>NC_134531.1:226746985-231746985 GCF_050624435.1 Tenrec ecaudatus | reverse complement strand
AACAAGCATGGTTTTACAACGTGTTCAGTGTCAGTCTTCTGCATCGATTGCAAGCTCCATGAAGATTCTGTCTAGTTCATCCTCGGATAACCCCTCCAATGAATACATGCAGAGAACAATCGAATCAAACTCCATACTTTCCATTTGCTCACCCTTCATGCAATATTTAAGAGCCTCCCCAGCACCCAGCTCTAAACCAGGCACAGGAAATCAGATGGATAATAAAGGTCCTGCCCATAAACTCAGAAGGCGCGCTCGTGAGAGTGTGTGTGGGTGTGGGCGTGTGTGTTTTGAAGAAAGGTAAACAAATACTGTACATGCAAAGATGTAATCTCCATTGGCCAGACCTGGTGGTAAGACTGGCTAGAAATGTATTACCAGGTAATAAATTCTTTAGGATTATCTCATTCTGTTGTTCCTTTATACCTTAAATACAGGATATTTATGCTGGAGCAATTTCAGCCTGTATACCACTTAATCTGTACTTTCCTTTTAACACGTTAAACATTCGATTTTGTTTTATAAGCACTTACACATTTTATTTACCCTAGGAGGCAAAAAGGCTGGGAGAAGGGGTGGGGGGGCGGGTGATGAAGTGTATACGGTGGAACTGATTCTGCCATCCTGGAAACTTTATATTTAAAGGGTATTATACAGACCTAGTGGCACTGTGGATTATGCAAGAAAATGTCAGTAGGTCAAACCCAGAAGCAGTCCCCTCGGGGAAAGATGAGGTTGGCTGCCTCTGTAAAAATGTATAGTCTCAAAAAAAAAAAAAATGTATAGTCTCAGAAATCCTTTGTAAGATCGTTATGAGTCAGAATTGAATAAACGGCAATGAGTTTGGTTGTTTTTTAAAAATATGGTAAACAGGTTTATCTCTGCATGCATAAATTGCATTCAACTAGGTAGAGATTAAAAAAGAAATGGATTACTGAAAGATGCTTTTCAAAATCTCATAAGGTAATATGTCCCCAAGTAGATTAAATTTGCAGAAAGGAAATATATACTTCTATTGCATTTTATTATGCTTTTCCATAAGATTAGTGGCCACACGAAAGGCACATAATAGCTACCTGTATTTCTGTAATGACTGGCAATCTCCATCTTCAAGCAAAAATCGGCATAAAGTCCCTAGTGAGCCATAAAGAGTAACATGAAATAAAGAACCTATAGCCAACAGGGAGAAAGTCATACCTATAAGGATAACCGCCTCTCTATTTCCTCTCAAACCAGTATTTTATTTTTAAAAATAGCCCTTCATAGCCTAACCTTGTGCTCTAACGAGACTGCGTGCTCCTTTTCATTTCCTTCGTCAGGACCAGTGATTGCTCCAGCTGGTAACTGCTCTGTAGTACTAACAGCCTTTGCAAGAGCTCTCAGGGGCCTGGGTGTTAGGGTGACAAGAGGGAATCTTTTGCTTCCTGCTGGTTACCATGGCTTTGCATTGATCAGACAGACAGTGATTCCTTATAGGTCACAACCCAAGCTCAGCGACACTATTCTACAAGCAGAGCTTCTCCCTCAACGGTAGTATTAAACTCGGTATAGGCTCGTTTCTATAATCTGTGAGTCAGCATCAGCATCAAGGCAGATTACAGTCATTAGGTGGCTCTCCCCAACAGAAGAAAACAAAATCGGAAGAAGCAAGTCCGAATGAACAAATAAAAGACTTTTTTTAAAAAAACCTCATACTTCTATCAAGTAAAGTCATCAACCCAGGTACTAACAATGCTGCCCCCCAGCCCGCCCAGAAGCTGAGGCCCCAGTACCGTTATCTTCACTTCAGTATTTTCACACCCACCTGCAACAGACCTATTTTCTATGCTTTTCAAAAGGTGGTCAACTCAAAGCTGCAACTGTTAAGTGGACACAGGCATCCCTCTCACAGCTCATTAGAAGGAATAAATCCCTCTTAGAAGGAATTGCCTGCCCTCCCACCAACTCTTGCAATTATATTGCCAGCAAATTGAAAAAAAAATAAAATAAAAGGACTAATGTGAATCCTCCGCTCTTCAAGGGAGATAACATTAACCAGTTAAAAAAAAGTCCAAAATGATGGCAGAAGCAAAAAAAAAAAAAAAACCCAATCAAATAGGCAAGATAATACAACTGAATCATATTTGCCTATGTAGGCCTACAGGGAGGTAGTGGGATAAGCAATGGTACATTGAGGGGATTGCAATGGATACATTGAATCAGAAGGTGTATGAATTGTTGAACGTGAAACTATTATCTGCTATGTAAATTTTTCACTTTATTCACAATAAAGTCAGGTGGGCTAAAAGGGAAGTGAAATGTTTTGACAAAAGCTTTCAAAATAAAGCTTATAATATGCTTTTAATGATCTAATTTGGATGTTTTTTAATGTGTGGTAAGACAATTCACCAAAGCCAAAATAATTTTTAAAACAAATTTAAACCATGAAGAAATCCGCATTCCCATTGAGTATGCATTTTTAAAAGCATTATGCAAAATCAAATTGTTCACTCATAAAATAACTAGCCTTACAGACAACCTTCTGGTGATTCCCCAGCCACTTGTAGGTAAAAACCTGAAGGGGAAAAAAGTTCAAGGTTCTTTTAAATTAGGGTGAAACCTAAATGGTGTGTTAGTTCGGTTAGTCGCCCGTGGAATAACAGGAAAAACACTTCCCCAGAAATTGCCTATTTGGAAAGATACCAAGAGGTATGGGGAAGAAATGAAAGAAAAGGAGAAAAAAAAATTAAAGGGAGGGGGGTGTACTGCAAATGGTAAAACAGGAATGTGAACCCACCACCGAAAAATTCAACCTCCCCAGCCCCAACTGGAACTCACATAACTTTTTATGCATCTTTAGATAAGAAGAAAAACATTCCTTTTCCACCAGGCAAGTGCGGAATGTTCGAGAGTTGGATGAATGGGGAAGACTTGCTAAACACCTAGTGGTGGGTGGATTTCACCAGGCTGCAGCCTCGACACAGCTTTTCTTTGCTGCACTGCAGAGGCGCCATCTTCTCCGTCTTAATCTTCACTCAATTCAACCCTTTTATCAGCACCCTAAAAAAAAAGACCCTGAGGACCCTTCCCCAGCAGCCTGTGCCCCCCGAGGGGCTAAAACAGAGCCCTGGTCAGGCTAAGGAGGAGGCGGCGTCTTAATCAAGCAAACACCTCCTTTGATGCCCAGGAGAGTCCTTGCCTCCCCACCGCCAGCCACTGCCCTTTCCAGACGCACACCCCACTGCACGCATTTTTCTCCAAGGACTCCACACACCCAGCACGGCAGTAACACGTCTTAGAGGTGATTTGGGAGGAGCAGAGGGGAGAACCAGGGGAGCCCCGGGGCTCGGCCGCAGATGCCTCAGCAGCGCTCCAGCCTCCTCCCGGGCACACGCGCCGCGCTGGTTCGGGAACCCGGCGGGAGCCTCGGTGGCGCCCAGAGACAAGCGCGGCTCTGCCCGCCGCGCCCCGGGCTAGAGGGCGGGGTGTCGCCGCTTTTGTTCCTTCCCGGGGACCTTCTCGCACTCTCTCGGGGAGTCGGAGAGGTGGCTAACCCATGCTTGGGATGCCCAACCTCTGAGCAGACATGGGGTGACTGCGGGTCCCCGACCCCTCCCTTCGCTCGCAACTCACACAAAAGGGAAAAGCGGAAATGTACAAAGTTTGCCGGGGACCGCACGGCGCGACCGGGCGCCGACCGCGACGGGGGGTGGCACCCCGGGGGCCGCCAGGGAGAGCGGGGAGGCGGCTCGCGCTACGAAGGGCTTTGGGAATGGGACGGGAAGGTGACCGGGACGGAGGAGGCATAGGGAAGCGGGGGGATCCCCAGGTCCCCGAGCTGCACAGACTTGTCCTCTCTGAGTCCCAGAAGGGGCAGAGGGACTTTAGGGTCGAGGCATGGTACCTACGGAGGCAGCCTTGTCACTTTCCCGCACGCACTCCGCACCCCGACACATCTGGATGTCGCTTGCTTCCCCCACCCCCACCCCCAGAGCAGGGACTTGAGCTTAGGGGCGTCCCTCTCCCCTTCTCGCCCCGGGCTAAGGCGGACCGGGAAGCCCGGGCTTCGCCTGCTCCCGCTCGGTTGGCCCGGGCGCGCGTCCCCGGGGCAGGGCTGGGCCGGAGCCGGGGATGCGCAAGCAGCCCGCCAGTGGGGGCAAGCGGTGCGGAAGACAGACGGAGTCCCTGGGCTGCCCTCGACTTCTCGGGGTTCGAGATTTGGGGGGGTCGGGAGGGATCGGTCTCTCCGAGGGCCGCCCCCTCCCCCATCCCCCGAGCCTCGGCACCCACCTCCAGCGCGCTAGCCGTCCAGGCGGCCAGCAGGAGCAGTGCCAAAGCAGGCAGCATCGCGACCCTGCTAGGGGCACCGAGTGGGCTGCTGTGCCCGTAGGTCCGCCGCGCCCTTGTGGTGCCTGCGTCTGCGGCTCTCGCCGTCTCGGGGGCTCCGCGCTCGCGCTGCTCCGGGTGCGCCCGCCTCCAGCTGCCGAGGAAACTGACGGAGCGGGAGTGCGGCGGCGGGGCTCGGCGCGCGGCGAGTCAGCTGATCCGGCGCACCCCGCTCGGCGCCCGCCAGTGACCCCTAGCGGAGCCGCCGGGAAGCTGCGCGCCCTCCGCGCCTCGGGCCTCCGCCCCGGGCCCCTGCGCCCCCAGCCCTGCGCAGCGCCCTCCGCCCCTGCAGCGCCCCGAGCGCCTCTGGGGTCCCAGGCCGCTCGGAGCGGTAGGAAGCGGAGGGTAGGGCCCGAAGGTGGGCGGTGCACGTTCAGGGAAAGGTGAGCCATAGGTCGTTTGGGCCCCAGGGAAGTCGAGATCTCTCATCGCTTGTTGCCCTAAGCTTGATTCCTCTGACCCCGCGGGCTTCTCTGGGACGTCGCCTAAAGGACGCTGCGAAGGAGCGTTTTTATCCCCATTTCGTTGATTGATCTTTTATTTATTTGATTTGGGGGTCTTGATTTGGAGAGGCGAGGGCGGCTTTTCTGAAAGAGAGTGGGAATAAGCGATGCTTTGAGGAAATAAACTGCCTTTGCTTGTTAAGGGAGCAAAATACTTTTCCGTTCTTTTTTTTTTTTTTTTGGTCAAAGGAAACAACCTGGAATTCTATCTTTAGAAAGAACCAGAGGAGAAAGACGAGGGAGCTGGCAAAGAAGCAGCCGACCCATTTATTCCTCTTTCAAAGGAGGGTGTTTACACTTTTGTTTTGTGTTTTGGACAAGGGAGCTGCTGTCAGTAGAGATTTATCCGGCAGAGAAAATGATGTGTTTTCAAAATGGAAGTTAGGAGGGAAAGGACCTTGAGAGATGCTAGTTCGACCCTCACAACTAGAAACCTCAGACTGTGTCCTTGAGCTTCAAGTGTCTGCCCTAAATTACAGGCAAGAACCTTCTGGAAAGCCACGTTTTCCTAGCTTCAGCATAAATTGTCCAGTGGCTAGCTAGTGAACATTCTAGATCTGCCTTAATGTAGCCAGAGCTCTTGGCCTGAAGGAGCACCAGAGGCCAAACTGCAGGCCACAGTAGGTCTAACTGGGCGCTGGGGTGGGGGCGAGCTCGGCTTCGGAATGAGCTGTGCAGGATTTCTGATCCACGTTTGGACCTGCAGTGAAAACTGGCTTCTTGTCTCATGGGCTCCCTTGGCTGGCCAATGATCCTGAGCACTGTGGAGTGATGGGTCAGCCTGCCCCATGCTGGCTGACTTCCTGAGCCTTTTTCTACCACTTTTCTTGAAGTTTCTTTCCTGGTATCACGCATGCAGTCCTAACCTTTGGATTACTTTCCCCCCTGAATGATCTATGTCCTCACCAAATATGGACAATTATTTGCTATCGATGTGTTATTTGCATTGATGCGTACAGCATGTCATGTAGTTCCTACAGAAGCCAGTGAGGTGCGAATGGTTTTTATTCTCATTTTATAAGTACATACTTTGCCCAAGTCTGGCAACCAGAAAGTGATGCCAAGTAGGGGCTGCAGGGAACAGCCTGCAGAACAGGAAAACCTAGCTGTCTACCTTCCACACCACACTGCCTCTCAAACACCTTGACCAGAAGCCCTTCTAAGCCCATCTGGTGTGAGCGCTCAAAGATAGCTGAAAGCAAAGAAGACTGAATCAAAGATGGGGAGGGAGCAGGACAGCTTTGTAGTTTGTGAGGTAAAATGAAATTGTGGGACCCCTTGCTTGAAAACTGTTGAAGCCTCATTAGGCTTAGTGATAGCATGCACAGGGCCCCCTGAGCATGGGCCTGCGTGACAGCACACCTTGAAGATCCATGGCGCTGGTCCTAAAAAAGGAAGGAATGGTTTTAAAAAGTAAGGGATTTTATTGAACATAAAATTCAAGAGATACGCTTATAATCCATAAAAAAATTTCAAAGTTCTTAGGCGTAGTCCTTTTTCTTTTTGATACTGAAATTCATCTCACTCACGTGCTCCCTGGCCGGGGTCTTTCTCTGGGGACAGACTAGCTGCTGTGTCAAAATCATGGGCTTCCCCTTTATTTCCCCGGTTACATTACCACGCAGAGATTCTGACAACTTCTTAGCTCCTCAGCTACCACGTAGGTTCTGCATTTAAAGTCGGTTCCTTCTCTAAGGCATCACCCAGACCTGCCAATCAGGAAATAATGGCGTGTCCCTACTTAGAACAATAGGGGCCAACCACTCATCTGCTGGAATCCCCCACCCACCCACCCCTCCTTGGACCTAAATGCCCAAAATTTGGAGACTGGGAGAAGCTCTTCAGACTGTGCGTTCTGTTTTGGTCTTTCAGGTTATGGGAACACCCTTATCTCATTGAAAGCCCACATCCCTTTCTTTGAACTCATACGCAAATGCCTTACCTTAGTTGTGCCCACAGTGAACAAGTCGGACAAGGGCAATCTTTCACACAACACATCTTCAAATATTTTTTGCCTGTTGTGTTCATGCAGCTTCTCAAACTCCAATGCTTGTCAGGCAAAGTCCGCTTCCGTCATTGGTTTCCGTTTCCTTTGTACCCTGTCCATATGCCTCTGAATGGGTTCTGGCCTGATTATGGCTTTTGCCAATATCCCAAGAGTGACCTGACTGCTGGCACATGGAATGGTCTGTTTCTAAGGCTATAATTGATTTCCTACAACAGAACCCCTACCTGCTCCCCATAGACTCAAATGGGTCACACTTACCAAAGTTCCCAAGTCTGTTTTATCTCTCATGCTGCCTCCGTCATCCTGTTTAGGCTATTACCTGTGCTTTGTAAAGGTTACCAAAGTTGATTATAAGCAAAGCCAGAAGATGGCCTCTCCTTTAGATCACCTAGCACTTGTTACAGTGGCACTGGTCGTTCCATAGTAGAATTGTCACCTTTAATGAATTCAATCCCCAGCCAAATGCACCGCCATCACCCCATCAGCGATGGAAGCTTGAGAGGCGCTATCCTGATGGGAAAGTTTCAGTGGAGCCTCCAGACCAAGACAGACTAGGAACAAAGGCCTGGTAATCTACTTCCAAATATTAGTCAAACTAAATAGAAACAGCTGCAAACATCAATTAATAATTGGAACTTGGAATGTACAAAGTATGAATCTAGGAAAATTGGAAGTCATTAAATATGAAGCGGAATGCATGAAGATTGATAGTCAAGCCATTAATGAACTGAAATGGACAGATATTGACCATTTTAAATGAGAAAATCATGATTTACTGTGCTGGCAATGGCATCATTGAAGGAAGGACATTGGGTTCATTGTCAAAAAGGACATTTCAAGATCTGTCCTGAAGTATAATGCTGTCTATCCAACATAAACAGAACATTTCAAGATCTATTTGAGGGAGGGGGAAAGAAGAGGAGCTGATACCAAGGGCTCAAGTAGAAAGAAATTGCTTTGGAAATGTTGATGGCAACATATGTACAAGTGTGCTTAATCCTAGTGAATGATTGATTGTTATAACATTTGTAAGAGTCCCCCAATAATAAAATGATTACAAAACCACAAAAAAATATCTATCTGGAAGTGCAATGCTGTCCATCCAACATCAAGGAAAACCCAATCAATATAACAAATATTCAAAGGTATGCACCAACCACTAAAGCTAGTGATGCAGAAATTGAAAAATTAGAACAATGTCTTTAGTCTGAAATTGATCAAGCATGTAACTGAGTGGCATTGATAATTATTAGTGATTGGAATGCAAAAGCTGGAAACAGAAAGGAAGGAACATTAGTTGGAAAATATGATCTCAGTGATAGAAATGAAGCTGGAGATAGCAAGATAGAATTTTGTAAGACCAACAACTTATTCATAGCAAACATCTTTTATTCAACAATACAAAAGGTTCACACTGTACACATGAACTTTTTCAGATGGAATGCACAGGAATCAAATCATCGGTGCGAAGAGACTATATAGTAAAGAAGCTCACTATCAGTAGCTAAAACCAGGCCAGGGACTGATGTTGAACACCTCATCAGTTTGGATATTTAAGTTTGGATTGAAGTTGAAGCAAATTCAAACATTCCACAAGAGCCAAAATAGGACCTCAAGTTTATCCCACGTGAATTTCAAGATCATCTCAAGAACTAACTGATTTGATGCATTGAACACTAATGACAAAAAAACCCCTAGTGATCTATGGAATAACATCAAGAACATCATTCATGAAAAAAGCAAAAGGTATTTAAACGGCATGAAAGAAAGAAAAGATCAAAGTGGATGTCAGAAGAAACTCGGAAACTTGCCCTAACAGAGGAGCTGATGGCAAACTGCATGCTTTAAAACCAGGAAAGGTGTGAGTCAGGGTTGTGCCCTATCACCGTACGTGTTCAATCTATATGCTGAGCTAAAAATCAGAGAAACTGGATTATGCGAAGGAGAATATGGCATCAAGATTAGAGAAAGGCTTATTAACAACCTGCAATATGCAGGTGACACAAGTTTGCTTGCTGACAATGAGGAAGACCTGAAGCACTTGCTGACGAAGATCAAGGATTGCAGTCTTCAGTATGGATTACAACTCAGTGTAAAGAAACAAAAATCCTCGCAACTAAATGAATAGGTAACATCATGGCAAAGGGAGAAAAGACTGATGTGAAAGATTTCATCTTGCTTGGATCCACAATCAATGGTCATGGAAGCAGTGACCAGCAACTCAAATGACACATTGCTCTAGGTAAATTGCTGCACAGACCTGTTTAAATTGTTTAACAGCATCGATATTACTTTGAGGACTAGTTGTACAACTAACCCGATCCATGCTATTTTCAGTTGCCTTCTATGCATGTGAAGATTGGACATTGAATAAGGAAGACCAAAGAAAACCCGATGCATTTGAATGATGGTGTTGGTGAAGAATATTTAAAGTACCATAGACTGCCAAAAGAACAAACATCCATCTTGGAAGAAGTATAGCCAGAATATGCCTTGGAGGTAAGGAAGTCAAGACTTTGCCTCAAGTGCTTTGGACAGGTTAGCAGGAGAAACCAGTTCCTAAGAAGGGCCTCCTGCTTGATGAAATGGACGGTCAGAGAAAACGAAGAAGGCCCTTGATGAGATACTTTGACACAGTGGCGTCTAGAAAGGGCTCAAATGTAGGACAATTTTGAGATTGGTACAAGACCTTTGTCCACAGGGATGCTGTGAGCGGCAGCCCCTCGATGGTTCCTAACAACAACTATTAACTCCGTGCCTGACACAACTGCTTGTAGGCAGGATGTTATATCTCACTTGTCCTTTTTCTTAAGTTTCTACTGAATTTATAGGTCTTTCCTACTTCTTTCATCTACTATCCCATAGTTTCAAACAATACACAAAAAGAACTTATCAATGGCCTTAGAGTCAACAATTCATAGATACTCTATAGGTTAGAGTAGAACTGCTCCATAATGGAATCTGTATGGGAATAAATGGCCATGTTGTCTCCCATGGACCAGCTGATGAGTTTGAACTGCTGATCTTTTGATTATCAACAGAGCACTTAACTACTGTGTCACCAACACTCAAGTTTCAAATAACACAGTGCTTTTAAGATGAGTCCCTTCCTATAATTATTACACACAACTTCAAAGATAGCCTTGCGATTCAAATAAATGATATTTCACAACTGGGCATGGTGTATTTCAATAATAATGTGACAGGAAGGCAACATTATATTTAGCCAGGGAATACCATTGATGGCTGGTTTTTGCAAATTATTTGAGGAATGATGGTAATTCCAAGGTTACTACAAGGGCTAATTTAAAAGAATATCCCTGTATTTTATGGACTCAAAAGGAACAACATGAGGGGAAGAGAAAGTGGGAAGATATAAGGAACTCTGGATCAGCTTGGATCTGTTTCATAAAGATCATAGCCAAGAAAATCCATTACTCCTCTGTCACATGGATTAGAATTGATTAGATTACACCCAATGACAAATGAGAACAGGAAGATTTAATGGAGCCATATTACACCCTTTACTTTGGATAATAGCACAAAGGCATGCAGTGGTGGAAAAGGATCCAGCTTTTAAAAAAATAGTTTTATTGATATAAAACTCCTACACCATATACTTCCATAACTGTCACATCAAAAAAGAATTGTATATCCATCATCACAATCAGTTCTAGTGTACCCTCCTCCCTCACACATTCATTATTTGCTCCCCAATTTCCCTCATCCTTTCCCCATCCCAATAAACCTGTGCATCAGTTATTGTCTATGCATCCATTCTTCCTGTGTTTCATAAAGTGGGAAACACAACAAAAACAATAAAAACAAAACATAAAGAAAAAATAATAGAAATAAAGAGGAAGACAGAAAAGACCTATCAACATTAAAACAAGCCAGAGAAGAAATTCTTTGTAGAATAAGTGAGAAATATTTAAGCCTAAAGAAAAATCAGGATGGGTCAAGAGAGAGATGAAGTGAGCAGGAATCATATTATATCATAGTTCCATCCACCCTAATCAAGTTTACAATAATCTCTGCCTGTTTGAATACAAACCTTTAAGACCCCAGACAATAGTTCTGTTGATAGCCAGGCACCATCCACTTTCTTTACCACACTTTGCTATAGTACCCATATCATCAGTGATCCCTTTATGAAGGTGAGTACTGAGCAAGGACATGTTCTAGGAACGAAGTGTTCTTGGATCGGGGCTAGAATTAGGTGGGAGCCAGAGTCCATCTGCTTGTCCTTGTGTTACGAACAACTCTGGTTTACTTTGGCAATGTTATCATTTTGTGACAAAGAAAAAAACATTATCAATCTTCCCCCTGGGGTCTAAGGCAATTCCATTGATACCATTAATAATTTATCCAATGGCATAGGATTTAAGATTTTGTTGATAAAAAGAGGTTATGAAAGCGTAGTCTAGCCTCAAACTGCAATCATGAGCTGTTGCTTTGTACAGATTGAATTCTTAAATGATTGAGCTCTGCTTACATTGAGCGTGGATGGGGATTGGTGCTAGGAGAACATTTCCTGTAACATTCCTTACAGGGGCAGATTCTTGCCTATTAGATGAATACACGCCATATTAAAGCTAGGAGAGTATTGAGATATTAAATATATGGTGGTTCTGGGTCCCCTTTCATTGGAGAGCCACGCAGCAAGGGATCCCAACCCAGGTCCCCGGACTGCTACCTCCCCAGTCTTGGGCTGGTTGTCGTTTGATTCCTCTCCCATCCAGGAATTTCCATCCTAAGCCCAAGGGCTAGAGGTCGTTTTGTGGTGAGGCTCAGTTCATCCAGCTGGGTTATTTATAAGGCCAGCAGCTAAGGTCATCATAGCGCTCAGTCCATTGTGTGGTTCACGAAGGGTGTGCTGGAAACTACTTAAAAGCGAAAAAAACCCAGACTTTCAGAAAGCTTGGCCACTGCATATTAGCTTTGGAAATAGTTAGGAAACCTACTAGAATCTCCATTTCCTCGTGGAGAAAGAAAAGAGAGTGAGAGAGGGTGAGAGCGAGAGATTGATTCTCCCCTTCATCAAATGTAATGGCAATGAACTAAGAAGATACCCAGCACAATAACTGGTTCACAGTCAAAAAGATACCTGGCACAATAATTGGCTCTCTCTCTTCTTGAGAGAGAGCAGCAGTTCAGAGCTTTCACGTTGTGACCTACACGGTCCAGGATGTAATCTTACATTGACTGTGTAGGCGGCTGCTAGTTAATGCAGTGGCTTTCAGCCTAGCCTTGGGACACTGACATGCTGGTGGATCCCCAAATAATCCATTAGTTATAAAAGTTCCAAATTTGTGAATTATTTTGCTTTTTGAAATATGTCAATGAGATCAGATTCAAGTTTACGTTTAGTCAAAGTACTCTTGTTTGTATCCCAAAATGCTTTCTTGAGTGAAAGAAAGGATGAAGTTGCAGCTAGCAAGCTGCGAATTATACATAACCCTGACCATTGCCAAGCCAGGGTGCCAGCTACGTGACAGACAGACATGGGGTTTACCGATGGCAGGGTGTGCAGGAAGCAGGCTGCCTGCCTGAGAGGCTGATAGAATTACACTGGGCTGGCCACCTCTTGAAGAAGAGTGCCGACATCATGTGGTCCATTTTCAGCCACTCCCTAGAGCAGTTTATGAAAACCTGTCTCCATGGGAGTTGTCATGGCCTGAGGCCACTGCCAACACTCCACCCTGTGGACACACACATTGAGGTGGAGGCTTTCATATGATCCAGAGTAAACAGACTTCTTTGTCTCCTCCCAAGTCACACCTGGAGGAAGCAGAGGACGGATTCTTCATGTACTTCTCTTAAAGAAGAGGGAAATCCTTTGACTAGTAGCTTGACTTTTAAATGCAAGAGAAGGAGGTAACAAGAAGTCCTAGCAAGCCTTCTATGAATAGAAAGATCATAGCAGATAAGCTTTAGTATTCAGAAAAAAACTGTACATATAAGGGAAAAAGGACACCCAATGACAAACCCAGACAAATAAATAAAACTCCATCAGAACAAGTCACACCCACGGTGACCCTACAGAGGCTCTCTTGGGGAGCAGAAGCCTCATCTTTCTTCTGCAGACCAGCTGGAGGGTTTGACTGCTGACCTCACAGTTTACAGGCAAATGCCTAATCCCCAGCACCAGCAGGGCTCCTTAAGTCATTCAATGGACAACCCAGGGTTCCTAGGGTCATTCAATGGACAACTCCTGTCCTAGGACACATACTCATTTGTTATATCCCTCCATGAAAACACCCTGCTCCATGCGTATAGGCTTGTCAGGAGTCAGGAGCCAACTGAATGGCAGGCAGCTAAAGATGGTGGAGCTGAGGATTTTAGGTCAGATAGAAAGGGTGACAGTGACCTACTGTAACTCACTACAGATTCTGACTCTTGCCTGACCTAGTTTAACCTTTCTTGATAAAAGTTTGTCGATGTGAAACGTGTTGAAAGGCTTGGAGATACAGAGACTAGAAAAAAAATAGGGAAAGGGTGTGTCAGACGCTTCTCTCATGACTCCAGATTAAATCATAAAAATGCCTGGAGATGGTTGGGTGGCAAGCTGAGGCTTTTGCAGGCAGGATCTCACCAAACACTCGTGACATATACTCCATTTCACAAATGAGGAGGTTAAAAAGGGCCTCAGGCAGACCAGGCGGGGTGGGTCTGCACTGGGTTCCATAAGAAGATGGTCCAAATGCCATCTTCTTAATTACAAGACTGAGCTGCAAAGAGAGAAAGTGTTTGAGATGAGTATTTTGGGAAATATGAGGAAAATCAATTCAATCTTCAGCGCATTTATTATTTTTTCCTCAAGTGCATTTATATTGAGGGATCAGAAGAACATGACATAGAAGATGACATGAATGTGATGAATAAAGACGAGGGAACATTAGTGAGATAAGTGTCTGTGATGTGACTTGGAGAGTTGTGTGCAATAGTCTATGATTTATCACCAACAGGTGAGCTGAAAATAATTCAGATGAGACTAATAACAAGTTATTATGCAAAAGACTGTGTTTACTTAGAGCGAATCAACAGCTACTTGGAAATTTAGTTAGTATGGATGCGAACGATGACCCATAAATATTCTCCATGAGAAAGAACTGAATTATAATTCAAGGTCATGTCCCAAACATATATGCACTCAATTAGCAGAAGGAGACTTCAATATGCTCATGGAAAATGGAATTAAAAGATAATGAAATTTTCCTACAAACTTCCTGAAGCCTTCTTTGTATATTTTCAGAAAATAAAAATAACATGTTTTATCACAATTTCCCAATTGTGCACTGTGGAACCCTAGTCTGGCAGTATGTTACCATGTGTTGCATACATAACTGAAAAACAGTTGTATGATTTGTTTGGGGTACGAAGAAGACCCTAAATGGCAAATATAACTGAAGGAGAATGTTAAATCTTAAGCAGGACAAAGATACAACAAAGACAAAGAGATACATCATCCCGATGAGGGCCATTAGAAAGAGACCTTGATGGTGACCAAGGGTTTGCAGAGATTCAGAAACTTTAAAAGGAAATGAGAAAGCAAATCATGAAATAATAATCATAAAAGCATGATTAGCAGCAGATCCTTACCATCACAGTTATAGGTGGGACTACAGAAGTGCGTGTGGGACCATGAATGGGACACAAACCTTATAGTAGAAGAATTTACAAGATTGGTCTAGTGTCTTCTGACCAAGACAGTCAGAGAATGAGACTCCAGTGTGGCAGTCTCGATCAAGGACACACCCAGGCAAGTCCCTAAAGGAGACTACCTCTCCCTAAGCTAGTCATGTACTCGACCTGGGAGCAAGATTGTTCACCTCCCTGGCTGATGGTCAGAAGGAATTCAGTGGAAACTTAATCCATTCTACAAATGAACTTGGAGCTTTCATTGTTGTCCATAGCCTTCCACATACTTGATGCTCCGAATTTAATGCAGATGAAATAAATTTGAGATATTGAAGTTAATGCATTAAGCAAGTAGCTTTCTTAAAGCAAATAGCTTTACAATGCTTTCCACTTTAAAAATGCAAATAGTTTATTTGCATTTAAAAAGGATTGAGCTAGTGGCAGAATTACCCACCCCTTTAAAATATATATCTTATTTTGCGGTTGTTGAAACTATACATAGTAAAATACACACTTCCTTGATGTACAATCAGGGGTAGTAGGGACAGTCTTCAAGTTGTGCAACCAGCCATTTTTATCGCCTTTCTGTGAGTTGTTCCTCTTCCATTGTCTTAAGTTCATTGCCACCTAAGTTTTCTATTTTTGATCACACATAGGTCCACTGCCATCAAGTCAATTCCAACTCATAGCAACACTATGTAGGCAGGGTTTCTGTAGCTATAAACCTTTATGGGAGCAGATTGCTTCATTTTTCTCCAGAGGCTCCACTGGTAAGTTTGAACTGTCAACCTTGTGGTTATCAGTCCAACGCTTACCTTCCTTCAATCACATATAGAGAGATTTTGAAAGAGCACAACGTTCAAGGCGGACATTCTTTACTACTTAAAGTGAATTACTGCCCGGTTTTTAGGAGTTATGGCTTGATTTTTAGGAGCCCTGGTAACAGTGTAGGGCAAGGTTGCTTGTCTTGTAAGGTTGGTGTTTAAAACCAGTGCTGAGACTTAGCCGGTTTGAACAGATTTGGCAGAACCAACACCTAATTTTTTGTTGAGTCTCGTGACGCTGTCGTTAAAATGGCACTTGCAAGCAGGATGCTCTCTAAGGTGGGTGGTTGAGTAACCACCCAATGTGGAAATCACAAATTCATATTCCTTACTCTTTTTTAGAGTTCATCGCTTCCACAGCATAGTCCCATAGTATTGTTCATTCTACCCGTAGATGTAAAAATTATATGAAACTGTGCTTATAATATGTATTTATTCATATCATAAAGCTTATTATACTTTGGATAAAATACTACATTTGTATTCCCTTTCCTTTGTTGATTCAGTAAACAAACATAGGACATAAAGGAAAAAGTGCCAAACAACCAGCACTATCATTTGTTTCAGCCTTGTGTTCCTCCCCAAATTCCCACAAGATGTTATGAGTGAATTACATAATTCCTGAAAGTGTTCAAAGAGCTAAAAATATTGTCAGAACCATTGCTGTAAGTTCAGCAGAAATAGAAAGATTCCCCCCCCCGCCAAATGAATCTAATATGCTCAGAGAAGTCACCTGTTTCTAATATATCAAACACAGTGACTATTGTCGAATTAACCTACTTCTAAAGGAATGAGGTCCTGCTCCTACAGTGCAAAGCTGGGTGAGGATAAATCACACATCGGATGGCGCTTGGATAAAAGTGAAAAATATTGCAAGTGAGGGTACCAGTCAAAAAGCACGATAGAAACACCTTAATTAACAATTGTAGAATGAAGGGGGAAGTGCAGAGTGGAGACCCAAGGCCCAAGTGTCAGCCACTGGAGATCCCCTCATAGAGGGGTTTAGGAGAGGAGATGGGTCAGTCAGGGTGCGAGGTAGTACTGATGAAGAACACAGCTTTCCCCCAGATCCTGGATGCTTCCTCCCCCCAACTACCATGATCCGAATTCTACCTTGCAGGGCTAGATAGGGCAGAGGTTGTACACTGGTACATATGAGGGCTAGAGGCACAGGGAATCCAGGGTGAATGATACCTTCAGGACCAAGGGTGTGAGGGGCGATGCTGGGAGAGTGGAGGGTGAGTGGGTTGGAAACGGGGAACTGATTACAAGGATCCACATGTGACCTCCTCCCTGGGAGAGGGACGGCAGAGAAGGGGGGCGAGGAAGACTCCGGATAGGGCAAGATATGACAAAATAACTATGTATAAATTACCAAGGGCACATGAGAGAGGGGGGAGCGGGGAGGGAGGGGACAAAAAAAAGAGGACCTGATGCAAAGGACTTAAGTGGAGAGCAAATGCTTTGAGAATGATTGGGACAGGGAATGTATGGATGTGCTTTATACAATTGATGTATGTATATGTATGGATTGTGATAAGAGTTGTATGAGCCCCTAATAAAACATTCAAAAAAAAGAAAAACAAACAAACAATTGTATTGTTTTTATCAGGTATTATTTAAAATTTTTCATTAATATTTTAAAGCTCACAACATAATATCTAGTGTTGTGTACCTTTTATTCTTATGTAAATATTAACTTTATGAAATAATAGACTACCTTTCAGTATAACTCTTTTTAAAACAACAGTGAACTGATTGTTAAATGATTTGAATCTCACCACTGGGTAAAGAGTTACGGAAACCCTCAGGGGTCATTCTACCCTGTCCTCCGTGGCAGTGGGTTTGTGTTCAAAGTACTTCAAAATAAAAGCAGGACTAGACTGGATCCCACCACTGGCTCAAAGCTGCCAGTTGATCTGTTCAAAAAAGAGGAGACTGTGTGCTCCTCTAAAGAGAGTCTCAGAAACCCAATACAGGGTTACTCTGAGTCAAAATTGACTCAGCTACAGTGAGTTTGCGCTGAATTTTGGATTGCTTGGTTTTGTTTTGTTTTTTTTTTTTTTGATTATTTTTGTACCTAAAACAAGCAGATGATTGTTTGGTTTTAAGAGAACTTCCTTTAAAAAAAAACCAAATGACCTCACTCTTCACTCATGTTGGACAAACAAGCTTTAGAGAATCCTGCTTTGAAGACATTCCAACTAAAATCTTGTAGGTGTTTCAGTAGCCCTTGGTAGATTGCAGGTTCATAGTGTACATTTTTGTAGAAGCAGACAGTTTCCACAAAAAGGTGCTTCCATGTGACCTTGAAAATAAATTAATAAGTGAAGAAAGTATAAATATTAGCCTGACAGTCATTTTTAAGTAGAGCATGACAGGTGCCATAGAAAGCATCTTGAAATTTTACAGTAGGAGTTAAAATAGGAGTTATATAGAAGATATCAGAATAGTGACTGAATATTTATTATATAAATGTGCAAGCCTATAACCAGCTGTTGAAGAAAATGGGGTAGAAGTCAATTCACTCTTCAGACTACATCTCCATAAGTTTTAATAGGTAAAAGGAAGAAAATATTGCTAAGTTTACAAAGATGAAGCTCATGATACGACTGATTGAGTTCACAGTATTGCCCTTTGCCAGCGGGGAGGGCTCCTCAAAACAGCCAGGACAGACCTCTAAGAAGATGGTGCAGAGATCCAGGAAGGAGAATTGAAGGAGACAGTGATTGGATTAATTTTAAGAGAAGCCTTTGCTGAAATTACTCATAAAGTATACATGGAGAGTAAGGGCATACAGAGATATAGAATAGAATTCTCTGGGTCAAAAATAAATAAATCTGAATGTCCATGATTTTTTCCCCTGCAAGTCCTTATTGAAAAATTCATTTACCTCTAGCGGTGTCAAGGGACTCTGTCAGCCCTCATTATTGTAACCAAAAAAGAAAAATAAGGAAAAGGTTTAGAGAGCCAGGTCTGAAAGGAATGGTGTCATTTCTGCCTTTCAATCGTCAGTGAAAGCAGTTTCTGTTACCAAAACCTCCCAGAGCCCAGGGCCCAAACCACCCCCTGTTCTAGTAGGTTTGTCAAGTCAGTTACACCGAATAAATGAGATACAAACAAACAGGGAAACGAGATGGAAATAATGAAAGTTCAAGTCGCGATTTTCAGATGATGCTAAAGTCTGTCTCAGCATCTAGCCAAGCTAGAAAACATTAAATTCCATATTTATTCTTAGCCTATGGAAGAAACCAGGTCAGAGATTTGCTTAGAGTTGATGGGTACCATTTCAGTCGTAACTACTTGGGAGCTACTGGGAATTATTTCCTTAAATTGGATTCTATTAACATTGTTTGGTGCCTTCCACCAGAATCTCATCACAATTCCGGAAGCTGTATGCAGAACATGCCTGGAAGAAGGCAGGCCAAGATATTAGAAGCCACATTTGAGTGACTCAAGTCCTTGATGCTATCTGATTAGTCTCAATAATTCAACACCTGGATAATATCCATGAGAGATATTTTATAAATCAAGACAAAGTATCCCAGGCAACAACACTGATGTCATTTGCCCATGGGGTTACTTCTGTTTGGAATTCGTCTTCATTGGTAGGCATTTGATGTGAAGTTTATCTGCCCCTCCCTGGGCTGGCCAGAGAATAGGGGAGGCAATCACTCTCTCAGGCATTTTGCCTGAGGACAAGATTATCTCCGCCTTTGGTTAAGGACCAGGAAGCATTCAAAGGATGCTTCATCTATGCGGGGTGGGGGGAGGGGGGGAGGGTGGTGGTGGTGGGGACTGCAAATGGATTTGGGACTGTCACTGCCATCCATACCCTTTTGCAAACCAGTGTGTTCAGAACTTCAGCTCTCGTACCTACCTTTCACAGACTTGAAGCAAGAATGCTGGACAACTGGCCCTGAATACCTTTCCTTTTCTTTGTGAACTCTGGTGGTCAGAAAGATACTGCCCTGCCTCCTTCCCCACCCTACACACACATTTTGTCTACTGTAAGTGCATTTGTTTGCAACTTGGTTCTTTTTTTTCTCTTCATTTTTACTTCTTTATTTGAAGTCAGTAGTCATAACTGTAAAAAGAATACGTTTAAAAACACAAGATACATTTCAATGACCAAAAAATGCAATCAACATTCATATCTACTGTACATTTCAATTTGCCAAAGTCAACAGAATGAAAGATGACATGAAATATCAACCTTCAAACATACTCTTAACTGCTAAAGAGTGACGTCATCACTGAAGAATGTACTTTTTGTATTTATAGACACCTGTTCCAATTCAAAAAGTGGGGAGTAGGAGTGGGCAGGTAAGTTTCCTCAGGTTTCTAAATAAATATATGTGGGTAACAGAAATTAAACTTCAAAAGCATTTAAATTAAAACAACATTTATAATAGATGGTCATTGTTAAAAACAACTGAAACAATGACTTTATCTTTTCCCAGTAGAAATGACACTGAGCATCTCTCCACAGTAAGGGCATATTAAATCATCTAAGACATGTGTGGTGACCCCTACATGGCAGAGTAGATGCAACTCTTTCCCATGGATTTATTTTTCAAATTCCTAAAATATCCCCATTTACTTAGAATGCTTGATGCTTAGAATGTTTCAAACACTTGTTTTTATATGTGTGGAATGAATAGAGTTGAAAGCTTAAAAATAACCATTTATTACCAGGATTTGAATTTTGCCGAGAGAATGCTCCTTTCAAGGAACATTGGGCTTCCTTAAGCTAATCTTATCAACTATTGTAACAGTGGTGCTGGTGCTCATAAGTGACCTTTTATATTTTTTCTCTTAAAACTGATGTAACTCTTAAGTAGTAAATAAGTTACCGTGTTCATTTTATTTTTCTATGAGGAATGACAGTTTTCAGGCTTTACCTTGAAAAGCAGAAATAAAGCAGACTAATTATATCATTAACTAACAGTTTAACTGCTGCTAAGTTAAAATCAAAATTCAAATGATAAAGAGTGGACGTACGTGCTATTAAGCACAAGTGAAAGCCAGTGTAATTTTACCAAAAGAAACTTAGGGAAACATGGGAGGAAGTTAAACGAGCAAAATGTAAGGTCCCAAAGATGACATTATGACTCTGAATTGATATTCAAACAAAAACAATGTCTACATAAAACGAACATTCCTTATACTATGAAAAGATGAATTTCTGAAGTACTGGCAATCACTCAACTACCATGTCAAAAATAAAAATTCCGATGAAATGGAAGTTTCTTTTGCTAACGTCGATGTGCTGAGTGGCTCTGCTGGGCCCTGCTACTTCTAGCTGTCCACAACAGCAGGAGCGACTCATGCTTCCCACCCTCAGCATGTGCGAGAAAGAGAGGAACGTTTGAAAAAATCCTAAATATCCCATCTTTTCAAACTCCAGAGAAAGAAAATTTCATTATTTAAAAACACTGAGAATTTAAAGGTTCATACAAAGTGAGAGTTTTATGAAGTATATACATTTTGACATCCACTGGATTTCCTCTTAAAATCTCTATGAGAGAAGCAGTTATTTCCCCATATCTTTTGGCAACAGGTTTAAAGCAAAAGTAGCAGGGCTCTTGAATTCCATGAAGTTTTCCTTTTTTTTTAAAGCTAAATTATTCAGTACCTGTGTTGTCATTGCACTCATATATTGCCCGGAATATATCTATTAGCAACACAGCAATAGTGATTGTAACAACATTCAGGTAAATAGGTCTACAAAGTGTTTGATTTCCTTATTAGATAAAAAAAAGTTTTTCTAGAGGAAATGCAAACAACTATAACTTAGATTATACATGTTTATCAATTAACCTTATATAAAATTAAATTTAACCATCACCACTACGTATCTGTAGGGAATCAGAAAAATATTTACATTACACAAAGTCTTGACTATTGTAATCCACTTTGAAATCACTCAGTTAAAACAGCATTTTCCCAAGATTTAAAGAAAAATATATTTTATAAAGGGGATTCTTTTTAATCACTTAATACATCGTTTTTGTTACTATGACAAAACAAGTTATGCTTCTTTCCACTATAATTTGCTCTGATGAAAGAAATATTCTTTTTAAAATTCCTAACAAAGGCTACATTTGTAGGCATTCCTCCTTGGTTTGTTATTTGTCTCTAAAACATGTCAAGTACGCTTTTAAAGATTCAGGAAGAGGCAACTTCATGATTCTTTCTCTCAGCAGATTTTGAGGAGGCTCTTCTGCTTTCATGGCTTCACCGTGACCTTTCTCCTCTTTCTCTTTGCTCTCTTCTTCCATTTTTTCATCTTCCTCCCTGTTTGGAAGCTGAGGAAAGAACTGATTACCCACAAACACGTAAGAGTTGGAGCTAACAATCTGTTTAACTTTCTTTTCCTTTTTGAGGGAGCTCTGGGCGGAAGCCCCTTGGCCTTTATCTCATCATTGATGAAATTTCTAAGTGTACGATGTAAATGGGAGCCAGATCCTGTAGGTTCCTGACAGCACATGGAGGGAGTCCCACGGAACCTGCTTTACCATTGTCTTTCTTACTTGGCTGCACAAGTGGAGCAAATGAAACAGCCAGAATACTTTCACTTTCCCAAGTGTCTTGTCCAGTTCGCATAATTTGCGTTAACGGATCCTCTATAGGCATGACTAGAATGCCACCGACTTTCAGTAGTGTTTTCATGGTCTTTCTGAACTCCAGCTCCACAGTGAATTCGATCATATTGATGGCTGTCAGATGCTATCTGGAGGCAATTTCCAACAACAAAGGCAGGTTCACAAAACTCAAATCTGAACAATGTGCTTCTTTAAAGGTGCTTGCTGGAGTATCTTCATCATGGGATGGACAACGCATCCTGCACAGCAGGGACCTTGCCAACTTGACCACATAGGTCTTTTGATAAGCTGCCAGGAGATCGGGTGACCTCGCCTGGACCTGCAGCTTCCCTAGACAGATAGTCTAGGGCTAGGAGCTGATTATCAAAGCCTTCACTATTTCTGATGAAGCTCTCCAGCTTTTCCTTGGCATTTTCGACCACACCTGAATGAAGCTCAATCCCATGGTTTATTCCAAAAGGACCTGTAACCCGGCAGTCCGGCCGCTCAGCCGCAGAGGGGCGCAGTTCCAGGCGCTTGGACTCTGAAGTCTCAAAGACACGACACCCGCTGCCCAACCACCACACAGCGGCGGCTGATGCCGGAAAGGCGAGCCCAGAACCCGCGGCCGGTGAAGCGCGACCATCCGGCTGCGGCCACAGCTTTGCTTCTCATGAATTGATAGTTAATTATAATGTTTAGAACTGAAAGGGATGCGAGGTCTTTTGGCCTTGCTTTACGTGATGGCCACTTACTGGCGACCCAGGCAAGTGGAGTACCTGGCGTGTTTTCAGTTGACTATTCATGGCCAAAGTTGACCTGACTCCTCCTAAATTTCTGTTTTCACTCCATTTCAGGGCATTTTTTTCAGATCTGGTGACTTCAGCAGACTTAATTATGAAAACAGGTGACAGTAAAACCAGCCAAACTAAATGAAAGAGAGGCATCCCTTAGTGTCAGTTCTGCTGCGTGACTCTCTGCCTCTTCTTCAGAAGCTCCAGGATGGGCCTCCAGTGTTCCTTTCAGCTTCTCATCACTTTCAAAGCTAAACATCGGACGTTCGAAACTCTGGTGCATAGAACATTGTCGTCAGATCGTGATACCGAGCTCTGGATGCATTTCTAATCACAAATGAACATATCCTATTAATCCATCAACTCAACACTTAATGAACATCGACAAGTTGAAGGTTACATAAAGTAAACAAATATTTCACAAAATAGAGTGCAGTATATTACAAAAGAGGATGAGGAGAAAAATTCAAGAGATTAAGGATAGAAGTATATGTGGGGAGTAAATTTTAAAAACTTTTACTGCTGAGTGAAGGTTTACAGGGGAAATAATTTTACATTCAATAATGCTTACCCATTTTATCTCATGTCATTGGTTGTAACCAACCCCACAACACAATGCCTCCATCCACAGGACACTGTTTCAGAAGTTTCAACTTATGAAACATGATTTATCCCACCTCCTCTCAGTGTTTCCTGATTCCAGGCCTCCCCCTTTGCTAATCGTTCTGAACTTTGACCTTTGATAAAAGCTGTTGGCAAGGGATTTGAGATTTGCTCTTATATTCAGGGTGCTCAGAACAGACCTCACTGATAAGAGGACATGAACAGATACAAAGAAAAGAGGGATGATGACTTGAAACTTTTCGTAACATGAGAATCTGGGCAACTAGGACAGCTCATGATGCAAGGGTGAATCTGACAAGCTTGAAGGATAACAAAAGGGCTATTGTTACTCTGGTGGAAGGAATGAGGGGACTTTGCTCAGTTGCCTAAGGATGTCATAACAAATACCACAATGGGGGAAGTCTTTTAAAAGACACTTATTTTGTCATTGTTTTGTACAAAAGAAGAAATTTGAGGTCATGGTGTCAACCTTGTTGATCCAGTGGCAGTTACATAATCTGTCAACTTGCAAAGGGGTGGAGTCTAGCCTGTCAATCAGGTTGCAGCTTGATGACCTCATTGAGAGGTGAAACACAGATAAATAGCTCACTGGAGGCCAGACACGCTCTCTCTGCTTCATATTCCTCCTGACAAGCCACATGGAGCTACACTGATGGAACCAGAGCCCTGGAGCTGGAGGAGCCATATGGAGACCAACGCCAGCACTGAGATGCTTCCACCATCAAGACTTTCCACCCACTGGCCTGTGATCTTCCTGCATCCAGTGGCTGCATGAGTCTAAAGATAAATGATGGACTAGTATTGATATGTGGCGTAATATCAGCCTTGATGTGGACTGGGCTGAGATGTTTTCTTAATGTACAATTGCTTTTTGATATAAAGTCATCTCTTACACACAATAGTGTCTCTGGATTTGTTTCTCTGGTCAACCCACACTAACACAGATTACGTCTGCGTTCTTTGAGAGAAAAACTGCCATGCCTCATTCCTAGTTTCTAGTGCTTTGGTGATTGTCCACAATTCTTGGCATTCTTTTGCTGTTTATACTATTGGTACATCCATAGTAGGATTCAAATAATTTAACAGCCAGTTCTCTGTCCTAATGATCATGTTAAGTATATAAAAAAAGTTATACTGAAAAGTAGTTTATTATTTCATACAGCTAATATTTAAATAAGAACAATAAAAGAAGTACACAAACTACATATGTTACAGTTTTAAATATTAAATAATACCTGAAAAAACACAATAGAACCGTTAGTTAAAATAGCTCCATATTGCTTCTTGATTAGCGTCTTCTCCTGCAACATGTGTGACTTATCTGTAATCATCTTTCACTGTAGAAATAAGATCCCATTCCTTTAGAGGTAGACCAGTTGGACAAAATTCATAGTTTGATGTATTAAAAATAAGGGGCTTTTCTGAACACATTATTTTTATCTTTGAAAAGCCCTATTCCATTGCTGGGGAGCCGACAGAAATTGCTGTGACAATATTTTATGCTCTTTGAACACTTTCAGGAATTGGATAATTCACTCAGAACCTCGCGTTGGAATCTGGGGCTGACTACAAAGCTGACACAAATGTTAGAGTCTCATCCTTTGGTTATTTGGCATATTTTTCTGTTATGGTTCCCTGTTTGTTTATTGAAGTAACAAAGGCAAATGAACAAAAATGTAGTATTCCATCAAAAGTACGAGGGGTACCAAAAACAACCCCAACCTTATGACCCCTTGATAAATTATTTTTATTTTGGTTTCTATTGTTTGTCCCCCTGGGGTGTGTATGTTGTTATGTGTTGATTATTGCGATTGGTTCCCACTTCTTCCCTCTTCTCCCCACCTTCCCCCTACCCTCCTGGTATTGCTATTCCCATCCTGTTTCTGGATTCCATGTGTCCTGGGCTCTTATTTCTTATCTGTACCTATGCACACATATAACACGCAGTGAAAGGCTTGCTTTGGGTCAAAACAACCTTATCACCTTCAAAGTGCTCTCCATTACACTTAATACAGTTGTCAAACCTGCAATTCCATTCTTGGAAACATTTTTTAAACTCATCTGTTTGAATGGTTGACAGCACCTTTACATGCTTTTTTCTTCACCGTGTTGTTAAATTGCTATCGTTTCATTCAAAGAAACAAAAAGAAGTCCCATGGAGTGAGTCAGGTGAGTCAGGTACATGGGGCAAGGCATGCTGTGCTTTGCCCAAAACTAGTGCACTGAGATGGCAATGTGATCGGGTGCATTGTTGTGGTGGCAAAATCAGTCTCCCGTGTGCCACAAATCAGGCCGTTTTTAGTCTCACGCTGTTATGCTATTTTTTCAGAACCTCTAAAGAGAGAACTTGATTAACAGTCTGACCTGGTGGAAGAAACTCCAAATGCACTATCTCCCTCACATCAAAAAAACAAATGAGCACTGTCTTGATTGATTTCACGTGACAAGCTTTTTTCAGGTGAGGTGACAATGGTGTTTTCCACTGGCTTAATTGATGTTTGCTTTCAGGGTCATAAGAATAGCACCATGTCTCATTATCAGTAATGACCTTGGGAAAAATCTGGGATGCTTTGGAGCTGTTCTTTCAAAGCATGACATGATTCCACTAGATGCTCTGTTTCCTGGTTAGTCAGAACCCAAGGTACAAGTTTCCCAGTGACCCTTTGCATTCCCAAATTGTCAGTTAAAATTCGCTGAGCTGAGGTCCAAGATACTCTAAATAACTTCCCCATCTCTTCAATGGTTCGCCCCAGGTCTTTGAGCACAAGGACATGAATTTTGTCGACATTTTCATCTGTTCAGGAAGTTGATGGATGTCTACAGAGAAGTTTGTCATCAATCAACATTTCACTTTTTGAAATGCGAAAACCACTTGTACACTTTTTCCAGAGCACTGTCCTTTTAAGCCGTGTTCAACATCACAACAGTTCCTACGGCATTTTTACAAGCTGGAAACAAAATTTCATAGCTGCATGCTATTCTCTTAAATGGACCATCACAAGACGAGTTTTGTGGGAAACTGCTTTTATGAAAAAAATTCACTGTGACCAGAGAGACCCTTTCAGGTGATGCCACTGGGTGCACTAACTCAAGGTGAGCGGCTCGATGCTTGCCTAGTGGGAAAATGGAATGTATCAAAGGTCCACCCGGGGAGCTTTTTTCCCCTTTTGTGTGTGTGTGTGTGTGTGTGTTGGGGGGTACCCCATTGTATAATGAGCTTTATGAAATGAATAAATAAATATTACAAATACAGCTCGGTCTAATTTTTCTACCTATGGATAGAATGAGCATTGCTATAGGAGTTTAGACTATGCTGCTGGCAGATGAGCGTTAATACAGGGGAGAGCTGAGCACCTGCACTGGCGACTGGGATGCACGTGGGCAGGGTCTCTGCAGGCAGTCCCCACCTCGCTGCCTTGACTGCCTGCAGATGGACTGTGTGGTGAGTTGCACCCAGGACATGGTGGCTGGGCCTCTTCGGCTCCTTTTCCTCTCTCTGCGGCAGCGTGCGGAGCTGGGACCTGGTGGGCAGGCAGCATTAGGAAAACTGTGATGGAGACTGGTGGCACTGTTGGCACATTCATGGCCATCGGGACGGGCATCTGATGTGACCCAGTGCAGTGCTTGCTCAGTATGTCTACCCGCGCCCATGAACTGTAGCTAATGGACTATAAAAAAGGGGAAAAAATGTGTTTGAGTAAAAAAAAAAGGTGTAAGGAATATAAATGGAAATTTATAATTTCCGTGTTGAGTGGGTGCACAGCCTCTCACCTTAGAGAGAAGCCCGATTGCAAGTGTCATTTTAACAACCAGTTTGCCACACTCAACAAAAATTAGATATTGTTCTGGGGAACGGGTGGGAACCGGCTGAATCCTTACATGGTGTCTTTCTTTACACGTGACTCTCTTTCTATGCCTGCCCATTTTGGTTTGTTTATTTTAAAACAGTAAACCACTACTTGAAATGGATTAAGATAATGTACGAGTGGTTTTCTCATTTCAAAAAGTGAAATGTTGATTGATGACAAACTCTTTCTGGACATCCGTCAACTTCTTGAACAAATGAAAATGTCAACAAAATTTATTGTGGATGAATAGATTAGTGCGTTAAGATTAGACTCACCCTACTTTAGTATGAGTTGATTAACTGATAACATGTGCAGAGAAAAGCTATTTCCTAACCAACATCACCTTCACTAGCATAAGTTCGAGGATGTCCATATATGAGTTTTTGGAGGGACACATGCCATCTATAACAAGAACAGCGGGAGAGATCTAGATGGTAGTGAATGAAATACTTATTGTCACGTAAAAAGTATAGAAGGAGATTCCTTAGGTGTGGCGTGCTTGAAATTGTACAGGTATGGAGATGAACAAGAACGATAAAATCAAGCAAAGGAGTAGCCAGTGAGAAGGAAAAAATTGAGATCACAATTTCCAAGAAGCCACAGCGAGAGAGCGTTGAAGGAAAGAAAGAATGATTACTGGGTGGTTGCTGCAGGTACATCAAACAACAGCCCTGTCTCAGTGATCTAGGGCTGCTCTTACAGAATTACAAGAGGATGCCTTTAGCACATTTATTTTCCCTCAGTTGGGGAAGCTAGGCATTTTTTTAAATTCAGGAAGTGTGAATTCAGGTGCTGGACCTAGAGGAAGGCTTTTTGTGTTAGTTCTGGAGGAAGGTTCTTGCCTTTCTGAGCTTCTGTTCTTGGAAGATATTCACGTGGCTTGAAGCATCTCTCTTTCCCTATCCCTGCTTCCTGGATTGCTTGTTTTAATGTCTTTTATATCTCATAAGAGGTTCAATCAAGACATATCCTATACTAATCCTGCCTTGTTAACACATTGGCTATAATTCTATTGGAGAAAGCAAGTAGAAAGCAAATGTTTTATGAATGATGAGGGTAATAAATGTACAAATCTGCTTGACACAATGTACAGATGTATGGATTTGGATAAGAGTTGTATGAGCCCCTAATAAAATAATTTTTTTAAAGAAGAAATAGAATTATAGCCACTGGCATACAAGCCCAACGAGCACCTGCATCCAGCAGATGTGACCTGGGAGGACTGAGCCGAACTTCTCCCTATGGTTTCAGATGTTACAAATATTTATAGAAGCACACAGTCTCATCTTTCTTTTTTTTTTTTAGTCCCATCTTTCTATGACACACATAGAGATTCAGATTTAAAACATTTTTCATGGCTATTGAGTAAATGCCAACTCACAGTGACTCGATAGGACAGGGCAGAGCTGCTCCTGTGGGTTTCTAGAACTGCCTCTTTATGGGATTAGAAAGCCCTGTCTTTCTCTCAAGGAGCAGTTGGTGGCTTCAAACTGCTGACCTAGCAGTTAGCAGCCCAACTTGTAACTGGGATGCCACCAGAGCCAGTGAAACATATTTGGGGGACATAATTCAGCTTGCAACAAACCACAGGAGTTTAGCGATAGAAAGGTTACTGGTGCCATTGACACCAAAGATTTACTCAAACGCAAAGCCAAACTGACTGCCATGGAGTTGGTGAAGACTCGTAGTGACCTTAGAGGACAGGGAAGAACTTTCCCTGTGAAGTTCTGAGGCTGCAACTCTTTCCAGAAGCAAAAATCTCCATCTTCCTCCAGTGGAGCTGCTGGTGATTTGGAAATGATAACTTTATGGTTAACATTGCCCCACTAGGACTTCTAATGAATTAAACCAGAAGGAAAACCAAGGAAAAACTGCTTTTCCACAAAATGGAAAACACAGAATCAGCAAAAGTTTTTAGTGGGGAAGACAATTTAATTTTGGACATATACCTGCACGAAGCCTACTCATCCATATTAGAGAAGAAAAAGCTGTGAAACATACGTTACATCTATACACATGTGAGGGGGCAGGAAGTTCTAGGGCAAACAAAGACAAATAAAAGAACATGGAAAAGGTTTTTCTGAAAACTTGTAGAAAGCCCTGGTATATTTGAGGGGTTACCCCCACCCCCCCAAAAGCCAACAGAATTTCCCCCCAAAGCTATGTATTTGATTTCTTTTTATAAAACAACCTATCACCTTCAAAGCACTCTCTGTTACACTTAGTATATTTGTCACACCTGTGGTTCCATTCTTGGACACGTTTTTCAAATTCATCTGTTTGGATGGTGCCAGCACCTCCCTCATTTCCCCTCACTTCTTCTACACTGTCAAATCGCTGTCCTTTCATGTCCCTCTTCATTTGAGGAAAGAAGAACCAGGCATATGCAGCAAGGTCAGGCGAGTCAGGTGCGTGGGGCAAGAGAGGCGTGCTGTTTTTTGCCAAAGGCTGGCGCACTGTGATGGCGGCATGAGCGCTGGCTCTTGCTCAGATGCTATATACTGAAATGGTGGAACCCCAACTAGTTCTGTTTGGGATAGTGACTCTGTTTTCTTTTAACTTTCTTTCACGCTGCCTGAATCATTCAATATTATGCCCATAGAATATTTCAGTCTCACAACTCGAAGCTTGAATTTTTTTCTTTAGTTTAAGGTAAGATAAGAATGTCCTTGCTTTTTGTTTTTCTAACTCTAGGTCTTTTTGCATTTCATTGTAATATTTTATTTTGTCTTCTCGAGCTGCTCTTTAAAATGTTCTGAATAGCTCTTTGACGTCATCATTTCTTCTCTTTGCCTTAGCTACTAGACAACTAAGAGCAAGCTTCAAAGTCTCCTCCGGCATCCACTTTGATTTTTTCTTTCCTGTCTTTTCAATGACCTTTTGCTCTCTTCATGAATAATGTTCTTGATGTCTTCCTGTAGCTGATCATGTCCTTTGTTATTAGTGTTCAATGCATCAAATCTGTTCTTGAAATTCAGGTGCAATAGATTCAACATCATTTTCTGGCTCTGACAGATTTGTTTGAGTCTGCTTCAGCTGCAGTCTGAACGTAGAGATGAGCAAGTGATGGTGTGTTCCACCATCAGCCCCTGGCCCATTTGTAGCTGCTGATCTTGTGCTTCTCTATCTTCTCTTCCCATAGATGTAGTCAATTTGATTTCTGTGTATTCCATCTGGAGAATTCAAGTGAGTAGTTGCCATTTGTGATGAAGAAGTCATTGGTTGAGCAAAATTCTATCATGCAATCTCTAGCTTCATTTCTATCGACACGGCTGATTTCGCCAACTACTTTTCCTTTCTCTCCACCCCCCCCCACCCCAAAGTTTGCATTCCAATTTTCAATAATTATCACTGCATCTTGAATGATCAATTCCGGACAGAAGATGTTGAATTCTTCAATGTCTTTATCCATAGCTTGGTGCATAAACTTGAATAATAGGTGGATTGGTTGGATTTCCTTGAAGTCAGATAGACATAATCCTATCACAGACAGCAATGTATTTTGAGACAGACCTGGAAATGTCCGTTTGGGTGATGGATGCAATGCCAATCCTCTTAATTGGGTCATTCCTGGCATAGCAAACCATATGATTTTATGAATAAATATGGCCAATACCAGTTCATGTTATCCCACTAATGCCCAGAATATTGATCTTTATGCATTCCATTCATGCATTTCAAATTTTTACGACTTCCACTTTTCCTAGGTTTTATATTATGGAGCTCAAGGTCCAATTGTTAGATCTGGGCAGTTGTTTCTTCTTGTATTCCATCAGCAAATGAAGATTCTAAAGGTTCTACTCCCACGAGCTTTATTACATTCACTTCACCAGGACCCACTCTACTTTGAAAAAGCAGCCCCGTCGCAGTCACATTTCTAGTGCCTTCTGACCTGAGAGGCTCCTATTCTGGCACCATCTCTGATAATAGTCTACTTCCATTCATTGGGTCTTCAGCATCTGACAATGTTTCCATGCTATGCATAAGGCTTTCAGTGGCTAATCCCTCTGAAGTGGACAGCCTATCCCTTCTTTCTGTTCTTAGTCTGGAAGCTCCACTGAAACTTGTTCACTTTGGGTGAGTCCACTGGTATTTTAAATAGCAGCAAAACACAAGCCACCACAATCCAACAAACTGACAGACAAATGCTGAGAGAGAGAGAGAGAGAGAGAGAGAGAGAGAGAGAGAATAATTTCCAGTCTGGAGGCTTCTCCTGATTCACATGGTTGCAAGAGCTGATTAGGCCACAATTGGCAGCTCAGATGGCAGGCTGTTGGTTCACAGGGTTGTAGAAGCTGGTGAATCCCAGAATTGTCAAGCGAAATGATAGGACTCTTGTCTCAAGAACTAACAGATGTAGGAAACAGTGAACAAAAGGGAGCCTTGGCAGGACAACAGCATATATATTAGACACACATCACATTCCCCAGGAAACTGCTCTTGCCACTTCAGTGAGGCTGTTCCTGTCGTAAGGGTGTGACCGAGTAGGTTTTGAGTAAATGGAAGAATGATGGGAGGCAGCATCTGAGCACCTCTGACTTCACAATTGGAAAGAAGAAACAAATGTAGTGGCTCAAGGCCAATTCCTATGAAGCACAGGTGAGATTTGCTTCCACCCTCCAATGTTCTTTACCAATTATGACATCAGCTGTCAAAGTCCTTGCTACTTCTCTGCGGGCTTCAATGATTCATTGTAGTGGTTACACTGAACTTGCAGGCAGTACTCACTATTATTGGTTTTATTAGGGAAGTTTTCAGGTTACAGTTCATGATCAGAAATGTTCAAAATACTGTTCTTCAATGTAGTACCTGCTTTCAGTGGTACCTGCAGACACACCACTCTGGTCCTTGGCCTCCCAGTTTTCTTCTCCTGATTGAGCAAAGTTACAAAGCTCTTTTAGCGCTATCAATACATGTCCAAAATAAATAAATCGAAGTTTCTGGTGCAAACGCTAGTCTACCTTAAGAAAGTATCAGCCTCAAGATATTCGGCTTTAGTTTTCACGGGTTGATTAATTGAGCCTCCACTGATTATGCACTTGGAAGGAACCTATTCCACAAGGAAGCCTCCTTCCCAAAGGTATTCAGTTTTACTTGCTCTGTGGGCTAAGAGGTTCATATCTCTGATGAGTTCTCTTGCTGTAGCTTCTTTGCCACTCTTCTGGTATCATATCTCTCTGTCTCTTACATCAAGGAGATTCAATGTGCAAGAATCTTGGATTCCAAAGAACATGCTCCTGGCTTTACTTTTTTTTTTTTTGAAAACTGACCCATTTTAATTATTTTAAAACAAAACGAAACACAACATTACATTTCCTTGACCCTCTACAACTCAGTTCTATCCAAAGGCTCTACGATCAGACCTCCCGCCCCTGCACAGCACAGGGAAGACACAGGAAGGTGAATGCTTCAGTTCAGAGTCCCGGCTGAGTTGGGGCTCCCAGGCACACACACAAACACGCCAAGCCTGTTTGTTTCACAGGTGTGGTAAATAATTTTGATTCCAAACACCGGGCTGCTCTGGTCATACCCAGCTCCCCAGAATCTGGATATCCTTATGATTTGGAAGCATATCAGGTCCCGTCCTCTTTCTTTGTGGTTGGCGGCACAGAGGAGTCAAAGCACAGCCAGAGTTCTTGTAGCAATGAGGAAGAGGAGACCCCAGCTGCTGGTCTCTTTCTAAGGGGTGACTTTGGAAGAGTCAAGTCCCGCTCAGGTCTCCACAATGATTAGTCCTGGTTATCTTTCTTAGGTAAGAAATAGGAAAATACCCAATGGACAGAAAAATGGACAAAAGCTGTTTTTGTTTTGGACTGCAGGTCAAGCCCCCCCCACCTCCGAAAAAGGTAAAAAAGGAACATGTCGTTGGGATAATAACGCCCAGCGCTCCCAGCACAGCTGGGGGCAGTCATTAGGTCTCCTTAGCAATGTGAGAGCAACAGCCTGACTGCTCCGGCTTATTGGAGATCTGTCCGTCCTTCAACATGAGAGGCCGGCTGCAGTTCTGCCTGCCCCACATCTGAACACATTCAGCTACCAGGGAGACTACAAAGACGGAAAAAATAGCTTTAATCCAAGACCCATTCCTGGAGTTTGCTAGCGTGGCACCGGTGTGCTAGGGACTGCTGTGCTTGCCGGCGGCGTGGGCCCCATCCGCGGTGGGTCCTGAGAAGGGTAGTGGATTGGTCCTGGAGCCCTCATGAAAGGAGGGGGTGGTCCCATGCGGTGGAACACGTGTGGCCCAAACCCTGGGGGCAGGGGCGGGGCGACGTTGACCACAGCTGGAGGACCGCTCAGCTCGGAGGTAGGTTGAAGTAGTTGGCAGAGGCTTCTTCTTCAGCTGCAGGAGGCGGCGGCAGAGCGCCTGGCAGCCCGGGCACGGGCTCAAGCTTGATTCCGGAGTCTGTGGTTCCGTCCTCCTCCTTTTCTTTTCCTCGGGCAGCTTGGGATCTGCCCCACTTCACTTTGAGTCTGCGGCCATTGACAATCAACTTATTAAAGGACTTCTCAGCAGCCACCTCTGCGGCCTGCCTGGTGGCAAACTGAATGAAGGCACACTGCTGCCTCTGAACGACAGTGACCGTCCGGATCTCTCCACTCTGGTAGAAGTGATTTCTTAGGTCTGTCTCAGTAATGGTGTCGCCTAACCTCCGACGTACAGCGTGGCGATGGTCTTGTCCTCTGGCGTGTCCAGACGGGGCATGGTCGACGCCCGCTTTAGAAGCTTATCGGCACGGGGCCGTTGACGCCGTAATAGCTGTCCTTGATGTTCTGATCAGCAAGGGGGTCGTCTGGATCTGTAGGCTTCTCATGTCTGTAGGGACACTCCTCTCCTCTCTTGCACTCGCCTTTCACCCGGAAGGAGCAAATGTGGGGCCGGTTCCTCTTGTAGTAGGGTGTGGTGCGGGCCAGTTTGAGCAGCATATCACTGGTGGATGTCGCTTTCCCAAGCATGCCAACTGGACGTGTCCCATCAGAATTAGAAATCTCTCGCTCCATGTTCTGCGTGTAGTATTCTTTGTTGACATCTGATTTTGGCATATCATCTTTAAAAGGCAATCCGGCGTCACGAACCTGGATGGGCAGCCCATATTCCAGGTCCAACAGGCAGGTCTGGCGGACGTTTTTCAGTTTGCTGCAGGTCTGGCACACCTCTGTCTTCTCGAAGCGCATTCGGACTCCAGGGCACCACCGGAACCCTGTGAAAGGCCTGGCACAGATCTTGCATTCTTTGCCGTAGTTCTCTTTGGTCATTCGGATATAGGGGTTTTCTCCAAGACACGTCTGGCACAGAATGGGAAGTCCGCATCCTCCCAGTTCTGCCTGTTGTAGGTGTTGGAACCCAGAGACGTCACCATCTTGGGGCGTCTGGCAGCAGCGCAGCTCCTGGCTTTACTTTTTTGATGGTAGTGTGATCCCATCATTGTTGTTTCTCCAATGGTTCATTTAATACCCAGTAGGATGCCAAAATACAGCAATTCCCATATGTCTTATCTCAATGGTTTTATCCAGTCATTCGATGGAAGATACAACACCTGGCTCAAATTATCCATTGTACCACAATAAGGATGTAACTTGAGTCAAGCCCTATTGTGAGACTGTGACTCAGGATATACCCACACTTAGGATTTACAACACATAAAATAGAGGATAATTACATTATATCGCAAAATGGAGGGCAACCACACAATCTGAGGAATTATGGTCTCACCAACTTAACACATAACATTGACCATCACAAATAGCCACTGGACACATAAGGCTATGCAAATTTAAATAAATTAAAATTAGATAAGCATAGTTACGCAGTTATTCTAGTCACATTTTAAGTGCTCAGTGGTCACATGCAGTCAGTGACTTTAATTGATAGCACCACCATACATCTGATTGTCTTAGAAATTCCTATTCAGTAGACCTCAACTATGGCTATGAAGGAAGGCAGAGGGTGTAAGTTTATGTAGGTAAGTAGGTAGATAGAGTGAGTAGACGCTGGTGAAAGGTCTTCAGTGATTATTTTGCTTTCCACATAAGTAGAAAATAAGGTCCTGGACTGAGTGTCAGGATGGGGAAGGAAGAGTTGAAGCTTTGTGAGGAAGGGAGAGAATATTTCTCTAGATGGTAGATAGATAGTGAATGCACATGGGAAAACCGGTCAGAATTCCCCTTGAGAGTGGCCTTTCATTTAAACAGCCCAGGCTCACACTTCTGCTGCCAGCTGTGTGTTCCTCTCCAGTCCCATCCATTCTCACCAGGCAGTGTGGAGGTCGGTAGAAAGTTGGAGCTGGTTCAGTGAGTGGTTCTTCTGACAGCACTTTAGAATTGCCTGAAGCTTCTTTTTAAAAATTCAGAAGCCTCACCCCCACAGCTAGAGGTTCTGATTTCGCATTCTGAAAATGGGGTTGGATATTGAGCTACTTGAAACTCCCTAGATGATTCTTATGAACAAGCATGCTGAGAACAACCTTAGAATCAGAAGGTAGAGCGTCTGCAGAGAAGCTGTAGAGAATAGAGGAAATTTGCTTGGTTTCCACAAGGTGCAAGGAAAGGAGTCAGCATCGTGGATGGAGGGAAAATGGGATACAATTAGAGTGTATTCAAGGATGAAGGGTGAGATGCTGTCATAGTTACATAATCTCAGGTCAACTTGAGGGTATTAAAAGTCAAGGGTTGGAGTTTAGCATGTCAATCAGGTCACAGCTTGATGACCCCATTTGGAGGTGCAACAGGGATAAATGGCTCACTGGAAGCCAGACTTTCTCTCTACTTCACATCCCTAATGCCAAGCCACATGGAGCCACACACATGCTTCCATCACCACTGGATCCTCAAGAATTTCCACCAACAGGCCTGTCATCTTCCTACATTCAGTATACTGTGCTGTGTGAGTCTAAAGAGGAATTTGTAGACTACGATGGGCATATGGACTTATATCAGACTTATGGACTTGATCTAGGCTGGGCTGGGATGTTTTCTTAATATATAATTACTCTTTGATATAAAATTCTTCTCTATACATATATGAGTCTCCCTGGATTTGTTTCTCTAGTCTACCTGGACTAACACAAACTAATCCAGGTCTTCTTAGGCAACTAAGGCAAACTTACTACCATGTGTTCTGGCAGTATGGTTCAAATTAGCAGAGTCAACAAAAATAAAATTGCCCATTTCAGGTGAGCAATTTTAAACTTTCTAATTAAAAATAGTAGCCACATTACACAAAGAAAGAGGGAATGAGTAAAAATAGTTTCCATAATATCTTTTATGTAACTCAACATATCCAAAATATAATTTAAATATGTAGTGAGTATTAAGAACTCAAGTGATATGTTTTCCTTTTAGATTTAATATTTCATGTGTATTTTACACTTGTCACATATCTCAATTCAGATCAGACACATTTCAAGTGCTCAGTGGCTGCTTGTGACTGGTAACTACCATATAGGACAGTGTAGGTCGGGATGGGGAATGGTGAGGCTGTGAATGCGGGATGATTTCTTTCAGAGCACAAAAACTTTGTACTCTGTGTAATATTAAGATATATACACATGTATTAGGCCGGGTTGACTAGAGAAACAAATCCAGAGACATATTTGTGAGAGACATTTATATCAAAGAGCAATTATATATTGAGGAAACATCCCGGCTCAGTCCAGATCAAGTCCATGAGTCCAATATTAGCCTTTGGGTCTGACACTCATCCACAAATCCCTCTTCAGACTCACACTGCCACATGCAATGATGCGAGCGGCAGGAAGATCACAGGCCAGTGGGTGCGAAGTCTTGTGGATCCAGTGGTGGTGGAAGCATCTCCAGGAGTCTCTCAGGTTTAAGTGTGGCTCCAGCAACTCAATGAGGGAGCGGACAGCAGGAAAGTGAAGCAGAGAGAGAAAGGCTTCCATAGGACTCAGCAAGTCTCCATGTGCCTTGTCCGCAGGAAGACGAAGACAGAGAGAAAGCAAGCTCCCAGTATCCTCATGAGAAGGCCATGTCCACAAGGGGGCATCATCAGCTGTTACCTGAGTGACAGGCTACACTCTACCCTTACATTTTATCAAGTTGACATGAAATTATGTAACTACCAACACAAATATAAAGTCTTTGTTTCTCTGATATTTCCCTTCTTTTACAAGTTCCTCATTCTCTCCTACTCCTGTCCCCCATTTTCTCTGGAATTTTCTGGACTCTATTTGCATTAAACTTCAGACTTACGAATTTACTCCCTGAATGACTCTTGTCAAGGTATTCACTATGACATTTTTGAGGGTAAGCTAATAGGGTTCCAGTTCCTATATGCAAAGGCAAATTCCACACGAAACTTGCTTAAACATGTCTCTGTCATCAGTAGATGACTGCAGACAAGTTTTCACAGTCATAGCACTTGCCTTAGTCTCATTAGCGCACCTTAAAAAAGATATTAAAAATATTGTATGACTATGTACTTGATTAGGGTGCAGTATACAGGAGGCAAAATTATGAATAATTCTTATGTACAACTAAAGTCCTTAAGAGAATGAGTCACTAGACCTGATGAATCAGAATCTTAATCTCAACTGGCGTGATACAGTTCACAAAAACTGTTCCACCTTCTACTTGTATAAGTAAAAACTGGGGTCTTAAAAGTTTGTGAGCAGTCATGGCTCTCTCCCCATCCAGAGGAAAGAAGACAGAGTAAAAAAGAAAGACACATGAAAACAGTTAGTACAATGGAATAATTGACCACGAGTCCCTTGGTCTTCACACACCTGAGACTTACATGGTCCTTGGTTACCACTGCCAAGTGTTCTGAAAGAATCTCAGTAGAAGGTCTTGGACTGAATGGGAGAAAAACATGGAACAGAGCTCAAAATCATAAAACAGACCAGAGTTACTTGTTGGAAAGACACAGGTGAGAACTCTAAGAGAGTGACCCTCAGGCACCCTTCAGGTCTGGAACTGAATTCACCCCTGTGATAGAATAATCAACTATTTAATACCAAGGGTCAGCCTTACCCGATGACAGACTTTAGAAGGTTAAGAAATAAGGAGGAATGGAAACAGGAAGAATGCAGAATAAGGAATGGCACATTGAGAGGAAAGCAATGAACGAGTGGAAACAAAATGTGTAGGAGTTGTTGAATGTAAAACAGATCATCTGCTCCGGAAACCTATCCACAAGAAAGAGTTAACAAATAAATAGAGATTGCATGATGAGCAGCTAACTTAAAGAATGATCTTTCTATCAGTCTTTCATGGAAAACAACGTTAGTGAAACTTGCATAGAACAAATCAGAACCATGAATGAGTCTTGAATTTACCAAACCAAGCCAAAGAGTAAGGGCCAATCAAGACAGTAGTTTCCAAAGGGCATTTCTGAGTTAATTAAATGTAAGGCAGAGCGGTCGACTCAGTAGGTTATGGTCACTATTTGTTTTCTTTCTTTAATTACCAAAGGGTTATCTTGATAATTTTTTCAAAAGACACAAGATGACCACAATACTTACTATGAAGAGTTTTTCAGAAAATGGAAATCTACATTGTCTGGCCGGACCTTGAATCTCCCCCACCCATGCAGAGCTGATCAGAGTTGGCTGAAACAACTAGCAGAGAGTGACCTTGAATCTCCCACACACCTGCGGGCTGACCAGAACTGGCTAATGTAAAGCAGCTTTGCAATTTTTTTTCTTTCTTTTACTCACAGCTCGTTTTGGTCATGGCCCGTTTTGTTCACGAACCATTTGGCTCAGTGCCTGCTTTGTTCTCATCCACTGCTCTGCACCCGGCACAAATACACCGGGAACCAGGAAGACACCTTACATTCCAGAAACCAGGACATACCTGTATCTCCCAATCTTGACTACTTTACCTTATATGGACTCAAGACAGCACAGTTACATGTTCCCTGCTATATAAACACCACTTCTGTAGCCTGGAGCGTGACTCCGTCTGCCCGGACTGTGGGGAGAGGTCAGATGCTTACAGACATCCTCCCCGGGGGCAGTTAGTCACAAGACTACAGGGTAGGCCTCTAGGGCAGTTAGTCACCAGACTATATGGCAGGCCTCACTCCCTGCTACTGGGGACAGTAAACTATTCCTCCCCGAGGCCTGCGACCAAGCGTTCTCACCCTTCCAATAATGATCTCTATCAGTTGAGTCAGGGAACAGGCCAAACTGACTCTGTGACATCCAAAGTTAAGTGATCCCCCCATCTTATCACATGTATACCCCCAATCCCTCCTCTTACTATTGCATGTATGTCCCTAGACCACCCCCTCTCATTACTGTATTACCTATGGCACAACCCCTCCCTGTGATGTATGTACTCACCTGTAATTAGGGGGCTTGCATGTCCCCGGAGAATATAAAAAGCCTGGGCTAGCATTTAAGAGGGCTCTCTCCTTCCACGTGGACCATCAAGTGGGGCTGAGGTGAGCATGCTACCATAAAACGTATATGACTCCATTTATTTCAATATTTCACTTCTATCTCTCATGCTCTCTATAACTTTACTATGATCTTTACTTATTATCGCTGTACAATTGCGCCTACCGGACCCGTAATGATGTGTTAGGGGCTGGCTTCCCCTGACACTGGAAGTTGTGAACTGTGGAACTTTGCCCAGGCTGGGTTTTTCTCCCTAATAAAGCCAGTTTGCTTAAATTCGACTGATTTGGTCTCTGGCGCCTCTCTACTACCTTACATAGGTTAGTGAGAAAAAGGCCAGGGCAGTTAGAGCGACCTGCCCTGCCTCCCCTTATAATGATGAATGTGTTTATTCTTCGAGGGTAGCCAGGGTTATTCTATAGGAATTTTTTTTAGACTTATCGCACCAAATCTTATGACGAAGGATATTGGGCATGAAGAAAGAGGTCCGCGCCAGTCTTTCCCGATCAAGTGCAGTTTCACGTTTCTTCCTGTGTGTGCTCGGCCAGCATTATTACAAAAACCCAGCCAGTGCCCCAGTTTCTGTAATTTTAGCATCGTGCTTATATAAGAGGGAGCTACAGAAATTTCTTTTGGAAATCTTACCCCATCTACTCTAAAGCCCTGATATTGCCCATTCATATTTATTTTAGTTCCAAAATCTCAAAGAATATTGAAAAGTAATCAGATTTGAACCACTCAAGAATGTCAAGACTTCCCTTTTGGTATGGCATAAATCAAAGATCACAGAATTCTTCAGAGAAGACGTGGAGAGATGGAAAACTGCCATCAGAAGTGTATAGACCTAGTTGGAGGTGTATAGAGAAATAATAGTTTCACACATTTTGTTTAACAAAGATTTCTATGATATTTGTTGCAGTACTTTTTGTCTTACTTTGTACATCACTCAATCCACTCCTTGGTCACATTCCTGAGAGCAACTGGGACTTTGATGAGAGTCTGGAGAAGGACTGTCATCCAGGACACACAGCTTGAAAACAAGGTGTGTAGAACTAGAGTGAGACCGTGTCTCCTCGTTGGGTGGCATTAATACATCGTTTTACAAGAACTCAGCCTGCATGAATTCTTCCAGTAAACCTATGGTTCTCTTGACTTGTAGACAGATATTTAACAGTTCTGTCTTTTTCATGTTAGCCATTGATTTCAAGCTGTATCGTCTCTATTTCATACTTAAAAATATGATATTTAGAAAACTCAAATGAGGAACATATTTTTATTTGTTATAATAATCTATCTTATTATTTTCTTAAGGAATAAATAACAAGATGAACCTATAAAATATAAGTAATATTGTTGTTACTTTGTTAATAGCATTATATGATTAGCCACTCTTCTGAAATAATTAAAAATCAATATTCCTTGTCATCACCTAAACAGATATGTTTTCCTTGGGCATCTTTGTGTGAGTTTGTGAACACAGGACTACCAAGTACCCATCAGTTCAAATGCTGTGAAGATTGCTCAGCCAGGAGTGATTAGATCTAATTATGTTCTTATCTAACCCAATGTAGCTTGGCCATAATGTGTCCATATCGTGAGAGTCTTAGTCCGATGTTCTGCTCAACTCTAGAAATGCCTTGTCAGCACATTTGTCTAACAGCAGCTGGACTGACTACATTTCCTGCTCCCGAAATGTGCTGCAACATTTCCCTGCACCCGAGAACTGTCCGGGAAATGACTCACATGATTGTGAGATCTGGTAAGCCCCAAACCTATGTTCAGACATCTATGTGAAGTATATTTCTCATTCACAAGGCTGAAGAAGCTGGGGAATCAGGTCAGATGAGAGGACAAATCAAGTCCCAAGACAGAGAGCTAAGGTGGAAGCAACCAGACACCAGATCCAGAGCCAGAGGGGGAACTTTGCCAAAGTTGTCCAGCCCAACTATGAACAACAAACAAACTCACTGTCATTTAGTCGATGCCAACAACCCTGTGTTGTTAAGTATCATCGAGTCAGCTTCGACCCATAGCAAGCCTATGGGTAACAGAATGAAACACTGCATGGTCCTATGCCATTCTCACATTTTTTCTTATATCTGAGATCATCGATGCAGCTACTGTGTCAGCCATCCTGTAGGATAGGGTAGAGCTGCCCTTGTGAGTTGCCGGGACTTGTCATTCTTTACAGAAGTAGAAAGCCTTTCCTTTTTCCCGCGAAGCAGCTGATGGTTTTCAACTGCGGACCTCACAGACAGCAGCAACTGCGGACCTCGCAGACCAATGTGTAACCACTGTGCAACCGAGATGCAGAAAGCCTGAAAGCGAAACCAGGTCTCATTTGCATAGCCAGGCAAAGAAGCCCACCAGTGCTGTGTGAAGTTGGCTATCCAACTCCGGGGCTCACAGTCTTTTCGGGTGGTAGCTGGTGTATGATAGGTATCCCTCGGTGGGTGACACCGCACTAGTCTCTTGCGCATGCTCAGTCATGAAGTAGTGATCACAAAGATGATGCTTTGCTCTGTCTGCCACTTTGATAGATGTGCGATTTTTGCTTACTGACATAAAAAAATCAGGAAAAGGACATGCTGATCACCTCTGTGCACTTTAGCTAGGCTAACTCTAGTCTCAGCCAGATCCGTGATCCCAGCCTCTTGTTTTCCTCCATTCAGCAGGCAACTGGTAGTTTGCCCATTGCATTCACTTCCCCCACGTCAACTCTGAGTCAGAGCAAGTCGACCCGGCAGAGGAGCATTAACTCCTGTGGGTTTTCTAGGCTGCAATTCTTCACAGGAGTAGAAAGCTTTCTCCTTCTCCTTCAGTGTTTCAGAATACTGACCTTGTGGTTGGCAGCTCAACGCACCCCCTCTGCCCCACAGCTCCTTGGCCTATTTAAGGAAAAGCTTAAAACCAGAAGTTAGTTCTTATATTAACACAGATTTCAAAGAAGATCGTTAATCTGCAGATGCATCTCCAAGGAAACTAAGCATAGTGACTTCAGTCCCATCTTCTAGTCATATGAGGACTCAAAATATGCCTCACCTGATACTCATTAGCATAACAGATAACTCACTCCAAAATGGGACTAACCATAGGTGCAGAGGCTAGGGTTTATTATACATCACAGAATAGAGGACAATAGCTAGAAGGACCATATCAAGTAATTAACTACACTACTAGTCTTCGGATTAGCATCTTCACTATGTAACACATTAAAGTTGCAGATTTGCCTATGCAATACATCATTTGATTTCTTTATTACTTCCTCAATGGGCTTTGATCGCAGATCGGAGTTAAATGAAATCTGTGACAGCTCCAATGCTTTTCTCCCTTTATCATGAGGTTATTTATCAGTTGTGAAAATCTCACACAGACACCCCCTTTTCATTGTGTTGTAATTTATCCTGAAGGCAATAGCCATTGTCTTTCATCAATCAGTGCTACAAGGCTTCACTGTCTGCAAGGAGGTTTATCATCTGCATATCACAAGGTGTTAAGGAGCATTACTCCAATCCTGATGTTGCGTTCTTCTTCATATTGCCCAGCTTCTTGGATCATTTGCTCAGCACACAGACTGCGTAAGTAGGGTGTGTTAGGATAAGTTGTCTAGAGAAACAAACCAGTGACACTCACCTATGTACAAGAAAGAACTTTATATGAAGAAGTAATATTATATCCAGAAGGTTCCTCAAGCCAATTCAACTCAAGTCCTTAAGTCCAGTGCAGGGCCGGGCCCTCTTCAAACTCACTGCAGGCCAGTGATGCCCAAAGGTGCAGTGAAAAGCAGGGAGCTCACAGGGCAGCTAGTGTGGAGTCACATGGCCACCAGGTTGGTGGAAGGGAGCCAGCAGCTCTCCAGGTTGGGCAGCCCACAGGTGGCCACCCCTGCAGGCAAACACAGAGTCTGCAGGAGGAAAGTGAAGTGGAAGAGAGAGAGAGAGGAATGTTCCCAGTTTCTTTCTAATAAAGGCCACACCCTGAAGGAGGCATCATCAGACTGTGAGCTGATGGACAGACTGAACTCCACCTCTTGCCTGGAGTGTCTACTTGACACAATATCTAACCACCACTTACAGTGAAAGGATATAACCGTGACACATACATTTCCTGTTTTTAAACCAAGCAGTTCTTCTTTCTTTTGTGTGAATGGCTGTCTCTGTTATACATGTACAGGTTCTGCATGAGCACAAGGAAATACCCTGGGTTTACATTCTTCAAAATGTTATCCACAGTTTGTGATGATCCACAGAGTCAAATGACCTTACCTAGCCAATAAAATACAAGTAAATATCTTTCTGGTAATCTTTGCTTTCAGCCAAGATCCATCTGACGTAAGCAAAGGTATTCTTCATTCCAAGTTTTCTTCTGAACCTGTCCTGAATGTCTGGTCGTTCTCAGTACATGTACTATTGCAATAGCTTTTGAATTATCTTTAGTAAAATTTTACTTGTCTCTGATATTAATGGTATTGTACAATGATTTATGAAATCTGTTGGTTTTTTTATTGGCATAGGCACAAATATGAATCTCTTCCAGTTCGCTGATCTGGTAGCTGTCTCCTCAATTTCTTGGCATAGACAAGTCAGTGCCTTTAGCATCGCTTCCGTTTGCTGAAGCATCTCATGTGGGGTTCCATCAGTTCCCAGAGACTTATACTTTCTCCAGTACCTTCAGTGCAGTTTGACCTTCTTCCTTCAGTACCAGCAGTTTTAATCATATGCTAACTCCTATAATGTCTGAACATCGACTGTGTTTTGGTACAGCGACTCTATATTCTTCCATCTTACTTTTATACTTCCAATATTTTGCCCATAGACTCCTTCAATATTGCAAATTCAGATTTGCAAGATTGTGGGTTTCTTCAGTACTTTCAGCTTAAGAAGTGCTGAGAGTATTCTTTTGTTTTTCAAACTCCAGGTCTTTGTACAGTTTATTGTAATACTTCACCTTGTTTTCTTGAGCTATCATTTGAAATCTTCAGTTCAGGAATTTTGGTTCATCATTTTTTTCCTACCATTCATCTGTCGGTTTGTCATATTGTGGTGTGTGTGTGTGTGTGTGTGTGTGTGTTGCTGTAGTGCTTCATAGATGGCGCCAATTCTAGGTGGAATAAAACTTACAACTAGGATTAAGGAATAAAAGTATGCCTTTTTTCGAAAGACACTAACCTGGAAACATTCTATTGCTTACTTTACTTGAATAAGATTTTACCTCCAAGCAGACAGCCTGAATTGGACCCAAGGGAACCATTTGTCATTGTCCATGCCATTAGGGCCAGGGATTGGAAAAGGATTCTCAGAATGTCCCATTATGGGACACTGCGTCAGGTTATTTTCACGTTCTTCTTGCCTTATTCCCCTGTTTTTACTGCTTTTATGCATTTCCATCAAACAACACAATTGGGCATAGATATTAAGCATAGAATTCCACATACCACACACATATGAGTTAAAATCTGAGTCCACCAATCCCCACAAGGTGATTCCATGTTGGTTAGCTATGCTAGATTTCATACCATCCTATATGAAATGAGTATAACACAAACTATTTCGGGGCTTGTCCTAAAGCTGAGAGGTAACATATGCCAAGTGCTTAGCACACAATGACATAGCAATTAATAAATTTTTGTTGGTTATTGAAACTATGTACTTGCTATAGATAAGAGCTAAATCTTTTTCCCCTCAATTTGGTAGTTCATGTTATATGGTTACAAAGCATTTTCTATTTCAACAATATTTACATGTATAGTTAATTGCCATGAATTATGCTCACCATGTTGTTCAACCATCACCCTTATTTATTCCACAATTTAATCATTGCTTTCAGTGTATGCTAAGCATTGAGTTCTCTTTCCTCCTCTCTCCTGACTAGCCCTGGTAATCACTGTGGCGTCTATAAACTTGAACATTCTAGATATTTTATATAAGTGGGAGTATATCATGTTAGGACAAGGACTTTTAGGCTGGTTCAGCACAGCACACAGGCACAGATCACAGTTTGTTAAACAGACTGAGTCTTCCTGAGCTCAGAGGGGGACTTGGAAGTAGGCCAGGGAGAAATGAGTGCCCAGTCTGTGCTAGCTCCATGAACGCCTTAAATGAGAATCCTTTCGTCTGAATTATTTCAGCCTTCTCTGGATTTCCCTATAGCTGCAGAGAAGAGTTCTGGTGGCATAGTGGCGGAAACACAGAACTGCTACTAACTATAACGCCAGTGGTCCTGCTTTGGGGGACCTTTTTCTGCCAAGGACCATTTGGATATTTAGAACATCACTATGGGGCCATATTGTTTAAACATTTTATTAACTCACCCCTAATGTGACACCTAGAACTGCTTCTCTTTGGTAAGGTGTGTGGTAGCTAGCATTGATGGTTACCTTTTACAATCTGTGGGCCAGACACTCATCCCACCTCTGGGCTCACCAACTTCTCTGTGGGAGAAAGATGCAGCTTTTTGTTTCCATAAAGATGTTCAGTCTCAGAAATGGGACAAGTTCTATGGACAAGTTCTGCTCTATCCTATAGGCAGTAGGTTTGGTGGGTTTTATTGTTGGAAGGTGAAGAGTCAGTGATTCCACATTCTTCTCTCTACCACACTTTCTTGTGTCCACTAGAACCATCCAGTGCCTGGAACAGTAGCTGATGTGGAGCAAGTGCTCAGAATTATTAACACAGTGACTACATATTCAGAAAAGTTAGGGTTCTTACACGAAAGTGTGTCAGACAGATGAAAGTGGAAATTAGGCACTGGGTGGCTCTAGTGGGCACTTTGGGTTCTAGCGTAGCCCTGATGGGATAGTGGTTACACATGGGACTGCTAACCATAAGATCAGCAGTTTGGAAAAAAAAAAAAAAAGATCAGCAGTTTGAAACCACCAGCTGCTCTGTGGGAGAAAGATGAGGCTTTCTTCCCCCATAAAAAGTTACAGTCTTGGAAACCTACAGGGGCAATTCTATCCTGTCTTGCAGGGTCTCTGTGAGTCGGTATCGACTGGATGTCAGTGATTTAGAGTTTTAGGTGGCTGTGAATTAAAGTGTTAGTCCCTCATATATCTGTCAAAGTCCTGACGCCCATGCCTGGACATGAGATCCTTTTTAGAACAGGGGGTTTTCTATAGAGGGGGCCATGGTCAGTGTAGGATGTTCCTTAAAATGCATCACTACTGTGGGATATAAAGAGTAGCATGGACACAGTGAAGAGTGAGTACAGAGGGGGAGACAGATGCTGTCCCCGGAGGAGAGAGGAGAGAGATGCAGCCATAACTCCAGGGCCTCCAAGGACTGGCAGCTACGAGAAGCTATGACAGAGAAGGAAGGATCCCCCCTGGAGCCATACTCAGGGTTCGCACTTCTCCCTTTTGGAACAAGGAGAAGATACATTTCTATTCTTCACAGCCACCCCGTTTGGTATTCCTGTTATAGCAGCACCAGGAAACCAAGCCATCGACCTCCCAGGGTCTAGATCAGTGATTCTCAACCTGTGGGTCGTGACCCCTTTGGGGGGATTGAGCAACCCTTTTACAGGGGTCGCCTGATTTATAAAAGTAGCTAAATTACAGTTATGAAGTAGCAACAAAAATAATTTTATGTTTGGGGGTGGTCCACAACATGAGGGACTGTATTAAGCGTCTCGGCATTAGGAAGGTTGAGAACTGCTGGTCTAGATGGAGCTCAACAGTGTGGTAACTACTTTATTTGCAGCAGAAATAGTTGTAAGTTTCCCTAAGGCAGAAACCAAAGATAACAAGTAATCTGCATCCTTCTTGGCTATCTAAATACATCAATTCCTCAGTAATTGGCATGGGTATGTTTCAAAGACCAAGTCCTTAGGTAAAAATCTGTGTTAAAAATAACTTTATCAGTGTTATGGTAAAATGGAGGCTGATTGTGTTGGATCACAAAGTGGAGTATGCCTACATCATTGCATAGCTACCTGACTGCATCATACCTAACTACCAAATCCCTGTGCTTCCAGTTCTTATCTGTACCAGTGTATATCCACTGGTCTAGCCGGATTTGTAAAGTAGAATTGGGATCATAATAGTGGGGAGGAGGAAGCATTAAAGAACTAGAGGAAATTTGTATGTTTCAGCATTGCTATACTGTACCCTGACTAGCTCATCTCCCCATGACCCATCTGTAAGGGGATGTCCAGTTGCCTACAGATGGACTTTGGGTCTCCACTCTTCACTTCCCCTCATTCACAATGATATAATTTTTTTGTTTTTTGATGCCTGATACAATTGACACCTCATGATCACACAGGCTGGTGTGCTTCTTCCATGTGTGCTTTGTTGCTTCTCAGCCAGATGACTGCTTATTTATCCTCAAGCCTTTAAGACCCCAGATGCTATAACATTTGGTAGCCGAGCACCATCAGCTTTCTTCACCATTTTGCTTATGCACCCACTTTATCTTCAGCGATCATGTTGGGAAGGTGATTATCACGGAATGGCAGTTTAATAGAACAGTGTTCTTGCATTGAGGAAGTACTTGAGTAAAGGCCCAATATCCATCTGCTACCTTCTAATATTGTGCTCAATATAACCTAGTGTTGGGCAGCTAAAACTATATATGATGAAGGAGATGTGTCAGAGTATCTTCATGAAGTGGATTGAAGTAAAGAACTCTGAAAGAAGAAAGCAGATAAAATTCAGAGTTGGCTGGAGGCTGGTGCTCCAGTGATATGGACCCACTCACACCACAGCCTTGAGAGGAAATTCTTTAATCTCCAAGTTCATGCCTGCATTTATCTTTCAACTTCACCTTCCATGATTCATGAAATAAGCCCCTTTTTTATCTCACCTCAAATCCTTCCATAATAGTTGTCTGGAAATAGTCGATGGATCTCTGAAGAGTGTTGTTGTTTTTGTTATAGCCTTCTAAGCCTGTGTATGCATTTCTTCACAAATATTGTGAAGAAATGTAGTATAGATATTGTACTGCTGTAGAAGTTGCATATTTGCAGTTCTTTAATGGAATATGGGTGGTTCTATCAGTGACTGTGTGGCTGCTAATGGAAAGGTTGGTGGTTCAAATCTCCTAGCTGGTCCACTGGAGAGAAGACATGGTGATATGCTCATGTAAAACTTACAGCATAGAAAATCCTATGAGGAAGTTATATTCTATCTCATTGGGTAGCTATGAGTTAAAATTGACTAGATGGTACCATGACTACACATGCTATTTTTATTCTTAATCTTCATTTGCTGTCTCTAGTACAGACATGTACAGAGCATATTCTAAATGCCATAGCAACCCTTCAAGTAGGGTATGTAGTAGACCCCCAGAGCCCTCGTTCTTATTCTGTATCTCTTATTGATGTAGCAACAAGGAAGACCAGGGTGTAGCCTTGATGCCCAATGATGGTCCCTAAATGATGGGCTCAGTCATAAACATGCATAGATACAGTAGAGCAAGACACAGAGTTTGTGTATTCTTAAATCCATTTGATCCTCCTTTGAATAGTCTTGTTCCTTTAATAGTTTATTCCACTGAAGTTAATCCATTGAAAGGTTACTTATACATAAATACTCTATGACATGAAAAATGAGCAAAGAAGGTGTCATAGACCCTGAAAGGCACTAAATATCCTATCGAACAGGCTAGCAACCCTATAGAACAGAGTAGAAGTAGTCCTGTCAGTCTCCAAGAGTGTAACTCTTTACTGGAGTAGAAAACTCTATGGTGTACAAGTCTACTCTGATACTTATGGGCTCTCTATGAATAGGAACTGACTTCATGCCAACTCATAGGAGGGAGTCAGCTAACTGCTGGGGGAGATGTGCAATAAACTCTGGCAGTACCTGGACTCGTTCACTCAATGCTATTGAATAAATTCCAAGTCAGAGAAACCCAATAGGATAAAGTAGAACTTCTTCTCATTTTTTGAAACTGTGAAATTTTATGGGAGTGGAATGCCTCAATTTTCTTTCATGGAAAAACTGGTGGATTTGAACTGTTGACCTTATTTTTAGTAACCCAAGTCCTAACCAATTATGCCTCTAGGAATCCATCAGTATAGAAGCAGATAGGAAAGAACTTGTCGACTCCTTGGCCTTAAGGTGGAAAAATTCCAAGTGTCTGTCTTATTCTGAGGAGCTCTGGTGGCATAGTGGTTAAGTGTTGGACTGCTAACTGCAAGGACAACAGTTTGAAACCACTAGCCATTCTGAGAAAGAAAGACAGGGCTTTCTACTCTGATCAAGCGTCACAGTCTTGAAAACCCACAGAGGCAGTTCTCTCCTGCCCTATGGGGTCACCAAAAGTCACAATTGAGTCAATGACAGTGATATATATATATATATATATATATATATATATATATATATATATATATATATATAAACTTACTCAGGATTCACTGTGGGAGCCTACCAAGGCTAGGCTTTATCTTAAACCCTCATTAACACACCCCTGTTCCCTCCCTCTCTTTCACCATCCCTCCCTTCCTGTTTTTTTCCTGAAGCACTCCCTAGGATAAAATCTCTGGTTCAGACTCAGTGTCTAGGAGACCTCAAATATTACTGTATTTTAGAATACCTATTATTTCAAAATGAGGACAGATACTGAAAAAAATATTAAAATAAAATTATGTAAAACTATTTTCACAAAGAAAAGGGCACTTGCAAAGTAATAAAGGATTCATATGTCAGTAAATGACATTCCTCGTTGATGTTTGGAAATTGTGACATGTAGTGAAATTGTAAATGTGAACATTGTACACAATTATTGACATCCAAGTAATGGAAGCATGAAAAGTCAAAGTTTAGCCCCAGTTGACTCCTCTCAAGGAAAATGTGTGTGTCCGTGAACTTATAACTAAGGGCAATGACCTAGTCAGCTGCATCCTGTTTGACATTTACAGAAAAATGTGTGATAATGGGGTTGATGAATTAATTAGCATTATGAAAAGTGTAAAAGCAGAATCTTAAGTGAATTTTATTAGGAGTGGCTAAAGCCTGTTGATTTGGAGAGGACAAAGATTACAAATGTTGAAAATTGAGTTCTCAAAGGGTCTGGGTATTTAAGCAATCATATTTACCCCTAAATGCTCAAAGATTGAAATGTGCATCTCAATACCATATTGTGCTTATGGCCAGTACAGCCAAAGGAGTTTAGTATATGTGCTGCCGAAGCGAGCACACAACCAAAGGAATTTATGGTAGTCCAGATAAGTACAAGACTGGACGATGATGCAGATAGGACCATGGGAAATGCTGAGTCAGATCCTGGACATGGTGTTTTGTTTTGATTTTCTTTCAAAAGAAAAAGACTCCAGGTATTCATTTGGGGTTCATTCATCCATTGATTCAACCACTGCTTAAAGAGCACCTCTTGTGCTGGGTCCCGTGGTTGGAGTGGAGGTTTTAAAGGTAGGAATGGGCGTCCATGCCAACTTTGTTGCACTGTAATTCTTCCTGGTCTTACTCCATACTGGTACCATGCTGCTGCTGCTTTTTGAACAAAATTTAAAATAATAAAAATATGCTTATTATTTTTGCTTATTATTTATATATTACAAATTTTACTCATTTAAAGGGTCACTCACTACCATCAAGTAGTGTAAAATTCTGACTCAAATCAACCCTCTAGGATAGAGCAGAATTGTTCCTGTGAGTCCCAGATTGTAAATCATTACCGTAATAGAAAGCCTCATCTTTCTCCTGCCAGATGGTTGGTAGTTTTGAGTTGCTGACTTTGCAGTTAGCAACCCAAGTCACAACCCAATAATCATTAGAAGATAGACAGATAGAACACCATCTAATTTTAGAACACTGTATAAGTTTTAATAAGGATACAGGAAAAATATGAATAGTGCACCTCTAGCTACTCTACATTATTTTGTAACCATGCCATGGCAGAGAATCACTCTATGATCACAACCTGTGGGATGAGAAGACAGAGCAGAGAGAGGTCGCCAATGAAATTTTCAACAGCTACTGATATTACTATGGTGAACATTTATAGGCTTACTTGTAAGATAGGTTTAGTTTCAGACTAACTCAATAGATCAAATATTGTAATAAAATGAGTCGTCCAAACTTCTTGGCATGACTAGTGAATGTAAAAGTTCTGTTTACATGATACTATAGTCTATGATAAAGTGTGCAATAGCGGTATAAAAGAGTGTGAAGTACTGTCACAAATACCAAAACATGACCCAGAGATAGGAAGTGAGCACACGCTATTGGAGAAATGGCACTGACAGATTTGCTCCATGCAGGGCTGCCCTGAACCTTCCATTTACAACAGAAGTACGATCTGTGGTGTGCAGGACAGTGAAGGACAATGGAACCAGGCACTATGTGGATGTGCCCATGGTGTTTGCGTTTGTAAATGATTCCGGGATTTTCTAGACTACATTTGTGTGGTTTCCCGTGTCTTTTGAATATTTTTAAATGTCTGAACTTTTCCAGATTGCTTTAGACCAACCAGTGTTTCTCAGCCTTCCTACTGCTGTGACCCTTTAATACAGTTCCTCATTTGTGGTGAATCCCCCTCCCCATGAAATTATTTTTCTTTGCTTCTCTTATGAATTGGGTGACCCCTGTGAAAAGCTCCTTCGACCTCCCAAAGGGGTTGCGACCCACAAATTGAGAACCGCTGCTTTAGACCCTTAAGTTGATTCATATGTCAGATTTGTCAGAGGGAAAGTGGAGTCAAACTCAAAATCAAACACTGGTTTAGCTTAACTAGCAATAAATATCTGCCTTGAGCACTATACTCTTTTAAGGATTATCTATGTGGATCCAATTTACAATAGCAACTTGAAGGATTCGACAGGAACCTGGGACTGTGATTTTAGGTTAATGACTGAGGAACAAAAGAGGAAGGTGGGAATGCTTGCACAGTGTCAAAGCCAGTAGTTAGTGTCCCCAAATTAGGCATCTGGAAACTGTTGAACTCGTATATGTTTTGCTGTCGACAGTCTTCTCTTACTCGCCCTCTCACTGCCTTCTCATCGGTTCTGACACCACGTGACCCTATAGGACAGAGTATGCCTGTGTTGGTTTCTGAGACTGTAACTCAAAGAGAAAGCCACATCTCTTTCCCACAGTGCACCTGGTGGTTTTGCACTGTGGACCTTGTGGTTAGCGGCCCAATGCATAAGCACCATACCACCAGGCTCTTGTTAGTATGAATTTTCTTGGTATGACTTTTCTGGCCAGATGATCTCTAACTCCCACAACATGATTGGGTGTGATCAATTAAATTATTGTGGTTAGGTGCCATCTGCCCAGCCACCCATACAACAACAACACGTAACACTTGCTGGCTCCACACGATCCTTACAATTGGTCCTATGCCTAAACCCATTGTTTCAGCCACAGGGTCCATCCTTCTTGCTCAGGGTCTTGCTCTCTTGCCGGGCCTCTGCTTTACCAATCATGGCGTCCTTCTTGAGGGACTGGTCTTTCCTGACAACATGTTCAAAGTATGTAAGATGAAGTCTCACCATCCTTGCCTCTAAAGAACACTTTGCCCATACTCCTTCCAAGACAGATTGCTTTGTCTGTTTAGCAGTCCTAGAAACTTTCAATATTCTTCTCCAGCACTACAGTTCAAATGCATCAACTCTACTCTGGTTTTCCTGACATCCAATGTCCAATTTTCACATGCATAGGAAGCAATGGAAAATACCATGGTTTGGATCAGGGGCACCTTATTCCTCAAAGGAACGTCCCTGCTTTTCAGTACTCTGAAGAAGTTTTGTGCAGCAGATTTGCCTAAGGTAACTCACCTTTCATATCTTGACTGCTGCTTGCATGAGCATTGATTGTAGAACCCAGCAAGACCAAGTCCACGTCAACTTCCATTTATCATGATGTTATCTATCGGTCCATTTGTGAGGATTTTGGTCTTCTTGACATTGAGTTGTAACTCATACTGAAGGCTGCAATCCTTGATCTTCATCAGTAAGTGTCCCACGTTCTCCACAGATTCAGCAAGCATGGTTGTGTCATTTGCAAATTTCAGGTTGTTATCAAGCCTTCCTTCAATCCTGATGCCACATTCTTCATATAATCTCTGATAATTTGCTCAGCATACAAATTGAATACGTATGGTAACAGGATACAACCCTGTTGCACACCTTTCCAGATTTTATTATTATTCTTTTTAATGATTTTATTAGGGGCTCATACAACTCTTATCACAATCCATACATACATCAATTGTGTAAAGTACATTTGTACATTCATTGCCCTCATCATTCTCAAAACATTTGCTCTCCACTTAAGCCCCTGGCATCAGCTCCTCATTTTTTCCCTCCCTCCCTGCTCCCTCTTCCTCATGAACCCTTGATAATTTATACATTATTATTTTGTCATATCTTTCCCTGTCCAGTGTCTCCTTTCACCCACTTCTCTGTTGTCCGTCCCCCAAGGAGGAGGCCATACGTAGATCCGTGTAATCGATTTTAAACCATGTAGTATGTCCTCGCTCTATTCTCACAACAGCCTCTTGCTCTATGTACATGTTCTACATTAGCACAATAAAGTGTTTTGGAATTACCGTTCTTCTCAAGGATAATCATAGTTTTTATAATCCACACAGTTGAATGCCTTGGCATAGTCAATAAAACACAAGCAAACTTCTTTCTGGTATTCTCTGCTCTCAACCAAAATCCATCTGACATCAGCAATGATATCCTTTGGTCCATATCCTCTTTTGAATCTGGCCTGAGTCTCTGGTAGCACTGCTGCAACAGCTGTTAGGAGATCTTCAGCAAAAGTTTACTTGCTGTGATAATTACATAATTTCGTGTCAACTTGAACATATAAATGTGTGGGAGTGGTCACACTCAGGCCACAGCCCAATGGTGCCTCCTGGCCTTCTTATAAGGATGGTCTGGAAATCCCCCCCCACTCTCTTCCTTCACCTTCATGCTGGGCAGCCACTCTGAGAACGACCTGTCCTGGAGATGCGTCCACCATTATTGGATCCACAAGACTTTCCACCCGCTGGCCTGTGAAATTCCTGCATTTGGCATCATTGTTTGTGACTGCATGAGACTGAAGACGGAATTATGGATTTATGGATTTGAATTGGAGTGGGCTGGGATGTTGATACACAGTTACTTCTTGATATAAAGCTCTTTCTTACCAATATGAGTGTCTCTGGATTTCTCTAGTCAACCTGGCCTAACACACTTGCATATAATACTAATGATATTATTGTATAATTTGAACATCTTGCTAGGTCACCTTAATTTTGAATGGGCATAAATATGGATCTCTTCAATTCAGTTGGCCAAGTAGTTGTCTTCAAAAGTTCTTGGCATAGTTACATCAGCTGTGGGAACATTTCATTTGGTATTTCATCAGTTCCTGGAGGCTTATTTTTGAATAATGCTTTCAGTGCTTAGACTTTTTCCTTCAGTATCCTTTGTTCTTGCTCATATGCTATCTTTTGAAATGGGGTAATGCCGACCAGTTCTTTTTGCTACAGTGATTCTCTGTATTCTTTCCCTCTTCTTTTGATTCCTGTATCATTCAATACTTTGTTCATGGAATCTTTTTATCTTGCATCTTGAGGCTTGAATTGTCTTACTTTAAGACACGCTTAGTATGACATTCTCTTCTGGTTTTTGAATTCTAGGTCTTTGCACATTGATTATAATATTTTACTTTGTCTTCTTGAGCTGCCCTCTGAAGTTCTCTATTCAATTTTTTGACATCATTGCTTCTTCATTTGCCTTAGCTAATTTATGATCAAGAGCAAGTTTCAGAGGCTCTTCAGACATCCACGTGCATGTTATCTTTCTTTCCTTTCTTTTTAATGACCATTTGCTTTCTTCATTATGATTTTCTTAATGTCTTCTGGGTTAGTCCAGGTTAACTAGAGAAATAAATCCAGAGACACTCATATGTGTGTAATAGAGAACTTTATATCAAATAATAATTGTATATTGACTCCAAACCCAGTCCAGATCATGTCCGTAAATCTGATATTAGCCCAGTTGTCTGATACCAATCTATACATTCTCCTATAAATCCCTCTTCAGATTCACACAACATATGCAATGACACCATAGACAGGAAGATCAAATGCCAGTGGGTGGAAAGTCTTGTGGATCCAATGGTGGTGGAAGCATCTCAGCACTGGTGTGGGTCTTCACTTGGCTCCTCTAGCTCCAAGGTTCTGGCTCCATCAGCATAGCTTTTTGTGGCTTCTCAACAGGAATGTGTAGCAGAGAGTCTATCTGACCTCCAGTGAGCTATTTATTTCTGTCATGTCTCCAAAAGAGGTCACCAAGCTGTGATCTGATTGATAGGATTGACTCCACCTCTTCCTCAAGTTGACAATAGATGATATACTGCCACACCCCCCACAACTCATCAGGTTTCTGTCCTCAGTGTTCAAGGAGTCAAATCTGTTCTTGAGATGTTCTTGAAATTTGGTGCTGTGGACTTGTTTTAATTTTCTTCAGTTTCACCCTGCACTTACAGCTGAGAAATAGATGATCTGTTCCACAGTCAGAACCTGGCCTGGTTTCTGCTGCTGACTTTGAGCTTCCTCAACTTCTCTTCCCACATATGCAGTCAATTTGATTTCCGTGTCTTCTGTCTGGGGAAGTCCATGTGCATAGTCTCTGTGCTCTGGAAAAAGGTATTTGCTGTGAACAAGTCCTTGGTATTGCAAAATTCTATCATATGATCTCTAGCTTTGTTTCTATCACCAAGACTATATTGTCCAAATACAGTTCCTTCTTTGTTTCCAACTTTTGCATTTCAATGCATCTTGATTGCATACTTGATTAATGCCAGACTGAAGATGTGGGTAAAATTCTTCAACTTCTACATCACAAGGTTTAGTGGTTGGTGCTTATGTTAGAGTAATAGCTGTAAAGATTGGATTTCCCAGAAGTCACATCGACTTTATCATATTACAGACAGCATTGTACTTCAGAAAAGACCTTGAAATGTCTTTTCTGACAATGAACGCAATGCTATCACCTTTGATTTTGTTATTCTTATCATAGTAAATCATAGGATTTTATGGTTCAAATGGCCCATTCTAGTCCATTTCAGTTTGCTAATGCCTAGGATATCGATCTTCATGCATGCCACTTCATTTTTGATGACTTCCCATTTTCCTAGATTCATACTTCTTACATTCCAAATTCAGATTATTAGATTTTGTGGCTATTTCCTCTTAACCTGAGTTGTGCCCCCATCAGCAAATGGAGATCTGGAGGACTCCATTCCCACAGACTTTACTCCACTCACATCCCCATGGTCTACTCTATTTGAGAAAGTAGCTGCGCATCAGTCACAGTTTCATTGCCCTCTGACTCTAAAGAGAAGGTGGTCAGTTTTGTCATCTCACCAGATAGAAAGTGAATCATCTCAGACGTAGGAATGGGGGAATCTCATGACCATCAGAACAGTAGAGCCAGAGTGCAGCATGCTTCTTTAGACCTTGAGGTCACTGAAGATTGAAATGCTAGGCAAAAGGGTAGGGACACAAAGAAGTGGTGGCAACCTACCAGAGAACCAATGGCAGCCAAGGCAGTAGAACCAGGAGTCCAAGATAGGACACAGCAGAGCAGAAAGCTTCACATCTCTCAGAGTGAATAAAGGTGAATGCCTTTGGTCAGGAGGCTCCCTTCTGGAATGGATGCTTCCAGACATTTAATCAAGGAAGCTAGTTTTTCAGACCTGTGGGAGCTAGAGCTGAGTGCCTTCAGCCTTCAGCCATTAGTCATTTCTGCTTCACAAAAGGAGCTTTATAACACTTGCCTGAGCAAAGCAGAAGTTGCCTGGCTGAAAAACCAAGGGGTCCCAGACTCAGTTGGTATGGCTGGGAAGAGGTTATCCCACCTGGGAGAACAGGTTATCCTGATCCTATTTCTGATCCTAAACTTCAAGCTGTTCACTTTTCTAGTAACCCCCATAAATCATCTGTGTGGGTATCACAATGGATTATGGAACCCAGGAGAGAAGAAGAGATCTGTGGGAGGGAACGTTGGTGTCAGAATATGGTAGCGAATGGTGGAGGGGTAGTCTATCTGTCCTCAGAGTCATAGGACTTGGCCAAGGTCTGATGGTGATTTTCTTCCTTCCCCCTTATGAAGTCAGACACTACCCCTGTGCCATTTTTGAAAGTCTCAACAACAGGAAAATAAATAAAATTTAGAAGAAAAAAAGCACAGCTAAGAGAGTCCAATTCTGTAACAACTGGGTCACTATCAACCATTAGCCAACTTGATGCCAGCTGACTATAATAACAATATCTGTAAATCTTTTAATTACATCTGATTAGTCACAACTTCCAGGATTTTAATTTAGTAAATTAAATATATAGGTAGTTTTGTTAGTGCACCAGTTAAGATTCTGGTTATATAGCTAGATTGTAATCTCCTTTGGAACAGGAGTTTTTTTTTTTTCCCACTGAGATAAATTGTCTGCTAAATTTTGATGGATAGATTAACTATACTCTGAGATTCCTAAAGTAGTAGAAAATAATTTTTCCAACTACTTGAAATAATAAAATTTTGTGTGACAGCTCTTTCATCTGTCAATCAAAGAGTGTTGTTTTCCTCTTAACGATTGCAAAAATTTTGTATATTGCTTTTGAAAAGAAAAGATGTAATTGAAATCAGACATGAGGAAACAAATATTTCCAATTTCCATAAAGGTTTTTCTTTTTACAGAATCACACTATTTGAGAAGAAACCTGGCACTATTGTGGTTAGTGTAATTTTCAAACAAATTTATTATATATATGCAAGATCCTTTCCATCGAAATCTTTACCAGTACGTTTGTACCTGTGTCAACTTGATGTTAATAAAAACTGATATACAATTTGGAATCTATGGATTGTTGGATTTTAAAAAAATTCATTTTTACCAAGTGGACCTTTTATAGGACAGTAGATAGCTAATTAAAAAGAAAAGCAATATTTTATCCGATGCTACTAAAAGCTCTTCATTTTTGACATTCAATTCCTATGAAATTGAGCTTATGAAGAATTAATCACCTTACTTTTCAGCCTTCTATTCACTTAACCACATTGTGGAAAACTTATATTCTGAAAATATTTCGCATAATGACACAATGGGCATAAATTATATACATTAATAAATGTTAACAATTCAATTATAATCCACTTCATAAATCATTTGTTCTAAAGCAATACTGACATGTTACAGTACTATTTTCTAAGAAAACCTTAACAAGCAGAAAAATTTAGGACTACCTTGAAGTAGCAAGTGAAAATTTTATAGGAAGTCTACTTTTCAAATCATACATCCATTCATTGCTCCTCTGTGGGTGGGTAAGTCAAGAAGTATTGCTCCTCAGATTCTAGTTCATACCTGCATGGATTTATTCAAAACAAGGACTGTTTAAGCATGTCTCTATGACCAGTGGATGAACACTGACATGCAGTCTCAGTAATACACTGGTTGTTTAAAAAAATGAAGTAATTTCCACTCTTCTGTTGTTCGTCCTCCTGGGAGGGGGTTATATGTTGATCCTTGTGATCAATTCCCCCTTTCTCTCCGCTTAAGCCCCGTTTATCCTCCTGGCATCTCTATTCTCATTGATGGGCCTGAGGGCTTTATCTATCCTGGATTACCTGTGTTGCGGGCTCTTATAAGTAGCAATGTGCAGGTTCTGGTCTAGTCCAATTTGTAAGGTAGAATTGAGGTCATGCTAGTCGGGGGAGGGGAGGAAGGAAGCATTAAGGAACCAGAGGAAAGTTGTGTGTTTCATCGGTGCTATACTGCATCCTGACTGGCTTGTCCCTTGTGACCCTTCTGTGAGGGATGTCCAATTACCTACAGATGGGTTTGGGGTCTCCACTCCACGTACTCCCCCTTTCCATCTCATAGGGTATGATTTTATTCTGGTTCTTAGATGACTGATACCTGATCCAATCTATAGTTCATGATCACACAGGCTGGTGTGCTTCTTCCAATACACTGGTCTTAGTCTCAGGGTGCTTTAAAAATAAAATAGGTTCCAGTTTAAATTCAAAGCAAAGGATCACTTGAGAAGATTATGGTGACTGTTTGGGGGACTCCAAAGGGATAATATTAATAGATTTTTCCCCCAAAAAATATAGGATGACAGTGGGGTGGAAGTGGGATATTATGAAGTTTTAAGAAAATAGAAAACTACATAGCTGACTGCCATCAAGTTGATGCTGACTTATAGCAACCTTACAGGAGGGAATAGAATTGCCCCTATGGGTTCCCAAGATTGGAACTCTTTACTGGAGTAGAAAGCTTCATCTTTCTCCCCAGGAGCAGCTGGAGATTTCAAGCAGTGTACCTTGCAGTTAGGAACTCAGTAACCACTATACCAGGAGGGCTCCCAGAAGACTGAATAGATGAGGAAAAAGCCAGGAAAGTTGTTGTGAGATATTTTCCCCATCACAATATACCTGCTCATTCTTCAAGAGTAGCATGGGCTGTCATGAGGATTTCATTGGGAAACCTTACTCCATCCACTCCATCCACCATCTTGCCCACTGAGATTTCTCTGTGCTCCCAAATCTCAAAGACAATTAAAGAGAAACATGATCTGGGTCCTTCAATAATTCCAAAAACTTCCATGTGACGCAGAGCATTTCTGTATTGTTGTTAGGTGCCAGTAAGTCCATTTCAACCCGTGGCAAACCTATGCACAACAGAATGAAACTATTCCCAGCCCTATACCATCCTCACACTGCTCACATTTAGCCCATTGTTAGGACTGCAGATCACAGACTTCTTCAAGGAAGTGCTCAAAGGGTGGAAACCCGCCTTCAGATGTGCTTAGGCCCAGATGGAGGGTATTTGAGAAGCAACAGTTCACATTCTGACATTTATGCTTAATAAAGGTTTATAAGATCTGGTAGTAGTATTTAAAATTCATTTATCCTTGTACATACATTTCCTTTATGCTTCCTGATTTGTTGAAATCCTATAACAATCCTATAACATTCTTTATATGATTTAAATGTTTGAGGCTGGCCTTTATGTGTGCATATCAGAAGACAGATATAGAGATGGCAGAAATTTAGCAGGCCTTATTACTCCCACTAAAGAATACATTTTCTTAGCTTATGCAACATCAGAACTATAAATTAAAGCAACACAGAAATAACAGGTTGAATAATTTTTGCACTAGTTGGTAAACATATGCACACATTTACAACAAGATACTGCCAGTTTGATGCCAGATAATGAGGCTCTTTGAAAGCAGAGAACTACTAGGCACTCAGATACAATGAAAAAACAAAGTAGAGTTGGTACATTGCTGTTAAAGACAATACCTTGAATGTAAATAGAGAAGATATGACAGTTTCAAAGATCATTAAACATGGACTTCCTTGGTACTCTTGTCTTCTGCCTTGCTCTCTGGGTCAGGAAACCCAAGACTGTCTCATAGTCTTCATGCTAATCATGTGTTATGCTTCATGGTCCTTACATGGCTCCTCCGCTCTGTCCCCGATCACTGGGCTGAGGCCACTGGTGCCTCTTTTGCTTCCACCACTTCAGATAGGGATCTTGCATGTGTTCTGCTGCTGGCTCCTTTTTCTGGAAGGTCATGGGATTCTCGTCCCTCCTGTTTCTGAGATTCCTTTATCGTACCCAAAGGACTGGCAGAATTGACTCATCCCGTCATTGGTGTTTCACACACAAGCTGATAGGCAAGGTCCCACCCATTCATTTGATGGGAGTTACACAGACATGACTACAAGTAAGCAATATTTACCTCACACATAAGTGATATTCACCTCATCACCCACGGTCAAGGTTTGTTGCAAGTGAGGTTTGTTGTAGTTTGTCAGGTAAGCGCAGTACCATGAATGTGAGAAATCTTCATGACTCCCACAGAATTATTACAGTCCATTCTGTCAAGCTGTATTTTAGAGGAATTTTTGTTATGGATCATTGATTTGATAAAGCTTATCAGTTATGTTTTATCAGGTTGCTGCAGGTGCCTTGCATGCACAATGAGGCCATTTTTCCTGGAATCCAGACAGCTGGGAATGGACCAATATGGCCTTTAGATCAGCTTAAGGAGGCACTTATTCCATAAAGGAAAGACCTTACTTTCTGACGTTGAATGCCACTCTAGTGCAAATGGTTAGTCTTCTGATGAGCTAACCAAAAGGATAGGGGCTTACGTCCACCCAGAAATGCCTTAAAATAAAATAAAAGATGAAGCTATTAAAAATCGTACTGGTTGATGGAAACAAATGTACAAATGTTCTTGACACAATGGATGTAAGTATGGATTGTGATGAGGTGTATGATCCCCCAATAAAATGATTTAAAAATGTAGATGAAAATCATACTGGTGGCATAGTGAGTTGTATGTTTATATGAATTGTATTGCTAACCACAAGGTTATCAGTTTGAAACCACCAGCCATATGAGAAGAAAGATGAGGCTTTCTACTATAAATATTTAGTCTAGGACAAGGCAGTTCTATAGGGTTGTTATGAATCAGAATTGACTCATGATGGCAGAAGAAGTAAGTATGAGTGGAAATTGATTCCCCAGCAACTGGTAGTGAGAGGTGTGTTTCAATTGCACTTGCTGCAATGCATATAGTGATTTTTAAAAAGGTATTCTTTATGGAAATGGTAATACTTAAGGGATAAGTGTTTTATTATTAAGGTTGGAGCTGGAAGAGCTGAATTTTCATCATGACACCACCATGTCATGCCATTAACAAATGACTATTTTTAAAAAGAGCAGTGATATATTTTTATTAAAGTTTAATCCTTTCACTATAATTGACTGAATTAAAATGTTCTTATTATCAATATCTTTTATGAGGCTCAGTTGTTTAAAAAAGAAAATGTCATTGGATACTCTGAAGTACCAGTTAATAAAACAAAATTGTAAAAGCCATTTCTGTAAAGTAATATAACTCATACATAAATGAAAAACTAAATGTAAGCAAACTGGTGATTAAAGTTACTTTAGAAATGTTGAGAGAATCTTGGTACTGCAAATGCTTAAGTAATCATTTTAAGTTTCAAAAGTTTCAAAAGATGTAATGCCAGTAAGTTCTTGCATTGATTTGAGTGGCAATTTAATTTCAAGGACAATATGCCTATTCATTTCCTATCTCCAAGCAATAATAATCTTATGAATCTATTAATTGAAGGGGAGGTGTTAAATTTCATTCAAAGTGATTTCAACAGCTGATCTAAGTCAGTTGGCTTATATTGTAAGACAATGAAAATGATGAACAGTGATTTACAGACTGCAAAAGACTCAATCTGATAGTGCCATTAAGTGGGCCACTTATTGTAACTCTTTCAGGCAATATTGAGCTAAAGAATGTATCAAAATCCTCCATTTAAAAAATCAGACTGGCGTAGGCTTTTATCACTCACAAACAAGCCTGATATATTAGATAAAGAGAGGAAGTACCTTGATTATTATTGTCATGGATAATAAAAGCTATTGAAGAATTGCATGCTTTTTTAAAATGAAGGGATACTTTGTATTAAAATAGAGTTGCTTTTATCTGATTTGCTGTGGATTAAAGCTCAAGATTAAAATTATTATTATGTTCTATAAATGCCTATGTCTGACAATTAAAAATTAATACTGAGCTTTCAATTTTAAAAATTCTATTTAAAGAGTTTTAAAGCTTAGCCAAATCATTTTTATTTCTCTATGATGTATGTTAATGAGCTGAGAAGATGCTGTGGCTTAGGTGATGTTCTATTAAATGCATAGTTGGCAGTTCAAACTCACCAGTTACTCCATGGGAGAAAGATGAGACTGTTGACTCCTGTAAAGATTTTCAATCCTGGAAAACCTGTGTCGGGTCACTATGAGTAGGAATCTACTTGGTGGCAGTGGGTTTAAAGGTTTTTTAAAAAACCATTATACATCATAGCAATCTCTGAAAACAAACTATGTATAGAATTTTGACATTGACTTTGAAAATTTGGACATAAATTTTCTTTAGGTGATGTAAATGGCAAGGTGCCTGATAGTCTGGTTATGACTTTTAGCAATTAAACAATGGGTATTTTTCTTCAAATCATACAATTATATAGGCAGTCAGATAATGAGATGATGCTAAAAATAGCTCGAGATACCCAGATTTACATAGGAGAGATGCATATACCACACAGAAAGCAATTCTAAAATTTGAGGGGGAATACCAGCAAAATGTTTACCATAATAGAGAATGAAGTTAGAGCATCTTGCTCATGAGATTGAAGCTTCTAGATGATAGCGAAAGTAGGCTCTTCATCTGCATTTTCTTGAAAGCAGAGTTTGTGGGGGGAAAAACCCAAGCAGACGCAAGTTATTTATTTGGGAGTTAATCACAGGAAACAGAAGTGAGTGTAGGGAGAGTGACACAGGAAGATGGAGAAGTATTACTAAGTTGTGGTCAATTGGCTTAATTCTGTTGGATATCTTTAAGGGACATTTGTAGACTTCTTTTCAGAAATGTTCCCAAGAAGGTCAGAGACCTGGCCCTTTCCCAGTGATTCCTATTGGTTGCGTATTGTCCCAAGAGCCTTTTTTGCACCACAAACTTCCAAGCTGTGTCTCTTGAGGGGAAGGAGTGCTGAGAGATGCATAGAGTGATTTCAGCAATTGCTGTTCGAGGGTCTCTGAGTTGACTCCAATTCTTGAAGGCTCTGTGTGCAATAGAACAGAACATTGCTTGGTCCTGCCATCTTAACGATCCTTAGTGTGCTCCAGCCCACGGTTGCAGCTACCGTTCTTTCAAAGTGCCTTCCATGCAAGCAGGCTCAACTTCTGGCACTACATCATATACTAGTCTGTTGGGATTCATAATTCTTTCATTGGCTAATATCCAGAAGTTGATTACTTGGTCTTTCTTCCTAGTCTGTCGGCTCTGCTGAAATCTGTCCACTATGGGTGGGTGACCCTACTGGATTTTGCATAATATCTCCTAGATTCATAACAATAATAATAACATAACAATAACCAAAGCCACCACAACAAATTGACCTACGATGAGTGAGAAAATCCTAACTCTGAGAGACAACATGGCACAAGCTGAGGTGGGATGATGGTCGCTTGCATGGACTGCCCTTCACAGATGTGCTGAAATCTCACAGGCCAAGAATTGTGGAAGAGCACAGGTGTGAACTACACAGAGGAGAAAGCGAACAGTCTAAGAGAAGACGTTAATCGTTTGCAACAAGGTTGCGGTAATGTCATAGCTGGGGGTCATGGTTTGTAAGAAATGAAAGGTGAGTTAAGGTGTTTCCCCAATATTAATCAGAAGGTCTGTAACTATTATAATCACTGTTGAGTGTATCGATGTCCTGGTGGTGTCGTGGTTATGGGCTGGACTGCGGTCCCCATGGTTGCTCTTGGAAGCCACCGGCAGCTGTGCGGGGGACAGACTGGGCTTTCTATTCACCTAAGCAGTGACAGTCTTGGACACCCACAGAGAATCGCAACGAGTCAGCAATGACTTCATGGCAGTGACTTTGGAGGTTTTTATATTGCACTGTTACTGGGAGAGAGCTGAAGGTTTCGATACTCTCTGCTCAGTTCTTGTCATGTCGCCCGAGGGACACCATTCAGAGCACAGTCAGAAAAGGTTTGAACAGTCAGAGTGGCTTCATTGAAGGAGATGCTTTGGAACAAAACTCCAAAGAGCCCTTCGCTAGTCTAGAGGCCTGAGAGAATGTAGAGATGGGTCGGTTTAATTCTAGTAATGATGGATGGCCTACCATTGGCTGGCTTTCGGGCGGGTCTTCTGCTATTGGCTGGCTCTCTGTAGTGCACGCCTCTTCCCAGATATGTACCTCCCTCACCTCAGACTTCCTGCTCTCCTCTAGTCTCCAGACCCCAAATCTAAGTCTCTTTAGCTATTGTGTGGGTAATGTGAACGTGATGTCTTTTCCTGCCCAGCCTTTTCTCGGTCTCTGGTCTTTTCCACTGCTACGGAAATGTGTCTTGTCTGCCTTTCACTGTCCTTTGTGCTCGAGCGGTCTGTGGGGAAGTGTGTCTCTACCGCTCATCTGAGTTAGAATTCCTGCCGTGGCACCTCGTTTCCTTTGCGCATTTCTTTCTAGCCAACAACATACTTCTGTAATGGCTGAAGTCTAATATTGCTATCTTGGTTTGAAGGAAGCAGGTCTTTGGGAACACAATGTCATATACTGATTCTAAATTCACCAATTCGCCTCAGATTCCGTGTTCCACATGGACTTAGCCCTTAGGAAGGGAGCGTCCTGTACAAATGCCCGTTTTCCAGACAAATTTCTGCGTGTGGCTTTCAGGCAGTGTCTTGGAAGTTTATTGTTATGTAGAACCTTCTTATCATCACAAAGAAAATCAAATAGCTACTGGTTGAAGTTTTTAGGGTACTAAATGTTTCTTTGAATGTGAGATTTTGAATTCCACCCACAGAGTTGATTCTAACTCATAGCTGTCCTGTAGAGAGAGCTGTATGAGATCAGACAGCTTCAGTTTTGTGCTTTGTTTTTCGGAGTGACTGGGGGGTTCTGACCACTGACCTTGGGGCTCACAGCCCCTGGCATAACCCTCTACAAGAATCATCTCATCTGAATTCCTTATTTTAGAGAGGCCAGTAGAAAATAATTTACCTAGCATCGATTTGTTTGTGAGACTGGAACCTGCCCCTGAGGGTATTCCATTCAATATTATGCAATGGTAACTTCGACAATATGAAATCATCAATTTGCATAATCAATATTTCACTTTTGCAGGGTCATTGTTTAAGTATGAAATGTTACACTTCCTGACCTTTAGAATCGGAAACAGCTGGGTTTAGTGAAATCCCCTAGATGCCTTTGAAACCTCATGAAAGGCATACGAATGCAGGCATTAGGAATGTTTTGAATATCAAAAGCCAAAACTTCAGAGATAAGTGACAAGAGTTGAAAAAGAATATCTGCAGTTGACTGAATAAATCAACCAGAGTTGAAACATCCATTTAACTCCTCTGTGGCCTAGTTCTTCTCTTCTAGGAAGTGAGGGACCCCTTGGGGAGAGCAGGATAACAGGCAACGCACCTCTTGCCACCTTTAGAAATGAAACACTGCATATTTATTCACATGTACGATGTAAAACCCAACAATAAACTTTTGAAACTGAATCGACACGTGGTAGGAGGTCCAGACTGCTCGGACTGCCCAATGTGAACATAGGTCTGGGCATCACTGTCAAAGAAATGTCTGCAAGCAAACGAGATAACAACTTCAGAAAACGGGTTTCTGAGGGTGCTTTGTGACTTGGGTTTATATTTGGTTGCTTGAACGGTGCCATTTCATGACCTTCTGTTACAATCCAACTCCTGACCAGAGTCTCCTTATAACTAAGCAGTCCACCCACTGCCATCCCATAGATTCAACTCATAGGGCCCTACTGGACACAGTAGAACTGTGCCTGTGGGTTGATGAGAGTGTCAATCTTAAAGGAAGCAGAAAGCCTCTTCCTTCTCCTGAGGAGTGACCAGTAGGTTTGAACTGCTGACCTTCCATTTAGCAGCCCAATGCATAACCAACCAGGGAACCTTGACTATTGATGGTAAGGACCTAGACCATAATTTCCCTTCGTAGAGCACTTCTTCCCCCTGCTTATCAGTTAGCCGTACTGGGGTCATTTGTGTGTTGCTATGATTCTGGAAGTTATGCCACTAGTATTTTAAATACCAGTGAGGTCACCAACAGTGAAAAGGTTTCAGTGGCGCTTCTAGACAAGGAAGAAAGGCCTGGTGGTCTACTTCCAAACACCACCCACTATAAAAGACATGGACAATGACAGCAGATTGTCTAGGCAGTGCTAGAGGATGAACCACCTAAGGTGGAAGACACTCACAATACATAGTAGTGGCTAGGATGGACTTGATCTACTAATGATGAAGAAGATGGCTTGGGGACTCCTCGATGCTTTGTTCTGATGTCCTGAGGTCAATATGAATCAGCATCTACTTGAAGGCAACTACTAATGGCAACAGTACATTAAACACTTAGAATTCTTAGAATGCGCTTCCAAATGAAGACCAATCTGCACTCAGTGGGAACAATACAGACTCTTTCATACCTCTTAGGTTCAAGGGTGGGTGATTGGGATAGTAGGTGATGCCCAAGGGCAGAGGGGACTTGGTATTGTGTTCAGATCAGCAGCAAGTACTCCTGAGAGCTGTTCTGGCCTAGCCTTGAGGGGGCAATATCAAGAAGTAATTGCACCCCGTGCACTTGCTCATTCTGTGTAGAACATTCTTCTCTGGCCACAGGTACTTGAGGAAATGAGCAAAGGATAGACAATCTGGAGAAGCAGAAGAAATTGGGGTAAACTGTCTCCTGGAAAGGTGAACAGAACTGCACGGCATGATCTATTAAAACAATTAGAGTCAAAATGCGTGTGTATGGCTCACGTATGTCTTAATTTCACTTGTTTGTATTATTTTTACAATTGATGCTCATATCCCATATTTATGTAATGAAATTCTTGCGTGAGGTTAGATAAATTCTAGAGTTAATGATTGATAAGTGCAACAAAATCCAAGCAAACTTCTTACTATGGGCCATTTCCAACGTATTCAGAGGAGAGAGAATAGTGTTGTAATGACCCTCTTCACCTACCAGCAGCTCCAACAGTTGTATAACGATCAGCTCATGACTGACTTTGTTCGACCTCTACCCACTCTCTATTCTGCCTCCAAGGATTTTGAAATGATTCAGAAAATGAAGGTTTTATCTCTTTTAGGTTTATTTTTGACAGTTCGTAGTTTTTCAAACCTAATTTTAATGATCACATCTGAATATTTATGATTTTTAACATCATCTAATGTCAATTTTGCGTTTCGATATCCCTGATTTCTTGCGTGACTGCCCCCACCATCAGTGCCACTGAAGTCAGGGTTCCTGGAACATCCACCCAGAGCACTACATTGTGAAAGTCCTTGAGGGACAGATCCAATTTCTCTCTTTATTTTCTTGCCATTTAATTTTTGAAGAATACCTTTGGTTTTAAAACAAAATATTGTCACTTAAATTAGATCACTGTGTGGTTAAATAACTTGTGTTCCCCTTGTAACCTAAAAATTGACAGTTCAAAACCACCCAATAGCTCTGTGACAGCAGGTTAGGGGATCTGCTTCCATGTCTGTTACTGCCAAGAAACCGCTATGAAGCTCATTTTACTTTACAACACATGTGTTGCCATCAGTTTGAATCACTCCAATAACGTTGAATCTTTTCGCTTTATTGGCTGACACGACACAGTGCCCTGGTAGCCTAGCCAGTTACGCACTGGGCTCCTAACAGCTTGATCTGCAGTGAGTGGCCACGCTCCTTTCCTTAGGAGAAAAGTGAAACTGGCTGCTCCTATCAAGATGCCAAGTCTTGAAAATCCTACAGGGCAGTTCTACTTCATCTATGCGTTAGGTGCGACTTGATCGTAGCGGATTTCTTATTTTTTTATGTTTATATCTAATATCATTATTGGTTTTTTTGAAATAGGATTTTGTTCTTAGGCAGTCGCCTGAGTGCTTTTCTGTCACCCGGTGCTCTTGAAGGCAGGATCTTGAGAGGTTTGCTCAGTGCGAGTACCTGGCTCACTCTCAGGCATTGACCAACTGTGTGAATCTTTTAGCCTGAAATTAACATTCCAATAATTTTGGCTTCCAGTGATTGATCAAATGTAGTAAGCGTGCACTCAGTTCGTCCATATAGGCAGAAGCACTTTGAAGTCAGCCGAATAGTTCTGAACTCTGGGTAAATGTCTGGGCTTTGGGGTTTCGTGGACATGGGTTTGAATCTGGTGACTGACTGGCTCTGTCACCCAGGACGTGGGCTAACTGCTCTCACTTTCACTTCCCCCAGCCCTCATGCTACTTTAGAGTTGAACTGCTGGGATTAAATGGATCTATGGTGGAGAATTCTCAGCTCAATGCTCCCTACCCAGTGAGCACTCAGCAAACCATAATGATTACTTCCGTCTTACTCTCATTCTTAAAGGATTTTATTTATTAATAGAGTTTTAGATATGCAAATAATTTAGCAGATAGAATAGAGAGTTTCATATACCTGCTCTATCCCCACTCTTCTGCTTCTGCGAACAGTTTCTCTTGGGTTCGTCTGCATACATTAGAGAAACAAATCCACAGAAACTCATATTTGTAAGAGAGAATTTTATATAACGGGAAAGTGCACATCAAGAAAACATCCCAACCCAGTGCTGTCCAAGCCCAAAAATCCAACATTAACCCATAAGTCTGATGCCAATCCACAAAGTGCTCCTCCATCTCACAAAACACATGCAATGACGTCGGCTGCAGGAGGAAAGCCGAATCAGTGAATGTGTAAGTATCTCAGCACTGGCAGGGGTCTCCACATGGCTGCTCCAGCACCCAGGGCTGCATCGGGGTAGGTCCATGTACCTTCTCCTCAGGGATGTCTTACAGGAAGTGAGCCTTGCCAGCTGAAGCAGGGAACTGGCTAAGCAGGGAACTGCACCCTGGTCTGACCATCAGAAAGCAAGAGAACTAGAAAGACAGGGCTCAAGGAGTCATGTATCTCTCCGCCCTTCAATTAACCCTACATGTGTTTATTGGCCAGGTTGGCACAATAAACTTTAACTACCTCACTCCTAATAGTAAAGTCATACATTAATGTGGAATGTTGGTTATAATTGCTGAACTATTATGATACATTATTATTAACCAAAGTCCATAGTTTACTGTGTTAGGCTGGGTTGACTATAGACACAAACAAGGACTCTCATACTTGTATAAGAAGAACTTTATATCAAGAAGTCTTCCTAGTCCAGTCCAACTTAAGTCCAAGGGTCTGATGCTAGCCAGAGATTCATGTAGTTGCAGGCTGATGAATCAGAACGGTGAGGTGGGAGGCAGGTGGATTTCAGGTAATTGGGATCCAAGGTCTATGGAAAAATGTCAGGTACAGACAGCTCCCAGGTTGGCTCGCAGGGTCAGCAGCCCACAGGGGCCACCCCTGGAGGCAGATGCAGAGTTCCAACAAGCAGGGAGTGTGAGGGAGCAGAGACAGGAGAAGGTCCCAGTGTCTCTCTTATATATAGGCCACTCCCGCAAGTAGGCATCATCAGGTTGTTTCCTGATTGTTACGTAGGACCCTCCACTTTTACAAAAGTGCAAGTTCAAATAAAATCTAAAGGCCACACTTCCTTTAGAATAGACTTAGGCCATCCTTATGTTGTACGGTGTCTTGGTTTGCTAGGGCTGCCTTAACAGAAGACCAATAAGTGGGTGATGTTAAATGTAGGGATGTATAGTTTCACACTTCTGGAGGCAAGAATCAGGACCTTGACTCGATTGATTTCTTCGGGAGAATTTGAGAGAAGAGCTATTCTGTGCCTGTCTTCTATTTGTTGATAGCGCTGTCATTCCTTGCTTCTTACAGATGCGTGGGCCTTTGTTGTAAGAGGATGTCTGCCTGTGCCTGTGTCTGTGTATGGGTCTGTTTTCATGTCTGTCTCCACTTTAATAAAATATCACATACAAGGATTAGGATTAGGACCCAATCTATTCTAATAGAAAAGTGTCTGAATGAACAACAAAAGAAGCAGCCTATTTCCAAACAAGTCTACTTTCACAGATACAGGGGTTAGAACGTCAACATAACACATGCCTAATGTCATGTGCCTATGATAATATTATTACGCAGAATAGTTTCACTGCCTGGAAAAGCCCTTGGTTCTACCTATTTGCCCTACCCCCACCTTCCCATAGAACCTGTGTCAAAAAGACTCTTTTTATCGTCTCTATAAGGAGCCTCCATCGCTTGTCTGTCAGTTTGTCATGGAGTGGTGAATTCTGTGTTACTCTGATGCTGGAAGCTATGCCACTGATATTTCAAATGTCAGCAGGGTCAACCCAAGTGAAGAAGTTTCAGTGGAGCTTACAGAAAAACATGGAAGGACTTGTGCAGAGCTTTGAAACATTGTCAGATAGTGAAGGTCTAACGAATGGAAGCAGATTATGATTTACTTCTGTTTTATTGAGTATGCAAAGGAATTTTACTGTGTGGATCATAATACACTATGGATAATCTTGAGAATAATTGGAATTCCAGAACACTTCATTGTGTACATGTGGAATTTGTACATGGATCAAGAAGCCATTGTGTAAACAGAACAAGGGAATATGCACAGTACAAAATCTGGAAAGGTGTAAATCTGGGTTTATCCTCTTACTCTACTTGTTCAATCTGTATTCTGAGAAAATCATCAAAGAAGCTGGATTATATGAAGAAGATTGTGACATCAGGTTTGCAGAAAGGCCTATTAACAACTTGCAATACGCAGATTACACAACTTTGCTTGCTGAAAGTGAGGGGGACTTGAAGCATTTGCGATGAAGATCAAGGATGAGAGCCTTCAGTCTGGATTACAACTCAGTACAAAGGGGACCAAAGTCCTCACAACTGGACCAATAGCTGACATCATGACAAATGGTGAGAAGGTTGAAGTTGTCAAGGATTTTGTCTTGCTTGGATCCGCAATCACTTCTCATGGAAGCAGCAGTTAAGAGATCAAAGATGTTTTCTTAGGTAAATATCTGTACAAGGACTCTTTAGAATATTGAAAAGCAAGGTGTTTCTTGGAGGACTAAGAGGAGCCTGACTCTAGCCATGTTGTTTTCCATTGTCTCGTATGCATGTGAAAGTTGGACATGGAGTAAGGAAAACTGAAGAATTCATGCATTTGAATGTTTTAGTAAAGAAGAAAACTGAAAATACCATGAACTGCTAAAAGGACAAACTAATCTGTTTAGGAAGAAATACAACCAGCTGAAAGATTGGCAAGATTTCATCTAATGAAGGGTACCCCCAAAGAACTGGAATTGCACTGGACTGAGGGGAACTTTTGTAGTTTGAGAATTTCCCTCTAGGTGAGCATGGAGCAACTCACTCTGAGTTAGTGCACTCAGCGTCATCACCTGGGAAACTTTTCTTTGGTCAGTGAATTTTGTCATAAAAGCTGTTTCATTCAAACCTCATTTTTTTTGTGATGGCTGATTTAAGAGAAAAGCGTGTGGCTGTGAAATTTTGTTTCTTGCTCAAGAAAAATGCTGCAGAAACTGCTGTAATATTGAGCTCTGCTTACAAGGGCAGCACTATGGGAAAAACTCAAAAAAGGTGAAATGTCAATTGATGACAAATCTTGTTATGCATATCTTTCAACTTCCCGAATGGACAAAATATTGATTCATACTGCATTTGGAGTTGGTTCCACCAGGTCAGACTGTTAATCAAGCTTTCTATTTAGAGGTTCTGAAAAGACTGTGTAGTGCTGTGTGACAAAAATGGCCTGATTTGTGGCAGATGGGGGACTGTTTTGTCACCATGACAATGCACCGGCTCATGCAGTCATCACATTGCACCAGTTTTTGGCTACACCTGCCCCCCAAAACAACAACAACAAACAGCACGACTCTCTTGCCCCACACACCTGATTCACCTGACCTTGCTCTATGTAACTTCTTTATGTTTCCTCAAAGAGGGACATGAAAGGACAGTGATTTGATGATGTAGAAGAGGTGAGTTAAAAAAAAACCAAGAAAACAAGAGAGGTGCTGTCAGCCATCCAAACAGATGAGTTTGAAAAATGTTTCCAAGAATGGAATCGCAGATTTGACAAAAGTACTAAGTGTCATGGAGAGTCTTTGAAGGTGATAAGGTTTTTTATTTTTTAATTTAAATAGATAGTTTTGAAAAAAATCTGTTTTTTAGGGTATCCCCTAGAATATACTTTGGACATTTTGTCAGGAGAGACCAGTCCTTGGAGAAGTATGTCATGTCTGGGAAAGTGGAGAGGCGGAGAAAAAGAGGAAGGCCCTCTGCACTATGATTGACATGGTACTTGCAACAGTGGCCTCAGGCATGGAATAATTGTGCGGAGGGTGCAGGACTGTGCAGGGGTTTACCAAGGTGAACTATCTCTCCTTTTTAAAGCTCCTTCTTGTATGGGTGTCCCTGGTTTTGTTTCTCTAGACAGCTCAGCCTAACACAGGTTCCCAGTTCAAAAAAGACATTCTGCCCCTGGTGCTTTTTTATGGTGATAATAAATAGTTGAATATGATAAATAGTCAGTGGAAAGGATCACACGGTACATGTTTTACGTGAAGATATGCAGCTGCTTTTGGCAGTTTCCATTTCCTTGACACACTCTCTGGCATAGATTGGAGGATTTTCTCTTCCAGCATTGAGCACAAGATGCTCAAACCCAAACCAACCCATCACTATCAAATTGGTTCCAATTCATAGTCACACTATGAGATGACACAGATCTGCCCCACAGGGTTTCCAAGGCAGTGATCTTTATGGAAGCAGACTTTATGGAAGCACATCCTTATCTGGTGGAATGTGTAGTGAGTTGGAACGGTCTACCTTTCTGTTGGCAGCGGGCTTTAACCATTGCACCACAAACGCTCCTTGCCAACAGAAAGTAGGCAGTGTAACTATCAGGATTCTGGATATTCTATCTGTGAACACATTGCTTGGGACTAGAGATGATGCATGTGTGCAGCGAGTCCTACAATTGATCCATGAACTGGCCGTAATCTGAGACTGTAGATTCCCTGGTCCTGTCCTGGGTTTCTGAGTCTATGAAGTCATAGCAAAACCTAGGCATCTGTGCTTTAATGGCATTCCTAGTTAATGCTTATATGCGACTGTTCTTCTGAATGTTGTGAGGTACTGTCAAGTTGGTTCTGAGTAAAGACAATCCTGTGAACACAGACGAAACACTGTTCTCTCCTGTCCCACCCTCAAAATCGTTACGTTTGAATTCATTGTTGCAGCCATGGGTTCAATCCAGCTCATCAAGAATCTTCTTTGCTGTTGCCCCTCTACAAGGTTACTGCCCTTTTCTCATCCTAGCGACCCATCTCAGCTGATACTATGTCCACCATAGGTGAGACTAAGTCTTCCCATACTCACTTCGAAAGAGCATTCCAGGGGTACTTCTCTTAAGACACACCTGTTTGTTCTTTTTGAAATTCCATAGTACTTTCAATATTCTTCACAAACCCCATCATTCAATTCCAGCAGTTCTTCGCCTGTCTTCTTTACTCATTGTGCTACTTTCACATGCAGATGAAGTGATTGACATTGCCATGACCTGAGTAAGGCATATCTAAATCCTCACAGTGACATCATACTGTGTAGGCATGCCCAGTCAAAGGGTCACACCACTCACTGTACCCCCATGTCCCAGAGGGCCCCCAGCCCCAGCCAAGCCCCAAAGCCCCAGGTCTGGCAGGGGGTGGGGATGGACATGCGAAGCTTTTGGACTTCTTTACTCTTAGACTTTCCCTTTCCTCATAAAGCAGCTATTCCCGGTACGGCCACAGTAAACCATGGTACCACCCACTCTGCGTGATTAGTTCTGCACACAGCCTGCTGACCGTGACCTCTCCAGCAACAGTATTCATTCCTTTGCCTTACAAAAAATGCTCACAAAAGTTCTCCACTAGGCACAAGCATTATTCTTAGTCTACCCACTGCTTCCATGCTGCGGGGACTCATCAGTAACATGCACATTTTCCGTTTGCCTCAGGTCTATTTCTCAGCGTTGCTTGAAAGGTATCACTGACCTTTCTAATTAGCTGTGTTTTAGATGACTGAGCTTGCACATATGTGGATCAGTCAGAAAATAAATATTCCTTACTTTTGTCTAGCCACCAAGAATCTGGAAAATTTCCACTGAAAGTCTATAAATCCTCTATCTTCTTTTTGAAAGCAAGTAAGAGAACATCTCTCCTGCCTCTTTATGTGATAGCATTCCTGACCGTATGCAGAAGTAGGCGGGTGGATGGCAACGTTTTATGTTAAGATTTAGGAGAGTAAAGAGGTAGCATTCTAAAGTTCCAAGTGAAATCAGTGCTGTGAGTTAGTAAAGGGAGGCATGGATAGGTCTGTTTTCATCAAATTGGCTCTAATTTATGTATATATTTTAAAAGTTGCGTGTTCCCTGCGCCTTCCTCAAAATTGTTGGTATAGTTCCGCCCACTGTTGTGGTTGTGGTGTCAATCGACAGCATTGAGGAGTTCCCTAATTTTTCCTGGACTTCTAGTTTTACCAAATATAACGTCATTTGGGATCAGACTGTCAGTGTTCCAGAGGGTCAGAGAAGCCTCGTAGCTGACATGCAACAACTCAGAGCTGAGAAGGTGCTTTCTAAGGACCCCTGTCGGCACAAAGACCAAATTTAGCTCTCAAGATTCTGCCCAGTCTATCCTATCAGCTGACCAATGTGAAACAGCTGCAGGCTGAAATGAGGCAGCCGGTCTGAGAATTGTCTATACTGGTCTTGGATGAGTGATGGAGAGTGGGCACTGTGAGATCTTGATGGCACTTGCTCTTAATTACAAACATCCAGTGTGTATATGTGTGTGTGCTTCTATGAAAACAAAGAGCTTTATTGAGATATAGTTCATACAGTATGTGGAAAGTTCAGGGGTTCTAGTGGTGGGAGCATCTCCAGGGCTCTTGAAGGTCTCAGCAAGTGTCGACGGGAAGGTAAAGGCAGAAAAAAGAGGGTTCAGCCTCCAGCGAGCCATTGATCTTGGTTGCCCTACAATCAAGCTGCAACCTGATTGACAGGCTAAACTCGAACCCTTCATTCTTAATACCCTCAACTTGACACAAGATTATGTAACTACCACACCATGCAGTGCACTAATTTCAAAGTGTAAAAGATAATGGTTTCTAGTGTATTCATAGAAATGGACAACCACCATCACAATACATTTCAGAACACTTTAATCACTTCAAAAGGAAGCGCCTTCCCCACCACTATCACCTCCCTCTTCCATGTAGATTTCACTTCCATTGTACTTTTCTTTTTTTAACATTTTATTAGGGACTCATACAACTATTATCACAATCCATACATATACACACATCAATTGTATAAAGCACACCTGTACATTTTTTTCCCTAATCATTTTCAAACTATATGCTCTCCACTTAAGCCCTTTGCATCAAGTCCTCTTTTTTTCTCTCCCTCCCCGCCCCCTCTCCCTTATGAGCCCTTGATAATTTATAAATTATTACCTTGTCATATCTTGCCCTTTCCGGCTTCTCCCTTCACCCCCTTTTCTGTTGTCTGTCCCCAGGGAGGAGGTCACATGTAGATTCTTGTAATCAGCTCCCCCTTTCCAAACCACTCACTCTCTACTCTCCCAGTATCGCCCCTCACATGCCTGGTCCTGAAGGTATCATCCACCCTGGACTCCCTGTGCCTCCAGCTCCTATATGCACCAGTGTACAACCTCTGCTCTATCCAGATTTGCAAGGTAAAATTCGGATCATGGTAGTGGGGGGCAGGAAGCATTTAGAACTGGAGGAAAGCTGTATTCTTCATCTGTGCTACGTCGCACCCTGACTGACTTATCTCCTCCTCTAGACCCCTCTGCGAGGGGATCTCCAGCGGCCAACAAGTGGGCTTTGGGTCTTCACTCTGCACTTCATTCACCATGGTAAGATTTATTTTTTATGATGCCTTATACCTGATTCCTTTGATACCTCATGATCTCACAGGCTGGTGTGCTTCTTCCATGTGGGCTTTGTTGCTTCTGAGCTAGATGGCCACTTGTTCACCTTCAAACCTTTAAGACCCCAGACGCTATCTCTTTTGATAGCCGGGCACCATCAGCTTTCTTCACCACATTTACTTGTTCACTCGCTTTGGCTTCAGCAGTTGTGTCAGGAGGGTGAGCATCATAGAATGCCAATTTAATAGAAGAAAGTATTCATGCATTGAGGGAGTACTTGAGTAGAGGCCCAAGGTCCTTCCGCCAACTTAATACTAAACCTATAAATATAGACACATAGATGTATTTCCCCATCCTCATATGTATATTTGCATGTACACGTCTTTGTCTAGACCTCTATAAATGCCCTTTGTCTCCTAGCTCTTTCCTCTATTCCCCTTGACTTTTCCTGCCCCACTAGCATGCTCCGTCCACACCTGGGGGTTACACCTATAACTCTTCTTTACATAACCTTACCCTTGATCATTCCGTACCAGGCCTGTCACTCCCCCCTTACCACCATTTTGGGTCCCATGTTGTTCCTTTGTCCATGGGTTTGTTAACACCACTTCCTTACCCCCCACCTCCCCCTATCCCAAGTCCCCCCAGAACTGTTGGTCCCATTGTTTTTCCTCCAGATAGTTCATCCAGCCTATCTTATTTAGACAGACCTGTAGAGATAGTAACATGTACAAAAACAAGACAGAGGAAAACAAAGCAACAGTATACAACAAAACAACAACAACAAACCATTGACCATTTTGTGACAGTTGGGAAAATATTTGTCCTTCATCACAGATTGTTTTTATGTCCCTGTTTTTTTTTCCTTCTTCATGCCCCGAATGCCTGTCCCCATCTATAGTCCATCCTTTCTCTCCCTGCTCACACGCCTGTACAAGTTTGAGCACTCCAGTTATTTTCCTAAGGCACATGATGTACCCAAAAAGCCGAGTACTGACTTGTCAGCAATAATAATATTTCGTTAGAGGTTTTCAATACTATGAATCTTAGTGAAGCAGCAAGAGTCTCTGCTGACACAGTGGTTAAGCACCCAATTAATACCCAAAGGGCAGGCAGCCGAAACCCTCCAGGCCCTTTGAGGAAGGAAGATGTGGCAGTGTGCTTTGGTCAAGTTTATAGCCTTGGCAACTCTATCGGGGCAGATCTACTCTGTCGAAAGGATTGCTATGAGTGAGAATCAACTCAATAGCAATTGGCGAAGTAACAACTGGAAAGATAAAAAGGTTCCCACCATAGAAGAGAAAGTGACATGGAACTAGTCTCAGTTCTGGTTGGAAAATGCATAGAGGGACCGGTTCGGCCAGGGAGGTTTGTGAGATGCTTATTAATGAAGGAAATAATTATGTAAATAGGCATTCAGGATTTGCTTGACTTAGTTTAAAATCTCTGATGTCGCTTTGAGTCAGAATAAACTTCATGGTTAAGATAGATGTAAGAAAGATATACAGTCAAAAAAAGGAGAAAGATATATGGTCAATAGCATATAACTGCAATGTAGAATTTAAAAAAAGATTGGACTTATTTTTTTGTGTGTGTTATTTTTTTTTAAATTTTAACAATTTATTAGGGGCTCATACAATTCTTATCACAGTTCATACATATACATACATCAATTGTATAAAGCACATCTGTACAGTCTTTGCCCTAATCATTTTTTTCTCCTCTTTTCTTTTTTTACATTTTATTAGGGACTCATACAACTCTTATCACCATCCATACATATACATACATCAATTGTATAAAGCACATCCATACATTCCGTGCCCCAATCATTCTCAAGGCATTTGCTCTCCACTTAAGCCCCTTGCATCAGGTCCTCTTTTTTTTTTCCCCTCCCTCCCCTTTCCCCCCTCCCTCATGTGCCCTTGGTAATTTATACCTCGTTATTTTGTCATATCTTGCCCTATCCGGAGTCTCCCTTCCCCGCTTCTCTGCTGCTCAGAAGCAACAAAGTCCACATGGAAGAACACACCAGCCTGTGTGATCGAGTGGTCCCAAAGGGATCAGTTACCAGGCATCAAAGAACAAAAAATCATATCATTGACTGCACACCTCCATGATAGGATCGCTGAAGACAAATGGGTGCATAAGCAAATGTGGTGAAGAAAGCTGATGGTGCCCGGCTATCAAAAGAGATAGTGTCTGGGGTCTTAAAGGCTTGAAGGTGAACAAGCGGCCATCTAGCTCAGAAGCAACAAAGCCCACATGGAAGAAGCACACCGGCCAGTGCGATCACGAGGTGCCAAGGGACCAGGTATAAGGCATCATGCAAAAAAAACAACAACGATATAAGTGTGTGTATATATGTGTATATGTATATGTATATATATACCATATTAAATGGACTTATTTTTAAGGCAAATTTAATCGGTGTGTGCTGCTATTATGGAATGAATTCTGTGATGGACTGAACCCAAAGCAAACTAAATCCACTGTCTCTGAGTCAGTACTAACTCCTTGTGACCCCATAGAATTGAGCAGAAGGGAAATATTCCCCACGGTTTCAGAGACAGTAAAGCCATATGAGAGGAGAAAGTCCCGTCTTTCTCCTGAGCAGTGGCTGCTGGGTTTGAACTGCTAACTGTATGATAAGGAGTCCAAATGGTAACCCCCTATGCCACCAGCGCTGTTTTACATAGCAGCCATATGTTGTTGTGAGGTGCCATCGAGTTGGTTCCAACCCATAGCAACCCTATGCACAGCAGCACGGCACGGTGCCTGGTCCTTTGCCATCCTGAGAATCGCTCCTATGCTGGACCCCCTTGTTGCAGCCACGGTGACAACCTCTCTTGTCAAGTTCCTTCCTCTTTTTAGCTGCCTTTTCACTTGAGCAAAGCATGATGTCTTTGTCCAGCGACTGGACTTTCCTGATAACAGCAACGGTATAGAACAGGGCAACAATACCCCTTGGGTTTTCCGAGGCTGTAAATCCCTACGGAAGCAGACTGCAACATCCTTCTCCTGAAAAGTAGCTGGTGGATTCAAACCATCAACTTCTCAATCAGTAGGGGATGCTCTTATTAAAAGTGTATAACCAAGGCCTGTCCTTTTACTTAGGAACTATTGAGTACTGAAAATCCAAGGCCACAAGCATTAGTATGAGTGAAACGGAGAGCGTGAAAAATATCCATGTGAAGGTTGTTATCAATAGACCAGTGAATTGGCAGAGGAACTTTATGAGCCTTGGCAGGCAATTAGGTAAGAGCAGTTTCTTCTGGTGCAGCAATTTGAAGAGGCTATTACCCATATCTACTGAAGGCTGATGGATTAAAAAAGAAACCCAAATAAAATATCAGTTAAAAAAGAACCTCCACATTGAATTGCTCTCTCCACTAGTTTGAAACAAGCAAACAAAAAACAAACTGAAAATGCCTCATGGCAAGCTGAGGAAACAATGATGGCTACATGAGAGTCAGAGACAGGGCCTTCTTGGGCGGATCCTGGCATTCTTTACTTCCTGCATCCCCTGTTTCCAAATAACATGCTCTCCAATTGGCTGGTTACTACGCTGTAAATCACACGTCACTATGCCAGCAGACAGTGCCATGGACTTAAAGAGTAACAATAACCAACTTGTAGAAACTAACCTGAAAACTAAAACTAAAAAAAAGCTAAGAAGTCTAGAGTAGCTTTACTGCTTATAAAATGAAGGACAATAAAAGAGGAGTTAAAATAAAAAGACAGTATGACAGGTTGTTTTCTGGCTATGTAAGTACATACACTTGTTTGTCAATGTGTGATTGTAAAAATAAAAGGTCCATCTAATAACTAAACAGAAAAAAGTTCATTTTCTTTTATTATTCTGTATATTTGCTACATATATAAATCTGTCTATGTATTTGTACATAACATAATTAATATTTTAAGTTTACTATATATACATAATATATATTTATATGTAATATTTATGTTTATAGGTATAACTTTATATCATTTGCAGCAGTATGTTGATAGGGAGCTGCCAGAGGTTCAGACAGGATTCAGGAGAGGATCTGTGTGGGGAGAGGTCAGACGCTTACAGACATCCTCCCCGAGGGCAGTTCATCACCAGACTACTGGGTAGGCCTTTAGGATATGGTAGGTCTCACTCCCTGCTACTGGGGACAATAAACTATTCCTCCCTGAGGCCTGCGACCAAGCGTTCTCACCCTACCTATAATGATCTCTATCAACCGAGTCAGGGAACAGGCCAAACTGACTGTGACATCCAAAGTTAAGTTATCCCCCCATCTTGTCACATGTATTGCATGTATGTCCCTAGACCACCCCCTCTCATTACTGTATTACCTATGGCACAACCCCTCCCTGTGATATATGTACTCACCTGTAATTAAGGGGCTTGCACGTCCCTGGAGAATATAAAAAGCCTGGGCTAACATTAAAGATCACTCTCTCCCTCCACGTGGACCACCAAGCGGGGCTGAGGTGAGCATGCTACCATGAATCGTGACTGACTCCATTTATTTCTATACTTCTCTTCTATCTCTCATGCTCTCTATAACTTTACTATGATCTTTACTTATTATCGCTGTACAATTACATCTACCGGACCCGTAATGTGTTAGGGGCTGGCTTCCCCTGACAGATCTGGAACAAGGAATATGATTGCTGACGTCAGATTGATCTTGGTTCAAAGCGGAGAATACCAGAAAGATGTTTACTTGTGTTTTATTGACTATGCAAAGTCATTCAACTGTGTGGATCATAACAAACTTTGGATCACCTTGAGTAGAATGGGAATTCTGAAGCACTCCATTGTGCTCATGCAGAACGTGTATATGCACTGAGGCAGTTGTGCAAACAGAACAAGGGACTACTGCATGGTTTAAAATCAGGAAAGGTGTGCATCGAGGTTGTATCCTTTATTTATTCAGTCTGTATGCTGAATAAGTAAACAGAGAAGCTAGATTATATGAAGAAGAAAGTGGCATCAGGATTGGAGGAAGGCTTATTAACAATCTGCAATAGGCAGATGACACAACTTGCTTGCTGAAAGGGAGGAGGACTTGAAGCATTTGTTGATGAGGATCAAAGATTGCAGCCTCCAGCATGGGTTATGACTCAATGTTAAGAAGACCAAAATCCTCACGACTTGGCCAATAGGTAACATCACGAGAAATGGAGAAAAGATTACAGTTGTCAAGGATTTTGTCTTGTTTGGATCCACATCAATGCTCATGGAAGCAGCAGTTAAGAGACTAAAAGAGAATTTTCTTAGGTAAATCTGCTGCACGAGACCTCGTTAGAATATTAAAGAACAGGGATGTTACTTTGAGGACTAAGTCAGGATATTTTCAAACACCCCATATGCATGTGAGTGTTGACATTGATTAAGGAAGATGGAAGATAAATCGATGCCTTTGAATTGTGGTGCTGGAGAAGAAAATTGAAAATACCATAGATTACTAACGAACAAACAGATTTGTCTTGGAAGAAGTACAGCCAGAGTGCTTCTTAGAAGCAAAGATGGCAAGGCTTGGTATTACATACTTTGGACAAGTCGCCAGGAGGCACCAGTCCCTGGAGAAAGGCATCGTGCTTGTTAGAGCAAAGATACAGACAAAAAGAGGAAGGCCCTTTTCAAGATGGATCGTCACCGTGGCTGCCACAATGGACTCAGTCGGGGCTACGTGTGAGGATGACACTGGACTCGCAGTATCTCCTTCAGCTTTGGTGCATAGTGCTATGATGGATGGGAGCTGACTTGATGGCACCGGACAACAATATATAACTTTAAAGATACACACTTATAAATTAAATGTCAAAATTTCAATTGATTCTAATTGTATTATGTTCTCAAACATTTACTTTTAAATATGACCGTGATACTTGTTAGCTAAAGAGTGAAGTAGAATTCTATATTGCTATGGGGATGTTTCAGAGACCATGACATTTTAAGTGCTTCTCTTATATTTTAATTGTGTTTGTCACAAAGGATCTCTTCAGGGTTGGTTGACAGCAAATACATGTGAAGCATTTTTAAAAAATTAATAAAAACGTTCTACTTTTCCAAGAATTCGTAACATCGTTCTCCCTTATACATTAGGAATAAAAAACATATTTCCAGTTATTAAACTGAGTTTTGTTCTCTGTAATACCTTATTTCCATTCTGGAACAGTGAATACATACATATTTTGTGACCATATCCATTTACAATTCACTTACAAGTGAAGGTGCCAAAATCCACTGCGGTTGAGTTGATACCGATTCCTAGTGACCCTGCAGGCTGGAATAGAACAGCTCTGGTGGCGTAATGAGTCCCGCTGTTGGCTGCTTATCACACCATTAGCCATTTGAATTAACCAGCTGTTCTGAAGCAGAAAGATGAAGCTTTCGGCTCTCTTAAAGAGTTACAGTTTCAGAAACCCACAGAGGCAGGTCTACCCCAACCTATAGGGTCAGTATGAGAAAGAATGGATGGCACGGCATTGGTGCGGCTCTTAACAGAAGCTGACTGCCCCTCCAACCTGGGAGTTCCTGGTTCACGATCCAACCACCGACCTTCTACTTAGATATGTGTTTTAAGCATGGCACAATCAGGTCACTACGCGTCTGCACCAACTCCACTCCATGACAGTGAGTTGAGTTGGATCAGGGTTTCTGTGGTATTACATAATCTCTTGTCAGTTTGAGATTTACTACGAGTGAAGGGGTGGAGGTTAGCTTGTCAATCAGGTCCCAGCTTGATGACCTCATTTGGAGGTGCTAAGGAGATAAACAGCTCGCTGGAGACAAGACACAGGCACACTCCCTGTGCAGCTACAGGACACAAGGAGCTAGGCTAGTGCCCTGATCTGGAAGAGCCATATGGAGACCCCTGCCAATGCTGAGATGCTTATAACGTCACTGGATCCACTTCCACCCACTGGTCTGTGATCTGCCTGCACTCGACGCCATTGCCTGCGTTTCATGAGCCTAAAGAGGACTTTACAGATTGCTATGAGACATATTTGCTAATATTGGACTTATCTGGACTTGATCTGGACTGGGCTGGGATGTTTTCTTAATGTACAAGTACTCTTTAAATAAAACTCTTTCCTATATACATATGAGTATCTATGAATTTGTTTCTCTAGTCTGCCCAGACTAACCCAGCTTCTCAGTGAAGGAATGCATAGGTAAACAATGTAAGTGCTTCCAGACCACTGTTTGTGGTTATTTTCATTCTTTACTGCCGAATTACACTTATAATACAGTTACATTTAAAATTCATTTTAGAATAAAATTACAAGTTTACATTTGGAACATTAGAAAGTGGAGATTACAAAGAGAAATTTTCACAGAATCAATAGGAAAAGCAGAGGCTTTGTCAATGCTATGTGCTAACATTTATATCTCATCTTAAGAGTTTCTCACTATTGGCCTGAGAATTTGCCAATGGATATAAATTTGCTTCTTGCTTTTGGTGTCAATCAAAAATAGCAGCCTGGCATTTCATTTCGTGTTTCATAGACTAGACATTTTTAGCAACCTGAGGACATGGAACTGGAAAACAGGAGCAGTTTTGAGAATTAGAATCTCTTCCACTCTTCATAGCTAAAGGGAATTAGAGTCAAGCAATTCCCAGTGTGGCAGAGAGCTAGCAAATATTAAATTCACAGCTGTAAAGATGGCGTGACAGAAGCATCCGATTTCTAACTTCATGAGGAGGTGGAGAGAACGGGAGGTGGCGAATCACGCCAAATATCAGTTCAAAGCTGATTGCTATGAGGCGCAAGTCAGTCATGCCTACATTTTTCAACTTTTTTTTCCCATTTCTGACATAAAATTTCCCTCTCCCACAGCATTCTACTCTGCATAGTTCAATAATTTGTTTCAATGGCTACACAGAGCCCCCAGATCATACTCACAGTTATGGGATTTGTTAGGCAAGGAGAATGTTACAATTCAGGTTCAGATCTGATTGAGGATGCAGTTCTTCAGTCAGGACAGGTTCTTCTCTGCTGTATGCACATTCATGCCTCTTATTGGGCCTTGGCCTCTCAGCCCTATGACTTTTGTTATGCTTGACCAAGTCATATAAAGCTCTTTAATGGTGCTATTAAATGCCCAGAGGCATCACTCTTGCCAACAATTCTTCTGCCCAACGGTGCTCAGTGTTTTGGTTCTGTGGGCTGGTCTCTTGGTTCTGCTGCTGTGATTGCCGTACCATTTATTGTTTCTCATTGACTCTGGTGTTACAGTTCTTGCTCTCTCTGTTTCCTCGGTCTAGGGGTTCTCATTGGAGGCATCCCAGGTTCAATGGCTCTTCTTTCTTGAGGTCCCCCATTTTGCTTCTTGAATGACACATTTTAAGCCTAGTGGAATGACAAAGCTGATCAACTCCCTCATTAAAATTCCATTCACCTTATTTGCATGATCCTACCTATGCCCTGGTGAGGATGTGATTATGTGTTAGCCTGTTAATTGCATGGTCAGAAGTTTGAAACCACCAGCAGCTCCCAGGGAGAAAGATGAGGCTCTCTACTCTCTTAAAGGGTTACAGTCAAGACATCAACTAAGTTCACATGGAAGGAGCATACTAGCCTGAGTGATCTAAGGATTGTAAATAATATCTAAATCTGAAGGAGGGAATGGCATCAGTTGTGAACACCTGGTTTGTACAAGTCTATGGATGACAGTGGCAATAGAAAATCCATTTGCAGAGAGCGCCTGTGGATTGCAGGTCCGGAGAACCCTCTCTGATCATAAGTGAGGGACGTGAATAGCCCTACTGTCAGATAGAGGACATGCAAAGTGCATTGTTGCAGATGCAGTTAGGACATGGTGTCTGATCATATGATCTCCCTTTTGATCCATTTAAAAGTTGCTTTGTGACCAAAAAAAAAAAACCACACAACTGAAGGGGAAATACATGTGGATTCAATCTATGGTGAATCTCCTCTCACTATTGACCAGGGATATGAATAGCTTCGCTATCATACCAAAGGCATTGATTGGGAAGTGGGTTATTGCAGATGCAGTTAGGTTAACATTTAACATTTGATCTCCCTTTTGATCCATTTAAAATTTGTTCTGGTTTGTAATATGTTTTTATTTCTTGTCAGTTGAGGTTTTTTATCTGCTTTACTGGGTTGTTCTTGTTAGTTTTTGGTGCTGTTTTTAATGTTTTCCTGTATATGAAACCCACATAGGTAAATCTATGTAGGTAAATCTACAGAGTTCGTACCTGGTTTCACGGTTCTTTGCAGGGATGTCAGGGGAGGTTGGGGGGAAATGAGGAGCTAATAACATCGAGTATAAGGAGGAGGAAAATATTCTGAAGATGCTGTGGTGATAACTAGACAACTCTTCTTGATGTGATGAGCTACTGAGTTGTGTGGTATGTGAAGTGTACTCCAACAAATCTGTTGGGGCCGTTCGATCAACTCCACGGCAGTTTGCTTTTCTGTTTTGGTTTTGCTCACATAAGAGTGCCATGGACATGCCATTTACGCTACTGGAAAGCTATCCCATCCCCTCTGGGGACCACGAGAACTTAATTTGCATGGTCCCTGTCAGGCATTGGGAAGGAGGTGCAAAAGGATGGCCAGCAGGGCCATATTCACTGCACTACCAAAGCTAATCCCTCTCAAGGAAAAAATATGATGCTTATATGGCATACCCAATGTTCTCACTTAATTCCATTAATTTCCCAACTAAGAAATCCATTGCTCCTTTGATTTATCTGGTGTGGTTTGTGATTTGACGTTGACTTTTCCTGTCTGGATAACATCTGGATTGTTACTCCTCACCACCTCTGTCCTTTTGTTGCACTGTGGTGTCTTGCTTGTTTCTATGATGCTAAAACCATGCATTGGTATTTCAAATACCATCTGGATCAAATCCTTGGTGGACAGGTTTCAGTGGAATTTCCAGCCTTAGACAGACTAAGAAGAAAGGCCTGGTAATGTGCTTCCAAAAATTAGCCATTTTAAGTTCTAGAACTCACCACAGAATACTGTTTGATGGGGTGCTGGGAACTGAGCCCTCTAGGGTGGAAGGCATTCAGAGACACCAATGCTTTGGAATCAAGATGGCGTAGGAATGGACACACGTGAGGTGGCCACTGTCAGAGATGCTTGGCGGTAACCAACAGCACTCTCCTCCATCTCGAACCCGAGCAGGGTTGTTCGAGTGCATTCTTGATCCCCCAGGAGCCTCAGAATTGCCCAGAGGGACATTTGAAAGATGGGGAACACTTGATATTTGCAAATTTCTCCATGTAGTCTGCCTGCAAATAGTGAAAACACAAGCAAAACAACATTTATGTTTTGCTGACAGTTCCAACTTCATAATGCCAGAGGCTGCTCAGCATTACTCCTGTACTGGATGTCTGAAACTCAGAAAGTACAAAGGAAACCATGACTGTTTTCTATTATGGGTCATGCACATGCGATCAATACTTTTCAGAGCAAGGCTAAGATGGACCAGGACTTTTTTATTAAATACTTTTTACATCTCTTTATTACCATCCATATGTTCATCCAGTGTGTCAAGCACATTTGCACATATGCCGCCATCATCATTTTCAAATCATTCTCTTCCCACTTGAGCTCCTGATATCAGCTCCTCATTTCTTCCCCCTCCCTTGCCTGCTCTCCCTCATGAACCCTTGATAAAGTATAGATTATTATTTTCATATCTTACGTCGTCCTCCGTTGCCCCTCACCCTCTTTTCCATTGTCGTTCCCCCTGAGAGGGGGTTGTAGGTTGATCCTTGTGATCGATTCTCCTTTTCTCCCTGCACCCTCCCTTAATCCTCCCAGTATCTCCACTCTCCTTGTTGGTCCTGAGGGGTATATCTATTCTGGATTCCCTGTGTTGTGGGCTCGTGAATGGACCAGCACTTTAAAGGAGGGGATACTATGTTCATCTACCAGTTGCCACAGCAACTTGATCATTCTCTCATAAGTGAGGTGGACTTAGTGAGATCACACTATCGAAGTATCTAAAGTGCTACTCTCGATTTGCAGAACGTTCCATGCTATATTACATACTTTGCTACAAATAAAATTTATTTCACCTGTTAGACTGTCAGCATCTATAGAACTGGCCTTCTTGTTTTCCTAGCTTGAGGCATGTCTTCTATAATCATTTGCACCAGCTTCAAGGACAATGTGTACTTACAAAACACTTGTGAATATGGTGCAGAATAAGTCTTTATGCTATTAAAAACAGAAACAAACAAAGAGAAAACAGAGGCAGAGCATAACAACAAGCCATTTACAGCCAAGTAAGTACAAGTGGCCCATTAAATAAAACAAAACAAAATAGAACAACAACAACAACAAACCAAATAAATGAAAAAACAAAACCCACTGTCATAGATTCAATTTAGAATCCGGGACCCTAAAGGACAGAGCCTACTCCCCGTAGGGCTTTGGAGGCTCTAAATATCTGTTGTTTTTTTACATGTTTTGTAAATTGGGTGAAGGCTTACAAAGCTGATTGGCTTTTCATTTGACAATCTATACACATATTATTTAATTTCATTGATTGCAATCTCTACAATTCCCTCTGTTTTCTGTTTCCACGCCCCCTTCTTCCCTACCCTTCTGAACTTTGTTCAAACCAGAAATGATGCCTGTTTGATGTCAAATGGCTGGTTTTTATAATGTATGCGTGCCTCATTAGTGTGACTGTTTACTCTAAAGACCCTTCCAGTGCTTGGCTAAAGATAGAGCCAAGGGAGTGGGTCCATTCTCAGACTAAAGAGCAACCAAGGGCCATAATCGTGTGGGTACCATTAGCCTCTCTGTCCAGCAAGCCTTGTCTTTTTCATGATTTTAAATTTTGTTCCACCTTTTACACCCACTCTACGCAGGACTTCCCGTCCCTCCCTGTCAACGCTGTCCCTTCCAGTGCAGTTGCTAATGCTAGCCGGGACTCTTTAGCTCTCCTGGACTCCGGGCCATGGAGATGGACATTTATTCGTGTCCATGGCCCTACTTGTTTCCATGTATCTTTGATTTTCTTCATTCTTTTTTCCTCCAGACAAGAAGACATCCACCTTGTGTGGCTGCTCATGAGCTCTAAAGACCCTAGTTGCTACTCACCAACATGGAATTTAGAGCATTGTTTTTGTAAGCTGTGTTATACCAATTGTCCTTGATGTCCCCCAAGATTAAAGTCGGGGTATCCCCAGGTACAACAATTCATGCACTCAATGTGTTTGATTGTGCCTAAGAAGCCTTTTTATAACTTTGCACATTGAATGGGCAAATATGCTTTCATGGATATATTTGCAGTAAATATAAACCACCATGAGCTACCAGGACTCTTTCAATGGCTAATAAACATACAAGAAATAGTCCAACCTCATAATACATCAACAGAGAAATCATATTAGCAAAACAAAATACAGCAAAACATCTTTATTAAGAAAGAATTAAAAAACTTAGAACACACCCATTCAAATTGTATAATTAAAAAAATTAAGTACATTTAAAGTTGTACAGTTATTACTTGAGTCCATTTGAGAACATTTTTACCGTGTCCATAAAATTGAATAGTCAGTAGAGGGTGCTTGCTTATTTCCCGACCTCAACTGTTTTCTCCAGCCCTAAGAAACAACTGAACTATTTTCTGTGTCCATAGATTGGTCTCTTCTGAACATTTCTTATATTAGATGTAATATATAATTTGTGACTGGCTTATTCTGTTTGATATGATGTTTGTTATGCTTATTTATATTGTAGCTTTATGAGCATTACATTCTTTTTACTACTGAACAACATTTCATTGTATGGATGAATCACAGTTTATTCATCCATGCGTCAGATGGTGGACATTTAGCTTACTCCACTTTTTAACTGTTTTTAATTTTGCTGAGAGTGTATATGTTTTTGTGTGATCATGTTTTTATTTTTCTTGGCTATATCCTTAGTGACTGAATCAATTTACACTCCCATCAGCAGGATATGAAAGTTCTAATTTCTCGAGTCTCAGTAACACTTGTTATTGTCTTTTTAAAATAGCCATCTGTCAAAGAGAGATGTCGTGTCAAATTGATAAGGACAAGACTCTCAGTTTGGCAATTGAAGCCTGGCTCATGATGTGCTTTATCAAACATAATATCATCAACTCTGTGATGGGATCTTTGAAGCAGTCGTGGGAAGGGTAACATTGTCAGGTGCTTTCACGTCCTTTCTGACGTACACAAACCTCACATACAACAGGATGAAGCACTGCGTGGTCCTGCATCATCCTCACAATTCTTATGTCTGAGCTCACTGTTGCAGCCACTGGGTCCATCCATCTTGCCGAGGGCTTTCTATTTCTATGACCATCCGCTTTACCAAACATGGTGTCCTTCTCCAAGCACTGATTTCTCTTGATTATATGTCTCCTGATTATGAATACATGAGATGAAGTTTTGTCACCCTCGCCTCTAAAAAGAATTCTGGCTGTACTTCTTGCCAGACAGATGTTTGTTCTTTGCCAGTCCACAGTATTTCCAATATTCTTTACCAACAACATAGTTCAAATGCATTAATTTTTCTTCAGTCTTATTCAATGCCCAACTTTTACATGTATGGGTGATTTAAAGTATCATGGCTTGGGTCAAACACACCATTGGCCTCATAGTAACATCTTTGTTTTTCAACACTCTGAAGAGGTCTTGGGCAGCAGATTTAGCCAATGCAATGCGTCATTTGATCTCTTGACTGCTGCTTCCATGAGCATTGATTGTGGATCCCAGCAAGATGAAATCCTTGGCAACCTCAATATTTTCTCTGTTTAACCTGATGTTACCTATTGGTCCAGATCTTGCATGTATTTAACTCTGCAACCATGACACTGACCTGCTGACTTTGGCTTCCTCCGCCAACTGTGGTCTTCCTGCTTCTTGCTTCATTTTCCACCTTCCTGGTTTGTCAGCCTTGGAAGCTTCTGGAGTTAGGAAAAACCTCCAGCTTAACATCTGATCCTCTGACTTGAACGCCAGACTGTGGGGTTCATAGATAGCTTCTTCTTTTGTTTCTTTAGAGAATCCAACCTAACACACAATCTTGGTGGATTTGATATGTTATCTTATAGTGACTTTGATTTCCAGTTCCCTGATGACTATAATGTTGAGCATCTTTTTGTGTGCTTATTGGATTTTTACATATTCTTGAACTGTTAGTGAAAGGAGTGTAAGCTGATTAAGAAAAGAGTTTGCAGTGCAGATTGTTAGGTAGTATGTTGAGATAGTTAGTTTATTGTGCCAGCCTGGCTGATAAACACATGTGGGATTAATTGAAGGGTGGAGAGATAAATGGCTCCGCGAGCCTCGACTTTCTTATCTCTGCTCTTTCATCATCGGACCAATGTGCGGCTGCCATGCTTGTTCTGTGCCTCAATTTGCAAGCTACACTACCTGTGGGACACCTAACCTGTGGACTGTGTCACTGTAATTTGAGGTCCCTTTAAGACCTGCTTCACCACACTATTGGAATTTACATATCCTGAGCTGGGGACTGACTGTTGGTGACCTGTTGGCTGATTGTTGGTGACCTGCCTTGCTGTTTGCTGCCTGTTCCCAGATAGCCTGATAAATCTCTCTACAGAGGACTACCTGGTGGCCCTCAAAACTTGAAGGACTGCTGGTGTCTCACAACTCTCTGATGGGAGTGAGTTGCACTGAGCCATTTGTACTGCTTCATAATTTAACTGTTCATTTCTTGTGTTATATATCTGTATACATACATATATAAAATTATTAGCCATCTGTTTTTGTCTCTCTAGAGAACTCTGTCTAACACATATGTATACAATTTTAACACTTGTATTCTTTTGGGGTCAATAAACCCTTTCCTAAGAGTTTACCTTAAGATGATAATTGCAGAGATGAATTGTTTGCAATGAAGTGCGCTCAAATAATTGCATCATTTTTTACACTAAAATGGGGAACACTAAATAGGGCTTTGAAAAAGAGACCATTGGCATTCATAACAATAGTGTAGCCTTGAAGGAGGCCTGGCGTCACAGTGGGTGACACAGTGGGCAGCTCACTGTGAGGTCTGTCGTGTGAGCCTGTCAGCTGCTCTGCGGAAGTTGAAGCCCTCTGCTCCCGTAGAACACTCAGCTTCAGACACATTCAGCGGCGGTTCCACTCTCTCCTGAAGGTTGCTATGAGTCAGAATCACCAAGAATATTTTGACATTTAAAATATCCATGATATATTGTTGAATGAACACAGGCCATTACAGTGTAGCATGGGGGGAGCTTGGATATGTGTATGTTACACTTCATGGTTCTCTTTTTTCTTTATGCACAGAGATGCCCAGAAAAAGTAGGCAATCGGAACACTGCTAACCTCTCGGTGTTGATCTATGGCATATTCTTTTTCTTTGGGGTTTTCTTTATTGCCATTTTTTGTTTTAAATCAGCATATATCCTCCTCCTCCTCATCAAACCACTTTCAAAGGAAAAATAGTGTGCATCAAACTCCCTTCTATTCCTCCCTCCTTGTACCCTGGGAGAAGATGCCATTTGGATGTGGGTACCAACCTTTGAGTCACAGGAGAATCCAATAAATTATAGCGAGCTAATGTAACAGGAGCACAAGAGTGTTCACCGAGTTTCCCTGCAATCATTACACAAGTTTAATTACAGCAAATAAATGAGAATCAATACTGTCGAATCAATATGCACAAAGCAAAATGGGCTTTTTAAAAAACAGTTGTTAATATATTCACAAGTAGAAACTGTTTATTTGCAGGTGTTTTTTTTAGCAAGTCTATCTTTGAATGGAAATCAGTGGGCGATAATGTGAGAGAAATTGAAAACATTTCCCCAGCCTGACACTCACCATAATTCAAGAGGGCACAGTTTCCAGACTTGTCCAGATACATTTGTAACCCGTGATGCCTTTCTACATGTTGTTCCATGCTTATGTGGAAGACCTCTGTCCTGAATTTCTAGAAAACCCGTATTGCATTTCCAAGATGACTTTGATTAATATCTGTCTATCCTACCCATATGTAGATTAATACCTATCGATCAATCCATTACTTATCTATCTTCATATCCCCAGAGCACTCTTCCTGGGGCACCATTGGAATTTAGTAAATGTTAGTTGAATAAATGAATGAATGCAGGCAAACAGTAGTTGATTGTAAACGGCCTTACAAACCTGTTACTGCTGAGTCCATTTGGTTCCACAGAAACCCTACAGACAAAGTAGAACTACATCAGAGGTTTCCAAAGTGGCTTAATTATTATCCTTTTAAGCTGCTAACCACAGAGTCGCAAGTTCAAATCCATCAGCTGCTGAGTGGATGAAAGATGAAGCTTTCTACTCCCATAGAGTTAAAGTCTCAGAAACTCACAGGGGCAGTTTTACCCTGTCTTATCGGAGCACTATGAATCTGAATTAACTTGATGGCGGTGAGCAGTCCCCTGCCCCCTTGATTTTTGAGAACCTTAAAAGAAGCACATTGGCAGATCTTTCTCCCAAGGATCTGTCTGACCTTTTAGTTAGCAGCTGAATGCTTCATCACTCATCACCTCAACATCTAAACGACTTATAAAGAGTATTAAAGAGTCCTAATAACTTAGTGGGTTAATTATTGCACAGCTAACTGAAAGGTTGGAGGTTTGAACCCACCAGTTGTTCCTTGGGAGAAAGATGAGGCAGTCTGCTTCTGTAAAGTTTTACAGTCTCAGAAACCCTGGAGAGCAGCTCTACTCTATGTTGTAGTATCGCCTTGAGCCACAATTGATGGTAGCAAGTTTTGGTGGGGGTAATGAGAGAAATCACTCAACCTAAGAGCACAGATCCTGTCTTGCCTTAGATGTAGTTCAGTGTCCTCTAGATAACCTCCTCATACCCGAGTTCTACACACTTCTTTGTAACTTTCAGTTGATAAATGGTTTCTGTACTCAACACACACAAAGCCCCCACATGCCTGCCATGGTCTTAGTTCTATGTTTCATTTATTTATTTTACATAATTTTATTGGGGGTACTTACAGTTCTTGTAGCATTCCATACATCAATCATACCAAGCATATTTGTACACTTGTTGAGATAATCATTTCTAAAACATTTTCTACTCGAGTCCTTTGTATAGGCTCCTCTTTTTCCCCCTCCTCCCCCATCCCCCCACCCTCGTGAATTCTTGATCAATTATATATTATTATTATTATTTTGCATCTTACACTATCTATTGTCTCCCTTAACCCACATTTCTGTTATTCATTCCTTATGGGGTGAAGGCTATGTATCCAATCTTTTGATGGGTTCCCCCTTCCTCACCGTTCTCCCTCCCTGACCATCTCCCTACCCTCATGGTATTGCCAGTCCCACCACTGTTCCTGAGGGGTTCATATTTCCTGAATTCCGTGTGTCCAGAGCTCTTATCTGTACCAATGTGTGTTCTCTGGTCTAGCCAGATTTGCAAGGTAGAACTGGGCCATTGTAGTGGGCCAAAGGAAGCATTCAGGAACTAGAGGAATTATGTGATTGATTGGTGCTATACGACACCCTGATTGAATCATCCCTTCCTTATAACCCTTCTGTGGGGAAATATCCAATTGTCTACAGATGGGCTTTGGGTCTCCACTCTAACACCCCCCACCCCCACATTTTCCGCATTGATATAGTTGTTTTGGATCTTTTGATACCTGATACCTGATCCTGTGGCTACTTCATGATCACACAGGCTGGTGTGCTTCTTCCATGTGGGCTTATTTGCATTCCTGCTAGATGGCCACTTGTTTGACTTGAAGCCTTTAAGACCCCAGATGCTATATCTTTTGAGAGCCGGGAACCATCAGCTTTCTTCACCACATTTGCTTATGCACCCATTTGTCTTCAGTGATAATATCAGGGAGGTGAGCACACAATGATATGATATGTTGTTCTTTGATGCCTGATAACTGATCCGTTTGGCATCTCGTCATCACACAGGCTGGTGTGCTTCTTCCAGGTGGGCTTTGTTGCTTCTGAGCTAGATGGCCACTTGTTTACCTTCAAGCCTTTAAGACCCCAGATACTATATCTTTTGATAGCTGGGCACCGTCAGCTTTCTTCACATTTGCTTATGCACTTGCTTTGTCTTCAGTGATTGTGTTGGGAAGGTGAGCATCATGGAATGCCAGTTGATTAGAACACAGTATTCTTGCATTAAGAGAGTACTTAAGTGGAGGCACAAAGCCCATCTGCTACCTTAATACTAAACCTATAAATATATACACATAGATCTATTTCCCCATCCTCATATGTAAATATATTTACATATGTACATGCCTTTATTTAGACCTTTATAAATTCCCTTTGCCTCCTAGTTCTTTCTTCTATTTCCTTTTACTTTCCTCTTGTCCCACTATCATGTTCAACCTTCATTTGGGTTTCAGTAATTCCCCCCGGTTACATTACCCTTGCTCAGGCCCCACCAGGCCTCCTACACCCTCCTCACCAGCGATTTGGATCACTTGTTCCTTTGTCCCTGAGCTTGTTAACACCACTTCCTTTCCCCCCAACCTCCCTCTCTTCCATGTCCCTCCAGGATCTGTTGGTCCTGTTGTTTTTTTCCTCCAGATTGTTCGTCCAGCCTATTTTATTTAGGCAGACCTGTGGAGACAATAACATACACAAAAACGAGACAGAGCAAAACCAAGCAACAAAACAAAACAAAACAAACAACATCAAGCAATGACAACAAAACAAAACACAACAAGAAAGAAAAGCTTGTAGTTAGTTCAAGGACTGTTCATTGGCCTCCTGGCGTGTTTTCCAGTTGGGCACAAGAGGCTTGACATTTTTCTTGAATTCTCTCAGTTTAAGGTATGCTAAGCATGCTCTTCTTTTTTGGTTTTCTAATTCTAAGTCTTTGCACATTTAACTGTACTCTTTTACTTTGTGTTTTTGAGGTGCCCTTTGAAATTTTCTATTCAGTTCTTTGACTTCATCCTTTCTTCGATGTGCCTTAGCTACTCTTTGATTAGGAGCAAGGTTCAGAGCCTCTTCTGAAATCCATTTTGATCTTTCCTTGCTTTCCTGTCTTTTTAATGGCCTATTGCTTTCTCTACAAGTTATGTTCTTTAGCTCATCCCACAGCTCAAAAGGTTTTCTGTCATTAGTGTTCAATGAGTCAAATCTGTCCTTGAGATGTTCTTGAAATTCAGGTGGAATATACTCACTATCATATTTTGACTTTGGTTCATTTGCTTGAGCTTTCTTCATCTTCAACCTGAATGTTCATAAGAGCAATTGATGGTCTGTTTCAGTCAGCCCCTGGCCTGGTATTAGGTGCTGATATTTACCTTCTCCACTTTCTCTTCCTACAGATGTTGTCAGTTTGATTTCTATGAATTCCATATGGAGAGCTACATGAGTATAGTCACCTTTAGTGTTGTTGAAAAATGTATTTATGATAAGGAAGTAATTGGTCTCACAAAATTCTACCCTGCGATATCTAGCTTCATTTTTATCACCCAAACCATACTTTCCAGCTATTGATTCTTCCTCTTTGTATCCAACTTTTGCATTCCTATCACCAATAATTACCAATGTATTTTGATCTCATGTTTGAGTAATTTCAGACTGAATACATTGTTAGGTACTAGTATTAGTGTGGGTACTTTAGAGAAACAAATCTACAGCAACAGAGTTTTATGTAAAGGTTAAGTGCATATCAAGAAAACATCCTAATCCAGTGCTGCCCAAGCCCACAAGTCCAACATTAACCCATTAACCCATATGCCCAACACCAGTCCACAAAGTCCTCCTCTACCTCACAAAACAGACACAATGATGCCGACTGCAGGAGGAAAACCGAGTCAGTGAATGTGTAAACATCTCAGCACAGGCAGGGCTCTCCACACGGCTGCTCCAGCACCCAGGGCTGCATCGGGGTAGGTCCATGTGGCTTCTCCTTGGGGATATCTTGCAGGAAGTGAGCCTTGCAAGCTGAAGCAGGGAACTGCTAAGGCAACTGCACACTGGTCTGACCATCACAAAGCAAGAGACCCGAGAACTAGAAAGGCGAGGCTCACTGAGCCATTTATCCCTCTGCCTTTCAATTAGCCCCACATGTGTTTATTGGCCAGGTTAGCACAATAAACTAACTCAATGCATTCCTAGCTTTAGTGACTCGTACATAAATTTAAATAATAATTGTATAGTTTGGATTCCCTTATAAGGGGATAGATAATATCCTATCACAGGCAGCATAGTAATTCAAGATAGATCTTGAAATGTCCTTTTTGATGGTTGTGTTGGACTGGATTGACCAAAGAAAGAAATCCAGTGACACTCATATATGTCTAAGAGAGAGCTCTGTATCAAGAAGTAGTTATATATCAGGAAAACATCCGAGTCCAGTCCAGCTCAAGTTCATAAGTCTGATACTGGACCATAAGTCCGATACTAGTCCATTAATCCCTCTTTAGACTCAGTCACATGCAATGATGCAGAATGCAGGATGATCACAGGTTGGCGGGTGGATCCAATGGCAGTGTCTCTGAGTGGCTTTACAGCAGGAAGTGACTTGACTTGAAGCAGAGAGGCTGAGGAAGGTTCCCAGGGCTTCCTAATGAGAAGGCCACACTCAAAAGGAGGCATCATCAGGCTGTGGCCTGATTGACAGGCAGGACTCCAGCCCTTCACTCATTTATCAAGTTGACATGAAATTATGTAACTACTGAACGCTGACTGCAACGTCCTTCCTCTTGAATCTGTCATTCCTGGTAAATAAAACGTATGATTTTCTGATCCCAAATGGCAATACTAGTCCATTTTAGCTAACACATAGAACATTGATCTTTATGCATTTCATTGCATTTTTTTTTACAACTTTACATTCCAGGTTCTGATCATTTACTGGTGCTTGAAGTTACCGTATTTCTTCTCCTTTTGATTCACACCTTATGAGGAAATGAAGGTCCAGAATGTTTTCGTTCTACAGGCTGTACTCTATCCTTGTCATTATGGTGAATCCCACCTTGAGACAGCAACTGTTCCTCAATCATAATTCGAGTCCCTACTGGATTGAGGGCTTCATCTTCTGGCACTAGCTCTGACAATGTTCTTCTGCTCTCCATAGGTCTTCAGTGGCTAATTCCTCAGAGGGGGACAGCCTATTTCTTCTTTGTCATTTGTTCTTAGTCTGGAAGCTCTGCTGAAGCGTGTTCCTTTCGTGTGACCTTGCTGGTATTTGAAATAGGAGTGACTTCGTTTTCAGCATCAGGCACCGACAAACCACCACAGTATGACAAACTGACAGACCCGTGGTAGGGATTCAAATAGCAGTGCTCATAAACATGGCCCAGGAGCAGATACATTTTGTTCCATTATATTAGGGCTCCGATGAGCCAGGGAGGACTCAAAGACAATTCACGGCAACAACAATATTTCCACATTTTAAATATCATGCTGATCATGCACTATTTTAATTTAAAAATTAAAAAATTTTAGTAATCACATTCATTGAAGAGCCTCGACGGCGTAGCAACTTAGCCCTGGGCACTAACTGAAAGGCCATGTAGGGAACCCATGCACATCTCGAAGGGGGAGCGCCCCGAGGGGCTGTTCCATAAAGAGCGCAGCCTACACATCTGCATGAGCCTATTCTGCTCCGTCATGGAGTTGCCAGGAGTTTAAATTCTTGCTGATTTAGCTCTGACATACTTCCCTTTCTCCTGTCTGTCTCCTATCCATACTTCAGATACTGCTGCATTATGCATTTTTGCTAGAGCAGGAGTCAGTGAAAACATTTCAGCAAATTAATTTATTTTTAAAATTATTATTATTTTAATTGATTAATTGAAAACATTTTATTAGGGACTCATACAACTCTTATCACAATCCATACATACATCAATTGTGTAAAGCACTTCTGTACATTCTTTGCCCTCATCATTTTCAATGCATTTGTTCTCCACTTAAGCCCTTTGCATCAGGTCCTCTTTTTTTCGCCTCCCTCCCAGCTTCCCCCTCCCTCATGAGCCCTTTATAATTTATAAATTATTATTTTGTCATATCTTGGCCTGTCTGACGTCTCCCTTCACCCCCTTTTCTGTTGTTCACCCCCCAGGGAGGAGGTCACATGTAGATCCTTGTAATCGGTTCCCTCTTTCCAACCCACTCTCCCTCTACTCTCCCAGCATCGCCACTCATACCCCTGGTCCTGAAGGTATCATTAGCCCTGGGTTCCCTGTGCCTCCAGCTCCTATCTGCACCAGTGTACATCCTCTGCTCTATCCAGACTTGCAAGGTAGAATTCAGGTCATGATAGTTGGTGGGGAGGAAGCATTTAGGAACTGGAGGAAAGCTGTATTCTTCATCGGTTCTACATCACACCCTGACTGACTCATCTCCTCCCCTAGATCCCTCTGTAAGGGGATCTCCAGTGGTTGACAAATGGGCTTTGGGTCTCCACTCTGCACTTCCCCCTTCATTCACTATGGTAAGATTTGTTGTTGTTGTTGTTGTTCTGACAGTGCCTTATACCTGGTCCCTTCGACACCTGTTGATCACACAGGCTGGTATGCTTCTTCCATGTGGGCTTTGTTGCTTCTGAGCTAGATGATCGCTTGTTTACCTTCAAGCCTTTAAGACCCCAGATGCTATCTCTTTTGATAGCCAGGAAATTAATTTTATTTAGTTGATCTAGGTGTTATTCTATTACATTACTTTTATCGTAGAACCTTTTGATTTCCCTAGAGTTAGCGCCTGTATTGATTTTTGTTTGACGGTATGTCTGCTTACAGTCTAGGAAAAAAAGTATAAATGTGGTTTGGGGCAGGTTATTCGTGCAAATTATTTAGATTTCCCATCAAAGTAATTGAACAAATCTCTGATGGAATTTAAGAATTTTAAGAGCCCATTCTGACCGTTGCAGCTATCTGTCAGTCTGTCAACTTTAACCAGACATTAATGTACCCACTATACCAAAATTATGTAGGTAAGTTTCTTTTTCTTTCTATGTCTCTGCCAAAATAAACATTGTCTTTATCGGAAGCCTTTGCTTCTGTAGCAAATTTGATATAAACATTGACCCTTGGCAGTAATCAATGCATCTAGAAAGTTGCCTTTAAATGTACTCATCACTAATTTTACACATATTTTTTCCAAGAAGTAAAAATTTCCTCTTCATAAATTGAAGCACATTGAAGCATTTCTATGCTCCAGTGTGTTCCTTGAAGGCACTCTTGTCTCCAGGTCCAGTGCATTCTGACCGTTCTCTAGACTTGCTGCGCAGCCCCTTTTCACTACCATCTTGAGAATTCTCTTTCCTCTCTTGAATTGGACATGGGTATATTTTCATGTGTCTGAGATCTGTGTGCTTGCCCATAAGATAAGGCTGCATTTGGTTTAATGTTCTGTCACAGTGTTTAAAATGTCAATAATTTTTAATGAGACACTATACATTTTTATTTTGCACATCCGTTCTCATTGGTCTCTACGTTTTTGGATTTCATGTCTTTTGATCTCCTGGAATATTCTCTTTTTGATGAGCACCTCCTTTGGCAGCTTCTGAGGAAAATTGTATAACAAATTAACTAGTGGTCTTGCGGTTGCCTCCGACTCATGGTGGGTTTATGTGTGCTACAGTAGAACTATGTTCTGTAGGTCTTTCAATGGCTGGTTTTTGGAAGTAGGTTGATCACCAGACCATTCTTTTGAGGTGCTTCTGCATGGACTTCAACTTCAACTTTTCAGTTAGCAGCTGAGCATGTAAAGCATTACAGCACCATCCAGAGACTGCTGTAAACATTTTGAGTTTTGATATTTGGTATGCCTGAAAATGCTTATCTTTATTTAATTCTCGTGTAAATTTTTTTCTTAATAAGGGAGATCACAGAAAAATAGATGCATTTCAATTTGGTGTTGGCAAAGAATAATACCAAGACTGCCAAAAGAACAAATCTATCTTGATTGGAATAAGTATAGCCAGAATGCTCCAATAGTTGGAGGATGGTGATACTTCAACTCACATACTTTGAACATGTTATTAGGAGAAGCTAGTCCCTGGAAAAGGACATCTTCTTGGTAAAATAGAGGGATGGAGAAAAAGAGGAAGGCCCTCCCTTGACAACTCTTTTGAGGATGGTGTAAGACCAGACAGTGTTTTGTTCTGGTAAACCTAGGATTGCTATGGATCAGATATGACTTGATGACACCTAACAACAGCAACAAAATTTATTTCATCTTATAAGTATGTGGCTTTGTACAGATTCACAGTTAGAAATCTTTTTTTTCTCTCAGGGTTTTGCAGGTTGTGTAGTTGGGTTTACTGTGCTAACTAGGCTTCCATAGGACCATGTGGGCAAAGTTTTAATCAGGTCGCAGCTTGATTAGAGGGTGACAAGATAAATAGCATTCCAAGGCTGTCCCCTTTCTTTCTTTCTTCCTTTCTTTCTTTCTTCCTGATGATCTGACCTGCATACTGCTGCTTGAGCTAGTTCTTTGCATCAACTGTGTGCTGCACTACCTGTGGGCTGAGCCAACCTGTGGATCATGTAGCTAGGGCTTGAGGTTCCTTCGAGATCTGCTTCCCAGCACTGCTGGCATGTACATTGCTTATGTTCAAGATCCCACTAAGCTCCCTGCACCACTGACACTGCCCTACACTGTTGCCTGCTGCCTGCAGGCCAACTCTGCCTATCTTGCCTGAGGGTAGACTTCTTTCTGCTTCCTTGACCTTGGACCAGTAGCCTGCATGAGTTGAAGGATCTGTTCCACAAAAGTGAGTTGAACTGAGCCCTCTGTACTGCTGTGTGGACTAATTAGCTATATTACTTCTCACTGTATAAACCTATTCATATATACATATACATATAATCATAAATATCCTGGTTTTGTTTCTCTAGAGAACCCCGCCTAACACACAGGTGATGCAGCTTTGTTTTCTTTTGTCTAGTGGTGCCATTAAGAGACAGAAGTCTTTCTGATTCTTGAACTGCAGGTAAGATCCCTTTATTCCCTCTCCTATAGTTACAGACTTTCCATCTACTTTCTGGTATTTAGACTTTCTTGTTTTCTGCTCTTCTTGTTTTTGCAGTTGGATTTTGTTTTAATCAGCTTCTTAGTAGTATTTTTAGAAAGAAAAGAAAGCAAAAGCACATGTTTTCAAACTGAGCCACTTTTAAATGACTGTGTCACTTTTGAAGTCTGCTCTTTCTTTGGTCTGCAAAACTAGGTGGTTGTGGTGGGGTAGTGGTAATTTGCATAAGACGCCTCAGTGCCTTCTGGAGGAGACACTAATCTTTTCAGAATTCATAGTTAAGAAGACTTTTGCATGATCAAGGGCTTTGTATGATAAAGGCCATCAAGAACTCTAGGAAGTAATTGTCCTTGAGAAAAGAGTTGATTGCACTGGAGACCCAGTGTTGTATTTGTGCTGCTGGATCAAGGTTGACTACAGGAGCCTGTACAATACAGCTTTGACCTTGGCATCTAAGGAGATGCACCTAATCAATCTCTATTGTTAAATATTAATTAATGTGTTTTTAGTCATTATAAATAATGCCATCAACAACCCGTACACACATTTTTGCTCATTATTCCCCCATCTGCAATTTACTTGCCTCATTTTGTCAGAATACCATTAGAAAAATTCATTAGATTTAGTGACTTCACTTGAAGAAAATAATTTTCTTGTGAAGTCCTAACAGTCTTTTTTCTCTCTGACTTAATAAATGGAAGAAATGATAACGCCCTTGGAGATATATATATATATATATATATATATACAGATCATTTGTTAAAGTTCATTTTCTATCTGTGCTAGAGTGAAATGCATTTACAAACTATTATATTGTCTAATTATCAATGTTCCAGAAAGAAGAACTTGTTTCCTATGGCTCTCTTCACCTTTGCTGATGTACATACCCATCTGGGGTTAGATGTTGCTGTCAGTCTGACTCTCAGCCTGCTGGGTGTGCAAAGTAGACCAGTTCCATAGCGTTTTGAAGAAGGTGATCGTTTTGTGCTCGATTCCCCGGACATTTCTTCTGAAGCGCATTGCGGTGAGTTTGTCCTATCAACTTGATGGCTAGTGGTCAAGTGCGCAACTGTGTGTATCACAGAGCATTTCATCACGAACTTTGCAAACTCTGGAAGTAGTATGATGATAAGGTTAAAGAAAGCATAGTTTGCAGTTTGTTTATGCTTTTAAAGATAATGGAAATTTGAAGCGGAGGCAGCCGCATCCCTGAGTGAAAGCAGCAACGGCATTCAGGCTATCGGCATTCGGAGGAATGTCAGAGAGCGGCTTGTGCTCATCATGCTGGGCGGGGATATCGATCGAACACACATAGACTGAGGACTCACTTCACTGAGCAAACTGTCAAAAGGCATTCATTTCAGTGTATGCTGAAAGGCGGTACTCACAGGCATCTGATCTCCTCCGTGAACCCAGATGGCTCTGTTCATTGCATGCACTTTCAATAGCAGGAGGAGTCTTCCTGAGAAGGATGCGCAGATTTGCGTTATACATCATTCTAGTCTGCTGAGCAAGCCCTCTTGAAGGTGACCATTGATTTCTGAACACATGAAAGGACAGGAGACTTAATAAACAGATGGCATAATTTATGCCAAATTATCATTAATTTAAAAATAGATCACAAGTAGCGCTCTATTGTTTGATTTTTAAGACATCCATCTTATGCTAATAACTTGGAAGTTATCTTCAACTTCCCTTTCTCTCTCTCCCCTTAATATGCAGTTGGTCACTTGGCCTAGCAATTCAATTTCCAAAACCACTCAGTAGATGAGCACTTTCCTTTTCATCCAGAATCACATCAATTTAATTCATGTTCTAGCTTCATCAGAAGGTTCCAATTAGGCCTCTTTAACACCCAAGATGTGCTTTACCTAATGACTTCCCATTCCAAACTCTAAATGCTATTCTCCTGCTTTAAAATCTTTAGGAAGTCCTTAGCGCTGTATATCAAGTCCCACATTTTTTAGCTCTTATTTAGCTTTCTGCCTTCAATCTCAGGCACAATTCAATGGAGCCATGCAGGATGTCTTGCAATCTCTAAAAAACGTTTCACTTTCTCTCTTACTTTGACTGGAATTTCATCTACTTCCCAACCTAGAAAATTCCTCTTATCATTCAAGGTTCTTTATCTCTATAGCTGTAGCAGAATCAAGGAAGTGGTGACTGAAGGGAGTTTAATGAAATAATTATTTCCAAATAGTTAAGGTAATACAGAGGAGCCCTGGTGGCTCTGTCGGGTAAGCAATGTACTGCTAACTACAAAGCTGGTGATTCAAAATCACCAAGTACTTCATAGAGGAAAGAAGAAGCTATATGATTTCATTTAGAATTATAGTCTCACCTCAGGACCAATAATGAGCGTAGTGATACCAGGAGGGAAGGTGAGAGGAGAAAGGGGGAAGCTATCACAATGATCAACTATAATCCTCTCCCAGGGGGTTGAACAACAGAAAAATGGGTGAAGGGAGATAGCAGTCAGTGTAAGACATGAAAAAAAAATTATCAAGGGTTCATGAGGAGGGAGGTTAGGCAAGAAGCAAAAATGAGGAGCTGATATCAAGGACTCAAGTAGAAAGAAAATGTTTTGAAAATGATGATGGCAGCATATGTACAAATGTGTTGGACACAATGGATGGATGGATGGATGGATTGTGATAAGAGGTGTAAGAGCCCCTAATAAAATGATAAAAAAGAATTACAGTCTCAGAAATCCTACCTAGAGTAACTATTAGTTGAATGGGGCTGGTGGGTTTTTAAGGTACTGTAATACGGCCCAGCAGCCAGTTTGTTGTACTGGGGTTGTTTGCATGTTGCTGTGATGCTGGAAGGTATTTCAGTGGAACTTCCCAACGAAGACAAATAAGGTAGACAAGCCTGGTCACCTCCCTCAGACAATTAGCAAATGGAAACTTTTTGGATTTCAGTGGAACATCATCTGACTTGCTTACTTTGGACACGTCATCAGAAGTATCAATTTCTGGGGGACCTCGTGCTTGGTGAAGCAAATGGCTAGTAAAGGTGAACATAATTTGACACTGACCAAACTATGGGGAGGCAATATCTGACTTCCTTTGACTTTGCAGTTGCCGTGAACAGAGATCAGAGATATGCCTCCACTCTCCATTTTCCTGACGTCAACCTTTCCTCCCATGATCTTTCTCTGCTGGGTTCAATAACTGGTTGCAAATACCACACGGAATTCAACTCCCAGACAAAACTCACAATTATGGGTGCCTATTAGGGAAGTTAGCCTGTTACCACAAGTCAAGATCAGCAAGCAAGAAAGCAGTAAGGATACAGTCACTGGTCCACAGCAGCACGTCTTCTCAGCCAGGAGTCTTTCTCTGGTCCTCAGCCTTTCAGCAAGCAACATGGTTCCGTGGTCTCTTCCTTTGTGGGCCAGGAACTTTTCTTCACAGTCTCATCAACACAGTCTCCGCAACTTTTCTTCACAGTCTCATCGTCTCACCCGTTTCCCCTCTGTTCTAGCTCATGGCCTCCCTCTTTTTTCCCCCACCCTCGGACATGGACTTGCTCTGTCCCATGATCTCCACATTGTAGCCTCATACTCACCTAGGACTAGTGACGAGATGAGGCCATGGAAGACTACATTCCGGTCCAATGCTGGCTCATTCTGTACTCTTTGGTAAATCACTTAACCTTTCTGTGGTGCAGCGTTTCCAATGCATTACGTGAGAGGGCAGTCACCACCCACCACCCCCATCCCTGCTGGTGTTTGAGTGGTTATCCTTTGATAATCACTATAAAACACTTGGAGTTCAGTAGAGAAAGCCAGGACCACAATGCTAGACTAAAACCATAAGATAGAAGTCTTTTCTCTCTCTCTCTCTTTTTTTTTTTTTTTTGCACTGGCTGAGTCTCCAATTCCTATTTCTAGCTCACCACCTTTGCTTCGCTTCTCTAAATTCCAGCCTGATTCCCTGTAGGCAATTACAAGTTTACAAAAATATCATATCATAGCTCCTAAGTAATAGGGCTATAATAAGACTAACTAGTAGGATAGACGCAGAAAGCTTAGAAAAAGAGGAGATTGTGAGCCTCATATAAAAATGACGAGGAATGCGAGGTGGTTCGTGTGGGGAAGGATGATGAGGGAGTGGCTGAAATCAACCAGGATGTAATGAAATGCTGCTATGTCTCTTAGCACTTTACACATGACAGCTAAGATGGACCACAGTCCCCAGGTCGTAAAGAAACTCCTCAGTGCACACAGTTTGGTGCATGAAGTGCTGTTTGAGAGGGTTTGGACGCCTGTGATCACGTTTGACAGCGCATTCTCTCAGTTGTAAAAGTTTGAAAGAGAAGCATAGCAATGCTCTTTCGTGGGGAAGCTCTTTGAAAGACTTCAGCAGGGTTTCTTGTTCCGAACACATTTTTTTTTTGAGCTTGAGAAGCTGTGCTATTCTTTGGAAGAAAATAAGCTCTATTTTATTCTTTTAGGTTGAGGAATAATGTGAGAAATTGCTACATTATTTCTTTTTGGAATCTAAAAAAAAAACACAAAAAAACCCAGGACATATAAATATTTATCTCATGACTCAAGCTTTTGTGACTCCAAAGGGAAGTTTGCGATTGGACCGATCGCTAGCCCTGCTCTCTTTCCCCTGGAGAGCCGACCTTCTGCTTCAGAGCACGAGGTTTGCGTATCAAAATGCCAGGCTGACCCAGCTGCCTGAAACCCTGAATGTTATGCCTAATGCCAAATTCATTAGTTTTACTTGACACCCCTATAATTTACCATTATTCTCCTAAATCATGTCAGTTTCACAATCACTGTCGCCAGGAAGAGAATCCTGTTAGAGTTAGTTGCCATCTATTTGGCTTTGACTCACAGTGACCCCATTTACAGCAGAAGGCCATGTGGCCATGTGCTGCTTTCTCTTGAAAATTGTTGGCATGCTCAAGTTCATTGTTGCAGCCATTGTTTATGTCCAGTGCCTCCCAACCGAGGTGGCTGATCTTCTAGAATGCTATAAGCCAATTTTCTGCTGTGATTCTGTTGGGGTTTCATTGTGTAAATAAATGGATTGCCTGGCCTTTCTTCCAAGTCTCTCTGGAAGCTCCCCTGAAATGTGCACACCAGGAGTGATCCTGACGTTATTTGAAATACCAGCGGCATCATTCCATCATCATGGCAGCACATGAGTCATTACAGTAAGGCAAGCTGACAGATTAGTGATGGTGAGTATTATTCACATTTATGTACCAATTACTGATGCCAGTGATGAAGAAATAGAAGATTTTTACCAAATTCTGCAGTCTGAAATGGATAAAACAAGATACATTAATAATTAGTAAATGAAATGGGAAAATTGGAAACAAGAAGGATAAATAGTTGGAAAACATGGCCTTGGTGACAGAAATGAAGCTGGAGTTTGCATGACAGAACTTTTCAAGACAATACACTTATTCCTTGGAAAGATCCTTTTCTACCAACATAAACAGTGACAAGCCACATACACCTGACCATACACAGGTGCTTGACCCAATCTGTGAGATTTCCCATGGCCTCATGTGCATGTGAAGGTTAGACACGGAATGAGGATGGCTGGAGAAGTATGGAAACATTTGAATGGTGGTGCTGGGGAAGAATATTGAAAGGACCATGGACTGTGAAATGGACAAATTGATCTGTCTTGGAAAAAGTACCCGTAGAGTGTTCCTTAGAGGCAAAGATGGTGAGACTTCATCTTACATGCGTTGGCCATGTTTCTAGGAGAGATCGCTTCCTGGAGGAGGACATCATGTTTGGTACAATAGAGAAGGAACAAAAGAGAGGAAGACTCTCAAGGAGATAGGTTACATCGTGACTGAACCAATGGGCTCAAATATATAAACAAGTTCTCTTGTGTATAGGGTCTCTATGGGTCAGACCTGACTCAATGGTACCTAACAATACAACATGCCTTGCCACATAAGGATAAAATTAATTATACCTGATGAAAGAGACCACGGAGAAGTTCAATATCACCAGTCAGAACAAGAGCAGGGACTACTGTGGAATAGACCATCAATTGCTCTTGTGCAAGTTCAAGTTTGAACTGATGAAAATTAAAACAACTCCATGAGAGCCAAAATACAACCTTGGTAAATTTAGAGACCACCTCAAGAAAAGATTTGATGCATTAAATATTAATGACTTAAGACAAGTTGTGGGATAACATCAAGTGCATCACACATGAAGAATACAAAAAAAGAATACAAGAAACTAAAGAGACTTCAAGCGCAATTCTGAGTGTATAGTTGTTAAGTCAACAGAAGAAATGATTAAATAAAGGAGCTGAATGGAAAATTTTGAAGGAATAGAATTGATTGATGCTCAACCATTTCAGGAACCAATGCTGGTGAAGGAGGAAGTCCAGATTGTATTGAAGGCATTGGCAAAATATAATTTTTAAACACTCACATTATTGGGAGCTTCTACAACACTTATCACAATGCATACATCGTCCGTACCTTGAGTTGCTTCTGACTCATAGCGTCCCTCTCTATGTACAACAGAAGGAAACCTTGCCGGGCCTGCACATCTTCACAATTGTTGTTATGTTTGAGTTCGTTATTGCAGCCGCTGTGTCAATCCATCTTGTAAAGCATCTTCCTCTTTTTTTGCTTCCTTTCCAGGAATTTGTGTAATGTCAATAAAAATGTTTCTGTATCTGAATGTAGCACTGGAATTGTTCACTTATCTTTGCCAAGAAATTGGTAAAACAGTTACATTGTTAACCAACTTGAAGATTTCAAAGAAAGATGATCTTTGGATCCATGATGAGGAAATTATCAAGTAACAGGAATATAAAATGGAAGTAAAATTTTGCTGAATATGATCTAAAATCTTTTATAATAATAAATTATCAGGGACTCCCAGAAACCTAAGTTAGATTTAGATGAAGATTTAGAACATGAGAAAACATTGGTAATGTCAGGTGGATCTTGGTTGAAAACAAAGAATACCAGAAAGATGGATTATCTAGAGAAAAGATAAAAAACAGTGACACTCATATATGTATAAGAAAACATTGTATATCAGGAAGACTTCCCGAACTAATCGAACTCAGGTCCATAGGTCTGATGCTAGTCGGGACCCTTTTCAGACTCATATAGCTGCAGGTTGATGATGGAAAAAGTGAAGTGGGAAGCAGGGATGTCACAGAGTCTCCTGGATCCAAAGCCAACAGAAACACAGAGCATTGACAGTTTTCTAGGTTGGTGGCCACCTGGGGCTGCCCCTCGAGGCAGACACAGAGTCCCAGGGAGGAGGAAAGCAAAGAGCCAGAGAGAGGAAAATCATTTCTCACTTCCATTCTTTTAAGAATAAAATTAAAATAACATAGAGATAAAAATACAAATAATGGCTGAGAAAGATAAGACCACCATCAATATTTTAAAAAGCCAGGGAGGAATTTTTTTGTCATGGAACAAGCAAGAAATACTTGCATCTAGAAGAAACTCAGGTGGGATCAAGAGGGAGGTCAACTGGCCAAGCATCAAGTTTGATCCAGCAAAATCAAGATTACAGTGCTCACTGTCTGGTAGTAAAGCTGTTGGTTTGAAAATCTTTGGACTATTAAAGAAGTCTTGAGTCAACAGTGGTTAAGAGCCTGACCGCTAACCCAAACTTCAACGGCTCTAACCCCCAGCTGCTCTGTGACAGACAAGTCTGGCTATCTAGTTCTACAAAGATGTACAGCCTCGACATCCCTTGGACAAACGATTCTCCTGGCGTTGAGCTGGAGGGGACCCCATGGCATATAATAACAGCAATATTGATGATGAAAGCAGCCATGCGCATTCAGGTAGATGCCTCTGGGTTTATATCATAATTTCTCATGTGTGGGAAAATTTAGGAGGGCAGTTGCTAAGCTGTAGGATAAGAGTATGATTAACTTAATGAGAAATTATTTGCTTATTTATACTTGTACTATTCTGTATTCTAAACAGCAATATACAAATGACCCATTTGTTCCATTATCTCACCAATATTTAATATTTCATTAGAAAGTAAAACTAAAGAAGTTTTAGCCCTTCCAGTGAATGTAATATGATGTCTGAGTTGGATTTTTTTTTTTGGTTTGTTTTTTCTTAAATTATACTTCATTTTTTTTTAAATTTTTTTTTTAATTTTAACAATTTATTGGGGCTCATACAATTCTTTTCACAGTTCATATATATACATACATCAATTGTATAAAGCACATCTGTACAGTCTTTGCCCTAATCATTTTTTTCTCTTTTCTTCTTTTACATTTTATTAGGGACTCATACAACTCTTACCACAATCCATACATATACATACATCAATTGTATAAAGCACATCCATACATTCCCTGCCCCAATCATTCTCAAGGCTTTTGCTCTCCACTTAAGCCCCTTGCATCAGGTCCTCTTTTTTTTTTCCCCTCCTCCCTCCCCATTCCCCCCTCCCTCATATGCCCTTGGTAATTTATACATCGTTGTTTTGTCATATCTTGCCCTATCCGGAGTCTCCCTTCCCCCCTTCTCTGCTGTCCCTCTCCCAGGGAAGAGGTCACATGTGGATCCTTGTAATCAGTTCCCCCTTTCCAACCCACTCACCCTCCACTCTCCCAGCATCGTCCCTCACACCCTTGGTGTCTGAGTTGGATTTTAATTTACTTTCTCCTAATGACTAATGAAATGAGCCCCTGGTGACAAAGTCGCACAAGTGTTTGGCTACGGCCTTCAAGATCATCAGTTGCAAACCACCAGCTGCCGCTCTCTGGAAGAGAGACAGAACTTTCTACTCCTGAAAGAGTTACAGTCTCAGCAACCCACAGGAGCAGTTCTACCCTGCCTTTTAGGGTCACTGTGAGTCCACATCGACTTGGCAACATGATTAATGAAAACAAGCCTTGGTGAGAAAAGGGCCACAAACTGAACTGTTAATCACACATTTCAGGAGCACCCCCAGCACCCTGCCTCAAATGGGTGGTGAAAAATGAGACAGTCTACTACCTTAAAGATTTAAAGTTATTGAAACCCAGAATGGATATTTTCAAGTAGAATATTCTACTTGATGGCAGCGAGTTTGGCTTGTTTGGTGTAATGACAAAGGATGCTGAGCATCTTTACACATATTTGCTGTCGTTGTTAGATGCCATTGAGTCAGTTCTCACCCATAGCAACCTTATGCATGGCAGAATGGAACACTGCCTGGTCCTGTGCCATCCCCACAACTGCTCACATGCTTGAGTCATCAATGTTGCAACAATATCAATCCATCTCTTTGAGAATGTTCCTCTTTCTCTCTTCCCCTCTACTTTACCAAACATGATGTCCTTCTTTAGGGACTGATCTCCCCTAACAACCTGTCCAAAGTGTGTAAGATAAAGTCTTACTGTCCTTGCCTCTAAGGAACACTCTGGCCATACTTCTTCCAAGACAGATCAGTTTACTACTCTAACAGTCCACGAGATTTTCAATATTTTTCCCAGCACCATAATTCAAATGCATCGATTCTTTTTTAGTGTTCTTTATTCAATGTCCAACTTTCACATGTATATGGAACATGCCATAGGTTGGGTCAGGCACACCTTAGTCCTCAAAGTACCATCCTTGCTTTTCAGTACTCTAAAGAGGACTTGTGCAACAGACGTCCTCACTGAAACTCATCTTTTGACCTCTTGATTGCTGCTTCCATGAGCACAGATTGTGGATCCAAGCCAGACAAAATCCTTGACAACAGTAAATTTTACTGAAGATCATTCAACAGTGATTGCTGTAGTTCATTGACAGGAAACTGCCAGCGGTTCAGGAAAGATTCAAAGGAGGATGTGGAACAAAGGATATCATTGTTGATGCCGGCTGGACCTTGTCTGAAAGCAGAGAATCCCAGACAGATGCTTGCTTGTGCTTTATTGACTGTAACAAAGAATTCTACTGTGTGGATCATAACCAACTATGGATAGTCTTCAGAAGAATGGGAATTCTAGAACACTTCATTGTGCTCATGTAGAACCTGTACATGGACCAAGAAGCAGTGGTATTGACAGAACAAGGGCAGACCGCATGGTTTAAAATCAGGAAACATGTGGGTCAGGGTTGTATTTTCTCACCATACTTATTCAATGTGCATGCTGAGCACATCATCAGACAAGCTGGCTTATATGAAGAAGACTGTGACATCCATATTGAAGAAAGATTTCTTAACAACCTGCACTATGCAGATGACACATCCTTGCTCATTGAAAATAAGGATTTCCAGTGAAGCACTTGCCGTGAAGATCAAGGATTCCAGCCTACAGTACGCAGCCTCCACAAATGGACCAATAGATAACATCGTGATAAATGGAAAAAATGTTGAAAAGGTTGAAGTTGTATATGTTTATTTACCATTTATATATCTAACTTGATGACATGTCTATTCAAGTCCAGCACCCAGTTGTTTTTTGAATAAATTGTCTTATTAAATAGTAAAAGTTCTGTATATATTATAAATTTCTTTTCATCAGCTCTGTGTTTTTCAAATATTTCCTCCCAGACCTTAACAATATCCTATAAAAAGCAAAGTTTTAATTTACTTGAAGTTTAATTTATCACATATTTTGAATTCATGGTTTAAGCATTTTTAGGAATTTTGTCTAACATAAAGTGAGAACATTTTCTTCTATGTTTTCTTTTATATATAGGTCTTTGATGCTCTCTAATTCAAAGTTCCTTTTGAATAACATTTTAAAATTGTAATTTCAGTCAGGTTTTACATTTCAGATCATCAACTTTGTATGAAACATTTTAAATCACTAATCAAGCCACACACCCCCCCCCCCGCCCAAATAGCTTAAGCTTCTCCCAGTCCTTGATTTCTCCTCTTTGTAGACTACTATCTTCCACTTCACTCAAGTCAACACCCATCAGAAGTCTTGGCCAATCTTTGTCTTCCTTCCCTTGCCCATTCTCTTTTTGATAATCTGCTCCTTTTGATAGCCTGCTCCCTTTGGTATGAAGGTCTTTACCTCCTCCCATCCCCCTATATCAGCGGTTTCATATAATATCTGTCCTTTTGTGACTGATTCATTTCACTCAGCTTAATGTTCTCCAGGTACATCTATGTCATGAGGAATTTTGTGGTCTTGTTATTGTTTTTTAGAAGTGAATAATTGTTATGTAACATCCTTCTGACAATTTGAAGACATTTCAATCTGACTTTAGTTCATCTTGTACTGATTACCCATAAAACTTTAAATAAAAACACAATTTGCACTCTATTTCAACATACATTAACCAGAGATAATATAATTTTTTTGGTTTGCATAAGATGAGGTAAGCACACATTCCCCATCTGCCTCACTAAATGTAGCTCTAACACCTGGACAGAATGCAGAGAGAAACCATTGGAGGACACCAGAAAGTGACTAGTATCAGGAGGTTTGGAAATAAGATCAGAATTCAAAATACCACTGAACGGCTGGTAAGTTTACCAAGGTTTTACCTCTGCTATTCCGTGGTCTCGATTCAGGTATTCTGAAACACAAACTGGCTATGGGTACTGGCACGGAAAAGGACCAAGAAAAGGACAGAGAGTACCTGAGTCCTCCAGTTTGGACTCAAGGACAGGGAAGAAGGTCTCCGAATGCTAAGTGACAGTGGAGAACCTTGTGCCTTAACCTCAAGACAATCTGGTGGTAGTGGCAGCAGTTGGGCAGGATCCTGGAAGGGACTAACGTCTAAGGGAGGGACCTTTTGTTCAGGGTTGCTTGGTGGCGAAAGGGTGGTCTGAACCCCCACTGCTCTGACTTATGCATTCGTAGCCCTATCCATAAATCCTAACTCCGCCTCCTGCCATTGTGCTGACTCGGACTCATGGCAACCCTATATTGGTTTCCCAGGCTATTTATCTAGATGGGAACAGACAACCTCATCTTTCTCTCATCGAGCGACCCATGGTATTGACCCAGGTGTGCCTCTCGCAAACGTGCACTTCAGTGACATCGATGATTTTAATAATGTTGCTGCAACCATTTCCCTTTTATAAAATGTTTTCATTATACCAAAGAGACATTCAATAGATTTTAATTTCAATGTCATTGTACGTGACCATGGATAGCCATAACTAGCCTTCTTGGGCTTCTCTATAGCCATTTTTAATTCAGTCTTTCAAAATCTCCTCTGACACTATCTGTTCATTCCATGTCACTCTACATCTATCGTGGGTTTGATAATTCATTGCAATGGCCACACAACTCATGGACAATACTCACAATTAAAGCGCTTTATTGGGGATATTAGTAGGTTACTAGTAGTCAGGATCAGCAAAACCTAAGACTACAATCATCACTCTCTTCAGCCTGCAGCCAAGTCTCTCTGTTTCTTACTCTCTCAGCAATATGGTCTCTTGGTCTTTGCCTCCATGGGCCAGGAAGCTAGCCTGCCTGCCATTTTGTCCCATGGTTTCATAGTCTTGATCCAGAGAAGGAGAAGGTACCCCATTATCTCAGGACTGCTCCCCGAGTCTCTGTGTCACAGACTGTGATGCGTCTAGTCTATGTGGCTTCCACCATTTCAGACAGAGATTTTGAACATGCTCTTTCAAGATCCTTGGGGTATCTTCCTTCTGTCTGCTTCAAAGATAGCTCATACTTCTAGTCCTCGGGGTGGTAACAAAACTGAATTAATACTCAGTATTAGTACTTGAGTCAGTTAGTTTATTGTGCCAACCTGGTTGATAAACACATGTGGGGTTCATTGAAGGACGGAGGGATAAACGGCTCGGTGAGCCTCGCCTTTCGAGTTCCTGGGTCTCTTGTTTTGTGATGTTCAGACCAGGGTGCAGCTGCTTTGGCAAGTTCCCAGCTGCAGCTGGCAAGGTTCATTTCCTGCAAGACATCCCCGAGGAGAAGCCACATGGACCTACCCTGATGCAACCCTGGGTGCTGAAACAGCCATGTGGAGACCCCTGCTGGCACCGAGATGCTTACATGCTCACTGATCCAGCTTTCCTCCTGCAATTGGTATCGTACTGTGCATTTTGTAAGATGGAGGAGGACTTTGTGGATTGGTGTTCACAAAGGGTTAATGTTGGACTTGGCTTGGGCAGCACTGGGTTGGGATGTTTTCTTGATGCACACTTAACCTTTATATAAAACCCTATCTTATACATGAGTTTCTGTGGATTTGTTTCTCTAAAGTGCCCAGACTAACACAGCGCTACACACACTCTGTTTGCAAAGTCCCACCCAATAATTTGGTGGGAATTATAGAGACTTAGGTAGAAGAGATATATTAAGAAATTTCACTCCATGACAAGTATCCATTAAGTAATAACTCCCCATTCTTGCTTGTCTCCAGCACCTGGTGCCTGCTTTTCTACCTATTGTCTCCGTGCAATTGGCCAGACATTTCACATAAGTGGGATATCATAGCATTTGTTATTTTATTTTTGGTTTATACCACTTTTATAATATTTTCAAGGTTCATTTATATCATGGCATATATTATAACTCCATTTTTCTTTATGGCTTGTCCTATGTATGTACTATATATTTTTAAATCCATGTATCTTTTTATGTATATTTGGGTAGTTTTTATCCAACTATGCAATGTCACCCATTATTTTAAATAAAGCTGCAGTCAACATTGATATGCAAGTATATGCTTGAGTCCCTACTTTCAGTTCTTTTGGGTACATACCTAGCAGTGGAGTTTGGGATCATGTGGTAATTTGACATGTACTTATTGATGAACTGTCAAATTTTCCCCACAGCAGCTGTGCCCTTTTACATTTCCATCAGTAATGGATAAGTGTTTAATTAAAAAAAATCTTAGTCAGCATTTGTTCCAACCGTATTTCTTTTTTTCCTCTCTCTGGTGTTCCATCAATAGGTCCCAAGTCTGGGGACAGTCATTGGAAAAGTGTATCAGGTCAAGTTCACTGAAGTCAAGCTCTGCCAGAAGACTGAAAAGGTAGACTGAGGAAGTAGAATAGTGTCAGAGAGATCATGGAGAAGGAAGACCTCACAGAAGCGATTCCCAAGAAGTTGTTTTTAAAATTCTAGATTCATTCTTTTTTTTTTTTCTAGATTCATTCTTGAGCAACACAATCATTGATCTGATGCTAAGCCATATATTAAAGATGTTGAGAACTGAATTGAAGAGCAAACCATCATCCAGGGCTCATATCGACCACTTGGTGACATACAGATCCAAACAATCCCATAAATGATGTGAAAACAAAACAAAAATCTGATACTTAAGCCACAATTCAATGAAGACTTGTTGAAATTTGTTTCATTTACCAAAACAAAAATATCAACATTCTTCTTTGGATTTTAAAAAATATATCATTGTATTGGGGGCTCTTACAGTGCTTATAACAATCCATAAGTCAGGAAGAAGCACAACAGCCTGTGCGATCATGAGGTGTCCACATGATCGGGTAACAGGCATCAGAAGACCCAAAACAAACAAACAAACAAACAAACAAACACACATGTGTCTGAGAATGAGAATGAGGGGGGTTGCCTCACAGAAGGGTCACAGGAAGGAATGAGTCAACCAGGGTGCAATATAGCACCGATGAAACACACAATATTCCTCTGGTTCCTTGAGGCTTCCTCACCCTCCACTATCATGACCCCAGCCCTGCCTTCAGGTCTTGCTAGACTGGAGCATAAACAGTGGTACAGATAAGAGTTCATGACACACGGATCCAGGTCAGATAAACACCTTAGGAACAGAAATGGGAGTTAGGATATATTGAGGGCAGGGGAAGGTGTAGGGAAGAGGGGAGGAAGGGGGAACCAATGCCTCTACCTTCCCTCAGCCTCATGGATGAACAACAGAAACTGTGGGAGACAGCAAGTAGTGTTAAGATATGAAAATAATAATTCATAATTTATCAGGGGTCACAAGGGTAGGAGGAGGTTAGGGAGGGGAAAAAAAGGAACTAATAACAAGGACTCAAATAGAAAGTAAATTGATGGTATGGATTGTTATAAGAGATTGTATTAAACTGTGCCAGTTACATAATCTCCTGTCAACTTTCGAAGGGATGGAATCAAGCCTGTCAATCAGGTCATAGCCCATGTGTCCTCTGTGTGGGCATGGTCTTCTCCTGAAGATTTTGGAACTCCTGTCTTCCTCCCTGGAGGTGGGACACACACTCTCTGCTTCACATTCCTGATGACAAGCTAGATGGAGCTACGCTGATGAAGCCAGAGCCCTGGAGCTGGAGGAGCCATGTGGATACCCATGCAAGTACTGAGATGCTTCCACTGCCACTGGATCCATAAGACTTTCCACCCACTGGCCTGTGATCTTTCTGAATTTGTCATATTATATATGCTGCGTGAGTCTGAAGAGGAATTTATAAACTAGTATCAGACATAGGGACTGATATTGAACTTATAGACTTGATCTGGACTGGGCTGGGATGTTTTCTTAATATTAGCCCTGTCTCTAGCACTTTGGGGGGACTGTTCATCTTTGCCATAGAGTATGTGGGTCTCCATGTAAAAATGAAAGTAAAGAAAGAAAAAGCAAAACAAAATCTCTCCTAGCCTAACAGCCCTGGGCTATTGGCAATGGCTAATAGCAATATTGATTTTCTCCCAGGAGTGTATAGGTTCCATCCCTCCAAACTGTTCCATGGGTTTAAGTGGGGAAAAGAAAGAAAGAAATTGCTCCATGCGGATCCTAGCAGCCCAGTCTGCTGGCCAATGAAATGGTTCGTGACTTCTCAGCGCACCCTGGAATGCCAGGGGTGGCTCAGCTCACACTAGCAGCCCCCGGAGTGTTGCAGCATGGCAGAGCCTCCCATGCCCTCCTCCTTCCTGTCCGTCCACACTCTGGGAATTCCTCAATTGCTTGTCAGTCTCCTCTTCCTTGTGAAAATGAGCCCATTCAGCTCCCCTTTCCCTCCTCAGAGATTCAGGACCCAGATTCTACCATCTTTTTTACTTTCTCCCAATTTTTTCTTGTTGAGTATTGCTAAATCTAAGATGCCTGTTTTTTTTTCTTAAAAATTTTTTTTTACCAGATGTCTACACACTCCAACAAGGTCAGTTAATGAGTTAAAATGGGAAACAAATGACATCATGGAAAACATCAGCGGAAGACGAAAACTGCATAGGAAGGATTAAGAAAATGACAATAGAAATTGTCAAACTGAAAAATAAAATAACCAGAATAAAAATACTCACTGGATCATTTCAATACAGAGTGGAGGTGGCAGTGGATGCAATGAATTTGAAGACATTTCAAATTTGAAATGTCTATTTGAAAATTATAGACATTTTACAACCGAGTGAAAAAAGTATTAAAAAGAAAACTAACAGAGCCTCAAGGACTTCAGAATTCTTACTGGTCTCACATATATCTCATCAGAGTCCCTGGAAAATGAGAAAATAATGACTAAGAAAAAATTGCAATAAATTATTAGTAAATCCTCAAAATTTGCAGAAGACAGAAACTTATAGATTCAAGGATATCAGAGAAACCTAAAGAGAATGAACCCTAAGAAATGCTGGACACATTAAAGCCAGATTGCTACAAGTTAAAAATAAAGGAAGAAATATTAAGTGATTGTGGTAGTTACATAATCTCATGCCAGTATGAGGATATTAAGAGTGAAGGGGTGGAGTCTGCCCTGTCAATCAGGTCACAGCCTGATGCCTCCTTGTGGGTGTAACCTTCTCTTGAGGATTCTGGGAACTTTCTCTCTTCCTCCCAGGAGGCAGGATACACGCTTTCTGCTTGACATTCCTATTGACAAGCCACATGGAGCACACTGATGGCAGCCAGACCTCGAGCTGAAGGAGGCATGGGGAGACCATGCCAGTGCCGAGATGCTTCCACTGCCACTAGATCCACACGACTTTTCACCCACCGGCCTGTAATCTTCCTGTATTCTACATTATTGCATGCACTGTGTGAGTCTGAAGAGGAATTTATAGACTTGTATCAGACATATGGGCTAATATAGGGTTTATGGACTCAGTCTGGACTGGGCTGAGATGTTCTTTCAATATACAATTGTTTTTGATACAAAGTTCTCTCTTACACACATATGAGTATCTCTGGATTTATTTCTCTACTCAACGTGGACTAACACAATGTTGCTAGAGAAAATCAATTTATTACCTATAAGAGATAAATGGGTGTATTAACTGTACACTTCTTACAAGAAACCATGGAGATTGGAAGGATGTGAAATGATTTTAATGTGCTAAAAGAGAGAAATTGAATTCAGAATTCTATATCCAGTGAAAATATCCTTCAGAAATAAAAAATAGGCCTTCTCAGATGAAGCAAAAATAAAATAATTCATTTCCAGTAGATCTGTTCTAAAATCACCACTATAGGAAGTTTTCCAGACATAAAGGAAACAGTATCAGGAGGGAACTTGAATGTTAGGAAAATGTACTTTAAATTTCTTTATATGCAAGATTAGGAAATGAGCTCACTTGTATTTTTTTCTGACTTGCTTATCTCACAAGGGTCCATTTTTCTTATCTATACTCTCATTTATAGATTTCATTTATCTGTACTCTCATTTATAGATTTATAGTTTTTATAAATTTGCACAATTAGTCAACCTTACTTCTGTATTTTAATCCACTTGGTGCAAACCACCAGTATTTTTATACCATAGTTTCTTCCTTTCTGAATTATTTTCATTTCAGCATTTATTTCAGGATTTATCACCAAATCTTTCTCACCACCCCAAATTTTGCTAATAAACTTTCTGGGTCACAAGTTTTTTACTAAAGGTTTTATGAGGATATATGGATCCACCCTGAATTTTCTGTTTGGTAAGGGTCATGGTTTGAATTGTATCCCCCCAAAACAATTTTAAACCAGTGTCTTGTGAGCTACAGAGAGCAGGTTGAGCAAAGAATCCAGTAAGCAGGCAGAGATGGGGGAACAGACACTAGACCGCACGAGATCTCCAAATACCCAAAGAAACGGAAGCTGAAAAGAGACAAGGACCTTCCTGCAAAGTAACAGAGAAAAAAGACACTCAAATTCAGACTGGTAGTCTCTCAAACTGTGAGGGAATCAATTTGTTAAAGCCATTCCTTTAAGGTATTTCTGTCATAACAGTACTAGAGAAAGAAGACAGTGAATTGTTTTTTCTACCTTAAAGCTCATATCATTTCCCCCCAATAGTATTATTGAGATATAATTCACATAGACTACAATTCCATAGTTCAGTTGTATTTATTTATTTTTAATCATTTTATTGAGGGCTCATACAACTCTTATCACAATCCATACATACATCACTTGTATAAAGCACATTTGTACATTCATTACCCTCACCATTATCAAAACATTTGTTCTCCACCTAAGCCCCTGGCATCAGCTTCTCATTTTTCTCCCTCCTTCTCGGTTACCCCATCCCTCATGAACCCTTGATAATTTATAAATTATTATTTTGTCATGTCTTACACTGTCCGGTGTCTCCCCTCACCCAGTTTTCTATTGTCCACGCCCCAGGGAGGAGGTTATATGTAGATCCTTGTAATCAATTCACCCTTTCAACCCCACCCTCCCACCACCCTCCAGGTACTGCCACTCTCACCGCTGGTCCTGAAGGGATCATCTATCCTGGAGTCCCTGTGTTTCCAGTTTCTGTCTGTACCAGTGTACATCCTCTGGTCTAGCCAGATTTGTAAGGTAGAATTGGGATCATGATAGTGGGGGCAGTTGGAGGGGGGAGCATTTAAGAACTGGAGGAAAGTTGTATGTTTCATTGGTGCGACGCTGCTACCTGACTGGCTCATCTCTTCCCTGTGACCCTTCTGTAAGGGGATGTCCAGTTGTGTACAGATGAGCTTTGGGTCCCCACTCCACACTCCCCCTCATTCACAATGATATGATATTTGTTCTGATGATGCCTGATACCTGATCCCTTTGACACCTCGTGATCACACAGGCTGGTGTGCTTCTTCCATGTGGGCTTTGTTGCTTCTGAGCTAGATGGCCATTGTTTACCTTCAAGCCTTTAAGACTCCAGACGATGTATCTTTTGATAGCCGGGCAGCTCAGTTGTATTTAAAAAGAATTGTATATATATCACCACAATCAATTTCCAGAACACCTTCCCCCCGCTCCTGTCTTTATTATTTGATCTCCATGTCTTTCCAACACCCTCATCCACACCCTGTATTCCTGATAGGACATTACACCAGTTACTTATACATCCACCCATTCTGTGTTTCATACACTGGAAAACATACACCCCAAACCCCCAAAAATATATTTTTTAAAAAAGAAAGAAAAGACCAATAATAATATCAAAATAAATCATAGAAAAATCTCTGTTGAGGAAAAAATAAAACAAACAAAAAAACAAAGCAAATAAGTTTGAAAATGAGAACAAATCCAAAAATGGGGCAAAAGAGAGCTCAAATGACCAGGTACTACATTGGCCCCTCATTACACCGCCATAATTGAGATGACAGTAGGCTCTATCTGATAGTAGGGTTATTCATGCACCTTGACTTTGGTCAAAGCACCATGTGCTGGATCTATGGAGGGACGCTACTGATGGGCTTTGAGCTCCCACGGTCATTGTTAGCCTTTTGCAAATTGCATGTTGATAAGCTCTGAAGCCTTTCCCTCCTTCAGATTTGGATTTTGTGATTTTTCATCCTTGGATCACACAGGCTGGTATGCTTCATTCCTTTGGGCTGAGCTGATGTATCATGTAGATGGCTGCTTGGTTGAATATATGCCTTTAAGACCACTGTTAGCTGGGGACCATATGCTTTCTTGACCACACTTTGCTGTAGCACCCATATCTTCAGTGATCTCTTCACGAAGGTGAGATCATATAATTCTACCTTTACTCTTAAATGTAAAGAACTTTACTAGAATATTTCATATTGATTACTGGAATGATTGCCTTTTTCCTTGAGTCTCGTGTGGTCTTTACCCAGCCATAGTATTTTCAGTCACTTCATATCCATGTGAAAGTTGAACACTGAATAAGGAAGACGGAAGAAGAATTGCTGCATTGATGGTGAATATTGAAAGGACTACCAATCCATGGAATTTTCAATCACCTCATATGTATGTGAAAGCTGGGTAATAAATAAGGGAGATTATAGAAGAATTGATACATTGAATTGTGGTGTTTGTGTGGTTTTAATTAGTGTTTTCTATTTTACCTCTTTAGTTTCTAATAGCCATCTCAATGGCTACCCAGGACTCACAGAAATATTTCATGATTAAATAACTAAATTAAGAAAGTTAATACGTTGTAACACCAGTAAGAAATGCTCAGAATAGAGTTTTCATCAGACACGTTACAAAATTCATTCAGGATTGCAAGTAAGTGTCCAAAGGGGCATACCACTCTGCTGTAAGCCTCACCCAGAAGGCATTCAGCTCAAACTCCACAGATTACCAATAGCAGTTCCCTGAATTAAGTGTCCAAAGGAACCCTTCTCTGCACAAACGCGGACAACTTTACTTTCTCTGTGCGTAGGGATCTTGGTCACTGTGTTCTGTGTTCTGGATCCTGATTCAGTTTTACATTGGGTTACTATGAATTAGACCTGGCTTGATGGTATCTAACAGCAACATTAAAAACATTTTTGATGTGGTTACTTACAATCGGTGTATAGGAGGGTAAATAAAAAATTACTGCTACAAAAGCAGAGAAGCTTTTATTAAACCAAAAATAGCAAAAGGTGAAGCGATTGCTTCTCAGCATATCCTCCATTGAGGTCTACACATTTCTGAAGGTAATATTTACATCTCTCGGAAATTTTTTGGAGGAAACAAAAAGAAGTCTGAAGGGCAAGATGGATAGACTAAGGCTGTCCAACAAAAGTATTCCGCAGCTCCCAAATAATGAGCAGATACATTATTGTGACAGAATAAAAATTAATTGGAGCAACTTTCCTGGTTATTTTCTTACCAGTACAGTTTTAAATTTTCTTAAAATGTCTTCACAATAAGCTCTGATGATCATTCTGTGTTCTTTGATTCCCAAGAACCAGCTGCCATATTTTCTCACCTGACCTTTCCATCTTGAATTTTCGCTGATTCAGTTGTTCCCACGGAAGCCATACTATTGAATGGACTGCGCCCCACCCCCCCGCGAAGGTACCAGAGCAAGTCTAAGAAAGGGATTATTACATTTCTGCAGCCATTTATTGATTGCAGAGACATGCTTAAACACATTTTGTTTGGAACAAATTCATGCATATATGAACTAGAGCCCTAGGAAAAATCCTTTTTCACTTTTACTTATATATACCTGATAAGAGCATATCTTTTAATACCATTACCCCCCAGAAAGAGTTTTTCCTCTATTCATTTAGATTGCCTCTGACTTTCATCTGTAAAAATTTATAGTGTTAATTTAAAATATATTGTGTATCTCTTGCTATATTAAATTCTGAAATTTTCTTTGCTATTGTGGTTGAAATTTTAACTACATTCTAATTAGCTACTTCAGGAAAATGCTACTATTAATCTTTATATATTGACATAATATCCACTGAACTAAAGCCTCTGTGTGATCTGTCTATTAGTAGAGTAATAATAGTAGTTTCTTTTGGAACAAGTTGAACCTCCAACAAGTTGAAGGTTAATGATGTCCCAAATGGCCAACTCTTCAAGATGCTTTTCCGCTCCATTTCCCCCAGACTCATCCCTTGAGTATGTTCCCTTATGCTCCTGGGTTCTGCAAATCTATGTAACATCCCACTGAAATTCACAAAAAGTTGAGGAAATGTCTCACATGGTGGTGGGTGCTGTGTAGTCTAAAATACAAAGGCCAGACAGATGCAAAGTCCCGAGCCAGAAGTCAAAGATGTCCAAAATAAACAGCAGATTCTCTTGCTTATGCTACCAAACCCCAGTCAGGAAATAGAGGTCTCTTTCCAGGTGAGTGATGATGATGATGATGATATTATATGGGTCCAAGGAAAACAAAGTGTGGCCTTGGTCACACCCACTTCCAAGGTGGGAACTTTTTGCATTTCTTAATTTTAAAATATTTTGGTTATTTTTAGTTTTTATATTCTCTTTGTTTTGTTTTTGTGGGATGTTAAAGATGTCATTAAGATGAAAAGAGTGAAATTCTCTACAGCTAAAAAAAAAAAAGAGTGTTGTCTGTTTCACATTCGGCTGTGAGATGGGCTCTTTAAAATGTTATCAAGGAAACAGAGTGTATTCTACTAGATTCAGGTCTTAATCCCATCCAACTGCTGCTCATTCATAGAGACTGCCTCCAAAGTATGACTAGAGTCACAAGCATATAAAATACAGAATTATATCACCTAAGGGATTATGACTGGATGGCTCATATTAATTGACTATAACTCCAGTAGAGTCTCTTGAGTTTCTAAGATAGATACATTGTCAGATAATAATAGTTTTGCCTTCTTTATTTCAATTATTTATCTGATTTTTTTCTTCTAACATTTTACATTTATTTTTAGTTTTCTGCCATAGCTATTTATTGAGTTTGTAGTATTTGTCTTCTGGCATTGAAGTTCTTAAATGCTTAATGCTTCTCACTCTCATTTGTGTTTAAGGATCTAGATTGAGCTCTTTTTTTTTTAAAGAATATATCTTCACATCTCATTTGAGGAGTTCTGTGTAACAGCAATCACTACAAATTCTAATGGCTTCTGATGATGCTAGGTGCTCCTGGGTAAGCACCAGGCTGCTAAGTACAACATCAACAGTTCAAACCCACCAACTTCTAGGGAGAAGTAGGAGGCTATTTTCTCTAGCAAAAATGTCCAGCCTCTGTGACCATGAGGTGCCAAAGGGGTCAGTTATCAGGCATCAAAGAACAAAAGATCACATCATTGGCTGCACACCTCCATGATACAATCGCTGAGGACAAATGGGTGCATAAGAAAACTGTGGTGAAGAGAGCTGATGGTGCCCAGCTATCAAAAGATATAGCATGTGAGGTCTTAAAGGCTTGAAGATAAACAAGTGGCCATCTAACTCAGAAGCAACAAAGCCCACATGGAAGAAGCACACCTGCCTGTGTGATCACGTGTTGAAGGGATGAGGTATCAGACATCAAAGAATAAAAAATAATATCATTGTAAATGAGGTGGAGTGCGGAGTGGGGAACCAAAGCCCATCTGTAGGCAACTGGACATCCCCTTACAGAAGGGTTGTGGGAAGGAGATGAGCCAGTCAGGGTGCAGTGTAGCAATGATGAGATATAAAACTTTCCTCTAGTTCCTAAATGCTAACCACCCCCCTACTATTATGACCCCAATTCTACCTTATAAATCTGGCTAGACCAGAGGATGTACAGTGCTACAGATAGGAACTGGAAACAGGGAATCTAGGATGGATGATCCCTTTGGGATCAGTGGTGAGAGTGGTGATAATGGGAGGGTGGAGGAGGGGTGGGTAGAAAGGGGGAACTGATTACAAAGATCTATATATAACCTCCTCCCTGGGGGACGGACAATAGAAAAGTGGGTGAAGGGAGATTTCAGACAGTGTAAGATATGACAAAATAATAATTTATAAATTATCAAGCGTTTATGAGGGAGGGGGGACAGGGGAGGGAGGGGGAACATGAGGAGCTGATGCCAGGGGCTTATGTGGAGAGCAAATGTTTTGATAACGTTGAGGGTAACGAATGTACAAATGTGCTTTACACAATTGATGTATGTATGGATTGTGCTAAGAGTTGTATGAGCCCCCAGTGAAATGATTTAAAAAAATGTACAACCTCAGAAAAACTTTAGGGTTGCTATGAATTGGAACTGAAATGATGGCTGCTGGCTTCATTTTTGTTGTTGTTTTTACTAGCTCCCCAGCAAGAATTCTGCATGATTTCTTCCTGAAAGCCCAGGGTGACGTGTCCCATCAATATCTCCTCTCCTCTCACTGTGCCTCTGCATATACTCACATGCGCGCACACATATGTTTATGTGTAAAACAGCTACTTTTGTTTTCAGTGGTCTTAAAAGCTTTCCCTGGAGACAACCATCTCTCTAACTGCGGCAGAGGTTACTGCTAGCAACAGTGACTTATCGTCAGTGTTGCTCTGGTTATATAGTGGGTAAGACCTTGGTTACAAATAAAAATCACTGTAATAATCCACCACGTGCTCTTTGGGTAAAAAGTGTGGGAATCTGCTCCCACAATGATTATAGCCGCGGAGATCCTATGGGGCAAATCTGCTCTGTCTTACAGGGTCACTATGATTTACAATAGAGTTATCAGCAAAGTGGGTGGGTGGGTGGGGTGTCTTTCAGATGAATCATGTCTCTGTTAGTCTTTGTCAGTTTTCCCTGAAACCTTATAAGACCACCAAAAGCAGAAATAGCTGTTTTTATCCATAAACATATATGTGTATGTGTGTGGGTACATGCCCAGAACTACGGTAAGGTGGGAACAGATATTGACATGGCATGTTGCTGTTGGCTTTCAGGAAGAAACAACGCATATTTCTACTCACATGGTCTATAAAACTCACGAGTCTCTATAACTTCTATATTTTTCAATGGATGGGCAACTCCTGTTCATTCTGCTTTCCCGCTTCCGTTTCCAGTTCACTACCTGGGTAGGCTATGAAGACTGTCTTTTGTTGTTGCTGGTAGTGGTGCTCACCTCCACTTGTTCTCTACTTACACAAATCCCTCTGAACCTGGCTGCCAAGGCATTTACCATGGTGTTGCTAAAATATTTTAAAGGTTCTTCATGTAAAATCTTTGTTCCTGTAACATAATCCTCTATTGTTTTTTTACAAGTTCTTGCCTTTTTTCTGGACTGATTTTCCTCCTTCAAGATTTAAATTTTAAATCTGATGTGTCCTTTAAAACCTATTTTAAATGCCATTGCTTTCATGAGAGGTTCCCTGTCAGTCTCAGCAAAATAATCTCTCCTCTGAAGCACTCTAACGTTTTATTATTTCATTTTTGTTTTGCATACTCTTTCTACATTGAATCACAACAATTGATTGGATGTCTAATCTTCCTTCATTAGACCAAGTTTTAGGTTGATTTACGTTCATCCATATTCTCAATGCCTGGCAGGCACTCAGTAAACAAACCGTGACAAAATAAGCCATACCTGAGAGAAAGACTGGAATTTGGAAGAAAGGCAAGTACCTCACTTGAATTTATTCGGAGAATATAGCAATCTAGCATTTGTGTCTTTAAGAAAGCAGTTGCCATTTGTGTAAGAGGTCAGGGACTGATGCATTTCTGAAGAGTATTCTGGTTCAACTACCAAACTCCATCTGAGTCAAACAATGGAGGTGTTTTAGAGCTTCAAATAGAAACACGTAGGTCAGTGAAGAATATACCCTCTATCATCCCTGCAAATGTACAGGAAAAATGGAATTCTCACATATTTAGTATGGTAGGCAGGCCCGATGCCAAACGCTCAAGTGCTTTAACCCATTTCGATCAGGGATAGCTATATTAAGCACCTATTTCATAAAATAAGATAGAACGATCTCTTTTCATCTGCGAAGACGGCAGACTCTAAGAATAGGATTCTTATTATATCCTCTATATTAGTTTGCATATGTATGTATGTATATATGTACATACTTCAGACCTTTGTCATTCCTCAATGTTTCTGGTACTTGGAAAGATTTACTTTTGTTTAATAACAAATCTTTCTCTTTATTCTCCCTACTATCATCATTTAAATATCTCACTGTGAGACATGGCTGTTTGGTTGCTAGCACGTCTATGATATTTATGAAATACGTGCACACCCGAGAGCAAATTGGCCTTGTTCTGCTGTCCCACTCATTCTCAAAGAAACCAAATCAACCCCCACCCAAAAAAACCCATACTCAAACTCATCACACCCTCCAAGAGGATTCCAGAAACAGAACATTTGCAAATCATAAAAGCTGAATGTAAGCAAACTATAATTTGCTTCTGCCCAGTAGCCTGTGGGACGGTGGAGACCTACAGTAGCTCACATCTCCCACCCACCCTCTTGCTCCCCAACTGCACCATCTCTGAATAAATTAGCTTCCCAGAGAGGGAGATGACAGCAAAGAGCACACCTGCACTGTGGTGTGACTGCTGCTGCTTAGTAAGGGGTTGCCGGGGAAGCAGATTTTAGAGAACAAGGGAGGAGAATTGTCAGGGTTTGGCTCCTTGTGAAATTTGCCTGTCAGAACAGATGATACATTTGGCCATAACCCGGCCCCAGTTTCTTCTTCAGGCAGTATTCTCGCTCATTTAAAAGGCTTTCATGATTTTGCTGTGACTTATCCCTTTAAAGGGCTTTCCCTGGTTATGTTTCCCCAGTGAACATTAGTTCTGAGAAGTGAGACCTGCGGGTTAAAATGCCCACTCAGGACGCCTTCATTTAGAATTTAGCAGGGATCATACGTCCCTTGAATTGGCACTCATTTTCTGCCCTCATTTTCAGAGCAACTTCTCATGGGTGGTTCACTTTGGAAACGGGAAGATGGGTGTGATATTGTTTAACAAGTCTGCCCTCAGACTAGCCCAGCAAGCAATCAGCTTCCCCACCCTCACCCCCGCCTGAAATGGCCTAAGGAAGAATGTAAGCGGTGAAGGTACAGAGAGGGCGAGGGGCTGTGGTGTGGAATCAATTAAGATGGACTGTTTATGGGAACTTCCTAGAGTCAATTGGCCAGCCAAGCAAACAGCAACAACAAACACCAATGCAATGCCATCAAGTAGGTTCTGACATACGGCATAGTTGAACCGTCGATTTTCGAAGGCTATTCATCTTTACAGGAATCCAGAGGTTCATCTTCCTGTCCTGGAGCAGCTGAGCGGTTCAAACTGCTGACCTGCTGGTTAGCAGCTCAACACATACCCACCAGGGCAACATATGCCGCCAGGGCTCCTGATCGGCGAGCAGTTAAAGTAAATATTAAAGAACTCTGGTAAAGTGCTCAGCTGGTAACCTAAAGATGGAGGTTCCAACCCATGAAATGACTTTGCAGGCAAAAGACCTGGCAATCTGCTTCCTTGACGACTGTAGCCTAGAAAATCCTATGGGGCAATTGTATTCTATCACATAGAGTTGTTAGGAGTAGAAAATCGATTCAACAGTGCCGTAGAACAATAGTTAAGGTCAGAAAATGGAATATTTATTTAGAAAGATTAATTTTCAAATTTCATAATTCCAACTTGCATTTGTAGAAGGTGTCTGCCATTTGATCCTTACAACATCCGTAAAAAAGTATATATATCTAATTATCAGTGCTTAATTGATGGTGCAATTGGGTGCACAGAAGTCACAGAGTTGATAAAAGTTGGTTGTCTGAAGAAGAAAGTAAAAGGAAATAGAGGAAAGAACCAGGAGGCAAAGGACATTTATAGAGGTCTAAATATAGGCATGTACACATGTAAATATATTTATATATAACGTGAGGAGAATAGATCTATGTACTTATATCTGTATGTTAAGAATTAAGGTTGCAGATGGACACTGGGCCTCAACTCAAGTACTCCCTCCACACAAGAACACTTTGTTCTAACCATCCGGCATTCTGTGATGCTCAGCTTCCTGACATGATCACGGAAGACAAAATGAGTGCATAAGCAAATGTGGTAAAGAAAGCTGATGGTGGCCGGCTAACAAAAGATATAGTGTCTGGAGTCTTAAGGACTTGAAGATAAACAAGCCACCATCTAGCTGAGATGCAACAAAGCCCACATGGAAGAAGTATACCAACCTATGTGATCATGAGGTGTCGATAGGATCAGGTATCAGGTATCTAAGACACAGAACAAAATCATAACCAATGTGAATGGGAGTGTGTGGAGGCATGAAGTGGAGACCCAAAGCCCATCTGTATACAATGGGAAATTTCCTCACAGGATGGTCACAGGGAAGAAATGAGCCAGTCAGGGTGTAGTATAGCACTGATGAAACATACAGCTTTCCTCTAGTTTCTTAAAGCTTCTTTCTTCCCACTATCATCACCTCAATTTTACCTTACTAATAGGATTAGACCAGAACATGTACACTGCTACAGATAAGAGCCCACAACGTAGGGAATCCAGGATAGATAAACTCCTCAGGGCCAACAATGAAAGTAGAGATACCAGGAGGATAAGGGGAAGGTATGGGGAGAAAGGATAACAAGAATCAACATAGAATCCCCTCCCAGGGGGACGAGCAACAAAAAAGAGGGTGAAGGGTGACAGGAGATTATGTAAGATATGAAAATAATGCTCTATAACTTTCAAGTGTTCATGAGGGAGGGTGGGTGAGGGAGGGAGGAGGAAAAGGAGGAGCTGATCTCAAGGGCTCAAGGAGAAAGAAAAAGCTTTGAAAATGACGGTGGCAGCATATGTATAAATGTGCTTGACAAAATGGATGATTGTATGGATTTTGATAAGATATATGGGCCCCCAATAAAAGTATTTAATTTTAAAAAAGATATGAAAATAATAATATTTTATCGTTTATCAAGGGATCATGAGGGTGGGAGGGGGAAGGGAGGGCAAAAAAGAGCTGATGCCAAAGGCTCAAATAGAATGTAAAGGTTTAGAAAATAATGATGGCAGCATATGCACAAACGTGCTTGATACAATGGATGTGTGGACTGTTATAAGAGCTGGAAGAGCCCCCAATAAAATGTTTTTTTAAAAAAAAAATAAAGATGGTTGTCTGAACAAAATCTGAAGCTGTTCCAGAGATTTTTTTTTTCAAATATCTGATCTTCAAAGTGGGACAAAAAGTCCATTTCTAATCTATGTGGCTCTGCTTTCTGAAACAGCAGTTAATATGGAAGACCATTTTTGTATACGTATAGAGAGGGAGAATCCTTGCTTTGATTTGGAAGCGTTGGGGTTCACAAAGGCTGCTTCCTTGATTCTAGAGCCTAACGAGTGATAATGGTGTGTGGAATAACCCAAGACCTGCTCTCCAATTGCTGTTGGAAACGCAGAAACCAAGAGAGCTTATCATTTGCCTTAATAGGCTGCTATGCGCCCAAAGAGAGAGAGAAATTTCAATTAAAATCGTATGGATTGCTCATAAATTAATGGCATCCATTCGAACTCAATGGGTACTGTATATCTTCCAAAGATTTTTCCTGGTGAGCCCTGTTGGTCCTTGTGCTTTGCTCATTAAAGGTTTCACTTACTTATATGCATGCCCATTCAACATGGGAAATTCTATCACCATTAACATAGTTTTCGAATTCAGTATAGTTTTCACTATCAGTCATTCTAAATGAAAATCAGTGGAATCCTACAAACCGGAATAGATTTCCTCACCTGCTTCCAGAGGTAATTTATATATCCCGTGCTCCTGTGAGCAGGTAAACATCTTCAGTTAAATTGTACAGAAAAATGGACATTCTCCAGAATAGCAAAACAAATTAAAATGATAAATAAATTGGGGAAATGAACCGAGAATGTGGAATGTGTGTCACAGGTAACTGATGACTGGCTCATCAAGGGGCTAATTTTCTTGCTTATGAGGCAAATTCATGATCCTGTGCTCAGGGACCCAGGTTACTGTTCTGTGAGGGGGAAGGGGCCTGTGGAACCCCCTCGCTTCCTTCAGACTGCTGTGCTAATTATGTCTGAAAGGGAAATGTGTTGGGGAGCTACCAGGTGTGTCAGGCTGCTGTCTGGCAGCAGAGTAAGGGGAGTTGGGTAAAATCCTAGAACAACCATTTCAGAAGACAGATGTGATCACTGTGTGAGGCTTGGGTAAATTTATCTTCTAGCTCAATGGCTGAATGGGGACTGTGAAGTAGCCTATGGCCAATCAGGATATTCTTGTGAATAATGTTAATCTTTCTGACTCGAGATTGAACCTCACTTCTTTCCATTGGTATCAGAGTTAAAGCCATTAAGGATAAGCAATCTGGCCTATTCTGCCTCTTTTGGCATTTCTATTTGAAAAAGAGTCACTCATTTTTTAAACTAATGTCTGTGCTCTGCTTTTGGGTCTCCTTGATGGCTGACAGCAATGGGATAAAGGACAGAATCCTAGAAGATAAGTATTATATAAAATGGCAACATTCCCTAAATAATCAGGTTATAATTCCAGTTCTATCACAAATTGACAGTTACCATTTAATATCTTGGTTTCTCTATAAAGAAATCTGTAACAAATAATCACATCCCCTGTAGATCTAAAATGTGTGTTATTATGAGCTCTAAAATAATATTCTCCACCATTTTTGCTCATGTGTACCTTAAAATAAATTTGAAAGGTATGGGTCCCCAGTTTTAAGTTAACATGTCAAAACGTTACTTTGTTGCAAAAGATGCTGTTTTCAGCATATGGCATAAAGATTTAAAATATATTTTCTATGTGAACTGTGGAGTTGTGGACTAGCTCATTGGTTTATGAAATTTGTCACATTATTTGATTAACAAAGCCAAAGGCCTGATTGTCAAGCCATTCAGCCAAATGAGGCTAATTTTCTGCCGGAAGACATCTGATTTTATTTTTGAAATTCAAATAAATATGTTTTACTTGCATCTGGTGACAAACATCTAATTTTGTAACTCTTTTTCTAGGATGAATACCTAATTAGGCAGTAGGAAATTAGTTAGCTGGTTAGCTCACTAGCTAAAAACACAGTGCCTACGACAGTGTATTTGCCTTTCAGTATGTCCCGATATCTCCTTATAGCCTTTCAGTCCACATAGCCTCGTTGTTCCTTCGAGAGTCCATGGTAAGTGTGAGGGCGAACGAGAGGCATGCCTTCTTTGGTCGAGTGGTAGAAGACCGATTAAAAATGGGGAGTTGGAAAGGAGAACTAGAAACCTGCAGGCACATCATCTGCTAAACTGATTTTAGAAACAATACAAAGGGACGCTAAGTAGCTGGAAATGGAACCATCCGGGATGCGTTGCCTCTGGAAAGTCGTCATGCGCGCAGCTCAGAGGCACCTGGGTATGGCTCTTTCAGTTGGATGGGTGAATACTTTCCAGGTTATTTTATGCAAGCACGTGGATAGGTCAAGACGGCCAGGACTGTCCTTTGTTAAGGGCTGGAAACTAGCTAGAAAGCAACTAACAAGCTCCAGCCACATGGGGGTGGGGCTGGTGGGGCTTTGGAGCCCTGGTTATCAGTCTTCAAATCCTTGAATTTAAAGTTCTGGGTGTTCCCTTCTTTCTAATACACAGTTACTTGAGGAAGAGGCAGTAGGTCCCTTTGAAGATGAATTTTGGAAATTACTGCTAAGTATACTTCCTGTGGAATTTCAGAGTCTTTCTTCAAAGCATCTTGACCTCATGTTTAATCATTGTACTCTGGGTCTGAGAATAGGTTCACGTCCAGAAACTGGGCAAGGGAGAGTGATTTTATTGGGGTGGCTGCTCCCAGTTCCCTGATCACCCTGATTGTGAAAATGAACCACTATCAGGGACAAGAGGAAAGTAAAAAGAAGTAAAAGAAAGAGCCAGGGGGCAAAGGGCATATGTAGAGGTCTAAATAAGGTAATGTACATATGTAAATATGTTTATATATGAGGATGTGGAAAAAGATCTATGTGCATATATGTATAGGTTTAGTATTAAGGTATCAGATGGACATTGGGCCTTCACTTAAGTACTCCCTCAATGCAAGAATACTTTTTTTTCTATTAAACTGGCATTCCATGATGTTCACCTTCCTGACACAATTGCTGAAGACAAAGCGGGTGCATAAGCAAATGTGAAGAAAGCTGATGTTGCCTGGCTATTAAAAGATATAGTGTCTGGGATCTTAAAGGCTTGAAGATAAACAAGCGGCCATCTAGCTCAGAAGCAACAAAGCCCACATGAAGTAGCACACCAGGCTGTGCAATCACAAGGTGTCGAAAGTATCAGGTATCAGGCATCGTCAGAACAAAAAATCATATCATTGTGAATGAGGGGCAGTGCGGAGTGGAGACCCAAAGCCCATCTGTAGGCAATTGGACACCCCTTTATGGAAGGGTCATAGGGAAGAGATGAGCTAGTCAGGGTGCTGTGTAACAACGATGAAGCATACAACTTTCCTCTACTTCCTAAATGCTTCCTATCCACCGCCTCACTATCATGATCCCAATTCTGTCTTACAAATCTGGCTAGAACAGAGGATGTACACTGGTACAGATACGAACTGGAAACACAGGGAATCCAGGACAGATGATCCTTCAGCACCAGTGATGAGAGTGGCGATACCGGGAGGGTGGAGAGAGAATGGGGTTTAAAGGGGAACCAATTACAAGGATCTACATATAACCTCCTCCCTGAGGGACAGACAACAGAAAAGTGGGTGAAGGGAGACTTCGGACAGTGTAAGATATGACAAAATAATAATTTATAGATTATCAAGGGTTCATAAGGAAGAGGGGAGTGAGGTTGGAGGGAGGAAATGAGCTGATAACAGGGGCTTAAGTGGAGAGCAAATGTTTTGAGAATGATGAGGGCAATGAATGTACAAATGTGCTTTATACAATTAATGTATGTATGGATTATGATGAGTTGTATGTGTCCCTAATAAAATCATTTTAAAAAGAAAGTGGTTGATGACCACAAAAAAACAACACCAAACCAAAAAACAAAACAAACAAACAAAAAGAAAATTAACCACTATCTATATTAACTGTCCATTAATTTTACTACTAGGAATTTTTTATTGGCTACCCATACATAGTTAAGCATGAAAAAGCAAGGATGTTACATTGAGGACTTACGTGGCCTCATATGCCTTTCAAGTTTGACATTAACTAAAGAAAACCAGAGAAGAATGGGTGTGTTTGAACTGTGAGTATTGAATGTACCACAGATGGCAGGAAAGACATACAAATCAGTCTGGGCAGAAGCACAGCCACACTCCTCCTTAGAAGCAGGAATGGCAAGGCTTTGGTCATGTGCTTTGGACATGTCAGGAGAGACCAGTCCCTGGAAAAGGACAGGAGGGGCAGGAAAATACAGGAAGACTCTGTACAAGATGGATCAACACAGTGGCTGTACCATGGACTCAAACACAACAACGGGCAGGAGGATGATGCAGGACCTGGTGGCGTTTTGTTCTGTTGTACACAAGGTGCTACTGAGCATGATGTCATCTTCTAGGGTCTGATTTCTCCCGATGACACGTCTAAAGTATGCAAAGCCTTGCCACCTTTACTTCTAAGGAGCTGTGCTTCCTACAAGACAGATTTGTTCTTTCTGCTGACAGTCCATGATGTATTCAATATTCTTTACCAACACCATCATTCAAAGGCATCAATATTCTTTTGTCGTTCGTATTCATTGTCCAGCTTTTGCATGCATGTGAAATTATTGAGAATAGTATGGCCTGGGACAAGGGTACCTTATTCCTCAAAATACCATTTCTTTTTCCACAGAGTTCGTTTTCTGTAGATTTTCCCAGTGTAATATGTCATTTTATTTCCTGACTACTACTTCCATGTTCTTGACAACTTTACATTGATTCTGTTTCTTGTGATATTGTTTATGATCCCGATTGTGGAATGTTCTCCTTCTTTATCTTCTTGTTTATGTTATCCTTATTCACACGAAAGCCTATCCTCTCTGATGCGCATCAGCAAGTGCTTCAAGTCCTTTCCGCGTTTCGGTTGTGTCATCTTCATATTAGAAGCCGTCAGTGACTCTCCGTGCAATCCTGACGCCATTTCCTTCTTCAGGCAATCACCCTGATTTCTCTTCACGAACCAGCGGTGTCCGAGAGTCATCCAAGTCCATCGTTATACATACCTTTTTCCCTCAGCTCTCTCAAATGCCAGCTCTATTGTGCTATTTTTAATGGTTCCCTCTCCCACCGGTATTCCAGCCTATTGTGCCACCAGGGAGATTTTAACAGTGACACCATTTTACTCTGCCACAGGCTATGTATACTCCACCTGCCTTTAACGCCCCTTGCGGTAACCCCAAGTGTGGCTCAGGGTAAGTGTAAACTGTTTATTAAAGTTTATGATATCTGGAATGTCTACTAGAGAGATTAAAATGAGTAATTTATTAAGAATTACAGGCCTACAACATAAAACAACAAATTTTATGCAAAACAATGTACTGCTTTGGGTACAAAATTATTGACACAATTAGACCGCCTTTAATGGTAGGGTTCTCATCGCCAGCCAGCTGACACTGACCCAGGTCCCCAAACGCAATCTAGAGTCTTCTTCCCGAGTCACTCCTGGTCTCTGGACTCCTCATTTGGACTCCTTGGAAAGAACCTCTGAGATGAAGAGTCGCAGGCAGAAGAATTTAGGGTGTGCTCCTAGGAGATATACCAATGAAGAGGTCAAGGTGGCAAAATCCAGGCAATAGAGTTGCAAATGAGGTTTCAGTGCATCCCAAGGAGAGTACAGTCTCCAAAATCGAAAAGCAAGGGAACGGAGGTTTTGTTTTTTTACAGCAGCCAGCCATTGGTGGTGGGACCACCTTCCCTAGGAAGTATAACCTTGGCAAGGCCATTCCTTGGGGCAGAGTGGTGTGGAATGCCACTGCGAGCTGTCAGCAGCTGGGCACTAGGCTCTGCAGTTCAATCCCTACTGCCAAACTACACCGAGTCTGCTTCGAAGCATTTTCTTCTCTGTGTGCCAATTTTGAGTCCACACACTGAATATTTCTAATGTAGCACCGAAGACATTCCACTAGTGGCCACAGCCATAACATTTGGATAATTAAATGAATAGGCCTTTTGAAAGCTTTAGTTCTCTTTATGTATGCATTTTGTTTATACTCATCAGTTGGCTCAGCCCCTGTGGTTCCTTAAAGCATTGCAGACTATGTCTATTTAATTTCTTCTTGCCATTTTTACTTCATTTGTTCCACCGCATTTACTTTTCTGCAGAAAACTGACAATATAAATGGATGCAGAAGAACTCAGATTTCTACTGAAATGTTACTCCAAGTGTGGGTCGCTGATTTCAAATACCATGGCTGTTGTATTATATATTCTCTCCTTCATATTTCAAGGAGACTTCCTTATTTTGGTTCTTAGCAAAAATTCTTGGTAGAAAATTTCAGCTCTTCTCACTGAAAGTTGTGAAGCAAACAAGAATAACCACAACCAAACACATAGAAAATGTAATAGATCAGACAGAGAAATTGTTATCTGTGCTACAAATCGATGATATCTCATTATTTTTCTCTTCCCTTCAAAATTATGCAAAAGTCATGGCATGTCATGAGAGTTTTTTTAAAGTTAATTTAATTAATTTTGTTGCTGCTCTTGAGAATTTATGCAGCAGAACATAAACCACTTCCACTTGTTGTGATGCTTTATTTACTTATTTAAAATGAACCAAAGAGCACTGTTGCTGAAATAGTTTTATCATTGCATTGGGCAACAGTGACAGAAATAGTAGCTTAAAGTAAGAGAACATTTAATTTGGTGACAAAAATAGTAACTTAAGATCAGAGAACGCTCTTTTCCCTCTCAAAGCTGGTAAGCCCGATAGTATTATGAGGCTAACGGTTGTCAAACACTGTAGACCTGTGATGCTCAGTCGCTTGTCCACTTTTGGAAGGCACAGTATGCTCTTCGTGCCCCGAGTTATGTGCTCTGGTGGCTGCACCAGCCCTGGAACACTTGCTCCGCATCCCAAAGACCCCACTGACAGGCTCCATCTTCAAAGGGGCGGGTAGCTGAAGGCCAGCAGCATCTGCGTGAGTGATGGGTTCGATTTCAGCACATATAAACCTGAGTATCCATGCCCCAGATTACTAGGGCTTCTGGAATCTTCCTAGCCACGGAGAGAATAAAAATGTCACCTATACCTGGTTTGCTGCACACCTACTCCTTATCAGCTGTCTCCTTATTTGACATTTTGCATTTTGTGAAATAGTAAAAAATTTACTATCCAACTATTTTGCACATTCAAAATGTTTGTATAGAAATAATGAATGTTGAGGTGCAAGCCCAGTTTCTGAGCTAAAAGGCAACAGCAATGCTGACTGAAATGGCTAAGATTTTGTGTCAATTTAGTGGGACCATGGTTCTCAGTGGTTTGGCAGTTATGTAAAACTATAATTTGGAAGTTATGTAGTGCTGAATATTGGTGATTGCTTAATGATGCCTTTTGTGATTTGATTTGGCAATGATCTATTTCAACACAACAACCTGGTCTTTAGAACCTAACTATGTTGTTAAGTAAAGAGTGAGTGTGATAGAAAATAATCTTAAAATCTCATTATCAATATTCTCATTACCAAAAAAATGGCATGTATAAAAGTATTGACTTCCTAATTTTGGGGAAAGTAAAATAAATATCCCAAGTATTATTTCCAATATTTGATAACTCCATAATAGATACAGAATTCTCTGGACACTTGAACCACATAAAACAACTTTCAAATATTTGAATAGCAACTGAAGCCAGAGGTGGCAATCTGATCAGTTGTAAAAGACACCCTTAATCCACTCTGACAGAATTGTTTTCTGCTTTGAATATTTAGTTGATACCATATATTTCCAGTAATGGAAGGCATGCTGAAGTCAAGGGTAAACATTAGGCAATGTAGATTTAATACAATTTCTGGGACATATTTATCCCAAGAAGACTTTGGTGTTAGGATTGGTGCTGTGAGACCTATTTCTTCAGATTTATGCAGTTACACAAGTTATACAATAGCATTCAGTACTACTGAGAGAGCAGCATTCCAGGGAACTAGAGAGGTTTAAAATAGTGCCTGGCAATATATATCTTATGGATCAAGAAAGGATTACATTCTATTTCCTGAGCCCTGAGGAAGATTGACAAGGAAGTCAAATTCTCCTCTTGCCAATTTTCCAATCCTAGGTGCAAATAGTTGCAACCATCGGCTTTCAAATAACAGGTCGTGGCTACAACCTGTTTCCTGGGAATGCTCATATTCTCTGCCAAAGAACTGTTAAGGGGCTGGACCACAGGCTGTAGCCTTCCGATTAAGTGAGAACTCTCACTGGCAAAGAATACAGACCATTCTGAAACACAAGAAGAATTGAACAGAGACAATATTTCGGAAGCAGTTCTGAAAACATATTGTTATCTGGATTTTTTTGTTTCAATAATTTTTAAGCAGGCTGCCTCCTCCATAAGCAGACCAGCAGGAAAGTGGAAATCTCTGTGAATTATTGTATCTCCACTGCCTGGAACATAGGAGACAACATCAATTTTAATGAATTGAAATGTAGAATTGCCTTTGAGGGCATATTATTTGGAATAAGACTGTCAGAAACTACTGGGCAACTTTAAGAAATATGCAGCTAGTCATTTCATGACTCTTATTGCTGGTATCTCTCTGAGCGAACATTTTTGTTACAAAGTAAATGTGAGCTAATGATTTTTAGCTAATGTTTCCCTGAAATATTTGGGAATAGCAATGTGAACAGAAGTTCAATAATACTCCATCCTGTTCTACGCATCACTCATTTCATAAATGATTGTGCTGAACAGTCCCAAGTGGAGCTTCAGCTATGTCCGTTCACGGATTCTTCTACATTTGGATCTACGTTGAGTCCTCAAGGAACCTGGACAGGGGCAAGTGGGGTCCGCAAGTAGAACATGTCTGTCATTTTTCTGGATGAGCCATTTGTCCTCACCCTGGGCTCCAAGGATGGCATAAGTATTAAAACGTTTCTTTCAAACCTCCATACGGTGTTAGTGAGCCTCGTGGGGGTTCCAGGACTGTAACTGAGTAGAAAGCACAGTCTTTCTCCTAAGGAGCTGCTGGTGGTTTCAAACTGCCGACCAGGTGAATGGAAACCCAGTATGTAACCGCTACATCACCAGGGCTCGTGTCCAAGGAAACAGCAGTTAAGAAGTCAAAAGATGCATTACATCGGGCCAATCTGCTGCAAAAGATCTATTTTATGTTTCAAAGCATCATGATGTCACTTTGATTACTAAAATGAGCCTGATCTAAGACACAGTCTTTTGAATCACGTCCCACGCATATGAACATTAGATCATGAGGAAAGAAGACAAAGAGCCGTTGCTTCATGTAAGCATAGTGTTGGCAAAGAATATCAGATAAGCCATAGGCTTCCAGAAGAATGAACAAACCCATTTGAAAACAAATACAAGCAGAATAATTCCTGTTTATTTTGGACATGTCAGGAAAGACCATTGCCCTTCCATGGGATAAATTGACAGGATTGCTAGAAAGAAAATGGACTCAAGCTTGAAAACAATTATGATAATACGACAGGATGAGGCAAAGCTATATTCTGTTATCTACACGATTTCTATGAGTTAGATACTATTCATTTGCAGCTAAAAGCACAAGAAAAATGGGTACAAATGATAAATATTCAAATCAATTAATTACAGTTGTTTTAAGGGATCTATGAAAAAGACATAGCATTATGAAGGTTTATAAAGGTTATAAAGATCCTAAGTCAATTTCAGGGCTCAAAAAGGGCTTACTCTGACAAAGGGATATTTAAATTTAGACATGAACACAAATTGGCAGTGGGTGAAAGGGAGAATGGGCTGAAGGAAGAACAGGTATGGTAGGCTGCATAATGGCCCTCTCAAATATGTCCATATGTTAATCCTTGTAATCTAGGAATATTAATTTATATGGAATAAGGAACTCTGAAGATATTAGATTAAGGATTTTTAAATGTGTAGATACCCCTGTGGGAGTGATGTAACCACCGGTGGCGCTTATAAGAGAGATGCAGGAGAAGTCACGGAGAATGGCCACAGAAACAGAAGTTGAAGTGCTGACTTTGGGCACAGAGTAAGAGGCTATACAGTTTCTAGATCAGCGGTTCTCAATCTGTGGGTTGTGACCCCTTTGGGGGTCAAATGACCCTTTCACAGGGGTTGCCTAAGACCATTGGAAAACACATATTTCCGATGGTATTAGGAACCGGAGACACCACTCCTCTATCTGTCTACAGGCAGGTCAGCCCACATGCAGATACACCCACATACAAGTACCTGGCATGAAGACTGTTACTCATGCTATACCATGCTTCCAGACAAAAATTCATTTATTTGTAATTAGAAATAAATATTTCACAATATATAATTACATTTTGTTTTTGTGATTAAACACTATACTTTTATTATGTTCAGTTTGTAACAATGAAAATACATCCTGCATATCAGATATTTACATGATGATTAACAACAGTAGTAAAATGACATTTATGAAATAGCAACAAAAATAATTTTATGGCCCTGTGTTGTTGTTGTTATTGTTAGGTGCCATTGAGTACGCTCCAACCCATCGTGACCCTCTGCTTTCCCAAATGAAACACTGCATGGTCCTGTGCCATCCTCCTAATTGTTCCTATGCCTGAGCCCATTGATGCGACCACTGTGTCCGTCCAATTGGTCAAGGGCCTTCCTATTTTTTGCTGCCCCCCCCCACTCTACCAAACATGATCTCCTTCTCCAGGGATTGGTCCCTCCTGACAATATGTCCAAAGTATGCTAGACAAAGTCATGCCATCCTTGTCTCCAAGGAGCATGCAGCCTTACTTTTCCCGATTCAGATCTGTTCGTATCCCTTCAGCAGTCTGTGGTCCTTTCAATATTCTTCTCTAGCACCAACACTCAAATGCATTGGTTCTTCTTCAGCCTTCCGTATTGAATGCATATGGTACAGTGGAGAGTACCATGGCTTGGATCAGGTGCACCTTAGTCTTCGAAGGAGCATTCCTGCTCTTCAATACTCTACAGGCGTCTTGTAAGGCACCAACTTTACTGAATGCATTATGTCTTTTGCTCTCTTGACTGCTGCTTCCATGAGCACTGATTGTGGATTCAAGTAAGACAAAATCCTTGACAACTTCAATCTTTTCTCCATTTATCCTGATGCTACTTATTGGTTTAGTTGTGAGGATTTTGGTCTTCCGTGAATCGAATCATAATCCATACTAAAGGCTACAATCCTTCATCAGTAAGTAGTTCAATTCCATCTCACTTTCAGCAAGCAAGTTTGTGTCTTCTGCATATTGCAGGTGGTTAAAAAGCCTTTCTCAAATCCTAAGGTGGCAATCTTCTTCATATAATCTAATTTCTCTGAAGATTTGCTTAGCATATAGAGTCAACAAATTTGGTGAGAGAACACCCTGACACACACCTTTCCTGATTTTAAATAATGCAGTATACCCTTGTTCTGTTACCCCAGTTGCACCTTGATCGATATACAAGTTCTTCATGAGCATAACAAAGTGTTCTGGATTTCCTATTTTTCTCAAGGTTATCCAAAGTTTATTATGGTCCACACAATTGAATACTTTTGCAAAGTCAATGAAACACAAACAAACATCTTTCTGGTATTCTCTACTTTCATCCAAGATCCATCTGACATCAGCAAAGTTTACCTCTTGTTCCATGTGCTCTTCTGAATCTGGCCTGGACTACTGGCAGCTCCCTGTCAGTGTACTGATGAGCCCACAGGGAAAGGTAAAACTTCCCCTGTGGGTTCTTGAAACTGTACCTCTTCCCAGGAATAAAAATCCTCAACTTTCTCTGGCAGAGCAGCTGGTGGTTTTGAACTTGTTATTATGTGGCCAGCAGCACAATGCATGACCCATGGTGCGACCAGAGTTCCTCGTGTGAACAGGATGCTTTAATTAGACTCCATATAGGTAAAAGGCATAATGGAAATGGAATGTGCTCTGTGGTGTGTGTGGGTCTATGATTTGACAAATTTTAGATGAAAAGCACATTAGTTACTAATTGCTATGTAATAAACCTTCTAAAACCTCATGGCCGAAAACAACAACTGTTGTTTATTTTGCTCATGATCCTACTTTTTGGGCAGGAATCTGCATGAAGACACATCTCTGACCCACCTCAATATCAGAAGACTGGTTTAACTAGAGGAAAGTGGCAGATTCACTTTCAAGGTGGCCTATCCACGTGGGAAGTTGGTGCTGTGGTTTAGCTGATGCTGCGAGTCTTTGTTCCAACTTCATGAGCCTCTTCTCTTGTTGCTTGATCTTCCTTACATTACAGTAACTGGCTTTCAAGAGGAAATATGCCTCCTGTGAAAAGGGCAACGAAGTACATAGGCTCTTTCTGACCTGGTCACTTTTATTATTTTGAATTTTGTTCCCAATTTTTCTCCCTCTCGATGTAGGATCTTCTAATGTGGTCCTTAACTGAGTAGTTGGTAGCCAGACGCCACCACACAGTCCTGGTCTCAGGGCTCTGCAGACTGATGCATGTGTGATTTATTAGCCCATTCGACTGCTTCCATAGGTCTTTCAACCGTCATCACCCTATTTCCTTTGGCTCAGGAGGGTACCAATGACACCATCTTAGATGATTGCTCATCATTTTAAGACTTAAATCAATACCAACATAGGATGCTGAACCTTGATTTGTGCCAATACATGTTCTTGACCTGTGAGATTATGATCCTGAGTCCCTATATCAAATAAATAATTTTTGCAAGGACTTTGGTTTTGTCTAAGAAGTATTTATATATTTTCTCCTGTATCTTATGCTCCACCATATGCAAGGCTATATTTGCAGCCAAGATAAGTACACATATACAAATATCTTCTGTCAAGTTTACACACACACACACACACACACACATTCTCCCACTCTCCCTCCCTCACCTGCTTCGCCTGCATGTCTATCTAAGTATCTACTTGAGGATCACCACTGGAAACAATAGTTTGTTCCTCTGTTGTCCTTAATGCTTACAAACCACACAATGTATTTCCCTGCCTTCATCATAATTTATCTGTGGCTGTGTATTATCTTCTTTTCACCCAAATTAGTTTCTGTCTACCCTCTAGCCTGTGATGTGCTCAAAGTTAAGTGCAACCCCCAAATTCATTCTCATATCTATAGCTTATATAGGTCTCTGGTTCACATTAGAGACAACATTATCATTTTATGTTAGAGAACACTATCAATCATCCTTCCTGGTCAAAAGGTAGTTCTGTTGATGGCATCAGAATTTAAAACATTGTTGAGAGAAGGAAATGACACAGTATAGACTGTTTTTGAGCTTCAGTACATGAATTGTTGACAAGTACAAACTCTCAAGTGACTAGACAATATTTACACAAACAACGAGGGTTGTTCTAGGGCAAAACTTTCAGTAACATTCATTCACAAAGGTGTCACCATGCCTACCAGATTAATACATGTCATAATAATGCAAGGAGGGCATTACAATAGTAAAAATATAGTAGTTGCGGTTCACCATTGTCAAGGTAAAGTCCAATGCCTGCCAGTTCTACGACCTGGAGAGAACAGTCATCTGCTTCTTCTCACACAGCAGTTTCACCCTTAAGTGGATTTGGGTTTTATTTATAATGAGCTTTGATGCATACTTAAGGCTGCAGTCCTTGTTTGTCATCAGCCAGTGTTTCAAGAGTTCCTTCTTTTCAGCAAGCAAGGTGTGTCATCTGCATATTGGAGATTGATAATGAGCTTCCTGCAGTTCTGCTGCTGTGCTCTTCATCTCCTTAGGCTTGCTGGATTATTCACTAAGCATTCAGATGGACTACATCTGGTGAAAGGATGCAGTCCTGACACACACCTTTCCTGATGTGGTCCATGGACAAGTTCTGCAGGAACACGGTGTAGTGTTCTGTAATCCCCATGCTTCCCAACATTGTCCCTAGTTTGTTATGATCCATACGGTTAAGTGCCTTTGCATAGTCATTAAATACAAATAAACATCTTTTTGATGCTCTCTGCTTTTAGCTAAGGTCTAGCTGACAACAGAATGCTACCTCTAGCACCACATCATCTTTTCAGTCCAGCTTAAATATCTGGCAGCTCCCTGTTGAAGTAACACTGCCACTGCTTTTTAAAATTATCTTCAGCAAAATTTAATTAAATATGATTTTTACTGATATTGTTTGATAATTCCCTGATTATGTTGGGTGAGAATGGGCACACATTTGAATGTTCAGTTGATTGGACAGGTAGTTTTATTGCAACTTTCTTAGCACAGATGATTGAATGCTCCCAGTGCTTTAATTGGTATTCCGTCAAATCCTTGTTTTTTACTAGGATCTTCAGTGAAGTTTAAACAGCTTTCTTTTATATCATTGGCTCTCGAGTAGATGCTAGCTCTTGAAATGGTAGAATGTAACCGGTGCAATGAGTCTGTGTGGTCCTTTCATTGTCTTGTCTTTTGATGCTTCCTGCATCATTCAACATTTTGTCCATGGTAGCCTTCAATATTGTAACTCCAAGCTTAGGTTCCTCAATTCTTTCGGCTAGATATGTACTGAGCCTGTTCTTTTGGGGGCTTTCTAACTCCAAGTATTTGTACATTTCATCAGAATACTGTCTTCTCTAACTGCTGTGTGAAATATTCTGTTTTGCTCATTCACTCCATCAAGGCTTCCATTTGTGTCTCTATAGATAAAGGCAATTCTTGGATACAGGCTCCACTAAATGATGCCCTGAACGTCTTTCAAGAGGTCCATCATTGCATCTAGTATGCACATCTATTTGAGTTTCAGAGGGATAGACCACAATCACGATGTAGAACCTAGATAATCTAACACAGCTTAGGAAAAGTAGTTCATATAGAGGGGGATAAATTGCCATTATAACCCATCAAAATCAAGCAAAAGATTCCTTATACTCGGTCATATCACCACATTCATTACTTGCATGGTAGTGGAATATTGGATTTGTGCCATGTCTAGATGTTTGTTTCAAATTTCGTCAGATTTTCAACATTGGCATACTGTGCTGTGAGTGAAAGATGCATGTAAACACACTCTGGATGATTCTTGTTACTCATTATTAAAAATATTTCAATTCCGTAAGGATGTTGTCCATGCCTTTGTCCTGCTGCTCAGTGATGGTTGTTAGCCAGAGGCTAGAGCTAAAAACCTGTACTGCTTTATCGCTGCACGGAAAAATGTCCCTTGCTCTTTGAAATGGGACTTCACAGATGTTTCTTAGGAAACAACTGGTTCACACAGTCTGTGAATGAAAACATAGGCATTAAAACTTCAGAAGGGTCAATTACAGAATTCCATCTATGGCAAGGCATTACACAGCAGTTAAAAGCATAGACTTTGGAGATGAGTTTTCTTCATGTATAACATTGTTATTGTTTATTTTACTTGTACTCTTTGAAAAATTACTTAAAATGGAAATGTATCCCTTTTCTATGAACCATCTTTCCTAGTAGGTGTTAGATGATCTATATTCTGTATGAGGTACTACATTTCATTTTACTCATCTCTAAAATGGTAGTAATAATACTGATAGTCTCTCCTCAAAGAATTGTTAAGATTAAATGACTACGATGTATGCATGACAGAAAGTAAACACTTACAGGTGTTAGCTATTATATGTATCTGTTTTCTTGAAGAAAACAGTATAAGTGAGCCAGTTTCTCTTTGTGCAAATTATCACACCAGGGTTTCAATGCTGGAGGTGTGTCTTTTGCTGTAATGAAAACATACTGAATTATGTTGTGACAAGAGTCTATATCTTTGAATGACTTTAGGATTGGTATCTGAAGATTTTCTTCAACCCTCTATGTGAATCAGGGAAAGACTTAAAAATATACTAGACTTTTTCTGAAAGAGAATGAGAGAGGAATTTACTCTCAAGAAACAACTCTGTATGTGGCATTCCTTTGATACATGAGGGGACAGCAAGCAATCATGGAAAAATCAAATGGAGCAATAATGCAATTTTCCATGGCCCCTTTGAAGTCCCCTCAGATTATCCTATTTAATCATCACAACACATCTTTGAAGACAGATGTGTAATTTTCTCCTTGCCTCCATCATCTGTCTGTCACCTTAGTGTACTGCAGTGACTTGAGCATTGGCACGATGCTGGAAGCCATGCCACTAGCATTGCAATACCCACTGGAATGCCTACGGTGGATAATTTTCAGCAGTTTCCAGACTAAGATAGACTAGAAAGAAATGCCAGGAGATTACTTCTGGAAATTAGTTAATGAAATTATATGGATCACAAAAGACCATGTTCAATATATCCTGGAAGAAGAGTTTTCAGATTAGAAGGCACTTTTTTGCACACATACACTCACTCACTCACTGACTCACTCACTCACTCACTCACTCACTCACTCACTAACTGCTGACTCACACTGACAGCCTGTTAGTTTGCAAAACTGCAATTGTTTACAGAAGTAGAAAACCCAGTCTTTCTCCTGAGGATTGCTGGTGGTTTCAAACTGCTGGCCATGAGGATCGCAGCCCACTTGTAACCACTACACCACCAGGGATCCTCCTGTAAGCACAGAGTGACAGTGGTCGTGAGTCTACCAACGATGGTGAAGATAACACAAGACCAGGTAACTTTTATTTTGTTGTTCATGACGTTGCAATGAGTCTGAGCTGACTCAGTGGCAACTACCAGCAGATAGATTAGGAGAGGTTAGAAGCAGGAGCAGTTTGGGATCTGAAAACACATCCGGGTGACCTTAGTGCAATGTTGTGAGGGGACTCCATGTGGTGTGCAGAATACAGACAGTCTAGAGTCTAGAATCAGTGCCGAGCTGGGGAAGTGATTCTCCTTGGACAACTTCATGACAGTAAAACGATTAACTTCGCCTTCTCTGTGGCCATCTGTTTTCGGGCTCTTTATTTATTTATTTATTTTAGTAGAACAAATTGCATTCAGATTCCTTGGGCCATGTAATTGCTAAATTGTTCGGCTTATGTCTCCCAAGGATATAGGACAGCTTGAAAAGCAGCTTTATTTGTCCTGGTTACCGCTACGCTATCTAAGCAAGAATCGCCATGTCGTATAAGATAAGGCCGTGATGTTTGACACATGGCACAGGAGTCGATATTTCTTCTTTTTTTCTAGGCACCTTTTTAAAAAAATATTTCTCTTTGAGCTGTTTAAAGAAAGGAGAGGAAATAGTGGTAAACATAGTGTGAAAGGTGGTAAAAATTGTTCTCTTGAAAGATTGTTTCTGCTACCAGTCCTTAGGACTTTGTTTTGAGTCAGAGAATTTACTTTTTTCAGTTTTACTATAATTTGAAATATAACTATATTTAAATCAGAGAGAAAAGGATAAATGTGTGTTTTTGAAATTTTCTAATTTTAAAAAATCTTACATTTGAACATCTACTCTTCTGGTCACTTAGTAAAAGTGCTTTCTGTTTTGTTAGTAAAATGACTCACAGTTTTTCTGTTTTAGGAAGTATAAAAGTTATCCTTGCAGAGTAAATCTTGAGACAGGCAGAAGAGCAAATTTTCTTCTGGGGAATATGTGAAGAAGAGTATGCAATTATTTAAAAATAGCCTGAACTTCAAACCATGTAAGAAATAGTGCTTATACTATGTTTTAAAAATTAGTTTTTTTAAAAAAGCAAGACCTAATGGTTATACATACTCTTTTGAATTTAATAGGCTAAAGAGATTCAAGCAGAGGATGACACTGTATAATTAAAATACAAGAGGGGGCGGCCCTGAAACAGTTACACTAAGAAGATTGATCAAAATAACGAAGGACTGGAAAGATAGTTTTCTTTGTTCAAATCAAGTTTTAAAAAATGTGGCTAGAAAAGAACATCAGTGTGAATACATGAAAAAGAAACTATTCTCAAAGAACAAAAATAATATACATATGTACGTTCACACACAGTAAGTATCACATCTTTACAGACATTCTAATATTAATATTCTAATAATAATACCCCTTTGCTGATTCCTTTGAATACAAGATTAGAGTAGATATTTTAATATTAATACCACTTTGCTGCTTCCTTTGAATACAAGATTAGTGGGATATACTAAAAACAAAAATTTACCCTCTTCTAAGCCAGAGAAAATATGAGACAGTTTTTCTACTAGGTCATTTAGCACTATGACCAGATGGCTAGGGAAGATAAATTTTAAGAGTTGATTTCCAAATTTTAGGAAAAAAAACTGCTGCTGGTGTTCCATTTGTTCAATGAGCTTTCATAGAGCAAATTTGCATATGAAAAATGCTTCTATAAAATTTTAGTTAATTTACTGTGCAAACAGCTCAACTATAGATTGTGGCTTCCTGGTGCCAAAACAACCAGTTGATCTAATAAAACAAGTAAATTTGGGGCTGAAAAAGAAGGGAGTAAATAAGTCAATTATCTGTCAACTTGCAGAACAAAGGAAACACTTGCCTGCTTTTCTTCTACTCTTTCCTTTTCCAACTGGCTACATTTACATTCTGTAGACAAATAGGATCGTGTTAGTACTTATTGATTAACCCTCTTAAAAATGAAGTTGTTTGCTTAATTGATTGATTTAATAAATTGACAGTCAATTCTTGAGAAATTCGAGACTGATGTAGATATAGTGTGAATAAATATTTATGTAAAACATCATCAGTATCTGGATACCTACCCAATCAAGGAATATTAGTAAGATATTGGTATGGTGACTCAATTTTCTAACTATTAGAAAACAATGCAAAAAACTGACCAATTAAGAAAGAAAGAAAGATTTTCCAAACACTGCTTGTTTTGATTAACTCAATCTTCGAAAGAAAGAACACATTCTTCTTCATATAATCCAGCTCGTATGATGATTTTCTCAGTATAGAGATTGAGTAAATATGGTGAGAGGATACATCCCTGTTGCAAACCTTTCCTGACTTTAAGCCACGCAGTGCTCCATTGTTTTGTGCTCACTATTGGCTCTTGATCCGTGAAGAGGTTCTGCATGAGCACAATGAAGTGTTTTGGAATTTCCATTCTCAAGGTTACCCATAGTTTGTTAGGATCCACACAGTCATATGCCTTGGTATAGTCAATGCACAAGCAAACACCTTCCTGGTATTCTCTAATTTCAGCCAAGATATATCTAATGTCAGTAATGATATCCATGGCTCCATGTGCTCTTCTGAATCTGGTCTGAACCCCTGGTAGCTCCCTGTCAATGTACTGCTTCAATCTTTGCTGGATGATCTTAAGCACAATTGTACTTGCATATGATATCAATAGTATTGCTCAGATTTGAGCATTCTGTTTGGTCCCTTCTTTTGGAATAGGTACAAATATTGATCTCTTTCAGACAGTTGGACAAATAGAGGTTTTCAGAATTTCTTGGCATAAACTGATGAGTGTTTCCTGTGCTTCATCAGGTTGTTGAAACATTGCAATTGGTGTTCCTTTAATTTTGGGGACACTGATTTTGGCTAATGCTTTCAGTGCAGCTTGAACTTCTTCCTTCAGCTTCATTGGTTCTGGTCCATATGCTACCTCTGCTAATGGTGGATTGTTGATTGTTCTTTTTGGTACAGTGATTCTATGTATTCTTTTCTTCTTCTTCTTCTTCTTCTTCTTCTTCTTCTTCTTCTTCTTCTTCTTCTTCTTCTTCTTCTTCTTCTTCTTCTTCTTTCTCTTATGTAGCTCGAAGTCATAGGTTGACCTTAAATTTTAAAAAATCATTTTATTGGGGGCTCATACAATTCTTATCACAATCCCGACATATATCCATTGTGTCAAGCACATTTGTACACTTGTTGCCATCAGAATCTCAAAACACTTGCCTTCTACTTGAGCTCTTAATATCGGCTGTTCATTCCCCCCCACCCCCACCCCCTCCCTCATGAACCCTTAATAATTCATAAATTATTATTATTTTGTCATATGTTACACTCTCTGATGTCTCCCCCCCTCTCTTCTCGGCCATCCACCCCCCAGGGAGGAGGCTACATGTAGATTCTTGTAGTCGATTCCTCCTTTCTGCCCCACATTCCCTCCACCCTCCAGGCATCGCCACTCTCACCACTGGTCCCGAAGGAGTCATCTGTCCTGGATTCCCTGTGTTTCCAGCTGCTATCTGTACCAATGTACATCCTCTGGTCCAGCCAAATTTGTAAGGTAAAATTGGGATAATGATAGTGGTGGGGAGGAAGCATTCAAGAACTAGAGGAAAGTTATATGATTCATCGTTGCTACTCTGCACTCCGACTGTCTCATCTCCTCCCCAGTACCCTTTAGTAAGGGGGTGTCCAGTTGCCTACTGATGGGCTTTGAGTTTCCATTTCCATCTTCGTTTGATACTTCCTGAAGCATTTAATACTTTGCCAGTTGAAGCTTTCAATATTGTAATTTGAAATTTTATTTTTTTCTTCAGTTCTTTTCATTTAAGATATGCTGAGCTCATTCTTCCTTTTTGGTTTTTTAATTCTAGGTCTTTGCATATTTTATCATAATGTTTGAGTTTGTCTTCTCTAACTGCCCTTTGAAATCTTCTATTCAGCCCTTTGATTTCATCATTCCTTCAATTTGCTGTCGCTATTCTATGTTTAAGGGCTATCTTCACAGGAGTAAATGACCGGTTATTCTCTTTCAGAGCAGATCTTGGATTCAAACAGCTGACTTTGTGGTTAGCTGCTTAATGCACAGCCCAGGACAACCCCAGAGGTTCTTCATTTCACTCCTGCTCTCTTTCAAATGTCACTTTCTCTGAAAACCTGTCTGAACCTCATATTCAGACCCTAAAGAGATCAGGAATACAACACGAATAGACACATGCACACTTACCATTTAGAGCAGCTTTTCCCACAATAGCAAAAACATGGAAACAACCCAAATCCCCAACTACAGAGGCATATATAAACAGGCTCTGGTATATTCATATGATAATTTATTATGCATCAATAAGAAAATAACATCTCTCTTAGACACTGCAAGACATGGACAAAACTAGAGAATATTATACTTAGCAAATTTCTTCAATCTCACAATGACAGATACTTAATATTACCATTGTTATTAGGAAAAACAAAGAATAATGGAGATATATACACCAATAGACAAAACTTTGATGTCTAAGAGGAAGTCCGAGTTAGGGGAGGGAACAGGAAGAGGGTATGGATGTGGGCACAGGGGGGAAAAAAAGGAAGGTTTAACAGGATATTATTGTTGATTTGGCTTCTTGAGATAGACTGTATAATATTGATATTGTGTTTCTTTTTTTTTTTTTCTTAATCATTTTATTGAGGGCTCTTTTTTTTTTAATTTTAACAATTTATTGGGGCTCATACAATTCTTTTCACAGTTCATATATATACATACATCAATTGTATAAAGTACATCTGTACAGTCTTTGCCCTAATCATTTTTTTCTCTTTTGTTTCTTTTTTAAAAAATCCCTCCAGCTTTTTTTATGCTCAAACCTAAATAGTGGTTTGAGTGGCTTTAAAAAGAAAAAAAAGGACAAAATGTATAATGTAAATGGACTTGGAGTTTTTAGAGACGAAGTTCATCTCAAAAAACAAAAAGAAGAAAGGGAATGTTAGGCAAATGAAATCATTGAATGTTGCAATGATCTCAGAACTAGCGTTGCTGGTATGTGATTTGTGAAACTGATCTATCATTCTTGATGCTTCTCTTATTCTTCACTAGAAAACACTGAAATATACAAGTCATTCTATACATATTTAGAAATGTCTGCCCATTGAATGCAGGAAGTGGAATGTCTTAGTGAGGGATGGAGACTTTGGAGGAGGGAAACATGCCCACAGATGTTAGATTATCTTCATCCACTCTGCCCTTTTCTAAAAACTAACAAACCACAATTCATAGCCAGTTGCTTTGTCCATCACCTGTCTGTCGGCTTGCTGTACAGTGCTGCCTGACAAGATCCTATGAGGCCGGAACCTCTGCCTCCAGTATTTCAGATACCTACAGGATCGATCGCCCATGGAGGATAGGTCTCAGCTGAGTTTCCACACAAAGACAGAGAGGAAGACCCACTCAACAACTGAAAAAAGAGAGAGTAAAGCCTAGAAATCTACTCTGAAAGCTAGCCCCCACAACTCCTATTGATCATACAGAAAACAGTCTGATACAGTGCTGGAAGATCAACCCTCTAGGTTGGAAGACACTCAAATATGCAACAACTGCCAAGCACTTGAGCATATCAGTTGTTCTGCATATGATGCAAGACTTGATAATATATATTTTTCTATTGGGTGTGGGGTAGTTATGAGTGAAAGATGACTTGATGATGATTAACAACACTCTTTGGAGCTCTTATGATGTTTTGACATTTTAGTTTCTTCTTTAATTATAATAAAAATTTAAAAAATTGTGAGTGAATTCCACCCCCCACCAAACATACTCTGGCTTGTATTTCCAATCTATTTTGAGACTGATACTTTTATAAATGATTTCATCCTAGTATCTTGGAGTTTTAGTGGTGCATTGGGTTAAGCATAGGGCTGTTAGTTGCAATATCAGGGGTTCACACCTTTAAGAGAAAGATGAATTTGTCTGCTCCAGTAGAGATTTATAGTTTCAGAATCACCATGGAGCAGGTCCTAGAGCAGTGGTTCTCAACTTTCCTAATGCCGTGACCCTTTAATACAGTTCTTCACATTGTGGTGACCCCCCACCCCAACTATAAAATTATTTTTGTTGCTACACCATAACTGCAATTTTGCTACTGTTATGAATTGGGTGACCCCCGTGAAAGGGTCATTTGACCTCCAAAGGGGTCGTGACCCACAGGTTGAGAACCATGGTCCTAGAGGATTACTATGAATAGGAATCTACTTGGTGGCAGTGAGTGGTCATGGGCGCATAGTATTTAAAGGCTGACTTTCAGGATATGCACAGTTTCTTGGTGGAAATTTCTGAGGATATATTTTTGGGATTTCATAGAATCATGCAAGTTATTTTTGTAATAGACATTAAAAAACAAGAAACCCTAGAAAATACACACTCTTTTGTATGCAAGATGAAGGGTTTGATACTTTATGTATTTGGAAGGTCTCCAGAAATGATTGTCTCAGTCAGAGGGGTCTTCCATTAGAACAAGATGGGCTGCAAATGCAATCTATCCACACGACCTTGTGGTTTTGTTAAACGTCATTGAATCGGTTATGAATTATGGTAATCCCGCATAGGCAGTGTCGAACTACTCCCCAAGGTTATTCTGGATGTCACCTTTTGGAAATAAATTACCAGCTTTCCTTCCTAGGCACTTCTGATTGGGCTTGAACTGCCAAAGTTTGGGCTAGTTGTAGCGTGCTTAACCATTTATGCCACTCGGAAATTTCCATATGGTCTTTGTGAACTTGACCAAACCACTGCTAAACCTTATGCCCCATATTTTTGCCCCAGTTATTGATAGCCTAATGGAATCAAAGATGAAGATATATGAGTAAATACATTTAATTAGTGTTACTCAATGGGATATGCAAAAGGTATTGAATTGGAAGATGTCATGTTTCATGTGTTGTTTCCAACAATAAAAAACTCTAACATATATTAATAAATCTGAAAAGAAAAAAGAGCTAGGTTTTATGTAATATTTTTTGTGCCACAAAGATAAAAATTATATTTTGACAAAGAGGGAGAGGTAATTTACATTAGTAGGAGAGTGACAGAGACAGTTAATCTTATCTGTGATTTTGTTTTGATATAACTTTTAAGTTCCTAATAATAGGCACATCATTTCTTGATGTCAAATTATCCTTTTAATAATGCTTTCATCAGGGCTTCAGCAAACATGCTCTTCTTTGCTTGAACTCCCAATATGTTCCTGGTTCAGAGATTTAATCACACAATATGAATTATTTAAATTAGGAAGAATTATTAAGAAGTAAGAAATCTAGAAATTTCCCCTTTTCAGCATACTGCACACATTTCTCTTCTGAAAGAGAAAATGGAAGGTGTGGGTATTAAACCGAACAGCTCATCTGGCAGTCAGTCGATTACTTTTGAAGTAACTGGAGATATTGATTCTAAATTTGCACTTGACTCTTATTTAAGTTATCCAAAAATGTAGCTGACAGAATCTTTATTAAAGGCAGTTCCTGAGTGGTACAAATGGTCAATGCACTCAGCTGCTAAAACAGAAAAATAAAATGTGGAAGCTCCAGTTCACCCAGAAGTTCCTTGGAAGAAGGCTTCTTGCTGTACTTCAGGAAGATCGGTCCTTAAAATCCTGGGGAGCTGGGATCGTGGGTCACCATGAATTGAGGACAGCCTGATGGCAACTGGTTTGGTCCAATCGCTCTAACTTCCCCTTCCTTTGTTAGTAATACTTGGAAAAATTGGGCCAAAGCAAGAAACACATATATGCATATTTAACAAGGGATTCAGCCACCTGTTGAGTGTATGTGCCAGAATATGCAGCATGCTGTTCTGTATTACCAACCGACCTCGCTGTCATGGAGCCAATGCTGACTCATAGCGACCCCTCTGAATTTCTGAGACTGTTTATGACCATAGAAAGCCCAGTCTTTCTCCCAAGGAGCTTCTGGTGGTGTTTTGACTTAGGAATACAAAAATGAATAAGAAATCATTCTTATCTCAGAAGAGTTGAGGGGATGAAGAGAGAGTTGTGCAAATGATTCCTTTGGTAATTTTGGTGTTATTGTTAGCTACTGCTGAGCGAGAGACTGATTTATGATTAGCCCATGTGCAATGGAACAAAATGTTGCCAGTCTGGTGCCATCCCATGATCAATTTTGGATTAAACCTTGATGTCTGTAAATATGTCAAATTGTATGAAAAACAGAGTAGTTGATAGCTAATTCAGTCTTAATAATTGAAAAGTTTAAAGAGGAAACGTCAAGTAAAAAAAGCACAAAAATATCTCAAGTATCTGAGCTCAGAGAACAATCTGGTTTGGTTAGCAAACAGAGCATGAGAGAGACTGGTGGGGGATAGATAGCCTGAGTTTGGCAATGTGAAGTCGCTGAATGTCATGCTGATAGTATATGCCTTATCATGAGGGTAATAGAAAAACATGAAAAGATTATTATTAAGGTAGTTAATATTCCAGGTCTACAGTAGAAAGATAAGTATATCATGGTATGCTCAGTGAATTATAAATGGGGGGAAATGGAACTCAATGACCTTAATAGAACTTCATGAAGTAATTAAGATAAACTCTTAATTATCAAAAATGATGTCTAACCAAGGAGCAGGTGAATGTAAAGAGAGGATTGGGGGTATATTTAATGTAGAATTTGACTTAGGGCTTAGAGATTAATTTTATAAAAGAGTGGAGGACAATAATATAGTTTCTAATTTGGAGGACTTGGATGATGATATCACTGTTTAAAAATTGGAATTCAGAAAGAGCTAGCTGGGTGTAAGAGAAAACATTAGTTCAATTTTATATAGAAGAAATCTGAAATGTCAGTGGGACATCCATTCTCAATCCTGTCCAGTTCTATATCATCCATGATCAGTATTGGATTAACCTGTAATAACTGTAGATCTATCTAATCATATGGAAACAGAGTAATTGATAGTGAATTCAGGCTCAATGATTGAAAAACATAAACAAGGAAACATCTTGCAGAAAAGCACAAAAGGCCTGGGGACAGAGAGCAGTGCAATTCAAATTCAAGTTTGATATAAAAATATAGGTAGGAATAACAGAGAGTTTAGAAATAAAGACATTTTTTTCTTATGTGCATGAAAAATCCAAGGCCTCCCATGGGATTAGCTATGTCATTAGAAGAGGAGGCAGTATGGAATTATGGGAAGCACTAATATTTAAGAAGTGGGTGTCAGAAGATAACCCACAAAGTACAGTTAGAAAGGATGTGCAGCAAGAGATAGGGAGGAACAAGACAAAGTAATTTTCAAAGTCACTGGAGGAGGTTGATAGTTTAATTGGTGATGTGGACAGTCAGAAGTGGGACCAAAAGGCTATTAGAGTTGGCCATTAGCAGTGTTAAGGAATACCTGGAAGACCGATTTCAGGGAACAGGTAAGGAGAGAAACCCATATGATTGATAATGGAAAAACAGAGAATGAAGACGTAAGCATAGGGAAGTTTAGCAAAACAGAAAGAGTAAAACTGAGCAAAAGAAACAGCTTAAAGGAGACATTTTCTGAAAAGAGTGTGATTTGAACTGAAGTGAAGAAAGCAAGGAAGTAGCGGACTTTGAAAATTTGCAAGACAGATGGTTCCTAGAAAGTAAACGCAGAATCACAAAGTCTAGAGCACAAATGAAAGGGAGGGTGTGTTAGTCCGCCTAGACTAGAGAAACAAATCCATGGACACTCATATGTGTGTAAGGAAGAGCTTGCTATAAAAGAGCAATTGAATAGTGAGAAAACATCCCAGTCCATTCCATAAGTCTTATATTAGCCCATGTGTCCGATACCAATCTATAAAGTCTTCCTCAGACTCATGAAACATATGCAATGATGCCAAATGCAGGAAGATCACAGGCCAGTGGGTGGAAAGTCAAGTGCATCCAGTGGCGGTGTAAGCATCTCAGCACTGGCAGGGGTCTCCATGTGGCTCCTCTGACTCCAAAGCTCTGGCTTCATCAGTCTCTCTCCATGTGTCTTCTCAACAGGGATGTCTCACAGGGAGTGAGCATGTGTCCTGCTTCCAATGAGCTATTTATCTCATTAGCACTTCCAAATAAGGTTACCAAGCTGTGACCTGATTGATAGACTAAACTCCACCCCTTCACTCTTAATCCTGACAACAGATTATATAACAACCACACAGCACCTTATCAAGTGTCTGATTCCAGAAGGATGAAAGAAGGATGAGCGAGACTTTAGGAAGCGTTGGATGTCGGCAAGAAGGCACTTAACAAAATTTATCTCTGAGCATCTCTTATTGATGAAGACTTCTGAGTTTATTTTCATAAAAATGATGATTGTGAATGATAATTAATTGATTTAAAAGGTCTAGTCGAAATGTGGAAACAGTGTAGAGGCCACATCTGACTTCCTCTGACTTCCAAGGTCAATTGCCTCCACCCTCCAACCCTATCAATTTTGATACCAATGATCTCCCCACAGCTCTCTTTACTTTACAACTTGGTGTGATAATTCATTGCAATTGCCATGCATAGATGGTGATTATTATTACAGATTAGGCAAATTGACAGGTTACAATTCAGGTGAAAAATGCTCAAGGTATATTTAAATCAACAGTTCCTTTGCTGTGGATCCAGGCAGGCTTTCATCTGGCCCTTCGTCTTTTGGCCTAGCTTCCACACTGCTTGAGAAATGTTACAAAACTCATTGAGAAGAACCAATAAATGCCCAAATGGCATGTCTTCATCCAAATGGACCCAACTCCAGCTGTAGGTCAGAAAACTGAGCTCCTGGCAGGAAGTGCCAAGGTGCACCCCACTCCACAAGGCAGTCTGCGGCCCCAAAGCATTCCGCTTTATTTGCTCTGTGTGCTACAAAGTCCACTGCTTTGTTTTATGCTCTGGCTCCTTGGTCTGCTGCTGCTGCTCCTCTGTCATTTTTCGGGTTGTCGCCTAGATCTGGAGGTTCGGTATGCAGTGATCTCAGGGCCCAAGAAGAAATCCTTGACAACTGAAATGTTTCTCTGTTTACCAGGATGTTACCTATGTGTTCAGTTGTGAGGATTTTTGTTTTCTTTACACTGAGTTGTAATCCATACTGAAGACCGAATTTTTTGTTCTTCATCAGCAAGTCCCCTTCACTTCAATGAGCAAAGTTGTGTATCTGCATGGCACAGGTTTTTAATAAGCCTTCCTCCAATCCTGATGCTGAATTCTTCATATAATCCAGCTTCACTGATGATTTGCTCAGCCAACAGATTGAATAAGTATAGAGGATACAACCCTGATGCACACCTTTCCTGATTAAAAACCATGAAGTATTCCCTTGGTTTGTTCTTACTACTGCCTCTTGAGCCATGCACAGCCTCCTCATGAGCACAATGTAGTGTTCTGGAATTTCCATCCTTCTCAAGTTTATCCATGGTTTGTTAGGATCCACACAGTGGAATGCCTTGGCATAGTCAGTGAAACACTAGCAAGCACCTTTCTGGTATTCTCTACTTTTAGCCCAGGTCCATTTGACACCAGCAATAACATCTCTTGTTTCAAGCCCTCTTCTGAATCCTCAAAATGTACTGCTTCAACCTTTATTGATCTTCAGCAAAATTTTACTAGCGTATGATGTAAGTGATATTGTTCAGTAATTTGAGCACTCTCATATCTCACACCAACCACTGTTTCCCTTCCCCCATGGTTTCCGTTGTGCCTCCCCCTGGAGGGGAGTGTGTGGTTGTGTGTAGATCATTATGATCTGTTCCCCCGTCTTCCCCTCCTCCCCCACCCTTCTCCCTACCCATCTGGTATCGCTATTCCTGTTCCCGGGTTGCATGTGTCATGAGCTCTTATCTACACCTGTGTACATACTCCAGTCTAGTCTGAAGTGAGAGGTATCACCAGGGTCATGGTGGTGGGGGGTGAGGAAGCCGCAAGGAACCAGAGGGATTTTGTGTGTTTCATCGATGATTTTCTGTGCCCTGGTTGACTCATCCCTTCCTTGTGACCCTTCTGTGGGGGATGTTCCATTGTCTACAGATGGACTTTGGGTCTCCACTCCAACCCCCCCTTTTCTCAACCACATGGTTTTGCTTGTTTGTTTGGTTGTTAAGGGTCTTCTAATGCCTCTTTCCTGGTCCTGATGACACCTCATGATCGCACAGGCTGATGTGCTTCTTCCATGTGGGCTTGTTGTTTCTCTGCTAGATGGCTGCTTGTTTTATTTGAGTGTTTACGACCCCAGATGCTATATCTTTTAAGAGCTGGGCACCATCCGCTTTCTTCACCACATTTGCTTATGTACCCATTTTGTGTGTTCAGTGATTGTGCCAAGAGAATGAGCTTCTCAGATTGCCAATTTGTTAGAACAACGTGTTCTTGTATTGAAGAGGAGGGTATGAGCAGAGGTCCGATTCTGTCCACTACCTCGTGTATTGCCGAATAAATATATGTACATAGGCCAATGCCTCTATTATTATAGATTAATGTATTTGCATATGGACACTCTTATGTTTATACCTCTATCCCTAGCTTTGCTTCCTAGAGCATTCCTGTTTCCTTTGGCCTTCCTTCTGCCCCACCATCTATTTTGTATACTTCCTTTGAGCTAGATTGCTGTTGCGCCAGCACACCCAGGATCTCTACATCCTCCTCTTTATTGACTTTTATGCCCTAGTTGTTCCCCTGTCTATGGCTCTGTTTGCCCACTGCACCCTTCTCCCCTCAAGTCTCCCCAGGACTGTTGGTCCCTTTGCTTTCTCCATGAGCTTGCTTCCCATGCCTGTCTTATGTTAGCAGGCATACCAACAGTGGTGTAGACCAAACAAATAGTAAACAAAAGATTGGGGGGAAAAAAGAAAAAAATGCATAATTCCATACCTAGAATTATGATCTTTATGACTTTCTCCCTACTGGTCCTGGGAGAATTCCAGGAACTGCTCCTTCTAGCCTGAAGTCTATTTTGGGGTGCTCCCTAAAGGTTTTGTGGCTTTGCTTTGCTCCCATTACTGATCTGTTATGTTCTCTTCTTGGTGTGCCCTGCTGTGGGAGATTCAGACCGCACTTCCTCCCTACTGTGTGTCCTCAGTGTTGTCCTCTGTTGCAGTGTGCTCCAGTAAGGGGACAACGTGTCATGAGCTGTTGTTGGCCCTACAGTCAGTCCTCTCTGTGCCTTAGCAATTTCATGCAGGGACATCATCCTCCATGTTTGGGGTGCCGATGTGGGGTGTAGACGGACCAACTTTCTTTGCTTCCTTCTTGGTTTGCTTCCATGTGGATGTGATATGCTGGCCCCTCACCCAAACATTTGGTTTAGTGTTGTTCTCTGACGCATGTACTTCTAGGGAGGGGTTTAGTTTGGCTCTGGTTGGGGCCGACCCTGTAGTCCAATCTTCTCATGCATACCTCCTCGTGGTTACATTGCCCTCATGGTTTGGTGCACCTTGATGGGGTCTGTATGCACATTCCCAATTCTGTGGAGACATAACTAATACTCTCCCCCTGGGTGGGTTAGTGCCCTGGTCCCTCTTTGCCGTCTTCTCACTCTCATCCCCATCCTTTTTCCCTCTCCCTTGCCCCTTTTCCCCTTATTTGTGTTGGATTCACATGTACCTCCTTGGGTTTGGTCTGACCTCCACCCAATGCCTGCACCTCAATCTGTATATTGTGAGATAAGTGGCTTTTCTTCTATACCTACTGGGCTGGTTATACTTACCTCAGGAGACTCATGTTGTACCTGGCCTTTTGTGATTGGCTGACTTCACTTAGCATAATTTCCTCTAACTCTTTCTATTGTGTGTATGTACTCCATTGTGTGTATGTGCCAGAGTTTACTAATCCATTTTGTCTACTGATTGAAATTTAGGTTGTTTCCAGCTCTTTGCGATTGTGAATTGTGCCGCAATAAACATTGACGCACAGTGAACTGGTCGTTGTCTCTTTCTTACCTATTCTGGGTTTATGTCCAGTAGAGGGATAGCTGGGTCATATAAGGTACATCAATTTCCATTTGTTTTAGATATCGCCAGATTGCTTTCCATTGAGGCTGTACATATCTGCATGACCCCCAGCAGTGGAGCAGAGTTCCCGTCTTGCCACATGCCCTCCAGCATTTGTTGCTGTCTGATTTTCTGATTTGGGCTAGTCTCAAGGGTGTTAGATGGTATTTCATGGTTGTTTTAATTTGCATCTCTCTGATAGCTAATTATCAGGAGTATTTTCTCAAGTTTTTGGCCATACAGGTCTCCTCTCTAGTGAAGCTTCTTTTCAGTTCGGCATACTTCCTCAGGGGGTTAACTGTGTTCCTCATTTGCAGGCCATGATGGTATTGTAGATTTTATAAATAAGCCCTTTGTCTGTTGTGTCATTGCTAAAATTGAGACAGTCTTTGGGTTGCCTTATTCACCTCTTGGTGAAATCTTTCCATGCATACAGGTATGTTATCCTTAATAAATCCCACTTGTCAACTTCAGGTTCACCTGTGTGTGTACCTTTCCCTATTGCAGTTAGCCTATGTATTCCCTGGGCCAAAGTTCTTAGGTTTGTCCTGATTCCTAAATTGATGGTCCTGATAGTTTGTGGTTTTATTTCTAGGTCTGTGATCCACTTTGAGTTTGTTCTTGTACATGGGGTAAGGTAAACAACTTGTTTCATTTTTCCATTGTTACCAACACCACTTGTTAAATAGGGCTTCTGCCTCCCACTGGATGCTTTTGGGGCCCTTGTCGAAGATCAGTTGCCTATATGGTGACGATTATATTTCTGGGCTTTCTGCTTTTCCACATTGGTCTGAGCATCCGTCATTATGCCAGTACCATGCTGTTTTGACCACTGTGGCTGTGTAGTAGGTGTTAAAGTTGGGGAAAGTGAGACCTACGACTTTGTCCTTTTTCTTGAGGAGTTCTCTGCTGATTCTGGGCTTCTTCCCTCTCCATATGAAATTGGTTGTCAGTTTTTACAATTCTTTGAAGAAGGTTGTTGGTATTTGAATTGGGATCGTGTTACACTTATAAAGTGCCTTCAGTAAGATTGACAAATTTACTATGTTGAGTCTTCCAAGTCATGAGCATGGAATATTCTTCCATTTGTGGAGGTTGTTTTTTGTTTCCTATAGTAGGGTCTTGTAGTTTCTCTTATACAAATCCTTTGGTTATTTTGGTAAATACATTCCTAGTTATTTCAATTTGTTCCTGGCTATTGTGAAGGGAACTACCTTCGTGGTCTCCTCTTCCGTGGTCTTGTCTTATGTATATTGCAAACCAATAGACTTCCGTTTTTTGATCTTCTATCCTACCACTCTTCTCTATTCCTTTATAGCTGCCAGTACTCCTGTTGTGGAACTTTTGGGATTTTCAATGTACAGTATCATGTCATCTGCAAATAGCAATAGTTTCACCTTCTCTTCACCAGGTTGTAAACCTTTAATGTCCTTCCGCTGCTTTATGTTGCTAGCTAGGACCCCCAGTACGATATTGAATAGAAGTGGGGACAAGGGGCATCCTTATCTAATCCCCCTTTTCAGTGGAATGTTTTTGTCTTTTCTCCATTGACTATGATGTTGGCTGTCGGCTTTTCATGGATAGCTTGTATTAACTTGAGGAATTTTCCTTCTGTTTCTATCTTCTTGAGAGATTTAATTAGGAATGGGTGTTGGATGTTGTTAAACGCTCTTTTCTGAATCTATAGATATTATCATGTAATTCTTATTCTTTTTCTTATCAATGTGGTGTATAATATTGATGGATTTTCGGATGTTAAACCATCCCTACATCCCTGGAAGGAATCCTACCAGTTCATGATGGATGATATATTTTATATACTTTTGTATTCTATTGGTCAATATCTTGTTAATGGTTTTTGCATCTAAGTTCATTAGAGATATCAATCTGCAGTTCTCTAAACCTGTGGGGTTCTTGTCCTGTTAGGGTATCAAAGTTATATTGTCTTCATAGAATGAGTTTTGGAGTTTGACATCCTTTTCTGTGTTTGGAAGAAATTGTGGTGGATCAGTGTCAGCTCTTCCCTGAATGCTTGGTAAAATTCTCCTGTGAAGTAGACTGGTCTGGGAGCCTTTTACATCGATAACTTCTTGATAACAATATCTATGTCTTCTTTCAGTATGGGTCTGTTGAGGTTCTTGACCTTTATCTGGGATAATTTCAGAAGAGATTGTTTTTCCAAGTATTTGCCCATGTCTTCCACCTTGTTGAATTCATTAGAATACAGACTTTCATAGTACTTTGTGATTATCCTTTTAATCTCATTGGGTCTGTTGGGATTTACCCTGTTTCATCCCTCATCCTGGCTATTGATGTTTGCTCCTTTCTTTCCTTGGTTATGTTTGCCAGCAGTCTGTTGATTTTATTGATCTTTTTTAGAACCATATTTTTGCTGCATTAATCTTTTGCATTGTTCTTTTGCCTTCCCACTGGTTTGACTCTGCCCTGATTTTTATTATTTCTTTTCTTTTCCTATTGGAGAGGTTGTTCAGTTGACTCTTCTAGTTGCTGGAGGTTTTGCGACAGCATATCAGTCATGTCTCTCTTCCTTTTTTATATATGCACTTATTGCTATCAGGCTACCTCTGATAACTGCTTTTGCTGTATCCCATAGGTTTTAATACACTGCATTCTCATTCTTATTAGTTACTAGAAACTTCTTAAACTCCTCTCTAATCTGAGCCAGTACCTATTCATGTTGCAGAAGATTGTTATTCATCCTCCAATTATTTGCCCATGTTTTTCTGGTCATCCTTTTATTAATCTCCAGTTTTATGGTGTGGTGATCGAGAAGGACATCTGAGTAATATCAACGTGGTAAAATTAACTCATGTTCAACTTGTGCCCCAGCATGTGGTCTATTTTTGAAAATGTGCCTTGAAAGCTTGAAAAGGATGAAAATTTTTTCATGTTTGGATGGAAATTCCATACATGTCTTTCAGGTCCCATTGACTAATTGTGGTGTTGAGCTCTTTAGTCTATTTTCTTGGATTCTTTCCCAGTGATCTATCTTTCTCCAATAGCGGTATATTAAAATCCCCTACAATGATTCTTGACTCTGTGATATCTTTTTCCAACTTTTGAATTGCTTGTTTGATGGATTACATGGGTCTCATGCTAGGGGCATATAAATTTATTATGCTCACTGGTTCCTGGTTTACTTTGAGCACTGTATAATTCCGCTCCTTGTCTCTTTTATGGTTTGAACCTTGAGATCAATTTTGTTGAACATTAGGAATACAACCCCTGCTTTTTTTAGGTTGCCATTTGCCTGGTATATTTTCTGCCAGTCTTTTATTCTTAGTCTATTGTTGTCTCAGGCAACAGATTGATGGGTTATATTGCTAGCCTTTTTCTTTTAATATATGATCTGCGACCACTGACATTCAGAGTTATTAACATGATCTGTGGATTCATTGCTGTCATCTCTTGCCTTTTATGTTGGGCATTTTCCTGTCTCTCTTCATGTCAGTGTGCTGCGTTTGGGTGTGGGGCTTCATTCTTGCTTTCTTTTCCCTCTGAGGCCCTGTTATCTTGGTAATTGTATAGGCTCATTGACTTCTGGTTGGAGTTGCACTATATGGTGTTATCCTGCTTGTGCTGGGTGCATGTTGGTCTTCTGATCATAGTGAGTAGACGAGTATCTTCTGCAGGTTTGGGTGTTTTATGGCATTTTCTTTGAGTTTCTCCTTGTCCTGGAAGACCTTTATCTCTCCTTCTATCTTAATAGATAGTTGGGCAGGGTAGAGCATTCTTGGGGAGGTGTTTTTTTCTTTCAGCTTTTGGAATATGTTACTTCACTCTTTCCTCCTCTTCATGGTTTCTGCTGGTAGATCTGAGCATATTCTTACCTGAGAACCATTGTATGTGACTGTCTTCCTTTGTCTTGCTGCTCTTAAGATTTTCTCTTTTTTCCAAAAGTTGGATATTTTTACTATTATATGCTAAGTGGATTCTTCCTGCGGTTTAGTCTATTTGGTGTTCTTTCTGCTTCCTGTTTGAGTGTCTGATTCTCATTCATTAAGTTGGGAAAGTTTGTTTCTAGAAATTCCCTTGCTAATTTAGCTGTCGACTTCTTTGCTGTGTCTTGTTCCAGTAGGCCAATTATTCAAATATTGTTTCTCTTCATAGCATCTGCCATTGATCTCAGGTTTTCACCCACCTCTTCTTATTGTTTTGCTGTTTTTCTCACGTGCAGAAATCTGTCTGATTGTCTTCGGAGCACTGATATGGTTCTCTGGCTCCAACAGTCTGTTTGTGAGATCTGTGATTTTGTGTGTAGTTTCTGTTCCCTCATCCGCTAGATCTGGTATTTCCTTTTGGTGTGTAGACTTCATCCCTTCTATTGTGGACTTCATCTCCCCTATGATGTATCCTTATTCTGCCTTATTGCCCTCATCTCCTGTATTACTCCCAGGAGTCTTCTGAAAATTTCTTTTTGTGGCAGATCCACATCTGATTCCTCTATGATCATTATTAGCTCTGCTGTTGTGTTTTGTCTTTCTAGATTTTTTTTGTTGAGAGTTTTGTTGTTTACACGATAATTTTGTAAATGGGGGAGCCATGACTCCGGGACACCAAGGGCCCCTTAGCTCTTTCTCTGTGAGTTTGGTAGGTGTGTTTTTGAGGGCTGCCTATGTCATACTATGGTGGTGGGTCAGACTGTTTGTAGGCAGGGTTCCCTGTGACTCAATGGCCAACGATGATGAGGGGCTTCAGAGACTAGAGTGAGGCTGGTGACTGTGTGTATGCCCCTGGACCGAGTTGATCTGGGTTATCAGACCACAATTCGTGGCTTTATTTATTTTTATTTTTTAAAGGCACCTAATAGAAGACAATGGTGAGGAAGGCCTCACTACCACATGAGGGGTTGCTGAGCGAAGGTGGGAACAACCCCACTGTTGCTGGTCCAGAGGCCCAGGGAAAGCCTCCACAGGGTGGAGATGCCCGACACTGGCCGGGACAGCTCCACTGTCATGTGTAGGCATGAGAAAGGCTGCTGCTGCTGTGGACTGCAGATGGGGAGGAACTCCAGGGGCAGTGGTAGGCTGAGGGGGACAAGTCGGTGGGGGTGATCATGTTGGGGACTGAGATAGTGTAGTCTGTGTGGGAAAGGGAGCCCCATGGCCTGGGGTGCTGATGCTTTAGGTTCTGGAGCTATGGTAGAAGTGGGCAAGAAGTGCCTTCTGGCCACTATTTATTTTCAATCCTTTAAGACCCCGGATGCTTTATCTTTTGTTATCCGGGCACAATCAGCTTTCTTCACATTCTTTTCACAATGGTTCTTTCTAATTCACAATGGTCAATAATAGTCCATTGCCACTCATTAACGTCCAGAATATCAATCTTTATGTGTTTAATTTCATTTTAATATCTTCTAATTATTTGAAATTCATACTTCATACATATACACCAAGTTCCAATAATTAATTGATGCTTGATGGCTGAGTATAATTTACATAAAATCTTATTTTACCTTACACTACATGTCTCTTTACCTCCATTCTTTCAATATTTCTTTTATTCGTAAACACAGAATGGCTTATTAAACACACACATTTACTTCATAAAGATTTGTTTATACCACATTTTCAAATATTAAAATAAAGAATATATAGAAGATCTATTTTTCATCTTAGCTTTTGGCAGAAGATTGAGACAAATTATAGAACAACTAAGGAATCCTGAAATTGCCTTAAGTACAATCAATATATATTGATAATTGCTGATAATTAGAATGCAAAAGTTGAAGACAAAGAAGAGGTTCAGTAGTTTAAAATTATGGCCTTGATGGTAAGAATAATGCTGGAGATTACATAATAGACTTTTATGGGACTAACAACCTATTCATTGAAAATATAGTTCTTCAAACATATAAATACAATTGTTTATGTGACTCTCAAAATGGACCATATATGTGGATAGATATGATGGAGAAGCTCAATACCACCCCTCAGAACAAGGTCAAGGCTGAGTGTGAAACAGACCATCACTTGCTCATGTGCAAGTTCAAGTTGCCAAACAAATCAAAACAACAACAAAAACCACCACCACCAACATAAAAACCCTGAGAGTAAATGTACAACTTTAGTTAAATGCCCCTGAATTACAGTCCATCTGAGTAATGAATTTGAAGCCTTGAACACTAATGACTGAAGGATAACTTATGTGATGAAGGCAAAAAACAAACAAACAGGAAAAAAACAGGAAAGAAAGAACAAAGTGGATGACAGAAAAGACTCAAATTTGCTGTAGGACATAGCAAAGCTAAAGTAAATGGAAGAAATGTTGAAGTAGAAGATTCTAAAGGTGGCTTGAGAACCTAAGGCATTCAAATAAAATATTTAAAGACTGAGAATTAGAAAAACAAATGTAAAGACTATGCTCATTATTTCTCTAGCTGAAAGAACTAAAAGAAAAGTAACATTCCTCATAAATTGCAATGTTGAAGGATCTTATGGGCAAATACTGAATGATTCCGGAAACAAAAAAAGAAGTACTCTACAAGAATAGATATGTAAGCACGCATGTTCTTTGCATCACTATTCACGAAAGCTAAAAGATGGAAGCAACCTAAATGCCCATCAATGGCTGAATGTATAAACAAACTTTGGTAGAAACACTCTGGAATATTACATGTTAAAGAATAATGGTGAATCTATGAAACACTCCACATCATGAATGAACCTGGAGGACATTATACTGAGTGAAATCAGTCATCACTAAAGAAAATATGAGGGGTACCCCTCCAAAAAACCCAAAAAGCCCAAACAGAAAAAAATGCCACTGGCCAGAGTTTTCATAATATGCATTTTTCCTGCATCAAGCAACTTGCTCTGAGTTAGTGCACCCAGTGGCATCACCTGGGAAAGTTCTTTCTAGTCACAGTGAATTTTTTGTGTGAAAGCAGTTTCTCTTCAACCTTGTTTTTTGTGATGGCCGATTTAAGAGAACATTGTGTGGCTGTGAAATTTTGTTTCCTGCTGGGGGAAAATGCCACAAAAATTGTTGTGATGTTGAACAGTTTACAAGGGCAGCACTATGTGAAAAACTCAAGTTTATTAGTATATTTCTTGTTTCAGAAAAAGGTGAAATGTCAATTGATGCCAAATCTTGTTTTGGATATTCGTCAACTTTCTAAATGAATGCAAATGTCAACAAAATTCATGTGCTTGTGCTCAGAGACTGATGACAGACCTTTGAAACTTTGGGGGAAGTTATCTGGATTATCTTGGACCTTGATTCAGCAACTTTTAACAGAAGATATGGGAATGAGAAAGATCTCTTTGAAATTTGTGCCCCAGGTTTTCACTAACCAGGAAAAAGAGCAATGAGTGGAAACATGTTATGCTTTAGAATAGCAGTCCCAAAGCAACCCAGACTCCGCCCCCCTCCCCCAGCTTATTACTGGTGACAAGACATGGCACTATTTTTATGATCACAACGTGAACATCAATGAAGCCAGTGGAAGATGCCACAGTCACCATATAAAAAAAAAAGCAGCTCGTCAAAGATCAAGACAATGCTCATTTTTTTTAATGTGATGGGGATAATGCATATGGAGTTCTTTACAAGAGGTCAGACTATTAATCTAACTTTCTATTTAGATGTTCTGAAAACATTGTGTAACAGTGTGCAACAAAAAGACCTGATTTGTGGCCAACGGCGGACTGATTTTGCCCCCACAACAATATACCTGCTCATGCAGCCATCTCAGTGTGCCAGTTTTGGGCAAAAACATCATGCTGCTCCTCCCTCACATACCTTACTCACCTGATCTGCCTCCATGTGACCTTTTTTTGTTTCTGAAGCTGAAGAAGGACATGAAAAGACAGTGATTTGATTACATAGAAGAGGTGAAGAAAAAATGAGGGAGGTGCTACCAGCCATCCAAACAGATGAATTTGGAAAATGTTTCCAAGAATGGAATCACAGATTTGACAAATGTATTAAGTGTAATGTAGAATACATTGATGGTGATAAGGTTGTTTTGTAAAAACATATAAATACCTTGATTTGAAAAAAAAATCCATTTTGGGGAGTATCTCTTCATATATTTCATGAGACCAGTACAATAAAAAATCAAGAAAATGTTTCCACATAAAAATAAATGGTTTTTGAAGGTTCTCAGATATGGGAGGCATAGAAGGTAAATAACTAAATAGAGGGTGACCAGAAGTAAGTCTGGTTTACATTGGGTGGAGAGGAATGCAACATACAATGAAAAGGAGATCAGCAAGAATGATAAAAAAATGGAAGACACTGGGAGGAGTACAAGAATGAAAGGAAATAGAGACTAATATTAATGTGTACACAATAATCTTTCAATAACAGTAATAATTTATCAGTGTATACATAAATAGACACATAAGCTGAACTGATATGAGAAGAATGGAACTATACCCAGGAATATATATTTGACACAAGATATTTCTATGTATGTTGCAAATATATTCACAAGTAGAATGTATAGGGGTGAAAACTGTGAAACATTCTTAGCCATAACCAAATACCTTGAATGAGTTGTTGGGCTCCAGGGATTAGTACAATAGTTTGGGGGACATCAAGGTCAGTTAGCACAACATAATCTACAAAAGACAATGTTCTACATCCTATTCTGGTGGGTTTTTTACAAGTTCTTACAAACTTGGGAGCAGCCATGAAAAGTAAACTATTGATCCCTCCTCATCTAGAGCAAAGAAGACTGAAGATCATCCAAAACACATAGACTCAAAGACAGCAAGAATGAGTGCACCACACTAACCCAGTCTCTCTGCAATCCTGAGACAGAACTGGATGGTACAGGGCGACTTTAACTGACTGCTCTGAAGTGGTCCTAGAGAGAGTGGTAGAAAAAATGTGAAACAAAATTCAAAATCATTAACAGAATAAGACTTACTGTTTGGCTAGAGACTCAAGGAACCTTCAAGACTGGCAGTTAGTCACCTTGAAAATGAACTCACTTTTATTGCTCAATTGTCACCCAAATCATTAACAGTTTGATAGTATGCAATCTTTAAAACAACCAATTGTTTGAGATCAAAATGGCAGAATTCTCCCAAGAAAAAAATTTAGAAACAGGAAGAATTAGAAAAGGACAATTAGTAAATGAGAAATAATGGGAGGAAATCTTGAGTTGTTCCATTGTGGGAACTGCAATGGATGACATTAAATAAAATGTGCATGAGTTGTTTGTGTGGAAAATTGGTTTGCTTTGTAAACTCTCACATGAGTCACAATAAAATGCACCCCCCACCCAAAAAAAAGAAAAAGACAAAGCAAGGAAAGAATAATTCTCAGAGCTATACTCTAAGAAATGCTAAAGGATATTCTTAGGGCTGAAAGAAAATGTTACCAGACATAACTTTAAATCTAGGGGAAGCGATGAAAATTACCTAAAAATAGTAAACATATAAATCCTACAAAAGACCATTTTTTTCCTTTTCCTAATTTCTTTAGGAGACTATAAAAAATTTAAAGCCAAACTGGCAAGAAAGTTTTGCAAATGTTTTCATTCATTAGGAAAACAAATAATCCTAAATATATGTATATCTAATAACAGAGTTCAAAATACATGAAGCAAACACTGACAGAAATTAAGAAAGAAATAGACATTGTGAAATAGACCCACATTTGAATGGGTCTAAGGAGCAGTTGTGTAATTGAGGGGTAAGTTAAGGAGACAGCAGACAAGATAAAGCATGCAAAGGCCCACCTCTCAGTCATGACTTCAGGAGTCAGGTCCGAACAGAGAGGCCATAATCTAATCTCATGAATTAATAAATCTCAGGCACTCAGGCCACGATAAGCACATACATAACCAGAAAGGGTTGTACAAGAGGCATACATGTAACATTAGGGGTTTGAGCTAGATTGTACATGCAAGAGGAATGGGTCATACTAAAGGCACACATGTGACAGGCAGGCACAAATGTAACAAGATTGGGTGTTCTCTAGAGTTGAGATGGCAGTCTAACTTCGGTGTCTCTGAGCTGCTTGACCTTAGGTATCTTTGAACTCTCCTCCAGAGGAACAATCCATTATTCTCATCAGAAGGTCCTGCTTTGGGTGGGACAGACAATAGAGTCTGATTGCCTTCGATGGTGGACAACCTTCAACAATTGGGTCACCCAATTTGTAACAGTAGCAAAATTACAGTGATCAAGTAGCAACAAAAATAATTTTATGGTTTGGGGGGGTCACCATAACATGAATAGCTGTATAAAGGGTCACAACATGAGGAAGGTTGAGAACCACTGCTTTAAGCAGATGATCTTAAAACATATGTAGGAGCAGCTATGTGCTAGCATGTAGCACCTTAAAATTAGCATTATTATGGGGGGTATCATGGGGAGTAACTTTTACGTAGGAGAATGTGAGGGGGGCTCATCTCCAACCCACAAACGGGAAGGCTTCCTCCATGGGAACCTTGGCCACTCAGACTCCTCAATGTACGCATGTTGAGAGTTTGCCCGCCTACACTCTCTTCCCAGTTCTGGTTCACACAAGACATCTCTTCAACAATTTTTTTAAAACAACTTTCTCTCAATAAATGGTAGTGCAAGTAGACAAAAGTTAACAATGATGTAGAAGATTTGAACAACAGTGTCAATCATTTTGACAGTTATAAAACACTATGTCAAAGATTTGCAGAATATGTTTTTTAACTACTTGCGGGCTATTCACTGAGATAAGACATATGTGCTGGGCCATACAATATCTCCCAATAAATTGCAAAGAACTGAAGTGAGATTTAAAAACCATTAGCAATAACAAATTTTGTATTCCAGAAAATAACAAAATAAAAATGTTATTGAAGGAAGAAATTCAAGCCACACTGGAGAAAACCTATGCAAAGAAACCAATGCTCCAGAATTGATGTAATACACACTGAGATGTTTCAGCAAATAGATAAGACACTGGAAGTACCTACTTGTCTATGCCAAGAACTTTAGAGATCTGGCCAACCAACTTGAAGACATCCATATTTGTTCCCATTCCAAAGAAAAATAATCTAACAGAATGCAGAAAGTATAGAACAATAATCACAAACAGGTAAAATTTTGCTTAAGATAATTAAAAAATGGTTGCAACTACATATCAATAGAGACAAAAAACAAAGAAATCTAACACCTCAAAAAATCCACTGCCCTCAAGTCAATTCTGACTCATAGTGTTCCTATGTAGTGTTTCTGAAACTGTAAACCTTGACAGAAAAAGATAGCCTCAACTTTCTCCCTAAAAGCTACTAGGGGATTTTAACCACAGACCTTGCTGTTAGCCTCTCAAGCTTACTTGCCATCACGAAAGAGCTGCCTTACATTCAAGCTGCAGTCAGAAGAGGATGTGATATGAGGATGTGAATACTGATGTTAGATGGAAGTCGGCTGAAAACAAGGAATACCAGAAAGTTGTTGTCCTCTGCTTTATCGACAGTTGACCATGTGGATTGTAACCAATTGTGGATCACATTGCAAAATATAGAAATTCCAGAAGACTTAGTTTTGCTCACGTGGAATAGATGAACAGGCAGTCCTTGGGACAGGATGAGGAGATATTACATGGCTTAAAATCAGGAAAGGTGCATTTCAGAATTGTATCCTTCTACCATACTTAATCATTCTGGGTGCTGACCAAATGATCCTAGAGGAAGAAAGCGGCATGTTCATAGAAGCTGGCCTACCTGAAGAAGAGAGTTGATGGGGGGAAGACTCATTAAAAACCTTCAATACACAGATAACCTATTTGCTGAGAGTGATGAGGAGTTGAAGCATGAAGATCAGAGATTGCTGCTTTCAGTGTGGATTACACCTCAACATAATGAAAAAAAAAGCATCACAACTGGACTAATAAATACAATCATGAAAAATGGAGGGAAAACTGAAGTTGTCAAAGATTTCATTTTACCTGGACTCACAACCAATACCTAGGGTCTGAAAATCCAGTAGCATGTTGCATGGACACATCTGTGCTTAAAAATGTATGAAACAAAAAACAGTAAAAAACCTCAAAGATGGTTCTTTGAGAAGTACGATGTGCCTGACAAAAGATAGGGATTTTTCAATTACCTCATGCTCATAGGAAAGCAGAATAAGGAAGGCCGAAGAAAAGGTGATGCTTTGGAATTGTGGTATTGGTGGAGAATATTGTATTTGTGTATTATGGGATTTGACAAGAATGAACCAAACTGTTGCAGAAGAAGTATTGAAAAAATACTCCCTAAGAACAAGGATGGTGAGGCTTAACCTCACGTATTCTGGACATTTTTATCAGGAGGGACTGGCTTCTGAGACTGCTGTCATGCTTGATAAAGTAGAAAGTCAGAGAAGGAGAGGAAGTTCTTCATGAGATAGATCGACACAGTGTCTCTATTAATGGACTCAAAGAGAGCAATGGTTGTGAGAATAGCCGAGGAGCAAACAGTGTTTCCTTTTGTGGCACAACGGGTGGCTTTGAGCCAGAAGCCCCCCAGTGGCACCTGAAAACAAGAACAAGAAGGCTCCCTAAAGGGGTGTTATCCACAATGATAACATCCACACGATGTTATCCAGAGTCAGACGCTAGCCAAATGTCAGGGGTTTAAACCCACCAAGCACTCTCTGGAAGAAAATTGCCAATCTGCTTCTGTAAGTATTCCAGCCTCTGAAACCCTATGGAGCAGTTGTACTCTATTCTCTAGAATCACAGAGTCTTAACCAACTCAATAACCATGGTTTTCTCTCTCTTTTTGTATGTACAACATCGAAGCAAGTAAGATCTTCTCATGAAAAAAATCTATTATGAAATGTTATACTCAAAAAAAAGGAGAAAAAAGAGAGAAATGTGTAGTGGGGGCACAGGGTACTAACCCACCCAAGGGGAGGGTATGGTTTATATCTCCACAGGGAAAGAGGGACCAGACTTCAACTTGGTGTTCTGGGATGTGAATGCAACGTGCTGGCAGGGAGCAGGGAGCCAGTGGAGGGGTCTGAGGGCCTGGCCCCAGTCCCAGCTATGTGGACAGCTGCCCCTCCCCCCAGAAGATTTTATTTCAGAGGACAGCATTGAAGCTGCAGCTCAGGAGAGGGACATGTCTGGTCAGAGCTCACAGGAGTATTGAAGGGGCATGAAGAGAGAGTGGAGCACATCCTGGACCACCAAGTCTTGAGGACGATATCCCAGCTCAGAACAGCCAATGCACAGAGTGGACCACATGGCTGGCCCCACTATGAGACATAACATCCCTCGCTGACTTCAGGACCCTATGGGAGAGAACATTGGAGACTCAGTGCTATGATTGGCCTGGTCTGACCCCACCATACTGAGGCAAAACACTAAGGATATGCCACAGAGTTGCATGGGTGCAGAGCAGGGAGGTCTCAAGGGAGTGCCAAGGATAGACTTTGGGGCCAGGGCATGGCACCCCATCAGACTTGACTGGAGGACACTTCTAGATGTTAACAAACATACCTTGAACTATTTACAGGATTAAAAAAATAATTAATTAAATTTTGGGTCATTTTTGTTGTTGTAATTTTGTATTCTTTTGTCACTTTGTTTTCCTATGCCTTTTTTTGGATGCATATTATTCTCTCTGCAGGTCTACTCAGATAAGATAGGCTGGATGAACAGCCTGGAGGAGAAAACAATGGGACCGATGGTTCCCCGAGGGACATGGAAGAGGGGGTGGTGGGGGAAAGGAGGTGGTGTTGATCAACCCAGGGACAAGAGAGCAACAAGTGATCCAAAATCAGTGGCAAGGAAGGTGTAAGAAGCCTGGTAGGGACTGATCAAAGAAAATGTAACTGAGAGAAATTACTGAAATCCAAATGAAGGGTAAGCATGCTAGTGAGACAAGAGGAAAGTAAAAGGAAATAGAGGAAAGAACTAGGAGACAAAGGGCATTTATAGAGGTTTAAATGCAGGCATGTACATATGTAAATATATTTATATATGATGATGGGGAAATAGATCTACGTGCATATATTTATAGGTTTAGTATTAAGGTAGCAGAGGGACATTGGGCTTCCACTCAAGTACTCTCTCAATGCAAGAGCACTTTGTTCTATTAAACTGGCATTCCATGATCCTCATCTTCCTGACAAGATTGCTAAACACAAATGTGTGCATAAGCAAATGTGGTAGAGAAAGCTGATGGTACTCAGCTACCAAAAGATATAGTGACTGGGGTCTTAAAGGCTTGAAGGTAAACAAGCGGCCATCTAGCTCAGAAGCAACAAAGCCCACATGGAAGAAGCACACCAACCTGTGTGACCACGAGGTGTCAAAGGGATCAGGTATCAGGCATCAAAGAACAAAAAATGAACATGTGTTCCAAAGATCTAACTTCATCCTAACAAGAATTTGAAGAATGCTATTTTTTCCATGATGATTGTGAAAGTTAGGTCTTTTTTGCCAAAGTGGCAACTGTATGGAGATGTGGATGGAGTTCAGCCTGTCAATCAGCTGCAGCTTAATGACCTCATTTGGAGGCGCTACCAAAATAAATGGCTCTGGAGGCATCTCTCTCTCTGTCTTCACCTTCATGCTATCAAGTCTCTCTGAGGGATGTCAGAGCCACCACCATTGGGTTCGTGGGACTTTGCACCCACCGGCCACTGATGTTCCTGCATTCTGCATCATGACATCTGGCCTTGTGAATCCTGAAGAGAGACTTATGGACTAGTATCAGACTTATGGATTAGTATCGGGCATATGGATTTGAGTTGGAATGGGTTGGGATGTTTTCTTGATAAATAATGACCTCCTGATATAAAGCTCTCTCTTATACATATGTGAACATCCCTGAATTTGTTTCTCTGGTCAACCTGGCCTAACACAATGATGTTATTGAGTCTGTTATTAAAGGCAGACTTCCTATCACAAGGAAACATCAAGTTATTTACAATGTAAGTTGAAATCTCCAAGCAAAATTAATAAACCTTCTTCTCTAGCTATTTTAAGGTCATTTTGTGCATATAAGAGGAGCCCTGGAGGTATAGTGGTTTACAAATTGAGCTGCCAACTGCAAGCTCAACAGTTTAAAACCATCAACTGCTCTGTGGAAGAGAGACAAGGCTTTCTACTCCCTTAAAATGTTACCGTTTCAAGAGGGAAAGAGAGAGAGAGACCACACCCTGACCCACCAAGTCCCAAGGATGACATTCCTACTCAGAGCAGTCAATGCACAGAGAAGACCATCAGAACAGCCCCACCATAAGACATGACATCCCCTCACTGACCCATAGTGCTAGTGGGGACAGCACTGCAGATACACTGAGGGAATTGTGCCTAGTCTGACCCCACCATACCAGGGTAGGACTCAAGGGAGTGCAGCAGAGCAACAAGGGGAGCAAAACAATGAAGTCCCTAGGGAATCCTAAAAATAGACTTTGGATTTGGGGGTTAGGGCTTATCACCTCATCAGACTTGATCAGAAAACATTTATATGTCAGCACACAGAACTGGAACTATTTATAGGCATTTTTTTCTTTCATGTTTATCTATAGATGATAGGCAGGGTAAACAATTCTGTGGTAGTTACATAAACTTGTATCAATTTGTGAAGGGGAGGAATCTAGCCTGTCAATCAGGTCGCAGCTTGAAGGTGTCATTTGGAGGCACCATGGAGATAAATAGCTCACTGGAGGCCAGATATAGACACTCTCTGCTTGACATTTCTGTTGACAAACCACATGGAGTCATGCTAATGACAGCCAGATCCCTGGAACTGGAGAAGTCACATGGAGACCCACACCAGGCCTGAGATATTTCTACTACCACTGGATCCACAAGACTTTCCACCTATTGACTGGTGATCTTCCTGCATTCGGTATCATTCCATGTGCTTTGTGAGTCTCAAGAGGAATTCATGGACTAATATCAGACTTAAGGGCTAATATTGAACTCATGGACTTGATCCGAACTGGGCTAGTATGATTTCTTAATGTATAATTGCTCTTTGATTTAAAGCTCTTTCTTATATATGAGTGTCTATGAATTTGTTTCTCTAGTCTACCCAGACTAACACAAATCCTGAGGAGAAAACATTGGGAATGATGGTGCCAGGGGGACATGGAAGAGGGGAAGGTGGGAGAAAGGAAATAGGGAGCTAACAAACCTAAGAACAAGGGAACAAAAAGTGATCTATAATTGATGAGGAGGAGAGCGTAGAATGCCTGGTGGGGTGTGATGAAGCACAACATAGCTGAGAGGAATTACTGAGAGCCAAATGAAGGTTGAACATATTAGTGGCACAGGAAGAAAGTAAAAGGAAATAAAGGAAAGAACTAGGAGGCACAGGAAATTTATAGAAGTATAAATACAGACATGTAAATATGTAAATATATTTATATATAATGATAGGGATATAGGTCTATGTACATATATCTATATATTAAGTATTAAGGTAGCAGATGGACATTGGATCTCTACTCAAGTACTCCCTCAATGCAAGAAACTTTGTTCTAATAACCTGGCATTGTGTGATTCTCACCTTCCCAACAAGGTTGCTGAATACAAAATGGGTGCATAAGTAAATGTGGTGAAGAAAGCTGATGGTGCTCAGCTATTACAAGATACAGAGTTTGGAGCTTAAAGGCTTGAAGGTAAACAAGCGGCCATGTAGCAGGGAAGCAACAAAGCCCACATGGAAGAAGCGCACCAGCCTGTGTGATCACGAGGTGTTGACAGGATCAGGAATCAGAAGACCCCAAACAAACAATCATATCAATGCGGACATGGGGGGCTTGGAGTGGAGACCGAAAGCCCATCTGTAGACATTGGGACATCCCCTCACAGAAGGGTCATAATAAGGGATGAGTCAGCCATGGTTCAGTAGAGCACCAAGTATACACACAACATTCTTCTAATTCTTTAATGCTTCCTTCCCCTCAGTATCATGATCCCAGTTCTACCTAACAAGTCTGGCTGGACCAGAGCATGTTGGAGAGAAGGGGGAGAAACGGGGAAATGATCATGATGATTGACATATTAACACCTTCCAGGGGACAAACAACAGAAACGTGGGTGAAAGGAAACAGCAGATGGTGCAATATATGAAAATAACAATAATTTATAATTTAGCAAGGGTTCACAAGGGTGCGAGGCAGGGGGAGGGAGGGAAAAAAGATGATCTGATACCAAGGACTTAAGTAGAAAGAAAATATTTTGAAAATGAAGATGGCAACATATGTACAAATGTGCTTGATACAATTGATGTATGGGTTGTTATAAGCGCTATAAGAATCCCCAATAAAATGAATTATTAAATTAAAAAAGAAAAAACAAATGAGAATATAAAATGTAAAAAATAATTATAATAATAAAAATAAAACCTTGTCAGTTGTTCTCCCTTCTGATGCATGTTAGGCCTGATCTGATTTTCAATACTTTGTGTAAAAATTTTTTTTGTTTTTAGTTTGCTCATATTGGGATTTATCTCAGATGTATTTTGTCATTGGGGGTGATCCTCTTGAATTTTTGTTATATGTTTTCAGTATATGAAACCCAAGGATTGATGAACCTGTAGAGACAGGAAGAAGAATAAGGGTTTCTGGAGGGCCCTGGTGGGCGGAAGCGGGTGTCATGGAGTAAATGGGAGCTGATGTCAAGGAGTTAAAGAAGGAAGCAAATGTTTTGAAATTGATTGTGGTAGCAATTGTACGATACTGCTTGATGTGATTGAACTATGGAATGATAGGATATCTCTTTTTCATTTCTAATAAAATGGTTTTAGAAAAAGTAAAATACATGCTACATTTTCTTATATATTCATTCCTTTTCAAATTCTATTAACCTATTTAAAGGAAACAGTACTTGCATCATTTTGCTAGTATTTTGGTCTTGCTTCAGCCATTAGCTTGCTGTGTAACTTTGGACAAATAGAACCATCAGTATTAAACTGCATTCATAATATGAAAGCATGAGATTAATTCTTTGATTTCCTCAATTTAATAAGTCCTTTCCCCCCAACAGGTGTTAGGTAAGAAGAGGCAGGCATAGGGGCGCTGCACCTTTCCATTCCTGAAGGCCCTACAGGAATTTAGCAGAGAATCAGGTGAGCCCTAGCAGACATAAAGACTAACTGGGCAGCCCAAACTAGGCCCAGGTGGGTTTAAATCAGCCAGTGGAGTCAACCAATACCTTCGACCACACCTCCTAGACAGAGGCCTCAAAACACTTTGACATGAAAACCCCTGGCCCCCTTTTTCTTTGCCCTTTGGCTCTTCCTGTCCTGTGCTGGCTCGGCTGTGCCTCGGTCTCTCTGGCCTCAGGCTACCACGTGTGGGTGTGCAGTCCCATGAGGTTGCCCATGTTTAGTGACTGTAAAACCTGAAGCTCTGTCCTTTACAAAAACCCATTTGGATCACAAATCAGGCTTAGGTGTGAATTTTTTCTTGCGTGAAGCCAAGGAACTGAGTTATTTCCCACCTGAGAAATCTAACACAGGTAGTAGAACTGAGAAATATTTCCTATAGATGTGTGAGCACATTTAAACAAATGAGTAAGAACAAACATTGGTTTTTGAGGATTTCAGTTTTAGGTTATTAATGTTGAATTCTGAGGGTAATTACATTAGAATTCAACTTGTAGGATATAATTTCTATGATTTTTTGCGTGGATGAGGCCAGGCTCATTGCCTCATACATACCTAGGTCATTAATTATTTTATCAACTCATATATCCATTATTCAGATGGTAATACGTTTACTTCCAATAAAACATCTATTTTCCTTTTTTGAAAAAACATAGAAAATCTATCTCCTCTATTCATTCCCTTAACAAATAGATATTGATTTTGTGCCAAGGAGTGTTATAGGCACTAGAATCATAAATACAATCAAATATGCATTCCATGTATGTCTATTATTCAAAATTACTCTTGTATGCATTCAAATTTTATTTGACTTCATGTTTCTCACTGTTTAAAAGCACCATAAATTAATTTTGTCATAGTCTTCTTTTAAATTAATGTATTTGGGTGAATTTCAAAACATGGGCACAACATATCCTAAGAATATGCTCATTTTACAATTTTACATATTTCATTAAATTTTTAAAGTTAAACTAAATGGACTCTTATGCTCAGAAGAAAAAGTTACCGTTTCAGAAGCTCACAGGAGTAGGGTCTCTGTGAATTTGAATTGACTGGAGAGTAGTGAATTTGTGCAAATGCAGAGCTTTGGAGGCAATTTATTCAAGCTATTAAAGTATTGTTACTATTGTTAGGTGTCCTCATTGAGTCAGTTCCAACCCATAGCAGCCCTGTGCACAACAGAACAAAACACTACCACCCTCACAATCATTCCTGTGCTACGGCCGTTGTGTCAAATCCATCAAATTAAAATATGAAGTACTTCTAAATTGTTAATATAAGCTTCCTTCCTAAGGACATCAATGATTTTGAGGCATTTTGAGTACAAAATTAAAGAAATAAAACTTTAAGGCAGTGGTTCTCAACTTTCCTGATGCTGTGACCCTTTAATACAGTTCCTCATGTGGTGGTGACCCCACAACTATAAAATTATTTTCACTGCTACTTCATAATTGTCATTTTGCTACTGTTATGAATCTGTGAACCCCTATGAAAGGGTCATCCTAACCCAAAGAGGTCACGACCCACAGGTTGAGAACCATTGCTTTAAGGATTACCAAATTTTTGATTAAACAATCAGATAGGTTTTTTTCTTACTGCCATCAAGTAGATTCTAACTCACAGCAGCTCCAGGGCAAAGCAGAACTGCCCCATAAGGGTTCCAAGGCTACAATCCTCAGCGAAGCATTCTGCCACATCTTCCTCCTGTACAGACACCGCTGAGTTCAAACCACTGTCCTGTTGACTAGCATCTGAGTTCTTAGCTACTATTCTTCAGGGCTCTCTTTTAAGTTTTCTTTACCAGAAAGAAAAGTGGTTGAGGAACACAGCCTAACGTGCAACCATTGTGCCACCAGGATTCGTGGGGCTCATACTACTGCACTGGGTACAGAGACCTGCCTTGTGAGGCCAACATCATCGAGGTAGAATGGAAAGGTCACATCACTCGAGTTGAACAATTAAGTGTGAACCTAGCAAATAAGGGGTAACATTCACACTCTGAAAATACTGCCTGATTATTCAGTATTTATCTGGTGTGTGTCCAGGGCAGAGTGTTCCAGTATAAGGCTGCCCCACCCGGAACTGGCAAGCATCCTTTCAATAAGAATGTGAGTGCCTTCTACGTTCTGGGTATTGAGGGCAAACCTGCAAATGGCAAAAAGGAGGCCCTTGATGTCTTAGTCTCCTAGGCAGCTGATAAACAACAGCAAACAGAAAACAACAACCAAACACATCAACTGGGTGGTTCTAGTCCACAGAGAAAAAACAATAGAACCCAGTGTAGGTCTTCAGTTTGGCCAGCAATTTAGGTACAGAGAAAGAAGATGTGGGACAAGTCAGACCACTTAAACTGATTCTAAGAAGACAGATATAAATAAGGATCCAGGGTGAATCAACTTTCATATGTGGGAATAAGGGTGGGGGTGAGTTGAAGGACAAGACTGGGTTATTTTGGAGGCCTAGAGTAGAGGAGGGACTTCAAAGAGAGATAGATTACTGCACGTGTGTGGTGAACACTCTGCTGAGGACATTCGTTAGCTTCCTTATTTTTGCTTACGACTGGCTCTGGTCCTACAACCCAGAGTGTGACTCCTGTGAAGTAGCGGGAATTTTGTAGGCAGAATCCACAGTGACCTTGCCCGAGCAAGGCAGCTTGCACAACGACATTAGAGTTCAAGACAAAACCCTGTGCTAAAAATGAGGATTCACTGCCTTTGCTTTCATTTGCCTGTAAGAACTTTAACAATCGATATCATCCTTTCTTTTCCTCCCTAAAAAGATTAAGTAGATCACTTTACCTCATTACTTTTGATTAATTAAAAAATCTAGTTTTAGCAGAGTGGCTAATCCTTGGCTTTTCCACAGCAAAAACACATCTAAAAACATAAGAGACAATCAAATGAAAGGAATATGGATTTTTTGACATTTTATTTATCTTCAGAACATCTAGGAATCTTTCTTTTTTTTTTTTGAATCTTTCTTTAAACACACAGCCTTGTAAATCATTGAGAATGGGGTGTAATAATTTATATATGAAATACTGATATTACTTTTGGAGTGTTTTAAGTTGTGATGATTGTACCTCATCTTAAATTTTCTCTTAGGTTATAAATTTGGGAAAGCTTGTACTAATTTTCTTCACATAAATATAAGCAATAATTTCTGAATATTTGAAAAATTTTAAATATACTCAATATTAAAAAAACAAAAACAAAAATTCCATGAATCATACAACCATACCCATATTTATCCACTACTATTATATTGCTATTATTTCATTCTAGTATTCTTCTTGTTCAAATATGTGTGTGTAAAACATATATACATGTAGATTCAAAAATTCAATTAAAAGAACATTTTCTATGATCTTTTGTGTAAGGAGCATTGGAGGCATTGTGATTATGCCTTGGGATGTGTGGCACAAGGTCAGCTGTTCTAAACCCCAGCTGCTCTGCAAAAGAGAGATAGGACTTTTTACTCCCATAAAGAGTTGCTGTCTTGGAAACTCACAAAGGCAGTTCTCCTCTGTCCTTTAGTGTGAGAATGAGTCCGCATTGCTTCAATGGCAGTAAAGTATGTGAGTGTGTGTGTGTGTGTGTGTGTGTGTGTGTGTTAGGTTGGGTTCTCTAGAGAAGCAAAAACCAGCGATGCTTTTATGTGGGTTTTCTTATATAGAAAGATCTTTATATCAATACATGGCTTACACAATTTCAGACATAGGTAATTCTAGTGCATTTCAAGTCAGACTTTAAAAGTCCATTCCATCATTCTATGAAGCCAGCTGCTTTAGGAGACCAGTGGATTCCATGAGCAGGGGTCATTTGCCATGCTTCATTTGCTGTGAAATGAATCCCTTGATCTGAGGCAATGTTGGATGGAATAGCATGCTGGTAGATGTAATCCATGAATGGTAGTTTAGGCAAAAAGCATATCCAGAGTAAGTGTAGTTTAGGCAAATCCATATCAAGAGTAAGTGTCTATTCCAGCAAGGATGAAACACAGCCCTTTCCATGAAGGAAATAGTTCTATGTAACCAACTGTCACAAGGAATGATTCCATTTCTTAGACTCAATTTTGGTTTCTGCTGTTGGCAGATGGGGCACTCAGCAGTGGCAGTGGCCAAGTCAGCCTTGGGGAGTGGAAGTCCAAGTTGCGGAGTCCATGCATAACCTCCATCCCTGCCACCACGGCCACTTTGTTCGTGTGTCCTTTGGGCAATGACAGGAATGGCAGAGGAAAGAGGAGGACTAGTTTCCATAGAATGTGTCATCTTGTCCACTTGATTATTAAAAGTACCACACTGCAGAGGTAATTCTTTAGTGAGCATTCACATGAAGTGCAAATATCTTCACGTTTGGGGCCCATTCTAAGAGATCTACACATACCTCTTCCCCATACCTCTTTGTCCCTGATTTTTAATCATGCTTATTTCAAGCCCTTGACCCTCCAGCCCAATGGTTCTCAACCTTCCTGGTGTCGTGAACCTTTAATACAGTTCCTCACATTTTGGTGACCCCCAACCATAAAATTATTTTAGTTGCTATTTCAAAACTGCAATTTTGCTACTGTTATGAATCAGGAGACCCTTGTGAAAGGGCCATTTGACCCCCAAAGGGGTCGCAACAGGTTGAGAACTGCTGTTCCAGACAAACCATTGGCCACAACCTATGAATCAGTTAACAATGATATATTTGATCATTTACCTTTCCAAGCAAACTGTACAACGAGGTACAATGCTTAACCTCCTGGCTATAGGGAGGATTTCCATCCACCAAAAACTTTTCAGGAGATCCAAGAAAAGGGTTGTAGTGCTGCTGCTGGTCACTTCTGTGTAGTACCTGATATTGCACAGAATAATCAGTAAAACAGGTATGAGTGTCCTGTTCTTCAGTCAACCAATCATAAAGAACTCCCCATGAGGCCATAGGTGCAGACTAGGAGAAAGAAAATACTGTGGCAGGAGTGAAGACCATAGGCATTTAGGCCACTTCTTCATTCAGTTTGTTGTACCTTCAGGTCCTGCTCTAGCTCAGTCATATATATATATTTGTATATATATATATCTTCCATTTAATGATAGAGTGCTGCTGTGCACATCCAATTTTATGATTCAGTGGGTCAGACAACATCCAGTTCATGAAGGGAAGCTCAGGCTGCATGGTGATTTGGTGGCCCCTGGGGAAGCATTCAGTTTCCACTAGGACCTGGGAACAGGCCAAGAGCTGTTTTTCAAAAGCAGTGGTCTTCAGAGGGTAGCAGAACTTTCCTCCCAAATCCTAAGAGCCTGAGCTGTGATAGGGGTCTTACAGACTCCAAACTGCATCTCTATCTGCCACTGTCCCTCAGGCACTCTTAGGCCCACTAGATCACATGGCCTGCATGTTACTGGCATGCATGGCAACCTGAACATGTTGGAGATCCTTCTCTAGAGGGTCTCACTCTCAGCTGGCAGTCTTTCCAGGCACTTGATATGTAGGTTGGGGTGGCACATCCAAATGAGGAATACGTTGTCTTCAAAATACAAAGAGATCTACCAGGCATTGTGCCTCCTTTTTCTCAGGAGAGACCAGAAGCAACAACTTACTTTTACTTTAGTAGGGATATATTGACACACTGGACTTCTAGAAATATCACTGAGATAGGAGGTACCTGATTGTGTTTTGGTTAATTTCCCACCCTCTGGCACACAGATGTTTTACCAATAAGTCTAACGTTATTGATACTGCTTTCTTACTAGGTCCAAGTAGCATCATGTCATCGATGTAATGTACGAGTATAAACTTTGTAGAAGAGAAAGGCGATCCATGTCCTTGTGGACTAAATCGTGGCATAGTCCAGGAAACTTGACAGAACCCTGGAGGAGAGTTCTAAATAGGTGTTGTTGCCCTGTTAGGCAAACTGCTTCTGATGGTACCTTATCTATATTGGCCAGATCAATAGCTGTATACCAGGTACCAAAACTCCAAACTCACTGCCATGTAATTGATATCAACTCACTGCGACCTTATAGCAGGTGGGTAGAAACACCTCTATGAGATTCTGAGACTGTAACTGTTTACATTTGGAGAAAGCCTTATTTTTCTCTCATGGAACATCTGGTAGTTTTGAACAGCTGACTTTGTGATCACAACCCAATGTGTAACCACTGTGGCACCCAGGCTCCTATCAGGAGAGGTGTTAGTTTGAGCAAGCAATGAAACCGCATCTGGAGTGGCAACTGTAATGAGAGTTACCACCTGGTTAAGTTTATGATAATTCCATTACTCACGAAAATTCATCTGGTTTTTGCACAGGCCAAATAGGGAGATTAAATGGGGATGTGGTGGGAATCACAACGTCTGTATCCTGCAAGTCCTTGATGGTGATTTTAAACTTTGTAATCTCTCCAATTTGAGGGATTGCTTTTGGTTTTCTATTTTCCGAGGCAGAGGTAGTTCTAATGGCTTCCACTTGGCTTTTCTTACCACACTCCACATTTTTTCTTATCATATTCCACAATATTTTTCCTACCATATTCCACATTTCATGGATTCAATGTGGGGGTTCTGCAAGTTGCTGGGTATGTCTATTTCAGTAATGCATTCTGGAACTGGGGAAATTACTGCAGGATAGGTTCAGGGACCCACTAGACCCCCGTGAGAGGAACCTGTGCTAAGATTCTATTAATAACATGACTTCCATATTCTCCTACTCTGTCTTTTGGCTCTTCAGAATGTTTTGGGTCTCTTGGGATTAATGTTAATCCAGAGCCAGTATTTAGTAATCCCCTAAAAGTCTGATTATTTCCTTCCCCCCAGTGAACAGTCACTCTTGTGAAAGGCTGCAGATCGCTTTTGGAAAGATTAGGAGAAAGACTAACACTATAAACCTTGGGTGGTGTAGTAGGGTCCTTCCTCAAAGGGACCCAGTTTCCCCTTCATTAAAGGGATTATGGGTCTGTAAACTAGCTCAATTCTGGGAATTGTTTGAGGAGTCATGACTCTATATTCTGGTGATCCAGGTTAGATGATCATTCATCTGATATAGGACTTTTCTGCTTGTCCAGGTCAAGTGAATATTTAGCAGGCTTTTTATCTATTTCACTCCTAGGGACACCCTGCCCAAGTAGCTTATGCCATAGGTTCATATGAGTCAGGGCATTCTGGTTACTAGGAGCCCTAGAGGCACAGGGGTTACCTGCTGGGTTATGATCCTTGGGTCAGCAGTTTGAAATCACCAGGTGCTCTGTAGAGAAAGACAGGACTTCCTACTCCCATAAAGAGTTAAAATCTTGGAAACCTATGGGCAGTTCTGCCCTGTCCTATGGGGATATTATGAATTGGCATCAACTCCATGGAAGAGAATTTGTTTTTTTATTCTGATTACTACTTTGACTCTGCTGCCCATCACAGTAACCATGCCTACCTTGTCTCTGTGGACTGAAAGCAGCAACATATCCCTACCCCACAGGGACCAATTAGTCCCTTTACAGGAACATGTCTTAATTTACGTAGGGAAGTTTCCACTGTCAAGCCTTGCTGACATAAAACAACAAGCACTGGAGTTTTCTGAGATGCCTGAGTATCCTTCACAGTTTTTTCCTTTTTTATATGGATAAAAGGTGTGTCCGTTGAGTCAGCCAGGGTGCAGTATGGCCCCGACGAAACACACACATTCCTCTTAATGCTTCTTCCCCACCTCCCCACTCCCTATGGGTTTATTCTGATAAATCCACTCTAACATGCTGATTTCCCCAAACTTTTGAGTGCCTTTTTCTATGATATACCAAAGTAAGTCTAGTACTTCAACTTGACTTAGTGTAGTCCATCTCAAAACCCAGGTTTCAGCAAACCAACCAAATAAACTGTAGAAGATTCATTCCTAATCTCTGTAATTGAAACATTGAATGAATATCTGTACTTAGTGGCCCATGTCAATAAACTCAGACTGATGCAAGCTTGCTCCTAGCATGAGTATCCCATGCATTTAATAACCAGCCTCACACAGGTTTTCCAGCTTTCTTTCTGCATATATCAGAACACTCTAGCTGTTCTTTTTTTTAAATTTTAACATTTTATTAGGGACACATACAACTCTTATCACAATCCATACATATACATACATCAATTGTATAAAGCACATCTGTACATTCTTTTCCCTCATCATTTTCAAAGAATTTGCTCTCCACTTAAGCCCTTTGCATCAAGTCCTCTTCCCCCCCCCCCCCTTTTCACCTTTCTTGATCACTACATAGACTTCATCTTTTGGACTTTATTGTCTAAAGGCAATAAATAATGAGTGGTGAGGGTAGTGCTTAGAAAGCTGAAGCATTATCTTGTAAGGCATCTGTCTCAGGCAATGCTCCAGATAAAGTCTCAGGGGCCATATCAACAGATGTGTTGTTGTTAGGTGCCAACTAACACTGCTGCGACTCAGAGGGACCCCATTCCCACAGGCTTTACTGGACTCACCTCACCGTGGTCGACTCCCCTCCTCCTCAGTCACCTTCAGAGTGCTCCGCAGACTAGAGGGGCCTATCTGTCAGCAGTGTCTCTCACAGTGCTCTGCTTCCTTTGTTGAGGCTTTCAGTAGTTGAAAATGCTCTGAAGCTATTGCTCAAGGTGTTCAGCAGGTTCTTCCTCCCAAGTGAGAAGCTAACTCTTTCTTTGGTGCCTGTTCTTAGTCTGGACACTCAGATGAAGTCTATTCACTTTGGGTGAACCTGCTGGCATTTGAAATATCAGCGACAGTTTCCATTGTCACAGCTACCACAATACGTCAAACTGACAGACAAGTTGCGTATCAGCATACATAGTTGGGCTGATCTCCTCAGGGTGTGTGTGTGTGTGTGTGTGTGTGTGTGTGTGTAATAATGGTTTCACTGGGAGTGGATTAATGTCCTTAGATGGGAGGGTTGGTGCTGGTGGCTGGAATGCTTCAACAGAATCTCAGGACTCAATGTTTCCATTTCTTGGATACCCCATATCCTCCCCTCCCAAGCTTCAGGGTCCCATTTCTTTACAATGAGTCTTCTCGCTTTAATAGCAGACACCTTTGTAAATTAAGAAGTAAGTTGGTGTAATTCAGTTCCTCATATGATGAGGCTCTGGGTTTGGTTTTCAGCAAATCAGTTCTGTTACTTAAAGAGTAGGCTTTCTTTCATGGTAAAAGTAGAAGTTTTGAGGTTATTTATTTGGCATTGGATCTGGGCGTCTCAAGCTCTGGATTCATCTGCTTCTTTTACCAGTATGTCTATTGAAAGAAACACCAACAAACCAGATGTCCTATAATTCTCATCCTGACAAAATTGTAGAAAAATATAAAACAAAGGATCAGAGCCTTACTTCTTATTAATACTTCGTCTGTTGGTGGTGTTAATTTGGACATTAGTTTTGTCACCATAGCCATGGATTAACAGTGCCCCATTTACTAATAATGACAAACTTGGCTGAAGGTACAGAGAGAAGTGGAGGTCTTACTGCTTTCAGGCCCAGGTAGCCCTGAGAATCAATTTAGAAAACTGATCTTTATAATTTTGTTTCTCTTGAGCAGTGGTTCTCAACCTGTGGCTCTTGACCCCTTTTGGAGTAGTACTACCCTTTCACAGAGGTCACCTAAGACCATATTTCTGAAGGTCTTAGGAACAGAGACACTGCTCCTCTATCCGTCTCCAAGTGGGTCCGCCCACAAGCAGATCCGTCCACATAGGGGGTCACCACATCATGAGGAACTGTATTAAAAAGTCGTGGCGTTAAGGAGGTTGAGAACCACTACTTTAGAGCCACTTTCAGAACCAAGTGTTGAGTTTCCTAGAGAAGCAGAACCAGTGATGCTTGAATGTGTGTTTATAAAGAAAACATTTATATAGAGAAATGGCTTACACAATTGTGAAAGTGGATAAGTCTGGTTGAAGTCAAGCTTCTCCTGACTGTGTAGCTATGGGAGCTATGAACACAAAGTAGGATGATGAAAAAGAGTAATCACAGGCAGGCGGATATGGAGGTAAATGAATCCAAGGTGAGTTGAATGATAACAGATCCTAAGATCATAGGCAATGCAATAAGAGATTGAGGAACAAGATACAGGTCCAGCTCCCACAGCGGTAAAGTACCATAAAGAACACAGCTTTACTCCATTTCTTTCTTATACAAAAAAGCCACACAACAAGGAGGTGTCAACAGGCTGTGACCTGATTGATAGGTTGGGCTCCACCCCTGCCTTTAGGCAGCAATGTCTAGTTGACATAGATTCAAATCATCAAATATTTAAAGTAAAATTTTCCACAAGCCTTTTGAAGCCAACCTTGTGTTTATGCACTCATTTCACACACACCAACACATACAGACCTATGCAAAATATATATTAATATTTAAAATGAGGACTTAAGACAAGATGGCGCCAGGTGAGTGGAACATACTGAGGATTCTTTCGTGCAAGGTGAGTCTAGTGTCCAGGTGACCTAGTGGAAGGACTCTGATTAGTGAGAGAACCCCCAGGGACACACCCCCACCCCCACAAAACATCTGTCCTGTGCCAGATCGCCTGGGATCTAGGATATGATCCTTGGGACATCTCGGCTCATCAGGCTGAGCTGCCACTGCGAGCAGTAATATACCCACCCCACCCGCATGCCGGGTATCCATGCCAGGAGTTTCTTGGTTGCCCTGCCTAGACACACACAGCTGTGGCGGGACCCCCGCAGCAACCGCACACTTGTGGTGCTCCACGTAGAGAGAAGCTTCCTTTTTCCGCAGTTCCCCTCTCCTCACGTGGCAGCGATCCGCCTCCAGTCACCTAGGGCCCCAGAAACTGACCTGCAGTCTACCTGTGGCTGGTTAGGTGATTTGTGACTAAGGGCGATCCGCCCTCATGGTTACTTGGGACTGCACCCCTGGGCACTCCCCGCTGCTCCCACAGGCGACATGCCCACTGTCTGAGTCCATGGTGCTTCTGCAATTCCTGGGCCAGCCCATGCCACCGCAGCACACAGCAGCAAGTTCCCAGCACCAGCAGCCCTGGACGCTATGCCTTGCTGCCCCAGCCCATTCCTGCCAGTGCAGGAGGCTCCAGTGGCATGCGCTTCCCGCAGGAGCTACTTCTGCCTACCGACTCAGTACTCCAGGCCCACAGGGAGCAGAGGGACATGCAAGCTTGATTTGAAGAGCATGCATTTTCAACACAGAGCCTGGCTTTGCAGCCCTAGATCAGCACCACCTCCCGTGGCAGGGAGGCGTCCTCCACCTTGCCTTCTATTAGGCATCTTTAAACATTGGAGGGAAAAGTGGAAAACAAAGATTAAACAAGAAAAAGGGCTGCTAAGTGTGGCCTGACAGACCAGGTCAAAGCAGCCAGAGGAATACATATAGGCTCCAGCCCCCACTCCAGTCACTGAAACTCCTCACAAACTCTCCAACAACGAGAATAGAGTCATAGAACACCCCCCCCCCCTCATAGCAAAAGAAAATAAATAATAAAAATCATGGCATAATTCAACCAGTGGGAAGACAAGAGAATGATTTAAAAGATAAATGCAGCAAAAAGCTGGTTCTGTGAAAGAATCAACAGAATTGACAGAAGGCTGGTGAACTTAACCAAGAAAAGGAAGGAGCAAACATCAATAGCCAGGATGAGGGATGAAACAGGAGAAATCACAATAGACTCCAATGAGATTAAAAGGATAATCACAAAGTACTATGAAGGACTTTATCCTATTGAATTCAGAAATGTGGAAGACGTGGATAAATACTTGGAAAAACAATCCCTCCCTAGATTACCTCAGACAGAGGTCAAGCACCTCAACAAATCCATATCAAAAGAAGAAATAGAGAGGGTTATCAAGAAGCTACCTACCAAAGAAGCCCCCAGGCCAGATGGCTTCCCAGTAGAATTCTACCAAGCATTCAGGGAAGAGTTGACACTGATCCTCCATGAAGTATTCCAGAGCATAGAAAAGAATAGCAAACTCCCAAACTCATTCTCTGAAGCCAGCATAACTTTGATACTCAAACAGGGCAAAGACCCCACAGGTATAAAGAACTACAGGTGAACTAGAAATTGACAAATGGGATTTAATAAGAATAAAAAACCTACGCACCTCAAAAGACTTCACCAAGAGGGTAATAAGGCAAGCCACAGACTGAGAGAGGATTTTTAGTATTGACATATCAGACAAAGGGCTTATTACTAAAATCTATGACACCCTCATAGCCTGCAAAAATAGGAAAACAGTTAACACCCTAGGAAAGTGGGCAACAGAACTGAAAAGAGTTTTCACTAGGGAGAAGACCCGTATGGCCAACAAGCACATGAGAAAGTATTCCCATTCTTTAGCCATATGAGAAATGCAAATTAAAGCAACCATGAGATACCATCTAACACCCCTGAGGTTAGTCCAAATCAGAAAATCAGAGAGCAACAAAGGTTGGAGGGGATGTGGTGAAATATGAACCCTCCTCCACTTCTGGGTGTAGATATGCAGAGCCACTGTGGAAAGTGATCTGGCGATACTTAAAGAAAATGGTAATTGATCTACCTTATGACCCAGCTATCTCTCTACTGGGCATATGCCCAGAGGAGGTAAAAAATAAATACCAGTCATTTGCACTCCAGTGTTTATTGTGGCACAATCAACAATCGCCGAGTTGGAAATAATCTAAATTTCCATCAGTAGATGAATGGATTAGTAAACTCTGGCACATACATACAATGCAGTACTATGCAGCACTAAAAATCATGGATGATCACATGAAACACGTGGTTTCATGGGAAGAGTTGGAAGGAATTATGTTAATTGAGGAAAGCCAATCTCAAAAGGGCAAATATAACATGAGTTCCCTGAGGTAAGTACAATCAGCACAGTAGGAATAGAAGAAAAGACACTTATCTCACAATATATGGGTGAAAGCACAGGCAGTCGGGGGGAGGTCAGAGCAAACCCAGGGAGGTTCATGTGAGTCCAACATGAAGAAGGGGAAAAGTGGAAGGAGATGATGACATGGGGGAACAGGGCACTAACCCACCCAGGGGGAGATTATTGGTTGTATCTCCACAGAATTGGAGTGTGGATACAGACTCCACCATGGTGTGCCAAACCAGCAGGGTAATGTAACACGTGGAAGAAGGCATTAAAAGACTGGAATACAGGGCTGGCCCCAACCAGGACCAGCCTGACCCCCATCCTGGAAGTGTGTGCCGCAGAGAATGACACTAGACCTTCAGATGGGGGAAGGGAACTGATCTACCATACTCAGATGGAAGCGATCAAGAAGGAAAAAGAGAAAGGGGCAGGCGGCCTACACTCCATACAGGCACACCAAGGCCAGAGGATGAGGCTCTTGCATGGAGCTGCTGGGGCACAGAGAGGACTGTGGGACTGCCAACAGCTCAAGACTTGTTGTCCCCTAACTGGAGCGTACAGAGACAGGGGACAAAACTGGAGATACATGGCAGGGAGGCAGTGTGGGAATGGAGCACAACAGATCGGCAATTGGAGTAAAGCTGAGCCACAGAGTCCCTGAGGAGCCCCAAGAATGGACTTTGGTTGAGGAGAGGCAGCACCCAGATCTCCCTCAGGACCAAGGGGGAGGGTCTCATGGGGACCAGCAAACAAACCTTGACCTATGTAGGGTTTTTCTTCCTTTTTTTCTTTTCTCTCATCTTTTTATCTTTCCTTTTCTTTCTTCAACTGTATGTTTTCTCATTGTTCAGACAAGGATATGGATAATTTGCCTAATTATATGGGTTGGACCATGGGAGGGAAGCCTGGGGAAAATGCAATGGGGTCAATGGCCCTGGGAGATAGAGGGGGAAGAAAGGGGTAGGGAGAAGGGTGTGGTGAGCAGACAGTGTCATGGACAGGGGAACAACTAGGGAAGCAGAGCCAGCATCTTGGAGAGTGTAGAGATCCTGTGAATTATAGAGCAACAGCAAGATAGTGGAGAGGAAGCACTAAGAGGTGGAAGAAGGGGGAAAGCGATGGTGGGGCAGGGGAAGGCAAAAGGAAACAGAGGCAAGCTCTAGGAATAGATAGGGAGATTAACAGAGGTATGCACTTATGCAAATACATTAATCCATAACAATAGTGAAATTGGCCTATGTACATATATTTATAAGGCAATACACTGAAGCTGCAGATGGACCTTGGGCCTCGGCTCATACCTTCCCTCAATACAGGCACACTTTGTTCTAACAAAATGGTATATGTGATGCTCATCCCCCTCCCCGTCCTCCTACATGATTGATGAAGACAAAATGGGTGCATAAGCAGATGTGGCGAAGAGAGAGGATAGTGCCCGGCTATTAAAAGACATAGTGTCTGGGGTCTTAAAGGCTTGAAGTTAAACAAGCGACCATCCAACAGTGAAGTAACAAGCCCACATGGAAGTAGCACACCAGCTGGTGTGATCGTGAGGTGTCAATGAGACCAGGCAGTGGGCATCAGAAGAATCACAACAAACAGTAAACAAACAAACAAAAATGCACTGGCAAGAATGGAGGTGGGTTGGAGCGGAGACCCAAAGCCCATCTATGGACAATGGAACATCCCCACAGAGGGATCACAGGAAGTGGGTGAGTCCATCAGGGTGCAGTAGAGCATTAATAGGTCACACAATATACCTTTGATCCCTGGAGGCCTCCTCCCCTCCCCACCCCACCCTCCTCCGGTATCATGACCTCAGTGCTGCATCCCAATCTAGACTAGACGGGAGCATGTACATAGGTATAAGCAAGAGATAAAACTCACAACACATGAAACACAGGAATAGGAATGGGAATAGAGATACCAAAAGGGGAAGGGGAAAGGGGGGGGAAGGGGGAGGGAGGGGGAGTACCAAATGCAATGAATGGCACATAACCACACAGCCCCATCCAGGGGGGAAGAACAACAGAAACCAGAGGGGAAGGGAGACAGCTGTTGATGTGAGATTTGAAAATAATTAACAATCTATAATTGATCAAGGGGGCATGAGGGTTAGGGAGTGGGGGATAAGGAAGGGAAATAAAGAGGAGCTGATCCCAAGGGTTTCAATGGAAAGTAAATCTCTAGAAAAGAATTATGGAATATATGTACGAATATGTCTGATACAATTGATGTATGGTTTGTAATAAGAGTTGTAAGAGCCCCCAATAAAATGATTTTTAAAATGCTTAAACCAATATAACAGTATGCTGAATAAATAGCTTTAAATATGTTTTGTCATCTAACTGTTGGTCAGAGAATTTCCCCAAATCATGGATTTTAAAGTATACAGAAATCAAGACAGTCTCTGCATGTTTCTCTAGATAAGATGGGCAGGATAAACAGTTCGGAGAGGAAAAGAATGGGACCAACGGTTCAGGGGGGTTACAGAAGAAGGGGAGGTGGGAGAAAGGAAAGGGGAGCGGGGGGACCAACTCAGGAACAATGGAACAACAGTACATATATAAAGATATTTATATCTAACAAGAGGGGAATAGAACTAGGTACTCATATCTACATGTTAAGAATCAAAGTTGCAGATGGACATTGGGGCTTGGCTCAAGCACTCTCTCAACACAAGAACATTTTGTTCTAATAATCTGGCATTCTGTGATACTCACCTTCCTGACACAATCACTGAAGGCAAAATGGGTGCATAAACAAATGTGGTGAAGAAAACCGATGGTGTCTGGCTATCAAACCATTTAGCATGTGGGGTCTTAAAGGCTTGAAGATAAACAAGTGGTCATCTAACTGAGAAGCAATGAAGCGCAGATGGAAGAAGCACACAAGTCCATGTGATCATGAGGTGTCCATGGGATAAGGTATCAGGTATCTAAGACCCAGAACAAAATCGTACACAATGTGATTGGGGGAGTAGGGGGGAGAATGGAGTGGGGACCCAATGTCCATCTGTGGACAATTGGACATCCCCTCACAGAGGTGTCACAGGCAGAAATGAGCCAGTCAGGATGCAGTATAGCACCAATGAAACACACAATTTTCCTCTAGTTCTTTAATGCTCCCTTCCCCCCACTATCATGACCTAAATCCTACCTTAAAAATTGGATTAGACCAGAACACGCATGCTGCCCCGGATAAGAGCTGCAATAAATGAAATTCAGGATAGATAGACCCTTCAGGGCCAACACTGAGAGTAGAGATACCAGGAGGATTAGGGGAGGGTGGGGGGAAAAAGGGGAAATCGATCACAGGGATCAATTTATAACCCCCTCCCAAGGGGATGAACAATGGAAAAGTGGGTGAGGCCTGAGAGAGGATGATGTAAGATATGAAAGTAATAATCTATAACTTCTCAAGGGTTTGTGAGGGACGGTGGGCATGGGAGGGAGGCGGAAGAAATAGGGAGCTGATATGAGGGGCTCAAGTGGGAAGCAAATGTGCTTGACACACTTGCTGGATGTATGGATTGTGATAAGAAGTGTAAGAGCCCCCAATAAGAGTATTTAATAAAAATAAAAAAGAAAGTAAATTAAGACAGTATAGATGTGCCATACTTAAAAAAAACATTTTAGGTTGTATATTTCAGTTGTTTCAGATTGCTATTAAAAAGAGAGACTCTAATAAATATGTTTTAATGAAAACTATAACTCCTACTCAACTTTGAAGGAATAACTGGGTCAAAGGATATGATTATTTTGTTTAAAAAATGTTTCATGCATATTTTCAAAGAGTCCTCTGGAATTTTCTACGCCCACAATGTATATGATTGCCATTTCATTGTGTTGTCATCAACACTGGATTATATAGCTCTAAGAACAGTGTTGTCAGTTTGTTTGGCAACATTGCCTCTAATTGTCATTTTAATTATTTTAATATTTTAAAAAATCTCTGATTGCCACATTAATAGCTCCATAAGAAATGCCTTCTTTCTTAGCCTTGAAAAATAACAATAATTCATTTTAATGAGCACATTGAAACACAACATGCATGAAAGCGCTATAAAAATATTGTCATTGTTATTGTTGAGCCATCAGTTGATTCTCATTCATAGGATAGAATAGAACTGCCCCATAGGGTTTCCAACACCAGTAATGGGGGCCAGCCTATGAGTTGCTAATCCAACTGAAACTCGAGAGAAAGATAACGCTGTCAGCGCTCATCAAGATGTTCAGTCTCGGGAATCCAATATAAGGTCATTATGTGTCAGAACCGTAATGCTGTTAATCTCTATAGAACCAAACGGCCACACCTTTCTCCTACTGAGTGACTGGTGGGTTCCAACTGTCAACTAGATAGCTTAGTTAACTGATATTGTAGGTGCCATCAAGTTTGTCCCCACCAATAGCTATCTCATGCACAGCCAAAGGACTGTTCCTATGCGTCAGTCCATTGCTGGGGCCATTGCATCAATCCATCTTATTGAGTAGCTTCCCCCTTTTCACTTCCCTTCCACTTTACCAAGTATGCTGTCCTTCTCTAGGGACCAGTCTCTCCTGACAATATGTCCAAAGTATGCAAGACCAAGTATTGCCATCTTTGACCCTAAGAAGCCCTCTTGACCTACTTATTTCAATACAGTTCAGTTTGTTGTTTTAGCAGTGTGGTATTTTCAATATTCTTCTTTAACACTATAATTCAAATGCATCCTTATTTCAATGTCAAACTTTTCCATACATATGAACATTAAAAATGACAAGGCTTGGGGGCAGGCACACCCCCCCCAAAGTAGCATCCTTACTTTTCAATACTCTAAAGAGGTCTTGCTCAGAAGACTTACCCAATGCAATGTACCTTTTGATCTATTGACTACTACTTCCATGAGCAGTGATTGTGGATCCAAGCAAGACAAAATCCTTGACAATTTCAACCTTTTCTCCATTTATCATGATGTTACCAATTTGTTCAATTGTGAGGATTTTGGTCTTCTTTATATTGAATCATAGCACATACTAAAGATTGCAATTCTTGAGCTTCATAAACAAGTATTTCAAGTTTCCTCACTTTCAGCAAGCAAGGTTGTATCATCTGCATTAATAAGTCATTAATAAGCCTTCTAATCCTGATGTCACCTTCTTCATACAACCCAGCTTCTCTGATTGTTTGCTCAACATACAAATTGAATAAGTATGATGAGAGGATACAATCCTAACACACTCCTTTACTTATTTTGAACCACACAATATTCCCTTGTTCTGTTCATATAATTACCTTTTGACCCATGTGCAAGTTGGGCATAAGTACAATGAAGTATTATGGAATTCCTATTCTTATCAAGCTTATCCATAGTTTGTTATGATCTACACAGTCTAATGCCTTGGCATAGTTAATAAAACACAAGTAAACCTCTTTTTGGTGTTCTCTACTTTGATCCAAGGTCTATCTGAAATCAGCAACGATAGTCCTTGTTTCATGTCCTCTTCTGAATCCTCCCTACACCTCTGGCAGCTCCCTGGCAATATATGCAGCAATCATTATTGGATATCAATAATATTGTTCTATAATTTGAGCATTCTGTTGGCTCCCCTTTCTTTGGCCAAGTTCCTACTACTGCAATAATAGAAACACCACAAGTACGTTGCTTTAAAAAACAGAAAGTTTGTTTTGTTTGTTTGTTTTTACAGGTTAGGAGCCCAGATGTCTATATTCTAGGAGAAAGGAGTCTTGGTAGAATAATGGATTATCAATTGGGTGCTACTTTCTGCAAAGGTCTCCAGTCTTGGAGCCTGCATTAGTCTCTGGTCTGTAGGGTTGTTCTGAGTCAGAATCAACTCCATGGCAATGAGTTCTATGGAAAGGCTTTCTTTCTCTCTTCACTCTGGAAAAATATCCTCTTTTCCTATAAGCTTCTGCCAAACCAAATAAAACACAACAAAACATCCACACTCACTATGATTGAATCCATTTCAACTCATAGTCATCCTATTGAGCAGAATAGAATTGCCCCTGTGGGTTTTTCTGTCTTCCCAGGAGTGGTTAGTGGTTTCAAACTCAATTTTCCATCAGCGCTCCTATCTCTTTTACTAGGGGCTTTCAAAAAGTTTATGGGAAAAGTCCATTATTTTAAAATTTTATTTTCCCATGAACTTCTTGAAACCCCCTTCTAGATCTGGACAGGATTCAAACCAACCAGCCACTCCGCAGGAGAAAGAGGAGGCTTTTTGCTCAGATCGGCGATGCTTTGGAATAGCTTGTATTTCTGCTTGCTGGGTTGATTTCCAGTACCCCGGAGGGTAGTGGAAGCTATATTGGGAATCAATGGCATTTACAGAACAAAGACTCCCGAGCTCCAGCAACAAAAATGCCTTCCGGGCAATTATGGAGCAGCTTTCACTTAGCCAGAGAGACCTTCCTGGAGGCATCTGCTTCTTGATGTTGGGGCTGTCTTCCTTCTCCCAGCTGGAGGTCTGTTTAAAATAGGTGGATGGCTCCTTTATTGTCCCCTATAAACCAGAACTTTTACTTACTCTCTTTCTCTCTCTGCCTATCTTGAAACACCTTTTCTTTACATTGTATGGAATATCTTCCCTACTCATTCCCTGGGGTCTGGGACAGCTGTCAATCCCAGTGTCCCAATCTCCTTACCCTGATCCCTGAGAGAGGAGCATATGGACCAAACGAGGCCCATTGGGCAATCTTTGTATCATCCTGGCTAAGATTTAAATTGAGTAGAATAACACAGGCTAATGGTGATTAAAACAGACTCATGCTGGAAGAAACACAGCAGAGTCATATTATAGTTGAGAGTTTTAGAAGAATCTTTTTTTTTTACACCCTGCTATTGAAACGATGGCAGTGCGTTTTGAATTACATCAATGAAGCACATGGGTTTGTCTTCCCCCTACCCCCTAACTTATTTGATCAATATCTTAGTTTTCTTGGGTGGCCATAATAAATTACGACAAAACAGCTGACTTTAAACAGCGGAAATTTATTGTTTCACAGTTCTGGAGCATGGATGTTCAAGCTAAGGTGTCAGCCGTGTCAACTCCTTCTGAGGGTTCTAAGCAGAATGGTTCCATCCCTCTCTGGGCGTTTCTGGTTTCTTCCACCAGTCCTTGGTGTTCTTATGGGTGTACACTCCCACCTTACTACTCCATTTTCATGTCTGTGTCACCACCCAAAAGGACTAGGACCAGGACCCGTCTTATGCTGGTATCCTTACTTTAACTGGTAAGACCTGCAAAGATCAATTCTAGCACCACAAAGGTCACATTCGCCAATACAGTGACTCCAAACTCAAACCAATTTCTCTTCCAGCAAGACTCCCAGCAACCCTTTAGGACAGAGTAGAGCGGCCTGGTTGGGTTTCAGAGACTGTCACTTTTTTACAGGAATAGGAAGTCTTGTCTTTCTCCTTTAGAGCACCCGGTGATGTCTAACTGCTCACCTGCGGTTAGCAGCCCTGTGCATAACCACTACTCCACAAGAGCTCCCAACTAAACTAACCATTAAAGCTCTCAAAAATGACAAACCCCAGCCGGAGTGCTGGGCGAAGGAAACCCCTCTGACTCTTGTTTACAGCACACGCTGGTTTGAGTTCAGTCTTCCAATGTGTACTGGCCTCTTTATTGTGCATATCTAAATGTAAGCCAGGGTTCCCAAGGAACACTGCATACGAGTTCAACAAGAGGGTTCCCTTTCCCTCCCTGAGCTCTACTTCCATCCATTCCCTGGTTTGTTCTACTTCACTGACTTCATAGGAAAGCCTACGCTCTTCTCACTTAGATTTTTTCCTTGCTGACTACTTGTATGTCAACCATACATTTTCTCTCTCCCAGTATTTGTTCCATACCCCTGGCAGATAAAACCAGGAGACTACGACCTCACTTTCTGCTCTCTGTCTTTTGAGCTTTACAAAGTTTCTAAAACCAAATATCAAATTAAAATGAGAGCACTCTTAAGTTTTTCTCCCTGAGAGAATTATGCATATCAGAATTTGATTGACACAATAATTCTTCCTAATAAAAAACACAATACCTTAGTGAGGTTTAATAAAAAATATTTATTTAGTCTGAAAATCTGCAGAGACTGAGCTTGGCTCATCTCAGTCTGGCTTACTCATGTGTCCACCATCAGTTGTAGGTTAGCCTGATGTCTCTGCTGATCTTGGATAGACTCTTTCTCAAGTCCAGGTGGTATATGGGATACCAGCACTGGGTTAGGATCCCTGGCAGTGCAGTAGCTAAGTGCTTGTTTGCAAAGTAAAACATTGGCAGTTTGAATCCACCTGCTGTTTGTGAGAGGAAGGTCTGGCAGTCTCTATCCATTAAGATTACAGTCTTGGAAACCCTGTGAGGAAATTTTACTCTGTCCTATTGGGTCAGTGTAAATTGGAATTTACCCAATGACAGCAGGTCAATGGGTTGGATGCCTGAGGCAACTCAGTTCTGATCTTCAGCCTTCTCTTAGGCTAGGAGGGCTACCTTGGCCTGCCTTCTTATGGCTGTAACACAAGTCAAGCAAAAGTAAACTCACACAAGCAAGTGCCTCTCATGTTTCTGTTGGATCACATTCAATAGCATATTTCCTCGGCCCAAAGTAAGTCATATGGGGAAACCCAGAGGGGGAGGGCGCCATAGAGCTACATACGAAGGATGCAGATAAAGGGAGAGTTACTAGCCCCTTCAACCGATGACATGGGCCGTTTTTTCTTTCTTTCTTTTTTTTTTTACTTTTCTTCATTTTGTATCCCTAGTGATAAATTTACTGATAAAGATCAAAGATTACAGCCTTCAATGTACTTCGGTAGACAGCCTGTCTTTCAACATTAAAGAAAACAATAATTCTCACAACTGAACCAAAGTGATATCATAAATATGGAAAAAGTTGTCCAAGATTTCATTTAATTTGGATCTATAGTTAAAGCCCACGAAAGCATCAGTCAAAAACTCAGCACCCCTAGTGTATTGGAAAATCTGCTTTGAAAGACCTATTTAAAGTGTGAAAAAGCAAGGATGTCACGTTAGAGATGAAATGCGCTTGATCTAAGCCCCATATGCCTTCTTCGGTCTGGGCAATGAGCAATGAAGACTGGCAAAGAATTGATTCCTTTGAATCATGGTGTTGGAGGAAAATACAGACTCTATCATGAATTGCCTGTTGTGCAGAACAATGCTTTCTAGAAGGGAGGATGATGAAACTTAATCTCACATACTCTGGACATGTTATCAAGAGAGACCACTCCTGGAAAGGAACTTCATGCCCGTAAAGAGTCAGCAAAAAGGAGGAAGTCTATCAACGAGACAATTGACACCATGGCTGCAACAATGGGCTCAAACATAGCATTGTGAGCGTAACAAAGGAATTGATTGCACGTAATTGTGTTGTGCACAGAGTCACTATGACTTGAAGGTACCTAAAACAACTACAATAAACCTCTTCAGTTTGCTTATTGAAAGACAATTTCCAAACGAAAGCAGATTTAAATAATTGGAAACATAGGAAACCAACATATAATATACCAGTAGCTATCACATTGACTGAGTTACCCAGTAATTAGAATGGATCAAAAGAGCTTACCTGCCTGAGTACTCAGGTCACTCTCACCTGGGTAACTACATCGTTCCCACTTGCTATTCAGTGTGACTGGAGCTGATAATTGAATGCTGAAATTTATTTTGCTTGCAGACTTGAATGCCCAAGTAGCTCTCTGGCTAAAGTTAAGTGCTATGTGCTAAGTCTTGCTGAGCTCAAAGATTTTTATGTTTCTATAAACTGTTTAGAGTGAGTTTGGAATGTAATAAAATTTCCTCTTTCTGTATGAACTTCTTCATGCCTAGGAATTTTCATCTTCATAGATGGCATGTGAAGAAAGCATTTGGACTAACTCAAGTCTCTATTTTAGTTGAAGATATATATACATCTATACAACTAATATATATATTTATACATATGCATACATTCATTTTTCAACTAAAATAGAATATATAAAATATAGAAATATATTATGTATAAATATACTACGTATATATATATTTCATTTGTGTATTGAGTTTAATGACTAAAAGGTTCATATTCTGATTAGGGACTAGATTTTATATATAATTATATATATATATATATATTAACCACAGTTATGACTACATTGCTCAGTAGAAGCTAGGATGACTAACCTTTGATTTACTTACTTTGACTATGGCATCAGATTGCTGGAGAAAGGCATGATGTTTGGTAAAGTAGCAGGTCAGCAAAAAAAAATGAGGGAAACCTTCCATGAGATGGATTGATAGCATTAGCCGCAACAATGGACTGAAACATACAAGTGATGCTGAAGAAAAGAACTTCTAGCTACGGGCAATGCTTCATTCTTCTACACACAAAGCCGCCATGAGTCAGCTCTGACTCAAAGGCAACTGCCAACGGGCGGGAGTGGCTCAGTTGTCTTAATGATCACTCACCTAACATTGGCTCCCTGCCACAATTCTCTACCTCACTCGCTTATTCATTTATTTCACATGCTTGCTACTATGCACATGCACTGGTTTTATATTCGCTTATTTTCTCTTATGCCCCACTGGAATGTAAGTTTCATAATAGCAAGGGATCGCACTTAACTCAGTCACAGGGACACTTCTATTGCCCAGCACAATGCCTGGCATGAAATGTTAATTTTATGATAAAGAGCCATTTACATGCATACATTTACACCTTAGGACTTTATGTGTTAATTACTCACCTCTTTTTTATTTTTAAGTTTGAGGACTATAAGATAAGAGAAACAGGCAATCCATTTTTTTCTTTTCTGCTACTGGAAGTCCCTTCTAAAAGTACTTTCCACACATACCTGCTTTACTATGGAAGCAACCTACTTTTGGGTAGAGGTAGGTAGGTACTAACGGAATCAGAGGTGCAGGTGACTAAAATAGTCATCACAAAACAACTGCCTAAGAGGAATCCATGATCACTGATGTACAGGAGCAGTAAACTTTCCTGATGCGGAGGAAAAGCTGTCACCCAGATCTATTCAATACCACCCCACTTCGTTGTATTAGCTAATTTGTGTGGCTATGTTTACATGGTCAGGATTATGGATCACAGATGAAAAAGCCTCAGTAAGCTAACCCAATTATCCTTTTTATCTCAAGTTAAAAAAAACCCAAAAGGATTAACAAACCCTTACCAAAACTCAAGGTTAATTTATTTTATACTCTAGCCTCTCCTACTTAAAGGTGAAGATGTGGTAGAAAGCAATTTATTATTGTTGTTAATTGCCTTCTTGTTAACTCTGACTCATAGATACTGTACATGTAACAAAACAACGCTTTGCCCAGCACTCTACCCACTTCATGATTACTGGTATGTTTGAGTCCATTTTTAGGGCTATTATGTCCATTCATTAGTGATTTCCTTCATTTTAGCTGCCTACCAAACAAGATGTCCTTGTCTGAAGATCGGTTCTTCCTACTTACGCCTCCAAAGTGAGTGAGTGGTAGTCTCCTCATTCTCAAAGAAAGCATTTAGACAATGCTTTCTTCCTATGTCTTAATTTTGATGTGGGATTGCTGAAATATTCTGGCCCATGGTGTCAAAAGAACACCAGATGCCTGGTTGTGGCTCAAGAACATCTCCCAAGAGAGCTGAGAAGTGTGTGCAGCAGCCCCAGGGCAGCCAGAGCTGTGTCCTTACCCACACTTTTTGAATGAATACTTTTAAGAGTTAACTGTCCGGTTCCCAATGCTAATTCCTGTCTAGAACTCATGAACATAAGTTGCTATTTTTCATCTGAAAACATCAATATAGGCCTGCATTTTCCATTTCACTGTCAGTACCCCTGAGGCCACTGAGGATTGTCTCTGGCAGATTTTGTCTCCCTTGATCCAATGGAGCCAATTCTAAATATACCTGGTGAAATAACAAGGGCCGTGGCACCATCCGGGTGAGATTAGCCTAAACAAGTGAATATTGCTGAGATTGTAAGACTCACATGTCCTAAAAGCACTGGCAATACAATGGAGTGGATGGTATTGAATAGATTCTGAGTGACAGGTTTTCCTCAGCATCAGGAAAGTTTACTGCTCCTGTACATGAGTGATCATGGATTGTTTGTAGTTGTTTCATGGTGATTTTTTAGTCATCTGAGCTTCTGATTTTGGTATTACAGCTGTACCTTCATCCCAAACTTTGTTTACTTTTATAGTAAATCAGGTATGTGTGGAAGGTACTTTTAGAAGGGACTTCCAGCAGAGATGTAACCATTTTTGGGAGGAAAGAAAAAATGAGTTGCTTGTTTTTACTATCTTTTAGCCTTAAACTTTTTTTTAATTGAGGTGAGTAATTAGCACACAAAATTCTAAGGTGTAAATGTATGCATGTAAATGGATCTTTATCATAAAATTAACATTTCATGCCAGGCATTGTGCTTGGCATTAGAAATATACCTGCTATTGAGTCAGGTGTGGTCCCTGCTATTATGAAACTTACATTCAGGTCAGGAATAAGAGAATATAAAAGCAGAGAGATACTTAAATATTTGCAGTGGCAAGCATATGAATTTTTTTCAGATTTGCATATCTAGCCCTATGCATTGGTTCCTGAATGCATGCATGCTACTCAAACAACCAAAATGTCAAAACTACCATCATGTCAATATTGACCCTACAGGACAAAGTAGAATTGCTTCCGTGGGTTTCCAAGGCTGTACATTTTTAGGGAAAGCAACATCTTTCGCCTGAAAGAAATGGTCGGTGTTTTCATCAAGTAACCCCCTTTGCCATTAGGGTTGCTACAGCTGTATCTTAATCTGCTTGAATGGTGATTCGATGTTCAGTTTAGCTCTTGAACGACTTTTCTTTGAGTAACTACTCTTTCTGGGTTGAGCATCTGAATCATTATAGAGCTTCATTAGCAAATAAGAAAGAAGATGTACTGTAATTCAACAAGAAAAAAGAAAGAAAGCGAATCATTATATCCTTAATGACATATACTTTAACTGAAAGGTTAGAAATGTGAATATGCTGAAAAATACCATAGAAGAAATGCTTATCTTTTGAAAATATATAACCACTGAAAAAACCCAGAACACAATTCTACTTTGACTCAAGTCAGACTTGGCCACAACTAGTTATTAGGTAGCATCTTTGTGCTCTCCACTACCAAATGCTGCCTGAATTTTTGCACCAGATAGATGCTTTTCTTTTAATAATCATTTTTTCACATTAGAAAACTAAGTGTTAGGATGCTAGGTTAAATTGCTCAAGTCACACAATGAGGAAACTGTTCATATTTTTTAATTTGGATGTGCCTGAAACTTGAATGCACTCTGCACCACTTTGTTACATTGCTAGCTATTGTCCTGTATCTTGTGTCGCTAGCCTAGTAGTCCCTATGAACTAGGCAGCCCTTCCGGCTGCCTTTCTTACTTTTCAGGCTCTTTGGAGTCTTAGCATATTTGTCATAAACTTTTCCATGACAGGGCACAGCTACTGACTACTCCAAAGGATCTATCTCTTATTTTCTGAAATTCTTCTTCTTGCCCTTATATCTGGCTTGTCCTACAGGCTGCTCCATCCATTTTAAAGGCCACCTTTACATGTCAACAGAGACTGAAATTTTCATTTGCAAAATAATCGATGGCTATTGTGTGCTATAATTTAAAATGCTTCCAATAATCAGTTCTTAGGAGAGTTCTGCATTCCATGCAGACAAGGCGTGTGTAGCAACCATCTACCCAGTTGTAGCATTAGTAATAGAACAGCCTTTTCCAATCCACACCTCATAGGATGCTATTGCAAGGAAATGCTTCTTAGCAATTTTCATAGAATCTTGCCTTTTGTGTAATAATAGAAGGCAATCCGCTTTTTCAGTGCAGTTATTTGGTAAATTGAAATTCCCTTTTTAAGTTTGAGACAACAGCAGAGTAGTTAAGGCTATTTGGCATGAGATAATAGCTTGTACTGTTGATGAAAACCAAAGTAGTCTCTCATAATGCAACAACTACTGCATTTTACATAAGTGCCACAGATGGGTCTCACTTTCTGCATACATAAATAGTTGTATGAAAATCCAAGTTTTGTAAAAAAACAAAACATAAATACATAAAGCCTGCAAATTGCTTTATTTTTTTAAAAGCAAAACATTCGTTTTCATAAATAATTGCTCAGTATTTCCTAATACTGCTTTAGCTACTTAATTACAGCAGGGACTTTGCTTTCAAAGGAACCCAAGTATACATGTATATCTTATAAGACCTAGCTTGATTCATGAAGAAAAGAAACAATACTGTTTATAAGGGCTACTCTTTCTAAAATTATATCACTTTTGTTTGATATGTAAAACATAAATGAATTGAATTACAATAAATAAGATAGAGGAAGAAAGTGAAAACAGTCTGTTAGCTTTAGGTAAGGACCAATGCTGTGAATTCAATTGTGTTCCCCAAATATTTGTTGGAGTCATGATTTTATATCTTATACGTGTGGATGTAATCTCATTTGGGAATGTGAGTTTCTTTTGGATGAGAATGAGGTCCTGTCAGTGTAGGATGTATCTTAGTCACTTTAAAAATATACAAAATATATATAGAGGCAAGCAAGCATGAATGTGGACTATTCCGTTACCTCCCGGAGACCACCAAAGCATTGAGGAACACCAAAAAGCAAACCAAACTCACTACTATTGAGTCAGTGCTGGCTCATAGCAACCTCTTATGGGTTCCTGAGACTGTAACTGTTTACAGAAATGGAAAGACCAGTCTTTTTTTCCGGGGAGCTGCTGGTGGTTTTAAACTGCCAGCCATTCTAATCACAGCCCAGTGCCTAATTACTACACCACCAGGGCTTCTATTAAGGAACACAGAGGCTAGAAATGCTAAAACAAGAATTGTCCCCAAGAGAGGGAGGATGGAGAGACCTTCCTTAGAGATGGTACCCTGAATCCGAATATCTGAACTCAGAGAAAAAGAAAAACACCTGTTTGTTCAGACCATGTTCTTGTGGTCTTTCAGTTATAAGAAACACTAAACAACAAAGACAAGTGATTATATATTTTTAGTTAAACATTCCTAAGTAGTATACAACTTGAACCTTTTACTTTAACAATTTTATACTTACAATATGCTATTATATTCCTGGAAGCATTACTGGTAAAGTAATTTTCATAGTGGAAGATCTGAAATTAAATACCATCTCTATTTCTCTCTGTTTGTTAAGTGACTCAAACCAATGGCAATTCAAGTAGTGAGAACACTTGGGGTCTCGCGTTTGTTAAGAATTTTAGTCTTAGTTTATGAAATAAATTTGATGATGAATAAGTGGCTGTTTATCAACCAGAATATATTCTGTTTACTGCATCAAATATGTCAATTAAAAATAGTTTTAATGGCATATATTTCACATATCAGACAAATGAATCATTCAATCATATGAAGACAATTTGCTCAATCATCACTACCATCTTTTTCAGACTATTTTCTTCTCACACTCATTGTTATTAACTACCTCTCTCCATCCTCCCCTGCCATGCCCTTATCCAGTTTCTATCTCTATCTTGGATTCTATCTACCTATCTTAGATTCATACACAGAAAATCATACAAAACCATACAAAGAAAGCAAAGTAAAACCCCAACAATTATGACTAGATAAAACCCCCCAAAATCTTAGCCAAAGACTGAAACAGCTATAAAATTGGTCAAAAGGAAGTTCAAATGATTTACATGAACTGCATCTGCTATTTTTGATTTTAGAATACTCTCTGGCAATTTGGGGTGTGTCCAACACCTTGCAATTGTGAACTACATCGTGATGAACATTGGAGCACAGATGTCTGGCCATGGTTGGTTTCTCGTCTCTTCTGGGTATATGCCCAGTAGGGGGATTGCTGGGTCATATGGTAGCTCAATTCTCATTTGTTTTAGATATCGCCAAATCGATTTCTATAATGGCTGCACATACTTACATGTTCACCAGCAGTGAGCGAGAGTTCCTGTTTCCCCATAGCTCCTCCAACACTTGTTGCTTTCTGTTTTATTTTTTGTTTTGTTTTTAATTGGTCTGAGGATGTTAGGTGGTATTTCATAGTTGTTTTACTTTACATTTCTTTTATGGCTAATGATAGGGAACATTTTCTCATATATTTATTGGCCATTTGGATTTCTGCCCTTGGAAACTTCTGTTCAGGTCCTTTGCCCACCTCCTCAGTGAACTTTTTTTTTTCCCTTGTAAGTTAGCAGAGAATTATAGATTTTAGTAATAAGGCCTTTGTCTGATGTGTCATTGTTAAAGATGTTTTCCCATTCTGTGGTCTCTCCTATTACTCTCTTGGCAAATTCTTTCAATGTACACAAGTATTTTACCTTTAGCATATTCCACCTGTCAATCTGTGCTTATATCCTTCCCTATTTCTGATAGCCTATGTATTCTCTGAGTCAAAGTTCTCAGATTTGTTCCATCATTAGTTATTTCATGGTTTCATCACGGTTTTTTAGTGATGCATAATATTCCTTTGTTGTATGCATCATGATTTGTGTGTGTGTAAGAAAGAGTTTTATATACAAGAGCAATTGAACATTGAGAAAACATCCCAGCCCAGTCCAGATCAAGTCCATAAGTCCAATATTAGCCTATAGGTCCAATACCAATCTATAAAGCCCTCTTCAGACTCACATGAAATGATGCCAAATGCAAGAAGATCACAGGCCAGTGAGTGGAAAGTCTTGTGGATCCAATGGCGGTGGGAGCATCTCAGCGCTGGTGTGACTCTCCATGTGGCTCCTCCAGCTTCAGAGCTCTAGCATAGCTCCATGTGTCTTTTTAAAAAATCATTTATTAGGGGCTCATACAACTCTTATCACAATCCATACGTACATCAATTGTGTAAAGCACATATGTACATTTGTTGCCATCATCATTCTCAAAACATTTGCCTTCTACTTGAGCCCTTAATATCGGCTGCTCATTTCCCCCCTCCCTCCCGTCTCCCTTTTTTTAAATCCATTTTTTTTTACCAATAGGCACTTGGAGTCTGATTATGAAAAGTAAATGTAAACTTCATTCATATTTGGAAAGCACAAAGCAAATACACTTCAAAAATGTTCTCAGTCTTCTTAGCTGGTTAGTTTACAGGTTGTTATACTAACTTAAATTTCTTGTAATAGGTAACTGAATTATAATCTATGCACATTGTACCAGAAGTGAGCAATACATTAGAGGAGACAATCAACTGAGCATAAAACAATGAATCAGAAATACTCTTCTCATGTACATTCATTTGAAAGGTGATCTTTAGTATGCCACATATCTGCTTTGCCTATGAGGATGTAGAAATCTTTGATTGTTAACTTTTAAAATTTGGGGTAACTGAGAACTCAGAACTGATGCCTATGAGTCTTGTTGGTGAAGAATATTGGATATATTGTAACTGGCCAAATGAATGAACAAGTCAATCTCAGAAGAAATGCAACTCACCTTACAGGTCAGAATAGCAAAATTTAAGTCTTTATTTTGGACACATCATCAGAAGAGATCAACCTTCAGAAAAGGACGTCATGCTTGGTAAAGCAGAGGATCAGCAAGGGAAAACCATCCTGAGGCAAAATAGCTGCAAACATGGGTGCAACGATAACAGAGATAATTAGGATGGCTCAGGACTGAGCAATGATTTATTTTATTTATCATAATGCTACCATAAATTGAAGCTCACTTGATGACAAAAATAGACACTTGTTACAATATCATTTATAGGTCAGTGTTTTGAGTGTCTACACACATACAGTTGTATTACTGTAAGCGTCCTCCGTGTTATTAGGAGAGACCAGTCACTGGAGAAGGACATCATGCTTAGTAGAATGGAAAGGCAGCTAAAAAGAGGAAGGCCCCTGTCAAGGTGGATTGCCACAGTGGCTACAATGGCCTCAAACATGCGAACATTTGTGAGGATGGCACAGGACTGGGTGGTGTTTCACTCTGTTGTGTATAGAAGTCAGTCAGGGTCAGAACCCAATCTATGATACCTCTCAACAACAACACGATCACTCAGACCAAGATTTGGACTATTTTCAGGATGCAACAAATCTTTCCTGTGCCTCTGTCTAGTCAAAACTTACCTCTCCCCAAACAGATATGCTGATATTTTTCAAGACAGATTTGTTTAGCTAGTTAGTAAACTTTGTAAAAGTAGGATTATATATTTTATACTCCATTTTTCAGTTTCACACATTATTATGCAAAGAATATGTTGGTAAGAATATGTTGGTTAAATATTGGTAAGACTATGTCTGCAAAATATGTTAATTGCATTAATCAATCATTTATCTTTAAAAAACCAGGTAGTATTTCACTGTGTAAATATTCCACACTATGTTTTTATTCAACTTTGATGAATATTTGGACTACTTTTCGTGTTTAGAGATCATGAAAATGGTTACAAAGAAAATTCTTGTCTTGTGCTTTTGCTGAAAATGCATCAATTTCTCTTAAGCATGTTTGTAAGTGTGGAGTTGTTTGGTAATAAGGTATTCACCCACTGCCATTACGATGATTCTGACTCAGGCATCTCTGTCAGGTATGCATGTGCCATTTACAACTTTTCCAAATGTTTGTCTTAATTAACCCCTCTATCAGTATGCGTGAGAGTTACAGTTGATTCACATTCCTGTCAACCTTGGGCTTATCAATATTTTTAGATTTAGCCATTCTGGTGGATATTTAGTGGCATCTTATTTTAGGGTTTAATGTTCACTGTCATATTAATTTTCTGTAACAATGGGTTCAAACACAGTAACAATTATGAGGATGCCTAGGACCAGTAGCATTGTCTTCTTTTGTACAGAGAATTGTCATGGGTCAGAAGTGGCTAGATGGTACCTAACCACAACAGCGATGACAACAACATGCATTACTCATTAGGAAAGTGCAAATTAAAATCAGAAGTAAAACACCCCTAAGCATAATCTTAAGTGTTGACAAAAACGGTGGCCTCGGACTTTCACACATACAGGTGGATGAGTGAATTAAGATAACCATTTTGGAAAGGTGCTTAATAGCATATGCTGACCTCATAGGGTCTCCACATGTCAGAATCAACTTGATAGCAATGGTGTGTACCTTATGACATAATAATCCACTAATGCGAGGAAGATGCGGCTATTTGCTCTACAAAGATTTACAGCCTAGGAAACCCCGTGTAGGGATGCTACGAACCAGAACCAGCGTGGTAAAAGTGGGCACTGAGCAATGATGGCGAGCACCTTTTCAGAAGCTCCTGGGGCCTTTAGATGGCCTTTTAAAATGAAATTCCTGTTCACATATATTTTACATTGCATTTTCCCCTTTCTCTTATCAAAAACTCCCTTCTAATTTTGATTGAGTGAAATACAGGCAGAAGTACTCCACCACTCCTTCATGGGTAGAATTAAATTGTCTTGTGCTTGATTCATGTAAATCTTGCTACATTATGCCCACTTACATCAAGCTTTTTTACTCTAGTTCTATATTTTTTCTGTTCTAATATAAATTCTCAAAAATGTTTATTGAATGCATACTTACTATATTGTCTGTCATCAGAATGCATGGTCTTCTTAGTGAGTGTATATGATATATTCCTACAGATAGATAAGCTCAATATCAATTTATATTAACAATTACAGGGATGTCATAATCATAATTATGCTATCACTAATAGTTATTAGTGAGATTAAATCTTTGCATGAAATTGGGAACCTAAAGTTAGTGTTAGGGTCTCAACTGTGCAGGATGTCCAGTGTTTACTCAACTGAATGTAGTAAATTGCATAGAGAGTTTTACATATTTTCTACTTTTAGATTATTTTTTCATTTATTCTTTAACTTGTCATACATATTATTAGAGAATAAAAACATGATAAGTAATTGAGGGAGCAGACTACTTTCTGGCTGTCAGGGCACCATGGTACATATTTATGCTCTGGCGTGCAGAGACCCAGCTCCTATTTAAAATAATACATTCAAACATTTAGTGTTACATATGATGGAAAAACAAATCCCCGAGGGATAAATAATTTGATTTTAATATTAAAAGGTTATCTTTCTAATTAAAAATGTTGATATTTAAAAGCTAAAGCCAAAATTTGTTTTCTGGGTTTTTTAATGTTGTCTTAATGGAAGAAAGGAGAAATTGTCTAATTCTGCTTTAGCATATGGCCGTATCTTGGGAGCAGTCATAAGATTTTAACAGAAAGTGCAGAACATTAAAAATAGGATTTTAGGTGCTAACTTTTGGGGCTTGGTTAGAGGACAGAACAATTACACAGCAGTTTTATGAGCACTCCTGATGTGTAATATTTATTTTTATTTGCTCTTCATTTATATTTAGTGCATTTTGTAAACTTGCTTAAAGCTATCAAGTAACATTAGAAATGATAATAGAAACAGTTCTTAATGAAGACTTTTTAAAGAAAAGATTGACTTTGAGGTGTATTAAGGGCATAGCTTAGTGAAGCAGCCTGTATGCATCATAGATTTAATTCATATACATAATAAAATCTTTCCATGTGCTTGTAGAATAGTACTAAGATCAATAACCTGAAAAGAGCCAAAGGAATGAAAATACATGGTAGATGATACTTACTTTGTATGAAATAGTAAAGGGAATATTTAAAGCTTAGTGACATATTAATATTGTCTGTTTTATATTTTGCTTGCTATATTACAAGAAGGTTGCACTTATTTCCAGAATTTTAATCAAAACCTCTGAAGGCAAAAAGTAGGCATTCAAAATCCTGAAAGAAAAATAGGAAAGAAAAAAAAAAGAAGAAGTCAGTGGATGACTAAGGACTTTCAGCAAAATAATACACTCAATGGCTTGCTAGGCCTTTGATTTTTATTGTGCAGCCTCACAATTAGCATGCGATATTATGATAAATGATGAGAGTTTTACATGCTACATAACTAGCATGTAAAATTATCATAATGATAACAACATGGCATGAAGAAAATATTTAATTTTAAAAGTACCTGAAGGCAAAACAATAAAATGAGTTTTAGTATATATATATATATGTCACTTAAAATAATTAGTGAAAATTACACTAAGTAGGATTCAGAAGTGGGTATGGTTCCTGCTCAGAGCAGACAATGCACAGAGAGGATCATAGGGCTGTCCCCACCACAAGAAACGGCATCTCTCACTGAACCATAGCACTACAGGGGACAACATTGGAGAAACAGTACGGGAATTGTGTCCAATCTGACCCCATCACACTGGGGTAAAACACTAAGGACATGCAACTTAGCAGCAAGGGGATCAAAGTGATGAAATCCCTGGGGGACCAAAAATAGACTTTAGAGACAGAGTGTGGCACCCTATGAGATTTGACTGGAAAATACTCATAAAGGCCAACAAATAGTCCTTGAACTATTTATAGGCTTCTCCATTTTTGTCAGTGGCTTTTTTGTTGTTGTTTTGTTGTTGTTATCATTTTGTTGGTTTTGAATTCCTTTGTTGTTTTGTTTTGCTTTGCCTGGTTTTTGCTCTTATTAACGTCCCTACATGTCTATCTAGATAAGATAGGCATGAGAAACAGTTCAGAGATGAAAAGAATGGGACCAATGATTCCAGGCAGATACAGAGAAGGGGAGGTGGAAGATAGGAAGAGGGGGCAACCCAGGGAAAAGGGAATAACAAGTGAACTAAAATCAATGGAAATAAGGCATAGGATGCCTAGTGGGAATTAATTAAGGGCAATGCAGCATTGAAGAATTACTAAACCCTAATGAAGGCTGAACATGATGGTGGGACAAGAGGAAAGTAAGAGGAAAGAACCAGGAGGCAAAGGACATTTGTAGAGGTCTAAATACTGGCAAGTACATATATATTTATATATAATGAGAGGAGAATAGATCTATATACTTATATCTATATGTTAAGAATTAAAGTTGCAGTTGGACATTGGGCCTCAACTAAAGTACTCCCTCCACACAAGAACACTTTGTTTTACTAATCCAGCATTCTGTGATGCTCACCTTTCCAACACGATCGCAGAAGACAAAATGGGTGCATAAGCAAATGTGGTGAAGAAAGCTGATGGTGTCTGGGTAACAAAAGATACAGTGTCTGGGATCTTAAAGGCTTGAAGATAAATAAGCAGCCATCTAGCAGGGAAGCACCAAAGCCCACATGGAAGTAGCACACCAGCCTGTGTGATCATGAGGTACTGATGGGATCAGGTATCAGGCATCTAAGACCCAGAACAAAATCATACCCTATGTGAAGGAGGCGGGGGTATGTAATGGAGACCCCAAATCCATCTGTAGACAATTGGTCATCCCCTCACAGAAGAGCCACAAGGAAGAGATGGGCCAGTCAGTGTGCAGTATAGCACCAATGAAACACAACTTTCCTCTAGTTCCTTAATGCTTCCTGTCCCCCACTATCATGACCTCAATTCTATTTTACAAATCCGATTAGACCATGCACACTACTACAGATAAAAGCCTGCAACACAGGGAATCCAGGATAGGTAACCCCCTCAGGGCCAACAATGGGAATAGAGATACCAGGAGAATAAGGGGAAGGCGGGGGTGGATGGGGGAAGGGGAAATCAATCACAAGGATAAATATATAACACCCTCTCAGCGGGATGAACAACAGAAACATGGGTGAAGTTTGACATAGGATAATGTAACATATGAAAATAATCATCAATAACTTATCAAGGGGTCATGAAGGAGGAAGAGTGGGGGAGGAGGGGAAAATGAGGAGCTGATATCAAGGGCTCAAGTAGAAAGACAATGCTTTGAACATGATGATGTCAACATATGTACAAAGGTGCTTGAGACAATGGATGCATGGTATGGGTTGTGATAAGAGATGTAAAAAACTCCCAATAAAAGTATTTAAAATAAATAGATGTGGGATGAAGGATATCATTGCTGATGCTAGCTAGATCCTGCTTAAAAGCAGAGATGATCAGAATTATATTTATCTGTGATTTGTGAACTATGCCAAAGCATTCAACTGTATGAATTATAGAAAATTATGGAAATATTATGAAGACTGGGAATTCTAGAATAATACATTGTGTACCTGTAGAACCTGTACATGTATTAAAAGGTTTTGGAACAGAAAAAGTGGATATTGTGTGCCTTAAAATTGCAAAAGATGTGCAGTAGGGTTGTATCTTTTCACTTTATCAAATAAGGTCTGTACAATTAATCTGTGCAGTTTGACCATGTGTAACAGAATGCAGCATAAGGATGTGAGGAAGTCATTAACAGCCTGTGATATTCAGATGACAATTCCTTACTTTCAAATGAAAACAATTTGAAACACTGATGAAGGTCCAAGGCTAGAGACAGGGCAAGGGAGCTAAAGTAGAGATTTGGATAAAACATGTGTAAAATCTATGCCAACATCATGGGACTACATTTCCCAGAACCCCTTGCTACTATTGGTGGAAGTTCCCAGAATCTCTTTCATGAGACCTTTCTTTTATTTCTTTGTTATCTTTTATTTATTTAATTTTAATAAAACATTTTATTGGGGGCTCGTATAGCTCTTATAACAATCCATACATCCATTGTGGCAAGCATATTTGTGCATATGTTGCCATCATCCTTTCAACCTTATCAAAACATTTTCATTCTACTTGATCCTTTGGCATTAGCTCCTCATTTTTTCTCCCTCCCTTCACCCCCCACCCTCCTACTCTCCCACCCTCATGAAGCCTTGATAAATTATTATTATTTTCATATCTTACACCATCGACTATCTCCCTTCACCCATGTTTCTGCTGTTCTTGGTCGTGCTGGTTATATGTCTATCATTATAAGTTCCCCTTCTCTCCCTGCACCTTCCTCCTACCCTCATGGTATCACTACTCAAATTATTGTTCCTGAGGGCTTTATCTGTCCTGGGTTCCATGTGTCGAGAGCCCATATTTGCACCAGTGTAAAAACTCTGGTCTAGCCAGATTTGTAAGGTAGAAATGGGGTCATGATAGTGGGGGTGAAGAGGCATTAAAGAACTAGAGGACTGTTGCGTGTTTTGTGGGAGCTATACCTCAACCCGGCTGCCCCTTCCCTTCCTGGTGACCCTTCTGTGAGGGGATATGCAATTGTCTAGAGATGGGCATTACTTCCATTCCAACCCCACTCGCTCACATCACATGAGACCTTATAAAAATGTTTCGTGTGCATTAGTTGGAGGGGGTAAGGCATCCTGAGGATGGCTATGCTGGCTGGTAAGGATTTCTTTTTCTTCAAAGTCTTATGATAAAAGTTTCTTGCAATGCTCATGACTTCCAAAGTAAATCTTTCTCTTGGTAAGACAAGAACTTGGTCACAGATAAGAATAATGGTCACAGGTATAGATTGCATTCAATATGGGTTACACCTGAAACTGAAGAAAATAAAAATTCTCACAAGTGGATCAATAAACAATATAATGAAAAATGAGGAAAGAATTGATGTCAATTACTTTATTCTGTTTCATCTATGGAAGTCACAGTTATGAAATCAAATAATATATTTCTGGACAAATATATAAAGTTTTAAAGAAGTAAAGTTGTTACTTTGGAGACTAAGATGCACTTCATTAAAGCATGATCTTTGTCATTTCAACACTCTCACATATGCTTGGGAAAGCTGGAAAATTAACATGAAAGACAAAAGAATTGATTAACGTAAAATGTGGCATTAGCAAAGAAAATTGAAAAAGTCAAGTTTATAAGATTTCTTAGCAGCAAGAGTAGTGGTGAGATTTTGGCTTGCTTACTTTAAATATGTGATCAGGAATGACTAATTTCTAGAAAAGCACATCATGGTTGGTAAGGTAATGGTTCAGTGCAAATGAAGGACACCCTCAATGAAATATATAGACAGACTAGTCAAACCAATGGACTCAAATATAGAAGATTTGTTATGGTAGAATACATGGCAATATTTCATCCTCTTATCCATGAGGGCATCATGAATTGGCATCAACTCAATAGCACCTACAACCACCAACACACAATTAAAAGTACAATATTAACCTTATGTATATTTACCCAAAAACACACACACACACAAAGAAGGATGATCTTACATGTTATAATAGTATACCTGTGATAGAACTGATTGGGACAATTCATCTGACTTGGCTGCTGGTGCCTTCTGCTTCCATTATACTTTCATGTGTCCCTTCTCTCTATGGAACTGAGGGGACTGCTGCAAGAGAGCACAATCTTTCTTTGGTCCAAGCTCAACAGCAAGGGCAAACTGAACCGCTCACAGGGGAAGGTAGAATTCAAGCTCACTGATAAAGAGCAACTACCTTTATCAGCCTGCTCTGCAAGAAGTGCTTGTGACTAAGAAGTCAAAGAGCTTGTGGTTGCTTAATGGACAACAGTGGTCATTTCAATCAATTTTTGCAATGTGGGAAAGAAGACCTGTTGATGCCAAATCTGTGAATTTTATAAGCTAATTTGGGATCTGGATTTTCATTCAAAATCTATCATTTCTTTAAAATATTAGAAGGCTTTGAAAAAAAAAAACCACCGTGTGGGCCAAATAACACATGTCTATTCTGGGTTTGGTCTTCAGAATCCTAGTATGAGTCTATCACATACAATCTGATAATTATATTTCCTTCAATTTCTTTTCTTAATACATAAAATTAAAACTGAATTCAGAAAACTCCAGGGGACTTCTTACTTTTTATTAGTAATGTTCTTGCTTATCATGTGGGAAGAATATCTTTAATTTTTAGTACAATTAACCCAATGTAACCTTGAGATTATAAAGCCAATGGCTTACAGCAACATCATAGCTTTGGTTTTAACAGACCATATATACTCGTGCATATGCTGAGTTTTTCAGCATATTTTAATGCAGTTTTTGTGGTAAAAATTGGTGCCTCAGCTGATATCAGCTCAGCTTATACTCGATTATATATGGTATGCATCCTTTTGTGAACACTAATCAGTAGAGTGCCAACTAAGAGACAGATAGCAATGAACATTTATCCTTCACACTCTTCAGAAGCTGACTGTGGATACAATTTAAATGCAGTCAGAAAATTAAGATCATGTAACATAACGTGTTACCTACAGTTATAAAATCAATATGTTATATGTTGAACAAACAAAGACATTTATTTTATAACTCTGCACTGATTCTAAACAACTGATTATCTCTCAAGTTTAATGATCAAATTTTGAATTTTTTATGCATTGCTAATGTGAAACTGTAGGTCTGACTCCTTTTTACCTCAGTATTGGAGAAAGCTACACATTGAATAGTATTTGGATTAGAAAAAAATTTACATTAGCACTTCCAAGAAAATTATTGTTTGTTTTGTTTTTAAAGTAAGATTGTAGTCAAGTGACATTTCTTAATAAGGCTCTTCTAGCTACATTGCTGTAACTCCCAACACATGCTAAGGTTGTTGTTGTGGTTTGAAGCCATTAAGTAGGTTGTGACCTACAGCAACTTCATGATCAAGGGAATGAAACACTGCCTGGTTCTGCCCCATTCTCACAATTGTGCATATGCTCGAGCCCATTCTTAGAGTCAAAGTATCAATCCATCTTTTGAGGGCTGTGATAGTTACATAATCTGGTGTCAATTTGGGACTTGAGAGGATTAAGAGTGAAGGGGTGGAGTCTAGTCTGTCAATCAGGTCATAGCTAATGAGGCCTCTGTGTGGGCACGGCCTTCTGAGAATTTTGAGAGCTCCACTATTTCCTCTTTGGAGGGGGAGACTCTTTCTCACTAATTCAATCCTTTGGAGACTTTCTCTCTCCGCCAACTCCCTGCGAGACATCCCTGAGGAAAAGCCACATGGACCTAGCCTGATGCAGCCCTGAAAGCTGGATAAGCCACATGGAGACCCGTGTCAGTGCTGAGATGCTTACACCACCACTGGATCCAAAGATTTTCTACCACTGGCCTGTGATCCTCCTGTACTTGGCATCATTGCATGTATTTAATGAGTCTGAAGTGTACTTTATATATTGGTATTGGACATATGGGCTAATATCAGACTTATGGACTTGATAGGGACTGGATTGGGACGTTTTCTCAATATTCAATTGCTCTTGTATATAAAATTGTTTCTTATACATATATGAGTGTCAATGCATTTGTTTCTCTAGTCTACCCAGACTAACACAAGGGCCATTCTCCTTTTCACTGTCCTACTGTGGGACATAGCCTCAGCAAAGCCATTTTGTATTTAAAAGTCATGCAAGAAGAGAGTGGGCTAGTTCCCATAAATGACTCAGATGCTTGGAAAAACCAAAACTTAGTAACATTTGTTTAAGCACAAAGGGACTAGAGAACATAATGACCAGAAACTTACAGATAAGGTCCTGAGAATGTTCAGGACATTGTGATCAGAAACTTACAGATACAGTTCCCAAAATGTTCAGCTGAAGGCTAACCACAAGGTCTGCTTCTGTTCCTGCTTGTTTGCTTGCTTGCACAGCTGCAAAGCCCCACTGTTTACCCCACCCTATAAAAACACACATCTGTGAGTGATTGAGACCACTCTCCCTCCTCAGAGAGCTGGTCCTTGCACAGGTTCTTTTTCTCCTTCTGTCCCCATAATAAGCTTTTGCTTCTTACCAGAAACTGAGTTGTTCTTGTCCAGTTCATGTACAACATTTTGGAGGTCCCACTGAGATACAGTGACCACGTTGTACATTAGCGAGACCCCGGGAATGGGTGTTCTCTTCAGCCAGTGCCACTACTAGGGGAAGGCCTCATAGAGATGTTCCTCCACCCCAGGTGTCAGATCCTGTCCAGAGTGCTAACAGGTTGGTGTGCACACTCCAGGTTGGGAGAGTAGGCTCAGTTGGACACAACATTCAAGCACTCCCAGAGGTCTAGAGAGACATCTCTGTGACCTCCTGTATCTTTCAGACAGATGCCCTACTCGTGGCATATTATTATTTTCCTTGTATGTTTGGGTCCTATGTTTCTTGTCTTCTGTTATTTTCGGTTGTATGTGGCTTGTTGGTGCTCTCACTTGTCTTCCGTGATGGTTTGACTTTTAACAGGTGGAGCGGAACAATGGGTCAGACACAGTCAACTCCACTCCAGTGCCTTTTAGGTAATTTTTCTGAGTTTTCTAAAAGGTCTATGTAAAGTTATGGTTTTAAAACAAAGTCTGTCCATAAGAACCTTTTGTGAGACAGATTGTGTTGCGGGAGTGCCCGATTGGCCCTCGAAGGGCACCTTTTTCCTACCTCTTTTATACCAGGTATGGAAACATGTCTACAGAAAACCAGGTCATGCGGACCAAATCCCCTACATAAATGTGTGGATTGACATAGCCTCTAATCCTTCTCCATATATTCAGATGTTTCTTCCCCGAAGCAGGTCCTGGTGGCAACAGAAAAAGTAACTGAGTCCAAGGACAATAAGCCCCAGCAATTCTATCCCGTACTCCAGAGTGCCGAAGAGGATCTTGAAGCCCGCCCCCAACCCCAAGTTCCCCTTGAGGCAGCCAGGCCCCCTATTCTGCCTCCCCTCCCTATCCATCTGCCAGGGTGGGCCCAATCTCTACAACAGAGGCCACCCCATTCAGTCCTCCCCACACCAGTGGGGGAGGAGGCAAGGTATAAGCAGAGCAAGGAGGCAAACAGGGAAAGCCTGCTGAAGCTCTGGTTGGTATTTTTCCTTTAAGACAAACTGTTCCTCCACCTGGGGTGGACCAGGCAGTCCCTTTCATGGTTTATGTTCCTTTCTCCACCAGTGATTTATATAACTGGAAGCAACAAAATCCATCCTTCTCTGATAAGCCCCAAGGCTTAATCTCCCTATTGGAAACTATTTTTTATACCCACCAACCCACGTGGATGATTGTCAGCAGCTTTTATAGGTCCTACTCACTGCAGAGGAATGAGAGAGGATTCAGAGAGAAGCCCATAAGATTCTACCGGGGCAGACGGGCAACCTGTGGCTGCCCCGCATTTGCAAGAAGCCTTGTTTCCAACCCGGCCCCCTTTGTGGGATCCTCACCTGACCAGGTATCGCCGGTTTTTGTTGCAGGGCCACCGGGGTGCTGCTAAAAAGCGCATTATCTGTCTAAGGTAAGTGAGACAGTACAGGAAGTTACAGGTGAGTTGCCAGCTGCTTTTCTTGAACGCCTCATGGAAGCTTACAGGCTGTACACCGCATTGACCCAGAGGCCCCTGAGAACTGCTGGGCCATTAATATAGCCTTTGTAACTCAGTCAGCCCCAGACATCCAAAACAGCTTCAAAAGATTGACAGGCTTGAGGGGAAAAATCTTAGTGAATTAATAGAGATAGCCCAAAAGGTTTATAACTACGGGAAGGACCCACCAGTAACTGCTATATGGCAGATAGTTAAAATCATGGTGGCTGCCTTTAAAGAAGAAGAGAAAAATTAAAAACCATAGTCTTACAAGGGAAGAAGTGGAAGGTGTGCTTGGCAGCAGTGTGGCGCGCGGGAGCTGTGGAGTCAGCAATCAAAACAAAGGGCCTGGGAAAGCGGTGGAGCTGGAATGTGAGCGGAGGTGGAGCTGGTGGATGAGGGGAAAGAAGGAAAGAAAAGAAAGATAAAAGAATGTTGACGGCTGTGTGATGGAAGGAAAGGAAACTGAGAACCCCTGCAGTGGAACACTGAGCTGGCTTCAAGAAGATAATGATGCTGAACCATGGCTTTGGAAACGCTATTGCTTTCTGGTCCTGAATAGACATTGCCACTTAGTCCCCAAATGAAAGAGTACATGGAAAACAAACAAGCTGCTGTGGAAGTAAGGGATGCCCTCTTTTCCATTCCTTTGTCTCCTCTAAACCAGCCCAGTTTTGCCTTTGAATGGGCCAATCCTCAAGGAACTTTCACTGGGAAATTTACCTGGACTTGGTTAATCCAAGGGTTCAAACCCTCTCCAACTCTCTTTGGGGAGGCTCTGAACCAGGGCCTCGAGGAATTCAGAGTAAAGGGATACAAAATCCCAAATCTCCAGAAGTGGATTCAGGCAGCAGCCCAAATATGCCTCTCATGTGCCCAAGTTAACAACCGCCATAGGACACGTCAGCCACCCCAGCCATGGGCATGAGGACATTCCCCCACTCAATACTGAGAAGTGGACTTCACCCAGGTAAAACCAGGACTGTATGGTTATAAATATTTGCTGGTCTTTGTAAATACCTTTTCTGGTTGGACAGAAGCTTTCCCAAATAAGGCAGACACAGCCACCGTGGTATGCAAACTGCTGCTAACTGAGATCCTCCCTAGATTTGGCATTCCTCTGTGAATTGGCTCTGATAATGGCCCTGCCTTGTGGCACAAATTCCTAAAACAATAAGTAAAGTCTTATGTATTAATTGGAAACTCCACTGTGCCTCTTGGCCTCAACATGCTGGTCAGGTAGAATGACTAGAACTCTAAGGGAAATAATAGCCAAATTGTGATAGAAACTGGCGAAAACTGGGTAAAGCTTTTGCCTTTTGCTTTAATGCATGTCCGTTGCACCCCATACCTTGAAAACCTTGCGCCTTATGAAATCATGTATGGTAGACCTACCTAAATTTGGGATGGAACAGTTATCTCAACTAAGTAATCTTAAACTTTTAAAGTCTATACAGACTGTGCAGAAAGTTCTCAGCACCAACAATGCTTTGCTACGCCACCTCCATCATCCAGACGTTGGAGGTGACCCTGGATGGGAGTAGCCACATGGACTGGGCCCCGTCCATGACCTAACGCCAGGAGACTGGGCCTGGGTCAAGCGCCAAACCCCATTACAACCCTGCTAACAGAGCTCAAAAGGTTTCTATGAGAACAACATCTCGCTCCCCTGTGTTGTCCCGTCGGGATTCTCCGCCCCCCAAAATAGCCAAGCAGGTCAAGTTATGAGTGTTAAGCAGATCAGACAAAGTCGGCCCATGGAAGACTCCATAGTTTGAAAGAAAAAGGGGGAAGTGTGGGACATAGCCTCAGCAAAGCCATTTTGTATTTAAAAGTCATACAAGAAGGGGGGTGGATTAGTTCCCGTAAATGACTCAGATGCTTGGAAAAATCAAAATTTAGTAACATTTGTTTAAGCACAAAGGGGTTAGAGGACGTAATGACCGGAAACTTACAGATAAGGTCCCCGGAATGTTCAGGACATTGTGATCAGAAACGTACAGATAAAGTTCCCAAAATGTTCAGCTAAAGGCTAACTGCAAGGTCTGCTTCTGTTCCTGCTTGCTTGCTGGCTCAGCTGCAAAGCCCAATTGTTTACCCCGTCCTATAAAACCCAAGTCTGTGAGCGATAGAGACCACTCTCTCCCTCCTCAGAGAGCCGGTCCCTGCACAGGTTCTTTTTCTCCTTCTGTCCCCTTTAATACACTGTTTTGCTTCTTACCAGAAACTGAGTTGTTCTTGTCCGGCTCATGTACAACACTACTACTTTACCACACATAATGTCTTTCTTTAGTGACTGACCTCTCCTGACAATATGTCCAGAGCATGTAAGATGAAGTTTCACCATCTTTGCCTCTAAGGAGCATTCTATGTGCATTTCTTCCAAGAGAGTGGTCTGTCCTTTCAGCAGTCCATGGACTTTCCATATTCTTCTCCAGCCCCACAGTTCAAATATATCAACTCTTCTTCAGTTTTTAAATGTAATGTCCAATTTTCACATGCATATGAGGCCATTGAAAATACCATGGCTTGAGTCAGGCACACCATGATCCTCGAGTTAATATCCTTGCTTTTCAATACCCTAAAAAGGCCTTGTGCAGCATATTTACCCAGTGAAACTCATCTTCTGATCTCTTGACCACTGCTCTCATGGACATTGATTATATGTCCAAGCAAGACAAAAATCCTTGACTTCAACCCTTTCTCCATTTATCGTGATGTTACCTATTGGTTCAGTTGTGAGAAATTTGGTCTTTTTTACATTGAATTTTAATCCACACTGAAGACTGCCATCCTTGATCTTCATCAGCAAATGCTTCAAGTCCTCCTTACTTTCAGCAGGCAAGGTTGTGTCATTACATATCTCAGATGGCTAATAAGCCTTCCTCCAAACTTTATAGCTGCATTGTTCTGTGTACAAGCCAGCTTCTCTGATAATTTGCTCACGAGACAGGTTGAATAAATATGGTGTGAGGATACTACTGAACCCCTTTCTTTATTTTAAACCATGCAGTATTCCCTTGTACGATTTGCACAATTGCATCTTTATTCACGTTCAAGTTCCTCATGAGTATAACAAACTGTTCTAGAATTCCCATTATTTAATTTAATAAATCATTTTATTGGGAGCTCTTACATATATTATAACAAACCATACATCCATTATATCAAGTAGACATATACAATTGTTGGCATCAACAGTTTCTAAACATTACCTTTTTTCCTGATCCTTTTATATCCGCTCTTTTTATTCTCCTCCCTCCCCAACCCTGCCACCCCTTTGAACCTTTAATATATTATGTATTGTTGTTATTATTTATACATATCTTACACCACCTGTTCTATCCCTTCACCTACTGTCCTGGTATTCTTCACCTGAGGGGGCTTATTCTGCCATCATTGCTATCAATTCCCTGCCCCCCCTTCCTCTATCCTACTGGAATCATTGCTCCCATTACTGTTTCTGAGGGGGTTTATCTTTCCTGAATTCTGTATATTGAAAGCTCTCATCTGTGCCACTGTCTGTACACTGGACTAGTGGGAGTTGCAAGATTGGACTGAGGTCATTATAATGGGGGAGGAGGAACAAAGAACTAGAGGAGCGTTGTGTATTTTGTTGGTGCTAAACTACCTCCTGGATACATATTTCCGTCTCTGAAGTCCCCCTGAGTGGGGACATCAATTTTCCACCAATGGGTTCTGGGTTTCTAGCTTGACCCCTCTCTTTTACCTCAGTGAGGTTGTTTATTTTGGTAGAATTCCTATCTTTCTCAAGGTTATCCATAATTTTTTTTATGATCCACACAGTCAAATGCACTGGCATAAAATACAAGTAAACATCTTTGTAGTATTTGTTGCTTCAGTCAAGACATCAGCAATGATAGGGTTTGACTGACAGGTAGGAAGACTAGGGATAAAGGTGTTTGCCTCCACTGAATGCCGATGCTAAACAAAAATCAGCTGGTCATGTCACAATAACTGGGTTTGAAAGAAATCAGACACCCATTAGAAACCATGGGAAGATCCAAAGCTGGGCCTACTGATGGAGGTCAACATACGCAAATCTGACATGGTTAATTAAGTAAAACAAATAAAAACTGTAATAGTAAGGGGGGGATATATTCAAGAACTAGAAGACAATTATGTGGTTCATCAATGCCATACAACACCCTGGATTTATCATCCCTTCAAGCGCTACTATCCTGTCTATAAAGATGAGTCACCTCAGAAGCAGGAGCAGAGAGAAATCCCAGGACCATAAACAGAGATCTCTGTCTGAGGTGGTGGAGGCCAAGACCCGAGGCACCTGAGACTCCATCCCCCAGACTGTGGGAGAGAGCTAAGATTCCAGGTTGAGCCTAGACTCTGAGGCATGGAGACTGTGAGATGGAGCAATGAATTATGGAATCCAGCAGGATCGTTTTGCGAGAGGAATGGTTGGTGTCGGACGAGGTGGAGAGAAGCATGGAAGGTGGAGGCATGTCTGACCTCTGTCTCCGGCATTCAGGCTTCAGCAGATGTGGAAATGGACTTTCCGTTTCTCTTGTCGAACAAGAGAACACCAGATTGGCCCTCTGCAACATTCCCTCCCTCAAAGGCAAAGAAAAAAATATTTCAGGACGTAAATTTGGTATACATTATTATTATTATTTTCACTTAGTACCTTTCTTTGACTCTGATGTGAGGAACAACAAGCACCTGTCTTTTAAAAAATCATTTTATTGGGAGTTCTTACAGATATCATAACGTTCAACAGTTTGATCACATCAAACAGTGTTGTTCAATTGCTACCACAATCAGCTTCAAAACATTTTCTTTCTTCTTGAACTCCTTGATGTCTGCTTTCCTTTATCCCCTTCCTCCCCACCATACGCTCAAGGAACCTCTTTCTCTATCTCTCTTATACATCCAATATATTGTTCAATCCCATCCAGTGGGGTTATACAGTAATCAATGCTATTAGCTACTTATTTCTGCCCACCCCACCCCCTTTCCATGCCCTCAAAGAACTGTTACTCCTGTTACTGTTTCTGAGAGGGTTATTGCTCTTGGCTTTCATGTATCATGCTTTCAAATATAAATGAACATACGCAAATCTGACATGATTAAGTAAAGCAAATAAAAACCATAATAGTAAGGGGAGGAAATATTCAAGAGCTAGAGGATGGTTATGTGGTTCATCAATGCCATTCCGCACCCTGGATTTATCATCCCTTTTGTGTGCCCTTCTGAGAGGGACTGTTGAATTATCTGACAAGTGGATTTTGGGTCTCCACTATGTCCACACCCCTCCACACCAATGTGGTTGCATGTGACAAGTTTTGCTTATTCTTTCTTGTCTTTCTACTGCCATTGAGAATGGTAGGGAGTAAACAATGAGTGTCAATTTCAGTAGGAGATGGAATATTGTGTGAGTCCAGCCAACATTAGATTGCACAGTCCACACAAGAGTGCTCTCACTTCTGACAGCTATTTCACATTCAAGTTGGGATTTTGAAAACTACCTTCACGTTCAATAATCTGCTAGACCGACCCACAGAACTTATTGAAAGCAGCTATAATCATAGTTATGGGAAAAGATACAGATGAAAATGGCCCCAAAGAAGATATATATATGGGGAGAGTGAAGAAGTGATGTAAACACAGCACTTTCAGTCACCTGCTCCCTGTGAAGCCATGGAGAGTGTTACATTCTCTTAGTCATAAGGTATGCACGGAGTATTGCCAACTAGGGGAACTCATTCAAGCCTTTACATCCAGAGTATTTATTGGAATTTTATTATATATATTTAATTATATGTATTATATATATATCACAGCTTTGTGGCTCATCTTTCTGTTCCAGACCCTATTTTCTTTGAATCTCCAATCCCACTGGAGATAGAAAGAATACTGCAGGTCCAAAGTCCATTCATACCCGGTCGATCCCATTTTTCATATACATATAAATAAATCACGTTTTTGTTTGTCCAGCTACCAAAAACTCCAAACAAAGACGTTCCAAAGGCCGATAGATCACCTTTCAATATCCAATGACAGAACAGTCTTTGTTGTTGTTAGGCACCTGTGACTTGGTTCAGACCCACAGTGACTCTGCATGCAACAGAATGAAACACCATCTCATCCAGAACCATCTTCAGACTCGTCCTATTTTTGAATCCATTGTTACAGCCATGGTGTCAATCCAGTTTACCGAGGGTCCTTTTCTTTTTCACTGCCCCTCTACAAAGCATGATGTCTTTTACCAGGGATTGGTTTCTCCTGATAACTTGTCCAAATTATGTGAGATGAAGTCTTGCTCTCCTGACTTCTAAGGATAATTCTGACTGTACTTCTTCCAGGAAAGTGTTATATGTTCTTTTAGCAGTTCATGGCACTTTCCATATTCTTTGCCAGCAGCACAATTCAAATTCATTGATTCATTATCCATCCTTATTCAGTATCCTACTTCCATATGCATATGAGATAAAGGAAAATATCAAGGTGTAGATAAGGAAAACCTTAGTCCTCAAAGTTACGTCTTCACTTTTCTACACTTTGAAGAGGTCTTATGCAGCAGATTTACCAAATGCAATGTCTTGTTTAATTTCTTAACTTCTGTTTCCATGAGCATTGATTGCGAATCCAAGCAAGATGAAATTTTATACTTCAATCTTTTCTCTGTTTATCATGATGCTGCCTTTCAGTCCAGTGGTGAGGATTTTGGTCTTTATTACATTGAGTTGTAATCCACATTGAAGACAGCAAGTCCTTGAATTCCTCCTCACTTTCAGCAAGTGAGGTTGCGCCATCTGCATAATGCAGATTATCAATAAGTCTTCCTCCAATCTTGGTTCCGAATTCTTCCTGATGTAGTTTAGATTTTCTGATTATTTACTCAGCATAAAGATTGAATAAGTATGGTGAAAGGATACCACCCTGATACACACCTTTCTTGATTTTAAACAGTATTCCCTTGCACTCTTTGCACAATGGGCAAATCCATGTATACGTTCCACATGAACACAAGTATTCTGGAAATCTCATTTTTCTCAAGGCTACTATAATAAATTTTGTAGTCAATAAGACACAAGTAAATATCTTTCTGGTATTCCTTACTTTCCACCCAAATCAGGTTTGGATGAGATTAATTCTCTATACAAATCTGATCAAATGATTTCAAACACTGTCCTATGATCCTTGGGTGTGGATGATCTGTGCATCCTCTGTTGACACAGGCAAAGCAATCAGATTGAGTTTTTGTCCCTGTCTTTAGCGATCCAGTTTCCTGTACCTCTGGAACCCAATCCATAATTCTAATCTGTGGGTAAAAGCCTGATACTTCTGTAGAACTTTTGGGAGCTACTTCCCTCATGACTTTATTATCATTCTGTGCAGGAGCAGGTTGGCTATCTTTTTGTCCGAGCATCATCAGGAGCCAGTCTGGCCACTGAGACCCCTGTTGCCTCATGCCACTCTTTGTATTGGCCTGTTTGGTAGTGACCCCTGTATGATACAAGCTGACTGGTCTATATAAAAAACACACTAATTTCTTGGATAGTTTTACAACAGATTTTACTATCTAGTGCTCCCAAATTGAGAATTTTGCTCCTCCCCACTGTAGAGGATTTTTAGATCTGAGAGTGTCCAGGATCCACAGTTGCAGCAATATGTTGACAAGGAACTGTCAGAAGTTCACACCAGATTAAGAAGAGGACATGGAAAAAGGGATATCACTGTTGATGGCAGATGGGTCTTGACTTAAAGTAGAGAATACTAGAAATTTGTTTGTTTACTTGTATTTCGTTGACTATACAAAGACATTAGACTGGGTGGACCATGATAAACTGTGGATAACCTTGAGAAGAATGGGAGTGCCAGAATGCCTCATTGTGCTCATGTAGAACTTGTACATGGATCAAGAGGCAATTGTGTAAACAGAAAAAGGGAAAGCTACATGGTTTAAAATCAGGAAAGGTGTGCATTAAGATTGTATCCTCTAACCATACTTATGCAATCTACATTCTGATCAAATCATTGAAAACATTGAATTATATGAAGAATGGGGCATCAGAATTGGAGGAAGGCTTATTAACAACCTGAGACAAGCAGATGACATAACCTTGCTTGCTGAAAGTGAGGACAAATTGAAGCACTTGATGATGAAGATCAAGGTTTGCAGACTCAATATAGGAAAGACCAAATTCCTCACAAATGGACCAATAAGTAACATCATGGTAAATAGAGGAAAGGTTGAAAGTATCAAGGATTTTATCTTGCTTGAATCCACAAACAATGCTCATGGAAGCAGCAGTCAAGAGATGAAATGATGGATTGTATTACATTAATCTGCTGCACAAGACCTTTTAGTGTATTCAAGAGAAAGGATATTTCTTGGAGGACTAAGGTGTGCCTGATCCAAGCCATGGTATGCTCAAGTGCATCATATTCATGTGAAAGTTGGACCTTGATGAAGGAAGTCTGCAGGAGAATTGATGCATTTGAATTTTGGTGCTGGAGAAAGTAACATGGACTACTCAAAGGGCAAGCTGATCTGTGTTGGAAGAAGAAAGACCAGAGTGCTGCTTAGAGGCAAGGATCGCAAGTCTTTGTCTTACATACTCTGGACATATTGTCAGAAGAGACCAGTTTCTGGAGAAGGACACCACATTTGGTAAAGTGGAAGGTCAGCAGAACATAGGAAGGCCCTTCATGTGATGGATTGACACAATGGCTGCATCAGTGTGATCAGGCATGGGAACAAGTGTGAGAATGGCACAGGACTGGACAGTGTTTCGTTCTTTTATGCATAGTGTCTCTATGGGTGGGAGACGACTTGATGGCACCTAACAACCACACAGTAACAGAGGGTTTTCTGCTGGAGGCTGTGTGAGGTGCAACCACATTAGTAAAGGAGGCTGCAGTTTTTGTAGTGTTTTATTATCAGGAATTGAGCAGCAAAGCTTCCAGTTATGTGGCCTTCCCAGGATATCATATAGGCTCATTTCCTCAGGTTGGTATTAGAGAAATGAGTCACATCAGAAGGTCAATGTTATTTGGCTAGGAATTGTTTCCCCTTGCTTACATTTAAATTGTTTCTAGTCAAGAGGTGCATACACATAGAATTAACTTCAGATTCATAGTTTTGGGTTTAATTGGCTTTTTGGCTATAACAATTTTCCATCTGGAAAATCTGAAGTGAAATACACAGCTATTGCAGGTGTGGCCATTTGGAACTCGCCAGCAATATGATTGGGGTCATCACGGCAGGACTCACCTTCCTTACCTGCATCTCATAATAAGATACTCAACAAAGACCTGAAGCAAGTCTTGAGCATTTAGGTCCTCTATTGTGACTTGAACTGAAAAGAAAATGTGTAGAATGGATAAAAAAGTGAAACTCTGCTTTTAAAATTAAAAATAAAAAGGCCTCAGCCTGACAGCACTGCTTCAAGTAATTCAAGAAACCTATAGTGAGATTGGGGGTGAAAGCGAACCCTTTCCACTACACCAGGAGGAGTGTAACATGATTACTTAAGAGCCATTTTCCTTAGGTTTTATTCTTATTTCCAAATTGGATTTTATTGATTCTCTTCCTCACCACCATCTTGTGTGTTATAAATATGCATCACTGGCTATCATTGGGCAGCTGTGAAATACAGCATAGTCTATGCTGTTCAGGGGTGGGAGGCGCAATCATTTTATAACCTTTTATTTCACATTCTTATGACTTTTGGATAAAAACATCATGTAACTCCTTGATGTTATATATAAAACTTTTCATATGGGTGATCCTCCTTTCCGTATACATGTAATTATGAACTATACCCTGAAGATGAAATGAAGTGTGATGCCATTTGTTCCTTAAAATGGATTTTTCAAATTTTGCTTATAAAATTAAATGGGTTTGCAGGAAAGTCGCGTATCAGTGTTTTATCCTTTCCCCATACTTATTCAATTTGTATGCAAAGCAAATAAAATGAAAAGGTAGATTATATGAAGAAAAATAAGGATTAGGGTAAGGGTTATTAATATTCTGTAATAAGCCAATGCTACAACCTTGCTTATTAAAAGTAAAGAAGATTTGAAGCACTTACTGATAATGATCAATGACTACAGTATTCTGTATGAACTACACCTCATCATATAGAAAGGATGCCAGCACACATCATCAGGATAAACAGACAAATGCTTGAATTTGCCAATGATTTTATTTTATTTGGATCCACAATCAATGCTCATTGAAGCATCAGCCTAGAAACAAAAAGCTGTAACATACTGGACAAATCTGCTGCCAAAACTTTTTAAAAGTGTTACAACAAAGATGTCAGTTAACACAAACGATCACATTTTTAGTCACATATATATGCGAAAGCTGGACAGTGAATAAGGAAGACAGTAGAACAATTGATGCCTTTTCATTATGGTGTCGAAGAAGAATACGGACTCTACTATGAGCTGCCAGTGAGGAGAACGTAAAACTCGTAAGGACTGTAGATTGCACGTCATTGCAAAGAAAACTTAAATATCCACAACGGGAACAGTCGACAACATCGTGATAAACAGGGGAATACTACACTTGTCAATGGTTTCATCTTGCTTGGGTCCTGTAATAATAATTAGATTTTGTGTCAGATTGAGTGGGTCTGTATTTTCCCAGGATATAATTAAACATAATGTGATAAACTTTGTCATGGGATCTTCTGAGAAGCAACCAAGGAGTTATGGGTGGAATAGGAATATCACCTTCTTAATCTGTAACAGTTTTCAAATTTTTTTCCAATAGTTTTATTGGCATATAGTTCATGTGACATACAATCCAATGGTTTAATATCTTAAACAGAGCTGTGAAATCATCACCATGATCAATTTTAGAACCTTTTTTTTATTCTAACACTCATTATTATTAGATCCTCATTCCCTACCCCCACAACCTCCTCTGCCATCATAACCATAAGAAATTATTAATTTACTTTCTGTCTCCATAGATTTACCTTTCCTAGATTTCATATAAAGGAAATAATAACAGTACAACAGCAACAACAAAACAAAACAGAAAAGCTTCAATCTAAAATAAAGCAGAAAACAATAAAAAACTAGAATAAATTTAAAATGGGTCAAAAAGGAGAACAACTGATAAGGTGTTAAATTTTAACCTAAGTGCATCAGTACTAACCCACCTTCCAATGTAATTTGTTGGTAGTAAGGCTCTTTGTGTCTCTGGTCAATTGGTCAGAGAATATTCTCCAGACACTTAATCCACATAGGGATGCTGAAAATGGATTTCTGGGTGTCACTGTCATCTATAGTCTTCTGCAAACAATACTCAGAATTGAAACTCTAATACATTTCCCTCCTCTGGTCTTAGATTTTATTTTTTACAATGTTTGAATCACACAGGCTGGTGTGGTTCTTCTATGTGAACTCAGCTCACTTAGATGGTTATTTGTTTTAAGAGAAACCTTTAAGAATCTGGTCACAATCTTGATGCAATTATGGTGCTTGTGAAGACTATTGAAAGTAACATGGAGTATCATAAGACAAACAAACAAGCTATCAAAACACGCTGGCTATCAAAAGATATAGTGTCTGGGGTCTTAAAGGCTTACAGGTAAACAAGCAGCCATCTAGCTCAGAAGCAGCAAAGCCCACATGACAGAAGCACACCAGCTTGTGTGAACATGAGATGTCAAAGGGACCAGGTATCAGGCATAAAAGAACAAAAAACCATATCATTGTAAATGATGGGGAGTGCAGAGTGGAGACCAAATCCCATCTGTAGGTAGCGGGACACCCCCTTACAGTAGGGTTGCAGGGAAGAGACGAGCCAGTCAGCATGCAACAAGGAAACATACAACTTTCCTCTAATTCTTAAATGCTTCCTCTCCCCCACTATCATGATACCAATTCTACTTTACAAATCTGGCTAGACCAGAGGATGTACACGGGTACAGATAGGAACTGGAAACACAGGGAATCCAAGACAGATGATCCCTTCAGGACTAGTGGTGAGAGTGGTGATAATGGAGGGTGGAGGGGAGGTGGGGTAGAAAGGGGGAACCGATTACAAGGTTCTACATATAACCTCCTCTCTGGGGGACAGACAACAGAAAAATAGGTGAAGGGAGACATCAGACAGTGTAAGACATGAGAAAGTAGTAATAATTTATAAATTATCAAGGGTTCATGAGGGAAGGAGGGATAGGGAGGGAGGGGAAAAACGAGGAGCTGATACCAAGGGCTTAAGTGGAAAGCAAATATTTTGAGGATGATGAGGGCAATGAATGTACAATTGTGCTTGACACAACTGAAGTATGTATGGATTGTGATGAGTTATATGAGCCCCCAACAAAATGATTAAAACATGTTTAAGATAAAAAAGGAGGAGCTGATACCAAGGGCTCAATATAAAGTAAATGTGTAGAAACTGATAATGGCAACATTTGTACAAATATGCTTGATACAATTGATGTGTGGATTGTTATGAAAGCTCTAAAAGCACTCAATAAAATGATCTGTTAATTAAAAAAAAAGAACAAACAAACAAAAATCTGCCTTGGAAGAAATACAGCCAGAATTCTCGTTGGAAACAAGGATGGTGAGATTGGCCTCAGCATTTTGGACATTTATCAGGAAATATTGGTTCCAAAAAAGAACATCATGCTTGGTAAAGGTAAGGGTCAATGGAAAAGAGGAAGACCTTGCGAAGTATTGACACAGTGGCTCAACCATAACAACACTTGTGAGGATGGTGTGGGACAAGGCAATGTTTCTTTCTGTTGTACAAAGGGTCCTGTGAGTTGGAACCAACTCATTCACACCTAACCACAACAGTAGGTACTGTTGAATGAGAAAACTGCTGAAAGAAGTTCAGCCAAATGTAATGAGACTTCTTCTTATATACTCTGGACATATAATCTGGAGGGACCAATCTTTAGAGAGAGACATTATGCTTGGTAAAATAGAGGGTAAACACAAAAGACAAAGACACTTCATGAGAGGAGCTAGCCCATTGGCTGGAATACTAGGCTTAAACAAAGGAACAATTATCTGGATAATGCGAGACTGTGCAGTGTTTGTTCTGTTGTGCCTAGGTTCACTGTGAGTCCGAACCTACTCATTTACACCGAACAATGCATGACATTATCATTAGGATCTTCAAATATACTAATGATTATAATATAAAAGGATGTTTGTCTAAAAATAAGTTATGTTTGAAAGTTATTTGATGCTGTACATAGGGTATGAGCTGGTATTTAAGAATGTAATACATTTACATGCATATAGGTGAAAATTGGAAAAACTAGCTGTGTTGGTGAGGCTCTTGTTGCTGTTGAATTGGTTCTGACTCATAGTAACCCTGTGTACAATAGATAGAAACCTACCTGATCCTGTACACTCCTCAGAGTCGATACATTTGAACAGTCACAGTGTCATTCCATTTTTGGTCTTCCTCTTCTCGTGCTCTTCCAACTAGCCTAATGTCCTTTCCTAGGACTTCTCTGTGCTGGTAATGTGTCTAAAGTATTTGAGATCTCATCTTCCCATTCTCCCTTCCAAAGAGAATTCTTGCTGTGTTTCCTCTAAGACAGATTTGTTTGTTCTTCTGGAAGTCCATGGTACTTCCAATATTCTTCAACCACACCATAATCCAAATGCATAGGGTAGAGTATGCTGCAGTAACAAATTAGCCATTTGATTTATACATTGATAACAAGTCAGTGACAGCAAAGGCAACTGTCCAGGGTAGGTCTCCTTTCTATGATGACTCAGAAGCCTAGGCTATTTATATCTGTGGCACCTCCATAGCTGCCTTTAGAAGACACTGTAAGCTCTTCAAGGCCTCAGCTGTGAGGCGACTTTATTACTCCTATTTATTGGCAGTAACAAGATTTCTCAACGTTGGAAGTAATGATATTTTGATCTAAGTAACACTTGGCTTTTGGAGGATTCAGTGCAGTGTAGGGTGTATAAAAGCATGCTGGATGTCCTCCTTCATCTGTGATGTCCCAACATGTCTCCACATATTAAAGTGTTTTGTTTCGTTCTTTGTCAGTGGTTTGTTGTATACTGTTGCTTTGTTTTCCTCTGTCTTGTTTTTGTGCATGTTATTATCTCCACAGGTCTGTCTAAATAAGATAGGCTGGATGAACTATCTGGAAGAAAAACAACGGGACCGACAGTTCCGGGAGGACTTGGGATAGTGGGAGGTGGGGGATAAGGAAGTGGTGTTAACAAATCCAGGGACAAGGGAACAACATGGGATTCAAATTGGTGGTGAGGTGGGAGTGGCAGGCCTGGTAGGGAATGATCAAGGGTAAGTTAACGTAAAGAAGAGGTATAGCTGTAACCCAGGTGGGGACGGAGCATGATAGTGGGACAGGAGGAAAGTCAATGGAAATAGAGGAAAGAGCTAGGAGGCAAAGGGCATTTATAGAGTTCTAGACAAATACATATACATGCAAATATATATATGAGGATGGGGAAATAGATCTGTCTATATTTACAGGTTTAGTATTAAGGTAGCAGAAGAACCTTGGGCCTCTACTCAAACACTCCCTCAATGCATGAATTCTTTCTTCTATTAAATTGGCATTCTATGATGCTCACCCTCCCGACACAACTGCTGAAGCCAAAGTGGGTGAACAAGCAAATGTGGTGAAGAAATCTGATGGTGCCTGGCTATCAAAAGAGATAGCATCTGGGATCTTAAAGGCTTGAAGATAAACAAGTGGCCATCTAGCTCAGAAGCAACAAAGCCCACATGGAAGAACACACCAGCCTGTGTGATCACGTGGTTCCAAACGGATCAGTTATCAGGCATCAAAGAACAAAAAAATCATATAATTGGGTGCACACCTCCATTATACGATTGCTGAGGACAAACGGGTACATAAGCAAATGTGGCGAAGAAAGCTGATGGTGCCCGGCTATCAAAAGAGATAGTGTCTGGGGTCTTAAAGACTTGAAGGTGAACAAGCGGCCATCTAGCTCAGAAACAACAAAGCCCACATGGAAGAACACACCAGCCTGTGCGATCACGAGGTGTCGAAGGGATCAGGTATAAGGCATCATCAAAAAAAAAATCTTATCATAGTGAATGAAGGGGGAAGTGCAGAGTGGAGACCCAAAACCCATTTGTCCATCACTGGAGATCCCCTCACAGAGGGGTCTAGGGGAGGAGATGAGTCAGTCAGGGTGTGATGTAGCACCAATGAAGAATACAACTTGCCTCCAGTGCCTAAATGCTTCCTCCTCCCCCCGACTACCATGATCCGATTCTACCTTGCAAGCCTGGATAGAGCAGAGGTTGTACACTGGTGCAGATGGGAGCTGGAGGCACAGGGAATCCAGGGTGGATGATACCTTCAGGACCAAGGGTATGAGGGGCGATACTGGGAGGGTAGAAGGAGAGTGGGTTTGGAAAGGGGGAACCGATTACAAGGATCTACATGTGACCCCTGGGGGACGGACAACAGAAAAGGGGGTGAAGGGAAATGCTGGATAGGGCAAGATATGACAAAATAATAATTTAAAAATTATCAAGGCCTCATGAGGGAGGGGGAGGGGAGAGGGAGGGGAAAAAGAGGACTTGATGCAAAGGGCTTAAGTGGAGCGCAAATGCTTTGAAAATGATTAGGGCAAAGAATGTATAGATGTGTTTTATTCAATTGATGTGTATATATGTATGGATTGTGATAAGAGTTGTATGAGTCCCTAATAAAATGCTAAAAAAATATATAGAGTCTAATGGAAGACTCAAAACCAAATTCACTGTCCTCTAATAATTTCTGGCTTATAGCAGCCCCACGGGCTGTGTGGGAAGCCTGGTGGCATGGTGGTCATGCGTTGGACTGCTAACTGCAAGGACAGTAGTTCCATACCACCAGCTGCTCTGGGTGAAAAAGTTGGGCTTTCTATTCCCCTGAACAGTTACAGTTTCAGAAACGCCCAGAGGCAGTTCTGTCCTGTCTTCTGGGATCCTGTGAGTCAGAATAGACTCATAGGCAGGGACAGTGAGGTAGACAGACTATAACTGTGTCTGTGGATCTCATGTTTTAAGTCTTTATGGGAAAAAAAAGTTTCATCTTTCACCCACTGAATGGCTTATGAGTTTGAACCACTGGCCTTTGGTTAGCATCCAAATGTGCCATCGACCACACTGCCTGTCCTTCAATGGCCCCTGGAGGGGTAGGCAGCATTGGTCTTAGTTGAGAACCGCAAGGCTAAAATTATTTGTGTATCCCAGACTAACTAAAACCTGTTGGAAAATAGGATTTTATGTTTACAGGAATGAAAGGATAAGCACTAACAATATGTAACACATTAGCTAAAGAAATCTAGTAATTCCGTCATTTCACTATACAGCTCAACATATGTGCAATATGTTAATATGTATTTCAATTTTAACATAAAGCAAAACAAATATCGGATATAAATTTGACAGTTCTTTAGAGCTAATTAAATGTATTAAACTGTGAAAGAAATCCTTTGAAGTAAAATACACTAAAGAATTAAAAGAGGTTGAAATTATAATTATTATGCTGGATAAGAGGCTTAAAACAAAACATTAGCTATAATATAAATAAGGATGTTAGAATAAATTAGTGTTACTGTGAAAACTTGTTTAGAATCTCTGAACATATGGTTAATGTTGAGAATAACTTTGTATTAGACATGGAAATAACCATTTTTGGTATAAACTTGTGGAGTATTTACTCACATATTTTGATCTTGGTAATTTACTTTTTAAATTGTTGTTTACTGTATATATTAGCCATGGAATAAAGACTATATATTTGTCATGGACTAATTAGCAAGAATGCTTGCCATTATAGGCCTTAAATGTCAATGGATCTATCTTCAGTTAGGTCGATGGATAGATTTTAGTTAGATAGATAGACAAATGGAGAGATATAATCAGATGACAGATAGATAAGAGGAAATGGGAGGAGAGGGGAGCTAGGAATGAGAGGGAGAGGAGTGATTCATGAGAATGGGGCTTTTTTATAATCTCAAAGCTTGTTCTTGTTCATGTAACTGATTGCTGCTCTGTTCCTCATCTACGTCTCTCCTCATTCTGGGACCCAGGCTGAAGATAGAACCATTAGACCAGCCTCGTGTAAGGGAAATACATCATCCTAGACCTAGGAGGTGACTCTTATTACAGTTTCTACTTGGACAATGGCAGTGAGATTTGTGGGTTTTAATTAACTATAAGGGAAAGATAGTCTCTCCAAGGTTTGATTTGAACATCCTAAATGCTCACCATATGTGACTGGAAGCAACACTGAGATTTCCATCCCTCTGTAATCATGTTTTGAGCAGGTAAGGAGTGTTTCCCTAAAGAAGGTCAGAAGATGCTGTTGCCCGAAGCAGAAAGAGGTGCTGAAAAGACCAGAAAAGATGTTCACTGCCTATAGAAATGGCATAACTGAAGGCAATGAAGTAGAATATCAGAAGATAATATAAAAACATTCACCTTACAAGCCAGTCAGGGTACAGTGTAGCAACAATGAAACATACAACTTTCCTCTGGTTCCTAAATGCTTCCTCCCTGCCTACTATCATGATCCCAACCCTCCCTTACAAATCTGGCTAGATCAGAGGATGTACATTGGCACAGATAGGAAGTGGAAACACAGCGAATCCAGGGTGAATGATCCCTTTAGGACCAGTGGTGGGAGTGGCAATACTGGGAGGGTAGAGGGAGAGTGGGGTGGAAAGGGGGAACCGATTACAAGGATCTACATATAACTTCCTCCCTGGGGGACAGACAACAGAAAAGTGGGAGAAGGGAGATGTCAGACAGTGTAAGATATGACAAAAATAATTTATAAATTATCTAGGGTTCATGAGGGAGGGGGGATTGTGGAGGGAGAGGAAAATGAGGAGCTGATGCCAGGGGCTTATGTGGAGAGCAAATGTTTTGAGAATGATGAGGGCAATGAATGTACAAATGTGCTTTACACAATTAATGCATGTATGGATTGTGATAAGCATTGTATAAGCCCTAATAAAATGATTAAAACATAAAAAACTCACATTTATTTATGTTTTTGTTCCTCAAGTCCCAGGGTTTCATATGTTTTTTTGTCACTATCAAGGGATAAAGATTGTGGGAGAGCTCAAAAATCAATTTGGAGCGGAAAAAAATCACTAGCCAGATGTTCTTTATAAATCTTGAAAGGAGAGCCAAGACATTAAAAAAAGACTGTGACTCCATTTCAGTGATATTATTAACTTAGGAAAGAAGTTAACTTAAGCTTGCTTTACTCTTGCTTCCAAGTATTACTGAATTTTTTTTCTCTAAAATGTCTTTTTGATGTGCTGAGGTTCCTTAATGCAGCAGTGGAAAAACAAAAACAAAAACAGTGAGCCAACAATTATGTAGCCATCTTTAGATAAAGAGAAGCTCAAATTGTAGTAATTGACTTTGAAGAGCTTTCAGGTTAGCTGTTGAGATTGAAGTCTATGTGTGTAAAGATAGTAGCACAAAGTTATAAAGGACAAATACCAGAAGGATAGAGGCAATGCGGTGCTCACAGCCAAAGGTCATTCAGTTATTGGCAAAGGTGGTGCAGGAAATCCAGAACTCTGGGACCATGGAAGCAAGGCAGGCATCGGGGCTAGTTTGGGGCAGTATCCACAGTGGGGCAGGCTCCATTCTCGTGGAACATGTTTATTCAGCTAGGCAGGTGGACTGTGGTGCCAGGATGAGCTGACATCAGGTTCGGAACATTTTAGTTTTCATCAGTTCATGGATGATTTTGATTTGCCCCATTGGTTATCTGGCAAAGTTTGAAAACATTTTTCGGGAGGTGCAATTGGAATCTACTACACAGAGACCAAAGACACACGTGCTCCATCACACAGGACAGGCCCCCACAACAAGGAATCATTCTATCAAAAATGTCAGTGGTGTTGACGCAGGGAATCTCTTTAGTAGCGTGTTCTATGGATATAACGTATAACTTGACTAGGGAAAGCATGTAAGTAAGAGAAGAAATACTTATCAGATTCTTTGAAAAAGGCAAGCCCATAAAAGTATGTGACTGACTGAGTCTGGTGTTGTTAGGTTGCTCAAGTTGGTTCCAACTCATAGTGACCCTCTCCAAGAGAACAAAACACTGGACAGCCCTGTGCCATCCTCACAATTGGTCCTATGTTTGAAGCCATCATTTCAGCTCAGTGGCAATCCATCTTGCCTAAGGCCTTGCTCTTTTTTGGTGACCCTACAACATTACCAAGTATGATTGGGCAGAGTCCATAAAATGCTTCCCTCCAAATTCCCCCTTGATCATTCCTTGCATTTTGTTTTAAGTCCACAGTTGACCAGCCTGGTGGCATAGTGGATTACATACATATTGCGCTGATAACCATGAGGTCATCAGTTTGAAACCAGCAAGCCACTCGGCGCCAGAAAGATGAAGCTTTCTACTGCTGTAGAGTTATGGCCTTGGAAACCCACAGGGAAGTTCTACTCTGCTCTGTAGGCAGATATTTGGCTTGGCTTTTGTACTTGACCAAGAAGATCCTAAGGATATTAGAATAGGAAGGTAATTTAGATCTTCAGAAAGGAAAGCATCCATGTCTTCAATGATCAAGTACTAATTTGGATGTCCGTTGAGAAAACCACCCCTGGGAGTTTCTGAGAGTGTAACTACTGCCAGGAGTAGAAAGCCCCATCTGTTTTCCACGGAGCCACTGGTGGTTTTGTACTGACCAATTTGTGGCCCACAGCCCCTCTCATGACCAGCGTGCCAACAGAACTTCTGCTAAGTGTAAACTATAGGAAAGAGGGAAAAAGTCACAACACAGTGGAGAAGCTTGATCCTCAGCTAGGTGATCAAGGTCAATATAACAGTTTTAAACTGTGTTGATAGTATGTACCTGGATATGGTGAGAGTGGCACTTCTGTTATTTTCCTCCCCAAACTCCACAATTTTATGAAAAAACATCTAACCAATTCCAATAAAGATGCACCCTATGCACAGAATACCTGGTCAGTGCTCCTCAAAACTTCCTAGTTTATTAAAAAAAATTAAGTAAAATCTGAGAAACCTGTCAGAGCTGAGGCGAAAGAGACATGGCAATGGCATGCTATGTGATATCTTTTTTTAACTTTTAAAATTATTTTATGGGGAGTTCTTAGCATTGAATGTCTGTATAATCTTACTTGATGAATTTGAGCAACAGCTATGTGATATTTTGCATGGATCTTGGGATTCAAACAGAGCATTAGGTAACAATTAAGAATATCTGATTAAAGTATGGAGCTTAGTAATGATGTATTCATTTTTGGTTTATTACTTGGAAAATGTGCCATTCTAATATTATAAGTTAATGTGAAGAAACTATGAATGTGTGTAAGTAAGGAGTACTTACTGTATACTTGGGATGGTTGAAGGTACTGATTCTATCAACTCAAGTGTTCTTTAAATCTCAAAGTGTTCTAAAATAAAGTATTTTAAAAAGGTAAAGGATGGGTAAGGCCTATAGTATGCTAGAAAGTGAATGTGTGTGTGTGTGTGTGTGTGTGTGTAAGTGCAAAAGGACTTCAGTCTTCACTGTGGCTGACAACTCATTGCAAAGAAGACCAAATACTCACAACTGTACCAACAGTTAACATCGTGATAAATGGAGAAGAGATCCAAAGAGTCAGAAATTCTCTCTTGCTTGGAGCTACTACCAATGCTATAAAAGCACCAGTCAAGAGAGCAAATGCCACATTGTATCGGAGAAATCTGCTTCACAATATCTCTTTAAAGTATTGAAAAGCAAGGGTGTTACTCGAGGACTAAGGTACACCTGACCCAAGCCATGGTATTTCAATGGCCTCATATGTTAGGCTAGGTTGTCTTGAGACACAAACAGGTGTTACTCATCTATGCACAAGAAATAACTTTATATTAGGAAGCAAATGTAATCAAAAAAGGATACCTCCCTCCCCCCGCCAGTCCAAACCAAGTCCATAGATTAGTTGCTAGCTGGGCCCTTTTCAGATTCACAAAGCTGGAGGGTGCTCAAACTGAGGGCTGATACAAGCAGCAGGCAGATCACAGACCAGTGAGTGCAGAGTTACGTGGGTCCAAGTTCAGCGGAAACAGGGCAGGAGCTGCCTGCTGTCAGAAAGCTGTGCTTGAGGTGTCCTGCCAATGGACTGCTGAAACTGTTGTTAGGTGACTCTCAGCAAACTTTTACTTGCACGTGATATCTATGACATTGTTCTATAATCTGAGCATTCTGTTGAGTTACCTTTCTTTGGAATGGGTACAAATATGGATCTCTTCCAGTCAGTTGGCCAAGTAGATTCTTCCAAATTTCTTGTTATATAGGCGTGAATGATTCCAGTGCTTCATCGGCTTGTTGAAATATTTCCATTGGTATTCCACCCATTTTTGGAGCTTGCTTCTGGCTGTTTTAAGGGAAGATTGAATTTCTTCCTTTAGTGAATCTTGCTCATATTCTACCTCCTAAAATAGTGAATGTTGACTTATTATATTTGGTGTAGTGACTCTACATACTATTTCCTTCTTCTTTTGATATATCCTGCATCATTCAATATTTTACCCAAAGGATCTCTTAATATTGCAACTCGAGGCTGGACCTTTTTCATGAGTTCTTTCCGTTTAAGATACAATGAATGTATTCATAATTTTTTTAACTTTAGGTCTTTGCACATTTCATTACAATCGTTTGCTTTGTCTTCTAGAACTGTACTTTGAAATTTTCTGTTCAATTCTTTGATGTCATCATTTCTTCCATTTGCCTTAGCTGCTCTATCTTTACGAGCAAGCTTCAGAATCTCTTCTGACATCCATTTTAAACTTTTCCTTCTTTCCTGTCTTTTTAATTACTTCAAAAATGATACGCTTGATGTCTTCTCACAGCTCATCAGGTCTTCTGTTATTAGTGTTCAATGCAGGGAAATTTGTTCTTGAAATTCAGGTCGAATAGACTCAAGGTCATATTTTGGCTCCCATGGACTTGTTTCAATTTTCTTCAGCTTTTATCTGAATTTATATATGAGAAATTGATGGTCAGTTTCACAGACAGTCCCTAACCTAATATTAACTGTTTATATTGAGCTTTTCCATTGTCTCTTCTTACAGATGCAGTTAATTTTTATGTTTGTAGTCATTGTTTATCTTGTTGAAGAAAAGGAATTTGTTATGAACAGGCACCGATATTGCAAAATTCTATTACTGGATGCCCAGCTTTGTTTCTATCACCAAGACCATATTTTCTTCCTCCCTTTTTTAAAAAACAGTTTTATTGGCACTTTATCCACATGCCATACAATTCAATAGTTCAATCATCTTGAGAGTATTTGTACAAACATTGCCACAATCAATTTCTTCATCCTTATACTCAGTGTTATTAGTGTAATTATTGATTTTTAAATGTGGCAAAAATATACACAACAACACTTTCCATTCCAACAAGTTCTACATGTATAATTCAGTGCCATTATTAAACTCTTCGTGTTTTGAAACCATTGATATCTTTCTCCAAATTATTCCACCAGCATTAATATAAGACTCAGTGCCCCCCAAACAAAAGCTCTTTCTCCTCAGACGGCTGCTTGTTTAAAGACAAGCCTTAAGGTCCCAGACATTATTCCAGTTGATCTGTAGCACCATCTGCTTTTTTCAACACTTTGCTGTAGCACCCTTATATTTAGTGATCTCTTCATGAAAGCAATTATCAAGTAGGGCCATGTTATAAGAACGAAATGTTCTTGGATTGGGACTAGAATTAAGTTGAAGCCCAGAATTCATCTCCTTGTGCATAGGTTGTGAACAACTCTGATATACTTTAATGGTTGTATTATGAGAACCATGGTAACTATTGGTTAATTTTGGTTTCTTTCTTATCTTTAGTAGTTCTCATGATATAATATTCACATATCATACATTTCTATGGTTAAATCACTTTTTAAAAGACTTGTGTATACACCATCACAATCAGTTCTAGTGATCACCCCCCCTGCCCCCCGCCCCTGCATTCATGACTTGCTCCCCAACACCTCTCACCTGCCCACCCAGTCTCTGATAAACCATTGCATCCACTCCTGCTCTTCACAAACTGAGAATCCAGCAGAAACAATCAAAGTCAAAATAATAATATAAAGGTAAAAATAAAGAGTAAGAAGAAAAGATCATTAAAGCTATTAAACAAGCCAGAGAAGAAATTTCTGTTGTGGAACAAGCAAGAAATATTTGAGCCTAGAGAAAATTAACTTGGGGTCAAAAGGGAAGTCAACTAAGTATCATATTATACCATGGTTCAAACGACCATAATTAAGTTTATAATAATCTCTGTCTGATAGCAAAGCTGTTTCAGTCCCTCATTTGTGTCCAGGGACTTAATCTGACTAGCTTTTCTGCAGATGGATTCTGGGTTCCCATTGTCCTCCATAGCCGTCTATAAACTGGATATTCACAAATTAAGCTCTGGTAATTTTCCCTTCATCATATTTGGATTTTGTTAGCATTATCTTTGGACTACACAGGATGGTGTGGTTTTTTTTTTTTTTTGATGTGGACTTAGTTAACAACTCACTTAGATGGCTGCTTGTTTGAACACAAGTCTTTAAGATACCAAATTATTCCAGTTGATAGCCAGGCACCATTTTCTTTCTTCACCACACTTTGTTGTAGCGCCCTTATCTTCAATGATCTCATCTTGAAGGCAAGTATTGATCAGGGCCATGTTATAAGAACTGTTCTTGGATTGGGGCTGGGATTACAAGGGAGCCCAGAATCCATCTGCTTGTCCTGGGTTATGAATAACTATGATTTACTTTGGCAGTTATATTATGACAAAAACAAAATAAAAAACCAATAAGAACAAAAAAAGCAAAAACAAATAAACTAACCATTGAAAAACAAAACAAACAAAACGTGAAAACATTGTTGATCATCCTCCTGGGATATTGTATTGATAACATTAATAGTTTATCCAATGGTATAGAATGTAAGGTATATTCTGTCATGAGTTTATATGAGTGTAGTCTAACTGAGAGCTGCAATCTATGAGTTGTAGCTTTGTACAGATTGATTTCTTAATAGATTGAGCTCTGTTTACATTAGGCATGGGGTTGGTGCCAGGGGAAAAATTACTGTAACATTTCTTACAAAGGCAAACCTTGCCTATCAGATTAATACCTTTCATATTAATGTATGGGAGCATTGAGGTACATTTGATACACCCAAAACCAGGGGTCCCATTCAAGGTCCAATGACACCACTCCCACAGTCTTGGACTCCCATATGTCACTTCTTCCCCCAACAAAATATTTCAGTCTTAAATCCAAGGGCTACATGTAGTTTTGAGGTAAGTAACAGTTTGTTCAGTCGGGCTTCCACACTGAGTTCTTCTGTTGTGGCCCTTAGAAAATGCCTTGTTCCCTGTAAAGGCAGGGTCGAAGGTCATCATAGTGCTTAGTACCTGCATTGTGCCAAAGGTTGGGTAGAAACATATTCGAAGTGCATACCCAGGAACATAGAACATAGAACCAGGTTTATTCTCCCTTAGGTTCCCTACAATTATTGATTAGTATCCCTTCGTGATATGAGGTCGCTCCTCCCCGTTTACCCACCTGTGTCAGGCAGGGTTCCCTAAAGAAACAAAACCAGGACACTTATGACATATATGTGTGTGTGTGTGTATAGAGAGATAGAGAGATATATATAGAGATGGGTTTATACAGTGAGAAGAAATACAACAGTTAATTAGTACACACAGCAGAACAGAGGGTTCAATTCAACTCACTTTTGTGGAACAGTTGATATACTGGAAGTCCTTGACTCACGTGGGCTGCCGAGTCCAAGATCAAGGAAACAGACAGCAGAGTCCTCCCACAGATAAGGCAGACAGAGTCTGCAGGCAGGAAGCAAACAGCAGGGTGCATCAGCAAGTCATTAGCTTGGAAGCTTTACAAAAGCGGGCCCAGATGGGATGTCAAACTCAAGCAACGCAAGGTGACAGCATCCATGAGCCTCAAGCTCAAACTCAAGCTCAAACGATGTACTCACCAGCAGTGTGGTGAAACAGGTTTCAAAGGAGCCTCAAGCTTTAGCAAAACAATCCACAATCCACGGGTTGGGTTGGCTTGGCCCACAGGTGGTATAGCATGCAGGTTGAGTCAAAGAAGTAGTTAAAGCAGCAGCACACTGGTCCAATCACTAGAGAGCAAGCAAGATGAGGCAGGCTTTGGAGAGCCATTTATCTCTTTGCCCTCCAATCAGACTGCGACCTGATTAATCCCACATGTTCCTCTTGGCCAGGTTGGCACAATAAACCTAACTCTCACACTACCATACTACCATACTCCCCTCATCTGGTCTAAACTTGATTTTCCAGTAAGGTCTCCTCTCATTGCTATCGAGGGCCTGTTGATTTGTCACTGCCTTGTCTCAGCGTTGTATAGCATTGGATCAAGACCATATTTCCTAACTACTGTTCCTTCCCCTTTGTTTCCAACTTTTGGACTCCAATTGCCAATAATTATCAATACATCTTGATAACATTTTTCATCAATTTCTGACTGAAGTCATTGGTAGAATTATCTAATGCCTTTATCACTAGCTTTAGTGGTTGGAACATAATTTTGTGTAGTCGTTTTATTGATTGTATTTCCTTGAATGTAGATAGATATAGGCCTATCACAAACAGCATTGTACTTCAAGATAGATCTGCAATGTCCTTTTTTATCATTAATGCAGTGTACTTCCTCTGGATTATGTCATTCCCCACATAGTAGACCGTATGACTTTCTGATTCAAAATGGCCATTATCAGTGCATTTCAGTTCAGTAACATCGAGGGTATTGATTTTTATGTGTTCTCTTTCATTTTTGGACCATTTCCAGTTTCCCTAGATTCACACGTCACACATCCCATGCTCTGATTGCTAGAGTTTTGTAGCTGTTTCTTCTCATTTTGAGTCATGCCCTAGCAGCAAGTGAAGGTTCCAAAGGCTTCCTACACCCACAGGTTTTACTCCATTCAGTCACGATGGTTGAGTCTACTTTGAGAAGGCAGCCCTTCCCATGCCGTGGTTTGAGTGTCTTCTGACTTGAGGGGCTCATCTCCCGGCACTATCTCTGACAATGTTCTGCTTCTATTCACTAGACCTTCAATAACTGGCAATGTTGTGATGCTGTCTACAAGGGTTTCATCTGCTCTTTCTTCTGAAGTGGGCTGCCTATTCCTTCTTTGTAATATGTTTTTAGTTTTGAAGCTGTGGTGACTTTTGTTCATTTTGGGGTAACTTTCCTGGTATTTGTCATATCAGTGATATAACTTTCAGCATTACAGCAACACACAAGCCACCCTGGTGTGATAAAATGATAGACAAATGTGGAATGCAGGTTAATTATTTCCTTAGCCAGGCTGTACTATTTATTACCATGGACGTGACAGAGTTGGGAGAATGGAGAAATGTTGGTTTAGTTGAATACTTTGATGCTACTGACAAATTGATAGCCTTATGAAAGAGCAATGAACATAAAACATTAATATAGATTATTTAAACATATTATTAATATTTTAACAAGGGAACATTCTATAGTACTCATCCATTTAGAAGTTAGCTATTTTTTTTAAAAAATTAATTACAGTATTATAGACTTTTAAAAGTCAATTGTTGATTTTCTAATGAAAGGAATAATTAATAGAAAGGAAATTGTGATTTTTCTTTTAGTTTCAAATCTTTCAGTTGGAAGGAGTATATGATTTGGAATTTCCTACATTGGTCCAAGTTCATAATGTCTGTCTCTTGTATAAATAATGGGTAATACTTATTGAGCATTTTTAATAGTTTATTTTATTTACTCTTTAATACAACCCTTAGAGAAGATATCATTGTTTATAACATAAAAGATTAAGATACTGAAGGCAACACAGGAAAAAAAGGCAAAAACGAGGACTAATTCCAGGCTGCCTGATGGCAAGTACATATATATATATATATATATATATTCATCCTCTGTGGCAGTTAAATAATCTCCTGTCAACTTAAAAAGGGGTGGAGTTTAGACTGTCGATCAGGTCACAGATTGCTTACCTCATTTGGAGGTGCAAAGGAGATAGATAGTTCACTGGAGGGCAGACACACTCTCTGCTTTGTATTCCTGATGACGACACACATGGAGCTACACTAGAGCTCTGAAGCAGGAGGAGTCATGTGGAGATCCCTGCCAGCGCTAAGATCCTTAGACCGCCACTGGAGCCACAAGATTTCCCACCCACTGGCCTGTGATCTTCCATTGTCCTGCATTTGGTGTCATTGCATGTCTTTCGTGAGTCTGAAGAGGAATTTACAGATTGGTATCAGACATATGGGCTAATATCTGACTTAGGGACTTGATCGGAACTGGACTTCGATGTTTTCTCACTATTCAACTGCTCTTGTATATAAAGCTCTTTCTTATACACATATGAGTGCTTATGAATTTGTCTCTCTATTCTACTCAGACTCACACAGCCTCTATGTTCTGCTGTGTAGGACAAGGATGAGGCTTTTTACTCCAGTGAAGAGTTACAGTCTCAGAATCCCACAGGGGGCAGTTCTATGCTGTCCTTTAGGGTCACCATGAATTGGAATCAATTTGATAGCCATGATTTAAAAACAATTCTGCTCAGGAGCTCTCGTGTTGTCATGAGCCACACACTAAGCTCCTAATCACACGGTCCTTAGTTGAACCCACCAGCCACACCCTGGGAGGGAGAGGAGGCTTTGTACTCCTATAAAGATTTCACATCTTGGAAACCCAAAGGGCAGCTATAGTCTGTCCTACAAGGTCACTATGAGTTGAAATGGACTCCATGGCAGTGCATTGTTTAGTTGTTATGAAAAACTGTTGGTGTCATGTATACTTAAAAGTATGTGATAGCTTCCTACTGCTTTTAGGAGCAAGACCCAGAGAACCTTTCTCCTAAGACCACCCTGCCACTCATCATCCACTGAAGGATATTTGTATATGTGCCTGTTGTGACGTTGGCTTTTTACCTTTTAGCATGTGCTTGCCCTGCTTGACAAGAGAAGGAACCCCAGAGACACTCTCATATGTGTAAGAGAGAGCTTTATATCAAGAAGTAATTAAGCATCAATGACACATCCCAATCCAGTCAGATCAAGTTCATAAATTTGGTATTAGCCCAGACGTCTGATATTAGCCCATGAATACCTCTTCAGACTCACACAACACATGCAATGATGCCAAATGCAGGAAGATCACAGGCCAGTGGGTGGAAAGTCCTGTGGGTTTCAAGGCAGTAGAAGTATCTCCAGGGCCCCGGCTGCCGTATGCATGGCTCCTAGTGTCTTTTCAACAGGAAAGAGAAGCTGAGAGAGTGTCCTGCCTCCAGGGAAGAAGATATTCCCAGAATTCTCAGGAGAAGACCATACCCATACAGGAATCATTGGTTATGACCTGATTGGCAGGCTAGATTCCACCCTTTCATTCAAGTTGACAGGAGATTATGTAACTGCCACATAGCATTTATTACAAATCCAACTTGGTACTCCTACTCTACTTCCTGTAGTTCATGTGGGGGGCTCTCTCATATATTAATACTCTTTGTTACTTTAATAATTAAGTGCCTTAGATAGATTAAATGCCTTATCCTGGACTGAAGACAATTATATGACCATGAAGCATAAGTATATCACAACTTATTTTTTTTAAAGTTTTATTAGGGGCTCATACAACTCTTATCACAGTCCATACATATACATACATCAATTGTATAAAGCACATCTGTACATTCTTTGCCCTAATCATTTTCTTTTCTTTCTTTCTTTTCCCTTTTCTTTTATAACATTTTATTAGGGGCTCATACAATTCTTATCACAATCCATACATATACATACATCAATTGTATAAAGCACATCCATACATTCCCTGTCCCAATCATTCTCAAAGCATTTGCTCTCCACTTAAGCCCTTTGCATCAGGTCCTCTTTTTTCCCCCTCCCTCCCCGCTCCCCTCTCCCTCATGTGCCCTTAGTAATTTATACATCGTTATTTTGTCATATCTTGCTCTATCCGGGGTCTCCCTTCCCCACCTTCTCTGCTGTCCCTCTCCCAGGGAGGAGGTCACATGTGGATCCCTGTAATCAGTTCCCCCTTTCCAACCCATTCACCCTACACTCTCCCAGCATCGCCCCTCACACCCTTGGTCCTAAAGGTATCATCCACCCTGGATTCCCTGTGCCTCTAGCCCTCATATGTACCAGTGTACAACCTCTGCCCTATCCAGCCCTGTAAGGTAGAATTCGGATCATGGTAGTTGGGGGGAGGAAGCATCCAGGATCTGGGGGAAAGCTGTGCTCTTCGTCGGTACTACCTTGCACCCTGACTGTCACATCTCCTCTCCTAAACCCCTCTATGAGGGGATCTCCAGTGGCCGACACTTGGGCGGCCTTGGGTCTCCACTCTGCACTTCCCCCTTCATTCAATGTGGTATACACACACACACACACACACACACACACATTCTTTTTTTTTTGCATGATGCCTTATACCTGGTCCCTTTGGCACCTCGTGATCGCACAGGCCGGTGTGCTTCTTCCATGTGGGGTGTTTTGCTTCTGAGCTAGATGGCCGCTTGTTTATCTTCAAGCGTTTAAGACCCCAGTCACTATCTCTTTTGATAGCCGGGCACCATCAGCTTTCTTCACCACATTTACTTGTTCACCCACTTTGGCTTCAGCAGTTGTGTTGGGAGAGTGAGCATCATAGAGTACCAATTTAATAAACAAAAGTATTCATGCATTGAGGGAGTGCTTGAGTAGAGGCCCAAGGTCCTTCTGCCACCTTAATATTAAACCTATAAATGTAGACAATTAGATCTATTTCCCCATCCTCATATATATGTTTGCATGTACACGTCTTTGTCTTGACCTCCATAAATGCCCCTTGACTCCCAGCTCCTTCCTCCCTCTCCCTTGACTTTCCTCCTGCCCCACCACCATGCTCCGTCCCCACCTGGGCTACAGCTATACCTCTTCTCTCCGCAAACTTACCCTTGACCGTTCCCCATCAGGCCTGTCACTCCCCCCTCACTACCATTTTGGGTCCCATGTTGTTCCCTTGTCCCTGTGTTTATTAACACCACTTCCTTACCCTCCTCCCCCTCCCCCACTCGGATCTGTCTGTCCCCCCGGAACTGTCTGTCCTATTGTTTTTCCTCCAGATAGTTCATCCAGCCTGTCCTATTCAGACAGACCTGTGGAGACACTAACAGGCATGAAAAACAAGACAGAGGAAAACAAAGCAACAGTATACAACCAGAAAATAAAACAACAAAAACAAACCACTGACAAAGAACAAAACAAAACACTTCACTAAAGAAAGGCTTGTAGTTCGTTCAAGGATCGTTTGCTGGCCCTTAGGGGCGTTTTCCAGTCCAGTCTGTTGGGGCACCACACTCTGGCCCCAAAGTCCACTTTCAGCATTCCCTGGGGACCTTGCCACTCCATTCCCTGGCTGTTCCACTGCACTCCCCCAGTGCTTTGCCTCGGTGTGGTGGGATCAGTTCAGGTGCACTTCCCACACTGTGTCCGGTGCTGACCCCTGTATCGCCCTTAGTCACTGTGGGGCATCATGTCTCATAGTAGGGCCAGCCATGTTGTTCTCTCTGTGGACTGGCTGCTCTACTCAGGAACATCATTCTCATGGCCTCGTGGGCCAGGCTGTGTTCCACTGTCTCCTCCTGCCCCTTCATCTGCTCCCGTGTGCTCTGATCAGATATGTCCATCTCCCGGAGCTGCAGAATCAATGTCATCCTTTGAAACAAATTCTTTTCGGGGGAGGGGCAGGAATCCACTTAATTTTTGGTGCTGGGCCCTACTCCACGCCGGGATATTGCATTCACACCTTGCGGCACTGGGTTGAAGTCTGGTCCCACTTTCCCTGTGGAGATATAAACAATACCCTCCCCTTGGGTGGATTAGTGCCCCATGACCCCACTCCCCTTTTCTTCCTTATATTCATCCTTTTATTTTCCTTTCCCCACCTCCTACACTGTTGTCTACCATGTACATCCCTGGTTTTGATCTGGTCACTGCCATACTACACAGTCTTCACCCCAGAAATGTTTGTATACAGTAGCTTTTGCCTCTATGCCACTTTTGAATTAAAAAAAATTTTTTTAATTAAAATTTTTTTTAATACTTACCTCAGCGGGCTCATGTTGTACTTGTCCTTTTGTGCCTGACTTACTTCGCTTAGCATGATTTCCTCCAGTTCTTCCCATGCCGCTATGTGCCTCATACGTTCATCACTGCTTTTTAGTGATGCGTAGTACTCCATTGTATGTATATACCACAGTTTTTTAATCCAATCGTCAGTTGATGGAAATTTGGGTTGCTTCCAACTCCTTGCAATTGTGAACTATGCCACAATGAACATTGGAGCACAGATGTCTGGTCTTGGTTTGTTCCTTGCCTCTTCTGGGTATATGCCCAGTAGGGGAATTGCTGGGTCATATGGTAACTCTATTTCCATCTGTTTTGGGTATCGCCAGATTGATTTCCATAGTGGCTGTACGTACTTACAGTCCCACCAGCAGTGGATGAGAGTTCCTGTCTCCCCACAGCCCCTCCAACACTTGTTGCTTTCTGATTTTTTGAATTGGGCTACCTTTGAGGGTGTCAGGTGGTACCTCATTGTTGTTTAAATTTGCATATCTCTTATGGCTAAAGATCGGGAACATTTTCTCATATGTTTGTTGGCCATTCGGATTTCTGTCCCTGTAAAATTTCTGTTCAAGTCCTTTGCCCACCTTTCAAGTGGGGTATTGGTTTTTTTCTTTTTGGAAGCTAGCAGAGTACTGTAGATTTTAGTAATAAGGCCTTTGTCTGATGTGTCATTGCTAAAGATGTTTTCCCAGTCTGTGGACTCTCTTATTACTCTCTTGGTGAATTCTTTAGATGTACACATGTGTTTTATCTTCAGTATATCCCATTTGTCGATTTGTGCCTCCTCTGTGTTTGTGTCCTTCCCTATTTCTGGTAGCCTGTGTATTCCCTGTGCCAAAGTTCTCAAGTTGGTCCCAATTCCCTCATTGATGGCCCTAATAGTTTGGGGTTTAACTTCAAGGTCTGTGATCCACCTTGAGTTTATTCTTGTGCATGGAGTGAGATAAGGGTCTTGCTTCATTTTTCTGCATGTGGATATCCATTTTTTTCCAGCACCACTTGTTAAAGAGGGCATTGGCTTCCCATTTGATATATTTGGGGCCCTTATCAAAGATCAGCTGTGATATCACAACTTATTAAGCAGAGTTTTATATTTACTGTTTTCTTTTGGTGTTCTCACACAGCCAATAAATATCTAATTGTTACTATTGATATCCTTATCCCTAGCCCTCCTTCTCTTCTCTCTTTCCTTGGTTCCTGTTAATTCTATCAATGGACCTGGGGCATGGGTGGAGTATATGGGTATATGGGCATGGGTCCTGGTGGCTCCATGGTTAAAGTACTCAGCTGCTAACCAAAGGTCATCAGTTCAGGCATAACCTCCAGTTGATCTGCAGGAGGAAGATGAGGTAGTCTGCTTCTGTCAAAGCTTACAGCTTTGAAAACTCTATGAGGGAGTTCTACTTGGTCTTCTAGGATCACTATGGGTCGTACTTGACTTGATGGTTGTAGGTTTGATTTTTGACAGTATGCATTTATAAATACATGCATATAAATATATGCACGTGTGTGGTATGTGTATAACTATGTGTTTGCATATATATGTTTATATTTATCTATGTAAATATTGGACTTTCATGATTTTTGCATTCAATTTTCCCATGATTTTTTGAAACCCTCACATATATTTATATATAGCTACTTCTCCCTGTCTATCTATCTGCCATCTATTTTCTATAGCATATATATATATATATCTGATAGGAGTAAAATACATTTACTCCTTTTGCCCTCAATGAGCAGGACAGAGGGAAAAAGGAGTAAATGTACCAATTATCCTGCATTAGGCCCACCAATGTTTGCAGTCAGTGCTCATAGAATTTAAACAATTTTGACACTGGATGAAATGATCCTTGGGGAAAAACAATCATATGGGCTGGGACCTGACACGTGTGCCTAGAATGGAGAAAATATGAAAGTTTGCTATTAATCAGTTAGGCAAATACTTACAACCAATTTATTTTCTTGGCTGTCCCAATACTGATGGGAAGGACTAAAGAAAATGTACACTATTCAGAAGGCAGATTGTGGTTGTGTTGTAGAGTTTCAGCAGTCAATAGGATTTTTAATGTATTCTCTATCACTAGCTGAGGTAAAGCATGAGTGGGTGATGAAATAAGTTACAACATGAAGGAATAAATCCATCGACTCCATGAAGCTTACTGGAGGGCAAGGTATAATCATTGTGAATATTTCCTCCTCTGAGAACAGCATGAGGAGATTATTGATTGAGAGAATGGAAAGGAAAATAAATATTTTCAAAAGATTTCCTGTTATTGTAATTTTGGATATTGTATATTTGCTGTGTCTCAGTGGCTGACATCTCTCATTTTTCAAAAGCTGCATATGGCTTGGCTTTTGCTAGCCAGTTCCCTTATCACAGCCCTCCACTTTTCAAGTACAGGTCTGTTTATCCTCAGATTTTCCAAGGATCCTCTCTACTTGCTGTGCTTCCCTAATACACTGTTCTTTGTAAACAAAGAAGCTGCCACCGTGCCAGCATGGGTGGCTTTTCCGATGGTGGCAGGGGGCTGATTCCTAATTAAAAGTCAAAGTTTCAAAGAGAGCTATTTAAGGATATAGCTGTGACTTTGAAACTAAACAAAAGGGACATTTCCCATGTAAACAATAAGATGCTAAGTAATGAGTCCTGAGTCCTGGTCAATTGTTCTTTGATTAATTCACCCATTCATTATGATCTCTGTCAGTGCTTCTCCAACTTTACTGACAACTACAATCACTTGTTAATATTAAAACAAGATGAAGTAGTCATAGTTGAGTATCTCATTCCAGAAATGGTGATTTAATTGTTTTGAATTGGGGCTGGGCATCTTCTTTTATAAAAGATTACTTATTGGTAACTTAGAAACAGCGTGGAAATGTGTTTCCAAAGGGGCAGAGACTTGAAATCCCCATGAAGCTGTGCCCCTCTCCACATTTGAATTCACAATGAGTCAAAATGGACTATCACAACAATTTTTAGAAAAATTTTAATGATGATTTATAGATCAGATCATGAGTTTTACATTGAACACTTTATACGCATTTTGTGTGAGATCTTCCATTTCGATCTCTTTAATGAACCATTGCAGATTCCACTTTCTTTCAGTGTTTCTTGTTCAAACTTTTTAAAGCAGTTTCAGGTTTACAGAAAAAATTGCACAAAAAGTACAGTGAGTTCCAGTATGCCCTCCATCCATCTAGCATTGCTTCTGCTGCCAGCATCTTGCATTTATGTTACAATTGAGGAACAAATATGGTTGCATTATTTTCAGTTAACATTCCAACTGCCATCTAGTCAATTCTGACTCTATAGGACAGGGTAGAGTTGCTTCCTGGAGTTTTTAAGGCTGTAAATCCTTAGAGGAGGAGACAATGTCATCGTTCTCCCAAGGATCCCTGGTGGGTTTGAACTGCTGACCTGTGATCAGCATCATCCCAAAGAGCAAACCCGCTGTGAAACCAGGGGTCTTTAGCTTACATCAGGATCCACCATTTGTGTTGTATACTTTGATAGGGCTTGACAAATGCTTCTTACAGTTCTCTGGCATTTCCAGTAAATAGCCAGGTTTGAGTATCACTGTTCTAAGTCGTGGGTGCAATGATCAACCATACAGACAATGGTCTGGCTCATGAGAAGTTTATGTTCTGGTGTGGAAGAGCACTGTATGAACAGGGAGAAGGATTGAGGGGATCTTGGGGAAGCTATTTTAGACAGATTGTCCAGGAAAGGCTTCTGGGGAGAAGCTTTAGCAGAAATTTGAATGAAGAAAATTTATTTCCTTACAGAAAGATTGAAATATGTAAATCTCATTCATTTGAGTGGTCAAGCTTCACTATTTTGAGAAGGTTGCATCTTGCACTCTTTCCATTTCAGGTGCTCAGAATTTATTGGGCAGTACTTTACAGCCTGGTGGTGTCGTGGGTTTGCCTTGGGTGGCAAACTACAGGACCAACCAGTGTTGGACAGATGGGCTCTCTGTTCCTTTAAAGATGCACAGCCTGGAAGACCCAAAGGAGAAGTTCTCGTCTCTCCTGTAGATTCACTATGAGAGGAGCTGAAATCAATTTGATGGTAGTAGGTTTTTAAATTTCTTTATTTTATCTTATGTCAGGTTATATACTAGACCCTTGGAGCTAAAACAAGGACTAATGGCAATAGAAACTTTTAATCTGGTTCATCATGGAAATTAAGATTCAATTTAAAATGGAGCATGCTACCACAGGAAGGAGCACTTGACTGTCAATGGGTTTCAGCCTTTGTTTGTGTTTTTTCACTGCTGTGGGGCTGCTCTACTCTGCTTACTGCCCACTTACCACTTCTTTTCGCTGTAATGTGACTTTCACCTGCCATCCTTTAGGAAGGCTGTTTTGAATGGAACATAGAAGTTGGCCCACATCACAAATTGTACGGATTTGGGGACAGAACTTCTCAATTGGGTCGTTCAGTAAAAGAACACTGAGTTACCCTTTATTGTGTACCTATGGGCCCTCCTAGTAAAGGGGAAGTAAATGATCTTTTATTGAATGACACCATTGAGTCATTCTGCTCCCAAATCATAGAAAATGAATAAGATGAAGCTAGCTACCAGAATGAGCTTAAGGAAGATTCAGTAAAACAGAAAAACCTAACTAATCACAATGAAATGCTACAATGCAGTGTGCAGTCTGTGGGTAAACGGAGCAGGGGGTGCAGTTGTTTCGCTGACAATAACCCCTGGTCGTGAGAGCCAGGGCGGCTCAGTGGCTGTGGGCTGGCTCTCTTATGTATTCCGTGAGGGGGTGGGGCCATGGTGGCGTGTGTTTTGATGAAACCTCAGTACCAATGAGATAAATTAGGTCATCAGTTGATTATTTAAGAACATCTCTGGAGATGTTTAAAGAAATGTTTCTCTCTAAGTAAGAAGTAGAGCCAACCTGGTTTTCTCTCCAGATGGTTTTTGTTGTTCTGCTTGGCTTTCATTTCAGAGGCAATTCTGGGTAGTTTTGAATGGCTCATTAACACCCTAAGCAAACCCTTAGTGTTTTGTTTTTACTGAAACTATGAATAGGGTTTACAGTGAAGTACGTACAGAGGAGAACAGGAGCTAGATAATAATAGTAATTTCACAACACCTTTTCCTCCTAGGAGTTTTAAGCATCGTGAAAAATTCAAGCAAGGACACTGAGAGTTCCCAGTGGGAAGGTGGCAGAAAGCCTGGCCTCCTTGTAGACAGGGAGTTTTCCTTGAGAATAATTACGGGGGGAAAAGTGAGGTGATATGATGACTTCCCTAAAAATATCCTTAAGGGAAGCTCCTTCTTGAGAAAAACTAAATTCCTACACTCTAACTCTTGACTATGAACATACTTCATTACTTTTAACAGTAGCAAACCTTTATTAAGTATTTGCTAGCATTGGTATCTGTTAGTCTAGGTAGACTAGAGAAACAAAATTCATACACTCATATTTTATAAGAGAGTTTTATATAAAGGGTAAGTGTACATTCAGAAAGCATCCCAACCCAGTCCAATCCAAGCCCATAAGTCTGACATTAGCCCCCTATGTCCAAAACCAATCTACAAAGTCCTCCTCAAACTCACAAAACACATGCAATGATACTGAATGAAGGAGGAAAACCAAATCAGTGAGCATGTAAGCATCCCAGTGCCGGCAGGGGTCTCACCACGCAGCTCTTCCAGCACCCTGGGCTGCATCAGGGTAGGACCATGTGGTTTCTCTTCAGGGATGTCTCATAGGAAGTAAGCCTTGCCAGCTGAAGCAGAGAACTAGGTAAGGCAGCCGCAACTGGTCTGACCATCAGAGAGCAAGTGACCAGACATGTGAGGCTCGCCAAGCCATTTATCTCTCTGCCTTTCAATTTATCCCACATGTATTCAGGGTTCAATAAGGCTTTACTATCACAGTATCATTCTGTGTTTCTTTAAGTGATAAACTTCCAATTTGGAGGTGGTTCTTAATTATACATATCAAAGTACAAAACAAAAACATAAAAACCTCTACCATCCTTAGGAGTTATTCTGTATTTAATATTCTATTTGTCTCCTGCCAATTGATTTTACCCAACTAGGCAGTAAGATGGATGTGAGAAGGGAGCTTTATCCTAATACATAGTTTTACTTTTGAATGAAGTAAATATTTGGCGAACAAAATGTCTAATGTGTTAAAGATAAATCCGGGTTCTCTTTGCTCTCACAATGCCACCCCCTATCACTTATCAAGTGAACTGCTCAGTTTTGTGTCCTTTCTGAATTCACCTTTTTGGGCTATTGTGCAAGATTATTGTGTAGCCAGTAAACCACTCTCTAAGTATTATTCCTTTGACATCCAAACCCAAGGAAAATGGTGATGGTTTTTGGTACTTGTAACTCTGCCTTCTGATTTCTTATGGCAGCCATTACAAACCTTTCATCGTTTCCTGAAGACTCTTATTGAATCCCTTCAATCACAGCAGGCAGTCAATGCTGGCACCTGGAGGCGCTAACCTGGACTATTTAAACATCTACTTTTGATGAAATCTTCTGAAACTCCCCATAGATCTTGCTCTGTGACAGCTTTTTCCTCTTCCTTGCTGTTATTAGTTGATCTTGAGTCAGCCCCAACATCTGATGAGCCCATGACAATAGAATGAAGAGTTCTCACCACCCCCCTGGATTGGTTGAAGGCTTTAGTCATCCATAGGGTTTTCAGTGGCTGATCTTCACCTGACATTCAGCATCATAATAACATGCAATCCTCCACTGACAGGCAGGTAGTTCTATGCATGAAGTGCCTTGCATGGGAATAATAACTGATCCTCCTTCAGCGAAGGAAATATTTCTACTACTGACCTATCATTGCTGCTCCATCTTCTTAGTAATTAGGGAATCCCTTTGTTCTCTGGATCTATTCTGAAACTACACCTTCCTACAATTTAGCTCACTTGCTTGAGCACCCCTCACTCATGGCTTCGTGCCTCCACTCTTGTATCAGTATCCCTTGTCCGTTTCTGCTTCATTCTTTTTCTAGTCTGTATTGTTGATCACTTCACATACCCCAATCAAGAAGCAAACTCACTTCCATTGCCTTGATTCTGACTCATGGTAATCCTTCAGGACAGTGTAAAACTGCTCTTTCGGATTTCCCAGACTACTTGTTTACAGAAGCAGGCAGTCCCTCCTTTTTCCCGAGGAGCTGCGGTTGGGTTTGAACAGCTGTTCTTGGGGTTAGCAGCCCAACATTTAGCCTGCTGTACCAGTAGGGTCTTGTTCCCTTGCAAACATCTCGAATTCCTGTGCCTCTTTTCCCTGTGATTTGGTTTACTACTTTGTAAAGTGGCATCATAGAATCACCTATTTTATAAAGTTATTGTGCCTGGAACATAGCAAGTTCCAAATATGTGATTATTATTTTTATCATTTTAATTATCACTCATTACAAGTTTCAAATCCCTTCTAATGCCTCCATGATAAAACTCAAACTCCTTATTTTGGGATTCATAATCTCAACAAGTGTCTCTTTCCTTTCTACCTTCATCTCCTATTCTGGCACTTCATGTACCTCATAACTTCTGTTTGAGTTTCTCTTCTTTAACGGTTGTTTTATGAGTCCACTTCTTCTTAGAATGAGCTTCACTATAATTCCAGAAGATCCATAAAGATGTGTATTGTTGTATGGAAAATTCACCCCAAGCTAGTGACATAAAGTAACAATAAATATTTCACATGGTAGTCAGGAATTTTACATTGACTTGCCTTGGGCTTCACTTGGGATGTCTCTTACAATGATAGCCAAGATGTTGTTTGGTTTGGAGTGGAAAGAATCCGCTTTAAACATTGCTCACTTACTTGTCAGGCCAGTTGGTGTTGGCACTCACCTGCTGAGTTTTCCTTAGGGTTGCTTGAGCGTTCTTAGGGTATAAAGGTTGGCTTTCCACAGAGTAAGTGATGCAAGAGACAGCAAAGTCAAAGCACACATATTTTTATAACCTCGCACTGGAAGCCACACATTGTTATTTATTCAGTATTGTTTGGTCGGTCCTGATTCTGTATAGATATAAACTTGATTATATAGCTACTTGTATACCAGGGGGCCAGATTACTGGTGTCATCAATGCTCCTGTGATCTTTTAAAAAACTAATCTTTTTATTAGGGGCTCATACAACTCATCACAGTCCATACATGCATTAACTGTGTAAAGCACATCTGTACGTTCATTGCCCTCATCATTTTCAAAACATTTGCGCTCCACTTAAGCCCCTGGCATCAGCTTCTCATTTTTTCCCTCCCTCTCTGCTGCCCCCTCCCTCATGAACACCTGATAATTTATAAATTATTATTTTGTCATATCTTTCCCTGTCCGACGGATCCCTTCACCCACTTTTCTGTTGTCTGTCCCCCAGGGAGGAGGTCACTTGTAGATCCTTGTAATCAGTTCCCCCTTTCCAACCCACTCTCCCTCTACCCTCCGAGTATCGCCACTCACACCACTGGTCCCGAAGGGATCATCCACCCTGGATTCCCTGTTTCCAGCTCTTATCTGTACCAACGTACATCCTCTGGTCTAGCCAGACTTGCAAGGTAGAATTCGGATCATGAGAGTGGGGTGGGGGCGGGGAGAGGAAGCATTTAGGAACTAGAGGAAAGTTGTATTTTTCATCATTGCTATATCGCACCTTGACTGGCTCATCTCCTCTCCTAAACCCCTCTGCAAGGAGATCTCCAGTGGCTGACATATGGACTTTGAGTCTCCACTCAGCACTCCCCCCTTTATTCACTATGGTAAGATTTTTTTTTGTTCTGATTATGCCTTATACCTGTTCCCTTCGATACCTTGTGATCACACAGGCTGATGTGCTTCTTCCATGTGGGCTTTGTTGCTTCTCTGCTAGATGGCCGCTTGTTTACCTTCAAACCTTTAAGACCCCAGATGCTATACCTTTTGATTGCTAGGCACCATCAACTTTCTTCACCACATTTGCTTATGTACCCATTTGTCCTCAGCGATCATATCATGGAGGTGATCACACAATGATATGACGTTTTTGTTCTTTGATGCCTGATAACTAATCCCGTGGCACCTCATGATCACACAGGATGGTGTGTTCTTCCATGTGTGCTTTGTTGCTTCTCTGCTAGATGGCCGCTTGCTTACTCTCAGGCTTTTAAGACCCCCAGATGCTATATCTTTTGATAGGTGGGCACTATCAGTTTTCTTCATCACATTCGCTTATTCACCCGCTTTGTCTTCAGCAGTTGCATCTGGAAGGTGAGCATCATAGAATGCCAATTTAATAGAAGAAAGTATTCTTGCATTGAAGAAGTACTTGAGTGGAGGCCCAATGTCCTTCTGCTACCTTAATACTAAACCTATAAATATAGGCACATAGATCTATTTCCCAATCCTCACATATAAATATATTTGCATATGTACATGTCTTTATCTAGACCTCTATAAATGCCCTTTGCCTCCCAGCTCTTTCCTCTATTTCCCTAAACTTTCCTCCGGTTCCACTATCATGCTCCGTCCCCACTTGGGTTTCAGCAATTCCTCTTAGTTACATTACCCTTGATCATGCCCTACCAGGCCTCTCACACCCAGCTCACCACCAATTTGGATCATTTGTCCCTGCGTTTGTTAACACCACTTCCTTTCCCTCCACCTCTCCCCCTCCCATGTCTCCCCGGAACTGTTGGTCCCATTGTTTTCTCCTCCAGATTATTCATCCAGCCTACCTTATTTAGAGAGACCTGTGGAGATAATAACATGCACAAAAACAAGACAGAGCAAAACCAAGCAACAATATACAACAAAACAACAACAGCAAACCACTGACAAAGAACAAAACAAAGCACAAGAAAGAAAGGCTTGTAGTTATCTCAAGAATCATGTGCTGGCCTTCAGGAGTGTTTTCCAGGCCAGTCTGTTGGGGCACCATGCCCTGGCCCAAAGTCCACCTTCAGCATTCCCTGGGGACCCTGCCAATCCATTCCCTTGCCGTTCTGATGCACTCCCCTGGTGCTTTGCCTTGGTGTGGCGGGATCAGATCGAGCACAATTCCCACACTGTGTCTCCGGTGCTGTCCCCTGCAGGGCCATGGGTCAGTGAAGGGCGTCATGTCTCATAGTGGGTCTGGCCATGTTGTCCTCTCTGTGTACTGGCTGCTCTGATTGAGGTCATCGTCCCCAAGGCTTGGTGGTCCAGGATGTGTTCCACTTTCTCCCACTCCCCCTTCATCTGCTCCCATGTACTCTGATCAAATATGTCCATCTCCCGGAGCTGCAGATTCAATGCCGTCATTTGAAATAAATTCTTCTGGAGGGAGGGGCAGGTGTCCACTTAGTATTTGGTACTGGGGCCAGCCCCCCAGACCTCTCCACTGGTTCCCTACTGCACACCAGATGTTGCATTCACACCTTGGGGCACTGGGTTGAAGTCTGGTCCCTCTTTCCCTGTGGAGATAAAAACAATATCCTCCCCTTGGGTGGGTTAACGCCCTGTGCCTCTGCTACCCATTTCTTCCTTATTTTCATCATTTTTTCCTTTTTGTTACTTCCTCCCCAGTTGCCTACCATGTGCATCCCTGAAATTGATCTGGTCCCTGCCATACTACACGGTCCTCAACTCACGAAGGTTTGTATACAGTAGCTTTTTCCCTATGCCCCTTTTTCAGTTTTTAAAATGCTTACCTCAGCGTACTCATGTTGTACTTGTCCTTTTGTGCCTGACTTATTTCACTTAGCATGATTTCCTCCAGTTATTCCTATGCAGCAATGTGCTTCATATGTTCACCACTTATTTTTAGCGATGCATAGTACTCCATTGCATGTATATACCACAGCTCTTTAATCCAATCATCAGTTGATGGAAACGGGTTGGTTCCAACTCCTTGCAATTGTGAACTGTGCCACAATGAATATTGGAGCACAGATGTCTGGCCTTGGTTTGTTTCTTGCCTCTTTTGGGTATATGCCCAGTAGGGGGATTGCTGGGTGATATGGTAACTCGATTTCCATCTGTTTTAGATATCGCCAGATCAATTTCCATGGTGGTCGTACACACTTACAAGTCCACCAGCAGTGGATGAGAGTTCCTATCTCTCCATAGCCACTCCAACACTTGTTTCTTTCTGATTTTTTGAATTGGGCTACCTTTGAGGGTGTTAAGTGGTAGCTTATTGTTGTTTTAATTTGCATTTCTCTTATGGCTAAAGATCTGGAACATTTTCTCATATGTTTGTGGGCCATTCTGATTTCTGTCCCTGTGAAACTTCTTTTCAAGTCCTTTGCCCAACTCTCAAGTGGGCAATTAGTTTTTATCTGTTTGAAAGCTAGTAGAGTATTGGAGATTTTAGTAATATGGCCTTTATCTGAGGTGTCATTGCTAATGATGTTTTCCCAGTCTGTGGACTCTCTTATTTCTGTCTTGGTGAATTCTCTCGATGTACACAGGTGTTTTCTCTTCAGTATATTGCATTTGTCAATTTGTGCCTCCTCTGTGTTTGTGCCCTTCCCTATTTCTGATAACCTATATATTCCCTGTGCCAAAGTTCTCAAGTTGGTCCCAATTCCCTCATTGATGGCCCGAATAGTTTGGGGTTTAACTTAAAGGTCTGTGATCCACCTTGAGTTTATTCTCGTGCATGGAGTGAGATAAAGGTCTTGCTTCATTTTTCTGCAGATAAATATCCATTTTTTTTCCAGCACCAGTTGTTAGAGAGGGCATTGGCTTCCCATTTGATATTTTTGGGGCCCTTATCAATGATCAGTTGTCTGTATGCTGATGATTTTATTTCTGGATTTTCAGTTTTTTCCCATTGGCCTGAGTATTTGTCATTGTACCAAATACCATATGGTTTTAACAACTGTGGCTGTATTGTATGTGCTAAAGTCAGGTAAAGCAAACCCTCCCACTATGTCCTTCTTCTTGAGGAGTTCTCTGCTAATTCTGGGTTTCTTCCCTCTCCATATGAAGTTGATAATCAGTTTTTCTATTTATTTGAAGAAAAATAACGGTAATTGTATTAGGATTGCGTTAAACTTATATAGTGTCTTTGGCAGAACTGACATCTTTACTATATAGAGTCTTACAATCCATGAGCATGGGTTATTCTTTCATTTGTTGAGGTCGCTCTTGGTTTCTTCTAATAGTGTTCTATAGTTTTCCCCGTATCGATCTTTTGTTTTTTTAGTCAGGTATATCCCTAGATATTTCCATTTTTTATTTTGCTATTGTGAAGAGTACCATCTTTTTGATCTCCTCTTCTGTGGTCTTATCCGATGTGTATAACAGTCTGATGGACTTCTGTTTGTTGATCTTGTATGCTGCCACTCTGCCAAACTCCTCTATTGCTACCAGTATTCCCCTTGTGGAAATTTTGAGATTTTCCATATATAAAATCATATCATCTGCAAATAATGATAGTTTCACCTCTTCTTTCCCCAGGCGAATACCTTTGATGTCTCATCTTTGCCTTATGCTGTTAGCTAAAACTCCCAGCACAATATTAAATAAGAGTGGGGACAAGGGCATCCTTGTCTGGTCCCCTTTTTCAGTGGGATTGTGTTAGTCTTTTCTCCATTGACTACCATGTTGGCTGTTGGTTTTTCATATATAGCTTGTATTGTCTTGAGGAACTTTCTTCCATTCCTATCTTCTCGAGTGTCTTAAACAGGAATTGGTGTTGGATGTTGTTGAATGCTTTTTCTGCATCTATCGATATTATCATGTGGTTCTTATAGCTTTTCATGTCAATATGACGAATAATACTAATGGTCTTTCATATGTTGAACCATCCCTGTGTCCCTGGTATGAATCCCACTTGGCTATGGTGAATTATTTGTTTTATATACTTTTCTATTCTGTTGACTAGTATTTTGTTTAGGATTTTTGCATCGATGTTCATTAGGGATATTGGTCTATAGTTCTCGATTCTTGTGGGATCATTTCCCAGTTTTGGTATCAGAGGTATACTAGGTTCATAGAAGGAATTTGAGAGTTTGCCATCTTTTCCTATGTTCTGGAAGAGTTTGTGTAGGATTGGTGTTAGTTCTTCCCTAAATGCTTGGTAGAATTCTCCAGTGTAGCCATCTGGTCCAGGGGATTTTTTGTTGGTAATCCCTTCAGAACCTTGTCTATTTCTTCTATTGCTATGGGTCTGTTGATCTTCTTGGCATTCACTGAGGATAGTCTAGGAAGGAATTGTTTTTCCAAGTATTTGTCCATGTCTTCCAAATTGTTGAATTCATTGGGGTACAATCCTATGTAGTATTATGTAACTATCCTTTTGATTTCATTAGGGTGTGTTGTAATGTCTCTTTTTTCATCCCTTATTCTTGCTAATGAAATTTGGTCCCTCCTTTCTTTGGTTAGGTTTGGCAGTGGTCTATCGATTCTGTTTATCCTTTCAAAGAACCAACTTTTAGCAGTATTAATTTTTCCATAGTTTTCTTATTTTCCCTCTCCTGAATCTCAGCCCTGATTTTTATAACTTGTTTTCTTTTGCTATTAGTAGGATTGCCCTGTTGACTATCAAACATGAGTCTCTTTTCCTTTCTCGGGTGTGCATGTATTGCTATGAAACTTCCTCTGATGATTGTCTTTGCTGTGTCTCATAAGTTTTGGTACATCTTGTGCTCATTCTTGTTGTTTTCTAGAAATTTCCTAATTTCATCTCTGATCTGTGCCAGTATGGACTCCTTTTACAGTAGAGAGTTATTCATCCTCCAATTGTTTACTCTTGTTTCCTTTGTCTTCCTTTTGTTGAGTTCCAGCCTTATGGCACAGTGGTCAGAGAGACAGGTCTGTATGATTTCAATGCGCTTAAATTTATGTAGATTTGCCTTATGCCCCAGCATGTGTTCTATCTTCGAATATGTGCAATGTGGGCTTGAAAAGAATGTGATTTTTTTTGTATTAGGATGAAAAGCTCTGTAAATATCTATCAGGTCAAATTGTCTAATTGTGGTGTTTATATCTCTACCCTCCTTGTTGAGTTTCTTTCCCTGTGATCTATCATTCTCAGAGAGTTGTGTATTGAAGTTACCCACTATAATTATTGAGGCTGTGATTACTGTCTTAATCTTTTGGAGTGTTTGGTTGATGTATTCAGCAGGTCTCTCATTCGGGGAATATATGTTTACAATGCTTAGTGGTTCTTTTTCTACCATTCCCTTGAGCATTATAAAGTATCCCTCGTTATATCTTTTTATAGTTTGCACTTTGAGGTCAATTTTATCTGAGATTAGGATTGCAACCCCTGCTTTTTTTGAATTGCTATTTGCTTAGTATGACTTTCTCCAACCTTTATTTTTGCCTGTAGTCTTTAGCTATGTCTCCTGTGGGCAGCAGATTGATGGGTTGTGTTTTCTTAGCCAGTCTGCTAGTATTTTAAGGCCTGAGTTTAGTCTCAGTATTTTAATGCCTGATTTCAGGCCATTGATATTCAGGGTTATTATCTCCATCTGCGGACTCTGTGATGTCATCTTACACCTTTTGTGTTGGGAGTTTTCCCACTTTTCTTTCTCATTAGTGTGTTGTGCATGTGTGTCTGTGTGTGTGTGTGTGTATCATTCTTGACTTCTTTCCATCCTTAAGCCAATGCTATCTTGGGGTTTGTTTTCTCTCTGTTGGCTTCTGGGCAAGGTTGTTCTGTGTGGTGGTCTCTTATTTATGCTTGGTGAGTGCTGTTCTTCTGCCCATACTGGGTCAGGAAGGATCTTTTGTAGGGCTGGGTTTCTTCTACCGTATTCTTTGAGTTTTTCCTTGTCTGGGAAGACTCTTACTTTTCCATCTATCTTGATCAATAATTTGGCTGGGTAGAGTATTCTTGTATTTGCATTGTTTTCCTTCACTTTTTGGAATATGTTACTCTACTCTTTCCTCTTCTTCATAGTTTCTGCTGATAGGTCTGAGCATATTCTTATTTTGGAACCTTTATATGTGATTGCTTGTTTTTTCCCTAGCTGCTCTCATGATTTTCTCCTTTTCTTCAAAGTTAGATAGTTTATTTTGTGTCTTGGTGACTTCTTCTTCAGATTCAGTCTAGTTGGTGTTCTTTCAGCCTCTTAAATGGTTGCCTGGTTTTCATTCATTAAGTTGGGGAAGTTGTCCTTCAAGTATTCTCTCACTATTGTTGCAGATGACTTCTTTGTTGTGTCTTCCTCCTGTAAGCCAATAATTCTAATGTTTTCCGCTTCATATCATCAGACATAGATTTTAGGTTTTCTTCAGCTTCTCTGATGATCTTATTAGATTTTTGTTCATGTTTGTTAAAGTCTGCTTGGCTGTCCTCCAAGTCACTGATGTGGTTCTCTGAATCCTCCAGTCGATTGTCAAGGTTCGTGTTTCTGCTACTGGTTTTTGTTATCTCCTCCCTAAGCTCCTATATTTCCCTTTGGTGTATGGCCATTATCTCCTCTATTATTTCATCCTTTTTCTGTATTATTTCCCTCATATCCTGTATGACTCCAAGCAGCATTCTGAAAATTTCTTTCTGTGGCAGCTCAATATCTGCTTCTTCTATGTATGTTGTTATGTTTGGGACATCTTCTGACATTGCCTTTTGTTTCTCCTTTTTTTTTGTTGAGGTCGTTGGGGCTTATGGCTGTTTGTGTTGCGTTGTTTTAGAGGAGCCAGGTGCCATTTTCCAGAGAGTTGAAGAGCACTGGCTCTCTCTGGGAGACTTGTAGGAATGCTTCTTGGAACTGCCTACAGCTAATTTTACTATGGGATTAACCTACCATTTTATCCTCCTGTGGCTTCCCTATCAGGTGAGTGCCCCAGAATCCTAGTGGGTTGCCTACTTTGGTGTTGCGGTGGTTGGGCAGAGGTTCCCGCCACAGATTGGAATGTTGATGGTGTTGGCCGAGCTGCCTTGTGCTCCCAGGTACACAGGCAGGAATTCCCCAGTGAGAAGTTGGGCAGAGTATCTCCTGGAGGGAAAGCAGGGCTTTCTCTAGCCTTGGTCAACTACACAGAGTGGAGCTCACCTAGCTGGGTGTGGTGCAGGCATAAATTCCCTAGGATAAGGGGAGTGGTCTGGAAGTCAGCAATGGTGTGTGAGAGAACAGGAAAGAGATAAAGAGGAGAAAAAAATATGACCCTTTAGACTTTGTGGAAACATAGGTAAACAAAAGCAACTATGTAGCTGAGTTCCATTCCCCGCCCAGGGAGCTGCAAAGGTTTAGTCCTGGCACAGAGGCAGCAGTGGCATGCCTCAGCTATGCAGAGAGAAAGCCACTGTGCAGCCCTCAAAGACCAAGACCGTGGGGGGACAGAGAGCAGAGATGTAAACACAAGCAACAATGTAGCTGAACCCTGATCCCTGCCCCTGGAGCTGCAAGTATCCTGTCTCTGCCCTGAGGCAGAGGGGGAAAACTGTGGCTGTGTTGAGACCAAGGCCCCCTACGGGCTCCAAATGGTCCTGGCACTGGCAGAGACAGTGGAAGGTCAAGTCCCAGTCGACTTCCACTGAGCTAAGCCCAAAGCCCCCCGCCCCTCAAAACCCCATGGGTCTGTGCCTACTTCATGATGTTCCTCCTGCATTCCAGCTGTGTTAAAGTTCCCTCTAAGCAACTCTCCTGGGCTGGACTCTGTGGCGTCCCTCTGGTATGTGTCACTCCGTTGCCATCTTCCCGGAAGTCGCTCCTGTGATCTTAAGCTCATCTTTCTTAGACAGATTGGCTTGTATTTCCCTTATTTCTCTCTCTCTTCTTTTTTTTATGCTTCTTTTCCATGCTTTTTAAAATGCTTCATTAAGTTTGATTGTGTGTTTGTTTTTGTCTCTGCTACCATCATCAGATTATTTTATGAAGATAGAGACCATGTAGTCTATGCCTGCTTCCCCGGAACCTATGATAAAGTATGGGCCTAATAGATACAAAGTGTGTTTAATGAAATAAAATCCATCTTCCAGAACAATAGTTTCCTGAAATGAAGAACCCTCTATGATGGTTTCTCTTTCTTTCATCTTGAAAACGAAATCTTATCATATACTTACAATTTTTCTTTCTTATTTTTTAGAAATAATATCTTTTATCATGTTCAAATTATTACTTGAGCAAAAAAACCTACAATTTTCTTTTCCCATGAAGAAGAGCAAACCTCTATCTTGTGCATTATTCGTTTTCAATTTTCTACAGCTCAAGTGAGTACAGTTGGGTGAGATTCATTTCACAAAACAACTGTTTATTCCAGTTTATTGCTTGATACTTGCTTAATACTTGATAAAGTATTAAGTTGCTATTTCATTTATTTTAAATAAGATAAAATTTAGATTAATAATAGTTCACATTAGGCCTATTTTATGGACATATTTTATCAATATTTGCTCACTTATCGATTATTCAACCAACATTTTGCATTTAAGCAGTAAAAATGCTCTACTATCTGACTATTGCACATTAAGGCTGTATGTTGTGCAGTGATAAACGTTGGTATGCTAGGCAAGTGCAATTCTGGCTGCGATGGTTGAGGCTGGATGACAATTTGGATGAGTCTGGATTCTCAGTGGTTTGGAAGTTATGCAAGCATGTAATTTGGCAGTTATGTATGGATGTGATTTAACAGTTATGGAATGATATAGTATCCCCTTTTCTGGTGACATTATGCAGTCATTCTTCACGTTCACATGTTAATCTTTGCACAAGGACCTGATCTTTGGAAACTAACTTTGTTGATAAGTGAGGAGATAGTGTAAGGTTTCTCTTTAGCCTAGAAGACATAAAACCTGATGACTTGTGTGGAACCCTCTCAGTGCTGGTGTGGGTTTCCACGTGGCTCCTCCTGCTCCAGGCTCCATCAGCAGTAGTTCCATGTGGCCTGTCAACAGGGATGTCTAGTAGAGAGTGTGTGTATCCTGCCTCCAGGGAGGAAGACAGGGGTTCCCAGAATCCTCAGGAGAAAGCCAAGCTCACACAAAGACTTCCTTGGCTGTGATCTGATTGACAGGCTAGACTCCACCCCTTTGCAAGTTGACAGATTATGTAATCACCACAATGACTTAAATTTGTGTAGAGGTATTTTCATAAAGCCTTAAGCAATACTCAGGAAAACTATGCTTGCAATTTATATGACTGCATGGTTGATTTATGTCATACGAGAAAGAAGAATCTTTTAAAAACTGTTAAAGGTCTCACAGAAAAAATATGAACATGGATTTTTTTCAAAATTATTTGTGTTAACTACTGTATTGTCTCTTGTTCCTGGATATGATAAATTAGCATTTTTTGTATATTTGTATAAAAATGATAAGGAATCTAGCTTGTGCAGGATAATCATTTCAAGGACTACTGAGATGAGTGAGAAAAATAAATCTATGAGTAGAGCTTCCCCCAGTTAAAGCTTCATTAAATAGACTATAAAAGAGAAGTCCATTCAGATTGAAGTTTTACTTGTAAACCTATAATACACAGATATACAAGTGCTTTCATGGGAACAGAGAAAGCCAGCATGCGACTAGACTTACTGCCCTCTTAAGTTGGAGAAGAATACCGTTTTCTCTTTAGAAAGTGCACTTCAAAGTCTCATGACCTCTGTCTGAAAAACCTGCTTTTATTTAAAGCCTCTCATAACTTGAAATGGTCCATTCATAGGATATAAACCACTTTTATGGGGTTGCTTCTTGATAAAGCAAATTCTTTGGGCCTTGGTCATATTTGTTTCCATCTTATGTACGGACCTCTGAGAATATGGCATACTTGGATATTTAGCTGTGCTCTGCAGAAGAATATATTTGACTGGGTCTCAGCTAGAAATGATTCCCAGAAATAGTTTATCCCATTTAATAATAAATTGTAAAGTATCTTCTTAAATGGGCAACATTTTGAAAACATATTTTGTCTCTTAAAAGAAATATCTGTAAGTTTTTTTCCAGTCTCCAACTTGACTTTCATTTTTAGAATAGGTTTGTTCAAAATTGCACAAGAAGTAGAGTTCCCATATACCCCTTTCCCCCTGCTCACTCATTGTTGTTGTGATCCGTGGATGTTCATTGAAAGTTTTGGAAGCAGATGACCAGATCTTCCCAGTCCACCTTAGTCTAGAAGCTCCCTGGAACCTGTTCAGGATCATAACAACACACATGCATCACTGAGAGATGTGGGCTGGCTGTGTATGTGATGCATTGATTGGGGACTGAAACTGGGTTTCCCACACGGAAGGTGAGGATTTTACCAATGAATCACCACTGGCCCCATTTACGGAAGGTAAATATTTAGGATATCTAAGCACATTTTCTATTAGTTGATGAGCCCTTTCTAGAGTATACTTTTTTTTTTTTTGGCAAGCTGTACAATCCCATCTAATCCTTGAACTTGACAGCCTTTTACAGAGTATCAGCAGCGGTTTCACACTGATCTTAAACAGATGTTCATGAGCTGTGATGAGCGGCATCTAGAAAAGCACAAAACTCTGAAAACAGAGGCATCATGCCCAAGGGAGGCCTGATGGGAAGCTTCAAGCAATGGGAGAGGGTAGCTAGCTCTTTGAGGACTTCCTACCTCTCAGACTATTTCTCACAAGCTGTGTTTTTAATTATAGATGAATTTATTTGGGTTCTGTAAATCAACAATATCACATTTTCCTCAGTGAAATACAACTAGCCCATCTAGATCTTATGGATTTTGATGAAAGGAAAAATAGAGAAGTGGGATCGCAAGGTGCTAAAGAAAACCTACCCATTTACTCAACAAACACCTATTTTGGAAGGTTCAATGATGTGTCGATCCTAATGAGGTTAAGTAATTATTTTTTAATTCAAGTAATTAAGGAAAGAAGACTAGAAAGATGAGAGAAAGTGATTTGAAAAAAAACATTGCTTAAATGAAGTGTGCAAGGAGTGTTGTTACTGACAGGATGTATTAAGAGCTACCAGTCACTAGTTGATATCAAGTCAATTTCAACACCTAGGGACCCCAGAAGGGCTATCGAGTAGAATAGTGCTCCCTACCATTTTCAGTGGTTGATTTTCTGCAAGGGCATCTCTAGGCCTCTTTTCTGAGGTACCTCTTCGCCAATTTGACCATCAGCTTCTTGGTTAGCAGCTCAGTGTGCAACAGTTTGCACGACTCAGGGCCTCTAGTAATAACAGTGAGGGCAGCGCTTTCTAACATTATTAGAAATCCCGTTATCTCATGTAGACAAAACGAAAACAATTTCTAGTACATTTGTGCTCTAATCTCAGACAACCCTTGCCTACATCTGGAGGAGTCAATACACTCTGCCTTGGTAAGGGGTGAGGGGCTCACTGCCTGGTGGGCAGGATTTGATCCAGGGTATGACCCCAGGAGTGGTGGCTGGGTCAGGGAGCTGACAGGCATGGCACTGGGAGGACCGTGCAAAGTTAGGGTAGAGGTTGTGTCGGAGAAAGGAAGAGAGCCCAACTGGGAGCTAAGAGGGTTGCAGACAATAGGGGGAAAGAGTCGGTACTGGACAGTATGCGTAGTGGATAGCATGAGTATAGAAGGTTTAGGAGAAGAACAGGGCAGCAAAAATAATAAGGACATGTACCCTACCTCCAGACCTAATGCTATCAAGGACGTAGAAGAGATAATAGCCTTTATCAAAGATGCCAAGGTGGTGTAGTGGTGATGCATGGTTTGAAATGGACCACTGCTCCATGGGAGAAAGACTAGGTTCTCTATTCCTGTAAACAGTTACAGTTTTGGAAACCCACAGGGGTTGGTGCTATGAGTCAGCATTGAGTCAGTGGCAGTGAGTTTGGTTTTAATAGATATGCCACCAAGTGTGGGATCTGTCCCCACAACCAAATGGGTCCTGAGGAGCGGTGGTGCCATTAGGGGAAATAAAGAGACAGAAAGAGTGGGGCAGGACCTCACCTTTCCTGATGTCAGGAACAAACGAAAGAGAGTGAATGCAATTTCCAGTGAGTTTATATAGTCATAGGACTTGCAAGCCGCCATTAGGCACATATGTAAGTGGGGACAGTGGCTTAACCCTTTGATGTCCCTAAGCACACTGGGAGAGTAACCCATGGACAGTATTGGAGGCAGGTATCAGAAGTGGGTTGACTGCCCTTTGATTGGGGGCAGGGCGGCGATAGAACTTGTTTGCTCTCAGAGATAGGGGATGATTTTAGTCTGGAGAATATGTACTGGGAGTCATCCCTGTCTGACAGTAGCAAAGGCCTTCCTCCATGAGAGTTGGCCTTCCCGACCTTGTGATTACTATTAGCCTAGAGAAGTAGGCCACACATTCTCTTCCAGGCCCTCAGTTTCCTACAATCAAGGAGCTCTGGTGACAATGTAGGCTAAGCATTGGAATTCTAATTGCAAAGTCAGTTGTTCAAACCCACCAGCTGCTCCAGGGTTGAAAGCTGAAGTTATCGGTTCCCATAAAGATTTATAGCCTCAGGAATCTTCTATAGATAGGGTCACTATGAGTTGGAATGAACTCTGTAGCCCTGTTTTGTGTTTGTTTGTTTTGGTAGAGCGAAAACTGGGTCCTCAAGGCTACAAATAGGAAAGAGGAGATTGAGAGGAGGTAGATTTGTAGGACTTTGCTGGGCAGGGGGCAGGGATAACACATCTCATGGTTTACTGGTATATTCTGTTTCTTTACAGATCTTAAATATTTATAGGACTTGGAATATCTGACATGTGGCTGTGAAAGGGCCTTTCCTCTCCTTTCACACTGTCTCATTCAACATTGTCTCCTCTTAGGATTCCTTGGAAGTGAAATGTCCCACCATCCCTATGGCAGTGCCCTCTATGAATATGTTGATATCTGTGCCCTTCTGCAGATTCCTTGAGGGTAAAAGTTGTTAACATCTCTGATAACCAAAAGGTTTAAGTCCACTCAGAGGTGCCTTGGAAGAAACGGTTAGTGATCTATATCTGAAAACGTAGCCATTGAAAAGCTGATGGAGCACCGTGTTATTATGCACAGGCGGGGTTACCATGACTTAGAGTCAACTCAGTGGCAAACATCTCCCCTACCCTTCCTTTCTGTACTTCTCATGGGGTTAAAACAATGCCATTTTACCTTTCGATCTGAATTACACTGGACTTCACAAAAAATGGTGGTCGTGTTCCTCTTAATTCTGAAATGTGCTTTTTCTCTGGAGCCTTTGTTTCTTCGTGTCTCATGAGCCTCATCTTCCTCCATCTTTGATTATAACCTGGAACAAATCCTCCCAAATGACTCCTGTCCATCAGGTCATAGCTCCACATCTCTCACAGAAGGAGAGAAGACGGAGCATTTGACACCCCAGTCCATCACTTCTGGCCGCACACAGTGGTTTGGGATTAGAGCACAAGCGTGCTCTACAATGTTATCTTCTTCACTCCAGCCAACTCCCTTTTTATTTTTCGAGGTGGTTTGCTGGTCCAGACTAGATAACAACATCCGGTCCTCCTTAGTGCTTGTATCTCTGTATCCAGGCCATGATCCCCTTTCTTTTTCACAGCAAACACCAAGGCCTTGGAATAAGTAAAATGATAGAGATGGAGAACTCTTTGGCCTGAAGGCCAGTTCATCAAAGATGCCGTATGTGCTTGGACACTAGCAGTTGATTTGCCCGGGGACTATGGTTTGAAACATTGTCCTCCATGTCTTCGATTTGAGTCTGATTTCTCTAGAGCAACAAAATCAATTATAAACTTTTCATTAGGTCTGAATTCTACTTTTTCATAAATTTCTTTTCTTCACAGAAATGATTCAACAACTTAACAATTGTGAGGGCTGCCTAATCCAAGACTGTGAGTCAGGTGCATTGTGGGTGCTGGCAAATCCCAAACCTGCAGGTCAGGGGGCAGACCTGTCCCCAGACCCAGTTGTCTGTCAGTGAACAGTCTTTGGGGAGATTGGGGGATGCGGGAGGGAAGAATGGGATGATAGAGGGAACTTGAATTACAAAGAGTGCAGAGAGGAAGAGGATTTGCCAGAACTTTCATGTATATGCCCCAGCAGACCATTCCCAAAGGAAAGTTTCTTTGCAACTCATTGACAGCCCACATCAGATCACATCATGGAAAGTGATTACATTTGAGTACATTGTGGAAAAGCACCCAGTCCAGAATCTGCCAAATCACTGATAACAGAGCCTAGCCAAGTTGACCTATGACATTAACCGTCAAACCGTTTCTAATGTTCAGGTCTCAGTAAAAAATGAGGGCGATGTAAGAGATGAAAATAATAATCTATAACTTATCAAGGGTTCATGAGGGAGGACGAAAACAATGAGGAGCTGATACCAAGGGCTCAAGTAGAAAGAAAATGCTTTGAGAATGACGATGGCAACATATGTACTCGACACAATGTATGAATGTATGAATTGTGATAAGAGATGTAAGAGTCCCCAATAAAGGTCAATAAAAACAAACAAAAATCACCCCTTCTCAAAAAGGCTGTTTCTGATCATTTTATGCAAAGACTTCCACCTCCCTTGAGTAGTCCATCTTTATTGCACCCACTTGTTCCATGATGACAATGACTATTTAGAATTACTTTGTATTTTCATTTTAGAGTTTCATGACTCTCACCCCCTTTAGAATAGCTACGCGTCTCTATCCACCAGTGGCCAGAACAATGCCTGATGCATGGATTATACTTAGCAAATGTCTGTTCAATAAATACATTAATGAGTTAATGCATCTGAAAGCAGTGAGCTGCAATGGCATTATATCTGGTTTTATAATTCAATTTTTTAAATTAAAAACTTGTCTTCTTTAGTCTAACTTATTGTGAGCTTGTTTTAATTTTGTTGAAAGCTCAGAGCTACTGGATACTGCTATGTTGCATTTAAAACTTGGTCTTGATGGAGTACAAATATGCTGTGGCGGAATTGATCTGATTTATTAAGCTTACTGCTATTGAGTTGATTTCAACTCATAATGATCCCATAGGAGAGGGTAAAACTATCCTACAAAATTTCTGAAGCGATAACATTTTATAGAAGCAGACTGTCCCAATATTATCACATGGAATTGAGCAACTGGTGAGTTTGAAATGCCAACCTTTAGCTAAGCAGCCTGATGGCTTAACTCACTGAAATGCTATGACTCCTTGATTCCCTAATCAAATCCATTGCCACTGAGTCATTTCTAATTCATAGAAACCCTATATAGGGTTTCTGAGACCATGAATCTGAGACAGGAAGAGAGAGCCTCATCTTTGTCCTGTGGGGTGGCTGATGGGTTTGAATTGATGATCTTACCATTAGTAGTCCAATAACAATCCATGGTGTCACCAGGTCTCTATGATTTATTAATTATACCATCCTTTTCATTCCCCTTTTCAATATATCTTTTTGTTGTCTTCTGAATTCAAACAATAGGGCCAAGGGCATCTGGAAATATTTTCTAGGTCTCCGTTCCTGATGTCCCAGTGCCAAGAATGCAAACTAACTTACGTGCTGCAAAAATGATTTCATCACACCTTCATTAGCCACTGCCCTTTTTCTGGAAGCATCTGAGGTTAAAATAGGGCTTGAGCTGCAGTATGATTGCTGATGTCTCAGTTGGGGGCCTGGAGCTTACCATTGCCACCTCCTTTAAATCACTGCCTCAGCTGGCGAGGGATGGCCCTTGGACTCTTGTGTTTTGACCCCAGTTGAGAATCTCTTGGAAAAGGCCTTGTCTTTACATGACTTGCTTCTAGATATGACCTCTATCCTTTATTGTGTCCTGATTTCTCAAACCAGATTGCATTAACAACGAGGCTGTCCAAGACTAGGCTTGAATTTACTCTCTGTTTTTTAGTTTAAATTACTTGTTTCCTTCTATGTGAAGCCAATTTCTCTGAGAATTAGAATTTTTCAATTTTGCCCATTTGGGTCTAGCTGGGGCCTTCATTCAAATCTTCATCTATGAGTTCACAGGACATTTTCTTGCTTATGAAGTATACCGGCTGCAATTTCATCTAGCCACCTCCCATAGACACAGATTTTCATAAAAATCAAATGAAAAAATGAACCTTAGTGTGATTTTTAAAAAAGAATTTATACACCGTTCATTTAAAAAATGAACTTAATAGAATGTTAAATTTCTTTCAGATATCCAAATAATTGGAGTAAAATCTTAATATCATGCAGGAATTCATCATAAAGCATATCAAGCATCAAATTAAATCCCTGTAGTGACATAATTAAACGATGGTCATTCCATCTGTCTTCTGACAGCAACATGAAAATGGCCTACTTCTTTTCAGTGGAAAATGGAATAATTTATTTTAGTCATTTACAGGGTAGGCAGTTTTTAATCTTCACAGATCAGTATTAAACATTAACTAATTGTTAAAATTACTAATGCTACTCTAGAACACTGCATTCTAAATAAAGAGAGCAGAAAATCCAGTCACATAGCAAATCATAGCCCTACTCTATGAAAAAATTAGTTCTTATGATATAGCCCTACTCCAGACGTGTCTTCACAAAGAGATCAATGAAGATATGAGTGCTATAACAAAGTGTGGTGAGCAAATCTGATGGTGCTCAGCTTCCAGAAAAGATAGCATCTGGAGTCTCCTAGGCTTATCTTAAAAGAAGTATCCATCTATGTAAGGTGTGTGGTAAATCCACATGAAAGAAGCACCCCAGACTTGTGATGCAAGGCTGGTAATCAATACAATCCAAGATTAGAGGCTGTATTGGAGTTTAATTCTGAGCACGGGTTTGCAGAGGTTATGGATGACATTGAATGCCCAAAATCCATTTGCACAGTCCCCATGTGGCCTTGGCTTCCAGTGAATTCCCTCTGATCATTGACCAGGGATGTGAATAAGCTTGCTATCAAGCAGAGTGCATAGGAAAGTGGATTAATACAGAGAGAGTTAGATTAAAATTGAGCACTGTATCATTCTTTCTCTTTTTGACTCAGTTTAAATTTGTCTTAGTTTTTAATAGATTCTGATTTCTTCTCAATTGAGGTTTCTATCTATTTTATTTTGTTATTTTAGCTTTTGATTTTTGTATGTTTCTCTGTATATGAAATATAGGATAGGTGGATATATAAAGACAGTAACTGGATCAATAGTTTCTCAGGGTTATGAAAGGGTAGGTTGGGGAAAACGAGGAGCTAATATTGAGTGTGAGAGAGAGGAAAATGCTCTCGAATTGCTTGTGGCAATGCCAACACAATTCTCTTTACTATGATAAAAGTGTTGAACTGTATGATATGCAAATTATATATCAATAAAACTGTTATAAAAAGGAAACTCAGAGCCAGACTGAAATTAAAGTAGCAAGAATTATTTTTAACAGTTTTATTAGCACTTAATGCACACATCATACAATTAAATACTTCTATAATATCAAGATGAGTTGTACAATCTTGACCACAATTAATTCTAAAACATTGTTATTCATGTAATTTTTTCCTATTTAGGCAAAAATATACACAATGAAACATTCTACAATTCAACAATTTCAAAGTTGCAAGAATTGGAATGTGCTGAGTAAAGAAAAGTAAAGCATTCTATTTATAGAAGCACCATTTGGAGAGAGACCAAGAAGGGAAATCCTTATGATTTCAGCCAAGGGGCACTCTTGTTTCTGGCACTGTATGCCAAGAGAATATTGTTTGGTGGCTATTTCACAAAGACGAATATAATTGTTGAGACTGATTAAAATTCATTTGCCCTATTGAATCATTGCTGAGCAAATAATCAGAGACGCTGGATTGTATAAAGAAGAACGTGGCCTCAGGTTTGGAGGAAGATTTAGGAACAACCTGCGATATGCAAATTGCATGACCTTGCTTGCTGAAACCAAGGAAGACTTGAAGCACTTGCTGTTGAAGATCAAGGATTGCAGCCTTCAGTATAGATTATAACTCAGTCAGTGTAAGGAAACCCAGTATCCTCACAGCTGGACCAATGGTTAACATCATGATAAATGGAGAAAAGATTGAAGTAATAAAAAATTGCTTGCATTCATGATCAGTGCTTATGGAAGCAACAATCAAGAGATGAAAAGATCAGTTGCATTGGGTAAATCTGTTGCACAGGCCCTCTTTAGAGTACTGAAAGCAAGTATGTTACTGTGAGGACTCTTGTGTGTCTGACCCAAGCCATGGTCCTGTCAATTGCCTCATATGCATGGAAAAATTAGACATTGACTAAGAAAGACTGTAGAAGACTAGATACATTTGCATTGCGGTGCTGGCGAAGAATATTGAAAGTACCATGGAGGCTTAAAAGGATAAACAGATCTGTTTTGGAAGAAGTATGGCCCACATGCTCCTTAGAGTAAAGGATGCCGAGATGTCATATCACATACTTTGAACATGTCAGGAGAGACCAGTCCCTGGAGAAGGACATCATCATCTTTGGTGAAGCAGAGGGACAGCAAAGAACAGGAAGGGCCTCAAGGAGATGGATTTACACAGTGGCGGAAAAAACGGGCTCCAGCACAGGAATACTTGTGAGGAAGGTGCAGGACCATGCAGTGTTTCGTTCTGTTGTGCATATGGGCACTATGGCTCAGAACCAGCTTGATTGCACATAACATCATCTCACATTTTCAAATATAAAGAAACACTATTTGGTGAAGTCCGTTTAAGTTAGGATAGTTTTTAAATCAATCAGTTATCTTAAGATTTATAAAATGATATACACCCTCTCTTCAATTATCAACATGGTTAGGCTCCAAAGACCATGCCATTGTATGAATCAACACTATTCAAAAATGAAGGATGATCACCATAGATCATAAAATGTAGTATGACCTCATCATTGCATAACTGTCTTATTAAATCTGACATAACTGGAAAACCCTTTGAAAACATGGCTCACAAAGTTGATACATAACCCTAGCCAATGTTGTTGTTAGGTGCTTTTGGGTCAGTTGCACCTCATGGTGACACGATGTAAAACAGAAGGAAACACTGTCCAATTCTGTGACTTCTTCACAATCACTTTTTTGGTCTGAGCCCACTGTTTCAGCCACTGTGTCAATCCATCTCATTGAGAACCTTCCTCTTTTTTGTTCCCTATCTACTTTACCAAACATGATGTCAATTTCCAGGAACCATCTCTCTTGATAATGTGCCCAAAATATGTGAAACAAAGTCTCCCACTCTTGTTTTTGAAGAACATTTTGACTGAACTATCATAGACAGAGCATTAGCTTCACCTCACATGTTGGCCTTCATTACTGCCAGAAGTATGCTGTTAAAAAGCAAAAATTACTTATTTAGCAAATTTTCTCTATTGCAAATACAAACAATCATATAATGAGATAGTTGACAAGCGAGGAGAATGTGTAATATATCATTTTTGTTCAGACAGAACAGGGATAATGTTTGGTTTAAAATCAGGAATTGATGGGCGAGGATGTTGTTGGTCAAGTAATCTTAGAAGATGGGCTATGAAGGAAAATGAAGCATTATTGGAGAAAAGCGTATTAACAACCTGCTATATGAAGATGACACAAACTTACCTGCTGGAAGCCAAGGGAACTTAAAGCACTTGCTGATGAATAACCAAGACTATTAACTTTCAGTATGGAGACTACCTCGATATAAAGAAAACAAAAATCTTAACAACTGGACCAAAGAGCAATAACATGACAAAATGGAGGAAACATTTGACTTCATAGTAGCGATTTAATTCCATATAGATAGTTTCTTAAAGAGTGTACTGCTCAAGGTAGACATTCTTTTCTAGTTAAGCTAAATTATAATTAGGCTTTAAGAAGACTTTAAGATCATCTTTTGGTTTAAACATTATAACAGGAGAATAGTTTCAGGGATCCTGCAGCCTCCAGAACTCCAGAAACATTGAGTTCCATGCAAAATTGATTTTCTTTCTGAAATGTCCCCTTTTGATAAGGATTCTTCTATAGAATCTTTAATTATAGTGTTCGGTAATGGTAACCAGGCAACATTTGGTAATTCCAGTCTCATGGAAAAGAGAGTAGTTATTGATGGAGGCAACTAGCCACACATTTAATTTCCTCTTCGAGTTCCTGACTCTCTTTCTTCCTCTCTTGCTACAGGCAGATAGAGACCAATGGTTGTGCCTTGGATGACTGCTTGCAAGCTTAAAAAACCGCAGCCATTACACAATGAGCTAGAAGGTAGAACAAAAGCAGTAAATACATTATTAAGCCAGTTAATGAGGATGTCCTGTGAAATGATGACCCTAAATCTCAAACCAGGATATTGAACCCCATGAAGTTTTCGTGCCTCAGCAGTCCTTTTCCTTGCTAATAAGTATATCGATCACACGCTGGCCAATCCAACTTGTTATGGGCATACTGCTCAGAAGCTGCAGTGGCAACAATCAGCTGTGCACACCTACTCTTAATTAGTGTAAGTTCTCCATGACCATAAACAGAAACTTAGTACTCCACAAGCTGTTAGCCACTGCCTCTTTCTGTTGCTCTCCTGCCCCTAAAAATAGGTAGTAAACTTCCAATTATATGCACTTATCTTTCCTTATCTTTTTATATAAGTGAGGTGATGCAATGCTTGAACTTTTGTGGTTGACTTATTTCACCAAGCACAATGTCTTCAAGCTTCATTAATTCTTTAAAATAGCACCATGCTCAAAACACACATACTTTGCTAATTAAAATACACTTTTTTCTGCTTCAAAGAAGAATTCCCAATATAATTTTGGTTTAAGATTTACATTTAAAGATTATTTCTGGGTAATGTTTTCTTCTTTTCTTTTTTAAAATCTAGCCTCAATGGCTCCAGCATGTCTAGATTCCACTAGTAATATGACATTCTGCTCCTTAACTCTCCCCACTTTGATCAGGATTCCTCTGTAGAATTTTAGATCAAAATATTTAGTAGTGATCACCAGGCGCAATTCATTTTTTTGGCCTCATAGTAAAGGAAGCAGTTATGAAAAGAGAAACAATTTTGTGGCAAATTATTAAAAAGAATAAAAAGAAATCAATCCATTGAGTTATCAGGCATTTGAGGACATAAACTGGGTCTTCAGTTAGTGACTATGCAAATACTTATTTGTGCCACAGGAGCGATAGGTCCATCCTAGTTCTCGGTTAGCGTAGGACTGTTATTCAGGTAGACTTGCTGCTATCGAGTCAGTGCTAACTCATGGCTACCCCCTCAGGGTTTCCTAGGCAGTAACTGTTTACTGGAGTAGAAAACCCAGTCTCAAGAAACTGCTAGTGTTTTCAAACTGAGGACCATGAGGAATACAGTCCAACCTGTAACCACTACACCACCAGGGCTCCATTCAGGTGGTACGTGCCGACAACTCTGTTATTATTTTTAGGAGTTGTTGAGTCAGTTCTAACTCATCACAACCCCCTGTGCAACAGAACAAAACACTACTCAGTGCTGTTCCGTCCTCACAATTGTTCTTCTACCGGAGTCCACTGCTACAGCCTCTGTGTCAGTCTACGCCCTTCTCCAAGAACTGGTCTCTCCTAATAATGCGTCCAATGTATGTGGTATAGCATCCAGGACCACAACAACACATGATATATTACGGTCTGATAAACTGACAGAGAAGCGGGGTGTGGTGAGAGGGGAGCAGTGGTTCTCAAGATCCCAATGCTCTTTGGCATCAATACATCTCGTGGATGTCCACTCCAGTGTGGGATCTGCAGGCACTGTTGAGAATAATTGTGCTGGAAAAATATAGTTCCGGCGAATGGCCTGCTGTTTGGAAAGGGACTCATTACTTAAATGATGAAGCATGGCCAAAGCTAGAGAAGACACTCACAACCAGTGAGTCTTAATCTTGGTTAGACTTAAGAGCCACCTGGGATATTTAAAAATACTGGTCTTGTCTCCACAGAACCGGGAGTGGGCATGCAGCCCCTACCACGAGGCACCAAACCATGAGGACCGCATGGCCACGTGGAAGGATGCAGGAAAAGAGAGAGCTAGAGGAGTGGCCCCAACCAGAGCCAAACTGACTCCTCCCTGGAAGTGGGTGTGGTGGATAGCGGCACTCCACCTACAGGTTAGGGAGAAGGGCCAGCATGCCACACCCACTTTGTTCTAACAAATCGGCAGTCTGAGATGTTCACCCTCCTGACACAATCGCTGAAGATTATAGGTGCATAAGTAAATGTGGTGAAGAAGGTAGATGGTGCCTGACTATTAAAAGATATAGCATCTTGGGTCTTAAAGGCTTGAAGTTACACAAGTCGGCATTCAGCAGGGAAACAAGTCCACATGGAAGAAGCACACTACCGGTGGGATCATGAGGAGTCAGAGAGACCGGGTATTAGGTATGAGCAGACACATAACAAACAAAAACATATTGTTGAGAATGAGGAGCTGGGGCAGAGATTCGACCAAAGCCCATCTGTAGACAATGGGACAATCTCTCCCCAGGGGGGTCACAGGGAAGGGATGAGTCACCTGGGTGCAGTAAAGCATCGATGAAACATACTATATTCCTCTGGTTCCTTGAGGCTTCCTCATCCCCCACTACCATGACCCCAGTGCTGCTTCTCAATTCAGACTAGACCAGAACATGTACATAGGGATAGATAAGAGAAGGGAGCTCACGACTTCAAGAACAGGAGTGGGAATAGTGATACCAGAAGGCTATGGGGAAGATGGGGAGAGGAAGGAAGAAAGGGGGACTAGATTGCAATGGTTGACACATAACCATACACCCTTTTACAGGGGGAAGAACAATAGAAAACATAGGGGAAGGGAGACAGTGGTTGGTGTGAGATATGAAAATAATAACAATGTATAATCTATGAGAGGGTTGTGAGGGTAGGGGAGTGGGGAGAGAAGCTGATACCAAGGGTTCAATAGAAAGTAAATGTCGAGAGAAGATGCCTGACTCAATCAATGTATGGAGTGTGATATGAGTTGTATGAGCCCTCAATAAAACCACTTAAAAATAATAAAATAAAAACTAAAAAAGCAAAATAAATTAAAATGGACACCCGAATCTTACTCTAGAGATTCTGTTCCAGTTGGTCTGATCAAGTGTGATCATTAGACTGAGGTTTGTATTCAAGCTCACTAAGGGATTAAAGTAGAGGTAGCTTGTAGTTGAGAATATGCGTAGAGAAGCGTGCACTGATCCCACAGTTTGTGCATCACTATTTAGTGACATTGATGACAGTCTCCGATGGGTGCAAGCGCTCTCTCTCCTCCACAGAGCTGCTTCTCCACCCATGGGATTGTCTATGCCGCCAAAGCTGAGAGCAAGTGCTTAAAGCACAGAATAAATTCAATTTTACTATAGCATTTTGGAAATAAGTTTAAAGGCTTAAAATAGAATAAAGATATATCAATAAGTAGATGTGTGTGAGTGTAAGATCATTACTGATCGAATAAATGGCCTTATAGGTTGGCTTTTTAAATTTTTTCCTACATTCTGGTTTTATTACCATTACCATTTTAGCTTTCTTCAATTTATGTCTTCATATTTGACCAATTTGACAATTATAATCATACAGAATAAAATCTGTATGAATACAATCTATGAGATTTCAGAGCCTTTAGAATGTTATTAAAAAAACAGCCAGTTAATTAATTGCTGCTTCCGTTCTACTTCACGTCTGCTTGTCCTAATCCGGTACTACAGGCTCAAGCATATCCTAATTACCTCAAAATTCTCACTTGCAGCCAAAACTAAGATATCATCTCTACTTTCTGGTATGGTGTGGAATTATGCCCAGGTAAGAACTGATTCCAGGATCCAGGGCTCTGGGGAAAGCTTCGACTGTGTGTAAAGTACCTAACTTCTTGCAGCTTTAATGAATGTTCATGCTCCAGATGTTTGTCCATTCCCATCATGATTTGCAGGACAACGTTCTACATCCTACTTTGGTGAGAAGTAACTGAGCTGTTAACATGTTGTGAGCAGACGTAGAATGGGTCAGTATGGCTCTCTCTCTGTGCAGAGGAAAAAGAATCATAAAAACAGAATGATGTATGGAACCAACTAGTCCAATGGACTATGGGACCATGCAAACATTAGTTTCCAAAATCCCGTGACCAGAAGAACTAGATCATGCTAGGCTACCAACTTCTATGAAAAAGATCACATTAGAAGATCCTGGTTAGAGAGGGAGAAAAAAGTGAAACAAAACCCCAAATCACAAAAGAAGCTAAATAGGGGCTCATGAGACCCCCAAGACTGTAACCTTTCGTAACCCTTCAAATCTGAAACTTGTGATGTGGAATGAGAAATGAAGGAGACAGACTCATGGACATTCCAGTCGTCTAATCATTCAAGCCCATCTTCTTCCCCCAAGCAAAAATGTCACTCAACTGGCTTATAGTATGACCACTTAGTCAGAATGTTGGAGAATAATATCATAACGGATCTTCAAAAGCAAAAAAATGGCATGTTATCAGTGGTAATTGCTGCTGAGTTGTCTCTGATTCATAGTGACCCCATGTCTAACCAAACAAAATGCTGCCTAGTCTTGTGCCATCTTTTATATGTTTGAGTTCATTACTGTGGATATTGTGTCAATTAATATCATTTAGGGGTGTACCCGCTTCTCTTTCCTCCCCTCACTAATCCTCTACCAATTATGATGTCTGTTTAAAAAAGGAGGGAGGGTATAAAGGTTGTATATCACATAGGAAGAAATTGAGCCGAATTTAGAACACTGCAAAAAGAAAAGATGCAACGATTGTTTTTAATCACTGCAGATAAGAACTCTGAAATTCAAAGGGCGAAAAAATAATTTAAAAGTCCAAATGACTTGCTCAAGGTCACCTTGTACCTTGGGCAAGAATGGGGAATAGATTATTTTCACGCTCTACCCACCAGATTCTGATGTTTCAGTAGCAAGCTACCTGCAGGCTACAGTTATCTTGTAGCTCAGTAGCACTGTGCTTACTGCAGAGACCTGGGGAAAGCAGCTCTGCCATTTCAGGAGAAAGATTTATAGCTGTACTTAACGAATCTGAGTAGTTGTTTTAGTAAGTACATAAATATTTTGAGCATGGGGAAGCAGAATTAAGTCTTGATCACCATCTCACAAATACGCACTATAACTGCACAGTGACAAGTCTAGCTAAAAAGGAAATGGAATATTTATGAGCTGCCATGAAAGAAAATCCTTGCAATATTCACATTTGGACAACAGTGTATGATAAAGGAAATGTTACGGATTATTCAAAGGGATTGCCTTGGGAACTGTCTACTACAGTGATTCTGAGACACTACCCCTATAAATAAAGTCAAATTGGGAGGGTAGATAATTTTGTCTTTACAAAGGAAAAGTCATTTCCGTTTCTAGGATACTATCCAAGATACATTAAAGTGGAGATTATAACTTGTTTATTGTCTTGAATAAATTACTACGATAGTACACAGTCTTATAAATTATACAGAACAATATTGATCCAAAATTTAAAAACGAAGCTCCTAACTGCTGACTCAATTTGGACTCCTGGTGACCGTAGATAACACAGTAGATGCCCCTCTGGGTTTCTGAGCCGATAACTCTTTACGGGAGGAGAAAGTCTTGTTTTTCTCCTGTAGAGTGGCTGAGGGTTTTGAACTGCTGACCTTGTGGTTAGCAGCCTAACATATAAGAACTATGCCATGCGGACTCCTATATTGATTGGTAGTTGGATTCAAAGTCAGAAAGAACATTAATTATAAAGACTCCACAATGTCTTTGAATTGATCTATCTTGTTTTACAATATTGTTGTTGTCAGGTATGGTTGAGTCAATTTCTACTCATAGTGACCCTTTATCACAGAGTCGAACGACTCCATAGGGGTTTCTAGGCTACATGCTTTGCGTGTAGTCTTTCCCGAAGAGCCACTGAGTGAGTTTGACGTACCAACTTTTCAATGAACGACGGGGTACTTATTCATTGTGTTACCAGGGCCATTTCTTACACTGCTACTTCTATGTTGTTATCGGGTGCATCCATGTCGGTACTGACTTAGAGTGACCCTATATACCAGAACGAAATACTGCACCATCCCCACAATCAGTACGTTTGAGCCCATTGGTGCAGCCATTGTCTGACTCCATCTGCTTGACTGTCTTCCTCTTTCCCACTGACCGACCTGACCACGCAGGGTGTTCTTTCCTGGAGACTGGTGAAGATTGGAGAGCAGCCAGGAGTAACCACTATCATAATGTAAAGGATGCGGTGTAAAAATGACGAAATCATCGAACTCTGGCATTCTAGAGGGCTGAAACCAAAGTATTATTGATTTACCTTATTTATCAGGACCCCCACCCCCACCTCCCAGCTCCTCCATAGGAGAAAGATGTGTCTCTCTGCTCCTCTAAAAATCTAGTCTCAGAAACCCAAAGGGACACTTCTACTTTCCAATTGCAGGGTTGTATGGATTGGAACTAACTTGATGGTAGTGTGTTTTGGGAGTTTTAATAATGTACTTGATCTAAAGCAAGCCTTCTTTACACTCTCGTCAAATAACACTGTTTCAAGTGAGGATGTCATTGTTGTATCTTCTTGAGGCCATTAGGTTAAGCTAAGTCACGAGGCTTTGGGGACAACTGATATTAGGGCCTAGCATAAGCAAATGGTGGCAAGACTGATCCATTTTCTGAATAAAACCAGCTTGAAATCAGTTACTATCTAGTGTAGCTCATGGCAGCTCTGTGTGTGCAGAGTAGAGCTGCTTCACAGGGTTCTTGTGTGTTTGTTGTAAAGACTGTGATCCCTCAATACATATTGCTGCTGGGTCCTTTGCATGAGGCACCCCTGCCTGGGTCCAAGCATTTGCCTCATCCAGGACTCCTAAACCCGTTGTGTTTTTCCAGGGAAAGTGTTCTCCACTACCTATGGTGTCATCGGATTGACTGTTTCCTCATGCAGTCGACTGTCCACTGCTCATAATATTCTTTAGGAGGTTCCTCATCCCACCCTAACTGGCCTCCTTTTGCTGATTGCTCATGCTCTCCCAAGGACATTAGAAAAAGAGAGCAGCAAACGTACCGAGGCCGTATGACATTTCTAGGCAAGGTGTGGATTTGGAGCTCCAGTGAGTAATTTGGCACGGCACGTCTATAAACGCCATAGGTGTGACTAATGCCTTCTTGAGACATGTCTAGGCCAAAGCAGCCTCCATCAGCGGCAGGATCTGTTTGCAAACATGTGCCTTGTTGTGGCATGCAACTCCCCACAGATTCTTCCTCCCAACTGGCAAAGTCCTTTCAAACAGGCTTCTCTGTGGGGAGGGAGGGCTGTCTCCTCTCCTCACAGAGGTGGCCAGCTTGCTGAATCTTTCTCTGCCCAGCTGGACTTGCCTGTGGCAGAAAGGTTGTTGACATAACAGATGGTCTTGATATTTCTGGGGAAAAAAATAGCAACCTCATTGCTGTTTCCACTCCTACACTCTTGGCTACTATTTCTTCTCCAAGTGAGTTGAGTCATTTTTAGCAAATCTCCATTATTGATGATTTTTCTTAGATGTCAGAACAGAAACATTGTATATCCAAGTCCACTTCTAGACCATAGACAGAGGTAGAATATTAGGGCTCTATTACAGAAAACCCAAAAGCTGAAATAAATTTTGCTGTTGGCCTAATAGATTCTAGATGAACTAGAATGGATAAGAAATGAGTAAAATTTAAATGTTTGAAATATTATGTATAATACAGTAAGTTGTGGCTAATGGATTTTGCAGGAAGCAATTTAGTATAATAATAGTGGTATTTGAAACATTTAAGAACACACATCTACAGTCAGTATTTATCCGATTGAATGCAAGATAACATGAGAGGTATGTGATTACAATTGGGTTAGAGACTACACTCCAGTAGTAATTCTAGACCTAAAGCCAATCAAAGGTGCTATAAATTATCTGGAATAAGTATCCTTATTCCAATTCTGACGCTTCTTTGCTTTGTTTCAAGGCTTTGGAATTTCTTTGTGCATGAATATTAGCCTGGTGGAAAACAGAGCAATCTTTTCACATAGAAAATCTCTCAGCCCCTTGAAAGAAATGATGCTCAGGAACTCACAGCTGATGAGGAGATGGGAAGAAAGCTGATGAAGAGCTGCATCAGAATGGAAAGGGGGGGCTGGGACCCCAAGGCCATCCCATTGCTAAATGCAAGCCCTGAGGTCCGCCGTAGCAGGAGGAGTGACACGTCTCAGAAAGGTCATGGCTAAAAGGTCCCTGGCTCACTCAAATCTCCACACTTTAGTGACCTGAGGGGTGATTTGCTTTACTCACTGGTGTCGGTCCCCTTGAGTTAATAATGATCCACAATGACCCATGTTTGTCAGAATAGAACAGTGCTTCATAGGATTGTAAATGACTGACTTTAGGGGACTAGATCACCAGCACTATATTCCAAGGCATCATTAGGAGGACTTGAACTAATCATTCATTTAACAGCATTAATGTGTTGCATGACCAAGTACTTTGGTTTTATTCAGGGAGGCCATAATAAACATGCTTGGAAGTAGAGTTAAAGTCATCTTAGAAGGACTTTCCTGGTAGGTTGGCCTCGGTAAGAACATAATATCATCATTTTATTCTTATTTTTGCCTTCTTAGTGTCTTGTCTGAATTCTATAGTGTGTGTTCCTGTGTATTTTATAAAGCCGGTATAGGGTAAGGAAAAGCACAAGTGATGATTCCAATGGGTGGAGTTTTAGAACTGGACTTTTCCTTGAACCCCTTTCAAGGAAAGAGATGTATGTGCTATTTCTCCCAGACCCAAGTTAGTAGACTATTATCATGTCTATCAGAGTTGACCATTGTACATAAATAACCAATCTTCTGGCTGAACTATACATGGAAGCTGTTAGTTTTCCAAGAAGATATACACATGCTTATCAAGTTTATGCCGCCAAAAGTTACTTGATGTCAAGTTGTGCACCTAAAATATTATTTTTCTACTCTGCCAATTGAGGACACTTGTCATTCTGGCACCTTCCCTTCCTAGGAGGGTACAGTGGATGTTACTCTTTGCTACATATAAGTGCATTGATTCACTTTTACAAATGTTTAAAGTCATCATTCACCTGCCTACCATGCTTGAAGCAGAAGTGTTGGCTTATGTTCTGGAATATAAAGATAAAAGACATTTTCCCCCTAAGGTTTTACCCAGCTAGTCTATTTCACCCCCAAAGTCATTAACGTATGAAGGATAATTTTTATAGTTCATGTGGCCCACCATAAAATGTTTTGCCAAGGGAATGTTCTGTAGACCCATGCGTTTTTTCTTCTTCCTTAATTTTTAAAATATATCAACCATTATATTAAGACATAATCCAGACATAATATAATCCAGTAGTTGTCATATCAAGAAAGGTACAATCGCTACCACAATCAGTTTTAGAACTTTTTTCCTTCCTGTGCTCCTTGTCATTATCCCCTTGTGTCCCTCCAACCTCCCCGGCCATGCGCCCAGGAACCCTTAATACAGCTATTGTCTCTATAGATTCAGCCACTTGGGTTTCATATTCCAAAAAACATAGAAAATACCTAACAAAGAATCAAGAAGGCTACCGAGAACAACAAAACACAACAGAGATAAACCTCAGTTTGAAAGAAAACAGAAACTATTAAGAACTAGAGCAAATTCAAAATGTGTATAACGGGAGATCCAATGATAACATACTGGATTTTAACCAGTTAAATCAGTCATATCTACTTTCCGATATGTTTTGTATAACAGCAAAGTCATTCACATCCCATTCAGAGGGAATTCACTGGAGGTGAATGTATTCCATCCCACCTCACCCTTTTAAAAGTAACTATTGGCGGTGCAGTGGCTATGCATTGAGCGACCGGCCACGTGGTCTGCAGCTCTACACCACCAGCCCCTTCTTGGGAAAAGTCTTGGCTTTTTACTCTCGCAAACAGTTACAGTCTCAGAAACCCACAGTGAAGTCAGCACCAACTCCTTGGCAATGAGTTTATTTGGCTTTTGTTTGGTTTGGTTAGTACTTTGATTATTTATTTATTTAACTGGGAATTATATACATTCTATATTATATATTACATCTTATATCAGGTATTAGATATTATATATATAACCATTCCATAGTTTAATCATGTCCAACAGAATTGTACATTTGCTCCCACAATCCATTTCAAAACATTCTTTTTCTATATGGACCCCTTGACATCATCACCCATTCACCCTGCCACTTCCACTGTCTCCTTCTCCTCCAAACCCTTATCTTGCTGACCCCATAGATTCAGCAGTCCTGGTTTTCATACCCCCCTCAAACAAAAAGCAAGTACCACAACTTCAAGAGGGTGACCCCTAGTGATGTAACACTCCAGAGATAACCAACCCCTAATTGGTTAGTATAGATAGATGTGCTCCAAAACGGATCAAATCAAATGTTACATTAAAGCCATTCAAATAGGATATAAGGTTGTCACTATTCCAATCAGATGTTCCAATGTAATCTACTATATTCATCTCTACAGCACTCTGTCTGATAACCAGACTATTTCCATCTCTCCACTATGTTCAGAGGGAAATCAGCAGAGGCTTATTTTATGTGTAGATTGTACAACTATATTCCAGGCATCCATTGTCATCCATACCCTTCCACAAACCAGAATTTCATAATGTAAGCTCTAATACTATTCCCTCCTTTGGATTTGGAATGTATTATATACAGTTCTTGGATCACGCAGGCTGGAGTGCTTCTTCCCTATGGAGACCCATTCCTCTTTAAGACGAATTTGAATTTGAAGCAGATAATACTTTCTCTTAGCAACATTTCTTGAAAAGCATTTACTAAATGAGAAATATGAGATAAGACTTTTTTCACAAAAATATCAACCAATCCTTATAATTTGATAGGGACTTATGCAATATGGCTTCAAATAAACTCATGTAATATGGGCTTGCCATCTGTGTTAGTCTGGGTTGACGAGAGAACCAAATCCAGAGACCCTCATGAATGTATAAGACAGAGTTTTCTATCAACGAATCATTGTATATTAAGAAAACATTGTATCCCAGTCCAGATAGAGTCCTTAAATCCAATATTAGTCCATAAGGCTCATTCTATACTAGTACATAAATTCCTCTTCAGACTCACGCAGCACATGCCATGATGCTGAATGCAGAAAGACCACAGGTTGGTATCTTAGTACTGGCATGGAACTCTACATGGCTCCTCCACCTCTCTGAGTGTGGCTCCTCTACAGCAGGAAAGTGAAAGTGAAGCAGAGAGGGAGGGAGAGAGAGAGAGAGAGAGAGAGAGAGAGAGAGAGAGAGAGAGAGAGAGAGAGAAACATTCCCAGAATCCTCATGAGAAGGCCATGCACATGAAAAGGCATTACGTGATTGACAGGCTAGGCTCCACTCCTTCACTCTTAACCCTCAAGTTGACATGATATTATGTAACTGCTACACCAACCCCTAAATATTTTCTATACTGGCCAATATCTGTCAAATATCTCATTCTCTTAGAAAGAAGTGTTTACTAGCATATACAAGTCCCTTCTGGTATTTTTCTGCTTTCCAGCAATGCAATGTTTTTCTTAATATTAATTATTTTTGTTGAAATTATATACACTGAACGTGCAACAATTCAATAGTCTCTACTTTTACAAATTCAGTATCACACTCTTCATGTTGTTCAGCCATTCTTACTCTCCTTTCATGAATTCTTTCTCCTCCATTAATGTAAATTCATTGCTCCCTATCAAATTTCTGTTGTCAATTTTATTCCACATATATAAGTTTATAATAATTGTATCCCATATTAAAAATTTTACAAAAATCCATAATATCAAGACAGGTATTTTTTTTTACTAATGAAGCTAAACTATTATTTGGGTTAAGGAAGACTTAGGAGATATTTTTGATTTAAGGATTAAGTTTAAAGAATGCCTGTGGCAATCAATTTAGGGTCTTTCCCAGTTTCGGTGGCTCCACAAATTGTGGGTTCTAGAAGATTTTGAAATTATGTTCTATATTTTTCTCCTTCTGATCAGCATTATTATCAGAATGCTCAGCCATGGTAATCAAAGGCCATCCAGCTCTTTTGGTCTCATGACAAAATAGGCAGCTGTTCATGAAGTCACTTAGCCATAAATTCCTTTTCCTCCTCACATTGCTGACTCTCCATCTTCTTGTTTCAGCAATTTTCATAGCACACCTAGGAGGTGCCAAGAACTGGGTCGAGTGGTGAAGGTCAATGATGAAGGGTATCCTCTCTACTTTTGATGAGCTGGATGCCTTCTCTTGGTTATATCAGCATTTTCTCAATTCCTTTAATTAAAAAAATCAAGAAAAATATTTAATTATGATTCAGCAATATAGCAACTTGGAATTAAACCTTACAGATGTTTTGCCAGCAGAATCCTTCACCAAGCTTTTGCCCCAAAGGCTTTTTAACCTGCAGCATTTATTTTTCCTGTTTCAAGATGTCTGTGGCAGAAAAAACAACTTGGAGATTAAGCGTCGGTGTTATTCTAAAAGCAATCATCTGCAAAATTTAGATTTTCTCTACAATGACTGCCTTGAAAAATGGAAAATTCAGTCATACAATTGGTTATTCATTGTAGAATATCAAATAGTTTATGTGACTGACTTTCACTACATTGACTGTTTAGTCACTGTTGAATGACATGCCTCTAGGTAAGAAAGTCTAAAAATTGTTTTCAAAGCCCCCGGGACTCACATCTCTTTTACTCCAATTTTGAGCATAACTTCAGGGCTATTGATTTAGCTTTCAGGGTATCTCCTAGACATCCACATACAACAGGATGATCGCTCTTCTCATCCATTAAGCTTTCTACCGAGTGCTTACACAATTAATTCTTCAAGGTTACATGATTAATTCTTGCAAGAAAACAGATTTTGCAAGCCACTTTTCACTATTTAATCCATGGGTTTTCTCACTGAGGTTCCATTAGAGATCATATATTTTCCTTCTATTTAGCATTTTCTTTCAACTATAGTAATTATGCCAAAGTAACCTGGAAATCATTCAAAGGGAGAAAAATGGTGATGTAGTATATGACACTATGGTCTTGTACCTTCCATGGATTCCCATAGCTTTCAGGGAATCCATTTTAACTGGTGACCAATAACAGATTGTGGAATAAATAAATAAAAGCATGATTGAGGACTTTGATTCAAGAAGCATTCAGGAATAAAAGAATTACTATGTATATCCATAGATATATGAATATGTACATATGAAATGTTAAGTGTTACAAATGTCTAATTTAGGGACTACTCATGCACAATGTCTTCCTGGTCAGATGTTGGGCTGTTGTGACCCACAAAATGTTCAATGGCTTATTTTCAGAAGTAGATTGCCAGGCCTTTCTTTCTTCTCTAACATAGTCCTGCTGAAACCTGCTCAGCATCATAGAAACACACAATCTCCCATATAGAAGGTCAATGGCTATGCATGTGCTACATTGGCCAGACAGTGTCTCTGGCATGGATGGTCAGCAGTCTTACTGAGCCACCACTGCATGTGTGACTATTGCTGGTCCTTCATTGCAAGCTTTCCTCTAGAGGTAGAAGAATACCTTCTGGGCAGCTCCAACCTTTCCTGTTCTCCTGTCCTTCGTTATAGAGACCCACACAGAACAGGTTTCACCAGGACTCTACTAGAAAGCGATAGTGGATGTAGTTGGTGGGTAAGTTCACTGACCCAGGAGAGAGCTCTGGATAAGGCAAAACATCCGTGTTGTTGTTGTTTTCAGTGCCTTAGCATTCCTATCAACGACAGTTGTGAGAATGTCACAGGACTGGGCGATGTTCATTGTGTTCTATGTGAGTCACTGTGAGTTGGAACTGACTTGAAAGCACCTGGAAAACACAGCATTTTTATAAGGAGGCCTGGTGGCATTGTAGCTTACTGCTGGCCTGCTGGCAGAGTAGGCTGCTAACTACAAGGTCAATAGTTCAAACCCATCAGGAGCTCTGTGGGAGAACTCCATGGAAGAAAGATGAGGCAGGCTTCTTTTGTCAAGACTGACATTCTCAGAAACCCTAATGAGCACATCTCCCCCTTCCTGTAGGGTTGATAGGAATTGGAATCAACTTGATGGCAGGGTGAGTATGGTCTCATGTAAAAGACTAGACGCATAAAGGCTGTCATCTTTAGGGGAGTAGTTCCCCAGGTGTTTTTTACAGAGCCACAGAGTGAACTTGAACTACCAAACTTTGGTTAACAACCTGGTACTTAATTGTAGCACCATCAAGTCTCTTTAGATGACCTATCATATACACATAAAACTTGCAGGCAGAATCCTTCATATCCACGGATGTTCTCAACCCTAACTTCAAGGGTTGAATATATCTTTTATCATGCTGTGGAAGAGTGACATGTCTTTTTCTTTAGAAACAGTTGGATAATTGGCATAGAAAGGATAATCCTAAAGGAAACAGGGCTTTGAACTTATGAATTCTGGTTTAATACTATGGCAAGAATTTGCATTTCCATACCAGATATATTGATTCAAAATAATATACATTTGTAATAAGATCCCCCCCCCAAATGATTCTTATGAATCTTAGAGGAACATTTTTAAAATGTAGATTCTGATTCAGTATATCTGATTAGTGGTGTATTATACCGGCAAGAGGTTGAACCAGAATGCACTAGGTCAAAGCCCTGAAAGAAAGTTGTGTTTTTGGCACTTTGGCAAATAGGAGTCTTTGGAAGCTCCCATCAGAAGTCTTCTACCTAGTCATTGATTTCCCTTTCTTCAGAGTTTCCTCTGTGCATTGCTGTCAGGTCTGATATGACTGATTTTGACCTCCTAGAGCCATGCAGGGCAGTGTCGCACTGGCCCATTAGGTTTTCACAGCTATAGTCTTTTTTTTGCCCTTAAATCATTTTATTGGGGGCTCATACAACTCTTATCACAATTCATATATACATCCATTGAGTCAAGCACATTTGTACATTTGTTGCCATCATCATTCTCAAAACATTTGCTTTCTACTTGAGCCTTTGGTATCGCCTCTTCAGTTCTTTCCCCCTCTCTCCCTGCTTCCCCTTCTGTCATGAACCCTTGATAATTTATAAATTATTATTATTTTGTCATATTTTACACTGCCTGACATATCCCTTCACCCACTTTACTGTTGTCCATCCCCCAGGAGGAGGTTATATGTAGATCCTTGTAATCAGTCCCCCTTTTCCACCCCACCCACCCTCTACCCTCCCGGTATCGCCACTCTTACCACTGGTCCTGAAAAGATCATCCGCCCTGGATTCCCTGTGTTTCCTGTTCCTATCTGTGCCAGTGTACATCCTCTGCTCTAGCCAGATTTATAAGGTAGAATTGGGATCATGATAGTGGAGGGAGGAAGCATTTAAGAATGAGAGGAAAGTTGTGTGTTTCTTTGATGCTACACTACACCCTGACTGACTCGTCTCTTGTCCCTCTGCAAACAGATGTCCAGTTGCCTACAAATGGGCCTTGGGCCCCCACCCTGTACACCCCCTTATTCACATCACAGCTATAGTCTCTCCAGAAGCAGACTGGTACATCTTTCCCCCACTGAGCATCGCTAGAGCATTCCAACTGCTGCCCTTTTCATTAGCAGCCTCGTTCTTAACCTGGGTTTCTTCTGCTTTTGCTTGCTTTTCCTCTTTGACACCTGAGGATTATTCTGAGTCTCATTCTTGCTGGGTTTACTGCCACAAGGATGGTAAAATTCAGGCTGAGATAGTAACTGATATGATTTAAACAAGGATGGCATTTAAAATCTTTCTGACACACAAACTTGCCATTCAGAGCCGATCAGAATCTATGACTGATAGAGCGTTCCAGCACTGCCAGGCAGCTGTTCACTTCCTTGTTCAATGGAGATGCAGGAGGAGGTGAGATGGCTAGGGCTTTGCATTAGGGTGGGAACTGGGAACCGTTTGAGATGGAAGAGCCCCTCAAATAATTGTGGAATTATTTAAGAACCATAAATATATATTTACAAACAAATGAAATCACTACTATCCAAAGAATATCCTTTACAAATTCATAAATGAAACTATAATAGTTTTATTTTCATTTTCAATTTCACTTCAGCAACATGTACCTACTAAAAGAGTCCATGCGGCTGAACCCTGGATTGGGGGATGCTCAGGCATACGCTGCATTTTCACATGCTCAGAGTATCAAAATAATGGGAATGGTCTTACCAGTTCTCCTTAGAAAAATATCAACCTGGAATAATGCCTCTGCTGTTGCTTTAAGTATATGATTGATAACTTTTGCTTTGAAACTTATGTTTCAAATCGTGTATCAGTCCTTCAAATCACAAAAGAGCTCAGAAACCCATAAGACTTTTTCTAAATGTATGATAATCACTAGCTACTGTATTTTAACTGAACATTAAGATTATCGTGAACATTTTGAATCTGGTATAATGCAAACAATTAAATAGAAATACAGAAGCATTCTTATTGTTGCTGGCCATAACTTATATATTTTGTCAGCAAGGTAGATAAGGGCTTTCTAATCACAAGCTATAACCTTGAATAAAATGGATAGATAACAAACCATCTTGCCTGGTGTCTAAGTAGACAATGCTTTTTCTATTCATATCTTTTTCAATGGTGTCACTTGAATACACAGTACTGCTAATTTATTTTATTTCTGCCATCATTTGTACAAGGTCTCCTAAAATCTATCACATTCAAGAGGAGAGTCTAGACAGTTATTATGATACAATCAAAAGGAAAGCCGACAAATAAAAAGGAGAGCTGATCAAAATAATAGCACAGTGAATGTAAGGCATCTTTTAACTTACATCGCTTCCAAGTCTCATTTTTTGGAAGATTCAAATCACACAGAATGATTTTAGCACCGGAAATGAATTTTACCTTATAAGTCCAAAAAGGAAAGACTAAAGAGTTGCACTTTTTGAAAGACATTGATGCCCTAATTAAACATTAGAGCAGTGTATTTGATAAGTCTTCTTATCAGGGAGGAAAGAAAATACTTCAACTATTTCCCTGAAACACAGTATTTATATTAATATTGAAGAAGTACAAGCCAGCCATTGTTAATTGTTTTCTCAAGTCTATGTGATTTGATACAGTCAGCATCATTAGGGGAACTAAAAGTGGACAGAGCACATTAATCCAGCCTCTGTACACTAGGTTTCCCTCTAACTTTCCAGAAGAAATCTTATTTCAGTTTTAGAGCCATCTCCGGTTATCCTTTGTCATCATGTGGGTTTGGAGGCTATTTCTCAGGATGCAGTTACCATATTTTAATCCAAGTAACATGCACACTGTAAGTTTTTTGCAAACCACACATCTCCTCACATGCATAGCACACATAGAAAACTAGCATGTATGTAAAATTATGGCAAATGTACATGAAGACATTTCATTTATGCTGTAAAGGGATCTGAAAAAGCTTGATCATAAATGATAACATCTGTGAAAGATATGGAGGAAGGGCAGTGGTAGTAGCTTGAAAATTAGCCATGCACTGCCAATAAAGAAGTCACCTTCCACGAAAGGAAGCTGAAGGAGAAGATGATTTACAGAACACAAGCTCTCCCTGACAAAGGGGTAGGAAGGATGAATAGCCGGCGTAGTCAGGCGCATTCATATGGCATGAAAAGCAACACACTCAATTCTGGGAAAAAACAATAACAAAGCTATGTGCAGCATGAATAAAAATACTCGTCAACATTTTTAGATCCTAGACTTGAAGTGACTCAATTAGTTAACACATAATTTCATTAAGTTATAGGTATCAATAAGGAGACTGTCCTTTTCCCCCCATAGACATAAAGTTTTTGTCTTTAGTGGGGCGATGTATTAAATCCCTCTCCTGCAAATCCTCCTGAGTGTCAAGGCTGTTCTTTTCCGGGAGGTGGGCTCTCCAGGCCTTTGTACGGGAAAGTAAAAAAATTGGCTAAATGTGAAGAGATTTAATTTCACTAAAAGCTTACAGCGGAGGTTGCATTCTCATATTTAACACAAAGGCTGCCTTCTGGACAATTAATGTAACTTTTACATCCTCTTCAGTTTGGCTCTAAAATATCTCTTTCAATTACCATAATTCTATGACTGATAACTTTTAAGTTTTACAGATGGACTTTTTAAAGTGTATTACTTTTTCACCACTTAAGACTAATATTGAGAAATGTCTTCAATAGGACTTTGTTTTTGTAGAAAATCCAGAATAATGTGCCCGGGTCTCCTGCATAGTGTTTATAGGTTCACCTTGATCATATACTGCAATGTTTGGTACCAAACTAAAGGTTAATTTTGGGGCAGGAACATCCTCATGTCGTTTCTGTATCTTGGACTTCCTCTTATCTTTCTTACACCCACTCTGTCATTTCTTTCCAGATCCAACCCATATCTCAATTTCCACTTTTAACCTCCCCCAGACACCCTAAATGGACACCCATTACCAATGAAGCTAGACTATTTGAATTAAAGAAAACTTCAGGAGATATTTGTGGTTTAAGGTTTAAAAATTCATTTGCTCATTCTTGTATTTCTACAAGCATGGTAGCACCCTTAAGCCTTTTCATTTACTGCACAGTTGTGGTTTTCAAAGGAGCTTGAGGTTGGTGCAATGGTTCAATGTTGAACAGCTCACCAAAGTATTTTGATTTGAGATCACTCAGAAGCACTGCAGAAGAAAGACCTGGTGATCTCTTCTACAGTATCAGCTATTGGAAACTGTATGGAATACAGGTCTACTCTGTTCCTGTGTATCACCTGAGATCTACAGTAGTCACAAATGACTAGATAGCATTTTTTTTCCAGTGTCAAGTCAGCATCACCTGGCGGGCTAATCAATGGATAATTCTTTAAAAAAATTAAGTTCAAGAAAGACACTTTCTATTAAAGACATATTCATTAATAGAAAATGAAGCCATCCATAGAAAATGGCTTTAAATGAGATAAAGCAGATTTCAATTTTTAAATAATTTTAGTTTAAGGTGGAAAAATCTAAGATATGACTATAGGTATCCCATCTGGAGCAAAGAAGAGTGAAGAAATCAGAGACTCAGGAAACAATCCCAAAGACACTAGTTTGAGATAAGAATTAAGTTGTGCCTGGTGAGGACTTACAACCACTCAGATCAAAATCATAATAGGATCTTCTGAGTAGAAGAGAAAACAAAGTGCAACACATTCAAAATCATTTAAAAAGATCAGACTTACTAGTCTTATGGAAATTCACTTAATTCCCCAAACTGTGGCCCTTAGACCCCCTTAAAGCTGGAAATGAACTCAGCAGTAGCAATCAATCTTGAGCCCCCAAATAGTCAAGCCTACAAATGAACAACAACACTAGGGAGGGCTGTACTAGTACTCAGTACAATCAACTGTAGGAGACTTACAGGAAAATATTTGGATAAAAGCAAAGCTAAAAAGGCAAACGATTGCATAAAGAGGAATGAATTGACATGGGAAACACACTTTGGAAAGGGAGGAGAAATGTTACACTGAGAGAATTGCAACCAGTGTCACAAAACAAGATGTCTATAAATTGTTAAATAGAAAATTGATAGGCTTGGTAAATTATTACTCAAACTACAATGAAAGGCATAAATAAAGATTAACTCAAGGTAATAGTTGCAGAATCATATCCTGCCAACCTCCATGGCGCCACTAAATCTGGATTCCATTATAATTTGAAATTCAGTTCTGCATTTCCCCCCCTTTTGGGTAGGAAGTTTCTATAGATATCTTCAAGACATTAAAAAGGTAGTGTGTTAGGTAAGGTTCTCTAGAGCAACAAACCAGGACATATATATATATATATATATATATATATATATATATATATATACAGTGAGAAGGACTGTAACAGCTAATTGGTCCACACAGCAGTACAGAGGGCTCAGTTCAACTCATTTTTGTGGAAGGAGCAGTTATTACACTGAAGGTCCTTTAATCCCACAGTAGCACAGCACACGGTTGAGGCAAAGCACTAGAGCGTTGGGCCAATCGCCCAGAGAAAGAGGGAAGGGGGCCTGTTGAGACCTGATGAAACTCCACCCACATGTTTCTATAGAAACCTAGCTTGCACAATAGACAACTATTACCATCCACCCCTTGCCAGCTTGGCACTTGTACACAATTCTTTAACCATATATAAGTTACAGACATTAATGAAAACACACTTACACCTATCGTCACATTATCTATCGTACATATAAATGAAAACACACTGAATCTGTTTGTATCTGGTATACTGTACTTGATCAAAGGAAAGATAATTTTAAAAATACACATAAAGAATAAATACTGACAACCACAAGCCTCGCTTTTGCAATTGATCAGGTGATTGTAACTGATAGGTAGAACTACCTTCTTCAGCTACTCATTCTCCATTTCTTTTGCCCTCAAGCAGCGCCTCAGCTGGTTGTGGTTCTTTGCTTGGCGGGGTGACCCAGACCTTCATTCCTGAGCGACTTGGGTCATTAGAAGTCCTGTCAGGATTGGGTTGATGTAGTTTGCTATTTACTTTAATCGCAGGGCATGGTAATACTAAGAGTCAGCCTAGGGACTCTCTTGGATTCCTGACATATTCTTCTTTAAATCCATAATGAAGCATCAGTCCAACTTTCCCTTGGTAATCAGGATCAATCATATCACTCAGTAGAGCGACACCCTTCTTTACCTGTTGATCCCAAGGCATGAGAAGTCCAAAGTGGCCAGGAGGCATTCTCAGCTGCCAGTTCAGTGGAATCAGTTCTGTGATTCCAGGTAGGATTGTTCATTCTTTTGGAACCAGGACCTCCAGGCTTGAAGAACATAGGGTAGCTGGGACAGGAAGCAAAAATGCTGCAGGTGGATCACTAGGAGTAATAGTGAGTGGTGTCACTCTGGTTTCCAACCCTTGTTTCCTAGACCCATGAGTCCTGGCTATTAGAGACACAGCGCCATATATTGGCTGCTGATTTAGAGCATATACAGCCTCCTGACAACAATGCCCAGGAATGCAAGGTGCTGTGACTGTATCTTTAGGAGGCTATTCCATCGTTCTATCTAGCCAGCTCCTTCAGGATGATGAGGAACATGATACGACCAGTGGATTTTATGGGCATGGGCCCATTGCCACACTTCATTTGCTGTGAATTGAGGTCCTTGATTTGAAGCAGTGCTGTGTAGGATACCATGCCAATGGATAAGGCATTCTGTAAGTCCATGAATGGTAGTTTTGGCAGAAGCATTGCATGCAGGGAAGGCAAATCCATATCCACAGTAGGTAAGAAACGCCAGTAAGAAATCGATCTTGACCTTGACCTTCAGTCAGCCACCTGAATGAGTTGAAGGACCTTCAGTATATTAACTGTTCCACATAAGTAAGCTGAACTAAGCTCTCTGTACTGCTGTGTGAACTAATTAGCTATTATATTCCTTTTTGCTTTATAAATATATATATATAATCATAAATGTCCTAGTTTTGTTTTCTGGGGAACACTGGCTAATAAAATTGGTACCAGGAGTGGGGTAGCAACAGCAAGAAGAGGTAGATCATCCAGTTCTTCTCTTCTGATGGCAAAGGAGACTTAATTATGGAGGCAATTAACCACACATTCCATTGCTCTTCTGGATTATAATTTTTCCATTTGTCATTTAGTCAATATTCTTAATAGCATATTATCCTACCTCAGTTAATATAGGGCAAAAAATTAAGACAATTAAAGAGGTCATACAGTTATGCAAATTTTTGTATTTGGTGAGCCATACACAAGAAAAATGGAAAATGGCCCTGCTAATAGCTAGACCCTCATTATAGGTGATTCGTATGTCCACCAAAAATATACAATACTCAGGTAGTGCCATTCTGGGACCAGAGAAAAGGCCACTCTCCCAACACAATAATGACTAAAACTCTCGTCTGAAGCAAGGGATGGTTGCTCCATCACTGATGGTAACTCTAACCCAATTGTGAGAGTTGGGTTTTATGTCAACGCTGCTACCCCAATATTATCAGTAGTTTTGCAGTTGAGACCCAGAAATCCTCCTGTGCCCTAACAGAATATAATTAACTTCATAAGGGGACCTGTTGTCAACCCCCAGGTTGTAAGATTAGGGAGGGTGTCAGCCCCTTATGCAGGTCACAGCCCTGATGCAATTAAATGGTGATTTCATCAAGGATGTGGCCTATTTCCTGTCTGTAAGTAGCCATTAAAACAAGTTTGCTTACTTTTTAGTGGGTTCATTGACCTCCTGTTCTTCGAACTTGAGCCAATGGCCTGCCATATTGCCTGCCAATTCTAGGAGCCTGGAGTCTAACCACATGACCTGTGATTCATCCACTTCTGCAGCCTGTGGTGTTTATGTCCATCCTAGACTCATCAAACCATGAAGGTATATGGGTGGGGAGAAGCCTCCAACTTATCATCTGATCTATGGTACTGAAGCCTGGCTAGACTTACCTCGTTTTACAGCTGTGTTACCCATTTTCCTCTCTCTCTCTCTCTCTCTCTCTCTCTCTCTCTCTCTCTCTCTCTCTCTCTCACACACACACACACACACACACACACACACACACACACGCAGGAATCCTCCCCGTCCCCCAATAGCAAAATGCTCTGCTGGGCAGAGCTTTTATAGTACACATTTTTTCCCCACTAGATGGGCATCAAGCAACTCACTCTGAGTTAGTGCACCCAATGGTGTCACCTAGAAATGGTCTTCCTGGTCACAGTGGATTTTTTCATAAAAGTAGCTTCCCTCAAACCTTGTCTTTTTATGATGGCCGATTTAAGAGAAAAGAGTATGGCTGTGACATTTTGTTTCAAGCTCGGGGAAAAGGCTGCAGAAACTGTTGTGGCGTTGAACACAGCTTACAAGAACAGCGCTATGGGAAAATCTCAAGTGTATGAGGAATTTCTCATTTCAAAAAAGGTGAAATGTCCATTGATGCCAAAGCTCATTCTGGATGTCCATCAACTTCCTGAATGGATGAAAATGTTGACAAAATTCATGCACTTGTTCTTGAAGACTGATGGGGGACCATTGAAGAGATGGGAAAGTTATCTGGACTATCACAGAGCTTAGTTCAGTAAATTTTAATGAAAGATTTGGGAATGAGAAGGGTTGATGTAAAATTTTTGTCTAGGGTTCTGACTGACCAGGCAAAGGAGTGTCAAGTGGAAACCTGCCATGCTTTGGAAGAACAGCTCTCAAACAACCCAGACTTTATCCCCCCAAAGTCATTCATTAGTGATGACAAGACAGGGTGCTATTCTTAGAATCCAGAAAGCAAACATCAATCATACCAGTGGAAGACGCCATCATCACCTTGCCCCACAAACGCTCAAGTGAAATCAAAGATCAAGACAATGCTCCTTTTTTACAAATGTGATGGGGATAGTGCATTTGGATTTGGTTACACCAGGCCAGACTGTTCATCAAGCGTTTTTATTTAGAGGTTCTGAAAAGAAAGAAGAACAATGAGTGGAACTCATCCTTTGAAGCTCAAGACCCTTGTGTTGAACCTCCTAGATCAAGAAGACAGAAATCCATGGCACCAGAGCGGATGCAGTGGAGTAGCAAGCATCAGCAGAGTCAGAGTATGGGATCCTGGCCTTCTGAGCGTGTAAAAGGGAGTATCGTTAGCAGGAGGCTCACTTGCAGGGTAGGATGCCTCCAGGCACTTCATAAGAGTTGTTACATTTGCTAAACCATAAAGCTAAAATCAAACACATGCATGCTGATGCTTGTGATGGAGTGAACTTCTCTTCGGGTATTTACCAGCAATGCTATGCTGAAAACACTTTGTGACACAGTCTGAACAGGGTAGCAGCCATGATAAGTGGCCAAGAGAGAGGACATCTTGACCAAAGAACTATATTTTAAACATTTTGGATCCTGAATTATAGCCTGTTAACGTCACTAATAAACCTCAGAATAGTGAGTATGATCAGTGAGTTCTGTGTGGTCACTACAATCAATTTTAAAACTCAAATGAGTAGAGAAGGTATGGGAAGGTTGATTGGTGCCAGAACTGGAAACGGAGGTTGGCGTGACCTCTGCCCCTTAAGAACTGGTCTGGAGCTGATGCCGATGGTGATTCTCCTCTCCCACTCCCTGTGCCCGTGTGAAACCTAGGATGTTGGACACTTTGTTTACACAACTATTTTCATAGGCCTATATTTGGATATTCAAGCTGATCCAATTTTTATGTTTCTTCTATAATTCTCCCAGACCTTTACTATAAAAGTGATTGAAAAAGTTCACGGAAACATTTATTATCTTTCACTTCCATTTTTCACAAACCCTTGAAAAACCAGATATTGCAGGGATTTGAGTCTAGGTATAGCTTGAGAAACAGCGATAGGCGAGGGGAGTGGGTTCTGAGGACAATAAGCAGTGTCTTTCAAGACCTCTGTCCCACAGTCAGGCCATGCCATAAGAAGGACTTGTTCTTAGGTTAGGGCTATGATTCAGTGTGACCCTAATTCCATCCATATATCTATGGTTTATATATGTCTCTGGTTAACTTTAGCAACATCATTTTCATTTTATGATAGGTAACATTAACCCCTTCCATGGTGCATAACAGAATTCTATTTATAGTATCGTTAATTTAGCCAATGGTATAGAAGTCAAAACACTGTTGAAAAAAGGAAATTATGTATTTACAGGCTGGCTTTTCAATACATGAATTTTCACAGATTATAATGTAGTCTGTTCTGTACAATGTGATTTGTACAGATTAAAACCTGAAGTGATGGGACACTATTTACACCAACACTGAGGGTTGGAGAGTAGGAGAAACTTTTCAACAACATGCCTTCACCAAGACAGAACCACACCTGTGAGACTGACACATGTCATAAATAAGCAAAGAGAGCATAAGGGTAGAAAATACACGGCAGTCTCAAAGCACCATTTCTTTGGCACTATCACAATAAGAGGTCAAAGCAAAGCACATGATCACCGATTCTATAACCTTGGCATAGGGGTTGCCTTTCTCTCTGCCTTCTCATACTAGGTTATTTCTGCCTTAGGCCCCAGGGAGTATGCCAGTTCCTTAAATCTGGACACATGAGTTTAAGGTAAAACACAATTTGTTCAGTGGGTTTCCAAATCAGATCCTCTGGTGAGGCCTATGAAAGATCATTTGTCCCTTGCAAGGATAGACTCTAGTGTCAGTTGTTTATATCATGTGGCCTGGGTCACCAGGGTTGAATATAAAGCAGCTTAAAAGTGGAACAAAAAACTAGGAACACACTACTGGGTATATTCTTCCCTTGGGTGCTAGATTAGCATGATCACGCGTTTTCCCAGTGGCAGGTCAGCACGCCAAGTTAAATGTTTATAAACCGAGGCAGTTCTGGAAACACTCATCTATGGTAAGAAGTTTGTAAGGGTCTCTCAAGTGACTGGAAAAGATCAATACTTGTACCTATTTTAAAAATATGACTTGCGCCCAATAAAATGATCTTTAAAAAAAACAGAAAAAAAGTGACTTAACAAAATGGACACATTATTGACCAATATCATTAATATCATATTCAAGTATAATTTTACTGAAGACAATTGAAAAATAATTGGAGCAGCATATCCATGGGGAACTACCAGACATTCATGCTCAATTCAGAATAAGATGTAGAACAAGCATATCACTGCTAATGTCATGGATTTTGGCTAAAAGCAGAAAATAGCAGCAAAGGGATTAATTGTGTATCATTGACTATGCAAATACATGAGACTGTATGGTTCATAAACTAGAGTTAACATTGTGAAAAATGGAGAGTCTAGAATACTTAATTGTACTTGTAGAACCCGCACATAGAACAAGAGATAGCTTTTCAAACAGAATAATTGGTTATTGCACGGTTTAAAGTCAGGAAAGAAGTGCGCTGGAGTTGTATCCATTTACTCAACTTACTCAATCTGTATGCTGAGCAAAAAACTCCAAAAATTTGAACTATGTTAAGATTTTTGAGACACCAGGATTCGGAGAGGAGCTTGGGAGAAGCAGACGACACAAGCTTGTTTGCTGACAGTGAAGCGAACTTGAAGCACTGAAGGCCGTCAGACAACCTTTCCAATGGACTGCAGCCCAGGATAAAGAAATGACAATTCGGACAACAGGACCAATGGACGGCAGCAAGATCCGCGGAGGGAAGTCTGAATTTGTCAAGGACTTGATTTTATTTGGATCTACAATTGATGGTCATGGAGGCAACAGTCAAGAAAAACGTGGCATTGCTTTGGACAGATCTGTGGCACACGGTGTATTTAAAGTGGTGAAGAACAAAGTTGTCACTCTGGGTACTAAGGGCCCCACGGTTCTAATCATGGCATTTCCGGTTGCATCATGTACATGTGAAATCTGGACAATGGACAGGGGAAGCCAAAGAACTATGGATGCACTTAAATTATGATGCTGGTGAAGAGTAGTGAAAGTACTATGAATCGCTAGAAAAGAAAACAAACTGGTCTGGGAGGAAGTCGGGACGCTCCTTAGAAATGAGAATGGCCAGGCTTCGACTCCTGTCCATTGGCCATGTTTTCAGAAGGGACTGCTCCCTAGAAATGGCCGTCAGGCTTGGCAAAGTAGAGGGTAGTGGAAAAGAGGAGGGCCTTCAATAAGACGAGTTGTCACAGTGGCTGCTCCAATGGGATCAAACATAACAATTGTGAGGATGGTGCTGGATTGGCCACCGTTTGTGTACACAAAGTCATTATTAGTAGCAGTCAACTTGACAGGATGTAACTTACTTCAGGCAGAGAGGAGGCTGTGCAGAGCGGGTGGTGAGGCAGATGGGATGTGCATGTAACCAGTAACTGGGTGGGTGAATTTCCAATTTTTCGGTCACCGGGAGGGTATGCGGGTCAAGGGAAGATCCCCTTTCCTCATGTTCACCCACTGGTGTGTTTGTGCTCGTACTTAGGTCCACGTCAAGCTTGCCACATCAAGCCATCAACTCCTCTGTCTGTATCCTCTGAGGCCACCTTTGTCCAGCTTCTTCTTTTAGGTGGTATCCAAGCCACTGTTGTATCTTTCCTCTGAAGCCCCACGTTCTAGGATCATAATCCGTATCTGTTTATCTGCTCTCTCATAGCTTTGTGGTAGAAGATGTGTATAGATTGTTTGCCTAGTCTGCTAGCTTACTAGATATCTTTCTAGCAATCTTTGGAATGGAAATGCATATTAGGCAGGTTATTTATGTTAAACATTTGAGGAAGAATTCTTTTCTCCTTGGGAGTTTTTGTGTTTGATCAAAACAGTTTTGCTCAGTGTTTGCTCTTAAGGTCTACAACTGATTGGATAAGGTCTGTTTACATTATGAAGGATAACCTGATTTACTTCAAGTCAATTTGACTATAAAGTGTTTATTATTTCTATATATCTTCCTCTCACTGCCTTTGAGCTATTTCTGACTTTTAGCGACCCTATAGGAGAGTTTCCAAGACTGCAGTTCTTCCAGACTCGTGTTTCTTTTGGAGCTGCCGGTGGTTTCAAAATACTGATGGTGTGCTAGCAGTTCAGTGCATAATATCTACACCACCAGGTTCCATATATCTACATAAATCCAAAACCAAACTCATTGCCATCGAGTTCATGCTGAATCATAGCGACTTTCTGTCGGTTTCTGAGACTGTAATTGTTTTATGATATTAGAAAGACCAGATTTTCTCCTTCAGAGCTGCTGGTGTTTTCTAATTGCCGACCATATGGATCGCAGCTCACGGTGTAACCAGTGCATCATCCTGGCGTTGGAGCATCTATAATAGTGTTTGACCCAAAGTGAGAGCACCATAGCTTAGTATTTTTGACACAAAAATAACCAGCATGCCATGCTTCTTCAGCATTCCTTAGGCATGCATTTGAGCAAACAAACAAAGAAAGAAACAAACATGCTCTTATGTAGTTATTTTCCTTCCTACCTGGACCATAATGCTTCCAAGCCACAGCCTATGTTATGCATTTTTATAATATATCCTGTAGCTGTTGCTTGTTGTCAGTGTAGCTCTGACTCATAGCAACCCTTTGTACAATACAATGAAACACTGCCCAGTCCCACACCATTCTCAAAATGATTGTTTGAGTCCGCTGTTGCAGCCACTGTGCCGATTCATATCCTTCAGTGTCTTCCTTATTTTTGATGAACTTCTACTTTATCATGCATGATGTCCTTTTCCAAGGACTGTTTTCACTTGATAACATGTCCAACTATAAGAGTCTAGTAGAAGTTACGCTGGTGAAAGAATCAGGAAATGTGATTCACCTAAGAGGAGAAGATTTAGAACTCAGATACCAGTGTGAGTGGCAGCAAAGTAGACAAAGCTGCAAACTAAACAAATAGTGGGTAAATACAGTATTACTCTAGTTTTATTTATATTCATTTTTAACATTGTATTAGGCAGAGTTCTCTAAAGAAATAAAACCAGGACAGTTATGATTAGATAGATAGATAGATAGATAGATAGATAGATAGATAGATCAGTAGAGAGGGCTCAGTCCAACTCACTTTTGTGGAACAGTCAATATACTGGAAGTCCTTTAGCTGTCATGGCTACTGGGTTCAAGGTCAAGGACGCAGACAGTGGAACCTTCCCTCAGGCAAGGCTTGCAGAGTCTACCACAGGCAGAAGAAGGCAGGGTGGGTCAGAAATAGGCAGTACTGTGGGAGCTTATCAAAGCAGGCCCTGATGGGATCTTGAACTCAAGCATGGAGACAGGTTTCATTAACCTCAATCTCAAGCAATATATGCACCAGGAGCTTTGGGTTTTGCTTGGCCCACAGGTAGTATTGCACAGGTTGAGACAAAGAACTAGCTAAAGCAGCAGCATGCTGGTCCGATCACCCGGAAAAAACAGGGAGATGGGATGCCGGCTGTCTTTATTTATGTCGCTTGCCTTCCGATCAAGCTGTGACCCGATTAATCCCTGCCCACATGTTCTTATTGGCCTAGTTGGAACAATAAACCTAATTCTCATAAATACCATTAATATTATATTACATATTCTATCCCAACAACTTTCTTGATTTCACTAACATTTTAGCCTTCTACCACAGTTGTTCTTAATTGTGATAAATGTACTTTATATGCATATTACCTGAAAGTTTATAGACTTTCTTCCTGTAGCAAAATACAAGAATAATATCACTGTAAAATATTAACAACTCCATGTATTTCAAAGTCCTATTGGAATTAAAGTCTCATGCTAGATCTGTCCAAACACTGGTGAGATTTTGAGAAATCACTGAAGGCAATGTGTGCATAAGCAAATGTGGTGAAGAGAGCTGATGGTACCCAGCTATCAAAAGACATAGCATCTGGGGTCTTAAAGGCTTGAAAATAAACAGGTGGCCATCTAGCTTAGATGCAACAAAGCCCACATGGAAGAAGTACACCATCCTGTGTGATCACGTGGTGTCAAAGGGATCAGGTATCAAAGGACAAAAGTCATATCATTGTAAATGAGGGTGAGTGGAGAGTGGAGACTCAAAGCCCATCTGTAGGCAACTGGACACCCCCTTACTGAAGGGTTGTGGGGAGGAGATGAGCTAGTCAGTGTGCAGGGTAGCAAGGATGAAACATATAACTTTCCTCTAGTTCTTAAATGATCCCAATTCTACCTTACAAATCTGGCTAGACCAGAGGATGTACACTGGTACAGATAGGAACTGGAAACACAGGGAATTCTGGAAAGATGACCCCTTCAGGACCAGTGGTGAGAATGGCGATACTGGGAGGGTGGAGGGAAGGTGGGGTAGAAAGGGGGAACTAATTACAAGAATCTACATATAACTTCCGCCCTGGGGGATGGACAAGAGAAAAGTGGGTGAAGGGAGACATCAGACTGTGTAAGATATGATAAAATAATATTAATTTATGAATTATGAAGGGTTCATGAGGGAGGGGGAAGGAGGGAGAGGGAAAATGAAGTGCTGATATTAAGGACTCAAGTAGAAAGCAAATGTTTTGAGAATGATGATGGCAACAAATGTACAAATGTGCTTGACACCATGGATGCATGTATGGATTGTGAAAAGACTTGTATGAGCCACCAATAAAATGATTGTTTTAAAAAATTAACAACTCCATGTGTTTCAAAGTCCTACGGGAATTAAAGTTTCATGATAGATCTCCCCACTTTTTAGATTATTGAGAAATCGTCCTTTTGTGTGCTTGTAAAAAAGAATTACCATATGCATGGATTGTGATAGGAGTTGTATGAGCCCCCAATAAAATGATTTAAAAAAAAAGAATGACATGGGGTTGGTGTACAATTTCCTCCAACTTGACAAAGGAGAAGAAAAGTCACCCTCTGCGTCAGCATCACACAGTGCCAGTTTCTATTAAGTGGGACAAGTCCCAGCCCTCAATCTTCCTACCAAGTCTATCACTAATTGTCCCTTTACAGCATTCTCTACACTTCTGCTGAGTTCAAGAATTCATTGCATTGGCCACAGAGAGCTCACAAAAAAATACTATTATGGCATTTTTAAGGAAGTTAATTGGTTAAAAATGCTTTGGATACAATTTTGTTCCAGTTCAGTATTACAAAGTTATTTTAGGGCGGTTTATAAATGCCCAAAGGGTATCTCATTGTGCCATAAATCTCAACTCAAGCCTCTTGACATTAATTTTTTTGGTCAATAAACCTAACTCCCCTAATTAAGTTCCTTGGGTGCCCCATTTCATAAGGCAGCCTCCTGTCCAAAGGCACTGAATTTTGTTTGCCCAGTATACAGAGTAAGTAAGTATGGTGAATAAATACCACTCTATGACATATACCTTTCCTGATTTTATACCATGAAATATCACCTTGCTTTGTTCAACCAACGGAATCTTTTTCTATACGAGTTCTGCAGGAGCACAATGAAATGTTCTAGAGTTCCCATTATTTGCAGTATGATGTGTAGTTTGTTATGGCCCATAAAATTGAGTATTTTTGTATACTCAATGATAACAATATAAATATTTTTTTCTGGTCTTCTTTCCTATCAACCAAGATCAACTTGAAAAGAGCTGTATATCCTTGTTCAATGCCCCCCCTTTTTTTGGCTTTATTTTTTTCTAATTGTTTTGTTAGGGGTTCATACAACTCCTATCAGCAGTGCACAGCAACTGTGATAGTCAGTTTTACATGAGGGAGTTTCAAAAATTTTGTTGAAAAATGGAATGAAAAGATGATGCAATTTACCCCCAAAACCGTAAAAGCTCTGTTGTATGGAAACTTGGCTAAGAAGTACCAGAGATATTAAATAGTAATCTTGGTGTTGCTAATGAAGATAGTGCAGATTTGCTTAACATTTATAATCAGTTGACTTTAAATCAGAGATTATCCTTCATAATGGAATTATTCCCATCCAATAAAAAAAAAATAACAAATGCTTCAGAGGATGTTGAGAGGGATTGCAGAATTGTATAACCATTTTGAAAAACAGTATGGCTCTTCCTTAAATAATTTCAAATGCCAATACCTTATGACCCAGCAATATCTCTACTCAGCATATAAACCAAAAAATCAAGACTAAAACACGATTAGCTATATGTACGTCTATATTTATTGTAAAGCTATCTGAAATGGCAAAAAAGAAGAAAACAACCAAAATGCCTATCTGTGGAGGAAGGAATAAATACTATGTACAAATAGCTATGTACAAGTTTGGTACATATATAATACAATATTATGCATCTCTTAAAAACAGCGGTGACACACTGTTCAGCATAAAAATTGGAAATGGACTTAATGTGGACAAATTTGAAAAACCTTATGCTCAACAAAGTTAGCCATTTTTACAAATAAAAATATTGCATGAAACCGCTATTATAAGAAATTAAAAGAAGAAAAATATTTTTCATATCTAAAGAAGCAAACTTTGAATACCATGTGGGGGCTGTCAGGAAAGGGGTGAGAAAAAAGGCAAGGAAGGAGAGGGAAAATATTGTCATTTCAACATGTTATCAATCAAATAAAAAGGTCTAGAGAGCAAAAAATTGAAGTTTCCCAGAAAAGTGAAAATTCTGCCTCACTACTGATGGAATATAAATTCAAACGTTTCAATAAGCTGATGAAGCTCTGGAAGCACTTATTTATGCCCAGAAATTTGGAGGGCAGCTACTTGGCCAAATGACAGGAAGAGGTCCATATCTGGACCCATTCCAGAGAGAGGTGACTGAATCTAATGCTCAAACTATAGAACAATATCATTGATATAATATACAAATAAAATGTTATTGAAGATCCTACAACCATGGTGCAGCACAGCAATACATTGACAGGGAGCTGCCAGAGGTTCGGGTCAGATTCAGAAGAGGATGTGGAACCAGAAGTATCATTGCTGATGTCAGATGGCTCTTGTTTGAAAGCATAAGCTACTAGAAAGATGTTTACTTGTGTTTTATTGACTACTGCAAGTCCTTCAACCGTGTGGATCATAACAAACTATAAACAACCTTGAAAAGAATGAGGATTCCAGAATGCTTGATTGTGCTCATGCAGAACCAATAGGTAACATGATGATAAGTCGAGAACATGTCTAAGTGGCCAAGTGTCAAATGTTTAAGTGGCTTGCTTGGAGTCACAGACAATTTTCCTTGAAGCAGCAGTCAAGAGATCAAAATATATGTTGCATAGGTAAATCTGCCGCCCAAGATTTCTTTAGAGAATTGAAGAGGAAGGATGTTACTTAAAGACCACTGCCTCCAGACATGGTATTCTCCATTGCACCATATGCATGTGAAATTTGGACATTGATGAAGGAAGGCCATAGAAGAATTGACGCCTTTGAATTGTGGTGCTGTAGAGGAATAGTAAAGGTACCATGGACTGCTAAAAGGACAAGCCATCTCTCTTTGGACATGTTGTCAGGAGAGGTCAGACATATGCTGAGTAAAGTGGAGGGGCGGTGTAAAAGGGGAGGGTCCTCAGGGAGATGGGTTGACACCACAGCTGCAACAATGGGCTCAGCCAGAATGATGGCACAGGACCAGGCAGTGTTTAGCTCTGTTGTGCATAGGTCACTGTTGGTTAAAACTGACTTGATGGAATCTAACAACAACACTGCTGCATCGATTCCTGCCCGAGTTGCCAGGCTACTGGTCTTCAAGACAGAAGTTGGATGTGTCAGGTGGTCTTAGACTGTTAGTGCTACTGTAACACAAATACGACAAGTGGGTGCCTTTCTATTCTCAAAGTTCAGAAATCAGCGCAGGATGAGATAGAGAAAGGCTGTCTCGCTGTCAGTGCTATGTGATCTCTGTTTCTTTCAGCTTCTGTAGCTTGACTTTCCATTCCCCACCGACTCACCATCCCTCGGTTTCTTTGATAGCTTAACAATAGTCATGTGACATTCAGCTTACTCCTTGTGTGCTCACTTCCCATATAATGCAGAAGTGACTAAGTTGAGGACACACCCTATACTGATGTAGTTTCGTAACAAAGAAAATCTTATTCCCAGACAGTTATTTATACACAGAAGAGAGACCCAATGTAATATTGTAAACCCTCCATAACAGCATATGTTTCAACACCTCCCTTTCCTGTATTAGAACTTGTTTGCTTTTTGTAAAAACGTGTGTGGTAATTTGCAATGAAAGGATGGGTAGTCTCACATCGATTCTGCCCTCAGCTTTGCTTTCTGACCTCTGTTGATACTCATGCCAGGTTGATTCTTTTGTTTTAGCCCAGGCTCAGGTCTGGTTGTATAAGCATTTTAGATGGTCATCGGTTGACTCATATAAATTTCTTTTCTTCCCTGGAAAGAAAATCAGTCATTAGCATCTGTCTGGCTTCGATGTCCACAGTGACAAGTAAGAGGCTCCATTTGCTCTGATAAGTGTCCTGTCACTTAGATGAATTTCAGGGCACTCCTTGGCTCGAGGCTTCCCTTCGGAGTTTTCTCAGCAGGACTAATTTGATGTATTGCCTCAACAAATCCCATCAGCTCGGCCCGATTTGGAACCTTGAGTAAAGATAGTTTATAGGGGCAATAACAACAGAAATGTCCTCTCTGCCCCCAGGCAAATAATTTCCTCTCTGCTCCAGTCCAATACTATTTCCTTTAATCTTTTTAATGCCCAGGAAACTGCTGCTTCCTGTTCTTAAAGCTAGTTTTCTCCCCTGGAAGTTAATGTACGGAATCACTTTTGCACTCTAGGCAGGCACCCTATTTACTTTTATTAGTTCTCATATTAAAACGGCTAAGAGTTGAGACACATGGTTGTTATGGTTCGCAGACATTTAAACCTGGTTCAGATGAAGCTAAGGTCCCATGATGCCTCATTAAAGGCTCCATGGTGGCCAACAATTCCTTCAAGATAGCCAAGCTACCACCAGACCCTCACTGAGATTCGTGCCTACTGGGCATGGCCTCCTCACTTGTTGGTGCTGACCTCAGTGGCTTCATGCTTCATTAGTGTTTCACGTTTCTGCCAGGCTTGCCCTTCCTGTTCTTCTCATTTCTTCCTACTTTTACCATCCTTTATTACTGTGCTTGTTTGTTGTCATGGGGTTGAATCTGAACAAATGGCAACCTTATTTATATAATAGAACAACTTTATTTATATAACGGAGCAAAACTTTGCCAAACCCCGCAACATCTTTATGATTGTGGGTATGTGTGTGATTAACTTTTTTGTTTACTAGTTGTCTTCTTAGATGAAGATGGTTTGTACTCTGCTCCCAACACTTGTGATACAAAAGGATCAGAGCATCTCAGTAGAATAACTTCTGCTCCCCAACCAGTACCCTCCATGATTCTACTGTTCATACTTGTTTTCTTTCTGCTTTGTCTTGTGTATGCATGCATGTGTACACATACATGTGTATATATAGATGTATTTGTCCCTATATTATCCAATAGCAGAGAACTTACAATGAATATAAGAATTTTTGTAGCTTATAGGTAATCATTTAAACATCTGGTGCTTAGGGTATTAGACCATAAATTTTAGCCTCGAGGCACTACTTTTACTATTTATCTTTTTTTCCCCTTCTTAACCCAATTTTTATTAAATTGTTTAGTTTCATTCACAAAGAGAATATGTATTGGTGAAATTCTTACAGTAGTTGAACTGCTTTTTAAAACCTAACTGGGAGTTAATACATATATCAATCCATAGTTCAATCATGTCAAGTAGAATTGTATAATTGCTATCATACTCAGTTTCCAATTATTCTTTGTCTTCCTGGACTCCTTGACATTGTCTTCCTTTTATACTCCCACCCCCACTGTACTGGCTGCCCCCCAAAACCCTTATTCACTTACTGCCCTTATAGGTTCATCAATCCTGAGTTTCATATACTGAAAAACAGAAAAACATATAAAACAACTTCAAGAGGCCTCTAATGACATAACACCCTAATATGAATAAAAAAAACCACCAGACTGAAAATACAGAAAATGTTGAAAACCAGATCAGGTCCAGCATGCATCAGTGTTGGGATCAGCTGACCAAGTTTTAACTGTTCAAGTCAGGTTTTTGTCTTTGGTCTTCTAGAGTCATCTCTCCAGTGCCCTCTGTTGAGTACCCCCTTTCCTCAGCCCTCAATCATAGATCGAGGGAGATCACGGGAGACTTGTTTCCTATGTAGTTCCCACAAATGAATCCTGGGCTCCCACGGTCAGTGTTAGCCTTCTGCAAAACCAGATTCTCACAATTTAGGCTCTGATACTATTCCCTCCTTTGACTTCAGATTAGATGATTTACAGTCCATCAGAAACTGATGATGGTGGACTTCTTCCTTGTGTACTTAGTTCACATCTCCTTTAGAAGGCTTTTTTTATATTTATTTTGACTGTTTGGATGTAAATACGGTTCAGAGTTTATGCAGAATTTTCCCAACATTATGATTATCTTAATATTCAGAAGTTACATTTCAAAAGAAAAAACAGTAGGAAGAAAGGTACTTCTGATACATTCTAGTTGGGTGGTCCAGGCAGGTTGAGGTTGGTCAAGTCTCTAAGCCTTCGTTCACTTGTGAATAAAACTAGCTTTATATACAGGATGACTTAGATTTCTTTGGGGTCTAACATTGTCATATGTTGAAGTTTGGGGTTTGATGTTCCAAATCGCATTTGAATGTGTCATTTTGAAAAGCACAGCAGTTTCTGTTTGGAAACACTTTTTACTTTACTCTAATTGTTGGAATTGCTTTAGGGATGATCGCTTCAATGACACTCGGATAGGGGAGGAGAAAAATGGAGTGATTCATGTATTTTGAATAGCTACATGAGTACCTCACAGATGGAAAGCAGTTCTCCTTTAGTGGGCCTTGAATGCTGGGAAAAGAAAAACTATATAAAAAGTGAATTGAGTATGGATAAGGATTCGATTCTTGCACCTTTAAATTACACTGGTCCTTTTACCAAGGACTTCTCTACTAAAATAATGAGCCTGTGACCTTCACCTTTATGCTCCACTATGTTTGACAAAGCATGCCCCGCACACATGTATGCATACGCATTAGCTATCTCTGTTTAGCTAGCTAAATTATCGTGAATATAGCATCCTGCTATTTATTCTCATTGGAAGTCAAATGCTTTTTGCAGAATCAAGATCTGGCTTTTGTAGGCCATGATGTCCTTTATCACATTCTTCCTTTACACTTGCTTCCATTCTGGATTCAGCCAGATTCTTCTCTTTTGAACTTCTGATAACTGAGAACATTTGTTCTTTTCTATGTAATCTCTTTAAACCTTATAATCCAATTTAGAGCACCTGCCTGACACATTGGGTAACAATTAATCCTCTTAATAGGCATTTCCATAAACCATTCTCTCTCTTTCCCAGACTCTTTCTATCTGCCTGGACATATTTCTTTTGACAGCTCCCTACAACTCTCAGGCTCTTCTTCATTTATATCTGATATACCTCTTTCCACTATTGAACTCATCATAACTGCTTACAACACTCTTTTCTCTTTAGCTCTGTGCTTCTACCTCACTCCTAGCGCCCTGCCCCTTCTCCCCAAACGTAAGTCTAGGTTTCCAGTTCACAATTCACACTTTTTTTTCCTCACCGAACTCTCAGCCATTCAGTCATAATTTTTAACATTTTAAATGTCTTATTTATAAATGTTGTTACCACCACCTAATCTAGAACGTTGCTGTTGTTAGTTGCCATTCACTTGATTCCAGTTGACAGTGTCCTTGTGCATCCAGAATAGAACTGTCCCATGCTGTGGGAAACGGATCACCAAACTTATCTTCCAAGGTGCCTCCCAGTGAGTGAAAACTGCCGTCCTTTTGACCAGTTGACAAGTGCTTAACTGTGTTGGCAATATCTGCGTATATTTTCGGGAGAGCTATTTCTCCCAGGAACTCTGGAATAATATTCTCCAGTGTGAGAGGACTAGTTATCTAAAGGAGAAAAGGTGGTCTTAAGCGCCTTGCTTGAAATGACAAGGTACTCTATAAAAGGGGATTTTTTTTTCTTTTCTTCCCCGTGGGACTTTCATGAACCACAGCGAGAGCGGCCTGTACTGAAGAAGGGTTGATGAGTCTTGACTCTTTCATTTTGCAGTGCTGGTGCCTATTCCACCAACTGCCACGCTAGACAAGACAGAAGGTAAAATATTTAATAATAACCTTCCAGCTGCATGTAATAGAAACTAAACCCAGGGTATATTAATTAAAAAAAAACCACGGATAAATCTTACAGGGTCTCATGTCTCAAGGTCTAGGATTGAGGAAATGTTACTGAAATTAGGATGACCAACACACAAGAGTCTCTCATTTAGTTATTTGTGCACATCTATTTTCTTTCTCTTCCCTGCAGAGTTCTCGCTGTTTTTCATTTTTTACATTTCCACTTACAAGGCCTCCCAACAGAGTTGGAGCCTCTGGTTCTCAAGTCCATACTTTAGATGGAAGAAATCAGAATTTTCCAGACTTGTATGAAACCTTTGCCTATTTACCTAGCCTGAATAGTGAGGTCTTTGGGAAAATAGGATTAATCAAGTTTAGAATAAAGACTCACCCTTCAATCATGACCTGTCTCCTTAGTACAGGGTGATGCTGCATTGATGTTGAAAATCTACACTAAATCTACCGGCGGGCATAGAAAATTTAACATCCTCCAAACAACTAATTCATAGAATCTTCTCTCTTCTCAGGCCTTCCAGATTATCTGCACAGATTTCATGTTCTACTCACTACCTTGGTCTTTTTGCACTAAAAAATTAAATCAATCTAAACAGAGTTGCACATGTTTCATCAACCCATCTGCTACTCATGCCTTTACCTAGATATTTTTCTGTTATTGCCAATGATTATGGTTGATCTTTCCTTCCTAATTCTATGTCAAACCAATTCCATTCTCTAACAGAGAGGACGATGGGGCCAGGCCCAACCCAAGCTATGTTGACCTCTCCCCAGAAGAAGGCAATACAGAGGACAGCACTGAAGATATAGCCCGGGGAGAGATGCGGGTCTGTCCAGACCACACGGGAATGAACTAAGAGGTATTCAGAGAGAGAGAGAGAGGGAGAGACTTCAACATGGCCCACCAAGCCCAGGGGATAACATCCCTGCTCAGAGCAGGCAATGCTAAGAGAGCACCTTAGGGTCGACCACACCACAAGACATGACATTCCCTCACTGACCCATAGCACTATGGGAACAGCACTGGAGACACTGTGCACAGCGGGGTGAAACGCAAAGGGAGCACAACAGGGCAGCAAGGAAAGCAAAATCACCAAGTCCCAGAAGAATCCTGGAAATAGGCTTCTGACCTGGGGGCCAGAGCTTGGCACCTCATCAGACTTGATCGGAAAACATACATAATGATCAGCGGACAGACCTGGAAATATTTTTCCTTGTTTTGCTTTGTTTTCTGTGTTTATTTGATTTTGTTTTTCTTTTATTCTATGTCTATTTATATCATGTCGGCAGGATGAACAATCCTGAGGAGACGAGAATGGGACCAGCCTTTCCGGGAGGAACTTGGGAGAGGAGGGGGAAGTGAGGGAGAGTGGAGAGCTAACAAACTCAGGGATAAGGGAGCAACAAAAGATCTAAAATTGATGGTGAGGAGAGCATATAATGCCTGATAGAGTTTAATCAAGGGCAATGTATCTGAAAGTAATTACTGAGAGCTGAATAGAGGGTGAGCATGATAGTGAGATAGGAAGGTGAAAGAAAATCGAGGAAAGAAATAGGAAGCAAAATCTATTTATAGTTATAGCTATAGGCATGTACATATGTAAATATACTAATTTATAATGAAAAAGATAGAGGCCAATATACATATATTTATATGTTACATATTAAGATAACAGATGGACTTTGGACCTCTAGACAAGGCCTCCATTAACACAGTCCATTCTGTTCTAAGAACCTGGTACTCTTTGATACTCACTTTCCAAACACGATTGCTGAAAACAAAATGGATACATAAACAAATGTGGTGAAGAGAGATGGCGCCTGGCTATCAAAAGTTATAGCATCTGGGGTCCTAAGGTCTAGAAGCTAAACAAGCAGCCATCCAGCACAGAAGCAAATAAGCCCACATGGAAGAAGCACCACCCTCCTGTGTGACCATGAGGTGTCTATGGCATCAAGTATCAGGTCTCAAAATATCCAAAACAGACAACTATATTGATGCAAAAGAGGGGATTTGGAATATAGACCCAAAGCCTATCTGTAGACTATTGGATATCCCCCCACAGAAGGGTTATAAGGAAGGGATGAGTCAGCCAAGGTGTAGTATAACACAGACCAATCACACATCATTCCTCCCCCCCCCCCACTACCATGCCCCAGTGCTACCTTACAAATCTGGCTAGACCAGAGAACACACATTGGTACAGATAAGAGCTCTCGACGCATGGAATTCAGGACTGATAAGCCCCACAGGAACAGTAGGAAATGTGATATTATGAGGGTAGGGGGATGGTTGGGGAAGAGGGAGAAAAGGGGAACCCTTCACAAGGTTGGATATACCCCCCCAAAGGAGATGAATAACAGAAATGTGGGTGAAAGAAGACAATGGGCATGCGTAAGATAGGAAATAATATATAATTGATCAAGAATTCATGAGGGTGTGAGGGTGGGGGGGGGGAGAGGGGAGCTGATACCAAGGGCTCCAGTAGAAAATGTTTTGGACATGATGATGCCAACATATGTACAAATATGCTTTATACAACTGATGTTATAAGAACTGTAGGAGTCCTCAATAAAACGATTAAAAAAGCACCATGGACTACCCAAAGAACAAACAAGTTTGTTTGGGAAGAAGTCCATGCAGAATGCTCCTCACAGGCAAGAATGGTGAAACTTTGTCTCATGTACTATGGACATGCTATTGGGTTGACCAGTCCCTGGAAGGGACATCGTGCTTGCGAAACTGGAGCATCAGCGAAGGAGTGGTAAGCCCTCAACAAGAGGACAATGGACAATTTTTTTCTCTGTTGCACATGGGGTCACTCTGTCAGCACCAACTTGATGGCCCCTAACACAACAAATTCTCAAAATGACTTTGGTTAAGGTCACTGATGATGCTCAAGGTGTCTAAAGCAAAGATCAATCGTCAGTCTTCATTGTATTTTAACCAGAAGGAGCATTTGAGAAACCTAATCATTCTTACCATCTTAATGAGTTCTTAGAAGTGACACTTGTTTTGTTTTCTTCCCCCCCTAATTCAACACCCTTCTAATTTCCCTTTAACAAATCTTCACATTTGACTGGGTGCAGACATTGAGAGGCTTAACACCCACACATTTTCTCTATGTACATAATCTACTCATCTAGTTATATTGCTTTAAATTGTACTTGCCTGTTGTTTTTCATATATCCTTGGTTTATTTTACTTGATTAAACTCAAGATTTATATATTTACCTATACACTTAGGAGTAGAATATGGCAATTTTTGAGAACAGACTCTGATATTATAATGCTTAGGTTCAACTCCCATCACCAGCCAATTTAAGAGACCAGTACACATTACCTTCTCCATGCTTCATTTTACTCATCTAAAATATATATCTCCTATCCCAAAGGTTTGTTGTATGGATAAAATTTATTAATACCAACCAGCTATTTAGGATGGTATCTAGTACATCATGCTCACTATATAACTGGTTGGTGTTATTATTTTTGACATCTCCAATATACCAAAATTATATATTTTTATCTCCCACCTTCTTTCTACCTCTAGTTAAATACATCTATTTCTTTTCAATCTTTTATTTGAAGTTCATGGCCAATGATAACCCACCAGTTTTATTGACTTATCCAATCCAAGTAAAGACAGTTTTCTCTCTCTTGGTGCACAGGCCAAATTCTTGGTATCAGTACTGACCCATTTTTCTCTTTCTTAAATTGCATCGATTCTGTTAGCGGTGCTGCTGCTGTGCTCAGGTGAGCTTGGCAGGGGTGTTGAGCAGTATCACTGACTTCCCCTCTGCCAGCACCTTCAGTGAACAAACTCCAGTCATTTTCACTACCGTTAAAATTGTATTCCTTCAAGTTTATATAATCTCTTGTTGGGACAACCTTAATTGAACAACTAGTATCTTTGAATCCATTTTTTTATCTTCTCCATTCCGTTGACCATAGAGCAGCTTTTTAAATGTGTTTCCCTTCGTGTAAAAACATTTCCATCTGTTCACTCATATTCTTCTAGGACCTAAAACAGGCTCTGGCCCACAGTACACATTATAATACCCACATAAATAAAATGAATGGAAACAATCCCCAAATCTTTGAGTTCACTGCCAAACCAGGACCTGAACTTATCCATGTTGTATTTTTTATGAATAGTGTACTTGAAGGCACAGAGTAGGTACTCACAATGAGGTCACTCGATAAATCTTTGGGTTACTGGTCAGTAGTAATACGCGTCAGGAGTTACTGGTCAGTAGTAATACGCGTCAGGAGTTACTGGTCAGTAGTAATAAGTGTCAGGAGTTACTGGTCAGTAGTAATAAGTGTCAGGAGTTACTGGTCAGTAGTAATACTCGTCAGGAGGAGCCCTGGTAGAGCCACAGTTACGTCTGTGGCTGTGAAGCTAAAGATTGGAAGTTTGACCCCCACCAGCAGCTCAGCAAGAAAAAAACACCTGCCAGTGCCTTTCCATAAAAATTATAGCCTTGGAAACCAAAGAGGGAAGTTTGAGTCTGTCCTATAGGGCTGCTATGGGTCAGAATTCACAACAATACAAATAATGCATGCATTCCTTTCTTCAGCTCCTCTAGTAAATTGTCCTTTGTTTTTCCTTATGATAAGGGCACCGTAAAAAGTCACAGAGATAAATTATATCCATAATTAATAAAGAAATGTTAGGATCAAGGTCTCAGTGAATAAAAATAGTTAGGATGCAGGGATTCTATTAGGCAGGAAGGACAGAATCAGAGCAACCAGGTCGATTGTGTGCATAGCGATGAAGGCTAGGAAACGGTGAGCTATGTCTCAGCTTTTAAGAGCTGCAGATAAAAGACCATGGGGTATCTGTATAGTCAGAAATAGCTTTATTTTCTTTCCTCTCCTCCTGATTCTCCTTTTATCTCTTCTCTCTCATCCCTCCCTTCCTCCTTTTTGCTTTCTCTTATTCTATATGCATTAAGTACCTACTATGTGCCAGACACTGGATTCCAGGGGGAAGCGCCAGATCAGGTCTTTTCATCTGTGCCGGATATGGCAATAGCTTAACGGAAGGAGGTTAAAGGCGAGACAATCAACCTAAGTCGCACAAATAGGACAAGGTTGATAAAACTTTTGATGTACAAATGAGGGGGCTTCAAAAAGTTTATGGCAAAAGGAATGAAAAGATAATGCAATTTTCTCAAAAACCCTCAGCACGCTCAGACGTAAGTACTTCCACATTTAAGAACATTTTAAAGAATTTATAGGAACCTTCTAGCCGGTCAGATATGGAAAGGAAGTCTAGGTGGAGAAAACAGTACTGTTGATACATGAAAGGTATAACAACAGGGTTAGCTAAGACATTGTCCTTAAGACAATTTCTATGAATAGCAACTGCATAGGACAGAGTGGAATTGCCCCAAAGGGTTTCTGAAGCTGTAAATCTCTTTGGAAGCAGATTGATACAACTCTGTCCTGTGGAGCAGCTGGTGAGTTCAAACCACCAACCTTGTGACTAGTGGCCAACTGCTTAACCACTGCACTCAGACTTCCCTAAGGAAACCATACTTGTGTCCATATATGTGAGAAAGAGATGGCATGTGAGGTTGTATAAGGTGATGAGGTTGAAGACAAAAAGCTGTTAGAGTATAGCATTCTTAGATATTTAAATGAGTTTGAATTTATACTGGCGCCTTAAAAATTAATTTTACAATTATAATTAAAGTAAAATAACTAATTTTATTGTTGAAAGTGAATATGAATGGAAAGGGTTTATTGATTAAGGATTTAATATTTATCAGCATCTGTTTTCAGAAATACTTACATAACATCCAGTTGAATTTTTGTAACAGCCCCCAGGGAATAAATGAACTATGGAGCTTATTTATTAGTCTTCTTCTAGCAATTAGGAAACGGAAGTGTAGAGGCCTGTCCCATGGAGACATATGTAGTCAGAATTCATGGTCCTCTGACTCAAAGTACTGAAGGTTTTATTAATCAATACATGCTAGTGACGATAACAGAGGTTGAAGGGAGAGCATGATATTGCAGATGCAGGGAGATAAGTTAGCATCTTATTTCATTAACCCCGATGTAACATTATGAGATTGCAAACCAAAACTGTGGCAGGGGATCGAGAGAAAAGATAAATGAAGGGGACAGAAGTTAAAGGAAGAGCAAATAAAAGCAATGTGCTTGGAGTGACTCTGGGATTTATGGCCATGGTAACTCGGAAGGTGAGATTATTCGCAGAGTTATAAAGAGGACCAGACTTGTGAGCTATGGTATAGTATTGAGATGTATTGATTTTAAGGGACTTTCAGGCCATGGACTGTTTTATAAGTTGTGGTTGCTGCTATCTGCCACCACAGTTGCCTCTGACTCATGGTTACTTCTCAACGCAATGGCACCCCTGTGGTCCACAGATTTGTCACTAGCTAATTCTTCCAGAAGTAGAAAAAAAAAGTAGAGTTTTCTTCTTGTATACACATGGTTTAAAACTAGTGGGGGTTTATGAGTTATAGGATGACTATCAGCAAATAAACATGAATGCCATAGTGGATGGATGAATTAAAATAGAGGTCTTAAAGGTAGAACCTTGGAAACATGAGCACTTGCTAAATTTGGAGGGGAAGGAAATCAGCAAAGGGTCTCTAAAAGAGAACCAAAGGGGGAGGTAGGAGCATTCCAGAAGTTGAGGAGGAGGAATTCCAGGCCAATGAATTAATTATTCAACCATGGCAAATATCACAGTGAATGCAAATAGAGTATTACAGAAATATGTCTTTTCAGTTTGACGGTAGTATGATAGCAGAGTCATTGCTTATCAATAGAAATCTACTTGTTGTGGAAAGTTCTTTTTATAGATCTTGCTGTGGCAGATAGAGAGTGGATGGAAAGTGGGGGCTTGGATTAGCCAAGGTGAAGTTTAAGGGAGGAATGGGAGAATGGCTAGAGAAAGATGGGGGATTCGGAAAGTCTGAGGGAGCCTCAGAGAGTTTGTAATCCTGGAAGAATTCTATTGTAATTGAACCTCACTTTCCCATGAGTTTTTGAAGCCCTTTGAAGCTTTGCACGGCAGTCGCAATCTCAGCAAATGAAAACGAACAGCTAAGAAAGCTGACGGTACAGGGAGAAAGGACGGTTCGTGGGAGATAACTTCCTTGATGGTTTAGAAGAAAGGTGGATTCCAAGGAAGTGATAGAAGACAGATTTGACTATCAGATGTGTTGAGATAACCCAGGTAGGATACGGGCTAGTTCCCAACGGGCATGGGAGAAGAAAAGGCAGTACATATGTTCTTTGGTTTTGTTTATGAAAAGTACTGCTCACTCTCCCGACACAACGGCTGGAGCCAAAGTGGGTGAACAAGTAAATGTGGTGAAGAAAGCTGATGGTGCCCGGCTATCAAAAGAGATAGTGACTGGGGTCTTAAAGGCTTGAAGATAAACAAGCGGCCATCTAGCTCAGAAGCAACAAAGTCCACATGGAAGAACACACCAGCCTGTGTGATCGAGTGGTCCCAAAGGGATCAGTTACCAGGCATCAAAGAACAAAAAATCATATCATAGACTGCACACCTCCATGATAGGATCGCTGAAGACAAATGGGTGCACAAGCAAATGTGGTGAAGAAAGCTGATGGTGCCCGGCTATCAAAAGAGATAGTGTCTGGGGTCTTAAAGGCTTGAAGGTGAACAAGCGGCCATCTCGCTCAGAAACAAATAAGCCCACATGGAAGAAGCACACCGGCGAGTGCGATCACGAGGTGCCCAAGGGACCAGATATAAGGCATCATGCAAAAAAAAAAAAAAAGATATAAGTGTGTGTATGTATGTGTATATATGTGTATATGTATATATGTAGGTGTATATATATATTATATTAAATGAAGGGGGAAGTGCAGAGTGGAGACCCAAGGCCCAAGTGTCGGCCAATGGAGATCCCCTCATAGAGGGGCTTAGGAGAGGAGATGGGTTAACTAGGGTGTGAGGTAGTATCGATGAAGAACACAGCTTTCCCCCAGATCCTGGATGCTTCCTCCCCCCAACTACCATGATCCGAATTCTACCTTGCAGGGCTGGATAGGACAGAGGCTGTACACTGGTACATATGAGGGTTGGAGGTACAGGGAATCCAGGGTGGATGATACCTTCAGGACCAAGGGCGTGAGGGACGATGCTGGGAGAGTGGAGGGTGAGTGGGTTGGAAAGGGGGAACTGATTACAAGGAGCCACATGTGACCTCTTCCCTGGGAGAGGGACAGCAGAGAAGGGGGGAAGGGAGACCCCGAATAGGGCAAGATATGACAAAATAACGAGGTATAAATTACCAAGGGCATATGAGGGAGGGGGGAAAGGGGAGGGAGGGGGGAAAAAAAGAGGACCTGATGCAAGGGGCTTAAGTGGAGAGCAAATGCCTTGAGAATGATTGGGGCAGGGAATGTATGGATGTGCTTTATACAATTGATGTATGTATATGTATGGAGTGTGGTAAGAGTTGTTGGAGTCCCTAATAAAATGTAAAAGAAGAAAAGAGAAAAAAAAATGATTAGGGCAAAGACTGTACAGATGTGCTTTATACAATTGATGTATGTATATGTATGAACTGTGAAAAGAATTGTATCAGCCCCAATAAATTGTTAAAAAAAAAAAAAAGAAAAAAAAAGAAAAGTACTGCTATCTCTTGAAGCAGAAAATAGTTTTCCCTTTCTTTACTTTTTTTCTCGGCCCTATGGAAGCACAGTAATTTGCAGAAAAGTCCATCTGATCTTAATTTCCTACCAGAAAAGGTTTTTTATTTTCTTTCCCTTCTCCCCCCACCAAAGTTGATTTCTTCTTTCAGTAAGTTTGCATTGGCAGTTCCGGTCATGCTACTGCCAGGAGAAATGTTTGAGCTGAGTTAGGATGGCTGTTGACATAGTGCTGAATCAACACAATGTCAAACTGACCTTCATTACCATCAGCTTTGGTCTGCCTTCTAGAAGCAGGCTGGGCCCTCTATTCTGGTTTTGATTCCCTTTGGTTGAAAGACTAAAGAATCAAATATCGCAAGCATTTTGTGTTAGTCTGGGGACTTTAGAGAAACAAACCCACAGAGACCCATATGTATAAGAGAGTTTTATAGAAAGGTTAAGTGCACATCTAGAAAACATACCAACCTTGTGCTGCCCAAGTCCACAAGTCCAACATTAGCCCATACATCCGACACCAATTCACAAAGACCTCCTCCATCTCACAAAACACACGCAGTGATCCCGGCTGCAGGAGGAAAGCCGAATCAGTGAACGTGTAAGCATCTCAGCGCTGGCAGGGGTCTCCACACGGCTGCTCCAGCACCCAGGGCTGCATCAGGGTAGGTCCATGTGGCTTCTCCTTGGGGATGTCTAGCAGGAAGTGAGCCTTGCCAGCTAAAGCAGGGAACTGGCTAAGGCAGCTGCCCCCTGGTCCAACCATCACAAAGCAAGATATCTGAGAACTAGAAAGGCAAGGCACACCGAATCATTTACCTCTCTGCCCTTCAATTAACCCCACATGTGATTACTGGCCAGGTTGGCACATAAATTTTATCTCACATTTAATTATAAGAATCAGAAAACAGCTTCTTCCCTTTCCAAGTAGAAGAGCAGCACAGGCATTTATAAATATGTTGACAAATCTGCTATAGAAGGACCGTAATATTGTCAATATTACATTTTTCAATATTCCAGAAATTCTCATCATCTTGCACTGTAGTGTAAAATCTTTAAATGACAGAATTTTGGTTTTGGGAAGTAGTTTTTTTGCAAGGGGGCTTGTGGGGAAAGAGTAGGGATGATAAATTGGGATAGATCAGGAAGCTTTGCCATATGAAGTTTTGTTTTGTTTTTTTAAATACAAGGGGACTTCAAAAATTTGTGGATAAATGGGACTGAAAGGCAATGGATTTTCCCACGACCTTTTTGAAGCTCCCTCGTATGTCAGTACCAAGGTCATTAGGAGACACAGAATCTCAGATCTTTTTTCGCGCTTGTGCGTCAGCTTTAGCTCTTCCAAGGACAAGTGGGACACTCACAATTTTCTTCATCTGAGTGCCAGAGGCTTCCCTCTGGCAGAAGCATATTGTTGAAACTAACTGTGTTTGTTTATTCTGTCCTTCTAGAAACCATGGTCATTCTAGTAAGGAAGACTTGGACCAGCTTGTTATCACTGACTGTCTCAGCACGTAATCAACTCTCTAATGGGGGCTTCAGTGGTTGTTAACTGGTAGTGAAATAGTTGCCTCTGACTGGACTGGAACCTATAGGGCTTTCAGTCAGAAGTAATGTCAAGTGTTCATAGGTCAATTTGACAAAACTGCGTGAGTCAAATAACTTTTTCAATATTCTAGAACTGACGATTGTCTGATCTCATGCTTTCTCAAGAAGCTCAGAACACCAAAATTACTGGTTGCTTGCATTCTTGCATCAGCCTTACTAATCATTCATTAAGCATAACAACTGAAAGTCTTTATACTTCCTTTTTAACAAATTAATTCCCTCTGTTACCTTACTTGAACCTCACCAGAAAAAAAAAATGTCGAAGGCAATTGTTATACCTAATTTAGAAACAGAGATAAACAAGAATAGCTCAGCATACTTAAGCAATTGATGAAACTAAATCTCTGAGAGGCAAAAATATAGAACTTGCCCTTTTTCTTCTTCTGTGGTTGTGTTCTGCATGCTGTTACTCCTGACCTGGGATTAGGAATCTGTCAGCATTTTAGCAGGCAGTGAAGTCCGTAGGCACCTGGAGTGAGCGGTTCCAGGGCAAAGAGAGCTTGGGAGTCATGGAAAATGGTCTTCTTAGCACTGAGCAGCCTTGAGGTACTATAAGAAGCCTCTGCAAGTTGAACTCTAAGTGAACTTCTGTTCCGATGACTCAAAAATATGGATTTCCATCTAACTGATTCTGACCCATGGGGGCGGCATATGGGACTGTCCCTGTGGATTTCCTACACTGGCCATCTTAGCAGGAGTAGAAGTCTGACCATATTAGTAGGAGTAGAAATTCTGACCATCTTAGTGGGAGTAGAAAGTCTGACCATCTCAGTGGGAGTAGAAAGTCTGACCATCTCAGTGGGAGTAGAAAGTCTGACCATCTCAGCAGGAGTAGAAAGTCTGACCATTTTAGTGGGAGTAGACGGTCTGACCATCTTAGCGGGATTGGAAAGTCTGACCATTTTAGCAGGAATAGAAAGTCTGACCATCTTAGGGGGAGGCCATGCCCTCACGGAGGCCTCATTAGCTATATCCTGATTGACAGCTTAGACCCCACCCCTACATTCATTTATTTATTTACTTTTATCCCTATATTCTTAATCCTTAAATAGTCACCAGATTAGGTAACTACCACACATATATTACACAAAATTTGTGTAAAGGAAGAATGAAAATAAAAATAATTGAAATAATAATAAACTACTTATTAAGGAATTTCTACAATTTAAGCATATACTCTTCACAGGTCAAACCTCTAAAGTTTGAAGCTTTTTATAAAATGAAATGATCATTTAACATATATTCATTTAAAAAATTTAAAAATAAATAATGGTTCCTCTACACAGTGAGACACTACCCAAACCGAACCCAAACCCAATCCATTGCTCTTGAGTTTTTTCGGACTCATTCTACACTACAGTAAACGTCCCCATTGCATTTCCAAGGACACGGATTTATGAAGCTGATGACCACATTTCACCTCTGTGGGGTGGTTAGTGGGTTTGAACTGTTGACCTTTTGGTTAACAGTCAAGCACTTTTTAATCACTATGTCATAGGGCTCCCATGTCTTAAATGTGAGTGTTCAGAATGTCTAGTAAAACAGAAATCACGCTCAACAGTGTTCTTAGGAAAACAGTGTTCATATGATAATATGAGTGTGTTTTAAGAATTTGGTCTTGCCCCCAAAGAAGGCCTGGCCTTTGCTCTTGGCTTCTGGAAGTTAATCTCTAGACTGTTGGGATTTTATACCTTAATAGAAAGGTCTTTGCATTCCAAGGACTCAGGGTTACATTGAATAATCTAAAAATATGATTTAGAACAGGGGGTGAGTAATCAATCAATCTAGCATGATGCGCAATAGAAATTCTGAAACAACCACCCTCCCCCCCCAAAAAAAATCCCCACCTGCCTGTCATCAAATCTATTTCAATTCATGGTGACCTTGTAGAACAGAGAACTGCCTGCCTGGATTTCTGGGACTTGAACTCTTCATGGGAGCAGAAAAGCTCATCTTTCTCCTGTGGAGTGACTGATGGCTTCAAACTATTGACCTTGCAGTTAGCAGTCCAATTCATAAGTACCACACCATCAGAGCTCCCTGTGCATTGTGACCAACATCAGCGGGTCCTGAGAGAATACTGCACCTTTCCCTTCCTCCACAGACCTGAGCAGTGAAAGATTCTGTTGGATATTCTTTTGACATCTGTCCTATGTTGCTTGTACAGGATCATTGTAATCAGTATCTTTTATACGTAATCAACAGCAACCATGAGTATTAAAGCTTCAAGCAAATGATTAATCCTGATGGTCATTCTAGGGACCCTCTACATTCATAGTTCACTTTAGAAATGAGCGCATTCATGAGGATGCTACCCTCTAATCTTAGTTGGCTTCAACTACCAGAATGTGTGTGTATGTATGAGACCGGACATTCATCTAATATAATTATCCACCAAGTACTTAATTGCTTATTGATTAAGATCACAGACTATAATATATTAAAATAATATTTTGGGGGTTAAAAATTCATTCTTGTTCATTGTTAAATAAAAGATGGAACACACAGAAAAATAAACAAAAAGTGGAGTAAAATAAACTCTCCACTTGTGTATTTTGTTTATTTAAAAAAATCATTTTACTGGGGGTTCATACAATTCTTATCATAATCCATACATCCATCCATTGTGTCAAGCACATATGTACATTTGTTGTCATCACCATTCTCAAAACATTTGCCTTCTACTTGAGCTCTTAATATTGGCTGCTCATTTGCCCCCTTCATCCCTACTCCCCCCTACCTCATTAACCCTTCATAATTAATGCATTATTATTATTTTGTCATATGTTATACTCTCCAACACCTCCCCCCACCCTCTTCTCTGCTGTCCATCCCCCAGGGAGGAGGCTATACGTAGATTCTTGTAATCGGTTCACCCTTTCTACCCCACATTCCCTCCACCCTCCAGGCATTGCCCCTCTCACCACTGGTCCTGATGGAGTCATCTGTCCTGGATTCCCTGTGTTTCCATTTGCTAGCTATACCAATGTACATCCTCTGGTCTAGCTGGATTTGTAAGGTAGAATTGGGATCATGATAGTGGCGGGGTGGGGGTGGGGGTGGGGGGTGGAGGGAAGAATTCAAGAACTAGAGGAAAGTCGGGGGGAGGAAGCATTCAAGAACTAGAGGAAAGTTATATGTTTCATCGTTGTATTTTGTTTATTTTTTATCTTCCCTTACTAGAAGCAAAACTATCCAAGGACAGCTTTGACAGAAAGCGACAGAGAGATTGGAAGAATTGGTAAAATATATTTCGAAAATTTGTGGATTGTCTCTGGGTTCAGGGATGTACCAGTGGGGTTATCCAGGAAGAGGAAACTATGATAGAATTAAGAGTGCAAATGGCTATTGGGCACTAATGCCTGTGAAAGAAAAGGGGAGACAAGAGAACCAGGAAGGGAAATGACCATACTGCAGTGGGGTCTTGTTCTGCTGCTCATTCAGAAAGCATTTATTTTATCCAGTATTGACTAAGGCAGTGGTGGGGACTTCTAAGTACTCATGATATCACAGTGAGTAACACCATACAAAAATCCCTATCCTCAGAGAACTTTGCTTCTAGTAGGGGAAAGTAAACAATTAATGAGCACGTCTGAGAAATAAGAAGGGTTTATTAGTTGGTGTTTCTCTGTATTTTATATTTTCAAAATGAAAAAGATTGAATTTTTAGTAAAAAATATACAATTTTAATATATGGTGATCAGTAATCTTAACCATGAAGCCACTAATTGCTCACTAAATATCCAATTCAGATTATGATATTCAGACTGCAACCAAATGAACACCTTGGGTCATAATAAATCAAGGAGTTACTAATCCTCTTGTGAAGGTGAAAGGAATGACTTCATGAGGCCATGGTAGCCCAAGGCATGCATTTGTTAGGCTTGTACTTGTTAACCCCAACTCAATCACTGAGGCAGGAAGCCATTCAAGGAAAGGACTAGCCATTCCTACTCAATGTCAGTTCTTTAATGGATACTCTTTGCTCCTAGATCTCCATTGGTATAGCAGTCAATGATTATTTTGCAACTCATTAGTTGATATTGGTATGAACCAAATATAAACTTCAGATATTTATTTTAATCTTATCCTGTGTCTCCATCAGGGGAAAAGCCATACAAATGGATCATTACAAAGATATTAACCACAACACATAGACCTTGGGCAGTATCACTTTATTTTCTTTTGAAACTGTGTCTTTCTGGAAACAGTTTTAAGAGAGTGGTGCAAACTTCCAACACTGGTAAGGTTAGAAGATGGGAGCCAGTCAGGTGTCATCATCCAGTATTACTTGTGAAGAACTGTCAGATCCTCACATGAAAGACAGCTTCTTAGAAGAAGATGCAAGTGAAATAATCAGAGCAAAGGCGCTTTTTACGTTTAAATTATTTATGGCTCATACACCTCGATCCTGAGAAGACTGATGTCAAGAGGGCATCATTCACAAAAGAATAAAGATTCCCCAATTTCAATGAGAAGATAGACTAGGGGAGCAAGAACATTAGAGAGAGAATTTCAAACCTAAAGGCTGTTAGCTTTCCTACGTCTGTCTGGAATAACTGCCCTGTGGTGCTGGGGATTCATCCATGCAAAATTACTTGAGTAAAAAATTACTTTCTCTTACAAGCTCACAGTACAGAGGATCAATAAACTGCCAGGAGATAGAAAATACTGAGTAATCACATGTATCAAACCAAAGCTGTTTCTCTGTAACTTCTGAGACCCAGCTTTATGTCTAATTAAGCAACTGAAATGATTTATAGACTATAACATTTACTTTAGAAGTGGAATTTAAACAGCAATTCTTCCTTTTCTGGGCTTTACCTGTATAGATAGGAATCATCTATCATCAGTGATTAGATTCAATAAAATATATAGTTAATAACTCCTCTGGGTTTAGATAAGGACAAACCAATCAAGGATCAATTTTCTGAAACATAGAAGTCTTTATACCCTCGTACTCTTATAGGGTCGCTATGAGTTGGAATTGATTTGATGGCAGTGAGTTTGAGAACCTTATGAAAGTTTAGAAAGCTGAATTTTCTTTATTCAAAAAGTGTTTAATGCATGCCAGCTACATACTAGGCATTCTTCCAAGTGTTTGTGATTAGTAGTCTACAGTCTACCAACAAAATTTCTGCTCCCTATAGTGGGAGAAGATAACAATAAAGAAAACAAATAAATGAATTAGTTGGCATAATAGAGGTGCATGGGGACTAAATACGATTCCTGGGGCTGCTAAATGAGCCCTAGTTGCGCAGTGGGTTGCAAGTTGGGCTGCTACCTGAAAGTTCAGCAATTTGTAACAACCAACTTCTTCTCCAGAGAGAAAAGAGGCGGTCTACTTCTGTAAAGATGTACAGTCTCTGAAAACCACAGGAGCTATTCGACTCCAGCCTATAGGGTTGCTATGACTTGGAATTGGGTCAATAACATTGAGTGAGTGGTGGTGGTGTTAAGAAGGGTTAAGCATTGAGCAACTCGCTTCAAGATAAATGTTCAATCCCATCTCCACTCTAAGACTACAGAGATTTGCAGTCTTGGAAATCCTATATAGAGTCACTATGAATTGAAAGTAACTTGCTGAAGTGGGCTCTTTTTTCTTTCTAATTAGAGGGCAATCAGGGCCATGGATTAGAATAAAGTTGCTATCTTAGTTATATATATATATATATATATATCGAATATAACTGAAATACCACAATTGATGGCATTAGAAAACAAATATTTCTCAAAGTTCAGAAAGGTAGAAGAATTAGCTGAGGACATGCTCTGGGGTGCATTTTGTCTATTTTACCCTTTTGCAGCTTTTAGCAATACTCGATATTGCTCTGTGAGCCTGAGACATGAACTAGATGATAGATATTCAACTACCATGACTGAATGATCTTAAGAGACTCAATCATATGTCCTAGATGGAGTCAGAGAAAAATATGAAGCAAAAAGCAAATCATAAAAGGACCAGGCTCTTCGGTCTGGAGACTCTGGAACTCCTGAGACTATGGACCTTGGAAATTCTTTAGCTCTGGGACTAAATTCACCACCACCCTTTAGCTTAAAAAACAAAACAAAACATAGCAACATATGAAGTGAACAATAATTACCATGCAGATACAGGATTCTTGGAACAATCAACCATACAAGACCAAAAGGAATGTGCTTGCACAGGGAAAATGCTCAGAAGGTAGGATGAGATAGAAAAGAATGACAAGTGGAAGTGATAAATACAAGAGGAGGCCAGAGAGCGCAATATTACATTATGGGGATTGTTACCAATCAAAGTCAGGAGGCAAAATGTGTGTGATGTGTTGAATGGAAAGTCACTTTGGGCAATAACCTTTCATCCAATCACAATAAAAAGTTAAAGCCAAACCAACCAAATATATGAAGGCAACGTTTTTTTTACCAAAAACAGCAAGAAATTATGGCTTGCATGGTAATTTTGTGTTTACTTTCTAAAATATATGTATTTTATTGTGTTTTGGGTGATGATTACACAGCAGTTAGGTTCCCATCCAACTTTTTTTTTTTTTGTAAATTGTTCATTGACATTGGTTACATTGTTCCAGTGTGTGAACATTCTCAGCGTTTCCATTCTGGCTATTCTGTTTTTATTCATTTATTTCCCCTGCCCCGTTCCATTCTCATCATCTTTGTTTTATAACAACTATTGACTGTTTGCCCTATTTTCATTATGTCATGGTGACGTAACATTTCTCTAATGATTGATTATATGGATCCTATTTTCAAGTACTTAACCTTGAAAACATTATGCTGAATGTAATAAGCCCATCAAAAATGTGCAAGCATTGTATGATTCTACTTAAATACCTAGAATACGTGAAGGTATGGAGACTAAAATTTGTTAGTCGTTACCTGTAGGAGGGGGCAAAGGAAGTCATTGCTTCCAGGGCACTAAGCTCTTCGTAACCAGATGAAAACAGTGATGGTGATGGCTGCACAATAGGATGAAGGTGATCAATTCAATGTAATTCTATAGGTCAAAGTGTTGAAAGGGCAAATATTTATTTTATATATGTTTAAGATATACATGATATATATATATATGCTACAGTTATTTTTAAAAAAGAGAATAGCAAGTTTCTCTTTACTTTTTAAAAGTAGAGCCAACAGGGTTTGCCGACAGCAAACAAAACATTTGCCCAGTTCTGTGTCATTTCTATGATGCTTGGTATTATTGGCATACAGATGATAATTAAAGCCATTGCACAGGATGAAAACACCAAGATGAGTGTGAAGAGCAACGAGTATAAAGCCCAAGGATTGGGACCTAGAATCCTCCAGCAGTAGTGAGAAGTCACACACACACACATAAAGACCATGAGGGACATGACAGTATATAGAGGTGAAAAAAGGTTAAAATAGAAGGTGGTACTCAGGAAGCAAAGTAGGAAGTATTTCCTGGAGGAGGGAATATTTAGCAGTGTCAACTGATGCTGAGAGGTCAAGTACAACGAGGTTGGAAAGCTAACCATTGGTTTTTGTAGCATGGAGATAGTAAGTGACTTTGGCAAGGGGTTTAATGAAAATGGAAACAGTAAGATAGGAGTTGGATCCTAAAGGCCAATAAATGATCCTTGAACTAACTACAAGTTTTTCTTTCTTGATGTGTTTTGTTTTGTTCTTTGTCCGTGGTTTGTTGCTATTGCTTTGTTGTATACTGTTGCTTTGTTTTGCTCTGTCTTGTTTTTGTGCATGTTACTATCTCCACAGCTCTGTCTAAATAAGATAGACTGGATGAACTATCTGAATTAAAACAATGGGACTGACAGTTCTGGGGGGACATGGGATAAGGGGAGGTGGGGGAAAGGAAGTGGTGTTAACAAACCCAGAGACAAGGGAACAACATGGGATCCAAATTGGTGGTGAGGTGGGAGTGGCAGGCCTGGTAGGGAATGATCAAGGGTAAGGTAACGAAGAGTTATAGCTGTAACCCAGGTGGGGACGGAGCATGATAGTGGGACAGGAGGAAAGTCAAGGGAAATAGAGGAAAGAGCTAGGAGGCAAAGGGCATTTATAGAGGTCTAGACAAAGACATGTACATATGCAAATATATATATGAGGATGAGGAAATAGATCTATGTGCCTATATTTATAGGTTTAGTATTAAGGTGACGGAAGGACCTTGAGCCTCTACTCAAGCACTCCCTCAATGCATGAATACTTTCTTCTATTAAATTGGCATTCTATGATGCTCACCCTCCTGACACAACCGCAGAAGCTAAAGCGGCTGAACAAGCAAATGTGGTGAAGAAAGCAGATGGTGCCCGGCTATCAAAAGAGATAGCGTCTGGGGTCTTAAAGGCTTGAAGATAAACAAGTGGCCATCTAGCTTAGAAGCAACAAAGCCCACATGGAAGAACACACCAGCCTGTGTGATCACGTGGTTCTGAAGGGATCAGTTATCAGACATCAAAGAACAAAAAATCATATCATTGGCTGTACACCTCCATGATACAATCACCGAAGACAAATGGGTACATAAGCAAATGTGGCGAAGAAAGCAGATGGTGCCTAGCTATCAAAAGAGATAGTGTCTGTGGTCTTATAGGCTTGAAGGTAAACAAGCGGCCATGTAGCTTAGAAGCAACAAAGCCCACATGGAAGAAGAACACCAGCTCTTGCGATCACAAGGTGTTGAAGGGATCAGGTATACCGCATCTTCAGAAAAAAAAAAAAATCTTACCATAGTGAATGAAGGGGGAATGCAGAGTGGAGACCCAAAGCCCATTTGTCCATCACTGGAGATCCCCTCACGGAGGGGTCTAGGGGAGGAGTTGAGTCAGTCAGGGTGTGATGTAGCACCGAGGAAGAATACAGCTTTCCTCCAGTTCCTAAATGCTTCCTCCCCCCAACTACCATGATCCGAATTCTACCTTGCAAATCTGGATAGAGCAGAGGATGTACACTGGTGCAGATAGGAGCTGGAGGCACAGGGAATCCAGGGCAGATGATACCTTCAGGACCAGGGGTGTGAGTGGCGATACTGGGAGGGTAGAGGGTGAGTGGGTTGGAAAGAGGGAACCGATTACAAGGATCAACATGTGATCTCCTCCCTGGAGGATGGAAAACAGAAAAGGGGGTGAAGGGAGATGTAGGATAGAGCAAAATATGACAAAATAATAATTTATAAATTATCAAGGGCTCATGAGGGAGGGGGAGTGGGGAGGGAGGGGAAAAAAGAGGACTTGATGCAAAGGGCTTAAGTGGAGAGCAAATGCTTTGAAAATGATGAGGGCAAAGAATGTACAGGTGTGCTTTATACAATTGATGTATGTATGGATTGTGATAAGAGCTGTATGAGTCCCCAATAAAATGTTTAAAAAGAAATAAATTTTAAAAAAGAATCTAAAAAAAGATATTTACCAAAAAAATAAAATCATGGGCAATGAATGTACAAATTTGCTTTGCACATTGATGTATATATGGATTGTGATAATAGTTGTATGAGCCCCTAATAAAATGATAAAATGAAAGATAGGAGTTGGAAACAAGTAGTAGAGATTTCTTTTAAAGATTAGTAAGTGGACTGAATTTTCTTTCCAATCAATTCTCTGGGGCTCTTGGGGCAGCTTGCTGGTGCTGATAGATATACAGCAAATAATGAAATGCAATTTTTCCATGGAGTATAAACCTGAATCTTAATGAAAGGTATTATTAAATTCAGGAAAGCACAAAGGAATTTTAACTGAGCAGAACTTATTATTCCACAAAAAAGACTTGATTACAGCTGGAACTATTTGTTGTCTAGATAAATCGCCTATATACACTTGTGCTGGTTTTAATTAGTGCCATAGAAATTGAGCATTCAGTTGCCCCCAATGTTATTGTTCAACAAATAATTTGAAAAAGAGCAACCCAGTTAGCAAAGAAAAAGAAGATGAGCATTTTGTTATAAAGATGAGCAAAGAAATAGGATAGAAATTGGGAAAAGAAGTGGGGTCAAGATAATTTTTTTTCTTTTGAATAAGAGGTAGGACAGCATGGTTTAGACAAACGGCAAAAACCCTTCAGAGAAGGAAAAAAAAATCACGATATAAGGGAGAGAGACTTGAATTGTTGCATTAATTTCTTTGAGGAGTCAGAGAGGTATGAGAAGAGAGCAAGAGGAAGTTTGGCCTTAGATAGAAGTATTTGTGTAAATAGTTCATCCACAGAAGCTCTCCAACTTGGCTGCATATTAGTATTAGCTGCGGGAGCTTAGAACACTCCTTTTCCTACATTCTCTCAGTGCCTTCCAGGCACTTCTGACTCATAGTGACAGTCTGGAACCAGGGAGAACTGCCCTTGTGAGTCTCCAAGACTAACACTTTACTAGCATAGAAAAGTTCACCTTTCTACCAAGGAGTGGCTTGTGGTTTCAAACTGCTGACGTTGAGGTTAGCAGCCCAGTGCCAAACAAATTATTTTAGAAAGAAGTTGGCATAGTGAAAAGGAAACAAATAAGTAATGTCTCTTCACTGGTCTCCAGTTTCAGCATCCATAAGAATCACTTGGAGAGTTCGTTAAAGATTGATTCCTGGACTCCACTCTTACCTACCACTTATTTTTCAGTTCGTTTTACTGTGGTAGCTGGTGTGTGGCTATGATGCTGGAAGCTGTATTGGAGGTATTTCAAAAGCAAGCATGGTCACCCAAAGTGAACAGATGTAAGTAGACTTCCCAGACTAACAATAGACTACAAAAAGGGAGTAGACTGTCCACTTCAGAGAAATTAATCACTAAAAACCTTATGGAAAACATTGAAACATTGAACTTTCAAGCAAAACATTGTCAGAGGTAGTACCAGAAGATGAGCTCTTTGTGTTGAAAGGCACTCAAAACAGAACTGAGGGAGAGCTGCTTTCTCAAAACAGAATCGACTACAATGCTGGGGATGGACTAAAGCCTTCAGGGCCCTCCTTTGCTTCTGGGTATGACTCACAATGAAGACACAGCTGCAATGATCAATTAGTCAGATTTTGGAATGCACAAGATATGAATGCATTGAGGGAAACTGGAAGTCATAAAAAATGAAGTAGAATGCATAAAAGTCAATATTCTAGGCATTAGTGACCTTAAATGTACTGGTAATGGTCATTTTGAATTAGAAAATCTGATGGTTCACTGTGGTGGGAATGACATAGTCAAGAGGAATGGCATCACATGCATCATGTCAGAAAGGACATCTCAAGAGCTCTCTTGAAGTATAATGCTGTCTGAGTGAGGATAATGTCTATCTGCACACAAGGAAATCCAGTCAATACATTACTCAAATTTATACATCAACCACTAAAGTGAGTTGTATTAGTCTGGGTAGACCAGAGAAACAAATTCATGGACAATCATATGTGTATAAGAAAGAGCTTTCCATACAAGAGCAATTGAATATTGAGAAAATATCCTAGCCCAGTCCAGATCAAGCCCATAAGTCCAATTTTAACCCATATGTCTGATACCAATCTATAAAGCCCTCTTCAGACTCATGAAACACACGCAATGACACCGAATGCAAGAAGATCACAGGCCAGTGGGTGGGAAGTCTTGTGGGAGCCAATGGCATTGTAAGTATCTCAGGGCTGGCAGGGGTCTCCACGTGGTTCCTTCAGCTCTGAAACTCTGACTGCCTCAGAGTACCTTCACATGGCTTCTCCTCAGAAATGTCTCATAGGGAATAAGCCTGTCAGTAGAATCCCCAAGGGAGGGAGGAGAGAGGGAGAGAGGGAGGGAGAGAGAGAGAGAGAGAGAGAGAGAGAGAGAGAGAGAGAGAGAGAGAGAGAGAGAGAGAGAGAGAGAGAGATAGAGAGAGAGAGGCTCTCACTTCCAAGGAGGAAATACAGGAGTTCCCAAAATCCTCAGGAGAAGGTCATGCCCACACAGAGGCCTCGTTAGCTATGACCTGATTGACAAACTAGACTCCACCCCTTTACTCTTAATCCTCTCAAGTCCAAAATTGACACCAGATTATGTAACTACCACACTAGGGATGAAGAAATTGAAAAAATTCAATGTAGCAAGATCTTTGATCTGAAATAGATCAAACATAAAATCAAGATGAATTAACAATTATTAGCAATTGGAATTCAAAAGTTAGAAAGAAAGAGGAAGGAATAGTATTTGAAAAATATGATCTTGGTGACAGAAATGAAGCTGTAAATCGCATGATAGAACTTCGTAAGACCAACGACTTATTCATAATAAGTACCTTTTTCACAACACGAAAGACATGGACTTCTCCAGATGGAATACAGTGAAATCAAATGGACCATGTCTGTGGGATGGAGAAGTGATAGAGAAGCTCTGTATCAGCACCTAAAACCAGGCCAGTGGCTGACTGGAACAGACCCTCAATTGATCATAGGTAAGTTAGGTAAAGCTGAAGAAAATCAAAGCAAGTCCACGAGAGAGCCAGAATATGGTTGTGAGCATATCCCACCTGAATTTTGAGAGCCTCCTCAAGAACAGATTTGATGCACTGAATACTATTGACAGAAGATCTCATTGTCAAGGATTTTGTCTTGCTTGTGTTCACAATCAATGCTCATGGAAACAGCAATCAAGAGATCAAACAACAAATTGCACTGGGTCAATCTGCTGCACAAGACCCGTTTAAAGGGTTGAAAAACAAGGATGTTATTTTGAGGAACAAGGCATGCCTGACCAGAATCATGGTATTTTCAGTTGCCTCATGTGCATGTGAGCATTGGACATCAAATAAGGAAGACAGAAGAAGTAGAATTGATGCATTTGAATCGTGATGCTGGCCAAGAAACATGGCTGCCAAAAAAACAAAACAAATGTACCTTGGAAGAAGTACAGCAAGAATGCTCCTTAGAGGCAAGCTGGCAAGATTTCATCTCCCGTACTTTTGGACATGTTGTCCAGTTCCTGGAGGAGGCCATCAGACTTGGTAAAGTAGAGGGGTGGTGAAATAGAGGAAGGTCCTGGACAAGTTGGATGGACACCGGGGCTATACCAATGTGCTCAGACTTGAGACTGGCTGTGAGAACGGTGCAGGGCTGCGGAGTGTTTTATGTGATGGTGTGTAGGTTTGCTATGAGTCAGAACCAACTCAAAGACACCACCGCCGCCCATAGAGCTTCTGATTAAATTGTCCTGGGCACATCTGAAAGCTTGCAGTTAATACACTACTGGCGCTGTAGTTGCTGCTGCGCTAGCACACATTTTGAGGATTTCTGATGCACAGCGACAGGGGAGCATGCAGGGGTGTTCTGTGTGTCCATACTGCCCGATATGTCAATGTAGTTATGGCAGCAAAGTGAGGAAGTTCTCTTCTGTTGAAGCATTTCCTGCGAAGTTAGAGAAGAGAAAGAGGTCTTCATTTAGGGGTGGTGTCAAAGATTTGAGGAGACGGCTATTTTGTAAACGGTAGAATGAATAGAGAGGTCCCTTGGGGCACACAGGGTTAAGATAGGTGGAAGAGATGAGTTGAAGGTTCTAATTTCCTCAGAAGCACCTTGGAAGACAGAGGTCCATAGCCTTGAGAAGTCTGTACAGCACTTCTCTTCTTCATCCATGTACTTGACATGAGTTGAGAGCAACTACAAAGAAAACAGCAATTACAACTGAGAGCAAAAGGAAGACCAGAAGGAGGTGACAGTGGATGGAGTCAAGGTCAAAGGAATGGACGTTTCATTGAAGTAGGACAATTTTGGAGATCAGAGAGGGTAAACTGAAAGGAAAGGGGCTCTGTGCTGCTTTACAATGACAGGATCTGGGTTATGACCATGGGAGTTTGTGGTTGAGGAGGGGATGCAATAAACATATGGAAGATTTTCATGTTGACAGTCCAGCTTGTTGGAAAGGACTCATAAGTGTGAACACTGAAATCACGAAGATTCCATTTGGAAGCAGTTCTAAAATGAGAGGGGCAGGATGTTGAAAAGGAAGGTTGTGGAGAAACTAGGAGATTCAAACCTTCGGCTTTTAAGGAAGGGAGAGGGCCAACAGTCTGGAAGTGGCCGCGCAAAGCAAGTTAGCCAAGCCCCTTGGTCCACCCTGGGCCATGGCGAGCATACGACAAACAGCATCTCTTGAGAGGGCTCAGAGGAAGTCTGTACGGAAGATCTCAGTTTCCGTTAGTCCAAGCTGGTCAAAATAGCCCCAAAGGGAATCTGGGGTGCTTAGGTGTATTTATTGATGATGCTTGACCTAAGTTTCAGAAGATAAAGTGGAAATGTTTCAATTGTTAATGAGAGATCAAAGATTATGACAGAATCAAGAATTTGGAGAGGTGTGGGAGATTAGAGGACAAGAGAGGAGAGGTCACCTGGGAATCATCTTGTAGTAAATGACATCACTAGCGAGAAAGGCCGTAATTAGATCAATCCTAAGGGCTTCATGGCAGAAAGCAGGATTGAGCCTGTGCGCGGTAGAGGTGAGTAGTGAGGAGGCGGAGAGGCCAGGGAGCAGTGATCTTATCCCAATCTCTCTGTGTCTTATTAACGTGGAATCTCATGTGTATGATGAAAGAAGACCTTATTTGGAGTGTGTAACCAAAAATATTTTAATTAAAGGAAATGAAATTAAAAATGCTGCCAGGCCCAGATTTAAGAAATACAAGACAATTTTACAGAGAATGGACACATCATTTTGTAGCGGGTCCACTCCTTATTTCTGGTAAGTTATATATAAATAATGAAATAAAAATGTAAATGAATCCTTACAGGTTACCTATCTTTTTATTGATTTTGGTATGATTTTTCTAGTTTTTACCAATTACTTTTTTAAAAAATATTTTTTTATCCAAATTGTCTATGTAGTTTCTTAGGTTTGGTGAAATTGGAGATTGAGATTTCTTATCAGAACCCTAGTTTGTATATAGCCTTGAGTTATCTCTTTTGGTATTCCTTTAAATATTTAGTGGTGTGAGGTAGTTAGTTTATTGTGTCAACCTGGCCGATAAACACATGTGGGGTTAATTGAAGGACAGAGAGATAAATGGTTCTGTGAGCCTTGCCTTTCTTGTTTTCGGGTCTCTTGCTTTCTGATGGTCGGGCCAGGGTGCAGCTGCCTTAGCCAGTTCCCTGCTTCAGCTGACAAGGCTGACTTCCTGCAAGACATCCCCGAGAGAAGCTGCATGGAGCTACCCTAATGCAGCCCTGGGTGCTGGAGCAGGTGTGTGGAGACCCCTGCCAAAGTTGAGATGCTTACATGTCCACTGATCCGGCGTTCCTCTTGCAGTTGGCATCACAGTGTGTGTTTTATGAGTTGGAGGAGGACTTTGTGGATTGGTGTCAGACAGGTAGGTTAATGTTGGACTTGTGGGTTTGGGCAGCACTGGGCTGGGATCTTTTCTTGATGTGCACGTACCCTGTATATGAAGCTCTCTTCTTCCACATGAGTTTCTGTGGGTTTGTTTCTCTAAAGTGCCCAGACTACCACAGGGTGAAATGCAATCTAACTACTATTTATTGAGTGTTGTTGGTGTTCACAGTAATTGGTTATGTCCTCTGGAGACACATAATAACTCCAAGATGCTTGGTAGCTTAAATGAAATTAAATGGGGCTTTGCATTCTCAGCATTTTGTCCTGCTGACCATTCCAAGAGAATATCAAAATTGCATCCTGAGTTTAAATTCATTTCTATTACACCCGTTATGAATTTTATAATTTAGGAAGATACCTGCATATGTAGATAATTCCCCTGTCGGTATTAAGTTGGTGGTAGGATAAGCCCCATTATTGTTGAGAGTAGAAATCTGGAAAGGATCAACAGTCCTCTGCAAATACTGCCCCATAGCTCGGTTCTTTATCTCTAAAGCCCTGGGAAACGTTTTTGTGGGTCAGCTACATAGTTATTACCTTCCACTCTGTCTGACACACATTCTCTTCTGACCTGGGCCCTATCTCACAAGTTCATCCAAGGTCTCTGTGTTTCCTCCAACTTTGATCTCCATGGAATCAAATCTTACTCCTCACCTTGCTGTCGTACCAAAATTGACTCTGAAGATTTTTCCATCTTGAAATAATTTCTTCTGTACTACATCCTCCAGGTTCATCTTCAACTGTGGTTGCCGTTTCCTATCAGCCACTTTTCCTGTCTAACTCCCCCTTTCTGTTCTGCCAAATGGCTCTCATTTTCTATTATCACGGCCACTCGTTCCTTTGCTGATGTCATTCTGTGACAAAAGAGTTATCATTAGGATAATGTTTTTCAAGCGTGTATTTCTACTTTGAAGCTCTTCCTGACCTTCACTAATGTCTTCAACAATTTGGCATCTCCGTTTAAATGCCTACTGGGCACCTCAAGCTTACCGTATCTGAAACAAAACTCTGAAGTTCTCCTTCCAGCCGTCTTCCTCATTTCAGTAAATGATACCCTCACCTGACCACTTAGCCCGAAATCTTGATGACTTTTTCAGTGAATTCTCTGAGTCTTCCAGAGATATATTCAAAATCCAACCACTTCTAAGCACCTTTCATTATCACCCCTGTCAAAGCTCCCACCTGGACTATTACCCAGTTTTACCACTCATATTCTAGCTTCCACTCCGGCTCTTCTAGAGCTCTAGTGAACAAAGTAATCTTTTAAAGGCTGCAATTTTAGATGTCATTGCTTATTTCGGAATACTTTAAAAACTTTCCATTACGTTGCCTATAAAATATAAAGGCAAGACCGTACATGTTAATTTGTCTCACTCTTCTCCCCTTTCATGCGGCCTAGTCACAAATCTGCAGGCTGCACCTTGAAGCTACTAAACACGCTCCTAGCTCTATCTTTCCCCTTCTACTTCATTTGGCTGCAATAATTTTTCTCGATATACATATGGCTTACTTGTTCTAAAATTTCATATAAACAGGATTATGTAGTATTTCTCTTTGTGTCTGGCTTCTTTCACTCAGCCTAATGATTTTGAGATTTACTGACTTGGCTGAATATAGCAGTTGTTTATTTCTTTTTATTTCCAAGTAACATTCTCTACTTTCATTTGATGCTATATGAGTATGTGTATGTTTATTTCTATTGTCTTTATTATGTTGCCCAACTAATTTGCAAACACACTTTTATATACTATTTAAAGACCTATAACATTGTTCTAAATGAAACATGAAAATAGATGATATGCTATTCAAATAAATGATCATTGAAATCCAATGTGAATCACAAAGGACGTTTGTCCCAGCGTGGTGATGTGAAATGACTTGGCATAGCTGTTCTGTCCACAGCCTTTGATTAATGACTGAGTGGGTGCATGCAAATGAGGAGTTTGGTCAGTTTTGTCATTGCTCTGGATATAAATGAACCGTCTCAGAAGAGAGAATCCCATGAACAGCAGAAAGGGGAGTCGTGTTTTTCCAGGATCCTTATGTAGAGAAGTGGTGTCAGGAGAACCCATGAATAAGGAGCTATGGCAGCAGCAGAGATCATGGAGCAGAGGGTTTGGCTCCTGGTCTCTGATAGGAGTAAAGCCTAGTGCCTCCAGGTCAGGGGGATGCCTAGCTAAGTGAGATGCCCCTTGGCCATTTTTCGGTGCTAAAGGAGTTTCATAACCCTTGCTGAGCAGATTAAGTGCCAACATACCCTGTGGTTAGAAAGAGAGGGAGAGAGGAGGGTGGAGGTGTGTCTGACCTCTGCTTCTTGATAATGCTGCCTCCAAAGTGGTCCAGGGATATATATAAAAACCTGAGACATACGAATGGATTTTGACCTTGCACTTAATTGTAAACCTTAATCTAAGAACAATCTGTTCTTGCTATGACCCGGTTTAATACTTGCCCTCAGTAAGTGATCACTGAAGATATGGGCGCTATAGCAGTGTTGTGAAGAAGTCAGATGGTGCCCAGCTATCTGAGAAAATCATGTCTGGTATTAAATGGGGTATTAAATGGGTTAAATGTTCACCTTACAACAAGACTGGAAGGAGCACACCAACTCACGTGGTCCAAAAGCTGTAAATAATAAAATATAAGATTGGAGGAGAGAATTGTATGAAAGTTTAAATGCTCAACAACAGGTTTGCAGAGGGCTATGGGTAGTTAAAAACCAAAACACGTTTAATGAGTCTCCATATGGACTAGTCTTGTCCTCAGACAGAGCGCATCGGAAAGTATATTAGTGCAGCTATAGTTAGGTTAAAATTTAACATCAGATTTAACCATTTGTTTTCCCTTTTGTCACTCTCCCCGCCCCCAGTTTTAATTATTTTCTGTTTTCTCTTGAACTGAGATTTTTCTGTGTTTTACTGTGTTGGTGGTGATTTTTTGTTTTTTATTTATTTTTGGTATACTTTTCTTTATATGAAATTCAGGATAGGTAAACCTAGAGAGTCAGTAACTTGCTTGACAGATCCTTAAGATTATGACAAGAGAAGTTGGGAGGAAGTGAGGAGCTAATAATATTGGATACAAGAATAAAGCATAGGATCTAAAATTGATTGTGGTCATGGTGCACAACTATTTTTAATATATTTAACCGACTGAATTTTATGATACATGAATTATATGTAAATAAAATGTTTTAAAAAAATCATTGTTGGAAAAATGTGGAATTGGATTCTCCCTCTTTGTAAACCTAGAAGAGGTTAGACATTCCCTCATACAATTTCCTCACCCAGCAAACCAGTCACCGACAAATAAAATAATCAACACATTGCTTTGCAGAGATAGTAAATGATACTTAAATGTGACCATTTATTGGCATCAATTTGCTTATCATATAAGATTCAAATATCTAAACACATTGACACTGCCCACATTCTGGGAGGTACTTTGGCGTAATCATTTCCCATTCCCATGCTTTTCCAAAAAACGTCTGCAAAATAAGCCCTGTGTGTCTAGATGCTGAAAGCCTCACGGTTAACATTATTGTCATGCAAACTCTCCTTAACGTTCACTTTGCTTCCACTCCAATAACGACTCTTATCTCTGAAAACTTCTATAAAAATTATGTTTAAATGAAATGAAACCAGAACTACCCATGCATTTTATGATCCAAGGCCAGTCTCTGGAGAAGGACATCATGCTTGGTAAAATAGAGGACCAGCGAAAAAGAGGAAGGCCCTTAACAAGACGGATTGCCACCATGGCTGCATCAATGGGCTCCAGCATAGGAACAATTGTGAGGATGTCACAGGACTAGGCCGTGTTTTTTCTGTTGTACATGGAGTCAACAGGGGTCAGAACCAACTTGGTGGAACCTAACAACAACAATATGCTGAGATGTAGTCAATTAATATGGACCTTCTAGGGAGAATCCCTTTTGTGATGCAAACTCTAGCTTCTTGGTTGTAGTCCCACTTTGGAGGGAGTTCTCTGTTATTCTAATAGACAGGATTAAGCTGAGATACACTCTGAATCTCCCTTTTAACTGAGAGTATGAACTACACTTCACCACTTTTTGTTTATTTGGGAGTATGGACTGCTGAATGACAAAAATTCACAGTTCCATAAAAGAGCCCTTGCTCAGAAGCAGGGAGGGAGCGAATCCTTGGACCATCAAGAAAGATGAATCACCAGTGGAACACATTCAAGATCCCTCCGTGATTGAAGTGGTAGAAGCTGAACCCAAAGGCACCAGAAGCCTTCCCATGCCAAGATTAGTGGCTGAGACTAGGGGACCATGAGACAGAGCAAAGGATCAACCATGGCACTCTGAAACTGTAAGGCACATTAGTAGACGGTTCCTTGGTTACGAAGTCCAGAGGATAAAGGACCACATGGCAGAGAGGCTAAGGATCAGAGAAAGAGAGATTTGGTTTCTGGCTGAAGAGAGGCACTGCTGTGGACAAAGACTATATCCTTAATCTTTACTGATCCTGCCTTGTGGTAATCTGTTAACGTCTCTAATAAAAATATTGTCTGTGAATTCTCTGTGGATGTTACAGTAAATTATCACACCCAGCAGAGAATTAGAGTGCCTTAGAAAGAGCAGTTGGTATCAGCACAGGGTAAAGAAGGATCAGAAGGTGTAGGCATGTCTAATCTCTGCATTGCAGTAAGAGGACTACGGGTGAGAAGTTGGTTTCTCCTCTTTTGTCCAGCTAAAGGGTGTTAGATGTGGCACCTGCACCATTTTTACTCACACATTGTTGTTGTTTGCTCTCAAGCTGATTTTCAACTCATAGTGACCCTATTTGACAGAATAGACCTGCCCCAGGGTCTCTTGTAGGGTGTAATATTTATGAAGGCAGAGAGATGGGGCTTTCTACTCCCCTAAAGAATGACAGTCTCAGACCTTTACAGGGGGCAGCTTTACCCTGTCCTAGGGGGTCATTATGAGTCGGCATCAACTTAATGACAACGAGTTTGGTTTGGGGTTTTAATCTTTATTAAAGTAGATCACTGCAGAGCTGCAGAGCTGCTAAATGGATCATCAGGTAACTATTGTTGCATCAGTGGATTTCCTTCCTAACTTACTATAGCTATTATAATAATGTAACTCTTTTCCTTGTCTCTCATACATATGTGTGCCCTGCCCGTGACCTTTGTGGGTGGGGAATGTTAAATGTCATTTCACTTAAAATGCTCCTCTTTTTCCTGCTAATTATGAAGCTTTTACTGGATTTCCATTTTTCTATAAAGCACTTTGGTGCAGAATGTGTTAGGCTGGGTAGACTAGAGAAACAAATGCCATCATCATTTTCAAATCGTTGTCGTTCTACTTGAGGCCTTGATATCAGCTTTTCATTCTCCTCCCCCCTCCCTCCCCCATGAACCCTTGATAATTTATAATTTTTTTTCATGTCTTACACTGATCACTGTCTTCTCTCACCCACTTTCTGTTGTCCATCCCCCCAGGAAGAGTTTATATGTAGATCATTGTTTCCCCTCTCTCCCCCCACCTTCCCCTTAGCCTGGTATTATTGGTCCTGAGGGGTTTATCTGTCTGGATCCCCTGTGTTGCAAGGTCTTATCTGTACCAGTGTGCATCCTCTGGTCTAGTCGTATTTGTAAGGTAGAATTGGGGTCATGATGGGGAGGGGCATTAAAGATCTATAGCAAAGTTGTATGTTTCATCAGTGCTATACTGCACCCTGATTGACTGTCTCTTAGTTGTGACTGTTCTGTAAAGGAATGTCCAATTGTCTCCAGATGGGCTTTGAGTCTCCACTCTGTGCTTCCGCTCATTCACATTGATATGAGTTTTTGTTCTGGGTCTTTGATGCCTGATACCTGATCCTATCAGCACCTCATGATCACACAGGCCAGGGTGCTTCTTCCATGTGGGCTTTGTTGCTTCTCAGCTAGATGATTCTTGTTTATCTTCAAGCCTTTAAGACCCCAGACTCTATATCTTTTGTACCCATTTTGTCTTCAGTGATAGTGTAGGGAAGATGAGCATCACAGAATGCCGATTATTAGAACAAAATGTTCTTGTGTTGAGGGAGTACTTTAGTAGAGGCCCAATGTCCATCTGCTGCCTTAATACTTAACATATAAATATAAGTACATAGATCTATTTCCCCATCATGATATATAAATATATTTACATATGTACATGCCTGCATTTAGACCTCTATAAATGTCATTTACCTCCAGTTCTTTCCTCTATTTCCTTTCCTTTCTCTTACACCACTATCATGTTCAGTCTTCATTTGGGTTTCTGTAATTCCTTGTAGTAACATTGTCCTCCATTAAGCCCCACTAGGTATCCTACACCCTTTCCCATTTTCTTAAAGTGTAGAGGAAGTCATAATTCCAAAAACAGTGATTTCAGGATGTACTTCCATTAGATGAAGACTTTGACATGAATAGATATTGCTACTGTGTTGTGTAGACATTTGAAAATCACTGCTTTTCTAATAATTTTTATTTTTTTCTTGTATATTTTTGTTTTTAATTAAATAAGTCAAGTGCATCATCAGGGGATGGATCCCAAAGTTCACATTCTGTCCTGTGTGCAGACCCTGACTTGCTGCCCCAGCACGCTGAAGGGCTACCCCCATGTCACCAGGGAACAGCAGATCATCTGCGGCCGTGGCCATGGCAAGGAAATGGGAACACTGACAGCAAGGGTTCTGCTACCCGGACAATGCCGAGTCTAATAATTTTTCAATGGATAATTGAGTGATTTTAGATTCTGTACACAAGGACAAAGACTCAAGTGGTCCAAATTAGGCAAATTATGTCATTTTGGAGATGGGACAAAGTAATATGCTGAATGTGTGATCAGGGGGTGGATGAAGAGTTAAACGGAATGTCTTAGTGGTAGTGGCCCACTCATGTTAACTTTCTGCTAATGATTAATAAGGGGTAGCCAACAACCACACTCAACATACAGCGCTCTTAATGAGTCTGATACTCATAATTATTTTTGGCTTTTACATACTTTATCATCCTTTAGTGGGATTGGAAAGATATTTAGTAGTAGATTTCTTGCAATTTATATGAAGAATTAAAGGAGAGAGAAGCAAGGAATGCAATGACATAAAACCAATAAAAGTTTTAAATCCCTTATATTTAGACATACATGTGATGTACACTTGTAGTACTTTATATTTTTCAAATTTTACTTTTGAATAAATGGCAAGGAGGCCACATCTGACCTTCTCTGGCTACACTAGAGAGAATGGGAATCCAACTGCAAAGCTGCCCAAGGCCAATTGCCTACAAGGCAGGGGTCCGGTGCGTATCTACCCTTTATCCTTCTTTTGCTGTGTTCTGACACCAATCATTCCACCCAGAACGCTCTGCTTTTCTGCTGGGTTCAATAATCCACTGCAATGGCTTCACGGAACTCGCAGACAGTACTCATGATGAAGGGAGCTTAGGAGGGAAGCTAACAGGTGACCACGAGCCGTGACAAGACCATGTGAAGCATCCGGTCATTGGTCTATAGCAACACCTCTCCTTAGTGAGCAGTCAAGTCTCGCTCACTGGTCCTCAGTCTCTCAGCCATTTGGTGCTTTGGCCTCCGAAGCTGTGGGTCAGGAAGCCAGGCCACGTCTCTGTTCACTTCTCAGTGCTGTTAATATTCTGTCTCATGGTCTCCTTGCCTTGGCCCTGGTCTTGGTCTGGGTCCTTTGCAATGTCTTACCATCTGTGCTGTGGCCTCTGGTGCCTCTGGTTTCAGCCTCTGGGACTTTAGACAGAGATTTCAAAAGTAATCCCTCCCACTGGTGCCTCTTATTTGGTGGTCTTGAGATTTCTCTCTGTTCTTGCTTCTGAGATGGCTTATCCTTATAGATGGATGAGTGGCAAGTAAAACTGACTAACCCCTCTGTTAGTGCTATACACACCCTGGTTGCACCATCCCATGCAATCATTTGGTGGGAGTTACAGAGACATTACTAGAACGTCACATTAAGAAATTTCACTTCACTACAAATTTATCATTCAGTATTTATGACAAGACTGAGAAGGCATTGCTATTGCCTTTATAGAAAAAGAAATCAAGACTCTGATGGTTTATGTAATATCTAAAATTTTACTATACAGAGAACAAATTGTATATTTGTGTCTTGACCTTGATCCTGGGTTTCTTATGCCAATGTGCTATTTTTTTTTCTGTTTTGGAGAGGTACAAGGAAAATTATTGGTGAGTTAATCCAAAGGTTATTTTGTTCATTGTCCTTGAGCAGATAATACAAGTCTTTGATTACATGAGGGTAAGTAAAAGAGTAGTGCTGGTAAGTTCTAGTTCACAGAGCATGGGTTTACTCCAAACCAAACACGTTTAAATATGTGTCTGCAATCAATGTATGACTGCACATTCTTTTAGTAAGATACTTGTTAGTGTGCCTTTAAAAACAGGATAACTTGTGTGCCATGCCAGGGGGTGGGGCACATTTGAGGTCAGGACTAATACAAAACTTCAACAAAGCCCTGGTGGATATCTTCCCAAACCATTAAAGTTTATCACCAAACTTACAGGAATGCCACCTCCATCCAATGGCAGTTTTTAGATGGATCAGTTGTTTTAAGGCAAGTTAGAAAGGTCTCAAAATGAATTTAAGGTAGAGAAGTTATAGTAACTGTGTTTGGGGGGAAGCCCAAAGGGGCAATCTGTTAACTTTCCTCAAAGGACACAGGCAATCACTGGTGCTTATTATGAAGATGTTTAAGAAAATAAAAACAACATTGTGCTTTCTCATTTTTCAGGGGTAGCATGTTGGGAATTCTTACCCCACTTCTCCTACAGAAAAGGACATTGACAAAGGACCTCACTTGAATCCATGGGGCGGGGAGTGGTGATGCTGAAACTGCCCTTTTGGCATGGGATGAATCAGAGTACACCCTCTGCTGGGGCAGGGTTGCAGACGTGCAAGCCTTGTGTTCACAAGTATATAGACTTCGATGGGGGTTTGTTGAGAAACAGTAGTCATAGTGTTCCTTTTGATAAAAAGATCACTTTATTGGGGCCTTTTATGGCTCTTATAACAATCCATGCATCAATTTTGTCAAGCATATTTGTACATATATTGTCATCATCATTTTCTAAACATTTACTTTCTATTTGAGCCCTTGGTCTCAGCTCCTCCTTTTTTCTCTCCCTCCCCCTCCCACCATCGTGGCCCTTTGATAAATTGTAAATTATTATTATTTTCATATCTAATACCAACCTTCTCCCATGTTTCTGTTGTTCATTCCCCTGGGGGTGGGGGTGGGTGGGTTATGGGTCCATCAATGTGGTCGGCTCTCCCTTCCTCCTCTTCTCTCCCCACATTCCTCCTACCCTCTTGGTATCGCTACTCCCGTTTCTGTTCCTGAGGGGTTTCTCTGACCTGGATCCATGTGTCGTGAGAGCTTCTTTGTGCCAGTGAACGTGCTCTGGTCTAGCTAAAACTGAAAGGCGGGACTGGGTCAAGGTAGCGGGGGATGAAGAAACTTCAAAAAATTAGAGGAATATTGTATGTTTCATTGGTGCTATGCTGCGCCCTGATTGACTCATCCCTTCCTGTGACCCTTCTGTGAGGAGATGTCTTATTGTCTACAGATGGGTTTGGGGTCTCTGCTCTGACCTCTCTCATTCTCAGCAATATGTTTTTTTGTTTGTTTGTTTTAGGTCTTCTGATGCCTGTGACCTGATCCCACTGAGATGTCATGGTTGCACAGGCTGCTGCACTTCCCTCCATGTGGGCTTGTTGCTTCTCTGCTAGATGGCTGCTTGTTTAACTTCAAGTCTTTAAGACCCCAGACAGTAGCATCATATTGTGTTATTTTTGTTTAGTAAGAGTTTCTATGATTTTGAATCAATAATGCTTGACTTTCCTTCAACATAAGGTGCTATTTTAAATGTCTAGTTAGGTGCTGAGGTAGTTTCTACACTTCGGGTTGTTTTGGAACTCACAAATTCTGGACCAACTCTTCAGCTACGTGCGCCTTTTCTCCAGAATGTGATTGTATTGGAAACACAGATCCAATAATCCTCTATTTCCAGACCCCTTCTGCCCCTGTTTTGGGTGAGTCACCTCAAGGATACATCTTTGGGGGTCCCAGTCTGGCATTCCTTGGTTGAGACAGAGTTCAAGTTGCTCAAGCAGCTCAAGTGGCTGCTGCCTGACTTGATTGGTTTTCTTGGTTTCTCACTTTTGCTCTGCTGCCTGGGAATCAGCGTCCCTGCCAACTGAGCCTCTGAGCAGCTTCTCGTTCCAGCAGCTTTGGGCATGACCCATCATCACTCATTTCTGGGGTACCTCCAATTGATTTGTTTCTGTTTCTGTCCCCTGTCCACCCCTGGGTTTACCAATCTTTATGACTTTCCTTATCCAACAGGTAACAAACCTTGGTCCTTTTCCTTTCTCCTCCCTCGACCAAATCTTCTGTGCAGGCCTTGTTTCCTTCTGTGGGGGATAATGGTTTGCGCATGTAATTCCAGGGGCTTGCCAGTATGGATTACCCTGCTCCAAAAGAAAGCCTGCGTGAATTCAAACAATTCGAGTAGCAGTGTTCATTGCTGTCAAGGTCACTTCATTTCTGTATCAGAGGAGAGCTGTGCACCACACAGTTTTCGGGAGCTGTTTTTGGAAAGATTGCCAGGCTTTTCTAATGAGGCAGCTCTGGGTGGAACCTAATACTTCCTGTTGGAGTCTCCAACAGTGTAAGTTCATAGAAGAACGGAAAGCGAGCATTAAGAGAAACGGGGATGCTTATCAACAAAGATGGCCGGCAGGCCAAATTACAGGCCATTTCAGCTTGATCTGTGCTGGTGCAGATTTCCTTTAAGCAGTGGATGGGAGGTTTGGAATAGTGAGAGGGGACTCTAGTCTGGGGGTTTCTGCCTAGCAGAAATGTTAAAGCTATAGTACATTCACTATTAGGCGAGAGGTTTGGTTGCTTCTAAAGAGGACCTTGGTCATCAGCAGTGGCTGTGAAAGATAGGATGAGTGCCCACGGTGATATGGGAGGAAGGATGGAGCAAGTTGCTCTGTACGTAAGAAGTCAGTGCATGATAACAGGATTTCAAATCCCAGACAGCAATACGTTCTCAGTGTCAAGAAGCTGCCGAAGGCTGCCACAGGGCCCTGAGATGGTAGCTGAGAGTTGGAGCCAAGATGATTTTAGGCTACAGTTCTTTATATATGGTCTGTCTTTGTTGGGATCAGCTTACTCATTTAGTGAAGCTGAGTCTCTGCGTGGAAGGACATACAGAATGCGGAAGGAAGGAAGTCATAGAACCTTCTGGCTATATAACATGGCTGCTCAGCTATCTGGTTTGCCCAGAACTGAGGTGGTTTCTGGGACATAGCTCTTTGAGATTTTACACTGGGCTCCTGCTATTGTCTGTGGCTGTTCAATCCGCTCCTGACACGGCACCCCATGCACAATGGAACCAAATGCTGTTCCTTCGCAGGCCATCTCTGTAATTGGTTACAAATGGGACTAGGCCACAGGGTGCTCACTGACTACTTTTCAGAAGTAGCTCTCTAGGCCTTTCTTCCTAGACTGTCTCAGTCTATTAGCTCCACCGAAACCTGTCCCTTTGACACCATTCAAGTCTGAGGTCTCTAGTACTTTCCCCAAACTAGATCAGTGCCCATCAAAGAAAGGCAATCTAAGGAAAGCCGGGATTAATTGATGATTAATTGATGATGTATCTGGTAGCCTTGGTCAACTATCTGCTCAGGTATTGGTCAAGGTTAAATAAGGAAACCAAATCTCCTATGCATATAAAATAAGAAATCTGTTGGTTTGATAGTACTCTTGGAACAAAACTAATATACATTCACTCCTTACTGGAAGTTATGTAATCACAGAATGTTATAATTCCTCAACTGAAAAGAAACGTATCGCTTAATCATCTCATTTGTGGATGATAAAATTGAGAGCCAGAGAGCTTAGATAAATTGCTCACGTTTTGGTAGTTAATTATGTCTTAGCTTGGACTCCTCAGATTTTCCGTATTGATTCTTCCTTTATTATTTTGGCAAGACACTTTACCACACATAGGCTCATCGTGTTTTATAAATTAGCTCAGTCAGCCTGTTTCAGCCTGAGTCACATCTACTACAGCACTGGGAATATCAAGCTGTAATGTTACTATGACAATGATTAATATGATTACCCTACCACCAGGACTGCAGTGAGAGTGGAAGTCAGATGTCTTTTACAACCTCAAGTACTTAAGCAAGTGAACATGAAGGCGACCGTGCTCCCTACTATCAATCTCTTAGCCTTGGGGTATCCACACTCATTCCCCAGTTATGCACAGTGACCAAAGCTTCAAGCCTGGAAGCTATTCCAAGGGAATTCCGTACCTGTAGAATGAGTGAGAATGACAAATAACTCTTGAAGGTTTAACGTCTAAAGTAACAGATTGATTTCCCTTGGAGGGTCAGTCTGTCATTGTTCATTCCATATATTGTCAGGTCCATGAGACCTAACATGCCCAGAATTGCTCCTGTGGGTATTGTCAGCCCCTGAAGAGCCACAAAGGCAAGCAAGTTTGAACAAGTCCATAGAGAGGATGATGTGTTCAGCGTTGAATGAATGTGGGTGAAAAGCCTATCCAGACTCTTCAACCTTTAAAATTCACTCAAGAAGACTATCCTGGAACGTCCTAATTGGCATGTCATCTGGTTCTCTCTAAGGTTGAGTCAAGAATACATTTGGTGAAATTAAGTTCATATTTGGGTGCCTATTCTGTCATTTTAAAATATGAAAATTTATAAGATCACAGATTAAAAAATTAAATGTCACAGATAATTTTGGTTTTGTTTCTGTCTGGGGCTTTAAAAAGGATGTAGAAGAGTTTAATTATCTTTTAAAATATATTTTAATTGTGAACTAAGTGAAGTTCTAGAGCAGATAATCAGTTTTACATGTGATGATTTGTACACATTCTAATTAAACTCATCCCTTGCAATCCCCTCAACATACCATGGTTTACCCCACTTCCTCCCTGTGTTTTTGGTTTCCCTGCCTCCTTTTTTTCACAATGCTCTCACCTTTGTCCTTGGGTCAATTCATCCGTTTGCTCTCAAATAGTTAATTATTCTAATACGGAGGTAAGTTCAGTTACAGATCTATAGAGTTGGGGATTCTACCCATCTCACTAGCAGTACTTGTGCCCGTCTATGATTTTGTGTTCTGCTTCATATTTTTGTCCCTCTCTATCTAGGATCTTCTAATGTAATCCTTGTCATGGCAGCTGGCAATGTCCATTATCGTTTAGTTATACTTTCCTACAGACTTTCGAAGTCTCCTTGTATATCGTGACTGATTTAATTTATTTGTCTTCACCGGAAAACATCTTAGTGGTTATTTTGTAATGAAGTAGAGGAGTCCAGATGGTACATGGCGAGGAGTTGGGCTGCACTCCATACGGTTGGCCCTTTGAAACCACGGGGCTACCTACTTACCGACAGAGTTACAGTCTCGGAAACTCTCAGGGGTAATTCAATTCTATCTGTTGCTCTTTGAGTCAACATCAACTCAACAGGAGTGAGTTTGTTGTTTGTTTGTTTGGGCTACACCAGTTTTTGTAAAGGAGTTCGTGTGTGGGCAAGTTGTTCATGTTCTCAGCAGGTAGCTAAAATTGCAAAGTTCAAGTCTACTCAGAGGTGCCTGAGAAGAAGGTCTGGCAATTGAATTCTAGAAAATATGTCATGAACAATTCTGTGGTGCACAGTTCCAGCCCTGACACACATGTGAGGTCCATGAAGCAGAATCAATTTGATGGAAAACTGGACTAGTTCACATTGTTTGTAGGGGAACTATGGATTTTTGGTATGGCGAAGAAAGAAAATATTTGTTACCAAGAATCCTAAGACTACATATTTGGGGCTAAAACCTATTCCCACATTATTATAAATTATGTCATCTAAATATATGTTGTGGTGAAGGGAAACTGCTTACATATGGCTCTTCTATCCCTACGTTTGTATTCCCACCATATGATTAGGTGAGACAATGCAAATGGAGCATATGAAATATGAATAGTGTGGATGGCTCGGTTCTGCCATTCCACTGAACATATAAATGAAATATCTCAGAGAATCTGCAACCATCAAGAAAGAATAACCACCACTGAAGCCCCTGAGAGATCCTTGTGTGAAGTGATGTTGACATCAGAGGCAGCAGCAGCAGCAGCAGAGGCCACAGCAACTGAGATCTTGAGACAGAACCGAGGAGCTGCTCTAAGACTCTTAGGCAAATCAGAGGATCATCAGCAAGACCACAAGGTAGGGAAGTGGGCTTTCTAGCCTACAGAACAAGTATGAGCATCAGAGACATGCCTGCCCTCATAGCTAATAAGAGGCACGGTGGACAAAATTTGTAAACTGATTACTTCCCTAATCAACTCCATGATCGTGAATTCTGTATATGTATGAATCCTGTGTGGCCATGGCAATGAATGATTGAACCCAGCAGAGAAGTAGAGTGTTGTGGGAGGGATGAGTGGTGTCAGAATAGGCCATATTCAATAGGGTAAAGAGAGATGGAGGGGGGAGACATGTCTGACTTCTGCTTTGTACCAATAAGCCTTGGACTAGTACAGAGTTGGAGTCTTCTTATCCTTTGTGTAGCAGTGGAGTTTAGACATGGCCTACAAAACATTTATTTTACATGTGTTGTAAATCCTGACCTCTATGCTTGTGGTTATAATCTCATCCAAGAATGAGTAAGTGTATCAGTTATCTAGCATCAAAGAACAAAAAATTCATATCATTGTGTGCTCACCTTCACCATATGATCGCTGAAGACAAATTTGTGCATAAGCAAAAGTGTTGAAGAAAGCTGATGTGCTAGGCTATCAAAAGATATAGCACCTGGGGTCTTAAAGGCTTGAAGGTAAACAAGCGGCCATCTAGCTCAGAAGCAACAAAGCCCACATGGAAGAAGCACACCAGCCTGTGTGATCATGAGGTATCGAAGGAATCAGGTAGCATGCATCAAAAAAACAAAAAATCAAATCATTGTGAATGAGGGGGAGTACAGATTGGGGACCCAAGACCCATCTGTAGGCAACTGGACTCCCCTTACAGAAAGGTTACAGGGAGATGAGCCAGCCAAGGTGTAGTGTAGCAATGATGAAACATATAACTTTCCTCTAGATCCTAAATGTTTCCTTCTCTCCCCCACTCCTACCCACTATCATCCCAATTCTACCTTACAAATCTAGCTAGAGCAGAGAATGTACACTGGTACAGATAGAAACTGGAAACACAGGGAATCCAGGCCAGATGACCCCTTCAGGACCAGTGGTGAGAGTGGCGATACCGGGAGGGTGGAGAGAAGGTGGGCTAGAAAGGGGAAACCGATTACAAGGATCTACATATAACCTCCTCCCTGGGGAATGGACAGCACAAAAGTGGGTAAAGGGAGATATCAGACAGTGTAAGACATGACAAAATAATAAAAATTTATAAATCATCAAGGGTTCATGAGGGAGAGGCGAGCAGGGAGGGAGGGAAAGTGAGGAACTGATGCCAAGTGCTCAGGTGGAAAGCAAATGTGTTGAGAAAGTACAAACGTGCTCGACACCACGGATGTACGTACATATGGATTGTCAGAAGAGTTGTATGAGCCCCAATAAAATGATTAAAGAAAGAAAGAACAGCACATAAAAACGAGTAAGTGTAGTGTGTGTCTTAAATTGATCTTTTTCCCTTTAGCATTTTGTTGTGAATTGGGTGAAGGATTACGGAGGGAAAAAAAGTCTTTTTAGAGATATGAAAGAGATCAAACAAGTTAGCAAAAGAAGCAGAGATGTGGGTATACTGATGCCAAACCACACAGAGATGTTCAAGGAACCAGGGCAAAGGCTGAGGAGAGGGTTTCCCCTTGAGCTGACAGTGATCATGCCTTCCCCTGGACAGGCACTGTGAACTGACTCCTGTCCTCTGAAACCAGCAGGAGATAGAATTGTGCTTGGTAAAGCCGCCCGCTTGTGTACTTCTGTTATAGCAGCACTGGATAACTAAGACCCTAAGAATAGCGCCAAGTCATAGGATGGCAGATGCATATTTTAAAACGGAATGTTTCATTTCCAGAATTCTAGCGAGTATTTTTCTAAACCATCTCACCCAGCCCCCCAAAAACCTTCTTTAGACAAAACAAAACAAATCAAAAACCTCTGGATAATTCTGAAATGTTCTCTGATGAGCAGTGGATAATCTCTTAGGGTAAGTTTTCTGCCTGTCTTTTCTTTTAAAAAAATTTGGTCAGTGTCCCCTTGATCAGCTCTTACATAAGCTTCAAGTTCAATGTTATGTAAGTGGTAATAACCAAGAGTGTCAGGCTTCAGTAACTATAAGGCCTATTAAATGCTAACTAAGTGAGGTTCATTGCTCTTGCTATTTAATAAGTGTTTAGCCTAAAATAGTCTTCCTTTTTTTCCCCTGGTATAAAAGACCTTGCATATACCTATTAAAGACAATTAAAAATTATGTTCATGAAAATATAAAATTTAGATGGTTAATAAACTCATCCTGGGAGCTGATAGATTGCTTTCTCAGACAGAGTAAAAGTTTTTCTTCATAATATATTGTTTTCAATAAAGAATCAGTTCCTACATTAACTGCTCCAATATTCATTATGAAGGAAAACATAATAAAACATATCTTGTCAGATTAAAAAGCTCCTGAATCAACCTTCAGAAGACAAAGTGGAGCGTCTGAATAAACAGATTATATTTCGTAGGGCAGAGCCGGCAGGCAATCTTAATTATGCTTTCTTCTTGTGTGTGATAGCATTTACCATGAATTATTGCAGGCAAACATTGGAATGGCAATCGATGGCGTAGTTTTTTGGGTAGGTGCATTGTGGGATGGTTCTTTGCTTTTAAGCTGTGCTTAAAAATATCTATGCTTATATATTTTCCTTTATTCCAACTCATATTAGAATTTTAAATTTCATCAAGAATAAATCCCTATCAATAAAGCATAGGGGGATAAAGGCAAGAAGTATGAATCCCATGGTTCGACTCTATTGGAAATGAGCAATATTTTCATTTTGGGAAACATAATGCAAGTTAAAATTGCATATATAACATTTATGCTTTGAAAAATAGCAACAAAATAGGAAGCTGTCTAGAAAGACAGGTCTGGTTATCCACTGAAAAATCAGCCACTGTGATTCTTTGGAGCACGGTTCCATTCTGGCGCACCAGGAGCCGCCCTGAATTGTGATCTACTCAACAGTAGCTAGTATTAGGGATAAAGGTATCCATAAAGTTTATTGAACATTGAAAATATAAATATAAATTATGCAAATTAAAAGACATATATTGGGAGAACTGGTTGTTTGAAATTTCATTGAAAAAAATCCACCTTTATTCCATACTAACTTTTGTGCTAAAAATCTATGCTGGATTAAAAATAATATTTTGTTGTGTGAACACACTTGATTCAATTCAAATCTAATGATAAGCAGAATTATTGTTGTGAGTAGACATAAATGGAATGGTAACTATATATATCAATGGAAAGGCCTAAGGACCATATCAATTTAAATTAGAATTCTGAGTTGTACCAGTGAAGCCAACCAGTCTCAAAGGAGAAATGTTCGATGCTCATGCATGGTGACTAATATGTGATGAGGACAGAGGATATTACTTGGTGTGGTAAGCAGAATTGGAACATGCCTCCCACTTATATCCTCTGCTATCAATCCATGTTTATGTTGGCATATATAGTAAAAAGGAAATTATTAGGGCAGATCTATTTTAATCACACTAGTCCTTTAAAAGCAGACTTTCCTCTGGCTCATGGTACAAGGTCAAGTCAGAGAAATTCAAAGCACTGAAAGGATTCAACCTACAGTTGCTCCTCCAGACTCTGGACCAGAGAGTAGCATCTAATAATTGAGAACAACCTCTGGTTGAAAGTTAGTAAGGAAATGGACTCTAACATCTGAGACTATATAGAAAAGAATTCTTCCTACTATGTAAGTGAGGTTGGATACAAATTATTTCCCCAGAGGTTCTTCCTTTTAGCCTTATAAGATCCTAAGCAAAGAGCCAAGTTAATACCACCCCGACTTTTGACCTACAGAATTATAAATGGCATTGTGTCAGGTTACTAAGCTTGTGGTAATTTTACATGCAGCATAAAAATCTAATACATGGGTGTAGACCCAGTTTTCATTTTGGAGAATATAAGCATGATACTTAGGATTTGTGTCAACGTTTGGCAGCTAAGACCCAGTAATCCCCTATGTGACTTAACAATGTAATTAACTCCATAATAGGATCTGCTATGAACATCCAATCAGTTGTTAGAATATTCGGGTGGGACACAAAGCCTTTACTTGGGTCTGATATGAGTTGCAAGCCTGATAGGACTGAAAGGAAATCTTGCCCGGTTGCAGTCTGATTCTAATGTATGCGGACGTTTTGAGAACACTTGCATTGCTTTTTTTCCCTTTTCTTTTTTAACTATGATTTTTAAAAAGAAATTATTTTATTGGGGGATCTTACATATATTATCACAATCCATACATCCATTATATCATGTGGATATGGACAATTGTTGATGTCAACAATTTCTAAGCATTTTCTTTCTTCTTGAGCCCTTTACTATCAGCTCCTCTTTTTCCCCTCCCTTACCAACCCTGCTACCCCCACAAACCCTTAATATATTATGTATTGTTTACGCCTATCTTACACCACCCATTCTATCCCTTCACCTGCTATCCTGGTATTAGTCCCCTTTGAGGGGGGTTACTCTGCCAACATTGCTATCCATTCCTCCTTACCCCCTTCATCCCCCTTCCCTTTACCTCCCCTCCTGGAATCATTACTCCTATTACTGATTCTCAGGGGGTTTGTCATTCCGGAATTCCATATATTGAAATCTGTCATCTTTGCTGCAGTATGTATGCAGGCCTAGAGAGATTTGCGAGGTAGAACTGAAATCATAATAATGGGGAGAGGAACAATTAAAGAGCCAGAGAAGTGTTGTGTGTTTTGAGGGCACTAAACTGTCCCCCGGATGCATTCTGTTCTCCGTGCAGCCCCTCTGCATGGACATTGCTCAATTATCCATGGACGGGCTCTAGGTCTCCACTTTGACCCATCTCCATCACCTTGATGAGGTTGTTTTCTTTTGAACTTCTGATGTCTATTTCCATTGACAACTCATGATCACACAGGCTTCTTCATGTGGGCTTTGTTGGTTCTCTGCTAGATTGCCACTTGCTACCTTCAAGCTTTTAAGACCCCAGATGCTTTATCTTTTAATAGCTGGGCATGATCTGCTTTCTTCACCACATTTGTTTATGTACCCAATATGTCTTCAGTGTCGGGGTAGTGGGCAGTGCCCAGTGCCACATTATTAGAACAAAGTGCTCTTGTGTTGAGGGAATATTTAAGTAGAGACCCAGAGTCCGTCCACTGCCTCAATGTATTGCCATATAAATAAATGTACATGGGCCAATAGCCCTATTTGAACACATTAATATATGTACATATGTACACCTCTATGTTTATACCTCTGTAAATAGTTTTGCTTCCTAGTTCTTTCCTCCATTTCCTTTTACCTTCCTCCTGTCCCACTATCATGTCCACCCCTTGTTTGTCTCTCAGTGATTCCTCACGACTAGATTATGGCCGCTCCACCAATACCAGGAACTCTACACCCCCCTCGCTGTCGATTTTAGATCCCTAGTTGGCTCCCCTGTCCGGGACCTTGTTTGCTTCCTTCCCCAGGTTTCCTCCTCCCCCAAGACACCCTCTCTCCCCGACCTCTAGAACCATTGGTCCCATTACTTTCTCCCAGGGCTTGCTTCTCGTGCCTATCTTACATAGACAAAACAGATACGATGGAGACACAACACCAGTCGACCAACAAGAGCAACAAGGAAAAAGAGAGAGAGATAAAAAACAACAACAAAAAACCCTATACATAGTTCCAGGTCTGTCCACTGACCTTTAGGACTATCTACCCACCTGTCCATTGAGGTGAAGGTACTGCCCCTCTGAGTCTGGAGTTTACTTTCTGGATTCATCAAGGGCTTCATGACTATGCTCCCCTGGGTGGTCTGCTATGTTCCCTTCCTGCCCCACCCCACTGTAGCGAGGCAGGACTGGGGTGGGGGGGGGAGTGGGGTGGTGCAGACCCGATTCACTTTCATTCACTTTCCATGCTCTGTCCCCAATATGGTCCTCTATAGTGCTGTGCTCCACTGCAGGGACATCATGTCTCGAGCTGTTGTCAGCCCTACAGCCCTCTCTGTGCCTTAGCTGCTCTTATCCTCAGAATTAGCTGTGTCAGAATGGGGTCTAGTCCCTCACTCTCTCTCTTTCTCTTGTTTACATTGTTTTTTAATGGGTGGTCTGAATTCTGCATCTGACTCATAGGCCTCCAATTCTTGAGACTCGATCCAAGTGCCTATTATATCACAGTCATCAATCCACCTGCATCTGACGTGCTGACCCTGGAGGGATTCACCTCTGTAGCCACCAGCCTGCGATCTTCCATCTTGAGTTCATCAGCTTCTGAAGCTGTGCAAGTCAGGAGAAGGCTCCAGCCTAGCATTTGACCCATAGACTTGGAAGCTTGGGCTTGTCTACTTCTAAAACTGTGGGAGCCGTTTCCTTCATAAAAATTTCTCTCCACATATATCTATGTAAGTGTCACTGAATCTGCTCTCTAGAGAACCTAGCCTAAAACAAGAAGTACTGTGGAGAGTAAGAGTAAAATATTCAAAAGAAAACCAGGACTTAAAAATATAATGAAAATTCACATTTTTTTTTTCAGTGTTAGATGCCCTATAGAGAAACAGAACAACTACCTCTCGAATTTCCCAGCCTGGACTAAATTGAGATTGCTGAGACAAAATCCGCGTCCTTGCTCTTCAGGCCATGGACTGAACCTGTGGAAAAGGGATCATCTGACTAGTCTCAATGGCACAGGACTTCACATTTTTCCATTAGGTCACCTTCAGTGAACCACAAACACCATTCCTGCCTTTTGGCTTGTGGCTGAGGATGGCAACCGCTCAGGTAAAATTCCTATACATAAGCCTGTAAAGGTACGGGACAGTAAAATATGTTTATTGTTAGTTTAGTAGTATGCTGTATGAGAAACACCTTTCTACTTTTAATATGTAATCAATTTGAGGTCACCAGAAATAACTTTAAGCCAAGCAGCTTCATTCCAGCTTTCTGACATAAGCCATCTGCAATGTGAACAAGATCATGTGAAATTCTGAAATACTTATGCTATTTCCTGTACAAATCATCCTTTATGGGAACATCATCTGAGATAAGTTCGACTTTCTCAGGTAATTCCTCACAGTGACAACCCTGCCATTTTGAATCTACCGTACTTTATGCAAATAATGTATATGTTATATGGTTTTGGTAAACCACAAAACCGCCCTATGAATCGGATTTCTGTGTGCATTACATTTAAAAATGTAGTACGTACTTTCCCCCAATTTTGATGACTGAAAATGGTCTGAATGTTTACATTTTTCTCTCATCAAATGCACATTTATAACATTGATGAAGTATAACTTTTATTTATATCAATTTAATTTTATGTAATTTAAAAGTACACTTGGACAGGGTTCACTATTCAAAAGGCACAAAGTAATATTTGCTGAGAATTCTTCTTTCAACCTTGTGCTGCTGACACTTCTCGGCCTGTCACCCACCCACCCAGCACCATTTCCTGGGAACAGTGGCACTAATTCTTCAGCTATCTTTGCAGAGAGATTGTATATAAAATATATAGATTCATATATAGAAAAAATAAAATGCAAAAGTTAAATAAAAGAAAATAAAATGAAAAACCAATAGCATATATATGATGTATATAAGTATGGACAAGTTTTTAAGTATGTATATAAGCTTCCTTTACTCAAATGGCAACATAATACATATATGATACCATATTGCCCCTTTCTTTAAAAAAGATATCATTTGAGGAATGTTCCAGATTAGGATATAGCATGCTTGGTTATTCCATAATATTTTTCATTGTTGTTCCTTAAGAAACCTTGGTGGTGCAATGGTTAAAACTCTTGGCTTTCACCCGCACACTGCCCTGGGAGACCGCTCTGGTCAAGACTGACAGCCTGGGGAACCCCACTCTGCCCTATAGGGTTCCTATGAGCGCGAATCAACTCAGTGACGATGAGTGTAGTTGGTTTAACTGTTGGTTGCTTTAGAAAAAAGAACATTTCATAGTTCTGCACCGTCTTCGTGATCTTCAGAATGTTTGTGCCATGGCTGTCCATCGGTCGCACGAAGATTTCCTGTTGTTATTGTTGGGCCTCTGTTTGACCAGCTATATCCTTTATTAATTGGTGTTTCTAGCCTATTAAACACCGAGAAAATTAATTTCTTTCTTAAAACCCCCCCACTTGTGGTATTTCTGGTACAGTAGCACTAAGGAATGATGGCGCCTGATTTCTACGTGCTGTTCATGCGCTTGCACGTCCAAAGTTGCACACGCATTAGAAGGTCTGAGATGCCTTGCCGAGTAAACCAGGCAGGCGCAGCAGAGAAGCCCCGGAATAAAAGTGATCGTGGATGTGGCTGAGGAGCGTTTCTGAATGGCTGTACCCGCCATTAGGTGCTTGCTGAGCAATGGCTACAGTAAGACTCTGAGTTGGAGGACAGGAGAATAGGGATATTAGGTGTCCACCAAATTGGCTATTTGAGTATGAGCAAAGTTAAAGAGGCGTGATGAACCAGTTATGAGTAGTAAGTTCCTAACACAGATTCACACTTTTTTACATTCTTAATAATTCTAGAGAGACACATTCCTAGTAGGTCTTTGTAGGAATAAAAAAAATCATTGTGCATATTAGGTAACTCCGGAAAATTAAAAAAAAATTGCTGATGTGGAAGGCTGCTATTTTATGTTTTCCCTTAAATCTTGATGTATCACAAAAGTAAGATTTTGAAGTCTTGCTCTGAATTCACCTCCTGCAGATCTCATACTATGAAAATCACGATGGTCGTTTTCGGTGCTGGCGAGTCTGTTCCAACTCGGAGAGATGATGGACGCCCTGTGCAATCCGAGCCGCTCTCAGACGGTCAGTACATCTCACCCCATTGTTTCACGTGCTGGGTCAATCCATCTCATTGAGGCCCTTTTTCATTTTCCATTGCCCCTCTACTTTACTAAGCATGGTGGTCTATTGCAGGGACGAATCCCTCCTGGTAACATGTCCGAAATTGGTGAGGAAAAGTCTTGCCATCCCTTTGTGCCATCCTTGGCAACTTCTAAGGAATTATCTGCCCATACTTCCAATCTTCCATTAGTCCGTGGTATTTCATTATTCTTCGATCCTACCCTAATTCAAATGCATCAGTTCTTCTTGGGTCTTCCTTATCCATTGTCCAACGTCCACATGCACCCGAGGCATTTAAAATTCCCACGTTTGGACTGAGCAGCCATTAGGGCCGTCCCTGCTCTTCACCGCTCTCCATAATGCGGTATATTCGCCCAGGGCAAGGTTTCATTCACTTTCTTTTAATGCCTGAGTTCAGGCCATTGATATTCAGGGTTATTATCTCCATGTGCGGACTCTGTGATGCCATTTTATACTTTTTGTGTTGGGAGTTTTCCTACTTTCCTTTCTCATTACTGCCGCTCCCACTAGCATTCATTCTGAATGTAAGCAAAGTACACCGCAGGTAACCTCAACAGGTTCTGTTTATTATGATGTCATCTATGGGTTATTTTTGAAGACTTTAGTTTTCTTTAGTTGTAATCCATACTGAAGGCTGCGTTTTAAAAATGCTTCATTAGTAAGTGCCTCAAACCCTTCCATTTTCGGCAATCAAATGTATCTCAGTGGCATATTACAAGTGGCTAATGAAACGTCCTCCAATCTTGCGGCCTTCTTCTTGGATTTTTTTCTTAGCACACAGATTGAATAAGTGTGGTAAAAGAATACAGTCATGATTCATACCTTTCCTGATTTTAAATTACGCAGTAGCCTCTTGTTCTGTTTTAGCGACTGCCTCTTGTTCTACATACAGGTTCCACATGAGCACAAAGAAATGCTCTGGAATTCCCATTCTTTGCAATGTTATCCATAATTTGTTATAATCCACAAGTCAAGTTCCTTTGTATAATTAAAAAAAACCAAGTAAATAACTTTTTGGTATTCCCAGAGTAAAGATCCATCTGATGTTTGCAGTGATATCTCTCATTTTGTGTTATCTTAGAAATCCAGCTTGAATTTCTGGTAGTTGCTTGTCAAGGTTCTACTGCAATCATTCTGGCATGAGCGTCTACAAAATTTTACTTGCGTGTGATACTAATTATATTGTTCAATAATGTCTGTATCCTGTTGGGCTATCTTTCTTTTGAAATGAGCAAAAATATGGAACTCTTCCAGTAAGTTGACCAGGTAACTGTCTTCCAAATTCCTGGGTGTAGATGAGGTGCACTGCATGCGTTTTTAGAAACATTTCATTTGGTCTTTTTTCATTCCCTAGAGCCATAACCAGAACCATCAGTTATTCACCATATGCTACCTCTTTAAATGATTGAATATTGAGCAACTCTTGATTAATTAAGCTTGGTAACACCTATTGCTCAAATATTTTTCTCCTAATAATGAACGTTGATTGTCTAATTGAACACAAGTATTGGCCTTGCATGACCTTTTTATGAAGGGCAATGTCAACCTAATATTTATTGGTGTCAGCGGATGGATAGGATGTGTCCTTAGAAATGTTTTCCTTTTTACCAGTCAGTGAGTTTGTGTGTTAGTTGGTACAGGTAGTATTCTCCTCCTCTAAGTTCATCATTCTTTAAAACATACATTGGAAAACCCCCCTGATAGTTTCTTATAATCACCCATATCTCATGGGATGAGTACTAAGCTCTAGAATACTACATCCCAGTACATAACGCGGTTTCTTCTCAAGAAGTGTTTTCTCTTTTATTTTTTAAAGGATGAATTGAAGCTTCTCTCTAAATGTGGTACACAGCATGTTAACAAACTCATTTTTCAGCAACATTGGAATACACCTCCCTTTCCCCTACCCCCCCCCCCCCCACACACAAACTAAGTCACACAGACAGCCCTTTGGTCAAAGATCATGACAGAAATTATTTGTCAAATATCTTTTAAAATTATGAACACGTTAAATCAGAATCAGCTCCCATCCTGTATGCACAGCAATTTATATGAATCAGGGTAAATGCTGCAGGTTTCTAAAGCATTTCATCTTGAGTATTCTACAAATGACATTTTCACTAATCTCTCATGCTAATAAAAAAATCTAATCATCTGTGGTCTCCCAGGAAATAACTTGCCACCATGTTTTCTAAACATGTGACCTTTCTTAAATAATCTCTGCTTGGCATTTGCCGCCTTTAGCATTGCTAAAGTCACCTGGGATGTGCCTGTGTCTGAGGGTTCCTCATTTTATCAAAGAGCGAGGGAACTGTGCCTCGCATGAGAATTAGCACGCACACTAGCAGCTGCTACAGAACCTAGGTGTTATGTCCTGTCCTATTAGAACTTTTATTTTGATCATTAAAATATCCATGGGTTCCATCAAGGAACTTCATCAGAAGACTTTATGGGCTATCACATGCAGTGCTTGGCGCAGTTTCTCAGCCTCAGGGAATATTGACACTTGGGGGCCAGGCCATCATTTGTAATGGGGTGCTCTGAGGGTATGTGCTTTTTGGTGCCATTTCTGGTCTTTAGCCACTGGACGCCAGTAGTTTTTTTCTCTCCATTGTGATAAGGAAGAATGTCTCCAAGCATTGATAAATATCCTCCAGGGTGCGGTTGGTGGGGGCAGTGGGATGGGGTGAGGGAGCTAGAAAAAAGACCCAGAAATTAGAACCACCAGGGCCAGGAAATAGATAATGGAACACATGAATTTACTATGTGGGTTCTAGATTGTCTTTCAATACCATCAATAGAAATAGATCGAAGATATGGGTGATGGACATGAAAGGTTGTGTCCCTGCTAAAATATGGAAATACTTTTATCCAAGTTGTTAGTCTAGTCTAGTCCTCTAGATTCGTCTATTTTCCTCTGGCTCCTCTTCACCACCCATTTCACACGACCTCATAACCCAGACACTCAAGAATTAATTCTGCCAGAGCAAAGGCCCTCCAGGCTTCTGCCTTATCTGTTGTTAAGCATTTTATCATCATTCCTGGGCACAACTTAGAAGAAACTATGCTCAGGACACATCTCTTTACAGTCGAGTCCTTGAGCAGAAAGTCAAATTATTTTCTTGAGCTTATTGTCTTCTTGATGGACAAATGCTATGTGTTCTCCTGTTCTAAACATCATCCCTCTTCACAAATGACTGAGCTCTCTCCATCACTAAGCACATATTAAAACATTTTCTACTTGGACTTTATTTTGAAGATGGGCTTGCTCTGCGATTCAATGGAAAAATACCCTGAAACTGCTGCACAAACTCACAATTGTGAGAATAGCTCCAGCTGAGATGGTAACAAAAGCTTTGGCAAATTGTACATAATCGAGTCAATGACAGACAGTACTTGGAATCAGGCCTCATGATACCCAAGCCTCTCATTGAAAAACTGCTCATGCTCCTCCACAGATTTAGACATTGACAAATTCATTCCACAGTCACCTCAGATCTCAGCATTTATTCTGTGCAGAGCTATTGAGCATTTGAATATTTTTCTTTTGAACTCTTTGGATTTCAGAGAATTCTGTCTCATTTGGTAATTTTTGCTGCCCATGCCTTATTAAGAATTATTAACCAATTTTCTGAAATTACCCAAATAATTTTTTCTTTGAAATATGTAGAAATAAATATCTCTATTAATTCATCTAGTGTTACAATTTTAAATAGTTTTTATTATGAAAATCAATGGACTGTCGTGACTGGATGAATAGTTTCTTCGGCTTATGGCACAGCAGACCCGGGGGAAATGGAGAATAATAATGAGGACAAGAAAGCAAAGGATATTCTAAAATTGATTGTGGTGATGATCGCACTATTTGTAATATGATTAATTCATTGACTTGTATGATAAATGAGTCATATGTAAATAAAACTTAAAACATGCACATACCTGTGTACATATTATGTTAGGAATTCTTTTTCATTAACACGATATTCACAATTCTCTGTATTTTATCTCCTTTAACTAATTTTATAGTTTGGCTCTGTATCTTAGCACTCATATTTCCCCTTCCCGCGTTCTTCGTTTTCCTTTGCTTTGTTACAAGAGTTTCTGCACAAATAAGACAAAGAATTTGAATGGTGTACTTTCTTACAACCCGATTTCACTGACAACTTACTTAACTTATCCTCAAAGATAAACAATTGTAGTAGGTTTTAAATACTTTCCCCCTAAAACTCTGTATGAAAATTGTACATGGTCTTTTTAAAAAGTATCATGTAGCTTGTATGTACCTTGTGTTAATAGCCAATACCATTTGACTTGCATGGTAATGGGCTATATTTCCAACAAATTATACAATCTTGAAAGATGACAGTGTTTTTTTACCCAACACATAGGATAGCCTTCTTGATCTTTTTGTACATATGCTGGGAGATTTTACATTACTGTTATCTGCCGTCCAATTGGCCCCTGACTCATAGAGACTCTGTGCTCAATGGGAAAAAAATGCTTGTTAAAAGCAAAATGAAACCACCCTATAAATTCTACTTTTCCTACTTAACATAATGTGTACAAAACCTAGTTTTGTATTGTTCTCTCATGGTCGCCATAGAGCACTTCATGTCAGGGATGCGCCATCCCGTATGAGCAGTTAGCCTTAGGGATGCAAAGTTTAGCAAGGCCTGGTGGCACAGTGGCTAAAGTTCTTGGCTGTTAACCAAAAAGTGAATGATGTGCATTCTTCAGCCACTGCAGGAGAATGATGTGGCAGCCTTGTTTTGAAATGCACATTGTGTATTCAAGATACTCATCAAATATCTCTCCAGAAAGGGCTGGCTAAATTTTACCTGCGTAGTAGCTATGCGTTGAGCTGCTAACCAGAAAGTCAGCGGTTCAAAACCATCAGCTGCTCCAAGAAAGAACACTGAGACTTCTGACTTCTGTAAAGAGTCTCAGAAACCTACAGAAGCAGTTTCACCCTGTCCTGTAGAATCATTATGAGTCAGAATCAATTCAATAGTAGTGCATTGGTTTTTTATTTGAGGATGTGAGTGTGTCTAATCATCCTCTATCTTTACCAGACACATCTTTTTGAAATATGTTTTCCACAAATCGAGAAAACCATCACAATGCTGAAGTCTTGAATTGATTTAGCTTAATTTTGGAGGCTTGTGATTAGATTTTCTTAAGCAATGATCATGAAATTAAACATTTTTTTCCAGATGAAATCAATTTAGCTCATCCTGTAAAGTTGTCAGAGTGTTCAAAGAGATATGCGAAAGTGCATTTTTATGTGTGGTTATGGAGAAGTAAATCTATAGGTATGTTTCACTTAACGTCCATGATATGTCCTGTGAAATGGGATATTGGGTGATTGAACTCTGAACTGTCATCAATTAATAGCATGTGCTGCTAGTTTTAAAGCATGTCCTAAAGCATGAATTTTACAATTGATATTTATCAAAAGAATAGTTTATTAAAAGATTGCATGAATGAAAACCAGATATTATGGTCCATGCTATGACTACCCTCCATTCTGTATGTATTAGTGTTTGTAATAAAAATATTTTGTCAGTTACATTAGACATTGTTCAATAATTTATGTAGGCATATATTTTCTTTTTCCTTCTAAGCCAAACCTGGGATGGTTAATACATGTTTCTAATGAGACTATTGAAGGTCAGAGAACATAGTGAAGTGATAAAAAGACTGTTAGTACACACTGAAAGAACAGAACATCATATGGGTGCCCACTTCCCGCCCATCCTTGTCACTGCTGCTGGAGCTGCTGGCCGAGGCTGGAGCAACTAGTGACTGTGGTGAAGGGACGGGGAGCAGAGCAAGAGGAGCAGGAGGAGGGAGCAGAAGACTCTGTGCCCCACCACAGTTCTGCCTACTTGAAGTTCAGGAGCGTATTCATGCCACTGCTCCATCACCACTGCCTGCCCATTGGACAAAGCCAGACCGCCCTCACTGGGGGCCAGGTCTTAGATTTATTAGCAGAAAATAAAATGAGATCTGCTTGTCTTTTAAAACATAGTCAAACAGATCCTTATGGGACCAAAGAAATAGATGCAGTCTGATACTGTCCAAACAGAACTAAGCGACGTACTTGCAAACAGCTGTCCTCGTGCAAAGAGAAGGCCTAGTGGCACCGTCCAGGATGTGCTGGACTGAACCCAAAGGTTGATGATTGAAAAGCACCAGCATTTGTACTGGAGGAAAGATGGACAGCCTTAGAAATCCTATGTAAGTTTACTCGGAGTCAGAATTGATTCATCAACAAGGAGTTTTGGTTTTTTATGAGAATACGTTCATTTCTGTAATTGAACCGACTTTGTTTTATTTCTCCCCTGAAATTCTAACAATGGGTGGTGGTATATTTAAGGTATTCCACTATTTTTATCACATCTGGCGACAAAGAAAATCTTAACCTCACTTTGCAGTGCTTCCTCTGAGTTGGTTTATTTGAATCCTTTTATTCTCCCGTTTATTTTTTATATGTCAGAGTCCAAGTGAAACACAGTTTGGTTCTATCTTTGATGTGAGTGGGTTTTCAGGAACCAGGTTGCCAGCTCTCAGTAGAAAACGTAATGACACCAGCGGAGCATCTGGGCTGACTCTCTCCTTTCATAAGGAAACCTGATGTAGGGCCGGAATCGAGGTCTTCGACAAGTAAACTAGCCACTGATATCACATACTTTCTGTATTCATAGTGACCCCCATGTATGAAGAAGAACCGGGCCTCCATTTTTAAAAAAATTTCATTTGAACACTTTTATTGACTTATAATTCACATATCATCCAATTCAATGGTTTAAACATATTAACAGGAGTTGTGTATTACTCACCACGATCAATTGTGGAACATCTTCTTTCTTGTCCTCCTATTATCAGCTCATCATTCCCTCCAATTTCCCCTGCTAAGAAACTATTAAATACAGTCCTGCCGCTATAGATTTACCGAGTCTAGATTTTATATAAAGAGAACCGATGCAAAAGAAAATAGCAAAAAATAACAAAATAGAGAACCCCCACAAAAAAAACCAGAAAATAATGAAACCAGAACAAACTTGAAATGCGTCAAAAGGGAGAAGAGATGTTCAGGTGTCGGATTTTAACCAACTACAACTGTGAATCATCCTGGTGGCCCAGTAGTTGGGAACCATGAAGTGTTCCACTGGATAAAGCTGGAATTCTACTGCAGTAAAGGGTTACAGTCTCCAAAACCCACCGGAGCAGTACTACTTTGTCCTGCAGGGTCACTCTGAGTCAAAATAGATTCAGTGGCAGTCCCAGTTGTGAACTATACCGTGTTAGTCCCCTTTCCAATGCACGCTGTCTGCTAACAAGGATACTCACATCCCTGGTCAATGGTCAGATGGAATTCAGCAGAAGCTTAATCTATGCGTTGTTCGTGGGTGCCGTGGAGTCCGTTTCCACTCATTGAAGCACCATGTACAACAGACAGAAACACACAAAGGTCCAGAGACATCCTCACAAGTGTTCTTAGTTTGAGCCCACCTTGCAGCCACTGTGACGATCCATCTGTCTAGGGCCTTCCTCTTTTCCATTGTCTATCACTTTCCCAACCATACTACCTTTCTCCAGGGAATAGTCTTTCCCGACAGCATGTCCAAAGTGTATTACAAAAGCCTCACCCTCTTTGCCTCCAAGGGACATTTTGTCTATACTGATTCCGAGACAGATTCTTTGTTCTTTTGGCAGTCCATGTTTCTTTGGATATTCTTCTCCAGCACTACAACTCAAATGCATGGATTCTTCTATCAGCTTTCTTACACAATGTCCAGCTTTCACATGTACATGAAGTAATTAAAAATACAACGGCTTAGGTCAGGTGCAACTTAGTACATAAAGTGACACCTTTGATTTTTACTTTTAAAGAATCCTTGTGCAGCAGACTTATCCAATGGAATATGCCTTTGGATTTCATGAATGCTTCTTTCATGAGCATCGTTTGTGGATCCAGAAAGATGAAATCCTTAACATTTTCAATCTTTTATCTATTTATCAGAATACTACCCATTGGTTCAGTTGAGAGGATTTTTGTTTTCTCTACAGTGAGTTGTAATCCCTAGTGAAGGCTACATACAGTCCACAAGGTCAGTAGTTTGAACCCACTAGCTGTTGAGGAGCTGATACCAAGGGCTCAAGTGGAAAGCAAAGATTTTGGGAATGATGAAGGCAACAAATGTACAAATTGCTTGACACATGGATGTATGTATGGATTGTGATAAGAGTTGTACGAGCCCCCAATAAAATGATTTAAAACAAAACAAAAAAGATAGGGCTTTCTACATCTGTAAGTAGTTATATACCTTTGGAAACTCACAGCCCGTTCAACCCTGCCCTATAGGGTTGCTGTGAGTTGGCATCCAATCTAGGGCATTGAGTTTGGTTTTGGCTTGAGCTTTAGTGGTTGGTGCATACATTCGAAAAATAGTTGTATTGACTGGATTTTCTTGTGTGTGGTTAGATATTATCCTACCACAGATAGCATTGTACTTCAAGATGTTTTTGTTGTTGTTAATTGCCATTAAGTTGGTTCTGATCCACAGCGACGTTATGCACAACAGAACCAAACACTGCCTGGTCCTGTGCCAGCCTCACAATTGTTCCTGTGCCCGAGCCCATTGTTACAGCCACTGTGTCAGTTCGTTTTCTTGAGGGCCTTCCTCTTTGCTGCCCCTCTTCTTTACCAAACAATGTCCTTCTCTGGGGACCGGTCTCTCCTAAGAACATGTCCAAAATATGTATGAAGAATTCTTGCTATCTTTTTCTCTAAGGAGCATTCTGGCCTCGCTTCTTCCAAGATAGATTGGTTTGTCCTTCCAGCAGTTCATGATACTTTCAATATCTTATCCAACAACACAATTCAAATCCATCAATTCTACTTCTGTTTTCTTTTTTCAATGTCCAACTTTTGCATGCATAGCATGGCTTGGGTCAGGCACACATTAACCCTCAAAATAATATCCTTGCTTTTCAATGTTCTGAAGAGTTATTATACAGCAGACGTACCCAATGCATCACGTCCTTTGATCTCTTGACAGATGCTTTCATGAGCATTGATTGCGGATCCACGCAAGAAAGAATCCTTGACAACTTCAACCTTTTCTCCATTTATCACAATGTGACATATTGGTCCAATTGTGAGGTTGTTGGCCTTCTTGACATTGACTCATAATCCATACTGAAGGCTATAATCCTTGATCTTCTTGATCAAGTCCTCTTCATTTTCAGCAAATAGGGTTGTGTCATCTGCATATTGAAGGTTGTTATTAAGCCTTACCCAAATCCTGATGCCACATTCTTCTTCATATAACAGCTTCTCTGATTATTTGCTCCTCATACAGATTGAGTAAATATGGTAAGAAGATACAACCCTGTCCCACAACTTGACTGATTTTAAACCATGTAGTTGTCCCTTCTTTGGTTTGCACAAATGATCCTTGATCCATGTATAAGTTCTGCATGAGCACAATGAAGTGTTCTGGAATTCCCGTTCTTTTCAACGTCATCCACAGTCAGATGTCTTTGCATAGTCAATGAAACATAGGTAAACACCTTTCTGGAATTTTCTGCTTTGTGTCAAGGTTCATCTGACATCAGCAAAGATATACCTTGTTCCATGTCTTCTGTTGAATCTGGCCTGAACTCTGGTAGTTCCTTGTCAGTGTACTGCTGCAACTGTTGTTGGAAGATCTTTAGCAAAATTTTACTTTTACTATCAGTAATATTATTATAAAATTTGAGCATTCTGTTGAGTCACCTTTCTTTGGAATGGGCAAAAATATGGATATATATATATTAGTTCTCTTTCACATTTCCTGGCATAGGTGATTAAATGCTTCCATTGCTTCACTAGCTTGTTGAAACATTTCAATTGGTATTCCATCAATTTTGGGTGCCTTGTTTGGGGATAATGCTTTCAGTGCACCTTGATGTTTTTTCCTTCAGCACCATTAATTTTTGCTCATATGCTACCTCTTGAAATGGTGGAATTGACTTGAAATGTTCATTTTGAGGATGAATGTAGTAAATCTGTCATTTCCAGTATAGTAAACCAAATTATTTTCTTATTCAAAGTAATAACCAATACTAGCCCATTTCAGGTCCCTAAGTCTCTGAACTCTATCTTTATGCATTTCATTTTGACAACCTCCAATTGTCTTGTTCATACTTCATACATTCTAAGTTCTTATTTGTAACCGATGTTTCCAGCTGTTTCTTCTTTTTCAGTGGTACCCCACCAGCAAGGGAGGGTCCCAAAGCTTTCCTTCCACAGGCGTTCCTTCATCTGCATCGTTATGGTTGACTTTACTTTGAGAAGGCGACCTTTCTTTAGTTATACTGCGAGTGCCTTCTGATCTGAGGGTCTCATCTTCTGGCATCATCTCTGACACTGCCCTTCTGTTCATGAGGTTTCCAGTATCTGACAGTGTTTCAGTTCCATCCATCAGGTTTCCTGTGGTTTATTCCTCTGAAGTGGACAGCCTGTTTTTCCACTAGTTTACCAGTCTATTCTTAGTCTGGAAGATGCACTTGTCACTGTTCCTTTTTGGTGACTGTGTTAGTCTGGGTAGACTAGAGCAACAAAATTTATAAACACTCATATTTTATGAGAGAGTTTTAGAGAAAGGGTAATTGTACATTAAACAGTCCAAGCCAGTCCAGTCAAGGCCCAATAAGTCCAACATCGATCTACAAAGTCCTCCTCAAACTCACAAAACATATGAAATGACACAGAATGCCAGAGGAAAGCCAAATCAGGGAGCATGTAAGCCTCTCAGCGCTGGCAGGGGTCTCCACGCAGCTTCTCCAGCATCCAGGGCTGCATCAGGGTAGGTCCATCTGGCTTTTCCTCAGGGATGTGTCGCAGGAAGTTAGTCTTGCCAGCTGAGGAAGAGAACTAGCTAATGTATCTGCAACTGGTCTGACCATCAGAGAGCAAGTGACTAGACAGGTGAGGCTCACTGAGCCATTTATCTCTTTGCCCTTCAATTATTTACACATGTGTTCATTGGCACATGTGACACAATAAACCTTAACTATCTCAGTATCATTCTGTGGTTGCTTAAGTTCATTGGCCAGGTTGGCACAATAAACCTTAACTATCACAGTGACCCTGCTGGTGTTCGCAATGTCACTGACATAGCTTTGAGCATCACAGCAACAAGCAAACCTCCTTACAGTATGACCAACTGACCTGCAAATATAGATAAAACTACCTTGCTTGCTGAATGTAAGAAGGATTTGAAGCACTTGCTGATGAAGATCAAGGATTGTAGCCTTCACTACATATTAAAACAGCATAGAAAAAACAACCACCGCTTCCACCCCCCCCAAAATCTTCACAACTGGACCAGTAGTTAACATAATGCTACACAGAATAGATCAAAATTGTCAAGGATTTTATCATATGTGGAGTTACAATCAATATTCATGAAAGCAGCAGTCTAGAGATTAAGTGACCCATTGGATTGGGTGAATCTGCTGCACAAGACAGCTTCAAAGGGTTGAAAAGCAATGATGTCATTTTAAGGACTAATAACGTGAGTGTGACATAAGCCGTGGAATTTTCAGTTGTCTTAAATGCATGCAGAAGTTGGACAATGAATAAAGACAGAAGAATTGATCCACTTGAATTATGGTGCTCATAAACAATACTGAAAGCACTATGGACTGCCAATAGAAGAAATCAATCTGTCCTGGAGGAAGTACAGCCAGATTGCTCCTTAGAGGGAAGGGTGATGAGAATGTGATGCATTACGTTGGACACGTGTTCAAGAGAGGCAAGTCCCTGGAGAAGGACATCATGCTTGGTAAAGAAGAGGAGCAGTGAAAGAGAGGAACACTCTGGATAAGATGGAGTGACACAGGGTTCCAACAATGGGTTCACACTTTAAGTGTGAGGATGACACAGGCCCAAAGATGTTTCTTTTTGTTGAAAGAGCTGCCGTCAATTGGAACTGACTCAATGACACCTCACAAGGACAACAGTTGGAGTGAGGAGTGGAGAAATCAGAAGGTGCCTGGCTATCAGAAGGAAGAGTGTCCGCAGTCTTACAGGTTAAAAAGAGTAGCTATTTAAGAGATGTGTTAGTCAATTCCATATGGGGTAGAAGCACCCCATAGCCTCTTTTTACACCTGTGATCTTTTCAGAAGTAGATTGTCAGACCTTTCTTCCAAAGTCCCTCTTGGTGACCCTTAATTGTCAACCTTTCAGATAGTAACTGAGCATGTAACATTTATGCCACGCAAGTGGTCCGTTCTGATCCAAAAAATTACCAATGACATAGCAGACTTTAATTTTTTTCTGTTAATAGTCTTCCTGCGAGTAAAATGCAGCAAAAGATAGACCAATACACAATATTTGCTTTTAGGAAGTTCTTTCCTTTGACCTCGACTCTTTCTGCCCTGTTTTATAAGCCCCCTTCAAAGCCCCAAAGGATTAGTTTCTTCTAAAATTAGCCCTATAAGTATAGTCCCTGTGGCGTTTGGAAGGGGAGCAGGACAGAAATCAACCTTTATTGAGTACCTTGAATATTCTCACACCATATGGAACTTCTTTAATTCTCTTAGCAGCAGTAGCTATTTACTGGTTATTTATGGTTTACAGGTGAGGAAACTTCATAAAATTTTGTAAATTAAAAATTCCAGCAGTATGAAGCAGGAGAACCCAAATTTAGATTGCGCTCTGATGCCACAGTCCATCAGTGCACACACACACATGCACAATCTACCACACATACATATAGTCACTCATACACACACATTAATCTATTAACTCTATTCATCTTTAGATTGATCCCTGAAAAACCTGTTTCATAAAGAGGTAATCATTGAGCTTCTCATGGGTGGGTAGATGGGAATAAACCGATGGAGAGAGGAAGACTACTGTAAGGGATAAAAACCCAAGAGACATAATTTTGTTTAAGCTATATTAAAATATATTTCACTGTTTTTAGACAAAATAAATTTGTTTAGGGATCTGTAGCTGAGGCTGAATTCTATTCACCTTGATTATGAGAGGAAAATTATTAATGTTAGTTAATTGAAATATTCCAATATATTAGAAGCAAAAAGACCTATATCTTTAAAAATTTTTGAATTTTTTTGTCTTAAATCATTTTACTAGAGGCTCTTATGATCTACATCTTTATCAAGCATTTTAGAGCTTTATAGACTTTCTAATCATTCCCTCCACTCTTTTCTAAGGAGGTCAAAATATTCTATTTTTTCATCTGCTTCATCTTGGGAAATTGAATGGCGTGGTGATTTCAGTATTAGATTTAATGAATTGTCATGTATTGTAAAGCTTGTGCCTTCCCTTCATGCCACTCATAAATATAAATAAAAAATAATCAGCAAACAGATGGCATTACTTCATTAGAATATAATCTTTTAACCCTTAAATTGTTGTGCTTTCACTCAAAGTTAGGAGGTAGTATTGCTTGTGGATCCAAACAAGTTGAAATCCTCGACAACTTCAATCTTTGTGTATGGAACCCTAAGAAGAGGATTGGTCAATTAAAGGGGATCTTACCACCACAAATAAGAGTAAGAGATGGTATACTGACCTGAGATCCTTGAGCTGAAACTCCTTACTCCACAAGACAGAGAGTCTGTGACATCAGAAACTGGCCATAGATGGTGAGAAGTAAGAGCAGAGAAAGTACGGCAGCACAACTAGGACAAGACAGAGTAGCGGGCATTCTGGTGCATGGAACAGGGAAACTGAGTACCTTTGAGAAAGGGGCTTATTGATGGATTTACCTACCCTTAGCACAAAATTAGCAGAACTAAAAGATTTTTCTAACACTTGCGTGAGCAGGGCAGAGTCCAGGCCAAGGGACCTTGGGCCTGATATTTGAAAGCACTTTAAACATTGGAGGCCAACAGGAAGGGCCAGAGAGAATCATGCCTGTGGCTGTGAGAAAAGTCTATCCTAATCAAAGAACTGTTCAAAGCACTGAACCTGAATTGCGCCCTGTTAACTCTTGTGAATTATGTGGGTCGCTGCAATGGATTATCATATCCACTAGAGAAGTAGAGAGTGTCATGGGAGGAACTGTTGGTGTTAGAGAAGATAAAAAGTTTAGTGGGTGGAGGCGTGGCTGGCCTCTAGCTCAGGGGCATTGGCTTTGGGCTGATGCTGATGGTTATTCTCTTCTTCCTCCACAGAGAAGTTAGAGCAGGTCAGGTACTGTCTCTGGGCCATGTTATACCTCTATATACACCTATAGGAACCCTGCTGATGCAGTGGTTATGGGTTGGGCTGCTAACTGCAAGGTGAGCAGCTCAAACACACCAGTAGCTCCTTGGGGAAAAGATGGGGCTTTCTATTGCCTTAAAGAGTTTGAGTCACAGAAACGTACCGGAGGCTGTTCTACCCTGTTCTATAGGATTGCTATGAGTTGGCATCAACTTGATGGCAGTGAGTTGTTTTTTTTGGCGGGAGGGGCCGCAGGATAATATCCACCCATAGAGTCACAATATGGAGCCCTAGTGGCTAAGCCTTGGATTGTGATCTGCATGGTCAGCAGTTCAAGACCAGCAGCAGTTCTGAGGGAGACAGACTGGATTTTCTACTTCTGTCAACCCTTTCAGTCTCAGAACCCACAGGAGGCACAATGAGTCAGCATTGACTCGATGAGGATGGATGTTCAGAGAGTTTGAGGGGCGCTGTGTGTTGGCATCGACTCACACATTGGCTGTGTTCTTTGGAGGGGCCATGCTAGTGAAGTAGAGGCTTAGTGACGAGGAGATAGACCACAAATAAACAGTTCTCCACAATGACTGCAACAATGGGCTCGAGCAGTAATTGCAGGGATGGTGTAAGACCGGGCAGTGGGTTTTTGTCCTGTTGTACCAAGGGCAGCTCTGAGTTAGAACAGATGCTGTCACATCTAACGCTACTGACATAGTCCTCGCCCTCAAAGCAGGCTTCAATAAGGAAGGAGCATGAGTATTGATTGACTGGCTTGGTCATAACGAGGCAGTAAGGCCTCAGTTGTGCATGTGCATTGGAGCCTCAATGATTAGAGGATCCTGGGCCTTGGAGCTGTATCTTAGAAGCCTCATCTGGATTGATGAGAACACCTACGTATAAGCGAAGGTACAGCACATCCTGGAAGACAATGGAGGCCTCCTGCTTTTAGTAGCTTCCCTAAACCTCACCTGAGCCAGATCCTCTTCCAGATGTTGCCTGATGCATCTCTTCCCATATGCCCTTTTTAGTTATAATAAGTGGGTAACTGTTGTTATAGGTAATCTCGTCTCTGAACTACTATACAGAGGACTAACTAACCCTCTATGCAATAAGCCATCAAGGGCTCACAGGCAGAGCTGATAAATCCAGATTTAGGCGGCTGGGTGGAAGAGAAAGGCTGCACAGGTAATCAATGAATAAGAATGGATGTTTTTCTAGTTTGTGACCTAGTTCTGTGGCACTAAGAAAGAGAGAGAGAGAGACAGAGAGAGACCTTTGAGATGATTCTGACTTATAGTGAGCATATGTACAACAGAACAGAATATTACTGTGTCCTGTATCATCCTTGTGATCACCAGAAAGTCCAAGTTCACGTTCATCATCTTGGTTGTGTTCCAACTCATCTCATCAAGTTATTTTCTCCATGGCCTCTATTTCACTAAACATGATGTTCTCCTCTAGTGATTTATTTACTCTTAATGAGTAAATAAATGAGTAAATAAAAGTGTCCAACCTGTGCCAGAAAATGTTTTATTGTGACCCATAAGGCTTTCATTGGGTAATTTGGGAAGTAGATTGCTAGGTTTTTCTTCCTGGTCTGCTTAGAAGCACGGCTAAAGCTTGTCCACTGTCCAATGCTGCTGGTATTTGAAATCCCGGTGGCATGGCTCCCAGGGTCAAAGCAATACACAACCCACCCAAATCCACAGCGGTTGAGTTAATTCGAACGCAAGTGATCTTACAGGACCCTACCCCGTAGGATGTCGAAGGCTGTGGTTTTTATGAAAGCAGACTGCCATGTTTTTCTCCTGAGAAATGTTTTGTGGGTTAAAATGGCCAACCTTTTAGTTAGCAGCTGAATACTGTAACCACTGTCCCCCCAGAACTGATTCATAAGCCAACACAGAGTGACAAACTAACAGACAAGTGATAGAAATATAAGTGGGGATGTGGCCATTAGATATATTTACTTTGATGATGTCTTATAGTCATAGGGCCTGCTTTACTGAAGTCTGTGCTCAGGTTTTGTGAAAACCAATGCTTTTGTTTCCAATGTCGTACTTCAAGTCTGGTGACATGAAAACAATGCTGCCTAATTGGATTTTCCTCTAACAAATGGAGACCATAAAAAGGACTTATGTCCAATATCAATTATTCATACACCAGCAACTTGTGTATGAGCAAGTTACAACTCACCTCTTCATCAACCATAAAATGCAGCGTTGCTCTAAAGAGAATGTCAATTGCTTTCAAGTAAAAGTATATCCCATCTCAAACAATGGGTATTTGAATTTATCCTTGGGAAGCAGTGATAAATTTGCCATTACTTGGATAAAGCATAGTTGCCAAGCCAAACTGCAGTGAGAGAGTGCAAAATGTAACATAAAACATATCTTCCACGTAGGTACCCTGCTCTGACATTTGAAGAAGAGAATAGAAGTTGAACAGTTATCAATAATCCCTTGTCTCTCAGGTCATCACAGCAAATTGAGAAATTAATTGCTGATGGCACAAGATCGGATCATTCAATATCTGAAATATTTCAAAAATAATAAAATGTTGTGTAATTAATTACGTGTCTTTTCCCTCTTGGCTTGACTCTGAGTTACCCAGAGAAGAAAAATCTCTGGAAAGAAATTTGTTCCAGAGGCATTTGAGGGAAGGTTTTAGTTTGGGACTTTCCTTTTGTGACACCATAAACAGAGACCTTGGGTATGCATCGGAACATAAATTGTCAAGCACTTCATTTGTGGAAGGCTGTGGTTTACTCCGGCAACTCTAACTTCATTCTGAGCCTTGAAATAAATTATGTCTCTTTTCTGAGTTCATTGTCATCATTAAAGAGCAATGTGAAAAGCTTTTCCCTTCAGACAGAGCATATCTGAAATTAGATTAAACTTTCTTGGTCAGTGGCCCACCACGTGTTTGTCCCTACGGTGGCTTTCACGTTGGTATGATGCGGGAAGTTTTGCCACAGCAACATTCCAGTCACCACAGTATGACAAAGTGACCAAACTGTAGTGGGGACTGACGAGGAGAGCTGGCATCTACTTTCAAACGCACACTGAAAGTAAATTCCAACTACATTTCTCAAACTGATCGAGCTGAAGAAAAAAATTCAAGCATTGAATTGCAATACTGAAGGGTACTATGGGGAAAATACTGACTGACACAGTAAACTTCAAAAGTCAGTGGCAGGAATATAGAGTCACTGTACTGAAGACAATTGGTCTACATCAAACCATTTCAAGAGGTAGCGTAGAATCAAGAACTGAAGGAAGTCCAAAAGGCACTAAGTTATTAACAGAAAACAAAGGTCCAGGAATTGATAGAAAGCTGATTTCAAAGCTTCAACTGGTGGGGAGAGCACTGAAAACACTCAATTGTCTATACCTAGAAATTTGGAGGATAGCTACTTAGCCAACAACTAGAAGACATCTATATTTCTTCCTATTTAAAAAATGATGACTCCAGAGAATGAACAACTTATTGAACAGTATCATGAACATATATACAAGTGAAAATTTGCTGAAGATAAATTCAAAATGGTTGCAAGAGTACATCAATAAGGAGCTGTCCGAAATTCAAACTGGATTCAGGAGAAGATGTGGAATTAAGAACATTATTGGTGATGTCAGATAGACCTTCATTTTATTAATAATGCAAAGGCATTTGATTGTGTAGATCATCAAAATATCTTAAAATCATTGTGAAGAATGGGAATTACAGAGCAGTTAATTGTCTCCATGCTGAACTGGGTCATAGATAAAGAGACAGTCAGTTGTTGAAACAGAATAAGGTGAGACTGTGTTGCTTCAAATCAGCACAATATGTGCCAATTCATCTTTTCATCATACTTGCTGAGCCAATTATCAGAGCAAATGATCTGAGAAGGTGGACAATATGAAGAAGATGGATGTATCAGGATTGGAGAAAGGCTCATTAATTACATATAATATGATGGTGACACAACCTTGCTTGCTGAAAATGAAGAGGACTTGAAGCATTTGCTGGTGGAGATTAAAGAATACAACTTTCAGCATGGGTTATAAATCAATGTAAAGAAAACTAAAACACTTACACTAGATGCATAAACAATACCATGATGGATAAAGAAAAGATTGAAATTGTCAATGATTTAATCCTGTTTGAATCCACAATCAATGCTCATTGAAGCAGCAGGCAAGAAATCAAAGGACACATTTGTTGTATTACAAATATGGTTAAGACCTGTTTGAAACGTTAGAGAGTAAGGATGTCACTTTGAGGACTCGTCTTGTTTGACTCAAGCCATGTTATTTTCAATGTCTCATATGCATGTGAAATCGGGACAATTTATAAGGGAGACCAAAGAAGAACTTATGCATTTAAATTATGGTGCTGGCAAAGAATAATGAACCCACCATGGACTTTCAGTAGAACAAACAAATAATTCTTGGAAGAAGTACAGCCAAAATGCTCCTGAGAAGTGAAGATTGTGAGACTTGTCTCTCCTATTAAGGACAGGTTATCCGGCTAGAGCAGTCTCTACAAAAGACATTGTGGTTGGTCAAGTAGAGGGTCATAAAAAATGAGGAAAAGCCTCAATTAAAAACATAGCATAATATGTGCAGCAATGAGCGCAAACATAGCAATTGTGAGAATGGTGTAGGACTGGGCAGGGTTTTACTCTATTGTACACTGGATGCTCTCTATGAGTCTGAACTTACTCACTGGCACCTGATAGCAGCAGTCAGTCCAGGGAGGGGCAGTCATGTTCTTAGAGAGCTTGCCTGGCCATGCCCTTAATGGAAACAGGGATGCCAGAGCCCAGACATCATGAGTCATACCCTGATCATCAAGCAGCCAGGGGACAAAGCACCATGGAACCAATCCTGTAAACTCTACTAATCTGAAATTGAATACGTATCCCAGTCATATCTTTTTTCATGCTTCTGTAATCTTGCCTGCAACAGTGATCATCTGATCTTTAATCCTGATTAAAGGTCATCTGATCCTTAATCATGATTTTGTCATGAATTCTTTTGCTTTCGGTGGTCCATAATTAGTCACACAGCAACGAATCCTTTGGACACCATTACAGTCTCTTGCTGATGGTCTCCTTCACCTGGATGACTTTGATTTCTTTTATGTTTTTCCCCCTGTTATAGTTTAAGAAAATATATGTTTGAATGTGGGACCTTCTTCCTCTTAGAACAAATGGTTCTATATATTTTCTTACTCATGAAATCCAGGTGTTGGATAGTAAAGCTCCTATGGTATGCTACAGCCAATGCCAACCTTTGTATTGACCTGTTGCTTCTTGAAAGCTGCCATGTAGTCATGCGTTAGTCACTCTTAAGCTCACAGGGCAAGGCATGCATTGTAAAAAATTAATAAAATAAAAAATGTTTATGAAATGTCAAAATAATAGTCAATTTATATAAAATGTTTTATAATAGTTTGCCAGTCTAAAATTTTTTTATAGAATCACTCTATCGATTTTTACTTGACCGAACAATAGTTTTATGTCAGTATTACTTTATGATGACTTATTCTTTACTGGGAGAAATGTGTTGTATTCTGTATGTAATAATGGAGACAGTTAACCACATGGAGCTTAAACCATTCATTCATGGCAATCAGACATCTTCAAAGGAATGAATGATGGAACAGACTCACTAAGGTTTTATATTCATGAGAAACCAAGGAGTCTTCTGGCAAGATGCATCCTAAGGGAAGAAATAGCCTGACTTACATTATCATAAAAATTCCCTACTCTTTAGAAAGAGATACAGATCTTTAAACATAATTCAAAAATAAGGTCTATCACTAGCATATGTCTGAAAAATCTTTTCTTATAGATCCAAGTCTAAGTTTGAGAGATGTTAGGTAAAAATAGAATAGAGAGAACTATATTCACAACAGAACCTCTGAACCTGGAGCCCAATGTATTTCAGTAAGAGAAAAAGAGAGGACTTCTCCCATTTTCTCCCAGAATGCAACCTTCTTTTAATTTTTGAAAAGTTCAAGACAATAAAGGAAGCTCTATCCCACGGGAGTCTGCCTCCTGCTTGTGGCACTTTGGGTGAATAGCTTCAAGAAGAGCTAGCGGCAGACACAGCACTCTCATTCTTCATGACAACCATTGTGTGCAATGACAGTGCAACAGAAAAAAACATACTGCAGGGACAGCCATATGAGGGAATGGACGCAGCAGTCTAATTCAAAGACCTTGGTGCAATTCAAAGACCCTAGCAGCAATGCCAACCAAGGTCAGCTTACAAGAAGCAAGCAGTGCTATCCAAGCTAGTGGCTACCAATATCACTTAAGGGGAGTTGGAGGAAAATCAACTAGAAGATACTGTATGTGGATTAAAAGAAAGTTAAGAAAATACTCTTGGGATCTGCCAAATAGTGATCTGCCAAAGATGTGTCTGTGCGCTTCCCTAAGGATTTCTAGCCTTGGACACCCAAGGGGGCATTTCTTCTCTGAACTAGAGCGTTATCTTGAGTTGGAAGGACTCAATAGCCACAGGCTTATTATTTGGTTCCTTCGTTTGGTGTCTTGGAGAAAAATGGGTTTAAAAAATATTTTAATTTGGACATTCATGTGTATCTAGCAAAAACTAAGCAAAAACTATTTCATGCTGGCTATTACTATAGAACTTTGCTATTTATGTAAGATTTTCTAGGACAGTACTATGACAATTTTTCTGTTTAAATTTTTCTAACATATTATCTAGTTTAATATTTTATATGTATGAGGGGCTTCAAGAAACTTGTGGAACAATGGAATTAAAAGTAATGGAAAATTTCCACAAACTTCTTGAAATCCTCCCCAACCCCCGGTCCTGTGTGTGTATCCATCAGTTAAAAATTTCTGCAAATCTCTTGCTTCCCAAATAATAAAAAAAATGGCAACTGATTCTACAGGAATATTTAGATACTGGCAAAGTAGACAACAACTAATGTTAATAGTTTTCCATGAAACTTGTCAAAATTCAGAGCCGTCCCTGCAAAATTAATGAAAAGTTGTATCACTTTGCATGTGTCTGCTTCCTTTATCTCTTTCCCATAAATGTTGACTCATTCATCCTGGTCCAATATGTAGCGTGCATGGAGAAGTCTCAGCAGTTTATAATGGGCAAGTGAAAATTATGACCTGGGGGATAACTGCTGAAGGTATCTTTGGGGACCAGGTGCTACAACAGAGATCAAAGGGTCCTTTCAGTCTCTGCCTCTGAAATGCACATAAACATGGAAAGTAATGGAAGTTAAAAGATCAGCTGTAAGCAAAAGACAAAGACTGTCAACACATGGAATCATTCACGTGGAACTCACGCTATGGAAGGGCAGCATCCATATCAATCCCTGTATTACTGCAGGTGGCTTTTACAAGTAAAAAGTGATTATAGGTGTATTTATTTATACTATTAAAAGCTTTCCTCGCTGAAAGATCGCACTATGAAGAAACACATTCATGTTTTTGGTTTTGCCACCTGCACCATGAAGAGACTAGCATCTACCCTGGGCGGTTGCACGCCCTGGTGGTGCAAATGGTCAGTGTGCTTAGTTGCTAGTGGGACGTTTGATGGTGAGTCTACCTAGAAGTGTCTTAGGGGAGCCCTGGTGGTATAGTGGTGATGTGTCAGGTTGCAAACTGCATGGTTAGCAGTTTGAAACCATGAGCAACTCCATGGCAGAAAGACTGGATTTTCTACTCCCTTAGGCAGTTATGGCCTTGAAAACCAACAAGGGGTCGCTATGAGTCAGAATTGATTTGATGGCAGTTAGAGGTGCCATGGAAGAAAGATCTGGTGGTTTCCTTTGGAGAAATCAGCACATTGAAAACCCTGTAGAAAACAGGTCTGCTCTGATATGCACAGGACTAGGAGACGATTAAGTATAAATTAATAAATACAAACAGTGTGGACACTATTATTTTGGGGGTGTTGGTGTAATTTACAATAAATTTCTAGGGATTATGTTGAAAATTAATCTTTTTTTTGAAAATTAATCTTTTTATAGTGGCATTACTGCTTTTCAGAACTCGGATAAGTTCCCTGTATATATAATGAAGGGTAACAATAGCACAAAGGCTGATGGCTGTTTTATTATTAACCACCTGCTCTGTTAGTTTGAGGGCTTGTAGTTGTTGTTGTTCTTATTGTTTCTTTTCAGAATGTTCAGTAATTTTTCAACCTGACAAAATTGATAATTTGCAAAATAAGGAATCTTATTTTAGTAAGTGTATTTGATAAGTCCTTTGTAAACTGCTTTTGAAGCCTAAATTACTTCAGAATCCATTCAGCGGAAATGTGAGTGATTTAGGAGGTAATTCTTTTCTGATATTTGCTTGGTATTCTTTTTATGTAAAGAAAGAGGCCCAGTTTAATTTGAAAAGGACCTCTCCCAGATTGTCATATTGTCTTGTCTCCACTAAATGCATGAATCAAGGTGAGCATGCTTACAAGCCTGCTTGAACAAGCATACAATCCCTCTACATTTGGATTGCCACATACCATCAGCTCAGAACTCTGAATGGTAGCCTTCTGTCTGGTTCTCTGACTCAGAGCTTGAAGAGAGACCCCACTTAAAATATGCTACTCATTATGAATGGACTTCCTCTGATTCTTAAAGGTTTTTTTTTTCTTTTAACATTTCTGACTTAGTAAGCTCAATTAGTTATTTCATGTAAGCCCACCTGGGCAGCAGATGTTGTTGAAGGTATGGTTCTTGCTCCCAAAAAGTCTGACAGTGGAGACATATTTTCAAACAACTCTATGACAGGCAATAAAGGAGATAGCAAAGCAAACCAAACCTATTGCTATCAGCGCTACATGTTATGGAGTAGAACCACTCCAGAAGGGTTGCTTATTTATTTTGGGTTGTAATCCTCGTGGTAGCAGAATACCAGAACTTACTTTCACAGTTTTGCAGAGTGAGCTGGAATTCAAATTCTTGCTAGAGGAATGAAAACTCTATGTACTATCCTAGCCAACTAAAACCAAACCCACTGCCATTGCATTGATCATGACTCATAGTTACTGGAAAGAACAGAATAGAACTGCTCAGGAGGGTTTTCAACTCTTTGTAAATCTCTGCAGCAGACAGTCTTGCTCCTTTGGTAAGTCTGAGTCATTGACCTTGCAGTTAGTAGCCCAGCGGTGTTATCAGGACTTCTTTGTACCTCTCAAGGATCCTTAAATGATAAGTACAAAAAAGGGCAGAAAAGGGGAAAAGGAATTCTGAATGGAGGAAGGGAGGGGCCTACCCGTGGAAGTAGCAGAAAGGGAGTTTGCATTCAGAGAGCGACCAGAGACTCAGAGCACTTGGACTTCATATGCATTTCACAGTCAAGGCAGATGGGGTTCAACTCTGCCTACCCATCCTTTTGGACTGCTTTCAAATTACTTTCCAGTCAACAGAAATGCTTCACAAGATGTGTGATAATCAAGACATTAATTAGTAATAAGCTACAAAAATGGGAACATCAGATCATTCGGTTGTCTTTGGATTTGTGTTAGGCACAGATATTAAATTATCTAATTTTCAGGGGCAAAGACAGTGACAGTGTGAGATCTCTATGCATGTATCATTAACGACCAAACACAATTCAGAAAATCATTTCAGTGCCTCCTCTTCACTCTCAGAAATGGCAGGTGGCAAACTCTCTGAGGCTTTTCAAGGCCAGCTTGAAAGGAGGGGCAGCCAAGTTAACTCAGGCACCCAAGAGTCTAACTGTGCACAAGTTTTCCACCAATTGCTTTTTAATGTTGTGTTCAGAGAGAGCAACATTTCCTGCCTATGCCCCAGTAGTTCTGAGCAGCTATTTGTTTGGGGGTTTCAACAGTTTTAGGAAAGACATTTGGTATGGGCATTGATGTTACCACTATCATTCTCTCCTTGTAGGCCCAAGACTTGGGTCCAATTACCAGCCAGTGAACCTCATCCATAGCCACCATTCTTCTGTCAGTGAAGGCTGGGATGCTGCCATGATGCTAAACAGGTTGGTGAAACTTCCAGACAAAGACAGACTATGGAGAAAGGTCCGATGTGTTACTCCCCCAAATCCCTCAGTCAAAGTTCTGAAAATCGGAATGGATTTGTTCCATCACTGATCCTGCAGACGGCAAGAGACCATGCCACATTTTGTTCTGTTGAGCGCTGGGTTGTTTTGAGGGGGTGACTGATTCCATGGTATTGAATGACAACATTCAAGATTAGGTAGTTTGTAAATAGATCTACTGAACGCACAACCCGAAGAACATGTGCCTTGCCCCAAGTGGAAAGACAAGTTAGATCTGGGACCATGTTTAGATTTGCCAATGAAGGTACAGGGGCTTCTTAATTCTCTGACAAACTATGGGTGGGCTTTAGGACGGCTCATAAATGAAGCTTACCAGAGACATAACCCTTGCGTGTCTCAGTAGCATTTAGGGATGCAGCCTGCATGCAGTTCGTGGGGCCTTGAGGTTGCTATCAGCCAGACTTGACCTGATGGCAGTGGGTTTGGCTGGTTTGTGGGAATGTGGCTGACTCCAGTCTACTCTGATCAATTCAAGAAAAACAATTTCATCAGAGCCAAGACTGGACCCAAGAACCCTTCAGCTCTTGTGCTGCTCCGTTTTTATTAGAGGGAAGGTGCTTTGTTTGACTTTTGTTATCTCAATTTCTTAATGTTTATGCAACCGAACTACCAAAATGTGTGATTGCAAGGGTCAGAAATTGATATTCCCACAATTTAGGGGACTACATATCTGAACTTAAGGCTCTGGATCTAAGAGGTGGTCTTTTCTGTCTGTTTTAACATCTCAGGCATCCCTGGACTTCTAGATTCCTCTGCTGTAAGATTAGTGGCTGCTCTTTCAGAAGCAGGTTGGCAGGCATTTTTCCTGGGGTCCCTTTGAGTGGGTGGTCTGGGATCTCTATTCTTTTAATGAGCAGCCTAGCACAGAAACTGCAGGGCCCAAGAACTCCAACTGTCGGCCTTGTTGTTGTGATTCGGTGCAGTTGAATTGGTTCAACTCACAGTGACCCTGACCCTGTCCATAATGGAATGAGCCCTCCTGGTCCTCTGGCATCCTCATGTTTGTGATATCTGAGTTCCTTGTTGCAGCCTGTGTCCATCCACTTTGTTGAGGGCTTCCTCTTTTCTGCTGACTCTTTACCAAGCATGGCATCCTTTCCCAGGGACTGGGCTCCCCTTAAATCGTGCCCAGATGTCTAACGTGTGTGAGACAGAGACGCACCCCCCTCACTTCTCAGAGGCATCCTGGCTGTCCTTATGCCAAGGCAGGTGGTGTTTGCTTTTCTGGCAGTCTGTTATTGATTTGATTCAGAATCCCGATGACCCCCAAGTGTACGGAGTGCAATTGCTCTATAAGTGTTTCAAGACTAATCTTTTGGAAAAAATTTTCCAGTCCTTTCTTCCAAGGTGCCACTAAGTTGAACCTTTCACTTAGCAGTCAAACATTTACATTTTTTTATGTTGTCTCACAAACTCACTTGCCAGTTAGAGGGGTTCATATGGCAAGGGATGGTCCAAAATTTTCCAAAGACCTGGGTTGTATCAACAGCCAAACTAGCGAGGGTGGAGACAATCTACTTCCTCCATTGGGCCCTGAGATCCGACACCTTGAGTGCCAGCTCCAGGAACCCCGGAACCAGAGAACCTGCATTAGTTGCACCCAGATTCCTGAGCCCCACAGAAGTGAGATCATAGATACTGTTGCTTTAAGCCAATAGGTTTTGGAATCATTTGTCACATGGCAGTACAAACCCGAATCAAATATATTGTCATTCAGTGGATTCTAATTCATATCGACCCTCTAGAACTACTCTGTCATTTTTCCAGCCTGTAGTCTTTTTGTAGCAGGAAACTGCAGGGTCTCCCGTGGAACAGCTGGTAGGGTCGAACTGCCGACTCTTCAGTTGGTAGGTGTCCCCATTGTGCCACCGGGGTTCTTTCCAAAGCAGCAGCGATCTAATAGATCTGCTGATGGCAGGAGTACAGCTGGGGGGTGGGCGGGAGGGGAACACGGAGGCTGAGGAATGTGCAGGTGCATGTGTGCCTGAGTCCCCAAGCCAGACAGGGTTTTTGTGACAGGTGTTGTGCATACATCATTGACACTCACTGCAGAGATCTGCCAAAGCAGGTGTTGTTCACACATTTCACGTGAAACTGGGGTCTCACAATTCAGTGAGTAGGTTGAGGAGCTCTGGCTAGATCTCAGAGATGAGAGATCGAGGGTCTGCCTACTCCAAAGCCCCGATTCTCTCTGCTGCAGTAAAGCAGTTCAAGAAGAAGGAAACAAATTGGGGTAAAACTGCATGGTACAAGAAAATAAAAGAAGCTATGTATGTCTCTGTTAGTCATTGAATTGTGTCCCCCTTAAGGGATAATTTGAGGTCCTAATCCCCAGGATCTGATTATCTGTAAATGATGTTTTCTTTGTAAATAGCATCTTGGCAGATGCAACTAGTTAATTTGGGGTCGATCCTAATCCACTCTGACTGGTGCTTCTGTAACAAGAGACACAGAGGAGGGACATAGATGCAGAGGGATGGCCATGTGATGATGGAGGTGGGGACTGCAATGCCTGGGGCTGCAATAAACTGGAAGAGACCAGGAAGGATCTTCATTTAGGGTCTTTAGAGAGAGCAAACCTGCTGGCCCCTTCAGCTCAGGCTTCTGCCTTCCAGAATTTGGAGAGAGCAAACTTCTGCTGCTGTCCAGGACTCAGTTTCTGGTCCTTTGTTACAGCAGCCCTGGTAACCCATTCAGATCCTTTCCCCTTTCTGCAGGTCCTGGCCGCTCTTGATCTTCACTACAGACCACAGAGTGACCTTGCACTTAAGGGCATTGAACTTAAGCAAGTGAAGACATACCTCTTGCAGACTGAGCCTGTGATCCGAACACAGAAATGACATATGCAGAATCCGATTCAAACATTGGTTAAGAGTTAGTAGACTGTAATGGTTGGCATTCTGGTGGTGTTTTTTCTTCTTCAATAAGTGTTGAGTTGTTGTAATTAAGTTAAAAATAAACAATAGCACTCAGAACTACTCCTCTATTTGATGGGCTCAACAAATCATCTTGCGTGTGCCGGGCACTAGCACATCTGCAGCCAGAAGCTGGCAAACTGGGTTTGGCCGAGTAAGGGATGTTGGGAATACGGCAGATGAGGGGTGAGAGCTGGTTTCATCTGGGTGGTAGGAGCCAGACTCTGAAAACACAGAAGAGTGCTGCCCCTACTGCAGTAAGGGAAAATTTGGCAACTCTGCATGCTCTTGTCGTGGCTTCGGTCGCTGAGCCAAATCGTTGCAGAAATGACATGAATCTGAGAACAGGTTGTTGCAGCTCTTGGGCCAGCTCAGCATCTCTCCCCTGCCATCAGCCACAAAACTTACAATGCAGTTCCTGCTCCTTGTCCCTGCAGGGACCTGGAGCGGTCCCTCCTTACCATGCATTCTTGCAAATCCATCCTGCCAAAGGTGTTTTGACAATTTCTTCTTTAGTTCCATAGCAATGGCCTCTTCACATATCTGTTGAAAACCATCATGATTAACTGTCAAAACCCACCAACTCTGCCAGACAGGGAGACTGGAATGGTTTCATCAGCTCCTTCCTACCCCATCGTGCTTTGCACAATTGTGCCAGAGCAGTGCTGCCCACCAGGTGCTCGCCAGGAATCTCTGGCGCACTTGAAATTGGGCTAATGAAACTGAGGAGCTCTATTTTTCATTCAATGAAATTTCAGTCAATTTAACTAGCTAGGTGGTAGCTGTTGTGTTAGCACAATTGTAGAGGCTGTTACCATTAGATTCCTCTTTTTGTTTATCTTGGGCTAACTCTTATGGAGTCTTTTCTGTGTGCCTGGCACTCTATTGGGATTTCATAGATATTCGTTCAATTTTCACAAAGTGTGAGGAGGCAGATTCTATTATTGACATTTTCTACAAACAGGTGGAATCTCAGAGATGAAGTGGCTTGTCCCAAATCATGGAGGCAAGAGGCATGATTGAAACTAAAGTTCTTCCTGGCTCCAGTTTGTTTCCAGTATAGAACCAGCACACTAGGTGCTGATCAGTGGATCCCACCACACGTGAACCCCGTGCTTGTTGGATTAGAATATCTTTCGTTAAGGATTTCAATGGGTGTTTTATTTGGCATAGACAACCAAGTGTTTCTTCTGAGGTGCTTCTAGTTGAATTAAAAATACCACCCTTTTTTTAACGGTGAGTGTTTAACTGTTCGCAGTTGTTTAGTTGAGGCTAAATCAGTAGTAAAGGAGGGTGAGCAAAAAATGAATACAAGACAACTAAAATGTAACCCTTGTTACAATGATTACTTACATTTTATTGCCGGCTGTACACACTTTGGCCACCAGGAATACATATCCATGAGAAATACATCAACCCAAACTGCCATGTCATCTACTACCCCCTCCGGAGTATCATCGGCGGACACAATCAGTGGTCTCCCAAAGTCTATCCTGGTCATATGTATATTCATGATATTGTGAAATTAGATACACAGAGTGAAAATACTCATCTATTGTAGGTCTATGGATTTGTGATATGCCTTAAGGGAGCCTATAAACAGTGTGAAGAAGAGGGATGGAGCAGAATGTTTCCTATAAGGCTAATGTTTGCAGAATATAGGAGGCACATGATAAATGCTTATTGATTGATGACATGATGGGAATTCAATTTCCACTGATCCTTTTCTTCTAAATTTTCCTTAATAAATGTGTGGGTCATCTGTAACACATTTCTGAAATTCAAGGAGGCTCAGGCACGGTAAATATCTATCTGTAGTGTAATTGAGTATGATCATATGTGCAGAAGAGAGAGAGAAATAAAGCATATGGGCTGTTAAAATTGTGCTAAAATCCTCATGTAAGTCAGAGACCCTCTCACTAGAATAGACCGGAATCTTTGAATGAGTTGTGTCTTTTTAATTAAGAAAATGATCAAGGCTTAGGAACCTGAAGCCCTTCAAAGCAAGTTTAGTCTTCAGATTCCACTGGCAGTTAGACTGTATTTCAGTCACATCAATGTATTTTAAATGGTGGAAGGTGAAAATATGTTACTTGTATTAGCTATAATTATGGGAACCAAAATATATATTTCCAGACATTAATTTTTATTGTTTAGCCTATAAATTCTCAGCATCAATTGGGGAATTTTATTGAGTTATGGTGACTATACCGATAAAAATTTTTAGGTTTATTTATAAAAATGACACAAACATTCCACCACCTAGTCTTAATATTTAGTCAATATAAAAAATTTAAATACATAAAAGAACTCAAGTAAAAATATAAATTTCAAGGTCACTTGCATCAAAATATGGCACATTTGAATTACTTAGTAACGCTTTTCCATTCAAAGGTAGGGAATTCATAAAACTTGCATTTTGGTCAAAGGAAAATCTTTGATGTCAATATCTTAACCTTGCCATCAACTATATAACTTTTTCTAAAGGCTAGTTTATTCTTGTAAAAAACTCTTGTAAGAATAAAAGGGTCATATAGTGTGTTACAGATTGGGCTTCCCACTTTGAGGTTAACACTTCGAAACCACAGCTGCTTCTCAGAAGAAAGTGAGGCTTTGCACTCCCATAAAGATTTAGTCTTGAAAATTCACAGGGAATGTTTGACTCTGTCCAGTAGGGGCGCTATGAGTCAGAATGGACTCACTGGCCACGAGTTTTGGCTTTTGGAGTGCAAAGTTGAGTGGAGTTCCACAGAAGGGGTCTGGACCAAGCTACAACTTTCTGGGGTGTGTGTGTGTGTGTGTGTGTGTGTGTGTGTGTGTGTGTGTGTGTGTGTGTGTAAGTCTAGTGTATATCTTGCTCAAGTTCTAACCTTTTACTTTCTGATGTAAAGTCCAGTGAATATTTGACGTATTACCGTTTCCTTTGAAAGTGAAACATTTGTTGCCTGCGGGACTCAATATGTATTTTCATCTTCACCGTTGGAATACTTGTTTATCGTCATCTTCTAGATAAAGCTACATGCGTTTTAGGGCAGTAGCTGGCTGGCATTGTAGAGTTCTTGTCCTTAAGCAGGTGTTGAATCCTCTGATCCTTTCTTAGTGCTCAAAAGCAATGGTTCCAATTCAACTTTACCCACGCATTCACTCCTGGAGGCAGAGAAATGTACCCCACGTTGACCTGAAACATGAGTCATTTTTGCTCCCAATGGATCCATCTATCGTTTGATTTAGGGGTTCTTTCTAGAGGATTGCTCTGTCAGATCACTGGGCTCTTTTAGAAAAGTCTGGGTAACAGGGAGCTTCATGAAAGATCCAGTGACTCAAATGTTCTTTTGTATACTGGACCCAATGCTCTCCCTATAGCATCCATCCAGTGTCTCACACTGCACTGTACGCGTGGCACATGCTAGGTTCTTAAGCACTCAGTGTATATTTATTAATGAAAGAAAGATTGGCTATTTCTCATCTGAAAGATTTAAAATTACCCAGAATAAAGTTGTTTCTGTAAGTTGAACCCCTTTCCTGTCCTACATGAGTGGATGTTTTTCTCCCAGGATCAAGGATGCTCTTTTCTTCAGCGATTCCTCAAACAACATGCTGCTCAGATGTTTTGCCAATCTCATTGCTCTTCTCTGAATGTGCTCAGATTGATCAGCAACTTTCCTAAAAGATGGTACACATGGACTCCAGACGGGATCAGCTCTGAGCAGGACATTGCAGTTAGCTGCCATCCAGTGGGCTTCGACTCATGACAACCTTATTCACAACAGAACAAAATGTTGTCCAGTCATGAGCCATCTTCGTAATCAAACTGAGCAAGGAAGAAAATATTTAGCTCTTTGTATGGACCTTCCACCTAAAATATTCTCTGAGCTCAAAATGTATTCCTTAAGGCAATCCTTTCCCATTCATTTATAAGAAGAGGCATTTCTGTCCTGTGCAAGATCATCAATGGGCATGCATTCTCCTCGGGAAGTAGGATCACTTTCTTGAATTGCCAGGATAAGGAGGAGGTGGTGACCGCTGTGCGGAAGCCTGTGGTGTTGGAGAGTATGGTGGAGGCAAATCAGCAGAGTATTCCATCTCGTGGTCATAACTATAGGGTGGCGGTGCTACTGGAAAGAAAAGAACAGCATTGTCAGTCATATGGCAAATATTTTAGTATCTACTTTTGAGCCTACTGTACTAGGTTCTTTAGGAGGGGACAATATGTTAGCCTACAAGAAAGCTTAGTTTTGTTTGTTTGTTTTTAAAATCTGGTTAATGGTGTATGTGCATGAAAAGGTGACTGCTATAATGTGAGCAGATGTTCACAATTGAAGACTTATAGAAAGTTTCTTAAAATATGATGGTGAAGGGTGTGTGTGTGCTACAGAGAGGTACAGACATGAGAAAAAGCTCAGAAGCAGAGGAGTGCTTTTGTTTTTTAGAAGAGAAATGAGGAAAGACATTGAGTTGTCTGATTGTATAATCGTGGTAAGCTTTGATGGTCACATAAAGAGTGTTTGATACAGAGTTATTAGAAATGTTTGAATATGATAGTGTCAAGAATGGGGTTGTGCTTTAGGATGGTCACTTTCAACAATATGGATCCAGATGGACCAATGAAAAAAATGAGATGATGTGCTAGTTTCTGTAAGGGATTGAAAAATGCTCTTAGAGGGAATAGTGGTAGTTCACTGGTAGAATTCTTGCCTTCCATCCGAGAGATCAGAATGCTCCTTCAAAGTGAGTTTGGTGAGACTTGTCTCACATACTTTAAACATGTTATCACGAGGGACTAGTCCATGGTGAAGGGCATCATTCTTGGTAAAGAGTCAGTAAAAAGAGGAGGAGCCTTGATGAGATGTATTGACACAGTGGCTGCAACAGCGGGCTCAAATATAGCAATGACTGAGGATGCTTAGTCCTCAAAGCATGCTTTTGCTCTGCTTTACCCAGGTCATTATGAGTTGGAACTCATTGGATGGCACTTAACAACAACGGCAACAATAACAACATAAAGAGAACAGATTCAATTTCTGGTCAGCATACCTCATGCTCAACCACCACTTGTCTGTCTTTGGAAGTTTGCATCTTGTTTTGATGTTGAATAGGTTTGAAGACAAGTGGAGCTTCCATAATAAGGCAGACTAGGGAGAAAAATGGGGTGATGCCCTTCTGAAAATGAGATTAAAAGCATTTGGATCATAATGGCCTGACCTGCAACTGATTGTAAATATAGCTCCGGGCCAGGAAGTGTTTCATTCTGTTGAGGACTGAGTCTACATGAGTTGGGGAGTGGCTCCACAATAGCCAATAACAACAAGAATACAGCAATGAAGAAGGAGAAGGGGGGGAAGGAAGGCGAGGACGAGGAGGAGGAGGAAAAGCTAATCACAATAGCCCCTTAGTAGCAAGGGATAGTTGGTGACTGGATGTGGGAGATAAAAGAAGGTGCTAAGGTGTTGGACTCCCAAGACTGGAAGGGTGGTGATTCTCTTATAGAAATAAGCAAGCTGATTTGGGGGTGAGAATAATGAGTTTAATTGGGAAAATAAAAAAATAATATTTTACAGTATTATATGTGAAGGGAGCTTCAAAAAGATCTGTTACCTTTTGATTCCATTTTCCATGAAGATGTTGAAACTCCTTTGTATTGGTGTTTTTTAAAAGCAGTTTCATTTACATACAACTGACAGAACGTGAAGGAGGACTTGGATGTCCACTTCAGAAGAAGTAGCTGCCTTATGCACAGTTTCAGAACATTGTTAGATACTGAAGGTATAATGAATGGAAGAAGAACATTCTCAGTGATAGTGCTGGCATGGGGCCTGTGAGAGAGCAAGAGCTGCTTTCTCTGAGTGGTGTTGAATGTATGATGTGAGTGGGGTAGCCTGTGAAAGTGGAGCCTTCAGAACTGTCATTTGCTGATGGGACACAACTCAAGGCAAGGAGCCACAGCTGAAAATTACGCTAATGAAGCAACAAAGCCCACAGAGAAGAAGCACACGGCCTAAGCAAATACAAGGTGTTGAATGGACCATGTAGCAGATACAAAGGAACAAAAACAATCATTGTGTGATCACCTTCCTCACATAATCGCTGAAGACGAAAGTGTGCATAAGCAAGTGTGGTGAAGAAGGCTGATGGTGTCCGGCTACTGAGAGATATAGTGTCTGGGGACTTAAAGGCTTGAAAGCAAACAAGCGGCCATCTACCCCAGAACCAACTGAGCCCACACGGAAGCAGCACACCAACATAGGTGACCATGAAGGACAGAGGAGACCAGGTCTCCAACAACAAAGGTGGGGTGGTGGTGAGAATCACATCACCGTGAAAGAGGGGGAGTGCATGATGGGGACCCAATGCCCACCTGTAGACAGCTGGACACCCCTTCCAGAGGGGTAGTGAGGAGGAGATGGGCCACTCAGGGTTCAGTGTAGCAATAATGAAACTCAAAACCTTCCTCTAGTTCCTGAACGCTTCCTCCCCTCCCAATCATCATGACCCCAATTCTACCTTGCCTTGCGGACCTGGTTGTACCAGAGGATGTACAGCGGTGCAGTGGATCTGGAGGCACAGGGAATCTAGGACAGACGAACCCCTCAACACCAGCGGTGGGAGTGGCGACACCAGGAGGGAAGGGCATGTAGAAAGGGAGAACCGATCTCGGAGATCTATGTGTAACCTCCTCTCTGGGAGATGGGCAATGGGGAGGCGGGTGAGGGGAGATGCCGGGGAGTGTAAGATAAGATATAATAATTATTTATAAACTATCAAGGGACCAGGGGTGTGATCGGGGAGGGAGGGGGATGGTGGGAAAAAAAGGGAAACCGAGCTGATTCCAGGAACCCAAGTGGATGGTGAATTATGAGAGTGACGAGTGCAACGTATGTATAAGGGTGCTTTGCTCAATTGATGTATGTACAGATTGTGATAAGAGCCTCATGAGCCCCAATAAAAAGATTTAAAAAATGATAGGAACCTGGAATGTGCTAAGTATGAACTTAGGAAAATTGGAAGTCACCAAAAATGAAATGGAACATAAAACGATTGACATCCCAGGCATTAGTGAGCTGAAATGGACTGGTATTGGCCATTTTGAATCAGGAAATAATATGATTTACTTTGCTGGAATGATACAATCAAGAGGAATGACACAGAGAATTCAGGATAGATAAACCCCTCAGGACAAATAATGAGAGCAGCAATACCAGCAGGGTAGGGGGAAGGTTGGGGGAGAATTGGGAAACTGATCACAAAGACATATTCCATCACTCCCCCCACCCCACCCCACCCACACACCCAGTGGGATGAACAATAGAAAAGTAGATGAAGGAAGACAACAGTCAGGGTGAGACATGAAAAAATATATAAGTCATCAACGGTTCCTGAGGGAGACAGGGAGGGGGAAGAAGGGAAAAATGAGAATCTGATACTAAGGGCTCAAGTAGAAAGAAAATACTTTGAAAATGATGATAGCAACATATGTACAAATGTGCTTGACACAACAGATGCATGTATAGCTTGTGATAAGAGCTGTAAGAGCCCCCAATAAAAGGATTTTTAAAACAAAGAGGAATGATGTGGCATTTACTGTCAAAAAGACATTGCAAAGTCGATTGTAGGTACAAATCTTTCTGTGATAAGATTATATCTCTCAGCATTCAAGGAATCCAATCAACATAAGTATTCAAATTTATGCAACCCACAAGCTAGTGGAAAAGAAATGGAAGAACCTTATCAGCTTCTTCAGTCAGAAGTTGGTCAGACATGCAATCAAGTGGCATTGGTAATTACTGGCGATTGGAATACAAACATTGGGAACAAAGAGGAAGGAACAGTCTTTGGAAAATATGGTCATGATGAGAGATGGAGATTCCATGACAGTTTTGCAGGACTACCAACTTGTTCATAGAAAATATCTATTTTTCAACAACACAAAAAATGACTATTCACGTGGACTTCTCCAGATGGAATAGACCGAAATCAAACTGATCAAATATGTGGGGAGAGGTGATGGAGGAGCTCAGTATCAGCAGCTAAAGCCAGGCCAGGGACTGACTGTGGAACAGGCCATCAATTGCTCATATGTAAGTCTAGGTTAAAGCAAATCACTGTAACACAAGTCTATGAAAGCCAAATTTCCAGCTTGCATCTACCCTACCTAATGTTTGAAAGCATATCAAGAAAAGATTTAACGTATTGAACACTAGTGACAGAAGACCTGATGAGCTGTGGGAGGACATCAAGGACATGATTCATGATGAAAGCAAAAGGACAGGAAGGAAAGAAAGAGAAGATCAAAGTGGGTATCAGAAGAGACCCTGAAACTAGTTTTCATCATGTTATTGCTGGCAGGTGCCATCCAGTCTGCTCTGACCCATGATGAGTGACCCTAATCACAACAAAACAAAATACCGCCTGCTCCTGTGCCATCCTCACAATTGTTCCTATGCCTGAGCCCATGGAGGCAACATTGTGTCAATCGATCTTGTATAGTGACTTTCTCTTTTTGCTGCCCCTGCACTTTACCAAACATTGTATCCTTCCTTCTCCAGGGACTGGTCTCTCCTGAGAATATGTACAAAGTACTGAAGACAAAGTTTTGCCATCCTTGTCTCTAAGGAACACTCTGATCTTCATCCAATTCAGATTTGTGCTTCCTCTCTTGATCAGAATAGCAATTCTTCGGGCCACTAACTACTCTCCCCCCACTCAGGGGCTGTGAGGAAGTCAAACTGAGTAACCCTAGCAGAGAGAACGTGCAGTCCAGAATTGCGGGGGCTGTCCTTCGGCACTGCTCTGGTGAGCAAAAGTTTCAGAAGGATCATAGCCTTGAAGCCCCATCCAGCAGAGCAACATTATACACATGAGTTACAATTGATCAATAGAAATTAAATGGGTCCTAGCGTGGCAAATAAGTCTCCAGTGGGTTGATCAAACTCGTGGTAAAGGACACAGGTCTGTGAATCATACAGCAAGAATGAATTATATCTTTCCCCCTGTTCCATCGGAATTCTTCCTTGACCCTGGGAAGCCAGGCTACTGCAAATTCTCTTTTCTATGGCAACGTAGCACTCCTGTGGAGTTAAAATGCACACGCCTTCTCCATTACAACCACATTTTTGCTTCATTATGCTTAGAAGGACTTCGATAAAAGAGAATTATAGTGAAGTTCATCCAAGCCAAGAAATACAGCCCCGCAGCTTCCATGTAAAATGGGAAGTTACAGATGGATACCCATTCAGCGGCTTCTTACAAGCATGTGGCTCTACATTGTTTTCATGTTCAAACATCTCCCTGTCTCACTTGAGGAGCGTATTCTTACTGACTGGACATTATTCTTTGTCATAGAGCCATATTCTTTGTCATAGAGCCATATTTATGCACTGGTAACAAAGCATTTATATTTTCCATCTGCATAAAAATGTCTGGAGCATACTTCAATGAGAATTCCTATGGTTTATACAGCTGCAGGCTGAATATGAAATGTAACCTAAAATGTATGACTGAAAGAAAATGTATTCTTTGGGTCATATAATTTTAAAATTTTGATAAAGTAGCCATACAATTCTGAAGACTTTTATTTTGAGAATGAATCATCATGAAATAAACATGGAATTGACTCAATGGCAGTAGGTTATCTTTAATAATATTAGCTGGTGGGGGGCATTTTAACATGAGACTGCAGATGATGCTATATATTTTTTCCATTGTAGAAAGAAACAAATAAAAATTTTTTCTTTGAGGTATCAGTTTTAAATTCTGAAATAACATTAAAAAGTTTTTGTTACCACACCACACCCAGAAGGAAGCTGAAGCAAAGGAAGGAAGAAGAACAGAGCGGAGCACACCTGGGCCCTCCAAGCTCCGAGGATGATAGCCCAGCTCAAAGGGCCCATCGTACAGAGAGGACCATACAGCTGGCCACACGGCGAGATGCGACATCCTGCACCGACCCATGGGACAGCACTTGAGACACAGTGGGGGATGTGTGACTGAGCTGACCCCACCACACTGAGGCAAACACTCGGGCGTGCAATGGAGCAGCAGGGAAGCAGAGCAAAGAGATCCTGAGGCAGTATAAAGGATGGACTTTGGGGCCAGGACATGGCACCCCACCAGACTCATCCAGAAAACACTCCTAAAGGTCAACAAACAGACCTGGAACTACTAACAGAATTTTTTGTGTGTGTGCTGTTTTTCTGTTTTGTTTTTTTTCTCTTGTAAATTTTGTATGTCAGTGGCTTTTTTGTCTGTCAGCGTGTCGGTGTTGCTGCTCTCAATGCCAAGTTTTTATGTGCCACTTGGGTGCTGTCAAAGCCATCTGCATTTTTATGCACATATTACTATATCTGCAGGTCCACCTAGAAAAGTAGGCTGGACAAAGAATGTGAGAAGAAAATAACGGGACCAATGGTCCCGGAGGGATATGAGAGCGTGGGAGGTAGGGGAAGGGAGGAGGTGTTGGCCAACCCAGAGACAAGGGAACAGCGAGTGGTTCAAAACCAGTGGAGGGAGGGGATGGGAGGACTGGTGGGGAGTGACCAAGGACAAGGTAACTGAGAGGAATTACTAAAACCAGAATGAAGGCTGAACATGGTGGTGGGACAGGAGGAAAGCGTAAGGAAATAGAGGAAAGGAGTAGGAAGCAAAGGGCATACATAGAAGCCTAAATACAGACATGTACATATGTAAATATATGTATGATTATGGGGGAAATAGACTTATGTGCATATATTTATAGGTTCAGTAGTGGGGTAGCAGGTGGGCATTGGGCCTCCTCGCACAAACTCCCTCAATACAATAGCACTTTGCCCAGCTAAACGGTCATTCCATGATACCCACCTTCCCAACATGATCACTGAAGAGAGATGTGCGCATAAGCAAACATGGTGAAGAAAGCTGATGGTGCCCGGCTATCAAAAAGATATAGCGTCTGGGGTCTTAAAGACTTGAAGGCAAACAAGCAGCCATTTAGCTCGGAAGCAACAAAGCCCACAGAGAAGAAGCACATGGCCTAAGTGAATACAAGGTGTTGAATGGACCAGGTAGCAGACACCAAGGAACAAAAACAATCATTGGGTGATCACCTTCCTCACATAAACACTGAAGACAAATGTGTGCATAAGTAATAGTGCTGAAGAAGGCTGATGGTGCCCGGCCATTGAGAGATATAGCATCTGGGGACTTACAGGCTTGAAAGTAAACAAGCGGCCATCTAGCCCAGAAGTAACAAAGCCCACATGGAAGCAGCACACCAACATGTGTGATCATGAAGGGCTGGGGGGGGGGGGGACCAGATTTCAAACAACAAAGGTTGAGGGGGTGGATCACATCACTGTGAATGAGGGGAGTACGTGATGGGGATCCAATGCCCATCTGTAGACAGCTGGACATCCCTTGCAGAGGGGTAGTGGGGAGGAGATGGGTCACTCGGGGTTCAGTGTAGCAACGATGAAACTCAAAACCTTCCTCTAGTTCTTGAACGCTTCTTCCCCCCAAATTATCATGATCCCAATTCTGCCTTGCAGACCTGGTTAGACCAGAAGATGTACAGCGGTGCAGTATGGATCTGGAAACACAGGAAATCTAGGACAGATGAACCCCTCAGGACCAGCGGTGGGAGTGGCGACACCGGGAGGGAAGGGGGTGTAGAAAGGGAGAACTGATCTCAGGCATCTATGTGTAACCTCCTCTCTGGGGGATGGAAATGGGAAGGTGGGTGAGGGACATGTCGGGCAGTGGAAGATAAGATAAAATAATAATTTATAAACTATTAAGGGTTCATTGGGGAGGGGGCAAGCAGGGAAGGAGGAGGAGGAGGGCAAAAAGGAAAATGAGCTAATTCCAGGAACTCAAGTGGAAGGCGAATTTTGAGAATGATGAGGGCAGCGAATGTATAAGGGTGCTTTACTTAATTGATTTATGTATGGATTGGGATAAGAGCTGTATGAGCCCCAATAAAATGATTTATTTTAAAAAGTTTTTGTTTATTTCCACATATAAATCATCTATATATGAAGTTGGAGCCATGATACTTTGAAATTATTTCATAACTGATATTCTATAACTTAATTAAATATTCATTAGTGATGGTTAGATTTTATGTCAACTTTTATCTGTGTGAAGGTAGGGATAGAGTCCAGTCTATCAAATAGACCACAAGCTAATGCTTCTCCTTGGGCGTGTGGCCCATTTTAAGGGATGCTGTGGAGAACTTCTCTCTTCCCCTTTTCTTCCAGCTTGACTGGATGCTGCATCTCAGGTCTGGAACCCGTGCCCGTGTGGCTTGCTAACCCGGGAGTTGTGATCTCTGGTCTTTTAGCTTTCCACTTTATTTTCCTGCTTCATCAGCTAACAGCTCTATGAATTCAGAGGGGCCTCCAGCTAGCACCTGATCCATGAACTTGAGTTAGACTAGGCTGGGCTGCTTCCTTGATATAAATATGTTTCTTGATATAAAGTTCTTTCATATATATAAGTTCAGATGTACAAAGTTATTTCTTATCTATAGATATAGATATCTATAGATAACCATGAAAAATTCTATCATTATAATTATATGTTTGTGTGTGTCCTAGTTTTATCTCTCTAGATAAATCAGTTTAATATACCACTTATCCTCAATATCTGATTAAGGAGTTCCCCAGTAGTGCAAGCAGTTAAATGCTCTATTGTTAACCGGAAGGTTGGAGGTTTGAATCCACGCAGCAATGCCATAGGAAACAAACAAACAAACAAAACCCAGGTAATCTCTATCTGAAAAAGCAGGCAGGGGCTAGGGAGCACAGATCGACTCTGACACACACGGCTAACCATGGGTTTGCATGGACTTAATGCCAACTTTATTTCTTCTTACCACATTGAGATTGTTGGGGTGTTGTGCAAGGTCAGAAGTCCAAACCACCAGTCACTCTGAAGGAGAAAGACAAAACTTTCTATCCTCTGAAAACTGCCAGGAACATTCTTTGTCCTGCTTTGTCCAGTGGGGTTGGCATGTGAGTTAGAATTGACCTGAAGGCAGTGAGTTTTAAGCAGCAAAAGTTTTATGTCTATTGCTTATATGAGAACTTATTGTGGATCCAAGCAAGATGAAATCTTTGGCAACTTCAATCTTTTCACGATTTATCATGATGTTTTTTATCCATTGGTCCAGTTGTGAGTAAATTCTCTTTACACTGAGTTGTAATAGTCCTGATCTTCATCAGCACGTTCTTCATGTTGTCCTGGCTTTGCGCAAGTAAGATTGCATCATTTGTCTACCACAGTTAGTATTAAGCTTTCCTCCAATCCTGATACCTCGTATTTATTCATGTAGCATAACTTCTCTGATTATTTTCTCAGCATACTAGTTGAATAGGTATGGTCAAAGGATGTAACCTTGATGCACATGTTTCCCGATTTTAAACCATGTAATGTCCCCTGGTTCTATTCAAGTGACGGCCTCATGGACCATGCAGAGGTTCTACACCAGCAAATGAAGTGCTCTGGAGTTCCCATCTCTGTCAATGCTATCTACAGTTTGTTATGATCCACAGTCCAGGGCTCCTCAAACTTTTTAAACAGGGGGCCAGTTCACTGTCCCTCAGATCCGTTGCAGGGCCGGACTATAGTTTAAAAGAAAACTATGAACAGATTCCTATGCACACTGCACGTATCTTATTTTGAAGTAAAAAAAAACAAATGGGGGAGAAACATTCAGCGGGCCACATGTGGCCCCCGGGCTGTAGTTTGCGGACCCCTCATCCCACAGTCAAGTGTCTTTGCATAATCAATAAAACAGAAGCAAATATCTTTCTAGTATCCTCTGCTCTCAGCCAAGCTCCACCTGACAGCAGCAGTGACATCCCTGTGTCATGTCCACTTCTGAATCCAGGTGGCTGCATTTCTGGCAGCTGCCAGTATGGTAATGCACAGCTGCAGCCATTTTTGAGTTACCATCAGCAACATTTTACTTACATGTGTCATTAATGATATTGTTCAATAATTTCCACATTCTGGTTGCTCACCTTTTTTTGGAATGGGTATAAATATCAATCTCGTCCAGTTGGTTGACCAGGTAGCTGTCTCCCAAATTTCTTGGCATAGACAAAACTGTTTCAAGAGCTTCATTAGCTTGTTAAAACATTTCAATTGATATTCCTCCATTCCTGGGACCTTGTGCTGTTCTATATCATTGTGTTGTTTTTTTTATCATATGCCACCTCTTGAAATGGTTGAATACGGACTATTTCTTTTTGCTACAGTGACTCTATTCTTCCATCTTCTTTTAGAATGTATCAGATTCAAATCTACCTATTCACTGCCAATGAGTTCTCCCTCTTTTTTACATCGCCCTTAGGACTTATTTTTTAAAAAGATAATCTCTACCATTATTGTTTATTATTCTTTTAAATGATATTTAGGATCATTGTATTCTAAGGAGAATTACTGTGAGTTACAGTGATTTTGAAATGAAACTACGATTCAATTTAGAAAGCACTGAAATGGTGGCAGTGTTTGCGGCGTTGGTTTGTTTTTTCTCATACAGTTAATGGCCTACGATGTATATGACATGAATCTCAAATTAATCACTTGTGCTTTGTGACGCTTGGCAACTTTCTAGAAGGACTTCATTTTTCTCATTGTTAGAAAATGGATTGAAATTCCTGTTTCATGTGGTTGTAGAACGCTCAATATACGTTTCTGTTTGCTGTGAGTTCAATGAAATCAATGGCACTTACTAACAGCAAAATAATTTTCAGCAGTGTAGGCTCTTCACTCAGTGTTGGGCTTCTTCATTTTTTCCTTAATAAGTTATTGTGGGAGATCTGTGAATTCTGTCCTTGCTGTGCTTATCTACTTTATTATATGTCATATCAATATGCTGCTCTATTAGGTGCTTTTGAGTCAGCTCCTTTCATGGTAACTGTGCATATACCAGAGTGAAATATTCCTTAGTCCTGTGGTATCATCTTGATCAGTCATATATTTGAGTCCATTCCTGTGTCTTTTACTAATCTAATAAATGGCCTTTACTAAATGCCCAATTTGTTCTAAACAATATGCTGGGCACTTTGCATACTTCATTTCTCATTTTTACGTGAGCCCTGGAATGTTGGTTATTGCTGATATGTATTACAGCTACTGATTTCTATCTATTTTTATCAATTTAGTATTTTGTGTTAGTTACTGAATTTGTCATCTGTTGGTATTCTCAGTCTTTTATTTCCTATTCATAAAATGATAACATCTTCAAATAATGATCTTTAGGATCTGAAAATTGAAATCATGTACACAGTTCGCTCTCCATTAACATCACTTTAGTATTCCGCTGAGTTCACCAACATAAGTATTTTAGGAACATTTTGCCCAGTAAGAGTCATTCCAGGAAGTATTTATTGTTTATTCCAGGGAACTTCTGAAAGACGCATCAACTCTTCAACAGAAAGCATCAGATGAGAGCTTTACGCTGGATCCTCCTTGAAACTCTGCTTCAAAATCTTAATTTTCTGTGCCCACTAATTCTAAACTGTTATATCATGATCTTTACCCAATCCTAAGGCAGGTATTGAAAGACCTGCTTTAGCAAACCTTCTGAACCTTTTGCCCTCTGTCCTATGAGACACTGCTAAGCTTCTGTCAAGCTAATGTCTCCGAGAGTTTGTCTTATCACCAGTTGTCTTGGTGATATTTTTAGGGGAATCAATAGTTGACTTTGGTTTTTTTTTCCCAGAAGACATATATCTTTTTATTTCATTGAATTGCCCAGAACTTAAAAATAATACTAAAACGTGTTTAAATGCTGGCATTTTTCGCCATTAATTTGTTCCATGTTAGGATTGAAATTTCACCTGTGTCTCCTCATAGAATCTATTGTGGAGTGTTACTTTGTAATGGGTAGTTTGTTTTATTCTAAGGAGGTATGCATGCATTCTTTTCTGTGCATGTGTGTGTGTTCCAAAAGGATGTTAAAGAAAGAATGGGTATTGAATTTATGTTGGTCATTTATGAAGATAATATATTTTCTTTTGATCTAAGTGATCTCTTCTTTTATTCTGTGTTTCAGAGAAAAGCCTCCCCTATTTTAAAAATATAACACATGTGTCCATATTTTTAAATTTTGATCTCTATTATTGAATGATTTTTTTGGTATATTTATCAGAACTGGGAACTAAAGCTATATTACATTTTAGCATAAATGAAGTAGCTTCCCAATATTTCCCTGTCTTTAAGAGCAGTCTAGACAACATGAGAACACACTGACTAGGTCACCTTCCTTGGTAATGTTGACCTTCTTTGATCCAAGGGCAATGTGAAGATTCAAGACATGATTTTCATATATTAGAAAAATTTTGAGTTCCTTCAATCAAATTCCAGCCTAAAACTAACATTCACTTCCCATTTGGCAAGGGCTACTAGCATGGTAGCCCTTTCTCTGCTCAGCAACCCTGGAAGATAGATGATCTCAGGGTGTCTGGCTTACAGGGAAGGAGCACTACCCAGCATGTTTAATTTACATCCTGCCGTCCCTGTGAAAAGGACAAGCTCACAAAACTCCCTTCCTTGTAGATCTTTAACTGTGGATGGCTTTGAACCTCTAATCCAAAAACATTTCCCAGCTCTCCCAGCCCTTTCAGTGTGCTCTGGGAAACACAACATCTGCCATTGGAAAAAGGCCTCTGTACCTTCACCCTCCTTTTCTTCCCTTTACCACATTTCTGTAACTCAGAATATGAAGAAGTTATCTTTTTACTGTTCCTATTTTCTCAATGAATTGTGCACGTTATCTCTGAGGGTGGAAGTGAAGGCACTCCCCCGTGCACTCTATTTTAAATCTCAGTTTCCATGAGAGGGTCCTTCTCGGAGCATCTCCTATTGGGATTGTTTCTTCTCTCCCCTCATCCTACAAACCACAGGCCTGGGGATGCACTGCTGTTCTCTGTGATTTCTTTCCACGTCCAATTCCCAAACTATTTTCTATTCTCTTTCTCCAAAAACTTAATCTCCTTTGTAGCACATGCTACCCTTTAAAGACCCTTGTTACCAATGGCTGTGGTTTTTCTGCCTTACACCGCTCTCACTGAATAGAGAGCATGGGGCCCGGTGCTGTGCTTCCCCTCAGGACTTCCGATATCATCCTGGGTGCGCCATGCAGTGCTGCTCCTTGAATGCGTTACTGTCAGTGTTCTCTCTCTCCAACCACCCATCTGTCAGTTTGCTCCACTGTAGTGACATGTGTTGCCATGATGCAGGCAGCCATGTCCCCAGTGTTTCAAGTAACAGCAAGGCCACCCAGGATGGACAGGTCCCAGTGGTACTTCCAAAGCAAGGCAATCTAAAAACACAGTCTGATGATCTACTTCCAAAAGTTGGAAAATGCAAATCATAACTATCACAACAGGATTTTGTTCAACGGTGTTGGAACAGGAGCTCCTCCTACACTGGAGGAGCCTTAAAGGACACTGTGTTTGAGGTAACAGTGGACTCCGGCTGATGGAGTATTTGAAGATGGCAGAACCGGAAAACGCTTGGCTCCGTTTTATGGGATTGCCATGAGTTGGACCTAATCTAATGGCAATTAACAACAGCAATTCTTTTTTTAACCTTTTCTTAATCAATAATAACCCTAATTTGCAAATCGGATCATTAACCTTTAAGTCTTCTAGAACACCATTCCACTAAACCTTTTTCAACCTTGCTGCCCCCTCTCACTCCTGATAACTATGAAAGAATATTTCTTTTTGTCATTTTTGACTTTTTAAAATAGTAGTCTCATAAAATATTCATACTTCTGTGATTGATTCATTTCACCCAGCACGATGACCTCCAGATTCATCCATGCTATGAGTTGTTTCAGTGATTCCTCTTTTTCCAGTTATGTGGAGGTGCCATAGCTGCTTATCAGTTTTCCAATGATGTGCATTTGGATTGACTTCATGCTTTTGTAATTGTAAATAGTGCTGCAATGAACATGTGTGTGCATATATCTATTTGTGCCATGACTCTTCTTCTTTAGGATATATAGCTAGTATTGGGGCTGTTGAGTCATATGGTATTTCTATTTCCAACTTTTCATGAAGCATTTTACTGTTTTTTTTTTCATAGTGGTTGTACTATTATAAAACCCCACCATCAATTTATGAGGGCTTAGTCTCTCCACATCCTCACAAGTGTTTGTTGTTTTCTATATTTTTTTTAACTTCACAATTAATGCTGGGGTTAGATGATATTTCGTTGTTTTATTTTTTTATTTGCTTCTCTTGAATGATTATCGATGTGAGCATATCTTCAAGTCCTTCTTTGCTGAAGCATCTGTTCCTATCCTCTGTTGATATTTGATTGGATATTTATCTTTTTTGTTGTTGAGATGTTTGAACTTTCTATACATTTTAGAGATTATCTTGCAAGATCTATTATTATCAAAACATTTTTTCCAGTCTGTGAATTTTTTTTTACTTTTTCAATGAGATTGCCTCCATCAACACACACAGTAGTCACTGGTGACATTGTTTATTGTATAAGCCAATCTAATATTTGGATAAAAGTTGATCAATGAAAGTGGCTTCAGCCCCTTGTTGAAAAACAATGTTAGAATGATAGACTTGGAAGTTCTTCTAGTCCCTACTAGTCCAATAAATCTGCCTATTTCTAATGAAATTTTAGTTTTGCTGTATCTGGAATATGACCAATATTCCTTTTATCTGGAATCTTTAATCAGAAAAGCCTGGCCCCATCTAGTTCTGGTCTCAGGCTAGATGAGGCCATGGTTCACAGGGGCTATCAGTCCTGTGGACTAGTTTCTTCTTTGAGGTTTTGGCTTCCTTCGTTTTCTTTTGTTCCAGACAAGTAGAGATCAATACTTTTATCTTAAATAAGCTGCCACCTTTTTGTTTACAACTGACCTTCGTGTCCCTAATGACTACAGTTTGAGCCCTCCTGCCCAGAAACTCATTCCCTCCAGATGTGCGGACATGTCAAAAGTTTTCATAAATTTCCTCATGCATGCTCCCCACCTTTATACCTACATATTTTGCAGTAAATATATATGTATATATAGATATATATATAGACACACACATACACATACACTGTCAAATACATAAAAATAGTGGATATTGGGCCTCAACTCAAGTATTCCCTTAACACAAGAACACTTTGTTCTAACAATCCGGCGTTCTGTGATGCTCACCTTCCTGACAGGATCGCTGAAGACAAAATGGGTGCATAAGCAAATGTGATGAAGAAATGTGGTGCCCGGCTATCAAAAGATACAGTGTCCGGGGTCTTAAAGGCTTGAATATAAACAAGCAGCCATCTAGCTCAGAAGCAACAAAGCCCACATGGAAGAAACACACCAGCCTGTGTGATCACGAGGTTTTGATGGGATCAGGTATCGGGTATCTAAGACCCAGAATAAAACCATACCCAAGGTGAATAGTGGGGTGGTGGTGGTAATGAAGTGGAGACCCAATGCCCATCTGTGGACAATTGGATGTCCCCTCACATAGGGGTCACAGGGAAGAGATGAGCCAATCAGGGTACAGTAGAGCACCGATGAAACACACAGCTTTTCTCTTGTTCTTTGGTGCTTCCTTCACCCCACTATCATGACCTCAATTCTAATTTACAAATAGAATTAGACCAGAGCATGACCACTGCTACAGATAAGAGCCCGAAACACAGGGAATCCAGGATAGATAACCCCCTCAGGGCCAACAAGGAGAGTAGGGATACCAGGAGGATTAGGGGAGGGTGGGGGAGTAAGGGGGAATCAATCACAAGGATCAATCTGGATCCCCCTCCCAGGGGACAAATAACAAACAAACAAAAAGTGGGGGAGGGGTGACTAAGGACGATGTAAGACAGGGAAAAAATAATCTATAACTCTCTAGAGTTCGTGAGGGAGGGAGGGCGGTTAGGGGAAGGAGGGGAAAGAAATGGGGAGTAGATATCAGAGTTCAAGTGGGAAGAAAGTCCTTTGCAAATGATGATGGTGGCATATGTGCAAATGTGCTTGATGCATTGGAGGAGTGTATGGATTACGATAAGAGATGTTGGAGTCCCCAATAATAGTATTAAAAATAAAAATAAAATAGTGGACATATTTCCACTCTTTCTTTCATACCTCTTCAGTCTGTGCATAACAGTTATTGCACTATTGTGTGTATATAAGAATTTCGGCCTCTGTTAGCATTAACTCTTAAATATCCCCCATTGTCTTTTCTTGCTTCCATAGTTTTTGGGATTTCTCTTTTAATCTTTTGGTGCACAGACATGTGTAATTTTTAGGAAGACTACCTAGACTGTCTTCTGTTTGGACATTTTTAGTTATGTTTGATAGTATATTTATGACATACAAAGGGACCCTAAGTTTGTCCCAATTCTTTCTTTGATGGTCTTTATAGTTTTGGTTTCTGCATTTGGGTCATTGATCCATCTTGGTGTTTTTTGTTTTAGTTTTATAATGTGAGATATGGGTTCTGTTTAATTTTCCTGAAAATGGAGATCTAGTTTTACCTTCTCCATTTAGTATGTTACAGCTCTTTGTCAAAGATTATTTGTATATAGATCATTCCATCCAACCACGTAACTCACCTGGATTTTCAATTTCCAGATGGCCCTTTGAAACTGATGTCTCTTCTTCGTGTTTCCATGCCCTTGCATGTGAAATGTCACCCAGGGCTCATTACAAAATCTCTGTTGTCTCGTGAGTTCCCAGCTTAGATGTATGGTGCATCACTAAAATTACTCCTTTGCATTTAGTATTAACGCCTGTAGTTCTTTCTCTCAATTGTTTGACAAAATCCTAACCTCTATTAACTCCAACACTTTAGCTACCCTAGGACTGAGAAAAAAGCACAAGCATACTTACCGAGTTCATATTACGTAAATGACCATATTCTCAAATACGGTGGCTATTGACATTCTATATTGCCTTAGGAATTTCACTTCTGTACTCTCTGCGATTACTGCTTCTTATTTGATCCTCTCTCTTTAAAGCTCAAATGCCTCCAAACTCTCTTTAGTGTCAGGAGATGGCACGGTTCTTTTTGAACTGAGAAAATAGACACAATTAGGACCGAGCATCCTCGTAGCCTCCTCACCAAGTATTTGTTTCTGGATCTGTGCCTGAACACTACTTTCTCTCTCTGATAATACTGTTCCCGAGTCTGCTGGAGATGGCCCCTCTCCCAGGGCACTGGAGAATCCCATTCTCCATTTATTGAGCAGCACCATTTTCAATAACCCTCAAGCCTCCCGCTCTTCCGTTGGATCTCTCCCTTCCCTATACTGGCAAAATGCAACGTAATTCATGGAAAGATAAAGTAACAGGATTCCATGCCCATTCCCATTTTTTCTTCCCTTATGTAGTAAAACTCCTTAAAATTCTATGTGTACAATTTCTTCTTCATCATGTAGTACACTCATAAGTGTGTTCGTAGCTTTAATAGTATAAGAATAATTAATATGGCAGCGAAGAAGGCATTATGTCACTTTCAGGAAATCTATAGTCTCTGATGTACACTGAAAAAAATCTTTCATAGGTGAAGCCTTGACCACACTCATTGCATCTATTTTCTTTCTCTCCAATATGAATTATGATTTCAAGGTGAAATTAGGTTCTGTCACGATGGTTACAGAGAGTTGCTCCAGTATGTCTTTCTTTGTTTTTGTTTTTGATTCTCAAGCACATTTGCACACATGCTGCCATCATCATTTTCAAAGCATTCTCTTCCCACCTGAGCCCTCCCTCATGAACCCTTGATAAGTTATAGATCATTATTTCCATATCTTACATCATCCTCTATCGTCCTTCACCTACTTTTCCATTATTTGTCCCCCTGGGAGGTGTTCTTCGTGGATCCTTGTGATTGATTCCCCCTTTCACCTCCCACCTTCCCCTAATCCTCCTGGTATCTCTACTCTCATTGTTGGCCCTGAGGGGCTTAGCTATCCTTGGTTCCCTTGTGTTGTGGGCTCTTATTTGTAGTAGTGTACATGCTCTGATCTAGTCCTATTTGTAAGGTAGAATTGATGTCATCATAGCAGGGTGAAGGAAGCACCAAAGAACTAGAGGAAAGTTGTATGTTTCATTGGTGCTATACTGCACCCTGACTGGCTCATCTCTTCCCTGTGACCCCTCTGTGAGGGATGTCCAATTGTCTTCAGATTAGCATTGGGTCTCCACTCCATGCCAGAACCCCCCCCCCCATTCACCTTAGCTATGTTTCCCCCCCCCCTGGGTCTTAGATGCCAGATACCTGATCCCATCAACACCTCATGATCACAAAGGGTGGTGTGTTTCTTCCATGTGGGCTTTGTTGCTTCGTATGACTTTTTGATGAGTAAACAAGCTACGTATCATATAAAATTATTTTTTTCACCCCTTTCCATCCCTAGTATGAGTATAAGGGTTTCTTTTAGTACGAGTATGAGTATGGGTTTGGTAGGATCTAATAAAATTTGACTAACACATGAAAGCCTTCTCAGTTTGAGTACATGTACTAATAAGTTTGCCCTCATTTGTGAACTCAGTGATGCAAGTTTGGATTTCCTAATGATGTATTTTCAAGATCTTTTAAAGACTGCAAGCAGGGTGTTTTCTTAGAATTCCTTAATTTTGGTTTGTTAGGAGTTTTCTCACATGAAGTTCAGGCTGTGAACTCCCAGCCAGCATATGATATAATGACTGTGTTACCCTCAGAGTATCATACCCTACAGGGTTTGATGTTCTCCTGACCCTCTTTGGGGACACTGATTTTGATCATCTGTGAAAGATGCTGCCTGATTCTCCACTGTGCACTCACTAACAAAATATCTGAATCAGCTAAATGGCCATAAAAATATCTTCGTCCTCAGCAAACATCTTTCCCAGGTTTAACACATTTTAATGATTCTTTCAATCTACAACTCCTTTGCATATTTATCAGTTAACACTATTTTATAAGAAAGGATCATCTCCTCCATTATTTGCCTATTTTTATTTATATAATCTATTTATATCCCCAGTTTATATATATTATCAGGGAACTCATAATACCTCTTAAAACTTATTTTTTCTTGATAACATTGATACTCTTTGCTTCCCTTTTTGGTTTGGTTTGATTTGATTTGGTTACATTTGATTTTTGTATCTTTGCCAGACCTATTAATTTGACTTATTTTTAATATTTTCTTTTAGGTAACTAAGTCTCATTCAAATCTAGTGTTTAATATGTTCACAGTCCATTGCTGATATTGATGTTCTGAAAGCAGTAGAAATGCCCAGTAAGACTTGACAAATAATTCTTATTATTTCCAAATAATAATTTTTCCAAAATAATTAAAATCAAAGAGGCAATTTGCTCATTCTACCTAAGATATAGAGATGGAAGGGATTAAATACTTTTATTTTGAAATGACACTGTTCATCAAAGGTCAGGGTCAAGAGCGGCAGCTGACCTCCTTTGATTTGGTGGTGGCTGTTTTCTCCCTAATGAGGAGTAGTAATGATTGCTCTCAGGGTTCTCCACTGAGTACTTCCACAAAGGATAGAGAACCTGGGCTAAATGATCTCCTCCTCATTTATTTGGCCTTCAGACTGGAGGGCTATTCAACAAGTTGGTGGTTATCTTCACTGTTGCGGGATTAACTAATTAATGTAAGTGGAAAACATTTTGTGCTTCCACAGATGAAAGATTTGGAAATCATTCAATCCTATTATGTGCTATTTTCTTATTCTTTAAGTAAAAGCTTAATTAGTGACTTTGGAAGGAAATGAGAAGCAATCAAGCACATTATGTTTTGGAAGATTCATCTTTCTACAGTAAAAATGCTTCCGCCATGAGGTTCATTGTGTTCAGTGCATAATTCAGTTCCCAGAACAATGTATTTACTGAGAATGCACCATGCCACTGTGATCTGCCAGTATAAATGATACCACTATAAAGTTTTACAAACGGTTTTCCATGCACAAAATGGAAACTTCAAACCCAAGGAAACCCAAAACCTCTCATTAAAATAGTGACGGTTCAAGCAGTACTACCTTGGTCTTTTAGGGTTGCTATGTGTTGTAATTGACTCACTGTCAAACAACAAGAATCATAACACATGATGCTCTAATTTTAATAAAAGATTTAGACTTACAAAAGGGTGAAATAAATGTAAAATAAAAGTCCTAGACTCACTGCCATCAAGTCAATGCCCCTGCTGATTCCTAGGGCCCTATTATAGGACAGGGTAGAACTGCCCCTGTGAGTTTCTGAGATAGTAACTCTTAAAAAAAATAGTTTCAAACGAGAGAGAGAGAGAGAGAGAGAGAGAGAGAGAGAGAGAGAGAGAGAGAGAGAGAGAGAGAGAGAGAATGGTAAAGCTAATTAGGTACAACTATACCCTTTTGGGATTCACTCTCTTGGCTCATCATGGCTTCATGAGACTACCAGTCAATTGGACTAATTCTGATTTTAGAGTTTCTGATCTACTCCCAGTACTGCAAGCAGTGCCCAGGATCTAACATAAGCTCACAAATGGTCATGTAAGATAGTACAGTTGATCTCTACTTACCTGGAGTAGCAAAGGGAAAGAGAGACCCAGGAATCAGAGCAGAAACTAGTTGCTTCCATCAACCCCTGCCCCCTCTTCCAAAAGGCCGACAGAATTACATAGTGCAAGTTACTAAGAAGATGAATCTTGATTAAATGGGAAATAGGTGGGGCACAATTTCAAATTTCTTTCAGAATCCAGGCTTAATGGGCATACTGAGGTGGGAGGAAATGCCCTGTTATCCTCAGAAAACCTGTAACCTTGATCTTAAACTATCCCTTGAATTGCTCTTCAAACTACGTAATAGTTTAGCCGAATTAGTAAAGAATGCTTTCCTTGAACATTTTGGTTGTTGAAAGCATTATCTTTTATCAGACCAAATTGCCACCAGTCACTGTAAATCCCAGATGTGCGGTCTGTGGGTCACGGAGTATGTCAATGGTGTGAAGTAATGTGGGGTGAGATAATGAGTATGGTGATACAATGTGAAGAATGTGACCACTGTCATTGAAACGGACATGTAGAAATTATTGGATGAGGATATGATTTGCTGTGCATATTTTCAGTGGAAATAAAATGTAAAGATAATGTTTTTTAAAAAGTTCTCTTAATTACACTATTCTAATAAAAAAAATATGGACTGCAATGTATAGAATTCCCTGCCTGCCTGAGTTTCCCTTTCCTCTGTTCCTGCACCGGGTTACAGCTTGCTGTTGCTCTGGTGAGATGTCCTGGAACCCGTTTCAGCTCAGAGCGACCCTGTGTACACAGCAGGCAACACTGCCTGTTCCTGTGTCATCGTCACAACTGCGTGAGCCATTGCTGCAACCGTGTTGTGAATCCATATCATGGAGGGGCTTTCTCATTCTGGCGGGCCTTCTACGTTACCAAGCACGAAGTCCTTTGTCAGAGACGGGTATATCCCGCAACATCACTGGAGTTTGTGAAACAAAGTTCACGTTATTAATATATTACTTTTGATCCTCACTGGAAATTTTAATATTAGGTTAAGCTGTTCTCCTTTCCATAAGGGGATCATACCAGAGTTTTCTTCAGTACTTTTTCTCAAGACAGATATATCTATTGAGTCAGATGCTAGGTTATTCAGATGTATAACTTACATTTTTTTTCTAGAGTTATTTGCCAGAACTTTCTGGCTTGTAGACATAGTGGGTGAAGTGTCTATCTTAACTCTTGACTGATTAGAAGTTATAGTCTTTGAGAAGAAGAATATCTTCAAATACTAAAGGACTTTATACTAGTATTTAAGTAACCTTTCATCCAAGTAGGAAGTTTTCCATCTACATTTCCTTAGAAATATCCTCCAAACTTGATGATTATTTCAGTGGCAGGCTTTAATAGTTTCTTCTCCTTACAAGCAGTAGAGCATAACTAATAAATCGAGGTCCTCCTTTCGAAGGAAGAGTAGGTTTTCTTACCAGGGTAGGAGGAGATGGCATTGATGTGGGTGGCTCGGATGACGCCCACCCGGGTCCCACGGTTGTTCTTCATGCACATGCAGATGCAGATGGCAATTCCCGCAATGACCCCCATGATAAATACAATTCCAAACACAATGCCGGCGATGGCAGTGCCCCTGAGGAAGAAAAGCAAAGGTGCTCTTATCGAAGAGGTTCATAAGGATTCTTCATTCACGATAATGAAGCGCTTTCAATGTAGTCCCTCACTACGTGGCAAAACACCTGTCCTTAGGTATATGTATATTTTCTGTATTTCAATATGTAAGGAAAAGTTCAAACCATAGGGAATCCACTTTCAGCAAAGTTTAGCCATCATCCAGTTTCTGGTTTTAAAATTTAATGGATTTATGCAGAGCACAATTTTATACTTATGCTTTTTAAGTAATAATAATTAGTACGATTCTGCTTGAGATGTTGTAATAGGCTTGGTAGTACTTAAACAGCAATGATTATATCTATTGTTCAATGATTATATGTATTCAATGAAAACAAGTTGACAAATTGCCAAAATATTAGGTACGATTCTGCATTTATTTCTCATTAAAGCTCTTTATCAAGTAGAATAAGAACATTTCTTCCTTCACAAAACAAAACAAAATATCCTCTTTTACTATTACCCAGAGAATAGTGTGACAAACAAGTATTCCTAGTAAATTCAAGAACAATATAAGTACAACCCCTATTTTTATTCATGTGGTTTATTCTATTTCCCCTAGGAAGTTCTAATTCTTGCAACAAAACTGATAAAGAACAAAAAATTGCATGAGTCATTATTATAATTATTTGTAGACAATGTTGTTTACAGGAGTCTAAATTTATCCAGTAGTTTGAAACACAATGAGGGACTGTTTATCAAAATGTTAATTTTGAGCAGGTCGTACATTTCTAGTAAATATTCCTAAGGAAATTGAGTTCATTGTGCAAAAGTAATGTAACAAAGATGGCTATCAAAGTGTTCTTGGTGACAGCAAGATGCTTAAAATATTCTAAGTGTGTGTACAAAGAGAGTTGATACAGAATAAAACAATTGATGCCTTCATGGAATGAATCCTATAGGATGAAGATGTCTATTTGCGTTGAAGTGACTTGTTGCAAATCCATAATTGATAGTATTTCTACAACTGGAAAAGCTAGTCAGCATGAAAATACCAATATAAAAGGGATACTGAGGTAAAATTATATTTTACAGAGTCATTGGGTAGGCATGGGTGAAAGAAAATTCCAAAGTTTGCTTTGACTTGAAGCACCCATTTTCAAATTTCGCAACTATTTCTTCTGTATTTTTCTCCATGTTCTGCAATAATATGGTTTCATTTCTTTAAATTTATTTTTAAATTTAAAATTAATTTTTAAATTGCATGTATAATGTATTGATTTCCTCTTACTTTATTTTGGAATTTAATTGCTCAAATTTTAACTTTTTTTACTGTTAGGTCATAGTACAACTTTTCTTAGAAATAATAAGAAATTTAATGGAATATAATTCACATACCACACAATCCTCCCATTTAAAGTATAATTTCAATGGTTTTTAGTGTACTCAGAGAAACATGGAGCTATGGCCGCAGCCAACTCTAGAGTCTCTTCATGACCACTAAGAAACTGTCTGCATCCTTGAGAGCATCTTGTTTTACCTTCTTGGTTATCTTTTCTTCTTTCTGATAATAATGATTCTATATATTTGAAGTTTCCTCCGTTTCCTGATTTTCCTCTGGCCCTTCTAGGTTCCCCTTTATTAATTATTTAGCTCTCTCTTGTGTTTGAAGTGAACTCTTTCCTATTAAAAAAACAAAACGAAACCCACATCCAAATCATACCCACTGCTGTTGAGCCCTTTCCAACCTGAGGCTACAAGTCTCTATGGGAACAGAAAGCCTCATCGTTCTCCCACTGAGTGGCTGGTGGGTTTACCATGCAGAGTACCCAATGCATAACCCACTATAGCACCTTGGCTCCCTATTTAAAAATAAACCATTAGATAGATAAATAAGAGGCCTTTAAAAAGCTGCTTGGGACTTCAGTGGGAAGAACTTGGATAACAGTAGAGGACCCTCTGAGAGGTCCCTAGACCTTTTCTTTGTAACTGTTCACTTTTCTCCATTAAAAATTCCTCTGATTTCATACATGGAGACCCTGACCCTGTTGGCCAGTGTTCTGTGGGCTGCAGATTCACTGAGGAAGGTATGACTATTTCCCAAACCCCACGCTTTCACTTCACAGACTTCAAGCTCAAGTCTTCAGGAACAAAGCCATTGTGGTTTAAAAGCACAGCCCTGGAAGCTCACTTGCCTGGGTTCCAATGGGTAACTCTGAGCAAGTTACTCAATGTCTCCTTGCCTCAGTCTGCTCATAACATGGAGGTCAGCGTGGAGTTTATCTGACTCTCTTCTCAAATTCCACGTCACGTAATACTGGTACACATGAATTTATGTACCAAATATGTATATTTTTATTCATGGTGTGATCTGAGAATCTGCTCTCTATGGTTTTAGGACACATCCATGTCTCATTCACATCTTCTGGGGACCACATGAGTCTACAGGTCAGAAAGTGTGGGATTTTGATGAGGGAAAACCAGCACATACAATATACTGTATATTTCCAGGAGTAACTCGGAAGGCACACAGAGCATTTACAATGTTGCGGTGAAGTTAGGATTTCTGGAGTGAGTACAGAGTAACTGAAAAAGAAAGTCCCAGGTTCATTAATGTCCCAGTCTTGCTATAATTTTATAAAACATTTTATTTTCCAGAGTTTTGTGAAGCTTTCAGAATGGGAGACCAAGGATTGTAAACTTCTATTTGTATTTTAGGAGTCCTTAGGTGGCTCAAAGGGGTCCTGGCGGTATAGTGACTTTGAGTTGGGCTGCTAACCATAAGGTCAGCAGTTCAAAACCACCAGCCACTCTCAAAACATGGGTCTTCCTACTCCTGTAAAGCATTGCAGACTTGGAAACTCACAGAGAGGGTTCACCCTGTCCTACAAGGTTGCTATGAGATAGCATCACTCAAAGGCAGTGTTTTCTTTTGTTTTTAAGGTGGCTCAACTACTGAACATCAAAAGATGTGGCATTTGGACCCACCCCAAACACCTTAGTGGACAGGCCTGCCCATCTTGCCTCTGAAAGGCCCCCCTCGAGAATCACAAGGAGCAGTTCTACTCTGCACACGGGGGACCCCCCGGAGCAGGGGTCAAATCAATGACAATTTTCTCCCTAAGATTTTTTCCCCAACAGCATAGGCAAATAGAATATCATTAAGAGTTCCAACAGACACCTGTAAAATATTCCTACCTGCATTTTCATCTTCCCATTGGATTATGAAGAGGGAATAGAAGACATATTGGATGTCTTGCTACTAGTAATCAAAGAATGACAGCATCTCATAACTTATATAAATACAGGCATGCTTTGTTTGATTGAACTTCTCTTTATTGAGCTATGCCGATGCTGATATTTGACAAATGAAATGTTGTGGCAACCCTGTGGCAAGTGAATTTGTCGGCTTCGTTTCTCAATAGCACGTGATAGCTGTTTTCTCTGTCACATATCGCTAATTCTCACAATATTTCAAGCTTTTTCAAAATGCCATTGAACACCTATCAGACTACATATGGTTCAGTGTAAACATAACTTTTATACACACCAGGAAATCAAACAATGTGTGTGATTCACTTAATGCAATATTCACTTTATTGGTCTGGAACCAAACCTTTAAAAAATCTTCTCAAGGAAAAAAAAATCTATCAAAGGAGATAATTTGAAACAAGATAACTAAAAATCATGTGGAAACTTCCCTTTTATTACAATTTCCAGGTCTAAGTGAGATTAGAGAGTTTAATTTATGTTCCAGAAATAATCAATGGCCCAATTATTCAGGCACAGTTTCCAAAGTGTGGGTTATGAAAGCTGTTAAGATATCAAATTGGGACATATTTATATTCATTATTTCTAGCTTCACACGGAGGAAAGAAGAAAAATGAGTTGCATTTGTTTCCTTGTTGGCAGCTCCAGCACAAGTGCCTGCCCTTTAGGTCAATAACGAGACTGCAGCTAATGTGCAAAAGCAGCTTTTCTTATAAGTCCTGATTTGGGTGTCCTTGATCCTCTGATGCCCATTAGCAATTGTGAATTTGTTGTCTAAGAAGTGGCAAGTATAAAATGTATAGCATTATTTGCTTGTTATTAATTAAAAGAAACAACAAACAAAGGGGGCCTCCCTGCATATACATTACTCGGTTTAGTTAACTGTTTCCATGAGAGAATTTATTACTTTGAGAACATTGGCAACATAAAAGCTTCAGAACACTTTAGGTAATGTATTTTTTCAGGTAATATATTTTAATGTCTCTATCGGTTTATCTTTGAAAAGAGTCTGTATGTTTTACTGTTTAAGAGCTGTTCATGTTGAAATCGCCATAGCGCCACAGGAGGTTGTAAAAGGCGTAGCGCAGTCCTACGTGGCCCTTCATCCGGTTTCTCCTCACTGGTTACGTCTGAAATGATTAGAATTTTACCAACGTAGGAACCCGACATTGCTATAAATAAAGTTCTATGCCATTTTAATGACAGGTATAGGTGTATGTAACCACTACAAGCAAGGTACAAAGCTTCCCCACCACCACAGGTATTTCTGTTGTGCTGTTTTTTCATTTACCACTTCTCTTGTCATTTTGTGATGGTGTGGGCATTGCTGTGATGCTGGAAACTGTGCCACTGGGATTTCAAGTACAAGTGGCGTGACCCACAGTGGGCAGATTTCAGGGGAGCTGCCAGATCAAGACGGACTAGGAAGAAAAAGTCTGATGACCTGCTTTCAAACATTAGCCAATAAGAAGCCTAGAAGATGAGTCCTCTGGGTTAGAAGTCACCCAGAATACATACTGGTCTAAATAGTTGATTCAACCACACTAACAGTCACCGAGATAGTGACAAACTAGGCAACATTTCAGTCTATTATACATTTGGTTGTTATGAGTCGGTGCCAACTTGATGGCAACTACCAACAACAATAGGCAAATGGTTTTTTTTAATGATTATTCATTATAGCAAATGCCTCTTTAATCACTTTAATCCAGGAGTGGGTAAATTAAGGCCATGGGTCAGAGGCTGACCCCTAGTGGTTGTCTAGAAATGGTGTTATTTGAACAGCCCCCCAGTTTGTGTGTGATTTGTGGCAGCTTTAGCAGGTTCCTCGTGGTGCAATGGGTTGCACAGTTGAGCTGCTACTTATAAGGTCAGCAGTGGAAGCCCCCCCCCCCGCTACTCCACAGGAGAAAGATGATACTTGTTATTACTGTAAAGTTGCACAGTCTTGGACACCCATAGGAGCAGTGTTACTCTGTCATATCAGGCCACTTGACTTCATGTAACCAAAATGATGATAGTGAATTGGAGTTATGGATAGTGTGGTAAAGTAGAATTCCTTAATACAGCTCTACTATCCATGTCACCGTAACTCTCACCCAGTGATAGGGCGGGGCTATGCAGCTGGGCATGTGCAACATTAGTAGAGCAGGTCAGTTTTAGTTCCCACTCCCCAGCTATAAGGACGAGCCCTCTCCGAAGCAGGAACACAGAGGAAGCCCGTGACCTTTAAGAAAGAAGAACATGTTTAATATCTCTATCTGAAGTGGTGGAGACTAAGGCTAGAGGTGCCAGAGGCTGTGTCATGGACACCTTGAAACAGAGCAAAGGAGCCAGGGCCAAGGCAAGGATACCATGAGAGAGAACAAAAAGAACAGCACCGAGACCATGAGGGGAGAGAGAGAGAGAGAGAGAGAGAGAGAGAGAGAGAGAGAGAGAGAGAGAGAGAGAGAGAGAGAGAGAAAGAGATCGTGTGGCCATTGCAACAAATTATGGAGCCCAGCAGAGAAGCAGAGTGTTGTGAGCAGAATGGTTGGTGTCCAAATAGGATAAAGAAGGATGGACAGTGGAGTCAGGACTGACTTCTGCCTCAAAATAGAAGTTAGATTCTCCTTCTCCTTTGGTAGAAGTGCTCCTTGCTTGAAGGAGTCAGGTGTGGCCTCAGCACTGTTTTCTCAGGGAGTATAAGTGGATTGTGGTTGACTATTAAGCTAGAGATTGACAGTTGCGCCCACCCAACAGTACCATGGAAAAAAGACCTGGAAGTCTACTTCTGTAAAGATTGCTTTTGTGGTTCATTGGCATAGGTGAATGGTTGTGAGAGAGAAAGCATTGCTCACAAAGCTTAATAGAGTTGTTATCATCTAGCATCTTACAGAAACAATATAGTGGTTTCATTTAATACATAAATGAATAAATTAATATTGTTTCCCCCTAGGTGCTACTTTCTAAAATAAAATGCCATTGGTTATGATGTAACAAAATAAGTCATAGGACAGGTAGTACAATTAGTACTAGCAATTCTAACATTCTATGGTGTCTAGAAACACTTCTAATTTCAATTATTTAAATTTTATAAGATTTGAATTTTTGCGTGTGATAAATTCTGCTAATCTTGTTTTTTGTGGTAGTTACATAATTACACGTCAACTTGTTAAATAGGTTATAGGGGTGGAGTCTAACCGGTCAATGAGGTCGTAGCCAATGAGGCCTCTGTGTGGATATGGTCTACTCCTGAGGACTCTGGGAACTCCTGTCTTCCTCCCTGGAGGGCAGGTACTCACTGCGCTCCATCTTCCTACTGACAAGCCACGTGGAGTTTTGAGGATGGCAGCCAGAGCCCTGGAGCTAGAGGAGCCATATTGAGAACCTGCCAGTGCTGAGATCCAAAAGACTTCAACCCATTGGCCTGTGATCTTCCTGCATTTGGAGTCTTTGCATGTATTGTGTGAGTCTAAAGAGGAATTTATAGACCGGTATCGAACATATGAGCCAATATCTGATTTATGGCCTTGAACTGGACTGAGCTGAGATGTTTTCTTTTTTTTTAAAATAAATTTATGAATAAAGCAAGACCTTTATGCAAACATTCTCAAGATGTCCTTTTTAAGGAAGTATGCCTGTTTTACCAAGTACCAGAAAGCCTTTTGAGATGTTTTCTTAGCATACAATTACTCTTTAATATAAAGTTCTCTCTTATACACATATAAGTCTCTCTGAATGTGTACCCTGACTAACCCAGTCTATATATTTTTGATGTGAATCTAACAGAAATCACTCATGTTTGTTTCATTGGTCTAAAAAACAATCTCCGCAGATATGTGCAAGCATCATTGCTTATTGCTAAGTGCAATATATGGAACATTGACTACTTTTTGATAATGAAACATTTTAAACAAAATTATAGGTTCAAAGTTTGTATCAAAATGAGATTTTAGAATATATATTAACTATATTTTAATATAAAGTTAACTTTTAATACCAAATTCAGAAATAATACTTTCTTTGATACAGTTTCAGAAATGAAAATGATGCAATGATGTAACAATGTAAAAGCATGTAACATTGCAGCAATTGTTGCAGTATCGACAACAGCACTCCTATGCAGAACCTTAAAGCATAATTTTACATGGGTTTACATGTAAATACATGGTATTTATGAAAAATATTGCACATGAAGAGTTCCTGTGTAGTATTTCTTTTCTTCCCCAGCATTTCCCAAATTAGCAAAAACATCAATCATAATTTAAAAACAAAACAAAAAGTCATGGTCCAGTTGGTTCTGATTCACGGCCACCTCCTGTCTCAAAGAGAAGAACGGCCCCCCACGGGGTTTTCAATAGCTGATTTCCCAGGTCCTTCCTCTGAGCTGCCCCTGCGCACACTGCAGACCCTCATGGATCCCTGATGGCGTCTGATTGCCTGCCGGCCTGCTGTCTGCCATTTCAGCAGTTTGAAACTGTGGGAGAAACACCGGGCTTTCTACTTCCATAAGGAGTCCCAGCCTTGGAAACCTATACGGGCAGTTCCACGCTGTCCTATAGGGTCACTATGTCAGCAATGACTCGATAGCAGTGAGCTTTGGTTATGGTCTTCCAAGGTGCCTCTGGCCTACTTCGGAGCCCCAACCTTTGGTTAGCAGCCAGATGTGGCCACCCATTTACACCACGTACAGGATCCCATGCAATAAAATCTGGACATGGGGGGAGGGGGGGTGTTAGGGCGAGTCATATAGGACCACAGAGTTCCTGCCACATAGCATTTGACCCACGGTCATCCCAAATAAATAGACACTCTGATAGCTGTGATTGGTGGATTATACTGGGATTTCACCGCCAGAGAAGGGAGTGGCTATGTTTATCTCTGAGATGGTGATTTAGCTTTTGTTGATGGGTAAACCAAGAAGGGGCAGCCTACCCCAGGGGAAAATGCTTACTATTACTTATCTAGACTACCAGTGGGAGATTCCACCCAGTGCTGTGCTAGTAATCACGCATTTTTTACAGAGGTTATTTTCAGTTCTGACTCTGGCTGTGTGCTGTAGGCACCTGGATTTTAGATTTTGTCATTTTGAGCATTCTTAGCCAGAGTTATGTGATTTGGAAAAACACCTCTAAGGGGCTGGACTTTAAGCACACCTTTGGTGGATTACAAGGAACTGAATTACTCCTTTGGATTTAAAGCTGCAACACTCCAGTGTGAGAAGCAGCAGATTGCTGCTATCCCAAAGGCATGGTTTTGGAAGTCAGTGGGCTTCGGTTCAAATCTCTTGCTTTGAGATCGTCCAGTAATTGGCAATTTAGGACGTTCATGTACCTGCTATTTTAATACTTTCTTTGCTTTTTGTGACATGTCTTAATCCTATGGACCTAGTGTTCCCCTTACTGATGATCATTGAAATTGCTTCCTTAAAAAGTGCTTTAAGTTTTTCACCATATAAGCGAACAGCTTTGCACTTTAATCTAAAATGCTAGTGGTTACACATTGGCTGTGACCCACACACATGGTTGGCAGTTAGAAACTACCTCAGAGAGAGAAAGTCTGGGCTTCCTAATCCAACAGTCATGGTATCTGCTAATGTGGTAATCTGTGGTATAGTGAGTCACATGGTAATCTCAAAAATCCACAGGGGTTCGCCATGAGTCAGAATTGACTCCATGGCAGTGATTTTTTTCTTACTTTAAAAAAATGTATGTATTTTTTCCTTTTTCCAATAGTACTTTAAAATCAATACCATTGAGAAAATTACTGATACTATTATTTGAATTACCAAATTTTTCATGGAGGTCATTTAAGTTATCTCTTAGCAAGCTGATAATTCTGCTTCTAAAGTGGATCAGGGAGATAATAAGTATAAACCAACCCAAATATCAGCCTAGGCACCTAATTTTACCACAAAAACTACATAAAAAATGTGCTGAAAAAAAAATCAGTTTATACAGAAATATATTATATATATATTAGGTATATGAATGGATTTAGAGGTCTCGTTTAATAATAAACACTAATCTAAGAACACTTAGGTTTTACAGTGTGGTCCTGCTCAATACTTGCATGCATGAAGTGATCACTGAAGATATGGTTGCTATAGCAAAGTGTGATAAAGAAATCAGAGTGCTCTCAGCTATCAGAAATAATAACTTTTGGGATCTTAAAAGCCTGTCTGAAAATAAATAATATCACTGAGGTGTCAGTTAAGTCCACATGGAAGGAACATATCAACCCATTTGATCTAAGGATTGTAAATAATAAAGTTCAAGATCCAAGGAGGGAACCACTGAACACCTAGTTTGCAGAATGTTATGGATGACAGTGACATCCCAAAGTGAATATGTGGAATCCCCAAGATGATCAAGCTTCCACGGAATACGCACAGAGCATCGAGGGCATGCGTGCCCTCAGATAGACTGCAGTGGAAAGCAGATGACTGCAGATCTAGCCAGGTTCAAATTTAACGTATTATTGGTTGTTTTCCTTTTGTTCTAGTTTCTTCTTTCTGTTGCTTTTTTTTTAATATTGAGGGTTTTCTGTGTTTTGTTGTTGCTGGATTTTGAGGTCTGATTTTCTGTCTATGAAACCCAGGACCAGTAAATCGCTAGAGACAGTAACCTAGGGTTATGGCAGAGAGTCTGGGAAATACTGAGGAACTAATAATAGTGAGCACAAGAAGGAGTAACTTGTTCTAAGACCGAGTGTGGTGATGCTTGCATAACTCTTTTTAATATATTCAAACCATTGAATTGTATGGTATGGGAATTTTATGCCAATGAAACTGTTTTTTAAAGTATTAGATATATTTAATGTCATATAACAAGCAGGGAAAATTATTGAAAATATTTCTATTAGAAGAAACTTTTCATGTGGAAACAACCATCTCTAAGAAGCACAAGTGAGTGCAATAAAACTTTTGGAAAAGTAAGTTCTAGAAAAGTGAACACTATTTTGAAAGAATGAACTTAAAATAAGCCTCGTTTCTATTGATACAAACATAAATTGTTTTTATCTTTCCATTAAAGAGGGGAACAACATTAAGAAACCTTCTTTGTTTATGGTAATTCAACTGTGATGAGTTAAGCAATGAAGAAAATCTCATTCTAACCATAGGCGGAAAGGGAAAGTCACTCATGGAAGAATGAAACTTGGCAATACTCTTCAGAGCATCTAATTTGCTCGACAATCTTCTCTTTTGACCAATGTATTAAAATCTAATACTCTAATTTTTAAAAAGGATTATTTTATCCTAAACTTATTGACAATCTATAAGGTGTATAGCCGTAAAACTATAATTGTGTAGCTTAAAAATTAGTAAAATGATCACTGTGTAGCTCTGGTGCTTTGATGCATAGAATAGTGAGAAGAGAAAAACTAACTCAGTGGACTGTGGTTATTAACAGTAAGAGTTAGGATTCATTTGTTTCACTTCTATTAGTAACAATAAAAAACAGGGAAGCCATTGGGAGGACTGAAACGTTTTTGAATGCAAAGGTGATGATTGATATGTAAAGCCCTACCTAATTCATAATAACAAGTTAGAAAACAAACAAACAAACAAACCCACAAACAAAGCAAAACACAATTACTGCCATCCTCAATTGTGACTTACAGTGACCACGTTGGTGTGGTTTTGATACTGTCCCTCTTTGTGGGAGGAGACAGCTTCAAGACAGAAAGCGACTTCCTGGAGAGCAGTCTGGTATTTGTCCCTCACTGCTACCACGGCTCTTACTAACACTAGTAACCCGGAACTAACAGCCTATCTACTTTAATATAAGAAACCTCTACTTTCAAGTGGTCATGACTGCTTAATAGCCCAGGTAGTATAGTGACTTGATCTGCATGTTGGCAGTTCAAAACCATCAATAGCTCTGCGGGAGAAAAACAGGGTTTTCTATTTCTGAACACAGTTAGTCTCTAAAACCCATGGTGGGGGCGGGGTGTGTGTCACTATAAGTCAGCATTGACTTGGTGGCAGTGAGTGTGTAAAATTTTGTGCACTAGAGTCACCAATCCCTCTGATGCTTCCTATAAATGCATATTACTTAAAAAGATTGTAAAATTAAGATATGAAGGGACTTCAAAAACTTAATGTTAAAGTACCCTTACTTTTTAATTCCATTTTACACAAAATTTTTGAAGCCCCCTCATAGGTTTTTCTTTCATTGCAGTTCCTCCCTTTCATAGTGCCACTTACCATTTCCTCACTCTCAGGGCTTTATAGTAGATGCTCTCTGTTATGTTCAGAACAAGAAAATGAGAAACTAATGTCTCCCTGAATAAAATTAGACTCAACCACTGTGGAAAAGACAGTTGCTGAACTCAGTATCTAGTCTCTGTGTTTTCTTGAGTTCAAAAACTTTTGATGGTTGAAGTGGTGCATCCACCATGACCAAGACCATCCACAGCCGTACAGTCTATTCTAACTGTAGCAACTCTACGGGACCGGGTAGAACTGTCCCACGGGGCTTTTAGGAACACAAGTCTTCAAAGAAGGAGACTGCTAGAACAACTGGTGGTGGCCAACCACTGAGTTTTGGTTAGCAGACAAGTATCTGAAATAAATGCCACACCTTCCAACGATCCTGAAATGTAGTCTTTTCATGAGAAAAAATTCTGGAGAATAAATGATAGTAAATCTATTCCCTGGCATCTCTAAGAAAGCATCCTTAACGTGGCCAGAAGGGGGGTTGGTCCTCTTTAGTTTCATCTTCACTTTGCTGTGTTTCCTGCAGTCTGAGTGAGATGACTGAGTTCTTCTATCTGGTCTTCATGCTGAGCCATGCAGAGAAGGCCAGATTTCAGAGATGGAGGAGGCATGAGCTTGATAAAGGGTAGATTCCTAATAACTATATGGGGATATTATATCAACCAATCGTTCCTATCTTTGGATTTCTTTTCCATGAAAGAAAAATAAAACAGTGACTTTAGGTTTATGCATGCCTGATATACTGGTATTATCCAGTATAAACAAAAAGAAATCTTCTCTTTCGAAATAGCAGTTTTAAAAAGCACACAGGTATGCTGAGATGTCTCTAGTAAGGTTTTCAAAAACCAAGAAAGCAAGAGACTAGATGTAACTTCTCAATAAATTGAGATCATTCATCTTACAGCTGCCATTGAATCAAATTTTATGACTCTGTGAGAGACCTTCCAAAAATCTCTACATTGTTCATATTTCAGAGTAGTGTACAAAATGACCATAAAATATGGCCCTGAATGTGTTGTGAATTGTGATGTGCCCTACACAATAACACCGCACCACTTTAGTTCAATAATACATAGTCTGATTGACGAAGAAAGCAAGGTTGCTCAAGCCAAGAAGCACCCCTTGGGAACTGGCCGGTGTGTACTTGTTATCTCTACCATCAAAACCACTGAAAAAGAGTCTGATTCCTGCATGACTTTGTGATGATACACACTTATAAATGAGTTCAGTGAAGAGCAAACGCTCATGATTAAATAATAGCAATATTGATAATGGCAATTGAATATTGCTTCCCACTTTGCGATTAGGTTTCACACACGGGCACACTGTGATTAAGTGACTTTTGCAATATAGTGAGTCGTGCAAGTACTTCGGTTTCCTGGTAAATGTAGCATTATTGTAGACTATACTGTAGTCTCACGTGTGCAAATAGCATTATGAAAAAGTTTGAAAAATTTTAGAATTACCAAAAGGTGACACAGAGACATGACGTGAGCACATGCTATTGGAAAAATAGCACCGGTCGACGTGCTTGCTCTAAGGTTGTCCTAAATCTTCAATTTGTAAAAAAAGAATTATCTATGAAGTATAATAAAGTGAATTTCAATAAGATGATTCCTGTAGATATGTAGATTTCATTTGTACTTATAAGCCCAAATGCTATTATTTAATTTCCTTTCCTGATAGCTTTGAGATAGCACTGTATAATGTAGAATATAATGTTCAAAATCCAAATGTGGTCATTTATAGAGAACGTTCTAGAATATCTTGTTATAGACATGAAAGTTATTCATTTTACTCTTCTCTAACAGCAATACTGAGTATTTCTGGTGAGTGACAGCAGTTTGAATACGCCAGCCGCTAGGCTGAAGGACAGGGTTTACTATTGCTGTAAAGAGTTACAGTCTCTGAAACTCACAGGGATCATTCTACCCTGTTCGATAGTGTCACTACGAGTCACCCTTGGCTAGATGGCTCTGTGTGTGGAGTTCTAGTCTGGTGAGTGAAGTAGGTTAAATATTGGGTGGTTAGCTAAATTAGCAGTTCTAATCCGCCAGCTACTGTGGAGGCAAAAGATGAAGAAGTCTGCTTTTGTAAAGATATACATACTTAGAAACCCAAGAGAGCATTTCTACTCTGTTCTATAGAGTCACTATGAGTCATACTCAACTAGAAGTTAGTGGATAAACAGAAATGATTGGAAAAGCAATCTTGACCACACGGACTCAGTCATCAGCAGATCCCCACTCACAGCAACCCCAGAGGATGGAGTAACATTGTTCCTAAGGGTTTCTGAAACTTTAAATCTTGAAGGAGCATCCAGACTCCTCTTTGTCCATGGGAGAGAGTATGCAGCCCATGTTTGCCCCACTGAAACAGGTTTAAGTTTTATTATTGTTTTACTATTGCTGTAACAGAAAAATCACAAATGAATGGCCTTAGTAAGCAGAAATTTTTTCCTACAGTTCATGAAGCTGGACGTCCATGGCTCTAGAGCAAAGCTCTCTGTGGCCTCCTCGGGGAGAAGGATTTTGCTTTTTTAGCTTTTGTTCATTGGTGACCTTTATTTGTTATCTATCTCCCCCATTTGCTTTTCCCTGTTCCTGTATATGATCAGCTCTTTCTGTATCTCAAAAGCAATTAAGTTTAAGACGCACTACACTGATGTCACCGCATTAACATAACAAAGAACATCCTATGTGCAAATGGGATCACATTCACAAGTGTAAAACATCCCTTGCCATCAACCATTGCCAATGGGTCCTTCTGATGACAGGACTCTGTACAATGGAACAAAACTACCCCACAAGGTTTCTTTGAAAATGGCCTAGCTTAAAGGCATGATGTCATGGATCAAATGATTGAATTTTGCAAAACCAACAACATATTCATTTTAAAAATCTTTTTTTTTTCAATATCTGCAATACCTGGACCTTGACAGATGGAGAACACAGGGATCAAATAGACTGGAAAGAGATGATGGAAAAGCTTAATATCATTAGTCAGCACAAGGCCAGGGCCAAGTGCAGAACAGGCAATCAATTGCTCTTATGAAACCTGAAGCTTAAGTCATTTTTAAAAGTACGCAAAAGTCAAAATGTATGTGCCACTTAAATTTAGAGACTGTCTGAAAAATAGATTTGGTACATTAATTACTGAGACCAGGTTAGTTATGTAGTGCTATAAAAGATCACACATGAAGAAAGCAAAAAGAAAAAAAATCATTAAAAGGACAGAAAATAATGAGAGAGAGAAAGGCCTAGCTGGATTTCAGATGAGGCCGAAATTTAAGTAAACGAAAGGAATCTGAAAGTAGCGGAGCTGAAGAGAGACTTTGACAGGGAAGTGCGCATGAGCAAATTAGCACAATGATATGTGGAAAGGCCTGGAATTAGAAAAACCAAAAGGAAAATCATATTTAGCATTTCTTGAATGGAAAGAATTGATTAAAATTCAAGCCTGGAGTTGAAGTACTGAAGGAGTAGATGCACAAAAAAATGAATGAGGAGGAATGGGGAGGAAATGAGTCACTCAGGGTTCAGTGTAGCAACAATGAAACTCAAAACCTTCCTCTAGTTCTTGAACGCTTCCTCCCCTCCCAATTATCATGATCCCAATTCTACCTTGCGGACCTGGTTAAACCAGAGGATGCACAGCGGTGCAGTGGGGATCTGGAAACACAGGGAATCTAGGACGGATGAACCCCTCAGGACCAGCGGTGAGAGCGATGACACCAGAAGGGAAGGGGGTCTAGAAAAGGGAGAACCGATCTTGGAGATCTATGTGTAACCTCCTCTCTGGGAGATGGGCAATGGGAAGGTGGGTGAGGGGAGACACCAGGCAGTGTAAGATAAGATAAAATAATTATTTATAAACTATTAAGGGTTCGGGGGGAAGAGGGGGGCGGGGAGGGAAAAAAGGAAACAACTGATTCCAAGAACCCAAGTGGAAGGCGAATTTTGAGAAAGATGAGGGCAACGAATGTATAAGGGTGCTTTACTCAATTGATGCGTGTATGGATTGTGATAAGAGTTGTATGAGTCCCAATAAAAAGATTTATTAAATTACAAAAATGAATGAGGCAGAAACAGAAGATAGAAAGAATATAAAGTTACTATAATTACAAAAACAATTAGTGGACATTCAAATATTTAAGGCACTAGTACATGCATGATCAAGAACTAATGGCTCTGAAGAAAGAAATCCAAGCTGTACTGAAGGCAGTGGCAGATCTATATCTATATCTACATCTACATCTATATCTATATCGATATAAATTCCAGAAATTGATGGAATGCCAACGGAAATGTTTGAATAAATTAATGTAGTGTTGGAGGTGCTCACTCATTTATGCTAACAATGTTGGAAGACAGAAAAATGGCCAACAAACTACTAGAAGAGATCCATGTTTGTATTATTGCAACAAAAGGTGATCCAACAGAACTCAGAAGTTACCAAACAATATGATTAATATCAGATATAAGTAACTTTTGCTGAAAGTAATTTTAAAACTGAGAAATTGTCAGAAATTCAATTCACGTTCAAAAGAGGACATGAAATGTGTGTTATTATTGTTGGTATCAGATGGATTTGGGTGAAAGCAGAGACTATCAGAAATATATTTATAAGTATTTCATTGACTATGCAAAAGCTTTCAATTGTGTGGGTCATAAGAGTTATGGTACATATAACACTGAAGAGAAAGGGAACTCCAGAACAGTTCACTGTGCTCCTGTGTTACTTGTCCATGACCATTTAAACCGAACAAGAGGAAATAGCATGGTTTAAAATAAAGGTCTGTGACAGGCTTTATCTTTTAACAATACTTAGTCCATTTGTATGATGAGAAAATAATTCAAGAAGCTGGATTTATGAAGAAGAATGCAGTACCAGGACCAGAGAAAGAATCATTAACAACTTGCCATATGCAGATATTAAACCTTACTTGCTAAAAGCAAAGAGGACCAGAAGCACTTGAAGTTCAAAGACCACAGCTTTCAGTAGGTTAGGAAAACAAAAATTTCCACAAGAGGACCACTAAACAACATCATGATAAGTGGAGAAAAGATGGAAGCTGTCAATGACTTCATCTTACTTGAATCTACAACTAACTCTGTGAAGACAGCACTCAGGAAATCAAAAGAGGACTGGCCTTGGGTCAAAGATTTCTTTGAAGTGTTAAAAAGCAAATATTTCACTTTGAAAACTAAAGTGTTCCTGAATTCCTATCTCCTCACATGCATGTGAAAGCTGGACAATGATTAAGAAAGACACAAAGAATAATTGATGCTTTTGAATTATGGTGTTGGTAAAGAACACTGCAATTCCCATGGACTGTCAGCAGAATGAATCCATCTGTCTTGGAAGAAGTACAACCAGAGCGTTCCTTACAAGTGAGCCTGGGGTGATTTGGTGAAATAGAGCCTAGAGAAGTGCCTCATTCTTGATAAAGTGGAGGGTCTGTGAATAAGGGAAAGACCCTCAATAAGATGAACCGACACTCTGGGCTGAACAGAAATTATTGTTAGGATCATGCAGAACCAGGCAGTGTTTGGTTTTGACAGCACCAACCATCTGTATTGTACAGAAGCACACTTCCACATTGTCTCCCATGGAGCCACTGGTGAGTTCAAATTGCTGGCCTTTCAGTTATCAGCTGAGGGCTATCTACAGGTAAGGGTAGAAATCAAGCACAGTTTTGGAGTGAAGGACTGTTAGTCTAGGTAGGCTAGAGAAACAATTTCAGGGAGATGCATATGTGTATATGAAGAGCCTTGTATAAAAGGGCAGTTGAATATTGAGAAAACATCCCAGCCAGGTCCAGATCACGTCCATAAGTCTGATTCTAGCCCATATGTCTGGTACCAATCTATAAAGTCCTCTTCAGACTCACGAAACACATGCCCTGACGTCGACTGCAGGAAGATCACAGGCCAATGGGTAGGAAGTCTTGTGGATCCAGTGGCATTGTAAGAATCACAGTGCTGGCAGGGCTCTCCATGCGGCTTCTCCGGCCCCAGAGGTCTGGTTCCATCAGCCTCTCTCCATGTATTTTCTTTGCAAGGAGGTATCACAGGGAAGTGAGTAGAGAGAGCATGTCTCCCACCTCCAAGGAGGAAAATACAGAAGTTCCCAGAATCCTAAGGAGAAGGCCATGCCCACACAGAGGCCTCATTGGCTATATCCCAATTGGCAAGCTAGACTCCACCCCCACACTCTTAATCCTCAAATTGACACCCGATTATGTAACTACCACAAGGACTATTCATTTTCCACCATCAAACACAAGTCATTTTCTCTATGAATTTGATAACTTGCTCATTTGCTCCCACTTGGGTCAGTTGCCTATTCCTAGACCAGTAGAGAGATGGGGACAATTGAGGAGTTGAGTTCAGTGTCAACAATCAATACTAATGGAGGCACCAGTCAAGGGATCAAAAGACAAGCTGTATTGGGTAACTCTGCTTCTCAAGACCTCTTTACTGTGTTGAAAAACACGATTGTTACTTTGAAGACTAAGGTGCATCTGACCCAAGCCAAGGCATGTCCAATCACCTCGGATATATGTGAAAGTGGGACACTGAATAAGGAAGACAGAAGAATTGAAGCATTTAAATTATAGTGTTGGGGAAAAATATTGAAAATACCACAGACTGTGTGACAGTTACATTATTTCACGTTTACTTGATCCATAAGTGCAGGAGTGGAGTCTAGCCTGTCAGTCAAGTCACGTTTTGATGATGCCTCCTTGTGGGCGTGGCCTTCTTGTGAAGATTCTGGGAATTTCGTTATCCCTGGAAGTGGGCCATATTCTCTGCCTTGGTATTCCTGTTGACTAGCCATGTGGAGAACTGCACCAGCACTGAGAAGCTTCACTGCCAAGGAACCCACAACACATTTCACCCACCAGCCCGTGATCTTCCTACAATGTAATCATTGCATTTTCTGTGTGAGTGCGAAGAGGAATTCATGGACTAGTATCAGACATATGGGGTAATATTGGGTTTTTGGACTTGATCTAGACTAGGTTGGGATGTTTCCTCAATATACAATTGCTCTTTGATATAAAGCTCCCTCTTACATACATAGGCGTGTCCCTGGTTTTGTTTCTCTAGGCAACCCAGCCTAACACAGACTGCCAGGAGAAGAAACAAATCTGTCGTGTCAGAAGAATGGCTAGAGTGCTCTTTAGAGGCAAGGATGGGGAGATTTTGTCTTATATACTTTGGACGGTTGTCAGGAGAGACCAGCCCTTGGAGAAGGACATCATACTTGGTAAAGTAGAGGGCTAGTGAGAAAGAGGAAGGCTCTCAGTAAGATGGATTGACCGAGTAGCTGCAACATGGCTCAAATATAAAAACAATCTTGAGGGTTACACAGGACCAGGCGTTGCGTTGTTCTGTTGTACAAAGGGTTATTAAGAGTGGGAAGTGATACAATGGCACTTAACAACAACAACATGTTCAGGAACAGAGGCAGGAACTATACAGATCATGACATACAATGTAAACAACACACTCTAATCTTGTATGGTTGGAGTTATTAGGATTTCAGACTCAAGTCTGGCCCTATAAATAGAAGCTAGCATTGTAAAGAACTCCGGGAAGATACAGATTGTGTTTAGGCTGAGTAGATTAGAGGAACAAATCCATAGAAACTCATATGTGTATAAAAAAGAGATTTATATACAAGAGCAATTGAATATTGAGAATATATCTCAGCCCAATCCAGATCAAGTCCATAAGTCCAAAATTAGCACATATATCTGATACAGATCTATAAAGTCTTCCTCAGACTCATGAAATACATGCAATGATGTCGAATGTAGGAGGATCACAGGCCAATGGTTTGGAAGGCTTCTGGGTCCAGTGACATTAAAAGCATCTCAGCACAGGGAGGGGTCTCTACATGGTTCCTCCAGGTCCCAAGGCTGCACCAGGGTAGGTCCATGTGGCTTCTCCTCAGAGATGTCTTGCAGGAAGTGAGCAAAGAGAGAGCTTCTCCTGCCTCCAAGGAGGAAATCCGGGAGTTCCCAGGATTCTCAGGAGAAAGCCATGCCCAAACAGAGGCTTTATTGGCTATGACCCCCATAGACTAGACTCTACCCCTTCACTCTTAATCCTCTCAAGTCCCAACCTGACACCGGATTATGTAACTACTGCAGAGATGAATGCACATTACTTAGTTCTCTAGTAGTGCTGTAGCTCTAACAGAAACACAAGAGGATGGCTTTAACAACAATTTATTCCCTCACGGTTTTAGGAGGCTAGAAGTCCAAATTCAGGTTATCAGTATCTGTAGGCTTGTCAATCCTTAGAGATCACCATGTGTCTTGGCAGCAATTTCCCTGGGGTCTAAAAGTTTCTCAGTGCAACCTCCGCAGATCCAAAGGATGCACTCCACTGTCAACCTTCTTTCTGGGTGATAGTAATCCCTCTGATCCCTGCATGCTTCTCTTTCCTGTTACCTTACGTAAGATAAAGGGTGTAACAGGCCACATACCAGCCAAACTCCCCTTACATTGGATCAGAATTGTGACAGGACCAAGTGTGTTGCATTTCACCCTGGCCTTCTTACTGGTGTATCACATCAGATTATACTAGGGGTGATGATGACTTAGCCATCACATTATATCATTACATAGCTGCCAAAACACTGAGATTCATGACCTAGTCAGGTTGGCTGACTTTGATTAGTTCAATCCATGACAGTCCCAAAGTCTCACTTCCATTTGTCCTTCACTTAAATATGTAAGCGGTGTCACAGAGTCAGAAAGGTAAATTTGCAGTTGTGGGCTAAGGATATTTCTAGTTACCATCTGTTCTGGCAAGCTTTATTAAAAAAGAAAGAAATCACTCAATATCAAGGTCAGAGAATCATAAATTATGCAACACCAAACATTGTTAAAATCTACTCTGGCCTAGATCTAATGTAGGAGATTCAAAGACGAAAGAGACATGGGGGAGACACACATCTATGCATGTAATGAGAGTCCCCAATCATTAGTACAAATGCGGAGAGCACAGACTAGCAAGAATAAGTGCATAGAGAAGAGAACGTACAGCAAAATGTGTCACTGTGTGTGAGCATGCGTGTGTGTGCATGAGAGGGCAGATTGAGCGTGTGCACAGAAAGGGAATGCGCATGCTTACGCAAGACAAAGAGAGCAAATAAGCTGCGCGTCTCCAGGTACTGAGTACGGTGTGCTCAGGTGTTGATTCCTGAAGGCTGTGAACCCTTCTGAACCTGAAAGGAACGCTGTGCTTTGCAGTGGCTTCAGCACCACCTCTGACTCTGCGTGACCTGCGTACAGCAAACCGAAACACTGGCTGCTCCTGTACAACTTCCATGATGACTCACGTGCTCCAGCCCATCGTTGAGATCGCTGCGTATGTTGATTGCCCTCCAACCTAGGGGCTCACCTTCCAGCTCATGAGACAACATTCTCCTGTGAGTCTTTCACTAAGTTTTCGAAGTAGACCCCAAGGCTTTATCCCAAATCAGTCTGGGAATTCTGTTGAAAGTTTTCCCTTACAGGTGACCCTACTAGCATTAAAATATCAGTGGCCTACCATCATTGTGCTCACCATTATGGTACACACGAGCCACTGTAGTATGAAAATGGACAGACTGGTAGTGGAAAGGAGGATTAAGGATTACTTCATCAAAGGGAATTCAGTAAATTAGACTGGAAGCACATTTAAGATCAGACAACTTACACATGCTATGCAGATGTGCTCTAGCATAGTGTGCTTAAAGGATCAAATGACATTGTCTAAGAGGTGAGGCTGGACAAGGAGTGGGCTTAAAGGGTAGGTCAGATCATCTTCAATGACACTGTAAAGAGGGAGGAGGGAAGTGAAGGTCGGGAGGGGGAACTGATGACAAGGATCTACATATAACTTCTCTGGGAGATGGGCAACAGAAAAGTGGGTGAAGGGAGACATCGGGCAGTGTAAAATATGATATAATAAAAATAATTTATAAATTATCAAGGGTTCATGAGGGAGGGGGGAGCAGGGAGGGAGGGGAAAAATGAGGAGCTGATACCAAGGGCTCAAGTGATAAGCAAAGGTTTTGAGAATGATAATGTCAACAAATGTACAAATGTGCTTGACACACAGTGGATGTATATATGGATTGTGGTGAGAGTTGTAAGAGCCCCCCAATAGAATAATTAAAAAAAAACAACCAACTTGGCTTTCTATTGGAGTTGCTCAAGGAACAAATGAAAGGTGGTAAGTATGGTTAGCGCTAAGAGCAATGTGGAGAGTGGATTTGGTGGCTAGCAGACTGAACCCAGGTGTCCTATTAAAAGACAATGAGGGGTGTCTTGGAGGAAAGACGATGAGTAACTGAACTTTGTAGTGGTAGTGGGCAGGGCAGACGGTGAGCAAAGAGTATTCAAGTCTAAACAAAGGTTAGCAGCACCCTAAAATCATCAGATTTAAACTCATAATAAATTAGTATACTTGTAGGAGATCACCAGGAGTTACAATAATCTTGACAGCTAACAACACCACAACTCAAGTACAAGTATCCCGAATCACCCAAAGATTTTGAACACTTGCAGAATTTAAAAGCCACATGGAAACGGCTTATTCCATTCCAGAACCACCTGTAATTGTACAGTGTTTTAATGAAACTCACTATGGTGAATCTCTAATTGTTGCCAGGGGTCTGAGGTGGAGGGAGAGTTCTGACCCTTACAGGAGAGGAGAAAATTGGACCAGGAGAGGTACACATTGTGTACCCTGGTTTCCACTGTTCTGACACCAGCCACGGGGGTTCTCCCAAGATGATTCTGTGTATCAAAGGCATGGCTCCCTTTAGTACTGTATTCTGAAAGCTTTTAGCATCATGACTACGGCTAGATAGGAGGTTCACTTTATTTGTACAATCAATGAACTCTTAATTTTCCTTCTGTGAAAGTATTATCCTTAAACTTCTGCAAACCATAGAATTAAAAACAATAGTTTGTAAGTGATTTTCAGAATGTCTCATGAAATCTAATCTTTGGGTCCACGTCGTTTCACAGTTAGCGTCTAATTGGATCTGATGATGTTCATGGCTCCCTTCAACTCCCGAGTTCCAAAACTAATTAGCAGAAATTCCGTTTGAATAATATAGCTGCTACAAGTCAAGAAAGAAAAGTAAAGCCGAGGTGGAAATCTCAGCCTAATGAACATTGGAAAAAAAGAGAAGTAAGTTAAATTTCAATGTGATGATTAATTATAGTTCATCAAAAATTTCTATGAACACTGGCTAATTATATCTTAAGCTATATATTATTTGTCCAATTCTTTCCCCCAAAACCACTCCTAATTTTGAGGAGAAAAGAGATTCTTTCTATTCAATTACTTTTACCTCATTTTTTGTCAACGTAAGTGCAATTTCAAGTCTGAAGAGATATAATTAGCATCAAGGTAACATTTAACATTTTATATAAGAAATTATAATTACTTATACTTATTTCTATTATCTATCCAGCTAATAATTATTTTTACATTCTCAGATAGATGTCATTACAGTTTTATTTTGAGGATTTGGATAAAAATGACTGTGCCATGACACAGTGCTTGGTGTGAAAATATCTTACATAATATTTTTCTCTGGAATAGAAATTATAAAAATCAATGAATTATGTACATTTTCAGAAGCAGCTATGTTTGCTGGTCGAATGGCTGAAGGGTTTGCTGAATTCATTGAAATTCCAGTGATCAGAGAATTACTTTTACAGTCCGGGAAGAAATTATGAAAGGTTCATACCATTGGAGTGATACTACACCATATTTCTGCCTCCTTTGTATGTTCCAGAATTCTGGACTACTTCCTCTGTTCCCTATATCAGTACACCAAAAGGAGAGGAGGAGAGTTAGCCATCTACCAAAGCAGCATTGTGTTGTGTTGGTGAAGAATACCGGAAATACCAGAAAAATGGGAAAAATCAATCTTGGAGAAAGGTACAACCATAATGCTCCTTGGAAACGAGGATGGCAAGACTCTGTCATCCTTACTTTGAACGTGTCAGAAGCAAGCAAGTGCTGGGGAAAGGACGGCTTGGCTGGTAAACTTGAGGGTCGGTGAAATGGAAGGTGACTCTCAATGAGATGGGTTAGCACAGTGGGTTTGAACCATAATGGGTTCTAACAGAGCACTACTGTAAGGGTGGCACAGTTGCATTTGGTGGCAGACACGGTCACTGTGAGTTGGGGCTGTCTTGATAAGACCTAACGACAAAGACAGTCAGCGATTGTACTTGAACGTGCAGTATCCATTAAGGATTACTCCCACAAAACGAATGCAGATTGGACAGAGAAGATAATCCCGCTAAGAGAAACACCGCGCAATGGGGAATCAGGGGATAATGATCTCAAGTTCTCAGCTGTCAATCAGAAGATTCCTCTAAAGGTGAGCACCAGCAACAGGTTTGAGGCAGAGACAGCAACACCTCTCCAAATATCCATGTGCTCTTCTAAATCTCTCAGCTTTTCATCTGCTTACAAGATGTGATGTGTCTAATTATCCTCAATTGAACATGAAACAATGGTGGGTGTTATCTCCTCACAAAAATCACTTCAGAGTTGGTGTTTCTTCAATCCCCCCTCAGATGATAAGAATTCCAATAATAGTGTATTTTTTGTAAACATATTGGCGCTAGGACAATAAAGTCAGTACACCAAACTTAAACAAAAACAAACCCACTGACATCAGGTTGATTCAGACGCAGATGGTCGGACTGCACAGACTGGCTCTGGGGTTTCCGAGACTCCGTCTCTATGGAAGCAGGCAACAGCTTCATCTGTCCCTTGTGGAGTGGCTAGTGGGTTTGAATATTTGACCTATTGGTTAGCAGCTCAAGGCATTGTCCACTGCACCACAGTTCCTTATCAGTGAGTTGGTGATTTCAAAGATTGTTTCATCAATCATAGATTGTCTAGGATAGATGATCAAGCTGTTTCACATTCATTTCATTTGATTCTATAAGGAAGACAGGATCACTTAAACACAAACAAGTAAACAAGAACGAAATCAGCTCACATGAATGCTAAGGAAGAGGTCTATACAGAAAAAGGGTCAGAGTGCCTTTTGGCTTTATTCCATGAATGTTGACCTTTGTTTTCCTCTCTTGTTATTAACAGATACTCTGAGCTTCTTATGTTCCTCCCTGAGGGTAGGCCTAAAGCCATGTGGGGTTGGGAAATATAATTTGGTCTTTTTTCCATTTTAAATTCAAGTTATTGAAATGCTAGGGACTTAGTGAAGTTCACAACCATGTGACCACTTAAGAAGATTCCTGCCTGAGATCGTATAACATTGGCCATTGCTATACGTCCGACCAGTCAGTTTAGAATCAAGGTTTTTAATTACAATGTTTCAAAACACATAAAGAAGGAATGTCTTTCTTTTCTACATTTAAAGAGAAATGAATATACCCTTTAGAGTACTATTCAAAATGTGTTACACTCAACTGTTAACCTGAGTTATCAGTTCAAGTTGACCCCATGGCATCACCAAAGGAAGGCTTAGTGATGCATTTTCAAGAAGCAGGAGGGCAGAATTGACATAGGGCATCTGGGGGTATCCCCGGGAACCCAGGTCAGGTCAGATGCTGCAGAACACTGGGACACTGAGTCCTGGATCTTCTGTATGCATGTCATGCCCCAGAGGCTGCATCAGTGAGGCCCCAATTGGGAACGCCAATTGGTGAACTTGAGTCTACCCCAGATACACTTGTAGCCTGAGGACGTAAGCCAGAAAACACACAACGTCTAAGATAGAAGGAGACAGCTTGTGCCAAGAGCAGTGTACTGTTGGTCTAGGTGCATCAATGTCCTGAATGCTGTATCAAGATAGATGTTATCTTGGAAATCTTGTGACGGCCTTTCTGTTGTATTCTGTTTATGTTCATTTATATTAGGGTGTATCTCAGAGGTGCATTGCCACTGGGAGTCACTGTGTTATTTGTTGCCTTATTGTTCGGTAAATGAAAACCAGAAATGTTGAACCTGCAGGGAAAGAAACTCTAACAGGGGTGTAGGGGAAGGAGGAAATAGAGAGATGGGGGGAGATAAGGGGGAGATTATATCAAGAAATCCAAGAAGGAAAAGTATATTTTGGAAAACATGTATGATTATGGAAGAAATTGCACAATTATGTCGGACATGACTGGATTGTGGAAGGATATGACATATGTATTGGCTTCTAAGTTATAGCAAAAAAAAAGAAGGCAAAGATCCAGGAATTGGTTTTCAGCTTGCACTAAATCCTAGCCTCAATTTAAGAACAATCATTTCTTATATCATGACCCTGCTACATACTCACCTTCATGAAATGATCACTGAAGATAAGGGTGCTCCAGCAAAGTGGTGAAGAAAGCAGATCGTGCCTAGCTATCAATTGGAATAGTGTCTTATGTCTTAAAGATTTGTTTTCAAACAGTCAACTAAGTCCAAACAGAAGAAGCACACCAGTTTGTGTGATCGAAAGATGACAATAACAAAACTTGAATATGGTGAGGAGAAAAGCTTCAGAGCAAAAATGATGAACACCCCATTTGTGGGGGGCTATGGAGGAAGGTCGGATTCCAAAACCCATCTGCAGCGTATCTGCTCAGACTGAGCCACTGCCGGAGCCGCTCTAGCCACAGGCAAGAGCATCAAACAGCCTTACTCACTGGCAGAGTCCATCGTAATATTGATTATGCGGCATCAAACTCAATACTCAATTGACCACTCTATGGACGTGACCTGAGTTTTTTCTGGGTGCAAGTATCTCCTACTGGTTCCATGACAAATTTCTTCCCTGGCTTTTTTATTATTGTTAGCAGTCTTCTTTCTTACACATAATTTGTATTTTTGTCTCTATACTATTATGTTTCTACTCTTATCACCTTAACGCAATTTTGTTTTCCATTGCTTTCTGTTGGGTCTCCCAGTTATGAAGGCCAGGAGGAGTGGATGCATAATGATAATAGTGGACACAAGGGGATATGGGAAAACAGTGGGGGCGGGGGCGGGAGTGGGGGAGACAGGCAAGGAAAGGGGATTTCAGGAGTAACTAATGAAGATGAGGGGGTGTGGAGCACTAGAATGGATTGTGGTTGAATGAACATTCTTAAAGGCAAATTGACCATGGAGAAGGGGGGATGCTCTGAAATTGATGAGGGAGTGATTGTACAATTCTCCATGATATGCTAGATCTATTGAATTATATGATATGTAAATTCCTTGTGAATAACACTGTTTAAAAGAAAAAGAGAAAGAGTTCAGCCAAGAACACTCTAGGAAGGAGTTCTGCTCCGTAACAGGGGTCGCCATGAGCTGGAATGGTTTTGACAGTAATGGGATTGATTTTTCAAAGGCATTCGTATGAACTGAGTCTCAAATTGAGTCATTTGTATCATATGTGAGGGAGCTTCACGCATTCATGAGAAAAAGTCCATCATCTTTTAATTCCATTTTCCCATGAAGTTTTGAAGCAGCTGGGGTGAAGTAAAATTCTTAATATGTTTTTTACCCAAGTTTCTGTAACTTTCACCAAATTTTTGGGTAAAATGGTATAAATAAGGATTGCATAACACTACTAGAGGGAACTAGTCCATTTCATTTCTACTCCCTCAGCTGTAAGGATGAGCCAGCCATCTCCTCTCCCTCGCCCCCCCCCCCCTACCCCGTCTGTCAAACGGACCATTCCCCACCAGTCCTAGGGGCTTCCAGAAAATGCCCCTCCTAGCCTGAAGTCTGTTTTGGGGGCTCCTCAGGGGTTTGGTGGCTTTGCTTTGCTCCTGTTGCTGATCTACTATGGAGGCATCGCCAGGCCTAGCAGAGGGAAGATAAGATAGGGGGCACCGGCAGTAGAGACCAGCAGGCTAGTGAGAGAAGAAATTCTGTCCCACTTGTGGGAAATTTTATTCGAGGTTTCCCAGAGGGGCTCCATACTGCCTGTGAGGGAAGGATGGGGCTCATACAGCAGGACCAGATTGCATGGAGCCAGTATAAGATGTGCCTATCACAGCTGAGGGAGACATTACCTCTGTGCCCATTTTTTCCTTCCCCTCACCCCCCCGTTGCTTTCACACTGCCAATCAAACACTGGGAGCAGAGGACCTACTGTGGAGACAGAGGTAACATCAGCCTCCCTGTCACATCTTGGACGGGTAACACATTTGTATGATATTGCTTTGAAACTTAGCAGGTTTAAGGAGTAAATCTGGGCAGCAATTACACAGAGCTACCAGAATTTCAGTATATATAGAGAAAGTAAGCTTCCTGTAAGAGCATAGAGTTGTGTTTTGCATATCTGTCAAGCACCATGCTTTTTCAACGTCTGTGTGCTCATCCAAAGATGAAACGGTTCTGAGAAATCCAGGTGGTCTTAGCGGCCATTGAGTCAGTTTCAGCTCCTTGCAACCTGTCTGGGCACAGACTTGCTCTACAGGGTTTCCAAGGCCATGACCTTGAGATGATCCCCTGGCCTATCTTTCCAGGCACCTCTGGGTGAGTGTGAACCACTGAGCTCTTGGCTAGTAGTTGAGCACTTGTCTAGTTGTGCCATCCAGGAGTTCCCAGTGAGTGAGACATTTTCCTGAAATAGAGGCAACATGACAATGAAGGCCTTCCAAATAGCTGTTTCGCCAACGCCCATGCTCAACTTAAAACTCTAACCAAACTCCTCGCCATTAAGTTGTTGCGGACATCACTGTTTCTGACTCCTGAAAGAGTAGAACTGCCTTGGAGGGCTGGGGTTGGAGACCTGGGGGGCAGTAAAGCTTCAAGTGGTGCACAAAGCCTCATCTTTCTCCTGAGGGAGTGGTGGCTGATGGATTCAAACTACCGACTCTGGTTTGCAACTGAGCATGTAATCCACTGTGCACACCAGGGTCCCTGTTCTAAACTTGAGCTGGGAAAATCATGAAATGCAATGTAGTGGCTGAAGTTTATTTTAAAAAAGATTGAAGAAAGTTCTGGCAGCCGAAGAGCTTTAGAGAACACCCTATAGAAATTTCATTTCATTACCCACGGCTAAGAGAGAGTGCTGTCACAAGGTAAATACAAAAGGCCTGGGCCTGAGAGCCAGAATTGGAAAACTGCTTCCGCATGGACTTTCTGCTTTCCCTGATTCACCACTTCATCTTTGGTCTCATTTTCTTCATCTGTGCAGTGGAGATAAAATTCACTGCCCTGGAGTTGATGGTCTCAATTTCACCTTATGGTCTCTTGGTGGGAGGATTCCCAGTTAGACCAAATGAAAATCTGACCAATAACGCCCATGTATCTCTCTGAAGCATTGTAAGAAGTAATGATGGTCTGCACAGAGAACTGAAGATGAAGAACAACTCATAAAGACAGCTGATGAGCATTACTAAAAATATAAACGGATCCATAGCTTTCAATGAACGCATCCAAACAATTATAGCAAAGGATCTTGCCTTGCCCTGGTGCTTTGAGGTAGAAAGAATATGCATAATTTCAGAGAAGAAAAAATAAAAGCAACACCAAAGCCTCACATTCTAAGATCATAAATGCACAAATTGTGAAATATTCTTTGCATCATAAAAATTTCAGGCTGAATCCTTAAAACAAAGCAATGATTTATGCGCTCAGGATTTACTAAAGCAAGCAATATGCCTAAGAACTTACAACTGTCTACAAGGGGGCAATGGACCAAGGACAGAGATGTTCATAATTATAACCAAGGCAGAAAGAACGAGATCAAGGACATTCTTCTCCAAAATCCAAATTGCAGTGTGGGCAGAATACATTCATTATGGATAAACCTGAAAATGGATTTTGTTTTCTCCCTCTGATCTTGCAAAAGAAGATGAAATAGACATGTGAATATGGTCTAGGAGACCAGTTAAGAGAGCAGGTAAAATGCATAACATATTTAACTGGGGGAATCATCATTAACTTAGTTAGGTGCAATTATGGAATAGTAAGAAAAGTAACTTATTTACAAATGTAAACTTTTTTAAAAAAAGAAAGTTAGTCATTGTTTATAGCAGCTTATAAACTTTTCAGTAATTAGAGAACAGGTAACTGATTTTGGTTTTTATGATTTTCGTCTCTTTGGACATACCTCTAATCACAGACCAGAATGTAAATAGTTTTCCTGTCATGCAGACTGCTGCAAGGTCTATTTATGCTCTATACTTTGTTGCCTATGTCTTTCTGTCTATAAAATCCAGGATGGGTGGACCTATAGAAACGTGACTGAATTGATAGTTTCTTGAGGGGCATGGCAGGGAAGTTTTGGGGGACAGTGGGGAGCTGATGACAACAAAAGCAGTAAGTGCTGTACAATCGATTATGCAGATGATTATACAACTCTCGATTGAACTAATAAATTGTAATGATATGTGGAATATATCCCAATACAGCTGTTAGAAAAATAAAATAAAAATAAGTGCTGACAATATAAAAATAAACATGAGAGTAGTTTTAAAAGCAGGCTCTGATTCTTCACATACATATAAGACATACCCTTAACTCTATATTGATCCCAAACTAGATATTCCACTTAATGCCGTCTGTGTATGTGCTGTAATATACAATGCTCCTGCTCCCGTGGTGTAGTGACTTATGAGTTGGGCTGCTAATGGCAAGGTCAGAAGTTTGAAACTACCAGCGCTCCTCAGAAGAAAGATGAGATTTCTCCTCCTGTACAGAGTTAAAGCCTCAGAAATGCACAGGGGGCAGTTCTACTGGGTTTTGTAGGGTTAGTCCAAGGCAGAATGTACTAGATGGCAGTGAGTTTGATCGTAGTGAGGTGGGGTTAACGTTCTCTGTTTCTATAGATGAAGACCATCGTTATGACTAATTTCCATTTCTTTTTTTCGAAATTCACATAGGCTTGTTAGGTTTTGCTGAAATCCTTACATTTTGCCCCACAGTTATGGTCTGAATGTGTTTGCTATTGTCAAGGTAGCTGCTTACTTATTGTGTTAGTCTGGGTACTTTAGAGAAACAAATCCACAAAAACTCATGTATAAGAGAGAGCTCTATGTAAAGGTTAAGTGCACATCAAGAAAACATCCCAACCCAGTGCAGCCCAAGCCCACAATTCCAACATTAACCCATTAACCCATATGTCCAACACCAATCCACAAAGTCCTCCTCCATCTCACAAAATAGATGCAATGAAGCCGACTGCAGGGGGAAAGCTGAGTCAGTGAACGTGTAAATATCTCAGTGCTGGCAGGGGTTCCCACACGGCTGCTCCAGGACCCAGGGCTGCATCAGAGTAGATCCATGTGGCTTCTCCACAGGGATGTCTTGCAGGAAATTAGCCTTGTAAGCTGAGGCAGGGAACTGCTAAGGCAGCTGCACCCTGGTCAGACCATCACAAAGCCAGAGACCCAAGAACTAGGAAGGCGAGGCTCACCAAGACATTTATCCCTCTGCTCTTCAATTCAGCCCACATGTGTTTATCGGCCAGGTTGGCACAATAAACTAACTACCTCATTTTGAAGGTAGGCAGGACAAGGAAACAAAAGTAGGTGGAGCTCACAATGGACTGTTTTTCTATTTCCCCCTCTTTTCACAGGCTCAATATTAGAACCACACATTTTGGTGTATAGGACCCAAACCAAAAGAAAATAATAAAACACAGCAGAAACAATTGACCTTGAGTTGATTCTGAGATGTGTGCTGAGAACTGGGCTGCATAGGAGAATTTTGACACTATTAAAAGCATTTGAAAAGACAACTGAAACAAAGAGCATATGTGAAATAATTTGGATCTATTTTTAGGTCATGTGTAGGGATGTATTCAAATATTTAACCCCTACATTCTTTAATCATTTCCTTGTATCTTAAAAAAAAGTTTAACTATAGGTTCAACATTAAATTAAAATCTATTGTGGGAGTATGCCATTGGAAATGACCTTTTATTGAAAAATAATACAAATCCCCACAATAAAATCAATATAAGTTCTGAAAAAAATCCCATAGCCTAATTTAAGAAAATATTTATGAGTCAAACACATAATCAAATTAATAGAGCTCAAATATGTCTACTTTTTTTCTGGATTCTTTCTTTTTCCAAATTCACCATCTTCTCTTGTTCCTATTCAGTTTCTTGTCCTCAGCAGTATTTGCCTGGAAACACTGTTGCCTGGAGACCATTCTTAAAGAACATCCACTGCTGTGGTCTCTTAGAGATTTCAGATGTCTAATGAGGAGCTAACAAGAATATCTGCTTCTCCAGAGAAAATAACATTTTTTCTAAATTACAATAAAGCACTCATCTGGAAATTACCTATTCAGGTCATCATAACAACTCAAGTACAGAATGCAGAAGAGAGAGCGTGTGTGTGTGTGTGTGTGTGTGTGTGTGTGTGTGTAGGAAATAGCTTTGGAAAATCCAAATTGTAAATACTGTGAAAAAGTGATTTGGATTAAAAAAATAAAATTGGTGCTTGATATTTTTGTAAATAATTTCAAGTCCTGCCACCTTGCTTATTTATTCTTATCTTTAAAAATGATATCAAAAGCTCTGTTATTGATACTTCAATTTCCATTATTTGTCTATTATCAATTCTTGTAGCCCCAAAGAGTTTTGAAGCAGTCAGATTCAGTGAAGTGGCATAAACACAATTCTGAAAAAAGTACTCATTAAAGGAGACAAAATGCAGATATTAGAAGTACTTGTCAACTCGTGGCACTCTGAGTGGAATTCCAAAATTCAGCCTGCCTAAAAGTGTACAAGAATCTCACTTGTTATGGTAGAATGCAACCATTGGCAAGAGCCATCACAGCAGATTAATAGGAGATCAAAAGGGTGCTTTGTGAAATTAGGAATGTATTCAGTCAGTATTTTTCATTTTAAATTATGGCTAATATATATATACATGTATTCATGTTTAAGCTCAAAAGGGTAAAATGTTATCTGGAAAATTCATGCATGTGAATTAAAACAGTTTAGAGACAAAACTATATCAAAATGCTACCTTTTATTTTTGTAATAGAAACAGTTTGTTTTATGTGATAGGTCAAGGGTCACCAAGGTAATAGTAAATTATTGAGGTTTAATATTCATTCCAATAATCATAAAATTTGAGTTCACTCTAAGCTTTCACTTTGCTAACAGATTTAAATTTCTGATTAGTTTCATATGGTGACGGGCCATTAACTATTCTGCCTAAAATTAAAAAAATCTTTATATTTGTTGTACTAATCATGTAAGGTTGTAAGAATTGAGTGAAATTCGGTCCATAAGTTGTGTCTGGAACACGACAGATGTTTAATGCACAGTAGCTATTATCACATCCATCATTATTAGGTGACAGGAAAGCTCTGGATCACAGACTTGGGAGACTGTGCTTATGAGGGCACTCACAGAGCTGCACAGCTCACTATGAACTGCTGCTTGGAACATGGAAGGAAGTTCTTGTCTATATAACAACATGCAAGGTGCATATTTTGAATAGAGTAGCTTAGTGTGAAAAAACAAATACCCGGATGTGGTTTTCGAAAGCGTGAGAGAAGAAATTGAGGTTCAGCTGCATGAAGGAATGAATTATTTTTGAGAAAAATAGAAAATCAAGGTCCTGTCCCATCTGTTCCTATGCATTCTTTGTTGAAGTGTAATTTATGTTGGCAAAGTACATAGATGTTAAGTGTGCTTGCTGATTGATGAATTTGATGGCTTTATGGATACATCTCTTTAACCACCACTCTGTCAACATATAGAACATATCCATTATCTCCATGGACCTCTTGTGCCCATTTACACTCAATCCATCACCCACTCTCCAAAGGTCATTATTCGTTTGTCAATGACATGTTTTAGAGTTTAGAAAAAGGGCCCTGGAGAATTGTGAAGGCTGAACTCTCTTCTCTAGGTAGATGTGACTCCTCACCCATTAATTTTACCTCAGTCACATTCTATGTCACCTTGTTACAAGCCTATATCATCACTATATCCTGTTTTCAATTTATCTTTACTGTGTTGAATATTGGAAGAAGAACTTGTGGCTTAGTGGTTATGTGTTGAGCTGTGAACAGCAAGGTCAGCAGTTTTTAACCACGAGTCCACTTCTTGGCAAAATTATGAGAACTTCCACTGCCACGAAGAACTAAAATCTCAGGACCCCAGCAGTTCTATTCTGCTCTATAGTATCACTATAAGTTGTAATTGAATCAATGCCAGTGAGTTTTATGTTGAATATTCCCCAGTCATGGAAGGTTTATGAACTATGAACTGTGATATTCTTCTGATTTCGAATTCCATTTTCCAAGAGCATTTGGAAGCTCCCTCGTGTTATATTAATATATAACATAATGATTTTTTTCTTTTCTTTTTTATTTGATTCACAAACCCTATAAACAATATTATCTCAAACATCATTATATTTTTGAAAGCACCAGGATCAACTGTAGTTAAGGATAGAAATAAAGAGCTTTAAGGAGACATCCTGAAAGTAATCTGGAGAGGTAGTTACATTCTCAGCCTCCACTTTCCCAAAGATCTTCTGGCTTCATTTTTAAGGTGAAATCATAATGCAAACGCAGTACAAGCTCCATGTTTATAGTCTGAAGCACCTCTCCATCTCTTTCCATATCATCAGAATTTCTCATTTCCATATCATCAGAATTTCTTATCATTTCCATTTCATCAGAATTTCCTTTTCACCCTGGATACATGGCCCAGGTGACCATGCTATGAGTCCTTTCATTCTAAGGACAATGAATAGACTCAGAATGCTGGAGACAGCCCAGGCCCCCTACCTGCTTTAGTTACTATATAAAAAATACCACTAATGGGTGGCTTTAAAGAACAGAAACTTATTTTTTCATAGTTCTGGGTGTTAAATGTCCAAAACAGAGTCTCAGCTTTGTGGACTTTTCCCCCTTTATCAATAGCCTCGAGTGTTTCTTAGTTCCTGGGCGCTCCTTATTCGTGAAAGATCTTCAAGGGTCACTGTGCCTATTCTGTTCTACTCAGCACTCAGAAGTGAAAAAGTTTAAGATCCACTCTACATTGATATGAACTCAATCAATCGACTGATCATATTACTTTAGAATGCAATATGGAAATTAATTGATTCTACTTAACATCAACTGCCATGACCTGCTTGTCCATGTGTTGGGCTATGGCGGAATGTATGTTGTTTTGCTGTTGTAAGCTATGTCACCGGTATGTCACAAGCCACCGTGGATATTACAGAGTAAGGAAGACTAGGAAGAAGGACCTCACAATCACTTGCTAAAACAACCAGGCATTGAAAAGCTTATGTATAGCCGTAAACATGATCTGAGATATGCTGGATGACGAGAACCTCAGGATGAAAGGCATTCAATATGGGAATGGGGAGGAGCTGCCTCTTCAAAATACAGTCAGTGGATTGAATAAAGCTTTCAAGGCCTTTATTTTCTGACGTGTCCTGGTTCAAAATGAGAAGAAACTGGAAACACCCATGGATAATCAAAAGGTGGAATGCATAAAACAAAAATCAGGAAAACTGGATTGCATAAAAAATGAAATAGATCACATAAAGAGTGATATCTTAGCCATTAGTGAGTTGAAATAGGCATTTTTATTTGGACAAGATTATGAGAGCCAAAATATAATCTTGAATTAGAGACCATCTCAAGAATAGATTCAATGCATGAACACTAATGACCAAAGACTAGATGAGTTCTCAGATAACATCAACAGCATCACATATGAAGAAAGCAAATGGTCATCCAAAAGACAGGGAAGAAAGAAAAGAAGAGAATGGATGTTAGAAGAGACTCTGAAATTCGCTCTTGGTTATAGAGTAGCTAAAGCAAATGAAAGTAATAGTGAAGTACAAGTGCTGAACAGAAGATTTCAAATGGTGTCTCTGGAAACACACATAACATATTATAATGAAGTACGAAGAAATCTAGAGTTAGAAAACTAAATGTGAAGAACATAGATGGCATTTGTCAAGGTGAAAGAACTGGGGAATTAAAATCTAGCCCTGGGGTGCAATATAAAGGATTCTAGGGATGAGATATTGAATGGTGCCGGAAGTAGCAAAAGAAGGGAGAAGGAACGCACAGTTACAATGCTAAAAATCACCGGTGGATATTTAGCCATTTCAGGAGTATGGCCACTTCAGGTATATGACTAATAACGGATAGCATTGAAGGAAGAAGTCCAAGCTGCACTGGAGGCACTAACAAAACCCAAGATTTCAGGAGGTGATGGGGTACTAGCTGAGAGATTCAAACACAGGGGCGATGGAACCGTCTCCGCTATGCCAAGAAAATGGTAAGATCATTACCTGGCCAGCTAACTTGAAGGGAAAACAAGTGTCAAATGGATCTTGGTTGAATGTAGAAAATACCAGAAAGATTTCTGCTTGTGTTTTATTGACTATGCAAAGGTATCCAACTGTGCGGATCACAACGGATTATAGATTACATAATGTGAAGCATGGGCATTTTTTGTCACTTAATGGTATATAGCTAATCTTGCTGCTGACAGTTAACAGAACTTACGGCACTCACTTGTGAGGATCAAACACTAGCGCCTTTAGTATACGAAACTCCAACATAGAGCAAAAATCCTCACAACTGAACCAGTGAGTAGCATATGACAAATGAAGGAAAAGTTAAAGTTAGCAGGAATTTCTTTTCCCTTGGATCCCCAGTCAGCACCCATAGAAGCAGCTATCAAAAACTGAAACAACATATTGAACAGGGCAAATCTGTCGCACAAGAGGTCTTGAAGGGTTAAAGAGTGAAAATGCCACTTTCAGGACTAAGTTGCACCTGACCCAAGCCAAAGTATGGTCAGCGCCTCAAGCTGGATAAAGGATAAGGGATACCAAAGGAGAATTACAAATTTGAATTAGGGTTTGTCAAAGAAAGATGAATAAACTGTGGATCCCCAGAAGAAAGAACACATCTGTTTGGAAGTAGTACAGCAACAATGCGCCTTACAATCAAGGAGGATGAGACTTTCTCTCACATACTTGAGACAAGCTATCAGAAAGAAGGAGCCATTGGCGAAGGGCATCATGCTCGGTAAAGTAGAGCATTGGTAATAGATAGGAAGCCCCTCAATGAGAGAGTACCACAGTGGCTGTGGTGATTGGTGCCACGATACTGCATGTGAGGATGGCTCAGGACTAGGCAATGCATTCTGCTGTACATGAGGCCTCTCTCAATTGGAGCCTATTAACAGCAAGGAAGCCAAGCGAGTTGATCGCATGTAACTACCCAGTGATGGACGCTAAAGGAGCACTGGACCAAACAAAGGGGACCACAGATCAGCCAGGATGACATGCAATTAATGATCACACTACTCGATCAAGATGGATTATACATGTCTTAAAAGACCCTGGTCTCTCATTGGGCCAGTCTATAAGCAACGGAATCCAAGAACGAACAAAGAGGCATCAAGGTTCACAGTGATCACATCTCTAATATTGGCCTTTTCATCACTGTTAGTGAATTCTGAGTTTGTACTTTTCCACTCACTGCACAAATGCACAAAGAGCAATAATAGCAGCTGGTGCAGCCCCTAGTCCACAATTTGCTGTGGTTTTCACTCAAGGGTTCATTTTTACTTTCAATATTAAAATTCACACTCAATTTTGACACGTGAGGCATATGTCTCTGTTCTTCATACTACAAAACTTGCAAAAACAGATGACTTAACCACCAGTTATAACAGAATATTATCACAGTATTCAACCAAACATGCCTTATGCTGACTAGAGACGGATTTTAAGTTGATGAGGCAAAACAGCAATGTCCCATCTCAGAACATATGCTATATCCTGCAATAAGAAAGAGCCCAATATAAATCCTAAACAGCATTGTATTCGTGCAATCTGATAGCTCTAAAAATCAGGCATTTTTTACCTCTCCCATTATTTGATTATTTTAGATTAACCTTTCTCTTAAAGGAAAGCTATCTTTCCATAAATTTTAGAATTCAGATCACTCCATGAGCCAAGAAGCCAGAGGCTGATTTTTCTCACCAGGTTTCTCCTTTATAGCCCAGACATCCAGTGCACAAGAAAATGAGGTCAGCTTCACAAAGAATAGTAATAATTTAATCACAATGGCTAGAAGCCAAAGAAGAATTACAAAGATAAAACAGTCTGCAGCCATAAAATCCCCACTAACCCAAATCTTGTGTAAGGACAAAATTAAAATACTGTTTATTTTCAAGATACCCAACAACCTGCTAAAAGTCATTACTATATTTTCCTCATGAAAGATATGAAAACATAATTCCATTATCTACCCATGGAGCCTCACAGGAAGGCTGTTGGGATCCAGACATGCTAGCCTCGTATGCTAAGACAAAACACTAAAGCCAAAGAGATGGTGAGATTTATTCATTATAGACTGCACATCTGCTATATTTCTAGGCCTGGCATAGGGGTTTGGTACACAAGAGTTATGTAGTGGGGTCCGCAGATAGGAGCTCTGAGCCACCACTGATATAAAATTATGTAAGAAAGACCTTGAAGTGAGATTAGGGAAGACCATAAAATGCCCTAACTCATAAGTAGAGATCATGAGAAAGAGGAGGGATTTGTTAGTTAGACCAAGTGTGAGAATAATGCAGCAGAAGGCATGACGCATACTATGCCACAGAGCTGTGCTCTAGTTTATAAAGTTGGGAAGACACGTAGCTTGGTGTAATTGCAGCAAATCCTTCCATCTGTTGACTAAAAATTCACACCAGAGCTAGATCACGAGGGCTTCACATATCCAAGGATCTAGCTCATGCGCTGCAGGAGAAAAGACGCTCAAACCAGGTTTAATTCCTATCGCTGTAGTCAAGGACAAGAGAACAGGGCCATCACCCTATGAGAGGGCCGCTCCAAAATCTCAGATGAGAGGCCATAAGGGTCAGAGAGGAGGCTGTGTTGGAGAGAGAGTGAAAAATGAATGTTAGGGGTATGTAGGAGAACGGTTTTAAAAAGTGTTAACAATCTGCAGTTTCTGTTGGGAACTGTCATGGTACTGTGCGTTTCCCGACCTGAGAGAGGGGATACATTGTGAGATGGCAACAGGTCGGTAGGTTATTTTGACTTTATAGATGCCGAGTCCAAGTTGTTTCTTCAGTATTCTGGTGGCAAAGTCAACAAACAAACCCCCCTTTAAGATAGATGCATTCCCCTGGTTAGTGAAGAAAAGTGAAATGACTTGGCATCCTCTCCTTTGCCTGTGCAATTCCCACCAAACGATGGGGGTGAGACCAAGCATATAGGGCCTGTGGAATGCGGCCGGATCGGGATCAGTGCTGAAGGAGCTTTGGAACACTTGCCCAAGCGAGGCAGAGGCCACGCAAAGGACCAGTAACTGAGAGGGCGAGAACTTGAGAGAGACTTGGCTGCCACAGAAGGCGAACAAGTGGTGCTGCAAAAGGACTATGTCCTTAATGGTTTTTGGTCCTGGTTTGTTAACCTCCTTAATAAGCCCCGAAATCCCACATGTTGTCTGCGAGTTCAGTGTGGCCGCTGCCATGTATTATCTCACGCAGCAGAAAGGTGGAGTGTTATGGGGGGATCTTTGGTGTCAAAACAGGAAAAGGAAGGATCAAAGCTGGAGGCATGTCTGCTCTTCAGCACATTTGATCGTGAGTGGATGAGGAGTTGGATTTTCTGTCTCCCTTGTGCAGCCGAAGGTCAGACATGCCCCACCGCCCCCATGCCGTTTCTTCAGCTAATGCCGCAGCACATGGGTAAGGAAATTACGTCCGTTCACTTTACGACTTATAATAGAGGTCTTGGGGAACACTCTCTCTAGGATCTCGCTGATAATACCTCACATTATGAAAAGCACTTCAAATCAGAGGACTACAGCCTGGAATATCTCTGGGAACTTCAATGGAAGCTTGGCTATCATCAGTAGATTGTCACTGTGCGCTAACACCACCAGCAATGGTTTGGTGAGCAGTACTTAAGGACCAAAATGACATATGACCAAAGCAAGCATTGTCCTGCAACGTCATCCATTTTAAAGAAACAGCCAGTATCATAAGCATGCTTTCAGAAATTGATCCTTTAAAAAGATAACTCAAACCATGTCACTTCACTGAAACACACCACCTAGTGGTTTCTGATGAGTAAGGTGTATTTGATCCAAGCTATAGTTTGCTTTTTATTAATTCATATGCAGGCAAAAGATGGAAAAGGAAGATAAAAGAATAAATATGGTCAAACTGTAATATTTATGAAGAACATTGAATAAACCATGGATTTGCATAACAATGAGCAAATCACTCTTAGAAGAAATGCAAACAGAATGCTCCTTAGAAGTAAGGATATTGAGATTTCAATTTACATTCTTTGCACACTCAGTCAGAAAATACCAATCACTAGAAAAGAAGGTTAGTGAAAGTGGTGAAAATACTCATGAGGTGGTTTGGGCCACAGGAATGGTTATAAACATATCAATAATCACAAAGGTGGCGCAGGACCCAACACACGTTTGGTTTTCTATACATGAAGTTTCCACGAGTCAGAGACAACTCAAAGGTAATCAACAGCAACTATAGCAACCTACGTGGGAATGTTCCTTTTAGGCCGCAGTATGATGCCACCGAAAGTGTACAGGGGTCGCATTCAGTGGAGCTGGGCATAAGGTCTGGTTGAGTTAATCACAAGCCATGTCATCTTGAGTAAGCCAGGTACCCAGTCCCCACAGGACTGTTTTCAACTTGCCCAAGAGGGACAAACATAGGTGGACACATCCTACTTTTATCAGAGGAACCTGAGAATTTCAAATTAAAAATTGTAATTAGAGTTTGCAAATTTAGGCTATTGTTCAAATGAGAGTACCGTTCAAATAAATAATGCAGTGTAAAGAAAATTGCCGTAAGAAGAAGTATGCTCTCATTTTATAGAATATTAATAAAGTTATCACATCCCTAGAGGCATAGATAATGGTACCATTTCCAGGCCTCCTGGCTTAACAGCTGTGATACCTAGCAGTGAAGAACAGTTTTTGTGTATTTGCATTGGTTTATATTCTATGTACAGAGACAGATCATGGAGTAAATGCCAAGGAATTTCAAATACATTACACATTAAAGACTACTGAGAACATACATATGTAGATTATGAAGTCATTTTTGCCATCATTGCCTTCAAGAATGAATGAATACAATATTGGCAGCTTGGGTTGTACCTTATGTTCTGTGGCTGAAAGGTGCATTCCTGGATCAGCTGTTATGCAACATGATGAGCCACATGCTCAAAGATTTAATGTGTATTGAGGACACATGAGGAATGTGGTGCTTGATAATTATTAGCCAACTGAATATTATTAATAGAGAACATTAACAAACATGTCAAAACATTTTAATGACATAAGTTTTTTATAGACTCACATAACTAGTGAGTACATTTATTATCAGAATAAAAATATAATGAATTTATATGGAATAATTTGCTAAATCACTTCGATGTTGTGATTATGGCTAATGTTAAAATTAATTGTGATAACCTATACAAAGAAGTCTTCTAAATAACACATCTTATATTTAAAAATTTTAATGTAAGAATCTAAAGGTATGCATTCTGATATTAAAATATGTTATGCATCCTTTAAGAATGTGGTAGTTACCATATATACTTGTGTATAAGCCATGTTTTTCAGCACACTTTTATGCAGTTTTTGTGGTAAAATTAGGTGCCTCAGCTGATATTTGAGTCGGCTTATAATCGAGTATATACGGTACATAATTTCATGTCGACTTGAAGGTATCTATAAATGTAGGGTGGTATTCAAACTTTCAGTCAGGTCACCGACCAATGAAGCCTCCTTGTTGGCATGACCTTCTCCTAAGGAGGCCTGTGGGAACCTCCGCTTCTCTCCCTGCCTTCACCCTCCTGCTGGCTGACCCTGATTGCTGCCAGAGCCCTGTGATGTTAGCGCTGCCATTGGATCCACACCACTTTGCACCACCCACCTGTGATATTCCTGACTTCTGCATCATTGCTTTCGACTGTCTGGGTGTGAAGAGGGACTTCAGGACTTGAGTGGACTGGGCTGGCATGTTTTCTTGATATTCAATTACTTCTTGATATAAACTTCTTTCTTACACATATATGAAAGTCACTGGATTTGTTTCTCTAGTCAACCCGGCCTAACACAAGGAAATTCAGTGACATCCCATAATGTTAGGGTAGAAGGAATCCAGTCCATCTCTCCCAATAACCTAGGAAATTTATAAATTTCCCCATGGAGAATTTCTTATTAATTTACAGTAACATACCACTTATTATCTATGAGAAAGCTTATCCCATTAATATATATAAGTATCTAATTGAACATTATTTCCTATATTAAGAAGACTTGTGATTCTGTAGAACCTCCACCCATTAATCTAGTACAAAGATGCTTGCTGGTTGTGACTTTATGGTATACACACATCTTAAACATTGCGAACATCTTCATAGTCATTTAATGGTCAAATACTGATAGACTTCATTATTAGAACCCAGAAACCAGTCTGTACTCGGGCCACCATTACAATGAAAAAGATCACAGTGTGGATCTTCTTAATTTGTGTCATGGAATTTTCCTACCTAACTGCCTTAGTACAGCAGTGAACAAAAGAAGACAGATCCAATCAGGGCAGTCAGAGATTGCTCCCTGTATCTGCTTCCTGTATCTGCCCCCTGTATCTGCTCCCTGTATACTGCAAGGCAGACAGCATATCACCAATGAGCTAAAAGGTTTCTGCAGTAGGAACTCACTGAACCAGCATTTGTAAAGGATGTCAGAGTCCTGCTTTTAAAATAGGGACAACAGAAAGGGCAATCAATTCTATGAGCTACCTTCTGTGATGTGATAAAATACAGCCAGCTCATCCCAAAGTGAATGCTCCTTTGTTCCCTTTGCTAAAAGCTTATCTGACGGCCTCCATTGAAGGTTCAGTTTATTTTACACCCCCAAGGATTATAGCACCACTTGTCTGTCTGTCATACTGCAGTGACGTGTGTTGCTGTGATTCTGGAAACGATGTCATTGGCATTTTTAAGTACCACATAGTTTCGAATACCAGACGGATTTCAGTAGAGCTTGCATACTCAGGACAGACTACGAGAAAGGAACGGGCTGTCCACTTTGGAGAAATTAGCGATGGGAAACCTCATGGACAGCAGCAGAATATCGTCCGATAATGCCAGGAGCTGAGCCCCTCAGGTCTGAAGGCGCTGTGAGATGAATGGACCCGGCGCTGCAACAAAGGGCTCAAACACAAGACCAACTGTGAGAACGGCATAGGACCCGGCTGTGCTTTGTTGTCCATTGGTTGCTATGAGTTGGGCTAATGTCAGAGTAGCGCAGAGCTATGAACACTTCTCTTGTGTCTGACACTGTGTTACACAAAGGGGCTTCCAAATGCTTATAGAAAAATTCCTTTATTTTAAAATTCCATCTTTTCCTATGAACTCTATTTTTTAGCACAGAGTTAATACAGATATGATATCATTCCATAGTTCAATCACATCAAACTTTTTGAAGCTTACATGTATTGTCCTTGAGGTATAAGGACTTGTTTTAGGCATCTTTATAATCCTAAGAATGCTCCCAAGATAGGGAGGCTTGCTGCAGATTCTTCTGTGCCATTGGTTCCCAAATGTAACAGGCCTACCACTTCCTTTCCAATATAAAAGTTGCCAGAGGGCAAATCAGGTTGTTGATGTTTTTTCCTGAAAAAGGGGTTGAAAAATAAATAAAGCCCACTGCCATTGAGTCTATACTGACTCACTGAAGTGAGAATATTTTTGCTCGTTTATTTTAAATCCCTATTCAGGGGGGGGGGGGGAATTGTGGCTTCCTGCTCCCAGGTGAAAGTGTAGTTTTTGTCTTTGCAGCTTTCCAGGCCACCCCCACTTCATTTTTCCAGTGCTGCCCTCTGGGAGTGGTATAGCCCACTTCACTTTGGGAACCACAGCTCTACATTGTAAAGCACCAGGACCAGGAGCTGTGCCAGCCTTCAGGAAACAAAAACAATAGACTTCCTTAGCTGTAGAGTCCCCGCCTGGAGAATTCTCACGGTGTGGCAAAAGACCCATGGTAGAGGTCTACACTGCGGCTGGAAGGGGTGGCTCAGTTCCATTATAAATGCACAAGCCCAGAGTCCAGTTCAGAAGCATCTGGGACTTTGAAGACCAACCAGACTCAACATTGGTGAGGTCATTACAAGTAGTTACAGTGCAGTCACCAGAGAGGTCCAGGGGCACGAATCCAGTGGAAAGGGATCATGGAAAGACTGTGGAGATCATAGAGGCTCAATGACTGAGTAAGAGTTCAAAGATCAGAAACCACATCCAAGATCAAAGTTAGAGAACTAACGATAGAGTGACCCAAGCCGAGTCTCAGACACTGAGTTGTTGGTATATCCCATGCTGCCAAGTCTATCTCAACTCATAGTGATTCCAAAGACAGAGTGGAATTGCCGCCTAAGGTTTTCTATGCTGCAGTCTTTACTTATAATATCTTATTGAACATTCAGTGGAGCTCAAAATGAAACAGCATAATCTTAATTTAATAGCCAGGGGTCTGCACATCTATTTTGATTCATGGTGACCCCTTGTGTGTCAAAATACAATCATATGATTTTGAGTTTCAAGACTGATATTTTTGAAAAAGTAGACTGCCAAGTATTTCTTACTGAAAGTATCTTTAGATGGACTTGAACTTTGGATGAGCAGCTGATTTCAACATTGGCCTCACCCAACCCCCTTCTTTAGAAAAGGGTATTGTGACTGAAAAATAGTAAGTAATTGGCAGACAGAGATTTAAAAGGAGGCAAAGGTGAATCCAGACTAGAGCCACCAGCTCTGCTTCTGCAACAAATAATTTTAAATGCATAATGAAGATAAACTAAAAGTGAAGTTTTTTGTAATCCAATATGATATACTTGCTAGCATGAATTTTTCTCCCTCCCCCCAAAAGTTGTAAGTTAGACAGCTTGTGTCTTTGATCCATGGAACATGCATATCATGTGCATTGTGTGACCCGTGTGCTTGCAAGCACACGAAGCCATCGGTGAACACACTAGAGGCTCGAGTCCTTTCTGTAGATTCCGGGCCATGAGGCTGTGGATGCTTTGGGCACCATCAGGGCCTCATGCTGATGGTCTCCCTCATCCACATGACTTGCCTTTGTCCTGTTTAAAACTTAATAAATGGGTCTCTATAAAATATATAAAATATATTTGAGTTAAACAGTATACAAGAGCAACCCCCATCACAGTCCTATAACCCCTTTAGTACACCTGCCAAATCTCCTTTTGAAATATTATGTTTATCACCACTGAAATGTTTTTGTTCTACACATCATACTCCATTAGATTCTGTACTATTAGTATAAGACTTTTATACATAAGCACAAATAATAGCTGTATATGTACTATATACTTTTAGAGTGTTTTTAAAATCATTTTATTGGGGGCTCATGCAATTCTTATCATCATCCATCCATCCATCCATGTGTCAAGCACATTTGTACGTTTGTTGCCATCATCATTTGCAAAACCTTTGCTTTCCACTTGAGCCTTTAATATCAACTCCTCATTTCCCCCTCCCTCATGAAACCTTCATACTTATAAACTATTATTATTTTGTCATATCTTACACTGTCCGACATCTCCCTTCACCCATTTTTCTGTTGTCCGTCCCCCAGGGAGGAGGTTATATGTAGATTATTGTAATCAGTTCCCCCTTTCTAACCCACCTTCCTTCCACCCTCCAGGTATCGCCACTCTCACCACTAGTCCTGAAGGGCTCATCTGTCCTGGATGCCCTGTGTTTCCCGTTGTTATCTGTACCAATGTTCATCCTCTGGTCTAGCCAGATTTGTAAGGTAGAATTGGGATCATGATAGTGGGGGAGGAAGCATTTAAGAACTAGAGGAAAGTTATATGTTTCATCATTGCTACCCTACACTCTGACTGGCACATCTCCTCCCCACAACCCTTCAGTAAGGGGGTGTCCAGTTGCGTAGAGATGGGCCTTGAGTCTCCACTCTGCACTCACCCTCATTTACAATGATATGTTTTTTGTTCTTTGATGCCTGATACCTGATCCCTTCAACACCTCCTGGTCACACAGGCTGGTGTGCTTCTTCCATGTGGGCTTTGTTGCTTCTCAGCTAGATGGCTGGTTGTTTATCTTCAAGCCTTTAAGACACTGTATCTTTTGATAGCCGGTAACATCAGCTTTCTTCACCACATTTGCTTGTGCACACATTTGTCTTCAGAGATCATATTGGGAATGTGGGCATCCACTGATAATGGTTTTTTGTTCTTTGATGTCTGATACCTGGTTCCTTTTATACCTCTTGGTCACACAGGCTGATGTGCTTCTTCCATGTGGGCTCTGATTCTTCTGAGCTAGATGGCTGCTTGTTTATCTGCAAATCTTTAGGACCCCAGAGGCTATATCTTTTGACAGCTGGGCACCATCAGCTTTTATTTTTATAGCACATTGGCTTATGCACACGTTTGTCTTCAGCGATCGGGTCAGGAAGGTGTGCATCATGGAATGCCAATTTAATAGAACAACGTGTTCTTGCATTGAGTAAGTACTTGAATAGAGGTCCACTGTCCATCTGCTGCCTTAATACTGAACCTATAAATATATGCACGTAGATCTATTGCCCTACCTTTTTATCCCCAACTGTGTAGTATCTCATTGTGTCAATATATATATTAAATGGTGTTTAAAAACATGTCATATATATTACACAATAGAAGAAAAATGAAATTTTACTTTCTTGGGCTCCTCTATTTTTATAGATAATTTTCCCCTCAGTAATGTGTTCTCACACTCAGCCTTTTTTCCTAACTTGGTTCTTTCTGGTCAGTGGAGTTTTTAGAATAAAGCGGTGTGTGACATGGAAGACGTCGTGCATTTGTAAGGCTACTTAAGAGGCCGTGGTCCCGTGGTGAGCTGTTAACTGCTACGTCAGCTGTTTGAAACCACCAACCACTTGAGGCCTATGCCAATAAAGAGCTACAGTCTTGGAAACCCAAGGGGCAGTTTTCTGCAGTCCTATTGAGACACTCCGAGTCAGAATTTACAGGATGGCATGCACCTAGAATAAGCCCTCTTAAACTTTTCCCACTCCTGGCCCGTTTTCTCAAGAGAAATTTGCAACACAGGTAAGCATTGCCAGAAGCACCTTAGATTCATTACACGTTTTATTTCTGAATTAACTTTTTAGAAACCTTTTATTGTTGTCAAATGTGTCATGACCCTACACGTCCCCCCTCCCCCTCCAGCCCCATTCTGTTATGAGAACCCATGTATGAGTCTCTCACGACTCACACGTTAAGATACCTTGCTCTGGAATCAAGGGCCTTGTGGTGTAGTTAGTTAAGTGCAGGGCTGCCAACCAAAAGGTCTGCTCTTGGAAGCCGACCACTGCTCCAAAGGAGAAAGATGCAGGAATCAGCTTCCATCCAGATGAACATTGTCGGGTGCCCTGAGTTGGTACCTACTCAGAGTAGCCCCAGGTACAACACCGTGAAACATTCTCTATCCGACACCTTCCTCCCCATTGTTCTGCTCGAGCCCTTGTTGCAGTCCTTGTGTCAACTTATTAGCAATCTTCCACTTTTTCAATGACCTTCTATTTTGCTAAGAACAAGGTCTTTTCCCCAGAGTGTCAGATCTCTCTCTCTCTCAAGACTATCGCCTCAGGAAACCTATGGGGCAAGTCTACTCTGGCATACACAGTCTCTATGAGCTGGAATTGATTTAATTCAATGAGTTTTGATCCTGAATTTCCAAGTTCTCATGAACTAGTTCCATCATTCCTTGAATTACACAATTTGTTCACATGGGCCCTTTGCAAGTCTATTTGGACTAGAGGGAAAAATTGATATTTAAGGTATTTTAAAAAGCAAGTTCAAAAGGACTTTTCATTTGATAACTATTATTGCATTTATTAATAGATAACCAAAGGGTTTTAAGTATTAACAACAAAACTGAATTTTTCAGTGACTACAGGAAAATTCATCATTATTAAAGCTAAAACCTCAAATTTTTGTGAAAATTTCATCTTAAAAATATTAATGGCAAAATGTCAAACTGAAGCATCTCACTAGATAAGTTCCCTAGTTATGATAGGTTACAGAGGTCTCCAAAAATATAATCAAATTTTAATTATATGTGTAAATAAATGTGAGTGGAAATGCATATTATCTATAGGGATGGTCGAATGTAAAACCATTCATATCAGCATCTAGAATATATCTTCTATTTTGAAGTGTATTTGCTTCAAAACATTTTATTTAATACTAAAAATGTTGTCTAAACCAGCAAGTAATGAAGGAATTCTAGAACACAATAAAATAACTGGTTAGCTAGCATTTATAAATCCAATTATAATTTTGACCAAGATCAAGGTTAAAAAATAATGTACCTATCAACAAACTGAATTACTTATGTAGGAAATTTAATAGCCCTATATTTAGATGATCTGATGCTGCTGTTTCTATAATCCATTTTTAAAAAACATTTCAGCTCACTTTAACTGGTTTTCATATAGTATTACTTTCTAATCTTCCAAGTACTGCTGTCTGATGAACTTATTTCACAGAAGTGGTTTGCAGTCAAATGAAAAATGCAGGAGAAAGCTGATTCATCCATCTAGATACACTCGGTTAAGTACACTCAGTATTTCCTAGTTTTATTCTTTTGTTCCAAAATGAAGGACTCAGATGGATGGGATGTCGGATATATTCAATCTTGTGTCGGGATATGAGAGAAAATTCCAGAATTTGAGATAGCCCAGAAAAATCTTCATTAATCCTACAAGGGAACCCAGGAAACTTCCATTTCTAGAACATACAAATACTCCTTGGGGAAAACAGCACATCTCTGAGTTCTCAAGGTATATTCCAGGGTTCCTCTCACATGATCCTGAGATCTTGGCGCTGACACCGGAGAACACTGCACAAGTGGAAGTCTCTGGGTCATTAACAAAGAAGGGTTGCTCTCAAATATGGGAGGGGCTAATCCCTTAGCATCTGGAGGACAAGGAGTTACTAGACAACAAAATCAAGCACTCAGTTACTAACCAACATGGTGGGCACCTCAACCTATCCAGAAGTGGCTCAAAAGAAAGGCCTTGTGATGCTTCTGAAAGATTCGTGTAGAAAGCCCAAAGGAGCACAATTAAACCCCAACACACGAGCCAGAAAGGACTTGAACATCTGAGAAATAGAAAAATTAAACAAGCAATTAAGGAAACAAATCCATAAAAAAGATGTCTAGCTACTTGCAGAGCACCGGGGAGCCACAAAATAAGGACCTTATCACAGAGCAACAGAGAAAAGCTTTCTCCTAGAACTGGTGCTTTGTGTTTGGACTCCTAGCCTCCTAACTGTGAGAAAATACATTTGTGTTTGTTGAAGGTAGCCATTGTGGTTCTTCTGTTATTGCAGCACGAGATGGGTATGAGAAACGTGATCATATAGTCTGTGAACTTTTGTTTCTGGCTGTCTCCACATAGCATAATGTTTGTGCAGTCCTACTTGACTATTGCACATGTTCCACATTGTAACATCTTTCAGGACTTTGTTGCTTTTTATGGCCGATTAGGAGTCTCTTAGGAAGATTTAACACATTTTGCTTATTCATTCATCAGGGTGTGGGTACCTGGGTTATTCTCATCTTTTGACTATTTGGAAGAGTACAGCAAAGACATATGTGTAAAAATAATTGTTTTAATGTTATATTTAATTTTTGTTACTTTGGTACACATCAAGGAGCAGAATTACTGGGTCATGTGGTAATATTATGTTTATTTTTTTAAGACTGTTAAACTATTTTTCATAGAGATTGTATAATTTTGTATTCCTGCTAGCAATATAGGAGGGTTCTCATTTCCCTATATTGCTGCCCAAAAGAATTATTTTTAATGGAATTATATTTTTATTATCATAGCCTCAATTGTGTAATGGTATCTAATTGTGGCTTTGATTTCATCTTCCGACAATGGATCCCAGGAGGTTAAAGCGCTCAGCTGCTAGCTAAAAGATCGCCCGTTTGAATCCACCAGCCACTCTGTAGTATAAAGATGTGGCAGTCTGCTTTCATCAAGATTACAGCCTTGGGAACTCAATGGGCAATTCTATTCTGTTGTCTAGGATGACCTTCAGTCAAAATTGACTCACTAGCAATGTGTTTGGTTTTGTAAAGAGTAATAGTGTTGCTCTAAACATTTTGAGACATCCTGCTCCAATGAGGAGCCCGGGTGGCAGAGCGGTTTTCTGTTGGACTTTTAATCACAAGGTTAGCAATTCAAAACTACCAGCCACTCTGTGGAAGAAAAAGAAGATTTTAGAGCTACAGCCTTGGAAACTGACAGGGGAAGCTCTATTCTGTCCCCTAAGGTTTCTCTGCGTTGGATTTGACTCAACGGCAAAGAAGTGTTTCGACCCAGGAAGGGCAGGATCCACCACGCAGGTTTTCACAGGGATCATCTGGGCTCCTGTGCTGAGACAGATTGAGGGTAAAGGGCGATTAGCTAGGAAGCAAACCCAGGAATCCAGGTGAGGGGTTATTTTTTAATGAAATGGAATGAAGCCTTGTTTCTATAAAAACAAAAGAAACAAAATTAAAATTCCCACCACCACCATTCTTAGTTTGCTGAGAAAAATCAGCTTCCTTGATCAAAATGAAACTTTTACTTTCCCATCCTAAACTTCCCAAGAAAAAAATTAATTCCATTATTTTCCGTTTTAATAGTGTGATGGGCCATAATTTGCTTCAATCACCATTTATGGACTCCCACTTTATATGAGGATACAACGATGATACCGAAAATGATACAAACTCTCATAAAACTAGCTTAGACTGAACTTACTTTATATGTATGTTAGAGAAAGCAAAGTTAACAGAGATAGCACTAGCAATAAATTCAAACCTAGTAATACTCAAGTATAATATTAGTTCTATAATGCAAATGAGTGTCATACTGACAACTAAATCAGTAACAGATTCCGGTAAACCATCAGGACTAACTTACCTGAAACGAAAACTTCAAATTAGTACCACGGACTAATAATAGGTAATGGCTTCCTTCAATGAGTTGTAATTCTGATTAAGAAATTGAATTTTCATGTACTTAATTGTAAAGAAGTCCTTACAAACTATTACCTCTGCTGAAGCTTAAACTGGATCTGCTTCCAAATATTTTTGTGTTGGTGCTTGGGTGAATGCTGTAAATTCCAGACTCCTTGTCAGAGTCCATCAATGAGAGACACAACAGACCAAAGGCAGAGCAACTATATTTCAGGGAAGAAAACATGAAGAAACAGAAAACATTTTTGCTCACGTTTAGAGGAAATTCAATCTATTTTTAAAAAGTGAGACTAAAGTAGATTTTAGAAGGTCTCTGTCTCTGTTTTCTTTTTTGAGTAATACTTTTCTCCTGTTAGTTGTTTCCTTCAGGAAAGGACTTACGGTAGTATGGACTAGAGAAGTTACTCTGCCATTGCTGCACAAAGAAACCTGGAGAGCACATTCACCAGTAGTTTTCCATCTATCGTGTATTATTCTAGGTAGTATTTTGTCAAAACTATATACCTTCTGGTTCAAAAGTTTCAACTTTATTTTTGTCACATTAAACCAACCACCCTATTAGACACCTATACTCTCTAAAACCAAAAACCCAATTGCGGTTGAGTTCAGTGTAACTCCTGGAAAGCAGATGTTTGTCTGAGCAGAACTGTGCTCTACATGGATTTAAATAACTAGGTAGCCGTTGGGAAGCAAATCACCAGATCTTTCTTTTGAGGCACCTCTAGGTAATGTCTTGATGTATTTCATGAGTGGGTTTTATTGAGCCTGAACTCCCTAAAATGACTGGCAAATTTGTGCACTGGTAATGAAGTAATTTATTAATTTTTGCTACAACTTTAAAGGAACCAATGAATACAAAAGATTTCTTGCAAAACAGTGAGCTAGACGGGCATTCTATCTATTCCCTCTGCAACATAGACACGAGAGTCCATATGAAACAGATGTGAATGGTCATCCTGGTAACGTGAATTTCAGAGGAAAGGATATAGAATTGGATTGAACACACACTAACGGGAAAAGATGAACAAAAGCGTCAAGAGACAAGGCAGATGTCTGATATGGCAAGGCCACCTTGAACTGTCGTAAGCAGCATTCCATCCAGGTAGTATCTAGAATTCTGATGGCTATTGACAAGAAAGGTGGGATCCTCTCTTGTTCCACGAACCCTACCGATGACCAGAACCATGGTCAAGACAAAACCACCACCCACCTAGTGGCTGATGTGACTCTTTCCTTGTACTGTCCCTGCTCTGAGTTCAACGATGTGCCCTTGAGGAACATGTGCTGGGTTCATCACCTCCATGTTTGGAGGAACCTGAACTTCCATTTTCAGACCATCATAATACTCAATGCTGGATCCTTGGCCATCACTGGATGGAAGGAAACCCTTTCTATAATCAGCTCCTTGTCTCCAGTTGTCCCCTATGACTGAGCCTGCAAGAATTACTTCCAGATAATATTCCCTGACCCCAGATAACATACAGACCAAGAGAAACTCCACCTAGAACTAGTGTCCCACTCTCTCCAAGCCTGCCCTGTGAGCTCCTTAGCTGGCAGTAGATACTCTTTCTTTATTTTTCCTTTCCTTTTTAATTCTTTCTTTCTTTCTTTGCTTCCCTTTTTTCTTATGCCTCCCCCCATTGAATTTTCTTTTCTTTATGATTCTCTTTTCTCCTTCCTTTTCACCTTTCTCTCTGCCTTACTTATCCTAGTTGTTTTTCTTCCTTTTTCATTTTTCTATACCCTTGTTTTAATGTTTCTTTTCCTTTGCTTATTAGATTTTGCTTTTCTTGCAGTTTCTTTTTCTTAATTGCTTCCCCCCCTAAAAAAATAGTTTGTTTTCCTTTGTGTAGTTTCTCTCTCTTTCTCTGTGTGTGCCTCATCAACTTGCTCTCAATGTTGCTATACAAACATCAAACATAATCAGGGGGGAACAAAAGAAAATCGTCTAAAATTGATTGTGAGACAATTGTACAATTCTTAATATGATTTAATGATTGAATTATATGGTATGTGGACTATGTGCCAGTAAAGCTGTATAAAGAAGAAACTAAATATCAAATGGTTGGAGCTCTAAAACCTTAAAATTAATGACAGATAATAAAACAAAACAAAAAAACTAGCAAACATAACTGCACATATTCTTATTCTCTGTTACACTCACAAGAAATAAGTGGTGAGTGGTTAAGATAGCACCAACATACAATCATAAATTAAATACAAATATAAAAACACCCAATATCTTGTAGATGGCAGATAACTTCAAGTCACCCAAAGAAACAAAACAGAGTGGCTCAAACAAGTGACTTGTGTACAAAGCCAGATGAGTTTTCTCAGGAAGAAAAGGCATGGAAACTTTCTGGATTGAGATAAAGTTTGAGAAAGCTGCAGATAAAAAGAACCAAATAAACTAAAGAAGAATTCAAGAAAACATAGGAACAAGTTCACAAAATAAATTAAAAAACAGGAAATATACAAAAACAGCAAATAGAAATCCAGAAGAATAATGAAAGGATTTCAGAAATAGGTAATGCACGAAAAAAGCAAAATATTATAATTATATCAATATAAGGAGGAATTAGTGAACTTCCAAACAAATATCTAAATATCAAAATGCTCAAAGAACAATTAAAGGGAATAAAGAGATTCTAAGAACACTAAGAATGATGTGGGATCACAGAATTCCACAACAGAAAGAAACAACAACAACAACAAAAAGAAAAGAGAAAATTATTTAATAGTTGTACTTAGAAAAATTCACTAACACTGTAAAAAGCAAGATATACATAAAAGAAGTTGAATGAACTCCAAACAAGATAAATCCTAAATAAAATCACAATCACATATTATAATCAAACTTTTCAAAATCCAAAAGAAGAATCCTGAGAGTAACGTGGATAAACAAGAGTTACCTACAAAGTATAACCAATAAGACTAAGCTCTGATTTGTTAGCAAAATCCAAACAAGCAAGAAAGCAATAGAATGAGATATATACAATTATGAAAGAAAAAATTCCAGGCAAGTGTCATATTCCCAAGAAGATGGTCCCTCAAATACAATGGTAAAAGTAGGAAACTTCAACAAAAAAAAAAGATATCAATGGAGTTTGTAAAACTACACCAACCATACAAGAAACTTTAAGGGGAATTTTTTTTGATAGAGTGCTAACAAAAGTAGGCAACAATATGAAATTAAAACACATGACATGAACACAAGAAGTCAGCTCATACCAAAGTGGGTGAACAAGTAAATGTGGTGAAGAAAGCTGATGGTGCCCGGCTATCAAAAGAGATAGTGACTGGGGTCTTAAAGGCTTGAAGGTGAACAAGCGGCCATCTAGCTCAGAAGCAAATAAGCCCACATGGAAGAAGCACACCGGCCAGTGCGATCAAGAGGTGCCCAAGGGACCAGGTATAAGGCATCATGCAAAAAAAAAAAAAAAGATATAAGTGTGTGTATGTATGTGTATATGTATATATGTATGTGTATATATGTATATATATATCATATTAAAAGAAGGGGGAAGTGCAGAGTGGAGACCCAAGGCCCAAGTGTCGGCCAATGGAGATCCCCTCATAGAGGGGTTTAAGAGAGGAGATGGGTTAACTAGGGTGTGAGGTAGTATCGATGAAGAACACAGCTTTCCCCCAGATCCTGGATGCTTCCTCCCCCCAACTACCATGATCCGAATTCTACCTTGCAGGGCTGGATAGGACAGAGGCTGTACACTGGTACATATGAGGGTTGGAGGTACAGGGAATCCAGGGTGGATGATACCTTCAGGACCAAAGGTGTGAGGGACGATGCTGGGAGAGTGGAGGGTGAGTGGGTTGGAAAGGGGGAACTGATTACAAGGATCCACATGTAACCTCTTCCCTGGGAGAGGGACAGCGGAGAAGGGGGGAAGGGAGACTCCGGATAGGGCAAGATATGACAAAATAACGATGTATAAATTACCAAGGGCATATGAGGGAGGGGGGAATGGGGAGGGAGGGGAAAAAAAAAAAGAGGACCTGATGCAAGGGGCTTAAGTGGAGAGCAAATGCCTTGAGAATGATTGGGGCAGGGAATGTATGGATGTGCTTTATACAATTGATGTATGTATATGTATGAATTGTGGTAAGAGTTGTTTGAGTCCCTAATGAAGTGTAGAAGAAGAAAGGAGAGGAAAATGATTAGGGAAAAGACTGTACAGATGTGCTTTATCCAATTGATGTATGTATATGTATGAACTGTGAAAAGAATTGTATGAGCCCCAATAAATTGTTAAAATAAAAAAATTAAAAAAAATAAAGAGATCTTGGGCAGAAGATTTGCCGAAAAAAAAAAAAAAAAAGAAGTCAGCTCATATATAGAAATACTCAACCTAAAAATAAACCAACAAGATTGAAAATATGGGATCAGAGATATGCATTAGTAAAGAAAAGCAATTAAAAAGTAAGCACAAGAAGTTTAATTGAAGAACTTTCAATTAGAAAGGAAGTTAAGTACATTTGAAGATAGTACAGACTTTTAAACTTAGGAAGAATTTAATAAACCATAAAGGAACTTCAAAGAAATTAATGAATCTCATCAAAATAAAAAAGAAGAAAATCACAATGACTTAGTAAGCACTAATTCAATAGCAATGAAGAAATAACAAGAAACAAAGTGAATTCAGTAGAGAAAATTATGTATCATAAAAAATACAAGCAGTACCACAAAAGTGGTACTAACAGAAAAATGACAGCAATAAATCCATACTACCTGGTGGTGAGGTGGCTATACATTGGGCTGCTAGCTGCAGGGTCAGTAGTTCAAAATCACCAGAAGCTCTGATGAGAAAGATGGCATTTTCTACTACCATAAAGAATTATAGTCTCCCCTCCAGATTCCTTAGCCCTCAACCTAAACAGTGGTCAGAGAGGCTTAAAGAAAAATGGAGGAAAGTGAAACTGAAATGAACTTGGAGTCTTGTGACAAACAAGTTCACTTCAAACAGTAACACACAGACACACACATACACAGAAAGAGTTACAGTCTCAGAAACTCATAGGGGCATTTATATACTGTTATGTAGGGTTGTTATTAGTATACATCAACACAATGGCTGTTTAAAAATTTTTAATCAATAATCACACTCACTGCTAATGAATTCAATGTGCCTGTCAAGAGACAGAGTATAGCACAAAGGATAAGAAAAGAGGACCCAACAATAATGGCCTAACATTCAAAGGATGGATAAAAATATATCAAGCTAGCATCAATCAATCAAAAAAGAGAAAGAAGTGCAATTTAATAGCTAATAAAATAGACTGCAAGGTAAAATCCAGCACAAGGGAAAAAGAAGGGCATTATATACTGATTAGAGATGCAGTTGAACAAGAAAGTACAATTCTTTCAGAATTGAAGAAATAATAGCAGGATACTTTAATATATAACTTTTTTTTTAAACAGAACAACTAGAAGGAAATTCAACAAATACAAAGAAGGGCAAAACAATGCCATCATTCAACTTTACCTTAGGAATATATACAAAGGATCTCATCCAACAATAACACACTATACATTCTTTTCCAACACCCATGGAACACTCATCAGAGTAGAACAAGTGTTAGTACACAAACCATGCTTCAATAAATTAGAAAACATTGTGATTTTACAAAGAATCTTCTTAAATCTGTAACACTACATATCAATTATAGGAAGATCGGGCGGTGGGGGTAGAATCAAATGCATGGAAATTTAGTCACACCATGTTGAAACATAAGTAGGTAATAGAATAACTAAAAAATGAAATGAAATTTTCTTTAGTCAAATGAGAATGAAGCAGCAAAAAAATGCTTGGAATAATTGAATTCAACACATTACCCGAATAGCTCTAACATGTCAGGGAAAAAAGTCATCAAAATAATCTTGCCACAATTAGAATAAAAGAAACAATCAAATTAAAGCAGTAATAAATGAAAGCGTAAGCAGAAAAGTAATAGAAAGAATGAACAAGATGAAAAGTTGGTTCTTTCAAAGTATTAGCAAAATCGACAAATCACTGGCAATAAAGGACAGAATCAAAGTAACACATATAAGAAAATAAAAAAAAGAACCTTACAACAGAACAAGCTGAAATGAAAAGAAACTCTGTGAACTGAAATAACGGAATATTACTAAGACCTATACTTCAACACATTTGAAAACACAAAAGAAATGGATGAATTTCTAGGAACATAGTAACCCAGACTTAGAGTTAGACTTGAAACACCAGAAGGGGCGAACACACGGAGTGTACATGAAACTGAAAAACTGAAGAAAAAAATTAAGCTGCAAGTCGCAATCTTGAAAGACTCTATATAGACAAAAAATTGAATTACGTAGGAAGCATTAAGAGAAGAGAGAAAGAATATACACAGTCACTGGACCAAAACACTGTGCCAAAAAACAGTCTACCATGTCAGGATGTAGTATACAAGCAAAAACCAATATTGCTGAAAGAAGTTAAAGCTGCACTAAATACTATAGTCAAACGAGGCTCCAATAATTGGTGGAATACCCATTGAAAATGTTCAGCAAGCTGATGAAACACTGGGAGAATTCACCCATCTATGCCAGGAACTTTGGAGAACAAGTACTAGAACATCTGGCTGGAGATCTGTATACCTATTCCAAAGAAAGGTGACCCAACAGAATGCTCAAACTATCGAACAGTATCATTAACTTCACATACAAGTAAAATTTTGCTAAAGATCATCCAACAATGGTTGCAGCAGTATATTTACAGGGGAATACATTGAGGAGATTTCAATAGATGAGTTGAAATAAAATATGTATGAATTGTTGAATGTAAAACTGATATCTCTGTAAACCTTCACCTAATTCACAATAGAGTTAAATTAGACAAAGATACCCATGACTTCTCTCCTCATTCACTATAGAATAATAAAAAGCACATTGATGTACAAAAGGGAATAAATGGTATTTTAAAATATTTATGTATTAGTAAAATATAACTTCCACTTATGAACAATTTGTTCATAAATTTTAGTTTCTTAGATGAAAATGAACCTTTGCTTCACAGCTTGGATGTCCAGAGAAAATATTTTATTTTTTCCCTTATTAAGTCTCAAAATGGAGGAGAAATACAAACTGAGTTTGTTTTTTTTTCATAAAGGACAATAGTAATTAGTTGAGTGTATAATAGTAATGTGTTGAGTGTTCTTGCCTATAGTCCACAAAGTAACTAGGTCACTCTTTTTAGTAACTCCTCCCATCCACTCTGTCAGCCCTACTATTGATTTTTTATCCCCCAAATATACTCTACATGGAATATTGATCCACTTCTCTTTATCCCCCTACCACAATCTGAAGAAAAATAATCCTATCCTCTTTCTCTTATTGCATACAGTAGTTGAAGAGTAGTGTCTATGATAACTCCTCTCTCCCACAATCTCTTTTTTCACAAGAAAGACAGAATAACCCTTTAAAAAGGAGAGGAGATGGGTCAGTCAGGGTGTGATGTAGCACCGATGAAGAACACAGCTTTCCCTCAGATCCTGGATGCTTCCTCCCCCCAACTACCATGATCCGAATTCTACCTTGCAGAACTGTATAGAGCAGAGGTTGTACACTGGTGCATATGGGAGCTGGAGGCACAGGGAACCCAAGGTGGATGATACCTTCAAGACCAGGGGTGTGAGGGGCGATGCTGGGAGAGTGGAGGGTGAGTGGGTTGGAAAGGGGGAACTGATTACAAGGATCCACATGTGACCTCCTCCCTGGGAGACGGATGGCAGAGAAGGGGGAGAAGGGAGACTCCAGAGAGGGCAATATAAGACAAAATAACAATCTATAAATTATCAAGGGCTCATGAGGGAAGGGGGAAGTGGGGAGGGAGGGGAAAAATAAGAGGACCTGATGCAAAGGGTTTAAGTGGAGAGCAAATGCTTTGAAAATCATTAGGGCAAAGAATGTACGGATGTGCTTTATACAATTGATGTATGTATATCTGTGGATTGTGATAAGAGTTGTATGAGCCCCTAATAAAATGTAAAAAATAAAAAGGAGAAAAAAAATAAAGTAAAGCTCACTGGAAAAAAAATAAAAACATAAAAATAAAGTGCAAATAAATTAATTCCATCCCTTAACTTTACAACTTCTCCATGGCTTTATACTATACTTACAAATCACATCATATTGTGGCCTTCATATTGTGGCCTGCCACCATGAGATTTAGCTTATGTAAACAGAATTAGTCTATACCTCCACCTCATTCCCTATTACTCCTTCATTAGATGACAATGCTGTGGGAAACCACACTTCTTCCTATTCCTGAACAACTCCAAATTCTTCTCTGCCCTGAACTTTCTGTCTGAAATGCTCTTCTCCTTTACCTCAGCAAGGCCGACTTTTAGCCCCAGCTCAGATATCACCTCATCAGAGAAAACTTCTGTGACCACTCAACCTGAAGTAGCTATCCACTTGTGTTGATCACACTCCCATGCCTTCAATAGTTTTCGTGTGTATTTGTGTGCTTACATGCTTAATGTCTCCTCCCTTCTCCAGCTATTCCCAGACTCATGCATGTTCCACGACAAAGAAGGAATCTTGACCGGTTCATTAATCTCTGCTGTGCACCCAGAACAGTGTCTAATACTGGACTGCCCAACACACTAGCCATTAGCTATATGTGGCTATTTAAATTTTAATTAAAATGAAATTAAATAAAAATTCAGTCCCTTAGTCATACTAATCACCTTTGGCTACTGTACTGCATAATGCAGCCATGGACAATTTCCATAACTGCAGAAAGTCATAGCATGTGGTCAGCAACCAACATAGAGTCATTGCATGGATAAGTAACTTGATGAGAAAATGCAAAGTACTACCTCGACTACATCTTACTATAACTTGGTACTCACTTTACAAATAATATCAAAATCTCTTTATGTTTGGTTCCATTGAGGGGATGGAAAAAACCCCGACATCTTCCTCATTGTTAAGCTAGTCAAGGAGATAGGGAAGTGGAGGGGGAAATTTCTAGGTAATTCAAAAGGAGGACAAAAGGGGAAAGAGCAAGTACTTGTGTTTTCTGGAATTGTGGTCAAAGGTTGGAATGAATAAAATCGATGGTCATGTAGCCTTTGTCACAGCTATAACTGGGAATATTTTTCCATAAAAACAAGATGTTAGAGTTTTGAGAAATGAATTGCCAATCTGGTTGTATCATTTCTATTATGAAAAGATAGTTTAAGGCTCAGACAACTGACATTAAAAATGTATGCATATGTATTCCATTTGCAAGATGGAGATTATGTATACTGGTTATCAATCATACAGATGGTTCAGGACCGGACAAAAATTCATACTTCTAATACATAAGGTCACCATTAGTCAGAGACAATACTTGATGTCAACTAACAATAACATAGCCAATAACATTCTGGTTATGTTTTAAACATTTAAAGCATTGAGAGTTGTTTTGTGCTATTAATATTCCTAGAGCTTATGCATATATGCTTAAGCGATGGATGAGGGGGCTTCAAAAAGTTCATGAAAAATTCCATTAGTTTTAGTTCTATTTTTTTCATAAACTTCTTGAAGCCCTTTTGTGTATGTATATTTATAGATCATAAATGTATATATAATATATATGAATGCTACATATATATGAGAGGGGATTGAAAAAGATCCTGGTGAAATTAGATTACAAGATAGAGGAATTTTCTTTCATCAATTTATTAAATCCCCTTGATATTTAGTACTTTCATCATTCTTCTTATTTAACCATGTTATTTCTCAAAACCAGTTTTGCTAACACTAAAGAGAATTTATTACATTTGAAAAGTGCTAACGTACACTCAAACTCACTGCCATTGAATCCATTCTTTGTTTTAATTCTTTTTTCTTATTAATACTTTTATAGGGAACCTTACAGATATCATACCATTCCAAAGTTCAATCACACCAATCAATATTGTACAACTGCTAACACAATCAGTTTCAAACATTTTCTTTCTTCTTGAGCTCCTTGGTATCAGTTCTCCTTAATCCCTTCCTTAGCCCCCTTGAAAACACACACACACACACACACACACACACACACACACACACACACCTATACATATAATTTTATTTTTAGCTGTCTCTTACACCAGCCAATGTATCTACTCATATACAATTCTGTCCTTCATTCCTCTAGAGTGGGGTATTACAGCCCTCAGTGCTGTCAGCTCTGCCCCCATCCCCGCCCCCCCTCCTGCTTCCCTTCACCCTCTCTTCCAGTACCCTTAGGGAACCATTCATTACTCTTGTTACTGTTTCTGTAGAACAGGAGTCAACAGTACTAGGAGTAGGACAGACTGGACTGCCCCTTTGAATTTCAAGTGTAAACATGTTTTCTAGTTTTGAATGTTATCCAACAATTTCAAGTTCAGCTTACATTCAATGTTTAGCCTCTACAATCATGGTTGATGATGTGGAAAGCATGGGCATTATTTATTTAATTGCACATGAAATTCGAATTCCCTTTCTTCAGCAGCAAACTTGATAAAACATCCTGAAACAAAGCACCCTGTGGAGAACTAAAATCTTCACTGGACTTTAGATAGTTAAATTCAGACAGTGCAGATTTAGCTTCCACGAAGGGAATGGGTTGGTTATCTGCCCACAAATTGGTTACCTAGCAGGGCTCTTTCTAACCCATTTTCATTTTCTCCTCTTTACTTTATCTTTCTTTTGGAATCATAAGACAAACGCTCCAGAAAGTATCTTTGAATATACCATTTGTCAGGTGTGAGACATTCTACTGATTGCAATTACACATTTTATTTAGTAAAGCAAAAAAATACGTCATTTATTATTTCCTTTCTTCCACTGTCTTTGGAATTTTATTGCTGTTTTTAGCCTTTCAGGCCTGGATGCTTAATCCAATAACCTTTAATCTTTATAAAACTATACATTTTTTCCCTAGGTAGTTTAGTTTTCATTCCAGAAAATTTTATGTAGTGCTTTTAATGTTGAGTTCAAACCATTTTGTAACTTCCATTATGATTTATTCTCTTTAATCATTAATGTATTGGACATTTAATGTTTTTTTCTTTAACTTAGATTTCCATATTATAAATGCCTTTTTATGTTTATTATTTCATTTAATTTTACCTTGGGTCTTCTGTATTACATTATTCCTTGAATCCATTGACATTCTTTTTAAGGCATGTGTCCTTTGTAAATGTCTCATTTGTTCTTGAGACAAATGTGAATTTTCTACTTTTTGGACAGAGTTTGTTTTCTTTTTAAAATATGCATACTTACTGTGGTGCTCTAACTTTTCATATCCTTACTGATAATTTGAAGAGTCTATTGATTTTGGAGAAGTGTGGTAAAATCTACCACTGTCACTTTAGGGAATTATCACTCTCAGTAATTATTGACTTTCGCTTTCTGTAATTTAAAGCTGTGAAGTTGGGTTACATAGAGTAAGGATTGCTATTCTTGCTCATGAAAACTAAACTGGTCAGTTTTCCTTTATTTTATAAATAATACTCATTTTTATAAGACAGTGCTTTTTGTTTTCAAGTTTATGTCAGTAAATTTTGTTTTAAAGTTTATTTTGTTTTATACTAAATTCACAATGCTAAACTTCCCTTTTTATTAATATTTACATGGTATGTCTTTCATTCTTTTCTTTTCAAACTTTTAAAAAAACCACTTTGATCTGTTATAAAAATCCAGGAATTGGTTTAAACGAAAATAGCCAACTTGGATGTTTCTTTTTTTAGCATGTAAATTAGTTGGTTTACTTTCATTACAATGACGATCATTTTTTATTTATTGTGTGTTGTGTATGTATTCTAAACTCAAGTTTACTCATGTGACCTTTTCCTCTTTTTATCTTCCACTGAGTTGTTTATATTGTCTTTGTCCTCTTTCTCATTGTGTGAATAAAAAAATAATATAATATTTCAGTGACTAATTATGAACATTTAATATACAGGGTTGACATAAATAATCGAAAGTTAATTTTTATCTCCATTCCCTTTCAAACAACACAGGTAATTTTTTTTCAGGAAAGAACAACCATACAGTCGTTTACACCAAGGTTTTGAAGTGCTTCAGTCCAGTTCATTGATATTCAATAATATGACATCAGGAAATACTCAACTTCGAAAAATGTAGGTGAAGCAGAATGTTAGCTGGAGGATGGTGGTGGTGGTGGTGGGATTACAGATAGAAGCTCGGCTAAAGAGGAATCTCCACATAGAAAACAAGAGCAGTGCACACATTGCTTTAGCAACAATACCTCTTAACTGGTTATTACTCCTAGTGATCCACTTGCAGCATTTTTGCTTCCTGTCTCAACCCTATGCCCTTCTGGCCTGGAGGTTCTAGTCTGGAAGGAAGGAACTCTCCCACCTGGAAGCACAGAACTGATTCTACGAACTGGCAGCTGAGAATGCCCCTGGCCACTTAGGGCTCCTCATGCCTTTGGATCATGAGGTCAGAAAAGGTGTCACTGTGCTGAGTGGTATGATTGATGCTGATTACTGATGAGAAATTGAACTGGTGCTACATAATGGAGGTTAAGAAGAATCTGTCTGGAATCCAGGAGATACCGTCACCTTAAAGGAGAAACAATGAAAAGAACCCAACTTCTTCCCAGAGAAGATGCATTGAAGTGTGCGTTTGGAGTCGAGAAACAATGAGTTATTGGTCCAGAGGGTTTAGAATATATTCTTTCTATCATTTCCTTTGTGACGTCCTTTGTGCAGAACTCAGTACTACCTTCCAAGTCATTAAGTTCCTCTTTACAGTCTACAGGTTTTGCTCTATGTGAGATTTGGTATTGCTTCTATTTCAGCCTCCTTGTTTACAGCCTTGGAAACACTGTGGAGAAATTGTACTCTCTTCTATAGGATTTATGAGTTGGAATGTACTAGATGACAGCAGGAGGCGGGTTTGCATTTGGGACGTGGGTGATCCCAAGATTGGTAACTTACAGGATCAAGCAGTGTGCCTGATTCTCTCCCCAGTCATGTGGGTTCCCTATCATGAGTGCAGGACTTGGAAATCTAACTTCCTGCGATATCCTCCTTAACCCTCCCTACAGGCTTTCTTTTCTCCTTCCCTTTCTCCCCTCCCTCCCTCCCTTCCTTCCTTCCTTCCTTTATCCATGGGGATGTTTATCGTTATATTTTACCTCCTAGTTCTTTCCTCTATTTCCTTTTACTTTCCTCTTGTCCCATTATTATGTTTAGCCTTCATTCAGTAATTCCTCTTGGTTACATTGTCCTTGATCAATCCCTACCAGGCCTCTTACACCCTCCTTGCCACTGATTTTGGATCACTTGTTGTTCCCTTGTACCTGTGTTGGTTAACACCACTTCCTTTCTCTCCCACCTCCCCATCTCCCATGTCGCCCTGGAACCATTGGTCCCATTGTTTCCTCCTCCAGATTGTTTATCTAACCTATCTTATCTAGGTAGACCTGCAGAGATAATAAAGTGCATAAAAAAAACAAGACAGAGAAAAACAAATCGACAAAAAACAAACAAAACGACAACAACAACAAATGACAGAAAAAAAAGAAAAGTCTGTAAATAGTTCAAGGTTTGTTTGTTGACCTTTAGGAGTGTTTTCTGGTCGAGTCTGATGGGGTTCTAGCCCCTGTACCCAAAGTCTATTTTTGGTATTCCCTCGGGTCTTCCTTGCTCTCTCCCCTTGCTGTTCTGTTGCATGCCCTTAGTGTTTTGCCTGGGTGTGGTGGGATCAGATCAGATGCACTTCCCATAATGTGTCTCCAGTGTTGTCCCCTGTAGGATTATGGGTCAGTGAGGGATGCAGTGCCCCTTAATGGTGCCAGCCATATGGTCCTCTCTGTGCATTGGCTCCTCTGAGTGGGGATATCATCCTCAAGTAGGATGTGCTCCACACTCTCTTCCTCACCTTTCATTGCTCCCATGTGCTCTGATCAGACATGTCCCTCTCCCTGAGCTGCAGATTCAGTGCTGTCCTCTCAAGTAAATTCTTTTTGGGCGCGGGGAAGCTGTTCATGCAGTTAGGATCGGGGTGGGTCCCTCAGATATTTCTATTGGTTCCCTGCTTCATGTCGGTATGTTACATCTAGCAACACCGGTTGAAGTCTGGTCCCTCTTTCCCTGTGGAGATATAAACAATACCCTCCCTTTGGGTGGCTTTTAAAGAAACACACCAGCCTGTGTGATCACAAGGTGTTGAAAGGATCAGGTTATCAGGCAACAAAGAACAAAAAATCGTATCATTGTGATTAAGGGTGAGCGCAGGTTGGGGATCAAAAGCCCATCTATAGGCACATGGACATCTCTTTACAGAAGAGTCGTGGGGAGATGAGCCAGTCAGGGTGCAGTGTAGCAATGATGAAACATAAAACTTTCCTCTAGTTCTTAAATGCTTCCTCACCCAATCCCCATCCCCACACTATCATGATCCCAAGTCTACCTTACAGATCTGGCTAGACCAGAGGATGTGCACTGGTACAGATAGGAACTAGAAACACAGGGAATCCAGGACAGATGATCCCTTCAGGACTAGTGGTGAGTGTGGTAATAATGGAGGGTGGAGGGAAGGTGGGGTAGAAAGGGGGAACCAATTACAAGGATCTACATATAACCTCCTCCCTGAGGAATGGACAACAGAAAAGTGGTGAAGGGAAACATCAGACAGTGTAAGATATGAATTATCAAGGGTTCATGAGGGGGAGGAGAGCAGGAAGGGAGGGGAAAAATGAGGAGCTGATACCAAGGGCTCAAGTAGAAAGAAAATGTTTTGAGAATGATGATGGCAACATATATTCAAATGTGTTTGACACAATAGATCAATAGATGTATGTATGGATTGTGATAAGAGTATGAGCCCCCAATAAAATTTTTATTTTAATTAAATAATAAATTTTTTAAATGAATAAAATTGGTAAAGGTGTGCAATAGATAAATAATAAATAAATCACTATATCACACTACTAATTTTGTGGATGGTTCCCATGGATGACATAGTGGGGTTTTGTGTTGGTTTACCTTTTGGTTTTTTATTTCACTGAATATAAGTTACTGGCATTCTAGAACTACTAATACATTATTTTACAAAAGTTACATTTTCATTTCTACTTATACAAGATTTGTCCATGTTAATATCCGCTAAGATCCTGGCAGCCAGTTTGAATGTTAATTTGTCTAGTGTATAGGATAATTGACAATTCACTCCATGGCGGTGAATTTGACTTCACATACAGGATAATGTATGTTAAATAATTTGTACACTGTGACTAATAGGGAAAAAAATCGCAAAATTGCAGCTAAAGGATACCAGGGCCATATCTTTACACTTTAGAATTGTGATGTAAGAATCAGAAAAATCTAGTTTGTAATCATAGACCAGCCATGTATTGGTTGAGTGACGGTGTGGACTTTATGTATGACCTCATCTTTAGAATGATAAAGTGAGTCCTGTCTTCACTTCAGGAAATCAAGGGAAGAAAAAAATCTTGTTAATTTTCAATATATTTTTCATAGAGGCCATTTTTCTCTTTTTACAAAAGAAGCAGAGTTGGGATCAATCACTCACAATGAATTAGAAAATAAAATAAGTTGACCTAAAAGTGAAGAGGCTCCACATTCTTCTGGCTTTTCTTCTAAATATTTGCCTTTGTTTATAACATGAGTTATCAGAGGTCCCGGAGTGGCTGCCCTCATATACCTCTATTCTGTCCAGGGAAATGTAAGAGGACATTTAGAGGACATTAGAACCAGAACAAAGGCTAGAAACCCTGCCAATATTCTCTTCTCTTCTTCCACAACCAAGATATTACCAAAATAAGTAGACCCAACCACTGAAGATTGGTATTTGGAAGTAATCGAAAGTAATTCAAAAACATTAAGGCTATTTTTGCAGATACAAAGCTGTATCCTGGGGCAATTAAGGATCAATGTTTTAGTTTTATTTATATTTAATATGTATTTAATGTATATTTCATTTTTAGTTTATATTTTAACTAGGAAATTTATATGCCCAAATAAAATCAAGTCACCAGTTTTACCCAAAAAAATGTACAAACTAAAAAGGTTAGAAAGTCAACCAAATAATCCACAACTTCTAATAGCTTTTTATATCCTCTCTGAACTTTAATGTCTCATTAAACCAACAATTACTGATTGCTGAGCAGATCTCTAGTTGATCTGTATATTAAAATGGGGTGAATGTATTCCACTTCATTGCTGTTTTTGTACATTTCTTTTATTTTGGATGGAAATAGTCAAATGGATCATCTATACAGAAAGCTCAGCTCCCTGGGAACACTGATAGTTGACAAAGAGCACTGATGCCTAATTCAAAGCTAAATCCAAGTTTGAGGTATCAGGATCTCTTCTAGGCTCCAGGAGAATATTTTGCTCAAATAACGTGACAACTCATTAACCAGGAATTAGGTTCACCTGTTGAGTCCCTAGAAATGATATTGTACAAAGGAAGACCTAACGAAGGTTAAAGGTACTAAATACTGCAAACACCCCCCTGAAAAAAACCCTCAGAAAAGGTACAGTGTTTTACAAAATATTGTATATAAACTTCAGTAAATGAATTATAGCAATTATAAGCAAACCCACCGGCATTAAGTTGATTCTAATTCATAATGACCCTCTAAGAGAGAGTAGAATGGTCACTTTGGGTCTCAGAAATCCAAAAATAAAATATAATGGGAAAAATCTGGTTATGCTTAAGTTAAAATCCAGAGATCCCTCCAATTGGGATTTAAAAATATCTATAAGCTTTACAAAAAACTGTTTAGACATGATAGAAATAAAGAGTCAAACCAGTCTAACAGAAATATTTACCTGTGTGCTCAAGGAGAGGTAATTTTCTGACCAGAAGTCATTTGGACTACTTGGTACAGAGATATTTGGTTACTAAGTAGGTGTAACCTTCAATGAAGAAAATGTGCAAAACAAAGAAGACAACTCAAAAAGTCTGTTATGAGATTTTAAACAAAGGATTTGGGGGCAGACAGGCTAAAACTACCAGCTTCATTGTTTAAAATGTATGTCACACAGATTTGCTTCTGTCATTGTTAGCAGCACCCAGCAAAGCAAAGCAAAGCAAAACAAAAAGCCTGTTGCCGTGAGATCGATTCTACCTGTGGTTGGCCTGCATGTATGAATGGGAACTTTGCTTCGCAGGGTTGCACGGCTGTGTTCTTTCTAAAGCTGATGGCCACTTCAATCTTCCAAGGTGTCCTGGGTGGCTTTGAACCTTTCAATTAGAAACTGAGCATGTAACATTTGCATCATCCTGAAACTTCAGAGGGGCGGAAATGTGATTAAACCAATCACTGAGTTCTTCACTGTGTTTCAGCCTTGCTGATTGCTAAGCAGTACAAAGAAAGGCGGAGAGAGGACAACAAATAGCCAAATGGTGAAGTGAGAGGGCAGCAACTCAGATTCACCAGTGCACATGTGCAACCTTAGCCTGTTACTAAGCCCCTTCTGTGCTGTCATTAGGCGGTAGTCGGTTTTTTGGTTGTACAAGTGTGATGTCCTTTTCCTGGGACTGGTTTCTCTTCATAAGATGTCCAAATTACGTGAGATGAAGCCTCACCCCCCTCCCTTCTCAGGAGCGTTCAGGCTGCATTCATCTCACCATAAACTTGTTTGTTCCTCGGGCAGTCCGTGGTGTTTCCAATATTTTGGCCAGCACTATCATGCCAATGCATCCGTTCTTCTATCTTTGCTATTCAATGCACATGAGGTGATTGAAAAAACCATGGCTCGGTTCAAGTGCACCTCAGTTCTCAACGTGAAATCCCTGCTCTTCAACCCTTACAAGAAGTCCTTGTGCACCCAACCAAAAAAAAAAAAAGATGAAATCCTTAACCGCTTTAATGATTTCTTGGTTTATCATTATCTCTGTGTAGCTGTTTATTTAGTTGTGTCAATAGTTAGTAGATATCTGTTTATCTGTTTATGTAGTTGTGAGGATTTTGGTTGTCTCTGCATCTTCAGCAGTCCATACTAAAATTGCAGTCCTTGCTCTTCAGCACGAAATGCTTCAAATGCTTCTGACTTGTGTCAAGCAAGGTTGTGTCATCTGCATATTTCAGGTTGTTAATAAGCATTCCTTCAATCTGCATGCCTCAATCTTCACATTGTCTAGTTTCTTATATTATTTTCTCAGCACAGTGAGTGACTAAGTAAAGGATATGACCCTGACACACATTTTCCTATTTTAAACCATGCGGTGGTACGGTGTTCTTTCAAACGACTGCTTTTGGATCCATGTACAGGTTTCACATGAACACAATGAGGTGTTATAGTAGGCCCATTTTTCTCAAAGCTGTCCATAGTTTGTTATGATCCCCACGATCCATAGTTTGCTATGATCCACCCAGTCAAATGCTTGTGTATATACCATTAAACACGAGTCAACGCTTTTCTGGTTTTCTCTGCTTTCAGTCAAGCACCATCTGTTGTCAGCAGGGACATCCCTCATTCCATGTCTTCTTATGAATCCAGCATGGATTTCTGGCAGCTCCTTGTTGATGTGATGCAGCTATTGTTGAATTATCTTAAGCAGCATTATTCTTGAATGTAACATTGATCATAGTGTTAAATGACTTCTGCATTCTGTGGGGTTATCTTTCTTTGGAATGGGTACAACTACGGACATTTTATAGTCGGTTGGTCAGGTAGACCTCTTCCAAGCTTCTTGTTATAGATGAGTTAGTGTTTGCAGTGCTTTCTCAGTTTGTTGACCCATTTTCATTTGTATTTCATCGATTTCTGGGGCCTTGCTTCTCACTAGTGCCATCAATGCAGATTGGATTTATTCCTTCAGTATCATATGGTACCTCTTGAAATGGCTGAGTGTCAACCAGTTCTTTTTGGTATATTGACTCCATGTATTCCTTCCATTTTATTTTTGGTCTTCATTCCATAATTTTCCCACAGAATATTTCTATATTATAAACAGAAGCTTAAGGTTTTTAGCCCCTTCTGTCATATATGTGGAACATGACCCTTGTTTTTGTTTTCTAGCCCTGGGTTTTCCATATTTCATTACAACACTTCACTGTGTCTTCTCTCACTGCCCTCAGAAGCGTTCTGCTCAGCTCCTTTACTTCATGGCAGCTTCATTTGCTTAAGCTATTCTAGGATCAACAGCAAGCGTCAGTCTCTCCTGGCATCTTCTTGGAGCTTTTCCTTCTTCTTTTAATGGAACGTTTGCTTTCATCATGTATGATATTCTTGGTGTCATCCCACAGCTCATAAAGTCTTCTGTCACTAGTGTTCAGTGAGTCAAATCTATTCTTGCAATGCTTTAGAAATTCAAGTGGGATATACTCCAGGTTAGATTTTGGGTCTCATGGACTTGTTTTCATATTTTTTAACTTCCATCTGACTTACATATGAGTAATTGATGATCTGTTCCTCTACAGAGTGAGTGATATAAATAAGACGTATATGCCCTACTAGAGTTGTAATGAAGCAGCAGCCAAACAAGCAAACAACAATACATCATAGTTGGTGATTTTAGTGAACATGGCAAAGTATTTTTGCAGCCTTCGTATTTTGAGACCCTGGTTGGCAGATTGCTTAAATTCGCTTGAAATAAATGCTGACATATTGCCAGATGTACTGGTTAATGATGTTGCATGCAAGCTTGGAGTATTAATATTTGGTGCAATTAGAGTGGGAGAGTGAATTTTATATTTGCTACATTCATCTTTAAAGTCTCTTCTTTCACAGAACCGATAGTAAGCATTGAGTAACACACATACATGCGTGCTCACTACCACCAATTGCCACAATAACAATGACCTAGTGCTTTTTTTTCATGACCAGTTCTTGAATGCGCTACACATAATGTGGCCAAAATAAAATTATTAGTTAAGTTCTTGCTATCAGTATAGTTTTCCTGTTGTATTATTATGCTGACAGCTGAAATCCTGTAAGTAGTTTCTCGTCTCAGACCCTTTCATAACATACAAAGATGAGTACAGTGCTGTGCTTGCTAGGTGCCATTCACTCAGATTTGACTCATAGCAATTCTGCATGCAACAGAATGAAAACAACGAAACAACAGTGCAGCTGAGGACAATTCTATTCTGTATAGTCCAGTCCGAATTATGTAGCATGGGTTTGTTCTGGCCTTCGGTGGAACCTAAATCTCTAGCTAAAGTCAATTCTGACTACACAGACTTGCAGAGGCAGTAAATCTTCAAGGAGCCTGATGGCGTCATCTTTCTCCCGGGGAGCAGCTGCTGTGCTGGGATGAATCAGTGACCTTGCAGTGAGCAGTACAACTGACAGAGCCACTAAGACTCCCACTTATTTATTTGTTTACGGAAATAGAATTTTCTTAGACACCAACTTAACCCAGACCACAAGAATCCGTGCAGAGAAAATTCCTATAATACAGGTCAACTATAACCCCATTTTCCAGTGTCACCATTTCTGAAATCAGCCATGCCCCCCATGGCTCTCTCCCCTGGGTTCAATAATTCACTTGCAACAGTAATGGAGAACTCACAGAAGAACCATATCTGCAATAACAGCTTAAGCATAACAGAATGGACTTTTAAAAAAAGCATAGAAATGGTCATGAAAATCCAGACCCACTGTGGTCCAGTTGATTTTGACTCGTCGTGATCCCATGAGTTGCCGAGGGAAGCTGCTCCAAATGGTTTCTGTGCTACAATCTTTGCAGACACAGATCCCCGTCTTCCTTTCAGAGTGCCCCTGGCTGCTTTGAAACCATCAATCTTCAGCTTGAGTTGAGTACCAAAGCTTTTTACCAACCCAGGGATGAATATGCAAGATCAGACAGGTATTAAACCATAATTTCCACTAGATGTCATATGCTTTTAAGAACACACACACATACACACACACAGAACCTATTAAATCAATAGTGTACATTCTCAAAGGAAGCAATGTCAAGTGATAGCACTGCCTTCTTTGGCTAATGTACACCATTTTAAAATGAAGTATGGCAGGAACTTAAGGCTTTCCCCCCTTCCTGACAGTGTAAGTCACCTTAGTACATGGAAAACACCATTTCCTCCATACTTCAGAGATTTTCATTTTAGAAAAGCCAAGCAAGAATCATTCTAATGTGATTATAAAAGGCCTGAAGCTTTGCTTTTAAAATTCAATACCTAGGTAGAAAGAAAATGATAACATTTTCCCTTTGATTTTCCTTAACCATTCGTATGTCACCTGTGAACCTCTACATCATAGTTCTTTAATCACTTTTGTTTTCCTATGTGCCTTGTTCTTTATATCTGCATACCCTAAATGCTACATACAGTCTGTGCTTGCTAGACTTAGCCTCAGCTTTCTTGTTGCTCTATTCACTTGTTCACTCATTCAGGAAATAGTGATTGGGCCTTTACTGTGTGCTAAGGTCAACAACAGACCTGCTCTATTGTGATGCCTGTCATGTAAGGAAACCAGGACTTAACCATGTACGTTGGCAATTGTAAACACGAGTTCATTCTGTGAAGGTAAAATGCAAGTATACAAACATAAAACAAAGGTCTCTTCCCTCATATGTAATCTTAGAAAAGTCTTCTAAGGGAATGGGGTTAGAAGGTATGAAGTTTGGGTCTAGGGTAATTAACTGACTGGAAGGAGGAATATGTCAAAGGCAGTTTACTAGTGTGTTAGGCTTCAGAATTTCTAGGTTCACTAGAGAAGCAAAACCAGTGATATATATATTTACCAGCACTCCATGGAAGGAAGACCAGCCTTTCTTATAAGGCTTACCCTCACCATACCCACTTTAAGAACATGTGGACTTTAAGATTTAAACACATCACAAGTGTAAATAACCATAGCAGCAGATCACCATCAAGGAGAAGCATGGCCTACCTTATTTGAGATATAATTTTTGAGGTCTGATTCAATTCATAAAATATTGTTTAATCTAAGCAAGGTTTACCTAGTACTCAAGCTCTGTGTTCAACTTGGTTGGCCAGAAAGGGGGTTTTATCTTTGGTTGACACTCATGGACCGAGGCTGAGAGGTTTCACCCAAAGGAAATGGTCAACTAATTCTGAAAGCGTCTCTATCGAAGTGTTGCAGCCAAACAAGCCAGGAGCCATGTCCTACCTGCGGCTTGTTTGGGAATGGAGGAATACAGAAAGGTTGGTAACTAGAAGGACAGAAGCACGTGGTGAGCAGTAAGAATGATCACCACAGAGATGAAACTTCCTTGATCAGATATTGCAATCTACTTAAAAAGCAAATTGCTGTTGATCTGCCTGCCATTTTTTTAACCCCTCGATGATATCACTTTCTGGCAGTCTGTAAATTATGGTAGTTTGCTTGCTGTGTAATGCTGGAAGTTATGCCACCGTGATTCCAAATACCAGCAGGGTCACCCATGGTGGGCAGACTTTCTTGGAACTCCCATACCAAAAATTACTAGAAGAAAAAGGTCTGAAGATATACTTCCAACAATTAGCCAATGAAAGCCGTGTACGTCACAACAGAACAGGGAATCATCATGAACTGGAGCCCATTTGATGCAACTAATAGAAACTCAATTCCAACCAAAATTCATTAGTGTGGCTGATCAATTATCAAAGGCTAACTTCGGGATCACCAATGTGCGGATCACTTATTTTGCAAGTGTCAGTACCCACATTTCAGTGTGTGTGTGTGTGTGTGTGTGTGTGTGTGTGTGTGATTGGAGTCTGGGGAATTGTATGGATTCTGTTTCAGAATAATGTACTTAGAAGCATGAAATCAATTATACTGGAAGTTGGTTTTCATATTTTTAAAATGTAAATTTCGGATATAATATTAAGTGCTTCTTTATTAATGTATTATGTAATAATCTCTAGAATTTTGGTTAGCAGCTGTTGTAATCAGCCAGATGGATGGACACACTGCCCGCACAACAGACTCAAACATGAGAAAACAGTTGGGAGAATGGGGCCAGGCCGGGCAGTGTTCCGTTTTGGCGCACACAAGGTCTCGATGAGTTGGAAATAACTGGACCGCACCTACAAACCACGGTACTGTGAGACAGATGCAATAAGTAGTGTAATAGGAAATTAGCAACGATTCCCATTTGTGACACAGTCACAAGTACTTCTAATATAATTGTGGCTCTTGCCCATATTTGTAAATGACAGCAGCAGTAACTTTCAGAGGTTAATAAAAAGAAATGATTTTTAAATTCAATTTAACAGACCTCTGGCTAAACTTCCCTACTACAGACCTTTACTTTGGGGTCGATCAGTTTCTCCAGAAAGTAAACCACCAATCTCCAACTTGAAGCATCTAGGTAAGCTTGGCTGCAAGCCTTTTGGGAGACACGAAGGAACCAAACTCACTCTTCAGTGAGAAGATTTTTTTCTTAATCTCTCAAATTTCTGCACGCTTTTTCGCCCTTCAACTTCAGCTATACCTCTCATTTCCAAATTCAAAAACTATCTTATTGAGCCTCTCCCCAAAATAGACCCCCATTTTCTCCTGATGTGACAAGGTTGCAGTGGGAATATTAGAAACTAACATCCCTTTTAAAGGTGATCAATTAAAACTTCAGTTTTCAGTTCCATTTTCTGCAGACCTGTCTTCCAAAGCACCAGCTCACTGTAAACTTCCAACATGCCGAAGGGCTTTTTTTGGTCGTTTTTCCTTGTGGAAATGATTATATTTCTTACTGTCCCAACCAACTGCACTCTAAGTTAGTACTAGTTACACTATTTCCTATATTTCATAATATTGCTTCTGATGTTTTCTTTGTTCTTTTTGTCCTTGTGGTTTTTGCTTTGTTTCTCTCTCTTTTTAAAAATCATTTTATTGGGGGCTCCTACAACTGGCTACAAACCATACATCAATTGTCTCCGACATATTCATACATATATTCCAGCGTTCTTTTCTAGACATTTACCTTCCTTTGAGCCCTTGGGATCAGCTCCTCTTTGTTTCCTTCCCTCCCTGCCCCCCAACCTTCGTGGTCCCAGTCTCACACCGACTGCTTTCTCCCTGCCCCTCTGGTTTCTTTTGTTCTTCCCCCTGGATGGGGGTGTGTGGTTATGTGCTATTCATTGTGATCAGTAACCCCCTCCCTCACCACCTCTCCCCCACTTTCCCCCACCCTTTTGGTATCTCTATTCCCATTCCTGTTCCTGGGTTCCATGTGTTGTGAGTTTTATCTCTTGCCTATACCTATGTACATGCTCCCGTCTACTCTAGATTGGGAAGCGGCACTGAGGTCGTGATAATGGGGGTGAGGGGAGCTCCAGGGATCAGAGGTATATCGCGTGGCCTGTTTCACTTTTAAAAGCCTCTAACTGACATTGTTTTGTGAGGATTCAGGAAAGTACAGCTGGACATTTGCATTCCACTTACGCTCCTTAACTTTGATTCATTCATAAACAGCATGTTGTCATGTCTGTAATTCACATCCCTTTCCTCTGTAATAATAGCATACCTCTGTCTCTGATTTAATAGAAAAGCCAAAGCGAGAAAACAAGGTTGGTGTGCAATGCCACTTTATTTTGAGTTTTAAGAAAAAAAGTTCTTAGAAGCCTTCTTAGATTTTTCTGTAGGTGCTTTTGGTATCTCTGCTGAGGGCACTAGAGTCCGAGTTCCTCAGGTGCAATCACCAAGGATGTATGCAGCTTTCACCCCTCGTAGTAGCAGAGTGGCTCTACCACAGATAATGATTATATACTACTGAGGGAAAAAACCCCAACAAGTTACTGGAAAGAAACCAAAATCAGCATAACCACAAGTAGGTTGAGACATGAAAGAAAGGAATGGGACTCGGTTAGTTTTCTGTCGTCAAAGGCTTTTCATCTAAGAGCATGCCCCACTCAGAGAAGCAAGTCCACTAATTCTTGTACAGATTTTTCTTTCCTTTCCTGATTTGAAAACATAAAGGAGAGAGGTCAGGACAACCTAACCTACAGGAAAGTTTGGGGGGGGGAATCAGAGAAAGGAGAAATGATACAGGGGCCCCCAAATTTGTATATAAGCCCTGGACAATCTTTGGCTGACTCTTTGACTGGGAATATGGAGGCAAAGTGTTAACAGTCCAGCTATGTCCACAAGATATAAAGACATCGTTTAGCAGCTACTAGGGGTGACAGAGACCAAAATATAAGTTTTACCAAGTTAACTGCCTGATGTACATAAAGATTTGGGGGAAATGAAAATGAATTTAGAATTTTGACTATGTATCAATCCCAATGCCCAAGGTACAATTTGGAATGATTAGGTGTAGCGTCAATAGAAAAGATGTCCTAGTTTGGGTTCTCTAGAAGAGTAAACTCAATAAAATGTATAATTCGGACTCATTCTCTGATGTTGCTATACAATAAGGACCACAGCAGATGGCTTTCACAAACAGAAATGACCTTCTCACAGTTGACGATGCTGGAAGCTTGGGTTCACTGGGTAGGACCCAGCGGAGGCCTTTTTCTCTGATAGCCTCTGAGTTTCTGATCCTGGGTGATATTCATGTGGCTTCCTCTCTTTTCCCATCTCCAATTAGTTCCTCACTTGTTTAATATCTTCTCTATCTCAAAAGAGATTGACTAGAAAGTGGATTGTTACAGATGCAGCTAAGTTAAAATTTCGCACCGTATTGTTTGATCTCCTTTATGATCCATTGAAATCTGTTCTAGTTTTTAATATTTTCTGCTTTCTTTCTGATTGAAGTTTGTATCTGTTTTACTTTGATATTGTTGCTAATTTTTTTAAATTCTGCATGTGAAATCCAGGATAGTTCCATCTATAGAGACAATAACTGGAATGATGATTCCTTGTGGGTATGGAGGGGAGGTTGGGGGAAAGTGGGGAGCTAATAATAATGAGTATAAGAATGAAGAAAATGTTATAAAACCATTTGTGGTGATGATTGTGCAAGTGTTCTTGATGCGATTGAACTTTTGAATTTTATTATATATGAATTATGTCAATAAAATTTTGGGGAAAGAAGAGAGATTGAGTGAAGATATGGCCTGCAATCATCCTGTCTCATTAACATGACAAAGATAATATAATCCCCAAAGGAATTAATAACACAGGCAGACAACTTGAGCCTTACAACACATATTTTTGAGCAACGCAATTCAATACAAAACATTCCATCCTTCAATTTATCTCCACAGTTTATGTTCTTGCCACACACAAAATGCATTCAACAGGGTACATCATCCCAAGGCTTAAATTAATGCCAAATCCAAAATTTCATCTTCGAAGTCACCGAAATCAAAGACCAGTGGCACATCAGGTGTACTCTACCCTATTGTAAAATTCCTTTTCATGTGTGACCCTTGGAGATCTAGGCTACCAGTTGCCTGTTTCCAAAGTAAAATAGTCGGACAGCCACAGGTGAACACTGAGAGAAACACAGGCAACCAATGAGAGAAATTGTAGGGAAAGAAGGAATGAGACCCCAACGGCCATAAAACCCCTCAGAACAAATTGCATGAGCTCTCTAGGCTTTAAAATGTTCCTCTGTTCTTTAAACCCTTTTCTAAGCAAGGGCCCTGCCAACTAGACTCTGGGTGTTGGAACAGTCTCTGGATTCTGGGTGAAGGCTCCTTGGCACTGTGCTTGCATTTTTCCTTCCATGCCCACTGGGATGGCAACTCTGTTCTCCAGTACATGTGAGTGGCAACTCCACCGCCTGGGCCCCAGAAACTACAATCTTCTGCCCCGTAGGCCTCAGGTCACTGCACTACTCCCTCTGCACACTGTAACAGCAGCCCCATACACTATGGAAGCAAGTTGCCCAGATCTCTCTCTTTCAAATCTAGGCTGCCGAGTCCCTAAGGCCCAGAGGCAGTGGCCTACCTTTGGAACTCCGAAGGCCCTGCTTCCTTACTTCCGATGCGCCTTCCAACAGTTCTTGTGATCCCCAGGCTGCTTCACGATTGGCTTTTCTTTTAATGGAGGACACTGAAGGTAACTTGTTTGGCCTGTTTCCTGCCTGTCAAATCCCAAGAGACCACCAGCGTTCTTTCTTTCTGTCCGGTCTCTGACCCTTTCAGTGGAAGCTGATGTGTTTTCTGTTGTGGTAGCTGCTCGATCCATTGGACACATGCTAATCTCTTTAACAAACGATTCTGTGTGGACATTTCAGTTGAATATTTTGGGACATGAGTCCTTAGTTTCTATAACAGAATTTCTCCAAAACTTTGTTTTGTCTTTATTATGCACAGTTCACTATAGTGCATGTCTTTACACGCATGTTTCAATAAAATTGGGAAGAAGAAATCGTGCAGTCACTTTAAGATCATGGTTACAAATCCCCTCAGAGAGAGATCTAAGTTTACTAAACATGATGTCCTGCTCAAGGGACTGATCTGTCCAGACAAAGTGTTCAAAATATGCAGGACACATTTTTCCATCCTTGCCTCTTAGGAGCACTCTGGCCTTACTTTTCCCAAGACAGACTTATTTGTCCTTTTAGCAAGACAAATTACATGGAGTTGTAATCCATACTGAAAGCTGTAAACCTCGATCTTCATCAGCAAGTGGTTCAAGTTCTCTTCACTTTCGGCAAGCAAGGTGGGTCATTTGCTAATACACTTTTCTCCAATCCTGGTGCCACAATCTTTTTCATATAAGCCAACTTCTCTGATTACATGCTGAAGAAAAATATTCAAGCCTCAAGTTGCAATATTGAAAGAGTCTATGTGCAAAATACTGGATGATCTATGAAGCATCAAAAGAAAATAGAAAGAATAACACAGACTCACTATACCCAATAAAAGTAGTTGATATTCCACTATTTCAGGAGGTAGTATGTGAACAAGAACTAATGGTGTAGGAGAAAGAAGTTCGAGCTACACTGAACGCTTTAGCCAAAATCTAGGTTCCAGGAGTTGATCGATTATCAATTGCAATGTGTCAAAAAGTTAATGAAGCACTGGAAGCAGTCATTTATCTGTGCCAGGAAATTTGGAAGTAGCTACTTGGCCAACTGACTGATAGAGATCCATGTTTGTACCCATTCCAAAGAAAGACGACCCATCCGAATGCTCAAACAATATCATGAACAGCATATGTAAGTAAATTTTTGCTGAAGATCCTCCAACAATGGTTGCAACAGTGCATTGAGAGGGAGCTACCAGAAATGCAGACCAGATTCAGAAGAGGGCCGGGAACAAAGGGAAGCATTGCTGATGTAAGATGGGTCTTGGCTGAAAGCAGACTACCAGAAGGAGTTTACTTGCATCTTATTGATAGGCCAAGGCATTCGGCTGTCCGGACCATAACAAGCTATGGATAGCCTTGCGAAGAACGGGATTTCAGAACATTTCACGTACTCCTGCAGAACTTGTGCATGAATCAACAGGCAGTGTGTGAAGGAAACGAGGGGAAACAACATGCTTTCAGAGCAGGAGATGTATGCAAGTTTGCATTCTCTGAACACACTCAATCTGCATGCTGAGGTCACTGTAGAGCACTTCCAATTTATACCCATTAGGCAATTCTAAAATCATTTCCACATTTTAAGTATGCATTAGAGCAGCAACCCACCCCTCAGACTAAATGTTCTTAGGCTAGATTCTCTAGAGGAGCAAAGACATGAGAGTGTCTGCATGTATATATGTATAGGTCTAGTGATTAATTTCAAGGAAATTACTCATACAGCAGTTGTGGAAGAGGTTAAGCTCCAAATCCATGGGTATGAACCAGGTCGTTGGTTCTCCTGACTCGTAGGTGCAGGGACTGCGAAACTTAAAATCAGCAGACTAGGTGGGAGGGTCTTTGCTTGCCGGCTTGTAGGATCTGGTGAATCTCAAAATCTGCAGGTCAGAGGGCAGGCTGTTGGTTCACATTCGAAGATCAAAAGGTACTCAATTATATGCTGACTTGAGAGAGAGCGTGTTTAATCAGAATGTCCGTATATACTGTATAGAGACTGCACCACCAAGGAAAGGTCCATCACAGCAGATCACGGGACGGAGGAGACTACACATGAAGGTCAGGAAAATCGTGGCCTCGCCTAGTTGATATATAATATTAACCATCACAAAAAGTAAGCGAGAAAGCACCCAAACACATTAACTGCAAGGAAGACTGAGAAATAGAGTGCTGATCCTGAGAAGCAGTGCGTTACAAATTAGATTACTACAGAAAAAAAAAAGATTGGCTATTAGGAGACTGTTAGTGATCTTGGATTGTATGTTGGGATGCTAACAAAAGTCAGCAGTTCAAAACCAGTATCTTCTCTTTGGAAGGAAGATGATGATTTCTGCTACCACAAAGATCTACAGCTCAGAAACTCAAGGGGGCAGGCCCATTCAGCTCTTTACGAAGGGTCACTATGACTCAGGACACACTCAACCACAATATATTTGTCCTTTTTAATTTTTTTGACTAGGGCATCTCCAAGAAGTTAATTCCAATTTTCCAGTAATAATTCTAATATTTAACTATGTTTAGAGCTGAAGTACTTTGAAATCATTGAATAGTTTAAAATAGTCTGCTACCAACCACTAACCAGAGCCACAATGCAGATAGTTCTACTTAGCTGCAAGGCTTATTTCACAGAATCGTATACCAACAATCGTTTTTAATCATCAAAACTCTAAGGAATGCGTTATGAAACTTAATGCTGAATGCAGAGCACTTAGAAAACTAAAAACCTCTGCTGGCCACGATTTATGAATCACATGTCAAAACAGAAGTCATAGAACAAGATATATGCCTGATCAAATTACAGATTTTAGCATACAGATTCATAAATCAATCATTTGGACCCCAAGGGCAACAAAAAGACTTATAAACCAAAACTTATTTAAGATTTATTAGCTTATCATCTGTCATAAGACTGCAATGCTTATAAATCTGCTTTCTTCTGGCTTACGAAAGGAAATTCTCTAAACTCTTTGCAGTCAAAGTCCAGATCTCTAAGGATATTTTTGAACAGTATACAATACAGCATACCCTGATGGCACTTAAGATAGGCTGATAAATGATGTCAAAACCTCAAAATCCTTTGCCAATGAGTCAATTCCAGCTCATAGTAATGAAGAGGCTAGGCTACAGCAGGCTGGCTGCTTAAGAGGGTTTCTGTGGTTGTCCCAATGAGAACAGAAAGTCTCATATTTCTTTCATGGATCTTATAGTGGATTTGAACAGTCAACCTTGTGATAGCATCCCAATGTTTCACTCCCACTGCCACCAGGTCACCTGGTAATATCAAATCTAAAACGAAGCCCTCTGTCAACAAGTCAATTCTAATGAATAAGGTTTCTGAGACTGTAAATCATTAAAGTAGCTGTAGCTCATATAGTAATATGTGTTTTATTGAGTCATGCGTCCCAACCCAAAATAACTTTCTCTGGGTGTTTTGGTTTTTTGGCCTGCTCTGGGATTATTTGGGGAACCAATTCAGAAAATTGAGTGGGATAGCTCACATCAGCTCTAGGTTCTGAGATATGCTGTTCTGTATTTCAGCTACTTTCCCCACTAATTTACTCATTTATTATACTAATTTTAAATCTGGGAAGAATTCAGACCCACAGGATAATACCAAAAAAAGGTAAGAACTATTTGAAAGATAATTGAGTAGTAAAGGATTCCCAAGGGAAGTTAGTGAGGCATTGAGCTGCCAATCACAAGGTTCGAACCCATCACTCTGCAGCCTTGAAACTATTTCAAGGTTAGGAAACCCAAAGGGAAGTTCTTCTCTGTCCTATTGGTTCACTCTGTGCTAGAATCACTTAGAGGACAGCAAGGTTTTCTTTTTGGTCCGTGAGGCTGTGAAATATATACAGAGACTATAAGTTGATACTGAAAAGCCAGAACACAGCCTTGAGAAGAATAGAAAATAAAAAAGAAAATGGAAAAGGCACATACATGGAAGGTGTAAGTGTCTAAATATATTGAGAGTGTAGAAAATGTAAGGCTTTGGAGCAATTTTGACAAATGTTTGGAAGATCTGCAATTTTCTTCAAATTATGCAGTAAGCATTTCAGAACAGATTTTATTTTTCAAAACCATTTTATTGGGCACTAATACAGATCTAATATCATTCCATATTTCAATCACATCAAGCAGTATTGTAAATTGTTGCCATAATCAGTTTCAAAACATTCTTTTTCTTCCTGAACTCCTCGACAGCAGCAGCTCCCCATTACCACGACTCCCCCACATCATCCCCCCAGAAACCCTATTCTACTTGCTGTCCCTATAAGTCCATCAATTCATGGTTTCATTTTAAATAAACAGAAAAACACATAATGAAAATCCAAGAGGGTTACCCCAATTACCAAATACATCTGAGATAAATCCCTGTATGAACAAACAAAAACAAAACACAGAAAATGTTGAAAACCAGATCAGACTCCATGTGCATCAGGGCAAGGATCAACTGACAAGACTTCAATAATCACAAAACATTTTAATATATACAAGTCAACGGATAAGTTGTTAAATGTTTAAATGTTAAAAGTTAAGTGGATAAAAAAGTTAAATATTTCAGAGATAAGGTTGACTCCAAGGTTCTGTATAAGAAAAATTCAAACCTTTCTTTTAAGGGTTTTGTACACAGGTGGAGCAGTTATGCCGTCTTATTAAAAAGACTGGAACATTTTAATTTTAATAAATAAGTTTGAAATCTGGAAGACCCACTTTGTGTTTCTGAACATTTGATTATCCTTGGTATCAAACTCACTACCAGTCAGTTGATTATGACTCATAGCAATGCTGTACGGCAGAGGGAAACGTCCCCTGTAGGTTTCTGAGGCTGTAAATCTTTAACAGAGAAATAAGTCTCATCTTTTTGTTGCCAAGTGGCTGGTGGGTTGGAATAGTTAATCTTGTGGTTAGAATCTAATACATAACCTGGGGTACAATCAGGGATTCTTATTTATTATATGGTAACTTTTATTTCTGGCCCCTTTAGAGGATAGCAAATTGGAACTGCTTGCTACTCAGTTCCTAATAAAGGTGAAGTGATACTCAGAGGAAATTCCAAGTTCATGTCATTTGCACTTTTCAAATATACCTTTGGATCAAAGGACACTATGTGAAGTATAGCCACCTAAATATTTAGTACAACACAAACTACTTTAAATAAATCCAGCATGCACTTCCTGTACTTCAGGCTATTTAACACTACAGTGAGATATCCTGACTTTTTATGGGTAAGCAGAGTGAAGACTGATATATGGTATATGCTCTGAATCTCAAAAATTAGAGATGATAGGGGGAAACTGGTGCTATTTTTGGAATCAGCAGATCAAATATACTCAGAAACAATTCTAACATTAGGGCACCAAATTTTAATTAAATTTTAGAGAATAGCTACCATTATATCAATCTCTATATATATGTATTTATATTACAGAGACTTATTTAAATATTTAGAGAATATGATTAATTATATGTTGGTATGTGGTAGTTATATAATTGCCAATTTGAGAGGATTTCAATTGAAGGGGTGGACTAGTCTGTCAATCGGATCATAGCCAATGAGGTTTCTGTGTGGTCATGACCTTCTCCTGATAATTCTGGGAAATCTGGTATTTCTTCCTTGGAGGTGAGAGACTTTCTGTTCATCCACTGGGAGACATAGCAGCTGACAAAACACATGAACCCACCCTGATGCAGCCCTGTGTGCAGAGAGCCATGCAGAGACCCCTGCCAGCGCTGAGATGTTTTCAATGCCACTGGATCCAAAGACGTTCCACCTACTGGCCTGTGATCTTCTACACTCGGCTTCATTGCATGTGTCTCGTGAGTCTGAAGAGGACTTTATAAATTGGTATCGGACATATAGGCTAATATCAGACTTATGGACTTGATCTGGACTAGCTGGGATGTTTTCTCAATGTTCAGTTTTTCTTGTCTATAGAGCTCTTTCTTATACACATATGTATGTCCATGGATTTGTTTCTCTAGTCTACCTAGACTGACATATGGTACTATAATGATATTTCAAGAATACTTTAACTATATTCCATGGCTATTTCAGAACAGATTGAGTAGGTTAGAATACAATGAATGACAAAATGTCTCTACTATGTATTCCAATTGTGGCCAGACACAGCTGTGAGTGTTGGAAACTTATAGGGGGACAGCTTTACCTTGTCCTATAAGGGGAGTTGAGTCAGCATCAACTTGAAATTTGGTTACATTCAACTTCAAAACATTAAAAGAAGTACAACACATGTTATTACAAACATAAATATTTTGAAAAATATTCTTAATTTTAAATTATTTTATTTATTGTATTCTATTAAGAATTTTTGGATTTGCTCTCCACTTGCTGGAATGCTATTTTTCGAAATATTCCCATGACCAACTGCCTCAATTCATTTAGATGTGTAAACTCAGATATCATCTATTGAGAGACATGGCCTTCCCTGACCTTTGGGACCTACCCCTAGGCAACTAGTGCAAAGGAGCATGCTTCTCATGCTCTGTCTTTTAGGATGATTGATTTTCTTCATAAAAAGATACTAACATCAAACATGAAAGCTTGTTTGCAAGGTGGCAAAGTCAATGAGGAACTGTACAGGCAAGTAGTTGAGTTGTGTGATGGTTCGCACCCCCTGATCCCTAAGCTCTTATTTTTAATACAATTAAAGATTATTTACATCATTTAAGATCATCTAAATAAAGAAACAAATTAGATACGTTCTTAGTTGAGACATGGAACTGCTGTCCATGCTAAACATCAAAGCTCTCTAAAAATGTTACAATTAGTTCTTACATCATGGCCCTGTTTGATACTCACCTTTATGAAATGATCCTCAAAGATAAGGGTGCTACAGCTAAGTGTGGTGAAGACAGTAGATGGTGCCCAGTTATCCATCAAAGCAGTGTCTGTGGTCTTCAAGGCTTGTAATCAAACAAGCAATTACAACAATACAAACAAGCTTGTAAGTGAGGAATCAATTAAGTCCACACAGAAGAAGCACACCAGCTTGTGTAATCCATAGATGACAATTACAAAACTGAAATATGGTGAAGAGAAAAGTAGCAGAGCTAAAATTATGAATACCCAATTTGTAGAAGGCTATGGAGGGCAGCGGGAGATCAAAACCCATCTGCTAATTGTATAGTCAGACCACTCCACTGGCAGACCCACTCTGGTTAAAGGTAAGAGTCCCGAACAGCCCTATTGACAGGCAGAGATCACTGGGCTCTTAATTATCCTGGATGGACATCAGTCAGTACCAGGCCAGCTGTCTTCCCTATAGACACCACCTGAATTTGTGTTGGGTGCAAGCATCTCTTAGTAGTTCCATGACAGAAATTTCTTCACAGGTTTCTTGAATGTTGACGGAGGTCTTCTCACACTGAGGCATTATTTGTGCGTTTGTCTATATACTAATATGATCTTTTCCTTAGCATCTTAGTGCAACTTGTGCTTCGTTGTGTTCTGTGGGTTTCCCAGCAGTGACACACAGGAGGAATTGATGTATAATGATAATAACTAAAACAAGGTGTTACAGGGACTGCACGGGTAAGGGATGTGTAGTAGGGAAGGAAGGGGATTTCAGGAGTAAATGATAAAGGCAGTAGGAGGGAGGGAACATTAGAACTGATTGCGATGGCACAACTCATTTTAAAGGTGATTTAACCATGGGTGGGGGGATGCTCTAAGAGAGATGTGCTGGTAATTGTATAATTCCTTTGATATGATTGAATGATTGAATTATTCAATTGTATGATATGCAAATTTTGTGCCAATAAAACTGCTGGGTAAAAAAAGATACCTAAAAACAAACAAACCTGGAGGGAATGGTTTAGAATATTTAAAACAAAATAAAAATATCACTACTGTAAAGATATCAGGATAACCATTTTTAAAATGTTCTAGGGAAAATGGAATATTATGTCTTTAGACTTTAATCCTCTTGATATTTTCTGAAATATATTTTGAGACATAGAAACATGATCATACATTTAAAAATCTTTCTATTAATGAACTGGTTTGGTTACCAGTGTTTCTTCTCCCTCTTCATCCTAATATTCAAAAATTGTAATGATTAAAAATAATAGATATTTTTCTACTATAGTATGAGAGGCAATTCAGGAAAAAAAGTTAAGTTTCACAAAACATGGACTAAAAATCATAGCCCCTATAGAACCATTTTAAATATGTATGTGCAATTTACTGGTAAAACTCAGCAGCAGATCTCTTTTTCTAGTGTCTGAAACTTGTAAGTAGTGAGCACCCTTTGTTAAGCTAACATTAGGTTGACTGGCTGACATGACCTCAGCAAGTCAAATTCACACATGTTTAACTATGTATTTTACTGCAAATTACTTGAGATTGTCACATAATAATTAACAAAATAAAAATAATGCAGTTTTCCTCTAAAATGATTGACTATAATTCACTATTTGATATGCCAGTTTGAAGTTTCTTTTGGCATTACAACTTGCTAGAAATAATATGTGAATACTCAGGCAAAGTTGAGAAAATATCAGATTTCATTTGTATACAAAATACGACTATTGTTTTCTGTTCTCGAGTCCCCCTCAACCCACAATAACCTCATGCACAATGGAACAAAATACTGCTTAACCCAAGGCCTTTATCATCCATAGGGTTTCCTTGACTGGATTTGGGAAATAGATCGAACTTTCTTCCTCGACCATCTTAATCTAGAAGCTCTACTGAAACTTGTTCAACATCAGACCAACCAACCCACAATTCTCCATTGGCAATGGAATTATTACCGAGCAGGAGGTGCACTGGCTGGTATAGAACCCACGAACTTCTACCACTGGACCACCACGGCCTATGTGTATACTCATATATGTTGGCTGCTCTTGTTAGTTCCTCACGGGTCGGTTCCAACTTAGGTTCATGGTGACTCCATGTGTTACAGAATATAGCTGCTCCATCATGTATTCTTGCCTGTGACCTTAAGGGAGAGCTGACACTAGGTCTGTGACCTGTGACCTAAATGACCTGGGACTAGGTCTTTTATTCCAAGGTTAAAATTTGATCGCAAATAATTTGTGCCATCTATAGATTTAGTCCTTATTATATAGATTCCTGGCGGTGCAAAGGTTCTGCACTAGACTCCGAATCTCAAGGTTGGTGGTTGGGACACAGGAGTGTAGAAATACAGGAAGATGGTGACATTTCAGCTCACCTACAAACTTTGGAGAGGTACCCAGGAGGGACCAGTCCCTGGAGAAAGTAGCATGTGTGGTGAGCAGAGGGTCCGTGATAAAGAGGAATAACTTCGAAGCTGGTCTGACAAGTGGCTGCCACCTGGACTCCAACACAGTCCCATTGTGAAGCTCTGGCAGGAAGGGCAGGGTTTGGACTGCCGCACACACAGCCCCAGCAACAAGTGCATTTCTCTGAAGCACAAGAATAAACTCCACTAAGGACACAATAGATCTCCTCTGGCTAGAGCACGACCACAACAATCCGCACAACCTCCGGAAAACGCTTGCCTGCTCAGGCAGGAAGCTCCAGCGGCTGGAGGCGGTCTCAGAGGATATTAAAAAGCACAAAACAATCTAGTGGAAATGCCAGCTTCCCAGCACGGAGGCACCGCAGGTGGAAGTGGCGCTTGAGCCCAGGAGGAAGGGCAACCTTCTACAAGTTGAGAGCAGAGCAAGACTGAGAGTGGTTGGGGGCCTGGGAGAAGCAGTGCCCCCCCCCGCCGCCCCCCTTCCCCCCCCCCCGCTTCCCCGCCCCGCCCCCCAAACATACACCTCCCCCGCCCTCTCACAGTCAAAGGAAAAAAGGATCTAGCTTTGCAGCAGTCAAGCTAAGGGGCTCCCATTCCGGGAATTTAGGTGATGATTCTGTTCTCGCTTTTCTGGCTCCTCTTGCCTTTAACAATAACAAAAACAAGGAAAAGCCATATTTGAAACCACACAATTTCCTACTTGTGCTAGTCTAATGTCATTCCTTGACTTACCTACCCCATGTGAGTGAATTAATGCAATGGGAGCAAATGCTGGCAAGGAATAAAGTCCAATCCAAACGCAGGGCTGTCTAGTTGATTCTGACTAAACACAAGGACCCCAGGCTTGCAGACTAGAACTGCTCCTACGATTTTTCAGATCTGGCATCTTTCTGAAGCAGATCATTCGATTTTTCTTCCAAAATAGCTCTGAATTAGTTCAAACCAACAACCTTTCTGTTGAGTCTTTAACTGCTTGTGCCACCCAGGAACCCTTAGAGAGGACGCCACTCGGCTCCCTGCCTGCGAGTGGGTTCAGCCTCAAAGCATCCCGCGAGGACCGCCCCGGAGTCGCTGGTCTGTGACTCTTTCTCTTTCTCCTGGTGGTTTCTAATATCTGACCTTGTGCTTAGAAGCCCAGCTCATCGCCACCAGGCCACTTAACATTTACTGAGCTCCAGCCCTTGTTCTCGGACTTTCAAAACGCTTTTAGTCCCTACAACCACCCACCGAGACGATCCTAATATAACCCCGTTTCAACTCTATACATTGGATAAGCAGACAATTTGTACATTTTGCTCTTTGTGGGCTTACTAAGACCTCATTCACTTCCCCTCTATTCAAGTACTTTATTCAAACATAAATGGATCTTTAAGACATTTTATTTTCAGTATTTCTGACTACATTTATCATAGTAATTTTAATGAATCCTTTATGGGAGTCTATTTGAGTGTGGAAAAGTGAAGCGTCCAGGAAGTGGGTGTTTGATTGTATGTGCTCATTTGAACATTATGCTTTTTAAAGAAAATCAGGTTATTAGGCGCTGTTCAGCCAGCGTCAACTCCGAAGGACCTTCTCGATATCCGGACACCGCATTGCCTTGCCTGCTCCATCCACATCATTATTGGTATGCTGGAGCCAATTGCTGCAGGATGAAAACCAAAACAAATCCATTGTCCTCAAGTTGATTCTGCCTCACGCAGATCCAAAAGAGAAGCGGGGCGGGCCACATAGGGTTTCCCATGCTGCAGATCTTTATGGAAGGAGCTATCGTATCTTTCTCCAGGGGAGCTGCTGGTGGATTGGAATTGCTGATTTTTGAGTTGGCAACTGAACACTTAACCACGTTGCCGCCCTGGCTACTTTTGAAGGACAGTGAACCAAGAACACCAAACTCGCTGCCATCAAGAGGCCTCCAGCTCATGATGACCCTATTTTCTCAGTCTGTACATCTTTACCAGAGCAACCAGTCTCATCTCTCACCCTTGGAGCAGCCGGTGAGTTCACATTGTGAACGAGCGCCTAATAGCACAGTGCACAACCCATTACGCCGCCAGGGCTCATTATGGGTTCCTTCTAGAGGAGCCCAAAATTATATGTTTTGTTTGTATTCAGACCATACCTTGTGGTCCATGGACAATTTGTTCCAAAATCTTGTAGGGAGTGGTTATTAAAAATAAGTTTCCTAACCACAGAGTGGGTCATTCCAATCTGATAGGTGCTCCAGGGAAGAAAAATGAGGCTGCTGTCTCTTTCTGTAAAGATTTACTTCCTTAGAAATGCTAAGTATAGGTTATACTCTGTCCTATGGGGTTGCTATGAATCAGAACTGAATCAATAGCAGTTTGTTTGGTTTTTGGTTTATCCTCATTTTGGACCTACTAAATCTGAATGTCTAAATTAGGCCCTGGGCATTCTACCTACTAGTATTTAGGCAAGCAGTCCCAGATGATTCTCGTGCACACTAAAGTTTGGAAACTTCTTTTTAAAACTAGTTTAAATTCTCTGAAGTTTCCACTTTTATTTCCATTGAATAGACACAATTAATGGCTCACATGTGATTTAAGAAATGAAAAAATGTGATTTTGTCTCTTGTATGCTAATGTGGACTTAAAAGTATCATTTGAGACGAATGATGTAGTAAAGGGGAGAAAAAGTTAAATTTCTTTAAATCAGACCTTCGATTAATTGAAATACCTGGGGGTTTGTCTTCCTAATAGCATAATCTAAAAAGTAGAACAGATTTTACTGGCATTGGATAAATCATTTCTAGATAAGTTATTTCCCTTATGAGCTATTTTCTTCCAGCACCCAGAAAAAAAGAAAAGAAATTTTGGGTCTTGCAGTGTTTTGTGAGTGTTCTCTTCTCATAAATATTTAGATTAGGAGAAAAGAGCCAAGATTATTTCTTTAAAAAGCATAATGAATTTTTAAAAATGTATGAACATAGTTGGGGAAATCTGCCACTGATTAAAAAGCCTTGGTTTCAATATTACATTTTTCCCCTTCCAAATTTCTCTTCCACATTTCATTAAACAGTGTCTTTCTCTTAATAAACCTAATATAAAATCAATTATTTGAGTCATTTTCATCTCAGAATTTCATTGTTGGCACTCTTAATTTTGTTTCTCATGTCTTTGTCTTTATTTCTTGTCACTGCAGGGCACAGGCTCTCCATAAGATGTAAAATTATTATTTCTACCACAATTGCAGTGGGGTTTTTTTAAGCACTACAAAAAAGTAAATGGCTGCTTCATTCCTTGAAAGAGTTTATTCCCAGGCAAACATGTTCCCACAGGTGCAAAATGGCAGAGTGGTCTTGTTTCAGATTGGTTTTAGAGGCAGAACAGTGTATATCTGCAATCCATTGATGTGACTTATAATAAAAACAAAAATAATAGTAAAAGAAATGGGAAAATGCAAACAGTTCTATTTACAAAGACATTATCCTGTTTCCCTTGGAGATGAATTATAACTATCAAAATTAATGAATTCATTTACTGTTGGTAAAACCAAATGTTAAATTCTCACATTTTTATTTTTGATTTGTTCTTATAGTAAACATGTTATGTATAATTTTATTAAGAAAGATAGTTTATGAGCAGAGGGAGATTAGGTGCTTACTACTGGATTTTGATAGTTTAATACACCTTTGGAAGGTAGACATCACGATAGGAAAGACTGTCAAATTTCCTAACCTGTGCATGCTTTTGTTCTCTCGTATAATGAATAGCAGTTAGGTAAATCACTCATTTGTGTTTTGTTTCTGTTATTTTTAATACAAGAGGTAAACAAGGAACATTCTTATCTCTTTTTAAATATGTAAATTTTCTAGGGTTAGGGTTAGGGTAAAAAAAGAAAAAAATGTAAATTTTCATACATACAGTGAGTATGCTAAAGAAATGGATGCACACATTTCTTTCCCTTTAATTGTTATGTGCCATAGATTTATTCCCTTGGTGGTGTCAATATAGAATGATATGTGTCTTGTGTTTTTTAAGAAACCATACATAATTATCACCCATTTCATAGCAATCTAAGAATGACTTTTTGGTCATAACAAGCAACTGTTCATAGATATTACTTTGTAAATCTAGTAAATGCCTGTGGGGAATTTAAAGGATTGGCCCAAAATATCCCTGTATATGTTCCAACTCTAGATTTGGGTTTTTCAACTTCAAAGTATTAACATTTGAGCTAGATAATTCTTTGGTGTAGAGTTTTTTGTTTATTTTTCTTTCAGATTTTGGCTTGTATGTTTTAAAACACTATTGTTAATTATAGACATATTTAGGATTGGTATGTCTTCTTTGTTTAGGCAACTAATGTAATTATTGATGTGTCTGGATTTAGGTCTATAATTTTTTAATATTCTTATTCTCTCTGATTTTTATTCTTCTGATTTTTCTACTTTGCTTTATCTTTTGGTTGAGAAAATTTATTAGTATTTAATTTTTATTTATTATGATTTTGGCCATGTCTTTCTATCTAGGCTTGCTTTATTTTTAATGGATGCTCTAGTACTCACCACTATCAAGTAGATTTGACTCAAGTGAGCATCTTTCTTCTGTAAAGTGGTTAGTGATTTCGAACTGCTAACCTTGTGGCTAGGAGTCGAACATGTGACCAACTACACCTCTAGAGCTACAAATGGATGCTATAGGGATTCCAAAGTATTTACAGAATTTTAGTATATACCATGAACACACAAATAACATGTACACATATATAATGTCCTTACTGCACATAGAAAACTAATGCAAAAGAGCTGTGCAGTTTGCAAAAAATACATATAACCTGTTATTTGCATAAAAATGGTACTTAACTTTTCATCATCAGTTAGAATCAATGTACGCCACCTTAATCAGAACATAGAAACATTATCATTTCATGGGTATCTTTTCCAAATTGTTGCTACTCTGCAGTGCCTATTACATCTGCATGCACTGAAAACTTGGTCAGACAATTACATCAATTAATTTAAGAGTCAAACATATTCTAAAGAACTGATGTAGAGAAAAATAACCTATTTACTCAGATATTGACACATTTTGCTACTCTATCTTCCTTCCTGTTAATCCAAATTTCTTCTGGAATCATTTGCTTTCTTTCAGAAAACCGTACTTAAAAAATCCTTCTAAATCAGATCTGCTGCCTAACTATGCTCTAAAATTTCCTTAGTCTAAGAATGCGATTGTTTCACCTTTAAACCTAATGACTAATTTTGCTGGCTACTAAAGTCTGGACTGACAGCTTTTCTCTTTCAACATTTAGAAAATATGCCCATCTCCGACCTCCATGGATTGGGGTTGGAAACACTCATTCAAACCATGGTTCTTTGTAGGTAATGTGATTTGTTTGTCTTGTTTAGTTTCCAGATGTTTTCCTTTAATTGCCAGTGTTTGAGCACAGTGTGTCCTGCTGTGACTTTCTTGGGACTATCTTGTTAGAAGTTTTCTAAACTTCTTGAATCTACTTTATCTCTTACTCCAAACTTGGGAGGTTTTAAGCTGTTATTTCTTCAAATAGCTATTGAGTACTGCATTGTTTTTCCTCTTACTCTGGAACTCTAATGACATGAATGTCAGAATTTTCTCTATTTTGCATAGGTCTCCGAGATGATGCTCTTGTATTACTATAAACGCGCCTGTCCTTTCTATCAGGGCACTGGAATCATGGCAATGGAGGGCTGTACCGGATCTCCTCCGTCTTCCCTGTTGCCGTGAGGCAGAGATCAGACATGGATCATCCACAATCCATCTTTTAGCTATTTTAACATCAACCGCTCTTTCCACATCACTCTGTTTCCTAGGTTCAATAGTTAATTGCCATGGCCACACAGAACTCACAGAAAATACTTATAATTAAGGGGGGTTATTCATGATTCAGGGTCAGCAAACAGCAATGATACAATCACTGGGCTCCTCAGCAGGTAGCCGTGTCTCTTTCTGGTTCTCTCTCTCAGCCACATGGTAGCCACGTCTTTCTCTGGTCCTTAGTGTCTCAGACATGTGGTCCATGGGGCTTGTTCTTCATCACTGCCCCACAGTCACCGGCTGGATAAGAAGCTCCCCCATAATTTGGGGGCTGATCCTCTGAGTCTCTGTGCCATAGCCTGAGATGTGAGTGATCGCAGATGCCTCTGCCACTTCATACAGAGATCTTAAATATGCTCTTCCAAGGTCCTTTGGGTTTGTCCCTTCTCTGCTGCTGCTTTAAAGATGGCACATCCTTATAGCCCAGGGGATGGTAACAAAAATGACCCACCCCCTCTATTAATGTTACACATACCTATTTTCCTATTCCCACCCAATGAGTTACAGCGACTTGGGTGGCAGGGCCATATTCAGAAATGTCACTCCACCACAGGAGTTTATATTGATATCCAATGATTGTTCCGTTTTGTTCTTTTTTAACTTGGTTACTTTATTTTTCTGTTCTAAAACTTTGCTTTGCCTCTTTCTATTTTCTATTTCTTCTTCTTCCGAACTTTCAAGTTATTGCCAATAGTATTTGCCTCTCTTGGGTAATTTTTATAATAACTGCTATAAAGTCCAACATTGTTGCCATTACATCACTGATATCTGTGGAGTGTCATTTTCTTTAGGAGTTCAACTTTTCCTGATTCTTTGTATTGCTAAATGACATCCTGGTCTTTTGGCATACTGTATTATGAGACTTTGGGTTTTGTTTAATCCTATGGAGAATTTGATGTTTTATTCTATCAGATAACCAAGTTGAACTTAGGTCAAAGTTCCTGCTGGTCTTCTGAGGGTTAGGGTTCTGATGTAAGTTCTATTTTCAAAGCCTGCTTTCATGTTAAGATCCTTGCTATGTTTACATCACTGATTGCTAGTCTGGAGCCTGGGTCATTGTCTATCTTGAATTCAAAGCCTTTTTAGAATTGTTAAGATCAAAACTTATCATTGCTATGACTAATGACTTTTTATTCCACATGCCATCTGGCATTTATTTACTGGTCTGCAAATACTTTCAATCTGATGATTGTTTCGAATGTAGATTATGTACAATATCATCAGAGATCCACTGTTTAGTGTTAGACGCATGGCAGTGTAACTTGGTGATGAGCCTACGAGATTGCAAACAACTACTCTACTGAAGAGCCTCCTTCTTATCATTCTCTCCAATATTTTCCGACTTCCTGGGGCTCCTCCTCATTGTTTTCTTCTGAGAAAGATGGGTTATATTTATCCTGCTCTTTGTGTACTTCCACAATTGAGCTCGTCTCCAGGGTGGAACAATGGGAGGATGCAGAGAGAAAAGAAAGCAATGAGGACTTAGTCCAGCCTCCTGGCACTTCACCCTTCTACGATGAACAGATGGTTCCTCCTAGAGTTGTAGGCTCCTGATGCCCCAAACACGAAGGCCTTGCATGCTGCCCTCTCTTAGTCTGTGTCTTAGAGTCCTCTTAATATGTTCTGGTCCACGGTGAAGTAAGAGTGGGGTAAATAGAGGAGGAAAGATTGGAAGCTCACAGTAAAGTAGGCAATACTTTGAAGTTGTTGTTTCTCAATGTCTTATTTGCTTCCAGAGTCCTGAACTAGCTGTTCCATCCACTCCATCCAGGTTGGATAGCTGCATTGAAAGGGAGGCCGGGGCTGGAGTCGGTTTACTCTATCTTTGCCCAACCTGGAACGAACCCTTCTAACCAAAGTTAGAGACAAATCCTGTTTGGCTACAGATACCAAGGGAAACAAGTAAGTAAAACGAGCTGGTTTTTTAAAGTCAACAAGCTAGATGAAAAAGAAATCTATTCTAGGATTGTTAGACCTCAACTAATCCTTGCTATAATCAATGACTTTTTATTCCGAATACCACCTGGCATTTATTTGCTGTCCTGAAAATGCTTTCAATCTGTCCACAGTTGAAAATGTAGGTTATATATAATATCAGCAGAGGGATGCCGTCAGCCTTTATTCTCATAAGTTTCATGTCTTGCGTGGAAAGAATCGCTATTTAAAAGACATTTTTAAAACGCCTAATTAGGGAAATTCTAAAATTTTACATTCGATCAAGTGCTAATCTATAGTATGCCATGATCACTCTGCTGAAATGACCAGTAGTTAGAACACTACTTGGCGCATCAGCTGTTGACACACAATCAATAGAGAAGGGAGTCCCAGTGGTTACAGATTGGGCTGTTAACCACAAGGCTACTAGCTGCTCTTCAGAAGAAAGGCTGGGCTTTCTACTCTTGCAAGGAGGTATAGTCTTGGAAATCCACATGGGAGGTTCTACTCTGCCATAAACAGTTGCTTGGAGTCAAAATAGATTCAATGGCAGGGAGTTTGATTTTTGTTTTGTTTTTTTAAATCAATGGAGAAGAATCAGTTCTATGGACAAGATATAGTTCTACAAATTTGTTCATAAAATAAAATTTAAAAGGGCAATTAGTGACTCCATTTACAAAACAGTGACTCCATTTACAAAAGCAATACCCCCCCAATTTGTGATTACAGGTATTATTTTTCATAAATCAGAGTGTTTTGTTGCTCTTTAGATTTGCTTCCTTCGTCTTTCAGTTGACTTCTTCCTCAAACATACATTACAAGCCAGCCTAGGGTAATGGAAGATTTGTATACTTAATGCAAATTATTCTGACTGAATTATGCTTTCAGCAACCGTAGGGCAGCAGGACACAACACTTAATTAGCTGCCTTTGCAGTTATCAAACCACAATCAGATTTGATTAAGAAAGCCATTTATTTCACTCAAGAATGGGCGTGCTCTCCAGAGAACGTCCAGGTGTCAGCAGGTGGCATTCTCCTGCTGACAGGGACCAGAGGACAGGAGAGAGCTGGACACCGGGACTGGTCCTCTGCAGCCCAGTCATGGGTTTTCAGGGAATGTAGAAGGAGTCATTTTGCCCTCCATCTGTTTCCTCCTTTCCCAACACCCAGATGTTTTCAAAATCTATTATCCCCATTGCTTTTATGTAATCTAGTCAATTCTGCTACAGAGCAGAATGGTCCCAACGTGTTTTCTAGGCTGTACTCTTTTTGGAAGCACTTTGCCAAGGTCGTCCTTCCACCAAGTTTCCATGTAGATTTGAACCAGCAATGAATGCTTAACCATTTGTACCACCAGCGAATTCTTCATATTATTAATATTCATAGCCATCAAGTCTATTCTAACTCACGGGGCACTGATGGGACAGAACAGAACTGCCTCTTTGGGTGTTTGAAGCTGGAAATCTTTATTGGGACAGAAACACTCATCTTTCTCGTGTGACGTAGGTGGTGGGTTCAAAGTGCTGATCTTCTGATTAGTAGCCAACATGGAACCCACTTTGCCACCAGGGCCCCTAAATAGAGAAAGAAACTATTTTCAAAGCCTTTCAAAGTGTGTCTTTGTACAAATACTCATAAAAGGGGATACCCCACTGAGATAGTTAGTTTGTTGTGCCAGCTTGACCAATAAACACAAGTGGGATTAATTGAAAGGCGGAGAGAGAAATGGCTCAGAGAGCTTCACCTTTCTTGTCTCTCGCTCTTTGATGATCGGACCAGTGTGCGGCTACCTACTTGTTGATGCTTGCTACACTACCTGTGGAATGCTTAGCCTGTGGACCGTGTCGCTTTAAGTTGAGGTCCCTTTAAGACCACATGATTGGAATGTACATCTCTGGAGCTGGGGACTGACAGTTGGTGACCTGGCTAACAGTTGGTGACCTGCCTTTCTGTTTGCTGCCTGTGCTGGGATAGCCTAGCTCTCTCTACAGAGGACTACCTGGTGGCCCTAAAGACTTGAAGGACTGCCAGTGTCTCACAACTCTCTCTCAGGAGTGAATTGCACTGAGCCATTTGTGCTGCTTTATAATTTAACTGTTCATTTCTTGTATTATACATATATATATCTTTAAAAATATGTATGTAATTATTAGCAATCTGGTTTTGTCTCTCTAGAGAACCCTGCCTAAAACACCCACAAAAATGGAATATCCGCCCACTAATTTCATTTATTTATTTGTTTATTTATAATAGCCTTCAAATACCCTCCATTATACTTAATATGTTTGTCAAATCTGTGATTCCATTCTTGGAAATATTTTTCAAACTCATCTGTTTGGATGGCAGATGGCACCTTCTTTGTTTGTTTGGTTTTTTTCCTGTCCTTTCATGGCCCTTTTCATACGCAGAAACAAAAAGAAGTTGCATGGTTCAAGGTCAGGTGAGTAAGGTGCATGGGGCAAGAGAAGCATGCTGTTTTTTGCCAAAAACTGGCATGCTGAGATGGCTGAGTGTGCAGGTGCACTTTCATGGTGGCAAAACCAGTCCCCTGTCTGCCACAAATCAGGCTTTTTGTTGTGTTGTTGCACACTGTTAGGCAATCTTTTCAGAACCTCTAATTGGAAAGCTTGATTAACAGTTTGACCTGGTGGGATGCGCTCTAAATGCACTATCTCCCTCACATCTAAAAAACAAATGAGCATCAGTTTTTTGGGGGTTACCCCCTTATATATCCCTTACCCCAGTTCAGGGAGAAAGACAAGTTATTGCTAGCATTTTCACTTAACAAGTTAGTAAACCAAGGCTTAGTTATCTTAGGAAAACTAAGTTTATGCCATTATAGTAGAGGAACTCAAACCCAACAATGTATTTACCAACCTTTTATCACTAATGTTGCTGCTAGGTGCCACTAAGTAGACTCTGACATCTGGTGGCTTTCCGTGCAATGACAGAACATTTCCTGGCTCGTGCCATCTTCATGATTGTTCATATGTGTAAGTCCATCGGGGTGGCTATTGTGTCCCTCATCTCATGAAAGATTTCCCTTAGTTTTGTTGACCTTCTGTTTGACCTACTAAGATGTTCTTTTCTAGCGACTGGCCATTTCTTCTGACATGTCCAAAGTGAGCCAGTTAAAGTATCCATCCTTGTTTCTAAGGAACATTCTGGTTGTGTTTCTTCTAAGTAGAATAGAATCACAAAAATTGTGGTCGCGCAAATTGCACCTGGCTGAGAGCAACAGACCGATTGATGAACCATGGGCTATGCTGGAAGTTACAACTTGAAAGTAAAATTTTCACATTTATTTAATGCACTCAAATATGTGCATCAGAGGCAGAACCTGTACTATTCCTGCTATTTGTAGTAGACTATGTAGTATTAATACATTTTGGTTGGTTATTTGCAATTACAGGTAACATTTTTTTTTATATAATACAATACGGAAAGGTAGAGTCCTGCTCATCTTTTTAGCAGCCTGCAATTACAGAGACATATTTAAATTAATTTGTTAGAATTTACTCTGTTTTGTTTTTGCCGCATCTGTGGTGTGTGTGTGTGTGTGTGTGTGTGTGTGTGTGTGTGTGTGTGGTCTTCTTGGTTGAGCTATTGGGAAATTTCCAAATGGCTAACCAGAAGGTTGGTAGTTGAAAGCGATCAGTCTCTCCTATGAAGAAAGATAAGGTTTTGTATATAGGTTCCCTATGAGTCAAAAAAACCCTCTATGGCCGTGGAATAAACATATGCAAAGTACTCTTTGTTACCTGTATGACCTTTCTCCTTTCCCTTGGTCCTTAAGAATAATATAGGGGCTAAAAATCTGTCTCTGAGTCAGAGAGAGTTACTGAGGATTAAATAGCTAAGGCTTTCACCCGTGGCCATCTCAAATGGAATCAATCCTATTACATTTTATGAGATTATCATCTCCCTCTGAAATGTTCATTAATATGGGTGTGCTCACCCTAACATCTATGCAGTTGAGAGCTACATGGCTGGGGACTGCAGCTGGTGGCCAGAATTCTTCCAATGTGATGGGGTAAGTCACTATGTGCGTAACTTTTCCTTCCTCGGTTTTTATCCATAAGACATTTTACCTCTAGAACTTGTAATGTGAAGAGTTACATAAGAGCCTGATACCTAAAAGGTTTTCGGCTGGCAGATTGTATTGCCTCATTGATATAACACATTTACTTCAGAATCATGACAAGAGGTTAATCATTATCATTAAATTGGCATTTGAATTCTAGTCCCCACCATCTGACTGAAATTTGCAATAAACCATGAGAACAGAAAGCGATGATTGGCTCCATAAAAGAATTCTCTTTATATTCTAATGCTACATAATCTATATCGCCTGAAAAGGATAATCTCAGGATTAATAACACGTTCGAATGATGCCTTGGTTTTACAAAGAAAATATTTATCTGGATAATACATATCTAATTAGAACCTACAAAAAAGACTATGTTTTTCCACGAAATCTTGGCATTGATTTTCCTAACGAGCAGTTACTGAATTTCCCCTTATGGACCATGAAGTCTGGTCGATCCTCTAGCTTCAACAATGGGTTGACTTATTCACTTCTTGTCCTCGCAGTGCATCAACCAAAACCAACAACAACAAAATTCACTGCCTTCCAGTTGACTGTGACCCATAGCACTCCGATTGGACAGGATAGAAGTACTCCTTTGTTCTCCCAAGCTTCATGAAAATGGACACTCTCACCTTTCTCCCCTGGAGCAGCTCATCCCACGAGGCCACCTGGACTCCTTTCATGATGTGGAATGTAACAAATAGAAGAGAATTTAAGATGTGGGGGAAATAGGGTGGAGAAAGGATAACGTAATGGCAACCATAGAACAAAATTTAAGGGGTGAGAAAAGGGAAGTAATAGTTCAGTGACAGAATGTTCACTGTCCATGTAGAGAGCTGGGTCCAGTGTATGCTCAACCATGTATCTCATGAGGAGTCACCACGCATCACTCGGTGGAGGCATGAATGTTGCTAAATAGGATTCCATGGAGCTTCCAAACTACAGCGAACTTTGGAAGGAATGTAAAATATTTGTAAGTTGGTTGAAATGGCATGAATCAAATGTAGAAAGGGGAGAGATTAGCCTGTATTCCTTAATATCCCTGGGATCTCATCCTTAACATGTTCCTTCAGTATCTCATCTTATTTTCCTAATTAACAAACTGTAATTGTTTTCTCAAAGATATATTTTCCCATTTACACCCCATCATACACTGTAACAAAAAACACACCAAATAAGTAATGAAAGAGGAGAAAATGAATTAAAAATTCATAGCTGAGTTCCAGCAACGTAAGCAGGCTCAGAGTTTCATTCATAAGAATGCCTGCTAGCAAGGGATCCAGCAAGGTGGTTGGTTGATCAGGAAGTCAGTTCTGCTGTTGTTTTTCCTTTAGCGTTTAGAACAGCCATTACTGTCCTGCAATAGGCAGAGCTATCCCATCCAAGAAAAGGAGGGAGGGAACCACAGAGGCAGTGTGAGATACAAATAGAGCATTCAAAGGTAATTGGTCCAGTCGTGCCTGGGGGAAGAGGGTGGAGCGGGCTCCCCAGGGTTAGCTGTCTGCCCTTGGGGGTGTGGAGCACCATTTTTTTCGTGCCTCTGCACCAAGGACTTGTAGGACTGCTGTATTCTCATCAGACTGAAGTGAGATTTGTTGGCTCCGAACTGCACGCATGTTTTCCCCTTCACCAGCGTGGCACTGATATGCAGGATCACGGACTTTGTGGAGCAAGCTCTGCACCAGCCCTATTTAGTGAGGACTTCCATCCAGATGGTGCCTCCACCAGAACGTACCTTCAGAGAGGACTAGAGACCCAACCCTGAAGATCGGTGGGTCAAATGGAAAGTTACCCTTGAAGGAAAACTTCAACCCCCTCTTTCTCTTTGAGGTTCTGGAGGTCATTGTACAAAGTGTTGTCCTGGTAAACTTTGAGGAGTTTGACATTCCAATCATACAGACTGTCCTTCACGAGTTCCACTGCATAGTTTCTGCTTTTGTAACTCTGTGATCGGTGTATGTCCATGAGCTCTTTCATCAGCCAGTCAGTGGCCTGAACCAAGCCAGATAACGCACCCTTTAAGTAATCTTGCCAGTGGTTGTTTTTATTTTTTTCTAATATGACCAAGTTTTCTTTCCAAATGCCATGGTCTTCAGACTTCTTGCCCTCAGCTGGCTCCTCCTCTTTCATTTCATAGTGATGTAGGTCTTCTGTGTCCTCAGACATCTCCTCATCTTCATCTTCTGAAGACACATATTCCCGTGTGCACTCCTCTGTCGGCAAGGGCTGATCCAGCCTCTCCACCTCTGGGTGCTGAGGGAGGCTGTAGAGTTCACACAGGTCAGAGAGGATTCTCTTCAGATGCAGCAAGAGCAAGGTGTCCCTTTCTTAATGTCTACCAGCCTGTCCAAGACAGCGGCCAAGTTAGGGTCATCAGACTCTGCGGACCAGGTGGGGGGCACAGCAAGGTATGACTCCATGAGGTTGCAGTGTAGGCCGATGGGATCCCCAGGCAGTGATGGGGGAGAGGGAATGGGGGGTTCTAGCCCCAGCCAGCAGGAACTTGAAGCTCAGCTCACAGAGATAAGTGCTGGTGATGCGAAAGCACTTGTGAGCAGCTGCAACTCCGCCTCAGGGAGGTCCCCAGCCCTGGCAAATCCTCCTGGCCCTCAGATGCTGCCCAGTCCTGGTTGAGGCTGCTGAATTCTTCGCTCCACTCAGGGCCTGGCAGGCCAGACACCTACGGTCTCTGCTATGGACTCCACCACCACTGCTGCCACTACTGTACACACCTCCTGATCCCCTCTTTGCCAAGAGAGCGCCGCACCACCTCCAGGATAGGACACCCCCGGGATAGGACACCCCCTTCTCTCCCGGCCCCTCACCCCCAGCCACCAGAAGCTGTGCCCCCTCCTCCTCGTCCACCTCCTCAGTCCAGTATCTCATCTTAAGACATCTCATTCACTGCCAGACAGATTTTAAACCAGCTTTTTCCTCTCAACCCAGTAAGTGCTGTTCTGAGCAATCCGCTGAACTAGATGGACATACTACATCCATTGAAGGCCTGTGGGATGTAATTGAAGCAAATTGTGGTTGCTAGGTGCCATCGAGATAGTTCAAACTCATATTGACCCTATGTACACCAGAAAACACAACGCCCACTCCTGTGACAGCCCGGGTTTTTATGTTTGACCCGATTGATGTAGCCACTGGGTCAGTCCATCTTGTCACAGGTCTTCCTCTTTGTGTTCTGCTTCCATTCTACCAACCATGATATCCTTCTCCAGTGACTGGTCTCTCCTGGTAACATGTCCAAGTCTCAACATCCTTGCCTCTGAGGAGAATTCTGTATGAACTTCTAAGATAGACTTGTCTGTTTTTCTGGAAGTCCATGGTACTTTCAATATTCTTCACCAGCACTATAATTCAAATTCATGGATTTTGTTTCTCAGTGTTCCTTAATTGTTGTCCAACTTTCACATGTATATAAAGTGATTAAAAATATCTTCACTATGAATTAGAACTCAATGTAAAGAATACAAAATCCTCAGGACTAGATCATGAGGACCAGATATTAGGATAAATGGAAAAAAGACTGAAGTTGTCAAGGACAGTAAGAAAGTTAAGCATGAGCTTACTTGTGTTTATGTACTATGTATATGCAGATGACATGACTTCACTTGCTGAAAGTGAGGACTTAAAGCACTTGCTGATGAAGATCAACAATTGCAGCCTGTGGAGTTTTCTGGCAAGATGGCAACCAGGTAAACAGCCCACATTTGTATCTCTGTGGTGATTGGTGAACCCAGTGTCCAGGAGGATGAGTGAGGGGGACTCAGGTAAGTGAAAAGAGCCCCATGACAATCCAGAGTGCTTTTTCAGTCTGGGAGGCCAACTTCCCCCATATCCAACACCACTCCCACACCCTGGGGATCTGCCACCTGGTCCCAGGTAGTCCCCAGACTGGGCTGCACTGCTTCAGATGCTGTGGAGGTCACCACCCAGCAATCATCCTACAACACCCACAAGCCTGATCACTGTGCCAGAAGCTGGCCAGCTGCCCTACTGGGTCCCGCACAGCAGGGGCTGAACCAACACACATTGACTGTCCACCTGCAGCAATGTCCACTGTGAGCTCCTCCCTCCTCCCAAGGCTCCCTCTCTCCCCACCTGGCAGTGAATCCTGCCACTGAGTTTGAGTCCCTCCTACCATTCACTCAGAGCCCCAGCTGAAGACTTGCAGTCCACCTACAGTAAATTCAGTCACCTGAGGCAGTGGGGCTCTTCCCACTATTGCCTGACACCCTCACACCTCTGCAGCAGCCACATTTGCACCTGCTGCCATGTAGCACATCAACCCACAACAGAGGCGGCCTCTCTTGAGCACAGTGCCACACTCTCCTGCACCTGCACGGCCAAGCACCAGCATCTCCTGCACCCTCACATTGCCCCTGCCCACAGCAGCAGTAACCTCTTCCACATCTGAATGATGCTCCACCTGTGACTCTGGCAGTTGCCCCCACCAGTGTTTGGCATCCATAACCTATGCCAGTGGGGCTTTTCCTACTGCTATCCAACACCCCTTCCCATGGCAACAGGACATTCCTTGCATTTTCCCAGCACTTCTACTGGTAGAAATGAGGTTTCCCCCATGCTATACCGACCATCCAGAATAGTTGGCTTTACTCAGGCTCTCTGGAAAATGGCGCCAAGCTCCTCCAAAACAACATGAAGACAGCAACAACCTCAATGAAAAAAACAGGAGATACAAAAGGCATTGTCAGAGGAAGGCCTGAATCTAATGACATGCTTAGAACAAGCAGAAGTGGAGCCACCACAAAAGGAAATCTTCAGAATAATGTTTGGAACCATAAAGGACATGAGGGAAGCATTGTAGAAAAAGGATGAGATGATAGAGGAAACAAGGCCTCGCAGGAAATACAAGAGTTAAGGGACAAGCACCAAATATGCATACAAGAGTTAAGGAATGAGGTAACAAAAGCAAATAACAAGATAACAAGCTTATACAACTGCTTAATAGAAGTTGAGAATCATATAGGTGACCTTGAGGAAAGCCAGGCAGAATCCAACAAATGGGAAAGACAGTCAAACAAGATAATCAAAGAAACCAAAGCACGTTTGAGAACAATGCCAGATGCTATGACAAGGAACAGCATTAGAATTATTAGATTACCAGAACAAGATACAACAAAGAAGCCAACAGCAAAAATAACAAGGGAATTCCTAGAGGAAAAGTTCCCCAGCTTAATGAATGAGAATCAGGCATCCATCCAGAAGCCAGAGAGGACACCAGTTAGATTGAATCCAAGGAATAATTTTCCAAGGCATATAATAATTAAACTATCCAACTTTGAGGAAAAGGAGAAAATCATAGAGCAGCTGGGGGGGAAAAGGCAGTCACATATCAAGGTGCCCACATAAGAATATGCTCAGATTTAATCAGCAGAAACCATGAAGAAGGGGATAGAGTGGGCCATCCTCCAAAAGTTGAAAGAAAACAATGCAAACCCAATAACCCTCTATCCATCCAAATTATCTATCAAGATAAATGGAGAGGTGAGTCTTCCCGCAAGGAAAAACCCAAAGAATATACTAAAAGAAACCTAGCTCTACAAAAACTCCTTGCCGATCCAGTGCGGTTAGAACAAAAACCACCGAGCACAAACAGGAGACCACCTCATAAGGTAACTCCACCCAGAAGTCAACACATGTAAAATAGCCCCCAAGATAACATGGCCTCAATGGTGAAAATTAGGCAAAGGAATGACACACTTATTCACACAATACATTGAAAAAAAGGGAGGTAGGAAAACACCCAACATGAAAAGTATGTGATTCCATCACAGAGCCCACTGATGGATGTTATAACTCTGAATATCAATGGACTGAATTCATCCATTGAAAGCAGACTAATGGACTGGCTCAGAAAACACAACTCATAGATCTGCTGCTTACAAGAGACACATCTCAACCTTGCAGACAGAAACACGCTGAGAATCAAAGGCTAGAGAAAAATATACCAAGCAAATGACAACTCCAAAAAAACAGGAATTGAAATCCTAATCTCTGACAGAATTGATCTCAAGTTGCAATTCATAACAAGAGATAAGGAGGGGCACTATATAATGCTCAAGGGATCAGTAGACCAAGAACCAGTGACCATAATAAACATTTACATGCCCAAAAAGAGATTCACAAAATTCATCAATCAAGTGCTCCTAAAGATTAAAAAGAAAGCAAAGGCTGAACAATTATAGTAGATGACTTTAATATACTGCTCTCTGAGAAAGATAGATCACAGGGAAAGAAGCTTAATAAGGAACCTACAGAATTAAAATCTACAATGAGGTGATTTGACCCAAATGCAAAATCAAAAAAATAATTTTTTTCAGGCCCACATGGCACATATTGTAAGATAGACCACATGCTGGGGCACAAGTGGAGCCTATGTAAGTTCAAGCACATATAAGTCATTCAGATTTCCCTCTCAGACCACTGCAACATTTAGGGTGGACATCAATAAAAGGAGGATTAAGAAACAGGGGCAAGCAATTGAAGGATGAATAACTCTCTACCACAAATTGAGTGAGTACTGACCGAGAACAGAGATAAAATCAGGAAGTTTCTAGAGATCAATGAAAATGAGAACACCAAGTACCAAACCCTTGGGGATACAACAAAGGCAGTTATCAGAGGAAGCTTGATAGTGAGGAATGCACACATGAAAAAGGAGGAGAGACTTGTAATCGATACGCTCACACAAAACTCCAGAAATTAGCATAGTCAAAAGGACAATCCCACAAATAACAAAAAAAAAAAATAATAAAAACTAGGGCAGAAATAAATGAGAAATAAGAAAAAATGCAAAAACAAAACAAAAAAAAAACTCAATGCAGCTAAAAGCTGGTTCTTGGAAAGGATGAACAGAATAGATATACCAGTGACAAACTAACCAAAGGAAAAAAGAACAAATATCAATAGTCAGGATGCGGGATAAAACAGAGAAAATCACAATGGACCCTAATGAAATTAAAAGGATAATTACAAAGTATAACAAGGCCTATACTCCAGTGAATTCAACAACTTGGAAGACATGGACAAATACTTAGATAAACAACCCCTCCCTAGACTATCCCAGATGAAGGACAAGCAACTCAACAGACCCATAACAATAGGGGGAAAAGAAAAGGTTAACAAGAAAATGTCAACTAAAAAATCCCCCTGGCCAGGTGGCTTCACAGGAGAATTCTACCAACTACTTTGGGAAGATGTGACATAAATCCTACACAAACTCTTTCAGAGCATAGAAAAAGATGGGAAACTCCCAAATTCTTTCTGTGAAGTCAGCACATTGACAAGAAAAAGGATTAAAAACTGCATGATAATATCAATAGATGCAGAAAAAGCATTCAACAACATCCATCACTCATTCCTATTTAAGACACTAAAGAAGATAGAAAAGGAAAGAAAATTCCTCAATATAATACAAGCTATATATGAAAACCAACAGCCAACATGGTAGTCAATTGGGAACAGACAAAAACAATCCCACTGAAAAGGGGGACCAGACAAGGATTCTCCTTGTTTCCACTTCTATTTAAAATTGTACTGGAGGGCCTAGCTAAAACCACAAGGCAAACGAAAGACATCAAATATGTTCATCTGGGGGAAGAAGAAGTGAAGTTATCATTATTCGCAGATTATATGATTTTTTACATAGAAAACCCCAAAAGTTCCACAAGCGAAGTACTAGAAGCAATAGAGGAATATGGCAGTGTAGCAGGATATAAGATCAACACACAGAAGTCTATTGGATTCTTATCGCTTCTCGGCCTTTTGGCTAAGATCAAGTGTAGAAGTCTATTGGACTGCTATATACATCAGACAAGTCCATGGGAGAGACCAAAAAGGTAGTACCTTTCACAATAGCGAAGCACTAAGTGAAATATGTAGCGATATACCTTACCAAAGAAACAAAAGATTTGGACGAGGAGTACTATTACAAGAAATCAAGAGTGACTTCTGTAAGTGCTCATAGGTTGCAAGACTTAATATAATTAAGATATCAGTCCTGCCCAAGGCACTATGCAAGTTTAATGCTATCCCGATACAAATACCAATGTCTTCTTCAAATAATTGGAAAAATTGACTACCAACTTCATAGAGAGAGGGAAGAAGCCCAGAATTAGTAGAAAACTCCTCAAGAAGAAGGACAAAATCAGAAGGCTTGCTTTGGCACAGTGGTCGAAATAGTGTGGTACCAGTATAATGACAGATATTCAGACCAGTAGAAAAGAACTGAAACCCCAGATATGAAATCATCAGCATACAGACAAGTGATCTCTGATAAAGGCTTAAAAATATCAAATGGAAAGATGATGCCCTCTTCAACAAGTGGTGCTGGAAAAAATATGATATCTACCTGCAGAAAATTGAAGCAAGACACATGCCTCATTGCATGCACAAGAATAAATTCAAGGTGGACCACAGACCTCGAGGTAAAACCCAAACCATTCAGGTTATCAGTGAGGGAATTGGGACAAATCTAAGAACAGTGGTGCAGGAAATTCATAGGCTATTGGAAGTAGGGAAGGACACAAACTTATAGGAAGCACAAACTGACAAATTGGATATACTGAACATAAGACACCCATGTACATCAAAGACTTCACCAAGAGAGTAATAAGAGAGCCCACTGGGAAAACATCTTTAGCAATGACACATCAGACAAAGGCTTTATTACTAAAATCTAAAACACTCTGACAGCCTACAATAAGAAAAAAATAGAATAACCCATTGAGGAGATGTGCAAAACACCTGAACAGAAGTTTCATAAGGGCAGCAATCCAAATGGCCAACAACCATATGAAAAAAATGTCCTGACCATTAGCCATAAGGGAAATGCAAATTTAAACAACTATGAAGTACCATCTAACACCCTCAAAGATAGCACAATTCAATAAAACAGAATGCAACAGGTGTTGGAGGGGCTGTGGTGAGATAGGAACTCTCATCCACTCCTGATGGTCCTCTAGGTATGTGCAGCCATTATGGAAATCAATATGGCGATAACTATATAACAAATGTAAATCAAGCCAAATGATACAACAATCTCCCTACTGAACATAAGAAACAGTCAATGACCACACATTTCACTCCAATAATCATCACGGCACAGTTCATAATTGCAAGGAATTGCAAATAACCTAAATTTCCATCAACTGATGAATGGATTAAAAATCTAGTAGCAACGGACATGCAGGTGTGCTTGATACAATGGAGGTATGTGTGAATTGTGATAGGAGTTGTGCGAGCCCCCAATAACATGATTAAAAATTAATTAATTAATTAAAAAAAACCCAAAACTGTGATATATACATACAATGGAGTACAATGCATCACTAAAAAAGGCAGCTAATAATATATAAAGTACATCGATGCATGGGAAGAGTTGGAGGAGATTATGCTAACAGAAATAAGTCAAGCACAAAAGGACAAGTATAATTTGAGTCCACTGAGGTAAGCTTAAAAGGTACAAGGGACATATTGGAAAAGCTGCCAAATGCATAAATTCTCAGGTGAGGGCCAAGGACTCTAGCAGGGTTGGCTCCAACCCAGGAACGCATATGGTAGCCAACTGAAAAGGAGGGGAAAGAGGGGCAAAAAGGTGGGGGAAGCACGTGGATAGTTGGGGAAAAGGGCAATAACCCACACAGGGGGAGGCTATTTTTCATGTCTCCAAAGGAAAGGGACAGATCTCAACCTGGGGTGATAAGTCACAAGGGCAACATACTGGCTGAAGCAGTGAACTAACAGGAAGGTCTGCAGGACCAGCCCCAGTCTCAGCCACATTGAGCCCCTCCCCAGAAGATGCACTACAAAGGACAGCACTGAAGATACAGTCTGGGGAGAGTGATGGTCTGCTCAGAGAGGGAGGGGGAAAGGAGCGAGAGAAAGAGGGAGAGGGAGAGAGAGAGAACCTGGCTCACCAAAAGTCTAGGCTGACATTCCTGCTTGGAGCAGCCAGTGCACAGAAAGGACTGTGGGGCTGGCCCCATCACCAGACATGATACCTCCCACCCCTTGCACTGACTTACAGGGCTACAGGGGACAGCACTGGAGACACAGAGTGGACCTTGTGCCCGGTCTGACACCACCCACGCCCACCTCCAATACACACACACACACACACACACACACACACACCAGAGTGAAACATGAAGGGAACACAACAGAACAGCAAGGGGAGCAAAACCATGAAGTACTTGAGGAATCCCCAAAATAAACATCAGAATCAGTGTGCAGGACATGGCACTTCACCAGATCAGATTGGAAAACATTCAGAAGGATCAGCAGACAGATCTGGAACTATTTATAGGGTTGGGCTATTTTTCTGTCTTTCTCTTTTCCCTTTTTCTTTCTTTTTTTCTTATTCTTTTTCTCATGTCTATCAATATATGATGGGCAGGATACCAATCCCAAGGGAAAAACAACAGGGCTGACATCTCTGAGGGGACATGGGAGAGGAAGAGGTGGGAGAAAGGGAGAGGAACCAACAAATCCAGGGACAATAGAACAATAAGAGACCTAAATCAATGGTTAGGAGAGCGGAGAATACCTGATGATATTTGATCAAGTCCAAGGTAGCTGAGAGAAAATATTGAGAGTTGAATGAAAGATGTACATGATAGTGGGACAGGAGGAAAGACCTAGGAGGCAAAAGACATTTATAGAGACATAAATATAGGCATGCATATATGTAAATAAATTAATGTATAATGATAGGTATATAGGTTTATGTACATACATGTAAATGCGAAGTTTCAGGTAGCATTGGGTCTCTACTCTAGTACATCCTCCGGGCAAGAACACTTTGTTCTAATTACCCAGTATGCTGTGATACTCACCTTCCCGACACTATCACTGAAGTCCAAATAGGTACATAAGCATATATGGTAAAGAAAGGTGATCGTGTCTGGCTATCTAAAGATATAGCGTCTGGGGTCTTAAAGGCTAGAAGGTAAACAAGTAGCCATCTAGCAGGGAAGCAACAAAGTCCACATGGAAGAAGCACACCAGCCTGTGTGATCACGAGGTGTCAATGGGATAAAGTATCAGGCATCAGAAGACCCAAAACAAATAAATGTATTGATGCAAACGATGGGGTCGGAGAGGAGACCCAAAGCCCATCTGTAGATAATTGGACAGTCCTCACAGAGGGGTCCCAAGGAAAGAACGAAACAGCCAGGGTGAAGAACAGCACCGCAGAACACGCATTCCTCTAGTTCTTTAATGCTCGCCGCCTACTTCCACTATCATGACCCCAGTTCTAGCTTACATATCTGTCTAGACCGGACCATGTACACTGGCACAGATAAGAACTCTCAACACACAGAATCCAGGACAGATAAACCCTCAGGAACAGCAATGGGAGTAACGATACCATAAGTGTAGGGGGAAGGTAGGGGGAGAAACAGTGAACCAACTACAATGACTGATGTATAATCCCCACGACCTCCCCAAGAGGATGAACAACAGTAATGTGGGTGAAGGGAGACAGCAGGCAGTGTAAGATATGAAAAGGATAATAATTTTTAATTTATCAGGGGTCCATGGTTGTGGGAGGATAGGGGAGGGAGGGAAAAAAAGATGAGCTGATACCAATGGCTCAAACAGAAAGAAAATGCTTTAAAAATGAGGATGACGCCCACCTTCCTGATACGATCGATGAAGACAAACATGTGCATAAGCAAATGTGGTGAAGAAAGCTGATGGTGCCCGGCTATCAAAAGATATAGCTTCTGGGGTCTTGGAAACTTGAAGATAAACAAGTGGCTGTCTAGTTCAGAAGCAACAAAGCCCACATGGAAAAACACCCCAGCCTGTGTGACCATGAGGTGTAAAAGGGACCAGATAGCAAGCATCAAGGAACAAAAAATCATATCATTGTAAATGTGGGTGAGTGCAGAGTGGAGACTCAAAGCCCATCGACAGCCAACCGGACACCCCCTTACTGAAGGGTTGTCGGGAGGAGATGAGCCAGTCAGGGTGCAGGGTAGCAACGAAGAAACATATAACTTTCCTCTAGTTCTTAAATACTTCCTCCCTCACACTATCATGATCCCAATTCTAACTTACAAATCTGGCTAGACCAGAGGATGGATATTGGTACAGATAGCAACTGGAAACACAGGGAATCCAGGACAGATGACTCCTTCAGGACTAGTGGTGAGAGTGGTGATGCCTGGAGGGTGGAAGGAACGTAGGATAGAAAGGGGGAACTGATTACAAGAATCTACATATAGCCTCCTCCCTGGGGGAAGGACAGCAGAGAAAAAGGCCGGGGGAGACATCGGATAGTGTAACATATGACAAAATAACAATAATTTATGAATTATGACGGGATCATGAGGTAGGGGGCAGTGGGGAGGGAGGGGGAAAATGAGCACCTGACATTAAGGGCTCAAGTAGGAAGCAAATATTTTGAGAATTATGATGGCAACAGATGTACGTATGCGCTTGACACAATGGATGTATGCATGGATAGTGATAAGAATTGTATGAGCCCCCAATAAAATGATTTTTAAAAAGTTCAAAGCATACAATTAATATGCTTTTTTAAGAATAAGAAAAAATGAAGATGACAACATATTTGCTTGATACAATTGATGTATGGATTATTATAAAAACTGTAAAAGCCCCCAATAAAATGATTTATTAATATACAATAAAACTTTTAAATTTATAAAAGGCAAAAAGAAAAACCCACTGTGTTGTAAGATGATGAGACCACACACACACACACACACACACACACACACACACACACTGAGTAGAATAATTCTGGGCACTTAGTGACTTAGTGTTTGGGGGTTTTTTTGTTCTATTTTTTACATTAATGCTTTTCTTATCAGCTTCTATATTAGACTACCCAACCTTATTTACATTTACTATGAAATTTCTATTAGCATGTGTAACTCCAAAGCACTCAATTCAGGTGTTACAAGTTCTGTAGCATTTAATGTATTTTAAATGTTTCTCACTATTGTTATTATCATTGTCATCACTATCCTTCCTACATGCATGATCTATAGTATTGTTGACATTGTTTTTAAAAAGGAGAAATGATCTTAGTGTACGTTTATAAGTAAATAGTTAAATAAATACCCATCACACACACACACGGAATTACAGCCTATGGATGACAACTCAATGTAAAGAAGAACAGAATCCTCACAACTGGACCGATAGGTAACATCATGATAAAAGTAGAAAAGATTGAAGTTGTCACAGATTTTTGTCTTGCTTGGATCCACAACCAATACTCACACAAGCAGCAGTCAGGAGCCCAGCAGATGAGTAGTTGCATTAGGTAAATCTACTGCACAAGACCTCTTTAGACTATTGCAGAAGAAGGCTGCTTCTTTGAGGACTCAGGTACGCCTCACCCAAGCATGGTATTTTCAGTGGTCTCATATGCATATGAAAGTTGGACACGGAATGAGAATACTGACAAAGAATTGATGCATTTGAATTGTGAAGCTAGAGAAGAGTATTCAATGTACTCATGGCTGCCAAAAGACCAAACCAATCTGTCTCGGAAGGAGACCAGCAAGAAGGCTCCTTAGAAGCAAGGATGGCAAGTCTTTACGTGCATACATAGGACATACTGTCGGAAGGGACCAGTCACTGGAAGGACGTCATGCTAGGTGAAGGGGAGGGGCAGCAAAAAGAGGAAGGCACTCAGGAAGATGAATAGGCCAGTAGCTGCCACCATGGGCTCCCATCAGGAACAATTGTGAGGATGGTGCAGGACTGAGCAGTGCTCCATTCTATTGTGCACAGAGTCGCTATGGGTGAGAACGTATTGTGGGCAGAGCACTCGATGGCACCTACCAACAGTAATAACAGTGAACAGTTTCACATGTTTAGATAATGTCTTTGAAATTCTTCACCACAGATTCATAAATAAACAAAAATAAGCTCCCACTTGCCTGAACTATTGACTAATCCACCCGGCACCCATTTACTCAAAACAGAAACTTCAAAATTAATTTGGAGTAGTTCAATTTCCTTATAGCATCAATCTCTAGTACCCTGTCTTATCAATCCAAAAGGCATATTGCTCTCTGATCTCCTCTCTCATTCTATTCTGAAATAACACGTTATAAAATAGCACAGGTGTTATTTTAAACTAGTATTATAAATTAGCCACATGTGATCAGAGAGGACCAAAACCTTCAGCAGCATCTTGGTCTCATCATGGCGTTTGCTATACTCTGGACCCAGAATAGAAATCTTGATGTTCACAAGGTGCCTTAGTAATTCCATGGTAGTCATCATCAAACTATCTTTCATGTATTTATTTTAATTTTAAGTGTTTTCCAGAATATAAGACTTACCAAGAATAATATAAAATGTCCACATACTGACCCCTCCCATTCAATGCATGCTAAAATATGGCTCAGATACTTAATTTTTTAAGTGAATAAAATATTATAGTAATAGGTGAAGGTCTACACTTTTCTCCTTAGGGGTACTAACTTCTACTTTGCCCAAGACCATCCTAATTAAGCAACGAAGCCCCATTTCCCTGGAAACTCCTGAAGACTATCCTGAAGTTCATACATACTCTTCTTCATAGAAGAGGGTGCTTCAAAAACTCCATTATCTTTTTTTCCTCTAAGATTGTTCACTTATTTATCTAGCTACTTAATGTTCACCACATTCATGTTCCTAGAATTCCACTACAAATTCATAAAGTATTTTCACCCATTGCCCAAATCCCTTTCTTACAGCATTTTTAAAAGATCTTAGATTTTCCCCCCCAGCAATTTTATTGGCATGTAGTTTATATCCTATTATCTTTCAATTCCATTTTTTTCTACAAATTTTTTGAACTCCTGTCCTATTCATGAACTTAGCAGATAATAGAGATAGTATTTGTGCTAGTCATCTAATTTCATGTCCACTTGATAAATAGAATGCAGGAATGGAGTCTAGCTGCCAATCAGGTCACAAGGTAACACTCACCAGGAGGATTCTAGAAACTTCCTCCTTTTCTCCTGGGAGGAGATCCACACACTCTCTCTGCTCCACCTGCCTGTTGACAAGCCACGTGGAGTCACGCTAATGACAGCCAGAGCTCTGGAGATGCTTCCATTGCTACAGGATCCACAAGATTTTCAACCCAATGGCTCATGTTCTGCCTGCATTCAGCATCATTGCATGTGTTGTGTGAGTCTGAAGAGAATTTGTAGATTGGTATAGGACATATAGGTTAATATAGGACTTATGGAATTGATCAGGACTGGGCTGGGATATCTTATTGATACATAATTACTTCTTGATATAAAATTCTCTCTTATGCATATATAAGTGTCAGTGAATTTTTTTCTCTAGTCAACACACTAATACAGTGTTTAAAATCAGTGTGCATGTGTTTACCATATATACTGGTTTGTGCTTCCATAAATAATATGTACAATCTTTGGATGAGGTTAGCACAAGCTGTATCATTTGGCACATATCATCCTTCTTTAGTTCCCTTTTTTCCTCAATATTACAGTTTTCAAAAGTCTAAATGATAATATGCATTCATTCATTGTAACTGTTGTATCCTACTCCACTGTATGAATACACTCTACAGTGTTATTAGATGCCACCAAGTCAATCTGACTCCTCTTGACCCAACATACAATAGAATAAAACACTGCTTGGTGCTTGACCAGCCTCACAGTTGTCATGTTTGATTCCATTGTTACAGCCACTGTGTCAATTCATCTCATCAATGGCCTTCCTCTTTTTCACTCTCCTTTCACTTTACCAAGCATGATGACCTTTTCCAGAGATTCTTCCTTACTGATCACTTGTCCACAGTATGTGAAACAGTCTCCCCATCCTTCATTCTAAGGAGCATTCTGGCTTTCTATGCTCCTGAAGACAATAGTAGATGTCAGCCAGTGTGTACTGCCTCAGCAGAACCAGTGCCTACTTTTTCATTAACTTCAGTGAACTAGTTGTTAAAATGGCATTTGTAATGGGGTTGTCTCTAAGATGAAACTGTGGGAATCACAAATTTACACATCTTTTTATTTTTAAGCATTCATCTGAGCAACAGCATATTCTAAGCACCCGTAGTAATACTCATTCTGTTGATTTTCTTCTTTGCTGCCATCGAGTCATTGCTTCTAAAAGCCCCCTTCACAGAAGGATGGAATTTCCCCACAAACCTTTTGCTGCCTCTCTATACAGCTAGGAAAACATATTACCAGGTCCTAATTTATGCCCATCTTCATTGTTATTACATCTAGTCAAATTGGTCATTTCAGTTTTTATAATAGCTGTATTAGTCTTGGCATAGTAGAGAAACAAAATGTATAGACAACACTCATGTGTATAAGAAAGTTTTATATACAAGAGTAATTGAATACTGAGAAAACATTTCAGTCCCGTCCAGATCAAGGTCATAAGCCCGATATTAGCCCATATGCCTCACACCAATTTATAAAGTCTTCTTCAGACTCATGAAACACATGCAATGATGCCAAATGCAGGAAGATCACAGGCCAGTGGGTGAGGAGTCTTGTGGATCCAGTGGCATTGTAAGCATCTCAGCTCTGGCAGAGGCCTGCATGTGGATTCTCCATCTCAGAGCACTAGTGTAGCTCCATGTGCAATGTCTCCCAAGGAGTGAATCTGCATCCTGCCTCCAGCCAGCTATTTATCTCCTTAGCACCGTCAAGTGAGGTCATCAAGCTACGACCTGATTGACAAGCTAAACTCCACCCCTTCAATCTTAATCCTCTCAAATTGACCACAGATTATATAAGTACCACAACAGCTCATGCCAATCCTCAAGTTACCTTTTGCCTTCTTCACTCACCAAACCAAACTCACAGCCATTGAGTTAATAGCAAACCTTCAGGACAGTGTAGAACTCCCCCATGAGTTTCCGAGACTGTAATTGTTTATGGGATTGGAATGCATGTCTTTTTCTCAGAGCAACTAGTGGCTTTGAATTGCTGACCCTGTAGTAAGCAGCCCAAAATGTAACCCCCATGCCTTTGCTTGATAATATGAGACCAATAGTGCTTTGCCTGTCTGACAGCTGACAATGGTATTTCACTGTTTCGACCTGTATGAGTTTCTGCCTGTTCTGCTACCAGGTAGAGCACATTCTTTATGTTTGTTACCTTTACCCTTTCTGCTATATTACCTTCTTGCAACCACGCATTCTGGATACTGATTTTTGTGAACCTTATGAAGTTCCTGGATGGTATACTAAGTGCTATTTGATGAAAGGCTGGTGCTTGAACCTGCTCAGAGGCACTTTAAGAAGCAGCCCTGAAAGCCTGATGGAGCGGTTCTTCTCTGGGATCACTATGAGTCAGAATCAGTTCAACAAAAGGTAACAAGAAAAACAAATGGTCTTATCTTCTCCAAATGGGAGCTTCACCTTAAACTTTCTCTCTTGTATCCGTTGTATTAGATATTTAGGGAAATTATTTTTTAATTGAGATTTAATTGACCTATCATCAAAGCCTACATTTAAAAATAATCTAACCTAGTAGGTTTTAGCATATCTTTTTATGCTTTTATCTTTTATTTTTGAAATATGCCCCATTCTGATTATATACTATTCTCCTCTATTACAAATATGCAGTTATTTGTTCTCCTACTTATGCAATTAGTCCAAAATCACAGTTTATTTTCCCCTCGATCACAGAGAAATTCTTGATGCCTGGAAGGCACGTCTTCTCATCTTGTTCTTTGTTTCGTAGCAGTCATCTTTTCCCTAGGTTTTCTATTTTTCTATAAGAGTGTTGGCCTTGGAATGCCAAAGTTAACAAAACTGGTCCAGTGGATTGTGATTGGATTGCAATGAAGTCACATTTAGTTCAGGAACTATAGCTATCTCTACAATATTTCCACTCATAATTTGCTACATCTCTTAATCATTTGGTCTTTCTTTAAACCCTTGTTAGTTTTATGTATTTATATTTTCCATAAATATTTGACATCTATTACAGTTTATTTTCTTACTTAGTGTCTTGTAGTTTTAGCTGATGTTATAAGTGAGATTTAAATATACACACATTGCCTTTTCTAATTGTTGCTGGGACTCAACTTTTAGTACTCTGATCTTGTGTCTTGCCCTCTTTCTGAATTGTCTACTTAGCTTGTATAGTCTGAGAGTACAATCATATCTTCTATTAATAATAAAAGCTGAGTTTCTTCCTTTCTGGTTCTCCTTACCTCTTGTTTACTTGTCTTGGTCACTGCACCAACCAGGCCCTTCCTAAATAGAAGTAGCAACAGACTCCAGCTTATCTTATTAGTTACTTTAAAAAGGAAAACTTCTAACTTTGCATCATTTTCAGTGGCTGAGTATGATATTGAAATAGGCTTCTTTGCCTTTAAAAATATATATTTATTAGGCTAGGAAATTTCCCTTTACAATCCTAGTTTACTGAATTTTTATTTTTTAAGTATAAATGGATGATGGATCTTTGCCATTGTTATTTCTTTTAAGATTTTTCTTAGACTTATGCCTCTTAATAAAAAAGCAAATAACATTCCCAGGATCCTAAATTGCACTAGTGACTTCTTTCTGATTCTACTATGTATTTTAATAGGTTAGCTATTAATAGATCTATATTCACCAGTAATTGAAAAGGAAGTCAAAGACAAAATTCATGTTTGATTTATGCCTATAATCCCACACCTAGTATAGAATCTAAGCTATCTTTCAATAAGTTCGTAGAAATGAATTGTTAGAAATTTCTCTGAAAACCTCATTTCTTCCTTTCTAAAAACAAATCTATGCTGACAAGGATTTCCAGAAAAGTACAAGAACTTGACTTAGAATAGTTTATAATAGGTATATGTATAAATTGGATCCTAATTAATAAAATAACCTATATAATGTAAATATTAGTATCTTCTGAGAAACAGTAATTTTCTTCTTTTATAAAACATAACTTGTTGTTACACTTAAGTCAAGTTCATCTTTCTTTAACACTGTGCTAGTTGCCACCAAGTTGAGACTGATTCACGGCAAGATACCAAAATAGAAACATGCTCTATTGGGTTTTCAATGGCTGATTTTTTAGGAAGAAAATCTTGAGTATTTCCAAGTGGACCTGAACTTCCAACCATTCAGTTAATAGGCCAACACTTAATCGTGCTTCCCTATATTATCTATGCATGTTTTCTTTATGCCAGTGATCGCCGTGTCTTAGTTATCTAATGCTGTTATAATAGAGTTAGTATACGTGAATGGTTTTAACAAACAACATGTTTTTCACAGTTTAGGAGGCTAGAACTCTGAATGCAGAGTGCTCACTTTAGGGCAAGTCTTTACCTCTCTATCAGATCGGGAGAAGGTCTTTGACAACTTTCAACATTCTTGGTATAATGTCATTTAGGGATGCCCATGTGTTCTCGTGTCAATATTCTCCCAAGTCTTGGAGATTCCCAGTGCAGGCATCCTGAGTTCACAGAATAGATTTCAGTCCAAGCACTTCTTTCATTCATCCTCATTTGCCCATTTCCCTCTCCTTTCATCTCTTATAAAATCAAAGATGATACAGGCCACAAATGAGAGAAACTCCTTGTGCTTCAGATCAGGTCTTGACCTTAGTAAAGGTGTGACATCCTGCCCTGATCCCCTGAAAACTCTTAAAACAAATGGGCTGGTCACATCAGATCACAGCATGAGGGATGATTACATCATTATATAAATGCCAAATGATATCATTGCAAACATCTGAAATCTCTGAGAATTGTGGCCCAGCCAAATTGACAAGTATATTTTGGGCACACAATTCAATCCAAGGCACAGAAAACATACTATTCAGTGGTATTTTCTTTCTTCTTCTCTTATGTAAGCACTAAGATTTTTTTAATTAAATGTTCTTGCCTCTACCAAAAGACCTTTTCGAATGTGCTGTGTTTCTGCCATTATTTGAATAGTCTCATGTGTTTTATTCAAAAGCATTCAGCTACTTAATGAGCATAGGACCGCAAATGCCATTTGAAAATATGAAACCTGTATTTTTAAACTCAAGTTTCTTTTCATGCATAGCATGCCTCTCAAATCATAGTTGTGATATTTATTAGCTGTCTTTGCAAAACTGTGGGTAATACATCTTTCACATCTCATTGAGAAGAAAAGAAACTTAATCCCACCAGGATCTCTGTTATTAGTTCTTCTTCTTGATTTTTCCCCGTGGGGATTTGGTTGGCCAGATGGTGTTCTGAGGCTCCCTGGACATCTCAGCATTTTAAGAAGACAAATTAGAAAAGCAAAACTTCATTTTTAAGACAGAAGATTAATTCTTTTATCTTGTAATCTGGTTTACTACATCCAGACGCGTCACTCTCTGGACCATATGCAATAATGTACCATTATTCTCCTCGTCCCACAATAGAGTAACTTCGTTTAAGTAACATTCTGTTTTTGGTTTGTTCTATTCTATAACAGTAATTAGCAACTCAATTACACCCTCTGTTTCTTTGAATCCTACCAATCATGAAGCTTGCTCTTTAACCCACATTTTTATAATAATGCCAATTGAATTTCCTCAATAGTAAACATTTTAATATCTCCTTCTCTATCCACCACAGAAGACTTGTCTGAAAGAAATGTTGCTGAAAGAAATGTTGGTGACTCAAGCTAGTGAGAAATTGTTTACCTCTTGCATTGCCTGATCCTCATTTTTAAGCAGACAGAGACTTCAAATGTTCAACTAGTTTCCCTCCTGGTCAAAAATCTCACAAATAGAAAAGTATCACAAGGTTATATAGGCTGCTATAAATGGTTCTATATAAGGTGACATCTCAAAATGTTCGTTCCATAGATTTCCTCTATGGGGGAAATGAATACTATCTCCATTTAGAATCGTCTTACTTTTCTTTGTCATGGTGGTATCTAAGAATGTGTCCTTTCAATGTGAAATCAGAAACCTGTGAATTCCTCAGCTATTAACCAAAAGGCTGGTAGTTTGAATCCACCCAGAACTAATTTGGAAGAAGGTCTAGCTAACAGTCTTCTTCTGCTGAAAGTTCATAGGCAAAAAATCCTGATGAAGTTCTTATAGAAATTTATTTATTATACTACAACAGAAGGGTTGGTTTACAGGCAAACTAAGTTGATATCAGCTGGTTATATGAAACCAGCCATCCGATTTCCAGAAAAATAGTTTCTCTTATTGTTAATAAAACTATGCAGTAGGGCTGTCTCCTTTTCTTGCCCACTAAATCCTATGGAATAGTAAAAGGTTAACCTTTGTTCTTTAACTCCACCTAGAAAAAGAAGAAAGAGGATTTTCCCAAACTGCTTATTTCCTTTCATGCGCCTACCTTTGCGCACAAGTGGATGTCTCTGTCTGGAGAGCACTTCCTCCTCTGTCCACCTATGTCAGGATCTCTCCTCCCTTAGAACCTCTGTTGAAATCCATGTTTATGAGACATCTTCCAGGAGCATCTCTTCTACACACACACACACACACACACACACACACACACACGACAGAGCGGCCCTTTCATTTTCTAGTCCTCCAACTCCAATCACACTTGACAACTGAGCTTATTGTATTACAATTCTTTGTCTACACTTTCTTTTCCTATTATGTGGCAAGGTCCTTGGCACTACTGTACATAGTTTGTTCATCTTTACATCACACAGACCTAACCCAGCACTGTCATGGTAACAGGTAATTAACATCTATTTTAAATCATTACTTGATGGAACAACATACTCAGATTATAATGAAACAGTGTATACTTAAATTCAAAAAGGTAACACGATTCTTCACTACTAAAGTTAGTATCTGTGACCACATGATTAAACATAAGCATTTATATTTTTAACCCTAGTTTTTCATGAGACAGGACTAAATTTTAATATTTATTGACAAGGAAGAAAGATCTGTATTTACCACCACCATTAACTCACATTTAGAATAGAAGGTATCTGCAAACTGGGTTCTGAACAAAATTAGACTTGTCAACTTAAAGGCGCATTGAGAGGTAGCTACTGTGGCCTCTTTAGAAACAGACCACTATTCATTGTTCATGCACTATTCATTGCAGGAGCAAAGGCAGCAGAAGGAACAGAATTAGGGGAGGGGGCTCAACATTTTCACTCAATTCTGATGATTTATTTGAGTGGTTTTCCAGGGGCAGAATCAGCAATGAGGTTCAAGTTCCCTCATGAACAATCTCAAATGACCCAAATTATAGTGTATACTCTTTTTGGCACATCTGAAACTGAGCCAAGGCATTTTTATTTTGAAAACAAATACAACTATAAACCACATGTTAAAATAATTCATTTACAATCTATAACATTTCATTGTGTTTACTGCTTTTTCTCCTATTATTTTTAGGATGACTACAAAGATAAAATTCTCTCTCAAGATGATTAAAATGATTTTTCTAAGAATACACATGGATGCTTCAAAGAGCGGAAGTACAGTTTACAAATGCCAAAATAGCAATACTTAAAAACGTATGCATGAAAGAAATTCTGCAAACATTCTTTGAATGATTTTTTCCTACCTTCCCTTTCCCTTCACTCCCTATGCCCTTTAAAAAAAAACTTTGGGTGGAGTTAAGAACTCTTTTCAAATTGCAAACAATAACTGGAAATCCTGAAAAGGTACTCTCCTTTATCCAGTAAAGGAAAACACTTTAAAGCCTTTTTGATTTTTTTCCCCTTTTTTCCTTTTCTGGCTAGGAATTTTTTAGCAAAGATTTACTCAGTGGCCTTTATTTTGAACAAAAAGTTCATTTAAGCATTCTGACCATATAATGCCATCTGTGTTTCTTTTCCCAAAAAAGTTTTTTTTTCCAAAAAAGAGGTTTTTTTTTCTAACATAATAAGTATCTGCCCCTAATTACCCAGATGAATGCATCAACTCAATTGATTCTTTAATCAAATGGTACAAATCACTAACGATATAAATAATCTACTATAAAATATAAGCCTTTAAGTTTTTAAAATACAAAACATACCATGTCTAAAAATTTAATTTGTAAACAATATATGATTAATGAGCAATCATGTCTTTGATTTATATTTAGCAGGACAGAGGTAAGATGAGGTGAGACACTGAGGCACAACACATGCCAACATATGGTTCGTCATCAGAGAACTGGGCCAGGAGCTGCGGGACCGCAACATTTCAGAACCTTTTACCTCAGGCCGCCACAAATTTATGTCATCAGAAGATCAATCACACATCTACTTGGATGTGTGGAGACCACTCAAATATAAAATTTGAATTTTGTGACAATGCATTTTTAATTGCTTTAAATCTGTGAAGTGTTAACAAATGTAACGCATGCCCAAGCATGCACACACACACACACACACACACACGTTCACACTCATGAGGAAATTTCAGAAGTGAATGTAAAAATGTAATGAAAACTTAAATCTGCCCACACCTCACTTATTGACGTGGTAAAGTTCCATAGACCAGGGTGTTATAAAAAGTGGCTTGAAGTGAAAATGGAGGACGAGCACATGCCTGATGCTGTGAACATCCCCTGCCATCATTGCCTCCCTTCCCCATGTGGTCTCAGTAGAACTCTGTCCACACAGGTCCTTTAGGAGAGGGCCAGGGTGGGGCATGGGGTGCCTTTTCTCTCCTGCCCTCACAGTAGTTTCAGGATCAGTGCCCCCAGCACATCGTTTCCATTATCTCAAAAATGCCCTTGGTGACTTTGTCAGAGCAGCAGGCACCCTTTCTTTAGACAAGAGGGCCTGATGCTGCAGGGGGTGGAAAGTCATAGACTCTGAATTTTCTGCTGTTTATGACTCAATCTGAAAGTGTGTGTGTAGTGATTGAGAATTTGCACCTTCTCCAGAAGTGCAAGCCTGAAAGCTGGTCCTGTTTCCCCTGTATCCCTTGCCCAGAAGCAGTGCTAAAATGCATTTAATTGCTATGGAGAAATACTTAACACATCTGAGTATCCATGGTGTTTTGTTGTTGTTGTTGCTTACTTATCACCTAGACAGAGGGATTGCTTCATATGCATTATGTAGAGAACTGACTTTGTATCTCAACTATTTTTTTTTTATTCATGGTCTCTCCTTTCCCTGGCATGTACTGGGTGCATCAGACAAATTAATTGTATGGCTGGCAAAAGGAACTGATCCCAATTAAATAATAAATTTAATTTACAAATCCTTCAACAAAATAGATTAAAGCAAATGAATTATAAGGCAGTCATACAAAGAATCTGCTATATGAATATGGACTAATTAAAACTGTTGTATGATACATAAATGTAAGCAAAACCCAAAAAAGTTCTAGAACTCTTTTCAGCACCCTTCTAAAGACAGTTGACACTGTTCTTTATGTAGTTTGTTAAAATACATGGTAGGGGCCTGGGAGGGGAGGGAAGGGGAAAATGGGGAGTCAACAACAATGAAGGAAAAAAGAAGGAAATATTCTAAATTTTGGTGATGACTGCACAGCTCTTCTTAATATGATTGAAATATTGAATTGGAGGATATGTAAATTATATCTTAACAAAACTATTTAAGAAACAAGAAATATGCAGCACATTAAATATCTATGATTGCTTAAAATTTCCAGTAAAGATTTTACCTCAATAAGCAGTGTTAAATCTACCTTTTTTAACCCAAAACTGGGCTGGGGACAGATCATTAGTACTGCTTCTTAAATATGACCAATACTCACGAGAGGATGTTCCCAATGTAGGCGTAGTAGGAGCAGCAGTAGGGTGTGGTCCCATCACAGCAGTAAGATATGCAGTCTTTGCCACACTGAGCAAGGCATCCATCTACAAAATAAATGTTCCATGTGTGCACTTACAATTCAAACACCATGCTCACGGGGAAGCTCACTATTTCATATCTTAATGTGGTTCTGACGAACTTCATTGCACACCAATTTTATCTAACACACCTATGGAAATATCCTAGTAAATGCATGAATTATGTATTCCACACTAGTCTTTCTTCTCCAATAGACTCTAATTTCCTAAAGGCAAAGCAAGAACTTTCGTTCTCTGATTCATAAGTTCAAGACTCCCCAAGTAAAGAAGTTCCAGCTCACACTTATGTTACTATCACCAATGGTATAAATGGTATAATACTGCTGTTTACCCATGAGAGTCATAATATAAAAGTGAAAATGCTATATTTATATCTACATGCCCATGTAATTGACCAATTTAAAAGGAGAATTTCAGATTTTGCCTTTAAATCACTTCGCTGCATTGATGATTCTTTAGCATGGAATGTGATTAGAGGTAGCAGAATTCAGTTCACTTTATTAGCAATACCTAACTTGTGTGGAACAAGTAGAAGCTTACATTTTTTACCCTCAATTTTTTATTAACCTATAGATGAACACATCTGAACCTTCAGATTTACTTCTGCATTGTGATAAGAAAAAAATAAGCATGAAAATAATTATGTTCATAAGATCCAGTAATCAAATGTAAAATACACTTTCTAAACATTAAGACAAAAATATTATCTAATTATTTAGAACCAAAGAAGATGCTAATTTTGTTTTGCTTTGGTATTGCATGCTTTTGCAAAGTCAAAGTATTTTAAGCTATGTATTTTATAATTTCACCAGGGATTTTCTATAGCTTTCTATGTGTGTAAGTGTGTATACATACACACATATATAGACACACAGACAGATAGTGCACAGGTTATGAAAATTTGAATTATGTATAACACATTGTTATGAATTAACCTCAATATGTGAAGTATATTATATTACACACTTGAGGTATGTTTAATTGTTTGGTCACTACTTTTCAACATGAAGACATAATCATCATTTCCACATGATCATGTTAAAGATATTTTAGTGTATCAGGTGTCCTGCATGGAAGTTGAGAATTCTGCCCCTGAATTACCATTGCCTTCTTGCCCCCTAGGCGCTGCTGCTGCTGTTAACTGTTGCCTAGTTAATTCCGACCCACTGAGCTCATGTGTGCAAAGTAGAACAGCTGCACAGGGCTTTCCAGTTTGTGATCCCTTTGCCAGCAGTTCCTTCCAGAAGCACAGTGCCAAACTGTCTTCTGGGTGTTCGAACTGCCAACCTTTCAACTCATAGTTTAAAACACTTAACAGAGTGAGCCACCCAGGAACCAGACATGGTTAGTGCTTTGTTTAATGCATTCAAATATTTACACTAGTCAGTTGTTTCAAGGCTTTGGTAGGAACTTTGCTTCCTATTCTTAAAAAACCAATCAAATCATGAGAGAGTGGATGTCCCCACTTCTTCCACCGCCTCAGAACACCCAACATCTAAGCAGCTTGTTAGATGCCTTTTGAATGATAGCACAGGATAAGAGAACATACTCAGCTCCCCATGGACATTAGAGATTCATTTTTACAGTTGTACTCTATTTACTACTATTATAAGGACATGATGTGAACAAAATATTTTTGAGTCAGCATTACAGGAAACCAAACCCAAAATCTGGTAGCCAAGAAACTGGACCATACCTGCAGCAAACATTGAGATCGTGTCACAAACTGTTCACAGTTTTCAATGAGATGACCCTGTGTCCTTGTCTATTTTCTGGAATTAAGCTACTGAAAGGACAGGTTTAATGGGCCAGCAAATACTTTTGTAATCACAGCATTTCCAAAGTAATGTTTTCAAACCCTATTTGAATACATTAATGGTTTTCCCCAGAGCACTTGAAATGAATTCTATGAAGATGACGTTTGTATTTTATACATTTTTATTCTATCACTTTTAAAGAATGAATTAGTTCTGTTGGTTCAGAAGATAAATAGTAGCACCTCTAATCTCCAAATTCATATGCCTGAAAATTAGCCAGTTCAAACTTTCCTCCATGGATTTAATTAAGGGCATAAGCTAGAAGCTGGTTCCCCAACACCCCACTTGAAGAAATGTGTAGACCAGGCAGAGCAATATATGGCTCTAAGCACTTTTTCTCTACTTACATACAGCACTTGTAAGCTACAGCTAAGGATCTCAGAGGAAGGAAAAGGAGGGGACAGAGTCCCTAGCTGAAGCCCGGAAAGTAAAACCTTGGCTGAATCCTGTCTTTGTGCAATAGGAGTGGGACAATAATAAAAACATTAGATTGGGTCTCTTTCTAAAAGAGATTCCAGTATAAACTCCCTACCCGCCCCACCACCACACACCATCCAGGATAACAAACAACAGAAATATGGGTGAAGGGAGACAGCAGACAGTGTAAGATATGACAATAATAATAATTTATAATTTATCAAGGGTTCAAGAGCGTGGAGGGTGGGGGAGGAGGAGAAAGATAAGGAGCTGATACCAAGGGCTCAAGTAGAAAGAATATGTTTTGAAAAGGATAATGGCAATTTAAGTACAAATATGCTTGACACAATGAATATATGGATTGTTCTAAGTGCTGTAAGAAGCCCAATACACTTTTTAATAATAAAAATAAAAGATATTCCAAGTAGAATGCTATGTTTGAGCAGTAGAAACTCTGCTCTTACTTACTTAAACTGGATTGAATGTATTTGTCTTGTGAAAAATAATTCGGGTTAGAGACAGTGGACCTACTTAGGGGTGTATCCCATAAAAACCAGCAATGCATAGAATAAGTCTCTGGACTATGTAATTTCTCAGCGCTGGGGATAGTGATTAAGCATTGGACTGCAAACCATAAAACCAGTCAGCTGAAACCACCAGCTGCTCCACTCTGCTGGGGGTTTCTACTCCAGTAAAGAGCTGTAGTCTCAGAAAATCCCAGGCACAGTTCTACCCTGTCCTATAGGGTTCTTATGAGTCAGCATGACAATAGGTTTTGTTTTCCTTTTTGTAGTTCGTTTTCTCCTATCTAACCCCTAACCCCTCACTTCCAGCTGTATCTCTTAGTCCCAGGCCAAAGTGAATTATTCATTGTTGCATATACGTGTCATGTTTGCCTTTGCTCATACTGGATCTTTCTCCAACTCCAACTCCCTTCCACGCCTTCAATGATCTAGTTTCTGAAATCCTCTTCAATTCAATACCACTGAACAAATATGTATTGAGCTCTGCCAAGCCGGGTTGGAGACCTGGTGCTGCAGTGGTTACATGTTGGGCTGCTAATCAAGTCCCCAGTTGGAGAACACCCAGTGCTTCGTGGGAGAAAGATGAGGCTCTCCGCAGTCTTAGACACCCACAGGGCCAGTTCTTCTCTGTCCTATCTCATCACTGTACATGGGAATCTACTTGGTAGCAGTGCATTTGTTTATGTTGTGTGTTATGGATCAGGCATTTTGCTGTTTTCTGAGATCAGTAAACTAAACAAAATGGACTGCATTCCCACAGAACTACTTTTGAACACCTGTATCGCATTGTACCTGTCCTATGACACAGCCTTTACATTAGAGTAATTTATAGGCATGCATTATCTGCCCGGCAGAGCTCAGCAGGGTTTCTTTTCTATTGGTCATACCATACATGCTTCAATAATTATTGATTGACTGAATGTGACAAGTATTAAAAGGCCTCTGCCATAGAAATTTCAGGTTAATACACTGAGCACTTATGGGCTACACATTTCTTATCAAAGATAAGAAATTAATCTAGTATTGTTTTGTAATTACTTTGTAGTTTAGTAGAAAGGGATGGAGTCCCTAAATAGTGTACACAGTTGGGCACTGGCCTGCTATCCAGAGTGTGATAGTTTGAATCCACCCAGAAGCATCTCAGGAGAATCGACTCAATAATCTACTGCCAAAACATCATAGAGCGCCCCGCGGAGCACGGTGCTACGTGAAATACATGGATGAACTGGAGTTGGAATCCACCAACAGTACTTGGTTTTGCTTTACTTATTTTAGGGTAGGATGCAGACACAAAGAAGAAATGAATGGAAAGAAAACTATCAACACTGCTGCTGGCCAACTTTTCTGGTTTCCTGACCCTCCAGTGGAGGGGGTGGAGCGGTGAGGTGAACCTGGTGTTAGAGGAGCACAAATGAGGGAATGAAAACACTACAAACTAGGAGACTTCAAATGAGGAGCTTACGGCCATCATAAAGTCAGAAGGGGAGAAAGAGAACAAGAAGCCATTGTGGTTTCCAGGAGTGGTAGGGAGAGGGTGAGGGTATGAAAGTAAGGCTCATTTAGAGGAGGTTCATTATTATTCTTATCAGAAATAATTATTATCATTCAAATGAAGTAATAAGTAAATTTACATATAAAACTTACATCAATTCAATTGATCCTGGTAGGGCCCGAAATTCTATAAACCATATACAAGTGAAAGAAATGTGCTTTAACAGAGATGTAAATATGGATTCTTCCCCATCAACACAAGCATACCTCAGAGATATGGTGGGTTCAGTTCTGAGTCAGAAGAAATTTATGGGATCCTAGTGCATATAAAAGTCACATTTAGACCATATTAACCCGACCAAACTCACTGACATCAAGTCAGTGCTGACTCACAGAGACTCCTCGGAGGGATTCCGACAATGTAACTAGTTATGAGTACAAAGCCCCAACTTTCTCCCTTGGAGCTGCTGGTGGTTTTGAACTGCTGACCATGGGAATCACAGTCCAACATGTAACCGCTACACCGCCAGGGCTCCTAGTAGACCATACTATAGGCTGTTAATGGAGCCTTGGTGGCGTTGTGGGTTAAATGTTGAGCTGCTAACCCCAAGGTCAGTTGTTCAAATCCAGCAGTCAGAAAGAGGCATCTGTCTGTTCCTGTAAAGATTTACAGTCTCAGAAACCCAAAGGAGTAGTGTAACTCTGTCCTCTAGTCCTACTCTGCTCTGTAGGGCCAGGGAGAGTCAGAATGAACCTGAAGGCAGGGGGTTTGAAATACTGTGAATTAGCAGTTTGAAATATCATTGGGACACAGATGGAAAATCGCCCTGATCGATAGCAGGTTTGACACGAACCTTTGATTTTTAATCGGACACAACACTGGTAGCCCACAATAAAAGGAGGTGTGCTTATAGAAGGAACTTCTCCTAATCTTAAGAATTTTTGTAATTGAAAGCTAACAATTTGCTTATAAGAAAATATCTTTAAAATGACAGCGTATGGGAAGCCAGAAGTTTACATTTTAATAGGCATATTAACATTTTCTTTGGACTTCTTTTAACTCATTTCTGGCAAGGTTGAATGAGACTCAATTATCTTGATACTCAGATAACAATGTTGAAGAGTATGTTCATTTCAATGGCACTCTCTGTGAGTATCAAAAAAAAAAATCAAAGTGCTATGAATAAATGTTGTGTTCCAAGGTCATGGGTAAGCCTGTGGATTTTGTTATGTCTGATAGTTAGAGACAGCAAAATGTTTTACAAAGAATTTTGCTCTCAGCTTGCACAGAATTGTGACTATGGAACCGTTGCAAAACTACATGTATAATTAACTTTACACATGAATGACTAATGAAAGGCCATGTGTGACTCCTTATCAATCACAAAGTAAGGGAATCTCTTTGCTTCATCAATTATTAACGACCTCACTAAGAATGATTAGAAGGAGGGAAATGAGAGGTCCCTCGCGCATAAACAAGTCCTTAATGAAATCAATGAATTCAGCTTTGAATCCGGATGAATTCACCTCTCTCAAAAACCTTATATTTAAACTAAAGAACCCGCTAGTCTGGCGTGCACGTTGTGAATTATCTTTTAAAGAACAAAAGGCATGGGATAACGCTGTTTATTTCCAAAGGGGCAAACACCAGAAGGTTCAGAACGTGGCTGACCGGCTAGTGTGCCGAAATGAAAGCCACGGGAATAGTTTTGATGGAGAACTTCAGCGGGGCCTCTGAACTTCGGGTGCCTTTTAACAAACGGCTTCCCTCCCAGCCCTTATGCCTTAAGCTTCCACGTGGGTTGTGGATCGAATTGGATACATTTCACTCTACCGGGGAAGTAACTCCCCTGAATGTTAGAATAGAGTCTCCAAGTTGTTTTCCCAGCAGTGCAAGGAAAAGCAAAGAGGCCAAGAGAAGGAGAGAAAGAGGAGGGAGCAGAAAAGGCAGGACAACAAAACCGAACCACATGGAGGGCTGGCCCTGGATTTCAGCGCTGGCGTTTCTGTTCTCCGGTGAGTGCCAGGGTGATCTTTGCTCCGCAGACCCTCTGGCACCAAGTGGGTTCCAGTCACCCAAGCGACAGCCCGCAGCCCACGCGCCCGTCCTCGCTGTCGGCTTTCACTGACCTGTGCAGACAAAGATCAGGAGCAACCTGGAAAGGAAGATGCCTGTACGCCCGGGCAGCCTGGGCGCGTCCATCCAAGCGGGTCGCCCGAGTGGTGCTTGCGGACCGACAGATGGACGCAAAGAAGAGAGGGCAGGGATTGGAGCGCGCGGCGGGGACGCGGAGGGAGGAAGAGGATAAGGGCAGTCAGATGCAGAGAGCCTCGCTCCAGAGGGGAGTGTCCAGCTGAGACCAGGCCATTGCCCAGAGGACCTCGGAGAGGTCCCCGCCCGGCACCCTGGGGCTCCAGGAACGCAGGGCCCTCTCTGCCCGGCCGGGCTGAGCTGGGGGCCCAGGTCTCTTTGTGAGTCCCCACGCGCTCTGGCTTCCCTGACCACTGGGCTCACATTTCATCCTGGCGGGTGGCAACCACCAGGGGCTGGGGGCGGAGGGTGGCCTGACTCCTCCCTGCATCTACATTCTTTTTGCCTCGCTGGCTGACTTTCTGGGAGGAACTTTTTCTAACCCTCTGCTTTGGCTTCTGCCTGTGCGGGGAGCTGGCTTCTCTTCCTGCACAAGCAGTGGGCTCCAAGTTTCCTCTGTTAAGCAATGGTTGAATTACTTTACTATTTAGCTTCAGACAACTAACAGGAATTTCCAGGGCTGAAGTTACCGGATTTAAAAAAAAAAAAAAGGTCCAGTAAAGAAAACGCAGGAGAAGTTCGAAAACAGTTCGTGGCAACTTTATTGACAACTGATGAAATGTCATTTGTTGTATGCTTGAAGCATGCTTAGTACGGTTAGGGGGAACCAGGATTGACCACTTCCATCACTGTTATTTGGCAAGATTCTGAAGGACTTGGTGAAGGCGATTGGATAAGAAAATGAAATGCAATTGTAAACATTGGAAGCAAAATGATTATTTGCTAAATATGTTCTTATATAGCCCCAAACCCACCTGAAAGCTCTTGAAGAATCACGTGACCATTCTTCTCTAATATACTAATAACATCATGATTTGTTTCGCAGAGCAGATGTTGTTTTATTTGTCATGAGATCCAGCTCCTATTCTTCTTTTATGAGCCATGATGTTAGACTTAAACACGCATTACTAACTCTCAGGTCACCTAGATCTTCTGCTCTGAGAAATTGTATAGTTTTATATTTAATATTTAAGTCTTTGATCAATTCTGAATGAATTGTTTTGTGAAAGGTGCAAACATTTCCTCCAAATTTGTCTGGAGTTTTTCCCCTCTTGGGTTTCCCTTTTGTTTTCTTAATTTTTGTGGGGTCTTTTTTTTTTTGGTGGGGGGGATAGTTTTGTTTGTACCCAGTTGTTCCAACACCATTCATTGAATTGCCTTTGTCTCCTTGGCAAACTTTAGTGGGTTTTCCTGGTGTGAGTCTATTGCTGGGCTCTTTATTCTGCTCCATTATCTCTTTGTGTGTTCTTTCTCTAACACTACACTATCCTGATCATTGCCGAAAACATACTCCCTATCAAACTCACTGCTGTAAAGCCATTTCCTCAGAGGGATTCTCTAGGGCAAAGTAGAATTCCCCTAGGGATAACCAAGAGCATCACTCTTCAGGAAAGGGCAGAAAGCCTCATCTTTCTCTCTTGAAGCAGCTAGTGGTTTTGACCCGCTGATATTCTGGTTAGCAGTCCAGCGTGCAACCTGTTATACTACCAAGACTACTGGATCACTACAGCATCCATAAATTTTAAAAATACACATCAATGTTATGTTTATGGTTCTGGTAGAAGATTATTAAAATGTAATAGTCAAAGAATGAAAGAAAAGTCACTGGCTGGGAGAAAATGCTTATAAAAAACAAACAAACAAAAACCCAATTTAAAAAATGGGCAAAGACCTGAACAGAAACTTCCCCAAAGAAGATATATAGCTGGTAAACAGAGATATGAAAAATGCTCAATAAATCATGTCATTCAAAAACCCCACTGCAAATAAAACAAGCAAACACATAAATAAAACATTACTCTTATATTGATTTCCTATAGAATAGATTAGAATTGTTCCTTAGAATTCCCAAGACTAAATCTCCAAAGGAACAGATTGCTTCATCTTTCTCCCTTGGAGCAGCTGGTGGATTTGGACTTCTTAACTGGTAGTTAGCAATTTCAATCCATAACCTACTATACCAACAAATTAGTGGTTCCAATCTATAACCTGCTATGCCACCAGGGCTCCAATATCATGTCACTAAGATTAAAAAACAAAACATGAGATACTACTGCACAGGTAATAGGATGGCTATAGTACAAATTATCGAGCTTACCAAATGCGAGGGGCGAGGAGGGAGCAATAAGAACTTTACTTCATAGCTAACAGGAATGAAAACTGCGCAACCACTTTTGAAGACAGTACAGCAATTTCTTACAAAGCTGAACATGGTGTTACCATATAATCTAGTGGTAGTGCCCTAATACAGAGGACTGGAAATTTTATATTCACGCACACAAAATCTGCATATACTCATTTATAGAAGCTTTATCATTATCCCAAGTTGGAAGCAACCGAGATATCCATACAAGTGAATGGATAAGTAAACTGTGGCAAATCTATACAATGGAATATTATTCAATGATAAAAAATGAGTTCTGAAGTTAAAATAAAAGACATCAAAGAAGCTTAAGTCCATAATGCTAATGAAAGAAACTAATATAAACTGCACACTATATAGAATTCCACCACGCGACAGTCTGCAATAGGAAAACCTATAGAGACGGGAACAAAGATCGGCGGATGCTAGACGTTTCCGGAAGTACAGAGCTGTGGCTAGAGGAAACCCCACCCATTGCCGTGGAGTTGACTGAACTCATAGTCATGCTGCGCGCAGTTTCTGAGTCTGTAAACCTTTCTGGGAGCAGACGGCCTCATCGCTCTCCCGAGGAGCACCGAGCTTTCAGTTATCAATCCACTGCTTACCTGACAGAGGCATTTTAAAACAAAAGCTAAGGCACATGAGAGGAATGATGATGTCAAAGAGCTGAATAGAAAATTTCAAAAGGCAGCTAGAGAAGACACAGCCAATTATTATAACAAAATTTGCAAGGACCAATAGAATTAGAAACCTAAAATGAAGAACAGATTCAGCATATTTTAAACTGAAAGAACTCAAAGGGAAAAAAATCCAAGCCTTGAACTGCAACATTGAAATATTCTATGGGCAAAATATTAAATGATGCAGGAAGTATCAAAAGAAAATGGAGAGCATAGATAGAGGCAAAAGTAACTTGTCACCATTCAACCATTTCAAGAAGCAGCATATGAGCAAGAACCATTGGAAGGAAGAAGTTCAAGTTGCACTGAAAGCATTAGCCCAAAACAAAGCTCCAGGAATTGATGGAATACCATTTGCAATGTTTCAATAAGCTAACGATACATTGTAAACATTCACTCACCTGTACCAGGAAATTTAGAAGACAGCTACTTGATCAGCTGATTGGAAAAGACCTATATGTGTACTGATTCCAAAGATCCAAGAGAATGTACAGATCATAAAACAATATAATTAATGTCCCGTGCAAGTAAATTTTTGCTAAAGATAATTCAACCATGGTTAATGTAGTACATTGATAGGGAACTGCCAGAGGTTCTGGCTGGATTCAGAGGAGGATTCAAGGAGTATCATTGCTGACGTCAGCTGGATCATGACTCAAAGTAGAGAATACTAGAAAGATGGTCACTCTTGTTTTATTGACTATTGCAAGGCATTTGACTGTGTGGATCATAACAACTATGGATAGCTTCGAGAAGAAGGGAAATCCCAGAACACGACTTTGTACTCATGAAAAACTTGTACATGGATTAAGAGACAGTTGTGGTAACAGAACAAAGGAATGCCGTATAGTTGAAAATCATGAATGGTGTATGCCAGCGTTGCATCGTCTCACCACACTTTCAATCTGTATGCTGAGCAAATCATCAAAGAAGTTGAATTATATGAAGAAGAATTCAGCACTGGGATTGGAAGTTTTATTGATGACTGCAATATGGAGATGACACAACCTTGCTTGCTGAAAGTGAGGCGGACGTGAAGCACTTGCTGATAAAGATCAAGCATCACAGCCTTCCATGTAGATTGCAACTCAATGTAAAGAAACCCAAATATTCACAACTTCACCACTATGTAACACCATCATGAATGGAGAAAAAAATGAAGTTGTCAATGATTTGGTCTTGCTTGGATCCATAACCAATGCTTAGAGAAGCAGCAGTCAAGAGATCAAAAGATGAGTTACACTGAGTCAATCTGCTGCACAAGACCTCTTTAGAGTATTGAAAAGCATGGATGTTACTTTGACGACTAAGGTGCGCCTGAGCCAAGCCATGATATTTCCAATCACCTTATATACATTCAATAGTTGAACACCGAATAAAGAAATCTGAAGAAGAATTGATGCAATTGATTTATTGTGCTGGCAAAGAATATGGAAAGTACCATGGATTGCCAAAAGAACATCCCGATCTATCTTGCAAGAAGTACATGCAGAATGTGATGTTCATCTCAGACACTTCATATATGTTGTCAGGAGAGACTAGTCCCTGGAGAAGAGCATCAGGCTTGATAAAGGAGAGGGAGAACAAAAAAGAGGAAGATTTTTAACAAGAAGAATTGACATGGTGGCTACATTGATAGGCTCAAACATAGAAACAATTGTAAGGAGGTACAGGATCAGACCGTATTCTCTTTTGGTGTACATGGGATCACTATGGGTTGAAACTAACTCAATTGCTCCTAATAAAAAACAACAACAAAGATTTATAGTTTAGAAAATCCACAGGAGCGGTTCTGCTTTGTCTTATAGGGTTACTGTAAGTCATAATCCGCTCGATAGCAGTGAGTTTGGTTTATCGAATATGTTTCAGAGGACATACAGCCTCCCGGAGAACATTGTCCCCATTCTGCGAGCTATTGCCACCTAGCTGGCACTGACTTGATAAAATAATTAAATTTAGAAGGTCATTTAATTAAATATCAAGGCAGTTGCTTCAAGGTGAAGCATATTAAGACCAGTGAATCCCATGAATATGAATCTGTTCCCACACTTCATTTGGTGTGAAGTGAGTCCCTTGATTTGAGGTGATGCTCTCAGAGATTCCATGCTGATGGACAAGTCATTCTGTAAGTCCATAGATGGTAGTTTTGAACGAAAAATTGTGTGCAAGGAAAGCAATTCCATATCAAGAATGAGTGGATATTAAAACAAGAACAAGACATGCTCTATCCCTGATGGAAGTGATCCTGTGTAGCAATCTGCCAACAGTTGCTGGTGGATCTCCCTGAGGAACAGTTTCATATTTGGACTTCGTTTTCAGAGGGAAACCACTCTGCTTTGGAATAGTGGGCTCATCAGCGGCGGTAGCTAAATTGGTCTTTCTGCACAGAAGCCCTTATTTCTGAGTCCACCCATAACCCCCATCCCTGCAACCATGGCCACTTTGTTCATGAGCCCTTTCGGTAATGACAGGAGTGACTGAGGAGTTTAGTTGATTGGCTTCTGTGTCATCCTATTCAATTGACTGTTAAAGTCCACCTCTACAGAGGTAACCCTTTGGTAAGTGTTCACATATGACATAAATATGTTCATTTATTGGGCCTTTTCAGAAATGTCTATCTATATACTTTCCCCCCATACTTCTGCAATACCTATTTTCCATTCATGCTCCTTCCAAGGATCTAATCATCCAGCCAAACAATTATCCGAAGCACATGAATCACTATAAAGTCCTCTATCTGTCCATTTTTCCTTCCAGGAAAAATCACAATCTATGTTCACTGCTCAAAATTTGGACCACTGGGAGGATTTTCCTTCATCACTCTCCTTCAGGGATGTTCTACAAAGAGCTGTCCACCTTAGAGTGATCTCAGGATAATGTGCAGAGCCATCAGTAAACCAAGCATGGGTTTTTTCTTCTACAGTCAACTGCCAACAAGTAACTCTCCCCGGGCTCCTAGGTACAAGTAGGGGGAAAGAGTAATGTGATGAGAATGCAGACTACAGGCGTTTGAGCCCCTTCTTCATGCTGTTTGCTTGTACCTTCAGGTCCTGCTCAAGCCTGATCTTTAATATATGACTACCATATAAAGATGGCTTTCTGCTGTGCATGCTTAACTTTGTGGTTCTGCAGTCCTGACAAAGCCCCATTTGTGATAGACAGCCGAGGTCACATGGTGACTTGGTAGCCCATAGTGAGATAGTTGGTCTCTACTGAAAACAAACAAAGAAAAGCAACAGCAATAAACTCCAACTGATGCCAATATGTCAATTCCATCTCCATAGTGACCCTACATGACAGGGCAATATTTCCCTGTGGGTTACTGACTCTACAACTCCTCATGGTACTAGAAAGCTTCATCTTTCTCCCATTGATTGGGTTAGTGGTTTCAAACTGCTGAGCTTGAGGTTAGCAGCCGAACATATAACCACACAATACAATTCAATTAGGGCAGTTCCCACTCTCAAAACTGACTTCCATAAAATATCAATCACATCAACTTTCAGAGATGTTTGGACTCCCGTCTCAACTTTGTTAATACTCTTGTGGTAGAGGATGTGTCCTCAGGACAGTCCATGTGTGGGTCTTTGGGTCCATCCTGATAAATTCAGGCCAATTTCCCTAAGGCTCTGCATACCTTCTTCTGTAACACACCAAGGAAGTTCTAGTGCTTCAGTTTGACTTAATCTAGGCCATTGCACAATCTGTGCTTTATCAAACCAGCCACAGAAACGATTAGATCCCCTCCTAATCTTTAATGCTGAAACACTGAATGAAGAACCTGTGTGTAGTGGGCCCTTATCAAAAACTCAGACTGTTTCTTGCACCATTATCCCACAACTTTAGTAATCATTTCCATATATAGTCTCCTTATTTTTATCTGTACAAATTAGAAAACCCTAGCTGGTATTTAGAAGTATAGTGCACCCTGTCCTTGCTTACCATTTGGACTTTACCTTTTGAGCCTTGTTGAGGCTAACTCTACATCAAGAAGCAATATAGGCAGTGAGGCTGTTTCTTAGGAACGCTCAGCCGTATCTTGTAAGACCTCTACCTCATATACAGCACCAGGTTCCCTATCAGTGTGCACAGTTGGGCTACTCTCCTCAGTTTGGGCAGAGGGGATAATGGTTTGATTGATAATAGATGTATGTCTTAAAATAGACGGGCGGTACTTAAGAGGCTCAATTTAAAGCATTAGAGGGCACAGTGTCCTCATCTTGATTATCTGCTCAGCTGTCCCCCTCACAAGTTTCAGGGTTCCATTTCTTCCCAATTAATGTATTCTCTTTAACATCAGACACCACTCTAGGTGACAATTTTGGCAATGTAATCAGCGACTCTGAGTAAGGTTCTGGTTTTGATTTTCAGCAATATCAGCTCTATGACTATAAGAAATAAAACTTTCTTTAATGGCAAAAGTGGAAAATGACCATAGTTCCTGGTGCCATATAATGAAATATTGCCTGGTTCTGCATGATCCCTATGACTGTTTGCAGACCAGACCAGCCTGATCTATAGATTTTACTCGGCTAAGTTATAGAAATAGATCACTAGGATTCAATTCCTACTTCAGCTTACTCTGGAAGCTCTAGGGAAACCTTTTAAACATCACAGCAACATGCCAACTTCCAGTGACAGATTGGTGGTGGCTGCACATAAAGTGCCTCGGCTAAAATGGAACATGGTTCTGCCTTATGGAAGGAGAGACTTCTGACGCTGAATGACAGAAAGGTAGACAACCAGATAGCTATAGACATCGAATTATGTAGCTACAAGTATAGAAATATTAAACTATATATGATTCAAATCTATTACTGAACTCAGCAAATAGGTAGATAGATCTCACTGCTACTCACTGCCATTGAGTTTATGTCAATTCATAGTGACCCTACAGAACAGGGTACAATTGCCTCTGTAGGTTTCCAAGACTGTAACTCTTTACAGGAAAAGAAAGTTCCAACTTTCTTCCTCAGAGTGCTTGGTAGTTTCAATCTGTAGACCTTGTGGTTAGTACTCCAACATGTACCCACTATGCTACCAAAGCTCCTTAGATAGATGAGATTAGATAGACAGATAGATAGATAGATAGAGATAGGATTAAAATTTTAATTATATTGAAAAATTCCAAATCTATGCTTTAGCGAGTTCTTGGAAAACAATAACTTCATGACTTAAATATAATATTAGATGTGTAGAAAGACTATTAAATGCTTGTTATATGCTAGCCTTATTTCTAGTTCTTTAAAAGTGTTAGGAATATGTAAGACATCTCTTTTGTCTTTTCTGATGGTAGGGGCTCATCTTCTGGCAGTATTTCTGAAAGCAGGATGCTTCTTTTCATGAGGTTTGCATTATCTGACAATGTTTCAATTCTGTCCAGAGGTTTTCAGTAGCTAATTCCTCAGAAGTGGACAGCCTATTTCTTTATCATCCATGCTTAGTCTGGAAGCTCTGCAGAAATCTGTTTACTCTGAGTGACTTTGATATTACTTTAAATACAAGTGACATCACTTCCAGCATCACAGCAACAGACAGCCACCACAGTAAGACAAAATGACAGACAAGTGGTGAAATCCTTCTGCTTTCAACCCTGCTTATTGCCCCTGTTTTCCATTCTGTATGATACTTCCAAGTTCTGAGCATGGTAATTCTAATACTTCTTGTAGGTACTCAAATTGAGGTATCATTTCCTTCTCATCAGCTGACATTTTAGGTTTTGAAGTTCATAGCAAATTCATATACATACATTTCTTTTCTCTTATTCTCCTTCAACCATGACTTGATACATGTTTAAATATTGGGCTTTCTATTCCCATAAACTGTTACAGTCTAGGAAACCCACAGGGAGGTCGCTATGAGTCAATGTTGACTTAAAGGCAGTGAGTTTGGTTTGGAATTTGAATGGAATTTTGAAGTAGATTAAACAACAGCAAAAGTCTAGACTCATTTCAATCACATTGTTTTCCAATGATAGTGACTACATAAAATGTGATGTTGCAAATTAGTAATACTTATGAATTAATTTTGCATATGTCACATATGTATTAATATTAACCACATATTCTTCACCAAATATCTATTTTCTACCCAATAAACCTGATGATCTATTTCTAAAAAAATGAAGCAGTAAAAACCCTATGAATCACAATGATTTGATCCTACTGTACAAGGAAGTAGCCACCATGAGTCAGGGACCAATATCAGCAGCTCACAACAGCAGCAGCTCCCAACAACAGCAGCTACCAAGAACAGCAGCTACCAAGAACAGCAACTACCAAAAGCAGCAACTACCAACAACAGCAGCTCCCAACAACAGAAGCTCCCAACAACTACCAACAACAGCTCCAAACAACTACCAACAACAGCAGCTACCAACAGCAGTTACCAACAGCAGTTACCAACAGCAGTTAGCAACAACAGCAGCTCCCAACAACAGCAACTACCAACAACAGCAACTACCAACAGCAGCAACTACCAACAACAGCAACTACCAACAACAGCAGCTCCCAACAACAGAAGCTCCCAACAACTACCAACAACAGCAGCTCCCAACAACAGCAGCTCCCAACAACAACTACCAACAAAAGCAGCTACCAACAGCAATTACCAACAACAGCAGCTCCCCAAAACAGTTCCCAACAACAGCCCTGAGACTGGAGATATAATAAGACGTGTGATACTTAGGATTCACACTTAAATGGTACATTGATGGGGGTGGGGGAGGAATTCATAGTAAATATTAAACCGATATAGAGAAAGGCTAAGTCAATTACAAGTGCTATATCAACTCAAAAACTCAACTCACTGCCATGGAGTCAATGGGTTTCTGAGACTCTCACTGTTCTCAGGAGTAGAAAACCCAGGCTTTCTCTCAAGCAGCAGCAGGCAGTTTCAAACTGCCTACCAAGCGGATTTCAGCCTAACTCATAACCACTACACCACAAGTGCTATGTACAAAACAGGGCGCAAAACTTGTTACAAATTAATGCTGCATGGATAGGAAGTGAGAGAGGCAAGCTCAGACTGGTGACATCTGAGACAAGCACCCAAAGATAGTACAATGTTTGCCATATGTTGACCTGGGAAAGGGATTCCAGAAGAAGGAGCCAATGGTACATAGAAATAGATGTTTAAATTAACTTTTTTCTCTGCTTCCTTGTTTATATCTTGTCATAACTACTTATCCCTTATCATCGCTGTATTTGGACTGTGGTATTGACCAGAAAAAATATAGTGAAGACTGTAAAAAAAAAAGAACATGTAGTTTAGAAATAATTACAATCAATCAAGAGGCAAGATGACAGGACTTCGGCTCACTTACTTTGATCCTATCATCAGGAAATACCAATAACTAGAAAAGGTCACCATGCTTGGTAAAGTGGAAGGTACGGTAGCCCTTCAATGAGATGGAATGATGCAACAGCTTTGACCATGGACTCAGGCATATCAATGATCATGAAGGATACACAGGTCTGGGCAATCGTACCTGATATCACACACCTGCATTCTAAGCTCTCACTATTATCTGCCTCATTATTTTGAAATTTCCTAACTTGAATACCCAAGTAAGGTAATCTAGTGGACCAAACTTAAATTATTTTGTTCCAAATAATACAGTAAACTGCTTTCCAGTCTAAACTTCTAGGGGCTTCCCTAATCTAATCAACGAGGCTGCCAGAGGACAGTCATTTGTATTAAAATACCTACCAGCAGCTTCCCCCAGGCAGGACTGCAGGCAAGTCAGTATCACGATAAAGAGTCTGCGGCAAGCAAGCTTTCAAAGGGACATACCTTGGGAAATTACCAGCTGCATCACCCTTAGCACTGTACCCAAGGTCATTCTGTCCTTCAGCCCTGCCATTATTCATGGCCCCTTTTCAATCTATCTGTTAGAGAAATCCATGAAAGATATTAAGAAAACTAGCTCTAGCAGTAGCAGAAGTTAAAAAGCAAGTAGATAAGTATATGTCTTTCTCACGTAAGCTAGACAGAAACTGATTTTCCCCAGACTTAGAAACAAGCACATGTTCCTTTATCTTAGTTCAAATTCTCCAGTGTAGCCATGAACTTATTTATTAAAACAAAGTTTGTCGCGTACCAATATGAAGCCAACCATGGGTAAAGTAAAGTAGCCAGAAAAGGAGCAGACACTGTTGCCTGCCTTTGGCTCTTACAGTTTAGAGAACGTCATTGGGTGGCAGACCCGTGATCTGAACTCAGAAAGACCCTGTCATTGAGGAAAACTGCTTCATATGGATTTCTGTGCTTTGCCTGTCTGGAAGCCTAACTTCAAGTTTCTCCCCCCACAGAGGTTCTGGGTGGATTCAAACCACCAACTTCTTCGGTATGTAGCACAGATTGTAACTGTTTGTTCGCTGCTGTCGAGTTGGTTCCGACTCACAGCGACTCAGAAGAACAGAAGGTAACACTGGTCCTGCGCCAACCTCATAAAGACTATTTTGAGTCCATTGTTTCAGCCACTGCGTCAATTTATCTTGACTTGCAGTTTCCTCTTGTTGCTGTCCTGAGTTACCAAGGGTGATGTCCTTTCCTAGAGCCTGGTCTCTCCCGCTCCCATGCCCAAATCGTGTGAGGCAAAGTTTCACCACCTTGCGTCTACGGCGCACTCTGGTTACACGTTTGTGAAGGCAGATGTGTCTGACTCTTCTGGCGCTCCATGGTGTGTTTGCAGTATGTTTCCCCAGCACCGTCATTCAAAAGAAAGGTGCATGCCATGTGCTGTCATGCCTCTCACATGCCTTCTTTTAGACTCCTCTTGTGATTTTACATTTTCTACTCATGGAGATCTGCTTCCCAAGGAAACTTACTTAACATTCCAGCCTGGGCTGCAACAAGAGCAGAGACACTAGACTTAGGTATTTTGTGCAATTATTAAATGCAGAAGAAAGTGTCATGAAAGTGGAGGCACTACAGAGAGATGTTTTTCTTCCTTTTTAGGATTGCGGTGAGCTCTGGGGGTGGAGAGGGTAAGAGTTGGAAACTAATCCACATGGTTGGCAGTTCTAAACCTCCAACAGCTCTGTGGCAGAAAGACTAGGATTTCTATTCCCATAACCAGTTACAGTCGTAGAAACTCACAGGGGTCACTATGGGTCAGCAGTGACTCCATGGCAATGAGTTTGGTTTGGGTTGGAGTGCTGCAAAAAACCACCCAGGTAAGAAAAGAAGCACTGCTACACTAGTAGTTGATACCCAAGATCCTCAAGTGAAAAGCCTCAAGACCTGACTATTTCCCAGACCTGTGCTTAGCACTACCTCCTATCGATAAACACCGATTGCACATTTGAAAAGCAGTCGGTACAACAGCGGTACCAAGTTTGAAATTTGTATTTCATTTTAATTTACTTAAATCTAAAATCATAAACACTTCATTTAGTTATTAGAAAAAAATTGCCATGTTTTCATGTAGAAATTCTATGTAGAAATAATGATGTGTTCTTGCTTCCCATAATTAGCAACATATTAAATTTAAATTATGCTTCTTTCATTTTGTTTTTTTAACACAACCAGAGAGCACAGTAAATTACATGTGTGACTCGCATGTGTTTTTGGACAGCAGTTTTCTAGACAAATGGTTCTCAAATTTTAATATGCATCTGAATTAACAGAAAGTCATGTTAAACTAACATGATATTTTAAGTAAGAATTAGGGGTCATTAAAGGGGTGGTCTCCAAGAAAGTAGCATTATAAGTGAGCTTCGAAGGTGAAGGTTTGGGGAGAGGGTCGACACACATATAGGGAAGAGCATGAACTAAGGTTCTGAGATCGGTTCTTCTGAGAAACTCTAGGTAGGCTCCTGTAGCCAGATCATAGGAAAGGAAACATAATGCAGGCTGAAGTCAGATAGTAGATAGAACCAAATGGGGTATAGCTGCCTAGATTTAGGTATGAAGTTTGAATTTTATTCAAAATGAAAGTGGACTACATGAAAATTTTCATCCATAGGGTGTTAGGATCTACTTTTATTTTTTAATCAGGATAATGTCTAGAAAACAGACTGGGTATGATCCAGGGTCGAAAGTAAAGGGAAGACCACATAGAATACAGAATTGCAAATAGTCAAATAGCACACTTGACTGCTAAACAAACGTTGGATGACTGAATGAAGAGGTACTGGAAATCTCGTGCTGCAAACCTGCCATTGAAATGGAAAACTCTATCTAAGAACATAGTTTTACTCTGACACACATGAGACTGGAATCAACTCAATGGCAATGGGAACTGAAATATGTGAATCATGATTATGAAGACTATACAAAAGAGAGTGACTGTTTCGTGTACACTGTTAACTGGACAAGCAGAATATAAACTTTGAATGGACTTCGTTGTTTCACTGCGTAGCATTATAAATATTTAAACAAATACTGCGGTATATCCTTCTCCTAAGGAAGAAAATATCTGTGGAGGCTTGGATGATGCTTTGAAAACTTTTCCAATTTCAAAAGTTAAATTCATATATTACAACTTTACAACTACATAAGTTGGAGAGGCCTTTTTTTAGTAAAATGAAAGATTTCCTCTGAGCAGGGTGAAATCTTTTTATCAGCCCATAAGACCAAATTGTTCATGATATGAGTCACATTTATACTGTCTTTATCACTGCAGAGAGAATTTTACTCCATATTTTTAATACAAAGAGACATCCCACTAGTTTTCTATATCATTCTCTCCATTACAAGCACAAAGAAGATGTATCAACCACAGGACAAATTCTGAATTCTCCTAGAAATATCTTTAAAATAAATGCATGCAGACATAACTGGAGAACATTGTTGCCCATCTTATTTCAAACCTTTCCACATACCCTATCACCAAAAAAACAAACATAATCTTCTCTAACTGTGTACTTAAATGCTATTGTTTGTGGCTTACTAAATTTATCTCCTGCCACCCTACTGAATTATGACCCTAGTAACAGAGTTCTATGTTTAAGAAATTATTTAGGAATGACCAACTTCCACATGCGTCCGAGGCTATTAGGAGCCTCTTAGTTGGGGTCAGGCACACCTTCATTAGACCTCAGAGTGACATCCTCTATAATTTGGCAGTTATTTAAAAATTAGCTATTACTATAGAAGACAAATAACAAAAATTTAATATGTTGATCTCTTAAAATCAAAATTGTTTGAATACGATTTAATTGCAATTTAAGACCATTTTCAAATCTACTTTTTCCCCCATCATATATTTAGTTGGAAGATGGGCATCTAGCGAACTGTGTTTTAACTCATCCTCTGCTCTTGCTGTTGTTTGGTGCCTACAAGTCAGTTCTGAGTCAGAGCAACACTGCCCTGTACTGTGCCATCCCCACAATTATTACCTTTGAGCTCGTTGCTACAACTGCTGGATCGATCTGTTTCCTTAGTGGCCTGTCTCCTTTCACTGACACTCTACTTTACAGACAGAATTTCATTTTCTAGGAACTAAACTCTCCTGATAATATGTCCAAAGTTCCACCATCCCACTTTCAAGGAGTATTCTGTCTGTATTTCTCCCAAGTACAGATTTGTTTGTTTTTCTGATAATCCATGTTTTGTCCAATATTTGTCACCAGTTCCATAATTCAAGTGCATCCACTGTTCTGTAGTCTTCTGTATTCAATGTACAACTTTCACATGTTTACGGGGCTATTAGGAACATCTTAGTTGGGTCAGGCACACCTTCATTAGTCCTCAAAATGACATCCTTGTTCTTCAACATTTTAAGGTGGTACATACAGCAGAGTTGTCCAGTGCAATATATCATTTGATTTCTGCACAGCTGCTTTCATGAACATTGATCATAAATCCGAATAAGATGAAATCCTTGACAGTTTCAGCATTTTCTTTGTTTATCATGATGCTGTTTGTTGAATCTATTGTAAGGATGTGCATTTTCTTCCCATTGAGTTGCAATCCATACTGAAGATTGCAGTCCTTGGTCTTTTTCAACAAATGCTTCAAGTCTTCTTCGATTTCAGCCATAAAGGTTGGGTCATTTGCATATCACCTGTTGTTAATAAGTTGTCCTCCAATCCTGATGCCTCATTCTTCTTCATACAATCTAGTTCCCCAGAGTATTTGCTCAGCATACAGGTTGAATAAGTATGGGGAGGGACGCAACTCAGAAGCACATCTTTCCTGATTTTATACCCTACAGAAGCCCCCAATTCAGTCTGACGGACTGCCTCTTGGTCTATGTACAGGAACCACATGAACACAATGTTCTGGAATTCCAATTCCTCTCAGTGCTACACACAGGTTAGTATCATCAATGTAGTCAAATGTCTTTTCAGATTGAATAAAAAGCCCAAGTAAACCTCTTTCTAGTATTCTCTGATTTCAGCCCATATCCCTCTGGCATTTGCAACCACATCCACAATGCCACATCCTCTTCTGAACCCAGCTTGAATTTCTGGCACTTCCCGGTCAATGTAGCGCTGCAATCACTTAAAAATTATATTCTGCAAAAGTTTACTTGTGTTTGATATCAATGATGTTGTTAAATGCTTTCCAGATTTTGATGAGTTTTCTGTCTTTGGAATAAATAAAAATGTGGTTCTCTGCTAGCCAGGTAGCTGTCTTCCAAATTTCTTGCTATAGACTAACGAGTACTTTCTTGGTTTTCAAATTTGCTGAATCATTTCAATTGGTATTCTGTTAATTCCCGGAGCCTTATTTTTCACTAATGCCTTCAGTACTTTTGGATTTTCCTCATATGCTACCTCTTGAAGCAATTGCCTATTTAAGATTCTTTGTGACTCTATGTACTCTTTCTATCCTCTTTAGATGTTCCCCGCATCATTCAATATTTTGTCAAGATGATATTTGAATATTGCAATTCAAGAATTGTTTTTTCTTTCAGTTATTTCAGCTCGATATATGCTGAACATGTTCTTCCTTTTGGGATTTCTAACTCCAGGATTTCACATCTTATAATACTTTGGCTACTTGAGCTGCCTTTTCAAATTTTCTGTTCAACTCTTATGTGACCATCTCTTCCATTTGATTGAGCTATTCTATGATCCATACTAAGATGCAGAGTCTCTTCCGACGTCCACTTTGCTCTTTTCATTCTTTCCTGTCTTTTTCATGACCTCTTGTTACTCCATGTATGATGTTCTTGACGTCACCACCCAGTTCATCAACATGTTCTCTCGGTGATTCTTATGAACAGCCAACTTTGGGGACTATGCCTCACAACTACTGACATAGACTTTTGGGAGAAACATCCTGCAACTAATAGCAGCTTTGACTTATGTCAAACCGGTCTTCCTTTCTGCATCATCAGCCTACAGCAACTTGAGTCTGTAGAAGACCCCATTTTGCATTACATTTATGGACTTGAGTTGAACTGAGTTGGGATATCACCTTTATATGAAATAACTTCTTGATATAAAGTATATTGTATGCATATGTGAGTGTCACTGTATTTGTTTCTCAAGACAACCTGTCCTAACATAATCTCAAGCAAAGGAGGTGTTTGATAAAACTTTACTGATGCTAACCGAAAGAATAACTTTCAAAGAAGGTCATCAGCTGATAGTCCCTTTTCTGTTTTTGAGACGGCCAAACTCAAGAATTCTAAATTTCACCAAAATCAAATAAGCTTTTAGTTTTAAAAGAGTCTGAGTCATGGTTCAGGGTCAAATTTCTAGTGCCACATTATTTAGACACCACTCAAGAGCTCTGACATCTTGTTTTTACGGACTATCCAAAGGAATTCAACCGCGTGGATCATAATAAACTATGAAGAACCTTGAGAAGAATTTGAATACCAGAACGCTTCATTGTGCTCAGGGGAGGGAGAATTTGGATATGGAATATGAGGCAGTTGTGTGAATAGAAGAAGGCAATACTGAGCAGTTTAAAATCAAGAAAGGTGTGCATCAGGGTTGTATAACACCATACTTGTTCAATACGTATGCTGAGTAAATAAACAGAGAAGCTGGGTTATGTGAAGAAGAATGGCATCAGGGTTGGAGGGAGGACTATTAACAGCCTGAGGTATGTGGATGACGCAACCTTGCTTGTTGAAAGTGAGGAGAATTTGAAGCACTTAACGATACAAATCAAGAATTGCAGCCTTCAGTGGGGATAACTCAATATAAAAGAAGCCAAAATCTCCATAACCTCACCAGAAGGTAACACAATGAGACATGGACAAAAGACTGACATTGTTGAGGATCTACTCTTGTTTGGATCCACAATCAATGCTCATTGAAACAACAGTCTAGAGATCCAACAACATGTTGCCTGGGGAAAACGTGTTGCACAAGACCTAGTCAACATGTTGAAAAGCAAGGGTGTTACTTTGAAGTCTAAGGTGCACACTTTGAACATGTTGTCAGGAGAAGGTCAGTCCATGGAGAAAGACATCATGCTTTGTAGAAGAGCACCGAAAAAAAGAGGAAGGCCCTACGCAAAATGGATTGACGCAGTTGCTTACACAATGGCCTCACATCTAAGAACCATCGTGAAGATGGTGCAGGAACGGGCAGTGTTTACTTTGGTTGCACATCGTGTCACTATGAGTCAGAATCAGCTCAACAGCATCTGCAAAGAAAGAAGAAGGCTTGGTTTAAAGAGGATCTATAAGCGCGAGTGGGCTCGAAGCATCTTCTGCAACAATGAACTGCCAAGAACTATGATTCTCCTCTCCTATCTCTTTCCTCAACTCTCCTCACAAATCCTAGGGACGTTTCACACTAGCGCTTTGGAGAACTGAACGAGAGAGTATTGGGATTCAGTGACCCCAAACATAATTGGCCTAAGACAAGCAAGAGGATGGTGATGTGAAATGGGTCTGGAGTTCACCATGACCCTGGCAGACCATGGCAAAGACATCTGAATTCATCCCGTCAGGAAGAATTTGAAGGTTTTCGAGAAGAACATGGTCATCATCTGACTTACACAATTTAAATAATCTTTCTGTTGCTTTAAAAACAATTAGGCAAAGACAATAAAATCAACTATTTGCTTCCTATGGTTGTTTGGGTTGATGTGGTGACAGAAAAGGTAAGAGAAATGGGTGATTTCATTTTTAATATGAGAGTAAAGTCGTCCAGACGATGTTGTCTGATAAACGTTGGGCTGATAATCCACAGTTGGCTTTCCAAGCTCACTAGTCATGCTTCTGGAGAAGGCTGAAGCTATCGCTGCTATAACAAGGTACAGCTTTGGAAACCCTATGTGAAACCTCGATGAGGTGAAATCAACTATCAGGCAATAGTTTTGTTGTTGCTGTTGCTGTTTTAATTTTTCAGAGGATGAGAATAGAAGAAAAGTAAAGGACTGTTGATATAATGTTGATATGAAGATAAAAGAGGAACAGCCAATGACTGTTAGATAGCTAAATTGGGCAACGGGGCAGATGCTAGCACATTCACTGAGATTGGCAATCTGAAGAAGGAAATATTTGGAGGCAGGGGATGGGGCCAGATGGTGTTTTACATATATTGAAATGTCTATTCATATGTCCAACTAGAGATACTGAATGCACAATAGGACTTCTCTCAGGTTCACCATCAGAGATAGCGATATGGGAGTCATGAATATAGATGGAAATTTAAACACTTGGATGCTAAAAGAAAGCTCAGAGATCAGAATCCACCAGCTACTCTGATGGAGAAAGATATAACAGTCTTCTGGAAAGATTACAGTCTTAAAAACTCTTAGGGGTATTTCTATTTGGGGCCACTGTGAGTCAAAATCTACATGACAATAACAATGGTCTATGAGTGTGTGTATATTTATATATACATACAATATATATATATATATATATATTAGTATAGATGGCATTTAAAATTTTGCGGTGGTGATATGGGCTAGCTGTTTGCCTGCTGAGCACAAGGTCAGTGGGTCAAACAGACCAACTGCTTCATGGGAAAAATACAAAGCTACTGGGGATAGTAATGATCTATAGTCTCAAAGTAGTACTGCTGCAGAGTAGTTCTACTCTGTCTGTGAGGGTTGTTATAAGTCTGGATTGAATTGATAGCAGTGGATGAAAACATGATATTTGAGGCCAAGAATCTATCTGAAACTGTTCATGGAGAAAACAGGGCCAAGAACTGGCTGTGAGTTCTTATCTTATGCTGCACCAGTTTCTGATCCTTATGTACCTATGGACTAGCTTTTATAGGTTCCCAAGCTTATTCAGGAAACAAAAACAACAAAAACTACTTGGTGTTTCCTTGGCAATTAAAAAGTTTTGTTAGTATAAAACCTCCCATTCAGGATACAATATAAATATCTACTTTTACAGTCTACCACACCACCCACTTCCCCTTCAGTCATTCCAGAACCCCCCAGGGAGCAATATCATCCACTTTGGGAAATAATAAACAAAGTTATTAAATTCTGTCTATACCCTCCTGGGTTCTTAATCATGATTTTCCCTGGTATTGACAACCCCTCATGTAAGTTCTGTCTTGTATTTACAGAATTTCATATCAACTTGAAGATATGTAAAAGTGTAGACTTGGAGTTCCACCTGCCAATCAGGTCACAGCCTGAAGAGGACTCCTTATGGGCGTGGTCTCCTCATAAGGAGGGTCCTGGGAACATGGCCCTCTTTCTCTACCTTCACCTTCCTGCTGGTGGGCTACTCTGAGAGAGCTGCCAGAGCCCTGGAGATGTTTCCTCTGCCTTTGGATCCACAAGACTTTTCACTCACCAGTCTGTGCTATTCCTGCACTCTACATCATTACATGTGGCTTCATGAGTCTGAAGAGAGACTTGTGGATTAGTATCAGATGTATGGGCTTGAGTTGGACTGGACTGGGATGTTTTCCTGATATTTAATTTCCTCTTGATATAAAGCTTTTTCTTACATATATATATGAGTGTCACTGGATTTGTTTCTCTAGTTAACCTAGCCTAACACATGTCTCATTAAGAAGACAGAAAAAAAAAAGAAGAAAGCTGGGAGATCTTGCTTTTATTAACATCTTATTAAACATGAGGGAACAAAGTTTATAGAAGGTTACAGGCTTGTCTATTTCATATCTTATAAACACGGGTGGCAGAATATTAGGAAATATCAAAGTACTTCAAAACTCATTCTCGTTCCCTACGCATATGGTGTCAATTCTGAAATGTGACATTCTTTGTAACCCTATGAATATGATAATATTCTGATTTAGTATACTTATACATGTTCTTTCATAGCATCAAACACAATCCATGTTCTGTATCATGGGCCTAATAATTGACAGCATAAATATGGGCTATTCACGTTGTCAAGGAAGAAATCTTGTCTTTTGCCTACTGAAATAAATGGCTTTTCACATTTAGCCATCAAGAAAATACACAATAAGGCCAATACAGACCCCTTTACCATCAAGTCAAATCTGATTCACAACTCCATGAGCTGCGGCTTTCCCGACTGAAATCTATACTGAAGTCGATTGCTGGGTACTGTGGTGCTGCTGGGTGGGTTCAAACTGCCAACCTTTGATTCGTAAATGAGAGCAAAACCATTGCTGACAAAAAAGGAAACTGATTTTAAATAAGGTATTATACAAGAGGTACGCCCCCCTAAAGTGGAAAAAAATGCTTCATTAGGCAGAGCTTTCATAGTAAGCATTTTTCCTGCTAGGTGAGCATTGAGCAACATACTGAGTTAGTGCACCCAGTGGCATCCCTGGGAAGGTTCTCTCGGGTCACAATCATTTTTTTTGGTAAAAGCAGTTTCGCCGGAACCTCATTTTTGGTGTGTGTGTGTGTGTGTGTGTGTGTGTGTGTGATGGCTGATTTAAGAGAATAATGAGTGGCATTGAGATTTTTTTTCCTGCTTGGAATGCTGCTGCAGAAACTGTGATGATGTAGAATAAGGGCAGCATTGTGGGAAAACTCCAGTGTAGTAGTGGTTTTCTCATTTCAGAAAAGGCGAAATGTTGATTGATGACAAACCTCGTCTGTCAACTTCCTTCATGGACAAATTTTTTTTTGCAGTGTATTTGGAGTTTATTCCACTAGATAAGAATGTTAATCAAGCTTTGTATTAGAGTTCTGAAAAAGTAGCATGGCAGTGTGAGACCAAAAAAACCCTGATTTGTGGTAGACGGGGGACTGGCTTTTCCACCACGACAACACACCTACTCACATAACCATCTCAGGGCACCAGTTTCTGGCAAAAAGTTGCATAACTCTCTTGCCCCATGACTCACCTGACCTCACTCCATGCAACTTCTTTTTGTTTCCATGAATGCAGAGGGACATGAAAATACAGCAATTTGATGACATAAAAGAGGTGAAGGGAAAAAAAACAGGGATGTGCTGCCAACCATGTCAATAGAAGAGTTTGAAAAATATTTCCATGACTGGAATTGCAGATTTAACAAAGATATTAAGTGTAATAGAGATTACTTTGTATGTTATAAGGTTGTTTTGTAAAAAAATTAAGTACATAGCTTTGAAAAAATTCCATTTTTGACGGGGTACCCCTTCCTATACTTTAATATAGATATGAAGCCTTTCTCTTCTCTAGGATCACTTGATCATGCATTTTCTGTTTCTATTTTCTAATCTGAACAATTAACAGATGACAATGATCCTTCTCCTCTATAATGTTAATTTAATTTAAGAAGATAAAGTAGCTTATTTGCTAACTACCAAGTTAATTTTGGAATTTGAGTAAATGAATGACTCGTCATATCGCTTCTCCAGATTTTAGTAGAGATTCCAATTTTAGTTTAGAATTTCCCCCACACCTCTCTTCCAATTTTAGACCAGTCTGTTCTCTTCTTCAGGGTGATTCTACCCAATTATGGCCAGATTTCTACCTTCTTCTACCTCATAATTACTGTATTCCTATGAGAAATTGGTCTACATGTATACACTTTCGTCTGCATTTTAGCATCTCTTTCTCTCTGGCTCTTTTCCTCAGTATACAAACACTACTGCAGATGTTATAAACTGAGAAGCTATGTAGTCTCTTTGGCAATTTTGACTTGTGCATAAGTTTTTGGCAAAGCTACATCTCTACAGATTTTGTTGCCTCTCTAAGAGATGTGCTTCTGTTTTGTGACTATATTTATAATATAGTCTGCTTGTGTACTGTAATTTATTCTTTGATAGTGCATGTATTCTTGCTTGAGCAGCTGTTTTCTAGAATGAGAAGCTCAGTGAAGAGGACTCCGGGAAAGTGACAGAAATATAATTTCAAACTTACACTGGAGAAAAACCAGAAAGGAAAGTCATTGCTTTTTGTGAGTGAGTGAACTGAATTTTTAAAATCTCAGCAGTGGTTTGTCCAAGATTGAATGCCCTAGGAATGACCTCTACAAGGCTCTGTATTTAGATATGATTTTCCTATTGGGGACAGAGAAAAAAAGTCATATCTCTGTGAATACATCTCTGGGTTACTGAAATAGTTCAAAGCACAGCTGTTTAGCTATGGAGAGGTTAGCATTTGCAATCTACACAGAGGCATCTAAGAATTACAAATTGGCTGTCCACTTCTGAAAAACCAGTGATCTAAAATCCTATGCACTTGGATCAGCATTTGAAGCCATCGTGAGACCTTTCTGAAAGCAACTGGTGTTTTCTTTGTGCAGGTGTATGTCACAAAGGGAGAAGATATCCATTTTCTCAACCAACCTAAGAAAATGTTGTTGTTCTTAGGTACCTTCCAGATTGTTCCAATTCATAGTGACCATGGGTAAAACAGAGCCAAACACTGCCTGGTCCTGTGCCATCCTCACAATTGTTATATTTGAGCTCATTGTCGCTGCCACTATGCTCGTCCACCTCCTTGGGGTTTTCTCTTTTTTGTTGACCCTCCACATTATCCAGCATGTCCTTTTCCAGGCACCGGTCTCTCCGTGTCCAAAAATAACATGTCCAAAATATGTCAGATGAATTCTCGGTGTCCCCATTTAAGGAGCCTTCTCATTGAACCTCTTTCAAGATAGATGTGTTCGTCCTCCTGGCAATATTCTTCAGGGACATCATAACTTGCATGCCCTAATTCATCTCTGCCCTTCTTTACTCATTGTCCAGCTTCATGCACATAAAGTGACGGAAAGATCCTGGCTTGGGTCAGGCAACCCGTAATCCTCAAAGAAACAACTTTGTTTTTTAAGAGGTCTGGGTTGCTCAGTCTAATATGTGTTTTATAATCTCTTGACTGCTGCTTCCACTAACATTGATTGTGGATCCAAGTAAAATGAGATTTTCTGTCCATTTATCATAATTTTGACTATTGGTCCAGTTGTGAGTGTTTTAGTTTTCTTTACACTGAGTTGCAATTCAAACTGAAGGTTGTGGTCCTTGGTCTTCACCAGTAAGTGCTTCAAGTCCTCCTCACTTTTAACAAGCGAGGTTGTGTGTTTTCCTATCGCAGGTTGCTAAGAAGTCTTTGTAAACTGTCCACTATTTTGTTCATAGAATCCTTTAATATGTCAACCTGAGACTTGAGTTTTTTGTATTCAGTACTTTCAGCTTTAGGTGTGTTGAGCATGCTCTTCCGCTTTTTGCACATTTCCTTGTAGTACTTTACTTTCCCACAGATGCAGTCAATTTGATTCCAGAGTACTCCTGCTGATGAGGTCCATGTGTCTAGTCACCATGTACGTTGTTGAAGAAAGGTATTTGCAATGAGGAAGTCATTGGTCTTGCCATGTTCCGCCATGTGATAGCCAACTTGATTTCTAGGTTTCATTTTCCACCTAATCATCTTCCTCTTGGTGGCCAACTTTTATATATTCTTTGTCAGTAATTATCAAAGCATCTTGATTGACTGCTTGATACAGTTCATACTAAAGAAGTCGGAAGAGTTCTTTATTTTCTTCAACGCTAGCCTTCACATTTTTGTGTAAATTTGAATAATTGCATTTACTGGATTTTCTTGTAGGAATATTGATCTTATCCTATCAGAGACAGCATTGTACTTCAAGATAGATCTTGAAATGTTCTTTTTGACAATGATATAATAGCATTTCTCTTGAATTTGTCTTCCCTGGCACAATAAACATTATGATTGTCCAACCCAGGATGTCCAACAGTATTCCATTTCCTCTCACTAATGTCTAGAATATGTGTCCTATTTTATTTTGTACAGCTTCCAATTTTCATATTTCAGGCATTACATACATTAATTATTAAAGTTTTCATTTCTGAGCTGTGTTCCATCAGCAAACAAAGCTCCTGCAAGCTTGCCTACACCTGCATCGTGAAGGCAGGCTGCATTTGGGCCTGCATGTATCACTTAGTCTGCCTTTTAGCATCTCTTTTCTTCTGGCTCTTTTCCTCAGCATGCATGTTTTGTGGAAGCAACTCTCCTGAAGTCGTATTTTAAGTTCCTTCCAATCTGAAGGACTAATTTTCTGGCACTATATCTGCCAATGTTAGGCTGTTATTTATGTTCTTAATGTGGAAGCTCTGCTCAAACCTTATTCGCCATGGGTCTCTCTGTTGCTATGGAAAATGCTGGTGACCTGGATTCCAGCATCACAACAGCATGCAAGCCATCGTAGTACAGCGAACTGGTGGACAGATTATGGACTTAAAAGAATAGAGAGAGGGTTCTTTTGACAGGAATGAAAATATTATATATATATATTGTTTAGTGCATCTTTATTTTTAAATCTATATATTTTTAAAATACTTCTATTGGGGAGCTCTTACATCTCTTATTACAATCCATATATTCATCCAGTGTGTCAAGCACACTTGCACATATGCCGCCATCAACATTTTCAAAGTATTCTCTTTCCACTAAAACCCCTCATATCAGCTCCCCATTTCTTCCCCCTCATTCCCCCTCTCTCCCTCATGAACTCATAACTTATAGCTTATTATTTTCATATCCTACATCATCCTCCATTGCCCCTCATCCACTTTTCCATTGTTCATCCTAGGTGGGGTGGGGTATAGGTTGATCCTTGTGATCGATTTCCCCTTTGGGAAGGAGACTTTTCTTTGTTAAAACCTTAGTACATTGAATTCAGGGGTGTGAAGCTAAGATATTTTGTAAAGGTGTGAGTTGACACTGCTCATTTGAGTGTGTGGCTAGCAACTAGAAATCTAGTACAGGTCTTTAGAATAATCCTGACCCAGGAACTCTGGGACCATTTATAGACGGCAGAGGTTGATGGTTACTTTTTGTTTTTCAATTTCACTGAATCATGAGTAAGACATTAGAAATCCAATTCTGACTCTTTGGTGTAGGATGTAGTCTGACATGCTTAGCACAGTGTGTAGGGGTGAGCACAGGCCAGGATGCTGGGCCCTGTAAAGTGATGCTCTTATGCTGAAGCAGGGGTGTCCAAATACATGAGGAAACCTCCATATTTGAGAAAGGCCTCAGGAAATTCTTAGCTCTAACTGAAAGAGTAAGTGGAGATCAGGGCAGATATGGTTCAGAGTCGTGACACTTGGCGCATTCTGTGTGACTTTAAGAGCTGATGGATACAACATTATCTTTAATAAACGTTTTCCTTACTATCTTAGAAAAGGGAATGTCTACTCTTAATACCCAGGGAATGTACAATAAAAATATATTATATGTATACATAGATAGATGATAGATAGATAAATAGATACATAGATAAATAGATATATACATAGATACATAGAGAAAGAGAATATTTTGTGATGCACAGGGAGTAAGAGGGCTCCTGGTGATGTAGTGGGTTATTTGTTGGGCTTTTAACCACAAGGTGAGCAGTTAGAAACCATCCACTGCTCTGAGGGAGAAAGGGATGTCCACTCTCAAGATGTACAGTCTTAGAAGCTCAAAGAAAGTTCTACTCTCTTCTGTAGGATCACTATGAGTTAGCATTGACTAGAATGCATGAGTTTTTTACATGGGGATTGATATGTTTTCCAGAAGATCAATAAAGTAAGAAGCCCCGGTGTCACAGTGGTTAAGTTCTTGGCTGCTAACTCAAGTCAGCAGTCTGACCCACCAGACACTGTGGGAGAAAAGGCCTGACAATCTCCTCCTGCAGAGGATGCAGCTTTGGAGGCCCCTGGGGCAGGTTGACTCTGCCCTGTAGGATCAATATGGGTGGCAACTGACTTTACAGAAGACAACAACAGCACCTCAAAATAAACCCTGGGACTAAAAGTGGTAAATTGCCTATCTATGAGCACAGCTATTAGCATATTTGAGCACAGTTATGGAACTAATTTTCTGGTGATTATTTTGTTAAAAATAAAGCAGAGTTGCAAATGAAAAGGAAAAAGAAACAAAACGCATAGATGCAGGAATGGGTTTGGAGCTCGCACAAAAGCCTAGCTCCAACTTAAGAACAGTTAGTTCTTCCATCATGGCCTTTCTCGAGACTTGTCCTCAGGAAAGAAATACAGAAGATCCGGGTGCTATTGCAAAATGTGGCAAAGACTTTAGATGCTGCCTAGCTATCAAATATAACAGCACCTGGGGTCTGCTTGCCTCCAAACAAGCAGCTGACTAAGTGAGATATCAACTAAGTCAACCTGGAAGAAGCACACCATTATCAGTGACCAAAGGATTGGAATCCATATAATCCGAAGTTGAAGGAGGGATCAGTATCAGAGCCTAAATTGTGAGACTCCGGTGTGCAGAAGGTGATGGGTGATGGCAGGAGCCCAAGATTCATTTGTGGGACAAGCCCCCAGAGAACTCCCCCTATCTAAAATTGAGGGGTGGGAGGAAAGTGGTCACTAAACAGAGTTCTTGGGAGAGAGAAGTATAAAAGATCAAAGGCAGAAATCTGACTTGAACAGTTAAAACTTTGTCAGTAGATCCCTCTATGATGCAGGCTGAACTTATTCTGATATCCAAAATATTCTGTATTTTGGTGTGTATTACATCATTTAGTTATTGTTTGGTCATATTTGAGTGCATGTGAAAGGTGTATGTCAATGGAAGCCAGCCTCGAAGCGTTTCCATTTTTTGGTATGTGAAATCCAAGATTGAGAACCTAAAGGGACATCAAGTAGAATAAGGGGTTCAGGGGGCAGGGGATATAGTGGTGTGGGGTGTAAAGGGAAGATGATGTCAAAAAGGTCATGTAGGAAAAGAATGCTTGCAAACTGATTATGGTAGCAGTTGTACAATTCTAGTTGATGTAATTGAAATATGGAATGATATATGTGTTAATGCCCAGCTAAAATAAATAAATAAATTTGAGTCAGCTGTAAGTCAATATAGGATAATGGGAAAAGCAGTGGAGTTGAAGCCCAAAGATAAGGATTCTTTTTTGAACTAAAACACATAGGCAATAGGTTCCTGTGGCTCAACCATCACTTCTCTGAGATTCCATCTTTTCAAAGCACAATAGCAACACTAATATTGTCTCTTCCTATATAACAGCAGGAATAAAATAAATATATATGTAAATTTAAGGTAAATATCTAAGATATTACTTCTACTTTTGGATGCTCTCTCATATCCTTTTAAGTCATGACTGCCTGACTGTGAAAGTTACATATCTTCTGTATATGTGTACAGGGATGTGTAAATAATCAATTGGAATTTGTCTGTAATTTTCAACAGTAAATTGAGAAACTGATACATCTTCAACTGTACATTGATGTTTTAAAACTCAAAGGTAAAGCTCAATATAATAAATATTGTGAAAGCTGGAAGTATGGTCAAATAATAACAAACAATGTGATCCATTAAAGAAAAGAGTTTTCAATGGTCTAACTCCATACTCTTCTATTTGATTTAGGTATGCAAGTAGAATAAATGGTACACATTCTAAGCAATGAGCTCTTGTTGGGGAAGTCGTTGTTGCTGTTACGTGCTGTTAATTCGCTTACAACTCACAGCACCCCATGTGCATGCACCACGAACCCCTCCCTACTGTGGTGCCATCTTCATAATCACTGACACCTTTGAGTCCATTGCTGTGGACACCTGGGGGGGCTCACCTTCTAGCACTATTTCAGTTGTGATGTTAGGAGTTTTCATTAGCTAATTTTTTTAGAAGTAGATTGTCAGGCCAATTCTTCCTAACCTGTTTTATCTGGATAAAACAGCTTCAAACCTGTAAACCACCAAGACATAGAAACAGATGTTAAAAAATACTTTCTAAAACTGGATGGACCCCTGGTGTAGTTGCTACTCACTGGGTTTCTGTCCACAAGGATGGCAGTTCAAACCCGTCAACAGCTCTGAAGCACAAAGACTGGGCTTTCTATTTCTGTGAACAATTACAGACTTGGAATCCACAGGGGTCTCTACGAGTCAGCATTGATGCAACAGCAGTGAGTTCTAAAACAGAAGAAATTAGCAGAATCTAACATATATTGGCAATGCAACATGACAAATTAACAATACAATACTAGCTAATCACACACAAAAGAGAATAATTAGCCAGTTCATTAAGTTTCCTTCTGAATGTGGCTTAAGGAAAGAAACATTTTTTGCTTTAATTTCAGGTATGGAAATGTTGACAGTGATTAATTCTCTAGTATGAAAGCATAATTTATGATACTAAAATATGGAATGTATTTATATGCTTAAATTATTGTAATAAAGGCTCAAGATTTTCTCTTAACCCACATAAATAGAGGAAGGACCTTTTAGGACTGTTCTAATTGTAAAGCAAAGTACAATCAAAATCATGACCTTAATATTTAAAGGTTTCATTGCCATCAGAGTTCTTGGGTGGTTCAGTTGTTAATTTACTCACTGTTAATTGAAAGTTTGGAGGTTTGAGTCTGCCTAGAGATGTCTTGTGAAAAGGGCCCAGAGATCTACTGTTGAAAATCAGCTCTTGAAAGCTGTATGGAACACAATTCAACATTTAAATACATGGGTCTCAAGTCAACTCTGTGACCACCGTACATGTATATAGGTAACACAACATTGAAGAATCTTCTCAACCTGGCATTTATGTCAGTTTGTTTATACATGCATAAAATGCCATATAATTTTGGAAAACTGCTTAATCTCCATGGCTCTCAACATCCTCAAAGATAAAATGAAAAAATTAGATTTGTGAAGATCAAATTTCCTTTCCATCTCAGAATCATTAATTTCCTCTACTAGCTCCAGATCTACAGACAGAGGATGAGGGAGGTGATGGGTGAGTGTTTTAATAATGAGATGAAGAAGTTCTTCAACATTCATATCTTCTCCCAGGATTCTGGGTGCTCAGATTGTTGTTGTTAGGTGCCATCTAGTTGATTCCAACCCATAGGAACCTTTTATGCACAACAGAATGAAACACTGCCCGGTCCTGTGCCCTCCTCACAGTGGTTCATATGCCTGAGTGCACTGCGGCAGCCACTGTGTCAGTCCACCTCCTTGAGCACCTTCCTTTCCTTCATTGGCCCTCTCCCCTACCTAATATGATGTCCTTCTCCAGGGACGGTTCTCTCTGACAACTTGTTCAAAGTATGTAAGGCAAACTCTCACCATCGTTGCCTCAAAGGATCACTCTGGTCATACACCTTCCAAGAAGATTAGTCTGTCCTTTTAGCAGTCCATGGTAAATTCAAGATTCTTCTCTAGCATCACAATTCAAAGGCATCAATGCTTCTCAATCTTCTTTTTGTTCTCTGATTATATGCTCTTGATCAGACATTTTCGCCAGTGGGCAGGCTAACTTTGGCTTGGAAGGTGCACAACTAGATAGTGTTCTCTTGTTTTGTTAAGAAGGTTCACTCGTCTTTTTTTTCCTGATCTCTGAGTGGAAGAGGTGCACTGAAAGAGATTCACCCCAAACAAGAGCAGCAGAATCTCTCTCCATTTCCCCCCTATTATTTAGCTTCAATGGGCATGTTAAAACCGCATGCCATCTACTTGTTTCTGATTTATAGCAAGTTGAAATAGAATCATATTCCATGAAGTCTTCAATAGCTGATTCTCAGAATAGGGATTGTCAGGTCTTTCTGCTGAGGTGCCTCTGGGTAAACTTGAGCTGCCAGCCTTTCATTTAGCCGCTGAGTGTGCTATCTTCTTACTTCCCCCCCACCACCACCACATTGCAGAAAGTTAGTCTGGCCTCTTCCCTCAGAGATAAGACTAGTCATGTTGATGAAACTCTGCCACCCTTATCGTTTCTGTCTCTTTTCACCCAACAAGTTGAATCAAAACTAAATTTGGAGCTTATGAGGTATGATATAACTCAGTTTACTAACATTCTTTTTGCTGGAATTTGTGATATAACCCCAGTGAAGTCTCACCTTCTCTTTCCTTTCCTTAGAGTTTGGATAGACATGTTTGGCATGATAAACATGGTTGACATGAATCTAGTGTCCTTATATTTCTGAGAAGAGCAAAGCCAAAATCACAAAACAAGAATTTAATAGCACCCACTCACCTCTTATTTCTATTAAGATGATTTGATTCTGATTTATTACTAAGACATATTTACATTTTCAATTGATATTCTAAATATATATGCATATGTAGAAACACATATACAATATGTTTATAGTAATAAAATAAGTGAAAGGAAACTCCAAAAGTGGGGGGTGATAAAATAAAAGCAGAGAAAATATTCTAAAATAAGCCTTGGTATATTGATGGTTAAAATGATTTCAAGAAAGGTTTATTAACTGAATTTGAAGATTTTCACAATGTCTTCACAAAAGCTTTGTGCATCTCAAATGTAAACAATTGCCTTTGAAAGGAATATACTAAGATAAAGATGTATAATGCAATACGTGTTAGAAAAACAAATCTATTTCATCTGTTTCTGTGGTGGGAAGGTCCATCTTCTCAGCTGATACAAAGGCAAAAAACACCCCCTAAAACAAAAAAAGCATGTGTGTGTGTGTAGATGATAGATAGAATGATTTGGTGAAAAACACTTCGTGGTATGATATAGCTTAGAAAACTTTTTCAGAATATAGCTCTTAAAATATGCAGCTAGCCCACCACCACAAATAATTCACAAGAACCTGATAAACATTCACTGGTTATTACTAATTCATTGAATGCTCACAACCTGCTTTGTTTTAAATAAAGAAAAGTCTCATTAACTCTATAAGGAAAGGAATATTAACATATGGAGACATGCATTTTTGACCTATCAAATGACATGATGAGGTGAAGCATTTTGCACACATTGCACCCATGATTTTCACCACATGAGGAGACCATGCTGGCTCAGATGACGTCATTCCTTTTACTTATAATTATTTAATGTATGTTCCTGTTGATTAATATTGTGTGCCATTCGTCTAGTGAAGGCACTTAAGATAAATGCACCCTGAATAAGCACCTTCATATCTAGAATCATTACATTTTTTTAAAGTTTTTGTTTTCGAATCATTACATTTTTAATGAAGTCTTAGGATGGAACATTTCATTACCTAGTTCTGGTGGAAAAGTGTGATTCTAACTTAATTTGTATTTTATACAGGAATGTATTGACCACATAGGAGCCTTGGTGGATTACACATTGGCTGCTAACCACAAGGTCAGCAGTTCAAAGCTACAGCCAGTCCTTGGGCAAAGAAAGGAGGCTTTCTACTCCTTTAAAGAGTTATGGTCTCAGAAACCCACAGGGGCAGTTCTACCCTTTCCTTTAGGATGGCTATGAGTTTGCATGCCGCAATGGCAGTAAGTTGTGTGATGTGTGGATCAGGTTTACCAGGTATCCACCTTTGTGGTACATGCACCCACTTCACTGTTGGACTATGTCTTCCCATCCTAAGTCAGCAAGTGAACAAGGAACTGAAACTAATTTTAACATTATGCAAAGCAAACATAATTAAGAACATTTGTAAAAAATTAAAAAGCTGAAAGCCTCATAATGCAGTTCAAAGCTAAATAGGAATGACTTTTTAATTATATGCTCATTTGAGCTATGTGCTACATCTTCCCAAGAGTTTAAATCTAAGTACATGTTTAAATCCAAGTACGGACCTTAGTAATTCAGTATTACACCGTGGGGTGGTATAAAAAGGAAAGAAAGTTTCTTTTATTCTCCTCTTGCCCTCCTTCCTTCTTGTCTGAGGCTGGGGATAGAGTATGCTAAAATCATGACTCCCATTATTCAACATTAAATCCTCTATGAATACTAGGACATTGGATGAGGGAAAGGATCTAAGTGTTGAACAGCTTGTTAAAGAAAATAGCAATCATTCCAACTACTTGAGTTTCACATTTCATTCCCTATTTCACTATCACGTTCATGTTCTCAGGCTTTGTGTTTTCTCATCGCGAGTGGGGGGGGCGGGGTAGAAGATTTGTGTGGTTGGCAAGTGGTCTAATGGTCTTCTTTTGACCTTCTTAGTAAGGAAGAAGATACTCACACTGCAGGGCCGTGGGATGATGAGAACACAGTGCCTGGCACTGCCATCTGAGAGCTGATGGGGAGCAGCTTAGGAGTCTTGTCTACTAATGGCGCAGAGTGAGTTGTTCTCAGGCACAGAGCAAACATCCATGGGTAATGGGAGGCAGACTTTGTAGTTTCAAAAGGACGGGGTGCCCTCCTTCCCCCATGATTCCCAATAGAAGGTGTGATTGGCTTGTTTGCATCAATCCATGGTTGGCAGGAAACTGAAATCTGCTCTGCAAGTATGACTAGGAACTGCGCCTGCTCCATTTTATCAGAGTTCAACAGACTTTGGGGCTTGTTAGACTTTCTCTTTTTTTTTTTTTTTTTTTTGGCAGAAGGGCTTATCCAAGGAGAAAGGAGGACTTGCAGTAAAGCCTTCAGGGTCCTCCTGGTTTCCCCCAGGTGCTGAGACAGCACCTAAATTGGGCCTTAACTTCAAGCTTGACATCACAACATGCGGTCGCTTTCTTTCAACGTTATCTAATCCACTTAATCTATTTTCATCCATCTGCCTTCTTCCGAGCTCCTAAAAATTTTGTTGATCTGTTTGTTCGTCTCTCTTTTACTGCTGCCTCTCCTTGTAGGATTACAACTTTTACCTTAAAAACAAAATCTCTTTACTGTCATTGCGGATGGGTTCTTGAAAGCAGCGGGAGACAATGCATCTGTGCAGCTGCCATTCTTGTGCAGATGTTCCTGAGAAAATACTTTGAACAAGGGGGAGTAAGTCTTTGCTGCTCACTTTTCTTTCTGCAACCTCTACTTCCATCTCACTTATGCCGTGAAAGGTGCCTATCAGGTCCTCAACCAGCTGTCAGTTCGCCTTCATCAGGGCATTAGCTGATGTCAGCTGTTAAAATATTAGCCGAAGCAGGAACAATGCTCTTTCCTTCTCCTTCACCTTTTTGTTTGTTTGTTTGGTTTCATACTCCCAGAGGAATATATGCTCTGCAACAAACAAAAACCATTCAAAAGGTTCCAAAGAAGTGCTGGAGTTTATTTTAATGGCAATTCTAAAGGCCCCAATAATTTCAAGGTGACTGAAGCATAAATTATCTTGACCTTGATTCAAATTGCAAGCTGAGCCTGTTGTTTGGCTGATCTTTCATTATCTCCATCTTGTCAGAAGAACCTAGGTCAATTCAGACAATCCAAATACCCACTGCTTGCTCTCTGAAATTTAAACAGCTACTATAATCTTAACCAAATCTGCCTACTATCGATAAAGAACAGAGTGCATCAAAATATGCTAATAGAAAAAAGCACACTCTTTTCCCCTTACAAAATTAAACTCACCGCTATCGAGTTAATGCTGACTCCTAGCCACCCTTTAAGGCAGGTTAGAACCTCCTGAGAGTTTCTGAGACGATCACTCTTTAATGGGAGTAGAAAACTCAGTCTTTCTCCATTGGAGCATTGGTGGTTCAGACTGCTGACCTTTCTGATCAATGCCCACTACATAACCACTAAGCCATCAGGGCTCCTGTCCCTTACAAAGTCAACAGTTTTTCACTGGGGTCATATTTGAAATGAATCAAGTGACATTTTGAAGTAACATTTAAATGTCAAAAAATTTGTAAAGAAACTTCCCCCTCAAAAAATTTCAAAGTATTCCTTCAAATTTATTTTTAAATGTATTCTTAAGAGCACTGCAGTTGAGGATATAAAGTAGGTTAATAAATTAATCTAATAGTCAATTGTATGAAGTCCTTGAGATATATGACAAAAGCAGCTTTCTTTTGAGTTGTGACTTTAAGCAGAACAGGGGACTATTGTATGGTTTAAAATCAGGAAAGTTTCCTGACAGTGTTGTACCTACTCACCAGACTTCAACTGGACACTGACAAATCATTCAGGAAGCTGGACTACATGAAGAACTCATCATTAGGATTAGAAGGATCCTCATTAACAAGCTGTGACATGAAGATGGCACAGTCTTGCTGGTAGAAAGATGAAAGTTCAAGAGCAGCCTTTAGTATGGATTATAATTCAGTACAAAGAACACCCACATCTTCACAATGGAACCAATAAACAACATGACTAGAAAGAAGAAAATACTGAAGTTATTGAAGAATTCATTTCATTTGCTCCACAATCAATACCCAAGGAAGTACCAGTTAGGAACCCAAATGACATATTGCACTGGGAAAATCTGCTGCACAAGACCTCTTTATAGAATTCAAAAGTTATCACTTTAAGGACTGAAATAAACCTGACCCAGCTATGGTATTTCCAATTACCTCATATGCAAGCGAAGGATCTAGACCATGAATAAGGAATATAAAAGAAAAGACTGTGCCTTTGAAATAGGATATTGGCAGTGACTGTCAAATACTTCACAGCCAGCCAGAGGCATGAACAAATCTGCCTCGGCAGAAGTGCAGCAACAATGTTCCCAGGGAGTGAAGGTGGCCAGAACTCATCTTACACACTTTTGACAGATGATCAAGAGAGATCAGTCAGTGCCTTGAGAGAGACAACATGCTCGGTCAAGGGTCAACAAAAAAGAGGTAACCTCTCAGGAAGATCCCCTGACATGGGCTACAACAAAGAAGTCGATCATAACAACCATTGTGAGGATGGCCCAGGATCAGGAAGGGTTTAGCTCCGCTGTGCGTAGGGCTGTTGTGACTCAGAACCGACTCACAGCACCTAATAACAATCCCATTTGCGCTAAACTTGCCTGAAAGTCTCCCTAGCCAAAGGGACCCTAGAGCCTGCATAATAAATGAGTTACTTAACATGTTCGTAAATATGTGCAGAAATAAAATTTTAAGTATATTATTTCTGCATAAAGTAGACAGAAAATGAAGCAAAGCTTGCAAATCCCAAGGAAAAAATAAGGCATAATTAAAAATCTATTATTAAACAGTGAGAACAGCAAAATTTATTTTTATGGTTCTGTGGAAATAATAGAAGTGTTTTTTAAAGCCACCTAGGTAGCAATATTTACTATTAGTCAGCTCAGTGTACAAAATATTCTAAAGGAAAATTTTAGAATTTTTATCTGATGTTAAATCTTTACCAAAGGATTTGACATAGTAATATTCTCAAGTTTTCTTTGGAAAACTCGTGTTCATACTTCCATCTCATTTCACCTTAAAAATAAAAGTTCATAGATTGCATCATCCCAAGGTTTGTGTTGGAGACAATTTTGCATATTGAATTGTTCAGTGCCATCAGTCACTCCCCATGATGACACATCATAGTAGGGATTCTGCTGGGATTGGACCATTATGGTACATAAGGTTTTCATTAAGTTAGTTTTCCAAAATAAGATTAAAACCTCTCTTTCCAGTCAATGGTACTCTCACCCAGTGTTACACCATCTTTCTGGTTGTTGGGATGTCTCAGTCCACTGTTGGGCTATTATTGGTCAATCCCGCCCTTAGAGGGTTTCCATTGTATTTTGCTGATCCTCTGCTTTATTAAAGGGCATCAGACCTGGTAAAGTAGAGGAGTGTTTACACCATTAGAATTGACAAATGCTACAAATTAGAGCTTTTATTGCTCTGACTTCCCCAAATGAGTTATTAAACTTGTACCAGAAGGCATATTTGTTCCTGAATTATCTATATATTCATACACATCATGATCACTTTAAATATGTCATGACATTAATATAACAATATAAATGATCAATCTAAAAATGTCTGCTCAAGGCAATTTCTCCAGCCTAAATAATGACATAGCATTCTTTTAAATTTGCTTTTTACTGCTCAACATTTTACTTGTGAAAATTAGCCAAGTAGGTAGAAGTAACCCAATGCTCATGATTTTGTATTGGTATATATGAAGATCCCTGATAACACTGTAAGATAAGCATGAACTGTTAACTCCAAGGTTGGCCGTCCAAACCCACCACCCTTTCCTTGAGAGAAATCTTGTCTCTGTAAGGATTTACAGTCTCAGAAAGCCTGTAGGTTGCTATGAGGTCACAGGACATTTATGCTGTTTTCATTTTTGTTTATTTTATTAAAAAGTGCTACTAAGAACATTTTAAAATGTTTTCATGAACAAATACACATGCAAAGCTTCACCATGTCAACACTTTCTACATGCCAATTTCAGTGACATTGATTCCAATTGTGCTACTTTTTTAGTAACCTTTTCCCAGTTATCCTACCGAAATCACCTTAAACTCACTGACGTTTAAACTTCCCAAGGGAACCTTCTAAGTTGCTGTTGTCTAATTGACCTCACAAAAACCATTCCTTACAAGAGCACAATGCACAAAGCAGACAAATTTTGCTTATTGAGAAGAGGCTGGATCCTGCAACTGGTCTGTTGGGATGTGTGTCCGCTGCTTGCAAAACTGCCTGCTGATCTTTGTGGAATGTGGGCCTGCCATAATGGATCTGCAGATCCGTCTCAGCCTCGATCAGTTTCTGATCTCCTGGTTCCTGGCTTTGCAGTCCCAGGTACCTGCCCAAATCCGGAAATGCTTTCAGAGTAATATCTGACACACGGACCTGAGGAAAACTGCACATAACCCGTGTACACCATTGTGAGGCATTTTTCTTATTATAGACTTCTCTCTGTGTGTATATAAGTGTCACGAAGGAGTCCTAGAGGCATAGTGCTTACATGTTAGGCTCTGATCCTTATGGTCTACAAGGTGAAACCTCCAACCATTCTGCGGGGGAAAGGGGGGCTTTTTACTCTCGTTAACAGTGACAACGCTCTCCCAATAGAAACACCATCATCTTTCTTCAAAGAAATGGAAAAACTGATTACCGACTTCATATGGAGAGGGAAGAAGCCCAGAATTAGCAGAGAACTCCTCAAGAAGAAGGACACCGTGGGAGGGCTTGCTTTAACTGACTTTAGGATCCCCAAGGGGATAGACAACAGAAAAGTGGATGAAGGGAGACATCTGTCAGTGCAGACATGAAAAAAAAAAGATAAATTATCAAGTGTTCTTGAGGGAGGGAGGGATTGAAGGGTGGGGGAATGAGGAGCTGATACCAGGGGTTGAAGTAGAAAGTATTTTGAAAATGAGGGTGGAAACACATGTTCAAATGTGCTTACACAATGGATGGATATATGGATTGTGATAAGAGCTGTAAGAGCCACCAATAAAATGACTTTTTAACAAGCTTGTTCACTATCAATTGTACACAGGCTTGTTCCCTTGTACAAATCTTTTATTTTTTAAGTAGTTTTGTGCCCCATCTCCATTTTCTGTCCACTGGGCTCACCAAAACTTTCTCTCCAGACCTTTGTCCTGAGTTTTCCATTCCATGAGCATGGGATATCCTTCCATTTGTTGAAGTTACCCTTGGTTTCCTGTATAGTGTTCTATAGTTTTCCTCATACAAATCTTTTATTTTTTTAGGCAGGTATATTCCTAGATATTTCAACTTGTGTTTGGTTATTGTGAAGGGTACTTCCTTTTTTATCCCTTCTTCTGTGTTCTTGTCCAATGTATATAGGAGTCCAATAGACTTCTGTCTGTTGATCTTGTGTCCTGTCACTCTGCTATATTCCTCGATCACTTCCAGCACTCCCCTTATGGAGTTTTTGGGATTTTCCATGTATAAAATCACATCATCTGAATAATGATAATTTCACCTCTTCCTTCCCCAGACGAATACCTCTGATGTCTTCTCTTTACCTTATGCTGTTAGTTAGGACCTCCAGTAAAATGTTAAATAGAAGTGAGGTCAAGGGGCATCCTTGCCTGGTCCCCTTTCACAGAGGAATTTTTTTTGTCTTTTCTCCATTGACTATCACGTTGGCTATTGTTTTTTCATAGATTTCTTGTATTATGTTGAGAAATTTTTCTTCCATCTCTATCTTCTTGAGTGTCTTAAACAAAAATGGGTGTTGATGTTGTAAAATACTTTTCCACATCTATCGATATTATCATGTGGTTTTTATGAATTTATGTGTCAATAGAGTGAACAATGGTAATGGCTGTTTGTATGTTGAACCATCTCTTCATCCTTGGTATGAATCCCACCTGATCACGGTGAATATTTTATTTACTTTTGTATTCTATTGGCCAGTATTTTGTTAAGCATTTTTGCATCAATGTTCATTAGAGATATTAGTCTATAGTTCTTAATTCTTGTGATATCCTTGCTTGGTTTGTATCAGAGTTATATAACTTCATAGAAAGAGTTTGGGAGTTTTCTGTCTTTTTCTATGTTGTGGAAGATTTTGTGTTTGATTTGTGTCAGATCTTACCTGAATGCTTGGTAGAATTCTCCTGTGAAGCCATCTTGTTCAGGGGAATTCTTTGTTGCTAATCCCTTGATAACCTTGTATATTTCATTTATTGTTATGAATCTGTTGAGATTTTTTATGTCCACCTGGGATAGTCTAGGGAGGGATTGTTTTTCCAAGTATTTGTTCATGTCATCCAAGTTCTTGAATTCATTAGAGTACAGGCCTTTTTAGTACTTTTACTTATCCTTTTGATTTCATTGAGTCTCTTGTAATGTCCCCTCTTTCATCCCTCATCCTTGTTATTGAAATTTATTCCTTCATTTCTTTGGTTAGGTTTGCCAGTAGTCTGTCATTTCTGTTAATCCTTTCAAAGAGCCAACCTTTAGCTACATTAATTTTTTCCCATAGTTTTTCCTCTCCTGTATATCAGCTCTGATTTTTATTATTGTTTTCCTTTTGCCATTGGTAGGATTGTCCTGCTGACTCTGCTCTGATTGGTGTAAGTTTTGTGCCAACATATCATCCATAACTCTCTCTTCCTTTATCATGTGTGCATGTATTGCTATCAAAACTCCTCTAATAACTGCCTTTGCTATGTCCCCAAAATTTTGGTACGTCGTATTTTCATTCTCATTGGTTTCTAGGACCTTCCTCATTTCATCTCTAATTGGATCCAATACCCACTCCTTTTGCAAAAGAAAATGATTCATCCTTCAATTATTTGCCCTTGTTTTCTTAATTGTCCTTTTGTTGATTTCCAGACTTATGGCATAATATTCAAAGAGAGAAGTCTATATGATCTCTGTGTGCTTGAATTTACACAGGTTTGACTTGTGTCCCAGTATGTATTCTATCTTTTTTTATGTGCCATGTGGGTTTGAAAATAATGTGATTTTTTTTTTCATTTGGGTGGAGAGCTCTGAAAATATCTATCAGGCCAAGTCATCTAATTGTCATTTTTAGACCTGTAGTCTCCTTTTAAGTTTTTTTCCTTGTGATCTATCTTTCTCAGAGAGCAGTGTATTAAAGTCACCTACTATAATTGTTGAGCCTGTAATTTCTTTTTTCATGTTTTAGAACATCTGATTGTTGAACTTGTGGGTCTCTCGTGGGGCGTATATTTATTTATTATGCTCACAGATTCTTGATACACTGTTCCCTTCAGCATTATAGGGTGCCCTTCCTTGTCTCTTGTTATGACTTTCACTTTGAGATCAATTTTATCTGAGATTAGGATCGCAACCCCTGCTTTTTTAAAATTAGTTTGCTTGGTATATTTTTCTCCAGCCTTAGATTCTGTCTCTTTTTTCTGATAACTTGAGATGTGTCTCTGTAGCCTGCAGACCAAGGGGTTGTGTTTTCTTCTCTAGTCTGTGAGCCTCTGCCTGTTAATGCCTGAGTCAAGTCCATTGATATTCACAATTACTACTCCCTTTGTGGACATTGTGACATCATCTTGTACCTTTTTTCTTGGGTGCTTTCCTACCTACCTATCTTATTAGTTTGTGTGTCTGTGTGTGTGTGTGGTTCACTTTTACATCTTTCCACCAAGATAGCCAATGCTATCTTGGGGACTTTTTACTCTTTGTTGACCTCAGGGTGGAGTTGTTCTATGTGGCAGTCGCATATGTCTGCTCTGTGAGTGCTGTTCTTCTGCCCATACTGGATTGGCAAGGATCTTTTGTAGAGCTGGGCTTCTTTTAATGTAGTCTTTGAGTTTTTCCTTGTCCTGGAATACTCTTACTTCTCCATCAATTGTGATAATTTTGCTGGAGAGTATTCTAAGGTTTCCATTGTTTTCCTTCAATTTTCAGAATATGTTATTCAACTCTTTCCTCTTCTTCATAGTGTCCGCTGATAGGTCTGAGCATATTCTTATTGGATTGCCTTTGTAGGTGACTGTTTTTTTCCCTAGATGCTCATATGATTTTCTTCTTTTCCTCAAACTTGGATAGTCTAGCTATGATATGCCTTGGTGATTTCTTTTGGGGATTTAGTCTAGCTGGTGTTCTTTTAGCTTCTTGAATGGTTGTCTGGTTTTCATTCAATAAGCTGGGGACGTTTTCCTCTAGGAATCCCTCACTATTTTTGCCATTGTTTTCTTCATTGTATCTTGTTCAGGTAATCCATTTATTCTGATGTTTCTATTCATAGCATCACACATATCTCTCAGGTTTTCTTTCAGCTTCTCTGATGATCTTATTTGACTTTTCCTAATATTTACTGAGGTGTGCAAGGTTGTCCTCTAAGTTACTTGCACAATTCTCTGTCTCCTCTAGTCAGTTGGCTAAATCTGTGAATTTGATACTAATTTTTGTTATTACGTCCTTTAGCTCTTGTATATCCCTATATCCCTTTGGTGCATGGTCTTTATCACCTCTATCATTTAATCCTTTGTCTCTATTGCTTCTTTCATATACTATATAGATCTAAGCAGCATTCTGAAGATTTCTTTCTGTTGAAGGTCAATGTCTGTCTCTTCAATGACTGCCATTAGGTGTAGGTGAGCAGTTCTCAACCCGTGGTTCATGACAGGTTCATATAGTTATGAAGTCGCAACAAAAATAATTTTATTGTTGGGGTGTCACCACAACATGAGGAATTGTATTAAAGGGTTGCAACATTAGGAAGTTGATCACCACTGGTCTAGATTATCATCTAACACTGGATTGTGTTTTTCTCTCTCTTTTTTTTTTAATTGAACCTGTTGAGGTAGCTTATTGTTTTCTTGCCTATTTATTGGAACTAAGTGCCATTTTCCCAGGAGTCAAAGAGCCCTGGTCGCTCATTGGGAAGTTGGTATTGTTGCTTCTGTAAGCTGCCTATAGCCACCTACTTGAGGGGTTGCATTTCACTTTTGTCCCACTGGGGTTTTCCTCTCACCCTAGCCTATCAGAAGACTATTGTTTGGAAGGTAGGCTGAGAGACTCTCTCAGTATTCAGGTTCTGAGATCAACCTGTGTCACACTCCAGCAACCCTCAGGATTCTGTAGGGACTGTTTGTAGCTGTATGCACCACAGACTGAAGTAAAGTTCTTGCCAGGGTGTGGCATGAAATTCCAGGTGCAGATTGAATGGGTGTCATGTGGTCTGTTCCCGGCTAAGGGCACTGTAGATAGGAGAGTGGGTGGGAAGAAGGGCATAGCTACGTCTGTCTAAACACAGCTTCACTGCTCAGAGAACAGAGGGCAGGGGAGATTGTGCAGGAAAATGGTAGAAAGGAAAATGCTAGTGCCCCAATGGGCAGTGAGAGTGCACTTTGGGTCCTCTAAAAGTAGGTTCAGGAGCCTTTTTCAAGCAGCTGGTAGGCCTGGGGCACTGTAAAGGAGGTGCTTGTGAGTCTGGGGTGCTCTGGGCAGCGGGAAGACTTGGGCCACCACAAAAGAGGCATGAACCTCTGCCAGGCATCTTGAGGGCCTGGGGTGCTATGACCTGGGCAGAAGCCTCTTCCAGTTGGCTGGAGGGCCTGGGACACTGCCAAAGGAGTGCGAGCCTCTGCCAGGGGGATGGTGGGCCTGGGGCCTTGGGAATCCACAGGGAATGCAGGCAATGGGGCTGAAGTCTGCTTCTGATTCAGGGGAGTGTCAGGACTGTTGCAGGAATCAACCAACATCCTGGAAACCCCTACTCAGTCCCCAAATTTCCCCTTTCACCAATCTCCATGGAGCTCCCAGCATGAGCTACCTATCTAGTCACCATCTTGCCCCAAGTGAAAGAGCTTTCAATACATTTTTCCTCAGATTTAAAAATACATTGCCTTTTGAATACTTTCCCAAAGCATCAGTAAAGATTTAAATAGTCTTGAGACTGTCTACTTCTGTTCAGGTTTACCATTTTGGAGGCCCAATTTAGGTTCACTATGAGTTGGAGTCACTCAATTGTAGTGGTTTTGTGTTTCCACTTTCAGATGTCACAAAAGATGCTTCACCTAAATACAGACTCTGAGGTGAGAAGGATCGAAAAACAGTGCCTCCTGAAACACAATCATATGAATTATATTATATTAATTTATTATTATTATTCCTAAGACTAATAAGACAAATTTTAGACATTTTCCTCCTAAATAGGTCACACATAGGTCAATTTTTTGGGAAATAAATGTATTAGGAAAGTGTAAATTATAAATAAGTATACCAAACTAAAACCCAAAGTTACTGCTTTTGAATCGATTTCAATTCATAGAAACCTTATAAAACCAGGTAGAACTTCCACCTATGGCTTTTGATACTCACTGTTTATGGTTGTAGAAAGCCTCATCTTTTTCCAAAGAACTGACTTAGTGGTTTCAAATTGTTTACCTTGCAGTTAGCAGTCCAACACATAACCACTATAACTCTAGAGCTCCAAAATAAGTATAATAATTTAAAATATCTTTAATTTAATGGCCAAATGTCCATAGGATATTGAATCGCATGATGTTGAAATTTTCGGAACAATTTGTTTTCATTACTACTGGGAATCTTACAATTTATCTATTTTAAAAATAACGTGATGTTTTATTTTTTGATGAACAAATAAATATACTTTAAAAAGTTGCCATTGAGTTGATTCTGATCCATGATGTCCCTTTGTATATTAGTATAGGACTATGCCTCTCAGGGTATACATGAGTGACTTTTTTTCCCCCCTCTTGAATTAGATTGCCAGACACTTATTCCACGGCATTTCTGGGTAGATTTGAACCTTTAAACTATTAGTCAGCAGCTGATGGAGATACCCTTTCGTATTCCAATTTTAAGCTCTTATTTAAGTCATCCTTAGCAAATATATTTTTTGGATTTAGGTAACTATCATTTCCAAAAAGGCACATCAAAATATAGGTGATTCATACCTATGTTTTTATCATTTTAACATTGAGGTTTTTGAACTTAAACAACTATATTAAAACACTGGTTAAGAATTTTGATCAGTTGAATCTAGTGAAGGTTTCCTTGAGGCAAGTTTTCACATTTTGATTCTTTGTATGCTTCTCATTATCTTCAGTTCAAAATTGTTGTTTCTTATGTTCCTGATTCTAATAAATGGCCTAAGTGGTTATAAATCATACAACTAACATTAAAAACAGGATAAAAATTAATTTTATACCCCATAAAATTAATCATGGTGTGTAGTCAAGTACAATTGAGGAATAAATAAGGAATGATGTGCAGGGACATCAAGGTCCACTCATTTGATCGCCAGCTCACACTATGTCAGATTGAAAAGGGAAGATTGTAAAGTTTGTCTGTGTACCACACAGAAGTCAAAGCAGTTGTTACAAGCTTGCTGGAATGCTTTGTCAACCTCCTGATCAGTCACAAATCAAAGATTGTGAAAAGCTGATCGAATTCAGGCTCTTGGTCTTGGACCTGATAATCTAGTATATGAACAACACCCAGACTCAGAGTAAGCAGGTCTTTGGGACAGAGCAGATCAGCTTCGTAATACTTTGAAGACTGTAATCTTTATAGAAGCAGCCAGTCTTATCTTTCTCCAAGAAGTCAGGTGCTGGATTCAAACTGCTGATATTTTTGTTAGCAGCTGAGAACTTAACGGCTGCACCATTAAAACTCCTTCATAACAACATGCGATAGTTATAGAATTTGTTGTCAATTTGAAACTTAAGAGTGAAGGGGTGGAGTTTAGCCTGTCAATCAAGTTGCAGCTTAATGACCTCATTTGGAGGTGCTAAGGAGATAAAATAGATCACTGGAGGTGGGACACATGCACACTCCCTAAGAGACATTCCTGTGGAGAAGACATGGAGCTGAAGGAACTGCATGCAGACCCCTGCCAGTGATGAGCTGCTTCTACTGCCACGGGATCCACAATACTTTCCACCAACTGGCCTGTGATCTTCCTGCATTTGGTGTCATTGCCTGTGTTTCGTGAGTCTGAAGAGGACTTTATAGATTGGTTTCAGACATATGGGCTAATATCAGACTTATGGACTTGGACTGGACTGAGATGGAATGCTTTCTTAATATACAACTGCTCATTGATATAAGACTCTCTTATACAAATATGAGTGTCTATGAATTTGTTTCTCTAGTAAACATTGATTAACACACAACACACCCCCATTTATTTTATATGATATATATCAGTATAGGGTACAAGACCACATCACAGTAGATATAAACTAAATGAATATATTGTATGTTTTCCAGACTATATGCATTTATCAAATTGATCGATAAGGTTGTGCCTTATATGGCTCACATTTCTTATATGAACCAGTGATAAGGCTAAATATTTGAAATATAGTCATAATATGTCTATAATTATATAATACATTGGGTTTTATGTTCACTATTGTCAGGTGACCGTTTATGTGAGTTTTAAATTTACACAAGGGAGCAAATCTAGAGTAGATGTTTGGACATAAATGTCTGACTTCCTGCAAATTGTTTTTGTTTTCTCTTTCAGTTCCAACCTGGAATTTAGATGGCCCTCTCACATCCTCTTTCATCTGGCAGGGGCTTGGGTATAATTCTTTCCTCTTTACCTTCCCTGGGGTCTAGTGCTTATGGGTAAGGAAGGATACATTGGGTAGTTTTTGAAGCATATCATTCTCACAACCAAAGCATGTTGCTGACTCTCCTCAAAAGTGAAAAACAAGCTGGTGCATCTTTCATTAAGAAGGAAGGGGATTAAACTTTGGTGGAAATTGGGAGTGCTGTAGTAGCCCTGTGGGCTGCTAGACTACAGCGTGAACCACAGATGCTTTTTCAGCAGGTTTGTCAGGGAAAGAATCTCAGCCACTTGGCCCTTTTTAACCAGCAGAATCAATTTTGCTTGGAATATCTCTAGGTAATTGGATTGTTCTGTGGTTCCTCTAGAAGTTCCCAGTAGGAGAACTACTGGACGCCTGCTAGGGCAGTGTGTTGTGATCATTAGTGAGTTGTGAAATCCATTGATCTGGAATATATGTATTTCATATAGATAGATAGATAGAATATAAAGGAAAATAGCTAAACATATAGTCTATTGTAAAGGTAATATTTATTGAAAGTTGTTTATTTTGTTCAAGATCTTCTGAATTTGTTGCATTGGGTTTAAATTAAATGCATCTTGGGCTGTGTCATGAGGCCCCACACTTTGAAAGTTATTTTCTGACAATGCACTATCTGTTTGGTCAAATAACTTGTTTCCTTTTGAGGCATAGCTCTTGATTTGTCACTGTTGTTGTTGTGTGTATAATTAACTGAATTATAGCAATCTTGCAGGACAGAGTAGAACTATCCCATAGGGATTCTAAGAGAGCTTTCTTTAAGGAAACAGATTACCACATCTTTCTCCAGCATGGTAGCTGGTGGGTTCAATAGCCAATCTTTTAGTTAGCAGTTAAGAGCTTAACTACTGGGTCACTAGGGCTCCATTGGGTTGCCATTACTTACTGAAAAATACAGACTTGGTCCCTCCCTGGTGATAATACTAGTAGACTACACTGCCCTTCATAGACGAAGTATTATCTGATCCACCAATCTATAATGTAGTCTTCCCAGCTCTGTTGAATCATGACCTAGAAGTGGCATGTTATGGAATCAGTCACTCACAGATCCAGAAGACACAAATAAGAAAAAGAAATAGCTTGGTCTTATTCATGTTCATCTGCTTACTTGCCATCACCCAACACTAGAGTCACAGGAAGTGTTCATTTGACCGATTGACTGATGAAACAAAATAAATAAATCTCACTATACATCTGGTTCATAAACAGTTCTAAGATGGCATGTAAACAGATGATAACAATATTATAGCACCACCAAGGGTGTTCTGAAGGAATGTGGAGAATGGAATCCTCTTCAATAAGTAAAACTTCCCACTAGGTTGTCCATTTTGCCTGGGAGAAAAGATGGTCTATATAAAAGGTTATCTTTTTTCTTCTTCTTTAGTTTGCCTGGTTGATCTGGGACTTGAGGGCTGGTAACAAAGAAGACTGGAAAGAGGTTTGTGGATGAGCTTAGAATGTGAGGACAACCATATTCCATGTGAAGCCTCACAAAAAGATTCTTAGAAATGATATTACTCTTAATCAGATGGACAAGATTATCTGCTCTGTTTCATTCTCTAACGACCAAGATCCATACTTCATACTACACACACAAAAAACACCTTAAAAATCAAAGACCTAAATTAAAAAATCCGAAACTATAATTTTCATGGAAGAAAACAGGGATAAACTTAAGAGCCCTAATTTGTAGCACAAACAACTGGACACAAACGGGATAACTGGAAACTGTTTAATATTAGTATATACCATGGGTTGGGCTGCTCTAAATGATCAGTAGTTCAAAACTGTCAGCAGCTCTGAGGGAGAACGAATGGGCTTTCTACTCCTATAAAAAGTTTCACTCTCTGTGGGGAAACAGATCTATGTGTATATATTTATAGGTTTAGCATTAAGGCAGGAGATACACATTGGGTCTCCACTCAAGCACTTACTCAATGCAAGAACATGTTGTTCTATTAAATTGGCATTCCAGGATGCACACCTTCCTGACATGATTGCTGAAGAAAAATGTGTGCATAAGCAAATGTGGCGAAGAAAACTGATGGTGCCTGTCTATCAAAATATATAGCATCTAGGGTCTTAAAGGCTTGAAAATAAACAAGCAGCCATCTAGCTGAGAAACATCAAAGTTCACATGGAAGAAGCAAACCAGGCTGTCTGACCGTGAGGCATAGAAGGGACCAGTTATCAGACATCAAAGAACTAAAAATCATATTAACGGGTGCTCACCTCCCTGATACGATCAATGAAGACAAATGTGTGCATAAGCAAATGTGGTGAAGAAAGCTGATGGTGCCCGGCTATCAAAAGATATAGCGTCTGGGGTATTAAAGGCTCAAAGATAAACAAGTTGCCATCTAGTTTAGAAGCAACAAAGCCCACATGGAAGAAACACATTAGCCTGTGTGACCACGAGCTGTCAAAGGGATCAGGTATGAAGCATCAAGGAACAAAAATCCATCTCACTGAAAATGTGGGTGAGTGCAGAGTGGAGACTCAAAGCACATTGGTAGCCAACCAGACACCCCCTTACTGAAAGGTTGTGGGGAGGAGATGGGTCAGTCAGGGTACAGGGTAGCAATGATGAAACATATAACTTTCCTCTAGTTCTTAAATACTTCCTCCCTCCCCCCCCCCACTATCATTTTTCCAATTCTACCTTACAAATCTGGCTATACCAGAGGATGTACATAGGTACAGATAGCAACTGGAAACACAGGGAATCCAGGACAGATGACTCCTTCAGGACCAGTGGTGAGAGTGGTGATGCCTGGATGGTGGAGAGAATATGGGGTAGAAAGGGTAAACTGATTACAAGAATCTATATATAGCCTCTTCCCTGGGGGATGGACAGCAGAGATGAAGGCGGGGGGAGACGTCTGACAGTGTAACATATGACAAAATAATAATAATTTATGAATGATGAAGGGTTCATGAGGTAGGGGGCATGAGGAGGGAGGAGGAAAATGAGCAGCAGATATTAAGGGCTCAATTAGAAGGCAAATATTTTTTAAATGATCATGGCAACAAATGTACATATGTTCTTGACACAATGGATGGATGTATGGATAGTGATGAGAATTGTATGAGCCCCCAATAAAATATTAAGCTCTTGGGAAACCACAGGGGTCGCTGTGAGTAAGCATTGGCTCAATGGCAATGAGTTGGATTTTTGGTTTATACTCATAAAGAGGAATCTTGCTGGAATAGATGATTACTTATTAGGGTGCTAACTGCAACATCACCAGTAATCTCCTGATAACATGTACATAGTACATGAGATAAAGTGTCACCATCCTCAATTCAAAGGAGCATTCTGGTTGTACTTCTGAGCTATACTTGTTTGTTCTTTTACCAGTTCACAGAACAATCAGTATCCTTTGCCAACACCATTATTCAAAGACATTGGTTTTTCTCTGTCTTCTTTACTCAATGGCTAACTTTCACATGCCTATGAAACAATTGAAAACACCTTAGCTTAGGTCAGATACACTTCTCTTAAAAAACACTTTAAAGAGGTTGTATACAGCATGTTTTTTTCCAGTGCAATTGATTTATAAACTTTTGATCAATGAAGCAAAATTAAATCCTTGACAATGTCAATCTTTATTCCATAATATGATGTTATCTATTGGTCCAGTTGTGAGGATTTTAGTTTTCTTTACATTGAGTTGTAGTCCATATTGAAGGAGGAAGTCTTGATATTCATTAGCAAATGCTTCAAGTCTGCTTTGCTTTTAGCAGGTATAATTGTGTCATCTGTATATCGAAGATTGTTGATAAGTATTTAATTTTCATGTTATATTCTTCTTCATATCATCCAGTTTCTCTCATTATTTTTTCAGCATGCAATGTGAATAAGTATGGCGATAGACTACAACGCTGACACACACCTTTCCTGGTTTTAGCAAGCACAGTGTTTCTTTCTAGCAACAGCCTCTTGATGTATGCACGGGTTCCAGATGAGCTCAATTAAGGGCTCTGGAATCCCCTTTCTTCTCAATGGCATCCATAGTTTGTTATGATGATCTGTATAGTTAATACCTTTGGAAAATCAATGAAATACAAGCAAACATCTTGGTTGTTGTTCCTTTCAGCCAAAATCCATCAGAAATCAGCAATGATATCCCTTATTCCACATTTTTTTGAATCCAGCTTGAATTCCTGACAACTCTTTGTCAATGTTAGTACAACTGTTGTTGAGTTATCCTCACTAAAATTAAATTACATATGATATTAAAGACGTTGTTGCTAGATACTGATAACTATGTTCCGGCTCATAGGTACCCTATGTACAACAGAACAAAACACTGTCTGGTCAGGTGCCACTCTAATTGTTCTTATGTTTGAACCTATTGTTGCAGCCAAAGTGTGCATCTATCTCATTGAGGGTCTTCCAGTTTTTTACTGCCCCGCTAATTTACCAAGCATGAAGGTTTTGTTTCCTTTTTTTAGGCACTCGTCTCTTCCGATAACTTGTCAAAAATATATTAAACTAAGTCATTCCACCCTTGCTTCTAAGAAACATCATGGTTGTACTTATTCCAAGACAGCTTTCATTTGTTCTTTTGGCAGTCCATAATACTTTCAGTCGTCTACACCAGCATCATAATTCAAATGCACTGATTCTTCTTTGGTCTTCCTTCCTCAGTGTCCAACTTTCACATGCATATGTGATGATTGAAAATACAATGGCATGTGCCAGGCTCACATTAGTCCTCAAAGTAATGTCCTTTAAAAAAAACAAAAAACACTAAAGAGGTCGGATGTAGGTTTGCCCAATGCAATGTATCCTTTGATCTCTTGATAGCTGCTTACATGAGCATTGATTATGGATTTTGACAACTTCAAACTTTCTTCCTTTTATCAAAATGTTAACTTTTGGTTCAGCTGTGAGGATTTTTGCTTCCTTACGCTGAGTTGTAATCCACACTGAAGGTTGCAGTCCTTGATCTTCCTAAGTAAATGCTTCAAGTCCTCTTCCCTTTCAGAAGCAGATCTGTGTCACTTGCATATTGAAGGGGTGAAGTAACCTTCCTCCAATCCTAATACTGAATTCTTATTCATGTAGTCCAGATGCTCTGATTACTTGTTGAGCATACAGATTCAAAAAGTATGATGAGCAAATACAACCCTATTGTAAACATTTCCTGATTTTAAACCATGTGGCATTCCCTTGTTTTGATCGAAAAACTGCCTCTTTATTCATGAATAGGTTCCCGTGAACACAATAAAGTGTTCTCAAATTTTGGTTCTTCTCAAGGCTATTGCATTCCTTACTTCTTCTCACGTTTTTTACAGTCCACACAGTCAAATCCCATTGTACAGTCAAAGAAACACAGGTAAAGTAAACATCTTTCTGGCATTCTCTGCTTTGAGTCAAGATCCAGCGAACATCAGCAATGACATCCCTTCTTCCACTTCTTTTGACTCCAACCTGAACCTCTTGCAACTCCCTGCCATTGTTCTGCTGCCCTCTATTGTTGAATGATCTTCAGCCAAATTTTACTTTTAGGTGATATGATATCAATGATATTTTTCTATAATTTACACATTTTCAGTCAATTTGTCATATTACTGTGGCTTGTGTGTTACAGTGTTGCTAGAAGCTCCGTCACAGGTATTTTAAATATTGGTATTTCAAATAGGGTCACCATAAATGAATAGGTTTTATCTGTCTGTCCACTTTGGATGAATTAGCCAATGGAAATTGTATAATAGCAGGGAAACATTGTCAGTTATGAATGTTACTGTATCATAATTTCCACAATGTATTTGGTCACCTGTGTTTGACGTGCAAATATGGATCTTCTTCCAAGTTTCTTGGCAAAGGTCAGTGGTGCTCTAGTATTCATCAACTTCTTGAAACATGCCAATTGGTATCCCATCAATTCCTGGACCTTTGCTTTCAGCTAATGCCTTCAGTACAGCTTGGACTTCTTCCTCCATTCCAAGTCTTTTGATCATATGCTAACTCTTGAAATATCTAGCCGTCCAACAGTCCTTTTTGGTACAGTAATGCTTTGTACTCCATCCATTCTGTTATGACGCATCTCTCATTGTTCAGTGTTTTGCCCACTGAATCTTTCAATACAGCAAATTGGGGCTTGCAATTTTTTTCTTCAGTTCTCTCCGCTTCATATATGCTGAGTGTTTTCTTCTTTTCTGATTTTGCAACTCCAGGTCTTTGAACATTTGATTATAATACTTCACTTTGCTTCTAGAGCTGCCCTCTGAAATGTTCTGTTCAACTCTTTGACTTCATCATTTCTTCCATTTGCCTTAGGGTCTACGTTTCAGAGCAGGGCCATATTGGCAACAATTGTCTGAAACCGAAGGTGAGAGGGCAGGGAAATAGGATGGAGGGCAATAGAAAGCCAGGGCGGAATTGGGCAGAATGCTGACACCTTATGGGAATTGATAGTAATGTCACAGAATATTTTTTGTATGAATTATTGAGGGGAAAACTAATCGACTTGTAAACTTTCATCTGAAATGCAATAAAATGCTCAAGAAAAGAGAAGGAAAGTTAGAGAAACTTTAGCAGCTAAAAGTAGCCCCAAGAAACATAAAAACAAAATGTCATATATCATGGCTGGGTCTTGGGACAGATAAGTGATCTTAGGAAATAACAGCAAATATGGATAAAGAAATTTAAACTTCAAAGATCGCAATCATTTATCAATTTTGGTTAATTGATTGTGAAACCTACATAATACTCATTTAACATTTTAATTATAGGGGATACTGGGAGCACGGTCTACAGGAATCCTCTGTACTATAGTTGTAGTTCTGTGAATTAAAACATATTTTAAAATAAAATTATTATTAAAACTATTAACTTCCTCTCACTGAGACTTATCTGATCATTGTAGGCTAGTAGTGAAGCGCTTAATTATTTCCACTGCTGTTACCTTTCTAACTGGTCTTTCCCTCTACAAGAGGAGATGGACGGGGCATAGTTAATATCCACAGGCTCCAAGATCCCAAGTTGATTGCTTTAGATGCCTTCTATAAGAACTTACAGCTTCCTTGATTTATGCTATCATTCTGGATTGGAATGCTTTATCATGCTGCATCAATGGGCTCAAGTCTAGGAACAATTTTTAGGATGGTGCAGGGCCGGGCAATATTTTGTTCCGTTGTGCATAATAAGGGTGCTGTGATTCATATTCGACTCAATGGGACTTAACAGAAAGCCTCGTGCACGAAATACAGCCATCCTTTAATATAATGAACATTTAAAAGTTTCATTAAAGCACGGCAATATACAAGCAATTCATTTTATAGTTTAAAAAAAAGTAAAAGGAAAGTATGGTGTGAAGCTCACAGGATTTACTTGTCTGGTCATGTGTCCTGCTCATTCATTTTATCTCATCCCTGTAAGACACTGCTGGTCTTACAGAATAAAGAAGAACACTATTGTGACCTACTTATAGCTTAGTTGGAAGACTAGCTTTGTAGGTTACCATATGAACCAGATAATATGTACGTCCTGCCAAGTCTTCAACTGCTAGAATGTATTGATCCTGATAGCAGGGGGTAGAAGTGAAGGCAGCAATTCTATATTTACTTTACAAGTGTACAACATGTTGCTTCTTTTTTTTTAAAATTCTGGATTCTTTAGTTTTTAGTGGTCAAGAAATAAATACTTTAGTTGTGAGATATAATAGTCCCTTCAAATTAGAATTGAAGATTGACTATTTCATACTTTTCAACTATGAAATAAATATCTTAAAATATTAGTGAACAAAGCAATATAACGTACATAGTAGTATAAGTGAGATGATTTATTCCACTGAAGGGAGTTAAATATAAGCTTAATCTCCTTTCTTACTATTTAATGTATATTAGTATACATCATATGTACTCTCCCTCTTTCATACTTTGTGTTTAAATTTGCAAGCTGGGCCCCAAGTTGGAGACTATGATCATAGAAGTATGTCAGAACCAGATAAAGAATTGCAATCATCTAGAGATCCTTGAAGATGGCATCTCTAGTTGCCTCCACTTGAGAAGGAGAATGTGGTGTTTTTTATCTCAATACAGAAGAGATATTTTCATTATGTCAAGTTGGGCCACTTATTTTTTTGAACTGAAAATATTAATAGAAGTATGTATGTGAGGCTTGGGGAACCAAAAAGATAGGTTACAGTAGACATTCCATAATGTTTAGCATATAAGCACGCTTCCTGTGCAGACTGAGGAAAAAGTTGGTAGAGATAGCTCCTCTCCCTATTCTTGAACTCCGCACTCAGGAATGTGATTAACACTGCGTTATTTTCTCCTTCCCAGATTGTCAAGTCAACCAAACACCAGAGCCACTGCCATTGAGTCAATGCTGACTCATAGCAACCCCACAGCCTAGGGCAGAATTGCCCCTGTGGGTTTCCAAGACTAACTCATGATGAAAGCAGAAGGGATAAAAATGTAGAGGCACAATTTGGAACCCAGTCCAGCAGTAGCGGTATCTGCAGCATTTGTAGTACTTATTGGCCTAGAGTTTTCCTGGCAGTGTCAGCATTTAATGTCCATTCCAGATGTATTGGTGGTGTCAGAAGGTGGAGCTGTCTGATACTAACTGTCCTGTGCTCTGGCTTTGGCTTTGGCTGTGATTATATTCTTGGCCTCTGTGGTAGTTATATAATCTGGTGTCATTTTGGGACATGAGAGCATTAAGAGTGAAGGGATTGAGTCTAGTCTGTTAATCAGGCCATAGCTAATGAGACCTCTGTGTGGGCATGGCCTTCCCTAATTCTGGGAAGTCTGATATTTCCTCCTTGGAGGCAGGAGACATCTGCTCCCTCAGTTCACTACCCAAAAGACACCCTAGGCTGTCAAAACTGACTCCCTGCGAGACATCCCTGAGGAAAAGCCACCTGGACCTACCCTGATACAGCCCTGGGTGCTGAGAAACCACATGGAGACCCCTGCCAGTGCTGAGGTGCTTACAATGCTACAGAATCCAAAGGCTTTCTACCCACTGGCCTGTGACCATCCTGCATTTGGTATCATTGCCTGTGTTTCGTGAATCAGAAGAGGACTTTATAGATTGGTATCAGACATATGGGCTAATATTGGAATTATGGGCTTGGACTGGACTGGGATAGGATGCTTTCTTTTTTTATTATTGAAAAAGTTTATATTTAGAATTAACCAACTGGGCTCACTTTAGATGATTCCAATTTTGTTGGCAACATCTAAAGCATCGTTGTCAGGAGCCAGTTGAACATATGCCTTCTCACTGTCAGGCCTGATCAAGACGATGACCTTGGCAATGTCAATGTCATAGAGCTTCTTCACAGCCTGTTTGATCTGGTGTTTGTTGGCTTTGACATCCACAATGAACACAAGTGTGTTATTATCTTCGATCTTCTTCGTGGCAGACTCTGGTCAAGGGGAACTTGATGATGGCATAATGGTCCAGCTTATTTCTCCTGGGGCTGCTCTTCTGAGAGTATTTGGGCTGCCTTCTTGGTCTCAGGGTCTTGGGCCGACAGAAGGTGTGGATCTTTTCTGTGTGGCTGTGTACACTTTTCAGCACGGCCTTCTTGGCTTTTAAAGCCTTTGCTTTGGCTTCCATTTAGGGAGGGGCAGGAGCTTCCTTCTTTGCCTTCGGTGCCATCTTCCTTGGAATGCTTTCTTACTGTATAATGATCCTTTATATAAAACTCTCTCTTATACACACGAGTGTCTGTGAATTTGTTTCTCTAGTCTACTCAAACTAACACAGCCTCCTTTGATGTTGTTGTTCTTTTTATTATTGTCTGTTGTCAACAAGTCGATTCTGACTCAAGCTGATCCCATGTGCCAAGAGTAGATCTATTCCATAGGATTTTTAAGGCCACAATCTCTTTATTTAAATCTGTTTTATTGGCACTTATCATAACATTAAATAGTTCAATCATATCAAGGAGAGTTGTACAATCATTACCACCATCGATTTAAAAATATTTTCTTCTTACTTATAGGTTGTGATCTTTCATAAACAAATCACTAAATCTGTCTACTGAGACCCCATTTAAAGCACCAATCTTTAAGCTAGAATTGAGTGATGAATCATTTTGCCACCCACTGACTTTCCAGATATTGACATTAGTATAAATACACATTTCTGAATTATTATTATCTGCAGTTTAAAAATGAAGAAATTATGTAACAAAGGGATAAAGTAACTTGAGTTTGATATTAGACAGCTAGCAAAAGAGTAGGTGAAACAAAAACAGAACTCAAATCTTACCTGATCACAGAGTTCCCACCCTTAGACACATCTCTCCCTGTGAAGTCTGCACCAGAATCTGTAATTATTCCTCCTGGTTTTCAGAAGATACTGCAATGTAAATTATACTAGCAATTTTGTGTTTAACTATGCAGCAATTCTGCACACTTGAAGATAACAATAACTCTAACTGCAATTTGTAGGCATTACAGTTTGGGCTGGTACATGGAAAGGATTATTTTGCAGCAAAATATAATAGGGGATATTATACTGGGGATGTTTACTCTCCCCACATCTTCATGAGAAATCTTGGGTCCTGGTCATCGTGTTCTGTCTGACCAGAGTGAGGTGCCATCAAATTGCAAGTAGGTCTGAGATGAAGTTTAACAAGCCACTCATTCCCATGCCAAGCCAGTTTAAATAATTATCCTAAATAAATGTAAACTTGCTCTTGGGAGGCTTTATCGCATCACTCTAGGACCTGTTAGGAACCAGTACTGCTTCTAACTCAGCCTCCTGTGCCATCTGCTCCATTGTCCAAAAGATGCATTAGACTGACCGGGGTCCATGCCCTTGCTGTTTCCTACTATGTAGCCATCTGTGTCTCCTGGACAACAAGGTCAATATGTAACTGAGAATGACCATTCTCTTCATGCTATTAGCTACATAAAAAGAAAAAAATGCTGTCAAGTCCACTCAACTCAAGGTCACCCTATGTCAGTCAGAGTAGAATGGTGCAGGGTTTTAGATGGCTAATTTTTCAGAAATGAATCAACAAGCTTTTTCTCTATGAAACCTCTGAGTGGACACAAACTTCTAACCTTTCGTTAGCAGCATAATGCATTAACTGTTCGCACCACATTCTTTTTACCTTGTTCAGCCTTCATAGAAGTTTAAAAATACCTTCATCATAAAAAGGTTGCATGGAAAATTATTGAATAGAATCTTGAATCTATATATGAAAGTGGATTCTCTCGAGAGTGTACTACTGTTCATTTCACGAAAATATAATTTAATTCAAAGCAGACTTATGAATGTTAGGTTTAGTTCAGGAATTCTCAGGCTTACTTTGTTTCAAATGGCTTAATCTTGTGGGAAAACTGATGGAGGACCACTCAGATTAATAAGTTTTAAGCTCACAAAAGAATAACTCATAAGAACACAAAGGAGGTCACTTATATTAAAACATAACAATTGAAATAATAAAAATACAGATTTTAAAGTAGCAATAGATTTTGTATTAATACATAAAATGAACAGATTGAATGCCTACTGTATTTTAAAGCAACTCTTAGCAAAAATTGTATTTTGCAACTACAACAAACCACATGACAAGGCATGAGTACTTTCTTTGGCCAATAGAAGCATACATATTGTTAATAGTGCTGCGATGTATTGTCTACCTTCTTACTTTAAATAAATGATATTTTAATTATAACTTAATAAAAACAAAACTGGATTTACTTTTCCCATCAAGGTCACAGTACTCCTGATTATGGTTAAGGGACCCAAATAGATTCTGAAAACAGCTCTTAATAAGTAGGCTGCAGTTGTACTAAATATTAAATGATGTATATCACTAATTTAAGAAGCATTATTCTTTTGTTGGTATGTCTTTTCTCTATTTAGCTACAGTTTTATCAATATACTCTTTCACCCTCTCAGGATATTTCTGTTTTGACAGTCATTTTTCAATTCCTTTTGTCATCATCAGAATTCTTGCATTTTTAAATCTTCATTTCTATGTTTTCATCATCTCTGGTGTCTATGTAGAAATAAAATTTTCTCTTCCTTTTCTTTCTTTCTATTTTTTTTAATGAGAGAAAATCATTGTATATGCTATAAAAGATTATGGCCCATAATGCAATAAAACATAAATAGGAGCTCATAGCGATGACATATTTTGCATAATTATATTGCTTATTTTATCATTTGTCTGTCAGTGTGTTGTACTGTGGTAGCTTTATATTGCTTTGATGCTGGAAGCAGTGTATTTGAAATGCCAGTAGGGTCACCCAAAGTGAACACCTTTCAGCAGAACTTTCAGATGAAGACAGACCACAAAGCAGGACTTGGCCTCCCACTTCAGAGGAAGTAGCCTCTGCAAACCCCGTGCACAGCTTAGATACATTGGCAGATAGTGAAAACCTAATGAAAAGAAGCAGAACATTGCTGGAGATGGTGTCAGAAGATGGGCCCCTTGGGTCAGAAATCACTGGAAATATTACTGAGGAGGAGCTGATTTCTTGAAGTGGAGTCGATTACAGTGACCACATAAGTCAGGTATATGGTGAAAGTGGAGTCTTTCTGATCCTCCTTTGCTGATGGGACATGACTCAAAGTAAGGCGACACAGCTGCAAAAATATTCTATGATCTGAACATGGAATGTGTGAAGTATGGATCTAGGAAAACTGGAAGTTGTCAAAAATGAAATATGACACATAACAGGCTAGGATAAATGTCCTAGGCATAGCTACAATAGAATGGTATTGACCATTTTAAATTAGAAAATCATATGATTTACGATGCCAGAAATAACACCATCAGGAGGAATGGCAAGGCATTACTTGCCAAAAAGGATGTAGCAAAATCAATCATGAAGTACAATGTTATCTGTGATCAGATTATATCTATATACCTTCAAGGAAATCCCATCAATACAACTATTACTTAAATGTATGAACCAAGCACAAGTGTTAGTGATGAAGAATTTGAAGAATTCTATAAATATCCTTAGTTGGAAATAGATCAAACATGCAATCAAGATGCATTGATAATGATTAGTGGTTGGAATATGAAAGTTGGAAACAAAGAGGAAGGAACAGTAGTTAGAGAATGTAGACTTGGTGATAGAAATGAAACTGAAGAATGCATGATCAAATTTTGTAAGGCCAATGATTCTTTTGTAGCAAATATCTTTTTTCAACAACACGAAAAACAACTATACCCATGGACTTCTCCAGATGGAACACAAAGAAATCAATTTGATACATCTGTGGGAAGATACACTGGGAAAGCGGAATATCATCAGCTAAAATCAGGGCAGGGTTTGACTGTGGAACAGAACATTAATTGCTCACATGGAAGATCAGGAAAATTGAAGAAAATTCAAACAAGTCTACAAGAGCCAAAAACACGACCTTGAGCATATCTGGATTTTGAGATCATCTCCACAGCAGGTTTGATGCATTGAACCCAAAGACAGAAGACTTGTTGAATTGTAGGAGGGCATTAAGACCATCATTAGTGAAGAAAGAAAAATTTAAAAAGGGAGGAAAAAAGAAAAGATCACAGTGGATGTCAGAAGAGATTCTGAAACTAGCTCTTAATGGCAAAGTAGCAATAGCAAAAGTAAGAAAGGATTATATCAAAGAGTCAAAAAGAAACTTTCAACGTTCACCTCAAAAAGGTGGTGTAAGGCATAATGAAATGTGTGAAGACATAGAGTTATAAAACAAAAAAGGGAAAAACACATTTAGTATATCTGAAGCTGAAAGAATTAAAAAAAAATTAATCCCCAAATTGCAATCTTGAAAGATTCTATAGGCAAAATATTGACTGATGCAGGAAGCATCAGGAAAAGATGGAAAGACGATACAGAGCTGCTATACCAGAGAGAACTAGTTTACATTATACCATTTCTTGAGACAGCAAATGAGCAAGAACCAATGGTGCTGAAAGAAGAAGCTCAAGCTGCACTGAAGGCACTGGTCAAGATCAAGGCTCCAGGAATTGATGGAATACCCATTGAAATATATCATCATCAAACTGATGGAGAAGGGGAAGCACTCACAAACTTGTCTGTGCCACGCAATTTGAAAGAGAGCTACTTGGTAAAACGATGTGTATTTATATCCATGACAAAGAAATGTTCAAATAGAATGTTCAAAAAATAGAACAATATCACTGATATCACATGCTAGTAAAATTTTGGTGAACATCAGCCAATGATAGTTGCAGCAGTACATTGACAGAGAGCTGCCAGAGGTTCGGGTTGGATGCAGAAGAGGATATAGAACAAGAGATACCATTGCTCATGTCAGATGGTCTTAGCTGATGGCAGAGAGTGCCAGAAATAGGTTTACCTGTATTTTATTGACTAAGACAAATCATTCAAATGTGTGGATTATTACCAACTATATATGAGGTATACCAAAAAAGTAGAATTTGTTTTCAAAGCTATTCATTTAATTATTTCTTTAAAAACAACCTTATTTCCTTCAAAGAAGTCTTCATCATACTTAATACATTTATCAAATCTGCAAGTCCATTCTTGGAAACATTTATCAATATCATCTGTTTGGATGGCTGATAGCACCTCCTTCATTTTTTTTCTTCACCTCTTCTGTGTCTGTCAAATCACTATCCTTTCATGTCCATCTTCATTAATGGGAAGGAAAAAGGAGTCACATGGAGTAAGTTCAGGTAATAAAGGTGGGTGGGTTTTTTTGCCCAAAATTGGCACATCTCCCCAGCTCCACAACTGTTAGTGTGGGTAACAATAGAAAATTAGACAAAATTTTGCAGCAACTGAAGAACTTCTGGGATATTTACCTGTGACAAAATGCAGTTTCCCAGAGCACAACTGGCAGGGGTGCAGTCAGGGGTAAATTCAGATCCTGTCAGCTCCAATCCCACTCTGCTAATCTGGTCCCCCTTCCTTGGGGAAGAGTGTGGCACAACCCTGATACCAAGGCACCCAACAAGCCCATTATGAAAAGGGAAAAAAATTAAACAATTTCAATTCCAGATTATGGTCCTTTGTGTAACTTTGAATTTAAGCCACCAGAACCCTGTCCATTATCATATCATTAACATAACAAGATAGCCAGAATTCTAATCTCCAAAACACAGTCTAGGATTTTAAGATAACAAAACAGACAGCCAACAAGTTCAGATAGCCACAGTCCAAGACAAAAACTGGCTCTACCAGCTTGGGCTCCACCAAGTCTTTAAATGGATGAAAATCGTGGCCAGACAGTCCAGACCAGGCCTGGTCCCAAGCTGCAGTCCTGCACTAACCTGGCCGGTGGTATAACAGTCACCTGCCTCATCCTAGACTCTGAAGTCCCCCACAGCTGCCGGCCACTAAATTACCAAGGCACCCTGCCTACATAGTAGTCCAACCCAGCTGCATAGTAGGCCACAGTTAGTCCTCACAAACACTCTTACATGTCATACAGAAAAAGAGCTCAGGGCTCCTTGGTCTCCCAGAACCATGACACCCAGTTCCTCCAAAATGACAAGCAAATAGCAACATACTTCAACACCCTCAACAAGAGAACAAGAAAAACAAAACACAACAGTGGAGGAAGTTGCAAACCTAATGACGCTTATAGAAGAATCATACATTGATCTATAATAAATAGAAATCTTCAGAATACTGCTTGGAATAATACAGGATATGAGGGAGGCAATGCAGAATGAAGACACATTGATAGAAGAGATGAAGTCTACGATAGAGGGGATGAATTCCATGCACCAAAGGGAAACACAAGAACGAATGGATGAAGTAACAGAGGCAAAACACAGGATCACGGACCTTACCAGGAGACTAGAAGAGGCAGAGAATTATAACAGTAATCTTGAAGACATTCAGGCAGATATCAACAAATGGGAAAGACAGTCAAAAAGATCATCAAAGAGGAGGAAGAAAACCTGAGAACAATGACAGATGCTATGAAGAGGTACAATATTAGAATAATTGGTCTATTAGAACAAAACACAAGAAGTCAACAGCTAAATTAACAAGGGAATTTCTTTGAGCAAACTTCCCCACCTTAATGAATGAAATTCAGACACTCATAAAAGAAGCAGAGAGGACACCAATTAGACTAAACCCTAGGAAGAACTCACCAAGGCATATAATAGTTAAATTATCCACCTTTGAGGAAAAAGAAAATTTTAATTGCAGCACAAGAAAAAAGGCAGTCGCATACAGTGGTGCCCAGGTAAGAATATGCTCAGACCTATCAGCAGATATCATGAAGGGGAGGAGTGAGTATATACTATCTTCCAAAAGCTAAAAGAAAACAATGCCAAGCTGAGAGTCCTCTACCCTGCCAAGCTATCTATTAAGACAGAGGATAAGATAAGAGTCTTCTAGGACAAGGAAAAACTCAGAGAATATTCCATAAGACACCCAACCCTGTGGAAAATACTTGCCAACTCAATATAGTCAGAAAGTCAACATGAACCAAGCACAAGTAGGAGACCATCATATAGCACAACTCTACCCAGAAATCAACATGCCAAAAACAATTACCTGGATAACATTGCCTCAGAAAGAAAAGAAGGCAAGAATGAAATAATCACACAAACCCAGCACACTGAATGAAGGGAGACAGGAAAACAACAAACTCAATGGTATGAGATGACAGCAATGAATCCATAGATGGGGATAATAATTCAGAATGTCAATAGTTTCAACTCATTCATTAAAAGACAAAGGTTAGCAGAATGGCTCAGAAAACATAACCCATCAATCTGTTACCTGCAAGACTCACTTTAAGCTCACAGACAAAAATAGACTAAGAATAAAAGGCTGGCAGAAAATATACCAGGCAAATGGCAACTGAAAAAAGCAGGGGTTATAATTCTAATCTCTGACAAAATTGACCTCAAGGTGCAAACCATAACAAGAGACAGGAGGAGCACTATATAATGCTAGAAGGATCACTAGATCAGGAACCAAAGAGTTTAATACATATATACATGCCGAAATAGCGACCTGTGAAATTCATCAAACAGACTATTCAAAAGATGAAAAAGAAATCACAAAATTCAACAGTCATAGTAGGTGACTTTAATACACCACTATCAGAGAAAGATAGATCACTGGGAAAAAAGCTCAACAAGGAGGCTACAGACTTAAACACTACAATTAGACAACTGGAGCTGATAGACATTATAGAGCTTTCCATCCAAAGGCCAAAAAAAAAAAATTCACTTTCTTTTAAAGTGCACACAGCTCCTTTTTGAAAGAATATCCCATGCTCGTGGATCAAAAGACTCAATATAAGATGTCAAGGCACTAAATTTAATGCTATCCCGATTCAACTACCAACAACGTTCCTCAAAGAGTTGGAAAAACTGACCACCAATTTCATATGGAGTTGGAAGAAGGTCAAAATTAGGAGAGAACTCCTCAAAAAGAAGAACAAAGTCAGAGGGCTCACTTTACCTGACTTTAAGACCTATTACACAGCCACAGTGGCCAAAACAATGTGGTACTGGAAACAATGATAGCTATTCAGACCAATGGAACAGAACAGAATACCCCGAATAAAACCATCACCATATAGACAACTGATCTTCAACAAGTGCCCCCAAAGCATCAAGTGGGCTGGCCCCTTTAACAAGTAGTGCTGAAAACAATGGATATCCACCTGTAGAAAAATTAAACAAGACCCTCACCTCACCCCAATGCACAAGAACAAACTCAAGCTGGATCACAGACCTAGATGTAAAATCCTCAACTATCAGGACCATCAATGACAGAATTGGTACAAAGCTAAGAACCTTGGCTTAGGGAATACATCAGCTAACTCCAATAGGGAAGGGGACATACACAGGTGAACCTGAAATTGATAAGGATAAAACACCCGTGTGCATCAAAAGCCTTCATCAAGAGAGTAACAAGAGAGCTCACAGACTGGGAGGGTATTTTTAGAAATGACACACAGACAAAGGGCTTATTACTAAAATCTATAATACCCTCCTAGCCTGGAAAAAAAAAAAAAAGGAAAACAGTTACCCTCCTGAGGAAGTGGGCAAAAGTCCTGAAAAGAACTTTCACTAGGGAGGAGACTTGAATGACCAATAAATATCTGAGACAATGTTCCAGATCATTAGCCATCCGAGAAAAGTAAATTAGAAAAACCATGAGATACCATTTAACACCTTTGAGGATAGTCGAAATCAGAAAGAGAGCAACAAGTGTTGGAGGGGATGTGATGAGATCAGAACTGTCCTACATTGCTGGTGGCCAAGTAGCTACATACAGCCACCGTGGAAAACAATCTGGTGATATTTGCAGCAAATGGAAATTGAGCTACCTTATGACCAGTTGTCTGCACATATGTGGTGCAATTCACAATTGCAAAAAATTGGAAACCACCTAAATCCATTGATCGACAAGTGGATTAGAAACCTCTGGCACAAACACACAATGGAGAACTGCACATCGCTGAAAAGCACTGGTGATCACATGAAGCACATCGTCTCAGGGGCAGAGTTGGAGGAAATGATGCTAAGCAAAGTTAGCCAATCACAAAAGGACAAATATGAGTCCACTGAGGTATGTATATTCAACACAGTAGTTATAGAAGAAAAGCCATTTATCTCACACTATACGGGTTGAGGTACAGGCAGTTGGATGGGGGACAGACCAAATCCCAGGATGTACATGTAATTATAGCACAAATAAGGGGAAAGGGAAGGGAGAAAAGGGGTGAGGGAGGGAGACAAGGACACTGGGGGAGCAGGGCATTAACCCACCCTGTGGGAGAGTATTACTTATGTATCCAAAGAATTGATAGTGTTCACGCAGGCCTCACCACAGTGCACCAAACCTTGAGGGCAACATAACCACATGGAGGAACTCTTGAACAGAGAGAGCTACAGGGCCAACACCAATCAGAGGCAAACGGAGCCACTCTCTAGAACTATGTGCTACAGAGAACATTACTGAAACTCCTGGTTAGGGAGAGGGGCTGGCATGCCACAACCACACAGAAGCAAACCAAGAAATAAAACAAGTGAATGTCTAGACCCCACTTTGGCACACCAAGTGCTGAAGGCATGTTCCTGGAAGGAGCTGCTAAGGAACATAGAGGACTGTAGGGCCGAGCTCGAGACATGATATCCTCTCGCTGAAGCACACTAGGACAGAGGATAATACTTGCGACACATGGTGTGGATTTAGTCTGATCTGAAACCCCCAAAACAAGGCAAACCACGAGGGGAACATAACAGATCACCAATGGGAGCAAATCCAAGCCACAAAGCCCCTGAGGAGTCCCTAAATGAACTTCAGGCTGGCAAGGGCTGTTTGTGAAATCTCCCAGGACCATTCGGGAGATAGTCATAAAGGTCAGCAGACTGACCTGGAATTACATATGCTTTGGGGTTTTTTTTGCCAGTTACTTTTTTCTTTTTATTCATCTTTTGTTTTCTTTTTGCTTTTTTCTCTGCTATTGTTGACTTTCCTACCTATATAAGATAGGCATGGGAAGCAAGTTCAAGGAAAAAGCACAGGGCTGATGGTTTGGAGGGACTTGGGGAGAGGAGGAGGCATGGGAAGGAAGCAGGGAGCAAACAACACCATAGGCAGGGGAACAACTAGGGAATTAAAATCAACAATGAGAAGGATGTAGCTATCCTGGGGGTATTGGAACAGCAGCAATCTAACTAAGAGGAATTTCTAAGAGACAGAAGAAGGGTGACCATGATGGTGTAGTAGGAGGAAGGTTAAAGGAAACAGTGTAACTCTCTAGGAAGCAAAGCTATGGATAGCGGTATAAACATAGGAGTGCATATATGTAAATACATTAATTCATAAAAATAGAGGTATTGGCATATATACACATATTATATGGCAATACATTGAGGTAGTGGACAAACTTTGGACCTATGCTCAAACACTTTGAATGCAAGAACACTTTGTACTAAGAACCTGATGTTCTGTGATGCTCACCCTCTGGACATGATCACTGATGACAGATGGGTACACAAGAAAATGTTGTGAAGAAAACTGATGATGATTGGCCATTAAAAGATATAGCGTCTTGAGTCTTAAAGGCTTGAAGTTAAACAAGCGGCCATCTAGCAGAGAAGCAACAAGACCACATGGAAAAAGCACACCAGCCTGTGTGATCATGAGGTATCAATGGGATCAGATAACAGGTATCAAAAGTCCCCAAACAAACAAACAAAACATATTGTTGAGAACAAAGGGGTCAGAGAAGAGATCCAACCCTATCTGTAGGAAGGGATGAGTAAATTAGGGCACAGTATAGCATTGCAGAAACACACAATATTCCCCTGGTTCCTTGAGGCTTCCTCACCCCCCACTATCTTGATCCTCGTCACTGAGGGCTAGACCAAAGCATGTGCACAGGTGCAGATAAGAACTCATGACCCATAGAATCCAGGTCAGATAAACCCCTCAGGAATAGGAATGGTTGTATCAATACCAGGTAGGTAGGGGGAGGGTAGGGAAAGGTGGGGAGGAGGGGAACCGACCACAGTGATCAGCATATAATCACCCACATACACAGACACCCCAGGAGGATGAATAACAGAAACCATGGGGGAAGGGAGACAGCTGTTGGTGTTAAATACAAAATGATAATAATTTATAAATTATCAAGGTTCAAGGGGGAGCGGGGAGGGAGGGAAATAAACCAGGAGCTGATACCAAGGGCTCAAGTTGAAAGCAAATGTTTTGAAAATGATGATGGCAACAAATGTACAAATGTGCTGGACACAATGGAAGTATGTATGGATTGTGAGAAGCGTTGTACAAGCCCCCAATAAAATGATTTTTTTAATAAAAAGTACAAACAACAGAGTAAAAAATACATAAATTTGAGTTGTTTTTAAATTTAAAAAAGAAAGTAAAAATTATCTATAATTTATCAAGGGGTCATGAGAGTGTAGGTGGTGGAGGGGGAGAAGATGAGCTGATACCAAGGGCTCAATTAGAAATTAAATGTTTAGAAAATAATGATGACAACATATGCTTATTACAATTATAATCAAACAAATATGTTTGACACAATTGATGCATGGATTGTTATAAAAGCTATAAGAGCCACCAGTAAAATGATCTTAAAAAAACCACAACTAAAAACTGGCAGACCGAGATGGCTCCATGAGCAGGTGCATTGTAATGGTGGCAAAACCAGTCCCTCACCTGCTACAAATGAGGCCATTTTTTGTCACACACTGTTATGCAATCTCTCTCATGTTAAAAACAAACAAACCATCATCTTGATCCCTGACTTCACTGGATGACTTGTGTTGGGTGAGGTGGCAATGGCATCTTCCACTAACTTGATTGATGTTTGCTTTCGGGTTCTAAGACGAGCTTCATACCTGATCACCAGCAATGACCTAGGGGAAAATCTGGATTGCTTCCTGGAGTTGCTATTTCAAAGCTTGGCATCTCTCCACTCGAAGCTCTTTGTCCTGGTCAGTCAGAACCCAAGGCACCAATTTTGCAGCAATCTATCTCATTCCCAAAACCTCCATTAAAATTCCCTGAACCGAGCTCCAAATTAGTGCAGATACTTCCCCAGCTCTTCAATGGCCCATCGTCGGTCTTTGAGCACAGTGCACGAATGATGTCAACCTTTTCTTTGGTTTGGAAGTTGACAGGTGTCCAGATTGAGGTTTATCATCAGTTGACATGCCACCTATTTTGAAACAAGGAAACCACCGGTACACTTGAATTTTTCCATGGCGCTGTTCGTGTAAGCTGTATTCAACAGCACAGCAGCTTCTGCAGCATTTTTCCTGAGCAAGAAGCAAAATTTCACAAGCATACACTGTTCTCTTAAATCAGCCATCACCAAAAAATGAGGTTTGAGCGAAACTCTTTTTACAAAAAAATTCACTGTGACCAGAGAGAACCTTCCCTGGCGATGCCACTGGTGGTGATAACTGAGAGTGAGTTTCTTGATGTTCGTCTGGGGTGAGGGTGGGGGTAGGGGGATACATACTAAGTTCTGTGCAGTGGAGCTTTTTTCCTCCTTTTTATTTGGTGGGGGCACCCCCCTTATACAGCCTTGAGAAGAATGGGAACTCCAGAACAATTCATTGGGCTACTGCTGAACTTGCCAATAGGTCAAGAGGCAGTTTTGAGAACAGAACATGGGAATATAGCTTAATTTAAAATCAGGAATGGTGTTTTGTAGGATTGTATCCTCTCAGCCTACTTTTTCAATCTATATTCTCAGCAAATAATTAGAGAAGCTGAATTACATGAAGAGGAATGTAGCTTCAGGATTGGAGGAAGGTTTATTCCACCTGCAATATGTGGATGACACAACTTTGCTTGTTGAAAGTGAGGCAGACTTAAAGCACTTGCTGATGAAGATCAAGATTGTAGGCTTCAGTATGAATTGTGAGTCAATGAAAAGAAGGCTGAATTCCTCACGCTGAGCCAATAGGTAATATCATAGTAAATGGAGAAAAGGTTGAAGTTGTTAAATGTTTGTCTTGCTGGGTCCACAATCAATGCTCATGGAAGCTGCAGTGAAGAGATCAGAGGTAGGTTGCATTGGGTAAATGTGTTGCACAAGGATTCTCCACTGTATTAAAAAGCAAAACCATTACTTTGAGGATTGAGTTGTGCCTGACCTAAGTCATGGTACTTCCAATTGCCTCATGTGCCTGTGACAGTTGGATATTGAATAAAGAAGACTAAAGAAGAATTCACACATTTGAATTATGGTGTAGAAGAATTTTGAAAGTAACATGGGCTGCTGGTAGGACAAACTGATCTGCCTTGGAAGGAGTATAGCCAGATGGCCCTTTAGAGGCAAGGGTAGTGAGACTTTGTCTGGTATACTTTGGACTTGTGGTCTGGAGAGAAAGGACATCATGTTAGGCAGGGTGGAGGGGCATCTAAGTAGAGCAAGGCCCTCAAGGATATGTATTGACCCAGTGGCTGCAGCAATGGGCTCAGGCATGGGAACAATTGTGAAGATGGCGCAGGATTGGGCAGCTTTGCATTCTGTGTGCGCAGGGTCACTATGTATTGGAACTGACTAGATAGCAAGGTAGCATCTAGCAACACCATTGCTTATTGGCTACATATGCCAGCTTGAGAAGACAGTTTTAAATTGTCTATCCATTTGTGGTTTAAATATATTAAATTATCCAGAGTTGCGGAATTATATGTAGTGTGAGATGTATTCACTCCCTTTTCCCTCTAGAGTTAACCTGTAGAGAAAGATAAAGCCTACACGAATCCTAAGGAACTTTGCAGAAGCACAATAAGGACAGAAGTTTGATCGATACTCTGTTGATACATTTGAACATTTGGGTTGTTTGGGAAAGTTTTTGGTGGTCCTAGAGTTTATACTGTTGTTTTAAAAAGTACCCAGAGTGATGGACGATGGCGAGCAAAGTAAATAAAGCTGGTTCACATAATAGTGGGCTTGAAATTGAGTAGGTGGAAGAGTGAGAAATATGTGCAATGTTCCCACCAGGAGTTAGGCTGGTATAGAAAGGATTTGGGGGTTAGAAAAGTGATAGATGCTGGAACAGATGGAAAGGGTGAAAATGTCAGTAGAGATCAGTGAGTGCAATAATCAGAAATCTCTTTTTGATGTAACAGAAATTTCTAACGAATTTAAAACAAAAAGTATAAGACGGAAGTGCCTCGAGAGTGTTAAGTAGGAATAGAATGTATTAAAGTAAACTGAGGCATTAAACCAAATGACGATTCTGGGAACATGTATTATAAACCTTAAAGTACGATGTGCAATAGATACATAGTCCATTGTTTTGGATCCGCTACTATAAAAGGCAATGCTGCTATATATACACTTTATATATTAAAATGAATAAAACAAAAATTGATATTAATATATTTCTATGACACTAATTTTTATAATCTTTACAAGTAGTTTGTCATTAAAAAACAACTTCAATCAATGGTTGTGTAGCCTCTCAGAATTCTTAGCGATTTAGCTATGTTTCCTTCTCATTGTCTTGTTATAGATATGGGCCTCCCGTCAAGTTGACTCTGACTCATGGCAACCATATTCACACAGAACAAAACACTGGCTGGTTCTATGTCGCCCTCCTGATTATTTTTATGATTGAGCCCATTGTTAACACCCACTGTGTTAATTCATCTTGTTGATTTATCTTTTAATTCTTTTTCTTTTACACTGGCCCTCTAGTTTACCAAGAATGATGCTATTTTCCAGAGACTGCTCTCTTCCGATATTTTGTCCCAAGTACCTGATGTGAAGTCTTGCTGTTTGGGCTTCGAAGGGATATTCTGGCTATCCTTCTTCTAAGACATATATTTTTTCCTGCAAGTCCATACTTTCAACATTCTTCACAAACACATAATTCAAAATGTATCAGCTCTTTGTCAATCTTCCGTATATATTGTCCAGCTTTTACATGCAGAGGAGATGATTGAAAATATCATGGCTTGGGTCGGGGACATCTTAGTCCTGAAAGTGATGTTTTACTCTTCAACACTTTAAAGAGATCTTGTGTGGATTTGCCCAAATGCAAATTTGAAATTTTATTGCTACTTGCATGAGAGTTGATTGTGGATCCAAGCAAAATGGAATCAATGACAATTTCAGTCTTTTCTTTTTTGTCACGATGTTGCCTACGGGTCTGGTTGTGGGATTTTGATTTTCTGTACATTAAGTTGTAATTCATACTGAAAGCTCCACTCTGCTCTTCTTCATTAAGCACTTCAAGTCCTCTTGGCTTTCAGCAGGCAAGGTTGTTCATGAGCACATCACAGCTTTTATTGCACCTTCCTCCAATCATGATGCAAAGTTATTTTCCAAGTAGCCTATATTCTCAGACTATTTTCTCAGTGTACAGATGGAATAAATATGATAGCATGCACCATTAATAATTTTAAACTCTTGTTCTGTTCAAATGACTGCCTGTTGGTCTTTGTACAGGTTCTGTGAAAACACAGTTAATTTCTCCAGAAACTCATTTTCTCAATATTATTTATAAACTGTTATTTATCCAAACAGTTAAATACTTTTGAATAGTAATAAAATAAAAACAAACATCTTTTGAATATTCACTGCTGTTGGTTAAGATCCACTTGAAGTCAGGCATGATATCCTCTGCTCTAAATTCGCTTTTGCGTCTGGCTTGAGATTCTGGAAGCTCCCTGTGGATTTACTGTTGCAACATTTAAAAATTATCGTCAGAAAAATATTACTTGCATGTGATATTAATGATATTGTTCCATAATTTGTGCATTCTATTGGCTCATCTTTCTTTGGAATGGGCACACATATGGATCTCATTTTGTTAGTTGGTCACATGACTCTTTTCCAAATTTCTTCCCACAGAATAGTGAGTGTTTCCAATGTTTCATCAGTTTGTCGAAATATTTCAATTGCGACTGATTCTTTTGTCTTTTACCAGGGAGCACTGGTGGCTTAGTGGTGACATGTTGGGCCAAGATCCACAAGGTTAATAGTGTGAAGCCACCAGCCACCCCATGGGAGAATGGCGGGGCTTTCTACTCACATAAGAGTGTCTCATATTGTTTCATATAGCTTCACTATGATGGGGATCAACTCAAAGACATAACAACAGCATTAAGGTATACAGTACCTATTTATGTACATTTCATTTTTTTCTTTTTATAACTGTAATTGACACAATTTGATTTTAGTAAATTTTCATACCTTGTTGGTAAGTGCCTTCAAGTTAGTTCCCACTCACAGTGACTCTGTGAATGAAATGCTGCTCAGTCCTGCTCTATCCTCACAAGTGCTATTATATTTGAGTCCATCGTTATAGCCGTTGTTCAATCTATTTTCCCAAGTGTGATGTGCTTTTTTCCAGGGACTGGGCTCTCCTGATTACACGTCAAAAGTACATGAGACAAAATCTCACTGTTCTAACTTGTAAGGAACATTCTGGCTATACTTCTTCCCAAACTGATATGTGTGTGTGCATAGTATATATATATACATATACATATACATATATATACATACATACACATATATTTTTAATTTTACTTCTGGCAGTTCACGGCATTTTCAATATTCCTTACCAACACCATAATTCAAATTCATCGATTCTTCTGACTCCCTTGTTCATGGTCCAGCTTTACAATGCACACGAGGTGATTTGAAATACCATGGCTTGGATCACTCTTCTGAGTAACCTTCTAACATTTCAATACTTTAAAGAAGTCTTTTCCAGCACAAAATAAACTTATTGCATAAGAATTACTCAATGAACTCATAGTCTAAAACATTTTCATTAGCGTCAATCAGCTTCACCTCAGGCATGGTGTGGCTGGTTTAAATGTACTATCTGAAAAACTTTCCCTTACTTTTATATTTAGCCAATGGGCCATGAAACAATGAAGGAAGCCTCAAAAGAAGATGAACATAGAGTAGTCATTACCCCCCCCCCAAAAAAAGCATGTCAAGAATGTGGCATATGATCAAGTATCCTTGCGACTGAAGGAAGGAGTCCAAGATGTACTGAGTCTTTACTGAAAAGCAAGGCTCTGAGACTTGATGGACTAAACATATAGAAACCAACCTCTCCTTGGAAGAAACAGAAATCTTTTTACTCCCATGAAGAGTTACATCCTCAGATACATACAATGCAATTCTCCTCTGTCCTATAGGGTCACTGTGAGTCAGAATTGGCTTGATGACAGTGAACTTAGTTTTATATCTATATAAGCACCACTAGTTTCCTTTCTCTAGAGAACCTAGCCTAAAATAAGAGGAGCGCTTTCTTTTAATTATTTTTTTATTTAAATGCAATTTTTAAAATGTACTTAGTTACAATACACTTAAAATCATGAAAATATTGTTTAGTTTAATATTAGCACAAAGGGGTGTTAGCTATTTGGGTATTTGTCAAATACTGAGAAGAGACCATTTAATACTCATTTTAAGTTTTACTTTAAGAATAATTTTACAAATGGCAGTAAAGGAAGTATCATTATCAATCACCCTTTCATTTCTTCTACCATCATTATTAATAAATATAAATAAGAATATTAAGAGCAGCCGTGTCTAGATAACTAATGCCATGCAGTCGATCCTGACTCCAGTGGGCTAGAGCAATACTGCCCTTGTTGGCTTCTGAGGCTGGAGCTCTGTATGGGAGTGGAAATCCCTATCTTTCTCCTTCAGAGCAGCTGACAGTTTTGAACTGCTAACCTGGAGTTGCCCAGTGCATAGCCTAATATGCCTGCACGGGTTCTGAATAATTCAAATGCACTTTTAAAGGAAAAATATTCATTGATCTTCTAAATTTAATCCTTGAAGTAAATGATGGGCAGGGATTTGTGGGGAGGTGGGTAGAGAGCGAGGCCAAGGTTTCTTTAAGCTGTTTATTCATACCAAGTAGATTTTATTTAGTTCTTAAACATCTCCTTTTTGGTCTTTTCTTTTCTATGCTGTATTTTTGTCTGTATACTGTTATGTTTTTATCCTTACCACCTTAGCACAATGTTGCTCTGTATCGCTGTCTGTGGGGTCTCCCAGCTGTGAAGCACCGGAGGTATGGGTGCATAATGATAACACGGGAGTGTAGAGAACACAGAGGAGGGGAGGGGTGGGTGATAGGGAGGAAAAGGGGATTTCAGGAGTAAACAATGAAGACAGGGAGGAGGCTGGGAGCACTAGAATGAAATGTGAATGCATAACCCCTCTTAAAGGCCAACCATGGGGTGGTGCTCTAAAACTGATGCAGGGGTAATTGCACAATATTCCTCGACGTGCTTGAACTATGGATTTATATGATACATAAATTACTTGCTAATAAAACTGTTGAAAAAGTATCCTTTTATAAAAATATAAAAGATCATTGGGGGCTCTTACTGCTCTTATAACAATCTATACATCAATTGTATCAAGAATATTTGTACATATGTTGCCATCATTATTTTCTAAACATTTACTTTCTCTTGAGACCTTAGTATCAGCTCCTTCCCCTCCACCCTTGTGACCCCTTGATAAATTATAAATTATTATTTTCATATCTTACCCCAACTGCTGTCTCCCTTCCCCTGTGTTTTCAGTTGCTCTCCCACCTAGGGAGTTGCTCTCCCTCCTGGTATCGTTACTCCCATTCTTATTCTTGAATTTTGTGTTTCCTGAGCTCTTATGTCTTATCTCTACCTGTGTACATGCTCTGGTCTAGGCCACAGTGAAAGGAAGTACAGGAATCATGATAGTAGGGGTGGGGGGTGGCACAAGGAAACCTCAAAGAACCAGAGGAGTGTTGTATGTTTCATCAGTGCTACACTGCATTCTAGTAGACTCATCCTTTCCTTGTGACCCTTCTGGGAGGGGATGTCCTATTGCATACAAATGGATTTGGGATCTCCGGTCCAATCACCTTAGTTCTCAATGATATAGTTTTGTTTGTTTGTTTTAGGTCTTCTGATACCTGTTACCTGATCCTGTCAACACCTCATGATTGCACAGGCTGGTATGCTTCTTCCATGTGGGCTTTGTTGCTTCTGAGCTAGATGGTCATTTGTTTAACTTCAAACCTTTAAAACCCCAGACACTATATCTTTTGATAGCTGGGCACCATCAACTTTCTTCCCCACATTTGCTTATATACACATTTGTCTTCAATGATTGTCCCAGGAGGGTGAGCATCACTTTCAACTTATGTACCTATTACCATCCAGTCAATTCTGAGTCACAGGGCCCCTGTAGCACAGACGAACTGCACCATCTTTTTCCTGTAGAGTGTCTTGTAGGATAGAATTGCCTATCTTTGGATTAGCACCTCAGCACTTAACTACTGGCTACTAGGACACTTTCCTGGATTTATATAAACCAAATACACTGTCATTGTCATTGAGTAGACTCAAACTCATAGCAAACCGATATAAGGTACCTGAGGTTGTAACACTTTACAGAGACAAATAACTCCATCTTTTTTATGTGGAGCTGGTAGTGGGTTTGAATTGCTGACCTTGCATTTAGCAATCCAACACTTACCCCACAGCACTACAAGGCTCCTTTACAGAGTCATGCTTCAATAAATACATCCAAAGTTCTCAACGTGAGTATTAAGTCAATGGCTCCTAATTTTAGGAGTAGTTTTCCCCATACTTATCCCAAATTCTCTCATACTATAATTCTATTACAAACTCATTTATGAGTATTATTCCACCTAAATAAGGGACTATCCTTTCTGCCTAGACAGCTCATTTGAGTGCAATTGAACCTGCGTGACAGCATGGACTAAATGGGGCATAGGAAAAATGATCATATGACCCTCATTGTTTTTCCTATGAAAAAATAACAAAGTGAAGCAATTTATGTCTTATGAAAATAAGGTGGCCATGGAGACTGCCTTTATGAATCCCAGTGTAACTGATATAATAACATTCTCCCGATTTTCACCACCCATGAGTTAAGACTACTTCTAGTTCCCCAAACCTTTTTGTTCTTTGTTGAAAATGTGTCTCTGGGGAAGCAGAGCAAGGCATATAAATCAGCAGGATGGTAATCTTTTCCCACAACGAAGTGTGGAGGAAAGACATTGGCATTGTCAAGTAAAAAGATGCATTTACATGTTGTATGGGGAACGTTCATAAAAAGAGCTTTGTGTGCTTGCTCTGCATAATAAAGAAAAGTAGAAAAAACATAAGAAGTTTGAAAATTGTTTTCCCTGTTTTTGTTCACAGCTTTTTGTATAGAAATCTTGTATAAACATTATCAAACATGTTAATTTTATCTACTGACTAAGGGAATTGCATTGAACACAGAATTAAATTTCTCACTAATATTTTTTCTTCTAAATTTTACATCAATAACAGATGTACTGTTATTTGCTTCCATAAACAAATGCTGACTTATCTTTCTAAATGCTATTGCAAGCCAGGTTGTATTATTTGAAAAATTAACAGCAAAAGTCACAACCTAACTTAACCGAAACAATGACCAGTCCCTTAAATGTGAAAGCATTAATTTCCAAGATGAGAATGAGTAAAATATTCCTTGATTAGGAGTTTAATATACACATAGTATCACACTTTAATTTATGGATTATAGGTTTTTATAATACCATTCCTCTTAAAGCTGACTCCATGATTAATATAAAAATATCACAGCCACCATTTTCTCCTCTTCACTCTGATGTTATTGTTGCTATTAACTGCATTGAGTTAGTTCCCAATTTAAGGAGAATCTGGCTCACATTCACTCCATGCATAAGCATGCGAGCAGAATCGTTTCATGTTTTGCCTGCTGAGTGGCAGGTGGATTTGAACAGCTGACCTTGCAGTTGGCAGTCCAGTGTTACCTGACAGCACCATCAGTGTTCCTTACATACCAAAGAGCATATGAAATAGTGTTCATCTTCAGAGAGATTAAAGTGACTAGAAAATTATTTATGAAAAAGTGGTGGAGAAGAGTGATTGTTTTATAGAAGAACTACATCATATATAGCGAGTGGATCCTTAAAATTCCTTATCGTTGGGATTTTTAAGATAACTAAACCCTGGTGGGGTGATAATTCAGGTCTTGATTGGTGATCAAAATGCTATCAATTCAAACATATTCAATGGTTCCATTGGGGAGACGGCTGGTAATCTGCTTCCACAGAGCCAACCATCACAGCCTAAGAAGCACGATGGCACTGCCGCTCCGTCAGAGGGCTCCCTGAGGCTGAAATGGAGTCAAGGGCACCGAGCAAAAGAGGCTCAGCATCTCTCTGAAAGCTTTCTTCATCTATTTCTTGTTCCCTCTCTCTTCAGTCAAACCCTCCCAAGAATTCTGTTCAAATCTATTTCCCTTCCAACTCTGGATCATTTGCTTCTGTACTGCATACTTTTTTCCTGGTGTTTAGCTGCACAGTGTGGATGAGGCAAATGATGAACATGCTCAGCTACTGAATGCAAGTTAGAGGTTTGGATCCCCCAAGGTGCCTCAGAAGTTAGACCTGACAATTTACTAATGACAAAAAAAAATCCACCTTTGGAGCTCAGTCTAACTCTGATATACATATATGCCTATGGTCTCAAAATCTATCTCATTAAGTTCTCCTGCAATCTTCTGAAAATGAATTTACCATCTTCTTTGTCCAAATATCATTCTTCTTCTTCATCTTTGTCTTTGTCTTCGTCTTTTATTTGCATTTCAAATCTAGGCTTAAGAGATCTCCATCCACTCAAGCCTCCAAACATGAAGCCTGAACCATATAAGCCTTGGTCTTCTCCCTTAACCGGTTCCGATGGGATCTTGCCCTTACTCACCACCTCTTGTCATTTCACTTGGACTTTTGTAGTAACTCCCTAATTGATCTTGATTTTCAAGCTTGATTATTTTGAATTCCATCTACTAAGAAGAGCTATCCCCTAGTAAAATCTGACCTTGAAAACACCTGTCTAGGAGGCCTGTGTCCCACGTGTTTTCTATAAATTCTTTCTTCACGACCTGACCCTTACATCTGAAGGGCTTCTTTTCCTCTCTTGCCATCTTACTTTTTGCACTTGTCACCCAAGTTCAACTCTGTAGTTCTCAAACATATTTTTTCATCTATGCTTTTTTGTGGAAACTCTCATTTAAAAAAAAATCTGTCTTGTCCTTATTTATTCTTCAGTATTCAACAGAGGTGCTGCCTTCTTTCTGAAACCTTGCATTTTACACTTCGTTCAATTAAGTGTCCTTGCTTAGTGATGTTAAATTGCTTTAGTCATGTCTTCATCTTATCACTTATTATATTAAATAAATATGATGTTAATTTCTATCTTCCCAGAAGACATTAAATTCCTTTGGGGCCTCAAACAATAGTTCTTAGTCACTTACATTGAAAAAAAAAAACAAAACAGCTGTCACCGGTTGGAGTTTACTCATGCCAGCCCCGTGTGTATCGGAACAGAACGGTGGTCTCCATGCTGGGTTTTCTGAAGGAAACCAGCAGTTTTCTTACTAGGTGCCTCTGAGTACACTTGATTCATTAGTCTTTAAGGCTGCAGCCAAGTGCTTTAATAATCGGCACCATCCAGGCATACCTGGCACACAGTTAAATAAATGCTGCTAAATTGAGCTGGGTTTAAATGAGGAGGAAATTCTGAGGTAAATATTTATTCTTATATGTTAGTGTTTCTCTAAACAAACAAGCAAAAACAAAAAAGCTTCTATGCTTTGAACATGTTATATTGCGTGTGACTCAGCTAGATACTATCATACATTATTAAATTTTTATGTCCACTATAAACCTGGGAAAGGTAGTGTTATCTTGCCATTTTGGAACTGAGAAAAAAATCAACTGTATTAATAACACACACCTAAGAAGAGTCACTACTGGAATTGATACTATGAAATAAATTCCCTTCCATATAGCATCGAGCAGGGCAATAGGACCTTACACCCAAGCTTTCATCTAAAGGAGGCCTCCTCCAGTTCTGTGTATGTGAGTGAGGGTTGCTGTATTGATGATAGTGATGTTTGATCTCTGCTTAATTGAGTTTCAAATTTTAAACATATTGTCTCTATTCCAAAGGTGAGCTGTACAAGGGTTTGCTGTAACGTGCGCCAAAGTGGGCAACAGGATCATGAACATTCTCAAACGACTCTGGGATATGTTTCTATGGTCTTTTAAATAATTTCTACCTGATCATCCTCCATTGGAAGTTTGCTGTGATGTCCTTGGATTAATGACCTTTTAAGGATGTTAAAGCCCCAGGAGAAAAATGTTTCTGGAATTTTCAGAATCTGGAAACCTTGAGCTAGAAGACACTGCACCAATTATTCTGCTCTTTATTTCTTAAATAAAGATTTTGGCTAACGTTTTCATTGTGTGCATAAAGCATGGTGTGAAGTAGGAAACGGAAGCCATTCCTTTATATGCCACACTTCCAAAAACGCATTTTCACACTGAAACATCTGCATTGTCTAATCTATTAAAAAACGTTTTTCCGTAATGCATTTTTGTTATTCACTTTTGTCTTTTATATTCTACGTGACAGTTCTACTGCAATCGAATGAAGCAGATCTCATTATAGAGGCAAATGACGCTAATGGCCCGCAAGTTATTCAGATGATCTCCTGTAAAAACGTTAACAGTTAGCATTCAGCTTAACGCTGGATATTGGTAATGTTATATATCCAAGGGATTTGATTTAGAAGAATTTGGAATAAAATTGAAAAGCATAGCGCATGTGTGTGTGAGTTTTCCTTTTCTCTCTGCCTCAGGCTTAAGGTAATTTAATAGACCACTAAATTGGGTCAGTGACTTCTGATCCTGCTCCTCTGATCCTGATGCTCTGCTTTGAACACCGTACTTTATTTCACAGAATATTAGCCTTGTAATGATCATTATTAATTTTAGGAGACTATAATATTTTGTTATCTATGATAATATATGCTGTTTTATATTTCTTTTCTGTATGAAAATACCAAAATTACTTGTTTATGTGTCTACTGGAGATTAAACATTTGGCTATTATTGTTTGTTTGTTCTGCTAGAAACAAATGCAATGAACAATCTTGTAACCTGGTATGCATTCTTTATGCACAAGTGTCACAGTTTAGAGATAATATTTTTGACATAGAATTACAAATCTTCAGTTCAATAATCGTGCAGCTCCCATATTATAAGACATGGCAAAATTGCTTTCCAAGTTGGTTGAGGCAATTTATGCTCCCATTAACAGTAGATGCAGGCTTCATTTGTTCTACAATCTTGCCGATAGCTGTGAAGATCAGTTATTTTTCTTTTGAATATTGCCAAAAGATAGTATATTCTGATGAAGCAAACAGACCAAGTGTCACAGCACATCTTTCTCTTAGCAGTCATACAAATGAACTTCTTCTATCACTTAAACTATTGCAGAGCATAAAGAAGAAAAGTTTCCTAATTCCCTCAGGTAATCAGCAGTACCTTGTGTTTCTCTTGTCCTAAAATCTCCATTTGCAGTTGTAGCGAGTATGCTGCTCATCACAACGTTCAAACCAACAAGCGGCTACGTGGGACAAGGACGAGTGTGTCTGCTCCCATAGCAACGTGCATTTCTGCAATGCAGAGGGGAAGAGTCCCGCTCTGTTCTGCACGGTTGCTATGAGTGAGAGTGGCTTATCTGTTTATTGTGGACACTCATTTGAGAATTATTTTCATAAAGTATAGAGTGACACTTTTCGTGATATAAAACTTTTAGTGAGGCAAAAGAATAAAACATTCACAGAGTGTAATGCAAGCAACAAAATGAAGAAAATATTTGAATGATTCAAGTAAGGGAAATGGTGAAATTCATTAATTTAGGAGGCACTTACAGAAAATATGAAAACCAGCAGCAACTCAATAATTTCTGGGGGAAAAAGCATAAACAAGTAGTTTGTGAAAGAAATGTATGATCATTAACAAATCTATTTACACTCAATTATATTTAAAAAATAAAAATAAGAGCATGACATCTATTAGTGTGGAGAGATTAAAATATTTATACTTATATGATTTAGTGGTGTGCAAGAGGAGACTTGCAGATACCCATAAATTGATGCAGGTTTCAAGAAGGACAGTTCAGAAAATTTAAAAATGATCATGCTGCTTAATTTGATAATTTTATTTCAAGAAAATTGCTCTATAGAAACTCTTGAACAAATGCATGTAGGATAAAAGTACACAGATATTTAGCATGGCCCATGAGTGCTAAAAATAGAAACAACCTAAGTGTTCATTAATAGAGACAAAGTAAATGAGTTCTAGTCACGCCTTTCAATAGAATAAGGCACTGATTAAAATAACAAGAATGATTTAGAAAATATTCCCAATACAATAACATAGGGGAAAGGACATCTCCAACTCTGACTCTACTTCAAATACCTATTTTGATGTAACTGCAGCTATACTTTGTTTATATACACCAAACCATTAAGACTGAGGACGTTAGCATGTAATGGGCTAAGGGACATGCAAAAAGGGAGTCATTTTTTCATACATGTATATGCACCGCTCATCTGTAACTGTTACAACATTTCAAGAGGTAATATGTGATAAAATCATGCTGACAATAATTTAAAAATGGTTACAACAGCACAGCAATAAGAACCTACCAGATATGTAAGCCAGATTAGAAATGGACATGGAATAAATGAAGGATAGATCCTGCCTAAAAGCAGGTAATATCAGAAATATGTTAACTTGTGTATGCAAAGGCATAACATATCTTGCACAACATCATGAAGCATGGGAATCATGAGATCTTTAATAATCTGTAATGCGATTACAGTAAAAACAATGATTCCCACAGAATCACAGAAAAATTTTAAAACAAAAATATCAAAGTGTCAAGTTATTGTTCTTGACACATCCTGCATCTAAGTCTATCCACTTCACAAGACAGTGTTTTAGTTTCTCTACTCTTTCCCCAAAAGCTTCTGTGCTGTTCGGTTTAATCACATCGAAAGAGTGGTTTGGGCATCCTTCAGGGGTTCAAATTGTGTTCCTTTTAAGTAATTGAGTTTGGGGAGCAAAATGAAGTCTGAAGAGCCATGACCAAACCTACAGGATGGACGGGAAAGGGTTCTTATGGACAGACCTTGCGATTCTTATAATGATTAGGTAGGCACATTGCTGTGTTTCCAAAAACAACTGTCTTGGCTTTTTTCCTTGAAACTTTTCATGATAAGCCCATCTGATTGCTCTGGGTCCTTCAAGAAAATCTGTCAAGATATCTCCTTTAGATACCCACAAAATGGTCAGCACAACCTACTGAAATCAGCTCTGGGCCTTGAATTTAACTGACCCAGCAGATCCCCTCAGAAGTCACTGTTTTGATGTGATTTTTAAAGCTTCCTGAAGAGACTAGGAAGCATCCCTGGTGGCACAGTGGGCTGTGCTTTTGGCTATCAACCATAAGGTCAGTAGTTCCAATGTACTAGCTGCTCTGAGGGAGAAAGAAGAGGCTTTCTCCTTCAGTAAAGATGTAAAGCCGTCAAGATCCTAGATCTAGTTCAACTCAGTCCTGTAGGATTGCTATGAATCACGAGTGCTTTGGTGGCAGTTAGCTTTTCTTTTTTTTAATAAGACTAAGATAAGTGTAATATTGAGAGAGCTTGTCTGTAGTCATCCACTAATAACAGAAACATATTTAAAGACATTTTATGTGGAATAGCTCATGTATACATAAGCTGGAACCAAAAGTTCTATTGGACTATTAATAGAACAAGAGGTGGTAATTTGAACAAAACAAGGGGGTATTTTTTTCTTTCTTTACATTTTATTAGGGACTCATACAACTCTTATCACAATCCATACATATACATACATCAATTGTATAAAGCACATCCATACATTCCCTGCCCCAATCATTCTCAAGGCATTTGCTCTCCACTTAAGCCCCTTGCATCAGGTCCTCTTTTTTTCCCCCTCCCTCCCCTTTCCCCCCTCCCTCATGTGCCCTTGGTAATTTATACATCGTTATTTTGTCATATCTTGCCCTATCCGGAGTCTCCCTTCCCCCCTTCTCTGCTGTCCCTCTCCCAGGGAAGAGGTCACAAGTGGATCCAACAAGGGGGTATTTTGTAGTTCAAAACCATGCAAAGTTTGGAAAGAGTTGTGCCTTTTCACCAAATAATCTGAAAAATGAGAATAATTGTAAAAGAACACAGCATCAGAATTGGAGACTCACTAAGAGCTTATAATATATGGATGACACAACTTTGCTGAAACTAAAGAGAACTCACTGATGAAAAGCAGAGATGACAGCCTTTAGTATGGATCTCAGCTCCACCTTTTAAAAAATACAAACAGCTAAGTAAGCAACATGAAAAACAGAGATAGGAGTGAAATTGCGAGTCAGTTCCTACCCACAGCAACCCCTGTGCCAGCCTCATAATTATGTTTGAGCCCATTGCTGAAGCCATGGTGCCAGTCCATGTTGTTGAGGGCTTCCTCTCTTTTGCTGCTCTCCACTTTACCAAGCATGATGTCCTTCTCTAGGGACTGCTCTCTGCTGATAACATGTCTAAAGTATGTAAGGAAAATTCTTGCCATCATTTCCTCTAAGAAGCATTCTGACTGTACTTTCTCCAAGATATATCTCTTCTGTTGGAAGTCAGCAGTAGTTATGATATTCTACATAAAAACCATAACTCAAATAGACCAATTTTTCTTTGATCTTCCTATTCAATGTCCAGGTTTCACATGCATATAAGGCAATACCATGTCTTGGGTTAAGCTGAGCTTAGTCCTCAAAGTAACATCCGTGCTTTTCAATACTCTAAAGAGGTCTTGTGCAGCAGATGAACCTAATGCAACATGTCTTTTGATCTCTCGATTGTTATTTCCATGAGCATTGATTGTGGATCCAAAAAAAGAGAGTAAATCCTTGACTATTTCAACTTTTCCTCCATGTATCATGATCTTATCTATTGGCCCAATTGTGAGGATTTGGGTCTTCTTTACATTGAGTCACAATCCATATGGAAGGCTGCAATGCATGATCTTCATCAGCAAACGCTTAAGCCCTCCTCACTTTCAGCAGGCAAGGTTGTGTCATCTGCATATTACAGGTTGTTAAGTTTTTTTCCTATCCTTATGTCACCTTCTTCTTCATATAAGCCAGGTTCTCTGCTGCTTTGCTCTGCATGCATATAGAAAAAGTTGGGTGAGAGGATGCAACGCTGCCACATATCCTTCCTAATGTAAACCAGGAAGAATATGCCTTGTTCTTTTTGCACAACTGCCTCTTGATCCATATACAAGTTCTGTTTGAGCACAATGAAGTTTTCTGGAATTCTTGAATTTTTTGTTGTGACCCACACAGTCAAACATCTTTACATAGCTAATAAAACACAAACAAACCTATTTCTGGTATTCTCTGCTTCCAGTCAAGATCCATCTGACATCAGCAATGGTATCCCTTGTATGGAGACCACTTCTAAGTCTGCCTCAATCTGGCAGACACTGTCAAAGTACTGCTGCAATTGTTGTTGGGTAATATTCACCAAACTTTTACTATTTACATATATTGTTTTATAATTTGAGCATTGTTGGGTTTACTTTCTTTGGGATGGGCACAAAAATACATTTCTTCTAGTTAGGTGGGCAAGTAACTGTCTTTCAAACTTTTGTGACATAGATGTGTGAGTGCTTCCAGTGCTTCATCAGCATGTTAAAACATTCCAATTGGTATTCCATAAATTCCTGGATCCTTGTCTTTGCCTAATGCTTTCTGTGCAGCGTAGATTTCTTTCTCAAGGGCTATAGGTTCTTGCTCATATGCTACCTCTTGAAATGGCTAAAAATTAACTAGCTTATTTTGGTACAATGACTACTCTTTTCATCTTTTTATGCTTTCTGTACAATTCAATATTTTACCCATGGAATATTTCAGTATTACAACTTGAGCCTTGAATTTTTTTTCTTGAGCTCTTTCAGTTTAAGATATGTGGGGAGTGTTCTTCCTTCCTGTTTCTCTAACTCTAGATGATTGCACATTTCATTATAACATTTTACTTTGTGTTCTCGAGGCCATTGAAATTTTCTACTCAGCTCTTTAGCTTCATCATTTCGTACATTTGGATTAACTACTGAACAATTAAGAGCAAGTGTGAGTCTCTTCTGACATCCACCTGATCTTCTCTATCTTTCCTGTGTTTATAATGACCTTTTCTTTCTTCACGAAGGACGTTCCTAATGCCCTCCCACCGCTCATCCAGCCTTCTGCAATGCAGCCAATCTGTTCTCTGCATGTTCTTGAAGTTCAGGGGGAATAGACACGAGGCTGGTTTTTGACTCATGGGTTTGTTTTGATATTCTTCCTCTTTACCTTGAACTTACATATGAGTAATTGATAGTCTGTTCCACAGTCAACCTCTAGCCTGGTTTTAGCTACTAGTGAGCTTCTCTATGGTCAGATGTAGTCAATTTGATTTCTGTGTACTCCATATGGAGAAGTCCACGTGTATAGTTACCCTTTTTGTTGCTGAGAAAAGATATTTGCAATGACGAAATTATTGGTCTTACAAAATTCGATCACAATATCTCCAATTTCATTTTTCTCGTCAAGACTATATATTTCAACTACTGTTCCTTTCCCTTTGTTTCAAACGTTTGCATTCTAATTGCCAGTGATGATCAGTGCATCTTGATCGTGTGCTTGATCAATTTCAGATTGAAGATGGTGGTAGAATTCCTTAATTTTTGCATCACTAGCTTTGTGAGTGGTCCTTTAAGTTGGATAATAGTTATATTGATTGATTGTGTTCCCTTGTACATGGATGGATATTATCCTATGACAGACAGCATTGTATTTCAAGGCACGTCTTGAAATATGCTTTTTTACAATGAATGCAATGACATTCTTCTCAACTATGTCATCCCCACAGAGCAAATCATATAATTTTCTGATTCAAAATGGTCAATACCAGTTCATTTTAACTAATACCTTAAATATTGATATTTTTTGTTCTAGTTTAGTTTTTATGACATCTAATTTTCCTAGTTTCATACCTTCCAAGTTGTAATTATTAAAATGATGCCTGCAGCTGTTTCTTCTCATTTTGAGTTATGCATCATCAGCAAATGAAGGTCCCAAAGGTTTTATTCCCACAGGCTTTTATTCCAGCTGTGTTATTATGGCTGACTCCACTGGGGAAGGGAGATGCTTCTCAGTTGTATTTTGAGTGCTTTACAATCTAGGGGATTATCTTCTGGTGCTATTTTGATAACATTTTACTTCTATTCGTTACATTTTCAGTAAATGACCATGTTCCAATCCTGTCCACGGGGTTTTCCATGGATAATTCCTCTGAAGTGGACAGTCTATTTCTCCTCTGTAGACTGTTCTTAGTCTACAAGCTCTGCTGAAACTTGTAAACGTGCAGTGACCCTGTTGTTAGCTGGAATACCAGTGACAGAGCGACCAGCACCCTAGGCACCCACACAAGTGACCACAGTATGACCAATTAGCAGATGAGTGCTGGGGATGTCATTATACTGGAATCCAAGATCAACTTCCAAAGAAGAAGCAAAAAAAAAAAAATCAAATGATGTATTTCATTAGGCCAAATTGCTGGAGAAGACCTCCTTAAAACGTTGAAAAGTAATGATGCTGCTCTGAGGACTAAGGTGCACCTTGTGCATGCCATTCACCTTTTAAATAATTTTGTGTGCAATTTTGGCAAAAATTTACAGAGCAAAAGCATTTTCCATTCAATAATTCAAACACATTTTGCTTCATGCTATGGATAGCAATCCCCACAATGTAACAGCATCCATCCCACTTGCTCCCTGTGTTTCTGTTTTCGTTTACCTGTTTTCTTATCCTCTTGTACTTTCTGACCTTTGTCTCTGGGCAAGCAGTGCCCTTAGGATCTGTGATGGTTCATTATCTCTCCCTACTGTTATTGCTTAGCTTATAAAATGATCTATTGTGTGACTGCATGTTCAGCCACAGGGGTGATTTTGTGGAAGAGTGACTAAGGGTCATAGTCACAGGGGTTCCACTCAGCCCATCATTGTTTAATGGTTTCATTGGATCTTCACATATCACTATGTACTATTCAAAAGTTCAATCATATCAAGAACAATTGTACAAACGTTACCACAATCCATTTTAGAACACTGTCTTCTTCTTTGTACTCATTGCCAATTGTGCTTTATTCATTTAATTTTGATAAAGATACACACAACAAAACGTTCTCCAATTCAACAACTGCTGCATGTATAATTCAGCGCTATTGATGATACTCTTTGTGCTGCACAATCATTACTGATATACTTTTCCAAATTATTCCACTACCACTAACATATATAGAATGCCCTCATCCAAGCATATTATTTGTTCCTCTCTTTGTCTTTGAAAGCAGAAAACTGAATTTGGAAGATCTAATCAGAATCGATGCATATGGTGGTAGTGAAGAATATTGCCCTCCCAGAGGAACAAATGTATCTTGGAAGAAATACAGCCAGAACACTCCTTACAAACAAGAATGGCAAGACTTACTTTGGACATATTATCAGGAAAGACCGACCACTAGAGAAGAGCATCATGCTTGGTAAAAAGAAGATTCTCAGTAAGTTGGGTTGACATTATGGGTTCAACCTGAGGAAGGCAGTGAAGGTGGTGAGGGCTGGGCAAGATATCTTCCTGCTGTCTGTGTGAGTCGGACCATACACAGTAGCACACATGTACAAGTATGTGCCCCTAAACATCTGTTCTGGCAACATCTGGCTGCATACATGCCCATTTCCCATGGGTGGTTTGTTTTTAAAAGAAAACAGCTCTCATTTTGTTATTTCCCCATAATGGTTTTAAAGGGAGCACTGGTGGGTGATACATATGGGACTGCGAACCGCAAGGTCGGTGGTTCAATCCCTCCAGCTGCTAAGTGCAATAAAGATGAGGCTACTGTGCTACCACATAGTATTTTGGCCTTGAAACCCCTATATAGAGTCACTGTGGCAATGGCATAGGTTTTGGTAATGGTTTTAAAGGCTCTAAACATGTTGTAAGGTACCATCAAGTCAGCTCTGACTTACAGTGACCTTATGTATTGCAGAATGAAACATCATGCTACCATGCCCTGCTCATTTCTGAAATCTTGACCATGGGACACAAAGAAACTATGCAGTCTTAACAGATCATATGAATTGGGCTATATTTGGACAACTAAATGGAAATTGTATATACACCTAGGCTGTCTTGGTTACCTAATACTGTCCTTAAAGAAATATCACAAGTGAACAGCTTAAAAGAACATAAATTCTCCCTGCCCACCCCGGTTCTAGAGATTAAAAATGTAAATCAGAAATGAAAGAATGAGAGACTCTAAGTGCCCAGGGTAAAAGAACAAAGAGGCTTCTTGTTATGTGCAGTCTTTCACTCCTGTTATTTAGGGGTTCCTGTTGTGGCCCCTCTGCTCCTGTCACCAGTGCTGGAAGTGGCCAAGGTGCTCCCATGTGCTGCGCCCTAGGTGATGGGGGCAGCTGCACATGACCAGAAGTGTCTTCACCACGCAGGGCCACTGGCACAGCTGCCCTCCTGACAACCACACACTTCATCTCCTCAGCTGCCTCCTGTGCCCTGGATGCCCCTCTGGAAGGCCCTATGCTTAGGTGTGAGCAAAGTCTTGATTCCGCTATTGGTACAGCCCATGCTTGGCCAAGTCCCACATCTGACAATGCCTAAATCCGAGACATACAACTCTCAGACTCTGTCGCTCAGGGTTCTGTAGCTAATGGTTAGCTGTGGATTGTAGGGAGACGGTGCAAGGCTGATTGCCACAAGGTCGAAATCAGACATCCCCAGCCTCCACCCTCCGAACCACGTCTGACACCAAGTAGCACTCCCATTCTTTTCTCTACTGCCCTGTCTCCCACGGCCCTCCACTCTGTAGTGGGGCTCAATAATTCATTGCAGTGGCCACACAGAACTCACAGAACATGCTCACAATTGTGGAGTTCATTCGGGAGGTTACAAATGCTCCTGACATAGTTGCTCAGTCAGGACAGTCTCTTTTCTGCTGCGTCCTCAGGCAGGCCTCTCTTTGGTGCTCAGTCACTTGGCCTGGCATCTGCCACCCAGTATTCTAGTCCACTGTAAACCTCCATCAATGACATTGTCTTCTGACTCCAAGGTCAACAAGCTTAACTACTTCAAGTAAGTGCTCAGAGGCACTCATTATAAACGTCCGCCTCCTGCACCCAAGCCGTCAGCCTTACTGAGTGCTTCACCTGTGGGGAAGGAAGTCCGCCCGCTGCTCTGCCTCACACTCCAGCGCCTTTTCCTTCAATTGCTGCTCCTCTGAACTCCTTTGAATCACAGAGGTTCAATCCGGTGGGTATCTCGGGGTCCAAAAGGTGCACTCCATCCTGGATCTACTCTTTTGCTGGTAGTGAGATCTCTCCCCTTTTCTGCTTCTGAGATAGCTCATTTAAAAACCAGAGGATGCACAGCGGTACAGTTGGGATCTGGAAACACAGGGAATACAGAACAGAAGAACCCCTCAGGACCAGCGGTAAGAGTGGCGATACCAGGAGGGAAGGGCGGGTAGAAAGGGGAACCGATCACAAGGATCTACATATAACCGCCTCCCTGGGGGATGGGCAACTGAAAAGTGGGTCAAGGGAGACGCCGGGCAGTGTAAGATAAGATAAATAATAATTTATAAATTATCAAGGGTTCACAAGGGAGAGGGGAGTAGGGAGAGAGTAGGGGGAGGGGGAAAAGAAAAATGAGCTGATTCCAGGAACCCAAGCAGAAAGCGAGTTTTGAGAATGATGAGGGCAACGAATGTATAAGTGTACTTTACACAATTGATGTATGTGTGGATTGTGATAAGAGTTGTATGAGCCCCAATTAAATGATTTTTAAAAAACCCCAAAACGAGTAGGATGGCAATCACAGAGAGTTATGGTAACAAGCACTCACAAGTGAATCCTATCAGTATCTTCCCTCGCTCCTCTCGCCCAGGCCCATGAGGAAAAGGTCATTTGGGGAAGTTACAGAGACTATGGCTAGGAAAGCCACATGAAATAACACTGAACGGCTGGCTCCCATGCATTGTATGGGGACAGTCCCTATATGTCATGGTGTTCACCCACTGCCCAAATCACATGATGTCCTATGTCTCAGAAGGTATGGTGAAGGTGACTCACACCTGTATAACGGTATGCATCAAGCCACAGAGCACTTCACACGTGTGGCTGTTAATTGCCAGGTGGTGGGTTCTGACACATAGTGACCCCGTGCACGACAAAACAAACACGTCCCTGTCTTGGACCACCTCATAATTATCGTAAGAGTTGAGCTCTTGGAGCCACTGTGCCAATCCATCTCCTTGAGAGTCTCCTCTTTGTTGCTGACCTTCTGCCGTGCCTTTTTCCAGCGATTGGTCTCCCTAAATAATGTGTCCAAAGTATGTGAGACTAAGTCTCAGCAGCCTCATTTCTAAGGAGTATTCTGCCTGTACTTCTTGCAAGGCCTACACGTTTGTTCTTCCAACGTCAACATTCTTCACCAGCACCGCAATTCAAATGCATCAACTTTTCTTCAGCCTCCCGTAGTTGAGGTCCAACTTTCTCATAGTTGACTGACGTGGTCGGGGACTTCTGACCCCGCAAGGTGGCGCCCTTGCTCTCCAACACTGTAGAGAAGTCTTGCACGCAGATTTGCCCATGGTAATATCCCTTTTGAATCGTTGGCACTCTCTTCCTTGAGCATTCATTGTGCATCCAATCAAGATAAAATAATTGATAGACCATATATATAACGGTTTCTAACGATAAGTTGCTACGTTTTGACTGTGCCCTGAGAATGAAGGGAAAGCAAGGGTGACTGAGTAAGCATGAACCACTTAGGCATCATTTCTAAGGGACTAGATGCAGGCTATCGGAAAATGAGGAAATGTCTGATGGCTTTTGAGCTGGGAGGTTGGAAGCTCAGTGTTGTGGTGTTAGCATTTAAAAAGATAAATAGTGTCGGGTAAATGATGGCGCTCTCTATAGCAAGTTATACAGCTGTGGAGATAGAGCTGTGGAGAAGAGCTAAGAACGTTTAAAAATAGTGCAATTGAGAATAAATGTACACCTGAAACTGGTGACAACGTTGAGAATGAAGAGAACATGATGAAAACTGGGAGCGGTTTTACGATTAGTGTAAACAGCAACCTACTGAATGTTAAGGGCCATAGAGGGGAACAAGTCAATTAGCTCATTCCACTTGGATACTTTAAAAATCAACCTATCAAGGTAGAAAGAAATGAATGAGGACTTTTCTGGAATTTATGTCTTATGATATTGGAACTCGTTTGCAATTAAATCCAAATATTTTTCTATAAATACAAAAACTCAATAAGCATGGCTCATATTTCTTCTTTTATAAATTTCTATTATTTTTTATTTAGTTTAAGGAGATATATATCTTGTAAGGCTATTGCAAAGAGTCATGTCAAGCTTGGTAGAACTTTTAATATCATAAATTGAGAATGAAGGATAAGGAATTGTGTTTTTTTTTCATTTATCTAGAGGATGATAGGGCTGAAATGATTCTGATGCTTTTTTAAAACTAGCATTCACCACACATGAGTCTCAGAGATTCAAGGTTATGCTAACCACAAGATAAAATAGAAGTTGTTTCTTCTAAATTTATTAAGCACTCAGTTCACACAAAATCACCGACTCAGTTAAACGAACAATTCTTATCTTTCAATTTCAGTCTGTCTCAAAGACAGCACCTTTATTTTGGATGTGTGCAGTCAACAGAAAAGCCTGTGTTATTCATATTTGGTGACTTCCCTGCAGTGTGTTTTTTAACCTAGATTAAAGGATAAAAGAGTTGCTCCTAACAAAAGAGCGAGAGAAATGTCTCATCATCCAATGGATCCAGAATTATCCTTGCACACACACACACACACACACACACACAAATCCCATAATAAAATAATAAAATTTGAAGTAGAAAAACTCAGACCAGTAATGAAGTCAAATGTAGACTAAACACCTGGAAAAATATGTGCCTGGGGAATGTTCTATACAATATTTGAGGCATGCAATAGATGGGAAAGGCAAAGGGGGTTGAGAAATGGAGTCACCATTTTCAGATATTTTTAATTGAGTAAAATTTATATATTGTGAGATATATACTGGTATTAGAGGGAAAAGTCAATGACTTTTGACAAATGGATAAACCTGTATAAACAATATGGCATAGAGCTTTCTCCTGAGCAATTCTCTCAGCCCCACATTCAGGCAAATTCCCATTGCCCATCCTTATTCTGAGTTTGAGCACCAGAGGTTGCTTAGTTTTGCCGACTCCTGATGAAAGGTTTCAGGAGAATGTATTTTTATGAGAAATGGGTGATCTCATAAAAATTTATTCTTTGGTGAATATCTATTTTCACTATACTGCTTATGATACTCCTTTATATTGTTTCATGCATCATGCTTTTCATGTAGATGAGCATGATTTTATTGGATGAATTTAATACTTGAGGGACATGCTGAGTTATCTGTTTCAGAATATTATGACTAACACTTCTATATTCATATACTAGTATTTTAGGGAGGACATATATTACTCTAGTATACAGTACCAGTTCTGTGAATGTATAACCTAAAAGTCATAGAGAAGCTGAAGGTATCTGACACTACACCAGGGAACATTACTTCTGCTTTATGAAGCTTCCATTCAAGCTACAATGGGAAGACCTGTCTCCCCCTTCCTGGTATCACTGAAGGTGACACGTGCTCAGCCAGTTAAGGCCTTGCTGTATCAGGAGGCAGTCTCGCTATCACTGGGTCTGGTCAGCAGGAAGAGCCTTCCTGTCCACCACATCCCTTCTGGTCGCTTTGGTCCACTTTGTAGAGGACAGCTAGGTCGCCTTCGCTTCTGCCAGCGACCGTGATCCCAACACTTTTGCTGGAATCCTGTGAAGACTTCCTTTAGGCGTGTTCTTACTCTACATGTTACTTTCTTGAAAAAAGAAGTTATAAATTGACACTTGGGTTCTTGTTGTATTATAACCCCAATTAGATTATTTGCCAGAAATTTTATTAAATTGAGAGTATATAATTAGTATCCTCTTATTGGTATCAGAGGGAAAGAGTTTAATACTGATAGTATCCCCACTGCCAGGGAGTTGATTCAGACTGATAGCTACTCAATATAGGATTTCTGAAAACTGTAAGTCTATGAAGTTGAATAGGTTTCTGTGGAGCTTCAAGATAAAATATGAATAACGACCTGGAAATCTATTTTCTCAAATTAGCCAAATAAAAAATATGGACTTATAAATTTTAAAAATATGAAGAATTGTGTCTTTGACTGATGTAATTAGAAAATGAATTAGATAATAGGAATCATTTGAAAAGTAGAGTTTCTCATTTTCATTAGTAATTTTACTTGTGTTGTTCTAATATCAGCCTTAGGATGCATTAAGGTGAAATTAATGCTAATGATTCTACTCTCATTTAAGTCTTCTTTTTTGCTTCAGCCTTCCTCACCTAGTTCTGAGGAAACACTAGAGTTATGTTCATAAAAATACTTTTTTCAATAATTTTTATTTTTTAAATCGACTCATATGAACTTCATGACTCAAATCTGCTCAGCTTCTACAAACATGTGCATTTCCTATGATATGCCAAAATATGGAAGAGACTCCACCCCTGACCCAAGAGCCTATTGTTGAGTCACTTCCAGAGGTAACTATCTCCAATGGGGGCTAACACTGTGGGTATCCCACCAGGCCACCATGGTTGACCAACTACCATTAGATGCCATTGCCAATTCTGGACCCTCAGTCATGCTTGTAGGGGTGCAGTTTTCTTCCTATCCTTGGGCTACTAAGTTGCAATATGCCAGTGCCTCGTTGTCCAAAAGCAAGAAAAATTCCACCCTACGGTGACGATTGCAACTCATCCGGACTCTCTGGAGCATACTGTAGAATTGCTCCTCGGGACTTTTGAGGCTGCAAACCTTTACAGAATCAGACAGCATTATCTGACTTCCTTGGACTGGCTGGTAGAATTTAACTGCTTACCTCACTGCATGGCGAGCAGCCTAGTGCTTGCCTTGCAGCGCCACTGGGGTCCTAGGAATCAGATTTGACTCAGTGGCTGTGGGAAGAAAGAAGAAAAGACAACCCCTATGTAAATCCCTGGTGGCCCAAGTGGTTAAGTGCTCCACTGACAAGCAAAGGACTGACCGCTTGAACCCACCCAGGGCTCCCCGAGAGAAGCACCAGGGGTCCTGCTTTTGTAGTCGATAGCCAACAAAAACTGCGCGGAGGGTCTACTCTGTCCCCCGGTCTCCATGAGTCAAAAGCAACTTGATACACACAGTAACACAAGAGCAACAGTCAATGTTGTAGGCTGATGCTGTTCAATAGAAGGAAAATCTATTCCTGTTACTCTGTGTCAGAGATGGAATTGAATCCACTCTGGTGGTGTACTAGCTATTCATTGGCTGTGATTCATTCTTATGGTCTGTAGATTGAAACCACCAGATGCTCTTCAGGAGAAAGACTGGGCATTCTACTCCCATAAACAATTCCAGTTTTGGAAATCCATCTGGGATCACTATGAGGCAGCATTAACTCAATGGCAGTGAGGTGTGTGTGTGTGTGTGTGCTTCCTATACCTATGAATATATTTCCATTTGGGGAAAGAATCTTGTTATATGAATGAAGCCAATCACTTTTGAAATATAAATGGACCTGACGAGGTGCGCTAGCAAGGAAGCAGCAGAGTGGGACGACGGATGCCACATGGAGGTCTCTAAGGAACGTGGAGAAGAACTCGAGCGAATCTAAGCCAAAGAGTTTCCCCCTGCGTAAACAAAGAAAACCTCTCCTGAAATCGGGACTTCCAGTCTATTCTACTGTGAGAAAATTCATTTCTGTTTGTGAAAGCTACCCTCTTGGGATATCTTTGCTATGGCGGCACTAGAAAAAAAAAAGGCATTATGTGTTTGTGCATGAGTACTTATTGATATTTTGTTTCTGTCCCATTTCTCTTTGGAGGGTGAGGAACACTGTGCCAGAGGGAACTTTTAATTAGAACCATTTCTCCAACAATTTGTTGTGAGAGGGCTCCCCCGCTCCCCATGCAATGTCACTATATTGCACTCCTATAGACGGTTCGGGGCAGAGCACAGACCAGACACTTCCCATAGCAGGATCAGCAGGCATTGGTTATTTAGAGAAGAACGATGGCAGGTAGAGGTAGGACAGCCCACATCATCAGCAGCTGAGGTTCACCTGAACTTTGACAGACATACGTCACATGAACAACTTGGAGCAGGAGGAGAATGGATATTTTCCTCTCTCAGAATTAACCATGGAATGACAGCCATGTCTGTGTGTCAACTAGCAGCTACAGAGAATAGGTAGGGGAATGGGGTAATGACAGGGACCATAAAAGGTAAAAGCCAAATTAATTGTCATGGAGTCTATTCTGACTTACGGTGACCCTTTGGGACAGAGTAAAACTACATCTGTGACTTTTTTTTGAGGGGGTAAATCTTTACAGGTGCTGAACACCTCATCTTTCTCTCACAGAGTTACTGGTGGCTTCACACAAAATGAGGGTAATAAAACTGGTAGCCTCTCTGCAGGCGATGGACATCATTTATGGTCCTTTTTCATAATGGGCTAGTTTTATTGGCACCAGAGACCACTTCTTCCTTTATCTCACTAAAGCTAGCTTAACAGAGTGCAGTGTCTTCAGAAGGCAGCCGTTTCCCAGCTATAGCACATAGACTATCTTGTGTCCATTAGTAGCTATTATGTCCATTAGCAGCTCAGAAGACAGTAAGAGAGATAATTTACCTGTGAACCCAGCATTTACTTAGCTTGTTCTCCCCAGGAAGACTCTTCCAGTCCTCTGAAGGCTCACTCACCAGCATTCCAGGCAGGTTCATGGATATTTAAATTCCAGTAGTAAACAGTGTAGACTCCAGCTGTTAATTACTCTCTCTTCCACTACTGTTTTTAATATTAACACTCATTTCCTCTCTCAGAGTCGCAGCCTGTAACACTTACTTTTCAAGCTCTAGGCATTTAAATATTTCAGTTGGATTTTGGGCCCACATAAACTGTTATTCTAGATGTCAGAGACGGCCAGAGCAGGCTATGCACACAGTATCATTTCCACATATGTATATGTATCTACTGATAGAGAACTTCATTCTATTGCTGTAAGCAGCTATGTGTTTCTGCAACAAATTTCACAAGATGACCTATTGTTTTGTGAAGACTTTTAAGATAAGTCCCATAATACATAAAAAAGTGAAAAAAAATCATCCAGTGCTGAAGAAATTATTAATATTTTATTAAAATATAAGAAGGAGGGGAAAGTGCACAGATCGCTAGACTATACACGATTCAGGTCCGGACTAAAAGATTACCTGCATCCTTCAGATTTGCGCGCAGGCACTGTCCATGCCTATTTCCGGGGGCAACTAACCACCTTTTTGACTTTCAATATTTGAAACTAATTGTGAATATCTGAAAATTGTTTAAAATAAACTTCTGTTGACATAAAACATTTGTACAAAAAAAAGAAAAAGGCCCTCAAATCTGGAACTTCCCGCCAGTGACAAGGCTTAGGGGGAAACATCCTAGGAACTCCTTCGAGGCTCCTTTCATGAACTCTTCCCCGTCTATAGCATTAGTACCTCCCTTCCTGATGGTGAGGTAGTTGAATGCTACTTGATTTTCAGCTGTATAAAGATGGAATTATGCTGCATACTGCCTTTTGAGATTTTGCATCTTTCATTAACATTATATTTGCGAGGTCCATCCTTTTTGATAACTTTTCATAGGAATTCATTTATTTTTCATTACCGAATGGTTTCTGCTGCTCCACCGGTCTACACTTGGTTGGCTTCTCCAGTTAAAAAGATTTTTTAAAGTGGGGAAAACTGCTCTATTGGCAGTATTATTATTTTTTAAATCATTTTATTGGGGGAATCATACAACTTTTTATCACAATCCTTACATACATCAATTGTGTAAAACACATTTGTACATTTTAAATTGGGGTGCACATAGCATGTGTCTAGTATTTACCTCTTTGGTATTTATAAAATAATTCATGAATTTTTTTTATGATTACTGATTAATTGTGATGTTCTTGCTCATGTCTTTGCTTAATTGTTTTAGAAATATAACCCAAATACAAGCTGTTTGTTAAAGATATTAAAATTGCCTTTGTAGGGATAGAGGCCATTGTATATATATTTATATATATTTCTATGTTAAGTATTAAGATAGCAGATGGACTTTAGACCTCTACTTAAGGTCTCCCTTAACACAAAAAGACTTTGTTCCAATAACCTGACACTCTTTGTTACTCACCTTCTCAACATGATCACTGAAGACAAAATGGGTGCATAAACAAATGTGGTGAAGAGAGCAGATGGTGCCCAGCTATCAAAAAATATGTCTGTGGTCTTAAAGACTTTCAGCTGGAAAGCAAATAAACTCACATGGAAGAATCACACCAACCTGTGTGATCATGAGGTATTGATGGTATCTGGTATCAGGTATCAGGCATCAAAAGATACAAAACCAACCCTAACTATATTGATGCAAATGAGGGGATTTGGAGTGAAGACCCAAATCCCATCTGCAGACAATTGATTATCCACCCACGGGGTTATAAGGAAGGGATGGTTCAACCAAAGTTCAGTAAAGCACTGAAAAAACTCATATCAGTCCCTGAGTTCTTTAATGCTTCCCACCACTACGATGACCCAGTTCTGCCTCACAAATCTGACTAGACTGGCTAACACACATTGGTACAGAAAAGAGCTCTGGACACATGGAATTCAGGACAGATAAACCCCTCAGAAATAGTAGTGGGAGTAGCCATAGCTTGAGGGTATGGGATTGGTCGGGGAGGGGGAAGGTGGAGAAAGGTGGAACCTATCACAAGTTTGGATATGTCGCCCCCCATGAAGGGGACATAGCAGAAATGTGGGTGAAGGGAGACAATGGACAGCATAAGAGATGAAATAATAATATATAATTGGTTAAAGATTCACGAGGGAGGGAGGAGAGAAAATAGGAGCTTATACCAAGGGCTCAAGTAGAAAATGTTTTGGAAATGATGATGGCAACATATATACAAATATGCTTGATACAATTGATGTATGGAATGTTATAAGAGCTTTAAGAGCTCCCAATAAAATGATTTTAAAAAATACATAAACAAAAAAATGAAGCTTTGGTAAACTTTCAAAACAAACAAAAAAAGCCTTCTTACCATTTCGTGATTTGTGTTTTCACTCTACTAATGTTGTCTTTTGGTTAACAGAAGGCACTCATTTATTATAGTTAATTTTACTAAACTGGAGTGGTTAATCCTACCTTGGGACGATACCTTGGGTTTTAATCAGAGTACTTGCTTGTGCCTTTACATGTCAATGGACTGTGTAGCTGTTAGGGTGTCAGCTGTCCCCCCGTGGTTCCCACCCATAGTGACACCAGGTACAACGGAAGGAAACGCTGTGCCATCCTCCCCATGGCCCACAGGCTTGAGCCCGTCATCATAGCCGCTGTCTCAACCCATGTCTCCTTGAACAGCTAAAGGATTTAACTTTGATATGGGTGTATTGTAGATTGATTGCTACTGTTATGTCACTTCTGAATCACGGTGAGGCTATCGACAGCAGAAGGAAATAGTGTTCTGCCTTGCTCCATCCTCACCGTTATTTCCCAACACATGTGAGTCAAAGTCTCACCATCCTTGATTCTAAGGAGCATTCATACCGTACTTCTTACAAGACATATTTGTTTGTTCTGCTCGCAGTCCGTGGTATTTCCAATATTCTTCACTAACCCCACCATTCAAATGCATTAATTCTGCCATGACCTTCTTCATTCATTGCCGGCTTTTCCATTCATATAAGGTTATTGAAAATCTCATGGCATGAGTCAGCCAACCCTTAGTCCTTAAAGTGCCATCTTTATTCTTTGGCATTTCAAAGAGGCTTTGTGCAGCAGATTGGCCTAATGCAATATACTCTTTGATTTCTTGACTGCTGTTTCCATGAGCATTGATTGTCGATCCAAGTAAATTCTGTGAAGATGTCCCCCTTTACATTGAGCTTTAATCAACAATGAAGACAAATACCTTTAATTTTCATTTAAAAGTGCTTTGAGTGCTCCTTGCTTTGAGCAAGTAGGAGTGTATCCTCTGCATAGTCAATCCGATAACGCGTTCTGCTTCCTATAACCCACCTACTGAGTTATGTACTCAGCATAAGTATCGTAAAACAAAACAAGCCAGATGCATACCTTTCCTGATTTTGAACCATTTAGTAGCCCTTTGTTCTTTTTGAAGGATTCATTTTTGGCTTATATGCAGATTCACATGAATCCAGGGACATGTTGGGGATTTACCATTTTTCGGGTGATGTTATATGTAGTTTGCTATTATCTCAATGTGGATTGCCTTTGCATAATCAGTAGAACACAGGTAAACATCATTTAGTATTTTCTGCTTTTAGTCAAGACTCATCCACCATGGCAGCCCTGAGATCCTTTGTTCTATGTTCAATTCTGAATCTGTCTTGAAGGTGTGGCAGCTCCAGGCTGATGCACTTCTACAGCCATTTTTTAGTTATTTCTCCCAGATTGTATTTGCATGTAATATTAATGATATTGTTCTAAAACTTCTGTGCTCTGTGGGGTCATATCTCTTTGGAATGGGCACAATTATGAATTTCTTCCTTTTGGCAGGCCAACTCTTCCAAATTTCTTGGCATAAGCGAGTGATAGTTTTCAGTGTTTCACCAGCTTCTTTAATTGATATTCTGTAAATTCCTAGAGCCTGGCTTTTGGCGAATACCTTTAGGGATGCTTAGACTTCTTTCTTTAATTCCATCAGTTCTTGATCACATGCTACTTCTTGAAACAATTGGATACAGACACAATCTTTTTTCGTACAACGACTCTGTATGCTCTATCTTCTCATGATGCTTCCTGCATCGTTCAATATTTTTAATGAGTATTTCTTCATTGTTTTATTAAATGTATGTATGTGCAGAAAATGATATTTTATAGACTAGAAGATATAAACAAGATTAGTACATTTTAATAAACAAATTAAGAACAAGTATGATTTTTATAATTGTCTTTATATATTAAATATGCGAAAATGTGTTGGTGTCAAATTGGCAATGGGAGATGGTAATGGTCAGTGTTATATGTCATTTGACTAGGCCATAATTCCCAGTACTGTGCAACTGTCCTCTATTTTTTTTTGCTTAGAGAATCACTCAATATATCAACTGACACTTGGATTCTTCAGTTATTTCAGCCTGGGAGATATCAACTGTTGCTTCCTTTTGGTTTTCTAACCCAGGTCTTTGCACATTTTATGATCATACTCCACTTTGTCTTTTTGACCTGCTCTTTGAAATGTTCTCTTTAGCTCCTTTACTTCACCATTTCTTCCATTCACTTTAGCTGTTCTGTGTTACAACGAAAGTTTCACAGTATCTTCTGGCATTTATTTTGGGTTTTCTTTCCTTTTTGTCGTTTTGTTATTAAAAAATTAAATCATTTTATAGGGGGCTCATACAACTCTTACCACAATCCATACATACGTCCATTGTGTCAAGCACATTTGTTGCCATCATCATTCTCAAAACATTTGCTTTCTACTTGAGTCTTTGGTATCAGCTCCTAATTTTTTTTGCCCCTCTCCCCCTTCCTGCCTCCCTCTTAATAATTTATTAATTATTATTTTTCATGTCTTACACTGTCTGATGTCTCCCTGCATCCACTTTTCTGTTGTCAGTACCCCAGGGAGGAGGTTATATGTAGATCACTGTGATCGGTTCCCCCTTTCTCCCTCACCTTCCCCTGACCTTCCTGGTATCACTACTCTCATATTTGTTTCTGAGGTGTTTATCTTTCCTGGATTCCTTGTGTTTCCAGCTCTGATCTGTACCAGTGTACATCTTCTAGTATAGCCAGATTAGTAAGGTAGAATTGGGATTATGATAGTGGGGGGTGGGGGGTGTGGGAGGAAGCATTAAATAACTAGAGGAAAGTTGTATGTTTCATAGGTGCTACACTACACACTGGTTCGTCTCCTCCCACAACCCTTCTGTAAGATGATGTCCAATTGCCTACAGATGGGCTTTGGGTCCTCACTCCGCACTCCCCTCATTCACATGATATGATTTTTTGTTCCTGATGCCTCATACCTGATCCTGTACACACCTCATGATCACACAGGCTGGTGTATTTCTTCCATGTGAAACACTAAGGGCATTCAACAGAACAGCAAGAGGATCAGAGCAACGAAGTCCCCAGAAAATACCAAAAATAGACTTTGGGGCCAGGGCATGGCACCCCATCAGACTCCACAAGAAAATACTCCTACAGGTAAACAAATAGACCTTGAACTATTTACAGTCTTTTCTTTTCATTTTTGTTGTTGTTGTTTTGTTCTGCCTGGTCTTGTTTTTTGTTCATATTATTATCTCTGTAGGTCTATCTAGTTAAGATAGGTGGGATAAACAATGTGGAGGAGAAAACAAGGGGACCACCATTCTGGGGGACATGGGAGAAGGGGAAGCAGGGGAAAGGAAGTGGGTGTTAATAGACTCAGGGACAAGGGAACAACAGTGATTCAAAATCAATGACGAGGAGGGTGTAGGATGCCTGGTAGTGCTTGATCAAGAACAATGTGACTGAGAGGAATTACTGAAGGTTGAGCAAGTAGTGGGACAAGTGGAAAGTAAAAGGAATGAACTAGGAGGCAAAGGGCATTTATGGAGGTCTAAATGCAGGCATGTACATATGTAAATATATTTATATATGATGAGGGAAAATAGATCTATGGGCATATATTTATAGGTTTAGTATTAAGGTATTGGACATTGGGCCTCTACTCAAGTACTCCCTCAATGCAACAACACTTTGTTCTATTAAACTTGCATTCCATGATGCTCACCTTCCTGATATGATTGCTGAAGACAAAGCGTGTGCATAAGCAAAGGTGGTGAAGAAAGCTGATGGTACCCAGCTATCAAAAGATATAGTATCTGGGGTCTCTAAGGCTTGAAGATAAACAAGTGGCCATCTAGCTGAGAATCAACAAAGCCAACATGGAAGAAGCACACCAGACTTTTTGTCTTTTTAATGACCCTTTACTTGCTTTGTGATGTTGTCAATGTCATTTCACAGCTTATCATATCTGTTATTAGTATTCAGTATGTCAGATCTGTTCTTGATATGTTTTCTAAATTCAAGCAGGGTGTATACAGGCTATATTTTGTGTCTTGTATATTTGTTTTAATTTCTCCAACCTAAACCTGAGCTTACATATAAGTAATTGATGGTCTGTTTCACAGTCAGTCCATGGCCTTGTTTTCTATGAGAGTATTGAGCTGCTTCATTGACTCTTCCCACAAATGAACTCAGTTTGATTTCTGTGTATTCCATCTGGAGTGATGCATATGTATAAACCAAACAAAACTAAATTATCTGCCATCTATCGATTTTGACTTATCATTTATGTTATGGAGAGAAGACGTTTGCAATGAAGAAATTGTTGGTTTTGCAAAGTTCTGTGATGTGATCTCTAACATTGTTTCTATCATCACATCAATATTTTCTCCATCTGTTAATCCTCACCTCCCCCCACCCAACTTTATCACATTCCAATAGCCAAACCCCTGGTGCAGTAGTGGTTACCCATTGGGCTGAAATCTGAAACCACCAGCTACTCTGCAAGAAAAAGTCAGGGTTTTCCACAGCTGTAAATAGTTACAGTCTGAGAAACTCACAGGGGGCAGATCTACCCTGTCCTGTAGGGTTGCTTTGTGTTGGCATCAACTTGATGGCAGTGAGTTTGGTAGCAATGCATCATGCGTGGGTGCTTAATCAATTTCAGATGGAATAAGTTGGAAGAATTCTTCAATTTTCTTCATCAATAGCGTCAGTGGTTGGTGGGTATATTTTAATAATAATGGTATGAAGTACACTTCCGTGTAGGCATATAGATGTGTTCCTATCACAGACACTGTCATATACCAAGGTCGATCTTGAAATGTTCTTTATGATGATGAATGAGATGCCATTCCTCTTCAACTTGTTCCCTGCACAGTAAACCATAGGGTTGTCTGGTTCAAAATGACAATATCAGTCCATATCTGCTTACGAGGATAACAATCTTTGTGTCTTCTAATTCATAGTTGAGAATCTCTAATTTTCCTAGATTGACAATTTGCACATTCACATTCTTATTTTTCATAAGTGGATCAGCTGTTTTGTCTCCTGTGGAATCATGGTTCATTGGCAAGTGAAGGGTTCAGAAGCTTTATTCCATCCACGTCATTACAATAGAGTCTTCTTTAAGGAGGATACTCTTCCCCAGGCTTTTATTGAGTGCTTTTCAATCTGGGGAGAGTCATATTCTGGTAGGATGTCAGCTATTGTTTCACTGCTCTTCAGAAGGTCTCTGGCTAATTACTCAGCAGTGGACAGCCTATTCCTTCTTCTCAATCAGTCCTGAGTCTGGAAACCTTCCTGAAACCTGCACACATAAATTGCTGTATTGTATTGGTGGCACAGCTTCCAGTTTTACAACAAAACACAAGCCACCACAGTACAGCACATGGGTAGACCTGTGTTGCACGACTTTAACCTTATAGTTCTAAAAGACATTGAGTAGGCTAAATGCTGGATTTTAGTTCTTGTAATTTTTATACTTTCTTCCTAACTGTGGCCCTTTGGTGACCCAGTTGAAAGCCAGAAGTTTTTCCCAGAGTTCTTTTACCTTAGCAAGTCCAGGATTCTAATTTTAGAACTCAAGTCCTTTAAGACTGCAAAAATATCTGCTCAGCTTCTCACCCTCTTAGCTGCTATTTTCAAAGATAATGCTGAAGGGGCAAAGGAGCATTAAATATCAGGCTCACCATTCTGGGAATTCTTTCTGTCAACTCCCCCGCCCAACCAGATCTTTGCTAACTTGGTAGCTCTCTAATGTGTTCAAATATATATATATATATATATATATATATATATATATATATATATATATAAACTTGAACATGCACACATTCCTTTTGTGAAGAGAATGTGAAATTTCCATCTTGCTGTTATATTTGAGATATTTTTCTGACCTTATTAGCATATAAAATACTGTTAAAGTAAGAAAAATAGAAGACTCAGAAAATGTATGGCAATATGCTGTGTCATGGATATATAATTAAGTAGCTGACATTCCACAAGTACTCCAATGTAAGTCCATTCACCACTCAATGCACAAATGACGAACAGTGAGATATAAGATGCAGGCATGATATCAGAGCTAAGATTGTGAACACCTGGTTTGCAGAAAGGTCTGGATGACAGTGGAAGCTCCAATTCTATTTGAAGTGTCTGCACATGGGTTACGTCCCCGATGCATCCCCACTGAACTTAATCAAAGGATGTGAAAAGCCTTGTAATCAGACAGAAAGCATAGTGGAAGTCACTTATGGAAGAAGTAGTTAGGTTAAGATGTACTATCTTAATATTTAATCTCCTTGATCCATTTTAAAGTTGTTTCCATTACAAAAAAAAAGTAAAGAGAAAATAAACATGGATCAAGCCTCAGATAAATGACCTCTTTTCACGGACTAGAGATATGAATGACCTTGGTATCACCCAGAGTGGATTGGAAAGTGGATTGTTGCAGATACACGTAGATCAACATTTAACACCTTATAGTTTGATCTCCCCTTTGACCCATTTTAAATTTGTTCTAGTTTTAACATTTTCTGTTTTCTTTTCTATTAAGGTTCTCTATTTTGCTTTGTTATTGTTGCTGCTTTTGGTTTGTAGTGAGTTGTGTGTATGTGTGTGTGTTTCTGTTTGTGCGACTCAGAATAAGTAAATTTATAGAGACAGTAACTGGATTAATAATTTCTTAGGGATATAATATGAAAGATTGAGGGAAATGGGGGTAGCTAATAACAATGAGTACAAGAAAGAAGAAAATGTTCTAAAATTTATTGAGGTGATAATTTTATAACTATTGAATTACATGATACGTGAATTATATGCAAATAAAACTTAACAGAAAAACCCTCTGATGCATTATGTTGATGGTAAATCCATTGTAAGTAACATTATAAAGACCATAATACTATAAAGATTATTAATGGCAGCAATCCAAAATTTTCTAATGTTTATGATAACTGTATATGCAGAAAACTCCCTGTGTAATGGTGGTTATTCAGATGTTCAGACTAATTCTGCAATTTGGAAAAGGTGCTAAGAATACAAAGGGATAGTGACATTATAAATTTTCCCCCTAAAAAGCATGTTTCTAGGATCAAACATGGATTCTATTCAATGAATTACTTTTTTTTCTATCTTAACCTATCCCTATTGTTGGTTCTATCTCACAGAATAGACCTTTTAATAGGGTTTCTGAGATTGTGCATATTTATGGAATTGAACAGTCACCTTTCTCCTGTAAAAGAACTGGTGGATTTGAACCACTGTCCTTGCAGAAAGCCTTCCAGTGCTTAATCCTTGGTACCACCAGGGATCCATTATTTATATTTAGAATATTATCAAAATCAAGATTATGTCTCAATAATATTTACATTACTTTTCATTTGGTAGGTTAGAAAATTAGAAAAATATCTAATTGTTTAAAATGGTTACCAACATAATAAAAATGTATTATAAAATGGCAATGCTCTAATACCAGATAATTTACTTAACTGGCTTAATGCATAGAGCAACAGGATAAAATGGGTTATATTCATGTAGTCAATAAATGTTTGATTTGGTGTCGAGTATTTGTATATGATCTTGAGGTGTTATGCAAATGTCTAAAACTAAATTTTTACCTTAATATATTTTCTAGCTGGCAATGATGGTTAACATTTAGGAGATATATTGTTAGTTTTAGTTGAAAGACATATATATAATAATTGTAAATGATAACTCCATGTAATAAAAATATTCTCCATTGTTCTCATGAGTCTATTAAGAGATACCATATTTGGTGATGCTAAGAACCAAGCGGGCACTCAGTGACCTTGATACACTTCAGCGATAATTTTCCCAATAATACTAGTTGACAGGTCAATTCCAACTCAGGGGGACTCCAGGTATATCAGAAGAGAACTGTACTCCATAAAGTTTTCAATTAATTATTTTTATTGTAATTAGATTGCCAATCCTTTAAAAATCATTTTATTAGGAGCTGGTACAACTCTTATTACAATCCACACATGCATCCATTGTGCCAAGCACATTTGTACATTGGTTGTCATCCTCATTCTCAAAACATTTGCTTTCTCCTTGAACCCGTGGGTGGTTTTTCCCCTCCCTCCCACCTTCCCTCATGAACCCTTGATATTTTATAAATTATTATTATTTTGTAATGTCTTACACTGTTCGATGTCTCCCTTCACCCACTTTTCTGTTGTCCATCCCCAAGGAAGGGGTTTATATGTAGATCCTGAGATCAGTTCTGCCTTTTCATCCCACCTTACGTCCACCCTCCAGGTATCACCACTCTCACCACTGGTCCTCAGTGGTTCATCTGTCCTGCATTCCCTGTGTTCCCAGTTCCTATCTGTACCAGTGTACGTCCTCTGGTCTAGTCAGATTTGTAATCTAGAATTGGGATCATGATAGTGGAGTTGGAGGTGGGGCAGGGAGGAAGCATTGAAGAACTTGAGGAAAGTTGTATGTCTCATCGTTGCTACACTGCACCCTGACTGGCTTCTCTCCTCCCCAGGACTCTTCTGTTAGAGGATGTCCAGATGGGCTTTGGATCCCCTCTCTGCACTCCCCCTCATTCATAATGATATGATTTTTTTGTTCTTTGATACCTGATACCATTGACACCTCATGATCACACAGACTGGTGTGCTTCCAAGCCGGCTTTGTTGCTTCTCAGCTAGATGGTCGCTTGTTTATCTTCAAACCTTTAAGACCCCAGATGCTATATCTTTTGGTAACTGGGCACCATCAGCTTTCTTCATCACATTTGCTTATTCACCCTATCATGTTAGGAAGGTGAGAATCATGGAATGCCAATTTAATAGAACAAAGTGTTCTTGCATTCAGGGACTACTTGAGTAGAGGCCTGATGTCAATCTGTTACCTTAATACTAAACCTATAAATATATGCACATAGATCTATTTCCCCATCATCATATATAAATATATTTACATATGTACATGCCTGTATTTAGACCTCTACAAATGCCCCTTGCCTCCTAGTTCTTTCCTCTATTACCTTTACTTTCCTCTTATCCCACTATCATGATCAGTCTTCAGTAATTCCTCTCGGTTATAGTGCCCTTGATCAAGCCCTACCAGGTCTTTTATATCCTCCTCACCACCAATTTTGGATCACTTGTTGTTCCTTTGTTCTTGGGTTTGTTAACACCCACTTCTTTCCCCCACCTGCCCCTCTCCCATGTCCCCCGGAACAGTAGGTCCCATTGTTTTCTCCTCTTGATTTTCTATCCAGCCTATCTTATCTAGATAGACCTGCAGAGATAATAATATGCACAAAATCAAGACAAAACAAAACAACAACAATGAAAAACAATGACAAAAAAATAGAAAACCCCGTAAATAGTTCAAGGACTGTTTGTTGACCTTTAGGAGTCTTTTCCAGTAGAGTCTGATGAGGTGTCATGCCCTGGCCCCAAAGTCTATTTTTGGTATTTTCTTGGGACTTTGTTGCTCTGCTCCCCTTGCTGTTTGTTGCATATCCATTGTGTTTTGCCTTGGTGTGGTGGGGTCAGATTGGGTGCAAGTCCCACACTGTGTATCCACTGTTGTCCTCTATAAAGGTATGGGTCAGTGAGGGATGTCGTGTCTCATGCTGAGGCAGGCCATATAGTCTTCTCTGTGCATTGACTGCTCTGAGAAGGGATATTGTCCTCAAGGCTTGGTGGGCCAGGATGTGCTCCACTCTCTCTTCATTCCCCCTTCATTAGCTCCTGTGTGCTCTGATCAGAAATGTCCCTCTCCCTGAGCTGTAGCTTCAGTGCTGTCCTCTGAAGTAAATTCTTCTGGGGGGAGAAGAGGGCTGTCACATAGTTGGGATTGGGGCTGGTCCCTCAGATCTCTCTATTGGTTCCCTGCTTCATGCCGGTATGTTGCGTTCACATCTTGGGGCACTAATTTGAAGTCTGGTCCTTCTTTCCCTGTGGAGATATAAAAATATCCTCCCCTTGGGTGGGTTATTGTCCTATTCCCCTGCTACCCATTTCTTCCTTTTTTTCTCTCCCCAACCCTTCTTTTTAGTTGGCTACCATATGTGTCCCTGGATTTGTTCTGGACCCTGCCATACTACCTGGACTTCATCCAAGGAATGTTTGGATATAGTAGCTTTTCCCCCATAACCTTTTCACATTTTTTTAAAGCTTACCTAAATGAATTCATGCTGTACTTGTCCTTTTGTGCTTGGCTTACTTCACTTAGCATAATTTCTCCAGTTCTTCCCATGTGGCGACATGCTTCATGTGTTCTTCACTGTTTTTTAGCAGTGCATAATACTCCATTGTATGTATGTCCCACATTTTAAAAATTCATATGTCTGTTGATGGAAATTTGGGAAAATTGCAACTCCTTGCACTTGTTAACTGTACCACCGTGAACATTGCACAGATATCTGGCCATGGTTTGGTTCAACATATGAAAGACCATTAATATTATTTATCACATTGACATGAAAAACTATAAGAACCACTTGATAATATCAATAGATGCTAAAAGAGCATTCGACAACATCTAACACAAATTCCTGTTTAAGACGCTCAAGAAGATAGGAATGGATGGAAAATTCATGAAGATAATACAAGCTATATATGAAAAAAACAACAGCCAACATAGTAGTTAATGGAGAAAAGATAAACACAATCCCACTCAAAAAGGGGACCAGACAAGGGTGCCCTTGGTCCCACTCTTATTTAACATCTTACTGGAGGTTTTAGCTAATAGCATAAGACAAAGAAAAGACAGCAAATATATTTAACTGTAGAAGGAAGAGGCAAAACTATTGTTATTTGCAGATGATATGATTTTATATATGGAAAACCCCAAAAATTCCATAAGGGGGCTACTGGAAGCAATAGAGGAATAGGGCAGAGGGGCAAGATACAAGATCAACAAACAGAAGTCTATCAGACTGCTCTATACATTGGATAAGAGCACAGAAGAGAAGATAGAAAAGGTGGTACCTTTCAAAATGGCCAAGAACAAATTGAAATATTTAGGAATATACCTGAATAAAAGAACAAAATATTTATACGAGGAAAGCTACAGATCACTATTACAAGAAACCAAGAGTGACCTCAGCAGATGGAAAAAGATCCCATTCTTGTGGATAGGAAGACTCACTATAGTAAAGATGTCAGTTCTGCCAAAGGCGCTATGTAAGTTTAATTCAATCCCGATACAATCACCCACATCTTTCTTCAAACAAATGGAAAAGCTGATTGCCAACTTCATATGGAGAGGGAAGAAGTCCCAAATTAGCAGAGAACTCCTCAAGAAGAAGGACACAGTGGGAGGGCTTGCTTTCCCTGACTTTAGCACATACTATACAGCCACAGTTGTCAAAACCACATGGTATTGATACAGTGACAGATACTCAGACCAAAAGAAAAGAACTGAAAACCCAGAAATAAAATCATCAGCATACAGGAAACTGATCTTTGATAAGGGCCCAAAAAATATCATGTGGGAAGCAATGCCCACAAGTGGTGCTGGAATTCAACAAGTGGTGCTGGAAAAAATGGATCCCTACCTGCAAAAAAAACAAACAAAAACAAAGCAAGACTCGTATCTCACTCCACACACAAGAATAAACTCAAGGTGCATCACAGACCTCGAGGTAAAACTCCAAACTATTAGGGCCATCAATGAGTGAATTGGGACCAACATGACAACTTTGGTGTAGGGAATAAATAGACTATCAGAAACAGGGAAGGACACAATTACAGAGGAGGCACAAATGGGATATACTGAAGATAAAAGACACCTGTGTGCATCAAAGGAATTCACCAAGAGAGCAATAAGAGAGTCCACAGACCTGAAAAAACAAGGCACATCAGGCAAAAGCCTTATTACTAAAATCTACAATACTCTGCTACCTTCCAAAAAGGAAGAAAAAAAACTACCCACTGAAGAGGTAGGCAAAGGGCCTGAATAGAACTTTCATAGGCCGAATGGCCAATAAACATATGAGAAAATGTTCTTGATCATTAGCCATAAGAGAAATGCAAATGAAAACAACCCGACACTCTCAAAGATAACCCAATTCAAAAAATCAGAAAGCAACAAGTGTTGGAGGGGCTGTGGTGAGATAGGAACTCTCATCCACTGCTGGTGGACCTGTAGGTATGTACAGCCACCGTGGAAATAGATTTGGTGATTTCTAAAATAGATGGAAATGGAGCTACCATATGACCCAGTCAAGGCTTTCTTCTATGCCCTGTGTACTGGAATCTGCAATTGTTAAATTAGAAGCCAAAGACCTTACTATTTGTACCACTCAAGGTTAATTTTCCAATTAAATCTTACCAAAATCAAATCATTTGCCAAACACCCGACGCCCTGTACTAAGCCTAGCTTCTGCGGGAGATGTGGTTTGCAACTGTGCAGCTGGCTTCTGTATTTTTTTATCCAATATTTTATTTATTTAATCATTTTATGGGGAGCTCATACAACTCATCACAATCCATGTATATATCCATTGTGTGTCAAGCACATTTGTACATTTGTTGCCATAATCATTCTCAAAACATTTGCTTTCTACTTGAGCCCTTGATATCAGCTCCTCATTCCCCCCTCCATCCCTGCTCCCCACTGTCTCATGAAATGTTGATAATTTATGAATTATTATTTTGTCATATCTTACACTGTCCGATGTCTCCCTTCACCCGCTTTTCTGTTTTCCATCACCCAGGGAGGAGGTCACATGTAGATCCTTGTAATCAGTTCCCCCTGTATTTTGACACCACATTCTTCAAAAGAGCAGTGGGGACCATATTGACTCACTCGAGCCCTTACCTTGCTGCTGCTACTCTGGAGTCAGGGTTATTGCTGGCAACTATTGACTAGATGACACTAGGTCCACTGCACTCTGTTGCTAGTCCTTTTAAACAAGCAAATGCTAATGCTTGATGGAGCAGCAGCATACAGCTTTGGGGGGAAAAATGCAGTCACGGACTAGTCTCACTCTATAATTCCAGAACCTCCACCAACTGTAAGGAGGAGAGGAAAAACTGTAGTTAGTGGGTTATGTGACAGCCAATGTGCACAAAGGATGCCATGGGCTATGGTGAAATATGTGTTCTAGTTGTGGCTGGCATGCTTAGCATAAAGAACATACTGATATGGTATTCTTTTTTAAAGAATATGAGAAACCAGACAAAAGTTCAATGGAATCCCTCTCTTGACCTTTTAATGTACATTTAGTAAAGCATATGAAAGAACTGCTTTCCCTGGCCAAATACCTCCTTTTAAAAAGGTTTTAGAGTAAAGGAAGGTTGTATTTGCACTGAATTACAGAAAAATAGACAATATTATGAAGTTTAGTTTTGCAAATAAAAAACAAAATATATTTTAAAATATATTTAAAAGCCAAAAATAAGAAAATAAGCATAACTTGCCATTTCAGAACTATCATTCTTTAACATAACCTTCACATACTTTTAAATGTATTACCTATATACACATTACTTTGAATGAGTATATACTGTTTTGGAATCTCTTTTTGTTTTTATTGTTCTTCATTTAACAATGTATGGTGAATATTTGCTCATGTGAATTAATACATTCTATAGTATTCATTTGAATGCTTGCTGGGAATTATTTAGTTTTAGTGATTGGTCCTAATTATGTATTATTAAACGTTGAAGTATTTTTCTTCCTGTTTTTTTTTTCCTTTCCTTTTTCATTGTTTGTTTACTTTGGTATTGTCCATGCTCTGTCCCTCTTTAGTATTCTGACTTATTTTTGGTATTAGCCACGTTGCAATGAAAACCATGTAGTGACATGATCAATGAATTAATAACTTCTTTGTTAAACAATTAGAAACATAGGACATGGGCCAAAGGGTATGGGTCATGGTATAGATAGCAGCTGAATTCAGTAGGATGCTAGCAAAAACATACAGTTGCTACCCTCAAGACCAGCAGATCAAATACTACCAGCTGCAAGAGCGGTTCTACTCTGTGCTACAGGGTAGCAATCAGTTGGAATTGAGTTAATGGCAGTGAGGAGAGGTCTATCCATTTAAATTTCTGCTGTAAACTAATTCTAATTTTTTCAATAACTGATCATTTTTGAGGCTGGTTTTATGTCCTTATGACTTTCCATGGCCAGTATAGTCAGTTCATGGATATTTTGTTTGGTTTTTAAAAGATTTGTTCCCAACTCTGGGATAATTTTGTGGTATAATGACATTACGCATTACTCATGGAAGTAATTACTATTTTGACAAAATTCTTGATTAGCTTTCTGGTAGACATATATAAACTTAAAAAGAAAACCTAGGCTCTCAGCTCACCACTTGTCTGTAAGCTTGTTGTACCATGTTGGCTTGTGTGTTGCTGTGATGCTGGAAGCTGTGTATCTCAAATACTAAAAAAGTCACCCAAAGTGAACATGTTTTGATGGAGTTTCCAGACTAAGAACAGACAATGAAGAAGGGCTTGACTGTGCACTTCAAAGGAAATGGCCACCGAAAACCTTATGTATAACATGGGAAGTGAGGCATGTACTGAAGGTCTAAAGAATGAAAGCGGAACCTTGTCCCAGATAATGCCAGAGGATGGGTCCCTTGAGTCAGAAGTCTCTTGAAACATGGCTGAGGAGGAGCAACTTTCTCAAAGTAGAGTCAGCCTGGTGATGTGAATGCAATGATACCTGTGAGAGTGGAGCCTTGGGACTCTTCATTTTTTGGTGGGGGCACAAATAAAGGTAAGAAGAAACTGCTTCAAAAACCTACTAGTAATTGGAAATTTGAATGTAGAATGCATGGATTTAGGAAAATTGGAAATCATCAAAACTAAAATAGAATACATAAACATAAATATGCTAGGTGGAAATTAATTCTATTGGACATTGTGAATCAGAAAATCCAGATATGGTTTACTGTCTAGAAAGACATAATCAAGAGAATGGCATTGAATTCATTATCAAACAGACATTTAAAAATCAATCTTGAAGAACAGCACTGTCTGAAACAGTATTCTATCTATCCATCATCAAGAAAATCTAATCAATATAATTATTCAAAACACACTCATATATATGTACCAACCATTAAAGCCAGTGATGAAGAAATTGAAGATTTCTACCAATCTATTTAGTCAGAAATTAATCAAACATGCAATCAAAATGTATTAATAATTATTGTTGATTAAACTGAACTTGAGTAGTCAAAGTCAAATATTATAATGTCATGTGCAAAGACATAGAATTGGAAAACCCAAAAGAAGAACACACCAAGTCTATCTTAAACTGAGAGAACCAACAAAAATAAAAGCCTCAAGTTGTAATGTTGAAAGATTCTGTGGGCAAAATATTGAATGATGTAGGAAGCATCACAAGAATATGGGGAGAATACAGCATCCCTGTACCAAAAAGAACTAGTCGACATCCCACCGTTTCAGGAGGTAGCCTATGAGCAAGAACCAACGGTGCTGAAGGAAGAAGTTCAAGCTGCACTGAATGTATTAGTCAAAAACATGGATCCGGAATTGATGTAATACCCATTAAAGGGTTTCAGAAAGCTGCAGAAGCACTGAAAACACTCTGTGGCCTAGGCCAGAAAATTTGGAAGCCAGCTACTTGGCCAGCTGACTGGAAAGATCCATATTTGTACTCATTCCAAAGAAAGGTGACACAAAAGAATGATCAAATTATAGAACAATATCATTGATATCACATGAAAGTGTAAAATTTTTCTTAAGATCACCCAACCACAGTTGTAGCTGCCCATTGATAAGGAGCTACCAGAGGCCCAGGCTGGATTCAGAAGAGGAAGTAGAACAAGGAATATCCTTGATAATGTCAAACAAACCTTGGCTCAAAGCAGAGACTGCCAGAAAAATGTTTACTTGTGTTTTACTGACGGTGAAAAGACATTCCACTGCCTAGGTCATGAAAAACTACGCTTACCCTTGAGAAGAATGGGAATTCCAGAGAGTTTCATTGTGCTCATGTAGAACTTGTCCATGAAACAAGCAGCAGTGTGTGAACAGAATAAAGGAATAATTCGTGGTTTAAAATCAGGAAAGATGTGTGTCAGGGTTGTGTCCTCTCACAATACTTATTTAAACTATATGCTGGACACATCCTCAGAGAAGCTGGATTATAAGAAGAAAGTGGCAGCAGGTTTGGAGGAAAGTTTATTAACCACCTTCAATATACAGATAAGGTAACCTTGCTCGCTGATGAGGATCAGGACTGCAGCCTTCAGTATGGATTGCAACTCATGGTAAAGAAGGCCCAAATCCTCACATCTGGACTGATAAAGTAAAACCATGGTAAATGGAGACAAGGTTGAAATTGTCAAGGATTTTGTTTTGTTTTGGTCCACAATCAATACTCGTGGAAGCAGCAGTCAAGAGAGCAAAAGACACATTACATTAAGTGAATCTGTTGCATAAAGACCTCCTCAGAGTATCGAAAAGCCAGGTGTTACTTTTATGTTTAAGGTATGTCTGACCCAAGCCCTGGTATATACAATTGCCTCCCAAGCACGTGAAATTTGGACACTGAATAAAGAAGGCAGCAGAAGAATAAATCCATTTGTATTTTGGTGCTGAACAAGAATATTGAAAGTATTGAAGAAGAATATTGAAAGAATATTGAAAGTGCACTAAAAAGACAAAAAAATCTCTTGGAAGAAGTATGGCCTGAGTGTTTCTTCATTCCAAAGCTGGCAAGACTTCATCTGAATACTTCGTACATGTGTCAGGAGAGATCAGTGTCTGTCAAAGGACATCATGTAAGGTAACGTAGCGGGCAATGGAAAGAGGAAGGGCCTCAAGGGAAAGGATGGGCACATGACCACAGCAGTGGACTCAGCATGGGGACAATCATGAGGATGGCGCAGGACCAAGGAGTATTTTGTTCACTTGCACATAATCAGGCTGTGAATTGGAACCACCTGGAGGGCACCTGACAATGCCAACAATAGCCATCGTGTCAGTCACTTTTAACAAAAATCTACAGTGTTTAACAAGGCATTGTTTTATATTTTATCCTAGTTAGTGATTTTTTTTCATGGCCATTATGTTAGACAGGGTTCTCCAGAAACAAAACCAGAATGTTAATAATTATATATATGTACAGATAGATCAAACATAAGAAATAAACAATCTATAAAGCAGTATAAATGGCTCAGTGCAACTCACTCCTGTGAGACAGTTGGGAGACACTGGCAGTTCTTCAAGTTATGAGGGCTCCCAGGTAGGCCTCTGTAAAGCAATTCAGGCTATCCAGCCACAGGCAGCAAACAGCAAGGCAGGTCACCAACACTCAGCCAGACAACAGGGTCCGACAGTCCTCAGCTCAAGAGATGCAAGTTCCAATAGTGTGGCAAAGCAGGTCTTGAAGGAACTTCAAATTACAGCGACACAGTCCACGGGTTAGGCATCCCACAGGTAGTGTAACTTAGAAATTGAGGCACAGAACAGGCAAGGCAGCCATACACTGGTCCGATGTTCAAAGAGCAAGAGACAAGAGAGGTGAGGCTCGCCGAGCCATTTATCTCTCCGCCCTTCAATTAATCCCATGTGTTCACTGACCAGGTTGGCACAATAAACATTAACAATCTCAGCCATTTCCCCTATTAAATATTCCTCCAGAGGCATTATATTAATTGGCATGTTCATAATTCTCTTTGCAAATTTCAATGGAAAAACAACAGCAACAATATTAGCATATGTTCATAATAAAATTTTCTATGGAGATGATTCAATAGATATTAAAAAGTTCTGCTTGGAATTCATTCCAGGTAGATAAGTATAGGTTAGTGTTCTCAATCATAGTGCAATTTGCTATGTCATCAAATGAAATAATGAAAGTCATATTTTCATAATGGTAGATGGATGGGCACTATTTGGTTACATTTAACACTTGTTTATGATTAAAACAAGCAAATTGAAAACTTACTGCACATAAGAAAGAAAAGGTATTTCCTTATCCTGATAAAAGAATATCAGCACACAACCTACAGAAAAATTCAGACACTAGTGAAATAATATAAAAATATCCCAATATTGAGAATAAGGTGATATTATTTACTTATTCTATTTAATATTTAAGCCAATCATGAACCAATAAGATAAAAAATTGAAAACTCAGAAATAGTTAAGAAAAAATAAATAAAATGTCATGAATTATAGAACAAAATACATATAGAAATTCTAAAATCTGCAAATGATTAAGTTAAAGGTGAATTGAACAATGTAATTAGCTAAAATCAATATACAAAACATTGCATTTTTATGTACTGGCAATCAATGAGTGGAAAAATAACTTCAATAAGCTAACACAATAACACCAAAACATCAAACACCTATGAATAAATGTGAATAATGGTTTGCAAAATTCATTTACTAAAATATAATAATTAAGTGAGGGAAATTAATAAGGCCTATAAAAGATGAAAATATTTCATGAGGCTTGAAAGTCTCATTATTTTGGAGACTTTAATTATTCTTATGCTACTCTTAGAATCAATTATAATGTATGATTTATATTTCAAAAATCATGAAGCTGAATTTAAAATGCAATAAGAAATGCAAAAGGGCCCCCAATTTCAAGGCTATCCTAAAGAAAGAAAACGTGAAAGTCTTTATTACATACCTAGATTGTTAGAGAGCTTTAATAATCAAAAGAGTTTGGGGTTGGTACAAAAATAGATAGATCAGTAGAGCAGAAGAAAGTTAAAAAATGAACCAGGATTATGCAGTCACCTAATTTTTAAAAAGAAGCGCACTAGTGCATTAATGAGCACCCACTGACATCAAGTTGGTTTTGATTCATAGTGACTTTATAAGATCTGCTCTGTAGGGTTTAGGAGATTATAAATCTTTAGGAGAGTAGACAACATAATTTTTCTCTTTCAGGTGGTAATGAGAGAGGTTTTAAAATAACTTTTTATTGTGAACTAGATGGGGGTTATGTTTCATATCATCATTTTGTATTCCATAACTTAACAAATCTTCCCAATAGCTTGTCTTGTCCCATTTCCTTTTCATCTTTTCATTTATTTTTTTACCTTTCTCCTTGAGTAGGATATCATCGGTTCTTCACCTAAGTTAGCACTTCCCTGTTTTCCTTCCATTCCCATCCCTGGTAATCAACAGCTTTTGTTTCCTTTGGTATGAAAATCTATGTCTTGATTTTTATTTTATAACAGTAGTAGTTTCATATAGTATTTTCCCTTTTGTGATTGATTAGCTTCACCCAGCATAATGTTCTCCAAAACATTCCACCTATGCCATGCAATGTTTCATCATTATTCTTTGGCCATGGTTTGTATTGTGTGAATGTATCAACTTTTCTTTATTCTTCCAGCTGAGGGACATTTTGATTGTTTCCATATTCTTGCTATTGTGAATAGCACTGTGATGAATATTGGGGTGCATATATCTGCTCATGTTTTACTCCTTATTTCTCTGGTGTATACATGAGGAGGTATCCACCCCCCAAACCCCCCCAAAAAAACTCAAACCCGAAATTGTGCTGAGCGGAGTACACTTTTGTAGTGCACATTTTTTCTAGCCAGGAAAACATTGAGTAACTCATTTTGAGTTAGTGCATGTAGTAGTGTCTCCTGGAAAGGTTCTCTCTGGTCACAGTGAATTTTTTGTGAAAGCAGTTTCACTCGAACCTCTTTTCTTATGGTGGTCAATTTAAGACAACAGCATGCAGCTGTGAAATTTTGTTTCCTGCTCAGGGAAAATGCTGCAGAAACTTGTAATGCTGAACACAGCTTACAAGAACAGCACGATGGGAAAAACTCAAGTGTATGGGTTGGTTTTCTCATTTCAAACACAGATGAAATATCAATTGATAAACAAACCTCATTTTGGATGTCTGTCAACTTCCTGAATGGATAAGAATGTCGACTGGCAGTACATTTGGCATTCGTCCCACCAGATCAGACAATTAATCAAGTCTTCTAGTGGGGATTCTGGGAACTTCCTCTCTTTCTCCTGAGACCTGAGCAAGCTATGCTGTGGAGATCTGCATCAGCCCTCTGATGCTTCCACCACCACTGGAACGAGAAAACTTTTCACCCCCCACCTCTGACTTGTGATCTTTCTGCATTCTGCTTCATTGAATGTGGGTGTATGATTCTGAAGAGAGATTTATGGCCTAGCATAGGGCTCATGTGCCAATATCAGACTTATGGACTTGATCTGGACTGTGCTGGGATGTTTTCTTGATATACAATTACTCTTTGATATAGAGATGTTTCCTATACATATATGAATGTTTCTAGATTTGTTTTTCTAGTCAACTCAGACTAACACACCAAAGCTTTGGTGATTGGGGATGGCGTCCATCTGAATTTTGTTTACAACTTGATATTCGCACCAAAGTCAAAATCACTTTTATCCATGACATAAAAATTATCCCTTTACTAAGGTACCCTAATGTGATAAAGATCAATGTATTGCTGAGAGAACTTCTCCACTGGCATCCACTGATTACAGAAACATGTGAACCACATTTTATTTGGAATGAACCCATGACTATCAAAACCTTAGTAACAATGCTTTTTAACTTTCCTTCATATATCTGAACAACTCATATAATGGACTTAGAAGGATAATAGACAATTTAGAAGTTCATCCATAAACATAAAAATATAGCAACTTAAAGTATAAAAACTGATGCACAAAACCGAAAAGGAGAAATAAGACGGAAATAATTACAAGAGTCTCATTGGCTTTTAGGACAATGGGAAAGCAAGGACACTTGACTAATGTATAGTTTTATTTGACTTTAATTTTCATTTTTGTTTACTTGGTTTATCATTCCTTTGGCTATTTTTTATTGGTTTTATTTTGAATTTTCAGGTTGAAGTATATTTATACATGCTTTTATATATGCATTTTATAGGCTAGATAAGGCCAAGTTGATTAAATCAGAATTTTTTGAAATAGGTCGCCATTTCATCAGTCAGATGATCGTCCATTGGTTAAATAGAAGTAGGAATGGACGTGTGGCTATATTCTGACTCTCAGGAATTAAAGTGTACCTTTAATCCTAGAATTCCTTTTGTAGATTGACATGTTACCATCTTTCAAAGACTCTTGTTCAAGGAGGTCAACACAGGCATGCACGCATGTGCACACACAAATACACAGCAACTAGACAGTGGCTCTATATGCCTGTGTTTAGTGGACTTCATTGTCATGTGATTCTAATGGTTGTTAACATAGAACAACATTCTGTTTCACAAAACTCAATTAGCACCTAAAGGGGCTTGTGCTTGACTGTCATGGTTAGCAAAGCAGGAAAACAAGGGTTATGCATTCCCTTCGCCTAGCCAGTGAAAATGTTTTGTTTCTCAAGATACAGGAAACCACACAAGCAAGGCCTTGAACAGATTACACCTTCCTCAAGTAATGTGTTATGTGCAAAACACAAAACCAAACAAGCCCACTAAAAATTGAAAACAAAATGGTTATAAACTGTCTCTTTATTAGCAGAGGACAGGTGCAATGAATCCATTTGTTAAGAGAGATAGTGATTAAAAGATGAAAGAGTTAACACAAATGAAAAGAAAATCCACCTTGCTTTAAAAAGAAAATAGATGTCTTATGGTTGCTTCATAAAATCAGTTTAAATTACCTTTGTTCTGTATGATTCTTTAAATGAAGGAAGTGCTAAGAATGTGGTACTGAGATGTTTAAATGATGCTTGCTATGGGGAAAATGTAAAGAAATATTTTATCATTAATTGAATTTTACTATTAGTATCTTCCATTTTTGTGGCTCAAAACAGTGAGATAGTACATTCTAAAAGGTTTAAATTTAGCTTCAAATGTGTTTAAATTATAGCAAAAGGAGCTGAATAATTCACTCCTCCTCCTTTTGTGCTTCTCCAGTATTTAAGACTAATGGAATGGGTTACTAAATTATTATTAAAATGCCTTTCAAGTTTGAGCCATTTCCCCACACATTATTCAGAATGCGCGTTGTTATGCTTTTACGGGCTTTCATTTGTTCTTTATGGGTCAGTGACTAAAACGTCGGATGCTCTGGAAGTCAGAGTGGCTTCAATACCAAAGATGTTAAGGAAGCAATATTGCATGCCAAGCAAATCTTAATCTTAATTAGCTGATAGAACATAACGAGTCTGTTTCTGTGCTGAAAATCTAATACTGTTGACTGCTTATATGCAGATATTTCCTTTCTTTCTTTCTTTTTCATTAACCAATACAGATTTCCTTTTCCATGGGTCATCCCTGATATTGAAATTTTTAGAAGAAAGATGAATTCTTTTCTTGAATACAATAAATTCTCAGAAGAATGAGGCATGTAAACTTCCCATCAGAACATATCTTAACAGCTTTTAAAAATACTACAAGGAAGCTTGAAATCTGAGACCACAATTTTCAAATAGCAATCGTTACAGTCAATCCATCTTTGTGGAAAGAAAGGGAAGTCCCTGCATTTATCTCCCTTGGAACAGGCTGACATTACTAGTCTTTTCACTGAGCAGGCATTTTCAAAGTGAAATTGAGAAGAGACTGAATTTCTACTGAATATCGTCACTCTTTTTATGTTAACTCTATGAGACAGCGTCGCACAGCAAAAGTACATACCATCCTATGAGATTTTCAAAATGAATCCATTTGGCAGAGCTGCATAGCTGTTGACCTCCCTTCTCTCAGACTTGACAGCAATCTTCACTGCCTTGATCATGACTACGCAGGTGACATTCTGTATGACTTATTCATATCTGGCATATCATTGAATGTAGATGCAAAACACTTCTTAGAACTTTGAAACATTGCTGATCGAAAGTGTAAACGGGAAAGAAGGATACGTTTCTCAGTGACTCTATAATAAGTTGGAGCCGTTGGAAGCACAGGGAATCCAGGACAGATAAACCCCTCAGGACCAATAATGAGAGTAGAGTACCAGGAGGAGAAGGGGAAGATGGGGTAGAAAAGGGGAACCGAATGCAATGATCTACATATAACCCCCTCCCTGGGGATAGACCACCAAAAAGAGGGTGAAGGGAGACATCGGACAAGGGTTCGTGAGTGAGGGAGGGGAAAAAGTGCAGAGCTGATACCAAGGGCTCAAGTAGAAAGGAAATGTTCTGAGAATGATGATGGCAACAAAAATATAAATGTGCTTGACACAATGGATGGATGTATGGATTGTGATAAGAGTTGTATGAGCCCCCAATAAAATGATTTCTTAAAAGAGTCTGTAGTTGTTCCTATTGGGAACCATGGCATTGGTGGTTGCTCACAGGGAACCATGTGACAGAGAAGAACTCTTCCGTCGTGTTCCTGGGCTCTACTTCCGATGGAAACAGACTGCCAGGTTTTTCTTCTGGGAAAATGCTGGGTGGGTTCAAACCTCCAACCTTTTGATTAATAGCCAAGCAATTAATCACCCATCTATAAGAATTAGTTATGGGCACAACTGTACAGGACCATAGAGGTGGTTAACAAATGAATTCTTTCAGAACTTGATGTAAAGATATGATCACTGTACAAGTTGCATCCTAGTGTGACTATTTGTACTATCTCCTGTTTAGATTACCTACCTTTCTAGAGTGCACTTTTCTGCTTTGTGCTGAAAGATGTATTCTATTCTAGCCACAACTCTGTCTCCTCTGGTTAGAGTGCAGGCTGGATGTTTTCCATTTGCAGTCTTCAAATCCACTTTCCACCCTGTTGCATTTCTCCAGGTAACGGACTATAGCCTTCCTTCTCTCTCCTATGGAGTCTGGTTGGGTTCCGTCAATGGGAGATACAGAAAGGAAGGATACGTCCTTCAGGGGCTCCTCCCCGCACATTGAGTGCTGCCCTTTACTGGAGGTGACAGTGTCCTCCAGTGACCCTCCCTACAGGTGTCATATTTGAGCTCCAGTCACTGGTTCTTACTCTTTCCCCCCCCCGCCCCCTGACTCAGGAATGCCACTTCACTTTCTAGACCTCAGACAGAACAGTGTCCCTCATTCATTTCCCGAACTCTGTTGACCCATTTGAAAACTACCCAATTATAAAACTCTAATTATTCACGGACGGTGCCATCTTTTCCTGCCATTAAACCTATGATTTGGGAGTGTTTGTGAAGAGTTCATATGTACAAATCAATTGTTTTTTGTTATTACTGGTCTTAACACTGAGCCCCACTGTAAGCTGGTGATTCTGTGGTAAGGGAATGCTGAAGTACAGCAGTCTGGCTTGAGGATACATAGTTCATGAATCTTTGAATACTTGGTGATCACAAGAAGGAGTTAGGCTAATACTCATCATGATTTTCCTTATTATCAGAGATCTAGCTGCAAGATATTGGGCTGACTTCTTGATTCTATTTCTGTGAATGCCTCCTGGTATGTGTCACCAGAGTAGAAAAAAGTGTTTAAAACAGATGGTTTTCCTTGTAAGTCTGGGTGGTTTTCTAGGGTTTGTAGATGGCAGATGAGGGATGTGTTTCTCTGTGTGTGCATGTGTACAAAGTAGGCGAAGGCTATGATAGTTTATACTTTCATCTGTCTTTTAGTTGGCATAGAAACATAGTGATCCACTCTAGTAACAAGCTGATATATACTGGATTTGACATCTTGATGTCTTGGCCATGGTATCTGGTGGTTTGAGACCAGACTAAACCATCTGTTTGAATATAAGGTTGAAAGTAGAAGGAAGACTTCTCTTTCTAACTCATTAGTGAAAATAATAGTTTCTTATACAAAAAGAAAAGAAAATGATCAAAGAAGAATGACAAATAAAAAAGTAAACTGAAGTCCAGAACACTATCAAGAAGTCAGTAAGTGAAGAAGTATGACGTTGAACAGCATAATAATTAGAAGTGCCATACCACTTCTAAAAAAGCTACATAGTCCTTCAAAGAGGAGGATTTTAGGAGCTGTTGAAGCAGTCACACCCAAAGGTTCATGGAAAAGTCTTAAGTAATTCAATGAAACCCCCAGAGTTGCTGATATATAGAAATCAACTCTATTATTCTAAATGAGTTTGAAATATTAAAGGAATTTAAATCTTGGGAACATAGCTGAAGACCTGGGCCACAACTTGTTGGTGGTGTTTTGTATTGTTTTGTGCCTTTACTGCATCTCTCCTAGGAAAAGAAAAAATTTTCTATAAGGTAAATATTAACATTGGAATTTAATTTTTGCGTCTCTGATTTGGGATTGCAGCAAACAAGCCTATTGACCTACCAACTCATCCCAGGAGACTGAGGAATCGGCGTCATCACTTGAAAGGCCTGGGGCTGTGGGTCCCACTGGATGACAGGGTCCGAGGAGGAGAAGAAGAATCACTATCTGCGCAGCGCTTGAGCGCACATTTGTTCTTATTTATAAAATATACCTACACTTAGACAAAAAATGGAACCCCCTTTTTTTTGTTAGCCCAAGACCTTCCTTGTCAGGTTGGGGCCCACGGTGCAGGGTCCTGGGGACAGGTGGGAGCTTCCTTGACTAAGGATAGCTGTGGGAATCTTCCTTGCCAGGTCATGGGGATGCCTGAATGTTTCCTTGCTGGGGAACAGTGAAGGCTAAAGCCTCCCTTGGGTTTCAGAATATACAAGAGCCCACAGTTTCAGATATAAATTAAAGGAAACATTTATTAAGTCTTAAAAGGGGAAAGGACAACACAAAGACACAGACACATCATGTGTAGGGCTGTGGACATTAGAACAAGGCCGTAGTAACATCCAGTGATTCCCAATCAGGACATTAGTTCTAAAAGGCATGGAACAATGGCAAGTGTCTCAAATTCATGATTGGTGGCAGACAATGCATCAGTTACAGGTCTGACTACTGAAGGGAAGAGGGCCATGATTGGGACATTATGTTATGGAGAAGAACTTACAAGATTGGTCCAGGACCTTCCAAGCAGGATAGTCAGGATATAACTGATAGGCACTTAGAACTATGTGTCCAACAAGGACACATCTAGGCAAGCTCCTAAGAAAGACTGCCCCCCACCCCAACTGGATTGTGGTGGGGGTAATCCACTGTCCAATGCACTCTGCCAGAGGGCATAGATATTTACATAAATTATTGATGATCAGAAGGAAGTCAATGGGGACTTAATCTAAGTGGATATTGTGCAAATGGATGTTAGGTTTCACTCTTATCTATAACCTGAAAATGAGGTTCTCAGATTTTTAATAATAGTAATAAAAAGCTCTCATATACTTCCAAGGGGCAGGGACACCCAAGACCTTTCTTACTGGGTTGTTGGATGGCTGGTATTGGGCAGCTGGAACCTCCCCCCTCCTTACCAGAGAGTGGGGATACATCAAGCCATCTTTGGGGGGCAAGGGAGGAGCTACCAGGGCTGGGTCTCAGAGATAGCTGGGATACAGAGTCACCAGAGATTTTCTTGCGCAATCTGCAGAAGGCCAGGGGCTCCGTTGCAAGATTGTGGGGGTGGTTGGGGTCTTCCTTGTTGTGGGGTGGGGATAGGCAGGGCCTTTGCCTGCAGTCAAGGACAAATGGGGCTTTCCTTGTTTGGTCACTGGGGCCCTCCTTGATGGGGGAACAGCAGGGTCCTTTTGGGGTGAGTGGTGGTAACCCGCACATGGGCGCAGGCATGCCCAGAGCCTACTTTGCAAGGTGGCAGAGACACCCAGGACCTACTTTTCTGGATTGCCGAGATGGCTGCCTGGGGTGTGGCTAGTTGGGGCTTCTCTTCTCTGGTTACAGGGGCAGCTGGAGCCTACCTCACAGGGGACAAGGAGAACCAGGACGTTCCTTGTCAGGCATGAGGGTCTAGGGAAACTTCCTTGTGGTTTTTTTTGTGGGGCTGAGGTTGTGGGGTGGAGATGCCTGAAGCTTTTCTTGGCACGACCACAGCCTGCCTAACAATGGGTAGGGACAGGCAGCGCTTTTCTGGTCAGGTCACAGAGGAGGTTAGATCCTACCTTGCCTGGGGCGGGGAAGACCAGCGCCTTCCTTGAGGGTTTTCAGGGGTCACCAGGGCCTGCCTCATTGGGTCCAGGACAGTTCGGCCTCCCTTGAAGGGGGAAGAACAGGGTCCTCCTTGCCAGGTTATGGGGATGCCTGGGGCCTTCCTTGCAGGGCCCAGGGGCTGCCAGAGGGAACCTTCTCCAGTGCACGTTGTTTAAAGCTGTAGTTATTACCCAATTGCAGCGATGCATCGAGCCATGTGGTTTTGCATCGAGCCATGTGGTTTTGTCTGCATATGCTATAAGCATTCCCTGGTGACTTTTTTCTGCCTATGTTTTTATAGTCTGTGACTTTGTCAACATTTCTAGGATTATAGTTGTGAGCCTGTGTGTATCATAACCAACTATGAATAACACTGTGAGGAATGTGAATTCTAGAACATTAGATTGTGTTAATGTAGAACCTGTACATAGTCCAGAGGCAGTCTTTCAAACAGAATGGGGGGAGGGGGCAGGGGTGTCTATACTGCATGGTTTAAAATCAGAAAAATGTTTGTCAAGGTTGTAACTTTTTACCACACTTATTCAATCTGTATGATGAGAAGCTGAACTATATAAAGACCAGGGCATTAGATTAAAGAGAGATTCCTTAACAGGCTGCAGTAGGCAGCTGCCCCCACCTTGCTGGCTGAAAGCCAAGAGGCCGGGAAGCACTCACTGATGAAGATCAAAAGCAAGTCTCCAGTATGGATTGCAACTCAATATGAAGAAAACATAAAATGCAACTAAACCAACCATCAGCATCATGAGAAATGGAGAAAAGACTACAATTGTCAAGGAATTTATGTTATTTGAATACACAATCAATGCTCACCGGAGCAGCAGTCAGAAAACCAAATGGCATGTTGGACTGGGAAAATTTGTGACTTTTAAAAATTGTTAAAGACCAAAAATGTTGAGGACTGAGGTGCACTCTGACCCATCCACGGTCGTTTCAGTCCCCTAATATGCATGTAAAAGCTGGGTAATGAATAAAGAAGATTGTAGAATAGACATATTTTAGTCATTGCATTAGCTCAAACAGAGCAACAATTGCGAGGACGGTGCAGGATTGCACCGTATCTCCTTCTGTTAGTTATGGCATTGCCGACTTAAACTAATTCAATGGCACCTAGCAATAACAGACACATTGTGGTAATTAATATTGGTGAATTTATATCAATAACTTCCTGTTTATCAATACCTCCCTTGAACCTAAAATAGTAATTAAAGAAAAAGGAGGGGAAAAGGCTTTCCATCAGTTACTAATAATGTTGTAACTAATACTATAATTGCATGTATAAAGACTTCATGTAACATTTATTGTTAATATTCTTTAATCTAAGAATATTATACTTAAACAATTTATAAATTTGTTTATCACATAGTATTCTATGACTTGGAATCCTGGTGATGAAGTGTATCATGTGCTGGGCTGCTCGCCACAAGGTCAGCAGTTCAAACCCATCAGCTGGTCAATGAGAGAGAGATGAAGCTGTCTGCTCCCAGGAAGATTTAGAGCCATGGAAATGTAATGGGCCAATTCAACTCTGTCCTACACATCACGATGAGTCAGAATTGACTTGATAGTGGTGAGTTTTGTTTGGGTTATTTTATTTTAAATGATTAAAATTGTTCATAAGAATTACCAGGGAAGGTTTGGGAGGAAGAAGGTCCATGGGGAAAGGTTGTCATCGTGAGTTACCACACCGGGGAACCTCCCACTAGTGATGCTATGCGAGAACGAGTTTGACAGACCATTTGACCACCTGATCAAAAGGTCTTTTAAACTAAAATGCAAGAGAAAATAAGCGATGTTTAAAGATCAATGCAAATAATGTTAACGTGAGTGAACCATCGATCTGAGTTGCAGGGGAATGACTGACTGGCTCTGAAAACAGTAACAGAAAGGTTGGTTTAAAGCAATCTCTTGAAAGAACTAAATATAATTGACTTTCTGGGCAATCAAAGTCAAAGGCTTTGTTTTCATCACTCAGTGATACAATCACAATAAGTAATTTGCACATTTTCTCCAACTCTAGAGCATTAGTGAACTTAGCTGAGGTATGGTAAAGTTCTAATCAGAACTCTGTTATTGCAATATATCAATGCATAAATGTAATCATCTTTGGGGGCACAATATAGTTTCAAAGAATGGTTAAAGAAATTAAGTAGAGATTACGTGAATAGATCTGGCTTATTTCTAAAATCCCATAGTCCTTAGATAACTGTTAAGTGTGACCACATGGTTAATCACTCATATTTCAGACTTTCAGTGTCTTTCCCTCATTCTGTGTAGTCCCATACACCTCACACTCGTCATTTGACAGAATTTAAGGATCCTGTGATAAAACAATATTATGGGACAGAAATTTTGCTTCCTACTGTGATTTTACATAAATCTATCCCAGATGTATTAGTATAAGTGTAGTAAGGCTGGATTTTAATTACACTTGTATTTTTTATTATAATTATACAAAAGATTTAGTTAGCATTTTGCAAAGCTAAAAACATATTCTTTTTAATTAGACTGTTTTCAGATTCTAAGAGAACATATGGTGAGAAAAGAACAATACACAAAGCTGATTTTATTTGAAATTTATTTCTTTGAAGAGATGCCATTCTCCCCCCCCCAAAAAAAAGTTTACAAATTTTGTCATAAGGTATCAAATGCTTTATTTAGCAATAGGTATTATTTCTACCTCATTATTACTATAGATTATATAGGCAATGATCCAGTAACATGATCCACATTGGCATGACCATTTGAATCAATGTTTCAGAGATCTGAGATCCCAATTAATGTTCTATTTAATCAATGAAAAGACCTCACAAATATATATTTGGTTCACTCATCTCAACTATGACTTCAGTTTATTTTCCCCCAATTCATTTTTATTTAACTTCATATATTCATTATTTATAAGCGTATTTTATGGTGTCTGTTTTTGTGAGCCAAATCACATTCTCTCAGAAACAAACTGGAATCTGAATAAGATAGACAGATGATGAAGACAGACAGATGATGACAGATGAGTAAATACATAGGTTACAGATAAGTGAGTAAACTGGTTGATTTAGAACTGAGTCTTGTGAAATAATATTAATAGTACCAGTATCATCATCAGAACCTGTCTAACCTCAGGTGGGGTGCAAGTGAATGAAGATCAGGCCAAGGATGAGTGCCACATGGGGTAGGCAAGACCGACATACATCTTTACCAATCTGACATCAAGCATCCCTCTGTGGTCCTCTCTGCTTCTCTTTTAGGTTTATTTATTTTTTGCTATGGCCACTCAGACTTTACAGACCATATTTACAGCTGTTAAGAGACAGGGTACAACTCAGGATCAGGAAACATATCAGCGCATTTCTTCACTGAAGAAAACTCTCTCAGTAGAGCAGGTCTTCCTGCAGCCTCTCCTGAGAACAGACTCCATTAGGCCTCCCCTCAAGAGACTTTCATAGTTCCAGCCTGTGGTATCAGTGCTGTCCCATCACAGCATCCCTATGTGCAACAGACAGACGCACTGCCGGCTCCTGCACACTCCTCACAATGGTGGCTCGGTTGCATCCTCGGTTATAGTCATGAGGTCAATAATATATCTTCCTTATTCATTGCCCCTCCTGGCATGCATCTGAGGTACTTAAAAATACCATGGCTCTGTCAAACCTATTAGTTTACCTCATTCACATACTCTATTTACCAATCCCTCCAAGATACATATTGACCATACAGTAGGCTGCAGCATAGGGTACAAAGCATTTCAAACCAAGTTGCTTACCAATTTCCAGAAAATGTTAGTCAACATTATAGCTCTCTAATGTCCCTGGGTAGAAAACTAATGCAAAGGTAACTCCCTAATGTTTAGGGGACAATCTCCCCAACTGTTCCGGAGAACCAAGGCAAAAGGCCATATAGAGGAATTCATTTTATTACAAGCTTCTATCAAATGGCACAATCACAAAGATATGCCACATGATAGAGAAGTTGGTATATTTCTTCACAGGAGAAATGATGTCTAGTTTTTATTACACCCTTAACTCCAGTAGAAACTTTGGTAATAACATTATGTTCCTCTAAGCCTCACTGTCCTTGTTTGTCAATAGAGAAAATGATTGAATGATACTTAAAATTCATTCCATCCTTAATTATATATGTGCTTGGGTTACCTGAGGATCTTGCCAAAATGTAGATTCTGATTCAGGATACCAGGGGCAGAAGTACAAACTCTAAGCAGGGGGCCAAACCAGAATGCACCAATTTGAATCTGTATCTCACAGTCAGAGGACCATGGACAGGTTTTGATGAATGATCCAGTCCCCCATGCCCTAGCTGTTGAACATGGTGTCGACCAACAGCTCAAAAGTGCGCCCTTCTGGAAACTGTCCTCTCTCTATGGGCGCTGCCTCACTTGTAAATGATGAAAAGGTGAATTCTTCTTTCCGGGGGAAGTAGTAGTCAAAAACTGACTGAAAATGGAAACAAAGAGGCCTTATCTCCTTACCTCATGAAGACGTCATAGCATACAATAGTCCAACTTGTTGTTAGAAGCCGTCAAGCCAGTTCCAACTCATAGTGACCCCCTGTGTACAACAGAATGAAGCACTGCTCCTTTGAGCCTTTCTCACAGTTGTTCTGACACAGCCCGTTGTGTAGTCCAGGTTTTAGCGCATCTCATCAAAGGTCTTCTTTTTTGCTTGTTTAAATCATTTCTTTGGGGGCTCATACAACTCTTATCACAATCCATACATCTGTTCAGTGTGTCAAGCACATTAGTACATTTGTTGCCATCATTCTCAAAACATTTGCTTTCTATTTGACCCCTTGGTATCCTAATTTTTCCGCTCCCTCCCCACCCCCACCCCCACCCCCCTCCTCATGAACCCTTGATAATTTATAAATCATTATTATTTTATCATATCTTACACTGTCTGGCGTGTCCCTTCGCCCATTTTTCTGTTGTCCATCCCCAGGGAGGAGGTTATATGTAGATCCCTGTAATCAGTTTCCCCTTCCTCGCCCACCTTCCCTCCACTTTTTTTTGCTGCTTTTCTACTTTCTCAAGCATGATGTTCTTTTACTTGTCCAAAGTATGAGAGACGAAGTCCTGCCATCTTGCTTCTAAGGAGCATTCTGGTTGTGCTTATTCCCAGACAGACATGTGTGTTCTTTTGGCGCCTTCGATGTTCTTCACCAGCACCATAACTCAAGTGTACAGATTCTTCTTCAATGTCATTCAATGTCCGACTTTAACATGCATTCGAGGTGACAGAAAATACCGTGGCTTGGGTTAGACACACCGTAGTACTCGCACATCCTTTCTCTTTACCACGCTAAAGAGGCCTTGTGCAGCAATGGTACATAAAATGCTAGCTTTCTTGGCTGCTGCTTTCATGAACATGATGTTGTTAGGTGTCAGAGTCGGTTCTGACCCAGAGTGATCCTGTGCACAACAGAATGAAATTGTGCACTACCCTGAGCCATCCTCACAATTGTTCTCATGCCTGAGCCTATTGTTGCCACCCATCGATGAGCCATAGTGGAGCACAGTATATTAAAAAAATGTCTGCATTGAGAAACACAAAAGCTCTGATCAAGAGTTTCCAAGTGACAAGGGGTCAACTAGTTGGAAGTAGCAATTTATTCACTTACTGGAATAGTGTAATCAGGAAGCCAAAAGGGGGAAAGTAGTTCTTGCTCGTTCAAGGAATAGTCCTAGGCAAGAGTTCAGTGAATCATCAAATATTATGGTGTGAAATGAAGATTGTCTCATTTCAGTGAATTCGAGAACAAATAGATCCATTTGTCTTATGGACCTGGGTATTTAGGAAAAGGAGAGAACAAAGTGGCATTGGTTTCTAGCCCCTCTTCTCTTCCTTATAATGAGCTCTTATCAGAAGTGCCTAACAGTGTCTAACCCTTCTCTGCATAAAGGGATTTCATAATAGACGTAGCCCAAGTAGCTTGACTTACTGCAGTCAGCCTAAGTTACTTAATCAGTATCTCTGATATTTTTATAGCTTTGTGCATTTCTCAGAAACAAACAGATTGGATGCAGATGGCTCCTGGAAGAGCCAGATAGCATTGAGAATCTCCTCTTATTTCCCTGTGAGTGATCAAAACAAGAATTCTTGTTATCTGGTGAGTCAACAGAGACACTCAGAGACAAAGACTTAGAAGAACGTTACTGTGTGTCTACTTGTTAATGGTCAATGTTTGCTTTATATGATTATCCTGAAACCTAAGTTAATGTAAAACAGCTGTATGTGACTCCCAAAAGGGTAAATCCCAAAGTTAAAGGTGTATATTCTTCATTCATTCTCATTTCAGACAGGATGCCATCAAGACAGTTCTGCTAATAGTCTCTCTGCTGGTGCCATCTTCTAAAAACTAACTTCCCTTTCTTCTTCCTAACTTGGAGTTGGTGAGTTGGTGATGCTGTTCTGTGTAGACCTACAGTAGGAGTAACCTGGGCTCTACTAGGTTATAGGAATGTAGGTATGAGTAAGAGCATGGCGAGGGTGAGGGGGATCTAGGTCTTTCACTTCAACTGTCTGGTGTGAGGAAGGGAGCTCTTCTCTTTGTCAGGTCAATGTTCAGGCTTCAAAGATCGCCTATAGGATTTTGGCTTGAAACTAGACTTTTAAGAAGACATAAGTCTCTGTTGCCATTCATAGCTATTCATGAGATGAGGCTGAAGTCGGGTGCCTGTATCTAGGTTTCTCAGACCACATTGGTAGGTGTTGCGTGGTTAAGCTTCTCCAGTGGGAGGCGTTGATGAAAGGTTTGTAGAAAATGGAACAAAGAAGGATTTAGAAGCTAGCTCTAGAAGCTCCTGCCATTAGGGCGCTTGCTTTAGTGGCGGTGGGGTCAGGAACACTGAAGGTTTGAATAGTGCAGAAATAGAAGAGCCTCCAGAGAGCCATAGGTCAACGAGCCCAGACTAGGTCCTGCTTTCAGGGCAATTCTTTCTTCCTTGTTATTTCCCCCACTTGTAACAATCTTCATTCTTTTTACTCCCCCAGCCTTTTTAATGCCTTTGTAGACAATGGATTAGATTAAGTGTTCACTACTTGAAACACTTAGAGTGGCTTTCTTTTTCCCACACTGAACCGAACCTAACTAATAGAATAGCTAATGCTTATGTAATACTTAGTATAAACCAGTGACTTTACCAAACCTTTCTAATTTTCAAAATAAAACTATGAGGCACTATTATTTATACACGACAAAAGAGAGGCACAAAGATGTTCAGTAATCTGCCAAAGGACATATTGCTCAAAAATCAAATTCATTGTCATTGAATCAATTCTGACTCACAGTGACCCTGTAAGACAGAATAGAACGCCCTGTGGGTTTCTGAGACTATAAATCTTTACATGAGTAGAAAACTTTACCACCACGTAGCAGGTGGTTTTGAACTGTTGACCTTGTTCAAAACCATGTAACAAACATGTAACCTATTGCACCACCAAGGTTAGTGAATGACAAAATTGGGCTTTGAATCCAGGAAATTGACTACTAGAATTCATTCTCTGTGCTATAGTTTATGACCAAGCCCATTCTTCTTGAATGTCAAATTTCTGGTATTCATTAAATATTCCTTTACCTTTTATGAGTATGTGAAAACCACTGAATATATAAGTATTTTGTGCAGATTTACGTACTTGTTTTCATTTTGATGTGAAATCCAAAGAATGTGATGCTAGTTTCACAGTTAGGAGTTTTCATGCTAAGGATTTTGTTGACTGGAATTAGTCTACTTTTTCAATATTGATACTGTCAAGAGAAACAATATTTAAATAATATTGAATATTTTAAGGAATATGTGTACTTATAAAATTATTTCTCTTGCTTCCAAATGTTTTATACTTTAGTTTTTACTAAGGAAGGTATAAAAATTCAGCTACTATAGCATTATTGTTTTTCATAATCACTTGGACAATTTTTCATCAATTTTTAATCTATTTCTTCACAGACACATTTTTCTTTCTGAAATGCAATAAGCTTTAAGGTCACCAAAAACTTACTTCTATTAAACAATGTAAACAATATGGAAAATGGAGGCGTTTATATGATCAAATTTCTTATATACCGCTGAGTAAATATTAAAGTATATTGTCTTATGGCAGAGGTGTACATAAGATAATTATCGCACATTATTTAAGTAAAATGATTGCTATCTTAATTTTAACATTAAAGTTTATCTAATTCAGGTCTTCTCTAAAGTTATAATGCATATTTTATGAAGTTAATTTTCAATATATTTTAAATATATTTTTGGTATATTTTGTAACTAAATTTTCTGGATTAAGTCATAATCTTCCAATTAACAGCTGGATGTAGGGCCAGGGCATGGAACCCCATCAGATTTGACTGGAAAGCACTTGTGAAGGACAATAAATAGACCCTGAACTATTTATAGAGATTTTTGTGTTGTTGCTGTTGTAGCTATTATCCTACTTTCTATTGTCGCTATATTGTACTCAGTCTTGTGATGGTACATAGCATGCCTACCTGGAAGGGATAGGTGGGATAAATAAGCCAGAAGAGAAAACAACCGGATGATAGTTTCAGGGGGACATGGGAGAAGGGGAGGCGGGGGAAAGAAAGTGGGTGTTAACAAACCCAGGGACAAGGGAACAACAAGCGATCCAAAATCAATAGCAAGGAGGATGTAAGAGGTCTGGCAGGGCTGGATAAAGGGCAATGTAACCAAGAGGAATTCCTAAAACCCAAATGAAAGCTGAACATGATGGTGGGACAAGAGGAAAGTACAAAGAAATAAAGGAAAGAACTAGGAGGCAAAGGGTAGTTATAGAGATCTAAATACAGGCATATACAGATGTAAATATATACATATATATACACGACAAGGGGGAAATAGATCTATGTACATATATTTATAGGTTTAGTATTAAGGAAACAGATGGACAGTGGGCCCCTGCTCAAGTACTCCCTCCACACAAAAACACTTTGTTCTAAAAATTCGACATTCTGAGATGCTCACCTGCCTGGCATGATCCCTGAAGACAATGGGTGCACAAGCAAATGTGGTAAAGAAAGCTGATGGTGCCCAGCTACCAAAAGATATAACATCTGAAGTCTTAAAGGCCGGGTGATAAGCAAGCGGCCATCTAGCTGAGAAAAAAACAAAACCCACATGGAAGAAGCACACCAGCCTGTCCCAACTTGATCACTGAGGACAAAGTGGACGCATAAGCAAAAGTGGTAAAGAAAGCTGATGGTGCCCGACTATCAAAAGATATAGCATCTGGGGTCTTAAAGGCTTGAAGACAAACAGGTGGCCATCTAGCTAAGAAACAAAAAAAGCCTACATGGAAGAAGTACACCAGCCTACCCTTACATGATCGCTGAAGATAAAGTGGACACATAAGTAAATGTGGTGAAGAAACCTGATAGTGCCCAGCTGTCAAAAGATATAGAATCTGGGGTCCTATAGGCTGGAAGATAAACAAGGGGCCATCTAACTGAGAAACAACAAAGCCCACATGGAAGAAGTACACCATTCTGTAAGATCACGAGGCATCAAAGGGATCAGGTATCAGGCATCAAAGACAAAAAAAATCATAGCAATGTGAATGAGGGGGAGTGCGGAGTGGGGACCCAGGGCCAAACTGTGGGAAATTGGACATCCCCTTGCAGAAGGGCTGCGGGGAGGGTACAAGCCAGTCAGGGTGCAGTGTAACAATGATGAAACATGCAATTTTCCTCTAATTCTTGAATTCTTCCTTCTCCCCCACTGTCATGATCCCAATTCTACCTTACAAATCCAGCTACACCGGAGGATGTACACTGGTACAGATAGGAACTGGAAATACAGGGAATCCAGGAGAGATGACCCCTTCAGGACCAGTGGTGATACTGGGAGGGTGTGGGGAAGGTGAGGGAGAAAGGGGGAACTGATTACAAGGATCTACATATAACCTCCTCCCTGGGGTACTGACAACAGAGAAGTGGGTGAAGGGAGATGTTGGATGGTGTAAGATATGACAAACTAACAATAATTTATAAATTATCAAGGGTTCATGGGGGAGGGGGATCAGGGAGGGAGGGAAAAATGAGCTGATACCAAGGGCTCAAGTAGAAAGCAAATGTTTTGAGAATGATGATAGTAACATATGTACTTGACACAATGGATGGGTGGATGGATTGTGATAAGAGTTGTATGAGTCACCAATAAAATGATTTTAAAAAAACAACTGGAAACTGGTCATTTAAACTAATTGTTTTTCCACATTTTTCTTATCTGAGGAAGTAATCCATTTTATTATAAAGCTGCTGTGATAATTTGTTGAGATAAAAAAAACTAGTCACAAGTAAAGGCATATTAAAATGGGTTAGGATGTTCACTTCATTGACAGAGAAATGGCATTTAAAATATTTCTACATATCAAGATTTTGCTTATTTCTATGAAACTTCATCGTGTTCTCTGTCATATACATTTCTACAGTCTTAAGTATATGATTGTTTAGCTATCACTTGGGTTGGGTGAGGCGCGCTTACAGTGAAGTGGAACAGTGTTCTGATACTAACTGAAAGCTTGGTGGCTCAAGTTCTCAGCTAGTTCAGACGATAGATGTAGCGACTTGCTTCCATGAAGATCACGGTCTTGGAAACTATGCGAAGTCTCATTACATCCTGGCAATTGCAATAGATTGGAATTCACTTGATCACAATCCGGTGAATTTTTGTTTGCTTGTTTTTGAGATAAATGGTATTTATTCTATTACCAGCAATAAACCAGGACACTTTCCCCCTCTTTTTTCTTTGTTTTTCAAGACAGGAGAAAAGCAAAGCTTTTATTAAACATTGAAGACTATAGTTAGCACAGTATTTATGCATGTTCCTTATTTCTTATTTCTTCATACATCATTTTGTTGAGGGCTCTTACAGCTCTATAATAATCCATCCAAACAAACAAACAAAAATAATAATAATCCATACATCAGCTGTATCAATTGTATTTGTACATATGTTGCCACCATCAAATTAATTTCTAAACATTTTCTTTCTACTTGAGCCCTTGGTATCAGCTATTCTTTTTTCCCTCTCTCCCCCTCCCTCCCACCTGGGGACCCCTTGATAAATTATCAATATTATTATTTTCATATCTTACACTATCTGGAATCTCCGTTCATCCATTTTTCCGTTGATCATCTCCCTGGGAGGTGTGAGGAATACATCAATTATTGCAATTGGTTCTCCTTTTCTCCGTCTTCTCCCCCACATTCCCCTTACCTTCATAGTATCGCTATTCCCATTATTGCTCCTGAGGGATTTATTTGTTCCGGATTCCATGTGTTGAGAGCTCATATCTGTGACAGTGTACATGCTCCAGTCTAGACAGATTTGTAAGGTAGAACTGGGGTCATGATAGTGGGTGAGAGGGAACATTAAATAACTAGAAGAATGTTGTTCGTTTCATTGGTGTGATTCTGCACCCTGGCTGGCTCATCCCGTCCTGTGATCCTTCTGTGAGGGGATGTCCAATTATCTACGTATGGACTTTGGGTCACCACTCTGACTCAGCTTGTTCACATCAATGTGATGAATTGTTTTGGGTCTTCTGATGCCTGATACCTGAGCCCATGGACATCTTATGATCACATAAGCTGGTGTGGTTCTTCCAGGTGGACTTTGTTTCTTCCCTGGCCCTGTGTTTAACTTCAAGTCTTTAAGACCCTAGATACCATATCATCTAATAACTAGACACCATCGGCCTTCTTCACCACTTTTGCTAATGCACCCGTTTTGTCTTCAGGGATTGTGTTGGGAAGGTGAGCATCACAGAGTGCCAGGTTATAGAACAAAGAGTTCTTGTTTGAGGGAAGGGCTAATTAGAAGCTCACTCAATGTTTATCTGCTACCATGATACTTAACATATTTACATACGCCTATACCCCTATCATCATATATGCCTATACTTATACCTCTATAAAGGTATTTTGCCTTTTTGTTCTTTCCTCTATTTCTTTTTACTTTCCTTCCGTCCCACTGTCATGGTTGACCTTCATTCAGCTCTCAGTAATTCCTCTCAGCTGCATTGCACTATATCAACCTCCACTAGATGTTCTACACCCTCCTCCACATTGATATTATATCTCTTGTTGGTCCCTTGTCCCTAAGTTTCTTGCTTCCCCCATCCCTTTTCTCCACCTTCCCTCTCCCCTCATTCCACAGAAACTTTGGTCCTGTTGTTTTCTCCTCAGGATTATTTATCTTGCCTATCTTATATAAATAGGCATGGAAAGGGGATGGGGGGAGAGGGACTATAAATAGTTCCACATCTGTCTGCTGAGCCTTTGGTATGCTTTCTGATAGAGTCTGATAAGGTTCCAAGCCCTGCCCTCTGAGTCTGAAGTCTATTTGGGGAATTTTTCAGGACTTCATTGGCTTGCTGCTCTGTCATGTTCCCTTTATGTTTTTCCCGGGTGTAGAGAGGGGTCAGACCAGGCACAATTCCTGCACTGTGTCTCCAGTGCTGTTCCCTGTAGTGCTGTGAGTCAGTGAGAGGGCGTCATGTCTCATAGTGGGGTCGGCCCTATGGTCCTTTTTGTGCATTGACTGCTCTGAGCAGGAATGTCATCCTCGCGGCTTGCTGGGCCAGGATACAGCTCTCTCTCTCTCTCTTTCCCCCTTAGTTTGTTCCTGTCTGGTCTGGTAGACCGGCCACTCTTCCAGGACTATATCTTCAGTGGTGTTCTCTGTAGTGCAGTCTTCTGGGAAGGAGGCCGAAGTAGCTGGGATTGGGGCTGGCCCTGCAGACCTCTCTATTAGTTCACTGCTTCATGCCAGTATGTTACCTGTGGGACAAGGCGGGCCCCCCACAAATCATCACAGGTCCTGTAGGCACAATTGTACAGCGATAATAAGTAAAGATTATAGTAAAGTTATTATAGAGAGCAGGAGAGATAGAAGAGAAATATTGAAATAAATGGAGTCAAACACATTTCATAGTAGCATGCTCACCTCAGCCCCGCTTGGTGTTCGACGTGGAGAGAGAGAGAATATTTAATGCTAACCCAGGCTTTTATATTCTTTGGTGACATGCAAGTCCCCTAATTATAGGTGAGGACCCATGTCACATGAAGGGCTGTGCAAGATGGGTGGATCAAAGATTTAGGATGGCAACTTAACTTTGAATGTCACAGAGCCGGTTTGACTTGTTCCCTGGCTCATCTGATAGAGAGCATTATCGGTAGGGTGTGACCACTTGGTCTCAAGCCTCAGGTAGAAATAGTTCATTGTCCCCAGCAGCAGGGAACTAGGCCTACTCTGTAGTCTGGTGACTAACTGCCCTCAGGGAGGATGTCTGTAAGCCTCTGACCTCCCTCCACAGTTACCCTCAAGGCTTGGCATAGCAGATTGAGGTCTGGCAATTATCAAGACTGTTTACCTCTACATCCACTTATTTTTAATATCAGCTCGGTGGAGCCTTACTACTTTTGGAGCATGGTCACATCCATCATGACTTATCAAGGCAAGACTCAACTCCTTAAGATTCTCCTGTAGGGAATCACTCACAGAAGCCAGGTAAATTGGAATCTCATCTATGTAGATTCAAGTTCAAACTTTTGTGAGAATTTCCAACCTAGTTGACATGCGTTAGCAGTAAGGATTATTGATTTTCACTGAAATTATAAAAATTGTATTTGGGGTGAAAGTTTATAGCACATTATTTTTCCATTATATGTACGTACACATTTTGTTTATTAACATTACTGGCGATTCACTCAATGTAAAGCACTCTCTCTTTCTTCTCTAGGCTCCTTGTTTCCATTTGTCCTTCTTCTCTATATCTTCCTGCTTTTTAATATTTTCCAATTAACCTAAATTTTTGTATTGCTCTGCGGAGTAGGTTTCTCATGGAAGTTCTAGTTCACTTTATAGTTGTGTCTGTTGTTTGGCTGCGTGATAGGGGTGGGTGCAGCCCTATCTTCAAAGGGTGTCTAAAAGTAGTTTCAGAGGTTCTGTTAGGTAGCTTAGCCTAGGGAATCGGGAAGTCCATTACGCATGCCCAGGAGAGCCAGCAAAAGACAAAAGCTGGATTTTCCCGCAGGTGGGCTTGGATGGGCGTTACACCTGGAGCAGCCCACCTGGGCCGGGTGATTGCAATTCAGCCAATGGGATCGACCTGGGGTCATTCACCACACCTCCCCCGGGAACCCTTAAAAGGCAAGGGAGCTGAAGGGAGAGGCGCTCTTGGGCTCTTGGGCTCTTGGTCTTGTCTTGCTTGGGTGGTCTGGTCGTCTTCATGGGAGGGGAGAGATCCTTGCGTGACCTGGGGTAGTCTCTGCCAGGCCGCATGGTCAAAGCAATCCTATGGGTGCCGCATAAAACCTGATGCTTCTTTGAACTTTCATTAAATTCACTTGGATCATGAGCCCGGCTTCGGCGTGAAATCTTTCTCGCGTGGAGCCAAGGACCGAGGCTGAGATTTAGGCCGGAGAGAGAAACCTAACAGTTCCACTGTTTTATCAGATAAGGAAGCCTAGTCTTTTTTATGATTTTTAATTGTGTTCTACATGTTCCTCCCAGTCTCCTAGGACCTCTTGTACCAATCAGAGTGAGAGGCGTTGTAGGTGAGCACCACCAAGTGATAGTGTCAGCAAAAGGTGCTTCACGTGTTTCATTAGCCCTTTGGCCTAAAATTGCTTTCTTGAGTCTTTTCTTTTCCTTTTTTTCCCCTTCAGATGGGAGAGACCAACCATTGCATCTTGGACAACTGCTTACTAACATTTGACTTCCCAGTTAGGACTTGCCACATTACGATGGAAAACACTACCTGTATTAGTCTGGGCACTTTAGAGAAACAAATGCATAGAAACTCAGATGCATAAGAGAGAATTTTATATAAAGAGTAAGTGCACATCAAGCAAACATCCCTACCCAGTGCTGCGCAAGCCCACAAGTCCAACATTAACCCATATATCCAACACCAATCCACAAAGTCCTCCCCATCTCAGAAAACACACGCAATGATGCCGACTACAGGAGGAAAATTGGGTCAGTTAGCATGTAAGCATCCCAGCGCTGGCAGGGGCCTCCACATGGGTGTTACAGCACCCAGGGCTACATTGGGGTAGGTCCATGTGGCTTCTCCACAGGGATGTCTTGCAGGAAGTGAGCCTTGCAGCTAAAGCAGGGAACTGGCTACGGCAGCTGCACCCTGGTCCAACCATCAGAAAGAAAGTGATGGAGAAACTAGCCATTTATCCCTGTCCTTCAATTAATCCCACATGTGTTTATCGGCCAGGTTGCAACAATAAACTAACTACCTCACTACCTTTGTAAAGTATTTTATACCAATTGATATGGCTGTCTCCAGAGATTGTGACCATAAACTCCCAAGTGCATTGACTCATTCATTTGAAGTGTTTAGTTTTAATTATGTAGTTTTTCACAATTTTGCCCTTAGTTTATTCGTACATATATTATATATAACATATACACATAGGTGTATAGAACTGTTCTCTGCCAAGCCTAAGCATGGACTAGATAGTCTTGTTTGTCTACCCGTGTCTGGTTGCCAACCTATACCGCTTAAGTTTGCATATGTGCCTATGTATCCAATTGCACATTGTTACTACTAAAAGTGCAGATTGTCCTGACTGACTTTTGAAGTAAAGATTTCTGGCCCAACTGTGCTGTTGTGAGAACAGAAATATGTTTTTATATGAAATTTCTGTATTTGAATTTTCTCTTAAAAATTAATAGAGCAAAACTCAGATTTTAGACATATAAGTATATTTCCTATATTTTTAATACAAACAATGCATGCATTATATTTTCCCAACTGTGGCCTTGTCTAGAATATTTTTGTAAGCATGACAGACAGTTACTTGTATATGTTGCTGTAAAAATATATATATTTGATTTTTTTGAGAATGCACACAAGTATGACCTCACCACATTCATTTAGAAACAGAGAATCAGAATTAATCATTAGAATTACAAGGTTAGTTTAATGAGTACAGCTTAAATATGTAGGCTTCAGACTTTTGTGAACAGTTTTGGGAGAAAGACTTGACCATGGCTCAAACTCAGCAGGGAGCCTTGTTGCTAGGATCCATAGTCAACAGTGACAGAGAGAATTTCAGTCCAGAGTCCTGGTCTTCATAGAAAGTCAGACTCTAGAAGAAGATTTCATCTCTTACTGCTCTCAGTGAGGTGAAATTCCAAGTTTTTGCATGAATTCCTCACCTTGGCCTCACACACCAAGGACCAATGTGATAACAAAGAGTGGTATGTTATATCTCCCAAGGATTGGGAGTTAGCCAAATATCACAAAATTTCCTCAATATTAGAAATTAGTAAGGTTGTTTACACATACAAGGTGGCGTCATGAAGGCAGTGAGAAATTTATATTATCTTTTAGTTCCATTTTCCACGAACTTTTTGACTCCTCCTGGTGTGTCTCAAAGCTAGTTTATAAAGATGAACTGTGATCTATTTTCTTTTATTATATTAGGTTGGGTGAAATCAGCCTCAAGATTGTTTGTATTATTTACACTACATGAATATGTCTAAGTTCAGCATTTCTAAGTAACTTTCTAATGACTTGCTGGCTTCAGACAACTTATAGTTAATGTTAGAGGGCTTCTCAAAAGGCAACATATTTCTAAGTTCTTATTATGGGTGCTTATATGTATACATTTCAAAAGCACAATAATCAGGTCTACCTTATGTGACTTGAAAGCATCACAGGAACCTACAGTATACTCAGGAACTTAAACCAAACCAAACAAACTCTGCCATTGAGTCAATTCTGACTCATCACAACAAGGCAGAACTGCCCGGTGGGGTTCTGAGACTTTACAGTAGAAAGCTTCATCGTTCTCCCTTGGAGCTGCTAGGGGTTTCAAACTGCTGACTTTCCAGTTAGCAGCCTGATGCTTAACCTCTCTGCCATATGGTTAATGTTTATGGGCACTAACTGGGGTTTTGAGTCTACACAGAGACACCTTAAAAGAAGAGCCTAATGTTCTATTTCTGAAATATCAGTCACTGAAAGCCCTGTGGAACCTGATTACCCTCTAACACACACGAGATCTCTGTGAGTCCAGATCTAGGACATGGCAGCTGGTTTCCTTTTATTCAGGAGTAAAACCAATGAAACGGCCATGACCTACAATAGCTATTAGAACTCTCCTCATCCTCACTCTCACCAGCCACCAGCTTACTCCTCCACTGTAGATCTTCAACCTCATGTGCTCAGGTTACCAGTGTTTCAGCCTCTAGCAGAATCCACACACTGAAGCTACTGATGTCATGACCTCTACCTCGCTCTTGTCCTTGACTGCAATACATATGATCCAAATGCCCAGGAAACAGGGGGTCTCTTTCACAATGATTTATTTCTTTGTTTCATTGTCTTGGTGCTGCTGTTTGCTGCCATATGTCATAGGCAGATTCACAGTATCACAGTTGGGTGAATCAGGGATCAAGAAATGACATTACTTTAAGTCACAATAGGGCTAAGGAAAGCACGGCTCCAAGCAAACCATGTTGGAAGCATTGTGATCAAGGATTGTTTGGGTGTTGGCCAGAGCCTCTCTCTAAGTCTCCAGGCATACAGTTTGCAACTTTCTAAGCAGGCATTAACAGCACTGTTATTACAATACATTAAAAGTGGAATAAATGGAAGCAAATTCAGGTGATTTACAGTACACCAGAAGGAGTGTATTGAAAATGTGGAGGACCCAGCCGATCCTAAATTGCAAGGTTTTCATATTTCAGAGGACTGGTGGCATAGCTGAGAGTATCCTCCTTTAGGAAAGAAAAGCCCACTGAAGTGCATGTCAGGATGAAAATTGTATTTATTTACTTAGTTCTCATAAGCATATTTGACTGATAATTTAAACTAATGAGGCAGTGGGAAAACTTCACTTTGCCTTGCAAATGGAGCAGAGAAACCCATGATTCAGTAAGAAAATAGATTTAATAGCTGTGTACATAAACCATATCACTATAAAGGTCAGAATATTTTATTTTCTTCTTCCTGTAGCAAATACAATTTATCAAGAGAGGCTGCACAAGATTGTGCCACACATTAGAAGTAACCTTGAAAATAAATATTTTTTTAAAGTCATCCTCATTTTTTACCCTAAAATTATTTTTACTTATATAAGTGATTAATTGAGACACAAGGAGGGCTTCATCCTTTGAATTTTTTCTTTGAAAATGTTGATATATATTATATTAAAATAATATCACTTACTCATAGCCTTTGAGTCATTGTTGACATATAGAGACCCTGTAAGACAGGATAGAACTACCACTGTGCATTTCTAAAACTATAGCTACAAATGGGAGCAGAAATCCTTGACTTTCTTCCAAGAGGGAAACAAAGGAGGCCAAAGTCTCAGAGAATAAATCAGTCACAAGAACCATTGCCTCACCTACCCTGAGATCAAAAGAACTAGATTTTGCCTGACTATCCTTGCTGACTCATCTGATCAGGACCACAGTCAGTAGAGCCAGAGAGAATGAAAGGAAAATATAAAACCGAGCTAAAATTCTTAAGAAGTCCAAGTTTACTGGACCAGTTGGAACTAGAAGATTCTAGCTCTCTATAAACTCTTTAAACCTTGAACTTAAGCACTCTCTTTAGGTCATCATGTAGTACAAGAACAGTGGAAGAAGACAAAGAATATTATAGGTTCTCAATTTTTTAAAAATCTGTATGAGAGCAAAAGATCAACAATAACTCTTAAAGAAAGATGAGAAAATAAGGGGGCAGAGAAACGAGACCACTGGAAATGGAACAATGAGCACAATTAAAGAGAATATTGACAGTAAATATTACTGAGCATTTGTATAGAAATTGTCGAATGGGAACCTAATTTACTGTGTACACTTTCACAAAAAACCAACAATAAAATTACTTTAAAATACAAGACTAAAAAGAAACCTACATATCCAACTTGTTTGGTCCATTTCAATCAACCATTTTAATAAATTTTATGAATGTCCTCTGTTAAATATTCTAAAGAGGACTATATAGATGACAACGGTTGCTTTAAAGACTAATGTGTTTCTTACCCAAGTTATGGTATTTTTATTTGCCTTCTATGCATGTGAAAGCTGGGTAGTCAATAAGCAACACCAAATGATTGACACCTTGGAATGGTAGTGTTGCCAAAGAATATTAAACAGACCAGGAACTACCAGAAGAAGTAATTAATATGTGTTGTAAGATGTTCAACGAGAATGATCCTTAGAAGCAAAGCCAGCAAGACTTCATCTCATGTACTTTGCACATGTTATCAGAAAGGACAAGTCCTTGGGAAAGAATGCCATGGTAAAGGACAGTGTCAGAGAAAAACCCTCTGTAAGATGAATTGGGTATGCAGTGGTTACAACAATAGGCCCCAGCATAGGCACAATTGTGAGGATCCTGAAAGACTGGGCAGTCTTCTGTTGTGTTGTCCATAGGGCTGCTATAAATTGAAATCAATTCCACAGCACTGAACAACAGCAAGGTTGGTTTGATACAAAATAAAACTACAACATATAGATAGCCTTAATAGCATATTTTGTATAGTGAACATTCTCTTCAGTATTCTTTGCTCAGAAAGTGTTTTTATTATCTAGTGCTGCTTTAAAAGACCGAGCTCTTGTGGCATGTTGGCTACGTGTTGGGCTGTGGTCTGAAATGTGAGCAGTTTGAAACCACCAGCAACCTCTGAGGGAGAAAGACAGGACTGTCTGTTCCCGAAAAGAGTTACTGTCTGGAATAGACAGTTCTACCCTGTTCTACAGGGCCTTGTGAGTCTGTATTGACTCTATGGCAGTGAAGTGTGGGGGGGAGGTTGTTGTTGTTGTTTTTAAGCCAAAACATAAATACCACAGGTAGATGGATTTAATCAACAATTTAGGAGGCTAGAAGTCTGAATTCAGAAGGTCAGTTTTAGGGGGAAGATTCTCTCTGTGGGACCTGTGAAAACGAATTTATCTTCCCTCAAAATCTATGGGTCAAGTGTTACTTGGAAATCTCAGTATGTATTGGCAACAATTTTCCCCTGGCTCTAGGAGTTTTTATTGTAGAAATCTGAGTCCTAAGGATGTATTCCATTTCTTACTTGTCTTTCTGAGTGGTAAAAAAGTCTCTTTTCTCTCCTATTATCTCATAAGATAAAACATGAGGCAGACTTCTCCCTCTTTCCACTTGGGAACTCCTTTCCATTGGATCGGTATAGTGACTTGAATAAGTGTTGCATTCCATCTTATTCCCTTACAACTGATTGGCTGATCACATCAGATCAGATCATAGGGCATGATCACATCACTACGTAATGACAAATCACTGATAATCATGGTTTAGCCAAGTTGACACATATTTTGCCCAGACATGACTCAAGGCATATCAGAAAGAATCTTTATTAATTAGAAACATAATTCAGATAATTTCACAAACCTAAAATGTAAAACAGAAAGGTTTTCCCAAATTAAGTTAAAAAGTTATTATTATTATATAATAAAAAGTACACATCCTATTAAATTAAAGTGAACTTGGGAATTGTTTCTCTAATCTAAATGGCAGGTACTCAAGAAGTTCAATTGCTCCATGCACTTGATTGGGTTCTCGTGATCTGAAGACCAACATAATTAAGAAAGAATGAAAGTAATTTTCATATTTCTTCTCTTACATGATAAGCCTGAATAAAAGAGAAGAGTCCGAAGACATGCGAAACAATCATCCTGTCTCATTTTCAAAAGTTAGCTAATTATTTCATTCAGAGGTAGACATTCTAAGGTAGACATATTGTAAGCAACTGAAGGTTCTGTAAATCACGTTCCACGGATCAGCTACAAGAATTCGTTAACACAAGGCGGTTTTAATAATCCAGTTAATATTGACTAGCAATAATAAGCAGAAGCTCATTAACCTATAGAACTTGAACACATTATCCTCAATTATGACTTAATTTTATTTGTATAAATTAACTGCTTTCTATAGGTGTTGAGGTTCTGAATTCTGCCTGAGTGAGCCTCTGGCAGCTGCCTGTGAATGTACTGCTGCAACCATTGTTGGATGATCTTCCACCAAATTTACTTGCATGTGATATCAATCTTATTCTCTAATTTGTACATTCTGTTGAGTCACCTTTCCTTGCAATGGGTGCAAATAGGGATCTCTCCCTGTCAGATGGCCAAGTAGCTGTCTCCCAAGTGCTCTAGTGACATACTACTTTGTTGAAACATCTCAATGGATCTTCCAGCAATCACTACAGTTTTGTTTTTTGCAAATGTTTTCAGTGTAGCTTGGCATTCTTCTCTCATTATCATTGGTTATCGCTCATAAGCTACCTTTTGAAATAGTTGAATGTTGACAGATGCCTTTCGGTACAGTGTTTCTGTGTATTCTTTCCATATTCTTTTGATGTTTCCTGTATCATTTTGTCCTATGTAGCCATGCAAGGCTTGGCTTTTCCTTTAGTTCTTCCGGTTTAAGTTAAACTGAGCCTGTTCTTCCTTTTTAGGTTTTCTAACTCTAGGTCTTTGCATCGTTATAGAAATTAGCAGACATTAATGAAAATTATTTAACTAGGCCCCCTCCTTATGAAAATACACATTCCAGTATATTTACTTTTCTGTATAAATATAGTAGCTATTACAAATACAATGGTTAAGAAATAATGAAGAATGACTTTGTTTAAATCTATGTCTAGAGAATAAGGCTGAGGAGACGTAGTGAGTATAGCGTAGTGGCATTGAACCTGAGTGCAAAGCAGGAGGGAGAAGTAATGATGTTGTCATGCTCTTCAGGCCTCATTACTCTGCAAGAACTTTCCTTTCCTTAATGCATGTGTGCAACTCCCTGAATGTCAATGAAAGTGGCATGTGCCCAATGAGGGGCGAAGAGAGCCGAGATTAAAAACTAACACCAATGATGCATAATTAATGAACTGGTCTTACAGTTTCACGCACTGTTTCTTTAAAACTCCGACTCTTAAAAAATATAAAGAGGTAAATTAAAGGTGTCTATTTAGAGCTCTTGAGAGACTCAAATGGATGAACACTTGTTTGAAAAATTGAAGGAGGAATATTTTCTACTGCCAGCACAGTTTCTGGTCTTGGAGTGATATTTTAAGATTTATCATTTTGATGGCTATTATAGAAATATGGGACTGTGACCAGTGATGATTGATCTGAGGTATTACCATGAGAACCAAAATTTTTGCTTCTCTGTTGAATTAGTATTTCTGTGTGTGTGTGTGTGTGTGTGTGTGTGTGTATTTGGAATGTTGTTGTGTTGTTACATTCTTGTTTGGATAGTGCATAGAGTATCATATCTTGCTGAGACTTCAGTGAGGTCATTTTTCTCCCTCCACTGCCATTTTCTCTGTCACCAAGTGGAATCCCAATTAAATACACACCCGTTGTTAGCTGTCACCCAGTCTGACTTGGGCTCCTACCCAATCTTTTACCATCCTGCCCGTATGCTCAATACTTTACCACTCCCAGTTGATTATTGGACCATTGTGATCCAATAGTTTTTGTTTGACTGAATTTTGGAAATTGATCTCCAGGCCTTTCTTCCCAGTATGTCTCAGGCTAGAAGCTCCATTGAAATCTATTCAACACCATGTAGAGCATCCATTAGCAGTTAGGTGATGGATGTGTATGAACTACACTGTCCAGGAATCAAGCCAAGACCATTTAAGGAAGGTGAAAATTCTACCCCTTAATATTGATTCTCCAAACTGACAGGAAATGTATTGCACTATATCAAAATACGTTTTGTTAATCATGCAACAGGAAAGTTGATGAATAAAGAAACAAAAATTTGTAAAGTACATGAACATCTCTGGGTCTCAAAACAGGTTTATTTGTATTCAATGTGTACGTTAGAAAACACGTTGGTTGTGACAGATTATGAGCCCCCTTTGTCTTAATGGTTGTGGCATATGTACTGCACATTAAGTTTTTAATACTTACACAAGTAACTTTTTCCACTGACATGTTGCCAGGCAAAAAATGGCCCAATATCAAATTCTAAACAATCACTCCTCCTTGCGGTGTAAATTCTAGGAACATAGCTTAGTTTTAGTTCCTGAGCATAATTTATACATTAATTCTCTTAAGATGATGCTATATTCATTCTAGCATGACACGTTCTTCAGAGAGGGGTTTGCTTTTAATCTAGATTCTTTTTATTGCACTGGGTAGCACTTTTTATTTTTCTCCTTAATGTAAAATTAATCTAATGTTTTCATCATTTGGGTCATCAGTTAGGAAATGTTTTTAGCACCTATAATGTTGTTATATTTAGAAACTTACTCTAAACTAGTGATCTTTTGATTTAAGTCAAAGGATTAGACTATTACTAGAGTGAAGTTCTATAAACTAGTTTCAATAGGAATATATATCATTTAAATTTTGATTGCTTCAGATTTTATCCATGTTTGTTGCTGCTATTGCTTTAATTTCTTTTCAGTTTTCACATTAAGGAAAAGGAGTAGGAGAAAGAGTTTGGGAAGAGAGCAATTTTGGGTCCTGTAAAATTCGTTTAGAGAATAGTACATGTTCTATATTGTCTATGAGCCTTTGTGACTATTGTTATGGTGTTTAGTCAACCTGATTAGCTGACAAAGGACAGATGGAAATTAAGTTCTTCTTTACTTTCCTTCAGTCCTTTGATGATTATCTAGTCCATTCATTCCCAAGGTCAAGTTTTTGGGCAAGTTTACCTTCATTTTATTACTAATCATCTCCATTTCACTGCTGAGGCAAGCAATTTGACTTTACTTAGTCTTAGCAGAATGTTTCTGCTGGAGAGTAGCAGGATAGGTTAGCCTCATTAGGAAACTTCCATAGAAATATGAAGAGACTGTAAAAAAAAACTTTCTTACCAATAGGTACACCATATTCATTTACTTGGTATTATGTGGAAGATTACAATGATCAACATATAATTTCTATGATCTGTGGTGATTTGATTTTGCATTCCGAGCATAGCTTCTATTTCTATTTGAAAGTATTTGAACCATGTAGGACCTAGTTTGGGGGACACTTTTTGTGCCTGTCAGAAGCAGAAGCTCATAATCTTTACTCTTTCTAATTCCTTGAAATGCCTCATAGAGTTACTTACCTTTCTTTCACCTATTCATCTGTAGCAAAAGAACAATGGCAACTGTAAGGGGACTCTTTTGGTAAATTAAGGAAATATAGGGGAATTGTAATCTGAATGCTGATAGCTATCAAACACTGATAACCAATTCCAGTGCTGTGGAGTCAATTTCAACTCATAATGACCCTATATAGAAGTTCAAAGATTATACATGTTCACAGGAACAGAAAGCCTCATCTTTATGCTAGTGAGTGGCTGGTGGGTTTGAACTGCTGATCTTTTAGTTAGCAGTCCAACACATAACCCACTGTGCACCTGCAAATATTTCACCCAAAGAATGAAAGCAAACTTGAACAGACACATAAAAGAAAATGACACTATGTAAGAGAATCATGTGGCACCCAGAAGACAAAATCCTGAGTGAAATTATTCACAAAAGAACAAAAATTGGCCACTATCATAAGAAGTCAAGAAACAGTTTTTGCTCAAAACCTGAGATGGGGAAGGAGGTTTTACCACTAGCTAGAACAGTGCTTCCAAAGGTGGGTGACACCTAACTTATTGAATTGCCAAGGTGGCTCTACATGACTTTTTTCCCCTGAAAAGGTGGCCAAATAAGTTTGTAGACACCTATTAACATGGGTAAAGTGGGGAGTGGGAGAAAATATATAATATAAAGCAGAGGTCAGCAAGAAAAATCCAAAGATAGGGGAAGACACTGAGTGTAGTACAAGAGTTAAGGCAACACTAGTATACATAAAGATAAACACTAGTATACATCCAATCCTGAAATAGTAATGACTATGATAGATGAGTGGGTACATTGAGAGACATATAAATTGAACAGGTATGAGAAGAACAGGGGAATATATATATATATATATATATGGGCTCCAAAAAGGTTTTGAAAAAATGGAATTGAAACACAATGAATTTTTTTCACAATAATTTTGAAGCTTCATCTTATGTATGTGTATGGTGGATACTTATCCACTTGTATTTACATATATCCATGAACATAGTGTAACACTACAGTGAAGTGAAAGTGCTTGTCCAACCATGGTCTCTATAACTTCCACCAAATGACTTGGGGGTGGGGTGGGACAGGCAAATAAGGTGTAGAGTACCGTAGCTCAGAAATTGGTCAATTTGCACATTCTGCTGGGTATAAAGTGAGCCATCTCAGAAGCAGGAAAGAGGATCAAATTACCACCAAGAAGGAAGAGCCAGGAGTGAAGAGGGCCCAAGAGAAGCGGCAAAAGAGCACTACTGAGTGAGATAGAACGACGGGAGTGCTGGCTCACAGAAGAAGTGATGCTGAGTGCCTTCAGGAATAGGCAGTGCTACACGAGCCTTGTAACACTTGCATGAGCTAAACAAGGACCAAGGAACCACATGATTGACAGTCTCTGGACCAGAGAGAGACATGGCTGCCTGCATGGATGAGAAGAGGCTCTTCTGCAGCCAAATGGACTGTATCCTGAAAGTTTTCTGATCTTGATTTGTCGTAACCTAGAGAAGGTTCTCCCCATGAAGAGTCATCGTCTTAGAAACCCACAGGGGCAGGTCTACCTCACCCTATTCGGGTCTCCATGAGTCAGAAGAGACTCAGTGGCCAAGAAGCAGAATTTTTTTCCCAGAAAAATTATAATTATACCAAATGTAATACAACGTTGAGATCCAGATTATGTACTTATCTGCTAGTATTGATTCAAAACAAATTTTAAAGACTATCTCTGCCCAGGATGTTTTCATACTTCACTATGGAGAGCTGCTTTGAGTTTGACACTGATTCTGTTTAAGCAACGTGGTCTTAATTTATCCTTCAGTAAGGTGTCATGACAGTGTGTAACTCGGCTTGCAAGTAGGAACAAAGAAATAAATGCTGTCCAGGAAGTTACTACTAACCTTACTGTCATGCATTATCTATCAAAATCTGAGTGGAATACATTTCTAACAGACTAAGCTACCCTTGAATTAAGCCAGCTCAGCAAAGTGCTACATTCCTGACCTGGCTGACACACAGTCTAGAGTGCAGGGCCTGGATGGTGTCAGAGAACAGAGAATTATTTTCAAGCAGGGAGAGCTAACATAATTTTCTTAAAGTTATTCATGCATGCTTTTCCTTTTAAGGATAGTCTTCAGAAAAAACTATCTTTCTGGTCTCTGAAGCAGAAATGCCTTTGTTTCTTGTGAGCCATGACATGTTTTTATAGTATGAACCTTGATTTGCATGGGTATTCAGATGTCCTTCTTGGTCATGGTCATTAAAAGCCTATTTTTATCAATGCTATTGGAATTTTCTAGAATAATTCCTGAATACTAATAGTTTTGACCCACTTGCAAATCTAGTCAATATATATTCAACCACATGAATCCTATCACTTATTTCATTACAATTAATGTCTCAGTTTTAAAGAAGGGTCTGAACTTTCCCATGTTGACATAAAATCAAGAGCAATTCTAACTGATCATACATCTTGTCTCCAGCTGCTGAAACACGATAGTGCGCCCGCTCTTTATCAAGACATCAGGATCCTCTCCTGATTGTCACCACTCCTATCATCTTCTCCTGACGTTTTCATCATTGAGGTTTATAAGTGGTTTGCTTCACAGTGCAGATGTTTATATAGATCAGCACCTGCATATTTATGTTTCTTTTAATCTATATTTACATGACAGCTATCACTCTGAAATCAGAGCTTTTGAGTAGTAAATTGGGATAAACTCAATTAGCTACAGCAAAAAAGCAGACAGACTGAAGATGTTATTGGACCTCTACACACAATCCATGTATCTGAAGTGAAGTTATCCGTAAAATACACAAAATATTAGAATGATGTAGAATTTATTTACAATAGAAAGCAAACTAAAACAGAATTCTTGTCTTAATTCTTTTTGAAGTCATTTAGGTGTCCAGAACTATTATGAAGCATTCAATATTTGACCTGGTACTCTTGAAGGTAACAGGTTAAAAGCAATGGAGTTAATGTTGGTTAACGTGAATGGGGAAGGTTTAATGCAAGGGGTATTGGGAATTCTATGAGTAAAAGAAGTTAGCTTCATAAGGGAAAAAAGGGAATGGCAATTTTAAAATTTGAACTCGTGAAGGTATAAAATATAACCACTGACTATTAGGTAGCATGTACTTGGCACACATGTTGTTGACAGTTGCTATTAGTTGACTCTGATGCATGGAGACCATATTTATGACAGAACTAAGTGGTGTCCACTCCTTTGTAGTCTTCGTGATAGTTTGACATGTTTGAGTCTGTTGTTGTAGCTGTTGTGTTATGTCACTAGAGAAGGCATTTCCCAACAATGTAATACCAGAAAGCATCCACCTGTGACCCATAGAGTTTTCATTGACTCGTTTTCAGAAGTGGATTCCTAGCTTTTCTTCTTCTGCAGCATTACCCTGGAAGCTCTCCTGGAACCTGCTCACCACGGGTGATGCTGCTGCGAATTAAGATACGAGTGGCATAGCTTGAAGCATCATGCCAATGCCCAACTCACCAAAGTACAAGAAACTGGCAAATGGGTTAATTGAATTATCTTAAGGAATGTTTAGGATAATGCAGGGAAGAAATATTGATGGAGCATATGGTGAATGGTAAAAATGGGCCTATGAGGAGTAGAGTGTTTTCTGAAATGATTCATTTTGATGCATAAAGAGTGGCACAACATGAACTGTAATAAAAAGCAGAAATGACCATAAAAAGGAATTACAAGGGACTTGATGCAGAAGTGATTACTAGGTGTCTTTTCAATGAAGTGCTGGGTTTATCTCATTGAATAGCATTTATCTTATTGTAGTTTTGATTGTTTTTCTGAGAGGATATCATCAATCTATATTTAGCAATTCATACAGATTTGTTTATTGCAATTCTCTCAAGCATCTCTGTTTCCTTTCCTCTTTCTTTCATAGCCCCTTTGAGCTTTGTTCTTGGGTAAATGCTACCCTGTAGACTTAAATAGTTGATCACACTAAGTTGTGCTTTTTATGTAGTGCTTAGTACATCCACTAATCTTATTCTGCCCTTTATAGATTTGTTTATCGTTTGGCTGAGATTTGAGCCACTGGGATGAGTTCAATTCCAGAACTGAAGGAGGACCAAGAGCTATGGCCTTAAGGGTTCTACCAGTCTCCATAAGCCTGTTCATTTCTATGATTTTGAAGTTTGTTCAACATTTTTCTCTCACCCCATCCAGAATTCCTAATATAAGAACTTTCAGAGTAACTGATAGCAATTCTGGGCTCGTGGTTGTGGAAACTGTTTGTGTGGCACATTTGTGCACTGAGCTGTTTCCGTATGTCTTTCAACTTTCTTCACACGTATTTCCTTTGGACAGGAGGAGATCAATAGTTTCCTTTGGACAGGAGGAAATCAATAGTTGTACCTTAGATGATCACTCACAAGCTTTTAAGGTCCCATATGCTACTCAATAAATTAGGATGTAGGATGCTTGTCTTTTTGAGCTATGTTATACAGTTGACCTTGAATTCCCCTAAGACCATGGTCTAGAAGACTAGTATCCTTATGGAAGCCTAGGGCTATATCTTTGTCCTGCAAGTTGGTTGGTGTGTTTGAACCACTGGCATGTTAGCAGGTTAGCACCAATTAATAACTGAACCACGCGGGCTGCTTAGCCAAAAATATTGGGATTTGTACCCTCAAAACTGAAGATAGATATGAAGTGTTGATGTTCTAGGTTTGAGTAACTATAGTGTTTTGGAAAAGAGTAGAATAATCTTATTTAGAAAACAAAACCAGAACTAGATTCGAGGTTACAAAGACTAAGTTTCTAAATTAACCAAGAAAACCAATTTGTCACACATCCCTGCTCATCTTTCCAAAAACACAGTCTGACACTGACTCAGTGAGATGGACCCTTACAACATTTCAGTAGTTTGCTTTTCTAATGCCTCTGCTCTGGAAACTTCATTCTCTCCCCATTTTACTGAAGAGGTGTATGGTTCAGTTCTTCGTAGTTGCTTAGATAGTTTAAAACCAAGAACTATAGATTGATAAACAAACATGGGAAAATCCTTGTGTTAGTCTGGATAGACTAGAGAAACAAATCTATAGACACTTAAATATGGATAAGAAAGAGCTTTATATACAAGAACAGTTACATGTTGAGAAAACATCTCAGCCAGTCCAGATCAAGTCTAAAAGTTTGATATTAGCCCATATGTCTGATTCCAATCTATAAAGTCCTCTTCAGACTCATGAAATACATGCAATGATGCTGAATGCAAGAAGATCGCAGGCCAGTGGGTGAGAAGTCTTGTGGATCCAGTGGCCGTGTAAGCATCTCAGTGCTGTCAGGGGTCTCCACATGACTTCTCTGGATCGAGAGGTCAAGCTCCATCAGCCTACTCCATGTGTCTTCTCCAAGGGATGTCTCACAGGGAGTAAGCCCAGAGAGAGAGTGTGTCACCCGCCTCCAAGGAGGAATACAGGAGTTCCCAGAATCCTTAGAAGGCCATGCCTACACAGAGGTTTCATTGGTTACATCCTGATTGACAGACCAGACTCCACCACTTCACTCATAATCCTGTCATTGACAGCAGATTATATAATTACTACAATCCTCAATAACAAAATGTATTACAAAGCTTTTTAATTTACCCTTTATCAACAAATCAACCTTTCATGACATACAATAACTTACAAAAACATTACTATATCAGAAAAAATTCAGGTGACTATCTTAGAAAAAACTTTTAATGGACAAAGGCCAATGTTAGAACAAGCAAGGATAGCTATATTCAAATAGAGATAATGTTAGGGAAAAGATGACTAAAAACAAACCCCAAAATGTATACAATGCCATTAAGTCAATTTCAACTCATACGACCCAATAGGGCAGGGTAGTACTGCTCATGCGACTTTCTGAGACTGTAAATCTTTTCTTTTTTTTTTTTTTTTGAGACTGTAAATCTTTATGGGAGCAAAAAAACCCCATCTTTCTCCTGCAGAGTGACTAGTGGGTTCAGAGTAATGGTCTTGAGATTAGCAGCTCAATGGGTAACCCACAGGAGCACAGGGTTCCTTTGTTAAGAAAGTTAGAGATGGGCTGTGGGTCTGTAGGTAACTGGACATCCCCTTACAGAAGGGTCCTGGGAAGAAGATGAGCCAGGCAGGGTGCAATGTAGCAATGATGAAACATACAACTTTCTTCTAGTTCCTAAATGCTTCCACCCCACCACTATTGTGATACCAATTATACCTTAAAAATCTGGCTAGACCAGAGGATGTACATTGGTACAGATAAGAACTGGAAACACAGGGAATTCAGAACAGATGATCCCTTCAGGACCAGTGGTGAGAGTGGTGATACCAGAGGGTGGAGGAAAGGTGGGGTAGAAAGGGGGAACCGATTATAAGGATCTACATATTACCTCCTCCCTGAGGGATGGACAACAGAAAAGTGGGTGAAGGGAGATGCTGAACGGTGTGAGATATAACAAAATAATAATAATTTACAAATTATCAAGGATTCATGAGGGAGGGGGAAAACAGGAAGAGAGGAAAAAATGAGGAGCTGATATCAAGGGCTCAAATGAAAGCAATTGTTTTGAAAATTATGATGACAATAAATATACAAATGTGCTTGACACATGGATGTATATATGGATTGTGGTGAGTTGTAAGAGACCTCAGTAAAATTATTTTTTTTAAAAAGAAAGAGAAAGGGACTGAGAGGGGAAGGATCATAGGGATAGAAGAATTATTGCAATGGAGATAGACAACAACTAAGTCTGTGTTCTACTGAAGCAAAGATTGACTTTTTAAAATTTATTAAAAGATCATTTTATTGGCGGCTCTTATAACAATCCATACATTAATTGTATCAAGTATATTTGTACATATGTTGCCACCATTATTTTCTAAAATTTACTTTCTATTGAGCCCTTGCTATCAGCTTTTCTTTTTTTCTCCCTCCTCCCCTCATGACCCCTTGATAAATTATTATTATTTTCATATCTTACACTGACTACTGTCTTCCTTCCTCCACAGTTTCTCTGGTTCATTCCCCCTAGGTGTGTGTGTGCTTATGTGTCAATCATTGTGATCGGTTACCCCTTCCTCCCCTCCCGTCCCCATCTTCCCTCTACCTTCCTGGTATCACTACTTCAATTCCTGTTCCTGGATTCCTTGTCATGGCAATTATCTTTTATCAGTACCTGTGCACACATGGAAGAGGCACACCAGCCTGTGCGATGATGCAGTGTCAACAGGATTGGGTAACAGGTATCAGAAGGCCTAAAACATGGCCATCTAGCTCAGAAGCAACAAAGCCCACAGAGAAGAAGCACACGGCCTAAGCGAATACAAGGTGTTGAATGGACCATGTAGCAGACACCAAGGAACAAAAACAATCACTGTGTGATCACCTTCCTCACATAATCGCTGAAGATGAAAGTGTGCATAAGCAAGTGTGGTGAAGAAGGCGGATGGTGCCCGGCTACTGAGAGATGTAGCATCTGGGGACTTAAAGGCTTGAAAGCAAACAAGCGGCCATCTAGCCTAGAAGCAACAAAGCCCACACGGAAGCAGCACACCAACATGGGTGATCGTGAAGGGCAGAGGAGACCAGGTCTCAAACAACAAAGGTGGGGTGGTGGTGAGAATCACATCACCGTGAATGAGGGGGGGGTGCATGATGGGGACCCAATGCCCATCTGGAGACAGCTGGACATCCCTTCCAGAGGGGTAGTGGGGAGAAGATGATTCACTCAGGGTTCAGTGTAGCAACAATGAAACTCAAAATCTTCCTCTAGTTCCTGAACACTTCCTCCCCTCCCAATTATCATGACCCCAATTCTACCTTGTGGACCTGGTTATACCAGAGAATGTACAGCGGTGCAGTAGGGATCTGGAAACACAGGGAATCTAGGACAGACGAACCCCTCAACACCCGCGGTAGGCGTGGCGACACCAGGATGGAAGGGGGTGTAGAAAGGGAGAGCCGATCTTGGAGATCTATGTGTAACCTCCTCTCTGGGAGATGGGCAATGGGGAGGTGGGTGAGGGGACACGCGGGGGAGTATAAGATAAGATATAATAATTATTTATAAACTATCAAGGGACCAGGAGGAAGAGGAGAGCTGGGAAGGAGGGGGAGGGGGAAAAAAAGGGAAACCAAGCTGATTCCAGGAACCCAAGTGGAAGGTGAATTATGAGAATGACGAGTGCAACAAATGAATAAGGGTGCTTTGCTCAATTAATGTATGTACGATTGTGATAAGAGCTGTATGAGCCCCAATAAAAAGATATATTAATTAAAAAAATGAATTTGGACAATATAAAAAGTTAAACATAAAAAAGAAGGCCTAAAACAAACAAACAAAACCTTGTTGAGAATGAGGAGGGTCAGAGCAGAGACCCATAAACCCATCTGTAGACAAAGGGACATCCCTTTACAAAAGGGTCACAAGGAAGGGATGGGTCAATCAGGGTGCAATACAGCACCAACGGAATGCACACTGTTCCTCTGGTTCCTTGAGGCTTCCTGACATCCCCCCCCTCTCCCTGCTATCATGACCTCAGTCCTGCCTTTCACTGAGGGCTAGACAAGAGCAAGTGAAGATGTTTAATAAGGATAAAAAGGAATTAGTAGAAAAGTATTGAAGGACATTAGATAGACTAAGGACTAGAGTGCTGTTTATCATATGGGTAATCTCCCGAGTTGACTGTGATAACTAGGTCAAGCATATTATTTCTGGATTCTGTCAGGATCATGGCAAGGAGGTAAGGCATCTAGAGTCAGACTCATTTGCAGTCCAGAAAATGGCAAAGGAATTTCTTTAACCATAGCTACTTCCAGGATAACAGGACTCTGATGAAACTCTGCATTGCCATGGTATGTGTTTAGTTAAATAAAAATTGGTGTGAATTATGGCACATTCTCTCAACAGAGTGTCCTTCACTTATGTAAGGCCATGCTTCTGACATTAATATTTTAACACTCATGATTTAATTTACTCAGCATATTTTAAGTGGTAGATAAAATTTAATCTCAGCTAATTGAAACAAAAACCAACCATATTATATATCTGCTGGTTGACTTCCCCTTACATATATGTCTCCCGTGCTCTGATCACATCAGAAGCATAGTAGATGCTCAGTAATATTTATTGAATGCATGGTGAAGGAAACAAAAAAAGTCTGGACATCAATATTGATAAATTTCCAAACAACCATGTATTTTCAGCACCCAGGCTATAAAACAATTAGTCAAATTCTGATTCACAATAATTTATTTAGCAAACTGTCATCTTCCTGACAGCTAGTATGTTAATGGCTTATTGGAATAATAGAATTAAAAACAAAATTGACTCCCAACAGAAAATAGCTCCCTAAATATATTAATATATAAGGGAAAAAACTCACCTTATTAAGAAAAGATTTAACACATGGCAGGCAATCTGGTAAAGAGATGGCAAAGACAGAAAGTTGTATATTGTATAGTCTGTGTTGTTTTATGCAGCCATAGGAAGGTTAAAAAGCTCATTATCAGACATGCATTTACAACCGCACATCGTACAACATTCCAGCTAGCAATCTCTTTCCCACATTGCTTGTCATGCATTATGTGCTTCTAGCCCTGGAGGTGCCGTGGGCTCGGCCTTGGACTGCTAACCACAAAGTGGCTGCTCAAACCCACCAATCACAGCCCAGCAGAACAATGAGACTCTTTGCTTCTATAAAGAATTACAGTCTCAGAAACTCTATATAGGTTTGCTATGAGTCAGAATTATTTGGATGGTGGTGGGTTTTATCTTTGGTATCCAATACAGAGCATTTAATGTGATGAAGAAGAAAATAAAGAACAGATATCTTATTTTGATTTTAAAGAGTTTTTATCCACAAAATGATAGCATACCATAATGTATTTTATTTGGAAGACAGTTACTTGGCCAACTGACTGGAAGAGATCCATATTTGTACCATTAGAGAGAAAGGGTGACCCAAAAGAATGTGCAATCACAGAACAGTATCATTGATATCACATGCAAGCAAATGTTTGCTCAAGATCATTGAACAATGGTTGTCGCAGTATACTGACAGGTTGCAGCAGTACATTGAAAGGGAGCTGCCAGAGGTTCTGGCTGGGTTCACAAGAGGGCTTGGACCAATGGACACATTGCTGATGTCAGATGGATCTTGGATCAAAGAGAAGAAGATCATAAATATATTTACTTTGGTTTTATTGACTATTCAAAAGCATTCAACTATTTGAACAATAGCAAACTATGGATAACCTTGAAAAGAATGGGAATTCCAGAGCACTTCATTGGGCTGATGGGGCATTTGGACATGAATCAAGAGGCAGATATGTGAACGCAATAAGAGAATACTGTATGGTTTAAAATTAGAAAATGTGTGGGAGAGGCTTGTATCTTCTCACGACACTTGTGCAATCTGTATGCTGAGCAAATAATCACGAAAGCTGGATGATCTGAAGAAGAATGTGACGTCAGGATCGGAGGAAGCATATTAGCAACCAGAGCTTTGAAAATGGCACAATCTTGCTTGCTGAAATTGAGGAGGACTTGAAGCACCTGCTGATGAAGATCAAGGATTACAGCATAATAGATCAAAACCCAATGTAAAGAAGACCAAAATCCTCACCACTGGAGCAATGGATACCATCATACGTGGAGGAAAGATTGAATTTGTCAAAGATTTAATCTTGTTTGGATCCATGCTCAAGGAAGCAGCAGACAAATGACTAAAAGGCAAGTTGAGTGTTGATCATTGTGATTGGTTCCCCCTAACATGATCAACACACAACCACACACACCCCTCCAGGGGAAAGAGCAACAGAAACCATTTGGGAAGGGAGACAGTGGTTGGTGTGAGATATGAAAATAATAAAAATTTATAATCTACCAAGGGATCGCAAGGGTGGAGGTGGGGAAGAGGAGCAGATACCAAGGGCTCAATAAAAAGTAACTAGCAAGAAAAGAATGATGGCAGCAAATGTACAACTATGCCTGATACAATTGATGTATGGATTGTAACAAGCATTATAAGAGCCACCAATAAAATGATTTTAAAAAGTCCTAAGGAAAATAAGAAAAATATGTATCAAGATATTTATAATTAAAAAAATTTGGGAAAAATGTAAAGGCAAGTTGCATTGGGTAAATCCACTGCACAAGACCTTTTTAGACTATTGAAAAACAAGGATGCTACCCAAGATCTGAGGTGCACTTGAAATAAGCCGTGGTTCATTCTATTGTTTCATATGTATGTCAAAGTTGGACGCTGAATAAGGAAGACTGAAGAAGAATGGACGTGTTTGACCGATGGTGCTGTTGAAGAATATTAAAAGTACCATGGACTGCCAAATGAACAGACAAATCTGTCTTCAAGAAGTACGGCCAGCATGCTACTTAGAGGCAATGGTGAGAGCTGGCTGTACATACTTTGCACATATTTTCAGGAGAGATCAGTCCCTGGAGAAGGACATCATGCCTGGTGACGCGGCAGTGAAGAAGAGGAAGACCATCAACAAAGTGAATTGAAACAGTGGAGGCAACAATGGGCTCAAGCACAGGAACAAACGCGACCATGGAGCAGGACTAGCCAGTGTTTCAGTGTGTGTGTTGCTAAGGGTCAGAATCAGCTAGATGAAACCTAATAATAGTAACAACATAGGAACATATAATAACATGTGACTTTGGCCCTTTCTTTGAAGCAATAGCTTCAGATTTTGAGGTTTGTACAATTAAAGAGTATTTGGCTTCTATAAAACTCTTTGATTTTTCATTAGCAGAGTTAGAGAGTCTTTTCTTTAATACACTGTAAATCCTTGACCTTCTCAGAAGCTGAAACCTAAACTAACCAATTAACACTTGCCTACTGAGCTTAACCTCATTCAAAATTTCTCCTTCATATAAAATAAGGAAGGAAGATGCCAACCAGCCTATCCCAAAGCTCCCAATATAGCTTCCTTGTTTCTGTGAGTCTGTGCCTGGAAAACCTTTCTACTCAGTCTAGCTCTTGGAAGCTCTTGTCTCACTTCCAGACCACATGCAGCCAATTCATGAATTGCAAATAGCGCTTATGTATTCATACACAAATTCAATCTTGTAGAAAATGTGTTTTTAACATTTCTCTTATTTTTCCATTGAGTAGCTATATATCCCATTATATATGTAAGGCTCTGAGAAGTGTGTTTCTATCTTCATTCTATTTCATACACTTTGCAGCTGATCTCTGAGAGAAGGCGTTTGCAGGGAAGACAATGTGCAGGGTGTTTAAGGTTCATGGTATAATGTACTGTGGGTATCTTCTGTATGTGATTTATAAATGATACCAGCATACTTCTTTCTGTTTTTCATAAAATGTAGGAGTATATCTATCTTTGGACTGGTGGTTAAAGGACTGGTTGATCTGCAATACTTGAGTAAACATCAGTTATTGGCTATGACTGAACTATTGAGTGGTATGATGTCTGAATTATGTCCTACCACAGGGTTTGGAAAGAAGAAGAAAGGCCTGGTGATCCACTTTCAAACCATCCTCTGTGGAAAGCGATGGTGGAACACAGTTCTCATGAAGATGAGGCCATTGTGAATCAGAGCCGACCCGGCAGCCACTGGGAACCAAGAAGTAGCTGAAGAGTAGTAATAAAGTCAATAATGAAGCAGCTTATAAATAGCTGAAGAGGAATAATAAAACACAAGGTTTTACTAGGGGGAAATAGTGAAGAACTTTAAGCACTGGAGGAAAAATAGTAACAGCATGGATAGAGGATTAAATTATATGGAATATTCAGAAAAATAAAATGAAAACTTATCATTGGTTGATGCAAATAATTAATGATTCATCTCCTAACCCAAAGGTTAGCATTTAGAGTCTACTCAGAGATGCTTCAAAAGAAAAGCTTAGCAATCTTGTTTTCACACAAACAGATATATACATAAGATGTCAACTAAGCCCCCTGGGAAGAAGTGCTTCAACATCTCTGATCCAAATGGAAGAGCTATAATCCAAATCTGAAGGAGGGACTGATATTAGAGTTTAAATTGTGAAATCTGGTTTTCAAAAGGTTATGGAAAACAGTGGAAACACAAAAATTCATTCACATGATTACACATGGAATAAGCCTCCTGTGATTCAGTTTTTCTTGTGATGCTAAGGGTTAGGATTGAGCTGCGAACTACAAGATCAGGAATTCGAATGCACCAGCTGCTCTGTGGGAGAAAGATGAGGCTGTCTGCTCCTATATGAGTTAGCCTCAGAAACCCTGCATTGAATTACTATGAGCTGGAATTGACCTCATGGAAGCATTTTATGTTTGTTTTGTTTGTTTCATGTATGCCCTAAATAGGACTCTATATGAAATTAATTTTATAGAATGTTTATCTTTTATTCCAGTGAATTGCTTTAGACTGGCACTACCCTTTCTTGGGTTTATTTACATTACTTTATTTCCCTGAAAAAAAAACGATTTTTCTCAGCTCATGAACAAAATTTAGTTATAAAATCTTTGAATCATTATTTGTTCTAAAATTAGAGTGGGAAATGTGTACATTAAAAATTACCTAATTAATAGTGTTCTACAGCATGATGTATCAGAGGGGATACATGTTTCTCTTATTGATGACAGCATAGAAATGGTTTTCCTAATGGGTGAGGGAATGCAGAGAAAGAGTAGAGAAGAGACTGAAGAAGACCCTATAATTTGGGCAGGGACAAATGTGTGAAATGATAGCAAGATTTTATTTGTGTGAAGTCAGCCTTGAACAAAATAACTATGCTATTTGTTTTCCTGTACACCCTGAATTCAGTAAGATTTACTGGGATCTGTTGCCTTCTTTATCTTAGCCCTGCTTATCAAAAGGGTTAGGATCACTGTGAGGTGTGGGGAGCTGAGGAGTTGGACTTAGGAATACTGCAAACATCTCATGTCCTGCATGGCAATACGGAAGGTCTACAATCTGGATTCCTTGCTTCAGTTTGCCTACAGTCGGAAAAAAGAGTGTGATGATTGCATACACTAAAAATCCAATACCACCCATTCTAAAGGATACCATTCACTCTAAAAAATCAATACCATTCATTTCTAAAGGAAAGAAAAATAAAAACCTTATAATGTTGAGGGACATTCTCATCCCAGAATAATCTTCCTTGAAAAAATGTCTCCTCCACCTTGAAAGAGTTATCACCACTCTATTATGCTTAACTTTTTGCCTCCTTGAGAAATAATCAATTCTTTATTGATCTGAAAGTTTTAATCAATCCTGTATCAAACAAAACCTTACTTTATTATTCTTTCTCTAGTCATAAGTGAATTCACAAACTATAGTTGATCTAAATGTTCTTATGAAATAATTGCACACTTTCTGAATAAGAATTCATTCTGAATATGTTCAATATCTCAAGGTTTTTAGGGAGATTTAAGGTTGTGGTTTGATGTGATATTGCATGTCTTCTCAATAATGTAATTTCATCTTTGAAAAGAATTAAAAACCTATTTCTCAACCGTGATACCATCAGAGTAGAATGATGTTGGAATCAGACTAGTTGAATATTTCTGTTTTATCATTTGCTATATCGTTGGGATCATAAACCTTATTTACTTTATTTGAGAGCACCAGGGTTTGTTCCTTGACACAGTTATGCTACTTTGTAAATGAAGCTATAAAATATCTAAAAGGTTATTACTTGGTAGAGTATTAAGCTCTTTAGTCAGTTTTGCTAAAATTGTTTTGCTAATAAGTTGATTTTTTAACATTACATAAAGATATAGATAATAAAACAAGACTGCACTTGTGGCAAATTTAATATTATAAAATTGCTTCTTCAGAATAAGTTACTATAGCATATAAATTAATATATTTTGGATGAAAACCAACTTATAAACTTAGTTATATTTCTAGGCAAACTAATTTTACTTTCTTCAAAACTAATTAGCAATTTAAAATGCTCTCAAACACTATCTTATCTCCAAATTTAGAGGACAAAGTCAAGATTAATTTGGGTTAATCCAAATTATGTTTTAGAAACTGGAGAACAAAAATGCTTTTCTTTTTCCTTTCTTTTTTAAGGCACTCAAAGACTTAACACTGTGATTAAAATCTCATTCTGTTAAAGAAACTCTATATAGACTTAACATTTGTGATTAAAATCTCTTTGTATTTGTCTCCCTTTTATTTATGATCCTTGGAATTTGCTAGTTTTTTTCCCTAAAAGCTGCCATCTTAATTTCTGCAGCTTACTCATCTACAATTCTACAATCCATAATATTTTACAATATTCACTTAAACAGTTTGCCATAGTTTAGCACATATTTCTATTATAATAATTCTTCAAAAATTAAGGACAAATTGAAAGCTGTGTGGAGTCTAATATAGGCAATTTTTCCTTTCTCATGCAATGATTGCCCATGACATTTAGAGTACTATCCTATGAGCTTTACATTTTCATTATAATCAGCATTGGCATGTGTGTTTTCTATTATTTTGCTCTTTTATAAATTAGTCTTTCCAAGGCAAACATATTATTAATTTGTTATGTACCTCATGTTCATTTTTTAAAAATCATTTTTGGGGGATCTTACAGCTCTTATAACAATTCATCCATCCATTGTGTCAAGCCATTTGTACATATGTTGCTATCATTCTTTTCAAAGCATTTTCTTTCTACTTGAGCTCTTGGTATCAGGTTCCCATTTTTTCCTCCCTCCCTCATGAACCCTTGATAATTTATAAATTGTTATTTTCATATTGCTCACTGACTGCTATCTCCCTTCACCCATATTTTAAATTAATTTTAGGATTTCTTTCTTTGAAGAGCAAACCAGAAATGAAACCCAGCTGTGCATGTGCTGCCTTCTTGTTGGTTCCAAGTCCCCGCATTTCTGATTGTATTGTTCAGACGAGCCAGTGAATGCTACCCAAAGGTGTTTCAGTGGGGGTCATTGCCTTGTAAACCACGCTCGCAAAATACACTGAACTGAAGGGTTTCACAGCTTTGAACGCCTTTTGCTGAGCCAAGAGAGCAATGGGATTCTAAATTAAAATGACTAGCATGCTTCACTTGGCAGAAGACTTACTGATGGTGGACTTGCCAATTTAAACTTCCCCCAACAAAGCCTTTTCATACTAAAGCAGTCATTTGTTTTTATGAACAGTTTACTTTAAAATGGGCTTTACACACACACACACACACACACACACACAAAGCTATATTCCATTTCATTTGCTCCGTAGGAAAGAAATTAAAATAAATTTCAGAGCTGAAACCCTAAAATAGCAGAAGTGTGAGAGAAACTAACAAACAACAGCAGAAAACAATCTAAGAGAATTGATGAGGGAGTAGCTAAGCTGGATAAAATGGACAATGAGCTTTAAACTTGCCAATGATATTTTTGTCACAGAAACTCTAGCGCATAAATTGCCCTCCATGATCAGGAATGAGAACGCTTTCTAAAAGCAAGTCCTGCAGCTAGAAAAGGGAAACTGGCACGCTTACATTCAACATGCGTGTATGTCCCCTCGAGTCTAAAGCAGCAAGTGGACTGGTTTTCACAAGTGTGTTGCCAAGGTTTTCTTCTGAGGGGCCTCTAAGGAAGTTCCAACCTCCTGACTTTCAATCAGCAGCAGTTCCTCGTTTGCCCCGCCCAGGAACTATTAATTGAGAGAACGTATGCAACGCTTGTTGAATAGAGAAATGAATCCAGCAACACGCGTTTATGTACCAGAAAGAAAAGTGTATCAAGAAAGCACTCGAACTGAATTCATCTCAACTCCGGAAGTCCAAAAATTCCCTCCTCTGACTCATGCAGCCATGTGCAATGATGCGTTGTGGAGGACATCACGGGTCCATGAGTGCAGCATCATGGGGATCCAAGGTTGGGGGCAACATGGCAGGGCTCTGGCAGCTTCGATGGCCATCAAGCAGGAGAGTGAGTGGGGAGAGACAGGACAGTGGCCTTTCTCCCTCCCAGAGTCTTTCTTATGAGAAGGCCACACCCCCACCCCTAAAGAAGCAACATTAGGCTGTGATCTAATTCCCAGGTCTGACTGCACCCCTAGCCATGAGTGTCGAGTTGACATAAAATCTCTAACTACCAAAGAACCCATATGAAATTCAGAACATTTTGGCAGAGAGGATAAATTCTCACTAAATAGTAGCATGTACTGTCTCCATAAGCATTCCACTTTCAATTTTGAATTTTTGAAGCATAAAAATAAGAAGATACATATTCATGAAGTATTCAATAGGTATCTATACATTGCCATCCAAAATAAAACACAAGAAATGCCATTTTCTCTAATGTTTATATAAAACATTAAGAAAAATGGGAATTCTAGAATACTTCATTGAGCTCAGGAGAAACCTGTATAAACATCCATTAGAACAAGGGAACACTGCATCATTTATCATTTTAAAAAAGTATTGGGGTGGTCCGCTCAGACCATACTTATTTGTATGCTAAGAAAATAATCCAAGAAACTGGACTGTATACATTAGAAAAAGGTTTCTTAACAAAGTATTATGTAAGAACCCCCAATAGAAGTATTTAATAAAAAAATAGAATAAAAACAATCCATTTAACAAACAAACAATGGGTTGCCAATGACATAGGCTTGCTAGCTGAAAGCAACAAAGACATGAAACAAACTGCTGGTGAAAATCAAAGACCGAAGCCTTCCATGTGGATTGCAACTCAATGTAAAGAGAACCAAATGATCTCAGCTGGACCAATAATCAACATCATAATAACGTCAGGAAAGATTAAAGTCAAATATTTCAGTTCACTTAGATTCATAATGATTCTGGAAGCAGCAGTCAAAAATGGCTATCTGTGGCTCTTTTGGTATGTACATGTGGCTCTTAAATAAAATTGAAAAATTGTAATCAATATTATTCAGACAATAGTGATTTTATTTTTTAAAATATACTTGTGGCTCTCAAATAAATTTTAAACAGTATGGCCTCTTCCATCTCAAAAGTTTGCTGACCCCTGAATTAGTCTATTCATCTGCTAAATTGTTCTGTATTTCACACCTACCACACCTCAGACAGATGCTAAGAACTTTGAATACAAAGACTAAATCAGACATAATCTCTGAATTTTAGAATTTGGGGCTTTAAATATGTGAAAAAATAGGTGAAAATGAATTGCAGATGAATGGCCCACAATTTGCTATACGGTAGGCATGAACACTATGGTAGATTTTATTTCATGACTTGCATTGGGAAGGTAGTGTGAAAAGGTATCACCAGAGCACAAGAAGGAGATGCTGATCTTGGAAGTGAATCAGCTTGCTATAGCTACTGGTAGTGGGTAAAGTAAGGAAGTAGGACTGTGGCCACATAAGAGAGGGGCTCTAATGTTAAGCTAAAAAGTTTGAATTTCCAGAAATTTATGGTATAGTGAGTGACCTAATGGGCTGCTAACTCTAAGGTCAGCAGTTCAAAACTACCATCCAATCCTTGGTAGAAAGATGAGGCTTTCTACTCCCATAAAGAGTTATAGTTTTAGAAACTAATAGGGCAGCTGGGCCTATAGAGTTGCTATGAACGGAAACTAACTCAAGCCCAGTGAGTTTAGCTTTTGGAGATAGGAACCAATGAGGGGTATTTTAAATAGATGTTGAAAATATGCTAGACGTCTCCCTCCACACACTTTTTTGTTGTTCATCCCCCATGGAGGAGGTTATATGTAGATCCTTGTAATCAGTTCCCCCTTTCTGTGTAAGATATGACAAAATAATAATAAATTTTCAAGGATTCATGTGGGAGGGAGGGGAAAATGCTATACAAAGGGCTCCAGCAGAAAGGAAATGATTTGAGAATGATGATGGCAACAAATGTACAAATGTGCTTGACACAATGGATGTATGGATGGATTGTGATAAGAGTTTTGAGAGCCCCTAATAAAATGATTTTTTTTAAAGAAAGAAAATATGCTAGAATAAGAAGGAGTAAAAGTAAACTAGATGAGTTAGGACGAATTAGAACGTGATTTTTGTACTCCAAGTGGGAAATACCAGGACCAAATGTTGGTGAGTAGGTTCTGAATCGTCGTGATCCCAGGTGTGTCAGAGGAGGACTGTACAGGATTTTATGACGCTTTTGCTTTGAAAGTAGATCAACTGACTTTCTTCCAAGACCCTTGGTGGACTCAAACTACCAACCTTTCAATTAGCCGTCTAACACGTTAAAGGTTGCCCTAAAACATGTGGATAGCTATAAGTGGGCCAGACATACTTGAGGGAGCGAGAATACTGAAAAGTCTTTTAAAAGTACAGTGTCTCGTGGAGTGGATGAGGAAGCTTGTATTGGAGCTGCCAGTTATCCAGGAGAAAAGAAGTACCCAGAGAAGTCCCTTGGGAGAAGACATGCGCACTGTTGATATGTGTCTAAACCCTCAGTAACAGACTGCACCGTCAATAGACTAATTCTCCCGTTGGCAGATCAACACTCGGTGAAAGCAACCTTGAAAGAACTGGTTAGTAAAATAAACCTATCCTGAAGTGATAAATAATCAAATAAATGAATGAATAAAGGAAGGGGGCCACACTCAATTGTGCAATTGTTTTGCAGCTCTTAGACCCTTGGCTATTCAGTAAAGGATATTAGCAGGCCTATGCCTGGCACAAGGCAAACCAGCGATGGCATGGCCCTTCAGTCTCAGGAGCGCCAAAAGGGAGACTATTTAGACATAGCAATCGCCCCTCCAAATTGGGTGCCACAGCCTTTGGGGCAGGAGGGGCATAAGAAGATATTACACTTTATTGTTTCTTAGATGTAATTTCCAATCAGTTGTGTAAAATAATTTACCTTTCCGCTCTTGTTGAAGGAGGTCTTGAAGCTTTTAAAAGCTATACCACATGTAAGACCGGAACTGAAGTTAGGAGCCCTGGTGGCACAGTGCCAAAAGCGTTCCACTCCAAATAAAAGGATCTTTGTGCAAATCCATCCTCTTCTCCTCACGAGCAAAGCAGGGAAGCCTGTTTCTGTAAAGACTTACAATCTTAGAAATCCTCTGGGGCAGTTACACTCTGTCCTGTAAGGTCATCTTCAGTCTGAATCTACTCAAGGAGAGTTGATTTGTGGTTTATTTGGGTTAGATTTGGCTATAGCATGAACACTAATATGGGATACATTATTACAGGCTTTTAAACGTCTTTTAGCCTTCTGTATAAAAAAACATTGCTAAATGTATGTGTACAATAAAAACATTAAAAAGTCTATGAAAGTGAGTCAGCAGTAGAATATTCAAGTGTAAAGGACCAGAAATACTTTATGAGGAAGTGTATCTAGTGGTTTATCAATTATTATACTTTAAAATTAAGATTATCATATCCTGGTGTAAAAGCATAAATGTGACTGTTTTATATGGATATTTAAAAATTAGTGTTATTTGTAAAGTAGTCTGTAACTTATTTTATAAATTGAGTGTTGTGTTTATTTTGTTTTCTTTCTAGTCTGGGTTACCTCATTTACGTGACTGATTTAGTCAGATATGAATCATTATGTGAAAGGTTCACTAATACACAATATTCAATTTTTCCCTCTATTCTTTACATTGCAGGAAGGGCTCTAAGGAAAAAGAGTTGGTCATATTCTTATGTGTCTCCCTTACACTTTTATGGAAAATGAGCCTTGATCTATTTAGCTTATATTATCTCTACTCATAAATATATTTGTGGATAATGCCCCAGAGCTCCTATTTAATGCATTTGTGAAAAATTTCAAATCCTGGAAAGCTTTTCATCTGCCTGGAAACATGTATGATCTCTCAGGTGAAATGCTTAACATCCATAAGCATTTTTTGAACTGGTGCATTGTTAGACAGAAAAACACTACAAGCTCAGCATAGTGAAAATGCTATCATCTCTCTGTCAGAGTGAACAGGCTCTGCCTTATGTACCTTTTCAAAACTGAGGGCCATTATTTCATCTGTCCAAGTATGCATTTCCTCATCTGTAAAATGGAAATGCCATTCCTATTTCATTAAGTTGAGAAAGAAAAGCACAGAGTAGGTAATAAATCACAATGACTTTCCTTTCCCTTTACTCTCTCCTCCACATAAAGTAACATATCACAGAGCAAGGCAACTCAGTAAGATGCTCTCTCAACAGGGAACTGGTTTCCAATTGTTACAGGACTATAATAAAATCTTGGAAATATCTATCTCAAACTTTCATTTGAACTGACTTTTTAAGTTGGCAATACTCTCCATATATTCTACTTTCTGATTAACAAAAGGACCCAGAAGAATCATCCAGAGCTCTTAGTGGGGCTTATCCACCAGATATTGAGAGTCCACTTAGCACATTTGATTTCTTATATCAGAGCGGAACATGTGTGCTGGGGAAGAGTCTGATGAGATGGGCCAATATAAGTTTCCCTAAGTGCGGGTGCTCTGAAAGTGGAGTGAGTGGTCAGTCTGGTGGGATCATAAGGAATCCAGGCATCTCTATAGACAGTCTTCTTGGGAGTAGGTAACATGAATTTGTAACATATGTCTGGAGAAGGAGTTGAGGGCAAGGCACAATTCTACGGGTACAATTCAAACTCAGTGCCAAATTAAAAGAATTCTGATTCCTTTAACGATTTTAGACTTTTACTTGAATTAGATTTATGTGGTAGTTAGCTAATCTGGTGTCAGTTTTGGGATTAAGAGTATAGGGTGGAGTCTAGCCTGTCTGGAGATAGCTAATGAGACCTCTATGTGGGCATGGCCTTCTACTGAGAATTCTGGGAAATCCAGTATTCTATGTTGGAGGTGGGAGACACCATCTCTCTTGGTTGACTTCCTTGGAGACTACTGACAAGGCTGACTTCCTGCCAAGACATCCCTGAGGAGAAGCCACATGGGCCTACCCTGATGCAATTCTAGGAACTGGAGTAGCCACATGGAGACCCCAGCCAGTGCTGAGATGCTAACACCACTGGCTCCAAAGACTTTCTACCCACTGGCCTCTGATTGTCCTGCACTTGGCGTCATTGCATGTGTTTTGTGAGTCTGAAGGGCGCTTTATAGATCGGTATTAAACATATGGGCTAATATTGGATTTATGGACTTGGACTGGAATGGATTGGGATGTTTTCTTAAAGTACAATTACTCTTTTTATAAAACTCTTATACGCTTAAGAGTTTCTATGGATTTGTTTTTCTAGTCTACCCAGACTATCACAGACTTAGATAGAAAAGATAGTAGACCTGAACTTGCAGATCGGGAGAATTCTTGGCTAAATTGTAGCAAGCAAAGAGAAAAGATTATCATTCTTTATTGACCTGAAATAGAAACAACTTAATTCTGATTGACTTTCTGGTCTAATCAAATGAGTAGATGGGCATAGGTGAGTAGATGGCTGGCTGATGACCCAAAACATATGCAATAGCATTAGAACGTATGCAGGGACATCCACGGAGAGGGAAAAAAAGATGGGATTAAATATGCAAGAAATTTATTGGGAGAAATACGTGTGGGAGGAAATGAGTAGGGATTTAGGAGAGACTGGGAAAATCATCAGATCAAGGGTCTGAGACAGAGGGAGGGAAAGAAGGAGGGAAGGAAAGAGGAGGGAAGGAGGGACGGAGAGAGAGATTTGATGGTTGGTGGTAGGTGTCATCAGGTGAATTCCAACTCACAATGACTCTACAAACTAGCAAAATAAAGCAATGTCCAGTTGTGCACCATCCTGACAATGGTTGGAGCCTATTGTTTCAGCCGCTGTGTCAATCCATCTCATTGAGCTGCTGCCGTTCTTCATGCTCCCTGCTCTTCTACTCTACCAAGCACATGTCCTTTTCTAGGGTCTGGTCTCCCCAGAGAACGTGTCCAAAGGAAGTGAGAAGTTTCACCATGCTCATTTCTAAAGAACGTTCAATGTTTTGTTTATTTTCCAGGAAAGATTTGTTTGTTCTGGTAGCCCATGGTACTTCCAATATTCTTCACCACTACTACAAGTCAACTGCTTCAATTCTTCTTCAGTCTTCCTTATTCAATGTCCAACTTTGACATGCGTATGGGGTGAGATTGAAAATACCAACCTTTGGTCAGATGCGTTTTAGTTCTTAAGGTGACATCCTTGCTTTTCAAAACTGTAAATAGGTCTCATGCAACACATTTGTCCAAGGCAATGTGTCATCTGATCTCTATGTCATTTGCTGATTCTATGTAAATTGTTGGTAGATCCAAGCAAGATGAAATCTTTGACAACTTCAAGTTTTTCCAATTTTTCATGATATTAGCTACTGGGCCAGTTATTCAAATTTTACTTTCCTTTCTCTTGAGATCTGCTGCGTAGTGAAGGCTGTGAGCCTTAGTCTTCATCAGGAAGAGCATCTAGACCTTTTTACCTTCAGCAAGGGAGGTTCTGTCATCCACATAGTGCAAGTATTTAATTAGCCTTCCTTCAGTCCTGAAGCAAAATTCTTCTTCATATATTCTATCTTCTCAATTTATGTGCTCAGCTGAAAGATAGAATATGTGTGGTGAAAGGAAATAATCCTGACACAACGTTCCTGATTTTAAACCATGCAGTACTTCTTTGTTTGAATGACCACCTCTTGGACCATGCACAAGTTTCTCAGGAGCACGATGAAATGTTCTGGAATTTTCATCTTCCTCCAAGCTATCCATCATTTGTTATGATCTTCACAGTTCAATACCTTTTCCCAGTTAATGAAACATGTAAATACCTGTCTGGTAGTCTCTACTTTAAGCCAAGGTCCATCTGAAGTCAGCAATGCTATCCCTTATGCCACGTGTTCATCTGATTCCATCTTGACTTTTTGGCGCCTCTCTGCTAATGATTGCTGCAGCTGTCATTCAAGGGCCTTTAGCAACATTTTATTTGCATATGATATTAATGATGGTGTTTGATAATTTCTGCATTCTGTTAGGTCAACTTTCCATGAAATAATCCAAACATGTGGATCTCTTTCAGCCAGTATTCCAGGTTGCTCTTTTCCTAAGTCTTGGTCTAAGATGAGGGAGTGTTTCCTGTGCTTCATCAGCTGGTTGGGATATTTCCATTGGTATTCCATCAATTCTGGAACTGTGTTTCTGCTAATGCCTTCAAAGCAACTGGAGCTTCTTCCTCCACTGCCATTGATTCATGATTATAGAATATCTCTTGAGATGGTTGAAGATCAACCAGTTCTTTTTGGTAAGTGACTTTGCACACTCTTTTCCTCTTCACAAGATGCTTCCTGCTTGCCTTAATATTTTTCCCATAGAATCTTTCATTATTGCAAGTCAAGGTTCAATTTAAAAAAAAGTTTTTCAGTTAAGACATGCTGAGCATGTTCTTCCTGTTTTATTTTCTAACTCTAGGTTTTGCACATTTCATTACAATATTCTGCTTTATCTTCTCAAGCTGCCTTGTGAAATGTTCTCGTCAATTATTTTACTTCATCATGTTTTCTATTTGCTTTATCTACTCGGCGATTAAGAGCAAGCTGAGTCACTTCTGACATGCACCTTTGTCCACTTTTGAGGGGTCAAACCCTGAAAATATTATGAATATCAGGGAAGCATTTTCAGAAATACTGAACCATTATTAATACCACCAGAATACTGTGAGATTTAGAGCCATAAAATAATCCCTCAGGTCAGAAGGGATTCAAAATATGAATGCAAAGCTGCTTTCCCAAAATAGAGTCTACCGTATCCTGTGGAAATAATAACATTTCCAGGCCTTACACTAGCTAATGGGGTATGACTCAAAAATGAGAAGAAATAGCTGAAAATATCCATTAATAATCAAGTTTGGGAATACAAAATCTGAGCCTAGACCATTGGAAGCGATAAAAAAAATGAAATGGAATACACCTAGATTGATATCCTCGGCATTAATGAGTGGTCATTTTGAATCAGATAATCAGACGGTTTACTCTGTTTGGCATGGCAAGATCTATCTTGAAGTACAAGAGCACTGATGGCCTAGTGGTTAGGTGGTGGGCTGCAATCTCCAAAGGCAGCAGTTCACAATCAGCAAGTGCCATGGGAGTAAGATGGGGCTTTCTGCTCCCATGAACAGTTACAGGTTCAAAAACTTACAGTGGCAGTTCTAACATTCCTTATAGGGTCACTGTAGTCGGCATAGATTTGATGAAGTGAGAGAGAGAGGGATTTTGAAGAACAATACTATAGGTGTTAAGATAATTTTTCTATGATTACAGAGAAATACAGATATTACAACTATTATCAACATTTACACCAACCAATAAAACTAATGATGAAGAAAATGAAGAATTTTACCAATGTCTTCAGTCTGAAGTTGACCAAACATGCCATCAAGAGTCATTCGTATGGATTGGCAACTAGATTGCAAAATTGGGGATGAATGGTAGTTGGATAATATGACCTTGATGATAGAAGCAAAGCTGGTGATTGCATGATTGAATTTTATAAGACCAGAGACTTCTTTTTAGAAAATACTTTGTTTTTCAACAGCATAAACAGTGACTATACACATGGACTTCTCCACATAGAATACATACAAATGAGATGAACTACATATATCAGAGGAAACAGTGGAGAAAATATCAGCAGCCAGAATGAGGCCAGGAGCAGAATGTGGAACAAATAGTCACATAATCCCAGGTTCAAATGGAAGTTGAAGTACCTCTGAACCTGAATTTCAAGAACATCTCAAGAATAGGTTTACCTCAGGGAACACTAACAGCAGAAGACCTGAGGAGCTGTGGGGGGATATCAAGGACAGCATACATGAAGAAATAAAATGTTATTAAGAAGACAGAACAAAAATTCTGATGGATAGATGGTGTTGAATTTAGCTTTATGGGGATCTTACATTGTGGTGTTGTTCTACAGTGACCTTGTCTGAAAGTTGTCCATCAGAAATAATTTCTGGCCTCCCAAATATGGACCTGACTTAATAAATATCTTGTGTTCAGTTATGAGCCAGTATCAGGTGGTGGGATGCAGGGACTCAACTCAAACATGACAGTGCATTTCAGAGAGCAGATGCAGGGACCTCTGATCAGTTAGGCTCCGTATAGTAAAACATCTGAGAGGCTCCATCTCTGGGCAGCCATATAGGCAGTGCAAGTACATTGTAGAAAAACAGAAAGTTCTCTGAGGAAAGAAATGGAGTTTGGAGATATGATGAATATTGACCTCTGTAGATAGAGAATAGCATCAAGACTAGGCAGTCTCTCCTCAGGATGAAGATACTGAGTAAAATACTAGGTTCGTGCATATGAGTGAATCAAATGTGGTTCTGGAGTCATCCTTGATTGATGATCAGAGTACAAACTTTCAGATTTCACCGTGGAGAAAAGGCCTGCTATGAAGTGGGTAATTTGATGAAGACATGGCACGTTTTATCATTCAGTACTTTTTAAAAAGCAATACAATATTTGATAGAGGAAACACACAACCACAATGAATATGTATCTTTAGTTTTACAGTGATATAGTTCTGATATCAACATGCTCAGTCCTTAGCCTTGATACATTTTATGCCCTAATTATTGCTCTTCTGATGGATGGACAGCCCTGAATTCAGTTTCCCAGTCATAGTTCTTTATCATACATTTAATGGGTTGGAATAAGTAAAAAGAAAAAATCATAAAGATAATTTAGAGTAGCTTTTAGAATCATTAGATGAGCTGTGAAATCTCCCTCGGGACTCAGGAGCATTTCCCTAAACTATGCCATTCTGCTGCTTAGCTAAGAAACCACCCCAGCCCCTACTGAGTTCTAGATGGCATTGTCAGTGCTGCAGACCATTTTACAAGAAGTGCACTTGACTGTACCCTACGGTCACATTCCTACAGCTACTGCTATCACAGCCCTACTTTTGTGTCATGTGCCATTGCTTACCAGCAATGGAGACTGAAAGAACAGCATTTTCATTACGTATTATTACTGCTAGGTACACTTGGATTGGTTTCAACTCACAGGGCCTGTACATAACAGAGAAAAAAACACTGCCTGGTACCACACCATCCTCACAATGGTGACTATGTCTGAGCCCATGTTTGCAGCCACTTGTCAATGCGTATTTAGAGCCTTTTTTCCACTTACCCTGTATTTTACCAAACATGGTGTCTTCCTCTAGGCTAGCCTTTCCAGGATGGATTTGTGGGAAGGTCCTTGCCTTCTTTTTTATAGGCTTTTTGTTCCTTGGAGATCTCCATGTATTTTGAAATTCATCTTCCTCTGGGTTAGAAGGTTCTCAGAACAGGGGCCTGGGTCCAAATGATGGACGCCCTTCTAAGCTTTTCTTTCTTGGTGGGTTCCCTAATGGGGGAACATTCTTGCTACCCTATCAAGAATCAAAAACTAGAGATATCTTCTAGTTAAAAAAAGAGTTTCAGGTGCATTAAGCATGGACATCATATGTATCTGGCTCACCATGGCATCCTCATTGTCGGGAACGTTGGTTTCCTAAAGATGTACTGAGCAGTTAGGATTCCTAGAGAATCTTAAATGATATTCAAAAGAATGGGATGTTTTGCACCAACTCAAGTGCTATTTCCCTATAATATGGCTATGTGATTTCGGGACAGAAGAAAAAAATGGATAATTTCATAAGAACTAAAACAACCATTGATACAGAATTATTATAAGTTATTGCACATGTATTTCTTGTTAACTCCACTTAGCCAAGTTCTAAAATCCTTTGCTTAGTTAATTCTTGTCCATCTTTCAAACTCTGGTTCATACGTCATTGTCTAGTGAAGCAGCCTCCCTTTGGTGGCCTTTATGTCTCACTGGACTGCAATCCCCTTGAGGTCAAGCATCTGATTTGTCTGATTTCCCGTGGTGTTCAGCACCCACAAAATATCTGGTGCATATTGTACATTCACTGCATGTTTGTGTAAAAATGCATGAAATCATTGTCTATAAGCACTACTATATTCATAGCAAATTGAAGAAATCATGAAATACATATTTATTACAGCCATTTGTATGGTATAGAGCAGATCTAATTTTCCACTATGTGGTTTGGTTTCTCAAGATTTGTTTATTCAATCCCCCTCTGCAGTGAGGTTCACATATAAATTTATTATATGAATATATTCATTTCATCTCACAGAGCCATAGGATGGCAAAAAACATATTATGGCTGTTAAGTTACCTTTAAAAACAACATTTATAAGCAAATGATCTTCACATTGTTTATTTTATAAGCAATGGTATAACTCTGCATTTAAATTGGAAAATAAAGTGCATTATCTAAATCTATAGTCATAATGTACCATATAGCTTACTGCATAATAATGGTCATAACTAATCGTGTTTGGGATCATTATAATTGGCTCAAATAAAGAAATAAAGCTATGGCTATATTACTGTATCCATGTAAGTTCCTTCAGTCTCCAAGCTGTTTCAAGTAAATAATGGGTGCAAATGGTTAATGTGTTGAACTGAAGTTCAAGTTTGCCTAGAAATGCCTTGATAGTATGACTCTATGGTCTCCTTCTGATACACATGGGGCTGCCCTCAGTGAAAGCAATTGGTTTTGGGAGAAGGGGTAGAGAAGGTATAACAAGATCACGGTAAATTAACTATGCTTCCAAAACTGTTCTAGTCTAGCCACTGCCCCATATCAATGACATTGAAATTTACTTCTTTCCTAAATTTCAGCCCATGGCACTAAGCTATAGCATCAGCATTGGGACTGATTTTGAAGAAGATGAAGTAACACAATCACACCAACTTCTTCCCTCTCCATTCTCTTTGGTTGTCTTCCACCTTCTACGGTTACTGTGGCAAATACATAGCTTTATGCCAGGCTGCTGCCTATGCAAAATGTGCATACTGGTATTTCTTTAAAACTTGGCATCCCTGCTTGGACCGCTTGTGCTGAGTCCTTTGCTGCTCTCTGGAGGCCCTATTTAGGGGAAGCGACTCAGCCAGCTGTCAAATTAGAAAGGAAATAATGAATCATTAGTTTAAGAATCAAGGCACGGTAAAGTTTAATGTGCCAATCCTCACTGGACTGTTTGCAGTTTTCTCCTGGGAATAAGTATTTTATTTCTAACATAACAGAATTGGTAATAATTAATGAAAGTATTTCATGTCTAAAGTCAAGGGTGGTGACGATTTGGAGGCTAATTAAAGTTCCTTGATGTCAAACTGCTCACCACCCTAGGTGCTTTATGAATTTTCACCATCGAAAATACTGATCGTTATCAAAATCATAAAGGTAAAAACAAAATAAAAAGAAGTGAAGACTTTAAAAAGATCATCTGACTAATATTTTGGAGTGATTAGATTACTAAAATTACATTAAGTATGCACATAAATAAAGCTTTAGTTCTTGGGAATTTTGAATTTAATCACACATGTACACAACAAGCCTTAGGATTTTTATTTTTGAAAAAAGTCTCCCCACTTTCTCCAGCATAATAATAAAAATGAATTATTTGCTGTAAATAATATCCTATAAAAAAGGCTAAAAATGTATCCTTGAAATGTATATGTTCAATTTCAGAACCTTCTCAATTACCATTAGCATGTTTCTTTGTGTCTTATCCCTCTTTCCCTGGTGCAAGGAGAACTAAACGCCCAAACAGCCATGCACACCATGCATGTGTACAAATAGAGAATGTAGGTCAACTTTTGACTTACAGATTCACTAAGTAAATTATGAACTTTTAATGATTTCAACACTAAGAAGGACATGTCTTAACCACCATAAAAATGAAGTCATTGGAAAAAACGATTTATTTTACATCCCAATATTAGTACCATTATTGGCACTGTTGTTTCGGCTTTCATAGACCTAAGAAAATGGCTTGCTTAAGCTTATTATTAAGTTCAAGGAATTTTTAACGATGGGATATAGTTTATTGTGCAACATCATCTACGATGACGCCTAGAAAAGCAAATCACTCATTAAAAGTATCCCTTATCACGGCAGCAATAATCAATAGAGCATTAAACGTCAGATTTTATTGCAGTGGATGAGGAATAAACATGAAGACCACAGTGTGCTCTTATAAATGGGATGACTTGTAAATGTCAGTGAGGACTTATTTAACACTAAAAGGCTGTAAGCATTTGCAAAGGTAGTTTCAATTCTTCTAAGGCTGCTGAAGGTTACATGAGGAAAGGGCAGCTATACATAGCACACACATATACACATATACAGCTAATGTAAAATATGAATGGATAACAACTAACTGGACTCAATTCTAATTGGAGTGTTCATTCCATTTGGTATTCTGGAAAGAGCATGCACTGAAGGCTACGCGTTTGGCATTATGAATAATTTATTGCATACCTTGTTTTATATTCACAGGAAGTTGGCTTTCTTTTCTCAACACAAGTGTGCTAAGATCAAAGGACAGCCTTGTAGATAAATACAGAGAAAAATACTCATATATCAACCAGTTATGTTGCAATCTCTCTCTTAGACATTGTCTTTTATCATTTATAAGGTGCAATAGTTAGCTGTACAAAGTTTTCACTGCTCCACTTAACCAAATTTAAATCAGCTTGGTCATTTTACATGTTGTTCCTTCACACTGAAAATTGATAGGGAAGACTCTTGGAACTCTCTCCAGTTCCACCAATTTGTAGTTGCAGAGTCTCGTGAAGGTCAGCCAGGACATTCTGACATGGCAGTAAAATCAACATGTATGCCAACAGGAGTCCCATAACTAAATTCAAAAACAGCATCGGTTACCAAAACAAACAAGCAAAAACCTTATCTGAGAGGGAGGTTAGTGAATTTGCAAATGTCTAAAAACTAGTTTCAGTTCTTCTCTACAAACTTAACAACAATTTGAAAGTATTAAAGAAGTTACATAGAAAATATGGGAATTGTGTAACAATTTGATAACGTTAAAGAAGCTACATGGAAAGTACGGGAATTGTGTTCAAATTGATGTAGCAGGAAAAATTCAATGCATTTTAACAATGACTGTTAAATTTAGCATTCCTCAAAAACCTGGGATAGACATTAATTTCAAACCAACAAACAAAATTCATCCTAAGGCCAAGTTTTGGGGGCAGGCAAAAGAAGAGGAAGAAGAAACTAATGTGTGGTGATGTCCACTCAACCACTCACCTCCAGGAGCACAATACTGGATAAGCAAAGAGATCACAAAAGTGACAGTTCTACATCTACGTGAATAATTCCACCAATTTAGCATCATTTTTAGCTGGTCACTGACAATTGTTACTTCAAACACAGGGACAATTTGCAAGGAAATAAAATTGCCTTGTGGTTGTGATAATTTCCAAAACAAGGTAGGATTTTCAGATTGGTTTATTTGTTTTTTATTTTATTCCATAGCTGAAAATTATAAAAATGGGATAGCAAGTTAATTGTAATCCAGTATGTAGCCAGTCCTAAGAAATGCCAGGCCAACAAAAGCATAAGTAAGGCCAAGGTAGAATATGAATGGCATTTTTAGGTTGTTGTTAGGTAACAACATAAAGTAAGTTCCAACTTATCACAAACCTATGTACAACATAATGAAACACTGCTCAGTCCCATGCCTTCTTTACAACTTTTCTTACGTTTGAGGCCATTGTTTCTGTCACTGTGCCAATCAATCCATCTTGTAGAGGGGCTTCCTATTTTTCGCTGCCCCTCTACTTTACAAAGCATGATGTTCTTCTCCAGGGACTGGTGTTCCTGACAATAGGTCCAAAGTACATGAAATGAAGTGTCACTGTCTTTGCCACTAAGGAGCCTCTTGCTGTACTTCTTCCAAGATGCATTTGTTCATTTCACAGTCCATGATCCATTTGATAATAATGAAAATGTTATTTATTTCCATATAGTAGTATTGTGCTAAAAATTGTCTAAATATCACTTTCCCATATTCCTTTAATAAATTACTACAAACTTTGTATTGTTTGGTTGATCAAAACTCCAAAATGATCTTACGAGAAGAGAACCATTGCTTTACCTTTCCTAACGTCTGCATACTACTCAGATTTCTAGGTCTGGGCAATCTTCACATGCTTCTGCTTCTATCTTCTTAGCTCTTCCTCAGACACAGATCCCTCTTCTTCACCCTAAAGGATCCTTATTCACATTGGGTGAATTAGACACAGTCATACAATCCAGAGCAGGTTCCTTCTCTAAATGCTTAATGAAAGCCACACCTTGATGGCACTGGAAAGCTGTATCAACTCTAGACCTACCACGGATTGAGCTTTAGAGTCTATTACTTCGAAACTTGGTTTTCAGGACTTGGGGACAGGGTCTCTGCAGGCCAGCTAAATTACAGATAGTTCTAGTTTTATGATGGGGTTCTGGTCTGAGGACTCCGTATATCAGCTGTGATATAGGTAACATACTTTTTTTGTAGTTTGTTAGTTTTCATGCTTATTACCTTTTATTATCAGTATCTTTATAAATAAAATCATTGCAAGGGACTTCAAAAATTTGTAGAAAATAGAAATGAAAAAATAATGGAATTTCCCTACAAACTTTTTGAATCCTTCTTGTATTTATCTTTGAGGGCTGGAATTATTGCACAAAAACTTACAGCTAGTTGCCAAACAGTCTATGTATTACACATGACTAATGATAAAATGTAAGGAGCAAAAAAGATAATTATAAGTGAAGTTTGTTGTAACATGATTATGCTGTAAATTGAGGATATCTATACTAAATATGCAAGAAATAGGAATAACATCATTCTGCCAAGAACTTCATACACCATGCCAAAAACTTTTTGCTGAATATGTAATGGCTAGTATAATTGATTCTAATACGCAAGGAATTGTTTTCAAATTATTTTTATCTTCAGTTCCAGCATGCCTTTTCCCTACAAAGATGCATATGAACTACAACATAGGAATGCAGGCAACACTTTTTTGATATACAGATGGTGAATGGATCCACATGCAAGGTAATCACAACTACACTAACATAGGGACGATTCATCTGCTTAAGAATAGGATTGTAAGGGACTTCTGGTAAGATGACTATTGAGTAACACATACCAAAGGGACTCCGCAGAAATCTGTACAGGAGAGTTACTCAGAGGGAAGTTCCACACAGCAGGGTCACAGGAGGAGCATCATAAAAATAAGTAAGCACAGATCCACTAGGTTTTGAGGAGCTGGGGCTTTTGGCTTACCACAGTGGAGGCCAGCTAGGATTGACTTTAGCCTTTCTCGGCCAGAGTCGGGATCATTTGGAGCTGGTGCAGGGACTTTATCTCAACACAGCCACAGCTTGCTGTTGCATCAGGGCAGGGATTAAACCACTCCAGCCCCATGATCAGGGATCAAGGCTCAGCTGTATTGCCACTTTTGTTTCCCTTTCTTCTCTTTATCCCTCCACATTCTCAGCAGGCTTACTTGTTTTGTTTTGGTTTTTTTCTTGTTCTGTTTTTTTTCTTTTTCTCTTCTGTTTTCTCTCACAGGCCACTGCCAACCTCCAGTCCACTGTCCTTAGCCAAGGGCATTTATGCCTTCCCTCCTCCCAGCTGGAGAACTCAACCCTCTGCAGCATATCCTAAGACTAGGGAAAGCCCACCCTCCCTCCACCAGGAGATATCCCACCCAACTTCTTCCGGATAAATTCCACCCACCGACCCTCTTCAGTGCTTAACACTTGGCTGGGAAAATCTCGCCCACCTTCTCCGGAGGAAATCCTGCCTGTGTACCTGGGGGAGCCCCTATCTATCCTCTGTGGTCCTACACGACTGAGAGAACTTCCTCCCACCTGCCATAGTGCCGCACATGGCCTAAGGGCAGTTCAGTTGCGGGAACCTCTGCTCAAAACTTGGCAGCAACCTACTTGACTTGGGAAATTATGCCTACCATTTGCAGTGCCTTACACCAAAGCAGGAAACCCACCAGCTTTCTGTGGCACTCCCATAGCTGCAGACATCCCTATATACCCTCTGTAGCTCCTCAGCTGATGTGGGCCACACCATCATGGCTTCTTGTGAGATCACCCAGTATAGCACCATCCTTGTGAGTCCATAACAATCCATCCAGCGTCCCTTGAGAGGATCATCCAAAATGCCCTCCAAATAACAGAATACTGGTTGACTAGGCAAAGAGCGAAGTGACAGGAGGATAAAGTTGTAGGCCAATTCCATAGTGAAATTACCTGCAGGCAGTTCGAGGAAACATTATTATGAGTTTCACAGAGAGAGCCAGTGCTCTTAAACTCTGGAAAATGGCACCTGACTCCTCTAAAACAATTCAACACAAACAGTAAACAGCTCCAATGACCTCAACTAAAAAACAGGATAAACAAAAGGAAATGGCAGATGATGTCCTGAACATAATGGCATGCATAGAAGAAGCACACATTGATCTACCACAAAAAGAAAATTTCAGAATACTGCTTGGAGTCACACATATTCCCACAGAATACGAGGGAAACAAAACAGAAAAAGGATAAAATGACGGAGGAGATAAAGTCCATACACCAAAGGGAAATACAAGAGTGTGGGGGAGAAGTTAACAAAATCCAGTAGCAGACTCATTGACTTTGTCAATTGACTGGAAGAGGCAGAGAACCACAGCAGTGACTGAGGACAGCTAAGCAGACTTTAACAAACACAAACAAAAGTCTAATAAGATCATCAGAGAAGCTGAAGAAAACCTAAGAGCTATGTCTGATGCTATAAAGAGGTACAATCAGAATATTTGGATTAAGAAGAAAACACAATAAAGAAGTCATCTGCAACAATAGTGAGAGAATTCTTGGAGGGAAACTTCCCCAGCTTAATGATTGAAAACCAGCCAACCATTCAGGAGGCTGAAAGAACACCAGCTAGACTCAATCCTAAGAAGAAGTTACGAAGACACATAATAGTTAAACTCTCCGACTTGAGGAAAAGGAGAAAATCATGAGAGCAGCTAGGGAAAAACAAGCAGTCATATATAAGATTCCCAAATAAGAATATGCTCAAACCTATCAGCAGACACTATGAAGAAGAGCAAAGAGTTGAGTAACATACTCCAAAAATTGAAGGAAAGTAACAAAAACCTAAAGTACTCTACTCATCCAAATTATCTATCAAGATAGATAAAGTAAGAGTTTTCCCAGGCAAGCAAAAACTCAAAGAATGTATTAGAAGAAATCCAGTCCTACAAAAGATCTTTGTCGACTCAGTATGGACAGAACAGAACTCACCAAGCATAATTAAGAGAGCACCACATAGAACAACCCCACACAGAGGGCAAAAAGGAGAAAACAGTCCCAAGATAGCATTGGCTTAAAGGTGGAAAGAAGTCTAGAGTGAAATACACACACACATACACAGCACACCGATAAGATAGGAAGGTAGGAAAACACCCAACACAAAAGGCGTAAGGTGACATCACAGAGTCCACAGATGGAGATATTGACCCTGAATATCAATGGACTGAACTCAGGCATTAAAAACTGAGACTAGCAGACTGATTTAGCAACCGTAATCTGCTGCCTACAGGAGACACATCTCAAGACTACAGAGAACAATACTCTAGAATCAAAGGCTGGAAAAAAGGTATACCAAGCAAAAAGCAATTCAAGAAAGGCAGGGGTTACATTCCTAATCTTGGATAAAAATGACCTCAAATTGCAAACCATAAAAAGAGATAAGGAGGGTCACTATATAATGCTCAAGGGAATGGTAGACAAAGAACCACTAAGCATTTTAAGCAAATATTCCCCAAATGAGAGACCCACTGAATACATCAACCAAATACTCCAAAAACATAAGAAAAGAAACCACAGCCTCAACAATTATAGGGAGTGACTTCAATACACTGCTCTTTGATAAAGACAGATCACAGGGAATGAAGCTTAAAAAGGAGGCTAGAGATCTAAATACTACAATTAGACAATTTGACTCAACAGATACAAATACAAAAAATATTTTAAAAATACATCAAAATGCAAAAAAAAAAGGCATTCTTTTCAACTCCACATAGCACATACTTAAAGATAGATCACTTGCTGGAGCATAAGGTGAATCTGCATAAATGCAAGCACATTGATATCAAGCAAACCCCTCTCACTGACCACTGTGCCATAAGGTTGGAAATAAACAAAAACAAGGTGAAGAAAACAAGAGCAAACAACTGGAGCTATAGCTCAGGGATAGGGACATGGGAACAAATGAAGGGGGAGGAAGAGAGTGTGGAGCACATTCTGCCCCACCAAGCTCTGAGAACGATTTTCTTGCTCAGAGCAGCCAATGCACAGAGAGGGCCATATGGCCGGCTCCACTATGAGACACATTATCCCTCACTGACCCATTCACCTACAAGGGGCAACACTGGAAAGAGTGTGGGAATTGCACCCAATCTGACCCCACCACACTGAGGCAAAACACTAATGAAGTGCAACAGAACAGCAAGGGGAGCAGAGCAAGGAAGTCCAGAAGGAATACCAAAAACAGACTCTAGGGCCAGGGCTTGGCACCCCATCAGACTCAACTGGAAAATACTCCTAAAGGTCAAGAAACAGACCTTGAACTATTTATCGACTTTTCTTTTCTTTTTGTCCTTGATTTTTGTTGTTGCTTTGTTTTGCTTTGTCTTGTTTTTGTGCATATTAGATCAAATAGGCTGGGTAAACAATTTGGAGGAGAAAACAATGGGACCTATTCTTCCGGGGGACATGGGAGATGAGGTGGTGGGGGAAAGGAAGTGGTGTTAACAAACCCAGAGACAAGGGAACAACAAATGATCCAAAATCGGTGGCAAGGAGGGTGTAAGAGGCATGGTAGGGCTTGATCAAGGGCAATGTAACCAAGAGGAATTACTGAAAATCAAATGAAGGCTGTGTATGCTAGTGGGACAAGAAGAAAGTAAAAGGAAATAGAGGAAAAAACTAGGAGGTAAAGGGTATTTATAGAGGTCTTAATATGGGCTTATACATATGTAAATATATTTATATATGATGATGGGAAAATAGATCTATGTGCATATATTTGTAAGTTTAGTATTAAGGTGGCAGATGGACTTTGGGCCTGCATTTAAGTGCTCCCTCAATGCAAGAACACTTTGTTATATTAAATTGACATTCCATGATGCTCACATTCCTAACAAGACGACTGAGGACAAAGCAGGTGCATATGCAAATGTGGTGAAGAAAGCTGATGGTACCCAGCTATCAAAAGATGTAGCATCTGGGGTTTTAAAGTCTTGAAGATAAAATAGCAGTCATCTAGTTGAGAAACAATAAGGCCCACATGGAAAAAGCACACCAGCCTGTGTGATCACGAGGTGTTGAAGGGAGGAGGTATCAGGCATCAAAGGAAAAAAATCATATCATTGTGAATGAGGGGGTATGCAGAATGGAGACCCAAAGCTGTTATGTAGGCAACTCGTCATCCCCCTTACAGAAAGGTCACAGGGATGAGAAGAGCCAGCCAGGGTGTAGTGTAGAAATGATGAAACATACAACTTTTCTCTAGTTCTTGAATGTTTCCTCCCCACCCCCACTATCATGATCCCAATTCTACCTTACAAATCTGGCCAGACCAGAGGATGTACACTGGTACAGATAGGAACTAGAAAAAGGGAATTCAGGACAAATGAATTCCTCAGTATCAGTGGTAAGAGTGGCAATACCAGGAGGGTGGAGAGAAGGTGGGGTTGAAAGGGGAACCAATTATAACCAGTTATAGCTACATATAACCCCCCCCCCCTGGGGGACAAACAACAGAAAAGTTGGTGAAGGGAGACGTTGGATAATGTGAGATATGACAAAATAATATTTATAAATTATCAAGGGTTCATGAGGGAGGAAAGGGCAGGGAGGGTGGGGATAAAATGAGGAGCTGATATCAAGGGCTCAAGAAGAAAGCAAATGTTTTGAGAATCATGATGGCAACAAATGTACAAATGTGCTTGACACAATGGATGCATGTGTGGATTGTGATAATAGTTTTACGAGCTCCCAATAATATGATCTAAAAAGAGAATAGGATTATAATTATTGAATTGTCTCTGAGGAGAAAAGTCACAATGGCCTCACAGTGGAATGATGACAGGATGGTGTCCCTCTCCATATTCCTGAGCATTTACTTAGATGGAAATTATGCATTAGCCTGGAGGGAATATTTACTCTCTTTCAAGAAAAATGTGAAACTGATGATTTTTATTTTGGAATTGGTGTCAATTCACTTTTTATTATGTTTTAAACACTGGCATTGGAAAATTATAAAATTCTAAGTACTCTATCACTGCCTTAGGAGCCCTGGTGGCATAAGAGTTTTATCCACTGGGCTGCTAACCACACATTCCACAGTTCAAAACACCAACCGCTCTACTGGAGAAAGATGGAGCTTTCTACTCCTTTAGGAGTTATCTTCAGAAACTCAGGGAGCAGTTCTACCCTGTCCTCTAGGGTGGTTGCGTGATGTGGCATCCACTCACTGACAGTGTGTTTGTGACTGATATCACTAGATCTGGGTGGCTAACATCAAAATTTTAAGTCTGTTCATATACTGGTGCTCTCCAAATTTTGTTCTAGAGCAAAATCATTGTATATATAACTAGTTGAGTATATGAAAATATCTCTCATTTTTGCATTTTATATTAAAATGACTACTCTTCAATATTGTATTTCCAACCTGAATCAGAAAACCATCTCTAAATGGTTAAGTAATTGTTACTTTGACCTCACTCCAGTTAGGTAACTTTTGTTCTCTCTTAATGAAAGTTCATCATTTTAATAGTTTCCACATAGCTTCTGTGTCTAACTCCTCTTACATACTCATAGAATTTTCCCTTTTATTTTTCATGTCTTGATGATACATCTTTAAGTTCTCTGTTTCTGAGGGATAATTTTCAGCAGCACAGGAAAATTCTGTAGAATCATCAATATTAAGAAAAAAACAAGCAAACAACAGCAAAATCTAAGCTCAATGATTAGTCTTCCTTGGATGCCAGACAGTCTGATGGCAATGCTCTCCACTCCCTGACTTTATTTTGTCTCATTCAGATTGTCTCTATTGCCATTCTACTTCAAACAAAGGGGAGAAATATAGAGCAATGTAATGAATATTCTTGAATTTCACACTTAGTTTTATCAAATTATAACAATTTGAAAAAATACTTAATATTTTGCAGTAAAGTACTTATTCAAGAGATAATTTTTTACTAATTTCCATCAAGCTGAAAGAGCAGCAGTAGCACAGTGGGTTAAGCATTGAGATGATGCTCCCTATCATCTGGTTGGTGATGTGAATTCATTAATTACTCGTGGGAAAGATGATGTAGTCAGATTTCTGCAGACTTACAGCCTCAGAAATAGTATGGAAAAAATTAGATTCTGTCTGATGTAGGATCTCGAGGAGTCAGAATTGACTCTGTATGTAGTGGGTTTGCTAGGAGTCAGAATTGACTCTGTATGTAGTGGGTTTGGCTTTTGGTTTGGGTATCAAATTAAGTGCAACTTGTGGTGATCTTATGTTTAATCAGAGTAGGATTCTGGTACACAGGTTTTCAACTGTTGATTTTCCCCCCAGAATATGTTGTCAGGCCTTTCTTCAGTGGTTCTCTAGGTGGACTTGAATCTCCTGCTGTTCAGTTAGCAGCTGAGGGCATTAGCTATTTGCACTACCCAGGAACTCATGAGAGATAAACATATGGAAAGCCCTCTTATTTCTAGCTTAAGACAAGGAACTTGGTGGGACTGGTTACATGCTGTGCCACAAACCACCAGACCAGTAGTTAGAAAGCACCACCACTCCTCAGGAGAAAGATGGGACTGTGCACGCCAATAAAGAGTTACAGTCTCAGAGACCCAGAGGGGCAGTTCTACCCTGCCTTGCAGAGTACAACTGTCCTGCTGTGAGTTGGGATCTACTTGATGGCAGTGAGTTTTATTTCTATTTTTCTCTTTATAATTTCTTACTTATGTCTTCTATTTATTTTCCCAAAAAGAGCCATTCTCTTCTGAATTTATATCTAGCATCTATCCTAGACTTTTTCATCATAAGATACAAGAATGTTGCGTGTATAAATGGAGGCTTTCTGTGACCCTTTTTTTTCTCTTTCATTTAACAGCATGTTACTCATTTTCCTCTGCTAGAGTGTGTTGCTATTATTAGAGGCTGCTGAGTTGCTTGTGACCCATAGTGATCCTATGTACAAAGAATGAAACTTCCCAACCTTCAAAACTGTTGCTATGTGGGACCCTATTGTTGCAACCAATATGTCAACACATCACAGTGAGAGCCATCATATTTTTCACTGTCCCTGTGCTTTACCAAGTATGGTGTCCTTCTCTAGTAACTGCTGTCTCCTAATACTGTGACCAAATTATATGGGGCTCAGCACCATAGTCTAGGGGCACACCAAATTTATGGTCATTTAGCATAATCTACGGAGGCAATGGTCTACATCCTACACAAACGAATAGCAGATAAGCCTTAAAAGCTTACGAACAGTCACCTAAGGTGCAACTATTTCTCTTTTACCATCCAAAGGAAATAAGAATAATGAAAAATGGATAATATATGGGAATAATTAGTCCAATGGACTAATGAATCATGTAAACATCAATCTCTACAACCATGGGTCAAGAAACAATTGATGTTTCCTAGATATAATTTCATACTATTCTAATAAAGATCACATTAGAAGGTCCTAGATAGAGTAGGAGAAAAATATGTAACAGAAGCTAAAATCATAAAGGTGATCAGGCTTACTGTTCAGACAGAGACTGGTGGGAATCGCTAGTGGATGGTGCTTGTACTTTAGGCCTGATATTGAACTTGTCTCCATGCTGGCATAATAAACCACTAAAAGAACGTGGGGACAATTTACCCAAGGACAAAAGTCGGAGGGTTAGGGGAAGGGAGGAGTAGAAACAGGAAGGACAGAGCGGAAGTGGGAGAGTGTGTTGAGGAGATTGCAACAAATGAGTTGATTCAGTATGTGTGTGAATTATTGAACATTAAATTCCTCTCTCATCTGCAAACTTTTTCTGTATACTTCACAATAAAAAGTTTAGAAAAGAAACAAACAACAAAAGCACATGGAATGAACTTGTATGCCAGCATCACTTCTGAGGACTATTCCATTGTCATCGTTCTAAGACAGAGTTATTTATTGTTCTGGCGGCCCGTGACATATTCGTCTCAAACACCGAAAGTCTAACGTATCACTTTGTCCATGGTCTTTCTTATTCATTGGTCTGCTTTCATAGGGGGCAGGCAGTTTAAATACCCTAATGAGTAAGAAGCACCTTCGTCCTCAAAGTAATATCTTTGCTCTTCAATACTTTCGGGAGGTCTTATGCAGCAGATTTCCCCAATGCAATATGTCTAACTAGTGCTGACTCTCTACCTAAGTAAAATGAAATCAGTGACAATTCTAATATTTTCACCATTTCTAATAATGTTGTTTATTGGTCCACTTATGAGGACCATTGTTTTCTGTATAATGAGTTTTAATACATACTAAAGGCCACAATCCTTGATCTTCATCACTAAGTACTTCAAGCCCTCTTCACTTTCTTCAATTGAGGTTGTATTATGTGTATATCATAGGTTGTTAATGGGTCTCCAATCCTGGTGCCACATTCTTCTTCATATAGTCCAGTTTCTGAGATTATTTTCTCAGAATACTAATGAAATAAGCGTGGTGAAAAGATCCAACTCTGATGTACACTTTCCTGATTTTAAGGCACCCAGTATCCCCTAGTCGTGTTTCAGTGACGGGGGCCCTTAGTGCAGAATGGGTTAAAGGTTGGGCTGCAAAGTGCAATATTTGTCATGAAAAACAGCCTGAATCTCTGAGAGGGAAAGATGAGGCTATCTGTTCCCATAATGATTTGCAGTCTCAGAAACCCTAAGGAGCAGCTTTTTCTATCCTGTCCTTAAAAGGTAAGAGTCATATAGTAGTGGGTTTGTTTTCGGTTTGATTTGAATGACTGCCTCTTAGCCTATGCACGCATTCTGCTTCTGTACAATTAAGTGTTTGGAAATTACCTTTCTTTTCGATTCTATCTATAGTTATTTTTGATCCACATAGTCTGATGCCTTTGTAATGTTACTGAAGCACAGGTAGACATCTTTCTGTGTTTCTCTGATTTTAGCCAATAGCCATCTGATACAAACAATTATATTCCAAATTCCAAACACTCATATGCCCCTTTGTTGTCCTGTGAAGCTTGGCTATTTCTGTGATGCCAGAGTCTATGTCACTGGTATTTCAAATATCACCAAGGTCATTTATGGTGAACAGATTTCAGTGGAGCTTCCAGGGTATGAACAGATTATAAAAAAGAAACAGACAAATTCTGAATAATCAGTCACTAAAAACCTTATAAATAGCATCAAAACCTGTCTAATATATTGCAGGAAGATGAGACCCTTACGCTGCAAGGCACTCAAAGTTGACCTTAATGATAGGGATAAAAGAACTTCAGGGACTTTAGTTAGCTCTGTGGTACTACTCAAAATGAGAAGAAAAAAACACAGCAGCTAGAAGCTTCCATGAATAATTGGAATGGGGAATGTATGAAATATGAATTGAGGAAAATTGAAAGTTATTAAAAATTCAAAGGAAAGTACAATGACAAATATCTTAGGTATTAATAAGCTGAATGACTGGATTGAGAATTTTTGAATTGGATAGTCATTTGTTAAGTTTATTACTCTAGGAATGGAAAACTGAAGAGAACAATCACCACATGCATCAGCAAAAAGACTATATATAGATTCATCTTGAAGCACAATGTTGCTTGTGATACAATAATATCCATCTACCTAAAAGGAAGGACAGTTAGTCTCTGGGAAGATAAAACTGTCAGTTCTTGTAAATATTTACAATTTTGGAAATCCTGTATGCATTGAAATTAACTTGATGGCAATGGATTTGGTTTTGAGTTTTATTTTACATTTGCAAAGGCAGATGTTGGTGAAGCATATTGACTATGTGCTGAACTGGCAAAAGAATGAAGAGGAAGTCTATCGTGGAAGAAGTACATAGAAGCCAGAAAGGCTAGATTTTGTTTCATGAACTTTGGGCATGTTTTCAGTAGGGATCCAGCCTACAGAGAGACACCAAGCTAAACAAAAGATAAGGCCAGTGAAAAATAGGAAGACACTCAAGGATATGAGGTGACATAGTAGCTGCAATAAATAGACTCACACAGGAAAGATTGTGAGAATAGCAAAAGTCTGGGAACTGTTTCTTTCTGTTGTGCGTAGGGTGGCTATGAACGGGAACCAACTGAATGACACCTAACAACACCCTTCATTGCATATCATATTTTGAATCCAGCTTGAATTTCTAGCAGTTCCCTGGCAATGTGTTGCTGCAATCATTTTTGAAATACCATCCAAAAAAATTCACTTGCATATGGTATTAGTTACATTTGAATTGTGCCGGAGAAGAATATTGAAAGCACCATGGACCAGTGAAAGGACAAACCTATCTGTACAGGAAGAAGTAAGGCTAGAGTGCTCCTTAGAGTCAAGAATGGCAAGACTTCATTTCACATACTTTGGACATATTGTCCAAAGGATAAAGACATCATGTTTGACAGAGTGGAGGGAAGAGGAAGACCCCTAGGGAGATGGATTGACACAGTGGCTTCATTAATGGGTCAAGCACGGGGACATTTTGAGGAGGGTACAGGATTGTGCAGTGCTTTGTTGTTATGCACAGGGGGCTGTGGGTTGGAACTGCCTTGATGGCACCTAACAATGATATTATCCTATGCCAGACAGCATTGTACTTCAAGATCCTTCCTGAAATTTCCTTTCGACAACTAATGCAATGTCATTTCCCTTGAGTTTGTCATTCCTGGCATAATAAATCATCTGCTTTTCTGATTCAGAATGGCCCACGTCAGTCTACTGCAGCTCATTAATGCCACATCAATCTTTATGTATTGTTTAATATTTTTTCAGCTTCCATTCTCCTTTTGGAATACTTTGCACATTTCGTGTTCCAATTATTAATGGATGTTTGCACCTGATTTTTGTCATTTGAGTCATGCCCTATCTGAAAATGAAGACACCCCCCCCCCATTTTTTTTTCCATCCATGACATTATGGTCCACTTTACTTTGAGAAGGTAGCTTTTCTACTGCAATTCAGAAGATTTTTCACTGTGTAATTCCTCAGTATTCTACAGTCTCTTCCTGCTTCATAGTCTGTTCTTAATCTGGAAACTCTACAGAAACCTCTTCACCTTTGTTGATCCTGTTGGTATTTAAAATACCATTGACTTAGCTTCCAGCATTGCAGCAACATGACAAATAAAATATAGATTTCCATTATTTAATTTGATAATAAAGTATTTATTCTTTCTCATGTTGGTAAATATTCCAAGTGTTAATCTTTTTGCATATTGAAACAAATTATGCTACAAAAATTATTCTTGGAAACGCTACTACTGTTGTGAAGAGAATTCCCAACTCATAAGATATATCTGTGTTCAATGGTCTAATCAAATGCACCAGAAATTTATAAATAATTTTCCAAGTGGCTATACCAATTTGTACAGCTAGATGTGCATGAGGAACCCCATTTTTAGTTGCATTTGCCAAGTAATTAGTATTGTCAACTATTTAAATGTTTTCTATGGATATAAAATACTATTTAATTATGATCCAATTATTTATTTATTTGATTTTTCCTAAGGTTTATTTTCCTGGGCATGACTTCAGGAGAGTAGTTATTCATAGCTTTTGTTTTAGCTTCTTATGCTGTTCTTTTTCTTAATACTGCATAGTTCTCTAATTTTGACTGAATTTTTGGCCTGCTGTTTGCATTATAAACGTCTTTATTTTTGCTCCTTGTATTTTTTAAAATCATTTTATTGGGGGCTTATACAGCTCTAATCACAATATAGGCATGCACACATTGTGTCGGTATTTACATCTTAAAGGACATTTTACATGGGTGGAGGCTGCCGGCTCTCTTCTCCATTACTCTTTTACTCGCACCCCTCTCTTTTTCTTCTTTTCTTTCTTTTAATACTTTTATTGGGGGCTCTTACATCTCTAATCACAATCCATAAGTTCAGCCAGTGTGTCAAGTACATTTGCACTTATGCTGCCATCATCATTTTCAAAGCATTATCGTCCCATTTGAACTACTTGTAATTTAATACTATGTTATTATTTGATTCATAGAACATTTTAATTTTAATATTTATCAACTGCCTTTTTAGGTTTTTAAAATCTCCTTTAAGACTTTCTTGCATATCTTCAAACCATGAAAATAATTTTCTTTGTCTTTCACCTGAAAGATTAAAAGTTTTGTTTCTTATATTTGAATCTGGATTTTTCATTTTACATAGTTTGTTTTATGTAATCATGAGGTATAATTATATTGTTTACAATGTATATAGTTCTTTATTCAATATATTTTTCTCACTGAATTATATGCTATATCAGTCCCATAATGAATCATATATATTTGTGATTCAGTTTCTGCATTCTTTGTTTTTATCAGGTGTCTATAATTAAATTTCTTCACCAAACCATACTGTTTTGATAACCATAGCTTTATAATATGTATTGATATATGTCTATATCCCTCTATTTGTTTTTCTTCAAAATATTTGTGGCCATTTTTAATTCTTTGCTGTTTTATATGAATTTGAAAAACAGTTTGACAAATTATGTTTTAATAAATGTGTGTATCACCACCCAATGGCAATCACAAACTATTGTGACTTTTAAAGTTTTGACTTAGTAACTTTGGAGTGAATTATGATATTGAGTTATTTGATATATGACCACTGTATATTTTCTTTTAAATTATAAAACTTCAGGAATTCTTTTAAGTTATTCTTTTTAAATTTAGAAATTTTCTTAAATTATGAATATATATATTCATAATTTAAGAGAATTTCTAAATTTTTATATATATACACATATATATATATTACTCTGGAGTCAATTTCTATCCCTGGTTAACAGTGAACTTCTTCATAGAATTTTTTTTATTATAATCTCCCTAGAAGCAAATGACTAGGCCCTTTGAGGCATCACTGAATGGATCCCAACTATCAATTTAGGTTAAAGGTCAAGTGCAAACCAGCTGCACAATGTGGGGACCTAATTTAATTCTTTTGTATGTTGTTGTTGTTGCCATTGAGTTGGTTCCAATCCATAGCAACTCTTTGCAACAGAACAAAGCACTGCACAGTCCTGCACCATCTTCAGAGTTCCAATGCCTGAATCTAATGATGCATCCACTGTGTTAATCCATCTCCGCAAGGGCATCCTCTTTTTCCCACCCCTCAACTCTACCAAACATGACCTACTTCCCAGGTGCTGATCATTCCTGATAATATGACAAATGTATATAAGATGAAATCTTGCCATCCGTACCTCTAAGGAACACGCTGGCCTTACTTTTGCTTATAGAGATTGGTTTGTCCTTTTAGCAGTCCGTGGTACTTTCGGCATTCTTCTCCAGCACCACAATTCAAATGCATCCATTCTTTTGTCTTTCTTATTCAACGGTCAACTTTACATGCATACGATGCAAAGGAGAATGCCATGGAGTAGCTAAGGCTCATCTCAGTTCTCAAAGTAGCTTTGATCTTCAATACTCTAAAGAGGTCCTGTGCAGCAGATTTACCTAAAGTAAGATATCTTTTGAGCTCTTGATTGCTGCTTCCATGAGCATTCATTATAGATTAAAGTAAGACAAATCCTTGACAACTTCAACCTTTTCTACATTTATCATGATGTTACCTATTTATCATGGTCAAGTGGTGATGATTTTGGTCTTCCTTACATTGAGTTGCAGTCCCTACTGAAGGCTGCAGTCCTTGATCTTCATCAGCAAGGGCTTCCACTGTTCTTCAAACCTGATGTTTACATTATTATTCATACACTCAGCGTCTTTTATGTTTTGCTTGGCATGTCGATTGAACAAGTATGGTGAGAGGATACATTGCTGACAAAGGCCATTCCTGATTTTAACCTCACAGTATTCCCTTGTTCTTTTCACACAACTGCTTCTTGATCCATGTAGAAGTTCTCAATAAGCACAATGAACTGTTCTGGAATTCCCATTCTTCTCAAAGTTATACACAGTTTATTTTTATATAGTAACCTTATTTTCAACAATTTTGAAGGACTCAGATGGTCTATGAATTTGTAGATTCTTTTGTGTATTCCATGTTACGAAATCAAGTTTTTGAATTTCCCTTCTCTAGTTTTGAACTGTGTAGTTTTATCCACCGATGTGCATATTTTAAGTATTCCTCTTCCTGTTCTGAAGACTTGTGGACTCTGACAACACGTTGAATAGACATGGTCATAGATTGGTACATGGTAGTTTTTTCACAGTTTGTCTAAGAAGGACCTTATTTCACAAAGGTCATAAAGAAGTTCATCTGGTATAGAAATCTAGGTTGATGGTATTTGCTTCTCTGCACATTGTATATATTATTCCATTATCTTTTGACTTTCATTTTTACTGCTAAGAAGTCTCTACTAGTCTACTTATATACAATTTGTGGATGTCAATTCTGCGGTTACTTTCACATTTCCTTGTCTTTGACTAATTAGGATATGTCTACACTATATGTATCTTATTTTTGCTTCTTAAATATAAACATTCATATCTTTTATAATTTCTTGACAATTGTCTGCCATTATGTCTTCCAAATATCTCTTTTCACCTTTTTCTCTATTGTCTCCTTTAGAAAGTCCATTTGAACATGTGATAGCCCATGTAACGCTAAACTTCTTATCTCTTAAACTCTATTTTATTTTTCCATCATTTTATGTGTCTGTTTTGGCATTAATTATCAACTCCTACATAGAAATAAAGAGAAAAACAAAAATAAAACCATAATAGTCAATGTATTAAACCAATGTATTAAACCAAGCATTTTTGTTTCCAAGTCAGCTGGGCAGTCCTTATAGTCCTGACTGTGACTTCTCATGTTTCTGTGGAACTGGCTGTCAAGTTTATTTGGAGGCAATTGTTACATATTTGGGGGCAGCTACCTACACTTTGGACTAAAGTACACCGGATAAATACTACATGGATCTCCTCCATGAAATGGCTTATCTCTAATCATACCAAAATTGTGCAAGTTCTCTTGTTCTTAGGACGTGAAGCCTGTAGAGGATTGGTTTCAAACCAGTCACATTAATACCTCTGCATTATTTCACTAAGTCATCATATCAACCGAAATTCAAGGGATGTAGAGAAGTTCTAAAATAGTAAATACAAATTATGATCAACTTTTCCAAATCATTTCCTGAATGGAGTAAAACGATGGCATACCTGCCTTTTTCTGCTTTCTGCTGACTTCAGATCATTGTCATATTCCGAGGTGAATATGGAATCCATGCTTTAAATAGTGTGTAGCCCAAATGTGGCAGAAATATGTGTCTCTGAGTCACCACTCACAGAAGAGTAATCATGGTTTGCAAATATGTGTTCCTGTTTCATACTTTTTCTGATTAGGACTGAATTTCTATTTTTTATATATCTTTATGCATTTTGAGATTTGTTTGCTTCAGCAACTAGTATTATCTTAGTGGATTTATCTAACCCCTTTTAAATTTTCATTGACAACACTCTTGATTTCTGGGAATTGTATTTGAATCTTTTTAAAATCTCCATTCTTTTTATGGCTTTGAATTTTATCACAAATAGTCGCAGGTGGCACAAGCTATTAGCTGCTACCAGAAATTTGTTAGTTAAAATTCAGAAACTGTTGTCCAAGTGAAAGATGCGTCAGTCTTCTTTTATAAAGATTACCCACTGTGAGACCATTCTGATTCACAATGGTACTATAAGACAGAGTAGAACTGCCCTGTCTGCTTTTTAAGGCTCTAAGTATATATATTTTAAAGGCTATACAGCTTTACAGAAGCAGGTTGGCATACATGTTTCCCTTAGAATCACTTGTAGGTTTGCTCTACCAACCTTTTGTACTTAACTATCAAGAGATTCCTCAATGACATTACAGCGTTGGAGTACTTAACCACCAGAGATTCTTCAATGATATTACCGCGTTGGAGTACTTAACCACCAGAGATTCTTCTATAATATTACAGCATTGGAATGTTTAACCACCAGAGATTCCTCAATGATATTACAGCATTGGGGAATTTAACCACTATGTATTCTTCTATAATATTGCAGCATTGGAGTACTTAACCACCAGAAATTCCTCTATATTACAGCTTTGGACATTCTTGGAACAGATCCACTCTTTTCTATAAGTTGGAATCAGTGTGATCTCAATGGCATTGGTTTTGTTTTCTAATTTTTGTTTGTTCCTCTTAAATTTCTTCTTTACCTTAAAACCATCGCTAATTATATGATCTCAATTCTAGGATCTCAAATCTACAATCCAAATTTAGCAAAAAACAAGAAAACTTTCCTACAGCACCCTTCTGGGTGGTCCTGGCCGCACCCTCTAGGAGATCTCACATGTGGGGTTCATTAGGTCTGAACTGCCAAGTCACTCTGATTCCTGCCCAGCCAAATTGGCACAATACCTGAACTAACACCGACTAGAATTTTTAATTTTGGTATGGGAATTCATCTTTATCCTGGATTCACAGTTGAGGAGCATCTGTTATATGAGTAGATAGTGAAGAGTGGGGCACGGCAGAGTGGGTATCCCAGTGAGTTGTCAGTTAGAAACACAGGAGAGTGATTTTCTCAACTTGTAAGCTTTCTGTAAATTTATACCCCCAAACCCACAATCAGATGGATTACCAATAAACAAGATACCCTGGTGTTTCTTTGTTTACTGAATATTTCATTTCTGCTGAGGACTATAAATTTGAAAAATGTCTTTGATTTTGGAAGAAAGTGCTGTGGGGTTGGGAGAAAGAGAGTAGATACTAACCATACTTAAAAGCAGACTCTTTGAAGTATTTTAAGGTGAAAAGATAATTCAAATTTAATTTATAAACTCATTTATAAATTTATAAACTCATTAATTAAGTCTTAAACAGGATAAAAACAAGGGAAAACCAAAGACTAATCATCCAGATGAGGACAACCATCAGCATGAAGCCATAATGATGCCCAAGGATTCAAAGACGTGCTGTTACTTAGTTACATAGGCCACGGAGCACAAAAGAAACTGTCACAAAATTGTAATTGGTGGCAGATTAATTCATCACAGTTGCAGGCATGACTACGGAAGTGAGAAAGGAACAATGATGGAAATATGTATACCTATAAGATTGGTTCAGAGCCTTCAGACTATCCTGATCGGGTGAGTTAGTCTGGGTTGACTAGAGACAAATTCATAGGAACTCATTTATCAGTGAGAAAGAGCTTTATATAAAAGAGTAATTATACTCTTTTAAGAAAACATCCCAGCTCAGTCAAGATCAAGTCCATAAGTCTGATAGTACATATGCCCAATACAAGTCCATAAATTCTTCTTCAGACTCACATAGCCGTGCAATAATGCCAAATTCAGGAAGATCCCAGGCCAGTGTATGGAAAATCATGTGGATCTAGTGGCAGGAGAAGCATATCAGTACTGGCAGGAGTCTCCCTCCAGTTCCGAGGGCTCTAGCATAGCTCCGTGTGTCTTGTTAGAAAGAGTGCCTCGCAGGGAGTGAGCCTATGTCCTGCCTCCCATGAGCTATTTATCTCCTTAGCGCCTCCAAATGAGGTCATCAAGCTGTGACCTGATTGACAGGTTAAACTCCACCCTTTCATTCTTAAATCTCAAATTGACAACAGATTATGTAACTACCATGGGGGGTAGGCCTCATGACCATGGGCCTCTAGTACCCTAATTTCCATCAAGGAATCACCTAGGCAAGTTCCTGAGGGCTAGCCTGCCCCTTTCTGGGCTGGCCGGGGGAGTTACAGCCAACACACTTCTTGAGGACAAGGTTTTTCACATTGCCAGGCAAAGGTCAGAAAGAACTCAGTAGAGAATCAAAGTGGATTTAGGACTCCCACTGTAAACCGTAGCCTTCTACAAGCCTCATGATCAACATTTATGCTATAACACAGATGTTAGGAAAAGTGTGAAAATTTTCACTATAGAGCAGTCAGTAAGCGCAAGCAAGCCTGAGCTTACCTTTCTTATTGGATATTCCAACACTGCCCAAAACACCAAACCAAAAACTAAACTCATGGCCATCGAATTGATTCTGACTCATACTGACCCCATATAGGGTTTCTAGGGCTATAAATCTTTAGCGAAACAGACAGCATCATCTTGCTCCTTGGAGTAGCTAGTATGTTTGAACCACTGACCTTGTGGTTAGTGAATCAGACAGTACCACCAGTATTCAATTGTTGTAACTTCTTTGGTGAGGTGGGTTTGGTTTTGTTTTTCAGGTCCAATGTGTAGTTTTCTTGTTGTTACACCTTTCTCCACCCCTCACCCAATCCTTTGAAGCACGTTACTTAATGTATGTATGATAACATTTCCCACCTCTAGTATAAACTGGCTTCTAGCATGGCTTTGTTGCTGGAAGTAACTGTGGAGGGATTAATTGCTTTGGGCAAGAAGTCTAATTCCTTTCTTTCTTCATCTCCTCTGAACTGGCCCACTGTGGTTCCACTGACCCTCCTTCTTTATGTGCTAATCCATGGTGTCATGGCCAATCCATCTTTAGCTTCTCACTAGTTCCATTTCAGCATGAATCAATTCCCTCAACTATATTGCCTTATTTTAAAATAGAGGGTATTCTGTTTTGCTTGTAGGTGCTGGACTTCCATGTCTTCTCTGTATTACTGTCATGTAATTTCCAATTTCACTTGTAAATCCCTAATCCATTCTTCTTGCTGTATATTAGATCACGCCAGTCCTGTGCAACATTCTTCTTTGGTTTTCACTGCATTTAGAATGAAAAATGAACTGCTTAAAATAATTTTAGACACCAAGGTTCAACTTTTGAAATCAGATTGTGCCACACTTCAAACAATATCTGTGCTAGTCTGGGTGCTTTCGAGAAATAAATCCACAGAAACTCACGCATAAGAGAGAGTTTTATATCAAGGTTAAGTGTGCATCAAGAAAACATCCCAACCCTGTGCTACCCAAGCCCACAAGTCCAACATTAACTCATTAACCCATATGGCCAACACCAATCCACAAAGTCCTCCTCCATCTCACAAAACACACACTATGACGCCACCTGCAGGAGGAAAGCTGAGTCAGTGAATGTGTAAACATCTCAGCGCTGGCAGGTGTCTCCACAAGGCTGCTCCAATACCCAGGGCTGAATCAGGGTAGGTCCATGTGGCTTCTCCTCAGGGATGTCTTGCAGGAAGTGAGCCTTGCCAGCTAAAGCTGGGAACTGGCTAAAGTAGCTGCACCCTAGTCCAACCATCAGAAAGCAAGAGACGGGAGAACTAGAAAGGTAAGGCACACCAAACCATTTATCTCTCGGCCCTTCAATTAACCCCACATGTGTTTATCGGCCAGGTTGGTACAGTAAACTACCTCAATATCTTATAGCTTTGTTGGTTCTTTTTCCTTTTACTGGAAATTATAAAGCCTTTAAAAATATATACATTTAAAATGATTAGGGCAAAGAATGTACAGATGTGCTTTATACAATTGATATATGTATATGTATGGACTGTGATAAGAGTTGTATGAGCCCCCTAATAAATTGTTTAAATATATATATATATATATATATATACATATACACATTTAGTATATATCAGGAATGTGGCTCTGACTATTTCTGCGGTTCTTCTCCCAGTGTCTGGCTGAAAGTCCGTATTCTTTAGGTCTCAACTTAAAGCACCTCTTTATGGTTCTTTCCTGGCCACTAAAACAAATATCTATCCTTTTTTATCTAAATTCACTGCCATCAAGTTGAGTCCATCTCATAGTGACCCTATAGGACAGAGTAGAACTGCCTCCGGTTAGTTTCTGAGACAGTAAATCTTTACAGAAGTAGAAAATCTATCTTTCTCCCATGGTGTGGCTGGTGGTTTCAAACTACTGACTTTTCAGTTGGAAGCCCAATATGTATCCCACTAGGCAACCAGAACATATTATATCTTTTGTGGCATTTACCTTTTCTTCTTCTTCCTTATGTGTTATCGCAACTTGGGGTTAGTCACGTATGCGTTAATTGTTCCTCTGCCTCCATGTTGGAAGCGCTATGAATCATGATGGATCTGTCCACCACCATCTCTTCAGTGTCTTAAATAGTATCTGGCACAGAAAAAAAGCTTACAAAGTATCTGTTATTATACATTAAATGCATAAAGATGGTAATTCTTAAAATCTATTTTTCAATTCAATATGTTGTTTGAATGTGTGATTAAACAAGCACAAAAATAGTTGATCATGTTGCCCATATTGGCTGGCAATTTTGCTACAGATCTGAGGCAAGATTTGATTTATCTTTGAGTTTTCCGGGCTGTGTTCTTTGTATTTGCCTTTGTACTTTTCATGAACTGTTGCATTTGATAACTTTTGGGAAATAAATTAAAGCGTTATTTTTGAATGTAAGAGGATTTTCTAGGTTGGGGGAAATAAAGGGGATGTTTTTTCAGGAAATCACCAGGAAAGCTTATTTTCCTCACCCACTCTCATGATTCTTCTTCTTCTCAGCAGTCGCTCCTAACAATAGTTGCTCGCAGCAACTGAGAACGAGCACTGCAGCCCCGAGGCCTCAAATGCAGAGGGATGGGAGATGAGCCATAGAAGGGCCTTGCAGTTATTGCTCCTACTAAGAAACTATTATGAACTGTTCATTAAATGATAGCAGAACCCATTTAAAATTCAGACCCACAGGACATCACCTTTAGAATTCAAGCATTGTTTTCATTCCTTGCAGGTCTCCCCCCTTGAGCAGAGAAGGCCAAATACACCGTGGTCTATAATCATCTATCTTTCTTTCTATTTGGACAATTCCGCGTTGCCTAGGAACAGGGGTGATAGGTATGCCATAAATAAATACATGTTCAAATCATCTTTCTTTTTTGCTGGATCATTTTTTTCCTTCATACTGTGTCAATTGTTATGAAGATTCGTTAAAATACATGCCCTATGCTGAATGTGTTTGTTTGGTATATGCACAAACTGTGTTTGCCCAATTAAATATGAATGAAATATCCTGGTTTCCATTTGCCTTCCAATTTATTATCTGACATAACTTGGCTTCTGGAAATAGACTATTTATGTATCAAGTAAAAGTACACAGATAGAAGGTGATTTATCTAGCTTTCTATCAGCTGGAGCTCTCCGTAACTGATCATTTCTCCTGCACATGTACAATGAAAACGAATGTCTGTAATGATGAGATTGAAAACATAATGACCCAGAATCATCACAAAAGCATAATTAGCTAATTAATCTAGTCTCATAATTTTATGCACCATAGAACTGAGCCTCTCAGAAATTCTCTGTCCAACAACTTATGGTTAGCGATAGGCCTGGGACAAGAGTTTAAATGTTCTCATACCTCTGCCAGTGTGCTTGCCAGTTCATTCCTTGACCAAAATATATTTTTCTCCACGAATGCTTTCTGTTGTAATCTACCATTCCTTCAATAAAGGCCAAACATTATCTCTGTGGTTGAATTGTGTACTACAGAAAGATATGGTGAAGACTTAACCCTTCATACCTATGAATGTGACCTCAGCTAGTAATAGAGCCTTTGCAGGTGTAAGTAGTCAAGATAAGGTCCAACTGGAGTAGTAGGATAGACCAGAATCCAATACAACTGGAATTCTTTTCAGAAAAGAAGAAGTGAATCAAATTGGATACCTAGGTTTAGAAGGAAGACAGTTGTGTGAAGATGCAAACAGAGACTGGCCACAGCTAAGGGATATGTGGGATTATCAGAAGGTGAAAAAGCAAGTAAAGATAATACTTTAGAGATTCAGAGAGAATATGGCACTGCTGACAGCCTGCATTTGAACTTTCAGACCTCATAACTGTGAGAGAATACATTTTCATTTGTTTAAGCCACCCACCAAGTGGCATTTTATTACAGCAGCTCCAGGAATGTCAAGCATTTTAATATCTATGTCCTATATTTGTTTAATTATTTTTCTAAAAACGCAGGATAGTTCCGAGATTCAGTGATCACAGGAAATACAGTGTTCCTCCTGCACCTCCACTCTACCATGTCAGGCACCAACTTTATTCCATAGCAGCAAATCCCTTGCCATCTCAAGGTAACTATCATTTCTTAGTACTTCATACTTTGTTCACTGAAGGGGCTTTTGTTCCTTCAAACATTGAATGAAAATCCCGCATTACTATTATTATCTTCATTTAATTCACTGATGTTATATGGCCCCATTCGCACCAATTCTTATGACCAAGGAATGAACATGGTTGTTCCATTCGAATATCATGGCTGGGAAATCCATGGTCACCTAACAGTGTGTAGCAAGAAGCATTGCACGCTTGAGAGGCGTTCAACAATGTTTACTGCACTTATTTCAACTTCAAAAACTTACAAAAACATTTTACAAAGTAAATTGGTTTTCCATTCAACAAGCCATTCACATGTTTTATGTGTGACATGGATTGTTACCCCAACAATACAGGAATCCCCTTCCTAGTCCCTCTCTGTGTTCACCATCTTCACTTATCCTTCTTTCCTGTTCCTTACTTCTAGCTGAGGTTTATCCCTGGGAAATGCTTCCCTTTGAGCTCACCCACTCGGTTATGCTGCGCTACCTCCCGGAGTTATCCACCTCAGGCAGGTCTTTCTACTCTAGCAAAGAGGCTCCGAACCCACAGGGGCAGTTCTATCCTGGCCTATGGGCTCACAAGGAGTCAGCATCAGCTTGATGGCAGTGAGCTTGGTTTGGTTTGAGGTGAAACATTTGGTTTAAAAGTTGATTCATGGGGGAAAGTTCAATTCCAACCTCAAAAGGTGCCTAAGGGCTGTATTTGGAGGGACTCCATTCGTCTGTATCAGACCAGTAAGCCTGGTCATTTTTATTAGTTTGAGTGTTGTTCTACATTTTAGTCCCGCTCTCTCCAGGACTTCCTATTGTGATTCCTTTACACGTGGTCAGCAATGGTAGCTGGAACACATCTGCTTCTTCTGGATTCAGGGTCCTGGAGGCGGTGGTTCACAACGTCTGTTAGTTCTTTGGACTAATCATTGTCTGAACCTCTGATTTTTTTTCAGTCTTCTCTGTTTCAAATGTGGAAACCATGTGTTGCACCTTAGGTGGCTGCTCACAAGTTTTTGAACATCCTCCTTGCTCACCAAAGTAGGATGTAGAGCATGATCTTTAGGTCCTATGCTATTCCAGCGATCTTGGTGTCCCCTGACACTATGGTCGTGAGTCCCCAGCACAAAAGCTCATTCCCTCAAGGTGTTCAGTTATGTCCGACTCACTGTGACCCTATGTGTAAAATCATGAAATACTGACCAGATTGGTTCCATCCTCACAATATTTCCTGTGTTTAAAGCCATGCTTGGCAACCACTGTGCCTCTCCAGCTTGTAGGAAAGTTTCCTATTTTTCATGGTCCTCAACTTGACCAGGCTTGATATTCTGCTGCAGGAACTGGCCCAAGGGATGTATGAGACAAAGTCTCACCAAACTCGCTCCTAAGAAGCATTATATTTTCACTTCTTCCATTTAAGATCTGTTCATTCTTCTAGAATTCTATGGTGTACTCACTATTATTCACCAATATCATAATTCAAAATCATTCGTTGTTCTTTGTTTTATTTTGTTATATATATTTTATACATAGATATACTTATGGTTGATTGAAAATACTCTGGCTTGGGTCAGTTGCACTGTAGTCTTCAGAATGACATCTTGGTTCTTTATACTTAAAAAGGATCTTTAGCAGCAAAAGTTCCTAATGTCATTTGACTTCCTGACTGCTGCTTCCATGGGCACACTTGGAGAACCAAGAAATAATGAAATTCTTGACAACTTTGATATTTTCTTCATTTATAGCTGTTGTTATTGCTGTTAGGTGCCATTAAGTCAGTTCCAACACAAAGCAACACTGCCCTGTCGTAAACTAGCCCCACAATTGTTCTTATGTTTGAGCCCATTATTGCAACCATGGTATCAACCCATTTTTGAGAGGTTTCTTCTCCTTTGCTCCCCCCTACTTTGCCAAGCATGATGCCCTTCTGCAGGGACTGGTCTCTCCTGACAGTATAGTCAAGGTATGTGATGCTGAGTCTTGCTATCATTGCCTCTAAGGGGGAATTCCGATTGTACTTTTTCGAAGACAGATTTGTTTGTTGTTTTCAAAGTCCATGATATTTAAAATGTTCTTCACCAGCACCATAATTCAAATGCATTGATTGTCCTTCAGTCTTCCCTATTCAATTTCCAATGCCCACCTATATCTGAGACAATTGAAAATACCATAGCTTACTCAGGTCAGGGGAGAGACAGAGTCCTCAAGGCAACGGCCACTTTAAAGAGATCTAGCACAACAGATTCCCCGATGCAATGAATCATTTATTCCTTGAATGCCACTTCCATGAGTATTGATTGTGAATCCAAGCAAGATGAAATCCTTGAAAATTCAATCTTTTCTGCATTTATCATGAAGTTACCCATTGGTCCAGTTGTAAGGATTTTTGTTTTTCTTATATTGAGTTCGAAGGCTGCAATCTTTGAAATTTATCAGCAAGTCCTTGCTTCCAGCAAGCAAGGTGTGTCTTCTGCATATTTCAATTTGTTAATAAGCTTTTCTTCTATCCTGATACTGAACTCCTCTCCAAGTAATCTATTTTTTCTAATTATTTGCACTGCATACACATTGAAGAAATATGGTGAAGGACTACAACCCTGATACACATCTTTCCTGATTGTAAACCATACAGTTTTCCCTGGTTCTGTTCACACAATTGCCATTTGATCTATGTACAGGTTCTGCCTGAGCACAATGAAGTGTTCTGAAATTCCCATTCTTCTCAAGGTCATCCATAATTTGTTATGATCCACACAGTTATTATAAGTTACCATGTATACGAATGTTGTTCCTTCTTCAGTTGTGGGGATTTTTATTTTCTTCATGTTGAGGTATAGTCTATATTTATATTTCATCAGTAAATTTTCCCATCCCCTCACTTTCAACAAGCAAAATGTGTCATGTAAATATCACAGGTTGTTCATCAGTTTTATTCCAATCCTGATGTCACATGCTTTTTCATGTAGTCAAGTGTCTTTGATTATTTGCTCAGCATACAGACTGAGTGAGTATACATGAAAGTAAGTGTGGTGAAAGGCACAAACTTCTACTGATCTTAACCCATGCATTATCTACGGGCATGTCTTATTCAAATAGCTGCCTTTTGGTCTATGTGCTAGTTGTGCATGAGAAAAATTACTCTTCTGGAATTTACATTCTTTGTAAATGTTCCATATTATAATTTGCTTGGTGATAGAAATGAAGCTGGAAATTGTATGATAGAATTTTGCAAAAACCAATGACATGTTCATATCAAATATCTTTTATTAATAACAAAAAGATGACTATCTCTGAACTTTCCCATTTGGACTACCAAAAAAACCCAACAATTTGACTAAAAATGTGGGAAGACAGAATGAAAAAGTTCGATATCAGCACCTAAAATCTTGCAGGGGCTGATTGTTCACATGTCAGTTCAGGATAAAGCTGAAGAAAATGAAAACAAGTCCACAAGAGTCTAACTATGACCTTGAGTCTATCCTACCTGGACACCTCCAGAACAGATGTGATGCTAATGACAGAAGACTTGATGAGCTGTGTAAGGACATCAAAAATAGCTTTCATGAAGAAAGCAAATGTTCTTTATAAAGACCGGAGAGAAAGAAAAGATTAAAGTGGATGTTGGAAGAGACTCTGAAACTTGCTCTTATTTGAAGAGTAGCTAAAACAAATAGGCGAAAGGATGAACTCAAGAAGTTGAATAGAAATTTTAAAAGGGCAGCTCAAGAACACAAACCAAATATTATAATGAAATGTGCAAGGACGCAGATTCAGAAAACCCAAAGGAAAGAACACACTCAGCATCTCTGAAGCTGCAATAAACTGAGAAAACTGTCAAGCCTTGAGTTACAATTTTGAAAGATTGGATAGCTAAAATATTGATTGATGCAGGAAGCATCAAGAGAAGATGGAAAGAATACAGAGTCACCGTATCTGAATGAAACACTTGACAGCCCACCATTTCAGGAGGTGGCCTCTGAGCAAGAACCAGTGGTGCTAACGGAAAACTTTTAAACTCTAAATGCCTTAGCCAAAAACAGGACTCCAAGATTTGATGGAATAACCATTGAAATGTTTCAGAAAACTGAAGAAGCACTGCACTCATTCTTTTATTCCAAGATATTTTGAAGACAGCTACATGGCCAACTAATGGGAAAAGATCCACATTTGTGCCTGTTACCAAGAAAGGTGATTCAACAGAATGATCAATCCATAAAAATGACATCATTAATATCTCATGCACATACAATTTTACTTAAGATCATACAGCAATGCTTGCAGGAGTCCATTAATAGAAAATTGGCAGAAGTTCAGGCTGGATTCAGAAAAGGACATGAAACAAAAGTTATCATTACTGATTTCAGGTGGATCTTGATTTAAAGCATAGAATACCAGAAATATGTCTATTTGTGTTTCATTGATTATGCAGGAGTATTGGACTATGTGAACTATAATAAACTCTCAATAACTTTGAGAAGAATGGGAATTCTGGAACATTTCATTGTGCTCATTCGAAACTTGTACATGGATCCAAGAAGAGTGATGCAAACTGAACAAGGGAATACTGCATGGTCTCATATCGGGAAAGTTGTGCATCAGGTGGAATCCTCTTACCAATACTTGATCAGTCTATATGCTGAGCAAATCATCAGAGAAGCTGGATTGTAAGAAGAGTGTGGCATCAGGACAACTTATTAACAATCGGTATACAGATGACACAATCTTGCTTGCTGAAAATGAGGAGGAATTCAAGCACTTGCTGATGAAGATCAAGGATTTTACTCTTCCTTGTGGAATACAACTCGATGTAAGGAAGACCAAAATCCTCACAACTTGACAAACAGGTAACATCATGATTAATGGCAAAAAAAAAAGTTGAAGTTGTCAGGAATTTTGTCTTTTTGATCCACAAAAAATGTTCATGGAAGCAGCAGTCAAGAGATTGCAAGATGTACTGCAGTAGGTAAATATGCTGCACAAATATTGAAGAGCAAGGATGTTTCTTTGAGGACTAAGGTGTGCCTGCCCCAAGGTATGGTATTCTCCATTGCATCATATGCATGAGAAAAGGTGGACAATGAATAAGGAATACAGTAGAAAAATCGATGCATTTGGATTGTGGTGCTGGAGAATAATATTGAAAAGTGTCATGGGCTGTAAAAGGACAAACCAATCTGTATTGGAAAAAAGTAAGGGGAGAGGGCTCCTTAGAAGCAAGGATGGCAACACTCCATCCTACAAACTTTGGACATGTTGTCAGCAGAGACCAATCCCTGGAGAAGGACATTGTGTTTGGTAAAGTGGAGGGCTGGCGTGAAAGAGGAAGGGGAAGAAATGACAGTGGCTGAACCAATGGGCTCAGGCATAGGAACAATCATGAGGATGGTACAGAAAGAACTCTGCTGGATTTTGTTCTGTTGTGTATTAAAGGGGGCTTGATTGCACCTAACAATAATGACTAGGATTATGCAGAAACACTACTCCATTGTTTCAGAGACCAGATTACATGATTATGTGACCTGAGAACAGATGCTTGTCTTCCTCTCGGTGTTTGTCCTTTTGGTAATGGTCTCATAAAATATTTGACCTTTTGTGATTATTAACTTAGCTCAGCATAGTGCTTTCCAGCTCAATCCATGTCGTGAGTTGTTTCACACTTTCATCAATTTTTTCACAACACATAGTATTCCATTATGTGTAAGTATCAAATTCCTTAACCATTCTTCTACAGTTTGGGAGAGACACAAAGCTTTATATTCATAGTCACAGTCTCAGAACTCCACAAGGGTAAGTTCTACCCTGTCCTGCAAGGTCTTTCATCAAAATTGGTTTGAGGTCAGTGAGTTTTGACTTTTTCTTATGTCAGGAGCAATTAATTATTATATGTGTCTTCAAACCAAAATTTGTAACTCCCATCAAAATACCTTTCCCTGCATGAATCTGATAAGAAGATGGGGAAATACTGATAAGATTCACCTGTGAGGAATTGAGAATAGGAGTCCCTGGAGTGCCAGCCTGCTGTGTAAAAAGAATGTGCCCTCAGAGAGTCAGGGGGAGGGATCATTAACAGCAATAATTTTTAAATGGAGTACAGCCACTGGACCTGTGAGACTTGTTCAGTGAATCTCCTCGAACCAGTTGACAGCTATGTCATCAGCGGAGCAGTAGCAGAATCAGGAGCCAGAGCATGGAACGATGATGGGCTTCTCTATCCACGAGCAAATTAAAATGAGTGCTTTCATGCAGAAGGCTGACTTGTGGAGTGGGCAGCCTCTGGGCACTTAATTGGGGAGGTTGGACTTGCTGACTCATGGAAGTGGAGTGAGTGCCTACAGGCTGAGGCTTACTGGAGTGGGCTGCCTCTGGGCACTTAGTTCAAGGAGCTGAATTTTCAGAGTCATGGAGCTTGAGCTGAATGCCTTTGGGTTGAGGCTTACAGCACAGTGGCATGCCCCTTTGAGCATTAATAAGCAGACCTGAAACTTTGTAGCCTATCCTGGTAAACGACTGCCTGGAGCATTCTCATAGGCATTACAACTTGTTGACTTCTGTAATAAACCCTTTCATCATGAGTTTTGTCTATGAGTTTCTGTGTAGCCACTGCAATGGACATGAGAACTCAAAAGAGTAACATAGAGAACATTAAAACATTTCACTACTGATGAACATTCAAGCTGTTTCCAGACTTTTGCTATTGTGAATAGTGCTGCCATGAACGTGAGAATATATACATTTTGTTTATATATCTTTCATTTCTTTAGGGTTTAACCCAGCAGAAGTATTACTGGATCATATGGGATTTCAGTTCCTGGTTGTTATAGCTAAGGCCATATTGCTTTCCATGATGGTTTTCATGTATAGGCATTCTGAGTTTTCAACACCCTGTACAGCATTTGTTCTGTTTTTGAATTGGGCTAGCATTGTGGGGTAAGGCGATATAGCTTATTGTTTTGATTTGCAGCCCCTAGATGGCTAATGATCATGAATATTTTTTCATTTAGCCATTGAATATAATTTTCTGGTGAACTGCCTATTCATGTCTTTTGCTCACTTTTTAATTGGATTCTTTGTGGGTTGCCCCCACCCACCCCCATATCTGTGTTTTGCAGTATCCTATAGATTTTAGAGATTATATCTCTGTTGTATCCTTACTGAATTCCATCTCTGTTGTATTCTTACTGATTTTTTTCCCATTCTGTGGTTTTTCTTTCAACTCTTTTGATGAAACCTTTTTGCGCACATAAGTGTTTTATTTTTGGTCCCAATTATAATTATCTATTTGTTTCTACTGTGTGTGCTACTTTTGAGGAGTTCTGGTGGCATGGTGTGTTGCATGTTGTGGTACCAACCACAGGGTCAGCAATGAAAAACCACCAGCTGCTCCAGGAGAGGAAGATGAAGATTTATATTCATTGCATAGGGTTATTGTCTGGTAAATCCACAAGGGGGAGCTTCTACAATGTCTTATAGAGGTCCTGTGAGTCACAATTGATTCGAAGGCAGTGAGTGCTATTTTCAGTATATTTGGTAGTATGTCTAGACCCCGAATAGGGCCTTTAGCTTTGTCCTTATTTTCTCATTGATGGTTTTTATAGCTCTGGAATTTACAATTAAATCATTGATCTATTTTGAGTTAATTTTTGTACATGGGATGAGATATGAGCCCTTTTTATTTATGTGCAGATAGAGATGCAATTTCTACAGCATCATTTGCTAAAGGGACTGTCTTATCCCAGTTTTATGTATTTTGACCCAAAGATCATTTGCCTTTAGGGGTATGATTTTGTTCTAGGTTTTTTTTTTATTCTTCCACTGGCCTATTTACCTATCATTATTCCAAGGAGCCCTAGTGGTATAGTGGTTACAAATTGGCCTGTGGCTCACAAGGTCAGCAGTTCAAAACCACTAGTTGCTTCTCTGGAGCAAGATGGGGCTATCTATGCCTATAAATAGTTTCTCAGGGAAACTCACAGTGGCAGTTGTGCCCTGTCCTTCGAAGTCACCATGAATTGACATAGTATCCATGGCAGTGAGTTTTTGAGAGAGTAACAATACTAGGTTGTTTTGACCACTGTAACTATGTAGTATATTTTGAGGTTGGATAGTGTAAGGCATTCCTACTCTGTTCATCTTTTTAAGGAGTTCTTTGCGAAGTTGGTATTTGAGTCAGAATTGTGATATGTTTGGTATTGTCACAATATCCAGCTTTCTAATCCCTGATATACTTCCATTTGTGTAAGTCTATTCTGGTTTCTTGTAGTAAGTGTTCTACGATTTTCTTTGTTCAGGTCTTTTGTTTCTCTAGTTAGGTATTTCATCTTTTGTGTGGTCTTGTAAATAGTATTGTATTTTTTATGTCTTTTCAGAGTTCTTGTCATTAATATACAGGACTCAGATTCAGTTATTCTTAACCTTATATCCTGTCATGTTCCCTAATCTTTTGATTGTTTCCAAAAATATTTTTGTTGACTTTTTGGGGTTCTCTATATATGAAATCATGTTATCTGCCAATAGTGAGCATTTCAAATCTGCCTTTCCCATTTGAATTCTTTTGATTTTTTCTTTTGTTTCATGGTTCTGTTTAGGACTTCCCCCACAATTTTGAATAAGGGTGGTGATGGGGGCATCCTTGTTTGGTTCCTGCTCCAAATGGAAATGCTTTCAATTCTTCCATGTTCATTGAAATTTCAGCTTTTGGTATTTCATATATGGCCTATATTGTGTTACCAAATGTCTGTTCCATCCATCTTTGTTGAATAGTTTTTTTTATTAGGAATTGGTGTTGGATATTGTCAAATTCCTTTTCTGCATCAATTGGTATGATCATATAGTTCTTATTTTTAACTTTGTTTATGTGCTGAATTACATTGATTGTTTTTCTAAAATTGAAGTATCATTGTGTATCTGATATGAATCTTACTTGATTATTTTTATAGTGTTGGATTTGATTAACCAGGAATCTGTTTAGAATGTTTTTGTCTCTGTTCATAAAGGATATTGGTCTTTAGTTTTCTGTCCTCGTGATTTCTTTGCCTTCTCTTTGTGTCAGGATTATACTTGCTTCACAAAATGAGTTTTGGAGGTTACTGTCTTTCTGTATGCTGGGATAGTGTGTTTGGAATTGTGACAGCTTTTCTTTGAATTTTGTAGAATTACCCTGTGAAGCCATCTGGCCTTGGACTTTCTTGGTTGGAAGTTTTCTAATGACATGCTCTATTTCTTCTTTTGTTACAGATCTACTTAGGTTTTTAATGTTAGTTTTCATTAATTTGGGTAGGTGGTGTGTTTGTAGAAATGTGTCCATTTCATCTTGTTTTTCAAAATTATTGAAATAAATATTTTCATATTAGTGTGTTATAATTTTCCATTAATTTGGTTCTGTTGTGATACCACCCTTTTCATCTCTACATCTGGATAATTGCATTTTGCCTTTATTTTACTTTGCTAAGTTTGCCAGTGGCTTGTCAATTTTGTTAATCTTTCAAAGAACCAAGTTCTTATCTAGTGACATTTCCCCGTTGTTTTCCTGTTCATTTATTTCTGCTCTAATCCTTAGGGTGTATTTTCTCCTATTGATTCAGGTATATTTTATTGCTCATATTCTAGTTGTTGAAGATGCTTTTTCTGATAAGGCATTAATTTTGGTTTTCTCTTCTTTTTTCACATATGCAATGATTTCTGCAAAGTGCCCTTTGTTAACTGTTTTTGCTGTATCCCCAGGGTTTGGTCATGCTGTGTTTTCATTCTCATTTGTATCAAGTAATTTTAAAATCTCATCGATAACTTCATGTACTATCCAGTGCTGTATTTTTAAGCTCCCATGCATTTGAGTTTTTGCTCTTCCTGTTTCTATTGTTGGTTTTTAGTTTTATAGAATTGTGATCTTTGAAGCGAAATGTAAAATCTCAATGTTTTAAAATGTATTAAGATGTTTCTCTTTGAATTAATATAGAGAATGATCCATGTAAACTAGAAAAGAATGTATATTGTGCTTCTGTTAGGTGGAGTTCTCTGTAAATATCCAAGAGGTCAAGTTGGTTAACTGTACTGTTTAGTTCTTCTGTGGTTTTATTGAATTCCTTTATTAATGATCTGTCTGTTCCACAGTGGCGGGGTATATTGAAGTTGCCTGTTATTGCTGTATTGTCTATTTCTCTGTTCCATTCTATACATGTTTGATTAACATATTTTGAGCCCTTTCATTTGGGTGTGGATGTGTTTATAGTTATGTCTTCTTTTTCTATCACTCCTTTAATCACTATGTAATGACTACTTTTTTCTCACAGGAATTTTTTGCCTTGAAATCTATTTTATTGGATATTAATATTCCCATTTATTTTTTGTTATCATTGGGTAGGTAAACTTTACTCCATGCTTTGGTTTCAGTCTATTTTTGTCTTTATATTTCAGGGGTTTTTTTTTGTAGGCAGCACATTGATCAATCTAACCCAGTATAATACTCGTTGTCTCTTGACAGGTGCACTTAATGAGTTGACATTCACTGTAATTCTCTTGATACGTGCAGGGTTGTTGCTGTCATTTTGCTGTGTGTTTTCTGGTTTTATTATTTGTTTTGTGGTTTTATTGATTTTTGTTGTTGTTCTTCCTATATATCAGTGTTGTTTAGAGTATTGCTTTCATAGAATTGCTTTCTGGGTGTTTTTATTTTGTATATTGTTCTTGGGTTTGTCTAATGTGCATGTGGTTCTCTGGCTAAAGTGTCCCCAATAGTATTTATGAATTTGTTTGTTTGTTTTGCAATGCTGGTCTTGTTTTTACGAATTCCTTTAATTTTTCTTTGTATGTAAATCCCCTTAATTCTCCCTTATATTTGAGAGAGAGCATTGCTAGATGTAGGCTCCTTTTAGTTTTGTTCTATTTCTTTTCCCTTCCAGGATTGCATGTATGTTGCTCCCATTTCCTTCCGTCGTGCAGGATTTCTGCTGAGGAACTTGACCGCAGTCCTATTGACGTTCCTTTGTAGATCGCTATCCCTTTCCCTGGTTGCTCTCAGGCTCCTCTCCTCCTGGACATTGGAGAGTTTGACTACAACATGTTGTAATATTTTTCTTTTGGGGCTAATTTTGTTAGGAGTTCTTTCATTTCTTGTATTGTTATTATCTCTTCCTTTATTGTGTTGGGGAAATTTTCTTCTTTTGTAGTATATTCTCTGCAGATTTGTTGGGTTTTTTTGCCCTGGGGTCTTTCTGAGACAAACGTGTTCCTACATGATGTAGAATATCATTTGTAGACGTTTTCTTCAGATTCCCTTGATTGTGTTTCTCTTGTTGAGTGTTTCTCTTATTGATTGTATTCAAAAGAATTGTCTTTGAAATCACTAATTTAATTTCCCTTTCTTCAAGTCTATTGCTCAGCTCTTTTACCCTATTATCTAAAACTGTTATCGTATCGTTTCTTTTATGGACAGCTTTTTGGTGTAGGGTTACTAGTTTTTCAATTCTTTCCTCAATCTATGGAAGGCATCTCAAAATGATTCTTCTGAATTATATTTCTAATTTATCCAGGGCCTCTCTTTCAAAGTAATCCTTCGAGTATTGGTGGTATTAAGCTATTTGTGGCTGTTTTTCGTGTGTGCACTGTAATTTACTGATGTTTCTGTGGCATCATGGTGCAGCACTAGTTGGGGGAAGGGGGTGGTGAGCTACTGGGTCGTGTTGGTGACAATTGACTCTTGCCTGGGTGTGAGGTAACCAGGACCTTCCATGACTGGCAGAGGGAATGGCAGTAGCTTTCTTATTAGGTCATTAGACATCCAAGGCTTTCCTTGACACATTTCTGGGATGGCTGGGGCCCTCCTTGGGCAGCTTTAGGGGGCATCTGAGACCTTCTTTGAAAGTCCTCAGGATACCTGGGCTTTCTTTCTTTTCCGGGTTCCAGGGTTTGGAGGTAGGGTGGCCTAGTATCTTCTTTGCTGGGCAACAGGTATGCGGAGGCATTCCTTGCTAAGTCATGGGTATAGCTAGAATCTTATTTGTTGGGATATAGAAACGCTCAGGAAATTCCTCCCCAGGTCTCTGGGACAACCAGGACTTCTCTTACCAGGTTGTTTGGATGTAATGTCATTGATTTCTGATCATATGCTACCTCTTTAAATATCTGAATACATATGTGTGTATAGGCTTTATGCGTACCTTCTATCTCCTTTTAATGCTTCCTCCATTATTAAATATTTTGCCATTGTTGTTATTGTTGTGTTTTCCCATGAGTAGGTTCCTGCTCAATGTACAACAAAACAAAATATTGCCCAGTCCTACACCATCCTCATAATAATGTGCAGGTTTGGACCCATTGCTGAAGCCTCTGTGGCAATCCCGTGCCATCTATCTCCCAGAGGACCTTCCTCTTTTTCTGAAACCCAAGAAGGATGTTGTTTTCCATAGTACCTTTCACTTTTGCAACCTGAAGTTTCGTTTTCCTTATTAGACGTGTCTTTCAGTTGAGATGTATTCTGTTTCCCTATGTTGCTTTCTTTGCACAGTCTAATACTTTATTGAACTGTCTTTGAAATTTTCTATTTAGCTTTTTTATAGTATCATTTATTCCCTTCCTGTTAGCTACTCTACATTTGAAAGCATATTTTAGAGTTACTTCTGATATTTACTTTGGCTTTTTCTTTTTCTCTCTCTCTTTTAATTTTTCTCTCTTCACATATGTTGTTCTTGATGTTATCCCACAACTCCTCTGGTATTTGGTCATTAGTTTTCGCTGCCTGCAGCCTGCTTTTTAGATAATTTTGAAATAAATTCATGCAAGAATTTAAAGAGAATTTAAATACTCAGCGTTGCATTTTGACCCTCATAAACATTTAAAATTTTCTTCTCATCACCCTAAACTGGTACATGAAGTCTGTTCCATAGTTGGCCCTGTCCTTTTTCTTGATGATGATATTGAGGTTTTTCATCATGTAGTCATATTGATTATTATATATTTCATCCAGCAAAAATCCATGTGTACTGCCATTGTTTATGTTGTTGAAAAATATATTTGTAATAAAGAAATCTTTGATCTTACAAAATATGATCATGCTGTCTCCAGAGTCTTTTCTATCGCAGAAGCCATATTTTCCATCTACAGTTCCTTTTTCGCTTCTAACTTTTGCATTCCAGTCAATAGCAATTAATCAATGCAATTTTTAAAAAAATGTATTTTGAGAAACGTGGCAGTTTACATATCAGAGCATCATTCCTGCATTCAACAAGTTAAACAATTAAAACCATCAACCCCCAGTGGCTTTCCCTGTCCTCCTTCTTTCTCTCCTCCCTCTACCCACAATCCCTTCCTGCCCTTCACCCAAGTTTAAAACTGTCTACCCTGTCGTTTATTACTTCCCCTCCCTTTTCTTCCCATCCCATCCATTATCAATGCATTCCGAGTGCATGTTTGATCAATTTTAAACTGAAGAATCTCCTTAAAATCTTTAATTCCCTCATCTTTTGCATCAATGGTTTGCGTTTGACTTTAAGTGTTAGCTGGTCTTCTCTGTAAATGTAGGGGCAGCATCCTATGACTGAAAGCACTGCATTTTGACATGTATCTTGAAATGTTCTTTTAAACAATGAATGTCATGCTCTTCCTTTACCAGTTTAGCTCACTAATGCTTAATTATCAACAATGCATGGTATATCAATCTCTATATCATATTTTTCATTTAGAAGACTTCCAGGTAAAAGGAAACAGAGGAATGATCTAGGAAGCAAAGCTATGGATAGAGGTATAAAATAGATGTTCACTTCTGTAAATTTATTAATTCATAAAAATAAATGTATTGGCCTATGTACATATATTTATATGGCAATATGATGAGGAAGTGGATGGATTTGGGGCCTCTGGCCAAGCCCTCCCTCAATGCAAGACCACTTTCTTCTAAAAACCCAGCATTCTGTGATGCTCACCCTCCCGACACGATCACTGAAGACAAAATGGGTGCATAAGCAAATGTGGTGAAAAAAGATGGTGATATTCAGCTATAACTGATATAGCATCTGGGGCCTTAAAGGCTTAAACTTAAACAAGCAGCAATTTAGCAGAGAAGCAACACGCCCACATGGAAGAAACACACCAGCCTGTGCTATCATGAGGTGTCAACGGAATCAGGGAACAGGCACCAGTAAAACCCCAAACAAAACAAAACATAAGAAAAAACATTGTTGAAAACAAAGGGGGTCAGAGCAGAGACTCAAAACCAATCTGTAGACAGTAGGCCATCCTCTCACAGAAGGGTCACAGGAAGAGATGCATCAACCAGGGCACAGTATAGCACAGATGGAACACACATTCCTCTGGTCCTTTGAGGCTTCCTCAGACCGTGCCCCACCCACCCCCACCCCCACCCCACCCACTATCATGATCCCAGTCGTGCCTTTCAGTTCTGGCTACATCGGAGCATGTACCCTGGTACAGATAAGAGCTCTCAACACACAGAATCCAAGTCAGGTAAACCCCTCAGGAACATAAATGGGAGTAGTGCTACCAGAAGGGTATGAGAAAGGAAGGGAGGAAGGGAGAACCAATCAAAATGATTGACACATAGCCACCAACACCACCCCCTGCCAAGGGGATGAACAACAGAAATGTGGGTGAAGGGAGACAGCAGTCCATGTCAGATATGAAAATAATAATAATTTATAATTTAACGAGGGACCATGAGAGTGGGAGGGTGAGGAAAGAGAGAAAAAAGAGGAGCTGCTACCAAGGGCTCAAAAAGAAAGTAAACGTGTGGAAATGATAATGGCAACATATGTACAAATGTGCTTGATACAATTGATGCATGGATTGTTCTAAGAGCTGTAAGAGCTCCAATAAAATTCTTTTTAAAAGACCAGGTTTCTCTAGATTGATATTTTAAGCATTCTACATTTTAATTATTAATGGTATGGTAGTTACATCATTTCATGTTAACTGGCTAAATAGAATGTAGGGGTGGAGTCTAGCCTGTCAATCAGGCCACAAGGCCACACCCACCAGGAAGAAGCTGGGAAATTCCTCTCTTCCTCCCTGGAAGCAGGACACACTTTCTGCTTCTCCTTCCTGTTGACAAGCCATATGGAGCCACACTGAAGGCAGCCAGAGCCCTGGAGATGCTTCCACTGCCATTGAATCCACACACATTTTCACCCATCAGCCTGTGATCTTCCAGCTTTCAGCACCATTGCATGTGCTACATGAGTCTAAAGAGGAATTTATGGACTAGTATCAGACATATGGGCTAACATCAGACATGTGGGCTAATAGCAGACTTATAAACTTGATCTAGACTGGGCTGGGTGTTTTCTCAAGACACAATTCCTCTTTGATATAAAGCTCTCTCTTACACACGTGAGTGCCCCTGTTTTTTTTTCTCTAGTCAACCTGATGAACACAAATGGCTGTCTGCTGATGCTTCTTCTCTTTTGAGCAATGAATATAGGCTCTGAACTGTTGTTCCATACTTATCATTGTTGTTTAGTGTAATTTCATAAGGCAACTTTCTCCAATCCTATTTTGAATATTTTCCAACCTGAGGGATTCGTTTTCTGGTACTTTATCAGCTACTGCTGATACTCATAATGTTTATATATACATTCTCCTGCTCCAGGAAGCTTCAGCCTGAAGGCAGCCGACTCTTCTGTGGGTCAGCAAGTCCAACTTCTCCAGAGGTACCCCACCCCTCAAAGCAACGCCTGCATGAGAGCACTCATTTTAACTTGCTCCCTGATTGGGAAGTCCAGCACTCTGTTCCATGCTCTGGCTCCTGGCTCTTCTGCTGCTCATCTCATCATACAGCTGTCCTCTGGATCCAAGAGGTTCACTGAACAAGATCTCGGGTCCAGTGGATGTACTCCCCTAATGGCTCTTGCTGGTAAACAGATACCGCCTCCTGCTTCTCGGAGGGCTCATTTTATACACAGCAGGTTGGCGCTCCACGGAATCCTCTTCCCAGTTACTCACATGTGAATCCTATCAATGTCTTCCCCCGACTTTCTTACCAGATCCATGCAGGGGAAGGTATATTAATGGGAGTTGGAGACTTCGGCTAGAAGAGACACAACGGATAATTCCCTAGTCCTGCATTGTTCTTGTTTTAATAATGTGTTGACCTCCTTCTTATTGAATATTACCTCTCCCTTCACCTACATTCGTATGTGTCTAATCTTTAGTGAAAGTTTAGAGATTATGCCCTTGTCTGATACGTTTCTGTCAAATTATTTTTTCTAAGTGATAGGCTCTCATTCTAATATTCTGGTGAATCTTTTGATGAACATAAATGTTTGTTTATCTTGAAAAGTTCAATGCTGTCTGTGACAAATATCTATATTCTTTCAAAGAGGACCAATTAATATAGTTATTATTCAAATTTGAAAACCAATGCGAGAGCCAATTATGAAGAAAATGTAGAATTTTGCCTACTTTCTTGGTCTGAAATTGACCAATCATGTAATCAACATGGATTAATAATTATAGTGGGTGAAATGGGAAAGTAAGAAATAAAGAAGAGGGATTTGGAGTTAGAAAATATGGGCCTAGAATATGAGTATATAAATGCATTTTGTGTTCATACTTCATTCTAGCGCCACTCTTAGGACATGGCCCTGCTGGTGCTTGCCCTCATGAAGAGATCTCTGAAGATTGGGTGCCATAGCGCAGTGTGACAAAGAAACTAGATTTTGCCTAGCTAGTAGAAAGAATAGCATCTGATTTCTTAAAGACGTGTCTTCCAACAAGCATCCGAGTGAGATGTCAATTGGGCCCACATGGAAGAAGCACACCACCCTGTGTGATCCATGGATTGTGAATGATACAATCCAAACCCTAAGGAGGGAATGATATCAGAGCTTAAATTGTGAACACCCAGTCGAGAAAGGCTATGGCTTAGTGGTTACATGTTGAGCTGCTAACTGCAAGGTCAGCAGTTTAAAATCACCTCTGTGGGGAGAAAGATGAGGCTTTCTGCTTCCATAAGGAGTTCATCTCAAACCATTAGGAGCTGTTCTACCATGTCTTACAAGGTTGCTATGAGCCAGTATCAATTCCACAGGAATAAGTGTTAGAGATGGATGGGAGTGGGAGCACAAATTCCATCTACAAGGTACACACATGAATTAAGACTGGTGAAACCTCTCTGAGCAGACACCAGGGGTGTGAATAACCTTCCTCTCATGCAGACTTCTGTGGGTCTTTCGTTTTGTCTTCCTGTATTGTACTGTGTATGAAATCCAGGATGGTTGAGTTATAGAGAGACTGCCTTGGTAAGTTATTAGTGGGGATGGCAGGGGACTTCAAATTATTTGATGAAATGCTACATAATCTTTATTCCACTTACTTTAATTTCCCATTAAAAACTCTGCTCTTGCCTGGAGACAATCTTGGCACAGCAGTTTTATCATCCTCAGAGCAGGAACTTGCTTAACTTTAATTTTCACTAATAGTTGTGAAGCTGAACCAATTGAATTATCTCTGATGTTGGCTATGGTTTCTGTTGCTAGTCCTCTTCAGCTAGAATATGCACAAGAATAAATATTTTCATCCCAGTTTTATGTGAATGGTCACTTTGTCTCATCCCTTCTTAAACCAAGTTATCCATTTGTAAAGTGCTGATTTGGGGCATAATCATAATTCCCATGAACTTTTTGCAGAACAGAAAGTTGTTTAACCATTCTTGCATTTAGGCTTCTCTATAAATTTGACATTTGCTATTGCTTCAGTTTTAGCAGAATTCTTTTTTCCTTGGCTTTTATCGGGGCTCTTTTGATACTTATTTTTTACATTTGCTGCATGCAAGGTCTTGTTCAGTCATAATATAATAAATTTTTATGAGTGTGAATTTGTGTCAAAATTATTTTAAATTCATGCTATTTTATATGTATTTCCATGAAAATTTGAACACTTTTCATAAAATGTATAGATTTTATTTTTAGGACCATTTCTCTGAAGCTTTTAAATTTCATATACATATACATGTATGTTATATTTATTCAGAGAGAGAGAAAAATTTCTTCTTATAGAATTGGCTCATAAGATTGGAGAATCTGGTAGTCTCCAAATTAATGTAGAATTTCTATTTTGTGTTTTAGTCTGTAGGTAAAATTTCTTCTTCTCAGGGAAGTATCAATTTTAGCTCTTAAAGACCATCCATCAAGCGATTCAATGAAGCTTAGGGACACTATCTAGAGAGTATGCTTCCAAGGCAACTGACTTTACATTTTAACCATAGCTACAAAGTTCCTCACAGCAACATCCAGACTAGTGGTTGACCACATAGCTTCTCACGACCAAGTTGACACATAAAATTAACTACCACAGATCTCATTATTGTTTCCCTAGTTTACAGATGGCAAAGGGAAAAAAATGCAAAGGTAAAATTACTTGCTTATGGTAAGTGAATTGTTGAACCTGAATGATAACCCAAGTTCTTGATAGACAACACTGCCTCCTAGCCACGGCCATGACAGTGTTCGCTGTGACAGCAGACTCTGCTGTGTGAGACCATCTCGCGAATAAGACAAGCTTGAAGGTATTTCTTTTTAAAACTGAGTGATCACTTTGGTATTTTTCTGAAAATAAACCAGCATACCTCCCTCTTGCATTTAAAAAAAAATTCAGAGTCATTGAATTCCAGACAAATGACTTCAACTGTTCATAAATCAGATGGAAACTAATTATTTGTTTTAACTACATCAGTTATAATTAATTATTGGGCAATTTGAGCTTTTTCTGATTTTGTTTTGTGGAATCTAAAGTCAGAGTTAAATATAACCCTCCTTACTGATGACTCAATTAAAAGAAATTACCGCTGTCTCTGTGGATAATTGGGCCATCTACATGAGGTACTTCTAGTTTTGAATTAATTAATTTCATGGGGCTTTTCTTCATCAACTATGCTGATGTTTCTCAGCAAATTGGGAATAGCTGAAATGGAAGATCAAAATTTTATCCATCTTAATGAAAGTTCCACACATTTAGTTTCTATTTTGGTGTCAATTTTGTGTTCTAATACTAGGTTGAATACACACACGCACACACATATATACTTAAAATAACTCCATCTATAATATTTTTATGAAACCATTTCCTTTACCTCAGAACCATATTAACTTCTTAATATTGTCAGAATCCTTAGTGCCAGAAAGGGAAGAATGTCGAATAAAAACAATGTCCTGGATTCTGACTTATGGAAGAAGCTGTGCTCAGAAAGAAAAGATGGGGACAAGAGAAACGGTGATGGCTGCAGTCGGAGGCAGAATCCTACTGTGGTGAGAACAACAAGGATCTCAAAGAGAGAGGGGAAAATAATTTTTTAATAGAGATCAAGAATAAACAGTTACAACAAAACCGGTGTGCAGAAGTGGGAGAAACCTGTGATGGAACGCAGTAGCAAATGTGAATGTTTTACCTGGAAGGCTGCTAATCTATCTGGGCGGAACCTTCAAAGAGCGCAGCATGCTGGCTTAGGCTGGACCAAAGTTCAGGTATGTGGGGAAAGGGAACAACTGCAAGGCTTGGTTTTGATTACTCTGCGGAGAGCCCAAGCAACTTCATTCTTTACTATGAATGCAGCCAGGAATGGGAATTGGAAGAGGAGCCTGGAGGGATATGGTTATAGGGTGGGCTGCACACTACACTGTCAGCAGTTAAAAACGCCCATCTGCTCCATGGACTACAGATGGGCTTGCGCTCCCATAAAGATTTACAGCAAGGGTGGGAAACATCTGACCTGAGGGTTGGATCAAGCTCTCCCTGCTTTGATGTCAACACCGACTCATCGCAATCCTGTAGGACAGGGTAGAATGGCCCTTGGAGTTTCCAAGACTGTAAAGCCTTATGGGAATAGAAAGGCCCGTCTATCTCCCAAGGCGTGGCTGGTGGTTTTGAACTGCTGACCTTGAGGTTGGAAGCCCAAAGTGTAGCCACTATACCGACAGGGCTCCTTGTGGGGTGTAGAAGGCCCACAAAAATCACCAAGACCAGCTAAGATGGCACACCTCACCAACAAGAAGCAGTTCCAGTCATCGCATTACTGAACCAAACTCACTGCCATCTATGGGATTCTGAATCATGGTGAGTCCCTGTAGGGCAGGCTACAACAGCCTCTATGCATTTCTGAGACTGTAGTTCTTTACCAGAGGAGAAAGCCTCATCTGAGTAGAAAGCTTCCCTTTTTCTCCCTCAGAGTGGCTGGTGGTTTCAAACTGCTGACCTTGTGAATTGCAGTCCAGAGCCCCTTGAATTAATGGTTTGGCCAAATATAGAAGTCTAGCTTTTAAGTTGATAATTTTGTATAGCCCTTGAACGGTGGTAAATATTCTAATGGCTGTTGACACAAAACATTTTCTTTACTCCTGATTTACAGTCTCTGGAAACCCACCAGACCAGTTCTGCTTTGTTATCTGGGATAAGTGTGATTCAGAACTGACTAGGTGCCAGTGAGTTTGGTTTTGGGTGTCTAGTCTCCTCATTGGAACTCGAGGGACCGAAAGTGAGTCTTGTCTAAGTCACAGGGGAAGGGACTCTTTTTTTAGTTAGCCATTTTCCTGAACACAAAAAAATGGTGGGAATCTCACTGCTCTTTTTTAATGCCTCAGGATTCAGGTAACATTCTCTATTAAGATAGCCTGAAACTGAGGTCAAGTATTAGAGCAATGTTCATGTGAGCACCCGTATTAACATAAGCATTACTTCCAGAAGCTCAAATTCACAATATATGTTATGGAATAATGGCCTGGCAGCATTGCTCACTGATATGTGATGTGCAGATCTGTTCAGAAGTTTTGGTTTTGAAGGAGAGTATAGAAAAGAGCAGCTTGGGACTCAATTCAAGTACTCCCTCAATGCAAGAACACTGTTCTATTAAACTTTCATTCCATGATGCTCACCTTCCCGACATGATCACTGAAGTCAAAGTGGGTGGATAAGCAAATGTGATGAAGAAAGCTGATGATGCCCAGCTATCAAAAGATACTGATAGCTATCAAAAGGCTTGAGGATAAACAAGCAGCCCTCTAGCTGAGAAGCAACAAAGCCCACATGGAAGAAGCACATCAGCCTGTGTGATCATGAGTGTTGATAGGATCAGGTATCAAAGAACAAAAAATCATATCATTGTGAATGAGGGGTGGTGCAGAGTGGAGACCCAAAGCTCATCTGTAGTCAACTGGACACTCCCTTACAGAAGGGTTGCAGGGAGGAGATGAGCCAGTCAGGGTGCAGTATAGCACCGATGAAACATACAACTCTTCTCTAGTTCTTTAATGCTTCCTCCCCCACTCCCCCACCCCGCCCCACAATTATGATCCCAAGTCTACCCTACAAATCCGGCTAGACCAGAGGATATACACTGGTACAGAAAAGAGATGGAAATACATGGAATTTAGGACAGATAAACCCCGCAGGACCATTAATGAGAGTAGCAATACCTTCCCCAGGAGGGGGAGGGGAAGGTGAGGGAGGAAGAGAGAACCGATCACAATGATCTGCCTATAACCCCCTCCTTGGGGGATGGACAACAGAAAAAGTGGATGAAGGGAGACATTGGACAGTGGTAGATATGAAAAAAGAATAATGCTTTATAAATTATAAAGGGTTTGTGAGGGAGGGAGGCAGTGTAGAGGAGGGCAGGGACAAAATGAGGAGCTGATACCAAGGACTCAAGTAGAAAGCAAATGTTTTGAGAATGATGGAGGCAAAAAAAATTTGTACAAATGTGCTTGACACAATGGATGGATGTATAGATTGTGATAAGAGTTGTATGAGCCCCCAATAAAATGATTTTTTAAAAGAGCAGTTTTATTCCTAACGATATGTCATCTTATAAAATCTACTACATGTCTCAGAGACTCCTGCGTTAGATCAAGCAGAATAAATATAGTGACCTGTATGTGTCAAAGAATTCAAGAAAAAGAGAACTAGTTAACTGAGGGAAATGCTTTGCCAATCCTAACTGGTCAGGAGACAAAGCCCGTAAAATATTTCATTTTGCACTCGATTCCTGCCCCAAAGCCAGGCTGCTGACTGTTAAAAGAAGGGGCAAACAACTCTTCTCACTTACTTGATTCTGGTTTAAAGGAAAATCTTTCCATAAGGCTGTAAATTGATCTGCCAGGATGACCTGGGACTTGCCCATGTATCTTTAGGTAATTCTGAGATAGAAGTACAATCACTGCCAGCTTTAAAAGCCACAACAGTGGAGGTGGTCTAAAGATGGAGGTGTGACCTCCACCAGCCCCATCTGATTATGCTAATGGAATACTGAATGGAGAGTAAGACTGGCTATTTTTCAACTCCGTCATGGTACAAGTTTGAAAACTTAAGCAACACACGCACGTGTGCGTGCACACACACACACACCCCAATGCATATTCTCTCTTCTTTCACAAACACCCAGACTCACTTTCCTGTTTGCTGATGGTAATCCTCCTCATTACTGCAGAAGCTGGGTCATTTTATTTTTTTGAGACACAAGAGAGGAAATGAGAGCGCTTGGCAACTCCAGGACAAGACAATCATAGGTAGTCCAGAACAAAGCAAATACCATTGAGGAACTACAATAACAATTGCTATCACCAGGTGGCGCTATTATAGCAGACTACAGACACCTCAGGTCTTCATTCACAGAGTACGTTTGTGCTCAGTAAAAGGAGCACTTAATTCTTCTTGGTTTGCAGCTGTTGTTGTTAGTAATCTGCACCTGCTCACCAAGCGGAAGTGATGTCCATTTGTAGCCTGAGACAGTGTTCCTCCCTGTCTCAACTATTCATAATTTCTAGAACCTCATAATTCCACAAGAAGTAGACGATAGAGGCAAATGAACCTGGATTGTAGATGTAGGCAGTGGAAAAGAAATGCCCAAACACCTGCCCTTTCTATTCCTTCATGATGCCCCATCTGCTTCCCAGCTAAGATGGCAGTGTCCATCCCCCTACCCACTCCACACGCATCCATCCCCTGCACTGTCCCTACAAAGCTCCATGAGCTAGGTGGTACACGTGTGAGGCTGCTTTGGATGGACATGCTCAGATGATTTCTCTAGAAACATCCCGTGTGGCTTGTTCCATCTCACAAACAATAGCCTCTGTCATGCCCATCCTATGTCGAAATGATGTGGAGGTTGATAAGAGCTTTCCTGTAGTTTAGACTCAGTCACATGATCATCGCCTAGTGCTGGGCTGCGTGGAAGAAGCCAATATTACTTACTTAAACTGATCGCTCCTCTAAGGGTAAGAAAGTAGGATGGCTCCTGCCCATGCTTTGACCCCAGTCAAGATATAGTATAATTTGTTCCCAAGCAGTCAACATTGATTCAGATGAAATTAATTCCCTTTATTTGGGGAGAGGGCTTCTTTGTCTTCTTCTTGTCTTGAAGGGGCCTGGGGAGTCGTGGTGGTGCAGTGGTTGAGTGCTTGTCAACAATTGGGGAGATCAGTAGGGTGACCCCATTAGTGGCTCTGAATGCAAATGATGTGGCAATCGGCTTTCATGAAGATTACAGACTTGGGAATCCTGTGTAGTCAGTTCGATTTTGCCCCATAGTGTTATTATGAGTTGGAGTCTACGGGCAGGGACTTTGGCTTAATTAAAAGGAAGTCTTCAAACAAAGAGAAAAATAAAAATCAATTTAGATTCACATAACTGGGAAAATTTAGGTCTAAGGCAGAACTTTGAACCTGCTGAGAATTTACATATTCACCCCACATAGACTGAATCAGAATCTACATTTTAGCAGGATCCCATGGTTATTCTTATGTAATCTATATATTTATCTATATCATATACATGTACACACATATATATATACCCTACTCTTTTTTCCACAAAATTTAAATTTTTAAATCATTTTATTGGGGCCTCATACAAGTCTTATCACAATCCATATATACAACAATTATATAAAGCACCTTTGTACATTCATTGCTCTCGTCATTCTCAAAACATTTGCTCTCCACTTAAGCCCCTGGCATCAGCTCCTCATTTTTCCCTGTCCCTCCCCGCTCCCCCTCTCTCATGAACCCTTGATAATTTAGAAATTATTATTTTGTCATATCTGATTTTCTTCCCACTCCTTTCATTTGCCTCCTTCTCTCCCAGGATTCTTATTTACCTTCAAGTTCGACTTCTTTTGGTGGAAAAAGACTTTTCTTGAATTTTTGCATAATAGCCCTCACATCCAGTGTTTGTCTTTATGAGATTGTCTAACTCCACTCAGCACACTCTCTTCCAAATTCATTCATGTCATGAGGTGTTTGACAGTTTCTTCATTATTCTTTGGTGGGGTGTTGTATTCTATTGTGTATACGCTGTTTTTGTTAGGGACCAATTTAAAGGTTCCAACCCATAGTAACCCCATGTACAACAGATAGAAACACCACCCGGTGCTGCGACATCCTCCCAATTATTGCTTTGATTGAGCCCACTGTTGCAGCCACAGTATCAACCCATCTTGTTGAGAGTCTCTTCTTTCTCAGTGCCCCTCTAATTTATGAAGTTTTCTTGGTTAGTTTCACTAAAGACAAAACAAGTAATACTTCCATGTGCTGTATAAAGGAATCGATTTGTATCAAGAATATGGCATACCAGTCAGGTACATACAATTTTCCTCCAATGCTTTAATGCTTTCTCCTCCCCACCGTGCCAACCTCCCCCCCCCCACTATTGTGATCCCAATTCTACCTTACAAATCTGGCTAGACTAGAACATATATACGGGTACAGAAAAGAGCTAGACACATAGGGAATCCAAGAAAGGTAAACCTCTCAGGACCAACAATAAAAGTAGTGATATCAGGAGAGTAAGGGGAAGGTGGGGGGAGAAAGGGGGAACCTATTACAATGATCTACATATAGCCCCCTCCCCAGGGGACAGACAACAGAAAAGTGGGTGAATGGGAGACATCAGTCAGTGTAAGATATGAAAAAATAATAATAATTTATAAATTATCAAGGGTTCATGTGGGAGGGAAGGTGGAGGAGAGAGGGAGGGATGGGGGAAAAATGAGGATCTGATACCAAGGGCTCAAGTAGAAAGAAAATGTTTTGAAAATGATGATGGCAAGAAATGTACAAATGTGCTTGACACAATGGTTGTGTGCATGGATTGTGATATAAGCCCCCAATAAAATGATTAAGAAAAGAAAATGACACACACTGTGGCGAAACTGAGTCCAGTCCAGTTCCAGAAAGAATAGTCCCCTGATGGGTCTTTGGATCAGTAGGCCCCATAGTTGGAGATTGAGGAACCAGACTAGGGTGATGAAGCAGAGGCCTCGTGGGTGCAGAGGTCTGAAGTCAGTCAAAAGAATCCCCTGGCTGCAGTGCGCTGACGGCTCCTGGAATCAGCAGGCTATGTAACAAGAGGTCAAGATCCCAGCTGCAAGGTCCAGCACTGGCAGCAGACAAAGTGTCCAAGCGGATTAGACTCTCCTATGTCTCTCTCGCTTCTACAAAAGGCTTATGATGCTAAGGAAGTGTCACCAGATGGTGACACAATTGTTAGGTTGAGCTCCACCCCTACCCTTACCCAGGAGTGCCTACATGACATAATCTTGATGTCCTTTTCCAGGGACTGATCACAAGTCAAAAGTGAGATGAAGTCTTGGCATCCTTGCTTTTAAGGAACATCCTGGCTGTTCTTCCAAGACAGGTTTGTTTGTTCTTTTGGCAGTCAAAGGTCCTTGCAATAGTTGTTGCCAACATCACAATACAAATTCATCGGTTATTCTTTGGTCTTCCTCATTTTCATGCACATATGGTCACTGAAAAACCCCTGGCTTAAATCATACAGAGCTTGGTCCTGAAAATACCCTCTGTGCTACTCAACACTTTAAAGAGGCCTTGGGCTGCAGATGTGCCCAGTGCACTGCATCCTCTGATCTCTCGACTGCTTCTTCCAGGAGCATTTATTGTGGATTCAAGAAAGATAAAATCATTGATAACTTCAATCTTTTATTTGTTTATTATTATGTTACCTACAGTTGCAGTTGTGAATATTTTTACTTTGTGTACATATGTATTTGCTTTGTGCATATGCACCCACATGGTGTTTTTTTTTTCATCTATCCCTCCACCAAGGAGCATTTAGGTTGTTTACATATTTTTTGCTATTGTAAGCACTGTTGTGTTGAACATGGGTGTGCGCATCACTGCTTGTGTTTTTGTTCCTTCATTCTTTATATGCTGGTGGAGAACTTTTTTGCTGCCAAGGGCAATTTGGATATTTATACCATCATTTCTGGACCATACTGGTCAAACCTTTATTTAGCTCCCCTAATGTGATGGCAGGAACTGCTTCTCTTTGGGGAGGTGACTGATGTCACCTGTGCTGGTGATTTCCTGAGCATTCCCCAACCCTGCTTTAGGGTTTTCACTGAGTAGAGAGATGATTGAGCTATGTGATATTTCTAGTCCTAATTGTTGGAGGAAACTCTATACTCCTTTCCAGAGTGCTTGTTGAGTTTTTCAATCCCACCAGCACACCAGCAGTATATGATGGTCCTTCCATATTCTCTCCAGCGTTTCCTCTTTCTTTCTTTTTTTGACTTGGCTATCCATGCCAGTGTGAGGTGGGATCTCATTGTAATTTCTCCATCAGTTTTATTCACATCTACTTCACATGTAATACAATTCAGTAGCTCACTTACATTTTTAAGTTGTGCAGTCGTCACTACAATCAATATTAGAACATATTCTTCTTCCTTGTGCTCATTGTTATCAGTTCCCCATTTCTCTCAGCCTCCCCCGCCTTCCTACCAAGAGACCATTAATTCAGTTAGTATTTCTATAGATTTACTTATCCTGGATTTCATACACAGGAAAAAATGCCACAGAGAAAGCCCACAAGAGAAGAGGAAGCAGAAAATATGAATACCAGAGAATATTACTAAGGTGTTAAAGTTTAACCCAACTGCATCTGCATTAGTCCAGATGCAGTCTACCTGATCATGAGGCTAGGACCAGGGGGAATTCGGAAGCTTAATCCATGCGAGAACCTTGCAAATGGATTTTGGGCTTTTGCTGCCATCCATCACCTTCTGAAAACCACATGCTCAGGATCTAAGTTCTAATACTGTTCCCTCCCCCCATCCTAGACCTTGGTATTTACAATCCTTGAGTCACACGTGGTTGTATGCTTCTTCCCTGTGGACCTAGCTGACACCGGAGTTCAATGGCTGCTTGTTTTAAGACAAACCTTTAATACACCAGATGCTATTCTTTGTGATAACCAGGCACAATCCTTCATAAGCCATATCATACTGTTTTGGAAACCCTATTAAACAAACTGGACTTTATCTTCAATATACCTGCATCAGATTTATAGAACTGGAATACTCCCTTGAACTCAAGCCCCCAAATCCTTAGGCTATAATTTTGGAAGTCATTGGAATTTGGTTCAAATTCCTTTGCTTTGAGCATGCCCAATAGACAGCAACTCAGGACTACAATATAGTCCTGCTTGCACATGCTCTGTGCCTTTTGACGGCATGTCTTAATACAGAGGGAATAGATCTCACACTGTGAACAAGCGTTATTGAACATTTTGCCCCATCTCCAACCTTTATTGTTTGTGTAAATAGTGTCCAGTCACTTAAGTTTTTTAATATGTATAAGTCAAGAATACATTTACTTTGGTCTAAAAAGCTGGCCTACATAGTCATACTTTCCTTTTCTTGATAGTGTTTTAAATTCTATACCACTGGCTAAATTAATGATACTATCAGTAGACTTACTATATGCCCCTTGGAGAAAATTTGTACAGTTCCCCAATAAACTGTTAATGATATCTCTAAAATGAGCCAGCAACATGCAGAAACCATAGCTACACGAGTATATTTTGAATTTGAACTCAATCATAGTTCAAATCTAAATTTGTTCTTATGAGGTGCCCTGCTTGATATTTACTCTCCTGAAGAGAACACCGAAGATATGAGTGTCTTAACAAAATGTGGTGAAGAAATCATTGTTATTTTGATTTGTATTTCTAAAAAGAGAGGAACACCCTAGACACGCTGGATGGCCACGTGGACTTCAACAGTGAGCTCCATCGTCTTGACAGTGAAGGGTAGGGCACAGGTTTCAGCAGTGTGTGCTTTTGTCGGACATAGGGGTGCTCTGAGTTGGAACTGAGCAACTATTGGTTACTCATCTAAGAAGAGCAACAACTTGTTGAAGAGACTGTCTCTTCCCTATTTTATGGATTCTGTTGATTAAAACTCCATGGCCTGTAGGTCTTGTATTTTATTTCCAGATTCCCTGTTCTGCTCCCTTGGTCTATGTGTCTAGTGTTTTGTCAGTACCAGGCTGTGTGACTAGCACGGCCATGCAACAGGTTTTGAAGTCCAGAGGGGGAGGGGCTGCCTAGGTTTGCTTTATCCTGTAGGCAGTCTGGCCATGTAGTGGTTAAGGGTTGGGCTGCTGACCTCAAGTTGTGTGGTTGGAAACCATCAGCCTCTTTCTGTAAGACTTAAGAAGTTTCTACACGCAGGATCTTATACAAACTCAAAAACCCACAAAGGCAGTTCTATCCTGCCCTATCTGGTCACCATGAGTCAGAATTGACTCAATGGCAGTGAGTTTTGGGTTTGTTTGTTGTTGTTGGGTTTTTTTTGTTTTTGTTTATCTTAGATTATCATGTACTTCCATATGTATATATAAGAAACAATTTGGGATCTTGGAAAAATGTAGATCCTGATTAAATATATCTAGAGTGGAAATGCAAATGCTCAGAAGGGGCTCAAACCAAATGAATTGGTTCAAAGCCTTGACCAAAGGAGACTCATGATTTGGTTTCTTGTGAGTCAAGTAAGTTAATGTGAGTGCGAGAGAAAAACCAGGCTTGTTATTTTATTTACAACTGGTGCATTTTACAAATCCTTCTATTTCAAAATGTAGGCTTACATAAGCCTGCCACGTGATGCATTCGGTAGTTTAGGTTTACTTACAGTTTGGCTATTAAGATCATTTTTTTATCACAACTCCTGCTTTAAGATATTATACTCCAGTGGAGATTACTGAATTTTATTTAAAATTAAGATTTTTAGGGCATCATATCCTCTTTTATTTCCACTTTAGATTCCTTCTTCACACAGTAAAAATGCCTCCATAAAAATAAAATATTGAGACCAGCTTTAGTGTTAGCTGATTCTGAGTTCAATGCGCCACCTCGTGGTTTCAAGAGGAAGTTCAATTTTTAACTTGTAATTCAATGACATTAATATAAAATTTGCCGTTTTTTTCTGTCCTTCCATTTTTAAAGTTCTACTGGTGGTGAAATTATTCAAATATATGTGTCTATGGATTCACAAGACACCACCACAATAAATTGGCTGCAAAATCCTCATTTTGGGACATGCAAGTGACTCCACAAATCATATTGGGTGCCGAGCGAAAGACGAATGAAATGAACGCCAGCCTGAAACCTTCCTAAGTCATTTTGGATCAACTAATATAAATTCATATGGCCCACAATGAAATTGGATGTGTATGTGTGCTTTAATTGTGTTCAAGTGTACAGGTAGGATGGAGAGACGAGTCATTTACAACTCTGACAATAAAAATATTTTAGTTAGAAAAGAAGGGCCGCAGGTCTCTATTTTCAGATGGTACCTAGGCCCTGTTTTACTTGAAGAATTCAGGAAGGGGATCCCCTGATACTTATTGTTGGCCCCTAGCAACCTGTATACAACCCTGCCTTGCCCTGAGCCATTTCCACAATCAACTGGGGATCGGTGGACCATCCCACTTATTTAGTCTGGAAGCTGCCCTGACACCGGTTAGCATCCTCACCACACTCAGGACTCTGCGACATGAAGTGCATTGGTCTGTAATTGAACTCAGGCCTCCACGTGGAAGGCAGACATTCTCCCACTGAGCCACTGGTGCGCCCATTAATCCCTAACAGAAGCCTATTCGCACTGATTGTGAGAGATGAAAAATGTCCAGAATCATTTGCTTCACTTCAGAACCTGGAGCCATCTTACCCTACCAAATTCTGTTAGCAGGAACGTCTCTCAGGCCTTTTCCCATCTCTCTTTCCTCACCCAACTCGCATGAGCTTCATTCTTCTCTTGCCAGAGAATTCCTGGAGCTTTTCTTCATGGGCGAAGGGCATATCAATTTTGGCTGGAATGTATCACCGTCAAACGCTCTCTGTCCCTTATCTTGTTGGCATCGAGTGACAGCAGCAGTTTGGACAATGACAGGAACCCGGGGGGCAGTGAGCTCATGCTCCTCGGGAAGCCATCACTCAGACCACGAAGGTCACGGTGATTGTGCCTCTCCAAGGCCGGCATCGGCGTCACGGAGCCGTCAGCCTAGAAGTGGTTGGATTGGTGCCTGCTCTGCGGTGTGTTTCCCCAGCAACAACAACAACAATCTCGAGCAGCTCGGCCAACAACACGGCTCAGCACACGTCCCCTTAATTGAAGGAGAGAGCTGCTGGGGTGTGTGAATTTGTGTAGGCCCTTGTCTCTTCCTGTGAATGGGAGACCTGCGAGGCAGACAGCAAACACCCCTTTCGCTGCTTCCTCCTTCCCTTTGCCTCTTTCCCCTTGCAAGAGGGACGCAGGGCTGCCGATGCCTGCGTTCAAATGGCTGCTCTGTGCCAGGAGAGCCAGTCCTACGAGCCAGTTTCTAATCTTCACGAGGGGCTAAGAAATAAAATATGCTTGAATTGAATTGTGTTCCCTAAGAACACATTTGCCAATCACAGTAGCTGTGGATGCCACACCGTTTGGAGGGTTTTTCTTTGTTTCTGTGAAGCAGAGCATAACTGTAGGTATATATGAAACCCAATGCCTTCAGAGTGGCGTCTCATAAAAAAGGAAAACAGACAGCTAGACACACACAGAAGGGAAAGAGACCATGTGAGGAGCTTTCTGCCAGCCAGGGAATACCAGGCAAAAAGCTGCCAGCATGGAAGCTAAGGTCCTAATGTAGACCTACTGGTGTCCAAAACTGTGAGGCCCCAAATCAGTCTTCTTCAAAGCCATGTCCTTGTGGTATCCTTCCTCTCAGCAGGATGAGGAAACCATGGAATTCACGTCCCCTCCTGGATCCCAATGCTATCATGTTGCTTCCAACTCATGGGACCGTGTATAGGATTTCTAAGACTGTCGATATTTACAGGAGCACACAGTCTCGTCTGCCCCCTGGGGGGTGGCTGGGGGGTTTGAACGTCCACATTGAGCTTCGCCACCCAAGCTTTTCCGTACAGCACCATCAGGGCTCCACTCGCCCTGGGCTTTATAAGATAATGTCAGGCGGTGCCTGGTTGGGAGACTGCAAATGACAAGTGACGATGAAGAAACATTCTCTGGTGGCCCCCGGGGTAGGTGCTGGACTGCTAAGAGAAAGGCTGCTGTCAGTCCTCCGGAGAGTGGTTAGGCTGTCTGCCTTCTTGCAGCTTTGCAGTTCTGGAAACCCTATATAGGGTTGTTATGAGTCAGAATGGAAACAATGGTAATGACTTCCCCTTAGGTTTAGAAACCTATGCCCAGCAGTACGCTGAAGGATTTACATGTATAAACTCTTTTACAATCATACTAACCTTCTAAAATGGAGTTACTATTATCGCCATTTAACAAGAAAATGGGGTCACTGTGAAACTTGCCCAATATAGTCAAGCTGGAAAGCGGTAGAGTCAGAATTTTAACCTCGCCTCTGCCTCCTGCATCCACTCTCTCTACCCCAAGACTATCCTGTTTTCCAAATGGGTGCATAAGCAAATGTGGTGAAGAATGTGGATGGTGCCCGGCTATCAAAAGATATAGTGTCTGAGGTCTTAAAGGCTTGAAAGTAAATAAGCGGCCATCTAGCTCAGAAGCAACAAAGCCCATATGGAAGAAGCACACCAGCCTGTGCGATCATGAGGTGTTGAAGGGATCCAGTATAAGGCATCATCAGAACAAAAAAAAAATCTTACCATAGTGAATGAGCGGGTGGGGGGGAGGGTCAAGTGCAGAGTGGAGACCGAAAGCCCATTTGTCAGCCACTGGAGATCCCCTTGCAGAGGGGTCCAAGGGAGGAGATGAGCCAGTCAAGGTGCGATGTAGCAACGATGAAAAATACAACTTTCCTCTAGTTCCTAAATGCTTCCCCCACATCCCCTATCATGATCCGAATTCTACCTTGCAAGTCTGGCTAGACCAGAGGATGTACACTGGTACAGATAAGAATTGGAAACACAGGGAATCCAAGGCAGATGATACCTTCAGGACCAGTAGTGTGAGTGGCAATACTGGGAGGGTAGAGAGAGAGTGGGTTGGAAAGAGGGAACTGATTACAAGGATCTACATGTGACCTCCTCCCTGGGGCATGGACAACAGAAAAGTGGGTGAAGGGAGATGTAGGATAGGGAAAGATATGACAAAATAATAATTTATAAATTATCAAGGGCACAAGAAGGAGGGGGAAGTGGGGAGGGAGGGGAAAAATGAGGACCTGATGCTAGGGGCTTAAGTGGAGAGCAAATGTTTTGAGAATGATGAGGGCAATGAATGTACAGATGTGCTTTACACAATTGATGTATGTATGGATTGTGATAAGAGTTGTATGAGCCCCTAATACAATGATTAAAAACAAAGACTATCCTGTTTTCTTTAGCAATGGTATTGTAAGGGCTGTCTTGTTTTTTCCCCAAATATGTGTTGAAATCCCAATCCCTATTCCTGCACAGGAAGAACCATGGAAGTAAAGTGGGGTCAGCATTCAGCTGCTAACCAAAAGGTTGGCAGTTTAAATCTACCAGCCACTCCATGGCGGAAAAAAGAGACAGTCTGTTTTTCTAAAGATCAAGCGTTGGAGACACTGTATACTGCAGCTACTCTCTCATGTGGGGCTGCTGTGGGGCCACTTGATGGCACTGGGCTTGGTGTGGGATACTTGTGCACGCCGTCTCTTTGGGGAATAGGGCTTTCGTGGCTGTTTTCAGGAGCCCATGTCTATGCAGGGTATGTCTTCAGCGTAGTCACTTTTGGGATCTAAAAAGAGGAGATACGGCTCAGAGACAAATAAGCACAGGCGCCGGAAGGGCAGATGTCAGAAGGAGAAGTCCACGGAATGCTGAGCAGAACCCTTAGGAAGCTTCGAAGAGCACCTTCTCCAGAGTGGACATAGAAAGCCTTCCCCTAGAGCGGGTACCCTGAATGCAGACGTCTTACCTCGCAAACCGTGAGAAACTGAATTCTGTTTGCAAGTACCCCTGACTTGTGCATTTCTGCTACAGCACCAGTAGACAACTGACACCTGCAAAATGACTATGATTTCAGCAAACATTGTGAATGCCGACGAAGTGTCTGGCCTTGTGATGAGCGCTGTGGACACAGAGATGGATGAATCTGTCCAGCTGTTGTGACACCATTGAGTCGTTCCAGCCTCTGAACCCAGTGGTGAGAAACCTTTCCTCCAGGTACAGTGCTGTGGCCCAGAGAGCACTACCAACAAATGGCGTCTAGACACTGCATACCATTAAGCCCTGGCATTGCCAGCAATGAGGTCACATAACGCAGCTAGCCCACCAGTGCGGGGGCACGTTGGCAGCACCTCAGCCTTGCTAATTGGGGCAGGTGCAGAGTGTGACGATAGCAGGCCACCCATGGAGCTCTGGCATGGAGGATACAGACTGGGCGCAGCAGGAAGAACGGAGATGCAAGCTGAACTGCAGCCTCAGCAACGCAGCTCCGGGCTCTGGCAAAGAAAAACCTGCGGATGATGGGCCATCCTGGGAGGTACCACAAAGAAAATCTTGTTCGTTTTGAGAATGAGGATTTCCTAATCTCTAAAGCAAACCGTAATGCCTCAGGAAGTGAGGAGCCCTGGAAATATACACTTGTTCTTGTCGGCAGTCACCAGCCTACCCCGGCAAGAAAAGCTCATGGTCCTCTGTGTGTGTCTCTCTAGCACATACATGCGCACTCCCAGCAATCACAGAATCCTGGTTCTTTCTAAGGAGTACAGAAAGATGCTTGAAAGGAAGGACTTTTGATGGAGGCATTGAAAATCAATAGAAAAAAATTAGTTATAAAAATATAAGGTGAGAACATCATCTCAATTGGCACTTGAAAGAGAGAAGAGACCGAGATGTGTTAAAGAGGAAATGCTAAGTGAAAGGTTGTGCGTGTGAATTAACCCTGGAGTGTGTCAGAGGGCAGCCCTGGTGATCTGCTCCCCCCAGACAAGTCATCAGTGACAGCGGTTCTGCTCTGGCACACACGGTTCACCCTGAGCCTCAGCGAATTTGATGGCAACTGGCCCTGGTGCTAATCGGTAGCAGATGAGGACTCTTCCAGAAGAGAAGCAGCCATGGAGACAGGCATTTGGCCACCTTAGAGCCTGGAGTGCTAGCTTTCCTCAGTGTACCTCATCTACCATTGAGTGAGCCCTGGCAGGGACCCTCAGGGGATGAGAGGAAGTCTCTCGATTCCTGACATTTGCAGAGCATTAGAACTGGGTGAATAATTTAGTTCACACGGGGTCAAAGTGTCTGCAGAAAGATGTCCACTGTTGTGTGGACTAGCTTGTTGCTGTGGGATCGATTCTGACTCATGGCAACCCTGTGTGAACATAATAGAACTGCTCGCCGCTCCCCAGCTTTTAAAGGCGGTCATCTTTTATGGGAGACAATGACCGGATGTTCCCTAGTGCGAGTTAGGCTAGTAGTCAAGTACAGACCATTTATGGCATTCAGAGAACTTTATGTGGACTAATGGATGTCAATTTGTTTTGAAGTTTATGGTGATTAAAATTTAATGCATGTCTTAAAATCACATGAAACATGCTTTTCTGGTATTATCTGCTGTGATGTGAGTGTGACTTTAAAAAATAAAACCTATGGAAACATGACTCTATAAGCTGCTAACAATAAAATCACTTTATATCGTAGGTCATGCAACTTTTCTATTCTACCCTTTTTTTATGTTACTTGCCAATAAGCATCACTAATTTGCCTGCTTGCAATTGAACCATGTGTTGAATACCAGGTACCTATTACATCTTCTTTCACTTTACAAGTTATCAGTAAATCAGAGATACTTGACACATTTTAATTAGTCACTTCTCTTTATTTTTCAAAAGCCTGTACTATGCAATCTGTTTGTTATCACAAAATTCCTGACAGCTACACTGCCTCATTTGGATATTGCAAGAATAAATTAAGATAATATTCATGAAGTCTGCAGAGACATTATGTTTAAAGGTTTTAGATAAAAATGCTTTATTGTAACTAGAAAATTTTAAATAATCAACTAAACCCCCATATCACTTGTTTTGTTTATTTATTTAAATAGTTATATTGGGATCACATATCAGACAATTTAATTGTTCAACCATATTAAAAAGAGTTGTACAATCATCACCACAATCAATTTCAGAATACTTTACTCTCATAGTCATTGTTTGTAGCTCCCGATTTACCCCCATTCTCCCCTGCCTTGCCCCTAGGTAATTATAAATACAGTTATGAACTGTCTCTAAGGATTTGCATATGCTGAACATTATACAGAACACAGACAGTAAGCAACAAACAAACAATAACCCAACAACAATGACTAGACAAAATATGGAAAAAACACAATTGAAAAGAAAGCAAAGAATATTAAAAACAGACATTCCTCAATCCAGTTCCTATCTCCATAGATCTATGCATTCAAGATTTAAGATTTAATACGCAGAAAGTCATACAAACCACAGATAGGAAGCAAGCAGACAAAGCCCAATGACAATGACCAGAGAAAACAGAAAACCTCAACAGAAAGAAAGCAGAAAATACTAAAATCTAAAACAACTTCAGAGATCAAATGATATGGTTTTCATTGTATCTAACTGCATCTGCTGTGGGTGTCCTGGGGGCCTAGTGGTTATAGGAGCTGGGCTGCTGCAGGCACGGTTGAACCCCTGAGAGGCTCTGCGAGAGAAAGACGGATGGTCTAGGAAACTTCAAGGGGCAGTCTACCTTGTCCTGCAGGCTCACTATGAGTCAGCATCCACCCGATACAAGCAAGGTGTTTTGCTTACGTGTGCCATAATCAACGTTACAGAGCTCTCTGTAAGTAGCTTAAAAATGGCCTCAGGCATGGCAGGAGAGGATGACAGCACATGGGGAGCTGACACCAAGCACAAGAAGAAATGTTCAGAGATTGATTGTGATGATGATTGCACAAATCATCTTAATATGATTGGACAGTTAAATTGTAGGATACGTGAAGTATGTGCCAACAAAACTGTTCCAAGAAAAACACAATAAAATCAAAGATTCTAAAGGGGCACCTAAAATAATATAAATAACTGAAAACATTAAAATGGGTCAGAGAGAAATAAATGGCTTATAAACTCCATACAATTTATTTTTAATTACAAAATCTTCAGCATTATTTGGTTTCTATCATAGTTTGCTCAGATACAACACGCAAAAGAAAAAGATGTTAGAAGAAAACTATTTGGTCAAATGTTCAGTTTCATATAAAAAACTGAATGATGATGTAACAGCTCATCCAACAAAGTTCATATCCCAGGGCCAGGAATATGGGAATGTTACCTTATGGGACAAAAGGGAGTTTTGCAAATATGATTAAATTACAGATTGTGATATTATACTGTAATATCTGGGTAGGCCCAATATAATCACAAGCACCTTTAAAGGAGGGAGGTAACAGGATCAGAGTACATGGTAGGAGATGTGACCACAGAGCAATAGTTGGCGTAATGCAAGTGTGAGGTCACAGAGTAAGGAATGCAGGCAGTCACTAACTAACCAAGTCTACTACCATCAAGAACTGGGGCAGGGAATGTATGGATGTGCTTTATACAATTGATGTATGTTTATGTATGGATGGTGATAAGAGTTGTATGAGTCCCTAATAAAATGTAAAAAAAGAAAAGAGGAGAAAAAAATGATTAGGGCAAAGAATGTACAGATGTGCTTTATACAATTGATGTATGTATATGTATGAACTGTGATAAGAATTGTATGAGCCCCTAATAAATTGTTAAAATTAAAAAAAAAAAGAACTGAAAGAGGCAAAAGCAAGGAATTCCACCCCCAGAGTCCCCAGAAGGAACCAGACATGCCAGCACCTGAACTTTAGCCCATTAAGACGTATTTTAGATATCTAGAAATGTAAGATAATAAGCTAGTTAATTTTCGTTACTTTGTTACAGCAGCAAGGTTGTTGTTGTTAGGTGCCATAGGGTCAGCTCCAACCCAGAGGGACCCTCTGCACGACAGAAGGAAACGCTGTCGGTCTGCAGCTCCTCACCATTCTGCCTGGGCTGGAGCCCATTGCTGCAGCCACCCGTCAATCCACCTCACTGATGGCCCCCCTCTTTTTCCCTGCCCTTCTGCTTTAACAAGCAGGATCTCCTTCTCCAGGGACCGGTCTCTCCTGACAACATGACAACATGTAAGAAGAAGTTTCACCATTCTTTCCTCTAAGGAGCATGCTGGTTTTACTTCTTCCCAGAGAGAGCAACAGCAACAGGGAACTAAGGATACTGTGTACTCAGTGTATGTTCTCATGTACTCAGTGAGGGTACAGATAAAAGCTAAATTATCTCTTAATTGCCTTAAAAGTAAATATTTTAAAATATGATTTGCATTTTAAGATGCTTTTATATAGCACCATGTGGCTTCAATTTAAAACCAAAGATAGAATAACCAAAAAACTAAGGTCAGCAATTTTCTTCTAAGGAATTATTATTTGTTGAAATGTTCATCATTAACTGTTTTTGGAGAGTGTCTTTGGAAGCACAGTTCACTAAAATGAAGATTTACCTGTTTCCTGCCAATGACCTCTTTAAAGTGTTAAAGAACAAAGATGTCATTTTGAGGTCAAAGGTGCACCTGACCCAAACCAGGGTATTTTTAATCACTCCATGTGCATGTGAAAGTTGACCAGTGAGTAAGGATGATTGAAAAGGATTTACGGATGTGGATGATCGTGTTGGCCATAAGTAATGAAAGTAGAGTGGACTGCCTGGGTTGGAGCTCTGGTGGCATCCTGGGTTATGCATTGGACGACCGACCAACTGCAAGGTCAGCTATGGGAAACCACCAGCTGTCTGCAGGAGAGACCGGAGTCTTTCTATTCCCATAGAGTTCCAGCCTCAGAACCTCACACAGGCAGTTACCGCCTGTCCTCTAGGGTCAATGGGAATCGACATGGACTCGATGGAGAGAAGAGGTGAGGATGAACTTCCACAGCAGGAACAGCCACATGTCCATCTTGGAAGACTACGTCGCATACATGGGTCATGTTATATGGACATAACAACCCCCCAAAGCAAAAACTAACCAAAGCTCCCTGCCATTGAGTTGATTCAGGCACATAATGACCCTGTTCAGTGGTCCTTAACCTGTGGATTGGGACCCTTTTGTGGATTGAACAACCTTTTCACAAGGGCTGCCCGATTCATAACAGTAGCAATTACAGTTATGAAGTAGCAACATCATTACAGCTATGAAGTAGCAACAAAAATAATTTTATGGTTGGTGGGGGTTACCACAACATGAGGAACTGTATTAAAGGGTTTCGGCACCAGGAAGGTTGAGAACCATTGCCTACAGTGTAGGGCAAGGGAGAATTGCTCTTATGTGCTTTAAAGGAACAGAAATCACCACCACCCCCCCACACACATGGAGAGCAGCCCAATGTGTAACCCCTTATGGCACCAGGGCTCCTATTGGGAGAGACTGGACCCTGACAAGGACGTCATGCTTGGTTAAGTATGAGTGGAGAAGAGGAAGACACTTAATAAGACTGGATTGTCATGATGGCTGTAACAATGGACTCAAACATAATAACAACTGTGAGATAGTACGAGACCAGACTGGGTTTCATTCTGTAGTACAGAGGATCACTATGAGTTGAAACTGACAACAGCAACATTGCAGTCATGCATCACTCAATCAGTTTGCCACACAAGGATAAGTGAAAGCACTGCTATATGCATTCGAATTATTACGTGTGCCATTTATTCCTAATGATAGCAACTGATAGCAACCCTATAGAACAGAGTAGGACATCCCCTGTAGTTTTCTGAGTCTGTGTTTCTTTAAGAAAGCAGAAAGCCTCCTTACCAGGGCTCCTAAGAAAGGGTTACAAAGATGGAGACACTGCCTTCAGAAATGTGTACAGCATGGGTTGCCCTGCTGGTGTTTGGAATAGTCATGTAGCGTGGAAGTACCTGGGTACATAAAGAAATATTTCTACAAAATCATCCAAATCGTTATTAATCACAAATATAAAAATGTGAAGATACTATTTCTTAGTATATCTTCCAATTAAACTGTGGCCCTGCTAAAGACTGTTGAAAGTACGGTGGACTTTCAAAGAATATTGAAAATCCTAGGAATAAGTCAATCTGTCTTAGAACCACAACCAGAATTCTTCTTAGAAGTGTGAGGATGGAGAAACTTCATCTCACCTACTTTGAGCATGTTATCAGGAGGGATATGGTTGGTCAAGTGGAGGGCAGTGAAAAAGTGGAAGCTCATCGACAAGATGGATCAACCCAGTGGCTGCAATGATACGTTTGAATGTGACAATAATTTTGAGGGGGACAGGACTGGGAAGTGTTCTGTTCTGTTGCACCTGGGGCCCATCAGTCAGAACTGATTCCATAGCACCTAAAAAGAGCAACAACAGAAAGACAAGTTTGGAAATCTAGTTACAAAAATTAGCCAAGCAAAAACCCCTAGAGGTTCCAACAGACTTCGGTCTGTACAGTACTTAGATCATAAATATGATGCAGGAACAACCCATGTTGTGCACAGGGTCACCCCGGATAATAGTTTACTCCACAACAAGAACAACTTTGAAGTGAACCCAGACATAAACAGTTACTCAAACCACAGCTCTAAAGAAGCAGCTACATACGCAACATAAAGTGCCTTTTGCTGTGGTTCTCCTTGGCAGGGCCCTGAACAAGGGTAAACAATTCTCAAGGCAAATTCCAAGTTGAGCAAGTTTAACTTCAGGGTCCTCCAACATAATAGCCTTCTACACTCCTTCAGAGAACAAGTTGGATTTTAAATCCAACTCCTATTAAAATAGGTATGATGTTAAATTGACATTATGTGAGAAACTAATTCATAATAATGGGAAAATATACTCAGATATCATTTGCATTTTACATCTTTTTATATAGTGGCTTTTTAAGATATGATGAGGAATTAGTTAAAGAAAACTTGGGGATTTCATGTGTCTGTATTAAGCTACGACTAGTTCTAAAGTTAGAACTGCCATGGCATTTTGTGGTGCTTGGCTGGAATTTTAGAATCCTGCTGCTGAAGTGGTTAAGAGTTCTGCTGCTAAGTGAGAGGTCAATGGCTTGAGTCCAACAGCCCCTCTATAGGAGAAAGAAATAGGACCCCAATTCTATTAGGATTACAAACTTGGGAATCCTATAGGGCAGTTGTACACTGTCCTGTCAGGTTGCTATGTGTTGGGATCAAGCCACCATGTGCTTAGGTTTGGCTACAAAGAGGAAAATAATTTTTAAGACTAGTAATAGTCCTCTGCCACTGTTGTGTTCATGTGACTAGGCAGAAACAATTGTTAAATATTGAAGGGGTTTCAAAACCTGCTGTTCCACCTCTGGTGTCCCGAAGTCGACCATAGTAAGAGTATTTACACTAAGGAAACTGGCAACTCCTAAAAATGGTCTCACTGAACGTCGGGCTCATAATTTACTGACTCTTCACGTGTGATCTCTCTTCCTCTCTATTCTCCTCGAACCCTAAGATTTTACTGCCGGAAATCTCAGGTCACTGGTTTCTGGTCTGATTATTGCTGCATCATCACTGATCAGGGTCAACTCATCTATTGGAAAAAAATAAGAAAACCTTGACAGGTTCCTCAGTCTCCAGTATCCTATGACCATTGGTATGCTTGATCCATTGTTGTGGCTGTCATTACGGTTCGTCTCATGGAAGGATTCCCCCATTTTTGTTGTTTCTCTATTTGTTGGTTGCCCCTTTTCATTAATGATCTTTTCCTGATGATGTATCCAAAGTAAGTTAGTCAACATCACACCAGCCTCAATTCTGAGGAACATTCTGGTTAACTAATAATAATAATTGATTCAGCCTCAATAATATTATCCGACCGACACCTGTTAAAGAAAGGTAGGCATCATGAAGCCAAAACTGTCCACAACACACAAAAGTTATAATACGGTTCTACCTCTGGCCTGCTGTTCTCTCTAGAAGCATCGTGATGGCCATGTTGCCCCTCACCCTCAATCCATCTTCAGTCTCATGGCTCAGAGTTGGTGGGGAAGTAAACTTGTGGTTCAAGTTGTCCTCTATAGAATAACCCGTATCAGCATCATACCTTTACATTCCTTTCAGATGGGCTCCATCATACCTCTAATAGAAGCCGGAGTACATTCCACGCTTGTATCTGTATCTAAGCATGCGTGCTTTCAATTAATACAGTCTCTACATCTTGAAATTTACTGAGAATCTTGACATTTACTTCAAATCTTTCTAAAATATGTTAAAACCAATATTTGGATCCCAAAGAATAGAGCATCTGCTGTCTTTCTCATATACTTCATATTCATGCTTGAGCTCTGCTTTGGTTCCAATCATTCAAGCCAATGGTAAGAGTTTCAATGAAAGATGCCTCCTTTAATATTTTCTAATTTGGTCTTTACAGTTGAACATTCATTAGAAGTGTTAGAGTTAGTAACTGCCTGGTGAGTTTTGAAAGATATGCTGAATCATTTTTCCCAATATTATCTAGTAAAAGGTATATTAAGACACTGAAACAATTTATCTAGTTGAACAATTTCTATTCCAATTCTTTTCTCCTCCTTCCTTCCCCATTCTAACTCCTCCATCCTTTTATTCTATGAAAAGATGACTTTTCAGATTTTAATGTGCATAAGAATCACAAAGGGAGTTAATTAAAATTATAAACACCTGGACCCCACCACTAAGAATCCCAATTTAGTCAGGTTAATGTTAGGGTCTCAGATATGTAATTATACTAAGTTCTACATGATATTGAAATTGATTCAGGAAAGCTGTCTTTAATTCTTACTGATTACACAAAACAGAATGTTATTTCTAGATACTTTAATAATTATGTCAACCAATCCAGAACCAAGAAATAAGAGAGTTCCAAGACCGTTGAGGGAAACAATAGAATATTAAATTAAATCCTGAAAGGACATTTTTTGCCATTTTATAATTAGGAAAGTGAGACTGTGAAAGTTTATGTAAACTGTCAATCTTTTCACACAGTAAGTAATAGAGACAGAATGGAAGAAAATCCAAATGGAAGTCTTTGCTTTCATAGTAAGTATTGGCTAAGGTTGTTTCTATAACCAATTATTCCTAGGTACTCACAGAATCTGGAGTCCCTGGCTGGTGCAGTTAATGCACTAGACTGATTAACCAAAAAAATGGTTGTTCGAGTTCACCTCAAAGTGCCTAGGAAGAAAGGTCTAGCAATCTACTTAAGGAAAATCCTTCTTTGAAAACTTGTGGCATACAGGTCCACTCCGACGGAGACATCCCCTCAAACAAACCAGGGAGAAGTGTGATCATCTGTTCTGCTGCTGTTTGCTAATTTTTTCATTTAATTTTCCAGCTCCTTTTTTTTAATCGGACCTAAGGAAGTAGGTGGTCTTGTTTGCATTTATTAGAAAGGCAAGTCTCTCTTCTAGGACATAAATTTGATTATATTGACCTGGGAACTGGCCACTATTCTTTATTCAGCCACCTCTCATTTAGTTTCAAACTACTACGAAGCCTTTCTTGGGCTATTTCCAGACCCCCTCAGCTGGACCGCTAGCATGGACTTTGTGCCCTTCTCAATACAACCTGAAGAGGATTTTAAAACTATGAATGTGATCCTTTCAATATTATGCGCCTACTTATGATAAATATGTATCTCATTAGCATGGCCTCTCTGATCTGCCCTCCACTCCACCTTGCCGCTCATGTATTTCTACTGAATGCTTTCCTTACCTCTACGTCGGGCCACACTTACATCCCGTTATACTTGTTTTTATTTTATTTCCTGCACTGTACTCCTCTGTTCTCATTGCCTCAGTACTTTCAGCATCTGATATGCATAATAGCCTGTACCTCATTTCCCCTACTTAGTCACCGAGATGGTTAATTGGCTTAGCTATCGTTCACAATTGTTTGACTAAACACTAGTATAGTTACTATATTAGAGTAGTTATATGTAATTAAATCAGTTGACATTACGAACTGATTACCTTGTATAGTGAAATTTAATGTAATTAGATATAATTAGCTCATATATAATTAATTATATTCACATCCTGTAATCCAATCTAATATTATGTTATCAATCCATCAGTTTAGGTCATACCAACGTAGGGTGGATCCTAAAACTAAACCCAAGAATAGACATGGAAACACACAAAACAGGGGAAGTCAGGTGTTATCTGACAATAGAGGCAGATGAATCTACAAACTTAGGAATTCCAAAGATTAACAACTATAAATTTTATTAGACAGTGAAGGACTTTCCTAGAAGCCACATCCTGAATTTGAACATCTGGCATCTGGAACTGTGAAAAAAAATTAATTTCTGTGTTTTTAAAATCACCCACGTGTGGCATTTGTGTTATGCCAGTACTAGGAAGTGAAGACATTCACTAAATTAAATGCCCTTCCTAGTTACTCATAGAATAGCGGTCTCCTCTGTCATCCGTGATTGTGTGAAGTGCACTAGGTAACAGGTGCTTTGAAACAGACCCTGCGTTTGTTTTTGATCACTATTCTAGCTTGAGCATCTAGAAGAGGACCTGACACACACTAGGACTTAATAACTAATTAATAATAACTAATAACACTGGCATACATTAGGGGATTAATATATTTAATAACTAATAACATTGACATACACTTGGGCCTTAATAACTATTTTGTTTGTTTTGTTTTTTACGAATTTCTAGATACGAAACAAACAGAAAATATTAGTCACTAACCAGAATTCTGTTTCTGAAGATTGCCTATGCAGCTGTTGTCATTGTTAGGTGCCACTGAGTCGGTTCTACCTACACCGATGGCCTCTACACAGAAGAACAAACGCTGTACGGTCTTAGGCCGTCCTCACAATTGTTCTGTGTGCACACCCATTGATGTAGCCACTGTGTTCATTCATTTTGTTGAGAGCCTTCCTCTTTTTCGTTGCCCCTCAACTTTATCAAGCATGATATTATTCTGCAGGGACTGGTCTCTCCTGACGACATGTCCAAACTATGTAAGGCCAAGTCTGGCCATCCTTGCCTCTACAGAGCCCGCTGGCCTTTATTCTTCTGACACAGGTCGGTTAGCCCATGATACTTAAAGTCTTCTCTCCCACTGCAACTCAGCATCATCAATTATTCCTCAATTTTCCTTATTGAATGTCCAATTTTATATACTCATGAGACAATGAAAACAACATAGCTTGGGTCAGGTGTATGCCAATCTTCAAAGTAACATCCTTGCTCTCCAGTACTCTAAAGAAGTCTTGTGTGCCAGATTGACCAAATGCAATGTTTTTCTAATCTTTTGACTGCTGCTTCTATGAGAATTTATTGTGGATACAAGCAAGACAAAATCCTTGATAACTTACACCTTTCCCCCCCATTTATAACAATGTTACCCACTGGTACAGTTAGGAAGATTTGGGTCTTATTTGCATGGAATTGTAATCCATATTGCAGGCAGCAATTGCTGATCTTCATCAACAAGTGCTTCAAGTCTTCTTCATTTCCAGCAAGCAGTGTTACATTATCTGCAGATCACAGGTTGTTAATAAGCTTTCGTCCAATCCTGATGCCACATTGTTCTTCATATAATCTGGCTTCTCTGGTGATTTGTTCAGTGTATAGATTGAACAACTATGGAGAGAGGATACAACCATTTCCTGATTTTAAACCATGCAGTTTTCACTTGTTCTGTTCACATGACTTGCTCCATCTACAAGTTACAAATAAGCACAATAGAGTGTTCCCAGTCTCCCCAAGGTTATTCACAGTTATTATGGCCCACATAGTCTAATGCCTTTGCGTAGTCAATGACACAGAAATAAACATCTTTTCGATATTTCCTGCTTTGAGGCAAGACCCATCTGACATCGTCTATGATACCCCTTGTTCCAAGGCTGCTTCTGATTCTGGCTTGACCTTTTGGCCGTTCTTTGTCAATGTATTGCTGTAACTCTTTCTGGGTGACCTTCAGTAAAATTGCACTTGTGTGTGATATAAACGATATCATTCTATAGTTTGAACATTCTATTGGGTCACTTTTCTTTGAAATGGGCACAAATGTCAGTTTCTTCCCATCAGTTAGCCACGTAGCTGTCTTCCAAATTTCTTCAAATGGACCAGTGAGTGCTTCCGGTGCTTCTTCAGCTTGTTGAAACATTTCAATTGGTATTCCATCAAGTCCTGGAACTTTGTGTTTGGCTAATGCTTTCAGGGCAGTTGGATCTTCTTGCCTCAACACCACTGGTTCGTGTTCATATATTCCTGACTGACATGGTGGACTATTGACGATGTCTTTTCGACACAGTGACCCTCTTGATGTTTCCTTTATCAGTCAGTATTTTGCCCATAGAATTTTTTGAAGATTGCAACTCAAGGTTTGTTTTATTGTTGTTGTTGTGGGTTTTTTTCTTGAGCTCTTTCAGTTTCAAATATTCTGAGCATATTCTTCCCTTCTGGATTTCTAATTCAGTTATTTACACATTTCATTAGAATGTTTTGCTTTGTCTTCTTGAGCTACCCTGTTAAATTTTCTAGTCAGCTCTTTGACTTCATTCTTTTCTCCATTTGTTTTAGCTAGTCTACGATTAAGAATAACTTTCAATGTCTCAGATACTGACATCCACTTTGATCTTTTCTTTCTTTCCTATCATTTTTAAGGGCCCTTTGTTTTCTTCATGAATGATGGTCTCAATAGCACTTCGGGTCTTCTATCATTAGTGTTCAACGCATTACATTGATTTTCGAGATATTCTCAAAGGTCCGGTGGGATATAATCGAGGTCATGTTTAAGCTCTTGTGGACTTGTTTTAATTTTCTTCAGTTTCAACTTGAACTTACATATGAGTAATGGATTCTCTGTTCTACATTTGACCTCTGGACTGTTGGCTGATATTGACCCTTTGGCTGGTATTGAGCTTCTCCATTGTCTCTTGTCACAGATGCAGTCAATATTGATCCTGTGGCTTCCATCCAAAGAAGCTTATGTGCACAGTCACGATTAATGTTATTGAAAATTATATTTATAATGAGGAAGTTCTTGGTCTTGTGAAATTTGTATCATGTGATCTCCATCATTATTTCTTTCATTGAGGCAATATGTTCCAACTACTATCTTCCAACAAACACATGTGTCTATATCTACATCATCCATATTAATAAGTATATCTATATTTATAAAATGGCTTAAAAGAACAAAAGTTGATTTATCATAGCTCTGGAGGCTGGAGGCTCCCGTGCATAAAGTTAGCAGAATCGTTTGAGCTCTGATGCTCTCTGCCGGCTTCTGGTAAACTCAGAATCCCTTGGCTTGTAGCAGTGTGATTTAAATCTTTGCTCAGTCTTCTTCGGTGTGTCTAAATGCACCTCTACTTTTTAGAAGGACATCCGTCATACTGTACTAGGGCACATTCAATTTCATTATGACCTCATCTTAACTAATTCTATCTGCAAATGTGCTATTTTCAAATAAAGCCATCGTCACAGGTGCTGGTTGGGCTTGATATTTATGAAGGGATATAAATCAGCCTATCAAGTTCTCCATTGTACTTTGTGTTTGTTTGTTGTTCCATCGATTTTTTAATATGAATGAATTTTCATTGTGAATTAGGTAGAAGTTTACTCTGTATCCAACAGTTTAAACTACTCATCATTTCGATTTGTGATTTAGAGCATGGCAGGCATGATGTTCAAAGTTCTATTGCATTAGGTCACTTAATTTCAATGACCATGTGTGGTAGGTAAAATTAATTATATTTCAAAGATATGGTTAAATTTACAGGTTGTTCATATATGAATGCCTCTGTGCAAATATTATACTTATATTGTTTTAATTAGTTGCTTTTGGGTTGGCGTTGATTCTTGGTAGCTTTAAGTATAACAGAATGAAAACTTGTGTGGTCCTTCCATCTATATGCTGAATAAATAATTTTAGAAGCTTGACTATATGAAAACTACATGACATTAGAATTAGGAGGCTCATTAACAACCTGTGATGACCTATTTGCTTGCTGAATATAAAGATAACCTGAAACGTTGAGGGTAACCACCCCCCTCCAAAAAAACTAGAAAACCAAACAAACTCATTGCCATTGAGTTGATGCCTACTCATAGTGACTACAAGAAAGGGTAGAACTACCTCTATGTGTTTTGTAGACTGTAACTCCTAACGGGAGTAGAAAGCCCTGGTTTCTCCCTTGCAGCTGCCGGTGGTTTCAAGCTGCTAGTCTTTAATTAACAGCCCAGTGCCTAACCACTACACTGAGGAGTGTAAAGAAAACAAATATCCACACAATGGTATGATAAGCAACATCCTATTTAATGGCAAAGACACTAACGCTGTGAAGGATTTCCTTACTTGTCAATAATCAATGTTCATAGAGGCACCAGAGAGGCTAGTGGTTTTGAACTGCTGATCTTGCAGTTGACCAGGCCAGCATGTAACCCACTACACCACTACCCAACTAGGGCTCCTTAAGAGCTATATAGAAGCAGTGGCTAATCTTGTGAAAGTTCAAACAGATATAATTCTTAAGTTTCTGTTAAAATTAATTATTCCCGAGACAGATATGCAGATGCTTACACATCACTTATTTCATTTTTCCTTGTTTCCTATTTCCAATCCTCATTCTTTCCTTCTGAACTTTGTCATTGACAGATTTTTTTATGGAAAGTTTCTTGAATGCTCACCTTCTCCATCATAAAACTCTCTCCTGAAACTATCAAACCCAGCTACTACCTTTCCCTTCCCAGAAGAAAGAGAACAACATGATTATCCGCCTCTGTTAGGAGAATCTCCAAGCCCTGTGAAGACGTGGTAGAGACTCTCTTGGGTATCTGTAAGTGAATTTTGATTGTTGGTATCTCAGCTTCAGACAAACAAACAAAACCCCCTAAAACCTAAAATTTGGTAGGCCAGGTGATGTATGAGTGGTACTCCTCCCCCCAAAAGAACAATTTTTTTTCTCCCAAAGCTATGTATTTAATTTTTTTTTTTTACAAAACAACCTTATCACCGTTAATGGACTCTCCATTGCAATTAATACATTTGTCAATAATTCCATTCTTGGAAACATTTTTCAAACACTTCTGTTTGGATGGCTAACATCACCTCCCTCATGTTTTTTTTCCTTTACCTCTTTTATGTCATCAAATAGTTGCCCTTTCATGTCCCTCTATATTTATGGAAACAAAAAGAAGTCACATGGAGTGAAGTCAGGTGAGTTAGGTATGTGGGGTAAGAGAGGGATGCTGTTTTTTGTCAAAACCTGGCACTCTGAGATGGCTGTGTGAGCAGGTGCATTGTCATGGGGACAAAACCAGCCCCTGCCTGCCACAAATCAGGGCTTTTTTGTTGCACACTGTTACGCAATATTTTCAGAACTTATAAATAGAAAGCTTGATTAACAGTCTGACCTGATGGAATGAACGCCAAATGTGCTAGGAGTCGACATTTTTGTCTGCTCAGGAAGTTGATGGGCATCGAGAATGAGGTTTCTCATCAATGGAAAGTTCACCTTTTTTGAAACAAGGAACCCACTCATACACTTGAATTTCCCCCATCATGCTGTCCTTATAAACTATGTTCAACATTGTAAGAGTTTCTGTGGCATTTTTACAGAGCAGGAAACACAATTTCACAGCTGCACACTGTTCTCTTAAAGTCGCCATCACACAAAAAGAGGTTGGAACAAAACTGCTTTCATAAAATAATTCACTGTGTCCAAGGAGAACTATCCCACTGGGTGCACTAACTCAGAGCCAGTTGCTTGATGCTCACCTAGCAGGAAAATGCGTACTATGTAAGCTCCACCCAGTGAGCTTTTCCAGTTTTGTTTTGTTTTGGAGGGAGGGGTCATTCTACATCTTATGTTATGACATGCTTCAATTTATTTATTTTTATTATTTTATTGGAGACTAGTACAACTTTTATCCATCCACTGTGTTGAGCACATTTACACATGTGCTGCCATCATCATTCTCTAAACACTTGCTTCCTACCTGAGCCCTTGGTATCAGCTCCTCATTTTCCCCTCCCTCCCTGCTCCCTCCTCCCTCATGAATGCTTGATAATTTATCAATTATTATTATTTTGTCATGTCTCACACTGTCTGACATCTCCCTTCACCCACTTTTCTGATGTCTGTCCCCCAGGGAAGGGTTATATGTAGATCCTAGTAATCGGTTCCCCCTTTCTACCCCACCTTCCCTCTACCCTCCCTGTGTCGTCACTCTCACCACTGGTCCTGAGGGGTTCATATGTCCTGGATTCCCTGTATTTACAGTTCCTATCTGTTCCAGTGTACGTCCCCTGGTCTAGCTGGATTTTGAAGGTAGAATTGGGATCATGGTAGTGTGTGTGTGTGTGTGTGTGTGTGTGTGTGTGTGTGTGTGTGTGTGTCAGGGGTGGGGGGGCAGCATTTAAGAACTAGAGGAAAGCTGTATGTTTCATCATTGCTTCACTGCACCCTGACTGGCTCATCTCTCCGTGCAATTTATTCTTTAAAATAAGCTTGTCCCAGAAATTGAATTAATTGCCCTTACCCCAATCTGTTGACTAGCAAAAGATAAATAAGCAAATACTCTTAATTAAAGTATACATGATTCTGGGTTCATCCACAACTTAAAATACTGTAAGGGCATGGCATTTTCTAATTTCTACAGCAGATGAAAGAGGGCCATACATTCTCACAATCATATATTAGAACACATTACTGTAGCCACTGTGTTAACTCCTCTCTTCTACTGTCATCCTCTTTTTGTTGACCTTCTAGTCAGTCAAGCATACTGTTCTTTTCCAGGGGCTGGTCTCTCCTGACAACATGTCCAAAGTACATGAGATGAAGTCTCGCCATCCTTGCTTCTAAGAACCATTTTGGCTGTAAAGAAAGACATGATTAGGAACCACATGTGCTATTGGTGTGTTTTGGTAACTTTTTATTCTCAAGATTGATTGAGACTTTTACTAGGGTGTCTGAAATAATAGATATCTTGTACTAAAGGATGATGTTCCATGGTGTCTTGTTGCACAGACCTCTGTAAAGTGTTGAAAAGCAAGGATGTTACTTTGAGGACTAAGGTATTTCTCTGATGATTTGCTCAACTTGCAGATTGACTCACACCATTCTTGATTTTAAACTGTGCGGTGTTCTCTTGTTCTGTTCACACAACTTCCTCATGATCCGTGTACAGATTTCTCATGAGTACAATTAATTGTTCCCAGTTTTCTCAAGGCTATTCATAGTTCATTATGGTCCACACAGTTGAATGCATTTTAATTTTCAATAAAACACAAGTAAATGTCTTTTTGATAGTCTCTGCTATCGGCCAAGATCAGCCATGATATCCCTTGTCCACTTCTTTTCTCCACTCCTCTTCCTCTTCTGAATCTTGCCTGAACCTCTGGAAGCCCACACATGGACCTCTTGCTGTAAGTTGACCAAGTAGCCGTCTTCCAAATACCTTGGCATAGATGGGTGCCTGGTTCCAGTGTTGCACTGGTTTGTTGAAACACTTCTATTTGTATTCCATCATTCCCTGGAGGCTTATTTTTGATTAATGCCTTCAGTGCAGTTTGGCCTTCTTTCTTCAATTCCACAGGTTCTTGATCACATGTAACTTTGAAAGTGTTGATAGTCATAGATGCTTTTAAGCTGAGATCTTTGGAATTGGTTATGGTGTACATATGCCATGGTGTTTCAGAAACCTTCCTCTTAAAGATAATCTTTTCAGTAAATGAGCTGTGTGTATTGAGTGAGATATGATTATTTTTTTGGTTTGGTATTGGAGCAATGGCCTTCATTCTTGCTATATTAGTTATAAATGATAAATAGCATCTTGTTATATGCCCACCATCTTATTCCTGGGAGCACCATGCTCTGTTAAACATCTCCATGGTTCCTTCAGATCAAGTCCTTGTCTGTGTCCCTCCAACTCTGGTGTTCACTATGGTAATTGTGGCCTCCTGCTTTCTGGCCATTCTGTGCTGCAACCTGGTTTCTATTTCGTCATTGCTCTATTATCCTGGGCATTCATCATTGCAGCCCTGAGACACCTCTCCTGCCTTGGCCTACAGACGCAGCCACCATCATCATATCTTACCGAGAACACTCAAAATCAAGCACATAGTTGCAATTACAAATGCCACACACACAGTCCCCTCCCTTGGCTAAAAAGACGACAGATTGTTTAGCAATTTTTGTTTTACTCTTCTTTATTCTTCCTGCCTTTAGTTATAATTTATTAAGCTCTCATCATATAATTGCCTTACTTTCTGATGGCTCTCAATTTGAAGCAAATTCAGGCTTCCTTGTGGTTTTTATTGTTACCAGGTATCACTGAGGTGATGTTGACTCATAGGGATCACATGGGACAGAGTAGAACCATCCCATAGGGCATTACTTGGCTGTCATCTCTATGGAGCAGTGACTAGGTCCTCCTCTCATGGAACTCATGGGTGGGTTCAAATGTCCAGCCTTGGGTTAGCAGTTCAGCGCTTAACTGTTGTGCCACCATGGTTCTTCTTATACCTCGAACCCTTGCCAAATTCATGTTGCCCAAGCCCTGATTCTACAACATGTCCTCCTATTACCTTCCTCAGAGCTCTCTCATGGTTCACCATTGTATATGTTCTCCCTTATAGCAACACCATTTGTTTGGCTGCAGCTGTGTCACTGGTAGCTTTGGCTAGAAGGCATCGATAGTTCTTATCTCAGATATTTTTTATTAGATGTTTACTCGTATGATTATTTTTTAACACTGGGGTCCTCCCAGAATCCTAAAGGAAAGAACTATGTTCATTTTGGTCACACTGTATAATCAAACCCTGCATTAAATCTGAGAGGTGGCATGCTGTTCATGAATAGCTATCATGTTAATAGGAAATGAAGGAGATCGGAGAATGGGGTAGGGGTGCGGCATCAATATAGTCAACTCTGCTTTTCAAATATCATCCTCTTTATTTTATAAAACTCCATAAAAATTGCAAAAATCATCTCAAGCCTTACTGAAAGGCTTACTTGAAAGTGGTAACCATTGCAATGGAATACTCTTCAACCATAAAATGAGTGAACTGTAGATACAAATTACACAGTGGATAAGCCTCGAAATTAGAGTGATTTGTAAAAGAAGATAAACACAAAATGTCACATGACATATGATTCTACTTATATGAAATTCCCAGAATATACAAATCTATACAGAAAGTCCATTAGTACTTTCCTAAGACTACTGGCATAGGGATGCAGGAGAGCAAGAAAGAGAGGGATGTGCCTTGCAGAGCCATTTATCTTTTTACCCTCCAATCAAACTACAGTCAAGATTGGCCAGATTGGCACAATAAACCTATGTAGCACAACTTGTATAATTCAGTGTCATTTGTTATACTCTTCATATTGTGCAACCATTATTGATATACTTTTCCAAATTATTCCACCTCCATTGACATAAACTCAATGCCCCTTATGCAACAACTCTTCCCAGCTCACTTATGGTGATCATGGGTCAAATGTTCTTCCTTCTTACTCTACTTTTTTTCTTTGGGTGGTTTTCTTAATATAGAATCCACATTATCAAATATTTCCATGGTTAAATCACTTTTTAAATGAGTTCTATTATCACACCAGTTGTAGTGCTCCATCCCCCCTCCAAAATTCATTGTTTGATCCCAAAATCCTCTCACCCTCCCTACCACCATCCCCTCCACCCTAAAAACCACTGCATCATTTATTATCTCTATGCATCTGCTCTTTATGTGCTTCACCAACTGGGAAACCCAACAGAAACAATAAAAAACAAAATAAAGTGGTATAGGTAAAATAATAATAATATAAATATACAAGCACCAAGGGAAAAAAAAGACTACTTTCAATATTTACAAAGCCAGGGAACACATTTTTTGGTCATGGAACAAGCAAGAAATATTGAGTCTAGAACAAATTTGGGTTTGGTCAAGAAAGAGGTCAACTGGCTAAGTATCAAGTTTGATCCAGCATAATCAAGTTGACAATGTTCTCTGTTTGAGACACTTGCCTGTGGCTAGAGGGGATCTACCAGAGGTTTAATCTGGAGATGGTGTGATAGTTACATAATCTGGTGTCAATTTGGGATTTGAGAGGATTAAGAGTGAAGGGGTGGAATCTAGTCTATCAATTGGTAATTGCCAATGAGGCTTCTGTGTGGGCATGCCTTTTCCTGAGAATTATGGGAAATCTGGTATTTCCTTCCTGGAGGTGGGAGACATCTCTCTCTCTGCTCACTCCCTGGGAGACACTGCAGCTGACAAGACATATGGAACTATGCTAGTGCCCTGATCTAGAGAAGCCATATCGACCTGATGCAACCAGACCTCGCCCGGAAAAGCCACATAGAGATCCCTGCCAGTGCTGAGATACTTACAACGCCACTGGATCCAAAGACTTTCTACCCATGGGTCTTTATTGCATTCGGCATCATTGCATATGTTTTGTGAGTCTGAAGAGGATTTATAGATTGGAATCGGACATATGGGCTAACATTGGACTTATGAGCTTGGATAGGACTGGGTTTAGATGCTTTCTTAATGCACAATTACCCTTCATATAAAATTCTCTCTTGTAGGGAACCGATTACAAGGATCTGTGTGTGACCTCCTGCCTGGGGGATGGACAACAGAAAAGGGGGTGAAGGGGACGTCAGACAGGGAAAGATATGACAAAATAATAATATATAAATTATCAAGGGCTCATGAGGTAGGGGGTAGCGGGGAGAGAGTGGGAAAAAAAGAGGACCTGATGCAAAGGGCTTAAGTGGAGAGCAAATGCTTTGAAATGATGAGAGCAAAGAATGTACAGATGTGCTTTACACAATTGATGTTTGTATGGATTGTGATAAGAGTTGTATGAATCCCTAATAAAATGTTTTTTTAATTCTCTCTTTTATACATATGAGTTTCTATGGATTTATTTCTCTAGTCTACCTGGACTAACCCAGCTGGGTTAGTCATCCATAGCCTTCCATTAATTGGGTATTCACAATTTAAGATCTGATAATTTTCCCTTCATCATATTTGGATTTTGTTATTGTCATCTTTGGATCATGAGAGCTGGTGTTCTTCTTCCATGTGGGCTTAGTTGACTCCACACTTAGATGGTTGCTTGCTTGAATAGAAGGCCCCAGACACTATTCTGATTGATAGCCAGGTACCATCTGCTTCTTTGCTTTTATAAATAACTTCCCAATGATTAAAAAATTGTTTTCCCTGATCTTAAAATAAATCCAAAATTTCTCTTTATGTCAAAATTTAATAAAATTTCAAGTGGTGCTAAGTGTAAAATAACTTTTGCAATATATATGTATGTATATATATATATATATATATATATATATATATATATATATATATATAGAGAGAGAGAGAGAGAGAGAGAGAGAGAAGCACTTCAATCGCATGTATAGAATAAAGAGAAAAATAATTCACAAAGAATGAAATGGGGAAAAAAGTTGAGACCGAGTAAACAGAGGATATCAGAAAAGAGCAAAAGTTTTAATAAATAAATTAAAAACTCTAACATTATAAAAGAGAATGCAATAGGCTGCTAATGCTGTCTTTAGATATGTACATAAGAAATACACAGCACCTTCTCTGTTTTCTGGAAGTTTCATGCTAGTAGCAGGCACTGAATAGACAGGCTCAAAATGCAAACGAGTGCCTGTGGAACAATGTGCAATCACTAGCAAATTCAGATCATGAATAGGAATAAGACGTGAGAGTATGAAATAAAAGATAGGGAAGCACTCTTGCAAAACATTTCCTGGAACGGGCTCTGAAACACAGGCATCAAAAAATGTTCTTTAACATCCAGAAGTATATTCTATTTCCTTCTAGGAACAGTCTCTCACTACCACAAAGTCAATGCTGTGCTGTGGTGGTGTCAGGGTGCAGTCTAGCACCAATGGAATATAAAACTTTCCTCTAGTTCAGCAGTTCTCAACCTGTGGTCGCCCAATTCATAACAGTAGCAAAATTATAGTTATGAAGTAGCAATGAAAATAATTTTATGGTTGGGAGTCACCACAACATGAGGAACTGTATTAAAGGGTCACGGCATTAGGAAGACTGATAATCACTGCTCTAGTTCTTTAATGGTTCCTTCCCCCACCCCCTCACTATCATGACCTCAATTCTACCTTACAAATCTGACCACACTAGAACATGTACACTGCTACAGATAAGAGCCCACAGCACAGGGAATCTAGGACAGATAAACCCCTCAGGACCAATCATGAGAACAGAGATACCAGGAGGATAAGGGCAAGATGGGGGGGGTAAAAGGGGAACTTATCACAAGGAGCAACATATAACCCCCTCCCAGGGGTACAAACAACAGAAAAGTGAGTGAAGAGAAACAGAGGGTGATGTAAGAAATGAAAATAACAATCTATAATTTATCAATGGTTCATGAGAGAGGGAAGGCAAGTAGTGGGTGAGGGAAGGAAAAAGTGAGGAGCTGATACCAAGGGTTCAAGTAGAAAGATATGCTTCGAAAATGATGACGGCAACATATGTACCAATGTGCTTGACACGATGGATGAATGTATAGAGTGTGATAAGAGCTGTAAGAGCCCCCCAATAAAAGTATTTAAATGTTTAAAAAGTGCTCTGGTAGCACTGTGAGGTAGGGTTGGGTTGCTAACTGCAAGGCTGCAAGGTTAGTGGTTCAAACCCACTGGTGGCTCTGTGGGAGAAAGACAAAAGTGTCTGCCCCCATGAATGGTTTCAGGCTTAGAAACTCTATAAAGCGTGCCTTACAAGAATAGTCTTAAGTGAAGGGAAAAGCACAAAAATGAACAATTGTTAATGAGTTCATTCCTTCTCATGGTGATCCTGTTTGGCTTAGAAGAGAACTGTGTTCCATGGGGCTTTTAATTGCTGTATTATTTGATTACCAGAACTTTCTCCCAAGGCCTGTCTGCATGGTTTTATACCTACAAATGTTCAGTTACTAGTCAAGAACTTGACTATTACCATTTACACTACCTAGGGGGACTCCTCTTAGGAGGCCTAGTGGTGGAGTGATTAAGGGCTGGAGTGCTAACCACAAGGTCAGCAGTTCAAACCAACCAGCAGCTCTATAGGAGAAGCACTTGGCCTTCTACTCCTGTGAAGTGTTACACTATTCTCAGAGACCCACAGGGGCAGTTTTCCCCTGCTCTATAGGGTCGCTATGAGCCAGAATTGACTGTGAGTTGTGTTTTATGTTATACATATGTGGCATCTCTAACTAAGAACTCTGGTGGTGTTGTAATTATTCATTGGGCTGCCATCTCCAGGGTGGGTAGCTTGAAACAATCAGCAGCCCTGCTGAAGAAAGACTGAAATTTAGACTCCTATCAAGATTTAGTGTCTCAGAAACTCACAGTGGCAGTTCTACTCTGATAGGGTCACTATGAGTTAGTAGTCTCGATGGCAATGAGTTTGGTTTTTTGTTCTCTTAACTGACCCCCTTGTCCTAGTTTGACAGTTCTCCTTCACTATTAAACACTTTTCCTGATCTCTTCCCCTCTTATTCTGCTTCTCTGCTTGGCCATTACTTGGCCTTGACCCTCATTTTCTGTCCAAATTTTTAATCAAGAACACAGTGGTTAAGTTCTTGGTTGTAAGTGAATAGGCCAGGAAGTCCGCTGCTCTGTCTTGTGGTCTCTGCTATCACCATGGATCCTTTTTCTTGGTTTCTGTTGCAACAGCATCTCCACACAATGATACTGGATTCAAACTGACTCATTTTATAATCACTCAGACAGCAAATGGACAATTCCCCTTTGTTAGAGTTTCACATCTTATATTTGCATAGTTTCATCTAGGATATAAACAGACTTTTCCCTGGCTTTCTCTCCCCCAAATATAAGCCTAACCTAAGAGGCTATTTGCCAGCACAAGTTGGGAAGTCAGGTGCTTAGAGATATTCTCCCCGTAGGCATTCAGTCATCCGGAGCAATCAGACACTATTGTTTATCTCACTATAGGGAGGTCTCACTCTCTGCTGTTGAGAGCAGTGGATTCCACTTCATAGAAAGCTTAGAATAAGTCAAGTCTTCAGCTAAAGGACAATCAAGGTTGTGTTCCATCTTAAATCTAAGATCCACCCATCTTGTCACATGTGTACTCCTGATCCCTCCTCTTCTTATTGAGTATGTGCCCCTAGATTGTTCCCCTACCATTACTGTATTGCCTTTGTTACAACCCCTTCCTGTGACATAGGTCATTACCTGTAATCAGGGGGCTTTCACACCCCCAAGTATATATAAGCTTTGGTTAGAAATAACTCATTCTCGCTCGTTCTCCTCGCTGATCTCCAGATCGCCATGTGGACCATCAAACGGGGTTCAGGTGACATGCTGTCATAAAATGTGCCTGACTCATTCATCTTATTCTCTCTTCTATCTCTCTTATTTTCTATGACTTTACTGTAATCTTTACATATTATCGCTGTACAATTGTGCCTGCCATGCCTGTGATGATTTCTTAGGGGCTGGCTCTCCTGAGAGCTTCACTCAATCATTTATTGGGAATTAAAAAGATAGAAGAACCATACCAAGTAATTTCACTTCCATTCAAAAACATTTTGGGTATTGGTGCTCTGTTAAAAAAATATTGAGAAAATCAAAAGGAAAAAGTCTTCAATTATTAGTGTACTTGCAATGTTTGTAAAATTCCATAGCCAAGAACAAGGGTGTGCCTTAGTTTCACTTCTGCAATTTTACATTTTATATTTTACTTATTTACTTCTCTTTAAAATGAATATGAGGACAGTATTTTCATGTGTGCTTTCTCCTTGTTTTCATTGTGATTAAATAGGAGTGACCTGAGGAAACTGGTTTTTCTATTATTTTTGTTCTTAAAATTAAGTAAAATTGCTTTTGTATGTGTGTCATGGAAAAAACATTTTATACAAATTTAACTACACTCATTTTTAAGTTGTCAGGGACAGTGGTGGTTCAGTGGTAGATTTTTCGCCCTCTTGGCAATAAACCAATATTGATTTGATGGCGAGTTTGGTTTGACAGGAGACCAGGATTTGATTCTCATCTAATAAACCTAATGTACAGCTGCCATCCATTTATCAATGGTGGCTTGCCTGTTGCCATGGTGCTAGACAAATCTGAGCAGAATTTGCACGTTAAGATAGACTAGGAAGAAAGGCCTGGCACTCTGCTTTCAAAATTCAGCCAGTGAAATCCCTCAGATCACCATGGTTTAGTCCATAGTTGAGAACATTACACTTTATTACTCATGGGGACTTTATGAATCAGGGATGACTAGTGTAAAGGTAAAACTGAGGTACAGGGAGACAGACAGGCATAACTGACAGGACTAGGGAGAGCAGAGACAGAAATAGCTTTATTAGGGGGAGCTCCGGACAAGGTTCTGTGACCTAGGCCAACAGGTCAGGGAAGTTGGGCTCAGCAGCCAAATGGGGCGGGTGGTGGGGCAGGTTTTTAAAGGGGTGCTGAGGAGTGCATGGAAATTAGCATATGGGGTCTGGACACTCCAAGAATTGCTTGTTGACTCCTTGTGCCTTTCTTTAACCCCAGAGCATCTGGTTTCACTGGTTATCTTTTGTGGCACCATCTGCTGCTGACCTTTGGGGACATGCAGAGAAGCAAGTACAGGGCCCTGACCTGCTTCAGCTTAGTCCAAACATTCCAGCCTTTTTTAGTGATAAGTTGGTATCAATATATGTTCTGACTACTTCCTGCTGATACTGGACGGTAGGGGCAGGGTTATGGGCTGGAATGGTCTGGACCAGCATTGGCAGGTAGGGGGCTGTAAGGATGTAACAAGAGGTGGTTAGCAGTTAGATTGGATATGTCTCTCATTCGTTTTTGAAGGAACTTAAAAGGACAAGGGGTTAAAAGTAACAGCAAATAAATTATTACCAGGAGTTCTACCAGGGGCACGACCCAGGACATAATGGGGTTTGGGCACCAGGAGGTTGTTGCTATGTTGCCCCAATGGTGACTTCTGATTTCTTTGGCCAAATTTTTTAACACCTTAATATTTGCTCACCCACTCCCAACTCATTAATATAGTAACAGCACTTTTCTCCTAGAAGCATGCACGTACTTTGTCATTTGTTAACAGATCTAATGCAGGATGCTTCTGAAGGGTTACCTGTGCCAGGATGTAAGCTGTCACTGTAAGGAGGTGAGAGACTCTGAGGTGGAGTCTATAACTAGCTGGAGTTGTCTGTTAAAGCTCTGTGTTTGGAGAATGCTGTGCTCAAATGTTCTACTGGAAATCTCTGCCACTGCCAGGGAAGAGGCGAAGCTAAGGTTTACAAGGACAGGTTGGAATACAGCTATGCTTTGCCTTACTAGCCCCGATTCATTATCATGATATGCTGCAGGGAGGCTAGAAACCGGGATGGATTAGGAATACTGGTCTTCTCCACCTTTGGGTGGGGAGTAACAATGCCTGTTCAGCTGAAGTTGGTGGTTGGAGGCCTTTTATAACTGGTGTCTACCTAGAGATAAACCCTGAGTGGTGGAAGTGAGGCACAGGCTCTAGCACTGTTTTAGGAGGGGCTGCAGGTAAAGACAAATGAATGACTGACAAACTGGATAAAGGGGAATGGTGAAAAAGACATAATAGAGGGGGGAATGTGGGACAAAAGAGTATAGGGGTGGGGAACTGCCAGGTGTATGGGGATAACAGCTTCCTTGATGAGGTGCAGGTCCTGGACCAAGCAATAAGTACCATTTGGTTTCTTACTGGTAAGATTGGGGTGTTTCAGAGAGAGTGGGTCGAAATAATGAGGTTGTTAGAAAGGAGGCATTGCATGATAGGTTAACATCAGGAAGCAACCGGGTCTGTAGGGCCAGTTCTTCCAGGTCGGGTGAAAGAAGGGGAAGGATCAGAGGTGCTGTGAGACCAAAAGTAAGGTCTAAGGAGTCTCCTAACTTATTTAAAATGTCTCTTCCCAACAGAGGGACCAGGCGCAATGGATTCTAAGGAAAGAATGAGTAAAGGGCTAGTGCACCTGGGGCAGGTTGGCTTGCCATCAATACCCGTGACAGAGATTGAGGAAGGACTGCCTAGCCCTGAAAATGAAGGCAGGTCAGGAAAGGTAGCCTCTTTGTAAGAATGAAATTTACTCACCTGATACCTTGAGCAATACCCTAGGCTTGGTGGGGGTGACGGGGCGGGGGGCGTCCTGTCAGGGTATCCTCAGCCTTCAGCCAATTCCAGCAGGGCCAACGGTGGGTCAGGAATTGGAAGAACAGTCCCCCTGTAGGGCCCTTCTCCAAGGACTGTTGGACTTCCAGGGTCCACTTTGACTGCATAACGGGCAGGGTTTGGTTGGAGTTCTAGGCCTGGGGCACTTTTATGACTAGTATCCTTCTCCACACTTGAAGCAGGCACCAGGTGGAGGTTGTTGCTCCCATACACTCTTGCTCTGCACTGCCCCTTTGGGGTTGCGGCTTATCACCGGCCGCAGGGCTGCTGCTAAGGCTTGGGTTTGAAAATTTACTTTCTACTCGAACCAGGCATCACGGGCTGACTCTGCCTTCTCCTCAGTGCTATTTAAAACATTAAAGGCCATATTCGCTAAATCTCTGATAGGGTTTGGGGGCCTTTCTTCCGCTTTTTTAAACTTTTAATGTAAAGCATCAGTTAAGCAGCTTTAAAAGGTGGCTAGATTCTCATCAGGCTTTTGAGTGATCTTAAGTTTATTAAAATTGACTCCTATATCGGAATGGCCTGAAGCCAAGTCAGAACACACTGAAGGATTTTATCACTGCAAGTACATCTGTCATTCCCTGCTTGCTTGTCAGTTTGGTAACTCTAACCAGGCTTTTTGTCTAGGAACTGCTTAAGTGAACCTGGTCGGAGTGTTGCTGAACAGCAAGAAAAATGCACTTTCTTACCCGAGGTTAGGATGAAAAAAATATGCCAGGAAAAGCATAGCTTGAATTAAATATCAAAACTCCTTTTAAAAAGGAGCCTAAATGATTTTCAATCTGAGATAAATCAGAGAAGAGAACATGAACTGGACCACTCTCTCAGTCCGGCCACTTTCCTGAGTGGACCAAAGAGAAGGGGATTCTGCAATGGATCCCTTGTGCTTGCTAACCGGCCAGCAAGGTGGCTACATGAGAAGGAGAGGATGTGGGGGCCCTGTGTGTGGCCAGAATAGGGAGAGGGGTGAGTAAGAGGGGAAACAATGTGCTCAGGCAGGTCTGGAAAGGTAGACATAAGAAGGGAGTGCAGAAGCAGGAGGAGAGGAGGACTTTTCTTTAGTCAAGAGGATTTAGGAAGGGGAGCCAGAAATACAGAGAAAGGGACAGGAGTGCAGGGGAAAAGTGGTCTGGACATACAGCACTCCAGACTATTTGTGAGTTTACTGGCAGAAATTGTTGAGATTTCAGAGGATTTTGAAGTCAAAAGTGCAGGTGGGTGATTAAAGTTGTTACTTCATGGAGCTTTCTGACCCCTCCCTCCTGCTGGTCTCAAGGCTGTGACCACAGATCTGCTTCCCTATTTAGAAGAGGTCTGTCAGAGGCTGGGGTGTTGGCTCAGAGGAGGCTGAGCAGGGAGGGAGCCAGGAAAAGGGGGGAGAGAGAGAGAGAGAGAGAGAGAGAGAGAGAGAGAGAGAGAGAGAGAGAAAGAGACTCTCCAGGGAGTCTGAAAGATCTGGCTCTGGGGATGGGGATGGGTGTCTGAGGCACAGTGCCTCAACCTTTGCGAGTTGAAGGGGTAGCATAGCGGAGGGAGGTGATGGTGAGGAACACCCAGACTATGGAGCAGACTTTACTGGGGGCACAGACAAGGAGTCAGGGGGTTCAGAAAACGACAAGGGGGAGTACTATCAGGGGTCTGATTAAGAGAGTGTTTGGCTAAGAGACCTTGAGCAGGGTGACAGGTAGTAGAGAGGGACGGGAGTAAAGAAAAGAAAAAGACGTGAACATATGGGACTTCTGATTATTTGTGAGTTTGTTAACAAAAATTGTTGTGGTTGCAGAGAAGTTAAAATCAAAAGTGCTATGCTCTGGCTAGCCGACTCTTTGTCCAATTGGTATTGAGGCGAAACTTGGTTACAGAAAAAGACCAGGCGCTTAGGGCAGAGATCAGGAGCTAAACTCAATTCAGTAAGGTTGGCAGTAAGCACCCCAAAGGACTGTCCTTAGGGGCTTGGGACAGATGACTTCCTATTGTGTCTCAAACTGCAGTGTGTACTGACAGAGGAGAAGGGCATCCCTGGGTCCCCGTCCCCACCCATCAGTCAGAAAATGATCTGGTACTCTGAGGGTGTCCTGATCAGAATTAGGGACCCAGAGGAGAGTCCTGGACTCTGGAACAGGAAGGTTCCCTGGCTGAGGCCTGTGACTTTAACCAGCAGACAGGGACCTCAGATAAGAGAGAGACACTATGGAAGCCGAGGAGGGGGAAGGAGGCCTGGCTTTTAAGGCCAGTAAAATGGAGGTTGGTCAGAGGCCTTTGTTCAGAGTGAGAAAAAGAGGAAGCAGAACATTTTAGAGAAAGCACAGCAGAGCTGCAAACGCAGAACACACAAACAGGTAGAAGAGGCTCAGACACACCCTCTGAGTTCCAGTGCAGGCAGAAGGTGCCCTGACTACTCGGCCTAGTGCTAGGAGTCCTGTTATCGGCGAGAATCCCAGGAGGTCAGCACAGAGACAAAAGACTGGAGGCCACATGAGAGAAGATAGACACAGAGAAAAGATGGACATGAGAAATTGGCCTTATCATTGCACCCCTTTTGGGGAAAGGCACTAATACCCAGCTCCTCTTGGTACTGGGGTTGCAGAATTAACCCTGGCAGCTGCTCCATGGTCAGCTTCCTAGCTTGCTTTTCAGGGATTTCAGCTAGTTAGCATCCTGCGGACCCTAAGTTCCCATATGAGTTTTCTGGCCCTCGGTGTCCAGAGCGACAAACAAACAAGACAGAACGAACATACACAGAGATATACTGACCAGAAATCACTCGTCCATGAGGGTTCCCAGAGGTTCGAGAAGAGAGAAGGGGTGGGCTACATCCTAGCCAAAGCAGGACCGGGATGTCACGGAGCCCCTTGCCCCTACCTCTCCTGGGATTCAGCTCCAAATGTAAAGGTGAAACTGAGGTACAGGGAGATAGACAGACATAACTGACAGGACAAAGAGAGCAGAAACAGAAATAGTTTTATTCTGTGGGGGGAGCTCTAGGACGAGGTTCCATGACCTAGACCAACAGGTCAGGGAAGTCATGCTCAGTAGCCAGCAGTGGGTGGGTGTGTGGGGTGGGGTCGGGGGCGTATTTTTAAAGGGGTGGTGAGGAATATATGGCAATTAGCATATGGAGTCTGGACACTCCGAGAATTGTTTGGTTACTCCTTGTGTCTTTCTTTGAACCCAGAGCATCTGGTTTCACCAGTTATCTTACCTGGTGCCCTCTGCTGCTGACCTTCCGGGACATGCAAGGAAGCAAGTGCAGGCCCCTGGCCTGCTTCAACTTAGTCCAAACAACTAGGCCTGCTATCAAATGGACTCTGTGATCCCATAGGGCAGAAGATAAACTGCTCCTGTGGGTTTCTGAAGCTGCAAACCTTTCTGGAAGCAGAAAGCCTCATCTTCCTCCCATGGCACAGGTGAGGGGTCTCAACTACTGACCTTTCAGTTATCAGCCAAATGCATAGCCCACTACACTGGTAGGGCATTTCTGACATTGACATACCATATATACTCGTGTATAAGCCAAGTTTTTCAGCACAAAAAAATGTGCTGAAAAACTGGGGTTCGGCTTATACATGGATCAGTGGCATGAATGGGTGTCATCTGGTCAAGCCCGACTAACAAAAGGAGGAAATCTCATGAAGCCTGACATAGAATGAATAGCAAAGTGGATTTGAGATACATGGAAAGACATTCCAGAAGACATGGTGCGACGCGCCTTCCAGAAATGTAGTATTAGTAATGCTATGGATGGCAGTGAAGACTGTGCTTTGTATGACAATGACAGCAGTGATGGTGATGATGGCGATCTCAGTGAGGACAGCGTCTATGATGACCTCACACCAGCTGAAGCTCTGCATTGGGATATGGATGAGAAGGAGGAATCCAGTTTTGAAGGATTTTAACTCTTTACATTTTAGCTTGGTTGCTGATTGAGCTCAGGGAATAGTACTCTTTTTTTTTTGGGGGGGGGGGGGAATAGTACTCTTAAGGTATCATTGTTGATACCTTCTTGTTTTTGTTGAATCTATTTTGCACTTACTGTGCTGGTTTACTAATGTTAAATTACTTGTCCTTTTATTTATGTTTTTTATTAAAAATAAATATTTAAATACATTACCCCATTGATGTCTCAATTTTTAGTAATTTTATTTTCATTTGTTTTGATTATGGAAGCTCACCAATAGCGTCTGCATTTTCTACCCTAAGCTTATACTCGAGTCAATCAGTTTTTCTGGTTTCCCAGGTAATAATTATGTACCTCGGCTTATACTTGGGTCAGCTTATATTTGAGTATATATGGTACTCAGCATCAAGTTATTCTTCCTAGCAGGTTTATTTGATCTGTTTTACAGGGCTGCCTTTGCCTGTAAAACCACTTGGCAGCCATATAGGAAGATTATGTCTTAAAACTTGCCCTCCTCTTCTCTTGGCTTCTGCACAGTGAAGATCTGTATAAATATTAGCTCAATGGGTATTTGTTTTCTATTTTCAATTCTATTTTCTGCCTTTACTTTGCTGTCCTTCTTATTGTAGCATTCTTTTCCAATCACTCCCTTCAAATTCTTTTATTTAAAATGAGAAAGTATGACAATTTGGTTTTAATGTACATCTTAAAAATCAGAACTGTGAAAATTGCTGAGATTTGCCAATCCTCTACAAGTTTCAGTCTATGAGCTCTTGTCAAGGCAAGAGAGAAGTCAGCACCATCTGACCTGGCAAAATGAGGTGAGTCACAGACACTACTACATGTTGAACAACTTACTTGTAAGAGACTCCACAAATGAAGACAGCTTTCTTTCTCCTCTCAAATGGATGTGATATGCCATGAAATATAAAGTTAATTACCACTTTCAAAACTGAAAACACATTGTCTGACAAATTGCCCTGAAGTTCAATCCCATGGATAGAAAGCCCGTATGTTCACGTATTTCTTCTGGGGTGACTCTGTAAACATTCAAATCAACCACCTTTAGTTAAAAGTTGGGGACATTAATCATTTTACACCATTCAGGGACTCAAGTCTAAAAACTTTAACTGCCCTCTATTTCTGTGGATTTGAGATTAAGGCATGGACAATTCTGGTTTGTTACATAATCTAGACTTTACATATTTAGTCTCAGAGCTTCCTATGGCTTCCATCACAGCATATTAAGAAATGGGTGGCTTTAAGGAACAGAAACTTAATATTTCATGGTTCTGCCATCTAGAAGTCAAACTCAGGGTTTTGAGCAGCTTGATTATGGCTGAGGGCTCTATGAGACTAATTATTCCATATATCTATCTAACTTTTTGGGTTTTCTTGACAATCTGCATTCCTTGGCTTGCATATGCCTCCATACTCCCATGGTCATCCTTTTTCTGCCTGTCTCTCCATATAAGACATAGTAAGATGAGATTTCCCATAAGAATGTTCTTGGGTACCATAGAGTCAACTCTGACCCATAGTGATCCTATGCACAACAAAACTAAACAATATATGATTCTGAATTATCCTAACAGTGGTTCCTATGCCTGAGTCCATTGATGCAACCACCATGTCAATCCATGTGATCAAGGGCTTTCCTCTTTTCTGCTGCCTTTCCATTTCATCAAACATGACGTCCCTCTCCACGATTGGTGTCTCCTGACAATATATCCAAAGTAATTAAGATGAAGTCTTGCCATCCTTGCCTCTAAGGAACACTCTGCCCTTACTTTTTCTGATACAGATCAGTTTGTCCATTTAGCAATACATAGAACTTTCAATATTCTTCTCCGGGACCACAGTTCAAGTGCATCGATTCTTCTGTTGTATTCCTTACACATGTCCAACTTTCACATGCATATGAAGACCTTGGCTTGGGTCAGGCTCATGTTAGTCCTCAAAGTAAAGTTCTTGCTCTTGCAAAACTCTAAAGAGCTCTTGTGTAGTACATTTTTCTAATGTAATATATCTTTTGATCTCTTGCTTACTGCTTCCAGGAGCATTGATTGTGGATCCAAGTAAGACAAAATCCTTGACAACTTCAAACTTTTCTCCTTTTGTCATGTTACCCATTGGTCCAGTTATGGAGATTTTGGTCTGCTTACATAGAGTTGTAATTCATACTGAGGCTACAATCTTTGATTCTCATCAGCAAGTAGTTCAATTTCTCCTCATTTTCAGCCAGCAAGGTTGTGCCATCTGCATACTGCAGGTTGTTGATAAGCCTTCCTCCAATCCTGATTCTGCACTCTTGTTCATACCATTCAGTTTCTCTGATGATTTGCTCAGCATATAGATTGAGCAACTATGGCAAGAGTATATAACCCTTACACGCATCTCTCATGATTTTAATCCATTCAGTGTTCCCTTGTTTGGTCCTCACAACTGCCTCTTGATCCATGTACAAGTTCTGAATCAGCACAATTAAGTGCTCTGGGAGTCCCATTCTTCTCAAGATCATCCACAGTGTATTGTGGTCCACTCAGTCAAATGACTTTGCATAGTCAATGAAGCATAAGTAAACACCTTTCTCATAGTCTCCACTTTGAGCCAAGATCCATCTGGCATCAGTGTTCTCATGGATATAGCAGTGAATACATCAAATGATGTAGTACATTAGACAGATTTGCTGCAAAATAACAAAGATACAATTTTTATGTCTAACATGTACCTTACCCAATCCATGATATTTTCAAACTCCTCATAAAACCCAAAACTAAATTCACACCAACTCATAGCAACTCTTTATGTATGTGAAATATAGACAATGAAAAGGAAGTCAAAGGAAAATTTACACCTTTGAATTATGGTTTGATGAAGAATATAGAATATACCAAGGACTGTGCGAATAATGAATAAATCAAACTCGGAGGAAGTACAAGGATATAACTTAGAACTTAGGTTGGTAAAACTTTGTCATCAGGAAAGATCAATCACTAGAAGAGGATATCATGTTCCATAAATAACAATGTCAGCAAAAGTGAAAGACATCCTCCTTGGAGTGTGTTGACTCAATAACTACAACAATGAGTTAACACATAGCAATAGTTGTGAAAATGGAACAGGACTGGGCCATGATTCATTATGGTATGCTTAAGGTTACCATGAGTCAGAACTCACTCTAAGGCATCTAACAAAAACGGCATGATGACCCACCCTATTCAAGTATGACCTCTTGTTAACTGATAATATCTTCAAAGACCCTGTTTTAAACAACTTAACATTCATAGGTACCAGCGAACCAGCAATTTGTACATGCCATATCTTTTTGGAGGACACAGTTCAATATATAACATTAATATTGATTTGAAGCAGCTATATTTACATACTTGTTTTTCAATATTTTAATATGATCCATAAACTTAATTTATGATAAACAAGAGAAAATATTTTAATGAAACAAAATAATTAGGTTATAAATAAGTTATTATAATGACAAATATGGTTTTAATTGCTTTATAATGAATTGCTTAATTCATTAGGGTTGAGCTTAGGAAAGACATATTTTTACAAGTTTTCATCTTTATCCACTCATTGGTTATTTCCCCTTGATGTCCCCGCATGGTGAAGAATTCAAATAACTTTCATCTAAGTATTTCCTATGTTGACATTTTCATTGGCATTGAGATTTGTCGAGGAAAAGAAGTCAGACTATCTGGAAGACCTCAAGCTGCGGTGAGCGAGGCCCAAGTCCTGTGCTCTCCTCTTCCTCCTTCTGCTTGTCATCTCTGCTTCTTTATATTATCACTGAACACCTATTTTCTGTAATACATCTGCTCCAGAGCAGTTCTAGCTCTTCTCAACAAAGTAGCTACCTGCCAGGTGGTGGAGTTTTCAAATAGACACAAAGACACCAGAGAGTTTATTTTCAAAATTGATTGACGAAGCTCCACTATAGATACCAGGAAAATAGACCCAAGAGGAAAAGTTCCTTATAATTGCCACAGGCCTTGATCCTAAGGGTTTGATTTTCTTACAAACCACACCAAGTAGAACTTGAGGTTATTTCAAACGTTTATACAAATTAGGGTGTCATTTCCGTCTTAGAGCTCTTGGGAAGTAAATTTAGATGCATGGCACTTAAATGTGAGCCATAATTGACAGTAATGTATTTAACTCCTCCTTTTGGAGGTGAGGTGGAGAGAGAGGCTAACACCAGGGGCTTTGCTTCCAGCATCACAGCAACACAGCAGCCCCCACAGTACTACAAACTGATTGGCAAGTGGTGACCAGGCAGTGTTTCCTTCTGTTGTACATAGGCTTGTTCTGAAGTGCAACTTACTTGACAGCACTTAACAATAACAGTTGAAAATAGGGTACAATTTAATAATATAGCCAGTGTATGAAGAGAATTTGAACCAAAATAAGGGTATGAACATAGTTTATTGTTATTGAACAAGCCTGAATAGTTCTGGAAAAAAAACCTCTTGCATATAGATATAAATATATATATCTTTCTGAGGGAATAATCATACCATTTATGTAGAAATTTGATGTTCTTTCACTGAAAAATCATTACAGAAACTTGTAGACTTCTTAAGGAAGAGAATAACTCATAATTTAGAAAATGCTATCATGTAGCAGACATTGGAAAATGGATCGTTGCAGATGTAGTTAGGATAAATATTAGCACCTTATCATTTGATCTCCCTTAGGATCTATTGCAAGTATATTCTAATTTTTAATGTTTTCTGCTTTCTTTTTAGTTGAGGTTATCTGTTTTACTGTGTTATTGTTAATTTTTTTTAATGTTTTTCTATATATGAAATCCAGGATGGTGAATCTATAGAGCTAGTAACTGGATTGATGATTGTTTGGGGGTGCGGAGGACAGCTACTAATGATGAGTACAAGAATGAAGAAAATGTTCTAAAACTGTTTGTGGTGGTGATGGTATAACTCTTCTTCATGTGATTAATATTGAATTGTAAGATATGTAAACTATATGCCCCCAAACTGTTGGAAATATTTTAATTAATTTAAAATGTTTTAAATTAAAAAAAGTAAAGCAAAATGGGAATTTTCCACTCAATGAAACTGGCATGACAAAAAATACTACAGGGAACACTGGACAGAGATGGCCAACAGCAGCAAACAAACCTGAGAATAACAACAACATTCAGATATCAACACACTGAAAACAGTACTCAAAACTGCACAGAACTATAGACAGAACATGGAAACCAAGTAAACCACAAAAAAGAAATACTCCACCCATAAGAAATGACAGCAATCAACATGTACATTTCAAAAATAATAATCAATATTAACGGATTAAATGCACCATTCAAGGGACAAAGTGTAGCAGACTGGATCAGAAAACCAGTACCATCAATAGATTACAAGATTACAAGAAACAAAGAACTAGAGCAAAAATCAAAGGATTGGAGAAAAATTAACCACACTAATTGGTAACACATAAAAGCAAGAGTGTAAATATCAATATCCAACAAAATAGGTTAAAGGCAAAATAATATCATAAGATATAAAAACATAACACTACCTAAAGATTATAGGAAAGGCTGAACAAGAAGAAATACATCATAATGAAGGTATGCACTCAATAAGAGAAGCTCAAAATACGTTCATCAAACTCCTACAGCGTTTGACACGAGAAATGGACAGCACAGCAACAATAGTAGGAGATTTCAATATGCCACTACAGGACAGACAAATCATCAGGAAATTTTTCAATAAAAACACTGATACAACTAATTGATGTCCTAGACATATACAGAACGCTCCACCCAACAGAGCGTTATAAATTCCTTGGCAGTGCACACAGAACATTCACCAGAATAGACTATAAGTTACAACAGCAAAAATATTTCAAAACATTGAAATTCCACACTCCCTTTCCAAACACCATAATGCTATAAAATTAAAACCAACAATAGAAATAAGAAGAAACCAACAATAGAAATGAAATTAAAACCAACAAAAGCTCAGACGCATGGAAACTGAATAACACATAACTTAAAAGCTACTGGCTAATAGCTAATGTAATCGATATGATTTTAAACTATCTCGAACCAAATAAGAACAAAAACACAACATACGAAAACCTTTGGAATACAGAAAAAACAGTTACCAGAGGGCAATCTATAGCAATCAACATACACAAGAATAAAGGAAAGAAATACAAAATTAATACCTAAATCCAGTACCTAGAACAACTACAACAAAACTAACAAAATAAACCCCAAACATTAGGAGAAAAGAAATCCCCAGTACTAGAGCAAATAGAGTCAACTGGAAAACTAAAAAAAAATCAACAAGAAAAAAAGTTTGATTAATGTTTTAAATCAATTTGTTTCAACTCTGAAATCATTAACAAGATGGACAAACTACTGGCATCTCTAATGGGAGAAGGGGAGAGAAACACAAATAGCAAGATCTGAATGAGCTAATGAAACATTCTAGAGTTCCCGTCCTTCTCCAGATTATTCTCAGTTTATTCAAGTCCATGCATTCGAACGCCTTTGCGTCGTCAGTGAACAAAGGTAAACACCTTTCTGGTGCTCCCTTCTTTAGTCAAGATCCGTCTGCCATCAGCAATGACATCCTTTGTTCATTGTCCTCTTCTGAATCTGGCTAGATAGATCTTCTGGCAGCTCCCTGTCAATATGCTGCTGCAACTGTTGTTGGATGTTCTTAAGCAAAATTACTCTTGTGTACAATATCAATGATCCCATCATACACTCGAGCATTCTATTGGGTCGTCTTTCTTTGGAATGGGAATAAATATGGATCTCTTCCACTCAGTTGGTCAAATAGCTGACTTCCAAGTTTTCTGGCATGGTCAAGTGAGTGCTTCCAGAGCGTCTTCAGCTTTCTAAAACATGGGTGTTTCAATGGGTGTTCTGTCAATTCCTGGAGCCTTGATTTGGCTAAGCATTTAATGTAGTTTGAACTTCTTCCTTCAGCACCATTGGTTCTTGCTCATATGCTACCTCCTGAAATGGTGGGTTGTGGATTTGCTGGGCAGGGCGCGGGATGGGGGGGGGGTTGGATAGTAACTATATTCGTTCCCTCTTCTCTTGAGGAGCCTACATCATTCAATATTATACCTATAGAATCTTTCAAAATTGCAATTCAAGGCTTGATTTTTTTTCTTTTGAGTTCTTTCAGTTAAAGAGATGCTGAGCATACTCTTCCTTTTTGGCTTTCTAACTCTCGGTCTTTGCCTTTTTCATTATATTTTACTTGGTCTTCTCGAGCTGTCCTTTGAAATTCTCTATTCAGCTCTTTGATTTCATAGATTCTTCCCTTTGCTTTAGCTGCTCCTCAATTAAGAGCAAGTTTCAGAGATTCTGACATCCACTTTGATCTTTTCTTTCTTTCCTATCTTTGGAATGACCTTTTGCTTTATTCATGAAGGATGGTCTGAATGTCCTCCCACAGCTCATCAGCTCATCTGGCATTAATGTTAAATGTGTCAAATCTGTTCTTCAGATAGTCTCAAAATTCAGCTAAGATAGACTTAAGGTCATAATTTGGCTCTTGTGTACTTGTTCAGCTTTATCCTGAAATGATATATGAGAAATTGATTATCTGTTCCACAAGTCTGATTTTAGCTATTTTAACTTCTGCCTTGTGTCTTCCCACACACGTAGTCAATTTTAATTTTTATGTTTCCCATCTGAGTAAGTGCATACAAATAGTCACCTTTTGTGCTGTTGAAGAAAAGTTATTTGGTATGAACAAGCCAATTTTTTTTGTAAAATTACATCATGCAATCTCCAGCTTCATTTCTGTGACCAAGTCTGGATTTCCCCACTACTATACATTCCTCCTTATTTCCAACTTTTGCATTTCAAACACAAATGACTATCAATGCATCTTGCATTTTAAAAATCAATTTTTGGGTAAAATCATTGGTAGAATTCTTAAATTTCTTCATCACTAGCTTCTCTGGTGGAAGCATAACTATGAATAATAGTGGTATTGATTGGTTTTCCTTGAAGGTGGGTACATAAGATCCAATCACACATAAGATTGTACTTGATAGATTTCTTAAGATCCTTTCTGACACTGAACACCATATCATTCTTCTTTATTGTGCTATTCCAGCATAGTAAATCATATGATTTTCTGATTCAAAGTAGCCAATACTAGTCCATTTCAACTTAGTAATGCCTAGGATGTCGATCTTCAGGCATTCCAAGTCCAATATTCTTAAACTCATATTTTGCACATTCCAATTCCAATCATTAGAAGAGTTTACAACCACTTCTCTTTTCTTTGAGTTTTGCCAAATCAGCAAATGAAGATCTTGAAGGGCCCACTCCAACAGGCTCTACTAGGCTCACATCACCATGGTTCACGCTCCTCCAAGAAATCAGCTCTTCTTCAGTCAACTTGCCAGTGCTCTTGGATCTGCGGGTCCCATCTACCTGCTATATCTGAGACTATGTTCTGCTTCCTTTGTTTAGGCTTTCGCTGTTTGAAAAGACTTGGAAGCTATGCAAAAGGATTTTGGGAGTTCTTTCTCTGGCATGAGGAGCCAAGTCCCTTTTTGTTGTGCATTCTTAGTCTGGAAGCTACACTGAAACCTGTGCACTTTGGGTGACCCTGCTGGCACTTGAAATATCAGTGACATACCTCCAGCATCGCAGCCCCACATAAGCCACCACAGTACCACAACCTGACAGACAAGTGATATCTTAAGATCTAGGAGCAACAAACAAAGTAATAAATTCAACTGCCTTAAAATAATGTTCTACAAAGAAAATAAGTTAATCACTGAAAAAAATCTGCAGCTCATGTTTCAATGAATAAATTGACATAATATACAAAGATACACTCCTAGAAATCAAGAAGAAAATGATCTATAACCCAATAAAAATTGGAAAAAGCATACGAACCAACCTCACATGAGAAAATTATAAATATTTCCTTAAACATATAAAAAGAACGTCCATATCAGTCATAATAAGAGAATTGTAGGCAAAAACACTCAGAGGTATAATAATTTCCTCCTGTAAGAATAACAGAAATTCAAATTTGGGACAGCATGCTGTGCTGTTGAAGCTGTATGTATGAAATTATACATAATTTTAAAGGAACTATGAAGACAAATCCTTTTGATTTTGAAATAATGCATTTTGCAACAGTGCTTGTAACAGTAAAATTACAACATTAGGTACCAATAATGGCATTTTTATTAGTTAAATATTTTCTATCCTACAAAAGAACGTGATTCTCCCAGACAATAGTATCTACAGGGCATATTAATTAAGTGAATAAATCAAGATTTGGAAGATTGTATAAGATATATTGTGTTTTGCTCAAAAAAGAAAAAAGATAAGAGTATATTTGTCATATGTATTTGATATTGAATAAAGAAACATTGAAAGGATGTAAAAGAAAATAACAGCTATCCATGTAAGGTGGAAAGAGAGAAAGAGAGTGGAAGTAGATGGTGTATGAGAGACTTTTAGTGAATACTTCTTTATATCATATATATTTCTGTACCATATAATACATACCCTATTCATTCATCAAAGAATACTAACTATGATCAAAGTCATTATTTCTTCTATCCACTTTAATTATTCTACATTCAAGAGCAAGTTTCAGATTTCTTCTGCCATCTGGGTTTTGTCTTTTTTTCCTTTCTGTGTTTGTCTGTTTGCTTTTTTTATTAGTGACCTTTTGCTTTCCTCATGTATGATGTTCTTGATGTCATCCCACAGCTCATCAGATTGCCTGGCATTAGTGTTCAAATTATCCAGTCTGTTCTTGAGGTGTCTACATTCAGGTGACATATATACTCAAGGTTGGCTTTTGACTTCTGTGAACTTGTTTTAACCATCTTCAATTTCAGCCTGAATTTACAAATGAAAAATGTATGATCTGTTCCACAGTTTGCCCCAGGCCTTGATTCTGCTGTAATTGAGATTTTTCGTGTCCTTTTGGAAAGAGGTAGTCAACTTGATTTCTGTGGAGTCTTTCTGTCTTGGTCCATTTGTGCAGTCACCATTTATGTTGTAGAAAACAGGTATTTGCAATGAAAACATCATTGGTTTTGTGAAATTCTATTATGTGATCTCCAGCTTCATTTTTATGACCAGGGCCATAACTTCCAGCTACGGACCTTTGCTTCCAATATTTTCATTCTCATGGCCAATAATTATGAGTGCATCTTAATTGCATGCTTTATAAGTTTTTGACTGAAGTTGGGGAAATTCTTAAATTTCTTCATTACTAGCTTCAGTGGTGTTTGCATAAATTTGAATAATAGTTGTATTAAATGGAATTCCTTGCAGGCATATAGATATTCTTCTACCACAGACAACATTATACTTCAAGATAGATCTTAAAATATTCTGCTTGCTAATGAATTTGTGTGGGATACAGAAAGATTTCTCCCAAGTTGTCTCCCCCAAATATTTATCAAACCTAGCTGCTTGCTACACATGGCAAATGACTATACACTTGTAAGTCAATGAAAGCAGGCCAGAGGTTACTCTCCCTAAGGGTTGTCAGACATCTAGAGCAATCAGACTGTGTAGTCTGTCCCACTCTAAGTAGGACCCATTTCCTTCTAATAAGGAGAGTAGAGTGTTTACCTGAAGGAGAGCCCAGGAAGGTTATGCCCACTCAAGGCTGACCAACATTAGGCTTCCAGATTGAGTCTAGGTTACGCCCATCTTGTCACATGTGTACTCCCAGTACCTCTCCTTCCTATTACATGTACACCCCTAGCTCATCCCCTTCCTGTCATGCTTGTGCCTATTGTACAGCCCCTTCCTGTGATGTGTGTAGTTACCTGTGCCCCTTAAGTTTATATAGGCCTTGGCCAGTGAGGTAGTTTATTGTGCCAACCTGGCCAATAAAAACATTGTGGGGTTAATTGAAGAGCGGAAAGACAAATGACTCAGTGAGCCTCACCTTTCTAGTTCTCTGGTCTCTTGCTTTCTGATGGTTGGACTAGGGTGCAGCTGCCTTAGCCAGTTTCCTGCTTTAGCTGGCAAGGTAAAGCATATGAAGCACACATTTTAAATCAATATGAACCATAACCCAAATGTATTATGAAAACCACTTACATTTGTATGTCCCAGACTTTTATATATGTATTTTCTTTTCTTTCATTTTTTTCTATTTTGCTTTTGCTATATTAACTTGTTTCTTGCTATTTCCTTAGTCATGTAGAAAGTATTTAAAACAGAATTCAGTGAGTTGTTCACAACAGTTTTACAAATCTGGTATGTATTATGAAAAATACTGATATTTCTAAATCCCCAGAATCCACTGATGGCAAGTCAGTTCTCAACTGTTCCCAAGAATTTCCTAGACTGTAAAACTTTTTTTTGTTTGTTTTACTCATTTTATTGGTGCCTCTTACAGTTATTATAACAATCCATACATCAATTGTATCAAGCACATTTGTACATATGTTGTCATCATCATTTTGAAAACATTTTCTTTCCATTTGAACCCTTGTATCAGCTCTTTTTTTCCTCCCTCCACACCCTTCCACAAAATTATTATTATTTTCATATCTTACACCATCTGCTGTCTCCCTTCATTCATGTTTCTGTTGTTCATCACCTTGGGAGGTGGGGGTGGGGGTTGGAGGTGGGGGTCTTATACATCGATCATTGCAATTCATTACATCTTTCTACTCCCACCTCCCCGCTTTCTACCCTCACTTTCCCCCTACCCTCATGGTATCACTCTTCCCATTATTGTTCCTGAGTGGTTTATCATTCCTGGATTTCATGTGTAAAGAGCTCTTATCTGTACCAGTATACATGCTCTGGTCTACCTGGATTTGTGAGGTAGAACTGGGGTCATGATAGTGTGGGTGAGGAAGCATTAAATAGCTAGAGGAATGTTATACATTTCATTGGTGCTATGCTGCACCCTGGCTGGCTCTTCCCTTCCTTGTAACCTTTCTGTAAGGAGGTGTCTAATTGTCTACAAATGGGTTTTGGGTCTCCAATCTAATCCCCCTCGTTCACATCGATATGATTGTTTGTTTGGGTCTTCTGATCCTGTGCACACTTTGTGATAACACAGGATGTTGTGCTTCTTCCATATGTGCTTGTTGCTTCCCTGCTAGATGGCTGCTTGTTTATCTTCAAACGTTTAAGACCACAGACACTATATCTTTTAATAGCCAGGCCCTATCAGCTTTCTTCACCACATTTGCTTATTCACCCATTTTTGTCTTCAGCAATTGTCTTGGGAAAGTGAGCATCACAGAATACCAGGATACAAGAACAAGTATGTCCATTTTCTACCTTGATACTTAACATTTAAATATATGACATGCACATAGATCGATGTCCCTATTATTATATATTAATATATTTACATATGTACATGCCTGTATTTATACCTCTATAAATGCTTTTGCCTCCTAGTTCTTTCCTCTTTTTCCTTTTACTTTCTTCTTGTCTCATTATTGTGTTTGATCTTCATACAGCTTTCAGCAATTTCTCTTGGATACATTACACTTGATCAAACTCCACCAGGCATTCTATGCCCTCCTCACCATTGATTTTAGGTCACTTTTTGTTCCCTTTTCCCTGAGTTTGTTTGCTTCCCTTTTCCTTTCCCCTAGCTCCCCTAGAACCATCGGTCCTGCTGTTTTCTCCTCCTGATTGTTTATCCAATCTTATATAGACAGACATGGGGGGGGTGGCTATAAAGAGTTCCAGGTCTGTCTGTTGACCTTCATGAATATTTTCTGATTGAGTCTGATGAAATGCCAAACCCTGTCCCCAAAGTCTATTTTTGGGATTCCTTGGGGGACTTCATTGCTTTACTCCCCTTGCTGCTCTGTTGCATTCCCTTCATGTTTTGCTCCTGTGTGGGGTGAGGGGGAATGGTGGAGGGTGGGCATTGAGACCAGGCATTATTCCCACACTTTACCTCCTGTTTTTACCCCCATAGAGCTATGGGTCAGTGAGGGGATGCCTTGTGGTGGGGTCGGCTCTAAGAGGTCCTCTCTGTGCATTGGCTGCTCCGAGCAGGAATATCATCCTTTGGGCTTGGTGGGCCAGGATGGGATCCTATCTCTCTCTCTCTCTCTCTCTCTCTCCTTATCTTTCAGTGTGTCCGGAGCAGACCCGCTCCTCTCCCTGAGCTGTATCTTCAATACTGTCCCCTGTATGGCATTCTTCTGGGGAGGGGGGCGGGGATCCTCCTAACTCTTTACAGAAGCAAATGGCCTCATCCTTCTCACACAGAGGAGCTGGTGGGTTTTGAACTACTGAATGTGTGGTTCACTGTCCAATGCTTATTACACCAATTTACCAAGCATCCTTTATTTCTATAATGTCTGAGGCTTATGCAAGATTAGGATTCAGCAAACAGGCAAATGATCTGACAAGCAAGAAAGGGCCATGTGTGCCTCTTCAACGTATTCTACCTTTATGATCTGGAAAATGAAGGTGGGTTTTAATCACACATACTCACTAACATAAGAACTAAAATGTTTGCATGGGGTTGACGGTGACTCAGGATAATCCACCTGCATCAGAGTAGAATTATGCTGCGGAGGGTTTTCAATGGCTGTTGTTTCAGATGTTTGTCGTGAGATCTTTCTTCTGAGGAAGCTTCAGGTGAATAGACTGTAATGATTCAATTATCAGGCAAGTTTATTAATCTTTTGCATCACAGGTTTGAATTTATTCTAAAGGCTAAACCCCTATGTTACAGATTGCTTAATTTATTCCATAGGTAAAATTGCAACATATGATTGTAGAAGAATATCACCACACATTTCTTGGAAATTATTGCTCAGGATAATATTTTATGCTTTAAGGTGCAAAGTATATCATTTCAATGTGTTATAAAAACCAAAAAGATAAATCCAATTCCTAAGGTAAATTCAGACTGATAGCAATCCTATGGGGGCAAATTAGAACTGCTTTTCAGGGTTTCTGAGATCATAGATATTTATAGAAGCAGGGAGCTGCATCTTTCTCCAAAGGAGTGTCTTGTGGTTGGCAATCAATCTTGTGGTTAATAGCCCAAGATTTAACCCACTATGACATGAAGGCATTCTGTAAGTATGTTAACTTTATCTGTCTACCCATCGATCCATCAATCCATCCATCAATTTATCCATCCATCCATCCATCCATCCATCTAGGCACAGGTACATTCATGGATCCAAATTATGGGTTTGTCTTTAGACCAAGGAGAATGCTATGGAGGGGCTAACCTTGAATTCATATGACTAACTACAGGAGTGAGTGGACATATGACTTTAAGTAGATAAGGGATTGTCAAATGACAAAAGCTTATTAGACCAAGTAAATTTCTTTAAAAGACAGGAGTCCCTGGGTAATGCAAATCATTAATGTGCTTAGTTTTAACCACAAGGTTTCATATTCAAGTTGACTCAGAAATAGCTTGGAAGAAAAATCTGAAGATCTGCTTCTGGAAAATTCACCAGTGCAACCCTTTAGACCTACGCTGGGATTTACTTGACAGAGACAGCAGAGAAACAGAGCGCATCAGAAGAGTAATAAAGACCTGTGCTTACTGTAGCAAACATCTCTTCAACAAAAGGAAGCAACGACGCAAAACAACTCAGAGAGGAGCAGCTTGAACAAGTAGCTCTTATCTCTGGATGTGGTCAATATGCATGCATACAAAATTGGTAACTATTCTATCAATTCATCTCAAGCTGGGAGTATTGTTTTTCCTCTTGTATGTAAACACTCAGAGTCTGAATTCATGACTAGAGATATTGACCAAATGTCATCATGTTGATGCTAAAGCCATTATATATTTTTTTTCTTCCCTATGATATTTTGTGTGTCTGCTATGATTTTATCAATACTAAGCACTGGATCCTGGGAAGATAATTTTGGTTAGATAATAACTAAGGGGTTAGAGATGGCTTGTATTCTAAACATTCTTGATATGGGATTAGGGCTAAAATAATGTTGTGCCTAACTTATCTTCAAACCCTTTATACGTGAGGATTATAAGTTGTGGGAAACAGAATGATTTCTCCCAAGTTGTCTCTCCCAAATACGTGCCGAACTTAGCTGCTTGCAAATGACTATACACTTGGAGGTTATAAGAAGTATATCAGGGATCATTCTCCCTAAGGGTTATCAGCCATCTAGAGCAAGTGGTCACCACTGTTTATCCCACAACAAGTAGGGCCCACTCCCTTCTGATAAGGATAGTAATTGTCTGTTTCCTTGTAGGAGACCCCAGAGAGGTCAAGCTGGCCCAAAGATGACCAAGGTTAAGCCACCATCATGAATCTAGGGTCCGCCCGTCTTGTCACATGTATACCCCTAGATCTTCCCATTCCTATGGGCACACCCCTAGCTCATCCCCTTCCTGTCATGCTTGTGCCTATCGTACATTCCCTTCCTATGATGTGCATGCCTATTGTTCTGCCCCTTCCTGTGATGTGTGCTTACCTGTAATTGTGCCCCCCTAAGAAGATATAACCCTAGTCAGCAATAAAGTTGGGGCTCTCTCCTGCTCTGGAGGCCGGGCTCTCCCCATGAGGATCACCAAGCAGGGCTGAGGTGAGCATGCTACCAGGAATTGTGTCTGACTCCATTATTCGACTCGCTCCTATATCTCATGCTCTCTATGACTTTACTATAATCTTTATTTATAATTGCTATACAGTTGCACTTACCAGACCTATGATGATTTGTTAGGGACCAACCTCTCCCTGCAATAAGTTATTTGACTGACGTGAATTTCATTCAAATTCTGAAATTCCGGGGAACATATGTACTCATTCCATCAAGAAAGAACCCAGACATCTGAAAATATATCACCAGTACTTCTAAAAAAAATACATTGCCCCAAACAGAAGAGAACTTGGTGCTATATTGGTTATGCATTGGGATGCTAATCACAAGGTCAGTAATTAGAAATTACCAATCACTCCAAGAGAGAAAGATGAGACTTTGTATTCCCACATAGTGTTCCAATCTCAGAAACTCAAAGGGGCAGTTAAACCTTGTCCTATTAGGATGCCATGAGACCGAATTGACTTGATGGGATGGCAGTGAGTTTGGTTTTTAGCTTTTGAGAAAAATATGACCATTTAAATTTAAATTGAAGTCATTAAATTTTGGAATTTAATTTTTAACATCAAGACTGATTTGGGGTTTTAACACCTTTTAATTTTAATGTTTTCTGCAATATGTTAGAAAGGAGTTTAAATTGTGAAATTTCAACTCTTGAAATTTCAACTTTTCAACATGTGAGGGAGTTTGTATGGCATCTCTATAATGTTGGATTTTTTTAATGAGTAATTATGTTTATCCCAGTATTGAGTATTGTGAAATAATTTAATGTTATTTTATGTTTTTACTTCTGGGTGACAGGTACATAAATTCCATAGGCATAAGTGAATTGATTTTGTCTTTTTCTATAAAAAGAACCATGGTCAGAAGCCTGTTGGGTGAGCCAATTTGATCATGAGTGAGGTCTTTAAGCCCATAGACAATGACAACTGAGGAAGTAGAGAATGTGAAAGGCAAAGTCAAGTTCAGAATGTGTCTTTGTGAAAACTTCAGCCTCCTCCACAATGGAAAGGACCCAATGCCATCGAGCTTCCTTTTGTTAATTGACTGTTCTTTCCAATTTTGTGCCAATTTTGAAAAACATCATTACTCTCTACTCTTGCCCATTTGGGCAACTAGTATTGGCGGTAGAATCACTTTTTTAAGAAGAAATTTAACTTTAGTGTGCCTATCCATAGCCTGTGGATCTGATATTATTGCCACTTTGTTCCTCGGCCCATTAAACAGGCAGTGCCTAATTTTGGGAAAGAGCCATATTCATGTGCAAAGCTTCAATAAAAATGGTCTATGTCATAGATACCATGGTCAGAGTAGGTGCCATGAGATATAATTACTCTCTCTTTTGGCATATTCTTATGAATCCATATCTACCAATGTCTCAGATATCTTTTTAACAATGCAATTTCTTCCCAAATACCTAATTAACCAATGAACCCATTAATTAATGCGTATGAAATAGTATAGCAATATCGTTTTAATAGTCCATCCTTTATGCAAAGTATATCTAGATATATTCCAGGAAAACTTGTTCTGACCCTCCATCCTAAAGAAGAGCTCTAAGGCCAGAGAAATCCATTTCTTCCTTAGTTTTGCACTACTCATAAACCAGATACTTTCCTACAGGTATTTTTCTAACAGGTAATCATGGGAATTCATCTGTTGGTCACATGTGTGATGAAAAAGAAATGATATTGCAGTAGATGAAGGACCCTAGAGGTCAGAACTACCTGTTCCTAAAACTTATTTTGACTTCAAAGCCAGCCTTATCCTGACCATTGTTGTGACATTTCCTATAGGTCATGGAGTGCTGCCGTGTGCACACTCAAATGTATGGCGTGGCAAATCAGATAAGGGACACTTTGTGATAGGTAGCTCAGGTCACATGATCACATAGTATCTCATTAAGGCCCTACCCTCTTAAATAACTCAGTACCAAGCCAAAAGCCATTTTAAAGGTTAGAGAGTAAAAGCGAAGGCATGGTTATTTGTCAAAGAGATCATGCATGGACCCTACAGAATCCTTAGGGGTCTGCCTGGTGCACCTAGTCTGGTTTTCCACAAGATCCATACAGTATCCTGAACTGCCACAGATAGCTTGAACACTATTGTACAACTAAATCATGAAGACCTAATTACAGAGCAGCTTGTATGACAGCCTGGACCAGCTGAAGAGGCTGTTCTCAATCTGACCTGAAGTCAAAGCTGACATCCTTAGAAGATGCTTGGGAAATGGGTTAAAGCACAGCACTTGAAATTATGTGTCTCCAAAATCTAACCCAAGCCAAACTCGCTGCCATTGTTCAGGTCGGCTCATAATGACCCTCTAGGACAGAGTGGAACTGTACCTGTGGATTTCAAAGGCTGTACATCATTATGAAATGTCATCTTTCTCCTGGGGAGCAACTGGTGGGCTTTAACTGACAACCCTAGCAGCTTAAGGCCATAGTTCATCAGGGCTCCTTTCAAAATCCAAGGAGGTCCAAAAAAGTGTTATCCTTAGAGAAAAGTTGTGCAAGATAGAATGAATTGTATATCACATTTTCCTGGGATATGTATATCAGCCCCTATTCCCTGGACCTTTCAAAACTCCCCAAACTGCCTGACCTCTAATGTTTATGTGTTACTACTCAGTTCTTATTTGCCTTATCGAGGAACCCAGGTGCCCGTGACTTTTGTTCACCAGGTGCTATTGGTCTATCTCATTTAACAGAGTGAATCAGCTCATTCCTATGGTATTATGGGACAATCAAGATCTTTAGGAAATAAAGAGTCACAGACTCAGTCAGGCGACATATCTCGACCAAGAAAGGAAAGATGCATTGTTGTCACCGACAGATGACAATACGTTGCTCTGGGGGCCTCTACTAATACAGACATAGTAATTGCATAGCAGGAGTGACAATCTGTGTTGATTGCTCCAGCAATAGGGCAAAATCTGGAATCCAACTGCAGTCGAGGTCACCATCTGGTTAGATTTAGAGTAAATTCACTTGATTCTCCAATTCCAATCTGCCAACTTCATACATCCATCAGGAAAATTGGATGAGTATGTTCCGGGAGCCTCCACAGCTCAGTCTTTTAAGGCTTTGAAGACTGCAGGGCCACGTTGTTCTAGTCATGTGTAGGGAGGAGCAGGATTCATTAACCATTTCTACCACAGAGATTTCACTCCTGATTTCAGAGAGCTCGTGAAGTTCAGGGATTTTATTTTCAATGATGTATCCAGGAACTGAGCTGTCCATCCTATGAGATTAAAGAACACAGGAAGAATTTATGAACTAGAAAGTCCCACCCACAGTAAGGTGGACTTAGACCAGAATACTCATAAATTCCGGCTCTAATTAGTGGGCCCTGGCGGTGCTGCCTGGCAGAGGTGTGTCTATGGAAAACAGCGCTTGTGGCAATCAGCTTTACATGTCTGAATTCTCTCTCATAGGTGGCAATGGAAAGTGCAGTGGTGGATAGAAACTACTCGCTGCTGCCTCACCCCAGAGCCCCTGATTCAAGTGGTGCCCAGGGGGTGTCCAGTTATGTTCTGTTGGCTGTGTCTACTGAGATTGATGTTAGCTCCGGGCCAGTGTCAGTAAGCAGTAATCAGAATACGACAAGGAAATTTCCCTTTTCCCACTGTATGTTCACCCTAATACATAAGTCTCGATCTCTTTGAGAAAGGCCAGGAAGAACATAAAAAGCATATGCTTATGATGATGTCACCTCTAAGTTATCTAGAGTCCTATTTATTCAAAGAATTCTGGGTTTAGGTATAAGTCTGAAAATTAAGTAAAAAGCTGGGCCTCTCAATTATAGGTCAAATCATACTTCAAGCCATCTGATTTATATTTTCACTTACTTAGAAAAAGTTGGCCCTTAAAATGATTCCCATCTATTCAGTTTTAAGGGTGCACCTTGCTGCCCTCACTAAAACAGGCATGGTTAGAATAAGTGAGAAGCCGACAAAAGAGGCCAATACCCAAAGGCCATTTTGTAAAATACATTTTATTGTGTTAACTATAAAATATTATATAATAAAGCATTTTCCAGTTTAAGATTATTTGCATTCACTATCCAATGGCAGTAGTCATCATATTGTGTAATTACTATATATTTTTTCTTTCTTCATTTTTGTTTTTATATCAGCCTTAACAGATGTTCAATGTCTCTTAAGAAAGACTCCATCTTTCTCTCAAGCCTCCCATCCATGGTCATCACTAATAAACTTTGGTCTCTACAATTTGCCTATTTTATAAATACAAAATCAGTCAGCATGGTTAAAATACAAAATTAAGGGGGAGGTCAGCCTAAATTTTATAAAAATCACAGTAGTCAAGCTTCTAGAAGAGTTTTATTTTAACTTAACAGAATCAATCCTTGGCTTGAATTCATAAATAAGATCTCATATGGGATTCTTTTAAGATTATGTAAGTTGGCAAATTAATGTGCAGCTAGGCACCCAGAATTTTGGAATCATAGCAAGTGAGGAAAATCCAGATCTCTTATCAAAAGGGTAATCTGATATAACCAATTGGCAGCCTGGGCATAGAATGTAATGACATAAGACTTCAAATAGCTCAAAGAACTCATTGAAGATCATTTTCCATGGATGATGGAGGATCCAGTACAATAGTCTCACAAGTTTCTACAATACCACTTGGTCTAACCCCACCTTTTGATAAAGAAAATACTGTAAGTACTTGCCTCAAGCTGACTCTCAGAATTTATTTACGTTCTTCGGGCACAGGATGAAAAAGAAGTTAAATGTTTATGCATAGAGTCATAAAATCCTGGAGAAAGGATGTGAAGAGCTCGTCTCTCTCAATCCTCTGATTATAGGCACAAGTAAAGGAAAGCCTTTCCCAATTGCCTGCAAGGCTATCATCTAGGTGTTGGGCATGCTGGGTTCTCATCTGGAGGGTTAACTGAGAAAGGATTCACTACCAAGTTCATTCAGATTGTTGGCAGAATTGATTTTTTTTCCCCCAGCTATAGGACTCATAGAGGAACCTTTCTTTGAAGACAACAAAGGATAAAAAACACTCTAGAGTCAGGTTGCTGCAGTTAGTTCAGCACAATCAAGGAGTACCATTTACTTCGCCATGTTCTATTGTTTAAAAATTATCACACTCTTTATCCCCTGCATTGCAGTGGGTTCTCTATACCTATCTCTCACTTTCGTTATGTTAATACAAAAGAAGCTTACACAAAAGAAGGTACTACCAAGTATGTAGTATAGGTTGTGATCGATGACTGGGAAATATGCTGGTGTTAAATAGAAAGACGGTAAAACCATCTAGGCAAGGCGGGACTCCTGGTGTGCAACCTGTGTATTTGCCCAGGGTTACACACACACAAATATGCCCCATGCTTAGTTTAATGCTCTTCTGTCACTGCTTTAAAAGTATTCATTATTTTGACACAAGGCCCTTTATTTTCATTTTTCAGTGTCTCACAAATTCAGTGCATCCAGCATTCTAGTATTTGACAAAGGTAAGAGGTCATACAGTGGTCTCTTAGAAAACTGGCCTTGAGATAGCTACAGTCATGGACAAAGCCATGCAGGCCAATGCTGTTAGGTGCTATGGAGTTGACTCTGACCCATAAGGATGCTATATACCATAGAACAAAACACTACCCAAGCCTACAGTATCTTCACAATTGTTCTTAACCCTCAGTCTATTGTTGCAGCCACTGTATCCATCCATTTCATTAAGGGTAGGACATTGGTAATGCCTAAATGGGCCAATGAACCTTGAGTGACCCATTCTTAAAAGTAAGTAACCAGAACTGACTCCAGGCTCCAGAATTTACCAATTATAAGGTTTTGGAGTCAAAGAAATGACATCTATACTTTTTACCAAAATAATCTCTGCTACCACTATTAAAATAGATAGTTCTCTAAAGTTTGTTCTCTGTCCTTCCAGAAATTATTCGTGATTCTGTTTATTAGTCTCTTTGTTAGACCACTCGACTGGTTACATTAAGGGGAAGAATTGTAACCATTTAAAGGCCAACTCCATTTGAAACACACATACATATCTTATTAGTAGTGCCCTGGAAAGAGAATTCTGCTACTTTTTTTAAGGTATTAAAGAAAAAAGAGGCTTATTACTATATAACAGACCCCACTTGATTAAATTTGTGTAATGCTTTCCATAACAATAATTTGTTCCCTAGTTATATTTTTAGACATGCTTTGCAGATGATTTTTTTTAAAAAAACAACATTGTCTATAAAAGAAATAATGAAAAGTAATAAATACTCAAGCAGAAAAAATAAAAATATGAAATGAGCAGATTTATTTATTGATTCATTTCCTAGATAGTCAGTTCAAAAGACAAGGCCAAGTAACATAATAAATTTATTTTGAAATATTTTAGATGTGTCATACTAATTTTCCAAAATTTTTTTAGTGAACAGAAAGAAAACATCATACTTATCCCATTCTTACACTTGCACACACATACATTTGTAGTGCAACCTTGTAAGGCTCTCTCTCCCATGCAGAAAGAAAGAAAGATCTGGCCCTTCCACTAGAATCCATTAAGGTCAATGAAAACTCTCCCTTTGGGGCCAGGAAGCCAATTGAGCTTCGCATCCTGTGCTGTTAATAAGGAATCCCCTAGGTGCTGCTCTTTCACCATGCTGAGGCCTGGAGGTGGTTGCTTGGAATGCAGTCGAAGTCCCCACAGGTACACCTACCCTCCAATGATCCCACCCAGAGCGGTGCCCTGAGTTGCCTCCCAGGACAGAGCAAGGGTGGACGATCTTTGCGGTTGTATTTTCATGCCTTGATAAATACACACTTAATGAGATGGATTACCTCATTGAATTATTTATTTTAAAAAATCAACAAATACATGCTTTACCTATGACTGATCTAGCAAAAAAGAGACAAAGGATTTGATTCAGACCAGACAAAAAGAAAAGAGGCCTATCACAACCACCAACACACAACAAAAGCAACATGCCCCAGCGGGATCTGCAATGCAACAGTGATTGCAGCCAGAAAGATACGGAGGTAATGTGGCAAGTGCGCCAGAGAATGTGTGAATGCTTGCCAGGGTCACCCACCCTTTGGTGGAATAAGCTTTCTGTAGCCAGCAAGGAGCTTGGAAACAATTCTCGTTCACTGTGCAGGTGTTTCTTCGTCATTGTAGGCACCATACAGACTGAACTTGCTATAGTTTAAGATAAACATTTTCATTCATTTCTTGCACTGAGGAATCTATGAAGGTTACCTGGAAAAGAAAAACTTTGCTCAGTGGCCTTAAATAAAGAACATGCCTCTTGTTATTGTTGTTAGGTGCCACTGAGTTGGCTGCAGACCGTAGAGACACTATACACAACAGAACATGGCGCGGACCTATGCCATCACGTTTGTTCCCATGCCTGAGCCCATTGATGCAGCCACTGTGTCAGTCCCTCTTGTTTAGGGCCTTCCACCTTTTCAAAACTTCTCCAGGGATTGGATTCTCCTGACAAGATGTCCAAAGTATGTAAAATGAAGCCTTGATTTAGATGAGACAAAATAATAATAATAGCCTATCATAACCAAATACCAGCGATGTAGCTCTCCATGGCAGTAACACCTTGGTTTTAGAGGACAGAAATTTCATTTTCAACATCCAATAATACCTGGTTAAACCTAATAAATGTTAGACAAATTTTATATTTTCATAGAACAAGACCACATCTAAAAAGTAGGTAACTAGTAATGACAGTGTTCTTCAATCATATTTAAACATGAAAACATTCAACTACAAGAGGGTTTCTATACATTTTGTTTGGGAAGAGTTCTCAGTGTCTTCCATTTATTAGGTATCTAATATGCATGCAACACAAGACCAAACTATAAAGTCAAACTCACAGCCATGCAGTAAATTCTGATTCATGATGGCCTATAGGACAAAGTAGAATTGCCCCTTTGGTTTTCTGAAGCTGTAAGTCTTTTGGGGGCAGAAACTAAACAAGCAAACTAACTAATTGTAATTGAGTCAACTCTGACTCATAGTGGCCTTATAGGACAGGGCAGAGCTGCCCCTGTGAGTTCTGAAACTAACTCTTTATGGGAGTAGAAAACCTCAAATTTCTCCCATGGAGCTGTTGGTGGTTTTAAATTGCTGACCTTGCAGTTAGCAGCCCAAAGCATAACCAGTATGCCGCCAGGACTCCAATGGGAGGAGAAGCCTCATCTTTCTCCCACAAAACAGGACACATTAAAATTTATGAATAACAAATATCACAGATTTTATACACTGTTATGGTCGGTTTAATTTTTTTTACCTTCTTATAACCCAAACTCATTGACACCGAGTGTATTCTGCATCACAGCGGCCCCATGGTTCAGAATGTTTCAAGGTTGTCATCTTCAAAGAAGCACACTGATACATATTTCCCCTGCTGACCAGCTTGTATGGAACCATTAGCAGTGAGCACTTTAACCGCTCCACCACCAGAACTGTGTATTTGCTATTATCATTGTTGTATGTTTTTAGCTGATTCCAAATCATTGTTTTTGGCAAATGCCAATAAATCAGTTCTGACGCACAGAGACCCTATGCACAACAGAATGCAACGTTGCCCAATTCGGCCCCACCTTCAAAATTGTTACTATGATTGAGCCCATTGTTACAGTCACTGTGTCAATCCATCTCATTAAAGGTCTAACTCTTTTTCTTTGACACTCTACCAGGCATGATGGTCTTCTCCAAAGACTGGTGCCTCCTGATAACATGCCCAAGACACATGAGCAAAAGGCTTGCTTCTCAGCAGTATTTGGGCTGGTTGAAGGCAGACCTCTTAGGTGCAGTGGTCCTATTCCTTTACTGCTTTCTTCACTCTTCAACAGTTTGTGGAAATTAGGTTGCTGTTGTTAGGGTCTCTTGAGCTGGGTCTCACTCATAGTGACCTGACATGTATAGAAGGAAACATTACACAGTCCTATGTCATTCTTGGAGGTATTGTGATATGTAAACATATTTTGTAGCCTTTGTGTCCCTTTCCCTCATTGAGAGTTCTCCTGTTTTTGAGTGATTGTCTACTTTACCAAGCGTAATGTTCCTGTCCCAGGATTGATCTCACCTTCTAACATGTCCAAAGCACATGATACAAAGTCTTTCCATCCTTGCTTCTCAGGAGCCTTTTGGCAGCACTTGTACCAAAACTAAAGTAACTTCACAGCCATTGAGTTGATTTAGACTTATTACAAACCTTCCAGGAGAGGGTAGAATTGCTCCTGTGGGTTTCCAAGACAGTAATTCTTTATAGGAGTAGAACAACTTGTCTTTTTTCCCCGTTGGAGTAGCTGGTGGTTTTGAACTGCAGATCTTTTGGTTAGCAGTCCATGGTACTTTCAGTATTATTCACCAAGAACATAATTCAAATTTATCAATTCTTCTTTGGTCTTCCTTATTCAATGTCCAACTTTTATAGCATATTTTCCTAAAGAAATACATCATGTTATTTTTTAACTGCTGCTTCCATTGATTATAGATACAAACAAAATGAAATCCTTAACAAAATAACTCTTGCTTGGTTCATCGTGATGCTGCCTAGTGTTCAGCTGTGTTTTCGTTTTCTTTACATTCTGTTGTAATTTGATCCATCATCAGCAATATGCCATAGAATTTTTCAATATTGCAACTTGAGGCTTGGATTTTTATTTTAGTTCTTTCAGATTGGGAAATATTGACCAGGTTCTTCCTTTCTGGCTTTCTAACTCCAGATCTTTGCACATTTCATTTGAATATTTTGTCTAATACATTTCCTAATCTATCTTACCTGCCAGTTTTCCATGCTGTGGTAGCCTGCATGCTGCTGTCAGGCTGGGCATCATGCCACTAATATTTGACATGCCAGCAGGATCATCCAGGGTAATCAGGTTTCAATGGCACTTCTAGATTAAGAAAAAACAACAAGGAAGATATACACTGTCCACTTGTAAGTGCCCAAATCTCAAACCAGATTCAACAGAATACCTGGAAGGGGAGCTATCATACTGACTTCAGATAGATGCTGGCTGAAAACAGTATCCCAGAAAGATGTTTACCTGTCTTATATTGACTAGATAAAGTCATTTAACTATGTAGATCATTTACACCACATCCCCCCAAAACTCTGAATAATATTGACACTAATGGGAATTCCAGAACACAATTCAGCCATCTAGTCAATTCTGACTCTCAGAGACCCTCTCGGACAGAGTAGAACTGCCCCTGTGAGTATCTGATACTGTTAACTCTTTACAGGGGCAGAAAACTTTCTCTTTCTAACTGCTCACGTTGCAGTTCACAGCCAAATGCATAACCACTATGCCACCAATGCTCTCCCAGGAGCACCTGGTTGGCATGAAGTCATGGAGCTACCACACTTAGCAACTGAGCCAGTAAGTAGCATCATGCTAAACAGAAAAGTGATGGAGATGTCAAGGATTTCATTTTACTTAGATCGTGCCTCTAAATGCAGCCATCAAGAATTCAAATGACCTATTGCATTTGGCAAATCTCCTGCAAAATCACTCTTGACTCTGCAGCTCTGGGAGATGGACATAACTGATCAGAGCACACAGGAGCAGATGAAGGGGCAGGAGGAGAGAGTGGAACACAGCCTGGCCCACGAGGCCGTGAGGATGATGTTCCTGAGTAGAGCAGCCAGTTCACAGAGAGAACATCATGGCTGGCCCCACTATGAGAAATGATGCCAATTAGTGACTAAGGGCGATACAGGGGACAGCACCGGAGACACAGTGTGGGAATTGCACCTGACCTGATCCCACCACACCGAGGCAAAGCACTGGGGGAGTGCAGTGGAACAGCAAGGGAATGGAGTGGCAAGGTCCCCAGGGAATGCTGAGAGTGGACTTTGGGGCCAGGGCGTGGTGCCCCAACAGACTGGACTGGAAAACGCTCCTAAGGGCCAGCAAATGATCCCTGAACTAACTACAAGCTTTTCTCTTGGGAAATGTTTTGTTTTGTTCTTTGTCAGTGGTTTGTTGTTGCTGTTCTGTTGTCAGGTTGTATACTGTTGCTTTATTTTCCTCTGTCTTGTTTTCGTGCATGTTAGTGTCTCCACAGGTCTGTATGAATAGGACAGGCTGGATGAACTATCTGGAGGAAAAACAACGGGATCGACAGTTCCGGGGGGACTTGGGGTGGGGGTAGGGAGGGTAAGGAAGTGGTGTTAACAAACACAGGGACAAGGGAACAACATGGGACCCCAAATGGTAGAGAGGAGGGAGTGGCAGGTCTGGTGGGGAATGATCAAGGGTAAGGTCGCTTAGAGAAGAGGTATACTCTAGCCCAGGTGTCGACGAAGCATGGTAGTAGGGCAGGAGGAAAGTCAAGGGAGATGGAGGAAAGAGCTAGGAGTCAAAGGCCATTTATGGAGGTCTAGACAAAGACATGTACATGCAAATATATATATGAAGATGGGGAAATAGATCGATGTGTCTATATTTATAGGTTAAGTATTAAGGTTGCGGAAGGACCTTGGGCCTCTACTCAAACACTCTCTCAATGCATGAATACTTTCTTTTATTAAATTGGAACTCTATGATGCTCACTCTCCCGACACAACTGCTGGAGCCAAAGTGGGTGAACAAGTAAATGTGGTGAAGAAAGCTGATGGTGCCCGGCTATCAAAAGAGATAGTGACTGGGGTCTTAAAGGCTTGAAGATAAACAAGCGGCCATCTAGCTCAGAAGCAACAAAGCCCACATGGAAGAACACACCAGCCTGTGTGATCTAGTGGTCCCGAAGGGATCAGTTATCAGGCATCAAAGAACAAAAAATCATATCATTGACTGCACACCTCCATGATAGGATCGCTGAAGACAAATGGGTGCATAAGCAAATGTGGTGAAGAAAGCTGATGGTGTCCGGCTATCAAAAGAGATAGTGGCTGGGGTCTTAAAGGCTTGAAGGTGAACAAGCAGTCATCTAGCTCAGAAGCAAAAAAGCCCACATGGAAGAAGCACACCGGCCAGTGCGATCACGAGGTGCCAAAGGGACCAGGTATAAAGGCATCATGCAAAAAAAAAAAAAAGATATGTGTGTGTATATGTGTATATATGTGTGTCTATATATGTATATGTATATATATATATATATATATGTATACCATATTGAATGAAGGGGGAAGTGCAGAGTGGAGACCCAAGGCCCAAGTGTTGGCCAATGGAGATCCCCTCACAGAGGGGTTCAGGAGAGGAGATGGGTCAGTCAGGGTGCGAGGTAGTACCGATACCATGATCCGAATTCTACCTTGCAGGGCAGAGGTTGTACACTGGTGCATATGGGGGCTGGAGGCACAGGGAATCCAGGGTGGATGATACCTTCAGGACCAGGGGTGTGAGGGGCGATGCTGGGAGAGTGGAAGGCAAGTGGGTTGGAAAGGGGGAACTGATTACATGGGTCCACGTGTGACCTCCTCACTGGGAGAGGGATGGCAGAGAAGGGGGGGGAGGGAGACTACGGATAGGGCAAGATATGACAAAATAACGATGTATAAATTACCAAGGGCACATTGGGAGGGTGGAGCGGGGAGGGAGGGGACAAAAAAAAAGAGGACCTGATGCAAAGGGCTTAAGTGGAGAGCGAATGCTTTGAGAATGATTGAGGCGGGGAATTTATGGATGTGCTTTATACAATTGATGTATGTATATGTATGGGTTGTGATAAGAGTTGTGTGAGTCCGTAATAAAATGTAAAAAAAAAAATTCCTGATCTCATATGTAAGCTGATAACTAATTCACAATAAAAAAGTTTTTTTTAATTAAAAAAAATGTTAAAAATCAAAGATGAGCTAACATCACAGACTCAAACATAGCAACTCTCGTTGCACAGAACCCAATACTGTCGTAATGTTCCTTCTCTTGTGCGTGGACTCTCTGACTCAATAGCACCTAATAACAACAACAAATTGAAAAGAAAATGGTTTTGTGTGTACATAGATATAAATGTGTAGGTATTAAATAGATATGCATATGTACAATATGTTTGTGTGTGTTTCTGTCTATTCTAAAAAGACCTGGGGGGTAAAAATAGGACCTAAATGTTTCTACATTTAAATGAACTAAGTTTTCATTTTCTATTTTCCTTACAAATAACTAGCCCAGATTGCTTTACAGTCAATGCTATGTAACATTTAAGGAAAATATGAAAATTATACACAGAATATCTAAGAGGATAGAACAAGATGGTATCTCTAAGTCATTTTATGAAACTAGCATATAACAATAACAGAAACTGAAAAAACATTTTGTATAAAATAATATTGTTGGCTAATTTACCTATGACCTAATCTATTAGCAAATCAAGCCACATATTAAATAAGAGAATATAAATTGGCAATGTTGGGTTTATCCCAGCAGTGCAGGATTAGTTTACTAAAAGAAAAGTCAAACAATTTATGTAACCACATTAACAGCTTAAAAAGGAAAATGTATGTTATAATCTCCTTAGACACATATATACATACAAATGACAAATATAAAATTTATTTATAATTAGATTACATAGAATACAAATAGGGAAGGGGGTTGTTTTAATGGTTATATTTAACACATATACTAATTGTGAAACTGGAAGAAGTGAGGCCAGAGTGCTCGAAGCATGTATGACAAGACTTTGTCTTACACAATTGGGACATATTGTCAGGATAGACCAGTCCCTGGAGAAGGACATAATGTTTGGTGAAGTGGAGGGTTGAAGAAAAAGAGAAGGTTTTTAACGAGGTGGCTACATCAATAGGTTCAGACATAGGAACATTTGTGAAGATGGCACAGGACCATGCAGTGTTTTTGTCTGTGGGGCCACGGTGGGTTAATGGAATCTAACAACAGTCATTATGAAACATTAAAACAGTTCCTTTAACTCTGAAACAAAATAAGGATATCCACTCTGGTTTTATCTAATATACATTCTATTAAAGGATTTCACCAAATACACTGGAAAAAAATAAAAAGAGGGGAGCACGGACAGGGGGGCGGAATGAGGAGCTGATACCAAGGGCTCAAGTGGAAAGCATATGTTTTGAGAATGATGATGGCAACAAATGTACAAATGTGCTTGACACAATGGATGTATATATGAATTGTGATAAGAATCGTACGAGCCCCAATAAAATGATCTAAACAAATAAATAAATAAATAAATAAGAGAACAAAAGTCATGAGGATTGGTAAACAAAGCAGTAATGTGTTTTATGGTAATACTTGTCATGATTATTAATATAAAAATGCAAGTAGGCTGTCAAAATATTATCAGAATCCTAAGGGAATTTTATAAATATGCTATGGATAAGACCAGCATTTAAAACAAAACTATAATTAATAATTAAATGAAAATGCAGACATAAAAACTGTCATTTCTATTATATCTATGCCTATACTGATATCTATGTATCCATAACTACACAAATTTATATGTTTTAGTGTTTATTTTTTCACTTGTTTATTTCAGTGGTGTTAACTATATGCTAAATTTTATTTGTGGTCAATATTTGTCACTTTCTATTAAATCCTTTATACCTATTTCTTTTTTACTTCTCAGGTTTCTTTCACCTTCAAGCTCCCTATATTTAATACTTCTGTTTCTTCAAATTTCATCTTTAATTATGAAATTGTGTTTTAGTTCTAATATTTCTTTGAGTTCTGTGAATGCATCTCTATGTTGGATCTATGTTGTTTTTTCCTGCATGAAAATGTCCTTTCATTTTCTTTTATTTTTAATCATTTCATTAGGGGCTCATACAGCTCTTATCACAATCCATACATGCATCAATTGTGTAAAGCACATGTGTACATTCATTGCCCTCATCATTCTCAAAACATTTGCTTTCCACTTAAGGTCCTGGCATCAGTTCCTCATTTTTTCCCTTCCCTCCCTGCTCCCCACTCCCTCACGAGCCCTTGATAATTTATAAATTATTATTTTGTCATATCTTACACTGTCTAATGTCTCCCTTCACCCACTTTTCTGTTGTCCATCCCCCAGGGAGGAGGTCACATGTAGATCCTTGTAATCGGTTCCCTCTTTCCAACCCACTCTCCCTCTACCCTCCCAGTATCACCACTCACACCACTGGTCCTGAAGGGATCATCCACAATGGATTCCCTGTGTTTCCATTTCCTATCTGTAACAGTGTACATACTCTGGCCTAGCCAGACTTGCAAGGTAGAATTCAGATCATGATAGTGGTGGGGGAGGAAACATTTAGGAACTAGAGGAAAGTTGTATTTTTCATCATGGTCACATCATTCCTTGACTGGCTCATCTCCTCCCCTCCAGCCCTCTGCAAGGGAATCTCCACTGGCCGAAAAATGGGCTTTGGGTCTCCACTCTGCACTCCCACCCTCATTCACTATGGTAAGATTTTTTTGTTCTGATGATGCCTTATACCTGATCCCTTCAACACCTCGGCATCACACAGGCTGGTGTGCTTCTTCCATGTGGTCTTTGTTGCTTCTGAGCTAGATGGTTGCTCATTTACCTTCAAGTCTTTAAGAACCCAGACACTATACCTTTCGATAGCCAGGCACCATCAGCTTTCTTCGCCATGTTTGCTTATGCACCCATTTGTCATCAGCGATCATATCATGGAAGTGTGCACCCAATGATATGAATTTTTGTTCTTTGATGCCTGATAATTGATCCCTTGACACATCTTGATCACACAGGCTGGTGTGTTCTTCCATGTGGACTTTGTTGCTTCTGAGCTTGATGGCCACTTGTTTACCCTCAAGTTTTTAAGACCCCAGACGCTATATCTTTTGATAGCTGGGCATCATCAGCTTTCTTCACCACATTTACTTATTCACCTGCTTTGTCTTCAGTGGTTGTGTTGGGAAAAAAGATTTTTAAAATGATGAAAATAAGGAAGAAATGCATAGCAGGGGCACAGGGCACTAAACCACCCAAGGGTAGGGTATTGTTTATATCTCCACAGGGAAAGAGGGACCAGACTTCAACCCAGTGCCACAAGGTAAAATGCAACTTTCCGGGGTGGAGTAGGGAACGAGTGGACAGGTCTTGGGGGCTGGCCCCTGTCCCAAATATTAAGTAGACGCCTGCCCCTCCCCACAGAAGAATTTTTTTCAAAGGACGACATTGAATCTGCAGCTCCAGCACACGGGAGCAGATGAAGGGGGCATAGGAGAGAGTGGAGCACAGCCTGGCCCACCAGGCCTTGAGGACGATGACCCCAATTAGAGGAGCCAGTCCACAGAGAGAGGACTACATGGCCAGCCCCACTAGGAGACATGACGTCCCTCACTGACCCATGGCCCTGCAGGGGACAGCACCGGAGACACAGTGTGGGAATTGCGCCCGATCTGATCCCACCACACCGAGGCAAAGCACTGGGGAGTGCAGTGGAGCAGTAAGGGAATGGAGTGGCAAGGTCCCTAGGGAATGCTGAAGGTGGACTTTGTGGCCAGGGCATGGTGCCCCAACAGACTAGACTGGAAAACGCTCCTAAAGGCCAACAAATGATCCTTGAACTAACTGCAAGCTTTTCTTTCTTGTGTTTTGTTCTTTGTCACGGGGTTGTTTTTGTTGTTGTTTTGTTGTATATTGTTGCTTGGTTTTGCTCTTTCTTATTTTTGTGCATGTTATTATCTCCGCAGGTCTGTCTAAATAAGATAGGCTGGATGAGCAATCTGGAGGAAAAACAACGGGACCAACAGTTCCGGGGGCCATGGGATAGGGGAAGATGGGGGGAAGGGAACAACAAGTGATCCAAATTGGTGGTGAGGTGGGTGTGGGAGGCCTGGTAGGGCATGATCAAGGGTAATGTAACCAAGAAGAATTGTTGAAACCCAGGTGGTGACTGAGCATGATAGTGGAACAGGAGGAAAGTCAAAGGAAATAGAGGAAAGAGCTGGGAGGCAAAGGACTTTTATAGAGATCTAGATAAAGACATGTACATATGCAAATATTTTTATATATGAGGATGGGGAAATAGATCTATGTGCATATATTTGTAGGTTTAGTATTAACATAGCAGAAGGACATTGGGCCTCTGCTCAAGTACTCCCTCAATGCAAGAATACTTTTTTCTATTAAATTGACATTCTTTGATGTCCTTTCTTTTTCTTAAAGCTTTCTAAACCTTTAAATGACAAGAATGTGATTTAGATAATTTTTTGATAATTTTTATACTGATTATTCACATATGCGTTTTCACTGTGTGGAGAGACAATGAATTAGTTAATGTGGCTCCTCTACCCTAACTCCCACCAAACGACTTTGTCCCTCATGAGTCTGGTCAGAAGATTGGGATGATACTGAGGGGATGCGCCTGTGGTTAATTACAAACAGGCCTCCCTGGAGTGCCATCCTGCTGTATATAAAATGAGCCCTCTTCGAAGGAGGAGGAGGGATCTCATACCAGGAAAAACCAAGAGTGGAACATGTCCTCTGAACACAAAGATTCCTATTCAGTGAACCAGGGGACAGCTGGCACATTAGAGGAGCAACAGCAGAATGAGGGTGCAGAGATTGGAACAAAGTCATGAGCTTCTTAATCCACCAAGCAAGTAAAGCCGAGTGCTCTTGTGCAGGAGGCTGGTGTGTGGAGTGGGTGTCTGTGGCCACTTAATTGGGGAAGTTGGACTTGCTGGCTCATACAAGTGGAGCTGAGTATCTTTGGGCTGAGGTTTACTGGAGTCTGGTGCCGCTGGGCCCTAATTTCAGGGAGCTGGGTTTGCTGACCCATGAAACTTGAGCTGAATACCTGTGTGTTGAGCCTTATAGTAGAGTGCTAGGTGCTTTGGACCCTTATTAGCACACCTGAAAGAACTTTGTAACATTTCCTGATAACTGAGCCCTGAGCATTTCCCACTGGTATTGAAATTTGTCTACTTAATTAACCTTTAATCATAAATTTTATCTATGAACTCTGGGTAGCCATTGCAATGGATATTAGAACCCAGAGAAGTAACAACCCCACCCCCCAAAAAAAAAAAAACTTGCTGCCGTGGACTCAATGCGACTCAGAGAGACCCCTCTGTGGGTTTCTGAGATGGTAGCTGTTACTGCCAACCATGCAGATCGCAGCCCACCGTGGAGCCACTGTACCTACCACCAGGGCTCCTTGAGAAGTAAAATGAGGAGCATTAATTAAGGCAACATTAGGATGTTGTGGTACTCTTTTGCTCTGGTTTGATTTTTTTTCTCAAAATACCTTTGTGGGATTTGATCTTCAGATTTTTCTTCATTTTATGTGAGTTCTATTGTTCTAGATTTTTAAAGGAGACAGTGTTTAAGCGAGCTTTTCTAATTTTTCATTTTGTCTCCTTTCCTTTCTAAGTGTGCTCAAAATGATGCTAGCTTATATTCTGAGAGTTTCTGTCTCTACCCCCCACCCTCACTTTTGTCTGGATTGTTCCATTATTTTTGGCTATTTTCTGTATGCTTCTTATCTTAGTTATCTAGTGTTGTAGCACCATAAATAACATAAGTAGGTGGTTTTAATGAACAAATATTCATTTTCTCAGAGTTCCAGAAGCTAGAAGTCCAAATCAGAGTCTTGGTCATGTTAATTCTTCTGTGAGTCAATTCCAGTTCTTGGTGTTTTCTGGAGACCTTTGGCATTCCATAATGATTCTTGGCATATTTTTCCCAAGTGGGAATCTCTGTGTCTATGCTACTCTTCCTGTTACTTCGATATGATTAAGTTAAGAACTCATCCTACTCTGCTATGCCCTCATGAACACAATAAAAAATTCCATTTGCAAACAGACTCATCTCTGAAAATACTGGGTTTAGAATTTCAGCTCACATTTTTGGCAGGGGGAGCGAAAAACTCACATTTCACTACCATTAGCTTCTCTTTGGTGGGGGTCATTGGTTTAGGAAGGGGCATTTTCTACAGTTGTTAGGGACCAAATGACACCAGTGTCTTCACTTTCTTTTTTTTAACCATATTATTGGGGGCTCATACAACTCTTATCACAATCCATACATACATCAATTATATAAAGCACGTTTGTACATTCGTTACCCACATCACTCTCAAAACATTTCCTCTCCACTTAACCCCTGGCCCCAACTCCTGATTTTTCCCCCTCCCTCCCTACTTGCCTCTCCCTCATGAACTCTTGATTTATAAATTATTATTTTGTCATATCTTACACTCTCCGACGTCTCCCTTCACCCACTTTTCTGTTGTCCATCCCCCAGGGAGGAGGTTATATGTAGATCCTTATCATCGGTTTCCCCTTTCTACCTTCCACCCTCCTAGTATGCCTACTCTCACCACTGATCCTGAAGGGATCATCTGTCCTGTATTTCCTGTGTTTCCAGTTCCTATCTGTACCAGTACTCTGGTCTAGCCAGATTTGCAAGGTAGAATTGGGATCATGATAGTGGATGGGGAGGAAGCATTTAGGAACCAGAGAAAAGTTGTATGCTTCATCAATGCTACACTGCGCCCTGACAAGTTCATCTTCTCCCTGCGACCATTCTGTAAGAGGATGTCCAGTTGCCTACAGATGGGCTTTGGGTCCCAACCCTGCACACCCCTTCATTCACAATGATATGATTCTTTGTTCCTTGATGCCTGATACCTCATTCCCTCAATAACTAATAACTCGTGAGCACACCGGCTGGTGTACTTCTTCCTTGTGGGCTTTGTTGCTTCCTAACAAGATGGCTGCTTGTTTACCTTCAAGCCTTTATGACACCACCCAATATATCTTTTGATAGCCAGGCACCATCATCTTTCTTCATCACATTTGCTTATGTGCCTATTTGTCTTCAGTGATCATATCGGAGAGGTGAGCACACAATGATATGATTTTTTTGTTTTTGATGCCTGATAACTGATCCCTTTGGCACTTCGTGATCACACAGGCCGGTATGTCTTTTCCATGTGGGCTTTGGTGCTTTTGAGCTAAATGGCTGCTTTTTTACCTTCAAGCCTTTAAGACCTTAGACGCTATGTCTTTTGATAGCCAGGCTCCATCACCTTCCTTCCCCACATTTGCTTATACACCTATTTTGTCTTCAGCGATTGTGTTGGGAAGGTGAACATCATGGAATGCGAGTTTAATAGACAACGTATTCTTGCATTGAGGGAGTACTTGAGTGGAGGCTCAATGCCATATGCTACCTTAATACTAAATCTCAAAATATATGTGCATAAATCTATTTCCCATCCTCATATATAAATGTAGTTACATATGCATATGCCTTTATCTAGACCTCTATAAATGCCCTTTGCCTCCTAGCTCTTTCCTCTATTTCCTATAACTTTCCTCTTGTCCCACTATTATGCTCAGCCTTCATTTGGGTTACAGTGATTCCTCTCAGTTACATTACCCTTAATTATACCCTACCAGGCCACCTACACCCTCCTGACCACCAATTTGGATCACTTGTTGTTCCCTTGGCCCTGGGTTTGTTAACACCACTTCCTTTCCCCCACCTCCCCCTCTCCCATGTCCCCTTTCCCTCTCCCATGCCCCCTATTTTCACTTTTTTAAGGTAGCTCCCTTGTATGCACACAAAACCCTTCCCTGTTTCATCTGGTGTTTTCAAAGCAGCCTTTCCTATAAATCCCTGCTGATGATTTTCCAAGTTATTTTCTCCCCAAGTATAGTGGGCACTGTGCCTGCTCTCTGTACATAAAAGCTAGCCCCAGGCTGGTCTTCTGGCTGTGAAAGCTTTGTGTTCCCCTATTGTACTTGGGGTCACTATGTGAGTTCATAGGATTCAGGTTTTCATTCTAGTTCTGTCTATTTGGGCCCAAGGATTCATGGAGATCAAAAATCAAGTTTGCTCTCTTTCCAGAAATATGGGCTTCATTATTTTTACAAGAGGAAATATTGTATTACTGGACCTGAATTCTTTTGCATACATTTAATAGTGGGAAATCATTCAATTTGAAACTATTATTTTAATATTGCTGGACTTTTATTTTGTAGATTGTTTAGGCTATTCTTGAGGAACAAGAATAGACTAAAGAGATGACATAATTTAAGACAAGAAGGGGCATTAAAGTGGGCCATATTTGGATTGCTTTCTACGTCCTGCCCATTTATTTCATTCTAGGAAGAGATAAAGGAGCAACAAAGGGTGCGGAGTGGCTTCCTGCTTCTCTAGGGGGATACCGGTGCCTTTTTGTGGACAGGGCTCTTCATACTGCCTAACCTTAGGCTTCATGGGATGGAGAGCAGTGTCAGCTTAATTGTTCCTGATTGTGTTTTCAACTTAAGTTCATGATCCACTCTGTAGCACACTTAGAGTCCATTATAATTCTTTCACGTTTTGAGATTTGGGGCTAAAACTTTCAAAATTCTACTTGTGAGATTAGATATTTAGGTATGCTCTCCAATACTAGGAAATTATTAAAATAAAACATATACTTCATGATTCTGAGGGAACCAGGGACTTGTTCCATTTACAATCAACTCATTTCTGCTGGCAATTAAGAGAAAGTGAACCCAGAGTAGTTCTCACATTGCTGTTCTTCCTATAATTCTTTCTTAATCCTCAATATTCATACATCCATCCTGGGCTAATGTACAAAATCTTTGTGATAAATTTGGTGCTTATGCATTTTTTTGCTCTTTGAATCACAAACTCAAATTAATATGCAATGCCATTATTATATTTGAAATACATGATATATCTTATTTTTTAATCATTTTATTGGGGGCTCTACAACTCTTATCACAATCCACATATACCTCCATTGTGTCAAACACTTTTGTGCATTTCTTTCCCTCATCATTCTCAAAACATTTGCTTTCTACATGAGCCCTTGGTATCAGCTCCTCACTTTTCCCCTCCCTTTCCACTCCCCCTCCCTCATAAACCCTTGATAATTTATAAATTATTATTTTGTCATATCTTACACTGTCCAATGTTTCCTTTCACACACTTTTCTGTTGTCTATCCCCCAGGGAGGAGGTTATGTGTAGATCCTTGTAATCGGTTTCCCCTTTTCCCTCCACCTTCCCTCCCCCCTTCTGGTATCGTCACTTATCTTATTTTTATGTTTCATTTGATATACATAGCCATGTACATATTTCCCTAAATTAGTATAATTTTCTAATTATATATGTATGTTGATTTCCATGAAATGTTTCTGTCTCATTGTCATATTCTCCAAAATTGAAAAAGTACTTCTTAACTCTTACATTTCATTGTCCCGTGATGGAGAAAATAGCTATAAGATCGATAAAGATTTATTGATTAAAATAACAAATTACATTATATACCAATTAAAAATCATTAATATTTAGAATTTTAATAAATCATTTTATTGGGGGCTCTTACAGCTCTTGTAACATTACACAAATCAATTGCATCAAGCACAGTTGTAAAATATGTTACCATCATGATTTCCAAAACATTTTCTTTCCATTTGAATCCTTGGTATAAGCTCTGCCTTTTTTCCCTTCCTCCATCACCTTCCCACCCTCATAAACCCTTGATAATTTATAAATTATTTTTATTTTCATATTTTACAGCATCTAATATCTCCCTTCATATATGTTTCTGTTGTTTGTGTCCCCTGGGTAGGGATTGTACATCAATCATTGTGATCAGTACCCCCTTTCAGCCCCTTCTCCCCTGACCTTCCCCCTACCCTTATGGTATCACTACTCTCAATATTGGTCTTGAGGGGTTTACTGGTCGTGGATTCTGTATGTCGAGAGCTCTTATGTGTACCAGTGTACATGCTCTGGTCTAGCTTCCAACCCACTTCTTTCACATCAAAATGGTTGTTTGTGGTCTTCTGATGTCTGGTACCTGATTCCCCTTGACACCTCATGATCACATGGATTGGTGTGCTTCTTCCATGTAGGCTTTTTCGCTTCCCTGCTAGATGGCTGCTTCTTTAACTTCAAATCTTCAAGACCTTTGACACTATATCTTTTAAGAGCCAGACACCATTAACTTTTTTCCACCATATTTGCTTATGCCCCTATTTTGTCTTCAGAGATAATGTCAGAAAAGTGAGCATCACAGAATGCCAGGTTATTAGAACAAAGTGTTCTTGCATTGAGGGAGGACTTGAGTAGAAGTCAAATGTCTGTCTGCTACATTAATACTTACCCTACAAATATATGTTCATAGACCTATATCCCTATCGTTATATATTAATATATTTATATATGTACATGTCTATGTTTCTACCTCTACAAATGCCTTTTGCCTCCTAGTTCTTTCCTATATTTTCTTTTACTTTCCTCTTGTCCCACTATTATATTCGACCTTCCTTTGTCTCTCATTAACACCTATAAGCTACATTGTCTTTCATCAAACCACACCAGGCATTCTACACCTTCCTTGCCATTGATTTTAGATATTTTGTTATTTCTTTGTCCCTGAGTTTGTTGGCTCCCCTCTCCATTCCCCCCACCTCCTCCTCTCCCCTGTTTCCCCAGAACTGTTGGTCCCGTTGTTTTCTGCTTGGGATTGCTTATCCTATCTTATAGAGACAGACATGGCGGGGGAGGGGGCGAGAAGGAAAAAAATTGCCTATTAATAATTCTAGGTCTGCCAGCAGACACCTATGAATGTTTTCCAATCAGGCCTCATGCACTGCCAAGCCCTGCCTCCAGAATCCGAAATTCATTTTCAGAATTCCTCAGGAACTTTGTTGCTTTGTTCTCATTGCTGCTCTGTTACACTCTCTGTGTTTCACCCTGGTGTGTGTGTATCATGGAGGGGGGCGGTCAGACTGGCACGATTTCTGCACCGTGTCTCCGGTACTGCTCCTCATAGCACTGTGGGTCAGCAAGGGGACAAAATATCTTGTGGTGAGGCCGACAGTGGTAGTTACGTAATCTGTTGTCAGTTTGAGACTTATGAATGAAGCGGTTGGGTTTAGCCTGTCAATCATGTCGCAGCTTGATGAACTCAATTGGAGGTGCTAAGGAGAGAAATAGCTCTCTGGAGGCAGGAAATAGATACACTCCCGGGAGACATTCCTGTTGAAAAGACACAGGGCGCTACCCTAGAATCCTGGAGGTGAAGGAGCCACATGGAGACTCCTACCAGCACTGAGATGCTTCCACTTCCTCTGGATGCACAAGACTTCCCACCCACTGACCTGTGATCTTCCTGCATTTGCCATCATTACATATGTTTCGTGAGTCTGCGGAACAATTTATAGATTGGTACCAGACATATGGGCTAATATCGGATTTATGAACTTGAGCTAGACTAGGCTGGGATGTTTTCTCAATATTTGATTGCTCTTGTATATCAAGCTCTTATATACATATGAGTGCCTATGAATTTGTTTCTCTAGTCTACCCAGACTAACACACCGACCCTATGATCTTTTCTGTGTATTGACTGCTCAAAATGGGAATATCATCCTTGAAGCTTGATGGGCCAGGAAGCTGTCCACTCTAAACCCAATATTGTAGGTATCTTAACTGCATCCGTGGGTGGAACAGAAGATTTGTGGTAACAATTACTTTAGATTCAATTGTGGTAACAGTAACTTTAGATTCAATTTGAAGTCTTTTTTTAAAAAATCCTTAAATTGTGGTTCATACAGCTCTTAACACAATCCATGCATATATCCATGTGTCAAGGACATTTGTACATTTGTTGCCATTGTCATTTTCAAAATATTTTCTTTCTACTTGGTATCGGCTTCTCATTTTCCCCCCTCCCTCTCCCTCCATGTACTTTTGATAATTCATAAATTATTATATTTTTCAAATCTTATACTGACCAATGTCTCCCTTCACCCACTTTTCTGTTGTCTTTCCCCCTGGGAGGGGGTTATATGTAGATCATTGTGATCAGTCCCCCCTTTCTCCTCCCACCTTCTCCTTACCCTCCAGATATTGCTACTCTCAATATTGGTCCTTTTATATGTTCTCGGTTCCCTGTGTTTCTAGCTCTTATCTGTACCTGTGTATATGCTGTGGTCTAACCTGATTTGTAAGATAGAATTGGGGTCATAATAGTGGGGTGGTTGGGGGGAGAAGCATTAAAGAACTAGAGAAAAGTTGTGTTTCCTCAGTGCTATACTGCACCCTGGCTGGATCATGTCTTCCTTGTGACCCTTCTGAAAGGGGCTGTCCAATTGTCTACAGATGGGTGTTGGGTTTTCACTCCACACTCTCCCTCATTCACACTGATAGGATTTTTGTTCTGGGTCTTTGATGCCTGATGCCTGATCCATTGACACCTCAGGATCACACAGGTTGGTGTGTTTCTTCCACATGGACTTTGTTGCTTCTCAGCTAGATGGCCTGCTTGTTTATCTTCCAGCCTTTAGGACCCCAGACATTATCTCTTTTGATAGCTGGGTACCATCAGCTTTCTTCACCACGTTTGCTTATGCACCCACTTTGTCTTCAGTGATCCTGTCAGGAAGCTGAGCCTCATGGAATGCTAGGTTATTAGAACAAAGTGTTCTTGGATTGAGAGAGTACTTGAGTAGAGGCCCACTGTCTGTCTGATACCTTCATACTTAACATATAAATGTAAGTCCATAGATCTCCTTTCCTATTGTTATATATAAGTATATTTACATACGCAAATGGCTATGTTTAGAACACTATAAATGCCCATTTTTTCCTAGTTCTTTTGACTTTCCTCTTGTTCTACTATCATGTTCAGCCTTCATTTGGGTTTCAGAAATTATTTTAGGTTACATTGCCTTTGATCAAGCCCTACCAGGCATCCTATGTCCTCCTTGGCACTGACTTTAGATCATTGGTTGTTCCCTTGTCCCTAGGTTTGTTAACACCCACTTCCTTTCCCCTGCCTCACCCTCTCCTGTATGACCCTGGAACCCTTGGTCCCATTCTGCTTACCTGTAGATTGTTTATCTTGCCTATCTTAAATAGACAGACATGCAGAAACAGTCATAAGCACATAAACAAGACAGCAAAACCAAGCAGCCAAAGAAAACAAAAAAGCAAAACAACAACAAAAACCCAACAACAAAACAAAGAAAAGGCTATAAATAGTTCCAGGTCTGTTTGTTGACCTTTAGGAGTGTTTTCCAGTCCAGTCTGATGGGGTACCATATCCTGGCTCCAACATCTATTTTTGGTATTCCTCTGGTACTTCATCGTTTTGCTTCCCTTGCTGCTCTGTTGCACACCCTTAGCATTTCGCCCCGGTGTTGTGGGGTCTGATTCGGCACAATTCCCACACTGTGCCTCCAGTTTTATCCTTCATTGCGCTATGGGTCAGTGAGCAATTTCGTGTCTCCTGTTCGAGCCAGCCCTGTGGTCCTCTCTGTGCATTGGCTGCTCTGAGTGGGATCACTTTGAAGTCTTTCTTAGCAATATTTCTTGCTCTAATTGGTGTGATTCTACCTGACTGTACTTTGATAACAGAGAATCAGATTTAACACGTCTTTAGATTGAACATCTTGTACAGCGTTTTGTTTGTTTTAATATTTTAGGCAGTTAAGGAAATTGGAGTCATTAGCACTAATATTGGTGCATTTCACTAGTCATTGAACTAACCAGTCACATATTTGATATTAAACCAAGCATTCATCATGATTAAAACTAGGTGCCATTGAATTAACCCAGCCTCATGGTGACTCCTATGTGTGTCAGAGTAGAACATGTTCCACAGAATTTTCGGTGGATGAATTGTTTTGAAGAGTGCCAAGCCCTTTTTATTTTTGAGATATATCTAGAGGGATTTGAATCTACATTGCTTCAGTATTAACCATTAGCACAATTGAGAGACTCATCCTGATTGGTGTTGGAGAGTGGAGGGATCTAAAGGATTAAAAACAAAAAATCTATCTGGTTAAGAGCTCTCAACACCTGGAATCCAGGACAGAGAAAGCCCTCAGGAATAGTAATGAGAGATGTGATACCAGGAGGGGAGGGTCAAGGTGGGGGCACAGGGGGAGAAAGGGGGAACCAATTTTATGACTGACATATAACTGCCACCTCCAGGGAACAAACAATAGAAACATAGGTAAAGGGAGACAGCAGACAGTGTAAGATGTGAAAATAAAAATAACACCATTTATCAAGGGCTCGTAAGAGTAGGAGGTTGGGAGGTTGGGAGAGGGTTGGGGGAGGGAAGGAGAGGGAAAAAAAGGAGCTGATACCAAGGTTCAATTAGAAATAAAATGTTTTGAAATTGATGATGACAGCATATGTAAAATGTGTTTGATACAATTGATGAATGAATTGCTGTAAAAGCTGTAAGAACCCCCAATATAATTATATACATATACATACACACACATACACAATCTGGCTACAAAGAAGTAGAATAAACAAGGAAACAAAAGAAACCGAGGTGAATTTATTTTGGTGACAGGATATACATCTAGAAAAATCATATTTACTACAATGTAGAAACTGTATATGTTTGAAGTCTGTCATAATTTAAGAGTTCTGCTCTATTAATTTGATGTGTATTCCTAAAAGACTCACCAGTGTTTTTCCATGTTTATAAATTCATCTCTTATATATCTATTAGGGAAAAGGTATATATGTTTAATATTGTGGGAAAAAATAAACTATCATGATTAATGAAGCTGAGTATAGTGATTCTACATGGAATAATTCAATTATGAGAAAGCATTTGGGTGAATCCAGAACAGTGACTATGTATTTTCTTCAATTAATTTAATGTCGAGTGCTTCTTTCAAAATTGATCCAGTACTGTGAATTTAATTGCTTTTCCCACATTTCAAAAATATAATGTATTATCCATGAAAATTTGAAATTGTTTGTTTTCATTTTAATTTACAGCAGTGATATTTATCAGGATCAATTTTATATTTCTATATCTATAGTATATTTTTAATCAAGGGTGATCTTCATTAATAGTGATTAGGCACATTCTATTTTAAAATAGTTTTTTTAAATGATATATAATCTAATGCACATTTTCTGGTTAACTTGAAAATAACACAGGAGAGAATCTTACCATCATTATTTGGCAGGAGTTATTCATAAGGACATAAATATTTCACCATCAAAGTGATGTGAGAAATTACTGATGGTTAGCAGTTGATTTCCATTATGCAAATCTATTGGTATGAAATGAAGAAAGTATAGTTTGATTTACTTTGATCTGCTAATGTAATGCCACAGTAAAAGAGAGCAAGTAAATTAAAAAAAAATTTTTTTTTAGAAAATACTCATGCCAGGTGGGGCAGGGAGGGAGAGGAGAAAATGAGGAGCTGGTACCAAGGGCTCAAGTAGAAAGCAAATGTTTTGAGAATGATGATGGCAACAAATGCACAAATGTGCTGGACACAATGGATGGTTGGATGGATTGTGATAAGAGTTATACGAGCCAAAATAAAATGATTTAATTTAAAAAGAAAAGAAAATACTCATGCCTCTTAAATTCATCCTAGAAATACGGCAAAATCAAAGTTCATGGTCAAAGCAGGGATTCGCTTGAAACTTAAAGCTGGGTCAAAGTAAGGTCATTCATTCCTGTGTCCTGATTTACAGTAAATTCACATAGCCAATGCCAAGTTAATTGCCACAATTATATGATTTTGAAAACCAATTTTGTTCTTTTGACATTTAATGTCTTGTTTAGCTAATACACATATTAGACAGGCTCTTGCCAAATCCAGAACCCTTTAACTGTTTCCTTCATCAATCAAGTTTTAACTTCTCTTCCCAAAATGTTCCATTGTCTTTTCGCTTAATTCATAGACTTTTTATCAGTTGGAAATTGCTGAATAATAAATCACCTCAGAATTTAGTATCTTAAAACAACCATAATTTATTATTTTTTGCAAGTTTATTAGGTTGGCTGACTGGACTTAGCTTGACTTGTCTAGCCAACAGTATGATTTAAAACAAATAAAAAATAGTCATTTACTTCCATAAAGTAGATGGTAACTATACAGGTTTCTGAGGCTACATATCTTTATGGGAGAAGAAAACCTCATCATTCTTTATCAAAGGAGCTAGTGGGTTTGAACTACTAACGAAGACAAAGCCTGATCCAATGATCTATTTATAACCCCATCCCAGGGGGGTGGACAACAGGAAAGTGGGTAAAGGGAAACATTGGCCAGTTTAATACTTGAAAAAAAAATTATGAATTATCAGGGGTTCATGAGGGAAGGAGGGCCGGAGAGGGAGGAGAAAAAAGGGGAAGCCGATACTAAGGGCTCAAGTGAAAAAGAAAATGTTTTGAAAATGATGCCCAGCTATCAAAAGATATAGCATCTTAAAGGCTTGAAGATAAACAAGCGGCCATCTAGCTGAGAAGCATCAAAGCCTATATGGAAGAAGCAAACCAGCCTGTCTGACCACAAGGTGTAGAAGGGCCTAGTTATCAGACATCAAAGAGCTAAAATTGATATCAATGGGCGCCCACCTCCCTGATACAATCAATGAAGACAAATGTGTGCATAAGCAAATGTGGTGAAGAAAGCTGATGGTGCCTAGCTATCAAAAGATATAGCATCTGGGGTCTTAAAGTCTTAAAGATAAACAAGTGGTCATCTAGCTCAGAAGCAACAAAGCCCGCATGGAAGAAGCACACCAGTCTGTGTGACTACGAGCTGTCAAAGGGATCAGGTATCAAGCATCAAGGAACAAAACTCATATCATTGAAAATGTGGGTGAGTGGAGACCCAAAGCCCAAAGGTAGTTAACCGGACACCCCTTACTGAAGGGTTGTGGGGAGGAGATGAACCAGGCAGGGTGCAGGGTAACAACGATGAAACATATAACTTTCCTCTAGTTCTTAAATATTTCCTTCCCCCCACTATCATGATCCCAATTCTACCTTACAAATCTGCCTAGATCAGAGGATGTACATAAGCACAGATAGCAACTGGAAACACAGGGAATCCTGGATAGATGACTTCTCCAGGACCAGTGGTGAGAGTGGTGATGCCTGGAGAGTGGAGAGAATGTGGGGAAAGGGGGAACTGATTACAAGAATCTACGTATAGCCTCCTCCTTGGGGGAGGGACAGCAGAGAAGAGGGTAGGGGGAGACGTCATACAGTGTATATATGACAAAATAATATGAATAATGAAAGGTTCATGTGGTGGGGGGAGTTGGGAGGGAGGGGGAAATGAGCAGCAGATATTAAGGGCTCAAGTAGAAGGCAAATGCTTTGAGAATGATGATGGCAACAAATGTACATATGTTCTTGACACAATGGATGGATGGATGGTGATAAGAATTGTATGAGCCCCCAATAAAATGATTTTTTAAGAAGAAAGAAAATGCTGATAAGATTCTTGGCATTTCCCAAAAGCTCATTATCACCTTCAGTTCCCTGTGGGGATTCTCACAAAGCTGAAACACACTGGGCCAACTGTTTACGTGTGAGTTTGCACTAAAACAGCTGCTGCTTCTAGGGGATTTGTGAGATTACTCCCTTTCCCATCCCGAATGCTTGTTCATCAACTACAAATCCAGTGACTCAAGTGTCTCTACTTTATTGATGAACTGGTGTCACTGTCACACCCAAGAAGTCTGAAACCCTATTGGTCTCAGTCCACTAAGCAGCAGCCAAATCCAGGATTGATCCCATCTCTGGAAGCCCAAGACTGTAACTTTCCAAAAGCTCATCCAGCGCTTCTTGGGCAGCTGCGGAATACTTCAGAGAAAAGTCTATGGCAGGCCAATAATCATAGAACCCTAAGGAATCTGACTCACAAGGACCCCCTGGCCTGAAGCAGAGTAGCACCATGGGGTCCCTAAGGCTACAAAGCACTGGGGAAGCAGACAGCTGCCTTTCTTCTGCAGAGCTTGGGGGTAGGGGGTGGAGGGGGGAGTAGATTCAAACTATCCGTTTGGTTAGCAACTGAGCACTTACACTGATGCACCACCGGAGTCGCGACAGTCCAATACAAATTCCAATTGCTGGTTTAGGGGGGAGAGAAATTAAATGTTTGAAATAATTGATGTCTAACATTTATTCCAGGTGCCCTGGGGGTGTACTAATTAATGTTTCAACCCAGCAGCCACCCCATGGGGGAGAGAGAGCCTGTGAGCAGGTGCAAACATTCGTCTCTTTTGGAGGGCAGATGAGTGAGGTAAAGAGAAGAAATAACTAGCTAGTGCCTGGCTACCTCTCCCAACTGTTTGAAAGGAGTCGCATGTGCAGGTCGTGCATAGACTAGGAAGAACGTGTAGAACAAAACTCAAAATCACAGAAGACAGCAGGCTTGTGGGTGGGATAGACGCTGGTAGAGCTCCTGGGACTGTGGTTCTTGATCCCTTTTCAGATTTGGAGCTGAACTGGACCCTGTAGTTCAATTGTTATCAAATAGGTTTATAAAGGGAGCAACAGCACTACTGAGGTGAAATGAAAGGGGGCAGCACTGACCCAAGGACAAAGCGATCAAAGGTTAGGGGAAAAAACAGGAGCCACATAGGGGAAGTGGTTGGTATAGGTTCCATTGAAAGGACTAGACCGAATGCGAAAAAGCAGTATATGAATAATTAAAGGTGAACCTGGTGATGTGCTTTGTATGCCTTCACCCAATGCAGTCAATTAAAAATAAAAGGTTGCAGCTTAAGAAATCCTGTGAGGCCCTTCTATTCATTCCTACAGAGATCTTCTGAGCTGGAAGCAAGGCAAGGCAAGGCGATTTGGGTTTTGCTATCATTCCTTCCCCCTGACATTTCAAGGCAGTGGTGACCCAACTACAGTATGTCTGTAATTGAGCTCATCATGGTTTTTAATTGGTAAAAAAGACCCAGCTATAACAGCTTCTTTTTAGTGGTGTCTCAGTACCCAAAATAGCCAATTTGAGCATGGATTTTTAAAGGAACATTCCTCTTAGGGCTCTTTCCCGGACAGTATCATTGCTCTGCACGACATTTCCTTGGCAGGACAGTCTGACCAACTCTGTCTCGGCCCAGACATGACAACACGAGCCGCTCTTTCTCATGAGCTAATAAACTGCCCTCTTTGATTATCTTCTTCCCGCATTCACTTGGCTTGACTTTTAAAGCTAATTCAACAATTTCTAAAAACTATCAGGGACTAGAGTATAGGTCCTTTAAATGAATAACTGCCTATGTCTCAATGTTTGAAATTTGGGGTTAAATTTACAGAAAGGATGGCATGTTCTCTTCATGAAATCACAACTCTTTAAGGGCCTATGTAAGGGTACATGATTAAAAAGGTGTTGCTTATATTTTATTGAAACTGATCTCATTTAAAACCCCAATATATTTTAAAGGAAATCTTCTCTCATTGTAATGCCACACTTTTTCCAATATTTTCTCAAATTGCCCCTGAAAATGGATCATTCTTACTGTGTGTGAACAGTTTAAAATAACTAGGTATGAGTTGGAATCAACTTGATGGTAGGTTTGGGATTTTCTTTAATAGTGTAACAATTTTACGGGAAAAGCACTGAATGCAGCTATTTTATATATATATACATATCAACCACATATGAAACCACCTTTCTCAGTGGTATCATTTGACAGATAAAACAGCTCAGGCTTTCAGAGGTTTAGTAGCTTAATCAGGAAAATAATGGTAATGAGTAGAGGATTAGCACTGGAATTCAGTGCTGTCTGAATCAAGAGCCCAGGCCTGATTTAAAATAATCTGTATACTTAGATGCATTCCACATTCCAACACACATTTAGATTATATTTGGGCCTTGTAAACTTAAATAAAAATAGTTTTCCCCAAAATAGCTTTTAAAAATTATCCTTAAAGCATTGTTTAAACTTGAATCATGTGCCATAACTAGAAGGAAGCCACTCAAATATGTGATACTGGCGATATTCTGGAATGTTCCCTGAGATCTGAAGACTCAAAAGATTGTTGCTAAGATGTTATTTTTCCAAAATGATTGTTGGCAAGCAAAGTATGATTTTATTCGCAGGAACATTGTCTAAAAGAATTTTCATGGTAGGAAAATTCTGAAGAGAATTTAAAGAAAATACTGTTCAGAAAACTTGGTTTTGAGGAATGCCTACGAAAAGATTCCAAAATGAAATCATGTAGACTTTTTAAAAAAGATTAAGCATTCATATTAAGAGCAGAAACACTTGAAGGTGAATTGAACTATATTTCAATGGATTTTTGTCTAAAACATAATAACCAGAAACCCAAACCCACTACTGTGAAACCAATTCCTATTCATAGTGATCCTGCAAGACAGAAAATAACTGCCGCCTTGGGAATCTTATGATGAAATCTTTACAGAAGCAGGCTGCTATCCATGTCTCGTGGAGCAGCTGCTGGGTTCAAACCATCAACCTTTTGATTAGCTAGTGAGCACTTTAGCCACTACACCAGCAGGGCTCCTCCATCCAAGAAAAGAGCACCTGATACAAACCTGTGGTGTTTGTTAACAAATCTTTCTCCTCATTCAGATCCCTGTGTAAACGGAAGTACGACTCTGGCGAAGATATTTTGATTTGAGGTCTGCACTAAGCCATCCATGTTCCACCCTGAAGAATATCCAGGAAGTTGTTGACAGGAAGAGCCTGAGTGAACATGACGGACTATGGATTGTTGCCATTCCTGGGTCCAGAGACTGGAAGCAAGAGCTCCCATGTCAATATAATAGTAACGGTCAGAAAAGCACATAAGTGGCACCACTTGACATTTCTTATAACCCAAGCATTGTATTAAGCATATTGCATGTATTAACCTAAATCCTGGAGTACTTTTATTACCTTTTATAATGTAGCACACGGAGGCCTGGGGATTGGGGAATTTATGTATGTGAATACAGAATTAATGTGCTGGGAGTCATTTGCTGAAGTTTCCCCTTGTATCCACCCACTACACTATCCTGCCTCTCAAAGCCAACAGGAACAGAAAGGACCGAGCACATATCCTGAGTCATCGCACCTTAGGGAAAGGTCCAGTGCCCGTTTTGTCGTGCCGCACTCATCTATACTCCACAACAGGTCTCGGATTCCTGAGAGGAAGAGATCTGGAAGAACGTCACAGAACGATGAGCAGTGACAATCCATGTGATATGAACGTAAGGCGGAATGAATGACTCCTGAGAAGTGACGCATTAGCCTCACAGCCTTTTCAGAGTTTACACACTTCACTACAGCACGGACAAGAACCCAGACAGGAGAGAGAGAAGGGTAGGGTCTCTGGGGCAGACATCTTTCTACGACATCTGTCTCTTATCACTCTTCTCGACGAGTCTCCTTTCGGCAGGATGAAGCTAGATTGTGTCCTGCCAACTATCTCTTTCCAAAATCCTTTCTTTGGCACTGTCACTAAAAAGTATTATTACATGTGCTTTTCCACGCTGAGCCTGGGAGAAATACAGACAGCTCTTCCTCTTTCTTTTCCTGACTTTTCAGCCTTATATTTTCCATGACTGCTTCCTGGGCCAGTCTCTCACTTCTGCCACATCCCACCATCAGAGTATCACAATTCAAGACATGCAATGTTTGTTTTTCAGAAGCCTTCTCCCAAGCAATTTATCTTCCAATACCCAGATTATAAATTCCCAACCAGAGAGCAAATATAAATGAGTAGCTCAGGACACAACAATATTCTCCTTCTCTTGTACACAGGGGCCCGGGGAGTTGGAGCTGGCTTGAGGGCACATAGTAATACGAATATAAACTTAATTTTTTAGGTATAACCTCAATCATCGCTGTTGTTTTATGAATTACCATGGTTCTGGGAATGAACCAAAAGCAGCCAGATGACTACAGCTCAAAACTGGAAAAAATACTTCTCAGCTCTGCGGGTGTTCCTTCTTCCATCCAAGCCATCTGGACCCGCACATCTCGGGTGTACTGCCTGAGCCTCACTGAGTACTAAGTGCCATTGAGCTGATGACTCTCAGCCACCTTCCGGATAAAGCAGGCCTACCCCCACGGCTTTCTGAGGCTGTAAATATTTATAGGAGTAGAAAGCCCCATTTTCTCTCATGGAGTTGTTGGCAGGTTTGAACTGCTGACTTTAGCATTAGCAGCCTAATGTGTAATCCACCATGTCATCAGAGAGAAAGATGAAGCGTTCCACGCTCAGAGAGGTTTACAGTCTCAAAAACCCTCAGGAGCAGCTCTGCTTTGTACTATAGGTATGCTAGGGAATGACTCAATGACATTGGGTTTATTGAAGAATAATTCTGTCAGACAATAATCATTGTTGGGACAAATCTTCAAAGTCTTACTGGGAAAAGACTTACGGTATTGTGGATTGAATCATATTATCCAACATGTGTATTGAAATCCTGGTTCTTATACCTGTAAATATGATCCTATTTGGGAGTAGAATTTTCTCTTTTATGTTAGCTAGGTCGTACTTGAGTAGGTTGGGTTGTTATTCATTACTTCCAAGTTATAAAGAGACATGTTCACAGAGCACAGACCCTGTGTGTGGTTGGTCTGCTAGTCAAGGAACCAAGGAATGCCTGGGGCCACTGATAAGGAAGAGATTGATAGACCACAGACCTGCGTTTGGTCCGTTAGCCTCCAGGCCTGTGAGAAAATAAATGTCTGCTCCTGGCAGCCACTCACAGTATTTCTAGTACAGCCTCACTTAAAGATAATTGTGACAGTTGGACATATCATAAGGAAGACCAACAAATAAGCCCTGCGTGCTCACTGGTGCTGATGAAGAGTAGAAGCACCTGGGCTACCGAAAGGACCAGTCAGTCAGTCTCAGGAGCCGTGCAGCCAAGCTCCTCGGAAGCAAGCGTAGTGAGAATTCATCTCATGCAAGCTGGACGTCCTGTCAGGAGAGAAGAGTCCCTGGAAAGGGGCGGCATGCTTGGTTAAGTAGCGGGGCAAGGAGGAGGAGGAAGATCCTCTGAGCTGGAGTGACACAGTGGCTGTGACAATGGACTCAAACCTAGGAATACTTGTGAGGATGACACAGGCGTGGGTGGAGTTTCATTCTGCTGTGCGTGGGGTCTCTGAGTCAGAACTGACTAAATGGCAGCGAACAACAGTACCAAAGAGAAGATGGGCTATAACCTCTGTTATGCTACTCTGGCCTCAACACAGTGATGTGGTGTTCTTTCTGCACAGGAGCAACTGTACCGATGGGACAGGACTACGCGGTGTTTCACGCTATTGTGCACAGGGCCGCTATGCGTTGTTGCCCACTCAATGGCACCTAACAGCTACAACATGAAAAAAAATGTTTAACTCTGCAGCTCTTAGAAAGTTCAGTTCATAATCCTAAAAGATAACTTGTTTGAAAATTGTGTTTGGAAAAACCACTCAGCTTTTCAAATTTCAGTTCCTTAATTTGTACAATGAACAATTTAAATCATGGCATCACAGTTTAGCCATATCATCTATATGCAGAGCTTGGATGATGTTGGGGTAAATATATTTAGCTCATGTTTTTCTAAAATATGCACATAGAAAGAAAATAGTTCATCTTGTTGAATGATTCACATATGCAATTATAACCATTCAGCCAGCTCTTATACATGATTAACTGCTTATTGGTTATGACACTCTAGCTTTTCTCTGGGGAAGACAGAGAATCAGAATTTTGCTTTATATTCAGAATATGTAGATTCAGAATTTCACCTTACCAATATGTAGGTCGTTTAAATGTGACTAGAGTTCAGTTTCTTTAAGTTCCCTTTTCGGAAGCATAAAAGGAAGCTTCTTTATAGACCAATTCATGCATCAGTTTCTTTTATCCACACATTACAAGATCTGAAGTTAAAATATATCGGTTTTTCACAACCGATCATATAAGATTTCTGTACTTTTGCACATATTTCAGTATATAAATGTCAATAAATTTTTACATAATTTCTCTTATAAGCACAATTCATTATATGTGGATTTCAGATATAAAATTCATAATCAAATAACCATCAAGGTTTTAGTAGTAATTTACCTCACTGAGGGCACCAGCCTATCAATTGCTAAATGTAAAGCAATACTCTTCATGCGATGGGATATTTTAATATAATAAATGTAGAGGTTATAAAACCAAAGAGTGTTAATATCAGAGGAAACTTCCAGAAGTCATATTATAGAAGCTGCCTCTCAACAGTACCCAAGAGGCCTCTTCTGGAACATTTCCAGAACGTTGCTAATTTATGAAACAACGAATTGATTTTCCTTGGACTGAGCAATTAATCCCCCTCTTTAGTCATAATTTTATCCACTGGGCCAGCCCAGAATAACCAATGCCTCAAATATGTAGTAATACTCTTCCTACTTTCTATAAAACTCTTCTATACAGAATATATATATAGGAATCATAGTAAATGTAGCAAAGAAAAGTAAGAATTTATGATTGAGATGTGTTATATTGTTATATTTCATATATGAGAAGAAAAATAAAATCATAGTTCAGGAGTAGGATAAAACATCAGTAGAAAACAAAACGTCATGTTTGTTTTTTCGGGGAAAATTTCTCAAACATGCATGTTGCATATTTAAGTCAAATATTTAGATCACTTAAAATGCATTTCTATTCTAAAAATATCAAAAAGCTTTATATAATATAAACCATAATTTTTTTCTTTTATGTTAAACATTTGTTATAGACAATGGTTCCATTGTTTTGTAGAAACGTATTCTTTTTGAGATGTGAGTGCTTCCTTATTTTACTCTAAAAATAACAAAGCTCATCTTAAAGAATATAATAGACTATTGGCTTTGCTACAACAAATGGGACAATAAATTACATAAGATGTATTTTTTATGACTGAATGGAACTTAAGTTAATGAGACGGTGTCCTTAAGAGATAAGCATGACTCTCTTGATGGTAATGAATTTAGATTTCAGCCTCTCCGCTTGGCAGACTCTGAGATCATAATTTGTTTAGATGTTGTCACTATTTTTATAATTATTCCTCTTGACAGGTAATTCACATAAAGGTATTCCTTGACAAGTAATAGTCTAGAAATGTAATTTATGTCTTTTATTTTTAAAGGGCGGGCCTCTTAGATCGTTTCCCCAGGACGAAATAATTGCAAGATGAGAAAAAAAAACAAAAACAACCACTTATCCTTGACTTTCAAATTTACCCTTGTCTTATTGACATTAACCTAAGTTGCTAAGTTTTATTTACATCATTAGGAAACGCAATAACATTCAAACAGCTTTAAATGCGCCTTCTTTTTATTTTCCCTGAGAATTCCTTTATCTCTTTAACACATTCATTTTTGTGCCTTTTGCTTTAAGATCACATGGCTAGGAAGGGCAACTCTGAACCTTTTGGTTTGGATAGTAATGTTTGGACAGTTAACGTTTGTTTTTATTTTGTTTTCGCATTTGTATTTGGTCATGATTTATATAATCGTTCCTAGCCTGCAGTTGCTTTGGCATAAGCAGTCAAGCTGACGAAGGATATTATCAACAAATTATTCTGCTAAAAGTAGATGTACTGAGTTCAGGCCAAATTTGGCCTTTCGTTACTGAAACACATCCTCTGGGGTCAGTTACTTCCCTCATAGTCTTACGCACACTGCCACTGAAGTCAGCATGGATGCAGTGGGAACTGAATGTGTCTTAGGAATTTGGCATACAAGTCCCTGGGGACTTGTTAAAGTGGAGTACTAGAATTGTTAATGGGGGCACAGTAAAGGAGGAAAATAAAGACAAGACACTTCCGCTTATGTTTTGGTTGTCTAGCACAACCCAAAGCTTGAAACCCCGTATATTCAAGCATTACAGGAGGCTTGTTTTTGTTGTTTATGTGCAAAGAGTAAACATGCTTGGTGGTTCAAATGGAAAGGTTGACGGTTTGAATCCACCCAGCAGTATCACAAAAGAGAGCTGGCAGTCTACTTCTCAAAAATTAGCCATTAAAAACTCTATTGGGCACAGCTGTATGACACATCTGGAGCTACCATGCATCAGAGTCAACTATATGACAACTGGTATGCATTTATGTATTTATATATGTTTCACATTTTGTCTTTTTATACAATTCTTTCTATCCCCTGGCCCTATCTAATCACCAAATCTGCTCTGTACTAGGCAACATATGTAAACACACAGAAGGAGGCCTGGTGTTGGTGTCAGGTAAGTATTGGATTGCTAACTGCAAGGTTGGTCATTCAAAACCACAAGCTATTTCAAGAGAAAAAAGCTGAGGAGATTTGCTTTCATGAAGATAATTGTGGACAACCTATATAGGTTTCCTGCGAGTCATGTTGACCCCAAGATTGTCAGAGTAGAACTGTGCTCAAAGGCCTGTCAATGACTGATTTTTTCAGAAGAATAAATGACCTAGCCTTTTGACCAGGGTGTCTCTGAGGGTATTGAAATCTCCACCCTTACACTTGGAGAATGTTAACTATTTATAATATCCAATTCTCTTGGCTCCCTCCTATATCTGAGCTATCCCCCCTTTATCCCATCTATTGTCACTGCTTCTTTCCTCCACTCTCTCAAAGTAGGTATAATACTATGTTCTTTCCTCCAAATTCTTGCTTTTCTTATCCAAGCATCCTGCAACCTCATGCACTTTAACAATTCAATATTCATTCCTGTAAAGATTTCTGGAAATGCTCTTGGCTCCTGTATCTAAGTTCTTATTCTTATCTTTGTTCTTCATCTATGTTCCACTACCCCATCCTTATAACATACCCACAGCCTCTTACTGCCAGTCATTGTGTATATGTTGTAATAAATGGAATTTTAGTTTAAACCCAGTCTTTTTCACGCTACTGTAATGTAAAACTCCAGTTAGTTATTTCTTACATAGAAATAACCCGTTAGTTGAATTGTTTGCTAAATGTCCTAAAATGTCATGAATACAGTCTACAATGAGAAACTGTTTCTAATAGGCTCTGCCATCTGGTGGAACAATAAGAGATACAAGTATAGTACCTTGGAAAACTAATCTTGGGGCAGAATGGCTTGGCAATTGTGACACTTATTCGCTTATTTTTGTCTGTGTACTTTGGAGACTTTCAAAGTATATGGTGTATAAAAAACATTTAAACAAATTCAGCATTCCAAATACCCAGCTTTACAATTCTGGATTCCTGTAAGCCTTGCTCTATTGTTGCTCTTACTTTCTTTCCACTCAAACTAATCTCTTCATCACTTTGTGTCCCGACCTGCGGGAACTTCAACATGGACCCTGGAGGAGGGAGTGGGAATTGGGGATAAGAGAAACGAGAAATGGAGACAAGTCTCGTTCCTTGAGTAAAAGGCTACAGCTTATATAGGCCAGGGAAAGGGAAACAAGCCGCAGGTGTTTCCCTGAGAGCAATGACCACAGAAAAAAAAACCAGTTCCTGTGGAAAGTTACAGAGCTCAGGCAATAAAGATCAAGACAATGGCCGGGCCTCGTTGCTTGGGACAGGCAAGGTCATGGCCGGACCTTATGGCTCCCGACAGGTCACCCTTTTTGATTTTGTAAAGCCAAGAGAGATCCCTTCGGGAACTGCGTCTGTCTTAGGTTGTCAGGCATCAAGAGTCATCCTTACCCGTCATTGATCAATGGAATGCTCTCATAAAATAAGAGCAAACCAATGTCTGTCTTAGGTTGGTATGTCTTGTGCCGATCTTACCCGTCATTGACTGTCCAGTTCAGCACACAAGGGCAGGGGGTCTTATCATAACTGCTCGTATGAGCCACCCTGTTCACACATCTCAAGGCGGTGGTAATGGACCTGTATAGGCTTTGCCTGGATGGCCTCAATCTGTTGCTTGATAAATGCCATGAGCTTGTAAAACACCACAGGTCCCAGTGAGAGCAAGAGTAATAGGCTAACCAAGGGGCCCCAAAATGGTAAGAGATAGGGTAAAAGCCCGTTTAGCCAAAGAATCTAAAAGGGCTAAGCTGTATGGAGAGGTAGCCCATATTGAGAAACAGCCTTTTTTAATTCCTTTATGAGGGCGAATTTGAGCCCAGCATAATTTCAGATAGGCTCCCCCTGCTCATCTATGGTCTCGGTAACTGGGAAAGCATGTACAGGAGAGAAATCCCCCTCCTCTCTGCAGGCATTTTCTTTGTAGGGAGATGTTGCCTAGGCTGTTGAAGTGGGCGGGCCATTTCCATCCCTTTTTCTGGTTCTGACACCCTTTGACTCCCTGATCTCAATGTCTGCAGCCTGGTAATCAAAGACTGATGTAACTCTTCTAGTTTTTTCTGTTCTTTAAGCTGACTAGTTTTTTCTTTAAGTTCCTCGATTATAGGAGAACCCTTGGCTCCCTCTCTTCATCACTTTCTAGAGAAATAATGTCAATCTCCTCTGGTGGAGACCCTGAGATCTGTTTCAGAACTGACTTTTAATATTTCTTCCATCTGGGCGATGGCCGCCGTTATTTGTGGACCACTCTCCTTTCTATGTATTAAATCTTTAATTAAATTCCAATAAGAAAAAGCTGTAACAGGAATTCTTTCTGGTCCAAAGACCTCATAATAATGCTCCAAAGCACTGCCAACCCTTTTCCATCTTTTTATATCAATCGTCCCTTCCTGTGGACTTTTAAAAAGTCAAAAAATTTAAATAAAATACAACTTGTGACCTTTACTCCTTGTGTCTTTAAAGTCCCTTTCAACTGATTAACATAAATCTGATGCTGGCTTAATTCTTGTCCCATTTTCAGGCGCTTTTACTCACCTTCAGTCTTGGCGGGGCAGGCTCCCATGGCGGTCGAAGGATTTTTCTTTCACTTTTATTTGCCAGTCGCCTTTGGTGCCTTCTTCCTCACGGTACCCCCACGTTGGACGCCAGAGGTCCCGACCCACAAGAACTTCAACGCAGACCCTGGAGGAGGGAGTGGGAATTGGGGGACAAGAGATACGAGAAATGGAGACAAGATAGCAGTCTGATGAAGTCTCGTTCCTTGAGTAAAAGGCTACAGCTTATATAGGCCAGGTAAAGGGAAACAAGCCGCAGGTGTTTCCCTGAGAACAATAAATGGGGGAAGCAAGCCACAGGTGTTTCCCTGAGAACAATGACCACAGGAAATAAAACAACCAGTTCCTGTGGAAAGTTACAGAGCTCAGGCAATAAAGATCAAGATAATGACCCGGCCTCATTGCTCCGGACAGGCAAGGTTATGGCTAGGTCTCATCGCTCCGGATAGGCAAGGTTATGGCCGGGCCTCATGGCTCTGGACAGGCAAGGTTATGCCTGGGCCTCATGGCTCCCGACAGGTAAGGTTATGACCGGGCCTCATGGCTTCCAACAACTTTGTATTTCCCTCTTGTTTTTTGAGTTCACGTTCCCCTATTCTATTCAATCTGATACAATTTTTGATCACTTTCTTAGCTCCTGGTTTGATCTCAGTCACTATGTTTTCCATCTGGCCTGATATTTCTATGCTTGGCTACTTAAGAAAAGACCCAATTTGGGGCACAGTATTTGTGTTGGCTCACTTTTCTTCATAATAAATCACCTCAAATCTTTGGGGACTTAAAGCACAGCTATTTTATTTATCACATGATTCTCTGATTGGACAATCTGGGCTTCGCTCAATTGGGATGCTCTTCTCTTGCCTGAGTTGTCTTATGTCTGTGGTCAGCTGGAGTCTTGATCCATAAAGACGCCCTCACATGTCTGTGATTAGAAAGCAATTGGTGAAAGGGGGCTCACCTGAGATAGCTGTTGCTCTGTGCCACATGACCTTTCAGTCTTCCATGAGCTAGGGAGAATTTCTGATGTGATGGTTTCAGGGTCCTGGGGGAAAAAAAAATCCATAGTGAGGAAGGTCCGGGGCAGGGATGCAGAGTCTGTTCCCACCCGAAGCTGTGCCCAGGCATCGAGAGGGCTCCATTTAGAGGTGGGAGATCGGTAGTTGTGTCTAAAGGAGACAGACAGCACTGTCTATTGGACGGGAAGGTTCCTAGTGGTCTTGAGTTACAGTATCAGGAACTGTAGAGAGCAGTTCTCCCCTTCCCTATAGGATTTCTTGGAGTTGGAATCAACACAATGGCTGGAGGTTTGGTTTGGTTTGGTTTTTTAAAAGCAATGAAGGCATCTGTTCAATAGCCAGACTCCAAGGTCAGGGCCAAAGTCTCCGAGGACCTGGTCCTTGTTCACTCATGTTCAAGGCTGGATCCCTCTCAGATACATATTAGTTACATTTAGAAATGCAATCATAAATTGTTTTCCCAAACAGTGAAAAAAACAGTGTATGCTTTTCAGAAATCAGTGCAGTGAATTTTTTTTGCTATAGCGATTTTTGCTTCAAGTTTAACATAATTTTACTTTTGGACATGGGCGTCTGAGATCAAGGTCATCAGAGTTATATTTCTTTCTTTGTTAGAAATGTTTCCTGAGAGGAAAAGAAATACTTAATCTTCTTGGGTAGTCCTATAATATTATTTTTTAATGCAGCATAATGAAAGTGACAGCTATACTCTCAAATTGTCTGTTGTTTTTGGAATTGGATTTCAATCCAATTTATCTTAATCATCAAATTCCCAAGCCATCTGCATTGAGATACTCATTTCCTTTTGTACCTTTTCTCGTCCAGATTTCACTTTCATTACTTCCCTGTTCCATCTCAGAACTCGAGTACTCAAGTTTCCTGCTGACATCAGTTTACAGATACTCCAGCATGCCATTAGAAAACCACTGCCATTGAGTCAATTCTGACTCAGAGTGATCCTTTAACGTGCTTCTGAGAGTATAAACCTGTATGGGCACAGAGAGCTTCCTCGTTCTCAGGAGAAACTCACGGGCCTGCCTACCTTGTGGTTCGTAGCTAAAGGCTCCTTATAGCATTCATTAGGAAAGCTATCCCTTGTATGGCTGAAAGATTGAATAGCGATCTATCAAAACAAACCCCACCAACATCTAGAGGATCCTGACTCATAGCTACGCTCCTTAGAGAGGAATTCCAAAGCTCCAAATCTGCGTGGGAGTGGACACCCCTATCTTTCTTCCTCCCAGAAGCTCGTGAGTTTGCACTGCAGCCCTGCAGTTCCCAACCCAGTGCTTTCCCAGCAGCGCCATCGGTGCTCCTGCGTGGACATCCTAGGGAACGATTCTCAGGCCGGGGTAGTGCACCTGTAGGGAACAATTTCACATGGCTCCCCACACCTTTGATTGGGTGATAAATATGTGAAACTTCTCATCAAAAATTACTAGGTATGCACAAATCAGCCCATCTTTACCTTGTTTACGGCATACGCTCTCCCTGTTGGGGATTGTAAAATGGAAAAGAAAACTTTGATTTGTAAAAATTGCTGTGGGAGAAAGACAGACACTAGCCAGAACTAGAAGCAGTACCATTGATGTGGTGAAACTCTGATGTGAAATTGTTCATTACAGATCAGTAAATAGGCACAAGTCATTCCATGCTTAATTGGTAATCTAAGTCTATATTTAGCTAATGGTGCAGAGCCTGCAGTGTTGTGTTGGGAGGACAAACCAGTTAAAGATGTGCACAATTTTACACGTCATCCTCTCAATCTAGCCTGTTCTCCAGGGGAGATCAGCAGAAATATGAGAGGGTGGAACATCTACCATCGCCAGAAATCATATGTATTTGTTCATTCAATTCCTGATTAATTGATTCTGTTCAATATTCAGTAAATATATATTTTTTTAATTTCTACAATGACCCAGACTTGGGTGAGGGTGTATGAGTTAAGAGTGCATTATTCAATAAATCATATTTTAACATATGTCAAAAACATATTGGAGGTGACAATGTGGGTCCAAGTAGAACTGAGCTCATTAGGGTTTTTAATGGGGGATGTTGTTCCCCAAAAGTAGATCACAAGGCACCACGAGATGGACTCAACCTTTTGGTAACAACCAAGCATCACCGAGGGACAGCTAATGGCACTAAAGGCTGGAGGGAATAATAAAGCAAGAAGGGAAATGTGGAGGAGGAAGTTTCTAATTCCAGATAAGGTGGTTGAAAAGATGCTGTAGGAACAAAAGTCTGAAGAAGATGAGGAGGTATTCATGCAGTTATCCAAGGGAGACAAGTTCAAGACCTCCTCGGGCTACATGTAGCTACATGGGGAAGTCCCTTGTATCTCCCAATGCTATGAGGGACTGTCCTAAAGTTTAGTTCAGAATCTGTATCTTTTGTTTACACATGCATATTTCTCCAAACAAACTCTTAGAATTCAGAATTAGAAGGGGCAAGATTACTTCTAAGACTTCTATTTGCCTTCACTACCACAATGGGTCTTGGGATTGGGACTTGGGGGAGACAATAAACTTTCCCTCTTAGTAAGAGTTATACTTCTTCTGTTTTTACAAAGCTGACTATAAATAAGTTTGGCCTTTAAAAAGAGGTTAGGAAGCAACATGGGAATCTCAGGGTGGCCCAAAGAATTAAGCTTCTCACTACTAACTGAAAAGTTGACCGTGTGAATCCATCCAGAGTCATCTCAAAGGAAAAGCCCAGTGATCCACAGACATTGAAAAGACTATGAACCATAGTTCTGCCCTTACATGCCTGTGTTTGCCATCAGCTGGAATCTCCACGGCAACTGGACATAGAGTAAACAACTACAGACTCAAAGCGGTCTCTCTCTGAAGAGGCAGCTACAACAGCCATGGAGGCTGTGAAATTCCAAACAACTGGCAGAGACCTCAGAGAAAACAAGGCTGTGCAATGATACGCAGAACAAGCTGGGATGTACGTGTGAGGCTATGCTGGTGTACGTGGCCGGGGGTGGGGTAGGTGGAAAGAGATTACGAAAAGGCCGTGGGAAGGCTGCCAAGAGCTCTTTCTCCAGAGATAGCTAGAAAGAGAGGAGAGCGTGGACAGACAGAACAGTGATTCGTTCTTTGTGATGTTATCAGCGTTGCCCTGCAGCTCTTTTTATATGTAGGAGAGGGGCCCGATGACTCCAGTTCTTCGAACGTTTAGAAAAATACAGCAGTGAACCCTAATTTGTCTCTATTGTCAAGGACTGAAATTGTCGGGTTTGTTTTGTTTTGGGGGAAAACTGAAGGAAAAACAAAAGAAAAAGTTAAACCTAGGATAAGCAAAATCGAATATGAAATAGCAATATCCAAGTATTGTATAGCACTTTTTAGAGAATTGCTTGTTAAACCAGTTTAAACATCTTTGAAACATATGGTGTTCCTAGTTGAGTATTTCTGAGAAAAAAAAATCCATGTCCCATTTTTTCACTTGGGTAAATCTTATGCAAAATATATGTTAAAGGTCATTACTCAATTAAAGATCGAGCAGATTGAAGATCATGTTGACATTTCCCTATAAAAATAAATACAGTATATATTCCCATTTGTTTCAGAGAACCTCCAGGAAATGATGCCACAGTTTGCATAAAAAAGAATCAAATCGTGATGAAAATGCTTTCTTCTACTGACATTTACTCCATGCTTTCAAAGAGTCACACTTAAAAATAGGTTTTCTCCCTCTCTCTCTCTCTCTCTGTTTTTCTCTCTCCCAAGCTAATTGAAAGAAGGCCTTGCTTTGACCTTACTTCTTCCTTAGAAAGGGAGCCAAGGAGGAAAAAGTCAAAAATGTGCTCTGACATATACTTGTAGTTTACCGGTTTGGGGCTTCCAGTGGCAGTGTTTTACTTCCTTTTGCTTGGATTGGAAACCTGAAATTACACAGCAATTCAAAACAGGGCTCCAGCGGCTAGAGGCAAAGGTTCTTTTGTAGGAAGATGCCTGGGCGGGGCTCCCTTCCTTCTGGCATTGTCAGGAGGTGGGCATGAATCGACTCACACAGTCTGTTTGTGGCTGAACAATTTGAAATTCTACTGAAAAATTCTGTTAAAATGCAAAGTCCCGAAGGGCAAAAGTTTTAAACTTTTAATGACTGGATGCTTTCCTTAATGTTTTTGTTCCTTTTTATATCTTCGAGGGCCAGCTGCTACCAAGATGTGTTGTTTCATTGCCTGTAAAAGGTCATTATAAAATCCAGAAAATGAACAGGCACAGACAGTTGATGCTCAGTTGACTCCAACCCATGACAACCTCCTGTGTGTCAGAGTAGAATGATATTCCAAGGAGTTTTCAATGGCTGCGTTTTTGGAAATAGATCCTGAGGACGTTCTTCCCAAGTGCCGCTGGGGATGCTTAAATCTCCAACTTTTGATTCCCAGCTAGGACTATGAACCATTCACACCAGGCAGGGCCTGCAAAAAGTAACAATAGTAGGTATATGCTGGAAATCCTTGGGAAACAAAAGTCCTTGACGACTGTCTGAAAAAATGAGTGATTCAAATTCACTCAGAGGTGTCTTGGAAAACAGGTCTGGTGACCTGTTTCAGAAATGTCTCAACCTTTAAAACTAAGGCAAATAGTTCTAGTCTGCACACATGAAGTCACCATGAGTCAGAATAGATTCAATGCTAATTAACAACAATAACAAGAGTATGTTATTTTCACAAATAGTTGCCTAAAACCAAAATCCTGTTGCCATCAAGTCAATTATTTGGAATTGACTTGATGGCAACAAGATTCATGATCCCAATTCTATCTTGCAAACCTGGTTAAACCAGAGGGTGTACAGCGGTACAGATGAGAACTGGAAACACAGGGAAGCTAGGACAGATGAACCCCGCAGGACTAGCGGTGAGAGTGACAATACCGGGAGGGAAGGGGGGTATAGTAAGGGGGAACCGATCATGGAGATATACATATGACCTCTTCTCTAGGGGGTGGGCAACAGAAAAGTGGGTGGAGGGAGATGCCGAGCAGTATAAAAATAAGATAAAATAATAATTTATAACCTGTTAAGGGTTGATGAGGGAGGGGGAGCATGGAGGAAGGGGGAAGGAAAAAAGGAAAATGAGCTGATTCCAGGAACCCGAGCAGAAGGCGAACTTTGAGAATGATGAGGGCAACAAATGTATCAGTGTACTTTACAGAATTGATGTATGTATGGATTGTGATAAGAGTTGTATGAGCCCCAGTAAAACGATTAAAAAACAACAACAGCCATGGACATCAAAGCACCAGTTTTCCATAAGGTTTTCAAGAGTCTAATCTTGATGGAACAACCCTGGTGGCAAAGTGTTAGGTAGCTTAGCCTAGGGAATTGGGAAGTCCATTTACGCATGCCCAGGAGAGCCAGCAAAGGACAAAAGCTGGATTTTCCCCGCTGGTGTGCCCAGATGGGCGTTACACCTGGAGCAGCCCACCTGGTCAGGTGACTGCAATTCAGCCAATGGGATCAACCTGGGGTCGTTCACCACACCTCCCCTGGGAACCTTTGAAAGGCAGGGACCGAGAGGGAGAAGGGTCTTGTCTTGTCTTACTTGGTGGTCTGGTCATCTTCGTGGGAGGGGAGAGATCCTTGCGTGTCCCGGAGCAGTCTCTGCCAGGCCGCATCGTCAAAGGAATCCTATGGGTGCCGCGTAAAACCTGATGCTTCTTTGAACTTTCATTAAATTCACTTGGATCACGAGCCCGGCTTCAGTGTGAAATCTTTCTCGCACGAAGCCAAGGACTGAGGCTGAAATTTAGGCCTGAGAGAGAAACCTTACAAAAGTGGTTACATGTTAGGCTGCTAACCCCAGGTCAGCAGTTCAAAACCATCAGTAAAGTACATGGAGATAGAGGAGAGAACTAGGTGGCAAAAGACATTTATAGAGGTATAAACATAGGCATGTACATATATAAAAAGATTAATATATAATGATAGAGATACAGGTGCATGTACATTTATTTATAGGTTAAAGATTAAAGTAAGAGATGGACATTAGGCCTATACTCCATACTCCCACATGCAAGAACACTTTGTTCCAATCACCTGGCATTCTGTGATGCTCACCTTCCCAACACGATCACTGAAGACAAAAAAGGTGCATAAGCAAATGTGGTGAAAAAAGCTGATGGTGACTGGGTATTACAAGATATAGTGTCTAGGGTCTTAAATGCTTGAAATTAAACAAGTGGCTGTCTAGCATGGAAGCAACAAAGCCCACATGGATGAAGCACACTAATCTGCGTGATCACAAGGTGTCAAGGGGATCAGGTATCAGGCATCAGAAACCCAAAACAAACAATCATTTTGATGTGAACAAGGAGGTTCAGAATGGAGACGTAAAGCCCATCTGTAGACAGTTGAACATCCCCTCACAGAAGGGTCACAAGGAAAGGACAAGCCAGCAGGATGCAGTATAGCATTGATGAAACACACAACATTCCTCTAGTTCTTTAATGCTTCCTCTCCCCCTCCCCGCCACCCCTCCCCACGCTATCATGACCCCAGTTCTATCTTACAAATCTGCCTAGACCAGAGCATGTAGCCTGGTACAGATGAGAGCTCTCAATACATAGAATCCAGGACAGAAACACAACCTCTCGAAGACCAGTAATTAGAGAAGCAATACCATGAGGTTGTGGGGAGAAGGAGGAAAAAGGGGGAACCAATTGCAATGATTGACATACACCTCTCCCCTAAGGGGACAAACAACAGAAATGGGTGAAGGGAGACAATCGACAGTTTAAAATATGGAAATAAAAATAATTTTTAAATGATCAAGGGTTCAAGAGGGTGGGAGGTTGGAAGAGGGAAGGGCAAATAGAGGAGCTGATACCAAGGATTCAAGTAGAAAGAAAATATTTTGGAAATGATGGCAACATATATACAAATGTGTTCATTAAAATTGATGTACAAAGTGTTATAAGGGCTGTAAGAGTTCCCAATAAAATGATTTATTAAAATTAAAAGAACAACACATCAAAAGCTCCTCAGGAGAATGACTGGCTTCCTACTCCCATGGAGAGTTACAGTCTCCAAAACCTACAGGCTCCAGAGCAATGTCAGTGATCGAGAGGTAATCTTGACCATGGTAGATTGCCATGGCCTTTGCCTATGAAGAGGTTGATAGGTTCAAACCATTGACCTTCCAATTAGCAGTCAATTGTTTTACCACTACACCATCATTTAAACCATGTGTTGGTGTTAGTTTGTATATCACCAATCCTAAACGGACACAGACCCAGAGAACTACATTCACACACACACCTACCCAAGTATACAGATAAAGCCCAAAGATCCACATATACACACACATATGTATCCCAGAAGAATATTTCAAATATATTTGTAAAGTTCAACTTCCAAGAAAATGTGTCTACTTTCCTTAGGTCCATTAATATCCTAACCCAAACCACCGCCATCTCTGGTAGAGTGAGAAACCCCCAAATCAAATGGGCTGGGTTCACACAATTTTGGGCACAACAATTCCACGTGTTTTTCTGTTTAATGTTGTCAATATTTGTGTCTGCCTGAAAGGGTACTTGTGAAGTATTGAAGTCATTCATGTAAAGTACCTAAAGCAGCGGGAGGGTTCAAAAATCAGTACCTACTACCAATGAGGTATATTTAGCTCCTCTTTGAGTCCTAACACTTTACCAAGCCTAGATGACTTTAAACAATGGGAATTTATTATTCCACAGTTTTGTATGTCAGAACTCTATGATGCATGTCTCTCTGGGCTACTCAAGGTGTTAACGGCTGTTATAAATTCAATTGTGCCTACTTAAAATCTGTGTTGACCTCCTAATGCCTATACTTACAGTTATAATCCTATTTAAAAATAAGGATTTTATTATTACTTTTTGTGTAATGATGCTCTTAACTACAGCAGTGTAGGGTGAGTTCTAAGCAATATCACCCTTGAGTTATAAAAAGAACAGATTATATTTTCTCACAGTAGGGGTGAGATAGATATCTCATAGTGCCAGAACTCCTTTGTAGGGGTGAGATAGATATCTCATAGTGCCAGAACTCCTTTGTTATAAAGTGAAGCCCCAACCTTCAATTCAAACTTTCTGCCACTACGTCAATTCTGACTCAAAGGCAGTTGCCAGCACAGAGAAGTGACCTTCTAGGTTTCTGAGGTTGTAAAGCTTATCTTTCTCTCTAGATTTATGAGAGAGAGAGAGAGAGAGAGAGAGAGAGAGAGAGAGAGAGAGAGAGAGAGAGAAATATGGACTCTAGATGTTGCACATACACATAGTTGCTTAAATCACATATGAAAATAGAGTATCAGAAAAGGGAAGGGGTGAGGAGTGTATTTTAAAAAAAACACTTTCTTCTCCCACATTAAAAAAAAAAGTAGAAGAGAGTAGACAAAATTCTGTCTTCTATGTCAATTGAAAAAAAGCCATTCCTCAGACATGCTTTAATGCTTCATGAGTCAAAATCAACTTCTGACAACTGTATTTTGTTTCTTTGTTTCACATTAGATAAATAGAATTACTTTAAAAAAAAGAATGTCTTTGATTCATGCAGTTCAAAGGTAGATGTGGGTGGTGTGTCTTGTGCTCACAGGTAAGATTTAGGAATGCTCTGTGTTAGTGTGGGTTGACTATGACTAAAAAAACAAATCCAGAGACACTTGTGTGTGTACAAGACAGCTTTATATCAAAGAGCAGTTGATAATTGAGAAAAGATCCCAGTCCAGTTCAGATAAAGTTCACAAGTCTGATATTAGCCCACCTGTCCAATACTAGTCCATAAATGCTTCTTCAGACACATGTAGCTACGTACAATGATGCCAGCCGGCCAGGGAGTGAAAAGTCTTGTGGATTCAGTGGTGGTGGATGCATCTCAACACTAGCACAGATCTCCCAGTGGCTCCTCCAGCTCTCCAAGTGAAGAAAGCGAAGTAGTGAGAGAGTGGCCTGTCTCTTCTGATAGGGGAATCAAGAGAAAGGAAGTTCCCAGAATCCACCTGCGAAGGCCACACTCACAAGGACATATCATCAGGCTCTGCTTTGATTCACAACTAGACTCCACCTCTCCACTTATTTTTAAAGTTGGCATGAAATTACAAAACTACCACAATTTCCGATCCAGATTCTTCATACTTACCATTCCAATTTTCCATGTGATTCTGGAAAAACCTTGTCTCCTTTCTGCATGGTTTTGTTGTCCTGTATGGAAAGTTCTAACATGCTATCCAGGCATCATTTCCCACTCAGACCTGGAGCAGAAGCTTCTGACTGCAAGAGATCTTCCCACGCACCCACTCCTCCACCTCACCTGCTGGAAATCTAAAAGTGGGTGGGAGGTAGATGAGGTGCTGGATGAAGATGCTTTCTAAATGCGTTCATAAACATTGTACGCAAGTGAAGCTCATTTATTACTTTGATATGTATGAGTTCTCCTACTACTCTCCAAGCCTCACGTTTACTCTAGTTCTCATCGCCTGTCTTCTCAAAGGCCCAAAGCCCATCTCTATCTATTTCCTAGATGTGGTTAGGATAGAAACTGCATCTCTGTTGGTTTTTGTGTTCCTGTTTATCCCCTCTTGCTGTTGGTTTCAGGAACTAATATAATTGGAGAGACAGGTAATTAGGTGGCCATGCATTATCAGGATAGATTTTGATTTCTAAGTTGAAGATGAACACAACCAATATATCTAGTCTCTGTTGAGTGAATTCCAATGCATGGTTACTCATATGTGTCAGAGTAGAATGGAGCGATATAGGATTTTTAATGGATAATTTTTTTTTAAACAGGTCTGGAGGCCTATCTTCCAAAATACCTCTAGCGAAACTTGAACCTTTCAGATTTAATTTAGCAGCTGGGAGCATTAACCCTTTGTATCACCCAGGGACTCAGAAACCTTGTAAAGACTTGTTACATTATAAAATATCCATTTGGGGGACACACCAGACCTCCCCCAGCTACACAAGAAGGAAACAGAGCTCAACTGTACATCTGCTTAAGGACAATGCTCTGAGGTAGAGGTCAAGCCACACCTCCACCCTCCATCCGTCCTTACCCGATCCTGACTCCGATGAACGCACAGAGGGCATTCTCCCCTCCAATGGGTTTGAGAGCCAAGGGCAATGTCCACAGGACCTCAAAGACAGTACTCGTGAGTATGAAGCTTCTTGGGAAGTTAGGAGGTCACAAGTCAAAATAATAATAAAACATAAAGGATACAATCATTTGTCCGTAGCATCTCTTCTCAATCATGTTGGTAGGTGTGTGTCTAGTCATCAGTCTCAGCCATGTGGCCTCGTGGCATGCCTGGACAAGCGTTAGAAAGGCCTTCTCTCAAAAATGACCAAACTTACTGCCACTGAGTCAATGCGGATGCATACCAGCCCCCTGTGTGAGACCGAAACTGTTTCAGGAGCAGAAAGCCGGGCTTTCTCCCAAAGAGCTGGGAAACGCGTAAAGAGCACCTTCCTCTGCACTCTAGACGCCTGCCTGAAGGCGGTCAGCCTACTCATTCTGAGGCTTGCAAAGCTCGCCCCATGGCCCTGGTACTAAGGCTTCTGGCACCACTGCTTTCACCACCAAGTGACTCAAGGATGGTGCACGCAGTTCCCTCATGGCTCTTCTTTATTGATGGTGTGGGATTCCTTCTTCCTTTTTATTCTCAAAGGAACGGCAAAACCGTATTCTCCATGGAATGGCAAACTGTATTCTCCATGAAATGGCAAAACTGACCAATTTTGAGTAAGCGTCCTCCATACCTTATTTCTACCACTTGTATTTCAGTCTGTCATATTGTGGTGGCCTGTGGTGCGGTGATCCTGGAAGCAGTGTAACTGGTGTATCACATGCCAGCAGGGTCACCCAAAGGGAACAGGTTTCAGCAGAGCCTCTAAAAATATTGACAACTGAGGATTACGCTCCCACTTCCTAAGAAGGAAAAGTTTGAAGTTTCCAAGAATGTTGTCTCACTTAGATCCACAATCAATGCTCATGCAAACAGCCCTCAAGAAATAACCTGATGCATTGCATTAGGTAGATCTGCTACCCAAGACCTCTTTAGAGTATTGAAAAACAAGGATATTCTTTCAGGACTGACCCTAACTATGGTATTTTCAGTTGCCTCATGTGCACGTGAAAATTGGCCATTGATTAAAATTGAATTATAGTGCTCGAGAAGAATATTGGAAGTACCATGGACTGCTAACGGGACAAACCAATCAGTCTTGGAAAAAGTACAGCCCAAGTAAGCCTTAGAGAAAATAAATGAGACTTCAATTTACATACGTTGACATATTTTCAGGAGAGACCATTCTCTGAAGAAGGACATCATGTTTGCTAAAGTCAAGGGGCAGTGAAGGAGAACTTTCAAGGAGGGGATTCACACAGTAGCTGCAACAGTGGGCTCAAGCATAGGAACAATTTTGAGGATGGTGCAGGTAGTGTTTCTCTTGTCACTGTAGATTGGAACTGGCTCTAGGGCACCTAACAAAAACAACAAGAACAACACACCTTTGTGTGTATGTTTTATCCAGTCATTTGATGGGAACTACAGAGACAATGGACAGAAGAGTCTTATCAAATCATTTCACTTCACTGCACCCAGGATTTTCCAGTATTGGGGGATTATTGAAATGAAAGGATGGTTGTGCCCTGCACCATTTATTAGTAATTGAGTCTTCATACTGAATGGATTTATTTCAAAGAAGACTTTGGATAAATTAGATGACTTCTCTTTACTGTCTTCTTCCATTTAGAGACTCACACGATCACACACGATACTACTTTCATTTGAACCATCAGGAAAGGTTACAGAAGACTGATAAAAATACTCATTTAGAAATGTACTCAGCATCATCTAATATCACAATCCACAAAAAAGGGCCTGTGGGACTAAGCAGATAAATACAAAGCCATGTCACAGCCCCACGCTCTGTTCACATCTGTTTTCCCATTGGACACCTTTCCTTGTCAAAACCCTGGGAAATGATTGAAACTGAGCAAGTTTCAAACATCATAACTCTGAAGAGTAAAAGCAAAGCCTTCAGGAGTAAACTACTGTGAAACAAGGATGCAATTATCTCAAATTAAAAGCAGTTACATGATTAATTTAGTGTGCTGCTTACCACAGCCCCAGGACACGTTGGAAAGCTTGAATGATTCATTACCATTCACATGCTCAATCCGAGTGACATAACTTTTTAGAAGACAATGCTGTGGTCCCAACTTTTAAAGTACTTTTTCCAACATTATTCAATTCCTCCTTTTAAATGTCATATTGGGGAACGGAGGGGAGAGTGTCTCAGTTGAAACGAAATGGATTGGCAAACTAGATATTATCAGAGAGAGATTATAAGAATGGTTTGGAGGCATTGGTGGGAGAACTGTGTAACTGGCCACTATGCACACTTTTGTAATTGTAAATTCCGATACCTTTTAAGGAGAAAATGCCACCAGCCTGCAAGTGGAAAGATTTTATGAGCACCATGAAAGGGCTTTTCCTTCATTCACATCTGTCTTCATTTGCTGGGTGTAGCTGCAGACTTCATGCTCTTCAGTTCAATCTAAAATGTAGAAACCTTGCCTACATCATGTAAATGCATGTGTCCTTGGGCCATAAGTCTCAAAAAATATATATTTTAATAAAAATAAGCAAATGGAAAGTGATCTTGTAATTATTGCTGTTCATTACTGAACACATCTCATGAAGGGTTGTCAGTCTTGCTCTATCTTCATGATCATCGATGAGTTTTAATCCATTGTTTTGGCTGTTGGATTTCAATACTTGTGCTCATTATGCTTATAATAAAAAGAATAGAAACATTAATGTATGCAAATATAAAGCCCATAAATAGGAGATGAGCTTATATAAGTAAGCGAGACTGGGAGTTATATTTTAAACACAGTCACCATATTACATCTCTAAATGACAGGAAAAATTCCTGAAAAGGGTCTGTAAGTATCTTTTGTTCTGTTTTGTGTTGTGCTATGTTAGGTTGCTATTATGTTGTTTGGCTCTCTCATTACATATTTAGTATCATAGCAATGGGATTTTTCTTTATGAAGATTTCATCATAATCTTAAAAGTGTTTTTGTTTTGTTTGGTTTTGTCTTTCACATACTTCAAATAATCTGAAATATCTTTTGCTATTTCATTTGATTATTGACTATCTGAACTTTCTAAGTTAAAATATTAATATTTCCAATAGGAACTTATCAGTAGACATAGGACACCTGATGGAGACCTATTTCAGAGATAAAAAATAATTTTGTATTTGGTGACTGTCATCCCATGACTTTTAATATCTCAAGTATATTTTTGATACAAATAAAGCATATTTACCATGCTGTTAGAATGAAACTGGGAAATTAAAGCAATTTCCAACTGGCTAGATCCCATGGATACTACGGAATTCTTGGGTGAAGATACTCTTTTTCATGTACCCTATGTCAACTGGGAAGAAAGTTCTTCTGGTCTGTTTTTGAAAAAATAATTTTTAAAACACCACGCTCACAGCCAGAAAGTCGATTCTGACTTATAGTGACCTTATAGAGCAGGGTAAAACTGTCCCTGTGAGTTTCTGAGAATGTAGCTCTTTAGAGGAGTTGAAAGGCTCATCTTTCTCTTGTTGAGGGACTGGTGGTTTCGAACTGCTGAACTTACAGTTAACACCCTAACTCATAACCCACTATGTCTGTAAGGCTCCCTCCCTCAAAAATCCATTAGCAAAACATTAGAAACTAGAATCAGGATAAGGCTGGTTCCCATGAGGCAGAAGTCAAATATATCAACATTTTCCAACATCTTCCATAATCACTGCAAAGTGACCAAGAACTTGTAAGAACTCATATTTTTTATGGCTTATTAGAGTAAGAGTAGCAAAGCAAAAGTAACACTTTGGGCTATAGTGCAGGCCTAACCACCAGTTAACAGAATCCAACTCAGGAAAAGGCAGTAGGGTGAGATCCGGAAGGTCTCTGAAGAAGAGAGGACACCTCTCCCTTCGCAACCAGGTAACGTCAGCTAAGCTCTGCAGTAGAACAGGTCTCTCGCCAGGGACTCTGCCAGCAGTTCTCTCCATCAGGTGAGTCCACCCTCAGGTTCCAGAGTTTTTATAGGCTAACCCATGCACTGCTTGTCAATTAGAAGACAGGTTTCCTAACTTACCAATCAGCTACTGTGCAGGGTTCACCTCCCAAGTGTGGGATAAAATGTGGGTTGTAAACTGACTAATTCATCACAAAATTGCAGCTGACCAATAATTTGGGGGAAATTTCAAAACCAGGGCCTGATAGACCATGTATAAACCACAGTTCTTTTCTGACATACATTGGGTCACCATGAGTTAGGGCCAATGCTACTGCATCTTGTTTTATGAATTTAGTCATATTTTTGTTAGAAATGGAATTAGAAGTGTGTGAGCATTTAGCTATAGAGATGGCATTTCTTCTGGATGGGGTATGACTTCTTTGTAGAAATGAAGCATTAGGTAAAGAATTGCTCATCTAATACACAGGAGCCCTGGTGGTGCGGTGGACCATGCACTGAGCTTTGTAGCCACAAGGTTATTCGGTGGTTCAAACACATCAACAGCTCCATAGAATAAAATGAGGCTGCCCGCTCCCATAAAGATCTATAATGTGACCAACCCTCAGGAGCAGTTCCTCTCTGTCTGTTGGAGTCACCACTAGTCCAAATTGATTGATAGCAGTGAATATCTAATAAGAGATGCATTGCCAGAGCTTGATTGCTCTTTTTTTATTATTAACATTGACTGGGTTTTAATTTTGTTTTGTTTTTCAGGTTTTAATGCAAAAATAAGCTCAAACAAAAAATAGTTTGTACAATTTTCTACTTGGTGTGGCACCATTTTAATTCTAGAATTTAAGAAATGTCAGGATATTTGTAAAGATCCACACTTACATTAACACTAACTCATTTAAGATACCTCAGCCTTGGAACAGATATTATGGCAAAGCCAGACCAAACTCAAAGAGTCATAAGTCATCGACAAAAGATGCAGATAGTACCTGTGATGAAAGGCACCCCATGCCTTTAAGGCCTACAGAGGGGTGGGGAAGAAAAGAGAAGGCAACAGAGGGCCAGGGCACTAAGAAACCCAAAGGGAGGGTATGGTTTGTGTCTCCACAAGAAAGGGAGAGCTGCAGGAGTGGACCTCATATCGGTGTGCCAATCTACGAGGGCAATGCTCCCAAGCAGAGCAGCTGGTTCCAAGAGATGACTGTTGGGCTTGCATCTCCCTAGATGACAGTGTTGCGGAAGACATCCCTGAAGATACAGTTCAGGGAGATCCTCCAGTCTGAGATGCCCACATGGGGGCACACTAGGAGAGGAATGCAACAGACCAGAGATGAGAGCGAAGCCACAGTCCCAAAGGAAGCCTGATTGTGGACTTTTGACTCAGAGGGTAGCACTTGTCACCCCACCAGAACTGCTTGAAGGTTACTCAGAGGCAGGCCACCCTGAAAGTGTAAGGTGTAAATGGGGCAGGAGCAAAGGGAAGGGGGCACATGGGACAGCTCCATCCCAGACTGCGGGAATAGCAACGTGGACCTATGGGAAACTCACCTTTTCAATGCAAAGGCAGCTCTATGTCATGATCTCTGTTAGTCTGGTGACTATCTACATGTTGGTGATTTTTTGGTCTGTTTTATCTCTTTTTTTTATTTATTTGTGTTTTGGTGTTGATCTATACAAGAAAAGCAGGATGGGCTGTCTTACAGAGAGAGTGGCTGGACCAACAGTTCTTGGGTATTATCAGAGGGGAGAAGTGGGGGAGGTGAGGAGAGGAAACAATGATGGGTACAGGAAAATGGTAGGAGTTCTAAAATGAACCAGGAGGGATTGTGGCTTTTCTGAGTGTGTTTGACCAATCGAATTGTATCTGAGAGGAATTACTGAAAGGTGAACAACATGCAAGCATAATAGTGGGGTAGGAGGAAAAAACAAAACCCAACATATGTGTGTGCATATATATATACATATATGAATATGTATACATTTGTTTATGTATATATACGTAAAAGCTACAGGGAAACAGATGTACTTTGGACCTCTACTTAAATCTTACCTCTTTACAAGAATGGTTTCTTCTAATAATGTGACACAATATGATACCCACCTCCCTGACACAATCACTGAAGACAAAATGAACGCATAAGCAAATGTGGTGAAGAAAGCTAATGGTGCCCAGATATCAAAAGCTAGAGCACCCACAGAGCTCTATGCCCTTCGAATGATATTTAGAAGGTGTTTTTGTCATATTGTGTGGTCTCCCTTCCCTTTGGTTCCTTGCCTTGCCTTGTCTCACTGTTGCCACTTTCCCACATATCCATTTCTCCAATTTAGCAAAGAATAGCTCATAAAACTGAAAATGACATAGCTCAGCTTGGGTCCAGCCTCCATATCCTCTCTGTTAGTTTGCTGCGTCATGCCTGTATGAGGTCTGGCCCCTCTCTCCCTTTCTTGTGGAGACATAAGCAACAGCCTCACCGCTCTCATCTTTTTTTTTTCCTTCCCCTACTTTTCAGTTGGATGTCATTTGCATCCCTTGGTTGGGTCTGACTCCTGCCAAAGTGCCTGGGCCTTGACCTGGGAATTATGCATCAAATGTTTACCCTCTATGCCTATTGTTCTTTTTGAGCTTTTCTCCGTGGACTTATGCTGTACTTGTCCCTTTATGCTTCGCTAACTTCGCTTAGCATAATTTCCTCAAACTCTTCCAATGAGATGGTGTGTTTCATGTGGTCATCACTGCTTTTTTAGGGCACATAGTACTCCATTGTATGTATATACCAGTTGGAAATTGAGATTGTTTCCTCTTCTTCCTGATTGTGAACTGTGCTGCGATGAATGTTGGAGCACAGATGGCTGGTCTTAGTCTGTTTCTTTTTTCTTCTGCGTATTTCCCCATTACGGGGATTGCTGGATCATCTGGTAGCTCAATTTCCATTTGTTTTCGGTATCGCCAGATTGATTTCTATAGTGGCTGCACATACCTACAGGACCACTAACAGCGGATGAGAATTCCTATCTCACCGCGCCCCTTCAGCACTTGTTGCTTTCTGATATTTTTAATTGGGCTATCTTTTAGGGCGTTAGGTGTATCTCATCATTTTTAAATTTGTATTTTCCTTATGGCTAATGATCAGGAACATTTTCTCATGTTTATTGAGACTCTTTGGATTTCCACCCTTGTTCTAGGCTAGCAGAGTATTGTAAATTTTAGTAATAAGCCCTTTGTCTGATGTATCATTGCTAAAGATGTTTTCCCAGTCTGTGGGCTCTCTTATTACTCTCTGGTGAATTCTTTCAATGTACACAGGTGGTTTATCTTCATTAAATCTCACTTGTCAATTTATGCTTCCTCTATGTTTGTGTCCCTCCCTATATTTGATAACCTATGTATTCCATGCACCAAAGTTCTTAGGTTTGTCTCAGTTTCCTCTTTCATGTCCCTAATAGTTTGGGGTTTTATGTCGATATCTATGATCTACCTCAACTTTATTTTTGTGGAGTGAGGTGAAATCCTTGCTTTATTTTCTGGAGGTAGATTGCTGTTTTTCCCAATGCCACTAGTAGAAGAGGGTGTATGTTTCCCATTTGATATTTTTATGGCCCCTTATCAGACATCAGTTTCCTGTATGCTGATGTTTTTATTTCTGGATTTTTTGTTCTTTTCCATTGGTCTGAATATCTGTTGTTATACCAGTACCACACTGTTTTGACCACTGTGTCTGTATAATAGGTGTGAAGGTCAAGTAAAGCAAATTCTCCTATTTTGTCTTTTGTTTTGAGTTATTTGCTAATTCTGGGCTTCTTCCCTCTCCATATGAAGTTGGTAGTCAGTTTTTCCAATTCTTTGAAGATAGATGCTGGTATTTGTATCAGGAGAGCATTCAATGTATACAGAACCTTGAATATGATGGTCACCTTTACTATATTGAGTCTTCCAGTCCACGAGCATGGGATATTCTTCCATTTGTGGAGGTCACACTTGGTTTCTTATAATAGTGTTCTGTAGTTTTCCATGTATAGATCCTTCATAATTTTGGTAAGGTGTAGACCTAGAAATGCCAATTTGTGCTTGGATATTGTGAAAGGTACTACCTTCTTGATCTTCTATTCCACGATCTTATCCAATGTATATAGCAATCCAATAGACTTCTTCTTTTGATCTTGTATCCTGCCACTCCACCACATTCCTCTATCGCTTCCAGCACTCCTGTGGTGGAGCTTTTGGGGTTTTCAATGTATAGTAGCATGCCGTGTGCAAATAATGATAGTTTTATCTCTTCTTTCCCCGACTACCTTTAATGTCCTTGCATTGACTTATGTTGTTAGTTAGGACCTCCAGTGTGATGCTGAATAAGAGTTGATGATAAAGGGCATCCTTGTCTAGTCCCCTTTTCAGTGGATTGTTTTCATCTTTTCTCCATTGCCTATAACACTGGCTGTTGGTTTTTCATATATAGCTTGTATTATATTGAGGAATTTTCCTTCCATTCCTATTTCTTGAGTGTCTTAAACTGGAATGGGTATTGGATGTTGTCGAATGTTTTTTGCATCTATAAATATTATCATGTGGTTCTCATATTTTTTTTCTTGTTCAATGTGGTTAATAATGTTGATGGACTTTTGGATGTTGAACCATCCCTACATCTGTATATACATTTGTATTCTATTGGCCAATATTTTGTTAAGGATTTTTGCATCAATTTTCATTAGAAATATCAGTCTATAGTTCTCAATTCTTGTGAGCTCCTTGCCTGCTTTAGGTATAAGTGTTATGCTAGCTTCATAGAAAGAGATTGGGAATTTACTGTCTTTTTCTATGCTCTGGAAGACTTTGTGTAGGATTGGTGTTAGTTCTTCCCTGAATGCTTGGTAGATTCCTCCTGTGAAGCCATCTGGTCCAGGGATTTTGTACTTGGTATTCCCTTAATAAACTTTTATTACTATGGGTCTCTTGAGGTTCTTGATATCCCTCCAGGATAATCTAAGGAGGGATTGTTTTTCCAATTATTTGTCCATGTCTTCCAAGTTGTCGATTTTATTGGAGTATAGGCCTTCATAGAACAGTGTAATTAACCCCTTAATTTTTTTAGGGTTCAATGTACTTTACCATTCCATCACTCATCCTGGCTATTGATGTTTGTTCCTTCTGTCTTTGTTGAGGCTTGCCAATAGTCTATCAGTTAAGTTGATCCTTTCAAAAAACAGCTTTTTGCTGCATTGATTTTTTACATTTTTTCCTACTCATTTATCTCTACCTTAGTTTTTATTATTTCAGGGGATTTCTTGCTATAAGTAGGATTATTCTATTGATTCTGATCTAATTGCTGGAAGCTTTGTGACAATGTGTCAAACATGTCTCTCTTACTTTTCATGTGTGCATTTATTGCGATTAAGCTTCATTTGATAACTGTTTTTGCTATGCCCCAAAGGCATTGCTATACTGTATTTTCATTCTCATTGGTTTCTAAAAATTTCCTGATTTCATCTGTGATCTGGGCCAGTATCCACTCATTTTGCAGTAGGGAGTTACTCATCCTCCAATTGCTTGCCCTTGTTTTCTTGGCCCTTTTTTTGTTGATTTCCAGCCTTACTGAATAGTGGCCTGAAAGGGAAGTCTGAGTGATCTCTATGTGCTTGAATTTACTCAGACTCGACTTGTGCCCCAGCATACCATCTATCTTTGAGTATGTGCCATGTACACTAGAAAATAATGATTTTTTTTTTTTGGCAATTGGTGGGAAAGCTGTAAGAATGTTTATTAGGTCAAGTCACTCACTTGTAGAGTTCAGTTATGTAGCTTCCTTGTTAAGTGTATTTCCCTGTGCTCTCTCTTTTTCAGAGAGTAGTTTATTAAAGTCACCTACTATAATGGTTGAGCCTGATGGTTGGTTTCTTTGTGTTTTTATCTTATGGAGCATTTAATTGATGAATTTTGTGAGTCTTTCATTAGGTGTATATATATTTATTATGATCACTGGTTCTTGTTCTACTGACCCATAGAGCATTATAGAAGAGGCAGACGTTTATATACCACAAGAAGAAATCTACAAAATGTTGCTTGGAGTCATACAGGATATGAGGAAAGCAATACAGAAAAAGGATAAAGCCATAGAGGAGATAAAGCCCCACAAGCCCCTTGTAAAGGGGAATACAAGAGTTAAGGGATCTTACTCTTAGCCATATCTCTTTTTATGATTTTCACCTTGAGATCAATTTTGTCAGGGATTAGGATTACAACTCCTGCTTTCATTGAATTGCCATTTGATTGGTATTTTTTTTGCCTGTCTTTAATTCTCTGCCTACTTTTGTCTGCAAACTTGAGATGTGCCTCTTGTAGACAACAGATTGATGAATTATGTTTTCTAAGTCAATGTTTTTAATGGGTGAGTTCAGTCCATTGATATTCAGAGTTATTATATCCATCTGTGAACTCTGTGATGTCATCTCATATTTTTTGTGTTTGGTATTTACCTATCACCCTTCTTTTCAGTGCATTCTGTCTGTGTACTTATCACCCTTCTTATCAGTGCATTGTGTGTCTGTACCTATCACCCTTCTTATCAGTGTGTGTATGTTGGGGCGGGGAGTGTTGCTCATTCTTGCCTTCCTTTCACCATGAACCTAATGTTATTTTGAGGACTGTTTCAATATGTTGACCTCTTTGTGTAGTTGTTCTATGTGGTAGTCTCTTATTTGTGCTTGGTGAATGTTGTTCTGACCACAGTGTGTTGGTATGAATTTTCTACAGAGTTGGGTTTCTTTTAATGTATTTTTTGAGTTTTTCATTGTCTGAGAATATTCTTACTTCTACATCTATCTTAATAGTTTGTCAGGGTAGAGAATTCTTGGATTGACTTGATTCTCTTTCAACTTTTGAAAGTGTTACTCCAATCTCTACTTTTGTCATGGTGTCTACTGGTAGGTCTGAGCATATTCTTATCAGAGTACCATTACAAGTGACTGCCTTTCTCCCCCTAGCTACTCTTATGATTTTCTCTTTTTCCTCAAAGTTGGATAGTTTAACTATTATGTTTCTTGGCGACTTCTTCCTGGGAAACAATGCACCTGATGTCTTCTCGGCTTTCTGGATTTTTGCTTAAGTCTCATTCATTAGTGGGGAAATTTCTTCCAGGAATTTCCTTGCTATTTTTGCAGTTGACTTCTTGGTTGTGTCTTGTTCTGGTAATCCAATTATTCAAATGCTACTCCTCTTCATAGCATCGTCATTATTCCCAGGTTTTCTTCAGTTTCTTTGATTAACTTGTTGGACTGTCTTTCCCATTTGTTGAAGTCTGCCTGGTTGTAGTCAAGGTCACTCATAGGGTTCTGTGCTTTTTTCTAATCTGTTGATGATTTGTTAATTTGTTATTTGTTATTTGTTATTTGTTTTTGTTACCACATCCTTTAACTCTTGTATTTCTCTTTGGTGCATGGCCTTCATCTCCTCTATTATTTCATCCTTTTTCTGTATTGCTGCCCTCATTCCCTGTATGACTCCACGCAGTATTTTGAAGAGTTCTTTCTGTGGTAGAGCAACATATGCTTCTTCTATGCACATATTTAGGTTCAGGACTTCCTCCAACATAACATTTTCCTTCTCCTGTTTTTTTTGTGTTGAGGTTTGTGGGGCTGGTTCCTGTCCACATGTCATTCTAGGTGAGCTCGATGCCATTTTATAGAGAGTCCAAGAGCGCTGAGCTCTCTCTTAAGGAGGCTTGTAGAAATGCCTCTGTGGACTTCCTATAGCCAACTGCTACTGCTTTATCCCTCTGTGATTTCACTCTCTACCTTGCAACCAGGATTATGTTATTTGTTGGACAAGTTGGATAGTCCTCTTAGGGATGCTGGTTTGGCAGTTTGTGTCATGAGGGCGATGCTGCACAGGTCAGTCACACAGGAGGTCATTGTTTGGAGTGCAACAAAGGATGGGCAAAGGTTCCTGCAGCCACATGGAATGCTGCAGAGGGTGGGTGGGGTTGCCCTAGGTGGCGGGGAGCACACCTGAGGCTGCCTGTGGAGGGAGGGGAAAAATAGTGAGCCATGACTGTTTTGGGAAAGAGAAAATAAAGAAAGGAAATAAAAAGTCCCCCAAATGACTGACAGCAGCAGTGGAGGGGTTTAAACACAGTCCTGAGGCAGTGGCAGCTGTGTTGGTGTTGAAGCAAAGTTGTTGGGCCAGTTGAAGTAGCTAGGAGCCAGCTGATAGTGTTTAAGGGGCTAAAGCTAAGGCCTACCTGCCTGCTGTAGTGGTAAGACAGAAGCCTACGGCTCTTTAAAATCTAGTGAACCCAACTCTACTTATCTTTATGATGCTTCTCCAATGATCTGTTAGAGTGGAGTTTCCCTCTCAGTAACTCTCCTGCATTGATTTCTGCAGAATCATTCCAGTGTGTGTTACTCGGTCGTCATCTTGCCCCCTGTCTGAGAAGCATAGATATGTATTTACACGGGATAAGAAAGCCCAGTGCTCCGGCCAAGTGGAGCCTAGAGAGGATGAGAGGAGAAGTTTGAAGAATGGATAATGGAAGGTCTCACAGACAGCCTAGAGGTCGAAGGAAAGTTGGGGGCTGAACATTGGAAGTGATAAGCAGATTATTGATCCAATGGATAGTAGTCCTAAAGTGGGTAAAACTCAAATGTCTATTATAAAGTTTTGACTTTTCTTTTTTCTCCAAGTGACTAAATCAAGATTAATGTTGAAGACTTTTGATTCTATCCCTAGAATAATTTTGCTGATCACTGGGTGGGAAATTGTGCCTATAATTCCTTCACTTCCTTTTTCCTTGTAGAAGCTAACCTTTGGGGAAGCATACTTAAAATATTAATATTTTAAATATTTTAACATATAAAAGATTTTAATATTATTGTAGTAGCTAATAAGTGCTCTAAAATATAATGGCTTAAAATACATTGTATACTCAGTTAGAGTCCAGCTACTTCATTCAATTCTAATACCCAATTTAATATCAGACAAGTAGAAAGGGCTCAACAAATGAGAGAACTTACTCAGATTCATTAGGGAGATAATTTTGGTATTCATCTCATTGATTCTTGTTCTGGAGAGCTTGAATGTTTGCAAGAAACAATATGGGGCTTTATGAATGGCATTCCTAAGCACTGTAGAGTTCTGTACACACTGAATATTCCAGACACATTTGATGAACTAATTGATATTTCTTATTCCAATGCCATTTAGCTATCTTTGATTAATCAGCATTCCACTGACCTTTTGTTGGTAAAGTGGATCTAACCATTAGAACCTTGACTAATAGAAAATAAAACAATGCAAAACACCAATAAGCAAGGAGTGATATGAAAATTTGAATCAATTAGTTTTCATAATCTACTGTCCTGGAGGGAAAGAACTTACAGCTGCTCTGGGGCTTCTTACCAGCCAGCAAACCCTGTTATCTCAAATCTTCCTGGAGGCTAAACTCCATCTGGAAGACTGGTTTTACTTCCTTTGAGAAGATCTAGTCCCCAAACATTTTCCCCCACGGGTCCCCACCTGCCTCAACCATCTTAGAAAAATTCCTGGGAAATTTGTCAGAAGGTGTGTAATCATCATGAATTTAGCAATTGTCAAAGGTAGCCCAGAGTTCATCCAGCTGCAGTTTATTCCATTGATCACAATCCACCCAACCCAGAATTTTCCTCATGAAAGGAATCTTCTTGGACTGGCCATCTGGATCCTATTATCCTAATCAGAGTGTGTGGAGCACATAAGGTGCAGACACTCTTTCCACGGAAGAGTCAGGGTGGATTCTTGGATTTTCTTTTCCTTTCCTCCTTTTATCTCAACTGAATGGATAGTTTATGGTTTTAACAAAATTTAGAATTAAGCAATAGTTTTTATTTTTCAAAAAAAAATGGACACATGAAAATTACCACCCCCATCTATTCACCATGAACCTAGAGGCATGTGATTCAACCTAAAAACAAAGTGTTCCAATTTGCAGAAAATTAGGTAATCAGGAAAATATCCAGCTGGAGCTGGGATGCGGCCTATTTGCTGAATTGCTGCGCAGTCGGTCAACTTTAGGTGACAGCTCTTCTGTAGGCGTGATTTCCATAGATTTTACACTGTAATGTATCTTGATTTCCATAGATTTTCCCATAGAATTTCTATGTATATAGTCATGTGCACATATGAATAAAATGCTTTATCAATGGAATGTTGTTACAGGTTGTGAGAAATTAATAATCACTATAATGCTTATATCCAAAGGAAGAGACTTTATTGTCCAGCGGCCACAGGAGGACTCAAGTCTCTCAAACTCCAATGTGCCATGTGGCAGTTCATCAGGGTTTATAAGGACAAAAACAAGTCCTTTTTGGCAAGTGGGAAGGGTCATGGGGGTTGTTCCTTTCAGCAAGCAGATTACATAAGATAAGATAAATGTTAATTTTTGCATACCTTTCTGGGGCAGAGTGAAGTGTGGGCAATGGACAAAAAGAGTACATTCCGGGAACAGAGAGTGTTGACTTTCTGGTAATTCTGAACACCAAAGCACATTTTGAGAACACAGCTGGTCTTCAGGAAGAAAGGGGCTCCATTTTTAAGTGGGGGGAGGTATGGACAACATTTAAAAATTTTTAAATGGAGTCACACAAGTCAAGCTTGGGAGAGGTTCTTCTATACCTCACTGGTTTTATGTATAAATCAAAGAATTGCTTCTCAAATGAGCATCTGGGTTGCTTAATAAGCTTTCTAGTCTTTTTTTGGTGGGGGGGATGTACTGGGTGTGTAGTACCATATGCTTTGCAGAGCCGCTCTATTCTGATACCCCTTACTAGGAGATTTAAGACTTGAGAGCCAAATAATAAAATGAATAATAAAAAACTAGGGGACCCGATAGTTATTGTGATCAGCGTGGTTACCCAAGGAGATCCTGAAAATAGTTTCTGGTACCACCCTTCTACAGGCTTTAGTTCTTTTTGATACTTTCTATGTTTTTCCAAACCACAACGTGGCTTTCCTTTATGACCCCAGACTTGTTTAAATGAAAACATCATTCTTCTCCTCGAGCTATGCACAACCTATCTGTTCAAGAAACTGGAGGTCTACCCACCTATGGTTTGGGAGAGCTACTTTGGCTCATGACTACTTGATTGGAAAGTTGGTTTATAGAGTGCTTTCAGTGACTGATATCTATAGTGATGTTTTGTGGTAGTTCTTTGAAATTCAAGTCATTTTTAATAAGGGCTCCTAATCTGGTAGCAGTTGGGCCAGCTATTCCCAACCCCATTCATAAAGGAATTACGGATGGAACTCATTTCCACCTTTTTAATGGGAAATCAGCGGGACCTAGGAGATTTAAAACTTGTTCTCCCTTATACACTGAAACTCGGGGTAAGATATTTACTAGAGTACATAACTCAGGTAGCTCAGATACATCAAATTGATAAGAGGAGATGCAAGTGACTAATCCAAAAGAGCAGGTGAACCAGGTGGATTCAGGGGCATGGTAAAACACAGCTGTAGGTGACTATTTAGGTAATATTACAATAAACTGAGTAGGGTGATTTTGATATCTCGTCCTGAAGGGAGTTGAGGCACCTTCCTGATCCCTGTAAATCTCCAAGGATCAAGTGGGCTCCATGCATGGCAAAGCAATGATGCTTACCTGGGGCACTAAGGAGGAGGCTAGCCCAAGGTAGAAAGGTGGGCTGGTATTTAAGCACAACCAACAGTTACTACTTAATTTGGGGTTTGATTGGTTAAGGAGACAGTGGGTAGAGGAGAGAAGTGTTAACAGTGTAGGCGTATCAAGAGAATTTGATTGAGTTTCGGGATAGGGTTAAAGCTATACTCGGGTTACTAGGAGAGTTAACATCCTTCTGGTTAACAAGGGGTGGGGACAATGCATGGTTGTGATGTGGGAGAAAATACCTCTTATATGGACCCTATAGTGGTTAGTGGGTAGAAGGGATGGGATCATTGTATCATAAAAAAACTTCCCTGGGTCTGGACCAGCAACTTGTTATCTTATTCCCGATATATGTCCAGTTTCCCAATGATGATCGGGATGGATTATTGAGATACTTATAGGGTGGCAGGAGCCTGCACTGCTTGAGTCTAGTAAACCTAATAAAATGGTCATTTTGCTTGGAGTCACCAGTAATTGTAGATCTAGTTTCACAACCCTGATGGGATCAAAGTAGGAATCAGCAGGTGAACAGTAGGCTTTCTGGGAGGTAGAACCGGGCACAGAGTTACTCCTTTCTGTTGCAGTCTTCTCTCTGCTGGCACTCTACCACAGCCCCATCCCTCGCAGGCCTGCCCACATCCATTCCTACACTGGAGAGTAAAGGGTGTGTGGTATATCTTTTGAGATGTTTGGGGGCTGTTGAAGGACCTAGAAGCTGGCAGAGGTCTAAGGTTAGGGTAAAAGAGTTACATCAGGGAATATGGGGATCAGTAAAGTTTATAAGGGTTGAATAGTCGGGTTGCTAGTCTGGCTACAGTCTGCAATATAACTTCTGGGGTATCCTTCTCTGACAGTCCACTGGTAATGAATGGGATAGAGATAAGGGGGCATGGGGTTTGTGGCAATTACAGAAAAACAGAAAATAAATATCAGGAAGCGTGTAAGAGTCTTAACTTTAGAAGATCTTCTATTGTTGAGTTGATTGCCCATGAGTTTTCCAGTGGGGTTACCTTCAGGTGGGAGTGATGGATCCAGGCAGAGAGGCCATTGACTTTGACAGCAGTGGGGATATTGAGGATGACAGTATAAAGTCCCTTCCAGCAAAAAGTCAGCCAGTCCCAGGATGGAGAAGCATTACGGTGTCTCCAGGTTGTAATGGATGGGATGGAGAACAGGCAACATCAGTTGGAGACTGGCGTATAAGTGTCTCAAAGGGACTTGTGCAGCTGCTACTGGTGGCTTGTAGGACCTGTAAAAATTTAAGCTGGTTGGAATTATGTATTTCTGCACAATGAGTTTCTTTAAATTCTGCAAGCAGCTTAGGTGGTCTTTCAAACATTATTTCATAAGGGGAGAATCCCTGCTTATTGGGGGAGCAACAGATGCATAAGAAAGCAAAAGGGAAAAGGTTGGTCCAATTTTCACCGGCCACCAGAGTGAACTAAGGATCTCTTTTAAAGTTCTGTTCACTCTTTCACCTTGCCCCAAGCTCTGGGTCTATAGGCACAGTGCAATTTACAAACAATTCTGAGTGCTCTAGATACAAGTTGAGATACTTGGGCTGTAAATGCCAGCCAATTGTCTGACCCCAGACTCAGGGGCAAGTCAAACTGGGGAATAAATTTACATAACAAGTTTTTAGTAACTATAATGGCTAGTTCAGAATGAGTGGGGAAAGCCTCAACCCTTCCTGAAAAAAGTATCTACAAATACAAATATGTATTTGTGTCTGGAAGCTGGGGGATTAATGTTCTCCAGGTGTATGTCCCTGCATCCGGATACCAGGGTGTCCCACTGGCTCAGATTTCAAATTTACTTGAACAAAAGCTGGGCACCTGGAAGTTATTTCGAACACAATTTGGTTGAGGAGTATGATATAATTAATACCTTCCCAGGACTAACTCAGCCAACTTAGTCTGGTGAGTGGCCGGGTGAAATTATTTTACTAAGGAGCAGCCTCAAACCTCTAGGAGCAAGATCTGTCCATCAGGGAGCATCCACCACCTGGTGGGCTCCACTTTGGCTCTCTGGCAATCTGAAAATTTCACTTCTTGTGGAGGGTAAAATGGTGAGGGAAGAAACACTGGAGTTGGGGACGTTACCACGGCCATAGAGAGTCACACTGGTTTTAACTCACTTGCCGGGCCTCTTCATCAGTAGCTTCAGAAGAATCACCTGTTTGGGGCCATTTGCCATGCACTAAGGCTAAGCATTCGGTAGCCAGATGGGCAGACACGACAAGACCATCAGAAAATGAAACCGAAATCAACACTACACAGCCAGCCTCTTCAAGTGATGTCTCCACGAAGAGCATTCTTAGGAGAGGTCAGACCCCAGCTTGTCCTCTCCCAAGTCTGGCTGGACTAGTCTGACAACTGAGAGAACACAGACACGTCCTCCAGAGGTCAAGGAGGTGAGTGTCTCCCCAGCGACTGCCAGACCAGATCAGTGAAAAAGTCCAGGGTCCTGGGACATCTCAGGCGGTGCCTCCCATGGAGTTGTCCCCACCCAGGGAAGCCTCTGGGCGAGGCTCTGCTGCAGGCGGCACAGTGACTCTTGTGCTGGGGCCTCCAAAGTGGTGTGGGTTCCAGAAATTAATAACAACTATATTGACGTTTAGGTCCAAATTAGGAATCGTTATTAGCCACCGGCCACGGGCAGACTCAAGTCTCTCAAGCCCCAAGCTGCCGAGTGGCAGTTAGTCAGGGTTTATAAGGACAAAAAATGAATCCTGTTTGACAAGCGGGAGGGATTGGGGGCTCCCTGTTCCTTTCAGTAAGCAGTTTATATAAACTAAGAAAAGCATTCATCTTTGCATAACTTTCTGGGCCAGGGTGAAATGGGGCGAGGGACAAAGGGTACATTCCGGGAACAGAAAGTATTGACATCCTGGTAATTCTGAACAGCAAAGCACATTTTGAGAACAAAGCTGGGCATGGGGGAGAAAGGGGTTACATGCTAAGGGGTAGAAGGAAAGTGGACAGCATTTTAAAAAATTTTAAATGGAGTCATACGAGTCAGGCTTGGGAGAGGTCCTTACAATGTGATATTGTTTTAAGTAGCCTTCGTCTCGACTGTGTTAAAGTACAAAGTTACTGGGAAATGAACTACTAGGGTATTAAAATATGGCAGTGCTTCTAATTCAATATTATAGGAATCTATAATTCCCTGTTTGTTTTTAATTTCAGCAGAAGATAGAAATAACAATTATCAAGCACCATGCAATATTTAGATGATTCTCATAAATCTTGAACAGGTATGAAAGTGTAGGGGTAGAATCCAAACTGCCAATCACATCACAGCTTTATGTTGCCTCTGTGGGGGTGTGACCTTCTTAGAAATGGAGAAACTGGGAACCTCTTTCTCATTCTCTCTGCCTCTCCACCTGTCTGCCTGCTGGGACTCTGGGGGGCTGGTGGGGGTGGAGGGGGGGCATATGACCCTCAAAGCCATCAGAACCCTGCCATCTTTCCAACGACCTTGGATCCCCATGACCTTGCACCCACTGGCCTGTGATCTTCCTGTCTCTTGCTTCACTGTTCTACTTCACTGGCCCGCAGCTGCAGGAATCTGAAGAGTGACTTAAGGGCTAACATAGTGGGTATGGATTTGAGCTGGACTTGGCTGGGATAACTTCTTGATAGGTAACTATTTCTTGATATAAAGCTCTGACACATGGTTTGTTTCTCTATACAACCTGGCCTAATACAGACTAATTTGGTTAATGTGTTAGGATAATATTATACTAGTGTATACATCCTGGTAATTTTTTTAAAATAATCATTTCCTTGCCTTTGCTTTCAAGGGAACCCCAAGCAATTGATGATTATGTGATGTTTTATTCTGTATCAATAGCATGAAGGCTCTTTTCTATCTTGTTCTACAGGGAATGGAAAAAACAGGACATCTTTATAGTACATAAGAAACACAGCACAGGTTACAGAGGTTAGTAGAATATGTTCCAATTATATCAATTCAGAAGACACTCAACTTCAAATTAATAGAATACCAAACAAATAGTCAGCATTTCAAAACCACCTGCTGCTCCTCAGGAAAAGATGAGTTTGTTTTAACTCCTATAGTATTATGGTCTTGGAAACCCACCGGGGCAGTTCTACCCTGTCCTATAGGGTCACTATGAGACAGAATGGCAGGCTCAATGGCAGTGAGGTTTTTCAGAAACAAATAGTGACTTAAACAAGTAAGGGATTTTCCATATATGCGAGGAAGTCCATAAAAGAGCCCAGGATTTTGAAAGATAAAATAATAGTGTCCCCTCCATCCATCACATCTTTATTTGAGGCAGAAAAAAAGAGGGTGAATGTAAGGGGCAAAAATGCTTTTCTCTTAAGGCTGTGCCCTTCTCGTTGGAGAAGAACGTTGTAGGTCTCCTTGGGGAAAACTGTTTTATGTGTCACTCACTAGCAGCAAACAAGAATAAGAATGTGTTTTACATATTTCGGTCTCGGAATGGACTTTGAATGAGCCAACCCGCAATAGCTGCCACATATGCTTCTGACCAACGCGCAGCACAGCTTTTTATGGATACAAGATGGGTTCTTCAGACCACACAGGTTTAGGTTTATGAGTCACCATAAGTCCCCCAAAGTGTCTGTCTAACTCCTCCCAGCATGTTAGCCCAGGACCCACAGGGACCTTCATTATCCTGCCTGATTCTTTCTGGACATTTCCAGGAGAGCTCTTGTAAGAGCTCACAAACTCAACTTTAACATATGCTAGCCGTCCCACAGTCACAGAAGGTCAAGGTTCCTGCTCAACACCACTGGCAGTGTGGTTGTGCAGTAGAATTATTACCTTTTATGTGGGAGACTTGGGTTTGACCCCTGTTCAATACCTCTTGAGCAGTGAGCTAGTTAGTTTATTGTGCCAGCCTGGCCGAGAAACACAAGTGGGATTAACTGAAGGGTGGAGAGGTAAATAGCTCAGTGAGCTTCACCTTTCTTGTCTCTCGCTCTTTAATCATCAGACCAGTGTGCAGCTGCCTTGCTTGTCTGTGCCTCAATTTACAGGGTACACTACCTGTGGGACGCCTAGCCTGTGGACTGTGTCACTGTAAGTTGAGGTCCCTTTAAGACCACACGATTGGAATTTACATCTCTGGAGCTGGGGACTGACTGTTGGTGACCTGGTTGACAGTTGGTGATCTGCCTTGCTGTTTGCTGCCTGTGCTGGGATAGCCTAGCTCTCTCTACAGAGGACTACCTGGCAGCCCTCAAGACTAAAAGGACTGCCAGTGTCTCACAACTCTATCACAGGAGTGAGTTGCACTGGGCCATTTGTACTGCTTTATAATTTAACTGTTCATTTCTTGTGTTATTTATCTATCTTTATATATATATAAAATTACCAGCAATCTGGTTTTGTCTCTCTAGAGAACCCTGTCTTAACACAAGCAGCCACACCTGTCTGTCAGTGGAGGCTTCCATGTTGCGATAATGCTAAACAAAACCTTAGCAGTTTCCCAACTAACAGACTAGGAAGAAAGAACTGATGCTTTTTTAAAATTAGCCAAAACACCCTATAAATCACAGCCACATAAGTCCATGGCATGAGATCACTGAGTCAGATGCTGACTGGATGACAGCTAGAAACAATCCAATTAATGCAGTCATTGCGGAGATTTTGTTAACCAGTGACGCTGTCCTAGAGCACCCAACACACAACGTGGCCAAGAGTAACTTGCTGTTTTCCTCTAGAGCAACGGTTCTCAACCTGTGGGTCTTGACCCCTTTGGGGGTTGAACCACTCTTTCACAGGGGTCGCCTAAGACCATCGGAAAACACATATTTCCGATGACCTTAGCAACCAAAGCACCACTCCTGTATCCTTCTCCAGGCGGGTCGGCCCACATGCAGATATGCTGATATACGAGTACCAGGCGTGAAGACTGTTATCCATGCTGCACTATGCTTCAAGACAACATTTCATTTCTTTGTCATTAGAAATAAATATTTCACGATACATATATATATAGTTTTGTGATTAAGCACTATGCTTTAATTATGTTCAATTTGTAACAATGAAAATATATCCTGCATATCAGATACTTACATTATGATTTATAACAGTAGCAAAATTGTAGTTATGAAGTAGCAACGAAAATAATTTTGTGGTTGGGGGCCATCACAGCATGAGGAACTGTATTGAAGATTTGCGGCACTAAGAAGGTTGAGAACCACTGCTCTAGAGCTCTGAGGTGAAGACATACTTCAAAAGTGATCATGAGTTCCCTTCCCTTACATTTGATTTACAGGGCTCATATTTTCCCTTCTCTTTCGTGTTCTCGTTTATGTACAGATTCAGTTGAAATAGTCCTTTTCATTGTTAGCTTAGTTCACTTCTACAGAGCTCAAATAAAATTGCGTAAGACTTGGCCTTAGTACCTGTGGATAGTTAGGTTTATTGTGCCAGTCTGGCCAATAGGAACACGGGGGATTAACCGGGTTGCATTTTGATTGGAGGGCAAAGAGATAAATGGCTCTGCAAGGCCCACCCCCATCTCTCTTGTTCTTTGATGATTGGATCAGTGTGCTGCTACTTTAGTTCTTTGTCTCAACATGTATGCTACACCTGTGAGGCAAGCCAACCCATGGATCATGCTGCTAGAGCTTGAGGCTCCTTCAAGACCTGCTTCACCACACTGCTGGTGGATCCTGTCACCTTGCATTGCTTGAGTTAGACGTCCCATCTGGATCTGCTTTGCCAAGCTCCAGAGCTTCTGACTGTTGCTGATCCACCCTGCTGTTTGCTGCCTGCAAGGCAGAGGGGCGGGGAGTCTGGATTCCCTGTCTGCTTCCTTGACCTTGGACCTGGCAGCCCACATGAGTTGAAGGACTTCCAGTCGATTAACTGATCCATGAAAGTGAGTTGAACTGAGCCTTCTGTACTGCTGTGTGGATTAATTAGCTGTTATATTCCTTCTTGCTGTGTGAAGCTATCCTCATAATCATAAGTGATCTGGTTTTGTTTCTCTAGAGAATTCTGCCTAACACAGTTCCACACAGAGAGCCTGTCATATTTATCCTCCTTTTAATTCTGGGGTCATTTTTCTTGGACCTGTCTCATGTGCATTGCTTTTTCTCTTTAAGTAATATTTTATTTTAGACAACTCTTGTAAGACTGATGTAAAGCTTCTACAGACACTGAAAATCCTCTTATTCACCCAAATCAAGGGGTAAATTCAAACTGCCAAGCACAAATGACTAGGCAGAAGGTAATTAATGCTAACTGAAGTATATTTGTCTTCATCTGAATCCCATAATTTACAGCCATTCCTGATCTATACACATTCCAGGCTGTCAGAATAATATTTTTCATTCTACTGTCTGGTTCTACTCATATGTGCATTTATGTTTTTGTTTACCAGTTCTCTACCTATGATATCATATTCACATGTTTATACCCTTAATTTGGGATCTCAAAAAGTCACAGTCTGTTCAGTTTCACAGGACATCACGCCTGACTGTTTCATATCTGCTTATGACCTTCTTCTGGAGCCCTGGTAGTATGGTGATGACATGTTGGGATGTTAACTTCAAGTCAGCAATTCCAAACCACAAATCAGCTACCAGGGGAAAGATGGGGTTTTCTACTCCTGTAAAGAGTTAGTCTCCAAAGCTACAGGTACAGTTTTACCCTGATCTCTATGGTCACTCTGAGTCAGAGTAGACTCGATGGCAGTGAATGAGTGAGGGTCTACTGTATTTGAAAGAAATCTAACTACCTTAGTTTTTAAAACTAGCCTTCAAGTTAGTATGGGAAAGACTTACTGGGGAATTATGCTCCAACCCCAATAAAGAGACAAACTTCTAGATTCTTACCCTTATCTAAGATCTGGATTTGAAATTTCAGAAATAAGTTTGCTTGGAAGTATGGAAAAATATGGTAGTGTTGTAGAATTGAAGCGAAGAGTTAAGACATGAGGAGAGGGAAGTAGAAGCAGGGACATCATTGTACCTAATCTGCCACCTGCAGCACAACTATTAAAAAGCTGGTGAAGATCAGTTCTTGTATGAATAGCTTAGATGTTGTTCGGTGCCCTTAAGTTGGTTCCAATGTAGAGTGATCCTATGCAATACAGAATAAAACACTTCCAGTCCTGCACCATTCTCACAATGGTTTCTATGTCTGAGCCCACTCTTGAAGCCAAGCTGTCAATCCATCTCTTCGAGGGCCTGCCTCTCTTTTGCTGCCCCATCTAGTGTATCAAACCTCATGTTCGCCTCCAGTGCTCTCAGCAGCACTCTGGCCATCGGACTGTCATTCTTCTCCGGGCCCACAAATCAAATACACCAATTCTCCTTTGATCTTCTCTTTTCAGTGACCAATTTCCACATGCATATGAGGCAATAAAAAATATCCTGGTTTGAGTCAGGCACACCCGGGTCCTCGCTGTAACATCCCTGTTTTTCAGTACTCTAAAGAGGTCTTGTGTAGCAGATTTATTTAATGCGACGCTCCTTTTAAATCCTCGACTGCTGCTTTCTGTGAGAATTGCTTGTGGAGCCAAGCAAGACAAAATCCTTGACAACTACAAACTTTTCTCCACATCTCACAATGCAACCTATCGGTCCAGATGTACAGAATTGGGTCTTCTTTCCATTGGCTTGTAATCCATATTGAAGGCTGTAATAAATTAGCAGCAGCAGCAAGTGCTCCAATCCTCCTCCCTTTCAGCAAGCAAAGTGGTGTCATCTGTACCTCGCAGGTTGCTAATAAGCCTTCCTCCAGCCCCGATGCTCTGCTTTGCTCAGCATACAGATTAAATAAGTATGGTGAGAGGACACAACACTGTTGCATACTTTTTTTTTTTTTAAACATGCAATTTTCCTTGTTCTGTTTTCAAAACTGCCTCTTGATTCAGGTTCCACATGAACACAGTGAAATGTTCTGGAATTCCCCATCTTCTCAAGTTTTCCTATGACCCTCACAGTGGAGTGTGCAGAGTCAATGAAACCCAAGGAACCATCTTTCCAGTACTCTGCTTTGAGCCAAGCTCCATCTGATGTCAGCAATCATATTTCCTGTTCTACACCCTCTTCCATATGAGCCAGAACCTCTGGCAGCTCCCTGTCAATGTACTGCTGAAATGTTGTTGGAGGATCTTCAGCACAATTTTACTGGCATTTGTTATCAGTGGAATTTTTCTACAGTTGAGTATTCTTTTGAGTCACCTTTCTTTGGAAATACAGAGTTCTTCCTGTGATGAGGCCAGGTAGCTGTCTTCCAAATTTCCTGGCATAGATGAATGAGTACTCTTAGTGCTTCATCAGTTGTTAAAACATTTCAATTGGCATTCGATTTACTCCTGGGGCTTTGTTTTTGGCTAATGCTTTCAGGGAAGTTTGGCCTTCTTTCTTCAGCACCATTGTTTTTTTGCTCATATGCGTCCTCCCAAAATGGTGGAATGTCAGCGAGTCCCTTTTTTGTCCACTGTCTCTGTAGTCTTTTCATCTGCGTTCAATGATTCCTGCATCATTCAATATTTTGCTCAAAGAATATTTCAAGATGGCACCTCAAATCTTGAATATGTTCTTCAGCTTTTCAGTTCAAGATATGCTGAGCATGCCTCCTAAGTCTAGGTGTTTGCATATGGCACTACAATATTTGTCTTGATCTTCTCCAGCTGCCCTTTGTACTTTCTCTGCAGCTCTCTGACTTCATCCTATCTTCCATTTGCTTTCACTACTCTATGATTCAAAGCAAGCTTTGGAGCTTCTCTGACATCCATTTGTATCTTTTCTTTCTCTCTTATATTTTTAATTTTGCTTTCTTCAGTAATGATATTCCTGATGCCCATCAGGTCTTCTGTCATTAGTGTTGAATATATAAAATCTGTTCTTAAACTTCAGGTAGGATAGACTCAAGGTCGCATTTTGACTCCCTTGGGCTTGCAATTTTGTTCATTCTTATCCTGGACTTACATATGAGCAGTTTGTGGTCTGTTCCATAGTTGGCCACTGGATGGTTTTATGTGTTTTTCCATATTCTCTTTACATAGATGTAGTCCACTTGATTTCTGTGTATTCCATCTGGAGAAGACCATGTGTGTTGTTGCCTTTTACATTGTTGACAAAAAAGGTATTTATTATGAACAAGTGGTCAGTTTTGCAAAATTCTACCATGCAAAGTCCAACTTTGTTTCTATTCCTGAGATAGTTGCATAATCTTGTGTCAACTTGATAAATAGAGTGAAGTAGGTGGAGTTTAGCCTTTCAATCAGGTCGCAGCTTGGTTGGAGGGCAACCAAGATAAATAGCATTTCCGAGGTCAGCCTCCCTTTTTCTTTCTCCCTGGAGGTGGGTCACACTCTCTCTCTGCTTTTACCTTCCTGTTGACAAGCCAGATGGAGCCACACTGAGATCTGCTAGAGCCCTGGAGATGCTTCCACCACCAGTGGATCCACAAGGCGTTTTACCCACTGGACTGTGATCTTCCTATATTTTGCATCATTGCATATGCTGCATGTCCAAAGAGGGAATTATGGACTAATATTATACTAATGGGCTAATATTGGACTTAAGGACTTGATCTAGACTGGACTAGGGAGTTTTATTAATGTATAATTCCTTTTTATGTAAAACTGTTTCTTATGCATACATGAGTGTCTCTGGATTTGTTTCTCTAGTCAACCTGGACTAACAGAATTATCAAGTTGATATTTTCCAACCATTGTTCCTTCTTCTTGGTTTCCAAATTTGCATTCTAATCACCAGTAATTATCAATGCATCTTGATGGCATGTTTGGTCAATTTCAGACTGAAGTAGTTGTTAGAATTCTTCAAATTCCCAATCATGAGATTTTATGGCTGGTGCCCGGCTATCAAAAGAGATAGTGACTGGGGTCTTAAAGGCTTGAAGATAAACAAGCGGCCATCTAGCTCAGAAGCAACAAAGTCCACATGGAAGAAGACACCAGCCTGTGTGATCGAGTGGTCCCAAAGGGATCAGTTACCAGGCATCAAAGAACAAAAAATCATATCATTGACTGCACACCTCCATGATAGGATCGCTGAAGACAAATGGGTGCATAAGCAAATGTGGTGAAGAAAGCTGATGGTGCCCGGCTATCAAAAGAGATAGTGTCTGGGGTCTTAAAGGCTTGAAGGTGAACAAGCGGCCATCTAGCTCAGAAGCAAATAAGCCCACATGGAAGAAGCACACCGGCCAGTGCGATCACGACGTGCCAAGGGACCATGTATAAGGCATCATGCAAAAAAAAAAACAACGATATAAGTGTGTGTATGTATGTGTATATATGTGTATATGTATATGTATATGTATATATATACCATATTAAATGAAGGGGGAAGTGCAGAGTGGAGACCCAAGGCCCAAGTGTCAGCCAATGGAGATCCCCTCATAGAGGCGTTTAGGAGAGGAGATGGGTTAATTAGGGTGCGAGGTAGTGCCGATGAAGAACACAGCTTTCCCCCAGATCCTGGATGCTTCCTCCCCCCAACTACCATGATCTGAATTCTACCTTGCAGGCCTGGATAGGACAGAGGCTGTACACTGGTACATATGAGGGCTGGAGGTACAGGGAATCCAGGGTGGATGATACCTTCAGGACCAAGGGTGTGAGGGACGATGCTGGGAGAGTGGAGGGTGAGTGGGTTGGAAAGGGGGAACTGATTACAAGGATCCACATGTGACCTCTTCCCTGGGAGAGGGACAGCAGAGAAGGGGGGAAGGGAGACTCCGGATAGGGCAAGATAAGACAAAATAACGAGGTATAAATTACAAGTGCACATGAGGGAGGGGGGAAAGGGGAGGGAGGGGGAAAAAAAAGAGGACCTGATGCAAGGGGCTTAAGTGGAGAGCGAATGCTTTGAGAATGATTGGGGCAGGGAATGTATGGATGTGCTTTATACAATTGATGTATGTATATGTATGGATGGTGATAAGAGTTGTATGAGTCCCTAATAAAATGTAAAAAAAGAAAAGAGGAGAAAAAAATGATTAGGGCAAAGACTGTACAGATGTGCTTTATACAATTGATGTATGTATATGTATGAACTGTGATGAGAATTGTATGAGCCCCTAATAAATTGTTAAAATTAAAAAAAAAAGAATTGCACGAGCCCCCAATAAAATGATTAAAAAAAAGTTGAATAATAGTTGCATTGATTGGAGTTTCTGAAAGATAGATATATACAGGCAACATTGTACTTCATGATTGATTTTGCAAGGTTTTTTTTTTGTTTTGTTTTGTTTTGCTTTACAATTAATGCCATGCCACTTTGTTTGATTATGTCAATCGTGGCATAGTAAATCATATGATTTTCTGTTTCAATACCAGTCTATTTCAGTTCACCCTTGCCCAGGATATTTACCTTTATGTGTTTTATTTCATTTTTGACCACTTCAAATTTTCCTAGACTCTTATCTCTCACATTCTAAGTTGTACTCATTAGCAAATGTTTGCAGTAGTTTTTCCTTATTTCAAGTCATGCCCATCAGCAAATTAAGATCCCAGGAACTCCACTTAAGTCACCGTTGTTCACTCCACTCTGAGAAATCAGCTTTTCTTCACTTATATTTCAGACCAGAGGGGCCCACCTTCTGCCACTATCTCTGACAATGACCTGCTTCCATTGTTAAGGCCTTTAGGGTCTGATTATTTGTTGGAGCTATGCATGAGATTTGTAGGGGCTTCTTCTTTTGAAGCGGCAAGCCTAGTCCTTCTTAGCAGTCTAATCTTCAGCTGGAAGCTCACTGAGACCTGCTCACTTTTGGTGACCCTACTGGCATTGGAAACACCAGTGATGTGGCTTCAAGGAGCACACAAGCCACCACCTTATGACAACCTGACAGACAAGTAGTGGGAATAGCTTAGAGCAGTCATTAAATCCAGATATGAGAATAGAGTTGTTATTTAAAATAAACACGAGTTTAATGTTTTCCTGTATCTATAGAGACAGCCTACTGATTCTTTAGGGATATGGCAGGAGAAGCTGGGGGGGGGGGGGGTTGTGAGCTAATAACGAGTACAAGAATGAAGAGAAAAAAGACAAAGAATGAAGAAAAAGTTATAAAACTGTGGTGATAATTGTATAACTCTTCTTGATATGATTGCACTACTGAATTGTATGCTATGCTAATAATATGCCATTTCATCGGTTGGAAAAAACTGCATCCTACTAGTAAAATGATGGCATCTATTCACACAATATTCAGGAAGCGCCCCAGCCCACATGTACAGTAGACTTTGCTGCTTTCCTGGGACCAGGGACACTCTTTGGGAAGCATTGGCTCCTGGAATAAACTAAAAATGAGGTTTTTCCTTCCCTTTCTAAACTGGCATACTGATAAATACTCATGAACAAGCTGAGTGTCTTGTCTTTGAAAATGATTATTTCTAAAATTAGCAGACAGTATCTGTGATATGGTACAGTCAGCCAATATCTGTTTTATGAAGGTATGGGATTTGTGATGAGTTTTAAGTGGGCCTTTTAAAATCAGAAGAACCTTGAAAAAGTCTAATGCGACAGTCCTAGACTTTACAATTTGACTTCAGTGTTCCACTATTGAGATTCATTTAACAACCGAGTTCCTGGCTCTTGTTGAAGATCTTAAGTCAAGAGCCGCAACTCTGCTTTTCTTCCACCTGAAATGAATTATTCTTGCAAGAAATGAATTTTCTTTTTTTTTTTTTGGCAAGGCACCTCTTGAGATGCTAAAATGAATTGGAACTTTGAAAGATAATTCACCTCAGATGGGTTATGCTTTTTCTTTCAGGCATCAGCTTAAGTGTTTTCTTCTTCATTCTACTGGGTCAAATATTTATTAATAAAATGTGTGCTCCTTGAATGGAAAGACACCTTTGTTACTTAGTCCATGGTCTTTTATATTTGGCGTACATAAATGTCATGAAGAACGGGAAATATAATTCATGAACAAAATGCGTTATTATGCTACTGTCCTCTTGCCAAAATGAGAGTGGAGGTTCACCTTGGAAAAAAGACAGCAAATTGTCCTGATAGGTTGCCTTCACCATCAAAGAGCTCTTCTGTCTTTGGAGGGATTACAGGTCCATGATGGGGTATGGGGAATATTCTTAATTTGCACAACTACTGAATAATCCTTTTACAGTGTGTTTGAAAGTTCTGCTTTTGTCTAGAAATATTTTCCATATTTTGTTCCATATTGCAATTTTTTTACATTTTATTAGGGGCTCATACAACTCTTATCACAATCCATACATATACATACATCAATTATATAAAGCACATCTGTATATTCTTTGCCCTAATCATTTTCAAAGCCCATATTTCAATTTTTAAAAAGTCAGTATAAGGTGGAATGTCACCTACCTTCAAAACAAAGCTTTTCTAAACTTGTCCAAATGATGCTATCTTAATGGACTTGATATTAGGTCTCTTTCTTTCCAAATTTGTTTATGACGGACTCGCTCATCGACACATTTTCAAATAGGGAGGAAATTCATAAGTTCTTATTTTTAAGTGATTTTTAAAAGTGCTTAACTTTTTTGCTGTGTAGTTGGTTATGAGGTTCTAACCATAATTATTTATGATCTAAGCATAAACAGGTTTATACAACCTTGATGGAAAATACTACTTGATTCAAAAGCCAATCATCATCATTATCTCATCATCATCATCATCATCATCAACATCGAAACTTAATGACAAAATTGTATTCTTAATATTTTTACTGAATGTTTAAGATATTAAACTCCTTTTTATGTATAAAATGAATTTTTAAACACTTTCATTTCCTAAATAGGCACTAAAAATATGTGCCTAAATACGCCTAAATTTGACCTGATCAATTATTCAAAGTAGCAAGGCCACTTACTCATTCGATGATGTAAAATGGATGAGTAATAATGACACCAGATTTCATTATTGCACATTCATCCTATAATGGGGAAAATTTAGCTAGGGCCCAGGTATATTGCTCATGAGTCTATTCTAATCCATAGTGACTATACAAGACCAAACAGAGCTGCCCCACCAGGTTCCCAGAGCTGCAGTCTACTCCCTCGGAGGAGCTGGTGATTTCAAACCATCTACTTTTGGCTAGCTGAAAACCCCACGGCTGCTCAGGCAGGGATCCTCTTGGGCTACATAGAAAAATATTTATCAGACTTAGTTCTTATATCTAAATTTATACTTTATCATGATGATGCTTTGTTTAGGAGATCAGAAGGATTTTTCTATATCCAAGATTCAGAGAAAGCTCTTCTCATGAGCTCTCCACCTATTTTAAGATTACTCTTTCCCTGAGAGGCGCTTTGAAATAAAGACTATGATGTGAGTGAGCAAATTTATCCCAGGGGTTTCATCCTATAGTGTGTTAATCTGGATTCCTGAGGGAACCAAACCAGTGATGCTGATACGTGAGTATAGAGAAAGAAATTTACATCAAGAAAGCGGCTCGTCATTGTAGAAAAGGTGATGTCCAGTCTGGCTCAAGCATCGAGATCAAATGTTAAACTGGAGCCTTTTTTTTTTCTTAGTTCGTACAGTTTCTGGGGCTGATGAGACAAGAAGCAGGAAGACCTCAGGCTCATTCCTGCAGAGAGGGCTGGATCCAAGGCTGGGAGGCAATATGGCGGGGCACTGATAGCTCCTGGAGACTTGGAAAATTGGCCAGATGCAGGTTCCACACAGGCTGGAAGGAATGAACTAGCTTCCCCATAGTGTCGGCTTATATCAAGAGTAAACCACCAATGAAACGTTCTTTTAATTTTATCAAGGTTGTGACTTGAACAAGGGGGTAGCGCTTCCCCTAGTCTTCTCACAACTACTTGTCTGCTCCCAGAAGATCCCATTATGGAGTTGCTTCCATTAGGACAGAGTGTGTAGAGTCCTGGCACAGCCAAGCCGACATAAAACCTAACACTTTGACCTTGATCGGTTTAAATATTTTCCAGTTTTCTGTTTGCTTGTTTTTTCCAAACTGGGGTCTATCTCTACTGCATTTTGTTATTGTTGTTGTTGGTAGCCTTCTTGGCTCTCTGTTGTGTGTTTTCTATTGTTCGGTATATGACACCCAGGATGGGTGGCTCCACAGAGACAGTCCTAGATGAAGGGCTCCCGGGGAAGCAGGAGGGAAGATGGGAGGATGATAGGAAGCTGATATCAGAGAATGCAAGAAGGAAGAACATGTTTTGAAACAGATTGTGGTAGCAATTGCATAATACTGCTTGATAGGCCTGAACTTCTGAATGTTATGATGTCTGGATTAGGCCCTAATAAAATGGCTTGGGGATAATTTTTAAATAAATGAAAGTTGATCTTCTGAAGAAACAAACAAACAAATAAGTTAACTAACTAACCCATGTAGAAATGATCTTGCGGCTCCATTTATCTTTATGTCCAAGGTGCAAGCCACACTGAAATTCCAAAAAGATAGCAACAACAAATTCCCGACCAACAACACTGCAGCACATAAGGATTGGATGATGCTACCTGCTCTTCCCTGTTGTGCTCTCAACTTGCCATCTGTTATTCACATAAACAGTCAGCATAATTTGGTAATGAAATGTCTACCTTGGTCCCCATAGTGCTCATCGCTACAATCCTATGTGAACAAAAAGAGGAATTTGAATTTGGTGTTGCTTTGTTTCTATTCACTATGAAAGAGTACTAAGGTTTACTAGGAAATTAATTATTTTACAGCATGAGTATCAAGGAAACTTCTCTGCCTGATATGCCAAATTGTAGCTGATTAGTTTGGCAACTGGATACAATCAAGTTTTTATCCGCAGAACTTTCATTGCCATGGCATATGTAATCCAAATATTTTAGCTCCCAGTGAAAGGATCAGGAATACATAAGCCAAACATCGCAGGCTAATTCTGGCTATTCACATGGAGCCTGAGCAAAACAGCAGAGATGTGAATGAGGGAAATCTGGTTTGATGTCCAGCCCAATAAAATGGGGTGCTGCTTGTCAATAGGCAAAGAGGAGGGGTGGTTGAGTATGTGCCATGGTCCCTGCTGAGAAAGTAACTTGAGTTAGGACAAAATAGTATTTCAGCTTTATTTTCTCTTTGGATTCATTATGGCTATTGAATTCTCTCTCTTTTGAAGCTTGTAGGGGTCAGCTGTGTCTCTGTCATTTCTCATACTCTCCACTTCAGTGAATCATGCTTCGTGCTGCCAGGATGACCACCCAGAAAGTTCTGTTTATGTAGGAGTTGGCTTCTGTGAAGGACATTGTCTTAAGTCCTGGACAGCTGAGTTGGGAGTTCCACAATACTCTCCTGTTTATTTCTGGGCCTGGATGGAAGCCTGCTCATCCATAAGATCTGAGAGCCCACTGAAAGTACGTGTATTAGAATCCTTACCATTACATACACTGAATTATGCTATAGTGGTCATATATTTTCTGGAGGACAATGTTGCATGACTCAGGAAAATCAGTCTATAGGTGAATAAGTTAGGAAGGATCCAGAAATGAGCAGTCAACCAATTTATACCTTGGTTGCTGTTCTTCTTCTTTTTAATCATTTTATTGGGGGCTCATATAGCTCTTACCACAATACATGCATACTTAACATATAAATATATATACATAGATATATTTTCCTATCGTTATATGTAAATATATTTATATGTGTACATGCCTGTATTTAGACCTCTATAAGTGCCCATTTGTCTCCTAGTTCTTTTCTATTTCCTTTTACTCTCCTCTTGTCCCACTATCATGTTCGACTTTCATTCAGTTTCAGTAATTCTTCTTGGTTACATTGCCCTTGATCAAGCCCTACCAGGCATCCTACACCCTCCTTGCCCTCAATTTTGGATCACTTGTTGTTCCCTTGTCCCTGGGTTCATTGACACCTCCCTTCCTTTCCCACTCCTCCCACTCTCCCGTGTGCCCCTGGAAATGCCAGTCCCATTATTTTCTCCTATGGATTGTTTATCCCACCTATCTTATCTAGATAGACATGCAGAGACAATAATAAGCACAAAAACAAGGCAGAGCAAAACCAAAAAACAAAAGAAAATGAAACAACAATAACAACAAAAAATACACACTGACAAAAAAGAAAGAAAGAAAAGGAAAGCCTATACATAGTTTCGGGTCTGTTTGCTAACCTTTAGGAGTGTTTCCCAGTCCAGTCTGATAGGGTGCCACGCCCTGGTTCCAGTCTATTTTGGGGATTCCTTGGAGACTTCATCGCTTTGTTCCCCTTGCTGCTCTGTTGCACACCCTCAGCGTTCCCCCCCCCCGCCCCCCCGCAGTGTGATGGAGTTAGATCAAGCACCATTCTTGTACTGTGCCTCCAGTGTTGCCCCTAGTAGCGCTATGGGTCAGCGAGAGACATCCTGTCTTGTGGTGGGGCTGGCCCTGTCCTTCTCTCTGTGCATTGGCTGCTCTGAGCAGGAGCATCTGTTCTAGCTAATCTTTTCACCTGGTTTTATCATCTTGTTGTTTCAACCAGTAACTTTAGAGAACCAAGAAGGGATTCCCTGGTTAAATTAAGAATGGTGGCATTTTAAGATGTACAGGAAAATGGTGAGAGCTTTAGGAAAGGACAGGGGCTTTTAATGCATAGCCTCTTCAATGAATAGCGTGTGCAAGAGCCTTAGAGTATTATGTGGATTGATAAGGGCGTGTGCCTTTTTCTTTGACCAGGAGCTTATGTAACATTGTAGAAATGAAATGAGGAAATTAATAAAAATAGAAATTGGTTTTGTCCTTAAACATGCAAATTATGTCCTTGGATTGTAATTGACAATCACTTTATTAATAGGGTCCATATTTATTCATGCACAAATTCATTTACGTACACCCCCCCTTTAGCCCAGTGCCTGTGGTTCTATACATTTTTCAAATCGAATATAGCATCTCTTTGTTTTTTCATTAATCAATAAGACCTTTGACGCATAGTCATTTTGTATTTGTGTGAGTGTCATGATTATGTCATCTTTTAAAATTTAACCCTTAGAAAAATAATATATAGACAATTCTCCATCACTTTCTATAAAGGGTTGATATATGACGACCATTGTGAGACCCAAGAAAAATATTAGTATAGTTGAGATGAATGACGGATAATAGAACATCATGAAACAAGATTACAAAAAGGCCATTTTCAGAAGCAAAGATGACAATGCTTCTTGAATGACCGTTCAGGACACTGGAGCCCTGAGTGGTGAGTGAATGGAATAGAAGGATACATTAACACGTTCGTGCCACATTTAGCAGCCCTGGTGATGTAGTGGGTTATGTGTTGAGCTGCTAACCTCAAGGTCAGCAGTTTGACACCCCCAGCCACCCTGCAGGAGAAAAATGAGGTTTTCTACTGCTTGAGATCATCCCAGACTCGGAAACACACGGGGGCAGCTCTCCTCTGTGCCACAGGGTCGCTGTGAATCATAATTGACTCGGAGGCATTGGGAGAAGTGGCAGACTGCTTGTATTTTTTCATGATTTAAATTTCAATTTTCACTTTGTTTATATGTAGCGGCATTTTCCCGTTATAATTGCAAATTATGTCTTGTGCGGCAGACCGTGCTTCCTACAAATGACCACAAGAACATCTTACATTGTCACATCGGCGTTCTTTCCCAGGAGAGGCAGGGCTCTATGCCTTCCCACTTCGGATCCAGGTAAATTAATAACTATAGCAGAAGTGTTCCTGTGAAATGTCCAAGGTCAGGTCATGAAAGGTATTATTTGGTGTTTATCATTCTTATATCTCATCTGTGAGGGAGCCCAAATTGAAAGGGAAGTCTGGCTAGGGAGGTCTGTGTGGAGAGAGTCCAGGGCCCCTGAGCTTAGTTGCAAATGAGCTGACAGTTACCAAGTGTCATTGGCCCAGATGGGCTCTTTTTGACGTTGTTCTTCCCTCTCAAAGTCACGGCTTTTTTTCCCCCAGCCGATGCCTCATAAAGCAGAGAGGAATCCTTAAGAAACAAATGCTACCCAAACTGCAACATTGTGGGTTAAACAGTGATTGCTGCTGTTGTTGATTTTAGCTGTCTTTGTTTCAACTGCAGATTTTCAACATCTCTTGTTACAATGTGTTTTTCTGATCATTTGTGTTTTGACTATTTCTCATGAATTAAAACTCCTCTGGGGGAAAAATGTGTTAAAAATAGCTATAATCTGTTAAATATGTGCACATTAAATGAATAAATGGAGAGAGAGCTGAGTAATCTACATGCCACATTTTTTTCAGGTTCAGTCAGAACTCAAATATGTTTTGTTTTTTATTATAATCATATAGCTGTCTCAGAGATCATTTAAAAGGATTACTTCCAATCATGACTGTTTTCATGACATAAAATTTAGGTGGAACATTCTTGCGTGTGGTTTTCTCTGAAGGACTTGATGCTACTCCATAAAATATGTGTTTGGCTCATCTGATTCTTATTGGCAAAGGATAAAGATTCTATCATCACCTTGAGACCCTCAAATTCATACTCACCAGATTTCTTTATCACTCTCCAGAATTACTGTCATTCTAATCTACTCGTCATTCTCTTCTTAAATTCATAAAGTCTGTGCCAGACTCTATTAGGTAGTAGTTTTCCATTGCCATCACCAGCCCCACCCCCTTGGCAGGCTCACTGAACTGCCCAGAGAAGCTGTACCCTGAAGGAGGAATACACTCCCAGGGAAGACAATGTTTGGAGAAATAAAATGTATGTATTTATTTATCTATTTTTAACCTAATGGTTGCATTCCATTTGTATTATGCTCATGCTTAGTTAGTGGGAGAGAGACCAGGCTTCCTACTCCTGAAAGAGTTACAACCTCAGAAACCCACAGGAGCAGTTCCACCCCATCCTATTAGATCTTAGGTTCTCCCTGTGTTGTAATGGACTTGATGGCCATGCATTACAAACAAAACCAGCCCTTAGTTATGCATTATTTGACTTTAGACCAATCTCCCACCACCTACATTAAAGGCTGCTTACTGGTATGCACTTTAACTAACATCATTCCTGATGAAAATTTGAAACAAATTTGTCATTCCAAGGAAATGAAGGCAACTCAAAAAACAATCCAAGAGCAACAACGAAACATCTGAGGAAGTCCCCCATGTGCAGGGAATTGCTTGCTGCCTGTATTTATTACAACCTTTTCTCCAACAACAATCCAGTTCATAATGCAGCCCACTAAAAAGCGGGTGATATTACAGAAACCGTAAATTCTGAAATCTCATTTGATTCATCCCTTTCTAGCCTTTGATTTATCTAACTCATTAATCATACTCCAGAGTTAATTATACATGTTTGTTGAAGCACATTTTTCTTCAGTAGATATTTAAAAAATACAAACAAAACCTCTATCAATTCTACCTTTTCTAACACTGCAAGGAATGTCCGTGGTTATCAAATACTGATTAAATATGCCTACCCTTCATTTGTTGACCTGGTTTGGAAAACAACAAAAACAAACAAACCCAAACTGACTCACTTCCAACCAGATAATTCTGACTCAGAGAGACCCTGGAAGACAAGGTAGCACGACCAGAAGGTTTCTGAGACACTAGCTCTTCATGGAAGGAGCTGGTAGCTTCAAATGTCTGACCCAGAGTTTAGCAGCCCGAGGTGAAACCACATACTTGCTTGGCCCGGCGAGGCTCTAAAAGCAGCGCTGTCATGGAAATATTGGTATAATGTGGACAAGGATGGCCATGAAAGCCCCAGGCAGAGAGAGGAAAAGAAGCCCAGGGCGAAGCAGGGTGTGTGGAGAGGGGATTACAACACCTGGGATAATTTGGGATCTGAAACCAGCAGGCAGTGGACCCTCAGGCTGATTTTCAACACTAAAATCATCAAATACATGACGTTTGGGCCGACCCATTGCCTGCTTACTTCCTTGTCCATGCCTGGGCAAAACCCTGCCTGGACAGCACGTAAGCAGGTTCATGGCCTGAGAAATGTGACCGGAACAGGATTGGTGTGTTCGTCACCTGGAGACAGAAAGACATAGGGCCCTACCGCTGATAGAAAGCCCCTAGACAGACCTGTTTCAGCGGCAACTCGAGTCCCCACCTGCTGCATCAGGCGCTTTTCTTTCCTTTCTGAATAGACTTTCCTTTCTGCTTGTCATTTGTTGTGAGACCAAGAACCCTGGACATATCAAAGCGGTGCAACAAGACCACATACGGAGGTTGACCACATGATGACATACCTGTCAAACTGCTGAAACTCATGGCCCAACCAGGTTGACGCATCACGTTAACCATGATAGCCAGTGTCACTTTCACCAGGCACCTTTGTCATTAGTTATTGCTAGAGGCACTTCGTTAAGGTGCAAAATAGTGGGATGGTAGCTTTGTTGACTGGTGTCATGAATGCAACGTGTCAGATGATGAGAGGAAGCCTGGGATTCATGTTGACATCTTTCTTTAAGTCTGCAGCGTACCTCTTGGGTATCCATCGGGCATTCATGGCATTCTTCCTGCTTACTGCTTTTTATTCCAAGTCCAAACTGAACTGGCTCCCCGGGCCCTTCTGTTCTTTCTCTAGGGTTTCCCTAGAAGCAAGCTTGTCCTAAACTCATTTCTATCTCTAAGAAGAGACTGCAGTTTCTGCCACACTCGCAGGAATAATACTCTTAGCCCATCCCATTCCCACCCCTTGTTTAGAACATAGTTCACATTCCTCTCCCTCCACAAAGCCTTCCTGAAGCATCTCCATCTACATTGCTCTATGGCACTCTATGGCACGTTGTATCTGTCGATCTTAACCCTGATACTAAAACCTATAGTACATTTTGTTGTTATTTAGCAATTTTATTGAATTCCGAAAGGAGAACATATTCGAGAGAAATAGACTATCTGCCTTTCCTTTCCCTCAAAGATAAGCCAAAAACTCTATGGAAACCAAACTCCCTACCATCAAGTTGATTCCAACTCATAGTGGTTTATCTCTAGCTTGGGGTAGAACTGCCCTTGAGGGCGTGTGAGGCTGTAAATCTATACTGGAGTAGAACATCTTATCTTTCTGCCAGAGTGGCTGGTGGGCTTGAAGTGCTACCTCTGTGATTAGCAACCCCAAGCATAAAACACTGTTCTATGAGGGGTCCTTAGGAAGCTCTGCACACACAGATAACAAGTAGATACATTCAAAACAGAGACTCACTAAAAGCATATTATGATCATGCTCAAAGGAAGGAGAGTTCTGGGAATTTCTGAACTTTTACTATGGGTTTGGAGGGAATGTTTATGTGTCAGGGAATCCTTTTGACGTTTTAAAAAGTATATGGCTTTGGAAACAACGTTTAGTCACTTTAAATTACTGCCATAATAATGATCGGCTGACCCTTATCTTTACGGCATGTGCTTTTCTACTCTAATTCACAGCTGCTTCATTTGAACAGTGTTCACCAAGCTGAGCTGTTCCATGTCCTCTGGGAACATCTCCAGCCAGAGTTATCTATATATGATAGCTCAGGGACCCTCTTTCCTGACTCAATCTGATTTTCTTCATAAAATGCAAATAAATAAAACCATAAGTGAAAGTGCATGGAAAAACATATGATCTAAAGCATTTCTGTAGCTAACTCATGTACATCTGTTTAAAATCTCGGCAAAAGTACAATTCCACTCACAGTTCATGATCAGCTTGCTGTACGTGTATACCTTACTTTTTAGCCATTTCTCCTTTTTAAGTTGCTCTCATACTTCACAGGCAGTATTTTCATGAGTATCTCTTTGTTAGAGGTAGAGAGAGTAAGTGACACAGTACTTGAATGTTCCTTTCGTGCCCCGGCATGTCAGTAGAAGTACAGATGTCGAGTATTTTTAGTCCCTGCATCATCTCTGTTACAGGACGTCAATCTCCCAGTATGCATTGCATCCCCGGGGCACGAAGACCACAGTGAATCATTTCACTAGGGAGTAAAAGAACTCTCCATGCCAATGCCTCTATAATTTCCACGCTTCAAAACTGTACCTTACGTTCCCTAAAGCATTTGCTGTTTGCCATTGGGGTTTTGTTTGCTGCACCGCTGGGTTTTCAGATGGCATATGTATGCAATTATATTAATATTAATTGTCATGTGTTTAATCTGAAAATCTAGTCAAAAATGACTATTCCAAAGGAAGATATTAAGATCTTAAAGTCTGTGCAACTGGAATTTCATAGAGAATTTTTAATATCATTTTATTAGGGGCTCATACAACTCTTTTTACATACATCATTTGTGTCCAACACATTCATACATATGTTGCCATCATCATTCCCAAAACACCTGCTTTCTACTTGAGCCTTTGGTATCAGCTCCTCATTTTTCCCCTCCCTCCCCGCTCCCCCTCCCTCTGGACCCTTGATAATTTATAAATAATTATTATTTTCTCATATCTTATTCCATCCGACGTCTCCCTCACCCAGTTCTCCGCTGTCTGTCCTCCAGGAAGGAGGTTACATGAGAATTTTTTACTAAAAATCAGACCAGTCATAGGTAGAACAATTCCCAGTTACCACCACTAGGGGTCTCAGTTTACTTCTTTTCTTTTCAGAAAGGAATGAGTCTAATAGGGTTAATCTTATAGAAAAATATTGCCCAAAACAATCCCCATAGGAAAAGCAGTACTTTAAAAAATCCATTCTAAATAAAAACAAATGAAAGTCTTAAACTTCTGTTATACATATCTCCTTATAACTTCCATCCATTAAAATAATGCTTGTCTATCAACAAATAGAGATAACATTATTTATGTTAAGAAAAGTCTAACTCATGGAAAAGTACTTTAGGCCATATTTAGTGAATGTCTCATTGTTTCTTTTTGATTACCTGAAAGCTCACCTGTTTCTTTCTCTCTTTTTCTACTCCACACCATTGGTTTTATTATAATTATTTTTAAATATTTTTTTTTTTTTAGTTCAAGGATCGTTTGTTGGCCTTTTGGAGTATTTTCAAAGCACTGGGGGAGTGCAGCAGAACAGCAAGGGAATGGAGTGGCAAGGTCCCCAGGGAATGCTAAAAGTGGACTTTAAAATCATTTTATTGGGGACTCTTACACCTCTTTTCACCATCCATCCATCCATCCATTGTGTCCAGCACATTTGAACAAATGTTGCCATCATCATTTTCAAAACATTTTCTTTCTACTTGAGCCCTTGATATCAGCTGCTCGTTTCCCTCCTCCCCCACCCTCCCTCATGAACCCTTGATAATTTATAAATTCCCCCTGCCCCTCTAGGTCTTACACCAACGCTGTCTCCCTTCACCCACTTTTCTGTTGTCCATCCCCCTAGGAAGGGGTTATATGTAGATCATTGTTATTGGTTCCTCCTTTCTCCCCCACCTTCCCTTTAGTATCAGACATCAAAGACCCAGAACAAAAAATGATATATATGTGAATTGGGGGTGGGGGTGTTGGTGGCTCAGAGTGGTGACTCAAAGCCAATCTGTAGACAGTTGGACATTCCCTTACAGAAGAGTCACAAGGAAGAGATGAGTTAGTCTTGGTGCAGTATGGCACCGATGAAACATACAACTTTCCTCTAATTCTTCAATGCTTCTTCGCCCACCTATGATGGCCTCAATTCTACCTATTCACTCTTATCTGTAGCAGTGTACCAGAGCATGCACAGTGCTACAGATAAGAGCTCCAACCACAGGAATTCCAGGACAGATAAAGCCTCTCGGGACCAATAATGAGAATAGAGATGCTCACCTGTTTCTTATGACTATATTTATAAAAGTTTTGGTTTCCTAACATCAGACTATTCAAAACTGCTATTTACTTTCTAATTTATTCTGAGATGTATATCAAGGAAATGGGAACGTGCACTTTTAAGAGATTTTTGAAGACGAACACAAAAATAAGCAAACAATAACCAAGAAAACCCCAGATCTACTGCCATCGAATTAATTCTGACTCATAACTATTGTTTATAGGTTTTCGAGGTTGTAAATCTTTATGGGAGCAGATAGTCTCATCAAGTCCTTGCAGGGTCACTGGTGGGTTGTAGCAGCTGACCGGTGGTTAGCAGTCCACAAACACTGGACAACACCCATATGTTGGTCATCTGTGAAAGCCATGGCTACTTTAAAGAGTGGCTCTCCTTGTATTATAATGTTATCTTTATTATCTTTTTATTATAATAAAATAAAATTACCCAAAATGTGATCATAGGGGGATTAAAAAATTGATGGTAAAGATATTCTTAACCCCTCTTAATTCAATACTTTTGATAAAATGAAGTTATGCTACAGGATATCATTCATCATTCATATTTCTGCTTAGTAGTACAGCACCCACCAGAGAAATGTCTATATTGTGTTGAGTTATGAGGATATTGCATGGAAGCCATGTCTGAGCTCCTCTAGCTTCAGTGGGGAGAAAGGGAAAGGTACCCTGTTTCCCTGAAAATAAAACAGTGTGATATTAATTTTTGCTCCCACAGATGTGGTAGGTCTTATTTGCAAGGGATGTCTTATTTTTCCATGAAGAAGAATACAGTACACATGTATTGTTTTATTAAAAGAGACGTCACACTTTTTGTCTGCTCCGGCTGTGCTGCGGCCAACAGTGAGCTGCGCAGGAGCACCCGCCACTAAGGTGCAGAGTCCAGAGTTATGGTACCTTTGGGGGGCCTTATTTTCGGTGAGGCCTTATTTTCGGTGAGGTCTTATTTTCGGGGATACCTTATATTTCAGCAAGAGGCAAAACTGTAAGTAAGTCTTAATTTCGGGGATGTCTTTCTTTCGGGGAACAGCATAGCTTTACACTAAGCCCTGACAGTAGCCGGGTATCCCTCCACCTTCCCTTCTTTTTCACGTTCTTCTAACACCAATCACCTCTTCTATGGCATTTCACTTTTTGGTTGGGTTAAATAATTTGTTGCAATGACCACTCAGAACTTGTTGACAATACTCAAAACGATGCATTTTATTAAAAACACTACTATCGAGTATAGTCCGACTCATGACTAGGTACAACTGTCCCTGTGGGGTTCGGAGATTGTAGCTCTTTATGGGAGTAGAATGCCCCATTGTTCTTCCGCAGAGCCACAAGTGGTTTCTAGCTGCCAACCTTGTGTTCAGCAGTCTCAGGGGTTGCTACTCCATCACCCAGGGTGTTCCGTAGGGATGCCAAGGGGCTGGGACACTGAATTCATGATCCCAAGCTCGTCTCCTGCCTTCTTAGGTCTGGTATCGTGGGGGGGGGGGGTGAGGTGTGCCTTGGGTACTTTCAAGTACATTCTCTCCGTCCTTGTTTTTTGCGCTCCTATTTGGTGGTTCCAGGGATGGGTTTTATGGCGTAGACCAGTGCTAAGCGAAACCCATCAGACGATATCAAGCACATGCTCTTAGAAATGCTGGTGGCTCTCGGAAGAGCAAGCGCTCCATCGTGGTGAAGCAGCACCAGGTCGCAACACGTGGTTAGCAAGCACACAGCCATGCAAGCAGTAACAAGACTCGAGTCCAAGATCATTGCCGGTATCATTGCCGCTAAGACTCGCCATTAGGGCCACCTGGTTTCAACCAGGCTCATGTCTGTCACCCAAGTCACTACACAGCCTGCTGACTCCACCTACCCCGCCCCTCGCATCATGCGTCATCCCACGCAAGCACGCACGCACGTTCACCCTTCGCATAGCCCCGGGAAAGATGGCGGGACCGGTTTGAGTGGCGCGCTCATCCAGGATGGCAACCTCAGGGGGTGTGGAGTCGCCCTCCCTGAGGCGACAAGGTCCCAAGGGCTCTCTTCTCTCCGCCGGGGACACAAGATGGACACGGTCTGAAGATAAAGATGGCGCATGTGGCAGTGGCTAGTGGTGTGTGGGCTGACCAAACTCAGTGACCCGGCTGGGCCCAGACTCACGCCTCACCTGACATTCTATATGGACCCCTGGGCCCTTCTGGTGCTGAATGTTAGGCACCAGCCTGACTGCTAACCACAAGGCCGGTGGTTCACATTCAGCAGCTACTCTATGCAAAGGGGGAGACTGTCTGCTCTGGTCCAGATGTAGCGCCTCAGAATGGGGCCACTGTATCCTCCGCCGTCTGTCTGCCAGTGTGTCCCACTGTGGTGGCGTGTGTGTTTCTGGGAACTATGTCACCGGTATTTCAAATAGGACAGGGTCACCGAAAGTGAGCAGGTTTCAGCGGTGCACCTGGACTAAAACACTCCCAGGATGGAAAAGGCTGAACACTTTCTGAATGATTAGTCACTCAAAACCTTGTGAACACCAGTGACATATTGTCAGACATACTGAAAGCCAGAACATGGCCGGACACTGAGCGTGGCACAGAACCAGGCTCAGTGCCGTTCTGAGTCAGAACTTATAGGCACCTGACAACAGCATGAGTCTACATGGCAAGGGTTGGACCTCCATGGCTTGGCCTTCCTTGATCCTTTGATCGTTCTGATTTGCTTCTTCCTTCTCCCCCACTTGGTTAAATGTCCTTTGTGACCCATGACATCACGCCGTGAGAGTAGATGTGTGATTTGTGGTGATGGCAAAGGCAATAGAAAACATGGGCAAAGCCAGCACAGCACAGCACAGCTTGGCCCTAGTGCATAACGCCACTAAGAAGTGCTCAGAAAAAGAAGGCAATTTTGGTAAATTTGTTATGTGTCACACAAATCTGCAATAGCAATGACAACCAATACTATGTGTGGGTATGAACTGTTGAATAGAAAGCTAATCTCTAAACCACACAATTCACAAAGTTTATTTTCAATATGAGTGTGGTGACATGCATATAGGTGCATAGGAAGCCTCATATGAGTAAATGTGTGTGCATATGTGGTTGTTACACAATCTGGTGTCAACTTGAGACTACTGAGAGTGAAGGGGTGGAGTGTAGCCTTCAGGTCTCAGTTTGATTACTTCATTTGGTGGTGCTGTGAAGATAAATAGCTCACTGAAGGCCAGACCCACACTCTGCTACACATTCCTGTTGACACGTGGAGCTATGGTGGTGGAGCCAGAGCCCTGGAGCTGGAAGAGCCATGTGGAGACCCATGCCAGTGGTGAATTTCTTCTACCACCACTGGATCCACAAGACTTTTTGCCCACTGACCTGTGATCTTCCCGCATTCAGCATCATTTCATGGCTTCCTGAGTCTGAAGAGCAATTTATAGACTATATTGGACATATGTGCTAATATTGGATTTATGGACTTGATCTGGGCTGGGATGATTTATTAATATAGAATTACTCTTTATATAAATCCCTTCCTTATACTAAAACACAAAAGACTTCACTAATTTTGCCTTAGCAATACCCACTGACTCTTGGTAATACAAACTGTTCATTAATTTTGGGCCGATAAATCTTTCCCACTCTATAACTGTTACCTTCATATCTTCCACCATGTGAGTAATGGAAATGCTAACTACAGACCAGTAACTGATATCAGTAGTAGAAATTAAAAATCAGATCCGCATACCAATGGTATCCAGTACACCACCACTGGCCCCATTTCCATAGCACAGAGGGAAACTGAGGTAACATGAGGTCAGCTCGAGCTGGGATTCCAACCAATTGAGCCAGATTCCAGATTGCTCATGTTTAGCTATGAGGTGACCAACAACTGAACAAACAACATTCCCCTACAACATAACAGAATCCTTTTAAAAGATGAAACATACAACTTTCCCCTAGTTCCTAAATGTTTCCTCCCCCTCCCCCACTATCACGATCCAATTCTACCTTACAAACCTTGCTAGATCAGAGAATGTACACTGGTACAGATAGGAACTGGAAACTCAGGGAATTCAGGGAGGATGATCCCTTCTGGAGCAGTGGTGAGAGTGGTGACACTGGGAGGGTAGAGGGAGGGTGGGTTGGAAAGAGGGAACCGATTACAAGAATCTACATGTGACCTCCTCCCTGGGGGACGGACAACAGAAAAGTGAGCGAAGGGAGACGTTAAACAGTGAAAAATATGACAAAATAACAATTTATAAATTATCAAGGGTTGATGAGAGAGGGGGGAACGGGGAGGGAGGGGAAAAATGAGCTGATGCCAGGGGCTTAAGTGGAGAGCAAATGTTTTGAGAATGATGAAGGCAATGAATGTACAAATGTGCTTTACACAATTGATGTATGTATGGATTTTGAAAAGAGTTATATGAGCCCCTAATAAAACGATTAAAAAAAAAAAGGCCCAAGTCCATATTCAAAAACACTCTGGCCCTTTTAAGGCTGCCGTTTCAGGAGCACACACACCTTTCCTAGCAATGCTGCATGGCTTAGATAGTTCTGGAATGAATCCATTAGAATTACCTACAGAGCCTGCAGCTCATTCTTTGAATATCCCCTGTGGTGGAAACGCTCTCTTTGAAAGAATATTTGATTTTGGATACAACCAAATCTTTTCCAGCCAAGTCTGATGAGTAAGGTGGGTCCTGAAACTGAGTGATGCCATTTTTGGTAAAAAATGAAGCATGCCTGGAAGGCGATGAGTCTGATTGTTTCTCTGAATTGGCTCTCAGAAAAGTTCTAAGAAGGAGCTCCAAATGCACTGGGACAATGGCTGCTCGGGGTTCCTGAACTGCAAGCCAGTGCAGGGGAGGGGGGGGGCGGGGGTGTGGAGAAAGCCATAGAAAGTCGCTTAGATTTATGCATTTTGGCATGTGGATTATCAGTTTCCTAGGTCTGCCGTAACAAAGTGCATCAAATGGGTGGCTTCAAAAAATAGTCATGTACGAGGGTAAGAAGTATTGCTACAAAATCACAAAATCCTTGTTTAAGCAAATTTCAAAATATAAAGTTAGTTTTTCTCAAGATCGCCCCCATTTAGATCACACGTCTTTCCATTCTGTAACACTTCCGTGAGGAAGTCTGCACTCTTCCATTTACACCATGACAAGCTGCGGTTCTGGACTCCTCCAGAGATTCAAATCATATTATTTAAAAATGTTCTTTTAATTTGGAGAACAGAAAGAAGTCTAAAGGGGGGGCAAGATAAAGGCTGTAGGGTCGCTGGGCTAATGTTTCCCAATTAAATGTCTGCAGTGCAGCAGATGCATTGTCATGTTGGAAAACCATTCTGCGGTGCAGCTTCCCTGACTTTGTCTCACCAAAGCAGTTTTCGAATTTCCTACAACTTCACAGTAAGTCCCCATGGTCATCCTCCATCATTCAAGGAACAATATCAAGATTATCCTTGGGGGTCGTCCCCCAAACCATTACTATTCCCTTTAGAATTGACTTGGGTTTGGATTTAACTGGTTCAGCAAGTCCATTTAGAAGCTCCCCCCTCTTTTTTTATGGGACCCTAAGGAGACCAAGACAACTGCTTAAAATTGAGAAAACATGTCTACAGCCATCCACTGATAACAGTGGATATATTTCAACACATTTTGTTTGGAATAATGCCTTTTTACTTATCCTCCTAAAATCTCACAATGATGCTGGCTACAAGTCCAAACGAAGGCCCAGATCTGCTGATCCTCTTTCTTTATGCCCCCAGGCATTTTTTGGCTCTTTGGTTTGCAGACAATTTTCACATAGTAGCTATCTTTTCCAACAGAAGTGAAGTAGTTTAGGATCAATCTCACACTGGCATGGTAATATTGACATAACAACAAACAAACAAATCCACATTTCCAAACAAGTTTATATTCACAGGTACAAAAAGAAACCAAACTTAAGGCCATTGAGTCAATGATGACTCATAGCAATGCCTATGTGGGTTTCTGAGGCTTTAACTGTTTACAGGAGTCGAAATCTCAGTCTTTAGCCCATGGACCTGCTGGTGGTTTCGAACTACCTACCATGAGTATTATAGTCCAATCTGTAATCGCTATACTGCCAGGGCTCCTGTATCTACAGGTACAGGGAGTGGAATTTGAACACATATTTTCAAGGACCATGTCTAATGATGTGTGATTATATTCCAGGGAAATGCAGTTTATATTAAGCATTTTATGAAATAAGTTTCAAAATTATGTTAGGGAAACAAATCCACAGAAACTCATGTATGAGAGAGCGTTTTATATAAAGGTTAATTGTGCATCAAGAAAACATCCCAACCCAGTGCTTCCCAAGCCCACAAAACCAACATTAACCCATTAACCCATAGTCCAACACCACAAAATCCTCCTCCATCTCACAAAACAGACGCAATGATGCCGACTGCAGGAGGAAAGCAGAGTCAGTGAATGTGTGAACATCCCAGCACTGGCAGGGGTCTCCACACGGCTGCTCCAGCACCCAGGGCTGCATCAGGGTAGGTCCATATGGCTTCTCTTTGGGGATATCTTGCAGGAAGTGAGCCTTGCCAGCTAAAGCAGGGAACTGGCTAAGGCAGCTGCACCCTGGTGCGACCATCACAAAGCAAGAGACCCAAGAATTAGAAAGGCAAGGCTCAGCCTGCAATTTGTCCCTCCATCCTTTAATTAATCCCACATGTGTTCATCAACCAGGTTGGCACAATAAACTACGACCTCAAAAATTATTACCAAGAATTGACTCTCTCTCTTTAAGTGACGTTTTTCTTAATATCTTGCAATTGCTTCTTCTTGCCACATAAAATATGTGGGTTGGCAGTTTAATTTTTAACCAAAAATCTCTAATATTTTTTCGTTAAAAAGTTATTTGTCTTAATTAGTAATTTAAAAATAACCAACAAGCAAACAGTGGGATCAAGTCAATTTTGACCCATGGCAACCTTATATAAAATTGTAAATCTTTGCCGGAGCTCCCAAGGAGCTGCTGTGGGCTCAAACCACTGACCAGGTGATTCACAGTCCAGCACTCACTGTGCAGTGACACAGTTTTCCTTTCCTTTCGTCTTTGAGTTCTGTATATAAACAAGGATAGCATTTGACTTAGACTCAGAGGCTGTAATTGAACCCAAACAAAGGAGTACTGCATGATTTAAAAGAAAGAAATGTATACATGAAAGTTGTATCTTTCTATATACTTACACAATCTGGATGTTGAGAAAATAATCCAAGAAGTTGGAAAGTATGAAGAATGAGGAATCAGGCTTGGAGGAAGGCTTCTTAACACCTGCAATATACAGATAACAGCCGTGCACACTGAATGTAAAGGAGATTTGGAGCACTTACTAATGAAAAGCAAAACTGCGGCCTTTAGCATGGAGTCTTTACTCAATATAAAGAAAGTCAACATCCACATCAATGCCCCCAAAGACAACAGCATGATAAATGGAGCGAGAATGAAATTGTTATGGAGTTCATCTTGTGTCGGTCCACATGGAAGTAACTGTCAGGATATCAAGTGTTGCCTTGGGAAAACCTGTTCTACAAGAACTCCTTAAAGTGAGGAGCAGAGATGTCACTTGGAGGACTAAGGTGCAGCTGAGGAGAGGCACTACTCTGAATTAAAGACTATCCTTAATGGCTTATGATGCTGACTTGCGGTAACCTGCTAATTTCCCTAATAAGCTCCCATAATTGTGAGTATTGTCTGTGAGTTCTGCGCGGCGATTGCAACAGGTTATGGAGCCCAGCCAGGGAGGTGAAGTGCCAGGGGAGGGACCATAGGTGTCAGAATAGGGTAAAAAGGGATGGAGGGTGGGGGCCGGTCTGACCTCTGCCTTGCGGCCATTGATTTGGGAATGGAGTTGCATGCTCCTTCTCTTTAATGTAGTGGCTACTCTGTGGCCAAAGGAGGTCAGATGGGCAGCCGTGTCATTTCCTTAGTATCTTCTGTCTTCTGCCAATCATGCTGAGAATGATCACTGCCATGTTTCAAGTATACCTACAATTTGATGTGGTCTAATGTGGATATTTAAAGATATATTTGCAACAGAATGCTCAAATTTGTTTACACTTTAATCTATAACTTGTGTTTAAGAAAAGAAAAAAGAGAGTGACTAAGACCCACAAACAGGATATTCTGCCATTTCTTTATCGATGCTGCATGATCGCATTTCAGTGTGGAGCTCCCATCTAAAACCATGCTGGAGGTCCACGTAGGGAAATTCTATCACAGTTTCTGCCTACCACAAGGAAAGCCTTAGAGCACATTAATTAGATAACCACAGGATTTAACTAATATTAAAATTTCCAAGAAATGTTCCCAATTTTAAAACATAGAGCATCTCAGGATACATTGTACTTTGATAACTAGGTAGCATCTCTACGTGCAGACCCAGGATTGGAAATACTATGTGTTTAATGTTTAAGATGAAAGTTTTCCATTTCAGGATCCGTGTATCAAGCTGATGAATGGGTATGTTCCTATTCTTCTCTGTCCTCTCAAATATTCTTTGGAGTGAGCCCATCTTTCAAATCCTTAGCTCTGATGCAACCTAAGCAAAGAGGTGATGAGGGTGAGTCTGTTGATTCTTCTCCTGCTAACACTCTTATGCAAATGTTGCAAGTAAAAGTCTCTGGAACATTCCTATGGATAACAGAGCGTAAACAACAGAAGCAGTCTGCCCTGTCCAACCCTACTCATGGACACCCCATGTGTGCAAAGCAGAGCTGTGTGTCTGAGCTGTTTCATAGTATTGTCCTTCCCCCAAACAGATGGCCAGGTCTTGCCTCCAAAGTACCTCTAGGTGGATTTGAACTACCAATCTTTTTGTTAGCAGCTAATTGTTTAACCACAGAACCCCCTTTTTCTTGTAGGTAGTACTCTCCCTGCTTCCACGAGGTATTTGAGTACTCATTGATTCAGAAGAATGTACCGCTAGTTTCATAGAAACAGCTCTGCCTCCCAGCTGAACTTACTGTAAACGTAAGTGAACCTGCCTTCAAATGACAGTATTGCATACCTACCATCAAAATAGCTATTGCATCACTTTACACTCTGGTTTTGAAACCTTCACTTCAGGAGATAATATTTCTGAAGGATAAGATGAAGCCTACGTCTTCCATATCTACTCAGCATGTCATATGTTCAGCTGTGGGGTAATCAGAAAATTATGTGAACCAATTGTTTGAGTTTTTCGTGAGCTATCATTTACTATTTTACTTTGGCCTGCCTTCTTATTCATCAGCCTACAGAGTGTGCTCTTAAAACAAAAATCTGATCAAATTAATTGTATTTTCATAACAAATACCTCAGAAGAGTTCTACTTTATAAGGACTTAAAACAGCGGTTCTCAACCTGTGGGTCGCGACCCCTTGGGGTGGCATGTCACACAACCCTTTCATAGGAGTCACCCGATTCATAACAGTAGGAAAATTACAGTTATGAAGTAGCAACAAAAATAATTTTATGGTTGGGGGGGGGGGTGTCACCACAACATGAGGAACTGTATTAAAGGGTCATGGCATTAGGAAGGTTGAGAACGACTAATTTAGAAGAATCAATTTCTCAAGGATTACAATAAAACACAATTCTGTTATTGAAGACAAATAGCTTACTCTTACTGTACCAATAGTTTAAGCTAGAAAACCAAGTTTATTTCCTTATGTACATTAGTGTTTGCGCCACATTACTGCTGTTGTTTGCTGTTGAGTCACTTCTGACTCAGAGTGATCTCATGCACAACTGAATGAAATACTACCTGCCTCTCTCCCATCCTCAAAATTGTTATGCTTGTTCCCATGGTTACAATCCTGTGTCATTCCATCTCCCGAAGGGTTTCCCTCTTTTTTTCGGATTTCAGGAAGCATGATAGCTTTTTCCAGGACTGGTCTCTCCGATAATATGTCCAAAGATCATGAGATGAAGTCACATCATCATGGCCTTTAAGGAGCATTCTGCCTGTACTACTTCTAAGATTTGCTTTTTTGTCAGGCCGTGGTATTTTCAATATTGTTTTGTTCTTATTGTTGTTGTTATGTGACATTGAGTTAGTTCTGCCCCATAGTGACCCTATGCACAATAGAACCTAACATTGCTGTGTCCTGTGCCATTCTCACAATTGATCCTATGCCTGAGCCCATTGTTTCAGCCACTGTGGCAGTCTGTCTCTTGGAAGGTCTGTCTGCTGACCTTCATGACTATCTCCCCCACGGGGAATTCCAGGAGCTGATCCTCTTAGCCTGAAGTCGTATTTTGGGGGCTCCTCGGGGACTTTGTGGCTTTGCTCGGCTCCCGTTGCTGATCTGTTATATTTCCTTCTTGGTTCACCCCAATATTGATGTTCAGACTGTGGGCTAACTCCCCACCATGTGCCCCCAGTATTGTCCTCGGTCGCATTATGCTCTAGTAAGGGGGCAAGTCATGAGCTGTTGTTGGTCCTACAGTCCTCTGTGTGCCTTAACAGCTCCATGCACTGGGCTGGTGTGCAGATATATCCATATGCCAGATATATGCATAAATATCTCCCTTCTCATAAGTCTTCATCCAAATGTTTCCATATTAATAAGACTTCGTATCTCCTTATTTACATTTGTATTCCTCAACCCAGTACTCTGATTCCCCTTATCCTGATCTATTTTTTCCCCATAATACTTTGTCTTCAAATAACCCATTCAAGTTACTTCTGTACATTGCTTATGTGAATTCTGTAGCTTGGTTAAATGACTAAGCACAAGAGTATGAACTGTGCACGGAGAGGCACTTTTGGTATCTAGGGTTGTTGAAATAACCCAGTGGCTAGAATGAGTCCTGACTTTAATGTATTTACCCAGGAGTTTCTATAATATCTTGACTTATTGGAGGCATATAAATCTTTATCCTCATATGTTAGCCTTGGGCATGTGACTTGGTTTGGCCCTTGGGATATTAATGAACATGATCCTTGTAAAAACTAGCCATGTGCTGCACTTGTTGCTGTTGTCTTCTCTCTCCTTCGTTTATACCTACCCCACCTTGAAAGGTTCTCAGTAGTTTCTAGTTGAGGAGGGTGAGAGGCACCTGCAATAGAACTGGACTTCAGGTGAAGCTTGAGCCAAACCCAGTTGAACCCAAGATGGTTCTGCAGAAGGCCAGCCTATTTGCTGACAGGAAGGAGAAGCAAATATTTGTTGTTGCAAGATGCTGTTTTTTGGGTGCGTTAGTTATTAACAAGAGTAGTGCTAATAGCTTATGATAGTGAAGGGATCATCTGTCCTGGATTCCTGTGTTTCCACTTCCTATCGCTACCAGTGCACATCCTCTGGTCTAGACAGATTTGCAAGGTAGATTTGGGATCATGATAGTGGCCAGGAGGAAGCATTTAAGAACTAGAGGAAAGTTGTGTGTTTCATCGTTGCTATACGGCACCCTGACTGGCTCATCTCCCCTCCACACGACCCTTCTGTAAGGAGATATCCAGTTGCCTACAGATGGGCTTTGGGTCTCCATTTTTGCACTTCCCCTCATTCACAATGATATGATATTTTGTTCTTTGATTCCTGATACCTGATCCCTTCAACACCTCGTGATCACACAGGCTGGTGTGCTTCTTCCATGTGGACTTTGTTGTTTCTGAGCTAGAGGGCTGCTTGTTTACCTTTAAGTCCTTAAGACCCCAGATGCTATATCTTTTGGTAGCTGGGAGCCATCAGCTTTCTTCGCCACATTTGCTTATGCACCTTTGCTTATGCACCTGCTTTGTCTTCAGTGATCGTGTCAGGAAGGTGGTCATCATGGAATGGCAGTTTAATAGAACAAAGTGATCTTGCATCGAGGGAGTACTTGAGTGGTGGCCCAATTGCTATCTGCTACCTTAATACTAAACCTATAAATATATGCACACAAATCTATTTCCCCATCTTCATATATAAATATATTTACATATGTACATGCCTGTATTTAGATCTCTATAAATGCCCTTTGCCTCCTAGTTCTTTCCTGTATTTCTTTTGACTTTCCTCTTGTCCCACCATCATGTTCAGCTTTCATTTAGGTTTCAGTAATGCCTCTTGGATACATTGCCCTTGATCAAGCCCTACCAGGGCCCTTACACCCTCCTCACCACTGATTTTGGATCACTTGTTACCTTGTCCCAGGGCTTGTTAACACCACTTCCTTTCCCCCCACCTCCCCCTCTCCCATGTCCCCCAGAATCATCGGTCGTGTTGGTTTTCCCTTCAGATTGTTTATCCAGTCTATCTCATCGAGATAGACCTGCAGAGATAATAATATGCACAAAAACAAGGCAGAGCAAAGCAAAGCAACAAAAGAAAACAAAACAAGAACAACAAACAACAAACCAGTGACCAAAAAAAGAGAAAAGCCTATAAATAGTTCAAGGTCTGTTTGTTGACCTTTAGGAGTGTTTCCTGGTTGAGTCTGATGGGGTGACACGCTCTGGCCCTAAAGTCTATTTTTGGTACTCTCTCAGGACTTCCTTGCTCTGCTCCCCTTGCTGTTCTGTTGCACATCCTTAGTGTTTTGTCTCAGTGTGGCGGGGTCAGATCAGGCACAATTCCCACACCGTGTCTCTAGTGTTGTCCCCTGTAGGGCTATTGGTCAGTGAGGGATGTTGTATCTCATTGTGGGGCCGGCCATATGGTCCTCTGTGTGCATTGGCTGCTCTGAGCAGGGATATCATCATCAAGGCTTGGTGGGCCAGGATGTGCTCCACTCTCTCTTCCTCCCCCCTTCATTTGTTCCCATGTTCCAGTCCCTGAGCTATAGCTTTAGTGCTGTCCTCTGGAGTAAGGTATGAGATTTCTGATGGTAAAAATTTCTCTTGCTTTATGGCTACAGTAATGCTAGAAAAAATGTTAGCATAATGCAGATCTCCAATTAGGTAATTAGTAGTCATTCCAGCTTATCATTTATATTCACAATATGAGAGATCAGAAAAACCATCCTCCTTTTTATGCTGGTTCCTGGTTAAAGTCTACAGAGCATGGATATGTGTTTTGAACACACCTGTTTGCTGCCAAAATATAGATAATCTTAAACTACTTAGTTTACTGGCAGAAGCAGCATTTCACCACCACCTAGGTAAAAAAAAGGATATAGCAATATCAAAAAGTTGGCATTTCTTTGGGCTAAGATTAAAGAGGCAGATGAAAAATCTTCCAAATGATTCCCTTCATTCTTCAATTTCAACTTAATCCGTTAAATCAAACTAATCCTTTTAATGAGAAAGAATGCATCCAGAAATTAGACAAGGTCCCAAACTGACTTATGTCAGTGGTTATCAGTTCAGGTATGTTCATGTCCTTTTCTCCAACAGTGAAACACTTAAGGACAAGGGCATTTCTTGTTTGTGTGTATCCCCACGTCACATACTAAGGGGTTTGTACAATAGTACATAGTATATAATAATGAAGGTAAATAATCTTGATTGAAAATGATGGTGTCCAGCCTGGGTGATACTGAGTTGCTGATGGGATCAGATATCATGCACCAAGATCCAAAACAAAAAATCATATTGATGTGAATGAGGAGCAGGGTGGAATAGAGACACAAAACCCATCTATAGACAATTGGACATCTCCTTACAGAAGGGCTACAAGGAAGAGATGAGGCAGTCAGGGTGCAGTATAGCACTAACGAAACACATAACTTTCTTCTAGTACTTTATTGCTTCTGCCCCCCACCTCCCCTGGTAATGAATCCCAATTCTACCTTACAAATCCAGTTACATCAGAGCATGTACACAGGTACAGACAAGAACTTGCAACACAAGGAATCCTGGACAGATAAACCCCTCAGGACAAATAATGAGAGTAGGATACCAGGAGGGGAAGGGGGAAGGTTGGGGGGAGTAAGGGTGAACTGATCACAATGATTGACAAATAACTACCCCCCTCCTTTAGGGGGACAAACAGAAAAAAGGGTGAAGAAATAATGGTTGTATAAGACATGAAAAAATAATAATTTATAAATTGTGAAGGCATTATGAGGGAGGGGGGTACTTGATACCAAGGGCTCAAGTAGAAAGAAAATGTTTTGAAAATGGTGGTAACATGTGCACAAATGTGCTCGACACAATGTATGTATGCATGTATGTATGTATGTATGGATGGATGTTGATAAGAGCTGTAAGAGCCCACAATGAAATAATTAACAGAAGAGAAGAAAATGCTGGTGTTACGGACAGCCATGTTACACCACAGGGCTGCTTGGCTAACTTTTATCCTTAAGTGAGTTTTGTGGAACCAATAAAAAATCCCCAAATGGAGGAAGGACTGAGACTTACTTTTCCGGTCCATCATTCATTATTCACTGACGTGACTCTGGGCTCTGCAGCTGTGCACCTGACCCCTGAACCTCACAGTCAATTGTTCAGAGGAGGAACACACAGTAATTTGAGGAACAATTAAAAATTATTATCCCTGTGTGACATTAACGTGTTATGTTGAAAAAGTAGAGGCCATAATTCATTCTATGAAGTGAAAAGAAGGTTAAAAACTGTCAAGTTGGAAATGTCTGTGGTTGACCACATAATTTAAGTCTTCTTGTAAATAAACTGTTTCCTGAGAGAAATGGTATTACTATGGAAGCAGTGTGAATTTTCAAAGTTGCCTATGTACCATTTGGTATTTCAAATATAGTGATTACAAAGGACTCCAGGTTTGTTTGTTTTTAAACACCCCTGGCATTTTGGTAAGTGGGTGAAATATTTGGAGGTTTGGGCTAACCATACATGCCTCGCCATATATGTCTATTGATGAGGCATCATTTCCTGCACAATAGTTTAACTGTTTTTACATGATTTTATTCGTGTTATAACTGCGCAAAAGACACAAACTTAAAATGCCCGCAGAACCCCAATCCTTTCTCATTTAACTTAGGGTATACACCAGAAGTCAGCAAACTCCAATCTGACCCAACACTCACCTTTGAAAAGTTTAATTAGAATGTGGCCATGCCCACTTATTTAAGGCTGGCCTATGTCTGCTTTCATGCGAAAACCAGAGTTGAGTTGTGACATTGCCTCTGTGAGCCACAAAATTAAAACTATTTACGGCCTAGATCTTTGATGCCTATTTGCCAATCAGTGGTGTGTACTAGTAGATGCTTTCGTAGGGAATTTATCCCTCCCAACATAGACATCCTTTCTTTTGAAATCCACATCCATTAAAGAAACCCAAAATGCTAGCTCTCAGATAACAAGAATTATGTCTCAGATTCCCTTCAAAGAATTAATTCCTATTCAAGAAAATTGGACGCACAGTTTCAAAAAGTGTTCTTTTATTATTTCTAGTAACATATATTGCATAAATACTCTCTTATATGGCCTTTTACAAAAGAGGTATAACTTAAAGATTTTATCATTATGAAGAAAGTATAAAAATAAATATGTTCATATAGGCATTTATTACCAAATACAATCCTTCTTAGAAGGAAGGCACAAATCAATACTTATAAAGTACATACAATGTACAGCAACATATTTTACTATATACATATGGAAAAAGACATATTCTCTATCATTGTTAAAGAGCTGGACAGACATTCACCAGGATATGACTGTTGGAACAGCTTCTGGGGGTGGACCTGCTACCCCTCAGTACCCTCCACACCATGAGACAAGTGACCTTCACATCCCCAAGCTCTCGGGACCTGTTCCACACACCCCATTCTTATTCTGGCATTGGGTTCTTTTGTGTAATCTGAGGGGCTTTATTGAGACCCATTGGTTTCTTGCCATGCACGCAATGGCAAGCCTGTCAGGAGGAAAGAAAGGCAGAGGTACCCAGTGTACTGTGGCTCCTCTTGTTTTATACAGCACCCCATACCTCACTTCCTTGTCTTTGGCCTCGGGCTATTTAATGTATTCTTACAAACTACATGTAATTATTTCTTCATCAAAAAAACTTATTACACAAATAAAGGTGAAGATGATACACAAAGGCAAAGATGAGCACATTGGAGCTGTTTCAGTTGGTTGTGCACCTCTCTGACTGAGCAATGTGAACTCACAACTCTTGGTAGAAAATGGAGTGCAAACTATTCTCTCAAACCATAGCAGCATCTGGTCCCAGATCTGATTTGCACTCCCATCCCTGCCCCACCCTCAGCCTCACCCTCAGTGTTAGTGAGAGAATGCAGGCCACGTTTAACTGCCAAATCTCACCCATCTCCTGCTTTTCCTTTCCCAAACCCCATGATACAAAGGATTTAATTAGTACCAGGCAATAGGGATTGGAATCTTCCTGAAGTGTATTTTGGCTACGTTTTCTTCTTGTTTAGTTTGCGATAGATGTAACGAAAGATGTGATGCTAATCCCCTAGGACTTGAATGTCTTCTAGTAACTGCCATTTCCTATCCTATCAAATGCGCAAGGGGTGGGATAGTCACATGATCAAATATCTTTTCCACCGACTCCCAAGCTCCCATCTCGCTGACACTCCTTGCTGACCTACAAAGTCCATGGGCCCCCCCAGCCTTCTTTGTTTCAGCGCATCAGCCCTCCCACCCTTGGCTTTGCCCTCGCCCCTGCCACTGCTTAGCTGCATTCAGCCATTGTACAAAAGTCAATGTAGTGTTTAGGTTTCTTTAAGTGATCACAGCTCTCGTGGGCCAGCACCCCCCCATCATGGGACAGGCACTTCAAGGTTCTTTTTTTGTAACCCTTCCCACAAGTCTTTGAGCATGGCGACCACTCCCCCAACTGCCAGTGGGGACAGGGCACATCTGCACAGGGCCTGGTGCTGGCTGGTTTCACTTCCCTGGCGCACTCCGAAGCAGGTTGCCCGTTAATATCTCTGCATTCCACTAGTCTCTGCTGCCACCCCAGTCCACACGACTTGGAACATTCACCCCACTCTTCAATGACCCATTCTGAGAAGGTAGGGATTGCATTGAAAGACTCTATCTTCTTCTTCACAAAGTAAGTGAATTTGATTTTAGGTCGCAGGGCATTGCCCACAGTAAGCACCTGGATGGTTAAGGGCTCTTTGAGGGGGCTGAAGCTGAGGATCCGTTCCAACACTGCCGAGGAGCCGCTGTACCTCAGGACAGTACCTTTGTAGGTGATGTCTTGCTCTAAAGTAGACAAGGTAAAGTCGCCATTAAGGATGTATGTGCCATCGGCAGCTTTGATAGCAAGGAAACTTCCATCATTTCTGGACCCCCTCTGGCTCCGCTGTTTCACTTCAATGTTTGTGGCTCCAGCTGGAATGGTGACGATGTCATGGTACCCGGGTCTGCAGGGACACAGGAAGAGATAGGTGAACTCTCATCCCCCAGCTTAAATCCTTCACGTGAAGATCTGCTAGTGATTTTTTATATTTATTTTTTACCAGATCTGTATAAAAGTTATATCTAAATTATAAGGTATTTTTGAGAGTAAATCATTTAAACTTACTTTGCCCTGGTGACTGATCCTGTTACTTTCTTACAGGTAGATCCATTTCCTCCACAAATGCCACATTTGTCAAATTTCTTTTTGGAGTCAATGATGCGGTCACAGCCTGCTTTTACACATTGTCCTTGCACACAGACAGAGGTGGAATCTGGGCTACATGGAGTACCATCTACCACCTGGGGAAAAACATGCATCTGCCATTACACATTAGCAAGGGAAAGAGACGACATCATGGTAAGGAAGAAAGTGTTCCTCAATTAATGTTAGTTCTCTGCTTTCCTGTCCATTCTAATTAAAACTGTCCTTCCCATACACCTTGCATACTCTCCCCGTCTCTGACCTCTACTACGAATCAATCACCAAGACCAGTTGCCACTGGGTGGCTTCTCACTGATGGCCACCAGGAGAACTAGGCACAGCAGAAGATTGTATTGCAGTCAGCAACGCGAAGTCTACCCACTATGCCACGGGACTCCTTAGCACAGTCCTAAGCCATCTAAAACCAAACCAAATTCTCTCATGTTATTATCTGTTTACGCTCCTCATCTTCCCTTTAGCTAAGGTCAATGAGAGCAGAGTTTCCTTGTCTCTGTGTTTACTCTTGTGTCTTCAGGACCCAGAATAATACCAGTATTATTATTAGTAGGTGCTTAACCCATTACTTGCTCAATCTGCAAAAGAGGAATATTTCCATAGTGTCAATGACACATCAAATAATATGAGGCTTCTAATCTTATATATGTCTTGAAGCATAATAAGCACCAATGCTCAAAAAAATCCACACTCGCTGCTATTGAGTCAAGGCTGACTCACAGCGACCCCCTGTGGGTTTTGGAGACTGTAACTGTTTATAGGAGTAGCAAGCCCAGTCTTTCTCCTGTGGAGCTGCTGGTGGTTTCAAAATGCTGACCACGCGGATCATAGCCCAATGCGGAACCACTACACCACCAGCGCACCCATCAATGTCCAGGCTTCCATTTTAACGTCCATTGGCATATGCCAGACACCCGGTAGTGCATTCTTTGGACTCTGCCCTGACATTGGCTGCTGTACTAATTAATATGTAATTTCTCTAACTATAAGTTATATTTGCAAACCTCTATACAGAATCGCTTTGTTTTTCAAAAGATTTTCCCTTGTACGCTATTGTTGCTCTCACTGCCAACAAGTCAGCTCTGGGTCAGTGACCCTAAGGGCAGAGCAGAATGGCTGCAGGTGTTCTTCCTGAGGTGGCAACTCTATGGAGCAGACAGCCTCAGCTTCCTCCTGGGGAGCAGCTGACCTGTGGGTTGCAGTGCAACGTGCCACTCACGGTGCCACCACGGCTCCATCCATAGCGTGAGGTGCCAACAAACTGACTCTGACATACAGTGAAACCGTGAGACAGATGACAATGCCACAGGGTTTCTGGCTGTCATCCTCACGGGCAAATTGCCAGGTGTTTCTCTCGTGGAGCTGCTGGGTATGTTCGAATGACCACTCTTCCGGTCTGCAGCCAAGAACTAAATTATGGTGGTGCACAGTTGAAAGAATCATGAGTGCTGGTGTCAAGTGTCTCACCTATCTTAGGCAACACCAACCTCCAAGGAGCCAGTGGCTCGTTTGAAAGTGAGGACAGGTTCAGAGACTAATTGCAGAAAGCATACCACAGGTTGAATGGATAGAGAGCAAGTCAGAAACTTGGTTTGTAGGCAGATAATCATTGTACATGTAACTACCTTGGGCTGAAAAACAAAGAAGTGACCAGTGAGTTTGGCTTGACAGATGAGCTTGCACCTGTCCTTCGGAGAAACGCCAGCGTACTTGGGTGTCCACTCCACCGCAGGCCCGCTCCCAAAGGAAGTCATTGAGAAGTCATTGTGCGCCTCGCACTGTTCCTCTCTGAAGGTTTTTCCTGGAAAGAGAATGGCAAGATAACATTATCCGTTCCCAACCCTTAGCTGCCTGTTGGTGAGCACGCCGTTTGCACGCAGTGCTCAAGCTTTGGGTCTCTTTCGACTCACCGTTATTATCTGGGCAGTCCTCAGTGTTACAGGACCGGTAGCGCACCCGCTTGCCTTCACAGTACTTTCCTCCATTTTCGGGGACTGGGTTGTCACATTCTCTCATCGTGTACTGCACTCCTCCCCCACACGTCCGGGAACACTCGCCCCAGGGCCCCCACAGTCCCCAGCTCCCATGAACTGGAGTCTAAAAGGACACACAGAGTCAGCATTAGATATGTGCAAATAGAACTTTTAGGGAATGAACGACAAAATATGGGTCACAGAATCAATTACAAAACTAATCTCACTCCCCACGGTGAATACCCTCCCTTGAATTCCCTCTGACCACTGAGCACGGAGGGGAAAGCCTTGCTCTCAGGCCGAGGGCAGCCGCAAGGGAACTAACGCAGTTAGTTTAAATTTAACACCCCTTGTTTTCCCTTTGAACCCAGTCTTACTTTGTTCTATTTTCATCATTTTTTGCTTTCTTTTGGATTGAGACCTTCTTGTGTCTCATTTTGTTATTGTTGTTAGTGGGTTTATATGAAATTCAGAATAGGAAAATTCATGGAGACAGTAACTAGATTAATAGTTTCTTAGGGTTTTGAGAGGGGAAGTTGGGGAGAGGAAGCTACTAACAGTAAGTACAAAACTGAAGAAAGTGTTGTACAATTGATTATGGTGACTGTACCAGTGTCTGATACATTCAAAAGCTTTAAAATATATTTTTAAAGATAAACATATGCATAAGCAATGCTGCTCTTCCCACAAAATAATTTCCTTTGGGAAAATGCAGCACCTTTTAAAAAATTAATGTTATTTGTGTTAACATGTAGTGTGTTCATTATAGGATTTTTTTGGTCATTAGTAAATAAACAAATCTCTTTTAGGAACAAAAAAATCTTCTAAAATCCATGCTAGAGGACACAGATTGAACTTGGTCTCAAATACTTTCACATCATTTGGGAGTAAAATTCTACTGTGGAAAACATGGCATCATCCTAAGTTGCAATCGGCTCAGTAGCAAATTTTTTTGTTTGTTTTCTCTGGAGGGGTTGATTTTTTTCAATGATAACATTTAAAGGAACGAAATATTTTTACAGTAGAAAAACTCACTCCAAAATGCTTTCCGTCGGTCTTGTTCACACACTGGCCATTGACACACCACTTTCCCTCTCCACAGCTGGTCCCATCTGCCCACGGGAAGTATTTGGTTTGGCACACGAGGTGCCCATTCATGGAGCCGGTGCACCACAGAGTCAGGCACGTGCTGGCTGGGTCGGGGCAGTGCTTGGATTCCTCCCCAAAGAGAAACTGGCACTGCCGGCTGGCATTATACAAAGTTCCCGGGAGACTGGAGGGGAGCCGTAAGGTTCTCTGGGGCTTGTCCATCAAACATTCACCTGCAACGAAAATGCCAGCCCGCCATGAGTAAGCGATTAAAGAACACATGTCATGGGAGACCACATTTTCAGAAAGCACTTAGTAACGAGATAATACAAAAATGAAAACATTTAAAAACGAAGTTTTTAGGTTGTTTTTTTTATTAGCAGAATGCTAAGAAAATGGAATATTTAAAAATAGATTATATCATAAACTGGTAAGTTTATGATAGTAAGAAAGTGAAGCCAAATTCACAGCCATCAAGCCAATTCTGCCTCAGGGCAACCCTGTAAGGCAGAGTAGAAGGGCCTCCTTGGATTTCCAAGGCCGTTGATCTTTACCGGCACAGAAAGCCTCATCTCGCAGCTGCAGAGTGGCTGTGGGGTCCAAGTGCTGATGGCAGCACTGATGCCACAGGGTCCACGATAATAATTATGCTATACATGCCATTACTGTGTTAACAATGACATGTAATTATTGTTCTGCAACGATTTTGAATGAGTCTACTTTGGGATCTATCAGCCTGGAGCACAACATTTTACTGGGAATTCACGTGTAAAACGTGACAATCCTAACAGTGAAAATAAATTTTGAAGGAGCACAAAGAAGACACAGAGGGCTCATCTAACGACACAGAGGGCTCATCTAACGACACAGAGGGCTCATCTAACGACACAGAGGGCTCATCTAACGACACAGAGGGCTCATCTAACGACACAGAGGGCTCATCTAACGACACAGAGGGCTCATCTAACGACACAGAGGGCTCATCTAACGACAGCGCTACACTTGGACGCGAAGATCCACCTAGAAAGAGCACCGCAAGGGTCTTACCGTGACCATTATCCAGAAAGGACGTAATCATGGACGCACTGCAGGGAGACCAAGGCTGCGCATAGTCCAGGTTGGAGAGTATTGATGACATCAAGTGGGTCTTCTGGTCCACACTGTTAAAGCTGGCACACTGGTTTGCATCATCATGTGGCATGTTCAACACGTGGCCTAAGAAGCATCCAAAACCCACATTAAAATATAGGTCATACTTACCCTCCCTCCCCAACGGAGATTGGTATTTCGCGCAGCTGTGTAAGTAGAAGGCATTTATTTCTTGAGACCACGCCCACTTTCCATGGAGTGTACAGAAGCACACAAGTGTCCAATTGGTCATTAAAAAGAAAACCCAAACCCATTGCTATCGAGGAGCTTCTGACGCGTAGGACAGAGGGCAGCCCCAGCGGGCTCCAAGGCTGTGATCTTCACAGAAGCAGACGGCCACAGTGTCAGGGAGCAGCGCGTTAGCACTTACTGCTTAACCGCTGTGCCGTGAGGCCTCCGCTAAGCGTTCCCAGTGCCTATTATTGCAGTTTGTATTATAAGATGGAGAATTTTAGCATTTCTAAAATTTCTATGAAGCTATGATCTGTACACTCTCCCTCTCAAATGAATATAGGTGTTGATCAGCTTGGATTTTTAAATGGCACTTCCACATCAAACCCACTGCATCGAGCCAATTCCAATCATGGTAACACCATAGAATGGAGTCGCACTGCCCCGGCCTTGTCTTTCTCCCTTGGAGCAACTGGTGGTTTCAAAGTGCTGATCTTGTGGCTAGCAGCCCAACACATAACCACACCACCACCAAGGTTCTCTAAAGTGCTGTTAGCTCTTACTACAAACCACACTCACCTAATTCATGGGCTGTAGTGAAGGCAGCTTTTAAACCATCATCTTCTACGACTGAGCAGCTTCTGCTAGGAACGCACATAGTTCCAACATCAGCCATCCCCAGAGTATCACACGTATGGGTGCCACACAGGTCCTGGGAAAAGCAAAGGTGCATCCTCATTAATAGGATTAGAGCATTAACCTTGGACTCTAGTTTTTTGACAGGTAGATGTCTTCACTTAGGTTTTGGAGCATCTATGTTCATTGTTGTTAAACTATCCTTCAGGAGGAGTTTGTAGAAGTCACCCAACATTGAAAAATATTGGTGACCATTCTCTTTGTATCGATTTGCTTATTACAAAGCAGATGCCCCAAACGATCGTGTCCTAGGTGGCATTGCTCACCTCTTTGGTGAAGAGAATGGCCGTGTCATAGTGCTCAGCATCCCGGTCACTCGGCGGGTTGTACTGCGTTTGCCAATTGCAGAAATTCCGCAGTGTACTAGCGGCGTTAGAGTTCACTTCGGGTCCCTTCTCTTTCTGATAGATGACCAAGATCTTTACCACCACCAGGCTAATGGAATTCCGAATGCTGGGGTGTTTATACAACCGGGATGCCACAGAGAACAAAGTGAGAAGGTAGTGCTTCAGGTCCTTCCCATGGAACTCAGCCATTGTCTGGTCAGCCACAAGCATGGTTTCCACATAGCGGGGGCTGGACACAAAACGCTTCTTTCTTCTGCTTCCAGTTCCTGCAAGACGACAAAGAAAATTTGTTTGCTCATGGGCAGTCTATCTGAGAAAATCTGTTGCTATGTTTTGTTTTGAATTTTACTTTACTTTAAATAAAGAGGCTTGGTGTTCTTTGGAGTGGTCAGATTGTATTTTTTTAGAAACTGGTTTTGGCCCTTTTTGAAAACCTCCAATCTGAACAAGGAAGTACGCACATCTTCCCCAGCTGTAGTAAAAACTCGAATCTCGCGCAGCAGGCAGAGCTCCCTGAGTCATTCTTTCACAGGCCAGGGCTCAAATCCTGAATGAGATCATCAGGCTCCACGTGGAAAGCCCAGGGTAGGACGGGGTGGCTGCCAAGGGGCAGGGCCCAAAAGAATTTGCTCTGTGCTCTTGTTCCAGGGGTCCCTGGGGTGCATGCTCAGCCAAATCCGGGCACAAGGACCACCCACTCAGCCCAGCAACCTCACTCCATGGCCTCAAGAAGTTCCTTAAGCTCCTGCCTTAACTTTGTAGAGGCTGCTGTAAAAGAGCCCTTGGCTGGGCTGGAGACCCAGCCTGCTCCCCACCCCCACCCCAGGAAGTTCCACACTGGGCTGTGAGTACACAGCCACTTCAAGGAGCAGCTGTGCAAGGCAAAAGGCAGAGGGGATCACAAAAGGAGCCTCAAGAGAAAGTGAAAGAGGAAACAAGGATGAAATGGTAGAATGATAAGACCTGGGGAGCATGCATTACATAGCAGAGTACATCCAGAAAGGCCTAAGCACCTTAAGGCGCTCCCCCGAAAAGCAAACCCCACTGCCTTGGCACACAGCGCAGTAGGACAAGGTAGAAGTGCTCTCAAAACGGTGCACCTTTTGTCGGGAAAGCAAGTGAGTTCGAAAGGCAGACAGACCTTGGGGTTAACAGCTCCAATGCTTAGCTGGCTGAGCGCCCTGGCACCTTTCTTATGGCTTCTCTGCCTTGCAGTCAGTTCTGACTCCCATTTTAGGAGGGCAGAATTATGGCCTTCAGAGAGCCAGCAAACTGGAGCCAAGATAGGCAGCCAGAAGAGATGGGGCCAACTGGTCAAACACCTCCCAAGCTGGATCTGCGGAAGGCACTGGCTGTCACCCATTGGTCAGCATCAGTCTCCTAAAAAGGTCAGGGGATGGGGCGGGCTGGGGTGGGGGGTGGGGGTGCAGAGGCTCAGGAAGCAGAGATCGCACAGCAGCTGCCCATACCAGTGAGCTGCGCACTGTGGGATCACCACTGTTCCCCAGACCCAGCGTGAGAGCTCAGGCAGCAATTACAAAACGCTGCACAGATTAGCAACCAGGCCAAAGAGCGCGCCCACGGGCGCGCGCATGCGCGCACATATGCACAGGCGCGCGCGCGCTAAAAACGAATTACTAAGGATGGGAAAGAATTGTCTCACACTAGACTAAAATGGAAAGACTGGGGTTACTAATTTTCCCACCTAGGACGGTCGAAACATTGCACCCCAGTCAGCAGGAAACCGTGGGTTGGTCCACTCTTCATCCTTCATTACCCAGGCATTCGGAATTACGTTTTCTATCGGGATGTGATTAACTCACACTGGACTTTGCCACCTTGAAATCCAAACCACACGTCTACACTCCCGAGCGCCAGCCTGTCCACTGACAAGGCTCATTTAAGCTGCCGGACTGGCGTCTACTCTGGCGAAAGCAGAGAAGGTAAAAGGAAAGGGGTGGCAGAAAAACTCTTCTTGGGCTGGTACCTGTTGGCTGTTCGGCGCGTGGCTCCTGACCTTGAACCCCAGCTTCTCCCTGCTCCGGCTCCTCGCCCCCGGGGAGCACGCTTTCTTCATCCAAGACCCCGCACTTGGCGCCACCACCGCCGCGCTGCCTCCGGCGCAGAAGATGGAACTGTGGGGGCAGCGGCCCCCCGGCAGTGGCCCCGGGGGCGAGGCGCGTGGCCGCTGGCGCCGGCTGTATGGAGAACTCCTCGCCCCGCAGGTAGAAAGCGCCTCGCACGCCCTGGCAGAGGCTGAGCGCCGCAGCGGAGCCCGGGTCGCCGTTCACGGTGCCCGAGTAGAAGCAATGGGCCAGGTTGCCGGTGGGGTCGGAGTTCAAGGCCTCGGGCCCGGGGCTGCGCCCCAGGGTCTGGAGGGTGAACCCCGGGGCCAGAAAGCCGTGGTCGGGCCGTAGCTCCAAGCGCAGCTGCCGCCCGAAGGCCTCCAGACTGAGGCGAGTCGTCTCCTGCCCCGCGACGTGCTCCACTGCCGGCAGCACCAGTTCTTCGTCGTCCTCGGCGGGGCGCCCTTGGGTGCCCGGAAAGACCAGCAGCGCTACCACAAGCCATCGCAACGTGGGTACAGTGGCGGGCTGCAAGCTCCGGGGCTTCCGCGCCGCCCGCTCTGCTTTCTCCATGCTGCTGCCTGGCACGTGCCTTCGGAACCCTGGTAGTCAAGCCCCGGGAGACGCTGCACGCTGGGGTGCGAGGGGGCTATTGTTCCGGCGCAAGTCGCCCTCTGGAGTGTTAAAGTTAGCAACTAGGATTAGTCTTTGAAAAAGCAGCGCACGGAGTTAGCAGGCTGCAGCCCGGGATCCTGGCGTGGCCTGGATGGAGGTGCTGCGGCGCGCCAGAAGTGTTTCTCCCAGGGCAGAGTGGGACGCGGCGGGCGCTGGGCCGCCCCTCTCGGCCTCGGTCTTACTGCGGGTCTCGCAGGGCTCTGCCTTCTCAGTCCCGGCGCCTGCCTTGGCTTTGCGGCCACCAAGAACTCAGAGCTGCTTCCCAGCGAGTGCAAGACCCGGGCAAAGGAGCAGTCCTTTTATAAGCCAGAGTGGGAAGGGGAGGGGAGGGCCCTTCTTTTCCCCGCCCCACCTCCCTCCTCCCTCTTGGCCTGCTCATCCCCCTAGGACACCGCCCCCTGAGCTCAGTCGGTGCTCCACCGCGCGCAACTCTGCAGGGCCTGGAGGGGAGGGAGGAGGGGGGACTGGCGCTGGCTCTGCGCCTTGGGCTCATCCATCTGAGGGCAAAAGACGCCCTCTTTATCTCTAGAGTTTCAAAAGGGAGAAGGATCCGCCCCCCACCACGAATTCCTGGGAACCCCCCCGCCCCCTCCTGCAGTACCCTCAGTGTCAGTGGGCCCTTTACATAGCCGGCGGCTCTTCCCAAGAGGGAGGCTGGGGTGGAGACTTGGGTCCTTTCTCCAAGATTTTCCTGCTTGGAAAGCTACCCCCAGCACCCCCCTTTCCAATCTAGGCGAGGTGCCAGGGCTGCCTTTTCTAGAAAAGTATTCCACCCCACTGTATCCCCACCCCCTGGCCAGCAGTGTGCATTCTCTTCGCCCCAGCTTTTTTTCGGGGTAAGATTGATTGGCCCCACGCCTCCCCTAGAAAGTACTCTTGGGTGGGAAGACTGGGGACACTGCCCAGGCTTTAGATTTTACGATTTATTTGCATTGAAACTCCCTACCCACCCCCAATCCTCACAGCACACTCAAACACTTCTCAGCCCTAGACACCTTCAAAACGTCTCTGTGGGGACTGGTTCAGACTTCCGGATTTGGAGGTCCGGATTGGGGTTCCTTTGCATAGAGTTTTAGCAGGGAATTCCATGGAGCAGCACCCACCCCTGGATGTAGGCCAATCAAGCAGAAACGTCAAGGTATCCACTTTAGGGAAGTGGTGGGGAGGGGGCGGCGGCAACAGTGATCGCTTGAGGACTTGAGACATAGAGATTGTGTCTTTGGGCAAATTAGGAAGCCAGCTTCCTTCCGGGACCCCGCCCCCACACCCCTACCCACCAGGAAGGGCCCTGGTCCCATTCCAGTTAGGAGAGTGAAAGAGCTGCTCCTCCCCACCTCGGCGCCCAAGGAAAACGCTCGGCCGCTCCTCTACTAGAGGGAGGAGGGGCCCAATGACACCAGAGGAAGGAACTGTTTCACAATGCTTTCTAGGGCGGAAAGCCAGCGGGACAATGGTGAGAACGACCGCTCAAATCTGGAGCCGACTTCATCCTTCACACTTGCACGCCCCTCCTTCCACAGCCCCCCGCCCACCACCCACCACCCACCACCCAAGGACCTCTGTTGTTTTCACCTTCTAATTCCCGCCCTTTCCTCACCGCTCCCCAGGTTACCCCCCCAACACACACACACACACACACACACACACACACACACACACACACACACACACACATACTTGAGTCTGTCCCACCCAGGAGAGTCCTTTTGAATCCGTCAACACTGCTGTTTCAACTTTTTCTTTCGGCTTCTTTTTACAACTTCCTCTCATCTCTAATGCCGGCTGGAAAACAACCGACCAACCCAGCTTCCCGCTTCTGGGGCAAGATCAAATGAGGAAGAACAATGGAACGGGGACGCCTGAGGCGCCGGGACAGCTGCAGCCTTCTTAGGAGTCAGGATCCACTTCAGGGCAGTGAATTGTTGCTTAAGGACGCAGTCAGAATTGAATGCTCCCTGTTCAACTCACTTTAGATTGAAGTCTACAGCAGCACTGGGCCTAATCTTCTGTCATACAGAAGATCCCCCCTCAGTGGAAGTGGCCCCCCAGCAAGGAGCGTTACCCAGTTCTTCCCTGTGCCCTTTTCTCCCACTTTCCAATGATCTAACCAACATTTCGTCCTGTCTCCTTTGCAGGCACTTCTCACCCTTGCCCTGTTTCTCCTTCAAATGTCAGCACTTACCATAGCACCAAGAGCGCCTCCATTTATCCAGACAGTGCGCACCTCCCCAACCATCTTTGAATTGGGGATTTGCTCCAGTTTGCTATGTCTCCGTTCCCTAATATCTGAACTTCCCAATTCTCTCTTTTTGTTTCCATTTCCTTCTTCTGTTCCAGTGACGCCTTTACTTCTTTTTCATAGTTTAATTTCATGTGTTTTCTGATCAGAAGCCAGGTTAGGCCCTTAAGAGACCATTTGACAAAAAGTGATTTTAGAGTTACACGATTTTAATGACGGAATCAAGAAAACATGGTGGCAAAGCCAGAGGCAAGTTTTCGAACCGCCTTCTTAGAAGATGAGTCTGAAAGCAATATGTCCGGATGAGCAATAGGGCGTTGGTTGAGCTAGACGTCAGAGACCTGAGTTAACCAGGTGTCTGGAAACATATAACAAAAGGGAGCATCCCTTATTTTGGAACAAGAAAACTAAAAGACCACGAGACAGCCTTTAACTCTAAAAAGTCATGTAATGCACTTCACTGTGTCAGCTCCCCCACAGAAAAGCTATGCTTAAAATGTAGTAATGCAAGTTGTACCTTTCTCCCAATCCTACCTCGAGTCCATTCTTATTGGAAGCTGCTTTAATTCAAGGCATTTGTTTCTCATTTTGAATAGTTTGTTGCAAATTTATTATATATATATTTTACATATTTCAAGTTATATTCAAATAAAGCTGAAATTAAAAAGAGAGAGGGAGTGAGCAGGAGCACAAGGTAGAAGAGTGGCCAGAAACATGGCTTTTTAAATTCAGTTTCTCTCCAGATTTCTGTTCTTTTGCATAATGACTCCAATCTGTTGTGCACCTGTAGTTCTGGGAAAGGGTTCTTCTTTAATCGCTTTAGCAGAGGCATGGATGTAGGAATTGCCAATTACTGAGCTGAAAAACTCCATTATGCTTCGAAGTACATTTAATCTATCTACTTTTTTTCAAGACTAGTACTCTTCAGCTGTTTTATTATTAAGCAAACATATACATACCACATTCATGTTTGTAAACAAGACTGCGGATTGAAATAACTGTTTTAATAGGCAATTTGTCCATCCCACTAGTAAAAGCAACAACTAATATCAAACCTTTGTAAGAACATTTCACACTTCCACCCTTATAATATATTTGCTTTTTGATTTAAACATGTACTCAGAAACATGAAAAAAATGCATTTTGGATTTAAGATCACAATGACTTCAAAATCAAGCATTCGAATAATTGGGAAGATCATCTGCTTAATCCATCCTTTCTATTTGACCAACATGGAATTGAACTTCAGTGAGGTTCCTGGTCCTAAATGCCATAGCTAGGGTCCGATTGGAATAGAAATGACTCTGACTCTACAAGTTTTAATCAAATACATATTGGCATTTACTGTATATAATTGTTTCATAGATAATTATGTTTACAGACTTATTGTTAATGTTTCCAATTATTTAATTTCATTTTACTTCAAAATAGGAAATTTCTGGCAATACAAAAAAATTCCACCTTAAGAGGTTCCCCTGCCTTTTTAGTCACTCTTTCAATCCACCAGGTGGCGACATTCCACAACAAATGTGTAAAGGAGGGCATACTAGCCCAGGTCAGGAATTTACAACAATTTTGTATTTTTTTCAGTCATAATTAAGTATTTGCTATTAAATTTCCCCCTCTATTTGGGGATTATAGAAATTCAATTTTTAACATTAAAAGATACTTATATTGTAAAAGGAATAGTAAAAAAATGCTTTCACCAACTACATTGAAGCTTGCACCAAACATAAAGAAAATTGATCATTAAAAAAACCAGGCTCAATCGCTTCTCGGCCTTTTGGCTAAGATCAAGTGTAAAAAAACCAGGCTCTGGCTGTACAGTGGTACATATGAGGGCTGGAGGTACAGGGAATCCAGGGTGGATGATACCTTCAGGACCAAGGGTGTGAGGGACGATGCTGGGAGAGTGGAGGGTGAGTGGGTTGGAAAGGGGGAACTGATTACAAGGATCCACATGTGACCTCTTCCCTGGGAGAGGGACAGCAGAGAAGGGGGGAAGGGAGACTCCGGATAGGGCAAGATATGACAAAATAACAATGTATAAATTACCTAGGGCACATGAGGGAGAGGGGAAAGGGGAGGGAGGGGGAAAAAAAAAAGAGGACCTGATGCAAGGGGCTTAAGTGGAGAGCAAATGCCTTGAGAATGATTGGGGCAGGGAATGTATGGATGTGCTTTATACAATTGATGTATGTATATGTATGGATTGTGATAAGAGTTGTATGAGTCCCTAATAAAATGTAAAAAAAGAAAAGAGGAGAAAAAAATGATTAGGGCAAAGACTGTACAGATGTGCTTTATACAATTGATGTATGTATATGTATGAACTGTGATAAGAATTGTATGAGCCCCAATAAATTGTTAAAATAAATAAATAAATAACAACAAAAAACAACAACAAAAAAACAACCAGGGTCTGATAAGAGAAAACTGCTAGCCAATTTTTGTCACATTTAAGAGCCTCTTGTAATTAAAAAAAAAGTCATTGACACTGAAATCCACTAAAACAAAAACAGATTCATTGTTTTAATAATACTTATTAAATGCCTACCACGTGCATGGAATATGTGAGTACTATTTTATATATAAATGCTGGAGTTAATTAGTTTTCTTGGCTTAGACATTTTACTGAAGATCAAAGAATTCTCAAATGCATGCATTCAGAGAGAATGTTTGACCACTAGGTGGTGCAAAATGATAAAATTTAAAATTCTTGAAGGCTTGTTTCCCCCAATACATCCACTGCTATCAAGTTAATTCTGACTCATGGTGACCATAGAGTGACCTCAATGATTTATAAATTGAAAACCCTATCTGGATATTTTAAAAGTGAATTAAAATTAACCGCTAGTAGGATGATCCCTGGTGGTGTAGCAGTTATACATTGGGGTGAGATTCTCATGGTCGGGAGTTCGAAACCACCAGCAACTCTGCGGGAGAAAAATGGGACATTCTAGTCCTGTAAACAGACCCTCAGAAACCCACAGGGGGATGTCTCTACAAGTCAGCATTGACTTGATGGCAGTGAGTTTGGTTTGGTTTGGTTGGAAACCCAAGCTAACAAAGTCTAGAATTTGAACTGAAGCAGTCAACAGGGGGCAGATGAGACCACAGAATAAGAAATTTACACTTTATTTTGCTGCTGTTTTTCCCCAGGCCAGTTGGTTGAAAGGTCTATTGAGATAGGAGCCTGGGTGTTTTGCACCCCACCCCCACCCTGTCACACATGCAAAATGGCTATTTGAAAGGGGCTGAAAGTCTTATCCAATATTATAGAATTGAGTTTTTGTGATGCTAAAGAAAAATCTTTGACGATTTCTAGGATTTTTTTCTTACTGCAAGGATTTCTGACTTTCTTATATTCTTTTGTATCTTAAAAATTTTTTAAATATTCGTTTGTATCTTGTTTATGGAGAATCAGTAGCTAACTTGGGAAGCAGGGCGGTTCATTGGTAATCTACGAGGGCACTTGCAATGTGTAGCTCAGATTCGCTGGCATTTGTGCAAACTTAAAGACCTCAGTTATGCTTCCCAGTGCTTTCACTCAGAAAATTGTCCTTGCTTTATTGGTTTCTTAGGGCCACGGTAACAATACACTGCAAAATGGGTTGCTTAAAGAAACAGACATTTATTTTCTCACACTTCTGGAGTCTAGAAATCCAAATTAGGGTGCTGACCTAATTTCTTCAGAGACTTGTAAAATAAAACCATTTCAGTTCTCTTGATGGCTCCCCCAGATCCTTGACTTCCCTTGGCTTGGGGCTATACGTGCCTCCATTGTCACATTGCTGTCCTTCCTCTAACCCTTTGACTTTGTGTATCTTTTCCTCAGGTGGGATTAGAGCTCTCCCTCTCCAAGTTGGATCTTATGTTAACCTAACTCATAGGTTCCCAAGTTTATTGGGCCTACCCTACCCTTAAAAAAAATCATGCAGAACCCTCCCCCTTGGCTCCGGCAATTGAAGCTTTTGTAGAGTAAAGTGTAGGTACCTGCTTTTGCAGGAGACCCTGGTTTCTAGTGCTGCCCTGGGCTGGCAACTGCAAGGTTGGCAATTTGAAGTGATCAGGCACTTCTGAAAGGGAAAGATGGCGCCCGTTACTCCCATAAAGAGGTGCGGTCTCGGACACCGCAGGCACCGTTCTATCCAGTCCCAGCGGATCATTAGGAGCTGGAATCAATCCAATGGCAATGAGAATCTGCCTTTGCAGCCACCCCTGGTCTTTCCAGTGCTGCCCCATCCTCTCCAGGGGGCAGTATCACCCATTTTGGAAAATACAGTACTGATAATATCTTCAAAATCCTTACAGCTAAACAAGATCACAGGTGGGGATTAGGACTTAAACATCATTAAAAATAAAAATTTTGTGGGGGATATTAAATCCACTGAGGTCAGTAGCGAAGGACACTTGCTGCCGAAAGCACTAGGCCAGGGATCTTTTTTGCCCCGGTTGGTTCTCAGGCCATCCTGCCCGTGGAGGTGGTAGCTCTGTCAGCATACCTAAACACATTGGAGGTAGGCTAGTAGGTTCGTGCAGTGCTGATTTTCAGCTGAACCCATACATTGTCTCTAAGTAGTGGGTTGCTGAGAGCATTTACATTGGAAGCCATTCTTTAACGCCAGGTCCTAATGGGGAATATCTTCTAGCACCCACCACCAAGGGATGGAAGGCCGAGTGCCAGCCAAACCCAAATTCTGATATTCTGTCGTTGCCACGGGTTTAGTTTGCTTCTTCAGGGAAATTATTTTCTCTGAGCCTCAACTTCCTTCGTGTAAAATGAAAATACTATCCCAAACTTGAAACCCTGTTGCAAGGATTGAAGCTATAACTAACAGAGGATTGAATGTGCATAGGTGTATATGTGTGTGTTTAAATACAAACACACAAACATGGACAAACAGCAACAACAACACAAAGTTACCATGGAGTTCCTTCCAATTCACGTTGACCTCATGTATCTCAGAACAGATCAGGGGGTGCTCCATACGATTTTCAGTGTTTCCATGACTGGGAACCACAGGCCATTCTTGTGAAGTGCATCTGGATAGATTCAAACCACTAACTTTTCAGTTGTTAGCTGAGTGTTTAACCATTTGTGTCACTTGAGTAGGGTGGCACAGAGTTGCTGATGTTTAAATGGAATCATTACACGAGACTTCTAAATTCTAAGGCTCACTGAAGCTGCAATTACTTAATACTGACCTAGCATTTTGCATAAACACTATAGAATACTTAAAATATGGGACTGGTCAGAGGTAGGCAACTTTTATTTTTAAACATCTGACTGGTTTTCTGCCTTCAGTTACATCTCCCCAATAGATGAGAGGGACATGAAAGCAGAGACTAGTCTCTGAGGCTGGCTGTATTGGAGTGTCGGGAACAATAAAGGGATGTCAAAGCCCTCTGGGATGTGGGGTAAAAGCTGCAGAAGAACATCCAAAACAAAGAGACCATGGGGGAGGGGTCTTTGCAAAGTGACCCCATCATGACTCCTCCTTATGAATTACCTTTATGGGTGTTGCCTTTTTGCCATGCTAAATTTCCTTTGCTTTCATGTTTTAATCAGTCTACCAAGTCAAAACCCATGACCATAAAGTCTAGTCCAACTCATGGGTGGCAGAAGAGAATTCAATGACTATCAGCTGCAGGGAGTAGTTCAGTAGGCCTTTCTTACACAATCCAATTGCACGGATGCGGATGGCCAACTTTTTTATCAGAAACCGACTGCAAACGATTTCACCACCCAGGGACCAAGAAGTCTATAATGGCAGTGAATTATCTAATGAGGCTTTCTAGCAAAGTCTCTAATTTCCCACCAAATGATCTTTCCTAGCACAGGTCTGGCAAGAAGGTGGGAGAAGATAGTGACAGGATTCCCCTGTGAGTAATTGTGAATAGGATTCCTTGAGGTTCCACCTTGCAGTGTGTAACATAAGCCTGTTGGGAAGCAGGAGGAGGGATCTCATTAGCAGCAAGAGGCAGGAAAGGAGCATGTGCTCAGTACCCACGAGTCCTGCCCAGTGAATTGTCTGGATCCAGATGAGTGCGACACCGTCACAGGAGCAGGAACAGATTCAGGATCCAGAGCATGGAATGGAGCGGTGGACTTTTCCACCCATGGATCAAGTTAGGGTGAATGCTTTTGTGTAGGAAGTTGGCTTATGGAGTGGGGTGGCTCTGGACACTTCTATGATGAAGTTGGACTTGCTAACCCACAGAACTTGAGCTGAATATGCCTTCTGATGCCCCTTTGGACATCTTTTATTGGACTCGAAACTTAATGGCATGGCCTGGTAAAAGAACTAGCCTGAGCTTTGTTACTGACATTGCAAGCTGCTAACTTCCTTAATAAACTCTTTAATTGTGAATTTCATCTGTGAGTTTCTGTGTAGCCATTGCAATGAATATCAGAACCTATAGGGGAATTATAGAACACTAAACCATTTCAAGGAGACACTTCATAAAGCTTCAAATGGGTCAAGTTTTGCTAATCACTTCACTTTCAGTTAGCCTTATTTACTCTAGCCATTGCCGAACTAAGATCTTTTAAGCAAAAGTAATCTAATAGTGGTTATGAGTTGGGCTGTTACCCTCAAAGTCAGCAATTTGAAACCACAAGATACTCTGCAGGAAAAAGATGAGGCGTTCTACTCCTGTAAAGAGTGACAGTCGACGTGTGAGGAGGCCCAGGATTCTGAGCATTAGCAGAGCCTGTGGTGGAACCAGAAGCCTGCCTGTCACTGGTAGCCAGCCCTCCACCTGCCATCGAGGAGCCCTGCTTGGGCGAGCTCCCAGGAATCTGCTGTCTGTTGGAGTTTTCTTTAGTATCCTTACCTGGAGCTGAGGAGAAACCGATCATGACACTTCAGTTGCTGCTCTCCAGCTATGAAGACCCCAGTCACTCTTCACCAAAGTAGGATGTAGAACATTGTCAAGTTTGCTATGTCTGTTGCTCTTGGTTTCCCCCATGGATACATTTTCAGTAAAGCTGCAGCTAACTGCTGGGACTGAGCATCCTGATCCAAAGCAGCAAGTCTTGGCCAGATGGGACCCTCTGCACCCTAGGCATAAGGCAACGTGACAACATATATGAAACTTTAAAAGAAATAACTGCCAAGCAAGGATCTTAAATCCAGCAAAATATGAAGAAGAAATAAGGGTATTTTCAGTCAAGGAGAATTCCAGAAATCCAAAGAAGCGGAATGAGTTATAAAAAAATACGAAGGCTATTCTATGGATGGAGAATCAAAAGGAAGAGCAAACATAAACCTGAGATCAATGAGCAAGGCAGTCCCCACCAGACAGTAACCAAGGTGAAGCAGTTCTGCAAATATGACACAAGACTGAAAAGAGAGAGCTACAAATATCAATCTGCAATGGAGACAAACACGAAGCAAATAGGGGGAGAAAAGTACATGCAAAGAAACTGTATGGAGAGGAAGGCAAGCAGTACACAAGAGAAAAATGACCATCTTACACTAGATAAGAAAATAAATATCAAGGGAATGTCGTAAGAAATAGGAAAGAAACCTCATCAAAATGAAGAAAACCACAAAAGCCAACTCAGTAGCAAACCAAGAAGGACAAGAAAATCCACAAGCACAAGGAATCCAGCACAGAAATTTATGTAAAACCAACTTACATAGACATCCTCTCCAAATGACTTCAGGTGCCTATCCAGGTGCAGAACGCAAGTCAGCACCGCCGAGGCATGTGCTTGCTGTGCCTGAAATAAACCTTCCAGGCTTGTAAGGCTCTGAAAAAAAAAAAAAAAGAGTGACAGTCCCAGAAACCCACAGGAGCAGGTCTACCCTGTCCTGGAGGGTCCCTCTGAGTGGGGATCAACTCCATGGCACTGGGTTTGCTTGTTGTAGGGAATCTGATAGTAAAAGCTTTTAGTGGTGCTGTAGAATCAGCAATGGACTTCCAACCCCAATTACAGCTTTGGAAACCTTACAGATGGTTACTATGAGTCATATCATCTCAATGAAAGTTAATTTGGTTTTGGGTTCAACGTGTTTGAACCTTACCTTAGCTGTAACTGAGAAACTTTGGTGGCATAGTGGTTAGGTGTTAGCCTGCTATTTGTAAGATCAGCAGTTTGAAACCACCAGCCACTCTGTGGTAGAAAGATGAGGCTCTGTCTATGTCTGTAAAGAGTTATAGTCTCAGAAACCCAAAGGAGTTCTATCCTGTTATGTAGGGTCACTTTGAGTTAGCATCAACTCAACAGCAGTGAATTTAGTTTTGGCTTTAATAGGTGAGCTGAACCTTGAATGCTTTCTAATCTGGAATGTTCTGAAATTGCAGGACAGCCTGGCAAATGTATCCAGGGAGCACAGTGGAGTCCCACAGCCATGTGGCAGCCCTTGAGCAGGATAGGAGCTAGTGAAAACTAGTGTCTCTTATGTTCCATAGGAAACAATACCGAGGTGCATTATATATATCTCTCTCTTTAAAAAAAGGTTTCTAGGTACATTATGCTCGGCAAACTCAAGTGCCAATTGTCTCTACTTGTGACCACCTTAATACTGCTTTGTTGTACTGATTCTCTCCCTCCCTCCATATCCGCCTCCATTCTTAGATTCCTAGTGCTGCTGCAATAGAAATAATCAAATAATTTTAAAGAATAGAGTTTTCTCACAGTTCTTATTCTGGAGGCTAAATGTCTAAACTAAGTTCTCAGGCAGGGTCTTTGTGATTCTTTCAAGGTGCTTGTTGTCCCCTACCAAATGACATTGTATCTAATCTGAACTTTTCCTTGCAACAAGTTATTATGTCTAGGACAAATACTACACTGACAATGACCTCGATAATTTAGCAGAGAATCTCATTCCCGAACAGCATTATGTCTGCATACAGGTTAAGATCCCAACACATTTGTTTTTGGGGGGGGAGAAAAAACTAATTCATAGCATCCTTTTCTGTATCTCAGTCTGCATTGTTCTATTCGCCTGTGGCCTAAAACTGTTTACCTGGCCCTCACTCATACCCCTGCCCTTTTCTTTTTTTTTTTTTTTTTTTTTTTTTTTTTTTTTTTAACCACCAGCTTCTCCAAAGGAGAAAGATGAGGCTTTCTGCTCCCCTAAACAGTCACAGTCTCACGTACCCCCCGGGACAGTTTTACCCTGTTGGAGGGTCACTACAAATCAGTATTGACTCAATGAGTTTGTTTGTTTGTTTGTTTTAATAGTCTATTAAGTGTGCAATTTCCACTCATTACTTTTGATTTGATTCAATAAGATGACCTTCTAGGACCGACTAGAACTGTGGGTTTCTGAGACAGTAGCTCTCTACAGGAGTAGAAAGCCCAATCTTTTTTTTTTTTTTTTTTTTTAAACATTTTATTAGGGGCTCATACAACACTTATCACAATCCATACATAGACATACATCAATTGTATAAAGCACATCTGTACATATTTTGCCCTAATCATTTTCTTTTTTTTTTTTTCTTTTACATTTTATTAGGGACTCCAACAACTCTTACCACAATCCATACATATACATACATCAATTGTACAAAGCACACCCATACACTCCCTGTCCCAATCACTCTCAAGGCATTTGCTCTTCACCTAAGCCCCTTGCATCAGGTCCTCCTTTTTTTCCCCCCCTCCCTCCCTTTTCCCCCCTCCCACATATGCCCTTGGTAATTTATACCTCGTTATTTTGTCATATCTTGCCCTATTCGGGGTCTCCCTTCCCCCCTTCTCTGCTGTCCCTCTCCCAGGGAAGAGGTCACATGTGGCTCCTTGTAATCAGTTTCCCCTTTCCAACCCACTCACCCTCCACTCTCCCAGCATCGTCCCTCACTCCCTTGGTCCTGGAGGTATCATCCACCCTGGATTCCCTGTATCTCCAACCCTCCTATGTACCAGTGTACAGCCTCTGTCCTATCCAGCCCTGCAAGGTAGAATTCGGATCATGGTAGTTGGGGGGAGGAAGCATCCAGGATCTGGGGGAAAGCTGTGTTCTTCATTGATACTACCTCACACCCTAATTAACCCATCTCCTCTCCTAAGCCCCTCTATGAGGGGATCTCCATTGGCTGACACTTGGGCCTTGGGTCTCCACTCTGCACTTCCCCCTTCATTTAATATAATATATATATACACATACATATATACATATACACATAAATACACATACATACACACACTTATATTTTTTTTTTGCATGATGCCTTATATCTGGTCCCTTGGGCACCTCGTGATCGCACTGGCCGGTGTGCTTCTTCCATGTGGGCTTATTTGTTTCTGAGCGAGATGGCCGCTTGTTCACCTTCAAGCCTTTAAGACCCCAGACACTATCTCTTTTGATAGCCGGGCACCATCAGCTTTCTTCACCACGTTTGCTTATGCACCCATTTGTCTTCAGCGATCCTATCATGGAGGTGTGCAGTCAATGATATGATTTTTTGTTCTTTGATGCCTGGTAACTGATCCCTTTGGGACCACTCGATCACACAGGCTGGTGTGTTCTTCCATGTGGACTTTGTTGCTTCTGAGCTAGATGGCCGCTTGTTTATCTTCAAGCCTTTAAGACCCCAGTCACTATCTCTTTTGATAGCCGGGCACCATCAGCTTTCTTCACCACATTTACTTGTTCACCCATGTAGGCTCCAGCTGTTGTGTCGGGAGAGTGAGCATCATAGAGTTCCAATTTAATAAAAGAAGGTATTCATGCATAGAGGGAGTGTTTGAGTAGAGGCCCAAGGTCCTTCCGCCACCTTAATACTTGATCTATAAATATAGACACAAAGATCTATTTCCCCAACCTCCTATATATATTTGCATGTACATGTCTTTGTCTAGACCTCCATGAATGCCCTTTGACTCCTAGCTCTTTCCTCCATCTCCCTTGACCTTCCTCCTGCCCTACTACCATGCTTCATTGCCACCTGGGCTAGAGTATACCTCTTCTCTAATCAACCTTACCCTTGATCATTTCCCACCAGGCCTGCCACTCCCCCTTCTCTACCCTTTGGGGTCCCATGTTTTTCCCTTGTCCCTGGGTTTGTTAACACCACTTCCTTACCCCCCCTACCCCCCACCCCAAGTCCCCCCGGAACTGTCGGTCCCGTTGTTTTTCCTCCCGATAGTTCATCCAGCCTGTCCTATTCAGACAGACCTGTGGAGTCACTAACATGCACGAAAACTAGACAGAGGAACACAAAGCAACAGTATATAACCGCCCCTGCCCTTTTCTAAAAGAAAACAAAACAATTAAAAAATAGAACAAACAAAATTGATGGCATTCCTTTAGTGCTTTTCTCAGACATTTCTTGCTTGGGAAAACCAAGTCTAAACCTGAGTACAAGAAGATTCTCTAAATGGTGTCACTCACTCGTCAGATAGGATGAAGGGCACCTTGGCTGGTAGTGAGTGTGCTGGCATTAGGCCCTTTCCTACAACAACATTACAATTCATAAAGCTCTCCCCGGGAACCACACGAGATGAAGGGCAGCCTTGTGTAGAAACACCAAAGGAAAAGAAAACACAGAAAACAAGCCCCTTGTTGCAGAACAAAATGCACTCCGTGATCCTATATCCTACAGTCCCTTGGCGTTTTGAAGGCTTCTGTAAAGTTTTACAGGAGCAGGCAGCCTCGGCTCGCCCCCACAGAGCAGCTGGAGCAGCTGGAGTGTTTGAACAACTGATATTTTTGTTAATAGGCAAGCACTTAACCCTCAGTGCCACCAGGGATCTAGCCATCTCACATCATATGAAAGAAAGAGCAACTCAAAGGCCTGTGTACTTGGATGACTTTTGGTTATGCTTTGAACGGAGGTTGGCAAACTTGGGCAGTGGTCTGATCACCTGTTTTTGGAAACCCACTGACATTGGAACACAGCCACGATCATTTGTTTACCTGTTGTTTCTGACTGATTTCCTGTTACAGTGCAGAACTGAATAATTCAAAGCAACAAACGAACAAAAAAATCACTCCATGATACACAAGTTCAAAATACTTAGGGTCTGGACCTTCAAGAGAAAGCTTACTGTGCTCACCTTTAGATACTTTGGAAAAGAAATTATATGTCTCCCCTTACTAAATTCAAGCTACGCCACAAAAGTCCTTTTATCTCTTACAGAGGAAGAACAGCATACATAAAGAAGGCAAAAGTTCATTTAAAAAGACAGTTAAGAAAGAAAAGACCAAAGTGGACATCAAAAGAGACCTGAAACTTGCTCTTAATCATGAGTATCTAAGGCAAATGGAAGAAAAATGTCAAAGAGTTAAACAGAAAATTTCAAATGGCAGCTTGAGCAGACACAGTAAAATTTTATAATTAAATGTACAAAGTTCCATTCTTACAAAACTAAAAAAGAAGAACACACAGAGCATATCTTGAATAAAAAACTGAAGAAAAATTGAAACCTTAAGTTGAAATATTGAAGGATTTCAAGGGCCAAATATTGAATGATGCAGGAAGCATTTAAAGAAGATGGGAATAATACATGGAGTTACTGTAAGAAAAAATTAGTCAACCTTCAACCATTTCAAGAAGCAGCAATTGAGCAATGGTACTGAAGGAAGAATTTCAAGCTGTACTTGAAAAGTATTAACATTGAAAACAAGGCTCCAGGAGTTGATGGGATACGAAGTGAAATGTTTCAACAAACTGATGAAGAACTAACATCGCTCTTGTCTATGCAAAAAAAAAAAAAAAAAGGAAGACAGCTACCTGGCCAACTAAGTGGAAAAGATCCATATTTGTGCCCATTTCAAAGAAGGGTGGGTCAATAGAATTATGAAATTATAGAACACTGTCATTAATATCACATAAAAGTAAAATTTGGTTGAAGATCACCCAACAATGGCTGGGAGTTGCCAGAGGTTCAGGCAGGATTTGGAAGAAGATATAGAACAAGGGGTATCATTGCTGACATCAGACGAATCTAGGCTGAAAGCAGAGGATGCCAGAAAGATATTGAGATGGTTAACGTTTATTGTGCCAACATGGTCAATGAACACATGTGGGATGAATTGAAGGGCGGAGAGATAAATGGCTCGCCTCTCTTGTCTCTTTCTCTTTGACCATCGGATCAGTGTGGGGTTGCCTTGCTTTTTCTGTGCCTCAATTTGCAAGCTACACTACCTGTGGGACACCCAATCTGTGGACTGTGTCGCTGTAATTTGAGGTTCCTTCAAGACCTACTTCGCCACACCGTTGGAATTTACATCTCTTAAGCTGGGGACTGTTGGACCATGTCGTCTTGGTGACCTGCCTTGCTGTTTGCTGCCTGTGCCCAGATAGCCTGAATTGCTCTACAGAGGACTACCTAGTGGCCCTCAAGACTTGAAGGACTGCCAGTGTCTCACAGGTGTGTCACAGGAGTAAGTTGCACTGAGCCATTTGTACTGTTCAATAATTTAATTTACTGTTTATTTCTTATATTATACATATATCTATCCACATATATATATATATATATATATAATTATCACGTACTGGTTTTGTTTCTCTAGAGAACCCTATCTAACAGATGTTTACTAATGTTTCATCGGCTATGGCAAAACACTTGGCGGTGTGGAGTATCACAAACTATGAGAAGAATGGAAAGAATGGGAATTCCAGAATATTTGAGAAAAGTGGAAATTCTAAAACATTTAATTGTGCTCATGCAGAACTAGTACATGGATCAAGAGTCAATTGTGTGAACAGAACCAAGGAATGCTGTGTGTTTTAAAATCAGGAGAGCTGTGCATTACGGTTGTGCAACATCGTACTGTATGCTGTTCAGTCTGTCTTCAGAGTAAATAACCAACGAAGCTGGATCATATGAAAAATAAGATAGCATCAGGATTGAGAGAAGGCTTCCTAACAACCCCAGGTATGCAGATGACATATCTTGCTTGCTGAAAGTGAGCAGAACTTGAAACACCTGCTGATGAAGACCAAGAATTGCAGCTTTCAGTATGAAAGTCAATGTAAAGAATACCAACACCTTCACACTTGGGCCAGTAAGTAACATCCTGATCAAAGGAGAAAAGATTGAAGTTGTCAAGGATTTCTTCTTGTTTAGATCGACCACCAATGATCATGGAAGCAGCAGTCATGAGATCAAATGACTTATTGCTTTGGGGAATCTGCTGGGCAAGACTTCTGTAAAATGTTAAAAAGTAAGGATGTTCCTTTGAGGACTAAGGTGTACCTGACACAGGCCATGGCATTTTCAATCACTTCCTATGCCTGTGAAAGTTAGACATAGAATAAGGAAGACGTAGAATATGAATTGATACATTAAAATTAGGATATTGGCTCTGGTAATAAGTTATAAGTATTAATACCAAAACTAATCTCAGGAAGCTAGATAATAAAAAAGTCCTAAATGGCCAATTCTTATAAGGTGATAGTCTCCTCCTTCTTCCCTGGCTTCTCTTGAGTATTTTTCCCCATGTTGCTTGGTTCTGTGAATCACTGCAGTGTTCCACAGAGCTCACAACGTTTTGAAGAAATGTCTCACTCGGTGGTAGCTGCAATTCAGCCCACAGTCCAAAGTTCAAGCAGGGGTAATCCAGATGCTAGGCCAGATGACACACTCCATCCAAGGTTCTTGCCAGTTATGACCTCACTCCCCCTGCTTCCCAGAGGCCTTATTTTATATGTAGCAGGATGTCATTGCTGGGAAGCCTTTTCACAATCACAGGTGAATCCTCTCAGTATCTTTCCTCGCCTACTTACCAGACCCGGGTAGGGAAAGGTTATTTGGTGGGAGTTACATAGTGCAATCAAATTACATTCAAATGTAATAGTCTATTCTTCACTCCTAGACTGTATCTTATTTGTACATAAATGACCTGGAGCCTTTGGCAAGCAGTTTCTAGTAGGCATTGGTCTCCTGCTAATTTTAGTCAGGCAGGTTTCCCCCCAGGCTTCTCCAAAACAGGTTTCTCTGTCCCCCGAGCTGTAGTATGTAATTTCTTACAGCCATTGAAAGCAATGGTAACGAAAGTAACCAATAAGCGAAGAGTGTGGTCTGATGCATACCCTCTCCTAAGGTTGAAAGCCAGTCTCATCCCATTTCTCTTAGTTGGCAGATCATGACCTCCAAAATGGACCAAAACCACAGGTGTGTGGGATCTAGAATTATTATATGCCACATAAGGAAAGGTCATATGAATCAAGTATAATTCTGGTCACCACCTCTTTAAAGTATTGAGAAGCAAGGATGTTATTTTGAGGACTAAGGTGTGTCTGCTAAAAGCCATGGTATTTTCAATCACCCCATATGCATATGGAAAGTTGCATATTGAATAAGAAGGCCTGAAGAAGAATCCTTGCATTTGAATTACGGTGCTGGTGAAGAGTGTTGAAGGGACCATGAGCTGTCAAAAGCCAAAACAGATCTGTCATGAAAGAAGTACAGCCATTCTGCTCTTAGAGGCAAGGATGGGGAAACTGCATCTCACTTGGCACATGATGTCAGGAGAGGCTAGGCCCTGGAGAAAGACATCATGTTTATAAAGTAGCAGGGCAGTGAAGAAGGCTTTCAACACGATGGATTAATGCAGTGGTTTCATCAATGGGCTCAAACATAGGAGTTATTGCGAGTATAACACAGGACTGGGCAATGTCCAGGGCTTGAGTTCTGTTGTGACAGGGTCACTGTGAGTCAAGAACACTTCACTGGAATGTCACAGCAACAATAACACGCCCACAGGATAAACTGCTGACAATGTGACCCTGTGGAGTCTTTCACTTGTCATAAGTCAAAGTCAGAACTGAGGAGATGGGCCATTTGAACGGACACACCTGAGGACCTCAAACCATCAGATTCTCTCAGACCCTCAAGATGTGTTTTCTGCTAGAGCAGAAGGGCCACCAATTCCTGGTTGTGGCTCTTGTCATGCACCATTGAGTGAGTTCAGCCTCATAGCAACCTGATGGACAACAGAAGGGAACACTGCCCAGTCCTGCACCCTCCACCCTATTGTGACAGTCACGTGTCAAACATTTCCTTGAGGTTTTTCCTCCCGCCCTCCATCACCCCCAAATGACCATCTCTCTGTTTTACAAAGAGTATGTCTGCTACCAAGGACTGCTCTCTTCTGATAGGAGCCCCGGTGGCTACGTATTGGGCTGCTAAGCACAAGGTTATCAGTTCTAAGCTACCAGCTGCTCAGCAGGAGAAATTTGAGGCTCACTACTCCTATAAATAGTTACTGTCTCAGAAACCCTATTCTGATTGATCAGGTCCCTGTGATTTAGTATGGACTGGATGACAGTGAGAATTTTAGATTTCGGTCTCATCTAACAACATACCCAAAATATGTGCAATGGAATCTGGACATAATTTGCTTTTGAAGAGCATTCTGATTATACTTATTCCGAAGTGCATTTGTACTTTTCTGGCAATACATGGTATTTTCAGTATTTTTTACCACCATTGATATCGAAATGTGTCATTTTTTCTGGTCCCTTCCTTCTTCATTGAGCAAATTTCATAGACTCATATGAGGCCAGCTTGAATTTTTTGCAGCTCCTGATGATGTACTGATGCAATTGTTGTTGAACTATCTTCAGCAAAATTTCACTTGTATGTGATATTAATAATATTGTTCAATAATTTCCACATTATTTTGCACCTTTCATTATAATATCGTATTTTGATTTCTCAAGCTTCCCTTTGACATTTTCTTTTTAGTTCTTTTATTTCATCATTTCTTCCATGTGCGTTAGCGACTTGCTCAAGAGCAAGTTGCAGAATCTCTTTTGACATTTACTTTGGTCTTTTCCCTCTTTTCTGTCTTTGTGACCTTTTTCTTTTTGATCATTTTATTGAGGGCTCTTACAATTCTTATGACAATCTACACATCACTTTTATCAGGCATATTTGTACATATGATGCCATCATTATTTTTTAGACAATTACTCTCTATTGAACCCTTGGTATCAGCTCCTCTTCACCCCCACCCCAACCCCCTGTGAACTCTTGATAGATTATATATTATTTATATCATTTATCTCACACCTACCACTGTCTCCCTTCCCCCATGGTTTCCATTGTTCTTCCCCTTGGAGGGGTTATGTGGTTGTGTATAGATCATTATGATCTGTTCCTCCTTCCTCCCCAGAAAGCCCCCCCCTTCCACTTATGGTATCAATATTCCCATTACTGTTCCCGGGTTCCATGTGTCTTAAGCTCTTATCTCTTAGCTGTACCTGTGTACATGCTCTGGTCTAGTTCAAAGTGAGAGGTAGCACTGGGATCATGATAGTAGGGGTGAGGATGGATGGGTGAGGAAGCCTCAAGGAACCAGAGTAATAGTGAGTGTTTCATTGGTTCTCTACTGCACCTTGGTTGACTCATCCCTTCCCTGTGATCCCTCTGTGGGGAGATGTCCCATTGTCTATAGATGGGCTTTGAGTCTCTGCTCCATCCCCCTCATTCTCAACAATGTTTGTTTGTTATGGGTCTTCTGATACCTGTTACCCAGTCCCAATGACACCTCATGATTACATTGGCTGGTGTACTTCTTCCATGTGGACTTGTTTCTCTGCTAGATGGCCACTTGTTTAACTTCAAACCTTTGAGACCCCAGACACTTTATCTTTTAATAACCGGCACCATCAGCTTTCCTCACCACATTTGCTTATGCACCCATTTTGTCTTCAGTGATAGTGTTAGGAGGAGAGTGAGTATCACAGAATTCCAGTATGTTAGAATAAAGTGTTCTTGTATTGAAGGAGGGTATGAGCAGAGGCCTGAAGTCCATCTTCTACCTCCATGTATTGCCATATAAATATATGTACATAGGCCACTACCTCTATTTTATGGATTGATGTAATTACATATAGACACACCTATGCTAATATTCATAGCTTTGCTTCCTAAATCATTCCTCTTTTTCCTTCTACCTTCCTTCTGCCCCACCATCATGCTCCCTCTACTCCTGCTTCATAGTAGCTCCTCTCAGCTAGATTGATGTTGCTCCAGTACCCCCAGGATCTCTATATCTTCATTATTGATTTTAATTCCCTAGTTGTTCCCCTGTCTGTGGCGTTGTTTACCCACCGCACCCTTCCCTGACCACTTTTTCCCCAAGTCCCTTGGGGACTGTTGGTTCCATTGCCTTCTCCTCGAGCTTGCATCCCATGCCTGTCTTACATAAGTAGGCATACCAACAGTGGCATAGACCAAACAAATAGAAAACAAATGATTGGAAAAAAAGGAGAAAAAGAGGGGAAAAAATAAAACAAAGACATACATAATTCCAGCTCTGTTCACTGATCTTTATGACTATCTTCCAACTGGTCCTGAGGGAATTCGGGGAGATGCCCCTCCTAGCCTGAAGTCTATTTGGGAAGATTTCAGGAACTTTGTAGCTTTGCTTTGTTCTGTGACTGATCTGTTATGTGCCCTTCTTGGTTTGGCCCACTGCGGGGGTGGGTGTTTCATCCCGCGTTTCCTTCCTACTGTGCGTCCCCAGTACTGTCCTAGGGCGCACTATGCTCCAGTAAGGGAACAACATGTCATGACTGCTGTTGTCCTACAGTCAGTCCTCTCTGTGCCTTAGTGGTTCCATGCAGGGACGTCATCCTCCGAGGTTGGTGTGCTGATATGGGGTGTAGACTGGCCGTCCCTTTCTCCTTTTCCTTCTTGGTTTGCTTCCGTGTGGGCATGATATTCTGGCACATTATCCTAACCCGTAGGCTTATTGTTGTTCTCTGTCACATGTACTTCTGGAGAGGGGCTCTGGTTGGGACAGGCCCTGTAGCCCAATCTTTTCATGCATTCCTCCTTGTGGTTACATTGCCCTGATGGTTTGGTGCATCATGGTGGGGTCTTTATGCACACTCCCGATTCTGTGGAGACATAACCAATACTCTCCCCTTGGTGGGTTAGTTCCCTGCTCCCCATGCCATCACCTGACTCTTACCCCTTCTGCCCTTTCCCATTTGTGTTGGATTAACATATACCTTCTTGCGTTTGCCTTTGCTGATTTATGTGAGATGACATCAAGAATGTCACCTCACAACTTGTCAGATGATTTGTAATTAGAATTCAACATATCAAGCCTCCTCTTGAGATGGACTCTAAGTTCAGGTGGGATATACTCAAGGTGGTATGTTGGCTGCTATGAGCTTGTTTTAATTTTCTTCAGCTTTAACCTGATTTGTTTATGAACAAGTTCCACAGTTAGCACCTGTCCTTGTTTTGCCTGATGATCTTGGTATTCTCCATCATCTCTTCCCACAGATTAAGTCACTTTTATTCCTGTGTATTTTATCTGGCTAGGTCCACGTGCATAGTCACATTTTAGGTGACAATGAAACTGTTTTATTCTTATTAAATTCTACCAAGTGATCTTTGGTTTCATTTCTATCACCAAGGCAAAAATTTCCAACTGCTTATTCTTTCCTCTTTGTTTTTGACTTTCAAATACCAATCAACAGGATTATATGTTTGATCAATCTCAGACTGAGGAAGTTGGTATAATTCTTCAATTTCTTTGTCAGAAGCTTTATTGGTGGTATGCAACTTTGAGTAATAGTTGTATTAATTGATTTTCTTTATAGGTTTGCTGATATTATCCTATCATAGGTAATATTATAATTCAAGATAGGTCTTAGAAAACATTTGATGATGAATATGATGTTTTCCTCTTGCATTTCATATTCTCAGTAGAGTAAACTATTTGATTGTTCAATTCAAAATGGTCAATATCAATCCATTTCAGATCTCGAATGTATTAGGATATTGATCTTTATGTATTTCACTTCATTTTCTATGATTTCTATTTTTTCCTTGAGTCCTAGTTCATATATTCCATATTCTGATTCTAATGGATTTTTTGCAGCCAGTTGTTCTCACTGTGATTCCTGATTTGTCAGCAAATGGAAGTCCCCAAATCTTTACTCTGTCCATGCCATTAAGGCTGCCTCTGCTTTGAGGAGATGCCTATTTCTCAGTTGTATTTTGGGTTCCTTCCAACCTGAGTAGCTCATCTTCTGGCACAATATTGGACACAACATTGGTTACAATAGTTTTTCACTGCTATATGTACATTTATCAGTGGCTAATTCCACAAAAGTTGACATCCTAGCCCTTCTACGTTGTCTGTTCTTAGTGTGGAAGCTCCACTGAAATCCGTTAAACTTGGGTGACCCTGCTGGTATTTGAAATACTCATGATATAGCTGCCAGCATCACAGCTAATGCATACGACACCACAGTAGGACAAACTGACAGGTGTATTTCAAATTGACGCTCTTCCTCCTCAGTTCATTTCAGGTCATTAATGCCTAGGACACTGATAGATACCGATCTTTATGTGTCCCATTTCATTTTTGACAAATTCTACTTTTATTTCAGTCACACTTCATACACTCCACATTGTGAACATTAGTGGGTGTTTGTTCCTGTTTATTCTCATCCTCATCTACAAGCCAATGAAGGCCTATAAAGCTTTGCTCCTTCATGTCATTAAGGTCAGCTCTACCTTGAGGAATCAGCTCTTCCCTAATCATATTTTGAGTGCTTTCCAACCCAAAGGGTTCATTTTATGGCAGTGTACTAGGCAATGTGCCTCCAATTTTCAGTAGTTCAATTTGTTCATTCTTCCTTATCTGTCTTAGTGGAAAGCTCCACTGAAACCTGTTCACCATGGGAGACCCTGCTGATATTTTATATACTAGTAGGACAACTTCCAGTATCCTAGCAACAGAAAAGCTATCAAAGTATAATCCACTGATAGACTACTGATGGATAGATCATTCAATCCCTAACAGTTGATGACTCATAAAGACTTTCCTACAAAATTTTTATACTTTGCATAAAAAGGCTGGAGTCCGTGGAGGGTGCAACTGGTTAAACAATTAGATGATAATTGAAAGGTTGGTGGTTTGAAATCTAGCAGCACCTAGTAAGAAAGGCCTGGCAATATCTTTATGAAAGGTTAAAGTTATTGAAAATCAACTGTATATAATACAATTCTACTTGGCCTTACATATACTTGCCAGAATCTAATACATGGCCACTCATCCAGGGAGTCAGGATCTAATGCATGGCAGCTATTTTTATGCTCTTCTTTGTTGTTTGTGTTGTTTCTTTAAGGCTGAAATGAAGGAGATGGAAGTACAGAGGTTGAGGAGGACAGTCTTGAAACGTAATGATGGGCAGTGTGATAGGATAATATCCATAGGTCTATAAGGAGGATAAGTTAGTATATCTACTCCAACTCAATTTAGAGACCATTTCAGGAATAAATTTGACCCCGTGAACATGGACTGAAGACTGGAGATGTTTGGATGACATCAGGTACCATTCATAGTGAAAGCAAAATGTCATTTAAAATATAGTGAAGAGAGAAAGAGCAAAATGGTTACAAGCAGAGACTCTGAAACATCCATTTAAATCTAGAGCAGCTAAAGTGGCTGGGAGATTATCCCATTTTCCGGTCTCATAGCAAAGGAAGAAGTTGATCATGGAGGCAATTATCCACACATTCCATTTCCTCCTCCAATTCCTGGTTCTCCTTCTCCCTCTGTTGTTCTTTGTGAATGGAAACTAGTTGTTAATCCTTGTGTGGAAGCTTATACACTTAAGGACCCTAGTCACTAATCGCTGAAGTAACAGACCAGGAGCTCTAAGCACATTATGAGGACAAATAGCTGGGAAGTCCCATGAAACCAAGACCCTACAAAACCCTACAAACCAAAGAACCAAATACCATAAGGTACCAGTTGTACATAAGCAAACTCAAGAGTTACTCTCTTTTCTTTCTTTCTTTCTTTCTTTCTTTCTTTCTTTCTTTCTTTCTTTCTTCCTTCCTTTCTTTCTTTCTTTCTTCCTTTCTTTCTTAGTTTCTTTCTTCAGTCTTTCCATTTTTTGTTGTTGTTGTATACATTCATCTATCATAATTTTGGCCAATTTTCAAATGTCATTTCTAAATGAAAACTTCAGTTCATTCAAGGGGAAGAGAACCAAATTATAATAGCATTGTATCTGAATATATGTTTGTCTAGCTAGGGTTCTACTGTGGTAAAAATAGCACAAAGTATTTACCCCATGCATATTTACATTAAGTAGATTTTCTATTAATATTTTATTTCATATATGAGGTAATTGAGACATAGAAAAGTTATGACATGTCACCAGGTTCATATAACTTGCAAGTGATGTAGTCAGGTAACTTGTTCTATTAACTTTTCATACAAAGTCAGTGTGTATATATTTATATTTAAAACCTTTTAAGAGTATTTTGGAGGATTGATAGAGTTCCTAAGTGGACAGATGGTTACATGATTTGAAAATAATCAAAGAGATAGAGGTTGAAGTCCATCCAGAGGCACCTTGGAAAAGAGGCCTTACAATATAGTTCATAAAAGCTGGGCATTAGTAGGAAAGAGTAGAGCACATCCTGGCCCACCAGGCCTTGAGGACAATGGCCCCAGTTGGAGCAGCCAGTCCACAGAGAGGACTACATGGTCAGCCCCACTATGAGACATGATGCCCCTCACTGACCCAGGGCCCTGCGGGGGACAGCTCCGGATACACAGTGTGGGAATTGCGCCAAACTAATCCTGCCACACCTAGGCAAAACACTGGGGGAGTGTAGTGGAACAGCAATGGAATGGAGCAGCAAGGTTCCCAGGGAATGTTGAAGGTGGACTTTGGGGCCAGAGCATGGTGCCCCAACAGACTGGACTGGAAAACATTCCTAAAGGCCAACAAATGATCCTTGAACTAACTACAAGCTTTTCTTTCTCGTTGTGTTTTGTTTTGTTCTTTGTCAGTGGTTTGTTGTTGTTTTGTTGTATATTGTTGCTTGGTTTTGCTGTATCTTGTTTGTGTGCATGTTATTATTTCCGCAGGTCTTTCTAAATAAGATAGGCTGGATGAATCTGGAGGAGAAAACAATGGGATCTATAGCTCTGGGGGGACATAGGAGAGGGGGAGGTGGGGGGAAAGGAAGTGGTGTTAACAAACCCAGAGACAATGGAACAACAAGTGGTGGTGAGGTGGGTGTGAGAGGCCTGGTAGGGCATGGTCAAGGATAATGTAACCAAGAGGAATTGCTGAAACCCAGGTGGGGACTGAACATGATAGTGGGACAGGAGGAAAATCAAGGGAAATAGAGGAAAGAGTTGGGAGGCAAAGGGCATTTATAGGGGTCTAGATAAAGATATGTACATATGCAAATCTATTTATAGGTGAGGATGGGGAAATAGATTTATATGCCTATATTTATAGGTTTAATATTAAGGTAGCAGAATGACATTGGTAATCCACTCAAGTACTCCCTCAATGCAAGAATAATTTCTTCTATTAAATTGGCATTCTATGATGCTCACCTTCACGACACAACAACTGAAGATAAAGCAGGTGAATAAGCAAATATGGTGAAGAAAGCTGATGGTGCCCGGCTATCAAAAGATATAGCATCTGGAGTCTTAAAAACTTGAGGGTAAACAAGCGGCCATCTAGCTCAGAAGTAACAAAGCACACATGGAAGAACACACCAACCTGTGTGATCACAAGGTGTTGAAGGGATCAGGTATAAGGCATCATCAGAACAAAAAAATCTTACCATAGTGAATGAGTGGGGGAGTGCAGAGTGGATACCCAAAGCCCATTTGTAGGCCACTGGAGATCCCCTTGCAGAGAGATCTAGGGGAGGAGATGAGTCAGTCAAGGTGCGATGTAGCAATGATGAAAAAATACAACTTTCCTCTAGTTCCTAAATACTCCCCTCCCCACCCCTATCATGATCCAAATTCTACCTTGCCAGTCTGGCTAGACCAAAGGATGTCCACTGGTACAGACAGGAACTGGAAACACAGGGAATCCAGGGCAGATGATCCCTTCAGGACCAGTGGTGTGAGTGGCAATACTCAGAGGGTAGAGGGAGAGTGGTTTGGAAAGAGGACACCGATGACAAGAATCTACATGTGACCTCTTCCCTGGGGGATGAACAACAGAAAAGTGGGTGACGGGAGATGTCAGACAGTGAGATAGGACAAATAATAATTTATAAATGTTCAAGGGCTCATAAGGGAGGGGGGAGCGGGGAGGGAGGGGAAAATGAGGAGCTGATGCCAGGGGCTTAAGTGGAGAGCAAATATATTGGGAATGATGAGGGCAATGAATGTACACGTGTGCTTTACACAATTGATGTATGTATGGATTGTGATAAGAGTTGTATGAGCCCATAATAAAACGATTAAACAAAAAAAAACAAAACAAACAAACTGGGCATTAAAAATTGTATGGAGTGCAGTTCTCATTTGACATATGGGGTCACTGTGGCCCAGAGTTGATTTGATAGCAATTGATGGAGTATTAAATAAATCATATTCAATCAAGGAGATGAGAACAGCAAATGGCCTGAGAAACCCTATCTGACTTCCTCAGACTTCCTGAGTGCCACGACGCAGCGGGCAGACACACCTTCATGCTTCAGCCTTCCTCGTTCACTGGGACACCAACTGTCTTCCCCAGGGCATTCTTCTTCCATACAGAGTTCAGTAATGTGTTGCTATGGTCACACAAAGCTCACAGAAAATACGCACAGTTATCGAGGCCCATTGGGGAAGTTCTCAGGTTACCATAAGTCAGGATCAGTCAGCAGTAAGAATACAGTCATTGGTTCACAGCAACACCTGTCCTCAGGTGACAACGAGTCTTTCTCTAGTCCTCTGCCTCTTAGCAACATGGTTATTTGGCTTCTGCCTCTGTCGGCTAGGAAGCCATCCTGATGCTATGTCTCATGACTGCAACTCTTGCTCTGTCCCACAGACTCAGGTCACAGTCTCTGGTGCCTGTGGTCTCAGCTCTGTCACTTTAAATAGAACTGGATCATGGTCTTCCAACGGTCCTGGGATTTCTCTCTTTGATTCTCCTCCAAAGATGGTAATCCTTATAGCCCAGGGAGTGATAACAAAAACTGACCAATCCTCTCAATTAGTGTTATACACACACAATTTGATAGTTCCACCCAATCATGTGGTGGGAGGTACAGGCACTGGAATAGAAGAGCGATATTAAGACATTTCACTCCACCACAATGTGCAAGTTGCAAATATGAAACAACTTGGTTCTTTAACATTAGTAATTGATTCAAGGATTTGATTTTTAAATGTGCAAAATAACGGGCCTAGATTGCTCCATTTGTAATATTACATAACACTTAATGCAATTCTTACACTCTTAATGGATACTTTGAAAAATTCTACAGGTGACTTTTTTTTTAATTAATACATATCATTCCATAGTTCAATCATGTCAATCAGAATTGTACAATTGTTACTACAACTATTTCCAAACATTCTTTTTCTACATGGACTTCTTGACATCATCTCCCCTTCACCCCACCCCCATCTACGACTGCACCCCCATCACCCCCAAACCCTTATTCTACTTGCTGTCACTGTAGGTTTATCCATCCTGGGTTTTATATATTGAAAAATGGGGGGGGGGGTGGAGAAGCCCATATAACAAAACTTCCAGAGGGTGATCTTCAATGACATGACAACTCTGAGATACAGCCTAATATGGGAAATCAAACATCAACCAGAACAATATGAACAAAATGAACAATTTAGGAAACCAGATCAGGTCTAGCATGCATCTTGGGGGTGGGGGTGGGGAGCAGGGGGTTGTCTACTGAGAAAGTTTTAACCATTCAAGTCATATGTATGCCTTTGAACTTCTACACATATCTCTCCAAAGATCTGTTTAGTTACGACATTACTACCCCAGATGCTATTTTAACTGCAAGCAAGGAACCATTGTTCACCACGTTTTCCTATAGCACCCATGTCTTTTATGTTTTCTTTCTAAGGGCAAGTATTGAGTGGGTAGTGATGTAAGAATTAATAGTTCTTAAGTTGGAACTAGAATTTAGTGGGAGCCCAAACCCATTTCTGCAATTACGTATTTTCCCCCTTTTAACTTGCTATTATTTGGGGGTTAATAAATATGTCACATCGCTCCCTAGTTCACCCTTGTCAATCAGAATTGTACAATTGCTTCCATAATCAGTTTCCCAACATACTTTTCCTTCTTCAGGAAAAACATTGAATGAGTCAGGAAGCATCAAGAAAAGATGGAAAGAATACATGCGGTCATGGTTCCAGAAAGGATTTGTTGACACTCCACCATGTCAGGAGGTAGCATATGAGCAAGAACCAATGGTGCTGAAGGAAGATGTTCAAACTACACTGAATGCATTAGCCAAAAACACGACTCCAGGAATTAATGGGATACCCACTGAAATGTTTCAGAGAGCTGCAGAACTGGAATTACTAGCTCATCTATGTAGGGACATTCAGAAGACAGCTACCTAGCCATTTGACTGGAAGAGATCCATATTGGGGCACATTCCACAGAAAGGTGACCCCACAGAATGCTCAAACTGTAGAATGATGTCATTGATATCACACACAAGGAAATTTTTGCTTAACATCATCCAATAGTAGTTGCAGCGGCAAATTGACAGGGAACGTCCAGAAGTTCAGAAGAAAACGTGCATCAGGGATATCATTGTCCATCGGGTGGATCTTAACTCAAACCAGAGAATACCAGAAAGATGCTTACTGGTATTTCATAGACTATGTAGAGGCATTCGAATGTGTGGACCATACTAAACTGTTGATAATCTTGAGAAGAATTAGAACTCCAGAATGCTTCATTGTGCTCATTAAGAACTTGTAGATGGATCAAGAGGCAGTTGTGAGACGGGAAAAAGGAAATGTTGCATGGTTTAAAATCAGGAAAGGTGGGTATCAGGGTTGTATCCTCTCACCATAGTGTTCAATCTATATGCTGAGCAAATCATCAGAGAAGCTGGATTATATGAAGAAGAGTGAAGAATCAGGATTGTCAGAAGACTTATTAACCTGTGAATGCTGATAGCACAACCTTGCTTGCTGAAAGTGAGAACTCGAAGCACTTGCCGATGAAGATCAAAGATTGTAACATTTAGTATTGATTACAATTCAATGTAAAGGAGACCAAGATCCTCACAACTGGACCAACAGATAACATCGTGATAAATGGAAAAAAAGGTTGAAGTTATCAAGGATTTTTACTTACTTGGATGTAGAAGCAAAGCAGCAGTTAAAAGATAAAATGGGATATAGGTCTATGTACGTATATTTATATGTTGAGTATTAAGGTAGCAGATGGACCTTGGGCCTCTGCTCAAGTCCTCCTCAATGCAAGAACACTTTGTTCTACTAAGCTGACATTCTGTGATGCTCACCTTCCCAACACGATTGCTGAAGACAAAATGGGTGCATGCACAAATGTGATGAAGAAAGCTGATGGTGCCCAGCTATTACAGGATATAGTAATTATGGTCTTAAAGGCTTGAAGTTAAACAAGGGACCATCTAGCAGGGAAGCAACAAGCCCACATGGAAGCAAACCAGCTGATGTGCTTATGAGGTGTCAATGGGATCAGGTACCAGGCTTCAGAAGATTCCCAATCAATCATATCAATGGGAATGATAGGGGTCAGAGGAAGACCCAAAATCCATCTGTATACAATTGGAAATGCCCTCAGGGAAGGATTACAAGGAAGGGATGAATCAGCCAGGGTGCAGTAAACCACTGATGAAACTCAGGACAGTCCTCTAGTTCTGTAATGCTTCCTTTCCCAAAACTATCATGACCCCAGTTCTGCCTTACAAATCTGGCTAGACCGGAGCATGTACACTGGTACAGATAAGAGATCTCGACACAAGGGACCCAGGACAGATAAAGTCCTCAGAAACAGTAATGGGAGTAGCAATACCATGAGGTTAGGGAGAAGGTGGAGAGAGAAGGGAAGAAAGGTGGAACTGATCACAATGATGGGCATCTAACATGCTCCCCCTCCAGGGGGTGAACAACAGAAATGTGTGTGAAGGGAGACAGCAGATGGGGTAAAATGTGAAATTAAAAATAATTTATGAATTATCAAGGGTTCATGACGGTGGGAAGGTAGGGGAAGGAAGGGAAAAAGAGGAGCCAATACCAAGGACTTAAGCAGAAAGAAAATGTTTTGGAAATAATGAAGACAACATATGTATAAATATGCTTCATACAACTATTGTGTGGATTATGCTGAGTTGTATGAGCTCCCAATAAAATGATTTATAAATAAAAAAGAGATAAAATGATGCATTGCTTTGGGTAAATCTGCTGTACAAGAGCTCTTTAGAGTATTGGGGAGCAAAGATATTATTTTCAGGACTAAGGTGTGCCTAACCCAAGCCATGGTATTATATTGCATCATATGCACGTGAAAGTTGGCCATTCAATTAGGAAGACCGTAGAAGAATGGATGTGTTTGAATTGTGACATTTTGAAACTATCATAGACTGCTAACAGGACAAACCAATCTGTATTGGAAGAAGTAAGGCCGGTGTGCTCCTAAAAACAAGGATGGCAAGGCTTCGTCTCACATATTTTGGACATATTGTCAGGAGAGACCAGTCCCTGGAGAAGGAGATCATGTTTCCTAAAGGAGAGGGGTGGCAAAAATGGGGACTGTCCTTGCCGAGATGGATGGAAACGTTGGCTACAATAAAGAGTTCAGACATAGGAACAATTGTGAGGATGTTACAAGATAGACCCTGCAGTGTTTCATTCCGCTGTGCATAGGGTCACTATGGGCTGGTGCTTACCAACAATATATACACATATATAAATAGACACACATTTCTCTATATATAATTTCCTTATTGTCTCACCGAGGCAGAACATATTAAGACTGCTGTTTAATTTTTTTTCAAAAACATTCTTAACCTACTGATTTTTTTACTCTGCCAAGTAAACATATGGTACTTTGAGCAAGAACTCATCAGCATTAACCATTTCTACCTTTTATCAAAACTTACCTCGTGTCGACACTGACTGACATAATTTTCATATGTTCTTTAATCTTAAAGATGAAATGTTGGGTAGGAAAAGTTAAATATGCAGTCAACTTTGCATTCGATTGAATGGCTGTTTCTCCCTCGAAGAACGTGACACTTGCTCAAACTTGTTGAACAGCTGGCCTGCAGCCAAACTTAAGGCAACTGCACGTGCTCTATGTACCTCTCATGAGCAATGATGGATGAACTAGAGGGAAGCAGGTGAAATGAAAGGAACAGCACACGAGACCTGCAGAGAAGCATGTGTTGAACACAAGAGCTCTGTCTGAACACCTGTGCGACACCTGAGGTAAGCGAACGCATGTCTCCTAAAGAGGACACCACTGCGGGTAGGGAAAGGCTCAGGCAAAGCATGCTCTTTTCCTCTTTTAGAAAATTTAGAACTTAAAAAAGAAGAGGAAATATGTGCAAGCACATGGAATACAACCAAGATATACAGCAAAACCATATAAACTTTTAAGAGATTTGGGAAACTTTTACGACAATAACCTTCTAACCCAATGACTTGGAGTGGCTTGGGAACTCAGCACATGGTTTTCAGGGAAAATTGAGACCGTCGCCTGTTCATTATTGGGTTAGTCTGGGTAGACTAGAGAAACAAATCCAGAGACATTCATGTGTGTATAGAAAGACGTTTATATACAAGAGCAACTGAACATTGAGAAAACATAGCAGACCAGTCCAGATCAAGGCCATAAGTCCAATATTAGCCCATATGTCAGATTCCAATCTATAAAGTCCTCTTCAGACTCATGAAATACATGTAATGATGGTGAATGCAGGAGGATCACAGGCCAGTGGGTGGGAAATCTTGTGAATCCAGTGGCAGTGTAAGCATCTCAGTGCTGACAGGAGTCTCTATGTGGCTGCTCATGCTCCAGAGACCTGGTGGCATCAGGGTAGGCCCATGTGACTTCTCCAGCTCCCAGGGTGTAGCACCATGTGTCTTGTCAGTAGAGCACCTCTCTGGGAGTGAGCAGCGAGAGAGAGAGTGTGTCTCCAAGGGGGTGAGTAGTGAGAAAGAGTCCCTCCAGTCTCCAAGGAGAAAATCCACATATTCCCAGAATCTTCAGGGGAAGGCCATGCCCACACAGAGGCCTCATTCACTATGACTGATTGACAGACTAGACTCCACCCCTTCACTATGAATCCTCTCATATCCCAAATTGACACCAGATTATGTAACTACCATAACTATCATAATTCCAGGTACTGTTATAAAATGTAATTTTGTACAGGGATATAGAAAAGCGATTTGAAGTTCTATTAATAGAAAATTCATATTAGAATAAAATAGAAAAAGAAAACCAAATAGATTTTTGCCTAACAGCTAAATGTCAAATCATAGATATCAGTTTATACAATTATTTTCAAACAGTAAGGGTACAACAAGAAGACAATGTCCCCTAAGATGATTGCATGGAGCTCCAATCATTTCATTGATAGAATCGAGAATTTTATCAACTATTTTGTTTGTTATCCTAATATTTTACGAGTGAGTTTTCATTAGTTAAAACAAGAGGAGGTCTGTTGATGACCTCAAACATTCATCATAGGCATGGAATCCACATTAAACAACTAATGGAAAAGGACTTTGTACCTAATATAAAAATTAGATTAAGATTTTTATATGGCTTTATATAGAATGCTTGATCACCATCTTTTTTCTTCTTTTCCATTTTCCTTCTGTAAAAGAAAAAATATATTAATCCAATGGGACAAAAAAACACAAAAAAATAAGTAGGGAAAATGTATGTCAGCCATTTCCCTATGTACTCCATCTCTCCCCATATTTACTCAATCTATGTGCTGAGCACGTGTTCAGGGAAGCTGGATTATATGAAGAAGAGTGTGACATCTGGATTGGAGGAAGGCTGAAAGTGAGGAGGAATTGAAGCACTTGCGAATAATCAAAGGTTGTAGCCCTCGTTATGGATTGCAATTAAATGCAAAGAAGACCAGAATCCTCACAACTGAGCTAATAGTCACATCATGATAAATGAAGAAAAGATCGAAGTGTTCAAGGATCTTGTCTTGCTTGGGTTCACAATCAATGCTTATTGAAGCCTCAGTTAGAAAAGTCTAATGATGCATTGCACTGGGGCAATCTACTTCACAAATCTTCAAGGTGTGGAAAAGCAAAGATGTTACTTTGAAGACTAAAGTGGGTCTATTGTATTTTCAATGATGTCGTATGCATGTAGAAGTTGGGCATTGAATACAGAAGACTACATCGAATAAAGAATAAGTTAACCGATGCATTTGGATTATGTTGTTGTTACCATAATATTAAATGTACCATGGACTGCCAAAAGAATAAACAGATCTGTTTTGGAAAAGTAGAGCCAGAATGTTGCATCTCACAAGAGACCTTTCCCTTGAAGAGGACATCCTTCTTAGTAAAACAGATGAACAGTGCAAAGGAGGAAGATCCCCGAGGCGATGGATTGACACCTTGACTGCCACGATGGCTCTAGCATAGAAATAGTTGTGAGGATAGTGCAGGATTGGGGTGCTTTATTCTGCTGTACATAGGGTCGCTATGAATCAAAACCAACTCAATGACGCTTACTAGCAATAGTGGACATGGAGTTAAGTTTATTTAATATATAGTATATAAATCAGAATAACATTTCCACTTGGAATAAAAATATTATAGAGATTTATGATTCTCTGAAGTTTCTAATGCCTCATTTTGTTAACATTACCATAGATATGGATCTAAAATGTAAATAGTGTTTAAACAATAACAATTTACCCCTATACACATCTTCTTTTCTGACTTTGGCATATTTGAATAATCTCGTTTGCTTGTCATTAATGCTTTGCCAGAGTTATGTATAAAGTGGTGGGTGGGGGACAAAGAAGGAGCAGTTAATCTGCATCGAAGACAGTGTGTAAGAGAAATAGGGACGTTTGCACAACAGATGAGCTATTGATCTCTTCTTTACATCATTTTGAAATTCCATGGATATCCTTGATACATAAATAGCACTACAATTTCTGTTCCTTCTCTAAGATGATAAAAATATAAGAAAATTATTTTCTTTTGTAAAAGGGCATATTCTCTAGAAAATGTTTTTCCCTTTAGTTTTAGCTACTTGGTTTCATATGCTTCACTCAAAAAATTTCAAAACCTAAGAACAAAACCCATTGTGTCAATTTCAACTCACAGAGATGCTGTATGCAGAATAAAACTGTTTCCATAGAATTTTCAAGACCACGGATATATAATTAACTTTGTAATTGATGGCACAAAATAGCAAAGATCTAAGAAAGGGAATCTAACATTCCAAGAAAAAAAATTCTGTTTCTAGACAAGAGGTACAATCTTGCCCACTGAGAAATAATAATGACATGGGAAAAATAATTGAATTTTAAATTAAATTTTAATTTTTCTTTTTTTCTGATGAAAATTGATATTGTAGATATATTTCATAGACATCAAGCAGTTCCCTCAATCATATTTTTAAATATTTTGATAGTTTTAAGAGTGTTGTCTGAAATTGACATTATGAATCATAAATATTTTTTGTGTGTGAATCCTTTGGGCATTTAAAAAAATGTTCTGTAAAAGAAATACTTAGTAAATAATTAATCTTTTTATTCTTTCTTCACCTTCTGGTTGATACAAATATACAAAGGAAAGTCTAAAAATTAAAAATAATTACATATCAAGGCTAATATAAAAATTTTAACAAAATTCCAGGGATAATTTTCCCATATCATTGAAGCTTTGGAACAAGTTTGTGGGAATGCTACCCAAAATAAAATAAGGTTTTAAATGGATCAAATGTTTTTTATAATTATTTTATTAGGGACTCATTGAACTCTTATCACAATCCATTCATTGTGTCAGGCAAAATTGTACATTTTTTGCCATAATCATTCTCAAGACATTTGCTTTCTGCTTGAGCCCTTGGTATCAGCTCCGCATTTTCCCCCCCTCTCTGCATGCACCCCTCTCCCTCATGAAGCCTTGAACATTTACAAATTATCGTTATTATTTTGTCATATCTTACACTGTCCAACGTCTCCCTTCACCCACTTTTCTGTTATCTGTCCCCCAGGGAGGCGGTTATATATACATCCCTGTAATTGGTTCCCCCTTTCCACCCCACCCTCCCTCCACCGTCCTGGTATCGTCACTCTCACCACTGGTCCTGAAGAGATCATCTGTCCTGGATTCCCTGTGTTTCCAGTTCCTATCTGTACCAGTGGACATCCTCTGGTCTAGCCATATTTGTAAGGTACAATTGGGATCATGATAGTGGGTGGTTGGAAGAAGCATTTAGGAACTAGAAGTAAGTTGTATGTTTCATCATTCCTACATTGCACTCTGACTGGCTGGTCTCCTCCCCACAGTCCTTCTGTAAGGGGATGTCCAGTTGCTTACAGACTGGTCTTGGGTCCCCAATCTGCACTCCCCCTCATTCACAATGATATGATTTTTTGTTATTTGATGCCTGATACCCCATCCCTTCAACACCTCGTGATCACACAGGCTGGTGTGCTTCTTCTGTGTGGACTTTGTTACTTCTGAGCTAGATGGCCACTTGTTTATCTTCAAGTCTTTGAGACCCTAAATATGTCAGTAGTATCTTTTGATAGCCAGACACTATCAGCTTTCTTCACCACTTTTCCTTATGCACCTGTTTGTCTTTAGCAGTCATATTGGGAAGGTGGGCACACGTGGTATGATTTTTTTGTTCTTTAATGCCTGATACCTGATCCTTTCGACACCTCGTGTTCCATAAGTCTTTTTTTATAACTTTGTTATTATTTTTATTTTTACGTTTTATTAGAGGCTCATACAACTCTTATCACAATCCATAAATATACATACATCAATTGTATAAAGCACATCCGTACATTCTTTGCCCTAATCATTTTCAAAGCATTTGCTCTCCACTTAAGCCCTTTGCATCAGGTCCTCTTTTTTGTTTCCCCCTCCCTCCCCGCTACCTCTCCCTCATGAGCCCTTGGTAATTTATAGATTGTTATTTTGTCATATCTTGCCCTATCCGGAGTCTCTATACCCCTCCTTCTCTGCCGTCCATCTCCCAGGGAGGAGGTCACATGTGGATACTTGTAATCAGTTCCCCCTTTCCAACCAACTCACCCGCCACTCTCCCAGCATCTCCCCTCACACCCCTCGTCCTGAAGGTATCGTCCACCCTGGATTCCCTGTGCCTCCAGCTACAATATGCACCAGTGTACAACCTCTGCCCTATCCAGTTCTTCAAGTTAGAATTCCGATCATGGTAGTTGGGGGGAGGAAGCTTCCAGGATCTGGGGGAAAGCTGTGTTTTTCATCGGTACTACATCGCACCCTGACTGACCCATCTCCTCTCCTCAACCCTTCTATGAGGGGATCTCCAGTGGCCGACAAATGGGCCTTGGGTCTCCACTCTGTACTTCCCTCTTCATTCACTATGGTATTTTATATATATATATATATATATATATATATATATATATATATATATATATATATTGCATGCTGCCTTATACCTGGTCCCTTTGGTACCTAGTGATCGCACAGGCTGGTGTGCTACTTCCATGTGGGCTTTATTGCTTCTGAGCTAGATGGCCGCTTGTTCACCTTCAAATCTTTAAGACCCCAGACACTATCTCTTTTGATAGCCGGGCACCATCAGCTTTCTTCGCCACACATGCTTATGCACACGTTTGTCTTCGGCGATCGTATCATGGAGGTGTGCAGCCAATGATATGACTTTTTGTTCTTTGATGCCTGATAACTGATCCCTTTGGGACCACGCAGTCACACAGGCTGGTGTGTTCTTCCATGTGGGCTTTATTGCTTCTGAGCTAGATGGCGGCCACTTGTTTATCTTCAAGCCTTTAAGACCCCAGACACTATCTCTTTTGATAGCCGGGCACCATCAGCTTTCTTCACCACATTTACTTGTTCACCCACTTTGGCCTCAGCAGTTGTGTCCGTAGGGTGAGCATCGTAGCGTGCCAATTTAATAAAAGAAAGTATTCATGGATTGAGGGAGTGCTTCAGTAGAGGTCCAAGGTCCTGCCACCACCTTAATACTAAACCTATAAATATAGACACATAGATCTATTTCCCCATCCTCATATATATTTGCATGTACATGTTTTTGTCTAGACCACCATAAATTCCCCTTGACTCCTACCTCTTTCCTCCATCTCCCTTGACTTTCCTCCTGCCCTACTACCATGGTCTGTCCCCACCTGATCTACAGCTATACCTCTACTCTACGCAACCTTACCCTTGATCATTCCCGACCAGGCCTGCCACTCCCCCCCCACTACCATTTTGAGTCCCATGTTGTTCCCTTGTCCCTGTGTTTGTTAACACCACTTCCTTACCCCCCTACATCCCCCACCCTAAGTCCCCCCTGAACTGTCGGTCCCATTGTTTTTCCTTCAGATAGTTCATCCAGTGTGTCCTATTCAGACAGACCTGTGGAGACACTAAAATGCACGAAAACAAGACAGAGGAAAACAACAAAAACAAACCACTGACAAAGAACAAAACAAAACTCTTCACGAAAGAAAAGCTTGTAGTTAGTTCAAGGATCATTTGTTGGCCCTTAGGAGCGTTTTCCAGTCCAGTCTGTTGGGGCACCACGCCCTGGCCCCAAAGTCCACTTTCAGCATTCCCTGGGGATCTTGCCACTCCATACCCTTGCTGTTCCGCTGCACTCCCCCAGTGCTTTGCCTCGGTGTGGTGGGATCAGTCAGGTGCAATTCCCTCACTGTGTCTGCGGTGCTGTCCCCTGTATCACTCTTAGTCACTGAGGGGCATCATGTCTCATGGTGGGGCCAGCCATGTTGTTCTCTCTGTTGACTGGCTGCTCTACTCAGGAACATCATCCTCACGGCCTGGTGGGCAAGGCTGTGTTCTACTCTCTCCTCCTCCCCCTTCATCTGCTCCCATGTGCTCTGATCAGATATGTCCACCTCCTGGAGCTGCAGAATCAATGTTGTCATATGAAAAAAATTCTTCTTGGGGGAGGGGCCATAAGTCTTATAAGCATGATCAAACCAGTAAGGATGATTTTATGGAAGTAACTCAAACCAGTGCAAGTTGGGTTTATCAGTACACTCCAGAGAGCAAAATCCAATCCAAAGAGTGGCTTCTGGGGGTATTTGGTATGACAAATTCAAGGTAGTTAGTTCAGAAGGTTATGGAAATTTGTTTAGGGGATTCTAAAGGAATGTCTTGATAGATTTTCTGAACGGACACAAGATGATTTTGGATGCTTACTTTGAAGATGTTTTAAGCAAGTTATAAACTTCATTAGTGAGAAAAAGGCCAGAAATGTTGGTCTGATGATTTTTTTCCCCAAAAACAAGGACAATGTATTGCTCATTCTTTGAGGGTAGACAGGATTGTCCTATGACAATTTTATTGGGAAACTTTAGGCCCATCAACCCTATATCCCTAATTGTGCCTCTTTGGACATATTTTTGTTCCCCAAACTCAAAGAATATTGAAAAGGAATATGAATTTAGCTTCTTAATGATGCCACAATTTTTACATGCTATAAACAGTTTGAGAGATGGAAAAAATGCCTTCAGAAAGGCATAGACCTAGATAGAGGATATATTGAGAAAAACCAGCTTCTCGGTTTATATTTTTTATTTAATAAATTATCCTATGATTTTGTAGTAATATTTTTTTACTTTTCATATGGGCCATGATTCACTTGTAATAAAATTGTGTTTCACAAATTAGTAAAACAATCATAGTCAAATCTAGTTTTATTTTTTAACTAAAGGGTCAAGTACATAAAGCTTTGAAATATTAGGCCTCCAAGACAAAATATACAAAATATATTTTAAATACTTGAGTAAAATTGATTTGGATGTAAGTCATAGCAATAGCAATGTATTTCATTTTACATCCTGTTCTGAATTTAGCCAACATTTCTGACAGTTACCTCTCCATGTACTGGGGCAATACTTTATGAATTTTAGTCAGCATAATTTTATTTTCCTGTATTATAAAGATATTGTTTGATAATTTCCACATTGTGTTAGATCCCCTTCTTTGGGTGGACATACACAGGGATTTATTTCTTTCAGTTGACCAGGCAACTATATTTTAAATGTCTTGGCATAGATGAAAGGGCATTGTCATATGCTGGGTTTTCTAGCAGTAAAGCTTACATATGTATATATAGAAAGAAATTTATATCAAGAAAATTACTCACACAGTTTTATGTAGGAGCAAGTCTACGTGTGGGCAGGTTCCAAGCCTGTGGATCAGTTGTTAGGCTGGAGGCTTCTTGTGACTCACTTAGCTTCAGGGACTGATGAATCCACAGTTGCCAGGAGATGGCAGTCTGTGGAGTGCTGCAGTAAATGAATATGCCACTAGATAACAGGCTGCTGATGACTAGAATCATTAGGCAATATAGAGGCTGACTGGCTGAATCCAAAGAGCTGGAGGTCAATAAGTCATATATAGGATCCAAAACTGGGAAAGGGCCAGCACGCTTTTTCACAATGTTCACTTATCTTGCAAGCAGTTTAGGCCCCCAAAAAACATACTTTCAGTTAAGTAAGTCACCATGGCTGTGATCTGAGTAAGCGCATTGTGTCCCATTCCAATTCTAGCATGTTTTGTTCGGTGTCATCATACGGCCTTGACTGCCAAACCACTGAAAATCCTGGACTAGCCACACTGTCACAAAACCTTACCTACCAACATGAACTTGCCTCACTGTTTTGAATTATTGAGGATTTCAACAGGTATTCCATCATTTCTGAAGCCTTAGTTTTCACCAATGTCTTCAGTGCAGCTTGTACTTCTTGGTTCAGTACCATGTGTTCTTTATCATAGGAAACTGCTACCTTCTGAAATGGTTGATCTTTGACCAGTTCTTTTTGTCACTTTGAGGACTAAGATGGCCTGACCCAAGCCATGGGCTTTTCAATCACTGCATACACATACAAAAGTTGGACAATGAATGAAGAAGACCAAATAATAATGGATACATTTGAATTCTGATGTTGGCAAGAGTGTTAAATTGGGATGTCAGGAGAATGAATCTTTGTGTGTGTGTGGAAGAAATACAGTCAGAAGTCATTAGTCTCATGTACTTGGACTATGCTATCAAGAATCCTTTAAGAGGAATGTTATGCTTGATAAATAAAAGGAAATCTCAGCGAGATGGATTGACACAGTGACTGCAACAATAGGCTGAAACAGAGAAATAACAGTGAGAATGGTGCAGGACCACGCGGCGTTTTACTCTATTGTACATAGTGTTATTTGAGTTGAAATAGACCCAACGTTACACAGTAACAAATATGATGATAACTCAGTTATTGAATACATACTCATTATCAGTCATTATCAAAGAGAACTTCCATGAACTAGCTAACTTATTTTCTCAAAAGCCTGAGAGCTCTATCCTATTATCTGATATTCAAAACTCGAAAACTCATTGCCATCAAATTGATGCCACCTCACAGTGATCCCCTGTGGGTTTCTGATGCTGTGAATGTTTAGAGGAGTAGAAATCCCAGTTCTTTTACCCATGAAGCAACGGTTTCAAACAAACACCATGCGGATCGCAGCCTAATGCATACCCACTACACCATTATCTGGCGTTTTTTAGCTCACCACTCCACTGTCAGTTTGTTGTGTTGTACTGAATTGTGTGTTGCTGTGATGCTAGAAGCTATGCCACCAGTATTCCAAATGTCATCAGGGTCGCCCATGGGTGAAAAGGTTTAAGTGGAGCTTCCAGGCTAAGAACACACTACAAAGACAGAATAGACCCTACACTTCAGAGGGATTAGCCACTAACATCGTTATGAATCTAAGACAGATATTGTCAGATGTTGTACTACAAGTTGAGCACTTTTCATTATTTTGAAAGACACTCAAAATATTACTGGAAAAGAGCTGCCTCTTTAAGGTAGAGTCCGTCTTAATCATCTGGATGGAGAAGAAATGTAGGGCCTTCATTTACCAACGGAGTACAACTTAAAATGGGAAGAACAGTCACATACATCCATTAATAATTAAAACTTGGGATATACAAAGTATGAAACTAGGAAAATGATGTCATCAAAGAAGAAATGGAACACAAAAAAACTGATTTTTCTAGTCACTAGAGATCTAAAATAGTCTGATATTAGCCACTTTGTGTTCGACCACCATATGGTTTTATGCTGAGAATGAAAAATCAAAGACGAAAGGTGTCAGATTCATCACTGAAAAACATTGCAAGAGCTATCTTGAAATTTAATGCTGTTTGTGATAGGAAAATATTTATACAACCACATGGAAATCCATTTTTTTTCAGTCTGTCATATTGTGGAGACTTGTGTGTTGCTGTCTTGTGGGAAACTGTGTCACTGGCATTTAAAATCCAAGCTGGGCCATTCAAAGTGAACAAATTTCAGCTGAGCTTCCAGACTAAGAACAGAGAGCAAAGACTACCAAAAAAAAAAAAAAAAGGCTTTCCACTTCAAAGAAATTAGCCACTGAAAACCTATGGATAGCACCGAAATATTGCCCGTTACTGAAAACCTGATGAGCAGAAGAAGAGTATTGAAGGGAGAGTGCCAGAAGCTGAGCCCCCCAGGTCAAAGGCATTCAAAATATGACTGAGGAAGAGTTGCCTTCTCAAAGTTAGTTGATATCATGATGTGGTTGGAGTGAAGCTTGCAGGAATAAAGCTTCATTTGCTGATGAGGCACAAGCCAAAATGAGAAGAAACAGCTGTAAATTCATTAATATTGGATCTTTGAATGACAAAGTATGAATCTAGGAAAGCTGGAATTAAAAATAATAATAAAAAAGAAACAGAACACAAAGATCCATAATCTAAGAGTTAAGGAGTCAAAATAGACAGGTATTAGATATGTTGAATCAGAAAATCATATTGTTTACTAGGGCCTCAAAGAGAATAGAACCACATTCAGTACCCAAAAGGATATTTCCAGGTCAATATTGAAATACTATTTCCAGATCAAAATTGAAATGCTGTTGTTTATGGGATAATATCTATCTGTATACAAGGAAATCCAATCAATACAATTATTAGTCAAATTTATGAACCAACCAGGAAAGCTAATCATAAAGAAAATGAATTTTACCAACACCTTCAGTCTGAAATTTATCAAACATTGGATCAAGATGCGTTGTTAATTATTGGCAATTGAAAGGCAAAACTCGGAAATAAAGAGAATGGAATGGTAGTTGGTAAATATGGTCTTGGGATAGAAATGAAGCTGTTGGTACCATGAAAGAATTTTGCAAGACTAACAACTTATTCAAAGCAAATGCCTTTTTCAAAAACACACATGGAAATGATAACAGTGGATTTCTCCAGATAAAATACACAGAAATCAAATTGACTATATCTGTGGGAAAATGCAATGGAGAAGCTCAATATCAGTAGGTAAAATCAGTCCAGATGTGGACTGTGGAACAAATCATCAGTTGCTCATATGTAAGTTAAGGTTGAAGCTGATATGAAGCTTCATAAAATGAAAACAAGTCCACACGAACCAAAATATTACTTGAAGTATATTGCATAGGAATGTCAAGAACATCTCAAGAACAGATTTGATGCATTGGACACTGGTGACAGAAGATCTGATCTGATGAGCTGGTGGAGGACATCAGGACATCATTCATGAAGAAAGCAAAAGGTCATTAAAAAGATGTGAAAGAAAGTACAGGTCAAATGGATGTCCAAAGAGACTTTGAAAACTTGCTCTTAATCACAGAGCAGCTAAGGCAAATGGAAGAAATGATAAAGCAAAATAGCTGAACAGGGCATTTTAAAGGGCAGCTTGAGAATGCAGTTAAATATTATAATTAAATGTGGAAGTACCTATTATTAGAAAACCAAAAAGAAATAATTCACATATTATATCTTAATCAGAATGAACTAAAAAAAAAACCCTCAAGCCAAGGGTTGCAATTTTGAAAGACCCTATGTGCAAAATATTAAATGATGCAGGAAGTACTGATAAAAGATGGAAATAATGCAATCACAGAAGTGAACTAGTGACATTCAACCATTTTAGAAGGTAACATATGCCCAAGAGCCAAGGGTAGGATAGTTTTAACCACAAACAGTGCTCCAGGAATTGACGGAATAACCAATTGAAATGTTTTAACAAGCTGATGAAGCAGAGGTAGCACCTGCTCATCACTTGCAGGAAATTTGGAAGACAGCCCCTTGGCTAACCGAATGGAAGAGATTCATATTTGGACCCATTCCAAAAAATAGTGACACAAAAGACTGCTCAAATTATAGAACAAGATCATGATATCAGATGCAAGTAAAATCTTACTGAAGATCATCCAACAATAATTGCATGAGTACATGAGGCAGGGAGCAGTCAGTTTCAGGTTGGACCCAGAAGAGGACGTGGGACAAGAGATATTGTCACTGATGTCAGATAGATCTTGACTCAAAGCAGAGAATACCAGGAAATGTTTACTTGTGTTTAATTGATTATGCAAAGGAATATGACTGTGGATCATAACAAAATGAACAGACAGGCAAATGAGAATTCCAGAACACTTTATTGTGCTCATGTGGAACTTGTAGCTGGATCAAGAGAAAGTTGTGCAAACAGAAAAAATGCATACTACATGTTTTCAAAAAGGTGTGCATCATGTTTATATCATTTCCCCATATCAATTCAGTACATATATATTGAGAAAATAATCAGAGAAATTGGGATATATGAAAAAAAATGCCTCATCAGAATTGGAAGAAAACTTTAATAGCTTTAGTCATGCAGATGACATGACCTGGCTTGCTGAAAGTGACAAGACTTGAAGTATTTGCTGATGAAGATCAAAGATGGCAACTTTAAGTATGGATTTCAATTCAATATAAGATAAAACAAAACCTTTACAACTGGAACAATGGATAAAATCATGATTAACAGAGAAAAGATTAAAGTTGTCAAGAATTTCAACTTGCTTGGGTCCACAACCAATGTTCATGGAAGCAACAGCGGAGTTCAAACCTTGCACTAGGTAAATCTATTGTCCAAGACCCCTTTAAAGTGTTGACAAGCAAGATGTTATTTTGAGGACTACAGTACTCCTGAACCAGCCATTGTATATTTCAATGATCTCAGATGCATGTGAAAAGTTGAACATTGAATAAGGAAGACTGAAGAAAATTGATGCATTTGTATTGTGGTTTGGGGGGGGGGGGATCTTAAAATAATCATGGACTGTTACAAGAACAAACAAATCTGTCTTTGGAGAACTGCAGTTAGAATGACCTTAGAGGCAAGGATGATGAGACGTTATCGTCATGTATTTTGGGCATTCCCTGGAGAAGGACATCATGCTTGATAAGGTAGAGGGGCAGAAGAAAAGAGGAAGACCCTCCGTGACATGGTTTCAGTGGCTGCAAAATGGGCTCTACATAAGAATAACAGTGACGATGCCATAGGACTGGGCAGTGTTTTTCTATTGTATATAGAGTTGCTATGAATTGGAACTGACTCTCTGGCACCTAACAAGAACACACAAGCAAGTTCAGGGAATAAAATTTTATTCAAATTTATGCACAAACCACTAGAGCTAGTAATGAATTAATTGAAGAATTATACCTACTTCTTCAGTGTGATATTTATTACACATGCAGTCAAGATGCCTTGATAACTTCTTATTGGAATGAAAAATTTGTAAAGCAATAGGATCAGTATTTGGAAATATGGCCTTGGTGAGAGAAACAAAGCTGAAAATTGCATGAAAGAATTTGCAAGACCAACAACTTATTCATTGCAAATAAATTTTTTTTCAGCAATATAAACAGTGACTACATGCATGGACTTCTCCAAATATAGTACACAAGAATTAAATTGAACATATCTGCATGAAAACATGATGGAAAAGCTTAATAGCATTAGCCAAAGCGAGACAAGGAATTATCTGTGTAACAGATCATCAATTTCTCATATATATGTTCAGGATGAAGCTAAGAAAATCAAAACAAATTCATGACAGCTAAAATATAACTTTTATCATATACCATCTGAATTTTGAGAACATCTCAAGAGCGTATTTAACACATGAAACATTAGTGAATAAAGACCTGATGAGTTGTTGGATTATATCAAGAATATTACATATATAACAAAGCAGAAAGTCACTATGAGACAGGAAAGAAAGAAAAAAAACAAGTAAATGTAAGAAGAGACTTAAGAGAACTTAAGCATGAACATAGAGTAAATTTAGGAAACAAATGGCATCAATGATGAAAATTTCAACAAATAGAAGAGAAAAATGGAAAGGATAGCTTGAGAAGAAAATGTAGAACATTATAATGATATGTGCAACCACAAAAAGAAAGAACATGCTCAGTAGATCTCAAGTTGAAAGAATTCATGCAAAATGCAATGATTGAGTTGCTACACTGAAGGATTCCATGTGTAAAATATTGAATGATGGATGCATCATGAAAAGATGAAAAAAATACATGGAGATACTGTACCAAAAAGAATTGGTGAATGTTCAACCAATTTTAAGAGATAATAAGTAAAATTTTGCTCAAAATGTTTCAAATGCTTCATTATATTTACAGAGAATTGCTAAAAATTCAAGATGGATGCAGAAGAAGACATGACAGGTGGGATTTCATTGCTTATACAAGAAGAATCTTGGCTGAAAGCAGAGAAAAGGAGAAATATGTTTGCTGTGTCCTGTGAAGTATGCAAAGGCATTGATCTTATATGGAAAAAACTGGGAAACTATGAAAAATATTGAAAAGAGTGAGAATCTAGAACACTTCATTTGTGTCCATGTAAAACCAGTAAACAAGCCAACAGGCACTTATCTCAACAGACCAAGAGGATACTGAGTGTTTTAAAATCAAGGAAGGTATGTCTCGGGTGTATCTTTATCTGTATGCTGAACAAATAATTCAGGAAATATAATTATATGAAGAAGAGCACAGCATCATGAGTAAGCAAAGGATCATTAACAACATGTCACATGCAGATGACACAACCAGTATTGCTAAAGGTGCGGAGTAATTAAAGTATTTGCTGATGAAAATCAAACACTGTCACATTCAGAATGGATTACAACTCATTGTCTGAATCCTCACAATGAAACCAATAGCCAATATCATGATAAAACAGAGAGCATTGTTGTTTTCAAAAAACATTTTTTACTATGATCCACAATCAATGATATGGAAGCCAGCAGTCCAGAAGTCAAATAGCATATTGCATTAGACACATCTGATGAACAACTTTAAAGTATTGAAGAGCAAGGATGTTACTTTCGAGAACTGAGTTGTGCTTGACACAATCATGGTATTTTCATTTTCCTCATATACATGTAAGATTTGGATAATGACAAATCTGTGGTGAGGAGGGTGTAGGAGGCCTGGTAGGGTGTTACCAAGGGTAGTGTAACCAAGAGGAATTACTGAAACCCTAATGAAGGCTGAACATGATAGGGGGACAAGAGAAAAGTAAAAGGAGATAGAAGAAAGAGCTAGGAGGCAATAGACATTTATAGAGGTTTAAATAAAGGCATGTGCATATGTAAATATATTTATATATGAGGATGTGGAAATAGATCTACGTGCATATCTGTATAGATTTAGTATATAGGTAGCAGATGCACATTGGGCCTCCACTCAAGTACTCCCTCAATGCAAGAATACTTTGTTCTATTAAACTGTCTCCATGAATGCTCACTTTTGCCCACACACTCACTGAAGACAAAGTGGAGTCTTAAAGGCTTGAAGGTAAACAAGTGGCCATCTAGCTCAGAAGCAACAAAGCCCACATGGAAGAAACACATCAGCCTGTGCAATCACGAGATGTTGAAGGGATCAGGTATCAGGCATCATCAGAACAAAAAATAATATCATTGTGAATGAGGGGGAATGCAGAGTGGAGACCTAAAGCCCATCTGTAGGCAATCCCCTCATGGGAGGGTCACGGGGAAGAGATGAGCCAATCAGGTGCCGTGTAGCAATGGTGAAACAGTCAACTTTCCTCTAGTTCTTAAATTCTTCCTTCCCTGCCCCCACTATCATGATCCCAATTCTACCTTACAAATCTGGCTAGACCAGAGGATGTACACTGGTAGAGATAGGAACTGGAAACACAGGGAATCCAGGACAGATGATCTCTTCAGGAACAGTGGTGAGAGTGGCAACATCTGGAGGGTGGAGGGAGGATGGGTTAGAAAGCTGGAACTGATTACAAGGGCTTCCTCCCTGGGGGACGGACAACAGAAAAGTGGGTGAAGGGAGACGTTGGACAGTGCAAGATATGACAAAACAATAATTTATAAATTATCTAGGGTTCATGAGGGATGGGGAAGTGGGGAGGAAGGGGAAAATGAGGAACTGATGCCAGGGGCTTAAGTGGAGAGCAAATGTTTTGAGAATGATGAGGGTAATGAGCATACAAATGTGCTTTACACAATTTATGTATGTATGGATTGTGATAAAAGTTATATGAGTTCCTAATAAAATGATTTTTTAAAGATATGGATAATTGATTATGAAGATTGAAGAAAAATTCCTTGATTTGAATTCGAGTGTTGGCCAAGAATAGTTAAATTACCACTGACTACCAGAAACAAATAAATCTTGGAAGGAGTGCAACCAGAATGCTCCTTAGAGGAGGATGGTGACGCTTTGTATCGCATTACTTTGAACATGTCTTACATCATCCAATATATCCATTCACCTACAAGTCTGTTATTCGTTCTCCTCGAGTGGCATTGTATAGTCATCATTACTATCTAGCTCCCCCTATTGATCTTCCCTGCCCATCTTCCAGTACCCGTGGGGAATCATTACTCCTGTTACTGCTTCTGAAGGGTTATCTATCTTGACTTTCAGGCATCAAATGATCTTAATAATACAAATGATCATACTGATGTCTAACAAGATTAATTAGGTGAAACAAGGACCATAATAGTAAGGGGAGGGAATATTAAAGAACTAGAGGGTAGTTATATGTTTAATCAGTGCTATACCGCACCCTGGACTTAACATCACTTCCATGCAGCCCTTCTGTGAGGGACTGTCCAATTACCTCACAGGTGGGTTTTCACTTTGTCCATGTTTTGCACATCAGTTGGCTTGTTTTTAAACTTGCTTGTTTTTGAACTTCTGATAACTGTTCAACACTCCATAATCGCCCAGGCTGATATGCTTATTCCATGTGGGCTTTGATGTTTCCCTGCTAGATGGCCACTTGTTTAACTTCAAGTCTTTAAGACTCCAGATGCTATATATTTTAATAGCCTGGAACCATCAGCTTTCTTTACCGCATTTGCTTATACACCCATTTTATCTCCAGAGATCATGTCAGGAAGGTGAGTATCATACAGTACCAACTTATTAGAACAAACAGTTCTTGTACTGAGGTAAGATTTAAGTAGAGACCCAAAGTCCATCTGCTTCCTTGTTGTGTGTGTGTACATACTACATACAAATACACCTGTCTTTATATATTCATATATGTGATTTTCTTTTATAGTAATCAATGTTTTTTTTGACCAAAGGAATGAGAACAGAGTATCAACATTACATATGTGTGTTTTATGTTTGGAAGAATAAACGTATTTATCCAAAAAGAAAAATAAATTTGCCACAAAAAAAACCCAATGTAAATTTATCAAACCTTATAAAATTTCCTCATGTCAACAAACAACATAAATGATGTAAGTTGAATATAATTTGGATAAAAAAAATCATGAGTGACAAAATGTTAATACTCTTAGAATGCAAAACTCACTTCCATCATTATTAAAATGTTGCTGTCATATTGAAAAATTCCAAGAATATGACAAGCAATTCAGTAAAGTAAAAACACAGTTGATGTCTAAGCAAATTTTAGAAAATCATTAATAATTAGATAGATTCAAAGTAAATCCTAAAATGATATTCCCATATTGATTAGAATCAGGGAAAATGGACATTCTCATGAACTCTGTGGCAATAAAATTGGATTTACCTTCTTAGTGGTCAATTTGGAAAGTCATGAATGTTTTTTGCCACATTTCTGTAACTCTTAATCTAATACTATTTCGCCATTAGCCTCATAATTTAAGGAGACACTTTATCGTATGATCAAATATTTACCGTATATAGAACTATGTTATTGTTGTGTGTTTTTGTTTGTAATTAAGAAACAAAATGTTCAAATATAGGATATTTTAGGGAAGTATAAATAGAAGTTTATGATACAATCTAGGTCATGTAAAAATCATGGTGCTAGAATAATATTTAAAGCCATGATAAAAATGTTATTTGTCTTTAAATTAATAAAATTACTAAATATTATGTATCATGAGTTTTGTAAGACTATGTAAACAACATGTATATTCAACAGATGAATACATCTACATACATATGTTAAATGAAATAGTAAGCAGAATCCATTTTCTTGGTATACCATTACATTATGCTTCCCTTAAAAATAAATTAAGCACCATCTATACAATGTCCAGAAGAACAGGGGCACTGATCGCACCTTTTATTAGAAACCAGTGTTCTGCCAGAAATTGCAGACTGCTGCTGGAACCAATGGAGATTTTCTGAAGTAAATATATATCTTAACCTTCCTTTCAAACTGGCACAACATCAACACCAAGGTCAGCTATTCATTATTTACTGTACAAGCACAGATCAACTCCTTAGCAGCAATTGTTCTCCAGTATTGGCAGGGGCTAGACATGCTGGTGGTGGCCAAAATGGAATTTGTGCCATGCTCAAAGAAAAATGCCATTTCTGGTTAATTCCATTGGTCACATTCAAGAACATATTTGTCAGTTCCCAGATGCAGCAAAAGAACCGCAGGCCCAGGCTCCACATGGATGGAGCCCCAGGTCAGATGTCTGGTCTTGGAGCTCCTGTTTACTACCTTTCCTGCGCCCCTTGACCTCTATTGCTCTCTTAGTTTCTTTTTAGATCTTGTGTTTTGAATGTTCTTGTTCCTTTAGTCCCTTCCAGGGTAAAAGCTGTGAGTTTACAGATGATCATGCAGCCAACACGGTCCAGCCCACCACTCAACCAGTGGTGGGATTCCAATAATTTAATAACGTGTGCCACCCTAATGACCATTTTAAGTATAAAAAAGATATACTTGAGGTAGTTTATTATTTCATATATTTGATCAATAAATAAGAACAATTTAAGAGGTACATAAAACTAGAATTTTGAAATTTAATGCAAAAAAAACCCTTTGGCAAAACCTAATAAAACTGTTAGAGTTTTTTTCATATTGCTCCTTGATTGATATCTTCATGTGCAATATTCTCCGCTTGTATCCAGGCATCAACCTCTGTGTGATTTCTCCTCATGCATCCTTTCACTGTAGGAGTAGGATCCCATTCCTTTAGAGGTAGGCTGATGAGGCAGTAGTCATTGCGTGTTCTCTGAACATATTATGTTCATCTTTTAAAAACCCATTTCCCCTGATGATGATCTTGCAGAAGTTGTTATTATGATGTTTTTAGCTCTTTGAACCCTTTCAGAAATTGCATAATATTGCATGGGAATTAGGAGCAGAGCACAAAACTTAAATGAATGATAACATCTTCACCCTTTGGTTGTTTGATACCTTTTCTCTTTACACTATATGTTTGTTTCCTGAAGTAACAAACATAGGAAATAAAAATGTAACATTATAAATAAAGTATAATGAGTTTTATGAAACCAATGAATGGATACTATAAGCATAGTTCTAACTAATTTTTATACCAGTGGGCAGAATGAAGATTATTACAGGTGTTTAGAATATGCTAGTGTGAAGATGAACATTTAAAAAGAGTAAGGAAGAAATTTGTAATTTCCACATCAGGCTGCGGCCCAGCAACCCACCTGAGCGAGAACCCCGATTACAGTGCTATTTTAACAACCGTTTCACTGAATTCAACAAAACATTAGGTATAGTTTCTACCAATCAGGGTGAACCTGGTGAGTCCACCACTGAGTTCAGCCCCTTAGATCAGGCTGCTACCACATTCCATGCAGACGCTTTTCCCTTAGTCCTTGTGCAGAGGGATGGAAGTAGTGGCATCCAAATCAGCTTAGCTCTAGGTCCCTGTTCAGCAAGAAGTAGTTACAGAAGGATGATCCCTCAACTTTCAAAATAATTTGCATAGTATCACTTGGCAGGGTGTTCTGGTAGGCAAGGATGGAAAGAGGTGAGAGTGGGAGGAGTCTGACAGTAATTGTAAGACAAAGGAGAGGTGGAGACTCCTTTACGGCACCTTTCTTCATCAATTAAAGAGACTAGAGGCAATGGTATAATGAAATGGCCAGGGGAAGAAAGTCAGGGTGTTCACACCACCCCCACAATGACCCAATAGATTCTTGAGTTTGGGATCTGAGCTAAGAGCTGGGTGTGAAGTCTGGGGTGGATGATGCACATACCTGGAAAGAGGAGGTACACTACAGAGGACTAGTCAATAGCAGAAGACCCTCCAGAAAGCCAGTCCGGGCTGTGCGGTAGACCATCAGCCAGGCCTTTCAGACTCCCTTAGGGCCCTTTGACTCTTCTTCCCCAAAGTATTACCTTAACTAAATTACTCTTTCTGTTCAATCCTTTTTTTTTTAATGGTCTAAATGTTGTCCCTCTCCTGACATCTTTCTTACAAGGGGGACAAGAACCAAAGGGTGGAGAGGCTTGAAACTGAGCCTCCTCTTGATGACAGCTGGAACAATGGGCTCCAATGATAACTGTGTGCATTGGTGCAGGCTCAGGCGGTGTTTCATTCTGCTGCACATCGGAGTACTATGAATTGAAATCTATTCAATGGCTCCTAACAACAATGCCTAGTTTGGCCTGTGCACATAATGCTATATCTCTGTACTTTTTCCCTCTTCATAAAGACAGAGCACCCTTTCCTCTTTTGTGCGCCTGGGAAAAATGTCCAGTGATGCCAATTCCTCCCTCACAGCAAATAATAGACTGAGATAATAACAAGTTTCTTTCTTCCACTTTGGTTATACATATCTTTCATAGATGTCAAATTTCACTATTTTCTTGTTTCTCTGGTGGTGCTGTTGGAGAAGGAGAAGCTAGACTGCTAAGCACAAGGTCAGGGGTTCAAACCCACTAGGTTCTCTGTGGGAGGAAGAAGAGGCTATCTGTTCACATAAGATTTACAGCTTCTGAAACCCTCTTAGGGTTGCTTTGAGTTGAAATTAAAGTCCATAGCATTAGACTATATACTTTTCCCACAGGAGTGTTAAGTCTTCTAGGGTTGGGGCTATGTCTTATGTCCTGAAAACTTTTTAAATTTATAGACATCCAAACAACAAATGTTTACTTCAACTCAATTGAAATGAAAGAAAATATTGGAGCAATAGTTGCCAATGATGGAATAAAAATACCCCCCATAATTCTTAAAATTAAGTTTTTATGATTAAGCAATTACAAGCAACATTTATAAAGTTTCATAAAATGACAATCATTAAGTTATTAAATTTTACAGTTGAGAATTTTTATATAAGCATTTAATAGGGATTTGGCATTTATTTTTATAATATAGGATTTCAAAGTTAGTAGATTTGCTTTTCTGCTCCAGGGAATTGTATGAGCTATATTACTTTAAGGGACCTTCTGATGAAAATAATCAAGACATCTTGTTGGGAGGGGGTGATATTAGAAATAAAATCTTCAGGAATGCCTGTGTGAACTGACAAGAAAACAAGGAATTCTCAGAAGGGAAACAGGAAGAGGAAGAGAATTCTAGGACAGCAGGAGGCAAAGCTCAGAAGCCAATTTCCCCACTCAGGGAAATTGTTGAATGAGGGGATTTGCTGTATGAATAAACATTGTTTTCAGGGCTGGTTTGGAATGAGTGCAGGGCATAAACCTCAGATCTGTGAGCACAAGACATTGGACACCAAATGGGTGCTCAGGAGGGATCTTCATCGCTCTGTCTAGCCATGACTCAAAAGAATACAAGGGAAATTGTCTGTCTTGAACTTTAATATTTTATGGAGTGTAAAAACAAAACAAAAACATTTACTTCAGTCTTTGTAACCACAAGTCATCTGATTTTAGTTTTCCAGACTGAATTCACACTTCCTGGGTGGTCTCAGTACCTTTTGTGCAAGTGTTCATTGTAAAGTGGTCCCTGGTTAGAAGAGCCCACAAGGAATCTGGCAGAACCAGACAAAAGCCCTCCTCTCTTGTGAAAACTACCACAGTGAAGGGCTCAACTAATCTCTGTAGAAATAAACCTCACAGAAAAACAAAAGCAAAGCAGGGCAAAAGGAAACAAAGCAAAACAAAGTAAGGCAGCCATATTGAGTGAGACCTAGCAGAAAAGGAAACAGACTAGACTTACATCTGCAAATACATTCGTTATTACAGTGAACAGAGGCAAAGGATAAAACAATGATTTGAGAATGAGCCAAAGGTGAGTGTCCATGTAAAGATCTAAGCGTTGGAAACTTAATAAAATCATCTTAACAGATGACAAGACAAAGATGAAGAGCAAATTACTGAACTGAAGAGAGAATTCCCAGAATTTGGGGGAATAAGAGAAGTGGGAAATAAAGAAAACAAGATTCAGATAGAAGAAACTTAAAATAAATCAATGCTTTGACATAACAGTGAAAATTCATATGACCAAATATGAACTTTTAAAAGGTTTAAAAGCAGCCAGCTGCATACAGAATTACATTTTGAGGAATGATAACTATTAAGAGATGATTTTTCGGCAGCAATAAAAGCTTGAAAAAATAATGATGTATTTAATATCCTTTGACAAAATAGCTTTCAAAGAAAAATTATATAATAGAATAAAAACAACATTAAGAACAAAGGAAACCAAAGAACTTGTCCACAATAGACACTCACTGAAGAAAACCTAAAATTTATACTTTAGGCAGAATGAACATCATATCAAACATATATATATATATATATATATATTTGCCAGAAAACAAGGCAACAAATAATCCCAAAACATATAAAATGGTTAAGAATATCAATAACTATCATTCGCCACATTAACAATTTGAAGGAGAAAAAAAATAACAATTGTATCAGAAGAATTCACACAAAAAATTAGATAAAATTCTTACAAAACTAAGAATGATAGACAACTTTTGTGACTTCATGAAGGGTTCCTTAACAAATTTTATGGCAAACATTATATTTGAGAAATGTTGGAAGTATATAATGTAAGCTCACTAATTTATTAAGGACAGCTTCCGTTTCCACTTTAAGATTGTCATTACAGAGTCCCAAAATAATTTATATTAACATAATTAATAATAAAGCACAACATTTTTAATACAAGATGAGCACACAAAGCTCAGTTGGGGTCCTATACTCAATTAACAGTGAAATCAGATATGACCTGTCATTTAAATGGAAATGGATATATATACCAAGAAATATGATAAGGGATCTAAAAATATGATAAGGATTCTAAAAGTATTTTGCACCTATGCAATTTTATTGAAAATCATTAAGGAAACCAAAATAAAGGGATAATTGTAATATAATAGGTGGCTTCAACAAGTACATGGAAAAATCCCATTCTTTTAATTTCCATTTTCCCATGATTTTTAGCCCCATTCATAGATTGAAAGATATATAGAATCTCTAGATTCTAGAGAAAGTAATTTGCACTTAACTTTATCTATAATTCCAATATTACTAAGCTAAAAATATCAAAATTTTCTCTTGCTGGTTTGATAAACTGCAAAATTGATATGGAAGAGAACCAAGCTACCTACCACTCCTGTAAAACAAAACCAAACAAAAATTTTGTAACGAGAGTTAATATGAAGAATTGTTTTTAAAAGGTCTTAGGAGGTAGCAATAGATCACTGCTTCTATCATATCAGCTAGCAACTCTAGATAAAAAAGTAAAAATAATATAGATTAGAAACACATTAGAAAATTATTGATGGAAAGAGTTCAAAATAGAGGATATTTCTGAGGTAAAGAAAATTAAATCTATAGGAGAAGGATGAGGTAAGTGGAACATGTCCAACCTGAGGGACTGGCTGAGGCTGGGGATGGGCTAGGAATTAGATACAACATAGGCACAGAGGTTTTCTTGGGTAAAAGAGAAACAAGCAGAGCTTTTGATAGTGATCTGCTTCTGATGGAGTAAATTTAAAGAATTGGAGTTTGGAAGAATGAACCCCAAATAGCTTCCCTGCCAGGTCCTGACCCTTACTGGGTCAGCAAGGAAAATGAGAGATCTTTGCTGGAAGTGCTGGTACATCTTTCTAGATGGAGAACTCACAATAAACATATGACAGGCTCTTCCTGTGAGAAGTAAAGCCACACGTTAATTGAATTTACATAGAACAGCAGCTTAGTGCTGGGGTAAATCAATTTTTAAAATTATATTCAATTGAGCAGCTTTTTCAGAGACTCTTCCAGAGTCTCTTACAGTCTTCTTTAACGAGGAAGAAAAATGCTTTTCCTCAGAATAATATCTTCTTCATTGTGTAGTTGCGTCTCTCTGTCCTTCTCTTACCTGGTCTCTCCTCCTTTGTGCCATGTGGTGTTTTCCCAGAACGATGACTTCAAAGCAGAGTTCATGATTTCAAGAGACCACAGTGAATCTGCCAGTCTACTTAAAGTTAGGTTCAGCACTGGCATAGTTTTACTTCCTCTTATATTATTTGCTGTTATTAGGCATCATTAAGTTAGACAAATTGATACATTGCCTTGTCCGGGAAATGGGAAAAGTGACCCACATCTGGATAATGGGCTGTTAATTAATTCATGGTCATCTGTAGCCCATCACAGCAAAGACTATTCTTTCCACATTACATCATCATCATTTAAGTGAACATCTATGAGTGAATATTTGTGAACCCTATTTTGTTCTTTAAAAGTTACACATACACTTATCACATGGCACTGTAAAATATATAACGACAGAATCTCTTTCAAATGTTTGTAGCTACTTTTTCATAATTATCCCCAAACTAGAAACAATCCAAATGTTTTATAAACAGGGAATAGATGAAAAAATATTGGTACCCTATGCAATGGAATCCAATTTAGCAAAATTAAAAAACAAAACAAATACAAACTGTTGATCTACACAATAATACAACTTGATCTTAAGATTCATTTTTTTAAATGAAAGAAGACAAACTCAAAAGGCTTTAAAAGGTTCAGTGTATTTTCATGGCATTAAGGAAAAGTAAAACTCCTAGAGATGTAAAGCATATCTGTCAAGTGAAGACAGATGTTGATAATAAAGCGGGAGCATGAGGGAAAGTATGAGAGGATGAAGCAGTGTGGCATCATGATTGGAATGGTGGATACTTCGGCTGTTAACTGAAAACTGGGTTATTCAAACCCAACAGCCAATCTGCTGGAGAAAGAAAAGGCTTTTTACTACCATAAAGATGTACAGCTTTAAGACCTCTAAGGAGCACTTTGACTGCCCTATTGGTCACTATGAGTCAGAATGAACTTGCTGGCAAGGGGTATATGACTCTGTAATTTTCAAAACTTGTAGTAATGTACAGCACAAAGACTGAGTCAGTAATTTAATGCCACATACAAGAAGAACACTATACAACCACTACTCCATAGTTAGTCCGTTTCTTCCTCTTAGTGGAATGGATTAAGAAGCTGTGCACTACTGTATATGTATATGATTATGGAAGAAATGAAGCAAATGCACACATGTTTCAGAAAATGGGGCAAAGTTTGTTTATTATTGTCTGAGGCAAAATGTTACAAATAGTTAAAGGAGGAAGGCTACTGTAATAATTAGGTTTTGTGTCAACTTGACTGGCCCTGGTTCTGAATAATTTGGCTATAATCCCTCGTGATGTGATCTAATACAGCATATCATCTCCATGATAGAATCTAACATGATGCACTCAACTCTGTGAGCAACCAATAGTGGTGGTGCAAAGTTGTCCCTTTGATTAGATTGCAGCCTTGATGCACGTGGAAGAAAGGTGTGTGATGTGCCCTTTCTTAAGCAGACTCTGTGGAAAGCTTGTGACTTGAACTGAATCTGGACCCTGCATCTGGTTCATTGACCTGACATTGTCTCCCCATCTCAGTAGCCATCAGTGAACCGCTGACGCTGAATTCATTTGATTTTGCATCCATCATCCTGTGGTATTCCTGTTTCATCTTCCTGGTTCATCAGTCATTGCAACTACATGAGTCAGGAGAAGCCTCAAGTTTAATATCTGACCCATGGACATGAACTGGACTAGATTTACCCACATCTACAATGGTGTGAGCAATTTTTGATATAAATTTCTTTCTGTATCATTACACATTTAAACATCACTGGTTTTACTTACCTAAATAAACCAGCACAGCTACTATGTGGTGCTAAACTAACCACAACTGAGGAATGAGAATAACCTGGTTATCAGACAGAGCATATTGGAAAGGCGTCTACAGTAATTAAATGATAAAATCTGTCTCAAATGGTTGAAATTGTATCACTTGATCTCACCTTTGATATATGTTGTGCTTGATCTGGTTTTTAATATTTTCTGGGTTTTTTATATTGGAGTTTGTAAAGTTCAATATGTGGAACCTAGGGTAAGTGGATGTGTAGAGACAGCAAGTAGAATAAGGCTTCCGGGGGGGGGGGGGGATTGCAGGAGGTGGGTGGAGAAAGGGGAAGATGATATCAAGGAGTTCAAGAAGGAAGAACATCCTTTGAAACTGACTGAGGTAGTATCTGTAAAACACTGCTTGATACTATTGAACTATGGAATGGTATGATACTTGGATTGGGTTCTAATAAAATGGTTTTGGGGAAAAACTAGAATTAGTAGTTTTTACATTGCATATATCAATATATTCAGGAATATATAGATAAACAGATAATAGACGTATATGTAGTTTACTTTTAAGTTAAGATTTTATTCATTTTAATTAATATGCATCTTCAGTGCCTGTGTTAGCCCGGAGATGACTAGAGAAACAAATCCAGTGACACTCATATGTGCGTATGAGAGAGCAAGCAAACATCCCAGCCCAGTCTAGATCAAGTCCATACGTTTGACACATGTCTGTGAGTCCCTCTTCAGACTCACACAACTACGTGCAATGGTGAAGAATGCAGAAAGATCACAGGCCATGTGGGGAGAGGTCAGACGCTTACAGACATCCTCTCCGAGGGCAGTTAGTCACCAGACTATATGGCAGGCCTCACTCCCTGCTACTGGGGACAATAAACTATTCCTCCCTGAGGTCTGCGACCAAGCGATCTCACCCTACCAATAATGATCTCTATCAGTTGAGTCAGGGAACAGGCCAAACTGGCTCTGTGACATCCAAAGTTAAGTTATCCGCCCATCTTATCACATGTATTGCATGTACGTCCCTAGACCACCCCCTCTCATTACTGTATTACCTATGGCACAACCCTTCCCTGTGATGTATGTACTCACCTGTAATTAGGGGGCTTGCATGTCCCCGGAGAATATAAAAAGTCTGGGCTAACATTAAAGATCGCTCTCTCGCTCCATGTGGACCATCGAGTGGGGCTGAGGTGAGCATGCTACTATGAATCGTATATGACTCCATTTATTTCAATACTTCATTTATATCTCTCATGCTCTCTATAACTTTACTATGATCTTTACTTGTTATCGCTGTACAATTGCACCTACCGGGCCCGTAATGATGTGTTAGGGGCTGGCTTCTCCTGACAAGGCCAGAGTGTACAAAGTCATGTGGAGCTAATGGTGGTGGTCAACGCACAACGATGGCAGCAACCAGGGTCCACCAGCAGGAAGAGGAAGTCAAAGAGAGAGGGGGAGGCTCCCGGGATGCTCCTTATGAGAAGACCATGTCCACAAGGAGGCACCATTATGCTGTGACCTGATTGACAGTTTGAACTCCACCTCTAAAAATCCTTGATATATCTTCTATATATCTTCAAGTTGATATGACTTTATGTAAAGTAACACAGTGTTCAAGCATAATTTTACTTCCAATATGAAATTGCATTACAATTCTGTAGATATAGATAGCTGCCATCCAATCAATTCTGACCCACACTAATCTTATGTTGCTTGGTCCTGTGTCATCTTCACACTCTCCAGATGTTTTGGCTATTGTGCCAATCTAGCTCACTGGAGTCTTTCTTCTGTTTGCTGACTCTCTTCCTCTCCAATGGATCTTACTTGATGATGTGCCCGATGCAAGTAAGTCAGACAGTGTTCTCTTGCTCCTCAGATGGGTCCACTGGCTAATATTTGGTAGCAGGTCACTAACTCTTTCTTCATCGACTCTTAGTCTGAACACTTTCTACCATGAGTGACTGTTGGTATTTGAAATACAAATGGCACAATAACCCAGCAGCACACATGTTACCACACTTTGACAAAATCAGGTGGTGAGATTTTTAGGTAGATGTTTGAAAATTGTGTTGTTATTAGTAGATGCTGTCTAGTTGGTTCCCACTCGTAGTAACCTGGGATACAACAGAAGAAACATGCCCTGCCTGCACCGTCTTCCCCATGGTTGCTATGCTTCAGCCTATTGTTGCAGACCCTGTGGCAATCCATCTCTTCATGTTTTCATTCCCCTTCCACTGTACACTTCAGTATGATGTTCTTCTCCAGGGACTCGTCCCTCCTGATAACTTGTCCAAAGTCCATGAAATAAGGTCTCAAAATGCTCACTTCTAAGGAGCATTATGAAGGCATCTTTACCAAACAGAGTTGGTTGTTCTTCTGATGGTCCACAGCACTTTCAATATTCCTCATCAGCACCGTAACTCACATGCATTGATCCTGCTTCCATCTTTCTTATTCAATATCAAACTTTCCCATTTTATGAGGTGATAGAAAATACCACGGCATAATTGGATAAGTCCCACCTTTTAAAATCCACCATGCAAACTTATCTAGATAATCAATAATGTACTTTTAGTTTTGAATTAATATTTTAAAGCCTTTTCTAGAAATTTGCTGATAGTTAATAAAATAATAGGTAATAAAATAATATATTTTAAATATTTATTATTTGAGCACTGTAGAATAATTTTTTTCTGGAAAACTTTTTTTTATTACATGAAGTTGGTATTTAGGATGAAAGCTTTTAAGTATATTTAAATCTTCTGTTACATATATTTTAAAATGTTATTAAATGAACAATACAGATAATTATTGACAAACATAAGCATATAAAGTGCAAAGCAATCTATATTAAAATTTAGAGTGATTATTTTAGACTGTAATAAGCAAGTCAATCTTCCATGAACTTAAATAAATTAATTTCTGAGGCTTCATTTCTAAATTTGTGAAAAATGAACAACCAAACATATTGTAATTATCTAATATGCTATGAAGTTAAGTTAATGAGGGTGTTTAAGCACTCGATAAGGTTTCTATTTAGGTGTAAACAGCACATTGAGTTATTGGCAGTACTTTATAAACAAAATTCAGACATACTTTATTACAGATGCTATATTTCCACTGTTCTAGTGGAAGCAATTGTTCATTGATAAAACTATGCAGTAAAAAATGAGCAAAAACATTTATTTGCATGGTTTGAATGTGCGTATATTTTTCAAAGATCAATATTGTATGGAATTATATCTAGGAAGGCTTAGAAAAGTTGAGAAAGAAAGTTTTTCTTATGTTTGTATAATTTATGATTAATTTCAGAGTACTTCTTAAGCCAATAGAGTAAAACGTGAAGCACCTTTTTGATTAGCTTTAATGTTTATCATCGTACAAACAGAAAGTTGGCAACATGGAGTTCTAGAAGCCACAGCTTTTGAAACAATCTTACAGCACACTTTATTGCACAGGGAAAATGATAGTGCTATAGTTTATTGTGCCAGCCTGGCCGATAAACACAAGTAGGATTAACTGAAGGGCAGAGGGATAAATGGCTCGGTGAGCCTCGCCTTGCTTGTTCTGTGCCTCAGTTTAAAGGGGTACACTACCTGTGGGATGCCTAGCCTGTGGACTGTGTCACTGTAAGGTGAGGTCCCATCAAGCCCACACGATTGGAATGTTCATCTGTGGAGCTGGGGACCGACAGTTGATGACAGTTGGGGACCTGCCTTGCTGTTTGCTGCCTGGATATATATAGCCCAGCTCTCTCTACAGAAGGGGACTGGCAACTGGCAGCTCTCAAGCCTTAAAGGACTGCTAGTGTCTCACTGCTCTATAATTTAACTGTTAATTTCTTGTATTATCTATCTGTATGTACTTTAACGGTTCATTTCTTGAATTATATATCTATCTTTATAAATATATTTATATATAATCACCAGCAATCTGGTTTGTCTCTCTAGAGAACCCTGTCTAATACAGATACTAAACCTTAAAGAAACTTTGTTGCACAGGGAAAATGATATTAAACCTTAAGTACACTTTGTTTCACAGGGAAAATAATACTAAAACTTAAAGGAACTCAGTGTCCACAAATAATTCAATTTTGTACTCTTGTACAAAATTTACTCATTTATATAGTCTATAGTCCAAAGGACTGCGCATGAAAATACTGGCCAAGGAAAATAGAGACACCCTCACCAAAATGAATGGACACAATAGCTACAAGAAGAGACTCACACATACCAAAAGTCACGACAATGAATCCTCACCAGACAAAATTCCATTCTGTGGTACATGAGTCATGTCCATAAGTACATGAGTGAGAGCCAACTGGAAGATAATTAACAAGCTGCTAATCATAACGTAGTAGTTTGAAACAACCAGCAAATCTGAGCGATTCTACTCCTAAGGCTTACATAGAAAGTAAATGTTTAGAAAAGAATGATGGCAACATATATACAAATATGCTTCATACAATTGATGTATAGATTGTTACAAGAGCTGTAAGAACCCCCAATGAGATGTTCTTTTAATTAAAAAAAAAAGTTGCAGTCTTGAAAATCAACAAGGGAAGGTCTACCCAGTCCTGATGGTAGTGAAATTTTTGGAGTGCTTTTACCATTTCTCAGAACCAGCTGTTTGGGAGGAAAACACTGGCTCCTTACCCAAAGAGAACTTCTACCTCTGGGGAGCATGATCTGTAGTTCGCTGTCATAAAAGACTAAGCAGATGACCACCGTCGTTTTGCTCCACCCAGAGCCTCTCACTTCTCATTGGCAAACACATGCTGACTCAGCTTTGCAGCCATGTTGGCAGGGGTGAACGAATGGATTCCAACCCCTGATGGCCTTATGCACAACAGAATTAGACACTTCCCAGTCTTTGCCAGTCTCACAATTGTCCCTATGTTCATTCCATTGTTGAAGCCACTGTATCAATCCATTGGCAGAATTTCTTAAAGATGCACACATAGGCCTTCGCTTAAGAATATATCTCAAGTCTTGTTTGGCTACAAATATTCTGGACCCTTTTTTCCAGCATGTCTGGTAATGAGCTTTTCTGTGTTGATTTTGCATTTGTTTTCATTTCTTTTGCAAATCTAGCTACGTGTCCACACACTCTATTATCAGCCACCTTAGCTCAGACTTTGAAATCCTAGAGGGTGTCTCAGAAGCTACCTCCTCCACACTGTTCTAGTGCGATTCTCAATGTAGCAACCCCAGCATCCTTGTTGGACTTCTTGAATGAATCTTCTACATTTTGGCACTCAAGATACATCCAATAGGACTTATAAAAGTAATCATTACATAATATAGGGCAATTTGGAGAGAAAACAAAACCAAAAAAATATGCAGAAAGGATAAAGACCAAGTACTTAAGATTACCAAATTGCCATAACTGAGTACAGAGTGTGATTTTACTAGAAGCAAAGACATTAGGCTGCTTTTGATTTTAGAGTCATTAATTTAAAACATACAAATTCACTTGCAGCATCCTTCCTCTCATAAGGTTACCAGAGGGAAAGTCGCATGCTTTTACAAAGCATTCTAAAATTCTATTTAAAGCAATGTCCAAAGTACCTGAGAAGAGGTCTTGCCATGTTTGCCTCTCGGGAGCATTCTGGCCATACTCCATCCAAGACAGATATGCTTATTCTTTTTGTAGTCCATGGTACTTTCAATATTCTATACCAACAGGATCAGATAATTCAACTGCGTCAATTTTTCTTCAGCCTTCCTTACTCAGTTTCCAAATTTGCATGCATATGGAGCAATGGAAAATACCATGGCTCAGGTCAGGTCAACATAGTATAGCAGACTGAGAAACAAGCGGCTGTAAATGTGTAGAGTCATGCTATAATCAGTCCCACTCATTGAATAATTAATGCAAAAAATTAATGCTTATACTTAGCGATCTAGAGTTTAATTAACAAGAGACACAGACACTGAACTTCAAGAGCTATGCTATTTTGATGTTTTGCAATAACATTACCTCCCAAAAGATGGCACTAAGAAACAACCGTTATATGACCTTCAAGTAAATAATAACTGACAGGGAAAAATAAATTGTCGAGCATCTGTAGCTTTATATTTAATTTATTTTCTTTCAGCTTTAAAGGTTTGTTTCTTAAGTCATCCAATACATTGGCATTTATAGGTTAATTTTTAAAAAAAATCAGTTTCCATTATAGCTTTTAAATGAGTAGAAACTTTTATCTGAATCTAAACTCACACATAACTTTATGATTATATGCTTCAGAAGATGATATTTTAAAGCTGATTTTTAAAAAATTCCTTTTTGGCATTGTGTAAGTATGTTCAGAATATACTGCATGAATTTTATATGTAATTCAAATTAATAATATAATTTTAATGAATATGTTATTGAAGCTGCATGTTCTAGAAACTGATGAACTGATTAATATTACTTAATAAATGGCATACCATAAGGGCATCTTTAAACTAATAGTAAAAAACAACCTATAAGTATTGGTGAACGTATGTTTAAATCAAACTACAAAAAAATGCTACCATTTGATATTTGGGGGCTTAAAATCAATCATACTTCACTTAGAAATCCAGGTTCTGTACTAATCAAGGTATAAATGCATGGATCATCATATGAAGAACAACAATAATCCCTTTTATTATAAATAAAGTTGAATTTGGAGAATGCAGTTTATGGACGTGGGTTTCTATATACTGAAATCCAGATTAGTGCAATTTCACCATCTCAAAGGGGCTTTCTATAGAAAGTAAAGGAAAATCTATAGACATGTGTTTCCCAAGAGTAACAGAGAAAGGAAAAATTCTGGGCATCCCTTGCCCAGAGTCTTCCAGCTCACCAGTCAGATACATCATCTTCAGTTAGATCAGCCGAATGAAAGCATGATCATAAACTGTTAGACTGAGTGAGAAGGTAAGGAGAGTCAGGAAGATGAGAACCATGGACTCTTCATGACAGGAAAGGATGATAAGAGCGAAGAACAAGGGCCTTCTAACTCCCAAAGGAATTTCTAATTTAAGAAGACTCTGGGACTGTCCGGGGCCCGGCACAAGCAAACTCCTGAGAACCAGGTGAGAGGTATCCTCTCGGTGGACCTGCGGTTTCACCTGGACAATGTCTCTGCTCACAAACACTTAAGTCAGTCCCGCGGTACACTTTCAACCACCCAGCTTCTCTGCCTGCTGCAGCTCACTGTGTGTACACTCTAGAGGCCAGCAAGACCGCCCTCAGAGCTCCACCTTCAACTCACAGTTTTAATTTAGAAAGAAGCCCAAACTGACCAAGATGGATGTCACTCCGTTCCTTCAACCTCCAGTCACCTCCAACAAGTGAAACATTGCATGTCTGTCATCTTTATGTGTGAGCAAGACAGGACAGCCCATTTAACACGTCTCTGCTGGTCCCCCATGGGTACCCCTGTACCTGAATGACCCGAGCGTTCATGCTTATCACAGGTGGTTTTCTCCCCACTCTCAGAGGAGCCTTGCAGAGGCCTGGCTGCATGTCCCGTGGGGACAGAGGCTGCTGAGTGTGGCCAGCTGCCTGTCCCCAACACCGCAGAGGGCAGGGAAGTGTCAGGTCAAAAATGTAGGAGCCCCTGCTTCCAGCTTCCCTCAATTTGAGTGAATACTTCAAACAGTTTCTGTTTTCCCCAAATGAGAGTGAGCTCCATGACTTTCGACTTAGCTTCAGTCAGTTCCAGTGGGACAACTGGATTGTGGCCCCTCACTGATACAACCCCCGGTCCTGTAAGGGGGACTGTCCTCATGCCGTGGGACATCACTATGGCTCCCAGTGCACAGCCTGATACAGAGCATCATCCATGAGAAACTGGACTCCTCTGTGAGCAGGCCAGCATGCGTGCCTGCCAATGACAGCCCCGTGAGTGTGCTAACGATTGATCCCGATGGCTCACTTGAGAATAAAGAATATGAAGACATCATAGCCACCAAGGACACCTGTCGTTAACACATGCTGCTCCAAAGTGAAGCCGCTTTGAGCTAAGAAAGGTGGGGTGCCTATCCAGCTTCACACAAGGACTCATGGAGCATCATATCTGTGGAGGATGCAGTGGGATGTGGGGTTAGACGGGGGCCTGCAGAGAGCAGTACCTCTGGGGGACAGCATTGTCAAAGGATGGCTTCACATGTTTTCACTGAGTCGGTTTTAGTCCCGAATGAAAATGAAAAGTCAGCATAGAGGAGAACTTTAAATGTCCCCCAACTTCCCCCGTTGGGGTGACTATTTTTCTTTCTCAGATGAGTCTTGTTTTTTGTTGAAAGGTTTTTTAAAAATGTAATTAGCACATCTCTTGGATAGAATTGTAGCTCTATGCAGAGAATTTGGAATGTGATACTCTTACTGAATGGAAGAAAAAATTCCTGTCTGTGGCATAAAAAAGAGAAAGAAAGAAAGAAAGAAAGAGGGAAAGAGAAAGAAAGAGAAAGAAAGAAAGAAAGAAAGAAAGAAAGAAAGAAAGAAAGAAAGAAAGAAAGAAAGAGAAAGGGTTCAGGTCCACTATCAAACCGTCTTAAATATTCCCTAATAATAGGATGTTAGAGTACAAGAGAAATTAATCTTATTGAAGGTCAGTTATGAAATGGAAAATATATAGACTCTAGAAGAGTGCACTAAAAGAACCAGTTCTTATCTTTAAATGTTCTTCTGGAGATTTGGCATAATTTAGCTCTCTCTGAACAGATAAATCCTAGGTCAATGTGATAAAGTTTTGTGCCATCTTGGTTGGGACAAAATTCCCCATGGTTTGGGAGTGAACATCTAGCAAGATCAACGACCTGACTCAATGCAATATAATGAAAAGTCAGTCAGTTGTAAACCTCCATAATAGTTTAAGATGCAGTTAGAATGTAACACCTTTACTCAAGGTACAACCCTGATACAAATCAAAGGAAGTTATCCTTGGGGATATCGCCTTTCCTCTTCCAATAAAATAACACTGTGGAAAAGCTTGCTTGGATTTTTGCTGGGTATAGATCCTGCATCTGACTCATCAACTACCATTTCTTTCTTTTGTTTCCTTGTCTTGCAAAATAGAACAGTTCAATAGGTTTTTAATCTTTTTAAAAAATTGAGCTAAAATTAACATATCATACAATTTAAAAGCTCAATCAAATTGTTAGGTCTCTCTCTCTTGGCTAGATTCCAACCTCAGTCCTTGGCTCCCTGCGAGAAAGATTTCACATCGAAGCCGCGCTCGTGATCCAAGTGAATTTAATGAGAGTTAAAAGAAGCTTCAGGTTTTACGTAGCACCCATAGGATTCCTTTGACCATGAGGCCTGGCAGAGACTGCTCCGGGTCATGCAAGGATCTCTCTCCCACCACGAAGACGACCAGACAAGCCAAGCCAAGACAAGCCCCTCTCCCTCTCGGTTCCTGCCTTTTCAAGGATTCCAGGGGGAGGCATGGTGAACGACCCCAGGTTGATCCCATTGGCTGAATTGCAATCACCTGGTCCAGGTGGGTTGCTCCAGGTGTAACACCTATCCGAGGCCACCGGCGGGAAAATCCAGCTTTGTCCTATGCTGGCTCTCCTGGGCATGTGTCAATGGACTTCCCAATCCCTGATGCTAGCTACCTAACAATATCAAAAATGTTGTAAAATCATTGTCACAATCAACTTTGGAACTTTTCCTTCCTTCTTGTACCCACTGATGTTGGCTCCCATTTCCCCCACCCTCCCCTTTCATACCCCCGGGAAATCATTATTACAGCTACTGTCTTCATAAATCCACTCGTCCTAGTTTCTCTATACAGGTAAACATGCAAAACTAGGACAAAGAGCAAACAGGGACCCAGCAACAATGACCATACAAAATAGGGAGACCAGGAAAGATGGTGTCCAGATAGATTTACCCACCTGGGGCTCCTGCTGCCAGACCAGAAAATTAAGGGCAAGGAGAATGAGTCTGGGAGGCCAAGTCCTAAAATTAGAATCAGGGTAGTAGGGTTTGGCCTAGACTCCTGCTTTTTTAAAAAATTTCACTCACAAAGGGAACTGAGAATGCACTGCAATGCTCTAGGTTCATTGTGCTGGGCTCATGGGTTCCTGACCCCAGCCCCTGCCAGAGCCCTAGTCCAACAGCAGCAGCTATTACACCAGGCTGTTGCCTAAAGGTGGTCATAATCCCAGACTGGAAGAGAGCCTGTGAAAGGTAGTCACAGAACCACACACCAGAATTCCCTGCACTGTTAGCTACCTTGTGCTCATAGCCTAGGGGGGTGGATAGCCATAGATTTGCAGCAATTGAAAAGACATCAGGAAATCTACCCGAGTCAGAATACAGTGTGACAGCACACAAGCGAGTAGCTATAGCTGGGGGCAGGGGGGAGGGGCAAACTCAGTTCCAGTTGTCCGAGAAGAAATCAACCTCTGTGATAAGCTAGATCTCTTCCCCTGGGGGTTCAGCATGACAGCCCTGAAATCAGGGCACCCCACAAGCCCAATATAAAAAAGAGAAAAAATATATTTTCTCTATAAAAACTGCAAGTCCAAGGCTCATTGTTGAACTCCGAGACAAAGCTGAAGAACATGTCCTTGAGCATACATTAACATCATAAGGGAGCCAGAGCTAAGGAGTGCCAGAAGTTAACTACAGAGCCCAGAGACTTTCATCATAACAAAGAGCTTCTGGAGCAAACTGCAGGCTCAGAATAATTCCACTGAGCCCAAATGGAGAGCCCATAGCTGGGGGACCAATTTAATTTTATTCAATTCAAGTTGACCAGGGAGGGGGGAAAAAACAAACTTCTCTGAGCTTCTTGGGGTTCCGCAGTCTTGACACAAGCTAGGACAACTCTACAAGTCCAGTGGGGAGAGCTTCTGTCCACCCTCAGTGGTCCCACACCCAGCTGGAGAGATCCTGCCTGTTTTTCCAGTCCCAAGGTCAGGTGATCAGGGCTCAGCTATCTCCTTACTTTTTATTGTATTTCTTCTCTCTTTATTCTCTCTGCTCTCTTTCCCACCACAGTTGGTCTTAGCAGGCCCAGTTTTTTCCCTTTTTCTTTCGTTTTCTTCTTTCCCTCTCTCTTCTTTCACATGCTACTGCTGGCGTCCCGGCCACTACCCTCCGCGTAGGGCAACTCCACTGAAACAGCAGGAGGAGCTCCAGCCTGCCCTCTGTGGGAGGGCTGCACATCACACAAGGCAGCCCTGCCAGCCCTCTCCAGCCCTCCACACTGCTGAGGAATCCTCCACCTGGCCTCCACGGTGATCTTGCCAACTAGGGCAATTCCGCCGAGTACTTGTGGTACCCTGCACCAAAAGGGCACATCCACTCATCACCTTGGGGCAGGGTTTAAACTCTCCAGCCCCATGTTCATGCAATCAGGAATCAGCTATCTCTCTACTCTTTATTTTTATTTCTTCTCTCTTTTCTACCACAGTCTCAGTGAGCATAGCTGTGTTTTTCTCTTTGTCTTTCTTTTCTTTATCTTCTTTATAATTTTGTTTGCTTCTTTTCTTTTTCTCTCCTCTTCCTCTCTTTCCTTTCACATACACTGTTGGCTTCCAGCCCCCCCTACCCTCTGCCTAGGGCAATTCCTTCCACCCAGTGAGGAGAGCCTTCCCTCTGTGGCAATGCATCACACGACATGACGCAGTGTTGCACATGGCATGGCATGGCACGATGCTCAGCTAGCTCTTTATCTATCTATTTATTTATTTTATTTTCTTCATTCCCTTTTTCTTCCTTTTGCCTCAGAGCAGACAATCCACAAAGAAGATCATATGGCTGGTCCCATTATGAGACATGACTTCCCTCACTGATCCATAACCCTACAGGGCACAACACTGGAGACACAGTGTGGAAATTGCACCTGATCTGATCCCACCACACCAACGCAAAACACTCTGTCTTGGTTTTGTGTATGTCATTATCTCCGTAGTTCTTTAAATAAGATAGGCTGGATGATCATTCTGGAGGTAAAAACAATGGGATCATCGGTTCCAGGGAGACATGGGAGAGGGGGAGGTAGTGGGAAAGGAAGTGGTGCTAACAAACCCAGGGAAAAGGGAACAACAAGTGATCCAAATTGGTGGTGAGGAGGGTGTAGGAGGTCTGTTAGGGCATGATAAAGGGTAATATACCCGAGAGGAATTACTGAAGCTCAAATGAAGGCTGAGCATGATAGTGGGACAAGACAAAAGTAAAAGTAAATAGAGGAAAGAGCTAGTGGGCAAAGGGCATTTATAGAGGTCTAAATAAAGGAATGCACATATGTAAATATATTTATATATGAGGATGGGGAAATCGATCTATGTTCATATATTTATAGGTTTAGTATTAAGGTAGCAGATGAACATTGGGCCTCCAATCAAGTACTCCCTCAATGTAAGAAGATTTTTTTCTTTTAAACTGGCATTCTATGATGCTCACCTTCCTGATACAATTGCTGAAGACAAAGCGGGTTCATAAGCAAATGTGGTGAAGGAAGCTGATGGTACCTGGATATCAAAAGATATAGCATCTGGGGTCTTAAAGATTTGAAGCTAAACAAGCGGCCATCCAGCTGAGAAGCAAAAAAGCCCACATGGAAGAAACACGCCAGCCTGTGTGATCACGAGGTGCCAAAAGGATCAGTTATCAGGCATCAAAGAGCAAAATATCATATCATTGTGTGCTCACTTCCCGTATATAATCACTAAAAAATGAGTACATAAACAAATGTGGTGAAGAAAGCTGATGGTGCCTGGCTATAAAAAGATATAGCATTTGGGGTCCTAAGGGCTTGAAGGTAAACAAGCAGCCAATTAGATGAGGATTATCAAAGCCCACATGGAAGAAGCACGCCAGCTTGTGTGATCACGAGATGTTGAAGGGATCAGGTATCAGGCATCAAATAACAAAAAATCATATCATTGTGAATGAGGAGAGTATGGAGTGGGGACTCAAAGCCTATCTGTAGGCAACTGGACATCTCCTTATGGAAGGGTCATGGGGAGGAGATGAGGCAGTCAGGGTGCAGTGTAGCAATGATGAAACATATAACTTACTTCCAGTTCCTAAATGCTTCCTTCCACCCCACCCCCATCATGATCCCAATTCTACCTTACAAATCTGGCTAGATCAGAGGATATACACTGGTACAGATAGGAACAGAAAACAGAGGGAATCCAGGACAGATGATCCCTTCAGGACCAGTGGTGAGAATGGCAATACTGGGATTGTGAAGGGAGGGTGGGGTGGCAAGGGGGAACCAATTACAGGGATCTATATAAAACCTCCTCCCTGGGGGTTGGACAACAGATAAGTGGGTGAAGGGAGACGTCGGACCGTGTAAGATATGACAAAATAATAATTTATAAATTATCTTGGGTTCATGAGGAGGTTGGAGCAAGGAGGGAGGGGAAAATGGGGAGATGCTGTCAAGGGCTTAAGTGGAGAGCAAATGTTTTGAGAATGATGAGGACAATGAATGTACAAATGTGATGTATGTATGGATTGTGATAAGAGTTGTATGAGCCCCCAATAAAATGTTTTTTAAAAAAGTCACCCAACAGCAGCGAAAATAGTGAGGGATTTCTTTTTTTTTTTTTTCCTTACACATGGAACAATTTTATTTGGTCTGGGAGGGGAGGCTGGGACGGGCAGGGCTAGTGGCCACCTGCGGGGGCTTTCCCGGACATCAGGTGTTCCTCCATTCCGGTTTAGAAGAAACACCCTTATTGATGAAGTCCCCACGCAAGGCCGGCAGCGTAGTGCCTGCCAGGCAGCCTGCGGGAGGTGCGCCCTAGGCACTGCGGGGTCCCTTGGAGAGCAGGGCCTGGAGGTCGGGCTGGAGGTCGATGGTGGGGAAGCGGCGGCTGTACCTGCGCACAGGCACACCATCGCGGCCCACCAAGAACTTCTCGAAGTTCCAGGAGATGTCGCTGAAGCACACAGGCGACCAGGTGATAAGCTTGGGGTTGGTCAGGAGAGAGGTGGCATCTTGGTTGGGCGCCGGCAGGGCCTCCCGGAGGAAGGCAAAGAGCAGGTGAGAATTGGCGCCGGTCACCTCGCACTTCTCAAACAGGCAGAAGTTGGGCTTGAACCTGCCGCCAGGTCGTATGTGCTTGAGGAAATTCAGAACCTCTTCATTCTTGGTGTTCTCCTGATGCCCAAACTGGTTGCACGGGAAACCTAGCACGACCAGGCCCCGGGGGCCGAGGCGCCGCTGCAGGTCGTTCATCTGGGTGTAGTCCCGGACCGTGGTGCCTCAGAGCAACGCCACGTTCTCGATGAGCAGCACCTTGCCCTGCAGCGAGGCCAGGCAGTGAGGGATTTCTTAGAAGAAAACTTTCCAAGCTTAATAAATGAAAATCAGGCAATGGTTTAGGTGACCTGGAGAACACCAACTAGTCTGAAGCCCAAGAAGAAGTCTCCAAGATACATAACGTATTAGTTACCTAATTTGTGTCAATTTAAGGATTTAGAGTGCAGGGGTAGAGTCTAGGCTGTCAAACTGGAGATAGCCAATGAGACTTCTGTGAGCATGGCCCTCTCCTGAGAATTCTGGTAAATCTGGTACTTCCCTCTTGGAGGCAGAAAACACATCTCTGCTACTCCTTGGGAGACATTGCAGAAGACAACCCACATGGACGCAACCAGACTTCAGAAGCCGGATTAGCCACCGAGAGACCCCTGCCAGCATTGAGATGCTTACAACACCACTGGACCCAAAGACTTTCTGCCCACTGGCTTATGATCATCCTGCATTTGGCTTCATTGCATGTGTTTCATGAGTCTGAAGAGGACTTTATAGATTGGTATTGGACATATGGGCTAATATCAGACTTATGGCCTTGGACTGGACTGGACTGGGATGTTTTCTCAATGTTCAATTCCTCTTGTATATAAACCTTTCCCTTATATACATGCGTGTCCATGGATTTGTTTCTCTAATCCACCCAGACTAACACGCATAGTAGTTAAATTATCCAACTATGAGGGAAGGATGATAATCATCAGAGGAGTTGGGAAAAACAAATAGTCACTTATAAAGGCACCCAAACAAGAATATGCTCAGACCTATCAGTGGACACGGTGAAGAAGAGTACGGATGGAGTAACATATTCCAAAAAGTGAAGGAAAATAACACAAAACCAAGAAGACTCTATTCTGCCCAATTATTTATTAAGATAGATGGAGAAGTAAGAGTCTCCCCAGACAAGGAAAAAGTTAAAGAATACGTAAAAAGAAACCCAGCCCTACAAAAGATCCTTGCTGACCCAGTATGGGCAGAATATCAACACTCACCAAGCAAAACCAAGTGAATATCACATAGAACAATTCCACTCAGAAGGTGACAAAGAGAAAACAGCCACTAAGATAGTATTAGCTCTATGGTGGAAAGAAGGCAAGAATGAATCATACACACACACACACACACACACAACACAAAATGATAATATAGGTAGGTAGGAAAACACCCCCCAAAAAAGGTACAAGATGGCATAACAGAGTTCACAGATGGTTGTAATAAACTGAATATCAATAGACTGAACTCAGTCATTAAAAGGCAGAGGCTGGAAGACTGGCTTGAAAAACATAACCTGTTGATCTACTGCCTACAGGAGACACATCTCAAGCTTACAGACAAAAATAGGCTGAGAATTGAAGGATGGAGAAAATATACCAAGCAAATAGCAATTAAAAAAAAGCAGGGGTAACAATCTTAATCTGTGAAAAAATTGATCTCAGTGTGTAGGCCATAACAAGAGACAAGGAGGGACACTATATAATGCTCAAGGGAACAGTAGACAAAGATATAAGGCCAAGAAAAGGCATCAACGGTATTCATCTGGGGAAGGAAGGGGCAAAAACTATTGTTATTTGCAGACGATATGATCTTAAATAAGAAAAAAACTGCCCACTAAGGAGGTGGGTAAAAGACCTGAACAGAAGTTTCACAAGGGCAGAAATTTGAATGGCCAATAAACATATGAGAAAATGTTCCCGATCTTTAGCCATAAGAGAAATGCAAATTAAAATTATGAGATACCAGCTAACATCCTCAAAGATAACCCAATTCAAAAAGTCAGAAAGTAACAAGTGTTGGAGGGGCTGTGGGGAGATAGAAACTCTTGTTCACTGCTAGTGGACCTGTAGGTATGTACAGCCATTATGCAAATAGATTTGACTTTATCTAAACAGATGGAAATCGAGCTATCATATGGCCCAGCAATTCTCTTACTGGGAATATACCCAGAAGAGGAAAGAAACAAACCACGGACAGACATCTGTGCTCCAATGTTCATCAAGGCACAGTTCACAATCACAAGGAGTTGGAAACAACCTAAATTTCCATCACCAGACGAATGGATCAAAAAATTGTCATACATACATACAATGGAGTACTACACATCCCTAAAACGCAGTGATGAACACATGAGGCACATTGTCTCATGGGAAGAACTGGAGGAAATCATGCTAAGCAGAGTAAGCCAAGCACAAAAGGACAAGTACAACATGGATCCACTGAGGTAAGCTTAAAAAATGGGGCATAGGAGAAAAGCTACTATATACATACACTCCTTCGGTGAGGTCCAGGTACTATGGCAGGGGCCAAATCCAATCCAGGGATACATACAGCAACCAACTAAATAGGAGGGGGAAGAAAGGAAAAAAGAAAGAAAGAGAGAGAGAGAGAGAGAGAGAGAGAGAGAGAGAGAGAGAGAGAGAGAGAGAGAGAGAGAGAGAGAGAGAGAGAGAGAAAGGAAGGAAGAAAGGAAGAAAGGAAGAAAGAAAGAAAGAAAGAAAGAAAGAAAGAAAGAAAGAAAGAAAGAAAGAAAGAAAGAAAGAAAGAAAGACATGGGTAGTGTGGGGAGCAGGGCACAAAACCACCCAAGGGAAGGGTATTGTTTATATCTCCACGGGAGAGGGAGAGAGAGCCCAGGCTTCAACCTGATGCACCAAGACATGAATATAACATAGCGACATGTACCAGGGAGCCAATAAAGAGGTCTGTGGGACCTGTTCCAATCTCCACTATGTGGTCCCCCACTCCCACCCCCCTAGATGAAAGCACTTCAGGGGACAGCACTGAAGCTACAACTTGGAGAGAGTGGCACATCTGATTAGAGTACACAGGAGAAAAGAAGAGGGATGAAGAGGGAGAGGCCCAACAAGCCCTGAGGACGATATTCTTGCTCAGCGAAGACAAAGCACAGAGAGGACCATAGGGCTGGCCCCACCACAAGACAAGACACTCCTCAGTGAACCACAACACCACAGGGGATAACACTGGAGACACAGTGTAGGAATTGTGCCAAATATGATCCCATTACACGGAAGTGAAACACTAAGGGCATGCAACAGAACAGCAAGGGGAACAATATGATGAAATCTCCTCCAGGGAATACCAAAAATAGACTTTGGAGACAGAGTGTGGCACCCCATCAGACTCTACAGGAAACACTTGTAAAAGCCAGCAAACAGACCTTGAACTATTTATAGGCTTTTCCATTTTTGTCAGTGGCTTTCTTCTTGTTGTTATTATGTTTTTGTTACTATTATTTTGTTGGTTTTGACTTCCTTTGTTGTTTTACTTGGCTTTGCCTGTTTTTTGTGTGTGTCCTTATTAATGTTTCTGCATGTCCATCTAGATAATATAGGTGGTATAAACAATTCAGAGACAAAAAGAATGAGACAGATGGTTCCAGGGGGATATGGGAGCAGGGGAGGTGGGAGAAAGGAAAGAGGGGGAGGAACCAACCTAGCGACTAGGGAGCAACAAGTGAACTAAAATAAATGGAAAGAAGGGCATAGGATGCCTAGTGGGGCTTGATCAAGGGTAATGTAGGAGTGAGGAATTCCTAAACCCAAATGAAGGCCAAATATGATGATGGGACAAGGGGAAAGTAAAAAGAAATAGAGGAAATAACCAGGACACAAAGGCCATTTAAAGAGGTCTAAATACAGGCATGTACATATGTAAATATATTTATATATAATGAGAGGGGAATAGATCTATGTACTTCTACCTATATGTTAAGAATTAAGGTTGCAGATGGACATCGGGCCTTGATTCAAGTATGCCCTCAACGCAAGAACACTTTGTTCTAATAATCTAGCATTCTGTGATGCTCACCTTCCTGACATGATCACTGAAGACAAAATGGGTGCATAAACAATTGTGGTAAAGAAAACTGATGGTGCCGGGCTATCAAAAGATATAGCATCTGGGGTCTTAAAGGTTTGAAGATAAACAAGCAGCCACCTAGCTGAGAAGCAACAAAGCTCACATGGAAGAAGCACACCAGCTATGTGATCATGAGGTGTAGATGGGATAAGTTATCAGGCATATAAGACCCAGAACAAAATCATACCCAATGTGAATGGGTGGAGAGCGACTTGGAGACCCAAAGCCCATCTGTAGACAATTGGACATCCCCTTACTGAAGGGTCACAAGGAAGAGATGAGGCAACCAGGGTGAAGTATAGCACCTATGAAACACATAACTTTCCTCTGCTTCTTTAATGCTTCCTCCCACCCCCCACACTGTCATGGCCTCAATTCTACCTTACAAATTGGATTAGACTAGAACATAGATACTGTTACAGATAGAGCCAGAAACACAGGGAATCCAGAATAGATAAATCCCTCAGTACCACCAATGAGAATAGAGATATTAGGAGGATAAGGGGAAGATAGGGGTAGAAAGTGAAAATTGATCACAAGGATCAACATATAATCCCTTTTCAAGGGGACGAACAACAGAAAAGTGGGTGAAGAGGACAATGTAAGTTATGAAAATAATGATCTTTAACTTATCAAGGGTTAATGTGGGAGGGCAGTTGGGGGAGAGAGGGAGAAAACGAGGAGTTGATATCAAGGGTTCAAGTAGCAAGAATATGCTTTGAAAATGATGATGTATATGTACAAACATTCTTGACACACTGGATGAATGTATGGATTGTGATATGAGATTTAAGAGCCCCAATAAAAACATTTAATTTAAAAAATGAAAATGGAGTAAACAAAAACAAAACAAAAAAAAACAGAGAGACCTCAATCTAGGAGATAGAAAATTTTAAATTTTAGAATAAATTCACATTGCTTCTAGAGGAAAACTGAATGACAAAGTGTTACATTTTAGCCTAAATACAATCCCTAAAATCCACATGCAATGCTTTCCTCTGATAATAGGGCTGTTTCTGTTTTTAGTCTATGAGCAGTAGGGATTCATTGGGAACTCAATCCACAAAGGGACAGTGAAAATAGATTTGGGGCTACCACTATCATCCAGATGTTTAGAATTTAGGCAATGGTACAATTCCCTCCTCTGGGTTTGCATCTTATTATTTATAATCCTTGGATCATACAGGCTGATATACATCTTCCATGTTGACTTAGCTGACTCCTCATTTGCATGGCTGCTTGATTTGAAACAGGTCTTGAAGACTCCTGATCCTGTTTTCCATGATAATAGAGCATCATCTGATTTCTTTGCCTCATTTTGCTATGACACTCATGTCTCTAGTGCTCTCTCCATGAGTATCGGCAGTCAAGTGATCAAAAGATGTATTGCATTGGGTAAATCCCTTTCTCCAGATCTCTTTAGAGTACTGAAAAGCAAGGATGTTACTTTGAGGACTAATGTGCACCTGATGCAAGCCATGGCATTTTCAGCTGCCTCATATGCATGTGAAAGTTGAGTATTTATTAAGGAAAAGCAAACAAGAATTGATGTTTTGAATTGTAGTGCTCAACTGCTAGAAGGAAAATTGATCTGTGTGGAACATGTGTGACTGGAGTGCTCCTTAAAGACAAAGATGAGGAGACTTTGTCTTAGATACTTTTTGCATGTTCTCAGGAGCTACCATTCCCTAGAGAAAGACATCATGTTTTATAAAGTAGAGGTGCAGCTAAAAAAAGGAAGGCTCTCAAGGAGATGAAGTGACATAATGGGTGCAAAATTGGCTCAAGCTTAGGAACAACTTCTAGGATGGTGCAGGGCTGGGCAATGTTTTGTTCTGTTCTGCATTCAATTGTTATAGGTTGGAATATACTTGATGGCACCTAAGAATAACAACAATGTAAGCAATCAGTGAATACAAAGCAATTCCACTCCAAGGTAAAACCCATCCTCTGAACAAATGGAAGAAACAAATTATCCAACTTCATATGAATAAAGATGAACAAAGAACTCGAAAGGAAGAACAGGTATGAGGCCTTGTACTACTGGATCTCGAAACCTATCACATAGTCTTGTGCTGGTATGTGGCAGATATATGGACCCATGGAACAGAATAGAAACATCAGCATTAAAGCATTTGCCTACAGGCAACTAATTTTTGACAAAGGATCAAGAAACATAACATTGGAAAGAGACTCTCTACAACATATGGTGATATAAAAACTGGAGCTACATCTGCAGAAGTATGAAAGAGGGCCAACACCTCAATCCAGCACAAATAAAGTCAAGGTGGATTAAAGACTTAAATGTAAACCCCAGGGACATAAGGATCATCTATGAGAAAATTGGGACAAAGTTATCCGTCCTTTCGCAGGGTATACACAGTTTACCAAATATAGTCAAGGAAGATCACACAGTGAAGACGAAATAGATGGCTGGGACTTATTAAAAATAAAACACTTGTTGTTGTTGTTAAGTGCCACCAAGCTGCCTCCAACCCATAGAGAGCCTATGTGCAACAGAACTAAACACTGCATGGTCCTGTGCCATCCTCACAATTGTTCCTGTGCCCGAGGCTCTTAATGCAGCCACTGTTTAATGCAGCCACTGTGAAAATCGATCTCATTATGGTCTTCCTCTTTTTCACGGCCCTTCCACTTTACCAAACATGATGTCCTTCTCAAGAGATTGGTCTCTCCTGACGATATTTCCAAAGTATGTAAGATGAAGCCTTGCCATCTTGCCTCTAAGGAGCACCTGGTTTTAGTTCTGCCAGTACAGAATAGAGAGTGTTTTATCCTTTGAGCAGTCCATGGCACTTTCAATATTCTTCCCCAGCACCACAATCCAAATGCATGCATTCCCCTACAGTCTTCCTTATTGAAGGTCCAACTTTCACATGTATATGATGTAATGGAGAATCCCATGGCTTGAGTCAGGCACAATTTAGTCCTCAAATTAACATTCTTGCTCTACAATACTCTAAAGAGATCTTGTTCAGAATACGCCCCCCCGCCCCCCGGTGCAATGCATTGTTTGATATCTTAACTACTGATTCTATGAGCATTGTTTGTGGATCCAAGCAAGATGAAATTCTTGGCAACTTCAAACTTTTTTCTTTTCATCATAATGTTACCTATTGGCCCACTCGTGAGGATCTTGAACTTCTTTACACTAGGTTGTAATCCATACTGATGGTTACAATCCTCGATCTTCATTAGAAAATACTTCAAGTCCTCTGCATTTCCCCAAAGCAGGATTGTGTATGAGAGGCTGTCAATAAGCTTTCCTCCATTCCTGATGTTGCACTTTTCTTCATATAATACAAGTTCTCGTGGTTTTGCTCAAAATATAGATTGAACAAATATTGTCAGTGAGAGGATCCAGCCCTGTCACATACCTTTCCTGATTTTAAACCTTGAAGTATTCCTTTGTTCTGTTTGCAGAACTGTTTCTTATACACATACAGTCTCTGAATGAGCACAAGGAAGAGTTTTGTGCAAACTTTTTTTTGATATTCTCTGCTTTCAGCCAAGAATTATCTGACATCAGCAATGATATTCCTTTTTCCAAGACCAGATCTGAACTTGGCCTTAACCTTTGGAAGCTCTTTGTGAATATACGGCTGCAACCTTTGTTAGATAATCTTCAGCAACATTTTATTTGCATGTAAGATCAATAATACAGTTTTCTAATTTGAGCATTCTGTTGGGTCACCTTTCTTTGGAATGGGTACAAATATGTATCTCTTCCAGTCAGTTTGCCCAGTAACTATCTTTCAAATTTTCTGGCATTGACCAGTGAGTGCTTCCGGTTTTCCATTTAGTATCTCAAAACAAGTCAATTGATATTCCATCAATTCCTGAGCCTTGTTTTTGGATAATGCTTGAACATGTTTTGGAGAGGGCAGCTTGAACTTCTTCCTTCAGCACTTTTTGTTCTTGCTCATATGCTACCTATTGACATGGTTGTATGTCAGATAGTTCTTTTTGGCACAGTAACTGAGTATTCTTTCCGTCTTCTTTGATGCTTCATGTATCATTCAATATTTTCGCATATAACCTTTCAATATTGCAACTCAAGGCATGAATTTTTTCTTTAGTTCTTTCAGTTAAAAATACGCTGATGTGTTCTTCCTCTTTGGTTTTCTAGTTCTAGGTCTTTGCATATTTCATTTTAATATTTTACGTTTTCTTCTCGATATGACCTTTGAAACTTTCTTTTTAGCTCTTTGGCTTCATTATTTCTTCTGTTTATTGCAGTCACTCTATGGTTAAGAACAAGTATTGGCATCCCTTCTGACATCCCCTTTAGTCTTTTCATTTCTATGTTTTTAATGATCTTTTTACTTTCTTCATGAATGAGGTTCTTGATGTCTTTACACAGCTCATTAGTCTTCTGTGATTAGTTTTCAATGTATCAAATGTCCTTTTGAGATATTCTTGAAGTTCAGGTTGATAGACTTAAGGTCACATTTTGGCTTTTGTGGACTTGCTTTTATTTTCTTCAGCTTTAACCTGAATCTGCATATGAGCAATGGTGGTCTGTTCCACAGAAAGCAGCTGGAGTGGTTTTAGCTGCTGATGTTCAAATGTTTCATTGTCTCTTCCAACAGATATGGCCAACTTGATTTCTGTGTATTCTACCTGGAGAAGTCCATGTGTATGAATCACCTTTTGTGGTGTTGAAAAATGGCATTTGATATGAACAAGTTGTTGGTGTTGCAAATTCTATCATTCAATCCCAAACTCCGTGTCTATTACCAACACATATTTTCCAAATACTATTTGTCCTCTTTGTTTCTAACTTTTGCATTCCATTCATCAATAATTATCAATGTGTGTTTGCTTAATTTCCAGCTGAAGATGGTGGTATAATTCTTCAACTTCTTCATTACTAGTTTTTGTGGTTGGTGCATAAATTTGCAATATAGTTGTATTGATTGGATTTCCTTGAAGGCAGATTGATATAATCCTATCACAGACAGCATTGTACTCTTCTAGACTAATTTTGCAATGTCTGTTCTGTCAGTGACTGTAATGCCATTCTCCTTGATGGTGTCATTCCTGGTGCAGCAAATCACACAAATTTATTGTTCAAAATAGCCAATCCAGTCTGTTTCAGTTTGCCAAGGCCTAGAAATTTGATATTTATACATTGTTTCATTTTGATGATGTTCAATTTTCCTAGAGTCATACTTGGAACATTCCAAATTCTGATTAGTAGCAGATTTTTGCAGCTATTTTTATCTTACCTTTAGTTGTGCCCCATCAACAAATGGAAATCCCAATGGATCCATTTCCATAGGATTTATCCTATTCAAGTCACCATGGCTGTCTCCATTCTGAGAAAGTAGCTCCTTTTGATCACATTTTGAGTTCCATGTGACTCTAGAGGTCCACCTTCTGTTACTATATCCAACAATATTCCATTTCCACTCACTAGGTTTTCAGAATTTGACAGTGTTTCAAAGTTATGCACAAAGTTTTCAGTGATTACTTCCTGGGAAGTGGGAAACTGAGTATTCTTAGTCTGGAAGCTCTGCTGAAATCTGATCACTTTGGGTGACTCTGTTGGAATTTGAAAGCAACACAGAAGCCAGTACAGGACAACAAACTGAGAGACAATAGTGGATTTCTTTAGGTTGTATAAACATTTACTATGTTAAGTATTCCTATCTATGACCATGGAATACTCTTCCATTTGTCTAAACAATATTTTGATTCCTTTTAATACTGTTCTGTAATTTTCTTTATAGAGGCCTTATATTTCTTTGATTAAATTTATTCCTTATTATTTAATCTTTTGTGGCTATTGTAAATTATATTGTTTTCTTGATGTCTTTTTCAGAGTTCCTTTTGTTGGTAAACAGGAATCTGATTGATTTCTGTTTATTATTAAAGAAAAGGTGTGTTTATTCAATCAATTAATGAACATTTATTGAATATGCTCATGTGCTAAATGCTCTATTGAACATTGGGGATGCAAATTGTTCTTAACATAGTTTCCATACTCAAAGAATACAACTTATGTTCTAGAAAGGAATGACTACAATGGAATGAAAAATTAAAACATATTATTTACATCATGTGTTGGAGGTATCCATCAAGTGACTAATGTGGCAACGCACAAAGTAAGAAGCAGGAGTTTTTTGGTTGAAATGACAACATGTAATTGGAAGAGCATTCTGGAAAGAAGAGTTGCCAATGAGAAGGCCAGGAGATGGGATGATGGCGCCGGGAGTTACTCTAAGTAGCTTGGTATGCTTGCAGCTAAGGGATGAAAGATGAAGTTGGAGTGATAAGCGGGGTCCAGATCACGAAAGGCGTGTCTCTTCAGTTGTTTGTTTTGTTACAACTCACTTTGTTCCAGAAGAGATTTCAGATGCCTTGACAGGCCACGAATATCCTCATCAACATGTGGAGCGCTGCTTAAGAGGTTGGCACGCCTCAAGAGGTGTACGGCTCTATCTGATTTGTATTTTAGAAAGATGAACCTGTCTTTTTTTTAAAAAGCCCTCATCATTCTCAAAATTCACCTTCCACTTGGGTTCCTGGAATCAGCTCCTCATTTTCCTTTTTTCCCTCCCCCTCCCTCCCCACTCCCCCCTCTCTCATGAACGCTTAATAATTTATAAATTGTTATTTTATCTTATCTTACACTGTCCGGTGTCTCCCTTTACCCAATTTCCTGCTGCCCATCCCCCAGAGAGGAGACCATGTGTAGATTCCTGAGACTGGTCCCCCCTTTCTACACCCCCTTCCCTCCCAGAATCGCCACTCTCACCATTGGTCCTGAGGGGTTCATCTGTCCTAGATTTCCTGTGTTTCCAGATCCCAACTCTACCGCTGTGATTCCTCCGGTCTAACTAGGTTTGCAAGGTAGAATTGGATCATGACAGTTTGAGGGGAGGAAGCGTTAGGGAAGGGGGAGACGTCAGACAGTGTAATATATGACAAATAATAATAATATATGAATGATGAAGGGTTCAGAGGGTGCGGGGGTGGGAAGGGAGGGGGAAAATGAGCAGCAGATATTAAGGGTTCAAGTAGAAGGCAAATGTTTTGAGAATGATGATGGCAACAAATGTACATATGTTCTTGATACAATGGATGTATGAATGGATTGTGATAAGAATTGTACAAGCCAACAATAAAATGATTTTTTAAAAAAGAACTAGAGGAAGGTTGGGAGTTTCATTATTGCTACACTAAACCCGAGGGACTCATCTCCTACCCACTACTCCTCTGCAAAGGATGTCCAGTTGTCTATAGATGTGCATTGGGTCCCCATCATGCACTCCCCTCATTCATGATGATATGATATTTTTTTTCTCCCCTGCCTTTGGTGCTTGAAACCTGGTCCCCTCGGTATGCTGCTTCCATGTGGACTTTGTTGCTTCTGGGCTAGATGGCCGCTTGTTTACTTTCAAGCTTTTAAGTCCCCAGACGCTATATCTCTCAATAGCAGGGAACCATCAGCCGTCTTCACCACACTTACATATGCACACATTCGTCTTCAGCTTTTATGTGGGGAAGGTGATCACTCAATGATGGTTTTTGTTCTTTGGTGTCTGCTACCTGATGCCTTCAACACCTCGTGTTCACGTAGGCTTGTGTGCTTCTTCTCTGTGGGCTTTGTTGCTTCGGAGCTAGATGGCTGCTTGTTTGCCTTCAAGTCTTTAAGACACCAGACACTATATCTTTTGATAGCCGGGCACCATCAGCTTTCTTCACCACGTTTGCTTATGCACATGTCCGTCTTCAGAGATCATGTCGAGAAGGTGGGTATCATGGAATGAACATTTAGCTGAGCATGGAGCTCTTGTATTGAGGGAATGTGCATGAGGACCCCCAATTTCCACCTGCTACCCTACTACTGAACCTATTAATATATGCATATAGGTCTATTTCCCCCATAATCATAAATATATTTACATATGTACCTGTCTGTATTTAGGCTTCTATGTATGCCCTTTGCCTCCTACTCCTTTCCTCTATTTCCTTATACTTTCCTCCTGTCCCTCTACCATGCTCAGCCTTCATTCTGGTTTCAGCAATTCCTCTCATTTACCTTTCCCTTGGTCACTCCCTACCAGTCCTCCCATCCCCTCCCTCCACTGGTTTTGAACTACTCGTTGTTCCCTTGTCCCTGGGTTGGCCAACACCTCCTCCCTTCCCCTACCTCCCACACTCTCATGTCCCTTCGGGACCGTTGGTCCCGTTATTTTCTTCTCACCTTGTTTGTCCAGCCTATCTTATCTAGGTGGACCTGCAGATATAGTAATATGTGCATAAAAATGTGGATGGCTTTGACAGCACCAAAGTGGCACATAAGAACATGGCATGAATGGCAGAAACACTGACAAGCTAACAAACAAAAAGTCACTGACATACAAAATTTAAAATAAGAGAAAAAAGAAAAAACAAAACAAAAAGACAGCCAAAAAAAAAAAAAAGCCTGTTAGTATTTTAAGGTCTGTGTATTGACCTTTAGGAATGTTTTCCGGACGAGTCTGATAGAATGCCACATCACAGCCCCAAAGTTCATCCTTTATACTCCCTCAGGACCTCCTTGCTCTGCTTACCCCGCCCCTCCATTGTATGCCCCAGTGTTTTGCCTCAGTGTGGTGGGGTCAGTTCAGTTGCACACCCAGCACGGTGTCTCCCATGCTGTCCTGTGTAGGGCCATAGGTCAGTGCAGGATGCCGCATGTCGCCGTGGGGCTGGCTATATGGTCCTCTCTGTACATTGGGCCCTCTGAGCTGGGCTATTGTCCTCTGAGCTTTGTGGGCCCAGGTGTGCTCTGCTGTGTTCTTCCTCCTTCCTTTGCTTCAGCTTCCTTATGGGTGTGGTGTGGTGTCAGTTCCCTTCCCACACCAGGTGATCTATTTTAATTTTCTGTGGTACTCTTTTCGATGGTGGGGGTCGGGCAAATTCTGGTTTGGGCCAGCATATGGTCCAGTCACTCTGTGGATTCCTCCACGTGTTACGTTGCCCTCCTGGTTTGGCGTGTCATGGTAGGGTCCGTATGCATGTTCCAGTACTGTGGGGACACAACCAATACTCTCCCCCTGGGTGGGTTAGTGCCCTGTTCCCCCCTTGCCATCCACTCGGTTTCTCCCCACCCTGCTTCTCCCTCCACCTGCCCCCTTCCTCTTCTTTATATTGGGTTCTCATGTATCTCCCTAGGTGGGGGCCTGCTTTCCCTCCAACTATGTATGCTTCCACCTGTTTATTGTGAGATAGGCGTTTATTCTTCTATTCCTGGCATACTGATTGTACTTACCTTAGGGGACTTATGTTATACCTGTCCTTTTGAGTTTGACTTACCTCGCTTAATATGATTCCTTCCAGCTCGTCCCATGAAACAACATGTTTCATGTGATTGTCTGTGCTTTTCAGTGCTGCATAGTACTCCATTGTGTATATGTGCCAGAGTTTACTAATCCACTCATCTATCAATGGAAGCTTAGGCTGTTTCCAAGTCTTTTAGATTGTGAATTGTGCCACAATAAACATTAACACAGATGACTTGTTGTGTTTTATTTGTTGCTTCCACCGGGTATATGCCCAGTAGAGGGATGGCTGAGACATAAGGTAGATCAATTTCCATTTTCTTTAAGTATTGCCAGATTGCTTTCCACAGTGGCTGTACAAATCTACATGACCACCAACAGTGGTGGTGGGTTCCTACTTCACCACAGCCCCTCCAACACTTGTTGCTCTCTGATTTGCTGATTTGGGCTAGGCTCAGGGGTGTTAGGTGGTATCTCATGGTTGTTTTGATTTGCATTTCTTTATGACTAATGACCTGGAACACTTTCTAATACACCTATTGGCAATATGGGGCTCCTCCCTAGTGAAAGTTCTTTTCAGTTCTTTTGCCCACTTTCTTAGGGGGTTAACTGTTTTCTTGTATTTGAAGGTCATGATGGTGTTATAGATTTTAATAATTAGTTGTTTGTCTGATGTGTCATTGCTAAAAATCCTCTCCCAGTTTGTGGCTTGTCTTGTCACCCCTTGCTGAAATCTTTCGAGGTGCACAGGTATTGCATTCTTATTAAATCCCATTTGTCGATTTCCAGTTCACCTTTGTGTGTACCCTTCCCTACTGCAGTGAGCCTATGAGTTCCCTGGATCAGTCCTCTGAGGTTAGTTCCAATCTCTCCTTGATGGTCCTGATGGTTTGGGGTTTAACTTCTAGGTCTGTGATTCACCTTGAGTTTATTCTTGTGCATGAGGTGAGGTAAACGTCTTGTTTCATCTTTCTACATGTGGATATCCATTGTTTCCAGTACCACTTGTTAAAAAGGACATCCGTTTCCCACTTGATGGTTTTGGGACTCTTGTCGTAGATCAGTTGCCTCTATGCTGAAGGTTTTATTCATGAACTTTCTATTCTTTCCCCCGGTCTGAGTGCCTGTCATTGTGTCAGTATCACGCTGTTTATACCACTGTAGCTGTGTAATAGGCACTAAAATCGGGTAAGGTGAGACCTCCCATTATGTCCTTCTTCTCGAGGAGTTCTCTGCTAATTCTGGCTTTCTTTCCTCTCCATGTGAAATTGGTGGTCAGTTTTTCCTATTTGTTGAAGAAGGTTGATGGTATTTGAATTGGCATAGCATTGAACCTGTAAAGTGCTTTAGGTCATACTGTCATCTTTACTATGTTGAGTCTTCCAATCCACAGGCAGGGGATGTTCTTCCATTTGTGGAGGTTGCTTTTGGTTTCCTGTAGTAGGGTCTTATAGTTATCCTTGGATAGGTCTTTAGTATTTTTTGTTAAATATATTCCTAGTTATTTCAGTTTGTTCTTAGCTACTGTGAAGGGCGCTTCCTTCTTAATCCCCTCTTCCATGGTCCTCTCCGATGTGTATAGAAAACCTACTGACTTCTGTTTATTGATCTTGTATCCTGCTACTCTTCCATATTCCTTTCTCGCTGTAAGTACTCCAGCTGTGGAACTTTTGGGATTTTCAATGTACAGGATCATGTCGTCTGCAAATAGCGATAGTTTCACCTCCTCCTCTCTCATTTGGATTCCTTTGATGTCTTTCCACTGTCTTATGTTGTTAGTCAGAACCTTCAAAGCGATATTGAATAGAAGTGGGGACAGGGGGCATCCTTGTCTTTTACACATTTTCAGTGGGATTGTTTTTGTCTTTTCTCCATTAACTATTATGTTAGCCAATGACCTTTCATAGATAGCTTGAGGATCTTACCTTCCAATCCTATCTTCATGAGTGTCTTGATTAGGAATGGGTGTTGGATGTTGTCAAATGCCTTTTCTGCATCTATGGATATTGTCATATGGTTTTTATGCTTTTTTATTCTCAATGTGATGTATATATTGATGGATTTTCAGTTGTTAAACCAGCCCTTCATCCCTGGGATGAATCCTACCTGGTCGTGGATGATGTGTTTTATATACTTTTGTATTCTACTGGCCAATATGTTGTTAAGGATGTTTGCATCTATGTTCATTAGAGTTATTGGTATGTAATTTTCTATACCTGTGGGGTCTTTGCCCTATTTGGGTATCAAAGTAATGCTGGCTTCGTAAAATGAGTTTGGGTGTTTGCAATCCTCTTCTATGTTGTGGAGCACTTGTGGAGGATTAATGTCAACTCTTCCCTGAATGGTTGGCAGACTTCTGCTGTGAAACCACCTGTCCCTTGGCTTTTTTTGTTTGTTTGTTAGTAGGTTTCTGATGACCCTCTCTATTTCTTCATTCGCTATGGGTTTGTTGAGGTTCTTGATCTCTGTCTGATATAATCTAGATAGAGAGTGTTTTTCCAAATATTCATCCATGTCTTCCATGTTTCTGAATTCATTAGAATACAGACCTTCATAGTACTTTGTGATTATCCTTTTAATCTCACTGGGGTCTGTTGTTATTGTCCCTGATTCATCCCTCATCCTGACTATTGATGTTTGCTCCTTTCTATCCTTGGTAAGCTTTTCCAGAGGACTGTCAATTTTGTTAATTCTTTCATAGAACCAGCTTTTAGCTGCATTTATCTTTTGCATTGTTCTCTTGCCTTCCCACTGGTTTAACTCCGCCCTGATTTTTATTATTTCTTTTCTCTTGCTATTGGAAGGGTTGCTCTGCTGACTCTGTTCTAGTTGTTGGAGGTTTTGTTTTAACGTATTTGTCATACACACCTTTCTTCTTTTAAAATATGTGCATTTAATGATATCCAGCTACCTCTGTTAACTGCCTTCGCAGTGTCCCATAAATTTTGATACATTGTATTCTCGTTCTCGTTAGTTTTCAAAAACTGTCTAATATCCTCTCTGATCTGCCCCTGTAGCCATTCATGTTGTAGGAGATGGTTTTTCATTCTCCAATTGGTTGCCCTTGCTTTTCTGGACATCCTCTTAATAATCTCCAGGTTCATGACATGGTGATCTGAGAAAGATGTCTTGATAATATCTATGTGTTTCAATTTACTCAGACTGGAATTATGCCCCAGCATGTGGTCTATTCTTGAAAAAGGTCCATGTGGATTTGAAAAGAATGTGAAGTCCTTTGCGTTTGGATGGCAGTTCTATAGATGTGTATCAGGCCCTTTTGCCTAATTAAATTGTTTGGCTCTATGGCCTCTTTGATGAGCTTCTTTCCGTTATCTGTCTTTTTTCTGATAGCAGAGTGTTAAAGTCATCTACTATTATTGTTGATTCTGTGATTTCTTTTTTGATCTTTTTAAAAGTTTGTGTGACGAAATTAGCTGCACCATTATTAGGAGTGTTAATATTCAATATGCTAAGTGCTTCCTGGTTTACTGAACCTTTGAGCATTATGTAGTGTCCCTCTTTGTCTCTTTTTATGATTTGGATCTTGAGGTCCATTTTCTCAGAGATTAAGAGAGCCACCCTGCCTTTTTGGAGTTACCATCCGATCGGTAAACTTTCTGCCAACCCTTTATTCTTATTATACTCTTGTCTGTGTGCATAAGATGTGTCTCTTGCAGGCAATAGATTGATGGATTATGTTTTCTGAGCCAGTCCTCAAGCCTTTTTTCTTTTAAAGTATGAATTGGGTCTATTCGAATTTAGAGTTATTATCACTATGTGTGGATTCATAGTTGCCATACCCTGTTTTGTGTTTTCAGTCCTTACCTATCTCACTTCATATCAGTGTGCTGTGTTTGAGTGGAGAGGTTCTATCTTGCCCTCTTTTCCATCTGAGACCCTGTTGTCCTGGTAATTGTTGCTGGCATGTTGGCTTCTAGATGGAGATGGGCTGTATGGTGGTCTCCTGTTTGTCTTGGTGGAGGTTGCTCCTCTGGCCATAGTGAGTCAGCCAGTATCATCTGCAGTCGGGTGACTTGCAGCATATTCTTTGAATCTTTCCTTGTCCTGGAAGACCCTTATCTTACTATCTATCTTAATGGATAACTTAGCAGGGTACAGGATTCCGGGGGAGGCATTTTTTCTTTCAACGTTTGGAAGATGTTGCTCCATTCTCTCCTCCTCTTCGTGGTATCTGCAGATAGGTCTGAGCATATTCTTAACTGCGCTCCTTTGAATGTGACTGTCTTCCTTTCTCTTGCTGCTCATAAAATTTTCTCTTTTTCATCTAAGTTGGACATTTTTACTCTTATATGTCTCAGCGTGTTCTTCTTGGGATCTTGTCTAGCTGGCATCCTTTCTGCTTCCTCTTTGGGTGCCTGGTTCTCCCTTGTTAGGGTGGGAAAGTTTTCTTCCAGAAATTCCTTTGCTATCTTGGCTGTCGACTTGTGTGTTGTGTTGTGTTGTGCTCCGGTGGACCGATTATTTGAATATTATTCCTCTTCATAGCATCAGTCATTGATCTCAGGCTATCTTCAGTTTCTTTAAGTTTCCTATCTGACTGTCTTTCTTGCTTGCTTACATCTGTTTGCATGTCCTTGAGATCACCAATACAGTTCTATGCCTCCTCAAGCCTAATCGTAAATTCTGTTACCTTGTGTGTGGCTTTCGCTAACTCCTCTGTTAGCTACTGCAATTCCATTTGGTGGGTGGATTTCATCCCCCTATTGTGGACTTCATCCCTCTCTTGTGGACTTCATCCTCTCTCTTGTGGACTTCATCTCCTCTATCATTTTATCTTTATTGTGGGTTGCTTCCTTCAGTTCCTATATTACTGCAAGGAGACTTCTGAAGATTTCCTTCGGTGGCAGATCTGTATCTGTTTCTTCTATGAGAGACGTTAGCTCTGTTACTATGTTTCGACTCTATGTTCTTTTTTGGGGGGAGTGATTTGGTCTGTTGTTTTTTCCTCCATCCTTTCATCGGCCCCATACTTCTGGGAGGCCAGGGGAATCTTATTCTCGGGGAGCAGAGACTAGGAAGTGCTAGCACAGAGGCTACAGACTTATGTCCAGCACCTACGTGCAAACCCAGATAGACCTGAACATGTCTTCTTAAAGTATTATATCTTATAAGGATCAAAGGCAGAGACAGAAAGGCACATTTGTACATTCATTGTCCTCATTATTCTCAAAATATTTGCTTTCTACTTAAGCCCCTGGCATCAGGTCCTCATTACTTTCTGCATTTTTTTTTTTTTGGTAACTCGAACATACTATAAATGTTCAAGGATAAGGAAATACCTTATTTATATATATATAGTACAATAAGTATATATTTATATATATAGTACTTTATATATCAATACTGTGTTTTGTGCTAAATATATAATGCACATTTATTATATATAAAATAATATATTATATATAATAATACATCAATATATAATATATTGATGTATTATTATATATAATATAAATATATAATATATATTATGTAAATATATTTAGCATAACAACCCAGTACTGATCATGCAAAATGTGGTTCATTCAGAGAGAAGAATCAATGTGTGGCAACTATGGTTTTGGCAAAGTATATTGAGTATATCCTGAGCTGCCAGAAAAACAAACGTATTAATCTTAGAAGAAAACCACCAGAATGTTGCCCAAATAGCAAGACTTCTACTTGCTTATGATAGGTATGTTATCACGTCAGATTAATCACTAGAAAAGGATACTCTGCTTGGCAAAGTAGAAGGTTAACGTGAAAGAAAAAAAAAAGAAAGAAAAGAAAAATATGGAAACTTCAGTAAAATGGCTTTGTCCAGTAGGTTGGCTCAACAATAGATCGAAAAAACAATTATACAGGACAAGACAGGATTTTATTCTGTTGTATATAAAGCCATCATGAGTCATAGATTAATCCATGCCAACTAGCAACAACATCTTATTTGAATTATTACAGTACAATTAATCCACTACATGCTGTTATCTGAAAAATTGAGGTTTTAATTGAATATCAGTTTGGTTCTTTGGCTGTATTCAAAAGAAACTGACTCAGACTAACATGAGCCAAATAGAAGTAGGTGAAGGGCTTGGTAGTGCTCAAACTTGATAACAAGTCTAGAGGAGTGAGTTTTGAAATAGTCAATACATAGAACGATGCAGAGACCCCTCCAGAACCACAGGGAGTGTCTTATAACATGAAGGATACCATCAGAAAACTGTTTTAGAACTGGTAAACCACAACTTTCAGTTTCTTTGTTCCTTTTATCAAGTTTCAAATTTAAGGGAGCTCTGAATTATTTTCCATTTTGGATCTCATCTACAATGCATGACTGGAAGAGAGTTGAGTCCCTCAATGTACTCCAACTAGAAGGAAGAGGTAATTTTCCACAAATTTGGAAGTATTTGTATTCATAGGAAGAGGAAAAAGATGCTGCTCAGTTAAATAATTATGTTTCCTCTACAAGCTGATTCTAGCTTTGATAATTTTTTGTTTATAACGATTCTATTTTTTTAAGATTCCTAAAAACTACAATAAAGCTTTATGGAGCAAGAGCACAAGAGATTCACTTTGTGGTCACACTTAATATAGATGTTTAAAAATTTTTTGTTCTCTTTGATAAAAAATCTATTAGTTATCTTCTGGAAATTAGAATAGACTTATTAAAAATTATAGGGCACAAGTACTGAATTAAGAATACACAGAAGGGAATTCCAAACTTGGAAAGAAATATATAGATTGTGTAGGTGAAAACTGAATAGGTAAAGGGCAGTGGTATAGAGAAATCATGTGAGAAAAGGCCAAAAACACACAGCAGAGACAGATCCAGCATTATTTGAATAAGTTTCAGCACAACATTTAACCAAACCTCTAGCTCCCGAGTGTCCAAAGAGAACAGCCACCACTAATTACAGGACTAGGATATGGAAGAAGCCACTTCAGGGCCACGGGATCCAAGGCAGTCATCCTGATGATGGCTTTTAAGATGTGGTTGTGTGGTGGTAGAAGAAAGTTTAAATTTACTTCTATGACCTTGATAGAGGTTGGTATGTCTTCCATCTCCAGTCTTACTCCAGAGTTAGGGGTTATACCTGTGCCAATTATGGTTTTGTTTGGTATGCCAGGCCATCCTGTGTTGTAAAATCAAATCACTATGAAGGATGTTTATGTTAGTGTGGGAAACAGACTGTAGTCCTATTTGAAGTTTTGCTTAGATGTCGCTATGAAGGTTCTCCACCATATCTCATTTGAGAAAAGCTGTTAAAAGCATTGCTGCTGTGTTTGATTCTCAGCACTCTGGAAGGGTTGTATGGTGTTCCATTTTCGAAACTACAATACTGGGGAGCACTCTCTTCCTTCTGATGTCCAATATTTTTTTCCCTAGCAACAATTTCTCCGTTGTTAATGGTTTTCTTTTCTTTTTTCTTTTTTGATGTGTGACAAATGAAGGTCTCAGTGTTGAGAAAATGCGCATTATATTGTAGAGCTAAAGCATTAGATATGATGGATGTAAACCACTTTTTGAAAATTTGATGATAAAGGTTTTGTGGAAAGTTATACTCCAGCTGGAATGAAAGTTTATATACCTAGCTATTAGTTTATCAATCAAAAAATTTTTATAGAGTATGTTTATTGTAACAGCATTTCCCCCATTTCCTCCCTTGTTTGATTCATCCTTCTTTCCTGCCTTTCTTCTCATAGGGTTGGTTGTCCCAAGGGGAACATTTCTTACAGATGTTACTGTTCATCACACAGGCCTGCCTATTGTTTTGCTGACAGGTAATCCATTTTGGTAGGTTTAGAGACATTTTGAAGGGTACCAAAGGTCAAAAGTTTTGGAGGTTCGACCAGTTTCTTCCAGACCAGTATACTTAACCTTTATATAAAACTCTCTCTTCTACATGAGTTTCTGTGGATTTGTTTCTCCAAAGTACCCAGACAAACACAGAGTGAAACACTGCCTCTTCCTGCACTGTCTTCACAACCCTTTTTATGCTTTCACCCTTCTTGCAGTCACTGTGTCAATCCAGCTCCTGGAGACCCTTCCACTTTCTCACTGCTCCTCTACTTGAGCAAGTACGGTATCCTTCTGCATGATGTCTGTGCACTATAAGTATATACAGTCAGTGTTTTTAACTTAAACAGAAACTGCACATTTTTTCCTAGAATGATGATAAAAAAGTAAAAACAAGGTATTATAATCCATTTGCTTACATATCTGATTTCACTACCGGGTATGTGAGACTTTAAAATTTCTTTATTCCATGTTGAAGAGGTGGTTAGGAACAGCCGCGGGGTTAGGTCAAATTCTTCCTTGTTTGTAAATCAGATATATGAGTTGCTTAAGAAATAACTGTAAATTATTTTAATTCATCGCATAAAAGGCCCTGTAGAATGCTGCTTTAGAAATGTTCTCTTGTACTTACTTCTAGGAGAATTAATATACTCTCAGGTATGATAATGAACACATTAAGTATCAGTTTGCGAGTTGAACTAGATATCTTCTTACATTCTTTGAAAAAATTAGTTTTTATGTTACTAGTGTGGTCAAGGTGTGAACCAGACTGCCAGGATTTGAATTCCAGCTCTAAACCACAGAGCTAAATGCCATCCGTATGTTGCGAACATGTGGTCATTTGCAGAGTTACATCTATATGTGTTCATGCTAGTTCACGAACCTGGAATTACAACAGCTTGCATATATACCTGGCTAAATCAATTTGTGCTTGATTAACAGCTTAAAGTTTAGAGGTTCAAACCCACCCAATGGCACCATAGAAGAAAGTCCTGCTTATCTGTTTTCATAGTGATTATAGACACACACACACAAAAAAAACCTAAAGAGCAGTTCTACTCTGTAACATATGAGGTCAGCATGAATCTGAATCAACTTGGTGGCAATGGGTTTGGTTTGGGAGTAATATATGCATTTAATGTGTGTATCACGAACAAAGGACTTACTGATATGATAAAAATGTATTCTGACTCTGATACTATCAAGCCATTCAAAGGTAGAAAACGTTTTCATTTGAATCTCATATGGCTGCTATCCCGGTGCATTGCATTGGGAAAATGTGCTGCACAAGACCTCTTTAAAGTGCTGAAATGAAAAGATGTTACTTTGAGGACTACAGTGTGCCTGACCCAAACCAGGGTGTTTTCAATGGCCTTATATTTCTGTGAAAGTGGGACACTGAATAACACAAACCAGGAAGAATTGATGCATTTGCATTATGGTGCTGCCAAAGGATATTGAAAGTACTACGGACTGTCAAAAGGACAAACGCATCTGTCTAGGAAGAGATGCAGTAGGAATGCGCCTTAACAGCAAGGATGGTGAGGCTTTGACTCGCATATTTTGAACATGTTGTCATGAGAGACCAGTCCCTGGAAAAGGAAATCATGCTAGTACAGTACAAGGTTATGAAAGAGAGGTAGGCCTTAACAAGATGGGTTGACACAGTGGCTTTCACAAGGGGCAAACATAGCAACAGTTTTGAAGATGGTGCTGGGTTGGGCAGTGTTCCCTTCCATTACACGTAGGGGTCGCTATGAGTTGTAACTGCCTTGGTGGCACATTACACAAGAGAGTTAACTACCTTGTTTAGCTCATTTGTCTGGCACAGACTATTTTTCCACTACACGAATGATGTAAGTAAGTAACTCCGGAACAAATTGAATCCAAGGTAATTCTTTTTTTCAATCTGGAAGGAGGAGAGAGAAGTGAGTTCTCAACATACTGACCCACAACTGGCAATCAAGGTTAAATTTTATTTATTTATACTTTTTATGATTGAATTTTATTATGGATTATGAAATTATATGTTAATGATGAAAACTTGTTAACATCTTGTGGGAGATAGATGATTTTGTCAATGAGACACTCCTAGCTAGGGTGGAGTCAAACCTGTCAATCAGGTCACAGCCTGTTGCTGGGTCCTTGGGGTGTGGCCTTCCCTCACAGCTCTGCCATGGGTCCTAAGAAATGCCTGAGCCCTGCCATATTTCTACAGACCTGGGAGCCATAGGATTCTGCACCTGCCAGTCTGTGATCTTCCTGCATTCTGCAGCATTACATGTGGCTGCATGAGTCTGCAGAGGGACTCGTGGATGAGTATCAGACTTATGGCCTGAGTTGCACTGGCTTGGGATGTTTTCTTGATATATTTTTGGTATACCTATATGATACTCTTAATTATGCATATATGATTCTCCCTGCATTTGTTTTTCTAGTCAATGTGGCCCAATGCACTCCTTAGGGTAAAGTTTTTACAAGGTTTATTTCAGTATATTCTTAGCCTTCTACACTTTCCCTTTAACTTGTCCTTCTTGAAGATGATGAAACACGTGTATGATAAACAAAAAATCTAAACCCATTCCAAGCAAGTCAAATCTGACTCAGAGTGACCCTGTAGGACAGAACAGACTTAATCACTCCATGCGAACTCCAAGGCAGTAAATATTTATGCAATCAAACAGCCATATCTTTCTCCTATAGAGCGATGTGTGGGTTCAAACCACCAGCCTTTTGGTTGGAGTTAGATGCCTTAACTAGTGTGCCGCTAGAGCTACTTGTGTGGAAGTATGGAGAAATATATTGAATTAAGCTGTATTAATTCATACTCAGAAGCAAGAGAATGTGGCTCTCTGTGTATTTTGGGGGATATTTTAGGAGAGATTTAATATGGAAGTTATTGGACCTGGAGTCATTTTTTGCCATCAACTTCCCCCTAAAAAAGCAAATTATTTTGGAAAAGCTATAAAATCACACTGTAGTCTTGATTATTATTCCTGAGAATTTTTCCTTTTAAACAGATGTTCATGTAAAGCAGGTGTCCTTAATCTTATAACAGAAGAATAAATTCCAAGCAATAAAAAGTCAAAGGCAGCTTTATTTCAGTATGCATTGTTACTTTGCATGATTTGCTTTTCTTCAGAGATAGGACACTGGGAGCAGGAACTGTACTGAAAAATATGCCCAAACTGGAGCCTGCGTGAGGCAGAAACCTGTCAAAGAAGGTCAACTGAAATATGTTCCACTGTAACAGGTGATAGAAAGTGTTAGAACTACACTCTATGAAAGGTAGACCACTTGAAAGACATGGGAAAACATAGGAGTGTCATTGAAACTGAGTTCTCACTGCAATAATTAACTGTAAAGAAGTTTAAAAGATGATTATATTTTTAGAATTTACAGTTTATGGGTTTCCGCAGCTTGATTTGTGTGAGGAAATACTAACCACACAGACTTGGGGTCTGAAAAGTATGCCCTGGGACTCTTCTCTTTGATACTGTATTTTCATACTGTTGACAGCTCCATAAATTGTTTCCATGAGTTCGTCATCTATTCATGCCACAGTAAGAACATCATTAATATGTGACAACACACATCTGGAGACTGAGTGGCAAGGTCAGGTTGAAGTCATGGAACTTTCCAGGGAGGCCGCAATTCTAAAAGAAGCTGCTTAATGCTCTTAAATGCTCTTCAGTAAGTGGTGATTGCTTTGGCTTCTACAGTAGCCTACGAAATTATGCTCCATTAAGTAGCTTTCAGCAAGTACAGTTTTAGAAAATTTGACCTTCTGGTAAGAGAGTAAGAATTTCATTGAGTATAGCATTAGATATTTATTAAATTAAGGACATTTTTCAGAAAGTCTAACATTCTCCTCTTTAGCTCAAGCACTACCCTGCTAAACAGTCATGTGGCTTTGAGCAACTGACATATGTCTAGTGAGATTGAGAACCTAAAATTTTAATTCAATTAAATTTAAAATGAAATATAAGCATATTTCTGTTGTTGTTAGGTGCCATCGAATTGATTCCATCTCATAATGATCCCACATACTGTCTGGTCCTGTATCAAACCCACATTGGCTGTGTTTGAATCCATGCTTGCAAGCATTGTGCCAAGCCATCCCATCCAGCGTCTTCATGGTTTTTGGTGACCCTGTACTCTACCAAGCAGGATGTCCTTTTCCGGTACTGGTCTTTCTGGACAACCTGTCTAAAGGACATAGACAACATCTTGTCATTCTCCCTTCTGAGGGACCTTCCGGCTGTCCTTCCTCCAAGACAGACATCTCCTTCTGGCAAGGCCCTGGTGCTTTCAATGTCTGTCATCAGCACCATGATCCAAATGCATCCTTCTTCTTCGGTCTTCATTGTCCAGCCCTCCATGCATATATTCTTGCTGTTGCTTGGTGAATTTGGCAGGAGGCAGGCAGTGCCCAGTCATTACCACACCACCGCGGCTTGCTCTGTGTCGCAACTGACCTGATGGCAGTGTGCTTCGCTTTTCATTCCAGCAGAATGGGACAGTGATTCCATTGTCAAAACAATGTTTTCCCCTTCTTGCAGGTGTTACAGCTTTGTGCTGACCCTTGTCCGGTACTTGAAAACAGTTGTTTTGCATGTTTTGTCACTTTTTTATTTAGAGTGGGAAGTCAAGCCTAGTTCTCGTGACTGGGTCCTAGTGAGAGGTGGAAATCCTATGTTAAATTTTTAAACTCTATTTTGAAATTTAGATGTGTCAGAAAATTAATTTGTAACAGTAGATGTTGAAGAGTAAGCTACAGTGGTGCAATAGTTAAGTGTTCATCTGGTAACTGAAGAGTGGTCAGCCTGAACACTCCACCAGAGGAAAGTGCGGCAGTACAAGATTGTTCCTAAGATTGCAGCGTTGGACTCTCCATGGAGATCTTCTCAGGCCTACAGTCCCCATGAGTCAGAGTCCTGACAGTAAGGAGTTTGTGTTTTTGTATAGTGTACTGTGAAAATGCCATATGTTCATTGTTTATGCTGGCCTGCAAAATGTAATTCTGTATTTTAAAGTATTAATAAAAATGTATACAGTAATATTTTATATATAAGAAATTATTATCATTTGTCTAGCTATCAAACAAGAATACACCCCAACCAAACTCACTAGATCAAGTCAATGCTGACTCATAGCAACCCCGTATGGATTTCTGAGACTGTCGATGTTTATGGTAGTCAAGAGCCTAGACTTCTGCAGAGCTGCTGGTGATTCTGAACTGCCCACCATGAAGAGCACAGTCAAACATGTAACCACTGGACAAATGAGCCTGTATTGGGGGAATTATTAAATATCTCTGAGTACAAGAATCTTACCATTTATTTGGTGTCATACAAAAATAAAACTTTCAACAAAATGCATCACTGGAAAGCAGAGTAACAGAATTCAAAACATTCATATCTCATAAAGAAACCAATATATTCTTTGTTGTATATTTATTTTTAGACTTGAGTAAAATTCATATTCTTGAGAATGGATTTGGCCCACCCACAGTTTTCCATTCTCTGACCTTATTTTACATGTGTGATCACATCTTTACATCACGTTCAAATGCAAAGACTCAAAAGGAAAAAGTAAATACACAAGCAAAAAGTTCAAATCCTAAAAGTACACAAATATGTTCTTTTTTGGAATTATTTTGTCATATAAATAAATATACACAAAAACTCAACTAAGCAATAGTGACACATGGCATGTCTTATATAGGGTGAGTTTCAGTGTTCCTCTTTGGAAGTTTAGAATTTTAGTTTATCTCCAAAAAGAATATAAAAAGCTTCTCTAGTCAAGGTCATCTGTAATCAATACCTCTAATGATAGCCACACTCTCATTTGTTCCCCTAGTTGAACTCTTTATGTCCTTTGTGCTCTTTCCCTAAGTCTAACGATGGACACATAACAGAAGCAGCACAGGGATTGTGTGTGGGACAATTCTAGATTCCCGCATGCGGATTAGAAGTCCTGTGTACTTACTGAGCCTTTGAAGCTTAAAGATGTGCTTATTTTGGTAAGTGTTTGAGGTGGGAAAGGAAGCAAGAGAGTTTGGGCATGGTACCATACTTGCCATGGAAGGGCATTCTGGAGTGGCATGGAAATGTGATGTGCTATGAGGACATGACTGTAAACTTGGCCTTTTGGAATAAATAGATGAAAGGATACAGTTAACTGTCTTGGCAAATAATATGACTTCTGGTCATGAATTATTGATCTCTTCCCATAATGCCACAGGGCAGGTGACCACACTTTTTCCCATCCTTTTTGGCATCATCTGCTTCTGGTCATCTTTCCTTGCATATATTTTCTCCCACAGGAAAACAAACTAGCTCCAGCTGTCCTGCTGTGTTAACTCCTCCCCAAAGCTTGGACCTTCACTCTGATTTGACTGCATACAAATCAAGCTGTGCTTTCATTTCAGCACTCAGTTAAACTTCTCATTTCCCTTATAAGACGTACGAGAATGTCTATCTACCTTTATCCAATTAAGAAAGTACTTGATGGGTACCTCCCTTCAGTAAGACATGATAGGATGCAGTGTTTGAAAGCCTTAGTAGAGATATGCACGGTATAATTTCTGATCATTTGTCTAGTGACTGGATCTTTTAAAAGTATGTTATCAGGAAGTATTGAGGACATGTAGGATGTTAACATTATGTAAGGTCAATGTCTACAGTCCATGACCCTTTCAGGTATTACAAATCTTTGGTGCTGACTGAAGTGGTTTGGAGTGGTTGCAAGATATGACATTGACTTAAAGGATGGCCACGTGAAATATTTCCAGGTTATTTTTTCATTTGGTTGTTATCCCCTCTTTGTTTTCCTATTGTTGTTAAGTTACTCATATTACTTCAATGCCACCACTTTGGTACTAATTGAAAAAGTAATAAGAAGGAAGAAACATTAAAGGAACACATTTAATGAAAAGGCCTGGTGTGGGACAGGCACACTCCATAGGGCTTGCCATGGCTGATTTTTCAGAAGTAGATCATCGCCAGGTTTTCTTCAGAGGCCTCTCTGCATGCACTCAAATGTTTGTGCTCTCAGGCTAAGTAAGCTGATTGTTCACACTGCCCAAGGACCTGATGTTTTCAGTAACCCAACCAAGACTAAACGCGCTGTTACTGAGACATACATACATATATGTGTGTATATGGATCTAGAGCCCTAAAAATACAGGGTTTCTGAGACTGTTTCTCCATACAGAAGCAGAAAGGCTCATCCTGCTCCCACGGAGCAGCTAGTGAATTTGAACCACCACCCTTGTGGTGAGCAGTCCACCCCTACCTCACAGCCTCACCGGTGCTCTTACTGTCTTTTGGATAAGATTTTTTAATGATGTGCTTTTGACTCAGATCAATCTAGCTTGCACTCACATTAAGACATTACATTGAATTTTGAAATAATTTTATACAGCTCCTATCATAATCCATACATACATCAGTTGTGTAAAGCACATTTATACATTCATTGCCCTCATCATTCTCAGAACATTTGCTCTCCACCCAAGCCCCTGGCATCAGGTCCTCATTTTTTCCCCTCCCTCCCCACTCCCTCATGAACCCTTGATAATTTATAAATAGTTACTTTGTCATATCTTGCTGTTCCATGTCTCCCTTCACCCACTTCTCTGTTGTCTGTCCCCCAGGGAGGAGGTCACATGCAGATCCTTGAAATCAGTTCCCCCTTTCCAACCCATCCCCCATGCCTTCCCAGTATCACCACTCACACCACTGGTCCTGAGGGGATCATCTGCCTTGGATTCCCTGTGTTTCCAGTTCCCATCTGTAACAGTGTACATCCTCTGGCCAAGTCAGACTTGCAAGGTAGGATTTGGATCATGACAGTGGGGGTGGGGGTGCAGGAAGAAGTTAGGAACTAAAGAAAATTTGTATTTTTCATCATTGCTACATCACACCCTGACTCTCATCTCCTCCCCAAGACCCTTCTGTGAGGGGATGTCCAGTGGCCAACAAATGGGCTTTGGGTCTCTACTCTGCACTCCCTCACTCATTCGCTATGGTAAGATTTTTTTGTTCTGATGATGCCTGATACCTGATCCCTTGACACTTTGTGATCGCACAGGCTGGTGTGCTTCTTCCATGTGGGCTTTGTATCTGAGCTAGATGGTTGCTTGTTTACCTTCAAGCCTTTAAGACCCCAGATGCTACATCTTTTGATAGCCGGGCAACATCAGCTTTCTTCACCATGTTTAGTTGTTTACCTTCTTTGTCTTCAATGATTGTGTCGGGAGGGTGAGCACCACAGAATGGCAATTTAATAGAAGAAAGTATTCTTGCATTGAGGGAATACTTGAGTGCAGGCCCAATGTCCTTCTTCTATCTTAATACTAACCCTATAAATATTTGCATATAGACCTATTTACCAAACCTCATTTATAATTATATTTGCATATGTATATGTCTTTATCTAGACCTCTATAAATGCCTTCTGCCTCCCAGCTTTTTCCTCTATTTCCTTTGACTTCCCGCCTGCCCCACTATCATTCTCAGTCCCCACCAGGGTTTCAGCAATTCCTCTTAGTTACATCACCCTTGATCATGACCAACCAGGCCTCCCACACCCTCCTCACCACCGATTTGGATCACTTGTTGTTTCCGTGTCCCTGGGTTTATTAACACCACTACCTCCCCGCCCTCACCTCCCCTTCTTCCATGTCCCCATGTAACTATTGGTCCCTTTGTTTTCTCCTCCAATTGTTCAGCCTATCTTATTTAGACAGACCTGCGGAGATAATAACATGCGCAAAACCAAGACAGAGCACAACCCTGCAACAATATATAACAAAACCACAACAAACCAATGACAAAAAACAAAACAAAACAAGAAAGAAAAGCTTGTAGTTAGTTCAAGGATTGTTTGTTGGCCTTTAGGAGTGTTTTCCAGTCCAGTCTGCTGGGGCACCACGCCCTGGTCCCAAAGTCCACCTTCAGCATTTCCTGGGGACCTTGCTGCTCCATTCCCTTGCTGTTCTGTTGCACCACCTTAATGTTTTTCCTCAGCATGGTGGGATCCGATCGGGTGCAATTCCCACACTGTGTCTCAGGTGTTGGCCCCTGTAGGGTTATGGGTCAGTGAGGGACGCCATGTCTCATAGTGGGGCTGGCCACGTGGTCCTCTCTGTGGACTGACTGCTCTAATTGGGAACATCGACCTCCTGGCCTGGTGGGCCATGATGTGCTCCACTCTCTGCTCCTCCCCCTTCATCTGCTCCTGTGTGCTCCCTCTTTCGGAGCTGTAGGTTCAGTGCCATCCTTTGAAATAAATTCTTCTGAGGGGAGGGGCAGGTGTTCACTTAGTAGTTGGTGTTGGGGCCGGCCCCCCAGACCTCTCCACTGGTTCCCTACTCCATGCTGGCAGTTGTATTCACATCTTGGGGCACCGGGTTGGAGTCTGCTCCCTCTTTCCCTGTGGAGGCACAAACAATACCCTCCCCTTGGGTGGGTTAGTGCCTTGTGCTCCAGCTGCCCTTTTCTTTCTTTCTTTTATTATTATTATTATTGTTTTTTCCCTTTCCCCACCTCCTTTTTAGTTGTCTACCATGTGTATCCCTGTATTTGGTCTGGTCCCTGCCTTATTAGCTGGTCATCACCCCAGGAATGTTTTTGTCTTTTGTTACTTCAAAGAGGTGTCCAATTGACTTCTAACTGAAAAGATGAGCAGTTTACACCCACCTATTGTGGGCTAGGAAGAAAGCTTTGATTAATATCTTTTGTAAGGACAATAAAGACCTAGCAAATGGGGACACAAAGAGCTAGAATCTACTCAATTACAACAGATTAGTTAGGGCAATAGTCATAAAATGGATATATATGGACATGCAATGTATTGACATATTAAATCAATTCTCACATATTTTCAGATCATCAAATCCAACTTCAAGAAATGTATAACTTTTGTTTTTGTGATAGATATCACAGAAGCAAGCATTATTTTATCCACTGTTTCCTTCCATTCGTTCCCACTGTCTTTCTATTTTTATCCATAACTTGAACTTATTGTATAATCCATTTTATTCATTTATTCCTTAAACGTGGCTGGAAGTGAAGTTCCGTCGGAAGTACATACTAGTCTGCTTCAGTGTGAACCCATCAACCAGAGGCAGAAAAAAATTCCAGAATAGTCTATTTGCTGGAAAATTTGTTAATGAGTGTTTGGTTACTCAAAGGCTTGTCCACAATGTGGAATTTGAGGGTGGGGGCTGGGTGGAGGGAATATCAAATGTAATAAACATAGCAGAAACCCACTGGCATCCAACAGTTTGGAGTGCATTCGGAAAACCCATTATGAGAGAACGATGAAAACAGGCTCTGTGCTTTGTAAAGTGGAACGTTTACGAGACGCCAATTATAAAGATTGGAAGGAATAGCAATGCCTCCAAGCGAACGCTCTGTTGCAGGTCCGCATGTGCACATTTTATTCTCCATTCATAAAGAAATCCTAGTTCGCAAACAGGATATATACCAGACCCCTCAAGGATTTTAGAATTTCATGTAAATGGAGAATGAATGTAAACCCTTACCCTTCTTTTAGCATGAAAAATAAATGAAGTTAGAATGAAACAAATGTTTTTTATTTTTTTCTGATTAAAAAAAATAAGACTAACATGTATGAATGAAAAGAAATACATCTTGTATTAAACACATCATTTTCAATGTTTTCTTCTTTTTAGTCATATTTATTTTCATCTTTCATTTGTTGACTCCACGGTGAATTTTTAAAAAGTGCTTGGTTTGTTGATTTTTGATTCAAAAAGTTGGAGGATGGATTTCAATCTCTAAATTTGGAAGAATGACTTTGGACGGAGTCCCTCCTAGCTTCTTGGAGAAAGTATCTTAAGTTGGTCCTTAGGAAAGGGATACTGTTTCAAGAACAAAAGGATTGGGTTGTGTCTCCAACAAAAAAGGATGAACTTCTTGAATGTGGGGATGTGAGGTCTTCTAACTGAGATTCAGGAAGTAGGCTATATGAGTGTCTCTAGATGGTGGAAATATCCAATATCCTCACCAGTCTTACCAAAATATTGGAGGTTCCAATCCATGTAGAGAAAAAGCAAATATTCAAGATCTTACAAGACTCAGATTTACTCTGACACACATGGGTCACCATGACTCATACTTTAAAAAGTGGAGCTAAGACAGAAAAGAAAAACGTATGCACATTCTGGATTCCTAAGGAGAAAACTTTCACTTTAATAATTGACACTTAATGGACACATGGCAGTTTTAACGGGAGATCCATGAGGAGAGATGGGTCAGCGCTCAGTAGCCCACCTGGTAAGGACTTGGAGCAGACCTGTACACTTCACCAAGAGAAGTTTCCTGCCATTGAGAACAACAAGTTACACACAAAGAATGGTCTACTAAATTTTCTTCAGTTACTTTATATGCAATAAATATTCTAATGCGAGCACTTTAATAAAGTGAGGCTATTTCAAAATATATTTGTTTGGTATTATAGTTTAGTATCTATAATATTTACCTAAGCTAATGTTCAAACACACATTTAGGCTATCAGTCATAAATTAAGCTCATTGTAATCAATAAATACAATATTGACAATATTGCATTTCCCACAAAAGACTTACAATTGAATTAATAAAGGTGGTGATGTAGGGAAAGAAGCAGATTTGTACAATTAATTTTAAATAAGAGAAAAATATAATAGTATGACAATGAAGAAACAAAACAAAATGGATGCCCTTGAGTTGATTTAATTAATGGTGAACTCATGTCAGAAAAGAACTGTTCTCCATGGAGTTTTCCAGGGCTGATTTTTTTGTTCTCATGTAGATTGCCAGGCCTTTCTTAAGGCACCTTTGTAGACTACAACATCCAACCTTTTATTGAGCTACCGAACACATTAACCATTTGCACCACTCAGGAACCCACCACACGGTCAGTTGAAAAGTGGAACCAAACTCACTGCTATTGAGTCAATGCTGACACATAATGATGGGCAGGACAGACTGCTTCTGTGTGTTTCTGAGAATGTAAATCTATATGGGAGTAAAGAGACAATAAATTGTGTGTGTGTGTGTGCAGAAGATTTAGGGACACTTCATTAATACTTAACCTGCACCATTACTGCATCTCAAGCAGTCTGGTTTTGGAATGAATGTTAGAATGTGAGAATGATAGACACAGGAATAAACGAGAACCCCAGGAATCCTTCTCGCGCAGGTATGATGTGACCTGATGGCAAATACACAGAATATATGTCAAAAAAGAATAATAACCTTCAGAAAATGCAACAGAATGGCAGAGTGTCCTCTCCTGATCTTACCTGCCTTTAAGTACAAACTAAGCTTAGGCCCTTCCCATTCTTCTGGATCGCGACAATGAATGTATTCTGAACCCTTTTTGATTTGGATCAGATTCCCACTGTATTATTGATATAGACTCAGAAATTGTGATTGAGGGGGGGGAGGAGAAAAAAGAAAATTACCCCATTCTTTTATTTTGCTCTCTTTAGTCAATGAGAATAAAATCAGAGCTGGCGTCTACAGTCATGTTTCAGAATAGGCATTTTAGCATTTCTCCTCCCGTGTTGTTAAGTGCCATTGAGTCCACTTCGTAGTGAGCCACCGACAACAGAAGGGACCACTGCCCAGAGTGCTGCCATCCTCATCATTGTGTTTATGTTTGAGCCCATTGCTGTCAATCCACTTGAGCCACTGTGTCAATCAATCCACCTTGTTGACAGACTTCATTTTCTTCGCTGTCCTTTCACTTTACCAAACCTGCTATTCATCTCCAGGCACTGGTGTCTCCTGACAACATGTCCAAAGGGCCTGGGACCAAGTCTCACCATCCTCTCAGGCGCATTGTGGGTGTCCTGCCCCAAGACAGATTTGTTTGTTCTTTTGGAGGTACGCGCTGCTTAAAGTATTCTTCACCAACACCACAGTTCAAATGCCACCATCTTTCTGTGGCCTTCCCATAGCGCACGAGAAAGGTGTGGTCCTCTACACCCCTAAAGAGTTCCTCCTCAGAAGTCCTCATGGGTAGGTCTCCTCTGTCCTGCTGGGTTGCTATGACGGCAGTGGGAGTTTCCCCTAGAGCCTGCCTTTTACAACTCAGATACTTAGAGCCGAGAACAAATACTAATAGCTGTTGACTCATATTGGACACAGAATTGGGATTGCCTGATGTAGTCCCATGCTTTCTTTGTTTCCTGGAATTCCCTCGAAACCAGAGCATGCCCGTTTTTTCAGCACTCACTATTGCAAAATACATGCTATTTCCACCAGAAATTAAATATTATTTTAAAATATTCTTTAAGGAACAAAACTTTCATTCTTAATTCTTTTCGTTTGGCTGAATAAGAACATACCAGTTAGCTCATTCAGAAAATGTGAAAACCTGGCTCTGGGTAAACACTAATTTTATAAATTGATGGGCCAGAGAAGGTTTCTGTACCTTTTTCGAAATTGGTGGTATGTGTTGGAAGTGGGACTAAAGGTGATTTGCAGTAATTGCTTGTCATCCATCTGTGCCATGTTCACCTGCATAATCCATCGATAATTGTCCCACTAACGTCCAGCTCTCATAAGCTAGCTGAGGCTGTTGGCTTCTCAGGAAACATATGCAATTGCCTGAACGCAGGGCTGAAGCTGTGGTTCCTAGCTCACATGGCTCTATCTTCTGTAGCTTGAAGAGTAACAGACATGCTAATTTTCATCCAATCAGAAGGTAAGAAGATTCCAGAATAATCCACAACATGGATTGTGCAGGACAGAAGGAGTCTACCAAGCGCTTTGCATTGCAGGACAACTGCTCGTAGATGCCAGTAAGCTTGGCGCCCCTGCTGTGATCATGCAGAGTGTCCTCAAGCATTGTCAAAGGACTCTGCTGGGGGGCAATGCCATTCCTGAGTGAGAGCCGCAGTAGTAGGGGAAATTAAAAAACCAACCTATCATTTTATAATTAATCAACATTGCTAGAAGTGCCTCAGAAAATCTATTTCTGAAAACTCAGCCATTGAATTGTGTCCGAAGTGCAGTTGTACGCTGGCAGAGATGGGGCCAACATGAATTTCCTTAGTGGAAACTATAGACATTTACATACTTCATTACATATGTACATGCCTATAGAATGAAAGGGATGGCTTGTTAACAGCAATATATAACCTGCAGTTTTTCCATTAGCATTTTAACTTATGTGAGCAAAACTTTTATTCATTTTTTAATTGCCAAAGTATTCTTTAGATGTATTTTGGAAAAGAGGGCTTCAGGCACCAGACCAGGAACCCACCAACATCTATGCCTTCTGCTGTGTTTGCAGCCTTGATTTTAGTGGTCTTATTCCTGTGGCTACGGATTCTCGGTTTGTTTAGGGAATACTGTCATTGGCCCACAGATACAGGGTGTACATATGGATTCCTTGTCTAGCAGCTTAGATTAAAGTTAACTTAGATAGAGGTCCTATCCTAAGCCATTTTCTCAATTCTAGTAACTACAATTCTATATATTATTTGTGTTCTTCACGTATATTGTAGACCCAATAAATATTAACTTTGTTCACTCTATTTAATTGTGTTAACATGGTAATCCTTCTAATATTCCACTTTAGGTTGATATTATTCATTGCTTTCACCCATGAATTAATTTTCTACTACTGTGGTAACACTTCATGAATTAAATGGCATCAATTTATTTTTTCTCACTGTACATTAGAAGCTTAGGTTCAACATGGCTCAGGAAGAGTGTATTTCTTTCTAGAAACACTAAACATGAACCCAATTTCAAGCTCACTCAAGTAGTTGGTGAAATTTTTTAATAGATCATTTTATTGGGGGCTCTTACAGCTCTTATAACAATCCACATATCAATTGTAACAACTACATTTGTACATACTATATTACCATCATCATTTTAAAATTCTTTCTGCTTTAGCCCTTGGAATTAGCACTTTTTCCCCTCCCTCCCACACCCTTCTACCCTCATGGGTCCTGATAAATGGTTAATGATTATTATTTTCATCTCTTAAACTGCCCGCTGTCTCCCTTTGTTTACGTTACTGTTGTTTATCTCCCTAGGGAGGGGTGGGAGATTATACGTCCATCATTGTAGTCGGTTCCCTGTTTCTCCCCTTTCTCCTTCCACCTTCCCCTACTTTCCTGGTATTGCTGCTCCCATTACTGTTCCTGAAGGGTTTATCTGTCCTGGATTCCATGTGCTGAGAGCTCTTATCTGTACAAGTGTACATGCTCCTGTCTAGCCGGTTTTGTAAGGTAGAACTGGAGTCATGATAGTGGGGGGAGAGGAAGCTTTAAAGAACTAGAAGAATGTTGTGCGCTTCATTGATGCTATGCTGCATCATGTCTGTCTCATTCCTTCCTTGTGACCCTTCTGTGAGGGAATGTTTAAGTGTCCACAGCTGGGCTTTGGGTCGCCACTCCAAGCTCCATCATTTGCATTGACATATTTATTTGTTTTGGTTCTTCTGATACCTAATAACTTATCCTGTTGACACCTTGTGATCACACAGGCTGGTGTGCTTCTTCCATATAGGTTTTGTTGCTTCCCTGCTAGATGGTCCCTCCCTTGTTTAACTTCAAGCCTTTAAGACCCCAGATGCTATGTCTTCTAATAGCCGGTCAGCTTCGTGAGGTTGCCTTTATTCCTAGATTTGTAGTTCCTTTCTCCTTGACAAAGTCTTCCATGGTCAGTGGTGTCCTCTACTCAAATACTCCCTCAATGCAAGAAAACTTTGTTCTCATAACCTGGCATTCAGTGATGCACACCTTCCCTACCTGATCACTGAAGACAAAATGGGTGCATAAGGAAATGTGGTGAAGAAAGTTGGCGGTCCCCAACTATCAAAAGCAATAGCATTTAGGGTCTTAAAAGCTTGAAGATAAACAAGCGGCCATCTAGCTGAGAAGCAACAAAGTCCACATGGAAGAAACACACCAGCCTGTGTGATCATGAGGTGTCGATGGGATCAGGGCACAGCTGTCAAAACCTAGAACAAAAACATCACATCAATGTGAAGGGGGCTGGTGTAGAGTGGAGACTCAAAGTCCATCTATAGACAATAGGACATTCCCTTACAGAAGGGTTACAAGGAAGAGATGAGCCAGGCAGGGTGCAGTTTAGCACTGAGAAAATATGCAACTTTCCTCTAGTTCTTTAATCCTTCCTCACCCCCACTATCATGACCCCAATTCTACCTTACAATTCTGGCTAGACCAGAGCGTGTCATGGGTACATATAAGAGCTCTCAACACATGGAATCTGGGACAGATAAACCCATCAGTATTGCTATTGAGAGTAGCAATACTAGGAGGGTAAGGGGAAGGTTGGGGAGAGAAAGGGGGAACCAATCACATTGATTTACATATAACCTCCCAGGGGGATGGACAACAGAAAAGTGGGTGAAGGCAGACATTGGTCAGTGTAAAACATGAAAAAAATAACAATTTATAAATTATCAAGGATTAATGAAGGAAGGGGATTGGGGAGGGAGGGAAATGAGGAGCTGATAACAAGGGCTCAAGTAGAAAGAAAACGTCTTGAAAATGATGATGGCAACAAATGTACAAATGTGCTCGACACAATGGTGTATGTATGGATTGTGATACGAGTTGTACAAGTCCCCAATAAAATGATGAAACATTAAATATTTTTTTAAAAAGGGCATTCCTTGAGAAGAGGATATCTATGTTGTTTTTTTTGTTTGTTTGTTTTCCTTAAGTACTCATCTGCCTCAGGTAGTTATAACTGAGAACAACTCTAGGAACTTCTCTCAGCTTCCATCTATTAAGGCAAATAAAGGCTGAAGGAAGGGCACAGAGTTCTATAGGATACCTGTAATGATGCTTGGCACTTGGTGATTGTTTCATAATCCGTATGTTAATCTGGGTACTTTAGAGAAACAAATCCACAGAAACTCATGTATAAGTAAGTTTTATATAAAAGTTAACTGAGCATCAAGAAAGTATCCCAACCCAGTTCTGCCCAAGCCCACAAGTCCAACATTAACTCATTAACACATATGTCCAACACCAATCCACAAAATCCTCCTCCATGTCACAAAACATGCAATGATGCTAACTGCAGGAGGAAAGCAGAGTCAGTGAGTGTGTAAACATCTCAGCACTGGCAGGAGTCTCCACATGGCTGCTTCAGCACCTACGGCTGCATCTGGGTAGGTCCATGTGGCTTCTCCTCAGCGATGTCTTGCCAACTAACGCAGGGAAATTATTAAGGCAGCGGCACCCTCGTCCAACCATCAGAGAGCAAGAGACCTGAGAACTAGAATTAGACTCTTCACGTAGAAAAATATGATTGTCTTCTCAGAGAACTGGGTTGATGTAAGTGGGCAGTATATAAATTGGATACTCAAACTTGGGGAATAAAGGCATGAAGTGGTTGGCTTATAAACTTTCATAGGTGGGGGAACATATTCGCAGGATTATAGGATTAAGGTGTAGGTGTTACTTAATTGCAAGCTGAAGCAAGGAAAATAGAAAGTTTGTAAGCCCACTTGCTTTCAGCCATTAAAATTTAGATGGGTTTAGGCCACGTCTGCAAAGAAAGCTATGCCCCACCCAGTGCTTTAGAGTACTCAGGAACCAGTAGTCTTTGTCAGAAGCTGGAAAAAATCTGGAACCATGAACAAAACTCCTCTCTGGGACTGGATGTTAAAGGGATCCTGTGAGCAGGCTGAAATGCTTTCTAGGTGATCACCTGGACCTACTTGTTGAGTGGAAGTGGGAGAAATGCAGCAATAAAGAGAAGGGTTGGGTTTGGCCACTGACACCTGTGGAGTTGGTTTACAGGAAAAAAGGGAGAAGATGAGAGTGGGTTGACTGGTCTAAAGTTCATGCTAGCATGAGGGGGCTAGGCTTGTTGAGTATTGTTGAGAGCCCATGGTCTAAAGACAAGGTGACCAATGGGCACCCTGTAGAGGCTGAGTGAGGCAGCCCAGATTGAGTTGACCAGAACCCGACCAGATGGAGATTTTTGAGCCCATGAACTGGTGCATATTGTTGCTGACTATGGATGGCCTGTCTGGATTTAATTTTGCTTATGGATGCAGACTTCACAAGGTTCCAACTGGAATAAAGGTATGAAGTGGTTATATAAATATAACTTTCATAGCTGAGGGAACATATTCACAGGATTATAGGATTAAAGTATAGGTGTTACTCAAAAGGTGAGGCTCACCGAGCCATTTACCCCTCCGCCCTTCAATTAATCCCACATGTGTTTATCAGCCAGGTTGGAACAATAAACTAACTCACTTAGCATTTATTTTATGTGGTAATCATGTGTAATATTAGAATTTTGAGACCCATTTCAGAAGGTTAAGGAGAGAATATGTGGGAGATGTGCTTACCACAAGGCCTGACTCAAAGATGCTCAACAAGCATTAGCTGTATCACGATGGTTAAGTGTATGCGGCATGTTGTTGTAAGAATGGGCATTTTCAATGTTGTTGTTATTGGATGCCACCACTGAGTTGGTTCCGACCTATACCGACCTTGTGCACAGCCCCCCTCACCCTTGTTCCTGTGCCTGAGCCCATGGTTGGGGCCACGGTGTCAGTCCATCTTCTTGAGGGCCGTCCTCTTTAACGCTGCCCTCCACTCTACCAAGCACGATGTCCTTCTCCAGGGACTGGTCTCTACTGAAAACTTATCCAAAGTACATTAAATGAAGCTTCACCATCCCTGCTTGTAAGTAGCACTCTGGCTGTACTTCTTCCAAAAACACTTTTACTAGCATTTTAAATAAATTGTTAAATAGCATGCATTCTATGAAGAAGACAATTTAAAGTACCACAACTCTAATTCTTGTATAAGAAGGGAATCCCACATTTGTTATGTATACCAAACAGAAATTGTTTTTTAAAAGGAATAATATCCTTAAGAATGTTAATGCCATAAATTTGTTAGCAAATTAAAATGATTTTAATAATAAATGCTTCCTGACTTTTCATACTTCTGTTGTTATCTGGCCTCTTTAACTTTATATTTGGGATGAGCCTATGGAATGAAATACCGTAGGTATATGATGTTTCGTTCTATCGCTTCAATGGACCCATCTTTTGTACAATCCATAATATACACTTTTAGCACCAGAATTTATGTATGAAACAGAGACTGAAGGGGGCTGAGAACAATAGTACTTGAAGTAACATAACGTATTAATTGTTGGTGGTGAAGTGAATGAGGGATGATGGAACCTGAAGGTGTTGTCAGACCTGGTTCTCTGTCACCACTGTTAGGCAGAAAATGGAAACAAAAACTAAAGAAGAGACAACAGTGTCAAGACTCTAGAACATACTGGATGCGGTAACTATTTTAGCCTAGCTTACAATTTGTATTTATTATGCCCACTGAAACCACAAAACCGATGTTTAATTTTACAGTTTAAAGTCACACATAGGGAAATGCTTTACAAAACAGGACATTGTTCTCAATTAAAAAATGATTACAATCTAGTTCCTAAACTGCTCAGTTGATGTTGTTTACCTGAATAACAGAGCTGCTGTGGAATGCAGGCTACAGGAGACAGTAATCTTTGAAACAGCTAGTGCAGGTTTGAAATATGAAGACGCTAAAGAGACAATTTAAACAAGGCCCGTCTTAGTTTGCAAAGACTTTTTGTCCGTCAACTACATCGTGTTTGCTGAAAAAAAGATTTCCATCTCTCCTGAAAAATGGAGGGTAGTAAGCAGATCACATTTTATTGCTTATAGACAGTCAAAAAACCACCAATATTTCACTCTACCCTCCAAATGCTTCTCAAGATTTTAAAATATCAGGCCCATCTCGTTGGTTTTATTACCTGATGATACTCAAAGTCTCCTGCAGCAACCAAACACTTATTCGTGGTGCTGCGTAAGTCAAACGGAACGCTTCCGCATTCCTCATCTATCGGTGACGCACATTTGCAAAGCATGTGCTCCATTTATCTGAGTAATACATGTTAGTCTGTTAGCAGTATTTGTCAATTCCTAAGTGCAACAAGATAAAACAACCACGTTGGTGACATGCCTGAGTGGGTAATACAAAAATATTATCCTTAGAGTATACATTTGTTAAGGAAAAGGTGTAGCCTCACAAATTCACATAGAGTATGATCTTCTAAATATACTCTCAGCATAGGGAGAGAAATTCCCTATATGCTGTGCATGTTTATAAAACAAAACAAAACGGCTGCACTATAGTTGTTAAGTGTTTACTGCACACTAAGGTTCTCCAGTCCTCAGACTCGAGTACATGGCAACTCACAACAACAACATAGACTTACAACATTGTGAAGCTCAAAAAAAAAAAAGATAACATAAAGCTGAGCTAAATAGATACAAAAATGTGAAGGAATTGCTGATGAAATTTGACTCATTTAAAAGTCAACTTTTCCAGCCTGAGGCTCCTCAAGTTCTGCTGGTGTCCTCTTAAATGTGCCCACATGTACCTATAAGCGATTGCACTCACTGTTGGCCCCTGCTGATCAAAATGACCACTGGTTATGTTGATTATCTTAAATGTTGAATATTAAATTGCGCCCAGTGTTGGCAGAAAGTTTTTGAGTTCTTTCTTGAAAATTGTAAGGACATGACAAAAAACATTAGCAATTCAAAATTCCCACATTTGATAATAGATCACTGAAGATGTTAGCACCTTATAAAACTTATATTTTGGTTGAGCACAAAAAATAAAAACCAAGTTCTGCTTTATTTACAAATCACAGTTTTCCTCACAGTGTTAGACTTTGGGTCACTCTGATGTGGCAGTGCCTTAAAGGATGATGGCCATTACTTTTAAAAAAATTTAATTTGATGCATGGGAGGCCAGCTGGGCAGTTGACGGGGCGTGAGATAAGAAACATATAACAAAGATACTGCTAAAGTGCTACTAGGTTAGTAGGATGCAGCTGACAGAGCTGACTATGGCGTTACGTCTCAGTCCTATTCTCCTTTAAAAGCAACATCCTCTCATAACCCTTGATCTTTTCAATAAAACCTGCAGAGCACCAAAAAGGCATTTGCTAGACTGAATAGGTTGCTCATCTGCACACTGTCTGCATTCTCAGTTCTGGGCCGATGAATGCATGGTTCTGTAGCACAGTGTGTTGCCATGCGTCATTGAGTAGAGCACACATATGCTTATAGAGTGACAGGTTTCATGATGCTAAAACTTCGTGGGCCACTGCTGTGTTTCATACTACCAGAGCTTTTAGGTAGATTCTTTGCTTTAGTTGACTACTTAGCTAAATTGGACTGCCTCTTTGACAACCTTAAAGGTCACGTTGGCAGATAGAGAGAAAAATAGGGAAAACATACTAGTTTCTTTTCTGTGTGTCTAAGAGCTACATTACCTTGACCTTAGTTTTATTATGAAGATCATCTTGAGATGGCCTCGTCTGTGCTTATTTCCTGTCATTTTTATGTTTGAAACTTAAGAAGTGCAAAAACATTTTTATGGCCTGACATTGAATTCTAAATGGGTTAGAAATAGCCACCAATCATACCAATGAGATTTTACATCCATCCATAGAATATTAGCTAAATTCTGACAATGTTATGTTCAATCATAGTCTAATTCCTGGACTTTGACATGTGCCAGCTGTCCACATCTAAAGAATCACAATGGCCTTGTGAGCAAGAATGTGGTCCATGAGGAAACCGAACTAGAGACTGTCCCAGTCAATCGTGCTTGGGCTTCACAGTTACCTTATGGCCGTGCCTGTCCATTATAGTCAGAAGTCAGCGGACCTCATCAGAAATTCCTCTGCCTGGGTCAAGTGTTATCATCCCCACTGGAAGATTCGTCAGTAGATGTAAAACGCTACCAACCAACACTTCACATCTATCCAAACCGGTTTGACTACGTTTAGCATCTGAACCATATTAATCCAAATTGTTGGAGATCCTTGCTAGAGTTCTGCGCACACTGGAGACTAAGTGACATTATTTCTAAAGCAGGAAGTAAAAATTGGTTCTTTCATTATTTGATATCATTCAGGTTAAAAGAGCACAACTTTCATAAAAATGTTTCTTGTTCAAGTTTTCAGTGGAGGGGGTTGATTCCTAACTGTATCCTTGCTTCATCAAAAAGCTTCAAGGCTATCTCTGTACCCAAGTTTAAAACTTGACCTTGACCCTTATTTGCTGGAATAAATGCTTGTTTGTTTTTCCTTATTTGTGACGTAGAAAAGTGAGTGTTAACTGGAAACCAAAGGTCCATTAACATAATAAAAATAATGGCCACCACAGCTGGTCATAAAGATTTCATTTAAAACTTCCTTTGATAGGAAAATATTTTTATCTTAATGAGGATACTTATGGAATATATACACATACACCTGTTTCACGCAGAGAGCTTCTGTTAAAAAAAATACAAAAGCAACCAGTGCTGTAGATTATGTAAACTCACAAAGTGTACTTTATACATAAACATGAAGCATAAATTATAAGGTAGGACAATAGCAAAACACATTAAATATAGAAGAATTTGCACATATTTTTGTTAAATAAGAATAAATAATTGTATCACACAAATTCACATACCAGTTGCAAAAACAATAAATTACTTTTTTTATTCAGTGCTGCAACTTAAAAAAATTGTTTGTGATTAATCCCTTCATTCTTAGTTTAATGGGATAAAACTGTTTCCACAGAAGGCAATGGAAGTTGAATTTACTGAGCAAACTACTTTGACTTTTTCTATTCTATAAAAACAAAACAAAACAACATGTTGTTTTACTCTGGGTTCTCTTTTTACTCAATGAAACTTACTCCAGAGTGTTTATTTTTGTAAATGGGATTAGACTTTTACCAACCTGAGAATTTTTACAAAATATGTTGAAGAAGTAGCCCTAGATATCCTGAATCCTAGATTTGTTCTTTCTTTCTTCCACTCTTTTTTTTTTAATCCAAAAAGAAACCAACCAAAAGCCAAGACAACTCATTGACATGGAGTCAATTCCAATGCATACTAAAACAATAGGGCAGAGTAGAGCTGCCCCTGGGGGGTTCTGAGACTGTAAATCTTGACAGCAGAAAGCCCCCTCTTTCTCTTGTGCAGTTCCTGGGGCTTCAACTGCTGACTTTGCAGTTAGCAGCCCAACACTTAACCCAATCTGCCACCAGGACTCCCAAGCCTATGAGAAGACATAGTCCAAAGTCAAACTGAGTTGGGTTGGATTGAATTACACCAATTTTCCCTTTGCTTAACAGTCTTATATCTCCTGAATACTCTACATTTCAAAGAATTTGAGTTCTCATTCTGTGTAATTTTTTCTTAGGTTTAGCACACATTCCTCGTTCAATCTATCGAAAATTTAAAAAAGAATATATACCCGAGTATAAGCCGACACAAATATCCACCGAGGCACCTCGGCTTATACTAGAGCATATATATATATATATATATATATATATATATATATATATATATATATATATATATATATATATATATATATATGATGAAAACTCATTAAGAGCACGGAATAGTGGTTTATTCTAAGTTCTCTATAGTTTTCAGTAATAAGTATAAAATCATTATTTTATGGGAAAAATATTGGTGAATCATAGAAATTTGTGAAACGAGGATAGAGAAGTATGAAGTGTATAATGGATTTACTCTTCAATGATCCCTTTAATGTAATTGTATATTTCTCACATTAGAAGGACATGATTAGGATTATTTTAAAAATAGGGAAAATTAAATGTTAACGTCTCTATTGATTCCCTTTGTACAAGGCCTGGGACTATTTGTTTGCGCATGCGCGTGTGCGTACGTGTGTTTCATGACGGGTTTGGCTGTTTTTGCACCCTGCCTTTGGTGCGTGGTGACCTCACATTGAATGCAGGGCTGAGTTTTGAACAGGCCACATTTCTCTACCTAATAATTTATTGAGGAAAAGAGACCATGTTAAAGCAAATCAGTGAATGGAAATTATTAGTTTTACAAAGCACCTACTTGTATTACAAAATAATGTCTAAAGGAAATTCTTAAAACAATGAGAAACCAAGGATCCTGTTATACTAAAACATCTCAAAAAATCCAAACGATTAGAACTTAATGAAACTCAAGCAATACTTCCCTCAGAGTCCTGCATGAAAATCTGTGGGAGCAGGCAACTGTGCTAGGATGTTTATGACACTCTATAAAGGTGATTGGTTTTGTGGTGTTTCAAAAGGGCAACGAAATTCAAAATGAAATGGAATACCTTAGATTTTTCTGAAAAACAGGATGATCTAATGTAGTTTACAATTTAACCAGAATTGTTTCATGTGCATGATTATACAAATATGTCAATGTTTACTCGAACTTACAAATTAGCTAAACAGGCTATGAAATGAAAAGTAACGCACAATCTGGAAGAGCATCACATCCCATTACACAAATACTCCCTGGAACAATCACAGTCTTTCCAATTGGGGAGGAAAAAATTGCTTAGTAGGATATGTTTGATTTAAAAAATCTTTCAAAATTATTGCCAATGGTGTGGAAACAGTCTTATGAATATTAATAATAATCACTTATAGATATGGCCCATTGCCAAGTGCCTTTAATATACCTATTAAACTAAGTCAACAAAGAGTACAACGTATTGTTAAGTCTTACATAATTTTTGAATAAAACAAGCAAAAGCAACCACATTTTAAAGGCTTGCTGGTAAGAGGTATACCAGTGTTGAATATGATCAAGAATTTTTGCTGTGTATTTTTGCTGTGTGCATATTACACATTGTGAGAAAACAGATGGAGTCATAGGAAGAGAAAGGAGGTGTGAAAAGAGAAATTGAAAACACAGTGAAATATTTTGTTTTCTTACTTTAAAATTCTAACATAAGAAAAGCAGTTTGCATACTCTTGAATACTGAAAACATACACACCCCCTAACACACTGTCTCTACCCTAATGATGTGTTAATTTGGCTGTCTGCCTGAGAAATTGTAGGCCCTCAGTGGGTTTTAAATAAGTGGACCTGTGCATAGGTTTAAATGATTAGATCCACTCAGATCCTCCTTCTTTTATGAATTTCTCAGAAGATGCTTTGCTGTCAAAAATGATGTTTGACGAAAACAAGATCTCCTGCAGTCAGAAAGTACACTAACCCATATCAAAACAGCAGCATGTTCTTAATTTCCAGTAAAACATCCACAGCTCTTTCTGGAAACTGCAAGTAGTTGAAATAGCTGCAGACCTACTTTGGTCGATTACTCTTATAGAAATATATATCTATAGGTATTTTAATAGAACCAAGTGTTATAAAGTGACATAATGAGGAAGAATGTATTTACAAACAGTAAAAATAAGCTACCGTGTGTCAGGGATGCATATGATCATGATGTCTTTAAAAACATTCTGTAAGAGGTAGGTGACAAGAGGGAGGTTGTTCTGCCATCTTCAAATGTCCCCTGAGTCTACATTCATCTGTGTTTTGTTCATTCTTGCAGGCCCAGGGGAGTCAGTCCAGAACTCCCACGTCTTATTTTATGTCAAGGTCACCATTGTCATAGGAAGCAGTGCCCATCCTCCTTTTCAGCTGCAGAGAGCAGATTCTGCCCATGACCCTTCACTGTTGACAATGACACTGAAGCATGGCCTTCTTTAGGGAGACCTCTTGTTCATCACAACTGTATCTATGATGAATTCTCCACTTATCTTTGTGCACACACTGGTAACCACAGGCTAACATTTCTTTAGCAAACACTGTTTAAATGCAGAAGGCCTCTGAGAGAGAAGACATCCCTTGGCTAGCTTCTGGTGTCCGTCCCGGCACTGCACCGTCCTGGTGTGCCAGCCCGTGTCACAGGTCCTAGAACAAGCGAGCCAGGGCCCTGTCACCCACAGCAAAGGTGAGGGGTGTGACCCCACTTTATTGCTGCCATGGCTAATGACAGAGTTGACTTTTTGAGTCAACTTCTTGGGAACAAAAAAACTGTAACGGACATCTAATGCTTTAGTTGGGTCTGTGGCAAGAATTTGCACAATGAGAATTTCCTTTGTGGCCGCGTAGCCCATCCCGTGTAAGAAGTCGTCTCTGTGGCTCCAACCACTGTAGTTCATAACTGTTCCATTGATGTCAATGATTGTTTCCGAAGTGGAGATCATGTACTTTCCATTGATAAGGTACTCGCCATTTTTCTTTTTCAGGGCTAAGTAGGCAGTGAATCTAGTCTGGTCTTTGGCTTTGAATTGTCGAACTTTTATGTGGGTTGCCCCTTCAGGGATCCTAACGACATCTGTGTAACCCTTGCTGTATGCAGGGTGTCCCACAGAAGAGAGAAACAAAGAGAAAGAGAAGGGAAATAAGTTAGCACTTCTCAGATAAGTAAACAAAGAGCCTCTAAAGTCTTATCTGATCCTAATAGGAAGTATTCATGCACCCAAGCAATTAATTACAATTGACTTTACAATTACTTCTCTTAGGACAAAATAAAAGTACAGTAGGACTAGCTAGCATATTTTGCATGCATGTTTATTGAGCTCACACTGGGGATGGTGATAGCATCCTACCTTTATTTTTTTTAGTTTATGTTATCAGGATTTGAAGATTTATGCCACCACTACCATTCTTTTCAAATAAATACTATTGCCTTTACAAAGCACTTTATGTTCTTTACAAAGCCCTCTGTGTTCTTTCTGGCACAAAATTAGCTCTATGTAAACAGAAAGTTATCATGATCTCCCCTCAAATAATCTTATGTTAACTCTTTAAATGAATGGCTCTCAAACTCCACTGCACATGAGAATCGCCAGGGACTCTTCCAAAAATCCCTAAGCCCAGGCCTGATCCCAAACCAATCACCACATTTCAAGGCGTTAGAGAGGCAACAGTACTGTTTGAGTTCCCCAGATTGTTCCTAAGTGGATACTATTTAGGAGCCATTTATTTAATTCTATTTTTGCTGAGACAGCGTAGTGGCTCTATTTCCATTTCTACCAGAACATGGGATTTCCTGGTCAAGACACAAAAATACAGATAATGCTCTGTTACTTGATGGCAGATCCTTAAACAATGAGAACACCAATATATGACCCAATGATTCTCTACTCGGTATACCCCCTAAAGAAATAGGGGACCGAACATGAGCAGATATCTGTCTATAAGAGCACCATTTACATTAGCAAGAAGATAGAAACAAACTAAATGCCCATCAGTAGAGGAATAGATTTTAAAAAAGCTTTGGCATATACATTCAACGAATACTATGCATCCCTACAGAATAATGATGAAACAGTCAAAACACCTCATGACTTGGATGAATTTGGAATCTTCTATGCTGAGTGAAGTTAGTCAATTCCATAAAGATAAATAATGTATGAGGCCAATGTTACAAAAGAAAAAATGTCAAGAATAAAATGGTTTTCATTACAAAAGAAGCAGACTTTGATAGGTTTTGATAGAGAAGTCAGGGTGAGAGAGCAGGAAAAAGGAAGGAGGGGAAAACAATACATAACTAAAATTTATAAAATAAAATTGATAAGGATACATAGATAGTAACACATGTAGATAGATACGTAGAGAGGAACATATATTTTAAAAAATGTTTGTCACTGGAGAGTGTTAAGTTACTATTGTCAGGAAAGGGGAAACACATAAATCTGTCCTAGCTTATTAAACTTCCCTGAATCTCAGTGCCTATGATCCAAGTATTACGGCACATCATGTGACACAGTAAATACAATAGACTCTAATAGAATATTATCTATTCAGAAACATACCCAAAGGCATAAATATCTATAATACCCATTTTGTTGTCATAGTTAGCTGCCATTAAAAGGGCATGAAATCTTATGCATAGCTGAGTGAAAAATTGCCTGGGATACCGTATGACTGAGGAGAAGTACATCTTGCTCAAGTCTTTGAGTTTCTAAGTAATTTCATAAAATCTTTTATTTTGTAGGTAATTCCAATGTGCTTCACTTTCCTAATTATGTAAAAAGAAATACAGCTTTGATGAGTGTGGAATTTAATTATTTGATTTCAAATTCTTGCTCAATGCAAGAAGTTATGGGATAGCTGATTCTTTTGACTAAAAATCCAAGTGTGCTCCCCCAATTCCAGCATTTTCCTTGGAACAGAGAGGAGCGTATGTGATACACAGTGGTAATCAGATATAGAGCTGTGCACAGTGAGGAAGGCTAAGATCCAATGCTGAAAATGCTGCTTATTCTGTCCAACAGGAGTTACTTTTCGTTTTGTTAACCCCTTTTTGCTTTGGTGTTTTTTTCTTCTGTGCAATACATTATGGATTAGGATTTCTTAAAGATTCTATGAGTCTGCATTGACAAGATGCCAGTGAATATAAATTGACGTACACATGTATAATGGTTACAACCCAAACCAGGAGAGATGTTGAAGACCATGTGTGCCATAGAACATGGAGATTACTAAAGTACTGAACTTCACTCAGTAGCTGGTCACTACCAGTTTTGACCCCCAACTTGTGCTCCTTCACTACGTCACCAAGTGTGAAACCCTGACTTCTGTCAGTATAGTTTACAACCCTTTAATGAAAATCAACTCTGGCCAATGTTCAGACCTAAAATGATAAGAAGTCGAGTGTAAAGAAAATAAAGAAGAAAGGATAAGGGACTAAGTCAAGAGACCTCTCTTGCTGTCCTTGTTTCTGAAAGCCTGTTTCAAATTGATAAGAATTTGTGGTGATTATCAGCACTGCGACTAGTCGTCAAATAGAGTGTCACAAGGCACTGGTGAATTTGTGCCTTGATTTCCTAGTGCCTTTGTAAAAGGAATCTTGGTGACATAGTTACTCATCGGGCTACAGATTGCAAGGTCAGTAGTTCAAAACCATCTTCTGCTCCTCTGGAGAAAGACAGGGCTTTCTCCCAAGCGTTTTGGTCTTGGAAATTCCCAGGAGCAATTCAACAAAGTTTTATGTGATCACTATGAGACAGAATCAACTTGAGGGCAGTGATTTTTTTTAAAGAGGTGTTTCTCAGATGCAAATGTTTAAATATTCAGTTACTAACAGGAAGATTTGCTCTTCAAATCTACCCAGAGGCATCAGTAGAAGACCTGAAAAATATATTTTGGAAAGATAACACACACCGAACACCGTGAATCACCATCTACTCTGGCACACATGAAGCCCATGAGTTGTAAATGTTTCAGGGGCATTAGGAATTGCTTTCTTCTTTGGCTAAGAAAAGAAGATTCTCATCATAGTCTTTCTTTATTCTCTTGATGCCCTACTTGATATTCTTTCAATAATAGATATCAATCAGATGTTCCAGATTTACCATAAATTAATGCTACTTCCATGTAGCGATTTCAAAGCATCTCTCACCTATCTATCCGTCTAATGAAATGTGGTCACTTGCTATAAAACTGGAAGGTATCCTAATGGTATTTCAAATACCAGTAGGGTCACCCATGGTGGACATGATTTAGCACAACTTGCAGATGCACCGTCTGCAAGACGGTGCAAGCCCAGTGAGCTACTTCAGAAAACGAGACAAGGAAAAGCCTATGGGTCACAGCAGAAGCTTGTCCGTCTGACACTGTGCTTGGAGATGAGCCCCCGGGGTGGATGGTCCTCAAAATGGACAGTGGCCACAACAATGGACTTGAGAGCAGGCCCAAATCTGGAAGCGAGACTCTAGCATGTGCATGATGACTGACGGACTGCACCCAGCTACAGGGCCAGGGCTGGCAGAGGATGTCCAAGGCCTCCGAGCCGGGAAGGTGGCAGGCACAACTCAACCACCCCCATTACCCTCAACCCCCACGGACTCCTCAGTCGTAGCAACAGTGTGGCGGAGCATCAGGGCACACTGGAACATCCAAAAAGCAATGAATGACCAGGGGACAGTCTCATGATGACGCCTGAATCTTCCATACTGTCAATTCAAATAATGAGCTGGTCTTTGGAACCTAATCATAGTGATACATGAAGAATGGGTGTACTTCTTCTTAGAGTGGATATCAACAGGGATAGTTTGCTACAAAATGGGATTGTTGGCCACACCACTGCAATGAATTGACTTTTAACGATGAGAAGTTTCTTTCTGAAAAATAAAGCAAACTGGTTGGCATTTATGTTTGAGGAAGATCGGTGTTGCTTGCTTGTGTCAGGTTGGCTCTGGCTTAGAGTGACCCTGTGACAGAGGGAAGCACTGCCCAGTTTGGTGCCATTGCCACACTGTTGTTAGGCAGGAACCTGGAGGTTTTTGTTTTAAAAAATTTTGTTGTTGTTTGATGTGTGGCAAAACCCAAAACAAACAACAAAACCAGTCTCCCTTTCTCGCATTATGCTTTAGAAACCATCTGTCTGGAAGATATTATTAAGAAGGAAGGCCACCTGCTTTGTATTTTCAGTGTTGGCACTTCGAAAGACCGTGACCTCCATGACCACTGAGCTTATCTACTTTTAGAGGAGGCCTGCATTTCCACTCAGCGAGCGGAGCTTTAATCTCTCTTCTTCTTTTGTCATGTTTATAATGTGCAACCAGAGCCATGGCAGAGCTCCTCCCTCGGGTGGTGTACGATGCAATATGAGTCCCTGCTTTATCGGTCTTGCAAGAGTCGAATGCTGTGTCCAACTCCCGTAAGCTCACTTGTTGTTTTACATTACCTTTTCTTATTGAAGGTTCCAATAATCTTCGTGCAGCTGGAGTTGTCCCCTCCACAGACTCCACACTTGTCGTACTGCAGCTTGGAGCCAATGATGCCATCACAGCCGGTCCGCACGCACTTCCCTCGAACGCAGACAGAATTGCTGTACGGCCTACATTCGGTTCCATCAGTCACCTGCAGAGTGAGAACCACACTGTCAGTGGGAAGCACAGGGATGTAGGTACTTCATTCCTTTGATGAACAGGAACCAAGCCAAACTTGTTGCTGTTGAGTTGAATCCAACTCACAGGGACCTTGTGAATTAGAGGACAGAGCTCCTCCACTTGATTTCCTTGACTAATCTTGATGAAGGAGCCTGCTGGCAAAAATGGTTAAGGGCCTCTCTGCTAACCGAAAGATTGGCTCTGTAAGAGAAAGTGGCTTTGTCAGAGAATAATCTGGTGGTTTCTGCAAGACTGAAAAACAGAAGCAAACTAATGTGGACTCACAGCCACGCTATAGGACAGGATAGAACGGCTCCTGGAGTTTCTAAGACTGTAACCTTTTGTAGGAGTAGAAAGCCCATCTTTCTCCTATGGGAAGTTGGTGGTTTTGAACTGATGACCTTGCTGTTAGCAGCCCAACTGGTAACCATTAGGCCACTGGGCTCCTGTAAGATTACAGTTGGGGAAAACCCTAAGGGGTAGTTTCACGTTGTCATGTGGATTTGCTGTGAGTTGAAATGGACGCAAAGAATACCCATTGACCAGCATCACATCTTTATGGGAGATTTGGAGACTTTTCATTCATGGCATTGTCAAGTGAGTTGTCACAGCCAACTTTTAGGTCGAGTTCAGCACAAACTGTTTGCTATCCTCTGAGACCTTTTCATAAGCATGTATGTTCTTATTTGTGAATGTGAACTTTCTAGAATAGACGGTACATCAAAAAGTAAACGAAAATGAAATATGCTTGATTTGAGCTGAGTGCGTCATTGCATCACTATTTACAATAGTAAAAATGTAAAAATAGCCTAACTGTCCATTGATCAATGACCGGATAATTAAAATGCAGTATGTATGCACAATGAAATCAATGGACTATTTCTCAGCCACGGGAGTAAAGAAGCCCTGCTATATGCTACAAGGGAAATGAACCTGGAAAATTTGAAGGCAAATGAAATAAGACCATCACCAAATTACAGACATTGTGTAAACTCGTGTATAAGGATTTCTAAAATAGACACCAACTTCATTAGAAACCTTGGTGCTTCTGATGGTAAGTTCCCAGCTGCTAACTGAAAGGTTGGTGGATCAAACACACCAGATGTCCCGTTCACTTCTGTAGACATTACAGCCTTAGCGAGTCCATGGGGCAGCTCTCCTTGCTCCTATGAGGTCACTATGAGTTAGTGCAGACTCCATGGCAATGGGCTTGAGAGCTTCTGCTAAGGGTGATGGACAATTTTTTACAAATGGATCATGAATAACATGATAAGCATAATAATTGTCAGAAAATAAGATAACTTACAAAAAAAAGAGTACCCCCCACCCCACCCAAATCTATAGCTTCCAAAAATCTGTGGCGTCTTGGTAGGAGATGTACGATACATCTAGGTGAGCATTTTCTATCTTTCCTCCACCTGGGGTTATTCAAAATGTATTAGAGACTCAAAGGAATGGTACATTTTTGTATGCATACTTCATTCCCACGGTATAATCTTTTGTTTTTACTTTGAAGCAATCTTTTTTTTTTTTAAGTGCTTACCACTATCTCTGGTATAGTGAGAATATGTGTGAATTTGAGAAATGATATCCTTTTTGGGGAGCAAATTTGTTATTCTAGTGATAAATTTGAAAACCTAAACTGACTTTCAAAACCAGTGCATGGGTAGAAAGCATTACCTACTAAGTGATGAATTGCAAGATACCAAAGTAAGGTAGGTGTGGAAAAAGGAATCTAGGGCAGCCAGAGAAAATTAACTCCTGGAACAAAATGAATTTATTCTGAATAAAGGATTGAGGTGTGACCTGTGAACAAGAGTATATGTAACTATAAACACATATTCTTTGAATTGATACAGATACAAAACTCTCTTTTTACATTTGTGGCTGTGTGTAGGAACCCAAACAAAACATAATTCTACTCGTTAAAGCATTTACCTTCAGATAGTAGAAAAACACTTAGGTGGTGTTTTTGTTCTTATCCTTTTTTAATATATTAAAAATAAAAATGTGTACATTTATAATAAAAAGGTGAATATATATTCATTGGACATTAACTTATTTGTCAATAACATGTCATATAAATACATAAAAGCATGTCTCAGTAGTTATTTTAAATATAGTACCTATTTTCAAAGTAGATGATCATTATTTTAAAATTGTTATGTAAGACTGCTTTTAAGAAATAAAGCTGGTGCAATTTGAAAATGATCTTCTGAGAAGAATAAGGGATATTTAAGCTCATACACATACTGTCAAGAGACAATGTAGCATGCACGGTAGACTTCTTTAGAAGTCTGATCCAGGGAGGATCTTGACATCTACCCTCATGAATTAAAAATGAAATATTATATGAATGATAGGAAAAAGTAAGGAAGCTTACTTGCTATTTTATAATTAAAAATAAATTTATAAATATGTCATCTGTCTCCATTTCTTGCAAATAGAAACTATAACTGCTTTCATGGTTACTTTGAAGATTATATGCATCTTTTTTGATAAATTCCCACAAAACAAAAAGCACCTTTAAAATATGTAAATATTCTGTTTATAAAATATGGATATTACAGAAATGCAAAGTCCCCCTAATCTAATCCCCAAGAAAAGAACTGTTCATTTGATATCTTTATTCTAGCCAGTAATTCCTCCCAGGATTTCTACTGTCTGCAGACAGCTGTGGGGCGGTGAGGAGCCCTGGTAGGATAGTTACTCCTGATCCACTGGGGGAGCTGCCGCCTTCTACGGCAGCATCAGTCTGAGAGCCGCAGGTGCAGTTCTGCTGAGGCCCGTCGCACGGCCCTGCGTCAGATTAGTGGAGAGGCAGAGATCCTGCGTTTGGCTGTGCAGTTACCTTGGGAGAGAATACCACGTAGTAGCCGGTCCCCTTAGCTCTGCACGTCAGCTTGCACACGTCTCCCGGCAGGACGCCTGCGTACTTCGGAACCCATTCCACAAATATCTTCACTCCTTTGGCATCCGTCTGATAGCCATTTTTGGCCTCACATTGCTCGTGACGGAAAGATTTACCTGCAAAACAGACATGTTGACCACTATTAGCTCATTTGTGCTAAACGTAGGTGTATTCTGGTACAGGTAAAGAGCAACTTTTAATGAGAAGGTGCTGTGTTCTCTTTGCCAAGCTTCTTCAGGTCCCTCAGTTGAAGAATGTTACCAAACTATAGACAGTTAAAAACAAGTTATTTTCTTCCAAATTCTGAATTCTAGAATGGCTTTTCAAATCATCAAAGTGATTTCATTGATTTGAAAGCCAGCCGAGTTAGTCGGTTTTATGTTGACATTTCAGATGTCCAACGTCCCCTCGTTCCTAGTGCACGTGTGGCGCAGGTGGCCGCCGGCCCAGGGAGGCGCGTACATACCACGGGGCGGGCAGGGTGCCACACTGCAGGAGCGGTAAATCGCCCTCTTCCCCGTGCAGTAGCGGCCGTTGTTTCTGGGTGCAGGGTTGTTGCAGTGGCGATGGGCAAATTGAACCCCTCCTCCACAGGACCGAGAGCACTGGCCCCAGGGGCCCCAGGACCCCCAGTTGCCATGGCTGGAAGTCTGAAACAGAAAACAGAAGATATTTCCATTCAGAATCGAGGAGAGAACATTCAAAGCGCACTTTTGAGAATAACTTGGATTTGATGGCACAGGGGAAACCTGGTCATACAGTTCCATTTTCATTTTGACAGTCGTGTCAACTATTGGATGCCTTTTCCAGATTCTAGGCAGTTAGAATTAAGACAATGAAGACGTGGTCGCTTTCTAGACCGTTAGCCTTTTCTAGGAGCCCTAGTGGTATAGTGGGTTACTTGCTGGGCTGCTATCCGAAAGGTTAGCAGTTCTAAATCGCCAGGTGCTCCATGGAAGAACGATGAGGTTTTCGACTCCTAAAAGATGGGCAGTCTCAGGAACCCACAGGGCAGTGCTATTCGGCCCTATAGGGTCACTACGAGCCAGAACTAACTTAAGGGCAACATTTTTATGCCTCTTCCTTTCTTTTCTTTTTTTTTTTTTGGCTCTTGACCAGTGTTTCCCAAAGTGGGAGTTACTGGGGGACACTGGGATCTAGTGAGGTTAAAGCAGATACCTACACTTTGTTCTGCATTATGGGTTATAGTATAAAGGCTTTTAATTCTGAAAAGGGCGCACAGCATAAAGATTAGCTACTGTTCTCCCCGGACCAACCCCTTTATAACAATGCTTTCTGATATTAAACATTTCTGTTCATGACAACTGAACCACGGTGAACATTTTATCCACTGTGATGCTGGATCATCACGGAGCTGGAGGATGCTGAATGGTTCGCATGTTGCCAGGCACGGTTTCCGGGGGTCCCACTTGTTGTTCTCCCCTTGGTAAGAAAGCTTTCAGCTCCTTTAAACGAAACTAATTGGAATTGGATTTTGCTTGACTCTGTTCCTAATGAGATGACTGTGTAGAGAAGTAATGTGACAAATATGAGAATGTGCTGCCGGGACATATATGCAAACACATAGCACAGGGAAGATGAGGCTTGCTATGACAAGCTAAGTCCAATGTTCTGTGAATATTACAGGCAGAAGCAGAGGTACTTTAAGTAAATAGTACAAGCGTCTTTGCTAAGGGGTTACCTGAAGAACTTCCGCTGGTTGCCCGAGGCATATCTGCGAGCACATAGTTGTATGATAGGCTTGAAAGACATAAACCACAACCAGACAGACTACTGCCAGGAGGATTCTGATTTGTAGAGACCTATAAATGGGGAAGGATAGACCTACCCCCTAGGTTTTCCAACAATATCAATCTTTGTGGAAGCAAATGTCTCATCTTTCTCCAGTGGAGCTGCTGCATGGAATCAAACTGCTGACTTTGTTGACAGCCGAACCCTTTCACCAATGCACCACCAGGACCCCTTGAATGTCATAGGCAATGCTAATAAGGGCAACGTGCTTCCAGGGATTTTGAGAAACATGCAAGGGAAAGTGAGCAATGACTTTGCACTAGCTCTGAGAATCACGGTCGCCCATGTTGACCTAATGCTGGTCTCTGCGTGTGTGTGTGTGTGTGTGTGTGTGTGTGTGTGTGTGTGTGTGAGAGAGAGAGAGAGAGAGAGAGAGAGAGAGAGAGAGAGAGAGAGAGAGAGAGAGTGTGTGTTTGATCCCTGGAGCAGGTGTGGGTTTATTTTCTTTCTAGCATTAATCTGCTTTTGCTATAAGGGGAGGGAAAAAAAGGAACTGTTTTGAACTTCACTGCATATGTGTGAGTAACCGAGTGTCAGCTTTGCCGCTATTTCCTTATAGAATTTAAATAAGTGTATTCTAAGAATTTACTAAAAGTAGTTTGAAAATAAAACTTGTAAAAGCAATTTGGAGGGAATCCCAAGGAAGTGCTAATGGATGTGTTTGGCTGCTAACAGGAAGCTGGAGGGTAACGTTTTACCCAGAACCACTTCAAAGAAATTCTTATTGATCTACTTTAGAAAAACCAGCCGTGGAAAGCCCTGGCCAAGGAATGGATGGTCAAAGCTCAGAACACTCACACTCACTGCCCCGGAGCCCAGTCTGACTCATAGCAACCCTACGGTGATCCTCCAGAAACAACGTGGCTCGTACACATAATGGGCTAGTCCTCGGTCTTAAAGAGAATTGAAGTGTTGATGCGTGCCACCAGGAAGGATTTTGTAAACATGGTGTGGAAGAGAAATAAGTAAGCCACAAAATGACAAAGACTCTATGACCTTACTAATAAAAGAAGAGAGATATGTATTTTCTAAAGCTTCTTAGTCATAAGCAGCTTAGCCACCAGGTGTGGGAAGGAAGAGGTAAGGGGGAGTTTTTGTCCAGAGGCATAGAATTAATACAATGGTGATAAAAAATCAGAAAGATGACAGAGATGAGGTTTACGCAACATGAAAACTGTATCCAATGTCACTGAATTATATATATATGGTCTATTGAATTGGTGAGTACTGTGTTGTGTATCTTTGCACAGTTCTGCTCTGATGCACATGGCTGAGGCTGAGGCTGCCACCATTTAGAATCCAGGGCAACTGGTCTAACTCGGTGTCTCAAACCAAAGACATCTGGATTATATTTATCTGGAAGGATGCAAACAGGAACATCTATTATCTGCATATTCAACAGTACATGTTTACTGAGAATGGCTGCTGTCGATGAAATGGAAAACAGTATTTAAAGTAGGAAATCATGTATTCCAATGACAATGCTCATATGTAACAAAGAAATACTCTCTCATCTTGAATTCCCTAGGTATCCAGAAAATAACTTACTGAATAATATTTCTTCTTGGTTTTGTCCACACACTTTCCCTGCAGGCAGATCCGCCCTTTCCCACAAGGTGTCCCTTCCACGGCAGGCAGCTTCTTGGTCAGACACACCATCTGGCCCTGGCGCACGACTGCACACCACAGGCGCGCGCACACGTCCATCCCGGGACACACCGTGTACTCAGGTCCAAAGGTCAGGTTGCACTGCTGCGTAGCATCATATGTCTGCCCCGGAAGTTCTTCTGGGCCTAATATCTGCTTTCGTGGGAGGTCTAGCAGACAGTTACCTAAAAGAAGAATCAAGACTGACCCATAGCTCTGTGTTTAGGTCTCAAACCACTAAATCATAGGTTTAAATGTGCAATGCTCTGGGAGCTGCAAAGGGGACTCAGAGAGGGATCAGACTCCCAGAGACTCCTTGCATTCACCAGCCCCTCTGGACTCCCTGCTCTGCAGATATACTCGTGGAGCTGTAGCTGGCGGTGTTTTCGTTACATAAAATTGCAACACCTAACTGTGAAAACAAACATTGTGCTGAGACATTAGAAGAAATCAGGATGGATGTGGAATAAATCAGAAACTGGACTTAATATTAACAATTTTTTTAAACTAAATGGCAAGTTTCAGAAAAAGTTCATCCTTGGTACTGTACTTAGTATACCATTCTCCATTTCTAGCTTGCTCACATATTCTTCCCACTGACTCCATAAATTATGTCCAAGGTGACAGCTCGTTCACTTCTTTAGCATTTGTTTTTACATCTTCATTCAGTTTTTGCATTAAGTGATTGAGCACTAGTTTAGCCCCTCAAGTGTTCCACAAAACATATAGGCTTGGAGAGAGAGGAGGGAGGGAGGGAGGGAAGAAGAAGAAGAAGGAGAAGGAGAAGGAGAAGGAGAAGGAGGATGAGGAGAAAGGGCCTAGTTACTCCCCTCAAGAGAGCTGAAAATCAAAGTATTTCTCTCAGATTTATAACTTTAATGAAACGTTCCAGAAGTCACAGAATAAAGAAAGGAAACAGACTCTGGCTATTTGAATATAGGCCAGTCTTTTTTACTCTTTTCTGCCCTTCGTGGCTGTCACTGTTTGAGATTTATATTTGTGAGTGTTTCTGGGTATTTGAAGTATGTCTCCCCACACCAGGTTTGTGCTCTCTTTGGCCAGGACTTGGGCAAGCCGGAGTGAAAGGGAATCCAATGGCCTCTGGAACCTGCAGGATGAAAACTCAGATGCTCAGCATCACTTAAATCCCCTCAGAAACGTCCCTGGAAATTAGAGCTCCATACAAGCCAATACGATCAATGTTCTCCTGTTACGTAATAGCATGCAGGTGACCCAGTACTATCTGTATTTTTTGTTTGACTCTAAGATTTACATAGAATAATAGAGAATATAAAAACATGTCAGTGTTGCATTCTTCTTAGTACTTTAGATGTACGTTGTCAGGTCAGTGTTGGACGGTTAACCATAATGTCGGCAGTTCAAACCCACTTGATCTCCGCTGGACAAAGATGACATTATTTGTTCCTATAAAGTTTTACAGCCTCAGAAACCCCAGAAAGGGTCGCTGTGAGTCAGCATTGACGCAAAGGCAGTGGGTGTGGGGTGGCCCTGTTGCGCAAGTGTTAGGCTGACTATTGTGGGGCAAAGATGCGGGTGTCTGCTCCTAGAACAATTTATAGCCTCAGAATTCCTATATGGGTTCTCTAGGCATCTGAATCCACTCCATGCCCATGCATTTGGTTTTAAAGGCGAACGTGTTGAGAGCTCAACTGCTAACCGAAAGTTTAGGAGTTCAAATCCACTAGCTGCTCTGCAAGAGAAAAGAACTTGCCTAGGAAACCCTGTGGGGCCACTCTACTGTGTCCCCTTGCGTCTTGATGAGCTAGAATCGGCGCTACAGTGCACAGAAACGACACAGCTAATTTACTCCTCGTGAGAACTCCATAAGGCAGCTTTTATCACTTGCATAAACCTTAGGGTTTTATTCTCAGAGCCTGCGCTCTTCACCACATATTCTTGACCCTCTGTTTAAGGTTGTGGACAGCATTCTTGTTTTCCAGCTGGAAGACAAATAAGTAGGCAGTTCTTGCTTCTGTAAAAATGATTCCGTCTCCAGATGACCCCAGATTGGCCGATCAAACTTTATTCCATAGGCTTTCATCGGGCTGAATTGTGAAAGTAGATTGCCAGCTCTTCTTTTGAGGGACCACTAAGTGGATTCACACCTTAACCTGTAGCCCAGCAGATGAGCAACGGCACTATCTGAACCACCCAGGGACGCAGGGTCACGTGCAAACAGTCCGTAAGTGGTGGGTTTGGTGTCAAATGGCGGAAGGACCAGTAAAACGTCTTATCTTATCCAAAGAGTGACTGAGTGCCCTTACTCAAGTTAGTTGGCCCCCTCCTTAGTCTATCTTTTAAGATATGCGAGACAGTCCTTTCTTCATGGTGGCACGCAAACAGACAAACAAAAAACCCAGACTCACTGCCACTGAGTCTATTCCAACCCGTGCCCCCCCTGGAGGACAGAGTGGAAGTGCCCTGTGGCACTGCCAGGGTCAAATGAATCAGTGATGTAGGGGCAAACGAGGCAGATTCTTAGGCCTGTGTCTAATGCATGTAATAACTTTTTAGATATATTGTACCATTGTTCTATTTAACAAAAGAAAGTCATATTCCAATGCCACTTTTCACAATGCCACTTTTCACAGAGATGGGCTATTCAGCATATTTTATGTGCGCTGCAAATATGTTTAAAAACTATATTAAAGTCTCTCAAAAGGAATACCATGGAATTTGTTAATCTGTGGTGGAAGCATTATATGAAAATGACTACAGAGCAAAGTTCCTATTAAACTTCTGAGCCAGAACGTTTGAAGAGGTAAATCTTCTTAAGGCAAGCCAGAAAAAGCATGAAAAATAAGTCTGCTGCCAAAGAGAACTTTGGGAGAAAAACATCAAGTAACAAGGAAAACAGCAGTGTCAAGTCAATAGGAAAGACGATATAAAAGCTCAGAACACTTTGCTTAGAGGACAAGAGTAAGATTTAGGTTTACTTCAGAACTCCGTAAAAGGTGGTATCTTCGTTGGTCGATTTAAAAAAAAACAATACTATGCGGAGCTCGGGATTCTTAGCACAGTGCTGACGTCAAAAGACTGTCAACTCATCTGAGTCAGCAAGAAGGCTACCCAGTTCTTCAAATGTGCTGTTTTTATGGCCCTTTTCCAAAAAAGCACAAATCGTAAGGCTGGGAAATCAAATATTAGCTGGCAAGCCTTTACTATGTGTGGGTGCATGTGACATGTCCCTACAACATTTATCACAAATCAAAATAACTTGCAGCCCTCAGCGACCAGCACTTACTGACGCCCAGTCCACCTCCTGGGGAGATGATGAGAAAAGTAAATCTATAACGGGAGCACCTTGGAATCAGCTTACACACACAGAGACTTCACGAGGGGTGCTTCGTTTCCATTTTAATGTAGAGAACTGTAATTTTTAAGAAAATGGATAACACACTACTAAACATAGTACGGGTCTACATTAATCCTTTTCTTGCTAAAAGCAAAATCACTATGTCCAAATTGCCAGGAGTTTGGTACCACAAGACTCTCTCTATATGAAGTCCCCATTTGTTAATCCTGATATATGTACTCTATATTTCATCTTTATCATGAACTGTGTTTTTATGTAATAAAAGGGATATCGAATTTTCTACTAAATGGCAGCCTTATACCAGGAAACAGCTAAAAAAAAAAATCAATGTATGGTCTAATTATCCATTGAATTGTATAAAATATTTAAAATCAAAGCCATAATGTATTGACTCTATCTACATTTTCCATTTTTAAAAATATGTATATTTTGAGGAAAGAGTAAAGAGGGAACTTGATTAATCTTTTAGTATCACTTACATTGGCCTCTAATGGTATCTAATTTATTTCTAATTTTTCTGAACTCTTTATTTTTAGTTTCACCTACATCTCTTCCACATAGCTTTAAAAGTCTTGCATCCTACCTAGGCTTTGCTGCCAATGTTGTCTCTGTTTTGTTCTGTTCATCCAGTTGCTCATTCCTTTCTCATTTTCTTTCTTCCTCCCTCTCTTTGATTGAACATGTACAACTTGTACAAATTTGTCCATTTGAAAATAAAGTAAAAAAATATAGTCATACATACTGTACACATATGAAACCAAAAATACTGTGATTCCTTAGACACAGAGTGCAACTGTGGAGACTACACGCTTTCATGGAAGCAGACTGCCCCATCGTTTTCCTGTGCAACACGGGTATGGCCAAGCATCATCTTTTCAGTCACCAGTCCATTGCTTCACCCCTTGTGACCCCAGGATCTTTTTATCATGAAATAATACACATATTATTTTTAATATTCATGTTGTTCCATGATCAAGGAAGATGAAATATAACAAAATAAAATGCAGTGATTTTAGATAAATAAAAGGATATCTATCTACAACTACAACTACAGTAGTCTACTAGTGGAGGGTAGAAGGAACGCCAAGCTTATAGGAATCTGACCAGAACAATCTCTGATTTTACATGTGTGACTTCTTTCATGATGAAGGGAAATTATCCAGTAAGGTGCTGTTCTTTCTTCTCACTGTTTCTTTCCTATGTCTTAGTCCACTAGTAAGTCTTCTCTGCCTTTCCGCATGCAAGCATGCAACCAAGCACTGGACCAACTGTCTATGACCAAGACAAAGTAATCAGCGTTCTTAATGAAACGCACGCAAGAAAGCCTGGCAACACTACACACTCTCTCTTGCCAATGCAAATTGTCATCTTCTATGCCCTGGCACAGCTTTTTGCTTCTTATTTATTTAACACCTAATGTGTTTAAAAAGCAACTGTGTGTGTTTGCCGGCTCACTGACGGACCATCATGGCCCTGCTGATGGCTGAACTAACAAGGGCATTAGCAATGGAGGACACAAACAACTGTTTCTGCTACTTGAATAATATCATGTCAACTTGAAAATATAAAAAAGTGTCGGGGTGGTATTGAACCTATCAATCAGGTCACAGCCTGATGGTGCCTCCTTGTGGGCCTGACCTTCTCAATAGGAGGGCCCTGGGAACCTCCTAAGTTAGTTAAAGTTTATTATGCCAACCTGGCTGATAAACACATGTGGGGTTAATTGAAGGGTGGAGGGATAAATGACTTGGTGAGTCTTGCCTTTCAAGTTCCCGGGTCTCTTGTTTTCCAATGGTCGGACCAGGGTGCAGCTGCCTTAGCCAGTTCCCTGCTTCAGCTGGCAAGACTCAATTCCCGCAAAATATCCCTGAGGAGAAGCCACAATGACCCACCCCAATGCAGCCCGGGTGCTGGAGCAGCCCTGTGGAGACCCCTGTCAACGCTGAGGTGCTATCATGCTCACTGACTCAGCTTTCTTCCTGAAGTCGGCATCATAGTGTGTGTTTTGTGAGATAGAGGAAGGCTTTGTGGATTGGTGTTGGACATATGGGCTAATGTTGGACTTGTGGGCTTGGGCAGCACTGGGTTGGGATGTTTTCTTGATGTGATGCATCCACCACCATTGGATCTCTGCACCTCTGCACCCACTGCTCTGTGATATTCCTGTATTGTGCATCACTGCTTGTGACTATGTGAGTCTGAAGAGGACCTTATGGACTCATACTAGACTTATGGACTTGAGTTGGATTGGGCTGGGATGTTTTCTAGATATATAATTACTTCCTGATATAAAGCTCTCTCTTATACATACATAAGTGTCTCTGGATTTGTTTCACTAGTTAACCCAGCGTAGCACACAGATCCTAAGTACTTCATGGGGCCTGTTTGTGAAACTGCTTTTAGTATTTAGTAGATGTTCAGAAGATGCAATGCCATCTAAATCCGATGTATTGTTTTCCCTTGTTAAATGAAGCGCAGAATTTAAAAACATCTGCTATATAGTTTTACATATTCATGTTTTACTTGCCTGCCCCTTTAAAGATATATTTGTTGTGAAAATTCAAGACACTGACATTGTTTTGAGGATCACCTTAAAAGGTGACTGCTCAGATCTTGCTGTGAGCTTTGCAGATCCATACAATAGGTTTCTGAATGCTAGTCTAGCTCCTAAGCTCTTTGTTGACTTAGAGGATATATTCTTAACTCTTTAGTGACGCTCCCTGTTAATTTTTTTCATAGCTATTGGATTCCCTGAGCAGGCTGTGTTGTGAGTGTCGGGAGTTGCAGCTACCTAGAGGGCGGCCTTTCTCACCACCTGATATTATAGGTTTAATGATGTAGCAGTCATGGCTATCTCTTTTGACGTCAAGGTTATTATACATTTGAGGGAAGAAATTTAATCATCTGCTTTCACTGCACTGTTTCGCTGCTGGTGCTTATTTTTATTTTCCAGGATCATGCTCCTAGCCAGTGTGCCTACAGCTAGCTTGTATAAACACTGCAGATTGTCTATAATTATCTTGGCCAGGTGGAGGTTCCCATGAGATGAGGCTTCACCCTTTCTGAATCACAAATCTGCAAGGGCTGAGAATTTGGGATGTGCACACTGACTTTTCAACCAGAACCTCACTGCTCTGTGTTTCTTGTTGGAATGAAATCAGGAAACGTTCAGTATTAATGAGTCTAAATTTGGCAGCAGTTGAGTGTTGCAGAGGTCCAACTACTTATGGCTAATAATTTCAAAAATAAATCAAATGCTCTGAATTTAATTTTATCCTGAGACCTCATTTCCCCAGCAGAACTGGGGAAAGGAAGGGAGGGTTGAGATATTACATGCAAATAGGTTTTCCATATAATGGACTTTTAAACGAATCATCAAAAATTGCACACATTTTATGAGACTATCAAGGTGAAAACAACATTGTCTTCACTGTCTTTATACTAACGTCACGATTTAATCTTATCTAAATGATGGAAATAATCTATCAGAGTGAAATGTAGAGGCGTCTGTAAGAAAATGCGGGTATGATAAGCTTTTTAGTAAATGGTGGGAGACCTCTGTGCTTTTATGTTCAGGACTACATCTTATATTTATCCCAACTTTTCTCTTACTGTCAATGTTATTACTCCTTGCTCTCAGTTTACCCTTTAGAAGCATCTTCCCTAATTATTTTATTGTTTAAAATGGCTGATGGCTAAAATATTACAACACTATATTTGAGTAACAAATAATGTCTATTATTATGAGTAAGTGGACTCTAAGTAGAAACCTGAGCCTTAGGAATAAAGTGAAATTAAGAAATATAGTTCCATCACATCAGTTTGATCTTCTTACAAAAATATGCTTGTTTGATTGTCTCTCCGTTTGGGCCTCTTCTGAAGTTGAAGGTCAGAACATCAACCACATTAGTTCCGATGTCTGCACTTTCCTTTAAGCCATTTAAGTAGCATTTTTGGTCAGCATTTAAAAGTCCCTTAAGCTCTCTGAGCTAAATGTAAAATAAGAAGACTGAGAAGGGCATCACTGTTGCAAGTCCATATCTGTGTACATTACTTAAAACGAGACGTGACCGAGCTTGAACAAGGTACTACCTTGTGATTCTGGATGTTCATTATTCTGAAATGACTTTTTCTTTACAGGCTACTGAAGGGCGGGGGCGGGGAGAGGCATATTATTTTTCCTGGTTAAAACAAAGGAAAAAACAGTGCCTAAGCAACATATAGGAAAGTGAGAGAAGATCTAGAGTTGACAATTTAACAACTAAAATTCCCATAGGAAATTCTTATCCAAAGAATTTTGCTGAGTGAATTTATGCATTTATTGTGCACGAGTGTTAAAAGTAGATTTTTATCAATTGATTAAAATTTATTTCTACTAAAATTATGTTCTTGATTGCTCTATCTAACAAGTCAGTAGAGATCACAGAGACGTATAAAATAACCCAATTTGCTGTAATCTCAAAGTAAATCAGTATGTGAGTTCTTTAATAAGAAGATAACATGTAAAAATACAGACAATGCAGCAAGCATACTTACTGCAAGAAAAGTGGGATCATACATTCCACAAACATGAAACAAGTGAATCATTCTAAAATTATGCAATAAGGAACAAAATTCTGCACAGCATGTAATTAGCTGACCTAATACTTGTATAGGGGAAAAAAGGTCCCATTATAGCCATAAGTATTTGGTGCCTTAGCAACTAAATCCATTCATTTAGGGATTCAGAGTTTAGCTCAACCATTTGGAATGTGTAATGTGTGATTTTGAAATAAAAGATGAAAGTTACTTCTTTTTCAGAAACGCTGAAAAAAAGAGCCAAAAATTAAGTCTCATATTCTACCCCAAACAGACTTTAATAATTAGACATTGAATTGATCAGCAGATAATTAGGGAAACATCCAACATAGTGCTTTCTCCACATTTAATCAACATTTTAATGAACTAAACAGAAAATAATTACTAGGCTTAAGATAAAGTTTAAAACACTGGTCACTACTACTGGTGGTAAATCTCTGAGATACTGGAAAGCCATTCAACTAAGAAATTAGCATTAACTTGGTAATGAAGAAATGTAAAGCAAGTGAGACCTGGATTGTTTTCCAGAATGGGAATTTTAAATTGCGGCAAGGTGCTAAAGCATTATCAGCTCATCAGTGAAGTAGCAAAAAATGAGCTAGTGAACTGATTTTGGCTACGTGATACCAAAAAATGGGGAAGCTAACTTTTTCAAAATAAAAAATCAATAGAATTTGTCCATTGTTTTAACACTGGAAGACAAAAGCTCAAGATGGTCTGCTCACTAAGAAATTATCAAGGTGTCAGCTCACCATTTTATGGAGCTGGGAAAATAGAGCTAACACAAATCATGATTTATTTATTTTACCTAACGTTGAATTATACATTAAAAGATGTCAAGTGCAAACTCATTAGATCTAGAATTGCTGTCATTTTCAATGTAACCACAATTCAGAGAGAGGTAAATGTGTCCAAAGTAGAAATAAAAAGAATGGCAATATGTTGATTTCTGGAGATGAGGAGCTTCGCCTCTGAAGACTTCCAATAGTAAGGCTTATTATTTCTAACCCTTGCTGTTTCTATTACTTCGAAGTATTAAAGAACACTGAGAATTTTCAACAGCTTCCTTCAGATTCCTTACTGGTCAGAAATGATCAATTCTAAAATGGCATCTTAACATCACTCATGGCATTGATTCTAGTGGTACAGATTTACTAATGAATGACACTATCCTCTAAAATGATATCTAAAGCAGTGTATTTTCAAAGGATGCGACACTGTTCCCTGGGGGGCGCTGGAGAGATCCGGGGGCTGCAGAAGTAGCTATCTATGCTTCGACACTTTATCCAACTACAAACAAAAGGTTTTAATTGCCATCATGGTGGTTGGTAATTTTTTTCTTTTCTGAAAGGGGGATGGTAGGCAAAATACATTTGGAAATCTATGCCCTAAAGGACCAGGCCACATATTTCCACTTGAAGTTCTTAAAGCGTTTTCCCAACATTCACATTGCTTTTGATGTTTGTTTTGAAGTTATCACTCCACTTTCACTGGAACTGCTGTGGGGATGGCATGGAATCCTCCTTGTCGTGCAAATTTAGACCAGGCTTCCTTTCCTGGTTTGGGGGTACCATAAAGAGTACATGACAAAGTTGTCACCTACAGGTTAACCACACCCCTATAATGGGCATGTAGCAATAATTCTGAAAGGCATAGTAATAGCAAGGAAATCAAGATGTCTGCCAAAGGTCTCATAGGAAGCTGGTGGTGAATGAGGAATAAGAACCAGACTTTCAGAGCCCTGGCTGGGCATTCTGTGTGGTCTCCCACAGGCTTCCCCTCTGAACTTTCTAATTCAAACGAAACAACACGGGAGTTGTCATACCACCAAAGGCGTTGGCTTTATACACCACTAGACACGGTCTCCTTACCACTTTTCCTGGCACAGTCAAAATAACAAATGCCTTACAAGGCAAGTGGAACATTATGAGGATCTAATGAAGCAACGCTTGGGATACTCCCAAGATTTTGTTTGTGAGCTTACGGTGCCCTCTCGGGTACATACCATGGCCGTCATCCAAAAACTCTGTGATGGTGGCTGACGTGCACTTGGACCAGGGCTTGGATGCGTCAATGCTGGTGAGGATGGAAGACATCAAGCGCTTATCTTCTGTGGAACCAAAATTCTCCTCACAGAATTTGGAATCATCATGGGAGAGGCCAAGTAGGTGTCCTGAGGAGAGGAAGTGGGGAAGCGCAGACAATGGGTGATTTTGCATTTCTGAGCGTCATTTAATTTCCCACATGTAGGTCAGTTCATCTTAATGGTTTCTCTCCTGCACACTGTACCCCTGGCAAAGCCAAAGCTTCATGGAGTTAGGAGGACCCTTGCTTGGAGGAAACATCTAGAAGCAAGTGATAAAATTAAGCTAAGGAATGAATGTTTCCGAATTTCATCTGGATCCCATATGATCAATGATATGCAGACACAAGCCCTTATTTGGACTCTAGAATTTTCTAGGCTAATGTGGGAATTTGTCATCGCCCTCACTGCATATTATTTGGATTCTCTCATTTTCGGCCTTCTCTGATCAATCAGAAATCCTGGGAGGGCAAAAAGCAGCTCTTGCTGTCCACTGTTGAAGTTGATTTCCTCACATTGTAGCCTCACGTGACAGTCGAATGGACCCATCGTGTTTTCTTTGCTATCATGTTTAGGAGGGCAGACCACCAAGCAGCCTGTTCCTTGCAGGGGTTGCTAGGTAGGTGCGCAGTACCAGCCTTTGTTTACCATCCCCTGTTGTGTACCAGGGGGCCTTGAAGCCTCTGCGTTTAGTGTCCTCTTTCTTCTGCACGTTGAAAACGTCTGACAGCTAGTTTTTGACAGGTTGTCAAGTCAGCCCCCCATTACAAATGTACTCAGGCACAAGTGAAGAAAACACCGCCCACTCTGCTCTGCGTGCAGCCCAAAGGTCAGTTGCAGATAGTATCATTTTCATTGGCTTATTTTCAGAAATATATCACCAGGCCTTTATTCCTAATCCATTTTATTTGACAGCTGAATTGAAAGCTGCCCAGAAACATAGTAACAACCTGCCTCCACTAACAGGTGGGTGATATCTAATGCTGTCTCCTGCTTCAAGGCCGGAAACCTACCACGGGGCTGCCACTGCCCCATATTTGAAGGGTAATAATCTCTATTTCTAGGTAGATAATTATTGGTAAATAATTCTATTTCAAGTAAACAAGTGATGGAATTAGAGAGGAATAGGGACAAAAATATAGTCATTAAATTAGTGACTTTCAGCTTCTATATAAATGTAAGGTTGCTTTACTCTTTCATTTTTTAGTTACTTAGTTCATATTTTTAATCTACATTTACATGTATCAAGAATGCCAACATGCCCATGATGTGGTATAAAGAGCTCCAAGAGAAAAAAAATTGTATAATATTGTCCAAACCACTCAAGCAGGTGGTGTTTGTGCTTCAGCCTTCAATGAGGTTCTCCAAGATCCCAGATTAGTACCATTTCCAGTTTATCAAGTTAGATATTATTTCATCGAGCATATAATCACATTCCTACAGTCTTGCTGAATTGACCTCCATTGCATGGAATTTATTCTCAGAGAATTTAAGGATTAAAAGAAGCAGCCTAATTCAAAACAAAACAACACCAATAACTCACAGTCAATTCAGACTCGTACTGAGTCTATAAGACAGTAAAACTATCTTTGTGAATATCCAGGGCTGTCCACACTGACAGGCTAGAAAGCCTTATTTTGTGCAGATAGGCTGTTGGCTTTAAATTGCTGCCCTCGCAGTCAGCAGTCCAACGCGCCACCCACGAGTCCACCATCTTTTCTTGTGTGTTATTATTTACACAAAGGCATTTTACATTGTGGGCGAAAAGAAACAAATGGATATATTAAGAACGGGAATTCCAAACACTTCACCGTGTCCACGAGGAACCTGTGCGTGCACCAGGAGGCAGTCCTCTGAACAGAACAAGTGACTAGTGACTTTAAAGTCAGGAAAGGCAGATGTCAGGGCTGTACCTTATTACCATACTTATTTCACTTAAGTGAGCAGCCAAGGGAAGAAGTTGGAAGACGGGGCAGATGACACAACCTTGCTTCCTGAAAGCAAGGCGGACTGGACACACTTGCTGCTGAAGACCAAGGCCCACAGCCTTCAGTATCGATTACAACTCAGTGCAAAGAATATCGAAATGCTCACAACTTGACCAAAAGGCAACTGATAAACTGAGAAGAAATTGAAGCTGTCAATGACTTCATCTTGCTTGGATTCAGGAAATAATAGTTAACAATTAAATGATGTTGTGCACAGGGTAACTCTGCTGCCTAAGAATGGTGTAAAGTGTTGAAAACCAGGGAGGCCACGTTGGGGACTAAGGTGCACCTGATTCAAGTCATAATAGTTTTCATCACCCCAAGTGAATGTGATAGTTAGACACAGAATAAGGAAGACAGAAGAAGAATTAACTCATTTGAATTAAGGTGCTGGTGAAGAGGTTTCAACATTCTTTGGAGAGTAAGAAGAACAAACAAACCTGTCTTAGAAGAAGTACAGCAAGAATTCTCATTGGAAGAAAGGATGAAGTGATTTCTTTTCACATACTTTAAACATGTTATCAGAGAGACCATTCCCTGGAGAAAAGCATTATGCTTAATGAAGTGTGGGGTGGGGTGGGGGTGCGTTGGTAAAATGGATTGACACAATGACTGCAACAGTGAGCTCTAATATAACACAAATTGTGAGGTGCAAGATTAGGCAATACTGTGGGTTGGCACCAACATGATACCACAAAACGACAACAGTGAATAAAAAGAACACGGTTGAAAAGAATTCTGGACAGGGGTTTGTAGAAACTTTAAAACATAATAACAAACCACTCTAGATGTAGTTTTTCCCTTCTTCTTTTGTGCATGAGACAGCAGTGGCTCATTAATAGGACTTCTTGCATTCTTGTATAGAACACTTGCGTTCAATTCCAAGCCAACGCACCTCAAACAGAGCCAACATCTGTCAGTGGAAGATTGATGTTGCTAGAAAGCTGGACAGCTTAAAGTAGTCAGGCTAAGACAGAGTAGGCAAAACCAAAACCAAAACCCGACAACCTATTCCTCAGTATTAGCCAATGAAGACCATTCTCACGGAAGACATTGAGTACAGTGGCCTCAAGCCTTGGGCACGGGATCACCAGTAGTCAAAGGTCAACGCCAAGGCAGCTAACAACAACCACGGCCAAAACGTGTTTATCAGGCTGTATCAAGTATTCTGTAAAGCACTAAATAGAATGCTATAGAAAAGACTGCAGCAAAGTCATTTCTGCATTCTCCCTGGGTTCCTGCAGACCAAAAGCTAGAATGTTAGCCAGCTTTCAGCTTCCGGTGCACACGAATAAAACTTGACTGAGAAGACGTCTTTCAGGCCACATTCCAAAGGTTTTTGGCTTGCTTGTTGAATCACCAATGCCTAATAACAAAATTGTCCACGGAGCAGCTGGCTTCTGCTGTGGCTGTAACAGAGCGGTTGGGCTCAGTGACCTACCACGGCGGCACACTGTTTCTATCCTTTTCACTTGAACATGATTTCCGGCTAGCTAGGCTCTTTGGGAAGCCCTCTTGGCAGCACTCACATTGTATCTGAAACCAAAGAAACCAGTTGCTCTGGCCCATGGCGACGCCATGTGTGCCGGAGCCGACCCGTGCTCTGCTGTTTCCAGTGCCGGGTTTTTCAGAGGTGCGCTGCTAGGCCTTTCTTCTGAGGTCCATCTGGGGAAACTCAGAAGGCAATGACAATCTTTGCTTCGCAGCTGAGCTAACTTAACCGTCTGTATCACTCAGAGACTCGATAGTCACGTATATCTCAAATAGCATTCAAGAAGGATTGCCAAAGGCTCATCTATCTGTTGAGCAAAATGGGAAAATTTTCAGGAAGCTTACAGCTCGCAGATAAAAACCGTCATTCATGTCCCTTTCAAAATGGCTGAAAGTTACTAGGTACAATCACATGCTGAAATTGCCCTGTGCACGGGGACTTACCCAAAGTAAAAGCTTTCCCACCATAGAAGAGAGACAGGGAAAGTGGCCCAAAGTGACCTTTGAAAGGTGATATTTTTTGGAATTTGTTTTTATTAATAAGGAAATATGCATGTTCTTATTTTAAAACTTGTGTAAAAAGCAATTTTCAGAAGCATTTTATTAGTGCATCAAGGGATTTTTTCAGTTCCCAGAAAGGGTAGATTTTAAATACTTGGTTTAAAATACAGGCCATGTGGCAAACACCAAACATTGAGAGACTCATGAGAATACTTCCTTTTTCTTTTTCTTTCATACACTGGGGTGAAGCATGCTATTTTAAAGAGTTTAATGGCTTAAGCAAACTAACTCAATTAAAATTTCACAAATTCTTTGGCATGTCATCTTGATAACATAGATTTTGTGGTCCATAAATTTACTAACACATCAATGTAACTTAATTGCCACTGAAGATATATCTGAGAGAGTCTTTGAGTCTAATGCTTTTTAAAAGAACTGTCTATAGAGGATCAACGTGATGGTAGCAAATCTAAAAGCTGTGATAAATTTAGGGAGCAGGGAAGTCATATTAATGGGGGATAACATTTTTAGAAAAGGAGGGTGAGCCTGGTTATGCACGTTGAAGAATATAATCACTGAATTGCACACGTAAAAACAATTGAATCACTGCATAAATCACGGTATGGATTTTCAACAACTGTACAGAAGGGGGAACTCACATCATAACGGTTGCCAAGCTGAGCGAGCATTAATGAATATTAATTATGCCCTGCAAAAGCTAAAATGAGATGTGAATTTTTTAATTTAAATAAGTGGTAAACAAAGTTTTACTTAAAGAGAATATTAGGAACACCTTCATTGAGCATTTATTTTTTGTATTTTTTGGTTTGTTTTCAGTATAAAAGTAATTCTAGTGCACTCTTTTGAGAATTTGGTAAACATGATAAAGTATGTAGAAGAGAAAAGTCACTGTGATTTCTCACTGAGCAAGAACCCCTATGTGTTCATTTGAAATATTTTGTTCTGACCTTTTTCTTTGGGTGTATGCTCTCCCTTTATCCATGTTCCCCATTTCTTTATAAGATCATTTATTTTTACCAGTTACACCAATCTATAGCTTACATTTCATGCATTTGAAGAGATATGGATTTTTCAGACCATATGATAGAATATATTATTATAGCATTTCCCATCAGCACAGGAAAATAACACATCGAGGAGCATATTGGCCACTTCCACTGAGGGGCAGAGGCTCTTCTACTGAAGGCCCCCACGGTCTCCACTGGATCATTCTTCTCACCAGACTTAGTCCCTTTTCAGCCTGCAAAATCTCCTCCTCAGTTTGTCCACCCTGAAGTGTGGATTTTATGAGTCCACTAAAATGTATTCAGAGCAGTTGAGAGAAATTGAGATAAAAGGACTCTTTGGAGAGCAAGTGAAAGTTCTGTCTTCCATGAAGAAAGTGCACCCTCTCATTGGCCATGGGTAAGACAAAGAACTCTTAAAGAAGCAGGCAACCAGGGTCACACAGCAGTGAGAGCCAGGCCACAGTGAGAGGTCCATGTGACTTCCCTGCAGGAGCTGGATGGAAATTGGCATGGGAGATTGGTGTGAGGGATGTTTGGGCACTGCTCAGGAGTGATGTGACACACATACTAAAGCTGCAATGAACAAAAGAAGAGGCATTTTAAAATGTGAGCCTCAATGAATTATGCTAGGATATCTAACATCAGTAGTCTGAAATTTGCCACTATATTTAGTATAGAAATGGAAAACTATATATAAAAGAATGAGCTATTCTAAAGGGAAGGCACTATAATTAGATGCTGGACTACTAACCACCACTTATTTGTCAGTTTGTCACACTGCAGTGGCTGTGATGCTGGGGCCTATACCACTGGCATTTCAAATGCCAGCAGGGTCACCCAGAGTGAACAGATTTCAGCAGACAGACCTCCCAGACTAAGAAGAGTTAACTAAGATGGACTTGGATCCCCACTTCAGAAGAAAAATCCTCTGAAAACCTAAGGAATCACTTTGAAACATTTTGAAACAAAGGACACTGAACATTGTCAGAGATACTGCTTTCAGATGGTCCCCTGAGGTCTAAGGACACTCAAAATGTGACTGAGGAGATTATTGCTTGGAGGAGAGTTGACCATAGCGACACGAGTCTGAGAAAGCCTGTGTGAGTCGAGCATTAAGGGTCCTTGTTTGCTAATGGGGCACGACTCAAGGTAGAGAGAAACAGCTATAAAAATCTTCTAATGGTTGGAACTTGGAATATGAGAAGCATGAATCTAGGAAAATTGGAAGTGGCCAATGAGATGGAATGCATGAGGATTGATATCTAGGCATTATGAGCTGAAATGGACTAGTATTGGCCATTTGGAAAAGAAAATCACAGAGCCACAAATCACACAATCAAGAGAATTGGCACAACATTCACTGTCAGAGGGATCTTGTTCAATCTATCATGAAATTCAATGTTATCTGGGATCTGGGATGGATAATATCTATCTGCCTTCAAGGAAACCCAATCAATACAAATGTTATTCTACTCAATACAATAACCACAAAAGCTAGTGATGAAGAAACTGAAGAATTCTACGAAAAACTCCAGTCTAGTTGGGATTTGATTAAACATGCAACCAAGATGCATTCATGGTGAATGATGATTGGAATGAAACAGTTGGAAACAAATAGGAAGGGAAAGTAGTTGGAATATATGGATTTGGTGATAGAAATGAAGTTGGAGGTCACAAGATGTGAATTTTGCAAAATCAATGGCTTGTACATAGCAAACACCTTTTTTCAACAACACAAAAGTTGATGATGCACTTGGACTTCCCTAGATGTAATACATAAAGATCAAATCGACCACGTCTGTGGGAAAACACAGGGAAACACTCAATATCAGCAGCTAAATTCAAACTAGACACCAACTATGGAACAGACCGTCAATTGTTCCTATGGAAGTTCAGGATAAAGCTGAAGAAAATTCAAACATGCCCACAGGAGCCAAGATATGACCTTGAGTCAATCCCACCTGAATTTTGAGAACACCTGAAGAACAGATTTTATTTGTTATTTATATTTGCCACATCATACACCATTCAGTAGTGTCTTCGTTTATATAAAATTCTGTTGTTCGATTCCTTCATGTGGGGTTATACAGCCATCATGCTATCAGCTGCACCCTGTTTCCCTCTTCCCCACCTTGCTTCCCACACCCTTAGGAAACCATTACTCCTGCTCTGTTTCTGAAGGGTTATCTATCTTGGCTTTCATGTATCACATGAAAGTAATTATACAAACGAACATATGCACTTCTAACATGCTTAATGAGGTAAAACAAATAAAAAAACATAATAGTAAAAAGAGGAAATATTAAAGAACTAGAGGATAGTATGTGCTTCTTTAGTGCTATACCAGACCCTGGATTTATCATCCCTTCTGGGTGTTCCTTCTAAGAGGGATTGTCCAATTAACTTGCAGGTGGGTTTTGGGTATCTATTACATTCCCACCCCTTCACATCAATTTGGTTGCTTAGTTTTGAACTTTTGATGCCTTTTTTTGTTGACACCTCATGATCACACAGGCTAGGGTGCTTTTTCCATGTGGGCTTTGTTGCTACCCTGCAAGATGGTCCCTTGTTTGACTACAGCCTTTAAGACCCCAGATGCTATATTTTATAATAGCTGAACACCATCAGCTTTCTTCACCACATTTGCTTATGCACCCACTTTGTCTTCAGTGATTGTGTCCGAAAGGTGAGAATCATACAGTGCCCCATTATTGGAACAAACAAGGACAAACCTTGTACTGAGGAAAGATTTAAGTAGAGGTCCAAAGTCCATCTGCTTCCTTATTGCATTTGTATTTATATACATATATAAAAGAATATATGTATATTTAAGTAATTACATATATTTGCATATATGTATGCCTATATATTTTTCTTTTTTCTTCCTTCTTCTTTCCTCCTGCCCCATTATCATGTTTGGACATCACTCAACTTCCTGGGGAGGAGGGGAGGGGAGGATGGGAATAAGGGGAGCTGATATTAAGGAGTTCAAGAAGAAAGAAAATGTTTTGAAAGTGACTGTGATAGCAGTTGTACAACACTGCTTGATGTGATTGAACAATGGAATGATATGATGTCTGTAAGAGCTCACAAGAAAGTAATAAAAAATAAAGAAATAAAAATGTTTGTCCTGTCCAAAAAAAGAGAGGACAGATTTGATTTACTGAACACTGATGACAGATGATAGAAGACCTGAGAGCTGTGGGAGGACACCAAGACCAACATTCATGAAGCAGGCAAACGTTCCTTAAAACAACAAGAGGAAAGAAAAGATCAAAGCGGATGTCAGAAGAGACCCGGGAAACACGCAGCTCATTGACAGGGAACTGCCAGAAGCTCAGGCTGGATTCAGAAGAGGACAGGTTCTCAAAATTCAAGTGGGAGAGACTCAAGGGATAGATATATTTTGTCACAGAGTCCGTTCTGATGCATACCAACCTTACAGGACAGAGTCCACCTGTCCCTGTGAGTTTCCAAGACTGTACTTGTTTATGGGAGTAGGCAGTCTCACCTCTCCCCCGGGGAGGTACTGGTGGTTTCAAACTGCTAAACTTTCAGTTAGCAGCCCACTGGGTAACCCCCTACCCCACCAGGGCTCCTTATATGGCTCATTGCAGCTCTGCAAGATACAGCAGACCTGACCAAGGATTTTCAGGTTTGTAAATCTTTATAGAAGCAGATTGCCACATATTTCTCCCACTGAGCAGTGGGTGAAGTGGAAACACTGTTTGCTTTCCCCACTGGAGCCTAGAAAAGATTACAGCCTAGAAAACACTAAGTAGCAATTCTAATCTAAGATATGGAGCTATTTTGATCAAAAACTGAATTGATGGTATATAACAATAACACCACTCTAAAAGGACTCAGAGAGACAGAGAGAGTAAAATAAGCTACTAAATGCTTTAAAAGAGAAAAGCCTGTGATATAGTTAACGTTTATTGTGACACCTGGCCAATAAACACATGTGGGGTTCATTGAAGTGCAGAGAGATAAATGGGTCCGTGACCCTCACCTTTCTAGTCTTCAGGTCCCTTGCTTTGTGATGGTCAGACCAGGGTGCAGGTGCCTTAGCCAGTTCCCTGCTTCAACTGGCAAGGCTCACTTCCTGCAAGAAGTTTCATGGACCTACCCCGATGCAGCCCTGGGTGCTGGAGTAGCCATGTGGAGACCCCTGCCAGCGCTGAGATGCTTACACGCTCACTGACTCAGCTTTCCTCCTACAGTTGGCATCATGGTGTGTGTTTTGTGAGATGGAGGAGGACTTTGGGGATTGGTGTTGGACTAATGGGTTAATGTTGGACTTGTGGACCTGGGCAGCACTGGGATGGGATGTTTTCTTGATGTGCACTTAACCTTTATATAAAAATCTCTCTTGTACATGAGTTTCTGTGGATTTGTTTCTCTAAAGTACCCAAAATTAACACAGCCCAGAATCTAAAACTTTAAAATATGTAGTCTTTTGACTGATCATAACATCTATATCTTGATGTTCTAAAGGGAAATCCGAGTTTGTCATCATGCCACTGAAGGCCTACGGAGCCTTCAGACATCCTTCTTCTCCAGTGAGCGTTTGCTCATAAATCACCATGGAAATGACTAGAATGACACATGTGGTCTGGAAATGAAGAGCTTACCCATAGATTAAACAGTCCATGAAGAACATTTATAAATGTTCTAGAAAAAACAATTTTTGTTCAACTTTATTGTATGATGACTGCTTAGAGCAGTGGTTCTTAACCTTCCCCATGCTGCGACCCTTTAAAACAGTACCTCATGTTGTGGTGACCCCTAACCATCAAACTAGTTTCATTGCTATTTCATAACTGCAATTTTGCTACTGTTATGTATCGGGGGACCCCTGTGAAAGGGTTGTTTGACCCCCAAAGGGGTCGTGACCCACAGGTTGAGAACCGCTGGTTTAGAGCAATAGAATTAGTTGATGAGAAAAGGATTGCCAGACATTGGGGAATGGAATCCAGAAACACTGACAGAAAAACAATTCTTATCCTTAAAGGCAGAGAGAGGGTTCTTCTCAAATCCACCTGTAGAAAAACAGAGGTGAAGAGGATTCACGGCAAACTTAAAGGGAAAAAAGCAGAGGCTCAACTATACTCTCACAAGTTCCCTTAGTTCAACAGGACAGAAGCTATTCTAATTACAGAGGCCAGGCAGAGGTAGACTTAGGGGTTCCAATTCCCTGTCTGAGTACATCTTGTTCTAGAGATGTACTTGCATTTGGAATCAATTTCAGGAGGGAGTCCTAGGTGGTACGAATGGTTACAGCTCGCTCACTCAAACTCACTGCTATCTGTTCTTTCCCAATTCATCGTGACTGGACAGGTCATGGCAGAACTGTCTTTGAGAGGTTCCAAATCTTTACAGAAGTTGAAATTCCCATCTTTCTCGTGTGGAGTCACTGGTGGTTTCAATGCATAACCACTACGCCACCAGGGCTCGGCTTATAAAGTTTGGCTGCCTAATGGAGAAGAAAGGCCTGATCACTTGCTTCTGAACAATCAGCTATTGAAAGCTCCGTGGGGCAAGTTTCTACCATGACACATACAGAGTACAAACAAGAGGAACCAAGTCAACAGCAACTGGTTTTGTCTTTTTAAATATATATGACATGTCAAGCATTGAAGAGCAATTTATTTGAACTATTCTTAGCAATGTTGTTTTAAACACGATCTGTCTTACTTGGATAACAGGCTAATGCCTATCTCAACTAGAGGCTACCCTACACCATCTTCCAAATTCTTAATTCTTTGCTAAAAGTTTCTCCAGCAAAATCCTGAGACATCTAAAGACCAAAGACATCTGTGAGTGCACTTTCAAATGGTACCTCTATTTATCTGCTGAACAATAAGTGGGCAAATAGGAAAAACAAAAGCTATAGTACAGAGTCATGCAAGTGATCCATTTTGCTGTTTGAAATCATTAGCAAAAGTCAAGACGTCTTATGTATTTTAGTAGCAAATTCTTATCTATTCTTCATAGATATGAAATAGGGTTGTAAATACAATAGTTTAGCTACTAAGTGCCCAGTTTACAAAGGAACATTAAGCAAGAATTTATGTGAACTATGCTAAGGATTAAGTTGAAAAGAAATTTATAGTAATGGAAGGTCTATAAGATATTGACAAAAATAGATCATCCAGGACAGAGTAGAACTGATTCCACAAGGGTCTTTGAGACTGTACACTTTATGGAAGCGGCATACCTCATCTTTCTTCCACAGAGTGGCTGCTGAGGTCCAACCGCCTCTTCTTGCAGTTAGCACTATGGCACCCGGGCTCCTGGGGGCCTCATGAGTTAGAATCAACTCAATGGCAATGAATTACTGACAGTCAATAAAATCAGGTCTCTACACTTCATTTGTAGCTCAGAATACCTGATCAAATAGTCATGGGATAAAGCTTTCATTTCACATAAGGGTAATATTTTTAAAGTAAATTTTATCTTTGATAATCACACGGTAGATTAAAGAGCATCTTGTCTCCAGTGGTAGTTACGTAAAATGGTGTCACTTTGAGGATTAAGAGTGAAAGGGTAGAGTGGGAGTACAGCCTGTCAATCAGTGTACAGTCAATGAGGCCTCTGTATGGACATGGCCTTTTCCTGAGCATTTTGGGAACAATGGTATTTCCTCCTTGGAGGTAGTCTCCTACTTCTCTCAGCTCACTCCCTTGGAGACTCTCAACTGACAAGGCTGACTCCCTAAAAGACATCCCTGAGGACAAGCCACATGGACCTACCCTGATGCTGCCCTGGGTGCTGGAGAAACCACGTCGAGAACCCTGCCAGCTCTGAGATACTTATACCACCACTGGATCCACACGACTTCCCACCCACTGGCCTGTGATCTTCCTGCATTCAGTATCATTGCAGGTGTTTTGTGAGTCAAAAGAGAACTTTATAGATTGGTATCAGACATATGGGCTAATATCAACTTACGGACTTGATATGGACTTGGCTGGGATGCTTTCTCAATATTCAATTGTTCTTGTATATAAATCTCTTTCTTATACACATATGAGTGTCCATGAATTTGTTTTTCTAGTCTCTCCAGACTAACACACCTCCTTAAATTCACTTGTGAATCTGGTTTGAGAAAAATCTGTGACAATGGACACCTCTGAGAAGACCCACTACTTTCATGGAAAACGTTGGTCTGGTTCCTGGTCAACACACATGAGCTAGGATTGCTATGAGTCAGAGGGCCTGGATAGCAACTGGGAACGGGAATAACTGAAAACATTGCCTCACGAAGGAAATTGTCTGTTTTTGTAAACTTAGTCTGCAAATCAAACAGAATTTCCTAATATTGCCTCCTGACCCCAAACTGACCAAGCACCAGTGGACACAACAACGAGTCCTTAAAAGAAGTCACGAGAAGCCTTGTGATGTGTTTCTTTGGGAAGGCACTGGTGAAGCATCTGTTTCTCAGCAAAGCACTGTTTTCATTTTACCTAATTTCCCAGTTGGGATTATTGAGGTGCAAGAAGGTCTTGCCAGGGGTTGAAAAGTGAGTCACTCACTCACACGGGATGTCAATGGAGAATCCTCTAAGAAGGAAAGCGAGGCTTCAAGAGTTGGGTCAAACAGTTCTACTCAAACATAAGTCTTCATAGAGATATGATAAAACTTGTATGCTCCTCCTTCAGAATACTAAACCTACATAGTAAATGTGGCATAAATGAAATGGGGGTGAATAAACAAAAACACATGTTTTCACCTTATGACTAGCTGTAACAATGATTAAAAAAAATCAAATTCAGCAGCAGATGCTTCAAAATAAACACATTCTTATCACAGTGCTAGCCACCACAGCAAAGAATCGGCTTCTATTAAACCATCCTTTTTGGAAGAATGGACAAAGAGACATTGGTGCAGAGATGCAATGGGATATCATGTCCCTTGAAGAAAGAGATTAAACCGACAGACACGTCATGACAAGGATGTATTTGGAAGATATCAGGCGCAGTAAAATCAATCAAGCTTATAAAGAGAAATATTCCATGAGACCACAATCATAAAAGAAAAAAAAATCCAGAAGGTGTTTTCCTACCCAAAGAAGCAGACTGATTGTTACTGAGGGCAAGGAACAAAAGGAGGGAAGAAAAAAAAATGATAACAAGATGCACAGAGAGTGAATCACACACACACATGCGCACGCAAAACCGAGTATCTGTGACATGTCACACAATTTATCTACTATTCTATTTTCAACTGATGTGTAATAATGGTAGAACAGTATGATCTAAGACATGAATACGTTTTAATATACATTTTACATTTTCTCTACAGAGAAACAAAACCAATTCTGACCACATAGCATGACTCATGTGGGTATTGTGGAGATGGAGAGGGGATGACAGGGAGAAAAAAAACCCTAAGAGAATACTTTCATCCAAACAATTATACACTAGTAATCAGATCTGGGTCCCTGAAGTCGGATGAGTTATGTTCAAATCTCACCCTAGCAGTACATTATGGTGCTTTGAACAAGTTTTTCTAAGTGAACTGCATTCCTGTCTCCTCCTCTCCAGAAAATGCCATTTCTCATCCAGTTGACTCCGACTCATGACCAAACCCACTGCTGTAGGGTTGATTTGACTCATAGTGAACATATTAAACACACACACTCATATACCTTTGACATAAGGTCAGATTTCAACTCAACCAGGAGAAAGTTTACAGAACACAGCAGAACTACTCCATAGGGTTTCCAAGGCTGAAAACTTAAGGATGCAGACTGCCTCATCTTTGTCCAACAGAGCGGCTAATGGGTTTGAACTGCCACTGTTTTGGTGAGCAAGCCAGTGCTCACCCACTGCGTCACTGAGGATCCTTCTTTTAGTCTTCAGCGGCTAGATGCTAGGGCTTCTTGATTTGGGAGGGAAGGGGAACTTTTCAGCATAAATGGAAAAATAACACAGTGTGTGGTGTATTTACTTTTTATGCCAACTTCGATTTGCTGGGTCTCCACATACTTGGTGGCAGGCGATCAATAAGCCTCCCTTAAAGAAACAATGATTGCGCTTTTAAAAGATGAAGTGAAAATGATATCTTTCAACGATACTGGGTACACTGTAAGGACCTATTCCCAACTTTCATCTGAGGGCCAAGAAAGACATAACAGAGGGCTTCAAAGAGTTCATGGAAAAATGCCCATTATCTTCTATTTCAATTTTTTTCATACACTTTTTGAAGCCTCTGTGTAATGTGGCATTGTTCCAAACTGTACAGTGAACAAGCTCAGTTGGTGTTGATTAAAGCATGGTCTGGGGGCGAATACCAAATTTAATCCTAGCTTCCTGCTCACTTCACATCTCACAGCTAGTCCTGACATTTGATTCTATGCACTTGGCTTTGGTCTATGGTGTTTTCGGGGCCTCTGCAGCTTTGCAAAACTTGGCTTTGTTTAATCTAATCAGCCATGGGAACCCAGTAGCTCACAGATCAGCACAACCAGAGAATACCCTCTAACCGCAGCAAAACACAGGCAGCGATGCTGTTGTGTCTCACCCACTTCCTAAGTCTCCGGCTGAATATTTGGCTTTTTGTTTTTAATCTGACGTTAGCAGAGGAAAGCATCTCAGAGTCTACCATAACGAAGAGAATCGCTCAACACATTTTATAAGTGACTACAAGGAAAGGGCTGGCATGCTCATACATGATAAGTTTCATTAGTTTAAAGAATGTCAGATTATTCACCCTAGCATATCAGCGGCTGGCCTAACATCAATAAAAATGATTACATATTAAGAAGCATGCTCACAGCAGGTGAAATCTTTATGATTAAAGTTCAATGAGAATAAAAATGCTGACAAGTTAAAAATATCAACTCAAAATGTGAACTTCAAGAGGGAAATTTTCTGTAGTTCACATTTGAATTGTAAAATGGCTGTAACTAGATTTTCCCCTCCACTGAAGGTACAGGTGTGTGTGTTTGTGAGTGCGTGTATGCGTGTGGGAGTGGAAGAGGGTGTCTCAACAGTTGAAAACAATTGTCTTAGGTGTCCTAATAATTCAATCCATGCTGGCGCATACCTAACAGCAAGGAGGAAGGAAATCCATTACTGTCTACTGGAGAGTCTGTGCTAATTCAAGTTTCATTTTTCAGACACCTAGCAAAAGGAGTGGCATCAGTTAACCGTGCAGAAGCCTGCTCTTTCTCAAGAAGAACTAGCAGGAAAAAAGAAGGGCTCCAGTCATCCTGTACCCACCCACCCACCCACTGGGTGGGGTCCAATCCCTAGAGACCCTGTGCAGGGTTTCTGAGATGGTCACCTTGACAGGAGCAGACAGCTGCATCTTCCTTCTGGGAGCAACTGATGGGTTTGATCTTGAGGTCAGCAGCCCAATGCCTTACTCACAGTGCCATCTGGGCTTTTTAGTTCTCTGTCCTCCAGTAGTGCTTAACGGCGGGGGAGTGATGGGGTGGGAGAGCCCCATTTTCAGAATTTTTTATTTAATCCATGCAATCCTGATTTGGGGCAATTTTAACTACACGAATAGAACATGCCCAAGTCAGAGGCCTCGACTCATGTGTAAGCTGAGCCGGTTTGCTGATAGCAAAAGAACATACTGCAGAATGTTTGTTTTTTTTTTTAATTTGTGCATGAGTAAACTGTGCCTACGTCTATACTTTAAGCCACCATGTGGAGAAAATGAATTCTGAATGGTACAAATGGCGATGTGTTCACTTGTTAACCGAAGCGGTGGCGGTTTGAGGCCACCCAGAAGCATCCAGAAGCAAGGCCTGGCAGTGCACTTCTGAGAGATCAGCTACTGACCCCCACAGATCACTTTGACTCTGACACACACGAGGTTGCCCCATGAGGCAGACTTGGCTGGAAGGCAGCTGGCTGATGAGAGGAAAAGGGAAAATGGCAGGACACTTCAATTCCACGGGAAACTTTTCATCAACCCAACAAAATGCTTTTGTTTTGTTTTTCTGCAGTGCATACTTTCTCTGCTTGAGAAGAAACAAAGTAAAACAATTGTGGGAACAGTTTGGAATTTTTCTCCACAGCTGATGTTTCGGACTCAGTAACATTTTTACACGGTCTGCTGGCATGAAGCAAATAGCACATTTTGGAATGAATCTGCTTAATCAGATTCAGTGATCTCTGGCAAAGAGGACATTACAAAATATAATTTTCATCACCATATGTAGCCTGTATACATTACCACTATATCTGGAAAGTTATAAGTGTTTAATAAAAAACAAAAGGGGAAATTAAACTAAGAGTGGAGGAGTACTAGAGTAGGAAGCATGATTAGCTCAGGCTGATGGTTTAGTAAAATAATCCAAGAATAAAGCCCTGGAAACCGATCAGTGCATTGCATTACCCAAGATCATGCAAGCTGCAGTGGCAAGACACTGATAAACAGTCAATTCAATAATATTTATAAGGCTATTTTCCTAATTAAAAAATTATTCCTTATAACTGGATTGAAAGAAAAATTTAAACAGATTAGAGCAATTAAAAATGAATAAAGCAAATGAAATCCAGATCCTTTTATGAACAGGGAATTGAATCCATATTCTTCCTACTTATAGATCTTTTATTTCTCAGACTAGACCATATGTAATGTAAGCTGGAGAATTAAAGCAGGTGGTATTTGCTTGTGAAATGAGTTTTAGAGAATTCTAAAGGAGTAAAAAGGGCTGAGCCATGATCCATGGAATAACAGGGAAAGCAAGGGTGTAGTCATATAGCAAAAATTCAAACTGCATTTTCTGTATCTTACATTATTCTCTTATATAACTATGGTCATTCTTTTTCTACTATTAAGAAAAATCCTTCATACATTTTCATTTATATATATGCACTAAAATAACCAAACCTGTGCTGTGGAGTCAATTCTGACCCTTAGTGACTTATATAGGGGTTCTAAGATCTTACATCTTTATGGGGAGCAGACCATTTCATCTTTCACTCTGGTGACTTTGAATCAATACCTAACACCCCCCCTCCCAACACAAGGCTTCTTTGGGGAATAGCTTACAATAAAATTTATAACACCCTGTGTTATGTAAATAAGTCTTGCTTATTGAAAGCAAAGAAGACTTGAAGCACTTGCTATTGAAGATCAAAGACTACAACCGTCAGTATGAATTATACCTTGACATTAAGGAAACAAAAATCCTCACATCTGGACCAATAGACAACATCATAATAAAGAGAGAAAGTATTAAAGTTGTGAAGAATTCCATTTTACTTGGACCCACAATCAATGTTTATGGAAGCAGTGGTCAAGAGAGAAAATTGTGTATTACTTCGGACAAATCTGCTGCAAACCATTTCTTTAAAATGTTTAGAAACAAAGATATCACTGTGAGGACTACAATGTGCCTGACCCAAGCAACGCCATCGTCAATCACACCATATGCAGGCACCTGGCCTGTCACTTTCTCATGCTATTGTGGGCTGCTGGGACACTGGAAGCTCTGCAACAGGTATTCCAAATACCAGCAGGGCCACCCACGGCGGACAGGTTTCAGGGCCGCCTCCAGCGTGAGCGAGAGTGGGGAAAGAGAAGAGGCCATTCCTTCTGAAAACCTGGGCTTTGGATACCTCCTGGGTCATTCTCTTGTAGAGTGTCCACAGATGGGCCCTTCGGGTGGGAAAGAAGAGACAACTCCTCAAAGAAGACCAACTTGGAGCAAAGCTTCCAGAACGTTTATTTACTGATATGGCACAACCCAAAATGAGAAGAAATGGCGGGAGACGCAGATTAATTTTCAGATCATAGATGCAAGAAGTATAAATGTGGAAAACTGGAAATCATCAAATTGAGTTAGAATACATGAAGACACATATCCTAGGCATTAGTGAGAAAAATAGATGGGTACTGGCGATTTTGAAACTGACAGCCACATGGCTTAGTATAACCAGAATGACAAATTTAAGAAGGGTGTCAAGTCACAGTACAAAAGAATATTTCAAGATATATTCTGAAGTACAATGTATTCAATGAAATGTCGACAAGGAAGACTAGTTAACATGAATATTATTCAAATCTATGTACCAACTGTTCCAGTCAAGAGTGAAGAAATTGGAGAGTTCTACCCATTTTTACAGTCTGAAATCAGTCAAGTGTGCTGGCAAGCTGCATTCATAATTACTGTTGGAATATGAAAGTTGGCAACAAAGAGGAAGGATTGGTAGTTGGAAAATAAGGCCTTGGTGATAGACATGACACTGGAGATTACAGAATTTTGCAAGACCAACAACATAGAAATTGCAGATATCTTTTTCAACACCATGAACAACCATTATAAATATCATCTTTGCTTGATAGAATACACTGAAATCAAATCAATCAACTACATCTATGAAAAGAGACAACAGAGAAGGCCAATATCATCCGTCCAAACAAGGCAAAGGGCCATCTGTGGAAGAGACCATCAATTATTCACATGCAAGTGCAAGTTGAAACTGAAGAAAATTAAAACAAGCCCACAGCATCCAAAATACAACCTTGAGTTTATGCTACTAGATTTGGAGACCATCTTAATAAAAGATTGGCCACATTAAACACTAATAACCAAAAAGTCAGAGGAATTGTAAGAAGATGTCAATCATGTCTCACATATGGAAGGCAGAAAGAAGTCCATTGCAAACACAGAAATCCCCCAAATTTATGTCAGACGAGATTCTAAAATTTTCTTTGAACCAGGAGAAGCTAAAGCAAATGGAAAAAACGAAAAAGCAAGAGAGTTGAAAAGAAAATCTCAAAGGGTAGGTTGAAAAGATAAAGTATTATAATGATACATGCAAATACATATAGTTAGACAGCCGAAACAGAGGAATATGCTCAACATTTCTCAACCTGAAGGAACCACAAAAACAAACAAACAAACAAAACCTCGGTTTGCAATATTGAAGCATTCTACGGACAAGATGTTGAACACTGCAGGTAGCATCAAAAGAAGATGGATGACAGGAATATGCTGAGTCATTGTATCAAAAGAATTAGTTGAAGGTCAGTTCCTTCAGGAGGAAGCATAGAACGCAGAACTCATGATAATGAAGGAGAAGTCCAAGGTGTACTGCATGTATAGATAGAAAACTAGACTGTGGGAATTGTTGGAATAATAACCGAACGGTTTCAACAAATTTATGCAAGTACTCCAAAATGTTATGGCCCCAAATTTGGAAGACAGGTAATTGGGCAACTTACTGACATAGATCTCTATGTATGACCTTTCTAAAGAATGGTAGCTGAACAGAAGATAGAAATGAACAAAAACGCTCATTAATATCACATGCAAGTAAAATTGTGTTGAAGACCGTTTGAGACACTTGAAACAATCCATCGACAGACTTGCTAGAAATCTAAGCCTGATTCCAAAGAGGCCGTGGAATAATGAGCATTGGGGATGACATGTGGATCTTGACTGAAAGCAGAGAAAATCAGAAAGATGTTTCTCTGTGCTTTATTTACTTTGCAAATAAATTTGACAATGTGGATCATAGAAAATCATGGATAATATTACCAAGAATGAGAATCTTGGCCTTGTTAACTGGGCTCCTGCAGAACCTCCACAGAGACAAAGAGATGGTTGTTGGAACAGGGCACGGTTCGAATCCTCTTGGCTTTCAGCAAGCAAAGTTGTCTCATGTGTATATCCCAGGTTGTCACGAGCACTTACTGATGAGAATCAACAACTACAGCCTTCAGGATGGGTTTTGCCGCATCCCAAAGAATACAAAAATCCGCACAACTAGATCAATAAACATCATAATGCTAAATTGGGAAAAACTTGAAGTTTTGAAGGGTTTCATTTTACTTGGATTCACCGCCTCTGCTCATCGAAGCAGGAGTCAAGAAATTAAAGGACATACTGGGCAAAACGACTTGAAAGTTCTGAAGAGCGAAGATGCATTTAGGACTAGGGTTTCCTTCAGGTAGGCCACAGTAATTTTAGTGTCCGAATATGCCTGGGAAAGCTAGAGAATAAATAAGAAAAAGAAAAAGAATAGCTGTCTTTGAGTAATGGGGTTGGAAAGACTATTGACTAGACCAGCAGAGCCAGAAGAATTAACAAGTATATCTTGCGGAAGCACTCAGGAGTCCTTTACATAGGACCCTTGGTCGAACAATTGGTTTAGTTCTGGTGTACTAGCCTGATGGTTGCCCATTCAAGTTTACCAGTCACTCAGTACAGCGAGTCCAGGGCTTAGGAGGGATGGGTAAATCTTTCCGATGGAATGCTCACTTGCACTGTTGTGGTACAAAGAAATGTCTCCAGTACAGTTTTTCTGCCCTCTTCGCCCACCAGTACAATTTTCAACTTAAAATTTAATTATAAGTTCCCTTGATCATCCTGTGTCCTTTGAGAAAATCTATCTAGATAACCACTTTAAAAACAAAACAAGCAAATAAAAAAAATTCACCATAAGAGGCATATATTTCTGAGCTGACTTCTTTGCCTTGAATTTCATTAGCCCAGCAGAGCCCTTGGCACACACTACTTTGATTATATGTCCGATTGTTGTTGATTTTAAGGCATCCTAGCAAGACTGAGACACGTACACTACTGAGAGAAGTTCTCTGCAGCTACCCTCTGATTAGAGACAGGCTTACATATTTTTGTTTAGAATAAACGCATGCAAGTATGAAATGGAACCTTCTTACCAATCAGTCTGCTGGGTCTGCCCCAGTAAGTAAGGAGCTCCAGACCTCTAGTTCAGAAATGCAGGAGCAGCGAAAGGACATTCTGGAGCACTCTCAACTAGAGTTGTGCTGGCTGCGGTGGCAGTATAACTCAAAGAAGCAGCATTTTTGTCTGTAGGGGCTCTCTAATAGGTAAATTGCTGTCAATGTGCGAAAACAAAATATGATGCCCCAAAGGGGAAAACAGCCCTGCTCTCGAGAAAACTGATCTCTGTTTCTCTAAAATCAGGACACGCTGTTGTTAGGTACTGTTGGGTCAGTCCTGATTCCTGGTGGCCCTGTGTACAACAGAAGGAAAAACTTCCCAGTCCTGCACCAGCCTCACAACCGTTATGCTGGATTCATGTTCACAGCCAAGACACCAATCCAAATAAGAGAGACCCTATATTACAACAGAGCAAGCCACGGTCTCGTGCTGTACCCTCCGCACGGGAGTTGCTATGATGGAGTCCATTGCTGCAGACTTTGATCCATCTTGTTTCAGGTTTCCTCTTTTCCCCTGACCCTTTACTTTACCAGGGAACTAGGCCCTCCTAATAAAATGCCCAAAATATGTGAGACGAAGTCTTTCTATCCAAATTTTAGGCGCATTCAGTATGTACTTCTCCCAGTACATATCAGTTCATTCTTCTGCTAGTTCATGCTATATACCTCATTTTTTGCCAACCCCATAGTTCACCTTCCACATGAATAATCACCATGGCTAGCTCAGGTTCACCTTAATCTTGAAAGTGACACTCACATTTCAGCACTTCAAAAAGGTTTGTTTGCAGCAGATTTTACCAATATAGCACATAATTTGATTTCTTGACTGATGCTTCGATGAGTGGTGCCTCTAGCTCCGTGAGAAATGAAATCCTTGACAACATCTGTCTTTTCTCTGTTTATTATGACACTGCTTATTGGTCTAGCTAGGAGGATCTTGTTTTCTCCATGTTCAGGTGCAATCCATTCTGAAAGCGGTTGACTCATCTTCATCAACAAGTGCTTCAAAGCATTTCGAGTCTTCCTCCAACCCTGATCTTAAGCTTTGCTTCGTAGAATCCAGCCTCTCAGATTATGTGCTCTGCACACAGATTGAATAAGCATGGTGAAAAATACAGCCCCGACAAGCACCTTTCATGCTGTGAAGCATGCAACACCCCCCGATTCTGTTCAAAAGACTTGGTCTATGCAGAGATTCTGCATGTTGACAACGAAGTTTTCTGGAATTCCATTCTTTGTCATTTTATCCATTGTTTGTTAAGATCCACAGGGTCAATGGCCTTTGCACAGTCAGTAAAACACAAGTAAACACTCTCCGTTGTCAGGAAAGATCCATCTGACATCGCCAATGGTATCCTTCCCTCTATGTCCTCTTCTGCATTTAGTGGGACTATCTGTAGTTTCTTGTTGATGTGCTGCTGAAGCAAATTTTCAATTGTCCCTGAATAATGATTGTGAACTACTTTAGAAATCTTGGTTTAATGATAAACCACTTGAGTGCTTGGACTATTTTCTCACTATTTGCACTGCAGAATTCAATTGGTGTCCTGGGCTATTCTGGAACTTTTTCTTTCTCTTGTCCACTCATCTATTTATTCGTGTAATAAAAGTGGATTGCGGGTCTATATTAGGAGTCTCTGTGTGGGCCATGACTTGATGGAAGTGGTGAGAATGGCTAATTGCTTGACTACTGACCAAATGGTTGGCATTTCGAAACCCCACAGAGGCTCCTGGAGGAAAAGGCGGGGGGCTCTGCTTCGGAAAGATCAGTGATCAGAAACCCCAAAGGGCGGAGTTCTCTGCTGAAACACAGTGGGGTGACAGGAGTCAGAATTGTCTTGACAGCAGCTGGTGGCTTTGTCTAGGAATTTACAGAAGAACTTCATCCCGTTAATAAGTACTACTGAGAAACAGAACCCCTTCAACAGATCTGATCATACCACAAGATCTGATCACAGTGTTTGGGCATCTTAGAAATGTTTTCAGACACACCATCTTTTCTAGTGTATCACATCCAAGCCATGCTTCAATTTTTGTCCAACAAAGAGGGGAAGAATCAGAGATGCAAGCGTCTGAATCATTTGCCTGAGATAAAGTAAAACAGATTGGATGTGGAGCTGGGCATGCCGACTTAGATCTCATTGAATTGAATTATTACCAGTGATGTGGATGGATAGTTATTTATTTTAACATTTTGTGTGTTTGTTTATTTTCCTTAGATGGTAAGAAGGATATCCGTTTGGAAAATTAAGGTCATGAGTAATAGTTAAGGATGGAAACCTTACTACTGATTCCTATTTTACTGCTACACTATAATGACTTAAGTTATTACACCTTTGATTAGGATTTATTTTAACTCCCCCTCAAAAAAACATACCAGTTAGAAATCAACACCTTGTTAAAATGTTCCCCACCTACTAGGAATGCCAAAAAGTGGTTTTAATTTCCTTTAAAAATTATGGTTTTATGAAAAAACAACAGCAACAAAAAAACAGGCACATGCCTAAAAATATGGCAAAAATTTACAAAATATTATTAAATCACTTTCCCCCCCAAAAGGTTATGCTACAAAGTGATACACAAATTAAAAATATAAATGTATCTGGTTTAAAAAATAAAATAGAAATATACCAGGATATAAATAACATCACCTATACTGTACTCAATTTGATCTGAATATTAAGTCCATGAAATAAATACTGTTACTCTTAGATTTTTAAATATGAAAACTGAAGCTTAGAGATTTTAAGTAATTAGATCAATGTGACACACATAGAGAATGTCTGAACATGAGCTGAACCCTGGTGTATGTAATTCTAACATGTAATCCTAAATAGTACATACTTCTGAACTCAAACACTTAATGTAGTAGCTTATTCCAACGATTAGGAAACATTGTCCTAATTACAGGGATATTTTTCATCTATTATCTCAGTCTTAAATTCACTTTAAAAAAATTTAGATGTCTGTTATAAAAAGCAAATTGGAAAAGTGATATTTTATGCACACCGTGTTGAGGGTTGCACATAGCTTCATTAATTTTGTTATTAAGAATAAAACAGGGATATTATATTTACACTGATGACCTTTGACAAGAAGCTACTATTATCACTCACAGGTTAATAGAAACATGTTACATGTATGTGTAAATAGATTAGCCTGGATGAGTCAAAACCATCTTAAATAAGTTCTAAAACAGATGCCTCTGCGTTTCATAGGCAACTGTGACCAATTTCATCTCAGAGTCATTTAGGGATGCTTTACAAAGACAGTGAAAAGGTGGAGGCAGTAGGGACATTCTCTTAAACTTCTAAATGACACTGTCAGGAAGGAAACATGGACTAGGTGCTGGCCTCTGCCTTCCCGCTCCATTATTAGTGCAAATATAAACACATCTAATCCCCGATGGTACATGTGCACCAGGAGAAATCTGGAATTCATTGCCAAGTGTTTGGGTTCCTGCCGCAGCTGTTACAAGTGTTTGATTTGGCGCGGGAAGAGAAAAGGGGCTGCATACCAATTTCGTGAGCCACGGTGAAAGCGGCATGGAGGCCGTCGTCTTCAATCACAGCACAGCTGCGCTCCGGAGAACATATGGTCCCAACGTCTGCCATTCCCAGGGTGTCACATGAATGATGCCCACATAAATCCTGCCCGGGAGAAAGAAAGAAATCATTAAAATCAATTTACATCCACAAGGACCCACCGAGTACAGCCACTGCTTCTCCCAAATGGCAAGACCGATAGATGTGTATGGTATCACCTGTGCATCTCTGGAAATGGCCGAAAGAGAGACTCAAAGCACAGACTCTTCCAAGCTACTCTGAAGGCACAGAAGGATGATGGGCCTTCATTGCCTTGAAAAAGACACCTTAAGAAGGCGCAGTTTGGTCACTGCAGTGTCAGCGGCAGCCTTAACAAAGCTCGAATGCATGTGTGCAGACACAGCTGTCATGCATCCCTCTCACAGATGGTCCTGCTTAGGAAATACCAAACACCACAACCTACATTCATGCTAAATTTATCAGAAGCCTGGCCTAATAACATATTTTCCATCACAGGGGCAAACTGCAATCACAGATTTGTGGCAGAATCCAAATTCATCAGTAATTTTGATTGAAGACTAACTGCTAATATGCAAATGTAATTCCTTGAAAAATCATCTAATATCCAAATTAAGTAGTGATGTCAAAGGACTCTTTTAAAGAGCCTACATGAGTTGCAGCTTCAGAAAGGTGTGCACTCTTCCTCATATCATTTGTGGTAGTGTTGTCCAACCTGGCCTTTGTGTGGCTTTTGAAATTCTTTGAAATATATGTAATGTATTGTTGGCTTGGTAGGCACACACCTTTTCCTAATGCAAAGCTCCTATGAGCTTGTCAAAAGGGAATATAATGATGTCAGAGGTGGTTCAAAATTAATCTACAGTGTAGATTAAAGGAATGTAAACATGTTTTCAAAGATATGAAGCAACATGAGAAAGCATAAGCCATATTTTTGTTCTGATGGAATTGCAAATAATATACTTTAATTAAACACTATTTTAACATTAGTGGACATTTGGCCTTTTGGGCTATACTAGAGTTTCAATTACCACTGTGTATATTTATAGAACTGTCGTAGTGTGTGGTGTGTTAGGGTGCTAGTAGAAAAGTCACCAGTTTGAAACCACTAGCTGCTCTGAGAAAGATGAGACTTTCTACTCCCAGAATGAGTGACAGTCCCTAGCGACAGTTTTGCCTTTTCCTATAGGGTCACTATGAGTCAGAATTGACTCAAGGGCAGTGAGTGTTTTTGAGTGCATAGTTGTAAGGAGCTTTGGGGGCAAGTTGGCATCGTGGATTACGTGTTGGGCTACAAGGTCAACAATTCATATTGACCAGCTGCTTCGCCATAGAGAGAAGAAGTAATCTGCTCCTGTACAGACTGACAGCCTCGAGAAACCTAGGCAGCAGTTCTGCCGCATCCACGATAAGGTTGCTCTCAATTGGAATTGACCATTAAGGCCGTGGGTTCTGTTTGCGTTGCGTGGGTACTTATGCTCTCGGCATGCATTGGTCGATGTACTGCACTGCAGTAGCTTATGCGTTGTCGTGATGCTGGAAGCTATGTCACTCGTATTTCAAATGCAACCAGGATCTCCCATGGTTGTCCGCTTTCAGCAGAGCTTCCAGCTAAATCCAAACTAAGAATAAAGACCTGCCAACAATCTTCAAACATTAGCCAACGAAAACCTTTTGAACGAAAGAGAAACATTGCCAATTAGAGTACAGGCAGACATTAGACTTCTAGGTTGGAAGGCACTCAAAATGCACAATGATGGAGACAGTGAAATGTAGCACACCAATGATCATCAAAACGGGCAGATATTATTTACAACGTTCAGTCACACAAGATCAAAAGGGCCCTGATTGCAGACTTTGGGGAGGACAACATGCTTGGAAAAGTAGAGGGTCACTGAAAGAGAGAAAGATGCTCAATGAGATTGATTTGCACATTGACATCAACACTAGACTCAAACATAGTAAAATAGTTTAAAATGGTAAAGGATAAGACAATGTTGGGCTATGTTGTGCCTAAGGTCGCTATGAATCAGAACCAGCTCGGTACACCTAACTGCAGACAACAGCTAAATTGTGACCAACAATCAGATGCAAGGCAAGCCCCACACGCTCACCTTTCTCACCGACATCCAGTTGATTCGGACTCATGGTGGGTGTACAGGACAGAAGAGAACTATTCCTGCAAGTTTCTGAGAATGCCAGTCTTGACAAGAGTAGACTGTTTAATTTTGTGTGTTGAGCAGTACTTTACCAGATGCCCAGGCAAGAAATTATTACATCACAGTCAAACCCGTGTACCTAATACTAGCAAAATCTTCAAATCCTTCCCAGTTTGCTGTGTAGAAATCCAACCCTGGTGACGAATATTTAAAATGCATACCCTATACCCATCCCTTCAAAGAGCCCGCGTGGTTCAGTAAGTTTTGCCCTAAACTGCTAGCCACGAGATTGTGTTCTCAAACCCACCAGCTGTCTGTGCTTGTGAAAAAGCCTAGGCGCATGTCTACTCTGTCCTATGAGGTCACTGTAATGGGAACGGACTCAGTGGCAGTGGTGTCATTATACCCATTTCTTTGTGCATTTTCTGACCTTTAACTTGTTCCATATAAGGTACCGGCTGTGATGAATGGCAGTGTGGCCACTAAGTTATCATAGCTTCTCAGTAAAATAGCTTCCATCAAGTCCCTGCAAACAATAGCTTCCTGAAGTTTGTAATGTGTCATCTTATTGGCATGACAGCCACAAACACAAATTATAGCTATTAAGAGCAAATTATTTCACTGACGTCAAGTCATTACAGTGACCTTATAAGATAATACAGAACTGACTCTATGGGTTTCTGAAACTATACATTTTACTGGTACAGAAAGCCTCATATTTCTATTTCAGAGGAGCTAGTGAGTTTGAACCACTGACTTTCTGGATGGTAGCCCAATGTATAACCCACTACACCACAGGAGTGCCAAAAACAAATGAGAAGTTTTAAAAAATTCAATTGTAACACAATTTCACATAATAATTAGTCTTTGAGATAATAATATAGTACAATACATTATTTAATGTTTTATCTTCCCCAATCATTTTAGTGGCTTTAAAACCAAGAACTCAAAGCATGATTTAAGTGAGTTGCTTGATACTATAGATAATTATATATGGTGGTGTCGTGATTACACATTGGGGGTGGTCTGCAAGATTCACCGCACAAAACCACCAGCTTCTCGGTGGGAGAAAGGTGGGGCTTTCTACTCCTGTTCACAATTACAGTCTTGGAAACTCACATGGGGCAGCTCCCCCTTGTTGTACAGGATTGCTATTAATTTGATGGCTATCTATCATCTATCTATCTATCAATCAATTATCTATCTATCTATCATCTGTCTATCTATCTACACATTTATCTTCACAACTTAATGTTCATCATTTAAAATAAAAAATCTAAGAATTATTCTTATGGATTTAATGTGTCTCCAAAACAGATATATGGAAGCTTTAACCCATGGGATTTAATCAATTCCTGTAAAGATTTGCCATCTCAGAAACCCACAGGGACTCTTCTACTCAGTCCTAAAGGGTTGCTATAAGTTGGAATCAATTCTATGGTAGTGAGATTGATTTGTGTATTTTTGTTCTTATTAATAACCAGGATCTGTGACTGTGACCTTATTTGGAAATACGATCTGTGAAGAGGTTATCAGTCAAGTTAACATGAGCTCATACTGGAGCAAGGTGAATATTAACACTATGTGACCATTGACCTCATAACGGGTGAAAAAATACACAAAGACTAGGATACAAAGGAAAGACACCATCTGACACTGCAGCTGCAAGCCAAGGAAGGCCTTGCTTGAACAGAAGCTAAGAGAGAAGAGCTTCTCTTTCAGCCAGAATCAACACAGCTGAGGCCCTGATTTGGTACACTTAGACTTCAGGACTGTGAGACAACAAATTTCTATTGCTTAAAGCTAGTTACTTTTGCTCTTCCAACCCTAAGAAACTAAGCCTTTAAAGCTCTCCTCACTACTCATTTCATGGATCAGCTTGAATGGAGAACCACAGCATCGAACTACATACAGCACAGATGGCCCTCATTTTCTGAATAGTGTTTAAATTAGATTTTTAATATGCCTTTGTTTACTGCTAATCAATTGCTCATTAGAGGTCGTTAATCTTCTTGTCATTTTTGAATTGCATTAAATACGTTTGGTCTTTTGCCATGGAAATATGAGCACATGACCAAATCATGAAGAGAAGCGCTTGCTAGTTCTTAAACTCACACTGATTAAGCCCCTTGATTACCTAGTCACAGTCTTTATACTTCTGTACTATAATTACACAATTTGGCAATCTTCCCATTTCAAATGCTTAATTTTCAAACCTTGACAATGACGCAATGGTTTCAGTCTCATAATTTACAATGAACACATGAACTTCTTTGTGATCTAGTGATCATCCTGATGTATTGCAATATACTTTCTGCATCAAATTTAGGAAAATTGGAAGTGGTCAAATTGAAATGCAACACATAAAGATGGATATCCAAGCCATTGGTCAGCTGAAATGGACTAGTATTGGCCACTTTGAATCAGAAAATCATTTGATTTACTATAGCATGAATAACACAATCAAGAGGAATGGCATGGCATTCATTGTCAAATAGGATCTTGCTAAATCCATCACAAAGTAGAATGCTATCTGTGATCAGATTACGTGTATCCACTTTTAAGGAATTCCAGTCAATACAACTATGATTCAAATATTTGCACCAACCACAAAAGCTAAGAAATTGAAGATTTCTACCAACAACTTCAGTAGGAAATTGGTAAAACATGCCATCAAAATGTGGTTATAGTAATTTGTGATTGGATGCAAACGTTGGGAACAAAGAGGAAGGAACAGTAGTTGGAAAACATGGACTTGGTGATAAAAATAAAGCTGCAGACCACGAGAGAGAATTCTGAAAAATCAACAACTCGTTCATCGTAGTAAATACCTTTTATCAACAACACAAAAGGTGATTATACACATAGACTTCCCCAGAAGGAATGCAGAGAAGTCAAAGTGACTACATCTAGGTTTGGAGGGACGGGCGAGATGAAGAAGCTCAATTTCATCAGCGAAAACAAGACCAGGGGTCTATTGTGGAACAGACCATCAGTTGCTCATATGGAAGTTAAGGATAAAACTTAAGAAAATTAAAACAAGTCTACAGGAGCCAAAATACAGCCTGAGTCTATTCCACTTAAATTTCAAGATCACCTCAGGAACAGATTTGATGCATTGAACACTAATGACAGAAGACCCGATGAGATGACCATCATTTACAAAGAGAGCAAACAGTCATTAATAAGACAGGAAAGAAACAAGAGATCAATGTGGATGTTAAAAGGGACTTTGAAACATGCTCTTAATTGTAGAATAGCTAAAGAAAATGGAATCAAGGAGCTAAATTGGAAACTTCAAAAGACACCTTGAGAGACAAAGCCAAATATTATAACAAAGTGATCAAGAACCAGAATTAGAAAACTAAAACAGGAAGAAGACACTCAGCATATCTGAAACTGAAAGATCTAAAGAAAAACAGCAAGCCTTGAACTGCAATTTTGAAAGATTCTATAGGCAAAATATTGAGTGATGAAGGAAGTATCGAGAAGATGGAAAGGAGACACAGGTTCACTGTACCAGAAAGAACTAGTAGTTAATCCACCATTTCAGGACGTAGCATGCTGAAAGAAGAAGCTCAAGTTGTACAGAATGCATTAGCCAAAAACAAGGCTCCCAGAATTGATGGAATGATCATCAAAATGTTTCAGAAACCTGAATTAACACTGGGGACACTCATTCATCTAAGTCAGGAATGTGGAAGACAGCCAGCTGGCCAACTGAAGAAAGGTGTCCATTCCAAAGGAAGGTGACCCAAAGAATGCTCACACTATGGAATGATTTCATGGAGATCACAAACCAGTAAATTTTACTTAAGATCATCCAAAAATGGTTACAGAAGCACAGGGAATTACCAGAAGTTCAGGCAGGATTCAGAGAAAGATGTGGAACAAGGTATAACAACACTGATGTCAGATGGATCTTGGCTCAAAGCACAGAGTACTAGAAAGGCGTTTACTTGTGTTTCATTGACCATGCAGGGGCACTTGACTGGGTGGACCATAATAAACTCTGGATAATCTTGAGAAGAATGGGAATTCTGGAACCCTTCATCGTGCTCATGCAGAGCTTGTACATGGATCAAGAAGCATTTTTGTGAACAGAACCAAGGAATACTGCATGGTTTAAAGTCAAGAAAGGTGTGTATCAGGGTTTTATCCTCTCCCCATACTTGAATCTGTATGCTGAGTAGATCACCAGAGAAGCTGGACTAGATGAAGAAGAGTGCAGCATCAGGGGTGGAAGCAGGCTAATTCACAAGTTGCGGTGTGCAGAGGACACCGTCGTCCTTGCTGAAGGTCAGGAGGAATTGAAGCTTGCTGATGAAGATCAAGGATTGCAGCCTTCAGTGTGGGTTACATCTCAACATCCAGAAAATCAAAATCCTCCCACCTGGACCAATAGGTAACATGATAAATGGGGGTGGGTGGGGGGAGGAATTGGAGTTGTCAAAGATGTTGCCTTACTTGAATCCACAATCAATGCTCAAGAATGTAAGTCAAGAGATCAAAAGGTTTCTCGCATAAAGTAAATCTGTTTCACCAGTCCTTTTTAGAATATTAAAGAGCAAGGATGCTTCTTGGAGGAGTAAGATGTATCTCACCCAAGCCATGGTACTCTCCATTGCTTCATGCACATGTGAAAGTAGGACATTGGATCAGGAAGACCAAAGAAGAATAGATACATTTGAATCATGGTGCTGGAGAAGTATATCGAAAGTATTATGGACTTCTAAAAGGACACAGCAATCTGTATTGAAAGAAGTAAAGACAGTGCTCCTTAGAGGCAAGATAGCAAGACTTCATCCTACATACTTGTGACATGTTGTCAGGAGAGAGGAGGCCCCGGAGAAGGACATCATGTTTGGTAAAGTGGGGGGTTGGTGAAAAGGAGGAAGGCCCTTGACAAGATGGATTGACACAATGGCTGCATCAACATCTTCATGCATAAGAAACATTGTGAGATGACACAGGACTGGCAGAGATTCTTTCTGTTGCGAATAGGGTCACTATGGGTCAGAGACAAGTCCCGGCATGTGAGAACAACAATAGTCCCAAGGACCCTGGTGGCTGGCACACTGATTACACATTTGGTTATTAAGCTCAAAGTCAGCAGTTCAATCCACCATCCACTCTGTAGAATCACAATCTGGCAGCTGGATTTCGTAAAGATTACATCCTTGGAAAACCTTATGTGGCCTATGGAGTCAGTGGGATGGTTCTACTCTACCTTATATGGTCAATGATTCAGAATCAACTCAATGAGAACAGGTCTATTTTTTTATTGTGTTTTATCTGCACCTACAATGAGATAGCCATGGTGGCACTGTGGTCTAGTACTCAGCTGCTAACCAAAAATTCAGTGGTTCAAATCCACCAGTTACTCCAGGGAGCAAGGTATGGCAGTCTGTCTCTAAAGATTGCCGCCTTGGGAACCCTAGGAGGAAATTCTATTCTTTCCCACAGGCTCACTGTGAGTAGGAATCAACTAGACAGCAGTTTTGGGTGGCTTTTGATAGTGCCCAATGCCTATCATTCATGGTGACAGATGGCAAGATACCAGCAAAGTAGACAACCTTGAGAAACAGATGGCCAGATGATGGTGTAAGGAAATCCCAACAGTCAATACTGGGCAGAGAAACTGAATGTGCAAAGTGGAACAAACCTCAAGAATTGTAGAATCCCTTGACTTACTTGAGAGATGGATAACCCATGCACCATAAAGGTGCCAAGGGAAGAAATGTAGATATTATTACCACAGCAGCAGCAGCAAAAACTCAAGAAGAGAACTTTGCATAGGATAATATGAAACTTGACAACAGTAGCTTTGTGGTATACATATTACCACCTGGTAAGGGCCAACATACGAGTCAGAATGGACTCAATGGCCATGAATTTGGTTTAGATTTTGAAGGGCAGGAATGGAGACTAGAAAAGGACATAGAAAAGAATTCAACTGGGCTTAGTATTCCACCCAGTTGTTCCTAGGAGATATCACCCATTCCTAGTGAAGCTATAGCCCTAGAATGAATCTCATATGTTTCATATTTTGTCTTAAGCATTATATACACAAACACACTATCCCTCCTCTTCCCACATACTCCACAAATCTGCCACCACCGTCCCCTGCCCCCGACACTTAATTCTTGAAATGTCATTTACCTTTATGGCTATCTAAATGGAAATCCCAAATGATGCACAACACAAAAACAGTTGCTATTGAATTGATTCAAACCTATGGCAACACCATGTGTGCCAAAGTGGAATTATCAATGACTTTATTCTTTTTGTTTTAATATTGGTCATTTATTCAAACATTTTGAAAACAGTATGCGCCAAACTCCATGGCTAATTTTAGGCTGTCACCAGTTTTTAACTTACTGTTTAAAGCTAATGTAACAAAGAGGAATTGCTGAAACCCTGGTGGGGAGTGAGCATGTTAGTGGGACAGGAGGAAAGTCAAGGGAAATAGAGGAAAGAGCTGGGAGGGAAATGACATTTATAGAGGTCTACATAAGGACATGTACATATGCAAATATACTTATGTATGATGATGGGGAATAGATGCATATATTTATAGGTTTAGTATTAAGGTAGCAGAAGGACATTGGGCCTCCACTCAAGTACTCTCTCAATGCAAGAATACTTTATTCTATTAAATTGGCTATATTCTTTTGGAAGTAGATCACCAGGCATTTCTTCCAAGGCACCTCTGGGTAGAATTGCACCTCCAACTTTTTGGTAGCTGGACACTCACTTTATCACTCAAGAACCAATCCCCAATCATAGTGGTCTTGATTTTGTAACTACCATTAATTAGACCTGTATGACCAACAATGAAAATAGCCTTGTTATAAAATTGCTTTGCAGGTTTCTGGATATTAGTAGGCAGTAGGAAACATGCAGAACCTGGGTGGATCCAATTATGGATTGTTTATAAGCAACCAATAGGTCTGGAGTAGACGTCATTGGTGACCTAGTGGGTGAAATGTTAAGGACAACGCAGGTGGTTCACACTCACTAGCACTCCACAGGAAAAAATATGAGGCTGTCTGCTCCTGTAAAGTTGTACAATTGAAGAAACCCTAACAAGCAGTTCTATGCTATCCTACAGAGACACTATGATTCAATGTCAGTGGGTTAGACACCATTATCCAGTGGGGAAAATATATACAGTGGGGAAAATATAAAATATAGGCAAAGTAGGCATAGGTTGAACTATTTTGAACAGACTATCAAGCAAGCACAATAAAGGAATTGATTACTTTCCTTTGAGGAAGGTGATTCTAAAGAGGTAACTGGGCCCTGAGAGTCAGTCTTGGAAGAAGTTTAATAAAACAAACTAGTGGATGCATCAAACAATGTGTATTACCTTGAAATGTATCCTTCAAAATTTGTGTCCACCTGAAATCTCAAAATGTGATCCTATTTGGAAGAAGGTATTTGAAGGTAAAATTAATTTAGGATCTTGATTTGGAATCACGGTGGATTTTTGGTGGACCTTTAATACAATGACTGATGTGTTTGTTTTTTAAGGTAAGAGATTCAAATACAGACATACACAGAAGGAAGATGTTCATATGAAGATAGAGGAGATAATGGAGGGATGCATCTGTAACCAAGGAATGCCAATAACCATCAGAATTGGGAAGAGACAAGGATAGATTTGCCCTAGATACTTTGAAGGAGACATGGCTCTGGTAACACCTTAGTTTTAAACATCTATCCCCCAAACAGTTGCTGTTTTAAGCCACTGGTGTATGGTGATTTATTATGATGGTGCTAGGAAATTAATAACCAAAAATCAAATCCAGTACTCTTCAGTCAAACTGCGCCATAGACTGTAGTCTTTATAGAAATTGTCTTTCTCCTTGGAACTGGTGCTGGGATTGAACCACCTTGCTTGAACTTCTTGCTTAGCAGATGAGTGTTTAACTACTTGAGCTTCTTGCTTAGCAGAGAAGTATTTAACCACTGTGCCACCAGGACTCTTCAGGGAACAAATACAGGATTGTAAAAGCCAGGCTCCATTTGGGGAATTACAGGAAGTTTTCAGTGGTTAAAATGATTGCTTTTTTTTTTTAATTGGAGAGCTATAAGATCAATGTGGAAAGATGAGTTGGGTCTGGAATTCTAAAATAAATATTCACAGAGAAACATTAAGTAAGATGGAGAGGATTTAGGGTTGTAGTAAATTAGTTGAATATCAAATAAAGTAGATACTTGGATGCGTTATTTTGGAAAATGGAAATAGAAATTGACCCCCAAACCAAAGCAAACTCACTGCCATAGTCGATTCTGACTCCCAGTGACTTTAAAAGTCAGAGGAGAAAACTCCCCATGGGTTTCTGAGACTGTAACTCTTTACAGTGAGTGACTGGTGGTTTCCAAGTGCTGATACTGCAGTGCATAGCCCAACTTGTAACTACTGCACCATCAGAGCACCAGAAGTTAAGTAGAGACAGTGACTGGAAGTAGATTGCTTTTAAATTATAGTTCTATTACTAAGACATAGTATTAAACAATTATCTGCTTTGAGAAATAGTAGTCTCCTTCACATTAACCTAAGGAGTCGAACCAATTGATCACAAGACCTAGTTGCAGCTATAACCCACCACAGGTTGGTAGTGTTCGTCCTGACATACTGATAAGGAAACTGAAGCTCAGGGCTATGAAATCTCCAAGTCTCAAACCTTGAGGCTAGTGAAGTTGAAATAAAAGCCTAGGTCTAACACACCTCAATTCCCTAACGTTGATCTCTATGGTATCATTAAATTAACACATAAGTTATTCTCAATATTTATATTATCTTTTACACTTCAAAGTGGAGGTGAGAAACAGAATTTCTTTAAAGGCCAGGTTTCCTTATTTTCACACACACCAATGCTCTGTGCAATAGTGTGTTTTCCATGAATTGAGCCAAATGTCTAGCACATTCACACATTACTACTTATTTTTAAATCATGTGCTATGGAGTGATTTAAAGAAAGGAGGATAGGAAGTGAACGCCTATTTCTAATTGCCTTCCATTTAAAAGGCACCACGAACACTGAGTTTCTGTTAATAACTCACTGCTAATAACTGTGAATAACAGTGACCGATAGGACAGGGTAAAACTGCCCCATGAAAGATTCTGAAACTGTATCTCTTTAAGGTACCAAAAAACCCCATCTTTCTCCCCTGGACTGGCTGGTGGTTTCAAGCTGTGGGTCTTGCAGCTCGCAGCCCAATGCATAACCCCTACATCACCAGGGTGTGTTAACGATGGGGGGGTAATCTGGAGACGGCGGTAATTGTTACACAACATGATTTTTCATTGAATTGGGCGTGACAAGGATGTTTAAATCAGCAAATGTTTTGTTATATATGTGTTTACCTCAAACAACTACAACACATTTTTAAACGACCTATCAAGCTGTGGTTGCAGACTCTTGTGCTTCTGATGCACAGCAATGATGGTGGGGAACACAGAAATAACCCTCCAGGCAAAGGAAGGCCCTGTTCAATCTCATCACCACTCTCATCCCTAAGGGTCCTCTGATGAATCAGTTAAATGAACAACTTCACTTTTATAAACAAGAGAAGAAGAAGAAGAAGTACTAAATGTAATATGAGGAGCACCTCAGGATTTTAAAATATTAGGAGAGGGTTAAGGAGACAAAGGTGTATAAATGAAAAAATAAGAAAAGCTATTTGCTTCTTTAGGATATTTTTTAGGACTCTGCACTGCTTTGATGCTTCTGGTATGTGGACCATACATTTCCAGCTAGAGGTTCCAGAAGATCTAAGTTAAATAAAGCTTTAAAACTTCCCCTGGGCATGGTCCCATGTAGATTTTATCTGTCCTTACAAGTAATTACTGCAAGATACAGGGACCTCTGATGTGAAGACAGGATTTGAAGTATACTTAAAAGAATAAAATAAAATTAAGAACCCCACTGACCTTGAAGCGATGGTAACCGAGAGCGACCCTCTAGAACATGGTAGAGACATCTCTGTGAATCTCAGAGACTGTCATCTCTGGGAGTAGAAATTCCCTTCTGCCTCCAGTGGGGCAGCTGCAGGTTTCTTATAGGTGACTGAGTTAGTTAGTTCATTGTGCCAACCTGCCTGATAAACACACGTGGGATTAATTGAAGGGCAGAGAGATAAATGGTTTGGTGAGCCTCACCTTTCTAGTTCTCAGGTCTCTTGCTTTCCAATGGTTGCACCAGCTGCCTTAGCCAGTTCCCTGCTTCAGCTGGCAAAGCTCACCTCCTGCAAGACATCCCCAAGGAGAAGCCCATGGACCTACCCCAATGCAGCCTTGGGTGCTGGAGCACCCGTGTGGAGACCCCTGCCAGCACTGAGATGCTCACATATTCACTGACTCGGCTTTCCTCCTGCAGTCAGCATCATCCCGTCTGTTTTGTGAGATGGAGGAGGATTTTGTGGATTGGTATTGAACATTTGGGTTAATGTTGGACTTGTGGGTTTTGGTAGCACTTTGTTGGAATGTTTTCTTGATGTGCATTTAATTTTTATATAAAACTCTGTCATACATGAGTTTCTGTGGATTTGTTTCTCTAAAGTACCCGGACTAATACACTGACCTTGCAGTTAGCAGCTCAATGCTTGACAATTACGCTGCCAGAGTTCCTCAATGTGAAGTGTAGCTCCTGACAAATATCATGAAGCCAGGTTGGTTATGAGTCAGAATTGATTCGATGACAGTGATGTTTTGTTCTGTGGTGGTGTTTTTTTTGGTGTTTTTTCAACATGGCCTAATTAGACAGGAGGCTACTACTCTTGAAAACCAAGCCTACAGATTTTCACTCTAGGTTAACAGTATTTTTTTTGGGGGGGGGGGGATTGTTTCAGGAATAAAAAGAGGAGGAAAACAAAGTAAAAAAAGACTGTACTTCTTTGAAGTTAGTGTTAGCAAGCTGTGGAAGGATACGGAGTAAGATTCTTTTGTGGGAAAAGTCTGCTATCAACAAAAGTTTGAAGTAAACTTTTTTTTTAAGATAATGTTGTTTTTTCCCCATAATTTGTACTTGACCAATCAAGTTTATTATTCATAGTTAATTTACAGCATGACCTTTCATCTCTATTTGATATTTAATAAGACTTGATATTTTTATGGTCTGAATTGTGTCCCCTCCCCGAATTACGCATTGTGAATCCTGACCCCCTTTATGTGTGCTTAAGGAACCATGGTAGGACAATGATTAACGACTCGGGTGCTAACTGAAAGTCTGACTGTCTGAACCTGCACACTGCCTGCCTGAGGGAAAGATCGCTGATCTGTTTCTGCAACGATGTTAGTGCAGGAACCACTATGGGGTGGTTCTACTCTAACACATGGAGTCTGATTGAGTCAACATATTTGTGAACATAATTCCACTAGAGAATACGGTTTTGTTTGTCAAGTTAGAGGTCAAATCAGTAGAGGCTGTGTCTTGAGCCAATCACCATTCAATATAAAATGAGCACATTGGGCAATACGAGTAAAAGCAGTATCAATGGAGAAAGGTTGATGGCACAGCAAGGCCGCCAAGGAACCGGGGAAGAGAAGCTGAAAGAAGCAAGGCTCCTCCAGTAAACAGAGAGACAGTTTCCCAACACCTGCATCCGCAATTTGTACCTCTAGCCTCCTACACCATGAGAAAATAAAATTCTGCTGGTTAAAACCAGTGACTTGTTTTATTTCTGTTAGCACACCACTAAGAAGCTAAGTCAATGATTGAGAGGCGTATTAAATATGCAAAATACACTGAGACCAAGACTGTAGGAAACAGGAAACGCTGGAACATCATTGACTCTCTATCTCCTCCACAATTGGTGTTATCTCTACAAGTCACGGTCTTCTTGTACCAAATGTCTCATGCTCGTGCTCGCTCCTCATTCTTTCCCCTGAGACATTTCACTGTCTCCTTTACCTTCTGTAATTCCGTTCACAGATGGCCACAGATGACACCCCTTCTCCCAAACTGAAAACTTTCCTGGCTCTTCAGGCAGGCAGAAGATACGCTGACCTTAACCTCACATCAAAACTTTGTGCTATGCAATGCTCAACTTCCACGTTGCCTTTTTGCTCTGTGCACTACACTGTCCACTATTTCCTGAATATTTCGTCAACGTTTTTGCCTCCAAACCCTATTCCAACTATTCTTTCTACTGTTGTCCTTAGGTGCTATCGAGATGGTTCTGACCAACAGTGACCCTCTGCAGAATGGAATCAAGCACTGCCCGGTCCTTTGCCATCCTAAAAATTGTTCCTATGCTTGATCCTATTGTTGCAGCCACTGTGCCAATCCACATCCTTGAGGACCTTCCTCTTTTTTGCTGCCTCTTTACTTTCCCGAGCATGATGTCCTTCTCCAGAGACTGGTCTCTCCTGACAGCGTGACCACTATCCTTGCCTCGAGGAATGAATTTGCTCGCATCCACTTGGCTTCACCAGTTCCTGACTCTATTCCTAGTGCCACTGATAGAGTTCTGTCCATCTGAGTCTTCTCGTGAAGAGTTCTAAAATTGCCTGCAAAACCTTCCCAGGATTCGTTCCCAGTTAGGACAGAGGATCCACCCACCACTCATGTCTGGCCATTGCAATTTTCTTGCTAATGTTCTTGCCAAGAATTTTCTGTGCATATGATTTACAATGTAGTCCTCTTAGCATGGCATGGAGTGTGTAGTGGTGAAAATGCTACATGAGCCCTTGGATACTGACCCCAAAGGTGGGAGCCTGGAGCCCATCCAGAGGTGGCTTAGAATGAAGGCCTCTCAATCTATGTCTCAAAGACAAACCCTTGAAGAGCTTATGGTGTACACATATATGCCGACACATATAGGGCCGCCATGACTCAGAGGCAATTGATTTTAGCATAATTCTTCTGTACTCATTTGTGACTGTTTCAACTTTCATTGCCCTATTGTGTTAGTCTGGGTACTTTAGAGAAACAAATCCACAGAAACCCACGTATATGACAGAGTTTTATATAAAAGTTAAGTGCGCATCAAGAAAATATCCCAACCCAGTGCTGCCCAAGCCAAGTCCAACATTAACCCATTAACCCCTATGTCCAACACCAGCCACAAAGTCCTCCTCCATCTCACAAAACAGACACAATGATGCTGACTGCAGGAGGAAAGCTGAGTCAGTGAATGTGCAAACATCTCAGTGCTGGCAGGGATCTCCACACGGGTGCTCCAGCACCCAGGGCTGCATCAGGGTAGGTCCATGTAGCTTCTCCTTGGGGATGTATTGCAGGAAGTCAGACTTGCCAGCTGAAGCAGGAAACTGCAAAGGCAGCTGCACCCTGGTGTGACCATCACAAAGCAAGAGACCCAAAAACTAGAAAGGCAAGGCTCAGCCAGCCATTTATCCCTCTGCCCTTCAATTAATCCCACGTGTGTTTATCAGCCAGGTTGGCTGGCACAATAAACTAAATAACTCACCTATCATGCCCCAACTACATTTTATTGAGCCACCAGGCCACCTTTGGGAGACTGGTGTCCCTTCAATGCCTCCATCCTCCATAGATTCTTGCCTAACTCCTAGTTGCTCTTTAAAATTGAAGTCAGATTCATCAACTCAAAGAAGCCATCAGACTCACCACTGACCCTTTCATGGCACACAGGCAGACTGGAATATGGGTCAGGCAATCATCTTACGTCTTTTATGACATCTCATCCCCATATCATAAAACCCATCACACTTTTAGCAATTCTCTAGTTCCTTGTATGTTTTCTGAAAGAGATTCTTAGGAGAGAGGTTCCTCTTTAATCTTCTAAATACCATCTGCCTTTAGGAACATATCGAATGTTTGAACAAATGAGCTATCTTTTTAGTTTGGAGAGCTCTGGGAAGGGCTCTCCCTGCCATTTGTCAGCTAGGTAACACTGAGAATGTCATCTCTGATTCTTCTCGCCTGAATGTTCTTATCTGTCAAATTAAAATGATAATACTCTGGATAGAGATTGTTGAAAGGATTAATTTTTAAACTGGTTTATGCCCATGGATAATCAAACAAAGTCAATTTTGATCCATGGAGACCTTAAAGGAAATGTCCCCTGAGGTTTAAAAGGCATTGAATCTTTAGGGAAGCAGACTGTCAATCTTCCCTCCCCCACCCCCCAGGAGCAGCTGGGAGGGTCAGAGCCTGAGCCAGTGGGTTAGCCGCCGAGTGCTTTAGCCACCGTGCCATCTAGCTGCCTCCACCAGGGCTTAGATATAAGAAATGCTCATTATGAGCTGCTGGCTTCCAAATCAAATCTACCTTAAGAAATCCGAAAGTTCTACATTTGAGGTCAAACTGCAGCCTCTGTATAGAGGTCCACAGGCACAAACCATTATTCCCTCCCCTCTCACTCACAGACTGAGTTGCTGCGACAGCGCTTATCCAGGTTTTTCTAACAGTCAAGCATGTACACATCTTTCTCTGTCCTTTTCCCTGGTGATAAGCCTAGGTGGTCAGGGACCAGGCACTTGCACCACACTGGCTTTCCACAGATTCCCACACATCAACATCGGTGAGTTGATTCTTTTGGCTTGGTTTTTAGTGGACTGAATCGACTTGATGGCAGTGAGTCTGGTTTGAGTTTTGGTAAAGCTGCCGATTGATTGAGGCACTCATAAGCATTTGCTGAACATGAGCTACATGGCCTTGAGACATGTCCTGTGAGGTACAAAGTAATATCTCTAATGTTTTTTTAAATATGAGTACCGTTTATTTTATTTTTATTTATTTATTTTGATCATTTTATTGGGAGCTCTTACAGATCTTATAACAATCCAAATATCAATTGTATCAATCACATTTGTGCATATGTTGCCATCATCATTTTCAAAGCATTTTCTCTCCACTTGAGCCCTTGGTATCACCTCCTCTTTTATTTACCCTCTAATGATTTTATAATGTGATGCATTCCCCGCCCCCAAATTTCCTTCCCAATATATATTTAAAATGTCAGCTATTGTCACTTACTCCTCACTTTACCTACCCATTTCTGAGTCCTCTAACCTGATTAAATTTTCCCTAGAGGTCAAGAAAGGAGTGGTGCAAAAGGACACCCTGGAAGAGACTGCCTGATACAGTGGCTGAAACAATTGGCTCAGACATAGCAATTGCGGGGCCACGTAGTGTTTCATTCTGCTGTATGCGGGGTGGCCATGCGTCAGAACCGACTCAACGGCCACCAACAGAGGACGATTAGTGGATAAAGGTTTATTTTTGACTTTCCATGAGAAACATGAGGTTCTGTCTGTCCAGAAGAAAGTAAATATGAAAAGGAGCATGTGTGTGTGTGTGTGTGTGTGTGTGTGTGTGTGTGTGTGTGTGTGTTTCTGACCTTCTGCTCATGCCCTCTGTTTCAGAAACCCAACAAGGAGCCAGCTGGTGAAAGAAAGATGCTACCTGTTGCTCGACAGCCTCACACAAAAGGGACACTAGCCTATCCATGGGCACATAGATCAGTAATGAAAGTGGTCTACTCACGGGATGTTAACTTAATGGCCAGGATTGTTCTCCAACAGGTAAAGCATTTGGTTCGAAAGAGTGAATGATCTACAAAGTGAGTTTCAGAATATTTTCTTAAATAAACACGTTTAAAATAAAAGCGGAAGCCGGAAACAAGGACGGGATTCTGGGGAGTAAAATGCAGTCTTAGGGAGATCAAGTGTCTCCCGGTTGATGGCACACATGGTGGGAGTCCCAGCAGAAGTGCAACTCCAGAGTGAACATGGCTCCTATGGCAGCAAACGGGCTGGTGCCAAGTGTCTAATTAGAATAGGACCAGAGTGTTGCGTAAGGCAGGTACTGACAGAGAAGAATGCTAGTTCGATAGATGAATTATTAGCATTGGTCTGCTGATTCCTAGACACAGGTTCAAGGTGGCCTTGGCTAGTAAAGAGATGTGGAAAACATACCCTCACACATTTGCTTCATGGATGAAAAACAAGTAATTTAGAAGACATCTGGACACAAAATTTGAACAGTGCTCACAGCTCATCAAAACAGGAATTTGATGGCTTGGCGTCTGGCTGCTAAGCAACACACTTCTTACATTCAAAACATAGTTGTAAAAGCAGAATGCCGGTGCCAATTCTGGGTATTTTTCATTGAAAAAGAAATAGCCTTGACGGTGTTTCTTTAGGTCTTAAGATATTTGATTGCCATTTGATTTCCAGTTGTAAGAGCTCAGAGCATTACTTCCCAGACTTCTTGATTTTCACATTCCCAAGTAGAAGGCGAAGATTAACTTTGCATTTTGAGCTAGTCTCAAGTGAACGCAGCATAAGGATCTCGACATATTTTTCTTAACCCCCTAATGAATAGCACTCTTTTAAATTAGGTGTATGTATTCGTAGCACACAGGCTTCTCAAATATTTGGTTCTTATCAAGCTAGATGTACATAACAGAAGACCCAAAGCAAACGAAACAAACGTAACTTTACTAAAAGTACGCTTCTGCTGGCCAGGAGGCAAAAGAGGGCCAGTGTCAAATATTTACAGACTGTTCAGACAAGCGTATGTTATTACAATACTTAATAAAATTAAGACAGACCATTAGTTTCCCCCATTGAAAGCCTTTTAAAAAATCTATTTAAAATCTGCCAATACTTTAGAACTCAGAAAATAGGACATGTGAACTACCCAAACAAACAGCAGATCCAGCAAAAGCATCAGATCTTTTAGAATCACTGACTCATTTCTCCCCTTTTCTTTTTCTGGAAAACAATTAAGAAAACTATATAGGACAAGGAATAGGGTATAATAGGCCCTCTATTAATTATGGCATATGCCTTTGCATTCATCTATGAACACTATTAGAATGAGCTAAAAGTTAAAGGCGTGTGCCTTGAGAAGTTTGGTTGCTGTTATAGTTCAATGTTTCTTTAGAAAACCTTCCAGAAATTCTGCTCAGCGTCCTTCTTGACAGCCTCTTCTGATGTGGCCACAAAACGAAATTCAGGCAATGGAGAGATGCTTTAAAACAGAAAAAGACTTGGAAAGTATGTCAGGAAGAAATGGTTACACAAGAGAATCTTATTTCCTACAGAAGACAGCCAAAGGAAGGTTCTACAGTTTCACCGATGAACGTTGTGCAGAGAAGTGTCAGGGGGGGTTCCAGAAGACCACTTAATCCACAGGGTGCTTGCCCTGCCTGGTTTGCTCTAAACTGTTGCCCTCCAATGTCTTTGTTTACACTAGGGCTCACGTTTACATCCAACCCACAAACCACAAGTGTTTCCCTACTCCAGATGTAGTAGCACTTTTCCTTTATTGTAGGGGTGCTCTGGCTATATCTATGTTTATCCATGAGCCCTGGTGGAGCAGTAGTGGTCACTAGTTGGGCCACTGCTACGCCCTGCAAGGTCAGCAATAGGAAACCCCCAGCTGCTTTGCAGGGGAAATATTTTCTACTCCTCTAAAAATTACAGTCTCCGGAAATGCACAGTGGCTGTTCTACCCCTTCTGATGGGGTCGCTATGAGTCAGAATTGACTTGCTGACAATGAGTTTGGGTTTGGTAAAAACAGAAGAAATGGGTAGTGGTTCTGTCTCATCTGAAATTGTCTGCAAACCATGATTTCATTTCCCATCCTTGCTGTTTGCTCCACTTTGGGCCATGATTTTACAAAATATTTCAGAGAGTTTACAATTTGTCATCTTTCCTGGATGCATCTCAAACACTTTATGAATGCACATTAAAAGGTTCATTCTTAGCAGGCCTCTGAGAGGCAAGACTTAAGAGTGCCAATCAGAGCAGAATTTTAAAAAAAAGAAAAAATGATCTAGTCAAACTCCCACCAAACCAGACTTTGTGTTTGAATGTCACATGACATGGTGGTCTAATGATTGGGTAAATAGATATTGTGTTCCCAGAGCCTCTGGGTCTAAAAGGATCAATTTCCTCTTTCCGGTTACCACCTTTCTTTTAAGGGTGGAAAAAAATTCTTAGGAAAACATTCCTCCCTTATGTATTGACTCTCTGCCCAGACTCTTCCGCACTGGTGTTCAGAAGCATTTTCATCCAAGAACCAAATATGCAAGCTACTTCAGTGGTTGGGTGGCTGCCTGCGGTGCTCTGGTTGACTAAGCAAAGGGGTTGCTAAGGCGCTGCCATTCATTCCCTCCGGGCACTGGGCATCTCAGGATCTGACAGCGTTTTCCTTTGCTGCACATTGGTCAGCTATTGCTCAAAGCAACCGAGTGGCACCGAACAACATGCCCTCCTTGCCCTTCCTTCCAGGACTGGAGGACCCATCACGGGGAACCAGTAAGAGAACCAGCTAAGAAGCCAGATAGAGAAACGAGTCATTGAGAAATCCTGTTCTTCACTGCTCCTGCAAACGGCGCTCAACTAATAAAGCAGGGGCATTTTACAAAACGGGTCACCGGGTAAAATGACTGTACTGGATGAACTATCCAACTGTTTGATTTTAGAGTCATTGGGAAGTAGCATGCCCATCATTCTAAGCATCAGCTTTCTTTTTGTCACCATTAGTTACGTTTTCTCCAGCATTCTGGCCCATTCGTCTCATACTCACCCACCTATGCTGCACACTGCACAGTAGATGACAGCCTGCCTGCCAATTCGCTGACTGCTCAAACGGATCGGCCATTTAAGATGGACCATTGGTGGGACAGCAATGGTTTGGCTACCTTCAATGACAAGGGCAGAATTGGAATCTGACTAGGTTTCTTGCTAGAACCAGCTAGGTCAGTGGTTCTCAACTTGTGGGTCGCGACCCCTTTGGGGTCCAAAGACCCTTTCACAGGGGTCCCCCGATTCATAACAGTAGCAAAATTACAGGTATGAAGTAGCCACGAAAATAATTTCATGGTTGCGGAGTCACCACCGCATGCGGAACTCTATTACAGGATCGCAGCATGAGGATGGTTGAGAACCACTGAGTGAGGCACATCTTTAGTGATAAATGATTTATGAAAAAGGCACAAGCATCAGCAAAACTGTCCCTTCTTATTAGCGGCTGGCCTCCTTCTTGGAGTCTGGCTGGCCCGCCCAGACGGACTTACCTCTCGAGTAAACAGGATGGCTGCGTCATAATGGTCCCCGTGGTCATCCCCGAGTTGGTTGTGCTGATGCTGCCATTTGCAAAAGTTCTTCAGCGTGGCGGCCGCGTTCTTGCTCACCTCCAGAGTCTTGTCCTTGTCGCCCAGCGCCACCACCTTCACCACCACCAAGCGGATGTGGTTCTCTATGCTGGCGTGGCTGTACAAACGGTTGGCGATGGAGGCCAGGGTCAGCAGGTAATGCTGCAGTCCCCGGCCATACATCCGCGCCATGGACGCGTCAGCTACCAAGAGCAGTTCCACCTGGCGGGACCGCGAGATGGAGCGGCGCCGCCGCCGCCACCACGTCTGCGGTCCAGAGTCCCCAGAGGGAGAGGGCGCGGACTCGTCGGGGATCTGCGGGAACCGTGAAGTTCGCCGGCCAGGGCTGTTCGGCGAAAGAGGGCGCTCTCGGAACCCAGGCAGAGGCCCTGGGGTCTCGCAACTGGTGCGTGGCGGCAGAGCCTGGAAGCTAAAGCCTTCGCGGGTGTAGACATGCAGGATCCGTGCAGACCCATCTCCGTACACGCGCCCGGTGTCCGCCTCGGCCCAGGGCCAGCGCAACAGAGGCTTCAGTGTGTAGCGCGCGTGTTTGACCGCGAAGAAGCCGTCCAGCCCCCCGCAGAGGTCAAAGACGGCCAGGGAGCGCGGGCTGCCGTCCACCGTGCCCCGGTAGAAGCAGTGGCCTCCGTGGCGCCGCGGGGCGCTTGGCCCGCCTCCGGTGGGCAGGAGGCCAGCGGTGCCCACGGAACCATCTTGCTCCAGGTCCAGAAGGAATCTCCGGCCGCCAACGTAGACCAGGTAGCCCACCTTGCCTCCGCCCCGGTAGAGCTGGTCCACGTTCTGCACCAGTCCACTGCTCCTGCGTCTTGGCGCCGGCGGCTGCGGGTGGCGCGGCGACTGGGCCAGCTCCGGGGCCACCTCCCCCCGCCGCCGGCCGGGCTGCGCGTTCAGGGCCGCGACCTCAGGCGGCCCGGCAGGTGCCTCCGCGGGGCCGGCTGCGGCCGGGGGCAGACGGAGCGCGCACAGCAGCAGGGACGCCCATCCGAGCTGCATAGTGCGCTGCCCGCGGGGAGGGGCTTCGGGCAGGCCGGGGACTGGGCGCGTATTTGTTATTCTCGGGGGAAGTGGCCGAGGAGGGCTGGTAGGACGCCCCCTGGCACCGGGGCTCCCAAGGTTGAGTCAGGTGTCGGAATGGGGGCACCTCCTGGCAGCAGCACTAGCCTTTCCCGGCCGCGGTAGCAGCGTGCGAACTTTCTCGGCCGATTCGGAAAATGCTTGGATTCCTGCCCCGGTAAGAGGGGACAAAAAGGAGAAAGGGAAAAGAAAAGAAAGAAAGAAAGAAGAAAAAGCCGGCGGTGGAGAAACCGCCAATGGGAGCAAGGACAAAACTCGCAAACTCGGACCCCCAAAACAGTGGGCATTAGCTGCTCCGAGAAAAAGTAGGGAAGGTGCGGCGGCGCACGAGGCTGGCAACTGGTGCGCACCCCTGCTCCTCCGGGCTCCAAGCTCCGGCACCCGCGCCCTGTCTTATGTGTGGGGTTTCCTGGGCTCAACGGGAGCCAGGAGGAAAGAAAGAGAAAAAGGGAGAAAAGCCATCGGACGTCAAGCAAAAAGGCAGGGGTGGGCTGCGCTGAGCTGCTCAGGCTGCGTGGCCGTGTCCCTTCGGCGGCGGAATCTCCCTGCTCGCGGTCATCCCCAGTCGGCTGCTGCGAGCGCCCGGAGCCGCGCGAGCGCTGTGAAGATGCGAGGAGGTGGAACAATGAATTTATAGCGGCCTGCCATCCTGCAATGGCAATTTCAACAATTCGTCACTGCACGCTGCCTCTTAAAGGGAGAGCTTCCCCCACCACTCCCACCCTTCCTGGCTCGCGCCTAATCAGATGGGGGAGGGAGGAGGCCGGGGGCGGAGGGGAGAGGAGGGAGGAAGGGAGGGAGGGAGCCGGAGAGGTGGAAGGAGGGACCCTGGAGGAACAACAACAGCAACAACAACAACGAAGTAGGTAAGGGAAACAGAAGATTTCCTTGGCCTGTTTTAAAGCCACAGTGGCTCCGGGTCTGGCTGATAGTTCCCAACCCATCGGGCTTGGCTGACCTTGGCTTACCTCATCTCCAGAAGGGATGTTTTGGTGTGCTTTGAAAGTAGTTGAGACATTTCCCTGCCTCCTCTGGCGCGCTTTGCCTTCTCTCGGTAGGAAGTTCCTGCCACAAGTTTCCCCCTTTGCCCGTCTGTGCTCTGTGGTTCCCAGGAAAACCTTGGGACTCCACGCACTTTCACCGGCATGGGCCGTCTGCATGGTTAAGGTCCTCGCGGCGGGCGCTCCTTTCCTCCCTTCTCAGCTGTCGCGGGCCGGGTCTGGTCCCTCCGCATTCCCTGGCCTCTGCCAGCTCGCCGGGTTCGGACTGGGTGACTCACTTCTCCCGGCCACCAGCAGAGGGGCTGGGCAGCTGGTGAACCGCGGGCGCTTCCTGATGAGTCGCTGAGGCCCTGCTTTTGTGGTGACCCGTCCCCCGCCCCCCAACCCTCTCCCCAGGCAGAACCTTTGTGTGTACAAGGGCTGGCTACCTCTTTTTAAAGTGTGCCTTTCACCAGTGGCCACAATGTGTCACTTCATCTCAGTCGAAGGCAACCTCCTTTGCTTTAAAAGGGTAGAGCACTAAAGAGTTAACTCTTGAAGGAGCTTGAGCCCAAATGTTCATTTTCAAAAGCTTTAAAAATTGTATGCCCCATCTCTCTTTTTCTTCCTGCTCAGAAGCCCGTGTCTGCGTATCTTTGTCCTAAAATGACCCATCATTGCTTTAGGTCCTGACCTACTGTCACCTTCTGTCACCTTCAAAAAATCACTCTTAAGAGAAAAAAAGAGTACTTGGTTGGAACTAGGAGAGCTTGCCCTTCTTAGTAATCAGTGGCATTGCCACCCATGATGGGGTTCCCCTCACCTCCAGGTGCCCTGTCAAGATCAGTTGGAAGAAAGACATAGCTGCTTGGCATGCTGAGTTTGCGTTCTGAGCTGCCTACCTGGAAGGTCAGCAGTTTGAAACCACCAACTCTGCAGGAGAAAGATGGGGTTTTCTACTCCTGTGAAGAGTTACAGTCTTGGAAAGCCACCGGATCCTGCATCCTACCTACTGTGACCCAGTAGGTCCCTGGATTAGCCATTGACTGCATGGCAATGTGTGAGCAGGGTGTCATCCCTGCGGGTAATGATTATAGGTGTAAGGGCGTCACCCCCGCCCCTGCCTTCCCCTTTTACCATTCTTCAGGAAAATGAATGTATGCACACGAAATAACTGAACCCCACATAATTAGCGCATTTCGGCAATTTTCCACCTTTTGCTTAACTTGCAGTTTGGCCGGGATTGTTGGGGCATCTCAGAGGCCCTCAGACACCTCCAGCAGGGTTAAAACTTTCAAGGGAAAGCCATACTTTCCTAGCACCTTCATCAGAAAGGCAAGTGAAGAATGCCTGCCCTGAGGCTCCTGCAGTGACTTAGCCCTGCTCTGCAGGAGCCCCAGCAGTCCCTGGTGGACTCCGAGGAGGATGCTGCCATTGCTGAATGGCATTGCCCTTTCCTCTCAGGGATCCATTGTCCCAGGTCAGTACTACCAGTTGGACATTTTTTGAGGAAGCAGAGAAATTATAGAACAGCATTATAAAGAAAGAGAGTCTAGGCGCCTTCTTCTCCCCAAGAGCCTTCAAGCCTTATGCTATCTAGATAGCAATTGTAAAATGATTAATTATCAGTTCCACTGAAAAATGGTGTAATGTTTTGTCCTAAACACCTCTAAAATGATCTAGATTCAGTAAATATAACCAGTTTATTCTTGCTAAGATGCAAAGAATCACTTTCATTCATATTTTGGTGGAAAATGGGTTAACTGATCAGTTACAGCTCTTTGCATCTCTCGCCATGGCCAGGTGCTGCAAGCGTTCCTGACTTGAGGACGACCTGTATGTAAAGCCAACGTAAAATTGGACACTACAGGGTTTCTGGGAGTGATGGTTTGGAAGTAGATCACCATGGGTTTCTTCTAAGGCACCTCTGGGTTGCCTTTAATTTCCAATTTTTCTGGTTAACAACTGAGCGCATTAACCGCTTGCTAACCAGTGAGCATTCCCAGTGCTCCTTATTGGTGTCCTGTTTAGCACCTAGGGAAATTCCAACTTGATTTTCTTCTGAACGAACAGCTTTTGTTTTCTCCAAAACCAACTGCACTTGTGACAAGATTCGTCCTTCTGAATTGGGTGCCTTTACATTTAATTACATAATGCTATTTCTGCTAAGATAAAGCAATGCTAAGAAATATTTTGATGAAGGACAGAAACAAATAATGTCCTATATGAATATGTAACAAATACATTTATTAGAGCATCAGTTTCACAAGGAACCAAACCAATAAATCTTACCAAATAATGAAAGCAGACAATTGCTTAAAATTTCTACTCAGATATGCTTTTCTGGTTTTTTTTTTTTTTTACTCTGTGCCATGAAAGTAACTTGGACCAATATAGAAAGTTCATCTGGTAATTCTTTTTTAAACAATATCCTGATGGATTAGGATGAGCTTCTGTGTTCCAGAAAAATTAACGTTCGTCAGACCAAGGAAGTTATTTGCACTGGATGAATGTAACCAACATTTTTTATGTTCTTTTTTCATGTGCACATGTATGGTACACCCATTAGAATCAGGTTTGGCTAATAGAATAACAAATATATTTTTGGAAAAAGTACACTTTCATTTAAACAGAAATTTCATACTATATGAAATTTTTCAAATGAATAATGTACATCAGAATTATTTAAGACATACAGGTGTTATCTGTAAAGTAAAACCAGCAGATCAGTTGAATGCTTGAGCAGTTGTGAAATTCTGTTTCAGTTTTTCTCATGTGATTATGCACAGATTGCTTGCTTTTATTACATACCCAGGTTCCTTTTCTCCTCCTCCTCCTCCTCCTCCTCCTCCTCCTCCTCCTCCTCCTCCTCCTCCTCCTCCTCCTTCTTCTTCTCTCTCTCTCTCTCTCTCTCTCTCTCTCTCTCTCTCTCTCTCTCTCTCTCTCTCTCTCAATTTTCCAGAAATTATCCCACAAGAAACCTTTCCTTACTGGAAAAACATGGAAAATTAGGAATTTCCAGTGAGAGTAATTTGAAACACTTGTGGGTTCCTTTATGATGGTGACTTGCCAGCAAAGGCTTACAATGTTTGTCACTTGACATTTGGCGTTGTTATTTAAATATAGCTGTATAATTGTAAGACGACTTGCTTAGTCCTACTTTTTAAAAAGGTTTTTTATTTTAAATTCCATAATATTAGAACATTACAATCATCTTGGAAAGTAACCAGTCTCTCGGTATTAAATGTATTTATTTATCTGGTTAATCTAAGTGGAAAGCAGTTAAAACAAACAGATGAATGCTACCTGATTGCTGCTTTATACAGCCCTGGCCAATAAGGCAATGAGGACAGTGGCTGCCTGATTAATGAGCTGACCTCACCCACACTACAGAAATCCCTGAAAATTGTTTGGACGGTTTCTAAAATAGGTACATAGGATTGTTTGCTCATGGCGGTTTATGGATGAGCCCACATCTCTTGAACAAACATCTTTCTTTCTGTTTCTTTCAGGTGTTCCAGGCAGATGGAACATGAGAATGGGGCTTAAGATGAAGTCATTGCAAATTGTTTCACTCACTTTTACTTGAAGAAGACACTCTGCTGACACCCTGCTTCCCCACCCCCCTCAGTCACGTTGAACACACGAAGTGACAAAGACAGCGTTCCTTATTGTCAAATGAGGATTGGATCCCACTCCAAGGAGGGAACCCTTTACTTGACCATCACTATTATATCTCCACCTTTACTCTTTCCGGTCAGCCAGACCAGAGCCTTTTGGGAAAATTCCTTTCTCCAGCAGAAAAGTGACCCAGGGTCCCAACAAGATGCCATCTCTGGTGTTCAGAAATATAAGCCGAGGTGCTGGGAGCATCAAGAGGAGAAGAGGAAGTGAGCTTTGTTCACCTGGAAATTGATCTGGAGCTACATTTTCTTTTGTTGTCCCCCCCCCCAAGAGTCAGACTCTCATTTTGCTCCTCTTTTTCCTTCTTTAGGGTCCTTTTCCCAACCCCTAGCCCTTCTCCAACCTTCACCGTGGCTTGGCTTCAATTTTCATGAGGACAAAAGCTCTCTTTGTCCCAGAGGGATGTCAGGTGTACATTCTTTGAGAACTAAGGTGGGTGAGGAATGATGCGGTCTGGTCTTATCACTCATGAGTCCTCAATCCATGAGCAAAACCCTCCTATCAGGGGAATGCTCACCAACTCTAGCCACAAAAGGAGGTAGAGCCTTGGTGGCATAACTTGGACCCAAATGGTTCTGGTGAATGTGTTCAATGATGTCAGATGAATTTCTTTTGTCTCAAGACTTAATAAAATTAATTACCAACAACTTGTACGTGAGTTACTAAATGCATGTTTACAATTTTCTACATAATCTCTGATCTCACTTTCTTTATCTCAGTCATTTGTTTATGTCTCCACATACCATAATCAAATAGGCAGTTTCTTAATTTATTGGTTAGTTTATTAGATGTTTTTTAAAAACTTTCCTTTAGAAAACATGAATAAGGAAAATGGTGCAGATGAGACCTTAGAAAGGAACTGACAGGTATACGAGAGGGATTTTCACATATATTCCAGAGATAAAATCTACAGTATGTTCAGTGACTCCAAATTATTATTATTTTTAATGCCTAGTCAGTTGAAAGCGCTATCAGTTAGTGGCCCTGTCTGGTCAGCAAGGACTGCTAATTGCAAGTTCAAATCCACCAGTCACTCTGAGGCAGTAAAAGTGTACAGCTTCATAATCCCTACATAGGTAGCTATGAGTAGGAATCAGCGCAATGTCAGTGGGTTTTGCCTTTGAAGAGTCATTTGAGTGCAAACTATTCTGACTAGACTCTGCTGGTTTCTAACTAATCACTTTTGTTGTTGTTGTTAGTTGCCATAGAGTTGGCACCAACGCGTAGCAACCTCATGTCCAATGGAAGCAAACAGAAGCATTCCTCACAATTGCTGTTAGCTTGTGCCCAGTGTTGCAGCCACTGGGCCAGTCTCTCTCCACAAGGAACTTGCTCTGTCTTGCTGATCCTCTGCTTTACCAAGGGGGATGCTCTGCTCCAGGGACTCGTGTCTCCTGATAATTTGTGCAAAGTGTATGAGATGAGATGAAGTCTCACCATCCTCATTTCTTTTTTTTAAATTTAATAAATCATTTTATTGGGGCTCATACAACTCTTATCACAATCCATACACATATCTAAAGAACATTCTGAGTATACTTCCCCCAAGAGAGAGGTGATTGTTCATGGTACTTTCGGTATTCTTCACCATTCTCATCATTCAAATATGCCAATGTTTCTCTAGTCTTCCTGGTTCATTAACCAGCTTTTGAATATCAGGTAACTGAAGATACCTTGGCCAGATACTTCTTAGTCCTCAAAGTGATGTTTGGGTATTTTAAACCTTAAATGGGTCTTGCAAAACAGAGTTGCTGTGTGCGATGCGTTGTTTGAATTCTTGCCTGCTTCTCTCATGAGTTTGATTATGGATCCGACTGAAAAGAAATACTTGACAGCTTTTATCCTTTTTGTATTTATAAGGATGGTGTATGTTATTCCAGCTGTGAGGATTTTGGTTTTCTTTTCAATGAGTTATAATCCATAGTGATGCTTTTACTCTTTGATCTTCATCAGTCAGGGTTTCAAGCCCTGTGGTTCATCAGCAAGCAAGGTTGTATTATCTGCACATCTAATACAGTTGTTAATGAGCCTTCCTCCAACCACGCTCTTATTCATACTTTCCAGCTTCTGGGGTTATTTGTTCAGCACACATATGGAACCAATATGGTGAAATGATTCAACCCGATGCACAGCTTTCTTGATTTTAAAATTTGTAGTATACCCTGGTTCTGTTTGAAAGACTGCCTCTTGGGTCTGTGTACCAGTTCTACATGAGCACAATGAAGTGTTCTGGATTCCCATTCTATCCAGTGTTATTTATAGTTTATTATCCACACAATCAAACACCTTTACATAGTCAATAAAACACATTTTTTCTGGTATCTTCTGTTTCAGCCAAGATTCACCTGACAACAGAAATGATATCCCTATTCTGAATCAGATTTGAATATTTGACAGTTCCCATCTAGTCAAACATTGTTTAATTATCTTCAGCAACAGTTTACTTACACGTGAAAATAATGATATTACTCAATAATGTCTGCATTCTGTTTCATCACCTTTCTTTGGAAGTGGCACCAAAAAAAAAAAAAAAGAATGCACCTCTTCCAGTCAGCTGGCCAGCTGTTTTTCAGATTTCTTGGCATAGGCAAATAAGTGCTTCCCGTACTTCATGAGCTTATTTAAATATTTCAATTGGTTTCCCCTCGATTCCTGGAGTCTACTTTACATTAAGGCCTTCAGTCTCATGCTGATCTCTATCAAAATGAGGAACACTTTTTATTTTAGTGGATAAAATAATAGAATGTCAATATTTGTGGTTAAAATCAGGCTGTCGATTATATTTTTCTAATTTTGACTCTGTCTAAGCATATTAAATATTTCACCCATCTGTGAAGTCCTAGCACTTAAGGACATCTAACTCCCTCCCGTGGGTGCCTTTTGGAGAGTCACTTGGTCACTCATCTCTCTGTTCAGCCGAGCAGGGTGGAAAGAAGATGGCCTCTCAGAAGCAAACCGCAGGGCTGAACATTACACTTCGAAGAAAGGTCTCTCTGGAGCATAATGCTCTGTTCAGAACCATCTATAAAAGATAGGTTTCACAGCAGCAACTTGAAATAGTAGGTAGAATCTGTTGGGACAGTGAGGAAAGAACAACTCAGGAAAGGAGGGCGGATATTGAGCGAGTCAAAGAAGATAATTGATGTCATTGAATTGTCCATGGCATGTGGTTTTGACTTCAGACATGGTTTGCTGTGTATATTCTTAACCAAACCAGCACAATAAGTACAATAACAATTTTAATAGCAAATTGTGAGACTGGGGGGATGTTTATTTTATGTTAACTTTTTGGGCATCTTAATTGTACATTCTCACAACGATCACAGGAGCAACCCTAGAACAGTGTTTGGTGAAGAGCACACATAGTCCTGCCAAAGTGTCCATAACAATGACCGTCTCCGCCCAGGTCCTATCACAGCCCAAGTCCTAGCAGAGATTCTGCAAAGCTTATTTCAGTTCTCTGTGCACAGCCTCATCATCTACGAATGCACATACCTCATAGGATTGTTATGAAGAGTAAGCGATTAGGTATGTGTGCAATGATCAGGATGATAGCTGTTGCGAATGAATAAAACTATTACTATCATGTGTTTATTGTTCATAGTAGAAGCGGTGGGGTTAGGTCTCTGTTGTTCTTGGTTCAAATTTTGGTTCAAAAAGTGTCTTTCCATACTGATAAGTGGTTTTGGAAGAGAGCCATTAAAATCATGAATAATGGTGATATTAAGACCTTCGATACATTAAGGTTGAAGAAAATCCTGGTAGAACAAAGAAACTCCAAATAGGTTTGCAGAGAGCTGCATCGGTGGCTGCTACCTTTGCTGCTTATGTGGACTGTCAAGAGGAATTTTTAAAAAGAAGTTGAGAGTCCTTGAGAGTCCCTTGAGAGTCCCTTGAGAGTCCCTTGGAAGATCACAGGGTGGCATGCATGTTTAAGTGCTCTGCAATCAGCTGAAAGGTTTGCAGTTTGAATTCACCTAGATATGCCTCAGAGGAGCCATTCACGGTGACCGTGTGCATAACAGAATTAAATTCCTCCAGACCGCCCATCACCACCATAATCAGTTACATATCTGATCCTTGTGGTCTACAGTGTTTTTGCTAGCTAACTTGTAAAAGTACATCACCAGTCCCGCCCCCTCCTAATCTAATCCATATTAGTCTAGAAGTTCTGCTAGAACCTGTTTGGCATCATAGCAACACACAAGCCTCCACAGAATGCCACCTGATGATCATACATGAGGGATATCGGCTAGGAATTCCATTGACAATGTTGCCTGAAAGATCAAAGGGAACTATTAACGCTGCATTAATTCATGAGCTGAACAACTACTTGGCATCTGTGGGTCAGGTCTTTCTGTTGTTGTTTTGTTTTATTTCTAATGCTCCTCATAACACAGTGAGCAGTTCAGAGATGAGAGCAAATCTAAACCCGAATGATGACGGCAATGATTATTGTTGGTGGACGTGAGGATGATATGGAGAAGTGTAAGATAATTGTCTTTGAAGGTACAAATTTCAATGGAGACATTTAAAAATGGAATTCAGTAATGACTCACATCAAACATATGGACAATTTCTCTTGTATTTCACCCAGAAATAGAAAAGATGCTTTGTGAGTTGGTGTCTCCACGGGGATCATCGGTGCAATTTTCAAAAAATGGGCCAAGTCTATGGGAAAAGTTAAAAATGGCAAAAATAAGGTTATACACACACACATACACACAACCAAAAACACATGACTATGAATTGCCATCAAAATTAAGTTGAAGAGAAATGAAAGACTCAAATATTTCTATGAAGTTCTAGGGAGTGAAGGCAATAGGGAGGCAACTGAATTAAGCACACCTATAACAAATATTCTTACAAAACCTGGAGAATTATTATTGTTATTTTGCTAGATATGAAGTTGACGAATGCATTATTTAACTCTTAGTTACATAAAAGTTTTCTCCTTAAGAGAAGCTCATACAAGAGAAAACTTAAAGCAATAACATATTCAATAAAGGAGAAAAACCCATTAACTTATTTTGGAAGAAAATGCCTTCCCAAATATTCACCCATGAGTTGAGTAAGCAAACATGAGGATTTAAGGAGGCCAAGGATCATCTGACTCATCTACATTTGTGGCAATGAAGCATATTTTGGGATTAAGAACTGGCTTCTTGTTTTCTTATTCTGTCATTTCCCAACATCAAGGAACTTGAATAAGAATTTGCTGAACATTTATTGACATTCCGTTAAAAAGTGCATACGGCCTGGGAAACTCCTTTTTATTCTTTACTTCAAGGATATTTATTATTTTTTTTTCTTGTGTTATATATCTTTTTTTTTCTTCTTTTACATTTTATTACGGACTCATACAACTCTTACCACAATCCATACATATACATACATCAATTGTATAAAGCACATCCATACATTCCCTGCCCCAATCATTCTCAAGGCATTTGCTCTCCACTTAAGCCCCTTGCATCAGGTCCTCTTTTTTTTATCCCCCCCCCTCCCTCCCCATTCCCCCCTCCCTCATATGCCCTTGGTAATTTATACATCGTTGTTTTGTCATATCTTGCCCTATCCGGAGTCTCCCTTCCCCGCTTCTCTGCTGTCCCTCTCCCAGGGAAGAGGTCACATGTGGATCCTTGTAATCAGTTCCCCCTTTCCAACCCACTCACCCTCCACTCTCCCAGCATCGTCCCTCACACCCTTGGTCCTGAAGGTATCATCCACTCTGGATTCCCTGTACCTCCAACCCTCATATGCACCAGTGTACAGCCTCTGTCCTATCCAGCCCTGCAAGGTAGAATTCGGATCATGGTAGTTGGGGGGAGGAAGCATCCAGGATCCGGGGGAAAGCTGTGTTCTTCATCGATACTACCTCACACCCTAATTAACCCATCTCCTCTCCTAAACCCCTCTATGAGGGGATCTCCATTGGTCGACACTTGGGCCTTGGGTCTCCACTCTGCACTTCCCCCTTCATTTAATATGATATATATATATACATATATATACATACATATATACATATACACATATATACACATGCATACACACACTTATATCTTTTTTTTTTTTTGCATGATGCCTTATACCTGGTCCCTTGGGCACCTCGTGATCGCAGTGGCCGGTGTGCTTCTTCCATGTGGGCTTATTTCCTTCTGAGCTAGATGGCCGCTTGTTCACCTTCAAGCCTTTAAGACCCCAGACACTATCTCTTTTGATAGCCGGGCACCATCAGCTTTCTTCACCACATTTGCTTATGCACCCATTTGTCTTCAGCGATCCTATCATGGAGGTGTGCTGTCAATGATATGATTTTTTGTTCTTTGATGCCTGGTAACTGATCCCTTTGGGACCACTCGATCCCACAGGCTGGTGTGTTCTTCCATGTGGACTTTGTTGCTTCTGAGCTAGATGGCTGCTTGTTTATCTTCAAGCCTTTAAGACCCCAGTCACTATCTCTTTTGATAGCCGGGCACCATCAGCTTTCTTCACCACATTTACTTGTTCACCCACTTTGGCTCCAGCTGTTGTGTCGGGAGAGTGAGCATCATAGAGTTCCGATTTAATAAAAGAAGGTATTCATGCATTGAGGGAGTGTTTGAGTAGAGGCCCAAGGTCCTTCCACAACCTTAGTACTTGACCTATAAATATAGACACATAGATCTATTTCCCCATCCTCCTATATATATTTGCATGTACATGTCTTTGTCTAGACCTCCATGAATGCCCTTTGACTCCTAGCTCTTTCCTCCATCTCCCTTGACTTTCCTCCTGCCCTACTACCATGCTTCATCGCCACCTGGGCTAGAGTATACCTCTTCTCTAAGCAACCTTACCCTTGATCATTTCCCACCAGGCCTGCCACTCCCACTTCTCTACCATTTGGGGTCCCATGTTTTTCCCTTGTCCCTGGGTTTGTTAACACCACTTCCTTACCCCCCCTACCCCCCCACCCCAAGTCCCCCCAGAACTGTCGGTCCCGTTGTTTTTCCTCCAGATAGTTCATCCAGCCTGTCCTATTCAGACAGACCTGTGGAGTCACTAACATGCACGAAAACTAGACAGAGGAAAACAAAGCAACAGTATACAACCAGACAACAAAACAACAAAAACAAACCACTGACAAAGAACAGAATAAAACAGTTCACAAGAGAAAAGCTTGTAGTTAGTTCAGGGATCGTTTGCTGGCCCTTAGGAGCGTTTTCCAGTCCAGTCTGTTGGGGCACCACGCCCTGGCCCCAAAGTCCACTTTCAGCATTCCCTGGGGACCTTGCCACTCCATTCCCTTGCTGTTCCGCTGCACTCCCCCAGTGCATTGCCTCGGTGTGGTGGGATCAGGTCAGGTGCAATTCCCACTCTGTGTCTCCGGTGCTGTCCCCTGTATCGCCCTTAGTCACTGAGGGGCATCATGTCTCATAGTGGGGCCAGCCATGTTGTTCTCTCTGTGGACTGGCTGCTCTACTCAGGAACATCATCATCACGGCCTGGTGGGCCAGGCTGTGCTCCACTCTCTCCTCCTGCCCCTTCATCTGCTCCCGTGTGCTCTGATCAAATATGTCCATCTCCCAGAGCTGCAGAGTCAATGTCGTCCCCTGGAACAAATTCTTTTCGGGGGAGGGGCAGGAATCCACTTAATTTATGGTGCTGGGGCCAGCCTCCCAGACCTCTCCACCGGTTCCCTCCTCCACACCGGGATATTGCGTTCACACCTTGCGACACTGGGTTGAAGTCTGGTCCCACTTTCCCTGTGGAGATATAAACAATACCCTCCCCTTGGGTGGATTAATGCCCCATGACCCCACTACCCTTTTCTTCCTTGTATTCATCCTTTTGTTTTCCTTTCCCCACCTCCTCCACCATTGTCCACCATGTACATCCCTGGTTTTGGTCTGGTCTCTTCCATACTACCCCGTCTTCACCCCTAAAATGTCTGTATACAGTAGCTTTTTTCCCTATGCCACTTTTGCTTTTTTAAAAAAATTTTTTTTTAAATTCTTACCTCAGCGGACTCATGTTGTACTTGTCCTTTTGTGCCTGACTTACTTCGCTTAGCATGATTTCCTCCAGTTCTTCCCATGCCGCTATGTGCCTCATACGTTCATCACTGCTCTTTAGTGATGCGTAGTATTCCATTGTGTGTATATACCACAGTTTTTTAATCCAATCGTCAGTTGATGGAAATTTTGGTTGCTTCCAACTCCTTGCAATTGTGAACTGTGCCGCAATGAACATTGGAGCACAGATGTCTGGTCTTGGTTTGTTTCTTGCCTCTTCTGGGTATATGCCCAGTAGGGGGATTGCTGGGTCATATGGTAACTCTATTTCCATCTGTTTTAGGTATCGCCAGATTGATTTCCATAGTGGCTGTACGTACTTACAGTCCCACCAGCAGTGGATGAGAGTTCCTGTCTCCCCACAGCCCCTCCAACACTTGTTGCTTTATGATTTTTTGAATTGGGCTACCTTTGAGGGTGTCAGGTGGTACCTCATTGTTGTTTTAATTTGCATTTCTCTTATGGCTAAAGATCGGGAACATTTTCTCATATGTTTGTTGGCCATTCGGATTTCTGCCCCTGTGAAACTTCTGTTTAAGTCCTTTGCCCACCTTACAAGTGGGCTATTGGTTTTTTTCTTTTTGGAAGCTAGCAGAGTACTGTAGATTTTAGTAATAAGGCCTTTGTCTGATGTGTCATTGCTAAAGATGTTTTCCCAGTCTGTGGACTCTCTTATTACTCTCTTGGTGAATTCTTTAGATGTACACAAGAGTTTTATCTTCAGTATATGCCATTTGTCGATTTGTGCCTCCTCTGTGTTTGTGTCCTTCCCTATTTCTGATAGCCTGTGTATTCCCTGCGCCAAAGTTCTCAAGTTGGTCCCAATTCCCTCACTGATGGCCCTAATAGTTTGGGGTTTAACTTCAAGGTCTGTGGTCCACCTTGAGTTTATTCTTGTGCATGGAGCGAGATAAGGGTCTTGCTTCATTTTTCTGCATGTTGATATCCATTTTTTTCCAGCACCACTTGTTAAAGAGGGCATCTGCTTCCCATTTGATCTTTTTGGGGCCCTTGTCAAAGATCAGCTGTGTGTATGCTGATGCTTTTATTTCTGGGTTTTCAGTTCTTTTCCATTGGTCTGAGTATCTGTCATTGTACCAATACCATGCAGTTTTGAGAACTGTGGCTGTATAGTATGTGCCAAAGTCAGGTAAAGCAAGCCCTCCCACGGTGTCCTTCTTCTTGAGGAGTTCTCTGCTAATTCTGGGCTTCTTCCCTCTCCATATGAAGTTGGTAATCAGTTTTTCCATTTCTTTGAAGAAAGATGATGGTAATTGTATCGGGATAGCATTAAACTTATATAGTGCCTTTGGCAGAACTGACATCTTAACTATATTAAGTCTCCCAATCCAAGAGCTTGGAATATTCTTCCATTTGTTGAGGTCGCTCTTGGTTTCTTGTAATAGTGTTCTATAGTTTTCCCTGTATAGATCTTTTGTTTTTTCAGTCAAGTGTATCCCTAGATATTTCAGTTTGTGTTTGGCTATTGTGAAGGGTACCACCTTTTTGATCTCTTCTTCTGTGGTCTTATCTGATGTGTATAACAGTCCGATGGACTTCTGTTTGTTGATCTTGTATCCTGCCACTCTGCCAAACTCTTCTATTGCTTCCAGTACTCCCCTTGTGGAACTTTTGGGATTTTCCATATATAAAATCATATCATCTGCAAATAACGATAGTTTCACCTCTTCCTTCCCCAGACGAATACCTTTGATGTCACTTCTTTGCCTTATGCTGTTAGCTAAAACCTCCAGCACGATATTAAATAGGAGTGGAGACAAGGGGCATCCTTGTCTGATTCCCTTTTTCAGTGGGATTGTGTTAGTCTTTTCTCCATTGACTACCACTTTGGCTGTTGGTTTTTCATATATAGCTTGTATTGTCTTGAGGAACTTTCCTTCCATTTCTATTTTCGCTAGTGTCTTAAACAGGAATTGGTGTTGGATGTTGTCGAATGCTTTTTCTGCGTCTATTGATATTATCATGTGATTCTTATACTTTTTCATGTCAATGTGACGAATAATACTAGTGGTCTTTCGTATGTTGAACCATCCCTGCATCCCTGGTATGAATCCCACTTGGTCATGGTGAATTATTTGTTTTATATACTTTTGTATTCTGTTGGCTAGTATTTTGTTAAGGATTTTTGCATCAATGTTCATTAGGGATATCGGTCTGTAGTTCTCGATTCTTGTGGGATCCTTGCCCGGTTTGGGTATCAGAGTTATACTAGCTTCATAGAAGGAGTTTGGGAGTTTGCCATCTTTTTCTATGTTCTGGAAAAGTTTGTGTAGGATTGGTATTAATTCTTCCCTGAATGCTTGGTAGAATTCTCCAGTGTATCCATCTGGTCCAGGGGATTTTTTTGTTGGTAATCCCTTGATAACCTTTTCTATTTCTTCTATTGCGATGGGTCTGTTGAGATTTTTGATGTCCACCGAGGATAGTCTAGGGAGGGATTGTTTTTCCAGGAATTTGTCCATGTCTTCCAAATTGTTGAATTCATTGGAGTACAATCCTTCATAGTATTGTGTAACTATCCTTTTGATTTCATTAGGGTCTGTTGTAATGACCCCTCTTTCATCCCTTATTCTTGCTATTGAGATTTGTTCCCTCCTTTCTTTGGTTAGGTTTGCCAATGGTCTATCGATCCTGTTTATCTTTTCAAAGAACCAACTTTTAGCGATATTAATTTTTTCCATAGTTTTTTTATTTTCCCTCTCCTGAATCTCAGCCCTGATTTTTATAATTTCTTTTCTTTTGCTATTAGTAGGATTGTCCTGCTGACTCAGCTCTAGTTTTTGTAAATTTTGTGTCAGCGTATCCGTCATGAGTCTCTCTTCCTTTCTCAGGTGTGCTTGTATTGCTATGAACCTTCCTCTGATGACTGCCTTTGCTGTGTCCCATAAGTTTTGGTACGTCGTGTGCTCATTTTCATTGGTTTCGAGAAATTTCCTGATTTCATCTCACATCTGCACCAGTATGCACTCCTTTTGCAGTAGAGAGTTATTCATCCTCCAATTATTTGCTCTTATTTTCTTTGTCTTCCTTTTGTTGATTTCCAGTCTTATGGCACAGTGGTCAGAGAGAGAGGTCTGTATTATTTCAATGTGCTTAAATTTATGTAGATTTGCCTTATGCCCCAGCATGTGGTCTATCTTCGAATATGTGCCATGAGGACTTGAAAAGAATGTGAAATTTTTTGCATTTGGATGAAAAGCTCTGTAAATATCTATTAGGTCAAATTGTCTAATTGTGGAGTTTAGCTCTCTAGTCTCCTTGTTGAGTTTCTTTCCCTGTGATCTATCTTTCTCAGTGAGTGGTGTGTTGAAGTCACCCACTATAATTGTCGAGTCTGTGATTTCTTTCTTAATCTTTTGGAGTGTTTGGTTCACGTATTGAGCTGGTCTCTCATTCGGGGAATATATGTTTACAATGCTTCAAGGATATTTATGAGTACTTTGTTATAAGGTTGTATTTTAGAATGAGGGATTTTCAATAGGCTTTTTTTTTACATATCTGTAGAATAGAGATCATAATTTCTTTCCCATGATTCTGTTGACCAAGAGGGTGGGTGTGGAGATTCTATCCTATAAAAACAGTGGTTCTCAACCATTTGGGATTTGTTTATGTCTTCAAAAATATTGAGGGTCCCAAACATTTCTTTTAAAAAAAATCATTTTATTGGGGGTTCCTACAATTCTTATCTCAATCCACACGTACATCTATTGTGTCGAGCACATATGTACATTTGTTGCCATCATCATTCTCAAAACATTTGCCTTCTACTTGAGCCCTTAATATCGGCTGCTCATTTTCTCCCTCCCTCCCCTCTGCCCCCTACCTCATGAATGCTTCATCATTCATAAATTATTATTATTTTGTCATGTTACACTGTATGATGTCTACCACCACCCTCTTCTCTGGTGTCAATCCCCCAGGGAGGAGGCTATACGTAGATTGTTGTAATCAGTTCTCACTTTCTAACCTACATCCCTTCTACCCTCCAGGCATCGCCATTCTCACCACTGGTCCTGAAGGAGCCATCTGTCCTGGATTCCCCTGTGCTTCCAGTTGCTATCTGTACCTATATACATCCTCTCATCTAGCCAGATTTGTAAGGTAGAATTGGGATCATGAGAGTGGAGGTGAGGAAGCATTTAAGAACTAGAGGAAGTTATAGGTTTCATCGTTGCTACCCTGCACCGTGACTGGCTCATCTCCCTACAATCCTTCAGTAAGGGGGTATCCGATTGGCTAGTAATGGGCTTTGAGTCTCCACTTTGCACTCATCCACATTTACAATGATATGATTTTTTTGTTCCTTGATGCTGGATACCTGATCCCTTCGACAGCTCATGGTCACACGGGCTCATGTTTTTTTCCCTGTGGGCCTTGCTGATTCTGAGCTAGATGAGCACTTGTTTATCTTTGAGTGTTTAAGACCCCAGACGCTATATCCTTCGATATCCCAGCACCATCAGCTTTCTTTACATTTGCTTATGCACACATTTGTCTTCATTGATCGTATTGGGAAGGTGGGTACCCATTGATATGATTTTTAGTTCTTTGATGTCTGATAACTGGTCCCTTCTTCACCTCGTGGTCAGACAGGCTGGTGTGCTTCTTCCATGTGGGCTTTGATGCTTCTGAGCTAGATGGCCACTTGTTTATCTTCAAGCCTTTAAGACACCAGATACTATATCTTTTGATAGCCAGGGACTGTCAGCTTTCTTCCCCACATTTGCTTATGCACATATTTTTCTTCAGCAATCATGTCAGGAAGGTGTGCATCCTGGAATGCCAATTTAATAGAACAATGTGTTCTTGCATTGAGTAAGTGCTTGAGTGGAGGTACAATGTCCATCTGCTGCCTTAATACTAAACCTATAAATATATGCACGTAGATCGGTTTCCCCACACTCTTATATCAATATAATTACAGATGTACATTCCAGTCTTTAGACCTCTATAAATACCCTTTGTCACCTATTTCTTTCCTCTATTTCCTTTTACTTTCCTCTTGTCCCACTATAATATCATTCTTCATTTGAGTTTCAGTAATTTCTCTCGGTTACCTTGCCCTTGCTGAATCCCTACAAGGCCTCTCACACCCTCCTTGCTACTGATTTTGGATCACTTGTTGCTCCCCTGTCCCTGAGTTCGCAGGCACCACCTCCTTACTCCTGCTTCTCCCTCTCCCATGTCCCCCCGGAACCATTGGTCCCATTGTTTTCTCATCCGGTCTATATTATCTAGATAGATCTGTAGAGATAATAATATGCACCAGAAATCAAGCCATAGCAAGATAGGCAATGAGTGAGAACACAGCAATGACAACAAAAAAGGAAACCAATTACCCACAGAAAAATAAATTAATTAAAAGAAAAAAATTTGTAAAAGAAAGAAAAACCTGTAAATAGATCAAGGTCTGATTTTTGAGTCCTAGGCATGTCCTTCAGTCAGGTCCAATGGAGTACCATGCACTAGCCCAGTTTCTGTCTTTTGTACTCCCTCAGGGGCTCCCTGCTCTGCTCCCATGGTGGCAATGCCACACACTTTTAGTGGTTTGCCTCAGTGTCACAGGGTCAGTCTGGGCCAGTCCCGACATTGAGTCTCCATTGTTGTCCCCCGTAGGGTCCTGGGCCATCAAGCGACAGGGTGTCTCATAGTGGGATCAGCCATATTGTCCACTCTGTCCATTGTCTGTTCAGAGCAGGGATACCATCCTCCAGGTTGATGGGCCAGGTTGTGCTCCACTCTCTCTTCTTCCCTCTTCTTTGCTCCCATGTGCTCTGATCAGACATGCCCCTCTCCCCTAGCTGCAGCTTCAGTGCTGTCCTCTCAAGTAAACTCTTCTGGGGTGAGGGGAAGTTGTACACATAGCTAGTATGGGGGCAAGCTCTCAGGCCCCTCCACTGGCTCCCCACTCCTTGCCAGCACACTCCATTCGTATGGCACTTGCTTTTTATCTGGTTCCTCTTTCCCTGTGGAGACACAAACAATACCCTCCCCTTAGGTGGGTCAGTGCCCTATTCCCCCATTACACATCTTATTTTTCCTTTCCCTTTCCTCCCTCCACCCTGGTTTTAGTTGGCTACCATATGTACCCCTGGATTTGATCTGGCCCCTGCCATACTACCTGGACCTCACCTCTGGAGTGTTTGTATACAATAGCCTTTTTCCTGTGCCTCTTTTGCACTTACCTTGAGATCCCAAACATTTTTTAGCTTATGTGAGTCACATCAATTGATATTTATCATTATCCAAACAGCAAACTAACAATCATTGAGTCAAATAGGTCTCACAACAAAGCTATGAGACAGAGTGAATGTTCCCCCATGGATTTCCAAGACTATAACTTGCTCCCTCTGAGTAGCTGGTGGGTTTGAACCACTAACCTGGTGGTTAGCAGTTCAATGCATTGCCAACATGCCATCTGGGTTCCTATTTCTTATTATAAAAATTAAACATTTTAAAATCATTTATTAGCTCATTCAATAATAATAGGACATTTACTTGCTATAATATGTGATATACATTCATAAAATAATTGTCTTCAAAAAGAAAAAGGAGTGTACAACGAGAGGAAATGCTTTATACATATTTTTAGTAAAACGCTTTCCAGAAGAAAGCTGATGCAGATTTCTGCTTCTGCATTCAATTATGATAAAATTACAAGCCACATGCCTTCTGAAAAATTCCCCTACAGTGTATTTTTATTGTTGTATAAGCAATTTTGACCTGATGAGTCTCCTGAAAGGATTTGGAAACCTCTGCTCTAGCAACTTGCTACTCAAAACTGATATCTTCCCAACTTAAAGCTTACTAGAAATGCTGAACCTCAGGTCATACTTGAGACCGAAGAGGTCAGGATTTGAATTCTACAAAGTTCTCCATGTAATTCCCTCTTGTACAACATTGGTGAAACACTGCTCTCAAATGTCTATGTAAAGACACTGCTGTTTTCATCCCATCTTTTGCTGTTTGATCCCATCTTTTACTGGGGAACAGTGGACCAGCTGATGGGTTAAAAAAAGAAGACAATCACAACCTTGCTTTACTCAATTGGGTGTAATTAACAAAGATCTCTGGGCAAATGGGACCTTGGGAGAGAGTAGAGGAAGTTCTCTGTGCTTAAAGGTGCGTGGTTTGTGAATGTCTCCTCCATAGGACTAAAAGAAAGACAGAAAATCAAGTTTCAGCCATTTTTCAATTAAACGTTGTCAATCTTATTTTGTTTCTTATCTGGCCCTTAGGTCTGTTTCTCACTTTATTCATTGGTTCTGAAAAGGAGACAATTGTGATTATTTATTACCCCTCATGTATATACAGACCTAACATATGCTGAGTCTTCAAGAAAGCATATACCAACATTCAAATCCATTGTCCTTGAGTGCATTCCAACCTAATAGCAAGTATACTGGCTCCTAGAGAAGCCAGTAAGACTGGGTAGAATGGAGCCTGTGAGTTTCCAATACCGTAACTCTTTTCTGGAATATAAAGCTCCATCTTTCTCCAACAAAATGGCTCATGGTTTTGAACTGTGGGCCTTGGAGTTACCAGCCCAACTTATAACTACCGTGCCACTAGGTCAGAGTAAAAATGGCCCATTCCGTTGGCGAGACAATAAATCACATACCACATTGACAAATTGTATAAAGCACATTGAAAATTTTTCTCTCATATATTGGCCGGTGGCTTCAAAAGGCCGATCTTTGGATTAGCTGTTGAGTGATTGCCCAATCTTCCACGATGGCTCTAGAGGACATTGCTGGCTGTTGTTGTAGCTGTTGAGTGCCATTGTGTCAGTTCCGACCAACAGTGACCCCGTACACAACAGAAGGAAACACTGCCCAGCCCTGCATCATCTCCACAATTGTCGTCTGCCCAAACCCATTGTTACAGACATGGTGCCAACCCATCTACTTGAGGTTATTCCTCTATTTTCACTGCCCCCTCCCAACTTTACCAAACGTTATGTCCATTTCCAGGGACTGGTATCTCTGGAAAATACATAAGACCAAGTCTCATCATCTTATCTCTAAGGAAAAATCTTCCTGGACAAGTTGGTTTGTCCTTTTAGCAGTTCATGGTACTTTCAATATTGTTCTCCAATACCACAATTTAAATGCATTGACACTTCTTCAGTTCTCTTTATTCAATGAAGATGAGTGACTGCCTATATATAATGCAAAAAAAATGCTTCCATTTTCTGTTGCTTGTAAGTTGGAATTGACTACATAGCATTTGGTGAGTGCTATTAGAGATAAAGGATAGCCCAGAAATTAATATTACGTCCATTTTTCTTTTTCTTTGATACAATATAAATATTAGTACAAAGTTAGAAGCTGTTGAATTTATGATCCAGAAGGCACTCTAAGGTTATACCTGCTTATATCTCTTGGTTCAAGTATGTAACAAGGGTAGTTAAGATGAAATATAAAAAGGGAAAACTAAACAGCATAACAACAACAACAAAGAGAAATAGCTATTTTATAAAGAACATGAATATCTCTTGGAATCCAGCCCATTATTTAAACCTGAAGTTGAAGTTGTCAAGGATTTTGTCTTGTTTGGATCCTCAATCAATATTTATGGAAGCAGCAGCCTAGAGATCAAAAGACAAAATGCATTAGGTAAATCTTCTACGTAAGACATCTTTAGAGTATTGAAAAGCAAGGATGATTCTTTAAGGACAAAGGTACACCTGATACAAGCCATGATAGTTTCATTTGCCTCATATGCATGTGAAAGATGTATATTTAGTAAGGCAGACCAAAGACAACTTCATGCATTTGAATCATTGTGCTGGAGAAGAATATTGAAAATGCTATGGACTGCTATAAAGAAAAAGCAATCTGCCTTGGAAGAAGTATGTCCAGAGGTCTCCTTATAGGCAATAATGATGAGACTTTGTCTTACATCTTTTGGACATGTCAGGAGACACCAGTCCCTGGAGAAGGACATCATGCTTGGTGAACAAAGAAGAAGGCCCTCGAGCAGCTGGATTGACACAGTGGCTAACACAATGGGCATAGGAACAACTGTGACAAGGGTGCAGGGCTGGGCAGTGTTTTCTTCTGCTGTGTACAGGGTATCTATGGGTCAGAACCTATTCAATGGAACCTAACAACAACCACAAATTTCAATAGCGGTTAATAAAGATGTAATAAAGAAACTACAATCCAGGAGTTTCCTCACAGAGTAAGCACTAGGACAAAGGAGAACTACTCCACTGGGCTTCTGATTCAGGAACTCTTTATAGGAGGTGACCCGACAGTATGTGGAACTTATATAACAGCATCATTAATAGCACATGCAGGTAAAATTTTGCTGAAGATCATTCAACAACAATTGCAGCAGGACATCAAAAGGAAACAGCGAGAAATTCAAGTCAGTTTCAAAAGAGGTCGTGGTACAGGGATATCATTGCTGATGTCAATAGATCTTGGTTAAAAAAAGAGGATACCATAAAATTTTTTACTTGTGTTTTATTGATTATGCAAAGGTATTTGAACTTGTGGATCTAAACAAACTATATACCACATTAAAAAGAATGGGAATTTCAGAAAATTTCATTGGGTTTATGTGGAAACTGTACTTGTACCAAAAGGCAGTCCTTTACACAAAATTGAAAAAATATTATATTACTTATGAGATAGTTAAAGTTTATTGTGCCAACCTGGCCGATAAACACATGTGGGGTTAATTGAAGGGCAGAAGGATAAATGGCTTGGTGAACCTCGCCTTTCTAGTTCTCAGGTCTCTTGCTTTGTGATTGTCAGACCAAGGTGCAGCTGTCTTAGCCAGTTTCCTGCTTCAGCTGGCAAGGCTCGCTTCCTGCAAGATATCACTGAAGAGAAGCTTCATGGACCTGCCCCAATGCAGCCCTGGGTGCTGGATCAGCCGTGTGGAGACCCCTGCCAGTGCAGAGATGCTTACACACTCACTGATATGGTTTTCCTCCTGCAGTCAGTGTCATTGTGTGTGTTTTGTGAGATGGAGGAGGGCTTTGTGGATTGGTGTTGGACATATGGGCTAATGTTGGACTTGTGGGCTTGGGTAGCACTGGGTTGGGATGTTTTCTTGATGTGAACTTACCCTTTATATAAAAATCTCTCTGATACACGAGTTTCTGTGGATTTGTTTCTCTAATGTACCCAAACTAGCACAACTTAATAGCAGGAAATTGTATATCAGCATTATATCCTTTTACCCTACTAATTTAATCTACGTGTTTAGCAAATAACCAGAGAAACTGGACTATATGAAGAAGAAAGTGGCATGAGGGTTAGAGAAAAGCTGATTAACAAATTTCAATATGAAAGTAACTCAACTTTGCTTGTGGAAAGTGGGGGAGACTTGAAGCACTTGCTTATGAAGAAGAAAGATCCAAACCTTAAATATGGATTACAACTTAATGAAAAGAAAGTAAAATTCCTAACAACTGGACATCTGATAATATGATGCTACTCACAAGGTAACATCTGATAAATGAAGACTGACAGATTTCATATTTCTTGGATCCAAAATCAACCCCCATGGAAGCAGCATTTAAAACATCAAATGAAGTATTACATTGGGCAAATCTGCACAAGACTTCTTTAAATTGTTGAGCAGCAAAGATGTCACTTTGAGGATTAAGGTAGACCTGACCCAAGTCTTGGCATTTTCAATCACCTCACATGCTTTTGAAAGTTGACCACTGTGGGTAAGGGAGACTGAGGAATAATCTATGCGTGTGAACTATAGTGTTGGTGAAGATCATCGAAAGTGCTATGAACTGTCAGAAGAGCAAACAAATCTGTCTCAGAAGAAATACAGACAGAATGTTCCTTAGAAGTGAAGATGGCGATACTTTGCTTCATGTACTTTAGACCTGTTAACAGGGAAGATCAGTCCCTGGGAAAGGACATCATGCTCGGTAAACTAGAAGTCAGCATAGAAACGAAGACCATCAAGTGGATAGAGCAACACAATGACTGGAACAGTGGGTGCATGGATTACAATTGTAAGGATCCTTTATTCTCCTATACAGAGGGTTGTTGAGTTAGACCCAATTTATAAGCACCTAACAACTACATGAGTAGATTTATTTATCACCTGACATACTTCAGTAGTTTCTATAAAAATTTAAAAACTGCTTAGCTAGTAGGCTGAGAAGCTAAGAGGACCAGCTCTGGAGAGATTATGTGCCTGCGCTTGAATCCTAACTTCACTATTTACTTGCTGTGTAATGTTGCACCCATCACCTATTGTTTTAAAGCCAAGGTTTTTCCAATTGCAAAATAAACATCATAAAATAATTTCTGTGATGATTTAGTAAATAGCATATTTAAATTACTTAAGGGCATAACTGGCACACCAAAAATAACTATAAAATATTAATTTTATATGAATGCATGTTGGTTTTTATTTTTTTAAACATTTTATTAGGGGCTCATACAATTCTTATCACAATCCATACATATACATACATCAATTGTATAAAGCACACCCGTACATTCTTTGCCCTAATCACTCTCAAAGCATTTGCTCTCCACTTAAGCCCTCCGCATCAGGTTCTCTTTTTTTCCCCCTCCCTCCCCACTCACCCCTCCCTCATGAGTCCTTGATAATCCACAGATTGTTATTTTGTCATATCTTGCCCTATCCGGAGTCTCCCTTCCCCCCCTTCCCTGCTGTCCCTCTCCCAGGGAGGAGGTCACAAGTGGATCCCTGTAATCAGTTCCCTCTTTCCTACCCACTAACCCTCCACTCTCCCAACATCGCCCCTCACACCCCTGGTCCTGAAGGTATTGTCCACCCTGGATTCCCTGTGCCTCCAGCTCCCATATGCACCAGTGTACAACCTCTGTCCCATCCAGTCCTGCAAGGTAGGATTCGGATCATGGTAGTTGTGGGGAGGAAGCATCTAGGATCTGGGGGAAAGCTGTGTTCTTCATCGGTACTACATCGCACCCTAACTGACCCATCTCCTCTCCTAAACCCCTCTATGAGGCGATCTCCAATGGTCGACATTTGGGCTTCTGGTCTCCACTCTCTGCACTTCCCCCTTCCTTCACTATGGTATATATATATATATATATATATATATATATATATATATATATTCTTTTTTTTTTTTGCATGATGCCTTATACCTGGTCCCTTTGGCACCTAGTGATCACACCGGCTGGTGTGCTTCTTCCATGTGGGCTTTATTGCTTCTGAGCTAGATGGCCGCTTGTTCACCTTCAAGCCTTTTAAGACCCCAGACACTATCTCTTTCGATAGCCGGGCACCATGTTGTTTTTTTATGAGGATAAATCTTTTATCTATTAAATATGCTGTAGCTTATGACAGGGATAAAGAGGTTAGGTCTTAAATGATCGCCAGTGAAAAAAGCCAATGAATATCCTTTTGCTTTGCTGTTATCTGCAATAGGAAACAACTTGGTACCTTGCACTTTGGATAATTTTCTTAAACTCAGTCATGAGTTGTGAGCTTGCAGTCAAGGGAGCCATGTGAACCGGAGTACCCTCCAATGAGCGTCAATGTGAGCTCTCTGTGCTGAGTCAAGTTGGAGGAACTGAAGCGGGCTAGCAGTCTCAGTAAGGGAGAACAGATCTTTCCAGGAGCTCAGAAAAATGTCCTTCCAGTGATAGTTTTCTTCTCCTTTTAAGGTATGTAAATTTCTAGGCCTATCGAACTACATGAGTTGAGAAATAATTATTCTGTGGGTGAGAAAGGGGATGACTGTGTTGAGACAAGGGCAGCTAATGTTGCTGAGAGTTGGAGGAGGAGACTGTGGAAACGGCAGTTATAATGAATCCAAGGAATTTTTTTTAAAGAAAAAAGAATTTTAATAAAAGAAAAAATAGATATAATGAATATTAATCCATGTCCAATTACATCTGAGAGAACAAATAAGTTTTTAAAGCCTTAATAGTGAAAATAATTCGAAAAATATCAAGTGATATGTGATAATAAGTCAATATTCAAATAAGTTTTCAGCTTAATGCTTAAAAGAGAAAACTAGCCTGGCTAAGTTGAGGGGAGATATACATAATGTCTTGTCAATGGTGAGGGTATTTTGGTTTAGAAAACTCCAAGTGCGATTGCCTCTAAATGGGGCCAAACACAGTCTAGACCTACAGTAGATGGCAAAAGACTCTCTTGTTTTCTCCTTCTTTGTCTAACTTTTGAATGTAAATAAGGCCACTAAAAATGTGAGGCTGGCTAGGTTGTCCAGAGAAACAAAATCAGTCACACTCATATATCTATAAGAAAACCCCCAACCAACCAACCAAACAAGCAAACTTACTTCCATAGAGTTCATGCCAACTCATACAACCCTAAACAAAAGTGTAGACCTGCCCCTGTGAGGTTCTGACCCTGTAACTCTTTACGGAGTGGAACGTACCATCTTTCTCCCATGAAGTGTCTGGCAGTTTCTAACTGCCGATCCTGAGAATTGGATCAATAAATACATTTTATATCAAGGAATCCTAGCCCAGTCCAATTCAAGTCCATGAGTCTTATGCTAACTGGAGCCCTCTTTGGGCTCTGTAGCTGCAGGCCAGGAATTTGGAAAGGGGACGCAGGGAGCAGGGAGCTCAGAGGCCAGTGGGTGCAGAGCTGCATGAACCCAAGGTCAGTGGGACTTGACAGGGTACAGACCGCTCAGAGGTGGTCAGTGGCCCACATCAGGCTTCTCCTGAAGACAGAAACAAAGTTCCAGCAAGGACAGCAAAGAGTTAGAGAAAGGAGAAGTTCTCAATGTCTTGCTTATAAAAAATTTTCCCCCATGAATGCATCACCAGGCTGTGACCTTATTGATAATTTTGACTGCACCCTACAATTTCTCACAGGTTCAAACTGACATAAAATCTAAACCATGTCTTGGTCCAGGTGCTTCTTAGTCCTCAAAAGGGAGTTTCTGCTTTTAAGAGGTCTTTTGCAGGAAAGTTGCTCAATGCAACATGTTCCTTGATTTCTTGTTTGGGTTCTCCATAGGTGTTAATTACGGGGCTAAGTTTAATGAAATCTGTGACAACTTTAGTAATTTTTGTTTAACATTACATTAGTTATTACTTTAGTTGTGAAAATATTTGTTTTTTTATGTTGGGCTGTAATTCATATTAAAGGATATTTTATAACATTCAGCAAGTGCTTAAAGTCCTCTTCATTTTGTATTAGAGCCTAAATTCAGAGTAACCTTTTCCAGAAGTTTATAAATCACAGTCAAGACCCAAATCCATTTGCAGAGTCCCCATTGAATTCCTTCTGGCTAGGAATGTGAGTACTTTTGTCTCTGCAGGGTACACTGGAAAGTAGATTACATCTACTCCTCTCCAGTCACTGCAGAGAAAGGCAGGCTCCTTTAGGGACTTGCCTGGGTGGGTCTTTGATGGAGAGTACCATGCTAGGAGTTGTGCAGTTATGAGCCATGCCCTCATCCGCATTGCCGAGGTTAAAGGCCCTGGACCAGTATTGTTAGTTCTTCTGTCAAACATAATGTACATATCCAATCATGCTTCTGTAGTCCTACCTGTAATTGTGATGTACTGATCTGCTGCCAATCATAGTTTTGTGATCATTTCCTTGTTCTCTTCCTGATTTAAGTAGATGCCATGATGACTTGCTGATTGTTGTCTCCCTCATCTAGATGATATGACAAAGACATTTAAAGACTGATCAATGTTATCCTTAAGTAATATAAGATATTTGAGGTCCATTTTGTACCCTGAAGCAATTTTAGCATGCAGAGAAAGTTGATGAGCCAAATATGCAAATTATTGAACAATATAGCTTCAAATAAAAATATGCTGAAGATACTGAAAAGTGAATATAGAAGTACATTGGCAAGAAGCTACCAGAAAATCAAATAAATTCAGAAGAGGATGTGAAGCAAGAGATGTCATTGATGAGTCAGACGGATATTGGCTGAATGCAGAAAATATGAGAAACATATTTACCTGTGTTTTATGTACTATACAAAAAACATTAGATTATGTGGATTCTTTCAAATAATCTATAACAGTGCAAAGAATGAGAATTCCAGAACAATTAATAGTGCTTAAGTGGAACCTGTAAATGGATTAAAGTCAGTTGTTTAAATGAACAATAGGATATTAAGTTGGTTTAAATTAGGAAAAGTTGTATCAGAGTTGTATCCATTTACTACACGTATTCAATCAGTATGCTGAGCAAGAAATCAAAAATATTACCCTTGTTAGGTTTCAACCTAACAACACTAGAGTTGGTTCCAACTCAGAACAACCTCTCTGGTTTGATTCAAAATGGCCCATCTAAGTCAATTTCAGCTCACTAATGCCTCCGACTGATGTTAGTCACTTTGAATCAGACAAGTATATAGTTTACTAAGCCAGAAATGATACACTCAAGAGTCTTTAGATTTCACATTTGTGGTGCTTACATAATCTGGTGTCAATTTGAGAATTCAGAATGAAGGGGTGGAGTCCAGCCTGTCAATCAGGTCATAGCTTGATGACCTCATTTGGAGGTGCTAAGGAGATAAATAGTTCACTGGAGATAGGACACATGCTCAGTCTCTGCGACACATTCTTGTTGGCCAGTCACATGGAGACAGGGTGATGGCAGCCAGAGCCTTGGAGCTGGAGAAGCCATATGGAAACCACTGCCAGCGCTGAGATGCTTATACCACCACTGGATCCACAAGGCTTCCCACCCATGGGCCTATGATTGTCCTGCATTCAGTGTCATTGCATGTATATTGTGAGTCTGAAGAGGAATTTATAGATTGGTATCAGAAATATGGGCTAATATCAGGCTTATGGACTTGCTCTGCACTGGGTTGAGATGTTTTCTCAATATTCAATTGCTCTTGTATATAAACCCCTTTCTTAGACACATATGCATGTTTTTGAATTTGTTTCTCTTGTCTACCCAGACTAACATAGCATACTTCAAGATCTATGTTTAGATACAACACTGTCTGTGATAGGAATATCTATACAAATACAAGTAGATCCAGTTAATATACATATTATTCAAATTTAGGCACCAACCACTAGAGCTGCTAATGAAGAAATTGAAGAATTTTAGGGAGGGGGAAGAAATGGGGAGCAGATATCAGGGGCTCAAGAGGGAAGAGAATGCTTTGAAAATGATGATGGTGGCATATGTGCTTGACACAATGAAGGAATGTATGACTTGTGATAAGAGATGTAAGAGCCCCAATAAGAATATTTTTAAAAATGTAATCAAAATGCATCAATGATTATTGGTGATTGGAATGCAAAAGTTGAAATAAAGAGGAAGGAACAGAGCTGGAAAATGTGGTCTTGGTGATAAAAATGAAGTTTTAGACCACATGATAAACTTTTGCAAGATCAATAATTCCATCATGGCAAACACCTTTTTTTCAACACACAAGTGGGGACTATACACACGAACTTCCCTAGATAGAATATACAGAAATAAAATTGAGTATATCTGTAGGAAGAGATGATGGGGAACACAGCTCTTCCTCCATTGTATTTTGAGTTCCTTCTGACCTGTGAGTCTCATCTTCTGGCACTCTATCTGATAATGGTCTGCTTCTCTTCATGAGGTTTATAGAATTTGATATTGTTGTACTGCTATTCATAAAGTTTTCTGTGGTTATGTCCTCTGAAGTGGATAACCTATTTCTTCTCTATAATCTGCTCACAGTTTAGATGTTTGCTAAAACTGTTTTCACCTTTCGTGACCCTGTTGGTATTTGAAACACCAGTCACATAGTTCTTAGCATCACAGCATCACACAAAGCACCGCGGAGCAACAAATTGACAGAAAAATGGTAGATTAGAGATTAGAAATATTCAACTGTATGAAAAAAAGTGACATCGGGTTTGAAGAAATACTAATTAATAAACATGACATATGTAGAAGTAACCATACATAGCAATGTAAATATGTCCTATCCTGCTAGTAATAGGGAGTCATCAAACCATTGATTCCCAATTTAAGGCTCAAAAGCTTCATGGCTATAAACTAGCAAAGGGCCAAAATATTAGCACTTGGGTCAGGAAAAAACTGATATCATTTGATCTCAATAGTTGATCTATATTTTGCTATCCTGTTTTCATTAAAACATTCAATGTACCCAGCTTCTTGGAGACAATTATTTTATCTGGAATCAAAATGATATTTCTTTTTTTAATCACTTTATTGGGGGCTCATATAACTCTTATTACAATCCATACATACATCAATTGTATAATGCACATTTGTACATTCATTACCCTCATCATTCTCAAAACATTTGCTCTCCACATAAGTCCCTGGCATCAGCTTCTCAATTTTTCCCTTCCCTCCCCTGCGCCCTCCCTCATGAACCCTTGATAATTTATAAATTATTATTTTGTTATATCTTACACTGCCTGATGTCTCCCTTTACCCACATTTCTGTCTGTAACTCATGGAGGAGGTTATTTGTAGATCCCTGTAATCAGTTCCTCTTTTGACCCCACCCTCCCGATATTTTTGTATATAAAATAATTGCTTAAATGTGATAAACATTCAGATATCAGCAGTTTCTAGAATGAGTAAAACAACATTATAGATAAGACCTGTATTTTAACACAGTCCTATGTTCCTAAAATGTAGAGAGTAAAGAAAGGAAAATAAGTGGTTATCGAAAGAGAGAATAAGAAAGAAGATTGACTAGGAAAATTGGAGAATAGATTTGCTTATAATTTCATTTCAGTGTGTTCTTGAGAAGTTATGGGACAAGGGAGAGGACATAAATATAAATTGTCAATCTTTCATGTTAGAACCAACAAAATACTTTGAAAATATCATAATTATCTAGAAAATGCTCTTGATCATGCTGAAGATAAGCTAACAATGATTGTAGTAATACACTGACAGGGAACTGCCAGAAGTTTAGGCCAGATTCAGAAGAAGATATGGAACAAGGGACCGTTATTGATGTCAGACAGATCTTTCCTCAAATCACAGAATACCAGAAAGACAATTGCTTGTGTTTCATTGACGCTGCAAAGCCATTTGATGTGTAGACCATAATAAACTATGGATAACCTTGAGAAGAAGAGGAATTCCAGAATGCTTCATTGTCCTCCTAAGGAACTTGTATATGGATCAAGAGGAAGTTGTGTGAATGGAAAAAGGGAATGAAAGATGGTTTAAATTCAGGAAAGTGTATGTGTGTGTGAGGTGGGGAGTTGTATCCTCTTACCATACTTGTTCAGTCTGTTTACTGAGCAAGTCACCAGAGAAGCTGACTTATGGGAAGAAGAATTGACATAATGATCAGAGGAAGGCTTATTAACAACCTGCTATATGCAGATGACACTCATGTTTTCCTTTACCTCTTGGAGCTAACTAAAGGCAGTAGCCATACATATAATAAAGTTTGATTACAATAGAAACTTCTGAAGCCAAATCTATATCATTTCAAATACACTGTGCTGTATTAGTATTCTTTATTTCATCCCTGGTTTCTAATATCCATTGCAATGGATATTATACAGAACTTGACAGGCAAAATTCATGATTAACAAGTTAGTTAAAAAGTTAGTCAAGGAATTTAACAGGTTGTAAAGACCATGAGGAAGGCTCAGGATAGATTTATCATGACATGTTACATAAATAATAAATGGCCCCAAAGATATACCCCTATGCTGGAACAGAAAACCCAGCTCCCTGAATTGAGTGCTCAAAGGTACCCACTCCAGTAAACCTCAAGGCACCCAGCTTCACTTCCATGAGTCATCAAGACCAGCTTCCCCAATTATGTGCACAAGGGGACTCCATTCCACAAGCCAGCCTCCTGCACAGAAGCACTCTGCTGTACTTGCTCTCTAGGTTGGGAATTCCACCATTCTGTGCCATGTTCTGGCTACTGGTTCTTCTGCTGCTTGTCTGATAGCATAGCTGTCTCCTGGATCCAGGGAATTCACTGTGTGGTTAGATTCCACAGTGATTCTCAACCTTCCTAATATCACAACCCTTTAATACAGTTCCTCACGTTGTGGTGACCCCCCAACCATAACATTATTTTTGTTGCTACTTCATAACTGTAATTTTGCTACTGTTATGAATCAGGTGACCCCTGTGAAAGGGTCATATGACCACCAAAGGGATCACGACCCACAGGTTGAGAACCGCTGGCGTTAGAGGGCTCAGAGAACATGTTCCATTAGTGGCTCTTACTGGTAATGAGATCCCTCCTCCTGGTTCTAAGAGGGCTCCTTCTATACATAGCAGGATGCCATTCCAAGGAATCTGTCAGCAATGACTCACAAGTGAATCCTGTCAGTATCTTCTCCAATTTTCTCACAAAACCTATGCAAGGGAAGCTCTTCAGGAGGTGTTGGAAACCTTGACTAGCCTAGGAGCCATGTTAAAGAATGCATTGTGCCTGCAATGCCAAACTAAAGGTAAAGGTTTCTTTAGGATGTTAAGTAATATGTTTATGAGGCAGTTTGCTGTGCTGTGAATACCATGATTTTGGAACTGAAGAATGATAGGTTTGAATCTCAACCCTGCTGGTTAAAATTGTTTTCCTAATAAAATGGTTAAAACAATACTTGAATCATTTGTTAAAATGAGAGAATGATTAGTTTTCTTATCTATTTAGTACCATATAATTTCCCTTATTGCAAGGCTGTGTGAAGTAGGAGTCAGTTTTATATAGCACCCAGTGCTTTCTAGGTCAAAAGACTTGTAGTTGGAGTTCACTCCATGACTCCTTGGGAGAGAAAGTTGGCTTTCTGCATCTGTATAACTACAACCATGAAAAATCTAAAGGGTAATTCTGTTATGTGGCATAGGTTACTATCAAAATTGAGTTATGACACTTCATAATATATAATAGGCAACAATGAAAATAATTGAAGACTTTTGTTTTTATTTTTTGTAGAATTACAGACTATACTATCGAATATTCTTTGGAAGAGATATACCATATGCGGGAACAAAGGATGTATGCACATGCAATTTATATTTAAATTTCAAGAATTTTGAATACAGTCAATCATTAAGAAATCATCAAGGTTTGTTTTGTTCAAGGAGCTCCTGAGTCTTATTGACAGCTAACTTACTTCTCATTGCAATAACTCTTCTGCTTCCTCACTTCCACATTTAGCAAGGCCCCTCTTAAGACTACCACCTCTTCACCTACTATCTCTCCTTTCCACCTCCTCATAAACCAAAACAAATAGAACAACAGCAGCAAAAAACCCACAAATTAAACAACACCCAGGAATGACTTGTTTCTCTCTTCACACTTCTTGTACTGCTTAACCTCTTTAAGGCCCTGGGATGAACCCAAGCTGAATATCATTGGCCAGAACCCGGAGAAAGTAGGTGGATAGTCAATATTTGTTGTTTGAATGAGCGAATTGTGCAAACAGTCCACAAGTTTTGATTTTGTCATCATTCTCTTTTTCATTTAATAGCCTAGGCAGCCATTCATTTGTTTCCGTAAAATTCTTTGCATTTCTCTTTATTCCTGGCATGTGTTGGTCAGCAAGTTCTGACAGTTTGTCCTAAAAATAACTAAAATCATCTTTTTTTCTGCTACCTTTGCAGTTACATAGAATAAGAACCAGTAGTTGCAGCAGAACAAGCATATGATGAATCGTTTCCATTCCAGGTAGGTGTGTATCAAGGAGGTATCCTTTCACCACACTCATCCAATCCATATGCTGAGCAAACAGTCTCAGACACAGGATTATATGGAGAAAAGTGCAACAACACGTTTGTAGAGAGGATGATGAGCAGTCTGCACTATACAGATGACACAGCCTGCTTGCTGAAATCAAAGCAGATTTGAAGCACTTAGTGATACAGATAAAATTCAGCCTTTAGAACAAATCACATCACAGTGTAAAGAAAAGTAAACACCAAAAAAAACCAACCTCCACAACTGGACAAATAAACATTACGATAAATGGAGAAAAGAATGAAATTGTCAGGGATTTCAATTTACATGGATCTATGATCAGCAGTCAAGAAATCAAACAAAAGAAGTTACCAAGGGGCATCCAATTCAAGGCATGTTAGTTTCATTTACCTAATATACATGTGAAGGCTGAAATTTAAATGTGAAAGACAAGTTGCAAAGTAATGACTTTGATTTGAATGGTGTATGTGAAGAATATTGGCTAGACCCTCACTGTGAGAAGAGAAGAGAGTTCCTGACGATATGGGCTAAGCATCATTGGACTGCTCATAGGAGGTCAGAGGCTCAAACCCACCAATCAACCTTTTAGAGAAAGATGAGGCTTTTTATTCCCATAAATGTTTACAATATGAAACCCTAGTTCTATTTTGTCCTATAAATGGTTGCTGTGAATCAGGATTGATTTGATAATAGTGGCTTTTGTTTGTTTGACAGACTAATAGGCAAATCTGTGTTGGAAAAGTACAGCTGGTTTCAAAATGAAGGTTGTGTCAAGAGCAGAAGAGAGCAATAACAGCATTGCATGTAGGGAATTCTGTGTTGACGAAAAGCAAGCGAGGGAGTGGCAGAAAATGAAGGCTGACTTGGAACAGATTTCAAAAGCTAAAAAAGTTTGTCGTGGTTTAACATCTTTTTATGGGCCTCTAGAGAGTGAATTGCATAAATGGGTTATGATGGGTGTCGTCAAAAGGGTTACTATGTAACAAGCATTGGAATCCGCATATGTGCTCTACAAATGGCTAAGTATGACAAATATAAAGCACCAGGCATTGAAAAATTTGCAGTGTCAACAGGATGGTATACCCGCTTCATGAATAGGTTTGACCTACTATGTTTGAGACAAAGAACAAAGATTTCCCAGAAATTGCCACAAGACCTTGAAGAAAAAGATTATGTGATTCTAGTCATTTATTATAAAACAAAGAATGATTTATAATTATGACCTGGCAGATATTGGGAATATGGATGAAAATGCCATGACTTTTGATCTTCCAAGCAACAGAACTGTGACAAGTTTAGGAGAAAAAACAATTTTTCTCAAAACCACAGGAAATGAAAAAAAATACTTTACAGTTGTTCTATCATGTTTGGCTAATGGAACTAAGTTGTGTGCTGTCATTATTTTTAAAAGAACGACCTTGCCTAAAAGATCAATTTCCCACCAAGAATTACTGTGTGTGCACATGTTAAAGGCTGGATGGATGAAGATGGAACAAAAAAATGGCTGGAAGACATTTGGAAACGATGACCAGGAGCAGCCTTAAAGAAAAAGCCATTGTTACTTGTTTGGGATATGTTCAGAGCCCACCTATTGGATGGCACAAAAAAATTGACAAAATCCAGTAAAGTTACTTTAGCCATTATTCCAGGTGGGCTTCCATCTGTACTGCAGCCTCTGGATGTATCTTTGAATAAGCCTTTTAAAGACCGTGTGCGAAGGATGTGTCATGAATGGATATCATCTGGTCAAGCCTGACTAACAAAAGGAGGAAATCTCATTAAGCCTGACAGAGTTTATAGCAAAGTGGGTTCAAGATGCATGGGAAGACATTCCAGAAGCCATGGTGTGATGTGCTTTCCAGAAATGTAGTATTAGTAATGCAATGGATGGCAGTGAAGACTGTGCTTTGTATGAAAATGACAGCAGTGATGGTGATGACGGCGATCTCAGTGAGGACAGCGTCTGTGATGACCTCACACCAGCTGAAGCTCTGCACTGGGATACGGATGATGATGAGGAGGAGTCCAGTTTTGGAAGATTTTAACTCTTTACATTTTAGCTTGGTTGCTGATTGAGCTCAGGGAATAGTACTCTTAAGGGATCATTGTTGATACTTTATTGTTTTTGTTGAACCTCTTTTACACTTACTGTTCTGGTTTACTAATGTTAAATGACTTGTCCTTTTATTTATGTTTTTTATTAAAAATAAATATTTAAATACATTACCCCACTGATGTCTGAATTTTTAGTAATTTTATTTTCATTTGTTTTGATGGCTGAAACTCACTAATAGCTTCTGCATTTTCCACCCTAGGCTTATACTCAAGTCAATCAGTTTTTCTGGTTTCCCAGGTAATAATTAGGTACCTCAGCTTATACTCGGGTCAGCTTATATTCGAGTATATATGGTAATTGCACTCAGAAAATACCCTTAACAGAAACACCCAGCTCACCATTTAACTAAATAACAGAGGACTGTCGCCTACATAATATTCCCCAGTTTAACACACACAGTGTGCTTGGCGAGTAGTTGAACAGTTGGTGGCTTGTACCCACCCAGTGGTGCATTGGAAGCAAGGTATGAGGGTCTGTTTCTGTAAAGATTATAGCTGAGATTCCACATGAAGCGCAGTTCTAATTTGTAGCACATTGATTCCCCTGAGTTGAAACTGACTAAGAACATTGTTTGTTTGTTTTAACAGCCTCCACGAAAACTCCGGGTGGTAAAAACTTCTAAGACGATAGGCGGTGTGAGTCCATAATTACGACTTCTATCAAGGCGCTGGTGATAAACTCCGGGAACATCATCTGTTGAAAATCCTGCCGCGCATGGTTCTTCTCTGACACACAGGGTCTCAATGGAAGTCAGCGGTGACTCAATGGCAGGTGGTGTGTTAGACTTTAAAGGCTAACGGAGCTGCTGTATAAAACTGACCGTCACAGTGCTCTGCTAGTTAGGACGGGTTCTGGCAAACACACTAGATTGTATTGAGGCGTGCTGAATACATAAGTAAGTGGTATTTCCGTCTATGGGGTTTATTCTGCCATGCTTGGCTCTGCAGACTTTGAATCCCATGCTCATTTTCTTCAATAACAGCATGACTGATACACTTTTAACCCTTGTAACTACTATAACAATTCCCTTCCTGGATCAGACCCACTGAACTCATTCCTTACTTTTTCATCTTGATTATAAACACTGTATAGTGAGCATTGATATAGAAAATCATGGGGAAGAAGAAAAATGGTTAATATTTAGTCTCTATTATTTAGTAGGTGTAAAGACATTACTCGATGAAGTTTTATTAATTTTCATTATATTATTTCAATTTATTTTAAAAGAATTTACTCCTATTAGTTACTGTTGCACATTCTCCCTTAACTTTTCCTAGCTTTCTCTTAAAATCCTCAAAATAAGAAATAATCTATCCTAGTCCACTTTCTAGCGACAGTTGTCCAAGCTATGATACAGCAAGCACTCCCAATAAATTAAATTGAAATTAACAATTTAATTCACCAACATGTGAATTACTCTTAAGCTAATATTTTAAAGTATTCTAAGTACTCCACATTAGCTAACCAGCCTATAAAATTGAAATCCTCTTTCTGCAACTTCAACCCTTTAGAAAATTACTGTAATATATTATTTTCTTTTATTAGCTTCCTAATTCTCCACAAGCATCTCATATAATTTATAGAGATTTGGATCCTTCTCTGTCATTTTGTTCAGGTCCCTATAATCATACAATTCATCAGACTTAGTATGAATGGACGCATTAAATCATTATATCCCTTGTTATACATATACTATTTCAGGAGCTTTAATTTTAAGTAACTGAATTCTTTTCAGTTTGTAAACTGAACCCTTTAATAGAAATTATTAAAGTGTTATATGAGGTGAGTGCATAGCTTATTCTTCTCTTTAAACCCAACTCTTAAATTTATAGAAATCAACTTTGTGTATCTCACTTGATTTTTTTTCTTTCATAATATAAATGGTTGTTGAATGAATGGTATTTTTAATACCATTTTAGCACCTTCTAAAGGTCTTAGCTTTGTCCTCAGTCACTTCAATGATTCCCTCAAATGGTATTTGTCCCTAGTAAGCATCATTTCTCTTTCTTTATCTCTACTTTGCAAAGATACGTGCATTCAAGAGCTCTTATCCAGGATTTGTAAATTATCTTAAATACATCAACATTTTCTTCTCTGTAGTTAAAATTTTTAATTACACACTTAGCATTTCACTTCTGGTAGACCACCGACCCTGTGAATCTTCCCTCCCTTGCAGTTTTTATTCATGTGGTTACTTATGAATTTTCCTGAACTCCTGGAAATCTGGTTTCTAAAATCCGGAATATATGTTTTGCAGAGTGGCATGTCAGGCAATATGGACATACTAAGCAGTTAAAACATCATTTCAAAATGAGTCACCTAGTAGGGGACGCTTGGTTTTGTTTGGTGTGAACATTTGAGACTTTTAAAGTCAGGTACATTCTGTGGAATATTTTATTCTTAGTTTCTGTTAAATTGACTGGAAAAGTGCCAAGCCATGTGTTGTTCATGATTTGTTTTTCCATTCCACCTCCCCCACTGTTACCCACATTCATCTGACCGTAAAAGGCCTTCAAACACAGGCAAACCATCCATGTTTGGGTTCCTCAAATGTTTCAAGCTATTTTTTCAACTGGTGGGGCTTGGCAAGCTCTCATTAGCATTTCGCCAAGGTTTTTTTTCCTTTTTAATTTTTAAGCCCGTGTGCATTTCCAGGGAAATGCAGGCCATATGTTTCTTATTTATTTATATATAACTCATAAAAATAGTTGTGTAATAATTATTTTACTTTCACAATCTATATTACATTCCATTTGTATTATGGCGTTGGAGAGGAATATTGATTGTGCCAGGGGTTGTCCAAAGCACTAATGGATCTATTTTAGGAGATTACGACCAGAATGAGGCAAGGATGGTAAGTCTTCACCTCACATACTTTGGATATGTTGTCAAGGGGGACTAATGACTGGAGAAGAATGCAGTGAAGACGGTAGGTTTTCATCTCCCATCTTTGGGTATATTACCAGAAGGGACTGGTCCCTGGAGAGCGACGTCAGGCTTACCAGAGGGTCGATGAAAAGAGGAAGAAGTTCAACAAGATGTATGGACCCAGCGTCTGTGTCGATGGGCTCAAACAGAACAACCACGAGGAGAGGGTGCAGCACGGGCAGTGTCTTGTACACACTGTCATTAGGTGTTGGAATCCACTTGGTGGAATTGTTGAGAGGCAACAGCTCTTTATTCTAAGTCCTTGATTTCATCAATCATCATGTATCTTATCCACTTTGTATTTTACTTTAGACGAAAAAAAATGGAACCAAATTTGAAACTCAGATGGTCCAACATACTGAAATATTGACACAATGCATATTTCATTTCTTTTATTATCTTTAGTAGAAATTAATGGTCACTCCTTTGCCTAACTCAACAGAATGTTAGTTCAGTCCAAAAAATAATTCATACAAAGGCTATGCTATAAATTAATTGATAAAAGATTGTTTTATATCGTATTCCAAATTGCTTAATACATTTATTTTGGAATTCTCCTCATTGTCCACTCCATGACAAAGAACCTTTCCAGAAACAAACACAATGTTAATGCTCAAGTAGAATCCATTGGGATTCTCTAATTTTTTTTCACAAAAACTAAAATTCTCATATTAACTTAAATTTTGATGTTTAAAGTTAATATCACTTGAACTATTAGACTCTCTCTCATTTTCACATGTATTTATTCTATAACCAGCTCTGAGTCTTTTACTGACAAACCTTTGGAGAGGGTTAAGAAATGTGCAGGGTATTTTGTTGTGTTTTTGCTATTTCTTTATTTCCAATTCCAAAGACATATGTATTATATTTAAAACCCTGAAAAATACTAGAGTTTCTGATATCCAATGATGAATTCTCTACCATTGCTTGCACAGATTTTAGCATTTATAATGAACAAAGTTAATATACTAGGGAGTACCCACCAAAAAATGATTTTAAAAATTTTTTTACAAAACAACCTTATCACCTTCAAAATACTCTCCATTACACTTAATGCATTTGCCAGATCTGCGATTCCATTCTTGGAAACATTTTACAAACTTATCTGTTTGGACAAGTGGCAGCACCTCCCTCATCTTTTTCTTCACCTCTTCTACATCCTCAAATTGCTGTAATTTCAAGTCCCTCTTCAATCACAGAAACAAAAAGAAGTTACACGGAGGGAGTTCAAGTGAGTAAGGTCTATGGGGCAAGAGATCCATGCCATTTTTTTTTGCCCCAAACTGGCACAATGAGATGGCTGCATGAGCAGTTGCTTTGTCGTGGTGGCAAACCCCGTCTCCTGTCTGCCATAAATCAGGTCTTTTTTTGTCACACACTGTTACACAATCTTTTCAGAACCTCTAAGTAGAAAGCTTGATTAACAGTCTGACCTGTTGGTGCCAGGCTTTGACAGAATAGGTCCAAAGTGACTGCGACTTTTTTCCCCAAGGTCATTAGTGGTGATGAAACAGGTGCTATTCTTACAACCCTGAATGCAAACATCAATCAAACCAGTGGAAGATGCCACTGCCACCTCACCCATAAAAAGCTCATCAACGATGAAACACACAATTTTTCTCTAGTTCTTGAATGCTTCCTTCCCCCCAACTATCATGATCCCAATTCTACCTTACATAACTGGCTGGACCGGGAGATGTACACTGGCATGGATAGGAACTGGGAATACGGGGAATCCAGGACAGATGAGCCCCCCAGGAACAGTGGTCAGAGTGGCGATATTCGGAAGATGGAGGGAGGGTGAGGGAGAAAGGGGAAACAGATGACAAGGTCTACATGTAACCTCTTCCCTGGAGGACGGACAGCGGAGAACTGGGTGAGGATGACGTCGGATGGTGTAAGATATGATAAAATAATAATTATTTATAAATTATCAAGGGTCAGGGGATGGGGAAGGGGAGGGAAGGGAAAATGAGGAGCTGATACCAAGGGCTCAAGTAGAAAGCAGCTGTCTTGAGAATGATGATGGCAACATACGTACGAATGTGCTGGACACAAATGATGTTTGTGCGGTTTGTAAAAAGAGTTATATGAGCCCCTATTAAAATGATTTAAAAAATAAGATTACTGTGCAACCCATTAAGTTAAAGTCAGCTGACCGCCCCCCCTTAAAAAATGAATCAATATTAAAAAGGAATATAAATGTTTTTTAAAAAATCATCAAGTTAAAGCAAAGATCAAGACAATGCCCATTAGGGTTTAGACGTGAGGGGAAGAGTGCGTCTGGAGCTCTGTCCACCTTGTGAGGTTCTGGAACAGTAGATCTCTTTGGGAGTAGAAAGCCTGGTAGTTTCAAACTTCTTTCTCCCTCAAAATGTCTGGTAGTTTCAAACTGCTGATCTTGGGGTTAGCAAAGTAGCATGTAACTCATTACAGCACTAACAAATTTAAAATTTATGTGTTTCACGGGGCCTGAAAAAGATACTTAAGAGCCTCAGGATGTGAGCATTGACACCACCATTCACTTATTCAATTTAAAAGAATTTTCAGGCCTGTGACCTTGCAGGTCTTTCTGAGTCACTTCTGAGTGAGTTCAAAGTGCTGGATTGAAAAATAAAATAAAGTAAAAATCTGTGCCATTGAGTTGACTCAAACTCATGGGGCCTCTATAGAACTGAGTGAAACTGTTCCAGTGGCTTACTGAGACTAAATCTTCATGGAAATTAAAAGCCTCCACTTTCTCCCAAGGAGCAGACAGTGATTTTGAACTGCTGAATTGGAAATTAGCATCCCAAACACCATTCATGATCCTAGCTGTATACAAGTCTGGCATGAATGGTTTTTGTCATCTGAAACTCCATTGACTGTAGTAAATCCCAAACCAAACTCACCGCCATCACGTCCACGCCAGTTCATCGAGTCCCTATAGGAGGTAGAACTGCCCCTGTGGGGTTCTGAAACTGGAACTTTTTATGGGAGTAGAAATCCCAGCCTTCCTATGGCTGGACTATAATAGAAGCAAGAAAATAAAGCCTTCATATTAGTTTACTTCATTTCAAAATAGAAAATTGATTATATTTGACACATAATGGAATATAATATAATATTGTTACAACTAATCATCGGATAAGAAAGTAAACCTGTGAGAAGTCATTTTCTTTCTAGTGTAGCTTTTGGTGTCAGCTCATCTTTTCCCCTCTCTTCCCCCACCCTTGTGAACTCTTGATAATTTATAAATTACTTTAGTTTTCATATTTAAACTGTGCACTGTCTTCCTTCACCCACATTCCTGTTGTTTGTCCCCCGGGGGTGGGTTATTGTATGGCTGATCATTGCAATCAGTTCCACCCTTCTCCCTCTTCTCTATCCCCTGCCCCACGCCCCATCATAATATTGCTACTCTCATTTCTGGTAGTGAAGAGTTTTTATATTTCCTGGGTTCTGTGTGTCAAGAGCTCTTATCTGTACCAGTGTACATCCACCTGTCTAGCCAGATTGGTAAGGTAGAACTGGGGTCATGGCAGAGGAGAAAAGGGGAGGAAGTATTAAACAACTAGAAGGATGTTTTCTGTTTTGTTGGTGCTATACTGCACCTTGGTTGGCTTGTCCCTTCCTTGTGACCCTTCTATGAGGAGATGTCCAATTGTCTACAGATGGGCTTTGGGTGTCCAATTGGACCTCCTTTATTTGCATCAAAATGGTTGTTTTGAGTCTTCTGATATCTGATCCCATCAACATCTCGTAATAACATGAATTGGTGTGCTTCTTCCATGTGGGCTTTGTTGCTTCTCTGCTAGATGGTTGCTTGTTTAACTTCAAACTTAAGACCGCAGGCACGCTATCTTCTAATAGCAAGGCACCATCAGCTTTCTCCACCACATTTGCTCATGCACCCATTTTATCTTCAGTAATCGTGTCAGAAAGGTGAGTATCAAAGACTGCCAGGTTACTGGAACAAAGTGTTCATGCACTGAGGGAGGATTGAGTAGAGGCCCAATATCCATCTGCTACTTTAATACTTAACCTAAAAATATGTTTACATCGACCTATATCCCTATCATTATATATTAATATATTTACATATCATGTTCATGTCTCTCTTTATACCTCTATAAATGTCTTTTGCCTCTTAGTTCTTTCCTTTATGTCCTTTTACTTTTCTCCTGTCCAACTATCATGTTCAACCTTCATTCAGCTCTCTGTACTTCCTCTCGCCTACATTGCACTTGATCACACCCCACCAGGCATTCTATGTTCTCCTCTCTATCAATTTTAGATCTCTTGTTGTTCCCTTGTCCCTGAGTTTGTTGGCTCCCCCTGCCTTTCATCGACCACCCCTCTCCCTTGTCACCCTGGAACCTTTGTTCCTGTAGACAGGAAAAAGAAAAAAGAAATAGCCTATGAATAGTTTCAGGTCTGTCTGTTGACCCTTATGAATGTTTTCCTATCTGGTCTGATGCAGTGCCAAGCCATGCCAGTCCCCAACCTCCCCAGTCCGAAGTTTAATTTTAGATTTCCTCAGGGACTTCGTTGCTTTGCTCCCCTTGCTGCCCTGTTGCTCTAGAACATACTTTTCAGAACAGTCTTTTTCTTGTTTTTCAGTGAGTTATAGTCAATTAATATAATCTTCCAGCCATAATTTCTTATGTGGTAGAATTCTGACTTCCTTCATCTGTGGCTATAGGCCCATTTTGGAGGGCATTCTCTGCTGAAGAAAAAGAACAGAATGCGGTCAAGACCTGACCTCAGTAGCAGGTGTGAAACAGGATAGTCTTACTTTGATGCTGTCCTTCAGTTCCCACCTTAGAACCATGCGTGAGTTAGACCACACTCTTCATTTTCCTTGGATGTATAAAGGTGCCTCCAGGCAATATCCTGTCCTATCATCATCACACGTCATCTGGAAAGGCAGACCTCCATTTTCTGATCGAGCTTTGATAGAAGCAGCAGGACCTGATTTGACTTTCGGGTATCTTTGACTTCTGCTCTGAACCGACTGACAGCACCCACCACCACATGGGCCATTTCCTCTCACTTGTTTTGAGCTTTGCTGGCACATTGCCGTGATTTGCAGAACCCAGGGACATGGCGGGACACACTCCAGAGCGGTGCGGCGCGGGGAATGAAAGGGAGCATCCTGGAAGAGTTGGACATTTGGGACATCCTTAATCTCCAGCTCCTCGGCACTAGTTTGATATTAATTCCGCTAAAATAAATTATTACCACATTAAGTCTACAAAAATTTGAATTGTTTCATTAAGATCTTCTATTATACTACTTTTATTGTTAAAATTGTAAGAATTCAAGGAATTTGTCATTTTAGATCTTAGTCAAGTTTTAACAAGTTTCATTCACTAAAACTTTTCACAACAAGCAAAAAATGTCTCAGTGGTCGAATCTACTTCAAGTCACAACAGTCATATAGAACACAGTAGAACCAGTCTTTATGGTTGCTATGAATACGAATCTTTAATAGGAAGAGAAAGTTTCATCTTTTTCTTGAGAACTTGTTGGTGGGTTTTAAATACCAACCTTGTTGTAAGCACAATACAGAATCCATTATGCCACCGGGGCATCTCTGACTTACACTTGTAGTGTTAGTAACCCATGAATTTAGTACCAATCTTTCTGTACTATTTTCTTTTGTCCACTTCAGTATTTGACACATACATTTTCAGAAACCAAACTCTTTAAGGATTTGTTTTTAGTATGTAATTCTTCATCAATAATACCTGAACAATTGTTAACTGGAAGAGTGAGTTCTAAATTTTTACTCTAATCATTTCATTTGTATTTCTATTAAATTACATACAAATACCCTTGTTTATTAAAAGTCATATATTCAGTCACATCATTCTTTAATCATTACTAGTATTAGATCCAAAATATTCTTAAAGATATTGATTGCAATGTATTATTTGGCTTGGTTTGTTTTTCCCCTGGTATGGAAGGTGATGCAATCCTGACCTTGAATGGTGATGTAATCCTGACCTTGAACAATTGACTCTTATCAATTAATGCTCCCTCAGAGCATTGTTGTCTGATTGGACAGCAGTTTGGTGACACATATACATGAGATATTTAGGATGCACACTTTATACATCGTCTGAAGTCAGCCTAAGATACTGATGAGTTTTTTACGTATGATCTAAAGAGCTATTTCTTCAAGATAGAATATTTTCTTCACTGGTTTTGTGCAATCTACTTTACACCACTATGCCAAAGTGCATAGTTTGCCAATATCTAAGGAGCTCTTATCATGCTGTGGATTAGATGTTGGGCTGCTAACCAAACAGCCAGCAATGCTAACCCAGCAGCTGCTCCTCAGGAAAAAGACGAGGCTGTCTGCTCTCTTCAAGTTTACAGTCTCCAAAAGACTATGTTGGGTCACTATGAGTCAGAATCAATTAGAGGTCAGTGGATTTAATGATTTAAGTTGACTCTTAGTTCATTTTGATATTTTAGTCAACTTACTTTTATTTTTTACTTATACTGAGTTTGATGCATGTCCTAATAGGTGATTAAACGTGTCATACTATACTTTGTCCTTCAATAATCTGAACATTAACCAGGTGTTAGCAATTCATTGACTTCTCTCAAGTCATTGTCCATTGAACATGGTTGATATGATCTTTGGAAGAACATCAATATAATCTCACATCTCTAGCTACTTAAGAATGAGAATGATGTATTCAGTGTGAACATAAGTCTGAACAGGACTATCCTGCCCAACCAACCAGCCCTCTAAAATATTTTATTTTTTTCATGAGAGTATTTGTCAACTTTTTTCTGTAATATGATACTCGTATCCAAAATCCAGGGATATCATTGATCTTATGTACCTTCTGATGGGAAGAGGATAGAAAAAACTTGGACCCAATTTTTGGCTAATTTCTCAGAGAAGACATTTAATTCTTTCTTATTCTTTATTGGTTTGATTATGCTATCTTTTTAATCAAGCTGGTTTTAAATGTATTTTAGAGATGAAAACATACTTTTGGGAAAAACATCCTGCAAACTACAAAGTAAGTGGTCCTGAATCTTGACCCATCATAACTGCACATCAAGTTTTACCCCCCCAAAATGTAGATATTTGTATTCTAATTACAGAAATTTCAACTGGAATAATATAGGATGGTTTCTGGTTACATGTCTTTTTATAAAGTTCTATAAGTGATCCTGATTTGGGGTGGAGCAGTTAAGAAACACTATTTCATAGCATTGAAATAATTGCTATTTGAGTCGTTATTAGGTGCCTTTGAGTCAATTTTGATTCTTCTTCATCTTGAGTTACAATTTTCATCAGCAAGTGCTTCGTATTCTGTGTTATCTGCATATCACAGGTTGTTAATAAGCCTTCCTCCAATCCACAGATAGAATTGTACTTCAAGATACATTCTTCCTGAATTTGCCATTCCTGGTAGTTACATGATCTGTTATCAGCTTGAGACATAAGGGCGAAGGGGTGGAATTTAGCCTGGCAATCAGGTAACCATTTGATGACCTCATTTGGAGGCACCGGGGAGAGAAATAACTCACTGGAGGTGGGACACACACTTACTTTCTGCAAGACATTCCTGATGACAAGACACATGGAACTACCCTGATGAAGCCAGAGCCCTGGACCTGGAGGAGACATGTGGAGGCCTATGCCAGTGCTGAGATGAGTTGCTTCCACCAATCCTGGATCCACAAGACTTTCTACCCACTGGCCTGTGATTGTCCTGCATTCAGCACCGTTGCATGTGTTGCATGAGTCTGAAGAGGAATTTAGCAGACATATGGGCTAATATCAAACTTATAGATTTGATTTAGACTGGGCTGGGATGTTTTCTTAATATATAATTACTCTCTGTATAAAGCTCTTTCCTACACATGAGAGTCTACGAATTTTCTTCTTGAGTCAACCCAGACCAACACATTCTGGTACCTTGGGAGTGGGTTCTAGAGAAACAAATCATGATGATGGAGAGTGGGTGCTCTTTTTTTACCTCTGCCTTATGGTAGCTTTTCTTCTTTGGTTAGCTAGAGGTCAGATATGGGCATGTAGTTCACCGTGTTGTTTTCTGGAAAGAATATGGGAACTTAAAGTTTTGATTCCTAGAAATTGTCTTTGGTCAATCCTGTCTGAAATGGTGAAAATTATTGTGATAATTGTGAATTTCCAGCTTGGGTGACAAAATGCCACTTGAATTTCTCAGAGCTGCTTAGTGAAAGTGGCTGACAGAAGGTCCAGCCCTGGTTTGAGTCAGTAGAGACCTAAGGCAATATTTTGTATGAATGGAATAGTTTAGATAAGGATTTACATAACCTAAATAAGGATTGAACTTGAAAATTTTAAGAATTGAGTTTTAAGAATAAGAATTTACTCTTCATTTATGCTGATTTCTTTTATTACTGTTGATATAATGATTGATAGAAATGATTATTGGGAAGTATGAAAATAGAGAACTTGTAAGATCACTTGCCTGGAGTCATTAAAAGTTGATCTTTAAATGGGTTTAGGGCACAATTGCAAAAAGGCTCTGAAATGAAATGTCTTGAGTTCTCAGGACATTCAAAGGTGAAGGGATTTGCAGCTGAGGCTGTTGAAAGACCAAAGAATAAAAAGGAACTCTTTGAATTTTGAACTAATGGTTTATGCCAGTAGCTGGAAAAAATCTGGAATTATGAAGAAAATTCCTCCCTAGGACTGAATGTTAGAGGGAGCCTGCGGGCAGGATGAAATGCTTGCTAGGTGGCCACCTGCATCTACTTGTTGAGTAGAAGTAAGAGAAATGCAGCAATAGAGAGATGGGTTGGATCTGGCCACTGACACCCTTGGACCTGGTTTCCAGGAACTAGAGATGATGAGCACAGGCTGGCTCATAACCTAACGCAAGGGGCGAGAGTTGCTGAGAATTTGTTGTCTAAAGGTGAGGTGACCAATGGACACTCTAGTGAGGCTAAGTGAGGTGGTCCACACAGAATCGATCAGAACCTGACCACTTGAAGAGAAGATGTTTGAGCCTGTGAACTGGCGCACATTGCTGCTGATTTTATGGACGCCCTGACCTGATTTGACTTTGCTTATGGATGCAGACTCACAAGGTTCCAACTAGAATGAAAATCCTTCATGTGAAAGAATATGATTGTCTCCTCAGAGCACTGGGTTGATGTAAGTGGGCAGTCTAGAATTTGGATACCCAAAATGGGGAGGATAAAGGCATGAAGTGGTTAGCTTACAAACATTCATAGGTGCTATATTCATAGCCTTATAGGATTAAGGTGTAGTTGATCACATAAGTAGAGACACTTTTTGTTTTGTTCACTTATATAATGTTATATTTAAGTGAGGCTGGAGCATTTTTGGATTGTCTGAATTTTAGTTTTATCCTGTTAGGTACAGATATGACTTTATTATTGTTTGTTTGAAAATTATTTATGGCTAAAGAGTTGTGTGTCAGGTTGACAAGGCGTGGTCTGTGATAGTGACAAAATCTGTTGTCAACTTGAGACAAAGTGATTGGATGAAATTTAACCTGTCAATCAGATAGCAGCTTCATGACCTCTTTTGGAGGTGCTGAGGAGATAAATAGCTTGCTGGGGGTTGGACACACACTTACTCTCTGAGAGACATTCCTGTTGATAAAACACATGGAGCTACCATGATGGAGTCAGAGCCCTGGAGCTGGAGGAGATGCATGTGGATTCATGCCAGCGCTGAGATGAGTGGTTTCCACCCTCATTGGAACCACAAGACTGTGATTGTCCTGCATTCAGCTTCATTTCATCTGTTGTGTTTCTACTAACAACTATGGAGAGGGATTTACAGACTGATATTGGACATTTGGGCTAATATCAGACTTATGGATATGATCTGGACTGGGCTGGAATGTTTCCTGAATATACAATTACTCTTTCTTAATTACATATGCATCTCCCAGTTTCTCTGGTCAATCTGGACTAACACACAAATGATATCATTTTCATATAAAAAATGTCCAATAGCATTTCATTTCAGTTTATGAGTACCTAGCCTATTTATATAACATTTAATTTTATAAAACTTTCAATTTTCCTAGATTCATACTTCATACATTCTATGTTTTGATTAATAATGGATATTTCCCCCAGTTTTTTCTCATTTTGAATTGTACTCCATCACCTGAAACCTTTACTCCAATCGCACCATTCCTATGAACTCCCCATGGAGAAGGCAGCTCTTGCCCAATTGCATTTTGAGTGACTTCCATCTGACGGGTTCATCTTGCGACACTAGTCAGAAGGTTTCTGGTGAGTGATTTTTTAGAAGTGGACTGCCTCTTTCTTCTGAGTCTGTTCTTAGCCTGTAAGCTCTGCTAAAACCTATTCAATAATTGAGTAATTGAGAAACTGGTGTTGGGGCCACAGGTAACCTCCTCTGGCTACACAAGTGAGAAGCAGAATCCAGCTCCAGGCCCGTCACCCAAAGGGGGGAGTCAGACATGTTTCTCCTCTCCACCTTTTTTTTTTGGTACCCTATTCTGGCATGAACACTTTCTCCAATAGCCCTCTATCTTTGCTGAGTTTGATAATTCATGGTAGTCATCATGCAGAACTCACAGACAGTATTCAGAATCATGGGAGTTTATTAAGGACGTTAATAGATTACTACAAGCCAAGATCAGAACACAGTAAGGGTACAGTCTTTAGGCCATAGCAAGTGCCTCTCTTCAGCAAGCAGTTAAGTCTCTGGTCCTTAGCCTCTCAGTCACATGGTCTCTTGCTTGACCTGTGCCTTGTTCCGTACACTGTAAACATGACCTGCTCACTGCTCAGCCTCACCGTCTCAAGTTTCTAGCCTCACAGTTCCTCTGCTCTGGCGTATCTTGTCTCAGCATAGCATGGCCTCTGGTCCCCCTGCCACTTCAGGCAAAGATCTCAAAGACCATTCTCAGCCGGTGCCTCTTTTTCTCTGTTCTTGCCTGTGAAATAGCTCACTTATGCACAAGGGAATGACAACCCAAACTGAAATTTGAAAATTGAAAAATGTCACTTTATAGGATAGCAGTTCACAACCTGAGGGTCACAACCCCTTTGGGGGTTAAACAACCATTTCATAGGGTTGCCTGATTCATATCAGTAGCAAAATTACAGTTATGAAAGAGTAACTGAAATAATTTTATGGTTGGGGGGTCAGCACAACACGAGGAACTGTATTAAAGGGTCGTGGCATTAGGAAGGTTGAGAACCACTGTTATAGGAGAAGGGTCATTCTTAGTGAAAACCTTATTTCTTTCAGATGTTCATATATTATTTAATTTTATCATGCATGTATAATTGATTAAAGAGCTTAATTTTACTTCATTTAAAATAAATTATTCTTATATAAACTGTTGAAAGAACACTTAAAAAGTCTTTTCGTAGACTTGTATAACCATGTATGACATTTCCTTAGATGCAAATCCTAGTATTTCATGATTCAGAAATCTCTCCACTGGGAGATTAAGAAATTAAGACGATAACACGAAGAGACATACATAAACTTATATTTATCACAGCAATTTCCAAAATAGCAAAAACATGGAAACAACCAAAAACCCCAACTATAGAGAAATGGATAAACAAGCTCTGGTACATTCCTACTATGGGAATTTTAGCCATCAATAAAAAACAATGATATTTTTCTTAAATACACAGACATGGACAAAATTAGAGAATATTATGTTTAGAAAACTCAGTCAGTCATCCAAAGACAAACATTTCATAGCACCATTGTTTGAGGAAAAAACAAAGCCAAGGGAATGTGGCTTATATGCCAACAGAGGAGACTTCTTTGATTACTATGAAGAAGCCAGGGATAGGAGGGTCGGAACAGGGGTGGAGGTGGGGCTAAAAATGGAGAGCTTACCACGAAAAAATGAATTAAGTATAAATAAATAAAAATCACTTCGTGGGGGACAACCCCCTCCCCCAAAACATCCAGTTTCCTTACCCCTCAGATGTAAATATTTGACTGAGTGACTACAAAGGAGGGAAAGTGAAACAGAAATGAACTTGGAGTCTTTAATGGTGTAAAAGTTCCCTTCAAACATAAAAAAATACCTTTCTATATATGCTATTATCAGGGCAGATACCAGCTGCCATCGACTCAATAGAGGTTCCAATCACAGATTAATTTCAATGACCATGGAATAAAGCATAACATTATTAGTTTTTGTTGTGATAATCTGGTAACTCAGCACATACTATAGATGAAACATAGTAAGATTTGATTTTAAGTGATTGAACTTTGAAACCAAGAATTTCCACTATCACTACCATTCCCCCCCCAAAGATTTTGCATTGGATCACCTAAACAGCACTCTGAAATTATAAAGAGAAACACTAAAAATGGTGTCATGGACATTTTCTAATTATGATGGAAACACAAATTTATTCCACACTTGAAAATATATTCAGTTACTCAGCACAGCTCAATGATTGACTCTTCTTTAAATTTAAACTTACCAAATTCATACCAACAAATATTACTTGTGTCTATTACAAATCATTTTGAGTGTATGCGTTAAGTTTTATTTAGAAATAATAGTTTTCTTTGCTAAGAATCAAAGTATTTGTTATCTATGTATTTTATAAATGGACATCTATTGAAAAATATTTTCTTTAAGAGACCTGTAAAAATCAATGTATACCATGAGTTGGTGTAGGAAGCATCCGGCTGATCAAGGTGTTTACTAATGGGTGACTATTTAGTCCCCTGCTCCTCTGTGTCTCTGCAGACAAGCGTTGCAAAATGACTGTTGTTTGTGACTTTGCTGCTAAAAGCATTGAGGGATAACTCAGTTATTTACTTTGAGACTCTCTTGAATCTTGCATATCCCTGTGATTGTCCTTGAACCTAGTGCTTTTATTATTCTAAAGTTAAGAAACTGTGACTAGTTAAGTAACATTTGCATAGATAAGAGTTTAGGAATGTTCAAGTTCTTTGATGTTTGTTTTGTAACCAATTCCCTTGTGTAAGAAGAGTATAAGGAGTCCTCCCAATGCCATGCTTTGTACATAGCTCTTTCTTTTCCGTTCATCTGCATGCCTCAATTCGAACCCAGCTTGGTGCGGGATCGCAGGTCTAATCCCCGCAAGTTGCCTGTTGCACCCCTGTGATCGTGATTGCAACATTCTTTCCCAAAATCAGCTCTCAATTTTTCAATTTGAAAAACAGTTATGTCTCAAGGCTATCTGGTTCTTAACTATTTTATATGGCTTTTTATTTGCAATAGTCTGTGTTTCCTCAGGAAACTTAATTTCCTTGTGAAATAGGCAATGTATTACTTATTGATTAATCTATTTGTTTAATTCTCATTAAATGCCCAGAAATATGGGAGTCAGGCATTGAAAACAAAACTAAATAGGCAAAATCAACAATAGAAAGAATAATAAGGAGAAAGACAAACCCTTGTGTACTCAACAACACACTGCTCAGAAAAGACTGGGTAGTAGCCCAAATAAGAGATGGAATTATGAAACTCCTAGACACTAATGAATGATAAGATGTTGGCAAATTGGTGACAAGTAGGTGCGGGGAAGAGGTATGGGGATAGACTTCTCTGAATGGGTCAAGGAAGTAAAGATAGTCGTGTCTCTTATGAACTCTCACCAAAGGGTTACCTTTGAAGAGGAGGATGTTAACAATCAAGTAATAAGATGACATGATCCGTGGAGGCTGGTCCTCCTGTTTCCTCCCCAATTTCTGTTGTGGCCCAGTGGGCACATGAACAAAGAGGACATGGTGACATGGATGGGGGTTGTGCATGGGCACAGCAACATGGAGTTACACTCATCAAGGCTGAATTTGCCACTGCCAATTATGAGTGCCCTATCTGCCAGCAACAGAAGCCAACACTGAGTCAAGCTATGGGACTATTCCTTGGGGATATCAACCAGCAACCTGATGACAGGTTGATTACATAGGACCACTTCCATCATGGAGGGGAAGTGTTCTGTTCTTAATGGAATAGCCACCTACCCTGGATATGGATTTGCCTTCCCTGAACTCAATGCTTCTACCATTCGTGAATTTACAGAATGCCTTATGCACCGGCACGGCATCCACATAGCATTGCTTCAGATCAAGGAACTCACATCACAGCAAATGATGTGTGGCAATCCCATGCCCTTGGAATCCATTGGTCACATCATGTTTCTCATTATCCTGAAGCAGCTGGCTTGATAGAATGATGGAGTTGGCTCCTAACACACAATGATGGCACCAGCTAGGTGGCAACAATTTGCAGTGCTGTGCCAATCATCTCCAGGAGGCTGTATATGCTTTAAACCTGTGGTCAATGTATGGTGCTGTGTCTCCAATAGCAGATGACACAACTTTCCTGGCTTAAAGCAAAGAAGATGTCAGGAACTTACTGTAAGATCAAAGCCTACAGCCTTCAATATGGATTACATCTTTACATAATAAAGCAAAACCAAAACCTCCGCTGCTGTACCAATAAACATCATTATGATAACTGATTTATACGTGAGTCCACAATCAAAGCCATAGAAGCAGCAGACAAAAAATCACATGAACTATTGGATTGGACAAATTGGTTGCATAATGCCACTCTAAGCATTAAAGAGCAAAGATGTCAAGTTCAGAACTAGGTGGCACCTGACTCAAGCCACCTACCTCATAAGCATGCAACAGCTAAGGAATCAAAGCAAAATTGATATATTTGAATTATGATGCTTGTGAGGAATAATGACAGTGCCAAAGACTGCCAGAAGAATGACGACAGATGTCTTGGAAGGAGTATGGCAAGATGCTTTGGAGAAGCAAGGATGGTGAGACTTCATCTCACACACTTTGGACAAGCAATTATGTCCCTGTTATTAGAAGGGACCAGTTCCTGGAGAACATCACGCTCGACAAATTAGAGATTAGGTAAAAAGAGGAAGACCCTCGGTGAGATGGATTGATGTAGTGGTTGCATGGCTACAACAATAGCAACATAGCACTGATTTTGAGGATGGCACAGGATGGAACAGCACATGGTCTTGTCATATATAAGATAACTCTGCGTTGGAACTCACTTGATGACACCTAATCAGAATAATTCATGAAATCACACAATGGAAGTTCTTATATTATTCATGTGTTCAAGATTATGGCAATACTTGACTACTCAATTTACATGATCTACCATTATTCCGTCCACCACACTAACAAGGACAAAAATTCCCCAGGATATCATTAACAGGCCACCCATACAGCACCCTTCTTACGCTACTGTCAACCACAGAGAATGATGGAGTCACTTCTGAATGGTTACCAGCTCTCAACATAGAGAGGGTCGTTGGTATCTCATTCCACATGTCCACGCATAAGTCGCACTGAGGGTTCTTTAGGTATTGCAGGCATTTTTTTATGACTCCATAGACTTTATAGATGTGCCTTAAGGCCTAAATTAATTTTTCATTGTATTGCAATTGTTTTTTCAAACCGAGGTCTCATAATATATAAGCCACAGGACAGTGATTTCATCAGACCCTGACCACTAGATCCATGATCCCACTCGGCATCACCTGTGAGGGAAGATAAGCACTTACATTTTATCAGTGGCTGCCAACTGCCTTAAGAACTGATCCGTGTGATAAACTACCCTACATCATCCACGCCATTTTAAAGTTATTTCTACTTCCTGCTTAGTGACTCGTGTCAAAAGTCTAAAACTTATAAATCTAAAAAATTATAAAAATATCTGAAGTATTATGTCAATTCTATCTTAGGTTCTAACAAACTGTCATCATCCCTAACTAACCTAATAACATTTTATCAAGAACAGACTACAGGCAAAACCATTTTAGAGATACAAACCCTAGCCCTCACCCCTGGAATCACACATTAAAGGTTTTAACTAATGTCCAAGAAACATCATATGGGGCCAACGTAGGCTACTGCGTCAAGTGCCTTTGAGATTAAGCCACAGGCTTAACACCTACCATACCATTCCTTTGCCACATTGGCTACAGAGAGACATCATAGTCCTCGCCGGCCCCTAAGCATTGTAACTGACCTTCATGAGTTTTCATTTACAAAAGAATAAGTAATTCTGACCACCATGATCAATACACAGCTCTTTAACTATTTGGAATACCCAAGTAAACCCCTCTCCCGTGGCATCACTTGGGATGCCACCCAGTGCTCATGGAACTCCCTCCCCCTCCACTGCATAGGATCTCCTCTTGTCCCAGATCATATAGAATTCTTAGTAACTTTTAGTATCAGTTTTCATCATGGCATGATATATGATAAACATAGCTATGAATTTCACAAGTGCTATGTTAGATTATATGAATAATAACACCAAAGATATTTTTGTAAAATCTGCATTAAGTCACAATGTTAGCTAGGAATTATTAGTTCCAGAATGGAAGTCTCTCTTGAATTTGTTCCTTTTTCTTTAATCACTACTTTGGTCTCAAAAAATTATTGATGAATTTCACAAATACAAATTACCACAATATTGTAAGTAAAACCGTCAAAAACTTTGACAAAATCCAGCAATGAAAACGGCATTGTGTGCTTATAGCACGTGTCAATGACATAACATGACTGACAAATCGTTGTCATTGAGTAACAGTGAGAGTTCTAACCAGGGAGCATCAGAACAATACAAACTAAATTACCAGAGTGTGTTACCGTGTACATAAAAGTATGGTTGTTATCATCACTTAATATAAGGATATCTTTGTGAAAAATAGTGCATTTCTACTGAAAGAGTTCAATGAATACACTTAAAGCCCTCGAGGTACCACTCTCTCCGACAGTGTCCATAACACCCTCTTCATCTCCCTTACCACAGACCTTTGGATTGTTGCACTCACACATATAATGGTCTGTGTACTGGTTTTCTTTAAAAACCAAACCCACTGTCTTCTAGTGAATTCTGAGTGACAGTAAGCCTATAGGAGCAGTAAAGCTTCTCTACAGGGTTCAGGTTCTACATCTTTGTGGAAGCAAAGTGCCACTCATGTTTCTCCCACAGAGTAGCTGGTGGATTCAAATCACCAACCTTTCCATTAGCTGTCTAAAATTTAACCTATGTGCCAACAGAATTCCTTCCTCCCAAACCAAGCCATGTTAAAAATTGGAAGATTTCCCAAGATGTATGAGAAAATTCTTCTTGCTAAATCATTGCCCAAGGAGAATGCCCTTTACCCCCAACTATTCATGATCCTGGAATCCTAGGTTCCCTGGTGGCAATGGCTTTATTTTTTAAGAACCTAAATTTGGAATCCACTCTTTCTACAGATTGTGGTTTCCCAAGTTTCATGTCCGAGGGAAACTTGAATCTGTTACGTGTGATGTCCACGGTGTGCTTTCTGTTGTGATGGTGCCGTCAAGGCCACTCTCTGCTTAGAGGGCTTCTTTCTTCATTTTGTTCCTTCCTTCCTTTTTCTCTTTCTTCCTCTTTTTTTAAAACCTCTTTATTAAGTCTAATGGGGCAAAGACAACAATGAATCATCCAAATGAAAGGGACCACATGCTACCATAATTGTCTCCAGAGAATTCAGAACTATGAGGTTAAATTATAAAATAAATATTAAGAACATTTGAAAATAGTCATAAAATCATGATTGATGGAGTATCAGTCCATCAGAGTCACATGAGGGACTATGCAACAGTGAAAGGGCTCTTTATTGGGACAGATGCACTATTGTAAATTGGAAAAGTTTACAAGATTGATTCTGAGACCTTCTAAATCTCTGGGTGAGACCTTTGAAGGCAGTTTGGTTGAAGAATTTCTAGCCAGGCTTAAGATGTAGGCAATAAAATTGTTAGCAGATAACTAGAGAGCATACCACTCGATGCTTTCTTCTAATATTCCTGTTTGCACATATTTTCAGCTACAAATCTTCAAGCCAGTCTCTCCAGCTCCAACAAAACTCGGGAACATGTGCAGTAGGCCTCACATTGTCTCCTGGCTTATCCTCATGTTCTAGGACCTCATTGAAGGAATAAAAAGTTGCCAAACTTGTATTGTTGTGATATGGACCTGCTTTTGAAGTAAGTGATCTGCTGACCACTGGTGTCCAAATTTAAGCCCAACCCTTTATGCATAATGTGAAATTGCTCATAGAGAAGCTCTGAATATGCATAACTTTTCTGTTTAAGTATTTCCTGTTTGTTTGAGATGAGCGTATGTTGAGAACGATCTACCTATCTCCTTGTTTGTTATAAGTAATAAAACAATAAAAAAAACTAAAGGGCTTACTGTGGAATAGATCATAAATGGCTCATATACAAGGTCAGGTTGAAGCAGATGAAAATTAAAATAAGCCCACAAGAACAAAATATAACCTTGAATATATCCCACTTAAATTTAGATACCATGTCAGAGAATTGATTTGATGCACTAAACACTAATGATAAAAGGTCAGAGAAGTTGTGAGGTGACATAAAACCATTGTACATGAAGAAAGCAAAAACAGTCATTAAAAAAGATAAGGAAGGAAGAAAAAAATCAAAATGGATGTGAGAAGAAACGCTGGAAAAAAGTATGAAGTGAGTTGAACCAGGAATTTCAAAAGGCAACTTGAGAAGAAAAATAAACCACTGTAATAAAATGTGAAACACCCTGAGTTAGAAAGTCAAAATATCTCAAGCTGAAAGAAATGAAGAAACAAATTCAAGCTTGAGTTGCAATATTAGAAAAGTCTGGATAATGAAAGTTGCCTCAAAAGAAGATGGAAGGAATACACAGAGTCACTGTACCAAAAATAATTGTTTAATAACCAGCCATTTCCGAAGCAGCATATGATCAAGTGCTGATGATGTAAAGTCATTCAAGTGCATGAATCACAATAAACTATGGGTACTAAGGTGAATAACAGGAATTCCAGAACACTTAATTGTGCAAATATCGAATGCACATATAAATCAATAGGAGATACTGCGTGGCTTGACATCAGGCAAGGTGTAGCTCAGGTTTTATCCATCCCCTTTACTAATTCAATCTGCATGCTCAGCTAGTCATGCAAACAGCTGCACTACAAAAGGAATGCAGCCTCGAGACTGAATAGAAGCTCTTCAACAGTCACGGGACTGGAGGATGACGCAACCTCTCTTGCTAAAAGTGAAGACAACGTGGAAGAATTTAGTAAAAAATACAGCCTTCATTGTGTGTTAGGTAAAGGTAACAAAAACCTTCACCAATGGACTAAAAAGTGGCATCGTGATAAAGGAAGGAAATAGCACAGTTATCAATGATTTCATTTTTCTTGGCCCCACAATCTATATTCGTGGAAGCAGTAGTTAAGAACTGAAATAACATATTTCATTGAGAAAATCTGCTTTAAGACACCTATTAAAGAGCAAATAGTCACTTTGAAGAGCATGGTGTGTTGAACCCCCTAAATGCACATGGGACCTGTACAATGAATGAGAAAAAAATTATGCATTTTAAATAAGGTGCCAGTGAATAATATTTTAAGAACTATGGACTACCAGAAAAATAAACAAAGCTGTCTCAGAGGAAATACAGCTAGTATGCTTGTATTAGTCCAGAGAGACAAGAGAAACAAATTTACAGACACTTATTTGTGTATAAGACAGGGATTTATATACAACAGCAATGGAATATTGAGAAAGCATCCCAACCCAGTCTAGATCAAGTTCATAAGTCCAATATTAGCTCATATGTCTTATATAAATCTATAAATTCCTCTTCAAATTCATACATGTCATGCAATGATGCCGAATGCAGGAAGATCGCAAGCCAATTGGTGGAAAGTTTTGTGGCTCCAGTGGTAGTGTAAGCATCTCAGTGCTGACATGGGTCTCCACATGGCTCCTTCAGCTCCAGGGCTCTAGCATAGCTCCATGTGTCTTGTCATCAGCACACTAACCTAGAGTGTGTGTGTCCCTCTTCTAGAGAGCTATTTATCTCTATAGCTCTTTCAAATAAGGTCATGAAGCAGTAACCTGATTGACAGGCTAAACTCCACCCCTTCATTCTTAATAGTCTCAAGTTGGCACCAGGTATGTAACTACAACAATGCTCCTTAGAAACAAGATTTGTGAGACTTTGTTTCATTGACTTTGAATATGCTATCAGGAGAGACCAGTCTCTGGCAAATGACATCATATTTGAAAAAGCAGAGGGTCAGGGTTAAAGAGGAAGACCCTTATTGAGACGATAGACACTGTGTTTGCAACAATGGACTCAGATATTACAGCTGTGAGGATAGAGCAAGGTCTGGCAGTAATTCATTTTGTTTGTTGTACATAGGGCGGCTATGACTCAGAGGCAGGTCAAGGGCACCTAACAACAGCATATATTCAATATTCATGGATTTAAGTTATCCTTTATTAGAGTAGAAGCTGCACAAGGACTCTTACAGTGTTCAAAAGCAAGGACATTACTTTGAGGACTTTGGTGCACCTGAAGCAAACCATGATATTTTCTATTGCTTTAAATGCCTGTGAAAGTTGGACATGGAATAAGGAAGATCAATAAAGTATTGATGCATTTGAGTTGTGATGTCCCTCTATTATACTCCACAGTGGTGCTCTTACTTCTCATATTGTTTGATCCATGCATGTTTTTCCTTTTGTCTATGCTTTAGTTGACAGGAACAAGAGAAACTTCCAAGAGAAGATCCCAGCTTGTTTTTTTAAATATTGTTTTTCTAATTCTTCTCCAAATATTTCTTATTAACCCCAGAACAATTCCTTTGTTTTGTTAAAGATACAGGGATTCCTACAACAGAGATTGGATTGGAAAACTTTTAACCTAGAACCCGGCTCTACATCTATCACCAAATAAGGTAGTGCCCAAACATACTCTATAGAGTAGTAATGGTCATATAGTCAGCTAGCATTTTTCTTTAAGGTTGGGAGAAGTTCCTTGTGATGTCCTTGGGAGCAGGTATTGAGTAACTATTTACCTGGTGTATTAGGTGGGATTTTCTAGAGAGAGATTTAAAAAAACAAAAACAACCTTATATCCTGCTGGTGTAGTGGTAACATGTTGGGCTAAGATCCACATGGTTGGCAGTTTGAAACCACCAGAAGCTCCATGGGAGAAATACTGACTTTCTACTCCTTTAAACAGTTGAAGTCTTGGAAAAACACAAAGGGTCACTTCATAGTGACCCTTTTGGATCGTCTCAGTGTCAGTGGGAGCAAGTAATAAAAATATATAAGTAAAGAAACTTACATTGAGAAAATAATGTATTACCAAAAAGCAGCCCACAGCCACAGAGATAGTGAGTCTACTTGATTCGGTTTTGTGGGTCCAACTCATGTGGCTACTGGGCCCATGAGCCAAAGATGCAGGAGTGAGTATGATGAGGCATGAGGAAGCATGTTGGGGTCTGGTGACACTGCTTGGTGAGGTGCTGCAGGACCTGGCAGTGCAGTGTGGTCATATGAGGCAGTAGAAGCGGTGCCAACCAATATAGTCCAGGCAGGAGTGAAGGGCTGGTTCTCCACAGGATCTTCTTGTTTATAGACTACACGCCTAAGGGGCTGCCCTGACTGATAAGCTGGACTATACCCTTATCCTTTAACATAAGTCAGATTGGCTCAAAAATGCACCATCACACCAGGCAAAGTGGTGAAGTTACTGGGTGGTGTAGTGGTTTACACACTGAGGTGCTAACTGAAATGCTGGCCCATTGACATCATGACTGCTGAGTAGGAGCGAGATGAGGCTCTTCACACCCACAGTGATGTGCTTTCTTAGAAACCCACAGGGGCAGTTCTACTCTGCCCTGGAGAGACTACGTGAGCTGGAATCGACTCCCTGGCAGTGAGATAAGGTCAAAGCTAACATTCTCTGGGGATATCTGACAGCTAGAAGGTTCGAGTTAGTCTGGTCAACCTCAGAAGAATGGTTTATCTACCTACTCCTAAACAATCCGTCACTGAAAATTTTATGGAACACAGTTGTCTTCTGACATACATAATGGTCACTATGAATCAGTCAACTATATGGCAAATGGTTTATTGACTTGACAGAAGCGTTAGTCTAAAGTATTTTCAACAATGTATCTGTTCGATTTCACAGGAAATATTTCCAAAGGGTAAACCTATACTAATTCAAGGACACAATTATTGGTCTTCACAACTTTTTACAATCCATTAACACTGTACGCAACTCTTTTTAGTTGGAAGGAAGGAAGCTCATCAGGCAAGAGTCTCTCAAAGAAAGACCATGGATCATTTGTGATGAAATTGATAGAGGTATTGCTAATATTATCTTAAGTCAGGAATCTGAATATCCTGACATACATCTAGGGACTTTCATTTTACCATATCCCCTCAAATTTGACAGTCACTACCACCTGCCTTTAAAAAATTACCAAAATAATGGTGTAAACTGGGGTAAATCAATTGATTAATTCCAGTGGTGTATTTGTAATTTCATATCAGAATCATTCTGGGTCTATCTGCGTGATAGGTGTGGTATGAGAGATTATGCCATACAGTTATTTTGAAATAATTTTAATTATTTTATATTTTCAATTAATTATTTCAAAATTCAATACACTTTATATTCACCTATGGAGCCAATCTCTGACACCCCTATGTAAAACAAGCACACATTATAGTGCACACAGACTCTCAGCTCAACCAGACTGCACTTGTTCGTAGAGAAGATTCTAATGAACACAGAGAAATTAACTTTAGTTTAGATCACCTCTCTTTCTGCTGCCCCACATAAACCCGAACTCTTTTCTTTCTAGGTCAGCGCCTATTGGTTCCTCGATATATGGGGTTTTCCAGCATAAAAGGTCTCTAAATTGCTACCATCCCACAGGGTGAGCATATTGTGTCAACAGCTGCCTTTCTCTCCGTGATGCCAACCATTTGCCTGATAAAGGAATGCTTGGCTGAAGCATGTGGTTGTTGTTTTCTATTTTTTCGTCCAAGGCAAATTTCCTAACTGGTGATTTTCACATATTAAAACATGACAGGTCGTTACAGGAGCTGTTGTTGTGGAGCTTGCGTGGCTCCTGGCACCACGAGGAAACTGCTAGCCCTGCCATCTGCTTCCTAGAAAAGATGAGATGACTGCTCTTCCTGAGGATGGGATCTACAGGGCCTATGTCCATGGCTGTTTCAGTGGTTAGGAATAAAAGCTTTGGAGTCAGATTAATTGGGTTTGACTCTTGGCTGCCCCTTTGTTAACTTTGTGATATTGGAAAGACAGAGAACTCTTTGCCTGTCAAAGGCTCAATTTTCTTTTGAAAAATGTGGATAATAATATTTATTTTACAGTTGTTCTAAAGATTAAATGAGGTGCTTGGAACATAGAAGGAACTTGAATCATAATTGTTTTTGTTCCTTCTCAATGCCCATGAAAACCTGTTCACAGAAAGTATATCAGCCTGGCTTCAACAAATTCAGGATTTTAAAAGCATAGCATACAAGAAAAACTAAATCAAGGTACATTTTGTATATCAACAAATTGGTTTCTTTGTGGTTTCAAAGTATAGCTTAATAAATATCTAATATTGGCCCACATTCTGACATTCACAGTCAGACAACTACCGTTTATATTTTTGTGGCCTAGGAAGCACTCCTATTCATTGGTAAATAGAGTATTCTGCATGTAGTATGAAAATGCTACTTCCAAGAAGAATTTCAAAGCAAAGATTATTTAGTCTATTACTTCACTATTTTTACTTCTCCAATATGAAAATGAAGCATTGTTGAAGTTATCATTTTTATTACAAGCTGTTTGCATATTTTACAGAAGAGGGCTATGATTTTATGAGGTGATTTCATTGAAAGACTGGGATTTCCACTGCCATAAATAGTTACAGTCTCAGAAACCCACAGCGGTTGACAATGTGTCAGAACTGACTCATTGCAATGAATGAGAAGGTTTTCATTGGTTAATATTTGGAAGTAGACTAGCACTTCTTTCTTCCTCATCTGTCTGTCTGGCAGCTCTACTGAAACTTGTCTATTATGGGTGACCTTGCTGGGATTTGGTATACTGACCGATGGGTAACAGAGCAGCAACCATCATTCCATTGGTCGTTGGTAGGTGCTGTGGAATCATTTCTGATGTATACTAAGCCTGGGTCCAGCGGATGAAACCCCGCTCAATCTTGCTCCATTCTCACAATTGTTGTTTGAGTCCATTGTTGCAGCCACCTGTAAATCCGTCTTACAGAGAGAGTGCCTCTTTTTTGCTGACCCTCCACTAGGCTAAGCATGATGTCCTTTTCTCCAGATATATATTCAAAGTCCATGAGACAAAATCTTGTCCTCCTAACTTCCAAGGAGACTTCTGGCTGAATTTCTTCCAAGCAACAGTCATAGGAAATAAGTATTGTTCCTATGCGTCATGATAAATTGAACTAAACTGATGGTCAGAGAGAAAGGTTTCATAGTTGCTTATGAATGACGGAATTGTTACTGGAACCCAAGTTTATATGCTAATTTGGAAGTCTTCCTTCGCTGCCCTCTGTCTCCCAGCTCCGTGTTTTCCAGGGGACCTTCTTGCTTCAAATATTCTTTCACCTACGATCATAGTACTTGAAATTTATCCAAAGGATATTTATTTCTATGAGTTTTGAAAGGATTTTTTAAATCTCACACTAAAACACAAATGCCGTTGAGGTAAAAGTAAAATGTTTTAGCCAACAATGTAGCAAAATAGTGATGAACCACTGTCCAGAGCGTTCGTAAGAGGCTGTAAGAGAAATGAATATGCTGGGAGAGAATATGAGAGAAATGGGGAAAGCTTATTACTTCGGCTTCTTGAAATGTTGCTTTTTCTTTCTATCTTTGTTATGCCATTTTAAAATCATTTGACTTAAAGAACAAAATATCTCACTAGTGTGGATTTATTTGTGACATATATACTTCAGAAGAGCAGTTGGATATTCCCTTTCATGGTGTCTGCTTTAAAAGTGGTGGGAAGTTGGCTTTGGCGGAAGTTCAGTGGTAAACAGATGGTGCTGGCTTGTGAAAACCACATGAGTCTGGGAATCTGCCCCGTCTCTAACTAGGGAACGGGCACATTTAGTGGCTGGGTGGGTTCCGGTGAAGGCGGCTATTATTTCCGAAGGAAGCATCTTGTTACAAATGTAGGGGTCATGGATGCATATGTAGGCGCTCGTTTATGTGTGTATTTCCATGTGTGTTTGAAGTCTATAAACCATAGTTTGATTCAACTTTTTTTTCCTGGAGACACTGATATTTAAAACAGTGGAACGGGAACATAATTACTTAGCTGGCTGTGCAAGTTAAAGTAGTACTTTCACTTCAAACAGAGGTTTTTAAAAGGAGTCGATTATTTTATATGTAGATAAACACCATGCATATATGTCGTGTTTTCAAATAAATTGTTAGACTCTGTGGTGCAAGGGGGCAGCCCCAGCGGTGCAGTGGTTAAACACTCAGCTACTAGCCAAAAGGTGTGCTGTTCAAACCCACCAGTCGCCCCATGAAAGAATGAAATGGCAGTCTGCTCCCCTAAAGAATACAGCCTTGTTTGAGCATGATAGTGGGACAAGAGGAAAGTAAAAGGAAATAGAGGAAAGAACTAGGTACAAAAGGTATCAATAGAGGTCTAAAGACTGGATTGTACATATGTAAATATATTTATATAAGAGTGTGGGGAAACAGATCTATGTGCATATATTTATAGGTTTAGTATTAAGGCAGCTGATGGACAGTAGGCCTCCACTCAAGCACTTACTCAATGCAAGAACACGTTGTTCTATTAAATTGGCATTCTAGGATGCACACCTTCCTGACATGATTGCTGAAGAAAACTGTGTGCATAAGCAAATGTGGTGAAGAAAGCTGACAGTCCCCGACTATCAAAAGATATAGCATCTGGGTTCTTAAAGGTTTGAAGATAAACAAGTGGTCATCTAGCTGAGAAGCATCAGAGCCCACATGGAAGAAGCACACCAGCCTGTCTTACAACGAGGTATAGAAAGGAACAATTATCATCAAAGAACTGAAAATCATATCAGTGGGTGCCCACCTTCCTGATATGATCACTGAAGACAAACGTGTGCATAAGCAAATGTGGTGAAGAAAGCTGATGATGGCCGGCTATCAAAAGATCTTAGCATCTGGGACCTTAAAATCTCAAAGATAAACAAGTGGCCATCTAGTCCAGAAACAACAAAGCCCACCCACATGAATGAAACACACCAGCTTGTGTGACCACGAACTGTTGAAGGGATCGGGTATCCAGTATCAAGGAGCAAAAAATCATATCATTGTAAATGTGGCTGAGGGCAGAGTGGAGACTCAATGCCCATTAGTAGACAACAGGACAGCCCCTTACTGAAGGGTTGTGGGGAGGAGATGCGCCAGTCAGAGTGCAGGGTAGCAATGATGAAACATATAACTTTCCTCTAGTTCTTAAATGATACCCCCACCCCCACTATCATGATCCCAAATCTGGCTAGACCAGAGGATGTACATAGATACAGATAGCAACTGGAAACACAGGGACTCCAGGACAGATAACTCCTTCAGGATCAGTAGTGAGAGTGGTGATGCCTGGAGGGTGGAGAGAATGTGGGGTAGAAAGGGGGAACTGATTACAAGAATCTAGGTATAGCCTCCTCTCTGGGGGATAGACAGCAGAGAAGAAGGCTGGGGGAGATGTTGGAGAGTGTAACATATGACAAAATAATAATAATTTATGAATGATGAAGGGTTCATGAGGTAGGGGGGAGTGGGGAGGGAGGGGGGAAATGAGCAGCAGATATTAAGGGTTCAAGTAGAAGGCAAATGTTTGGAGAATTATGATGGCAACAAATGTACATATGTTCTTGACACAATGGATGTATGTGTGGATGTGATAAGAATTGTATGAGCCCCCAATAAAATGATAAAAAAAACCAAAACCAGAGTATAGCCTTGGACACTCTGTAAGGCAGTTCTCCTCTGTGCTGTAGGGCTACTGTGAGGAGCACTAGCGGCGAGCCTTGGTCTCACCTTGCTGAGAGAATACTTTTCCCTCTTTTGGATGCTGTTGATACTCTCATGCCATCATCAGTTTGGCTTTTCCTCAAAAGGGAGAGAATGAAATACTGCCTCTGCAGAGCCATGCTCTCAACTGTAGCTATCCTGGAGGCACTGCTACTGTCCCCGTGTCAATCCATCACACTGCAGGTCATCTTCGGTTTCACAGAGCCTCTAGGTCTGGAAGCACAATGTTCTCCAGGGATTAGTTCATTCAGATAAAAAGTTCAAAGTTTGTGAAACAAAGTCTTGTCATCCTTTCATCTAAAGAGCATTCTGACTGTAACTTTTTCCAAAATAACTTTGCTCTTTCTTAAGACAGGCCATGAGATAGTCAGTATTCTTTGCCAACACCACAGTTCAAAGGCATCAGCTCTTTGGTCTTCTTTATTCACTGCCCAGCTTTCACATGTATATGAGTTAGCTGAAAATATCATAACCTAGTCTGCCATGTGCTGTGTTTGTTTCTGAACACTGTAAAGGACTCTTTGTGTAGAGATTTTCCAAATGCCGCCACCCTCCCCCCATTTTTGGCTATTTGTTTTCTTGACTGCTGCTTCCATGGAAAGTGATTATGAATCCAAGTAAAATGAAATCCTTGACAATGGAAATATTTTTCTTCATATATATATATAGACACACACACATACACATTAATGCTGTTAATTGTCAGGTGCCATGAGCGAGTTCCAACTCATATCCCCTCCATGGACAAGAGAATGAAATGCCCCCAGGCCCTGAACCATGCTCACAATTGTTCTGATGTTGGAGCACAATGTGCCAATCCTTCTCCTCAAGGGCCTTCCCCTTTTAGCTGCCCCTCTACTACTTTCCCAAGCTTGTTTGAATGCTCTGTAAACAACTTTATCATTGAAAGCGCTGGGTGCGGTCAGCACTTAATCAGTTAAGGTATGAAAGCACTTACAAATGAATGAGAAAGACCTGCCTATTCAAAATAAAGGAGCATGGGTACACAGTTTAGGGACCCTCATTTACTGTTGGGATACAAGGATACAATTTTGCATGGACAATGAGTTATTTATGGACAATACTCCTTTCAACAGCATCACTGGAGACTGTGCACATGGACTTCCCCAGACAAAATATACAGGAATCAACTTGAGTTTATCTGTGCAAAGATATAATGATTGAAATTATTAAGGATTTCATTTTGCTTGAATCCATAGTCAATGCTCATAGAAGCAGTAGTCAAAACACAACTAAATAAAATGATGCATTAACTTGGGAAAATCTGCTCCACAAGACCTCTGTAAAGTGTTGAACAGCGAGGGTGTCACTTTGAAGGTGTACCGCCCCAAGCCAGGTCATTTTCCATTGCTTCATACAAATGTGAGCATTGGACACGGAATAAGGAAGACCGAAGGATGCTTTTGAATGATGGTGTTGATGAGGAATATTGAAAGTACCATAAGCAAATGTGTCTTGGAATAAATTTAACGAGATGCTCCTTAGCGAGAATGATGAGACTTTATCTCAATTCTTTGTATATGTTTTCAAGCGAGCAGTCCCTTGAAAAGGTCCTGAGGCTTGGGAAAGTAGACGTTGAGTGAACAAGAGGAAGACGCACAAGGGGAAGAACCGATCTCGTGGCTGCAGCAATGGGCTCAAACATCGGACTGACAGCGAGTGCTGCTGATGAGAACAGCGCAGGACCAGACTGTGTTTGCAGTATGGTGGTCAGGATTGCTTTGGCTGAGAACAAACTCTAAGGCACCTTATGTCTGAGGATAGTTAGACCCATACCTATTTTTAATGTGTTTCATTTTCTCTCAGTATATTTCATCTATAGAAGTATCATTATTCTAACCTGCTTGTTTGTGTGTGTTGGACCGACCCTGTGGCTGTGGCAATGGGCTCAACCAAGGAGTCAGTGTGAGCACGGTGCAGGACTAGGTAGGTTTTATTCCATTGACCATAGGCTTGCTGTGAGCGGGAGCCTTACAAGGACAGTTGTGCGTGTGTATTGAAGGGTTAGTTATGAATCCTTGTGGAGCTTTATTTATTTATTTTAATTTAACAGTCACTTGTCTGAACAGGGTGCTATCGAATAACCCAATATTTCCTCGTGATTTTGAAAAGCTGCCATTATCACTCATTCTATTACAAAATATACATGGATCTGGACCGATGTTTTCTCTGTGGAGCTCCTTCTGCTCACTGTTTTAAATACAATAATGAATTTATTATGTTCTGACATACTATTGTGACTCTTTGCAAAACAGAAAATAAAATCATAAAGCTATACTAAACATTAAGAGTGACACAAAAATTCTGGCACAAGAATGACCCTATTATTTTTCATTGTTTTTGTATTTACTTTATGGGTTTTATTATTAATTTTGAGTGAATAAATATTTATACAATTCAAATTGTCCTTTTAACACAGTGATAATTTTTCATGTTTTTGAGTCACCAGAAATCGTATTTAACAATTCCATTTTAATTGCTCTTATAATTGTTTGCTCATATTCTTTTTGAAAGTTAGTATTATTGGCATGTAGAAAGCTATTAGTGTTAAGCATGTATCTTATACTTAACATATTTCTAACCATTCTTATGTGATTTAAAAAAACAGTAGTCATGGGTTTTATAAGAAGTTAATTACCTGCCTGATATATAAATCTTTTTATTTATTTTACAGTTTACAATGTTATGCCTGATACTTATAGCAAATTATTGACTTGAATGCAAATCCTTCTAAATTTATCTATTAATTCATATTACTACCGTGAACTTTTGTACATTAAAGTTCATGGCTTTCAATGTGTTCTGAATAAATAAAATGATCTGTCTTAAGCAAATCTTCTTCAAGAATTAAATGGTAGATGTCAAACTATCAAATAGGCCTCGATTGCTAAAAAGACTAATTTTTCTCACCATGAATGACTGTTTAAATCAGCCAATCATTTTTGGCAAGCTTTGAATTTTTCATAAACCCCACTTCCCTTTCAATCTCTTAATATAACCTCTATTTATATATTCCCCCAAATCAAACAATTCTTAGATTTTTATTCCTGTAACAAATTTACGTGGTCATGCTGAATTTTTAATGTGCAGCTGGATGAAATACGATAATATTTTCACAGGGTTTTCAAAACCTTATCCATAGATGAGTGTCTAAACTTGGTAGTGTTTCTGACTTGGTAGTGTTTATGAGTGTTCCTATGTGAGGCAGTATTATCTCTATTATTTTTGGGTTTTAAGTTTTCTAAGCTGTCATTTTTGTTAACAGAAACTGACTTAGTGTGAAGCAGGGCTTTTAGTAAGTTCCAATTTTTCTGGAATCTGACAGAGGAGATCAGAGTGTTGGAGTGATCGTGAAGACTGACATATTAAATACAATGTGGTCCATTGCCATCACTGAGCAGGACACCCCGGTCTGTCAAAATCTGTTACTCTTACCCATGGAGCCACATGCTGATGCATATAGCAGAGTGACATACCCTTTTGGTATTTATTGGCAGTGTTAAAGGAGCCTTATAACATTGCTCTACTCTGGTCAAATTTGATGTACAAAAGATGCACTTAATATGTAACGCCTATGTTGTCATTGGCCAAGACTGAACCATTTAAAACTGGTTAAAAGCCTTCTTTGAAGATAACCTTTGAATTTCATGGCCACTTGTACATGGATATCTGAGGTCTTTATTTTTGTGTTCAGATATGTGTATTCTTTTCTTTCAAGAAAACCTTTTAATTTGGTACGCAGTGGACTCCCTCAAAATACAGATCACTCTTGGAGGATATCATGGTAGTTACATAATCTTGTGTAAACTACATAAGCTCATGAAATTTGAGGTTATTAAGAGTGAACGGGTGGAATTTAGTCTGTCAATCACTTCACAGCCTGATGATGCCTCCTTGTGGGGGTGGCCTTCTCCTTAGGATTCTGGGAAATTCCTCTCTTTCTCCCTAGAGGTTTGCCACATACTCTTTCTCTGCTTCACCTTCCTGTGGACAAGCCACATGGATTCAAACTGATGGCATTCAGAGCCGTGGAGATGCATCCACCGCCATTAGATCCACAGCACTTTGCACCCACTGGCCTATGAACTTCATCCATCTGGCATCATTGCATGTGCTGTGTGAGTATAAAGAGGAATGTATGGACTAGTAGAGCCATAAAAGAATAGCCTGACGAAACTGTCATCCTCAGGACTCTGGGATTCCTGAGCACAGAATCTAGGAGGCAGAAAGCTATGATAACACCAGTCGTGGCATTGCAATGAGGTGATCAATCCCCCCTGTCCCAACTCCCCCCCACCCCCCCCCCCACACACAGTCACTGTACAGTCAGAAGAAAGCATTTGGATTTCAGGTTCATGGGGCAAGTAAATTGGGATCCCTTTGGACAGGAAGTTTACTGGTGCTGAGGAGTACCTCCAGGCACTTAATTGGGGAAGGTGGATTTGCTCACACATGGAGTCATGCCTTCAGGTTGAGGTTTATGTCAGAGTGACATGCTCTTTGGACATATATTGGCAATACGAAAGGAGCTTTGCACAACTGCCTGAGCAGGTCAGAGGATAAGGGACCATGTGACCGAGAGGCTAAGTACTACAGAAAGTGTGTCTGTGAGCATGATGAGGAGAGGTGTTCCTGATTAGATGTGATTCTGATATGTAACCCGTTAACTTCCTTAATAAACTCCATAACCATAAGAATTGTCTGTGAACTCTGTGATGCCACTGGAACATGTTATCAATCCTAGCAGTGAAACAGCGTGCCCAGGGCAGATAGTTGGTGTAAAATTGGTAAAGAAGGTTGGAAGGTGGATGCGCATATGACACCCATCTCTTAAGAATGGACTTCGAAATTTTGAGTTTTAATTTTCTTCTCCTCCATGTAGTCAGAAGAGTCCAGGCATTATCCTCACGTCATTCTTACAAATGGTGTTTTCTTATCGATAAGATCCACAGAAGTAATACATTATTTTGACTCTCAGACTAGGAAAACCTGCTGAAACTTGCCGTGACTACAGAAGTAGTAGCTTTGATGGTACTACCCTAAAAGAAACAAAGCAAAGAGCAAACAAAAGAGTGACAGCTGAATGTATTGTCTGAACTCCAGGCAAGAGCCATTGCTTTCTAAAAGCTGGGACACCTGACCAGGGGTCTTAGAGCTATTGAGGAGGACCTGGGAGTTCACTGAGAAGGGGAGCCAATTGCTGTCAGGAACCTCACCCACCAAGTAATGTTATTGAGATTCCTTTTCGAAAGTTTCTTGAGGGTGAAATTATACTTTGGTTGGCAGGAAAGATAAGCAGTTCATCTTGAAAGGTTGATGTCCCATATACTGGGACTCCTCTTGAATGTAATTTCATATGTTGTTATTAGGGGCTGTGATAGTTACATCATTTAGCGTTAATTTTAGGATAAACAGTGTAGGAGTGTAGTGTAGTCTGTCAATCAGGTCATAGCCAATGAGGCCTCTGTGTGGGCATGGCCTTCTCATAAGGATTCCAGAAACTCCTATTTCCTCCCTGTAGGTGGGAGACACTCTCTCAGCTCACTCCATTGGAGACTCTACTGACAAGGCTGACTCCCTGGGAGACACATGCCTGAGGAGAAGCCACATGGACCTACCCCGATACAGCCCTGAGAACTGGAGAAGCCTGTGGAGACCTCTGCCAGCACTGAGATGCTTACAACACTACTGGATCCATGAGACTTCCCACCCACTGATCTGTGATCTTCCTGCATTTTGCCATCATTGCATGTGTTTCCTGGGTCTGAAGAGGGCTTTATGAATTGATATAGGACATGTGGATTAATACCAGACTTATGCACTTGACCTGGACTGGGCTGGGATATTAAAGGATTTTAAATCAAGAAAGGTGTGTACCAGGGTTATATTCTATCCTGTTGTATTTGTATTCTGTCCCATATGCTGTGCAAATCACCAGATTTATATGAGGAAGAATTCAGGATCAGAATGGGAGTAAATGTTATTGACAAGCTTTGATATGCAGAGGACATGACCTTGCTTGCTTAACGTGAGGAAGACTTGAAGCACTTGCTGATGAAGGGCAAGGGTTGCAGCCTTCAGTATGGATGACAACTTAATGTAAGTAATACCAAATCCTTCTAAATGCACCAATAGGTGACAGCATGATAAATGAAGATTGAAGTTGTCAAGGATTTTGTCTTGCTTGGGTGCACAATCAGTGCTCATGGAAGCGGTACTCGATAAATCAAAAGACAAGATGCATCTTTCACAACATATGAAGTGATTGAAATCATAGTGACTGAAGTTATCAAAGTGACATCTCCACTCTTTAACATTTTAATAGCTTTTCCCACTGCAATATGTCTTTAGATTTTTTAATTGCTACTTTCATTGTAAATCTGAACAAAATGAAATCCTTGACAACTTTTTTCCTCCTTTTTGATTATCATTATCTCTTTCCACCGATGTAATTGATTTGACTCATCTATTCCATCTGGTGTTGCAGAATTCTGAAGAAGTCATTGCTCTTACAAAATTCTATCGTGTGATTTTCACGTTTGTTTCTATCACTAAGGCCATATTTTGCAACTAATGATCCTTCTGTGTTGTTTCCAACTTTCACATTCCCTGAATCTTGATTCCATGTTTGATCAATTTCATGTTGAAGAAGTTCGTAGAATTTCCCCATCATTTAAGGTAGCTGTTTGCTCATACATTTGAATAATAGTCACATTAATAATCCCATGGACTTGCGGATATCATCCCATCACAGATAGCAGTGTACTCTAAGATAGACCTTAAAAAGTTCTTTATGGTAATGAATGTGACACACATAGTCCCTCTTCAGTTTGTCTTTCCAGGAATATTACTATCTGATCTTAAAGGGCCCAAACTGATGTATTTAGATCAGTATGGATCTTTATGCACTCTATTTCTATTTTGAAGACATTCACATAGAATTTTCCTAGATTCATAGGCAGTGTGTCCTTTGTTTTATTACTGATGGATGTTGCAACTATTGATTCTCATTTGGAGGTATGCACCATCAGCAAATGAGGGCCCCAATATTTGCTCTAGCTACATCAAGGTCAATTCTACTTTAAGGATGCAACCCTTCCCCACTTAGAGTGTCTTCTGATCTGAGGGCCTTATCTTCTTACACAGTACCAGACAACCTTTGATGGCTATTCATGTTTTAGGAGCTCTGGGTGGCCTGTGGGATAAGATATGGCTGCTGACAGCAAGATTGGCCATTCAAGCCCACTGTTGGCACAGGAGAAGAAAGATGAGGTTGTCTTCATCCGTGAATATGCAAGATGTCAGAAACCCTACACAGGATTGCTATGAGTCAGAATCAACTCAGTGGTAATGGGTTTTGTTTTGTAATTTCTCAGAAGAATCACTCAATCACTTACTCCAGACCATAACTGTTTACAGACGTACACAGCTCCTTATCTCTGAAAGCTGCTGGTGGTTTTGAACTTTGGACCTTTCAGATCATAGTCCAACATGTAACCACTACACCACCGGACTCCTTAGTTCAGAAGTAGTGTCTAGTATTTCTTCCTATCACTCTTTGTCCGGAAGCTCTGCTGCAATGATGGGTGACCTTGCTGGGCCTTGAAATATTGGTGGCATAGCTTACAGCGTTATCGCATCATGAAAACCAGCACAGACAAACTGACGGACAAGGGGTGAGGCAAATCATTAAAAGGAGGTAAAATGGAGTTCCAAATCACTGTGACACTTGTCACTGTAATTTATTTAGCTCACTGCCATCAAATTGATTCAAACTCATTACGACATTACGGGGCAAAGTAGAACTCCCATAAAGTTTCCATGGGTTCAGATATTCCTGGAAATAGATGTCACTTCTCTCTGCTGCAGAGCAGCTGGTAAGTTTGAATTAGCAAACTGTTGGTCAGTAGATGAAGGCAGAAACCACTGAGCTACCAAGTCTCCTTTTTCTTTTACTTAAGAAATGTAAGTTGGCTATGGGAGATTTTAAGGACATAGAGGCAACTCTTCCATCAGGTCAGAATTCTTCAATCCTATGTGCATTGTGGGTAACATGAGAAAATAAGACAGGAGAACATTAAACGTGAAGTCCACCACTTGGAACATATCTCCTGTGTTCGTTGCTATGTTGCAACCATAAAATGATCCCCAGCATTTGGGTTGCATGTCTTACCTATTTGCTTCTTTGATTTTGTGAAAGCACACATTTTCATTATATATATATATATATATATATATATATATATATATATATATATCACAGACCATTTGTGAATTTGTGAATGAAATAGGGAATAAGACAAATAATGAAACATCTATATCAAAAGCATCAGTATTCCTGTGACCTGAGTTTCTGAAAAAATATCAGTAAAGAAAGCCCCATCCTTGAATTCTTGTGAAGCTTATTCAATTTCCTTTGCCTCATTATTTTATATGTAGATATACATTAATGGTTTCAATTTCCTAGGTTTTTTTTTAATGAGCGTGGTTTCCTTCATTAATTAACTTTGAGAAATACTCCTCTAAGGCCTTCTATTTATTTTTATATTAAATTTTATTCCTCAATAGTCATCTGCACTCACCATGCAGAGCAATTGCTATCGGTGGTCCACCAGATTCTCATTGTCTTTACTTCCTCAGTGTAAAGCATGCACCTGGGAACCCTTCAATACCAGTACTTACGTAATTGTTCTTAAGAGCCTTTCCCTCAGGTTGACACCCATAAATATCCACTGAGGACCAGACATGTAGTTTTCAAGCAATGACTTATTTAACTTGGTGCATACATACTGTGACCCTGCCACTTCTCAGGTATACTACTATAACACGAGTTACACATTGGAATCCAAAGATTTTCCAATAGAATTAAGACCTATTCTTCTCCTTAAAATAATGTATGACCCATTGTTAGCTACTGTGATAGTTACATAATCTGTTGTCAATTTGAGACTGAAGGGTGAAGGGGTTGCGTTTAACCTGTCAATCAGGTTGCAGCTTGATGAATGACCTCATTTGGAGGAGCTAAGGAGATAAAGAGCTGGCTGGAGGCAGGACACATGCACACTCGCCGAGTGACATTCTTGTTGACCAGCCACATGGAGACAGACTGATGGCAGCCAGAGCCTTGGAGCTGGAGGAGCCACATGGAGACCCAAGCCAGTGCTGAGCTGCTTCCACTGCCACTGGATCCACAAGACTTTCTACCCACTGGCCAGGAATCACTGCATATGTTTCATCATTGCAGGTGGTTTGTACATCTGAAGAGAAATTTATATATTGGCATCAGGTATATGGGCTAATATCAGACTTAATGCCTTGATCTCCACTGGTCTGGGATGTTTTCTCAATATTCAGTTACTCTTGCACATAAAGCTCTAATACACATGAGTGTCTATGAATTTATTTTTCTAGTCTACCCAGACTAACAAAGCTAGCTTCTCTTTTTGTCTCAATCCCAACTCTCTACTTGTTCTTTAATGACTTGCATAAAAGTTCTTGTCTCAGAATCTGCTTTTGAGGAACCCAAACCATAATACCCTATTTTTAGAATATTTATGTTTGATTTTTCATAATCATCTTTGTAAGATTATATAGTGTTGTGCTTATCTAATTTAGCACATTTGAATCAGTAATCAATTGTAAATATATGCCAATTTACACAAGAAAGCTGGTTTGTTTAGTACATGTTATTGAGAATACTCCTTTAATGAAAGAAACTAAAACTCCATGTGAAAGAACTAAACAGAAAAGGAACCTATCTGATGTTATTAGAACAATAGTAAGAGATTATCTTTATGACTGAGGGAGAAGAAAACATTTCTTAAAACATTAAAGGCAAAATTTTTAAAAGTTATTCATAGGTGTTTTATTATTTTTTATGTTCAATTTTTTTATTAATAAATCTTTTTATTGGGGCTCATACAACTCTTATCACAATCCACACATACATCAATTGAGCAAAGCACCCTTTTTATACATTGATTGCACTCGTCATTCTCAAAATTCACCTTCCACTTGAGTTCCTGGAATCAGCTCGGTTTTCCTTTTTCCCCCCTCCCTCTCCCCGCTTCCCCCTCCCCCCTGGTCCCTTAATAGTTTATAAATAATTATTACATCTTATCTTACACTGCCCGGCGTCTCCCCTCACCCACCTTCCCATTGCCCATCTCCCAAAGAGGAGGTTACACATAGATCTCCAAGAGTGGTTCTCCCTTTCTACACCCCCTTCCCTCCTGGTGTCACCACTCCTACCGCGGGTGTTGAGGGGTTCTTCCGTCCTAGATTCCCCGTGTTTCCAGATCCCTACTGCACCGCTGTACATCCTCTGGCATAACCAGGTCCACAAGGCAAGGTAGAATTGGGGTCATGATAATTGGGAGGGGAGGGAGCGTTCAAGAACTAGAAGAAGGTTTTAGTCTCATTGTTGCTACACTAAACCCTGAGTGACTCATCTCCTTCCCACTACCCCTCTGGAAGGGATGTCCAGCTGTCTACAGATGGGCATTGGGTCCCCATCACGCACTCCCCCTCATTCACGGTGATGTGATTCCCACACCACCCACCCCCGCCCCGCCTTTGTTGTTTGAGACCTGGTCTCCTCTGCCCTTCACGATCACCCATGTTGGTGTGTTGCTTCCGTGTGGGCTTTGTTGCTTCTGGGATAGATGGCCGCTTGTTTGCTTTCAAGCTAAAGGCAAAATTAATGACAATGCGATGACTTTAAAATCATTTCCCCCAAAGAACACCATAGACAATGTTAATAAATGTTGCCAGACAATGTTGTCCAGAATGGGCAACACTATCTGTGATATCTAAAACTAAGAAGGGCTTAGAAAAAATAAAATTCATCAAAATTAATGCTATCAAAAAGAATAGGAAACAGGCAATATTTATGAACAGGAAATAAAATTATAAAATATTACTGTCATATGGTAAGATGTACAGAGTACTTATCTCAAAACTCTAATTAAAGTAATAATAGAATATAAATTTGTATATCTTGGCTAGACAAAAACTACAAATCATGATACTGGAAAGTGTTCGTGTGAATATGGAATCTATCTGTTCCGAAGGGCTAGTCTAAGCTATGAAGATAATCCAGAATCTTGGTGGCTAAACACCCTTGATGTTTGACTAACTCATGCTACATATACACTAGGGGGTCAAGGGTCGTCCTCGGTGCACTGCACTCAGGAACTCAGGATGAAGGAGCACCACAAATTGAACAGTATTGCTCACCAGTGGGGAAAAGAGAGCTCCGGCAGTCAGAAGAGGAAGAAGGGAGGATAAGGTGGGGGTGGAACAATATTTTGGCAAATCAGTGACACATGATATGTCTGCCCATTATTCATTAGCAGGAATAAGCCCATGTCCTCCAGTCACATGGGATGAAAGCATCTTACATGGATCTCTGGTGGACGTAAAAGTTGCTATAGCCATTGCACAGAGTAATCAAGCAACACGTATCATCAAAGTCTATATATGAATGTACTTGAGCACCATTCCCTTCCGCATGGTAGTGATTTTAAGATATTTCTTTCTGAGGATAAACATCCCTTAATGTGTCTTGTTAAGGCTGCTACAGGATTCTCAGCTTTGTGTTTTAGAATGTCCTTCATTGCTTTCCCCAAATTCATACTAACTGCTGTTGAATTGATTTCAACTCATGGTGGGACTATATGTGCAGAGTAGGAATATAATTGATAGACTTTCCAACAATGTGACCTTTTGGAAGCAATTATTTTTCTGGGCTTTTCTTTCAAGGTGGTTCTGAGAGGGTTTGAATCTGAACCTTTCGTTCAAACTTTTGTGTCCTCCAGGGATATCTTCATTGCTATTTCAAATCAAAACCAAACTCATTGATGCTAAATCAATTCCAACTCACAACATCCTTATTGGGCAAAGAATTGCCCTGTATGGTTTCCAGTGCCGTGATCTTTACAGGAGCAAGTTGACAGCCTTGGGTGCAAAGCGATCCTGTGTTGCGCTGTGACCCTCTGAAAGGTTAGCAATTTGAATCTACCATCTGCTCCATGGGAAGGGGGGATATGGTGCTTTCTCTTCCTATCAAAAGTTACAGTCTTGGAAACGCACAGGGACAGTTCTACCCTGTCCTATAAGGTCTATGTGTTGGCAGTGAGGTTTTGGGTACTTTCTGTACTCTCTTAAAAGTTGAAAAGAATTCTGCATTAACACCTCCAATACCACATGAACAGGGACCCTGGGACTTCCCCGTTCTTTTCCAGTGCTCAAATGGACACACCCTTGGCTGCGGTACCACAGGTCCGAGGGTCACCTTCAGTTGAAATGCACTCAGCGACAGCGGGTTCAATGCTTTGTTTTAAAAGAAGACCTTTCTTAAAGAAACCATCTTGGTTTTTTTCATGGCTAAGTTTTAAAAAGACACCAGATTCTTCATTATGAGCAACAAAAATTTATTGAAAACTAACCAAATCATTCATATAGCTGTTTCCTTAGAAAATCTGACCAATGCTAAGCTGTCTACTTTGGTTTGAGAAGTGGATCTTCTTGCTTGTCTGGAATCACTCTTTATGAAGCCAGAGAGGTCACTCTTGCTTAGGCTCTCTGTGTCCTCGATGCTGTTTTTGGTGCTTCATGAGTTCCTCCTCTTTTTTTCCTCTGCATAATTCCCATCCACTCTGTGGTTCATTTGGATCTCATTCCAATGTGCCTCTTGAAGGATGGTTTGCTTAAATTACTGGTGGGGAGAAGACAGAGCTGAAGAGGAAATGCTTTCTCGAGTGGATCTTTTCCGTTGCTATTCAGAGCAACAGTTGCTCTACGTCCTTACGGTTGTGATCCAGAGCAAAACACATGTGTGACATGGGCGCACAGGTATTCAGTGAGCCTTTGACTTATACTCTTCTGGAGACTGCTGTGCAGCTCTAGGAATTTATCCCTGTGGAATCACAGATTATCTCTCTGGTTCATAATTAAACTGAAAAATTAGGCTTTGGAAAAGTCATAAAAGTATGAGTAAACTTGACATCTTCCTGAGTGATATATTTTACACCCACCCCCAAATCTGAAATTCATTTACTAAAGTTCTTTTCTGTTCCCTGAACTTTTCTGCTCTCTCTTTTTAGTTTTGGATCATCCTTTGTCATCCTGGTTATCAGTTCATCACAACCGTAAATCTTTAGTGTTTATTGTACAATAGCAAGGTTCCTAGAAGAATCTCTGGGATATTATAATTGCTCAATAAATTTATGTTTATTGAATGAACAAATAAATAAATAATAGTCTGGCTTTATAAATTAGAATGCACTGGAGTTCTGTGTCTCCACAATATAAATAAGCAATTGGAATGGGTAAACTTGTAATTTTGAAGTCTAGAAACAATTTCAAACGATGATGCCAGGAGCCTTCCTCCAGAGTCTATTGGTCAGCAAGAGTGAGTTCTTTATCAAAAAGCAGACGAGATGTTTCAGCCCATATAACAGTTCAAAAACACATTTCTCCCTCAAACACAGGCTCAATCAAGTCAGGAAGTTATTTATCTTTTCATACATAAAATTAGACACCTGTGCATTTAACACTGCAATGCAAAATGTGTGTGTATATCTGTGTGTGTGTGTAAACAAAGGTGATGGAAAAGAATGTGACTTTGGGAAGTTACCAGTTTGCCAGCACCTAACAGGCCCTGCTAAGTGGAGACACATGATCATGTTCAATCCGACTAATGAGCCAACTTCTTCTCGTACCTTAACCACTTCCCTAATTGCATTTTGAGACCTTTGTATTTCAGCAGAGACCCAGGATATCCATGCCTACTTTCAGAATATGGATCCTAATCCCATGAAAATAGAGAAATTTTAGTTGCTAATTCTTGCCTACTATGATGAAGGCTGGACAAATGTTTTAAAGTAAATACAGTTTGATCTTTTTCTTTTTCTTGAGAAGCCGAGAGGAACTCTAGTACAGTGGTTAGGTACTTGGCTGCTAACTGAAAAGTGGGTAGTTCGAGTCCGCCAGTTGCTCCCTGGGTGTAAGAGGTGGCAGCGTGCTTCTGTAAATACGACAGCCTTGAAAGTCCTATGTGCAGTTCTCATATGTCCTGTAGACCCACCGAGTCAGAATGGACCCAACAACAACGGGTACTGGGAGTCAATCACAAGGTAGGAGGGGAACCCCCGTAGTAGACTGACCTGAACAAACCCCCAGCCTCACCACCAAAGTAAAAGACAAAGGGTAACATTGTGGCAATCGTTCCCATAATGAAATTCTATCACAAAATGTATTTTCTTGGAGATGTTGTTGTTGTTAGCTGCTGTCAAATTGGTATCCAACTTGTGGTGACCCCATTCAGAGGACCAAATATTTTCATGTATAGGTCAACAAAATGGTGCCCATGGTAGATTGTTGCGATTTATTGGGCTTTTTATTGGCTAATATTAAGAAGTAGATAAACAGGCCTTTCCCCCCACCTAATTCATTTCAGTCTGAAAGCTCCACTGAAAAAAGTGTAGCCTCATAGTGACATATATGTCTCCAGTGATAGATGGATACTGGCTGCTCACAAGCCACATTGATGAGATTGTGAGCCTTATTCTTACTCCTGGAAGCCCTCATTCTACCACAGAGCCACCGCTGTCTCCATCCCTCTGAGAAAGACTAAACTTTAAAACCATGATTGCAAAGATAATAAATAAAACACCAAAAATGCAGTCGTTGAGGAAAGAATTTTCCAATAAACCTGAGTGGAATCCATTGACATTCCAACAGTTTACCTTTTCCTCATTAAAGCCTAGGGAAGAAGAACTAAAGCAATGTTCAGCAATGAAATCAGATGAAGAGGCATTGTTTATGGAATTTTTTTCCTTTCCTGGTATTGTTGCCTTCCCACATCCTATTGTGGCTCTTCTCAAACTTCATTTTGGTTATTCAGAGCAAGGAAACATATTTAGGGACACGTTAGCCTGCTCTAGAGACAGCTGCCCTAACATTTGGGGCGTCTGTGAGAAGGAATGCCTTACCGCAAGCAATTCCTATTGGAACGCACACAAGACAACATCTCAGAAGATCCCTCTTCTCTTCTAAGTGTAATGATACACCTAGCTTACAAAGAGAGGGCTCACTTAATGAATGCTTGAGATGAGCCTCTAGTCATCTGGCTAGGAAAAAAAGTTTGTATTTCAGAGCATAATACGTAGTTGCCTGTATTTGTAATCAAACAATTTTTATATTCATTTTTTATTGAACTACATATTAAATGGCAACCTTAATCTGTAATTATACCAAAAGTGGACATAATATGGTACCTGTAGAATCAAGGGTAAACCACAAAGTCAAAGAGCAACCACAGAACCACTCTCTCAGTCCAAGACTGGAGACTTTGTACAACCAAATGTGCAGATTTGTTTATTTTCCTTTTGAAAGAGGCTATAAATTTTGTTTTGCTTTGTTAACTTTTATAAGGATTCATTCTCATTTCCCTTCAAATAACTATGGTTGTTTAAACAAAATCATATATATATGTATACACACACACCAGGATATATAAAAGAACAGCTACAAATGAATTAACAGGTATCTATTTACATAGGAAGAAATTTAATTTTAATCATCCTATTTGTTTAAATAAATTGAAAAGCAGAAGTTACCAAACTCAATTTCCCTTTGCTGGGTTCAGTCATCCAAACATTTGTTGTTGATTTTTTTCATTGATTTAATGTTTTAGGATTAAATAGCTTTCAATGTGCTAAAACCAATCATCTAAACTATTAGGAACCAGTTAACTGTTCTAAATCACTGTATTTTTACATAAATGACCTGCACCTTTTACATTTGGTTCCGGACACTTCTTCCTCTGGAAGTAGCTTCTCAGAACATAAACTCACTTAGAGAATACTTCCAAGGGGAAGGGAGCAGTTGGCAAAAAAAACAACAACATAGAAAACCCATGATATTTGTACATAAATTCAGTAATATAATGCAATTTGTTATTTTTGTGGTGTGTATTGTCAGTCATTAAAGATTGTGTTAATTGAGATGTTCATTCTAATATTATAATATGCAATAAGATATTTTAAGAGAAAAGGTTGTTACCCAAATTTCAAGATATTTTATTTTTTCCTAGATGAAAAATATGCTTTTTTAAACTATTCACTAAAAAACAATAAAATAAAATAGAGTTCCAATGATCACAATATATATGATTTCACATCTATAGCACAATACAACTTCCCCTCAGGACTAGTATTATAAAATCACAGTATGCGATTCTAAAAAATGTCTTGCTTTTAACATAATAGAAAAATTTAAGTTAAATCAAATTTTATTTAAATTAAAAGAGTTGCCTGAAGGAGCATTCATTCTTCATCTATTAACATTAACACTTTTATAATAAAAATTAATTCATAAAATTTAAGAATGCAACATGCAAAACTGAAATAACATTTTTGTGAACAGGGGGGCCAAAACTTACAATTCCAAATTAAATAGTTTCTTGTCATTTTCTCTTGTTGAAAACATTTCAACTGTGAAATTAACAAGTTTGGGACAAAATTAGGCTGCATATACAATGGAACCAAATATACTTAGAGAAACCGTCGGTTTTTTCCTTAAAATCCACTAAGACACTAATAAAAAGGATGATGGAGCAACAGAAAAAAGCAAATATTCTCTAACTGTTCATGTTTCTATTGTATATAATACATAAAACTTTTGGTAGTTAGAGGGATGATTAATTAAAATACACCATCTCTACCTCGGAGGAAAACACGCCACTGTAAAGAAGACAACTACACAGCTTTGCAGCGGCATCTGTCTAGCGCTACATGAGAACAACTTTAAAAACTGCTTTGGTTGGAAGCAGTTGTAGGTAAAATACCTCAGATCAACTGCAGATTCAGGTCCAGATTAAAATAATAAGGAGAATATCACAAAAATGTAAGTCACACATATTTTTGGCTTCCCAGGGCATGTAAAAAGTTATGTTCATCCGATTCAGGAGTCCATGAAATGAACATACAGCTTTATAGTTGCTCAAAACAGGGTTGCCATAAACCTTCAATTTATAAAACATACAGTATCTAAAAAATACAGGGCAATAAAATGAAACATGCCTGTAATTGTGATCACTAGATAGCAGGATTATAATATTAATGTCGTGGAATTTAAGGTAGGAGTCTCTTACTTTCTAAAATATTGTTATATGATCTATGTAATGCAGAACAAACACAATCAAAAGTAGTATACTGTGCTTGACATTCTAAACCCAAATTAACGCTGTTTACTGTGTTCTTTGTACAGGCAATTGTACTCAGAGACACTTAAGAGACTAAGAACAAACAGGAGTTGAAGAGTCTTCTTTCAAAAGCTCTCTATCCTCATTCCCACCTCTCTTTATCCAGTCTATTACTCAGAATATTTCAGGTTATTCTGGGATAATAAACATGCCCAATATTTCAAAGGTTTATCATATCAAAATATGTCTCATTCAGATGGCTCATGATGAGGGTCTGTTGGCTCTGCTCCTTCTAGCATTTACAGACTCAATACAAATAAAACTCACTGGCGATGAGTGGACATCCACGCATAGTGACCCTGTAGGCTAGGGTAGAACTGCCCCCAAGAGTTTCCAAGATTCTAACTTTTTATGGGACTAGAAAGCCCCACCTTCTTCTGAGGAAGTGGTAGTGTCAAGCAGCTGATCTTGTGCTTAGCGGCAAGTACGTAGCTACTGTGTCAGCAGGACTTGATACTAGGTGTCATTATGCTGATCTTGACCCCTATCTTTCAGAAAGCTTCAATGGTGTGACCTTTTGGAAGCAGATCCCACCTTTCTTCAGCGAACCTCACAGTAAATTCAAATCCTTAACAATTTTCTAGCTGAGTGCTTATTATAATATCTTAGAATCTACATATGGCCTGCAAATTCACTAGCGAAGGAAAAGAGGGAAAATGGCCAGTTCCAAATAAGTTAGACCAGAATTTACACATACCAGTTGGAGAACTTCTACTCCATGTCAAGAGGGTCTGGCAAATATTGGGAAAAGTTATGAAATATTAGTTGATCTCTACCACATTCAGATAAAATGATAATTATGATGAATTTTTCTTTGCTACAGAGAACAAAACAGGCAGGGAAAGTGACACAAATTCATTTTCTACAAGACCTAGGCAAATGGTCAGAGAATAGAAGTCATTCTCATAGAATTATAGTGGCTAATTTTGGGTATCAATTTGGTTAGACTTTGGTTCTCAGTTGTCCAAGTGCATGAAGAAGTTTTGTATGATTAGATAATGGGCCTTGTGTAATGTAATGTAATGTAATGTAATATAATGATCGCCTTCCATAATTTAATGTAATGTAGTCAATTAAACCTTTAAGGTCATACTACTATGGTGGACCCTGTACCTGATTATTTCTGAGTTATAAAAACACAAGTATAGATGTAGAGACACAAACACAGGGAAAGAGTGGTGATAGGTGAAGGACCGAAGGAATGCCAGGCACCAGAAGCTAGGAGAGAGGCTCACAGAAGCTACAGCCAGACAGGAGACCCTGAGTTTTACTTTTGGGCTTCAGAACTGAAAAAATAAACATCTGCTCTTTAAAGCCACTCAGTTGTGGCATCTGTATTGCAGCATCACTTGTGTTTTAGGATTCAAATAGTACTCCAAATTTGAAACATAATTAAGGAGAAAGTTTATGAAGTCTTAAACAGGAAATGACAAGGCAGAAACAAAGTCATATCATCCAGAGGAGGGAAACCATTAGCACCAAGTCCTAATGTCATCCAGTGGTTTATAGAGAATTGGAACTTACACAGGACATGAGAGAGGAAAGGGTCACAGAACCGTGACTGGCAGTAGATCAGTACATCACAGGTTCAGGCCGGACATGGAAATGGGCCCATGATGGGGACAGGTAATTGTACAAGATAGAGCAATTTACAAGACTGGTCCCGAGCCTTTGGGACAAAGCGGTCAGGACATAAGTCATGGCTATGCAACCCCAGTATAGCCTCTCCAACAGGGACACAGCCAGTCAAACCCTTAGCGGAGACTGTCCCTCCCTAGACCGGGTAAGGGGGTGGAAGTACGTTCTAATATACACTGTCTGAAGGCTACATTGTTGACTTTTCTGCTTCATGCTCGGAGGGAATCCAGTGGAAGCCTAATCCATGTGGAGACTGCAAACAAGTTTTAGGATTTCACTATGATCTGTAGTCTTTTGTAAACCTACAATTCAGAATTTAAGTACTAATATACCAGGGAGCTAAGATACTTTTAACGCTGATATGTCAGTTATCTCATCTTTCTATTCTTAATCTCCTTATGAGAGAGTGCTGTAGGGGTTATGCATTGTGCTGCTAACCTGAGGCGCAGCAGTTCAAGACCATCAGCTGGTGTGACTCCCATAAAGAGTTACAGTCTCAGAAACCCACAGGGGTAGTTTAACTCTGATTTATAGGGTTGTTATGAGTCAATGTTGACTTGATGGCAGTGATGAGGTATAAATATTTTTATAATCCAAAATCACACTTCCTTCATAATATCTTATGTAAAATGATTGTAAAATGACAGCATCTGACTTCCTCTAACTTCTCACAGAGCAAGGAAGAGAATCACCATCAGCAACAGCCAAGGCTGATTCTTCTGGGGCAGAGGTCGGAAATAACTTTGCCCTCCAAACTTTTGACCAGTTCTGACACCAATTATCCATCCCATGGCACCCTACTTCTTGGCTAGGACTGATCATTTGTTCCAATGAACAAACAGAATGTATAGAGACTCGTTAAAGTTATGGGGATTATTAAGAAAGTAACAATTCAAGATCAGAAATGCTCAGGATTAAGCTCTTTTGATCAGGATCGCCTTCTCTCAGCCACATTATGTATGTCTCTCGGATCCCCAGCCTGGTCCCCGCAACTTGGGCAAGTGTTACAAATCTCTCTTAGCTCTGTCAGTGAATGCTCAAAGGTGCCCCACACCATGAGCAGCCTTGCTGCCTGAAGGTACTCATGCCAGTGCTCTGGAGGGTAGAAAACCTGCCATTGAGCTCAGGGTTATGTTGTTCCCGGTGGCACTGCTTCTCTGCCACTGCTGCTGCCTTTCTGTCTCTGGTATCACAGCTCTGCCTCCTGGATTGGGGAAGTCCAGTGCCGGGATCACCAGTCCAAAAGACACAGACCACTCCCGAGTCTCTTCCCTGGTGGCAATGAAGCCTGCTCTTTCCACCTCTGAAATGGCTCATTCCATTTGGATAGCAAAAGTGATTGATCTTCACACACATTGTTTGCCTGCTCCTACCCCAGCAGGGTGCTGTCTGCCTCATTTACATTTTTAGCAAGTTAGTCCACCCCCTTGGTGGGCCACAAGTATCTAACATTTGTAAAGGGTCACCCAGTCATACACAAATGATAACTAGAAGAGCCATATTCAGTCATTTACAACACTGTGCCTGAGAATGGTTTGGATAACACAGCCAAATTCCTGATGGTCTCTGCCTTCCTTGTGAGGGTGTCCTCACTTCTTAATCGCTTCTTGCTGCTTAGACGCCACTCTTTTCCTGATGCTAGGGCACAGTCGCTTCTTGCTTCACATTGCAGCTGCCATCCAAACCTTCATTCCTTCTCCCTGACACACTCAGCTATAAGCCCGAAGCTTGAACCCCACCACACTGTGCCCTCCTTGTGAAAATACTGACTGATCCTGAGACGCAGGCACTCACTTTCCTGAGATGTTAGGACCTGGATGAAAGTCGGTCTCTCTGGACTACTGTGCAGACATTCCTCTCCACTTTCCACTTCCTTTCCAGGGACTTGTCCTCAGCCCATTTTAGTCACTCCTTCACATTATGCTGATTTTGATATTAACATTAAACAGCACTCCGCAGCGTAAAACCCTCAGGCTATCACTGGCTGCCAATAAATCTCCTTATTCTAGTCTGATTTCAACAATCTTTCTACCCTGCACAGGCTCACAGGCATTCATCGCACCAGTTCTTAATTGCTCCATGCTCCCTAGTGTTGGAATGACCATCTGTTAGGGTTTTTGAAAGGATAGCCTTTTGAAGCCTGAGAACCCAGAATATTAAGAAATAATACGTGCTGTGCTGATAACTTCAAGGTCAGCAGTTCTAAACCACAAGCTGCTGTGAGGGAGAAAGATGGAGTTTTCTACTTTTGGAGTCACAGCCTCAGAAATTAATGATGGCAGTTCTATCCTGTCCTGTAGAGCTGCTATGAGTTGGCTTGGACTTGGTGGCAGTGAATTTGAACAATGAATTGTATGATTGAATCACTTAATTCCCTTCACATCTCTTCTGACTCAACATTCCAATCAACTATTATAAACATTGGGCAATAGGGGTCCACACACAAAATTTCTACACATGATTCATCCAAATATTAATATTTGAAATATAATTGACTCATTTATCACAAACATTTCTGAAGAAAGAGTTGGAAGGACTTGTAACGATGGTAGTTTATTTTAGCATAATTTTTTGTGTGAAGTAGCCAAGATTAAAGTGAATACATTTCAGTTTTTGACCCTTCTCACGATTTTAGAGAGGAGTTTTAATGGCCTAGGGGATTAAGTATTGGACTGTTAACTTCAATGTCAGCAACTCAAAACTGTCAGTTACTTCTTGGGAGAAGATAAGGCTTTCTACCCAGGAAAGCTTTCCAGTCTTGGAAACCACCAGAAGCTGTCTTACCATGTCTGAAAGGATTGTTATGAGGCACTATCAACTCAATAACAGTGAGTGTAGTTTGTGTTTTCTTTTGGAAGGATTTTAGAGATTTAGATTAAAATTTTAAAAGTCAGAATCTTGGTTATACTTAACAGTTCTACTTCAGGGATTTAAGTTTCAAAATTGACACAACCACATTAAGCGGAAATAAAATTAAAAATTTATTTTCAAATTTTGCTAATGAGTTATTATCTAAACTTCTTTGATGTTTGGATCATATGGATTAAATATTAGTCAGCCATTAAAATTTTATTTTAAAACATGTTACTAGAATTACTAAAATTGAAAGTAGCAATTATGAAAATGTTGTGTCAAAATTAAGATTTGCACTCTCAGTTTTGTAAGATAAAATGTTTATGTAAATGTGCATGTTGAAATACAAATATTTACACGTATAAATAAGCAAAGATGTCAAAGACAACCTTCAAAATGTTCCTTGTTAGGGTTTGGGAAATAAATAAAAACACACACAAAATATATAGATAATGTACCATATTTTTACAAGAAAAAAAATCTTGCTGATGAAAGTATTTATAAGCAGAATAAATCCTATACCTTGTCTCTGAAAAACCTATCCCCACTGCACCTAATTAGAAGTAGCCTCCCATTCGTGCCATCTAAACTTCAGTGCACTGGAAATCTAGCTTACTGCCAGAACTGATTATTGCTAGAAATAATTTAGACCAGAAATATTAGAAAGAATTCATTGAAAACCTTGGCTGCTTTATGAATTTATTAAAATAGCAGACTCTTGGCAGAATAGCCTGCATAAACTCTTTTTACATCTCCTTAGTATCTCCAGGGTCATCAAAACATGAAACCATTGTGAGGACAGGTCAATACCCTTCTTATAGTCTTTAAATTTCGGAGTGAAATTTAAATTTGTGAAATTTCTGCTTTTAATTATTCATAGCCAGTGAGCAGGTGAAATTATTTAACTCCTCTAGGAACATGTGTGGACTGAAATCAGCAGTTTTATATTAAGAGCTTTTCCTTTGGGAAAACCTATATCAGATGATAGGGACCCTCTAAACTGCCCTATCTACAAGCAGAATTAATCACTGTCATTCCTTTTCAGCAGCTGAAAGGCTTCAACAATGGAATCATGCCCCCATGACAGCTCTGATCATGCAAGTCAAAGGCAAAGCCAGACTTGTGTATATTGTGTGCCACTGAGTTGATTTTAATTCACAGCTATATATAGAACAAAGCAGCGCCGACCCATAGGGTTTCCAAGGCAGACTGCTACATGAGTATCATCTTTTTCAGTAGTCTCTTCCCCATATGGCATAGACTTTCCATTCCTTTGGCTACGGATGAAGTTCAAGGAAGGTATGAACAGTTAAGCTGATTGGCTGCTGTGATGTATGTTATAACCTCGCAATGAGTGACTTGCACACTTAAAGGTGAGCTATGTATGGACAACTTGAAACTGACAAACAACTTCTAATGTCAAAAACAACTGCTTTTCTGTGACATGATGTGACACGATATTCAGCTCCTCTGTTAGATAGTCTAAACCAATCCTTGACTATGAATTTTGACATAGTTTCCCTGGTGTGTTATGAACCAGATGTCCCTGAAAAAGATTTATTTGACACACCAGAGTTTCACTAAGCCAATTCCAAAACATGGTGGCCCCACATGCAGCAGGTTAACACACTACTCTGTTCTGCAGCATCCTTGCAAACATTGCTGTGCTTTAGCTCATTGTTGCAACAATGGTGTCAATATCACTCTTGGGTAGTATTTCTTTCTTATTTTACTGTAACGGCTAGAGCTTATGTCAACTAAAACCTCTGGGAAAAGGATAGGGGTGAAATTCCAACCTATCAATTGGGTCACATTCTGATGAAACCTTCTTGGAGGTGTGGCCTTTTGTAGAAAAGAGAGACCAAGCAGAGAAGAAGATAGAGGAAAACCCTGGATGAGCAAAACACGATTAAAAAAACAAATGCAAATGATTAGGGCAAAGATGGTACAGATGTGCTTTGTACAATTGATGTATGTCTATGTATGGATTGTGATAAGAGTTGTATGAGCCCCTAATAAAATGTTTTTAAAAAACCAAATGCAATGTAGGAGGCCTTTCACTTTAATATTGTAAGCCCTATTATACAGCCATGGTAATCAAGGCAGAATAGTATTGATTGGTATAATGATAGAAATGAGAACCAATGGATTAGAATTGAGAGTCCAGAAATACAACCAAGACCCTACAGTCACCTGATCTTTCATAAAAGGCTAAAATGCATTAAGTGAGGAAGGGATAAACTTTTCAATAAAGGATGCTAGAAAAGGTGGATTGTCATGTTCAAAAAAAAAATTAAACAATACCCATACTTCACATCATGTACAAAACCCAACTCCAAATTGATTAAAAACTAATTATAAACCCTATGTCCATAAGGATCACCATTAAACATAATAGAAATAAACTAAAGTCCTTAAAACCTGGCATACATACACTATCAAATATAAAAAATGCTCGTAGTACAGAAGACAAAATAGAGGACTGGGACCTCTTAAAAATATTGCATTTATGTACATCAAATGTAGACAAGTAAAAAGCATCATCAAAATAATAAAAGAAAAACCTACAGATTGGGAAAATTGTTTGATAATAATAAATCAGATAACAGGTTAATTTTAAAAATCTATTGTGGTATTCCAGCTTGACTAGAGAAACAATCCATATATGTATCAGAGAGCTTTATATCAAAGAGTAATTGTAGATTAATCAAAAATCTCTGCCCAGTTCAGATCAAGTCCATAAGTCTGATATCACTCCATAAATCTAATACTAGTCCATAAATTCCTCTTCAGACTCATGCAGCACATGCAATGATGCCAGATGCAGGAAGATTGCAGCTGGGCAGTGAAATGTCCTTTGCGTCTAGAACATTTGGTGTGGAATAGTGGCGGATGCGTCTACAGGGCTCTGGCTGCCATCAGCCTGGCTCCATATGGCTTGTCAACAGGAATGTGAATCAGAGAAAGAGAGTGTGGCCCTTCTCTAGGAAGAAAAATAGAAAGTCCCAGACTCCTCATGAGGAGTCCACACCCACACAGAGAACTTATTGGCTATGACCTGATTGGCAGTCTAGACTCCACTCCTTCACTCATAGTATCCTCAAGTTGACATGTGATCATGTAACTGCCACATCTATAGAAAATAAATCCTATTAATAAGAAAAATACAAGTATTTTAATAAAAATGGGCACAACGCATGAATAAGTAATTTACTAAAGATGACATACAGGTAGCCTAAAATCATATAGAGAACTTTTTTTTCATTAGCCATAAGAGAAATATACAAATTAAAACAACTCAAGATACAAATACAAGAAATACAAATTAAAACAAAACAAGATACGACCTCACCAACATTTTTAGCAAAATTCAGAAGACCAGAAATTAAATATATGTTATACAGGATGTGGTGAGATTAGAATATTTATATGTTGCTGGTGGAATTGCAGAATTGTAAAACCACTTATGAAAAATAATATGGTGCTTTCTTAAATAAATGCAAATACAAATACCTTATAATCCTGCAATCTCTCAACTTGGTATATATCCTTAAGAATTGAAGAACAAAACATGAACAGACATGCCCACCATGTTTACTGCAGTAATATTTCTAGAGAAAAAGGATGGAAACAATCAAAAGCCCTTTCTGTAAAGGAATGGATACATAAACTCTGATGCATACGCACAGTGGACCTTTATGTGTCTTTAAAAGACAATCATGATCCTGTCAAATGCTTTATGGCTTGGACAAATTGGAGGACATTATACTGAGCAGAGTGAGTCAATCTCATAAAAATAAATATTTTATGATGACATTATTATAAAGAAAAGAAGAGAAAAAAAAGGTTTCACTCCGATGAGGCCACAGCAGCGGGGGCAGGGGATGCAAGGGAGGGAAGGGCAGGAAGGAAGGAAGAAGAGAGGGTGGGAAAAGATACAAAGAAGAAAAATACAAAGAACCCCATAAAGCGGGGGTTGACTGGGAGACTGGTGCATCTCCATATCACATGTCTCCTTTGTGTTACGGTCCACAAACAATAGGGAACAGGCAAATCCATCTATGAAGAGAACGAAAGAAGTGGGAGTGGGAAAGGGGAGCAAAATCACAGCGAAAAACAACCCCCTCCAGACTCCTTACCCACCAGCCCTAACCATTTCTCTGCGTGGCTAAGAAAGGAGGCAAAGAAAAAGTGAAACCAACTTAAGCTTTATTGTGATCACAACTTTCTCCCTAGAGTTGCTGGTGGTTTTGAGGCACCAATCCTGTAGTTAGTAAATAAGCCATTAGGGCCTCCTTTTGCAGCCTAGGGCATTGTAAGCCCTAATAGAAAAACCAGGGTGTTGGGCTTCGGAAGTGGAAGAGTTGACTATGAAGTGCTACAGGAAGGGAAGGGAGCTAGGGGCTTTGTTTAGACCTAGAGGGCTAGCCCTTATTGCAAACATCCATTTATCCCAAATAGCTTTGTGATTATATTATGGTATAAAAATGGGCCAAGTCAATCCAGTTTATTAATGATATAGTTATTTTTCCTGTGATAGTATGTAATAAAGATTCATGGCATTTATATTTTGCCTAGATTTTCCTATGTTTATATTAGAATCTGGGATCATTTATCCTATTTCCTGAGCTTAAAATTATTCCCATATTCTAATACACACACACATACAATCCCACTTTATATAATTAAGGATATATGAAACAGATTAGTGTGCCCCCGTCATCCAAACAAAAAAATTAATTTTATGTATCCTCTGGAAGACATATTAATCTTCCAAGGATAAAACATTATGCAGATTCTATGCTTTCCATGTTAGCTTTTTTTTTTTTTAATTAGGGGCTTTTACAACTTTTACAACAATACATCAGTTGTATCAAGCATATTTGTACATATGTTGCCATCAAAATTTTCTAAACATTTACTTTCTATTTGAGCCCTTGACATCAGCTTCTTTTCCCCCTCCTTCCCCAACCCTCCTACCCTTGATAAATTATAAATTATTATTTTCATATCTTACACCAACTGCTGCCTCCCTTCACCCATATTTCTGTCGTTCATCTTCCTCATATTGGTTTTAAATTCTGCCCAAATTTCATTTCCTTTTTCATACAGATACAGCAATATAGAACCGTATTTATACATTAAAGCGATTCAGAAAGATTTTAGATGGATTATAACATTCACAAAGGACTATCCTCAACTGTCAACTCTACTCGCTGCCATCAAGTCAATTCTAACTCCCAGTGAGACCCTTTAGGAGAGGTGAGCTGTGTCTCGAAGACTACACCTGTTCGCTTGAGCAGAAAAAGCCTCGTCTTTCTTCCACTGAGCAGCTCAGGATTTCACACACCTTGTTGATCACTGTCCAATGCACAACCCCAATGCCACCAGGAGCCTAGGTGAGAGATAAACCAAATGAAAGGGGGGCTGTCCAGCGGATTCTGACTACTGGTGACCCCATGGACTATGCTCATAGGGTTTTTAATGACTGAACTTCAGGAAATCAGTCCCTTGACCTTTCTTGATGTGCTTCTGCACATGCTGAAGCCATCAAACCTTTACTTAGCAGCTGCGCACCCAATTTTCCTTTTTTATGAGTGATCTGTATTTTTATCTAAAGACCTTCAGTGTATATGCTATAGTTTTTGTTTGTTTCTTTGTTTTTGATGTCTGCCTGCAGGAAAAGTTTGGGAAGATGAAGCTAGGATGTCCTTTGGCAGTGAAGATGGAGACATTCTGACTCCTGAACTTTGGCCATGTTTTCAGGATGCCTCAGTGCCTGGAGAAGGACAGCGTGTTTGATCAATAGATGATCAGAGAAAATTAGTCAGACGCATTTGACCCATAGGTCCAGCAAGGTGCTCAAGCACAACCATGATTGTGAGGCCAGAGCCAAACTGAACCGTCTTTCAGCCTGTAGTCCATGGAGCTGCTATGCGCCAGCATGAACTAGATGACGCCTAATGACCACCATCAACTGTGAGCAAGTTTAAAAGCCCTTTAAATAGCATAGTTGGGGTTCTAGAAATGGTCCTATCTAATTGAGTGAATCTAAATATGCTTATTTTCTTAAGGTATTTCTTCATATGTAAATTGAAAGGATTGAATTAAATGGTTCCCTTGTGGGAAGTGATTGTAACATTAAAGGACTACTTTATGTCACTGATTTTGACTTAAAGAGTCGGAACACGCAGGCTGCATTTCAGGACTCCAGCTGACATGACTTTTGCCAACAGATGCAGAGAGGGACAGACGGCTTGTGGAATTCCTTGAGGTGATGTTACATTATGCCAAAAATACCTACTAGGGTTTTAAAGAAATGCCAGACATTTTAGCAGAGTCTTAAGAATTCCTGTAGAAATGTTTTCCATAGGAGCTGTCAATTTTAATGTGCAAATTTTATTGTGATGTCATCATGGGGCATTTTCTCCTGTCAAATATATTTTCAAGAATAAGCCTTATGGAGACATTTCTTTATGAAAGACTCTAATGAGTGAGGGTGGTAATTTTATTAGCCTCTAAGAGAGCACTGTATATGGATATGTTCCTGTGTAACTGTATCCATTGATGTTGTTCTGGCCAATGATTTGTTTCCAACTTGAGTCAACTGTAAACACCAGGACAGTAACAAAAACGTTGCCTTTCATGATTTTAGATTCTTCTGTTCCCTATGTCAACGTTCATATTGCCATATAGCAACCGATTTATGTGCATATGTACATACGTATGCATGCCAATTGTAGTATTGAGGAAAGCCTCTGATTTTGAGAGAATGGTGAGCAGCTTGAGTGTGTCACCTGACACCATGTGTAGGGCGTCCTGGAGGAGGCCCTCTGGTCATGGTGCCTAGGCCCTTCTGCACACTCAGTCACTTCTGATTTTCCGTCCTTCCTTTACATGAGTAATTTGATAAATTAGCTCTCTGAAAACTTTGTAAGCTCGAGCTTTAAAGTTCCCAAGACTTCCTGAAAGTAGCGTTGTAATCATAAATCATGGTCAAAGATTATCATCTACTATAAATGGATCCATTAGGAATCCACAGCAAAACCCTATTCCAGCGACAGATGGGATGTTCCACATGGTATGCGGAAGCAAAATTGAGACCTTTCACCACCCCTAAAGTGAATTATGGGGAAAGGCATACGCATTGCATTCTATACATTCTAGTCAGAGGAAACACACTCGTGAACAAATACTTAGATATAAAGCCAGCCAGCCCCTAACACTATATCTTTGCCTCTGGCACTGCTGATGTAAATGATAATCCTGTGAGAACTGTGCTTATCTTTCACCATTGTAAAGTGTATTGTGACTACAACAGAGAAATGCGAGGAAGTAGATGGCATAACAAGTTATCATTCCAGACTGTCTCCCTGCCCACACCCCCTCCTCCAGCTCCCAATACAATAAGAATTAAACAACAAAATGACATTCACCTTCAAAGGACTTTGAATAGGAGAATGAAGCGAAGCATCAGGGAACTTCAAACAAGCATGAGCGAAAATATCCATAAGGAGTTGCATACTTTAGGAAAATGGCTTTTCCTGCTGTTTTTTTTCCCTCCTTGGCCATATGGAATGCTGGCTGCTATGACTTCAGGTAGGAGCACCAGAAAGGACCTACCGTATATACTCGTGTATAAGCTGAGTTTTTCAGCACAAACAATGTGCTGAAAAACTGGGGTTTGGCTTATACACAGGTCAGTGGTACCCCAGCGAGGTGTAACATCTCGCTTCCTCCCCTCCCCCCCCCCCCCCCCCCCCGAGGTAACAGGACAAGAGCCCGTTATCTCGCAGGTGATTGCCATTTCTCCCCTATTCATTCAAAGCCCCACTGACACTATAAGGCTTTGAATGTTTGTTTACTCACATCTAACCAATCAGATCCATCCTATGACATGGATGGCTCCAATTCACAGAAACACCCGTAGTGATTCACTTACGCTGACAGCTGAACTGGTAAGGCTGTGTCTGTGGCTGCGCTCTGTCTCTCCCCTCTGGTCTCTGTATTAATTCACATCCTGCATACCCCACCCGCACAGACACCACCCCCCTCCTCCCCGCAAACACACTGCAGGAGTAGGGGGGTGAGGGAGTGGGTGGGAGCATTACGATGAAAGTTATTTTTCAAAGTCTTGGTTTTTTATCCTATTAGAAATGGATACTCTTGAATCAAAACAAAAATGCCGGTCATATGAGGCTGGTTTCAAAATGAAGGTTGTGTCACGAGCAGAAGAGAGCAATAACAGTATTGCAAGTCGGGAATTCTGTGTTGACGAAAAGCAAGTGAGGGAGTGGTGGAAAATGAAGGCTGACTTGGGACAGATTCTAAAATCTAAAAAAGCTCGTTGTGGTTTGATGTCTTTTTATGGGGCTCTAAAGAGTGAATTGCATACATGGGTTATGAAGTGTCGTCAAAATGGTTACTGCGTAACACACATGGGAATCCGCATACATGCTCTACAAATGACTAAGGATGACAAATATAAAGCACCATGGATTGAAAAATTTGCTGCATCAGCAGGATGGTGTGCCTGCTTCATAAATAGGTTTGGCCTAGTATGTTTGAGACAAAGAGCAAAGATTTCCCAGAAATTGCCACAAGACCTTTAAGGAAAAATTACCATATGTCATTCCAGTCATTTACTATAAAACAAAGAAGGATTTATAATTGTAATCTGGCAGATATTGGGAATATGGATGAAACTGCCATGATTTTTGATCTTCCAAGCAACAGAACTGTGGCAAGTATAAGAGAAAAAACAATTTTTCTCAAAACCACAGGAAATGAAAAAAAAAACAACAACAACTTTACAGTTGTTCTGTCATGTTTGGCTAATGGAACTAATATGCATCCTGCCATTTTTAAAAGAAAGATTTTGCCTAAAAAGATCAATTTCCCACCAAGAATGACTGTGCATGCACATGTTAAAGCCTGAATGAATGAAGACGGAACAAAAAAATGGCTGGAAGAAATTTGGAACTGACGACCAGGAGCAACCTTAAAGAAAAAGCCATCATTACTTGTTTGGGATATGTTCAGAGCCCACCTATCGGATGACATAAAAAAAAATTGGCAAAATCTAGTAAAGTTACTTTAACCGTTACTCCAGGTGGGCTTACATCTGTACTGCAGCCTCTGGTTGTATATTTGAATAAGCCTTTTAAAGACAGTGTGCAAAGGATGTGGCATGAATGGATGTCATTTGGTCAAGTCTGACTAACAAAAGGAGGAAATCTCATTAAGCCTGACACAGAGTTAATAGCAAAGTGGGTTCAAGATGCATGGGAAGACATTCCAGAAGACGTGGTGTCATGTGCCTTCCAGAAATGTAGTATTAGTAATGCTATGGGTGGCAGTGAAGACTGTGCTTTGTATGAAAATGGCAGCAGTGAAGGTGATGACAGTGATCTCAGTGAAGACAGCGTCTATGATGACCTCACACCAGCTGAAGCTCTGCATTGGGATGCGGGTTGACTTATATTCGAGTATATTCGGTACTCTGCTAACCATGGCAGCCACTGTCTGTACAGAGAAACAGGATCCAAGGCTTATGCTTTAAAATAAACAAGGTGGGTCTTCCTGGGCATCTACTTGAAGTGTGCCAGCACCTTCATCATCCAAACAGTCAGTCGCAAGACATTTGCAAACTACAGAAATCCTTTGCTGTAGAGTCTGTTCCCTCACCCAAGCCTCTGACGCTAATAGCACAGATCGGCTGGAGAGTTGTTTTACTGTCTACTCCCCTTTCCAGTCAGTCCTGAACACTGCTGACGGAAGCCACTGTAGTGTGCCAAGAAGTAGGAATCTCTAGTGGCGGGCATATACTCCAGATGGTTTTGATAGCAATGAGATGGACTTCTCAGGGTTTTTTTTTAGAGTGTGCCAATACTTCCCTACTCAGACACTGTCAGCTACACACCTACTGAGATTTTTGGCAGAGGCTCATGCAGTGAAGTCTGCTCTCCCAGTCAGCTTTCTACCAGCCTCCCTGCACTTTCTACCAGACTCCATCGCTCAGGCCACTGATATCAACATGACAAATCTCCCAGGGAATCAGTTCAGGAGTGTTTGCTTTCCCTTTTGATTGGTGCTGAGAACTGCTGACTGAGGCGTCAGTGTGCTGCGAAGTAAGCCTATTTAGTCACAACCAGCGTACTACAGAGAGGGCTCTGAGAGTTAACAAGGCAAACCTACTTGGAGATCCACGAGGAGTGTGATAGCCTCTTCTTCATCTGGGGACTATGCCGCTGTCACCTGGAGACTTCCTGCGCATTGCTATGTTAGCCCTGCTCACCTATTAGCACTCTATCTCATTGAAAGCACTCTGGCCTTGTAAACCAACAGAACAAATGTCCACGGGAGTGAATTAGGGGGTTAATTTGCCCCCACTTCCAGTGGGGGTTGTGAACTGAGGCTACAGCATATTAAGAAACAGTAGTCGTGAGTGGAGGCTGCACTCACAGCCAACAATCCACCTGGGGGACTCTGATAGCAACAAAATCAACCTCCACAGCAATCTACCACTCATTCCACAACCTGGTCATGCTTGGTTTCAAAGGTCTAGACCTTAACTGTTATAAAATAAATTTCTGTTCTTTAAAACCACTTATTTGTGGTATTTTGATATGGAAATACTAAGTCAAAGTCTATATATGGACATGAATATATTAATATATAATATATATGCTATATTAAGATATATGAGTATATATGTGTACATATATGCATACATATATATATCCCCATGGAATAGTGGGTTAATACCAGTTTAGCTGTGAACTGAAAGGTTAGCAGTTTGAAACCATCAGCCAATCTGTGGGAGAAAGATGAGACTTCCTATTTAGGAAATATTTACAGTCTTAGAAACTCACAGGGTTGCTATGAGTTATAATTGACTCAATGGGGTGAGTTTTTGAAATATATATGTATACTGTAATCAACAACTGCAGATACATTGTTTTCCAATGCAAGTGGAACATTAACTGAAACAGGTGTTCCCATACTGGGCCACAATGCAAATCATAACAAATTTCAAATGATTTAACAATGAAAGTATGTCAAACAAAAATGCAATTTTGTTGAAAATAAACCAAATACACACAAATACAAAAGATAAGCAGTAAACTCCCTGAACTTTGAAAAATAGGAATGCATTTGTGTGTTAGTCTGGGTAAACTAGAGAAATAAATCCACAGACACGCCCATGTGTATAAGAAAGAGCTTTATATCAAAGAGTATTTGTATATTAAGCCTAACTCAGTCCAGTCCAGATCAAGTCTATAAGTCCTGTATTAATACATATGTCTGATACCAGTCTATAAATTCCTCTTCTGACTCACACAACACACGCAATGCTGACAAATGCAGGAAGATCACAGGCCAATGGTGGGAAAGTCTTGTGGATCCAGTGGCAGAGGAAGTTCTCAGTGCTGGTGTGATGTATGTTTACATACCTATGATTATTAATTATCAAATTTTTGTTTTGTTCACTTATAAAGTAATATGTCTACATGAGGGTGACACGTTTTGAGTTATATGCATTTCAGTTTTATCCTGTCAGGCACAAATGATTTTACTTTTGTTTTGTTTAAAAATTATATATGGCTATGTGAAATGGTCAAGTTGACAAGGGGTTGTCTGTGGTAGTTACATAATCTGTCAATTTGTGAAGAGGGAGAGTCTAGCCTGTCAATCAGGCCATAGCCAATGAGGCCTCTGTGTGGGCATGGCCTTCTCCAGATGATTCTGGGAACTCCTTTCTTCCTCCCTGGATGGGGAACACACATAATACTTGTTTTGAGACATTCCTGATGACCAGCCAGATGGAATACTCTGATGGAGCCAGAGCCCTGGAACTGGAGAATCCACGTGTGTACAAAAATATTAGTAAATATCAATATCCATTGTTTTTAAAGCTATTAACAAAGTGAGGGTAGAGGGAAACTTCATTATACTAATTAATGACATTGTTAGGTTTTGTATCATAACAAATCACCTCAAATTTAGTGACGTGATAGACATATTTTGTTACTCTTAATCCTGTTGATTAACTGATTTAGGCTAACTCACAACTAGTGAATAGAATAAAATAAGCAAATGTATGTTATCCAATAAAAATATAGAACTGCCTCATGGGATTTCCTACACTATAGTCTTTACCACATTTTTCTTCAAGTAAGTTACCACATTTTTCTTCAAGTGAACTCTGGGTAGCTTTGCCTTTTGTATAATAATAGCACTCGATGCTTAACCATAGTGCCAAAGAGGCTCTTTGTTGCTAAATGCCTCGGAGGGAGCTGGCTCTGACTCATGGTGACCCTAATTTTGGAGCACTGCCTAGCCCTAAGCCATCCTCACCATTATTATTTTTAAGATCATTGCTGTAGCCACGTGTTAATCCATTTCACTGAGGATCTTCCTCTTTTTTATTGCTATTATAATAAGATTTGGTCCTGTTCCAAAGACTAGTTACTCCTGATTTCATGTCCATAATACATGGGACAAAGACACCATTCTTGCTTCTAAGGAGTATTCTGGCTGTAAGTCTTTCAAGACAAATGTATGTGTTGTTCTGAAAGTCCACAGTACTGTCAACATCCTTCATCAGCTCTTGTCATTCAAATGAGCCAATTTCCCCAAAGTCTTCTTTATGCATTGTCCAGCTCTCATATGCACATGAGGCAACTGAAAATACCAGATTCTAGTCAGGTGCACCTTAGTCCTCAAAGTGACATCTTTGCTCTTTAACACTCTTCAGAGCTCTTTTGAAGACCATTATTTCTTCCTAGTATATCTTAGTGCAAAAGCCCCACTGAAATCTGTCTGCCATGGATGACCCTGCTGGTGTTTGAATTACTGGTGGCAGAGCTCCCAGTATGACAGTAACACCCGACCCGCCAACGTAAGACAAACTGACAGATGAATGAAGCAACAGGTAAACTGTCAGGTGACAAAGGCTCCTTAATATAATACATTTTAAAATGCATAATATATATATCACATTCATAGGAACAAATAAGTTAAAAGATGTGTCGAGCCTCTAGGTATATAATTATAAAAACATAATTTTTAAATAGAGAAATAATAAACACATGTAATAGTACACAACATTTGTAGAGAGAAGGACAATTTAAGGATGTCAATTATAACCCTCACAATAGTACATGCAGTATAATTACAATGAAATTCATTGCAAGATAAATTGTGTAGATTTAAAATGTGTTTCTAAATTATACATAGACCTTCCGAACATGAATAGCAAAGAAGAAAAATTTGAATAATTTATAATAATAGACATCAAGTTTCATAAAAAGCTAAAGAAAATTGTGTGATGAATCCAGTGATGCCTGCATATGAACAATCATAACACTTATGACCAAAGTATCATTAGAATATAACCAGAGGGTTTAATTTTTTTTGTATATGATATTGGATAAGCTCACTACTATTTATGTGAGAAAAAACTTTAAAATTTTCAATATATAATGTTGGCAATTGAATATCTACATGAAAGAAAAATTGAACTGAATTTTTGCTCATAACTCACGCTATATCTAAAAATTAACTCCAGATGGATTTAAGATCTAAATGTAAGAGATAAAATAACAAAAATTCTCTCCAAAGTTATGATCTATGTTTATTTTTACATCACAAATGAGTTGTTTAGTAAAGTTGAGCATGAGAAACCATGCATGATAGGATATACTATGTATCAAATAAAAAATATTGTCATGAAATCATAGAAACATTTTAAAACAAAAATACCAAGTAGGAAGCTATTGCTTCATAGCCTATCCTACATTTAGGACTACACACTTCTGAAGATGGTGTTTCCATCCCCCTTCCATAAAGAATGCTGTGATCTTTGATTTACACCTTGTCCAAAAATCACTCATTACATCAAAACGAGCAACTCAAATTGTGTTTCTTCTAAATGTTCTCTGAATTTGGGGAATAAAAAGAAATGTTCTCTGAATTTGGGGATTGAAAAGGACAAGATCAAGCTGTAAGGTGGATTAGGTAAGATTTCCAAAGGACATTTTCCCAGGACAGTCTTTTGCTGTCCTTCAAGACTAAACAAATATATTGTCCTGATGGGTAAAAGCAAATCCTCTGTGTTACTTTACTGACCTCTTATGCTTCTTAAAAATCACCCATTATAAGCTACCATAATTTCTCTATGTCCTTTGAGAAAATATACTAAGACTACCCCTTCATAATCCTCCCAACAAACAAATGAACAACAACCACAAAAGTCTCCATGGCATTCTGAAGTGATTTATCTTCTTTGGATATAATGGGTTCAACAAGTTTTCTCAAACCTTGGTCTCTGGATTATATTGGTAAATCCAAGATTCTACCTTGGCTATGCTTCATCCTATAAGATATTCTTTATTAGCATCAATAGTGCTTGAATACTTGAAAACTGATGGAAGTATTAGCTCTTTAAGCTAGTTTTTCCTTGCAAAGCTTTTGGAATTGAGCTGAAAACTTACTGAGACCAAGATGTTCATTTTAATTGAAAACACATAATCACACGTGATTCCAAACTTCAGCAGCCATTGCATCCACTGCAGTTTTGTGGTCTTTTATCAGTTTGTGGACTTCAACCACTATTTTTTTATTCATTTGTCAAAGTTTATGGTCTTCATCTTTGAGGATTTCCCACGCATTCTTAATATGAACAATCCACAAAAAATCTGTTGTTTTCTATGGGCATCATTCCTGTAAACTTGTCATCTTCAATGATTTGGGGAAATGTCTACTTGAGCTTTGTTAAAATTTTATTAACTCTGACTTCAAAATGATTTGCTTTAAGCACAAAAAATATACCTTTTTTTTGGTTGGGAAAGGTACCCCTGACATGACTAAGACAATGTGTTACTGAGCGAACCTACTTGAAGCCATCCACTGATCATGGAGATATGTTGAAATATGTTTCATTTGGAATAACACTGAGCATGTGTGTTAGTTGAGGTAGACTAGAGAAACAAATTCATATACACTCATATGTGTATAGGAAAGAGGTTTATATAAAGAGTAAGTATACATTAAGGAAACATCCTAGCCCAGTCCAGATCAAGTCCATAAGTCCAATATTAACTCACATGTCCAATACTAGCCCATAAACTCCTTTTTAGACTCACACAACCATGAAATAAGGCCAAATTCAGGAAGATCACAGGTCAGTGGGTGGAAACCCTTAAAGATCCAGTGGTGGTAAATGTATCTCAGCACTGGCAGGGGTCTCCACATGGCTCATCCAGCTCGGAGAGCACTGGTTGCATCAGCGTAGCTCCATCAGGCTCATCATCAGTTATGTCTCGCAGGGAGTGAGCATATGTCCCACCTCCAGTGACATATTTATCTCCTAAGGACTTCCAAATGAGGTCCTCAAGCTGCAACATGATTGGCTGGTTAAATACCACCCCTCAGTCTCAAATTGACAACAGATTAGGTAACTATCACAGACCACCCCTTCTCAATTGGACACTTTCACACAACTTTTTAGACATGTATAATTCTCAAACAAACAATAATAAAATCATATATGTACCTAACATGATAAAACTAAAATGCATACAATTCAATATGTGCCACCCTCAAGTAAACATAACACTCTATAAGTGAACAAACCAAAAATATTCTATTCCTAACAATTGGAGTTAAGGAGCACCTACTCCTTAATCCTGTGAATACCCACCAGAACCTATGAAAGCTAGCCATTTCATGTAAGCTAACCAATTCATGCCTTTATTCTCCCTATTTTTGGTATCTAATTTCTGTAGTGCCCAATTACATTATCCAAATACCCTTAGGAGACAATCATATTCTTTGATGTGAGGAATCTTCAATCCAGTTGGAACCTTGTGAAATCCACACCCATAAGCAAAGTCAAATGAGGACAGGTCATCCATAAAGTCAGCAGCACTATGCACCAGTTCACAGGCTCAAAAACCTTCTTTTTATCTGGTTAGGTTCTGGTCAATGTGTGCTGCCTCACTTAGCCTCACCAGGGAGCCCATTAGCTACCTTGGCTTTCGACCATGAGTCGCCATCAACAATTCTCAATAACCCGAGCCCCCTTGCGCTAAGTCATGAACTGCAGACCAGTCAAACTGCTCTCGTATTCGCCTCGAGTTCCTATAAACCACAGCCACAGGGGTCAGGTCAGAATCAACTCATCTCATTGTTGTTGCTTTTTCCTACCTCTCAATGAGTGGATCCAGGTGGTCACCAAACAAGCTTTTCAGCCTGCCCACAGACTTCCTTTAATGTCCAGTCCCAGAGAGGAGTTTTCTTTATGCTTCTAGATTTTTTCCAGCCTTAAGCACAAACCACTAGTTCAAAATTCCAAAGGGTTTCTTTTTCTTCAACCTATCAACAACCCCCTAGACAAGTCTCTCAGAATGCAAATGTCTTGAGTACTCCAAAGCACTGGGGCTTACCTTTTCAGCGCATTCTTTGAGGTGTGTCCTAAACCCATGTAAAGATCCAATTTTAATGGCCCAAGGAAAGTGGGTTGACAAGCTCTCTATTTTCATATTTGTCAATAATTATTTCTATCAAACCTTATGTAAATAACAATAAGCAGAAGAAATAAGTATAAGCAAAGTAGAATCAGATCCTAAGCTCAATTCTTGAAACAGTCAAGTTCACTCCTTATTTAGCATATCTCAATCCTTATCTAAGCTATTATATTGATGCAAAATATGGGATTAGGCTTCTGACAGCATCCAGCCAGGGCCAGAATCTGTGAGGTATTTTTACCTTCTATCAGCCATTTTCTCTAGATCACTATGAGAAATATATGGGGCCATTTTGTCCTCTCAACTTAAAATATAAATTAATCACATTCATTTTAGCTATTCCATGCAGGAATAACCAAAGACTATAACCAATAAAAAGAATCAAAACCTCTCCATGTTTTTTCCAGAAAAAAAAATCCAGTAAACGTAATGGACAGATCTAATCTCTGGCTAGCCAAAGAAAAATAATAACCATGAGGCAGAAGTCAAACAAACATCCACTCTCCATCCTTATGATTTGTTTGTCTAGTACTCCACTCCTGGTACCATAATATGTGAATCTGGGTAGACTAGAGAAACAAATTCATAGACACTCATATGTGTATAGGAAAGAACTTTATATGAAAAGGAATTATACATTAAGATTATATCCCTTCCTGGTTCAAATCGAGTCCATAAGCCAATACTAGTCCATAAATTCCTCTTTAGACTCACACAGCCATGCAATAAAACCGAATGCAAGAAGATCACAGGTCAATGGGTGGAAAGTCTTGTAGATCCAATGATGGTAGATGCATCTCAGCACTAGCAGGGGTATCCACGTGGCTCCCCCAGCTCCCAGGGCTCTGGCTGCAAAAGTGTAGCTCCATCAGGCACTTCATCTGTAATATCTCGTAGGGAGTGAGTGTGTGTCCCACCTCCAGCAAGCTGTTTATCTCCTTGTTGCTTCAAAATGAGGTCATCAAGCTGCAAACTGATTATCAGGCTAAACTCCACCCCTTCACTCTAAGTCTCAAATTGACAACCAATTATGTAACTACCACAGCATGTATGAGCTAGACTCTGAGAAGCAATACCTTTGACATATTCTCATAGCTATAATAAATGATTACTTGTATAGAGAATTTAGTTTTTTTAAAACAATTTATTAGGGGTTCATACAACTCTTATCACAGTCCATACATATACATACATCAATTGTATAAAGCACATCTGTATATTCTTTGCCCTAATCATTTTCTTTTTTTTATCCTCTTTTCTTTTTTTACATTTTTTTAGGGACTCATACAGCTCTTATCACAATCCATACATATACATACATCAATTGTATAAAGCACATCCATACAATCCCTGCCCCAATCATTCTCAAAGCATTTGCTCTCCACTTAAGCCCTTTGCATCTGGTCCTCTTTTTTTTCCCTCCCTCCCCGCTCCCCCTCCCTCATGTGCCCTTGGTAATTTATAGATTATTATTTTGTCATATCTTTCCCTATCCGGAGTCTCCCTAGCCCCCCCCCCCTCTTTTAGTTTTTAAAGTAAAACTAATCAATGATCTTGATGCTATTGAGTCAATGCAGACTGATGTTGCCTCTCAAAACTGTAAAAGTGTAAAAGTGAACCCATTTCAGAACCATTACACTGCCAGGGCTCAAAATAGGGGTTCATTTGATGGGATAATGGCTGAGTTTGTATGAGGTGAGGCAACTTTGAGTGCTGATTATATTTATAGTACTACTGAGAGTGACTTCCAATGTCTAGGAACAAGCTAAATTAAAGGTGTGACAAACCTATACAGAAAAATTACAAAATAAAACATCTTGAGAGAAATGAAAAAAGGACAAATAAATGATTGGATTTTTGGGGGGGCTTAGGAAATTTGTTTTCATAAATATGTGCTCCATATTCTCAATAATAATAAATGAAAAACCACTGTAACCACAAAGTGGTGTTCTATTTCAGCACAGAACTAACGCATGGTTTTCAATATAAAATGCATGCGCTTCAATGTAAAATTACCACCTAAAACAAAGTAGGGCATAAAATAAATTGTAATACCTTCTGAAAAAGGAAAAGTAAAAGATTTATGTTCCAGTTGTAGGATATTCTTTTTTATTTCACATTTTACGAGACGAGGCTCTATGATTATCTTGATATGGTGCTAATACATTCCATTCCTGGTGTCAAATTTCTCACCTTCTCAAATTGCACAGACGTTTTGAACTTTATATCTATGAAATTCTGGGAAATGGCCTTCCCATTCCTCAGTAACATTTTACAAGTGAACTTGGTGTGGAAAGAATCACTGGCCTGAAATGTATTTGGTAACAGGACTGTTAGTAGTCTTCCCAGTAACTGCTGAGTATGTTGATATGTATGTATAATTATCCTGAGGCCCAATGTAATGTATTTTGCAATCATAAGACACAACATAAAAAGAAAATGACCCGAGAGAGCCCTTTTTTCTATTGTTTCATTTACAACTAAAACTGAGTAGCACGGCTGTTGAACATAGCATGTAGCAGGGCCATATGTAAAGACTTTTACTTGTGAAATTGCTTACACTAAATATATTTTTTTCATATTGTAATATCTTTAATGTTGCACAATATTCTATAGAATAATTGTGAGTAGATTTGTGAGCTTTGTGAGATAAATTATTCAGCCTTCTATTTAATATAAAATTCCCCAGACATGTGGTCCTCCAAGTGCTTTTTGAATCTCTCTAGAACTGGGACATTCATTATCTTATGAGAGTGGTTTATTAAATTCAGAGTGCTCTTAAACAATTGCAAAGCTCTCCTGCTAAACTGAATCTGTTTTGTCATGATTTTTACCTAATGTTTTTAATTATTCCCTATGATAACCCATGGGACAGAAGTTTAATTCTTGAAAGTCAATATACATTTAAATGGAAAGTGTTTACTTTTGCTGTTGTTTTTAATTAATTTGGATTAAAGTAGACTAATGTATTTTAGTTAGGCAGCATTTTATGTGCAATGAACATTTATTAAACATGTATTCTAATTTTTTCACAAAATATTACTAATAATTGACTTGTACACCAGATCTTTGGGTGATTATGAGTTAGGTAGATTAGGGATAAAGGGGACTGTCTCCACCAAATGCCTACTTTCAGTGAAATTGGCTGGCCATACCACGATGAAGGGCCTGGAGAAGAATCAGGCACACATTGGACGCGCATGGGAAAATCCAGAACTGAGCAAGTGCAGACTGCGGTCACTTAGGCGCCGGTGAAGGTCAGCCTTCACAAGTCAATGTCACAGGTTCACCTGAATTTAGCCACTAAGAGTGGCAATACCCTCAAACTCGCCCCTCCCACCTCTCACCCCCCTGCCAGTGGGGTTAGGAATGGATAAAAGGCCCCTCTCTTCTTTCAGGTCTCTCCTGTGTGCAGGGGTGCTTACGAGACTTCGTGCCCTCTCAAGGCTCTCTCTGTCTCTGTTTCTGTCTCTCTCTCTCTCTCTCTCTCTCTCTCTCTTGGCTCCACACTCTGGTTCCACAACCTCATTTCAGTATTCTTCTCACGTGGCTTCCAGGTTCTCCTCACGTGGCCATCTTAGGTCTTGAACTTCCACACCCCCGCAAAGTGGCTTTGCATGGTTTCCAGAGAGAGCATGTACTGAGACTGTAACACCTGAAACTTCCCTTTCCCTCATAAAAGTTACATGGATTTACAAAAACTGCTTCTGCCAAGTGAATTCTTCAACACTGAGAAGCAAGAACCAAAGTAAACCAGCCTAGAAACCTTACACTTCTTTCATCCAAATGCTGACATTATCATCTCAGTTGCTAAAGCTAGAAATGCACTAACCATTTTTTTTCTTCTAATCCTCCATAAAAAGCACGTGGAGAACCACGTGTGGGGAATTTCATATTAAATAGATGCTGGAGAGACCATCAGTATATTGTGTATGTTTTACGTAACCAGTCTCTGATTTCAGTCTTGATCTCTATAGTCCATTCTTCACACAGAACTAGACATTTGTTCAAATTAAAAAATCATTCTGTGGCATACAGCTTTCTAAACTAACCTCCAATGATCTCCGTCTCCTTATATATATGACACTAGGTTCATCTTTCCCTTAGAATGGGAAGGACCTGTTGCTTGTTTCTAATGAACAGGAAAAATGGAAAAGAAATTGGGTATCACTTCTAAGAGACGCCACAACAGATTGTACCTTCCATCCTCTTCACAGTGATGTTTTGCTTGCTGGTTATTCTCAATGGGCTGCTGCGTTCTGAACTGCCTGAAGGAAAGGCCCATGTGCAGGAATTGTGAGTGGCATCCCTCGACAGTCAATGAGGAACCCAGCCCCTAATTTTTTTTTTGAAGTAGCAACGAAAATAAATTTATGGCCGGGGGTCACCACACGAGGAACCGTCTGAAAGGGTCGCAGCATTAGGAAGGTTGAGAACCACTGATTGGTGGTTACCACATCGGCCAGCACAGACACTGACCATTTCCATGACCACTGCTCCAGAATGGACGCCAGGAGCGGGGCCGACAGAGCGCAGGCGTGGCTGGTTCAGCTCCTCGGCCTCTGCTCACTATGCTGCCGGGGCCCATGCGGAGGCCACGCGTGATTTGAGTGAATGAGCGAACTCGTTGCCCCACCCTCACCTGGCCCCGCACGAGCTCCAGCATCTGCTGGGGCATGTCCTTCCTGCCTTCACACTGTGACTTCTAACGAGCCAGAACAGAACATCTTTCCGCCTTTCAAACTGGCTCTGATCCTTGGCAGGGGCCGTCAACTGGGTTCCAACCCACAGTGACCCTGTTTATGACAGAGCAAAACCCTGTCCGGTCCTGGCCAGGGTCACGGTCATTGCTGTGCTGCAGACCATAACTGCAGCCACGATGTCCATCCACGTCGTTGATGGGCTACCTCTTTTTTGCCGTCCCTCATTTTCATCGCCAACGCTGACGTCCCTCGGGATTTCAGAGGATGGAGAGTGTCTGAGTCTGTGTCACTGGGGAGGGGAAGGGGAGGAAGTGACTGTGCCGAGAGGCGGTCGGCTTGCTGGGAGGACTGCAAGGCTCTAACTCTTACTGGAAGCTCAAATCGGTGCCTGCGGCGCTGGTCACACCCACCTGCGCAGTGGACGGACACACAGGCTTGGGTGTTAGCCCTGGCCTGCTTGCCTCGGAGCTGTGTGAGCATGGGCAAGCTACTTAACCTCGGTGAGCACATTGTGTACGTTGTCACCCCAGCCCTTAAATATAATAGTCAAGACGAAACTGAGTCCTGAAAACAACCCCATAACTGAGTTTGGAAGTGAATCTTTCTCTTGCCAAACATTGTGATGTTTGCATCGCGGAAATGCTTTGATTTCACCCTCGTGAGTGACCTGAGCCAGAGGACCCAGATAACCTACTGGGGATCATCATGTACAGAAATCATGAGACAGTCAATATCGTATTAAGGCTCTGACTTTGCACTGAAGTATTGCCCATGATCATAAAGTAGAACACTCCTATGAAACCTTTCATAACCTGAAACGGTTAGTGGCAAATAATTAATTACCATTAATTTTTGTGAAAACATGTGGGCATCCCCAGGCCTGCAAGATAACCTTCCAAACTATATCAAATAGTACATAAAACCCAAAAACAATACTAGTATTTAGTGCATGAAGACACAATTCAAAGCGCTGTCTGGGGTTGAGTGTAGTTTCTTGAGTAGAAGCTTGGTAAGGTCATTCTCACTGCTAGGGTATGTGTTCCCTCTTTAAAGCTCTCTGCAAGACAAACGTTGAAGATTAGTTTTATTTTGTGCCTTTTGTTTGTGAAAATGAAAATCCTCCTGGAATTCCTTTTGCTTAGTGAAAACAGATATTAATGTAGGCATTTCTTAAAAGCAATATGGTGCAAAACAAACTTTGCAAAAAAAGTTAGGGTACCTGTAATATGTTACACAAAACTAGAAACCAAACTCACTGCTATCAAGTCAGTTTTGACTGATAGTAATCCTATAGGCCACGTTTCCTGTAAATTACCATGTCTGTAATTCTTTGAGAATAGAAAACTTTGTGTATCTTATGAAGAGCAGGTGGTTATCAGCCCAATGTGTAATCATTATGCTACCAGGGCTCCTAATTTGATACACAATAATTCCTTCAATCATCATTGGGGCAGTTACATAATTTACTGTCAACTGGAGCTAAGGGGTGGAGTCTAGCCTGTCAATCGGATCATAGCAAGTGAGGTCTCTGTGTGGGCATGACCTTCTCCTGAGGATTCTGGGAACTCCTGTCTTCTTCCCTGGAGGCGGGACACACACTTTCTCTGGGAGACATTGTTGACAAGCCACAAGGAGATACACTGATGGAGCTAGAGCCCTGTTGCTGGAGGAGCCACGAGGACACACATGCCAGTGCTGAGATGCTTCCACTTCCACTGATTCACAAGACTTTCTACCCACTTGCCTGTGATCTTCCTGCATTCAGTCATTGCATGTGTTGCATGAATCTCACGAGGAATTTATAGACTGGTATCAGACATATTGGCTAATATGTGACTTGGGGACTTGATCTGGACTGGGCTGAGATGTTTCCTTAATATATAATTGCTCTTTGATATAAAGTTCTCTCTTACACACATAGGAGTCTCTCTGGAGTTGTTTAACTAGTCAACCCAGACTAACACAGCCATGAATACAAAATTCCTCAGGCTAATACTGCAGTCAAGAACCTCCTGTTTGATTCCTCATATGTGATTGATTCTCCCTTTATTTATAGAGCCCTGGTAAGATAGGCTTCTTTTAGATCTTTCAGCCAAGGAAAGTTCTTTTCTCTGAGGTTTTTGTTTATGCTGATGCCTATTCTGTCATGCTCTCCTTATTTCTCTGCACACGACAGGCATTTTTTCTTTTTATTTCTTCTCTAACCCTTTCTGAAAAACAAAACAACAAAGAGCTATCCCTTACTCCTTATTAGATACTCTGCTGGTTTGGATTGACTAGTGTTCCCTCAAAATATATGTCAACTTGACTAAGTCATCATTGTCAGTATTAACTAATTATCCTCCATTTTATGATCTGAAGCAATTATCTCCTGTTATGTGCTATGATGTAATTATCTTGTATATTGCAACTCCTAGCCTCTGTGGTCTCAGGGGAAGCTCTGGTGGCTTAGTGGCTTGTATGTTGGGATGACATCAGGTTTCCTAACAACGCTCTCATAGAGCAGCACTTGCTCCCCAAGTTGTTGTGATGTTGAAACATGTCTCCACACAGCTTTCCTGCTCGTTCTCTCACCAATGTATTTTTCAACTTTCTGAAAACTAATTCATAATAAGTCTCTTCTGTGTCCTTCAAGAAGATCTATCAAATTTATTCCTTTGTAATCAGATTTTAAAGGCTACAACAGCTCTCTGACCCAACTCCCTGCCTTGGTCTGGTCTGCTTCGCTTACTGAAAGCTGCATAAGCCAGAGCTCCTCCTCATTGGAAGCATTTGAAGTCCATGCATTCCCTGAGGCATGTTGCTAGCAATGTTGTATGGCGCTGTTTTTAAATTGATGGCTTTTGTGTTCTTTTGTTATAAAAATATAGTTCTTTATTTAGAGTAATCAACTTGAGTGAAAAAATTAGTCCAAATAGTCTTTAGAATAAAGTTTTTTCATTTTCTACAGTTTCTTCTATTCTCATCATGGAAACTTCGTTCTGCTCATGTGCTTTTCTTGGTAGATTTATTTTCCTCCAAGAGTACATTATGCAGAAATGATATAGACTGTTAAAATTTTGTGTTATGAAATGGATATTAAAAATAAAATAAAAACACTAAAGATCCTCTTATATCGTTATCTGAAAAAGGATCAGGACATTTTCTTCTCTTTCTGCAGTCATGTTCAGCCTTAAGGTATTTGGAGCATTTGTAGGAATTATTTTATTTTAATATCATCACAGTTATTTTAACCAGAAAATTATCTGGAATGGAAATATATTGAGAATAAAAGATCAAGGTATGGTCCTTATTTAGTATTAAATTACCACCTTCAATCTTTGTAGAAATTCTGCAAATTAAGTGACATACTAAGTACATGGCAAGTCCAGGATTTACATGGCTTGAATACAAGAACTTGTAGAAATCTTTAAAATTACAATGACACATTCATTCCTATTTCAGTGAACCTTCATAGCATTGAAGAGAAAGATTTATCACAAAGATTTAATAGATTGGGAACCGAGGAATTCAGTGCTTCTTTGAGGTGTTCTGAGTACAATTCAACTTACCAAATAAATCAATCTCAATTCAATTTTATTTGCCTGATTTATTAAATGTTTCCCTAAACAGCAGAAAGGACAATCAATCCTTTGTTTTCCTTAAAAATATCCAAGCTTCCCTTTCTTCTCCTTCTGCTGCTTGCCTCAGGGCCGTTTCATGCTTAAAAGCTTTGGATTGATTCCTGTGCTCAGTGATGCTTCTATTTGCCATCTGGTAGTCGAAGCACTGCTGCACGTCTAAAGACAAGAAAGAGAGCGTAGAAGTCGTTATGGAAGTTTACATAGGTAAAGCACAGCAACTATCAGACACTTTGCAAGAACAGCCACTGGTTTACTCGCATGGATACTAGAAAAAGAACTGTACTAATAATTTTCCCAAACTGATCATTTGTCAAAGAAGTTATTGATGAAAAATGAATGTATTAAGTTTAAGTTGGGAAAATGGCCTTTAACCTCTCCATTAGTTTATTGTAAAATAAACTTAAGACAATTTTACCTATACTAAGGAGTTAGGTAGTAAGAGACAAGGGAGAATTTCAGTATCAGCAAAAACAAAGCCAGAAGACTGACTGTGGAACAAATGTTCATAGGTAATTTCAGGTTGAAACTGAAGAAAATTAAAACAAGTCCATGAAAGCCAAAATATAACTGTGAGTATATCCCACATGAAATTATGGATAATCATAAGAATAAATTTGAAGCATGGAACAATAGTTACTAAAGACCCGATGAATTCTGGTATGACATTAGGAACATCATATACAGAAAAGGGAAAAAGGTCATTAGAAAGAAAGAAAGAAAAAAACAAAGTGCTTCAGAGACTCTGAAATTTGCTTTTGAATGTTAAGCTAAAGAAAATAGAGGAAATGATGAAAAGAGTTAAACATAAACATTCAGAGGACATCTCTAGAAGACTAAATAAAGTCTTATCATGAACTGTTCAAAGACTTGCAGTTAACAAACATAAAGTGAAGAACACAATTGACATTTCGTATGTTGAAGAACTGAGGAAAAATTCAGGTCTTGAGTTGGATTATTGAAGAATTATGTAAGTGAAATATTGAAAGAAGCAGACGCATCAACAGAAAATGAAAGGAGTGCACCGTCATTATGCAAAGGTACTTGGTTATGCTCAGTCACTTCAAGAGTTACTATGTGATCAAGAACAATGGCACTGAAAGACGAAACCCACAGTGCACCGTGGCATTAAAAACAAGACTCCAGGAACGGACCAAATCCAAATAGAATTCTTTCAGCGAGCCGGTGACACAGTGGAAGCACTCACCTATCTGTGCAAAGAACATGGGAGGACAGCTGCCTGGCCAAACAACTGTTTGTTCTCAATCCAATGAAAAGTGGACTTGAAGAATGTGGAAATTATTGAACAATACAGCTTATTATTCAATATTATTTATATCAATTGGAAATAAAGTTTCCATGCAGGTAATTAAAACACAGTTGTAGCAGGACATTGAAAGGCAAACAAAACAAACAAAGCAAACCCGCTGCTGTCTAGTCAATGCTGACTCATAGGGACGCCCTGTGGGCTTCTGAGACTATTACTGTTTACGGGACTAGAAAGCCTAATCTTTCTCCAAGGAGCTTCTGGTGGTTTTGAACTATGAGGACTGAAGTCCCACTCATAACCACTGTGCTACCAGGTCTCCTGGTACGTTAACAAGCAGTTGACAGAAATTGAAACCAGATTCAGAAGAGGATGTGGCACCAGGAAATCTAGCTGACATTAAATGAACCTTGGCTAAAAACAGAGAATATCCCCAAAATTGTTCCTTGTGTTTTATTGCCAATATAAGCTCGCTTGTGTTTTACCATATAAGAATACAGTGAGAAATAAAACAAACTATGGATAATATTGAAGAGAATGGGAATTCCAGAGCACTTCGCTGCATATATGTGGATTCTATACTTAGAACCAAAGTATTAAAAAGCAAAGCTGTTACTGTGAACGTAAAGGTGTATCTGACTCAAGTCAAGGTATTTTTAATAGCCCTGTTTTTATATGTTTAAATTTTTTACTTCCAGTTTCATTGTATTGAGATTTTATTTATTTTAAACAATTTTATTGGGAGACAATCCAAACATCATGCTATTCAATAGCTCAGTCATGTCAATAAGTGATTGTACAATCAATATCACAATCACCTCCAGAATATTTTCTTTTTTTGCATGTCTTGCTATTAGCTCACCATCTCCTTCCAAACTCCCTGATGCATGACCAAGGAGCCCCCTATTCAGTTAGTGTCACCGAATTCACCCACCCAAAAAGCATAAAGACAGACACAATAGTAGCCCCCTTTGGGTGTGAAAACTGGATAATGAATAAGAAAGACGAGAAATGCATCAATTGATGCATTTCAATAATGGTGTTGCTGAAGAATATTGAAACTACACGAACTATTCTAAGAACAAAAAAGATCCCTCTTGTGTACTGGTTCGGCAGTGGGCTTCTAACTGTAAGATCAGAGGTTTGAAACCACCAGCGTCTCTGCTGCATTTTGTTCCTGTAAAGAGTTATAGTCTCAGAAGCTCACAGGTCAGTAAGAGTCGGCATCTATTCAATGGCAGTGAGTTGTTTTGTTTGCTTGGTTGGTTATAAGGACAAACAAATGTGTCTTGAAATAAGTGCAGGCAGCAGGAATACTCCCTAGAAACAAAGATAACAGGACATCATTCCATGTACTTTCAGCCTATTAGCTGGAGGGATTAGTCCCTAGGAAAGGCGGTAGTGCTTGATAATTAATAAAACTGTAAAAAGAAAAAAAGAAAGAAAGAAACCCTCATTGCCATCAAGTCAGTGCTGACACAACTTACCCATGGTGTGTTTCCAAGACTGTTCATAGGAGTAGAGAGCTCAGTCTCTCTACAGGGGAGCTGCTGGTGGTTTTCAACTGCCGACTACGTGTAATACAAATCCACTACATCACCAGGGCTCCACTGATACTTAATAGGGTCAGCACAAAAGAAAAAGTGGAAGGCCTATGACAAGATAAATTGAAGCAATGGCTGTCACAATGGGGTGAAACATAACAATTTTGTGACAGTAAAGCGGCAGATAGGATTTCATTCTGTTGTACATATGGCTGCAATGAATAGGATCTGATGCCAGGACTCCTATTGATAAGAGCAAGGAAAGGCAATGAGAGTAATTTGGAGAAAATTTTATTTAATTGTATGCATTTTAAAAAGTATATCGAAAACCATCATTTTAGAGTAATGTGAAATTCTCTTCCTCGTGTAGTAAAATCCAAAAAGAATTACTTGTGGTATTTTTTATGTTATAAATTACTATCTAAGCTTTTAAAACCCACACCCACATCCACACACATCCACATTTGCACTCATAGTTGAGCAATGGCCATGCATTTGCCTGTGTGTCTGCACTTATTGGCACTTCTTATTCCTTCTCCCATCACTGCTTCATGTGTTTTTCCTTACTAGTTTGCACTTCCTTTTCAGTTCTCCTGTGACTATGCACCTCCTTATGAAGAATCGCAGCCAACACCAACTATTGTTCTCATGATATTTACCACTTCAATTAAATCGGGCTGTAACTGGATTTTGTTTCCAAGATTTCTCCTCCTACGGCAGTAAGTGCTTCCACGAAGAATACATTAGCCTAATATGTCAACATCTGGAAATCATGTGGAGGTTGTAGCTTATGATCCATAATCAGAACCCTGACATCAACATAGGCATTAGGCAATGAAGTGGAAGGGACTCAGGATATTACAAATATGTGAAGGAACTTCTGTGTCCCCTAATGGAGTTCAGCAAGAGCTTTATGTTTTCTAAAGGACCAAGTCACAGAAGAAATTGATCATAATTATGGAAATTTAGAACTGAAGTAGACGCTAAATAACATATGGTTTGTTGGGGCATTAAAGCAGTGCATCTTCCCAACTTCTGTAAGACTTATATTGGAATCTGATAAAAATCTTAGCAATGAGAATCAAGACTGAAGACAAATCACAATAAAAATGCTTAATGGCTTTAAATTATCTATAATTTTGCTTTTTTGAAAATCACATTTTAAAACATGAATTATGGTGGGATTTCCCTAAATTGTTATACTTACAACCTCACAAAGAAAACAAAGAAATATTATATATGTATATGTCTATCTATGTGTATTTGTGCCTATTGTATGTACATAAGGTGACCAACGTGACACATAAGGTGTCAGCTAGCAATATTTTACCACAAATAATCTTTCTCACAATCGCATATTGGTTCAGTTAGGAATCACTTATCCACCATCTTTACAGCTACCAATGTGCTGTTGCTTTCCTTACTCTACCTCACTTTTAATCACTTTTATAGAATTAAGTCACTGTGTCTGTTGGCATTTCAGAAGAATTGATGCAGAAAGCATGAGTAATCTAATTTTACACCCACCGTCACTTCCAGCAATCATTTGTTTATGTAATGTGAAGGACTTCTTCACTGAGATGTATAGAAAGGATTTTAAAAAGAATTAATTGAAAATGAACCTCATTTGCATGAGAAAATATAACATGTTGTGTTCCTTTGCCTGAGTCCATCATTGCAGCCTTGGCTTCAATCTATCCCACTGAAGTCTTCCTCTCCAGTTTAAAAAGCACGATGTCTTTATCAAGGAACGAGGCTCTCCTGACCACTTGCCCAAAGTATGTAAGACAACGTCTTTTCATCCTTGTCTCTCAGGAGCACTCTGGCCATACTTCTCCCAAGGCAGAGCAATTTGTCCTTTTAGTAATTTCAATATTCTTCTCTAGCAACACAATTCAAATGCATTGAGTATTCTTTGTTCTTTAGTTGGTGCCCGACTTTCACATGGATATGTTCCTTGGGTCAGTCCTCAAAGTAACATCCAAGCTCCTCGATGCTTTCATGAGGTCTTGTGCAGCAAGTTTGCCTAATGCTACCCATCTTTTGGTCTCTTGATAGCTCCTTCCATGAGAATGGATTGTGAATCCAAGAACAACAAAATCATGGACAACTTCAACCATTACTCCATTTATCTTGATGTTACCTCTTGATTCAGTTGTGAGAATTTTGTTCTTCTTAACATTGAGTTGTAATCCATACTGAAGACTGCAATTGTTGATCTTCATCCTCACTTTCACCAAACAAGGTTGTTTCATTTTTATATTGCAGGTTGTTAATACGCCTTCCTCCAATATTGATGTCACATTCGATTTGAAGCTAAATTGACTGTATCCGTAGGGAATTTTCAATGGAAAAGCTGAATACCAGCAGCTAAAACCAGGCCAGGGGCTGATCCTGAAACAGACAATCAATGCTAATATGTAAATTCAGCTGAAACTAAAGAAAATTAAAACAAGTGGACAAGGGCCAATATATTACCTTGAGTCTATTACACCTGAATTTTGAGAACATCTCAGGAACAAATTTTAGGCACTGAACACTAGTGACAGAAGATCTGCTGAGCTGGGGGATTACATCAAGAACCTCATTCATAAGCAAAGCAAAATGCCATAAAAAAGGGAGAAACTAAAGAAGAGATCAAAGTGGATGCCAGAAGAGGTTTCTACACTTGCTCTTAATTTTAGAGTAGCTAATGCAAATTGAAGAAATGATGAAGCCAAAGAGATGAACAGAAAATTTTAAAGATCATCTCGAGAATACAAAGTAAAATATTATAATAAAATGTACCAAGACTTAGCATTAGAAAACTAGAATGGAAGACCAAGCACATAATATCTTAAACTGAAAGAACTTATGTAAAATTTCAAGCCTCAATTTCCAATACTGAACGATTCTATGGGCAAAATGTTAAATTATCTAGAAAGCATCAAAAGAAGAAGGAAAGAATACACAGCATCAAAATGATTAGTCCACAGTGTAGTCCACAGTGCACCTTTTCATGGCGGGGAGTGGGGGGTAGCACATGAGCAAGAATCAATGGTGCTGAAGGAAGGAGTTCAAGCTCTACTGAAAACGTTAGTGAAAAACAAAGCTCCAGGAATGAATGGAATACCAATTCAAATGTCTCAGCCAGCTGATGAAGTACTGGATGCACTACCTTATCTTTGCCAGGAAATTTGGAAGACAGCTTACTCAGCCAATTGACAGGAAGAGATCCAAAGTAAGGTGACACGACAAATGCTCAAATTATAGAACAACTTTATTTATATTACATGCAAGTAAAATTTGGTGGTAGATTATTATCCAACTATGGTTGCAGCAGTATACTGACAGAGAGCTGCCAGATGTAGAGGGCAGATTAAGAAGAGGACATGGAACAAAGGCTAGCATTGCTGATGTCAGATGGATCTTGGTTCAAATCAGAAGATACAAGAGATGTATTTACTTGTGCTTATTTCACTATGCCAAAGCATTCAACTATGTGGGTCATAATAAACTATGGATAGCCTTGAGAAGAATTGGGATTCCCAAAACATCATTGTGCTCATGAAGAACTTGTACATGGATCTACAGGCAGTCTGTGCAAAGAACACGAGGACACTGAACAGTTTAAAGTCAGCAAAAGTATACACCAGGGTTGTATCCTTTCATCACACTAATTCTACTTGCATGTGGAACAGATAATCAGAGAAACGTATTACATGAAGAATAATTTGGTACCAGGCTTGGAGGAAGGTGTGCAGGTGACACAACCTCGTTTATTGAATGTGAGGAAGACTTGACAAACTTGCTGAAGAAGATCCAGGGTCACAGTGTTCAATATGGATTACCACTCATGCAAAGAAGATCTAAATCCTCAGAACCAGCAGGTAGCAGCATGATAAATGGAAAATAGATTGAAGTAATCAATGATATTGCTTCCAGCATTCACTAGTGTATCTCAAGAAATTTGGAAAACAGTTACCTGATAGAATTAGTGGAAGAAATCCATAGTTGTGCCCAGTCCATTTCCACAGAATGTGGAAATTATCAATTAATATCATGCATGTAACATAAAATTAAACTTTTGATGAAGATAATTGAACAATAGTTGCAACTACACATCAGCAAGGAGCTCGCAGAAATTCAAGCCAGATTCAGATGAGTACTTTTCATGAGAGACATTATTGCTGACATCACATGATTCTTAGCTGAAAGCACAGAATACCAGAATGGCATGTCCTTGCTTCTCACTGACTATAAAAAGCATCATAATAAATGATGGGTAGTAATGAGAAGCATGAGACTTCCAGAATATTTTATTGTGCTCTTGCTTAATCTGTACATGGACCAAAAGGCAGTCAGATGATCAGAATAAGAGAATACTGCATGATTTTTAAAAAAATTTTTTTTTAATTTTAACAATTTATTAGGGGCTCATACAATTCCCATCAGAGTTCACACATATACACACATCAATTGTTGTTGCATCATTTCACTATCTATATTCAATCGTTATGCTCAGCATATAATTTGAGTATCTGGATTATGTGAAGAAGAATGCAGGAGCAGGGTCAGAGGAATGCTTACTTGAGATCTGCATATGTCACAACCTTGCTTTCTGAAAGCAAGAAGAACTTGAAACACTTGTTGATGAAGGTCAAAGACTGTAGGCTTCCATATGGAACACATCTCAATGCAAAGAAATGAAAATCCTGGACCAATAGACAGCATCTTGATAAATAAAAAATCAAAGTTATCAAGGATTTAATTTTGGTTGCATCCATAATCGATTCTCATGGAAGCACCAATCAAGAAATGTAACAAAATGTTGCATTGGGAAAATTTGCTGTACAAGAACTTCTCAAGTATTGAAGCGCAATGATGTCAGTTTGAAGAGTAAGATGTGCCTGACCCAAGTCATGGTTATTTTCAATCGCCACATACGCATTTGAAAGTCAGACACTGAATAAGGTAAAAGGAAGAGGAATCAATTCATTTGAATTATGGCATTGGTCAATACTATTGAAGGTCCTGGGGACTACTAGATGAACAAGAAAGTCTGTGCTGAAAGATGTATCGCCAGAATGCTCCTTGGAGAGGGGATGGGGAACCGTCATCTCATGTACTTTAGACACATTGACAGAAGAGTCTAGACCCTGGAAAAGGACATTAGGCTTGATAAAGTAGATGGTCAATGACAAAGAAGACAACCATCAGGGGATGGAAGGCCAGAGGGACTCCAATAATAGGTTTAAATAAAGTAATGATTGTGGAGATGGTGTAGAACTGGGTTGGGTATTGTTCTGTATGCATAGGGTTACTATGGGCAGGAAACAATTGTACTGTACCTAACAACAACAGCAACAACAATCATAACAGTAGCACATCCCTAGATCCTTTGCCTTCGGAGACACTGGATGAGCTAGGATTTTCAACCTTTCAATTAGGATCTGAGCTCTTAATCATTCATCCCACCAGGCTGCTTTGGTAGACACGAGGTTCAGGAAGTTCTGCCCAAAAGGAAAGAATGTGCAATAGTGAGAAAATATTTATGCCAGAGACAAGACTGGAAATCAATTAATATTTAGTGTTGGGTGACTATTTGACACAGTGATGAACCTAAAAGAAGAGACCGAGTTTAAGGAATGAGCAGTAGATAGTAAAAGGAGGAGAAATTCTGAGGAAAGCATGGGACAGCACAGCAGAAAAAGGAGGAGGTTGACTATAGAGGCCTGTAGTTGAAAGTCAAAGTCATCATGGGTAATGGCTTAAACCTGAATAGTTGCCAAGAAATCAGTTTTTGTTTTTTCTTTCAGTAGTGACTCCAGGCAGGATCCCAAGAGGAGTTCTACCGGCCTCGTCTCTGGGTTTTATGGAGACTTGCTTTACCCTTTCTGTGTTCACCTTTTAAAATACCACAGCAACAAGAAATCAGTTTTAACTCATGGGGACACCATTTGTGTTAGATTAGAACTCTCCATAAGATTTTCATTGTTTGATTAATTTTAAGATTAACAGAATTTCTTCTGCAGTAACTTTGTCTGCAGTTGAACCATCAATCTCCCCAATACACTAACTGCACACACAAACTCTCAGATGAGGGATAAATATTAAGTTTAGATAAGGGACTTGGATTTATCTATCTATCTATCTATCTATCTATCTATCTATCTATCTATCTATCTATCTATCTATCTATTTATTGGCTTACTTATACATTCATTTACCCATTTATTCATTTTAGGGCAGAAAATAAAGATTCCTTACTAATGTGAGGGCTCAGGAAAAGGTGTATGGGGGTAGTGTAGTTAAAGCGATCAAAGTCTGGAATACCGATGTGGATTTGGGAGAGAGGGCCACACATCACAAAAAACAGCAGTGATAAATTTTGAGTCTCTCCCGTGGCAGGCAGCCCACCCTTCTTGTGAGATAAGACCTCGAATGAACCATCTTCTGTTAGAATTAGGCAAGAGAAATTGGCATGAATTTTGCATTTCCTCTCTTTTTTTTTTCTTAGTGCTCTATGGTTCTTTTATAAATCAACTCCAGGCAAGACAATAAACAGTATACAGGGATATGTATTAGTTGAATAATGTGCTTCCTGGTACAAAAGCAAATGTCTTTTAACACTCTTGTGCCTGCAATGAATGAACAGAAAACTTTTGAGGAGTTTCTAAGTTGGTCCCAGTTTTAATTTCCTCATTGGGTTTTAGATTTTGTTTCTTGGTTAAGGTAATCAAGGATTTAATCAGCTATGTGAAACATGTGAAAATGTTTCTTTTTATCTGAAGCGCAATTGAAATACTTTTATTTCTTTCAACAAGCAACATGCTAAAGATGCCTTTTAAAAAAATAATTCTAGACCTCACATATTGATAGCCTTTGTTTTTTGTTTGTAAGAGGATAAGGGTCTCTCTCTCTCTCTTTCTCTCTCTCTCTCTCTCCCACAGAAATAATTACTGAAATTAGCACTAACCAGTTGCTTGGCTTTATAAATTTTATAAAAATCGCCACTTTATAATTCTTGATTACAAGTGCTTTATCACACCTTTATTTTTTAATCCTTCAAGGCACCTCCTTTGTTGGAAAGCTTGCCCTTATTTCATACGCAAGGCACTGCCTGGTAGTCTAATCTGACAGACCTTGGATTTTCTAGCAACCACAAAGATATCATCGGTGTTATGAACGAGTAACAGTCAAAAATAAAGCATCTGAGGATAGGGGGAAATCCCCTTGAAAATTGTTATAACGAAAGCAGTCTCCTCTGCTAAATCGCTCAGTACTCCGCGAACGAGCTTGGGTCCTATGCCATCTTGTCAACATCCCCGAGTAAAGAGCAGTCCAGAGGCCAGCAAGCGGAAGAAACCGCCCACACAAAACAATTTGTCACCTTAAGGATATTCTTGATTTTGACTGATGAAGCGGGAGCATATTCTGCCCTATGACTGCTGTAAGGAATTCTGGTGGTTCAGTGATGAAACACGCAGTTGTAAATCAACGATCACTATTCCAACGCATCAGTGGCTCGCTGATGTGAAGGCATTGCACATTTGAGGGCGAATCACCAGGCCAGCAGCTTAAACCTGTCAGCCCGGTGGGTGAAAGAGGTGGCTGTCGGTTTCTGTAACGATGGCCGTCTTCAAACTCTCTAGAAGGCGCTCTTCCTGGGTCCCCCCAGGGTGGCTCTGCAGGCCGACAGACGACGGGCAGTGAGCTGGAGGGCTGCTATATTTTTGGAAATAAGAACAACAGCATAACACCACAACATTATTTATTGCTCTGGAATAAAGCTGCTGCATTGTTTTCTGTTGGATGTCATCATGATGATAAGAATCTATTAAAGTGTTGCTGTTGTTTTTGTCACCGAGTGTCATGTTGGCAAACTGTGAAAGCCAGATGTGTCAGGAAGTGATGTGGCAAAGAACTATTCAAAACAAACGTGCACAGCTGCCTCTGTCAACATTGCCAAGCTCTTTTCTGCATCAACTGCATACTTTCCAGTCTAATAATTGTGAAATTATATTTTCGTGCAGTTCAGTCATGATTTTGGAGCTCTGAAAGTGTGAGTGGCATAGTCAAGTAAAGCAAAAAGGTGGGACCCGGCAACTATTCCATGCTGCCTCCACTCTGATGACATTTGATGGCTATTTCATTAAAACAACAACAGAAACTTTAAGCTTGCAGTAGAGACGAGCAATCCCAAAAGTCTGTAACACCTCCAGGAGAAGAAGTGGAATTTGAAGGATAAATTTAGAGCCAGCAATTACTTTTTCTATACTTTGACCATGCATGAATAGAGACGAAATCGGATCTTTTTCACATTTAACTTATTGTCTTAGACAATGGGATAAAATGTTCAAAAGTGTAATGCTGAAGCCCAATCTTTGTAGTCCTATTGGAACCACCAAACATTACACTTAGTATCAATTGTGTAGGATATTTGTGTTTTTATTTTAGAGATTTAAAAAACAAATAAGTCAAATATAGTAAATAGGGTCATTCTCTAGAGTTTTAGCTAAAATGGAAATGGTTCCTTGGTTCTTGACCATGTTTAAGTGTTATTACACACACATTTATAATTGATATTATGGTTAACATAATATTCAACAGAAAAACAGTATGCTGCAGTGATTAGGTGTTCAACTGCTAATCAAAAGTTGTCCATTTGAATCCACCAGTTGCTCAGTGTGAGAAAAATGAAATGGTGGCTTCCATGAAAATGATCATTTTGGAGGCTCTAGGGGCCAATTCTTCTGTCCTAGAGGGTTGATAATGAGAATCAATTCAATGGCAGTGAGTTTGTTTGTTTGTTGTTATTGTTTCATTGTTATAATACAATAAAGAGCTTTGGTGGTATGAGGGATTATACATTCGGTGACTAATCACCAGGCCAACAGTTTAAATTCATTAGCCAGCTATTACATAGGATAAAGAGGAGGCTTTCTGCTCAAATAAAGATTTATAGACTCAGAAACCCAAAGAGGCAGTTTTCTCTGTACTATAGGGTTGCTAAGAGTCAGAACCAACTAATGGACAATAGACATGGTACAATATACTGATATGTAACATGTAATTAAAATCTATTTATAAGATTAAAGTTCTTATTTTTATTCTGTAATGAAAACTCATGAGTATCATACTTTGATCTGCTTTGTGAGGACAGGGAGCTTCCTGGGGATGATCCCTTGCACAACATCATTGACTGTTGAGTCGATTTTGTCTCCTAGCGACTCCATTTGTGCCAGAGTAGAACCACGCTTCAGATAATTTTCAGTAGCTTTTGTTTTGTTTGTAAGTAGATCACCAGCCCTTTCTTCGGAGGTGTCCTGAGTGGATTCAGACCTCCGCCTTTCCATCAGCAGATGAGTACGTTAAGAGTTTGAACCGATTGCTATAAAAATCTGTACAGAACTCTTTGGGTATTTTTTGGATTTGTGTCCTACAGTTATTTGCTAAATTTAAATATTCAGTGACTTGCATTTGGGTAAGCTATCATATTTTCCAATATCATTCCACATTTGATAATCTGTGTGATCCTTATGACGGACTTATTCTAGGAAATATAACATTGAGAAAGGAGACCATCACACAACAGAAAGCAGGAAGGATACTGAAATCAGCCTATGAGGAGGGAAGTACCAGCCATTCCCTGTGTGAGAATGATTGATTGCTAATGGCCATCACGTTTATTCAAACGCGTGGAGTAACCACGCATAGAAAGTAGAAGAACCACGCCACAGGTTTTCACAGCTGGGGCCTTTCAGACGAACATCTCCAGGCCTGTCTGCTGAGGTAGCTGTATGTGTGTTTGAACTACCAAGCTTTCAGTCAGTTGGGCAGAATTTAAAATCTTTGTGCCATCAAGGAATGTCAGAGTGAAATAGTGATTTGCATCTGGGAACTTCTGTCTAAAATTAGAGTGTTCTTTGGGATGAAACCATAAAATTATATTTGGCTCCAAGACTCCATGTTCCTGAAGAAGCAAAAAGAAAGAATAGAACTGATTTCAGTCACAGTGAATTAGTCTGAGTCGTGGATGGATTCACAGCTCTGTTATTCTGGTTACAGCAAATGGAACTCCCGAAAACATTAAAGATCTAGAAGACACATCCTAGTTTTCTTGCCAGCATTCAATTCTGAAGCTTTCCATTTGTCAGTGTTAAAAACACAGAAAGAACATCTCCCTTTAAGATTTATTAGGGAAAAAATACCTGCTTTATTTCGTATTGAGAATTTTGTGCTTTTCTTGCAAGGGAGAAGGAGGGATGGAGGGAGAGAGAGATGACTGCAGATGTATCAGAAAGAGGCTGTAAATCTAGCAAGCTATAAACAAAAATTGTGATGGGAGTAAAACCCAATGCCCTTATAGGGAAACCCAGACATGCAAAGATTTGTACATGTGCCTTGCATTGTGGTTTGGTTTTTAAAAGAAATTCGTGGTGTTACCAAGAGGTTGCCTGTAAAACGAGACATGAATGATGTCTGGCAGATCTGAGGCACAAAGAACTCTCTGAGAGCTCTCCTGTTTACTCTTACACAATGACAGTTGTAAGCAGATCTTTCTAAACAAAACCCAGCAATTTAGAATGATTAAGAGACCTGAACTCAGCCGGCTGTGTGCCACAAATTACTTTCTTTCTAAAGCTTTATAGGAAATGAAGCTCACCAAGCTGATAAACCTAGAACAAAAATGTTTTGAAAGTTCCTTTTAAGGCATTTCTATGAAATTGGGTTGCTTGGGCTTATAAGGTTTTGTTTTGTTTTGTTTTTGTTCCATGGGACTAATCCACTGTGATCATTTTCCATGTAGTAGCAAATCCTTTCAGTGATGATAGCTCCCTAAGGTTTGTGAAGAGGGCATCGTTGGTTGCATTCTTTGCTTACTTCTGCTCGGAATATAATGGAAAATGTCCTTCAGTTCGTAAGCCATCCCTGTTTTGTCTCCATTCCAAGATAAATTGAGTTTGGAGGAAATTGCAATGCCCCGTCACTTTTGATTTATGTTAGGGAAAAAAAAACCCAAACTGAACTAAAACCCGAGGCCTTTCTCTAATGCTGCCCTGGGAGTTCATGTTCAGGAGCTCCCCTTCAGGTCAAAAGCACACCATAATTCGTCCTTTGACGACCGCATTAAACTGACTTTTTAAAGTTCTCACTGTCACCGCATGTGGATTATGAGGACTTGAAACATGACACCTTTCTCTGTATGGGAAAAACACATCTCTTTAAAAGTAACTCAGAATATTCAAAAGTCTTTAACTACTATACATTAGATTTTTTAAAAAACAGTTTTATTGGCACACAATCCACATACATAGTGTAATAAGGTCTTAAACTTTTTTTCTTTTGTTAATATGGCATTTCATGTTCTTTTTAAAAAAAATTTTTATTAGGTGCTCATACAACTCTTATCACAATCCATACAATATGCATACATCAATTGCATAAAGTACATCTGTACATTCTTTGCCCTAATCATTTTCAAAGCATTTGCTCTCCACTTAAGCCCTTTGCATCAGGTCCTCTTTTCTCCCTTCCCTCTCTGCTCCCCCCTCCCTCATGAGCCCTTGATAATTTATAAATGATTATTTAGTCATATCTTGCCCTATCCGCCATCTCCCTTCACCCCCTTTAGTTTTAACCTAGTTAAAACTTAGTTTTTAACTTCCTTTTTAACTAACTCATATGGGTGAAATAGCAAAGTGTGGTGAAGAATTCAATGGTGTTCAACTACTGGAAAGAATAGCATGGCAGTCTTAACGGCTAGTTTCCAAACAAGCATGTAGCTGAGTGAGACATCCACTCAGCCCTCATGAAAGAAGCACACCAAGATTCATGATCTAAGGACTGTAACTTAGATCATGCAGATCCAAAGAAGAGAGAGTATCAACATTTAGATGGTGAGATTCTGGTGTGCAGAAGGCAACAGATGACATCAGAAGCTCAAAATACTGTTTCAGGCTCTACACGGGGACTAAGCCTCCGGTGATGTTTGAGGAACAGGAATAACCTGCTAACCAAACAGAAGATTGGAGAGATGACTATCGTAGATTAAAATGATAAATCTGACTTGAGCAAATCAAATTTTGCCATTTGATTTCCCTTTTGATACACTTCGGGTTTGATCTGGTTTTTAATATTTCCTGTGGGTTTTTTTATATTGGGGTTTATCTCTGTTGCATTTTGTTGTAATTGGTAATATTCTTGACTTGATGTTATGTATTTTTCTATAGTTTTTGGGATCTGAAACCCAGATTGGGTGAACTTATCAAAAAATAAGTAGAATAAGGGTTTCTAGGGAGTACAGCTGGGAAGAAGAGTGGGGTCAGTGTCAGCAGCAGGTAAAGGGGAACTAAGAGCAAGGAGACCAAGAAGGAAATGTTTTGAAAGTGATTGTGGTAGCAATTGTACAACACTGCCTGCTATGCGTGAACTGTGGAACTATACAATATCTGGATTAGGTCCTAATAAAATGGTTTTAAAGAAAATAAATAAACAAAACAGCAACCGACCACTTAGTGTCAACTAAGTCCACATAAAAGAAGTACAGTAGTCTGTATAATCTACAGATCATAAATAATAAAATCCAAATTCTAAGTATGCAATAGTACCTGTGTTAGTCTGGGTAGGATAGAGAAATAAATTCATAGAGACTTGTATGTGAATGAGAAAGAGCTTTATATACAAGAGTAGTTGAATATTGAGAAAACACCCCAGTCCAGTCCAGTTCAAGGCCATAAGTCTGATATTAGCCCATATGTCTGATACCAATCTGTAAAGTCCTCTTCAGACTCATGAAACACATGTAATGACACCAAATGCAGGAAGATCACAGGCCAGTGGGGTGGGAAGTCTTGTAGATCCAGTGGCGTTGTAAGCATCTCGGTGCTGGCAGGGGTCTCCACGTGGTTCCTTCAACTCAGGGCACTGGCTGCCATCAGCCTGTCTCCTTGTGGCTTGTCAATGAGGATGTCTCACAAGGACTGAGCCTGTGTCCAGCGGACTATTTATCTCCTTTGTGTCTCCAAATGAGGTCATCAAGCTGGATCCTGATTGACAGGCTAGACTCCACCCCTTCACTCTTAATACTCAATTTGACAACAGATTATGTAACTACCACAGTATCAAATTTGAAATTATGAGTACCTAGTTTCAGAGAGCTAGATTTGACGAAATCCATTTGCAGCATTCCCATGTGGATAAAGCCTTCAGTGAATTCCCTCTCAACATAGTCCATGGAGGTGAGTAGCCTCCTTATTAGACAAATAGAAGGGAAAAGTCAATTATTGCAGATGTAACTAGATTAAAATGTAATGTCTTATCATTTGATCTCCCTTTTGATCCATTTTAAAGTTGTTTTAATTTTTATTGCAGTTCTTCCTATGTAAATGCTCAGCAATTTGAATCTGGGGAGGGAAGTTACCTACTTACTAGTAGATGGCATAGAAATATATTTTTAATCTTTTGGAAAACAGATGTTATTTTTCAATGAAAACATTACCATATGGCATATAGATATACAGACCATAAAGGGATTTATGACTTATTTTGGTTTGAGGGGAAAGGAAAACCTAAATTTAATAAAGACAACATTTCATGGAATTGCAAAGCAGTATCCGCATTTTGCTCTGCAGATACACTCTGAGAGGTGCTGGAAAATAGCATTATTGATTCTATTGTTTTGCTTGTTTTAAATTAGCTTGGGTGTCATACACACTCAAAATTAAGTCAGTTTTAATTTTACTTTTCCTCTACTTATAATCACTCACCCCTGTATTTAGGTCTGATGGGTAAAGAATCTAGAGGGTTTTTAAGGCTCTTATCTTTCTCTATTTTAAATTGTATTCATTTTAATGTTGTTTCCTTTTATTTGTGAAATATAACACATTGAAAGTTAAACAGTAAATGTATTTGTATGACCCATCTCATCAAAACAATAACAGTATCTCATTAACCCCACCCTCCTGATGTGTGGCTCCTCCTTCTCTTCCTGCCCCTCTTCCTCTCTTCTCCTAGGGGTCCTCCCTCCCTACCTCCATGTCCCTTCACTCGCCTCCTAACCCCCTGCCCTCATTGCAGGCTTCCAAATCTTTTTGTTTGTTGTGTAAACCACTTTTATTTATCTTTCTCCCTTTATCATAATGATGCCGTGAATATTTACCTTTGCTGAGTATAATATCTTCCAATTTTGTCCCTGCTATGAGGTGTTTGACAGACTCCTAATTTTTTTTAAGGATGCGTACTACTCCATACTGTGTCTGCGTCATTCCTCTACAGATGGGGGTTTTAATTGTTTCCAATGGCTTACTATTATAGAAATTTCTGCAATAAATATGGGTGTGTATATGCCTATTTTTGCTTTCTTTTTTATTTCTTTATAGTACATACCAAGTAGATAAATTACCAGATGACAATTTATTTGTATTTGCATTTGTTTTAGGAAATGCCATACCGTTTTCTACAGTGGTTATACAATTCTTCAATGCTCAAACTAAATGAGCATTCCAATCTCTCCATATCCTCTACAACATTTATTATGTTCCTTTTTTTTTTTACTTTTGCAAAGAATTTCAGGGTTAGGTGGTATCTCATTGTTTTAATTTGTATTTCTCTGTGGCTAATGAACCTGCAAATTTCTTCATGTGCTTGTCAACTGGTGGATGCCATGCTTAATAAGTGTCTATTCATCTCTTGTGTCCATTTTTATTTTTTTCCTGTTAAGGAACTGTAGCTTTATATCAATTTTTTTAATTTTTAAAAGATACAAGTCCTCTTTCTTTTTTCCCCTGGACTGTGGGTTATGTTTGAAAGTAGGCCTTGTATTAGGGTCTTGAAATTTGTTCTTATAGTCATTGATAATCTTTATAGCTCTAGGGTTTATATATAGGTCTTTAACCCATCTTGGGTTAGTTTTTGTACATAGTGTGAGGTATGAGTTCTGTTTCACTCTTTTGCAGAGGAAGATCCAGTTTTTCCAGCACCATTATTGAAAAGGCTATCTGTCCCCAACATAATGTGTTTCAGACTGTTAACAAAATCAGGACATGGTTGTATATCTGTGTTCTCTATTCTAATCCATTTGTCTACATATCTGTACCAATGGACAAAGCTTTCCTGATTACCATGACTAAATAATACGTTTTGAAATATCGAAGTGAAAGACTTCGTATTTGGTTTTTAATAGTGTTTTGTTGGTCCTTTGTTTCTTTCCTTTATAAATAATAGTTGATTAGTGTTTCCATTTCTTTGCTTAATTATGCTGGAATTTGGATCGGAATTGCATTGAATTTATAGACTGCATTAAGTGATATTGACATTTCCACCCTATTAAGTCTTCCTATCTATGACCAAGGTATATTTTTCCATTTGTGTAAGTCTCATTTTGTTTCTTTTAGAAGTTTTATAATTTTCTTTGTATGTCTGATTTATCTGGCAAAACGTATTCCTCAGTACTTTTTCTTTGAAGAAATCATTGTAAGTGATTTTTCTAATAGCCAGGCAAAATAACCAGGCACCACCTTTTAGCTACAGTCAATAATATTGCAGAGAACATCGGTGCCCCTATGTATGCTTGCATCACTGCCGTCAAGTCTTTTCTGTGCATGTCTCTGAATGGAATTGCTGAGCCATCTATTTTTGATTTCTTGAGGAACTGCCACACTGTGTTCTGCAACAGCTGTGCCATTTTTGCATTCTTATCACAAGGCTTCCCAATTCGTCATATTCTAGCAAACAACCCTTTTTTCCTTCGCTTCCTTCTCTTTCCCTCTTGCTCTCCCCCTGCATCTCCCTCTCCCTCTCCCTCTCTCTTTCTCTTTCTTTTTCTCCCTCTACCTCCTTATCTCTCTTCCTTTACTTTACTTGCTCCTCCCTCCTTTCCATCCTTCCTTTCTTTTTGTAAGTCATAACTGTTTCAGTGGAAATCAAATGGTATATCCTTATGGTTTTGATTTATTGATGGATAAGGGCACATAGCGTCTTTTTATGTGCTTGGTCTCAAATAATATTTAGCATTAACAAAAGTAGGGAAGTGCAATATTACTACATACCTAAAAGGAGAAAATAATAAAATTGCTCGTGAATAGTCCTTATACTATACATTGGTGACAAATGTTTTTATTTTAATTTTGAAAGCATTCTTCTATCATTCTCTTCTGTCAGGACCTTCAAGTGCTGTGCCTTTGGGTGGGAGCTTTTTACCTAGACAGGACACAATTTCAGAATTTTTTGTTAGTGATCTGAAAATTTTAAAAGAAGATTCTATACATGTCTTTTAAAGTTTATTTTACTGACATTAAATGAACCTTTTAAATATAACTGTCAAATTTATTAATTTTGAATCAATCCCTGAATTTTTGTTAATTGCTATCAACTGGTTACTCTGGTTTTGACAACTCTTTGTACACAAAATTAAAATTTCTGTATCCTGCATCATACTCATGATTATTAATATGCTCAAGTTTATTGCTGTGAACATTCTTTATTTTGAATTTAAGGACTCATCTTCCAATGCTGTATCAGAAAATATTCTTTGATAATGTATATGCCTTATATCAATTTGTAAAGGTAGATCACAATATAATTTTTCCTAGTTTGTCTTAGTCTAGAATCCTCACAGCAACCGGCTTACGACACACAATCCTGTCACTATTTGAAATGTCATAGCTTCCATCATGAATTATTGAATAATTTCTTTGATAACTCTCTTTCTTATTTCTTTTTGTTCTTTCTCTAGAATTCACATGAGGTTCTTTAGATAATAAATAAAGTCTGGAAGTTTCCAAACAGTAGAAATTTCTATGAACTTATATAAATTGTGAAGAAAAGAGAAGGCCTTTCTTGCAAGTAAGAAAATACCACAAGGTAGTGAATGAGCCAACATGAAACATACCTTTTAGCTTTTTCAGTAAGTTATATAACTCCTTATAGCTTTCTCACCAAAACATGGTAACTCAGATTTGTGTATTGTGGGTATAAAATTTAATATGAAAGATAAATCAGTCTTAAATTTAATGAAAATTATTTCTTGTACTTATATATGCTCTAATATACAAAATACATATGACAAAATCTAGATAATTGCTGACAAATGTAAAATCCAAATTCATATGTACTTATTACTTATATACTATATCAATAATTTTCTTGTTTCATATGAAACCATTAATAGTGGTGGTATATAAGAGTATATATTGTTATTTACCTAACTGGGAGTTTAAACTTGAAGGGCTCTCTGGTTGTTTTGGAAGTTCATCCATATTACAGGTACTTACATCCTTCCATTCTATCACACTTTACATGTTTATTTTTCTAGTGGAGTTGAGCCATCACCATAAAGCTACTACTTATTCAGATGGCAAAAATTAGGTGACTTAAGGAAATATGGCTAAGGTACTTTACAGAAGTCAAGACAATGAACATGTCTAGAATTTTCACGTTAAACATAGACATGGGCCCCTTTTGCTGAATCGGGTATTGGATAATCCTAATTGAAGCCCAAGTGAATAGCGTTCTGTTGGTGTCCTTTTACTTGGAGGCAACTAGACGGCAGTGGGCATGTGTCAAAGTGCACAGATATGATATGTTAAGTAGCAGACAGAACTCTCTTGGCTTCCACTTCTTTGTTAGTGACCATGTGCCAGGTCTTCTTCAACACATTTGATCGAATGTCATTTACCTTCACAGATTCTTAAAGTTTGACTAAAGGCTAACCCAGAGGTGTCAAATCCTATTCTCCATATTAGATACATTGAAGGAGGTCCAACTTCATTTTGATCCAGAAATCAATGACAGAAATCAGAGCCAAGTACAGTTGGATTGACATGAAGGACATTCTATACTTGAGGCAATGTAGCAATAATCAGGTTCGCCACGACTACAATGCAGAACAATGCCAGCTAGATGGTGGCAAAACTTACAGAATGTATTTTCCAATCAATAAAATAATTCTCTCTGTAAGAAGTAATGTTCTATTTATTTGAAACCTAGTGAAGGTAGTGATTGCTTCCCTTTAATTTAAGAAACAAGAGAGAGTGTTTCTGTCCATAGGACAATACCAGATGAATAGCAACTATAGTGGTGGATGACATTCATGAGATTAAACAAGTATGCTCTTTGCATTTAAAGGCTATCCTTCATTCTGTTACTAAGTGGGCTAAACAAGTTTGCAGAAAATATGGAATTAGAAGTTAGTGGAAGTTTTATAGAAACTTATTGAAGCTACCAAAAATTTATAGTCATCTAACCTGTTTTGAACTGAATTGTATTCTCCTAAAATATGTTGATAGCCTCACCAATGTTCTTGTAAATAGAATGCTGCTTGGAAATAGGACATTTTTTGTGATACTAAATGAGGTCATACAAATGAAAATTAAATCAGAAGCCTAATCACTTCAGAATTGTGCCAGGGTCTAAATCTTAAATACACAAAGAAAGCCATGTCCTCAATTCAAACTTCTAGACTTCTGTGAGAAGATACCTTTCTATTATTTAAAACCACGAACCACTTGGTGATATTTCTGTTATAGCAACACCAGGAGACAAGGCAACATATCGAAGAGCATTTATGTTTTAACCAGGTACAGATAAGAACTTTTTGAGTGGTATTTACAGTGCATAGTTTATGAGAAAAAATAATCACTTGATATGCCCCAAACCTATTTTAGAATAGAAAGTAGTCACCGGACCACTAACTAATATTAGAGGTAACAAAAATTTCTGTTATCTTTTGTTGGTAAATAGCTATGCATATTTTGGTAAAACCATAAATGCTGCAGTCTTCTCAGCTAAATGTGATTACTTTGTACTAGATGACCCTAATCTTTCCAATTCCAGTAGTATGTGAAGTCAGAACAATCAATAAATGAGATTTCTCCTTGGTAACATCACTAGCTACTGTTGAGTCGACCTTCATACGCGGCGACTTCATGCGTGTCAGTGTAGAACTGTGCTGCATCGAACATTCAAGGACTGATATTTCAGGAGATCCCAAAGTCTTTCAACCCCGATTCATTCACACCTTATATATTATAAAATACACATCACCTCCTTGTTTCATTACAAAGACTATTTCTTAGTCTGCCTACTGGTTCTTCATGAGTACAATTAGTGTTCTGAAATTCCCATTTCTCATAATGATATTCATAATTTTCTAGGATTCCTATAGTCAGATGCCTCTTCACGATCACCAAAACACAAGTTAACATCTTTCTGATATTCTCTGCTTTCAGACAAGATCCATTCCTGTGCCATGTCCTCTACTAAATCCAGCTTGAATTTCTGGTAGTTCTTTGTTAATATAATGGTTCAAATATTTTTGAATGATGTTGCCATGCCTCTGGGTAAAGAGTACCAACTCAGATGCAAGAAGAAGCATCCTGTGACTGTTAAGAAAGAAAAACTACCAGAGGAGCATGTGTGAGATACCGTTCTGAAGTGTTGGAGGCAGCTAAAGCATCAGAGGGTGCCGTAGGGAGAGCATGACACTGAGTGAATGAGCTATGCTCAGACCAGGAGACCAACCAGAGGAACAGCTCGGAGACCAAGACTGTCCGGCAAAGGGGTGGGTAGGATTCCCAAGCTGCTAAGGCAGAGGTGAAAGACCAAAGGCTAGAGACAGACAGGCCTGCCAGAATGGTTGAGAAGATTGATTAAAAGAAAACATACTACATCCTTAATGTTTTCAGATCCTAACTTTGGGTAACCTGTTGACTTCGCTAAGAAACCTCCACAACCCTGAGTATCGTTGGTGAGTTCTGTGTAGGCATCGCAATGACTTATTGAACCTAACAGAGATGTAGAGCTCCATGGGAGGAATGATTCCTGTCATGAGAGGGTAAAAGAGCGAGAGTGGGTGGCGACATTTCCAATCTCTGCCTTTTGACAATAAGCCTAAATTTGGGGTGAAGTTGGATTATCTTTCTCCTTTTGTAGCCCTGGAGGTCAGATATGGCTCCAATGCCATTTTATTTTTATTTTGTTTCTCATGAAATGGTTTCAATTTTCCTTGGCTTCAACATGAACTTCAAAATAAGCAATTAATTGTCTGTTCCACATTTGGTCCCTAGCAATTTTTGGCTGATGATAATGATCTTCTCCATCATCTCTTCCCACAGATGTTGTCAATTAGATTCTTGTGTATTCCATCTGGTGAAACCCATATGTATAGTCACCATTTAGTTTTTTTAAGTATGTGCAATTGAGACAGATTAGGAAAGCAGCTAGATTCTTCTACCTCCATTTTTCAAGGTTGGATGAATTTAAGGCCTTTCCCCGAGCTAAAAACACACCCTCCATCCAGTTAACATTTAAACTTGTGGCATAGTACAATATCCTGTCTAATTTTCATTTTTCTTCACCCGTACAAGAATAATGTTTTTCTCTCATGTAAGATAAAAGCATTTAACTCCACATCCTTGCTCAGCAGCTTGCCCTTATTTGACCAGCTTCAAGGACTCCTAGACACAGGGGCAGACCAGATAGATGTGACTCCCAGTTGGAGTCAGGAGCAAAGAACATCCAGGCTGAGGATCCAACCCGAGGAACTAACTACCTGGCGTATGTGCAGCATCCCATGAACACACCCTACTCACATACCCAATGACTGTAATTCTACCCATGTAGAATCAACTCCTGGAGTTTTCCACCTCTGTTCATGAATAAATTAATGTTCTTTCCACTGCAACTCTTGTTTGAACTTCTCTTTTTCACTTATTCAATGAGATTATTGTCTGCACAGCCTTAGTGTCCCTGTCCAGTCTCTTCTTGAAAGGTACTTTTATCTTTCATAAGCAATTTTGTTTGTGCATTAAGCTTGACTCCTTGGAGTGAGAGAAAGAACCCAATGCATGGGACACTCCTGCAATACAATGTATAACTAATTGATCTTGCAAAATTATATCATGCTATGCACACTTTCATTTTTATCATGGTGGGAGCTTAATAGGAAGAAATTTTAAGAAAATTGGGAAATTCATTCTCAAGAAAAGCCCAGGAAAATTGCATTTAAAGTTTTGCTTTGTTTTCCTGTCAAAATACACTTGCTCATCTTCAAGGGCAGCAAGAATTGCCATATAAGGATTGCATTGGGCACTTTATCAAGTCTACATCCCTGATCGCACCTATTCGAGATTTCTTTTTCCTTTCAAAACTCAAAGAATATTTAAAAGAAGTACAACTTGAGTCACTCAAATTTTCCAAAAATTGCTGTTTTGATGTAGTGTAAATTCATTTGTACAGAGGTCTTCAGAAAAGATTGAGAGAGATGTAAATAGTACTTTTAGAAATGTATAGCCAGGTGGATAATACATTGAGGATCAATAGCTTCACATTTTCATATTTTTGTTTAATAAACACTTCTATACTTTTGTAGCAATTCCTTTGTACTTGCCTTCATATTTCATGCCTGCATAAATTTGGCATAAAAGTTTCAGAACTTCCAGCAAACTTTTAGATGACCAGTTCTTTTTGTTTGTTTCTGATCTCATCTTTTGTTGCTTTCATAGATCTTCCCCATCATGCTTTAGGTGATCACTGTCATACACTGTTTGTGAATTCTGCAATGTGCAGAAAGACACACTCATTGAAATATCACTCATTAAAAATTCCATAGGGTACAGTTCATTGTGGCGCACATTGGGTCTGCCTAGATCGTCCAGGACAATCCCATTTGGAGGCCAGATTATTATAACTCTGATTATGTCTACCTCTTAGATTTTTTTCTGGACATATAACAATATACTTTCAGATTTCAGAGATTAGTATGTAGTCGTCTCTAAGGGGTCATTAATCTTCCTACCACAGGTGTTTCTTATCTTTTTATGTATCACTGATGTATTTCCCAACCAGATTAGGACCTTGCAAGGACACATTTTATAGCTCTACTTTCTCTATAGTACCTTACACGAAACAAGCAATCAGTAACAGTGAAATATTAGCTCCTCGTACTTATTATGGTGTTTATCTTTGTACTACGCAAGGAATCCAAAATGTAATCACAAGTGGGAAAGGGAAGCAGAAGAGGAATTAGAGGGCTGTTGTTGTGAATACCGAGGAAGAAGACCTCAATCCAAGGAAGGTGTGCCTGATTTGTTTTTGTCAGGTGCCGTACAACCTTCTCCTGTACCATTTTCATAATCTTGCTATGTTTGTGCCCATTCTTCCAAACTCGGTGTCAACTCATCTCCTTCGTGGTCTTTTATTTTTATGTGGCTCTACTAAGCACCGTATCCTTTTCTAGGGGCTGGACTCTTCTGATAACATTTCCAAAGTCTCTAAGATCAAGTCTGGCCATATTTGCTGCTAAAAAGAACCTAGCTGTACTTCTTCAAAGACAATTTTGTTTGTTTGTTTTTTTTCTGGAAAGTCACGGCACATTTAATATTCTTTGCCAACACCATGATTCAAATGCATCCGTTACTCTGCAGCCTTCCTTCTTCAGTCCAATGTTAACGTGCATGTGTTGACTGGGTCAGGAGCACTGTAGTTGTAGGCGCTGTTGAGTCAGTTCTAACTCAGATCGACAGAATGAAGTACAGCCCAGTCCTGAAACCTTCTCACAAAACCTTCCTCAGTTTTTGACTCATTGTTTCAATTGCTGTGTCAATTCATTTTATATTTTAATATAATCAAACTGTATTTCTATAATTTTCTGTTTGTGGTACCTTACTAGGTTTAGGCTCTCAAATCCATTTCTGCATCATTTAACCTTCTCCTAACTCTAAAGTTGGGTATGTAGAACAGACTCCAGTTAAGAAAATAGATTATACCAAGAATATAATACTGACCTTTAATTACACAGACAATGGAAGAAGTACAAAATCAAATAAGAGCAGCTGCAGTACTCTAGAGATGATCAAGAACACGATTACTCCCAAACCTAACTCGCTTCTATTAAGTTGATTCTCACTCACAGGGACTCTATAGGACAGAATCAAACTGCCAATGTTGTTTTCTGAGACTGTAAATTTTAATGGAACTAGAAAGCCTCATGTATCTCTCATAGAATAGTTCATGATCTGTTGACCCCAGCCCATTACTCACTTTGTCATCAGGTCTCCCTACAATGCCATCTAGAAATCTTAATTACAGGTGCACTAATGGTCATGGTTCTTAAAGGGCAGCAGGGAAAGGCAATATTTTGGAATCCTGGAACATAAGTCATCCCTGGAGGCCATTCCACGAAGGCTGCTGTTTAATGGCACAGAGGACTTAACCACTAAAAACGGGACGCTCATAGAAGATTGCGGTTCCTCAAGGAATAAAGTTGGCTCAGCTCTTCTCTGACCAGACACCCTCACTCCAGTGCTCTCATTGGCTGAGTCTAGCTCGAAGGCAGTTGCAGTGATACTCGAGAATGTAGCCCCCCTGCCAAACACAGCAAAGCTGGGGGAGCACAAGAGTGGACCTGATAGAAAAGAGCAGGAACAAAGCTGCACGAGGGCCAAAAATTTATACTATTGTCTTGTGGAGCCTCAATGATCTAGAGCAATGGCATATTTAGCAAGTACCTAGTGGTGTAGGTAGCATGTGTTCTAGCCATGGCTACAATTGCGATTGCTGTTTTAGTCTTACTTTCGTAATTGAAGTTATGTGAGTAATGCTTTAGGTTTAGCATAGAGTTAGGATTATAAAATACTCTAAATACTTTCGAATCTATTGTTTCTGCTAGAGGAAGATAGTCAATGTGCTGAACTCGGTAAACAAAACCAAACCTTATGTTGTTGAAGTATGCACAGGAGAATACTTGCTAATGAGGACACAAAGCCAGCACAAGGTAACTTGGCCAAACCACTATGGATCTTTGCTTAGAGCACATGCCAGTGAGTTGTATAAATAGCTCATAAATTATCTATTGAGAAGATTTAATATCAGTGCCTTGCCTCTCCTCCTAGCTTTTTTTAAAAAGAACATATATACTGTATTGTCAGGATGGAAAGTAAAATATACAATCAAATCATTGGTAAAATGTTCATTTCTCTCTTATATAAGTGTTTGTATTCAAAACAAGTTCTTACACGGTTCTCTTTAAATTTATTCTTTTCAGCATTAAAAAATCCATTTTAAATCAGATCAACAATTTATATCTGGTGTATATGAGAAAGATGTGAAATTTAATTTTTCAAGATTAAATTTGTAGGTTACTTATGTCGTTCAAGTCACTTATAAGATCTTTATGTTCTGGGTAACAGCTGGAAATATGTTAGCGATAAGAGTACACAAAACTTCAAGTAGAAAGCAAATGTTTTGAGAATGATGATGGCAATAAATATACAAATATGCTTGACACAATGGATGGATGTATGGATTGTGATATGAGTGGTACGAGCCCCAATAAAGTGATTAAAAAGCAAAACAAACAAACACACAAGAAAACAACAAAAACATAAGAATAAAACATGTTCAGCAGACATTAATTAAAAAAGTGAAAAAAAAGAGTATATTAAACTAACAACCAAACACTGATAGATAGGTGATGTTGACTCATAGTGACGCCTAGAACAGCATAAAACTGCCCCGCTGAGTTTCCAAGAATGTAGCTCTCTGTAAAAGTAGAAAGCTCCATCTTTCTCCAGTGAAGCAGCTGGTGGTTTTGAATTGAAGTTCCTGTGGTTTGCAAACCAAAGTGGAGCCACTAAACCAGCAGAACTCCTGTATACTAATCTAAACAAAAGAAAAATAAGTGTTAACTGTAGGTAAAGAAGTTTGCTTTGCAGAAATGTAAAAGTAGTTGTTATCTCTATAGGTCAGTTTATTATATAATATAGTGAGCATTCATATAAACAAAACCAGATACCATGGGGCAAGGTGAAGTTTATGCAGTGGGGAGATGATGTCAAAGGGTCCATATAGGAAAAGAATGGTTGAAAACTGATTGTGGGAGCAATTGGACAATTCTACTTGATGTGATTGAAAGACGGAATGATTTGATAAAGGTATTTAATCCTAATTAATAAAAATATATATTATTTCTAAAAAAGGAAAAATGAATATGAACAAACTTAATCTTGATTTTCCATGAAAAAGAAATTAATTGAAAATGGTTAAAATGTAGCCTTCAGTAAATTTAAAAATGAACATTTTAGAAAAAATGCAAAAACAAAAGTTATCTGTTACAGGAAGTTAAAGCACATACCTCTGAGGACTAAAAAATCTGTGGAAAATAGTATGGCCATTGTTGTAAGTGCTGTGCAGTCCGTTCCAACTCAATAGTGACCCTACGCACAGCAGGGGGAGACTCTGCCTGGTCCTGAATTATTTTCCCAATTGTTTCTCTGCTTGAGCCCACTGTTGCAGGCACTGTTCCATCACGTTAAGGACCTTCCTATTTTTTGCTGCCCCTCTATTTTACCAAACATGTTGTCCTTCTCCAGGGACTGGCCTCTCCTAACAACACGTCCAACGTATTGGCCTTGCCATCCTCACTTGTAAGGAGCACTCTGACCACACTAATTCCAAGACAGATTTGTTTGTCCTGTTAGCAATCCATCGTAGTTTCCATAGCACCATAATTCAAATGCATAGATTCTTCTATCTTCCTTGTCTAACTATCACATCTATATGACACTACTGAAAATACCGAGGTTTGGGTAAGGCACAATCTAGTCATCAAAGTAAGATCCTTGTTTTTCAACTAAAGCGTTTTTGTGCAGCACATTTACCTAATGCAACTCATCTTTTGGCTGCTGTTTCCATGAACATTGATTTTGGATCCAAGCAAGACAAAATCCTTGACAACTTCAAGGTTTTATCCATTTATTTGGGGTTTCCCATTGGTCCAGTTGTGAGGATTTCGGTCTTCTTTACATTGAGTTGTGATTCATACTGGAGGCTGCAATCCTTGATCTTCATCAGCAAGTACTCCAAGTCCTCCTCACTTTCAGCGAACACGGTTGTGTTATCTGCACATCTGCACCTCTCAGGTTGTTAATAAGACTTTTTCCAACTCCAATGGGATATTCTTCTTCATATAATTCAGCTACTCTGATTATTTTCTCCACATTTAGATCGAATAAGTATGGTGAGAGGCTACAACTCTGATTTACACATTCTTATTTTAAAGCATGCAGTAATCCTTTGTTTTGCGTACACATCTGCCTCTTCAATCTGGGATCCGAGTACAAAGTCCACATGAGCGCATGAAATGTTCTGGAATTCCCATAGTCTGTTATGATCCACACAGTTGAACACCTGGGCATGGCCAACAAAACACAAGTAAACATCTTTCTTGTATGTTCTGCTTTCAGCCAATATCCATCTAATAGAAGCAATGCTATCTCTTGTTCCAGGTCCTCTTCTGAATTGGTCTGAACTTCTGGCAGCTCTCTGTCGATGTACTGCTGCAACCACTGTTGGATGAACTGGAGCAAAATTTCACTCCCATGTAATAGTACTGAGAAATATCAAGGGAAAATGTTAGTGATCAATTCTTTTTCATAACAACTCTTGTAGAATTATTAGAATTTCAAAGCATTACTTGAACAATGTGTAAAAGTAAATATGGTTATTTAGTAAAGAAAGGGTAGATGCTTATGTACAAACATTGTGCACATGTATGCTCAGTGAAGCAGGATATGAAACAATCCCGACATGGTCAGTAGAATCCCCATTCTCATGATTTAGGGAAGCATATGTTTTATTTTCAAACTTGGACTAAAACAAGCCACTCTCATCAAGTTGATTTTGACTCATGATGACCTTATGTAGGGTTTCCATGACTATAAATCCTTATGGGGGCACACAGCCTCATTTTTCTTTTGTGGGTTGACTGGTGTGTTTGAATTATCAACCTTCTGGTTAGCAACCCAACACCCAACCTTCACACTACGTGTCCTCAAGGATCCTTCAAACTCGGACTGGTGGAGTTTTATTTATATATATATGACTTCATTCATGCATAATGCACATTTGAAGTTCCTGAATGATGCATATCTAAAGTATTTCAGAGTTTTATATACAATTTATGTGAGATCTAAGAAGTAGACCTATACACTAACTGGTGCAATCATTTATTAAAAAGATAGCCTACTGTAGCTGCTTCAGAGTGGATGGACTATGACATATAACTTATGACTATGGCTCATGGTACTTCAGAAAGGAACATTGCCTGGTCCTGAGTTATCCTTTCAATTGTCAGAATGTTAGAATGCAAGATTGCAGCTATTGGGTCAATCAACCTGACTGTAAGTCTCCCACACCCTTGTTGACTCTACTTCACCAAACATGATGTCCTTTTCTAGCAATTAATCCCAGCTGATGTGTCTAAAACAAGTGAATTGGACAAGGTCCTGCTATGATTCATAATGTTTTCATGGACTAATTTTCGTCTTAGTCTGGAAACTCCGCTCCTTGAATCCTGTCTGCCATTAGTGACCCTACTGGTATTTGAATGCCAGTGGTGTAGCTTTCAGCATCATAGCTGCCTAGAAAAGGCAACAGTATAGAAAATTGATAAAAGAAGAGAGGTCGCACGTAGTTTTGCCTATTTACTCAGCGTGAGGCATTATCAGGCACCATCTTATATTTTCTCACTTAATTCTCAGATTGTTAGAATAATGTCTGCTATTATTTCTATTTACTTAATTTTAAAGGTATAATTCAAGAGAAGAATAATTTGCTCCAAGATTCTACATCATTTTCTTTAAACACTGTGCCATGATGACTTGCCTGAATAAATTATTTTTCCAGAATATTCAGTTTGAAATTTGTGACATTTACTTCATTGTTACTTCTGCCATTACTAAATTAATAATGGTAATTACATACATTTCCTTTGGAGAGCTGTTTTTATTATCTTTGAATATTTTCAGGAAGAGTATATATTTTTCTTTGAGAATGAATTTTACTCTTATTTAATATACAAAACTTGATTGCAGTCAAGTCTGATAAACTAAATTAATAATTAACTTGGGTAATTTTTTAAAACACCATTTTATAAAGAGTTTGTGACCAACAGATTATTTTATTTTTCCATTGCTACATTTTTGTTTCTAGTGTTTGAGGATGTAATGAGTTTCTTCTAGTTAAGTGGAATTATTTGGAAGCTATTCACGTCTTTGTAGATTTGGAGGCTGTGTTAGGAGAGGATTAGTAAATGAGATTGAAGTGAGAATTGAGACTAGGAAAGCAAATAAATAGTGAAGCAAACAAAAAAGCATTACCACATGAGCTGTCTTTCTAGAAAAACCTCTTCTTTGTGATTAATGAGATCTTTAGTCAGGGCGGTTTCTCAGCCACGAAGCAAGTGATGAGATGGCAAAATTACTTTGCAGTGAGCATGTCGTCCAGGAGGAGCAATAACAGTGAAAAGCAAGCCTTCACTGAACTTATTCACCAATGTGCAGCCATAGTTTGGGAATTTCTTGTGAGAGTTAAAAGGATATTTACTTAAGGCTTTTTTGCATAAAAATTAAATAACCTAAAAGTACATATTTATAACATCATCACAGAAAGAAAATCAGAAGAGTAAGGGCCACCTAGGAGATGAGAGGCCAGTTTGTCATCATTTTTGAGAAAAAAAAATTCAAACATCAGCTTTTTCAGAGAATAAGCTATTTTTCTTTGGTTAACCCTCATGGTGGGGCCGTGCATGGGATCGCACCGGATGTGCTAGGCACCGATTAACAACCGAACGAAAACGAAACTCACTGCCAACTCCGAGTGACCCTAGAGGACAGGGTAGAACTGTCCCTGTGCGTTTCTGAGACCAGAACTCTTCACAGAAATAGACAGCTCCATCTTTCTCCCGTAGAGCTGCCGGTGGATTGGAACTGCGGATCACAACCTAATGTGCATCTTCAATGCCACCAGGACTCCTCGTGTACAACCCCAGCAACCAGCAAAGGGTGCTCGTGAACAAAGTGCATGGTGGTAGCATCACGGCAGCACACCCCAGAGTCTGTCAGCCACCTGCAGGATTAAGTGGCAATTTCAAAAGGGAAGGGGAAAAAATGCTCCGGAAGAATCTAACTTCTTAGAGGTTCCTCTCTTCTTTCCTTAACAACAGTGCTTAAAGCCAGTGATGTCTCTTCTATAACCGACACTGTAAGATATTCATTGTGCTCAAATAATGATGACTCTTTTTTAGCTCAACAGATTAAATCCTCTTTACTCCCGTGTAATGAATTTAGTTTAATTAATAGACATAAATCTGAGAAATACAATTTATATGCACTCTAGTCAATGAAATTAAAGAACAGGAAAGAATTTTAAAGTATTTTAATTATAGTGTGCTTTAAAAGGATGTTGCAGTTACTGTTATTCAAAGGAATTTAGAAACTGTAAGCAGAGTCCAGGCTTTGAGGAATGGCCCCTAGGAGACAATTTTTCTCCTTTTTCGGCATATTTACTACTAAAAAGACAAAAAAAATAATTTCCAAATACTCTGGGTTATTTTAGGATATTCTTTTAGTTCAAAAACTGAATAATTTTCAGCTGTTATATTTAATTCCTACACAGCTACAAACATTTACTGATCAATGACTTGTTACTTTATAACTACTCAGTGCTAGCCTCTAGAAGAACCGATGTAAGTACAACTCTATCCTCATATTCAGGAGAAAATTTGTTCTTCTACAGCAGACTGTCCTAGTGCCAGACCTAGACATGGATGATGGTATATATTTAGATTCTGAAACACATGTTCTGCCATTTATTTTTAAGATTTTAAAGTAAATGTATCTGCACTTACATATATTTGAAGATGCAAATAAATAATATACAAAGTTTAAGTATTGTAGCCTAGTAAGGAGTATAGCCAAGATTCTAAAACCTCTTAGACATGTCAATTTTAGCTGGAGGATTTGAGACAAGGGCAATCCTAAAACATCTAAGATCAATTAAGTTTCATATATGAGATTCTCATTGACCTAGGATGAGGAGAGGAGATAAATTATGACAAATTAATAGGTACTAGTAGACAAAATGTTTTGTAAGGACATCTTGTGAAATTCAAGAATGTCAAAAGTGATTCAAAAATGTAAATTATGTGATGATTTGTCTTTTAGAAAGATAACCTTGACAGCAAAAGAAAGGGGGAATTTTGCCTAGTCAAATTCAACCTTAAGTGGAAGGGTGAGACACACAAACAAAGGAGCTTAGTGGACTTATATAATTTACTGGTTTGGGAATTAGAGAAGAGAAACCCAAGATAACTGCTGGGTTCTTTAGAGAAGCAAACCAGTGACGCTTATAGAATCATATATACAGAGATATATCTTAAGAACATGGCTCACCCAAGTGTAGAGGGTGGCAAATTCCAAGCTCATGACCCAGAAACCAAGGGGGAGGCTTTCCCTGACTCATGTAGTGGTAGCACATGCTGACGACGAGATCATTATAGAAAATGGCAGACTTCTCGCGGCAGCAGCAAATGAATTTAAGGTCAGCAGATAAGATGTCAGGTTGATGAAGACTCCCAGGACCAGTAGATTTAAGACAAAAGAAGATGAAGTCAGATGATAAACTAAATTCAGATATAGCATCAAGCAAATTAATTTTTTTCCAGAATGTAACATTCTGAAAGCAGACCACACCACTGAGCAAACTCCTTGTCAATTGATTCACCACTTAGAGCAGATATCATCATGGGCCAGATCTTACAATAGGGAATGACTAAATCATAACTGCCAAGTCATTAAGAATTATGTTGCAAGCAAGCTGACACACAACCTTAATCACACTGTCATCATCTGTACTACATTAATTTTTTTTTCTATTTTAGGTGCTTTGAACAAAGATGATGTGATTGTCTATAATATTGACTTTGGACAATGCATAGTCCTCCATTGGGAGAGAAGAGAATGAGGTCTCTTCTGGCTGTCTTGAGTTCAAGAAGGCGGAAGACATTGGGATGGAGGTTTCATTACATTAACAAGCTGATTTCAAAGATCCACACCTCAGAAGTATTTTGGCTGGAATATTGATATGAACGTTGCCTGCATTTTAGAAATCGCTAAGCATTCGTGAGGTCTATGAGAATAAGGAACATGTGGATAGACTGGGTGGGATATGGAGAAGCTCAATTTCAAAAACATGGGAATGTCCATATTTTAACAAGAAGCAGAATGGGAGAAGTCAATAAATGAGGCAATGAGGAACAGCCAGAGAAGTTGAAAGAAAATGAACATAAAAGGTGTTTTTTTTTCTTTTAACAATTTATTGGGGCTGATACAATTCTTTTCACAGTTCATACATATACATACATCAATTGTATAAAGCACATCTGTACAGTCTTTGCCCTAATCATTTTTTTCTCTTTTCTTCTTTTACATTTTATTAGGGACTCAAACAACTCTTACCACAATCCATACATATACATACATCAACTGTATAAAGCACATCCATACATTCCCTGCCCCAATCATTCTCAAGGCATTTGCTCTCCACTTAAGCCCCTTGCATCAGGTCCTCTTTTTTTTTTCTCCCCCTCCCTCCCCTTTCCCCCCTCCCTCATATGCCCTTGGTAATTTATACCTCGTTATTTTGTCATATCTTGCCCTATCCGGGGTCTCCCTTCCCACCTTCTCTGCTGTCCCTCTCCCAGGGAAGAGGTCACATGTGGCTCCTTGTAATCAGTTTCCCCTTTCCAACCCACTCACCCTCCACTCTCCCAGCATCGTCCATCATGCCCTTGGTCCTGAAGGTATCATCCACCCTGGATTCCCTGTACCTCCAGCCCTCATATGTACCAGTGTACAGCCTCTGTCCTATCCAGCCCTGCAAGGTAGAATTCGGATCATGGTAGTTGGGGGGAGGAAGCATCCAGGATCTGGGGGAAAGCTGTGTTCTTCATCGATACTACCTCACACCCTAATTAACCCATCTCCTCTCCTAAGCCCCTCTATGAGGGGATCTCCATTGGCCGACACTTGGGCCTTGGGTCTCCACTCTGCACTTCCCCCTTCATTTAATATAACATATATATACACATACATATATACAAATACACATATATACACATACATACACACACTTATATCTTTTTTTTTTTTTGCATGATGCCTTATATCTGGTCCCTTGGGCACCTCGTGATCGCACTGGCCGGTGTGCTTCTTCCATGTGGGCTTATTTGCTTCTGAGCGAGATGGCCGCTTGTTCACCTTCAAGCCTTTAAGACCCCAGACACTATCTCTTTTGATAGCCGGGCACCATCAGCTTTCTTCACCACATTTGCTTGTGCACCCATTTGTCTTCAGCGATCCTATCATGGAGGTGTGCAGTCAATTATATGATTTTTTGTTCTTTGATGCCTGGTAACTGATCCCTTTGGGACCACTCGATCACACAGGCTGGTGTGTTCTTCCATGTGGACTTTGTTGCTTCTGAGCTAGATGGCCGCTTGTTTATCTTCAAGCCTTTAAGACCCCAGTCACTATCTCTTTTGATACCCGGGCACCATCAGCTTTCTTCACCACATTTACTTGTTCACCCACTTTGGCTCCAGCCGTTGTGTCGGGAGAGTGAGCATCATAGAGTTCTAATTTAATAAAAGAAGGTATTCATGCATAGAGGGAGTGTTTGAGTAGAGGCCCAAGGTCCTTCCGCCACCTTAATACTTGACCTATAAATATAGACACAAAGATCTATTTCCCCAACCTCCTATATATATTTGCATGTATATGTCTTTGTCTAGACCTCCATGAATGCCCTTTGACTCCTAGCTCTTTCCTCCATCTCCCTTGACCTTCCTCCTGCCCTACTACCATGCTTCATCGCCACCTGGGCTAGAGTATACCTCTTCTCTAAGCAACCTTACCCTTGATCATTTCCCACCAGGCCTGCCACTCCCCCTTCTCTACCATTTGGGGTTAAAAGGTGTTTTAATAATAATTACAATTATATTAGCAAAAATCTCAATAAGTAATTGTATTTGTTGGCACTAGGGATTCACAGGGTAGTTTTGCTCACACTGTCTCAGTAAATGTTCATGAGTTTTGGACTTTATCGGCTCTAAATTAATGCTCAGAGGAATTAAATGATGTACCTACACCAAACTGAGAGTAATAACTCCAGGTGTTAGCACTAACAGGTTTGCTTGACTACTGATGGGATGTCTGAGATGCAGTCAATTAATATGGCCCTTTTAGCCACAATTCCTCTGATCCCATTTTGGAGGGAGCTCTCTGTTGCAGGATTAAATAAGGTTAAATCCTGATCATAGTCAAAGGTGTGAGTCAAGTCATACCCTTTGCTTTCTTTAAGATTACTTTCCAAGGTGGTATGACTTAAGATAAGCAATCATTTTCCTTGGGGGGGATGTCCATGTGAAAGACAAAGAATACACTTCTAGCAAGGATACTTTTCCATGTGTAAGAGAAGTACGCTCCACAGAGAGTAATCCCAGGACCATTGGAAGAGCACATCCAACATCTCTACGTGGTGGAAGCCGCTGAGACCAGATGCACCGAGTGACACACGGAGGCTCAGAGGAGCCTTTTCTGAGACTGTGGGGTGCCTTCCCTGCATCTGGCCTGAAACCCTGGGACTTTGAGGTGGAGTGAAGGAAGCAGAGGCAGGAACCAAGGACCCTGTGCCTGAGAGGTTGCGGACCGGAGAAAGACTTGGTTTCAAGATGAGGAGAGGTGCTGCTGTGGAGAAATAATGATATTGTCACTGTTTGCTGAGGCCGATAACCTACTAACTTTCACAATAGGCCTCTTCATCATGAGTGTTGTGAGCTCAGTGTAATCACAGCAAGAAGCTCTCAAGCTGAGCGTAGATTCAGAGTGGGATGGGAGGAATGTTTGGTGTCTGATAAATAAAGAAGGATGGACCCTGGACGCCTGTCTGACCAGGGTTGTGGCAGTGGGGAAGACAGAGGCGAGATTCTGCAGTGTTCTAAAGGGAAGACACGAAAGTTAAGAACTTAGGGAATTTGTTCTGTAATTGATAACTACAGAAAGCAACGGGTTGAGGAGAAATTTAGAAAACAATGATGCATAAAGTACTTTATAGAGCATGTCAGAGATAAAGGGAGGCACTAAGAATAGCAGATCTTTCCTTACTGGTTTTTCAGAATAGAAAAATGCTAAACTAAAATATAATTTATATACTGGAGACATGGGATAATGGTGTAAAGAGAGTGTTGATGACTTATGGAAACTGAAAGTGTATAAAATAAAGAGAAAAACTGAATGGCACTATGTTTTGAAAATGAACTTTTCACTTTTTATCCACACTCAATTGAAATACTTACAGGGTTTTTAAGGAGTTTGGGACCATTCCACATTTTACTTCTTTGCTGCATTATAATCCTGCTGGTTTATAACCATGTGAATGTTTGTATACACATATGGCTGTGTTTTCATTGTTTGTAGTGGTTTTTGCATGAAAATCTAAATATTGGTTGGCCGTTTGTCTTCCAATACGCTGTAATGCAATTGTGACTTTTTATTCACAGTGGAGAGACTGAAGAGTTGAATTCCTTCCATCAAATGATTAGAAACTCTTTCACATTTTGCCATTTCAATGAACAAAAAGCGTTCCTTTTCCTTCTGTACGTTCCCTGTGTGAGGCTTTGGAATGGGTGCGCACATGAAACAAGCGACTCTACTGATATTGGACGTTGAATAGCTTTACTTTCTCACACATTCTTGGACCATGTGGTGTTTTTCCCAAGCAGAGCCTGTGACCTACAGATGACTGCAGCAGATTCTATTAATTCAAAAAACACAAAGATTCATTGTTATATTATAGGACATTTTTCCTTTTTCTTCTTGTGGGATCATTTTACCATGGTTAAACTTAGTGTTTGGTATTTACACCAAATTCTTGGTGGCATGGGAGCTTGACAGACAGAATTTTTTATCAGCAGAATGGATTTCTAAGACTACAGATGAGTTGTAGGCAGAGAAACCATAAAATTTAGCAGAGTATTAATCCTTATATACTTCAAGAGAAAAAGTTTCATCTGCTAGTGTAAAAACTATAAGTAACAGTTGCCAAAAGAAGGTCTGGATTTAGGAATGAAGTTAAAGAATTAAATAATAGTTGGAATCAAATAAAAGAGAAATTATATATTGGAAATGTTGTTGTTACTTTCATATTCTTGGATGGGATCGTTATAATATATTCTTGGAAATGTTAACTTGAATTGATTGTGAAATAGAGGCAGATAAACTCTTCAAAAAGTTAGTCTTGAAGTTCTTTGGTGGTCTCTTTTCTTCTAGTTGGAGAATTGATGAAATAGTAAACGTTAGTGTCCGACTTAACTTGAAACAATATTTTTTCTTATTGAAAATCATGCACTAATATCTGTCTGAGAATGTTCAACTAGTGCTCCGTTAATATTTAGACCCATCTTTACAGCCTACAGAGATGATGGAAATGACTCACGGTAAAACTCTTACTGATCAGAGGACCTGCTACAAGCAAGTAAGGTAGTGATTTAAGTCAAGGATTTAAAGGAGATTAAATATGTATGGTTTTAAATTCTAAGTTTTACTAGGGCAGACTTCATATTTCTTTCAAAAGTTTCAGAGCCTTCATCTCTCCATCTGCAAAATGCTGATGTAATACTTCAAGAACCAAAATCTAAAACCTTAGAAAATATACAGTAAATGACTTTTCTTTTCCAAACAGACATGTCACATTAATGAAATTACTACAATTTTTGAACTGATCAGGGTTACTTGTTTGGCAGATTCTTTAGGCGGGTTGTACTGGGTGTGTGTGTGACTTGCTGTGGAGAGTAGCAATGTTGGGGAAAGGAAGGTTAAAAATTTTCCCAGGACAGCACATGGCTGTTTGCTTGGGAATGGGTGGGGACTTGGCAGCAGAGACCTGGTTGAAAGAGAGCTAGCTGTGAAGGAAGATGCTCTCCTCCTGATCCAATGACCACATGAGTGCAGAAGCAAGACCAGTAAAGTCATTAGTGGCGGAGAAGATGGTAAACAGGATAGCACGTGGACAAATGTTTTGGAACTAGGTGGTGGTAAAAGCAACTATGTAATGCCTAACATGGGGGAAATATCAGTGTGTCGACAGCTGTGAGCTGAGCCCCTGTAACCTACCCAAAAGCTTGCTAGTACGAGTTGTGATAGTAAGGGATGGAGTGAGAGAAAATCGCATCAGAACTGATTCCATGAGTTTATGACCTGTGCAGTCTGAGTCCCCATGACTAGAAGGACCCTCTTCTTGGCTTCATGTTTTTGTATAGCAATGGGCTCGAACATACGATAATCATGAGGGTGGCAGAGGCCCAGGCAAAGTTCCATTGTATGGTACATATGGTTCCCGAGAGTCCGAATAATTTGATGGTGCCAGAAACAATGACAATATAAAAATCTTGAAATTCTTAGGTAGCTTTGAACAAGATGCTGTTTACTTTGCACTGAGCTGTAGAAGCCGAACTTGTATTATGTGCCTGCTGTACCAGGGTGATCCCTGTCTCCTGGGGTGGGAGTGAGGGTGGGGTTGGGGGATTGGCAATGTCTGGAATTGTTCTTGATTGTCCTAACTGGGGTACTCTACCAGAATCTATTTGTCCGAGCCCTGGGATGCTGCCAAACATAATAGACAGTACCTTACAACAAGAATTATTTGATCCAAATTTTTATTAATACTGAGCATAATACATTCTGTTCCAGCTGGTATTAAAGATGGGTTTATCTGTACCACGCTGATTATTATTACTGTCACCTCGCTTGAGAAGGTGCGGTATTAACTGGTTAATTTTGGAGGAATTAAGCTCTTTATAGTACTAAATTGTGAGTTTTATATACTATTTCCCCTGATGGGAGGATGTGATTTTGTAACTGAGTGGCAGCTGCATAAAATTGACCCAACAGGATGCCAGAGAAGATGCGTTTAACTTGCCACATACAGTTAACTTACCAGCAGCACCTGTGAAAGTCTGAAGAGTCTTATTTTGAAAGTCTGGCCATGAAAAGATGGACTCCGGTGAAGTGCTGAGAAAAGGTTCTTTTCTAACTGCCAAATCATACTGCTCGCCATAGTTCACTTCTGGGTCAGTTTCTGTGGACAAAAACATCTTACGCTCTTACAATCATCTGTTCAAACAACGAATGCCATGCATAAAGCAGGGTTTCTCGAAGATGTTCAGAATAAATATTGTAGCAGAGAAATAGACTCTAGTAAATTGTTTGCTCTGCCGTTTTTGTACATTTGTTCTTGCAGATTATAGGGATGGAGCCAAATTGCTTAGTGCTCTAGAGCTTATGTTACACGGAATAAAATTATGGGTTTCCTCCCTGTGTCGGCAGAATGGCGTTAGCCACAGGGTAACTATTTTATGGCCACAAATCTGACACCTCCATCTAAGAGTCATGGCATAAATGTGGATACATGCAACCTCAGATGTAAAGGGGAAACAGATGATGGGAAATGAATGGATTCTTGCAAATTCCTTAAGATGGCTGGAAAAATACCTTACAATGCATGCCCTAATTACAAAGGGACTATCACAGCTAATCTATGCAAGAGAGCCAGCTGTTTTTCAATTTTAATTTTAGGCTGTACAATGTAGCCTTACATTTCTCCCCCAGATGTTTCTTCCCACTTGGTATGAGAGATTTTTATCACTGTTCTGGAAAGACTTAAGGACTAATTATAATTAATTTTCATTATTCTTATGAGAAATGTTAATGTAGTCAAGCATGCTAGATTTCATTTCTGTGTTCAGATTGGTTAGATATTGATTATATAAACATTGTAATACCATCAGAATTTTGAATAATGATTATTACAATGTTATTATGGCAGCCATCATTTTGTACACAACTTTAAAAATAAGATCACAGAAAATATTGACACATATTAATAAAGAGGCCTTTGGATTCTGAAACATCTAAAATGCTTAACATGAGAGAGATTTTTCTACCACTGAAGCAGAGATCAGCAGTGTCCTTTTCGGATATAAACTTAGAAGCACTTTTTTTAAAAAACATTTTACTAGTGGCTCATACAACTCTTATCACATACATATATGTGATATATATACATACATATACATACATCCATTGTATAAAGCACATCCGCACATTCCCTGCCCCAATCATTCTCAAAGCATTTGCTCTCCACTTCAGCCCTTTGCATAAGGTCCTCGTCCCCCCCCCCCTTATATTCAACACAAAGGGAAAACAAAAAAAATGGTTTCTATGTAGTCAATCTGAGCTCCCCACCCCCGACTTATGACGGCCCTTCATGTGCCAGAATAGAGCTATGCTTCCTGTGTTTTTTTAAGATTGGTTTTATAAAAGTAAATCTGCAGTTCTTTCTTTTAAGGTGAGTCTGAGCAGCTTCACTTCAACATTACTATTTGCAGGGAAGCAAATTGGTCGCTTATGTCACCCAAAGACCCTATAGTACAAACTGAAGAGACCACGTTAACTCTGTAAGATAGGATCATTTTAACGTTATCACTTCATTTTATTTACTTCTATGTGAACAAATCAAACTTCATTTCACAAGAACATTTCACATGTTCCCTGTTTTGTAAGTATGTCTTCTCCTCAAGGCACATGCTGTTGTTGCTGTTTGGTGCCAGCAAATGAGTGAAACACTGCCAACTCCCCCGAGGGCCCTCCTCTCTTACCCTGCCCCACTGCTTGACCAACAGGAGGTCCTTCTCCAGGGACCAGTCCCTCTTGACAGAACATCCAAAATACGGGAGACGAAGTTTCACCATCCTTATCTCTAATGAGCACCCTGATTGTACTTCTTCCAAGACAGATGGTCATGGTGACGTGCCATCAAGTGGGTGCCAACACATAGACCTTCTGTCCAACAGATGGATACCCTGCACTGTCCTTACAATCATTGCCTTCTTTAGTCTATTGTTAAAACCACGGTGTCAATCAAGTTCTTCAGGAATCTTCTTTTTGAAAACCTCTACCGAACACAAGGACCTTCTTCAGAGATTAGTCTCAATTAATTACATGTCCCCAAAGTATATGAGATGAAGTCTTTCCATCCTCTCTTAAAAGTAGCTATCTGTCTGTACTTTTTCCAAGACCGATTTGTTCATGCCTTGGCAGAACCTGGTATGATCTACATTCTTCACCAACACTATAATCCAAATATATCATTTCTTCTAAAGTCTTGCATATTCATTGTGTAATCAGGTACACCTTAGACTTCAATGTGAAATGTTTACTTCTTTACACTTAAAGAGGTCCTTTAAGAGATTTACCCAATGCCCAACATTCTTTAATGTATTGCTTTTTTAAATTTGATGTCTTTATTTCATACCTCCCATGAGCATTAAATGTGGATCCAAGTAAAACAAAATATTCAACAGCTCTGATATTTTCTCTGTTGGTTAGGACATTGCTATTAAGATTTATATTTTATATTGAGGATAATCCATACTGATGGCTGCATTCTTCAATCTTGATCAGGCAGTGCTTTAAGGCCTCTTCACTTGCAGCACCCAAGCTTGTGTCATCTGATTGTCGCAGGTTGTTCCCGATCACTACTCTAATTCTAATGAATTCTTATTAGTATAGTCCAGGTTCTCAGATTATTTACAAATGGAAGATGTGTGCTGGTAGGTACAATTCTGATGTACAGGTTTCTTAATTTTAAGCCACATTGAATTGCTTGTTTGTTTTCAGAAGGTTTAAAGAGTACCTCAGGAACTAATTTAAGGAGGCTAGTATATTTTCATAAAAGGAAAAACACAGTTATAGTATGCTTGGGACTGGCCTTTAACTGTGCAGTGGGGTTTTCTTCAAAGGAAACATCTTTGGATCAAAGCCACAGCAGGCCTCATACTACGATCCGGCTTTCGGCACCAAGCAGAGGTGTCCAAATTGCTCACATCCTAAAAGTAGCTCAAAAAAGGACTAAAAGAAACCCAAGATTTTTATAAATAGCTGGGATCTTATACTGGAGTTTGTTTTCATTCTTCTGTAATCCAACATTTGTACCATTTATGCTCGGTAGGAAAGTAGTTGTGTTTTCCTCTTAAGTGGAAAAATATTTAGAGTGCAATGAGATAGCAAGCTCTTGGTCTGGCAGGTTTGGTGGGTAGCAGGCTTCTCCAGCACAGGACCAGGAAAGGGATTTGGATTTGGAGCCACCAGAGTGGGTATCCTGGAAAAAAAAATTGCAGTCTACCAAGCAAATGTCAGTCTTTTTCTTAGAAGAAGTACAGCCAGAACGTTTTTCAGAAATGAGGATGGAGAGTCCTTGGGAAAGAACAGTATGCCTGGTGAAGTGGAGAGACAGTGAAAAGAAAGGGATGACCCTTGACAAGATGGATTGACACATTGACCGTGACCAGGGGCATGCATGCAAAACACGTGTGTGTATGGCACAGGACTGATATTCTTTTCTTGTGTTCTACATGGACTTGCTATGTATAAGAACCAACTTGGTGGCACCTGACAACAACCAGTTTTGGCATGCATATGAGTCATCTGCAGACTTTTCAAAATACCAAGTGCTATATGGCCAACCATATCCCGGTATATTATGATTCAGTAGGTCTACCATGGTGTCTTAGTATTTGTATTTCCAGGTTTCTAAGTGGTATTGATGAAGGAAGGATATTGAAAGTACCATGGACTGCCAAAAGATTATATGAATCTTTCTTGGCAGAAGTATAGCCAAAATACTCCTTAGAAACATGGATGGCAAGACTTTGTCTCATGTATTCTGGACCATGGTGTCAGCAGAGAGCAGCCCCTGCGATAGGACATCAACCTTGGTAAATTTGAAGGTAGGTGAAAAAGAGGAAGATTCTTGATTACATGGACTGACACAGTGGAAGCCACAATGGGCTCAACATAAGAACAATTGTGAGGACTGAACATGGGGCCTGGCACTGTTTTGTTCTATTTTACAAAGCACTTCTGTGAGTCAGAATTAAATGGAGGGCACCTAACAACACCTACTGCTGCTGCTGATGCCATAGGTGAAACTCCACATTCTGAAGCTCATAAGTTACGTTTATTAACTTAAATGGTTAAGAAGCCTCTCCGGAGGGAACCTTCAGACAGGAACTAAAGAAGATTCGATGAATAGGCATCTGAGCGCATGGACTCAGAAGGATTCCATCCTTGAAGATTTTGGCATTCAGTTGGGTTTGAGATCCAGTGAGTCGAATATAAATGTGATTTTCTTCTGACAATTAATTTTGTATTGTTACTAGTTTTGCAATGATACCTATATTTTGAAGGTTTGCTTGTAAGTCTGCTTATGTTTTAAAAAGAAAGTAGTTACTTGTTATAAATGGAATTTTAAAAGAGCAAAAATCCTATTGAATGGGCAATTGTTTGTGACTGCATACTTGACACTACTTCTTTGTTATTCTGTATTTCATGAATAAGGTAAATTAATGAGGAAGTCTGTTGTCGGGAATGAGATGGAGGATGATTTATAAATTAATGAGTTGGTGTCTTTCTACATTTCTGTTTCCTAGATCTTCCTCAGACTGGATGATCAATTTATTTGCTGATGGAATAAGTTCATTTTATAATATGCCTCCCTACATAGGAAGCCTCATAGTGAAGTGGCCATGAGTCCGGCTGCAAGCTGCATAGTTGTCCCTTTGAAGCTACTAGCAGCTCCACAGGAGAAAGATGAGGTTTTCTGCCCCTGTAAACATACTTCTGGAAACCCACAGGGCGTCAATGTGAGTCAGTGTTGACTCAATGGCAATGATTTCACTTTGGTTACAGTGTACTGTAGTCTAGCTTCAGTATCCATACATCCATCCATTGTGTCAAGCAGATTTGTATATTTGCCATCATCATTTCCAAAACATTTTCTTTCTACTTGAGCCCTTGGTATCAGCTCCTCATTTTTTTCTCCTATCTCCCTTCCCCTCCTCCCTCCCTCATGAATCCTTGATAACTATTTATTATTTTAAAAATTATTTTTCATGTCTTATACTGACAGATGTCTCCCTTTACCCACTTTTCCTTTGTCCATCCCCCTGGGAGGGGGCTATAGGTAGATCATTGTGATTGGTTCCCCCTTTTCCCCCCTACCTTCCCCTTCCCCTCCTAGTATGGCTCCATTCAGGGGTTTATCTGTCTTGGATTACCTGTGTTTCCAGCTCTTATCTATACCTATGAATATGCTCTTGTCTAGCCAGATTTGTAAGGTAGAATTGGGGTCATGATCATGGGGTGTGGGGAGAGGCATTAAAGAACTAGAAGAAAGTTGTATGTTTCATCAATGCTCTACTGCACCTTGACTGGCTCGTCTCCTCTCCACAACCATTCTGTAAGAGGATGTCCAATTGCCTGCAGATGTGCTTTGGGTCTCCATTCACAATCTACCTCATTCACAATGATATGAATTTTTGTTCTGATGCCTGATGCCTGCCTCTATTGACACCTCATGATCACACAGGCTGATGTGCTTCTTCCATGTGGGCTTTGTTGCTTCTCAGATAACTAGCTGAGAAGCTTGTTTATCTTCAAACATTTAAGACCTCAGATGTTATATCTTTTGATAGCTGGGCACTATCAGCTGTCTTCATCATATTTTCTTATCCACCCATTTTGTCTTCAGCAATCGTGTTGTAAAGGTGAACAACACAAAATGCTGGATTCTTAGAATTTTTCTTAGAAGACATTTATAGTATTTATTTTTAAAATAATAAACATCAACAGTTTGGGGGAATTCATAGCTATAATTTACAGTTAAAGTTATTTTGTACATTACATTTTGTAAAATTTATGAACTTTGGTGAGCAAATTAATATGCTGTAAGGAAATCACTGGAAAGAAAAAAGTTAAGCATTCATTTCAATTTTGCTTTCTTCTTATCCAATTTTCTGATTAAGAGAGTCTTTACAGATTTGCGGTTTCTCTACAAGCTTTAAAAATTCATGGAGTATTCTTTTTATTCTTTACATTTGTTATTTGTTTACTTAGAAATTCACTCAGTAAACTTTTTTGTTATCTCCATTTGTATTGCCATTTGATAACTTTTGATGCTTATTATTTAAATCTTCATAATCTAGCACTTATATTTTATCCATATTGCCCACATTCTGAAGACCATCTACTCTCAAAAATAAGTTCAAGCTACCAAACCTACTGAAGGCTTTCATTCTGGACATCTTGTCATTTTGATGACCAATGTCATGGGTACATGGATGACTAGGACCATGAGACTTCCTTTTCACAGATGAAGAAGCATGGAAAAGAATAGCTTATAAGGCAAAGAATTGAACACAGAGACAAATTGGTACAACCCTGACCTCCAAACTGGTTACATCACTTTCCTCACCTTTGAATGCATATAAGATCTCCTTCGTATGGTGGTTATAAGAACTTTAAAAATGCAAAGGGAAACTAAAGTAGCATTCTAAGCACAACTTTTGCTCCACAGTGTAGATGTGTGTGTGTGTGTATATATACATACATATATATACACTTTCACCCCCAAACGAGTATTGAACAAAATCACTGAGATCACACGGGAGTGAAATTTTGCTGAATATCATCTAGGAAAGCTTGCAACAGTGCATCAACAGAGGACTGTGGGGAATTCAAGCCAGATTCAGAAAAGTATCATTAACAATACTGAGGCAATTGCTGATCTCAGGTGAAACTTTATTAAAAGCAGACAATACCAGAACAATGTCTACTCGTGCTTTTCTAATTATGTAAAAGTTTTTGACTCTGTGGATGGTAACCAATTATGGATAACATTGAAAGAATGGAAATTTCAGAATATTTCATTGTGCTCATGTGGAACATCTACATGGATCAAGAGGCAGTTGTGAGAATGAACAAGAGAATATTTGATAGATTTATAACAAAGAATGTCATCCCAGAACAGGAAAATACTGTGCATTTAAAATGCAGATGATAGAGCCCTGCTTACTGAAAGCAAAGAGGACTTGAAACACTTGCTGATGTAAATCCTGCACTACATACTTCAGCATGAGTTGCAACTCAGTGTAAAGAAAATCAAAATACATACAAATAGACCAAAAAGTAGCCTCAAGATAAATGGAGAAAATAATGAAGACTTCAAGGACTTAATCCTGTTTGGATCTACAATCAATCCTCATGGAAGCAGCAGTCAAGAAATAATCGAAGTATTACACTGGACAAATCTACAGTATAAACTCCTTTAAAATGAAATGAAGTTTGAAAAACAAACAAAAATAAAATAAAATCTCTTTAACGTGCTGAAGAGCACAAAGGTCACTTCGAAGATGGAAGAACCATGTGACGGTGTGGTGTTTTCTCTCACTTTATGTGCATGTGAAAGTTGGGCGGTGATTTATAGGAGACTGAGTAAAAATTGATGCATGAAGTATGATACGGACAAAGAATATTGAAAGCACTGTTGACGATGAGAGTAAAAAACAAATCTTTCTTGGAATAAGTATAGTCAAAATGCTTTTTAGAATAAAAGATATAGAGACTTCTAGTGTACTTTGGATATATTGTCAGGATATACTAGTCTCTGGAGAAAAACATCATAAAAAGTAGAGAGGCATCAATAACAAGATGGGGAGTGCAAAGTGGGGACCCAAAGCCCATTTGTAGGCAACTGGACATCCCCTTACAGAAGGGTTACAGGGAGAAGATGAGCCAGTCAGGCGCAGTGTAGCAACAATGAAACATACAACTTTCCTTTAGTTCTTTAATGCCTCCTCCCCACCCACCAGCCTTCACTATCATGATCCCAATGATACCTTAAAATCTGGCTAGACTAGAGGATGTACACTGGTATAGATAGGAACTGGAAACACAGGGAATCCAGGACGGATGATCCCTTCAGGACCAGTGGTGAAAGTGGCAATACTAGGAGGGTGGAGGAAGGGTGGGGTAGAAAGTGAGCACCAATTACAGGGTTCTACATATAACCTCCTCCCTGGGTGAAGGACAATAGAAAAGTGGGTGAAGGGAGACATCTGACAGTGCAGGATATGACAAAATAATAATTTATAAATTATCAAGTGTTCGTGAGGGTAGATGGGAACAGGAGGGGAGGGGAAAAATGAGGACCTGATGCCAGGGGCTTACATGGAGAGCAAATGTTTTAAGTATGATGAGGGTAACGATTGTACAAATGTGCGTTACACAATGAATGAATGTATGGGTTGTGATAAGAGTTGTATGAGCACCCAATCAAATGATCAAAATAAAAAAGAGGAAGATCCTCTACGAGATGGAGTGCTACCATGACTGCCACAATGGACTTGAGCACAGTGACCACCGGAAATCGGACGAAAGACCTCACAGTGTTACATGTTGTTCTGCTGAGTTGAAACCAACTAGCAGGCACCTAACAATCGAACCTAAGTAGGGACCCCTACTTAGGAGGGGACAGACAATGGGGTCTGATTGATCTCAATAGCAGACAACCTTCAGGCAAGTGGCTTTCAGGAAGTGAACCTTCAAGCAGATATAGCAGCCACCATGTGCTTGCAAGCACATTAAGATTGGCATTATTGTGGGAAGACATCGTGGGGAATAACTTTTACTTAGGAGAATGTGAGTGGGGCGCATCTCCAACCTACAAGTGCAAAGGTCTCCCTCTGCAGGATCCCCGGCCTCCCAGACTCCTTAATGTATGAGCATAGATAATTTGTCCACGTGCACTCTCTTTCCAGTTATGTTTCTCACAGAAGAAATGATGAAATAAAAGAGATGCACAGAAAACTTCAAAGGGAAGCTCAAAAAGACAAAATAAAACATTAAAAAGAAATGTGCAAAGATTTAGAATTAGAAAACCAAATGGAAGAACAAATTTAGCAAATCTTAAACTGAAAGAACTGAAGAAAAAATTAAGCATCAAGATGAAAAATTGAAGAATTCAATGGGCAAAATACTGTAAAAAGCAGGAAGCATTTAAAGAAGATGGAAGCAATACAGAGTCACTGCACCAAAATGAACTGGCCAACATTTCAGAATTTCAGGAGGTGGCATAGGAACAAAGCCAGCGTTACTGAAGGAACAATTTCAAACAGCACTGAGAGCATCAACAACAAACCAAGACTCCAGAAACTGGTAGTAAAACAGTGGAAATGCTTCAACAAGATGATAAAGCAACGGAAGCAGCCACTCAGGTTTCCAGGAAATTTGGAAAACTTGGCCAACTGACTAGGAAAAAAAATCTATATTTGTATCCACTCAAAAGAAAGGTGACAAAATAGAGTGCTCAAATTACAGAACAGTAACTTTAATGTCACATGCAATTAAAATTTTGCTGAAGATTATCCAACAATTGCAGCCTTAAATTTACAGGGATTTGGGCTGGATTCATAATAGGAAGTTGAAAAAAGATATTGTTGCTGATGTCAGATGAATCTGCTGAAAACAGAATATACCTGCTTCTTTGTGTTTTATTAACTATGCAAAATAATTTGATTATGTAGAAAATAACATACTATGGATAGCCTTGAGAAAAATGGGAATTCCAGAATAGCCTATTGTGCTCATGCAGAATCTATATATAGATCAAGAAGCAATTCTGCAAACATAACAAGGGCATGTTTGGGGTTTAAAGTCAGGAAAAGTGTGCATCCAGGCTGTATCCTGTCACTATTACTTATTCAATCTGTATGTTGAAAAAATCATCAGAGAAGCTGGATTATATGAAAAAGAATGTGGCATGAATATTGGAGGAAGCCTTATTAGCAACCTGAGATATTCAGATGACACAACTTTCCTTGCTGAAAGTGAGGAGGAGTTGAAGCACTTACTGATGAAGATCAAAGACTTCAGTATAGATTACAACTCAATGTAATGGAAAACAAAATCCTCACAACTGGACCCGGAGGTAAGACCATGATAAGTGACAAAAAGGCTGAACTTGCCAAGGATTTCGTCTTGCTTGGCTCCACAAGAAATGTTCATGAAAGGAGCCATCATGACATCCAATGGTGCATAGCATTGGGTAAAGGGACTGCATGAGAAGCATGGAAGTGTTACTTTGAGGACTAAGGTTTGTCCTTTTGGCAGACCATGACACCTTCAGTATTATTTGCCAGTACTGCAATTCTAATACATTGAGACTTCTTCTGTCTTCCTTTCTAAATATCCAACTTTCACATGCATATGAGGCAACTGAAAATATCATGGTTTGAATCAGACACAGTTTTCAGTCAGGCTGATTAGAGAAACAAATCCAGTGACACTCATATATGTGTAAGAAAAAACGTTATATCAAGAAGTAATTATGCATAAATAAAACATCCCAGCCCAGTCCAACTCAAGTCTGTACATACAATATTAGTCTATAAATACCTCTACAGGCTCACAAAGCCACATGCAATGATGCAGAATGCAGTAATATAACTGGCCAGTGGGTGCAAAGTCATGGATCCAATGGTGGTGGATGCACCTCTAGGACTCACCCAGGTCTCAGCATGGCTTCAAGAACAGATTTGGCACATTGAACACTAATGACAGACAGACTGATGAGTTTTTGGAAGACTTAAAGACCATTATTCATGGAAAAAAACACAACAAAACAAAAGGTCGTCAAGGAGACAGGGAAGAAAGAAGAGCTCAAAGTGGGTGTCAGAAGAGAATCAAAAACTTGCTCTTCTTCAGAGGGTAGTGTGTTGGCAGAGTTGACTAGAAAAACAAATCCAATACCCTCATATATGTGTAAGAAAGAGCTTTATAATATCAAGACATAAGTATAGATGAAGAAAACATATCAGCCCAGTTCAACTCAAGTCTTTAAGTCTGATACCAGTCCACAAGTCCTTCTTAAGATTCACATAGTCACATGTAATGATGCAGAATGCAGAAAAAATCACAGGTTATGTGTGCAAAGTCGTGTGGATCAATGTCAGTGGAAAACATGGTAGATTCTGGCATCTCTTGGCATCAGCCAGCAGAAAGGGAAAGGCCGAGAAGGAAGGGGAGATTCCCTGACCCCTCTTTATGAGATGGCTACACCCACAAGTAGGCACCATCAGTCTGTGACCTGATTAACAATTTGTATACCAATCCTACGCTTTTATATATCTTCAACTTGATTTGAAATTATGTAACCACCAGAAGTAGCTAAAGCAAATGGAAGAAAGTTTGAAGTCAAAGAGATGAATAGAAAATTACAAAGGGCAATTTGAGAAGACAAAGCCAAATATTATATGTAAAGACCAAAAATTATAAACCCCAAAGGGAACAACAGGATCAGCATATCTGAAACTGAAAGAAAAAATTCAAGCCTAGATTTTCAATCTTGAAAGATTCTATGGGAAAAATATTAAATGATGCAGGAAACATGAAGAGGAGATAGAAAAGATACACAGAATCACTGTACCAAAAAGAACTATTCTACATGCCATTATGTGAGGAGGTAGTATATGAATAAGAACTGAGGGTGCTGAAGGAAGAAGTGCAAGCTGCACTGAAAAAATTGATTGAAAACAAGGTTCTAGAAATTGATGGAATACCAACTGAAATATTTCAACAAGCTGGAAGTACACACTCATCTATGCCAGAAAATTTGTATCCTCTCAACATACTTATTCAATCTGTATGTTGACCAAATCATCAGAGAAGTTGGATGACAGTTCTTGGGGGACATGGGAGAGGGGGAGGCAGGGGAAAGGAAGTGGGTGCTAACCAACCCAGGGACAATGGAACAACAAGTGATCAAAAATCAGAGGCAAGGAGGGTGTAGGAGGTCTGGCAGGGCTGGTCAAGGACAATGTAACCAAGAGGGATTCCTGAAACTCAAATGAAGGCTGAACATGATAATGGGACAACAAGAAAGTACAAAGAAATTGAGGAAAGAACCAGGAGGCAAAGGGTATTTATAGAGATCTAAATACAGGCATATACAGATATAAATATATTTACATACAATGAGGGGGAAATAGATCCATGGTTTAGTATTAAGGAAACAGATGGACAGTGGACCCCTACTCAAGTACTCCCTCAAAACAAGAACACTTTGAACAATTCGGCAGTCTGAGATGCTCACCTTCCTGGCACAATCACTGAAGACAATGGGTGCATAAACAAATGTGAAGAAAGCTGATAGTGCCTGGCTATCAAAAGATATACCATCTGGGGTCTTAAAGGCCTGAAGATAAACAAGCAGCCATGTAACTGAGAAACAACAAAGCCCACATGGATGAAGCATACCAGCCTGTTTGATCACGAGGCATCGAAGGGATCAGGTATCAGGTATCAAAGAACAAACAAAATTATAGCATTGTGAATGACGGGGAGTGCAGAGTGGGGGCCCAGGGCCCATCTGTTGGCAATTGGACAGTCCTTGCAGAAGGGCTACGGGAGGAATTGAGTCAGTCAGAGGGCAGTGTAGCAATGATGAAACATACAATTTTCCTCTAGTTCTTGAATGCTTCCTCTCTCTCCCCACTATCATGATCCCAGTTCTACCTTACAAATCCGGCTGGACTGGACAATATACACTGGTACAGATAGGAACTGGAAACACAGGGAATCTAGGACATATGAACCCCCCAGGACCAGTGGTGTGAGTGGTGATACCAGAAGGGTGGAGGGAAGGTGAGGGAGAAAGGGGGAACAGATTACAAGGATCTACATATAACCTCCTCCTTGGGGACTGACAACAGAGAATTGGGTGAAGGCAGACATCAGGCAGTGTAAGACATGCCATAATAATAATAATTTATAAATTATCATGGGTTCATGGGGGTGGAGCGGGGATGGAGGGGGAAAAAGAGAAGCTGATACCAAGGGCTCAAGTAAAAAGCAAATGTTTTGAAAATGATGATGGCAACAAATGTACAAAAGTACTTGACACAATGGATGTATGTGTGGATTATGATAAGAGCTGTACAAGCCCCCAATAAAATGATTTAATTAATAATAAGTAAATAAATAGATAGAACCCAAAGCAGAATATGGCATCTGAATCAGAGGAAGGCGTAGTAACAACCTACCAGATGAGAACAGCACAACCTTGTTTGCTGAAAGCGAGGAGGACTTGAAGCACTCACTGATGAAGATCAAAGATTCTGTCTTGCTTGGATCCATAGTCCATGTTTATGGAAGTATCAGTCAAGAGATGAAAAGACACACTGCATTCGGCAAATCTGCTACAAAGACCTCTTAGAATATTGAGAAGCAAGGCTGTTACTTTGAGGACTAAGGTGCCCCTGAGCCGAAATAGTGTTTTCATTTATCTCATATAGATATGTGAAAGATGGATATTGAATTTTTAAAAAAAGAAAAATCAGTGTACTGGTATTGGAGAAGAATATTGAAAGTACCATGGGCTGCTAAAAGACAAGAATGGCAAGAGTCCATCTTGCATACGTTAGACATGTAGTCAGGAGAGACCTGTACCTGGAGAAGACCATCCTGTTGGGTGAAATAGGGAGGCAGTGAACAAGAGCAAGACCCTCAACAGATGGACTGACTCAGTGGCTCCAACAATGGGCACAGGAGTGGGAACTATTCAGGACCAGGCACTGTTTCATTCTGTTGTACACAGGTCACTGTGAGTTGGAGCCAACTCTATGGCATCCAATAGCAACAACAATCTTCCAAATGATGAAAAATGATACAACACTATGCAAAAGTAGAGATTAGATTTCCGATTTTCATTGAAGTCACCAAAAGGAATGAGAACAACCACAAAAGGTAACATATCCCCTACTTTATCATGATTTGTGTTAGAAGCACTACATAATAAATACATGAATAGACAGTTTGCCTTTGTAATGAATATGATTAAATGAGAAGTAGCTATCACTGCAGCACTGCAGTGGCTTTACCAAGACAACTAACGATATCAAATAGCTAATGAACTGCAGAGGCAATTCATTACACTCTACCTTAATTACCCCATTCACACTATTGGGTGATATCATCACGATCTGATTTTCTTTTTAGAAAATAGCTTAAACATCACACACACACAGGTACATGTGCACATACACACAAAGGGGATTCAAAAGGTTCATGGAAAAATGAAATCAAACTATAATCAAATTTTTCCATGAAATTTTTTAAAGCCCTTTTTATATTCTCTGGGTGCTTGAATGGTGCAAGCAGTACCCTTGATGTTTAATCAAAACATCAGAAATTTGAGTCGAGCGGAGGTGTTTCAAAAGAAAAACTTGGTAATATATTCCTGAAACTCAGCTACTGAAAGACCCTATGGGTCTTAGGTTTCTACTGCTGCCAAGGATCTTAGTTTTACACTGCTTAGTTTTACACTGCTGGTAAGCGAGTAGGAGCAGTCTCAGGATCAACCAGTAGTCTATATGAGTGGGTTTCAAAGAGCTTGTGGGAAATTGAAATTAAAAGATAATGACATTTTTAACATGACCTTTCTTAAGCTCCCTTTTGTATGTGTGTCTTTTTGGCATTTTAATAATTTTAAGTGTATAATGTAGCACATTAATCACATGCACAATGCTGTTTACTTATGCTTTCAAGGTATTTTCCAACTTTTTATGACTCTAGAATTAGTCTATAACTTCCATTTTTCTCTCCCCCTATGGTCTGGCAACTTTTAATCTACTTTCTGTCACTGTGAATTTTTTGTTCTAGATATATTTTTATACATGAAAGGATGAAGTATTTGTCCTTTGGTGTCTGACTCATTTAGTTTAACACCCTTTCCAATTGCATCATGTTGCAGCATACATCAGGATATTCCTCTCTTTTGTAGCTGAATAATTTTTATTTAGTGGAGAGGTTACATTTCTCTATGAGTTTGTCTGTTGATGGACACGTGATTGTTTCAACCTTTTAGATGTTGTGAATAAGGCTGTACTGACTATTGGCATACATTGGCATCTATTATATTGGAAGACTTTAGTTTTTAATAATGAAAAATGATAAATTCCACTGAATGAAAATCGATAGCTGTGGCTTGTTCATTTGTTGTGTGACTACTGTCTGAATGACAGCACTGTAGAAAGGGTATTTGTATTTGCCTCATGTCTGTCCCAGAACTGTCAGACAGAGTCTTCAAGACTTATTAAATAATACAGTTTAAAAGACTGACAATAACGAACATTGAATATTAGGAAGTCAGATTAAGTTATCTTGGCAGCTGCTGGTAGCAATGTACTTGTGACTGTTTTCCAATCTCTTACAGAGAAATACATGTCAAGGTATCTGACAGATTTCTGTAGTTGGCGCTCTGGCAACTCTATCGACTGGTGAAGGTAGGTTGTCAAAGACTTCCTGTCTTACATTCTAATGGCCCGTGTATCCCTCATCGTCCTTGTTGGAATTCTAACAAGCACAATATTAGTTCTTCACATTGACATGTTTATCATCCACCTCTTTTAGTTTTAGAGAATTTTGATTTAAAGTTCAAAATACAAAGAAAATATTTATCAGGTTAAATTTGGGTTTGAGTTCATTCAAGATTCTTTTTTTCTTTGAGTATAAACATTTGCTCTAACCCATGCAATAACTATGGATTCATTCTTTTAGCAAATATATTTTTAAAAAGGAATTGAAATAATTCGTGGTTAAAAATTTTCAAAATACAATTTAATTGTTAATTATCATTAATAATTGTTTCAGGATATGCAATTGTCAGCTCTTATTACCATTAAGTCAAATCCAATAAATAGAGATTCTCCACAGTTAGAATTTATAAATAAAATAATAGTTAAAGTTTAAGCTATTCTACTAAATTATAATAAATGGTTGTAATTTATTATTGTAATGTCAGAAATAGACTGATATTTTATAGAAAGAAAAGTGCCTTCATAAATTTTAGAAAATGTATGTTCTATGTTTGATTAGTTATATTGTGTCAAGTTCCTTTTGATTCAGAGATTTGTGATTTTCTTAGAAAATATTTATGAAGATATTAATGGCAAAATAAAAAATAATATTAAGTAGTCAGCTGGCACACAACCACTAATCCATCAAAGGTCATTATAAGAAGTGAAGTAACTCTTTGGATTTATAGGTATAGCAGCTATGGGAGTAATGAGGTCTGATCCAATCACTAATCAAAATTGCAAAACGTAGATTAAATAAAATGATGACAAAATTATCACTGTCTCAAGCACACCAACCCCTTCCTTGGTCTTAATTTCCTTATTGGACTAAGGGGTAGACCTTTAATTCTCATCCATACTCAATTCTCCTCTCATTAATAATACATATGAGGTAAATATATACTTTTTATTTAGCATGTCTCTAAAGAAAATTTATAATATTCTGCAATTACATTGGTGATCATTATTAGCATTATAACATGTAAATAAAAGAGAACCCACAATAGTGGAATAGGCAATAAAAATGGAGAAAAGTTTGAAGTTGCCAAGGATTTCATTTTGCTTGGTTTTATAATGAACACTCATGGAAGCAACAGTCAGGGAATCAGTGGTTCTGTTGCTCTGAGCAAATCTATGGCAAAGTCTTCCTTAACATGCTGACGATCCAAGGGGTCATTGGGAAGACTAAGGTGTGTCTGACCAAAATCATGGTATGTTCAATCACCTAGTATGCTTGGTAAAGGGGCGATAACAGTGAATGAGTGAGTGAGTGAGTGAGTAACTGCATGTAAAAACTATAGAATCAATAAGAAAAATCAAAGAAGAATTGCTGCTTTTAAATTGTAGTGATGACTAGAGGAGTAATGGAATTACCATGAACTGCCAGTGGGTAGGAGTTGGGCTGCTCACCACAAGGTCAGTATTTCAAAATAAGCAGCAGCTTCTAAGGAGACAGATGGGTCTTTTTACTCCCATAAAGGGTTCCAGTCTATTAAGCACACAAAGGCCATTCTACCCTGACCCATAGGGTTGCTGTGAGTGTGAATTGACTCCTTGGTAGTGAGTTTTGGTTTTTCTGGCTAGAAGAATAAATAAATCTATCTCGGGTAAAGTACAGTCAGACTTCTGCATTCAAACAAGGATGACTATATCTTGAAACACGTACTTTCCACATGATAAGAGACAGCACCAGTCCCTGGTAAAGGGCATCATGCAACTTGACAAAGCAGAGGGTCATTTAAAAGAGGAAGATCCTCAATCATAGGGATTGACACAGTGGGTGTCAACAATGGCCTCAAACATAAAAAATAATGGTGGGGGTGACACACGACCAAGCAGAAGTCCTGTGGATAATTAGCATTATGAAATGTTTGCACTTTTCTATTACTATCATTGCTATAGCTACTATACAAAGGCCCTATCATCGCTATTATTACTATAGAAAGACCATATTCATAATCACTATGACTCTGAAGTTTGAATTATAAACAGACTTGACAGTACTTAACAATACCAATAACCATTATTGCTGTGTCCATTCTAAAGAAAAGTGAATCATAAGAATGTGGACATTGTAAAATAGTATCATTAACATCACACAAAGTAAATTTTAGTAAAGATCAGTCAAAAAACTGTTACAGCAATACACCAACAAGCAAAAGATAATAACATTATATTAAATGAAGACAACATTGAAGTTATCAAAGATGTTATGTTATTTGAAGTCACAATCACTGTCCATGGATGTAGACATCAAGAAATTAAAGGATGTATTTCAATTGTCCAAATTGTTTCAAAGGATCTCTTTCAAATCTTTCAAAGCAAAAAAGTCACTGTGAGTATCACGGTGTACCTGAACCAATACAGTGTATTTTAAGTTACCTCTTATGGATGTGAAATTTGGAAAATAAATAAGGAAGAGCGAAGTGGAAATTTGAATTATGGTGTTAGTGAAAAATATTAAATATGCCCTGGACTGCCAGAACAAGCAAATCTGTCTTGGAAGAAAGTCTTAGATCCAAAGACGTTAAGATTTTGTCTCAAGTTCTTTGGACATATTATGAGGAGGGACCAGGCCCTGGAGAAGTGTATAATAGCTAGCAAAGCAGGGGATCATTGTAAAAGAGGAATGCCTTCAATGAGATGAATCGACCCAGTGCCTGAAAGAAGCTCAAACATTGCAATGATTGTGAGGATGGGACAGGAACAAAGGTAGAATTTCTGTTGTACAGACTCTCTATGAGTTAAAACTGATACGGCAGCAGCTAAAAAAAAAAAAAAAGAAAAGCTATTTCTGCAGATGTAACATGTATTGCCCTTATTAGGATGCTACTGATCTATACTAAGAAGTTTGGGTACATTGGGCTATTAACCTCAAGGTCAGTAGTTCAATTCCACCAGCTCCTCTGTTTGAGAAAGTTGAGGCATTATACTCCCATAATGAGTATTAGCCTTGGAAACTCTTTAGTGGCAGTTCAACTCTGTCCTATCTGGTCACGGTGAATTACAATTGACTTAATTTCAGTGAGTGAGAGTCTATACCAGTAGTTCTAAACCCGTGGGACATGATCCCTTTGGGGGTCAAATGGCCCTTTCACAGGGGTCGCCTAAGACCATTGGAAAACACTTATTTCTGATGGTTTTAAGAACTGAGACACCACTCATCAATCCGTCTCTAGGCAAGTCCACCCACATGCAGATACGCCCACATATGAGTCCCTGGTGTGATGACATCATGGTGCCAATTCCATTATATACACCCTGTACAAATACAAGTGTATGTGAAAGGATTGGTACCATATGTACTTATGAGAACCGATCACACATGTTAGAGTACAGGTTCTCTGTTAAAAGCAGCTACTGTGTTGAAAGCAGCAGTATTTAAGGTAAACCAACACTTCATGAATCATAATGACTGGGTAAATGTAAAATCATATACTATAAAATCATCCACTAATGCAAATATATATATGTATATAGATATATACCATGGGAACTTAATCTGTATGCTGATTGGTCTTTTTATATTCAGCTGTGGTTGGTGTGAAAATTGCTCCTTTATGATAGTAATAGGAATGTTAAAAAAAAACAACACAGAATGGTAAATCAAAGGAAAATTTAATGAACTGTATTGACTGAACTATGTCATGTATCATCTTTTGTATTATTAAAGCTATTGTTATATATTATTTTCATTAGTAAATGAAAATGAAAAAAAATCCATGACAATTGATCATGTAGAGAAGAACATTAAGAAGAGAAGATATAGTAAGGATTTTTTTACAGAACTGTTTACCTCAATGTTTACAGCAGGAATTGAGAAACTGTAATGTGTTATTTGTTGTGAAGTTCTAGCAGCCAAATCTATGAAGTCAAACAAACTGAAACACCATTTTGATAGCAAGCATCTGAGCTTTGCCGGCAAGGATACCACTTATATTAGAAGCAAAACTGATGGACTCAAGAAAGCCAGACTTGACACTGGTAGCAAGTACCACAAACAATATGTAGCAGCCGTTGAAGCTTCATATTTGGTGGCACTCAGAATAGCCAGAGCTATGAAACCTCACACCATTGCTGAGGATTTACTGTCGCCAGAGGCCAAAGACATTGTTCGAGTTATGATTGGAGATGAATTTGTTATGAAATTGAGTGCAATTTCCATATCTAACACTGTGAGCAGAAGAAGCGATGTCTGCTGATATTCTTGATCAGGTAATCTAGAAGATTAAATCTGCTCCACTTCCAATATTAGCATCCAGTTTGATGTATCTGCAGATGTTGCAAACTGTTCAGTTGCTGGTTTGTGTGAGGTGTAAGAATGATGGCAACTTTAAAGATGACTTTCTCTTTTTAAATCATTTTATTAGGGGCTCATAAAACTCTTATCACAATCCATACTATATCCATTGTGTCAAGCACATTTGTACATATGTTGCCATCATCATTCTCAAAACACCTGCTTTCTCCTTGAGCCCTTGGTATCAGCTCATTTTTCCCCTCCCTCCCGGCTCTCCCCTTTCCCCGAACCCTTGATAATTTATAAATTATTATTTTGTCATATCTTACACCTTCCGACGTCTCCCTCACTCATTTCTCCACTGTCCGTCAGGGAGGAACTTATATGTAGACCTTGTAATCTCTTCCATCTTTCTACCCTAACTTCACTCCACCCTCCCAGTATCGCCACTCTCACTACTGGTCCTAAGGGGTTCATCTGTCCAAGATTCCCTGTGTTTCCAGTTCCTGTCTGTACCAGTGTACATCCTCCGGTCTGGCCGGATATGTAAGGCAGAATTGGGATCATGACCATGGGGGGAGGGGGGGGACGGGGGAAGAGAAAGCGTCAAGAACTAGAGGAAAATTGTATATTCCACCGTTGCTACACTGCACCCTGACCAGCCAGTGTAGCAACAATGACTTTCTTTTATGCACACCTCTTGCACATGTTGTATTTGACACAATTGGTTTATTTCTGAAAGAGGATCAGATCTCTTGGGAAAAAGTGTGTGGTGTTTGCAGAGACGATGCTCCTGCTATGCTAGGATGTTGATCTGGATTTCAACCTTTGTTCGTGAACGAGGCGCCAAAAGTCATCGGAACTCACTGTATGGTTCATCGGCAAATATTAGCAATGAAGACGCTGCCACAGAGTTACTCAAAGTAATGAAGAACATCATAAGTTCTGTCAATTTTGTAAAGGCGAGCACTTTAAACAGGCGACCGTTTTCACAAATGTGCAACGAGTTGGATGCGCCGAAAAATGCTGTGCTATTTCACACTGAAGTGAGATGGTTGACGAGAGGAAAAGTTTTAAAATGTGTTTTTGAGCTTCAAACATGTTTTCATCAGATGAACCCAAAATGTTTTTGAATCAGAAAGCATTTCCAACAACATATCTTTGTGAAACAGGGTTTTCCAGCTTGTTGGTGATCAAGTCTAAATACAGAAGGAGACTTGCTGCGGAAGAGGATCTTCATTGAGCTTTTCCGAAGTCTGCCCCGAGAATTTCTGATCTGGTGAGAAAGAAGCTATCTCAACCTTCACAGGGACGTTGGATTTTTAAGCATACTGTCGCAAAATGTAGCAATGTAGTTTACTGTTGTTATATTAAGACTATTACCCATGCTTCAAGACAAAATTTCATTTACTTTTAATTAGAAATAAGTATTTCACAATATGTAATTACATATTGTTTTTTATTAATCACTATGCTTTAATTATGTTCAGCTTGTAACAATAAAATACATCCTGCATATCAGATATTTACATTATGATTAATAACAGCAGAATTACAGTTATGGAGTAGCAACGAAAATAATTTTATGGTTGGAAGTCATCACAACACGAGGAGCTGTAAGAAAGGGTCCCAGCTTTAGGAAGGTTGGGAATCACTAGTCTAGACAAAGCATTTTGGCCATTGTCTCATCCTAAAGGAACAAAAATGTTATCATTCAAATTTTCAGATGAGATGTCAATAATTCTAGAATTATTTCTGTCAAATTCCTATAGTAAATGGGTAGTAGAACTGGAATTCAAATTTTAATGATAACATTTCATATTGTTATAACAGTTCAGGCCTGAACTAAAAGAGACCCTTCATAGCAAATCCATATTCAACCAATGTGGGATTATTAATTAGTATCAATTATAAAATATTTTAAAATATAGTCAGTTTAGTTCAACAAATTGTAGTCCCTGCGTGGTGCAAATGATTAATGTTCTTCTCTGTTAATGTGAAACTTGAAGGTGAAAGTTGACCCAGAAGTGATTCAAAAGAGACTTGGTGATCTAATTCCAAAACAATGAACCATTGAAAATATGATGAGCAAGCAGCCATCTAAGGGAAGCATCTAAGTTCATATGGAAGAAGGATATCACCCTGTGTGATTCCAGGATTGTAAATAATAAACCCCAAATCCAAAGGATAAAATGAACAGTAGAGACTCATCAAAACTCATTTTTAGGGTCCCCATCTAGATTAACCCTCTGGTGAATTCCCCGAACATAAATGAAAGTGTAAATAGCCTTGTTATTATAAAGTTCATTATGAGTGATGCAGTTAGGTTAAATATAACACTTTACAATCTGATCTCCTTTTTGACCCATTTAATTAAAGTTGTTCCAGTTTTTAATATTTTCCAGATTTTTTAAATTGAGGTTTTTCTGTTTTATCATTGTTGCTGTTTTCTGTTTTTTTCTCGTTTTGTATGATTTTCTATAACTGAAATCTAGGGCATGTAAGTCTATAGACACAGTAAATAGATGAATAATTACCTGGGCAGAGCAGTGGAGGTTGGGGAGAAATTCATAGCTTAAAAAAAATGAGTTTGAAAAGAAGAAAATATGCTGAAATCAATTGTGATGATGATTGCCCAACTGTTTTTATTATGATTGGACTATTAAATTGTATGTTATGAAACTAAGAGCAAATAAAACTAATTTCAAAAAAAAATAATATGGAGCACAGTTCTACTCAAATTCACCTTGAATAGTCATGGGCCAAGATTGCCTTGGCAGCAGGTAGTAATTTACTATATTCTAGTCACACAGGGGGAATGTGCATGGTATGTTACTACATGCTACCATTCTCTTCATGGTTGTAGTAGTGCTTGTGGAGTATCAATGTACAGGTTAACTGCAAACAAACAAACAAACAAACAAACCGTAAACAAGCAAAACCCAGTCACTTAGACCTGAAACAGCACAACACATAAAATGTGGGTAGGTTTTCCCAAATCCAATCAATAAAGTGATAATTGTGTGGCTTTTGAGAGTTAAAGTCAAATTTGGGGACTTAAAATAAAATAAAATGTTATTTGGATTGTGGCTTCTTGCATTTGTGAAAGAACGGTCGAATGGGTGGTAAGTGGCTCTTCATTTGGGGTGTGTCATTGAGCATCTTAACGCTAGTGCTCTTATTTGGTAGTATTAATTACTCTGAACCAAGCCTTCCAAATCATTTCCAGTTGCTGAGCCCTTATAAGTGGCGGTGACATTTTCCTCCCCCCTGAGAAAGAAACCATGCTCTTTCTCTTGTCATGACATGCTATTTAAATCTGGGTGACTTTTAAAGTATGAGACCATTTTTCATCAGATTTGGCTTTGGTTACTCTTTTTCCTTCATCAGACTTTCACCCTGCCAAGTTTTGAAGTTTGCATGCTCAGGTTAGTGGGCTGTTTGTTTTTCTGAGTGCAAATAGAGTTCACGTTTCTTAAAATAGGGGAAAGTATTACTCCCCTCCCCCTCCCCCTTTAAAATGCTTATGGTTCAACACTATTTGATTTAGGTCAAAACTAAAAATAATGTCTCCACATTGTGACTAAACAAGGAAAAATCATTCTCAAAAGTGCTTTCTATAAAGACGGTCATGACTGAGTGGAAGGCATTTGCTAGCATGACTTTTGCTTTTGATATTTGACCTGGGCAAGTGTCCTTTTCTGGCCCCGAACTGCAAACTCAAGCTGTCAGTGCTGTCTAGGTCTGTGAACTTCAATTAAGTCTGATTTTGTTGTTGATTTGTTGGCCGTAGTCAACACATCAGATTTCAAATTTCCCACTCTTCATAGTAGGGTGTTTCTTGAATTTTACACATTCCTAATTAAGTCAATTTCCAGGACTCTCAGAATATTGAGCTGAGAAAATATGCTAAGAATGCATTCTCATAAATGCTGTCAAATTTTATTATGATTGTATTTATGAAAACATTGTGAGAAAGATTAAGCATGTTTTTTCCTTCCTAATTTTCCCTCTGTTGTTCTTTTTTCTCTCCACTCCCAGACCCTTTTGTCTCCTGGGTCTTTTTATTTGTTTATTTTTTTACCCATTGCTCTCATCATATCTAGTAGTCCCTGAATGGTACAAAGAGTTAATGTGCAAAATTGCGAACTACAAGTTCCAATCCACCCAGAGGTGCCTTATAAAAAAAAGTCTGATCAACGTAAGAAAAAGCAGCTACTGGAAACTCTCTGGAACAGAGCTCTATCCTGACACAAGTGGCTATCAAGTGAGAATCAACTTGAGAAAAAGTGATAGGGACATCTAGATAGACCCTTCATTAGGGGAATTAGCACCACAACCTCAGGATGTACAAAGTCGCTTTACTTTGAGTTATTTACATGATTCCCCTCTCGCCCCCTTCTTTCCCTTCCGTTCCCCCTTTTTAAAGAACCACTTGCATACATTTGTGCATTTTACTCTGCGTTCAGTCAACATGCCTTCACACACATTCAATTTACCCTAGGCCATTCCCTGTTTTAGGTTGTCTAGATATGAAGGAAAACAAGATATGGTTCATATTCAATTATGGAACTTAGATTTTAGAAAGGTGGCACCTAAATAAATAAACAACCAATTAAAATGGAGAGAATTCTTGACTACTTGGGCTGAAGTGAAGGAGGTAACGATGATGTTGTGATGCAGAGACTGGGGCTGGTTCAGGTCGTGGGGTGATATGAGACTGAGGCTGCGTACTAGAAAGATCCGGGAAGATTTCCTTCTGAGGTATTTATTTCTCTTTAGCCTTGCACATTAAAAAGAAAGCAGGAAGAATGTGCTTGAAGACAAGCTCATAAGTGGGAGAAAGATATGAAATGTGATGGAAAGGTAAGTAGAAGCCTATTTTTAGTCATTCAAAGACAGTTGGGGCTGGTTTGAAGAGCAGTGAGTTGCTCTGGTGAGATCAGTGGTTTGTTTACTTCGGTAACTATGTTTGAAACTGATAACATGAAATCCAGTGTTCTTGTTGGTTGGCAATGCAACGCCTTGGTCAGAGTTTTGGTTAGAAAAGGAAAGAGGTTTTAGCAAACATGTACAACTATGATCTCATACGGAGGTTCAAGGAAGACTTTTGACCATGCATCTCAAAACATTATTTAATAGAAAAGTCACTGTTCTGGTTCCATATGAAATTGATACCTTAGTGTATTTTGTTTGTGAAAGTCATATTTTAGGAATAATTCCATAATCTGGAAGACACACTTTAAGGCTCGATCAGTGATATATTGGCATCCAACAAGAGCTTTTGAAATTAATTTATTTAAATTATCCTTTAAAATTTGCTTAGCAAATACAACTTTCAATATAATGCTATATAAATTAATAGCAATCATATCACAGGAATAATTAATAAGAAGGTTCCTGTCATTACCAAGTTTTCAATCTAAGGTAGATTTCATATAAATATATATGAAAACAAAGCCTCATTGGAAATAAGTTTTAGGATATATTATATATGATGACTCCTCTTTTTCACTTTGGGGAGACTTTTACAAGTTCCAAGTAACAATATCATACAACCCATCATGTCTGTGTTGCTCTTCCTATGACATTTGACCTGTATTTTAGCCATTCATTTTGTATGTAGTACAGACTAATATCGTCTACACGAAGAAAAGGAGAGACCATTAAATCCAGGATTGGATAAATGGATGTGCACAGACCATGTTCTCAGAACAGGCAGAGTTTATCAGTGTTATGAAATATTCAACTATTTTTCCCCTTTGAACTTGTATTTGTAAGTGAACTTGGATGGAACAATGGTGTACTAACATGTAAAATATGCTTTCTCACTATTTCATGCCATTCCAGTCACATAGAGTGTTTAGGATTGTGTTAGTTACATACTCTGTTGTCAAATTGAGACTGAAGAGTGAAGGGGTGGAGTGTAGCCTGTCAATCAGGTCACAGCTTGATGACCTCATTTGAGGCCCCAAGAAGATAAATAGCTGGCTGGAGGTGGCACACTTGCTCACTCCCTGCAAGAAATTCCTGTTGAGAAGACACATGGAGCTATGCTGGAGCCCTGGAGCTGAGGGAGCCACGTGAAGGGCCTGCCAGCACTTAGGTGCTTTCACTGTCCCTGGATCCACAAGGCTTTTCACACACTGACCTGCGATCTTCCTGCATTCGGCACCATTGCACATGTTGCGTGAGTCTGAGGATGAATTTATAGATTGATATAGGACATATGAGCTACTATGGACTTGATATGGACTGGGCTGGCATGTCTTCTCAATATTCAAAAGCTCTTTTCTTATACATATGATCTCCCTAGATTTGTTTCTCTTGTCCACCCACTTAACGCAATGATGCTACACGATCACAGAATTCTCATGCACCCATACTAGGCAGGAATTTTGAAAGTGTTATGTCTACAACTGAAATAAAAATGGGAACATTGACAGCCTCAAGAAGTCATACTTTCCATTTTGAAAAAAATCTGCTTTGAACATAAGACAAAAGGTAATAATAGCATTCTAAGAAACGAATGACCTAGAAACCTTATTACATTTGATTTCCAAGTGATTTCCCTAGATTATCCAGCCACTTGTGCTAAGCATGATACTATGGAAAGAAAAGGAGACAGAATGCAACACATAATTCCTTTTCTTTTCAGTGTCTCCTTATTCAACTGTAAGTCAAAGAAAGTACAGGCATAAAAAGACACCGAACAGTGTTGTGCTGTTCTTCCATTGTTAGCGAAAGGAAATACACAGTTAGTATCATAAACTACAAAATACAAATTGTGTGACCGCGGGATTCCACACACTAGTGAAGCTATTTCCATTGAAAATTGGTACTGCACAATATAAAAATGGGTGATAAAACTCCTTGATAACCTAACATTTCATGTTTTCCTTTCTTAGAATTACCTTAAACAGAAAATTGGACAAATAAATAAAAACACTGGGAAATCAAGAGCGTGACCATAGCATAGGAAAAGAAATTGAGTATTCTTAATGTATTTTTTCTTTTTACTTTTGAACATGGGCTCCTGCGTTTAATGTTATACTGATCTTGAAAAAAGTATGATTGGACCAATCAATCAACAATCCATGCAACCATTAAGTATCTGGCATTAACAACTTTGAAAGATGGAACCTCTGAGAAAAATTTTCAACTGGGTACCAGAATGGTTGGGATACAACCAAGATAATTTTGTTGTAAACGTCGTCAAACTTGCCTTAAATGTGTTGATAAATATTTATGCTTTCAAAATCAGAGTTGAAAACTGAAGATTTGTAATTCAGATCATTGTAATTTATTTGATAAGTGTGGAATATTTTTCCCTAGTCTTGAAACTTCAGGTACCTCTTGACCTAAGATTCTGTTTCAAAAACCTTTAATCTGTTTCAGTAATCTGCACAAATGTATGTGCCCTGCCTGATTTTGGAAAGCATTTTAATTTTCACTGGATTGTAAAATTTAATGTATAAAATATTAGCTCCAAAATTTAGTATGAAATATTCACCAAAAGATCCAGGGCTTCATTTTACTTGGATCCATGTTCAACATTCATGGACGCAGCAGTCAAGAAATCAAATCACATCTTGCATTGGGGCAATCTGCTACACAAGTTCTTTAAAAATGTTACAGAGCAGAGATGTTTCTTGATGACTAAGGAGCACCTGACCCAAGTTGTAGCACTTGCAGTCCCTTCCTCTGCCTGTGAAAATTGGACAATGAGTAAGAAAAACTGCAGAAGAAACGATGCGTCTGAATTATGGTGTTGGACAAGAATATTGAGGACACCATGACATTCCAGCAGAACAAAGATATCTATCTTGGAAAAAAACATAGTCAGAAAACCTCCTGGAAGAGAAGAAGGGGCGACTGCCTCACGACATTTGGGCATGTTAGCAGGAAAGAGCAGTTCCTGGAACACATTATCAATCTTGGTAACATAGAATGTCAGTAAAAACAGAGAAGTCCCTCAGGAAGATTGATCAACACAATGACCGCAACAACGACACAGACAAAACATTTATGCGGATGGCACAGGACTGAGCTATGCTTTATTCTGTTGTACATCGGGTTGCTATGAGTAGGGACTGACCTAACAGAAACAAAAAAACTCGGTAAAACATCAATGGTTGACTCTAGCCTAGAATTGCCGACACGGTGTGTGTAGGGTTGTTGTTCATTGCTGTGAAGTCAATCTGGGCTCCTGATGATCCCATTTGATGTGTAACTGAATGACATATTCTCCAGTTCCATGCCATCTTTATAATCATTGGGACACTTGCGTCCAGTGTGATTTGTAGATTCCTGCCCAGAGTGTGGTTGTGCCTGTTGTCACGATGGCAGTTTGCATGCCTTTCAACCTCAAGGATTCCTAGCCCAGAAATAGTCCAGACAGCTTTCTTGTTGGATCCACAATGTTTCCATTATCTAATTTTCAGAAGCACATCTGTAGGCCTTTATGCCTCTTCTTAATCTAGAACACTGCTGAAACCTGCCCGTCATGAAGGACCCTGATGATATGATATTAGAAGTACTATTGGCACAGCTTCCAGCTTCACAACTATATGGAGCTGCTGGTGAGTTTGGACCAGCTAACGTTTTGTTTAACAGATGAACTCTTGACAGTTGTGCCCGCAGGGCCTGACAACGTGCAGCACAGGGCACTGCTTCTGCTGCTCAATGGGCCACACTCCAATAATCTTGGGTCGCAATAAAATCTGACCATCATTCCTGCTACTTTCTATTAATTATCATAATTCAACCTGCCCACTTATGAAGAAAATTTGCTTAATCAATCATATATTTTAATTAATCAAAGTAATTAAGTGGCAAGTTTAGCTGTGACAGCACACCATCCCTGAAACAATTGTTGAGTCTGCCCATGCGCACCACACCTCCATTGGACACTATGACTCTGCTGTCCACAAATCACATGGCAGTCCTTTTTCAGTTGTGATTGTCCTTTCTACTAACAGGCTTTGCTTGTTCTAACACGGAAAACAGCTTTAAAATAATCCACCTCAGTAAATATAAAAAAGCAATGAGATAATGGAACAAGAACACTGTGCCTGTTGAGGATCTATTCTCATTGGATGGGCTTTCATCCGACTGTCAGAGATTCATAGGTCCCTGAATCCATGATGCCAAGATTTTACTAGAGAGTTCGGAAGCCAGCATTGTGATATGCAGATAAATGCAGCTTCCAGACATTCCAGTGGCACACAGAGTTCAGCACAGAGTCATTTCTCTCTTCAGGCTCCTCTTAGAGACTCATCATGTCAAGTCTGTCAAACAGGGTTGCTCAGGATCTCAATCAGCCATTAGCTCCTTGAATCCACCCCTTTTAAAGGCTATGTGATACTGACGTGTGGCGACTTCACTATTTATTTCTAAAGCTAATGTTTTCTAGAAATTCTTTATATCTGCCTTCCACTTGTTTAATACCTTTGTGTGCATAATGGAATGGGCAAGAAATTAACATTTTTATTTCATTTTCTCTCTCTTCCAGTTTGGAAATAGTTAAAGTGAAATTAATATTATTTAATTCAAGGATGTGTGACCCGTGTGATAACCGCACCAAGAACCTACTGAAAGTAATGAACGTATCCTTTTCTGGACAAAGTCATATTTTGTGTATTAAGAATGGAAACGTGAGAAAATAATCTTAGATTTATTAAATAATGCTTGAGAATCCCTATTGTGTGTTTTACTAATCCATAATACTTTATTACAGTTCTTCAAAGTTCTTTTTCTCTGAGTGTTTATCAAAAACTAAAATACCAGAATAAAAGTTAGAAGACATGACTTTTCTCCACTCTGCTTTTTTTATGAGAACATTATTCACAAATCATCTCAGCTATGAACTGGAAAATTTCAATCAAAGAACTACCATTAGACCAGAAGACCTTCGGAACTTTCTTCCCAAGGTTGACATACGTGGCTGCCCTACACAACTCAGGGTTCTTGAAAAGATTCATTAGCAGAAAATGGACTTTCCCCCTAACTTCATGATGAGCCCTACCCAAAAGAACGGCTGGCTTTTTCCACCTTAGTCTAACCACATGCAGGATAGCTTTGTAATTGTGCTGCCTCTGCTGACATGAAGACGCATGGCCTATTACAGACCATGTTTGTGCTTACTATAGAGAACCCAAAGGAGATAGGAGGGAAGTAGTCATCGTTATAGTGCATTTGCGTTTTGCTTTTGTCGCTCACTCCTTACGTGGAGAGGCTTTTGTGGATTCCTTAGAATTAAGGATTCTAATACAGTCCCTGAGAATATTTAGTCAGAAATGCATAACCACAACCAATAATTAGAAATCTTATAACTCCAAATAAAGGTGGTTTTGTTTTTGTGTTTCTTTATTTTTTCTAAAGGAGACACAATTACTTATCTTTACACGCAAACATATGTGGTAGATAAAAGAAAGTCATGTCAATGTGATAGATAGAGCCGTTGGGACTTCACATACAGGAGAACATAGGCGGCCTTGTAAACCCACATCAGTCCAGCTGTTGGCAATCAGAAGCTGTACGTAGAATCCAGGACTGAGGCCAGGATTGTCTTTGCAGACATGTTTTGTTTTAAGCATATATTTTCTCATTTCTTTTCTCTGCTTGATTTCATAGAATTCAGAAATTGCTCTAGGAGAAAAAAATAATATACTCTTCCTTCTTATTGGAACGGTGTCAATGGAAAATTAATGAACTTTTTCTGTAATTACTGAATCATCTGAATTGCTGAAGTATTAGACATGCTGGGATTTAATTTTTAAATAGCCAAATGATCAAAGAATCTTAAATTCAGTGAAAGCCTGAGACGTCAAATATAACTTAAGAACATCTCTTTATTAAGTTTTAAACAGGAAAAGACATATCATTTGGATTAGAGTCCATTAGCACAAGGCCATAATGGTGTCCAATCATGCTTAAATATGATGTAGGATGACAAAAACCTGTCCAAAAAAAGCATACTTAGCAGTGATGGATCAATACATCACCATTACAGCCGGACGAGAGAAGCAGGGACAGAGCCATGTTAGACAGAAGGGCTATGCATTTAGTTTAGATTCTTCAGACCAAGGCATTCCGATAGGACTTAACGGCTATGAGACTCCAGTATGATGATCCCCATCCGGGACACACTCAGCTAAGTCCTTAAGAAGACTATTCCTCCCTAAGTGGATTACAGAGGTGGGGCTAATTCAATTTCTAATGTATTCTTCATGAGGGCAAGACTGTGTTCACATTCCTGGTTAGTGGACAGACGGAATTTAATAGAGGACTAATTCATGTCAGAAAATGAGTTTGGGGTTTTCATTCTTATCCGTAGACTTCTGCAAACCTGGCGCTCAAATTGAAGGTCAATATACTTCTCTCTCTCTCTTCCTCCCTTCCCTTCTTTCTTTTTTTCCCTTTCCATCTCTAGTACCTCCCATCCTCCTGTCTTTTCTTTCCCCCTTCCCTCCTCTGTTTCTTCTTCTTTCCTTTCTTTTCCCACTGTCTTGCTCCAGGCCTAAGTTAAACGGTCTGTTCTCTCTCAGAGTCTAGATTAAAGGGCTGACTTATGTTTCTAGTCACTGCTCAACCAAGTTGGTACTGAGAAGCAGGTAATGTCAATTGTTTGAGGTGCTTTCATTAAGTAAACATGTACTCTCACTGCCATCAGGTCAATTCTGACCCATCAGGACCCCGTGGGACAAGGTAGAACTACCCCATGTGGGGTTGTGATACTTTAACCCTTTATAGGACTGGAAAGCCGCTTCTTTCTTCTGTGGGTTGGCTGGTGATTTTTGAGCTGTTAACTACAGGCCCGTGTAGCCGCGACACCACCAAGGCTCCTGGACATAGACCAGAGGATGAAAGTAAACTTTTAAACCACGAATAAACATGCTAGATGGGTGACAATTTTTAGGGTTTCCATTATCTGGGGCAACCTGAAATATCCCTTCCACTGTCAAAGATACAGTTTTGAAACACATATCTCCTTTTATGAAAATAAAAGCCAAAGCTCAGCAGACCTCTTTAGACACTCATTTAGGAAGTTATTGTGACCCCAAAGGTTCCTGGATGTAAATAAACTCAGAGAAATAAAAACCAGCTCGGCGGCAGCTCTAGTTACGTGATAAGCAGCCCTGTCCTGTAAGGCCGCACGATCCAGCAGACCTTGTGATACTAGAGATAGCTGTGGGTTGAAACAAAGGAAACCCAAGAAAAGATATTGTGAACTCCCTGGCAAATCCCCAAAGCAATTTCGCAACTCACTTTGCAGTGTTCTGGAGCTAGGTCATCCCGTCGGTGACAGAGACGTATGCATCACGTGAAATGTAGTTTCTGACATACAACGAGCCCTCTAGAGAGAACAACACAACCACAGGACACCGCGTCACCTGGTGGCTGGAATTGTCCATGATGAAATCGATGTTTGAAGATCTTAGGTTTGGGTGACATATAGTGATTTTAATTAGCAGTAACAAAAATTTCATCAGTAATAATGTTTTTTTTGTTGTTGTTGTTAGGTACCATTGAATCGGTTCCAACTCATAGCAACCCTGCCCTGTACAATGAAACACTGCCCAGGTCTCTTCCATCCTCTCAATTTCTCTTCTGTTTGACCCCATCAAGAAGATAGAGAATTGAGATCAGGGTGCTTTCATCCTGTCTCCTCAATGTCTCAGAAAATAAAATAAATTATGTGTGTGTGTTTGTGACTGTGTAGGAAGCTCTAGTGAAAGAGGTAAGAGAACTACGCTTTCTTGAGTGATGCCACTTGAGTGAAACCACTAAAAACAACTTATAGAAGCAATGAGCAGTGTTAAATAGTAAATGCATTGTTTACATCTAAAATGATCTTATTCTATAGGAAAATAACAGTAAACAAGATAGTATTCTTTCTATCTATGTATGATTCATTATAATGGTGATATCTCAGACTACAATATCAACATTTATCTTTACCTTCTTAATGTGGATTTAAAAGGTAGAGAGCTTGGAATACCTTAGGTAGCCCCTGACTTGCTATTGTGGAAAACCTCCAGTTCCTGAACCAAGATCATATACCTATGCAACTTAATGGTGGTAATGGCAATGAGTCAACATTTTCCAAGTAATGATTGAGAATGAATATCGGAGGTTTCGGTATACATAGTCTTATTTTAGAATACTGAGAGATAACTCAGGTTTCTTATATTCAAGATAAAAACTTCAGTGAATGTACAATGCAAAGTGAGGACGACTGAGCAATAAGAAACTAGAAATTCTATTTGCAATTAAATTGCTGTGTGAAGACCACAGATGGGTTTCTTTTCAACATCCAGTTCATTGAATACAATTTAATTAATTTCTCCTCCTAAAAAGAGTAAAACAAATGGAAGTAAACCATTAACACCTTCAAATGAAAATAATACCTTTAATTGTTATCTATTTAACTCGATAACTCGAACAGATGTGTATTAAAGAAGAAGCAACAATTGAGTTCATACACATAAAATTGTCAAGGGCTGAAAAGATCTTTAATAAAACTGCCACTTTATTGATTTGTTCCTTTTGAAAGAAGTTGCTTTGAAATCAAACCATGCTAGCCCTGAAATGGAAAAGAAATTAGAACAGGAAAGCAGAGCAGCATGTGGTTGTTCGGCGCCCGGGAGTCGGACTGGCTCAGAACGATCCTGCGGACACCAGAACTTCAACACTGCCCACTCGTGTGTCAACCTCCCAGCGGTTCTTTGGTGTGAGTCCATTGTTGCAACCACTTCGCCAATCCATTTTTCTCTTTAGTCTGCTCCTCTAAAAGGATGTATACCACTCTAATTAGTCCAACTGCTCCCTGGTTTGTGCACGTTCCTGTTGATTCATTGCTAATCAAGTCCCTGTTAGTTGCTGTTGAGTCCATGCTGACTAATGGCAGCCCAATGTGTGCAGATTCAAACTGTATTCCAAAGCTTTCCAAGGCTGTGGCATTTTGAGAGCAGACCGCCAAGCCTGTCTCCTGGGATGCCTCTTGGACTTGAAGGTGATAGTGGAGTGCTTGACCTTTTATGACACCCAGGGACCCCTATCAAAATGCACCGTATCAAGGGGAGACACTACGATCTGATGTAGTAGCTTGGAACTGCCCCTGTGCGTTTCCAAGACTGTAACCCTGAAGGGAGCAGCAAGCCCCTCTTTCCCAGCTGAGCTGCCTGTGGTTGCCAACTGCTGACCTTGTGGATCGAAGCACAATATGTGTAACCACTCCGCAAACAAAGCTCTTACAGCCCTTATTTCTCAGCATATATTTTTAAAGTTATAATTTTGGTAAAATATATCCAAAACCAAAACTGCCATCGAGTTGATGCTGACTCATAGCTACTCTATAGGACAGGGTAGACCTGCCACTGGGAGTTTCTGAGGCTGGAACCCTATGGGAGTAGAAAGCCCACCTTAATGCTTCAGATTAGCTCGTGGTTTCGTACTGTGGCCCTTGCAGTTAGCAGTGCAATGTGTAACCATTATGCCACCAGAACTCCCGCTTATAAAATATGCATGCATAGTATATATTAAATTATGCATTGCACAATATGATAGGATTTTTGATGTTCTGTATTCAAGGGTGACAGACTATGTTGCAAGGCTGACCACCATAGTTTCTCTAAAATTGTCCTAAAGTCCTGCCACACTCATTTGCTTACAGATGGTTTCTGACCACTTTCGTGATATAACGGAATGATTAGTTGCTGCTGTTGTTGGATGCCATCAGTTTTGCTCAGACGCCTATGTGATCTCATGAAGAATGAAGGAAACGCTGGCCAATAATGAACCATTCTCACAACCATTGCTGTTTTGAACCCCTTGTTACAGTCACTGCATCCATCCATTTCCTTGAGCATCTTCCTCTTTTTCACTTACCCTCCACTTTACTGATTCTGATGTCCTCTTAAGGGACGGGGCCTTCCGAACACCATGACCAAAGTACATGAGACCAAGTCTTGCCCTCTTTCCATACTCTCAGAAAGCTATACTTCTTCCAAGACAGATTATTCATTACACAGAAAGTCTATGGTCTATTAAATATTCATGCCTAAACCTGTCATCTAAAGGCATCAATTATTCTTAAGTCTTCCTTAACTTTTGTCCAGGTTTTACATGCATATGAGATACGCCTCAGTCCTTAAAGAGTCATCTTTAGTTTTTAATTTAATAAAGAGATTTTTACAGCAGATTTACTCAGTGTAATATATCCTTTGATATACTGACTTCTGCTTTCCTGGACATTCATTATCAATGCAGGTAAATTTATATCCTTGAGAACTTCCATCTCTGCTCCGGTAATCATGATGCTTCTTATCAGTCCATTGATGAGGATTTTTGCTTTCTTGATATAGAAGTATAATCAATACTGATGGCTATAGCATTTAATCTTTATCAGTAAGTACTTCATGTCTTCATTTCCCCCAAGCAAGGTTGTGTCCTCTGCACATCACCGGTTGTTAATGAGTCGTCCTCTAATAAGATTGTGTGGGCTCATGAAGTCAAAAATACCTGCTATCATTTTACAGGGTAAAAGAGAATGTGCTAAGAATTGACATGGCGCATAAAATAAAGTCATATACATGTTACACATACACATAACTGCAATACATTTTAAGTGAACTAGATGGAAATTTTTAGCACTATTTATCTTTCTCCTTTCTTAATAGGTGTGTAAATATATTGTGTTTTCTTAAAATACCTGCAAAAACTAGAACAGAAAGACAACTTCAGATTTACTGAATTTGTTTACTTTTGGGGTCAGTGTCTCTGAAACTCTCAGAGAGGATTCTAAATATAGCTAAGATCACCAGGTTTCTGGTGCTGAGATCTGTTCTGCCGATTCTTGGGCAGTGTGCAAAGAATTTCAAGGGAGGTCATAGCTATTGACGCAGTCTTCACGGGGTCACCTTGAATGTAGTCTCTGGGGAACCTCCAAATGAGATGAGCATAGTCTGTTTCCATTTTTACAGTGAAGTGGATACTTTTACTCATGAAAATAATTGCTTTAAATAACTATGTAAGTATAAATCATGTAATATACATAGATAAATGTAAATATTCATGAATTATGAATGTATAACTATGGAATCCCTCCATATAGAATCACATATACAATCTGTATTGCTGTTAATGATCCATGCAGAGCGGAGCCCATCCGGACTCACAGCAACCATATAGGATGGTAGAACTGTCCTGTAAGGTTTCCTGTGACCTTTACAGAACAGCTTGATGGCTCCTCTTTCCCGGGAAGCAACCTATAGGTTTGAACTGATAAATGATGAATTATAATGTCATCAGGGCTTCTTTTATATACTGTAAATAAATATAAATAATGATAAAAATAAAATGTTTAATTTTATTATTTTAGCAATTAAGGTACAGCTCATAGAAAATGATGGTTGAGTGCTTTTAGCTTATACTGACATGTTAGCAATAACATGAGTGTATAAATGTGTGTGTGTGAGTGTGCTTTTGTTAGCACCAGGAACGTACTAGGGTCTTTGCATGGGAGTAGAATAAGGCCAGTTTCAATTGGGTGGTGTGAGTCCTGGGTGATAGGAAGCTGATCTTGCCAGAGAGAGTTTTTGAAAGGGCGGGGATTGTGTTTGGGACAAGTTTTAAGAGATGAAGCAAATATTATAGTTATAATTTCAGGAAAATTCAGAACCAGGTAGGTCAACCAGTTCTGTGGGTGGGTTACTGAATGCAGGAATTCAGTTAGTATGTGTGAGGTCAGTATTCTGGGAGGTCTGTCCATGCAGGAAAACCTGCCAGCCAGTTGATTTTAACAGGCAAGGAATTGGTCTTGGGTGGCACATGGAAAGGAAGAACAAAATTATATATTCCTAGTATTGGTTTCCCATGACATGGATTGGGTCCCAGGGCAGAGATCCAGGTCCACAAAGAGAACTGGGTATTGGGTGGAGTGACAATTTTTCAAATCCCAAAAGAAATACCAAGGCATTTGACCTGAACTCTCAGGAAGCCTAAGCATGATGGTAAACTAAGCGCAGGCAAAGATAGCTCAGCTCTAAGAGGCAGAAATATTTGAAAGGAATTGTGCTAACTTGAAATTGTCTTCCTCTATAGAATGTGATTGAAGACTTTTCTTCTAGGAGTTGAATTGGTTTAAACTTTGAAGCTCACTGGAAGAGAGGGTCTGATAGACTTATCGGGGCCTTCCTTGGTGACTATCACAATAACTGCAGACACCTAACTAATGCTCTCTTTTTAGGAAGGGCGGAAGGGGATTGTAAGGTTCTAAATATATTTCTTAAACAGAAGAGTAGTAGTCATCAGGTACATCATTTTCAAGTCACAGTCAGTAATTTTAGAAGATGGATTCAGGTCTCCTCCTGTGCTCTACTCTGAGTCTGGCTTACTGCATCTAGTTCTTATCAGAACCTGACCTCAGAGTTTCTAACATTAGCATGGTAATCTTTGATTTTTTCTTAGAAACTGACTATATGTTCTAGACCTGTAGTGTACTTTAGCTCCAAATAATCTGCTTTAGTGACTCAGTGGAAACAACTCAAATCCTCTCCCCATGAAAAATGAGGATTGCTCTATTTTTTCATATTACTTCTTGCTATTCTTCCTAAATTTGCCCAGTCAGCTTATGGCCTGGGAGTATGTGAATGTGATGTTGTTCATGAAAGTCTACTAGTAAGTGCTCTTAAGAATATCAAATTATGATCACAACTATTTTAGTAAAAAATTAATTTGAATCACAAGACAATGTTATGAATTTAGCTTTCAATTCTAAAATTCAAATGAAAATGCATGTCTGTATTTAACAATCCAGATAACTTATTTACTCTAGGTGCTTTCAAATATTATAAAAATAAAGATAGCAATCTAGAGGATTACATTTTAATTATACATGTTTTGTAATGGGAAACCATTGAGGTGATGTTAGCAGTAACATATATATTCATGTTTTAAATTGAAAAAGGAAAACATAAGGAAAACAGCTATTGCACAGAACAGCTTTCTACTACTTCCTGCAGGCGTCCTCAGACTACAGCCCACGGGCTCCATGTGGCCCGCCGATGGGTGCTTTTGCCCCATTTGTTTTTTGACTTCAAAATAAGATATGTGCAGTGTGCACAGGAATTTATTCATAGTTATTTTTTAAACTATAGTCTGGCCTTCCAATGGATCTGCAGGACAGCGATTTGGCCCCTGCTTAAAAAGTTCGAGGACCCCTGTCTTAGAGCCTTAACCAAATGAGAATACTCATTTTAAACACTAGCGAGATTTATACACTTGCTCTCTTTTCAGGTTAGTTTTGCTTTATGAAAGCACAAGCTAATAATTCAATTTTCATAAATCATGAAAACTACATTGTGATCATGTGGAAACTCTACATGGATCAAAAGGCAGTTGTACAAACAGAACAACAGACACTTCATGGTTTAAAGTCAGGAAAGGTGTATGTCAGTGTGGTATCCTCTCACCATACATAATCAACCTGTGTGCTATCCAAATATCAGAGAAGCTGGTTTATAGGAGGAGAAATATGGCATCAGGAATTTAGGAAGATTTATAAATAGCATGCAATGTGCATGTGACACAACCTCATTTGCTGAAAATGAGGAGGATTTGAAAAGATTGATTATACCTCATTGTAAAGAAAACCCCAATCCTCATGACTAGACCAATAGGTTGTATGTTATTTATATAATTTCAAGTCAACCTCAAGATACAGTAGTGTAGGGGTGGAATCTACGATATCAATCAGGTCACAGCCTGATGGTGCATTGTCTTCTCATAAGGATGCCTTGTGGGCATGGTCTTTTCATAAGGATGGCCCTAGGAACCACACGCTCTACCACCAGGCCGTTAACTTCCCCGTTGACAAGTCATGCTGAGACATTGGATCCACACAAATCGTCATCCACTTGCCTGTGATCTTACTGCATTCTGCATCATTGCATGTGACTGCATGAGTCTGAGGAGGGACTTATGGATTAGTATAGGACTTAAGAACTAATATTGGACTCGTAGACTTGATCTAGACTGGGCTGGTATGTTTTCTTGACATATAATTACTTCCTGATATAAAGCTCTCTCTTATACATATATGCATGTCACTGGATTTGTATCTCTAGTCAACCAGGCCTAACACAGGTGGCATCATGATTAATAGAGAAAAGTTTTCAAGAATTTTGTCTTGCTTGGATTGACAATCAAAGCTTGTGGAACTAGCAGTCAAGAGATGACAGGGCATATTGGATAAATTGGATGCACAAGACCGTTTTAAAATGTTGAAAGACAGGGATGTTACGTTAAGGACTAAGCTGCGCCTGACCCAAGCCGTGGTATTTTCAATTTCCTCATACGAATGTGAAAGTTGGCTGCTTGCTAAATAAGATAGAAGAAGAATCTGGGGATTTGAATTGCTGTGCTGGTGAAGATTATGAACGGTACCACGGACTGTCCAAAGAACAAACAAATCTGTCTTGGAAGAAATATATCCTGGATGCTCCTTAGAGGATTAGCTGTGGTGTACTTTGGACATGTTGCCAGGAGAGACCAGTCCCTGGAGAAGGACATGATGCTTGGCAAAGTAGCGGGGCAGCAAAAAAGAAGCAGAATCTCAACAAGGTGGAATGACTTAGTAACTACATTGTTGGATTAAATATACGAACAAGTATGAGGATTACACAGGAGGACTGGGCAATATTCCCTTCTGCTGTTCTACGTCAACAACATATGTGATGTATTACAGGAAAACTGTGGAGTTGATTATAGTAGAAAATCGGTTGATATTTATGAGAGAAATAGTTTTAAAGTGCTAGGTTGGGAAGTGATAAGAAGGAAAATCGTGACTTCTATTCCATGCAGTGTACACACAGAAAATATTTTCAAAATGCGAAGAAGAACATAAACAAGTCCTTTAAGTTGAAAAAACATCCTGAAGGAATAATAGTTCACTTTGCGGCTGACCATGGTTTACAATACTCACCTGAACTTTCAGGTGCATAACTAAATTTGGTCAGGACATTGGTATTCTATTCAGAGCCCTGGTGTCATAGTGGGTTATGAGTTAGGTTTCTAAGTGCAAAGTCAGCCGTCTGAAACCACCTTGCTCAGGGGAAGAGAGACAAGGTTTTCTATTTCCGTAAAGATCCAGTTTGGAAACTCGCAGGGGTAACTGTACTTTGTACTAGAGGACTGCTGAGTGAGAGCGGACTGGATTGACAGTGACGTAGAGTTTTGGTAATTATTGTTGTTAACTGCCATTCACTTGACCAGATTTATGGTGACCTAAAGCCTATTCCTTTAAAATTATACAAAGCTAAAAATGTCAGAGCAAATTTAAAGTGAAATGATAAATGTATAAGAAAAGATGTGATAGAGTTGGCAAATGGCGGCAACTGGTGTTTGGAAACCCTGAGATAGAGTGCCAATGAGTCTATACTCGGTCATTGATTGACGTTCGTGGCCCCACTCAGTATTAGGGTGTGTTCGTTGTGGTCAACGTATTTGTGGAACCATGCTGAAAATCAGAAGTTAATTGGTATGCGTAGAAAATCACAATAGAAAAATTACATAGGGAAAATATAGTCTTGTAATAGCTTATCATGTTGGACATACCTTGTTAATGTGTGAGAGTGCCTGAGGGTAATGGTTACATGTTCCTTTTGTAGGTGTTCTACTGAGCCTTAAAGGATAAAAGCTGATGCTCTTGAAGAAAACAAAGTCTGTGTCAGCCTCTGAAGAGGAAAATCAACATGAAAAAGTAGGTACTGTGTCCTTGAAAGAACTGGCTGCTGACACAGATGTTCCCCACAGGAAGGTCCCGCTTGTAGACAATGGAATGGAGTGCTCTTGAGGAGCACTAAGTTCGTATTCCACTCCTGCCCTCCCTTCTCCATCTTCTCGTTCCTCATCTGTAACAGAGCTTACAGCTTTGCTAAGACCATGCAACAAAACAGAATCACATGGCAAGCACTCAAGGGTAATATTATGATTTGTCCTGAGCAGCTGGTCACATTATGTGTGTGTGTGTGAGAACTGTGATTATGAAATTGGAGAGACCATATTCCACGGAGTGGAGCGATATGCGGGGAGTGTGGCTGCCTTAAGTACAGACCTGAGATCACCCAGAGGGAAAACATTCTTTCCACCGTGGGACGCTGGCAGCGACGGCTGCTGTGGTGTTGGCAACGGCTGTGGTAGTAAGCTGTGGAAGCAACGAGGTTGGCCTGGCAGCGGGGAGATGACGGCAACGCTTGACCTTGAGCTGACCCGGAGTATCTAGGAAGGCAAGGGGTTGGTACCTCTAAGTCTCAGCACGGAGAGGGCTTGGGATAAAGTGTAAAATTACAGTAAGATGACAGGCTGTAACCTCGACGAGGTTCAATACTAGTACTGTGGCCTCCGACGAACGATGTCTTCACTCAGATTCTGCTCTCTCCTGTGTAGTGGTGGCACTGATTTCTACAGCAGAACATTCCTGAGGGGTCAATGCATAATTCAGAGAAAGTGCCCCCAGCCTAGTGAAAGAACTCAGTAAATATAACCCCAGAAGAAAAAAATCAAAATAAAACAACCAAGCAAAATAAGACAAGGCATTATGAATTCTCAGGTTGTGGTGTGGAAACACAAAATCTGTGTCCTGTCTGTGTCCTAACATAATGCACACCATGAATCTATGATCACATATAAAATGTGCATGTTTGTATTTTTTCATATTGAAGTGATAGGTCCCCTTAGGTTTGGATACTTCTTATGAAAGCCAAAAACAGCAGGCGAGTTTTGGCCACATTTAGGATGATTAATTTTTCATTTCCCGAATAGTCTCAGTCAGAATATCACCAAGCTACTTCTTTTAACCTACTTTGGATTGAAGATGACCAACCCTTCCTCTTAGCATTTAATAAAAACTGTACAGAGAATTTCTGATAGGTTTATATCTTGGAAAGTATTCACCCTAGCCAATTTGATAAAATGCTACCAGTTTACTTAAAAATGGGAAAGAGATAAAGTGAGGGAGTGAGTGCCAGGTTCTCTCAAGAATTAAAGTTTGAACTGAAGAGTTATGTGCCTGTGGGGTGAGGCGCCTGGAAAATTACCGAGTATTCAGAGCGGGAAGACAAGATGACAACCTCTGGGCTTGATTAGATGAGAGAAATGTGTCTCATTGTTATTGGATGATCAGTCTCTGAACAAATCAAGTCCTGGACGAATGCTTTCTGAAGAACTTGAGCGTTTCTCTGTGCCGGAGCCCTAAAGGTAAAATAAAGCAGACCTCGAGGGCTCTGGACAAATGATTCTGAAGGTGAACTATAGAAACTCCAACTTCCCAACTGTCTTCAGTGCTCCTCAGTTATAATTGCTCCCTCCACTTTTTGCACTTCCTTCCAAATAAAATAATAAAAACATTGCATTTAAAGTTTCCATTCACATTTGAGGTTATACAGTTAAGATTGTACCTTGAATTGTGTCTGTTTAACCCTTTAGCATTCCATTAACATGTGGATATGTATTTGTCATAAATAATGGATTCTATTGGAAAGAAAAAGCAATAATCGAATCTGAGTTTGAGGACATCACTTGGAAACCTTCTAAAGTTAACACATCATGCTCATGTATACTAATTTTAACTTTTCTTTGCTGTCTCCAGATCTCCAGGTATGAAAAATATAGGTATTCTACTTGCAAATAAGATTCCCAGGCTATAGGATGCACTTTAGCATTCAAGAAAGCGAAGACATCAGAGAAAGATGGCTAAATCAACTAACAGAGGGCTAGTGCCTAAATATAACCCATGTGATAATCCACTTTTTTCATTATTTTTTAATCCATTAAAAAAGGACATAAATTTTATGGCAATGGAAGACTCTTACAGGGTCCTTTTTTATCGGCATTTGCCAGCTCGGGTGTGTGTTTGAACTCACTATGCAAGAAACTCCTCTAAGCCTCTGGCCTCTCATTTAGTCATGCTGCATGAATGTAAGGTAATGCCCATTTCTCTGGAAATAAAAAAAAACAATGACAAGAACGAAAGGAAAGAAGCAAGATAGTAAAACATAGAAGGAGCAAGAAGTACTTATTGATCTCCGAAATGGTTGAGATATTTCTGTAAATGTGTGACAGCTCAATTTGACCATTCTAGCGGATCACTATGAGTCAGCAGTGACTTGACTGTATGAGTGTGGGTTTGGGGGCACTCAGTGGCATGAGTTTGGATACTGTCGTCAGATGCCCTGTGTTGAAACCCAGACTCGGTGGTTTGTTCATAGTGCAAACCTAGTGAATTTTCTTAGAATACTTCCCCTTTTTTATCTTCCCCTCTCAAGTAAAGCTATTAATAGTGCCCACTATTAGAGATGTTGAATTTCTATTTGGATAGTACTTCAAACACTATATGGCATTGAGTCAGCCTAGCATGCGCTAGCTGTCAAAAGGATGCATGCTGCATGCATGCATGCATTGATGCTCAGCTTACCCTCTTGTATGTTCCCCCAAGGTCTTGCTTTTTATTGCTATAATTCTAAGATTACAGTATTGCTTCCTTCCCATCTTGCATACATTTTTCAAGATGCACATTTAACTTGGCTATAAGTCATACCATCTGAGTCTGATGTTAAGGAAACAAGAGATGCAAGTTTAAGGACATGGTGCAATTAAAAAGTCTTCATGAATTAGACCTATAAGAACGAGTGCCTTTTGTGTCAAATTATGAATGTTCATTGTGTTTAGAATAAAAATAGTTAATGAGGTTTAAATATGGATATTTCTGAGGTAATCTTTTTAACTGTGTCCTTCACCTAAAGTAACAGAATGGAATGTGGAGACTAACTTAATTTTGATATCCAGAATTGCTGCGCTGTTTTAAATATAGTTTAATCATAGCTTGTTAAGGACATCTGTGGTGTAATGGAAAGTTGATTGGATTTGGAGTTAGAATAGTGATTTCCAAATGTTGTCTGCAGAAAGCAGTTCCTCTAAAATGTTTACAAATGTTTTCAGAAAAGAGATCTCTATCGTTAAATAAGTAGAAAAAGAGTGAATTAGTAGATCTGAATACTGAACCAGCTTTTCCATTTAAACAGAACAAAACCCACCATGAGCATTTCTAGAGTTTGGGTCATGGAGCATGCTTATGTCCTGTTTTACTACGGAAGCCAATCTCATTGCTTTCAATCAGTCCTGACTCATGGCCACGGCACAGTTTCAATGGCAATTCTAGAAATACTGCTTTATGATGAAAGACATGCAATGGATTCTTAATTGTCGCTCTATTTTCCTTAGCTCCCAAAGCAACTAATCAAATGGTCATCAATTGTAAATAAAAGAAAATGTCAAAAAGTAACCAAAGCCATTTCCATTCCGTCGATTCTGACTCACAGGGAGACCACATATAGGGTATCTGAGGCAGTCAATCTTTATGTCCCAACTGACCTCACTTTTCTCCAAAGGGTTGGGCCCACAAAAAATAGAATAGACAAATAAAGGGTGGTCTGTGCACGCATGGGCAAAGAGAACGAGCAACATAGAGCCAAAATCAATCATTTAAACAAATCTCATAAACATAATTGGGATAAAAGAACCCAGACACAAAAAACACATGCTGTTTGATTTTATGTATATAAAGTAGAAAACAAGCAAAACCAATCTATGTTAGAAATTAAGACAGTGATTATCTCGGGGAGCCAGCGACTGGAACGGAATGAGATTAGTTTGAGGGAGCCCTAAAAAGGCTGAGATGCTAGGTGTGGTATTGGTTACAGAGCTGTGGTCAGTTTGTAAAAATGTATCACGTTTTATTTTTAGTTATGTGTACTTTTCTGTGCTACATTTTACTTGAGTAAAAAGATAAACAAAACAAAAAAATTGCTCCCTAAAAGTATGTTTCTAACTTCAAAACTCAAAGTACATATTTGAATTAGTCAATGTTTTCTACCTTGCATAAGATGCTTATGTTTCCTTCTGTATACAATGTAAAGGTTGATCTACTGTGGAATAAGAGTAACTGTCATTGGCTAAAGAACCACCCTTTCCTTAAGTTGTTCCAATCATGAACTACTAAAGGATAAAAGACAAGGCTGAATAACGGAACATTTTAAAGTGAGTAGATTCCTTCCTCAGTGGCTTAGCTAAAGCTCCAGCTATTGTATCTCTTCTTATTATAAGGCACAAAGGAAAACCGTGCATAGCAATTATCACTTTGTCAGAAGCAGTAAAATTAAATCCAGGGAGTTTAAATCTACAAAAAATATACTGTGACTCTTTGTAATTGGTGCTGACAACGACCTTCATCAAGTAGAGAAGAAATCATAAACATTTTTTATTATGAATGTGTGCAGTGAAATCCTAAGAAAAGTTTATCAGTTACTTACACTATTCTGCAAACTGATAATATTCTATATTATATATATATATTACAACTATGGACTTTAAAGTGAATGTTTCTAACACCCAGACTTCTGGATCTTTTGCACTTCCTCCTGATTTTCTAAAGGATATCATCCTCTAAAGATTTATCCCGTCTGAGGACTCGTTCAAAGCAAGCCGGCCGCAAAATCTTTGTTGTTTTACAAGATTTACGTCGGCTAATTTTTAAAGTAGTTGTTCAGGTGTTTATTCCAAGTCTATGTTAATCTAGAGGTTCTGCTGAAACCTGTCCACTGTTGCTAACTCTGCTGGTGTTTGAAATACCAGAGGTGTAGCTTCCAGCATTATAGCCACACACAACCCGCCACCATGAGACACAGTGACAGATGGCTGGTCCGTTATTCTACCTGCTGGTCTGAAGAGACCCTGCATTATCTTCCTACAATTACTGATGGCAAACAGGACTCATTGGGTTTCAAATCCAACCACTGAGTGAGTTGTAGCAAAGATAATGCATAATAATTGCACATTAATTGTTTTATCATTAGTTAGATCATATAGACGTGGATTCAATCAGTAACCCACAGACTGAGAAACAGAGTGCTAGACTAGCGAATGGCAACTTCCTGTAGCATTAGGGTATATCACACACCTCTTACTGGGTTTGTTTGAGAAACTTTCCACATTACTGAATTTAAAATATTTTCTAAATAAAAGTAATTTCATTTTTAGATTATCAGAGATGTAATTAAAAGCTCCTTTTGATTTCATATACTCTGTAGGTGATGATTCATGTAAAAATAACTTTATAAGTTGATTGCAGAACCTTAAACTTTAAATTTGCTTGTGCAATAATTTAAATGCACATAATAATTAATAAATAATTTAAATTTAATAATTTACTAAATTAATTTCAAGACCTTTTTTAGCTATTATATAAACTTTTAAAGATCTGATTCACATAATCTAAATTTTTAAGATACTCCAACCCATAAGCCTTTATTTAACTGAAATGTTTGAGAAAATACAGACATGAAAATATTAGAAATTTTGATAGTACTTCCACTCAATACTGCATTCCCTAAGTGCAGATTCAATAAATAGATTATGTATATACTATCAAAATATCATCATAAAAGTGTATTATAATTATTAGGGAATCATAAGATGCTATATTATTATCCAACATTTTGGGAGATTTAAATTATGAATAAGTATTTGTAATATTAAAATTTTCATTTTTCTTAATTTATGATGAATGATTTCTTTCTGCGATGCATTACATATGTACAAATAGTGGCACAGAAACACCCACATATTATTGATGATTCCTGCTATGCTTCAAGGGCTGGAGCCAGAGTGCTTTGGGCTTGTACTAAACGTCTGAGGTAATCTAATCTAGTTAGTCATTTGATTCAGGTTTTTTTGTCAGCCAGCTGTTTCCTCCCCAATAAAAAGGAAAATGAGTGCCCTATGTTACAGAAACTAGATTTGAATTTAAGATCTGGCTTTTATTAGCTCTATTATTTTGAGTAAGCTACAATCCAGTTTCCCATTTATAAAATCAAAATAACATTCACCACTTAAGTATGTTAATTTCCTACAATATTAAATGGTGAATCATGGTAAATAGATGTCTATGTGTACATTAAAAAAAAAGAAGAAAAGGAAGAAATAAAAGGAGAGTGTGTATTTACGCTATGTTCCATATACCTGAGTGATATTTCTGCACATATCTACTTCAGTATCTACCTACCTATCTGTTTAGCATAAAATATCAAGTATATGCAATGCTGACTTGAGTTTTATATCTCTATGTAAGTTTGGTTTTAAAAATGATTTACCTGTAAAATATTTTATATCATTTGAAAGTCAACCTCACCTTACTTAGATTAGACTCATTCCCGGCTTCCTTTTGGAGGAGCCAGGTTGAAACAAGACTTTCAGGACCACATCTGCTATTCTTGGAATGAGCTTGAGTTGATTGAGAATCATCAGAAATTTTATAGCTCTATATTGCAATGCCAATTTCAAAAGCCACTTTTATTTTGACTGATATGGGCCATCAGGTAATGAAAAAACAGCTTCCTTGCACTCTAAGTTAAATGTAATGTCTAAGCTAACTTTCAATTATACACATGCATGCATACACATACACACATATGCATTTACAGGTATATAATCTTTGTTCAAATTTAAAATATTTTTCCTTTGAACTCTCTCTTGTGGAGTATCTTTAGGAATATGTTATGTCCAATATCAGTTTCTAAGGAGTTATAGCTTCTGAAGATATACATAAAACAACTTATGGCAATAAAAATGAAATATTAGGCATTTATTTGAGATAGAATTTATTGATGTTCAGTAAATTATAATAGTGGACACTGTTTGCTGTCAACTTCACAACTTCCTCCTTCCATAAATAGAGATTTATTTTCCTCTCTTCTTCCTAAAATAGCCATCTTTTAATTTGGGGGTTTTCTTTGGAAATTAGTACTGGCACCTATAATTCAGTGAAGCCTAGATCTTTACAACATCTTCCAGTAATCTTAATTTTATATATATATTTCAAATAATGGTGACTCTATATGGTTTTATTAGGATACACTTTAAAAGGCCATAGTGATAAATTCTCATTAATAAGACATTTGATGTTTTGCCGTGTGGCTTCTGAGAAAGATTTCTTCTTTCTCAAGACATTAAAAAAGGAAATTCTCCTCGGGTTTTATTGGGCTAAGATTTGGTGTTTGCATTTGATGGAGCCATCTGTGATCCTGAAGATAAGACACAGACAGAGGTCAGGCAGGAGGAGTTAGCATCCACAAACCAATATTTAAAAACAAAACAAAACCACCCTCATTGCTATTGAGTCGATCCAACTCATAGCAGCCCTATGGGACAGACTAGAACTGCCCTTTGGGTTTCCTAGAGACTTCAAATGGGAGCAAAAAGCCCCCCTCCCACTCTTGGTCCTGGGGAGGGAGAGGGAGAAAGGAAGAAGGAAGACAGGAGTCCGTAAGAAGATGGTTAAATAAAACAAACTACTCTCCCCGCTGCTGCAGTTGATCCCTATGTTGTATCCTTTGCCCTACTATCGATTTTAGATTTCTCCAACCTCAAATAACACTTGTAAACTAATTTCCTCATGATAACTAAGCTAAGTTCTTTATGAAAATCAGCACTAATTACTCCATGTCCACAAACATGACGATCTCCACATAAGCATCAGCAGTAATTGTTCTCAAAGTTCAAGTTCTACAGAAGAGTTTTGGAGGTTTTTTGGAGATTTTTGCAGAAGCAGCTTGTTAAAACATTTCAGTTGACAATCCACCAATTGCAGGGGCCTTGCTTTCCATTAATGCCATGACCTGCCTCCTCAATGACATTCATTCTTGATAACATATGACCTACTGAAGTGGTTGGATGTCAAGCAGTTATTTTTGGTAAAGTGATGCTTTGTATTCCTTCTATCATCTTTTGATGCTTCCTGAATCACTATTTTGTCCTTATTGCTATTTGCTGTTAGTTGACTTTGGGTGGGTTCTGATCCATAGTGACCTTATGCACAACAGAAGGGAACACTGCTCCAACCTGTGCCATCACAAATGTTCCCATGCTGAGTCCCTTGTTCAACCAATGTGCCAATCTCTCTCCTTGAGGACCTTCCTTCCTCTTTTCCCTGTTCCTCTGTGTTATCAAGCATGATGCCCATAGTAGTTAAATAATTGTCAATTTAAGGATTAAGCGTGTAGGAGTGGAGTCTAGCCTGTCAATCAGGTCGTGGCCAATGATGCTTCTGTGTGGGCAATGCCTCCCCCTAAGGATTCTGGGAATTCTAGGATTTTTCATCCTTGGAGGTGGGAGACTCTCTACTCACACCCCAGGAGACATAGCAGCTGACAAGACACATAGACCCACCCCGATGCAGTCCTGGGTGCTGGAGAAGCCATGCAGAGACCCCTGCCAGCGCTGAGATGCTGCGAATGCCACTGGATCCAAAGGCTTTCTACCCACTGGCCTGTGATCTTCTACATTCCGTGTCATTGCATGTATTTCATGAGTCTGAAGAGGACTTTATAGATTGGTATCAGACATATGGGCTAATGTCGGACTTATGGACTGGATCTGGTGTGGGCTGGGATGTTTTCTCAATGTTCAGTTGCTCTCATAGATAAATCTCTGTCTTATATACATATGTTTGTCCATGGATTTGTTTCTCTAGTCTACCCAGACTAATACAACACCCCACTCCAGGGACTAGTTTTTTCTGACAACATGTCCAAAAGATGTAAAATGAAATATCTCCATTCCTGGCTCTAATGAGCCCTCTTGCCATACTTCTCTCCAGAAAGATTGGTTTTTCTTTTTGGCAGTCCATGGTACTTTCAGTGTTCTTAACCAGCATCACAATTCAAATGCATTGAATGTTCGTCAGTCTTCCTTATTCAATGTTCAACTTTCACATTCATGTGAGGCTATTGAAAATATCATGGCTTGGGTCAAGAACACTTTAGTTCTCAAAGTAACTGCCTAGCCTTTCCATACTCTAAAAAGGTCTATATGTCATGTAGGCATTCCTTTTCTACACAGGAGCAATTATGTCCTACTTTCAGCATTTGTATTTCTCATGTCAAAGGTCTTTTCTCCACGTGTGAGCTAGACATTATGGGTCATTTGGGAATTAACACCCAAGCAAGTGGCCTCAGCCAGTAATATTTCAGCTTCTTTACCAATCAGATGTGATAAATCTTCCCTTAGTAGGCCTGATGTCTGTCCATCATCCACCCCTCTTGTCTATCTCATCTGCCCATTTGCCTTCTCAAAATAGATGAAACAATGGTATTCAGAATTCTAAAGTTTTGTACCTTGAGTGGCTCTTCCAATAACGCCTCTCTTCTCAATGTGCTCTCATTAACTTCTATCTAAATTAAAGTTTTAGATTACAAACACATATTCGTAAGTCTAATAAGTAAAGATTGTCTGCAACAAAGGTCTAACCTGACTCCATAAATGAATGGGAATCTGGAAAACAAAGCTCAGAGAAAGAAATGCAGAAGGTAGTCATGATTCTGCCTTAAAATTATATGCTGGAAAACCCCCAAACCAAAACCAAACTCACAGCCATTGAGTCAGTGCGGCCTCACAGTGACCCTTCTCTGGGTTTCTGAGCCCTTAACTGTTTTGTAGGAGAAGAAAGCCAAGTCTTTCTCCCATGAATCTGCCGCTGGTTTCAAATTGCAGGTCACAGCCCCTAATCACTGAGAACTCACTACCACACATTGAGCTCGCAGCTGTCTTTTTCTCAGTGAATCTGCTTGTCTACCTTTGTGCCATTTCCGGAAGATTCTGATGGACAGACATATAGTCACATGACTATACCTTAGCTGCTAGGTACTAAGCACACTGCATAGCATTACCTATTAATACAAAGTTTGATACATAGGGTAGCTAACAAAAATAAATTACCTCTATCTTCACTATGATAATTTGCTTGCAAAACAACATCTGGTAAAAAAGTTTTAAGTATATGCAGTGGTATTAATGTAGATATAGGATACTTAGTAAAGGAACTTGAAAATCCATTTATTGTTCCTATTTTTCTTGATCACATTCTCATGTGACCTACGGGTGCAAACACTATACAAGCTTTCACTCATGCACCGAAACAGAAGGGGCAGTTTAAGATAGAAATTAGTTTTACAAGATTTCAATCAGTGATCAATCTCACAGCTAATTCTTTCCTCTCTGTATGAAGCATCCTCAAAGAAAACGAAAAATCAAGAAGATCTCGGTTGCTTCAGGAACTGAATGAGTTCTCTACCAAGTACATTTTAGGCATTCTCTCCCAACTGAATTAGCTATACTAATTTCATATGCCAAACTAACTTCAATAAAAGAAATAGTAAGTGAAGATATATGTGAAGGATGAGTGTGGATTCCGTTTAGGTCATATACAGGTTAAATCAGGATTGAGGCAAAGGGAAGAGTAAAAATGAGTGCAAGAGGACTTTTTTAAAAACAAATTTCTATCCTAGAAACCACCCCAAAACGAGCTAAGTAGTGTGATTGATCCTGATTACCAAGGAGAAATTGTACTGGTGTTACATAATGGAGGTAAAAAAGAATATGCCTGGAATCCAGGAGATCCCATAGGCTGACGCTTAGTGCTACCATGCCCTGTGATTAAAATAAATGATAAATTACAGCAACTCAATCCTGACAGGACTTATAATGGCCCAGATCCCTAGGAATGAAGGTCTGGGTCATCCCACCAGGCAAAAACCACAGTCAGCTGAGGTGCTTGCTGAGAGCAAAGGTAATACAGAATGGGTAGTAGAACGAGGTAGTTCTACCTATCAATTATGACCACATGATCAATTGCAAAAGTGAGGTTTGTAACTGTCAATGTGTTTTCTTTGTATGTGCTTATTGCATATCTTTCCTTTGTTCAGGTATGATGTATCAGATACAATTGGACTCAGCGTGTTTTCATTTATATGTAGATGATTGATGATGAGTATAAGTGTGATTTTATCAATGTCCAGAAAGAATTGTGTACAGGTGCCCGGTTGGAGTGGATTGAGAGAGTTAGTTTATTGTGACAGCCTGACTGATAAACACATGTGGGTGGAGAGATGAATGGCTCAGCGAGCCTCACCTTTCTTGTCTCTCACTCTTTGATCATCGGACCAGTGTGCGGCTGCCTTGCTTGTTCTGTGCCTCAATTTGCAAGCTACACTACCTGTGGGACACCTAACCTGTGGACTGTGTCACTGTAATTTGATGTCCCTTTAAGACCACACAATTGGAATTTACATCTCTTGAGCTGGGGACTGACTGTTGTTGACCTGGCTGACTGTTGGTGACCTGCCTTGCTGTTTGCTGCTTGCATAGTCGGAATTCTCTCTACAGAGAACTACCTGGCGACCCTCAAGACTTGAAGCCAGTGTCTCACAATGCTCTTATAGGAGGGAGTTGCACTGCGCTATTTGTACTGTTTTATAATTTAACTGTTCGTTTATTGTGTTATCTATCTATCTATGTAGAATTATTAAAAATTTGTCTAACACATTGATTTTTAAGCACAGTGTTAAAGAAACTAGAAAGAAGAAAAGGCACTGCATATCTTTTAAGTATATGTAATTTGGGGCAAGTATATTTTACCTAAAGTATGTTTATATATTTCTTTCACCAAAAGTTCATATGCTTTCCAGATACTCTGTAAAAATTCCTGTTTTATTACCAAATCAGCATAAGACACTTCCTATGAACTATCCCATGCCCTGCAAACAGAATGAATTCTACCAAAGATTCTAGAAAACTTTAATCCCCCCCAGAGCATTTTAAGTAATCTTTGTTCATAATTTGACATTAAAAATGCCTTGCTCACCCACCAGTGTACAGGCGGCTATGAATGACGGTGGAAGCTCAGAATCCTTTTGCTGGGGCACACGCATATTAAGCCTCTGGCTGAACCCCCTCTGACCCTTGACCGGGACTGCAGTCTGGAAGATCAGCCGTTCGAACTCAAGAGGGTCACTATGAGTGGGCATCAACTCAAAAGAAGGGAGTGGTTTCTTTGTTTATTGTTGTTCTTGTGTAGTAGGTAACCCAGTGGCTCGCTCACAGAAAGGTCTGCAATTGGAACCCCCAGCCTGTCTGTGGGAGAAAGATGGGGCTTTCGATTCCCCTAAAGAGTCAGGGTCTCAGAAATCCACAGGGGGCAGTTCTACCCTTTCCTGGGGTTTGCTCTGAGTAGGCACGACTCCATAGTAGTGAGTTTTATTTTGCTATTGATGTTGATTTTGTTTTGTTGTTTGGTGTATTTTTTTCTGTGTATGAAATCTAGGAGAGGTGAATATCTAGAAACAATAAACGGGTTAATTGTACTTTTATGATTATGACAGGAAGTTTGGAGGAAATGTGAGTACAAGAAGAAGAGAATGCTCTAAAATTGTGGTGATGATTACATGATTCTTTAATATGCTTAAAATATGGGGTTGAATTATAGGTGAATTATATGTCAATGAAGCTGATTTAAAGAATTCCTAATTCATAGCCATCCATAACTGAAAGCACAAATAGATTATATTACCACAAGTGTTCATTGTACAAAAGTGTCAGGTAGATGGTGGTGACACAAAATCAAGTAATAAAACTTCAAGAAGCTGATAGTTTAGAAAAACATAGATTGTTACAACACAATGGCAATGCAATAGATGTTATCACAGAGGCATTGTGGTGCTTTATGGGAGAACCATATAATTCATTGTTTATAAAATCAAGAAAGGTGAGAGAGATTACAGACTCTCATCATATTATTCAACCTGTGTTTTGAGAAAAAAAATCAGAGAAGCTGGCCTCCATGAAAAAGAATGTGGCATCAGGATTGGAGGAAGTTTTATTAACAACCTGCTGTAGGCAGATGACACAAACTCACTTGTTGAAAGTAAGGAGGACAGAAGCAATTGCTGATAAAGATCAAGGATTGCTGCCTTCAGCCTGGATTAACATTCCTGGTAAAGAAGATAAAAATCCTCACAACTGAACTAGTAGGTAACATCATGATCAGTGGAGAAAAGATTGAAATTGTCAAGGATTTCGTCTTGCTTTGATCCACAATCAAATATCATGGAAGCAGCAGTTAAGACAACATCAAACAACATATTACATAAATTAAATTTGCAGCACAAGATCTCTTTGGAGCCTTGCAAAGCAAAGATGTTACTTTGAAGACTAAGGTGTGTCTGACCCAAAACTTGGCACTCTCCATGGTAACATAGGCATGTGAAAGGTGGACATTGAATAGAGAGGACCAACAACAGGTGACTTGAATAGTGGCGCTAGAGAAGAATATTGAAAGCAACATGTACTGCTAAAAGGACAGACATCTGTCTTGGAAGAAGAATGACCGGAGTGCTCTTTAGAGGCAAGGACAGCAAGACTTCATCTTACATGCTCTGGACATGTTGTCAGGAGAAGACAGTCCCTGGGGAAAGTTGAAGGGCAATGAAGAAGGGAAACTCTGCCAAGGAAATGGATGTCACTGTGGCCACACAATGAGCCCAAGCAAGGCACAGCCGTGAGGGTGGTGGAGGACTAAGCCGTGGTCCCTTCTGTTGTCATAGGGTCACTGAGGATGGAACCAACTCAATGTCATCCAACAACGGCAACAAAGGTAAACGCGAGTACCGAATAAATCACAAGCAAGTAAATGAGTCCCACAATATGCAAAACCCAAACCAAATCACGCGTGCTCAGTCCATTCTGATTCCTGGTGCCTATGTATTATGAGGTGTATTATGAGGTAGAATTGCTCTGTAGGGCTTTCTGGTTTGTGATCATGTCAAAAATAAATTCCTAGACTTGTCCTCCTGGAGCAAATGGAAGCATTTAAACATCTGACCTTTAGGATAGCAGCTCATCAGAAACCACTTACACTAGCCAGACTTCTAGAGGAAGAAAAATAAATATATACATACAAGTTTTACAAATTTGTTTATAGGCATATGTGTGTGTACATATATACATACAAGGAGTCTTGGTGTTGCAGTTACATAATCTCCTGTCAACTTGAGCAAAGGGGTTGAGCCTAGCCTCTCAATCAGGTCATAGCCAATGTGACCTCTGTGTGGGCATGGCCTTCTCCTGAACATACTGGGAATTCCTGTCTTCCTCCCAGGAAGCAGGATTCATACTCTGTTACACATTTCTGTTGGCAAACCACATAGAGACACATGGATGGAGCCAGAGCCCTGGAACATAGAGACCCATACCAGCACTAAGAGGCTTCCACCACCACTGGATCCACAAGACTTTCCACCCACTGGCCTGTCATCTTCCTGCATTTGGCATCATGGTATGACTGCTTGAATCTAAAAAGTGAATTATGTACTAGTATCGGATATATGGGCTAATATCGGATTTATAGACTTGATCTGGACTGGCCTGGGATGTTTTCTTTATGATATAAAGCTCTTTCCTTACACATATATGTGTATCAATGAATTTCTCTAATCAACCCAGACAAAAACACCTTGTAATGCCACTCCCATAAACAGTTACAGTCTCAGAAACCCACAAGAGGTCACTGTGAGTCAGAATATACTTAGTGGCAGTGAGTTTGGTTTTTGGTATATGTATGTATGTGTGTATATATGTATGTATGTATATATGTGCATATATGTGTTAGTCCAGGTAGACTAGAGAAACAAATCCAGGGAGACACATGTGTATAAGAAAGAGCTTTATATACAAGAGCAGTTGAATATTGAGAAAACATCCCAGCCCCGTCCAGATCAAGTCTTTAAGTCTGATGTTAGCCCATACGTCTGATACCAATCTAAAAGTCCTCTTTGAATTCACGAAATCCATGCGGTGATGATACTGAATGTAAGACAATCACAAACCAGTCAGTGGGAAGTCTTAGTGATCCAGTGGCTTTGTAAGGGTCTCCACATGGCTTCTTCAGCTCCCAGGGCATGGGCTCTCTCAGTGAAGTGCCATGTGTCTTGTCAGTAAAGCGTGTCTCAGGGAGTGAGCAGAGAGAGTGTCTCCTATCTCCAAGGAGTTCCTGAAATCTTCAGGAGAAGGCCATGCCCACACAGAGGCCTCATTTGCTATCACCTGATTGATAGGCCAGACTCCACCCTTTCATCTTAATCCTCAAATTTACCAATGATTATTTAATGACCACCATACACACATACATGTGTGTACATATTTCTGTGAAATACCACAGTCAGTGTGTAGTCTGTGGAACACGGTTCTATTCTGAAACACATGGGGTTGCAAATAGCAGGAATGTCCTTGACCGAAATGGCTGTTGTTGTTAAGTAGCATCCAGTTGGCTCTGACCCATAATGAGCTTATACATAATAGACTAAAACAGTAAACAGTTCCGTGACATCATCATGATTATTCCTCTACCTGAGCCCATTGATGCAACCAATGTATTAACCCTCCTCATCGAGGGCCTTCATTTTTTGCCTCACCTCCATTTTACCAAGCACTTTACCAAGTTTCCTCCAGGGACTGAACACTACTGACAACATATCCAAAGTATGTAAGATGAAGTCTTGCCTTTCTTGCCACTAAGAAGAATGTAGATTTGGTTTCCTTTTAGCAATACATAGTATGTTCTTCCAATATAGATTGGTGTGTCCTTATAAAAGTATATAGTACATTCCACATTCTTCTCCAGTGCTACAATTCAAATGCATCTATTCTTCTACTGTCTTGCTTAGTCAATGTCCAACTTCTGCATGCATATGATGCAATGAAGACTACCATGGTCAGGTGCACCTTAGTCTTCAAAGTGGAATCCTTGTTCTTTAATACTCTCAGGAGGTCTTGTACAGAAGATTTAATTTGTACAATATGCCTTTTGATCTCTTGATTGTTGATTCCTGGATCAAAGCAAGCCAAAAATCCTTGACCATTTCAACTTTATCTCCGTTTATCATGATGTTACCTATTGGTCTCTTTGTGAGGGTTTTATTCTTCCTTACCTTGATCTGTAATCCACACGGAAAGCTGTAACTCCTGATCTTCATCAGCAAGTGCTTCAATTCCTCCCCACTTTCAACAGGCAGGATTGTGTCATGTACGTACTACAGGTTGTTATTAGTCTTCTTCCAGTCCTGATGTCGTACTACACTCCTGTTCATATCATGCAGCTTCTCTGCTGATTTGCTCAGCATATAGACTGAGAACGTACGGCGAGAGGGTACAACCCTGATGCACATATTTTCTGATTTGAAGCTAGGCAGTGTTCCCTTCTTCTGGTCCCACACTGCCTCTTGATCCAAGTATAAGACACCAAAGGGATCTTGAATTCTCATTCTTCTTCATTTTATTCTGAGTTTATTATGAGCCACACATTCTAATGCTTTTACCTGGTCAATGTAACACATCGTACTGGTATTCTCTCCTTTGAGACAAGTTCCATATGACATCAGCATGATATCTCGTGTTCCATGTCCTTTTCTGAATCCAGCATGAACTTCTGGCAGTTCCCTATCAATGCAACCACTGTTAGATGATCTTAAGCAAAATTTAACTTATGTGAAATATCAATGATATTTTTCTATAGTTTGAGCATTCTGTCAGATCACCTTTCTTTGGAATGAGTAGAAATGTGGATCTCTTCTAGTCAGTTGGCTAAGTAGCTGTCTTCCACATGTCCTGGCAGAGAATAATGAGGGTTTCAGAGCTTCTTTAATGTGATGCATATACATATATACAAGGTACACATATATAATGGAATGTATATACATATTCCAAAGTATTGCTACAAAATTCAGAGAAATCATTATTAAACCAAAAATATCAACGGATTACAATGTTGTATCTTGACATCTAGACCTTTTCTGAAATCAGTGCTTTCATCTCCCTGACTTTTCTAAAGAACTCTGTATTCTTCGATTCATGCCATGTCAAAATGACCATTTGGGCAATCTCAAAGAATACAGATCATCTTCTTTTTAAATATTCTTTGAGTTTTGAAGCCTGAGTCAGCAAGATCAGGGTTGTAAGGTGAAAGGGCTATAGTTTTCCAACAAATTTCTCACAGAATAGTTCTTGCTACCCTAAAGGAATGAGCAGGAGCATCATTGTACTTAAAAATACATCCCTTGTTACATCTTTACTGGACTTTTTCTCACCAATGCCATGCTGAACATTCTTAAAATGTCTTCTTAATAAGCCCTCCTTATGTGGCTGAGTCCCTCAAGAAAATCTTTAGAATTTCCCTTCCCCTCAACCCCACCCTGCCCTTCTGAGTTGACCACTTGCTCGAACATATCTTTTCGATCAGATCCCCTTGGAAGCCTGTGTTTTGATTGGACTTTTTTTTTTTTAAGTATTCTAGCAAGACTTAAAGAAACAGAATCTTTTGCCAAAGCACTTGTCTACAGTCATCAACTTGTTGCAAAGACATGTTTAAATGTGTTTTGTTCTAAAACAAAACAAAACATGCAAGTCTGAATGGGAAACATAGCAGCAACTTTTTTTACTTACTCTGCTGTATTCTTAAATAAAAACAAAGGGTAGAAAAATTGACAAGCAGAGATTTAGTTACTTTTCTTGTGGCATTCTCTCAGAAGGAAGAAAGAAAAACAAAATGTATGTTTGTATGCTTCTTTTTTCTCCACTTAGGAAAAGTTACTTGATCTCAATGTGTGCTTGTTTTTCTTATAAAAAAAGTAAATTAAAACAAAATCAAACTAAATACTTACAAAATAAACGAAGTAAATATTCCTGGGTGTAGCCAGCTGGGCACAGTTTCTAGGGATCCTTGACTATTGCAATGAGCCTCAGTAGGAAAAGTACAAGAAGGTAGGTTACGCCAGAGGAAAATGAATGATTATTCGCTGGGACAGTCTACTCTACCCATGCCTAAGAGAAAATTAGTCTTTTAGCTAAAGGTCAGAAATCTGTGGGTTTAGTTAAAATATTAGAGATTGCTTGCCCCAACAAATAAACGTGTGAAAGAATGTCATGTAATAGGAAACTGAATCCTTCAAACATTCTCAACTTTATCCCCCTTCCTGTTGCTCTGATCAAATCCAAAAATTTCTATATATTCATCCACTAGACAATTTGAACATGTAGTGCAAGCCTCTGAAGAGGCCAAGGAGAATATGAGCTAATTTTGTAGGTTTCCTGGGGATTTGCAAGTTAGCCTGTCAAAGTAAGAAATACATATGAAGGTGAGAGACTGCACTGGTGGTTTTAGCAACAACCTCAGAATATATATATATAAAGGAGAATATATATATTCTCCTTTTAAAATTCCCATTTAAACACTGATGAGCTTTCTTCTAGTGAAAGAACAAAGTAAGTTAACATTTTTTTGTTGTTTTTAAATATGATGATTCAATCAGTCCCTGAGATAAAGTCCCTGAGATAAAGTGTCACAGGGCAGAGGAGAACTACTTATGTTCAGTGGCAGGCCTTTTAAGGAAAATACCTGCTGCCCTCTCAATCTTCCTCTTCATCTACTCCTTCCTTCTAGCTGCATTATGAACCCTAACCTCCTCAGACTGCATCACTTTTCTGGGCTTTGCACATTTTCTGACGTAGTTCAAAAGTCTTGACTTTAGTGAGGTTTTCTATATGTTATCAAATGCAGGCAATCACCCTTTCCCTAGTTCTCCCTTTATTGACTATGGTAGCCACTAGCTTACAACTCTGGAGTTAGCAAGAGATATTCCCTTGGTACTAACCTAAAGTTTGGCAGTTTGTACCCACACAAGTGCACCATGGAAGAAAGACTTAATGATTTGTTCAGTAAAGATTATAGCCAGAAAGCCCTATGGAATAATTCTACACTGTAACCACAAGGTTGGCCATCAGGAGAAAAATAAGGCTGCTTGCTTCTGTAAGTAAGTATGTATAGCCTCAGACACCCTGTATAAGGTCACTATCATTTGGAATAGACTCAATGGATGTAGGTTAAGAGAAAATAAGAACAAAACAAAAGCTTTCCATCATGAAGAGAGCATGTCCAAGGTACCTGTTTGAGCAGGTGGTATAATGACCTGATTCCTACATAGGCCTAAATTCAAACTCAACTGGCCAACATAGTTAACAGAGTCAAAAATAGTCCTTAGGTTCATGAGCATGACATTATATTGTAAGCTACTAAATTCAAGGGTTCTGTGTTACATAATATTGTCCCCCCACAATGCTGACGGATGCATATCTCAGCTGTGTTTTAGCACATAGAAGGTGTTTAATAAATGCAGGTATTATGTAAATTAATGAAGAAGGTAGGATCAGAAGTTTTTCTAATTTACCTTTTCCAGGATGAGCTCTTAGTACTAAGTTGTGTTTCCTGCACTATTAGCTTCAAATAACTTTAGTAGTTATATAATTGCTTAAACTCTTTCAGGTCACCGTAATGCATGTTAGTAGATTGTTATTTGGAGTATGAAGTAGTACTCCAATAAAGTAAACGAGTGCATGTGTTTTCTAATAACCGCTAATTCAAATGATAGCCACACGGAACAAACCAAGCACTCTGCTGCTTTCACTTTTTGACTCAAGTGCTTCAAACAGCAAAATTATTTATTTTTGAAAGAAATAAAAATGATGTTGGCAGACAAGTTCTTTCAGATCTTAACAGCCTAGATGAATCTACTACTCAGTAATTGAATCTGGTTTATTATGTTGTTTATTATAATGTGACTTCACTTTCAGTAACTTGCACATTGGGGAAATTTAGCTGAAAGGAAATGATGGATTTTTGGAAGAGGCTGTTTCCGCGGTTTTACACTGAACCAGAGCATCATGGGAATACAAATCCTAATACAATCACTTTGAAAATTTTGGAATTTCACCTGTCTGTTTTATTTTCTTCTCCAGTCTTTATTTTTGATAGATTGCTCTCTTTTACATTTGTTATTTCTCTCCTTACTGCATGTTCCTTTTAAAAGTTCTTGTCAACACTCATGAACAAATGTGGATCCAAAGCAAACAAGCAGCAGAAGAAAGGATTAAAGGCACTGGAAGTTAATTTTCCTGCCAGGTTTCAACAGATCTCAACAGCCCCTGGGGCACAAGCCAGTTCTTGTAGGAGCTGCGACAGGCCACCATCTACTTAGGCTCCAGAAGAGGGTAACTCAGAGTTGCAAGAACTGGCCAGCTATTTCAAGTAGAATTTCCTTAGACTTCCTTGTCCACAACCTTAAGAAAGCCCTTCTATTTTCTGCAAAGATTATTTATCTTCTTCCTCACTGAGTATTTTTCCTTCCTCCAAAAGACAGCCTCCCAGAAGTCATTATACAAGAGCATTTCCCGTTCTCAGAATTAGCCACAGCTATAACTTGGGAGATCTTAAACTATTGACTAGAGGAAGACTTATCTATGCCTTCTGGAATGAACCAAACCCCTAGACAAATACGTGACTTCCATCATGTGATAAATCTTACTTTGCCTGACCTAATTTATGATTTGTTAGTTTTGGTAATTCCCAATCTTGACTGCTTACTCTTATAGCACTGCAACTTGATATACATGACTTGATGCTTTTCAAAATGGCTATTAACTCATTGGTAAAATTGTGTGGCTTCACACTAGTACCAAATTCTGTGTTAGAGGTTTCTCTGTGACTCACAAGAGATTGAACATAATGTTCCTTTCATCACAGATACCCCTTGGTCCATTTGATCTGCCAGACCCACTGAGTCAAGTGACAGGGCTACATGTACCATAGCCTGAAACTGATGGAGAACCTCTTTTGTTATGGGGCATATTCAAAATGGAAAGCCTTCTGAATCACAGTTGAATCAGTGTTACCAAGTGTGATATGTATTGCTTTCATAATTCAAAAAGGCAAATGAAAGATGGTCTCTTTTTATGTTGGAGGAGAAAATTAAAGCAGAACAAAACAAACAGAGATCCTAGACTCTAGAGAAAACATTCATTGATGACCCAGGCCCCTGAAAGCTGCTAGGATTAATTTTTTATATTTGCATGTATCTTGCCAGGGCATTTGGGGTATTTTTACAGGGCTTTTTTTTCCCCTCACAAAGTCAAATAACTTGGTAGGATAAATACAGTGCACACAGCATGGCATCTGTGGAGGAAGATAATTGTGAATCTTCACTTTACGTTTTGACAATGGTAAAGAGAATTGAGAAATCCCTGAAAAAAACTCTCTATGCTACTGTTGTTCACGTCTGATAGATGAAAGCTCCTTCTGTTCTCATGCAGAGGGGACTGAAATGAATAAATCGACCTGCCCTATCATCTGCTACATACCAATTACTAGAGCATGTGGGTCTGTTACAGAGAAATACCAGAGAACAAATAATAGTTACATTAAGGCTAAGCTTTGATTAATGTACCATTAGCCCATGGTTGAGGACATAATTAATCGTGTGTTTTTAAAGTACCAACTTGATGAATTAAATTACAATACAATTGTGATTATCACTCTTGCTTCTGCAAATATTCAGTTTCACTAATTTCCATAATTATATTGGGATGTAGTATTATCATATTTTTATGCCCCTATCATGTGTCTTCTATGCTAGTTTGCCAACCATGTAAAGGGAAATTTGCACCCAATTTGCTTTATATATTTGACAGAAGTTTTTATAAAAACTGTTAAGTTTCAAGTCTTGTAGGAATGATAGATGCTCAAGAAAGTATGAGCACACGCTAACAAAACGACGTATAGGCGAACCATCATTGAAAAAGAGGGGAAATTCCTCGGTTAAGAGAAAATGGAAAGCTTAGAAAAGTCTACCTGACCAGCTAGTTGTCCTCATTCTCCAAACATTCAACAACATATTTGTATTTTAAACTTACTCCAAGTGTAAGTCTAAGCTCTGAAATGTTAGTAATTGCTTGCATGGGCAGGGACTGCTATGATTGGCTGAATTTCAAGTTAAATGCCTAAGTAGATCATATAATTCCAAAAGATATTAGGTCAGAATCATACTCCTCCAAACACCTCAGTGGGAGCCTGAAGCAGGAAGCTATAATACCCAAACCCAAACCATTGACATCAAATATATTGTAAATCATAGAAACCTGATCGGGAAAGGAACTCCTCCACAGTGTTTTCGAGGCTGAAATCTTTTTTTGTTGCTAACATTTTATTGGGGGCTCATAAAATTCTTATCATAATACATGCATACATCTATTGTGTCAATCACATTTGTACATTTGTTACCATCATCATTCTCAAAACATGTACTTTCTACTAGAGTCCTTGATATCAGCTCCTCATTCCCCCCCCCTCCCTCCCTGTTCCTTCCTCCCTAATGAACCCTTGATAATTTATAAATTATTATTTTTGTCTTATCTTACACTGTCCGATGTCTCCCTTCACCCACTGCTGTCCATTCCTCAGGGAGGAGGTTATATGTAGATCCTTATAATCGGTTCCTTCTTTCTACCCCACCTTCCCTCCACCCTCCCTGTATAGCCACTCTCACCACTGCTTCTGAAGGGATCATCCTCCCTGGATTCCCTGTGTTTCCAGTTCCTATCTGCACCAGTGTACAACCTCTAGTCTAGCCAGTTTTGTAAGGTAGAATTGGGATCATGATAGTGGAGGTCGGCAGGGGTGGGAGGGTGGGGGGAAGGGAGGCAGAACTAGAGGAAAGTTGTGTGTTTCATCATTGCAACATCACACCCTGACTGGCTCGTTTCCTGCTCACGACCCTTCTGTAAGGGGGTGTCCAGTTGCCTACAGATGGGCTTTCGGTCTCTACTCTGCACTCACCCTCATTCACTATGATAAGATTTTTTTGTTTTTTGATGTCTGATACCTGACCCTTCTATACCTCGTGGTCACACAGGCTGGTGTGCTTCTTCCAGGTGGGCTTTGTTGCTCTTTAAGAAGCTGACGACCATATCTTTTCTCTCTAGAGTAGATGGTTGATTCAAATCATTGATCTTTTGGTGAGCAACTGAGAGAGTTCTCACAATAGTAGCACCATTGTGCCATTAGGAATTATAGGATTTTTAGGTTGTTTTCACCATTTTACATAATTTCTATGTCACATTTCTCACCCTCTACAAAAAATTACACACCCAGGAAAATAGAAACCATCACTTTCCAAGAGAAAGTCTCACGAAATAAATTCATAGAACAATCCTATTTGCAACATATTCTATAAAGCAAATTGAAGGTCGGTTGTGAGCAACACTATTTTCAGGAAGATTTATTGTCTTTGTTCTCAGGATTTCCTTGTTTTTATTTTTATCCTACTAAACAAGCTCTTGAAATATATCAAATCAACCCTGGTGTCTATCTGTAAACATTTATATTTATTTATACATACACACATGTATATAACTGTTATATAGCTATATATATAGACACATATATACATGCATACATGTATATACACACATATAAATGTGGAATTATCTTCTACAAACCCAAATTAACAAGGTGAAGCATGCAGTTTCCTAGCTTGATGTATTTTTCAACTTATTTATATGCTAGAATTACAACCAGAACCCGGGAAAGCAATCATCCATTAGCCAGTGAGAAGGAAACTGAGAAACATGGTTGATTACAACAGGCTATGTATATTTGTTACCATATGGTCAGAGGTCAAAGCATGAGTACAGCAGACTTGTTTCTTTTCATTTTAATTTAAAAATATATTACTGATTTCTTTGCTGTCAGGAGTTTTTTCTTGGTCATCCTGATTCCTTTCCTTGGCCTCCGGCCCCCTAGACCTTTGTTGACAGATGTTAACAACTGTTCATTTACCTAAGAAAATAATATAATTAATATACTGTTTAAAGTATTCCTTGAAATGCATTTTGATTACAGATTTCTTCACCGCTTTACTATTTTGAGACCAGTCTCTATCATTTAAAATACATTTGCTTTGTTCCTGAAAAATAATACAAAATCCCAGTATAGAATTGGGAGTTCTTGCCTCTGCTGTGAATCCAATGCCTGTTCATGAAATATAGCATAATAAAAATATGCTTTCTCTGTCTTCTGAGTCTGTCTCTACTAGACTTCAAAATCATTTTCATTAAGAGGGAACAATGATTTTTTTATATTAAGCATTTTCATGGTTTAATGCAAGACACTTTTCAAATGTACAAAGTTTAACTATTGATTCCCTCTATTGAAAAATTCAAAGTAAAAATAAATAAATAAACTAAACCAAGTTTTGAAGCCCAGCTGATATTTCTTCATATCCCTCCAAAGTTAGTTCTCAAAATAAAACTTCTGTTAACAAGGTTCTTAATCACTTTAATTCAGAGTGACATGATCTGTTATTGTTATTAGAGATGTTAAAACAAAAAGAGGTATCTTCAAAGTCAATGAATTATTCTTCATTGTTTATCATACAAATCTGGTAATTTTTATGAAATGTAACTTTCTTTTCTTTAAATATTTGAAATTATTAAAATGTATTTATAATTTTAAAAAATATTTAAATTTCAATAATTGTTATTTTTCTACAATTCTCTGTCCAAACTAAAGTTATCTATAACATAAAGGAATTTAACTGTATGCATCATAACAAACTATGGAGAGTCTTTGGATAAAGGAAAAATTCTAGAACAGTTAATTTTGCTCATACAGAACTTACAGATGCATCAAAAGTTTGTTATGCAAACAGAACAAGGTAATACTTAGTGGTCTAAAATCAGGGAAGGTATTCATCAGGATTGTATCCTCTGACCATACTTATTCAATCCATCTGATGAGCAAATAATCAGAGAACCTCAATTATTTGAAGAATGTGGTATGAGAATTGGAAAAAAGACTTATGAACATCCTGTGATGTGCAGATGATGCAACCTTGCTTGCTGAAAATGTGGACAACTTGAGGAAACACTTTGCCTGGGCTGTGAATTATTTAATGCGGTTCTTCTAGCCAAGGTTTCTAATTCCCACAAAAGGACCTCTCCCTGCATGGTCAGAAGATGGGGAAAGAAACTAATAAGATTGGTTGTGAATAATTATGAGCAGGATTCACTGGAGTGCATAAAATGACCCCACTAAGAAGCAAGAGGAGGGGTCCCATTTCCAACAAGAAGCAGGAGTGGAGCACAACCTCTGGACCACACAGTCCTGGGCAGTAAACCTCTTGGATACAGACGACAGCTGTATCGTCAAAGCAGCAGCACCACAACCAGGGAGCTGAGCATGGAATAGAAAGATGGATTTCTCAATCTACAGAGCAAGTCAAGTTTCGTGCTTTTGTGCTGGGGGCTGGTTTGTGGCGTGGAGTGGCTCTGAATACTTAATTGGGGAAGTTGGACTTGTTGACCCATGGAAATGGAGCTGAGTGCCTTTCCACTGAGGTATATTGGAAGGGGATACCTCTAGGTACTTAATTCAGTACTCTAGCTTACTGACCCAAAGAATTTGAGAAGAAGGCATTTGGTTTAGGGCTGACAGCAGCATGGTATGCACCTTTGGGCATTTATGAGCAGACCTGAAACTTTGTAACCTATCCTGGTAAACAACTACCCTGAGCATTTCTACCAGGCATTACAAATTGTTAGCTTCCTTAATAAATTCATTAATCATGAATTTTGTGAGTTTCTGTGTAGTCATTGCAATGGATATGAGTTCCCAGAGAGATTATTAAGGCAACTCACACTTGCTGATGAAGATCAAGGATTGCAGCCTTGATTATAACTCAAAGTAAAGAGAACAAAAATCCTCATAAATGGATCAATAGGCAAATCATGATAAATAGATTGGCTGCATAAGGAGTCTTTAAAGTGTGTAAAAGCATGGAACTTACTTTCAGCTCTAAAATATGCCTGACTCAAGCCATGGTATTTTCAATTGCCTCAAATGTATGGGAAAGTTGCACACTGAACAAGGACACTAGAGTGTTTTGCTTGTTGTCCATGGGGTCTCTATGTGCTAGCACCAACTCAATGGCATGTAACAACAGCATGATGTTTTTACTAGGAATACATGAAGCTGTCTAAATAGAGCTTTGGTTTTCCAACTTTCCTAATACTAGCATCTCTATGATGGCTGATTGTCTGCATTTGCTTAAAGTAACTGAGTGACCTACAAGTGATTTAGGAATTAATTGTGTTTTTTCAAATAAAGTTTTTATGTAAACATAAACAAAACACTAACAGTTAGTAATCTCATGGTTTATGGCATTGTAAAATTTGGATAGGACTGATATTAGAAACAAGCAAGTTTGGTAAGGACTCCTCCAATAGAACCAGAGGGAATTATGCACCCTCTTCAAACTATGACGTGCAATTAATTACTTCATGTTAAATGACAAAATTATGTTTTATTGGAAGAAATATAACCAAATATTCTTCAGGTAAAAATACACTATGCCATTTGTGGGTAATAATTGAGCCATTTTCATGTCTATCATAAAGACAGAGAGAATTGTCCATTTATTTCTAGCTGGAAAAAGAAGAGGGATCTAAATTCTGAAACTGCCAGACAAAGAAAATCTGGAACTAGCCAGTTGAATGAGGTGGAGTCTGGTCCGATCTCTCCCTTTCTTATTCAATGTTGCATAAGGAAAACATACATTCAGGAGTACACTCTTAGATAACCAGAAGTAGGAGAAGAACTTAAAATAACAAATAGGAAATGGGGAGCAGATGATTTTTCCTTTACGACCAACTGTTCCAGGTGCCAGGGTACCAATGCCAGAATCTCGGATGAAATGTCTAGGCTTCTGCGTAACATGTATAATGGGCACTTTTCCTCCAGGATCATAGGCATTGGGCTTACGTCATGGTTGGGACCTAATGGCATTTTATAAAATTGATTTCAATAAAAATTTGATCTGAATTGATTTTCTGAAAATATATTTCAAAAAGGGAATTTTTTCCTGTCTGCTTTTTGAAAAAAAGGTTATGAGTGCTCAAGTAACTAAATAATAGTGGATGTTAAGGATAGCCTTAATCTCTACTAATAGAATCTATGAAAACCCTGAGAAGTAGTAATGCATGTTAACTCCTTACAATTCAAATAAATCTCTGCTACAACCTTTGTTAAAAATATCCTTTTCTGTTTCATTTAATATGATTTCATTAATCTATATTTATTTATAACTAATTTATTTTTTAATATTTTGAAGGAAAAACTGATTTCAAAGAAAGAATGAACAAATTTGAAAAGGATAATACTTATGCATTAGATAATTAAAGTTAACATTTCACCATAAATATGTTCACTTGGGATTTTCTGAAATGGGATAGTAGATCTACCTGGGAATTACTTTCTCCCAACATTTGGTTATATGTGCTTTTAACTAATATGATCTTACAATTTCTTGACTTTGATGACTTGTTACTATAGAGAGTGTAAAATAATATGACTTGTAACTATAGAGAGAGCTATGGTATTTACATAATCTAGTGTCAATTTGAGGGTTAAAAGTGTAGGGGTGGAGTCTGGCCTGTCAATCATGATATGGTTAATGAGGCCTCTGTGTGGGCATGGCCATTTCCTAAGGATTATGGGAGCTCTTGTATTCTCTCTCTCTCTCTCTCTCTCTCTCTCTCTCTCTCTCTCTCTCTCTCTCTCTCTCTCTCTCTCTCTCTCCATGCTCACTTCCTGAGAGACTCTCTTCTGACCAGACACATGGAACTACTCTAGTGCCCTGAGCTGGAGAAGCCACATGGAGTCCCTTGACAGTGTTGAAGTGCTTACAACATCAATGGATCTATAAGACTTTCAGCCCACTGGCCTGTGATCTTCCTGTATTTGGTGTTATTGCATGTGTTTTGTGAGTCTGAAGAGGACTTTATAGATGGTTATTATATATATGGGCTACTACTGGGTTTATGGCCTTGATCTAGACTGGGCTGTGATGTTTTCTCAGTATTTCTCAGTATATAAACCTCCTTCTTATATACATATGAGTGTCTATGAATTTGTTTCTCTAGTCAACCAAGAATAACACAGGAGCATAAAAAATATTATGCCACATTCCGTAAACTACCCTGAAGTATCTCTGTGTCACCTCAACCTTCTCAGTTATACCTTTCTCTTAATCTAGGTGGTCTTCTATAGAATAAGAAATATGAACCATGGCAGACTCTTAGCATTTTACTCAGCATTCTGAAGAACCCTATACATTGCCTTTTCTGTATTATGTCATTCAGCAGGCATTTTTCGTGCTGTTTTCCTGTATTTATATGTTTGTTTATAATGGGTTTCATGACTTTGATGCCTCTAACAAGGTTCTAGATTCTAGACTATTGTCTTTGTAGATCCTATCTACTCAATCTCTTTCCCAAAAGTCATTAACTCATTTTTGTTTATTACATGATATTAAGTATGTAGTTACTTCTATTTGCTTTTAAGTCTCATAGAAATTTTATGTTAAATAGAATGAAACAATTCTTGGTCCTCTGCCATCCTTAGTCATTTTTTTAATATTATAGCTGTTTTGCAACAGCTGCATAAATCTATCATACTGAGAGTCTTACGTATGTTAAGTATATATTTTTGATGAAATGAGATAATCTTATTTGTAACTGCCATCAATTTTTTTTCTAAAAAGGATAATATAATATATAAGGAAACTTGGAAAAGTTTGTGGAAAATTTATGTTATCATTTACTTCAATTGTTTCTGAACATACCCAGGGTCTTTGTGTTAGTTCAAGAACAAATAATTTGAATAAAACTCAATCTCTTGTCAAGTAATAAGGACAATAATCTCTATAGGGATCTGGAAGTCTGTAGAAGTGCTTTAAGTAAAATATAAAAAGGGATATACACAATCACTCTTATAAAATAATTGTTGACATTCACCTATTTTTGGACTTAGCACAAAACCAAGAAATAATAGCATGAAAGTAAGAAAGTTCAAGCTGCCCTGAAGGCATTGGCAAAAACAAGACCCAAAGAGCTGATGAGTAGCAATTTAGATGATTCAACAAATGAATGCAGTTGTGGAAGTGCTCAATAGTCTAGGCCAAGGTAATTGGAAGACTGCTACTGGGCCAACCAAATGGAAGAGATCTAAATACATATCCATTCCAATAAAATTGAAACAGGAGAATGCAAAGCATTATCAAATAACACAATTACTATCAAATAATACAAGTAACTTTTCTCTGAATATAATTTAAAATTATTATAGCAGTACAGTGATAGAGAGGGCAATGATTTCTAGCTGGATTCAGAAGAAGACACAGAGTACAGACTGTCCCTCTACCTCATGAAGCATGCCCTTCTCCAGAAACTGACCTGTGGTAGTTACATAATCTGGTGTCATTTTAAGACTATTAAGAGTGAAGGGGTGGAGTTAATCTGTCAATCAGGTCACACCTTGATGGCCTCATTTGGAGGCATAACAGAGATAAATAGATCACTAGAAACCAGATAAATAAACTCCCTGCAAGAAATTCCTGTTTACAAACCACATGGAGTTATACTAATAGAGTTAGAGCCCTGGAGCTGGAGGAGACTCCTGGGGACCCACGCCAATGCTGAGATGCTTCTACCACCACTGGATCCACAAGACTTTCCACCCACTGGCCTGTGATTTTCCTGCATGTGGTGACATTGCATGGCTGTATGAGTCTAAAGAGTAATTTATGGACTAGTATCAACATATGGGGTAATGTAGGACTTATGGACTTGATCAGGACTGGGCTGTGATATATTCTTAATGTAAAATTACTCTTTGATATAAAGTTCTCTCTTACATACATATGCGTGTCTATGAATTTGTTCCTCTAGTTAACCCAGACTAATATATTATGGTACCTTGGGAGTGGGATACTAGAGAAACAAATCATAAAGATGGAGAGTGGATGCTTGTTTTAACTCTGCCACATGAAAGGTTTTCTTCTTTAGCTAGACAGAGGCCAGATATGGTCTTGTAGTTTACTGTGTTGTTTTCTGGAAAGAATGTGGGAATTTAAAGTTTTGATTCCTAGAAATTGTCTTTGGTTGATTCTTTGTGAAAAAATGAATGGCATAAATGTAAACTTTGAGCTAAGGTAGGGGGTGGGGAATTTCCCCTTGAATGTCTCAGAGACCATGCTGCTTAGTGAAAATGACTGACAGAAGGCCCCACACTGACTTGATTCAGTCAGAGACCTAAGGCCATATTTTGTACTAGGCTTATACTGGTTTCCTCTGCCTATTGTTATTGATATAATGATTGATAGAAATTATTGTTTGGAAATAAAAATAATTTGTAAGATAACTGTTTTCGCTATCAATTTGAAATATTCAAATGGGTGGGGCACACCTGCAAAGAAGGCTCTGAAAGGATAAGCCTCACCCAGTGTTTGAGTGCTCAGGACATTCAAAGGTGAAGAGAATTGCCTAGGACTCTGTTGACAGATTGAAGAAAAAAGGGACCTCTTTGGATTTGTGAATTTTGAACTCGTGGTTTGTTCCAGAAATTGAAAATAAATCTGAAACCATCTAGTAATTCTCCTTTCTAGGAATGAACATTAAATGGAGCCTGTGGGCAGGCTGAAATGCTTTCTAGTTGACCACCTGGATCCACTTGTTGAGTGGAAGTGAGAAAAATGCAACAATAAAGACATGGGTTGAGTCTGGCCACTGACACCTGTGAACCTAATTCACAAGGACTAGAGAAGAAAATGAGAAGGGGTTCCCTGGCCTGAAGTTCATGACCTAGCACAAGGAGGTAGGGTTGTTGAGAATTTTTGATGAGGCCCATGGTCTAAAGGCAAAGCAGTCAATGGACACCCTGGTGAGATAAAGTGAGGTAGCCCACATTGAGTTGACCAGAACCCAATGAGATGAAGAGAAGATTCTTGAGCCTATGACAGTGCATGTTGCTGGTGAATTTAGGCCTGTCCTGATTTGACTTTGTTTATGGATGCAGATTTCACAAGGTTCCAAGTGGAAAGAAGATTCTTCACATCAAAGAATATAATTGTCTCCTTAGAGCACTGGCTTGATGTAAGAGGGCAGTATAGAAATTAGATTCTCAAAATGGAGCTGATAGAAGCTTGAAGTGGATGACATACAAACTTTCATAGGTGGGTGGATATATTTGATAGTATTATAGGATTATGGTAAAGGTTTTTATTTAATTGAAATTATTAGGCATAGAATATTGTCATTTTGTCATTTATAGAATATTATGTTTAAATGAGTATAGCACAGTTTTGACTTGTATGCATTTTGGATTTATCCTGTCAGGTTACAGGTATGATTTTATTATTGTTAGTTTGAAAATTATATATGGATTACATACTTTAGACAGGTTGCCAGGAGAGGCCATGTGGTAACCATGTGGTAACCATGGCCTCTCCTGGCAACCTGTCCAAAGTATGTAAGACAAGTCTCACCATCCTGGCATCAAAAGAGCATTATGGGTATACTACTTCCAGACAGATTTCTTTGGTATTTGCTAATTCGTAGTGCTTTCAAAATTTCTAGGTAGTGTCATAATTTAAAAACATCAATTTTTTCCTTTGAGTTTTCTTATTCAATGTCCAACTTTCACATGTATATGGAACAATTGACAATACCATGGATTTGGTCAAATGCACCAAACTCTCAAAGTAAACTCTTGTTTTTAACACTGTAAAGACATTGTGTACAGCAGATTTACCCAATGCAATGCATCCTTTGATCTCTTGACTTCTATTTTCATGAGGATTAATTTTAGATCCAATCAAGACAAAATCCTTGATAACTTCAAACTTTTCTCGATTTATCATGATATAACTTATTTGTCCAGTTTTCAGGATTTTGGTCTTCTTTGAATTGAATTGTAACCATATTGAAGACTGCAGTCCTTAATCTTCATCAAAAACTCCTTATTTACAGCAAGCAAATTTGAGTCACATGTACAGAGGAGATAGTTAATAAACCTACTCCAAACCTGGAGGCACATTCATATAACCCCGTTCCTCTGATCATATGCACAGCGCAAATATTTAATAAGATGAGAGACTGTAACCCTGACTTACAACTTTCCTGATTTTTTACAATCATTTTATTAGGAGCTCATACAACTCTTATCACAATCCATACACACATCAATTGTGTACAGCACATCTGTACATTCATTGCCCTCATCATTCTCAAAACATTTGCCCTCTACTTAAGGCCCAGGCATCAGCAACTCATTTTTTACCCTCCCTCCCTGTAACCCCCTCCCTCATAAGCCCTTGATAATTTATAAATTATTATTTTGCCATATCTTGCCCTGTCCAACATCTCCCTTCACCAACTTTTCTGTTGTCTGTCCCCAAGAGAGGAGGTCACATTTAGATCCGTGTAATCGGTTCCCTCTTTCCAACCCACTCTCCCTCTACCCTCTCAGTATCGCCATTCACACCACTGGTCCTGAAGGGATCATCTGTCCTGGATTCCCTGTGTTTACAGTTCCTATCTGTACCAGTGTACATCCTATGGTCTAGCCAGACCTTCAAGGTAGAATTCAGGTCATAATAGTGGAGGGGGGGGGGGGTGAGGGCAGGAAACATTTAGGAACTAGAGGAAAGTTGTATTTTTCATTGTTGCTGCATCACACCCTGACTGGCTCATCTCCTCCCCTAAACCACTCTGCAAGGGGCTCTCCAGTGGCCAACAAATGGGCTTTGGGTCTCCACTCTCCACTTCCCACCTCATTCACTATGGTAAGATTTTTTTTTTGTTCCGATGATGCCTGATACCTGATTCCCTTCACACCTTGTGATCATACAGGCTGCTGTGCTTCTTCCATGTGGGCTCTGTTGTTTCTGAGCTAGATGGCCGCTTGTTTCCCTTCAAGCCTTTAAGACCCCAGACGCTATACCTTTTGATAGCTGGGCACCATCAGCTTTCTTCACCACATTTGCTTATTCATCAGCTTTGTCTTCAGTGATCGTATCATGGAGGTGTGCACCCAATGACATGATTTTTTGTTCTTTGATGCCTGATAACTGATCCCTTCGTCACCTCGTGATCACACAGTCTGGGGTGTTCTTCCATGTGGGCTTTGTTGCTTCTGAGCGAGATGGCCACTTGTTTACCCTCAAGTTTTTAAGACCCCGGATGCTATATCTTTTGAGAGCCGGGCACCATCAGCTTTTTTCGCCACATTTGCTTATTCATCAGCTTTGTCTTCAGTGGTTGTGTCTGGAAGGTGAGCATCATACAATGCCAATGTAATAGAAGAAAGTGTTCTTGCAATGAGGGAGTACTTGAGTGGAGGCCCAATGTTCTTCTGTTATCTTAATACTAAACCTATAAATATAGGCACATAGATATATTCCCCCATCCTCATATATAAATGTATTTGCATATGTACATGTCTTGATCTAGACCTCTATTAATGCCCGTTGCCTCCCAGCTCTTTCCTTTATTTCCCTTGACTTTCCTCCTGTCCCACTATCATGCTCAGTCTCCACCTGGGTTTCAGCAATTCCTCTTGGTTACATTACCCTTGATCATGCCCAACTGGGCTTCCCACACCCACCTCACCACCAATTTGGATTACTTGTTTTTCCCTTGTCCCTGGGTTTGATAACACCATTTCCTTTTCCACACCTCCGCCTCTCCCATGTCCCCCCAGAACTGTCAGTCCCGTTGTTTTCTCCTCCAGATTTTTCATCCAGCCTATCTTATTTTGACAGACCTGCGGAGATAATAACATGTACAAAAATAAGACAGAGCAAAACCATGGGGCATTCCCTTGTCACAAACTACCTCTTGATCAATATGTAAGTTCCACATGAGCACAATCATATGTTCTGGATTTCCCATTGCTCACAGCTATTTGTAGTTTGATATGATCCACACAACGAAATAGCATTTTACAGTTAATAAAACACAAATAAGCATTTTTCTGGAATTTTTTGCCTTGAGTGGCCATCCATCTATATGAGCAATGATATTTCTTGGTCTATGTCCTCTTCTGAATCAGGCCTGAACCTCTGGCAGTTCCCAGTCAATGTACTGCTGCAACCAGTTTTGGATGCTCTTCTGTCAAAGTTTGCTTGTATTTGATGTTAGTGTCCTATAATTTAAGTATGCTGGTGGGTCACTTTTCTGTGCAAAAGGTACCAGTATGACCTCTTCCAGACAGTTGGTCAAGTAGCCACCTCTTATACTACCTGAAATAAATGAGTGACTGCTTCCAGTGTTTCAACAGCTTGCTGAAACATTTCAATTGGTATTTCATCAACTTCTGGAGCCTTGATATGATCTAATGCTTTCAGTGCAGCTTGAACTTCTTCTTTCAGTACCATTTGTTCTTCCTAATATGCTACCCCCTTAAAAAAGTGGATGTTGACTGGTTTTTCTTGGTACTATGAGTCTACATATTCTTTATATCTTTTTTGGATGCTTCCTGAATCATTCAATATTTTTCCCATAGAATCTTTTAATATTGTATGTTCAGGTATGAATTTTTTCCTGAATTCCTTCATATTAAGATATAATGTCTCCTTCCTTTTTGGTTTTCTAACTCTATGTCCTTTCACGTTTCATTATAATGTTTCACTTTGTCTTTTTGAGCTGCTTTTTGTAATCTATTATACTCTTGATTTTATCATTTCTTCTATGTGCTTTATCTATCCTATGATTAAGAACTAGCTTCAGAGTCTCTTTTGACATCCACTTTGATTTTTTTTGGTTGTTCCTATCTTTTTAATGACCTTTTTGTTTTCTCTGTGAGTTATGTCCTTGAGGTCCTCACATAGCTGATAAAGTCTTCTGTTATTAGTGCAGCAAATCTCTTCATGAGATGTTCTTGTAATTCATGGGCGATGTACTCAAAATATTATTTTGACTCTGATGGAATAGTTTTCATTTTCTTCCACATAATCTGAATTTACATATGATCAATTGGTGGTTATTTCCTCAGTCATCCCTTTGTCTCATGGCAGCAGTTGATAATGAATTTCTCCATGGGCTCTTCCCAGAGATGGGGTCAATTTTCATTCTCTATTTGATCTAGAGAAGTCCATGTGAATACTTGCTATTTGTGTTGTTGAAAACAAGGTATTTGCTATCGTATCATATACCATATTTTCCAAATACTCTTTGTTTCCAACTTTTGCAATCCAAATCCCAATAATAATCAATATATCTTGATTTCATGTTTGATCAATTTGCGACTGAAGATGCTGACAGAATTCTCCAGTTTCTGAATCACTAGTGTCCACATGGTTGACACATAAATTTGAATAATTGTATTGATTGGATTTCCTTGAAGGAAGCTAGATATAATCCTATCAGAGATAGCATTGACTTCAAGACAGGTCTTGAAATGTCTATTTTGATAATGATTGCAGTGTCATTCCTCTTGATTAGGTTGTTCTCAGCATAGTAAACCATACCATTTTCTGATAAAAATGGCCAAGATGCAAATTTTTGTTTCATTTCATTTTTAAAGACTTCCATGTTCTCTGTATTCATCCTTTGTAACTTCTAAGCCCCAATAATTAGTACATTTTTGAAACCATTTATTTTCATTTTGCATTGTACCTCATGAACAAATGGATATTGTGAAGGCTTTACCACATTTGTGGAATTTTGTCCACTCTACTTTGAGAAGGAATATCTTCCTTATTCATATTTTGAGCTCCTTCTGTCCAGAAGGCCTCATCTTCTAGTATTCCCTCTGACAGTGTTTTACTTCTATTCATTAGTCCTTTATATCAACACTATTTTAATGCTAACAAAAAGATTTACTGTGGCTAATTCCTAAAAGGTAAACAGCCAATTCCTTCTTCATAGTCAGTTCTGAGTCTAGAAGTTCCACTGAATGTATTCACTTTGGACAACTGAGGTAGTTTATTGTGCAAACCTAGCTGATAAACACATGTGGGGTTAATTGAAGGACAGAGTGATAAATGGCTAAGTGAGCCTTGCTGTTTGAGTTCTCGGGTCTCTTGCTATGTCATGGTAGGATCAGGGTGTAGCTGCCTTAGCCAGTTCCCTGCTTCAAGTGACAAGGCTTACTTCCTATAAGACATATCCAAGGAGAAGCTGCAAGGACCTACCCCTATGCAGCCCTGGGTGTTGGAGCAGCCATGTGGAGACCCCTGCCACCACTGAGATGCTTACATGTTCACTGATTCAACTTTCCTCCTACAGTCGGCATCATAGTGTGTGTTTTGTGAGATGGAGGACTTTATGGATTGATATCAGACATATGGGTTAATGTTGGACTTGTGGGCTTGGGAAGCACTGGGTTGGGATGTTTTCTTGATGTGCACTTAACCTTTATATAAAATTCTCTCTTATACATGAGTTTCTGTGACTTTGTTTCTCTAAAGTATCCAGACTAATACATTATGGTACCCTGGGAGTGGGGCACTGGAGAAACAAATCATAAGATGGAGAGTAGATGTTTGTTTGACCTCTCCCTCATGGTAGTTTTCCCTTTTTGTCTAGCCAGAGGTCAGATAAAGCCACACAGTTTACATGGTAATTTCTTGGAAAAATATGGGAAGTATGAAAATGGAAAATTTATAAGCCACTTGCTTTCAGCCATTAAAATTTGATCTTTAGATAGATGTAGGCCATGCCTGTAAAGAAAGTTGGAAATATATGTCCCACCCAGTGCTTTGGAGTACTCAGGAACCAATGATTTTTGTCAGACGCTGGGAAAAATTCTGGAACCATGAAAAAAAACTCCCCTTTAGGACTGAATGTTAAAGGGAGCCCGAGATCAGGCTAAAATGCTTGCTAGGTGACCACCTGGATCTACTTGCTGAGTGAAAGTGGGAGAAATGCAGAAATAAAGAGACGGATTGAGTTTGGCCACTTGGTTTCCAGGAAAAAAGAGGAGAAGACAAGAGCGGGTTGACTGGTCTATAAAGTTCATGTTAGCTTGTTGAGCATTCTTGAGAGCCCATGGTCTAAAGGAAACGCGATCAATGGGCACCCTGAGGAGGCTGAGTGAGGCAGCCCACATTGAGTTGACCAGAATCTGACCAGCTGAAGATTTTTGAGCCTGTGAAGTGGTGCACATTGCTGCTGACTTCATGGATGGCCAGTCCAGATTTGACTTTGCTTATGGATGCAAACGTCACAAGGTTCCAACTGGAATGAAGATTCTTCGTGTTGGAAAATGACTGTCTCCTCAGAGCACAGGGTTGATGTAAGTGGGCAGTATATAAACTGGATACCCAAAATTGAGAGGACAAACACATGAAATGGTTCACTTACAAACTTTCATAAGTGGGGGAGCATATTCACAGGATTATAGGATTAAGGTGTTGGTGTTACTTAGTTGCGATTGTGAGGCTAAAGATTTATGTACATGTGCCAGGTTGGCAAGGGTGGATTGAGTTAGTGAGTTTATTGTGCCAACCTGGCTGATAAACACATATGGGGTTAATTGAAGGGCAGATGGATAAATGACTCGGTGAGCCTCACCTTTGAGTTCTCGAGTCTCTTACTTGTGATGGTAGGACCAGGGTGCAGCTGCCTTAGCCTGTTCCCTGCTTCAACTGGCAAAGCTCACTTCCTGCAAGACATTCCCAAGGAGAAGCTGCATGGACCTACCCCGATGCAGTCCTGGGTGTTGGAGCAGCCCTGTGGAGACCCCTGCCAGCACTGAGATGCTTACAAGTTCATGGCAGTCAGCATCATAGTATGTGTTTTGTGAGATGAAGGAGGACTTTGTGAATTGGAGTTGGTCCTATGGGTTAATGTTGGACTTGTGGGCTTGGGCAGCATGGAGTTGGGATGTTTTCTTGATGTGCACTTAACCTTTATATAAAACTCTCTCTTATATGAGTTTCTGTGGATTTGTTTCTCTAACAAATCCAGACTAATACAATAACCATGCTGGCATTTGAAACACCAGTAACATAGCTCCAGCCTCACTGTAGCACACAAGCTGTCACGGTACTACAAACTAACAGACAAGTGGTATGAAAGATGCTTACCTCTGTTTAGTTTAACAATGAAAAGGCAATAAACTGTATGGATAACAACAAATGATTTATTACATTGTTAAGAATGCAAATTATAAAGCATTTGATTGTCCTTATGTGGAATCTGTACATTGACCAAAAAGTTGTGGTTTAAACAAAACAAAAGGGTAAGAAATGAAACAACATATTTTATAACAAGGATTTGTTGTCAAGGGCCTCTAACAAGTCTTAAATTCATCAAGCAACTAAGCAACATTTTATTGCAAGGATTTGTTGTCAAGGGACACTTTAAAGTCCTAAAAGGCAAAAATGTCCCTTTGAGGACTAAGGTACACTTAAGGAGCCCAAGTGAGGGTATTTACAATACCATCATACACATGAAAAGTTGAAGAGTGAATAAGAAGAAGTGATGCACTTGAATTTTGATGTTGGCATAGACTATATAATACACAGTGCGTTTCTGGGAGAATTATTAAATCTATCTTGGGAGAAGTAGAATCAGAATGCTCTTTACAAATAGGCATGGCAAGGATTCAACTTCTGTATTTTAGATAAGAATATTATGATTATTAAAATAGACTTATTGAAAATGAGGACATTCTCTAAAGATAAGGATTGACCCAGTGGGTGCATTGTATTGGTTTCTGGGTGTTGTTGTGCTGTGTGATATTTTGAGGCTTGTTTGCTGCTGTAGTTGATTGTGCACAGTGATCTGATTAATATTTTCTGTAATGCTGGTTTTCATTTATAAATTATTTTCATTTTTCTTTGACTACTGCTCATCCCCTTTATAGGTACATCATAAAAACTACTTTGAGAGGAGACCTCACCTCCGCTGGGTTCACTTTCTCAAGAGGAGAGAAGCAGAAGACTATTCAGTTGATGCGATACAATATTGCACAAAGATCACACTCAAATCAACAGACACAAGCGTGATAAGTGAATCTTACTGGGAATTCAACTCAAGATGGGGTTATAGGAGCATGTATGTTTTGGAGAAGGCAATTATACTCCTGTTGGTGTTTATGATAGTCGTTTATTGTGCCAACCTGGCCAATAAACACATGTGGGATTAATTGAAGGGCAGAGATAGAAATAGCTCGGTGAGCCTCACCTTTCTTGTTTTCTGGTCTCTTGCTCTATGCTGGTCAGATCAGTGTGTGGCTGCCTTAGCTCATTCTTTGTTTCAGCTGGCAAGGCTCATTTCCTTTGAGACATCCCTGAGGAAAAGCCACATGGACCTACCTTCATGCAGCCCTGGGTGCTAGAGAAACCATGTGGAGACCCCTGCCAGCACTGAGATACTTACATGCTCACTGATTCAGATTTCTTCCAGTATTTGACGTTATTGTGTGTGTTTTGTGAGTTTGAGGAGGACTTTGTAGATCAGTGTTGGACATATGGACTAATGTCAGACTGAAGGCATTGGTCTGGGCTGGGTTGGGATGTTTTCTTACTGTACAGCTACCTTTTATATAAAATTATCTCTAATATACATATGAGTTTCTGTGGATTTATTTCTCTAGCATACCCAGACAAACTCAGTGTGTAAACAGGGTAACTTCCTCTCAAGAATAAAATGCTTAAACAGGCGCGAGGGGAGGGCCTTGGGATGCTTCTGCGCACACGTGGTGAGGCCTGTCTGACCGACCTTTAGCAGGGCCGGCACCGTCCTCATCATGTTCTCTCGGGCGAGCGTCGTGGGAGCCTCAGCCTGGGCTCTGCAGCCGCAATGGATCCAAGTTCGAAATATGGCAACTTTGAAAGATATTACCAGTCGACTCAAGTCCATCAAAAACATCCAGAAAATTACCAAGTCTATGAAAATGGTAGCCGCAGCAAAGTATGCCCGAGCTGAGAGGGAGCTGAAACCGGCCCGGGTGTACGGAGTCGGCTCTCTGGCTCTCTATGAAAAAGCTGATATTAAGGTGCCTGAAGACAAGAAGAAACACCTCCTTATTGGTGTCTCCTCCGACCGAGGACTCTGTGGTGCTATTCATTCTTCAGTCGCTAAACAGATGAAAAATGAGGTGGCCTCTCTCATAGCAGCTGGCAAAGAAGTTATGCTTGTTGGAATTGGTGACAAAATCAGGGGCATACTGTATAGGACTCACTCTGACCAGTTTCTGGTGACGTTCAAGGAAGTGGGAAGGAAACCCCCTACTTTTGGAGATGCGTCTGTTATTGCCCTAGAATTATTAAATTCTGGATATGAATTTGATGAAGGATCTATCATTTTTAATCGATTCAGGTCTGTCATCTCCTACAAGACAAATGAGAGGCCCATATTTTCCCTTAATACCATTGCAAGTGCAGAGAGCATGAGTATCTATGATGATATTGATGCTGATGTGCTGCAAAATTACCAGGAATACAGTCTGGCAAACATCATCTACTACTCTTTAAAGGAGTCCACCACCAGTGAACAAAGTGCAAGAATGGCAGCTATGGACAACGCTAGCAAGAACGCTTCTGAGATGATTGACAAGCTGACTTTGACTTTCAACCGTACCCGCCAAGCTGTCATCACAAAAGAATTGATTGAAATCATCTCTGGTGCTGCCGCTCTGGATTAATGAAAATCAAGTGTCATCCTCAGACAAGAGGTGAAACAAGAGAAGTGACAGCAGCTGGCTGTGTTGTGCTGATTGCTGTCCTTGTCCGTCTGTGGCCCCAGTTATTAAAGACAATAAGACATTGTACATTATCTTACAATAAAAAAAAATTTTAATTAAAAAAAAAAAGAATAAAATGCTTATATAGAACCCAAGGGGCAAATACACTGAGCACTATTACTCTAAATGGACACTTTGACCTAGTATCTACCTACTTTGTGATGACCCAGACCATGTGCTATAGACGACTGGAAGTTTAGTGTATCTTTTGAGTAGCAAAATATCTCTCACCGACCATACCAGAAGGTATCTATGTGGAAGACCCACTAAAAAAAACTGGACTTGATCTCAGAGTCACCTGCAGGAGATCTAAGGCACTAACACAATGGGTTAAGCCTTTTGTGACTCCCTTCTGATCATAGTCCAGACATGTGACTTGACCTGCTGTCGCCTGCAGAGCATTGAAGTGGATTGTGGCAGATGTAGTTAGGTTTAAATGTAAGATCTCATCATTTGATCTCCCCTTTGACCCATTTTAAAGTTGTTTCAAGTTTTCGTATTTTCTGTTTCCTTTTTAATTGAGTGTTTGCTATGTTATGTTTTTGTCATTGTTTTCTGTTTTTTGTTGTTGTTTGCATCTTATTTGTAGTTTGCATTATTTTCTGTGTATGATATCTAGGAGAGATCAATCTAAAGAGATCGTTACTTGATTAATACTTACCTAGGGACATTTCAGGGGAGGTGGGTGTGGGTAATAAGGAACTAATAAGAATGAGTATTAGACCAAATTCTTCTGAAAATAATTGTGACAATGATTGCGCAACTCTTCTTCATGTGCTTGGACTATTAGAATGCGAATTATATGCCATAAAACCATTGACTTTTTCCCAAAGTCTATGAATGCAGGCAAAGACATAGGCACAGAAAAGCCTGATGATCTACCTCAGCAGCTTCCAGAAACTCTACAGAGGGCTCTGGGTGATCACAGAATTAAATTGTGCATATGATCAGGTTTAATTAGATCTCTAAACATCAGAAGGGTTCAAGATAGAGGATGTGTCACTTGGAGCTAATAAATAACATGAGGAGTGAATTCTTGGAATTAACATGCTGTGATTCTTCGATGCTGTGTTTATTCCTTCTGGTGAAAGTTCATAGAAAATTTAATATTTTTCACCAATATCAAAATTATAAAACATTAATTTTATTATTTTAAAAATTATTTTTATTATTCAGGGCACTATAAATACCTCTGCTTGAGTAACATTTTGGCTTTAAAACACTATATGGAAAATTTTTGCATCAGATTAACTAAATGCCATTTAGTTTCATTATCTTCCTTGAAGTAACTTTGACATTCAACACTCTGTGTTAAGCAACCTTTTTATTATACAATAACTATGCTTTAGATTTCAAAGAAAAAATAGTTGTAAATAGTAGCAGCAAATCATAACCAAAAGCCAAACACATTGCAACTGAATTGATTCTGACTCACAAAGACCCTGTAGGATGGGATAGACCTGCCCCTGTAGGTTTCTAACATGGTCCCTCTAGCCTGAAATAGCAAGTTTAATCTTTCTCTTGTGGGAGTTTTGAACTGCTCTCTTAAGGCTAGCTGTCTAGATGCTAACCACTATACCCCCCGGACTCCCTGTTGCATCAACAGCAGTGCTTTATTCTACTGTGCACAGGGTTTCTGTGATTCAGAACCAACTGGATGGCCCATAACAAGAAAATAAATAGCTAGAGCAGAATTTGTAGACGGTCAGACGTTCTAATCTTAATAAACACTTATTTGAGTCAATGATTACACTTTTGTTGGATTCAACTTAGCTATCTCCTATGAAACCACAAATCTGTCATATTCTAAAGAGAGGATGAGGACACATCTAAAAAGTATTCAAAAATCTAATATTGGGTAAATATTTTACTTCTTAAGTTTTAACACACTCCTAAGTTAGATATAATTTTGTTTTGTTATTTTCTCTAACGATCTAGTTTAAGCACAAAAATGAAGACCCACAGCGTAAACCAAAATTTATGATTCTAATAGAAGAGGACCTTTGAGTTTGATCTTTAGTGAACCTGCAGGCCTAGAACTGAAGTCAACACTGTAGTTCAAATTTCAGCCAAACAATACACAGATGGACAGTGTGACAAATAAATTTAGGAAGATACAAGCAAATTAGGCGGAACACAGCACAAAGAAGTCACTAGGAGGGATTTCCTATGCTTGCAGACCACAGGATTTTCAGCCTCAAAATAAGTAGACCAAATTTTCTAAAATTAGAGAGTAGTAACTTCTGCTGATTACAATCCCCTGGGTCACCTGCTCACGGCATTCTGCCAGCTGGGCTCTCATTCCTGGGTCTGTGGATAGAGGAGGTATCTTGGCAGAGCCGGGTGGGGGACAGGGAGTGGCAGAGTTGCAGGAAAATAATTCCAAGGGACCAGCCCATGGTGGATAAAAATACAAATAGCTTTTCCCGGTGGAGCTCAACACCTGCCCACAGACCTAGCAGCTGCAGCTACAGTCTTCCCACTGCCCATCCTTGGCACTTCCCTTTGTGGACTAACAATCTCCACACATACACACACCCACACACACAACCCACAGCCCCTTGTTCCCAAGCCAGGAGCCACACTTTCTCCCTAACCATGGTCTGTGCTGCTACAGTTGGGGCCTGCTAGCATTACATGAACAGCTTCCACAGCCATGAAAGACTCCTATGAAAGCCCCATTGTCAGCTCGCCACAATGCTTAACAACGTGGCTGGAGCCCTCCATAGAGTCTGGTCACTATGTCCCCATTAGTCAGCCTAAACAGCTCAACCCTCAGGACCCATGTGGCAGTTATATAATCGATTGCGAATTTGAGGATTAAGACAGAAAGGGTGGAGTCTAATCTATCAATCGGGTCATAGCCAATGGGGGCTCTGTGTGGGGATGGCCTCCTGAGAATTCTGGTAATTCCTGAATTTCCTCCTTGAATGCGGGAGACACCTCTTGCTCTGCTCACTTCCTGGGAGACATTTCAGTTAACACTACATGTCAAACTATGCTAGTGCCCTAAGCTGGGGAAGCCACATGGACCTACCCTGATTCAGCCATCACCCTGGTCCTGGAGAAGCCACATGGAGACCCTGCCAGTGCTGAGGTGCTTACAATGCCACTGGATCTACAAGACTTCCCATCCACTGGTCTGTGATACTCTTGCATTTGGCATCATTGCACCAAATGGAAATATAAGAGTTAAGGGATGAGGTAACAGAAGCAAAAAATAAGATAACAGAACAGATCTTACCAACAGAAAAACAGAAGCTGAGAACTGTATCGGCTGCCACAAGGATAGACAGGCAGACTTTAGCAAACTGGAAAGACAGTCAAACAAGTCAATCAAAGAAGCTGAAGAAAACTTGAGAACAATGTTGGATGCTATGAAGAGGAACAACATTAGAATAATTGGGTTACCAGAACAGGACTCAACAAAGAAGTCAGCTGCAAATATAGCAAGGGGATTCCTTGAAGAAAACTTTCCCAAATTAATGAGAATCAGTCCATTATCCAGGAATCAGAGAAACTAAACTGAAACCCAGGAAGAATTCACCAAGGCATACAATAGCTAATTTATCTAACTTTAAGAAAAAGTAGAAAATCATAACAGCTAGGGAACAAAGGCTGTCACCTAAAAAGATACCCAGATATGACTGCTCAAACCTGTCAGCAAATACTATGAAGAAGAGGCTGGAGTGGAGAAACATCTTCCAAAACTTGCGAGGTAGGGCAATGCCAACCCAAGGGTATTCTACCCCACCAAACTATTGATCGAGATAGACAGAGAAGTAAGAGTCTTCCCGGACAAGGAAAAACTCAAAGAACATGTTAATAGAAACTCAGGTCTACAAAAAATTCTTGCTGACTCACTGTAGTCAGAAGAACAACATTCACTGAGCACAAATGGGACATTAATACATAGAGTAATTCCACCCAGAAATCAGTACACCAAAAACAGTCTTCAAGATAACATTGGTTCAATGGTGAAAAGCAATCAAAATGGAAACATCTTACATACTCACAGCACAATGTTAAGGAGAGAGGTAGAAAACCACTCAACACAGAAGATACATGATGATATCAAGAATCCACAGATTAAAAAAAAAAAAAAAGAATCCACAGATAGAGGCAATAAATCTGAAAATCAATGGTCTGAACTCACCCATTAAAAGACAAAGAGTAGCAGACTGGTTTAGAAACCAGTATCCATCAATCTGTGGTGTATAAGAGAAGCATATCAAGCTCGAATATAAAAACAGGCTGATGATTAAAGGTTGGCCAAAAATATACCAAAAAAAAAACATGGGTTGCAATCCTAATCTCAGACAAAATTGATCTCAAGATAAAAGCCATAACAAGAGATAAAGATAGGCATTATTTAATGATCAAAGGATCAGCAGACCAAAACCAAGTAAGCAAAGTAAACATATATGTACCCAATGAGAGCCCCACGAAAACTTCCAAACTCTTCAAAAGATAAAAAAGAAATCGCCGGGCTCTACAATCATAGTAAATGACTTTAATATACCACTCTGAAAAAGATAGATCACTAGGAAAGAATCTTAACAAGGAGGCTATAGAACTAAATTTTACAATTAGACGACTTGACTTGATAGTCATTTTTCAAGCTCTCCACCCATATAGAAAAAATCATATTGTTTTCAAGCCCATATGACACATATTTGAAAATAGGCCACATGCTGTGACATAGGTCAAGCATGAATAATTTCAACACGTGGAGGTCACTCAGACTTCTCTCTCAGACCACTACACCATAAGCTAGAAATCAACAAAAAGACAATCAAGAAAAGAAGGGAAAACAATTGGAGGATGAATAACTATCTTCTGCAAAATGATACTGGCCCAGATTAAAAATGAAATTAGAAAGTTTTTGAAACCAATGAGAATGAGAATACAACATACCAAAACCTTTGGGATAGAGTAAAAGTGGTTATCCGAGGAAGTTTGATAGCAATAAATGCACATATGAAAAATACAAGAAATGTATGATTATACGCTATCACAAACCCCCAGCAATTAGATCAGAGTCAACAGAATAATCCAATAATAGCATAAGAAAAGAAATAATAAAAATCTGGACTGAGATAAATGAGTGGGAAAGTAGGAAACAATACTAAAAAAATTAATGCAGTAAAAAAGCTGTTCTTTGAAAGGATCAACAGAATCTATAGACCATTTGCAAACCTAACAAAAGAAAGGAAGGAGCAGAAGTCTATAGCCAGGATAAGGAATGAAACAGGGGAAATTACAATGGACCCTAATGAAATTAAAAGGTTAATTATGCAGTCCTATGAAAGTCTGTACTCGAAATAATTCCACAATTTGGAAGACATGAACAAATACTTGGGGAAAAAATCTCTCCCTAGAATATTCCAGATAGATGTCAAGAATCACAACAGAACCAAAGCAATAAAAGAAATAGAAAAGGTTATCATCAAGGGACATCCAATTAAAAATCTCCTGACCAGACATTTTCACAGGAGAATTCTGCCAAGCATTCAGGGAGGAGTTGACACCAATCCTAAACAAACTCTTCCAGAGCATAGAAAAGGACAGCAAACTCCCAAATCCTTTCTATGAAGCTAGTAAAACACTGACACCTAAAGTGGCCAAGGATCCTACAAGAATTGAAAGCTACAGAATGATATCTCTATTGAACATTGAAGCAAATATCCTCAGCAAAATATTGGTGCAATAGTTAGGTGCATGGTGTCAAACCGTCCAATAAAAATACGTGGGATTAATAAGGTTGCAGTTTAATTGAAGGGCAAAAAGATAAATGGCTCAGTAAGCCTCACCTTTCTGTCTCTTGCTCTCTTATGACCGGACCAGTGTGGGGCTGCCTTAGCTAGCTCTCTGCCTCAACCTGCGAGCTACACTACCTGTGGGACACCCAATCCCTGGACCATGTCGCTATAGTTTGAGGTCCCTTTGAGACCTGCTTTGCCATATTGCTGGTATATACATCACTTAAACTGGGGACGGTCTGACCTTGTCATCTGGCTGACTGTTGGTGACCTGCCTTGCTGTTTGCTGCCTGTGGCCAGACTGCCTTTATTTCTCTACAGAAGACTCAGCTGTCTTCTTCCTTGACTTGGACCCAGCAGCCCTCCTGAGCTGAAGGACTGCCAGTATATTAACTGTTTCATAGAAGTGAGTTGAAAAATATATCCATAAGTGTCCTGGTTTTGTTTCTCTAGAGAACCCTGTCTAACATAATTGGTACTACAAGTGGTTCCACAGAAGCAAGATTATAAATATGGGCTTCTCACATTGGCTCTCCAACCTGATTAGGCTTAACAGCACTGATAGTACTGCCGCTACCCCTAAAGGAATGAATAAACCTGACTCTTACTAATCCATGGTGTGAAGTAGCAAAGGTAATAGCCACAGTATCCCCACCAATACATGAAGTGCTGGTTAGAGGAGAGTCTCGAGATGATCATGTGCTTTTGATGTTTTCCAGCATTTTTTTTCAGAATGACAAGTATAGGGAAGTTGGTTGGCTGGTCCTCCCTACAATAGAAAATGTGATCAAGTAAGGGATAATCTCAGAAGCATGTCTCACATGCTGAATAACAGAAGTAAAAGCTTCTGCATGTGCTACAAAGGAGAGGCTACTCTCCTCTATAATAGAGCTGACATTGCTGAAAACCAAACACAGAGTCTCATCATACGAGTAGCTTAATTATTACATAAGATGAATTGCAGGTCTAGAACACTGATATTAAATTAAGGGCATTAGTTGGAAATAATTGAGACCCTGAAATATGGGATGGGAACATATAGCTGATGATCCAAAAGAGGATGATATTGAGTACCTAGAGTACCAGTCAATTGATCCACTCCTCCCAGCTGAGGGGATTAATCCTCTATCAGTAAAACAACTCACACCTGAGCAGATTAACCAAACTGTTCAAGCTGAAATGCCAGGTGGGGCTGCATCTGTAGCATTGCCGGGGGGAGAAGCCTTATAAGATATTGCTGAGAACTCCTAGGAAACACCACTACCACCAATTATTTCCTCTATACCTGTAACTAAAATTAAAGCTCAGAAAGTTCCTAAAGGCGACATTAGATGATTATTTAGGAAGAAGTGTGCTATACTCAAAAAGATCTGCTCGAGTTTTCTAATACTTACAAGCAGAAGCCTGGGGGATATCTCTGGGAATGGTTACTAAGGATTTGGGATAATGGTGCAAGGGATGCGGCATTACACCAGTCTGAATTTCTTGATATGGGACCCCTAAATACAGATTCTTCCTTGAATGTCTAAGCAAGAGAGGTAAGAGAGGATCTAATTGCTCATCTGTTTGGTTCACTGAAGCATGGGCTGCCAGATGTCCTAGATTAGACCAACTTGAGGTACCTGACCTACCTTAGTACACTGTAGAAGACGGCATTCAAAAGCTCTATCAGGATACTCCCATAAACCCAAAAAGAGAGTGTCCTGAGGACATACCTTTCACCACAACCATAAGGAATAAATTTGTGAAGTGGGTCCCCAAAACTCTGAAGACTGTGATTGCTATGTTATGTACACCGGGATTAAGAGTGGGAACTGCTCTAAATGAACTCTGACCTTTGCCTACAATGGGGTCAAATGGGCCCCATGGTGGTAGAGGGCAGGTGTCAGTACTGAACCAATAGACAGGGTGGATGTGGTTATTGTCATAGACAGCATGGTTTCCATCATAATCAAAGCAACTTGTCTCATGTGGACTTATGACTGGCTAATTAGCCACGGTGTCCCTAGGAATAAAATACATGGGAAACCTACTAAATATTTACATGATCTATACAGAAGAATGCTAGATCAGGTGAACAACAAAATAGAGAGTCACGACAACTCAATCAATCCCCGGGCCTGAGCCAGTCTACAAACCCATAACCCCTTCAATAAGGGGAAGGCCAGGTCCCTTTGAAGGAAGACCCTGCTACATCACCGAAGGTTTATACTGTTAGTCCTTCTTCTAGCTTTCCCCAGAAGGACCTGCCCCTTTCACAACAGTGACTGTTCATGGGGGAAAAGGAAATAATGAAACTTTTGGGGGGTTACTGGACACTGGTTCTGAACTAACACTAATTCCAGGAGACTCAAAGTGTTTCGAAGGCCCATCAGTCAGAGTGGGCATATGAAGGTCAAGTTATATATGGAGAAAAATATTCAACAACATTCAGTACCTATTCCTGTTTAAGACACTCAAGAATATGGGAATGTAAGGAAGTTCCTCAATATAATGCATGTTCTATATGAAAAAAAACCAATAGCCAGCATTATAGTCAATGGAGAAAAGACAAAAATAATACCACTATTGATAAAAGTTATGAGAGTCATAAAAAGTAAACAGATAGACTTGGGACTCTTTATAGGCTATCTCTGTGTGTATTAGGCAGCATAAATAATCCCAACGAGAAACCAACAGGACCAACAGTTCTTGGGGTCATGGGAGAGGAGGAGGTGAGGGAAGGGAGCAGAAACCAGAGGGTACAGAATGCCTGGTGTTGCTAATAAACTGTAATGTAGCCAAGAGGAAATACTGAGATCCAAATGAAGGATGAACATGAGAGTGGGACAGGTGGAAAATAAAAGGAAATAGAGGAAAGAACTAGGAGGTAAAAGCTATATATAGAGGGAGGTATAAATATAAACATGTACATATGTAAATATGTTAGCATATTTAATATATAAAGATTGGGGTATTGGGCTATCTATATATGTATTTATAGGGTAAAGCACTAAAGTAGCAGATAGGCTTTGGGCTTCTACTTGTCTTCTCTAAGCACAAGAACACTTTGTTCTTTAAACCTGTCACTGTGTGATACTTACCTTCCCAAGATGATTGCTGGAGACAAAATGGGTGCATAAGCAAATGTGGCGAAGAAGGCTTACAGTGGCCAGTTATTAAAGTTAAACAAGCAGTCATCTAACAGAGAAGCAACAAAGTCCACAAGGGATATGTACAACAACGATCATGGGTTGTTGCCATTGTTTTTTTTAATCTCTCACTTGAAATTCATGCAGCAACCGTTCCTCTCATGGCACTCAATGGACATTGAAAATGAACAGGAAGGAAAAACAGTTGGAAAAGATGGCCTTGGTTATAGAAACTAAACTGTAGATAACATGATCAAATTTTGGAAGACTAATGTATTATTTTGGGTAGTTCAGAGAAACAAATTCATAGACATACTCATGTGTATAAGAAAGATCTTTATATACAAGAGCCCTTGATTATTGAGAAAACACTCCATCCCAGTCCAGATCAAGTCCACAAGTCAGATATTAGCCCATAGGTCTGATACTAATCTATGAAGTCCTCTTCAGATTCATGAAAAATATGCAATGATGCCTCTGAATGCAGGAAATTCACAGACAAGTGGGTGGGAAATATTGTGGATCCAGTGGAGTTGTAAGCATCTCAGCACAGGCAGGGGCCTCCATGTGGCTCCTCCAGCTCAAGGCATAGCATAATTCCATGAGCCTTTTCAGTAGAGTCTCTCAGGGGGTGACCTGATTGATAGACTAGACTCCTCCCCATTCATTCTTAATCCTCTCAATTCCCAAATTGACACCAGGTTATGTAACCACCACAACTAATGACATCTTCATTTATAATATCTTTTCCATCAATATATATGGCAATTCTCCAGAAGGATTTCACCAGATGGAATACAGAGGAATCAATATCTATAGAGAAAGATCATGGAGAAGCTCAATATCATCAGCCAAAAGGAGGCCTTGGGTTGACTGTGGAATAGAACATCAATTGGTCGTATGTAAGTTCAGTTTGCTGAAGAAAATTAAGAGAAGCCCACAGGAACCAGAGTAAGATCTTGAGTACATCCAACCTGAATTCTGAAAACATCAGTGGTAGTTACATAATCTAGTGTCAATTTGAGGACTAAGAGTGTAGTCTAGCCTATCAATCAGGGGTGGAGTCTAGCTTATCAATCAGGATACAGCCAATGAAGCCTCTGTGTGGGCAGAGCCTTCTTCTGAGGATTCTGGGAACTCCTATATTTCCTCCTGGGAGGTGGGAAACACTCTCTCTTGGGTCACTCCCTGCAAGATATTTCTAAGGAGAAACCACATGAAGCTACCCTCAGGCAGTCAAAGTTTCAGAGCTGAAGAAACCACTTATAGACCCCTGCTAGTGCTGATATGATTACAATGCCACTGGATACACAAGACTTCCCTCTCTCTGACCTGTAATCTTCCTTAATTGAACATCATTGCATATGTTTTGTGATTTTGAAGAGGACTTTATAGGTTGGTTTTGGACATATGGACTAATAATTGAATTATAGACTTGATCTGGGCTGGGATATTTTCTGTGTTCCATTGCTCTTGTATATAAAGCTCTTTCTTATACACATATGAGTATGCATATGATTTTGTTTCTCTAATCTACCCAGACGAACACAACATCTCAGGAACAGAATCGACGTATTGAATATTCGTGATAGTGATAGAAAACCTTACAGGCTGGGGGATGACATCATAAGCATATATAAGGAATGCAAAAAATCAATTAAGCTAAACAAGTAAGTAAAGGGCAAAGTGATGTCAGAGGATAATCTGAAACTTGCTCTTGATCATTAATTACATGTCACATGGAAGAAATTATGCAGTAAAAGAGCTGATTAGAAAATTTAAAGGGATTTCTCAACAAGACAAAGAAAAGTATTATAATTAGTTCTGCAAAGACAGGGAGTTAAAAAGAAGAAAATTAAAAAAGGAAGAAGACATTCAGTATATCTCAAGCTCAAAGAACAGAAGAATAATACCAAACCTTGAGTTACAAAAGTGAAAGATCACAAAATATTGAACTGCACAGGAAACATTAAAAGAAGAAGGAAGAGTCACTGGACCATAAAGAACTGATCAATATCAAGCCATTTCAAGAGGTAGCATGGCCAAGAACCAATAATACAAATGGAAGAAGTCAAAGTTTCACTGAAAGCATTAGTCAAAATCAAGGCTTCAGGAAGTGATTGACTTCCAATTGAAGCGTTTCAATAAGCTGATGAAGTATTGGGAGCACTCACACACTTATGTCAAGAAATTTGGAAGACACCCATCTGGCCAAATGAAGAATTCTGTTTGTACCCAATTCAGAGAAAGGTGACCTAACAGACCTAACAAATTATGAATAGTAATGCAAAGAATGGGAATTCCAGAACACTTATTGTGCTCATGCAGAACCTAAAAATGGAGCACATGAAGAGAATAAGGAAATATTGCTTGATCACAAATCAGGAAAAGGGTGCATCTGGGTTGTATACTTTCACTATAATTATTCAATCTGTATGATGTGCAAAAATGCTACAATATGGAAATGAATGCAGCATAAGGATTGGAGGAAGTTTCATTAACAACCTGCAATATGAAGATGACACTCATCATCCCTCTTGAATTTGACTTTCCTGGCATAGGAAATCACCTGACTGTTTCGTGTCAGCTCAGTAATGCCTAGGATATCAATCATTATAAATTCGATTTCTTTTTGAAGACTTCAAATTTACTAAGATTTACACTTCATATACTCCACATTCTAATTATTAATAGATGTTTGTCAGCTTTTCATCTCATTCTGAGCCATGTCCCATTAAAAAATGAAAGTTCTCAAAACTTTATACCATCCATGTCATTTCAATCTATTCTACTGGTAGAAGGCAGCCTTTTCTCATTCATACTTTTTAAATAGTTTTATCAGCTAATAGTTCACAACATATAATCAATAATTCAGTCAATTTAAGGAGCGTCAGACAATCCTCACCACAATCAATTTTAGAACATTTTCTTCATTCTTATACCCATGGTTTTTCTCCCCAACATTCCCTGCCACCACCACTCCCCCCAAAAAAACATTAATTTAGTTACTGTCTCTATAATTTTAGCTATCTTGGATTTCACATACAGAAAAACATTAAGCTTTAAAACATAAAAACTAACAACAACAAAGTAAAACAGAGAAAAACTCATGGAAAAGAAAATTGAAATGCTTACAAACTAGAACCAATTTACAATGTGTCCAAAGGGAGATCCAGTAATGGGCTATTACGTTTTCACTGGACCACGTGTGCCACCATCAGCTTCACCCTGCTGTGCATATGATAACAAGGCTGCTCGCATCCCTCCACCATGGTCAGTCATATTTTGAACACCGGTACCTTCCCACCTGAGGGACTCATCTTCTGGCACGATAACTGACCATGTTAAGCTACTGGTCATATGTCTTCTTCATGATCTGACAATGTTCCGCTGTCACATTCTGAAGAAACCACACGGACAGCAGTTTAACACGTTAACAGCGGTTCTGACAGCTTAAGCCACTAAAGTTTTCGGTGGTTACTCTCTCAGAAGTGGACCGCCCATTGTTTCCGCATATGCTGCTCTCAATCTGGGACCCCTGTGGAAACCTGTTCACTGTGAGAGACCCTGAGGTTATTTGAAATATTGGTGGCATGGCGTCCAGCATCATGTTCGTGCTGTTGTTAGGTGCCAGTGGGTCAGGACCACTCCACCGTGCCTTATGCATAACAGAAGGAAACCCGACAGACCCGGTGCCACCCTCACAAGTGTTCCCATACTTCAGGCCACTGTTGTGAAACTGTGTTACCTGCCCTTCTAGCTTATCAAGCGTGATGTCCTTCTCAAGAAACTCCTTTCTTCTGACTTCTCGAAAGTGTGGAAGACTAAGCCTAGCGCTTCTTCCCTTTATGGAGCACTCTGAGCTGACTACTGCCACCAGCATAACTCCATACATGTTCGCACAGTTCAACTGACTGACAGACAAGCTAGCCCTTTGGACTCTCAAATTTAGGTGACATACCTCTGCGCTAAGCTCCCTACATGGAATTGACTAACCTATCAGATACTCAGGGAAGCAATTATGACGTTTGAATCTATTTTAAAAGTACCCTAATAAGATTATGGTAAGTGCTACTACTGAGAGAATTTATCTTTAACATCGACTGATGTTTAAAGATGCTTTGTTGGGAATACATCCATATGCAAACTATAATCTTAGTTGCATGCTTTTAGAATCATGCATATGTGGGGGGTGTATGTACATATATCATGTACTTATGCATAGTGAATATATGGCGAGGATGTAACAGAACCAGGCAGTGGAGAACAGAACCACCTCTGTGGGTTGCTGAGACTGTAATTCTTTACAGGGATAGAAAGCCTCCTCTTTCAATTTTGAATTGACGACCTCGGGGTCAGCAGTCGCATAGGAAACAATGCCACCAGGGCGCCCTGCAAAGCCGCTCGCAGATGTCCTGGATGCTAGTTTACTTCAGTCTATCCTTAGTTTGGACTCCATCTGTGATGCATTCTTCAAGTACTTAAAAAATCGATTCTTTTTTTCCTTTCAGAGAGGAGGCATACTTTCATTCTATTTTAAAATGTATTCTCCAAATATTTCCTTGATCTAAGGGGAGAGAATAGAATTTGCTCCAAATATAATTTGAAAACAGTATTAGGACAATAAATTACTGTAGAATACAACTTCTTATGCAAAATAAAATCTTCTTTTAAAGAATCTAGCAATGTCCCAGGACATCTTTGTGCATATGCTAATAGTATTTCATATTTGCTATCGAAAGACTCACTATTAACTTAGAATTGTCTTAAAACAAGGTGTTTCCCGTTGGGGTTTCGTACGTAGCAGAGCAGCTCCCTCGCTGTGATCTATTGAAAGTCAGCCCTCGACACAAGGGTTTGTAAAAAAACCGAAAAAAATTAAAAAAAAACAACAACAATAAAACAAGGCGTTTCCCACTCACTTGTATAATGTTTTGTAGTTTACATAAATATTACTATTGGGATGGCTATAAAATAATTGATTTGATATTTTATACCTCATTGATATGAGTCCCATACATAATTGTGCACAGGCAATTAAAAGAAAATATTTAAAATACACCCAGATTAACATAGATGGCTAAATAATTGGTTGATGTTTCAGATAGAGAACATGTGTTGCTTTTTTCTTGAAAGAGTTGCGTTTAACACCGTGAATGTACATAGAACTTACTCCCAATTTCTGAAAGAGCTTGTAATGCAAGATTTTATGCAATTCAAGCCGTATTTCCTAAGAACTCTACTCTTGTCAGGAAACTATCAATGAAGGAAAATAAAAAAAAAACAACAACAATAAAAAAATCTTATTTGAAATTAATATTGAGATAGGGCCTAAGAATATTGAATATTTTGATAATTGGTTTAACTTCTTAATTTATGAAAATCATTAGCAGTTTTTAACTTCAATATAATGATTATATTCTTTTAGGAAGTAGAAGACAAGATTGAAAGAGAATACTTCTTAAGGCAAAAACTGAGAGGTAGTATTTAAGTGAACAGGAAATTAACTTGTTTAAAAGAGTTATACTATCAAAAATCTTATAGCTTTAGAGATCTTAATTAGGAAATCGCACCCTTGTAGCTTATAAATTCTCTGTGTTTCCTGTGAGACAATAGAAAGCCCACCCAGGTCTCTCAATTTCAACAGTTAGATGAGTTAATAAAATAATGATCTTCTCCACCCTTAATTTTATGAACCCAGCCAGCGTAGATGTTTCCATTGAAATTACTGGCCTCTTTTCTTTCCTTCTTCTTGAATATGTTTTTTGGCGTAGTTTCGATGTTTCTCATTTGTTTTTGGACCAACTTTGACCACGTGGGTGCGATTTTTTATGTTGTTGGAATACTAAATTTCAGCATTGTTGTTCTTAAAAGTGGAACTAAGTGGAAATTAAACTTCAAGAAACAATGTTAAGCATCTGACTTGAAATCACAAGGGCAGGGCAGGGCAGTCTATTTCTTGTTGTGTCTGGTTCTTTGTGTCAGCAGCACTGACTTAGAAAATAGTGGAATTTACTATACATGTTTGTAAGCACTGAATATGTGCCATAAGGCCTGGGTTTAAAATAAATACACTTAGAGATAAAATCTTATTATATAACTTTGATGTATTATGTTTTAATTTAAAGCTAGAAATAAAATTCAATAAATAAAACACCAACTGAACAATTAAGTAAACAAGTAAGAGTAATTTACGCTTTCAGAGGACGTGTATAAGGATTAGGTGTGATGCTGGATTTATCTGTCTAATAGGCTGTGCTCTTAATAAGCTTTTGGAAAAAGTTAGGTATTATCACTTTTCTTGAAAGTACTTAACGCTGTAAGATATTTTAATGTGAAAATGCAAATGTTCCAGTGGGGTATTTTTCCTAAATGTTATTTATTTTTCAGTGATTGTTAAGGGTATGTACAGCAAATTCATACACCAATTACAGCCTCTAAATGAATGATTTGTGGAGCCTTGGGGTTGTCATGAGTTATGTTTTGGGCTGCTAACTACCAGGTCAGCTGTGCTGCAGGAGGCAGATGACGCTTTCTACTCCCGTAAGGTGTGACAGTCTCAAACCCCAGGGGAGGCAGTTATACTGTGTCCCGTAGGGTTCCTACGACACAGACATCACTCAATGGCGAGTTTGGTTCTTTGGGTTTCCATGTACATTTTAGTGCCAATGATTGCACATTGAGGTTTGCAATTATTCTCACTCTTCTTCTGAATGGTTCTTCTCTCATTAACATAAACTGCCCACTCCCTAAGGTTCCTATCAAATCGTTCAAGTAGCTATTTCTCATTTGGTCCTATGCAGATAGTCCTGAAAAAGAACCTCATGACACGTGTTTTTTAGTTGTTAAGCTATTGCTTGGTTTTAGGTTGCTTTGGGTTAAGTTCTAAAGCTGATCAGGGCAAGACTCCTAGTTCATCTAGCCCTCATGAACCCAGGATATAATCGTCTATGAGAATTTGAAATTCGCTCTACATTCTTGCCCTTTTCATTGGAATTCTTCTATGGAATCTTCTATTTCAATATTTAGTAATGGTATCAGGGCACCATCTCATTCTTGTGGTTTTGTGACAAAGGAGACATTAAACCACGTATTCTATGTTCTCCTCCTATTTCTGGTTCTCCTTTGTCTTCTGCTGCTTTAGGCAAAAAGAGACTACTCATGCTTTGGGTGCTTATGAAAAAGGCACGGATTAAGGGTAGAGTTGCAAAGTTGATTATGTTAGTTGTGAAGTTGTACACCTGTAAAGGTAATTGTCAGTCATTTATTTGATAAGTATATGGAAAACAACAGCCAAAAAAGAAGAGAGCGAGAAGCTATTGAGTCTGCTCATGTGCCAGTGCATGCAAACACCTCCTGGAATTGGATTTTTTTAATTTGGAAGGCTAAGGGCCTGGTTCCATGGGAAATCCAAGTTAATTGGCCTTATAAAGCACGTAGTTTCTCTGTTCTACTTCCAAATTCATTGAAGAGACTTTTTTTTAAATAGAGAGAGATTTGACTAAAAAAATTAGGGTCTTCCTACAAAATAAGCATTATGTTACAAAATGTGGACTTTTCCTGAACATAAACAGTAGATTCATCCTTCACTCCTTCCCCCAACTTTCCCACAGGGTGGAAAGTTGTTATTTCCTTTAACACTACATAAATTTTAATTGGGACACAATTAGTATTAAATGGCATTCATATAAAAATTAACTCTTTTTTATTAAATTTTTTCCTCTACATTAAAGTAAAAAAAAAAACAATCGGCTTAAAATACGTGGAGAAAAAATTCTGCTTTTTTATAACAGAACAGTTTTTCAGAATATTTCATTGAATGCCTTCTATATACAATATAATATGGAGCTAATGAAAGGAATCAAAATGCAAAATCAAAACAAAAACAGACAAACAAAAAGGAATTGGCGCTAGAGAATCTTGAAATCAAAATAAATTTAAAATTAGCCACATAACTCTGTTTTAAGTTGGAAATGCCAAGAGTTTCTGAGTTTACAAAAAGAACTACTGTTCCCAGGATGCCAGATTATTTAGTGGATATATCACTGAGTTTTGAAACCAACAAAAATGACCTGTGAAAGCAACCAAGCCAAAATGTTGATGTTAAAGTCGTTTTCTCATGGTTCACACCCTTGGAATGCCTTTGACATGATTTCATATTGGCAAGTATTTCATCGGGATCATAATGAGGTCGAAGGATAGACATTGTGAGCTCTGCCAGCCTTACTAACCAATCTTTTCTCTTAAATGGCCTAGATTTGGAAAGTAATATCACACAATTTACAAATTCTCAATGTAATATTCTTATGAAATATTTTTCATCTGTAACATTTTAGTTAGAGACTTGAAGAGGCTCCCCATACTCCTTATAAATTACTGCCATTCGAAGAACAAAATTGGTACATGGTAAGATGGATCTCTTCAGTGCCCTGAATGTATTTTATCATTTAGTTTTTCAAGATAAATCTACAAGATAGGAATTTTTATAGTGTGCCACAAAAGAGGAAATTGAAGCTTTGAAAAGTTGAGCAATTTACCCAAGATGCCACAGCTGGTGAAGACAAAGTGGGGAAATGAAATGAGCCACCTCTCTCCGGAGACCATTGTTTCTACAATGTCAGCAGCTCATTCCTCTGCACTGGGACATGGTGGCAGGTGGGCAGCATGAGGCAATGGGGGTGAGTCATTGTTGATGGCATTTACATGTGGGGCTGTTTGTGGTATGGAAAAACAGGTTGGCCTAAGATTATGAAGGTCATTGAAATCTACTGTAAGAATTTAAAGCCTAATTTTGTAGTTAGCAAAGAAATTTAGGTTGTGTCTCCAGAGAATGACCTTTCTCTAGTAGTTGAAAACAAATTAAAATTGTTTGATAAAGATTTTAGCCAGAAATAAACAATCATTTGTTTATTCCATAGATACTGAGTTATTCTTCTGTGTCAAGCATTGTTCTGAGTGTTCAGGATACAATGATAGGCAAGAGCAACAATACACTGATCACATAAAGCTCATTTTTCCAAAGGAGCTAAATAGCAAATAACAAGTGAATCACTAATCAGTAAGTGGTATAATTTATGGTAATGATAAACTCAGAGAAATGTAAAGCAGGTTAAGGAAATGGAGATACACATAGCAGGAAAGACATTTTTTAAATGATGGTCAATTTTTTTTAAAAAAGAAGGTGAAATGTGTACCAAGATCTGAACATTAAGAAGAATACAGCAGGAGAAAATTAGGCTCATTGTTTCTCCGGAAAGAGAAAAGAGAACAGAGAAAATCAAGGATGCTGTTTTAATAAGCTTGCTATGTTACTTGGCAAGGACTAGCATGTCAGGAGATGAAGTCAAGTAAGTAGGAAAAGGCTCGGTCATGAGGGCTTTGTGGGTTAGAATAGGGGTGTTTAATTTTAATGTGAGTAAATACGTCATCGGCAGTAATTAAGGGGAAATACAGCATTGATGATCCTCTGCAGGTGAAAACAGAAGCGACTATGGGGAGTACAGTTGAGACAATAAATGATGATTGTTTGGATTGTTGAGATATGGAGGAAGATGCTTTTGCCAGGTGGGGGTGGGGGTGTAAATTATTAAGTCTGTCATTGTGAATAGGGAACGTTTGACAAATCCATTACTATCTATCAGTGCGGAAGTAGAATCGAGTGTTGGCTACTCGAAAGTGGAAATCAAGCTGCTGTTGAAGATGGTGATAGATGATTTATATGTATGGTGATTACCACTTTCCAGGAGAAACTAGGACAGAGCTCTGAGGACTTCAACATCTAGAGATCAGGAAGATGAAGAAAGCCCGCTCAGCTACTGATGCAGAAATGGGAGACTTTGAAACATAAGGTGATATGGAAGCCAAGTGCAGACAGTATTTCAGGATGGAGGAAGTGCCAAGTATATATAATTTCTTTTCATGGGAGAGAGGATAATGTGCACAACACTGAATTAATAAAGAAACTGGCAAATATAAATGATAGGGAAAAAAACACATGAGTGATTTTTAGAAGAGGAAGGTAAATTGAAACTACTCCCAGATTTGATCTCTTAAGGAGAACTGAGAAAGAGAGTGAAAAGGTTTTTAGATAAATTATTTATTTTAGAATAGAAGCTATTGAAATGAACATGTTTATATACTATTAGAAATAATTTTGTAGAGAATGAAAACCAATGATTCAAGAGAAAGAAGGGATACCAAAGGGAATTCAAATTCATATGCAGAAGAAAGAAGAGATCCTGACAAAAAGTGATTGCCTTTTGATTGGAGGAAGAACTTTGGTCACAGCAGGAGCAGTAAAAGAAAGATAAGTGCACACACTCTCAAGTTTGCAGATTTCATGGTAAAAATGAATACAGTTTTCTTTAGACACTACACTAAATTATTTCCAGACTCGTTGGGAAGGAACTGAGCCAGAGTTCTCCCTGGAATTCCCAAGGTATAAATGCTTTCCCAGTCACTATTGGATCATGATGAATATCATTCCGTGTCACAATTAGGAATGGTATGTTATGAAAATGAAAATCAATGATTTAAAAACTGGTATGCTTATTTCAATGCAGTTACACATTCTTGGAACTAGAATACATACATTACTTTTTAGTTAAATTTATTCAGTTAAAGATAATGTATATAACTAGTTGAAATCCTTTTTAGTTAAATTTATTCAGTTAAAGATAGTATATATAACCAGCTGAAATCCAAAGCTGTAAGTTTTGTTTCCAAATGATACAATCAGTTTTAACTTGTTCAAAAACTTCTGTAGCATACTACACAAAATAGATTTAAGCATCAAGTTAATAAAGGCTTCACTGCAAACAGTTACTGGTAACATGATATGTAAGAGAATTTTAAAAATTGTTTCTGTAGATAAAAGTGCAATAAATAACAAATATAAAAAGAGATGAAAATGTTCTGAATTGTATCTAGAAAACAAAGAATAGTTTTTCTTTCCCGTTATGTTTTTTTAAAAAAACAAGTTAACTACCTATGTCACTTGGATTTTTACCTGTTATTTATTTTTTAACATAACACATGAAATGTTATAATAAATATTAATTTTTCTGGAATATTTCAATACATTTAATGCGTTACCTTAAATAAAAGCATGCTTATAGCACAGTTTGATCAAATGTAGTAAAAATCTAGTGGATGAATCTAAGATATTATAAAATGTCTAAATATCTATTTAGTCGTATGTTTGTAGATTCGTGATTAAACATTTTTGTTTGAAAGAATGAGAAAACATGTACAATTGCTTCTGTTGCTATTTAGTAAAATAAAGTTACTATATATTTTTCCACATTAAATTTTCTTACTATTCCAAAATTCAAATAGGCTTATTATACTGTAATGAAGATTATATACAAACATGAACAATATCCAAGCAAAGCAAAATGTGAAAAAATATGCAAAATAATTGGCCTAAAATCCTCATGTCCATAAGCAACCACTTGTTGGAGTTTGATGAACAGTTTCTGACATGGTTTCCTCCCTCTGAATATAGAAACAGCCATATATAAAAATTTTAAATAAATGGGGTTATTTTATATATCATGTAAACTTCTATGTCATTCATCACTCTTATAAATATCAAAACCTTTCCATAAAACTATTATGATTCAATAATATCTGGATTTATTTCAACAATTTCTTATTAATAGATTTCCAGCAACTCCATAACTTTGCTAATATGAACAATGCTATAATGATGGTTGTGGATCTGCCGGTAATACAGTAAGTTAATATGAAAAATACTAAGGATTAAATTATTGTGTCAAATAATACACAACTTTTAAACTTGTTATGATATATTTAACACTTGATGTACAAATAACTCAACCCCCAAATTGTTGCCTTTAAAAAGATATATATTTCAGCCTTCTAATCTCAAATATAACTAAGTTAAAATATTCCTATAGGCACTTATTTAAAAGAAGACTTTGGATATCATGAATTTCTCTATACTTTTAGAAATAAATTTTAGTCAGGTTGAAGTTGATACATATTAGTTGATACTTTTTTCCTATTTATAATTCTATAGTCTCAAGCCTAAATGAGAACATAATTTTTCCATGTGTACTCTGACAGGCAAAAATTCATCCAAATGGGTTAAGGAATGCCTGAAATCTTCAAGGAAAGGTCATGTTCATAGTTGCTTAAAATTTGGCAAATTTGTTTCAAAAATAATTTTTTAGATTCTTCTAGGTGATTTTGCCACAAGCATATTTCAAAATGCTGTCCTAAGTTCAAATTCTTTTAGTCAGATTCAATGTTTCAAAGGATTTCTTTGCAGCTGTAAATGATAAGCTCTTAGCTACTCTGATGAATTCATGGGAGTTGTACCTCATGAGGGTATGCATGCCAAACCTTCTAATAAATCAGTTCAGCCCAAGCAAAGGTTGAGAAATCAATGTGTTTGGGTTCTTCAGAAACACTGGAATATGCTTTACTCTTAATTATTACTATGACTCTGTCTGCTCATTCCTTCCTTTCAAGACATGAAGGAGAAAGAGCAGTAGTTTTAACTTCCAGCATGAAGCACTCGACAACATTCAGCTTATAAGTAGTTGTGCATCCATGAGAGATTTCTCCCTATTTGGTGGCAACATAATTACACATTGGCTGCTCACTGCCAGGTCAGCAATTCCAAACCCCCTGCTGCTTCGCAGTAGAAAGACTGTCCATTTTACTCCTGTAAAGAATCTGGGGTCTTTTAAAGGCTTGAAGATAAACAAGCGGCCATCTAGCTGAGAAGCATCAAAGCCCACATACAAGAAGCACACCAGCCTTTCTGACCACAAGGTGCAGAAGGGACCAGGTAGCAGACATCAAAGAACTAAAAATCATATCAATGGGTGCCCACCTCCCTGATATGATCAATGAAGACAAATGTGTGCATAAGCTAATGTGGTGAAGAACACTGATGGTGCCTGGCTATCAAAAGATACAGCATCTGGGGTCTTAAAGGCTCGAAGATAAACAAATGGCCATCTAGTTCAGAAGCAACAAAGTCCACATGGAAGAAACACACCAGCCTGTGTGACCATGAGCTGTCGAAGGGATCAGATATCAAGCACCAAAGAACAAAAAATCCTATCATTGAAAATGTGGGTGAGTGCAGAGTGGAGACTCAAAGCTCATTGGTAGCCAACCGGACACCCCTTACTGAAGGGTTGTGGGGAGGAGATGAGTCAGTCAAGGTGAAGGCTAACAACGATGAAACCTATAACTTTCCTCTAGTTCTTAAATGCTTCCTCCCCACCATTATCATGATCTCAATTCTACCTTACAAATCTGGTTAGACAAGAGGATGTACATAGGTAGAGATAGCAACTAGAAACACAGGGAATACAGGACAGATGACTCCTTCAGGACCAGTGGTGAGAATGGCGATGCCTGGAGGGTGGAGGGAATGTGGGGTAGAAAGGGGGAACTGATTACAAGACTCTAGGTATAGCCTCTTCATTGGGGGATGGACAGCAGATAAGAAGGTGGGGGGAGACATCGGACAGTGTAACATATGACAAAATAATAATAATTTATGAATGATGAAGGTTTCATGAGGTAGTGGGGAGTGGGGAAGGAGGGGGAAATAAGCAGCAGGTATTAAGGGCTCAAGTAGAAGGCAAATGTTTTGAGAATGATGATGGCAACAAAGATACATATGTTCTTGACACAATTGATGTAAGTATGGATTGTGATAAGAATTTGATGAGCCCCCAATAAAATGATTTTTTTAAAAAAGAAAAGCAAAATAAAAAACAAAGGAAAAATAAAAGAATCCCCCAAATAAACAACTTCATTGAAGTGTTGGAGAGGGATCAAACTGGAGACCCAGAGTCCATCCGTGGATAAATTGGATGTCCCTGAGCAGAGGGGTTGCATGGAGGAGAAAATACGTCCAGCTGGCAGTTTAGCACAAGATCCACAACATTCCTCTAGTTTTTAATGCTATTGTAATCTCAGTTCAATCTCATAATTCCCGCTCGACCAGTGTACAGACAGTGGCACAGACAAGAGCTTTCAATATACGGAATTCAGGAAAGACAAACCCCTTCAGAAACAATAACGGTAACTAATGATTCTAGGAGGATAGGGGAAGGGAAGGGGCAAGAAGGGAGGGAAGAGGGCGTGGATAGCAATGGCGGCAGATTAATCCCCCACTAGGGGAAGAATACCAGGATAGTAGGTGAAGGGAGAGAATGGGTGGTGTAAGGTATATATAATTAATAATAACAATACATAATATATTAAGGGTTTATAAGGGGTGGTAGGGTGGAGGAGGAAGGGAAAAGAGGAGGAGCTAATATCAAAGGACTCAAGAAGAATGTTTAGAAATTGTTGATGCTGAGATAATAACAAACACACACACACAAAAACAAGACAGAACAAAACCAAGTAACAATATACAACAAAACAACAACAAACTAATGACAAGAAAACCAAAACAAAACACAAGAAAGAAAAGCTTGTAGTTAGTTCAAGGATCATTTGTTGGCCTTTAGGAGTGTTTTCCAGTCCGGTCTGTTGGGGCACCATGCCCTGGTCCCAAAGTCCACCTTCAGCATTCACTGGGGACCTCGCCGCTCCATTCCCTTGCTGCTCTGTTGCACCCCCTTCGTGTTTTCCCTCGGTGTGGTGGGATCACATCGGGTGCAATTCCCACACTGTGTCTCTGGTACTGTCCTCTGTAGGTCTATGGGTCAGTGAGGGGCATCATGTCTCATAGTGGGACTGGCCATGTGGTCCTCTCTGTGAACCGGCTGCGCTAATTTGGATCATCGTCCTCAAGGCATAGTGGGCCAGGATGTGCTCCACTCTCTCCTCCTCCCCCTTCATCTGCTCCTGTGTGCTCTGATCAGATATGCCCCTCTCCCAGAGCTGCAGATTCAATGCCATCTTTTGAAATAAATTCTTCTGGGGAGAGGGGCAGGTGTCTACTTAGTAGTTGGGATTGGGACCAGCCCCCCAAACCTCTCCACTGGTTCCCTACTCCATGCAAGCATGTTGCATTCATATCTTGGAGCACTGGGTTGAAGTCTGGTCCCTCTTTCCCTGTGGAAATATAAACAATACCCTCCCCTTGGGTGGGTTATTATCTCTGCAGCTCTGTCTAAATAAGATAGGCTAGATGAACAATCCAGAGGAGAAAATAATGGGACTGACAGTTCCTGGGGCACATGGGAGGGGAGGGAGAGGAAGAAGTGGTGTTAACAAACTCAGGGGCAAGGGAACAAGTGATCCAAATTGGTGGTGAGGAGGGTGTGGGAGACCTGGTAGGCATGATCAAGGGTAATGTAAATAAGAGGAATTGCTGAAACCCTGGTGCGGACTGAGCATGATAGTGGGACAGGAGGAAGGTCAAGCGAAACAGAGGAAAGAACTAGGAGGCAAAGGGCATTTAAGGAGGTCTAGATAAAGACATGTACATATGCAAATATATTTATGTATGAGGATGGGGGAATAGATCTATGAGCATATATTTATAGGTTTAGTATTAAGGTAGCAGAAGGACATTGGACCTCAATTCCAGTACTCCCTCAATGCAAGAATACTTTCTTCTATTAAATTGGCATTCTATGATGCTCACCTTCCTGATACAAATGCTGAAGACAAAGGGAGTGAATAAGCAAATGCGAAAAAAGCTGATGGTGCCAGGCTATCAAAAGATATAGCATCTGGGGTCTTAGAACTTGAAGGTAAACAAGCAGCCATGTAGCTCAGAAGCAACAAAGCCCACATGGAAGAAGCACACTAGCCAGTGTGATCACGAGGTGCCGAAGGAATCAGTTATCAGGCATCAAAGAAAGAAAATCATATCATTATGTGCTCACCTCTCTGATATGATTGCTGAAGACAAATGGGTGCATAAGCCAATGTGGTGAAGAAAGCAGATGGTTCCCAGCTATCAAAAGGTATAGCGTCTGGGGTCTTAAAGGCTTGAAGGTAAACAAACGATCATCTAGCTCAGAAGCAACAATGTCCACAGGGAAGAAGCACACAGGCCTGTGAGATCACGAGGTGTCAAAGGGATCAGGTATCAGGCATCATCATAACAAAAGTTTTTACCATAGTGAATGAGGTGGGGAGTGTAGAATCAAGACCCAAAGCCCATTTGTAGGCCACTGGAGATCCCCTGGCAGAGGGATTTCAGGGAAGAGATGAGACAGTCAGGGTGCGATGTCGCAACGATGAAAAACTCAAATTTCCTCTAGTTCCTAAATGCTTCCTCTCCTCCCCCCCCAGCCCCCACCCTACTATCATGATCTGAATTCTCCCACGCAAGTCTGGTTAGACCAGAGGATGTACACTGGTACAGATAGGAACTGGAAACACAGGGAATCCAGGGAGGATGATCCCTTTGGGACCAGTGGTGAGAGTGGTGATACCGGGAGAGTGGGGGGAGGGTGGGTTGTAAAGGGGGAACAGATTACAAGGATATACAAGTGACTTCCTCACTTAGGGACAGACAACAGAAAAGTGGGTGAAGGGAGATGTCAGACAGGGCAAAATATGACAAAATAATAATTTGTAAATTATATATATTATATATATTTTAAAAATTAAAACAAAAATTGTTTAAATGTCTATTCACCATTAATTAAAAATAGTTACTATAGTAACCTTTAAAATTAATTAGTTAATTACTTTCATCACTTTATATTTAAGCTATGTTTTTTCATAAAAATACCTTTTATTCTTCAAAAAATGATCAAACAGTAGCATTGTATTACATATTACTGTTGCTTATCTTATGACTCGGATTTAATTGAGAATAATTCCAGTTGCCTGTCTTATTTAATTTGCTATGATATGCTGCTTTTATTAAAACGGATGAAGGGACTCCAGTTTCATATGGACAGGTAGTTGGACAGGCAAAACTTAAAACAACAACAAACACTCCTCACTACTATCGAGTTGATGTCAAAGCAGAACGACCCATGTCGGACAGAGGAGAACTGGTCCTGTGAGTTTCTGAAACTGCAACTACTGCGGGAGCAGAAGGTTTCCTCTTTCTCCCATGGAGCCTCTGGTGGTTTGGAACTGCTCACCTTTGCCATGGCAGCCCAGAGCACAGCCACTACAGGTGTCCTGTTGGAAAGAGAAATAATATTTCATTATCTTTTCTGATAATTGTGAATACTACAAAAACTTAATAAATCATCTTTTCAAAAAGGCTAGTTGCAATGTGAACTCTAAAACTATATTCATGAACATTTCCTATTCTGTTATCTTAAATTCATTGTTCCATCATGCAGTGCACATGGATCATATATGTGCAATTTCATAACATGTTCTTAGATATTTGGACAATTTTGGTTCACTGAGACAAGTAGATTTTTATGAATGTGGACACATATTTGAATCCAATAGATGTAGAAACAACAGTTGTTAACACCATCATTGAGATCAATTGTTTATAAAGATAAACAATCTTTTTATTTTGGGAAAATGTTAAGATCCAGGTGGCAGATAAATTCCCCCTATCTTCTAAGCTTCACTTGAACCTTTGTCTTACTTGAGAGAAAAAAAAATAGTATCTGTTTTCAAGTGACAGGTTCACTCCCTGAAAAATATCAATTATTCTTCTTAAGATAACCAAATTTTGTCAGTAGTTTTTTCCATTAAAAATGGTGTTGTAGGAATACAGAAGTGGACTGAGCTCACAAATCAAGTAAACAGGTCTTGCTTTATGCATATTTTCCCATTTTTCACCTAGAATATATAAAGGCATGTGCTTAATTTAATAATTCTAACTACTTAATCATGGACAATTGTAAGTTATAAAACCTTTTATTCACTTAAAATATATCCTGCTTTATCTACATTTATGTTTTATCGCAAACCAGTTAAGTACGCAATATTGTTATAAATTCTTTTCTAGCTCTTCACCTTGCTAGCTATATAGATTTATACATATTTAAACATTTGAGCCTTGATTTCATTATCTAAAAATTAAAGACAGTATGACCAGTTGTTGTGATGATTAAATTAATAAATAAGTCAACACAGAAAACATTCAATATACCAACTTCTCCCTTATCAATATGATTAAGCAAAGGCCAGGTCATTATTCAAGAAGCACATAATGGTAAATGGAGGATAACCACATCAAATCACAAAATAGAAGATCCTTATATTACTAGTTAACTGCTAAATTAGACCATTACTGTGGCAATTGCATAATTTATTGCCCATTTGAGTGTAGGAATAGGGTCTAGCCTGTCAATCAGGTCACAGCCAATGAGGCCTCTGTATAGGCATGGCCTTCTCCTGAGGATTCTGAGAACTCCTGTCTTCCTCTCAGGAGACAGGACTCACACTCTCTCTGCCACACATTCCTGTTGGCTAGCCACCTGGAGCCAGACACACTGATGGAGCCAGAGTCCTGGAGCTGGAGGAGCCAAATGGAGACCCACGACAGAGCTGAGATGCTTCCACTGCCACTGGATCCACAAGATTTTCCAGCCACTGGCCTGTGACCTTCCTGCATTTGGTGTCATTGCATGTGTTGTGTGAGTCTGAAGAGGAATTTATAGACTTGTATAGGACATACGGACTAATATCACACTTATGAACTTGGTCTGGACTGGACTTGGATGTTTTCTTAATATACAATTACTCTTATAGAAAGCTCTTATACACATATGAGAGTCTCAGAATTTGTTTCTCTACTCAACTCAGACTAACAAAATTACTTAACAATCCAACTACTGAGAATCATGGCCTCACCAAGTTGAAACCCAATATCAACAATCATATCCAACTCTCTCTTTCTGCCTTAATGTCAAATGTGCCAGACAACAGACTTTTCTCTTTTTTTAATGATTGTCATAAATGTGAAACAATGGGTAACAAGATAGTTTATAAATGAATGGTAAGTGCATATGGAATTAAAAAACAAGAATGATGAGATTTTTCCCGAAAGCTAAAGCCATGTCTCCTGCTTCCAGGTTAAAAGTTCTTTCCAGTTTGCTTTTCGTGTGTGGCATCTAAACACACAGATATTTCAGACTGGTGAATAATTTACTCTCTATTAATTTTGAAAATAACTCATAGTTTCTGAAACGAATTGCTTTTTGGAGTATTAAATAAGATCTTCTCTTGTCAGCTTGCTCATTCAAACTGCATTTGGGGGATTAAATGGGCCCTTTCATTTGCCGGTTTAAACGTAACTGAACGTTATTTCAAGTTCATGAGGCATGCCACCTGTCTGCCAAGATTTTAGCAAATAGCACCTGCCACTTATCTACAAAATAAATTCTCAAAATAAGATCCCCCTCCAACTTTTTCCCCTTCTTTTCCTCTCCTAATTTTTTCTAAAATCATTGCCTAGAGATAAAACACCCATTGTCCCTTTGTAATCCTTTTGCCATCAAAAGTTGTTTCAAATAGTAGTCATGAAAAATGAAAGCATTCCGATTAAATTTTCTATCACATGGTTGTACACTTTACTTTAAATAATAAATGAGAATATGTTTAAACTGTACTGGTACTTAACATATTACAATTAAAGGATAATGACAGTAAGAATAATAATATTGCGTTTATCCCTTTAATGTTTTATTTGTGACTGATCTAGAACATCTAGTCGAAAGCATACTACTACAAAAGCAGAAACACATACACACACACACACACACAAACCAGATAACAAATAATATGATCACTTGTGTTAACCTGACCAAATTATATTCATTTGAAATATATTGGTATTAATATGGAATGTTTGACTTCCTATAAAGTTGAACCATTATTATTAAAACATGATGTTCAACAAGTAATCCAAAATCAATGGTAAGGAGGGTGTAAGAGGCCTGATAGGGCTTGATCAAGGGAACTGTAACAGAGAGGATTTACTGAAACCCAAATGAAGGCTGACATGATAGTGGGACAAGAAGTAAAAGGGAATAGAGGAAAAAAAACAGCAGGCAAATGGCAGGCATTTATGAGGTCTGACTACAGACATGCACATATGTAAATATATTTATATGTGATGATGGGGAAATAGATCTATGTGCATACATTTATAGATTTAGTATTAAGGTAGAAAATGGACATTGGGCCTCCACTCAAGTATTCCCTCAATGCAAGAATGCTTTGTTCTATTAAACTGGCATTCCACGATGCTCACCTTCCTGACACTACTCCTGAAGACAAATGGGTGCATAAGAAAATGTGGTGAAGAAAGCTGATAGTGCCTGGTGGGGTCTTAAGTGCTTGAAGTAAACAAGCCGTCATCTAGCTCAGAAGCAACAAAGTTCACATGGAAGAAGCACAATAGCCTGTGTGACCACGAGGTGTCAACGGGATCAGTTATCAATTATCAAAGCCCCAGAACAAAAAGTCATATCACTGAGAATGAGGGGCAGGGCAGAGTGTAGACCCAAAACCCATCTGTAGACAATTGGACATCCCCTTACAGAAGGGTCACGGGGAGGAGATGAGTCAGTCAGGGTGCAGTGTAGCAACCATGAAACATACAACTTTCCTCTAGTTCCTAAATGCATCTTCCCCTGCCACTATCATGATCTCAGTTCTACTTTATAAATCCGGCTAGACCAGAGGATGTACACTGGTCCAGATAAGAAGTAGGAACACAGGGAATCCAGGACAGATTAACCCTTCAGGACCAGTAGTGAGAGTGGCAATACCGGGAGGGTGGAGGGAATGTGGGGTAGAAAGGAAGGTGGGGTAGATTATAAGGATCTACATATAACCCGCTCCCTGGAGATGGACAACAAAAAGTAGGTGAAGGGAGATGTCAGACAGTGTAAGACATGACAAAATAATAATAATTTATAAACTATCAAGGGTTCATGGTGGCGGTGGGGAAGAAGGGGAAAAGTGAGGAGCTGAAACCACGGGTTCAAATAGAAGGCAAATATTTTGAGAATGATGGTGGCAACAAATGTGCAAATGTTCTTGACACAATGGATGAATGTATGGATTGTGATAAGACTTGTATGAGCCCCCAATAAATGATTTTAAAAAAACATGATGTTCAAACTTACTTAAAATGAACAAGGTAATGTACCACTTTTAGACAAAAGGAATACAGTAAAATGGGAAAGGGTGCTTCTCCAAAACATTATCTGCTCAATAATTGTCCTCAAAATAACCAAAAATTTTCTACAATATTTTTGAACAAAAAGTATTTTTGTTGTCCTTCACCAGTGAAGTGAATGATGTGTGGAAAATAAATTTATTGTGGAAAAAAATAAATGCTGAATATATTTTGTGGGGGAAGTTTTATTGTATGCATCAGACAGACTAGGTTAAGTCTAGACAAAGGTAAATGGTTCAGACAATGTGGGTTTGAAAGAGGATAGATTCACCACAGATAAATTTTGAAAGATAGAAATACCTTGCACTGTTGACTCAATAAGCACTTTCAAGCATTCCATGCTGATGTTTAGTATGTAATTTGTGTACAAGTTTCATTTTACCCCAGTGCTTCCCTTTATCCTTTGTCTTATGTCTATCCAAACACTTGCTCTGTCTGATTCAAAATAATCATGGCAGGAGAGAAATGAAAAGAGTTCTAATATAGCTTTCCTTCATAACACAGTGCTAAAAAATTTCTGTGTATGCTTTAACAATACAACCTACTGATCAAGGTTGTATATTTTTTTTCTCTCCCTCTCTTAAGCATTTTTTAAACTAAGATGTGTATTTTTTTCAATTTCCAGGATAGCAGGTAAAAGTGTGTTAAGAATGCTCAGATGTTTATTTAGCTATGATCATGTTAAATTAATTTGTTCAATCTAAATATTAAAATAAGAGAAAATCATTACCTGTGGAGGGCAGAGGGGTATTCTGATAGGCATGTTTGAAGACAAAGAGGTGATACTGATAAATGTTATATAGAATACATTGTGTATGGGAGGGTGGAGGGAAGGTGAGGGAGAAAGGGGGATCAGATTACAAGGATCTACATATAACCTCCTCCCTGGGGGATGGAAAGTGGAGAAGTGGGTGAAGGGAGACATCAGATAGTGTGAAATATGACAAGATAATAATAATTTATAAATTATTAAGGGCTCATGGGGGAAAAGGGGGGAGGATAGCGAGGAGAGAAGGGAAAATGAGGAGGTGATACCAAGGGCTCAAGTAGAAAGCAAATGTTTTGAGAATGATGAGGGAAACAAGTGTACAAAGGTGCTTGACACAATGGATTTATGTGTGGACTGTAGTAAGAGTTATACAAGCCCCCAATGAAATGATTTCATTATTAAAAAAGAATGCATCGTGTAAAGTGAGGCACCGTAAGATAAGTCAGTGTGGACAGTGCACAAGTTGTCCAGCAGTAATTTTCCAGCCTTCTTTGAAATATCATTCCCTTCTAGAAAATAAGCTCTTTGCTTTGCTTTGTTTTACTAATACAGAAGCACATCTTCATATTCACCTATCTTTAAAAGGCAGCACACATAGGTAAAAAGAGTCCTTCCTCTGTAGACTCAGAAAAAAATCTTCTGCAACACTTTCTCATGTATTCCATCCAGTCTTGTGTAAGACTTGAAACTAAACTTTCTTGGATCTTCCTCCATACACTGTCCACATTACCTTATCCATACTCATGAATTCACTATTTAAACATTCAGATGGTTATTCATTTGTTATATCCAGCTCAAATAATCCAATTTTCCAACAGACTTGTCCCAAAGGCACGACACACCCAAGAATCCCAAATTGAATGAAAATCTTGTCATTCCTTTCAAATCTGCACCCACCAGGCAAGGGTTTCCCAACTCAATTAAGAGACAGTCTGGTAGAATAAAAGCTAGAAATTGTCCCAGAACCACAAGCTCTTGCTCACCCCATATCCAATCGATCACAAGTCCTAATGATCTCACCTTTTACATTTATCTTTAACTCACATACTTCTCTGTAATTATAATTTAAAAATCATTTCAGCCCAAAAGGGCTTTTTACACTCATCTATTCCATTTTAATCCATACTATGCATATCAGCCTGAAGGATAGTGAATCAGATAAAATATCAATCATTGCTCTTAGTATAAAAAATAGTGGGAAATGACCTAAAATGTGCACCTCGTTATACCTTTTCAATCTTACATCATGTTTGTTTATACATACACTCCTGAATTATAGTTATATGTTCTTTCTCTCAGTTTCCAAACGTGTTCTGTTGTTTGCCCTTTATGACCATGCATTAATTCTCTGTGCCTGGAAAGCTTAAATCCTGCTTATTCTGCTTCATTTCCTCAAAACATATTCTTTATACTTACTGTAGGCATTGTACTTCTCTTTTTACCAATTAGAGTGTGTAGTTATTACCTTGGTCTATCTATCTAAATTTTTGGTAACTTAATTTCTAACGTATTAATTAGACTTTAACTTCTATGTTAGGGTACTGAATCTACTAGTTTAGGGCATAAATTTCAGAGCCAAAGAAACAACATTTAAACTAAGCTCTGCTGTCTAACTATGGCCAAAATATTTCATCTTCGTGGAGCCTCATTTTTTACCATCTGAAATATGTTCTCAAAATTGATGGGAGAAATAAACCAGTTTATCTGTGTGTTAGGCTTAAGATAAGGCGCCCTGACTGGACAGTGACTAAGTGCAGGTTTGGGGATGGAGCCCATCAGCTGCTCTGTAACAGAAAGATGACGTGGTCCGCTTGAGTTAAGTTTACTGCCTTAAAAATGAGAGGAGGCGAGATCGGACGCGTTCAGGGTGGTATGCAAAGGGCTTAAGTGGAGAGCAAATGCTATGAGAGTGACTGGGGCAGGGAATGTGCGGATGTGCTTTATACAATTGATGTATGTATATGTATGGATTGTGATAAGGGTTGTATGAGCCCCTAATAAAATGTTTTAAAAAATTGTAAAAAACCAAAACAAAAAAAAATGAGAGGAGGCAGTTACACTCCATCCTCGGCATCGCTGTAGTCAGAACACACCCAATGGCTGTGGTTGTTTTGTTTGTATCTTTGTTTTTAACCCTCATGTGGAATATACTGTGTCATGCATTATCTTAAGTATGAGGTCACTGCAGGAAGTTCTTGCAAAAACGGAACTGAAAAATAATGTGAAATTTGGCTAGCTAGAGGTCAGATATGTCCATGTGGTTTGCTATGGGATGTTAAAGATATGATATTTTGTTTGCTTGTTGTTTGGGTTATTCCTGTTTGAAATGGTGACAATGAATGATGTTAATATATATTTTGAGCTCAGGGATAAAAATCTCCTCTTGAATTTCTCAGAGACCAGGCTACTTGGTGAAAGAGGTGACAGAAGGTCAAAATGATTGACAGAGGTCAATATGACTGACAGAAGGCCCAGACCTGGCTTGAGGCAATGAAGTCAGAGGTCTAAGACCATATTTTGTATCAATGGAATAATTGAGATAAGAGTTAAGATAAGTTAGATAAGGATTGAACTTGACTTTTAAGAATTGAGTTTAGGATCTGATTTTGTTTATACTGATTTCTTCTGCTTATTGTTATTGATATGATATTGATAGAAATGATTATCAGGAAGTATGAAAACAGCTTGTAAGCCCACTTCTCTTCAGCCATTAAAATTTGATTGTTAAATGGGTTTAGGACATGCCTGCAAAGAAGGCTCTGAAAAGATAAGCTCCACCCAGTGTCTTGAGTGCTCAAGACATTCAAAGGGGAAGAGATTTGCCTAGAGGGCTGTTGAAAGATGGAAGGAAAAACAAAAAGCACAAAGAAACTCAGGATTTCTGAATTTTGAACTAGTTGTCTTTGTCAGAAGCTGTAAAATATCTGAAACTATGAAGAAATCTCTCTTCTAGGACTCAATGTTAAAGGGGGCCTGTGGGCAGGTCGATATGCTTGCTAGATGACCACCTGGATCCACTTGTTGAGTGGAAGTGAGGGAGACACACAATAAAAAGACAGCTGAGTCTAGCCACTGACACGCATCGACCTGGTTCACAGGGGCTAGAGGAGTAGACAAGAGCGAGTTGACTGGTCGGAAGCCCATGACCTAGCACAAGGGAGCTAGGGTTGTTGAGATTTGTGATGGAGCTCATGTTCAAAAGGAAAGGCAGCCAACGGGCACCCTGGTGAGACTAAGTGAGGCAGTCCACATTGAGTTTAACAGAGCCTGACCAGATGAAGAGAAGATATTTGAGCCTGTGAACTGGTGCATATTGCTGCTGACTTTATGGATGGCCTGACCTGATTTGACTTTGTTTATGCTGGCAGACTTCACAAGGTGCCAACTGGAATGAAGATTCTTCACATCAAAGATTAGGATCGTCTACTCTGTAGGATTGTCTACTCTGAGCATTGGGTTGATGTAACTGGGCAGTACAAAAATTGGATTCCCCTAATTGGGGTGTGTGTGTGTGTGTGTGTGTGTGTGTGTGTTTAGGGGGAATAAAGGCATGGAATAGCTGGTTTACAAACTTTCATAGGTTGGAGGAATATAGTCATAGGATTATAGGATTAAGGTATAGTTTCTCATATATGTATAGAATATTTCTTTTTGTTCACTCATAGAGTGTTATGTTTAAATGAGGGTGGCACATTTTTGAATTGTATGCATTTTAGTTTTATCCTGTTATGTACAGATATGATCTTATTATTGTTTGTTTGAAAGTTATATATGGCTAAAGAGTTGTATGGAAGAGTCAATTGGGTGGTTGTTACATAATCTAGTGTCAACTTGCAAAGGGGTGGAGCCTAGCCTGTCATTCAGGTCTCAGCTTAATGACCTCGTTTACAGGCGCCATAGAGATAAATAGTTCTCTGGAGGAAGATACAGACACTCTCAGTGAGGCATTCCTGTTGACAAGACACATGGAGCTAGCCTGATGAAGCCAGAGCCCAAGAACTGGAGGAGACACATGGAAATCCATGCGAGCACTGAGCTGAGTTACTTCTACTACCACTGGAGCCACAAGAATTTCCGTCCATTGGCCTGTGATCTGCGTGCATTCTGTGTCATTGCATGTGTTGCATGAGTCTGAAGAAGAATTTATGGACTGTTATCAGACATATGGACTAATATTAGACTTATGGACTTGATCTGCACTGGGTTGGGATGTTTTCTTAATATACAATTTCTCTTTGACATACGTTCTCTTTTACACCCATATGAGTGTCTGTGCATTTGCTTCTCTAGTCAGCCCGGGCTAACACAGGACCTCTATTCAGAAGGCAACCTAATGAGGCTAAAACAAGTGTATTACAGAGGGTTGTCTTGAGCTATCTACTGATCATAGAAATATGTAAACACATTTGTTTGGGAGAAATCATGCATATTTGAACTCTAACCATGGTAGCAATTCTATTTTACTTATCTTTATATTGTCAAACAACATTCACAATGTTTCAGACTTGTCAAATGCTGCCCATTAGTTCTGATGCATATTGGTCCAGATTTGTGTAAGTGCAGTAACCTATATAATCCTTCTGGCAACCCTGTCATTGTCATTAGGAACCATCAAAGTGGTTCTGACTGGATTTAGACATACTCTATGAACTACTGAAGAGAACAACCCCAAGCTATGCACAATTCTCACAATCAACTTTGTTTGAACCACTTGTTTCAGTCACCATGTCAATCCATCTTAATGAGGGCATTCTTCTTTTCCTCTGAAGCTCTACTTTGCCAAGCATGATGCTTTCTCCAGGGACTGTTCATGCCTGGTGACTTGTACAAAGTATGGGAGACAAAATCTTACCATCCTCATATCTAAGAGCATTCTTGTCCTAGAGCAGTTTTTGCTCTTGTGGTAGTGAATGGTTTATTTAACATTCTTCATCAATTCTACTATTTAAAGGCGTTAACTCTAGTAGGGACATATTGATAGTAGTACCCCCTTTTATAGAAGTGATAACTGAGACAATATGTGGTTAGGTAATTTACCTGAGTTCCCACGTTTATACCTGCCAGAGTTAAGAATCCAGGTGATCTTGCTCCATGTAATTGTAAAGTATGCTTTGTTCCTTCTCTGGCATGAGTCATTGGAATTTAATGGAACTGAATATCAAGTTTAAAGGCTGATGAAAGTGGAGAGAGCAAGAAGAAAGTCCTACTATGAAACGAAAAATAGTCACCACCAAATGTCTTTAGAACCCAAACACAACAAAAAATGCAGTTCCTCAAAATAAATGGAGTGATTCTAAACAACAGGCTGTAATATTAACAATTAGTGAGTATGAATAAGTAAAGCAAGCACACCCAGAGTTTTGTGATTCTGTTTTTTAAAAACTTGGCAAAAATCTTCAGAAGTTGAAATTTTTAATTCATGAAAGAAGAATATTAGAACTATCTTTTCAGTTAGTGCTACTAAGGCAATCAATTAGGGTAGAAATATTTAAGAAACATTCTGCCTCAGAGCATATCCAAATTTTGTTTGAACTGATATTATTTATTTTGGGGTAGGGAGCTCAATATTTAAAAATATATATAAATTCATTAACAAAACCTTGTAGTGCAATTGAATGTTTTGAATAAACATTAACTCCTACATCCTTCTACTTTTGAGAATTCTGCCAATACCACAAGTATCAAACATTCAGAAAATGACCAGGCAACATTTATAATGAATACATGCTTGCATTTTGAAATAGCATGCCTTTGGGTGCTTCATATTATCAAAATATCAATATACTTCTCTATAGGAAACCTAGAAAATAATTCAATCTTTCTTGTAACAACCTGGCTGACTGGTTTATTAAATTTTTGATAGTAGCTTAGCAATGTTTCTTTCTGCTTCATAAATTGCTATAGAGACAATATAATAATATTTAAGACTATAATCAAATTTAGAAATACCTTTTTCAAAATCTCTTTTATGTAGAACTTTTCAACTCTTTCAGGGCATCTCCATGCTTTCTTATGCAATGATTAAATATTTTATAATACTACCATTAGTATTGTCTAACGGTCAGGATTGTTCTGATGGTATACTGGAGGTCAGCATTGTTCTAATGGTATACTTCCAGATCTATATTAACTTCATCAATATCAGTAATTCGTGTTGATTAAGTAAAGGTTAAAAAGAACTTGTGTGGGTATGATTGGTTCAAATCATTTAGACTAAGAGAATTACAAACATTATGGGTCAGTAAATTTAGCTTGGAATTTAGCTTGGGCAACAATGACAATAAGGAAACTACTTCTATCTCGGTGGTGGTGTTACAGCTGCTCATGGCAATCCCATGTAAACAAAACAGAACATTGCCCTGTCATGTTCCATATTTATGTTCCTAGGTATGCTCAAGTCAATTGTTGTAGCCACTGTCCACTTCAAGTGCCTTCCAAACCAGGGGATAGGGTTGACCTGCTAGTACTATCATGGACAACAGGCCATTCTGATCCATAGGGATTTTATTGGTTAGTTTTTAGAAGTAAACCACCACGCCTTTCCTCCTAGACTTACTCAGCCTTAGTGTGGAAACTGTTGAAACCTATCAACCACAAAGAATGCTGCTAATATTTAAAAGACAGAACAGTTTCCAACATCAACATTCACTGCCAAAGAGTTGATGCTGAGTAAGAGTGACCCTTAAGACACAGCAGAACTTACCCTGTGAATGTCCCAAACTGTAACTCTTTACTGGAGTAGAAAGCCCCAACTTTCTCTAGTGATACAGCATTTTAGCAACACGCAAAAACTTATAGTAGGACAAAATGACACTGTTTAAAGTAGGTAGTGATTTGGAAAATAGTGTTGAGTGCTGAAAAATGATGAACAATACATTGTTATTTCGTTAAGGTCGGAGATTTCTTTAAGGTACCAGATTTTACTGCTAGACCATTAAGCATACGGTATATGATGACATATAGCAACGGTCATCACACGATGTCCCACTATAAATGCAGCTCATAGACTTATTTGTGCAGGCCATGAGCCAAGAATGGTTTGTACATTGTGAAAGATTGTAAAGAAATAAGAAAGTTAAGAAAAATATGTGACAGAGAGCACAGGTGGCTCATAAAACCTTTGCTATTTGCTGTGTGGCTCTTCCCAGAAGACATGGTTTCTGTCCTACAGTGTTAGGGTCATTATCGTTACGGTCAACGAACACAGGGTAGAACTCCATCCCTGTCACTGGCCAGCCTGGAAAACTGGGTAAGAATAACTTGACTGGGAAGAGAACCCTTCTAGGCTTCTCCCAGGGTTTTAGAAGTAATCAATTCAAGTAAATATCGTTGAATCCTACATTTCACTTGCTTTGTCAAGTCTGACTCATGGCCACCCTAGAGGAGAGGGTAAAACTGCCCCTGTTGGTGTCAGAGACTCATTCTTGACAAGGTTAGAAACTTTATCTTTCTCCCGTAGAGCGGTTGGTGATTTTATATTTCCAGACATCAGGACATCTGCGTTAGCAGCCTAGTGCTTAACCCCTTCATCACCAGGGCCCCTTGCTTCATAATAAAGTCACCTCTTTGTATATTTTTGCCTATTTACCAACCCCCCTCTCTTTCACCCACGCATACAGCCACATAAATATAAATAATCAGTAGATTTTTAAAATGCTCATTAACTTTTTGGCATTAACGAAGCTCAGTCTGGAAAATAATTATCTGTGTAATGTATAAAAAAGGTGGTCCTGAAATTAGTCCAAATAAAACATGTCTTTAAATTACTCTGCAAGTGTAAGTCTCTTCCTGGATTGGAGAAGTAGATCAAGAAGAGAAAGAGGAAAATTTTCCTTAATCATCATCTGAGACCCAAATTTTAAAAGTATACTTGTTTTCGCATTATCTGGAAGTATGCCCAGGAAAACAGAGTAGATGGATTTTTAATGACTTGAAGATTTCTTCAAAGTGGCCATTAAGGACAACCAGTTTTGCTAGTCTCCCTGGCCTACATTTCTAACACCCTTTGGACACCAGCCATTCAAACTCTGTAAAATATGTATATGCTGTGGACTAAAAGGGATATGGACAAAGTGGATCAGCTTAAAAAAGAGAGAATATTCTAAAATCCTAGGAGTATCTTTTGTTTATCCACTAACACATAGTTAGAGGTTTGTGTGAAAAGAAAGGTAACGCAAACTACGTAAGAAAATATGTAAGTCAAGAGACTGGTACTTTAGTATTACTTCTGCCTTTAAAGACTTGGGAAATGTTGGGCTAGTCTCTTGACCCTCCTGAGGTTCAGTTTCTTAAGTTGTCAGAAGAGGTGCTTATATTCTATATCACTAAGATATTTCAGGCTATAATATTTTAGTTTTCATGATGTGAAATCTCTGTCAAACTCCTATTAAACAAATCAATTGCTGTTACTCATTTATCATCCCTGGGTGCTGTTGTAAACAATTTAAAGGTTCAAATAACAACTTTTGTGTATTTTGTACTTCTTTATTTTTTCCTTTTACTTATGGGAATGAAATCACTACATCTATAAAGTGGGAATGAAAATAATTATTTATTTCCTAATTGGTTTAGTATAAAAAGTAAGATCAAGAAATCTCCTTCAGTCCCTCTGACTTTCCAATTTGGTACCATCCATAGAGGGCAGATGCTTCCTCTGGTGTAAGAAGTCAGGTCATTTGGAATAAATTAAATTGTGGGATACAGTATTCGGGATTTAATCATTGCCACTCATATAGGACATAGCCTTTGCTCCACCTTTTATAAGCATGATGTCACTCATGTCCACATTATTGTTGAACCTTGTGTCCTCTAGACTCTCCCTACAGAGAGCAAACGGAGATTATTGATTAACTACCATATATATTCATCTATAAGCTGAGTTTTTAAGCACAACAAATGTGCTGAAAAATGGGTTCGGCTTATACATGGGTCATTGGTACCCCAGCGAAGTGTAACATCTCACTGGGCACTCCCCCCCCCTCCCTGCCTGAGGTAAGTGGACTAGTGCCCATTATCTCGCGGGTGATTGCCGTTTCTCTGCTGTTCATTCAAAGCCCTGCTGACACTGCAGGGCTTTGAATGTTTGTTTACTCACATCTAACCAATCAGAGCCGCCCTATGACATGCATGGCTCCAATTCACAGAATCACCCATAATGATTCAGTTATACCAGCAGCTGAATTGGTAAGGATGTGTCTGTGACTAGGCATAGTCTCTCCCCTCTGGTCTCTGTGTTAATTCACATCCTGCACCCCACACTGCCCACATGGAATCCCCCCACTCCTCCGAGCTGATAGGTCGCAGTGGGGTGGGGAAAAGGGGGCGGGCATTACCATGAAAGTTCTTCTTCAAAGTCTTGGTTTTTTATCCTATTAGAAATAGATACTCTTGCATCAAAACAAAAATGCCGGTCATATGAGGCTGGTTTCAAAATGAAGGTGTGTCAAGAGCAGAAGAGAACAATAACAGTATTGCAAGTAGGGAATTCTGTGCTGACGAAAAGCAAGTGAGGGAGTGGCAGAAAATGAAGGCTGACTTGGAACAGATTCCAAAAGCTAAAAAGCTCATTGTGGGTTAACGTCTTTTCATGGGGCTCAAGAGAGTGAATTGCATAAATGGGTTATGGAGTGTCGTCAAAAAGGTTACAGCATAACCCACATGGGAATCCGTATACGTGCTCTACAAATGGCTAAGGATGACAAATATAAAGCACCAGGCATTAGAAATTTGCTGCATCAGCAGAACGGTGTACCCACTTCATGAATAAGTTTGGCCTACTATGCTTGAGACAAAGAACAAAGATTTCACAAGACCTTGAAGAAAAATTATGTGATTCCAGTCATTTATTATAAAACAAAGAAGGATTTATAATTATGACCTGGCAGATATTGGGAATATGGATGAAACTGCCATGACTTTTGATCTTCCAAGAAACAGAACTGTGGCAAGTTTAGGAGAAAAAAAAAACACATTTTTCTCAAAACCACATGAAATGAAAAAAAAAACACTTTACAGTTGTTCTATCATGTTTGGCTAAAGGAAGTAAGCAGCATCCTGTCATTATTTTTGAAAGAAAGACCTTGCCTAAAATGATCAATTTACCACCGAAAATTACTGTGCATGCACATGTTAAAGGCTGGGTGGAGGAAGACGGAACAAAAAAATGGCTGGAAGAAATTTGGAACTGACGACCAGGAGCAGCCTTAAAGAAAAAGCCATCGTTCCTTGTTTGGGATATGTTCAGAGCCCACCTATTGGATGACATTTAAAAAAAAGGCAAAATCTAGTAAAGTTACTTTAGCCATTATTCCAGGTGGGCTTACATCTGTACTGCAGCCTCTGGATGTATCTTTGAATAAGCCTTTTAAAAGACTGGGTGCGAAGGATGTGGCCTGAATGGATGTTATCTGGTCAAGCCCGACTAACAAAAGGAGGAAATCTCATGAAGCCTGACATACAGTTAATAAAGTGGGTTCGAGATGCATGGGAAGACATTCCAGAAGACATGGTGCGACGTGCCTTCTAGAAATGTAGTATTAGTAATGCTATGGGTGGCAGTGAAGACTGCGCTTTGTGTGAAAATGACAGCAGTGATGGTGATGACAGCAATCTCAGTGAGGACAGGTGTATAATGACCTCACACCACCTGAAGCTCTGCACTGGGATACGGATGATGAGGAATCCAGTTTTGAAGGATTTTAACTCTTTATATTTTAGCTTGGCTGCTGATTGAACTCAGGGAATATTACTCCTAAGGTATCATTGTTGATACTTTATTGTTTTTATTGAACCTATTTCCCACTACTGTGCTGGTTTACTAATGTTAAATGACTTATTGTGCTTTTATTTATGTTTTTTTAAATAAATATTTACATACGTTACCCCATTGGTGTCTCAATTTTTAGTAGTTTTATTTTCATTTGTTTTGATTATTGAAACTCACCAATAGCTTCTGCATTTTCCACCCTAGGCTTTTACTCAAGTCAATCAGTTTTTCTGGTTTCCCAGGTAAAAATTAGGTACCTCGGCTTATACTCAGGTCAGCTTATAATCGAGTATATACGGTACTTAAAACCAAACCAATATTCAAGTTGATTCTTATTTGCTTCAAATCAATATCTCAAAAACTATTAATAGACAGGCTATGTAAATACCACAAGGCCTCTGGGTGGTGTAAATAATTTGCAACCTTATACCAAAAATTCTGCCAATTTGAACCCATACAACAATGGCTAGGAGACAGGCCTAGTGATCTGATTCTGAAAGTCCATAGGCTTGGAAACCCCAGTGATCTATTTTACTTTCTGTTAGCATGTGGATTCACCATGAGGCAGAACTGAACTGACTCCATAGCAACAGCATGTTTATTTTGGTTTGCTAAATATCATATACCCAATTTTTCAGGAATTTATAAAAATGTGCAATAAGATAATCTGATACTTCACATTTAATCATGGGTTTTACTAACATGAAATAATACTTGGCTAGAGTTTATTCTGTCTCACTTTATCATTTGAAATAAACTAAATTAAATATAAATATTCTCTTTCTGTCACAGTTTTGTGAGTTGTTGATCACCAACAAGATGAAGCAGGACTGTCTTGGCATTATTTCATTCTACAAAAAAACGTTGATGGCAGGTCACTGAAGGATTTTTGTGTTTCTTCTTTCTTACATACTCAGGAAAGCGAGTCTGCCTTTTGTGTATTTAAATTGGTTTGTTGAAGCTTGAATATATGATTTAAAATATTAAAGTATGGGTGAGTTTGTTTCAATAGTTTTAAAGAATGCTTCTATTTTCCATTCAGGTGATTATCAAAGATATTTTATTATGAACTCTAAATATAGAAAAAACTACATTACACAGATAAATGTAAAACCATATCTTTACATATATCCATATATAAGTATATTTTTAACAAGGCCAACTGACTTGCAGCATGAAAGCATCTAGCAACATTCTCTTGGTATTATGCACCATTGTGCCAGTGGATCCTGCCACCACATTGGTGGTCTTTGAAAGATGGTTGATAGCCTCCACCCATGTGACTCATTCTTCCAGGAGGTTCACGAAGGGGATTAGCTTATGAATTCTAAGTTTCTTGAAGGAAAACATATTTTGGAAGTGCAAGTTTATTGTACTACAGACAATATTGAATTTGTTGTAAGTTAGTGACATGTGGTGAGTATATTTTGAATTCATTATTGGGAAATTTTATAAAATTGTATGGTTTCCGTTCAATAGTGTGTTGCGTATTTTAAACTAGTCATGTTCCTTGAGATATAGGGAGGAAATAGGATGGTCCCTATTATGACCTATTGTTCTTTTCTCAGTAGAGTTTCTATGCCATGGAGAATAATCGGGGCATTCCTCAAGTGTCAGAAAGTGAGAAGAAAATCTGGGGAGAATTTTAGGATGGAATATTGGAGAGAGAAAGGCACTGGGAAATAAGACTCTTAAGATTGCAAGGATTGCTCCTCAATTATTCTTCTAAAGACTGAAGAGTACGTATATGATAGGAAACTTCATGAGGTGGGAGAAAGAACCAGCTACAAGGAATAGAGGTAATAATGAAGCAGTACTCTCAAGGGACCAGAAAGAGCTCCTGTTCCCATCAGACAGACTAGAGAAATCCAGGATACAGGAGTCATGGATGGAGCCCTGGTGGTGTAGTGGTTAGGTATTGTACTGCCATCCACAGTACAAAACCAGCAGTAGCTCGGTGTCAGAAAGATTGAGCTTTTTACTCCTGTAACCATTACAGTCTCAAGAATCCACAGGGGATTGCTATAAGTCAGAATTGATTCAATGGTAGAAAGTTTGAGAAGAGTTATTGAGTAGATTACTCAGAAAGAAATTGCAACAGTAATGGGAATTATTTAATTCTATTGTAAGCACCTCTTTAATGCAGCTCAACAAAGTTTAAGAGTTAAATTCTGCTGTTCAACAAAACCTGATAGTCTAAAGCCATTGCCAAGCAATTTAAGTTCATCCAAAATAACACAAAAATGTTTTATCAGAATACAAGAATATCTAGCAGGCAACAAAGTGAACTGAATAAATCTGACATTCAGTTAAAGTGAGAAATGGAGGAAAGAAAGAAGGAAGGAACAAAAGGAAACAAGGAAGGGAGGGAGGTTATGGGGGGGGGGAGGGAGTACATTCCATGATAAGAAAATCAGTCAGCTGACTATGGCTTACAATTGGCACGGATATCAAAAACATTGCATGGTCTGGCTTTATCTTCACAATTGCTCCTATTGTGTTCGTCTGGGTACTTTAGAGAAACATATCCACAGAAACGCATGTATAAGAGACAGTTTAATATAAAGGTTAAGTGCACATCAAGAACACATCCCAATCCAGTTCTGCCCAAGCCCACAAGTTCAACATAAACCCATATGTACACAGAGTCCAATAACACCAATCCACAAAGTCTTCCTTATTCCTATAATCAAGACACAGGGGTGGATTGAGTTCATTTATTGTGCCAACCTGGCTGGTAAACCCATGTTGGATTAATTGAATAGCGAAGCAATAAATGGCTCAGTGAGCCTTACTGTTTTAGTTCTCAGTCCCTTGCTTTCTGATGGTCAGACCAGAGTGCAGCTGCCTTAGCCAGTTCCCTGCTTTAGCTGGCAAGGCTCACTTCCTGCAAGGCATCCCTGAGGAGAAACCACATAGACTTACCCCTAAACAGCCCTGGGTGCTGGAGCAGCCCTGTGGAGATCCCTGCCAGTGCTGAGATGCTTACACATTCACTAACTCGGCTTTCCTCCTGCAGTCGGTGTCACAGTGTGTGTTTTGTGAGATGGTGGAGGACTTTGTGGATTGGTGTTGGGCATATGGGCTAATGGGTTAATGCTGGACTTGTGGGCTTGGGAAACACTGGATTGGGATGTTTTCTTAATGTGCACTTAACCTTTATATAAAACTCTCGTATACATGAGTTACTGTGTAATTGTTTCTCTAAAGTACCCAGACTAACACATTATGGTATCTTGGGAGTGGGGTACTGGAGAAACAAATCATCAAATGGAGAGTAGATGTTTGTTTGAACTCTCCCTCATGGTAGTTTTTCTTTGTCTAGCCAGAGGTCAGATAAAGCCACACTTTACTCATTTGTTTTCTGGGGGAAATATGGGAAGTAGGAAAACAGAAAGTTTGTAAGCCCACTTGCTTTCAGTAATTAAAATTTTATTTTTAGATGGGGTTAGGCCTTACCTGCAAATAAATCTTAGAAGATATGTGCCCCACCCAGTGCTTTAGAGTACTCAGGACCCAGTAGTTATCAGAAGCTGGAAAAAATCTGGAACCATGAAGGAAATTCCTCTTTGGGACTGAATGTTAAAGGGAGGCTATGAGCAGGCTGAAATGCTTGCTAGGTGGCCACCTGGATCTACTTGTTAAGTGGCAGTGGGAGAAATGCAGCAATAAAGAGACCGATGGAGTTTGGCCACTGACACCTGAGGACTTGGTTTACAGGGAACAAAAAGATGATGAGAGTGGGTTGACTGGTCTAAAGTTCATGACCTAGCACGAGGGGGCTAGGCTTGTTGAGTATTGTTGAGAGTCCATGGTCTAAAGGCAAGATGACCAATGGGCACCCTGTGGAGGCTGAGTGAGGCAGCCCACATTGAGTTGACCAGAACTGACCAGATGGAGATTTTTTAGCCTGTGAACTGGTGCATATTGTTACAGACTTTATGGATGGCATGTCCAGATTTGACTTTGCTTGTGGATGCAGACTTCACAAGGTTCCAACTGGAATGAAGACTCCTCATGTCAAAAAATGTGATTGTTGTCTCAGTGCACTGGGTTGATGTAAGTGGGCAGTATATAAATTGGATACTCATAATTGGGCTGGGGGGATAAAGGCATGTAATGGTTGTCTTACAAACTTTCATAAGTTGGGGAACATATTCACAGGATTATAGGATTAAGGTATAGGTGTTACTTAATTGCAATTGTGAAGATAAAGAATCTTGTATGGGTGCCAGGTTGGCAAGGGGTGGATTGAGGTAGTTAGTTTATTGTGACAACCTGGTCAATAAACACATGTGGAAATAATTGAAGGGCAGAGAGATAAATGGCTCAGTTAGCCTAGCCTTTCTAGTACTCGGGTCTTTTGCTTTCTGATGGTCAGATCAGGGCCCAGCTGCATTAGCAGTTCCCTCCTTCAGCTTGCAAGGCTCACTTCCTACAAGATATCCCCAAGGAGAAGTCACATGGACATACCTTGGTGTTGGAGCAGCCCTGTGGAGACCCCTGCCAGCACTGAGATTCTTACACTCTCACTGATTCGGCTTTCCTCCTGCAGTCGGTGGCATTGCAACTGTTTTGTGAGTTGGAGGAGGACTTTGTGGATTGGTGTTGAACATATGGGTTAATGGATTAATGTTGGACTTGTAGACTTGAACAGCATGGGTTGGGATGTTTTCTTGGTGTGCACTTAATCTTTATATAAAATTATTTCTTATACATGAGTTTCTGTGGATTTGTTTCTATAAAGTACCTAGTCTAACACACCTATTGTGGAAGCGCCTTTGTTAATCCATATCATCAAGGGCCTTACTGTTTTTCACTGTCCCTCCACTTTACCAAGAATGATGGCCATCTCCAGGGACCAATCTCTCCTGATAACCAATCTCTCCAAGGTATGTTAGAAGAAGTCTAACTCTAAGGAGCACTCTGGCCTTACTTTCTCAAAACAGAACTATTTGTCCTTTTAGCAGCCTATGATACTTACAACATTCTTCTCCAGCACCACAAGTCAAATGCATCAATTCTTCTTTGGTTTTCCTTGTTCAATGTCCCACTTTCACATGTATATGAGACAATTGGAAATACCATGGCTCGGGTAAGGCACATAATAGTCCTCAAAGTAACATCCTTGCTTTCCAATACTCTAACTAGGTCTTGTGAAGAATATTTATCCAATGCAATGTGTTTTCAATCTCTTGCCTACTGCTTCTATGAGTATGTTTGGGGATCCAAGCAAGACAAAATCCTTGACAACTTCAACCTTTTCTCTATTTATCATGATATTACCTATTGGTTCTGTTGTGAGGATTTTGGTAACTTTATGTTGAGTTATAATCTATATTGAAGGCTACAATACTTGTTCTTCATTAGCAAGTGCTTCAAGTGCTCCTCACTTTCAGCAAGCATGATTTTGTTGTATGTCTACTGCAGCAGGTTGTTAATAAATCTTCCTCCATTCTGATGCCACACTCTTCTTCTTATAGGCCGGCTCCTCTGATTAGTTGCTCAGCATACAGACTGAACAAGTATGATGAGAGGACACAATCCTGATACAGGTATTTCCTGATTTTAAAGCATGCAGTTCTTTCCCACAGCAGCCTTGAGATACATATACAAGTTCCACAGGAGCATAATGCAGTGTTCTGAAATTCCTGTCCTTCTCAAGGCTATCCACAGTTTATTATATAGCACACAGTTGCTTCCCTTTAACTAGTCAATAAAACACAAGCAAGCAACCTTCTGGAATTTTCTGCTTTCACCCAAGATCCACGGGTGACATTCGTAATGATATCCCTTGTTACAAGTCCTCTTCTGAGTCCAACCTGAATCTCTGATGGTTCCCTGCCAAGGTACTGCGGTAACTGTTGTTGGATAATATTCAACAATATTTTAACTGCTTGTAATTTAATGATTTTGTTCTATACTTTGAGCCTTCGGTTTGGTCACTTTTCTTTGGAATAAGTGTCAATGTTGATTTCTTCCAGTGAGTTGGCCAAGTAGTTGTCTTAGAAATTTCCTGACACAGATTAGTGAGTCCTTCCAGGGCTACATTAGCCTGTTGGGATTTTGAATTGGTATTCCATAAATTCCTGGAGCCTTGCTTTTGTCTAATGTATTCAGTGAAGCATGAACTACTTCCCTCGGCACCAGTGGTTTTTGCTCATATTCTACCTCCTGAAATGGTGGAATGTAGACTACTTCTTTTTGGTACAGTGGCTGTGTATTCTTTCAATCTTTTCTTGATGCTGCCTGCATAATTGTATACTTTTCCCATAGTGTTTTTCAATGTTACAGCTGTAGGCTTGAGAGGTCCCTCCGTCCCAGTTCTTTCAGTTTAAGATATGCTGAGCGTGTCTTCCTTTTTGGTTTACTAACTCTAGGTCTTTGCACATTACATGAGAGTATTTTATGTTGTCTTCTCAAGCTGCCCCTTTGAAATTTTCTATTCAGCACTTTGACTTCATCCTTTTTTCCATTTGTTCTAGATTCTCTAGGATTAAAGCTGTTTGGGAGTCTCTTCTGACCTTCATTTTGATCTTTTCTTCCTTTCCTGCCTTTTTTATTTCCTTTTTAAAATTTTTTTATTAGGGGCTCATACAACTCTTATCTCCGTCCGTACATATACACACATCAATTGTATAAAGCACATCTGTACATTCTTTGCCCTAATCATTTTTTCTCCTCTTTTCTTTTTTAACATTTTATTAGGGACTCATACAACTCTTATCACCATCCATACATACATCAATTGTATAAAGCACATCCATACATTCCCTGCCCCAATCATTCTCAAAGCATTTGCTCTCCACTTAAGCCCCTTGCATCAGGTCCTCTTTTTTTTCCCCTCCCTCCCCTCTCCCCCCTTTCCTGCCTTTTTAAATGACTTTTTTGACTTCTTCATGAACCATGTCTTGCTGTCCTCCCACAGATTGTCAGTTCTTCTGTTGTTGGTATCAAGCGTCTCAAATCTTTTCTTCAAATATCTGGAAATCCAGGTGGGATAGACTCAATCCAGGTGGGTCTAGTGGACTTGTTTTAATTTTAATCAACTTTATCCTGAGCTTACATATCTGTAATTGATGGCCTGTTCCACAATCAACCCCTGGCCTGGTTTTACCTGCTAATATTGAGCTTCTCATATATCTCTTTCCACAGATGTAGTTCATTTGATTTCTGTAGATTCCAGGTGGAGAAGTCTATGTGTATAAAAAATCTATGTATTTTTTAATTACTTTAAAAATATTAATCCCTTAATTGGGGATTCTTACAGGTATTATAAGAATCCATAAATTAATTATTTCAAGTGAACTTATACAGATGCTCCTTCATTTTCAAAACATTCTTTTTCTCCTTGAGCCCTTTGATATCAGCTCCTCTTTATTCCCTCCCTTTCACACCCTACCATGCTTGTGAATCCTTAATAAGTTATATATTCTTCTTCTTCTTTTTCATATCTTACAGTTCTGTTATTCATCCCCCTCACCAGGCTTTATTTATCCATCATTGCTATCAGTCACCTTTCCCCCCTCCCCCACCTCCTCCCTTCATGGAATTATTTCTCCCATTTCTGTTTCTGAGGGGTTCATCTAGCTTGGATTCTGTTTGTTGAAAGCTTGCTCTGTACCAATGCACATATGCTGGTGTAGCAGGATTTGCGAGGGTGAACTGGGGCCATGATTGTGGGAGCAGGAAGCTTTAAAGAAATAGAGGAATGTTGTGTTTCATCAGTGCTATACCTCACCCTAGATAAATGGTCCCTTCTGTGAAGGAATGTCCAATTATCATTAGGTGGGCTTTGGGTCTCCACTCTGACCTCTCTCTGTACATTGATAAAATTGTTTGGTTTTGATCCTCTGATTAATGATCCCATTGATGCCTTGTGATCACACAGGCTGGTGTGTTTCTTCTATGTGGACTCTGTTACTTCCCTGACAGATGGCCACTTTTTAACCTCAAGTCTTTAAGACTCCAGACGCTATATCTTTGAATAGCCAACACCATCAGCCTTCTTCAACACATTTGCTAATGCATCCATTGTGTTTTTAGCGATCCTGTAGGGAAGGTATCATATAGTACCACATTATTAGAACAACATTTTCTTATGTTGAGGGAAACTTATGTGGAAGCCCAAGGTCCACTTGTTTCCTTAGTACTTTACATTTAGTCTCCTTTTTGTTGTTAAAAAGGGTATTTGCTATGAATATTTATCAGTTTTTGAATATTCTATCTTGAGAACTCAAGCTCTGTTTCTTTAACCAAATTCATATTTTCAAACTACCATTCTGTCCTCCTTGTTTCCAACTTTTGTATTCCAATTGCCAATAATTATCAATGCATCTCGATTCCGTATTTATCAATTTTAGGCTGAAGTGATTGGCAGAATTCTTCATTGTCTTCATCTTTGTGGTTGGTGCATAAATTTGTTTAGTAGTTTGATCATTGAGTTTTCTTGAAGGCAGATAGATATAATCATATCACAGACAGTATTGTACTTCATGAATGATTTTCCAGTGCTCCTTTTACCAGTGATTGCAATTCCATTCTTGTTGACTGTGTTATTTCTGACATAGTAAATCATATGATTTTCTGAACCAATAGCCAGTACTTTCCATTTCAGCTCACTGGTACCTAGATATGCGTTCTATTTTGTTTTCCAATTTTCCAAGATTCCTACTTGGCACATTCCAAGTTCAATCATTGGCAGAATTTTGCAACTGTTTCTCCTTACTTTGAATCAAACCCCATTAACAAATGAAGGTTCTGAAGGCTCTATTCCCACAGGTTTTAATGGACTCATGTCTTGATGGTCAACTGTACTTCAAGAAATCAGGTCTTCTTCTGTCACAATTAAAGTGCCCTGGGACTCTTGGTGCCCATCCTCCCACTCTGTCTCCAACAAAATCCTGCTTCCCTTTACTGGGGCTTCAGTACCAGACAATATTTCAAAGCCATGTATAACATTTTCAGTGGTACCTTCCTCTAGAGTGGGGAGCCAAGTCCTTCTTTAGTGTGTGTTCTTAGTCTGGAAGCTCTACTGAAACCTGTGCACTTTCAGACACCCTGTTCAACATTGCATTCCAGTGACATACCTTCCAGCATCACAGCAACACACAAGTCACCACTGCAAGACCAATGAGCAAACAAATGGTGGTAAGTCAAATTACAGAAGAAAATATTAATGGGCTTGCAGACAGAACCAAAGAAATTATCCAAAATAAAACAAAGAGAATACAGAATAATTGACACACTGAACAGAACATCAGTGAGAAAACTTCAAGCAGACAATATACACATGACTATGATTGAAGTTGAAACACAGAAGAGGAAGTCTTAAAATTAATCGATAATTTTCTAATTTCAAAACTGTAAATGCGGTAGTTAGGTCAGTACTAACTCCTGTCCCATCCTCATAACCATTGGCAGACTTGACCCCACTGTTGGAGTCACTGTGTCAATCCATCATTGAAGGTCTTCTTTTTCATTGGCCTTCTACTTTCCCAAACATGATGTCATTCGAGGGACTTGTGTTTCTTAATGACATGTCCAAAGTACACAAACATATAAACCTGAAAATGTGGATAAACCATATGAAAAAGAAAAAAAATAGATATAGCTGCCCTTGGGTGTGGATAAGCCATATGAAAAAGAAAAAAATAGATATAGCTGCGCTTGGATAGGGCAAACAGTTAAGTACAGGGTTGTTAACTCACAATAAAGAAAGCCTAGTGATTTGAAGGTACCCAGTGCACTTGGTAAAAAAAAAAAAAATCTGGGGATTGGTCATAGCCATGAAAATTCTATGGAGCACCATTCTAGTCCAAAACACACATGGTCACCAAGAGGTGAGATTTACTTAAGGAAAGTTTATTTATTTGAAGAGATATAATAAAAAATTGCCCTAAATCATTGATTTAGAGGAACCTCAAAGCAGTCAGTTTACAATATCAACAACATTACATACACAGAAAATATTTTTAAAAGGAAGTAGAACAATACTTTATTTTAAGTATTTTTAAAAATAGTATAATTTATCATTTTATACCCATGAAACATTATTCCAAATATAAAAGTCTATTACATAAGTTTCAGGTCTATTAGAACAAGTGATATAATAATCTATGAACCCACAGGTACAAATAATGTTAAAAAGCTTCCTTAAACAGAAGGAAACTAACACCAGATGCAAATCTAAATGTATACAAAGGAATAAAGAACACCATAATTGCTAACTACATGAGTAAATATTCCAAAATTGTTTTCTGATTATTTAAATATCCTTTTTAAGACGCAAATTTTTATTCAAAAGTGCCACCCTTTTCTTTCACTGAGAAGCTGGTGGCATTTCAGCTTGCAGCCAGGCACCTATCAACTGTGCCACCAGGGCACATTTGTACTACTAAGGGGACTCCGTATTTCACTAGTCAGACAACATAATGTGCATCATCTGTCATTTCTACTAGCTACATGATTACCAGGCGTGTGTACTGTGGGGAAAGGTAGCTATGTGTTCACCTGACATATTCTTCTTAAAAATCATATTATTAATTGGACTTAATACCTATATCACATCATTCCATCATTCAATCACATCCAGCAGAATTGTACAAGTATGGACTCCTTGACTTCATCTCTCCTTCACCGCCCACCACCGCTGTAGCCCTTCCTCTCCAAAATTCATTCAATTTGCTCTCTTTATAGGGTCATCAATCCTACAAAACATATAACACAGCTTCAAAAGAGTGACCCCAAATGACCTAATGCCTCTGAGATATACCCTGATATGTACAAACCAAAACCAAGCCAAATATACAGAAATTAATTTGGAAACCAGATGAGGTCCAGCATGCATGATAAGGGACATGTGCTAACAAAGTTTTAACTCTTCAAATCAATGCATACCTTTGATTTTCTGTACTCAACTCCCTAATGCACTCTGCTTAGTAAGTACTTTCCTCCTATCCCTCAGTTGTGGATAGAGGGAATTCACAGCAGACTTATTTCCTATGTAGTTCCACAAGTGGATGGGGGGGCTTCCACTGTCATCCATAGGCTTCTGCAAACCAGTTCCCACACGTTAGTCTCTGATAGTCATCCCTCCTTTAACTTCGGTTTAGATGCTTCACAATTCTTTGGTAACAGGTGACAGTGTGCTTCTTCCATGTGGACTCAGTTGACATCTCACTTAGATGGCTGCTCATTTGGAGACAAGCCTTTAAGACCCAAGATGATATTTTGTCTAATAGCTGGGCACCATATAATCACTTCACCACATTTTGCTATTGCAACTATCTCCAATGTGTTCCCTTCCTGAGGGCGAGAATCTAGCAGGGACAGGATGTAAGAACTAACTCTTCTTAAGTTTGAGCTAGGAATGAGTGTAAGCCCAACACTCATTCCTGGATCTATGTTTTTGGTTGTTGTTCCTTAAATTTATTACTTGCCATTAACACAAATGTCATGTTATTACATCATTTAATGATGTCAAGCAGATTGTACCATCACTTCCATTATCAGTTTCCAAACATACTATTTACTCCTGGGTCCATTCCATAGTGATCCTTTACATAACAGAAATAAACACTGCCTGGTCCTTCACCCTCCTCACAATTATTCCTATGCTTGAGCTGATTGCTGCAGCCTCTGTCAGTGCATCTTGCTAAAGGTCTTCCTTTTTTAAGCTCTGCCTCTCTACCTTCCCAAGCATTAAGTCCTTCTCTGGGGATTCGTCTTTCTTTATAACATATTCAAAGGGTATAATACAAAGTTTCCCATCCATAAGTCTGAGGAGCATTTTGACCTTACTTCTTCCAAAACAGATTTGTGTATCCTTTTGGCAGTCAATGGTACTTTCCCTATGCTTTGTCAACACCACAATTAAAATGTGACTCTATGCGCAACAGAACAAAACACTTCACGGCCTTGCCTCTTCCTCACAATTGTTCCTATGCCTGAGCCATTGTGGCAGCCTCATGTCAATCCACCTCGTGAAGGATATTCCTCTTTTTCTCTGCCCCTCCACTTCACCAAGATTGGTGACCTTCTCCAGGGACCACTCTCTCCTGACATGTCCAAGGTATGTTGGAAGAAGTCTATCCATCCTTACCTCTAAGGAGCACTCTGGCCTTACTTCAAAGACAAAAATATTTGTCCTTTTAGCAGTCCTTTCAACATTCTTCTCCAGCACCACAAATCAAATGCATCAACTCGTTGATTTTCCTTGTTCAATGTCTGACTTTCGCATGTGTACGGGACAATTGGAAATACCACGGTTTGTGTCAGGCACATATTAGTCCTCAAAGTAACATCCTTACTTTCCAATACACGGACTAGGTCTTGTGCAGAAAATTTATCTCAGCAAGATGTCTTTTGATTTCTTGACTTCTGCTTCCATGAGCATGATTGTGAATCCAAGTAAGACAAAAGCCTTGACAAGATCAAGCTTCCCTTCATCTAAAATGGTGTGAGCTTTTGATCCACTTGTGAGGATTTGGGTCTTCCCCACCTTGAGGTGTAATCCACACTGAAGGCTACACTCCTTGTGCTTCATCAGCAAGTGATTCAATTTCTCCTCACTTTCAGCAAGCAAGGTTTTGTTGTCTGCATATCTCAAGTTGTTAATAACTCATTCTCCAATCTTGTTGCTGCCTTCTTTTCATATAAACCAGGTTCTCTGATTATTTGTTCAGCTAATAGATTCAATAAGTACGATAAGAGAATACAACCATAATGTATACCTTTCCTGATTCTAAACCACGCAGTTTCCCCTTGTTCTATTCCCACAACTGCCTCTTGATGCATGCACAAGTTACCAAGGAGCACAAGGAAGTAATCTGGAATTCCATTCTTCCTAAAGCTATCCATAGTTGGTTATGATTCACACAGTCAAACGTCTTTTCATAATCATTGAAACATAACCATTTTCTGCTGTTCTCTGCTTTCAGCCAAAGTCAATCTGACAGCAGCAATAATTTCTCTCATTTCGTGTCCTCTTTTTAATCTGTCCTGAAACTCTGACAGCTCCTTCTCAATATAATGCTGCTATGTTGTTTGATGCTCTTCAGCAAAAGTTTACTTGCATGTGATATCATTGATATTTTTGGCCATTCTGTTGGGTCATAATTTTGGGGGGAATGGGTACAAATATGGATCTCTCCCATCATTTAACAAAGTAGCTGTCTTCTAAATTTCCTAGCATAGAAGAGTGAGTGCCTGTAATAATGGCTTCTAATGATTCATGCAGTGATTACTAAGTGGGTATAAAGTTCCTTTGGGGATGATAAGAATATCTTCAAACTAGATAACGATGATGATTACAAACTATTGTGAAAGTACTAAATATCAGCTTAAATGGTTAATATTTTGTTATTTGAACTTTACTTCAATGAAGAAATGCAAAATCATATTAGACATGGTTGAGTGGGAACAACCAGGAATAAAGAAAAGCATTACAAATGATAGAGACTTAATGAAAGAAGATACATTTCTGGGACTGTTAATGTCACCAAATGAGCAGTATTCAGGCTATTAGATGGGATAGTCGAACAAAGTGTTGTCCCCAAAGCAGACAGATATAAATAAAAAATAGCCTGATATACTGCATCAAATAATTGAGAATATTTGAATCAGAATGATCACAAAGTTTCTTTCTATAAGTTGAAGTTCTTTACTCATTCTGACAACAATCCTGTTCCCTCCTCCCATAGAACTCTCTATTTCCCTTCTGGGTGTATTTCTTGTTATTATCCTCTCCATTGTTAACTGGTTCATTCAGTTGCTGCCTCTGAACATTCAGGTCCATCAGTCTTTCCCATCTACCACTGACTATGAAGTTGGGTCATTCCAGGCTTCTTCCAGACTTGGGAAATGTTATAACTCATTTATCTCTGCCAATAAGTGCCCAGAGACTCTGCTCTGCCAGCAAGCTTCTGACCCAAAGGCAATCCGATCTCTCCCTGTAGGCCAATAAGCTCACAATTGCTGCCTCTCTTCGTGGGCCAGTGAGCCTGCTGCAACTGTCAATCTTTTGGTCCTGCCACTTATACTGCCATTCAGCTTTGTTAGGCTTGCTTGCTTTTTCTCACCATCTGTACTGTCTTCAGTGGTACAGCTCTCTCTTCTAGGACTATGAGGCTCTTGGTGAAGGGACACAGGGTCTCAAGGGTATCCTTTATTGTACAGTCTTCTTGATTGATGGTACTGAGATTCCCCTTTGAGCCCTTAGGCTATTGGCCCCCAAAACTAGCAGGAGAGCAACACTGACCAATTCCCAAGCTTGACTGCAAATCAGTCAATCATATTGGGTGGATTCTCAAAGTATTTGTAACAAAGCAACCAACCTCTTCAAGTAAATGAAATAGATTGATCCCAAGGCAGACTGGGCATCAACCAATAACTTTTGGTAGGATTGTAAACCGAGGCCAAAATGTCACATGCATGTGAAGACAAGCCCGTTGCACAGAACTATCATACAATGTGGAGACACCAAGGCAAGACTCACTGCCTGCTTAACTCTGACACATTGTTCTGAGACTTTAACTCTTTACAGAAGTAGAAAGCCTCATCTTTCTCTCATGGAGAGGCTGGTGGTTTTAAGCCGTTGATCTTCGGGTTTGCAGCCCAACGCGAGACCATTGTGCCACCAGGGGTCCTGTTGAAGAGCTTCAGGAGAACAAAATTCAGTGAAGAAAACTGGGTTTCAGACAGTACTTTTGCAACATGTGAAGATCAATTTAGAACGTGTTGAGAAAGACATGCAATACCACATCATGTTTGCCTTGCTTCTCGCCCCAGCCCCGTGGTACTTTTATACCTGTCTGTGTTGCTCAAAGATGATCTGTGGGGTGTGATTGTTTGGCTAATTGGCCAGCAGGGCTGCCTGGACAACGCTGCCTGGATGGACATTAAGACAACAAAGGAGATCGTGCATCCTAATTATTACACTTTGTTTAATTTGATTCTTATAGTGCAAATTTATGTATTATGACTTGAGTCGTGAAACACACTCTCAAATGCATTTTGCATTTTTGTGTAAATATGTATATGTAATTCCATGTATTCTGATCACAAGTGGGACATCAAGGCAGCCTGCATTGCTGTCCGTCTCCCCACTGGTATCACTTTCAAATAAACTTATCTTTTACTCTGACTTGAAATGAGCTCTGCTGCTGCAAGGCATTGACTCTTATTAGAGGGAACAACTAACTGTATTTTTTGAACATCCTAAGCAAAGAAAACTTGCATACAGCTTGCAAATGTTCTCTTTGAAATTATAGATAAACTTATCTTGGTTATATATTACCATCTTATGCTAGTTATTTTGTCCCAGGCTGGGGTCATTCTTTATCAAATTTAAAAATTAATATCTATTTTCAGACATAATTTGTATATTATTATGTATTCCAAACCTTAACTTTTGAGTACATGTATATATTATATATTATAATGTATATATTATAATTTATATATATATTAGATTAGATCATATGTTCCATGATTTTGAGCACTATTTGTACCTTTATTCCTAGCATTAAGGGCATAAATTAACCCATTGTAAACACTCAGTGTTGTTGAATGAATGAGTGCTTTTACAAAAACAAGTATATTACTTGAAAATGCTAAATGAGCTGCTCAATTTATTCAGAATATTTAAGGTTTAATAGGGTAATATGGCAACAGCAGAGATACTTCAGTTTATTTGACCATTATATTACCATTATATTTGGGACTCTCGCCATCAATTTCCTACTCTCTGAAGTGCAATGCAATCTAAATCCCGTCTGTAACTTAATATTCTCCATCCACCAAATATATTTCTTTTTTCAAAAATTGTTTGGAGACCCAATGGGTGAGTATTCAGAATTATTTTAGATAACACTCAGTTTGAAAAACTTACATAGTGAACGTACAGAGCACATTCTCCTGTATTTTGTTCTGTCACCCCATGGGTTGTTGTCTGGCTGAGCCCCAAAGCAATTCCAAATTCCAGCATCCAGAATTTTATATGACGCTTACCTGGGACAAAGACTGCTTGTGCTATTTTCAATGATCACTTTCTTTCATGGTCTGGCACATAAAAAATGTAGACTTTCCTCCCTCTATTTCTGAATAATGGATTTTAAAACTATATTAGACATCTCCAACATAATATAAACTTCAGGAGTATGTGGTGGAATATCTTAGGAATGCCTTGCCAATAAACACAAAGAAATAATCAGCCCACACTTTTGTTTTATTAGCCTTCCCTACTCCCAGGAGATACAACAGTGGTAAAATTAATTCATGCAACACTCTTTAGTATGCGCCAGATAAGACAGATTATTCACTGTACTTCGGTGACAGCTTGATAGTGGTATTTTGCAAATTTATGTCAAATGCAAAAGCCAAACTCTGTACAATTATGTTGAGAGATTTGGGGGGGGGGGTTCAGAAGTGCTATATGCTTACCTAGCAGAAGGAGTGAAGGTAATGCGCCTTTCCTTCATTTAAGTTGTACTTAATTCAATCTGAAGGGACACGAGTTCAGAGCATAGGGAAGAAAGAATATTAAGAGAATCTGAAAGAAAAGAGATAAAATGGGTAAAAATAAACTTTACTTCAATATCAAAGGCGAAGTCTCATCCTGGAGACCTCGAAGACTTATTTCCTCAATGTCTTTGCTATTTTCTAGAGACTCGGTACACGTATGTAACTTTTCTTCTTTGTAGTCTCAGACATAAGTTTACCCCTCCTGGTGTGGCTGCTTCTTTGATAAAGAATTACTTTTCCTCAGGTCATTTGACATTTGGCTTTGATACTTTGGAGATACTTATTATTACTTGAGTAATTGAGGTGCCTTTGTTGATCCCCATAACAGAAGTTTGGTGCTAATAAATGAATGCTCCCAAGACCAGAAGGCCTACTGCGAAGTCAGATATCAACTGACCTCAAAGATGGGGAGCATTGTTCAGTCAAGCACGTCTATGCAGCGAGGCCCCGATAAAGACCACATAAGGAAGACTGCGTATGAAGACTGCATATTGAAAGCAGGGAAAACTGCGCATGGAAGCTGCACAGATGTCTTGGGTGATGAAAGACATGGACGGACATGAAAAACAGCACAACGTTTTGGTTGGGACCATCCTGGGTCTTGCCTCATGTGTCCTTTTGGTCCTATATTGTTTTGCTCTAGTCAAGCTTTGGTCTTAAGGATAACTTTTACTATAAGATTTGTAAATCATTCCAGCAAATTATGAAACCAAAAGGAGAGGTAGGTGCCAGCAAGTTCAAAGTGAATGAGGCTGGGAATCCCTGAGCTTATGGCTGGGATCCTGAGGTGATAGAGGAAAGCCCAAATTTATAGCCAATGGATAAAAGTGATCGTTTCTTGTGGACTCTCATTACGGTAGCTGTGGCTGAACTTTCGGATTTACGTTCAGTGTGGCAGGATGTGTCTTTTAGTTGGTTAGCTCTGATCTAGCTCCAGGTGTCCAGGGTCAGAGGAAGAAGTGCTCAAGGACAACTGATGTCTGACTTGTTAAATGCTCACAGCTTCTGAGAGTCCCTCACACTGTCAAACATGCATTCATGTTTCAAGCCTAAGGAGCTTCAATCAAATCATTTCTCTATCTTGTTGTTAGGAGTCATCATGTCGGTTCCAACACATTAGCATCCTTGTGTACAGCAGAAGGAAGCTGCCCTGTCGTGTCATCCTCTCAGAGTGAGCCCAGAGGTACAGTCCCTGTGTCAGTCCTGCTCATTGAGAACCGTGTGCCTTTCACTGGCCTTCTGCTTGACCAAAGAGAATGTCCTTCTCCAGGGACTGTTCTCTTCGGGCAACATCTTCAAAGTAAAATTTCTCTATCCCAACCCCAAAACTAATGCTCTGCCCTCATCAATGCTGACCCCCTGTGGGTTTCTGAGACTGTAATTGTTTAGTGAGTAGAAAGCCCAGTGATTGCATGTAGTCATGCATGGGGGGAGAAAACTTCCTAGACCTCTGAACTATCTTTCCCTATCTCTTTGCTCTGTCATCCGTGCTGCTCAGAAACATTTCTGTACCTTCATCTTACCATTTGATCTCTCTTTTGAGCCATCTACATTAGTTTTTGGGTTTTTATTATTTTTATTGTCTGCTTTCTTTTCAATTGAGATTTCCATCTGTGTTACCCTGCTATCATTTTCTAGGAAGAGTAAATCTGTAGGTACAGTAACTTGATTAAAATTTCCTTTAGGTTATGGAGGCAAAGTTGGGGGAAATAGGCAGCTAATAACAATAATTACAAGAATGAAGAAAATATTCTAAAATTAATTGTGGTGATTAAGGTTAACAAGCGGCCATCTAGCTCAGAAGCAAAAAAGCCCACATGGAAGAAGTACACCAGCCAGTGCGATCACGAGGTGCCAAAGGGACCAGGTATAAGGCATCATGCAAAAAAAAAGATATATGTGTGTGTATGTATATATATGTGTGTGTGTATATATGTATGTGTGTGTGTATATATATATGTGTGTGTGTGTATATATATATATACCATATTGAATGAAGGGGGAAGTGCAGAGTGGAGACCCAAGGCCCAAGTGTCAGCCAATGGAGATCCCCTCACAGAGGGGTTCAGGAGAGGAGATGGGTCAATGAGGGTGCGAGGTAGTACTGATGAAGAACACAGCTTTCCCCCAGATCCTGGATTCTTCCTCCCCCCAACTACCATGATCCGAATTCTACCTTGCAGGGCTGGATAGGGCAGAGGTTGCACGCTGGTACATATGAGGGCTGGAGGCACAGGGAATCCAGGGTGGATGATACCTTCAGGACCAAGGGTGTGAGGAGCGAGGCTGGGAGAGTGGAGGGCGAGTGGGTTGGAAAGGGGGAACTGATTACAAGGATCCACATGTGACCTCCTCCCTGGGAGAGGGACGGCAGAGAAGGGGGGAAGGGAGACTCCAGAGAGGGCAAGATATGACAAAATAACGATGTATAAATTACCAAGGGCACATTAGGGAGGGAGGAGCGGGGAGGGAGGGGGAAAAAAAAGAGGACCTGATACAAAGGGCTTAAGTGGAGAGCAAATGCTTTGAGAATGATTGGGGCAGGGAATGTATGGATGTGATTTATACAATTGATGTATGTATATGTATGGATTGTGATAAGAGTTGTATGACTCCCTAATAAAATGTAAAAAAAAGAAAAGAGGAGAAAAAAAAAGAAAATGATTAGGGCAAAGAATGTACATATGTGCTTTATACAATTGATGTATGTATATGTATGGACTGTGATAAGAGCTGTATGAGCCCCTATTAATTTGTTTTAAAAATTTGTGGTGATTGTATAACTCTTCTTGATGTGAATGAGCTCTTGAATTGTATGCTATATGGATTATATATCAATTAAACATTTTTAAGCCAACACAGGTGGTTCCCTCAGAATATCACGTTACACTTTCTTGCTCACTTATCATGATTTCAACTTATTGTACCATACCATTCTAATATTCTGCCCAGATTGGTAACTAGAGAACTGGCGCGTGTGTAAAGACTGACCACCATACTCCTTAGCCTCGAATAGGAGGGCAGCATATAGAATGCCCTCCATAAATTGAGCAACTCTATTAGCATAAATTTAAATTTTAGATCATTATGGGAGAAATGTCATCATTTAAGATCAAAATTATCATATGGGTTATGTTTTGATTTTCCCCTAAACTTTCACCAAGAAGGCAAAATGTCAAAGATGCAGGCATTTAAAAGACAGCAAACAAGAAAGAAAAGAAAAATATGTAAATATCTCAGTAAATCAGATTAAGGAGCCTTGGAGATACTTTCAGGTGGTGGGGGAGGGGGCAGGGAAGAGGAGCTGATTCCAAGGGCTATAGAAAGTAACTGTCTAGAAAAGGATGATGGCAACATAAGTCCAGATATGCCTGATACAACTGATGTATGGATTGTAATAAGCATTGTAGGAGCCCTCAATAAAATGTAAAAAAAAAAAAAGTTGTACTGCTAACTGAAAGATCCTCAGCTTAACTCATCAACTGCTCTGGGGGAGAAAGAGGAGGTTAGCTGATCTGTAAAACATGACATCTTTGGTATCCCTATATGGGTTTTCTATGAATCAAATTTGACTCAATGGCAGTGAGTCCTGGGTGGATAAATAAGAAAAAAAGGACTCCAGTGGTGTAATGGTTATGCATTGGGCTGAAACATGCATGTTTGGCAGTTCAGAAATACCAGCAGCTCTGAGGGAGAAAGACCAGATTTTCTACTCCCATAAACAGGAACAGTCCCAGAAACCCAGAGTCGATCACTCTAAGTCAGCATTGACTCGATGACAGTGAGAGAGAGTGGCCTTATCAGATCACCATTGGATTGTTTATTCAAAGGTCAGGGGTTCAACTAAACCAATCTCTCCAAGGAAAACAGACTAGGGTGTCCATCTCATAAAGATTTATAGTCATAAACTCCATAGAGGCTCTCTCTGAGTCAGGATCAACTCAATGAGAATGTTTGTTTGGTTGGTTTTAATATAGTATATCAGAATTGCTTCAGGTTCAAACTAATGATAGCTAATAGCTGAAATGTAAAAGACATACCATGAATAATAAAAATAGCAAAAACTGTTATTTTATTTTGAGAGCAGAAATTTTAGAGATGGAGATTTGTAACGATATGCTTCCATGGATCTGATGGAATTTTGGGGAACAATAAGAGCTAGTGAAATATTAGCTTTATTTTCAGAGTGATAACAGGATGGCTATAGTGATTCCTGATTTCATACATGGAGTTTATCATACAGTTGGAGGAATAAAGAGGACCATGTCTTTCCTATGTCTTCTTAGCACAAAAAAAAACTGAGAGGCCTTCATGAGAAATCTCATATATCTTTTTGGCCAGAAGTGTGTTACATTCCCATTGCTTACCCCAAAGCTGGCAAAGAATAGGAAATTGCTGGGGTTGGGGAAAACCAATCATCTGGTGGATGCTTGGGAAGGATGCACCAGCACTTTTCATTACAGTCATTCTTTCATCATACATTACACTAAAAATATGAATATTAAAATGCAGTGGTGTCACTACGGTTGATTGGTATCTCTCAGTGTGATTACTCATGGGGTCATCTCCTCAGACCTTCTCTACAAGATCTTAGAAAACATTTGTTGCAATGTTCATTATTGATTTCAATCAGATTATCAAAAAGTAGAACAAAATCCATAGAGTAAATTCCTACTCACAGTGACCCTGAAGGGTCTGTAAATATTTGTGGAGCAGACATCTGTTTTTTATAGAGTGGCTGGTGTGTTTATAGTAGCCCAATGCCCAACACACAATATCACCAGGGATCCTTACTCATAGAATACTGATATAAATACCATGGAAAATTGTTTAAATATAATATTTTAGATAATATGAATATTAACAATACAATTGTTTTGTAAAATTTTCTATAATAAACTACCTTTATTACAACAGTATTGTATTGCTGACAGACAAACCTACATGATTTGAAGGGTCTATCATTGTAATAATAACACCCTTGGCTAGAGTTCTTTAGGAGATTCAAAGAGCAAATTAGCATATTGTATGTATGCTAATTACCATTAGCATTCAAAGAGAAAATTAGCATATCATAAGCAAATTTAGTCTGGTAAGTATATTGACACATGTAAGCTGGGCTGATAAAGAGGTTTTTATGGCTATAACTAACTACAGAGATAGTTTTATTAAAAATAGTACATTTTTCTGAAATATTGTAAAAAATTTTATAGAGAGTCATTTTGTTATCACTCCTCTGATAGCTTCACCTGGTGTGATATTCACTCTATCTGCCCAACTAATGACACTACTGCAAAAGGAAACATACTTAGCTTTTCTCAAATGGACAGATTCCGTGATCAAATTCAGCATCTTTGGTAAAAGTTAACTGTTATCAGGCTCATGTTTGAATTTTTACATTGTATACTAAGGGTTAGCAAAATGTAGTCATTAGGCCATTTGTGGCCTTTAACCTGATTTTGTAGAACACATGAACTTTTTTTCCCCACAGTTTTAATGATTATATGTTATCTGTATAAAAGTCCTCATTTTGCTCTTGCCCTCCAAAATTTAAAATATTTACTGTGATCCTTTAAAGAAGCTATTTGTCATCCCTTGATATATATGACCTGAGGCTAAGTGACAAATTATTAACACCATTAAAAATAATGTACATTGGCTAATTATTTTTAAATGCCAATTGTAGAAAGGAGTTGATTGTTGGGTTCCTAGGGTAGCAAGCTTGCAGGTTGTGACAGGGAGGTGTTGCTGTGGGGTGGCCTACCTATATACTTTTGAACAGAGTTCTTGCTCTCCTTCCCCTTTTTATAAGGGCTTAGAAAGACTCCGCATAAACTATGGATGTGAAAAATTGCTTTTTGTGGCTGCACACGGTCCCTCTCTGCTCTCACTAATTGCTACAGCATTCCTTTTCAGGATTGCTAGGGTGACCTTGTAAGTCAACAGTCCTAGCTTGAAGCCTACATTGTTTGCCATAAGGTCCTTGCTTCCCACTGAAGGGTTTAGATAATGGCCTTGATACTGCCACTGCCAAGACTTGCTTTATATGCAATCCTCCTCAAATGAGCTCTTTTGCTGCTATTCTGGACTGATTTGTGTCTGTCCTCAATTTCAAAGTCTCCTTCGTATTTGAAGGCAAATTTCAAGTTACTGGTCCATGCAGTGACCACTGTGGTCATCAGAGCATGTCTTCATCCCATGGAGTCTTCAAAACCTAACAGGACTTCAAGAACGGATGTTTTACTCCTCTAGAATGAAACTTGTTTTCTGACGTTTCCGTTTCTTTGTCTCAGAAAGAAGGGACTAGAAAGATGATGCTGCCATTCCTCAGGGATCATTACTTTATCCCTGAGAATATGCCAAAGCTTATAGAAACAATCCAAAGGAGAACTTACTACTTGTGATTTGGTCATTCTTGCTTGAAATTGAGTTTATGGATCTGCAAAAATGAAAATTCTATTTTCTTCTGTTTATGTGCTGTTTCTCTTTCATTATATAAATAATGTAAGGGACTAGGTATAGGGTAAACATATTTTTACTTTTCTTAGGGATCTCAAAAGACATGTGCTCCTATCAATTTTGAACGGGTGGAGCTTAGCCTGTCAATCAGATTGATGACCTCATTTGGAGGTGAATATGGAGATAAATAGCTCACTGATTGCCAGATAGATACACTCTCTTGTCTCCTTGCAAAACATCCTTGTTGATAAGCCATATGGAGTTACACTGATAGCGTCGGAACCCTGAGCTGGAGGAGTCATGTGGAGACCAAATCAGCACTGAGATGCTTCCACTACCACTGGATCCACCAGACTTTCTACCCACTGGCCTGTAATCTTCCTACATTCAGCATTATTGCATGTATTGTGTGAGTCTGAAGAGGAATTTATAAACTGGTGTCAGACATATGGGCTAATATTACACTTACAGACTTGAACTGGACTAAACTGGGGTGTTTTATTAATATACAATTACTCTTTTATACAAAGCTCTTTCTTATCTACACATGAATGTCTATGAATATGTTTCTCTAGTCAACCCAAACTAACACAAACATCATCCAGTTATTTCTGGTAATATAATCTGATTCTAATAATTCAGATGTTTGAAATGAAAACTTTACCTCACAATCCTTCACTGATTTCTCTAAATTCTTATTTAGTGACTTGTGGAGAATGGAACTGTTCCATAGGATTTTTGAGCCTGTAGTCAATCACTAGATGTATCTATTGAGGCACTTCTTGGTGAATTTAAAATACCAATCTGTGGGCTATTAGTAGAATTCTTAGCAATTTCCACCACCTCAAGACTCGAATACATAATTATAATGACCTTGTTTTCAGTATTGTGATATAGCTTATCTTACATTACATTATCATCTCTGATTTCTACAAACAATATGAGAAATCACTATATGTTGGAATTCATTCTATAGCAGTGGGCTTGTTTTTTCAGAAGGTTTATATGATAAGGCACCCACACAAAATTAGAAAATGGGAGAAACTTTTAGAATCGAACCCAGGAAATCTCACATAAATTGAATTTTGTAAACACTCTCAAGCAATGGAATGGCATTTGGTTTTGTCTTAAAGGAGGGAGTACCAAGCTCTTCTTATTTCTACATGTCAATCATAATTTCTTTTCTGAAAAAGTAATTTGAAGGGCCTTATAGCATAAATAAAAAATGAAATTTAAAAAATAATAGATTTATTTCTTGAACTTTTTGAGGTCATTTTCACAATTAATCATAAAAGCTTTAGTATTAAACACTGTTTGCTTTCCTGAACTGACTGCTACTTGAATTGGATCATTTTGAACTATATTGCTAGATTTTGTTGGGTAATAATTCATCTTAAATTTTTGCATTAAAGATCTGTTAAATCAATAGGGAGTCTATGGGTGATGCAAACGACTAATGGCTAACCCAAAGCTTGGACGTTCGGCGCCAACCAAAGGCCAGGAAACCAGTCATTGAAAACGTTGTGGCACAGTCTTATTCTGAAATATGTGGGGCAACAATGAGTTGGAATTGATTTAAAGGCAACTTCTTGTTTAAATCCAGAAAGGTATTAGACAAGGTTTTCCAAAATCAGACCCAGACATAAACATACACATGCAAGCACTTTCCAGAAAGCTGGTAAGAGAGTCAGGGAAGGGGAAACAATTGAGCAGAGGTGAGTTTTTGCCAACGGCCTAGCCTCAATTAATTCTACCATGAGCTCTGAGTGCATGTTACTCCAGAATTTTCCCTAGGAGCTCCTGTGTCCCAAGAAAGTGAAACATGCCACAGCGACAGCTGTTAGAGGCACAACACGCCAAAGCGTCTAAATGTGGCAGAGGGGTCATCTAGATGGGGCACTGAAAGTTTCAATGTAAGGATAAACCAAAAAATAGCTGCTTATGCACATTTTCAGGTTGGCTGATCTAAAGTATGCTTCATAAACCACAAGAATTAAATTTGGCTCAGGGCAAGTAAACTTGATCACCAAGTATCTTGGCTCTACTTTCTGAAGTTAACCTATAAAATTAAATGTGTTTTTTCTGCATTTAGCTAAACTGTATTTCCCCCACCCCCAGATTTGATGTTAATAGAATTATTTAAAAACATTCCAAACATAAAAGAGTTACTAAAATAAGAGTGTACAAAGCTATCAGTTTCATCTCTGAAAATAAGCTTTTATGAAGTAATATAAAAGTAATTGCCGTGGATTTTTTTTAGTTTGTTTATTATTAGTTCAAATATTTGGGCAGAAACGCAGCATAGAATTTCTGTGAGGTCGTACAGAAGGAACTAGATTTATTTAGTCAGAGGCCATAAAATTAGGAGAAAGAAGAAACTCAAAAAAAAAAGAAACTATGTGTGATCATATGTCAGCGTATAATAAAGGAATATGTTTTATATTTTACAATCGAATATTGTGTCTTGGAGTTAACACAAATTTTTATACTTAAGATGACATCAACTAACAGATAAAGAATATTATAGACGTTTCATACATATTTAATGGTGGATCATAGTAAATATACTAACATATGTTTAAAAAAAATAGTGGAATATTGACCAGGGTTGATTCTCACTTTAGTTGCCTTTTTTGATTGCTGGCTATCTTATGGAGACTCTCCTTGGCAGTCTTCAATATAGAAAAGTCCTTTCCTCTTAATTCTACCCCACATCTTGTTTGGTATTACATGAACAACAATATATAAGGGCGGTTCAAAGTTTTGTAGAAAATTCCATGTTTTCCATGACTTTTTTGAAACTCCCACAAGTCTTCCTAAAATCTGATTAATAAAATAGTTCCGTACTAATCCATATAGTAATTTTATTATTTTTATTCCTTATGGCAACAATTCTTCTTTAAAGTTTGTTTTGTGACTGTTGCTTTTCTTGAAAATGTGCTACAAAGCATATACCAATTCAATAATTTCACCCTGTACAATTTAATGAAATTGACCAAATAATTAGACTTGTGCAAGCCCTCTCCACGCTTCCTTTTGGAGTTCTTCCACCTCCATTGACATAAACTCACTGCCCCATAGAGTTCATATCTGCTCTTCTAAATTTCTATTGTCAGTTTCATCACATATAGATAATAATTTAAAGACCATACTGTCATAGACCAGATTTTTTTTACTAGTTACACTACAATTTGGGTTTAAGACAAGTGAAGGAAACAGTTTTTGGTTTAAGATTTAAAGATTATCTCAGGCTGGCATTTTAAGATATTCACCCAGCCTCATGGCTCAAAAAGTCTAGAACGAATAAGAATTTGAAAATCTGGTCAGCATCATCTGTTATTTTTTTTTAAAAAAATCAGGATTGTTCCATAGAATCTTTGATCAAAATGTTCAGTAATGGTGGCCAAAGACCTTTCCTGTTCAGGTAAAGGACGCAGTTGTTTACGGAGGCCATGCACCACATATTCTGTATCTTCTGCCTATTCCTGACTCCCCTTCCTCTGCTCCTCCAGGTGAAAATAAAACAATTATTGTGTCTTGCATGCCCATTTGGAAACTTTTAAGACTCCAGAAGCTGTGAACAAATTAAGAGGTAGAACAGAAACACTACACATGCCATTTGGCCAATTAATGGCAATGTTTTATGGACCCATGCCTCTAAAATCAAGTGACTCAATTCCATGCAGTGTTTGGTTACAAAAAGCAGTCTTAGATGCTATTTTACTTCTTTTGTGTCATTAAAGATATATCTATCACGCAAATTTTGTCAATGAAATTTTTACGTTTGTACAACTTAGCAAATACATTCATCAGCTTTGCAACTCTAACCGGAAACCCAGTACTACATAAGCCAGGATCATAGTAGTTAAAGTGTCTGTAAAACTCAAAGCCAATGAGATCACTTCTTAATTAAAGTTGTTTTCGTAAATGTTTTGAGCGATGTTCTCTAGTTGGGGGACGCCTACCTTCACAGGTCATGGCACATCCGCTGTTCTGCCCATCTTTCTTTGGTGGAGCCATATTTTCTGCCTGGCAAGCTTTCTGTGCATCTAGGCAACAATGGGAGGGAGCGCAAAGGTTTCTGATGTTTCTGGGCTCCTCTCTGATTTGTTGCCTTCTGACTGTTGTAACATTTCCAGGTCGTCAGGTAGGGCTAAGTCCTTGTTGATATATTTGGTCACTAAATTTGACATCTGTGTTTTCATTGTATCATTTGTTTGCTTATTTTCAGAGATTAGGGTATTGTATAGGACTTTCTGTCATTGGAGCACATGTTATTTTTTTAAAGGTCAGGTTTAAATAATTTACTGTTTTTTATATTTAAATCTAGGATGTTGCTTCGAGATTTGAAGTTTGCTACACCATTTTACTTCATGCGGCTGCTTTGTCATTGAGTCAAGTCCAACTCATGGTCACCTTATATATAGCAGAAATGGTGACAGATCCTTCCCATTATCATGATGGCTTGTATAATGGATACCACTGTCGCATCAATGTGTATTGCCCTCCTATTACAATGCTCTGCTGTGATCCACAGCTTCTCATTGTCTCATTTTCATAAGTAGATTGCCAGGACTTTCTTCCTAGTCTGTCTTAGTCTGGAAGTTCTGATAATACTTATTCACTATGGGTGACCTGATGTTATTTATAACACTGATTACACAGCTGACAGCAGGATAGCAGCCCACAACGTGCCACAGTAGAAGACACTGGCAGACGCTAAATGGGTTACCCCATAGGCATGGCAATCTTCTGACCAAGATTATTTTTATCTTGATCTTTTTAATGTAATATAGGACCTTTTCTCTAGGACTAACATTTGTCTAGAATAAATTCTCTAGTTTTGAAAATTCCTGAAGGGTAGGACTTACCTCTCAGAAATATAGTAAGGGGCATGACAATAATCCACGCTGGAGAGCTGATGTCAGTGTCTGGGTTCATAACTCGTCCTTTATTTTTGTCGAGTAGCTGTACAGGTCTCAGGCGAGTGGGGGTTGTGGCTGGGCGGGGGTGCGGATAGGGAAAAACAAGTCTGCTTGAACAAAACATTCTCTTTTGTCTTCTGAAGAGAAAACCCTATTCTTGGTCAGTGACTAATAATGTAAAGCACTCTTGAGTTTAAAAAAAATTAAACGTGGATTATAATATTTGTTGTAAGGACAATTGCTTCTGTTGGTTGCATCTTAGCAAGCCAGTTTCAACTGTAGGCTTTGTGGATGACATAAAATGCTCTCTAGGACTGCCCCTGAGTAGGATAAAACACACACTGATGACTTCCATTAATGAGGTAGAGCAGGAAAGGCTTTACAAAGATTTCAGGGTAGTTTTCAAAGCCTCTAGGAGCATCATCTTTATTGTGCCAAGGTACTTAGCTCAGCTGTCAGTTATTCTCTTAAAATGGCACGTACATGATATATTATTCCCACATGTAAGAGAAGCAGGAAAAGAATTTTAAATGCAATTTGCATTAATGCAATCACATTGCCAATTGAATGGAACAAGGGAATACAGCATGGTTTGAAATCAGGAAAGTTGTGAGTAAGGGCTGCTTCCTTTCACTAGAGTTACTCAATGTACACGTTGAACAAATGATACCAGAAACTGGACATATGAAGAACATGGCATCAGAATTATAAGAAGGCTCGTTGACAAATTTTGATGTGCAGATGACACAGCGTTTCTTGCTGAAAGCACAGAGGACTTGAAACACTTACTGGTAAAGGTCAAGGAATACATGTGGGGAACCAGCCTGCACAATTGAATGGGTTGTGAAATAGAAGGGAAAAGTAAAGAAATTGCAGACAAGGCATGAAAGGGCTTACCTCTTCCATGAGAACTGGAACCAGAGAGGGGTTAATGTTTTCTCCCACAAGCTTATATAATCGTGGGCATGTAAGCCATGTCATACACATATGTACCAGGAAGAGGATTATTTAGATGCATACACATAAAAGGAAGGGGATATGCTAAGGACATACATGTAACAGGAATGTGCATATATAACAAGATGGGTGAATTTTAGAGTTAAGATGTGGCTCTTGATGGAGGACAACCTTTAGGCAGGTAACCTTCAAGCAGTTAACCGACAAGGGTATAGCAGCAACCATGCGCTTGCCAGGAGCACCTTAAAACTGCCATTCTAACTGGGGACATTGTGGGGAATTACTGTCTCTTAGGAGAATGTGACTAGGATGCATCTCCAACTCACGAGCGTGAAGGCCTTCCTCCACCACAATCTGTCTCCCAGACTCCTTAGAGATGAGCAGAGAATTTGTCCGCATACACTCCCTTCCCACTTCTCAGTTTCCCAAAAATACAGCCTTCAGCAAGGACTACAATGCAATGTAAAGAAAAATATTCTCACAATTGGACTACTTTGGAAGAATGGGACTAATGTCCATGGTAAATGGACACAGAATGCAGTCATTAAAACATTTTCTTTTACTTGAATCTATAATCAACATTCATGGAAGCACTTTAAGAAATCAAACAACATTTTGAAATTGCACAAATCTGCTGCCCCAAACCTCTAAAGTTGTAAAGAGAAAAGCTATCAATTTGAGGACTGAGGTGCACCTGACCTAAGCCATATTATTTTCAAATGCTTCCTATTCATGTGATAGCTAGACAATGAGTAAGGAAAACAAGAGAAAACTTGGTGTCTTTAAACTCTGATGTTGATAAATGCTATTTAAAATACTTGGAAATAGAACAGACATCTGTTTTGGAAAAAATACAGCCAAAATACTCCCTAGAGTGAGGATGGTGAGACCCGGACCCATGTACTCTGAACTTGTTATGGGAACAGACCCATCCCAGGAAAAAGACATCGCATGAAGCAGAAGGTGGCTAAACAGTGGAAGACTCTGAAGGACATGGACTGGCACAATGGTTCCCACAAAAGGCTCCAACAGCAATGGTTGTTTAGATGGTGCACAACTAGGCAGCGTTTATTGTTGTTCATAGGATCACTACAAGTTGATGGCACCTAGTAACAACAACAGATTATTTAAAAGACATGCATTTCACTCATATCACAATGATTCATAGCCTAAATTGTTTTCTTATATGCTAATGTGTTTATTAAATAGGCCAACCGAATAGTTAAGATGCCCATGCTGCTCCACAAAGTCCCGGTCTTTGTGAATCCTCTTGGTCTAATTCTTCCTGCAGTAGACAAAACAGCTGTGCTCTCTCTCTTTTCTTTTTTTGTTACCGAATTTATAGGAAAGGCTATTAAATATTACTCTGGATGTATAATGACATTAAGTCATTTAATTAATTTTACCCAATGTAACATTTCTGAACCACTTGTAGCTTAGACTATGCTCTTTTAAACATAGAGTTCAAATCAATAAGCAAAGGAATTTTGTAATAAGATGTGTGTAATATGCCCGGGCCTTTTTTGATTATTGATAACACAGATAGTGCACTTCTCAATCGAGAAGAGAGGACGTCTTTGCACAATTGTATCAGAGGTGATTGTAGCTAATAAAGGTGATACATCTGTTTCTGGCTTTATGTGTTTACCTCAGGAATATAAGTAAGCTCTCCACCAGTTTCTTTCAATTTTGCAACTGTGTATGTGCCTGTTTACATCAACCATGAGAAAGGTCACATTTCCCTGCGTGTGCTGGGGTCCTCGGTGTAGTTGGGAGTAGATTCTCCTAGTAGCATTTGTTTCTGTGATATTGCCTCTGATTGTATTTACATTTTGAACAAATAAACAAAACTTTGATGTCAAAAGTTAGACTTTCTTTTTTTCTTGCTAATTCTCCCTAACAAAATTATTTTATTAACAATTCATGTAGCATTTGAATACTTATGTGTGCATGCACACAGGCATCTTGTACATGTTTTACTGATAAATTATCTACATTTAGTTTTTGTTTCACTAAAATACAATGATTTAATGAAATTGATTATTAGTAGAAATTTCTTTTAAGATATAGGGATATGAGTAGATATTTTCGTCTTGAAACTTGATATATTTTCTTACAGTCTATATATTCTAATGGAGCTGCGGGACTAAAATCAATTTCAAAATACCTTGGTCTTGATTTGTTTTATTAATTAAAATAGCAACTTCCTCATCCTCCCGGAATGAGAAAACAACATAATTGGAGAATAACTTTGTAGATTATTATTATCATTTGATGACATTTCCTATATTCCTAATATAATAAAATATTTGAGTAAGAAAACTGAACATTAATCAAATGTATCAAAGATAACGTCATATTCACGATTGCCGAAGACAAAGCGGGTGCATAAGCAAATGTGGTGAAGGAAGCTGATGGTGGCCGTCTATCAAAAGGTATAACATCTGAGGTCTTAAAGGCTTGAATATAAACAAATGGCCATCTAGCTGAGAAACAACAAAGCCCACATGGAAGAAGCACACAGCAGCCTATGTGATCATGTGGTGTCAATAGGATCAGGTATCAGGCATCAAAGAAGCAGAACAAAAAATCGTATCAATGTAAATGGGGAATGGAATGTAGGGTGGAGACCCAAAGCCCATCTATAGGCAATTAGACATCCCCTAACAGACGGTTTTGGGGAAAGGATGAGCCAGTCAGAGTGCAGTATAGCACCGATGAAACATTATTTTCCTCTAGTTCTTTAATGCTTCCTCCCCACCCACCCACAATATCATGACCCCAATTCTACCTTACAAATCTTGCTAGACCAGAGCATATACACTGGTACAGATCAGAGCTGGAAACACTGGGAATTCAGGAAAGATAAACCCCTCAGGGCCAATATTGAGATTAGCCATATTAGGAGGGTCAGGGGAAGGTGGGGGGAAAAAGGGGGAACTGGTCACAATGATCTACATATAACGTACTCCCAGGGGAATGGACAACAGAAAAGTGGGTGAAGGGAGACATTGGTCAGTGTAAGACATGAAAAAGTAATGGTAATTTATAAATTATCAAGGGTTTGTGAGGGAGGGAGGGTGGGGGAGGGAAGGGAAAAAATAAGAAGCTGTACCAAGGGCTCAAATAGAAAATGTTTTGGAAATGATGATGGCAATAAATGTGAAAATGTGCTTGACACATGGATATATGTATGGATTGTGATAAATTGTATGTGAGTCCCCAATAAAATGATTTTAAAAATAAAGATAAAGTCATATTTTGTTCTACTCATTTACCAACAAAGGAGCAGAAAAATCCTTACTAATGAATCTAAACTATGCATTGCTTGTTATTAATACATGTATACCTTACCAAAGAAATTCCAAGATTTTTGGTCTCCAAAGAAAGGGATTTGTCAATGTGAGAAAAGTGCTGTTCCTTTAGTGCATCATTACTTCAAACTGCTGAGTGTTCTTTCTTTTGCAGTCCTAAATGTAATAAAACGAGGAGCCCTGCTGGTCTAGTGATAACCAGGTGGGCTATGATCCACAAGGTCAGCAGTTCGAAACCACCAGTAGCTCCTCAGATAAAAAGAGAGTTACAGCCTCAGAAACTCACATGCACAGCTCTACGCTCTCCTATAGGGTCTGTAGGTGTCTGCGTTAACTCCGTGGCAGTGAGTTTGGAAAGGAAATAAAAGGGACCCTGATAGCATAGTGGGTTACTTGTTGGGCTACTAACCACAAGGTTAGCAGTTCAAAAACACCAGCCATTCCTCAACCAAAAAGATGAGGCTTTCTGCCCTTGAAAATAGTTACAGTCTTGGAAACCCATGCATACAGTTCTGGCACACCGTACAGAGTTGCTCTGAGTATAACTTGACTGTGGAAAGGAGCTTGCTCTGGGATAGCTGATCTACTTAAGCCCTGGTGGCACAGTGATTGTGTTAGGTGGGCTCTCTGGTGAAGCAGAATCAGTGTTCATGTATGTGTTGAATATAGAAAGAGATATATACCAAGAAATGGATTCAACAGTTGCATAAATACATAATTACAGTTTGGCTCAAGTCAGGCATCTTGTGACTTGTGGAAGCTGATGAACAGAAAGCAAGTTGATGAATCACATAGAAAGCAGGTAGCACAAGCTGCTGGATGCAGAGGTCCAAAGTGGGCTGGATGAATCAACCATGCGTCGTCCACTGATGGCTCTTGGGATAAGCAAGGGACACAACAGAAGATAGAGGAACCAGATACAGAAGGTGAAGGCCAACTAGGATTCAATGTTGCTTGTTTTTTCACTCTTATTCTAAAAGGCTTATGACACCAAAGAGGTGTCATCGGCTGAGGACCAGTTGATAGGTTGGGCTCTGCCCCTACCCTTACCACAGAGGGCTTAGTTAGCATAATGCCTAGTCATCACTGACCATCTTTTGTCAACTTGGCACCTGTACATAACCCTTTACATCTACATAATCACCAAAGACAATAATAAAATCATACGTGGGTCTAACATGATACAACTGACATAAGCATAGCTGAAAATACACTAACCACATTTTTATCTTCTGGACCTGGTGATATAGCTGTTGTTGGGGTTTAGAATTACCTTCTCTCACTACGGATCCCATATTTCCTCTGCCCTCAGGGGGTACCTCAACTGATCATGCTTCTTTGCCTGGTGGGGTGACCCAAACCTTTATTCTTGAAGAGTCTGGGCTATTAGAAGTTCTGTGAGCATTGGGTGCTGTAGTTGACCAGTGGCTTCAGTCACAGGACATGGCAGTGTTAGGTCTCTGGGGTGGTTTACCTCGGTTCTTGCTTCACGACACTGAAAGAATTCACACAGCAGACGCACTTTTGTAAATCCAAGTGCCTCTTCCGAGGGAAAGGGAAGGTGCGGGTGTTATAGTCTCAGAAAGTACAAGCTCTTTCTGGAAAGCACACGAGGCTGCGTGGAGACCACATGGAGCTCGCGGCTGAAGATGGCTCTTTCAGGGGAGTGTGGAAAAATGCATGGATGGACGGCTTGAACAAGGGCGAGGAACCTACATGCGGAGCCAAGAGAAGGAAATCCCATGAGAGTGAGCAGGCTGCAAGCAGGCACGCAGGTGTGTTGCCCGCACACAGGAGGAATTTCGCCCGCCCCTCACAAGAGCTCAACTGACAGAGCGAGAGAAGGGACCGTGGCCTGGTTGTAGCCCCTCTCAGCCCCATCAGCTAAGGAGGCGTGGGGAGAGTATTTCTGACTTCATTGGCTGGGTTTAGGTATTCCTGTGTGATGTCACATATCACATGGTGGGTGTGCCCAGGGTTGGCTTCCACCTGGCCTACATGGGTTGGGTCTGAGCATCCTCAGTTCTCGATTTTCCCATATATGTCTAATTAGTGCCCATTTTGTTTGTTTGTTTGTTTTTCCCCCACCACTCCTTCCTTGTGGCATGGAAGGCTAATTTTCATTGATGTAGGCATTCTGGAAGACAACCCCCTTTATCCCTAATCTACCAACCTGTGACTGGTACTAAGAAACAACGTAAAGACTCTCCTGGTTTCTAGGCATATTCTTCTTGGCCATTATTACACAATACTTATCCAGTTTCCTCCTGAAATCAGGATCAGGCACACCATTCAGTTCCATAGTACAAGTTCTTTGCTAGTTGATCCAGAAGCATGAGAAATTCAAAATGGCCAGCAGGCAATTTTAACAGCCAGTTCAATGGAATCTACTATATCTCCAGGTGGGAATATTTCCTCCTTGGGAATTGAGGCCTCCACATCTGAAGATCATGGGGCTCACTGACGGGATGCAAAAAGATAGCGAGGGAGTTATTAGGAAGAGTAGTGAGTAGTGCTACTCTCATTTTCACCCCGTGGTTCCTGGACCCATGAATCCTGGCTACTGGAGGAATAGTTCCATATATTGGCTGCTGTTTTCCAGCACACATAATTTCCCCGAGAAAATTGCCTCAAACTTTGCAGGGTTGCCACCAAGCTGGAGCCATAATTAGGCCTTGAGAAGTCCAGTCCATCGTTAGAAAGCCAGCTGCCTCGAGATGATCAGTAGAGTCCATGAACGCAGCTCACTGCCGCACTTCATTTGCTCTGAAGTTAGTCTCTTGATCTTAGGTGATGCTGCACAAAATACCATGTTAGTAGATGAGGCATTCTATAAATCAATAAATAGTAGTTTGGGTAGAAGCACTGTGTGCAGAGAAAGTTCGTCTGGATCCAGAGTAAATTTCTATTCCAGTAAGAACACTCCGTTCTGCAGATTTGAATCAGACCATTCTTAACCCAATCCAGAGTATTTCTGGTTGTAGAGGTCAAGTAAATACTTAATAAGCTTTCGCACTCTTTCGCTTCCAAAGTCACAGTGCCTATGTAGCCAAGGCCATAGGTGCATACAACCCAGGCCATTCTGATTACCACTTCGACTTTGCTGTCCATTACAGTATCCATGCCCATCTTGTCTCTGTAGATTGAGTGCTGCCATGTACCCTCGACCCCCTCAGAGTCCAATCAGTCCCATTGAAGGCAAGTGTCTTAGTCACTTAGGGCAGTTCCCACTATCAAGCCTGACAGATAAAACATAGCAATCATAGGAGTCTCCATAGATGCTAGGGCTCTCTTCATACACTTGTTTCTCACGGTTTGGGTAAAATGACACACTCTTTATGGGTTTATCCTAATAAATCCAATGTACTAAAGCTTTTATATATCTTCTATTGTATATCAAGGTAGTTTTGGTACTTCAACTTGGTTCAGGCCATCTCACAAGCCATGCTTCAGCAAACCAAGAAATTTATACAATTAAATACTCTCCTAACCTCTCCAGATGGAACATTGAATGAAGAATCTCTATTTAGAGGACCCAAGTTGATAAACCCTGACTGATGTTCCTTGTACCATAAATTCAAAATGTTTGTTCCTCTACCTTTATCCCACACTTAATAACAATCCCCACACATATTCTCCAGATTTCTGTCTGTAAATATTAGAAAATTCTTGCAGTGCTTTAGGAGTATAGTGCACTTCTTACTGGGTCACCTCCTGGACTTTCAATTTGGAGGCTCTCTGTGATTTAAATCTGGTTGTAGGTCTGGAAGCTATAATGGCTGGACAGGGTGTTTCCTGGGAACCTGAAACCTTATCTTGTAAGGTATTTGCCTCAGACCACACTCCAGCGACAGCCCCCAGGTGACATAACAGCATGTGTAGTTGGGATGTCCCCACTTGTGAGTAGAGGGGAAATGGTCCTACTGAGAGTGGATTAAACTTTTCTAATGGGTGGTGGATTGGTGCTGGTGGCTTGTATGGCCCAGTGGAATCTTAAGATCCAATGTCTCCATCTCCTGGAATATCAGCCCATATCCTCATTCCAAAGTTTCAGGTTCCACACTGTAATTTCACTTTCATATCAGACACCTTTCTAGGTTGAGAACTAAGCTACTCATATGATAAGACCCTTGAGTTTGGTTTTTGAAAATATCAATTCTGCTATTAAAAGAAATTAAACTTTTTTTTTTAAAGGCTGGTTTTCTTGTTTCCACAAGCAAAAGTTTTGAAGTCATTTATATGGCATTTAACTCTGGCTTTCAGAGCTCTCAATTCATCTCTTTCCTTTACCAGCTTGTCTATTGCAAGAAGTCAACCAACCAACTTGCCTATACTTATCATCCTGACAAAACTGTAGAAGGATATCGGACACAGGATCACCCAGAGCCTCCCTTCTCTCGAGCACTTGATCTCTCAGGGTGCTGTTTGGGTACTAGCTTGGCCAGTTCATGTCATGGATCAACAGTACCCCTTTCCTCATAGTGACAGGGTCACATATGCTTACAAATGCAGGGTTCTCAGTGCCTTCAGAGATAATTAGATCTCAGAACGAATTTAGAAAACTCATCTTTATAATTTTGTTTCTCTAGGACCACATCCAGTACCAGATGTATCAGTCGGGTTTTCTAGAGAAGCCAAATCAGTGAGGGTTGTATGTGATAAATTTATATCAAAAACATTTTCAAGAATGTTGTCTTGCTTGGATCCACAATCAATTCTCATAAAAACAGCAATCAAGAGCTCAAAAGACACATTGTGTTAGGCAAATCTGCTTCACAAGACCATTTTAGAGTATTGAAAAGCAAGAATGCTTTTGAGAGGGCTAAGGTGTACAAGACCCAAGCCATGGTATTTTCAATTGCTCCATATGCATGTGAAAGTTGTATATTGAAGAGGAAACACTGTATACGAATGGATTCATTTAAATTATGGTGCTGGATAAACATATTGAAATTACCTCGGACTACTCAAAGGACAAACAGATCTGTCTTGGAAGAAGTATGACCAGTTTGCTCCTTAGAGGCAAGCATGGCAAACGTCATGTTACCTACTTTGGGCATATTATTAGGAAAGATCAGTCGCTGGAGAAGAGCATTGTGCTTGGCTTAAGACAGGAAGATGCTCATCGAGCTGGGTTGACACAGTTGTTATGATGGTGACCTCAGGCATAGGAACAATTTCAGGGATGATGCAGGACAAGCAGCTTTTTGTACTATTGCGCAAGAGACTTTCTGTGGATCAGAATGATTTGATGGCACCGAATAGCAGCAAGATATCAAGAAATAACTTAGACAGTTGAAAAAATAGGTAAGCTCAGTCAGGTTCAGTTCAGAATTCTCCTGACTCATTAAATCTGATGAACAGGAAACAGAATTTGGAGCAGAGACAGTATGGGCACAGGCTGGTGGATGCAGAGATCTGAAACCTACTGAATGAATCCACTGTCCATGGTCATCTCTTGGGATCGGGAGACAGAACTGAAGATCAAGGAATCAGACATGTGATCTAGCTCAGGCTGAAATTTGACCCTGCTCAGTCTCTTATACAATAAGGTTTAGGACAACAGGAGGTATCATAAGGCTGTGTCCCCAATGATACATTGGGTTCCACCCCTACCTTTTCCCAGGAGTGTCTAGTTGATATAATTTCTACCATCACATTAATTAAGTTGCTTGGATGTGATCCCAAAAGTGGAAGCTTAAACCCACTAGCCACTCTATGGGAGAAAGATGTGGTACTTGCGTCTGTAAAGAATACAGTCAAAGTCTGTGCTCCATGGCTGCTATGACTTAGAGTAGGCTAAGGAGCAGTGGGTTTGGGTTTAGAGGTGACAAAGTGATGGATGCCATGTAGACAATCAGTCACCACATACTTATTCCCAGGAGTTTAATTACCTTTCTCCTTTGTCAAGTCAGAGAAAGTCACCACACAATTGTATTCATTAAATCTGTTTAGAGCTAATGCAATTACTATCAAATAGAAAATTTCAAATAAAAATGTGAGTAAATACCTATGATTAAATTTGCTTAAGGAGCAACATAATAATGGATATTTGGATGACAATGTCAATGAAATAAGGAAAACTTTATGCCAGAAAGAGTACCTTAATTATCACTGTAGTACCATAGGTTTATTTTGAATTTCTAGTTTGAATGCACACTCACAAAAGTTATTTCACTAAAACTGAGTCATGTTTAAATCAGTTATAACTCATAAGCAAGTCCCCAGTTACAATTAAGTATGAAGCAATTAGAAGAAATTGTAAGATTTTTGAAAGTTTCAATATTCCATATAAAGTAACTTCCTTGAATAGCTCTGAGAAGTCAGGCCCATACTTCTCTTCACATGTGGTTCATTTCTTCTTTTTCCCCACCCCCAACTCATCCCCCCTCCCCAGTTGAATGTTCAGTGCTCTGGATACAAATGGAGTTAGGATGCATTAATATGGCTCTTCAAATACTATTACTTAATGCGGCCATATGATAAAACTAATCCTACTTTTTACTGAGCATATGGGCTTATTCTACAGAAAGCAGCTGCAACTAATTCAGTTATATCTAAGAGTGACTCCCACCTGTCAAATGCATTTGGGTTCATTTATTCTTCCATATTTAGAGCATTCGATTGGCTCTTTTTTCTATTTATAGCAAACCATGGATTTTTAAAATATAGCTTTAGAGTGCTATTATTATTTTTAAAAGTATTCTCTTAAAGAACATCTACCCATCTCACAAAGAACCCATTTGGAAGGATAAGATGTGCATTTCTGTGTTCAGGCAGGCATGTTGTGTATATAGAATGGCATGCCAACAAATTACTTAAGCTGATCATTGCCATCATATGTTCAAAATAAAAATAAACACATTTTGTTAACTATACTTTCATTATAATAAAATTAGTTTCATTTGGTTAGTAAAATTAAGTATTACAGAAATAATTAATTGCTATAGAAGCAATGCATTTCACAATACTTTGAATTGTGCACCAATCTTAAGTATCCATTAATTTCATATCAGGGTATCCAATACACAGGATTAGATAGTTAAAAATACAATATGCACATTCATTTGAAGTGTCTTTTTAACTTATCCAAACTCTCATTATCTTTATTTCATTTCATTGACTAGCCAATATTTGGTTTATTTTCATGCCTATAGCTTGATTAGCAATAGGAAACCCTAGCTTTTTACCTATGAATTAATGACCTGAAACTAATAAACTTGTCTCTGAAAAGAGAATTTTTCATTCATGATCTCTCCCCCTCTCTTTCCTTTCTTAGACACACACACACACACACACACACATTTTTAGTTTGATGAGGTACTGCTTCCATTGAACTATGTAAAAGGGTAGTTGAAAATTGCATAGGTCTATGTCCAGACAAGTGATTTCTGGCATTCAGGATGCAGGAAGTTCATGCAAAAACATCACGTCTGTGTCAACGCCTCAAGGCCTGTGTCACTTGTTCCAGGGTAGATAGCTGGAAACTTCTCTATCATTATACCAAGAAACTGGAGTTCTTATGTTACTGGAAAAGAATGTAATAGATTTAAAAATGCAAATGTACACATGAGGTAACCTATCCTTCTCACTTGCCCTTGATCATCCCTTGTTGGGGCTTGTCAGCCAGCCCAATCACAGGTCTGTGCATCTTCTTTATCTGGGACCATAGGTTGTAATCAAGAAGAAATGAGAAACTGAAGAAAAGATATGAGCATCTGTGGTTGGGACAGGTAAAGATGGAGACATTGAGAACTCCCATCTAAATGAGGAAGCTGTGGATACATGACTGGTGGTCAGTATAGACTGACCACTGCCTCACTTGCTCGTCTTTTACATAAATAAGCCTTGACTCTCCTCTGAGGGTTTGAACACATAAATCGTGCTCTGACTCAATCTATTCAAATTTAGTGTGAGAAACAAAAATGAAACAAAGCTCATCTCAGTTTTACTTTCCTTTAGAAAATGAATGAGAGCAGCAACAACAAAAACCCTGAGGGAAACTATTATAAAAGAGTTATAAAGTTTGCTAATATAACCTATGTAGAACTTATTATACATAAGAAAATTACTAACTCTAACTTTAAATTATTGCTTTATAAATATCAAATATTTGTAATATGCCAATTACAGTAGCAAACACACTCAGAGCCCTCAAGGTGATTCTGACTCATAACGACTGTGCAGGAAAGGATAGATTTGCCTCTGTAAGTTTCCAACACTGTCACTCTTTATGGGAGTGGAAAGTGCTGTTTTCCCTCCAGCCTTTATATACACTGTGCGTTATACAGATAATAGTTATTCATAGATAAATCAGCACTGACAAAGAATCATCATAGAAGAGATTTAAGGGGCACTAATTCCATATCATGTTTAACAACAGGGGCAAGGCTCATCCAGCTTTCATCCACAATATAGCTATATTTTATGTACACATTTTAAAAATTAAGAAATGGGGAAAGGCACGAATGGATAGTTCACCAAAAATGAAGCACAAATCCCTAACAAGCATATTCTTGTGATCACTAGCCATCAGGGAGATGGAAATTAAAACCACAATGAGATACCACTTTACCTACAATATTAGTCCAAATAAAAAACAGGAAACAACAAATGTTGGGGAGAATGTGGATAGATTGTAATTTGTATACATTGTTAGTGGACTTGTAAATGCATACAGGCACTGTGGGAAATGATATGGAGATACTTAAAGCACCTGGAAATCGAAATTCCACATGATCCAGCAATACCATTATTAAGCATGCATTCCAAAGACATAAGAAACACACGTGAGTGGATGTATGCTCTCCCAGGTTTATAGCAGCATGGTTCACAATAGTAAGAAACTGGAAGCAGCCCAAATGTGCAAGAATGGATGAAGAAACTAAGGTACATACACCCAGTGGAATACTACGCATCCCTTAAACACAGTGATGAAAGTATGAAGCACCACATGACATGGATGGACATGGAAACCATTAAATTGAGTGAAGAAGTAAATCAATCACACAAGGAGAAGTATTGTATTGTCCACTACTATATAAAGCAACATCGATTACACAAATCTTAGGAATCAGTTGCTGAACAAAAGGCCAGAAGGCTACCTACAGACCATGAACTACACATCACCTCCCTTTTGTGCACTTCCCAACTTGAACGAGGAGACCTCACATTGTCTGGGGTCACTGCTTCAAATGGGAGGAAATGGGACATGAGCCTCCCCTTGAGGATATACAACACGGAGACAAGGCTGGAGCAAATCAAGGAGTGGAAGGACATCCTTGCCAGGAAACTAAGCTAAGACCAGGGGAGGGGAGCATCTACATTTTGGAGGAGACACTGATACCTCTGTTGGTGAGTGTGGTGGGTAATTTAGGAGAAGTAGCCTCACTTTGGGAAGGGATGCTAAACAATGGTTTCAGGGAACCTAGGGAGACAACGGGTCAGATTTTATGTTCTTGGATAGACTCTAGGAATACATTTCTACCAGACTCTAGGAATACATTTCTAAATAACCCTCGGTGAACCATGCCATGATGACCTTGGACGTTGACTGGGCAGGCAGCATGGCATACCAGGACCTCCACCAGAAGGTCTTCACATAGAGGCACAGCTGAATGAACTGAGTCCCACCTTGAAGTTGCCTGAAACCTTAGACTGAGGACTGGAGTGCTTAGATGGGAGAGGAAGCAGAGAGTGGACATCCAGGACTGCGGGAGTGGCAGTCATTGGACCTTGGGGGTGTCCAGTGGAAAGGGAACCAGGATCACCATATATTTGGTACCTCAGTGACCCCCTTGCAGTGACATGAGAGGTTTTTGATTTGTTTTGTTTTTTAATAATTTTATTAGGGGCTCATACAACTCTTTTCACAATCCGTACATACATCATTTGTGTCAAGCACATTCGTACATATGTTGCCACCATCATTCTCAAAACACCTGCTTTCTACTTGAGCCCTTGGTAAGAACTTCTCATTTCTCCCCTCTCTCCCCATTCCCCCTTCCCCCCCTCCCCCTGAACCCTTGATAATTTATAAATAATTATTATTTTATCATATCTTATACCATCCGACGTCTCCCTCACCCAGTTCTCTGTTGTCCGTCCTCCAGGGAGGAGGTTACATGTTGACCTTGTCATCTGTTCCCCCTTTCCCCCTCACCCTCCCTCCACCTACCTGATATCACCACTCTTACCACTGTTCCTGAGGGGTTCATCTGTCCTGGATTCCCTGGATTCCCAGTTCCTATCTGTGCCAGTGAGGTTTTGATCTACTGGGTAGGGATCTGCACTTGGAAGAATTGATCCAGGAAGTTTCCCTGGCACTGATCCCCATACTTAGGGTAAACAGCGCAATTGAATGGAAGAGAGAATGGGTTGTGGCTCAAGGTGGCACTGTGTTCACATAGATTCCTCATACCCACAGTGCCCAGAGTGCTGTGTCAATGGGAAAATTGATGACATCCCCAGTGCAATCGCCTTATATCCCAGGGAGATCATTAAAAATGTACTTCTTTGTTTTTATGGGGTTTTGTCTTCCTGCCTTTAGCTCGATTTTTGTCTTTGCTGTTTGTTTGTTTGTTTTCTGTTTATTTTGGTGGTGGTGTAGTTAAATTTATGGGGTTTTGATTTTGACAGCATAAAACCTCCAAAGTAAACCTCAGTCATACTGATCCAATGGACAAGCAGATGGATTCTGGGATTGTACTTAACTAAACCCAATCTAAAAATAGTTAGTTGTGCTTCTTCCATGTGGGCTTTGTTGCTTCTCAGCTAGATGGTTGCATGTTTACCTTCAAGACATTAAGACCGCAGACACTATATCATTTGATAGCCAGACACCCCCAGCTTTCTTCACCACATTTGCTTATGCACATATTTGTCCTCAGTGGTCATATCGGGAAGGTGGACACCCACTGATATGATTTTTTGTTCTAGGTGTTGAAGGGATCAGGTATTAGGCATCAAAGAACAAAAAAATCATATAATTGTAAATGAGGGTGAGTGTAGAGTGGAGACCCCAAACCCATCTGTAGACAACTGGACACCCCCTTACAGAAGGGTCGTGGGAGGTGATGAGCCAGTCAGGGTGCAGGGTCTCAATGATGAAACATACAACTTTCCTCTAGTTCCTAAATGCTTCCTCCCCCCACTATCATGATCCCAATTCTACTTTAAAAATCTGGCTAGATGAGAGACTATACACTGGTACAGACAGCAATTGCAAACACAGGGAATTCAGATCAGATTATCCCTTCAGGGTCCATGGTGAGAGCGGCAATACCTGGAGGTTGGAGGGAAGGTAGGGTAGAAAGGGGGAACCAGTTACAAGGATCTACATAACCTCCTTGCTGGGGGATGGACAACAGAAACGTGGGTGGAGGGAAACATCAGACAGTGTAAGATATGACAAAATAATAATTTATAAATTATCAAGGGTTCATGAGGGAGGGGAAGCGGGAAGGGAGGGGAAAATGAGGAGCTATTATCAAGGGCTCAAATAGAACGAAAATCTTTTGAGAATGACGAGGGCAACGAATGTACAAAGATGCTTGACACAGTGGATGGATGTATGGATTGCGATAAGAATTGTATGAGCCCCCAATAAAATGATTTGTAAAAAAGAATGGTTAGTTGCAATAACATGGGCTGCTCGATACGCACCCTCATGAAATGATCTCTGAGATAAAGATGCTGTAGCAAATTGTGGTGAAGAAAGCAGATGGTGCCTGGCTACCAACTGAAACAGTGTCTGAGGTCTTATGGGAAGAGTCAGCTAAGTCCACATGGGAGAAGCGCACCAGCTTGTGTGTTCCACAGATGACAATAACAAAATTCAAATATGACAAGGAAAAAGTATCAGTGCTAAAATTATGAACACCTGATTTGTAGAAGGTTATGGAGGACAGTGGAGGTTCAAAAACCACCTGCAGAGTGTCTAGTCAGATTAAGCTGCTGCCAGATCCCCTCTAGCCACAGGCAAGGGTCTCCAGCGGCCTTAGCATCAGACAGAGGTCATTGTCATCTTTATTATTCTGGATGGAACTTGATACTTGCTCAGTTGACCTCCCCCAAACAGATTTTGTTCTAGGAGGAATTAAATCTTGCTTTTCCATAACAAAAATTTCTTCCCTGGCTTTTTAAATATCGATGGTAGTATTTTCTATCTTACTTGTTATTTGCATTTTTAATCTAAATATTATTATTTTATCCTTACCACTGTATTTTATTTTTATTTTCATTTTTTTCTGTGGGAGTTACCAGTTTCTGAAGCACAGGAATGGTGGATGCATAGAGATAAAAACTGAGGCAAAGGTTTGTAAGAGATATAGGGGGGGGTGAGAGATAGAGAGGGTGAGGGGATTTCGTGAGTAAACAATGAATGTGGGAGGTGGGAAGCAGTACTAGAAATGATTGTGATTACAATTCATTTAAAGGCGATTTAACTATGGGGGTGTTAAAATGTTCTGAAATTTATTGAACAATTCTTGATATAATTGAACTGTGGAATTATATGATATGTGGATTATGTGCCATTAAAACTGTAAAAATAATTAAGTAAAATATTATGTGAATGCAATATATAGTGGTATTACCTACTGAAAGTTGTAATGCTGACAAAAAATCCACAGGAAGTTGGGTTGTCTTAATTAATATTCTCTACTTTGCCTTTCTGAATCCTAATATCCATTGCAATTACTACTCAGAGCTCATAGACCAAATTCATGAATATGGGGTTTATTAGGGAAGGTAAACATTGTAATTCCAGTGAGAAATGCTCAGGAGACTTGGGCACCATGACATGTTGCAAAGCTCTTTCAGATGTACTAAAACATCCCCAATGCGCCATGCCACTCTGCTGTGAGCCTTAACCCGGGGGCATTATTCAGTCCATTCTCCCTGAATAAATTGCCCGGAGGGAGACCCCCTCTCCAGCAAGCCTCGGCCCAGAGGTACTCAGCTCCAGTTCTGTGGGTCAGCAAGTCCAACTTCCTCAGTAAGCCCAGTAAGCCTGCTTCCAGTCAGTCAAGTGGAAAAAAGCACTCAGCTGTACTTGCTCCATGGGTTTGTATCCACCACTCCATTCAAGCTCTGGTACGTGGCTCTGCTGCTCTTTGATTTTATAGCTGTCTTATGGATCTCAGCGGTTCACTGCACAGGGATTTGAGGTCCAGAGGATGTGCTCTACTCCAGGATCGTGCTGGTAATGAGATCCCTTCTCCTGCTCCTCAGTGGGCTCCTTTTATACAAAGCAGGAGAGCACTCCATGGGCTCCTGTTCACAATTACTCACAGGTAGATCCTATCAGCATCTCCTCCCACCTTCTTACCAGACCCATGGTGGAAAAGGTCATTGGGTGGGACTTAGAGACTTTGGCTAAAAGAGTCACTATAATGAATTCACTTCTCTTAAAGAAGCAAATGTGATGCTGTTGAAAATAAACTCATTTATTTTCAGTTATACCAATTCATAATAAAGCATATGTTTATTTACAAAGTCAAACAATCATTGTAATTAGGGAAAATCATAATCAACTCAAGGCAACACTGAGGATGCACTGACAGCAAGTGATTTTTTTCAAAAGAGAGAGTAAAGCCAGCGATTTCTTCTCCACACAACGTTGGGGCAGTCAGAGGTTTTAATATAGTTCAGTACTAGGAAGTATTTGGTAATCTTCAATAAGGTATTAATTCTGGACACAACTACTAGAATATAATAACTCTCAAGAGATGGATATATGGTGCCTTTGTGATTCAAAAGTCAAGCCAACTGTTAGCAACTGACCAATGAGAGTTTTAGAGAGGATTTCCTTGTTCATTGGCAGGACTCTTATGAGTCCATGATTTTTCGTACTCTAAAAGCAGTATTATGAGGATGGCCCACTCTGAAGCAGTTACACAATATGGCTCTTCTCTACATCCTGTCAAATGACTGGGCAGGACTATGTAAATATGAGACTAACTGACTGTAGTAGATAGGCTGTTAATGATGTAAATAAAGTATATGGCACTCAGTAAGTACCAAAAATACTTACTGCCATTGAGTCAATTCTGACCTATAGTGACCTATGGGACAGGGTAGAACTGACCGTGTGGGTCTTGGTGACTGCAACTCGTTACAGGAGTGAAAAGCCTCATCTTTGTCCCATGAAGTGGCTGGTGGCTTTTTGATGCGCTGACCTTGTGGTTAGCAGCCCAACATATATACACTGTACCACCAAAAGGAGATGCTGACACCAAGGGCTCAATGGAAACTAAAGGTCTAGAAAGGAACAATGGAATATGTGTACTAATAGGTCAGATACAATTGATGTATGGTTTGTAACAAGAGTTGTAAGACCCCCAATAAAATGGGGAAAAAAAAAAGTCAGGATAAAACGTCCCCATGTGGGTCTATGACACTGTAAATCTTTCCCTGGAGAAGTGACTGGGGGTTGCACACTTCAGAGCTTGCAGTATGCCACAAGGTCTCTGGAGCTGCAGATAAATGAATGAAAAATAGAAAAGCCCCTTCTAGAATGGCTTGTAGCAAAAGCCAAGGATATACAAGTTGATTGACAGTGGCCTAGCATCTACAGATACCACCGAGCCCATGATTCAAAGTTGTATGTTTGTGAATAGAAAGAGAGTCAAGTAGGGAGAAGAAAATATTGAACTTGATTATTAAAAAAATAGTATGTGCTTAGGGTTGTGTGCTTATTTGAATATCTATGGCTATTGAATGTTTCTCTTACTGTTTGTTATGAAGCCTAAAATATGATAGAAATTAATATTGAATACATGAGTTTTATATATTACTATATACATGAATAATATATATTATATGGCCATAATATAATATAATAATAAGCACAAATATAATTGATTTTCATCTTCAAACTATACTTGATTGCATATGCTTAAAGAGGGACCAAGAAGAAAAACAGGTCTTTTTTTTTTAAGTCTAGTAGTCCTGAGTAGAGTATTGGTTTTTAAAAAGCCAAACTCAGTGCTATTGAGTCCATTCTGACTTACAACAACCCTGTAGAACAGTGCACAACTGTCTCTATAGATTTCCAAGACTGTCGTTTTTTACAGGAGTAGCAGCAAGCCTCATTTTTCTCCCTAGCAGTCAATAGTGGTTTCAAACTGCGGACTTTAGCATGAGTAAACCCAATGTGAAGAGCCTCCCGGGCTCCTGTAGAGCTTTGGTTTCTGTCAGAAAAGCTTCAACCTCACCTCCAATAAATTTGTATTTGAATAGACAAGCTGACTCGCCCAAAATGGCTAAGAAAACAAGATATTTACATTAGTAAGAAGTAACACCAGGAAAGAAACAGAAACAGAAGCAAAAACACACAGAGAAAGAACATTTGCTTTAAATTTTTTGAGTTAGAGGTTAACTGCTGGATAATCAGAGCAGGGAAAGCCTGTGCCCAGTAGCAAGCCTAGGACTAAAAGCGACAGGGAGCTTGGGAACAGGCATCTCTTATATTCACTGTGACCACCTGGATCCCCTTGATGAGTGGAAGTGGGGCAGATCCTGCAATGAAGAAGGCGGAGTTTGGATGTTTTATTGGCAAATGTTTTATTGGCAGCATTTGACATAAACCATGGAGACTGGGAATGTAGGGAGCTGGGTGGATACCTAAGTCTGTTTGAAGTGACTGTGAATCAGTTCTATTAAACCCCAAACAGTGCATGTCCCAGTAGGAAACGACTGCATCGCAGTGAGTTTTAGCGCGATTAATATTTCAAAGAGTATGAGTTATATATTGATGCTAGTTTAGATGCTCATATGATTTGGGGGTTTGGGGGTGGTAGCGTTTAAAAGAAATAGCTGCACAAAAAAATGAAATTCCCAAAGAAAAATATAGCTAGTATTAAAGAAAATTAACAAAGTGTTTTATTGCTGGCACTGCTGCAGAGTAAAAGCATCACTACTGTATGGTAAGTAATTAAAAAAAAGAAGTGATAATGCTGAGCTATAGATGAAGTAAAGCAGGAAAAATAGAACAGCATAGTCTTTGTGTGGTGTGTTGGTAGTCAGTCATGGGGAGCATCCATGGAAAAAAGGGGTCAGTGTCCATTAGAATCCCACAATGGGGCTTGAAGCCCTCAGGAACTGGCTGAGGAACAGTAAGGGCTGGCCACTTCTAACAAAGCAAATGTCACATTCTGGAAAGAAACAAAGCTTCCTACTTATTAGGAACGAATGAGAGGAATGAGTTGAGTTCAAAGGTTTGTCCTTAGATTGTTTTCTCAGGATAAGACAAGTTCTGGAAAAGGAATCATGCTCATTTCCTTCTCCTGCATCAATGGTTCTCAAATGTCCATGAGTTTAAATATCACTTGGAATAGCTTATGAAAATGCAAATGCCTGATGCTCATTACTTTAGGCAGAGCCCAGCTATTTATAGTCCAACTGATGCTACTTACAGTGAACGGAACTTTGAAGAGTAGTGCTGCTTTTTCCTACTGTGTCTCCTTGAGAGACAACTTCCTGTTTACTTCTTGGAGGAAATGGAAGTCATCCGATTCGATTCTCCAGAACTTCTCACCATATAAAGAGAGAGGAAGGTGTATGCGTCTGCAGTCATTTATTCTTCGTTCTCTCACAGTGGTGACATTGGGCCCTTTGCCTGTCCAAGGCCCTCCTCACTTACTCCCGATCTCAGCCTCTGTCGCTGGCACAGGTGATTATAATATATGATTATGGGGATTGGTTTCCACTCTTCCTTCTGTTTTTCTCCAGCAGACTTTAAACGCCCTTCACCCCAAAATGTCAGCCCTTGACCCAACCGCCGTCCCTTAACTACCTTCCTTTCTTTTTCCGATTCCTATCACTCCAATGTATTTTGAAACATGTTTCTTCATTCATTGACAATTTCTTCACTACCCATTCATTCCTCATCCTTCTCTACCTGTTTTATGCCGATATATTTCCCATGCCACTTCTTTCACTAATGGTACCTATTAGCTCCATGCTGACACTCCAGTAAGTACTTCTTAAAGCAGACATGGCTATTTACATAGATCTCTTTTGTTTCCATAAAATCCTGTTTTCCTTTGGTTTACTTGAATTGTTAGCCTGGATTCTCTCAAGAAGCAAAGCCACTGATGCTTATGCATAGTTTGAATAATAAAATGACTCACACAGTGGTGGAATCAGTCGAATTCATTCTGAGATTCCCTACAGGCCTGTAGCTGCAGAAGCTGATTAATCCAAGGGCAGCATCTGAAGACTCCGATTGCAAGGAATCCATAACCAACAGCCAGAAGGCAGGCCAGCTATGGCTCCTGGAATTTGCAAACAACCTAGCAGGCCATTTGTCTCACATCCAAAGAACTGGGGGAGGGAGGGGGGTTGTTCCAGATTGAGGATCCAACCTCAGCAAGAAGCATTCAAGCTTTTCCGCAGCATCTATTTAGGTGGGTAATAAATAGGTCTTGCTCTCAGGAAAATTTCTTTTCAATTGCACCAGGGTTGTGACCTGCATAAGGGTCACCTTTCTTTTGAATATATATATATATATATACACAAATATAGTCATTTGACCGAGTAGTTGCTTTCCAAATTTAAAGTAAATGCTTCCAGTGCTTTTAAAGCTTGTGGAAGCATTTTGATTGGTATACCATCAATTCCTGGAGCCTTGTTTTTGGCGAATGTCTTCGTGAGCAGCTTCTTCCATCAGTAGCATAGGTTCTTGTTCATGTGCTACCTCCTGAAATGGTGGAATGTTGACTGGTTCTTTTTGGCTCATTAACTCTGTGTATTCTTTCCATCTTCCAAGGATGCTTACTATATCATTCAAACTTAGCATCATCATTCATTCATCATAGAATCTTTCAAGATTACAACACGAGGCTTGAATTTTTTCTTGAGCTTTTTTTCAGTTTTTTATATAAATCATTTTACTGAGGCTCATACAAATCTTATCACAATCCATACATACATCAGTTGAGTAAAGCACCCTTATACATTCATTGCCCTCATCATTCTCAAAATTCACCTTCCACTTGGGTTCCTGGACATTCTTACTTGTTAACACTTTATTTTTTTTCAATCATTTTATTGGGGGCTCATACAACTATTATCACAAACTATGTATTCATCCATGTATCAAGCACATTTGTACATTTGTTGCCATCATCATTCTCAAAACATTTGCTTTCTACTTGAGCCCTTGGTATCAGCTCCTCATTTTTTGAAAATCATTTTATTATATTAGGGACTCATACACCTCCTACCAAAATCCATACATAGGTCAATTGTGTAAAGCACATTTGTACATTCATTGCCCTCATCATTCTCACAACTTCTGCTCTCCACCTGAGCCCCTAGCCTCAGCTCCTCATTTATCCCACTCCCTCCCCACTTTTTTTCAGTTTGACATATACTGAGTATGTCCTTTGATTATGCATGTAGTTCCATTCCTCTTTATTATGAAATTCTCATCATTGGAAACCATACGGCTTTCTTTAAAAAATAGTTTTATTCTTTACTTTATTTTTTACATATATTTCACATTTAATAAAATTAGTTAAACCGTTCTAAGAAGAGTTGTTAAATATTATACTTCTGGTCATTAGATTTTCAGTATCTGATAACGTTTTGATGCTTTCCAAAGGGTTTCCCTGGCTAATCCCTTTGAAGTGGACAACTTATTCCTCCTATGTAGTTACTTTTTAGTCTGGAAGCTATGCTGTACCCTGTGCATTTTGGGTGAGCATGTTGGTATTTGAAACACTAGTGATATCGATTTCAGCAACACAGCAATGCACAAGCTACCACCACATGACAAACTAGCAGACAAAGGAGGGGAATTAAGAGCCTTAATTGGCAAACCAGGATGAATCCTGACCCAATTAAGTTGACATAAAGCCAATGATCACACCTGACAATTAAAAAAACAATTGACAATTAAAAAAAGAAACTATGTATATTATATATATGCTGTATTAGTCTGGGTACTTTAAAGAAACAAATCCACAGAAACTCATGAATAAGAGAGAGCTTTATATAGAGGTTAAGTGCGCATCAAGAAAACATCCCAACCCAGTGCTGCCCAAGCTCTCAAGTCCAACATAAACCCATTAACCCATATGTCCAACACCAATCCACAAAATCCTCCTCCATCTCACATAACACACACAATGATGCCGAATGCAGGAGAAAAGCTAAGTCATTGAATGTGTAAACATTTCAGCGTTGGCAGGGTTCTCCCCACAGCTGCTCCAACACCCAAGGCTGCATCAGGGTAGGTCCATGTGGCTTCTCCTCAGGGATGTCTTGCAGGAAGTGAGCCTTGCCAGCTAAAGCAGGGAACTGGCTAAGGCAATTGCACCCTGGTGTGATCATCAGAAAGCAAGAGACCCGAGAACTAAAAAGGCAAGGGTCACAAAATCATTTATATCTCTGCCCCTCAATTAACCCCACATATGTTTATCAGCCAGGTTGGCACAATAAACTAATACCTCATATGCTTATCTATGTATATATGCATATATATATTGTGTGTGTGCATCTATCACTGGTAAATAGCAGTTATTATTTTTACCATTTGTTGGGCCGCTAACCAGAAGGTCAATAGTTCCAATTTACCAACCATTCTGAGGAAGAATGAAGAGGAATTCTACTCCTGTAAAGATTGACAGTTTCAGACACCCCCAGAAGCAGTTCTTCTCTGGCCTATAGTTTTACTGAGTCACAAATGTCTCAATGGCAGGAAGTGTATTTGTGTGTGTGCATACACACATATGTATGCACATATATTCAGGTTCATATGTATAAATATATAGATATGTCTATAGCAAGGTGTTATGCGTTGGCAAAATATTTCTCTCCTTAATTTTGCCTATTTCTTTCATGCTTAGGATGTTAGGGAAAAACAAATTCTTGACTAGACCATTTGAGTATAACTTTGAAAAAGTTTGCCTTAGGGCAGAGGCTGTACACTGGTACATATGAGGGCTAGAGATACAGAGAATCCAGGGTGGATGATACCTTCAGGACCAAGGGTGTGAGGGGTGATGCTGGGAGAGTGGAGGGTGAGTGGGTTAGAAAGGGGGAACTGATTACAAGGATCCACATGTGACCTCTTCCCTGGGAGAGGGACAGCAGAGAAGGGGGGGGGAGACTCCAGATAGGGCAAGATATGACAAAATAATGATGTATAAATTACCAAGGGCACATGAGGGAGGGGGGAAAGAGGAGGGAGGGGGAAAAAAGACGACCTGATGCAAGGGGCTTAAGTGGAGAGCAAATGCTTTGAGAATGATTGGGGCAGGGAATGTATGGATGTGCTTTATACAATTGATGTATGTATATGTATGGATTGTGATAAGAGTTGTATGAGTCCCTAATAAAATGTAAAAAAAGAAAAGAGGAGAAAAATGATTAGGGCAAAGACTGTACAGATGTGCTTTATACAATTGATGTATATATATATATGTATGAACTGATAAGAGTTGTATGAGCCCCAATAAATTGTTTAAAAAAGAAAAAGTTTGCCTTTTTTGGATGGCAAATTGAGTTAAGGTTCTTTAAAAAGTGTGTCACTTAAAAAACATTCTCTCTTAAGCAGCACATTGAATGATTCAGATTAAGTGCTTTAGATAAAAGAAGCACTCCTTCTAAAGTAACATGCAGTTAACAGCTGGAAACGAAGTGGTGCAGTGTTAAACTATCCATTAGGCTTAAAGAACAGTTTGGCTAAAATTATTTTCTGTTAAAAGTACTAAATTCAGAGTTTATGGAACTACTTAGGGTATCTGTTAAACCCATTTATCAGCTTTTCACTTATAATCTGGACTAGATAATTAATTTACATAAATTATGAGGCTAGAGGTCTGAATGCAGAGTCTTGGCTCTAGGAGATGATTCCTCTTAGGCTCCTTTTTAGGTTCTTTTAGCTGCAAAAGGGCTACACTTATGACATCTGTACGCTGGGGAAACAAAAGGAGAAGCTGGGCCACATGAAACAGAACGTGGGAACAGAATGGCAAGAAAGCCCACTTTTCCACCTGAAAACTGCAGATGAGACAACCTTGCTTGCTGAAATCAAGGAAGACTTGAAGCACATACTGATGAAGATCAAGGACCACAGACCTCAATGTGGATTACAACTCAGTATAAAAACAAAAACACAACCAAAATCATCAAAACAGAACAAATAGGCAATGTTGTAGTGCAGAAAAGATCAAAGTTGCCAAGAATTTAGTTTTGGCTGGATCCACAGATAATATTCATGGAGGCAACAGTCAAGAAATCAAATCAGCACTGGGCAAACCTACTCTACAAGTCCTCTTTAAAGAGTTGAAGAGTAATGTGTTAGTTACATAATCTGGTGCCCAATTGAGACTATTAAGAGTGAAGGGGTGGAGTTTAGCTTGTCAATGAGGTCGCACGTAGCTTGATGGTCTCATTTGGAGACACTAAGGAAATAAATAGTTCACTGGATGAGGGACACACACACTGAGAGACATTCCTGCTGACAAGCTTGATGGAGCTATGCTGATGCAGCCAGAGGCCTGGTGCTAGAGGATCCACTTGGAGACCCATACCAGTGCTGAGATGGTTCTAGCACCACTGGATCTACAAGACTTTCCATCCACTGGCCTGTCATCTTCCTGCACTTGGCGTCATTGCACATGTTGTGTGAGTCTGAAGAGGAACTTACAGGCTGGTATTGGACATATGAGCTAATATCGGACTTAAGGATTTGATTTGGACTGGGTTGGGATGTTTTTCTTAATGTACAATTACTCTTTATATAACATTCTCTCCTACACACATACGAGTTTCCCTGGATTTGTTTCTCTAGTCTACCTGGAGTAACACAAGCAAGGACATCACTTTGAAGACTAGGGTGTGAATGACTCAGTCACCTCATATGCATGTGAAAGTTGGATAATTGATAAAGAAGATGTAGGAAGAATTGATGCATCTGGACTATGATTCTGGGGAAGAATATTGACAGAATTATGGACCACAAGAAGAACAAACAAATCAATGTTGGAAGAGGTAGAGCCAGAATGCTCTTTAGAAGCAAGAATTCCAATACCTCGTCTCATGTACTTGCGACATCTGATCAGGAGAGACCTGTCCCTGGAGAAGGCTACCATGCTTGGTGAAATATAAGACTGGTGGGGCATGGGGGTTGGGGGTTGGGGTGGGTGGTGGTGATTCAGGTGATGCGTTGAAACAGTGGCTGCCACAATGGTTAAAACTAGAGGTTATTATGAGGCTATAGGTCTGAATCCAGAGTTTGGACTCTATGGGACCATCCTTTTTAGATACCTTTTAGGCTCTTTCAGCTGCAAAAGGTTTACATTTATAAAATCTCTATGCTTGGAAAGCAGTAAGAGAAGCTAGACCATATGAAACGGAAGGTGGCATGTGTGGATGGTGCAGGAATGGACAGTAATTCATTATATTACGCTCAGGGTCGCTACAAGTTGGAATTGATTAGACAGCATCTAACAACAACAATTATTGACTGTGCAGGTTTCTCATGCATGTAAGTCTGTAGAAAATACTATTTGTTTGGTGAGGCAAAACCTTAGTCCTCAAAATGGCCTCTTTGCTTTTTCCTAATTATTTTGAAGAGGTCTTTTACAGTAGATTTGTCCAATAGACTACATTGTTTGGTTTCTTGACTACTATGTCCATGGATTTCTTTTATAGATACAACTGAAATGAAATCCTTGAAAATTTCAATATTTCTCCATTTATCATGATATAACTTATTATTCTAATTGTGAGTATATATACACATACCTACATATATATGTGTGTGCATATATATGTATATATATATATTGATCATTAGTCTTCATTAGTAAGTACATCAAGTCTTCTTGACTTACAGGTAGCAAAATTATGTCATGTGAGTGTCACTGATGCCAAGTCCAGTTTCTGAGATTATTTGCCCAGTCTACAGATTAAATATTTATGGTAAAAAGATGTACTCATCACACACACACACACACACACACACACACACATACCTATTGTAAACGCTGCAGGATCCCTTGTTTAAAGAATTACTTTGGTCTACATACAGGTTCTTCTGTATGAACAGACCAAAATATTCTCAGATTCCCATTGTTTATAATGTTGTCCATACTTTGCTTTGACCTACATAATTGAATCCCTTTGAATAATCAATAAAACATAAGTAATAAAGACATTTTAGGTATTCTCTGCTTTCAGACATGACCATCTGACCTGAGCAATGCTATGCTGTTAGATGCCTTGAGTTGGTTCCAACTCATAGTGACTCTATGAACAAGAGAACCGAATTCTGGTTACTGACACTGAGTTACATTTTTGGCAGCTCTCTGTCAATGTACTGCTACAACTGTTTTTTTGTTTGTTTGTTTGTTTTTATTTTAACATTTTATTAGGGGCTCATACAACTCTTATCACAATCCATACATATACATACATCAATTGTATAAAGCACATCCGTACATTCTTTTTTTTTAAATTTTAACCATTTATTAGGGGCTCATACAATTCTTATCAGTTCATACAACTGTTTTTGAATGATCTTTGGGAAAATGTTACTAGTATGTGATATTATTTAATAATTTTAGCATCTATTGTATCATTTTTCTTTGGAATGGGCTGAAATGTGTATCACTTTCATTCAGTTTGCAGGTAGCTACCTTTAAAAAATATAAAAATAGACCTCTACCGCTACATTATTTAGTCAAACATTTCAGTTGATGTTATGTCAATTCCTGGACGCTTTTCACCAGTGGTTTCAGTGCAGCTTGTACTTTTTCCTTCAGTTCCTTGGATTCATGATCTTATTGTTCTTCCTGAAATGGTTTAACATGGGTCAATTTATTTTGTATAATATCTGCAGGCATTCCCTTCTTTTTCTTTTCATATTTTTTGCATAGCTCAATCTTTTACCCATCGAAGTTGTGGCAGAAATATTTATCTTTTATAAACAATGTTATCGTGGCCAAAGTTCTAAATGAAGAAGTAAATATAAAACCATATAAGTGATTTAAAATTCTGCCCTTAAGTTATGTTCCTTAGTTTAATTTTTATTTTTTAATGAGAATATTAATATTAATTTATAAAAATTCATTTTTAGAGATATTGATCATCATATTTTAAAAGGTATTTTTGTAGTAAAATAATATATAAATGCAGTTTGGGATTGATCTTAAACCTTTCAAATATATAAGCATGATATACTTGAGAATATTTTAAAATATTTTACAATTCAATATTGCATAGAGAAAGGCCAAATAGTGAGGGAAATTTAGCAGTTTATGCAGCCTAGAGCAACATTTTTCCCCTTAAACACTACTTTCACTAAAATGTTTCTTTAAGTTTTCAACCTGAGTGTAATTATGTTAGTTAATTTTGTTTATATTTTAGAGTTGTGTAAATTTTGTAATATTAGTTTTACAGCATCTAAAAGACTCTCAAGATAAATATTTCATAATAACCAGTCACCAATATGCTGCTGACAAAATGAATAATAGAAAGTACCCATTCAATTTTATTCATGCTATTTAAAACAAATTTTATATTAAAAAGTGAATATGTTTAATTCTTGCTATTATTCCTTAGAACATTATTTAGTGTAAAATACAAAGATATGTTTCTTTCAAGCAAAGATTTCTATATCAGTTTTAGATTTTATAATTGTACATATGGAAAAAGGAATTCAGCTAACCATATTTTCCAACAAGATGAGCATATTTCTTACTAAAGACAAGGCAGGCTCTTCAAAATAAGATGGCATTGTTGAGAAAGTAAATTAGATGCAAATAAAACTAGAGTTTAAAGAATTATAGTCAGAAAGCTTGGATTTTAATCTGAGTCTACCTTTAACTGTACTTGGACACTGATTTTATTAGGAATCTTCCTAGTCTATACAACTAGGATAATGTTATTTAGAAAAGTTTTATTCTGAAGATAAGGAAATTTCATGTGACATATGATAGTTAAGTATTGTGTCAGCCTGGCTGAGCCAGGATTCCCAAAGGTTTGGCATTTAGGGCCTAGTAATCTGCCATGATGGGGTTTCCTTGGGGTATGACCTACTTCCAGCATAAATGAAGGCAGTGGACAATCTTGCTTGGTTTTTGCTGTAGCTGCATGCTACCTGCCAACCTTCTATTGTTGATTCACGGATGCAGCCTTACCTTGCTATCTGATCTGTCAATCTTGGTTTCATCAGCCCATGCAGCTATGCAAGTCAGGACAAACCCCAGACTTACACCTGACCCAGGAACTAGGAATTTGGGAGCCATTTCCTTGTTATAGATTTATATGCATACATGCACACATGCATATGCTTCAGTGGTTTTCTTTCTCTGGAGAATTTAGGAGCCAAGCCTAACATAAAGCATGTTAAGAAAACCCTGGCTACTGGAGACTGATAGGACTTAGGTGGCACCAAGCGGGCCCAGTGTGGTCCTTTGTAGGCTCTGAAGGGAAAGACCATGGGACTCAAAATAAGTTATATGGTTTTTTGTTTTTGTCATTCATAAACTTTATGTACATGGTAAATTTTTTAAAAGGCAGCTCAATTAGAGATAGCATAATAATTATCTTAGCATTTATATTTCATCATGGCATAAGACCCAAGAATAGAAATGAAAATATGTCACCACATACATTTAAAGCTGACATATTCTTTTTCTCACAGTTTGCAATTATTCTTAATATTCAAATGCACAGATTCAAATTTTAGATTACTTTTGCTGAAAAGCACAAATCTTTTGGAACTCTTAGTAATTAATATAAATTTTGAAACTAAATACTCTTGAAAACAATAGTACTAAAAGTCCTATCATAGGATTACTTGACATTTATGCATATCTTCTTTAAAAGTTTGTTCATCAGCAGTTTTTAAGCTTGCAAGTACTACTTCTGACTTCCAAAAGTCAATAATACATAGATTATGGCTTTTTGGGTAGAGTTATATAATTGTCCATGCTTGTAGAAAAATATTATTCTTAACAAATGCCTTTACATTTCTGTCAATTTAGATGTTTTTTAACAAAATGAAAAGTCATACATCATGAAAGAAACTAAATAATATAAACAAGTAATCAAATGCATTCACTTTTCCATAATTAACTTTTTATAGCACATGAAATGCTCAATGTTTGACTTGGAAATTTTGAGTGAGCCTATTAAGCACTGCATTGGGAATAAAGTGCTCAGGATTTATTTTAATGACTTCTAAAATGGACTTTGAGAAACACTAACTGAAATTTACATGAAAAGGAGCATACAGTAGTTTTAAGATGCTTTGCATGCCTTTTGAAATTATGTAGTAGCATTCCATTTTAAATAGCTTTAAACATTTGTCGGGCTTCTAAAACGGTTTAATCGCAGTCTAGAAAGAATATGTATGCCTATGGATAAATAAATGTCAACCTGAAAGATCTATTTAAAAATAAACTCTAATTCACTTTGGCACAATAGACAGTTCAAATGGTAGTAACATTATTAATTTAGTTTTAATCACATATTCTTAATTATTACATATGCACAATAGTACGTAAATAAAATATTTTAGACTACACAGGATCAGCTTTGAGCTACATTACTTGATTTTTAGGTATTTCATTGGTCATTCACTTGACTCCTACAGGCATTTTAATTTTTATATATTAAATAAAGTCACTTGCCTAGTTTTGTGTGTACGGAGCTCACAGCTATGGTGCTCATAACACAGTAATTTTCCTCCTTATACAATATTTTCACTAAATCGCGTTTAAGTCTCCAATGAAAATGAACGTGATTATGGGGCTTTGTTTTGTTTACATTAGAGATAGGTGTAAAAATAATCGTTTATGTGTGCGGCATATATAATTATCTTGTGTTCCTAACCCAGATTGTGGATGTGCTTCTGTTCTCATACGCATTCCACTGAATGTTGTCAAATCTCACATAGCAATTGACTTATCTGGACTCATTCGTCATTTCTAGAGAAACAGCTCATCCTGATTCGGATTTTCCTCGTGCTACTGATTTTATTGTAAAGTACATTATCTTCCAAAGACTTAGTTTACTTATGTCCTAGGTTTCACTACCAAGGGATTGCCACTGTCTAGGGACATCTCCCACATTACCCTACACAATAAGACCAAGGTCATTTACTTCCATTGCTTAAATAACGCTGTTAGAAAGCTACAGTGATGTATCTAATCTACAAACAAAATTAGTACCAGAAACAAGAAGAAGCATGATACAAAAATAGAAGCAGTACCTTCCACATCGGAGCCCCATGCTAACCTAAAACTCCATGTCCTCCAGTCAATTCCATCTTGTTGACCATATAGGACAGAATAGAACTGCCCACAAGGTTCCCAAGGCTGCATCTTCACAGGAGCAAACTGCCTCACCTTTCTTCCATGGTGGATTCAAACCACTGACGTTTAGGTTAGCAACTGTTCTACTCATGCGAATTCCACAGAAATATTACTTCCTCCGTATCTCCTAATACTCTTGCATGATAAGCACTCCCCTTTTTACAGACGAGGAAGCCGGACCTTATAAACATAAAAAAACCGTATATAATCATATTCTGTATTTTTTATGGAAAACAGTCCATCAATGTAGGTCAAATAATGAGCTGCCTGCATTGGCTCCACCTGTTTTTGATGTCATGGAACTTATTATTGACCAGGCAAGCGATGCCACGATAGTGTGTCAGTCAAAGTATTCTTCCAAAGCCGTGCAACCCAAACCAAACTCACTGCCATTGAGTCCTTTCTGACTTTGGGGACGCCGGCGGTGAAGTGAGCTAAGGCTTGGGCTGGTAGCTACAAGAATGATGATTCCAAACCAGCAGTCCAAGGAGGAAAGAGGAGTCCATCTCAGGCTGAAGATTTTCACAGCCTCAGAAACCCACAGGTGGTTCTACCCTGTCCGCTAAGGTTGTCGTAATTGATGTTCAAAGGAAGCAGTATCTGTACATTGTGTTGAATAGCATTTTAATCTTCAAAGACCAGTAAACCAGCTTTATATTCTGCATTCCTCTGGGAAGTTCAATCTTTTATTAGGGCATTCTCCCTCCTCCAGTTTGTTTCTGGAAATTCCAGGGAGAACGTCTATGTACCACAAGTCTCTCTGCTGTCTTGGCCAGCTGCCTGCCTCCAAATGACTCGTGGTCTCTTTCTCATTCATTGCTTTTGGTCTGGAGACCAGAATTCATCGTTCTTTGTGCTAGACTATTTGATCTAAAGTGTAGACACAAACCTTCTGGGTTTTTTTTCACTTTTGGGGCAGATATCAGTTATAAAGTCATCAAAACTTTATTGCAACAGAGTGAATTTAAAACGCGAGCCATGTTCTGAGTCTACAAACCCAGGGTCCTCTAAGAAATACCCTCTCCCACTTCCAGCCAGAGCCCACCCCTACATTTTAGGACACTTTCCAGATAAAATACAGGAAACCCAGTGCAATTTGAATTTCAGAAAAAAATAGGGCATGTTTTTTAGTATCAAAATGACTGAAATAATGTATGTGCCTTATATATACTAAAAATATTTTTTGTTTATTTAAAAATTCAAATGCGACGTGAGCAGCCATTACTTTTGTTTGCTAAATCTGGCAAAATTTTCTTTCATGTGCTTGATTTCCTTAACTACAGCACTCTGTTTCCCAGAGTCCAGGCCTCCTGTCCCTCAAGTCCTCCTTTTTTATCTTTAGATCTAATGCTTGCAACATGAAGAATTATTATTGTTTTTAATGTTCATGTAAGATAGAAAATTGTATTTTTCTTGGAAAGTGGCAGCAAAAGGCTTGGAGTCTAGCTTTTGTTCTACTCACAGCCCTGTGGACAGGACACCCTTTGCGTCTTGTGAGCCTTCTATTAGGATTCAACTCAAATGTGAATTCCTGTCTGGCACAGCGGCTGTGAGAATAAAGTGTAACAAAGAGAGAAGGCGTTTAGAAAACATAAACCCTGATCCAACTATAAAGCAATATGTAAGTTTCATATTGTCTTTTGGATAATGTTTTACATTGTTTTGTTTTGTGGGAATAGAATGGGGGAAGTCTCTAAATCACACCCAGATGGTGGAAGAGAAACCACCGGAGCCAGCAGCAAACGGAGTCTCTCATGTGCCTTTGCTGAGAGGATCTCCTGTGTTACTGGGCCAGCTTGGCCTGTGGTGTCTCTACTGATTCATACCTCAAATGTTCCTGACTGTGGGATTTCCCACCCACTCTGCTCTGTGCATGTCTCATCTACATTGTCGACTGAATTGAAGTTCTGGATGTTTGTCCTGAATGCCGAGTGCTTAATCTTCGAGTGTTTCCCCAGCATAACTCTGTTGTGGCAGGTTCACTTAATTGGGCCCTTTCTAAGTAAAATGGAACAAAACCACCGACTCCTACACCATTTCCATAACTACTTGCAAATTAGACCAGTGTTATCTACAGCATTTCACTGGCTGATTTTGGGAAGTAGATTGCAAACACTACCTTTGTCTGGGAATTGCATTGGATCTGCTGAGCATCATGTTGTTATTTTTGATTACCATCAAGGTGATTCTGACACCCCGAGATGCTGTGTGTGTGTTGAGAACTGACCCATAGGGCATCCAAAGCTGTGTTCCTACGGATGCAAATTTCTGCTGACGGGCCTATTCGTAGTGGAGCATTTGCACATTGTGCGACCGTGACACCTTCTAAGGACTAGAGCTCTGGCAAGCAGCCCTCACCACTAGTGACAGATGGCTCAGGGCTACAAATGTGGTGTAATTAAACCCAGCTTTCTTACATGGAAGACTTCTACAACTGAACCCCCAATGTTTCTGAAACGATCGAAATTCCAATTGTTTGGTAATTTGATGATTTGTGTGTGTTTCTGGGTGTGTATTTGTGTGCTGTCATTTAATCTAGACAGTTTTCACTTCATTGGGAATCCATTCGACTCATTTTCAATGGTGTTAAAAGCAAGGTTTTGTCTTCTCACTCGCTTTAGAGAAAACATTCCAAATATTTTCCCTAATTATCTTTCTCTTGATATTTTGGATGATGATTAGCCTTATGACATGTTTGTGTCTTCCTGAAGCCAACTGATATAAAATGTTCTGTGAACGATTCTGTGAAAATCGTTTTTGGAAAGTCAAATTTAAAGTGTATAAACATAATACTTATACTTAGTAGAACGATGAATGGTTCTCCAATCTTTCTCATGTTATATGCTTTTGGAATCCAAGGGTCTTCTTTATTCCAAAGCTAACTATTCATTTGGATCTAAAAAAAATGTTCTTTTTGTGTGTTTTCCCTAAAGGTTAAAGTCTGCAAAAAGAAAATAAAGAAAACTTAAGTAAAAAATACAATATTTATGTGCTCCCCCCCCCATGTGCTGTCTTTTGGGGGTAGCGTAAGAAGCAATAGTTAAAACTTTGGCTGATGACCACAGTGTTGGGAGTTTGAAACCATCAGCCACTTGGTGGGAAAGATGAGATGGTCAGTTTCCTAAAGATTTAAAGTGTGGGAAAAATCTGGGGCAGTCCTACTCCGTCCTACAGAGTCATCATGGGTCAGAATTGATCCAACGACAATGTTTTTTGTTCTGTTGTGTTTGTAGAAGGGTAGTAATACTCACCAAGCATGTGAATCCCCATTCCCATCTTTCAAGTTGATGAACAAATTCTCGGTGAAATAACATCAAATGCTAATAAAATTCTCAAAGTAATTTAATTTAAAAAGACCCATCAAGATAATGTCTTATAGTTGTTGCCAAAGATGTATAAAATATAGCTCTAGGTTTTAGAAAAGCTGCTAGAGTACTTAAGTACTCAGAGAAAAGTTACTTCTTTGGCAAGGCTGCCTCCTCCTTATTGAATGCTTGGCACATGTGTTGTGCTATCAAATCCTACCATTCTCTCATGCTAAAAAAAATTAAAAATCATTCAAACATCAAATGAAATAATTTGGCAAGCTAAACTTTTGCATTCTGTGAAAACAGAATCTGCTTCCATGATCAATTATTTAAAAGGTCACTTAAAAAAGGAAAGAAAAAGAAAACCCTGTTCTGACTTGGATTAACATTTTAAAGTATTTCCTCTGAGTGAGAGAGAAGGAAGGAAGAATGCCCTACTTTGTAGACTAAAGTAAATAAGCAGATTTTAAGCATGTCGTTTAGAACCATTCTGTTACTATTTCATTTCCCTTATATAAAATTTGACTTTACTACACGATACTTTTATTTCTCTATTTTACAGACCTACTTTTGAAAACAATACTTGCCAAATTATAAATAAAACTTGTCACAAAATTAGAAAAAAAAGGGATTAGGCAGGTTGCCAGACAAAATAAAGGATATATACACTTAAATTTGAATTTAATTGTGAAAGATTTAGTTTTTAGTATAAGTATGCCCCATGTAATATTTAAGATATACTTACACTAAAAACAAACAAACGAAACAGCAACAAAACCTATCTGAAATTTGACTATACCTGAGCATCCTGCATTTTCATTTGCTAAATCTGCTAAGCATAAGAGAGAAATAATGTAGCTCCCCAGGGAATAAAGAGGGATTAAAAAGAAGCATCACCAAAGAATCTTGAGGAGCACAATGTAGCTTAGATTAGACAGCTAATTTTATTAGGGAAAGAGATTTATTACTGTATCTTCTTAGAAGATACATGTGTATCCATGCACAAGGTCAAGGGTTTATTAGAGTTTTATAGATAAGAGAGACATAAAGAAATTAGTGAACTCATCTAAGCTAGCAATTGGTAGAGCTTCAATTATTCATGGTAATGGTAGTGCATCTCTCTCCAGAACTCTATCTTTATTAGCGCCCCTACTCTAAATGGTTTATATTAGGGGGACATGACCAAGGAACTTTGCTAAACACCAGAGAGTTGAAAATTCTTGACAAAATGTTTATTTTCCTTTTTAAAAAATTTAAGTCTCTCAATCTCTATGGGAGACCTGTCCCTGGGAAGGCCCGCATGCTGGGTAAAGTAGAGGGGCAGCAGGAAAGAGAAAGGCCCTAACAAGACACACTGATCCAGTTGCTGTAACAATGGGCGCAAACTGAACGAGAATTTTGAGATTGGCAAAGGACCTCATAGTGTATTTTTCTGTTGTCCATAGGTTTGTTGTGAGTCAGAACCAACTTGACAACATCTAGTAATACCAAAGAAAGATATAATAGATTTACTCATAAGTCCATCCTTAGAATAATAGTATCAGCTAATATCTGATGAAAGTGTGTGTACAAGTACATGACATGCACTTTACGATAAGTTTCTGGAAACACTTCTTTAAGGGGTGAATTATGTATTCATTTCTATTTCTATTTCATATCAAGAGGATTCAGTAAACTGCTCAAAGTCACATAACGTGTGAGAAGAGGAGCTAAATTTAGGATCGGTGTGACTCCGTTCCAAAGCCCATACTTGTTTCTTTTCTATTGTGTTGTACTCTTAAGCCAACTCAAATCCTTTCATCATTTCATCGTGCGAAAACTTTAAAAGTTTTCATGTAGTTTTAAACCCATTAAACCCCATGCCATTGGTGGGTTCCAATTCCCAGTGAGTCATACAGGATTTCCAGGCCTGAGCTTTCTCCTGCAGCGCTGCAGGTGAGTTTGAACCACTCACCTTGTACTTAATTAGTAATGCAAGGCCTGGCCCATGGAGCCTTGGTGCCCCCTTTATAACCTGGAGATCTTTCCATTTTAACGTTTCTGGGCTATGTTTGCCTTTCATTTGTTTGTCTTACTACTCAAATAACTCTTTTAATGTCCTTTCTTTTGTCTTAGGGGACACTGTTTTTTATTTATTTAACTTTTGTTATTGTGAATTAGGTGATGGTTTAAGTGAATATCATTTTATATGCAACAACCGGTACACATGTTGTCTGAACTCGTTGCTATCTCCTTAATGCACCACCATTTAACCCACTCTTCTCGCCTTTTCTCCCTCTTCCCTAAGCTCCGTGCTTTCCTCCTTGAGAAAGCGCCACCTTTTCGATCTAAAAAATAAACAAAAATGAAAATAAAAAACCAAATGTATGGTCATGAGTTGATTTCAACGCGTAGAAATTTGGTGTGGGATTCCCAAGGCTGTGATTCATTGCAGGACCGGCCAGCCTCGTCTTCTCTCACAGACTGTGGGGTTTCAATCACTGCTCTTTTGGTTCGCAATCCAGCCCTGACCCACCAGTGTTGCCAGGGGTCCTCTCATCTCAAATGGTTAATTTTTTCCTAGTAATTCAATTCTAAACCTGAAGGATGACTAAGGGCTATAGTCTTGGAGGTCCCACAATCTCTGCCAGACCAACAAGCTTGGTCTCCTATTCTTAAGTGATTTTTAAGAATAGAGAAACAATGCACTAAAAATAAATAAGGTAAAATGCAAAACAAGTTATCCTCTTGGAGTGACATGACCATGCCACACACTGGCAAGAGACTTCTGGATGATGTGGAGAAAGTTTTCAGACACCACGTAACAAAGTGGTTATAAGTTAGGCTGTGATGCCCAATGTTAGCAGTTCAAAACCACCAGCTGCTCCAAGAAAGGAAGGTGAGAATAAGGGCGTTCTCTTCCCGTAATGAGTTACAGGCTCAGAATCTCAAAGGGGAAGTTTGACCATGTGCCGGAGGACCACTGTAAGTCAGCATCAATCAACTTGATGGCAGTGAAAAGTTTGAGGGTTTTTCTTTTGAGGTGCGGGATAGATCTCCACAATGCTCATTACTGTGTGCTATGCATTCAGTTAAGTAGCTTGGCTACTGTATGGGTTCTTCTTGATAGAAAGTAAACATGACAAAACCAATATTTCAGCCTCTGTGTAAAGGCTTGCTGAAACATGTTACAGCACAATATAAGTGGTAGAATCTTGATGGAGGGTAACTATTTGACTAACACACTTAGGGCCAAGTCCACTAACTCCAGTGTTCTATGTCCCACGGAGATAAATGAATGAGCTTTTTGATACTCTTTGCCTCTATTAAATAATGATGGTGTTAATATGCAGGCTCAGCTGTAGTGGAAGCTACACTGTAAGTCCTTAGCAAGAAAATATTTTCTGTTCACCTAATATATATACTGTACTTTTCTCTTTTACAACAGCATGTATCTCCTAATTGTTCATTTTATTTTGTTTATTGCTCTATTTTTGTATTCAAACTAGGAATACATTATTTTATAAAATTTCAATATTATGACTGCTAATTTGGTCACTAAATGAAAATAAATTGTTGCTTTAGTCACAAATTTCTCACCACACTTCAATTTTCTAAATGGCTTATACTCTAATTTTCATTTCTCATTTGATATACTGTATACATCTATGATCACACAATTTGAAGAAAATAAGCTTTTATTTAAGGTTTTTCTAATGCATATGCTGAATAGGATATTGTGAATATGAAGAAATTTCAGAATACTTGACCACATATACTAACTGTCTGAATAAAGGTGCTAGGGAAATAACTTTCTACATTGAAAACTGTTTTTATATGTAGATTGCAACTTTTCAGGGAACATTTTATTTCAAGTTAATATTGAATTTTTAAAATCAGGAAATAAAAGAAGCAAACAGATACACCCACCATTAGAGACAGATGGGTGTTATAAGAATATTAATGGAAGCCTCCAAGGCACACAAATGAAAAAGAAGCAGGAAAATAGGGTCTTTTGCCTCCTATCTTCATACAATTCCGTGAGCATCCACAAGACCATCCTATCACAGCCTTTCTGACAGAGTCATTGCATTACATCTCACTGGGAAAAGTCCAGTTTGAGATATTGCACTTAACATTTTTGTAAAAATAATACATTCGGTTATCATATTAATAATATTTGTATCATTTCTGTCAGAAAGCTGCGTGTTTCTTCATGCTTATACATTAAATTCCTTAGGCACACAGTGCTTATCTGACATGATATTTAGCATGTGCTATGTATGCTCCCTTCTCCAGTGCTACCCAACAATTACTCATTGATAGAGTAGAATATTCTAGACTAGAATCATTGTATACTCTAAACTTAATACTTAAAAATAATGATTCCATTCTATGTATACAGTTATCACTGTCTTTGCTACTCAGCTCTTCAAAACCTATGATGTTTCAGATGTATTACCATTAGCCACATACATTTGAAAAAAATGCTTTTTCTTGTCTGAATTTAGACAACTGCTTTAGTTATCTTTTGCTTTCCTAGTCTTGATAGTCACCAGGGTAATTGACAGTTTCCAAACATTTTCTCATGTTTGGATATCGACTGGCCCTTTGCTACTAATTACTTTCTAAATCTGTGCTTATAGGCACTAGAGATTGTGGAAATCAGATGGGTCCTTAGGATAAAAATATTTAGAGATATCAATTTGATAGTTCCATGGAACTGTGAGTTGAGTGTTTGGGGTTGTTAGGGGCCCTTGAGTTGGTGCTGACATGACCAAACCTGGAAAAAAACAGAATCATAAAGTCATTATTGCAGAGCCCATTTCAGAGGTCACTGTGTCAATCATTTTACTGAAGAATAAAGGTCTCGATCTTTTCTATTTACCCCATTCTTGACAAACATGACATTGTTTTCCAGGGAGTGGTCGGCCCAGTCATATGTCCAAAGTAAGAGGAACTTTTACTAAAACAGAAACATTTTTGGTTTAGCTTTTTCCAAGACAGACTTGTTTATTCTTCTAACAATTGCAGCAGATTTGCCTAATGCAATACATCGTTTGCTTTATTGACTGCTGGTTCTTGGTGAGTTGATTATGGATCCATTCAATGCATAACTCTTGATAACTTCACCTTTTCTTCGATTTATCATGATGTTGTTTATTGGTCCAATTATGAGAATTATTTTTTTAATTGTACTTGGGTGTAATCAATACAGAGGTCTTTAATCTGTGATATTCACAATCAAGTACTCCTTTGCTTTCAACAAGTAAGTTTGTTTCATCTTCTTGTTGTAAGTTGTTAGTGAGTCTTCCTCTAACATTGATACTGCATATTTCTTCATGTGAGTTTCTTGGTTTATTTCCTCAGCATACACATTTAATATTATGGTAGTTACATATGAGGGCATACCCAAAAAATAAACAGATTTTTCCCCAAAGCTATGTATTTACTTTTTTTTTTAACAAAACAACCTTATAACCTTCAAAGGACACTTCATTGCACTTAATACATTTGTCAAATCTGTAATTCCATGCTTGGAAACATTTTTCAAAAATCTGTTTGGATGGCTGACAGCACCTCCCTCCTTTTTGTCTTCACCTCTTGTGCTTCATCAAATCGCTGTCCTTTCATTTGCAGGGAAAAAAAAGAAGTTGAATGGATTGAGGACAGGCGAGTAAGTTGTATGAGGCAAGAGAGGTATGCTGTTTTTGCCCAAACACCATGAGATGGCTGCGTGAGCAGGCGCATTGTCGTGGTGGCAAAAACCGTCCCCCTTCTGCCACCTATCAGGCCTTTTTTTTGGTCACACACTGCTACACAACCTTTCCAGAACCTCTACTAGAAAGTGTGAGTAACAGTTTGGCCTGGTGGAACAAACTCCAAACGCATGGGGGTATTAACTCAGAGCGAGTAGCTTGATGCTTGCTTAGCGGGAAAAATGCGTCCTATAAAAGCTCTGCTCTGACCAGTGCAATTTTGCTTTGTGCTGACATACCCCCAGGTATGTCATGTCAATGCGATAATTAAGTAGACGGGTGGAGCCTAGACTAGAGTGGGGGTGTCAAGCCTGAGGATGTCACTTTGTGGGTGTGGCCTTCTCCTGAGGATTTTGGAAACGTCCTCTCTTTCTTCCTGGAAATGGGCACACACTCTCTCTCTCTCTGCTTCACCTTCCTATTGACAAGCCATGTGGAGTTACACTGAAACCTGAGCGAGCCATGCGGTAGAGACCTCTTCTTATTTTAGTCCTTGTAGTAGTCATGCTCCATTCTAATGGTGTCCTCTTGGACTATGTACATTTCACATGTACACACAATTAAGTGTTCTTGACTCTTCTTAATTTTGTATTATGATATAATTTACACAGTCATTTTCTTTGCGTAGTCAAGAAAACACAGGCTGAAAACTTTTGAGTGTTTTTTTATATCTCCCAAAATCTATCTGACATCAGCAATGAAAATGCTCATTTCACATACTCTGCTGATTCTGGCTTAACTTTCTGAAAGTTTCCTGTTGTCATATTGCTGAATTTTTTTGTTTTTAAGTTATCTGAGCCTAGTCCAAGTTAATATTAAGACATTATCTTAGGAAATTGTGTTGTTAATTTGCTAATTGTTGGGAGGTTACAACTTTTATTTTGTTTGTAGTAGTACCATAAAGCAATATCAGGATGTCAAAGTTCCAGTTGATATATGCATAACTTTATTTCAAACAACACATTTCAACATATCTGTGAGATCACTGGATGGCTGCATACAAATTCCCTCAGTCATACACTTATCTTAGTTTCATGATGGTGCCTTCATATTAAGAACATACTTTATGTGTAATGGGTGGATGACTTTGATATCGAAGCTAATACCAAAATATTAACAGGAATTTTGTGGACATCTTTCCAAACCATGTAAGCTTGGCAGCAAGTTGGCAGGAATGCCATGCAACATAAAAACAATTGCCTCATATGCACGTGAAATTCAGACGTGGAATAAGGAAGACCAAGGAAGAAGTGCTGATGCATTTGAACTATGGTATTGGTGAAAAATATTGACAGAGTCATGGAGTATCAGAAGAACAAATAGACCCATTTTGGAAGAAGTAAGACCAGAATGTTCTTTAGAACCGAGGATGGTATGACTTCATCTTATGTACTTTGGACATGTTATCAGGAATGACCGGCCAGTCCCTGAAAAAGGACATCATGCATGGCAAAGCAGAAGATGAGTGAATAAAGAAGAAAACCCTCAGTGAAGTTCATTCGTGCAATGGCCACACAAATGGGTTCAGTCGTAACAATTGTGAAGATAATGCAGGAGTAGACCACATTGGTTTGTTGTACGTAACATCACTATGAGTTACAATTGACTTCAAGTCACCTAACAGCAACAGTAGTGCACTAGAAGAAATCCATGGTAACCTACTTCTGTTAGATCACAGTCATTAACTAGTCTATGATGCACCACACACTTATATGTTCAAATATAACTGAAGATATACAAAAGCAAAAGACAAACTAGAAGACTGATAAATCTTAACAGGCATTTATGTGCGTCAAATTATTTCACAAAGAGCCTAAAGAGAATCTACACCTGGGAAAACAATGTTGGCAGTGACATATCAGACAAGGAACTGATTTTAACAGTTGTAGACAATTTCAACAAAAATGAAAAACAAATAATCCAATTTAAAAAAGAAATGCTCATGATAATTAACTACACAGGAGATGCAGATAAAAACCAACTGAGATATAAATTCATATTTACCTTCATACATACATACAAGAAAACAGAAAAGTAGTAAATGGTGGGGAATGCTCAAAGATACTAGAGCCCGTATGCACTACTGGTTAAATTTAAAATGGTGCAACCCCTGGAAAACGATCTAGTACATCCTTAAAAAGCTGAAAGTAGAAATGCCATATGATTTGGAAATCCTTCTACTAGTTATTTATTCTAGCGAAACAAGAAATTTGACACACACCAAGATATGTGGGCATACACTTCTTTATTCACTGCAACACTTTTCACAATAGCAAACAGATGAAAACAACTCTCAGTGAATGAACGGATAAACAAACTCTGGGACACATAGAGAGTGGACTACTACATAACATGAGAGAATAACTATGAATCTCCAGAATGCCTGATAACATCAATGAACCTGGAGTACATAGCTTGAGTGAAACTCATAAGTCACAGAAAGACAAACATTGTAAGATACTACTATTTTTTTTAATTCCAGAAAGGTTTTCACACTAAATATTTGTTGATGATTACTAGGGATGGGAGGAAGAGGATGATAAATCATTAACCAGAAAGTAGACACATATTAAAATGAGTAAAGGAGGAGACAATATATAAAAGTTTGAAATTGGCAAAAAATTACTGAGGCAACAGAAGACATTGGCAGGGTACAGACGTTAAAAGCAATAGAGCTAAGTACTGTCATATGTGCAATCCTGGAATAATAGTAATAACAACAATCTGTGATTATATAGGCATACAAACTGTGCAGGTGTGTGATGGCTAAGGGAAAGGAATACATGGGGTTGACCAAGGATGTTTCTACAGATATACTTATATAAGCTGCACAAATATTCATGAATAGAGGAGAGTGCACAGGGGACAATGTGATGAAAACTTCTTAGCCATAAACAACTTGAATGAATGAGGCACTTGACCTGGGGATTCAGGACCATAGTCCCAAATCACATCAAAGTTAGTTGCCATAGTATAGCTGAAAAGGACAATGTTCTGCACCCTACTTTGGTAAGCAGCATCTGGGTCTTAAAACATTATCGCTGAAGACAAAGCGGGTACATAAGAAATTATGATGAAGAAAGCTGATGGTGCCCAGCTATCAAAAGATATAGAGTTTGGGGTCCTACAGTTTTGAAGATAAACAAGGGACCATCTAACTGAGAAACAATAAAGCCCACATGGAAGAAGCACACCAGCCTGTGAGATCACAAGGCATCGAAGGGATCAGGTATCAAGCATCAAAGACCAAAAAATGATAGCATTGTGAACTAGGGGGAGTGCAGAATGAGGAGCCAGGACCCATCTGTGGGCAATTAGACATCCCCTTGTAAAATGGTTGTGGGGAGGAGATGAGCCAGTCAGGGTGCAATGTAGCAGTGCTGAAACATACAATTTTCCTCTAGTTCTTGCATGCTTCCTCTCCCTCACTATCATGATCCCAATTCTACATTACAAATTGGGCTGGACCGGAGGATATACACTAGTACAGATAGGAACCTGAACACAGGGAATCCAGGACAGATGAGCCCTTCAGGACCAGTGGTGAGAGTGGCAATATCGGGAGGGTGGAGGGAAGGTGAGGGAGAAAGGGGGAACAGATTACAAGGATCTACATATAACCTCCTCCCTGGTGGGTGGACACCAAAGAAGTGGGTGAAGGGAGACGTCAGACAGTGTAAGATATGACAAAATAATAATAATACATAAATTATCAGGACCTCATGGGGGAGGGAGGAGGAAAGGGGAAAAAATGAGGAGCTGATATCAAGGGCTCAAGTAGAAAGCAAATGTTTTGAGATTGATGAAGGAAACAAATGTACAAAAGGGCTTGACACAATGGATGTATGTGTGGATTGTGATAAGAGTAGTACAAGCCCCCAATAAAATACTTTATTTTTTTAAAAGATTGTGAATGGCCGTCTAAGATTTGAATTCCTGCTGGAACAAAGAAGAGTAAAGAAAATCAAAGATACATACACACAATTTGTCCAAGAACTAATGAACCAGGTAAACCGCAATCCCCTTAACACAAGACCAGAAGAGTTAGATGGTGTCTATGTAGCACTAATAACTAGGATGAAAGGGATCACATTAATAGGGGCTAGGTAGAATGGGAGAAAAATGTGCAACAAAACTCAAAATCATAAAAAGGTCAGATTAAAAAAAAGAAAACACTGCCATGGAGTCAATACTGACTTATAGATGCTCCCCACCCCCTGTGGGTTTCTGAGACTGTAACTGATTGCGGGGGAGTAGAAAGCCAGGTCTTTCTCTGGAGGAACTGGTGGTGGTTTCAAACTGCTGACCATGTGAATCACAGTTACATCACCAGGGATGCTGGTTATTGGCAAAACAGAGCCTGATAAAACTCCTAACACTATTGCCCGTAATCACCAGACCTTTAATCCAGGAGCCTGGAAGTGAATATATATCCCAACTCCCACCTCCACCACTGAATTTTCAATTAAATCACAGTTAGCGCTACAAGGGAAACAATAATATTAGAGCAATACACACTCCTTATAGCAATCAAATACTGCAGATCAAAAGGGCAGTATTTACACAAGACAAAATTGAGAAGGCAAGAAGGGGCTAAAGAAGAAAGATGCATGAAAGCAGGGAACAGGATAGAAATGAAATTAATGATATTCCATTGGGGGCTTGCAATCAATCACATGAAACAAAATGGGCATGAATTGATGAATGAGGTAATAGAACACTGATTTGTTCTGTAACCCTAATCCAAGTCTCAATAAATAGTTAACACAAAAACTAAATAAAATAAAACAAAAAATCAAATCACCAGGGATCCTCATCAGTTGAAATCAACCAGTCATAGGGATTCGAACACTCCAGTTCACATTTCTCAGACATCCAGGCTAATAGGGCTATAGAGCTGAATTGCATTCTCCACCTGCAAGATTCTCTCCTGCAAGACCTACAGGAAAGCATCATCCTGTTGCCTTGGCCTGTTTCATGCTGGCAGACGAGACCTAGAAAATGAAGACATTGGGAGCAGATGCTAGGATTCCCATCACTGATCTGTCATACTGTAGTGATTTGCATATGGCTGTGAGGCTAGAAGCTGTGGCACCCACTTCCAAATACACATCGAGTCACCAATGGGGGATAACTGTAAGAGGAACTTCCAGACTAAGACAGACTAGGAACAAAGATATGGCAGATTACTTCTAAAAAATAAAAATCAGCTAAATAACCGTATGAATATGAGCAGACATTGATTGATAATTGTAGTGGAAGACTTTTATCTACCACACACACAAATAAAATTTTGCTGGGAGTAATTAAAATATAATCATTGCAGAACATGATCAGCTAGGAACTGCCAGAAATCCAAGTCAAATTCTTAAGCGACCCCTACACTTCCACTGAGTCAACACTGACTCATAGTGACCCTATAGGATAGGACAGAACTCCACCCCGCAACATCCCCTGAGATTCTGAAACTGTCACAGTTGGAGTAGAAAGCTTCATTTTTCTTCTGAAGAGCTACTGGTGGTTTTGAACTGCTGACCTTGGGGATTGCAAGCCAACTTACTACCATGATGACATCAAGTCTGAAGGGAAGGAATGGAAAATATCATTGTTGGGGTCAGATGGATCTCGGCTGAAAGAAGAAAATCCCAGAAATATGTTTTAGTGTCTATATAAAGGCATTCCACTAGGTGGATCCTCAAAAACTTATGGACAACATTCTGAAGAATGGGAATTCTAGAACACTTAATTGCACTCATGCAAACCTGTACAAAAAACCAAAAGGCAGCTGTTGAAGCAGAACAAGAAGATAATGTTTGGTTTAAAGTCAGGAAATGTTCCGATAGCAGGACTACGCCTTTCGACCATATTTACTAAAACTGTATGCTGCGCAAATAATTTGAGAAGCTGGTCTATATGTAAAAAGAACACAGCACTGAATTGAAGAAAGATTAACTAACAACCTGTGATATGCAAATGGCACGTCCTTATTTCCTTAAAGTGAAGAGGATTTGAAGCATTTACTGGTAAGGATCAAAGACTACAGCATACAGTATGGATTATATATATATAATAGTCTCACAACTGGACCAATAAACAATATCATGATAAATGAAGAAAAGTTTAAAACTTTCAAGTATTACATTTCATTTGGATACACAATCAAATAATAAAATCAGTCACAACACCTAACCACAGCAATTGCAGTGTGTGTAGGCAGGGTGGATGGAGTGGAAATTCTGAAGCGAATTTGGGGCCCTTCTCTTGGTATCAGGTTTGAAGTCCCCAGATCACGCTCTAGTGGTATTTGAATGGTAGCAGTCGCCTGGTCGTGGTTGTTCCATGGGGGAGGGACCAGTTCTGCCAAGTTCTGAGAGTTTTTACTGGGAGACCTGCCCAGGGATCACAGCTCTTTCCCTTCTAATGATTTGCCGGCATCTAATTTACTCTGTTGTATGTTTCCCAAGTCAATTTTGACCATGGTGGTGCCAGGTGTCAGGTGCAAAGGGCTCCAGAACTGGCGATTGGATTTCACAAGAACTGGCGATTGGATTTCACAAGGATTTTAGCCTTGCAAAACCTATCGGGCAGTTTCACCTTCTCCTATACAGTTGTAATTCCCTCCACAGTATACAACAGCAAATAATAACTCACTTTGATTAGTTCCATCTACCAAAATTCATAAAACAATGGTATTTTGACAGAGCCCTAAATAGTCAGATGAATTATTTTGGCACCTTTAATTTTTGATTTGCAAATGGTGATAAAAGGTGGATTGTACTGTTGAAAAGTTAAAACTTTGGCAAATCAGTGTGTGTTTATTAATATTTATGAGCCCTTTGTGCTCTACTATAATCTAGTTGTGTTTTACACTCTAAGTCCCCAAATGTGTTACATTATTTCTGTCAACTCAGGTTGCCAACTTAAAGCCAGCAAAAGCAGATTTTACAGGCATTTACATATAACCTTAAATAACTGTGCTTAAAAATAATTCACATTTTCAAGTTGGAAGTATATTCCATTTTACTACGTAAAGGAATAAAAATCTGAAGGTAAGTATTAGAGGTGATGTAATCTCTTCTGTTTGATGCTAAAATTTCATAAGAAGCTATATTAACGAAATATAAAAATATTGCTGACTTTCATTTTTCTAAGACTTTGAGAAGTGTAAGTGACAGAATGCATTTTATGAACATTCTCAATGCCTTGTAAAAATAACGCTACAAATATGCACTTTATGATATAATGCACTTACTTTCTCTTTTTTTATATACTTTACAGTTTACTACTTTAGGCATTAATTCAAGGATCTAATATGCTGAGGGAAAGGGGTTGCATATCAAAAGATTCTTTCTTCAAGAAAATATTTGGTGGATTCCCACATGTCTACTGAAATGAAAAGTAGTGAATGTTTTGTATATACATCACAGAGTTATTTTATTTTCAGTACTTTGACTAAAGTTATTTTAAGTATGTCATTCGATCTCAAGAACAATCTGCGGTTTGTGAGTAGAAGGGAAGTGTGTTTTTAAATTATTTATCGTAAAGTTAAACTTTTGTTTGTAACATCTAAAAGCACTAATACGATAGTTATTAGACCATTTGGTGAGTTTTTCCTCATTAGAATAAAAGCAACATCTTCTCGTCCCTCCAGTGTTGTTGGTAGGTGCTATAGAGTCACGTCCACTTCATGGAAACGTTGCCTGGCCCTGCCACTTCCTCAAATTGTTGTTTTTAAGCATGTCATCAGGACCACTATGTCAATTTATCTTCTTAAGTGTCTTCTTTTCCCATGAGCCTCTAGTTTATCAAGCATGATGCCCTTGTCCAGACACAGTTCTTTCCTGATAATATATCCAAATATGAGGCAAAATCTAGCCACGTTCTCTTCTAAGAATCCTTTCAGCCCTACTTCTTCTAAGATAGATTTGCTATTCTGGTAGTCCATAGTACTGTCAATATGTTGCAGCAATGAATACATCAATTCTTCGTTGGGTTTATTTATAGATTTTCTAACTTTCACATGCATACAGGTATTCCTTAATATTCAATAAACAAAGTGAATCCCTTGGTCCTTAACAGTTTGGAAAGGTTACGGACAACAGATTTGTCCAATACAATATGTCATTTGAGCTTTTTTTACAGCTGCTTCAATGAACATCAATTGTGGGTCCAATGTCTATTAAACCAGCTATAAGAGAGAAAAACATCCTCACAACTAGATCCATACCTGCCAAAACAGTTAGATATTTTGACACAGTTGTGATGCTTTAAAGCATCTCAATTCATAAATAAATGCAATTGACATATGATCTGCATTTTCCTTGTACCATAGAATCTTCTAGAATGGTATAAGATCAGAGCTAGAGTCATACTAACATGTGGGCTTACAAATGTTTATAGAAGTAGATTTCGACTATGTTAGATTATGTTCCCAAGAGAAGCTAAACCAGTGATATATCTATATCATCTATATATCTACATCTATCTATATCTCTATAGATAGAAATTTATATTAAAACCTGCCCACGCAGTTGTAGAAGCAGCTAAATCCAGTCCAGTTCAAGACTGTGTTAAATTGGAGGCCTTTCCTGACTCACACAGGTGCTGTGCCTGACAAACAAGGAAGGAGAAAGAACACAGTCTGGTGGAGGCAGAGGTGGATGATTCCAAAGTTACAGGAAAGACTCATGGTTTCAGAATGCCATGAAGTCAAGGTCCTTTAGCAACAATGGCAGGCCACTGATAGATCCCAGGTTCAGCAGGCCATTAGCTCAAGTCCACAGAACCAGAGACTAATAAGGCAAATGCAGGATTTAGACTAGCAAGAAGAGAAATAATGTCTCTACAGGATCTATTTATATCTATGAAGTTGGCCACACCACTGAGGCTGTGATCTGCGTAAGGGGTTTCAGCCCTCCTTAATTTTCCCATAACTGCTTGGCTGCTTATAGCAGATTCCATTATGGGGTTGTTTACATTTGGTTATACCACATCCTTGGGGAGATCTCAATTTCAACACTACTAAGAATTCTGACCCAGCCAAGTTGACACCAATCTTGCCACCTCTGAGCTGGTACTCTTGTCAAGTATATTGACATTCTGTTGGGCAGGGTTAGTCTTGGTCAAAAGAAAACTGACAAGACTCCCTCCCTGATCATGGCTTTCTCATCTTTATAACTCTCAGCCACTTTTGGACTTTCAGTTTTTTCATTCCCTCCCCCACTACATTGTCTTCTACACAGTCTCCTGATATAAAATCATTTATCTTAATATAGTTTTCCCAAGTTAATAACAGTTAGTTCTTCTACCATCATTTTTAGATAGCTTCAGTTCTGTTCCTTGAACACAGAAGCAGAGCTCTATTAAAAACAAACAAACAAACAAAAATCCCTTGTACATTTCTACCTCATGGCAGCCTCGTGTGTGTTACAGTAGAACTGTATTAAGTAGCACAGAATTTTCAAAGTGGGTACTAATACTTTCTTCCAAAATATTTCTGGTGAATTAGAATCTCCAAGCTTCCTGTGAGCAACTGAGCATAATAATCATTTGCACTGTCTAGGGACTCTAGACGATCATTAAAGTCAGAATTAAATTATTGTGATGATCAAATAGGTCCATTTTGCTTGACTTTTTACTACTCAGAGTCAACTTGGGCTTCTCATGGTCAGTTCTAACGATGCTTTTAATGCCAGTGAGTTCTGCGGTCCTCATTCAATATGTAAGTTGATACCGGCATTATTATGCATTATTACAACAGCTCTCTCTACTTGTCTTTCAGCACACCAGTCTCTGGAAATTCATTTATTTATCACAGTCCAATGTTTTTTCTTTCTAAATTTGCTGAGCTCCTTTATCCTTATCTCCCTGATCTTTTAAACATTGCTATCTTCTACAATTATTCTTTGTATAATCTTATCAAGTCATAATTTTAAATGGCATTCACACCAAGATGACCCCTAAATTGTTATTTCCAGAGCAGTCTACCTTCCATTCTTAAAAGGTTTAGCTACCCAACTGTTTATTCAACATCTCTCCTGGATGGTTAGTAAACATCCCAAATATAACAGCTCCAAATCTAAGCACTGTGTCATCACCCCAAAACCAGCATTTCTCATTCCAATAAATAACAATGTTCTTGTATTTGCTCAGACAAAATCTTAGAATAGCCTATGGTTCTTCTCTCTCATACCTCCCATTTGAATCCAGTTTATCCTTTTCGGCTCCATCTTCAAAACATACACAGTTTCAGATCAATTCGCAGCATCTCCATTGCTGTCATTCCAGCCAAGCCATCAACAGCACTCTCCTGAATTATTGCAATACCCACTAAGTTGGCCTCTCACCCTTCTCCCCTGCCCAAGCAGAGTGCGTTTTACTGTGACTATAATATCTACTGGAGTTTTCGGGAAATGGGTAATGGCCCTTCTTTGCTCAAAACCTGCAAACAGCTTTTCATGGTAGTGTAACAATCGCAATCTGTATTCCCATCATTGTTTTGATCTCATTCTCTACGACGCTCATTTTGCTCACTATGCTGCCGTCACACTGAGCTCCTTGTCATTTTCAGTGACAGTAGACACACTCCCGACTATCAAATCTTTGCACTTCTTAGTTACACGACTTATCTAATTTCTCAGTTAAGGAGCACTTCTCAGCACGTCATTAAAAAATTCACCTCATTCACTCTTTTCTCTCTGTTTTTTTCCCTAGTACTTATTATCATTGTTCTACATGGTATATTTAGATGTGCAGTAGAATCCCAGACCTCAACGCTAATCCATCTAGAAGGAGCATTGAGATGTGATGCACTTGCATTCCAAATCAATTTATCCCATTAGAAATAGCTAAAAATGGATTAATCCATTCTCGAGCACCAAGTTTTTACCTTAACCTTGCCTTTTTATACAAAACATTACACAGAAATTTCAAATTAAGTAAATCCAGAGTTAAATAATATAATTTAAATAAAAACACAACATTAAAAATGTCTTTAACAACTACAATATGTCCCCTACCTTGAGAATGATGAGCATCTAGATCTGTGGACACGGATGTGGAGAGGTGGTATGGAGAGAGAGTCATTGTTTGAAAGGGGAATCCCCTTCCATAAAATTAACTGGTAGCTGCTTTTCAGGAATATCTTCCCTTCTTTGCCTTTTTTCACTAGGACCTGGCTGGCTTTCTCTAAAAAAAAAAAAAAAAAAAAAGTCTGTCTAGTGTGGTCTGCTGTGGGCTCTTCCTTAACTGTTTTCTGAAAGGGTTTACTAAATTATTATCAACAATATTGATAACATGGCTAACCAGTTCTTTATCATGGTTATTCTTTTAAACAAACTCTTTCTTAGGACCCATGTTTTTTATTTAAAAAAACCCACCAAACTAGGAAAACTATAGCAACACGCTTGGAACACACTCACAAAAGTTTTAAACAGAGCATACTAACAACACCAACTAATGCTGAGTGACGGAAACATCCAGTTTTTGTTTATAAAAGTCATGTGCATCGGGTTGGATTCTGATGTTTTGTTCAAGCTCAGATGCAAAATTTTCTCGACGCTTCATGTTGAAATCCAATTATGTTGAGTACTGATGCAGTTGAGCACTGGGTTTTAATGTACATGTATTCATTCTGGCAGAAATCGACTCCATCTCTATAACTCTCATACATATAAATTTGTTGTTAATATAGGTAGAGTCACAGTCTCAGAAACATTACCAAGAGTTGCTATAAATCAGAGTAAACTTGATAGAAGCGGGATGCTCCATATTGAGATATTATGGAGTAATATATGTGTGGCAAACATACACTACTTAAAATAAACAGGATACTCAATTTTAGTTTTCCTCTTGGTGTGTACAAAAGTTGGGCATCACACCTTAGAAACAATGCTATAAGAAGTGCGTCTAGTGTGTATGGAGCATAAATCACACCCTCTGTGTGTACCTTAAAGAACCCAGCACTGCGGCCTCAACTGGGGTCAGTTTTTCAAGATGGGAGAGAGGAAGTTGACCATTAAGTTGCTACCATCATACAAAATTATGCTAAGGTCACTAGAAGTCACCAGACACTCCTACCAAAGTGATAAGGTAGACTTACTGGAAATTCAAATCAAGACATGGGGAAGGTGCATGTGTGTCTGTCTCTCAGATGGTAAGGACATTTCTTTTGATAGGAAAACAGGGAAGAGCATACTCCCAATAAACAGCCCAAGGGGAGAAAATGTCTGGTACTGTGTTCCTAAGTGGACATTTTCGGCTTACAGCAGTTTCTATCTAGATCTTGGTGACCAGGCCATGTGCTGTAGACTGCTGTGACTTTGGGCTTTTTATTTGTTCAGTTGCACAGCATTCTTCATGGACTACAACAGAAGGGCTTGATGTGGAAACCCACTCAGAAAATTGGGCTTTACCTCAAACTTTCAGGAAGCCCTTGAACTACATAGGTGAAAACTCCCTAGTGTGAACAGTAGATGATTACTTTCCCAAAGGGATAGAACCGGCAGTCATTGCACTTTGGTTCAGCTCTCTTGCCTGATGAATGGTGGGCTCAGGCTGCTATATACTTACTATTTTAATGCTTTCCTTATTATGACATGTATTAATCTGGTAGAATCAGTTATGCCACTGTCAAAGAGTTTTACTCACTGACATATCACCAACCCCTATTGTTTGTGTAAATAGTGTCCGGTCATTTAAGAGTTTAATCTTACAGATGTGCTTTATACAATTGATGTATGTATATGTATGAACTGTGATAAGAGTTGTATGAGCCCCTAATAAATTGTTTAAAAAAAAAGAGTTTAATCTGCACAAGTCAGTAATTCATATACTGTGATTTATAGCTGGCTTATAGTTGGATAATTTCCTTCTCAACAGTGTTTTAAATTTTATAACATTGCCTAAATTAGTGACACTTTCAATAAAATCACAATATACCCAGAGAGATGATTGATAATGTTCTTTAACATAAAATCAGAATGTTGTCGCTAAGATGAACCAGGTATATGCAAACCATAGATATATGAATGGATTTTGGGCTGGCACTTAGTTCTAGCCCCAGTCTATGAATAATTAGTTCTTGAAGATATGGGTGTGGTGAATATACTAGATGGTGCCTGGTGATCAAGAAGAATAGCGACTGTGGCTTTAAAGGCTTGTCTTCAAACAAACAGTCATCTAAGAAGCTTGGTCTCAACCAAGTCCACATGGAAGAAACATACCACCCTGTGTAATCAAAATATTGTGAATAATAAGATTAAAATCTGAAGGAGGGCATAGTTTCAGAGTTTTCATTGTAAACACTTGGTTCATAGAAAGCTGTGGATGACAGTGGAAGGTCAGAATTCATTTGCAGGACCCGCACATGGATTAGGCTCTGATGGAGTCCCATTGCCCGGAGTTGAAGGCGTGAACAGCCTTGTCAGCAGGCAGAGAGCATTACAAAGTTGATTATTGTACATTTTGTTAGTTTAAATGTGATATTTCATCATTTGATCTTTCCTTGACATTTAAAAGTTGTTTCAGTTTTTTAAAAATGTGAAGGAGAAATACACATGAACTAAGACTGCTGAATCCCACGTGACCATAGACCAAAGATAGGAACAGCCTTCCTATCATGCAGAGTAATTTAAAAGTGGATTATTGCAGATGTAGTTAGGTCAAAATGTAATATCTTATTATTGGATCTTTTTCACCCATGTTAAGCTTGTTCTAGTTTTTTTGAAGTTTTTCTATGTCTTACTTTGTTGTTGACCTGAGTTTGTTGTCCTGTTGTCTTTGCATGTTTTTCTGTATAAGAAATCCAGGTCAGGCACATCTACAGAGACAGTAATTATGTTAATGGTTTCTTGGAGGAATATCAGGGGACGTTGGGGGAAAATGAGGAGCTAATTATTGGTACAAAAAAGAAGAATGTGTTCTATAATTGATTGTGAGATTGTACATCTCTGCAATATGATTAAACTATTGAACTGTAGATTATGTGGATTATATTTAAATAAGTTTACTTTTAAAAAGAGTTATACTTAAATAAACTAACTCTTTTCACATATTCTAAATAAATAAAGTATATAAAATAGCAAAGTAGCATATACATATATTTTGAAGGGGTGTAAAAAATATAATAAAACTTGAAAATACTCTCACAACTAAAAGTTATATTAGGATTTATCTATAATTATATGATATAAACTTTATATATACATGTGTTTGCATATAGATACAAATATATGTGTATGTGTGTATATATGACGAGGTAAACCCCCCCCCAAAAAAAAAAAACAGAAAAAGAGCTCCACTGGGTGGAGCTTTTATAGTATGCATTTTTCCTGCTAGGAACGCACTGAGCCACTCACTCTGTGTTAGTGCACCCAGTGATGTTACCTGGGAAGTTTCTGTCAGGACACAGTGAATTTTTGTATAAAAGCCTTTTTGCTTGAATCTAATTTTTCGATGGCCAATTTCAGAGAATAGTGTGTGACTGTGTAATTTTGTTTCCAGCTCAGGAAAAATGTTGCGGAAATTGTTGTGATGCTGAACACAGCTTACAAAAACAGCGCTGTGGGAAAAACTCAAGTGTATGAGTGGTTTTCTCATTTCCAAAAAAGGTGAAATGTCGATTAATGACAAACATCACTCTGGATGTCCATCAACTTCCCAAATGGATGAAAATGTCAACTTGCGGTGCATGCAGAGTTCATTCAACCAGGTCTTACTGTTAATCAAGCTTTCGATTTAGAGGTTCTGAAAAAAACTGTGTAACAGTGTGTGTCAAAAAAGGCCAGATCTGTGGCAGACGGGGGGCTGGTTTGGGCACCAGGACAATGCACCTGCTCACGCAGCCATCTCAGTGCACCAGTTTTTGGTAAAAAAACAGCATGCCTCTCTTACCCCATGCATCTCACTCACCTTATTTTTCTCTGTGCTATTCGTTTCATTTCCACAACTGAAGAGAGACATGAAATGACCGTGATTTGATGACAGGGAAGAGGTGAAGGAAAAGCCAAAACAAGGGAGGCGCCGTCCGCCAGCCAAACAGATGAGTTTGAAGAATGTTTCCAAGAATGGAATCGCAGAGTTGACAAATGTATTAAGTGTGATGAAGAATACTTTGAAGGTGACACATTTATTTTATTAAAATATTTAAATACGTAGCTTTGCAAATAAAATCCTTTTTATTTTTTTAACATGCATGATGTCCTTCTCCAGGGCCTGATATTTCCTGTCGTGCCCAAAGTAGTGAGAGGCATCATTGCCTCTAAGAGGTCATTCTGGATATATTTGCTTCCAAACAAATGTGTTTGTCCTGTAGGCAGTCCATGATACTTTCAATATTCTTCACCAGCATCATAATTCAAATGCAGCAATTCTTCTTCGATCTTCCTTATTCACTGTCCAATTTGCACATGCAAATGAGGCAGTTGAAAACACCATGACTTGAGTCAGGCCCATGCTGTTCCTCAAAGGAACAGCCTTGCTTGTCATTGCTCTGAAGAGGTCACGTGCAGCAGATTTACCCACTACAATGTGTCATTTCATCTCTTGCTACTATTTCCATGAGCATTGATGGTGAATCTAAGCAAAACAGCAACTTTGAGAACTTCAATCTTTTCCAATACTCAATGAAATGTTGTAGAATCCCAAATAGTATCTTCATATAACTATTTTCCTTTTTATTAAAACCAAATTTGTAATTTAAAATTTTAATTAATAAGACAATGTAAACATATGCTGCAAATCAGAGACTTATGGCCATCATTAGTCTTGCCAGATAAAATTTGTTGGACCCCCCTTTCTCCTTTACTTTTTGTTTTCTTTTCCAAAGATCACTGTATCTGCGGGAAAGGACATAGAGAAGTGAGAGTGTCTGGTGCATGTCAATACAGATTGTACACTGCACACTTTTATTTATAAGAACAGATCACTGCTATAGCTCAGATGTGAATGGTAAACTGAAAATTATACATATGTAACCAAATTTAAACTCAAAATAATCCTGCATTGTATTCTACAAACATTCTTAGATAAGGTAACCTATTATCACTAAATTACTCTGTCTAGATTCACACTGGTGATTGTAAGCGGTTTTAGAATGATGTTTCTTATACTATTAATATTATACATTGCTTGACAAATAATGTAGTGGCTTCAATAAATATTGTTGGACAAATGAAGAAAAAGGGTTCGAATAGAACATATTTCGGATTGCACATTTTAGTTGTCTTGCCTTATGTTGAAGTATTAATATTCTAAATCAGAATTTCATATAATATTGAGGTATTTTTTATACAGCCCTTATCTTGAAAGTCTCATTTTACTATTTTTCCCTTTTTGATCCAATTATCATATAGTATATTTTTTCCTCTTCGGTTTGTTGCCTTGTATGCTACATTTGAAAGTCCTGATGATTAAAGTGGTTGCCTGCTGAGTGAAAGACTGAAATAGTTTGAGCCTACAAGCCACTCTCTGAGGCAGAGTTAGGGCAGTCTGCGTCTATACAGATTCACAGTCTTAGAGATGCTGTGATCAATTCCACTCCATAGCATAGGGCTGTTTGAGTTGGCCTTAGGAACTCTGCTGGCCTAGTGGCATACACGTGGGGCTCTCCAGCAAGGTCCACAATTCAAAACCAGTTGCTCCTTAGGTGAAAGATGATGCCGTTTTCTTCTGTGAAAAGCTACATTCTCAGGAACTCACAGACACATTTCTATTCTGTCCTCTAGGGTCTTTATGAGTTGGAATTGATTAGAAGACAGTCAGTTTGATATGTTTATAAGTTGGAAATGACTCAACAGCAGTTGCTTTGTTTGGTTTTGGCTTCTTTATATAAATTTCATGCTTCCTTTTTAGATTCTAAAATGTTTAAGAAAATAAAGCTTCCATCTTCATACATCCACAGGTATGCCACGCATTTTCAACTATCTCCCCACGTCTTATGTATTGTGTACTCTATACATGTACTAATTTTCACTAAATCGATTTTTAAAAACACAAAGTACAAGAATGTTACTTTATCCTGCATTATATGCAGCCTGGCCCAATTTGTATGGGAGGTAATATTCATCCTTTCTATAATCTGAGCTCACCTATTCTGCAGTTTTACACATGCACAAAGCTTTGAATTTCTAGACTTGATGCCAGAGCCTGAAGACAATTTTATCTACCGAGAAACTCCCCCACTCCCCTGCTAACATGCCTGACATTCCACCACTTATAATATTTGCAAATTTTGTTATAAGCAAACATTATCTGTGAGAATATACTAACTTGATGACTAGCAGTCATTTACACATTGTGTTAGGTTGAGTTGTCTATAAAAACAAACCAAGTGAAGCGTCTGTATAAGAAATGACTTTATATCAAGAGGGCATCTCAACCCGGGCCAACCTAAGTGTATGGGTCCAGCGCTAGCTGGAGCCCTCTTTGATTCACAGAGCTGCAAGTCCATGGTGAAGAAGGGTGACGCGGGAAGAAAGGAAACCACAGGTCAATAGCTGTAGAATCTTGGTGGAAACAAAGCAGGACACAGAACACACCCAGGTGGGTTGCCAGGCTAATGGGTCACATAGGCTGCCCATGGAAGCCCCCACAGAATCCCAGCAAGGAAGAAGGCAAAGTGCAAGAGAGAGAGGAAAGAAATTCCCAGGTTTCTCGAATAAAAAGAAGCCACCCCTCAGGAAGCATCTTCAAGCTGCGACCTAATTGACAGTTGGGCCCCACAGCCACACTTTCATAAAGTAAGCTGACATAAATCTAACTGCCAGGCTTATCAAGTGACGTATTGAATTAGGTAAATTTATTGCAATCTCTTTGAAGTGTTGAAAAACAAGGATGTTACTTTGAAGGCTACAGTATGCCTGACACAGGTCATAGTGTTTTCAATCTACTCATGTGAATGTGAAATGTGGACCAATGTTTAGGGAAGACCAAATAAAAATTGATGCATTCGAATTATGATGATGGTGAAAAACATGGGAAGTACCAGAGACTGCCAAAAGAACCAACCATTCTGTCTTGAAAGATGTACAGCCAGAATGCTTCTTTGTGGCAAGGAAGGTAAGACTTCAACTCCCATACTTTGGGCATATTATCAAGAAAGAACATCATGCTTGGAAAAGTCAAGGCGCAGCCCCAAAGAGGAAAGCCCTTGACACAGTGGATTGACCCAGTGGTTAGACATAGAGCAATCGTGCGCATGGCTCGGGGCTGGGTGGGGCATCGTTCCATTGCACGTACTGTCACTATGAGTTGGAGCTGACCCAAGGGTACCTAGCAACAACAACCTACATGAATTCATAAGGTTTTTAAAGTCTGATTATTTAGCTAGAATTTGGCTTAGTCTAAATCAAAGACAATATACGTAAGGATAGATTTTTGAGAAAACAATGTTACTCTAGCAAAAATTAAGTTATTAGAGAAAAATAAGTCCCCAGGTAAGTAAATGGTACTGAGGCTCATTTGCTTAACCTTACAACCTGACCATGCTGGCTTCTCACCGTCACAGAGATGTGATCGTGATTTGGTGGAAGATCATAGGAGCACTACAGACGATGGTCCTTATTCTGAGTTGCTTTGAAAAGAGTGTGTTGGGTTATATATTTGGGTTACATCTGCTCACAGGAATAAGAAAAGGATGATTATAGAATATGATCTGCAAGAAAAATGTCATGCTAAATTCTCCCAAAACTTGTGAAGATACAGGACAGACTATATAGCTACAATTCACATTGCTTGTTGCTCAAATTCTCTGGTCAATTTTGAGTTAAAGAAAAAATCCGAGAACAGATGTGATGGGTTCTAGTAGTCTGTTTTGTTAATTTTTGTTGAGGGAGGTATTAATGTTTTTCAAAATCGTAAGCCTTTCTGACACTCAGTATATCATTTCTGTACTTGATACAGCATAAACTGGAGTTAGGTGGATTCAAATAACATTTGGAATTTCTGACAAGCAAAGCAGTAACGAAATTCCATAACTCCTCAGTGGTCTGGTTTCATTCCACTTGAGTATGATGAAAAATAAGAGATACATGTCACCTTCAAAAGATTATGACTTGAATATTGTCTTTCCCGTGCACTGCCTTATGTGTTTAAAAGAGGGGTTCATTTGACCTTCAAGAAATGAAACCCAATTTAGTGAGTCAAGTCCAATTCTTAGCAACCCCGGACAGAGTAGAACTGCTCCCGCGGCTTCGTAAGTCTTAATTTTTGTAAAGCGAGTGCCCCAACTTTCCTGATCGTAGCTTTCTTAGAGATGATGTTAAATCCACCATGTTCACAAGTTATGTAAGTCAGTAAATCATAAATTCATTGGTTTTCTTACTACAAAAATAATCATATAATTGGAAATGCTAAATTGGCCCTTTGGCTAATAAGAGTCACCATCCTATTGCCCGCTCTCAGTAATGCTTTAGTGGGTCATTTTCAGCCTGGCTTTTCTCTTTCCTGCTCCCCACAAAACGAGAGCGTGAGTTAGGGCTTAGAATGCAGGTAGGTTACTTTGTGGCTGTAATATGAAAGCAAGTAGGCGTGAAACCCAACACAGGGGCATCCCGGAGTCCGCACGAACCAGGAGCGAGTGAGTGGAGGGCCTGCCTGCCCCTGTGTAAGTGTTCTTTACAATGTTACTCAGACTCGCCCACTTACCGAATTGCCCACCTAGCGAATTGTCCACTGAGAAAATTTCCCACTCAATTACGCCCCAGAGAGAAAAAAATATTGTCCCACCTGCTTCTCTTTTCTATTTCTCAAATGTTTTCCCACAGGACTTTAACACCCCATGTCACGTACTGGCAGGGGCAGGAGGTGAATGCTAGATGGTATCGCTGAGAAGTGCTGCCGAATTCCACTTGGGCAAAACTGGTGTCCCCAGCAACAAGGACGGGCAAAAGGAGTCCGTGCGAGCATGTGGGAAGGGCAGAAGGTTTTTCATGCAGCTTGTTTATATGAAGAAAGTGGTTGAAAATCTGTATCCTTATGCTCAAGTTATTTCACTATAATTTCATATGGAAAAAACTTGCTTGTGAAGTAGAAAGAATGAATTCCCAATTAAAATGTCTATGTGATACTGATACTTCAAAGCCTCTTGTACAAAGAGACTAAAAAACTCATCTTCATGGACTTTATAGTTATATAAAGAGCATTTTATTAAGTATCAACTTTAAAATAATCACAGACATTTTATTTCACACAATATTAAAATATTCATATTGTATGAAATAAAATTATATTCATAAGATAATACCAAATTGAATAAAATGTTTTATTTTTCATTTAAATATATTCATTTGTAGAGTATTATCATTTTTAATTTTATATTAATTTTTAATTTAAGAACTATAAATGTTATCAGATAGTTTAAAAAGCATGATTGATTTGTCATTAGCAAGCCAATTTTCTTTCAAACAGCTAAAGAAGTTATTTACAATAATACAGTAGAATATAATAATATAACACAATATGATATAGGTTATGATTTAGAAAGTTAAAATACAGTAACATCTAACAGGATATTTCTTGGGCTATATAAAACATAATTCACCAAAATGCATGTGACTGTTGTTCTTTTCATAGTAGGTATGGGGTAGGCTATAAAAGTATTCCCTCACAAATTCATTTGCTTTTCAATGTGTCCTTTTATTTATTTTCAGAATTTCTTATTGTGAAATGAGTAAAGGTTTTCAGAGCAGATAATCAGTTTTGCATTCACACTTTATTTCATCTCATCATACTGAATGCAGTTCCTTCAGTGTGTCATGACTCATCCCATTTCCTTCCTGTTTTCTTTTACCATTTCGCTTTTCCCTTCTAAACATTGTCTTTGACTAAAGGTGACCCTTCTGATCTTAACTGGTTTATTAATTTAAAATGTGTGCACTTCACCTTTCTTATTGCTTTCCTTACAGATGGATCTATTGTTTGGCTAAAAATTGAGCTAAGGGGTCAAGTTCAGTTCCATACCTGAAGGTAGCTGAGGGTTATAGTCTTGGGGGTTCCACCGGTCTCTATCTGATCAAAAACACAGACATTGTTTAAAATTTTGAGTTTTGCTTCATATTTCCTTACACTGCATCCAGGACCTTCTGCTCCTTTTCAGAGCCGTTGATGAGTAAGATACTTTATTTGTAAACTAAATTTTCTAAAATGTTAATTGGTTACCCTGTAATCTCCTAAATTCTAGAAAATTGCTGTGAATCATGCATATTCTTTAAGTATCAGAGTCCCTGGAGTGGGGCTGAACATAGCTCAATAGTAGTAATAATAATAGTAATGATAATTGTGATCGTAATAATAATTTCAATATTAATAACAGTGGTGATATTAATAATAGTATTTACAGCAACAATAATACCAAAGGTAATAGTGTTATCAGAAATAAGAGGAAGAGCATTATGTGTAGATAACACATCATGAAAATAAATGCTTCACAACTTACTTTCCAACACCCGGATGGGAAAAGCTCTAATACCAGAAAAGACCTCAAAATACAATGACCTAACAAAAAATAATTGACTGTAATTATTAAGGTGGTGATCAGGAATTTTTAGTCTGTCATTCACAATAATTACCCCACATATCACACCTTGATATGATAACTTCTACTTCCATTAGAGACATTTTGCTTCCTCTTTGGGGTTTTTTGCTTTAGTCCTAACTTTGCAGGGAACAAATCCAGGTTCAAATCCCATGGGGGTAATTATGTCATTAGCCAAGTCGCTGACCAATCTGAATTCTCAGCGGTCTTGTTTGTCTGACCTCCAGACTCATGTCACAGGCTCTGAGCCTGTGAGTCTCCACTCCACCCATAGAAAACGCCCTGCTCTCCTTCTGAACCCATAATAAACGCCCTGCTCTCCTTCTGAACCCATAATACTTTCTAAAACTCCTCTACCTCCTAACATAGTCCTCCTCCTGCTCTTGACTGCCGGGGTTGCATTTAAATATCACTTAGGCTCGGATCAGGGACAAATGCATTTCCATCTCTGGATAATAATACTTCTTTCCTTCTTCCTACCTACTGTCCCTGCTACTTACCGAGCTTTAGTCTTCCTGTTTTAGAAAACCTGTCCTGGGTGGTGCAGCTAGTTAAGTGCTCAACTGCTAGCCAAGATATTGTTGGTTCAAATCCACTCAGAGACGTCTTGAAAGAAAAGCCTAGGGATTGGCTTCTGAAAAACCAGTCATGGACAATCCCATGGACCAGTTGTTGCCTGGCACAGATGGGGTCGCCCCCAGGCAGGACCAATGTGAGGGCAAACACCACACTCACTCACATACCCTCACTCACACACCCTCACTCACATACACACTCACTCACTCACGTACATAATATCACCAGCCATTACAAGTCATTTCTCCAGACTACGTCGTTATCTTGATGATCCTGACGGCATAGTTAACATGCACTTAATGAATACTGGACAACTGGATAAGAAAGTTTAACTTATGTTCAATGTGAATGTTAAATGTGGTTAAGGAGCCAATATAACGTAGATTTAAGAGTGTTAGTCTTTTTAAAAAATCACACCTCTGTATTAGTTTTTATTTTAAGCATTACTTCTGGTATGCTGCAATATTATCTGTCAACTTGACATGAGAGTATTATTTTTACTGTGTGTTGTCCTTGAATGGTCTATACTGGTTTGTTGCTTTATTTTGCAATAATTCTACATATAAGGAAATAATCATATTCCAAGTGCTTCAGCGTGAAAACAATGTTTACCTTCAAAGCTCATCATTTATTTCTCCTAGTAAAGTACAGCTGATCCAAAATTCAGATTGATAAATACAATGGCAGCATATTTAAATATTTGTAAAATGAGAGAGATAAGTATTTATATCTATACGTGGCTAGGGGCAGAGTTCAACCTGTCAAGCTATCAACAGGTTGGGATTGTGGCCTTTTGTATAAGAACAATATCCAACAGAGACAATTCTTCCCTGCCATGTTGCTTTGCCAACTTATTCTATTTAGTATCATCTTATAATTCAGTTTTCCAAGTTGTAATAAATCTAAACTTTTAAAGGAAGCACTGACAACAAATATTATTTTATTGACATTTTCTAAAATGTTCTTTTTAAAATACCTATACTTTGTCTAGAAAGAGGCCTATATTTGAATCCATAAGTCGGCTGCTTTATTTATGAAGGATACTTCACTGGAACTTTGTGTTTGCTCCCAAAGTTGGTCTTTGTGGACCCCTGGCCCTTGAGAGTTAGCACGCTGTGAACTTCCATCAACCTTGGACCCATGCAACTCTGCATTCACCAACCTGTGTTCTCCTTGCTTCCTGCTTCACCTCTAGTGCCACTGGCTTGCAGGCTGTGGGCCTGAAGAGGGCCTCCGCTAACATTGGACGGATGGACTTGACGTGTAAATTTGCTTCTTGACATAAAGTTCTTTCTTGTCTAAACAACCCAGCCGACCAACAGTGGTTTAGCTACTGATAATCTGTTGGAATAATTCAACTTTATAGTTTGTTGCTAGGAATAAAGGAACCTGGCCATATTTAAGCAAAATATTTAACCTAAGTTAGTAGCAGAGACAAAGCAGAAGTATATTTTGAAAGGGATATGCTTGAAATAGGGACATATTTTAATACAATGTGTATTCTAATATATTTTAACAAACCAATTGCCCATAATTGTAAGCGACTTACTGCTCTTCTTTTGAAGTCACTTCCATTCTTTTGTAGCACAATTCATTGTCAAAGTGCTGCCTTTTGTCATGTGAACCCTTCGAGAAAATGTTTTCATTTATCTTTCTGCTCCCAGTGTCCGCCACCCCTCTGTCCTCACACCCCTGACGCCCAGACATGTGCATCTTTGGTAGTGGTCCATGGTTAGGATTCTGTGCTCAGCATCTCAGTATGTTATGTCCCATTGCTGTCAGTTCAAGAACCCTGTGGTAAGTTTTTACACTCACTCTTTTCTTTCTGTTTTTGTAAAAATCATTTTACTCAGGGCTCTTTACAGCTCTTACAACAATCCATACATCAATTGCATCAAGCACATATGTACATATATTATCATTATCATTTTCTAAACATTCTCTTTCTTACTTGAGACCTTGGTATCAGCTCCCCCCCCCCCCGGTCCTGACCTCTCACGAACCCTTGATAATTTATAAATTATTTTTATTTTCATATTTTACACTAGCCACTGCCTCCCTTCACCTACTTTTCTGTTGTTCATCCCCCTTGTCTTGAGGGGTGAGTGGCATATGTGAATCATTGCAATCAGTTCCTCCTACCTCCCTCTAGTTCCCCATCCCCGGCCACCTCCCACCTACCCTCATGGTATCAGTACTCCCATTTTGTTCCTGAGGGCTTTATCTGTCCTGGATTCCATGTGTTGAGAGCTCTTACCTGTACCAGTATACATGCTACAATCTAGCCACATGTGTTGTTACACCTGGGGTCATGGTAGTGGGGGAGGAAGCATTAAAGAACTAGAGGAATCTTGTGTGTTTTGTCACTGCTGTACTGCCCCTGGCTGGCTCACCTCTTTCATAAGCAGATGTCCCATTGTCTACAGATGGACTTTAGGTCTCCACTCTGGCTCCCCCTCGTTCACATCGATATGGTTGTTTGGTTTGGGTCTTCTGATGCCTGATACCTGATCCAGTCAACACCTCATGATCACATAGGCTGGTGTGCTTTTTCCAGGTGTTTTCCTGCTACATGGCCACTAGTTTATCTCCAAGCCTTTAAGACCCCACACTCACTCTTTTCAATAAAATAAAATTTCAGCACCGGGTACAATCAGTTCCAAAACCCTGGTCTAACCTTTATAGTCAGATATCCTTTCGAGTCGCTTCTCTCCACACTTCCCTTATATGCTACTTCAAGCACGAATCTTTCCGTTTCCTCAACCCCTGGCAATTTTATGTATATTCTTTTTCTTATCTGCTCTCGTTGTAATACTCTTGCTCCAGCACTGAATTGAAATTCCCACTTTCTTAAGTGCTTCTATTTTCCATAAATCAAAATGAATTATCTCTGGGGATTTTCATTGCTTGGGTCTTAATTGTGGTGTGCCTTTTAAATTATTCACAAGCCCTCAACCAAAATCACAATTGTGACCACCTAAAACATAAGGTCTATAATTTTCTTATTGTCTTATCTCAATTCAATAAAATACACTAAGGGTTCATGTGTGTTTAAATACACAATCACAAACACATGTGCACACTCATCTATACAAAGGGTATTAGAGCAATTCTCTTTATGCAACTTAACACAAAACTTGTCCCAAGAAGGTGGAGATTAAATATATTCCAAATGCCCCATCTTTCCACACTGCTATACCACTTCATCACTTCTGCTGTCTACTATCCCTTCCCCTTTAGTATACTCCCTCACATCCCAATTTTTATAATTTACTGCAATGATCACTCAAAATTCACACTCTAAGGGAAATGCCTCATTTCGTGTGGGTGCTGGCAAGTCCCAAATCAAAACTCAGACATCCATTTGAAAGATACTCCTTTTCCCCGAGGCTGTGGAAGTGGATAAAATCAGGCCCAAGTACCACATGCAGGCTCTGAAGGATGAGCCCCTCTGGGGTTCCTTTTGGTAGTGAGATCCCCTTTGCTCCTTCTCAGAGGGCTCGTTTGACAGGAAGTCAGAGGGTAATTGCAATGTGTCCTGAGAGCAATTACAAGTGCATTCTACCAGTGTCTCTCCCATCTTTCCCCCAGATCCAGGCAGGAAAGTATTGTTTGCTGACAGCTCCAGAAGAGCCACATGAACTAATTATCTGCCCTGAAAAGTGGGCTTTAGAATATTTGTGGAATAATTAATTATCTTTTAATTCAATTTTTCTAAGAACTTTGTTTATATGTTTGGATTGGATAGCACTCTCTTATAAAATGCCCAGAGCATTCTATTATCATGTTTAAAAGTGGTTGGAAAAAATAATAAAAGTGGTTGGATTGTTTATACATATTTCATAAGTGCACGTAAGGGATTATTGCTATAGCTGCTCTCATGTTCAATATTTCATCAATGCTTTTAATATAATCATATTATCATATGGAGTTTACAGCCTATCCAAATGACTGCATTGATCCTGAGAAATGATTAAGGCTCCCCACCAGCCCGCATCCTACCGTTATAATAAAGACTTAGCAGAATAAGTCACTTATTTCTAAAAGTTTCTCCATTATTGTTCTAAACATAATCTGTCATGAAAGAGAGTTGCTTTAACAGAGGCACTTCTTGATTAAGCTTAGTAAAATTTCTTTGGGCATCCTAATAGACTACTTGCTAATTGTGCAACATGGAACTCATTACAGAGTCATGAGAACACAGGAACAGTAAAGACCGACTAGAGACTAGTGTCACTTGATTTCTTGATGTTCTCAAGTGACTTCCTGGCATCACTCAAATTTTGATGGAGTAAAAACTCACTCTATTTACTATCAAGACATTAAGTCCTCTTGTATCTAATGGCTTGAACATATTATCAAAGAAAAGAGAGAATTTCTTAGATAGCTAAGAAATGATTGTTTTTAATTATTAAATTTAGCAATAACATTTTGCAAATATTTTTATGTCTTATGAATTTTTGCAAAATTGTTGAGGCAGATACACTCATTTGTTAGAGAAACCTCCTTATCAAAATATTTTATGAAAAGGTCTACGTCTAACTATTTGGTAAAATGTATCAATTTAAGTCTTTTCAAGATGAGTGTACTTACAAAAAATTTTGTTTTAGAAGGTCATGTCTCTTGGGTAATGACTAATTCTCTCAGTGATTAGTAATCACAATTATGTGGAATGATGGTTCTCTATGACTTTTTCTACTAATGAATAAAACAACATCTTTCAAAACTGGAACTCCAGGACATTTGGTTCCCGCAAGTCACAGATTCCTTAATAAATAAAGCAGCTGGTGTATAGATTTATTTATAGGCCTATTTCTATATAAGGTAGGAGCATTTTAAAAAGAAAATTTTATAAAATGTCAAAGAAGTAACTTTTTTTTAGAAGTAATATTTGTTGTCAGTTTTTCTTTAAACGTTTAAATTAGTTAATTTAGAAAATTGATTTTCAGAGATTTTGGTTATGCAAAAATTAGAACATGAGTTATATTTCCATTTAATTATTTGGAAATCTGTAGCAACCACCTGGAATTTGAGCTAATTGTGTGCTGCTGTTGGTTTTCTTTTTCCTTCATCCAGCTATTTGATGCAGTAAAGACATAGTCTGTCGAGCACACAGAAACTGCGTTCTTCACGATCTCAGCATGTGTTACTGACATGATTTTGGTTCGCTACTGTGATGGCCAAAGTTGATTTCTGGGCCTATTTGAAATCTTGAATTAGTTTGTTGCTAAGAAAGAGGGATATAAATAATTTTACTAGACAAAGTAATAATACACTTTTGATATGTTCCTTCCCAACTCAAAGTCAGGCTCTAAGTAATGAGAGGTTGGGCGTACACTGTGTACTGTCAGTCTCTGGATCCATTAAGCTAATTGAAACTGCAAAAAAGACACTTAACTCTTCTAGACTTCAGTTTCCAAATATGTTAAATGTTAGGGTAGCACAATTTATTTTTTTAAAACCCATTATATATCTGAATCTCATCTCTAACAATTCTACACAGATATTTTAGTCAATGTTGTAATTCAATAAATTTTACTTAATGCTTATGTGTATGTGTATAGGAAGTCTGCACTTGAGATCCATTATAAATGAGATCTGACCCTATGTTAGTCCAGGTTGACTAGAGAAACAAATTCATAGACACTCATATGTGTATAAGAAAGGGGTTTATACCAAAGAGTAATTGTATGTTAAGGAAACATCCCAGATCAAATCCATAAGTCCAATATTATCTCGTATGTCCAATACCAATCTATAAATTCCTCTTCAAACTCACACAACACGCACAATGAAACTGAATGCTGGAAAATCACAGACCAGTGGATGGAAAGTCTTGTGGATCCAGTGGCGATGGAAGCATCGCAGTGCTGGTGTGGGTCTCCATGTGGCCCCTCCAGCTCCCAGGCTCTGGTTCCATCAGCATAGCTCCATGTGGCTTGTCAACAGAAATGTCTTGAAGGGAGAGAGTGTGTCCTGCCTCCAGGGAGAAAGACAGGAGTTTCCAGAGTCCTCAGGAAAAGGCCATGCCCACATAGGTGTCTCATTGGCTAAGACCTGATTGACAGGCTAGACTCCATCCCTTCGCTCAAGTGAACAGTGAATTATGTAACTGTCACAGTTCGTAAATAATTTTTTTTACAAATTTGCAGGCAATTTCAACCAAGTACATGTAATTCTTATTTATATTTACTTTAGTGCAAGAAAATGCTGGAAGGCATTTCAAAGAATTAAAAGTTTCACATACAAGTGAAGGTGATTGTGAAGGTGATTGTGATGAATTAGTTGTAAGGGTTTGTTCAATCATTCCAAAGTGAGAGCGTATTTACACAAAATTAAGTGTTAAGTAGAAGTTGTCCATAATTAGCTGTTCATAACTCAGGGAATGCATGTATTCATATGTCTATTAGCTGATCGATCAATCTATCATTCCATCCATCTATATTTATCTATCTAACCACATATATGTAAATATGTAGTTCTGGAAACATTATTTAAAACAAAGGATATATACATATATTCCAGAATAACAGATGGACAAACCTGGATACATATTCAAATACCAACAGAACTGACCAGTTTCTCCAACAGAAGGGATGCAGTGGTACTTCTTAGCCCACATTGAAATACAGAGGGCTTGGAGGCATGGGGTTTTATTTTGCTTTTACATATTTTTGTCTATTAAGTTTAATAAAAAGATGTTTATCTCACTTGTTTATAATCATAATTTTAAATTATGGGATTAGAAATTTAGGGAGAAAATCGTACGTCTAGATTTACATGCATGTAAGGAAATTGCAGCAAAGTGTATCTTTATTTTTTTAAGAAGAAGATGTAGAATTTAAAATAAAAGTAACCAGGGCATCGTTTTATACCAGTCATTGGTTTGATAATAATTAGAGTAAAAATATATGCATGTGTGCAATTGGAGTACAGTTGAGCTTATTCTCTACTTCCGAAAATTTCCATGACCCTCCTCTTGTATTCTACGATTCTATCCTTGTATTTTAGGATTCAATGTTTTTAGAGCAAGACAGAATAGGTAAGAAGAAACAATTTAGATCTGAGTTAGTATGTGCTATGAGCATTAGGAATAAATTTTTTTGACCAATAGCTTAGAGTGGAATTTTGATTTGCTGTTTCTTACCTAGGTGACTTATAAACAAGCCATTTAATCTCTCTGATTCTCAGTTTCTGCTAGTGCACATTGCTGAATTATGAATGTAAAGGAGTTGTTAAACCTTCAGTGCTTAGAACGGTGTCTGATACACAGAGAGCACTTGATAAATGCTAAGTCTTTGTTGTGGTGCTGTAGTCTATTGGTAGTGCAAATTATAAACATATGCAGAGATTAACTCCGTGATTGCCAGAGTTCAACTCTGTTCTATAGGGTTTTCAATGTCTGATTTTTAGAAGTAGATCTCCAGACCTTTCTGTCGAGGTGCCTTTGTGTGAAGCCAGGAATACACGGGGTTTACTCAATGATAACTGCTTTTTGGACACGCTGAGTAGGATAAAACAAATATCTATAGCATAAGCAAAAATAGTACTTTGTTATCATAAGTATTCTTTGGATAGACAGCTCTACTCTAGTCTTTGAATTATCTGGGTTACTCACACATTTTATATATTTGGGAACTAATTGCCACTAAATATAATCCATGCTCTACTCTTCAGTAGCTATTTAATTCCAAAGCTAAGTGAGCAAGGTTTTTTTTTGTTTTTTTGATCAACACAAATAAGTATAATAACCAGCCCTTGAGTTATAATTATTTTAATATTATGGAGAATTCCAGACTCTTGTAATATGGGAAAGCCATAGTTGGTGTTGAAGGCTATTCCAAATTTGAGTCTGTATCTAAAAACATTCGGTATGACATATATTCAATGGTACTGTGTACAGAACTGTGGTTTAAAAGGCTCCAATCCCTGGAAAAAGAATAGAGAATAAGCTCAAATTTTGGCATATACTGCAAAGAGGACATAGGCAGGTGTTTTGGTTTGAGTAGAGAAATTGAGACAGGTATCTAAGCCTGTAGTAAGGAGGTGGTTGATTTCACAAGTAATGAATCTTGGATTCAAATGAGAAGCCTCCATAATAACCTAGTCCTCTTCATTGGGACCAAAACAAAGGCTATTATGTTGGACACTTCTCTTTCAAGTAGGTCATGAGAGTTCTTAAATATTCTAATAAAAACACTTCTGATGCATGATGAAGAACAAAACAATAGGAACATCAATTTTTGGTTATAAAATAGTCAAATGTCCCACAGGAATCAAAAATTACTTCAGCTATAAAATGTTAAAATACTGTACAATGTCGTCTACATGTATTTAAACTTTATTTTGCATACCTTCAATCACTTCTTTCATTGTAGCTGTCCTGAGACAGCAGGAGTCAATTTCATCTTACAATGACCTTTCATGTATCAGACTGTGTTTGTGTCTCATAGAATTATCAGTATATGAGATTTTTCAGTAGTAGATTGCCAAGCCTTTCTTCCAAGGTGCTTCTGGGTGGACTCAACTGCCAATTGTTAAACAAGCACACTAGGTTGTGCTTTTCTTAGGTACCTTCAAGTTGGTTCCAACTCATAGCAAGATTGTGTTTAACACAATGAAACATTGTCTGGTCCTACGCCACCCCCACCAATCTTGATATGCTGAGACCATTGCTGTAGCCACTGCGTCAATTCCTGTAGTAGTTACATAACCTGATGTCAATGTGAGGATTAAGAGTGTAGGGGTGGAGTCTGGTCTGTCAATCAGGATATAGCTCATAAAGCCTCTGTGTGGGCGTGGCCTTCTGCTGAGGATTCTGGAACTTCTGGATTTCCTCCTTGGAGTTGAGAACCTCACACCCTGGGAGACATTGTAGAAGACAAGATACATGGAACTACACTCTAGTGCCCTGAACTGGAGATTCCACATAAAGACCCCTGTCAGTACTGAGATGCTTGCAATGCCACTGGATCCACAAGACTTCCCAAATACTGTCCTGTGATCTTCCTGCATTCGTGTCATTGCATGTGTTTCATGAGTCAGAAGAGGATTTTATAGATTGGTATCAGACATATGGACTAATATTAGACTTGCGGACTTGATCTGGACTGGGCTGGGATCTTTTCTCAATATTCAACTGCTCTTGTATACAAAGCTCTTTCTTATACCCATGAGTGTCTTTGGATTTCTCTATTCTACCTGGACTAACATAATTCCTCATGCTGGAAGTCTGAAAACACTAGCAGGTGGAAGATGAAGTAGTCTGCCTCTATAAAGACTTACAGTCTCAGAAGCATGAAAGAGTAGTTCTATTCTAAGGGTCACTGATTCAGAATTCGTTTGATGGCAGTGGCTTTGATTTTGTCTCTTTGGGAACTGATTTATTTTTATTCATTTGCATGTGGTTTAGCATAAACAAAGTAAAATAATGGTACTATTACCTGAATCTGTGAGAGGGCTTCAAACATTTTCATGAATAATCTAATTAAAAGATTTTTCTACCAACATTTTTTAAGCCCACCCAAATAAACTCCCAAATCTTCTGCTTACAAACAAAGCCTAAGTTAAAATCTGCCTTCTCCAGTCCACCTTAGCTGTATTAACTATTACAGGATTTGAATCTCATGGTACATTTGACTATAGCCTGACAATCTCAGGGTTTGAAGAAATTCTCAGAAGTTGAATATAGATCATGTAGTCTTTTATATATCACTGATTCCAGCCAGTAATAATATTTGAAATATTGTCCATTCTTGTCCCTGCCTTTTGGGTTCCCATGGGAATATGATTCAAGTTTGTGATCCAAATTTGTTAATTAGACTAAGCGTACTATGTCATGCTCAATCTGTATTTCAGATTGTCACCCTCAGCTGTTTATGAACTCAAGAGTACAAAGCAAGCTGCAGTTTTTATTCTTCTCCTAGAATATCTCATACTGTCTTGTTATACCGTAGATTTTCAAAATGTGACGTTCATCCAATTTTCCAAAGTGAGTCATTGAGCCAATTACAACACTCAGTGGGTTGTTTAGATGGAAAAGAACTTTCATGTGATTGGACAATTGAATTACATGATGGTAAGAAAGATGAAGATTACTTACACATTACACATTTTGTCTTTTAAGGCATGAATTTTCACTTCATTATCAGAATCACTCTGCTGGGGAGGCAGTAAGTGACAAGTTTTGTTACCAAATAAACATCAAGAGATTGTGAGATGCTTTGGAAATTTCTACAAAATGCTGCCACGCATATAAGATGCACAATGCACATATTACAGGCACCAAATTAAAGGATACTCTTTGACTTTGCTGAATGGGTAGTTTTCAAACATTTTGAACATGGAATCTCTCTCAGTTCCCAATGCTATCTTTTCCTGCCCTGATAAACTAGCATTTTACAAGGCCTCTTTCAGGGACGCTTGTTCTAAGCTATTGGTCATCCCCACAGTGGCTTATGGAAAGCAGGAAGGCATGGTGTTAAGGAAATAAAAGGGAAAGGGTGCAAGGAAGGACACAAGGAAACCAGTGAAAACATGGAAAATATTAATAACCACAAAAGCAACAAACAGGGAGCATGAGAGAAGCAGGAGAAGATCAAACTAAGTATAAGGAGCCGAAACCATGGGTGGCTCTTACGGATTGGATATGCCCTCCCCTCTCTGAAATGTATGTGATATTGTAGTTACTATACCTGTGGTTACAATCATATTTAAGACTGCACTTCTCTGTTATGCTAATGTGGCAGCAGTGCTGTAGGGTCTACCTAACAGGACTCCCCTTTATGATAAAAGAGATTTTAAAAAGCAAGCAAACACAGATACTCTATCACGTGAGATTTTCATGAAATCAAGAAACAGGGTTAGGGTTAGGGGTTGGGGTTAGGGGTTGGGGTTGGGGTTAGGGTTAGGTTTAGGGTTAGGGTTAGGGGTTGGGGTTAGGGTTAGGGTTAGGTGTTGGGGTTAGGGTTAGGGGTTGGGGTTAGGGTTAGCGTTAGGGGTTGGGGTTAGGGTTAGGGTTAGGAAAAAAAAGAGGAATCAAGAAACAGAAGCCCAGATTGGACAAACCCTGCCCCCCCCCCCCAATATCCAACAGAGAGAAAGCCTTCCTCTAGATCACCACCCTGAATTAAAACTCCCAGCCTTCCAAAGTGTGAGAAAATAAACTCATTTGCTTTAAAAGCAAACTTCTTGTGAAATTTCTATCATAATAGCATCCAAAAATTAAGGCAGTAGGAACCATTGCATCACTAATAGGAAGAAACCACTCCCGAAGGTTCAATAAGGGAAAGGTTGTCGGAACAGCTAGGGGACAAAAAGGACGTCGGCTGACACTCAACTCCCTCATCGTTAGGTCTCTAGGACATCAAGGACACCGCCACTGAGTGCACTCCAATTCATAGGGACCCTGAATGTGTCCCTTTGTTAGAAATTTAGTATGTGCATGGAGCTACAGAATGTATTTTGAAAAATACATATACAGAGTCTTACGAGATATTTTGGTAGAACAGAGATACATACTTGAAAACAAACAATAAAAACATTTTTAAAAACATTTTATTGGGTGCTCAGACAATTATTATCATAATCCGTACATACTTCCATTGTGTCAAGCACATTTGTACATTTGCTGCCAGCATCATTCTCAAAACATTTTCTTTCCACTTGAGCCCTTGGTATCAGCTCCTCATTTTCCCCCTTCCCTCTCCACCCTCCCCCCCTTCATGAACCCTTCATAATTGGTGATTTAGCTCACTGGAAAGTCACAAATTGGAAGCAAAATTAAGTAGGGTCATAGAGAGTTCAGAAAAGGGAGGGATCTGTGTAATCCACCACTGCCTGAGAATGATTTACCAGGGAGGAGGGATTCTATATTGAATTCAAAGCTGCTTACAAATGACGTAATCTGGATAGGAAGAAGGAGGACATTTCAGGACCTGTGATAAATGTGAGTAATGGAGTGGGTAGTAGAGTCGGTAAGGGGTGTTTGGACCAGAATATCTGAAATGAAAAATATTATGGAGAGTAATGAAGAGTGAGATGTGATGGAAGAGAAGGTCAGATTTCTCTGAGTCAAGCCTTGACTCCATCCTACAGAAATGAGACCTATCAAATATTTTTGAACTATGGAACATACAAGTCAAAGATAGAAGTTGAAGATTAATGGATAGTAGTGTCAGTCACGTACAAGAGATCTCCCTAACCCTGGAAACTGTTCTAAAGTAAACATGTCTTTGGGCCTCCCCTAGATTGCCTAAAGCCAGAAGCTCCAGAGAAAAGGCCAAATGAGGAGAACAAACTAGAAAATAATTTGTTGAGCTCCACTTAGCAATACAGGTTTAAACTAACCAAATCTTAAAAAACAGAAGGAGGAAACACTATGGGTTGGGCAGAATAAATTATATAAACTTCATTTTTGTAAGCCTCTGAGTGGTCTTAATTATCTAGGTAGAGTTAGAGAAAAGCATCAACTATGGGCTGGACCTGACAGCACTGACTTTTTGGAGACAGAGATTGGTGTGGTGGATTGTGGACTGGGCTGTTAATCACAAGTTCAACAGTTCAAAGCAACCCACCTCTGCGTGGCAGAAAGTTGACTTTCTGCACCCATAGAGAGCTACACTCTCAGAAACCCACAAGGACAGTTGTACTCTATCTTTTAGGGTTACTGTGAGTACCTCTTGCCCTGATGGAGTGAATTTAGTTTGGTTTGAGATATGCCTGAAAATGGACAGGGCACTTATGCAGAATTGTTATTACCTGTGGCCTACAAATTGTGTTCTTAATATTTTTCATACAAGGTCACTTATTCCAATTTTTTGTCATCACTTTTCAAGTCTACTTATTGTTTTTTCCTTTCAATTATATCACTCTTTCTTACTGTACTTTCCTGCCAGAATGGCTCATAGTGTTTGGTTTCATATTCACTGTCTACTTTTCTTGTACTCTAGTTTTCTGTTGATCCTATAATTCATTACAATGGCCACACAGAATTCACAGATAATGCTCATTATTATAGAGTTTATTGTGGAAGGCAAGAGGTTATACTGCAGATGAAAAATGTTTAGGATACAGGTGTTCAGTGAGGATATGTAAAGTCCTTTCAGGACTGCTAATAAATGCCCAAAGGATGTGACACTTCGCTGTAAGCTTCAACTTGAAGGTATTCAGTTTCAGCTCTGTGTATCAGGAAACCTAACTTTCCTAATTAAGTGCCTAGAGATATCCCACTGGAATAAACTTCAATCTAAAGGCACTCAGCTCCACCTTGGTGGGTCAGCAAGCCCAGGTCCCCCCATGAACGTAATCAGAGGAATCCACTCCTCAACCCAGCCTCCTGTCCCAAAGTATTCAGCTTTCCTTGATCGGTGGACTGGGAGATCCACCATTCTGTCTCATGCTCTGGATCCTGGTCTTGCTGCTGCTCCTTTGGCACTCCACATATATTAAAGTTGCCTTCCAGCTTAAACGAGTGTTGCATCAGGTAAATCTGTTGCACAAGACATCTTTAGAGGATTGAAAAGCAAGGATGGTACTTTGAAGACTAAGGTGCATCTGACAAGGCATGATATTTCCCCTTGTGTCATTTGCATGTAAAATTTTGACATTGAATAAGGAAGACCAAAGAAGAATTGATACATTTCAATTATGGTACTGGAGTAGAATATTGAAACTACCATAGACTGCTAGAAGGACAAACCTATCCGTGTTGGAAAAAGTAAAGCCAGCGTGCTTCTTAGAAATGCCCTCATTTCATCATGGATTGACACGGGGGAGGCAACAATGGGCTCAGGCATAGGAACAATTGCTAAGGATGGCACAGGACCATGCAGTATTTCTTCTGCATGCATAGGATCTCTAAGGGTTGGAACCAACTCAACTAACAACATCAGAACTTTGATGACAAGAGCCATATTGAATAATTCACTTACCCCACATACATTTTTTCATTTCTTTATTTTTTTCTGAAAGTTGTTTCTTCTTCACCACTCTCTGATTCCAACTATTTAATTTATTGATTTTAGTAAGAAAAATGTGTCCACAGTAAAGCTCCAGGGTGTAATTATTTCTGCTACGCATAGTGGATTTGTGATACACCAAGATACGAAAAGGATGATTTCATTTCAGCAATAAACAATACTAGATACTTTGGTTGCAATTTTCTCTGTCTCTGTCTCTCTCAGTTCAAAAGAAGCATCATTACTCTGCCTTTATCAATTGTCTACTTAAAAGCATGCCTTGAGATGCAAATACAATTGGAATTCCTTTCTAAATCAACAATTAAAATGTATCTCTCGAAGACAGAATAATCCTTAAGGGGTGTGCAAGCAATAACAACCTGGTTATCAGGGAAGCTTTTTGGAAATGTTTATAGCATATTCTAAGATAGAAAAAAAAGAAGACATGTTAAAGACATGATACATATACGCTGATTAAGTAATAGCACAACTTTATTTTATTTATCACATATATTTGTTCTCATATTTTTTCTATTTATATTTATTGTCACAGTAAGTTTTTTTTATGTTTTTCACACACACACAAAACCAGTTTGGAATATTTAAGTTAAGAATTGCATTTTTCTTTCCTTTGAAGCATTATCACATAAAATTCCTCACAAAATGTGAAAACTAGCTGGCCATCCTCTAGAAACAGGAACCAGAATGAGCCTGTGAGTCTGTTGTGCTCTGGTGGCCTGTGTATCAATGTGGTGCTGGCAGCTGCATCACCAGTGTTCCCAACAGGAACAGGTTCCAGAGGAGCATCCGGGATAAGAACAGACCGCAAGAAGAAAGAGGCTGTCCACTTCATAGGGTTTAGTTATGTAAAACCTTATGAATCACAGCAAAACATCATCAGAACAGTAAGATAAACACCTTAGGTTAGAAGGAACTCAAACCACTGGGGAAGTAGTGTCAATCATAATGACAGACGTAGACCCTTCAATTGCTCACAGGACATAGCTCAAAATGAGATGAAACAGCTTGAAATACCCATTATTAATCAGAATGTGGAATGTATAAAGAATTAATCTGAGATAGTTGGAAGTCTTAAAAAATAGAATTCTACACATAAAGATCCATATTCAATGCATTAGTTAGCTGAAATGGACCGGTACTGGCCATTCTAAATGAGGCAATCATATGTTTTATTACTCTGAGAATAGCACATGCAAGAGCAATGGTGTGGTTCATGAATAAATATGTCAAGATCAATATTGAAATACATTGCTGTCTGTGATGCGATAATAGCGATATATATCTATATATATTTATATAAGAAAACCCAGTTGATATAACTAATATTCCCATTTATGCAGTAACCAGTAAATATAGTTATGAAGAAATTGAAGATTTCTACAAATTTCTCCAGTTTGAAATTGATCTAACATGCAATCAGCATGCAATGGCATGTGAAACATAAAAGAAAAGTAGCTAGAAATGAAGGCCTTGCTGAGAGAAACAAAGCTGGGGATAACACGATAGACTTTTCCAAGACCCTCTTCATTGAAAATAAGTTTTCAACAACATCAACATAAACAAGTACAATTTTATTGAAGATCTTTTAACAACAGTTGCAGCTGTACATCCTTAGGGAGCTGCCAGAGGTCCAGGCTGTCTTCAGAAAAGGACATGGAACAAGGGCTATCATTGCTAATGACAAGTAAACCTTGATTGAAAGTGGACAATAACAGATATACATTTACTATTGTTTTCCTGGCTCTACAGAGAAATTTAACAGTGTGGTTCATAACAAATGATGGATCACATTGAGAAGGATGGCCATTCCAGAACACTTTATTGTGCTCATGCAGAACTTGTTCACTACCCAAGAGGCAGTCCCATGGAACAGGAGAATACTACCTGTTTTTAAATCAGGAAAGATGAGCCTTAGAGTTGTAGCCTTTCACCAAACATAATCAATCTGTATGCTGAGCAAATACTCTGAGAAGCTGGACTATATGAAGAAGAAAGTGGCATCAAGATTGGAGAAAGGCATATTAACAATCTTCAATATGTAGATGACACAGCCTTGTTTACTGTAAGCAAGTAGGACTTGAAGCACTGCTGATGAAAATCAAAGTAAAGAATATATATCCTTACAACTAGTCCAATAGGCATCATCATGATAAATGGAGAAAAGGTTGAAGTTGTCGAGGGTTCCATCTTGCTTAGATTCACAATCGATGTTCATGGGAGCAGCAATCAAGAAATCAAGCAATGTATTGCATTGGGCCAACTTGCTGCACAAGAACTCTTGAAAGTGTTAAAGTTCAAGGATATCGCTTAGAATACTAACACACTCTTGATCCAATTGATGGTATTTTCAACCACCTTATGTGAGTATAAAAGTTTTACAGTGAATGAGAAAGATGAAAGGAAAAGTGATGTATTTAAATTATAACATTGATGAAAAAAAGTCAATATACTTTGGACACCCAGAAGAAAGTGCAAATGTGTTTTGGAAGAAAAAGAGACAGAATACTCCTTAGAAAGGAGGATGGTGAGACTTTGGACATGTTACCTTGAGTAACCAGTCCCTGGAGAAGCACATTTTAAAGGATAAAGCATGGCCAGTTAAAAAAATAGGAAGGCCCTCAGCAAGACGTCCCGACCTAGTGTCCACAAGAATGTGCTCGAACATCACAACGTAGTTTTAAGATGATGCATTCCATCCTATTTTACAGCTGGTTCCTTTTAGTTAGAATTCACTCTATAGTACCCAACCCAAACAATTTCATATATGTGATTGTGACTGTATGTATTTCTTTAAGAAAAACAATTAAAATGCATCATTAAAACAAGCTCCTCCCATTATTTCTTTTCTATTCTATGCTCTTTCTTGAAAAAATAAATTATCTTTACCGACTAAGTGTTTTGAACTAATGCAAATTTGCACCCTTCTGTTTTAAAGAATGGATCAATGGTTTCATGAACCATCCTAGTTAATTGGTCTCATATCTGTTAAATGTTTGTATTATACCTCTTAATTACTTGTTTGTTTTTGCATACTGTCTGGGGCAAGCATCCATGTAAGGTATAACAATTGGCCTCTGTTTTCTCTGGAACAAGAGCCCCTGTTCTGCAGTGGGTACACATCGGACGGCAACTTAAAAGTCAGCAGTTCACACCAACATCCAGAATCCGATGGCTATAAATCATATAATTCACATTTGAAGGAGAGAATAGTATCAGAGCTTAAGTTGTGAGATTCTCATGTGCAGAAGCTATGGATGAGAGAGGAAACTTAAAATTTTTTTTCAGGATCTACACAAGGAATTAGCCTCTGGTGATTTCCCTCTAATCATAATTGAGGGGAGGAAATAACCTGGTAATCAGACAGAACATGTTGGAGAGATGACTATAGTAGTTTTAAAATGATAAATCTGACTTGAAAGGTGAACATTTTGTCACTCAATCTCCCTTTTGATACACTCAATGTGTGCTTTATCTGGTTTTAATACCTTCTGTCTGTTTTCTTTCTCATGTTGACGTTTGTTGCTGTTGTTTTTTGTCACGTTGGTAATAGACATCTTGACTCTCTGTAATGTGTTTTTCCATGTTTTGCAGCAACTGAACCCCAGAGAGGTGAATCTATAGAGACAGCAGGGGAATAAGGGCTCCTGGTAGGGTCCAGGGGGAGAGGGAGAGAAAGGGGAGCTAATATCGCAGATTTCAAAAGATGATGTTTTTGGGGTGGCCCTGGTACAACACTGCTTGACATGATTGAACTACAGAATGGTAGATGTCTGAATGAGCTCCTAATAAAATGCTTTGGAAAAAAGGAAGGTAATAAAATCTGGAAATGTCTAAGAAATAATGTTAGTTGTTGCTGAGGCAATTCCAACTCACAGTGGCCCCACATATGCAGAGTAGAATTGCGCCGTTGCTCTTCAAGGCCGTGATCATTTGAAAGCAAAAGATCTGCCTTCTAAGACAACTCTGGCTGGGTTTAAATTATCATCCTCTGAGCTAGTAATTGATCACTAACTACTTGCACCAAATAAACTCAAAATGAATCATTACAACTATGTTTTGGAATATACTACAATGTCTTCTCTTGAGATTATTTATGACTATTTTATCAGAAAGGTAGATATATTCTATTATTATAGTGTGGTATTGCACATCTCTTTATTTCAGCTGTGGCAAGGGTATTTACACCATGGGAATTGGGCTGCTTATATCAAGGACACCGATTCATGTGTATCAGCTACCCATTAGGAGAAGGATCAGGCTGCCTGCCTCCTGTAAAGATTTAAACACTTAGAAACGACAAGGAACAATTTTACTCTCTCCTATAGGATTTCTGTGAGTTGGAATTTACTAGAAGGAAGTGGGTGGCAGGTAGGTAGCACACTGCTGGATAAGGTGAATCTATAGACTGAGAGACTAGAGAAGAGTCTCAGTGACACAGAGACTTAGAAATGGAGCTAGTGTAACTGATTGCCTAACAGAGATATAAAGGGCACACAAACAGAAATGGATCACTTGCATTCTGTTAGGCCAAAGTCTAAGAACACACAAAAACGCAACAGATCAGTCAGTACAGAACTTTGGGGGGAAAACCACCTGCATTCATGTTTACTATTTTAAAATATTTTATTGTGTTTTAGGTGAAAGTTTACTGAACAAATTAAGTTCCCATTAAATATTTTTCCAATGAAAAAACAAAAATGAAAACCACAAGCTGTTCTGCAGGAGAAAAACAGGGTTTTCTATTCCTGTACAGAGAGTCACAGCCTCTGAAGCTCTCCGGGGCAGTTCTCCCCAGCCTGATTGGTTGCTTTCGGTAGGAATCCACAAGATGGCAGACAGTTTGATTTTGTTTGGTTTGCCAGGAACAACAGAGGAAAAACAGTCACAAATAGAAGAAGAAAAGTAAATGTGTGAATGATTAGCTCTAAAAACAACTGCCTAATGTTTCATTACACCAGCTAAATGGGAATGTTGGGTGACCATCACTGAACATTTTGATCAAAGATTCTGTAAAAGAACCCTACTAAAAATGAGGAGAGTGAGACATAGAATTTCAAGTCTCATATGCTTCCAACTTTCTGAAGCTATTGAGGCTGAAAGTACCCTCAAACTATTGCTCTGAGATGGCTTTTAAACTAAAAATATCCCCTGACATTATTTTAACACCAAAGAAAAGTTCAGCAAAATTTGATAAACACTTTTCTGTACATTGTGCACTATTTTAAGGACTGCCTGTATTCCTTTTACTTTCTTTGGTCTCATTTAATAAAATATATGTAATTTTAGTGATCATTCTTTTATTTTATGGTTACTTTTGACATGTCTTAAAACCTCCTTGCTTTCTTAGGTCATAAGTAAATTTTTCCCATAATTTCCATTTTTTTTCTTCTAGTTCTTTAATAATTTAATGAATTTTGAATTGATTTTTATATAAGATGTAAGTATTCAAAGCTAATATAAATAGAGAGTGAGTATAGATAAAAATATGTATACACAGATTAGATAGAAAGGAGAGAAATATTTTTCCATATATTTGGAAAGTCCATCCTTTATTGAATATTCCACCCTTTTTCATGTGATAAAAATGTCTATCATAAATTTAAACATTTTATATACAAATATATTCTTATAGGACCTCTATTGAATCATATTTTTGTTGTTACCCACCTACTTGGAATGTTGAACTCTAAAATTTTCTTTCTTTAAAAATTTTGGCATTTTTGGTCATTTTATCTTGAATGTAAATTTTTAGAATCAATTTTCCAACTACTGTTTGTGTTAGTCTGGGTGCTTTAGAGAAACAAATCCACAGAAACTAATGTATAAGAGAGAGTTTTATATAAAGGTTAAGGGCACATCAAGAAAACATTCCAACCCAGTGCTGACCAAGCCCACAAGTCCGTTAGCCCATATGTCTGACACCAATCCACAAAGTCTTCCTCCATCTCACAAAACACACACTATGACTCTGACTGCAGGAGAAAAGCCAAGTCAGTGAGCGTGTAAGCATCTCAGCTCTGGCAGGGGTCTCCACAGGGCTGTTCCAGCACCCAGGGCTGCATCAGGGTAGGTCCTTGTGGCTTCTCCTTGGGGATGTCTTGCAAGAAATGAGCCATGCAAGCTGAAGAAGGGAACTGGCTAAAGCAGCTTCACCTTGGTCTGACCATCAGAAAGCAAGAGATCTGAGAACTAAAAAGGCAAGGCATACCGAGCTATTTATTTCTCCGGCCTTCAATTAAGCCCACATATGCTTATTGACCAGGTTGACACAATAAACTACCTACCTCAGTCCACCCCTTGCCAACCTGGCACCTGTACATAATTCTCTAGCTTCACGATTGAAATTAAGTAACACCTACACCTTAATCCTATAATCCTGTGATTATATTCCCCCACCTATGAAAGTTGTAAGCCAACCATTTCATGCCTTTATCCCCCCAATTTTGAGTATCCAGTTTATATACTGCTCACTTACATCAACCCAGTTCTCTGAAAAGACAACCATATTTTTCAACATGAAGAGTCTTCATTCCAGTTGGAACCTTGTGAAGTCTGCATCCATAAGCAAAGTCAACTCCGGACAGGCCATCCATAAAGTCAGCAACAATATGCACCACTTCACAGGCTCAAAAATCTCTATCTAATCGGGTTCTGGTCAACTCAATGTGGGCTGCCTCACTCAGCCTCCACAGGGTGGCCATTGATGACCTTGCCTTTAGACCATGGGCTCTCACAAATAATCAACAAACCTAGCCCACTCATGCTAGGTCATGAACTTTAGACCAACCAACCAGCTCTCGTGTTCTCCTTTTTTCCCCCTGTAAATCAAGTCCACAGGTACCAGTGGCCAAACTCAATCTGCCTCGTTATTGCTGCATTTCTCCTACTTCCACTCAACAAGTAGATCCAGGTGGTCACCTAGCAAGCATTTCAGCCTGTTCACAGACTCCCTTTAACATTCAGTCCCAGAGAGGTTTCTTCATGGTTCCAGATTTTTTCCAGCTTCTGACAAAGACTACTGGTTCCTGAGTACTCCAAAGGACTGGGTGGGGCATATATTTTCAAAGCATTCTTTTCAGGAATTGCATAAACTCATCTAAAGATCAAATTTTAATGGCTGAAAGCAAGTGGGCTTACAAACTTTCTATTTTCCTACTACCCATAATTTTCCCAGAAACAACGGAGCAAACAGTGTGGCTTTATCTGACCTCTAAGTAGACAAAGGAGAAAAACTACCATGAGGAGAGGTCAAACAAACATCTACTCTCCATCTTATGATATGTTTCTCCAGTACCCTACTTCCAAAGTGCCATAATGTATTAATCTGGGTACTTTAGAGAAAAAAAATCCACAGAAACTAAGGCATAAGAGTGAGTTTTATATAAAGGTTAAGTGCACATCAAGAAAAAATTCCAACCAGTGCTGTCCAAGCCCACAAATCCAACATTAACCTATTAACACATATGTCCAACACCAATCCACAGAGTCCTCCTCCATCTCACAAAACACACACTATGATGCCAACTGCAGGAGGAAAGTGGAATCAGTGAGCATGTAAGCATCTCAGCGCTGGCAGGGGTCTCTATAGGGCTGCTCCAGCACCCAGGGTTGCATTGGGGGTAGGTCCATGTGGCTTCTTTTGGGAGATGTCTTACAGGACATGAGCCTTGCCAGCTGAAGCAGGGAAGTGACTAAGGCAGCTGCACCCTGGTCCGACCATCAGAAAGCAAGAGATCCGAGAACTCAAAAACTGATGCTCACCATTTATCCCTCTGCCCTTCAATTAACCCCACATCTGTTTATCGTCCAGGTTGGCACAATAAACTAACTACCTCACTGTCACAATAATCTAACTTCCTCATTGTTTCCAATTTTTTGCATTAAAATCACCAATAATTATTAATGAATGCATCTTGGTTCCATGTTTGATCATTTTTGATTGGAGAAATTGGTAGAATTCTTCAATTTATATATTACTTTAGCTGTTGGTGGATAAATTGGAATAAAAATTTTATTAACTGGAATTTCTTGTAGACGTATAGATTTTATTCTATCACAAGCAGCATTGGACTTCAAAATGGTTCTTGAAATACTGTTTTTGATGATAAATGACACCATTCCTCTTGAATTTGTTCATCCTACCATAGTAAACCTTTTTATTGTTTTATTCGAAATGGCCAATACCAGTACATTTCAGCTAACTAATGCTAGACTATTGATAATTATGTGCTCCACTCTGTTTTGAGAACTTCCAGCTTTACTAGGTTCCTACCTTGTCTAGCCCATGTTCCTCAATAATAAAATAGGTTTGTTTGTTTTGTTTTTCTCTTGCAAAGTACACACACTCTGGTTAATGCAACACCTGAATAGTCAGGTCCAATGTGACGTTATGGTTGAAGAACAATAATAGTGGTGTTATACGTAAGAGGGAATTCCAGCTTTGCTTTACATTTATCATTTAGTTCTTTTGTTTTTCATGAAAAAAGGACCTCTCCCTCCTCAAAGTATAGCAAAAGTCTTTATTGTTTCTCTAGTGTCTGCATTTAATGTGTCGGGATATGTCTAGAATCTGTATTTAATATGTCGGGATAGTTTTACATATGCACATTTTCCACTTTCTGTTGTTGAGAAGCAAATGGGGACAGGAACAAAACAAGTGGTTAATCATTTTTAATACAAACTTAGGATTTGCAATTGATCAACTTATTAGATCACCTAATACCTTTCTCGACCAATTCAGAATGGGTTAAACCCTGGACTACCTGGCTCCAAGTACAGTGGTTTCTCTAGTCTAATTTTAAAAGAATGAAATAAAGAAACTTAAATTCTCTGGGAATATTATTCCTTGTCTTTATACATGTTTTCCCTAAGACATAAATTTTCCTGGTAGTGTGACCAATTTTTTTTTGCAGTTTTATTCTATTCCATTAAGTTCTTATTTAAAATGATATGAGAATAATACATCAATTGCATGAGAATAATCATGGAATACCTAATATTAAGATTTCTAAAATTTTCCATATCTTAGTTTCTTCACACATATTTTGACCTTATTTTTTATTAGCTCACATATTTATTGTCCATTCCACACCTCAAAAAATCTAGTCTTTAAGCAATTGTACACTCTTTTTTATTATTATCTTCCCCAATAGTGTTTATATCATGTCCCTAGTGTGGATAACTAGTGAGCTGTTTATTCCCCTTCCACAGCCATGAATAAAGATGTGATAGAAATAAAGCTCTCACATTAATCTTATTGGGTCTTCTGGAATCTGTCACCACAGTAATGTGCTCTAACATTTTCATGGGTTACATTCTTTCCTTTCTTTTAGTTTTAAAAGTATGTTGGAGTGACACTTAAAATCTATTGAAAAATGTAAAACAGATTTTTTTGTGTGAAACATTCACCAAAATTAAATGCATGTTATCTGCTTATATAATATAAATATGTTTAGTCCTCCTGATTTATACTTTGTAAGAGTCTTTTTAAAAGAGAACGATTAATCTCGTGACAGATTGCCTACTCACCAGCATTGCTGAGAAAAGGTCTCAACATTCTATGTGATATGGAATAATGCTAGTAGAGACTTGATTTCCTCTAGTAAGCAGGGCGTGATGTTAGTGGCATTGTTAAATCTCAGAAGAAAAAAGAACTGTTTAAAGAGATATTAAAATATAATCATTATTTTAAGCAGAAACTTTGTGTTTCTAAAATGTTACAATGGTTAAAAAAATAAATCTTAGTAAGAGCTCAAAACAATAGCACAATATTTGACTAGGCTATAGTTTTTGAATCTTTCTTTTAAGGAGTCAAGCCAGAATGTGCCTTTGAAAAGAGATGGCGCCACTCCCTCGCATGTTTTTGAACATGTTATCAGGAAACAAGAGTTGCCTGGAAAAGTAGAGGGTTTAGAAAAGGAGGAATCCCCTCAGGAAGATGGATTAGCACAGTGGCTGCAACAGTGGACTCAGGCCCAACCACAGTTATGAGGATGCCACAGTCCTGAGCGGGGTTCCACTGGGTTGTGCACAGTATTGCTTTGAGTCGTAACTGATATAATGTCACCTAACAACAACATGCTTTCATTAAAAAAAGTCTAATTGGGGAAGCACCAATTGCTACAAGAACAATAACATTCTTCTTTATCAGAAGTTCAAATGCATGCTTCCCCTCCCCCAACCCCCGCCTCAGAGTATGAATGTTTCCGTGGTGAAAAAGTTCTTAACATTTCTTTAAAGACCATTAAGATAATACTTACTGAAAATTTGATGTCTTTTATATTTATAACTATGAGGTTTCCTGATTAAAATTAAGGCAGTACACAGTCTTTTCATTGTATCACTGGGATATGAATTTAGTATTGATATTCTTCTAAGTCAGGCAAGACAATTTGCCAGTGCTGCAGAGGAGTTAACAATTCTAGGTTTACACAACAAACAAGCAAGCAAGCAAACAAACAGTATAGTATTAGGTATTGCATCAGGTTCAATTCAGTCTCAAAATGCCATCTTGTTCCATTACAACTTCAAGGAGTTCTTTTGCAACGGATTTTCTCAACACATGTCTTTTTTTTTTTCATATATTGCTGTTAATTGTTAATCCAAGGAGAATGAAATCATTGACCCTTTCAATTTCTTCTTTATCATGATACTGTTTACTGGCTGAGTTCAAAGGATTTTTACTTTCCTTACTTTTTATTTTATTTTCTCATGAATATTAAATGACAAACTGATAGTCCCAAAGTTAGGTGAGAGAGGATCATAATTTCAGATCTGGAAATAATTTTATTACATTATTTTGTTAGCTAACCTCTAGGCAATTTATTTCAGCAAGAGGATAAGTATTCTTCAATATGTGTTCAATGTCAATTTAATTACTTCAGAGAACATCAAAATAGACCAAATCCATCTTACCTTCTTACCAATCAATATACATTCACCATATGCACACATATAAGCTCACACATATACCTATCAAATTCCAGTGATGAAAGCATACAGTTCTCAGGAAATACAAGTAATCCTCTCATCACCACTTCATTTCCTAGTGGAAATTGAATATAAGTAAACAAGTAATTTCTCCACTCTATGACGGTCATTAAAATAACAGTGCTACAAAACTTTGGCAAAAATAATTAAAGGAAAATATCAAAATTTAAAAATGATTTCTGAATATATTCTCCACCTATAGCTATAATTTTCAGAAAGTAGTGGTCCAATCTCTCTATCCCTTCAATAAAGAAGTATATACTCTTTAATTTGCACCATACCAAAACTCCAACAACACCACACAGAATGAGAAATTCAGTTTGCATCTGTTTAAATGTTCTTTGAGTTGTGAGAATTCAAAAGAAGCAAAATGAACCAAGATCAGGGGTTTCAGGTGGCTTGGGCAAGTTTTCTTAAAACAAAAATTATAGAACACCCTTGACTACCTTTGAAGAATGAGCAGGTGCATTGTTGTGACAGAAAAATAATTCCACATTGCAACGTTCCCTGGCCCATTTCTTACATAGGCAATTTTTATTTTCTTGAAAATTTTTCATAAACTCCTATGGTCATCCTGTGTCCTCCAGGAAAGTCAATAAAGACTACTGTTTGAATCCCACAAAACAATTGTCATACCTTTCAGAACTTAATTCTCTGCCTTGAATCCAAGGAGAAAACAGTACTTAAAAAAAAAATTAGCAGTTTTATTGACATAAAATTCACATATAAGATAATCCAATATAAGATAATATAAGATAATTAATGTAATGGTTTGATCATTCAAATCAATTTAGACCATTTTCTTTTTCCTTATACTCATTATTATTACCTTCCTATCTCCCCCCACCTCAGCTGCCATACCCCAAAAAATAAATAACTGCTTTTATAGATTAACTTATCTTTGATATAGTATAGAGACAACTATACAAAAATAAGCAGCAAAAAATATAAAACCAAGAGAAGCAGTTGAAAGGTTAGAGTAACAATAAAAAGTAGAACAAATTTAAAATGTGTCAAAAGGGATAACAAAAGATAAGGTGTTGTGTTAGTCTGGGCTGACTACAGAAACAAATTCATAGACACTCATGTGTGTCAAAGAAAGAGATTTACATAGAGTAATTTTATATTAATCAAAAATCCCAGCATAGTTCAGATTAAGTCCACAAGTTCAATATTAGCCCAAATGTTCAAAAGCAGTCTATAATTTCCTCTTCAAGCTCACACAACACATGCAATGATGCTGAATGCAGGAAGATCACAGGCCAGTGGGTGGGAAGTCTGGTGGATGCAGTAATGGAGGAAGCATCTCAGTGCTGGCAGTGGTCTCCATGTGGCTCCATCAGATCCAGGGCTTTGGTTCTATAAGGAGTCTCCACGAGGCTTGTCAGCAGGAAGACAAGCAGAGAGAGTGTGACTGACCTCCAGTGAGCTATTTATCTCTGTGACACCTCCAAATGAGGTCATCAAGCTGTGACCTGATTGACAGGCTAGACTTCACCCTTTCATGCTTTATCCCCCCATTATGGGTATCCAATTTCTATACTGCCCACTTATAGCAATGCAGTGCTCTGAGGAGACAATCATATACTTTGATTTGAAGAATCTGCATTTCAGTTGGAACCTTGTAAATCTGTATCGATAAGCAAAGTCAAATCAGTGTAGACCATCCAAAAAGTCAGCTGCCACATGCACCAGTTAACAGGCTCAAATATCTTCTCTTCATCTGGTTGAGTTCTGATCAAGTCCATGTGGGTTGTCTCACTAAGCCTCAATTGGTCACCTTGCCTTTAGAACATGAACCTATCACAAATTCTCAACAAAACCAGCCCCCTTGGGCTAGGTCATGCATGGAATAGGCTCAGGTTCCATACAACTCTATAAACTTCAGAACAGCCAACCTACTCTTGGCTTCTCCTCAAGTTCCTATAAACCAGGTCCATGAGTATCAGTGGCCAGATTCAACCTGTCTTTTTTATTGCTGTATTGCTTCCATTTCCACTCAACAAGTGGATCCAGGTGATCACCTAGCAAGCATTTCAGCCTGAACACAGACTCCCTTTAATGTCAGTCCTAGAGAACATTTTTCTGTATGGTTATAGATTTTTATTTTGACTTCTGACAAAAACCACTATTTAAAAATTTTTAAATAGTGGTTTTTGTCAGAAGTCATAATAAAAATCTATAAGCATACAGAAATGCTCACTCTCCCGACACAGCTGCTGAAGCCAAAGCGGGTGAACAAGTAAATTTGGTGAAGAAAGCTGATGGTGCCCGGCTATCAAAAGAGATAGTGACTGGGGTCTTAAAGGCTTGAAGATAAGCAAGCGGCCATCTAGCTCAGAAGCAACAAAGCCCGCATGGAAAAACACCCAGCCTGTGTGATTAAGTGGCCCCAAAGGGATCAGTTATCAGGCATCAAAGAACAAAAAATCATATCATTGTCTGCACACCTCCATGATAGGATCACTGAAGCCAAATGGGTGCATAAGCAAATGTGGCGAAGAAAGCTGATGGTGCCCAGCTATCAAAAGAGATAGTGTCTGGGGTCTTAAAGGCTTGAAGATAAACAAGCGGCCATCTAGCTCAGAAGCAAAAAAGCCCACATGGAAGAAGCACACCAGCCAGTGCGATCACGAGGTGCCGAAGGGCCAGGTATAAGGCATCATGAAAAAAAAAGAGATATATATGTTTATATGTATATATGTGTGTGTGTGTATGTATATGTATGTATATATATATCATATTGAATGAAGGGGGATGAGCAGAGTGGAGACCCAAGGCTCAAGTGTCGGCCACTGGAGATCCCCTCATAGAGGGGTTTAGGAGAGGAGATGGGTCAGTCAGGGTGCGAGGTAGTACCGATGAAGAACACAGCTTTCCCCCAGATCCTGGATGCTTCCTCCCCCCAACTACCGTGATCCGAAATCTACTTTGCAGGACTGGATAGGGCAGAGGTTGTACACTGGTGCATATGGGGGCTGGAGGCACAGGGAATCTAGAGTGGATGATGCCTTCAGGACCAAGGGTGTGAGGGGCGATGCTGGGAGAGTGGAGCGTGAGTGGGTTGGAAATGGGGAACTGATTACAAGGATCCACATGTGACCTCCTCCCTGGGAGATGGAAGGCAGAGAAGTGGGGGAAGGGAGACTCCGGATAGGGCAAGATATGACAAAATAACGATGTATAAATTACCAAGGGCACATGAGGGAGGGGGGAGCGGGGAGGGAAGGGGAAAAAAAAAGAGGACCTGATGCAAAGGGCTTAAGTGGAGAGCAAATGCTTTGAGAATGATTGGGGCAGGGAATGTGCCTATGTGCTTTATACAATTGATGTATGTATATGTATGGATTGTGATAAGAGTTGTATGAGCCCCTAATTAAGAAAAAAAAGGGAAAAAAAGGAAAATGATTAGGGCAAGGAATGTACAGATGTGCTTTATACAATTGATGTATGTATATGTATGGATTGTGATAAGAGTTGTTTGAGCCCCTAATAAAATGTTTTAAAAAACCCAAAATAATAAATAAATAAATAAAAACTCCAGAGTTCCTTTTATTTCTTCAGTCTATCAACAGCCCTCTAGGCAAGTCTCTTTACCTTTAATGGCCTGAGCACTCAAGACACTGGTGAGGCTTATCTTTTCTGGCCCTTCTTTGCAGGCGTGTCCTAAATGCATTTAACAATCTAATTTTAATGGCTGAAGACAGGTGGGCTTACTTGCACTCTGTTTTCATACTTCCTAATAATCATTATATCAATCATTATATCAATAACATTAAGCAGAAAAAATCAGTATAAACAAAGTGGAATCAGATCCTAAACTCAATCCTTAAAACAGTCAAGGTCAATCCTTATCTATCTTATCTTAATCCTATATGGCCTTAGTCCTCTGGCTGCATTGCCTTAACCCAGGGTGGGACCTTCTGTCAGCCATTTTGACCTCAGTAAGCCATTTCCACTAAGTAACATTGTCTCAGAGAAGTTCAAGAGGCAATTTTGCCACCCAAGCTTAAGCGTGATATTTATAACAATTATTTTCAACATTTCAGACAGGATTAACCAAAGACAATTTCTAAGAATAAAAGGTTTTAATTCCCATATTCTTTCCAGAAAAAAACAAACAACCAGTAAACTGTCTGGCCATTTCTGACCTCTGGCTAGCCAGAGAAGAGAAGCTACCATGAGGCAGAGGTCAAGAAAGCATCCACTCTCCATGTTTATGATTTGTTTCTCTAGTACCCCACTCCCAAGGTATCATAGTGTGTTAGTCCACATTGGCTACAGAAACAAATTCATAGGCATTCATATTCGTATAAGAGCTTTATATAAAGATTAATTGTATACTAAGAAAAATATCCCAGCCCAGTCTAGATCAAGTCCATAAGTCCGATATTAGCTCATATGTCCAATACTAGTCTATAATTTCCTCTGCAGACTCATGCAACATATGCAATGACACCAAATGCAGGAAGATCACAGGCCAGTTGGTGGAAAGTATTGTGGGCACAGTGGTGGTGGAAGCATTTCAGCAATGGCATGAGCTTCTCTGTGGCTCCTCCAACTTCAGAGTTCTGGTTCCATCAGGGGTCTCCATGTGGTTTGTCAGCAGAAAGATGGGTAGACAGTGTGTGTCTGGCCTCCAGTGAACTATTTATCTCACTGGCACCTCCAAATGAGGTCATCAAGCTGTAACCTGATTGACCGACTAGACTCGGCACATTTGCAAGTTGACACCAGATTATGTAACTACCACAGGTGTTAACTCTTAATTCAGTTATCTCTACTTAAGTCAACTCTCCAGTGCACTCTGATAGCAAGGTATTCATCCCTCATTAGTAGACAGAGGGATACTCAGAAGGGAAAGCCACTATTTTAATTAGAATACTTTTGGATGTCACCCTCATGAGGCTAAGATAAATGTATCATCGAAAGAACTTGCCTATAGTCATACATGAGTCACAGGGACATGATTTAAATATATTTTATGTTTGGAATAAACCCATTCATGTATAAGCAGGAGCTTAATCATAATAGATTTTATTTACCCACATACAAAAAAAACAGAAGTGAGATTTGTAAGGGCTCCATCAAAGAAGACCTGTAGAAAGTTATTTAGGTGAAACATAGCAAGTAATGACTATTCTATTTCTTCAAAGCCACTAGAAGAGAAAGCATATAAATTGGCCTTTGTGGTATAGAAGGTCAAGCTTTAAGAGTATTGTGTTAGTCTGGGTAGTCTAGAGAAACAGATCTAATGAAACCCATATGTGTATAAAAGAGACTGAATATATACCCTTTTTAAATAAAGGGTAATTGTATATTAAGAAAGCATCCTGACCCAGTCCAGTCCAAACCCATAGCCGATATTAGCCCACATGTCTGATACCAATCTATAAAGTTCTCTTCAGAGACACTAAACACATGCAATGACACCAAATGCAGGACGATCACTGGCCAGTTAGTAGAAAGTCTTTGGATCCAGTGGCATTTTAAGCATCACAACCCTGGCTGGGGTCTCCATCTAGCTTCTCCAGTTCCCAATGCATGGGGTCTATCAGCTTAGTGCCATTTGTCTTGTCAGCAGAGCATCAGCAGAAAGTCTCCAAGGAAGTGAGTAGAGAGAGAATGTGTCTCCCGTCTCCAAGAAGGTAGCTAAGAATTCCCAGAATGCTCAGGAGAAGGCCATGCCCACACAGAGGCCTCGTTGACCATGACGTGACTGACAGAAAAGACTCCACCCCTTCACTATTAATCGTCTCAAGTCCCAAATTGACACCAGATTATGTAATTACCACAAGAATAATGTTGTTGGTAAGTGCTATCAAGTAGGTTCTGACTCATAGTGACCATGTACAACAAGACTAAAACACTGCCTGGACCTGGGCCATCCTCATAATTGTTATGTTTGAACCCATTGTTGTAGCCACTGTGTTTGCATCTTGTTTATTAGATAAAAGTAGAAAATAACACCATTAGTACCCTAAGAACTAAAAACCTTACTCTCATCATTTTGTATTGTTAGAAGTTGACCTATCGTCATCTCTTGCATAACAGATGAAATTCAATCCACTCCTGTACCATCCTCACAATAGTTTCTGTGCTAGAGCCTATTGTAGTGGCTACTGTGCAATCCATCTCACTCAGGGTTCTCCTCTTGTTCACTGCTCCTCCACGTTACCAAGTAATGTGCCCTTCTTTAGGCACTGATCTCTCCTGACAGCATATTCAAAGAATGTAAGATGAATTCTTCCTATCCTTGCCTCTAAGGAACACTCTGACCATATTGTTTCCTGAGACAGATTTGTTTGTTTTTGGCAGTCCCTACTACTTTCAATATTCTGTTCCAGCCCCTCAATTCAAATGCATCAATTCAAAATCATCGATCTTCCTTATTGAATGTACAACTTTCACATGCACATGAGAGAGTTGAAAACACCATGACATGGGTCAGGTGCACCTGACCCATTAAGTGAGTTATCTATCTTATATTTTCTGTGATTTCCCAGAAGCATGATCTAAATTCACACTATAGCAGCAAAATAGATCAACTTTCAGTCTCAATTTACATTTTAACCTAATTTTTTTCGGTATATTTTTAATTTTATTATTTATTTGTTTATTTGCATTAAAAAAACATTCTATTGGGGGCTTCCACACTTTGACAACAATCCACACACCAACCACACCAAGCACACCGTCACACATGTTGCCATCATTATCCCTAAAATACCCTCTCTCTGTTTCAGTCAAGTATAATATCTTGACTTGATATTTCTCAATGAATAATTTGAAATATAATTTGTAGACAAAAGTCTACCTTTATTGTTTCTTCTTTTCTATCATTTCTTGCCTTGTTCCCCTTTGGTTATTGTGTTTTCTTTATTGTTTCTGTTATTTATAGTTTCTGTCAAATTATTTCAGTTCCTGGTGACTCTGTCCATAGCAGAACAATATGAATCCTGTACCACCTTTATGACTGAAACATTATTTCAGACAAATAGGACTTTCACAGACTTATTTTCAGAAAAGCATTACTAAGTCTTTCCACCTAGATTAGCTCATTCTGGAAGCTCCAATTAGATTTGTGCACCATAGATAACCCTATTGTATTTGAAATACTGTTGACATGGCTTCCAGAAATCACAGCAGCAGACAGTATGGTTAACTAAGAAATGGCATTGAGTCTTTCAGCAGCATTGAAGTCATATTTTCATTTCTGCATATATTTCACATCATTTTTTATAATATGAATATAAAATATGATTAATAGACAATTTGGTTGACAAAACAGCATAAAGGTTATGTAATAGGGGGAAAATCACATTTCTTCTCATAGTGATTCTAATCAAATTGAAAACATTAAGCAATAAGCACTATGACTGAGGCAACACTAGTCTTGTAAAAGCACTGTTACTGGTCACAGGCATTTGTACAGAGTTGCTATTTCATGCGCAGGGGGGAGGGGGGCATTAAAAAAGATCTTCAAGTTGATGCTGAACATATGAGACGAGTTTTATAGGATGGGCATTCTTTAAACAATGGAAAAACAGTATTTATCATTGAACATGTGAATTGAAGTAAACATATATTTGGAACGTGGATTAATAATGGATAAGTGCCCCTCCCCAGAAAAGAATTTGTTCCAAAGGACGACATTGACTCTGCAGCTCTGGGAGATGGACATATTTGATCAGAGCACACGGGAGCAGATGAAGGGGCAGGAGGAGAGAGTGGAGCACAGCCTGGCCCACCAGGCCGTGATGATGATGTTCCTGAGTAGAGCAGCCAGTCCACAGAGAGAACAACATGGCTGGCCCCACTATGAGACATGATGCCCCTCAGTGACTAAGGGCGATACAGGGGACAGCACCGGAGACACAGTGTGGGAATTGCACCTGACCTGATCCCACCACACCGAGGCAAATCACTGGGGGAGTGCAGCGGAACAGCAAGGGAATGGAGTGGCAAGGTCCCCAGGGAATGCTGAAAGTGGACTTTGGGGCCAGGGCGTGGTGCCCCAACAGACTGGACTGGAAAACGCTCCTAAGGGCCAGCAAATGATCCCTGAACTAACTACAAGCTTTTCTCTTGTGAACTGTTTTGTTCTGTTCTTTGTCAGTGGTTTGTTTTTGTTGTTTTGTTGTCTGGTTGTATACTGTTGCTTTGTTTTCCTCTGTCTAGTTTTCGTGCATGTTAGTGACTCCACAGGTCTGTCTGAATAGGACAGGCTGGATGAACTATCTGGAGGAAAAACAACGGGACCGACAGTTCTGGGGGGACTTGGGGTGGGGGGTAGGGGGGGTAAGGAAGTGGTGTTAACAAACCCAGGGACAAGGAAAAAACATGGGACCCCAAATGGTAGAGAAGGGGGAGTGGCAGGCCTGGTGGGAAATGATCAAGGGTAAGGTTGCTTAGAGAAGAGGTATACTCTAGCCCAGGTGGCGATGAAGCATGGTAGTAGGGCAGGAGGAAAGTCAAGGGAGATGGAGGAAAGAGCTAGGAGTCAAAGGGCATTCATGGAGGTCTAGACAAAGACATGTACATGCAAATATATATAGGAGGATGGGGAAATAGATCTATGTGTCTATATTTATAGGTCAAATATTAAGGTGGCGGAAGGACCTTGGGCCTCTACTCAAACACTCCCTCAATGCATGAATACCTTCTTTTATTAAATTGGAACTCTATGATGCTCACTCTCCCGACACAACGGCTGGAGCCAAAGTGGGTGAACAAGTAAATGTGGTGAAGAAAGCTGATGGTGCCCGGCTATCAAAAGAGATAGTGACTGGGGTCTTAAAGGCTTGAAGATAAACAAGCGGCCATCTAGCTCAGAAGCAACAAAGTCCACATGGAAGAACACACCAGCCTGTGTGATCGAGTGGTCCCAAAGGGATCAGTTACCAGGCATCAAAGAACAAAAAATCATATCATTGACTGCACACCTCCATGATAGGATCGCTGAAGACAAATGGGTGCATAAGCAAATGTGGTGAAGAAAGCTGATGGTGCCTGGCTATCAAAAGAGATAGTGTCTGGGGTCTTAAAAGCTTGAAGGTGAACAAGCGGCCATCTAGCTCAGAAGCAAATAAGCCCACATGGAAGAAGCACACCGGCCAGTGCGATCACGAGGTGCCCAAGGGACCAGGTACAAGGCATCATGCAAAAAAAAAAAGATATAAGTGTGTGTATGTACGTGTATATATGTGTATATGTATATATGTATGTATATATATGTATATATATCATATTAAATGAAGGGGGAAGTGCAGAGTGGAGACCCAAGGCCCAAGTGTCGACCAATGGAGATCCCCTCATAGAGGGGTTTAGGAGAGGGTTAATTAGGGTGTGAGGTAGTACCGATGAAGAACACAGCTTTCCCCCAAATCCTGGATGCTTCTTCCCCCCAACTACCATGATCCGAATTCTACCTTGCAGGCCTGGATAAGACAGAGGCTGTACACTGGTACATATGAGGGTTGGAGGTACAGGGAATCCAGGGTGGATGATACCTTCAGGACCAAGGGTGTGAGGGATGATGCTGGGAGAGTGGAGGGTGAGTGGGTTGGATAGGGGGAACTGATTACAAGGATCCACATGTGACCTCTTCCCTGGGAGAGGGACAGCAGAGAAGGGGGGAAGGGAGACTCCGGATAGGGCAAGATATGACAAAACAACGATGTATAAATTACCAAGGGCATATGAGGGAGGGGGAAAAAAAAAAGAGAACCTGATGCAAGGGGCTTAAGTGGAGAGCAAATGCCTTGAGAATGATTGGGGCAGAGAATGTATGGATGTGCTTTATACAATTGATGTATCTATATGTATGGATTGTGGTAAGAGTTGTATGAGTCCCTAATAAAATGTAAAAGAAGAAAAGAGAAAAAAATGATTAGGGCAAAGACTGTACAGATGTGCTTTATACAATTGATGTATGTATATGTATGAACTGTGAAAAGAATTGTATGAGCCCCAATAAATTGTTAAAAAAAATAATGGATAAGTGTCTGATGATATGGTGCAAACTGGGACACATATATTTGGGAATGAGATAAGCTCCTGACAATAACAAAGGTGTCAATGCAAAGGATAGACTCTTGGTTGGAAAATCAGAGATGTTAAGACTCTGTTACAATATTAACTCCAAAATAAACAGCAGAAATTACAATATAGCATCAAAAGCAGAAGTAGATGGTGAGTAATGAATTTGAGAGACATTTTGGAGAGACATCATAAAAGGATTAGTTGAACAGATTATGTGAAAGAGGATTAGCTATTTTAAAGGTAATTCAGAATGCTAAGTGGGGTTTGATGTTCACAACTCAGATAGAAAATATACTAGGGAAAGAAGACTTAAGGCAAATGAGTACTATAGAACATGTAGCTATGTTGAAGTACCTGTAGGATTTACAGATCAATGATTGCAATAAACCAAATACTTTTTGATTCTGAGGTTATAGTCAGAAAAGTTTAGGCTATAAATGGATCTCTGGCAGTCATCAACAATCACTAGATGGGTTGTAGATAATTAAACCACACTAAGAGAATATTGAAACAAAGTTGGTAAAAATAAACACCAAAAAATAACCCTGCAATGGAGTGCCTATCAATTGGTAGGTTTTCTCAGAAGAGAGGATTGAAAAAACAGAACAGCATTGTATAAATGAATGATTGCAAGGACAAAGAACTGAATAATTGTCTAAGATGACATTAGGGAGTTAGGGAACTCTTTTTTCCATGTCTACAGCGTAAGAAAAAGCATATCAGGATTAAAAGAAAATGAGTTAAGAGAAATGAAAATTTGAATATTTTTTGGGGGGTATGTTTTTATTTAAGTTCTTTTAAAAATCATTTTATTGGGGGGAGCTCCTAAAACTCATCACAATCCATACATACATCCATGTGTCAAGCACATTTGTTTATTTGTTGCCATCATCATTCTCAAAACATTTGCTCTCTACCTGAGCCCTTGGTTTCAGCTCCTCATTTTCCCCCTTGCTCCCCGCACCCCCTCCCTCAATAACCCTTGATAATTTATAATTTATTATTATTTTGTCATGCCTTACACTGTTCAGTTTCTCCCTTCACCTAATTTTCTGTTGTCCATCCCCTAGGAGAGGATTATATGTAGATCCTTATTATTGGTTCCTCCTTTCTACGCCACTCTTCCCTTCCCCTCCTGGTATCACTACTCTCATTATTGGTCTTGAGGGGGTTATCTGTCCTGTATTCCCTGTGTTTTTAGCTCTAAGCTGTACCAGTGTACATGCTCTGGTCTAGCCAGATTTGTAAGGTAGAATTGGGATCATGATAGTTGGGGGGAGGAAGCATTGGAGAACTAGAGGAAAGTTGTATGTTTATTCAGTGCTATACTGCATACTTACTGGCTTATCTCCTCTCTGAGACCCTTCTGTAAAGGGATGTCCGGTTGCCTACAGATGGGTCTTGGATCTCCACTCCGTACTCCCCCTTATTCACAATGATATGATATTTTGTTCTTTGATGCCTGATCCCTGATCCCTTCAACACCTCCGGATCACATAGGCTGGTATGCTTCTTCCATGTGGACTTTCCTGCTTCTCAATTCGATGGCCTCTTATTTATCTTCATGTATTTAAGACTCCAGATGATATATCTTTTAATAGCTGGGCACAATCAACGTCCTTCACCACATTTGCTTATGCACCCATTTTGTCTTAAGCGATTGTGTCAGGAAGGTGAACATCATGGAATGCCAGTTTAATAGAACAAAATATTCTTATATTAAGGGAGTACTTGAGTAGAGGTCCAATGTCCATCTGCTATCTTAATATTCAACCTATAAAAATATGCACATAGATCTATTTCCCCATCCTCATATATAAATATATTTACATATGCACATGCCTGTATTTAGACCCCTATAAATGCCCTTTGCCTCCTACTTATTTCCTCTATTTCCTTTGACTTTCCTCTTGTCCCACTATCTGACTCAGCCTTCATTTGGGTTTCAGTAATTCCTCCCGGGTACATTACCCTTGATCATGCCCTACCAGGCCTCCTATACCTTACTTGCCATCAATTTTGGATCACTTGTTGTTACCTTGTCCCTGGGTTTGTTAACACCGCTTCCTTTCCCCCACCTTCCCCTCTCCCATGTCCCTGCAGGAACCTTTGGTCTCGGTCTAATTGTTTTCTCCTCCAGATTGTTTATCCTGCCTATCTTATCTAGATAGACCTGTAGAGATAATAATGTGCACAAAAATAAGACAGAGCAGAACAAAGCAAAAAAAGAAAACAAAACAATGACACCAAAAAGAGAAGCCTGTAAATAGTTGGAGATCTGCTTGTTGACCTTTAGGGTTGTTTTCTGGTCAGATCTAATGGGGTGCCATGCCCTGGCCCCAAAGCCTATTTTTCGTATTCCCTTGGGACTTCATTGCTCGGCTCCCCTTGCTGTTCTGTTGCACACCATTAGTGTTTTGCCTCAGTGTGGTGGGGTCAGATTGGGCACAATTCCCACACTATATCTCCAGTGTTGTCCCAGTAGAGATATGGGTCAATGAGAGATGTCATGTCACATAGGCTATGAGGAAAGTGTATACCTCCAGTAATAAGACTTAAAAGATAGGGCAGAATAATAAAAAAATTGATAGGAAAACATGTTATAAACAAGAAAGTGTTTAACAGAAATATGCAGACATTTTAACTTTGGCATTTATAAAAAGGAATGGCTTAACCCTCTTGTTTTAAAGTAGTGAAAACAGAAAACACAGTAAAATGGGGAGATAAGTGATTTCACATTGTAGGGATCATAATCAATGATATAAAACAAAATATGCATGTTACTGAATGGAAAACGTATCTGTTCTGTTTACCCTCTCTCAAGTCACAGTACAAAGTTTTACAAGGTAGGGGACTTCCTCCAAAGTTGTACAGATGGAAAACTTGCCAGTGAAAATAAGGAAAGATGCTTAGGAGGGGAGAGAATTTCAGAGACCACATGCTAGGTGGTCTCGCTCATGTCAGTGAATTGCGGATGAGATCATCTGTTCTAAAGTTTATGTTCCCCGGGAGGTTTAGGGAGTTCAAGATGTCTGGATCCGTTGCTACAGAAAATGAACTACAGTCAACAGGGTGTTTGAATCCCTTGCATTTCTAATGAAATCACAAAGTAGAAAGTCTTTCTTCTTTTCTAGCCATATATCGTTAACAAGTAAGAATGTGGAAAATAGGTAGTGAAGATTTCCCATGCCTGGAATTGGGAGCATCATCTTCAAGTTCTTTTATTAAGAAGTCACACACAGAGTTGAGGGAAAACTGAAATAAGCTGAACATGATGAGCTATCACCGCGAGAAAGCAATCAAGAGCATGAAAATGGAAATTAAAAGCAAATTAGATTCTGTGGGCACAACTGAAGTGGTTGTGGAATCCATCTTGAAGCAATATGCAAAGTCTGAAAACTCGAAGAGAAGCAATTACAAAGGGAAAAAAAACCCCTAGGGTGTGGACATGTTAATGAATGGTTGAGCTGCAGTGGCGATCGAGGTCATTGGAGTTCACTCGTTTGAAGATGCTGCCGGCCAGAGTGGGAATGGTGACAGGAAAAAGGAGAGAATGAGGTTGTGAAAGAGGTGACAAAGCCAGTGTGGAAATTTTCATGATAGTTTACTGTGGAAAGGAAAACAAGAGTGGTGGCGGTGTTAGCTAGTTTCTTATTTCCATCAGTATAGGGAATGAGTTTCTGGGAGAATTATTAACCTTGTGCCACCACTTATCCATCAGTGTAGACGCTGGCAGTTATGCTGCCAGTCGTTCATAAGGGTCTCCTAGGGGAGAAATATTCAGTCGAGCTTTGTGACTGAAACAGACCCGGGTTTTAAAATCTCACAAATCACTTCTAAAAGGAAAAGTGACCAGTAAAAACTTTATGAATAAGGGAACATTATCAGACACACGGGAGGACCTTGAAAAGTTTGTGGAAAGATGAAATGGAAGGATACTACAAGATGTCTGTATTTGAAACCCCTCATAGTGCCAGAAGGTTGGAAGGCATTTTCAAAATGTGCAAGGAAGAGCTGACGCCTCGGTGCAGAGCCCAGCGGAATGATACTGACAGAATACAGTTGGTGGGTCTTCATTTGCTGAAGTGCTAAGTTTCAGAATGAAAAGAAACTGCTGTAAAGATCATGAATCATCCAAATGAGGACTATATGACATATGAATGTGGAAAACTTAAAGTCATCAAAAATGAAGTGGAACACAAAATGGTTGATATGCTAGGCATTATTGAAATAAATTTGATATACTATGCCAGGAATGACCAATTGAAGAAGAATGGTATCACAGTCATCACTATTCAAATGTACATCACAATATATCGTCTGAAGTACAATGCTGGCACTAATGGGATACTATTTTTAGGCCTACAAGAAAGACCAGTCTTGATAACTATCATTTGACTTTACACATCAAACACTAATGAAACTCGATTCCCTGTAAATGCATTTTTTCAACATGTAAACAGTGACAATATACATAAGCCCAACTGGTTGAAATGCACAGGTATCAATTCAACAATATCTGTGAAAAGAGATGATGGAAAATCTCAATAGTCAGAATATGACCAGAGGTCAGCTGAGGAAAAGACTATCAGTTGTTTCATGCAAGTTCAAAATGAAACTGAATAAAGTTAAACAAGTACATGAGAGGCAAGGTATACTCTTGCGTATATACCATCTAAATTGAGAAAACATCTGCATAACACTTATGATACACTGAGTATGACCAAAAGATAATCAAAGAACATCCTACTTGTGGGTTACATCAAGGATATCATACTTGAAGAAAGAAAAGAGTAATTTAAAATATAGGAAATAAACTAAAGACCACAATGTATGTTATAATAGATTCTGGCGGTTGCTTTTGAATGTCAAGTAGCAAAGGCAAATGAAAAATGAAGACGTGAAAAAGCTGAACAGAAAACTTAAAAGACTGTAAAGACAAAGCAAAATAGTGTAACTCAATCTGAACTCTCCTGTGGCAAGGAAATAAAAAAGGGGCTAACACTCTTCCCATTCCTCCAACTGAAGGACCTGAAGAAGAAGAAAAAGTTCACCGTTATACTGGAAGATTCTCTTTTTAACATACTGAAAATCGGAAAGCACCAAAAGACAAAGGAAGAACAGCCAAGTAAGGGGGAAAAGATCTAATAAGTGTTAGAAGACATAAGAAGCAACACAATCAAGATGAATACATTTTTAACTTAAATTTAAAAAAATTAAATTTAGTCACTGTGAGTGTGAGGGCTGGAATTTCAATCAATGGATAAAAATAGACAAAAACACCAATACTGACATACTTAAAGGAAAAATAATTTTTGGTTCCATCAAAGATATATTGTTGTCTTTAAAACAATGAATTTCGGGCATGAAAAGTGTTCACCCAGGGACTAGTTGGAGAAATCTGGAGTATACTGAGATCATAGAAAAGTAGGGCTCATGTTTCCTGGTAACTTCTTAGACTTGTGAACTCTCAGGACCTATCCCAGATTAGCAAATTCAAAAGTTTCATTTTATCAAGGTCTTTCAGAAAACGGCTATCTATTTTAAATTTTGGAAATATTTGTGTAGAGGATATTACAGAACATTCCATCCTTTTTCAGTTCTAAGGACTTTGGTTACATTCAGATTCTAAAAGTTATTTTTTTCCTCATTGTGTTTATCCCTATTTTTTAAAGTTCAAATGAAAAACAATCTATTGATTTTGAATCTGACATTGTTTAATTTTGACAAGAGTATTATCATAGGGCAGTACTGCAAAGTTAATCTGTGTAGAAAGGTTAATCTTTAAATTTTACCTTTGTGTAGTAATATATGTCATCACATTTATATATAATATATAATAAATATTATTATATATAATTTTCACATCGATTGAGTAGTTTCCTCACAAAGTATGTATTGAAATCTTGATTCTTATACCTATATATATGGTTTATCTTGGAAAAAAAGGTTTTCTTTGATGTGTTTCTTGGTTCAAATGTAACTCAGGTAGGTTCTAAGTCTTCTGAACTGTAAGAAGAGCAGACGGACACAGTGACACAGCGACCTAGGAAAAAGAATGGTGAGAGAGACAGATGCAACTGTTAAGATTTATGGGAGCTGCTAGAAACTGAAATATGTAAAGAAAGACACTCCTTACCCTCACACCCTAGCTTTGGAGTTATGAATTAGGACATTTAACTTCCTGAACTGTGAGAACAATATACGTCTGTTCCTTAAAGTCACCCACTTGTGATCTCTGTTATGGCAAAACTTAGCAAATAAGAACGGCGTGAGAATGATAACTGACCTACTTCTTGCATAATACTTTGGAGAACAGGAGGCAAGCACATCTAAAAATCACAATAGCATCCTGCTTCCTAGTTGCGTGGTCCTTTCTGTTATTCAGTGATGCGACTCGAGGTATCACTATGGATATTTAACTTTGTGATAGAGTGAAATGTCTTAATAGCTTCCACCCAAGTCTCTGTACCTCCCACCAAATGAGTGGGTGGAACTATGCAGACTGGCATGTGTCACACTAATATAAAGGGATTGGTCGGTTTTCATTACCAATTCCCTGATTCTACAGATGAGCCATTTTGGAATCTGGAACAGAGAGAAACTCCCAGGACATTTGCAGAGCACAGTCAGGATCTCTATCTGAAATGGCAGAGGTTGTTGAGACAGACACATCAGACAGCGGCATGGAGACTCAGAGTGGCGTCATCAAGCCTATGGGATACCTTCTCCTCACCTGGCCTGATACAATGGACAGAATGACAGACTGCTGCCTTCCTGACCCATGACTGCAAAAAACACAGACTATGTGGCTGAGAGGTTGAGAATCAGAGAGAGAGACTTGACTGATTGCTGAAGAGACCAGTAACTTTTGGTTATTGCTGTTTGCTGATTGTGACTTGTGATAACCAATTGACTTCCCTAATAACCCCCTTAATTATGAGTACTATCCTTCACGTCTGAGTGGCCATTGTAACAAATTATTGACACGAACATAGAAGGAGAGTGGCATGGAAGGAATGATTGGTGAAAGAACAGGTTAGAAAGGAACACGGAGAGATGTCTGACTCGTGCCTCATGGTGATAAGGAAGCCAGACGTGGTCAGAAATGTCCACCGACACGCCGTTCCCTGCAATCTTCTGTAAGAATTTTCTTTGATTCTTAAGTAGAATGGTGCTTGTGATGAATGTATATGAATACATAAATAATTGTATATTCTTTCCTTTTTCCCTTGCTTAGTTTCTGCATTTGGAAAGCAAATTGGCTTTGTTCCTTATTTTTATTATGTCTAAAGCCATGGAATTTTCATCTTGAGACAAAACTAGACTTATTTCACATTTCAATGATTACTTAAAAGTAACAGACTGATTCGTTTATTAAGAGAGGAAAGAAAGTAATAAACTGTGTTATCTTAATTTTCATTTTTTTGTTCAGAAATCATGTTCCTTGAGTTTTTACCTCAAACATTGAAAATTAGCATAAATATTATTCAATTTTTCCATAGCCCATAGAAACATAATCGAAGTGAATTGGGCTTCGAGCTTGCAAATCATGACCTGATAATGTTTTCTGTGCACCATAACTGGACTTTATAAAAAATATATCCACAACAACTGCCCTCCACCAAGAAGAATTTACTTGAGAGGATGGCACTGAAGCTGCAGGTAGGGGAGAGGGGCATGTCTGATGGGAGCAAATGAAGGGGGAAGAAGATAAAGTGGAGCACATCCTGGCCCACCAGGCCTGGAGGACGATATCCCCCCTCTGAACAGCCAATGGACAGAGTGGACAATATGGATGATCCCATTATAAGACACGTCATCCCTTGATGGTCCAGCATTCTAAGGGGGACAACACTGGAGACTCAGTGTCAGGACTGGACCAGACACCAAGGCAAACCACTAAGAGTGTGTGGCAAAGCAACCATGGGAGCAGAGCAGGAAGCCCCTGAGGGAGTACAAAGGACAGACTCTGGGGCCAGAGCATGATACCCCATCAGACCTGACTGAAAGATATACCTAGAGATAAAAATCATACTTTGATCTATTTACAGGTTTTTCTTTCTTTTTAATATTTTTCTTTCAATTAATTTATTCTTCTGTGGGTAATTGGTTTCTTTTTTTGTTGTCATCACTGTGTTCTTATTCATCGCCTATCTTGCTATGACTTGATTTTTGGTGCATATTATTGTCTCTACAGATCTATCCAGATAAGTTAGACTGGATAATAGTCTGGAGGAGAAAACAATAGAACCAATGGTTCTGGGGGGACATGGGAGAAGGGGAGGCGGCGGTAGGAGGTGGTGCTGACCAACCCAGGGACAGGGGAGCAACAAGTGATCCAAAATCAGTGGCAAGGAGGGTGGTGAGAGGCCTGGTAGGGATTCAGCAAGGGCAAGGTAACCGAGAGAAATTATTGAAACCCAAATCAAGGCTGAGCATGATAGGAAAGGAAAAAGGAAAGGAAAAGGAAATAGAGGAAAGAACTAGGCAAACAAGGGTATTTATAGAGGTCTAAATACAGGCAAGTACATATGTAAATATATTTATATAAAAATATGGGGAACCGATCTACATGGATATATTTATAGGTTTAGTATTAAGGCAGCACATGGACATTGGGCCTCCACTCAAGCACTTACTCAATGCAAGAACATGTTGTTCTATTAAATTGGCATTCTGTGATGCACACCTTCCTGACACGATCGCTGAAGAAAAATGTGTGCATAAGCAAATGTGATGAAGAAAGCTAATGGTGTCCAGGTATCAGAAGATATAGTGACTGTGGTCTTAAAGGCTTGAAGGTAAACAAGCGGCCATCTAGTTGAGAAGCATCAAAGCCCACATGGAAGAAGCACACCAGCCTGTGTGACCATAAGCTGTTGAAGGGATCAGGTATTAAGCATCAAGGAACAAAAAATCATATAACTGTAAGTTTGGGTGAGTAGCCAACCGGACACCCCTTACTGAAGGGTTGTGGGGAGGAGATGAGCCAGTCAGGGTGCAGGGTAGGAACAATGAAACATATAACTTTCCTCTAGTTCTTAAATGCTTCCTCCCCACCACTATCATTATCCCAATTCTACCTTACAAATCTGACTAGACCAGAGGATGTACATTGGTACAGATAGCAACTGGAAACACAGGGAATCCAGGACAGATGACCCCTTCAGGACCAGTGGTGAGAGTGGTGATGCCTGGAGGGTGAAGGGAATGTGGGGTAGAAAGGGGGAACTGATTACAAGAATCTACATATAACCTCCTCCCTAGAGGATGGTCAACAGAGAAGAGGGCAGGGGGAGATGACAGACAGTGTAACATATGACAAAATAATAATAATTTATGAATTAATAAGGGTTCATGAGGAAGGCGGGAGTGAGGAGGGAGGGGGAAAATGAGCAGCCGATATTAAGGGCTCAAGTAGAAGGCAAATGTTTTGAGAATGATGATGGCAAAAAATGTACAAATGGGCTTGACGCAATGGATGTATGTCAGGATTCTGATAAGAATCATACAAGTCACCAAGAAAATGATATATGATTTATAAAATGATAAATATATCCACAGTCAGCAATAATGTATCAGAATTTACAATGCTTCCATTCCAAAGTGAGTATTATTATATAACTAGTTAGAAAAGTAGATTTATACCAAGTGATAACAAGCAAGAAATCATGGCTTTTTGAATTGAAAACAGACAAACAAAAACCCAGCAGTGTTTGTTCTAAGTTGTTTTCATTCGAATTGGGGAACATTTTGATATTTCTGATAAATATTCTCACCAACACTTGTTATGTTAAATGGTCTTTTTTTCTCTATCTCAACATTTTATTGTGTTTTAGGTCAAGGTTTTCACAGTAAACTAATTTTCCATTCAATAATACATGCACAAATTTTTCCTTGACATTGGTTGCTTTCCCCAAAATGTGTCAATATTCTTCCCAATGTCCCCCTTGCTTCCCCATTTCCACTCCTAAGTTTTCCTTCTTGTTGCCTTTCTTTCTTGGCCTTTGACAAATGACACTTGTTTTGTATCGCATGCTTAATTGTCTTTAGGGTCACATGTCTCAGGTTGTTGCTTATTTTGAAGGGCAATCTATTGGAAGACTGAAAGATAACGTCTAAGTGTGGTTTCAGTTCCAGTTAAAAAGTGTTTCTTTGGGTAATATTCTCTCTGGAGTTCCTTCCTTTTCTATCTGTATATATATATTTAAGTATAAGTTTGCATTTGTATGCCTTTCTAACCAGGACCTTAATGATCCCTAGTGGCACTGTGGGTGAGGCATCAGGTCGCTAACTTCAAGGATGGTGGCTCAAACCCTCCATTTACTCTGTGGGAGAAAGATGAAGCTATATGCTTCTACAATGGTTTACAGTCTCAGCAATGTTATCTAGCATCCCATGAGACGATATTGAAATGATGACAGTGAGTTATTGTTTTGTTTCTTTTGTAACATAGACCTCAAATTGTGTCTCTAGTCCGAATGGTGGATAGCTAGGCATTTTCTAGTTCTGGTCACAGGCTAGAGGAGGCTTAGTTTCATATGGATTATTATAGTCCTGTTGGCTCATTACTTCTTTGAATCACTGGTTTACTTTATTCTCTCCCCCCACCCCTTATTCTTTTGTGCTCCTGATAGAGAAAGACCAATAGATTTATCTGCGAAGAAAACTCTCAGTATATACCCAGTGGAATGAAGTTGGTAGCTGACCACTGAAAAACAATAACTGAAAAGGATTAATGCATTTATATGATGTGTCTGGTGAAACATGGTAAAGATAGCCTTGGTATCCCAGAAAAAAAGACAAAAGAGTCTTGCTTCTCAGCAGTGAAGATGGTAAAACTTTGTTCAACTTTTTGTTTGCATGCCATCAAGAGACATCAGTTTCTGGAAAAGGACACCGTGGTTGGTAAAGTGGAGGGCAAGGGAAAAAGAAGACTTCAAAGGGGTGATTGACACCATGGTTACAAGGGCTCGCTCAATCGCAATTAGTGTGAAGATGGCCCAGGCCTGGGCAGTGTTTCCCTCTCTTGCACACCAGCTCTCTCTGAGTTGGTGTTGATGCAATGGAACCTAAAACAAGAGTTTCCATACTATGATTCCGATGTGCTATATTACGTATATTTGAAGACTTAAATATTCACTCACAAGTTCCATAATCTTCTAGCTGCATTTTCTATGAATGTTTAGAAGGCCCCTTGTAAATAGAAATAGATGCAGCACATTGTTAATTGTCAAGTTGGCTTAAACTCACAGAGACCATAGACTCCACAGATGGAAGAACTGCCTGGGCCTGCACTATCCTCAGAGTTGTTCCAATGTCCAAGCCCATTGTTGCAGCCACCATGCAATACAGACATATATACATTTACAATTTCCCATAACTGTACATATTGTGGTGTGGGCATGCACTCCTTTATGCCCCTCCACACATATGTAGCATCCATATACACGATGTAATCACTAATTATTTTTATATATTATTAGTTTTGTTGCACAATTATATATTATAGCTTTTACTTTTTAAAATCATTTTATTGGGGGCTCATACAATTCTTATCACAATCCATACATACATCAATTGTATAAGCACACTTGTACATTCATTACCCTCACCTTTCTCAAAACGTATGCTCTCTGTTATAGCTTTTCCTGTGGCTGTACTTTATTCTTCAATAGCTTCCAGTGTCTTCACTTACTTTGATCACATTATTCTGACTTCCCCTACATTGGATATCTCTTTCCATGTACCAGAAGTAATAGGTGTACACTAATGCCAACTAAAATGTTGAGTCTGGGTATAAGGCTCATCTTGAGTTTTTGTAAATTGGTATCATGCTATATTTGTCATTTTGTGATTGAGTTATTTAATCTAGCATAATATCCCTTAAATTAATCTATGTTGTGAGATGTTTTGAAAAATAATATATATTTTTTCATTTTGTAGTACTCTGTTTTATGTAGGTGCTACAATTTTTAAAATCCACTCATCTGTTGATACACACTTATGTTGTATCCATTTCTACTAAAGTGTGTAATGCTGTTACATACTTGAGTGTATGTACACATATCCATTCATCTCATTGCTTTTGTTTCTCTGGGGCAGGGGTCCTCAAACTTTTTAAACAGGGGGCCAGTTCACTGTCCTTCAGACCGTTGGAGGACCAGACTATAGTTTAAAAAAATGAACAAATTCCTATGCACACTGCACATACCTTATTTTGAAGTAAAAAAAAATAGGAACAAATACAACATTTAAAATGAAGAACAAATAAAGTTAAATTAAAAAAAACTTAGCAGTATTTCAATGGGAACTATGGGCCTGCTTTTTGCTAATGAGATGGTCCATGTCCACTTCCATATTTGTCCCTGCTAGTCCTAACAAGTGATGTGAGTGTGCGTCAGTTAGTCTCGATCTGGTGGGTAATTTCAGATGTTTCATTCTGGAAAAAGTGTTTACAGACATAAGTGCTGCCAAAGATGGTTGCCATTTTGAGAGCATGGTTCCTGAGATCAGGATATGGCTCAGAGGGGAGACATGCATAGAAATGAGGAAGGCTGCTTGACTTGACTCTCTTTGAGAGAGTCACAATTCTGCAGTTCAGCCGGTTCCACTTGGTAAATTGTATCCACATTTTCAATGTCAATAAAAAATGGGTTATGGAAAAGCTGTATGTCCTGTTCATGGAGATGAAGGTCTTTAAATCTAAATAGGAACTTCTTTTTCAACTTTTCCAGTGAATCCACACATGTATTGCTTGGGAATGCAACCAATGGTTTTTCTGTTAGCAGATTTTGAGTTGTGGGGAGATGGCAGAAATTTTCCTCCCTCACTTGTTTGATGAGGAGCCCTAATTTTACTTCAAATGCTTTCACAGGTGATTGCATATTACAGATGAGCTTCCCCTATCCTTGAAGTTGCACATTGAACCTGTTGAGTAGCTCTGTCACATCTGTCAGAAAGGCAAGGTGCTATTTCCATTCTGCATCATTGAGCTCTGGTACTTCTTTGTTTTTTGAAAGTAAGTCATAGAAATGTATGAGTCCCTAATAAAATGTAAAAAAAGAAAAGAGGAGAAAAAAATGATTAGGGCAAAGACTGTGCAGATGTGCTTTATACAATTGATGTATGTATATGTATGAACTGTGATAAGAATTGTATGAGCCCCTAATAAATTGTTAAAATTAAAAAAAAAAAAGAAATGTTTCAAAACTCTCCCTCGACTCAGCCAACAGACTTCTGTGTGGTACAGAACATCTTCATGGGCAACAGACCATTTGCATTACCTCTGGGCGCTGACCATTTGTTTACCTCTGAGCGCTGACCATTTGGATTACCTCTGAGCGCTGACCATTTGCATTAGGACTGAGTGCTGACTATTTGCATTATCACTGTGATGCAACCCGCCTAGAAACCACCAACAACCAGCTAACCAACTTAAAAAAAAGACCTCCTAACTTCAGAAAAAAGGCCCCCCCTGAACCTCAAAAAAGGCCCTACTAACTGCAAAATAAATAAGTATATATATATATCTCCTAACTTAAAAAAAATAAAATCCTAACTTGTTTTTACCTCTGTCCTCAGGCAGCAGCAGGCTCTGCACAGGCAAGCTTATGACTCCTCCCATCACACTTGAGACTGAGAGGAGGAGTCCAGAGACAGAGAGAAGGCAGAGAGAAGGAGGGGAGTCGGAGAATGCTGGGTACATTCCACACATGCACACTGTGGCCTGACAAGTCAGTCGGGTGCTAAGCAGGACAGACAGCGATGGCAAAAACACTGGGCGGGCCTGATAAATGTCCTCAGCGGGCTGTAGTTTAAGGACCCCTGTATTCTACCCAGTAGAGCAGGGGTCCTCAAACTTTTTAAACAGGGGACCAGTTCACCGTCCCTCAGACCCGTTGGAGGGACGGACTATAGTTTAAAAAACTATCCAGGAGGAAAGTCAAGGGAGAGGGAGGAAGGAGCTGGGAGTCAAGGGGCATTTATGGAGGTCTAGACAAAGACGTGTACATGCAAACATATATATGAGGATGGGGAAATAGATCTAATTGTCTACATTTATAGGTTTAATATTAAGGTGGCGGAAGGACCTTGGGCCTCTACTCAAGCACTCCCTCAATGCATGAATACTTTCGTTTATTAAATTGGTACTCTATGATGCTCATTCTCCCGACACAACTGCTGAAGCCAAAGCGGGTGAATAAGTAAATGTGGTGAAGAAAGCTGATGGTGCCCGGCTATCAAAAGAGATAGTGACTGGGGTCTTAAAGGCTTGAAGATAAACACGCGGCCATCTAGCTCAGAAGCAACATAGCCCACATGGAAGAACACACCAGCCTGAGTGAGTGAGTGATCCCAAAGGGATCAGTTATCAGGCATCAAAGAACAAAAAATCATCATATCATTGGCTGCACACCTCCATGATAGGATCGCTGAAGACAAATGGGTGCATAAGCAAATGTGGCGAAGAAAGCTGATGGTGCCCGGCTATCAAAAGAGATAGTGTCTGGGGTCTTAAAGGCTTGAAGATAAACAAGCGGCCATCTAGCTCAGAAGCAAATAAGCCCACATGGAAGAAGCACACCAGCCAGTGCGATCACGAGGTGCCAAAGGGACCAGGTATAAGGCATCATGCAAAAAAAATGATATGTGTGTGTGTGTGTGTGTGTGTGTGTGTGCGTGTGTGTGTATATACCACATTGAATGAAGAGGGAAGTGCAGAGTGGAGACACAAGGCCCAAGTGTCGACCAATGGAGATCCCCTCATAGAGGGGTTTAGGAGAGGAGATGGGTCAGTCAGGGTGCAAGGTAGTACCGACGAAGAGCACAGCTCTCCCCCAGATACTGGATGCTTCCTCCCCCCAACTGCCATGATCCGAATTCTACCTTGCAGGGCTGGATAGGGCAGAGGTTGTACACTGGTACACATGAGGGCTGGAGGCACAGGGAATCCAGGGTGGATGATACCTTCAGGACCAAGGGTGTGAGGGACGATGCTGGGAGAGTGTAGGGTGAGTGGGTTGGAAAGGGGGAACTGATTACAGGGATCCACATGTGACCTCCTCCCTGGGAGAGGGACGGCAGAGAAGGGGGGGAAGGGAGACTCCGGATAGAGCAAGATATGACAAAATAACGATGTATAAATTACAAAGGGCACATGAGGGAAGGGGGAGCGGGGAGGGAGGGGGGAAAAAAAGAGGACCTGATGCAAAGGGCTTAAGTGGAGAGCAAATGCTTTGAGAATGATTGGGGCAGGGAATGTATGGATGTGCTTTATACAATTGATGTATGTGTATGTATGGATTGTGATAAGGGTTGTATGAGTCCCTAATAAAATGTAAAAAAAGAAAAGGGAAGAAAAAAAAAGAAAGAAAAGAAAATGATTAGGGCAAAGAATGTCAAATGTGCTTTATACAATTGATGTACGTATATGTATGGACTGTGATAAGAGTTGTATGAGCCCGTAATAAAAAGTTTAAAAAAAAACAAAACAAAAACTATGAACAAACTCCTATGCACACTGCACGTATATTTTTTGTTTTGTTTTGGTGGGGGGGGGATCCATTTATTCCCTATTTAGAAAATGGGGGGGTAGTATCTTGGGTATCAAATCTAAGAGTCAGATGTGTCAGCAGTCAGGTGCCCAGGAGCCTCCCTCTGGGCCCATTCAGCCATGAGTAAGTGGTGCATGGAAAGCAGGCCCGGGAGGTTCTCCTGTGCCACACACAGTAAAGGACAGCCACAGAGCTCCCAGAAGTCAGAGCTTCTGAGCAGAGGATGAAGGGGTAGAGCAGGAGAGGGTGGGGCACGGGGCTGAGGTAGGCAGGAGGGACTCGAACACTTGAATGTGCAAGAGGGGAGGCTCTTCCTTCGGGCACTCTGAGCACGTGGGCCTGCACGTGTCCAAGGAGGCCAACCTCCGATTGGGAGCAGCACATGGAAGGAAGAGAGCCGTCCGTGGAATCTGAAGAGGTCACCTTCGACCGTGCAGGAACTCCTTATACAGCCAGAGCGAGGTCCTGGTAGAAGCGCAGATCCCCCAGGCGCACAGCCGTCCGCTTGTAAAAGTAACAGTACAGGACGGCCGCTAGTCTGAAACACAAACAGTGTTTGCAGTCCATCGATCCAGACGAAGCGGTTGGGGTTTTTCCAGCGTAAGTTCATCACCCAGATGTGAAGGGAGATGCTGAGTGTGAAGTACACCACTGTTGGGAGGATGGTGCCTTTGAACTTCTGTAACAACAGGAGGTTGACCAGCCCCGCCTGGAAGACGAAGGTGTTGAAGAACAGGAGGCAGATGGTGATGATGTTGAAGAGACGAGCTGGATGACGGGAGCTATTCGGAGGAGCTCCGAGAAGGAATTGACAAAGAGGTCATAGGTCAGCAGTAGGAACTGCAGCGGGCACCAGGTTGTAGTTACTGAGAAACAGCATACATGCTAAGTATACCAATTTTCCCCTTTTGATCAGAAGTCATCAATGATGGATGATTATGTCTATCCATGACAAGTCTTTACCATCCATCAGTGGCCCCCACTGCTTCAGAGCACTCTAACTGCGTTGCATGAAATGGACTGTCCAAGGTTCAGTTCATCTTGCCAGACCTTCACCTGCCTGGCACCTGGGAGTCTTTCAAGATCATCAGCCCAAGCAGGCCTTTTGGCATAGATACCTATCTTCACTACCAAAGAAGCACCTTTTTCATTAAAATGTTTTTCCTTTTACTTCACCTTTCCTCAGTGTCCCTCCCCCAACATGCTCCTCATTCCCCAAAGCAGTGGCTTTGGGTTTATAACATCCCGACCAAAGAAACAAATTATTTCCTAAACTGTGAATTTACATTAAAAACCAACAACTGCTCCTTGGAAAAAAGATGAGGATTTCTGTTCCCATAAGTGGCAAGGGAAGTGATGGCCCAGGGGAATGATTGATAATATTATCTAACACAAAATGACAATGTTGTCTATAAAATTAATCAAAGTCATATATAAGCCATATATGCATGAATGGATTTATGGCTTGAAGTTAATTCTAGCCCTGTCTAATAATAATTACTTCTTATGCCATGGCCCTTCTTGATGTTCAGGCTTGGTGTTATACAAAGAGTTGTGAAGAAACTGCCCAGCTAGAACAAAGACCGAGGTCTGGGGCCTTAAAGGTTTCTTTTCAAATGAGCAACCATCTAAGTGAAGTGTTAACTAAGTCCCCATGGAGAAGCACACCAGCCTGTATGATCCAAGAATTGTAAATAATATAATCTAAATTAAAAAGAGGGAATAGCATCAGAGCCTAAACTGTGGACAGCTGGTTTGCAGAAGATTATAGATGATAGCAGAAACCCAAAAGCCTTTTATAGGGTCCACACGCTGATTTAGACAGTGTGTTGTGAGGTGCGTAGAGTGGCCTCCTACCCATAGTGGCCCTATACACAACAGAATGAAACATTGCCCTTCCTGTGCCCTCCTTACCATTGTTCCTATGCCTGAGCCCATGAATGCAGCCACTGTGTCAATCCATCTCCTTGAGGGCATTCCACTGTTTTGCCACCCCTCCCCTTTACCGAACATGATGGCCTTCTCCAGAGCCTGCTATCTACTGACAATATGTCCAAAATAAGCAAGATGAAGTCTTGCCTTCCTTGCGTTTAAGGAGCACTCTGGCCTCACTTCTTCCAATAATGATTGATTTGTCCCCTTAGCAGACCATGGCACTTACAATATGGATCCCCCAAATTTAAATGCATGTCTAAATTTCACGTGATGCAATGGAGAATACCATGGCTTAGAACAGGTGCATCACAATCCTCAAAGTAACATCCATTCTCTTCAATACTCTAAAGAACTTTGTACAGTAGATTTACCAAAAGTAAATTGTCTTTAGATCTCTTGACTGTTGCTTCCATGATCCCTGATTATGAATCCAAGTATGAAAAATTCCTTAGCAAGTTCACACTTTTCTCCATTTATCATCATGTTACCTATAGGGTCAGTTGCATTGAATAGCAATCCATACTGAAAGTCACATTTTGGGGGGGTTGGAGGACAGTACCATTGCGGTTTAATTTTATTTTTAAATCATTTTATTGGGAGCTCATACAGCTCTTATCACAATCCATCCATCCATCCATTGTGTTAAGCACATTTGTACATTTGTTGCCATCATCATTTTCAAAACATTTTCTTTCTAATTGAGCCCTCGGTATCAGCCCTCATTTTTTCCATTCCCTCCCCAACCCTTCCTCCCTCCCTGCCTCCCTGCCTCCCTCATGAACCCTTAATAATTTATAAATTATTTTTTCACATCTCACACTGACCAATGTCTCCCTTTATTCACTTTTTCTGTTCACCAGGGAGGGGAACATATGTAGATCAGTGTGATTGGTTCCCCCTCCTGACCCCGACCTTCCACTTTCCCACCTGGTATCACTACTCTCATTATTAGTACTGAGGGGTTTATCTGTCCTAGACTCCCTTTGTTTCCAGCCCTTATCTGTACCTGTATACATTCTCTGGTCAAGCTGAATTTATAAGGTATAATTGGGATCATGAAAGTGGGGGGCATTAAATAATTAGAGGAAACTTATATGTTTCATCATTGCTATATTGCTCACTGATTGGCTTGTCTCTTCCTTATGGCTCTTATGTAAAGGGACATCCAATTTTCTACAGATGGGCTTGGGGTCTACATTCAACACCCCCCCCCCCTCATTCACATTGATATGTTTTTTTGTTCTGGGTCTTTGATGCCTGATACCTGATCCCATCAGAACCTCATGATCACACAGGCTGGGGTGCTTCTTCCAGGTGGTCTCTGTTGCTTCTCAACTTAGATGGCCGCTTGTTTATCTTCCAGCCTTTAAGACCTCAGACCCTATATCTTTTGATAGCTAGCTGGGAATCATTAGCTTTCTTCACCACATCCGGTTATGCACCGATTTTGTCTTCAGTGATCATGTCAGGAGGGTGAGCATCACAGATTGCCAGGTTATGAGAACAAAGTGTTCTTGTGTTGAAGGAGTATTTTAGTAGAGGTCCAATGCCCATCTACTACCTTAATACTTAACTTATAAACATATGCATATAGCTTTATTTCCCCATCATCATATATTAATATATTTACATATGTACATGCCTGCATTTAGGTCTCTATAAATTGCCCTTTCCCTCCTAATTCTTTCCTGTATTTGACAGCTACAATTTTTTATCTTTATCAGCAAGCATTTCATTCCTCCTAAATTTCAACAAGCAAGGTGTGTCATCTACATACCAGAGGCTGTTAATAAGCCTTCCTCCAATCCTGATGGTGCACTCTTCTTCATATAATCCAGTTTCTCTAATAAATTTTCAGCAAATAGATTGAACAAGTACAGTAGAGGATACAACTCTAACACACACTTCCCGATTTTAAACCATTCCCGTATTCTGCTTGTGCAACTACTTCTTGATTCATATACAGCTTTCTTTTGAGCACAATGAAGTGTTCCAGAATTTCTATTCTTCTCGAGCTCATCCACAGTTTGTGATAGCCCACACATTTGAATTCCTTGCCTACTCAACGATACACAAATACATATCTTTCTTTTATTCCCTTCTTATGACCAAGTTCCATCTGACATCAGCAACAATATGCCTTGTTCCAAGTTCTCTTCTGAATCAGGCCTAAACTTCTGGGATTCCCTGGCAATGTGCTACTGTAGCAGTTGGAGGATATTAGCTAAAATTTTACTTGTGTTCTATATAATGATATTGTTCTATACTTTGAGCATTCTGTTGGGCCACCTTTTGTGGAATGAACACAAATCTGGTTCTCTCCCATTCAGTTAGCCAGGTAGCTGTCCCCCAAATTTCTTGGCACCAATGAGTTGGTCCTTCATTTTCTTCTTTGGCTTTTTGATGCATTTCAATGGGCATTTTGTCAATTCTTGGAGCCTTGTTTTGGCTAATACGCTCAAGGCAACTTGAACTTATTCCTGTCAGGGGGAGAGCACTGTGAAATCAATTATGGCAGATGTAGTTAGGTCAGAATGTAATAACTTCTCATTTCATCTCCCCTTAATTGAAGATATGATCAATGAAGTCATACAGAAGTGAAGCAGGTTCTAGTATTGATCCCTGCTGAGTTATGTTTCATTACAAATTTCCATGAAGTAGCTTGGGATACCAAAAGCTGAAAGAAACAAGAAAATATCTCATGGTATTCAACCCTTCAAAATTCAGAAAGGAAATTAAAAAAAATGTTTTGATGTCACCCAGTTTAGATTGTTGTCTGTTGAAGCCCTAGGAAACAAAGATCGTCTCACATGTAGGACTCTTCTCTGCTTTTCACCCAGCTTTTCAAAGTAAGCCCTATTAGCCATATTTTATAACTGAGGAAGAAATGGGTGAGAAAGATTTTGTGATTTGTCAAAGACTACCGTGTTGGGATCTTAAGACCCAGCTTAGGAACTTTGTTGTTGTTGTTAGGTATGATTGAGGAGGTACCAAGTTTTGACCATGGACTCTTGATTTCAAAAGTTGGAGCTACAACTTCCTAGATTTCAAAGAATCACAGCTTCACTGCAATGTTCCAGAATGTGGGGTTTCTATTCACCAGTACCAGGAGGATTTACCAAATGAGAAAAGCCACCATTGAGTCAATGCTGACTCACAGTGAGACTCTGTGGGTTTGCAAGATTATAGTTATGTATAACTATATTAGAAAGCTCTGTCTTTCCCCCAAGGAAACCCCAAGGTGGCCTTGAACTGACAACCATGGAAACCAAACATGCCATTATTCCACCAGAACTCCTTAGGAGGACTCAAAGCAATCCTATTAATGACAACTAAATTTTTAAAAATCTCTGTCCTGCACCAGCCTCAAAATCATTGCTAATTTGATCCCGTTGTTGCAGGTACTGTGTCCATCTCTATATGTACTGCTGACTTACTACTTTTCCATATATGGCGTCCTTTTCCAGAGACTGGTTTGTCCTGATAATATATCCAAAGTACCAAAAACAAAATTTCACAGTCTTCCCTTCTAAGAAACATTCTTGCCATTACTTCTTCCAAGACAGATTTGGGGCAGGGGGGTGGGGGGAGAAAGTGGGAAGTGGTTTGTTTTTGGTTTGTTTGTTTGTTTGTTTGGGCAGTCCATATATTTAGTATTCTTCATTAACACCATAACACAAAGGCAGTAATACATCTTTGTCTACTTGATTATCCACCTTATTCATGATTATGAGACAATTGAAAAATGCCATAGTTTGTTGGGTCAGGAGCATGTTAGTCTTCAAAGTGACATCTTTGTTATTTAACACTTGAAGAAGTTCTTTGCAGTAAATTTATCCACTGTCATATCTTGTTTGATTTCTTAACTACTGCTTCAATGGACTTCGTTGATTTAAGTAAAATGAAATCCTTGGTAAATTCCATTGTTCCTCCATTTATCAACAAATTTGAAATTATACATCTAGGAATATACCCACTCCTCTCAACACAGTTATATCTACATCAGTCAAAAATATCTATCAATATATGTCATAAATAACTGCCAATTTACATTATTATATAAGTCAATCCATTAAGAATTATGATCTATGGAAGCACTTGTTAACTCATTTTGAAATGATTGAACTATGGAATAATATGACATGTATTAACTCTCAACTTACAGCAAATTAAAAAAAGATAAAAAGCACAGATCCAGGAATGTAATTCCGACTCACACTAAATCTTAGTTCTAACTTACAAAAAATTAGTTCTTACATTATAGCCTTGTTTGATATCTTCACGAAATGATCACTGACTATGAGATTGCTTCAGCAACTTATGGTTAAGAAAGTAGATGGTGAGAGCCCCGGAGTCAGAGCCGGTTCCTGTTTCATCTAAGCGGTCGCCCGTCGCCTCATTCTCTTCCAACATGATAGATGCCGCTGTGTCCTTCGCCAAGGACTTCTTGGCAGGTGGAGTGACCGCGGCCATCTCCAAGACGGCGGTAGCGCCCATCGAACGGGTCAACCTGCTGCTGCAGGTGCAGCACGCCAGCAAGCAAATCACGGCTGATAAGCAGTACAAGGGCATCATCGATTGTGTGGTTCGTATCCCCAAGGAGCAGGGAGTCCTGTCTTTCTGGAGTGGTAACCTGGCCAATGTCATCCGATACTTCCCCACCCAGGCTCTCAACTTTGCCTTCAAAGATAAATACAAGCAGATCTTCCTGGGTGGTGTGGACAAGAGGACGCAGTTCTGGCGCTACTTTGCAGGGAACCTGGCATCGAGCGGTGCCGCGGGGGCCACATCTTTGTGCTTTGTGCACCCTCTTGATTTTGCCCGTACCCGTCTAGCAGCTGATGTGGGCAAAGCCGGCGCCGAACGGGAGTTCAAAGGCCTCGGTGACTGCTTGGTTAAAAATCACCAAGTCTGATGGGATTAGGGGCCTGTCCCAGGGCTTCAACGTGTCTGTGCAGGGAATTATCATCTTCCGGGCTGCCGACTTCGGCATCTATGACACCACAAAGGGAATGCTTCCGGATCCCAAGAACACCACATCTTCGTCAGCTGGATGATTGCACAGTCCGTCACAGCCGTGGCTGGGTGACTTCCTACGCATTTGACACCGTTCGTCGCCGAATGATGATGCAGTTGGGGCGCAAAGGAACTGATATCAAATACACTGGCCCGCTGGACTGCTGGAGGAAGATCGCTCGGGATGAAGGGAGCAAAGCGTTCTTCAAGGGCGCCTGCTCCAATGTGCTCAGAGTCATGGGTGGTGCTTTTGTGCTGGTCTTGTACTATGAAATCAAGAAGTACACATAAGTTATTTCCTAGTGGGTTTCCCCCGTGAATGAGCATGTTGTATTATATAACATATCTCAGACATTCTTGGCAGACGGTTGGCTGTCTAGATCAATGGCAACTACCTACTGGTTGAAAATGGGAAGCAATAATATTCATCTGATCAGTTTTCTCTTAAAGCCATTTCCACGATGATCATGATGATGATGGGACTCAATTCTAGTTTTTATTTCAGTCACTCCTACTAAATAAATAAATTTGAAGAAATAAAAAGTATCTGAAACACAGGAAAAAAAAGAAAGTAGATGGTGACTGGCTATCAATCAGAATAGTGTCTGAAGCCTTAAAGGCTTTTATTCACACAAGCCACCGTCTGAGCTAGGAGTCACCACAGAAGAAGCACACCAGCTTGTGTGATCTATAGATTACAATTACAAAATTCAAATATGGTGGAAAGTATCAGAACTAAAATTATGAGCACCCAACTTGTAGAAGGCTATGGAGGGCAGTTTGAGTGCCAAATTCATCTGAAGAGTAATCAGACGGAGGGGCTGGCAGATCCATTCTAGTCAAAGGCAAGAGTCTTGAACAGCCTTACAATCAGGCAGAGACCAATGTAATCTTATTATGCTGGATTGAACTCGACAACTGGGCAGTTTTCCTTCAGGCATGACCTGAATTGACACTGGGGCAAGTATCTCGTACCTATTCCGTAACAGAAATTTCCTCTCGGACTTGTTGAATGTTGTTGGGGAATTTTTCCTGTTTAGCATTATTTGTATTTTTGTCCTTATACTATTATAATTTTAACCTTGTCACATTAGTGCAATTTTGTTTTTATTGTCTTTGTTGTGATCTCTAGCTGTGAAGCACAAGAGTGGATGCATAATGAGACTAGCCGATTCAAGGGGTTATAGGGCAAGCAAGGGTGAGGATTGAAAAATAGGGAGGGAAAGGGGATTTGGGAAGTAAATAGTGAAGGCAGAAGGTAGGAGGGAGCACTAGAACTAATTGTGATTTCACAATTCATTTGAAAGGTTATTTAATCATTGGGCCATGGGAGAAGAGAATGCTCTATGATTGATGGGGTGGTGTCTGAAAAATACCATTTGATGAGATGAACAATTAAATTATTAAATTATATAACATGTAAATTTTGTGCCAATAAAACCACTGGGGGACAAAATAATAATAATTTATAAATTATCAAGGGTTCATGGGGGAGGGGGACCAGAGAGGGAGGGGCAAAATGAGGAGCTGATACCAAGGGCTCAAGTATAAAGTAAATGTTTTGAGAATGATGATGGCAAAATATGCACAAATGTGCTTGAAACAATGGATAGATGTATGGATTGTGATAAGAGTTGTATAAGCCCCTAATAAAATGATTTTAAAAATAAGAATCATTGGGGGTAATAAAAGAAGTACGGCCTAGGAAAATTAACCCAATATCTTAACTGTCACAGTCAGAATTCCTACCACCACAACACTGTGCAAAATAGTTGGATAGTAGACTTTTTTGCTCTTATCATAAATGAAATGTCAGGTAAGGATATTGTAGGTGTATTTAATTTCCAACATATAAAGTTGATGCCTTTCTCTATACTACACTGACTTCCATAGGAAAATATATTGCTTTGTATCCATGCAACTAAATATATGTACATATATGTATATGTGTATGTGTGTATATGTGTGTGTGTGTGTGTACACACACGCATGCAGCTTAATTAACAATCCTATAGGAATATTGTATCTCTTTATCCCTGGTAACAAAATTTCTTAAAGTTCAGTTTATAAATGTAATGTCATACTAATGGAAATATCACCTAAGTTTGAAATGGTTCCTTTGTAAATTTTTCTAAAACCTCTTATTGAAAGCAGAAATTTAAAAATTAATCAGGCTACTAGAACAAAACTTTCAAACTGGCACAGTATATAATAAAAAATATCTACTCCTTTGTATAATATGGAGTCCAGTGACATTTTGTTTCTTTTTAACCAAAGCATAGCCGTGCAACTTTCAAAATTCATACTGCATTTAATTTTATCTGTTGGGAAATTGGATTTCCAGTATCAGAGAATAGAACTCAAGTTATAATAGCACCATTGACTCCTAATAATTTGAGCAGTTATTTTTTAGATTATAACATATGAGTCTCTTTTATTTATTTTAATTATAAGTGAAGGATTGTTATAGTACTGCCAAATGTGAACTACATGTAAAAAGGAAGAAAAGAGAATAAAAAAAGAAACTGATGTGTTTATCATCATTGTAAATTAACAATTTATGCAATGAGAGTAATCTTTGAGTTACTAAATTCAGGAAGGTCAGAGAATTAATATACATATATACGCAGAAGTAAAAATATACCATAGGTTATTAAATCAAGCTGCTATAGTAGGAGTTACAGTTTAACAGAAAACAGATATATCACTGTAAGTCACTGGTAGCTAGAAAAGTTCATGAGAAGAATGTTGATAAAGCACAAAATGAAAGTTTAACTAGATATTTACTTTTAAACAATTAATCTGAAGGCTATTACATAAATAATAATACACTTTATTATATATAAAGGGTCATGAAAATACAGCAATCATGTTCCATTTTCAGTTTTCAAATCTGACCTTTAATTTTCAGTTTAATAAACATGGTATTACTCTTATTAGGAGTCTTTAAATTGGCTCCTACTCACAGTGCCTTTATGTACAACAAAAGGTAGCACCACTCAGTCCTGAGCCATCCTCATGATTGTTCTTGTGGTTGAGCCCATTCTTGCAATCACTAGGCGAATCCATCTTGTCTAGGACCTTCTTCCTTCTCTCTATCCCTCCACTTGACCAAGCATGAGGTCCTCCTCCAGGGACTGGTCTTTCCTGATAACATGGCCAAGAAGTATGTGAGATGAAGTCTTGCCATCCTTACCTTTAAGAGCTGTCCCGAATAATCTGAGTACTACTGAGAGTACTTCTTCGGAGACAGCTTGGTTTGTCCTTTTACAGTCCCTGGTACTTTCAATATTCTTCACCAACACCATAGATCAAATGTGTTGACTTATCTTCTGTCTTCCTTATACAATGTCCAGCTTTCATATGCAAATGTGGTGAGTGAACATACGAAGACTTGGGTCAGATGAACTTTGGTCTTCAAATAAGATCCTTGGTTTTCAACATGATAAAGATATGTTGTGCAGTAGATTTACCTAATACAATGTGTCATTGCTCGCTTGACTGCTGCTTCTATCAGCATCAATTGTGGATACAAGTACAATATAATCCTTGACAAAATCATTATTTTCTCCACTTGGGATGTTTGTTATCTATTGATCCAATTGTGAGGATTTGGGTTTTCTTTACATTGAGTTGTAATCCATACTGAAGGCCAAAATCCTTGATCTTCATCATCAAATGCTTCATGTCCCCCTCACTCTCAGGTGTGACATTTGCAGAATTGCAGGCTGTTAAAAAGTCTTCCTCCGATCCTAACACCACATTCTTGTTCATATAATTTAATTTCTCTGATTAAATGCTCAGCATACTGATTGAATCAAAATGGTGAGAGAATATAAAACTGACACCTTTTCTGATTTTTAACCACCAAGTTTTACCTGGTTTTATGCCACTAAAAATATCCCTAAGTGGTAAAGATGGTGAGACTTTGTCTCGCATACTTGAGACACGTTTTCAGGAGAGACAAATTCCTGGAGAAGAACATCATGCTTGGTAGAGGGCAGGAAATAAAAAGATGGGACTTAAAAAATACGGATTGATACAGTGGCTGCAAAATGGACGCAAAATTTGACAATGTTTAGTGTTTCTATGTAACCCTTTTACTTAATCATTTCATCCAATTGCCTTAGCTACTTTATGAATAAGAGCAATATTTAGAGTCTCTTCTGACATCTGCTTTGATCTTTTCTTTCTTTTGTCATTTTAGCGACCTTCTTCATGTATAGTGCTATCAATGTCATTCCACAGTTCATCATGTCTTTTGTCATTGATGTTCAATGCATCAAATCTGTTCTTGATATGTTACAATTAACTTCGGATATATTCAAGTTTCATCTACTCCAGATTCAGCCCCTGGCCTAGTTCCAACTACTGATATTGAGCTTCTCCATCATCTTTTTCGACAGATGTAGTCCATTTGACTTCTACATATGCTATCTGGAGAAATCCATGCTTATAGTCCTTTTTGGGGGTTGAAAGGGATATTTTTGATGAAGTCCTTGGTTTTTCAAAATTCTATCATGCAATCTTTAACTTTATTTCTTTCATCAAGACCATATTTTCCAACTACTTTTCCTTTTTTTAATCTGTAGCTTGTGTGTGTGCATGCATTGCGACTCATTCTTGCCATTTTTCCACTATTGAGCCAATTCTATCTTTGGGGCTGTATTCTCTTTATTCCCCTCTTAGTAGAATTGTGTGGTGATCCCATATTTATGCTTGGTGAGTATTGTTCTTCTGCTCATACTGGGTCGGCAAGGATCTTTTGAAGCTCTGGGTTTCTTTTAACATATTCTTTGAGTTTTTCCTTTTTCTGAGAGACTTAATTCTCCAACTATCTTGATAGATAATTTGGCTAGATAGAGTATTCTTGGGTTTGCATTGTTTTCCTTCAATTTTTGGAATACATTACTCCACTTTCTCCTCTACTTCATAGTTTCTGCTGATAGGTCTGAGCATATTCTTGTTTGGGTGCCTTTATAGGTGAATGCTTGCTTTTCCCTAGTTGCTCTTATGATTTTCTCCTTTTCCTCAAAATTGGATGCTTATATGCTTTTGTGTCTTCTTAGAATTCAGTCTAGCTGATGGTTTTTCTGCCTCTTAAATGTTTGCCTGGTTTTCATTCATTAAGTTGGGAAAGTTTTCCTCTAAAAATTCCCTCACTATTTTGCCATTGACTCTTCTTCAGGTAATCTAGTTATTCTAAAGTTGTCCCTCTTCATAGCATCAGGCATGGCTCCAAGTTCTCTTTCACTTCTCTTATTATCTTATTTGACTGCCTTTCCCATTTTTTGAAGTCTACCTGGTCACTGCTGTGATCCTTTGCCTCCTCAAGGCTGTTTGAAATCTGTGAATTTGCTACTGGCTTTTGTTATCTCATCCCTTAGGTCTTGTATTTCCCTTTTTGCGTGGCCTTTAACTACTCTATCATTTCATCCTTTTTCTTTATTGCTTCCCTCCTATCCTGTATGTTTCTAAGCACCATTTCCAAGACTTCTTTCTGTGACAGATCAGCATCTACTTCTTCTATGCACATTGTTAAGGTCAGAACTTCTTCTCACATTGCCTTTTATTTCTCCTGAATTTTTAGTTGAGGTGTTTTGTGTTGGTTGCAGTTTATGTGTCATTTTAGAGCATCCCAATGCCATTTTCCTGAGAATTGAAGAACACTGGGCTCTCTCTTAAGGAGACTCATAGGGATGCTTCTTCCAACTGCCTGCAGGTAACTGTACTGGGGGATCAGGTTATCACTTTATCCTCCCCTTCTTTCACTCTTTCCCTAGCCAACCAGTAGCAAGTTAAATGGTCCTCTCAGGGGATGCTAATCAGGTAGTTGTGGGCCTGCCAGGATGATGTTGCGCTGGATGATCTCACAAGAAGCTGTGGTGGTGTGGCCCATGGTGCTTGGAGTGCCTCAGAAGGCACGCGGGGCTGCCCTCTGTGACAGGAGTGTCACAGAGGGTGAGTGGGCGTGCCTGCTTAGGTGTGGAGCACCATGGATGGAGGGCAGAATTGCCCTAATTGGCAAGATTGATGTGGAGGTTTCTGCAGCTCCATGGAGAACTGGAGAGGGCTGGCAGAGTTGCTTTAGGTTGTGTGAAGCACTGCAGTAGGTGGGAGGAAGTTCCCTCAGCCACGTGTATGTTCGTAGAGGACAGGCAGGGGATCCCCAGCCATGTGGAGTTCCATGGAAGTAGGGCAGAGGTTTCCTCAGCTGAGTGGAGCACCACAAAGGGCGGGTGGGAGTTACTCCAGCTGCTTAGAGGGCCTTGGAGGGTAGGAAAGAGATCCCTGAGGCATTTGGAGTACAGCAGAAGGCAGGTTGAATTTCCCCAACCTTATATAAGGCTGCAGAGAGTGGGTGGGAGCTCACTAAGTGGGAGGAGAGCAGGAAGATTTGCCCTAGGCAGAGGGGAGTAGCCTGGAGGCCAGCAGTGGCATGTAAAGGAAAGAGAGAGGAAAAGAAAACAAAAGAAAAGAAAACAGAGAGAGAGAGAGAGAGAGAGAGAAAGAAACTGAGCCCACTGCAACTGTGGCAGAACTGAGAGAAGAGAGAGAAAAGGGAAAGAAATAGTTGTGCTCTGTGGGGCTGGAGGGATTTAAACCCTGCCCAAAGGCAATGGCAAGCTGTAGCTGTGTTGAAGTAAAGCCCTTGGGTTGGCCAAATGAGCCTAGCACCAGCCAAGAGTGTAGTGAAACTATGGCTAAGTCCCAGCTCACCTCTGCAGTGGTAAGCCAAAACCCAGGGCTCTTCAAAGCCTACTGGATCTTTGTCTACCTATCATTATGGTGCTCCTCTTGCGACCTAGAAGAGTGGAATTTCCCTCTCAGTGGCTCTCCTGTTGATTTCTGCAGAGTTCCTCTGATGTGTGCTAATTGGTCACCATCTTGCTGAACTCAGATATTTTCTTAACTTGCAATTATTCTTTGATATAAAGCTCTCTCTTAGACACATATGAGTGACTCTGCATTTGTTTTTCTAGTGAATTTGATCTAACACAGTATACATAACAGGCCAGGGTATTTTTAATTACCTTATAGGTATGTGAAAGCTGAACATAGAATAAGGGAGACTGGGAAAACATGGTGCATTTGAACTATGGTATTGCTGAAGAATATTGAAAATACTGTGGACTGCTAAAGGAACAAACATTCTGTCTTAGAAGAATGCTTCTTAGACGAAAGGATGGCAAGACTTTGTTCTCACCTACTTTGAGGGTGTTATCAGAAGATACCAGTCTCTGGAGATAAACATATTTTATTAAGTGAAGGTGCATCAGAAAAGAAGAAGGACTTTGAGGAGATGGAGTGACATAGTGGTTGTAACAATGGACTGAAACATAAGCAAAATTCTTAGGTTGGCGCTGGGCTGGTGGTGTTTCCTTCTGTTGTACATAGGTTTGCTATGAATTGCAATTGATGATAAGGTACCTAACAACAACAAAGTCCCTTAAAAGCGTATTTTGCCACTCTCACCCTGAAGGGATCATCTGTCCTAGATTCCCTGAGTGGTGATACCGGAGGGTGGAGGCAGGGTGGGGAACCAATTACAGCGATCCACATATAACCTTTTCCCTGGGGGACAAACCACAGAAAAGTGGGTGAAAGGAGACATCAGACAGGGCAAAATATGACAAAATAATAACTTACAAATTATCAAGGGTTAATCAGGGAGTAGGGAGTAGGGAGGAAGTGAGAAAAATAAGGAACTGATGCCAGGGGCTTAAGTGGAGAGCAAATGTTTTGATAATGATTAGGATAATGGACAAATGTGCTTTATACAATTGATGTATGTATGTATTGTGATGAGTTGTATGAGCCCCCAATAAAATGATTTCTTTTAAAAAGTGTATTTTGGAAAATTTGGATTTTTTAAATATGAAATCTAAAACAAACATAATCAAAACTCTATTAGAACAATGGAACATTTAAGAATATGTACACTTTTTATAAAGATCTGCATTTTGACAAATACCATGTATCAAATAAAAATGCTAAAAATTTTGTCATTATATTATTTGTCACTATCTTTGGCTTCCAAACAATATGCAATTTAGGATCCTTTCAGAGCAATGAGTGATTCCATTAAAAATATATGTCAATGACTTATTAGCATTTGAAAGACAATTTATAAAATTGGGATTTGATAGCAATGTCCTCATGACTCTCTAAAGACAATTTCGTGGCAGCAATAAAATAATTCATTGTGATTTCAAGAATATTTTTATAGTAAATTCTCTTTTTTCTTTCTTATATTGCTCCACTAGAAAATATTCCTTTAAAATTCATGTTTTAAATATTTTAATTGTTTATTCTGTTCTATGATTTTCTAAAATTCAAACTGATTTGTCATCTAATTCATATTCTCAAAATATTCAAATTATGTGATTAAACCCATATGAATAACCCCCATTTTAAAACACTGGCTATATTCAAAGACCCCAAATCAAACTCACTGCTATAGGGTCAATTCTTACTAAGAGCTACCCCAAGTAGGGGATCCATTACTATAAATATCTTTGGCAGCTGACAGTCCCATCTTAGAGCAGTTGCTAAATCCCAACTTCCCACTTTGAGGTTCACTGTCCAACAGTTACCCCCAGAAGGGCCACATGCTTAGACAATGAAGACCAATAATCTATTGTAAAATAATATTAAAGCAAAAATAGATTAGGTAGAAACTTTTACTGTTAGGAACATCTATTTAATAACTATTAAAATCATTTACCCTTTAATCATTAATTGAAAATATCTCATTGACCTCTGAACAAAGAGAATATGACATTTAGAACAGAACAATTTATGTTCGAGAAAATTTTATTGAAGAGATTAAGAATAGAAGAAAGTTAAATATTAGGCACATTAGCACCTTAAGAAAAAATTAAAATATCATTTAGAAGAATAATGACTTTTATATTACCGATTACATACATTTTCCCTACTCAGTAAACTGTTTTCACTCATGAAAATACGTAGTATATTTTGGCAGAAAGGATCAGGAGTCAAGTTCTATGGATTTGATTTAAATAGTCCTGGTGTGGTTAAATAGCTAGGAGTGGTTAAACTCTTAACTTCTAACTGAAATGTCTGCAGTTGACATTCACCAGTTTCTCCATAGGAGACCAATGAGACTTTTGGCTTCTGTGCAGATTTAGAACTTTGGAAGCCTTATGAAGGGAGTTTCTCCTTGTTCTAGAAGATCCTTATGAGTTGTAATGGATTTGAAGGCAATGATTTTGTTCACTTTTAAATTTGATTTGCATATTAGTGTGCTTGATTAACTAAATAACCCAGATGTTAAAATTCTTATTTAAAAATTAGCAGGTTGCATTTAATGACTGCTATGGTCCCATTTCCAAGTTTTATGACTCTATTATTCTGCAATTGTGTGAGGAGGATGAATAAAAATGTGAGGAATTTGTATGGGTGTGGTTGAAGGACATTACATTTGGCATCTCCCTGCTGTATCTCAGAGTGTTCCAATTCTTTTAAAGTTCCTTAATAGGAAGAACATAATTTATCTGTGAACATAAACATTACTAATAAATGTTACTCTTAGAATAAGAGCATAAGGACTGAGAATGTTTCAAAATACTAGGTGGCGACACAAACAGTGCCCTCCCTATGGGGTGTTAGTTCCCTGTTCCCCACCACTCTCATTTTTTTGTCCTTTTATTGTTCCCCCTATTTTTTCCTCTCCTTTTTAGTTGGCTCCTATAAGAATTCCTGACTTGGGTCAGGCCCCTGTCAAAAATAGAAGAAGGAAGTAGGTGACAAAAGCTATTTATAAAGGTATATCTATAGGCATATATATATGCAAATATGTTAATTTATAGTGAAAGGGAAAGAGGCCAATATACATATATTTGTATGATAAGTATTAACATAGCAGACAGATTTTGGGCCTCTACTCAAGGCTGCCCTTTACACAGAACACTTTGTTCTAATAATCTGGCACTCACCTTCCTGACACACTCACTGAAGACAAAATAGGTGCATAAGCAAATGTGGTGAAGAAAGCAGATGGTGCCCAGCTATCAAAAGATACAGCATCTGGGGTCTTAAAGGCTTGAATTTAAACAAGCAGTCATCTAGCAGGGAAGCAAATAAGCCCACATGGAAGAAGAACACTAGTCTGTGTAATCATGAGGTGTCCAGAGGATGAGGTGTTAGGTATCACAAAATCGAAAATAAGCAATTATATTGATGTGAATGAGGGGCGTTAGAGTGGAGACCCAAAGTCCATCTGTAGACAATTAAATATGCCCCCACAAAAGGGTTATAAGGAAGATATGATTCAACCAAGGTGCAGTATAGCACCAATGAAACACACATCATGTATCTAGTCCCTAAATGCTTCCTCCCTGCCCCTCACCACTACCATGACCCAGTTCTATCTTAAAAATCTGGCTAGACCAGAGAACACACATTGGTACAGATAAGAGTTCTCAAGACATGGAATTCAATACAGATAAGCCCTTTAGGAACAGTAGTGTGTGTGGTAATATCATGAGGATAGGGGTATGGTTGGGGAGGGGGAAAAGGAGGAAATCCATCACAAGGTGGCATATACACTACCCTCCCTTCCAAATAACAAAAATGTGGATGAAGGGAGACAATGGACAGTATAAGATATGAAATAATAATAACAATATATAATTGATAAAGGATTCATGAGGAAGAGAAGGTGGGGAAGGAAGGGGAAAAAAGAGAAGCTTATAACACGGGCTCAAGTAGAAGGAAAATGTTTTGGAAATGATGATGTAAACATATGTACAAACAAACCTTATACAATTGATGTAAGAAATGTTATAAGAACTGTGAGAGCCTTCAATAAATTGATTTTAAATTTATATATACATATATATATATATACAACACACAAACACACTAGGTCGCAGAAAAGTTGGCTATTCAACAGAGATGAATAAAACCTTGTTATCTAAAATAAAAAAATGAAATGAATAGATTGCTTATGAACTATAATGTTATTCCAAGAACAGGTAGTTTTAACATAGACCAGGGAGACATCAATTAAGCTCTCAAAAGTTTAAACTGAAATTCCTTGTATTCAGATTCTGAAGAATGGAGTAAGCAGATAATAGGGAACTCTGATTCTTCAGGGTATTAACGGATGAAGATCATTGCATCGTGGACTGCCAGAGGAACAAACCAATTAATGCTGTGGAAAGGATGGCCAGAATATTCCTAACGGGCAAGGATGGCAAAATGGTTCTTGTTAATTTTGAACATGTCATCAGGAATGATCCATTGCTAGAAAAGGATATTGTAATTAGCAAAGTAAAGGTCAATGAAAGTGAGGGAAGTTTCCATGTGGTGATTGACATGTTGGCTGCTGCAATGGACTCAAACATGTCAGTAATTATATGAATGGCACAAGACTTGACAATGTTTCACTCTGCTATATTCAAATATGACATCATGATGAGGCAGAGTTTAACTGGCCCCAAAGTTGGCAGTTTGAACACACCAGCTGAGAGAAAGATGAAGGTATTTGTTCCTGTAAAGATTTTCAATCTCCGAAACCCAAAGGGCCATTTATTGTCCTAAAAGATTATGTGTTGGAACAACAGCAAACCATCTTATTTTCAATCCAACACAAATCCATGTTCCCTGCAACTTGTGGTTGTAGCAACTAACCCCCACTGAGAAACTGCCTGGTTTCAATGTGTCAGTTGCGTGGAGCCCTGGTGGTGTAGTGGTTGTAGGTTGGGCTTCCAACTGCAAGGTCAGCAGTTAAAACACACCAATCGCAGAGAGGAAAGATGAGGCTTTCTACTCCCATAAAGAGCTACAGTCTTGGAAACCTGGCAGGGGCAGTTCTGCCCTGTCTTAAGAGATAACTCTAAGTTGGAATTAACTGGATAGTGATGAGTTTGATTAAGTTTTTAAGTCATTATTTTAAGCATACTACCTGTAGTCACACATCCAATTCTGTAGAAATTCACAGGAAGATATTTATTAATATTGTTGCCATTTTATAGAAAATATGGAGTAAGGAGCATCTCACTCATGAGCTAAAACAAAACAAAAAATGCCTTCCATTGTTTATTTTGTGTGTATTGGCTGAGTTTTCAGCTTTGACTAAATTTTGCAAAACAAGGATTTAATAAGATGCAGTTGTTAAAGATGATTCAGAGTTGCGAGTCTCAATTTGCAGGTGGAAAACCTGGACTCAGCTCCTGGCTACTGCATCCATTGGTTAAGGAGAAAGCATATCTCCATTGGGCCTTATATTTAGGCTCCAGATGTGTTCAAGATAGAATGTTGTTTCTTAGGACTGGGTCCAAAAGTTTGCTTTCTGTGCTAATGTTTTTCCATCTCTGATTGTGATACAAATCTAGTTGTTGGGGTTTTATTTTTAGCTTTTAGCACTTGGATACAGGATATTGTCTCACCAAATGTCTTCATATTCCCAGAAGTTTTTGCATCACTGAACAAGTAATTCAGTTAAAAGCTGTTGGTCTTCTGTCATTTAGAATTAGCTTCAAATATTTTATCTTGCTTTAATTTAGAATCACATGCCAACTCATTACAAGTTTCTTGATTCATTTTTCACCATGGAATGATTTTATATCATAACCTAGGTATTTCAAGAAATAGTTTTAGTATAGTAGTATTAAAACCCTCATTAACAACCTGTGATATGCAGATGATATAACGTTGTATTTCCTGAAAATGAAGAGTACTTGAAACAGTTACTGATCAATAACTAAGACTACAACTTGCAGGATTGACTATACAGCAATATAAATAAAACCAAAAATTTTCACCATGGGATCAATAAAAAATAACAATAAGTGAAGCAAAGATTTAAGTGATCACAATGTTTGTTTTACTTGCATCCCAATCAATGACTGTGAAAGCAGCTGTCAAGAAATCAAATATATTCCACTAGGAAAATCTGTTTCAAAAGAGGTCTTCCTTCAACGTGCTTTCAAAGTTGTTGTTTTTTTTTTTTTAGTCATTTTTCAGGACTAAGGAACCTCTGACCCAAGCCACTTTTTTTCAAATATCTCACATGCATGAAAAACTGTCTAATAAATAATGATAGAAGTAGAGATACATTTTTGTTACTATTTTTTAAACATTTATTAGGGGCTCATACCACTCTTATCACAATCCATACATAAACATACATCAATTGTATAAAGCACATCTGTACATTCTTTGCCCAAATCATTTTCAAAGCTTTTGCTCTCCACTTAAGCCCTTTGCATCAGGTCCTCTTTTTTTTGCCCCTCCCTCCCCACTGCCCCTTCCCTCATGAGCCCATGATAATTTATAAATTATTATTTTGTCATATCTTGCCCTATCTGGCATCTCCATTCACCTCCTTTTCTGTTGTCCATCCCCCAGGGAGAAGGTCACATGTAGATCCTTGTAATTGGTTTCCCCTTTCCAACCCACTCGCCCTCTACTCTCCCAGTATCGCCCCTCACAGCCCTGGTCCTGAAGGTATCATCCACCCTGGATTCCCTGTGCCTCCAGCTCCTATATGCACCAGTGTACAACCTCTGCTCTATCCAGACTTGCAAGATAGAATTCGGATCATGGTAGTTGGGGGGGAGGAAGCATTTAGGATCTGGGGGAAAGCTGTATTCTCCATTGGTGCTACATCGCACCCTGACTGACTCATCTTCTCCGCTAGACCCCTGTGAGGGCATCTCCAGTGGCTGACAAATGAGCTTTGGGTCTCCACTCTGCACTTCACCCTTCATTCACTATGGTAAGATTTTTTTTTTTATGATGATGAGGATGCCTTATATCTGATCCCTTTGGCACCTTGTGATCGCACAGGCTGGTGTGCTTCTTCCATGTGAGCTTTGTTGCTTCTGAGCTAGATGGCCACTTGTTCACCTTCAAGCCTTTAAGACCCCAGACACTATCTCTTTTGATAGCCGGGCACCATCAGCTTTCTTCACCACATTTACTTATGCACCCATTTGTCCTCAGCGATCGTATCATGGAGGTGTTCCCCCAATGATATAATTTTTTGTTCTTTGATGCCTGATAACTGATCCCTTCTGAACCACGTGATCACACAGTGTGGTGTGTTCTTCCATGTGGGCTTTGTTGCTTCAGAGCTAGATGGCCGCTTGTTTATCTTCAAGCCTTTAAGACCCCAGACATTATCTCTTTTGATAGCCAGGCACCATGAGCTTTCTTCACCACATTTACTTGTTCACCCGCTTTGACTTCAGCAGTTGTGTCAGGAGGGTGAGCATCATAGAATGTCAACTTAATAGAAGAAAGTATTCATGTAGTGAGGGAGTGCTTGAGTAGAGGTGCAAGGTCCTTCCATCACCTTAACACTAAACCTATAAATATAGACACATAGATCTATTTCCCCATCCTCATGTATATATTTGCATGTACATGTCTTTGTCTAGACCTCTATAAATGCCCTTTGCCTCCTACCTCTTTCCTCTATTTCCCTTGACTTTCCTCCTGCCCCACTATCATGCTCCATCCCCACCTGGGTTACAGCTATACCTCTTCTTTATGTAACCTTACCCTTGATCATTCCATGCCAGGCCTGCCTCTCCCCCCTCACCAACAATTTGGATCCCATGTTGTTCCCTTATCCCTGGGTTTGTTAACACCACTTCCTTACGCCCACCTCCCCCTATCCCAAGTCTCCTGGAACTGTCGGTCCCATTGTTTTTCCTCCAGATAGTTCATCCAGCCTGCCTTATTTAGACAGACCTGTGGAGATAATAACATGCACAAAAACAAGACAGAGGAAAACAAAGCAACAGTATACAAACAGACAACAAAACAACAACAACAAACCACTGACAAAGAACAAAACAAAACACATCAAGAAAGAAAAGCTTGTAGTTAGTTCAAGGATCATTTGTTGGCCTTTAGGAGTGTTTTCCAGTCCAGTCTGTTGGAACACCACGCCCTGGCCCCAAAGTCCACTTTCAGCATTCCCTGGGGACCTTGCTACTCCATTCCATTGCTGTTCCACTGCACACCCCCAGTGCTTTGCCTCGGTGTGGTGGGATCAGTTCAGGGTGCAATTCGCACACTGTGTCTCCAGTGCTGTCCCCTGTAGTGCCATTGGTCACTGAAGGGCATCATGTCTCATAGTGGGGCCAGCCATGTTGTCTTCTCTGTGGACTGGCTGCTTTAATCAGGAACATAATCCTCACAGCCTGGTGGGCCAGGCTGTGCTCCACTCTCTCCTCCTCTCCCTTCATCTGCTCCTGTGTGCTCTGATCAGATATATTCCTCTCCCAGAGCTGCAGAATCAATGTCGCCCTTTGAAGAAAATTCTTCTCGGGGGAGGGGTAGGAATCCACTTAATTTTTGGTGCTGGGCCCAGCCTCCCAGACCTCTCCACTGGTTCCCTACTCCAAGCTGGAATGTTACATTCACACCTTGTGGCACTGGGTTGAAATCTGATCCCTCTTTCCCTGTGGAGATATAAACAATACCCTTCCCTTGGATGGGTTAGTAGAAGCGGTACTTTTGAATTCTATTGATTGTGAAGCATATTTTCTGAACCTCACACTGCCAGAAGAAGAAACAAATATTCCTGGAAGAAATAAAGCCAGCATACTTCTTAAGAGTGAGAACAACTTGTCCTTGGCAACACTACATCTTTTCTGTAAAGTCTTCAGATCCTCATGAACTATCATGGAATTGATGGCTTTCCCCATCTCTTTCTTCACACTTAGAAAAAAATATAATAAATTGTGAAAGAATCTGTGCTTCTGGTGGTGTTTTTTTTTTTTTTGCTCTATTCCACTGTAAGTTCTACTAGAAATATTTTAATCTTATCCTGCTCTCCTTTACATTCCCAACCCCTCGTACACTTTAGTTGCTCAATATTTGCTATTGGAAAAAATAAATGAGCACAATGCAACAGAGTTTCACAGTAATATCATTGTTAAGAGCTATAATCAATGGATTTTTTTACATTTATGTGAATCATATGTAAATAGGGTATTGAGTTCATATATAGTAAGCTATAAACAGAAACAAAACACATTGACATCCATCCTATAATTATTGTTCAGCTCTGGTCCATCCCAATAATTGGATGCAGATTCCCAGATCTTGTTACTAGTTCTTCTTAGTGTCAAAGCTCCATTCAATGCTGTTCAGTATCCTAGTAACATATAATCATCACTGATAGGCATTGGCTGAGCATAAGGTGAATCAGCCAGCAATCAAACTAGTACCTCCTTAAAAGGAAGGAAATAGTTCTACCACTGAACTATCAACGTCTCATATAATTTTAAGATATAATAAAAGTCAGAATTAGTCCTTGAACACATCTATCTTGATTTAATTACTTAAACTATTCCTAGGTAAATTATTAAAAGCAGTTTTCAGCATGAATTTACACGCTTAGAGAAAAGTAGACTTCCATATACTTATGATAGTAACCCTGGTGATATAGTTGTTATACAAGATTAGTAGCTTGAAACCACCAGCAGGTCGAAGGGATAAAAAGGAAACTTTCAACTTCCTAAAGAGCTACAGTCTCAGAAACCCACAGGGATAGTTCTACTCTGTCTTCTAGGGTTACCATGAGTCACTCCCAAATTGATGGGCGTGAGTGAGTGATGTGATTGGACACGATCTTCACATTAAAGAGAATTTTATAAACTATATGTCCTTACCACATATGATACCACTAAAAGAATTATTAGAAGGCTTATGTTATCAGCACATTGTGGATGATTTTAATATACAATCTTTTTATTTAAGTCTTCCACCAATTAGTTAATATAAGGTAATATTGGTAAGTTGAATACCCTGCCTAAAGTTCCAGAGCTGGAAATGATAGAACTAGATCTCGAACTTGGAGGACACTTAACCTATAGTCTATCTTTTAAACATTGGCTTGTTGAAGATCTGCCTTACTTAGCAATTTTACTGTTTACTTTTTCAAATTCTCCTTCTACATACAATCTTCAAAACAGTTGTTCTTGCAATAGAAAATTATCAGTGACAGAGATAGGATCAAGAAGTCCAAGCATATTAAGTATTAAAGATGATTATTTGGAAAAACGAGGGGAACAGAAAACAGCAATACAACTTAGACCTGAAAACTCAGAAAGCACTGTAGACTCCTTCATCTCTGAAAGGTAAAAATCACCTTCAGTAAGTTGATATTTCTAGCATCATAACTATTGTATATGAAAATAATGATATTATTTATGATATTCTAAGTCATGAATAATATTGCGCAATATACAATTTGTTTTAGAAAGATGGTTGTGCTTTGAAATTAAACCTGCTTGTCAATTAAAAGGATAAATCTAGCTACTTGGAAATAACCTCTAACTAAAATAATTTACAAACAGTTAATCCACTGCCATCATATTGTTTGAGATTCATGGAAACCTCACATATGTCCCAGTGGAACTGTACTCTACAGGGTCTTAAATTGCAGATTTTCCAGAAGTAGCTAAGTGGACATTTCCCAACCTTCTAGTTTTCGGTCAAGTCCATTAATCATTGGTACTAATTTCTAGGGGATGGTGAATATGCATTAAGGACTAGGCTGCTCACCCAGGAGCTGGTGGTTGGGGCCCACCCAGCAACTGCAAGGGGAAAGACCTGTAATCTGCTTCCGTAAAGATTAGAGCCAAGAAAACCCTACAGAGCAATTGTTCTCTGACACATGGAGTACTAAGAGTGATGAACCTACTGTATGGTACCTAACAACAACAAAAAAATATGAATATTAATAGGAGGATGTGCGAGAGATGGAAGAGAATCATCTTTATTATTTACTTTCAAAACACTGCTTTCTGTTCTAAGCAGGGGGTAAAGAAGACATGCATTTAAATCTTATTTAAGTACTTGCACAGTCAAAAACATAATAATACACAGAAACATATGCTGTTAATTTAAATAAACAATGCTAGTCCCTAAACAATTCATATTTCCATTTACCTACCACCACCCAATTTGAATATGCTCTTCTGCTGCCTGAAACTAATAATTCCCTTCTGGCAGAGTCACATGTTTACAACCATTGGAGTCTATGCCTCCCTATTTCTGACTGCCCATCTTTCTCTAATATGGTTTATCTTGGCCCTATTAGCTTTGAAAGGGTGGAGTTCACATGGAGTTTCACTTTGCTTTTGATGTTTTATTATTTTGCAAGTGTATGCCTTGTTCTTCAATTGTCTGAGCTATAGAAAGGTATTTTTCTGTCATCTGTTGCCTAAAGACCAGATTATCCAAATAATAGAGCATCCTATCAAACTGAAGGTTGGACTGAATGTTTCTTGGATACACTTCTAGCCAACAAGCAAACTGTAGGCATCTGTTCCACTGAATGAGCCAGCAGGGTGTTTCCCCTCGAACAAACCAGAAGCAGGGCTGAATTTGTACCAGCCAGCAGTTGCTATTAGCAAAGAGGAGAAAAAGTTGAACATAGTTTTCACAATCTTTCTATGCACACCTTACAATGGATTACATGTGAACACCAAGATGGTGTTGGATACTACCTCCAATATTTTACATTTCTCTTCCATTGTCCATCCCCATCTAGTGTCCCCTGGGTCTTTCTATCCAGCCTAGGCTTCAAAGTATACAAGAGTAACTGTATTTAGATTGGCTTGCTTAATTAAATTTGTTTCAGAATTCACAGCAACAAACATCCAGGTATATTAACAAGGAGCTGACAGAGATTCAAGCTAGATTCAGAAGAAGACCTGGAACAAGGGATGTAATTGCTGACATCAGATGGACCTTGCCTGAATGTTGAGAATACCAGAAAGATGTTTACTTTGGGGAGGAGGACTTGAAGCACTTGCTGATAAAGACCAAGGATTGTAGCCTTCTTTACAACTTAAAGAAAACCAAAATCCTCACAACTGGACCAAAAGGTAATATGGTAAACAGAGAAAAAGACTGATGCTGTCAAGGATTTCACCTTGCTTCGATCCACAATCAATGCTCATAAAAAGAGCAGTCAAGAGATCAGGCAATATATTGTTAGGCAAATCTGTTGCACAAGTATTCTTTCATCTGTTGAAAAGCAACGATGTTATTCTGAGGCCTAAGGTGGTCCTGACAGAAACGAAGGTCTTTTCCATTGCCTCGTATGCTTTTGAAGTTGGAATAAATAAGCAAGAAGAAGAATTGATGCGTTTTAATGATGGTACTTATATAGAAGAGCAATTGAATATTGAGGAAAGCATCCTAGCCCAGTACAGATCAAGTCCATAAGTCCAATATTAACCCATATATCTGATACCAATCTATAGAGTCCTCTTCAGACTCAAGAAAGACATGCAATTATGCTAAATTCAGCAAGATCACAGGCCAGTGCATTGGAAGTCTTATGGATCCAATGGTGTTGTAAGCATCTCAGTGCTGGCTGGGGTCTCGACATGGCTTCTCTGGCTCCAGAGGTCTGGTAGTATCAGTGTAATTCCATGTGTCTTGTCAGTTGCAATGTCTCCCAGGAAGTGATCAGAGAAAAAAAGAAATGTCTCCCACCTCCAAGGAGGAAGTCTAGGAGTTCCCAGGATTCTCAGGAGTAGGCTATGGCCACGCAAAGGCCTCATTAGTTACAACCCGATTGACAGACTAGGCTCTACCCCTTCACCCTTAGTCCTCTCCAGTCCCAAGTTGACACCAGATTATGTAACTACCACAGTACTGGTAAAGAGTATTGAACAGACCATGGACTGAAAAAAGAACAAACAAATCTATTTTAGAAGTACAACCAGAATATTTCTTAGAAGTAAGGTGAATAAGACATTGTTTCATGTATTTTAGACATATTATCAGGACACGTATGTATGTCTCATATATTTTGGATGTGTAATCAAGACATCCATGTATATGGACATGTAATCAGCACATACCATCATGCGTCATAGACTAGAGGGGCCAAAAAAAGAAGAGGAAACCCCTGAAGAAGATGGATTGACACGGTGGCTACAACAATGGGCTCAAATGTAAAATCACAATTGTGAGGACGGGGCAGAACCAAGCAGTATTTAGTTCTGTTGTGCACAGGGCTCCTATGAGTCGGAACTGATTTGGTGGCACCTGAAACAAACTACGATATAAACGTAAGGACCCAAGTTGGCCAAACAAGCCATGCGAGGGGCTGCTAACCACAAGGTCATTAATTTGAACTTACCAGTCTTTCTGCAGGAGGAAATTGAGGCTTTCTGCTCCTATTACCAGGATTTACAACCTTGGAAACCTAATGGGGCAGTTGCACTTTATCCTATAGCTTTCTATGAGTCAAAAATTGACTCAATGCCAGTAAATGTATTTGTTTGCTTTAATACAAGGGTGACATAGTAGGTCACCCTTATTGGAATGGCTGTTAATCACAAGGTCCATGGTTTGAACCTATCAGGCAATGAGGGAGAAATGTGAGGCTTTCTGCTCTTGTAATGATTTACAGCCTCAGAAACACAGTGAGCAGTTTTATTCTGAATTGCGGGGTAATATTGAGTGAGAATTGATTTGATGGCATTGATTCTGGATTGTTTTTTAGTACTATAAGAGTGATTCAAAAGTGTGTAAAATGGAATTAAAAGATAATGGAAAATTTTCAGAAACTTTAAAAGCAATAACCTGTTTGTATGAGGCATTAATCACTCAGTGATTTCATTCATTACCGGAGCACCTCATGTACATCCACTGCTCATTGCTCATTTGTCAGTATAGACCTACTACTATTATGATCTCAATAAAACCTCTAGGCTAAGACATAATAACAAAAAAAAATTTGATGATCTACTTCTGATAAACAACCTAAGAAACCCCTTTGAATTGCAATGGAATGTTGTCGGATTGGCAATTGATCTTGGAAGTGACATAAGACAGGCAAGGCAGCTGCCTTTGGTCTGAGATAGTGTGATTTCAGGGCACTAATGTGTTTCAGTAACTGCAAAAGAACATCGCAACTTGAAGACACATTTCCCCCCCTGTGGCAGAAAAAGGAAGACTACCATTCTTTTGTAAAATGCTGTAAGATGCTGCACCTATTTTAAAATCTGAAAACAAGCAAACTGACACCAATAAATAGAGTGGGGAAGGGAGGGAGGAAGGAAAGAAAGAAAATAATTTCCATGGTTCTAAATATTTTTCTGATTTTTTATTAAATCAACCTTCATCCAATTGTCAAAGATTATAGTTATTTACTGGTAAAATATTATGCACATGAAGGTGCCAAATTTACATGAGGATTTAACAAATTGTACGCATTATTGAATTGCTTCTGAGACATACTGACCACATAAGACAGTGACATTGCTCCACTGTGATTTCGCGGCCATAAACTTTTTGGGAGCAGAATGTCTTTCTCCCCTGGAGTGCTGATCATTTCAACCTGCTGACCTCTCAGGATCTGAGTACTTAATGGCTCTACCACCAGAGCTCCTGTGATTTTTTAAAAATCATTGTACTGGGGGCTCATATAACACATCACAATCTGTACATAACTTCCATTGTGTCAAGCACGTTTGTACATCTGTTTCCAGCACCATTCTCAAAACATTTGCTTTCTACTTGAGCCCTTGATATGAGCTCCTCATTTTCCCCTCCCTTTCTGCTCCCCCTCCCTCATGAACCCTTGATAATGTATATATTCTTATTATTTTTTCATATCTCACACTGTCCGATGTCTTCCTTCACCCACTTTTCTATTGTCCATCCCCCAGGGAGGAGGTTATATGTAGATCCTTGCAATCGGTTCCCCCTTTCTAGGTATCGCCAATCTCACCATTGCTTTTGAAGGGATCATTTGTCCCGGATTCCCTCTGTTTCCAGTTCCTATCTGTACAAGTTTACATCCTGTGGTCTAGCCAATTTATAAGGTAGAATTGGGATCATGATAGTGGGGTAGAGGGAGAAAACATTTAGGAACTAGAGGAAAGTTGTATGTTTCATCGTTGCTATACTGCACCCTGACTGGCTCATCTCCTCCCTACAACCATTCTGTAGTGGGATGTCCAATTGCCTACAGATGGGTCTCGGGTCCCCACTCTGGAATCCCCTTCATTCACAATGATTTGATTTTTTTGTTCTTAAATGGCAGATACTTGACCCCTTTGACACCTCATGATCACACAGGTTGGTGTGCTTCTTCCATGTGGGCATTGTTGCTTCTGAGTTAGATGGCCACTTGTTTACCTTCAAGTCTTTAAGACCCTAGACACTATATCTTTTGATAGCCGGGCACCATCAGCTTTCCTCACCACATTTGCTTATGCACCCGCTTTGTCTTCAGCAATCATGTCGGGAAGGTAAGCATCATGGAATGCCAGTTCAATAGAACAAAGTAGCCTCGCATTGAAGGAATACTTGAGTGGAGGCGCAATGTCCATCTGCTACCTTAATACTAGACCTATAAAAATATGCACATGGATGTATTTCCCCATCCTCATTAATATAATTACATACAAACATGCTTTTATTTAACCCTCTATAAATACCCTTTGCCTCCGAGTTCTTTCTTCTATTTCCTTTTACTTTCCTCTTGTTCCACTATCATGTTCAGCTTTCATTTGTGTTCAGTAATTCCTCTCGGTTACATTATCCTAGATCAAGCCCTACCAGGCCTCTTACACCCTCCCCACCACCGATTTTGGATCACTTTTTGTTCCTTTGTCCCTGAGTTCATTAACACCACTTCCTCCCCTGAACACCACACCTCTTCCTTTCCCATGGCCCCCTTACAACTGTCAGTCCAATTGTTTTCTCCTCCAGATTGTTCATCCAGCCTATTTTATTTAGACAGACCTGCAGAGGCAAAACACTAAGGTCGTGCAACAGAACAGTAGGGGGAACAGGACAACGAAGTTCCCAGGGAACACCAAAAATAGACTTTGGGGCCAGGGCATGGAACCCTGTCAGCCTCATTTGGAAAAACTCCCAAAGGCCAACAGTCCTTGAACTATATACAGGATTTTCTTTTTTTTTTTTTTGGTGTTTTTGGTGTTTTGTCATTGGTTTGTTGTTGTTGTTGTTATGTTGTTTTCTTTTGTTGCTTTGGTTTCCTCTGTCTTGTTTTTGTGCAGAGCCCCTGTTTTAACCAGTCACTACTTTTTACAGATGATACCTTTTAAAACATTGTTCAAAGACTCCAGACAGGGAGGGAAGTCAGCTAGAATCTCTTGTGGTAGAAATATTATACATTTTGAGTCATATATACCTATATTAAATCATTTCTAAATCTCAGACAAATTACTAAAGCTTTCTTAGTCCCATTTCCCTGTCTATAAAATGAAGATTAAAACAAAGCTATTTCAGAAAATAAATGAAAAAACTTAGTTTACCTATATATATGAAATATGTGTGGTCAATAAACATTTATTTCATCCTCTTTATTTCCCTCCCCTCTTTAGGATTTGGCGTATAGACATGATGTGTTTGTTTACCTTCCAGATGCATTCTGATCCTTCCCAGTTAATCTCTTACATTAAAAGTGATTCAATAATTCTAACTAATTTATATACTATGAGTTTTAGTTTATGTTTCTAACAGCTCTTTTTAAAATAAACATTTGATATTAATTATTACAATATTTTTGGAATCCAGAAAAAAATATGTAACTCTTAGTCCTAATTTCCCTACTGATTTTTGGATTGTTGTTTTATGATTAAGAGTCTGCAATAATTGTGTTTTAATTTATTTAACTTGCAAGCTGTTAATGATTAAGCTAAGTGATTGAGGAAAGATAAACTTTAATTGCATGCCTTACTCTACTAAGATATTCATAAACACATTTTTCTGTTTTTATTTAATTATAACCAAACATAACTTCATGTTCCTGAGAAATGTGTAATATTTTAAGTAAAACTTCTATTAAAAAACAAACACTGAAACATACTTTCCTTATGATGAACTTTCATTAATACTCTTATAAAAAAGTAGTGTGAATATTCACTTAAATCCAAAAGGATATTATCCATAATATCACACCTTATAAACAAAATCAAATATACCTAAACCACATCAATGCTTAACTTTGTGTTTTAATTCTGGTTTGGGGATATTTTTAGTAGTGATGGAGTTCTGATAATAAAGAAACTTAATGGAACATATGTGGATATAGCAAAGAGGGAAAAGCTCGATTTTATGAGCCATCAGGATCAACAGACTGAAATGAATTTTAGAGAAATGCACTATAGTTTACTGCTTCCTTGCTGATGTAACTAATGGGAATATGCTTTATAGAGCCATGTCTGGCAAGGATTACATTGTTTTCATGATTAATTTTATATTTGCAATTCATTCCTACCAATGTAATTCAATTGCTAAACTTTACATATTGTAAGAAAAATAAAATAACTAGTTCCCATTAAATATGTAAGGTCATGCATAGTCCCAATTTCATTCTCTTTTTATTTACCAATTATTTGTTTTTAAAGATAATATCAGTTGGTAAAACTGCATGCTCTGGGGAATATTTCCGACCTCGATTTATCTGAAATGTTCCTGGCTCAGTAAATTAATGAAAATCTAGTAGAATTCTGCAAAAAAAGAATGGATTTAGCTGTCACAAATGTAGATTTGCTAAATGCCATCAAGTTGCTTCTGATGCTTGGTGACTCAGACACCCAACAATGAAAAACTGCCACGTCCTTGGCTACCCTCACAGCTGTTCTCATGTTTGAGTTCATTGTCACCGCCACTGTATAAATCCTTCTTGTAGAAAGCAATTCTTTTTTTCACTACTGCTCTTCTTTACCAAACATTATGTCCTTCTGCAAGGACGGGACTCTCCTGACTACATGCCCAACGTGTGTGAGACATCGTTTCTCCATTCTTGCCTCTAAAAAGCATCTTGATTTTACTGCTTCCAAGGCAGACCTGTTTTTTCTCTTGGTCGTCCATGGTATTTTCAATATTCTGCATCAGCAACATAATTCAAATATTGATCTACAACGTTTAAAAATACGTAGAAAATCCATTAAATTTTTAAACAATAGTGTCAGTACACCTATTTACAATTTATACCCTTATTATGGACTAAGATTGCACATGAACATTAATTCATTCACTTTACAAGAATTATATATAGAATGTTTCTTAGAAATAAAAATGGCACGATTGTGACTGTCTTGTTATGCTTGGCAAAGCAGAAGGTCAACAAAAAATGAGGAAAGTTTTAAAAAACTGGATCAACACATCGCTGTAACAATAGACTCAAGCATCCCCATAATTATGATGATGGCAGATAATGGGTACTATTTTCTTCTGCTATACATAACTGTCACCATAATAATAAGATCATATCCCAAGTCATGAGATCCCATAATGTGTCCTTAGAAACACAAATGATTGTGATCATAGCTACTTACAATGATCAGCTTTAAAAGAAATATGTCATATGCATGTCTGAATGATAAGTTTTCTCTCTCTAATAGATTTAATTATATTTATGCTGGATTGAATAGAAAATGGACGGCATCTAGATTTCTGAAATTGATTAGTTCTGGCCTCGCATTTAAATCTTTATCAGCACATACAGATAAACAAAAATATTTATTGAAATCAAATGTGAAAGGATTGAGCCTTGCATATTCTCTTCAAAAACAAAGCAAACAAAATTGTACACTTACGCTTGAAAAGGGTTATTGCTATAATTAGATTTTGAATTTCACTTAGATTATCCACGTTGTTATAAATATTTGTTATCAAGTTGAATCCAGCTCATAACAACCCAATGTCACTTAGTAGAACTTTCCATAAAACAAACAAACAAACAAAAGCCTCACTGTAACTGAGTCTTTTCCAACTCATCGTGACCCTGTACAACAGGGTAGAATTGCCTCCCAGTGAGTTTCTAAAACTTAGGCTACAAAAGAGACTCTCAGTGATTTAAAGATAAAATTTATTTAAAGTTTTCAAAGACACAAACACATCATCTAGATGAGGGAAGTCATTAACATACATTTATAATGGCCTCCAGGATTCATAAAATGCTTGTTAAATAAGGCAAGGACCAAAGGAAACTGTCACAAAATCATGATTGGTGTTAGATCAATACAACAACATGGACAGGTGGGACCACAGAAGTGGGAACAAGACCACGATTGGGAGGGTGTACAAGGTTGATCCCTATACAATTCCAATACTGTTCCTAGTTTAGTAAGCTCCATCAAGGACACACACAGGCAACCACTTAGGAAAGACTGCCACTGCCAAGGTTGGAAGAACAGGGGCAGATAATTCTTTCATCTGATTCATACAATATTGGCATCTGATGAGGTCTGCCGCACACCATTTTGCTGCTACTAAGTGGAAGGAAACCTCGGTTTCTTGCTGACCCCCCTTGATACTTGGAATCAGAAGAAAAGGAGGATGAAGTGGAATGAAAACTAACTTCATTATTTATTATCTTGTTTAACATTGATGATGGGACTGATGCTAAGTAGAGGTGGAAGTTCATTATTCCCTTTGGGGTCATAGTGATAACAGAGGAGGAGTCAGAGGCTCAGAGGTCCTACTTCTCAAAGCTTATTCAATCTACTTGATTCTGGGTAGATATGAAAGTTTAGTTCTCCACTGGTTACTACAAATACAATTGTTATCCCATGTGGGTATAAGCCATAAGGCCTAGTGATAAGTCCTTCCCCTCTGAGATACATTATTACATGTCATTGCTTCTATGTGGGAATTGAGAGTCAGATTGTTACTATTTCCCACTGATACTACCATGGCCTGAGCAGATCAAATGAATCTTGGCTGAAAACAGAGAATGTCACTTGTGTTTTATTGACTATGCAAAGGCATTTGACTGTGTGGGCCAGAATAAACTATGGATAAACTTGAGAAGAATGGGAATTCCAGAACATTTCATTGTGTTCCTGCAAGAGCTAGACATAAGTCAAGAGGCAATTGTGTAAATAGAATGAGGGAATACTGCACAATTTAAAATTAAGAAAGGTGTGTTTCAGGGTTATAGTCTCTCACCATACTGAATTAATCTGCATGCTGAGAAAATAATCAGAGAAGCTGTAACATATGAAGAAGAACACAGCATCAGGATTGGGCGAAGGCTTCTTAACAAGCACTATAAGCAGATAACACAAGCTCGCTTGCTGGAAGTGAAGAGATATTTAAACACTTGCTGATGATGATCCATTTGCAGCCTTCAATGTGAATTACAACTCAGTATCAGGTAGACTCCAATGTTCACAACTGGACCAATAGGTAGCGGCATGATAAGTGGAGAAAAATTGAAGTTGTCAAACATTTTTCCTTGCTTGGATCCACAATTAATGCTCATGAAATCAGTTGCCAAGAGATTAAAGACATTGCATTGGGTAAATCTGCTGTAAAAGATCCTAACATGTTGAAGGAAACTACTTTGAGGACTAAAGCGTGCCTTACCTTAGCCATTGGGTTTTCAATTGCTTCAGATGAACATGAAAGTTGGACATTGAACAAGGAACACTGAAGATGAACATATGAATTTCAATTATGATGTTGGCAAAGAATATTGAAAGTATGATTGACTGGTAAAAGATGAAATAAATCTGTCTTGGAAGTACAGTCAGCATGTTCCTTAGAAGCTGTGATGACAAAATGTCATCTCAATTTGGACATAGAATCAGGAGAGACCAGTCCCTGAAAAAGGACGTCATGTTTGGTCAAGTAGGGTGTCAGCAGAAAAGAGGCAGAACATCAGCAAGATGGATTGACAAGTTGACTGCAACCATGAGCTTGAACATGATAATGATTGCGAGGTTGTGCAGGACTGAGCAGTCCTTCCTTCTGTTGGATGTAGGGTCACCATGAGTAGGAAAAAACTCAATAGCTCCTAACAACAATATTGACTTCTGTAAAAGATTGAAACTCGGGATCCATGTCTGTCCATTTATACCATATTGATTAGGGGACCTGTATACCATTACCACATAGAAAAAATGATCAACTGCCTTCCAATACCTAGAGTGAGGGATCCAAGTTCCACCTGCAAAGCGGGAAATGCCTAATTTCTCTGTATCAATGACACCAAAGAACTGATTAATTGGCGTAAGGCTCTGTGTAAGGCTGCCTACTTCTACAAGCTAATAGAGGAGAAAAGAACATCAATTTCCCTTTGACCTGCAGTCACTTCTGGGTGAGGGTGATTTTTGTCTTGTTTTGATTTGTTTTGTTTGTGGTGGTGATAATGGTGTTTGTCTGATGAGACATATCCATGGCCAAAAAGGTTATCTATGACTCAGCCAGTCTTTTCTTTCGGCTAGAGGAAACAAGCTCTTCTTGGAGTTCAATCTTTGGTTTTGGAATGTGCTTGTTCTGCACTGTGCCCTTCTGCAGGAGCCTGTGTAAGGTATCTTAGAGGCAATAGAGAAACCAGGAATTGACCATCCTGTGGTTCCTCGAGCCCTGAGATCCTAAAGCAGATTTCTTTCTTCTCTCCAACTCACAGTATCTTTCTATTTTTCCCTGCTTTGTTACGACCAGAGTTTTATAGTCTCTACATTTATATTAACCTTGACTTATATTTATTCATGATTTTATTTATTATTTATATTAAATTTGATTGACTTACAACAAACTACGCAGAGCTTGTTATTTAACACATATTTTTGTGAGAAAGAATTTAGTTGGTTTTAGCCTTGTTGCGATTAGATTTTGAGTCGATCTACTCCATAAAATTCTGGCCTTTTCAGAGTTTTCTAGCTCTCAGATAAGAATCCTCAGTCTAGTGACCAATTATTCTTAAAGCTTATAATGTGTTACCATTTTGTTCACTTTCTTCTACAGGATCCTGACCTTGAAAAGTAAGTGGGGCACTGTGGGTGTGTCAAGTTCCCCCTTTCCTCTGTGTTCTATATTTGAATTTGGCCACTCTCCATTTGTGTGTGTGTGTGTGTGTGTGTGTGTGTCTTCCCCTCCCCTTGAATCTGTGCCTCATATACACCCTATTTCTTTATCCCCAAATATGGAATTAGTGTAGCGCTCCACCAGAACTATGTGCCCATTCTGGTATACCCAGTGAATTAAAAGAATACAAGGGATTTTACATTAAATTAGCTTGAGATTTGCTAATTAATAATCATTATATTTACCATGGAAAATTAGAGACCTGTCTTGGAAGAAGTATAGCTAGAGTTCTTACATATGGTCATTATTGGTCAGAACTGACTCAATGGTACCTAACAACATAATATCAAGTCACCATAATATTAAAGAAGTACATGTCATTCTGAGGACACTCCAGTTAGCACTGTGGTTTATAATAAAAGGCCATTTTTTGAAACCAACTAGGGACACTTCACAGGAGAAAGTTATGGTTGTTCTTATTAGGTGTCTAGGAGTCTGTTTTTGTTAGGTCCCTTAAGTCAGTTATGATTAATAATGACCCCATATACAACAGTATGAAGCACTGCCTGATCCTGTGCAGAGTTTCACAATGATTGTTATGCTTTAAGCCCAAGGGTAGGGAACATTTTTTTTTTGGCCAAGGGCCATTTGGATATTTATAACATCATTCCCAGATCATACAAAATCATCAACTTAAAAATTAGCCTGCTATAGCCGGTCAACATTTAATTAAGTAAACCCTCATGTGATGGCTGGAACTGCTTCTATTTGGTGAAGCGGGAGATGCTGGCTGCTATTGATGATGTCCGGAGACCTTCCCAACCCAGCGTTAGTTTTTGTTGCAGCCTCTGGGCCGATCCATCTCATGAACAGCCTTCTTCTTTTTCCAAGCCCTTAACTTTACCAAACCTGATGTTCTTTTAAATGGATAGGTTTCCCCTGATGCCAAATCTTGCCATCCTCACTTCTAAAGAGCCTTCTGACTATACCTCTTTTAAGACAGATCTGCTTATTCTCTTGGAAATCCATGCTACTTTCAATATTTGTTTTTTGCCAACACTATAATTTAAGTGCTTTGATTCTTGTTAGGAAGGGCCTAAAGGAGGGCCTCCATATTCAATGTCCAGTTTTCACATGCACATGAAATGATCGAAAATACCATGGCTTAGGTCAAGTTCACCTTTGTCCTCAAAATGACATACTTGCATTTCAATACTTTAAAGATAGCTGTGCAGAAGATTTACCAAAAGCAATGTGTCCTTTGGTTACTTGACAGCTCTTCCATGAGCATTGAATGTGTATTTAGGCAAGATCGAATCCTTGACAACTTTTATCTCTTCTCCATTTATCATGATGTTACTTATTGTTCCAGTTGTGAGGATTTTTATTTCCCTCATGTTGACTTGCAACTCATATTGATTTTCTTTCTTTCTTTCTTTTTTCATATTGATTTTCATCAGCAAGTGCTTTGAGTTCTAGGAGTGTACAGCCTCATAAACTCTAGGGGGGTAATTCTACTTGGTCCTACAAGGTTAGACTGAATTAGCATCTACTTTATAATGGCAAGTTTTTGGTTTGTAACATTACAATTGCAACAACTTGTCAATTTTCATGATTTTTACCATCTACTTAAAGAGCTCTGATGGTGCATTGAGTTAAGCCATGAGTTGCTAACCAAAAGGTCAAAGGTTCAAACCTGCATGCTACTCTGTGGAAGAAAAATGAGACTGTCTGCCCTGTGAAGACTACAGTCTCAAAAACCTGATGGAGCATTTCTGCTCTATTGGTTGCTGTAAGTAGAACTACACTTATTGGCATTAGAATTTTACTACCTTCGTGGCTCATCGGAAGGAGTATTGGTGGTGTAGTGGGTTATGATTATTACCACTAACCACAAGGTTGGTGGTTCCAACCCATCAGCTGCTCCATGAGAGAAAGATGAGGCCTTTGCACCCTTATGAATCCAAAAGACCAGATCTTCTCTGGCCTATAAGGGCACTATAAGTGAAATCGACTTGACGAAAGTGAGTTTGGTTTTTCAGTTTAGTTTATTAAGGTTTGATTTTACATATGAGGGAGGTACTACAAAAAAGCAGGACACCCCCCCTTCCAAAGCTATGTACTTATTTTTTTTTTTTTTACAAAACAACCATATCACCTTCAAAGTACACTCCATTACACCTAATGCATTAATCAAATCTGAAATTCCTTTCTTGGAAACATTTTTCTCATTGGATGTCTGAAATTACCTCCATTGTTTTTTCTTCACATATTCTATATCGTCAAATCACTGTCCTTTCATATTCCTCAGCATTGCAGAAGCAAGAAAGTCACACAGAGCAAGGTTGGATGAGTAAGGTGTATGTGTCATGAAAGGCATGCTGTTTCTCTACCCCAAACTGGTGCACTGAGGCTGCTACATGAGCAGGTGCTTTGAAGTGGTGGAAAAGCAAGTCCCCCATCTGCCACTCATCAGGCCTTTGTCTCACACTGTCACACTCACTTTTCAGAACCTATAAACAGAAAACCTAATTAATAGTGTGGCCTGGTGGAATGAACTCCTCATGCACTGCAAGATGACAGTTTCATCCACTTGGGAAGTTGATAGGCATCCAGAATAAGGTTGGTCATCATTCGACATTTCACCTTTTTTGAAATGAGAAAACCACTCATGCACTTAAGTTTTTGCCCTCATATCGTCCTTGTACGCTGTGTTAGACATCACAACAATTTGTGGCATCTTTCCAGAGGAGAAAACAAAATTTCTTAGCTGAACGCTGTTCTCTGAAATTGGCCATCACAAAAAATAAAGTTCAAGAAAAACTGCTTTCCTGAAAAAAATTCACGGTGACTAGAGAGAACCTTCCCAGGCAATACCACAGGGTTCACTAACTCAGAGCGAGTCGTTCTGTGCACACCAAGTGGGAAAAATGTATACTCTGAAAGCTCCACCCAGCAGAGTTTTTTTCCATTTTTCTGCGGTGGGGTGGTTCTCCCTCATTTGTCTTCCATATGCGTGAGGCCTGGTGAAGTAGTGGTTACATACTGGGCTGCTAACCACAAAGTCGGGAGTTTGAAATTAATAGCCAACTCTGCAGGAGAAAGACTAGGCTTTCTTCTCCTCTAAGAAGTTACTGTCAAGAAAACCAGCAAGGGCAGTTCTATCATGTGCTATACACAACGGTTCTCAACCTGTGGGTTGCAACCACTTTGGGGATTAAATGACCCTTTCACAGGGGTTGCCCAACTTATAACAGTAGCAAAATTATACTTATGAGGTAGCAACAAAAATAATTTTATGGTTGGGGCTCACCATAACATGAGGAACTATATGAAAGGGTCATGGTGTTAGGAAGGTTGAGAACCATTGACTCATATGATCACTAGGAGTCAGCATGGACTTGATCACAGTGAGTCCATATCTATTTTTTTCAGGATACATGGGGAATATAAAACACAAAAGTAGTGAACAAAAGAAATAGCTAGTCAACATCTTTGATCTTTCTTGATTTATTGTGAATGTATACTTACCCAACAGCAGCTCTATTATTTGAACAAAAGGGATACATAGTTCCCAAATAAGAAAGAACAAAAGGCTTCTCTCAAACTTAAGATATTTGGCAATCTCCCTTGGCCATAAGCTATGCGGTGCCATTTCTCTTATGAGTCTTTCTTTCTGTGCCTTTTGATATATCTCTTGCCTCCTGTGTCCTTTACATACATTTTTCTATTGTGTGTTCTGTTTCAGTAGCTGAAATTTTTTACGTATCTTTAATCCACATGTTGGTTTCATGGTACCAACATTGTTCCCTAGACAAAGTAAGATTATTACTGTAATTGTACTAAAAGAAGAATAATTTGCAAAATTATGATAACTTGTATTTCTAGAATCTTATGGAGTCATTGGATCGCACAGTTAATTGTTAGACTGCTAACCAAGGGATTCATGTTTCAAGTCCTCCCTGAGGTGCATCGGGAAAAAGGCCCAATGATCTGCTCCAAGAATTTCAGCAGTAGACAACCAATCGTCCAGGGCACCCTTTCCTCTGACACCCAGACTGCTATCAGGTGGAGTTGACATGAATAGATAAGACAGCAATTCATTTTGTTGGCTTGGTTTTTTTCCTAGTTTACAAAGCAGTGTTAAATAGAGACTATAACTTAGATGAGTATATAATTTACAACCAAGAAAGTAAAATCTCTGGCACATGTTACTGAAAAACTATGTATGTCCATACTTCCATTCCAATTTGTCAAATCTTTAATAGCTCTCTGTAAGAATCACACTTTCCATTTTTTGTCTATGTAAACATGTGAAGTAAAGCATTGATGAAGCATACTATATTCCTCTAGTTCCTTGAGGCTTCCTAAACCCCCACTACCATGACCCCAGTGCTGCTTCTCAATTCAGACTAGCCTAAAACATGTACACAAGTATAGAAAGGTATGGGAGCTCACCACACACAGAATCTAGGAACAGAAGTGGAAATAGTGATACCAGATGTGTAGGGGGAAGAGGGAGAGAGTAAGGAAAAAAGGGGAACTGATCACAATGATCGACACATATCCATACACCCCTCTACAGTGGGAAGAACAGCAGAAAACATGGAGGAAGGGAGACAGTGATTGGTGTGAGAGATGAAAATAATAACAATATACAATCTATCAGGTGGTTATGAGACTGGCGGGAGTTGGAGGTGGAGGGAAAGAGCTGAAATCAAGGGCTCAATAGAAAGTAAATGTCTAGAAAAGAACGAAGGCAACATATCTACAAACATGCCTGATTCAATTGATGTATGGAGTGTGATAAGGGTTGTATGAGTCCCCAATAAAATGATTTCAACAAATAAATAATAAGTTTAATTTATTAAATTAAAAATACCTTTAAAATGTGATTACCTATAGCTCCAGGAAGAGGAGCTATAGGCAGCTCCAATGCAGAAAAGAAATGTATTGGGAAAAATATGTAACAACCACGTTAGGTGATGTGTTGAATAGAATATCCTACAAGAGATGCAAAACAGCACCTCATATTCCATTAAAATAAAATGCTATGCGTTGTGTTAAGAACAATTAGGCTTCAAGCACTAGCTTCACTGAATAAGTTTAGAGAACTAGATACTGAGTATGCCAAGAAGAGTTGCCACAGTGTGAGAAACTCTCAATACAGTCTCTATCCAAAAGCTACAGGAAGTTTTCAATTCTGGCTTAGTATATATTAACATGGGAAAGTCACGACGTCTCAAATGGGTCATAGCCAATAACTATTTTCCCATGTAGCATTTTAACTTGATATTGAATTTTAAGTTCAACTACTGAAAATGAATTAGGTGAAAACTTGTATTGTTGGGTCAGTATAAATGGTCAATATGAAATAATGAGGTTTAACAATAACATATTAGCTGCATTTTAAAAACACCCTTTACCCTCCAGATTCCTTAGCCCTCAAACCTAAACAGTGGTCTGAGGGGCTTAAAGAAAAAAGGAGAAAAGTGAAACTGAAGTGGACTTGGAGTCTTGTGACAAACAAGTTCACTTCAAACAATAACACACACACACACACACAATACTACATACGATCTACATTAAAGGTATATTTGGACGCCTGAAAATAAAAATACATACTACTGATATACAGCAAAAAAACACCCTTTACTTTTGAATAAAATTACTAATATTCCAGCAACTAATAATATTCATTTGGATTAGCATTGTAGTGAGGAATATCATAAACCTGAATGAATATTAAGGTCCTTGGAACTTCAATGTTAAGACAGTTTTTCACATTTCAAGCTGAAATGTACTGTGGAATCACTTTGGTATTTATAGTTAGATGACATACACAAGGAAAATTCATGATAAACTTGAATAGGAAGGATTTAAAATCTGCTGTCAGGTAGTTCTGACTTTAAAATGTACAATTGCCAACATATACCAGAGGAACTCTGCTGAATTCAGCCCAGGAGAGTTGCTTAGAGGGAAATTCAGCGCTGCTAGAATGCAGGCCGAGCATCATAAAGATAAGTAGGCACAGACCCACGGGGTTTTGAGGGACTGGGGGCTTTTGGATTACCTCAATGGACGCCGGCTAGGGCTTGACCTTGGCCCCGCCACTGTATCTGCAGGAGCCAGGACCATTTGGAGCTGTAGGGAGGCTTGGTTTCAACAAAGCCACAGTTTGCCCCTGCCTGCCTTGAGGCAGGGACTGGACATCTGCAGCTCCACCTTGCAGATCCACAGGCAGGGATGGGGTTCAGCTACATTGTTGCTTTTATTTCAATCTCTCCTCTCTGTTCCCCCATGGTCTAGAGGGCTGTGCAGGGGATTTTACTAGGTTCAGTGACAGCTTGCCACCGCCTCCTCAGGCAGGGACTAAACCCTTGTAGCACCATGGGCGGGGATCAGGCCTCAGCTATCTTTTTCCTTTTGTTTCCATATCTTCACTATATTCCCACGCAGTCTAAACATCTTACTTTACATTTTTCTCCTCTTTGTCTCTTTCCTGTTCTCTCACTCCTCTGCTGACATCCAGACCACTCCCCTTAGCCTAGGGCATTTATGCTTGAACCACACCCAGCTAGGTGAGCTCCACCCTGTGTAGCTAGCCCAAGGCTAGAGAAAGTCCTGCTTTCCCTCCAGGGGATACTTTGCCCAACTTCTTACAAGGAAATTCCTGCCAGTGTGCCTGGGGCCGTTAGGCAACTGGGCCAACACTTGTCAACATTCCAAGCTGTTGCAGGAGGCTCTGCCCAACCTCTGCAACATCAAGGCAGGAAACCACAAGCCTTCTGGTGCACTCCCCTGAGTGCTGTAGGCAGTTCCAAGAAGCATTCCTACAAGTCTCCCAGGGAGAGTCAGTGCTCTTCAACTCCCTGGAAAATGGCACCTGGCTCCTCTAAAACAACACAACTTAAACAGCCATCAGTCCCAAGGACCTCAATGAAGATAACTGGAGAAACAAAAGGCAATGGTAGAAGATGCCCTGAATATAACTACATGCATCAAAGAAGCAGACATTGAGCTGCCACAGAAAGAAATTTTCAGGAAGCTGTTTAGAAAAGGATGAAAGGTTAGAAAAGGGATGAAATGATAGAAGGAGATAAAGGCCTTACACTAAAGGGAAATACAGGAGTTTAAGGAGGAGATAACAAAAACCAGTAGCAGAAATATGGACCTCAAAAATCTACTGGAGGAAGCAGAGAACTGCATCAGTGACTTGGAGGACAGCCAAGCAGACTTTAACGAATGTGAACAAAAATCTAATAAGATCATCAGAGAAGTTGAAGAAAACCTCGGATGCTATGAAGCGGAACAACATTAGAATTATTGACTTAATGGAGGAAGGTATGATCAAGAAGTCATCTGCAACAATAGTGAGAGAATTCTTGGAAAACTTCCCCAGCTTAATGAAAGAACACCAAGCAACCATTCAGGAGGCTCAAAGAACACCAGCTAGACTGAATCCCAAAAAGAAGTCACAAAGGCAGTTAATAGTTAAACTATGTAACTTTGAGGAAAATGAGAAAATAATTAGTGCAGCTGGGAAGAAACAAGCAATCACATATAAAGGTTCCCAAATAAGAATATGCTCAGACGTATCAGCAGAAACTATGACGAAAAGGGAGAGTAGATTTACATATTCCAAAAATTGAAGGAAAACAACACACACCCAAGAATACGCTAACCAGCCAAATTATCGATCAAGATAGATGGAGAAGTAAGAGTCTTCCCAGACAAGGAAAAACTCAAAGAATTCGTTAGAAGAAACCCAGCCTTACAAAAGATCCTTGCTGATCCAGTATGGGCAGAAGAACAACACTCACCAAGCATAAATAAGAGATCAACACATAGAACAACCTTACCCAGAGGGCAACAAAGAGAAAACAGACCCCAAGATAGCATTGACTTAAGGATGGAAAGAACTCAAGAATGATACACACACACACATGCACAGCAGGCTAATGAGAAAGGAAAGTAGGAAAACGCCCAACACTAAAGGTATAAGATGACATCACAGAGTCAGCAGATGGAGATAATAATGCTGAATATTAATGGTCTGAACTCAGGCATTAAAAGATTGAGACTAGCAGACTGGCTTAGAAAACACAACCCATCAATCTGCTGCCTACAGGAGACACATCTCAACGCTACAGACAAAAAATAGGCTGAGAATCAAAGGCTTGAGAAAGTCATACTAAGCAAACAACAATTCAAAAAAAGCAGGGTTGCAATCCTAATCTCAGATAAAATCTACCTCAAAGTGCAAACAATAAAAAGATATAAGGAGGGACACTATGTAATGCTCAAGGGAATGGTAGACAAAGAACCACTAAGCATTGTAAACATATATTCCCCGAATGAGAGACTTGCTGAATACGTCAACCAAACACTCCAAAAGATTAAAAAAGAAACCACAGCCTCAACAATTATAGTGGGTGACCAACACACCACTCTCTGAAGAAAATAGATCACAGAGAAAGAAACTCAACAAGGAGGCTAGAAATCTAAACACTGCGAGACAATTCAACCTGATAGATATTTACTGAGCTTTTCATCCAAATACAAAAAAATTAACATTCTTTTCAAGCCCACATGGCACATATTCAAAGACAGACCACCTGCTGGGGCATATGGTGGATCTACATAAATTTAAGCACATTGATATCATACAGACCCTAATAAAACGATTTAAAATTGTACAATTACCACTTATAATGTGAGCGATCTTAGCTTACTTTTTCACTACGGAACCTATCTCATGGTAAAATAATGTCATTTGCATCTAGTTTAGCTCATTTTCCAACTCCATTTCTTTCAGCCTGTTGTCTTACTATCTTGTTCCCTTGCTTCCTGATTCATAACCCCCCATAGCTACACAACTCAGGAGAAGCATCTGCTTTACCACCTGACCCATGGATTTGAACTGGAATAACTTGCTTCTACAAATGTGTGAGTCATTTCTTAAAATAAACCTCTTTTGATATATAAGCATCACTGGTTTTCCTTCTCTAGAAAACCCAGCTTAACACATCTCCTACCTAGTCCTCAAGGATCCCGAATATGGAAACAGCATCAAAGTAAAAATGTCACAAGGACCAAGGAGCCTGATGCATTGTTGATAGTCACCCAAACCCCGGTGAACTTTGTGATAATGAAAAATAAAATTATGCTGTGTTCAACCAATGAAATTATGAGGCTGCACTATAGCTTGAACTATCCTCATTAATATGAAAAAATGATAACTCATTTCTATTATTATCTTAAGTTAAAATGCAAGTTGTGGAGAATAAATTTGTGATTGTTTTTAGGTGCATATTTAGGGTTTTTCTTTTTCTCTCTTAACTAGTCCAAAGAATGAGTGATGAAGTCTTGTCACCCTTGCTTCTAAGGAGCATTCTAGCTGTATTTCTTCCATGGGGGGCGGGCAAACCACGGCACTGCCATGATTCTTAATCAGCACCGTAATTCAATTGCATAATTCTTCTTTGATCTTCTGTAGTCCATGTCCAACTTTCACATGCACATGAAATGATTGAAAATACCATGGTTTGGGTGAGGCACACCTTAAATTACTTAAAGTACTGTACTTCTAGCAAAGTGCAGTACAAAAACTAAGCTTATATTCTGAAATTTTCAATTAAGAAAATGATAAATCAAGAACTTATGTCCTAATATTTCTTCCTGTTTATAATATTTTTTATTTAGTTCAATCTCCTTCTATATAATTCAGTGGTAAATTATATTTATAGACACGTGATCCTCTTTTGTTTAACATAAAAGACAATTCCAAAGGATGACTGGGAATGAATGTCCATGTCTGATAAAGAGGGATAGTGGGAAAAAAAAAACCTGCTTCTTTGTTTCTGTTGTGTTTTCAATGTTTGAACAAGTTGTACATATAAACAATGCTCATAAGTGAGCATAATTCGACAAACCAGTCTGCTCAATAAGATGACAGAGGATATCTTTTTATGTTCAGGAATACTTCATCAACTTTTATTTGTCTCTAGACTCTTCCTGGAGTTCAGATTCATCTGACTGACTGACTAAGCACCGGGTATGACATGACCAATTGTAGGAAAAACTGTTTATTTTAAAACTGGGACAGTTTAATTTGTGTTCTCTGGAACGTTGGGATTTTTATTTGATTCAGCAGTTTTAAAACCTACATTTTTTTCCTTTATTTTTCTCATCCTTCCCTGGACACATTTATTTAATTTGTAAAAAATGTTCCCTCACTACAGGTCTTCCACAGTAATCACCAAATAATTCCAAACTTCTGGGAAGAAGATTGGTTTGTAAGACCATTGCTTGTGGATATTTTGCTAATGACTAAACCATATTTTCTTCCGCCCTGAAAAGCCCTGTGTGTGTACAGCATGTGTTCTAGTGCCTTTATTTCCAACAGAAAGAATTACACAATTTAAAGAAGAGAAAGTTAAGTTGAAGTAATTCAAAATTACAAAGTTCTCAAACTATGTTTAACTATCATTTAACTAGTGGATTGTTTATTTAATTATGGAACATTCCCTATCATGGCATGGAAAATTTTACTTACTAATTTTTGGTGATAGAAGTTTGTTCCTAAAGTTGAACTTTAACATCTGTAGACATGGGTAATAGATGTTTACCTTTATTCATTCCAATCTTATAGCTTTAGATAAGTATCAAAGCTAGCTTCCTCGGATTATTTTGTTTATGTATGAGTGTGCTTCAACTCACTTTGCACTCAAAATACACTATTTTTTTTCTTAAACTGATTATGTTTGCAATTAGTTGAGACAAGTTTGAAACAAAGGAAGCTCAAGATAACCTTAAGAAAGCAAGCACAGAAATAAGAAAAGATAAATTAGGCAAGGATGAATTGTTAAGTATTAGGTTCAGCATAAGAATATGTATTGATTATTGACATTATACAGACACAACATACTATCATCTTATAAAGTAATTATGTGTTCCAACCTAATCTTGTAGACTGATATCCTTCTATACTTATTTAAATACTAATACCTATTAAATATTCATGGGATGAATGGATAAATCAATTCATTAATCACAGTGAAATTGGAACCTGAAATAAGCAAAATTCATAAAAATCCCCATCATCTTCTAAAATAACAACCACTGAAAGTGTGTAATCGAACAAACTGCATCTGTGGAAAGAGATAATGGAGAAGCTCAGTAACAAAGCCAGTGACCGACTGTGGAACAGACCATCAATTGCTCACATGAAAGTTCAAGTTAAAGTTGAAGAAAATTTAAACAAGTCCACGAGTGCCAAAATAAAATCTTGAATATATCTCTCCTGGGTTTAGAGATCACCTCTAGAAAAGAGCGGAGGCATTGGACTCTAATAACAAAAGACAAAATGACTTGTTGAATGACATCAAGAGTCTCATACATGAAGAAAGCAATAGTTAAGGAATTAGGAAAGAAAGACCAAAATGGACTTCATAAGACATGTAGAGAAGCTAAAGAAAAGGGAAATGTAGGAGAGAAACCCGGTCATGACTAAATAGAAACTTGCTCATCCTTCTCAAAGTATCCATGTCCATGTGTGTGTCAGTCGGTGGGCTCACCATAGACAAAGTGTTAACAGGTCTCTACTCCTCATTAAGTCATGTCAGGGATGGCATGTCTGTTTTTCCTGATTCTCATTCTCGTTCAATACTCCTTTTCACTGGTTTTGATCCTCTAGGATTGTTGGCATAACTCTGAACTGGCAACTATGGTACAAAACTAGTAATTGTGGTACAAGCCCAAATCATGGAAAGTCTAGAGGCAAAGTTTTATGAACAACCTCAGCACAGAATATGCTGAGTCACCTGCTCTGTGTTTACAACTCACTGGTTATATGACTGCCATTCTAGGAGGTTGTCATCATAGTCATATGTCCACAGCGCACACTGCTCTCCTGTAATCAATGTTTCTAGATGCCTGCAAGCTAGTTCCCACCCATAAGTACTCAATGCACAACAGAACAAACCCTTGCCAGATTTTGATTCATACTCACAATCCTGTTTATGTTTGATTCTATTGTTGCAACCACTGTGCTGCTAATCCATCTCTTCCATAGCCTCCTTCTTCTTTGCTGACCTCTACTTTCTAAATAGGATTTTATTTTCTCCCTTGATAACATGTCCAAGATAAGTGAGACAAAGTCTCATCATCATCCTTTCTAAGGAGAAATCCAGCTGTACATTTTTCAGGACCAAACTAAAAAAAAACCTAATGCTAATGATGTGAAGTGATTCTAACCCAGAGAAACCTTGTAGGAAAGGCTAGAACGGTCCCTGTAGGTTTCTGAGACTAACTTTTTAGATAAGTAGAATATGTCATATTTCTCCTGTGAAGTGGCTGGTGGTGTCAAACTACTGACCTCGTGGGTAAGAGCTAAGCACACAAGCACTACATTACTAGGGCTCCCTGTCTTACAAGACAGATATGGTTATTCTCTTCTGGCAGTCTATGGTACATTCACTATTATTTTCCAACAGTATAATTAAAATGCATAAATTCTTCTGAGGCCTTCATTAGTCATTGTCCAACCATCACATGAGTAAGAGTCTTATGGAGATACTATGGCTTGAGTCAGGGATCTCTCATTCATCAAATGCCATCTTTACTTTTCAACACTTAAACGAGGTTTTGTGTAGCAGATTTTCCCAATGTAATATGTCCTCTGATTTTTGACCACTTCAAGAAATTGGGTGTAGACGCAAGCAAGATGTTACGGGTTTGCTTCCATACATTGAGTTGTAATCCATTCTGAGGACTGTAGTCCTTTACAACAGTAAGCAAGCTTGTGTTATCTGCGTATATTTTATAATTAATAACCTTTCCTCCAAACCTTATTCCAAGGACTTCTTTATATAGTCCAGCTTCTTTTATTATATTTCAGCCTATCCATTGATTAAACATGGGGAAAGGATCCAACTCTTGACATACACCTTTCCTGATATTGAACCATGCAGTATTCCTTTGGTCATATAACTTCCTTTTGATTCATGTATTGGTTCCACATGAACATAACGAAGAATTCTGGAATTCTCATTATTTTTAGTGTTGTTCACAGTGTGTTATGATACACACAGTTGAATGTGTTTGCATTGTCAAAAGCCACAAGTAAATATCTTCTGGAATTCTCTGCTTTCAGACAAGATCTGTCTGGTGTCAGCAATGTTACCTCAAGAACACTGTGCTCTCCTGAATCCAGCTTGAACTTCTGGCAGCTCTCTGTCAATGTACTGCTACAACTCTTTTTGATTTATCTTTAACCAAGTTATTTTATTTAACTTGCTTGCTATATGAATTACATATTCAATAATTTCTGCATTCTGTCCCATCTCCTTAGCTTTCAACATATTTCAGGAGACACCAATCCCTGACAAAGGACATGATGCTTGATAAAGTGGAGGGGCAGTAAATAAAGATGAAGCCCCTAAATAAAATGGATCGACACAGTACCTGCAACAATGGGCTCAAGCCTAGGAACAATTGTCAAGATGGTGCAGGACTGGACAATGCTTGGCTTGGTTTGGTTTTTTGTTCCTTAGTCACTATGGGTTGTTGGAACTGACTAGATGACACATAATAACAACAACTACTACTACAATATTTACAATATTCACACTTCATGTCAGGAAGACTTTAATGATTTAGAACCATCAACAACTATTCTTTCTCTCCTAAAAACTATTCTCTCTCTCTCTTCCCTGTCTCTCTATCTCTCTCTCTCTTCTCTGTCTCTCTGTCTCTTTCTCTCCTCTCTCTTTTCTCTCTCTGTCCTCTCATGTCTCTCCTCTATCTCCTTGTTTGATTTTGGTGGAAAGATATGTAAGTTCTTTAGACATAAGCACTTGATGTAATCATCTTTCTCCAAGTTTGAACAAACTTTGGAGAATGTCATAATGCTGTTATCACTTTAGGATTTCTTCTTTCTACTTGTCATAGGGTAAAAAAAACCCAAACACTATACTTAAAATTGATTAAGTGGAGAGTCTGGGAAGGGATTTTGTTCTCTATTGACACGTTTAAAAAGCACCCTTTTTAGAATCTGGATTAATGAACAGCACAAATTAACATCCTAATAGTGCTTATAAAAATTGTACCATACTGTTTAAAGTGGTTGAACCATGGAATGATATGATATTTTTATTAGCTCCTAATGAAATAATATTTTACAATAAAATAAAATGGTAAACTGTAGTTTTAAAAGAAATATATTATTTTCTAGTTTTGATTCCTCATGCACTCACTTACCCTTGCGCTCTCGAATTTCCTCGACCTCATCAGTTCTCCCTGAGAGCCTGCCTCTCCGTTTTGTTTGCTTCTTTGCTAACAACAAGAGATGTTTTGAAAACTCCAGCTATTACAGATTTAGTTTCATGTTCTTCTATCGCAGTGGTTCTCAGCCTTCCTCACACCACGACCCTTTCATACAGTTCCTCATGTTGGGTGACGCCCCAAACATAACATTATTTTCATTGCTACTTCTATAACAGTCATTTTGTTACTGTTATAAATCAGGAAACCCCTGTGAAAGGGTCATCTGATCCCTAAAGTGGTCGCAACCCAGGGGCTGAGAACCGCTGTTGTACAGGAAAGCAACTCAAATCATTAAGGTCCCTCAGTTTATAAAAATTAAATTGAACATATACAAGTTATTATTCACATGAATTGATAGTTAAAATAAATTGAGTTTATTCCATTTCTTTGTCTAAAATATCTTCCAAGTATTGCTTTTCTACGTAATTAAATTCTGTTGCTTTTCAATTGTCTTTTAGCCAATTCTTCAAAAGTTAGATTGAAGTCTGTGTTTATTTTTATTTTATGCCAAGAGAACAAGCTATCACTCTATGCTAAAGTTTAAATTCTTAAACTTGCTTTTTTTAAATTCATTTTTTTAACATTTTATTGGGAGCTCATACAGCTCTTACCACAACCATGGTGCCAAGCTTTGTACATATGCTGCCAACATCATTTTCAAATCATTTTCTTTCTACTTAAGCCCTCATTTTCCCCTCCTTTTCCCACCCTCCCTCATTTTTCCCACCTTCCCCACCTTCCCTCCCTCATGATTAATCTTGATTTTTAAGATGAGATTTTTTTAAAAATTGAGACATCTGCTTCAAGAGAAATAAACAATTTGAAATTCTTTCATGATCACAAAAATATTACACCTCAAAAAAAAGAACTACAGTTGTTCTGTGCCTTAGGAATTTGCAGCCATAAAGATTTTGTTATCTTCTAATTGGACCCTGAAATGTGTAGTCCAAAAAATCTTTGTTGCCAGGAAAAATGAAAAGAACTGGAATGCATAGATTTTACTCACAAGAATAATCCAACTTCACCTCCTTGTCTTTGTACTAAATTTTTATTCAGTTCTTGGAATACAGAGAAGGGTGGGGCATTGATTTAACCACCCTCAGAATTCTGAATCGTGCAAGTATTTTGCTGGTTGGCATGAAGTTCTGTCTGCAGAAAAGATATGAGAGCTCTGCTTTTCCAGCTATATAACACTAAGCAGTCTGATATCACGTAACTGTTAGGCTACTCTTTCCTAGTCATGTTTTTTTCTCCCTAGAATGTCATCAACTTTTAGGAAGAGAAGCATATGAGGTAATAGGCTTCATATGCCAGTAGGATATTAATTTCTAAAACACGCATCCTGAACATTTGAGAGGGTGACAGGAATGCTTTCTCAGTTAACTCCCCAAAGGGTGTAACAAAAACGAAATGTCTGTTAAAAGTCGTTTATAAAGCATGTATTACATTATGTTCAGCTTAATGTGATTTTAGGAGTGTTTTTGAGCATACTAATGAATCCAACTGTCGGAATCCTAGTATGTGTTATGAAGGCCCACCTCAAAAAAGACAATATTTCCCAACACTTAAAATGATATCATTTAGATAGTCAGAGGTGGAACTTTCAGATTTTTTAGGTCATGAGAAAAGTGCTTCAGCTTAGGTATAATTAGTTCTGCTTTCTCATTATTCTTGGTAATTAATACTATCATAGGATATGCAAAATCCAGAGGCGGCAAAGTTGAAAAAAAATTGTATTCCAATTTAAAAAAATCAACCTGGTGTTTACAAATGTGTGCAGTTGTTCCTTAGCCTCTGTTTTACCTCAGACAATATATGTAATTTTGAAAATTGAAATGGGTAATGGAAAACCCATGCATTTCCCAGTGAGTAAAAAGAAGGTAGAAGAAGGGAACTGCACATGCCCACTGAACTCTGTGAGGAGAGGCAGAGGGACCAGAAAGGGAAGCCCAATGCCCTATGCAGATCAGAACATTCAACTAGCGTAGCCTTCAGGCAAGTCATTTTCAAAAGGATTTTTCTGGAAGTCCCCAATTTTCCACTTAACTGACTCACGGTGGTTCCACGTGCCACTGATCTATGCTATGTTCCAGGTTATCAAGACTCGCCCCTCTGAAGCAGGTTGGTAGGCCTTTTTTCCTAGTTGTCTCTAAGTGGGTTTACACTGACTGCTTTTATATTAGCAGTCTAACTGTAACCATTTATGCTCTCAGGGACTCACTAATGAAATTTAGGGGAACCCAGGTTACAGTGAATTCATTCCTCTTTTTGAAAAATCAGGGCTCTGCTCTAGGTCTCTTTCCATAAATCATAAAGGTAAACTCAACACTACCTGAGTCACCTGAAAAAAATTGCAATAGTGGTAGGTAATGATTTCCATCTCTTTAAGTTATTTTTACTAAATAATGAACTATATTCACATGTATCTTTAAAACATATATAATTATTTTATAATACATGTACTATGGAAAATTTTACTAACATTTCAGTGGAAGAAACTCTTCATATAAATTTCTACACATCATAAGTATATAATTATTTGTCTTGCAGTTACCATAAAGTATAATCTTAAAAATAGTTTTTATAAAGAAATAGCCTTTATATTCATATTTGACTTTGTAGTGCTTTAAATTATTTTGAGAGATAGTTATGTTTTTCAATTTTACCAGTCATCACGCTAGAATTTTTTCCATAGTAGTGTCTAAGAACATATTTTGTAAAATATTTAATAAAAGAAGAATCATTGTACCTCAGATTGGAAGACCCTCAAAATACATCTGGGAAAGAACTGACACTTCAAAGTAGGGTTGACTTCAATGAGACAGTAGAGTAACCCTTTCATTTGCTGATGTGGTGCAACTCAAAGTGTGAAGAAACAGTTGCTAATATCCATTCAGCAAAAAAGGAAGCATGCCCTCAACGAAATGGATTGACACAGTGCCTGCCACAATGTGCTCTAATCGCTCTGATTGTAAAGATGGTGCGGGACCAACTGCCTAGTGTTTTGTTCTCTTGTACATGGGATCATTGTGATCTGTATCTGAATGAACAGAACCTAGCATTTTTATACAGGATAACAGTTTTTTTTCCCTCATGTTTTTAAGTATAGGGCCTAAGGCATCTATTCAATTGTTCACATAGAATTATGTACTCTTTAGGGAAAAAATCATGAACATTATAAAATGATCATATTAATTATAATCAAGTATCTGACTTGTTTTCAGTCAAGTAGACTGTAACTTTACAAAAGTCTATACTTCTTATTAACCAAGCTTTAGCATATAAATGTAAATCCACTCATAGTACATAAAACTATTGTAAAAACTTGTGATTGTTATTATATCATGGAATAAAATACTTCACTAACATAAAATAGATTTTTAAAATCTAGCAAGCAGTTCATGTTATTTCTAAAAAAAAAACACCCTAGATTCTCAAAAAAGTGTTTCTCATTTTTTTACAGCAATTCCTTTAAGATGATTAATATCATATATTTCTAGCACGCCTTTCAGAGAAGACTATAGTTTGTCTCTAACTAATTTAAATTCAAATGTCTTCATAAAACTGAACAAAAATTAGTTATCTTCACTTTAAACCAATTTTTCACAGAAGAGAATACAAAAAGGAACTTCAAAAAGCTCACGGAAAAGGGCCATCATATTTTAATTTCACATTTCCTTGAAGTTTTTGAAGTAAATTCACAGTAATTTCTACTTCGATTTTATTTATTTATGCCAAATGTTATCAGTTTCTTTAAAATAAATTATTCATGACTCATGTACATAAAACCTCTATTGGACTTGTTTTAATCTGATAAAACATGATTTAAAATATACCATGTAGTGATCAGTGTATGTAAGAGAATCGTTTTTTCATTGTTTAAAAATATTTTATAAAAGGTAAATTAAATTTTTATTTATGGACCTTAAAAATGGTTTTGATTTAAACACTTTTTAACTTTCAGAAGTAGCAGTGTGTAGAAATACTATCATTTCCTGAAATTCTACCATCATCATGATCCTGATGACATGATAAATGACAATGAAGAATTTTCAATTCCATCTCTGAAAAAGTAATTTCTTCTCTCCTGATAAAAAAATTACTCTCAAGCCATCTGAGGCAGCCTAATATCTCACTGATAATTTCCAAGATTTTTCTTAACCTTCTCAGGTGAAGACTTTCAAATATCATCATAAATATTGACACTCCTTAGAAATACTGAAATATTTAGTCCTAGAGGATGGAACCAAATTAAACCAGCTACTTCATTCCTTCATAAGACTTTTATACACTTATTCAATAAAATATTTTAAAAATATCGATGAAATGCACATGTTGTTAGGTGCCATCAAGTCAGGTCTCACAGTGACACAGATAAGGATGTCTTGGGCTCCCAAAACATGGGGCCTATGAAAAGATCGAGGAAAAATCAACAGAGAACATCACTCCTAACCAAAAAAAAAAAAAAACAGATTAGAAACACATTAGCAGAGCTAACATCTCTCATAGAAAGAAACAAATACAGATCTTCCACAGAAGGAAATCTTCAGAAGTCTGCTCACAGTAATACAGGAGCTGAGGGAAGCAACCCAGAATAAGAATGCAATGATGTAGGAGATTAAGTCCACAATAGAGGGATGAAATTCACCCACCAAAGTGAACTGCCGGAGCGTAGAGGAGGTAGCAGAAGCCACACACAAAATCACAGAAGCTACGTTTAGGCTTGAGGAGGCAGAGGACCGTATCAGTGAACTCAAGGACACCCAAACAGAACGCAGCAAGGGAGAAAAACAGTCAAGTAGGAAAATTAAAGATACAAAAGGCAGCCTGAGATCAATGACAGATGCTATGAAGAGGAATAACATTTGAATAATCAGTCCACTGGAGCACAACACAACACACAAGTCGAAAGCCAAGATAGCGAAGGAATTTCTGGAATAAAATTTTCCCACCCTAACAAGAGAGAATCAGGCACTCATACAGGAAGCAGAAAGGACGCCAGCTAGACTAGATCCCAATAAGAACATGCCAAGACATATAATAGTAAAAAACATCCAACTTAGAGGAAAAAGAGAAAATTTTAGGAGCAGCTAGAGAAGGGAAGACAGTCACATACAAATGAGCGTAGGTAAGAATATGCTCAGACCTATCAGCAGATACCATGAAGAGGAGAAGAGAATGGAGCAACATTTTCCAAAAGCTGAAAGAAAAAATGCCTCTACAGAATCCTGTACCCTGCCAAGTTATCCATTAAGATAGATTGTGAGATAAAGGTCTTCCAGGACAAGGAAAGATTCAAAGAATATGCTGTAAGACATGCAACCATGAGTAAGATACTGGCAGGCTTACTAAGGCTCCACTAAGAACAAACAGGAGACCACCAAATAGCCCATCTCCATCTAGAAGCCAATCTGCCAGCAACAATTACAAGGACAACAGGGTCTCAGATGGAAAAGAGGACAAGACAGAAACTCCCCACTCAAACACAACACACTGGTATGAAGTGAGATAGGTAAAGACCCAAAACACAAAACAGGGTATGACAACTATGAATCCACAGATAGTGGTAATAATTCTGAATTCAAATGGATTCAACTCGTACTTTAAAATAAAAAGGCTTGAGAACATAATCCATCAATCTGTTTCCTGTAAGAGACACATCTTAAGCACACAGATAAAAATATGCTAAGAATAAAGGGTTGGCAGAAAGTTTACCAATCGAATTGTAACTCCAAAAAGGCAGGGGTGGCTATCTTAATCTCTGACAAAATGGACTTCATCCAAACCATAAAAAGAGACAAAAGGGACACTACATAATGCTCAAAGTTGCAGTAAACCAGGAAGCACTTAGCATATTAAATATCTATGCTCCTAATAATGGTGAGGTGAATTTCTTCAAACAACCTATTAAAAATACGAAAAAAGAAGTCACGGAATCAACAATCATCGTAGATAACTTCAACACTGGTATCAGAGAAAGACAGATCACTGGGAAAGAAGTTCAGTAAAGAGGCCATAGAGCTAAACAATGTAATTAGGCAAAAGGGCCTGATAGACATATATAGTGCTTTCCATCCAAACCCAAAGGATTTCACATTCTTTTCAAATCCACATGCATCTTTTTCAAATGTAGAACACATGTAGGGACACAAGTCCAGCATGAGTAAATTCAAACACATAGATATTATCCAGACATCTTTCTCTGATCACCATAAAGCTGGAGATAAATAAGAGGATGTCCAGATAAGCAAGGTAAACAAATTGGAGAATACAATTGGAACTAATCTCCTGTGACATGAATGGGTATAGGCCCAGATCAGAGAGGATATTAGGAAGTTTCTAGAAACTAACAAGAAAGAGATTCTAATGTGTCAAAATTTATGGGACATTGGAAAGCAGTTATCAGAGGTAGCTTGACATCATCAAATGCATATATGAAAAAAGAAGAGAGGCATATGGCAGATACGTTAACACAAAACCTCCAATGACTATAATAGAATCAGCTGAACAACCCCTCTAAGAGAAAAGAAATAATAAAAATCAGTGCAGAGTAAGACAGTGGGAAGACAAGAAAACAATGTAAAAAATAAATGCAGCTAAAAGCTGGTTCTACGAAAGAATGAACAAAAATTGACAGTCCCCTCGCAAAGCTTACCAAGGACAGAAAGGAGGAAAAATCAATACCCAGGATGAGGGATGAATCAGGGGCAATAACTATAGACTCTAATGAGATTAATAGGATAATAACAAAGTCTATGAAAGTCTGCATTCTAATGAATTCAGAAACATGGATGCCAAAGAAGAATATTTGGAAAAATCAGTCTCTGTGAAAGAATAAATAGAAAGGGTCATTAAAAACCTACCAACAAAAAAGCTCCAGGGCCAGATGGTTTCACAGCAGAAATCTACCAAGCATTCAGAGAAGAGTTGATACCGATGCTCCACAAATTATTCCATAATCTAGAAGAAGATGGAAAACTCCCAAATTCATTTTAAGAAGCCAGCATTACATTGATTCTCAAACAGGCAAAGACCCCACAGATATAGAGAATTACAGACCAATATCTCTAATGAACAAGACACAAAAATCCTTAACAAAATATTGGCCAATAGACTACAAAAGTATATAAAACATATAATCCACCACGACCAGGTAGGATTAATCCCAGGGATGTAAGGATGGTTTAAAATCCAAAAAGCCATCAATATTATACACCACATCAAGAAGAAAAAGGATAAAAACCATATGATAATATCCATAGATGCAGAAAAAGCATTTGATAACATCAACACCCATTCCTAATCAGGACACTCATGAAGACAGGATTGGAAGGTAAGTTCCTCAAGCTGATATAAGCTGTCTATGAAAGACCAATGGCCAACATCATAGTCAATGGAGAAAAGCCCAAAACAATCCCACTAAAAAGGGTACAAGACAAGGATGCCCCCTGTCCCCACTTCTATTCAATATCATTTTGGAGGTTTTGGCTAACAACATAAGACATCAGAAGGACATCTAAGGATCCAAATGGGAGAGGAGGAGGTGAAGCTATCGCTATTTGCAGACAACATGATGCTGTACATTGAAAACCCCAAACGCTCCACAGTTGGAATACTTAGAGTGATAGAGGAATGTGGAAGAGCAGCAGGATACAAGATGGATAAACGGAAGTCAGTAGGTTTTCTATACACATCTGACAGGGCCATGGAAGAGGGGCTTAAGAAGGAAGTACCCTTCACAGTAGCTAAGAACAAACTGAAATACCTAGGAATATATTTAACAAAAAATACTAATGACTTATACAAGACAAACTATAAGCCCCTACTCAGGAAACCAAAAGCAACCTCCACAAATGGAAGAACATCCCCTGCCTGTGGATTGGAAGACTCAACATAGTAAAGATGACAGTCCTTCCTAAAGCACTTTACAAGTTCAATGCTATACCAATTCAAATACTATCAACCTTCTTCAAAGAACTGGAAAATCTGACCACTAATTTCATATGGAGAGGGAAGAAACCCAGAATTAGCAGAGAACTCCTCAAGAAGGACACAGTTGGAGGACTCACCTTACCTAATTTTAATGCCTATTACACAGCTACAGTGGTCAAAACAGTGTGGTACTGGCACAACGACAGACACTAAGACCAGTGGAATAGAATAGAAAGCCCAAGAATAAAACCATCAACATATAGACAACTGATCTTCAACAGGGTTCCCAAAACCATCAAGTGGGAAGCAGATCCCCTTTTTAACAAGTAGTGCTGGAAACAATGGATATCCACATGTAGAAAGATGAAACAAGACGTTTACCTCACTCCATGCACAAGAATAAATTCAGGGTGGATCACAGACCTAGAAGTTAAACCCTAAACCATCAGGACCATCAAGGAGGGAATAGGAACTAACCTCGGAGCACTGGCCCAGGGAACGCATAAGCTCACTGCAATAGGGAAGGGTATATACACAGGTGAACTGGAAATCCAAAAATGTGATCTAATAAGAATAAAGCACTTGTGCACCTCGAAAGACTACACCAAAGGGGGACAAGACAACCCACAGACTTGGAGAAGACTTTTAGTAATGGCACATCAGACAAAGGGCTCAATACTAAAATCTACAACACCATCATGACCTGCAAAAAGAGGAAAAGAGTTAATCACCTAAGGAAGTACGCAAGAGAACTGAAAGGAACTTTCACTAGGGAGGAGACCCATATGAGAAAGAGTTCTAGGTCATTAGCCATAAGAGAAATGCAAATCAAAACAACCATGAGATACCACCTAGCACCCCTGAGGCTAGCCCCAAACAGCAAATCCGAGAGCAACAACTGTTGGAGGGGCTGTGGTGAAGTAGGTACCCTCCTTCACTGTTGGTTGTCGTATTTGTTCAGCCACTGTGGAAAGCAATCTGGCAATACTTAAATAAAATGGAAATTGATCTACCTTATGATCCAGCCATCCGTCTACTGGGCATATACCCGGTAGAAGCAAGAAATAAAACACGGCCCATCACCTGCGCTCCAATGTTTATTGTAGTACAATTCACAATTGCAAAGACTTGGAAACAGCCTAAGTTTCCATTGATAGATGAGTGTGTTAGTAAACTCTGGCACATACACACAATGGAGTACTATGCAGCACTGAAAATCACAGACGATCACATGAAACATGTCATTTCGTGCGAAGAGCTGGAAGGAATCATGTTAAGCAAGGAAAGCTAAACTCAAAAGGACAGGTACAACATGATTCCCCTGAGGTAAGAACAATCGGCATGCAGGAATAGAAGAATAAACATTCATCTCACAATAATCAGGTGGAAATATAGATAGTTGGAGGGAGTGCAGGCCACACCTAGGGAGGTACATGAGACCCCAATGTAAAGAAGGGGAGGGGGGGAGGTGGAGAGAGAAGTAGGGTGGGGAGAAGCCGAGTGAATTGCACCAGGGGAACAGGGCACAAACCCACCCAGGGGGAGAGTATTGGTTGTGACCCCACAGCACTGGAACATGCATACGGACACCACCATGACACGCCAAACCAAGAGGGCAATGTCACGCGCAGAAGAATCCACAAAGAGACTGGACTATATGCCGGCCCCAACCAGAATTAGCCCGACCCCCACCATCGAAGGGAGTACCACCGAAAATGAAAATAGATCGTCTGGTGTGAGAAAGGAACTGACCTCCCACACCACACCCAGAAGGAAGGTGAAGCAAAGGAAAGAGGAATAACAGAGTGGAGCACACCTGGGCCCACCAAGCTCAGAGGATGACAGCCTGGCTCAAAGGGCCCAATGTACAGAGAGGACCATATAGCCGGCCCGACAGTGAGATGTGGCATCCTGCACTGACCCATGGCCCTACACAGGACAGCATTAGAGACATAGTGGGGCATGAGTGACTGAGCTGAACCCACCTCACTGAGGCAAAACACTGGGGGCATACAATGGAGCAGCGGGGGAAGCAGATCAGGGAGGTCCCGAGGGAGTATGAAGGATGGAGTTTGCGGCCAGGACGTGGCACCCTATCAGACTCATCTGGAAAACACTCCTCAAGGTCACCAAGCAGACCTTGAACAGGTCTTGGGGTGGTTTTTTGCTGTCTTTTTTTCTCTTCTTTTAAATTTTGTATATCAGTGACATTTTTGTTTGTTAGCTTGTCAGTGTTTCTGTGGTTCATGCTATGTTCTTATTTGTCACTTCCGTGCTGTCAAAGCCATCCACATTTTTATGCATATATTACTATATCTGCAGGTCCTCCTAGATAAGATAGGCTGGACAAACAATGTGAGAAGAAAATAACGGGACCAACTGTCCTGGACGTGAGAGTGTGGGAGGTAGGGGAAGGGAGGAAATGCTGACCAACCCAAGGACAAGAGAACAACGAGTGGTTCAAAACCAGGGGAGGGAGGGGATGGGAGTACTCATAGGGAGTGACCAAGGGCAAGGTAACTGAGAGGAATTACTGAAACCAGAATGGAGGCTGCACATGGTAGTGGGACAGAAGGAAAACAAGGAAATAGAGGAAAGAAGTAGGAGGCAAAGGGCATACATAGAAGCCTAAATACAGACATGTACATATGTCAATATATTTATGATAGGGGAAATACACCCATGTGCATATATTTATAGGTGTAGTAGTAGGGTAGCAGGTGGATACTGGGCCTCCTAGAGTGCATTACATCAATACAAGAGCACCTTGCTCAGCTAAATGGTCATTTCATGATACCCACCTTCCTGACATGATTGCTGAAGGCAGATGTGTGTATAAGCAAACATGGTGAATAAAGCTGATGGTGCCCAGCTATCAAAAGATATAGCATCTGAGGTCTTAAAGGCTTGAAGGCAAACAAGGGTCATCTAGCTCGGAAGCAACCAAGCCCACAGAGAAGAAGCGCATAAGCCTAAGTGAACACGAGGTGTTGAAGGGATCAGGTAGCAGACACCAGAGAACAAAAACTATCATTGTGTGATCATCTTCCCCACATAAACACTGAAGACGAATGTGTGCATAAGTAAGTGTGGTGAAGAAGGCTGATGGTGCCCGGCTGTCGAGAGATATAGCATCTGGGAACGTAAAGGCTTGAAAGTAAACAAGCAGCCATCTAACCCAGAAGCAACAAAGCCCACCTGGAAGCAGCACACCAACATCACCAACATGTGTGATCATGAAGGGCCAAGGGGACAAGGTTTTTAGCACCAAAGACATGGGGGGGGGGATGGGGAGAATCATATCATCGTGAATGAGGGGGGGGGCGCATGATGGGGACCCAATGCCCATCTCTAGACAACTGGACATCCCTTGCAGAGGGGTAGTGGAGATGAGATGAGTCACTCAGGGTTCAGTGTAGCAATAATGAAACTCACAACCTTCCTCTAGTTATTAAATGCTTCCTCCCCACAACTATCAAGATCCCAATTCTACCTTGCAAACCTGGTTAGACCAGAGATTGCACAGAGGTACAGACGTGATTTCGAAACACCAGGAATCTAGAACAGACGAAGCCCACAGGACCAATGGCGAGAGTGGCGATACTGGGATGGAAAGGGGGAACTGATCACGGGGATCTACATATAACCTTCTCTCTGGGGGATGGGCAACAGGAATGTGGGTGAAGAGAGACGCCGGGCAATGTAAGATAAGATAAAATAATAATTTATAAACTATTAAGGGTTCATGAGGAAGGGGTGAGCGGGGAGGGAGGGGGAGGGAAAAAAGGAAAATGAGGACCTGATTTCAGGAACCCCAGCGGAAGGCGAATTTTGAGAATGATGAGGGCAATGAATGTGTAAATGTGCTTTACACAACTGATGTATGTATGGACCGTGATGAGTTGTATGAGCCCCAATAAAATGATTTAAAAAAAGAAAAGTAGGTGAAAGGTATGCAGTGACTCTGTGTAAATGTGTAAATATACAACAAAAATTTTTATTATGTGATTTCTGGCAATGTTTTAAGTTCTCATATTTTTCCTTTGCTACTAGTAATAGCATCCACTTTGGAATACTGTTGTAATATTTACTTTTGCCAACTTACATGAAATTATATAATGATTTTTTTATGTCTTAAAACATTCTAGGAAAAATTCATAGGGAAATGGTGGACATTAATATGTAAAATGAGTGTGTGTAAAGGGTTATTTGTCCTTGAATTATTGAAAGTAAAATCTTTGGGGCATTGAAGTGAAGTTGAAGAGCAATAAAAACGACATGCAATAATAACATAAATAACACATAAAATTATTTAATTGTTTTATAAGTACTAAGAGTAAAAGGAGGATACCGTATATCAATGAAATTTATTAAATTGGCCTATAGCAATAGGCTTAGACAATTTTACTTGTAACTTCCGATATATCTCAATGCCTTCTTATGTTATATAATTAGTATTAGTATTTGTACCACATATCATCAGAGTTGGGTTGTTTTCATCTAAATAAATGAAATTTAGAACAATAGTAGAACACCCCACATGGCTGCCAAGACTGTAATCTTCATGGAAAGAGTGGGCCACCTCTTACCCTGTGGAAAGAGGGGTAGGCTCCAATGGCTGAACACGGAGATTCTGCACTGCCAGGGCTCGAGAGAAGAATTATAGCCTTTTTACCTGTGCCCAATAAATTGAAACATTTATGGACTGGCTCGTGTTGTGTTAGGAAGAACAACATAAATTAGTCAAAAGTAAAATTCTGTCCTAATCATTAATTGCGTGACTGAGTAAAGACTTAGGAATAGTGCTGATCATGCTTATTCATGCTGATCATAATTCCCTAAAAGAAAAGGCTTGTTCAATTGCTGGATTTCTGCAAAAATTCAATTTGGCAGCTGTCTTTTATTACTTTTGCTTTCACGAGAGCCAGAAAACAGAACTGAGGATATCGTTTTGTTAAAAGAATAGTTGGAAGTTAAATATTAAACACATTTAAGAGTTTCTGCTTATTTTCTGGAGGTGATTGACACAGTTAGGTCCACTGAAAGCCCACTTAGTAGAACTCTGATAGAATATTAGGAAATTAATAATGTCCTGTTTTGTGAATGCTTGTGTTAGAAACAGATTTAGCATTGCTGTTAAACATAACTCATAAAATGACAGCAATTGCAGCAGGAAGGATGCCCATTTTCTTCTACAGCAGCAGTATTTTATCTCCTATTAATCACCTTCTCATACATATTTATTAGGCTCATGATGACATTAAGGCATATGCTAGAGACATTATATTTCAAAATTTAAAAGTTATGTTTTTATTTAACAAAGCCATGAACATTACTCGGAGGAACACATGAAAAGAATTAGCACATGGTTGGAATGTCTTGTAACTACAACAAAAGCAAACCAAATGAAGGCACAAAGGAAAAGAAGCCTTACAGGGGAGAAACAGATAGTGCTTTTCATAAAGGACAGCCTAACATTTGGGAAGAAGGTGAAAAATAGTCTTCAACATCAGAAATATCTTTGCATTGCTTATTAGCAATTTGACAATCAGATAAAAGGCCAACATTTGAGTTAACATATAATGGAAGATGTTAATTTCTCTTAAAGAGATTCATATTTGTGCCCATTGCAAAGGTGGCCCTCAGACTATTAAAAAATGATCGATATCACATTCAAGTAAAATTTGTTGAAGATCATCCAACAAAGCTTGCAGCAGTACATTTGCAGGGAACTGCCAGAAGTTCAGGCCTGATTCAGAAGAGGGCATGGAACATGGATTTGGGGTCAAAGCAGGGAATACCAGAAAAATACTTATTTGTGTTCTATTGACTAAAGCCAATTCATTTAACTGTTTGGCCATAATAAACTATGGGGGATCTTGAAAAGAATGGAAATTCCAGAACACTTAATTGGGCTCTTGAGGAACTTGTATGTGATCAAGAGGCAGTTGTGCAACCAGAATATGGGAATACTGCATGGTTTAAAATCAGGAAAGTCATGTTTGCAGAGTTGTAGCCTCTCACTATATTTGCTCGATCTGTATTATAAGCAAATTATCAGAGAGGTCGCCTTACATGAAGAAGAATGTGGTATCAGAATTGAAGGAAGTTTTATTAACAACCTTTGATATGCAGATGACACACTTGCCTGCTGAAAGAGAGGCAGCTTGAAGCAATTGCTGATGAAGAATTGCAACCTTCCGTACAGATTACAACTCAATGTAAGAAGATCAAAATCCTCAAAACTGGACTAGTAGACAACATCATGGTAAACAGGGAAATAATTGAAATTGTCAAGTATTTTGTCTTGTTTGGACCCATAATCAATGCTCACAGAAACAGTAATCAAAAAGATTCAAAGCGAGTTGTATTAGGTAAATCTGTGCACAAGAACTCTTTAGAGTATTGAAAAGCAAGATACTACTTTGAGGACTAAGGTGCTTCTTAGACAAGTCATCATATTTTCCATTGCTTCATATGCATGTGAAAGCTGGGCACTGAATAAGGAAGACCAGAGACAATTCAATGCATCTGAAGTGTGGTACTGGAGAAGAATATTGAAAGTACCATGGGCTCCTGAGGAAAGCCCTCAAGGAAATGATTTGACATTGCGGCAGCAACAAAGGGCTCAGGCATAGGGACAATTTTTAATCTGGCTAAGTACCATGAAGTGTTTAGTTCTGTTGTACATTGAGTTGCTATGGATTGTAACTGAGTTGATGGCACCTAACAACAGCATCAACAACAGCAAAATCCCAAATAAGCCAACAAGGATTGTGGACATAAATTATTATTGATTGAATTGCAGCCTGCTCTCAACGGAAAACATGGAAGTCCTAAACCTTGTATCTGTTAATATGACCTTGTTTGAATAATGGGGTTATCTTTTGTTGTGTTTATGTTTTTCAAATAAAACTAGAGATATTTGGTGTTTTACTAAAACCAATTATTTCTGAGTGGTGCCTTATAGAAAGAACAGAATAAAAACAGAAACATAGATGGAGGAAATTAGACACTAAGGAACATAAAAAAATACCAGGGATCTCAAAAGAATTCATTTTCTTCAGGACCAGGGGTGTGAGGGGCGATACTGGGAGAGTAGAGGGTGAGTGGGTTGGAAAGGGGGAACCTATTACAAGGATCTACATGTGACCTCCGCCCTGGGGGACGGACAATGGGGAAGGGGGTGAAGGGAGACACCGGATAGGGCAAGATATGACAAAATAATAATCTATAAATTATCAAGGGCTCATGAGAGAGGGGGGAGCGGGGAGGGAGGTAAAAAAAAGAGGACCTGATGCAAAGGGCTTAAGTGGAGAGCAAATGCTTTGAAAATGATTAGGGCAAAAAATATACAGATGTGCTTTATATAATTGATGTATGTATATGTATGGATTGTGATAACAGTTGTATGAGCCCCTAATAAAATGTTTTTTTTTAAAAAAGAATGCATTTTCAAAATGTATATCTTTGAAGAAGAGAACGGTTATTGCCTGACAACTGTAAAGATTAATGTAAAAATTCAGCCATGGACCTTGTTAGTTGTCTGGTGTTCCTTGGTAGGTATGCCCTTGAAATCCTTGAAACACAGATAAAATTTTAAGCGTAAAAACTAATTTGTTTTTATTATTTGAAGTTAATGGATATATTTTTAAGTTACTATTTAGTTTTGCTTTCATTTTATAGTAGTGTTGCATAATCTGGTGTCAATTTGGGACTGGAGAGGATTAAGAGTGAAGGGGTGGATTCTAGTCTGTCAATTGATTCATAGCCAATGAGGCCTCTGTGTGGGCATGGCCTTCTCCTGAGAATTCTGGGAACTCCTCTATTTTCTCCTTGGAGGCAGAAACACACACACTCTCTCTGCTCACTCCCTTGGAGACATTTCTGAGAGAAGTTACATGGACCTGGGAGCGGAAGGAACTATGTGGAGACCCCTGCAAGCGTTGAGATGCTTACCATGCCACTGGATCCACAAGACTTCCTACCATTGGCCTTTGATTTTCCTGCATTTGGTATCGTTGCACATGTTTCGTGAGTCTGAAGAGGGTTTTATAGATTGGTATTAGACATATGGGCTAACATCAGACTTATGAACTTGATCTGTACTGGTCTGGGATATATTATGAGTATCAATGGATTTGTTTCTCTAGTTTACCCAGACTAACATAAGAAGCCTATCTTTTCCTCCAAATCTGGTATCTTCATTCAGACTGTGAGGTTTTAGCTGCAAAGTACTTGCCCAAACACTGATTACATTTTCTGCTACTCCTCCCATCCATGTTCTTCATGATTATGTGCAGCAGACATTGTACTATCATTACAACTGATATTAAGGTATAAGGGAGATATGTTATCTCTGCCATTTCAGCTTTCAAGAAGTAAGAACTCTTTCTTTTTTCTGTTATTTTCTGCTGACTGGTTGTTGATGAAAAAGAACCAGAAAAAAACAACAACAAATAAACAAAAGTCACTGTCATCAAGTAGATTTTGACTCATTGTGATCCTGTCCTAATAAGTAGAACAGTCCCTGTGATTTTCCAAGCTTGTAACTCTTTACAGAAGTAGAAAGTCTCATCTATATGCCAAAGAGAGCCTGGTCGGTTTGAACCGCTGACCCCGTGTTCCACAGCCCAATATATAATCCATTATGTCACCAGAGTTCTAATGATAAAGTCCTATAAAATGTGAGACTAGAAGGATGAAAGGAGCCTGGATACCTAAATGTCAACATGGATGAGAACCCCAGAAGAAAAGCATCATGCTTGCTAAAGTAGAGGGCTGAAAAGGGGAAGATACTGGCAGAGAATAAAATAGGAAGGCACTGGGCAAAACGGATTGACAATAGTGGCTGCGAAAACGGGCTCAAGGGTAACAACTGAGGAGGGCAAAGCACAAGGTAGTGTTTTGTTCTGCTGTATTTAACAAATAATGACACCTCTTTTGGATTCATTAGTATAAGAAGCTTTAGTTAGCAGGCAGTGCTTTCCAGAGTGTCCTTTCGGGCACAGCACGGCCAGTGTGCTCTTCGTGTGCTGTGCATGACCTGCAACGGGAGTCATTTTGACAGTGCTTCATAGACACGGTGAATGAAGAAAGAAACATTGTAGAACATTCATTAAACTTGTGTTCAGCTTTGTCTGACTCATGAACAAACATATAACTGGCATGTTCTTAGAAAATATCTAGCTTTTGTGTTTCTCCCCATGGCTTCCTGAAAGAACATTCCAGGCTGTTTGAATGTTGGTTGCATAACAAAGCTCTGACAGTTCTGAGAACAAGGGTTAATATCACTTAATAATATGTCTGCAATTGCAACTATTTCATTTCATCACACGGACAACACACTTCTGCTGCTATGTCCTATGGGACCAGTTTTGGTGAACTTTAGCACTCATAGCTAGCCCCAGAGCTTTGATGTATAAATCCCTTTGTGCTATTCATTATTCTTTATTACCAGCATGCTTTAGTTAAGTTATAATAAATTTTCCAAAATACTGTAAAGTTTCTATTTTTAATTTGAATCTAGTAGGAAAGAATTGCCAATACTTTCTTTAATCAAGACATCTTCCTATAAATTGGATAATTATTTCAGTCTGAAATTTTCTTTTTTAGCAACATCATGATCCAAATGATATATATTTTCAATTGATAACAAATGTACCTGAAATTGATAAAGCTGAAACCACGGAGGCTAATGCTCACAGAAGTCAATGTAATCCTTGAGGCATTTTGACACATTATTACATGTATAGCAACTTTTTTTTTTCAAAATTATGAGAAATAACACTACTTTTAGTATCTTATTAAAGAGCTCTGGAACATTTTAACCATTGTTTATAACTAAAGAAAATATTATATGGGAATAATTATTATAATGCCAATTTGCTCTTTCAGATAAAGCTAGCAAGGCTTTGGGTATTATATTTCAAGAAAGCCCATTAAAATTTAGATTTTACATAAGTATACTTTATGAAAATGCTTTCAGCTCATGCCGTTAAATTTAGGATTAAAGATTGCAGGGAAAATAAAGAATGATATTTATCTAGTCAATTCTTCTCCTCCATTGAACAAATATTTCAAACAAAACAAACAAGTAAAGAAACACCAATTGACTGAATCTAATGAGTTTTACATTTGGGTGCCCTCAATTCCACAAATACTTTTAGAAATACCTTCTATATTTCAACTCATTATTCAATTATATGAAATAAAATATGTGAGAAGAGAAAATTACTGGGTGTTATTACACTCTAAATATGATGTTTAACACAGCAACAACAAACAAATATGTTCCTCTACAGGGATCCTATGATTTAGGTCAATTATACTCTCGGGAGGGAAAAGTCCTGCTGAATTTGGAGTCTGTTGAAATGCTCAAGTTACTTTTCTCATGTTTTGGGTTTGAGTAAAAAAAAAAAAAACAAGATCCCATTATGTAACAATCCAAAGGGACTGTAATGGACCTGGGGAAATGCAATCCATATGCTTGGGAACCTTCTCCAATGAAATCACCAAGTCTCTGTTCAAAGTATTTTGGCCATTTACAATAAGAGGATGGCAGATAAGCATATAGCCCACATGGGAAAATAATGCAAATTTTACAGGATTCTTGTTGATGAAATATTTTACTTACAAATATTTGCATTTTTCCTAATGTTGAAAGAATATTTATCAAATGCAAGATATTACAGCATTTTTGCTAATACAGACTCTAAAACTTAACGAGTATGGTTTACTACTAAGTAGTTAAAATTTATTTTCTTTAGTGTGAATGTATCTATCTCCAAACAATTATTCAAACATGCAAATCTTACTGTAAACAAACTAAACCTTGGCACAAAACTTCCAAATATGATAAATCCATTACTACTGTCCTACTGTCCTTAGCAAATGTTGCATTTAGGTAAATTATGTAAGTGTTTTATGTTTGGTGCCTTTAAAAATAGCTATCAAATACATTCTTCATAGCATCTCATTTGAGTTGAAGCTGGAATATTTATACTCATGAAAATATTTTAAAGAAGAGTTGATATTTCCTTCTTAGGGTAAGATCATTTATTCCAACACCCATGACTCATGTACTCATCTCAGGCATTAAACAACTGTTTAGAGAGAAAAAAATCCTGTGGTATTGGTTGAATCACCTATGTTGTAATTTGCATTCATCACACACACAGCTGGACGTGAGTTATCCTTTCTCCTTTGCAAGTGATCTCAGTTAACTCCATTCTCCAAGTGAGGCAATCTTCAGGGGCTGTGGCTTCCCAGGGAGTTTGAATATATTGCTTAACTATACTTATGGGTATTAGAACTCTCCCTTATGTTTTCTGAGAATAGTTTTTCCTCTTCTTAGCTAAGAGTGAAAGAATTTTAATAGACATTTCTGGTGTAGAAATTATTGATTCAGACAACTATAAACGTAAATGCTGTAGGAAATTACAAACAGTGGAACAGTGGAACAGCATTTGTCATTCCTAAAGAAAGTCACTTAGCTACTTTAGTAATAGACAAACTTGGCTGGACACACAAGAAAGCGTAAATTGCAAGGTAATGGTTAGGGAACAGAGTGTGTTTACTTGTATAAACATTGGGCTAATTTTTATTATGATGAATATACTTGAATATGAACACAGCTATAGTGGTCAAGGAACATATTTGTTCAATTCTATATTGAAAATGAAAAAAACATGAAAGGATAAAATATTATTTCTGAAAAACTGCACTTTCATGTTTTCCTTTGTTGGAAAGAAAGAGCACTTGCCCTTTCTTGTGCCCTTTCACTGCCATTATGTAAATGTATCACCGTGCAGTAACTTTGCACACAAGTCCTTGTGACTCAGTGGTTAAAACCTGCCGCAGCTGACCCACAGCTTGTGAGTTACCACACTCCTATGGCTCCATGGAAGAAAAATGTGGCAGTCAGTGTCCATAAAATGTTACAGCCTTGGATACCCTATGGGACCATTCTACCCTGTCCTACAAGATCTCTGTGAACTGGAATCCTCTTGGCAGCCATGGGTTCACATTTGAATCCGGCAACTGTTGTACAGAGATAAGATGACCAGTTTGTGCAAAGGCAGAATAGAGGCATGGGGTTTAGATTCTGGAATTCAAATGATTTGTGGCCCTCTCTCAACTTCCAGAGGGAAAAAACACACAGATATATTCAGAAATGGGTTAGACCGATGGGCATTTGAATGAAGCACTGCTTGTGGAAAATAAGCTGCACCAACAAAAGAAGCAGAAATCCCATTTTCCCTCAAAAGCTTGCCATTTGTGTCCTAGAAGGAGCATGGCCTGGCATCAGGCAAGTAGAACTGCATTGCTGCGGCCATAAACAAAGTCTGCAATGTTGCACCCTGAGAATCTCTTTATAAATAGAGATAATTGTGCTATTATACAAAAGATTGTATGGAAGTGTTTGAAAAATAATGAAATGCTGTAACTGGCATTTGTGTCACTAGATTCCATTGAGTCAGCTCCGACTTATAATGACTTTGAGCACAACAGAACCAACCACTGATGGTCCTGAGCCGTCCTTAAGATGGGCCATCCCTAGGCCTGAGTCCATTGTTGTAGCCACTGTGTCCATCCATGTGGATGAGGGCCTTCCCCTTTTTTGCTGTCCCCCACTTTACTAAGCATGACTTACTTCTCCGGAGATTGAGCTGATGAGGAGGTACCCTCCCCAAATGGATTTTTTTTCAAAGCCATGGTTTTTGTTGTTGTTGTGGTTTGTTTTTTTCATTTGTAAACAAAACAACCTTAATACCTTCAAAGTAATCTCCATCACACTTAATGCATTTGTCAAATCTGAGATTCCATTCTTGGAACATTTTTCAAACTCATCTGCTTGGATTGCTGACAGCACCTCCCTCATTTTTTTCTTCACCTATTCTGTGTTGTCAAATCACTGTCTTTTCCATCTCTCTGCATTCATGGAAACAAAGAGAAGTTGCAAGTCAAAAGAAGAGTGAGGGTAGTTGAGTAAGGTGCATGGGGGAAGAGAGGCAAGCTGGGTTTTTTGGCCCCAAACTGGCACACTGAGATAGCTGTGTGAGCAGATTGGTTGTCTTGGTGGCAAAACCAGTCCCCAGTCTGCCACAAAGCAGGCCTCTTTTTGTTATACACTGTATTTTGCACTCTCAGGAAGCAAAGTTGTTATATCTGCACATCAAAGGTTATTAAAAAGCCTTCCTCCAATCCTGGAACCACATTTTCCTTCATATAAACCAGTCTTTCTGATGACTTTCTCATCACAGAGATTAAACATGTACAGTGAGAGGATATAACTCTGATGCATACCTTTCCTGATTTTAAGCCATGCTGTAATCTCTTGTTCTGTTTACATCACTCCTCTCGATGCATGTGCAATGTTTGAAAGAGGACAATGAGGGGTTTGGAAGTGTCCTTTTCACAGTTATCCATAGTTTATTATGGCCACAGGGTCAAAGGCTTTGGCATAATCAATGAAATACAAGTAAGCATATTTTTGGTATTATATCTGCATTGTGCCAAGATCTATCTAACATCAGAAATCATATCCCCTGTTCCATGTCCTCTTGTGACTCAGGCCTGAACACTTGAAAGTTCCCTATAAATGTACTGTTGCAACTGTTATTTGAGGATCTTCAGGAAAATTTTACTTGCAGGCCAGATCAACGATATCATTCTATAGTCTGAACATTCTTTTTGGTCACCTTTCTTTGGAATGGATACAAATACAGATCTTTTCTAGCCAGTTGGCCAAGTAACTATCTTCCAAATGTCCTGGCATAGATGAGGGAGTGCTTCCAATACTTCATCAGCATGTTGAAATATTTCATTTGGTATTCCATCAATTCCAGAAACCTTATTTTGGCTAAGGCATTCAGTGTCACTAGAATTTCTTCCTTCGGTACCAAATGTTGTCATCTGAAATGGTGGAATGTCTACTAGCTGTGTTTAGTAAAGTAACTCTGTGTATTTCTTCCATCTTCTCTTTCTTCCCTTCATGGTTCCTGCATCAGTCAATATTTTGCTCACAGAATCTTACAAAATTACCATTCGTGGCTTGAATTTTCTTGAGTTCTTTCAGTTTAATATAAGCTGTGTTCTACTCCCTTATTTTTCTACTTCTAGGTTATTACCCATTTCATAATAATATTTGGCATTATCTACCATGGAAATTTCCTATTTAGCTATTGGCTTCATCATTTCTTCCATTTACTTTAACTACTCTATGAGTAAGGGCAAGTGTCCGAGTCTCTTCATACATTTTGATATTTTTTGCTTTTAATGACCTTTTAATTTCTTCATCATTGATGGTCTTGATGTTCTACCACAGTTCATCATATCCTTTGTTATTAGTGTTCAATGAGTCAACCATGTTCTTGAGATGTTCTCCAAATTCACATAGAATTGACTCAAGACTCAGCTTGAATTTTGGCTCTCGTGGACTTGTTTTAATTTTCCCCAGCTTTATCCTGAATTTACATGTTCCATAGTCAACCCCTGGTCTAATTTTTGCTGCTGATATTGAGCTTCCCCATTGTTTCTTCCACAGATGCAGTCAATTTGATTTCTGTGTATTGCATCTGGGAAAGCTATTAATAAGGGCATTTTCTATGAATAAAGTGTTGTTTTTAAAAATTCTATCATGTGATCTCTGTCTTCATTTCTTTCACCAAGTCCATATTTTCCAACTACTTCTCCCTCAGCTTTGTTTAGAACTTTTGCATTCCAATTGCCAATAATTATCAATTAATCTTGATTGTATGTTTGATCATTTTTCTACTAAAGTCATTGGCAGAATTCTTCAATTTCTGCATTACTAGCTTTATGTTTTTTTTCCATGATTTGAATCATCATTGTACTGATTGGATTTCCTTGAAAGCTGAGATAGATATTATACTATTACAGACAGGATTGTATTTAATGATTGATTTTGCAAGGCAGCCTTTTTCTAACTATTATTGCCACTCATTAAAATACAATTGATTGTTAATAATAATTATTAATAATAAATAACCATTAATATTACTAATACAATTGATTGTGTTATTCTTAGCATAGTAGTGTTCTTGATTTAGGCATGCCAAATTTGACATGCTTTTTAAAAAATGTAGTTAAATCAAAGTAAGTGTGTTAGTCTGGGTTGACTAGAGAAACAAATTCATAAAACTCATATGTGTTTAAGAAAGCTTTATATACAAGAGCAGTTGAATATTGAGAAAACATCCCAGCCCAGTCCAGATCAAGTCCAGAAGTCTGACACTAGCACATATGTCCGATAACAATCTGTAAAGTCCTCTTCAAACACACAAACACATGCGATGACACAAAATGTAGGAAAATCACAGGTCACGTGGTGGAAAGTTTTGTGGATCCAGTTGTGGTGTAAGCATAGCAGCGCTGGCACGGATCTCCATGTGGCTCCTCCAGCTCCAGGGCTCTAGCAGAACTCCATGTGTCTTGTCAACAGGAATGTCTTGCAGGGAGTGAATGAGTGGTCTGCCTCCAGAGAGCTATTTATCTCCTTGGTGGCTCCAAATGAGCCATCAAGCTGCGACCTGATTGATGGCTAAACTCCACCCCTCAACTCTTCAGTCTCAAGTTGACAACAGATTACACAACTACCACCGCAAGTATGTGTGACATGCAACATTCGATAGCATGTGATGTTTGTTTGATAATTTGATTAGCCACCATCAATAGAAGACTCATATAGTTACAAAGTGTGTGCTTCATAAAAATAAACAACAAAGATGTATGTGCAAGAACACTAAGAAAGTACTAATTAGTGAATTGATAATAAAGTAAAAATAATGTGAAAACCTACTGCCATCAAGTTAGTTCTGACAGATGGAGACACTATATAGCAGAATAGAAATGCTCTTTTGTGTGTCTGATACCAATCTATAACATCCTCTTCAGACTTACAAATCACGTGCACTGACGCCAAATGTAAGAAGATCACAGGCCACTGAGTGGAAAGTTTTGTGGATCCAGTTGTGGTTAGGGGAGTAGACAGTTTTGTGTTTTTCCCTTGAAGTTGCTGGTAGTTTTTAGCCCCAAATCTTGTGATTAGCAACTCATCATGTGAATCAACAATAATGTATAGATAGTGTGCATTTATTTCATTCTAGTCATTAATTTTTATCGAGAAAATATATTGATTTATACAATATGTAATTAAATTTTTTTGTAAAATTAAAAATGAACATGGCTCATATGATAGCTGAAATTAACTGAAAATGTATAGGTATAATAGCCACTCTGGTAATTTTTATGGATTGAATTAGATTCCCCCAAAGATATACTGAGTTTATAATTCATTGTACTTGTGAATAAGAACTTGTTTAGAATTAGAATCTTTAAAATATTACAACTTAAATTAATATGATACTTGGAATTATACTTGTCTCTATGAATCTCTTTCAGTGATTGTTCAGGGATCTGTATCCTAAATTTCTTGACATTTTTAAAATTAAAAGATCATTTCATTGAGGGCTCTTATAGCTCTTGTAACTTTCCATACATCAATTGTATCAGCATATTTGTACATGTTGTCATTATATTCTAAATATTTACTTTCTATTGAACCCTTAGTATCAGCTTTTATTTTTCCCTCCCCCCACTCTGACATTTTTTATTATTGTTATAGGTCATCAATTTATAGTAATTCTATGTATAACAAAACACTGCCGTGTCCGAGTCATCCTACAATGTTGTTCGGTTGCTACACTGCATCAATCTATTATGTCAAGGATCTTCCTCTTTCTGCTGGCCTTCTGTTTTACCAAGCATGATGTCCTTTTCCAGGAACTAATCTCTCCAAATAACATGTCCAAAGTATGCGAGATGAAATCTTACCCTCCTGAAATATTCTGGTTGTACTTCTTCCAAGACAGATATATTTTTCTTTTGGTATTCCATGGCATTTTCAGTATTCTTCACTAGCACCATAATTCGAATATGTCCACTCTTCTTTAGTCTTCTTTATTCAATATACAGCATTCACATGCGTATGACGTGATTAAAAGTACCATGGCTTGCACCCTGGTGGTGTAGTGGTTATGTGTTGGGCTGCAATCCAGAGTCAGCAATTTGAAAACACCAGTTACTCAGGAGAAACACTGGGGCATCTACTCCCATAATCAGTTTCAGTCTTGGACACACTTAGAGGGGTTGCTATGAGTCAACATTGACTCTGGCAGTGAGTTTGGTTATGATTTGGGGTTAGGTGCTTCTTCATCCCCAAAGGGATATTATTAATCTTCAATGTTGTAAAGGAGATTTTGTGCAGCAGATTTTTCCAATGCAATGCATTGTATTATTTCTTGACTACTGTTTTAATGAGTATTGACTGTGGCTTCAGCAAGATTAAATTCTTCAAAATTTCAAACTTTTCTCCATTTATCATGATGTTGCCTTCTGATTCAGCTTTGAGGAGTTATATTTTCTTTACATTGAGTTACAATCTATATTGGAGATTATAGTCCTTCATCTTCACCAGCAAGTGCTGCAAGTTCTTTATACTTTCAGCAAAGTTGTGTCATCTGTATAGACTTCCAAATTTCTTTCTATTTTGTTTTAGAAAACATTTTCTTTTTTAAAAATAATTTTATTAGGGTCTCATACAACTCTGTTCATAATCCATACATATATCAATTGTGTAAAGCACATTTGTACATTCGTTACCCTCATTATTCTCAAAACATTTGCTCTCCACCTAAGCCCCTGACATCAGCTACTCATTTTTCCCCCTCCCTTCCCACTCCCCCTCCCTCATGAGCCCTTAATAATTTAGAAATTGTTATTTTGTCATATCTTGCACTGTCCAATGTCTCCCTTCATCCACTTTTCTGCTGTCCATCACCCAGGGAGGAGGTTATATGTAGATCCTTGTATTTGGTTCCCCCTTTCCAACCCATCCTCCCATCACACTAACGGTGTCGCCACTCTCACCACTGGTCCTGGAGAGATCATCCTCCCTGGATTCCCTGTGTTTCCAATTCCAGTTCTTGGCATAGTGCTTCTAGCCCTGCAGCAGATTTTGAAACATTTCAATTGATATTAATGGGGCTTTGTTTTTCCTAATGCTATCATTGCAACTTTGACTTTTTCCTTTAATAGCATCAGCCCTTATCACACATTATCTCTTGAAATGGTTAAATGCAAACCAATTCTTTTTGATGCGGTGACCGTATATTCTTTCTATCTTCTTTTGATGCCTTACGCATCATTCCATATTCTGCCATAAAATTCTTTAATACGGCAACCCCAAGCTTGAACTTTTCCTTATGTTCTGTAAGCTTGAGAAATGCGGAGTATGGTCTTCACTTTTGACTTTCTAATTCCATGTTAGAAACACTTAAACATTTAATTATGATACTTTACTTTGTCCTCTGGATCTGACTTCTAAAATGTTCTCTCTGCTCTTTTACTTCATGATTTATTCTATTTTGTTTAGTTACTGTAACTTCAGGATCAAATCTCAGAGTATATCTGACACCCACTTTTTCCTTTCTTTTTTTAAGGACCTTTTTCACGTATATTGGTCTTTGTTCATTAGTATTCAATGTGTCAAATCTCTTCTTGTGACACTTTATAAATTAAGTGGAATAAGCATAATGATATATTTTGGGTCTCATGGACTATTTTAATTTTCTTCAACTTGAACTTGTATATGAGTAATTAATTACTGATCCATATCAGCTTGTTTTGGTTGATGATATTGACCTTCTTCAATTTCTCTTCCCACAGATGTGATCTATTTGATTCTTGTGTATTCTTCCTGGTGAAGTTCATGTGTATAATCCCCATTTATGTTGTTGGAAGAAAAAAGATATTTTCAGCTAATAAGTCATTGGTCTGCAAAATTCTATCATGTATTTTCTAGCTTCATTTTTAAAACCAAGATCCTGTTTTCTAACTACTGACCCTCCCTCTTTATTTTCAACTTTCACATTCCAACCACCAATAATTTTAAATGCATCTCCATTGTATGTATAAAAAATTTCAGACTGAATGTTAGTGGCACTTTAAGATCAATCTTGGAATATTCTCTTTGATGTTGAATGTGATGCTATTCTTCATCCATATATCATTCTTACAAGTAAATCCTATGCTTCTCTGATTAAAAATGGTCAATACCAGTCCATTTAAGATTACTAATAATTTGTATATTGATCTTTACAAATTACATTATGTGTTTTTTATTTTTATAAATTTTGTTTTATACTTTATGTTTTTCACTCTTCTGATAATTAATGGGTGTTCGCAGGCATTTCTTTCCTATATGAGTCATGACCCATTAGTAAATATAACTTCTGAAGTGATTGCTCCAGCCATGTCATTCAGACTGAGTCTGTGGTCGCAGCTCATCCCCAGTCATTCTTTGACTGCTTTCCAAGATGAGGGGTTATGTTCCTGTGTATGTCAGGCAATGTTTTTCTGGGTGCTATTTATGATGTTTTCATTGGCTAATTCTTCTAATGTGGCATTACTAGTCTGTCTTAAACTAGAATCACCACTGATAGCTGTTTACCATGGGTGATTCTGCTGGTATTTGAATACAAGTGGAATAGATCTCAGCATTAGAGCTGCCGACAAGCCACCATAGTAGGACACACCGGTATACATTACGCTGTTCTTAGTGTGTTTACATTTATGGATCAAACTATAATCCTGATACATTTTGTTTTTCTTTTTCTTAATTAAAAGATTGTTTTATTAGGAGCTCTTGCAGCTCATAAAAATTCATACATCAGCGCTTCTCAATCTGTGGGTTTCAACCCCTTTAGGGTTGAACGACCCTTTCACAGGGGTCGACTAAGACCATCAGAAAACCTAAATATTTCACAATAGATAATTACATATTGTTTTATGATTAATCACTATGCTTTAATTATGTTCAATTTGTAACAATGAAAATAGATCCTGCATATCAGATATTTACATTACGATTCATAACAGTAGCAAAATTACAGTTATGAAGTAGCAACAAAAGTAATATTATGGTTGGAGGTCACCACAATATGAGGAACTGTATTAAAGGGTTGCAGCATTATAAAGGTTGAGAAATACTGCCATACAGCAATTGTATCAAACATATGTGTACATATGTTGCCATCATTATTTTCTATTGAGCCCCTGGTATCAGCTCCTCTTTTTTCCCCTCTCTCTCATTCCCACCCTCATGACCCCTTGATAAATTATGAATTATTATTTTATACCTTACATGGAACACCATTTCCCTTGCCCCATGGTGTCTGTTGTTCATCTCTCTGGTGGGTGGTGTGGTTATGTGTCTATCATTGCAATCGGTCTGCCTTCCTCCTCTCCCCACCTTCACGCTACCATCCTGTTATCGTGACTCCCATTCCTGTTCCTGGATTCTGTGTGTCGTGAGCTCTTATCTCTGATATTTTTACCTGTGCACATGCTTCCGGTCAACCTGTAGTAAAAGGCAGTACTGGGATCATGATGGTATGAGGTAAGGAAGCTTCAAGGAACCAGAGGAATATTGTGTGCTTCTTCGGTGCTATATTGCGCTTTGGTTAACTCATCCCTTCCTTGTGACACTTCTGTTAGGGGATATCCCATTGACTACAGGTGGGTTTTGGGTTTCTGTCCGGACCCCCTTCATTCTCAACAATATGTTTGTTTGTTTGGGGTCTTTTGATGCCTGTAACTTGATCTCATTGACACCTCATGATCACACAGGCTGGTGTGTTCTTCCATGTGGGTTTGTGGCTTCTTAGCTAAATGTCTGCTTGTTTAACTTCAAGCTTTGAAGACCCCAGACACTTCATCTTTTGATAGATGGACACCATCAGTTTTCTTTACCATATTTGCTTATGCACCCTTTTGCCTGCAGTGATTGTGCCTGGAAGGTGAGCATCATAGAATGTCAGCTTATGAGAACAAAGTGTTCTTGCATAGAGGGAGGGCTTCAACAGAGGCCCGAAGTCCATCCACTACCTCAAGGGAGACACTGAGATGTAATACTCACCAATAACACCAATAAAAATCTAAAAGTTCAACCTGCTTCTACTGTCATGAAAGTCATGTCATTATAAATTTCTTGAAGAATATAATAATACCACTTTGCAAGTCAGACTAGGTATACAATTGGACAAACTGTTCTAGTCTTATTAAATTTATCATGCCCTTATTCTTTATTTTAACATACTTGCTAAATCTGAGTTAATGCCATCACATACTCATTTTTCCCTTGTCTGGTGCTTTGGCCTACTCCAACTTCTGCTGAATGACTCTCAGGTACTATTTTTGACATGCTTGTTTTTTTGAGAAAAAATACTCAAGTTATGTCCCTCCAAAAATGACATTGTACTGTTGACCCTTACTCCTTTTCAAAAAATCACATTCTCCCTTCACTTACCCCTTGTCTTCCTCTTTTAGCACTTTCCCTTAGCCAGTGGGATTTGGGGAACATAATTCATTGCACTTTGGTGTGTGAAGTACAAAGGTGACTGCTTCCTTTATGACAGAATGCATTTCTGGAAATATGCAGTCCACATTGACTGTTGGAGTCATCAAACTGTCTATGATGGTGGTGCAGTTATTGCACAATACTGTGAAAATGAAGAGCCTGGGGAATAGGGAGGTAATGTCTTGTCCAAGGTTGCAGAGTTAACTGAAAATTGTGTGATTCTAATGTAGGAGGGCTAGTTTCAAATCTTGCAGGTCACTAAATGTAATCTTTTCTTTGACAATCTTTGTAAAAGATTCTGAGAATATTCTGTGACATTATGAAAATAAAAATGTTAAATTGGAATTTCAATTATGTGCCTTTTGTGTGTTGTGTGTGTGTGTGTGTGTGTTACCATAGGTAAGCCCTTGATTGCTAACTGAAAGATTGAGAATTCTCTTGGCTGTGCAGGAGAAAAATCTGGATATTTTATCCTATAAAAATATTGCTGTTGAGGTATCAGGCATCATCAGAACAAAAAATCTTGTCAGAGTGAATGAGGCTGGAAGTGCGGAGTGGAGATCTAAAGCACATTTGTAGGCCACTGGACATCCCCTTACAGAAGGGTCTCGGAGAGGAGACGAGCCAGTCAGGGTGAGATGTAGCAACAATGAAAAATTCAACTTTCCTCTAGTTCTTAAATGCTTCTGCCTACCCCCCCTCCCTACCATCATGATCCCAATTCTACCTTGCAATCTGACTAGATCAGAGGATGTACACTGGTACAGATAGGAACTGAAAACTCAGGGAATCCAGGGCAGATGATCCTCTCAGGATGAGTGGTGTGAGTGGTGATACTGGGAGAGTAGAGGGAGGGTGGGTTGGAAATGGGCAATTGATTACAAGAATCTACATGTGACCTCCTCCCTGGGGGATGGACAAAGAAACGTGGGTGAAGGGAGACATTGGGCAGGGCAAGATATGACAAAATAATAATTTATAAATTATCAATGGTTCTTGAGAGAGGGGGAAGCGGGAAGGGAGGAGAAAATGAGGATCTGATGCCAGGGGCTTAAGTGGAGAGCAAATGTTTTGAGAATGATGAGGGGAATGAATGAAGAAATGCGCTTTACACAATTGATGTATATATGGATTGCGAAAAGTGTTGATCTTGTAAAAAAATATCTTTCTTATACCAAACCAGCAACAAAAATAAATAAAAGAATTACAAATCGGATTAGACCAGAACATGCACACTGATACAGATAAGAGCCCACTACACAGGGAATCCAGGGTAGATGAACCTCTCAGGGCCAACAAGGAGAGTAGAGCTACCAGGAAGATTAGGGGAGCATGGGGAAAGACAAGGGGAATCAAGCACAAGGATCCACTAGAACCCCCTCCCAGGGGGATGGAAATGGAAAAGTGGGTGAGGAGTGATGGAGGATGATGTAAGATGTGGAGAAAACAATCTATAACTTATCAAATGTTTGTGAGGGAGGGTGGGAACAGGGAGGGGAAAATGAGAAGCAGATATCAGGGGCTCAAGTGAGAAGAGAATGCATTGAAAATGATGATGGTGGCATATGTGCAAATGTGCTTGACACACTGGAGGAATGTATGGATTGTGATAAAAGATGTAAGAGCCCCCAATAAAAGTGTTTAAAAAAAACTACACTCTAGAAAACCCCATAGAGCTGTTCTACTCTATGCCATGAGGTTTCTGAGTCAAAATTGACTTGAAAGCATCTGAGTATACCATCTACGTAATCTATATGTGTATCGATGTAGCTATAGTTACAGCTCTATCTATCTGTACATATGCATTCCTGATTTTCATTATATTCAAAAGTAAGCTGACAAGGAGGGTATTGCAAGACAGATTCCCATCCTTGCACATCGCAACTGCCAGCTAGTTGTTTAGCTCTTTTATTTGCACATGCATATTTTACCCACAGTTTAAGCGAATGCAATTCTATTTGAAAGAATATGAAACTTTTTAGCATGTGAAAGATCTCAGGTCTCGAGGCAGCTTATTAATGTATTTATTTAATAAAAAGGCATTCAAAGAAATATTAATTCAAACATCCTAAAATTGTACACAGAAAATATAACATATAGAATACCAATATTCTTTAACATACATTGTATGTGAATAATATTTATAAGATATATTAAGTCTGTAACAACACATTGTCAGGTACAATTTTTCAGCATTAGATTATCTATTCATTTTAGAATAAACAGTTCTAAATTTGATATTGTATTGATAATGGGTACAGTATTAGGTCAATGCTATTAGATAACGGTTTCATTTAATGTTTGAGATTATTTTGTTTTCTCTTACATGGTGTCACAAGTTATAATGACCTTTTCACAGTGTTGCTGTCTGGAATCATACTTTGTTACAACTCAAAATTCACTGCCATTGAGGCAGTGCTGACTCATGGGGATGCTGGGGCTACTCAGACTACAGCTGTTTACAGAAGTAGAAAGCCTAGTCTTTCTCCCACGGAGCTGCTAGTGGTTTTGAACTGCTGAGCTCTTAAAATAACTCTGCGTTCTTCAGAATTTGAAAAGTTCCTTATGATAATAGAACCCACATCTAGATGTGGGATATCATTTCCTATTGCTGCTTTTCAACTCAGAAGAAAGCTGACATGGACCAGATTGATAATGTTTTTGTTGTGTATCCTATTAGCATTACACAACATCAATGTTGCCTGTATGCATTAGCATTTAGAATGAGGTCATAAATACAGGCATGAAATTTAAACAGTTCTGAAATCAAATCCAAACTCACTTCCACCAGGTCAATTCCAAATCATAGAGTCCCTGCAGGACAATGTAGAACTGCCTCGGAGGGTTTCCCAGGCTGTTACTCTTTACAGTAGAAAGCTCCATCTTTCTCCAAATTAAGTTGTTCTTATACCAAAATGCAAGCTCACAGCCATCAAGTCTCTGCTGACTCATAGTTAACCCTACATAACAGGGTAGACCTGCCTGTGAGCGCTTCTGATTCTAACTCACTATAGGAGTAGAATGTCCTGGTTTTCTCTCAAAATTTTCTAGAGATAGTAAAATACACTACATGACAATATTGATAAGTTACTTTATTCAAATTGATTTAATTAAGTATGTAAGCACCTATCTGTTTTGTACACTTCAAGCTTTTGGGATACAATTATGACAAATCTAAAAATTTTCCAAAAAAGTTCAGGTTAAAGAATTTGAAAGTATATGTTATTTTAAATGGAAATATTAATATTATAAACAGACGAACCCCTCAACACCAGCGGTGGGAGTGGCGACACCAGGAGGGAAGGGCATGTAGAAAGGGAGAACCGATCTCGGAGATCTATGTGTAACCTCCTCTCTGGGAGATGGGCAATGGGGAGGCGGGTGAGGGGAGACGCTGGGGAGTGTAAGATAAGATATAATAATTATTTATAAACTATCAAGGGACCAGGGGTGGGATCGGGGAGGGAGAGGGATGGGGGAAAAAAAGGGAAACCGAGCTGATTCCAGGAACCCAAGTGGAAGGTGAATTATGAGAGTGACGAGTGCAACGAATGTATAAGGGTGCTTTGCTCAATTGATGTATGTACAGATTGTGATAAGAGCCTTATGAGCCCCAATAAAAAGATTTTTTTTAAAGTATGCTTTTATTATACTAATTTTTCTGTTTCTGAGATTAGCAAAGAGTGACTGAGAATTAGAAATGGGAAACAGCTCAAACCCATACAAAGAATGTTGTTAAATTTTCACTGAAGAAAATGAAAGCAGTCCTTTTATTCCTAGTGCGATGGCAAGTCATTGTCGAATAACCCAATTTAAAAATGGATCTACCAGAAGGAGAACTAAAAGTGTCCTACAGAAATTTATTTGACAAATTCAAAACCACATGGGTATTAAACTGTCTAATATATCTCTTCAAGACCAGAACATTATGTTTTACACTTTACAAAGCCACAGTTAAGGCTTAAATAAAGAAAGCAAATTCTATTTAGTAAATTTGAAATAACCCAAGCAAGTGGCAAAAATGATCAAATACTTATAATAGCGAAGATTTTCTATTTCTATTTTAATTAGTTCTTAACATCAACCTAAAAATCAGAGTTAGATTCACAAACTTCTTATTGAGGCTGAAAGTCACAGATAGTTAAGAAGCAAACTGAACTATTCTACTTGCTGTGGATAATAGTGTTTAAGCATCACCTAGCCGTTGGATTGACAAGCTTTTGAGATGGAAAAGCCAATCATGTCCTTCAGACCAATTAAAAATTGTTTGAGAGCTATAAATATATATTTCACAAACAATTAGAACCTCTATTATCTGAACAATATCCTTTATAATTTTTCCTTTTCACTTCAGAGCCAGATGAATGCACCAAAAGAGCCTCATGTGGCTCATCAGCAACAGTTTGTCATCCCCTAAACTAGACTGTGGAGGAGGAAGTCTAAATTAGATATAATCAGAAGATAAAAAATTATCTTTCAAAGAACGAACTTTTAGCAGCATTAATTTTTCCATAGATGCCTTATATCTTTTTTTTTTTTTTTTGCATGATGCCTTATATCTGGTCCCTTGGGCACCTCGTGATCGCACTGGCCGGTGTGCTTCTTCCATGTGGGCTTATTTGTTTCTGAGCGAGATGGCCGCTTGTTCACCATGCAAAAAAAAAAAAAGATATGTGTGTGTATGTATGTGTATTTATGTGTATATGTATATATGTATGTATATATATATTATATTAAATGAAGGGGGAAGTGCAGAGTGGAGACCCAAGGCCCAAGTGTCGGCCAATGGAGATCCCCTCATAGAGGGGCTTAGGAGAGGAGATGGGTTAATTAGGGTGTGAGGTAGTATCGATGAAGAACACAGCTTTCCCCCAGATCCTGGATGCTTCCTCCCCCCAACTACCATGATCCGAATTCTACCTTGCAGGGCTGGATAGGACAGAGGCTGTACACTGGTACATATGAGGGTTGGAGATACAGGGAATCCAGGGTGGATGATACCTTCAGGACCAAGGGCGTGAGGGACGATGCTGGGAGAGTGGAGGGTGAGTGGGTTGGAAAGGGGGAACTGATTACAAGGAGCCACATGTGACCTCTTCCCTGGGAGAGGGACAGCAGAGAAGGGGGGAAGGGAGACCCCGAATAGGGCAAGATATGACAAAATAACGAGGTATAAATTACCAAGGGCATATGAGGGAGGGGGGAAAAGGGAGGGAGGGGGGGGGGAAAGAGGACCTGATGCAAGGGGCTTAAGTGAAGAGCAAATGCCTTGAGAATGATTGGGACAGGGAATGTATGGGTGTGCTTTATACAATTGATGTATGTATATGTATGGATTGTGGTAAGAGTTGTTGGAGTCCCTAATAAAATGTAAAAGAAGAAAAGAGAAAAAAAAATGATTAGGGCAAAGACTGTACAGATGTGCTTTATACAATTGATGTATGTATATGTATGAACTGTGAAAAGAATTGTATCAGCCCCAATAAATTGTTAAAAAAAAATTTCCATAGATTTCTTATTTTCCCTTGGCTGAATCTCAGCCCTTATTTTTATAATTTCTTTTCTTTTGCTATTAGTAGGATCGCCCTGCTGACTCTGCTCTAGTTGTTGAAAATTTCGTGCCAGCATATCAATCCTGAGTCTCTCTTCCGTTCTCAGGTGTGCATGTAGTGCTATGAAACTGCCTCTGATAACTGCCTTTGCTGTGTCCCATAAGTTTTGGTATGTCATGTGCTCGTCCTCGTTGGTTTCTAGAAATTTCCTAATTCAATCTCAGATCTGTGTCAGTACGCACTCATTTTGCAGTAGGGAGTTATTCATCCTCCAATTGTTTGATCTTGTTCCCTTCGTCATCCTTTTGTTGATTTCCAGCCTATGGCACAGAAAGAGAGGACTGGATGATATCAATGCACTTAAATTTATGTAGATTCACCTTATGCCCCATCATGTGGTCTATCTTTGAATATGTGCCATGTAATTTGAGAAGAATGTGAATTAATTGTATTTGAATGAAAAGCTCTGTAGATATCTATCAGGTCAAATTGTCTAATGGTAGTGTTTAGATCTCTAGCCTCCTTGTTAAGCTTTTCCCCGTGATCTATCTTTCTCAGAGAGTGGTTTGTTGAAGTCACCCACTATAATTGTTGAGACTGTGGTTTCTTTTTTCATATTTTGGAATGTTTGGTTGACGTATTCAGTGGGTCTCTCATTCAGGCAATATATGTTTACAATGCTTAGTGGTTTTTTTGTCTAGAATTCCCTTGAGCATTATATAGTGTGCCTCCTTATCTCTTTTTATGGTTTGCACTTTGAGGTCAATTTTGTCTGAGAATAGGATTGCAATCCCTGCTTTTTTTGAATGGGAACAACTGGAGGAAATCATGCTAAGCGAAGTAAGTCAAGCACAAAAGAACAAGTACAACATGAGCCTGCTGAGGTAACCTTAAAAAAAGAAAAAATGCAAAATGGGCATAGGGAAAAATATACTGCATACAAACATTCCTGGGGTGAGGACCAGGTAATATGGCAGGAACCAGACCAAATGCAGGAATGCACATGGTAGACAACTAAAAATGAGGTGGGTAAAGGAAAAATAATAATAATAAAAAAGAAATGGGTAGCAGGATCACAGGGCACTAACCCACCCAAGGGGGTGATATTGTTTATATCTCCACAGGGAAAGAGGAACCAGACTTCAACCCAGTGCTCCAAGATGTGAATGAAACATGTCGGCGTGGAGTAAGGAATCATGGAGAGGTCTGGGGGGCCGGCCCCAGTCCCAGCTGCTAAGTGAACACTTGCCCCTCCACCCAGAAGAATTTATTTCAAAGGACAGCATTGAATCTGCAGCTCCCGGAGAGGGACAGATCTGATCTGAGCATATGAGAGCAGATGAAGGGGGAGGAGGAGACTGTGGAGCACATCCTGGTCCACCAACCCTTGAGGACGATGTTCCCAATTACAGCAGCCAGTCCACAGAGAGGACCATATGGCCGAACCCACTATGAGACATGACGCCCCTCACTGATCCATAGCCCTACAGGGGACAACACCAGAGACACAGTTTGGAAATTGCTCTCAATCTGATCCCACCACACCGAGGCAAAACACTAAAGGGGTGTAACAGAACACCAAGGGAATGAATCAGCGAGGTTCCCAGTGAATACTGAAGGTGAACTCTAGGACCAGGGCTTGACGCCCCAACAGACTGGACTGGAAAACACCCCTAAAGGCCAACAAATAATCCTTGAACTAACTACAAGCTTTTATTTCTCGAGTTTTGTTTTTTTGTCATTGGTTTGTTGTTGTTTTGTTGTATATTGTTGCTTGATTTTGCTCTGTCTTCTTTTTGTGCATGTTATTATCTCCGCAGGTCTGCCTAAATAAGATAGGCTGGATGAACAATCTGGAGGGGAAAACAAAGGGAACTCCAGTTCAGGGGGACATAGGAGAGGGGGAGGTAGAGGGAAATGTAGTAGTGTTAACAAACCCAGGAACAAGGGAACAACAAGTGATCCAAATCGGTGGAGAGGAGGGTGTAGGAGGCCTGGCAGGGCATGATCAAGGGTAATGTAATCAAGAGGAATTGCTGAAACCCTGGTGGGGACTGAGTATGATAGTGGAACAGGAGGAAAGTAAAAGAAAATAGAGGAAAGACCTGGGAGGCAAAGGGCATTTATAGAGGTCTAGATAAAGACATGTACTTATGCAAATACATTTATAAACGAGGATGGAGAAATAGATCTATGTGCATATATTTACAGGTTTAGTATTAAGATAACAGAAGGACATTGGGCCTCCACTCAAGTACTCCCTCAATTCAAGAATACTTTCTTCTATTAAATTGTTATTCTAGGATGCTCACCTTCCCGACACAACCACTGAAGACAAAGCGGGTGAATAAGAAAATATGGTGAAGAAAGCTGATGGTGCCTGGCTATCAAAAGATATAGCATCTGGGGTCTTAAAGTCTTGAAGGTAAACAAGCGGCCATCTAGCTCAGAAGCAACAAAGCCCACATGGAAAAAGTACACCAGCCTGTGTGATTACGAGGTGTCAAAGGGATCAGTTATCAGGCATCAAAGAACAAAAATCATATCATCGTGTGCTCACCTCCATGATATGATCACTGAAGAAAAATGGGTGCATTAGCAAATGTGGTGAAGAAAGCTGATGTTTCCCAGCTATCAAAAGATATAGCATCTGGGGTCTTAAAGGCTTGAAGGTAAGCAAGTGGCCATCTAGCTCAGAAGCAAAAAAGCCCACATGGAAGAAGTACACCAGACTGTGAGGTCACAAGGTGTCAAAGGGATCAGATATCAGGCATCATGACAGCAAAAAAATCTTACCATACTAAGTGTAGGGGCAAGTGTGGAGTGGAGACCCAAAGCCCATTTGTAGGCCACTGGATAGCCCCCTATAGAAGGGTCTTGGGGAGGAGATGAGCCAGCTAGAGTGCGATGTAGCAATGATGAAAAATACAACTTTCCTCTAGTTCCTAAATGCCACACCGCCTCCCCCCCCCCACACCAATTATCATGATCCCAATTCTACCTTGCAATCTGGCTAGACCAGAGGTTTACACTGGTACAGATAGGAACTGGAAACACAGGGAATCTAGGGTGGATGATCCCTTCAGGACCAGTGGTGAGAGTGGTGTTACTGGGAAGGTACAGGGAGGGTGCGTTGGAAAGGCGGAACCGATTATAAGGATCTTCGTGTGACCTCCTCACTGGGGGACGGACAACAGAAAAGCTGGTGAAGGCAGATGTCGAACAGGGCAAGATATGACAAAACAATAATTTACAAATTATCAAGGGTTCATGAGGGAGGGAGGAGTGGGGAGGGAGGGGAAAAATGAGGAGCTGATGCCAGGGGCTTAAGTGGAGAGCAAATGTTTTCAGAATGATGAGGGCAATGAATGTAGAAATGTGCTTTACACAATTTATGTATGTATGGATTGTGATAAGAGTTGAATGATCCCCTAATAAAACAATTAAATTAAAAAAATCTCAACCTTTTCACCATTGTGGTAGGGATTCCATGAACTGGACTTTCCTTAAATTGCATAATTCATCTTTGGAAAAGAAGTTAACAAAGAATAAGAGAATAACCTAGTTCCTGAGTCAGTTTTTGTACCATTTCTTAAGTAATTCTGAGGATTTAGTGCAGAAGTTGGAGACATTTATATCCAATACAACTTTGTGATTATGTAATAGGTGCTTTGCCAGTCTACCATTGGAGGAATCTATTTACATGATCTGATTAAATCAATTTCAGGCATGCCAAATGACTTCACAGGGCGCCACAATGTATCTGAGCATTTCTAATTCTGCTAGAGATAGGAAGGTCTATTTGACTTAATTCTGACAGAGTTGCAGAACAACAGCATCAACTATTACCCAGTCTGAATCAATCTTATTAGTGCTGAAATATTCCCATCGGTTGGTAGGGTACTGTGCTAATCTACCTCAGTGACCCTCCGCTTGACAAAACATGATTGTATTCTTCAGTAAATGATCCTTCCCAATAATGTGTCCAACTACAAGTGAGTCACTGTTCTATCATGATCCATAAGATTTTCTTGGACTAATTTTGATAGTTTCCAGGTGTTTCTTCCTAGTTGCTTTTATTCTGAAAGCGCGTATGGACCTTGTCCATTATGGCTGACCCTCCTGACATTTTCTAGCAGCATAGAAACATGGAAGCCACCTGAGTAAAACCAACTGACAGACTGGTTCTGGAATTTTGAATTCGGCATGCCTTAAGGTCTCTAATTAAGAGACTGGCATAGGAAAGGTTAAAAAATCAATTTAGTTAATAAAGTAAAATTTATGTAACTAAAACATTTAACCATCTATCTTTGTCTTGGAGAAATTGTAGACCTATGTTAAGTGAGCTTTTGTGGAAAAGGAGTAAAGAACATATTATAAAGGGCTCATCAGTCACAACTTGAAAGCATTAGACATCACAAAAGCCAAGTTATTTTTATCTTACATATCATAAAATATTAAAGATTTTATTTATAAAGAAGAAGCAGAAGAAAGTAGGAGGCACATGATCAAAAATATTATACCTAAAGGTTTTAAGACGACTATTTTAAGAGAGGGCAAAATAGTGTTGGTAATAATTCATAGATGAGGTATAGTAACTAAATATTGATTTTTATATTGCATAATGCATAGTCTACTGCAAATTCCAACAGTACATTTAATATTTAAGTTAATTTTTAACCATGAAATATACCACTAATGCTATGGAAATTATGAAATAAACATATATTAATAGAATTAATGTATATGTAGCCATCACCAATATTAAAAATTGAATGTGGTTTTAAAAGCCCATATACCCCTTCAATATTGTATCCCACTTCTGTTTTCAGAGCAATAGAATCACAGCAAATATTTTAATGATATTAATATAAGTATTTTTTCAGGTGAAAAGAGATATATCAAATATGCTACATTATTCTAGGCCTCATAATTAACGGTATTTCATTTTCTTTGGATTTATAATCAATGGATATGAAGTAGCCATCAAGAAATCAAATCGTGTATTATACTGAGAAAGTCTGTTGTACAAAAGCAAGGATATCTCTCTAAGAATTAAGGTGTGCCCGACCCACGCTATGATTTTTTAATCACTTCATATGCATATTAAGGTATGCATTTTAAATCACTGCATATTAAGGTATTAGGCAATACAAAAGGAAAAATTGACGCTTCTGGATTATGGTGTTGTTGAGGAATATTGAAATATCATGGACTGCAAGAAGAACACAGAAGTCAGTTTTAGAAGAAGTACAGCTAGAATGCTCCTGAAAGATATGATAGCAAGACTTCATTTCACTTTCAGACATGGTACAGGACAGACCAGTCCCTAGAGAACATCACGGGTGATGGGCAGCTGCTGACTCGATGACACCTGACAACAACATGAGTCAGAACCCATGACACCTAGCAGTTAAAAATAATTTCCTGAGACTTTAGTTATACAAGAAGCTATGGTGGTGTAATGGGTTCAAATCCAATAGCCACTCAGAGAGAGAGAGAGAGATGATACAGTCAGCTACTATAAACATTGACAAGCTCAGGAACCCTAGGGGTCAGTTCTACTCTGTCCTATATGGTGACTCTGAGTCTCAATGAACTTGATAGTGGGTTTGATATTTGGTTGGCTTTAGTTATATGTTTAATTAGCTTACCCAATAATTTTCAGTGACTGTCGATAGAATATATTATTTTTCAAAAATTGGCAAGTCATGTCAATATCCAATTGAGAGGCAAAGCATTTAAAGTGCTACAGATATTATACTTTTACCATAACTTACCTCTTATAAAACAATAACTTTATTTTTGCTGCAAATCATGTGAAATATATTTGAATATAAAAATGATCTTTCTTCTGAAATTGCCAGTAAATCTATCTTAACACAAACTTCATCAAGGTTACCCATGCTCACTCTCAATTTCCTGTCATTGGTTGCAGTCCTTTCTTATTCCTATTTGGGGTTTGTCTTTAAAAGAGAGGTCTTAAAAGTTGTGACATTTAAGCTGCAAATGCACAGGAAATTCATAAAAGAGTACCAGAGTGAGGCATTTTAGAAAGGAGAAGATATTTGAAAAATTGTGGTGGTCAACAGGACAATACCAATGGAATGTTAAGAAATGAAACCCAAAATAGTTATATTGGGAAGACGTTTGAGAATCTAAGAGAAGAAGACAACATATTGGGTTTTGTAGGAAAATTCTACGTAAAATCTACAATTATTAATTCTTTGCACAAAATATGACTCAAAATTTAAATGGGCTCGCTTTGCGAATGCAACCACTGTTCATAGCTAATCCGTCTCTATTTATTGCTATTGTTACTTTTAATACATTCTACAGAATACAGATCCACACTTCCTTTTTTAACATAGAATTACTAACCATGCTACGCAATTATCCAAAAATGCTTATTTTGTTAGCATTCTATTTCCACTATCAAACTGAACAAAATTTACTGCCGTCTAGTCAATTGCAACTTTCAGCAACCCTGTAGGATAGAGCAGAATTGCCTTGGCCAATTTCTGAGACTATACATTTTTACAGAAATAGAAGTTCTTACTTTCTCTCATGGAGTGGCTGGTGGATTTGAACTTCGACCTTATAGATAGCTGTCTAACAAGTAATGCTGATATTTACCAAATATGGTAAATTAATTTAACTAAATTGTGTCAGCAGAGATTTGGAGTCTTAAAAATGAGTCAATGTTGACTTGGCCAAAATGGCAGCTGACTCAGCTACAACATGCCGCTATTCTACAGCAAATGTTCAAGAAATTAAGTGAAAGAGATGCGGAATATAATCCTGGAATCCTAAGCATAAAATGCAATATAGAACTAGACTGAACACTGGCTGGAGGAGAAATTACCTAAAAATGGTGAATGAGAATTGAACATCTAACCTTTAGATTAGCAGCTCATCAGAAACCATTTGCACTAGACAAACTTCTGGAGGAAGAAAAAGAAATAATTACATAAAGGGTTTACAAATGTATTTAGAGACATAATAATCATATATATATAATCATATATATATATATATATATATATATATATATATATATATATATATATATATATATATATACAAAGAACCCTAGTGGTATAGTGGTTATGACTTGGGCTGTGATCTGCATGGTTTGAGTTCAAAACCACCAGCAGATCCGTGGGAGAAGGAGTGGGCTTTCTACTCAAACAATTACAGTCTCCGAAATTTACAGGGAGTCATTATGAGTCAGTATTGAGTTGATGCTAATGAGATTTTTCTTTTTTCTTTTTGGTAAGTGTTACACTCCATCACTTCTCTAAGTGTTACAATCCATCACTTGTCTGTCACCTTGTCATTCTGTGGTGACATTATGGGCTCTGTGTTACTTGAGGCTTTCTACATCCTTAAAGAGTTAGTCTCTGACCCCCACAGCGCAGTGCTACCTTGTCCTTTAGGATTTCTAGGAGTTGGTATCTCCTCAGTGCAGTGAGTTTGGGTTTTTTTTCCTGTTTAGTGATGAATCGCTCTGGTATTGACTATGGGCTGAAAAGTTGGCTATTTAAACCAATTAAACAGCTCAGAGTCAGTGAACTGTTGGGACCTGCTCCCATAAAGATGAATGCTGACGCCAATGTCCATCACAGTGTGGCTGGCCAGCCATATGGCAGCACCTTCAATATGTTTTTGTGGCTTTGAATTAAATATGAAAATGAAAATAAAGCTGTCAGATAATGTGAATGCACATGTTTGTAAAATATATGTTGATGGCTCTTGAAGAAGTTTTCAATTGTTGTAAGAGTTAGTTAGGATTGGCTCCTCACACCCCAAAGTTTGTCAACTTACAGCGTGGGCAACCCTATGGAACAATGTATCTCTGTCACGGGGCATCACTCTGAATCAAAACTGGACTCAATAGCTCATAACCACAGCATGCTGAGATTGGTTTCTAATCATCATTGACAGTAAAGTGCAAAAACAACAGTATTCTAATTGTGGAGATATGTTCAATATGAAGGGATAAATTCATCAAAACATGAGTTGCATTTACATAAAATACACCAATAAGCCTGCTCAAAATCAAGCTTTCTTGTAAAAAAGGCCTCTGAATTGAAAAACCAACAGAACCAGATGTTCAATGTTGTGCATATAAATATTGATTCTGGGCAAGCTCTTTGAAAAATAGCACTTTGGGTTGCTAAGAATAAATAAAATGTGTGAACTTGCAGAGATCATAATGAAATATAATAGCCAAAACATTTGCTAGAAAGTGTACAATGAGTCTGAGCCATGCAGACGCTCAAATACTACTTTCCTATGATGTCACATATTATGGAATTGATTGATGGTATAAAAAACTCACAGAGCAGTTAAATGACATCACATTACATTTTTCATTACAATTAGACTAATACACAAATATTACTAATATCCTTGCTTCTGTTTGCTTTAGCTAATCTATGAACACATTTCAGTCTTTTTTTAAAATCCACTTTTATTTTTTTATTCTCTTTTTAATGACTCTTTGCTTTCTTCATGAATGATGTTCTTGATGTCCTCCCACAGCTCATCACATCTGTTCCTGAAATGTTTTCAAAATTAGGGTGGAAAAAGACTCCACGATGTATTTTTGCCCTTGGGGATCGTTTCCATTTTCTTCAGCTTTAACCCAAACTTATATATGAGCAAGTCATGATCTGTTCCATAGTCAGGAATAAATAAGGACTGCCTGGACCCCGCCACAGAATGTTTCCCTTGCTTCATATGTGTGAAAAAAGTTGGAACATCGAACAGGAACATTGAAAACGATTTGAGACAACTGAATAGTAGCTTGGGGCGGGGAGGGGGGAGGATATTGAAAGTACCATAGATTGCCAAAAGAACAAATAAATCTATCTTGAAAGAGGTATGGCCAAATTGCTCCTTAGAAGCCAGGATGGCAAAACTTCGATCCATGCACTTTGGATGGAGAGACCACCCATGGAGAAGGACATCACATTTGGTCAAGAGGAGGGGCACTGGCACAGTGACTGCAATGAGGAGCTCAACATTTAAAAGAAAAAAAGAAAAAAGGTGAGGCTGGAACAAGACCAAGAGTGTTTTGTTTGGTGGTACACAGGGTCACTGTGAGTTGTATCCAACCGGAGAGCACCTGACCACAACAGAGATTATAAATTGGATTTTATTTCAAGATGGGTTGAGAAACTGTTCCAGTGAACATTAATTTATACACAACTTAAAGAAAAAACATTTTATTGGGGCTCATACAACTCGTATCACAATCCATACATACATCAATTGAGTAAAGCATCCTATACATTTGTTGTCCTCATCATTCTCAAAATTCGCCTTATGCTTGGGTTCCTGGAATCAGCTCACTTTCCTTTTTCCCCTTCCCCTCCCTTCTGGTTACTCCCTCCCTCATGAGCCCTTAATAATTTATAAATTACTATTTTATCTTAGCTTACACTGCCCTGCATCTCCCTTCACCCACTTTTCTGTTGCCCATCCCCCAGAGAGGAGGTTATATGTAGATCCCTGAAATCGGTTGCCCCTTTCTTTTTTTTAAACATTTTATTAGGGGCTCATACAACTCTTATCACAATCCATACATATACATGCATCAATTGTATAAAGCACATCTGTACATTCTTTGCCTTAATCATTTTCAAAGCATTTGCTCTCCACTTAAGCCCTTTGCATCAGGTCCTCTTTTTTTCCCCTTCCTTCCCCACTTCCCCCTCCTTCATGAGCCCTTGATAATTTATAGATTGTTATTTTGTCATATCTTGCCCTATCCGGAGTCTCCCTTCACCCCCTTTCTACCCCCACTTCCCTACCGTTATTGCCACTCTCACCGTTGGTCCTGAGGGGTTCATCTGTCCTAGATTCCCTGTTTCCAGATCCCAACTGTACCGCTGTGCATCCTCTGGTCTAATCAGGTTTGCAAGGTAGAATTCGGATCGTGATAGTTGGGTGGGGGGCGAAAGCGTTTAAGAACTAGAGGAAGGTTTTGAGTTTCATTATTGCTACACTGAACCCTGAGTGACTCATCTCCTCCCCACTACCCCTCTGCAAGGGATGTCCAATTGTCTACAGATGGGCATTGGGTCCCCATCATGCACTCCCCTCATTCATGATGATACGATTTCCCCCCTCACCTTTGGTGCTTGAAACCTGGTCCCCTCAGCCCTTCATGATCACACATGTTGGTGTGCTGCTTCCATGTGGGTTTTGTTGCTTCTAGGCTAGATGGCCGCTTGTTTACTTTCAAGCCTTTTAGTCCCCAGACACAATATCTCCCAATAGCCGGGCACCATCAACTTTCTTCACCACACTTACTTATGCACACATTCGTCTTCAGCATTTATGTGGGGGAAGGTGATCGCACAATGATGATCTTTGTTCTTTGGTGTCTGCTACCTGATCCATTCAACACCTTGTATTCACTTAGGCTTATGTGCTTCTTCTCTGTTAACACACACTTTTAAAAGTCAATGAAGAAAGTTGTAGATATGATGCATGTATCTTATACTTGGTGGAAAGACCAAGATTGTGATAGAATATTGAACAATAAAAGAGGCAATGAAAATATATAGACAAGTTGAAAAATGTGAATGTTTAGTGAGATCAATATTCACAGAACTTCATGAATGACTTTGTATCTGAACTCATGTGTCATGTGTTCTCTAAAATTGCAGGACCTTCATCCCCAGGTCTGTAATTTCTTCTATCCTTGTCTTATTCCTACCCCAGTACACACACCTGTGTCACTATGCAGCTTTGCATAAAACAGGGATGAATAACTACACTTTGTATAAATAAATGACTAAAATGAATAAGTGGTAATCCGTGCTTCAATCAGATTTTTAAATTATATCAGTTACAAACTCAGGAAAATATTTCCCAAATGACATCCTACCCAGCAGCTCATAGTGTCTACTGCCGCAATTATAGCAAAAAGGTCTTTCACATATTTTACCTAATGCTCCATTCTTGACTTGCTTACTAAATTTCATAAATAAGATTCTTAGAATATGTCTTTCTATAATGGAATGTTATCATTCAGAAAGGTTCTGAAGATTACAACCAAGCTCCACGTATGGACAGAATGATATAGGCATGTTAAGAAGTAAGGAGAAAGCATTAGTGAAGACCTGGAACAACTTTAGGCAGTGAGGTGAATTAAACCTTAGATTTGTATCAAATACTGAGTAGAAGAAATATTTCTTGAGAAATAGCTTCAAAGAATAAGCAATACTGTCTTTACCCAGCAAGCATTCTTTTTGAATGTATTGTGAAAATCGACTTTTTTATTATTTGGGACAGCATAACGACATTTTAACATTTTGAATTTGCATTTTCTTTTTATCTTAAATCTGCCAGCTGGCTGGATCTTGTAATGTATGACCCCAAGGCAACCTGATGTTCCTTTTCCTAAAGTGTCCCTATTCCCAGGAGAGGTTATATTACCAAGCTACCTATTTTAAAGTAAAAATAATATTTTGAGTGATTATATAGAATTTCTGAAGTTTTTATTCTATGTGAAACATCCTGAACATATATCCTGAAAGATTTTTTTGACAGTCAAACAAAGAAGAAATGCTGAAGAATCAATCCAGAGTGTTTCAAGTCCTTAAACAATATCTGATATTGTTCCCTTCTTAGAAATTTTTGTTCAGTTTCAAAAGATTATCTTTTCCTCTTTAAATTAATTTTTTAATACTTATTGATTTCTTACTATTTCCCAGAGTTTCAAAAGACTAATATATAAAAAGACAGAAAGTGTCTTATTAACAAAATAATATAATATATATTAACAATATATCATAACAATAAGAACAATATAGTAATAATAATTTATAATTTTAATTTCTCTTAACGATGAATAAACAATTGAAAAGATAATTTAATCTTAAATTTAGAATATATTATTATTCAAAATTAGGGTGAAGGCAAATACTCATATACATAATAGATATCCTATCATTCAGTTGTGTTTTATTTAAGTTAGAAAGCTTTGCTTCTGTCTAATTTTTAAGCACTTCACTTATTGGTTTGAAACACAGCAACTTCTTTATACTTATGTCTTTTCTGATGTCTGATATATATTTTTTAACTTTACAGGATTAAATCTAAAGGCAGATTTAAAGTTACAATGGCAATTGAAATGCAAAGAAGCCACATATTTACCAGAGCACTAAAACTGCACCTGCACATATCAGCTTGTCAACAGGAATATCAAGCAGGGAGAGTGTGCATTCTGCCTCCCAGGAGGAAGACAGGAATTCCAAAATCCTCAAGAGAAGGTCTGCCCACACAGGGACCTCACTGGCTATAACTGGATTGACAGACTAGACTCCACCCCTTCGTTCAAGTTGACAGTAGATTATGTAAACTACCACACATACCATCATGATAACAGAGAAAGATTGAAGATGTTAAGGATTTTACTTTGTTTGAGTCCACAATCAATGCTTATGGAACCAGAAATCCAGAGATAATGATGCAGTGATGTTATGCAGCTTTCTTTGTACAGGCCTTTAGTCTTTTTGTTTAGTTGTTTGTTTATTCCTAAGTATTTCAGCTTCTGTGCGGCCATTGAGAAAGGCATTGTTTCCTAGATCTCTTTTTCAGTATTTTCACCACTCATGTACAAAGAGTAAGAGTCCTACTATCAGGCAGAGAGCATTGTAATTCTGATTATGCAGGATGGAAGTCGGTACAGGCCAGTTGTCCTCCCTCTAGACATGACAAGAATTAGTACTGGGTGCAAGTATCTCTTAGATGTCCCATGATAGAAATTTCTTGGCTGGTGTTTTGAACGTCAATGGGAGTATTCTCCCTCTTACGCATCATTTGTATTTTTGCCTTTATTTTCTAATATTTTCTTATCCTTACAACTTTAGTGTGATTTGTTTTGCACTGTTTTCTGTTGGGTTTCCCAGCTGTGAAGCACAGGAGGAATGGGTGCATGAAGATATAACTGATACAAGGTATTATATGTGATGCAAGGGTAGGGGATGGGCGATGCGGAGGGAAGGGAGATTTTGTGAGTGAACAGTGGGGGCGCAAGTGGGGAGGGAGCAATAGAACTGATAGTGATTGCACCACTCAGTTTGAAGGCCATTCGACCATGGTGTGGGGGAGGGGGAGAAATGCTCTAAGATAGATGTAGAGGTGATTGCACAACTCCCCTTGATGTGATTGAATGATCGAACTGTTTGATACTATGACATGTAAATTATGTGTCAATAAAACTGTTGGGGAAAAAAGAGATCAGTGATTAATTGTACTGGGTAAATCTGCTGCCCAAGACTTCTTTGAAGTACTAAAAAGCAAGCAAGTCATTTTGAGGATTCTTTCCCATAATGCTATGCACAACAAAATGAAACATTATCCTCCTGAGCCATTTTCACAATTGTTCCTCTGCTTGAATTATTGCAGTCATGGTGTCAGTTCATGAGAACTGAGAAATATCCTCTCCTCATTGCCCTTCTACTTTATCCAACATGATGTATTTCTGTAGGGACTGGTCTCTCCTGACAATAAGTCCAAGGAATAAAAGAGACTCTCACCATCCTTGCCACTAAGGAGGACTCTGGCCATACTTCTTCAAAAGAAGATTGCTTTCTCTCTTAAGCAGTTCATGGTACTTTCAATATGTCTTCTGTAGCATCACAATTCACTCTTCTTCAGTTTTCCTTATTCAGTTTAGTACTTGCATATGCATATGAGACAATGGAAAATACCATGGCTAGGGTTAGGCCTACCTTAGTCCTCAAAGTTAGTAACATTCTCAGTTTTCAATACTCTCAAGAGATCTTGTGCAGCAGATTTACCTAATGCAAGTGGTCTTTGATCTATTGACTGTTGCTTGCATGACCTTTGATTGTGGATCCAAACAAAACAAAAACTCTTGACAACTTCAACCTTCTCTCCATTTATCATGATATCCAGTTGTGAGGACTTTGGTCTTCTTGACATTGAGCTATAACCCATACTGAAGGTTGTAATCTGTGATCTTCATCAGCAATTACTTCAAGTCCTCCTCACCTTCAGCAAGTAGGGTTGCATAATTTGAATGTCTCAGGTTGTTAATAAGCCTTCTTCCAATCCTGATGCCAAATTCTTGTTCATAGAATCCAAGTTTTCTGATTATCTGTTAAGCATACACTTTGAATACATGTGGTGAGAGGAAACAACCCTGTCGCACACAATTCCTGATTGTGAATCATGCAGTATTGCGGATTCTCTTGTTATTGTTCTTGAAACGGTTTCTTGATCCATATCCAGGTTCCACATAAGCACACTTAGGTGTCCAGGAATTCCCATTCTTCTCAAGGTTGTCCACAGTTTTTATGATCCACAGAGTTGAATGCTTTTACATAGTCAATAAAACACAAGTAAACATCTTTCTGATATTCTCTGCTTTCAGGCAAGAGTCATCTGGCATCAACAATGGCGTACCTTGTTATAAGTCCTCTTCTGAACCTCTGGCAGCTTCCTGACAATTTATTGCTTCAACCATTGTAATGAAATTTTGCTTGAAAGTGATATTCATGGTATGGCTCTATAATTTGAGCATTCTGTTGGGTCACCTTTTATTGGAATGGGTAGAGATATGAATCTCTTCCACTCAGTTGGCTAAGTATCTGTTTTCTACATTTTCTGGTATAGATATTAGAAGCGACCAGTGCTTCATTGGCTTGTTGAAACATTTCATTTGGTATTCCTTCAATTCATGGAAACTTGTTTCTGTCTAATGCTTTCAGGGCAGCTTGAATTTCTTCTTTCAGTACCATTGTTTCTTGATCATATGCTACCTTTTGATACAATGACTGTGTATTCTTTCCATCTTCTTTTGATTCTCCCTGCATCAGTCAGTTTTTGCCCATAGACTCTTTCAAGAGTGTAACTGAAGGCAGAGACTTTTTCTTGAGTTCTTTTAGCTTAAGATATACTGAGCCTTAGGTCTTTGCACATTTTTAGCATATTTGACTTTGTCGTCTGGAGCTCCCCTGTGAAATTTTTGATTCAGCTAGTTGACTTAATCATTTGCCTTAGCTACTGTATGAATAAGAGAAAGTTTCAGCTTCCCTTCTGGCATAGATTTTGATCTTTTCTTTATCTCCTGTATATATTTTTTCACACATTTCCTGATTTTATTTATTTATTTTTAAACATTTTATTAGGGGCTCATAAAACTCTTATCACAATCCATATATATATATACATACATCAACTGTATAAAGCACATCTGTACATTCTTTGCCCTAATAATTTTCAAAGCATTTGTTCTCCACTTAAGCCCTTTGCATCAGGTCCTCTTGTATTTTTAATGACCTCTTCTTTTCTTCATGTATTGGGTTCCTGATGTCTTCCCACAGTTAATAAGGTCTTCTGTCAATAGGTTTTAGTGGGTCAAATCTGTGCTTGAATTCTCAAAATTTGGCAGTTTGAGTAGTATGCTGGTTCTCATGGACTTGCTTTCCTTTTTTTCAGCTTACATAGGAGCAATTGATGGTCTGTTCTACCTTTGGCCTTTGGTCTGGTTCTAGCTGCTATTATTGAGTTTCTCCAAGATATTTTCCCATAGATATAGTCAATGTTGTATCTGTGTATTCCACATAGTGAAGTCCCACGTAGTTTTTATGTTGTTTTAAAAAGGTATTTTCTATGAAAGAGCTGTTCATTTTGCAAAATTCTATCATGCAATCTTTAGTTTCATTTCTGTTGGCAAGACCACATTTTCCAACTACTGTTCCTTCCCCTTTGTTTTCAATTTTTGTATTCCAATCACTAATAATTATCAATGCATCTTGATTGAATATTTGACTTATTTCAGACTGAAGATATTGATAGAATGCTTCAATTTCTGCAGCACCAGCTTTAGTGGTTGGTGCACAAATTTGAATAATAGTGATATAGACTGCATATCTTTGTAAATGGGCAAACATTCTATCTCAGACATTACTTTAAGGCAGATCTTCAAATGTCCTTTTTGATCATGAATTCAACATGATTCCTCTTGATTGTGACATTCCTGGCATAGTAAAGCATAAGATTTTTGAATTCAAAATGGCCAATACCAGACCATTTCAACTCACTAATGCCTAGAGCAGCAATTCTCAACCGTGGGTTGCAACCCGTTTGGGAGGGGTCAAATGTCCCTTTCAGGGGTTGCCCAATACATAACACTAGCAACAGGGTTCACCCAATACATAACACTAGCAAAATTACAGTTGTGAAGTAGCAACACAAATAATTTTATGATTGGAGGGTCACCACTACATGAGGAACTGTAAGAAGGGTCGCAGAATTAGGAAGGTTGAAAACCACTGGCCTAATGCTCTTTATGAGTTCCTTTTCATTTTTAATGACTTCCAATTTTTCTAGATCCATATTTTCTATATTCCAAGTTGCAATTATTATTTACTGTTTGCAGCTGTTTTTCTTATTTTGCGTCATGCTGCATCTGTAAATGAAGGTCCTGAATGCTGAACTCCTGCAGGCTTTCTCCAGCATTGCCATGATGCTTGATTCTTCTTAGAGAAGGAAAATCTTCCTCAGTCATACTCTTTTGAGTGCCTTTTGACCTGACAGGCTCATTTTCTGGTCCTATCTCTGAAAATGTTCTTTCATTCATAATGTTTTCAGTCGCTAACAATATTTTAAGACTATCCATTGGGATTTCAAATATTTTTCCTCTGAATTGAACAACCCATTCTTTCATTGTAGTCTGTTCTCAGCAGGAAGCTGTGTTGAGACCTGTTCGCTTTAGGTTACTATGTGGGCATTTGAAATATAAGTGACATAACTTCCAATGTCACAGCAACATACTACCAACCACAGTAGAACAAACTTCCAGACGAATGAAGGAGATATATACATCGATGTATAGTATAGACATTTTTGTAGCTGTAAGATGAGACAGAATCATTCAAGTGGACTAAAAATAAAGGGAGAAGGTTGGGCAGACAGGAGATGGTCTTCCATGTTTGTACCGGGTTTGAGGAATACATCTCAAGACCAAAATTCTACGGGTGATCTTTCAGATTGGACCATGTACGGGCACAAAGGCTTTACCTGGAAGGCCTTAGGATGGAAAGCTTCCTGCCTATCGGTTCCTGTGCACACTGTTATTTCCGCAGGGAGTTGCGTTTAAGAAATCCTGGCACTTTGGTCTGTCATACTCTTGTGCATACTTGCATTCCTAATCCAGAGGACTTCACTTGGAAGCATCTTCATCCTATGTCCTGAGCTGAAGTCTGTCCAGCAAGCATTGGATGAGAACTCCCTATGGACATGAAAGGACAGAGGGAATCTTAGAGGTATATTTTCCCCCAACTCTGACTCAATGCTTAATATTTTTCCATTCCTAGATACCCCGACTCCTAGAGAACAAAACAAAACAAAGCATCCTGGATCCATAAAATGACAGGAATCTTTTGATTCGGGCTCTCATAAGAATGAAACCCTCCCTACACCTATACCACACCTCCTGATTCTCACATGCCATTGGATGGACAAAGTGGAGCATTGGGTGTCTTAGTCTCTTTGTGTTATGATAACAGAAATACTAGGAGTGGGTGGTCTTAAAGAATATTTTATCACAGGTCAGGAGGCTAAATGTTTCACTTCAGGAACTGGTGGTAGAAAGAGTTCCTTTCTTGATTATTTAGCTTCTACTAGTAGAAAATCTTTTTAGTTCTTGAGCATGTAGTTTATTTGTCACCCAGGTCTTCTGATGTTGTCTATTTTGCCCCCTGTCTGCTTCTATGCTGCTGTGTTTAAGCTTTCTCCTTATATTACTCAGTAATAATTCACTTTAGGACACTCCCTACAATGACAGGCCACCATACCAATGAAAATTTATTTCAAAATAAGATTATATTCACATGGATAGGGATTAGGATTCTAACACATTTTTGGAGGACATAATTCATGAAAGTGCAGAAATGGGCACATTTCCCTGTTTAGCTTCTTGTTTATACTAGCAGGGTAATTAAAGGTCTAATAATTGCTTACAGCTTGATTTTTCGTGTTAATTCAATACTCCGATGCTCTAGCTTAGCTCAACTCTTTACAACATTATATGATGTGCCAGGAGAATATAAGCGGTGCCAGAAAAAAAGAAGAGAACCCACAAACACACCAGAAAGCTTGTTAAGATCCCTGTTATGTGTAAAAATTTTCTTATTAGGACGGGCAGCTAACCAAAAAATGAATAGGTAAAGCTATCTGCTCCTGTAAAGATTACGCAGTCTTGGAAACCCCAAGGGACAGTTCTACTCTGCCCCACAGAGTCGCTGTCAGAATCTACTCAGTGGCGCTGAGTGTTAGATTAACCTCTCGGCCTTCATTATTTTCCTGATTCTTTTATTCCTTTTTGACTTTATAAGACCGCGATTATTAATTTTGTGGTTGTGTTAGTCTGGTTAGACGAGGGAAAGATATTCATGAACATTCACATGTGTATAAGAAAGAAGTTTATATGCAAGAGCAATTGAATATTGAGAAAATATCCCATCCCAGTCCATATCAAGTCAATAAGTCTGATATTAGTACATATGTCTGACACCAATCTATAAAAACATCTTCATACTCATGAAACAAATGCAATGATGCAAAATGCAAGAGGATCATAGGCCAGCGGGTTGGCAGTGTTTTGTATCCAGTGGCATTGTAAGCATCTCAGTGCTGGCAGGGTCTCTACATGGCTTCTTCAGCTCCCAGTGTGTAGCACCATGTGTCATCTCAGTGGAATCTCTAAAGGAGTGAACTGAGAGGGTCTCTCCTGCCTCCAAGAAGGAGTAACAGGATTTCCCAGAATCCCCATAGGACTGCCATGCCCACACAGAGGCTTCATTGGCTATGACGCTATTGACAGACTAGACTCCACCCTTTCACTTTTAATCTGCTCAAGTCCCAAATTGACACCAGTTTATGTAACTACCATAGTGGTATTCCGTATTTCAACCTATTTTCAGTCCATCATCATTTGCTATAACATAGAGCTTTTCAGTCCTCAGTGGACTAACACAGTAAAATTTATCCTTGAACTACCAATACAAATGCCCATTTCCCGACCCTCTTTAGTAGCCCTTTGCACAGTGATGATTCAATGATCCTGGTCCATTGCATTGAGGGAGTCTTTGACCTTTGGAGTCTTGAAATCTCTGTTGATATTCTGCATCTTGACAACAAAGAGAAGAAGTACTTGTAACTAAGTGACTTCATTATTTCTTTCCGTGTACTCATACCGTGGACCAAAAATATTCTTCAACAGCCAGGAATATGAAACAGATTTAACGAGTAGCTAGAATCCTTACCATACTACTAGATCTATCCCCCATTTAGGCCTCTGTGCTGATTAGGTTTTATGTCAACTTGGATGGATCAGGATTCTCCCATGATATGATATAGTAGGGTGAGGTCAACTCCATGATGGTATCTTTTGTGAGGCAACAAACATTCATAGTCTTGCTGTCATTTAAGAAAGTTTCATTTGGGCTGTAGCCTACTCTGTTTCCCATTGTAGCTGCTGGAGTCAGGAGAAGCCTTCAGCTTATATTTGACCCATGGACTTGAACTGAACTAGACTTGCCCACACCTACAACTGTGTGAGCCATTTTTTGACCAAAATCTCATATACATATACATATACATCCACGAATCACTGGTTGTGCTTCTCTAGGGAATCCAGCATAATAAATCCCCCTCTATTTGGAAAGGAATCAAGTTTTGAAAACTCAATGAATTATATTTGTAAAAAGGTATTATAGTTTTTGCATTATTAACTAGATAAACTGAGCTTTACCTATATTTGGAGAGGGTTGCAAAGTGTGCGAGATGTGTATGTGTGTGGGAAAGGGTTGCAAGGTGTGTATGTGTGTGTGCTTGTGTGGGAGAGAAAAAACGTGCTTAGAGCTAACAAACACTCTTTTCTAGGGTTTTAACATTCTTCAGTTGCTTTGCACTTGAATTCTTGGCTCAATGTATATTGATATTCTGTGAATTCAAATTTAACATCCAAGAAAAAGTTGACAGACAAACACTAGCGACAATAAATGTGCCAAATTCTTAACTCAGCTCATTCTACAAAAGGTATAGTAGGAATTCCTTAATGTTAATCAACATGGCAAATATTATAAACGGAAAGATATTTTTCACCTAGAAGTAAAGATGTGTATCACTGTAAGTAAAAACAAGATGTTCTTGGGAGTAGAAAGACCCGTCTTTCTTTCAAGTAATGGCTGGTGGCTTCAAACTGCCCACAACGTAGATTGTAACCCAACTCATAACTACAGCACAAGAAGATTCTGACTCAAGGATCAGTCAGTTTTGCCATTCTCCTGCCTATAAGAGACATACCAGAAGTAGGAAGTTATAATCACACCATAATTAATAAAGAAGAATCACCAGCAGAGTGTGCGGGGGATTGTTGTCTGAAGTGGCAGAGGCAGCATGGGCAGTAGAGGTTGCAGCTCTGGGACCATGAGACAGAGTGGCAGCTTCCTGGCACATGGAACAAGGTGGATGTCAAGGGTCCACATGGCTGGGAGGCTGAGGACCATGAGGGAATTGACTGCTTGCTAACAAGAGGAACTGCTGTGTACAAAAGTCTGTATTAATGTTTTCTGAGACTGGATATTGGTAACCTGATAATTTCCCTACTGCACTTTTATAATTATGAGTATTGTGCATGAGTTGTTTATGATCATTTCAAATGATTATTGTACCCAACAAAGAAGTAGAGTTCTATGGGAGAAATGGTTGGTAATAGAGCAATATAAAAAAAAAGATGGAGGGTGGAGACGTGTCTGACTTCTGCCTTGTTGAAAGTGGTCGTGGGTTTCTTTGAACTTGGATTCTCCTTTTCCCTACCAATACCAGTGGAGGTCAAATATGACCCCCACATAATTTTCTTCAATAACGTTAATGGGCTAAGGGCATCGGATACAACATATAAAAATAGAACAGTGTGCCCATGGGAAGGGTGATGTTTGATTATTAATTGCATCAGTTTGTTCTTGAAGTCTTGAAATATAAAGGTTAGTCATCTGCTTACAAAAGATTACATCAGCTTCGATCTGAATTTCTCTGAAATGTGAAATTAAGTTAGTCATATGAATAGGAAAGAATGAGTTAGGGCTTGTGTTTGATAGGTGTACTCGGTTCACCCCATGGACTCTGGATTGCCTGGCCCCTAGACTTTTGAGCATTTTGTTGTGTCACCTTTCTTTGGAATGAGCACAGATATGGATTTTTTCCACTCAGTTGGCAAGATAGCTGTTTTCCAAATTTCCTGTCAAAGACAAAGGAGTGATTCCAGTGCTTTTTAAGTTTTTTGAAACATTTTCATTGGATATTCCATCAATTCTTGATTTTGACTGATGCATTTAATACAATTTGAACTTCTTCCTTCAGCATCGTTAGTTATTGCTCATATTCTACCTCCTGAAATGGTTGGGTGTCAACTAGTCCTTTTGCATTCTTTCCATAGTCTCTTGATGTTCCTTGCATCTGTCAGTACAGTATTTTGTCTACAAAAATTTTCTAAATGATAACTTGAGGCCTGGCTTTATTGAGTTCTGTTACTTTCATATATGTTGAGTGTGTTCTTCCCTTTGGGTTTTCTAATTCTAGGTCCTTGCATATTGTGGTAGTTCCATAATCTCATGTCAACTTGTGGACATTAAGAGTGAAGGGGTGGAATTTGGCCTGTCAATCAGGTCACAAGGTAACACCCACAAGGACTATTCTGGGAGCTTCCTGTTTTGTTTTTTTTTTCTGGGAGGAAGATCACACTCTCTCTGCTTCACATTCCTGTTGCCAAGCCACATGGAACTATGCTGATGGAAGCCAAAGCCCTGGAGCTGGAGGAGCCACGTGGAGACCCACGCCAGTGGTGATGATGCTTCCACTGTCATTGGATCCACAAAACTTTCCACCCACTGGTCTGTGATCTTCCTGCACTTGACATCATGTCATGTGTTGTGTGAAGCTATAGATGACTTTACAGACTGCTATCAGACATACGGACTTATGCCCTTGATCTGAACTGGGATGGGATGTTTTCTAAATATACAATTACTTTACTCTTTGATATAAAACTCTTTCTTATACATACATGAGTGTCCCTAGTTTTGTTACTCTAGTCAATCTGGACTAACACACACATTTTATTACAATATTTTGTCTTTGGCATTACAATATTTTGACTTTGTCTTGCTTTGCTAGGTGTTCTTTGAAATTTTCTATTGAGTTCCTCAACTTCATTCTTTCTTCCATGTGCTTTAACTATTATATGATTAAGAGCACGTTTCAGTCTCTTCTGACATCAATTTTGATCTTTTCTGTCTTGCCTGTTCTTTTTTTTAAATCATTTTATTAGGGGCTCATACAACTCTTATAAAAATCCACACATACATCAACTGTGTAAAGCACATCCATACATTCATTACCCTCATCATTCTCAAAACATTTGCTCTCCACTTAAGCCCCCCCGCATCAGCTTCTCATTTTCCCTCCCTCACTGCTTCCCCCTCCCTTATGAACCCATGATAATTTATAAATTATTGTTTTGTCATATCTTTCACTGTCCTACATCTCCCTTCACCCATTTTTCTATTGTCTATCTCCTTGGGAGGACGTTAAATGTAGATCCTTGTAATGGGTTCCCCCTTTCCACCTCACCTTCCATCTATCCTCCCGGTATCATCACTCTCACCACTTGTCCTGAAGGGATCATCTGTCCTGGATTCCCTGTGTTTCCAGTTCCCATTCATACCAGTGTACATCCTCTGGTCTAGCCAGATTTCCAAGGTAAAATTGGGATCATGAGAGTGGGTGGGGAGGAAGTATTTAGGAACTAGAGGAAAGTTGTATGTTTCATCGTTGCTACACTGTACACTGACTGGCTCTTCTCCCCATGACCCTTCTGTAAGGGGATGTCCAGTTGCCTACAGATGGGCTTTGGGTCTTCACCCTTCCCTCCTTCTCATTTACAATGTCTTAAAAAAAAAAACCCATTTTATTAGGGGCTCATACAACTCTTATCACAATCCATACATATACATACATCAATTGTATAAAGCACATCTGTACATTCTTTGCCCTAATCATTTTCAAAGCTTTTGCTCTCCACTTAAGCCCTTTGCATCAGGTTCTCTTCCCCCCCCCACTTCCCATTTTTCCCTCCCTCATGAGCCCTTGATAATTTATAGATCATTATTTTGTCATATCTTGCCCTATACGGGGTCTCCCTTCACCTCCTTCCTTTTGTCCATCCCCCAGGGAGGAGGTCACATGTAGATCCTTGTAATTGGTTCCCCCATTCCAACCCACTCACCCTCTATTCTCCCAGTATCGCCCCTCACACCTCTGGTCCTGAAGGTATCATCCACCCTGGATTCCCTGTGCCTCTAGCTCCTATATGCACCAGTGTGCAACCTCTGCTCTATCCAGACTTGCAAGGTAGAATTCAGATCATGGTAGTTGGTGGGGAGGAAGCATTTAGGATCTGGGGGAAAGTTGTATTATTCATCGGTGCTATATTGCACCCTGACTAACTCATCTCCTCTCCTAGACCCCTCTGTGAGGGGATCTCTAGTGGCCAACAAATGGGCTTTAGATCTCCACTCTGCACTTCCCCCTTCATTCACTATGGTAAGAATTTTTATTTTTTTGATGATGCCTTATACCTGATCCCTTTGGTGCCTCGTGATCACACAAGCTGGTGTGCTTCTTCCATGTGGGCTTTGTCGCTTCTGAGCCAGATGGCCGCTTGTTCACCTTCAAGCCTTTAAGACCCCAGACACTATCTCTTTTGATAACCGGGCACCATCAGCTTTCTTCACCACATTTGCTTATGCACCATTTGACCTCAGCGATTGTATCATGGAGGTGTTCCCCCAATGATATAATTTTTTGTTCTTTGCTGCCTGATAACTGATCCCTTCCGGACCACGCGATCACACAGTGTGGTGTGTTCTTCCATGTGGGCTTTGTTGCTTCTGAGCTAGATGGCCACTTGTTTATCTTCAAGCCTTTAAGACCCCAGACACTATCTCTTTTGATAGCCAGGCACTATCAGCTTTCTTCACCACATTTACTTGTTCACCCGCTTTGACTTCAGCAGTTGTGTCAAGAGGGTGAGCATCATAGAATGCCAATTTAATAGAAGAAAGTATTCATGCGTTGAGTGAGTGCTTGAGTAGAGGCCCAAGGTCCTTCTGCCACCTTAATACTAAACCTATAAATATAGACACACAGATCTATTTTCCCATCCTCATATATATATTTGCATGTACATGTCTTTGTCTAGACCTCTATAAATACCCTTTGCCTCCTAGCTCTTTCCTCTATTTCCCTTGACTTTCCTCCTGCCCCACTATCATGCTCCGTCCCCACCTGGGTTACAGCTATACCTCTTCTTTACGTAACTTTACACTTGATCATTCCCTACCAGGCCTGCCACTCCCCACTCACCAACAATTTGGATCCCATGTTGTTCCCTTGTCCCTGGGTTTGTTAACACCAATTCCTTAACCCCCCACTTTCGCCTATCCCAAGTCCCCCCGGAACTGTCAGTCCCGTTGTTTTTCCTTCAGATAGTTCATCCAGCCTGTCTTATTTAGACAGACCTGTGGAGATAATAACATGCACAAAAACAAAACAGAGGAAAACAAAGCAACAGTATAAAACCAGACAACAATACAACAACAACAAACCACTGACAAAGAACAAAACAAAACACATCAAGAAAGAAAAGCTTGTAGTTAGTTCAAGGTTTGTTTGTTGGCCTTTAGGAGTGTTTTCCAGTCCAGTCTTTTGGGGCACCACGCTCTGGCCCCAAAATCCACTTTCAGCATTCCCGGGGGACCTTGCCGCTCCACTCCCTTGCTGTTCCACTGCACTCCCCCAGTGCTTTGCCTCGGTGTGGTGGGATCAGGTCAGGTGCAATTCGCACACTGTGTCTCCGGTGCTGTCCCCTGTAGCACCATTGGTCACTGTGGGGCATTATGTCTCATAGTGGGGCCAGACATGTTGTCCTTTCTGTAGACTGGCTGCTCTAATCAGGAACATCATCCTCATGGCTTCCATGTTGTCCTCTCTGTGGACTGACTCCTCTAATCAGGAACATCATCCTCATGGCTTGGTGGGCCAGGCTGTGCTCCACTCTCTCCTCCTCCCCCTTCATCTGCTCTCGTGTCGTTTAATGGCTATTTGTTTTCTTCACAAATTATATTCCTGATGACCTCCTCTGACTCATAATGTCTTTGGTCATTTGCATGCAATACATCAAATTAGTTTTGGAAATGTTCTTGAAATTCAAATGGGATAGACTCAAGGTCATATTTTGACTCTTCTGGATTTGTTATAATTTCCTTCAAGTTTATCCTGAGCATACGTGCAATTGATGATCTATTCAGTCAGCCCCTGGTCTAGTTGTAGTTGATGATACTGAGTTTCACCATCATGTCTTCCTAGAGGTGTAGTCAATTTGTTTTCTGTGTATTTCATCTGGGAAGTCCATATGTATAGTCACCTCTGGTGGCTTTTTTTAAAAAAAGATATTTGCATTGAACAAATTCTTGGTTTAACAAAATTCTATCATCCCATTTCCAGCTTTATTTCTGTCACCAAGTCTACATTTTCCAATTAATATTCCTTCCTATTTTTCTCAATTTTTTGGATTCCAATCACCAATAAGTATTAATGCATCTTGCTTACATGTTTGATCAATTTATGACTGATGTTAGAATTCTTTGATTTAATCATTATTAGTTATTGTGGTCGGTGCATTAAATTGAATTATCATGATATGAATTGGATTTCCTTGTAGGCATATAGACATAATCCAATCACATATAGCATTGCCCTTTATGATGGATTTATCAAGATCCTTCTGACAAAGAATGCCATGCCATTCCTCTTGATTGTTTTATTCTGGGCATAGTACATCATATGATTTTCTGATTCAAAATGACCCATACCAGGACATTTCCACTCACTGATGCCTAGCATATCTATCTTCATGTGTTCCATTTCATTTTTGACTACTTACAATTTTTCCAAATCCATGCTTTACATATTCAAAGTTTCAATAATTATAAGATCATTTTGCAGCTGTTTTTCTTTACTTTGAGTGTGACTCATCAGCAAATGAGGATTCTGAAGACTCCACTTCCCCAGGCTTTACCAATTTCATATCACCACCCTCAACTCCACTCTAAGAAATCATCTCCTCTTCATCCACATTTCACGTGTCCTCAGACCTGAGCGACCCATCCATGGGCAGTATCTCTGCCAATGTAGGGCTTCCTTTGTTTAGGCTTTCAGTAGTTGACATTGCTTCAAAAGTAGTCATAAGGTTTTCAGAGGCTGCTTCCTCTGAAGTTGGGAGTCAAGGCCTTCTTTATCAGTCCAAAGAAAGATGACTCAACAGAATGCTCTAATTACAGAAAGACATCATGGATATCACACACAAGTAAAATTTTGTCTAAGATCATCCAACAATGGTTGAAGCAGTACATTGATAGGGAACTGCCAGACGTTCAGCCTGGATTCAAGAAGACATGGGACAAGGTATATCACTGTTAATGTCAGATGGATGTTGGTTCAGAGCAGAGAATACCAGAGAGATGGTTACTTGTGTTTCATTGGCTATGTAAAGATATTCAACTCTATGGACCATAATAAGCTCTGGATAACCTTAAAAAGAATGGCAATTCCAGAACATTTCATTGTGCTAATTCAGAATTTGTGTATGGATCAAGATTCAGTTGTGCAAACAGAACAAGGGAATATTATATGGTTTAAAATCAGGAAAGGCGTTTATCAGGTTTGTATCTTCTCACCATAATTGTTCAATATGTATGCTAAGCAAATCATCAGAGAAGCCCCATTGTTTGAAGAAGAGGGGGGCATCAGTGTTAGAGGCTTATTAACAACATACAGTGTGCAGGTGACACAAACTTGCTTTCTGAAAGTGAGGAGGACTTGAAGCACTTGCTGATGAAGATCAAGGATTGCAGCCTTCAGTATGGATTACAGTTTAATGTAAGGAATTCCAAAAGCCCCAAAACTAGACTTTAAATCATGATGCTTGGAGAAAAGTTAGAAGCTGTCTAGTATTTTGTCTTGCTTGGATCCGCAATCAATGTTCACGGAAGCAGCAGTCAAGATATCAAATGTTGTATTGCATTAGGTAAATATGCTGCACAGGACCTCTTTAGAATAAAGAAGACCTAGGATGCTACTTTGGGGACTAAGGTCACCTGTATCACATTCATCTGAAATTTGGATATTGAATAAGGTTGACTGTAGAAGAAGATATGCATTTGAATTGTGGTGCTGGAGAAAAATATTGAGAACACCAGGGCTTACTAAAAGGATAAACTGATCTGTAAAGGAAGAAATAAGGCCAGAGTGCTTCTTAGAGGCCATGATGGCAAAACATTGTTTTATATACTTTGGACTTATTGTCAAGAGAGACCAGTCCCTGGAGAAATATACCATGTTTAGTAAAGTGAAAGGGCAAAGAAAAAGAGCAATTCTCTGGAGATGGATTGGCACAGTGGCTGCATCCATGGGCCCAGACAGGAATAATCGTGAGGATGGTGAAGGCACAGGCCTGCAGTGTTGGGTTCTGCTGTTCATAGGACCACTAGGGGTTGGGGTCAACCAGACAACATCTTAACAACAACAGGTGGCTGAAGTCCCTTTGGTAGCCTTGTAGTCAGAAGAAAATACTTTTCCTTATTGAGTCACTCAGTTACACATGCAAAGATGTTTCTGTAATTTACCAGTCATTCCTAAAAGTAGTTTCAGCATTGTGAATAAAATGTAGACCACTTAAAATTATTAGAAATATATTGTTCAAAATCAGTAGATAGTTACTGGATATCTACACTGTGTAAAGGACTTACCATCCATTCAGAATTGATGACAGAGGAATCAATTGCCAATAAAATATCAAACCACTTCCATTGAGTTGATTTTGATTCATAGCAATCACACATGGGTTTCCTAGGCTGTAAAATATCTTGACAGGAGCAGATAGGCTTAACTTTCTCCTGAGGACTAGCTGATATATCTGAACCACTGACCTTGTGGTTAACAGTCCAGAGCTTACCTCACAGTCACTTAGAAATCTCAAGTATATTCTTAAAAGTATATCTCAGCAATTTTTGCCTGTATCAGACAAGAGTCAAGGACTATGGGGAAAGTCCTCTTACGGGCAGCTTTATATGAACCATGAATCTATTGACACCACAATGCTGTACAATAAAACATGCCCATAGCTTTTGTTTTTGTTCCACAGTCTATTGGTGAGGTGGAAAATTTTTGAAATATCAGTGTCCTAGTTTCACAGGCTACCAAATCATGACAAACTGACAGGTGGATGGTGTTACAGATATTTAGAGTTTCCTATGTTATCTCCCATTTGTCAAAACAAACATTCAAGACTATCCACAAAAATATAATAAATCATTTCAAGATTGAAAAATTCAGCTAAAAACATTAAACCCACTTTTCATGGTTCTTTCCTAGACATAGTCATTGTGATTAATGACTGCCATAATAAATACTTGCATTAATGCCAAAGTTTTAAGTTCTTTCAAATAGAAGTCAGAAGTAGTAGAAATAGAATGAAGGGACAGAGGGTCAATATGTGATATGTACTCATAATATAGTTTAGCCTAGTGTTATCATTGATTTATACTTGTCCCAGAAATATGAGTTCATCCTGGCCATACTATGGTGAAAAATTTCTTTAACTATTTGCTTAATATTAAAATGATTTTTGCAATGGAGGGAGAAAAAGAAGACTTTGAGGAAGTCAAAAGTTCACAGCAATCTGGGAGTAATCTTTGAAACTAATATGAAGAATACAGTGAGAAAATTTTTGGAACTTAGACAATTTAAATAATTAGACAATTTAAATGATGATAACAACAAAACTTAATTAACTTCCAGAATAATGTGTGTATGTATACATGTACTGGAAATTTATATGTTCACTTTTATTTTCCTTGTGAATAGATGTCATTAGGTTAACTATCTCTGAGGCTATTCATATCCTAAAATAGCTACAAAGATTTTTTTTCTGACCCCTCCCCGCTACAAAGATTTTTACAATGATTTCTAGCTGACTGTATTGTCTTTTCATTTCTTATTTCTTGCTTTGATGCCGTTCTGAACTTTTAAAAATTGTTTTGTTTGTTTTGATCATTTTAGTGAAGGGCTCTTACAACTCTTATTACAATCCATACATCAATTATACCAGGCATGTTTGTATATGTTGCCATCATTCTTTTCTAGATAATTACTTTCTATTGAGCCCTTGGTATCAGCTCCTCTTTTTCCCCACTCCCACCCCCCCGCCCTCGTAATCCCTTGATAGATTATTAATTATTATTTTCATATCTCACACCAACCACTGTCTCCCTCCCCTTGTGGTTTCTGTTGTTCTTCCCTCCTGGGGCGTGCGTGGTTGTTTGTCCACCTCTTCCTCCCCGCCTCCCTACCCTTCTCCCTACCCTTCTGGTTTTTGTGTGTGTGATATTAACATCTTTTAGCATTACAGTCTCCAGAATATCTGCACAGATGACAGCTGTGACCATTCTTGGAATCCTATGTTTGTTATGAAGATCAATATTAAGAACTGATCCTAACTCCTAAAGTTATTCATCTATTCTAAAATAGGAGACATCTGAAGTAAGCTGACTTTTTTTTTTGCTTAGATTATAATTTTAAAAACATTCTTCCAGAAGCCCCTATTGATGACACAATAGTATTACTATTATTTGTATGGTTTCTTAAACTTAATTTATGGAGGAACAGTGATGTTCAGTGCCCTTAAGTGGAGCTGTTGAGCATTTCTTATCAGTGTAAAGTTCAGGTGTGAAAACATGTTTGAGGGAAAAGGCACGGGTGGGGGGGCGGGGTGGACAGGCTCTTGACAACATTGTTTTTCATGATATCGTGCCTAATGAAGTACCTTGATTCAGTCCAACTCCTTGAAAGGTTGTCATCTGAGTTGTGACACTAAGTAGTAACTTGGAGGTCATCTGACTGTAGGAGTATCAAAAATATTTGAGATCGCATATGCAGGGCAATATTGGTAAAATCTTAAATGATGATGGGGCAATAGTAGACGTCTGCAGTCTGGAGAATACTATGAAATATTCTCATAGACAAAGACTTCTCATGGTACATGATGCTACGCAGCTCATGCTAATGAGAATAACAATGTTTTTCCTAGTGTAGTGATATTTCTGTTCAAAAGCTCATTAATTCTTATTACCTAATGATTCAGACAATGACCTGGTAAGAAGAGTTGAAGGTAGGTTTTACCATTCCCCTTGCGTAGACACAAAACTAAAGCATGGGTTCTTTTAGGATTCCTTAGAACTAAGATTCTTCCGTGATTTGATTAGATTTACTCAAATAAAGGATACCATGCTATTCCAGTGTTGACTATAATCAAAGCACAAAGAAACTCAAATTTAAGATTTCTGAGTTCTTCTCTATGTAGGAACTCTTGTGCTGTAGTGGATATGCATTAAGCAGTTCACCACATGGTCACCAGGAGAAAAGACAGGGCTTTCTGCTCCCATCAAAATCAAGGACTTCAAGACACAAAAAGGTTTTGAAAGTGATTGTGGTAGCAATTATACCATGCTGATTGGTGTAATTGAAATATGGTATGATATGGTTTCTGTATTAACTCTCAATAAAATGGTTTTGAGGGGAAAGAAATAAAAGAGTTAGAGTTTTGGAAAGTGACAGAGGCCGGTCTACCCTGGTCATAGGGTTGGATTGACTCTGGCCATGAGTCAGGATTGACTCTGGCCATGAGTTTGGTTTGGGTTTGAGTGTGCTATATGTGAGAAGGGCCACAGCTGGATTCTCTGGCTACACAAGGGAGAAAGGAAATCTAACTGCTCACTAGCCCAAGGAGGGCTGAAGTGGACTTTCAGTCAATAATGTCATGCATGTTCATTTCAAACATTAAAAAAAAAAGATGTCACTTTGGTGTGCACCATAAGAATTCACCCACAAGTTTATGAGAGGGGGGTGGGGTGTGTGCTGACTCTTCTAAAACCAGAGGGTTATGGACAGTTAGGAATCATTCCATCTCTCTTACATCTTGTGATTCTCCTCTGGTGGTTTATGAATCCAAACAAACAAAACAGAAAAGCGACATGACAACTGGTATCAAAAGATGGTATCAAAAGAGAAGAGAAAGGAGAAAAAACAATCCTAAGGAGGCATGAAGAACTTCAGAGCACTGACAGGCTCCTTGGGTACCAACCAAGTTGGTGATCTGTCATGGCTACCACCACTGGCTTTGTGAATGTGTTGGTTCCACCTCTCTAGCACTGATCCATTGGTTCAAAAGCCACCCCAATCTAGCTTGGCTAGCCTCGGGCCTTAGAACCTACAAAGACTTTTATTCTCTTCTTTACTAGTTTAAAAGCAGACCCAGACCAGCATAGTTGGTGCCAAAGCTGAGGAGCCTGTGAATTCATGTGCCTGACCATTTCACTGGCTTCTCTGTCAACTCCATCCAAGCCACACTGAGTTTCTGAAGGCCCTGAAGAACACACAAATGTTGGCCTGTGACCCTTCAATTAACCAGGGATTTGTGGGGATAGTAGGGCAGTTCAGTACCCCCCTAAGATAGCCTCCCATGCTATTGGGGTTCAGATTCCCCCCACCCCAAGAAAATTCAGGACTCCAGAATTTCCCACCATACAAATTTGTTACAGATGGATTGTGTAATATGTCTGTCTAAATTGCCATTTTAATCAGAAATCACTGTACCTAACCTTTTGACATCAGTTGATAAACACACACACACACACACACCCTTCCATCTTTGTAAATCCCTGCTTCCCAACTGAGTATGCAAATAAGACAGGTACTATGTTACCTTGTGGTGTACACAAATCAGATGACAGTTACCACCCTAGGAAAACCAGGAGCCCAGGACTCAGGTAGCGATATTGATCTACATTGGATAATCTTGAAGATGTTCATTTTCTTGTCCTGGAAACTGAATCTAGCTCGCCTCTTCCTGAGCTCCAGTTCTTGGGACTTGAACCAACACTCCGTTGCTTATCTGATCTCCCTGTTTCCCCTTTCTTGTGAGTCAATAGCCCTGACTAAATATGAGTGAAGAGAATCCATTAAATGGATGCCTGAATTTTTCATTTGGGATTTGCCAGCCTCCATAACCACATAATCCATTTATTGAGGACACATGAATTCCACAGTGAATTGTGGAAATCCAGGACATGAAAGATAAAACTGAGATCAGGTTTGGTGCTTTATGTTAGGAATAATTGAGTAGTATAATATTGTGGAAAAGTTAGATATTTTGACCACCTTTAACTTTCAACTCACTGAAACCAGCCTTGTACAAATCCCTACACTCATCAAATACCATTCAGTCAATTCTGACCCATAGTGACCCTATGCAGGCTTTCTGAGGCTTTGAAGTTTCAAAAAAGCTGAGAGCCACTGGTGGTTTTGAACTGGTGACCTTTGACTTAGCAACTCAACACTTACCCAACATTGCCACCAGAGATCCTTATTTTTGCTTGGCTATCAGTGGCAAAGCGTAGTTGTAGTAAGCTGGTGTCATGGATTGAATTGTACACCCCAAAAAAGATAAATCAGAGCTGATTCTTGTGCCAGTCCAGCCTTGGGTTATGTTAATGAGGAAACAATATAATCTTAAAAACTATTCATCTGAGCGGTAACTTTAACATGAGTAGCATAGATACAGGGATCCACACAGCACAGAAGGACCCATGAGGAGCCTGCCTTAGACACAAGCCTAGGAACACCAAGGATTTCTAGTAACTGCCGAAGCAGAAGCACCAGTGCTGCTGTGGGCCAGGCACTGGGTTGTTCAGCATAAAGTCAGTAGCTCACGCCCCTTGCCTTTTGGAAGAAACATAAGGCAAATTGTTCTTGTAAAGTTTATAGCCTCAGGGGTGGTTTTTAGGGTGCTGTTGCTCAGAATCAACTCAATGGCAGTGGCTTTGTTTGGGATTTATTAGAAGTTCACGTTGTAGCACTGGTGGGATATGTGTGAAGCATTAGAACGCTGACATTGCGTCTCACTCGCCTCACCTAGCCTCTTCTAGACTGGGAGAAAGATGTAGCAATTGCTTCTTTGAAGCTGGTGGTGCCTTGGACACCGAGGGAGCAGTTCCAGAGTCGCTTACAGGGTCTCTATGAGGCAGAATTAATTCAGCAGCAGTTGGGTTTTCTAAAAACTGAAAGAAATTCCCCCTCCTCCCCGCTCCCCCAAACACACACAAAGGATGTTCCCCAATACTGGAGCTCCTCACATCTCAGACTTGTCTGTCTTTTAGGGTCACTGTCTTGTAAGGCAGTGAAGGTTTGGGGGTTTTTTGTTTGTTTGTTTTTAGATACAACAAAGAATGAGTTCTACTTTAAACTACCAGTCTTTATTTACTAATGTATTCATATTAGTTTCTCAGTTGTAACAAATGTACCACACTAATGCATTCTCAATAGGTATAGGGGATTCTCTGTACTGACTGAACAATTTTTTATAAATCATTATCTGCTAAATTTTTGAAAGATCTGTAATACAATACTTAATTCAAAAATGAAGTCACATGCACACAGAACACAATTTTCATAACAATGAAGAGGAAAAGGGACTTTTGACTCACTTTTTTTTTTTTTAGGAAATATCAAACTGCAATTGCCTAAAGTCGTTCTTGTTATTTATAATGTGAAAAATCTATAAATTTTATTGAAAACTCACTTCCATGGTGTGAATTCTGATTGATAATGACCTTATAGCTCAATGGAAGTGTCCCTGTGGGTTTCCATGGCTGTAAATCTTAACAGGAGAAGAAAGCCTTATCTTTGTCCAGTGAACAATTGATGGGTAGGAATTGCAGCCCGGCAGTAAGTAGCCCAGTGTATGGTCCACTATGCCACCATGGATGTGAAGAGACTCAGAAATTTTCATGAAATGGGAAATGTAGCCCTCTTTGGGGAGCACAAAATTCCTGTGAGACTGTGTGTTTGTTTTCAAGTTAACAAGAAATTAGAGCTGTATGATACATACTTGTGTTGAAAGTTATATCTATATATCTATCTCTATCTCTATCTCTATCTCTATCTCTATCTCTATCTCTATCTCTATCTCTATCTCTATCTATATCTATATCTATATCTATATCTACTATATCTATATCTATATCTATATCTATATCTATATCTACTATATCTATATCTATATCTATATCTACTATATCTATATCTATATCTATGTCTATGTCTATGTCTATGTCTATATCTATATCTATGTCTATGTCTATGTCTATGTCTATGTCTATGTCTATGTCTATGTCTATGTCTATGTCTATGTCTATATCTATATCTATATCTATATATCTATATAACTGTCAAAGTCAATGAAACTTTTTTCAGAACCTTCTAGATATTCAGCCTTCTGAGGACAGCACTCACGATAGAAGTGGTTTCTAATCCATTTCAGCTTGAATGCTAGTTTTGCAAAATGTGTCCACCATTTCTCATGCATCTGATACTTGAGCTCTCTGCTCATGATATGATAAAACAAACAGTCAATAAACCCCACGCTACGCAAGCTGTAAGAAAGTGTGGGTTTTGTGGAGTTCTTTGACTTCGTAGTTGTAGCTCTTGGAAAGTCCTCTGTATTACATCAGTGCCACTGATGGCCATGTTTCAGGACCTCCACTTATTGTAGCAGGGCCAGGCTAGTTCTTCGGTGGCCTATCCTTTGGCTTAATGTGAACTTCTAACTAATACATTCAATAAACTCCTCTTCTCAAATTGTGAAGGATGCAAGGAAATCACAGTTTGCTTTTAGCTCGTAGATTCTTGCCACAAATTGATGCGGTTGACTTGAAGTCAGCAATGGTTAGTAATTTTCTGAATATTTATTTTTCTGCTATTTCTTAAGCACTTGTTATATATTGAAACAACATCCTAGGAACATAACATTCTCCATGACTGAAGAACCGACCTAACTAAGCAAACATTCAGGTCAGCAATTACCATTTGTAAAATGTCTCAGTAAGAAAGCTTTGAAGTAATTCTTCCTCAAATCCTGTTTATAAATGGACTTAGATTATGGGCAAAAACCTTATGGAATCATATAGGGGAAAATGACAATGAATTTAGCTGTGAACAAAATTATTATCTTTAGAGATCCAAATGAAGGTTTGTTACAAGAAGTAATTACTTATTGGAAAGAAGGCGGTGAAGATAAATGAGAAGTATATTGAAGTGCCGAAGACAGCTGAGCAAGCCCAGTGGATACAGTAGATTCAGCTCCTGTTTCAACAAATTTTACATGAACCTTCCTAACCCAACTTTTTTTTTTGGCAACTCATAAATTGCCTTGTCTCTTGCAGAATATGTTTCACTTTGACTTTGAATTATATTAAGCAACTAAAGAGTCCCTGGAAACAGTTAAATGCTAGCCAATGAGCTGAAAGATTGCCACTAAAACTCACCAAGAGCTGCATCACATAACTATCCTGAGTATCTGCTTGTGAAAGGCAGAGTCTGGGCAGCCATAAGGAGCCATTCTGCTCTACCTATAAGGGATCTCCATGAATCAGAATGGACTCTACAGCAAATGACAACGACAGTAACATTGAGCATGTTAATTGCCATTCAAAGCTCTTCTTGAATGGACAATTTATACAATTTTGAATTAAATATATCTTACCTCTAGTGTTAACTATAACATCCATATTATCTATAATAAAATAACGACAATACAACTATTCACTAATGTCTGTCTGTTCTAAGGGTTCTCTGGAGGAAAAAAAACAATAGTGACACATAAATGTACAGCTACATGTTAGAGAGATTTGATTCAAAGGAATGGCTCACACAATTGTGGAGTAGACAAGTCAAAAAATCACCAGTCCAGTAGTAGACTGGAGCCCTCTACTGGTTCACTGGATTGGGAGCCTGGCCAATCCCAAATTTGCAGTCATAGATTACAAGGTTCTGCATTTTTACGTACCAAGTAACCAGAGGCCAGAGTGAGAGCAAATTTTATCAGATCATTCATTTATATACTAAAGTCAGGAGACACCCATAAGATAACTCCATTTTTAGTTAACTAAAACTATTCAAATCACATCATACACAAAATCAATTACATTATATTGTCTTGGAAGAGACCATCATCCAGAATCTATCAAGGAACTGACAATTGTAGCCTAGCCAAGTTGACACTGGTCATCATTACACCCTTTCAAATTGTCATTGATGGAAAGAAATGTTATTTTGACAAAAGTTTTTTCACAGTTAATAATCTCATATAAAGACAAAGCAAACATTTCTCATGAAATGAGCCAATAACCCTGCTTAGTAACCCAGGTTACTGTAAAAACTCCTGTTTAGTCAAATATGCTACTCTTGAAGGTGATATAAATATCAACACATGGATTTATTTGTTATAGAACATTATTAAACACATTGGAGGTAGACTCTACTTTTAGCATTCAATATTTTATACTCCCTGATACATAATAGAACCTCACAAACTGTTTCTTAGAAAATGAGTTACTATGAAAAAAATTTCGAATTTTAAATGTATACAATATTAAAGCATGCACCTCAAATATATGGGCTACATAAGAATATCTAAGAGTTTTTGAAATATCTAGAAATAAGAGTAGAACTTGAAGACCTCACTCTACTTTCCTCCTTCATCAACCTCGTGTTCAATTTGACAACCTCTGAACTTGAACAGTCAGAGAGTGTAGTATGAGGGATGGAACGTTAGCTGACTTTATAACTGCAACGGAAAATCCAAAATTCTTCTTTTTTTAAAAAAAATCATCTTATTGGGGCCTTGTACAATTCTTATCACCATCCATACATCCATCCACTGTGTCAAACACTTATGTACATTTGTTGTCATCACAATTCTCAAAGCATTTGCCTTCTACTTGAGCCTTTATTATAGGCTGCTCATTTTCCTCCTCCCTCCCCACTTCCCCCTACCTCATGAACCCCTCATAATTCATAAATTATTATTATTTTTTGATATGTTACACTGTCTGACATCTCCCACTGCCCTCTTCTCTGCTGTCCATCCCCTAGGGAGAAGGCTATATGTAGATTCTTGTAATCAGTTCCCCCAGTATACCCCACAGGATTCTTTTTTTGCTTATGGATTTCTAGCCTCCTTTGTGTTTTTGCCTTCTTTAATTTATACTTTCTTTTCTTGTTTTAGATTAGTTGTGAAAATTTAAATACCTAAACATGATATTATTGTATATTGTTGTTTGCATATTATTAGTTTTGTATGATTCACATGGGAGGATCATACACTAGTGGCCATGCAAGAGTGTCTTATTCTTAGGAAATACATGCTAAAGTTCATAGCAAAACCGTGTGCTTCATGCATACAAGATATTTGCAAAGGGTTTCAAAGATACCCACAGAGAGACCAAATCTGTCAAAGTTATAACACATTGACAATGCGAGGAGACTATATGGTAATCCTTGCATGCTTGTTTCTACTCTTGCAGACATTTGAAGTCCTTTTTAATTATAAAAACTATAATCATGAAAAGAGCTAGATTCTGTAATGATCTGTTTTATGTCAATGGGGAAACATAATAGCGATCCAACACTGATGTATGTATTGCTGTGAAGATACTTTGTGAACATGTGTAACGTCTACAGTCAGATGGCCTTAAATACAAAGATTACCTAGAATAACCTGAGTGAGCCTGATTTAACCATTTTAAAGGCATCAGAATAGAGATAAGGTTTTGCTACAGGAAAAATGTAGCCTATGTATAGTGTCTTTGGGTCATAATCAAGTTCTAATCTCCCTTTCTGACCACCTGTTCTGGAGACAGCACTTGCCTGGTCAGTCCCCAAATTTTGTATACAATGTTTTTGAAATAAGTCCTTTAATACTTATCTCCTACTGGTTCTATATCTCTGCTTCAACCCTGACTGATATAGACCCTTTTCTCCAAAACTTAGTTGTTGTAACATGTAAGTAAAATCACACTGTAATAAAATAAGTGCTATAGAAGAGATGATCCCAGATTTCTCTTCTAAGCCAATATGAAAGATAAATAACTCAGATATGAAGGCAACTCTTGAAGGCTTTGTAGTTTCCTCAATGTGAAGGTACATAACATAGGTCAAGATTAGATGACTATACCACTTATGATGTGAAAGTAAAAATATTAACTTCAAAAATTAATAAGCTCATAACTTGCATTCATTCAATAAGGAAATTAGTTTTAGGGTATTATATACAAAGATTAGAGATACAATTTAAAAAGAATTGTTTGAGTAGATGAAATTCCATTCATCATTGGAATTATGTAAGAGTCAATTAAAAGGTGTGAGGATGCATAGAAAATTTCCTTTAACATTAACCAAAAAAGCTTTCTTTTTTATCATGTTCTATGAAGAATTCCACTATTTTTAAAAAAGCAAATGCAGAAGATAAAGTTTGCTTTTAATATATAGATGGTATTTAAATACTTGTAAAATAAGATTATTTTCATATGTTTCTAGCACAATTTCTCAACATGATAGATTATCTATTACATATAATCTTTTGAGATATGAACCCACTGCCATCAAATTGATTCTGATTCTCAGCTGATCCTATATAACAAAATAGAACTGCCTCTTTGAGATTCCAAAGCTGGAAATCTCTTTGGGAACAGAAAGCCTAAACATTCTTCCTTAGAGCATCTGGTGGCATCTATTTGCTGACCTTTCAATAGCAGTCCAATATGTATCCTATTACACCATCAGAGATGTTTGCTGCGACCAAGACTTAGTAAATGGAAGAACATGGCAAAGTCTGTAGAGTTCCAGTAGGTTGAAGTTTGACCACAGAGGCCCTAAGACAGGTGGATGTCTTCGGGCAAAATCTCTTTCAGAAAGTTGAGAAATTCCTTTTCAGATTCTTGCTACAGAGATAATATAACTGGATCATCTCCTGAAAATAATTCAATGTGACTCCCATGATTTTTTCTTGGAACTCTATTGCACATCAATATCACAGAGCATCCACCCAAGGAAGAGAGGCTGGTTAATACATGAGAAGAAGGATGTCTATGATGTGGTTTTCTTTCTAGACACAAGTGTGGACAGTCAAGGAAAGAAGCATTGTAGTGATCATACGATTGAGCATGGAGATAATTTTGAGGTAGTCATCTGAAAGAAAGTGGAGAGGGTAAATGCAGTCAACAAAGAATAGGCGCCTTCTAGAAAACCATTAGCAAGTGCTGTTCAGAATGTGAGGGAGGACCTCTAAGGAGATGAGAGGGCCTATGGAGACCTCAGAACCATTGAACTTTTTGTTAGTCTCTATTGACTGAAGAAACAAATCTAGAGACACTCATCAATATGTGTGAGAGAACTTTATATCAAGAGATAATTATGCATCAATAAAAAAATCCCAGTCCAATCCAGATCAAGTCCACACATCCAATATTAGCCCACAAGTCCAATATTTGCCCACGAATTCCTCTTCAGGCTCACACAGCACGTGCAATGATGCTGAATGCAGGAAGATCACAGGCCAGTGAGTGGGAATTTCTATGAATCCAGTGGCTGTGGGTGCATCTCCAGGGCTCTGGCTTCCATCAGCATGGTTCCATGTAGCTTGTCAACAGGTATGAGAAGAGGGTGTCCCACATCCAGGGACCTGATTGAAAGGCTAGACTTGATCTTTTCACTCTTTTATCAAGTTGACATGAACTTTTGTTACCACCACAGTACCGGACCTGAAGACATATATTATTAACAGCAACCTGGGGAAACAGTCAATCCAAAGGCTTAGGAGAAGCAGTCTATGTACTGTGCCTAGGCATAGAAGGAAATAAATTATCTAAAACATTTTATAATTTATTCATTAATAATCTACAGAGATTACAGTTTTCAAGACTGAGACTACGGGGCATGACTTGTGACTGTGCCTCAGGAAGAGGCATTATCATCTCCTTTGAGGTATTGTATAGGTGATCCAATTTACATCATTATTTATCAATCGAGTCATTTTTATCCTAGAATGATTCCCTTTTTATCATTGCATTCCAATATATGACGCACTCGTTTTAAAACAACTGCTACTGTGCCCATAAAATTTTCATCAAAACTTGGTCGGTTTTGGCAGTAGAAACACAAGCTGTGCTTATTAAAGAAGCATAGGCATTCAGATGCTCTTCGGTGAAGTAACTAACGAAAGCTGAGAGAACAATGATTGGCGAGAAAATTATTTTGTCTAACCTATATACAAAATAGCCCACAATTTTGGCTTTAGTCCTCCATGTTTTCAGTCATAAGAAACTTCCATGAGAACCTAAACAGAAATTTTTGAAACACATATTTGTGAAAAAGCAATCGTATGTGAATGTGTTGTGTCAAATATTAAGCATCTATCAGCAGAAATGTTTCTGGAGTTAAGGCAATGCAGAAAAGTCTTAAATTAAGAGAAAGACAATTTAGCTGAAGGATAGATTTAGCAATGTGCGCTTAGCTCCTTAGATAAGACAACTTCAACTGCTGACGGTTAAAATCTGGCTATACTGACCTTGCCTTAAAAAGTTTCAGATGCTTAAAAGGGGCATTTTAAACATTAATTCATCCTACAAGAGAGAATAATTAATTTAATATCCTATAACTTTAAACTAACAGCAAAACTTAAAACACAGTCAGATATTTCTCATAAAGAAATGCATGAACTCTTAGGGGGATTTTTTTTTTTTTGAGTGACAAAAACAACAAACAAAAGTATTTGGGGTCTGAGGCAATCCCCTTCTTTATTCTTACTTAATTTACAAAATCGGGACTAAACTATGATTTCTTCCCATCATGTAGAGTCACTCTTTGAAAGCGTTTTAATGAACAACTGTGCTTGCTTGCTGCGTATCCTCCAAACCTGGGTCTGAGAGGCACTTTCAATGTGCTGCAGATCATTACTTTATCTACAAAGACTGTCTCATGGGTGTGAGGCAGAGGGAGTGATTGTTGAAATCAGGAATTGTGTGTGTTCTCCACCCTTGTGATTAACTCAAACAAGAAGGGATGTGGCAACAGCAGGTCCTGGAAAACGCAAACTTGAGATAGAAACCGTGCTCTTGTTTTTCTCAGCAGATTAAACGAGAGCCAGCCAAATGATCCTACAATTTGGCAAGCAAGACCAGGAAGGCAAGGAGTGGGAAACAACAGCAAAGCAGAAGAAAATCTCCATTTCTCAAAGAGTTTTCAATTTAATTTTATTTATTATTAATGTATCAGAAGTTAATTTTTGTCAAAATTGTGTGTAATTAGTGTATGTGCTTACCTTGCTTTAATGCATAGGATTATTTTAATATTTAAAAATATATTTAATTGACATTTATTGTATTAAGATTTGAAACCAAAGGTCATATGAAGTAAATACATTAATGAAAGGGGTGAGGGTAATTGGGATTGATACGCACTTATGACACATCTCTTAAAGGCAATTTTTCTAGAACAGTGAGCATATTAACTCAAGTTTTTGAAGATGAGCATGTTTATTCTGGATAGATTTATTCATATTCAACTATGATATTTGTGAGCTATACCATGTTAGTATCAAATAACACTTTTTTACTATATCTTTTTTTCTTTTTACTATATCTTGTGATTTTAATTTTCTTTCTATTTTGGGGAAAATATCAGTGTTCCAAGTTTTATTAATTAAAATATGAGAGGGAAAGGGAAAGCAGGCAAATATAACTGAAGCAAATATTAATTTCAATATATTTTTTACATTTATTCACTGAAGCCATGAAGCCTAAAGTGGATATAGATTCTTAAAATGTATCAATAACATCTTTAAAATAATAATTTTCATATTATAAGATATTTTCCTGTACAATCATTGAAAATCTGGCCTTAATTGTATAAGATTTAACAGATGAAAAATGGAGGTTTAAAGAAGTCACATAACTATATCAAGGTCATGCACATAAACTAATAGTTAAATGAACCTTAAAGAGTTTGTATTCTCTGTAAGTCACTTGGTACTCTGTCATGACTCTTTCAGTCTTCAGGTTAACTTATCTCATCCAGCTTCAATGACAAAGTAATCACCACCTAAATATAGCACTCATTTTCATTTTTGAAAAATTATGTGAGCAAAGTGTGCCTTACCTTCTTGTTCTATCTTCTGCAGTTGCTCTGAATAAGTCTAAATGTTTTTACCACCTGTCTCCTGTTCAGTTATTTTATGATAGCTCATATGATTCAAGAAAAGGATGATGAGGTGTTAGACTGCAACATTGGCAGTGAAAGTGGAGAAATGGGGAGGGGTGTGGAACAAAGTGACTATTCAGAGTTACTTGGAAATGACTAAAAATATAGGTCATAAGCATTTAAAGGAAAACAGATAGCAATACAGAATTAGTACCTATGGGTGCATTCAGTAATTTTTTTAACCTACTGTAACTCCATATCTGTCAAGTAAATTGTTAGAAACTGTGAAGGGAAGAAAGTGTGTAGACATAAATGGCATATGTTCTTAATTGTATGGGAGCATAGTGTGACATGTGAAGTTTAGTGAGGTTAACATTTTCTGCCATATTACCCAGGTAGTTTAGGTTAGTCCTAGACTCTGAAAACATGTTCCTGTTCTAATCTCATGTATTTTCACTATATCCTGAGAAGATAAGGTTGAGAATTTCAAGCAGAAAGAATTCTTCAATAATGCCAGGTAGCATCAATAAGAAGTTAAACAGATGACTTGAAAAGAGGGTCCTACTTGACAATTTTTTAAAACTAAGTTAATTACATAGCAAATAAGATGACACTTTAAAATTTAATATTTAGTAATTTGTGATGAAAAAGACAGAGTTGATATAGAAATAAATAAGAAAGCATTATCAAGTAGTTCTACATTATCTCTCTAGCATGCATGCATGCATCCATCCGTTTATCCTTCTTTCTAATTTTCTTAGGCCTAATAACTCTAGCTGTCTTGTGCATCAAAAGTTGTTTAACATCATGTGATAGTTTGGGTAGACTAGAGAAACAAATTCATAGATGCTCATATGGGTATAAGAAAGAGGTTTATATACAAGAGCAGTTGAATATTGAGGAAACATCTCAGCCCAGTCCAGATCAAGCCCATAAGTCTGATTTTAGTCCATATGTTCAATACCAATTTATGAAATACTCTTCAGGCTCATGAAATACTTGCAATGACACCGAATGCAGGGAGATCACAGGCCAGTGGGTGATAAGTCTTATAGATCCAGTGGCATTGTTACAGGCATCTCAGCTCTGGCAGGTGTCTCCATGTGGCTCCTCCAGCTCAGGAAACTACCTTTGTTCCATGTGTCTTGTCAGCTGCAAATTTTCCCAGGGAATCAGCAGAGAGAGTGTGTGTCTTCAACTCCAAGTAGGAAATTCAGGAGTTCCCAAAATCCTCAGTAGAAGGCCATGCCCACACAGAGTCCTCATGGCTTTATCCTTATTGATGGCTACATCCCACCCCTACACTGTTAATCCTCAAACTGACACCAGGTTATGTAACTACCATGCACCATTACAAGTCTTTTCTCACAAGATACCAATAATACTCTCCTCAATCACACATTTTTTAAATGACTCTTTGCATTGGCAAATATAGCCTGAGATAGAAAGCTATCCAATACAAGAAAGAAAACAATAGCAAGAAAATCATATCATTGATGGGGAAATAATGCAAAGGATTTCAGAATTAGAAGGTAATAAACAGAAAAAAAGGTAAATAAAACAATGTGAAGTTTCTGTTTGATCAGGGCATATTCATATCTGAAATATTATATTCATTTACAAACAAGAAAAAAAGTAGAAGCTGTTAAAAGCAAGAGGTCAGTTTGATATTAGTGGGTTTTTAGTCACTTGATAAATGGTATTGTGAGGGCTTTTCACAAATAACTTGCTAAGAAACCCTGAGGGAGCAGCTGAAGTTGAATTAGAACTTGAAATAGTGCCATCAAGCTGTAGCAATATTCCTGAGCAATACTTGGAATCAAGTGAATATAAAAATAGAAAACAAATGACTAATTGATCAATATTTGAGGATTTATCTGGGCAGGTATAGGTCTGAAATAAAACCAATGGAATCAGATCCTAAGATAAAGTGTAGATAAAATGATAGATGGCTAGGCCAAGCTCAGGTATTAAGGACTGAATCTGATAGAGTGGAAAACAGAAACAGAAAAAATATCAGTGGAATATTAAGAATTTATATGACTCAATAAAGCACAACAGTATGCTTCATGGAAGCAATTACTTGATGTAACTGAAGCTCTAAAGAAATAGCATTTTTTATATGTATATTTATGCCAGGAAGAAAGCTCCGCTGATGGGGAACTACCAACAGGCTCCAGAATCTACACATTCTATATATACTGCCTCACATGTCTATGTATGTCCACGATAGTTAGGTTTTGAATTAACTTGGCTGGGCCAGGACTCTCGGTTATGTAACAGTTGAGGTTTAATAATACCCCAATATAAAAAAAAATAATGCCCCAGTATGACCTAACAGAATGTAATCAACTGCATAAAGGGATCCACTGTGAATAGTCAAGCAGTTATGATAAGATTATGGTGGAGTGAATTCCCTCCTTACTAAGATCACAGACAGATAAAATTGAAAGGAAGTGCCCTTAGGGATGTGGCCTACTTCCTATACGAATGGACGCTGTCCCAATGCTTGCTTCCCTTCTTACTGGGTCTGGGTCTTGTATTTTGTTGACCTCTGATCATTTGAACTTGAGTCAATGGTCTCTCATATTGCATGCTTACCCTGGAAGTCTTTAGGGGCCTAGCATCTGAATTCATCAGCCCCCAAAGCTACATGACTCAGCAGAAATCTCCATCCTAAAACTTGACCCACAGACTTATAGTGGGCCCAGGCTTAGACTTAAATGATATTACAACTGTGTGAGCAATTTCTTTCTATATATACATGTATATACTTTAATAATTTTGCTCCCATAGAGAACCCAGCCTAACAGAGAGTCTTGTTAATCATATGTATGTGTGTGTATATGTGGAATTCAAAACATATGTGGAAAATGCATTCTTATGAAAAAATTATGCATGAATTTAATTTTTATCTAAAATAAATTTACACCAATTGGCTATAGAATGTCTGAATAGGCTTAAGCTTGTGATGCTAAGAAGGATAAACATCAGTTTGAAAAGAGCTCATTCAGAGCAATACGAATTCTACTAAAACTGAAGCTAGAACAAACAGCATATTTATATCACTTTGCTTGTTAACTTTCTTGAGGGACAAAATATAACATCTGATTCTTTTTTTTTCTTTTTTTTTATTTTAACAATTTATTGGGGCTGATACAATTCTTTTCACAGTTCATACATATACATACATCAATTGTATAAAGCACATCTGTACAGTCTTTGCCCTAATCATTTTTTTCTCTTTTCTTCTTTTACATTTTATTAGGGACTCAAACAACTCTTACCACAATCCATACATATACATACATCAATTGTATAAAGCACATCCATACATTCCCTGCCCCAATCATTCTCAAGGCATTTGCTCTCCACTTAAGCCCCTTGCAGCAGGTCCTCTTTTTCCCCCCCCTCCCTCCCCATTCCCCCTCCCTCATATGCCCTTGGTAATTTATACATCGTTATTTTGTCATATCTTGCCCTATCCGGAGTCTCCCTTCCCCCCTTCTCTGCTGTCCCTCTCCCAGGGAAGAGGTCACATGTGGATCCTTGTAATCAGTTCCCCCTTTCCAACCCACTCACCCTCCACTCTCCCAGCATCGTCCCTCACACCCTTGGTCCTGAAGGTATCATCCACCCTGGATTCCCTGTACCTCCAACCCTCATATGTACCAGTGTACAGCCTCTGTCCTATCCAGCCCTGCAAGGTAGAATTCGGATCATGGTAGTTGGGGGGAGGAAGCATCCAGGATCTGGGGGAAAGCTGTGTTCTTCATCGATACTACCTCACACCCTAATTAACCCATCTCCTCTCCTAAACCCCTCTATGAGGGGATCTCCATTGGCCGACACTTGGGCCTTGGGTCTCCACTCTGCACTTCCCCCTTCATTTAATATGATATATATATATATATATATATATATATATATATATATATATATATATATACATATATACACATACATACACACACTTATATCTTTTTTTTTTTTTTGCATGATGCCTTATACCTGGTCCCTTGGGCACCTCGTGATCGCACTGGCCGGTGTGCTTCTTCCATGTGGGCTTATTTGCTTCTGAGCTAGATGGCCGCTTGTTCACCTTCAAGCCTTTAAGATCCCAGACACTATCTCTTTTGATAGCCGGGCACCATCAGCTTTCTTCACCACATTTGCTTATGTACCCATTTGTCTTCAGCGATCCTATCATGGAGGTGTGCAGTCAATGATATGATTTTTTGTTCTTTGATGCCTGGTAACTGATCCCTTTGGGACCACTCGATCACACAGGCTGGTGTGTTCTTCCATGTGGACTTTGTTGCTTCTGAGCTGCACAGCCTGGCCCACCAGGCCGTGATGATGATGTTCCTGAGTAGAGCAGCCAGTCCACAGAGAGAACAACATGGCTGGCCCTACTATGAGACATGATGCCCCTCAGTGACTAAGGGCGATACAGGGGACAGCACCGGAGACACAGTGTGGGAATTGCACCTGACCTGATCCCACCACACCAAGGCAAATCACTGGGGGAGTGCAGTGGAACAGCAAGGGAATGGAGTGGCAAGGTCCCCAGGGAATGCTGAAAGTGGACTTTGGGGCCAGGGCGTGGTGCCCCAACAGACTGGACTGGAAAACACTCCTAAGGGCCAGCAAACGATCCCTGAAGTAACTACAAGCCTTTCTCTTGTGAAATGTTTTGTTCTGCTCTTTTTCAGTGGTTTGTTTTTGTTGTTTTGTTGTCTGGTTGTATACTGTTGCTTTGTTTCCCTCTGTCTAGTTTTCGTGCATGTTAGTGACTCCACAGGTCTGTCTGAATAGGACAGACTGGATGAACTATCTGGAGGAAAAACAATGGGACCGACAGTTCCGGGGGGACTTGGGGTTGGGGGTTGGGGGGGTAAGGAAGTGGTGTTAACAAACCCAGGGACAAGGGAAAAACATGGGACCCCAAATGGTAGAGAAGGGGGAGTGACAGGCCTGGTGGGAAATGATCAAGGATAAGGTTGCTTAGAGAAGAGGTATACTCTAGCCCAGGTGGCGATGAAGCATGGTAGTGGGGCAGGAGGAAGGTCAAGGGAGATGGAGGAAAGAGCTAGGAGTCAAAGGGCATTCATGGAGGTCTAGACAAAGACATGTACATGCAAATATATATAGGAGGATGGGGAAACAAATCTATGTGTCTATATTTATAGGTCAAGTATTAAGGTGGCGGAAGGACCTTGGGCCTCTACTCAAACACTCCCTCAATGCATGAATACCTTCTTTTATTAAATTGGAACTCTATGGTGCTCACTCTCCCGACACAACGGCTGGAGCCAAAGTGAGTGAACAAGTAAATGTGGTGAAGAACGCTGATGGTGCCCGGCTATCAAAAGAGATAGTGACTGGGGTCTTAAAGGCTTGAAGATAAACATCTGATTCTTATGAGAGTGTTTTGAGAATGCTAGCCAATGATTTAGCAGAAAAATACCTAGGAGAGCTTCATTAGAAAGGCCTTCTCTCCCCCAGCACTGCTCCTGCTCATTGTCCTCATGAGACAAGGGCAATTGTGCAGAAGTTTAGATAGGAAAGCATGAGGCATCCAGGTTTCAGTCCTGATTTGGTTCCTTCTGGATCCTTTTTATATCATAATCATAAAAATTCTTAAAAGGACACTGAACTTTCTTCAGTTTTATGTACACACAAATTAAATAAGATGACTAAATTTCTAGAACCCTCTGTTCTTTAGGGATGGACTAAAAGAGGTATCATAATTTATGAAATTATGTTGACCTTCATAGAGCTAATGTTGAGAAATGAAGTGTACTTTTTATATACTTAACTTTTAATTATATTTTCCACAAACCTTTTGATGTTCCTTTCTATGAACATACATAGAGACATATATGAGTAGACTTGAAAAACTTTGTTTGAAATTTTCATTACATTTTAATTCTATTTTTCATGAAGTTTTTAAAGCTTTAAATGTGTATCTACTTAGTGCCATGTCATCAATTCTGACTCATAGTGACCCTGTGGGACAGAGAAGAATGGTCTTCGTGGGTTTTTGAGACTGCAGCTCTTTACAGGAGTAGAAAGCCTCAACTTTCTTCTGTGGGGCAGCTTGTGATTTCAAACTGCTAACCTTGTGCTTAACAATCCAACACTTGACCCATTATGTTCCGAGGGATGGATATGTATGCAACACAGTGGCTACAACAATGGTCTCAAACTTAAGAACAACTATGGGAACGCAGCAGGATCCAATTGTGTTTCATTCAGTTGTATATAGGGTCACTATGAGTCAGAAATGACTTGGCATCACCTAACACAACAGCACACACATATGTAATATAATTCTTTGGGCAAAAATAATGAATGGTGCAGAAAATAGCAAAAGAAGAAGAAAGGACTACGTAGTCACTGGACCTAGATGAAAGTTTGACATGCAATCATTTTATGAGGCAGCATATGGTGAGTAAGACATGGTTTCCATGTAAGAAGTCCAAGCTTCACTAAAAGTTTGAATCTGCCTTGGTGAAAAACAGGGCCATAAATATATTTGGATACCAATTGAGGATGTTTCAAAACCAACAAAGAAACTGTTGAAATGCGAGAAGCACTCCTTAAGCTACACAAAGAAATCTGGAGGACAACCACCCAGCAACCTGATTGGAAGGACTCCATAAGGTTACCAAAGAAAGGTGATGACCCAGATTTTAAAATCATTGAATCATATGATTAACAGTACACTAAAGCAAAATTTTTGCTAAAGATAATTAAAAATGGTTGTAGCAGTTTATTCTTAGGGGACTGCTAGAAATTCAAACCAGAATCAGAAGACATGGACTGAGGTTAAGGTAAAGTCCAGTTCACTTAGTGGGGTTTCAAAATTGGATACTTCTGGTGTGATCTAAAAGTACATCAATTCTTTTTTGGTCTTTTTAATTTAAAGTCCAAGTTTCACAGCCATATTAGACAATTGAAAATACCATGGACAAATAAAGTGATATCATTCGAAAAGGAGAAAAGATGGAAGTTGTCAGGATTTTATCTTGTTTGTATCCACAATCAATGATTATGGAGGCAGTAGCCAAGAGACCAAAGGACACATTGCATTGGGTAAATCTTCTGTACAAGATATCCTTAAAGTGTTGAAGAACAAGGATGTCATTATGAGCACTAAGTAGTGCACAAAACCCAGGAATTGAGTATGAAACCAGCAGAAGGAAACCAATGACGCCGAATGCTGCAAGATCACAGGCCAGTGAGTTAAAAGTCTTCTGGATCCAGTGGCGTTGTAAGCATCTCAGCACTGGCAGGGGTCTCCATTTGGCTCCTCCAGTTCCCAGGGTTGCATCAGGATATGTCCATGTGGCTTCTCCTCAGGGATGTCTAGCAGGAAGTGAGCAGAGAGAGTCTGTCTCCAATGCCCAAGGAGGAAATCCAGGAATTCCCAGAATTCTTAGGAGAAGGCCATGCCCACACAGAGGCCTCATTGGCTATGATCCAATTGACAGACTAGACTCCACCCCTTCACTCTCAATCCTATCAAGTCCCAAATTGACACAAGATTATTTAACTACCACAGCTGCTTAGACTCACGGATGGCAAGACTTTGTCTCAAGTACATTCACTTTGAGTTGGAAATGACTCGGTAGCACATAAGAACGACAACCATGTGTAGAACCCCTACGTTTGATTCCAATGGACTTCATACACAGCCATCATTTCTGTCATAAGAAGTGTGCATTTTTCTGTGAAATTGAATAGATAAACTAGGAAGAAAGTCTTAGTGCTTTGCTTCTGAGAATCAACTGATCAAAAGTGTATGGATCACCTAATTCTGAATCATCACCAGAGGAAGAGGACAGACATTTCCCATCTTCTCATTGTGCTGTCTTCATCATGAATTGGAACCAATGGTAGCTAATGATACCAGCAAAAACAAACTTATGGATAGATTCATAATAACATATTTTCTTCCTGTAAATTAAGAAGAATTTCAAAGAAGTGGAGGTTTAAAAGCAGCACATAAACCTCTGAGTTCTAACCGCTTTTCTGTGTCTTATTGGAATATGGGCATTTTCAAGCTTAAAAGTGGAGTAAATAAAACCTATTCCAAATGAAGATGTGAGAACAAAAACTAGTACTGTGTTAGATGCTAGTTATTGTGTCTTTCTTGGTTAAAATATTCCTTTGACATGCCTTTAGTCCACCAACATTATAATGCAAACTATGAAAAGCTCTCGATGTGGAGCAAAAGCTTAAAATATTACTGAAATTTCATTTTAATTAAAATTTCACATGACTATCCCTTTAAGCACTCTTTGCTACTGTTTCCTAAATTATAACAAGCATACATAAATGCACGCACTGATTTCCAGTTATTATCTGCAAAGACTTGTCATCATTAAACAGGAAGTAAACATGTTTGCTTAAAGGTGAAAAGCAGATCTTGAAACAATACAATTTCAGGAGGAAAGGTTAAAAGCCCTGACACAGCCCTTGGGAAGCTGTGGGTTGGACTTGAATGTGAGATCGGAAGTCCTAGGTGATTTCACTGACTGACTCCGTGTGTGAGAAAACATGCTTCCTCGCATTCTCTTGCTGATTCACCTGCTCTCCATCAATAATATTTTTCTTACTTTGTCCAATGTACAAATAGAAATTCAGCTCAGCAATGTAAAATGATTACTCAAACAATTTTCTGTGAACATTAAAATTTCTCTTCCAGTTAATTTTTTTTTCGTACCAAATAGAAAATTCTGTTTTGTTGTACGTATGCCAAAATTTGTTTAGTCTGCCAAGGGGAAAATTGGAGTGTGACAGGAGTGGGGTTAGAGGATGGCGGATGCAAAGGGAGCAAGAAAAACTTCTGAATAAAGGGCCAGGAAGGAAGTGGAGATAGCCATGGGGTTATTTAAGTAGAGGAAGCCTTGCTCTGCCCCAGGATGTGAGCAATTTCTTTGTCTGTTCCAGCCCCAACTTCACACTTTCTAAGAGCGGGACAGGGACCAAGGAGGCCATGAGATAATCTTTCATACGCCTTTTATTATTTATTTATTTATTTTTCATTAACAACCTAGAAGATGCTATTCCCTGAGCTCCTATGAATTCTTTCCCTTTCCGAATTACACATAGCAATGTTTTCCATTCCTGTGCCTTATGGCCTTTTCTTCTCACAGGGAGTGAGATTTAAAAGCCATGTTATCTGCGTCCTGAACTCAACTCAGACATTGGGTTTATACCTACTGGATTTATGCACTCAATCTAAAGCCCCTCTGGCAAATTGAAAAATGGACTCAACCTGTCTTGTACTCCTCTTTTCCCCGACCCCACCCCTCTATGGGACTTTGCAACTAGAATCCATTTTCCTTGGCTTGACCTTGTGACTTTTTTGGGCCAATGAAATCAAGCAAAACATTACCATTGGAATGCAAGTCTCAAATCCAGATTTCAAGAAATATTGCACAATGTGACCCATTTTCCTGAGACCGCAAACCTGGGCTTTTTCCATGGTGCAAGAGATTTCACATGTCTTATAGCCAAACTCACCCACAACCACACTGTGTTCATCCACCATGCAGATGCATGAATGATTCTTGGGTGAGCCTGGAAGAGTCTCCTCTCTGGGTCCAGCTCCAAAGAGCGACCCACAGATTCATGACCTAAATTAATTGTACTGGTTGAAATCACATTTTTATTTAGCTTATTCTGCTGCAAAATCTTTTTTTCTTTAAACCATTTCATCATGGGGTAGTTTTTTCATGTAGTATAAGATAATTCATACATTCTTTAGATAAACAGATGATATAGATAGATGACAGATAGATGGCAGCCATTGAGCCAATCCTAAATTCTTATGTACAACACAACACTGCGTCGCAATCGCTGGCATTTGGGGGGCATTGTGTCAGTTTGTCTTGTGGATGATCTCCCGGTACTCGATGACCCGCTACTTCACCCATCATGATGTTCTCCTCCAGTGCTAGATGAATAATTATAATATGCCCAAAGACAGTAAGTTGATCAGTGTTCTGCTGTGATCCATAATAATTTAATTGGCTCCTTTTTCCAAGTATACGCTCAAGAGTTTTTCATAGTTTATCTTACCATGGAAACTCTACGAAAACCTACCCACCCTGGTGACAGTGCCGGTATTTGGAATTCAGGAATTGTAGCTTATAGTGTCAAAGGAACCTGCAAGCCACCACGGTATAATACACTAACAGATGGGGGATATACCCCCACTTGCAATCTAGGAAACAATTTCTGAGTGCTTTAGTATTCGGCTTAGCATCATTTGTAATGCTTTCTAGTCTTCATTTGCACCCTCAAAATATGCCATGTCATGTATTGCAATCTACTCTCAATTAATATACTAAATACATTTTCTTCACCAAGCAATATGTTCCCCATTTTCTCATATTATGGATTCTGTGCCCCTTTCTAGAATACTGTCATAATTTGTTTTCTTTTGGAACACGTATCTTTTCTCTAGACATTTTCTAATATAACTGGTTTTTAAACATTCTTCCAACTGTCTCACCCAAAGTATAATCCCTTGCTTTTGATTTCCCCAACATATTTCCTATTTTATAATCCATAGCATTCTTCACATGACACTCAATTGTCTGATTTTTAACATCTCTAACATGTTGTACTGAGAATCTTTGGTGGGCTGCTAACCATAAATTCATCAGTTCAAGTCAACCAGCCACCATACGGGAGAAAGATGAGGTTTTTTGCTCCCATAGAAATTTACAAACTCTGAAACCCAAAGGGGCAGTACTAATCTGCCCAAAGGGTAACCACCAGTTTGAATCCTTTTGATGGTAGTGGGTTTCTGTTGCATTTTGTTTAGCATTTAGCAGAGTAGTGATAGACGAAGCTGAAGTGCACCAAAGTATTAACTAAACTGTGTCCCTTATTGTACACTCAATAGGAAGAAAGAACTTCCAACTTTGGCAAATGCCAGGAAGAGAATTCTGCGCACACCTCTTAGGACTTCTGAAAACAATTATTTGTCTGCTTTGGGAAAAGTAGCCCATTGTTGTTGTTAGAAGCCATCAAATCAGTTCCCACCCATAGCAACCCTATGCTCAAAGAAACAATGCCAGGCCCTGCACCATCTTCACAATCGTTCCTATACTGTGTCAATCCATCTTGTTGTGGGTCTTCTTTTTTCACTGTCCCTGGCTTTTCCAAGCAGGGTGTCCTTCTCCAGGGACTAGTCTCTCCTGACAAGAAGTCATAAGTATGTAAGATGAAGACTCACCATCCTTACCTCTAAGGAACGCCCTGGCTGTACTTCTTCCAAGACACGTCAGCTTCTCCCTTTAGTAGTCAATGTTGACTTCGGTATTCTTCTGCAGTTCTACAGCTCAATTCACCCATTCTTCCTCGGTCTTCAGCTTTTCTTGTTTCAGCAGAGCTTCCAGACTAAGAACAGACAACTAAGAAGGAATCAGCTGCCCACTTTGGAGGAAGTAGCCACTGACCACCTTAGGCACAGCTTTGAGGCATTATCAGGTATTAAAGGCCTGATGAATGGAATCAGAAAACTCTTGGGAATAGTGTCAGAGGACAGGCTTCTCCTTTCGGAAGGCGCTGGATATGTGACTGAAGAAGAGCTGTCGTCAAAGTAGAGCTGGCATGGTGACATGACCAGAGTCAATCCTCTGCTGATAGAACCTTCAGGATCTTCACTTGCTGATAGGGCATACCTCAAGGTAAAGAGCAACCCTGTAAGCTCAAGAAAAGGAAAACAAAATAAGTGAGCTGAGTATCTTAAAATATACAAAGATAAACAAGATACATTTATCAAGTACTTTGTTTCATAGCATTGGAAAAAAAAGTAACTGACAAAACAGTTAAACATGATATTTGAGATGTGAACCAGCCAAGTTAAGAGTTAGTGTAATAACAAATATATTTTAATAGAAGGTGAACCAGGATACAGCCAGATTACATACTTTGAATATATTGTCAGGAGAGACCTGTCCCTACAGCAGGAAGTCATGCTTGGTAAAGAGGAAGATCCACAATGGGATGTATTGGCACAGCGGCTGCAGCAAAAGCTCAGGTAGGGGACGGGGGGCGGGGATGGTGCAGGACCACGCAGGGGTTCGTTCTGCTTGCACAGGCTTGCGATGGGCTGGAACCTACGCGATAGCACCTAACTACAGCCTAGGACATTTTGTTTGAAGGTCATAGACATCAGTTTCCTAAATTCATTTCTGCTCTCTAAATGTCGACATATCTTTATCAATCTTTCTTAGCGATTTTGTCTTTGTGCACGTCTAACTTGAATACGATTTATTGGCTAATATATTTATCTTGTTCATTGGGACACTAATGACTATCACAATAGTAGAGTGGATATCCATAGGAGCACACAACCTAAGAAAATACAAAAGAGAAAAACACATTTAAAGAGAGCTGAAAATGCTTCCCCCACCTCATTTTCAAATGCTGTATCTCATCCAGGTAAAACATTTAAGATATTAGAGATGTATAAAGTAGAAGGTGAAATACCAAGATGTTATTATTAAGAGATAAGTAATATTGCCAGTTGCCATCAAGTTAACTCTAGCTTAAAGTGACCTCATATGTGTCTGAGAAGAATTAGGCTCTACATGATTTTCAATGGCTCTTTTTTAGCAAGTAGATTTCCAGGCCTTTCTTTTTTGTCAACTCTGGATGGATTTGAACCATCAACCTTTTAGTAAGCATCTAAGTGCAGGGGCAAATACCATTAACACATTAGTATGTAGTACCACAGGTTTATATTTAACCTATGCTGCAAACTTTTAAAAATTCTAAGAGTAGTGGTCATATAATTATTATTGGAGCAATATTTTTATGAAACAATTGTTTCCAATTTACAATGGAAAGATATGTGTTATGCCTCATTTTTAATTCTGCATGAGATTGGTGATAGAAGATATTGTGCTTTTTCCCCCACTGAAACTATGTGAAATGCTCAGAAATATGTGATGGTGGGTTATGACTTACGAATTAAACTATGTCAGTGTAAACAGTTGGCTCCTTTCAGAAATGCAAGTGAGATTTTCCGCTAGCTCTTTCATTTTACTGGTTGTGGTTTAACTTTCCTACCACATGTAACCTTCAAAGCTTACAAAACACGTGGGCTCGGCTCATTGCATGAACATGCTGCCATCCTACAGCATTTTTGTCAAACCTTTCCTCATGAATATATATATTTTTGGTGAACTGAAGTAGGTATTTTTTAAAAGAGAATTGCATTATTAACAAGGGAAAATATTTAAATATCTTTTTATATGTTCACAAATTAGACTGTTCAAAAGTAAAATGGGATATTCCATATATGTACATGTTTACAATACATGAGAAATTCAAGAATTCTACATGTTCATTTTCTGAGACCACAAAATAAACATGAACCTTTTTTTATTAACCTTTGTGAAGTATCTGGTCTGGGCCAAAGTGTTTCTCACCTGCAGCACCATGACTTGTCCTTGGCTCTGCAAGACTAAGTATGATTTACTTTCCGCTTCTAAATTTATTTACTTCAAATTTATTGTGAGCCACATGAAGGATCTGCAACACTCAGGAAATACAAGTAATTAATCTGGTGCGAGACAAGATGAGTGATAATTATAAATAACAACAAATACCAGTATAATAAATATCATATGAACAAAAGTTAAACTTTATTTATAGATTTAAAGGAAATTGATGATGGCTTGTGAAAGGTTAAAAAGTAAATTTACTGAATGAAAATAAAACTTTTCACAACTGGAACAATACACAATATCATTATAAACAGGGAAAAGATGCAGTAAAATATTGTATTTAACTTGGATCCAAATTCAATTATTATGGAAGTGGTAGTCACAAAATGAAATGTCCTTAGATAAATGTATTCACAGGACCTTTTTCAGGTGTTTACGAACCATTCGTGACATTTCAAGGACTAAGTTGCGACTGTATTTTCATAGTGTTTTCAGTCACCTCATATGCATGCATATGGGACAATGAACAAAGAAGACTAGAGAAGAATTTGTGTCTTTGGGAAGTACTAGTGACTGTACCAGGCCCTAAGGAGCCCTGGTGGTATAGTGGTTACACAGTAGGCTGTGATTCTTGTGGTCAGCAGTTTGAAACAAGCAGAAGCTCCACGGGAGAAAGACTGAGCTTTCTACTCCTGGAAACAGTAGGGAGAAAGACAGCTTTCTACTCTTGCAAACAGTCTCAATATCAGAGAGCCACAGGGAATTGCTGTGAGTCAGCATTGACTTGATGGCAGTGAGTTTGGTTTTTTACACCATGAACTGCAAGACAGAAGTTCAAATAAAAACTTCTAGAAGTTCAAATGCAATGGAAAAAACAGCCAGAATTCTCCTTAGATGGGAAGAAGACAAGACTGTCTCTCGTGCTTTGGACATGCTAGCAGCAGGCACCAGACCCAGGAGAAGGACAACAGTCCTGGAAAACAGAAGGCCGGCATATAAAAGGAAAACCCGTGATGAGTTAGACTGGCACAGTGACTGCGGCAGTGAGTTCAAATACAGGAACACTTGTGAGGATGGTGCAGGACAGGGCAGTGCTTCATGCTGGCACCTAAAAGCCATAACAACCCTGAGATAATGATGGAGTATTTATTTAGTCATTGTTCTAAATATGTTGATTAATTTCCAGGAAGCAAGAACTAAAAACATAAATGCAGAAATACTATGTATACACTCGGATATTTATATTCTGAGAGCGGGGTGGGGGAGAGATGTGGGTGATAAATATAGTGAAACCAAATTTTAAATAGAAACACAACTGTGCTGGACAGGCTTCTCTAGAGAGACAAACCAGATTGCTAGTGATTATATATAAATATATTTATAAAGATAGATACATAATACAAGAAATGAACCGTTAAATTATATACAGATAGATAATATAAGGAATTAACAGTTAAAGTATAAAGCAGTGAGACACTAGCAGTCCTTTAAGGCTTGAGAGCCGCCAGTTGCCAGTCTCCTTCTATAGAGAGAGCTGGGCTATATATATCCAGGCAGCAAACAGCAAGGCAGGTCCCCAACTGTCATCAACTTTCGGTCCCCAGCTCCAGAGATGAACATTCCAATCGTGTGGGCTTAAAGGGACCTCAACTTACAGCCACAAAGTCCACAGGCTAGGCATTCCACAGGTAGTGTACCCCTTTAAGCTGAGGCACAGAACAAGCAAGACGAGGCTCACCGAGCCATTTATCCCTCTGCCCTTCAGTTAATCCTACTTGTGTTTATCGGCCAGGCTGGCACAATAAACTATCACAACAATAAAAACAATAAAGTATTGTAAGTGATTCCTGTGAACCAGGATCAACCATTCCTGTTGGTCAGTTTGTCATACTGTGCTGACTTGCGTGTTGCTACCATACAGGAAGTTCTTCTACTGATACATTGAATATCAGCAAACCAACAAGGAAGAAAGGCCTGGTGATCCACTTCTGAAATTAGTCAATGAGAATCACATGAAAATTTTGTACCAGTGAGAGATAAATCTTCTAGATTAAAAGGCAGTATTGAACTTAAACAGAGAGCAATTGTGTAGATGGTAAGGGGCAAGGTAGGCTTTTGTTGTGTTGTATAAGCTGAGCGGATGACAATTGGCCACAACAAAATGAGTCAAAATGAAGGTATCATTAATCCCTTTAACTTCAAAAGTGTTTTAGGTCAACACGTGGTCATCTTCATTGTTAGCTGAGGACACAGGGAGCCTCAGAATTTTGCACAAAATCACCAAGTTGATAAGAAGTAGAGTTCATATTGCAATTCAGGTCAGCTGGCACCTGAGACAAGAATCCTCTCAAACCTTCATTCTATGATCTCTCATCTTACCCATTTAAGAAGATACATGGGATCTCATATAAGCATCTTGACATCTAAGTAGACTTAGACTCACCACTATGTGTGCACAGTCTAAAAGTTCAGTTCTATTCTGTGCATTCACACATCCTCTTCTTATGCCCTGGGGTTAAGCTCTCTGTTACTATCTTAGAGGTTGATGTTCCAAATTCACCTTGAGATACCTCAATAGAAAGTCCTGGTGACCTACTTCTGAAGAATCAGCCAAGGCAAACCCTCAGGAGTATAATTCTAGTCTGATGCACACAGGATCACCATGAGGTAGAATACACTGTTTGGTTTTTAAATTTGCTTCGGAGTCAGAGAAAAATGCTATACATAAAATGTGCTGGTTGGAGATAGGAATAAGCAGACATGCAGTAGTTTTTAGGCAGTCTATACTTTAGATTAAAGTCTCAGTTTGATATTTATCAAAGGAGAGGTTTTTTTCCCTTGAAAATACAAATCCTTGACATTGAAACCACAAAGTAAGCTTATAATTAAGGATGCTTTCAATGTCAGAAACTAATGATCTTACAACAGATGATGAAGATGAATGTGTATGTGTATTAAGAAAAAGTAAATTAATTGAAATTAGAGAGGTCAGTATTATAACTTTAAAATGTGCATGGAAATGCAAAAATATGAGAGCAAATCAAATAACACCATTGCAAAATAACAGTAATCCTTCTTTAACAAAAATATTACAGTGTGAAGATATTGTTTCTTGGCATAGTCCCCTGAGCTTTGAACTTAGTAACAAGATTTTTTTACTTACCTCATACCAAAAAAAATCAAGAAAAATTTTATTATGAAGAAAAAACAGAAAATAAATATAAAGGAACTTAAGAAAACAATTGTAGTATCATCGTTAACTAATGCAGAGTTCTATAAAAGCTGTTAGAGCCAGAACTCCACGTGCTGTCTTCTCCAAGTGCTGCAATCGGGACAGCCACACGTTTCTGTCCTCTCCGTTGGTGGAAAACATGTGGGCTTTCCTTGTCTGACCGGGTTGTTTTACCTTACACGAGCTCCGGGTTGCACAGATTATATTGTATCGTATTGTATCATAATATGAGAGAGCTCATCCTTCAAGATCCCCCTACCCTTCTATTGCTTTTTTTCTCTGTCTTTTCCTAATACAGCGAGCCACAAACCCACTGCTGTCCAGTCAATTCAGACTCAGCAACCTTACATAAGGTTTCGGAAACTATAAATCTTTGTGGGAACAAACAGACTCTTCTTTCTTCTTCTGCGTGGCTGATGAGTTTGAACCACTGACCTTTCAGCTAGCAGCCCTCTGTTCATCTCACATTATGTCTTTACTATGACTTTAGCACCTAACTATAGTAACTCCATCTGCTCCATAATAATTTACAACTTCCAGCAGCAGATCATTTGTCATGCTCATCAATTTGTTCTTGATGCAATGCATGACACTGGCCAGGAAGTCTGTGGATGGCAAATATATTTAAGTGCTTGACCACTAACTAAATGATCAGTGGTTCAAACCCACCCTAAGGTACTTTAAAAAATAGGCCTGGTAACCTTCTCCAAAATATTAGGGATTGAAAACCTGATAGAACAGAGTTGTAACCCTAAAACACATGGAATCGCCAGAGTTGGAATCAATTGGACAATTAATTTCTTTAGGTACTCAAAAACCATTCTTGAAAATATTGCTCTGGTTCAGTCAGTAGGTTGGCCTATAAAATGCTTCCAGTACCATTATAGATACATATGAGTATATTAAAACTGCATAATTAAAAATGGAAAGTGTCTAGAGAAACCTGTTTTTCATGTCATGAAGTGTTTACCTTTTCCTTATAATTTGAGCACGACATTCTAGGGAAATATGTGATGATGCCCACACAGCCGCCAGTGGTTAAAGTCTAGTAGGATACAAAAACCAGATGCACAAACACCTATGCAATCAGGCAGAATAGGAAAGTGGCAAAACAGTCCTTTGGCATGACTACTATTGCAGCAGCATTCAGGAAGAAGTGAGGTGGGGTAACAAAAGAAACCAAGCATCCTTATGAGGCAATAGCATTAGTTCAGATTGAAAGTTTGAATAAGCGGGAAGTATAACCAAAGAAAAATAAAAGTCTATTATAGAGATGATCAGAGATATGTAGCACTATCAAAGACTGTGAAAAGACTACCGGAGAATATCAAAAAGTCAGTATGCCCTGACCTTTGATGAGAATGACAAAAAGAAAAGAGATCATTGATGATGATTTGGAGGCAAAGAAGAGTATATTTTATTAAGGTCATATAAGAACTTTACCTAGAGGATTGTATAATTACAAGAGCACATAATCACTACAAATAGGACATAAAAGTTATGCTAATTAGAAATCAGAAGGATAGATTTAACCAGACGATTAGGAGCAAAAAATTAAGCTCGATCTGGAAATAAATGCAAAGAACAGATAGGTGAAGAGAACATGGTGACAAATCGAAGCACATTAGCCTAAAAGTCGAAGCACAAGTCCGTTGTTCACAGGCAAGAGAAGGCTTGATTAGGAGGAGGCACTGAAGGACTTGGCTTGCCAGAACCCAAATATCCATACAGGGTAGCTGTGGAACACGTTGGGATAGATCCATTGGAGACATTACTAGCATGACAGCTATGTCTACATTTTTAGACACAAATGCCATGTGGCAGAAGTTCTAGGGTCTTTGTGAGCTCTAACAATAACAACAAACTGTAAAACCATCCATCTCTCAGTATCCAGTTAGAATTAGGGCTGACTTAGGAGCCCTTGAGACCTAGTGGTTATGCATTGAACTGCTCCCCACAAGTAGCAACAGTTAATCTCAGACACTCAGCGGGCAATTCTACCCTGTCCTACACGTCATTAGGAATCAGAATTGACTTAATGGCAGTTAGTTTTTGAGTTTATGACAGACCTAAAAAAGCAAGTCACTTTAATTACCAAGTTCCACCTGACTCAAGTCATAAAATTATGAATTGCTTCATATGCAAATGAAAAAGGAAGCTAGGAGACCAATTAATGTTTACTGATTATAGGGTCAGCAAAACATATTGCTAGTATACAATACTGTGTGTCGCCAAAAGAATGAGCCAAACAAAAACAAACCCAAGCTCTATAAGCATAATGTTTAGAAGCAGGGATGGAGAGGCTTCAATTGCTTTCTGTGGATACTTCATCTGGAAGCATCAATTTCTAAAAAATAGCATCAACTTCGCGAAAGGAGAGGCTCCGCAGAAACAAGGGGACTTTTCAATGAGATGCAATGAAACTTTAGCCTCCAATCATTTGTTGTTGTTGATTGGACTGCCGGTGTTTCACCTCATGCAGTCTTACACCAGAACAAGAATGTGTTAAGTCTGGGCCAATTCCATGATCATCGGCATGTTTGAGTTCCCCAGGGCTGTTGTGTCAGTGAATATCCTTGATCTCCATCAACAAGTTCTTCAATACCATACTTTCAGTAAGCTTGTGTCGTCTGCAAGTCACCGGATGTGAACAAGTCTTCCCCAGTCCTGATGGTGAATTCTTCTTTCTATAGTCCAGTGTCTCAGCCTAAATCAGCATGGTCAGACTATACAACTCTGATACACACAATTCTTGGTTTTTAAACCATGCAGTATTTCCTTGTTTTTGCTACAGAACTGCATCTTGATCCATGTGCAAATTTTCATGAACACAATGAATTGTTCTGAATTTCCCATTCTTCTCAAGATTATCCATAGTTTGATATGATGTAAAGAGTCAAATTCCTTCACAGAGTCAATAAAACAAAAGTAAACATCTTTCTGGCATTCTCTGCTTTCAGCCAAAATCCATCTGATACCAGCAATGGCATCTCCATTACTACCCCTTCTTCTGAATCTGGCCTTATGTTTCTGACAACTACCTGTCAATGTACTGATGCAATAGTTGTTGAGTGATCTTCAGTAAATATTTACTTGTATGTGATATAAATGATATTGTTTTATAATTTGAGTATTTTGTTAGTTTGCTTTTCTTGGCATGGGTACACATATCGATCTCTTCCAGTCAGCAGGCCACATAGCTCTTTTCCAAATTTCTTGGAAATTATAAACGAGTGCTTCCAATGCTTCATCAACTCATTGAAACATGTCCATTGGTATCTAATCAATATCTGGAGCCTTGTTTTTGCCTAATGCCTTCAGTGATGTAGAGTTTTTTTCATTACCATTGGCTCCTGATCACATGCTACTTTTACTAAAATGATTGAATGTCAACTAATATTTTTGTTGTGATGAACCTGTTTACTATTTTCTTCATCTTTATGATGCTTCTTGCATCATTTAATATTTTTCTATAGAATATTCCAGTATTTCAACTAGAGGCTTTAATTTTGTTTTTGTTTTTTCAGTTTCAGATGTGTTACGCATGTGCTTCCCTTTTGTTTTCTCTAAGTGTGTGCACATTTTATTATTATACTCTACTTTGTTTTCTTGAGTTACTCTTGGATGTTTTCTGTTGACCTCTTTGACGGCACCATTTCTTCTGCATGCCTATCTACTCTTTGAGAAAGAGCAAATTACAGAGTCACGTCTGACACCATCTTGATCTATTTTTCCTTTCCTGTCTTTTTAATGACCTTTTGCTTTCTTCATGTATATTGCTTTCATGTCATACTATAGTTGAGCAAATTTTCTGTCAGTTTTTAATGAGTCAAATTCAGTTTTAGATGCACTTGAAATTCACATGGGATATATTCAAAGTTATATTTTGGTTATCATGAAGTTGTTTTAAGTTTCTTCAGCTTCAACATGAACTTACGTATGAGCAATTGATGGTCTCTTCCACAGTTGATCCCTGACCTGGGTTGAGCTGCTGATGCTGAGCTGCTGATGTTGAGCTGCTGATGCTGAGCCTCTCCAGCATCTCTTCCTACAGATGTAGTCATTTTTATTTCTGTGCATTCCATCTGGAGAAGTCCATGTGTATTGTTTCCATTTATGCTGTTGAAAAAAGATAATTGTAATGAAGTTGATGGTCTTGCAAAATTCTATCTTATGAACTTCAGTTTTCTTTATGTCACCAAGGCCATATTTTTAACAATTGTTCCATCATGTTTGTTTTGAATGTATAAATTCCAGTCATCAATATTTATCAATGCATCTGAGTGCATGTTTGATTGATTTCAGACATAAATTATTATAAATATTCTAATTTTAATAGATTAACTGGTTGATATGTAAATTTGAATAAAAATTGGATTTATTGGATTTTCTTTTTCTGTGGATAGTGACTACCGCAATTAGCACTGTACATCAAGATGAATCTTGAAATGTCCTTTCTGACCATTGTGGTAGTTGCATAATTTCATGTCAACTTGAAGATATATAAACTGTAGGGTTGGTATTGAATCAGTCAATGAGGTTGCAGCCTGATGGATTCCCCTCCCCCACCTCCGTGGGCGTGGCCTTTTCATAGGAGGGCCCTGGAAGCCTCCCCACTCTCTCTCTGCCTTCACCTTCTTGCTGGATGACTCTGGTTGCTGCCAGAGCCCTGAGGTGTTATCAGTGCCATTTGATCTATGACTTTTCACCCACCAACCTGTGATATTTCTGCATACTGCACCACTGTGACTGTGTGAGTCTGAAGAGGGACCTGTGGACTTGACTTACACTGGGCTTTGATTTTTTCTTGATATATAATTGCTTCTTTATCCAAAGCTCATTCTTACACATATATGAGTGTCACTGAATTTGTTTCTCTAGTCAACATGACCTAACAATATGAACATAGTAAACAATATGATTGTCTGATTCAAATGACCAAGCCCAGTCTATCCTAGCTAATTAATGCTTAGGATATTGATCTTAATGAGTAACACTTCATTTTTGATGACTTCTAGTTTCCCTTGATTCATGCTGTGTATATTCAGTTCTGATTATTAATAGGTGCTTTTAGTTGTTTCTTCCCATTTTGAGTTATGTCCCATCAGCAAATGAGGGTCTCTAAGACTTTCTCCATCAACATAATTAGTTACCTGTACTTTGAGAGGGCCACTCTTTTTCACTCATGATTTGAATGTTCTCTGACCTAAAGGGTTCACCATTTGACACTGTATCTGATAATGTTTCACTACTATTCATAAGATTTAATAGACTAATTCCTCAGAAGTTGGAGCCTGTATCTTCTTTGTAGTCTCGATCCTCCAGCTATAAGCCAGAATTGAGATTTCAGACTTGTCTGTATGATCACATAATATCCCAGTTTCTGCTATTCTATGCTTCCTCCTGCAGGGTTTCATATTTATCTCTGATCTTATTTTTTTAAGGTATATAATTGAAACAAAGACTAATTCACTCCTCAGAGCTTTGCAATTACCCAGAAATGTTTGGAGCAAGGCCCACAACGTATTTGGAAACATGATGACTTTAATCCCTAAAAGGCTGGCCATATTAGAAAACCAGCAAAGGCAAATATGATTAATACCATTCTTCTGAGACTTGTCACCAATGTGAGTCGTGCTCTGGACTAAGTGGAAGATAGCAGTTTAAGACATGAGGTATGAGCTGTTCACTATCAGAGTAAACGCATTGCTGACAGATGGATTGTTTTATGCTTTTACAATTTCACAAAATTTCCATCTGAGGTCATTTTAAATTTATGCTACACATTCTCTCTCTTGATCCACCTTTTTTCTCAAGGTATGCTATGCTCTGGCTTTGTTTTCATTATCCCACCCACATGCGGTTGGCCTTCACAAACATGCACACACCCTGCTTGGGATCAGTCCAACACAAATACCAATGGCGTTTACACTGTGGGAAGACTAGCTTGATGACAGTTGCAGTGGAGTTTCATGCCCGCATTCAAGCTTATATCAGACAAACGCTGGAAATGACAACTTATCATAACAAACTATTCTTTACATATTTTCTATTTTATCACCCAAGAAATATAGCTTCTTATTGTTGGTAAACGTATACACAAGAAGCAGAAAATGGAACAATGCCAACTGAACAGTTGAAGATCTCAAGCATCTCTTATGTTCTTTACAAGCAACTCCGAGTGTGCTTTTACCTGAAACTACCACTGATCAATTCTATTCTTTTTAAAGTAATGAATGTGCATTCACACATATACACACAATACCAAATATGCCTGATGAAATGAAAGATGTTATCTGTGAATGAACAATATTCAATTTTAATGATGCTGTATTTTCCACTTTAATAATAACAAAATACCTATGAGAAATCAAACAGGAAAGTGTGTATTGCATTGCACACTTAGGGAAATGTGAAAAAAAGAAAAAGGCAACACTAATTAAGAGGACTCTGACTCACAATGACCCTGTTTTTGTCTTACAAAGCTGTGAATCTTAAGGGAGTATATACTTTCTCCTTGGAGGAGCTGTTGGGTGTGAACTGCTGAACTTGCAGTTAGCAGTACAACATTTAAATGATAGTACCACTGTGTTCCTTGCCATTGGGTCAATGCTAACTCATTGTGACCCCTGTGGGTTTCCAATACTGTAGTTGTTTACAAAAATAGAAAGCCCAGTCTTTCTCCCATGGTGTTGCTGGTGATTTTGAACTCTTGGCCATGTGGATCACTGCCCAACATGTAACCACTATACTACCAAGGCTCCAGAACTTCAAACCAAGGAATATCCTGGGAAATGGAGCACTGTGGCATAAAGGAAGAGTTAAAGGGTGATAGATTTATAAAAGTGCTGATGGATGAGAAACATATTTGAAAAGCATAAGAGGACACTCATTGATGTAATCTACATAAGGTAATCACAGACCTTGCAGAATACAACTGTGCTTCCTAAACTCTTCAACGTATGCTTTTCTTTGCAAGTAATGGCTGGCCTTTCTTCCAAGGGTGAACTAGAATCAATTATCAAATAAGAAAGTTAACATTTGCATCTTCCAGGAATTAGACAAAGAAGTTAAACGCCGTAGACTCATCCACCCTGTCTACCCACTGTCATTGACCCATAGGTCAGTGTATAACTGCTTCCTAGTACCTTCAACACTAAGTCTTCACAAAAGAAGAAAGCCCCACCATTCTCCCTTGGATGGGTTGGTGGGTTTGAAGATCAACCTGGGGGTTAGCATCCTGTGTTATTCCTGATAGATGAGAGAAACAAATCTGGGGAGACTCACATAATTATAGGAAAGAACTTTGTATATTGAGAAAACATACCAGCCCAGTTCAGATCAAGTCCATAGGTCTGATATTGTTCCTTATGTCCCACTCTCGTCCATAAATTCCTCTTCAGATTCACACAACACATGCAATGATACCGAATGCAGGAAGATCACAAACCAGAGGCTCCAAAGTCTTGTGGATCCAGAGATGGTGGAAGCATCTCAGTGCTGGCATGGGTCCCCATGTGACTCTTCCAGCTCCAGGGCTCTGGCTCCATCAAGAGCTCCATGTGGCTTGTCAACAGGAATGTCCTTTAGGAAGCGCATGTGTCCCACCTCCAGGGAGGAAGACAGGAATTCCCAGAATTCTCAGGAGAAGACCATGCCCACACAGAGGCCTCATTGGCTATAACCTGATTGACAGCCTAAACTCCACCCCTTTGTTCAACTTGATAGAAGAATATGTAATACCACCACACATCCTAATGCTTATTCTACTATGTCACCAGACTTCCTAAAATATTCCCTAGTCCTGCAAGATCTGTTGTAAATTGGACAATTGTAATCCTTGAATTTTTCATTTTCAGAGATATTTCTTTCTAGTTCATCTTAGTCTGGAAGCTATGTTGAAACATGATCAGCATCAGACTGACATACATCTCCCCATACAGGAGATGTGGGTGCACATGGGGTACATTGGCAAGGACTCAAACAAATGGAAGGCAAGAATTCTAACACTGAACTATCTGTGTTCTATACTAAAACCCAAACCAAACTCACTGCCATTGAGCTGATTCTGAGCCCTAGAGACCGGTCAATCTCTCTGGAAGCAGATACCCTGAACTTTCTCACATGGGCTAGCTGGTGGGCTTGTCACAGGCTGGCAATTAGCCATCTGATGCTTACCTGAGAGTATCACCAGGGCTTCTTCCACTGCCCTATAACACCCCTTTACAACAGAATATAATCCTCTACAGTTTTGAGCCATCACCACCATTATTATGGTTATGGTTGAGCGCCCTGTCACAGCCACTGTGTCAATCCAGCTCACTGAGAGTCTTCCTCTTTTATTCTGATCCTAACATCAAACATAATGCCCTTCTCCAGGGACCAGTTCTTCCTGATATCATGACCAAAGTCCATAAGATGTAGTTTTGATATCCTTGTTTCTAAGGAGTATTCAGCTCTGTTCTTCCTAAACAGATGACCTTTTCCTGCCATCTCAGCTATTCAATATTTTTAAGCAAGACCATAATCCACAGGTTCTCCAGTCATCCAGTCACTGTCAAGCTTTTGCATGCAGATGAGGCGACTGAACACCATAGCTTGCGTCAGGCAAAACTTATTCCTCAAAGGGACATCTTCGACACTTTGAAAACACCTTAAAGAGGTCTCTTGCAATGTGTTTCTCCAATGGAATATATAATTTCTTTTTTTTCTGGCTGTTGTTTCCATGGATATTAATGGTGGGTTCTAGTAAAATGCAATCCGTGGAAATTTCAATGATTTCTGTTTATCATGATGTTGCCTACTGAGCCAGTTGCGAAGACTTTTCTTTCTTTATATTAGGGTTATTCCATACTGAGGGCTGTAGCATCTTACCTTCATCAATCAGTGCTTCAAGTCTTTTTTTCCCTGTAGCAAACAAGGTTGTATTACCCATACACTGCAGTTTGACCCTTCTTCCGATCTGGATGCTATGTTATTCTTCATGAAGTCCAGCCTCTTGAATTATTTTCTCAACCCTGAATAACTATGGTGGAAGAATGCAACCCTGACACGTACCTTTCCTGACTTTAAACCTTTCAGTCTACCCTGATTCTTTCGTTCTACATAGAGGGTCCACGTTGGTTGATGTACAGGTTCCAAAATTAAGTGCTCTGAGCAATTGCTGTACAATGTGGGGCATGAATTAAAAAAACATGCTTGCAGGTTCAAACAAAAATGCCCTCTTGCCTGCTTTGTTATGATGTTTTGTTTTTAGCAACGCCTTCTCAACCTCTGCTTCCCCTTGGGTGACAATACATTTACTTCTAAATTCTTTGCACCCAACCACAAGCATTTCATTTTGAGTGTTATGTGGATTTTGAGTCATTCTCTTTGAGGATAATTAGAAAAAGATGAAACTAGGAGTTGGGGAGAGGAAAGGGAGGCAAATCAGCAGGAGAAAAGATTTTTCCAAAGCAACTGTGGGAGAGATAAAGAAAGCGCTGTACTTGAATCCTTTCACAGGAAGGGAGCCTGGACATTTATAAAGGTGACTGATAGTGCCAACTCACAGCACACTACCGGCAAGAAGTACTTCAGAGTGGAGCGTGGATCCCTGTGAACTGACAAAGGGATGGACAAATATCTTCTCAGTGAAAGACTGAGTCCGAGAGAGAGAGAGAGAGAGAGAGAGAGAGAGAGAGAGAGAGAGAGAGAGAGAGAGAGAGAGAGAGAGAGATTATGACTTTCGTCTATTTTAAATATCCAGTTATACTACGCCTGTCATAGGCAGAATCAAAACAGTAAGTTGAAAAATCAGAAAACCATTTAACAATGTGTTGGAGGAAAGATCAGAGTCTAGGCAAAAGTGAAGCACTTCCTAGATCCTCATATACAAATTACGAAAGGGCTAAATTTGTGAACGCCGCATTTCAACCCCAGGAGTACTCAGGTAATATTGAACTGGTGTTAATTTTAGAAGATTAATTTGTGTCTCTATTAGTTGTACAAGTCTATAGTTTTCTGTATAATACATTGTTTTTATTATTCTCTATCATGAACAGTAACACATCTTAAAGAAACCATCACTGGAGTGTTAAACTAATACTGCTGTCCTGCAGCACAGCTTCAGAAGGCAAGTTGGTAAACAAGGCTCCTTCATTTAACAGACAGACAGGGCAAGTTCAGAAAGCCCCTTTCTTTTAATGTGATAGTGCTGAGGTCCCAGTAAACTAGAAATGACATGCTTAGTTAAAAAGATTTTAATCTAAGTTTCTTAAACCCCTCTGTAACTCAAACAACCATGTCTTTCAGCCACCCAATATCTGTCCCAGATCAGCAAAGCCAGAGACTAGTGAGAAATGTTGGGTGGTTTGGGTTTCAAATTGTTTGCTACTCAGCAATATTTTGTCAACAGTTCCATAAAATGTTTAATGATATTTATGGCAAAGGAAAAAAACAATGGTTTCCTTAAAATTTTTTTTGAATATTCAATAGTTTCCAATTATGTCACATGTCCAAAGATACTGATTATATATGCATATTTCTGATATAGTCATCATACTACTTATAGATTCATTGGACAAAGTTTGTTTCAATATAGTTGCAATATTAATTCTAATGTATGTTTTATATTATTGTTATTTGTTAGGCATTATATGTAATTTAAATGAGCCCTGGTGTCTTGGTGGTTAAGTAGCTGCTAAAAACATCTACTGTGCTCAATAGTGTCACTATGGACCAGAGTGTACTTGAGCTTTTGTCATCTGAAGTCATTTGATTTTATATTTGGATTGGTCTGATTACTAAAATGTCTTCCATGATTTGGCATCAAACTTAGTCTCTCTATAATTTTCTCCCACTGATTGTAGTTCTATATCCTCGGAGAATTCTACCTCCAACTGGTCATCAGGGGCCTTGGTGTGCTGCAAAGTAATGCACTAGCCTGCTGCCAGCAAGGTGAGCAGTTCCAATCCACCAAGAGGCACGTTGAAATCTGGCAGTCTACTTCAGAAAAGCCAGCTAATTTGATTGTAGTTGATTTAATTTATGTGTATTCCCTCTGGGGAATTCCATGTGTGTAGTCACCTTCTGAATTGTTGAAAAAGGTATTTGTTATGAACAACTCGGGTTTACAAAATTCTATAATGCCATCTGCAGGTTCATTTCTGTCACCCAGTCCTTATTTTTGAATTACTGCTTCCCTCTTTGTTTCCAACTTTTGCATTCCAATCACCAATAACACTCAATGCACCTTGATTGCATGTTTGTTCAACTTCTGGCTGAAGTCATTGGGAGGACTTTTCAATTTCTTCATCACTAGCTTTTATGATTTGGGCTTACATTTGAATTCTATTTGTATTTATAGGATTTCCTCACATGTGAATTACTGTAGTCTGAACACAGATAGTATTTAACTTCATAATGAATTTAGCAAGATCCTTTCTGAAAAGGAATGCCATTCCATTCCTCTTGATTGTGATATTTCCAGCATAGTAAATCATGTTTCTCACTCAAAATGACTAATACTAGTCCATTCCATACCACTAATGCCTGAGATATTGAATGCATTCTATTTCATATTTGATCACTTCTAATTTTCATAAATTCATGTTCCGCACATTTCAAGTTCCAATTATTTGCACCCATTTCTGTTGACCTTGAGGCAGGTCCCATCTGCAAACGAAGATCCTGACAGCTCCACTCCCACAGGCTTCATCTGACTCACATCACCATGGTCGACTCCCTTCCAAGGAATCAGCTCCTCCTCAGTCAATTTTGAGTGCCCTGAAACCCGAGGGGCCCGTCTTCTGCTAGTTTCTCAGACACAGTTCTACTTCCTTTGTTTAGGCATTCAGTATGTGACAGTGCTCCAAAAATATGCATAAGGTTTTCAGTCTTTCTCTGTCTGCTCTTAGTCTGGGAGCTCCCCTGAAACCTGTTCACTTTGGGTGACACTACTGATATTTGAAATGCCAGTGGCATAGCTTCGATTACCAGCACAGCAACACACACGTCGCCATAGTATGGAAAACTGACAGTGTGTATGTATAGGAAAGGGTACATTGATTTGGGATAGCAAACTTTTTATCGAGTTTTGAATTTGGTAAAATTATGAGTGAATGGAGGTAGAAATCTAGGGAGAAGATTTATAATGCTTTATATTTTTTTCCTTTTCCTTATTATATGATCATATAATCTACTTTTTGAAAGGCAGAAATGTGAATGATGAGGGAAAGTAAGAATATCAAACATTCATCTTTTGGCATCACAACTACTCTTCCAAAATGCCACTGATATTCCAAAAGAAGAGAACTGTATTGAGCATGTATTTGGTAGGAGCTTGCTAGGTGGCCCACGCCTGTTATTGTCAAGTCATTAACATTCATAGCTACCCTACGGCCACATCTTTATCCCGTGGACCAGCTGGTGGCTTCAAACGGCTTACCTTTTAGTTAGCAGCTGAGTGTTCAACCACTGCACCCTAAGGTTCCTCAGATGGGCTCTGACGCAGAGATTAACTCATTCCCCAATAATTGCCATTGGTCAGCTAAGCAGAAAAATAACTGCTTCATGTACCCTCGTTTAGTAAACTTGAGGATACATTGCAGACATTCTTGCTTAGCAGATGTTTTGCCTTTCAAAGAGATCGGTTCAGATTTCACAATCTAACATTTTGAATTTTCCAAATAGATGTTTCAGTGATTTGTCTAAAGTTTTCAAAAGTGTAGGAGAAACAGTTTTTCCAGTGCCAAAAGCCTCGGTTTTGCTCCAGCTGACTCTTCCTGTCACTCTGTCCATTTAAGCCTGCCTGCTGTTGCTTGGTGCCTGCAGGTCTGTCAGCCTGGATTTAGGGTGCCCCCATATTTTTCCATCTCGCTCTTCTTTCAGTTGGTTCCTCATTACAGCTTTAGTCCATGGTTGATAATAATCATTTCACTCATTTTTAATTTCCCAGTGAGACTATTATTCTTTATAAAATGTTTATTAGAGAAGACATTGGGAATTCAGAACAACTTTTTTTTTCTGCTTATCTTCCAGCTGCCATGAGATCAGGATCCAGATGTTCTGACTCAGTTGAGGTTAGAAGTATGCTCTGGCAAAGGAACATGGATATTTTGCATGCAAGAGAGAAAGGGATGAAGATTTGTATTCTGAGGAGATTTTAAAAATCGTACTTACTGAAACATAAGAAAGGACTCTATGCTAGAAAACTGGGCTTGTTAGACAACTTTGCAAATTGAAATCAATGTAGTGGGGTCATTGAGACAAGAGGTTACTTTATTTCATACTGTGAGAAGGTAGAAATGAAACAAAGTTCTAGGGAGAGATGTTGAGAATGTCATTCCTCTTTGTTTGAATCATCCTTAATCTCTACTCATTTTCATGTTCCTGAGGCTCCCTCTTTCTGTTTCTGTGATTTTTGTTTTCTCTTTCTCAAACCAAGAGCAGTAGAAAACTGTCATGGTCAGTCCAATTTTTTTTAAAACTTACTTCACAGTTTTCATGTGCTTCCTATTCGATGTATTTTTAAGTTGATAAAGTATTCCATGGAGAAAATATAAATCAGGTTATGTTCTATGTTCTCAAACAGTTCATTCAACTATTATTAAATTTACCACTTTCTAAATTACATTTCTTTGTGCCCCTCCTTCTGTGCTCTCTTAGGGTGTTTGCAAGTATAATTTCTCGAGGCATTATGTTTAGAAACAAATACCTTTTTAAAAAAGTGATTGTTTTATTATACTTATTTTTCCCAACAGTTTTATTGGAACATAATTCACCTATCATACAATTGAACAGTTCAATCATTCAATCACATCAAGGGGAGTTGTACAATCACCACCACATCTATCTTAGAGCCCCCAACCCACATGGTCACAAATGGCTTTATAGGAAGTTTAGTCATCACAACATGTTACCTAAATCATGTTTCATTTCAAATAAACCACTTCAGAAAAAAATCACAATTAGAAATTGAAAAATGGCTTCAAAAACTGGTGAGAAACATAATTTTAGACTTTATTGCTTACTGAAAGGGCAGCAGTTCAAACCTACCAACTAATACAAAGTAGAAAACATAGCTGTATGTCTATAAAGATTTACAGCCTTCGAAAGCCTGTGGGACAGTCCTACTCTGTCCAGTAGGGTCACTGGGAGTTAGAACCAACAGCAAGGGGATTATTTTCTATGCAAAGTTCTTTATTTTACACTGTATTTTGCATAATACATGATGTAATGACAAATATGATTTAAGTATGAAATTAGCATGTCCTTAAATGTGTGTGCATATTGTTGTCTATCTCTGGAAAAGGAATAACCTAGCAAGATTGTGGCATTTCATGTAGCTAAGGTCACTCTATACATAAAATATGCCAAATCTATAAACGTTCGTGCTACAAGTCAATTGATCCTGGTAGCTTGAAAGAAAATCTCTTTCACTATATTCTAATTCCAATTAATGCTTCACGTACCAGGAGGAAGGACCCTGGCAATCCTGCTATTCATGCTGCGCATTAATAATAGACTCAACTAAACCACGGACTCAAACTTGTTGACTGACAATCATAAAGATTACACTCAACTAGGCAACATCGCTTTCTATTATCCAAAAGATTACTGTCAGTCAGAAATAACTTAAAAGGTAACTAACAGGATTAAAGGGAAAGGTGGGCTTTACAAAAATTTGCATAAATAAATTGAAACATAGATTCTTGACCAAATCATTATATCTCAGAATTTAAAGTATTCCTACTCTTATTGATTACTTTGTTATCTGATATTTTTCACTTAAAACAATAGTTAAAAATCGAATTGATCTTAAATTAAGTTTTATGGTTAGGTGTGAGCTCAAAATCCATTCATCTACTTAAGGTTCATATGCATTGCTGGTGAACTATAGAGGCAGCACTTTCTGTTTCTCTCATAGTTCTGAAGACATAGTTTTGCCACGGGAATGAGCACTATTGAAATTTTTGTATGTATATTATCTTCATTTTTTCTTAAGCAATGGTCAGTCACGTAAACTTTTAACCTGTACAAGTGATCATTCCATATAGAGCCCTTTGCCTAAACACACACACACAGAAAACCCAAATATATGTTGGTATTAAATTCTCAATTACTGAGAAATCTCAAAAGAAAGACATTTTAACCAAAGTCCAATGATTTTCAAATCCGCAAGTTTGGGATAGTATTTATCTGCTTCTTCTTATCCTGGGGTGTTTCAGCCCCAAGTCTAAAAGAGTATTCCAGTTTCTTTAGTCTTCAAACGCTGTGGTTAAGGTAAAATCTGGTTCACTAAGAAAGCTTTCCAAATCAGATCCTTCTGGTGCGACCTATGAAGAAGGTTGTGCATCTTGAAATGGCAAAATGTAAGTCCAGGTAGTTTATAGCACAATACCTCGGTTGCCAAGGGCTAAAAGGAAATTTGGTCAACTAATGTACGTTCTAATACGGGTTCTCCCTTTGCAGGTCTACACAAGTAGTGTTAATGATTTTCCCAAGGGGCAGGGTGCCCCTTCCTAGTTCACCCACTAAGAATAGAGAAAAATCCTTTTTCTGAGACTGACATTGACCGCTGCTTTTCTAATCATACATATCCCTTGAGAGTCACTGACCACCATTGTAAGAGTGTCCATTAAACATAGGGTTCCCATGGGGCAATGATATTTGTCAGGAACTATTTGAACCTTTCCTTCTCCCAACTAAATGAAAATCTGACCCCGGATGAGATGGGGCCTTCTCTGAAGAAGTGGTTTTTAAGGTGTGCAAATAATGGAAAAATAAATGGTTCATAAGGATTAGACAGACAACCGCTCCGTTGTTTGGAAAACCAGATTAAATGCACTCATGTCCTAAGAACAATGCTAGACTTGCTCTTTATCTTATAGAAGCTGTCTCATACAATATTCATTATTTTGAGACAGCCTGCCAATAATTTGAGCATTTTTGTTGGATGTACTTTCTTTGGAATGGATTTCTACCAGTGAGTTGGACAAATAGCTGCCTTCCAAATTTGCTGGTATAGAAGAGTGAGTGTCTTGAGTGTTTCATCAGCTTGTTGAAACATTTCAATTGGTGTCAGTTCCTGAGCCTTGCATTAGGCTAATTCTTTCAAGGCAGCTTTGACTTCATTAGGCTGGCTCATATGCTGGCTCCTGAAATGGTGGAATGTTGTCAAGTTCTTTTTGGTAAAGTGATTGTATATTCTGTCCACCTTCTTTTGATGCTTCCTACATCATTCAATATTTTTCCCATAGGATATGTCAACACTGCAACTCAAATCTTGTGTTATTTTTCCTTAGTTCTTTCAGTTTAAGATATGCTGAGTAGGTGTGATAGTTAGGTTTATTGTGCTAACCTGGCCAATAGGAACACGTGGAAGTAATCAGGTGGCAGAGATGGAGGTTATTCATGGGCACAGCAACATGGACTTCCACTCACCATGGCTGACTTGGCCACTGCCACTACTAAGTGCCCCATCTGCCAGCAGAAGAAGCCAAATTTGAGTCTAAGATATGGGACCATTCCTCAGGGAGATCAACCAGTAACCTGGTGGCAGTTTGATTACATGGGACCACTTCTGTCATGAAGGGAGCAGCATTTTATTCTTACCATTATAGACACTTATTCTGGATATGGATTTGCCTTCCCTGCACACAATTCTTCTGCCAAAACTACCATTTGTGGACTTGCAGAATGCCTCGTCTACCAGCAGAGCGTCCTACATAGCTTCGCTTCAAACTAAGGAACTCACTTTACAACAAATGAAGTGTGTCAATGGACCCATGCCCACGGAATCCACTGGTCATGTTCCTCATCATCCTGAAACAGCTGGCTTGATAGAACGATGGAATGGCCTGCTAAAGGCACAAGTACAGTACCAGCTATTGGCAACAATATGTGGCGCTGGGGCAACATTCTCCAGGAGGCTGTATATTCTGATGGCACTGTGTCTGCAATAACCAGTATTCATGGGTCCAGGAAGCAAGGGGTGAAAGCCAGAGTGGCACCACTCACATTACTCCTAGTGATTCACTTGCAGCATTTTTGCTTCCTGTCCCACCAACCCTATGCTCTTCAGGCCTGGATGTCATAGGCTTGTAGGAAGGAAATTTCCCACCTGGAAACAGCACAGTCGGTAGCTTGGGAGCTTAGCAAAGCAGGCCTGGCTAGGATATTGAATTCAAGCAATGCAAGGCAACAGAATACACCAGCCTCAAGCTCAAGCGATGTGCACATTAGCAGCATGGTGAAGCAGGTCTCGAAGGATACTCAAGCTCTAGTGATGTTAACCACGGTTGGCTTGGCCCACAGGTGGTGGAGTTCGCAGGTTGAGGCAAAGAACTATTTAAAGCAGCAGCACCACCTATCATCAGAAAGCAAGAGAGAAGGAGGTGGGCTTTATAGAACCATTTTCTCTTTTGCCCTCCATTCAAACTGTGATCTGACTAATTCTGCATGTTGCTATTGGCCAGGTTGGCCCATCAATAACCTAACTATCACAGTCCATCCCATGCCTACTTGGATTTAAAACTGACATTCCTAATGGGAGAAGAAGCAGATGAGTACCATTTCAAGGTTAAGGAATTAGTGGTCATTGGATTTGGGTTTGGTTCAGCTCCCTAGCTGTAAGGGTGCCAATGAATTGTGGCATAGTATCAACATATATTTATTAATTTTATGCTTTTCTTGTTTTTGTATGATGTGTGTTAGTCTACCAGGTATTATTCTTCCTTCGTTTAAATGAGTGTCACTGGAAGCTTTGTTGTATCTCCAAACTTAATTTTTTGTGTAATTAGAATCCAGTAACTTAAGTTTTGAATCTGTACAATTCAACAATTCATGCACTGTGGTCTAAAACGCTGTCCTATGCATGTGTTAGGCCATATTGATGAGAGAAACAAATCCAGTGACACTCATACATGTGTAAGAAATAATTTTATATCAATAATTAATTATTTATCAAGAAAACATCTCAACCCAGTCCAACTCGAGTCCATAAGTTCGATACTGGTCCAAAAAATCCCTCTTCAGACTCACACAACCACATGCATTGATGTAGAATGCAGGAAAATCACAGACTGGTGTGTGCAAAGCCGTGCGGATCCAAGTTCAGTGGAAACATGGCAGGGCTTTGGCAGCTTTCTGTCTCAGCAAGCAGGCAAGGTAAGGCAGATAGAGAGTTCCCTGGGCCCTCCTTATAAGAAAAACCTCACTTACAAGGAGGTACCATCAGGCTGTGACCTGAACAGAAAGTGGAATATTATCCTTACACTTTTATATAACTTTAAGTTGAAGATTATATAACATGAAGATAAAATTGCATAACTACCACAGCATGTGCAAGTTCCTTTTCTGAACAGTATTTTTAATTCTATACCATTGGTTAAATTAATGATGCCATCAATAGAATTTCCTTAAGTCTCATGGGGATAATTTATAATGGATCCCAATAGTAATGGTATCTCTAATGTGATCCAGGGACATATATAAAACATAGATATATGAATGTATTTTAAACTCTCACAAATTGCATCCCTAATCTAAGAGCAATTAGTTCTTTTCACGTCCTACCCCATAAATGTGCTCATGAAGAGATCACTAAAGATATGGGTGCTATAGAACAATGTGGTCAAGAAATCAGATAGTGCTTTGATACCATAAAGAATAGGCTCTGGGGTCTTAATGGCTTGTCTTAAAATAAGCAGTCATATTAGTGAAATGTCAGCTAATTCCACATGGATGAAACACACCATTCTATGTGATCCAAGGATTGTAAATAATAAAACCCTATTCAGAGGAGGGGACTCTATTAGAGTTCAAATTCTAAAACCTTGTTTGCAGAATGCTGTGGATGAAAGTGAAATTTCAAAATTCATCTTAAGGGTCCCTACATGGATTACGTGTATAGTGAATCATGCTTAACCACTGTCTAGGGATGTGTATATTTTAATATCACATAGAGATCCTTGTAAAATAGATTTGGACAGATGTAGTTAAGCCCAAATATAACACCTTTTTATTTTATATCCTTTGAGACCCATTTTTAATTTGTCCCAGTTTTAAATATTTCATGCCTTCTTTTATATTAAGGATTTTCTTTTTACAATTTTGTCATTGTTGTTGGCTCCTTTTTGTTTTTGTTTTGTAAATTTTTCCATTTAGAGAATCCAGGATAGTTAAATCTATAGAGACAGTAACTGGATAATAATTTCCTTTGGCATGCAAAGGAGAGCAATTGGGAGGAAAGGGGAGTCAACAACAATGTGTACAAGCAAGAAGAAAATATTCTAAAGTTGATGGCGATGATGATTTCACAACACTTCTTAATAAGACGTAACCGTTGAATTGTATGGCATGTGAGTCATATATAAACAAAACTATTAAAAATTGGTCCTTCAGTATGGCAGAGTTCAAGGGGTGAGTATACTTAGTTATCAGTCATTTTACATCTGCTGTATGTGTTCATCTCCTCCGATCAGTTCCTTCAAAACTGTCCCCTTTTCCCCCCTGATATAATTTAACTGATAAAAGATTAATCCCTTGGCCTGAATCTTTCTTGAGATTTTAACATAACGTTAAAATTTCCCCACTGAAAAACCTATCTATTCATCCCTTACCTTTTTCTATTTTTCACTCTTTATTTATTTTTTTAATTTATTTTTACCACAAGTTTTCCATCTTGGGAAGGTACATCAGATTCAGCTATTGTGCCAGTCAAGTATGACTCATGTAGTTGTGGGGACTGATATGTCCCACATTTGAAGTTCAAATCATCCACAAAGCTGCAGAAACTGGTGAAATCAGTTCAAATGATAAATCACAACTCAACTTCCAAAAGCCAGAGTTAAAACAGTGGCAGGTCAGATGCAAGATCCAGAGAAAGAAACCATGATGTCTAAAACTGAAATCAGGTCTAAAGATTGGGCTACAGGGCCAGCTCCAACCAGAGCCAATCTGACCCCTGCCCTAGAACTGTGTGCCATAGTGAACACTAACCCTTCAGGTGAGGGAAAGGAGCCGATTCACCACGCCCACATGGAAGCAAATCAAGAAGGGGAAAAAGAAAGGCACAATCATCCTAAACTCCATATGTGCACACCAAGCCCAGAGGATGATGTCCCTGCTTGGAGCTGCTGGCACAGAGAGCACTGTGGGACTGCCAACAACTCAAGACATGTTGTCCCCTAACTGGAGCGTACAGAGACAGAGGACAATAATGGGGACACACAGCAGGGAGATAATGTGGCCTGAATCCCCCACAGCGGGACACAAAGGGAGCACAACAGATCAGCAATTGGAGCAAAACCAATCCATAGCCCTCCGAAAGAGCCCCCAAAATAGACTTTGGCCAAGGAGAGACAGCCTCTGGACCTCCCCAGGACCAGGGCGGGAGAGTCTCATAAAGGCCAGTGAACAGACCTGGAACGATGTATGTTTTTTTCCTCTCCTTTTCTTTTTCCAACCTTTTGTTTTCTTATTGTTTGGACTATTATGTTGGTTCTTTGCCTACTTATATAAGACAGACATGGGAAGCAAGTTCAAGGAGAAAGCAACCAGGCTAATGGCCCCGGAGGGTCTTGGGGGAAGAAGGTGGAGATGGGGGATGGGGGGAAGGGTGTGGTGATCAAATAATACCATAGACAGAGGAACAACCAGGGAATTATAACCAACATCTAGGAGGTTGTATAGATCCTGTGGGTGTTAGAGCATCACCAATCTAGCTGGGAGGAACTACTAAGAGGTGGAAGAAGGGGGAACATGATGGTGGGGCAGGAGGAGGCAAAAGAAAACAGAGTAAAGCTCTAGGAAACAAAGCTATAGATATGGGTATTAACAGAGGTGTGTACTTATGTAAATACATTAATCTAAAAAATAGAGGTATGGCCTATGTACATATATTTGTAATGTAATACACCGAGGCTGCAGACAGGCCTTGGGGTTCGGTTCACCTCAATACACCGAGGCTGTGGACAGGCCTTCCTCTAACAAAATGGCATTTGTGATGCTCACCCCCTCTGCCCCCACCCACTGACACAATCGCTGAAGACAAAATGGGTTCATAGGCAGATGTAGTAAAGGCAGCAGATGGTGCCCGGCTATTAAAAAATACAGTGTCTGGGGTCTTACAGGCTTGAAGTTAAACAAGTGGCCATCCAACAGTGAATAACAAGCCCACATGGAAGAAGCACACCAGCTGATGCAATCATGAGGTATCATCGAGACCAGGTAACAGCCATCAGAAAATTCATAACAAACAACAAGCAAGCACACACAAATTCATTGGTGAGAATGACGGGGGTTAAAATGGAGACAATGGAGTATCCCCCCACAGAGGGGATGAGTCAATCAGGGTGCAGTACAGCAACGATGGAGCACACAATATACCTCTGGTCCCTTGAACCCTCCTCACAGACCCCCACCCCTATCATGACCCCAGTGCTGCTTCCCACTCTGAACTTGACAGAAGCATGTGCATAGGTGTAGGCAAGAGATTAAGCTGATGATACGCAGAACCCAGGAACAGGAATGGGAACAGAAATACCAGAAGGGTGGGGGGAAGGGAAGGAGAGGGGGAAAGAATGGGATACTGATTGCAATAAATGGCACATAAATACACAAACTCATCTAGGGGAAAGAGTAACAGTGGTGGTGTGAGATATGAAAACACTTACAGTCTATAATCTATCATGGGGCCATGAAGGAAGGGAAGGGTGAAGGGAAGGTAAGAAAGAGGAGCTGATCCCTAGGGCTCAATAGAAAGTAAATGCCTAGAAAGGAACGATGACAATGTATGTACTAATATGTCTGATACAATTGATGTGTGGATTTTAACAAGAGTTGTAAGAACCCCCAATACAATGATCTTAATTAAAAAAAATAAAACCCTTTCTCATTGCCTTCCATGGTTTTCAAATAATATATTGTCCTAGATAAATCATAGTCCAAAAAAGAGTAAAAGACATGTCTGTCTACCTAATTCCAAATTGGCATCACTAGTAGTGCCATTAGGTGGGTGGAAGAGATGTGGAACCCACAGAACAGTGTCCTGGTTTTGTTTCTCTAGAGAATCCTGCCTAACAGAGCTGTAAGAAGGAAGCATGTTTTATAAGCCAGCCTTACATGTATCAGCATAACTGTATGCTAATATACTTTTTAAATCTTCTAATGTGCTCCTGCAGAGCTGTTATTGTTGTTCAGTAGCAAAATGACTTTGAAATACATGGTTTCATCCATATGCACTACAATAATTTAAAGGTATAATTGTAATTGGGTTGTTCTTCCTGTTACTTCTTTCATTGTTATACTAGAGTTATGTTATTACTTTCATTGATATACTAGAGTTATGATTTTCATGGGGATGTCCATGGGGAGAGGAGTGATGCTTCAGTTATCTCACTAACTAAAACCACCCTAGTGAAGCCACTGGCTATCTTCTCTTGTTTCAATTGTAAATTACAGATGCTAATGTCATTAATAAGGAGCTCTGATGGCACTGCTGCTTAGACATTGGTCTGTGAACTGAAAGGTTCATGGCTCAAACCCACCATCCACTCACCAAGATAAAGATAAGTTTGTGTGTGTGTGTGTGTGTGTTAGTATGGGATGACTAGAGAAATAAATTCATGGACACTCATATGTACATAAGAAAGAGCTTTATATAAAGATTAATTATATATTAAGAAAACATCCTAGTCCCACCCAAATCAAGTCTATAAATCAGGTATTATCCCATATGTCTGATATCAATCTAAAAATCCTCTTCAGACTCACAAAACACAGGCAATGATCCCAAACTCAGAAAGGTCAGAGGCCAGTGGATGCAAAGTCTTATGGATCCAGTGGTGTTAGAAGCATCCCAGGGCTGGCAGGGTTCTCCACGTGGCTCCTCCAGTTCCCTGGGCATGGGATCTATTAGCATAGTAGAATGTGTCCTGTCAGTAGAGCATCTCTCAAGGAGTGAGTCTTGAGTCTTGTCAGTAGACAGTTTTCAAGTGAGTGAACAGAGAGACATAATGTCTCTCACATCCAAGGAGGTAAAACAGGTTCTCAGAATCCTTAGGAGAAGGCCACGCCAACACAGAGGTATCAATGGCTATATCCTGATTGACAGGCTAGACTCCACTCTTAATCCTCAAATTGACACCAGATTATACAACTACCACAGTCTGTTCCTGGAAAGATTTATAGTCTCTGAAACTCTATATAGAGTCAGTATGAATCAGAATTGACTTGATGGCAATGAATATAATGGCTTATTGACAGAAAAGCTTGATTGGTTAATTTTTTTTTTTACTTGTCAGCTTGATTCTCTATGTTCCCTACTAGAAAGACCAGTGTTATTGTATTTTCTGATCAAATTTCATCTGAGTGAAGAAGCATACTAAATAACTGTGTGACTCATGACAAGACATCCCTCACTGACCCATAGCACTACAAGGGACAATACTGGAGGGATGATGCGGAAACTGTGCCCGATCTGACCCCACCACACGAGGATGAAACACTAAGGGCGAGCAATAGAGCAGCAAAGAGAACAAAGCTATGAAGAGCCCCTAGAAATACTAAAAATAGAATTTCAGGTCAGGGCATGGTACCCCATCAGACTCGACTGAAAAACACTCCTAAATGTCAGCAAACCGACCTGTAACTATGAATAGGCTTTTCCTTGTTGTTGTTGTTGGATTTTTGTTATTTTGTTTTTGATCTCTTGTTTTAGTACTTATTATTGTCTCTGCATGTCTATCTGAATAAGATAGGTGGGATAAACAATATGAAGGAGAAAACATCGGGACCAATGTTTCCAGTGGGGTAGGAGTAGGGGAAATTGGAGAGAGGGAGATGGGGGAAAGGAAGTGGGTGTAAACAAACCCAGGGACAAAGGAACAACAAGTGATCTAAAATCACTTTGGAGGATGTAGAATGCCTGATAGGCTTGATCAAGGGCAATATAACCAAGAGGAGTTAAACTCTGACTGAAGGCTGAACATTCGAGTGGAAGAAGATGAGAGTAAAAGGAAATAGAGGAAAGGACTAGGAGGCAAAGGATATTTATAGAGGTCTAAATACAGGCATGTACATTTGTAAACATAGTTATATGTAACAATAGGGAAGTATATCTATGTACATATATTTATATGTTAAGTATTAAGGTAGCTCTACTCAAGTACACCCTCAATGCAAGAAATCTTTGTTCTATTAACTTGGCATTCCAAGATGCTCACCTTCGCTATATGATCACTGAAGACAAAATGGGTGCATAAGCAAATGTGAAGGAAGCTGATGGTGCCCGACTATCAAAACATATCACATCTGGGGTCTTAAAGGTTTGAAGATAAACACGCAGCCATCTAGCTGAGAAGCAACAAAGTCCACATAGAAGAAGCACACCAGCCTGTGTGATCATAAGGTGTCAATGGGATCAATATCAGGCTGCAGAGACGCAGAATAAAAAATCATATCAATGTGAATTAGGGGAAGTGTGCAGAGGAGATTCAAAGCCCATCTGTAAACAAATGAAAATCCCTTTACAGAAGTGTCACAAGGAAGAGATGAGCAAGTCAGGCTGCAACATAGCACTGAGGAAACATACAACTTTCCTCTAGTTTTTTAATGCCCCCCCTCCCAGTATCATGACCCCAATACTACCTTACAAATATGGGTGGACCGGAACATGTACACAGGTACAGATAAGAGCTGGAACACAGGGAATCCAGGACAGATAAATCCCTTTAGTCACAGTAATAGGGACGAGAATCTTAAAAAGATAAATTTAGTCACAGAACAAGAGACAAGAATCTTAAAAAGATAAATTTCAATGTTCAGACTTAAAAAAAAACTGTTGAAAGAAGGCAATTGTCCTTCATACCTTAGATTCTCCACTTTCTTGTGTATTGTGGTTTGTGTGTTACTGCAATGCTGGCAGCAATGTCACTGGCACCAACAGGGTGACACAAAGTGAACACATGTGCTAGTGGAGCGTTCAGGATGCGCATTGCTGATGCGCACAACTCAAGGTATGGAGAAAGAGCTGAAAAGCATGCTAATGATCAGAACTTGGAATATCAGGAGTATGGATCTTAGAAAACTGGAAGTTAGTCATCAAAAATAAAATGGAATATATAAAGATTGATGTCCTAGGCATTAATGAGCTGAAATGGACTAGTATTGACTATTTTGAAAGTCACATGATGTAAACATGCTGGGAATGATATGATCAAGAAGAATGGCTTTGCATTCGTTGTCAAAATAAGGCATTGTAAAATCAATCTTGAAGTATATTCCTGTCTGTGAGAGGATTATATGTATCTATCTTCAATGAAATCCAATCAATACAACTAATATTGAAATGTATGTACCAAATGCAGCTAGTGATGAAGGTGACGAATTCCACTAACATATTTAGTCATAAATTGATCAAATGTGCTGTTAAGATGCATTGATAATTATTGGCAAGTGGGATGCAAAAGTTGGAAACAAACATAAAGAACCAGTTGGTAATAGAAAAGAAACTGGAGATCACATAACAATGACCTTTTTCAACACCATGAAGGGTGACTATATACGCGAGTTCTCCAGATGGAATAAGCAGCAATAAAATGGACTATATGTGTGGGAATAGGCAATAGAGCAGCTCAATATCAGCAGCATAATCCATTCCAGGCACTGACTGAGGAACATACCACCAAGTACTCAAATGGAAGTTCCACGATAAAGTTGAAAATTAAAACAAGTCCACAAGAGCCAAAGTACAACCTTGAGTCTATCCCATATGAATTTCAAGAACATCTCAGAAACAGATTTGATGCGTTAAACACAATGGAAGAAGGCATCAAGACCATCTTTCATGAAGAAAGCGAAAAGTCATTAAAAGGAAAGAAAAGATCTACGTGAATGTCAGAAGAGACTCTGAAACTTGCTCTGAATTTTAGAGTAGCTAAAGCAACTGGAAAAAATGATGAGTCAAGCAGTTGAATAGGAAATTTCAAAGGGCAGCTCAAAAAGAAGCAGTAAAATACTATGATGAAATTTGCAGAGACAGAGTTAGAAAAGCAAAAGAGAAATGTATCTTAACCTGAAGGAAATTTTTTAAAATTAAAATTGTGACCTGCAATACTGAAAGATTCCATGGACAAAATATTGAAGGATGCAGCAAGCACCAAAGGAAAAGGCAAAGAAACCACAAGTCGCTGTACCAAAAAGAATTAGTTGACATTCCAACATGTCAGGAAGTAGCACATGAGTAAGAACCAATGGTATTGAAGGAAGAGTTTAAACTGCACAGAAGTATTAGTCAAAACAAAACAAACCCAGGGCTCAAAGAATTGATGAAATACCAAATGAAATGTTCTGCATTTGGAAAACAGCTACTTGGTCAACTGAGTTCTGGAAGAGATCCATATTTGTACTCATTGCAAAGAAATGTGTCCCGATAGATATCAATATTATTGATATCATATGCAAGTAAAATTTAGCTGAAGAGCATTCAAGTACAGTTGCATTGACAAGGAGCTGCTAGAGATTCAGGCTGGATTCCGAAGAGGGTGTGGAACAAAGTACATCACTGCCGATGTCAGATGAATCTTAGCTGAAAGCAGTGAATACTAAACACATATTTACTTCTGTTTAATTGATTATGCCAAGGCATTTGACTGTTAAGAGTCATATCAAACTATGCATAATCATGGGAATAAAAGTTCCAGAAGATCTCATTTTACCCCCACGGCACTAGGATGGATCAAGAGGCAATTGTACTAACAGAGCAAGGGAATACTGCATGGTTTAAAATAAGGAAAGGCATGAGGCCTGGTTGTATACTATACCTCACTATAAATTCTCCATCTGTATGCTAAGCAAATCATCACAGAAGCTAGATTACATGTGAAAAATGTGGCATCAAAATTGGAGGAAAACTTATTAACAACCTGTTATAAGCAGATAACACAACCTTGTTTGCTGAAATTGAGGAGGAATTGAAACACTTGCTGCAGATGATCAAGGACTGCAGCTTCAATGTAGAGAAAAACAAAACCATCACAACTGGACCAATAGGTAATGTGATGATAATAGAAGAACAGTTTGAAGTTGTCAAGGATTTTTTTCTTGCTTGGATCCACAACCAATGCTCATAGAAGCAGTGGCCAAGAGATCAAACACAGGTTGCATGTGGTCAATGTGCTGCACAAGCCCTCTTTAAAACATTGAAAAGCAAAGCTGTTACTTTGAGAATTACGTTGAACCTGACCCAAGTCATGGCGTTTGCAATGGCCTCATATCAAACCGAACGTTGGACATTAAGACTGAAAAACTTGTTACATTTGAGTTGTGATGCTTTAGAAGAGTACAGACATTACCAAGGACTCCTAAAGGAACAAACAGATCTGTCTTGGCAAATGTAGAGCCAAAATGCTCCTTAGAGGCCAATATGGTGAAAGTTTGTCTCACATACTTTGCACATGTTATCAGGAGAGACCAGTCCGTAGGGGAGGGCATCTTATGTGTTAAAGAGAAGGGGCAGTAAAAAAGAGAAAGCAGTTGACAAGATAGATTGACATAGTGACTACAGTGGACTCCAACAAAAACCAATTGTAATGATGACACAGGCCAGGGTGTTGTTTTCTCTGTTACATCGGGTTGCTGTGAGTCAGAACAGACCCAACCCCCTAACAATAACAAATGCCCAAGAGAATATGATCTCCCTCCTCTATTGGCCAAGGCCATGGGACTGGATTGTACATCATTTCTTTGAATTGACACTGTGTTACATTATAAACACATATATCTCTTCAGAATTAGATGTCGGACTTGGATTCCAACAATGAAGCAATGGTCCCATTACCCTCATAGGAATGTGATAAACTCCATCCCTGGATGTAGGATCATTCTTTATAGAGGAAGTTACTCATATGAAACATATTGACCCTATCTTATGTGGTTAATTTTCTTGACTGAATCTGACTGATGGCTATGTAGTTGTTTAAAATACATTGGAAAATTATTTGTGAAACAACTTTATGAAAAACAGGAGGTCTAAATTCCCTCCCTTGTTGTTATCTGCCTTTTAGAATGTAATCTCATTTGGAAATAGCATTTATTATATTTGTTTCTAAATCATAAGCAATATTGCTGTATTTCAAAATCAAATTAAAAACATATAAACACTAATCAAAATAATTTGAAAATATGTTTATATAGAAGAAATACATAGCCCCACTATTGATACTGCTTTTCCTTTTTCCTGTAATGTGATAAAATTAAAATTTAATGTTATTATGCTATTTTGAATGCTAGATTTTATGTCAACTTGAATTCATCTGAAAATGTAGGGGTGGAATTCAATCTATGAATCAGTCTTGATGATGCTACCTTGTGGGTGTGGGGTTTTTGTAATTAACATTTTATTAGGGACTCATACAACTCTTATCACAATCCATACATATACATACATCAATTGTATAAAGCACACCTGTACATTCTTTGCCCTAATCATTTTCAAAGCATTTGCTCTCCACTTAAGCCCTTTGCATCAAGTCCTCTTTTTCCCCCTCCCTCCCCGCTCCCCCTCCCCCCTCCCCCTCCCCCCTCCCTCATGATCCCTTGATGATTTATAAATTATTATTTGGTCATATCTTGCCCTATCCGGTGTCTCCCTTTACCCCCTTTTCTGTTGTCCATCTCCCAGGGCGGAGGTCACATGTATATCCCTGTAATCAGTCCCCACTTTCCAATTTTTTAATGACAAACAGCAAGAACTCTTCTCTCTATCTGCCCCTTTACCCTCCCTGCTTGTTAGGCTCAATGTCTACCTCCAGGCATGGTCCCCTGTGGGTCGCTAACCCTGCAAGACCACCTGGTAGCTCAAACTGTCTGTTCCCACCAACCTTAGATACACAGGACTCTGCACCTACTCACCTGTCATCTCCCTGCATCCAGCTTCACCATTCTGTATCATCAGCCGGCAGCTATGTGAGTCTAAAGCTCAGGCTTAATATAGGACCCATAAATTTGAATTGGACTGGGCTGAGATGCTTCTTGATATAAAATTACTTCTTCATATGAAGAACTTCCTCATATGTAAATGAGTTTCACTTCTTTTGTTTCTCTAAACAACCCAACCTAGCGCAGCTATGAAAAGTATTTTATTATCTGCTTCTTTAACTTACTTATTATGAGAAATGTTCACATGCTAATGAAAATATTTTGATGAAAATAAATAAAATAGTTTATTTTAGCAGTTGTATCTCTATTTTTCATTTATTTAATCACATGAATAGATCAAAGAATAATAGAAATCTCTACTTGCAATAAACACTGCTAGTATTTACAACCCTCTCATATTCTCTTAATATTAACATGTACACATGGGTTCTTCCAGGTGTTTGATTCCAACTCCTTCCACAAAGGAAATTATTATTAATTATTAAAAGTATTATTATTTAATTATTATTAAAGCATTATCCCCCACCCCAACACACACAGCACAGTTAAGTTGGAAGTGCCTGTATTGGGCCGTGATTGCAAGATCAGCAGTTCAAAACCACCAGCAGGTCTGTGGGAGAAAGACTTGGGTTTCTACTCCTGTAAATGGTTACACTCTCAGAAACTGGCAGGGAGTCACTGTGAGTCAACTTGCACTTGCTCATAGAAAGAGGCATCACTCGAGGTGACTTAATTTTTTGCATGATTAATTAAAAATTGTAGGTTTGAATCTACCCAGCGGCTCCAAAAAGATAGACCAGTTTAGCAGCTACTGTGAAAATGACATCTCTGTAATACATGGTGTGGCCATGAGGTGGAATAAACATGACAGCAAGAGCTTTGGAGTTTGGGCTTGGCATGTTCCTTTTGCAATGAGGCATCCTGCAGTCATAGAGTTTCTTTGCAAAATAAGGCTGAAACTGGGCATTAACCTGAAAACAAGCATTTAATCGATGCTTCCCTTTCCCTTTTCCTGTGTCATTTCAACCTTCAAGTATCCATCATGGATCTCTTGCACTTGGATCTCCATCCTAGGTGCCACTTCTGAGAAAACTGACAAAAGTCACTAATTTGTCTTTCTCAGTACATTTTCCTTGTAGGAAATAGGATGACAATTCTAAACTTGAAAATAATTACAGAAAAATAATAGCATCTTTGGAATTTTAATTGTGATGAAAACACAATCACAGTTTTGTTCTTTATGTAGAAATCATACCTGTTTTCTCTCAAACAGTCCATAAATTCCACCCAGAATCCCAGGGTGACTACATATTAATAGATATATTAAAATCACAGTATATTACAGGGCAACCACTTGTCTGTCAATCTGTGGTATTGTGGGGTGGGGTTTTTATGTGGCTGTGATGTTGGAAGCCATGCCACGGGTATTATAAATACCATCAGGGTCACTCTAGGTACTCAGGCATCAGCATAGCTTCCAATTAAGACAGGCTTGGAAGAAGGAACAAAGAGACTACTTCTGAAAATTCAATCACTAAAATTTTTTTAAAAACAGCAGATGGCAGCAATGGATGAGGCCCTTAGTGGGAAGGCACTTGTGTTAGACAGGGTTCTCTAGAGAAACAAAACCAGGACATTTATGAATATAAATGTGAGAGAGAGAGAGAGAGAGAGAGAGAGAGAGAATAGATACAACAACACCACAAAGAAATAAACAGCTAATTAATACAGAGACTCAGTTCAACTCACTTCCATGAGACAGTTAATATACTGTCAGTCCTTCAACTCATGAGGCTGCTGGATGCAAGGCATGGAAGCAAACAGCTGAGTCTTCTGTAGAGCAATACAGGCAGGCAGTCTGCTACAGGCAGCAAACAGCAGGGCGGGTTATCAATAGTCAGCCAGATGACAGGGTCTAACAATCTCCAGCTCAAGTGATGTATACTTCAACAATGTGGTGAAGCAGGTCTCAAAGGAACCTCAAACTATAGCAACACGGTCTATGGATGGGCTATCCCACAGGTAGTGTAGCTCTCAAGTTGAGGTAGAGAACTAGCTAAGGCAACCATCCACTGGTCCGATCATCTGAGAGCAAGAGACTGAAAGGCAAGGCTCACCCAGCCATTTGTCTGTTTTCCCTTCAATTAACTTGCAACCTTTTTAATCCCACATGTGTTTATTGGCCAGGTAGGCACAACAAACCTACCTATCACCGCATTCAAAATACAACTTAAAAAGATGTGCCTTCTTAAAATAGAGTAAACCTTAATGACATAGATGAAGTACAGCTTTTAAGACCTTCATTTGCTGATGGAATATAGTGCAAAATTAGGTGAAACAGCTTCAAACATCTTTCATAAGAAGAATATGGAATGTAGACATTATGAATCAAGAAAAATTGGAAATCATCAAAAATGAAACTAAAAATACAAAGAAATATGACTTAGGTTAGGGTTTTTAGAGAAGTAAAACCAGTGGAATATGTATATATGTATATGTTTGTACATATATATTTATCTAAAGAGAGAGAGAGAGAGAAACAAAAACATATCAAAATGAGGGCTCACACAGATGCTGAAATTGGCAATATTCAAATCTATGGGCTAGATGTTAAACTGGAGGTTTGGCCTGATTTTGGTAACAACTAGGGATGATAAACCCAAACTGTCAGGAAGAGGCTAGGCTTGTGGTTGTAGAAGTGAATAAATTCAAGGTCAGCAGGTAAGATGGCAAACTGCTTATGACTACCAAGATAGGCAGGCAATTTGGCATGCCATTGATTCAAATCCTAAGAACTGTAGCTTTGAGAACCCAGACTCAGCAAAAATAAGGTAAGGAAACTTTTTCACACCATATTAGGAGCAAGCCATACTGTCTTTCAATTGACCAGGACTGTGATCTGAATTAAGGTATTGGATCCCACCCTGGTCTCCATGTAATTGATTGCTGTTTATAGTGTACATCGTTAAGGTGTAGATTATATTTTATAAAATAATATCAGGAGGGATTACTAGGTCTTAACTACCAAAGACTGAGGCTCTTATCTGATCTAAGTTGACACAAAATCTATCATAATCCATACCATAGGCATCAGTGAACTGAAATGAACTTATAGTGTCCATTTTGAATTGTACAATCCTAATTTTTACTATCCTGGAAATGGCTAATTAAAGAGAAATGCTGTTTCATTCATCCTCAGAAAGAACATTTCAAGATCTCTCTTGAGATTCAGTGATGTGCATTATAGGATAATATTTATGCACCTTCAAGAAATACATGCTAATGTAAATTGTTATTTAAATCAACACAGGAAATATAAAACAAATAATGCAGAATTGAATAATTATTCCAACTTTTCCAATCTGAAATTGATCAAATATGAAATCAACTGTATTGATAATTATTTCAGTTTAGAATGCTAAAGTTGGAGACAAATGGAAGGATAGGTAGTTGTAAAATATTGCCTTGTGGATAAAAAAATGATGCTTGAAATCACACAATAGAACTTTGTAAGACCAACAAATTATTTCATAGTAACTATCTCTCCTAAACATGAATGGTAACCATAAACATGAACATACCTAGAGGGGATACACAGGAATCAAATTAATTTCATTTGTGAGAAGAGATAATAGAAAAATTCAATATCAGGAGTCAAAACAAAGAGAGTGGACAACTGTGGACAGACCATCAATTGCTCAAAAGGTACAAAACACCTATTTATGGCCAGTACAAAAATTTAAGAATCCATTCTTAGATACTATCTATGTAGCCCTGGACTAAATAGATTTGTAACTATTACACAAGGAGGGCAGAGAATATACATGTAGGAAATTACATTTGACAATAAAACGTCTTCTCTTTCCATGTCTGTGCTTTTAATGAGGTTGCCGTGAGTTTGAATCAACTTGATGGCAGCGAATGTGTTTGTTTGTCTGGATAAAGAGGGAAAGTCTTTGTACGAAGGAACCATGAGGAGCCTGTTCAGTAAGAACTAGATCCTAACTGCAAGCTCGGGGATTCAAACCCCCTGCTGCTTTGTAGGGGAAAGATGAGGCTGTCTGCTCCCCTAGAGATCACGGAGTTCCAGAGGAAAGAGAATGTTTTGAAACTGATTGTGGTAACAATTATATAATATTTCTTGAAGGATTTGAACTATGGAATGGTGTAATATCTGTGTTTGCTCCAAATAAAATGGTTTTGAAAACAAAAAGTTAAAACAGTGACACTATTCGAGGAAAACCCTTGTACGTGGTTTGCTTTCTTTAGTTTCTACTCCTTCTTTTTCCTCCTACTCCTTCTTGTTCCTTCCCTCTAGCTCTCCGTGCTTACCTCGCTGTCCCTCGCCCTTCACCCCCTATCTCCCACTCACTCCCGTTGGCGTGAAAAACACGTTTCCCTTTACAATGAGAGTGTCATGAAATATGTACCTTTATAAGCTTGGCTAACTTTGCTGAGCACACTGGTCTCCAGTTTTGTCCATGCCACGAGGTGTTTAACAAGCGCATCTTTGTTTTTTTAGGAATGTATGGTGTTTCATTTGCGTGTATTGACCAGAGTTTATCCATTCCTTGACAGGTGCAGTTTTTATTGTTTGCATCTTTTTGCTGAGAAATTGCTGCAATAAACATGGGTGTGGCTTAGAATAAAAAGATAAGTCTCAGGAACCTACATAGAGTCTCTATGAGTCAGAATTCACTCTACTGCCATGGGCTTAGTTTGAGTAGTGCTTTGAAGATAACAATGCACAGGATTGATTCCCCAAATCTGGAATATAGCAATTGTATTTAAAAATGTATATAGCTGATTTAATGTACTTTAAAATGACATAACTAGCAACTACAAATTACTTTTCAATTGGAATTGAAAGAAAGGACATATTCAAACCAATACACGTTTTCTTCCCTGCCGTCATATCAATTCCGACTTATAGTGACCCTGCATAGCTTTCAAGGCTGTCAATCTTTATCAGAGAAGATATTTGAACCACTAACCTTGCTTTAGCAGTCCAATGCTTAATCAAGGCTGGCCTTCTACCTTATAATAATATTAAGTTCATAGAATTTCTGTTTATCTACCATTGCTAGGTAGTCAATTGTGGTATTTGGAATTTGTATGAGTCATAATAGGGTTAAAGCAATGGTTTTACTTTAGGTAGTTGTGTTAATTGGGTTCTCTAGTGAATCAAAACCAGTAAGATGAACACAACTAGATTTAATATATATATACATCCATATATTCACTAGGGGGGTTCAAAAGCTTCAAGAAAAAAGACATTTTCTCACTAATATTTTGTGTTCGTTTGTATAGATAGCAATCCTGGTGGCTCAATAATTAAATGCTCAGCTGCTATCCAATAATTCAGTGCTTTGAACCCACTATCCACTGTGTTGGAGAAAGATCTGACAATCTGCTTCTGAAAAGATTACAGCCTTGGAAACCCTATAAGGCATTTTGTTCTCTGTCCTAATAGAGTAGCTCTGAGTTGGAATATACTCAGCCACACTAAGTTTTATTGTTTTGTTTTAAAATCTATATAGACAAAGAAAAAGAGAGATCGATTGATTTACTCTAAGGAGAGGAAACTGGGAAGTCTGACAAATTCCAATTGCCAGGTAAGAAAGCAGAGTGGAGCCCTCTCCTGACTCATGGGTTTGCTGGTGGTGGGCTAGACTTGAGCAGGCTCAAGTCATAACCAGAGGTCAGGTGATGGGAAAACTGTTAAATTGAGAGAGTGAATTTTGCCAGGACGTTGATTTATATTCAGCAGGAATAGAGCCACTAAGGAAACTTCCAATTGATGGTTGAAGAATATCAGAACACCTTATGGGAAATGGTGATATCACATCACACTGTGCTAGAGTAACAAGCCCAGTGTCCACCAAGCCAGGTCATGTTCACACGCAGGAGGAATTCATCATATATTTCAGGCAGGGGGTCACAATTTAATCTCTAACAGTCACTAAAAACAGAAAATGCAATTAGAGAAGCCCTTGGAAAATATCCTAATAGAATAACGTTTTTGCTGTTCAATATTTTTAACTTAACTGAAAATTTAGCTCAAAAATATAAGATTTTAGAAAATGTGTGGTAATTTAAAAAAACTTTTAAAATAAAGCATGCAACAAAACTCTGGGCCAGCTAAAATGAGATTCAAAACTAGTTGGCTTTGACCTTTAAAATGAATAATTTAGGGAACTAAAAAGAGCAGCAATGTATCAAAATATTATATTTCAAAGTAACGATTTTTAAATGTATCTTGGTTTTGTCTGTCATATGAAAAGAATATCTTGACACTATAGTCAAATGCTGAAAAATGAAACAATATGTATTTCTGGCATTGATACAAGATAACATTCTGACTTTGGAAAGAACTGGGAAGAGCTTTCCAAAAATTCATGCATAATAGCAGATGAATAGTAGATGGGGAGAATAATAAACAATTTCGGAGTAAGCTTCCTACAAGAGAATGTAGGCCATTGTGAATTGAGTTGTTCATTGTTTTGAAAAAGTGCGAACAGGTTTCTCATTCTGACATGCCCTCTTTATTAATGACAATGGAAGAACTGGGGGAAAGATCTCTGAAAAAGTAGGAATGTTTAGCAACTTCACCAGATAAAGAAAGTAAAACCCATTTGGAGAGAAACATTAATAGTAGGACAATTTTCCATTTATTAAATTTTACTTTTCAACTACCCCAATTCATTTTTAATTTTAGGTTTTAATAATCTGAGTTACCTTTCAATCAACAGTCAACTTGTAAGTGCTACCAATTGCCAGTGACTCTTCTCCCATGAGTAATAGGTTGTGTTCTAAATAGTTTTCATATACAAAACTTTTTAGAAATTTATTTCTTAAGCCTCACTTCTGATGTGTGTGGTCTCAACTGGTCATCTGGTCAGCATCTGAGCATTTTGAGCTTAAAAAAAAGAATTATATTTGGTGGATCATTCGTATTCTCACTATTTGAGGTTGTTGACATTTTTATTGCTAGGATAGCAGCTCACTAATGAAGGGCCCAGAGTCATTTGGGTTAGTAACCTACCCCATCCCGCCCCATTACAATGGTAGAAACATATAACATAACATTCTTATGCACTGGCTACATTGTCACACAAACTTGCTATGAGTGAGAGTCAATTAGGTAGCAGTGCATATTTTGGTTTGTTGCTGTCCAGAGCTCCCTGGGTTAATGATTTCTACGTAAGAGGAGTATGTGCCATCAGCCATGGAATGAAGTGTGATCATTTAATTTGCAGCCTAAGAAAAATAAAGCTATCAGAAGTACCAACATTGCCTGTTATCATTTTGGTTAAAGTCTAAGAGCTGATTTTAACTCATAGCTTACCCTAAAATGGCCCAATTCTGTACATCATCATGATCGTCGTTATCCTTGAGTGTGTTATTGCAGTCTTTCAATCCATTTTGTCAAGAGTCTTTTTTGTTTTGCTGATCCTCTACTTTGCATGCATGGTATCCACCTTTAGGGCCTTGGACCTCTGGATAGCCTGTACAAAGTGGGTGAGATAAAGTATCATATCCTCACCTCTAAGAACATGCTGACTACGTCTTCTAGTAGTCCATGGTATATTCAGTATTCTTTGCCAACACCATACTGTTAAGACACCAATTCTTCTGTGGTCTTCTTCATTATTACCCAGATTTTGCTTGCATAAGAGACATTTGAAAATATAATTGCGTAGGATCACATAAAATCTTTTACCTTTGCTATATTTGTAGCAAAGGTAAATGCACATATACAACTATCTTTTGTCAGACCTATGTATGTATACTCATAGGTATAGTTCCACTCTTCAAGTGTCTACTAAAAAATCACAGTCACCTCAGGCTTGCGTATACAATAGCATCTGCCTCGATGTCTTCACTGTTTGCAAACCACCCCCCCCCACTTGCCCCCCAGTGTCTGCTCGTGCTCCACCAAATCTTTAAGATGAGAAGGTAACATTCATCCAAGGACAACGTTCAGAGAGTTGGGAAAGAAGGACAAATGGAAACAAGAAACATGGAGGACATAGGACAAGAGGTGATAGATTGAGGGGATCGCAATGGATACAAGGAAACATAATGTGTATCAATTGCTGAACCTAAAACTGATGATCTGCTCTGCAAATCTGCACCAAATTTATATTATGATGTCAGCTTTGTTTGTTCCTCTGGCAGTCCCTGGGAATTTTAATACCCTTCACAAACACCATGATTCCAATGCATTGCTTCAATACAAACACCATGATTCCAATGCGTTGCTTCAATGCAAACACCATAATTCCAGTGCATTGATTCAATGCAAACACCATGATTCCAATGCATTGGTTCAATGCAAACACCATGATTCCAGTGAATTGGTTCAATGCAAACACCATGATCCCAGTGCATTGGTTCTTTGGTGCTCTTCCTCGTGCACTGTCCATCTTTCACATTACGTGAGGTGGCACCACAATTTGGGTCCATCTCTCCTTTGTTCTCAAAGTGATTCCTCTGCTCTTCAATACTTTCTATACCCTCACTCTTCATTGAAGACCAGATCGATTTCTTATGTATTAAAAACAAGTGGCATGCTAATCTAAGGGCTGTTTACAAATTCTTGAGAACAAATTGCCCAACCACTATCCTTCCAAGTGAATTATGGCATAATAAATAAAATCTCCCTTTCTTGGAAGGACTGGGAGGAAGTATAACACTGTTTGGAGACGTGTAGACATACAATTGTGTAGGGGATCTAGTACTGGCTTTGGCTGTCCAACCTTACTGTATCTAGACCCCAATATGCTGAGGAAATTTCAGAAGAATAAGGGGGAAAACATGTTTCTCATCAAAAGATGTTCATTCCTTTGGAAAAATGAGAGAGTGAAGCATCGGGGTAGGATCAGAAGGAATGATGTGAGCTCGCTTTGCCATTCACTTATGAAGAGATTGATGAAAGGGCAGCCTTTTGGAGAGTCACATGACCTCTTTCTTAGCACTGGCTTGCTAAGGATATTGATGTCAATGTACAGAATTGAATGTCAGCCTCTCTGGAAATATCAAAAGATTGTTCTCTGAATGTTTTATGGGCACAATGATTCAGTTTTACCCCGATGCATCTGACTGAGCCCATGACCTGGGGCTGAGTGTGCACATCAGCATACCCACATAAAGACCATCTGTCTCAAAACATCATTGTGTTTACATCTCTCTGACTATCTCAAACCCACTGACTAAGGGTTGTAAGAATATGATTATATTTTCTAACCCCTTCCTCAGTATGGAAATACAGTGTTTGCAAGGCATGCATTTTTGGAAAATGTTAACTCTGAAATGACTTTTTGTGATTGTTGTTAGTTTTCCTGTTAGTTTCCAATTCATACCTACACCATTTACAACTAAACAAATATTTCCCAGTTCAGTGCCATCTTATGATTGGTTAGGAATTATACCATGTGGTTTGTCATTTAATTTTCATTGGCTAATTAAAAAAAATCAAATCACCAAATCCTGCTTAGTTTTGTCTGTCTTACTCTGAAATCATACTGGTACTAGTTCAGCATCATCATATCTGACAAATCTCCTGTGACAGACAGGTATTGGGTAAGAGTCAAACACACATCGCTTGCATGGCAGGAAATAATTCCACCACTGAATCACCAATGTGCCCTCTGAAATAATTTCATTTTCTATAATTATTGCTCTTAACTTCAAGTGAATGTTTATTTCCATATTTTTGGCTTTGTTTATTAATGTTCCATCTGCCTCCCAGTGTTTGAGCCTTTCAAATTTTTACTGAAAGTGTTCCTATACCTATTTCATTTTTTGCATAGCCAGGAAGCACATGTAAAATTTCTTTACTCTCTCCTAATAAAAATAAATCTTTTAATTCTTTAATTATCTTTAGTAGTACTTTCTGGATTTCTCCAGTCTTGTTTGGTGGAATGAAGAGAGGTAGGTCTAGCTTGTAGAAGCAAAGTGTCTGCCACAGTGACTCTTGCTAGTGGCAGATCTCCCCCAGTTACATAGCAGCGCAGCATGAGTCCTTGCTTTCCATCCTAAACAAATGTCAACTGTGGCCAGCTGGTGAACTCTGAAATACAAGGTCAGCTTGGTGCATGCTTTGGGGTGGATCTAAAATTAATGCGATATTTGGACAATGAACTCTCAGGTGGGTTTAGTAATAACCCTGACTATGTCCCCTCCCTGATTAGTATGTCTCAGCTTAATTTGCCTTAATATGGAGGTAGAGAGGGTCAGGACAATGTCTCTATCAGAGCCCCTAAGTTAAGGTGATCATTGTGTTTACTAAGATGTTTTATTTCCATTACACTTCTCAAAAACTTTGATAACTCCAACAGGACATCCTTATATACTAGGGTAACTCAAAAAGTACTGCTATGGAACCATAGAATCATTGATTCAAAAAAATCAAATCATAAAGTTATTGCATCTCAACATATTCTTCTTCAATGTCAATACACTTGTGAAGGCAGTGTTTCTATCTCTTTAACCCTCCCCTGAAGAATTCTAAGCTACTCCATTTATCCCAGATCAAAACTATAGTTTTGGCCTCCTTCCTGATTCATGTTCCTTTTAAACATGTGTGTGTGTGTGCGTGTTTCATTTGGGGAATAAATTTGAAGACACAACAGCAGGCTGTGTAGTATACAGGGTAAAGTCTGTCAACTAAAATCTCATAGAATAAACTATTGGTACCTTTGGGGAATGGAAAAGTGCCTAGTCATTCTGAGGAGAAATACCCAGAATGACTTTCCTGACATTTTTCTCACCAAGGAATTGTCCAATTTTCTTAAAACTTCTTCATAGTAAACCCCTGTGATTACCCTTGTCCCTGGAAAATCCCTTAATCTTACCCCTTTGCAATCCCAACAAGTCATCATAATCTATGACTTTGGATTTCACTGGCCCAGCAGACCTCTCAGGACCCCTGCTTAGAGAGGACTTCTTTTAAATCGTTTTATTAGGGGCTCATACAACTCTTATCACAATCTACACATACATCAATTGTGTCAAGCACATTTGTACATTCGTTGCCCTCATCATTCTCAAAACATTTGCTCTCCACTTAAGCCCCTGGCATCAGGTCCTCGTTTACCCACCTCCCTCTCCATTCCTCCCTTCCTCACGAACCCTTGATAATATATAAATTGTTATTTTGTCATATCTTACTCTGTCCCACGTCTTCCTTCACCCACTTTTCTATTATCTGTCCCCCAGGTAGGAGGTCACCTGTAGATCCTTGTAATCAGTTCCCCCTTTCCAACCCATCCTCCCTATGCCCTCCCAGTATCACCACTCACACCACTGGTCCTGAGGGGATTATCTGCCCTGGATTCCCTGGGCTTCCAGTTCCCATCTGTAGCAGTATACATCTTCTGGTCTAGCCAGACTTGCAAGGTAGGATTCGGATCATGACAGTGACGGCGGGGATGGGGAGGGGGGGAAGCATTTAGGAACTAGAGGAAAGTCATATTTTCCATCATTGCTACATCGTACCCTGACTGGCTTGTCTCCTCTCTGAGACACTTCTGTAGGGGGATGTCCAGTGGCCTACAAATGGGCTTTGGGTCTCCACTCTGCACTCCCCCTCTCATTCACTGTGGTAAGAATTTTTTGTTCTGATGATGCCTGATACCTGATCCCTTTGACACCTTGGGTTCGCACAGGCTGGTGTGCTTCTTCCATGTGGACTCTATTGCTTCTGAGCCAGATGACCGCTTGAAGTTTAAGAGAAGTGTTTTACTTAGAGATCTTGTCTGCAACTACCCACTAATTTCAAAAACATGCTTAAACATATTTTGTTCAAAAAGACCTAGTAGCAATACATTTTTTCACTTACCCACATATGTTCTATGCCTAGATTAACTTAAATTAGAAGGTGATTAATCCAGGGAGGGCAAGTTAAAATGCATGTAGATGATTTCCTATTATGGTACTATCATTGATTCTACTAAGGAGGAACAATGTCCTGTCATTTTTGGATTCATGTGTGTGTTTATAAATATCTGTTATAGTTCTTTTTCCCAAAATCTTAGTGGTTTGCAATGGCATTAGTTTATTACCTGATTTCTATAGGGCAGATGTCCTATAGATATTACCTGATTTCTATAGGGCAGATGTCCTATAGATATTTCATTAGGCTAAAACTGAGCTCAGAGAACTGAGTTCCTACTGGAGTCAGTGAAAAAGAATCTGCTTCCAAGTTCACAGGAGTTGGTAGTCAAATCACATCCTTTGTGATTGTAGTTCAAAAGTTCCTGCTTCCTTTCTGGCCTCTTCTTCTAGAAACCACTGTCTAGTCCTTGCTTGTGGCCCTCTGTATCTGAGGCTCAGCAATATCATATTGGTGTCAATACCTTTCTCATGAAAAAACACTCTGATTCGTCCTTCAAGGTTCATCTTTCACCATTCTCTCTGACTCTAGACAAATCCATTTCTCTGTGTTTATGCGTTCACGAGTATAAATTGGCTCTGTCTGGATAATGCAGGATGATCTACCTATTTTACGGTTGGTAAGGAACCCCGTTGGTGCACTAGGAAAGGGCTCAACTGCTCTGCAGGCCAAAGATGTAGCATCCTATTTCTGTGACAGTCACAGCCTTGGAAATTTTATGGAGCAGTTCACTCTGTCCTTCGGGGTCACTCTAAATCAACTCTCTGACAATGGATTCTTTTGAGGTTTAATCATAATAACATATATGGAGTTCCTCTTGTTTTATTTTTTATTGCCAATGAACATAAGGTACTCATGTATTTCAGAGATTAGAACTTGGATATATTGAGGGAAACCATATTCACTAGATCACACAATCCAAGTATCTTTAATCATTTGCTCATTTATCTATCGATCCACCTACCTACCTACCTACCTACCTATTTATTTATCCATCTTTGAGACATTACACTGAGCAGTAGCAAGAAGATAAGATATAGGGTCAGGAAAACCTGACTTCAATATTCTTTTCCTAACAACTTTTCACTAACATAATCCTTCCTGGTAATTTGATCATGGGACTTCCTTAAATTTTCCAAAGTTTACTTTTCTTTCTTATTCAATTATCTACCTAAAAACATAATTACAAAATGGAAGAGAGAGTCATGTGAGAGCATTTGTGTTCCTCTGCCTGGTGTATGGGGAGGGAGGGGTGTTTTTAATCCAATTTTGTTTTAGAGGAATATCGCATATCCTGTCTCTTATCTTAAACCTGCTTGATGGCTGTTGCCCTAGGTCAGTGAGACCCAGCCAGGGCTTGTCATTCTGGGGCGGGGGAGGGGATGGGGGAAGAGAGATAAGAATACAGGGGAGGGGTCAGCAGAGGAAGGAACTGGACACTGTCCTCTCTAAACCCAGCATGTGGGAAACAGCTGGGTGCATGAAATTAACCTTTGTAATCCCTGGCACTGAAAAGGCACATCTAGTTTACACAGACCAGATTGCAAAGTGGAACCTTCGCAAGTTCTGGTGAAGCACATTAGGGAAGGCTTATGAATTGATGCATAGTATTGATTATTAACAGCCCCCACTTCTTTTGCAAAAAGTCATTCACTCTCATGTGCTAAATAGGCGGAAGCATTAGGGGGCCCCTTCTCAGAGAAAAGAAAAGATAAAAGAGCAAATAATATTTGCAAAAATAGAAGAAAATAGGTGCATTATAACATAATTGAATTTTTATTTTCCTTTTGATTATGCATTAGGTGAAAGTCTACAGATCAAATCCATTCTTCATTTAATAATTCATACACTTAGTGTGCAATGGCATTGATTGTGTGGTAGTTACATAATGTCATGTAAACTTGAAGGTCTTAATAGTTAAGGAGGGGAATTTAACCTGTCAATCAGGTCACTACCTCCTGATACCTCTTCTTCTGGGTGTGATTTTCTCTTAAGAAGGATCCTGGGAACTTTCTCTCCCTCTCTGCTTCACTTTCCTGTTTCTGAGACACCCAGAGAGCAGAATGAACCATGTGTAGAACCACACCAGCACTGAAATGATTCTGCCACCGCTGGATCCACAAGACTTTGCACCTATTGGCCTGCGATCTTCCTGTGTTTTGCACTATTGCATGTGCTGCGTGAGTCTGAAGAAGGATTTATGGACTAATTTGGACTTAATGGACTAATACCAGACGTATAGACTTGATTTGGACTGGGCTGGGATAGCTTCTTAATATACAATCATTCTTTGAAATAAAGCCCTTTCTTATACATATATGAGTGTTCTTGGATTTGTTTCTCTAGTCAACCCGACCTCACACAGATTGCAATACCCCAAATGCAACACTGCTGATTCCGTTGTCTTTCCCATTTTTATATCTCCTTTTTTTCCTAATCTTTTCTGCCTTCTGAACTGCAGCCTTAGGCAATTGCTGCCCATTTTATATTAAATGGTTTATTATTATAAGGAGTGCATACCCCCTTAATGTTGTGTATCTTTTTATAAAACTACTGTTAAGTGGAAAATAAGCCACTGGGGTGAGTTCATTTCTGGCCCGAAGGCTGTCACAAAGCCATCCTCTCAAGACACCAACCAGCTTCTATTTTCTCAGTAAGCCCAGTGTTCAAACATGACTTGGACTGCTATTGACAGGGTTTTCTCACTCTCTCCTGGCATTTCTAACGGAATCCCTGGTATCGGGGTTGTGGAGACTGAGGCTCCATTGGGCCACGTGTTTACAGACATCTTCAGTTTTCTTAAGTTGCTCTAGAGAGGAAGAGACTAAGAGTAAAACCTTAGATGGCTGGCAAATTTTTAAAGTCCCAGTCACAATCAGCAAAGCAGGATGCAGGAAGCTGTCTTTGTGGACTATCTTATACAAATTGAACTTAGTGAACATTATGGCCCTGTGTCCTCAGGCCTAGGGACTCATTCTCTCAGTGTGTTTGGTTATAGCTAAGTAGTGTTCATGATGTTGCCCCCCTGTATGCTTTACTGTTGATGGCAGGTGCCAACCAGTCAGTTCCATTGGTTCTCTTTAGCACGGGGTCTCCATGAGTTGGAAATGACCTGATAGCACCTTACAACAACAACAACAACAACATCTTTTTAATCACTGTTTTTTACTTCACAAATACCTAATACAGGAAACTGCAATATATGCATGGCATGTTTTAGAGAATGGCCTGCTACTAAATTCTATGAATGACGTTAGATTCTTTTTGTTTCTATATTTAATTTTTGGTAATAAATAGGGTACTCTGAAAATAAAGCTTTATACTTTTTGACAGCTTGTGCAGTCCTCTTATTTGTTCAAAATATTTTATTTGCTTAAAGTTTGTCATTGCTGCATTATTTATTCTCAGTTTTCATGAAAACATTTTAGTAGGTGATGTATATGTTCTATCACAATAGCATTACACCTGCAAACTTTTCATGTAGCAGGTGTGTGATAATTTCATGAAAATTTAAAGATATATAAAAATATAGATGAAGAGTACAAACTGTCAATCAAGTCACAACTTGATGGTGCCTCCTTGTGGATATGGCCTTCTCATAAGGAGGCCCTTGGGAACCTCCCCTCTAGACCTTCCTGCTGACTGACCCTCATTGCTGCAAGCCCTGTGGTGCAGCTAATGCCTTCGGATACACATGACTTTGCACCCACCAGCCTGTGCACTTCCTGCATTCTGCAGCATTGTATGTGGCTACATGCATCTGAAAAGGAACTTATATACTAATATTGGACCTATGGACTTGATCTGTACTGGGCTGGGATGTTTGCTTGATATATACTTACTTCTTGATGTAAAACTCTTTTGTTTCTTTTATACATATATGAATATCCCTGGATTTGTTGCTTTAGTCAACCTGGCCTAACACAGTGCTGCTTGAATATAAAGTTCTGAGTACAAGAACTGAGACATGCAAGACAGATTTTACACTCTCTTGCTAATAACTGTGATGTAACAAAACTCACTGGAGATTTGTGTTAACTATAACATGAGATCTTCTGTTGACATTGTAGTGTGATGGAGGAAGATGAGCATATATAACCTTGGTTTTCGGGAAGCTTGCGTCCTTTAGGGAGCCCTGGTAGTGTAGTGGTTATGCTTTGGGTTGTGATTTTTATGGTAGGCAATTCGAAACTACCAGCAGCTTTGTGGGGAAAAGAGTAGGCTTTCTACTCAGGTAAACAGTGACAGTCTCAGAAATCCAGAGCAGGCCGCTATGAGTCAGCATCGACCCTATGGCAGGGAATGTGTTGTTTTAGTGACGTAAACAGCTAAGTACTTTACTGCTAGCTGAAAGGTTGGCCCTTTGAATCCACTCAAAGGCATCTTGGAATATGGGCCTGGTCATCTGCTCCTGAAAGGTCACAGACTTGAAAGTTCAGTGGACACACTTCTATTTGGCACAGAATGGCCTGTGATAAATTGGGATTGAGTTGATTAAAATTAACAAAATAATCTCTAATTTTTGGAAATTTCAGAGGTTTTCCCCAAAAAGCATTGCATGATGACATTTCAGTCATGTGATTTTGCCAGAAAAAGAAACTATAGATGATAAAGTACATTGATTAGGTATTGTACCAAGTTGTTTTAATATAATGTATTACTTGAAGTCTGACATTTATTAGCCTTAGTAATTCCTTGCTCCTCATTTCTACCTTCCTGAGCATATAAATAATCATCCTGAAAATTTAAGGAACCCTTCGATTTAGAATTCAAATCAATATGAGTAAATGCTATGAATAGAGTTAATCTGATCTTGAGAGGAAACCATTTTTCCAAAGGTGAGTTCAGATACACTCACAGGTTGAACACTAAATTGTGGTCTAACTTTGACAAAAGGCCTTTCCTCCCCTACAATTCTGGGAGAAGAAAACCAACAAGCAGACATTGAAAAACCATATGTTTCCAAATTTGCTACAAACAACCTCTCATTCCCCCTCACTTCCGGCACACATTCACTTTTCCCTACAGATCCAACCCATTTTACCAACAAATAAAACAGCAGCCACCGGGGCTGACCTCCTAACGGTAGAGTTAGGGTCCAGGTCTGAGTGGGGATTTTACTTTTGACTCATTTTGACCCCTAAGAGCCTTTGTAAGTCATGCCAGATAGGTAAGTAGGAAACGGTGTGCCTTGTGGAAATATGTAGAAAGAGTAAAGAACGGTCCTTGCTCAGTGAAACCTGGCCTGAAGTACAGTACAAGGGCTGACAAGCCGAAGAAAAGTAACTCAGCCTGATTTCAGCGAGTAAATTTTCTTAAAGTCACAACCCCTGATTTCACTCCTTTTCCCTCTAAGCACGTGGCAAAAACAAACAAAAATCCCATTTTAATTATAAGTGCTACTAACTCACTCTGTACACATTTGCTTTGTGTTGTTCCAAGTCTCTTCAATACGGAAGGATCTCAAGGGATATAATGATCAATAAACATGGATAGTGCTGACATTGCAATGGCCAAAGGTTTTACCCACGTCTTAGAGAATCAAGGCCAGCAATGTGTCCCTTGGTGTGATTAGATTCAGACATTTGTAAATTCACTCTCTGTTTTAAGAACTGTATGCTTGCTTTACTAAAATTGTCCCAGCAAATCATAGTTTTAGAGTTAGGTCAGTAATTACTTCTATAAAGTATAGAGGAAGGTTAAAGGAAATAAATCCTTAAAGGGATTGACTTGTGCAAAGCTCCACTGCACACCATTTTAATTTTCATATTGATTAAAAGCAAAATCAACCTTTTGAACAAGTGAGAGAAAATACTGTCAATTAGCTACTACAGCGAAAGAAATTGATATATCCAGAATACTGCCACCAAATCATAAGGAAAAGGGCCGTTACCAGGAAAATCTCCAGTACATCTACTACAGGTATCACTTCACTAAGGTTGATATATCTCAGACCGCTTGATTATGTGACTTTAATAAATAAATAGATATCTGATCATCTCCTGATCTGGGTGTGAGCCATTCTCTCACCCTAGAAAACTGACAGTATACCAAACCCCAACTCCTCATATCTGATGTGCCAAGAGTTACATTTCCTTCTATGTACTATAAAAATTCACCTCTTTATGAATTCTTTTGAAAATAACTTCGTTTTTCTCTATATAATGAGGTACCCTCACAAAAATGGATTTTTTTCTTCAAAGTGACATATTTAAATTTTTTACCAAACAACCTCATCACCTTCAAAATACTTCCCACTACACTTAATACATTAGTCAACTCTGCAATTTCATTCTTGGAAACATTTCCAAACTCATCTGTTTGGGAGGCTAACAGCCCCTCCCTCGTTTTTGTCTTCACCTCTCCAACATCGTCAGCTCACTGTGCTTGCATGTCCCTCTTCGTTCATGGACACGGAAACAAAAAGAAACTACATGTAGTGAGGTCAGGTGAGTAAAGTGAGGGGGAAAGAAAGGCATGCTTTTTTTTTTTTTTACCAAAAACTGGCACACTGAGATGGCGAAATGAGCATTGTTACGGTGGCAAAGCTGTTCCCTGTCACCACAAATCAAGTTTTGGTATTTTTTGTTTTTGCTAACGGTTAGACTATCTTTTCAGAACCTCCAAATAGAAAGTTTAACAGTCTGACCTGGTGGAACAGACTCCAAATACTCAATGAATCAACATTTTCATCTATTCAGGAAGTTGCCAAATGTCCAGAATGAAGTTTGTCATATATTGACATTTCACCTTTTTTGAAATGAGAAAACTACTCCTACTCTTGAGTTTTTTCCAGCACTGTTCTTATAAGTGGTGTTCAATATCACAACAGTTTCAGTGGCATTTTTTTTCCTGAACAGGAAACAAAATTTATTAGTTGAATGCTGTTCTCTTAAATTGGTCATCACAATAAAGGAGATTCGGGTGAAACTGCTTTCCCCACAAAATTCACTGTGATCAGAGAGAATCTTCCCAGGCAACACCACTGGGTGCACTAACTCCTAGCAAGTTGCTCACCTAATCAAAATGTGTACTAGCAAAGTTCCCATTTTCTTTTGTTTTTATTTGTTTAGGTGTGTTTTTTGGGGGGAAGGGAGTACCCCCTCATATTCTCAGACTCCATATGCCTGTATTAACAGTGCTCAGGTTGTCAGTTCAAAACTTCTTAACAATGACTTATTTTCCCCTCTGAGGATTTAGAACTGAAAAAAAGTCAGGCTCATTTTTGTTTTTTTTTCCTTTCAATATTGGGTTTCTAGTCACTATTAATCCAGTAGTCTCATAACTTATTTAAAAGCTATGAGCAGCTGTTCTTACATAATTACTTGTATGTATTTCCATTTAGGCACATCTTGTTTTATGTACTCATCTGACTCTTGAAATAGGATTGGCAATTTGGCAGGATTAAAAGCATTGTTTCTTCATTGGTGTATTACATAATTTTTGTGCAGAACAGACGTGCTGCGGTGCAAGGAACTCTAGTAGCACAATGATTAATGGCTCAGCTGCTAACAAATATGGTGGTTCAAATCCACCCCATTGCTTGGAAGGTGTAATGATTAAAGTGGAGAAAACTATATGGCACAGTTTTATCCTGTTATTTGGGATTACTATGATTTGAAATCATGCAACACTATGGAACATCACAACAGTAACGCTCAGAAAAAGTTATAAGAAAGGAAAACATAATTGCATCAATATTTTCTGTGGAGGAATATCCCAATAATAGTGACGATGTGATTTTGATCTCCACAGCTGTCTACACATGTATGCTTTCCTTTCTTTCCTCAGCAGAATTTTAAATTCTACTCCATCGACTAAATTAACAATAATATAAACAGAATTATTATATGCTACATGAGTGTTATTTATAGTGTCCCCCAATAAAATGACAAGCTCTCTCTAAGGTGAACCAAAAACATATATAAACCATAGATATATGAATGGATTTTGAGCTCACATTTAATTGTAGTTCTAATCTAAGGACAATTCGTTCTCATGACAGGGCCCTGCTCCATACCTGCCCTCATGAAGAGATCCCTGAAGACACGTATTCTATAGCAAAGTGGGATGCCACCAGGTGGTGCCAAGCTGTCAGAGAGAATAGCATGTGAGATCTTAAAAGCCTGTTTTAAAGAAGCAGCCCTGTAACTGAAATCTTAGCTAAGTATATATGAAAGAAAGAGACAATGCTATGTGATCCAATGATGGGAAATAATTAGATCCTACAGCAGAGGAGGGAATGATATTGGAATTTAAATTATGAGCACCAACTTCTCAGAAGCATATGGTGAAATTCCAAAATCCATTTGCAGCATCCCCATGTGAAATAAACTTCCCTTTCCCCATTGGCCAGGGATGTGAATAGTCTTGCTATTAAAGTAATTGGAATTTAGACTAATGCTGATGTACATTGGTTAAAATTTAACACCTTATCATTTGTTCTACCTTTTGACCCATTTTAAATATATTCCAGTTTTTAATATTTTCTGCTTATTTTTCTATTGATAATTTATTTGTCTTGTTGGATTTTTGTTGTTTGCATGTTTTTCTATGGATGAAATCCCTTAGAGACAGGTATATAAAGATAGTGACTGGTGTAATGGTTTCTTAGGGTGATGGCAGGGGAGGACTGGGGAAGCAAAGGGCCATTAAAAATGAGTACAACTAATAAGAAAATGCTATAAAATTGATTGCATTGATGATTGCACAATTATTTTAATATGATAAAGCCATTGAATTGTATGATATGTGATGTATATTAAAAATGTTGAAATAAAAAATGACTATAGATAGATAATCAATTACACATGGTTTAAAGAAGCAGACTATGGTTGAAGACAGAAAATGTACTTAATTCTCATAAACACTAAATATTAATCATTTCTATTGGTTAATTATCAAAATCTCTGTTCCACACTTAAAGCTTCACAGTATATAACCAGAGACAGGAGCTTATTTTGTTTTATTTTTATAATAAAAGTAGAACAATATAAAAGAGTATATTCCGATGTCATTCTATCAATCACTTATTGGTATCTCTTCATTCTCTGACTTTTGGCAAATGTATGATCCTCTCATTTGTCCTTACTGTGAATATTCAAAGAAATTATTCTCAATTCTCTGAGATTCTCACACAAAAACCTCCTACTTGAATAGACTTTTATGAAATCACTCATTTACAGAAACTTCACTTCCTCCACATGTATTTGACCATCACTTCACTTGCTCTCCACCTACACCTAAGCAACCAACTCCTCGCCCTGACAAAGCTTGGACAATTGACCCACTTCTAATTGTACCACATTGAAATCTGATTTAAACTCCCTTTTCTGTGTAAAGTCCATGACCCAGTATCTTTTCAGTTCTTTTGCACATTCTTCCTTCCTTTTTTCATACGTGGGAAACCTCAACTGCTGTCAAAATTACTTTCTGCCTCTCCTGCAGAGGAGAATAACAGAGCATCATCTTGAATTATCTCACTCTAAACCTATGAGTTAGATTATATGTAGACTCTCAGAATTGCCTGGTAACTCTACCATGTTTTATGATTCTATTTGGGTATCCAGTCAGCAAAATGTCTGTTTTATACAATTTTCTTCTCAAATCTCCAATCTATTTCCCTGCTCTCTTTCCGAATCAGGGATGTTGCTTCCTATTACAACTTCAGATGACATATACAATCAATCTGCAGAACCCATTCCATCCTCTCGGTATCGCATCTTGTTGACCACGTCTTTCTCGCCTCATACTCTGCCTTTCTCTTTATAAAATGAAGATATTTCCCACTCATCCCAATTTCTCCCTCATGATTTGATTTATGGATCCTTATACCCTCTCACTTATTTAAGAATTTTACTCTTATAATTAATTCTTCTCTCTTTTCCATAATATTTTCTTATAAGTTTATAATACAGTTAATTGTTTAATATGACTCTACTAGCCATAGCCTTTGTAACTACAACCATGAGTTTTCCTGGTGGGTCTGGGTAAGACAAATAAGGAAGATGTTTATTTGGATTATGACTCAGCTCTGAGTGATTATTAATAGAGATGGCAGTGATTGCCACCCTGATTGGTAGAAAAAGAGACATGTCAGAGGCAGGAGAGGGATATCATGCTGGTAGCATAAGAGAAGATTCAGGAAGGGATAGAATTCTTTGGGCTCCTTCATCATTGTGTGCATGGGACGTCCTTGATCCAGGGGACAGCCTTGACACCAGTCTACTGGAAAAGCAACAACAGCAGAGGAATCAGGAAACAAAATTGTCATAACTTAGGGCTGCCATAGTTTTGTCACTAAACCAAAACCAAACCTCCTGTCATCAGTCAATGCTGACTCATAGTGACCTTCGGTGGGTTTCCTAGGCTGTGACTGTTTACAAGAGGAGATAGCACAATTTTTCTCTTTCCCAGCTGCTGGTGGTTTGAATGGTCCAACACACAGCTCACAACCCAAAGTGCAACCACTACATCACCAAGGCTCCTGAGATGTTGCCGGGTCAGTTCCAACTCATCGAGCCCCTGTGTATAACCGAAAACAACACTGTGAAGTCCTGAGCCATTTTCAGAACGGGCACATTTTAGCCCACTGTAACAGCCTCTGTGTAGAGGGCCTTCAGGGTTTTGTTTTGTTTTTTGATTTTTTGCGGCCACCCTACTCTACTAAGCATGATGTTCTTTTCCAGAAAATGGTTTCTCCTGAGAACATGCTGAAAGTATGTGAGATAAAGTCTTGCAACCTTGCTTCTAAAAAGAGTCTGGTTGTACTTTTTTCAAGACAGATTTGTTTGTTCTTTCGGCAACTCTTGGCACTTTCAGTAGTCTTCACCAGCACCACAATTTAAAAGCATCCATTAGTTTTCTGTGTTCCCTGCTCAGTGCATTAGACCAGGCTGACTAGAGAAACAAACCCAGACACATTCAGATATGTGTAAGACAGTCCTTTATATCAAGAAATACTTAAATATTAGGAAAACATTTCAGTCCAGTCTGAATCAAGTCCATAAGTCCAATACTAGTCCATAAAACCTCCTTCAGACATGCAACCACATGCAATAATGCAGAATGAAGAAAGATCACTGGCTGGTGGGTGAAAAGATTTGTGGCTCCAATGGCAGTAGACACATCTCCAGGGCTTGCACCAGTTTCTGCATGGCTCCTCAACAGGAAGGTGAAGGCAGAGAGAAAGAGAGGTTCCCAGAACCCTTTTTATGAGGAGGTCATGCCCACAAGGAGGCACCATCAGGCTGTGACCTGATGAACAGGCTAGACTCCACCCTTACACTTCAATTTGACCCAAAACTATGTCACTACCACAGACCACCCCTTGTCAAGTTGACATCTTTACACAACTCTCTCTAGCCATACATAATTTTTAAAGCCAAGGCAATAACTAACAGGGAAAACCCAAATGCATACAAGTCAAAATGTACCTCATTTAAACATAATACTCTATAAGTGAACAAAAAAATTATATGCTTAACAATTGCAATTTTGTGAACACCTGTACCACAATCCTATCAAAATATTCCCCCATCCATAAAAAATTGTAAACCAGCCACTTCATGCCTTTATCCTCCCCAGTTTGGGTAACCAATTTCTATACTGCTCATTTATATCAACCTAGTGTTCTGAGGAGACAAGCATGTTCTTTGATGTGAAGAATCTGCATTCAAATTGGAACCTTGTGAGTCTGTGGCAACAAGCAAAGCCAAATCAAGACAGGTCTTCCATAAAGACAGCAGCAAGATATATGGATTCACAAGTTCAAAAGTCTTATCTTCATTTCATTGAATTCTGATCAATTCAATGTGCACCACCTTGATTAGCCTCACCAGGGAGCCCATTGTCTGTCTTACCTGCCTTTGAGCCATGGGCCCTGTCACAAATTCTAAACAAACCAAGCACCTTTGAGCTAGGTCGTGCCACAGACTCAGGTCCCACTCAACTCTTTAACTTCATACTAGCCAACCTACTCGTGCCTTCTCCTCTAGTCCCTGTGAACCAGATACACAGGTGTCAGAGGTCAGACTCAACCCCTCTCACTATTGCTGCTTCTCTCTTACTTCCACTGAACGAGTAGATCCAGGTAGTCACCTAGTTAGCCAGAGGCGGCCTGCAGTCTTTCTTTAATTTTCAGGCCTAGAGATGGGAGTTGTTTTATAGCTCCAGATTTTTTTTCCAGCTTCAGGTGCAAAAGCTCCAGTTGAAAATTCAAAAAGTCAAAATGCTCCATTTTCCCCTTTCAGTCTGCGAACTTATCTGGACAAGTTTCTTCAAATGCAAATGTCCTGAGCACTCAGGTGAGTGCTTATCTTTCCAGAGCCTTCTTTGCAGGTGTGTCCTATGCCCATTTGAAGATCTAATCTAATGGGTAAGAAACAATGGGTTTATAAGGTCACTATTCATATTTCCCAATAATAATTTCTAACACACATTATATCAATGACAATAAGTAGAAGAAATTAGAATAAACCTAATATATCCCGATCCTAAACTCAATTCTTCATACAGTCCAGTTCAATCTATCTCTAAACTATCTCATTCATATGCAATATGGCCTTATCCCTCTGGTTGCATCAAGCCAGGGCCTGACCTTCAGTCAGCCATTTTTAAAGAGCAGCATGGTCTCAGAGGAGAAGTTCAAGGAGAAATTTCACCACCTGAGCACAAAACATTCATTGATCACATTCACTTCTGCCATTTCAGACAGAAATGACCAAAGATAACAACGAAAGAAAAAAAAACATTAACAGGTTAACTTTCCATATTCTTTCCAGAAATCAACACAGTAAATTGCATGGTTTATCATCCAAAGACGAAAAACTGAGTTGGGGCAGAGGTCAGATAAGCATGCAGTCTCCATGTTCATGATTTGATTCTCTACTAGCCTACTCCTGGTACCACAAGGTGTTAGGCTGGATTGAATAGAGAAAAAAATCACTCATATGTTTAGGAGAGAGATTTATATCAAGAAGTAGTTATGTATCAGGAACCATTGCAGCCCAGTCCATATCAAGTCCATATGTACGATACTAGTCCATAAATCCTCTTCAGTCTCAAGCAGCTACATGCTGTGATGCAAACTGCAGGAAGATCACTGGGTGATGGGTGCAAAGTCTCATGGATTCCACGGTGGTGGGTGTATTTCCAGGGTTCATGGAGGTCTGCACATGGCTCAACAGGAAGGTGAAGGCAGAGAATGAGAGGGAGGTTTCTAGAACCCTTCTTATGAGGAGGTTGTGCCCACCTGGAACGCACCATCAGGCTGTGACCTGATAAGCAGGCTAGACTCCACCCCTACTCTTCGAATTGACACAAATTATGTAACTACCACATTCAGTAATCAACTTTCATAAGCATATGAGGCAAACAAAAGTGCCACGTTATGCTTCAGGTGCATCTTCTTTATCAAAGTGACATCCTTGATTTTGAACAATTTAAATATACCTTGTGCAGCAGGTGTGCCCAATGTTGGTAGAAGGAGACAGCTTGAAGAAAAACACATAAGGCTAACAAACTATCTTCATTATGGGTGAGGGAAAGCAGAGTACACAGTCAAGTAGAACATATTTTGTAATGTCTCTTGTTCAGGAATTGTGTTCTATTCCTGACATTGATGTGGTTGGATAAGATTTTTCCTGTTAACAGTCTAATCCTTGACATTTAGACCGTGGGTAAGCACATAATTGTGGGACCATTCTATTTCAAGAATGGAAGGAAACTGCCCAGTCACATGGATGTCCTTTTGGCCGGAATTGATGCTGAATTGGTGCTCAACTTCAAAGTGGAAGGAAAACGTCCTGGTTGCTAAGCTACTGATAGACTTTGCCCTTCCTCTGGTAAATAACCAGTCACTGGGTCAAGGAACAAATGATGACGTTGAAGCTTATAGTCCTTTGCTAATTTTAATGGTTACATAGGAAGTGATTAAAGGCTTCCTCTAAATCAGCTGTTAGCTCTTACTGTTTTCTGACCTTCACCATTGTGATAAAAGGTGGGGACATGGGAGATTTTTGATATGGTGGTGTGGGAGATGCAAGGGATGAAGATTAAGTAACAGCAAGATCAATAAATTATCAAACATTAGCAATGTGTTTAAATATTTAAAGTACAAGAATAGAGTGAATATTACAATATCTAAAATACCTTTTAATAAAAAAATTTATATATATACTCCACTCTTTGCTGCTCATATTTTTCCAAATGTTAAATAATTATGTAGGTTTATGCACAGATTTTTGCTCAAATTGAAAATAGCATCTTCCCCTAGAATTAGGGTAATAAGGGTGATCAGTGAATGTGATTTTAATTATTTATCTTTAATCCCCAAATCCAAGACTTCATACTTCCATTAATGGCCTGTTTTGTGCTGATGCTTCTGGGATGGCTAAATTATTGCCCTCTAAAGAAGTCTGATTAGAAGACAATATAAGGTGTTCACAGGAGAGCTGAGCAATGACTGGGAATTTAAAGAGCTCTGTGAGTTTTTGAGCACTAATCTGTACAGGCATTGCGCTAAGCCCTGGGAATACAACAGCGGGGAAAACAGTCATAAGCGTGCTAGGGTAGCTTTTCCTAACTGGACTCAGAAGAAGACGCCTGGGCTAACATCATCACTGAAATTAGATGAGCAAGATTGGGGGGAAAATCAATACTAAAATGTAAGGGTGATAGAGAATTGAGATGATTTTACTCATCTCAACTTTAAGGGGCAATAACACGTTGACTTGATTCCTTTGATAAGAAATTTGTTTTTTTTGAAAGGTGGCATTTCTTAAGGTATTTTGCTTTAATAGTAATGAAGATGTTATCTTGCAGCAACTCTGCATTTCAAAGCAGTTATTAAGCTGATTAAATGGTTTATGTAGTTATAAGACAAATATTTACCTAATTTCCTAAATAATAGATGGTAAGATGAGGGTTAGACTAAATATAAGTGAAGTTGTGATGGTTTTTCTCCATATTCCTGTTATAGACCTTAAATCTTTCTGTACATAAACAAGGTTGTGTAAACTTGCATAAGGAATCTTCTTGGATCTTATGGTCCAAGATTCAATTTCTTTTTCATTCTTGAAGATTACCAAGATCACTGGAGTTGTTCTGAGTCAGGGTGAATGGAAGGAAATATCGTTAACGAGATTGAGTTCAAGACACACCCAATGCACACCTATGCACATGCACAGACACACCATAGAAAAGGGGAAAGGAACAATAAGATACTCCCGTTACCAAAATAAAAGCCAAAATATGGACGGTTTGGTCTGGGTGCCAAATTGTGCTGACTATGCATTTTCTCTGGACCCAATCATGTTGGAACTGTCATAGTATTTTTTTGAGTGGCTCAGAAATAGCATTCTTGATAAATTAGTGACAACCACTGTTTGCATCCTTTTATTTTAAATAAATCTGAGTGTACTTAATTGTGCCTGGTTATATCCATTCTTACAATTCCTCATCTTTATAATGCATCACATTATATTGTAGGGACATAGAGACAGCACTTACTACATACACCCACTTCTTACTTATCAACATTATCAGTCTGATATTCAATACAATTGAAAAGAATCAACTATCTGACGATTTAACACAATAATTACATGTACCTGGCAATAATGAACAGTGAGGAGTGAGGCAGGAGTAAATCTCAATGATTAACCACCAACATGTTATGGCTCAACTTGTCTAAGCCAAGATTATATAATTTAGAAATAGTCACAAACTCATTTTTTTTTATTCTCAGAATACAACCATGTTTTCATTGTTTGTCAGGTTTATTTCTTTTACTTCACTTGCTTCCCCCAAGCTATTGTACCAGAAGTTGCCTGCATTCTTACCTTTTCCCAGAGTGGTGGAGGTCAGAAAACAGCAAGGGCTAACCGCTGATTTAGAAGAAATTCTTAACCACTTCCCACGTTACCATTACAACTGGCAAAAGAGTATCTGCTTCAACGACACCATTTGGTTTGACCAAGTGACTGCCTATTTACCAGTGGAAGACACAGCCTATCAGTAGCTTAGCAATCAGTACATTTTCCTTCCACTTCAGGTGAATACCCATTCAGCTTAAAATTCTGGCTGGAGTGACATCCATCTAGCTGAGCAGTTTCCTTCCTGTCCCACAATTATATGCTTACCCATGGGCTAAATGTCAAGGATTAGTTTCTTAAAAGGAAAATCTTATCAGACTAGATTAATGTCAAGATTAGAGCACAATTTCTGAGCAAGTTGTTGTTAGGTACCATCTAGCCGGTTCCTACCCATAGGGACCTTATGCACACGAGAATGAAACACAATTATTCTTATGCTCTGAAAAGGAGAGCCTATAAAATAGGTTCCAATTGAGTGCTCACTATGTTTTTCCTTCCCATAATTAATGTAGCATCTTAACCTCTGTCTTTTTCTACAAGTGCTAATAAATTCCTAGGTATGAAGAAGGTAAATGGATAAAAAATAATGAATAACATAATATGAATGTAACATCAAATAACTAAAGATATATATCACTGATGATTATTTATCGTAATGTCTTACATTTTATTTACTGCTATAATTTCAAAGAAACAAAATGGTACATAAGGAAAGGAGAAACAGGAAATGAGAGGAAAGTTCATCAACTCTTTAGTCAGCTGACTTGTTTGCTTGAGGCCAGATTCACTGAGAACACCTGAAGATTTGTATAGAATTGGCTGGCAATAGACTAACTTCCAATCTGAAAGTTGAGCTTTCTAGAAATATTTACAGAATTATTCTTTAGAGAATCATTTGTAATAATGAAGGAACTATATCAATAATACCAAGAAGAGGTAGGTACAAAATATTTATAAAGGGAATAAGGGACAAAAAGGTTGAAATAAATAAGAAGGCTCTACGTTCTTTAACTTTGATAATTTGTTGATTAGGAATCTATATGGCATATGGACTTTTAAATTTTTATTTGATTTACAGCTTTATAAATATATAGCTACCAACATAGTAAGACAGTTTATGGTTTTTGTTTTGTTTTATTTGGGAGGTGGGGGCTTCAACAACTGAAATGGATTGTATTAATTGATTGAATACATGATGTGTTCACCAGACATGTTTTTGCCTTTAGGTTTATTTAAAATTGGCAATGTGGGAAGAATCACAGACAGGCTAAGCATTGAGTAAGATTTTCAATTAGCAAAGTAAATGTAGTTGAGAGTGGTTCTTCTTGTTATTATTATAAACCCTTGACAGAAGCCGTGCTCTGTAATGAAATTCATGCAACATCTACCTAATGGCTTCTTGAAACTAAGAATGGATGAAATATTCCTTAATTAAGCAAGACACATCAGTCCACCCAGCTATTGAATGAAGTTCTAACATAAGAGACATTTAGATGTTATGGTGTTGAGCAACAAATTCTATTTATTAATGCTATTTACATGTGATGTTTTGGTTATAGGAACACTTAGACACCATTTAAGTGATCAAAAGAAAATGTATTATTTATAAAGACAAAACACACACACACACACACACACTTACTACCTCAAGCAATTCTGACTCAGCAACCCCATGGAGAGGGTAGAACTGTGTCTGGGGATTTCCGAGGTTGTCAATCTTTACAAGAGGAGAAAGTCTCATCTGATGCGCTTGAATTTCTGACTTTATGGCTCACAGCCAATTCATGGCCACTGTGCCTCTAGGGCTCCATTATTAACTCAGTTCCTTATTAGGTGTTTTTTTTTTCATATCACATGATATTTATTTAATTCATTTGTCTTTGTGGTTTCGTCTTTCTCTCCCTCTAGAATATTGCTCTTGAGACCAGAAGCCTTGTCTGTTGTCTTATTGTCAGCACCTTTTGTACAGTGGCGGCGATACAATGTGAGTTCAATAGATAACTGTTGTTTAATGGATTAGTGTTATTGATGGTATATTTTAAGCAGTATAATGGCCAATTTAGCTATGTATTCATAGAGTGGTGGAACCTCAATGGGATTATACAGTGTAAATCCCAGCAACAGTTTCAAGCAAATCCAGCCTGTGTTCCACTTTATTGTATCATTCAATCAATGGCAACGCCCAGTAGGGTTGTTCCCTCTGAGAAAACTGCCATTACCCAAGGCAATTTTTTTTGGAAGAAGTTAAGGTTCACCATTAGTCATTTCTAATATTCAAAATGGACAGAACAGTAAAAGGGATCTTGCAGAAACAACCAAATCTACCACGATGTATTAGTTTAATTCAATAATGTGTTTTAAAATAGCAATAACCTCTATTATTTGGCAGGTATCATTTGGACATTTTCAGGCAGACAACTTATGAAGGCTTTGATTAAGGAATATTAGTAGCTAAGAACTAAGACATGATTAGGTATTGATCCTGAATTCATTTTTTAAAGTTTATTGTTATTTTCTTTGATAATAATTTTACGTCTCATTTAGGGAAAGAGAAAAAGTCTTTGCCCCTTTACTAGTCAATAAATATCATTTTGAAATCTTGTAAGTTTACCAAGAATCATCACATAAATTGAAGGAGTGATTCTGTTGAAATCTCCTGATAGGATATTTGAAGAGACTTAGCTTGCCTAATGGCAAGAGATCTACTTCTTTTGATGAAGTAATTCAGATCTGGATATTGTCACCATGGAAAAATATACTCTGTCCAATTTTTTCACTATGAAGAAGCCAGTGCTTTGGACATGATGTTCTCTTCTTTAGAGGGAACAAATTTTAAATAGTGGAAAAGAAAATGCTGCTGCAGATTTATCTTAGAAATGCCCTAATAATCTATTTCAATTTTTGTATAAAATATCCATGGCAAAATGAATACTAGGGCTGAGGTATGTAAAGCCACTTTGTGGGTTGGGGGTTGGCAAGATGAGAGATTTGTCTTTCATCTGTTTGGCAACAAAAGACGAATTGTTAAAAATAAAAATGTTACAGTCTGTACTAAATATGAGAAAAATAAATTCCCCTTAGCACACACATTTCTTTTTGGTAGAAGAGTTGTTATCATGCACATTTGTTGTTTTGATTAAAATCATCTGGTTCTTGTTAGATACCATCAACTCAGTTCTGAATTAGAGTGGCCCTATGCACAATAGAACCAAACATTGCCTATTGCCTGGCTCTGTACAATCCTCTCAATCATTTGTTTCAATGCATTGTTGCAACCACTTGATCAGTCTACCCCCTAAGGTCCCTTCTCTTTTCACTTGCCCTCTGTTTCATGTGACCAAAGTACGTTAGACGCCATCATCACTTCCAAATTGTGGTAGTTGGGTTTTATGCCAATGTGGCTGGGCTAGGATTCTCATAGATGTGGTAGTTACACCTCCTCATAATATAATACAACAAAATGTAGTCAACTCCATTATGAGATTTGCTATAAGCCAAGCTGTTGCTGCTGATAGGTGCTGGCCAATCTGTTCCAAGTCATAGTGATCCTATATGTAACAGACTGAAAAACAGCCCAGTCCTGTGCCAGTCTCACAATTGTTCTTGTACTTGAGCTCATCATTGCAGCCACTATCAATCCATCTTGTCAAGGGCTTACATATTTTTCTTTTTCTTTCTTATTTTTATTTTTGCTATTCCACTCTTGCTTTATCAAGTGTGATGTCCTTTTCCAGGAACTGGTCTTTCCTGACAACTTGTCTGTGATAGGTAGGTTTATTGTGCCAACCTGGCCAATGAACACATATGGAATTCACTGAAGAGCGGAGAGATAAATAGCTTGACAACCCTTGCCTTTCTGGTCTCTTGCTCTTTGATAATCAGACCAGTGTAGGGCTTCCTTTTCTTCCTCAACTTGTGGACTATACTACCTGTGGGACACCTAACTCATGGACTGTGTCACTGTAGTTTTAGGTTCCAAAACCTGTTACACCATGCTACAGGAACTGATGACTGTTTGACCCTGTCATCAGGCTGACTGTTGGTAACTTGCCTTGCCATTTCCTGCGTGTGGCCAGATTGCCTTAATTGCTCTACAGAGGACTCAGCTTCGTTCACTTGTCCCTACGGCCCTCAGACTTGAAGGACTGCCAGTGTCTCATGGAAGTGAGTTGCACTGAGCCATTTGTACTGCTCTATAGAGTAATTAGCTGTTTATTTTTTATGTTGTATATATCTATCTATATAAATATATATAAAATCATAAGTGTCCTGATTTTGTTTCTTTAGAGAACCCTGTCTAACATAATGTCTAAAGTACATGAAAAAAATCTCATTGATCTTGTTTGTTAGGAACATCCTGGCTATACTTCTTCCAAGATAGATTTGTTTGTTTTTCAGCCCATAGTACTTTCAATATTCATTAGTATCATCATCATTATTCAAAAGCATTGATATTTCTTTGGACTTTATTATTCAGTGCCCAAATTTTACATGCATATGAAGTAATTGAAAATAAAAAATAAAAACAGTTACTCAAGTTATATCCTTGATGGTATCGCCTCAGGAGCATGGCTTACTTTAAATTTAAGTGGATCCTGTGGAAAGCATCACTTCTTGTTGGCTTGAATCCCACCCCTATCTCCATGACCCGAGGAATTATCAAAGACCTGTCATTTTGCCTGCCAACCTTAGGAGCCATCAGAGCCTGCTGACCTTGAATTTATTAGACTCTGCCAGCCACCAGCCTGTTCCGACTTCCACGAGCCTGTGGTTATCCTGCTCTGTTTTCCTCTTCCTGATCCATTAGCCCCAGTCACTGTTTGGTTCAGAAAGAGCTTCCAGCTTAATATATAACTCATAGGCTTGAAAGGAACTGAATTTGCCTACTCCTACAACTTTATAAGCCATTTTCTTGACACAAATGTTTCCTTTTATGTGTCTATGTGTGCATCACTGGTTTTGTTTCTCTAGCACTGGAACATTCTGGATATACGTCTAAGACACTTTTGTTAAATTGTTCTAGTGTGTTCAATATTTTTGTCTGCACCATAATCCAAACCAAGTTTTCTTCAGTCTTCCTTAATTATTATGCAGCTTTCATATGTGTATGAGGCAATTGAAAATGACATAACATAATCATTCCTCAAGGTATTTTTCAGCAGATTTCCCAGTTTAAAATATTGACTTCTTGACGGTTGCTTCCATGGGCACTGGCTACATAATCTTATAAAATGAAATTCTGGAGAAAATCAATAGTTTTCCATTTATGATACTGTATCTTATTGGCACTATTGTGAGGATTTTGTTTTCTTTACATTGGGGATTGAGACTGTGGTGAATTTCCATGATGGCATAGTGGTTATGCATTGGACTGTGAGCCTCAAGGTCAGCAGTTTGAAACCACCAGCTGCTTTGAGGGGGAAAGACAAAGCTTTCTACAGCCATAACAATTTAGAGTAGAAGACCAAAAATTTACAGGAGCCATTCTCCCCTGTTCTGTCGCATTGCTACGAGTCAGAATGGGCTTGATGGTAGTGTGTTTGTTTTCTTAAAAGGCTTTAGTCACAGGCTTCATCAGTAAGTGCTTCAAGTCCTCTTCACATTCATCAAGGAAAGTTGTGCCTTCTATATATTGCAGGTTATTAATAAGTCATTCTCCAAATCAGATGACTCTCAAGTTATCTTCTTATACTTTTCTTCATATATTTTAGCTTCTTTTTGGCTCACTGTACAAATGAAATAAGTTTGGGGAAAAAGACAAAACTGACACACACCTTTTCTGCTTTTAAACCCTTGTTCTGTTTGAACTGTCTTTTGGTCCATGAACAGGTTCCTTATAGGCACAATGTTCTGAAATTCCTATTTTTTGCCATGTTATCCTTAATTTGTTATGATCTACATAATTAACTAACTAGTTAATGCCATTGTATAATAGAATAAAGCACAATTCAATATGTTCTTATATTTCCTGTTTCAGTCAAGATACATCTGACATCTTCAATGATATCCCTTGTTCAAAGTTCTTGACTGAATCTGACTTGCATTTCTGAAAGCTCCTTTTTTATTTACTGTTGCAACAATTTTAAATGATCTTCCACATAATTTCATGTGGATGTAATGTTAAAGATGCAAGATGCTCTTCAATAATTTCTGCATTCTCTTGGGTTACTTTGCTTTGGAATGGGCACATGTATGGATCTCTTCCTGTAAGCCAACTATGCAGCTGTCTTCAAAATAACTTGATTTGGATGATTACATTTGTTGAGTGTTGTATCTATTTGTTCAAACACATCTTTTGCTTTTCCAACACTTTCTAGAGCTTTATTTTCTATGAATATCTTCAGTTTAGCTTGCACTCCTTCTTTCAGCACCATTGGTTCTTGATTATATGCTACCTCCTATAATGATTTCATTTTGGAGTTGAGATAGCAGATCAGTGTATTCTTTGCATTTCCTTGGTATGCTTCCTGGTGTAGTGGAATATGGATTGAGGTATTAAAAATGTCAGTGTGATTCACCTGTCAGACACTCTCCTTAATATTTAAAGTCTTTATAGGGTCACTGTAAGTCACAATCCACTATAACTGAGATTTTTTAGAATTCATTCAATATTTTCCCCAGAATCATTCAATACTGCAATTTGAGGCTCAAAATGAATGATTGAAGACTAGACATTAGTTAGCTGAAATGGGCTATTATTGACCATGGTGAATCAAACAAGCATATTTTATGCATTTCCAGGCATGCTATATTTTAACAAGAACAGCATCCCCAAATACCTTTTGTTATCAAAAGAACATTTCAAAGTACATACTGAAGTATAACTCTATCTATGATGGGATAAGATCCATACACAAGGAAGAAAGACCAGTTAATACAATTATTATTTACACTAGTGAATGACAAAATAATACATTAAATGAAGACATTTAATACTTTTATCAGTTCTGCAATCTGAAATTGATCAAATTTGCAATCAAGATATTGTGATAATTACTGGTGATTGGAATATAAATCTTGGAAACAAAGGATTTAAAATCAAAACAAAACCTCACTGCCAACGAGTTGATGCTGAAGGGACCTGCTGTCTCCCTTCCTGAGCAGTTTCTGTTGTTTGCCCCCTAGGGGGTTGTGGTTATATGCCAATCATTGCTATCAGTTTCCCCTTCCTCCCCTCCTATCCTCACCTTCCTCCTTCTATCCTGTTATCTCAACTCCCATTCCTGTTCCTAGATACTGTGTGTCCTGAGCTCTTATCTCTTATCTGTACCTGTGCACCTGCTCTGGTCTAGCAGGCAGTGAAAGGCAGGACTGAGGTCATGATAGTGGGGGATGAGGAAGCCTCAAGGAACCAGAGGACTATTGTGTGTGTCATCCGTGCTATACTGAGCCTGCCCCACAAATAGACCGAACAGAAAGCCCAGTATTTCTCAAGCAGAGCAGCTGGTGATTTCACTGCTGATCTTGTGTATCACAGCCAAAAGCATAACCACTACACCAGCAGAGCTCCCAAAGAAGGACAAATATTTAGGAAATATCACTTTAGTGACTAAAACTATGCCAGCGATTAGGTGATAGAATATTGCCAGACCTATTGATTAGAAACACCTTTTTTCAACAATACAAGCAATGAGCATACATGTCAATATCGCCAGATGAAATAAATAGGAATGATATTGAATACAACTTATCAAAGTGATATTTGAGAAGCTCAATTTCATATTGACAATACTGGCACGGATTGATTGCAGACCAGATTACCAGTAGCCCATATGCAATTTAAAGTTGAAGCTGATGAAAAATTTTAAAAACCCAAGGATGCCAAAGTACAATTTTAAGTACTTTCCATCTAAATTTAGAGTCTATTTCAAGAATAGATTTCCCACATTGAACACTAATAACTAGAGACCAAATATGTTGTCGAATGATATCAAGGATAACTTACTTGAGAACTCAAACATTTATTTCCTTAAAAGAAGGAAAAACCAAAATGGACATGAAAAGAGACTATGATCCTTGCTCTTGGTTAGAGAGGCACCTGGTGAAATGAAGAAATCATGACATAAAAGAGCTGCAGGGGATTTCAAAGGGCAGCTTTGGAAAACATGTGCAAGTGTTATAATCAGGGTGCAGACATGGAATTAGGAAAACCACCCCCAAAGGCCAACAATGAGAGTAGAGACACCAGGAGAATTAGGGAGAGTGGGGGAGAAAAGCGGGAATCATTTACAAGGATCAACCTATAACCCCCTCTCAGGGGGACGAACAAAGGAAAAGTGGATGAGGGGTCTACAGACTTTCATGTGTAAGATATGAAACTAATAACCTATAACTTATCAAGGGGTCATGAGGGAGGGCAGGCGGGGGAGGGGGAGGGAAGAAATGGGGAGCTGTTATCAGGGGCTCAAGTGGGAAGAGAATGTTTTGTAAATGATGATGGCGGCATAGGTGCAAATGCGCTTGACACACTGGATGAATGTATGGATTGTGATGAGAGATGAAGAGCCTCCACTAAACATATGTTTTTAAAAGAAAGAAAACCAGCAGAGAACACACTCAAAATTTCTCAAACTGAAATAGTTGAAACATTATCCAGTAAATCGTTAATTATTAGCATATATACATATAGCATAAAATATAATATTAATTATTATTAAAAATACATAGTTAATTAATTAACAGGTAAAGGAGTTAAAAATCATTTTTTGTAGAGCCCCATAGAAAAGATGAATATCCCACAGTAGGAAGTAAATTTCAAGTAATTGAATTAGACTATTATCTTTTTATTACAGCCTTCACTAGTAGGTCAAAAGTTGTTTTAGAGCTGAAACTCCCAGTGTTTTTTCTCTGAAGATTCCTTAATATTTTAACAATATTTAAAACACAGAAAGAGCATTCCGATGTTGGCCAGGATGATGACGTGACCACATATCGTGTAGCCTCTGGAGAGTGCCACTATATACTTATAAGAGAATGAATGTGGAAAAGGTAAATAATTTCTTAGGATTAGTAAGCAAAAAATTTTTGTTCTCACAGATTCACGAAGATGTTCTTCATGGATGACACAGGGAAAACTCCCATTCTCAGGTGTCATTAATTTGACAAAGAAAATCTAGGAGAAGGGGAGTACTGAGAGATGTGAATTGAATATTTCCCACATTGCTCTCTTCTTGACCTAAACTATGTATAACATTAAAAAACAACTGCTGTCAAATCTCTCCAACTCACGGATAATACTTGTGCATCAAAATAAAACTTTTCCGCAGAGGGTTTTCAATAACTGTTTTTAAAAGTATTGGGGAACCTGCAACCTTTCATTTAGCAGTAAAGTGCATTAACGGCAACAGGAAATTCTACTTATTATGAAACTAAGATGAATTTTTGGGCACTGATAAATTCAATAAACATGTGCTTTCACTATCAGGAAAACTTATTATCAAACATTTAGTGCAACATATCTTCAGCATATTATACAATTATTAAATATTGTAGTTAATGTGTCCTGATGACTCCTTCATATTTAAATTTTAAAAGGTTCATTTTTACAAGAGATTGAAAATAGCCTGTTTTTTTTATCTCAATATTTTCTTTGTAACTCTAAATTATTCATATAATTAAAGGAAAATGTGGAAACGTTTTCAAATGTCTTGCCCTTAGGAAAAGAGACTGATGTAATTTAGGGATAGGAGTGAAAGTGTGAATTCAGGAAACACTCATTCTAAACTACTGTGTTACTCAGCACATCTAGGTGATACATAATAAAGGAAATTCCATTTGGCAGAAAGATCAAGGAATATTTACTTAAGCCACACCCATTGTAATGCAAAAAATATTTCTAAAGAAACCTATCATGAAAAGGAAGTATCTGAGTGTTTTTAAATATGTGAACAAAATTATTCTTTTAAGATTTATGCCAAGTATGTTACAGATGAAATTTGAATCATCACTAGGTAAAGAAGATGAGGATTTCAAATTTTAACAAATATGTTAAATATTTTATTTTGTTCTCTTTTTAAAAGAAAATTAATATTTATTTACACAATCATTCAAAGAAGCTTACATCATTCCTAAGCAGGTCACTTTAGCTTTACAAAAAATGTAATACATGTCTAATGAAGCATAATATGATTTATTTAGTTTTGAAAATTCAATATTTACTACTTTTTTGTTATGGATAATGGACATTAGATGAAATTTACACTAGCATCACATATTGAATTATTTCTAGCAATCACATTGTATTTAGAAATTATAGATCACTTCACTATCTTTTTTGTTGAATGTCACAGCTGTTCTGGAAAAGGGATATTATCTTTATTTATTCATTTAAAATTTGAATGTATGATGGTATTATTTACAACTTTATTGGCAAAAAGGAAGTGGAAGAAATTAAACAGTTTAATACAAGATATCACAGCCGATTCTATCAGACCAAAGAATGTCTATCTCCAATGTTGATCTAATTGTCTGAAGATGACATGACATTGACTCTGCATAGGCAATGCCTTTTATGGAGAACAGTATGTTTTCTGAGTGAAGCACTTTTAAGCAGTCTCTTTAATATATAACTATGAAGGAAATGAAATCACTCAGCATGGTAGTTAATATCCAATGAAAACGAAAAGTTGGAAAAGCAGTTAGATGTCCTTCTTGAGTGGACAGTTATAACCATCAGTCATTTTCTGAAATGACCACTATGTTTCAATTGATCATGAACTACTCAGAAATTACTATGAAATGTAGTCAAAGCTAGGAGAGAAGACATAGGGAGAACATGTCTTGTTTTTGTTTGTTTTTTTAGCCTTTTCCTTTTCCCATGAAAGAAAAGATCCTAAGGTGATTTGGGTAATATTTGGACATAGGGCAGAACACTGTCTTTCAAGAAAATCTTCTAATGAAATGTCATCTTCCTTCTCTTCTTTCTTCTGATCATTTTTCAACACAACTCCAGGGGAAAATGCATTCTGCTACACACACACATAACTCCCAACAGGACATAGCAAAATCCATGCTTGTTTTCAATAGCTTCAAGGAAATGCTGGCATGCTCTGAGTTTTTGGTTTTTCATTTTCCTCCCCACGGTGCTACTTTTTCACTATTGCTTCTTCTTCTTTTTTTTTTCTCACTCCAATTATCCATGGTATCTTTTAATACTTCTTCCTCTCTTGCATGAATGTAAATGCATTCCTTTCCACATTTTCTTTCCAGAGTCAAGTCATCAGAGAAGTTAACACTGTAGTGCACTGTCCTTGGTTGAATGCGCACACCACAGATTTGGGATCTGAGCCTTTCCTTGGTTTTTGAGCAGTAACTACTGGTTTGAATAGTTCATTTTGCTCCTGGGATTCTTTCTTCTTGTCATCTTTCATGGATTTCTTTTCAGCTTCACTTCGGGCTACATGACATGGATTCTGTTGCCACATTTAACGTGATGAGTGGCAGCCTTGATAAACATCCGTTGCTTTCTCCTCTCTTCTTCTTTAGCTTTGTCTTCAATGATCTTCTCTTTCTTCTGAAGCGCCACTGTTTGCTGCCCCCAGACTGAGCCTGTCTCTTGTAGGCATTTGCTGAGATGGGTGGTACTGAGCCAGACTTAAGCACAGCTGGACACCATCAAGGACTCTGTCCCTACCCATTGATATTATTTTATCAGCCCTATTTTAGTTTTGAGAAATTCGCGCTCAGGAACACTGAGTAACTTACCATAGGTTACAGTGAAGTGGGTCAAGTTCTTCCAAATTCCTATTCAATGCAATTTTTCTCCATTATACCCCAGCTTTGTCTAGAAAGGATGGTCAATATAATATCCGTTTTTTCCTTGAGAAGTAAAATACTTGATCCTGTCTAATTTTATTACTAAGCTTAATAAAAACTTTTTGTCTACTTACATAGTCAAATATCATCACTATTCGCTCCTAGAAATCTCTTGCTTATGTCCTAGTACTTAAAATATATTTCGGTAACAAATATCTTTATTCCACAACTAGATACAAAAGTTTACATTGAAAATGCAGTAAACAGTAAGTTGAAGTACATTCACATTAAAGCAAAATAAATAATTGAAAATTAACTAAAATAAATGCCAAGAATTAATATACCAGAAGAAATGTGATTTCAACCAGACCACATCCTGCCAATATGCAAACATTCCCGAGTGAAGTAAGAGTATCTCTCATCCTCAGGTGAGAACCTGCCTAAGCTAGTGTAAGATTTTTATCACTGAAGAAAATTGCATTCTGGAAGTTCAGCTCACTTGGAGATACTGAGATAACGATAACAATTTTTTTCCAAGTGCAGATAACCTTCCAGTATATTACTTAGGACTCTGACTGTAATTCTTTTATTAGTTTAAACCATGTAAAGTTTCCATCTGCGCTGGAAGTAGATCTTTGCAACTTTAACATATTTATTTGTTCCTTGGTGATTTTTGTGTGACACATCTCTCGCTCTCTCCAACTCTTGCTCACTTGCTTGCTTGCATAATCCCCTTTGATCTCAATGGAAATGAACTCCAGACACATTTTATACCAATCCTGTCTCACTAGCATACCAAAGAGAACCCACACCCACATGTGATCTAGTGCAAATTTTCTTTCTTTTCTTTTTAGATTGGGATTTCACAAACCCGTATATCATGTGATTCCATAGTTCGATCAAGTCAAGTAGAATAGTACAATGCCTATAGCAAGCAGTTTCCATACCAGCCATCCAAGGATCCTACCTACACATTTTGTTGTTAGATGCCATTGAATTGATTCTGACTCATAGCATCATCTGTATAGCAAAATGTAACAGTGTCTGGGTCTCAGCCAGTCGGACTGTCATTGCTATAGCTGACCCCATGTGGTTGTCAATCTGTCAGTCCATCTCACTGAGGGCCTTTCTCTCTTCTCTTGTCCCTGTACTTTATTGAGCATAATGTCCTTCTCTAAGGATGGCTTTCTTCCGATAATAAGTCCAATTTAAGCATTTTTAGTACTTTTCTTACCAGACAGATATTTTGATTCTCTAGCATATATGGTGTGACCAATATTTTCCCACAATATCATAATTCAAGGCATAGACTCTTACCTCTGCTTTGGGAATTATTATTAAATGTCCAGAAATTCAATAGAAAATAGCATGGCATGGGTTAGGAACACCTCAGTTTTCCAAGGGACATCTTTATCAATTTAGACATTTGTCACTCTTGGCTCGGGGCAATCAGGACACTCTATTCAACTACTATTCCCAGATATTCTTGTGAAATCATTCCTTCCAATTTATAAACAGACTAATTTTTGTTTTGAAACCTTCACTCTCACTATTGTGTAGTGTACATCACACATTTCTTGAGAATAGGCTTTGTTCAATTCACCTTTGCATGACACTAGCATGCAATTGTGAACATTACAAGCATCCTAATCATATATACCACTATTGTCCACCAGTTTGCTATATTGTAGTGGCTTGCATATTATTTGGCTATTTGAAGCTATGTCACTGACATTTTAAATACCAGTAGGATCACTCATTGTTGAATCAAGTTTTAACAATGATTCCACCCTGAGATAGAATAGAAACAAATCTAACAATTTGTTTCTGAAAATCAACTAATGCATACCTTATGGATCCACAGAATATTGTCTGATACAGTGCTAGAATATAAGCTCATGAAGAGGACATAGGTCAAAACATCTCAGTTTGCCATATGTAAGGGTCACATCAGAGTTGACAGCAATAATAGCATCATATATGATATAATTTATTTGAATATTCAAATTAGGAATACGTGACAGAAAAGTTTTGTTTGCAAAGTTTATGCTCGGTGCTTGGACCACTCAAAAGTATTTTATTTTCATGTTTTTTAAAATAATTAACTACATTTAGAATATTTTGAAACTCAAAGACCAATCATGATTGCCTATTGGCCCATTTTGTAGTTGAAATAGAACTACCAGGTAAAGAAAATCTCCCTATGAATCCAGTGCCTCATCCATCTTCTTGCACCCCCGATGCAAGGCTTTTGCCTTAAACCATGATGTTTCATGTGTGTTGTTCAGGGTTAGTGTTTCTTGGGTCTAGTAAGATGAAAGCTACACATGTTCTCGGAATTCCCTTGATTTCATCAGGAAAAGACTTTTTAAAATAGAAAATCTCTAAAGTTATGGTGTTTATTATCCTTTGATGCACAAAGATAAGTGTAAATGGCACAACTGAGTTATACAATATGGTAGCCACTAGTCACGTAGGAATACTTACATTAAAATTAAGTGCATTGGTTACATAACCTGGTGTCAATTTGAGGATTGTGTGGGGGTGCAGTCTAGCCTGTCAATCTGGAGACAGCCAAAGTGACCTCTCTGTGGGAATGGCCTTCCTCTGAGGATTCTGGGGAAACTCTTGGATTTCCTCCTTGGAGGCGGAAGACAGAGTCTCTCTCTGTTCACGCCCTCAGAGTCTCTCTACTGACAAGACACATGGCACCATGCTGATAGACCCCATGCCCTGGGAACTGGAGAAGCCACGTAGAGACTGCTGCCAGCCACTGGATCTAAAGACTTTCTACCCAATGTCCTGTGATCATCCTGCATTCAGCATCATTGCATGTGTTTCATGAGTCTGAAGACAACTTCATAGATAGGTATTGAACATGGGGGCTAATATTGGACTTATGGACTTGATCTGGTCTGGGTTGGGATGTTTTCTCAATGTTCAGTTCCTCTTGTATAGAAATCTCTTTCTCATATACATATGAGTGTCTATGTATTTGTTTCTCTAGTCTACCCCACACTAACACATTAAGTAAAAAATATATTTTCACATGAAACATGTTCATAGTTCTTAATAAATATATGGGAATTAACAACAAACTCACTGACATCGAATTGATGCCAAATCATAGTTACCATTTAGGGCAAAAACTGCTCCTGTGAGTTTCCAAGACTGTAGTTCTTTATGGGATTAAGAAACCTCATCATTTGCCCACATTTATGACTTGTGCTAAAAAAAAATTAATAGAGCATATGTAGAGCATTTACATTATTGAAGAACATTCTACTTAACAATATAGATTAAATGATTAATGGCAGGAGCCCAGCGGGGATCCTAAGAGATGGGGAATAATTATTAACTCACATCATCAGGAAGGTTCATCACAGGACTGTAATAACATTAGAAACCCTGGCAAATCTCAGCAGTTGAATGAAGTAACACACCTTTCCCACATAAATGTGGAATTCAAGTTTGCCTGTTTTAGATGTACACAAATATTACACACGACTCAAAAATAAACCAAAGTTTTTTTCAAAGCTAAAAGATCATTATCATTATTTTGATTGTATATCATTTTTTGTTTATAACATTCTCTAATAGCTAACACATTGTATTATATAATTTTCACTGCTTTATAAAAAAATAAACCTTAGGAATATGAGATAAGATCCAGATCGTTAGGTGATGTTCTCATTTTAAAACTGGCTAATCTAAGAAATACTGTATAACTTCTTTTTTATCTAGGCTTTCCAAGATGCAGGCACAAGAACCCACTTTGGAAACTCCCCTCTGATATTAGCAGGACTATTATGAAACAAATACATCACAATTTTAGATAATAGACTTAAAATTTTAAAGGTAACAACCATAAAGTAAAATCTAAAATTGGCTTAGAGTTTTTCAAATAAACTTTTTTCCTGAGGTTTACATCCTACTAAGACATCTGAAAACCAAGACAATAAATGTGCCCCTCTATTATTTGGCTCTCGTCTTTATTTGTATAATAAAAAACTCAAATATGAGGATATTTTGTCCCACACGTGACAAAGATACGGGTAAATTATTTTCTTTCAATGTAAACTGTATGCATTTAGAAAGAAATGTGCATGATTTTGCAAATATATTGCTAGCACTCTCAATATACCTTGTAACGCTGAATATGCTTGATACTAAATGCCTAGTAACATTTCACCCTAAAATTAGTAGGATGGCATTAAATATTGAAACTTTAGTGATCAGGCTTTAAACGGGTTTTACAAGACAGTAAGGACTCTTTCCCGACACCAGAAGGGTCATCTGATATTTGGTCTGGAACACGACTTCTGTCCCCTGCCAAGAATGATTTTTGATTTGCTATAACTCTATAATCTTTTTTCCTGGGTGAATAAATAGATCTCATTGACCTGCTTTTTAATGTTAACTATCTATCTATCTATCTATCTATCTATCTATCTATCTATCTATCCATCTATCATCTATCTCTCTATATTCCTAGAACTTTCTCTTCTCAACTCTTATCATTTTTTTCTAAAATATGAATATACTCATTCTATATACACTAACTCCATTGACAAGAAGCGTTGGTAGTGTTGTTAGGTAAGCATTGGATTGCTACCCACAAGGCTCCTCCTCCACACCCATAGCAAATAATTAAATAGTATGAACTATTAATTGATGAATCTTCTCACATAGAAGAATGTGCCTATGCAAGTACTTTACATAATTATATGCATTTGAATTGTGCTGGAGAAGAATATTGACTGTACCAGGAACTGCTAAAAGGACAAACGGATATGTCTTGGAGAGAGTAAGGCCAGAATACACTTCAGAGGCAACGATGAAAAGACTTCCTCTTACAGTCTTTGGACATACCTTCAGAAGAGACGCGTGCTTGGAGAAGGACATCATGCTCCGTAAAGTGGAGGGCAGCAAAAAAGGGGAAGGACCTAACAGGGACTGGCTGAAACAGTAGCTTCAAATGTATGAACAATTGTGAGGATGACTCAGGTCCACATAATGTTTCTTTCTTTTACACACAGGGTTACTATGAATCAGAAACGACTCAACGACATCTAACAACTTGTTTCTTTAATCTAGTTATTTCTGGCTAAATTGCACTTCTTATTCCAAGCTATTAGTTCAAATAATTAATACTACTCTAATAGTGTATCATGTGTTTCCAGAGTCAATTGTCTCCCCCATGCTTGATTATTAAATTTGAACTTTTATTACAGGTCGTGGTATACAGAAAGTTTACTTTCAACTAGATGAATTTTTCATGTCTTTTAAATTCTTATTTTCCTTAATTGTACAACTATCAACTAAGAGAATTATGCTCCTTAATAAGTAAACATTTACATAATTACCTCCAAGGCATAATAGCATTGACTTTATAATGTTATTTTATGATTACAGAAAAGAATAATTGTGTAGCACTTATCAATTTGCCTGATACAAAATGATTCTCAATAAATATTAGCTACTACAGTACTTATTATTAACCATCATTCTTTTGCATAAATTAAACTCCGAAAGGCAGAATTCTATGACACCCTAATTCTGGTATATTCTTGCCCTCTCTGATGCAATGTATATTATGTGTACTTGAATCCCCTGTGATGGTGACTCTTGGATACTGTGTTTGTTCTTGAGTGTGGTTGATTGGGATGTGGATATAAGTATAGTCATATCATGGTAGTAAGGAAACCATCCCAAGCTCAATGTTAGACAGCTGATGAATCAGCTTCCTAATGGCATGACCTGGAATAAACAGTCACTCCTATTCCAGCACACAGTTTTGTACAACTGTTACAAAACAGTTACAGTTTTGTAACACCTATTACCACACACAGATTGATCTGGTTTTGGCCAGGAATGAAGCATACCTTGTTCTTGCAACTACTCTATCACCACAAAATATAGCTATTGACTGGACAGATTAATTCTTCTCCACATGTGCATCCTGGCTTGGACCAAGGGGAAAATTATATAACATTTAATAAGTGACAATATTAAATCTAACTTGGAGACAAAGAAATTATTTTCAGTGTTTTACCTGGACAACATTAAATACAGGCATGGTGTTTATTCTTTTGTAAAAACAAGTTATTGTTTAATTTATAAGCTTACTTAGGCATTTAAATATGCAAATGTTAATTTACATTTTAGGATCATCCTATTGAGGTGTTATTTAAAATATGCATTCATATTTATTACATTGAATGACATAAGCAATATAATTTTAAAAAATAGTATGAGACATTTTAGGATAAGAAGCAATCTTAGGGGTCTATCCCTTTAAGATCAGTCTGCAGAAAATCACATAAGAGTAGTTTTTAAAAGTATGTAAATAACAAATATTTACTGATAATTTACTTTACGTGAGGCAATGTGCTACACTCTATGTCATGTATATAATATATCTCTGAGATAGCTCTATAACAGTGGTTCTCAACCTTCCTGATACTGCAACCCTTTAATACAGTTCTTCATGTTGTGGTGACTCCCTCAAACATAAAATTATTTTCTATGCTACTTCATAACTGTACTTTTGCTACCGTTATGAATTGGGCGACCCTTCAACTCCCAAAGGAGTTGGGACCCGCATGTTGAGAACCACTGCTCTGTAAGGAAGAATATTTTTATGTTGAGTATGAGTATATAAGTTTTCATTATTGGTTGGGGTCATTCTCCTAATTTGTATTAATAAAATGCTGCATAATTAGAATTTACCTAAAAGATAAAATTAATTTTCTTGAAGTTCTAATGTTGGCTTATCCCTTCTGTACACCATCACAACAAGTTGTTCAAATTTAATATTCAACAGTATGGCACAAATGCCTCAAAATATATGCCATTCTATTCCTAAAAATTTCTAGGTATTAGGAAGCTCTACTTAATCTGATCCCAAATCTGTCTCTTTAGTTTTCTTCACTTTTCTATTTGCTCGATATGAAGCAGAAAAATCCAGAGAATACTGGGAGATATGCATTTTGCTCTACAATCCAAGATATTTATTTCCTAGTTAAAACGACCAGGTCTCCTTCGTTTGCACTGTTCATTATCTCGGTCAAGTCTCTTAATTTTTCTTTTGGTCAACCCTGTGTTTCTTTCTTCTTCTTAAAGTCCAGTAGGGCAGTCCAGTGACCAGCATCGCATGCTTTCAACTCTGTTTAGTTTCTAATTCACACTCTTATTCATCTGTAAGATTAACAACTGAGTTACATTTACCTTATTATAATTATCAGTGGAGGGCTGTAATGGACCCTACAGAGGCCTGGCGACTCCAGGAGTTTGAAATCACCGGCTGCTCCACGGGAGAAAGATGATGATTTATGCTTCTCTAAAGATAAGGTCTCAGAAATGCAAAAGGGCAATTCCACTCTATCCTACAGGTCACGAGGAATTAAAGCCATTTGGTAGCTGTAAGCTTTCTTTCTTCCTCTCTTTCATTCTTTCTTTCTTTCTTTCTCTCTTCCGTTCTTCTTCTTTTTAAAGTAATATAACCCCTCTTCATGATCTGGGCCAGTATCCTTTCCTTTTGCAATAGTCATTCATCCTCCAATTGTTTGCCGTTGTTTTCTTTCTCATTCTTCTGTTCGTTTGCAGTCTTTGGGCATAGGGGTCAGAGAGGGAAGTGTGCATGATCTCTATGTGCTTGAATTTATGCAGATTTGAATTGTGCCCCATATCTTTGAGTATGTTCCAAGTGGGATTGAGAGGAATGTGACTTCCTTTTTGCATTTGGGTAGAGAGCACTGAAAATATCTATCAGGTCAAGTCGTCTAATTGTAATGTTTAGATCTGTAGCCTCCTTTCCCTGTGATCTATCTTTCTCAGAGAGTGATGTATTAAGATCACCTTCTATAATTGTTGAGCCTGTGATTTCTTTTTTCATCTTTTGTAGCATTTGATTCATGCATTTTGTGGGTCTCTTGGATGCATATGTGTTTATAATGCTAACTGATTCTTGTTCTAATGTCCCCTTAAGCATTATATAATATATCTCCTTATCTCTTGTTATGGCTTGCACCTTGAGATCAATTTTGTTTGAGATTAGGATTTCAAACTCTGCTTTTTTTGAATTGTCATTTGCTTGGTTATCCTCTAGGTCACTGCTGAAATCCTATGCATCCTCCAGTCTGATTGTTACATCTGTGAATTTGCTACTGGTTTTTGTTATCTCTTCCCTTAGCTCTTGCATTTCCCTTTGTTGCGTGGCCTTTATCTCCTCTATCCTTTCGTCCTTTTTCTCTGTTGCTTTCTTCATCCCCTGTGTGACTCTAAGCAGCATTCTGAAGATTCATTTTTGTGTCAGGTCAACAGATGCCTCTTCAATGGCTGCCATTAGGTTCATCCTCTGACATTGGATTTTGTTTCTCCTGTGTTCCTGTTGAGGCTGTTGAGGCAGCTTGCTGTTTATGTGCCATTTTGAAGGAGCTCTGCCATTTTCCCTAGAGTCAGAGAGCTCTGGGATCTCTCTTTGGGAGTTAGTATGAATGCTTCTGCAGAGTGCCTGTAGCCAAGTGCCTTGAGATGTTGCTTTTCACATTAGTCCCACTGGGGTTACCCTGTCACCAAACTCATTGGGAATCTTTTGCTTTTTTGGGCAGGTTGGATGGCCCTATCTGTCGTCAGACTCTGAAGTCAGCCTGTATTTTGCTCTAGTAACCCTCAGGTTTCTGTAAGGGATCATTCATAGCAGTGCAGGCTATGGTCTGAAAGAAAGTGCTGGTCTGGGCTTAGAAGTCCATAGCTCAGAGGGTGGGGATGGTTTGAGGATGGGGGTCATGTGTTGATGGATAGAGGCACTGTAGACAGGTGGATGGGCAGGAAACAAGGCTGAGCCAAGTCTGTTAGCTCACAGCTCCACTCTTCAGAGAACAGAGGGCAGGGGAACGCCGGGCAGAGCAGGGAAGAGGTAGGAAAATGTAGGAGGGAGAGTTCCAGTCTTGGAAGAGGGATCTGCCAATAGGAAGTGGAAGGCCCTGTGTTGTTTGGGATATCAACACACTGTTATATATACCTTTTCTTGGCAGCTGGTGGTCCTGGGGTGCTGGGGCCAGGGCACAGTAGCTGGGGGTGACAACCACAGTGGGGTCCGAAGCCTCGGAACCCCTACTCAGTCCCTAGTTCTTCCCACTCACCGATCTTCATGGAGACCCAAGCATGAGGCCCCTACCTGGTTGCCATCTTTCTGATGAGACTAATCAATAAACTTCTAACTGAAAGCTTGACAGTTTAAACCCATACAGAAGTACTCCTCAAAAGTAAGGTCTGTTGAACTGTATCTGAAAAGTCACCCTCACCTAAAGCACACACACTGTGCCTGGTGACAATTTTAGTTGTTGGAAAAATTTTAGTTGTTACTGAAATGCCAAAAAAAATAAAACGGTCTACCAAAAATTCCCACCAATGGTAAAGAAATAGGTTCAAATGTTGAGAGAGTCACACTGGATCTTTATCAGGAGAAATGGCTTTTGCAGTCAGAGTGAATGTACCACCTATCATAACCTGGTCATGGGACTTTTATGTAACTCATTTGATCTCTCTGGGTTTCAATTTTAACATAATACATTTAATTTAGGATATAATTTTTAATGATTGGGATAATTAAATTGCATAATTAATTTGGTATTTAGAGCATTTAGTACAGTTACTGAAACACAGTAAGTGCTCATCCGCTGTCTCTTAAAGTCATCAGAATCCATGAGCTCAAATGAACTTGCTTTCTTGGCTGCTAATGGAAAATCTAGCAATTTCAGTCTGGCCAGTAGGTGTCTTTTAAGAAAATCCTGCTGATGACTTCGGAAAACCAGGCGTTGAAATGATTTCTACTCTGATACACATGAAGTCATCATGAGAAAGAATAAATTCACCAGCAACTGGTTGGCATTATGCTTTTAGATGCTTGTGATTTTTATGCATTTCTATAAATATCCTACCTTTTTTTCCTGAAATGGAAAAAGTGCTCAACATACATACTTCCACCACTCTACTAGCAATAAATTTGCTTGGGCATTGTAAATCATATTTGTAAGAACAAAAGAAGCTCCTAATTGTTTTTTTTATAACTACCGACACAGAGTTTTATTCTAGTAGTGACTAAGCAAAAGTCTGTTAACTAAAATAACAGTACTCTGAATCCACCAGCCACTCCAAACAGAAAAAAGCTATATTCATCTGTTTCTCTAAATGTCAGACTTGGAAACCCTGTGGTGACAGTTCTCATTTGTCCTATAGGATTGTTAGGAGTTTAGGACAACAGATAACTTGGACTCCTTGTCGTAAGTGATGATTTCTGTCCAACTTGATGTCTGATAGGAAAGTGAACTCAGGAAGCATCGGTAATGATAGCGTAGGTGGCTGCAGACACAGACTCTTTTGGTTCCCAATAGAGGTGGTTTTAATGGTTCCAACTTTTGCATTATTGGGATCACAGTCCTTCCTATCTTAAATTAATAAAATATTGCCTTTTGACTTAAACCCATGCATATTACTGCTTAAAATTGGCAGCACTTGGTTTAATTTAGTGCCCTTTGACACCTAGAAACTATTTACTATCTTGGCCTTGTTTGTCAATGGAGAATTTTAAGAAGAGAATGTCTCCATTCTTCTTTTTTTAAAATTGTGATTTAGTTGGAGATTTTACAATTGAGATAATCAATTTTGTATTCAACACCTTAAACTAATCAACCTCTCATTAGCTTCACTCCACTCCACCCCCAACCTTTGATTTCTCTTTTCTCTCTTATAGATTACTATCTTCTCCTTCACCCCATTTTGTGAATACCTGTTTCAATAGGTTGGGTTCCCTAAAGAAGCAAAACCTGTGACACTTGTATGTAAATGTATATAGAAATGTATATATCAAGAAATTGGCTTAAACAGTTGTGGAAGTAGTTAAGTCCAGTCCAGTTCAAGTCTTTAGGGCAAATGTATACTGGAGGCTTCTCCTGATTTGTGTAACTGCAGGAGCCAATGTACAGGAAGCAGTAATATGAAGCAGGAGGGTCACAGGCTGGTAGATACAACGCTGAATAAATGCAAGGGCAGCAGTCTGCTGATGGTGCCTCTGATTGGCAGGTAATATAACAGGATACAGATGAACCAGAAGTAAGATACCGCTCCATTAGATGGGGAAGGGGTGAGAAAGAACTCCATTTTTCTCAGGGTCTTTCTTATACAAAAGGCTACACCTCAAATGAGTTGTTATCAAGTTGTGGCCTGATTGATATGTTAGGCTCTTCTCCTACCTTCACCCAAGGACTTTGAGTTAAAATAAAATGAAATTATGACCCTTATTAACATTCTTGCCTATTGGATCCTCTTCCTCTAAACTCTGTTATTTTTGTATGAAGTCTTTGCCTTGTTTTATTTTATTATTTTTATAACAGTAACTTCATACAATATTTTTCTTGTCTTGATTGACCAATTTCTTTCAGCATAATGTTCTCCAGGCCCATCCCCGGCTGAAGTGCATCCTGGTTTCAACAGGGTTTTGTAATGATCCATATATTATTCCATTGTGTGTGTATACCAAGGTTTATCCATTCTTCTAGTGATAGTCATAATGGTTTTCTTCATCTTCTTCCTATTGTGAACAGTGGTATTCTTTTGAAACAAATTGAGAAAATGTTAATTTATTTCTAGATGAGAAATAAACTGGAGAGAGAAAGAGACAGAAAGCGAGAGAAGGAATGCATGTAACAATATACCTGAACCACCTAAGACAATTTGAAATTAAAATGCTGATTTTAATTCAATTCAATTTTCTGTCTTTTTGTCTACTCCAGTTATAGAATGTTCATTTTAGTCAATGAGGGCTCTTGTACAAAAAGGCACAAATTTTGTCAAAGGAAATAAAGCCTAAATATATTTTCTTAAACATTATTTTCATTTAATAAGATGAATAAAACTGAATTGAAAACTTGAACTCTTCATATAGTTTGCATTGCTCTCTTCTTTTTGTATATTTAGAATGCAGAAATATTTTGAAATTACACAATATTACATTTTCCCAAAAAATAAGGAAAGAAAAATTTGAACTAATGATGTGGCATTTGTCTATCAGTTTGTAGGAGCAGTGTATTGCTGTGATGTGAAAGCTATGTCACAGGCCTTTCAAATCCCAGCAGGGTCACTTCAGTGAACAGATTTTAGCAGAGCTTCCAGTTCAAGAACAGGTTACAGAAAAGATACAGATTTCGACTTCTGGTGACGTAGCCACTGGCAACCTAATGGGCAGAATCAACACAGTGTCAGATCATGAGAACTTGCTGAAAAGAAGCAGAACCTTCTCTGAGACAGTGTCAGAAGATGAACCCCTCAGGTCAAAATAACACTGAGGAAGAGCTATCTTCATAAAATACAATAGATCACAGTGATAATGGATAGAGAATACCTTTTGGGAGTAAACCTTTCAGGACATTCATTTGCTAATAAGGCAAGTCTCAAACTTAGAAGAAACAATTGCAGACACCAATTTATAATGAGAAATTAGAATGTATGAAATATGAGTCTAAGAAAATTGATTTGGGTAACAAATGAAATGGAAACCATAAAATCAACTTTCTAGGCATCAGTGAACTGACATGGATTGATATGGGTTATTTTGAATCAGAAAAACATATGGCTTACTATACTAGTAATAAAACAATCAAGAGGAATGGCATTGCTTACATCCCCAAAAAGTACATTTCAAGATCTATTTTGAAGTACAATGTTGTCTATGATAAGATTATATGTATTCGCCTTCAAAAAAAACCCCTCAATAAACTATTATTCACAGTTAAGCATGGACAATTTAAGTCAATGATGAAGAAGCTGAAAAATTCTACCAATATTTTCAGTCTGAAATTGATGAAACATGCAATTAAGATAAATTGATATTTATAGGCGAAGGGAATGCAAAAGATGGAACCAAAGAGGAGGGAACTGTAGTTGGAAAATATGAACTTGGTGATAGAAAAATCAGTCAGAGATCACAGGACAGAATATTTGCAAGACTAATGGATTCTTTATCATAAATACCTTTTTAAGCAATGCAAATGATGACTAGTCAGGTGAACTTCTCAAGATGGAGGAGGTAGGAATCAAATTGACTATGTCTGTGGGAAGAAATGACGGAGAAGCTGATTATTAGCAGATAAAGCCAGGTCGGGAGAACAATCAATGGCTTCTGCGTAATGGTTCAGTCTGAAGCTGAGAAAATTAAAAGTTTTCTGTAATAGCCAAAATAGAAAGAAACTTGAGTCAATACCACCTAAATCTTGAGAACATCTCAAGAACGACTCACTGAACATTAAGAGAAGACCTAATGAGTTGTGGTTTGACATCAAGAACATTAAACAACAGCCCCTAACCCTCCCTTGACCATTTGATCCCAGCTGACAGGAAGCACCATCCAGCAAAGCGGCCTTCAAAATACTTAGCTAGAGAGGATGGTGTCTGATTCATTGTCATCAATCAGACTCTCTATCAGACTGTCCGCCCCCCTTGGCCAGCAGCCAGATGCTCTACAAGCCTGAGTTTGTACCCATTGTGTTGCTTGTTCCTACAGCAGTGGATTTCTACAGTATTTGTCCTTTAGTGATTAACTTCACTCAGCATAATGTGTTCCAGTTCCGTCCACATCTTGAGGTGTTTCGTAGATATTTTTAAGGGTGCATAGTATTCCATTGTGTATATAAAACAGAGTGTATTTTTGTTTGTTTGTTTGCTTGTTTGAATCCAATCTTCTACTGATGGGAATTTAGGTTGTTTCCAACTTCTTGCTATTGCAAACTGTGCTGCAGGTAACATGGGGGAGCACACCATCGTCAGTCACTGAAGGATTTCAGTGACTTCAGGCATATAAATCATGTAATCTATAGTCGAAGGAAAGATTAGTATCAATGGCTAAATTGTGAGAATCCAGTTTGCAGAAGGCTGTCGATGACAGTGGGATCCCAAGATGCATTTGTGGGAATTATGTAGGAATTGAGCTTCTGGTGATCTCCCTCTCTCCATAATTGAGGGAGGAGAGGAAAGTGGTTACTAAACAGAGTGCGTTGGAGAGATGCGTCTAGAAGATCAAAAGGCTAAACCTGACTTGAACAGTTAAGAACTTCTCAGTGGACCCCCACTCAGATGTTTGCTCCACCTGATCTGGTTTTTAACATTTTCTGTTTGTTCACTTGTTTGTTTCTTGTTTGTTCATCATACGCTTTATTTCAGACGTATTTTGCCATTGGGGGTCATCCTCTTGAAGTTGTGTTATGTGTTTTTCTGTTTTTTAATATATGAAACCCACAATGAGGAACCTATATGGACAGCAAGTAAAATAAGGGTTTTGTGGGGTGGGCACAGAAGTTAGGGGGTGTGTGTCAAGGAGACCAAGAAGAAAAAGGATGTATGGAAACTGATTGTGGTAGCAATTATACAATATTGGTTGGTGTGATTAAAATATGAATATGATCTATGCATTAACTCCTAATTAAAAATAAAATAATAAAAGATCACCCAACATGAAGAAAGAAAAGGGTCAGTAAAAAGACAGGAAAGAAAGAAAAGGTCAAAGTGAATACTAGAAGAGACTGTAACTTGCTCTTAAACATAAGTAGCTAAGGCAAGTGGAAGAAATGATGAACTACTGAGCAGAACAGAAAACTTCAAGGGGAAGTTTGAGAAAACAAAGTAAAATATTGTGAAGGAATGTGCAAAGACAAGAACATGTGCGTCCTATCTTAAACTTAAAGAACTCAAGAAAAATTTCAAGCCTTGTGTTATAATACTGAAATATTTAATCATCAAAATACTGGATGGTGCAGAAAACATCAAAAGAATATTAAAATGATACACAGAGTCACTGTATCCAAAAGAACTAGTTGACATTCCACTATTTCAAGAGGTAGCATAGAAGCAAGGACAAATGGTAGAGAAGGAAGAAATTCAAGCTGCATTGAATGCATTAGCTAAAAGCAAGGCTCCAAGAATTGATGGAATATCAGCTGAAATATTTCAACAACTGGTGAAACACTGAAAACACTCATTTGTCTATGCCAGGCATTTTGGAAAATAACTACATGGTCAATACATTGGAAGAAACCCATATTTGTACCCATTTCAAAGAACAGTGACCCAGCTAAATGCTTAAATCATAGAATAATATAATTAATATCCCATGCAAGTAAAATTTTCCTGAAGATCATCAAACAATGGTTGCAGTGGTATATTGACTAGGAGCTACCACAGATTTAGGCCAGATTCAGAATAGAGTATGGAACAAACTATATCATTTCTGATATCATCTGGATCTTGGCTGTAAGCAGAAGATACCATAAAGTTGATTACTTGTGTTTCGATGACTAGGCTAAGGCTTTCACTTATGTGGATCACAACAAACCATCAATAGTCTTAAGAAGAATCAGAATCCCAGAACACTACTTTGTGCTCACATGGCAACAATACATAGATTAAGAGGCATCTGTGCAAACAGAACAAAGGAAGGTGCACATCAGGGTTGCATCCTGTCACCATATTTATTCAATCATTAGGCTGAGCAAATAATCAGAGACAAATTATATGAAGGAGAATGCAGAATCGGGATTGATGGAAAGTTTATTAGAGATCTGTGATATACAGGAGACCCAATTTCACAGTGGTTACATATTGGACTTAAATCCACAGAGACTTAACTTAAAACTGGCAGCCACTCTGAGAAAGATAAGGCTTTTTACTCCTATAAACAGTTACAGTCTCAGAAACTCACAGGAGCAGTTCTTCCTTATCATATAGAATTATTATGAGTTGACATTTGGCTTGATGGCAGTGAGTAGTGATTATATGACCTTGCTTGCTCAAAGTGAAAAGGTCTTGATGTACTGGCTGAAGAATACTGCAACCTTCAGTGTAGATACAACTCAATGTAAAGAAAACAAAACCCCTCACAATTACATTGATAGGTATCATCATGATCAGAGGAGATGGGATTGAAGTTGTCAAGGGTTTCATCATGCTTAGATCCACAATCAAGGTCATGGAAGTGGTAGCCAAGTTATCGAATGACACATTGCATCATGTAAATATGCTCCACAAGCTTTCTTTGATGTGTTAACAAGCAAGGATGTTATTTTGATAAAGTAGGGTACATATGACCCAAGCTATATAATTTTCAATTGCCCCATGTGTATGAAAGTTGGACATTGAATATGAAAGACTGAAGAAGAACCAATGCATTTGAACTAAGGTGTTGTATTAAAGGGTTATGGCATTTAGGAAGGTTGAGAATCACTGATTTAGATATTCTGAAAAGATTACATAACAGCGTGCAACAACAACAAAAAGCCTGATTTCTAACAAACAGGGTTTTCCATAGGGGCGATGCACCTGCTCATGCAGCCAACTCAGTGAGCCAGTGTTTGGCAAAAACATTATGCCTCTCTTCTTCCACACAACTTACTCACCTCACCTCTCTCTGTGCGACTTCTTTTTGTTTCTGTGAATGCAGAGGGAGTTATGAAAGAACAGGAATCTGATGTCCTGGAGGAGATGAAGACACAAATGAAGGAGTTGCCGTCAGCCATCCAAACAGATAAGTTTGGAAAATGTTGCCAAAAATGGGATCACAAATTTTGACAAACGTATTAAGTGTAATGGAAAGTACTTTGAAGGTGAGAAGGTCGTTTTGTGAAAATAAAAAGAAAGAAATACATAGCTTTGGAAAAAAATTACATTCTTTGGAAGGCACCCCCTTATATAGCTCTGGAATGCTTTCTTTGACACTTTCTGCTACAGTCCCCTAACATCACCAAAACTGATTTTAAAAACTGCTGTGTTTGCATTAATGGCTTATTGTTGCATACGGCAGAGAAGCCAGAATGCATGTAAGACTACTCACAATTTGATCCTCCTTAACCACATTCATGTCTCCCTAGTTTCCAGCAACATGCATTTGAGGGGCCTTTTAAAAAGTCAGGAGAAATTCCATCACCATTTCATTCAAACTTTCCATGAACATTTAATGCTCTTTGTGTAGCCATCATTTTCTGAACATTGAGAGTTAGTTGCCATCAAGTTGGCTGAAGCTCATGATGACCCATTCATAAAAGAACAGAATGTTGTGTGGTTCTGTGCCATCCTCACGATGATAAGCTGTGCTGGAGAACATGGCCTCAGGCAGTGTGCATTTTCAGTGTTTTTCAACTTGAGAGGCTCATTTTCCATCACTGTATCAAATAGTATTTGATCATTACTCATAGCACCGCTTGTTTGTCAGTTTGTCATACTGTAGTGCTTTCAGTGATGCTGTGATGTCTGAAGTGCTGTCACTGGTATTTCATGGGCTGGTAGGGTCATGCAAAGTGAACAGGTTTGTGTGGAACTTCAGACTAAGAACAGATAACGAAGAACAGGCGGACTTAGCTTCCATTTTGGAGGAAGGAGCCCTATGCATGGTTTTGAAACATTGTCAGACACGGAAGGCCCAATGAATGGAAGTGGAACACTGGTGGAGATAGCACCAGAGGATGGATGCCTCAGGTGGAAGAGCGCCTGAACTGTGACTGAGATGGAGCTAAAGCTTAGGGTGGAGTTTACCGTAGTGGTGTGAGTCCAGTAAAGCCTGTGAGAGTGGAACCTTCAGGATCTTCATTTGCTGATTGGGGACAACTCAAGATAAGGAGAAACAGTTGAAAAAAAAACTGCTAATGATCCCAAGGTGGAGTGTACAAATGCTGAATGTAGAAAAATTGGAGGTGATCAAAAATGAAAAAGAATGCATTATTGAGCTCAAATGTACTGCTATGTGTCATTCTGAATTAACATAGCATATGATTTATTATGCTGGAATAACACAATCAGAGATATTCCTTGTCAAAAAGGACACTGGGAAATCAAACATGAAATGCAATGCTATCTATGAGATCATTATACTTCAAGAAAATCCAATCATACATGTATTATTCACATATTTACATAAACCATAAGAGCTAGTAATGAAGCAATTGAAGAATTCTACCAATGATTTCAATCTAAATTTAATCAAACATCTTATTAAGGTTTATTGATAATTATTGGCAATTGGAATGCAAATTTTGGAAAAAAGAGAAAGGAACTGTTGTTGGTAAATATGGATTTGTTGATAGAAATAAAGCTAGATATCCCATTATAGAATTTTGCAAAACCAATGACTTTTTCATAGTAAATACCTCTTTTTCAACATCACAAAAGGCAATTATACACATTGACTTCTCCAGACAGAATACACAGAAACCCAATTGGTTACATCAATGGGAAGACAGGATGGAGAAGTTCAATATTAGCAATTAAAACCAGGTCAAAGGCTAACTGTAAAAAAGACCATCAATTGCTCATATGTAAGTTGAGGACACAACTGGAGAAAAATTAAAACACGTTTGATTGATCCAAAATGCAACTGTGAGTCTTTCCCACCTGAATTTCAAAAATATCATTAATGATGAAATGGTCATTAAAAAGACAGGAAAAAAATAAAAGATCAAATTGGATGTCAAAGTTTGCACTTACCCATGGAGTAACTTAAGTAAATGGAAGAAATGACAATAGTCAAAGAGCTGAACAGAAAATTTCAAAGAACAGCTCAGGAAGACAACACCAATATTTATAATAGAAACTAAAATATTATAGTGAAGATGATAAAATTCAAAGTTTTAGAAATAGAAAACAAAAGGGAAGAACATACTCACCATAATTTAAACGGAAAGAACTAAAGAAAAAAATCCAAACCACAAGATGCAATTTTGAAAATTCTTTGATAAAAAGATTGAATGATATAGGAAGCATCCAAAGATGACGGAAGTAATATACAGAGTTGCTGAACCAAAAGGCCTGGCCAATATTACAATATTTCAAGCAATAGAATATAAGCAAAATCCAATGTTGTTGAAGGAAGAATTTCAAATTGCACCCAAAGCATTGGCCAAGAACTAAGCTACAGGAATTGATGGGATACCAATTAAAGGTTTCAACAAGCTTATGAAGCACTGGAAGCACTCATTCATCTAAGCCAGGAAATTTGGAAGACAGCTACATAGCAAACTGACTCTAAGAGATCCATATTTGTATCGATCTCAAAGAAAGGTGACATAACAGGATGCTCAAACTATAGAACAATATCACATGCCAGTACAATTTTGCTAAAGATAATACAATATTAGTTGCAGCATTACATTGATAGGGAGCTTCTAGTGGTCCAGGCTGGATAGAAGAGGACCTGGAACAAATTCTATCATTGCTGATGTCAGATGAATCTTGGCTCAAAGCAGAGTCTATCAGAAAGATGCCTAACCTATCATGATATGCTTTATGGATTAGGCCAAGGCATTCAACTATGTGAATAATAAACTATGGATAACCTTCGGAAAATGGGAATTCCAGAACACTTCATTGTATTTATGCACAACTTGTACATAGATCAAGAGGTAGTTTAAAATAAGGAAGAATGTCAGGCTTGAATCCTTCCACCATACTTATTCAATCTGAATGCTGAGCAAATATTCTGAGAAGCTGGATTATATGAAGAAGAATGTGGCATCAGGATTGGAGGAAGGTTTATTAACAACCATGCTATGCAAATGACACAACCTTGCTTGCCGAAAGTGAGAAAGACTTGAAGCACTTGCTGATGAAGATCAAGAATTGCAACCTTGAGTCTGGGTTAAGTCTCCTTGTAAAGAAGAGCAAAATCCTCAGAACTGGGCCCATGATAAATGGGCATCGCGATAAATTGAAAAATGGCTTGTGTTACGAGGATTTTGTCTTGTTGGATCCACAAACAATGCTCATGGAAGCAGCAGTCAAGATATCAAAAGACATGTTACAATCAGGTAAATCTGCTGTATATGAGATTTCTATAGAGTAATCGAGAGCAAAGATGTTATGTTGAGAACTATGGTGTACATTACCCAAGCCACAGTATTTTCAATTGTCTTATATGCATGTGAAATTTGGACACTGGAAAAGAAGACAAGGAAGAATTGATGAATTTGACTTGTGGTACAGGAAAAATATTGAAAATAATATGAACTTCTAAAAGGACAAACCAAACTGTCTTGGAAGAAGTAAGCTAGAGTGAACCTTAGAGGCAAAGTATGGTTTTACATACTTTTGACATGTTGCCAGGAAAGACCAGTACCTGAAGAAAGACACCATATTAGGTAAAGTAGAGGTGCCCCAAAGGTGATGAAGGCCCTCAGGGAGATGGATTGACACCATGGCTGAACAATGGGCTCAGGCAAGGGAACAATTTTGAGGATGGCACACAATTGGGCTGTGTTCCTTCTGTTTGAAGCGTGGTCCCTAAGGGTTGGAACTGATTGGATGGCACCTAACAATAACAACAGCTTGGTTAATAGCAATTTCTTTGACTGATTTTCGAAGATAGATGACCAGGTCTTTCTGCTTAGCCTATCATAATATGTAAACCTTCTTAACACTTGTATACCAGGAACACTCACTGCCATTAAGTCAGTGCAAACTCCTAGTGATCCCATAGGACAGGATAGAACTGCTCTTGTGAGTTTTTGAGCATCACTTGTTATAGGAGTAGAAAGCACCATTTTTCTGTCAAGCAGCGGTTAGTGGTTTCCAACCGCAGACCTTGCAGCTCTCAGCTCAATGTGTAACCACTATGCCACCCATGCTCCTCCTAACATGCATGGACCTGCTGATATTTGAAACACGAGTGATACACCTTCTATCATTGTAAAGACATACGCAGCATAATGAGTGGCCAGACCCATGCTGTTCGCTGAACATACTATTGTCTTTATTCTTTGTGCTTCACATCTAGTATTTCTTATAATAGAAATATTTTTTTCTGCTTTTCTTACCTCCTGATCTTCTTTGACTTTATTGGGGACATCACACTCTCTGTGAGTGTTTTCTGATCTCTTCTCTTGTACAGAATTTACCCTACTTTTTTTGTGGTGTGTTTTATTGAAACTAATTGAAGCTATCAGCAATTCATTTATTAGCTGAACTTAAAATAGCCAAGTGCCTATTTTGTGTCAAGCACTGAACTCTATCCTCGGCATTTGGTAGTTAAGACTATAAAAAATTGCCTCTCCGTTATTGAGGGCTGGCGGTTCTACAACCTCAGCATTCATGCCGACCACTTGAAGTGCAAATACCCTGTCCACCAGGAGGTTTCTAACCAGTATCCTTGAGGTATGATCAAGGAAGGTGGCTTTTAAAGAATTATTCTAGAGTGTTTATGTAGTTGGTACATTTATCAATGTGAACAATAATTGCAGTATTTTATGCTGAAAGTACTTAAAATGAGGACACTTCTTTTATTTCACTTTTTCTGTCATTTTGCTTTATTGTCTATGATAGTTTACCTTTTTGTACTTTTGTTTTATATTTTTCATTATCTTTATTTTGTTTTGTCTCATGTCACTCCTTGTTTTTTCACCTTTATTTGACAAGTAGGCCAGTACTTTGTCCTTGGTGTAATTAATAACTACTTTTGAATTAGTGGAGGATTTATAAAATGTGTACTCTTGGGATAGGGACCATAAAATTATGCAGATAAACATTTTATCATATACCATAGTTCAGAAACCAGGATCATATTGAAAAACTTGTATAAGAATATTTAATTTGGGTTGTTGAATTGAGGATCACTACTCAGAAGAACAGACATTGAAATGAATGTTCAGAGGATGAGTACGAGTGAAGCAGTCAAAGTGGCTGCGGGAGAAGGAACTGCCTGCTGAAGAAGCAATCAGCGCCATCGGAGGGGACTTCAGATAGCTCAAGGAATATGTGTATTAAGGAAACTCTATGCATGGGTTTCCAATATTGTTTTCACCAAAATAAACTGGGTATTAACTTGTTATAATCCACCTGAACAGGATTTAGTTTGAAGCACTAAAAAGAAAAAAAATTCAGTTTGAAAAGAGGTTTAATAGAGCAGCATGAATTCTATCAAATTTGAAGGAACAGCAAGCATCACATTTACAGTGAACTTTGGCTGATAGAATGGTGAAAACACGGATGTTTTTCTAAAAGAGGAAATGCTCCAAAGAAATCAGCATTTTATAATTGGAGAACTTACTCTAAATTCACTACTATCAATTTTAGTCTATCCGTCTAGGACAGAATAGACCTGCCTCTGGCATTTCTAAGGCTGTTGCTCTTCAGGATAAGAGGCAGCCCCAGCGGAACCGCTGGTGGATGCCAGCCATGGACCGTCTGGTTAGCAGCTCACATGTAGTCCAGAACACCATGAGGGCTCAATACATGGAAATGCTTTCAAAATGTGGACTCGTCATTTGAAAAATGACAAGAAAATGTTTAAGATTAAGCCTATTGTGGCTCACGGTTCACATCCATTTTGGAGAAAATAAAATATTTTGCATGCCATAATTGAAGAGGATCAGCAAATAATATAACCATTGCCTCCTCAAATGATTCACCTTACACAATTTTAACCAAAACACTGAACTTGAGCAAATGTCTGCTCAGTGGGTGCCAAGATGGACAAGAATACAACATTCAAAGCACATTTGATTAGTGGTATCAAGATTGTGAAACATTTCTTTGAAGAATTTTAACCAGAGGTGAGACATGGCTTTACCAATTTATCCTGAAGACAAAGCCAATCAAAGGCATGGCCCCCCAGAGGGGGAAGTCAAAGGAGAAATAGGAACAACAACCATGGCAACAGTTTTATTTTTTGGGGGGGGGTGTTCCCACATAATTTTATTTGTTGATCTTCTGAAAGACAAACAAGTGTTTTTAGATCAGTGATTCTCAACCTGTGAGTTGCCTGATTCATAACAGTAGCAAAATTACAGTTATAAAGTAGCAACGAAAATAATTTGATGGTTGGGGGGGTCGCCACAACATGAGGAACTGTATTAAAGGGTCACAGCATTAGGAAGGTTGAGAACCACTGTGTTAGGTCATTATCCAAAGCTTTTGCAGAAAAATGACCAGGAAGATTCATCAGAGGGTCCAATATTCCTGTTCCTTCCTCTTATCATTTCAGAATAGTTTTGTGAGCATTCCAAGGGGAAATCATTAGGCATTGACCTTACATCTTCATTTAGCTCCTTTTGACTTATTGTTGTTTGCAAACCTTAAAAAAATTAAAGAACATCCATTTTTCTTTATATATGGAATGATGTAGTTTAATGCCTAGGACCCTTGCTTTTTTAGAAAAGATGCACTAAATGGCTCATCATTGTTTAAAAGGATATTTTGAGAATGATGCTGTGTGCTGAGCTTATGTTGAGAAATATATGTTTTTTAAAAATATATCTTTTATATCCATTCTCCCTAAACTGTTTGAATTCCTCTTGTATATTATGGGTAGGCTCAGCGTGGCCCTCTGGCAAAGATCAGATAGTTTCCAGTACGTAATCGAGTTGTGGTAGTTATATAATCATGAATTTGAGAATTAAAATGGAAAGGGTGGAGTCTAATCTGTTAATCAGATCATAGCCAACGAGGCCTTTGTGTGGGCATGGCCTTCTCCTGATAATTTTGGGAAATCTGGATTTTCCTCCATGGAGACTGGAGAACTTTCTCTTTCTGTTGACTCCCTGGAAGACATGACAGCTGGCAAGACACATGGAACTACACTAGTGTCCTGAGCTGAGGAAGTCACACAGGCCTACCTTGATACAACCAGACCTCTAAAGCCAGAGAAGCCATGTAGAGACCCCCGTCAGTTTACAACACCACTGGATCCAAAGATTTTTTTAGCCACTGGCCCGTGATTGTCCTGCATTTGGCATCATGCATGTGTTTTGTGAGTCTGAAGAGGACTTTATAGATTGGTATCAGATATATGGGATAATATGGGACTCAGGGGCTTGGACTGGACTGGGTTGAGATGCTTTCTTAATGTATAAATACCTTTTATATAAAAGTCTCTCTTATACACATATGAGTTTCTGTGGATTTGTTTCTCTGGTCTACTCAGACTAACACAGGAGTCATCATAAATGCATACTGAAGAATACCTGCACTTTTTATCATTGTGAACCAGATGATAGATCGAGCTAACGCAATAGTTGGCATATACCATTTACCTTTGAATTATTTCCATTTCAAATCTTGGTAGCGCCCTATGTGTCAAAGTAGGAATTTGCTCCATTAAACTTTCAATGGCTAACAATTTATTCCAAAGTTTCCTTTCCAGAGTGTTCTTCCAAGGAGATTCTGGGTTAACGTGAGTTTCCAGTATTTCCCGTTCTTTATCCGTTTGCATCACTCTCTGCTACATGTCACTAAATAAGTCTTTGCTACATAGTAAACATCATTCTTAGTTACCAACAATGAAAAAAAGGAACACATTGATCTATAGTATCATAATTAATACATTTTAAATGGGATTGTTTTGATTTTATAAATTAAGAAAATCCAGTTCACTCACACACTCTATTTACCCAATTTATCTGATTTTTCAACTGCAATGGAATATAATCAAACTGCTTCAGAGCTTACAGACGCCAATTCTCTCAGGATTTTAATTGTTTCTGGAAAACTCTATTTATCTTTTCAAAAACAGGCAGCACTTCAATTCTAGACAGCTTATTTTCACATAAAAATCATTTTCCTTATAAAAGTCTATTTTAACGGTAGGTTTGAGCAGCCCCCCCTTTAACTAGGGAATATAGATATTTAAGTCCCTCTTTTGTGATTTAATAATTACAATTATATGATTTAGTCAAGATGACAGATAATTTGTACTTCTATGTTCTAGTCACTCTTATAACTCCTCACCACCAAAGTAATTATTTTAAAAGCATGCAACTATATGCAATGCCAAATTATAAATTTGAAATCCTTTTTGGAGAACTTCTGGACAATCGACTAGGCAGAAATAATTTTAGCAGTGGCAGTTTTTATAAGTCAGTCCAGTGATCACTGCAAAGCACTGACTTCCTCTAGTGGCTGATCCTGTTGTCTACAAATGATGAATTTGGGGATTTTTTTTTCCTTCTGCCTTTTTAAATGTTAGCTAAGAAAAGAAAAAGATACTATTTTTATTTAAGAATCCTTTCTATAAATAATCTCTTAAAACTAGTAGAAATTCATTAGAAATATGAAGAGAACTATTGTTATTTGTTTTGGGTTTGTTTTTTTTTTTTGGTAATTTAAGCAGAGCCTAGATATATATTCTCATGGGACAGAGAATTATTTGTTAAATTGCCATACAGGATGTATTGCAGGAATGTATAACTCGCTCTCCAATTTAGAGTTCACACAGAAATTGATTTGAAATATTGACCAAAATATATCTGTTGAAGAGGTAAATAGCTTAACAGATGCAACCATTAATTACAACAAAATGCTTAGATATGAAAAGATAAAGAGCTCAGTTAATACTTCAAAAACAGTCACATGTACAGGAACTTGTGACATAAAGTGGCATATCACACATGAGGAAATCCTGGGTTATTCAGTAAATGGTATAATAAGAATTAACTATGCACTTAGGAATCAATAACAGGGAAATATGTATCCATAATTCACCACCTTTACAAAAAATAAATTCCAATCAGATTAAAGATCTAAGCATGGAAACTGAAACCATATGCAAAATCGCTGGCTGTGTTTAATATAACAAAATCTAAACTGATAAAGGATTGTATTTCAATGTTTAAAATTAAAGGATAACTTGAACTGTATAGATAGAAAATGAAATCATTAGTGGGAAAGATTTTTCAATGTATACAATTATATTATTATCTGTTTTGTGGTTGCTAGGTGCCGATGAGTCAATTATGATTCATAGAAAACTCATGTATGACAGAATGATATATACTGCCCAGATCTGCATTATGCTTACAATCCTTGCTATGTTTGAGCCATTGTGTTAATCCATTCCATTGGGTGTTTTTCTTTCTTCTTTTTTTAAATTAAAACTCTAATTCACCAAGTATGATTGCCTTCATGGTCTAATCCCTAATGATCACATGCCCAAAGTACTTGACGTGCAATCTCACCACTCTTGCTTCTAATGAGTACCTTGTGGTCCTTTTTCTGACACATATTTGTTCATTCTTTTGGAAAATTCTAATGTATTCAATATTCTTTGGCAAACTTAAAATTCAGAGGACTCAATTTTTCTTTGATTATTCATTAATTGTTTATCTTTTTCTTCTCTTATTTATTGATCTAGTTGAAAGTGTTACAGCTTGAGTCAGGTGTACTGTAGTTCTCAAGATGATATCTTTGCCTGACTTTTGTTGAGTTGTAAGAACTGAAAAACATTGAAGAACTGTGGAAAAAACTCAGTTTTAAAGAATGTATCCAAAGCAGATGGAAAAATACAGTAACTTTACCAAAAAGAATGGTTGTTTTTTTAATTAATAAATTTTTTATTGGGGCATATAAAACTCTTATCACAATCCATACATACATCAATTGAGCAAAGCACCCTTATGCATTTGTTGCCCTCGTCGTTCTCAAAATTCACCTTCCACTTGGGTTCCAGGAATCAGCTTGGTTTCCTTTTCTTCCCCTCCTTCTCCTCCCCGCTCCCCGCTTCCCCCTGCTCCCTTAATAGTTTATAAATAATTATTTTATCTTATCTTACACTGCTCACCTTCCCATCGTCCATCTCCCAGAGAGGAGGTCACACATAGATCTCCAAGATCGGTTCTCCCTCTCTACACCCCCTTCCCTCCCGGTGTCGCCACTTCCACTGCTGGTGTTGAGGGGTTCATCCGTCCCAGATTCCCTGTGTTTCCAGATCCCTACTGCACCTCTGTACATCCACAAGGTAGAATTGGGGTCATGATAATTGGGAGGGGAGGAAGCATTCAAGAACTAGAGGAAGGTTTTGAGTTTCATTGTTGCTACACTGAACCCTGAGTGACTCATCTCCTCCCCACTACCCCTTTGCAAGGGATGTCCAGCTGTCTACAGAATAAAAAATAATGCTTATGATGAAGTATATGCAATGCATTTTAAAAGTGATTTAACCATGGAAGTTTATGATATCTGAATACTTTATCAATAAAACTGCTAAAAAAAATAAAAAGAAACCAAACTTGACAAATGGTTACCCTGGGTGAAGGAGAAAGAGTTAGTTATTGTTTAGGGGACATTGAGTTTTTGCTAATGGTAGTAGGATAATTTTGAAAAGGATATTGATAATAGCTGTAAAACATGAACAGTATAATCAATGGCACTGAATCATACAAGTAGAAGCTGTGGAATTGGAGAATGTTTGGTTGTGTATATTTTGTTGTGGACAACAATGAGTACAAGGAAGGAGAAACTGGTCTAGAATTGAATGTGTTGCTAATTGTACAACTCTACTTGATATAATTGAATTGTGTGAAATGTGGATGAAGTGCTAATAAATCTGCTAAAAATAAAATTAAATGAAAATTATTTAAATAAAGAATGATTGTTGTTTGATTATTTCAAGAGGTAACCTATGATCAAAAATGGATCATGTTAACATGACTTCAATACATACAAATATGTTTCATAGAGTTTAGAATGCTTAATGTTTTTTCTTCTTTAAACAGTTTTATTGACATATAATTTATATATCATATAGTTTAACAGTTCAATCTTAATTAAAAAGTTATGCAATCAGTATCACATACAATTTTATGAGTTTTTCTTTCTTTTGCTCATTGTAGTTAACCCCCACTTCCTCCCAACCACCCCTGACATACCCAACAGAAACTTTTAATCCAGTTATTATCTCTGTAGATTTACCCATACTGAAATTCTTATGTAGATAATTATAAAACAGCAATGACAAAATAAAACAGATAAAATCCTCAATCTAAAAGAAAGTAGGAAACATTTAAAAGTGGAGGAAATCTTACATTAATCAAGGGAATAAATGATAGAGTACTATATTTTGACCTAACTGAATCTGTAATAATCTACTTTACAGTGCACTCTGTCTAGAAGCAAGGCTAATCATATGCCTGGACTGGTCAGAGAGGATTTTCTGGAATCATAATTTATATGGGGACGCTGCAAATGGATTTTGTGTTTTCACTTTTCTCTATAGCTTTCTGTAAGCAACACGCTTAGAATTTAAACTCTAATATCATTCACTCTTTTGGATTTGGATTTTATTATTTATAGTTATTGAATCACACAGGCTGGTGTGATTCTTCTATGTGACCTCAGCTGACACCTCATTTAGAGTTTCTTGTTTTAAGGAAAGTCTTTGAGACCTTAGGAGCTACTCCTCCTGACCACGGTGCAGCATTTGGCTTCTGTACCACACATGCATCGTCAATGATCTCTCCATGAGGGCAACTTTTGATTGGTTTGTGTCCTAAGATCTACTTGTCCTTACATTTGGGTTATCACTAAGTGCAAGCACAAATCCATTCATATAGTTATGTTTTATCAATACCCCTTCTTTACTTCAGATACAACATTATCATTTTATTGCAGAACATAACGAATCATCCCCATGGGGCATATGTTAATTCTATACATTTTAAGGAAAATGTAAATACTCTATTGAAGTGAATAAAGAACCTAAACCATAAAAACACAGAGGAAGACATTTAAGTAAGCAATATGTTCTTATAAGATATTATTATTGATAATAATTTGAGGATTTTATTTGTTACATTTGGCATTCTTTTATACAACAATGTCTCTGAAGGCCAATAAAGGACATAAGTATTATTGATAAGAAGCAGAAGGAAAGATAATGAAATGCACTGTAAGTGAATGTGTAAATCATTTTAATATTCAAGGAAATCAATCTAGCAATTATTATTTGATTTCCAACTACTTATGCCCTTATGTCTATTAATTTAATTTGAGGAATTGACCAAGTTAAATGTTGTACTACTATTCAAAGATGTTTTTGTAAGGTTTTCTTGGAAATATTGTTTAAGGAATTCATATGTTGAGAAAAACAATTATATGCTCATTAAGAGTGTTTGATTTATCATTGGCAAACCACTGAAAAACATTTTCTTAAAGAGTTTAATGATGCTTTGTCTACATAATCCACATTTTCCTCCACCCATTGTGGTGTGTTTGGTCATTAAATATAGAGAAATATTCCTATACTAGAAATGGACAAAGTACTCTGATTTTGCTCCACTGAATGGAGAGAGTAGGACTCTGCCAAATAACTATGCTGAAATGCTGCATTTTTAAAATAAAGAAAAACTTCATGTTCTCTTAACATATTACAGGTATATTTCTTTTCTATGCAGTCCAGATAGTTAAAAATCATAAAACTGCAATGAGTGAAAGAATGTTTGCTTTTAAATCATTATATGGAATATAGTACTGTATTATTTTAAATATGTTGTTAGTAGTTTCCATTGGGTTAATTCAGGTATGCTGTGTTAAAGAGTAGACTGACCTACCAGATTTTTTTCACACCACTGCTGGTTCGGTTTCAACCAACACATTGTGGTTAAGTGCCTAATTGTTGCATTCTGATCTGTTCTTCTCTCATACTGGATGCTCCCCCAGTAGCCCTGCACAGTGTGTTTCTTTCACAATCAGCTTTCCTACCTCCACCCTTGCTGCCCACAAGAACCTAGCACAAAGTACTTGAGCTGCCCTCCAAAGAAATAATCCTGGCTGTCTAGAAAGAGAGTAAGCCACAGTGAGATAGAAACACTGCACAATCCCACAGTACAGTTGGCTTTAGATATTCCTTACATCATTCCTACTAGCCTCTGCGAGAGAAAACTCAGGACTCCTGGCCTCGAACCAAAAAATTTTGGTTCCACCAAAATGACACACAGAAAACAACCCACATCAGCAACAATTATAAGAAATCAAGAGACACAAAACACAATGTCTGCAGAGGACCTGAATCTAGCAACATATAAAAAAGAATCAGAATTTGAATGGACACCGATAGAAACTTTCAGAATGCTGCTTAGAGTGATAGAGGATATGAGGGAATCAATCGAGAAAAAAGATGAAAAAATAGAGAGGGTACAGTCCACATACCAAAGGGAAATAAAGAGTTAAGAGACAATGCAACAGAATCAAAGCATATGGTAAGAAATCTCACCAACAGTTTGGAAAAAGCAGCAGATCAAATCAGCAACCTCAAAGATAGCCAATCAGAATTCAATAAGCAGGAAAATCAATCAAAAAATGATCATCAAAGAAGCTGAAGTAAACTTGAGAACAATGAGAGATGCTCTGAAGATCATGCAAATAATTGGGATACCAGAACAAGACATAACGAAGAAATCAATAGCCAAAATAGCAAGGGAGTTACTGGAAAAAACTTTCCCAATGAGAATCACACAATCATACAGGAACCAGAGAGGATAGCAATTGGACTGAGCCACAAGAAGTATAAACCAAGGTATATATTAATCAAATTATTCATATTTGTGGAAAAGGAGAAAATCATAAAAGCATCTAGAGAAAAACATGCAGTCAGCTATGGGGTAATCCATTAAGAATATACTCAGACTTATCAGTGGAAACCATGGAGAAGAGTAGAGTGGAACAGCATTTTCCAAAAGTTGATGGAGAAAAACAGTAACCCAAGAAAGCTCTAGCGTTCCAAATTATCCATCAAAATAGATGAAGAGGTAAGAATTTTCCAAGGCAATTAAAAATTTAGTGAATATGTTAAAAATAAAAACTAGCACTACAAAAATTTCTTTCCAACTCTCTTGGACAGAATATCAACATCCACAGAGCACAAACATGAGAGCATAGCATAGCATAACAGAACCAGAAGTTAATATACTGAAAACAACACCATAGACATCTTTGACCCAATGGTTTAAAGAGGCAAGAATGAATACCCACATTCATACACAACACACTGCTAAAGCACGGAGGTGGAAAATGCCTAATGGAAAAGATGTGAGATGATAGCAAAGAATCCACAGATAGATGCAATGACTCTGAACATCAATGATCTGAATTCACCCAGTGAAAGATGAAGGCTAGCAGACTGGATTATGAAACAAAACCTAACAATCTGTTGTCTGCAAGAGACATATCTCAAGCTCACAGATAAAGATAGGTTGAGGATCATAATCCGGCAAAAAAGTATTTCAAGCTAATTAAAATTTTGAAAAATCAGGAATTGCAACCCTGATCTTTGACAAAAATTGATGTCAAGGTGCAGGATATAACACTAGATAAAGATTGGCACTATGTAATACTTAAGGGATCCAAAGACGAAAAGCTAATTAGAATAATAAATGTATGTGCACCTAACCAGAGACCCATGAAAATGATTCAATCAAATCCTTCAAAAGAACAAAACAATCACAGGATGAAAAATCAGAGTAGGAGACTTCAATACACCACTTTCCAAGAAAGGGCAGTGTGATAAAAGCTCAATAGAGAGGTTACAGAACTAAACTCTACAATTAGACAACTTGAGTTGATAGACACATTCAGAGCTCTCTATTCAATTTCAAAAAAATTCACATCATTTTCAAGTACACATGGCACATATTTGAGAAAAAAAAAACAAATGCTGGGACACAAGTCAAATTAAGTAAATTTAAACATATAGAGGGTACTCAGTCATCCTTCTCTGACCTCTACAGGAAATCAACAAAAGAAAAATACAATAAGGGAAAATATTTGGGAGCGGAATTATTTCTTCTAAAAAGGAGTGAGTAGTGGCACACACAAGAGATGAAATTAGGAAGTTACTAGAAACTAATGAGAATGGGAACACAACATACCACAACCTATGGGATACAGCAAAGGCAGTATCAGAGGATATTTGATAGTGATAAATGCGTGTATTTATGAAGAAGGGAGACTTAAAGTTGATTCTTTATCACAGAACCTTCAGCAGTTAGAACAGAGTCAAAAAATAATCCTTCTAAAAGCAAAATAAAAGAAATTATAAAAATAACAGCAGAGATCAACAAGTGGGAAAACAAGAAAACGATGCAAAATAAATGCATTAAATAGCTGGTTCTTCAAAGGATAATCAGAAGCGACAGCAGATGTCAATACCCTGCATGAGGGATGAAACAGGGGAAATTACAATAGAATATAATGAAACTAAAAGACTAATTGCACAGTACTACAAAGGTCTGTATTCCAATGAATACAACTTGAAAGACATGGGAAAATTCTTGGAAAAATCGACCCAGATTATCTCATATAGATATCAAGAACCTTAACAAACCCATCACAAATAAGAAATAGATAGGTTAGTAAAGAACTAGCAACAAAATAAAGTCCCATCCTAGATGAGTTCACAGGAGAATGCTACCAAACATTCAGGAAACAACTAACACCATTCTGCACAAGCTGTTCCTGAGCATCGAAAAGCAAGGTAAACTCCCAAACACATTCAATGAAGTTAATATAACACTGATATTAAAATGGGGCAAAGATCCCACCAGAATAGACAACTACAAGCTGATATCTCTAATAAACATAGATGCCAAAATCCTCAACAAATTTTTGGTCAATATAATACAAAAGTTTATAAAATAAATAATTCATCATTACCAGGTAGATTCATGCCAGGGATGTATGGATGGTTCAATATCTAAAACTCCATCAACGTTTTCCATCAAATTGACAAGTGAAAGGACAAGAACCACATGATGATATCAATGGACACAGAAAAAGCATTTGACAACATTCAACATCCATTCTTAATTAAGAGTCTCACAATGATAGGATTGACAGTTACCTCAATATAATACAAATTATATATGATAAACCAACAGTTACAATTCATGCATAAAATATAATAACATTCCCACTGAAAAAGGGAACCCGTCAAGGATGCCCCTTGTCCCCACTTTTATTCAATATTGTCCAGGAGGTCCTAGCTAATAACATAAGGTAATGGTAGAATATGAAATATATTCATCTGGGGAAAGAAGTGAAACTATAATTATTTGTAGGTGATATGATTTTATATATTGAGAACCCCAAGACTCCATATCCGGAGTGCTGGAAGCGATAGATGAATACGGTAGAGTGGCAGGACACAAGATCAACAAGCCAAAGTCAATTGGATTGCTATATAGAGCTGAAAGGATTCCAGAAAAAGACATCAAGAAGGTAGTACCATTCACAATAGCCAAGCGTAAATTGAGATATCTAAGGATATATTTAAAAACAACAACAAAAAGCCTGTACAAGAAAAACTTCAGAAAATTATTACAAGAAACTAATAGGGACCTTAACAACTGAAGAATATCCCATGCTCATGAATCAGAATACTAAAGATTGTAAAGATGTCAATCCTACATAAGGCACTATATAAGGTCAATGTAATCCCTATAGAAGTACCAGTGTCTTTTTTAAATAATGGAAAAACTGACTACCAACTTCATATGGAAAGAGAAGACACCCAAAATTGGCAAAGAACTCCTCAAGAAGAAGAATAAAGTGAGAAGGCATTCATTACCTGACTTTAAATCTTATTACATGGTCATTGTTGTCAAAACAGCATGTCACTGGTGTAATTGCAGATACATGGACCAAGGTCCAGGAGCGAAAAATCCAGAAATTAAATCAGCAGCACACAAACAACTGATTGTCAATAAGGGCCCCAAAGTATCAAATGGGCAGCAGATACCCATTTAACAATTGGTGCTGGAAACAATGGATATCTACCTGCAGAAAAATGAAGCAAGACCCTTACTTCACTCAATCCACAAGAACAAATTCAAGGTAGATCTCAGACCGCATAATAAAATCCCAAATGATCAGGATCATCAATGAGAAAACTGAGACAAAGCTAAGAACTTTACTGCTTGGAACACATGGGCTATCAGAAATAAGAAAGGATACACAAACAGAGGAAGATAAAATAGACAAGTGGGACATACTAAAGATAAAACACTTGTGACATCGAAATATGTTATCAAGATAGTAATATGAGAGCACACAAACTGGGAAAAATACTCAGCAATGACTTTTCAGACAAAGGGCTTATTAATAATATCTACAGAATCCTACAAGCTTACAATAAGAAAAAATGAACAGAAGATTCACAAGAGAGGAAAGCAGAATGACCAATAAACATGAAACAATGTTCCTGATCATAAGCCATCCGGGAAATGCAAATTAAAACAACTATGAGATACTACCTAACACCCACACCCACAAAGATAGCCCAATTAAAAAAACATCAGAAAGCAACAAATGTTGGAGGGGTGGTGGTGAGATAGGAACTTCCAATCATTGCTGATAGTCTTGTAGATAAGAACAATCACTGTGGAACATTACTTGACAATACCTAAAACAGATGGAAATCGAGTTAACTAACTTAAAACCCATTAATTCCACTACTGGGCACATACCCAGAAGCAATAGGAAACAGACGTCTGCACTCCAATGTTCATCGCTGTGCAGTTCACTACTGCCAAGAATTGAAAACAGCTTAAATTTCTATCAATAAATGAATGGATTAAAAAAACTTGTGTGTTTACACACAATAGAGCAGTATTCATCCCTCAAAAATAGTGGGGATAAGATGAAGCACCTCATCTTGTGGAAAGAGTTGGAGGTTATCATGCTGAGTGAAGTTAGCCAAGCACAAAAGGACAAGTATAACATGAGTCCACTGAGGTAAGTTCAAACAGCAGAATGGGCATTGGGGGAAATGCACCTATTGCGCGGTTCCCTGGCTGAGGACCAGATACTCTGGCAAAAGACAGACCAAACCCAATTATGCATATGTCATCCCCCAAAAAAAGTTGAAAAGACGCAGATAGAATCTGTGCCAAAAGATTTCTCTCATATGCCTATGGTCCACAGAGGAGTGGGTATGAAAAAGATGGCAATGGGGGAACAGAAAATGAATCCATCCAAGGGGAGGGCATTGTCTATGTCTGCACAGGAAAGGAAGGGAAAAGTAGACCTTGTTCTGGTGTGCCAGTCCGTAAGGGCAATGTTCCTGCTCTGAGCAGCACATTCACAGAGTGCAGGAGAAGTGCAGGGCCAGAGCCTAGAGACATGACATCTGCTCCCTAAATGACAGCTCTACAGAGGACAGCACTGAGTTCAGGCAGAGAGGCTGGTCTGACCTGACAACATGAGAGCAACTCTCCAAGAGGAGAGTGCAACAGACCAGCAGTGGGACCAAAGCCATGAAGTCCCTGAGCAATCTGATTGTGGAATTCTCATTCAAGGAGCAGTGCTTGGCACCTCATCTGAACTGATTGGAGTTACCCGCAAGAGGGTCACACAAAGTCTAAAGGTTAATGGGTGTGTGTGTAGGGTTGTGACTAGACTGTTCTATCCCTGTCTGCAGGAAGAGCAATGGGGACTTATCGGAGGTGTGCATGTAAGTAATGAATGCTGAGAATTAAAAGGGTATACATGTTCTTAGGTAAGTGGGTCCCAGGATATGGAACCCTGAAAGGAAAGGGGATTGGATTAATGGATTCTAACAGGGTCTGCTTGCTATTTTACAGGGAGATGTTCATCTACTCTGGGTCAGGATAATAGTTAAACTTGGAACTATTTGCATGTTCGTGTGTTTTCTTCTTTTTTTCTCTCGTTGTTTATCTATATAAGATAGGCAGGACAAGGAATCCCAAGGAGACAGCATGGGACTGATGGTTCTGGGAAGCATGGGAAGGGAGGAAGCGGGGTGAGGTGAGTGGTGAGCCAGTAATGATAGGGCCATTGGAATAGTGAGGGTTCTAATATTGATGGTGAGAAGGCTGTAGAGTTCCTGGTCATATTTGATCAATTGAAATGTATCCGGAGTGTTGAACGATGGGTAAACATAATAGTAGGGCAGGAGGAAAGAAAAAGAAGAAAGTAAAAGGTATATACATAGGTATAAATATAGATAATTATATATATATAATTATACAAAGAGGTGTATTTCCATAACAAGGAAGCAGAAGTGGCATTTTATGATACTCACCTTCCCAACAAATTTGGTGCATAAGTAAATGTGGTGAAGAAGTTGATGATGCCTGGCTATTAAAAGATAGCGTCTAGGGTTTTAAGTGCTTGAAATTAAACAAGGGCCATTTAGCAGGTAAGCAACAAAGCCCACATGGAAGAAGCACACCAGTTTGTATGATTATGAGGTGTTGATGGGAATAGGTATCAGAAATTCAAAAACAAGCAATCAAATTGATATGAAGGAGTGTGGCCAAAGTAAAGACCCCAAACCCACCTGTAAGGTCACTGGACAGTCCCTCACACAGGGGTCACCTGGAAGGGATGATAGATCCCGAGTGTGGTATAGTGCAGTTGAAACACATAACTATCCTCTAGTTCTTTAATATTTCTTTCCCTTACTCTTGTGGTCTTTGTTTTACCCCATTAATCTTGTTAGATCTGTGTATACATTTGTATAATTAAGATAATCCAGTGCATGAAAACCAATAGAGATAACCCATCAGAAACAGTAACAGGGAGTAACAATGCCCTAACAGTATGGGAAGAGGGGCTTGGGAGGAGGTGAGATGGAGCTGATAGCAATGATAACTGTATAACCCCATGACAGGGGAACAAATATTAGAATAGTAGGTGAACAGATACATTTGATGGTGTAAGGTACAGCTAATAATAATAATAATAATAATGGATTCTGGGAGGTAGTTGGAGGGAAAAGAAGGCTCCAAGAATTGATGTAATACCAATTGACATGATTCAAAAAGCTGATGAAGTACTGGAAGATGATATCAAAGAGTTCAAGAAGAAATAAAATGTTTTGAAACTGATGGTGGCAGCAATTGTACAATTTTGCTTTATCAAATTGAATTATGGATTATTATACTATATGTAAGAGTTCCCAATTAAATGATTATTTTAAAAGAATATATTAATTGTATTGAACACCAATGATAGAAGACCTGATGAGTGGCAAGAGGACATGAAGGTTATTGTTCACAAAGTAAGTAAACTGTCATTAAAAAGACAAGAAAGAAAGACAGAAAACCAGATCAGTGTGGATACCTAAAACGGCTTTAAAACCTTCCCTTAGATGTGAATTAGCTAAGGCAAATAGAAGAAAATGATGGCGTCAAAGAGCTGAGCAGACAATTTAAATACAGCTCAATACTGCTTGATTTGATTGAACTATGGAATTATACTATTTCTGTATTAAGTCTTAGGAAATGATTTTTAAAAAGACAAAACAAAATATTAAAATTAAATGTGCAAGCACCTAGAGTTAAGAACCAAAAAAGAGAAGACAGGCTCAGCATATCACACACTGAGAGAGTTGAAGAAAAGAATTCAAGTGTTACATTGTATGTTAGACAAGGTTCTCTAGAGAAACAAAACCAGAATGCTAATAATTCTATATATATATTTATATAGAAATTCTATATACATATTTATATAGATAGATATAGAGCATAAGAAATAAATAGTTAATTAAATTATAAAGCAGTACAAAGGGCTCAGAGCAACTCACTCCCCTGAAACAATTATGAGACACTGGCAGTCCTTCAAGTCTTGAGGGCTGCCAGGTAGTCTCTCCAGAGCAATTCAGGCTATCCGGGAACAGGCAACAAACAGAAAGGCAGGTCACCAACAGTCAGCCAGATGACAGGATCCAACAGTCCCCAGCTCAAGAGATGTAAATTCCAATAGTGTGGTGAAGCAGGTCTTGAAGGAACCTCAAATTACAGCAACACAGTCCATGAGTTAGGTGTCCCACAGGTAGTGTAGCTTGCAAATTGAGGCAAAGAACAAGCAAGACAGCCACACACTAGTCCAATGATCAAAGAACAAGAGACAAGAGAGGCGAGGCTCGCGGAGCCATTTATCTCTCTGCCCTTCAATTAATTCCATATGTGCGCATTGGCCATGTTAGCACAATAAATGTTAACTATCTCACATTGAAATATTGAAAGAGTCTGTGGCCAAAATATAGAATGATGGGGAAAGCATCAAAAGAAGTTAAAACACACAGTGACAGGGCTAAAAAATAAGTAGTCAATACTCATCATTTCTGGTGATAGCAGATTAGTAAGAATCAAAGGCACTGAAGGAAGAAATACAAGATGCACTGAAAGCATTAGCCAAAAACAAGGTTCCAAGAATTGATGTAATACCAATTGATGTGATTCAAAAGCTGATGAAGCCCTGGAAGAACTTCATTTGTCTATACAAAAAAAAAAAAATGGGGAAACAACTACATGGCCAAGTGAGTGGAAGAGATCCATATTTGTACCCATTGCAAAGAAAGGGTTACCAAAAGAATGTTCAGGTACAGAACAATACCATTGTAAAATTTTGTTGAAGATTAAGCAGTAACTATTACAGCAATACCTTGACTCGGAGCTACCAGAAGTTCAGGCTAGATTTAAAAGTGGAAGTAGAGCATCAGCTGGATGTGGTTGAAAGCAGCGAATACCAAAAAAAATTTTAAATGTTACTTGTGTTTTAGAGAGGTCAGGCACTCTACTGTGTGGACCATAAAAAAAACTATGGATACCCTTGAGAAGAGTGGGTATTTCAGAATATTTCATTGTGCCCATGCAGAAATTTTAAACTGATGAAGAGACCTTGAGTGAACTTAAGGTAATATGGTATGGTGAAAATTTAGAAAAGGGGCATTTCAGAGTAGTATCCTCTCAGCATGGTTCTTCGATCTGCATGCTGAGCAAATCACCAAAGAAGCTGGATTGCATGAAGTGTGTGGCAACCGAATGGAGGAAGCTTATCAACAACCTGTGATATGCAGATAATGCAATTTTACTAACTGACAATGAAAAGGCATGGAAGCATTTACTAGTATCTATCATGGATTGTAGCCTTCCGTATGGATTACAGCTCAATGTAAAGAAGAACAAAATCCTCACAAAATGTAAAGAAGAACAAAAGGACTGTGGTAGTTACATAACCTCATGGCGACTTGCAGGTATTATGAGTGAAGGGGTGGAGTCTGGCCTGTCAATCAGGTCATAGCCAATGATGCTCTGACCTTCTCATGAGAATTCTGGACACATCCTGTCTCTTGATTCGACCATCCGAAAACGTGGGTCACTCTCTCACTGCTCCACATTCCTGATGCCAAGGCACATGGAGCCATCATGCTTCCACTGTCTCCAGATTCACAAGACTTTCCATCCGACTGGTCTATGATCTTTCTGTATTCGACATCATTGCATGGTTCAGTGAGTCTAAGCAGGATGTTATGGTCTACAATCAAACATATGGGCCAATATCGAATTCATGGACTTGATCTGTACTTGAATGTTGTTTTAATATACAATTACTCTTTGATATAAAGCTCTTTCTTACACATATATGACTGTCCCTGGATTTGTTTTCTCTAGTCAACTCGGTCTAACACGCAGACCAAGAGGTAACGTGATAAATGGCAAAAAGATTGAAGTTGTCAAGGATTTTTTTCTTGCTTGGTTCAGTATATTTATAATAAATATAAATAAATTTAATAAATACAATAAAAAGGAAGTTAGTAATATTTTATGAAAAACTCATTAAGGAATTAGGAACAGGTCTGCACAGAAGTGATAATTTTTATTCATTTCTATGACTGCCAAAAATAATTTTTATTACTTTTCTCCTAATGATTGTCCTTTTAGAAAGAAAATCAACTACTTAAGCTTAACTCTTTTCCATTACATATGTTGATTTTTTTGTATGTATTTCCAAAACGATAAAAATGGAGCATGAATCTATTTTCATTAAATCATTTTATAAAATAATAGTGCTGAGTTCCTATTCATCATTGTTGTATTTGTGTAAATTGCTGAATTCATTCATCCTTTTTGTTTTACAAGAACTTTATTTGGTTTTGGCACAGATTCTTCGTTCTTTCTTTTTCCAATGTCTACAAAACCATCTGTGGAAGCACAAATCCCACACACATGTGGGAACTTTTGGTTTATGAAATGAAGAAAGTCCACAAAGAAAATTGTAATGTCAACTTTATAATTCAAAACTAAATCATCTGCCAATTTGGTTAATTTTATTTTGTATTCATTTGCATGCATTCTCTCTATTACAACTATTGACTAAGTTATTTCCTGTGTGGTAGACTAATTGGCCTGGAAAAGGGTCGTATATCAGAAATGTTTGCCTGACTAATTTGTCTGCTTAGTAAATGATTATGTCCATTGTCTACATAATAATTGCTTAAGATTCATTTGCATACACAACAAAATCTAGAGAAAAAAATGAAGAACACTCAGGACATCCATAATACATTTTCTAGACGTACTTAGAGTGATTACACCACCAAAACAAATACAATTCAGCATCTAAGTGTTTTGTTGTTGTTGTTGGGGAGTTGTTGTTTGTTATTAATCTTCAGGAAATATTTGATCCTTTGCTTTGACAATTTCTCTATTGCATTATTCTATTATGTCTTGTTTATTACTATCAACTCTTTATATTTTAAGATATAAGCCATCTATATTATTCACAGATTCTGCATTTACAAATTTTCCCACTTTAAAAATTTTGTTTATAAATACAAAGTCAATATTTGCAGAGCTTTTATGGTTATTTGTAGAATACCCAATGTGGCAAGAAAAATTGAATTCTAGGCTGCACACATTCTCAGATAAAATTGATCCAAATAATACTCTTTGTTTAACTTTCATACTATAAACAATGTATTTTCCACATTCTACTCAGTGACATGTTTTCCCCTTTGGTAATTTTTGATGTTTAAAAACACCCAAACTTTGGCATGTTATCATGTCAGAACCGTCTCAGGAAAAGAATATAAAAGTGGAAGAGCATCAGAAAGGAGTACTTTCTAGGAGGTAGATTCCCAAGGTACCTGCAACAATGGGCTCAAACACAACAGTTGTGAGAATGGTGCAGAACTGGGTGGTATTTCAACTTGTTGTACATAGGGTCTGTCTGAATAACAATGTATTCAACAGCCTGTAACAGTAGCAACAGTAACAGTTTAGTATTACAATGCTTTCTAGTGTTTCAAAGTACAACCATTTAAAAGTGCCTTGGGGAGAAAATAAGTTTTACATAGTATTTAATGTTAATGAGTCATGATAAGTGTGGTTGTTACATAATTTCATGTCAACTTGATAAATAGAGTGAAGGGGTGGAGTTTAACCTGTCAATCAGGTCACATCCTGATTATGCATCCTGATGGGCGTGACCTTCTCATGAGAATTATGGGAACTTCCTCTCTTTCTCCCTGGAGAAAGGCCACATTCTCTTCCTCTGCTTTGTCTTCCAGTGTACAAGCCAAGCTGAGAATTACTGAGCCCTGCCAGAGTCTCTCTCTCTCTATCTCTCTCTATCTCTCTTGCTGCTTCCCTTTCCTGTTGAAGATTCACACTCAGAGAGCTGTAGGAGCCATGTGAAGACGTGAACCATCATTGAGATAGATCCATAATATTTTACACCCACTGGCCTGTGATCTCCCTCCATTTTACATCATTGCATATGATGGTGGTGTGAGTCTGAGGAAGGATTTATGGACTAGTCTAGGACATATAGGCTCATATCAGAATTATGGATTTGATCTGGAGTGGACTAGGGCATTTTCTTACTATACAGTTCTTTGACTTACATTTTCTTTGATATGCAGTTCTATCTTATACATATATGAATGTCTCTAGATTTGTTTCTCTAATAAACCTGATCAAACACAATATGAAACATTTGGAGAAACCCTATGTGCATCAGTGTCCAACTGTGCTCCATATAGTTCTCAGTGTCTTATATAGACTTTTAAGTCCTTCATTCCTGGTGCCCCTATATAGATTTAATCTCTAATCTTTCTATTAACAGATGAGCATGTTAACTGCTTATACCACCTATGGACTAGGAAGAAGGGATGTACTATTTTGTATATGAGATCACTTCAAAAAGTGCTAATGTAACATCATGATGACATTATGAAAGAGAATGAAAATTAACTAAATATTTAAAATTCACTGAATATATAAGCACCACCATTTTTAAAATCATATGTATGCTAGTGGGCACATTGGTTAAGTACTTGCCTGCTAACCAAGAGGAAAGCCATTCAAACCCACTAGATACTGCAAAGCTTTGTTAGTTTGCTTCTGTAAAGATGTGCAATCTTGTAAATTCTTAGGGAAGTTCTACTCTGCCCTGGAGGCTCATTATGAGTAGGCATTTACCTAGATGGGCTTAGTTTTCAAGTAGTTTCCAAATGAGAATTATCTGACTATCATGACAAGGAAACAAAAAAGTTAAAATGGAAACATTTTATTTGTATTAATTGTAATAGCAAAATGTGTATTCACTTTACAACCTTTCAATTTCTTAAAGTTGAAATCCATCAGAGCACCACATGAGGGCATCGCAAAATTCTTAGTGCAAGGTTATAGCCAAGTATATATCACGATAGTGCTATTTATAGCATACTAAACCAAACAATCCCAACTAAATGTTCATAAACCTTACCTCTGACCTCATCTTACTTTAATGTTTCTCATGAGTGACATTAGGATGCTGCTAAGAATAAAGGGTTAAGGAATGGATACAAATATATATATAGTGTATAAGTAAACATATACAACCATATAAAATATATAGATATGTGTACATGTTGTGTGTTTTTGCCTGTCGTCTATGACTTACGATGAACTTTTATGTAACAAAAGAAAAGGTTTCTCTACAACATCTTCAGGATTGTTTTTTTCCCCTTTTTTCTTTTTTTTTTTCCTTTTTTTAACCCTAACCCTAACCCTACAGGATTGTTGATATAATTGAATTCATTGTGGCTACTATGCCATTCAACTAATGGATAATTTACCTTCTTTTATAAATGATTGTTATTGGGTTCATACAACTTGTATCACAATTCATACATGCATCCATTGTGAAAAGCACATTTGTACATTTGTTGCCATCATTATTTTCAAAATGCTTTTTTTCTACTTTTTGCCCCTGGTATCAGCTCCTCATTTTTTTCTCCCTTCTCCTGCCACCCTCCCATCTTCATGAACCCTTGGTATTTTATAAATTATTATTATTATTTCATGTCTTACACTGATGAAATTCTCCCTTCACTCATTTTTCTTTTATCTGTCCCCTGAGAGGGGGTTATATGTAGATCATTGTGCTTGGTTCCCCCTTTCTTTCTCCAAATTCCCCTTCCCCTCCTGGTATCACTACTCTCAATGTGAGTCCTAGGGGATTTATAGGTCCTGGATTCCCTGTGGTTCCATCTTTTATCTGTACCTGTGTACATGCTCTGTTCTACCCAGATTTGTAAGGCAGAATTGTGATCATGATGTGGGGTAAGGGGGAGGAAGCATTAAGAAACTAGAGGAAAGTTGTATGTTTCAACTGCACTTTGACTGGCTCATCTCTTCCTTCTGCCCCTTCTATAAGATGATGTCCAATTGTCTACAGATGGACTTTGGGTCTCCACTCGGTACTCCCCCACATTCACAATGATATGACTTCTTGTTCTGGGTCTTTGATGCCTGATACCTGATCCCATAGACACCTCGTTATCACACAGGCTGGTGTGCTTCTTCCATGTGGACGTTGTTGCTTCTCAACTAGATGGACACTTTTTTATCTTCAAGACTTTAAGACTGCAGAAGCTACATCTTTAATAGCTGGGCACCATTAGCTTTTTAACCACATTTTTATCCACCCATTTTTGTTTTCAATGATGGTGTTGGGGAGGTGAGCATCTCAGAATGCCTAGTTATTAGAATAAAGTGTTCTTGCATTGTGGGAGTACTTGAGTAGTGGTCCAATGTCTGTCTGCAACCTTAATACTAAACCTATATATATATATATGTACATGGATCTATTTCCTTATCATATCTAAATATATTTACATACGCACATGCCTATAGTTAGGTCTCTATGAAAGCCCTTTGCCTCTCAGTTCTTTCCTCTATTTTCTTGTACTTTCCTTTTGTCTCACTATCATGTTGAGCCTTCATATGGATTTTAGTAATTCGATTTACCTTCTTTTAATTCATTTTCTAGCCACTATTTTCCTATGATGATATCCCCATTGGGTAATTCTTGTCATACTTGTTTCTAAATTCATTCAGGTTGTATTTCTTCTGAGAAAGACTTATTCAATTTTCTGATGGTGATACCATATTCATTATATTTCAAAAACACAGTTTAAATGCATTAGTTCTTGTTCCATCTTTATAGGTTTCTAACTTTTGCATGTATGATCATAAGTGAAAAATCATAACTACTAGGATTCCAGTTCATACATGCACAAGATTATTTCAAACCAAATATGTTTAAGTATACCAGTTTCAAAAGTGGATGGTTGCAGACAAGTTTTTTCAGAAGTACTCTTAATTTTGTTAGGATAATGTCAAATAAATAAATGGCTCCAATTAAGGGCATCTGTTGGGCCACTTAATCTCAAGGAATAAAAGCAAGCTTAGAAAGTTATGTTGATTGTTTTGAAGAATTCTAAAGAATGAACAGAATTTCCTCCCCTCTTTTTTCCTCATAACATAGTATGATCACAGGAACTTATTTTGAGGAAGTTGTAAGTATATTCAGAACTGAATTGGTAAGAAAAGGCAGAGAAATTACACTTAGCAATTTTATGCCATCATGATAATGTGCCTGATTGTTTTTGTGGGAATTGTTATATGAATATTCAATTGGGAAATCCTACTTTATTCACCTTAAATCCTTAAGCTTTCACCTACAGAAATCTTTCTGTGTTTCCTCAGGTTAAAAGAACATTTATAGCAGAACATAATTTGAGTCTCTTGGATTCCAAAAATGCCCTTAGGTTGTGGTATAATGAAAGGAACACTTGTGGGAAGTGTTCTTTGGAAGTGCTCCAAAACCAAACCGAACTCATTGCATCCGGAGCCCCTGTGGGTTTCCGAGACTGTGGCTGTTTATGGGAGTAGAAAGCCCAGTCTTTCCTTGAAAAGCCACTGGTGCCTTCCAACTGCTGAACACGCAGATCACAGCCCAGTACACAACCACTACATCACGAGGACACCTACACCTATGGGAAGCATTAGAGAGAGGACATATCACCTACAGAATGGTATAGGCCTAGCGAGGGGATATTTCAAGAAACAATGGCTTCATGTTTTTGTGTTTCTATTTTTAAAAAGCTTATGTGATTTTACCGCAAAATTTGACCTCTCTTGTATATGGTGATTTAACAAACCATTGCTTGGGTCAGGACCACTTTTTTCACCAAAGTAGCTCCTTGCTTTATTTAAACTGTGTAAAATGTTGAAAGTAGATTTGTTTAATGATTCCTTGACTCCTTTATTAGGAGATTTTGGTTGTTGACTAAGTACACTGGAATCAGTGATCATGTTGGCATCTTTATTTTAAAATGTCCAATTACGTAAGCCACAGTTACTTATGTTTACTGAAACTGTTGTTAGGTGTTATTGAAATGGTTCCAACTCATACCAACATAAAAATGAAGTGAAGCAATGCCTGATTGTCTACCATCATCACAGTTACTTCTCTGTTTAAATCAATTGCTAAATCTATTGTTATCAGTACATCCCACAGTCTTCCTCTTTTTCACTGACTTATTCTTTACCATCCTGTTATCTCTCTTCAGAAACTAACCTCTCTTTATAACGAACTACTCCTTGGTGGCATTGTGGTTATGTGTTGGGCTACTAACTGCAAGGTTAGCCGTTTGAAACCACCAGCTATTCCCTGAGAGAAAGAGGAGGCTTTCTGCCAGGAGACAGAGTTACAGTCTCAGAAACCCACAGGGACAGTTCTATCCTGTCACTAAGAGTCAGAGTCAACAGAATCAATGACAGGGAAATTAGAATTTGGGGTTTTCTACTTTACCATCAAGACATCCTTCTTCAAGAGCTAATCACACCTGATAGTACACAAGATGGAATCTGATTATCCTTGCTTCAAAGGATTATTCTAGATTTATCTTTTTCCAAAACAGATTTGTCTGTTATCTTGTTATTCATAGTATACTCAATATTCTCCACCAACACTGATGTGTCTCGACAGTAGGTTTTGTACTGGAAAGTGAGATTCCTCCCACTTTTGTTCTTCTTCAGTAGAGAATCTCTTTTCTTTACACATGAAGTTGCTCTTTAAAGAATGACTTTGAAATCTGGATCAGGGATATATTATATATGTAGACTGCCTTCTATAGTATTAACATTTTCACAATATTAAATCTTCTTATTCATGAGGGTGGTGTGTTTTTTTATTTATACAGCTCTCTTTTGTTTTCTTGTGGTAGTGTCTTAAAGTTTTCTTTTGTATTTAAATAAAAACATCTTTTCCCCCATTCTGATTATATTATCCCTAAGCATTACATAATTTGTGTGTTTACTAAAATGGGTATCATCTTGATGATCTTCTTTTCAGAGTTCTCTTTGTAAAGGAAAACAACAGGAGTTTCCATGTCTATTTTGTATGCTGCCAATTTCCTGAATCTTTAAATTCATCCCAATAATGATCAATTCTTATTGGTTATGTATCCATTTATTCCCTCCATTACCTTTTGATGTTTCCTCTTTGATTCAATTTTTTCCCAATAGAAACTTCCAGTATTATATTACAAGGTTTGGACTTTTCTTAATTTATTTAAGTTAGAGGAATATTGAGTGTGTTTTTCCACATTTGGTTTTTTAAGAGCTAGGCTTTACATATTATGTTACATTATGTTCATTTACTTTTCACAAGAAGGCCTTTGAAATCTACATTCTGCTTTTATTTCATCATTTTTGTATTTATTTTCATTAATCTACAGTGATCATTAGGTTCTGTGCCAACATGGCTGGGCCAGAATTCTCCCATGATGTGATCTAACATAATGTAATCATCTTCATGATGTTCTGTAAGCAATAAAGCACTTGTGGGAAGATTGAGTTGGAGTTGTTTTCAGGTTCAATGAAATCATTGCTGACTCACAGTGACCCGATGTACAACAGAAAGAAACACTGCCTGTTCTTGCATAATCCCTCAATTGTTCTTAAATTTGAGCCCACTGTTGCAATCACTTGTCAATCCATCTGAAAGATTGTCTTCCTATTTTTACCTGCTGTTCTACTTTACCAACAATGATATCCTTTTCCAGGGACAAGTCTCTCCTGATAACTTTTCCAAAGGACATGAGATAAAATAAATACCCCCATAATTTCAAAAATTATTCCCAAGAACAACTATAGACAAATCTGAGAGAATCATACAGGATTTCACCACACAAGATCCAATAGGATCATTGTATCATTCAAAACCACACAATTTGAGAAAGAACAAAAATCCCAATAAAACAAAACAAAAGATAAAAAATCAAATGAAAACACCACAAAATGACAGCAAAAAAGCTAAATATATCAATAAGGAAACTGAATGCCAATGGACTAAACGGACACATCCAAAGAAAGAAAGTAGCAGTCTGGATTAGAACACAATAAATACCAATCTACATGCTTTCTACAAGAGACACGCTTTAAACTCATAGGCAAAAATAATAGACAACTGAAGTCCCCCAAAATCTAAAAAGTCATTGACAACCACAAAAAGAAAGAGTGTCAATACTTATTTCTGATAAATAATTTCAAATGAAATAACAGTGAGGGACAGGATTGATCATGACATAATTATTAAAGAAATACTATACCAAGATGTCTTAATGATAATCAATATATTCATGCCCAATAAAAGACCCTCCTTATAAATCAGTCAAATCCTCACAAACTGAATAAATAGAGAGCACAATAATAGTAGTAGAATAATTTAATACACCATTCTCAAGGAAAGACAGAGTGTCAGGAAACTCAATTAAAAAGAAAACCTAACAAAAAAACAGAATAACTAGACATCTCTATACCTAGATTTATAAAGAGTACTTTACCTGACAAAGACACAAAATTCAGTATTTTCCAGTGCATATGAACATACTCTGAAATAGTTCACATATTGGCCATGAAGTAATTCTTAGCAAATTAAAAAATATTGAGATGAGATTCTGCACTCTATTTTCTTAGATCATAACACTATAAAACTGAAAATCAATAATAGAAAGAACAGAAACATAATGGTAAGCACATGGAGTCTCAACAACATACTTAAAAACAACTGAGTAAAATCAAATAAAGCATGAAATTATGAAATTCCTTGAAACAAATCAGCGTGAAATACAGCATACCAAAATCTTTGGGCAAGCAAAAGCAATTATCAGAGGGCAATTTATAACAATCAATGCACACATGAAAAATACAGAATAAATCCAAAATCAATACCTTAACACAATATCTCCAACAATTAAAACAAGGGTAACTACATAAACATTCCAACAACTGTAGACAAGAAATCAAAAAGATTCAGGCAGAAATTAACTAACTGGAAAACAGAAAATCAGTGGGAAAGAGGAACAAGACAATAAGTTGGTTCTTGGAAAGGATTTTTTAAAAATTAAAAAAAGCTGGTAAACTTAAGGGAAAATAAAAAGAAGATGCATATATCTAGAATTACAGATAAAAAGGACAAAGTTCAAGCTGATCCAAATATAATACAAAGAATAATAACACTACTATGAAAGACTATACTACAATAAATTTCACAGTCTAGAAGAAATGGACAAATACTTAGAAATATAGCATCTATCAAAATATACAGAGACTTATATTCAACCTCAACAGGCTCATAACAAAATAAGAAATAAATAAGGTCATCAAAAACTTCCTACTTAGAAAAGCTTCAGGGCTTCACAGGGTTACTTACTCAGTATTGAGTGAAAAATAGCTCTATACAGACTATCCCAGAATATAGTACACAGGGACAATAAATTCTAAAACATATTCAATGAAGCAGTCATAACCCTGATACCAAAACCAGGCAAAGACTCAAAAGTAAAGAAAGCTACATACTGATATCCCTCACGATTATACATACAAAAAAATTCAACAAAATTCTGACCAATGAAACATAACATATGAAAAATAATAATTCACCATGGCTAAGTGAGATTTATACTAGTGGTGCAAATATGGTTCAATATAGGAAATACAATGAATGTACTCTACTACAAAAAGAAGACAAATAATTATAACTACATGATCAAGTCAATAGATGCATTGGCTGAATTAATAGCACTATAAATAGAATTACTAAATGCTTCATTGGAATGATTTATAATGTTTTACAATAAAATTATGTTATCTCTAAAATGAAGCAGGGACTATACGAAACATAAGATACATGAATGCATTTGGGGTTCCTACTTAAACACAACCCTGGTCTAAGCACAATCGGTTCCTATGACATGGCTCTATTCGATATTCATCTCATGAAAATATCCCTGAAGATATGGGTGCTATAGAAAAGTGTGGTGAAGAAACAAGATGATGTCCAGCTATCAGAAAGACTAGCATCTGGGGTCTTAAAGGGTTGTCGTCCAACAAGCAGCCATCTAAATGAGGTGTCAATTAAGTCCACATTAAGAAGAACACAGTCTAAGTGATCCAAGGATTGTAAATAATAGAATCCAATCAGAAGGAAATGACTGTATCAGAAATGAAATGATGAGCACCTGATGTGCAGAAGGTTATGGATGACAGTGGAATCCCAAAATCCATTTGCAGGTTTCCCACATTCAGTAAGTCGTTAGTGAACATCTTCTGTCCTTAGTCTGGGCATATGAACAGCCTTGCTATCACGCAGAGATAGCGCATGCATCTTCATTTCATGTTTGATCGATTCCAGGCTGTAGATGTTTGAAAATTCTTCAATGTCTTCCTCACTAACATTAGTGGTAGGGGGCCCTGGTGTCATAGGGGTCACATATTTGTTGGATAATGATAAAATCAGGATTTCTCAGCCACCAGCGGCTTTACAGGAGAAGGAGGAGACTCTCTACTCCAGTGAAAAATTACAGTCCTGGAAACTCACAAGGGAAGTTCTGCTCTTTACTATATGGTTGCTAAGAGTTGTAATTAATTCCATGACTGTGAGTTTGATTTTTAGGTTTTTAAAAAATACATTCTTTATGATTGGAGCATAAATTGAATAATAGTTTCATTGACTGGATTTCCTTGTATCAAGATAGTATCCTGTCATAATAGCACTGTACTTCAAGATAGGTCTTGAAGTAGACCAACAAATTCTTTTTGAAGAGTGCAATGCCTTGCCACTTGAATATATTCTTCTCAGCAGAGTGAACCATAGTGGTCAATATCTGCTCAATATTTCCTGAACAATTCAAACTGGGCAATATCTGCTATTTTCAGCTCACTAATGCCTAGGATATTGATTTTTATGAATCCCATTTTGGTTTTGCCACCTTCTAATTTTCCTAGATACATACTTTGTACATTCTAATTTCAAATTATTAATAAATGTTTCAGCTGCTTCTTCTCATTTTGCATCATGCCTAATTAGCAACTGAAGGTCCCAAAGGCTTTCCTCCATCCCCATCTATTTCATTATGGTAGACATTCCTTGGAAAAGGAAGCTCATCCTTTGTCATATTTTTAAAATCATTTTATTGAGGCTCATACAACTTATCACAATCCATACATGCATCAATTGAGTAAAGCACCCTTACACATTCATTGCCCTCATTAGTCTCAAAATTCGCCTTCCGCTTGGGTTCCTGGAATCGGTTGCCTTTCCTTTTTTTCCTCCCACTCCCTCCCTGCTCCCCTCTACCTCATGAACCCTTAATAATTTATAAATTATTATTTTATCTTCTCTTACACTTCCCGGTGGCTCTCTTCACCCATTTTCCTATTGCCCATCCCCCTAGAGGAGAGAGGTTATGTGTAGATCCCCGAGACCATTTCCCCCTTTCTACCTGCTCTTCCCTCCCATTATTGCCAATTTTACAGTTGGTCCTGAGGGGTTCATCTGTCCTAGATTCCCTGTGTTTCCAGATCCCAACTGTACTGTGGTGCATCCTCTGGTCTAACCAGGTTTGCAAGGTAAAACTGGGATCGTGATAGTTGGGCGGTGGGGGGCGGGGGAGGAGGAAGCGTTTAAGAACTAGAGGGAGGTTGTGAGTTTCATTATTGCTACACTGAACCCTGAGTGACTCATCTCCTCCCCACTACCCCTCTGTAAGGGATGTCCAGTTGTCTACAGATGGGCATTAGGCTCCCATCATGCACTCCCCTCTTTCACGATGATATAATTGTTCCCCTGCCTTTGTTGCTTGAAACCTTGTCCCATCGGCCCTTCATGATCACACATGTTGGTGTGCTGCTTCCATGTGGGCTTCGTTGCTTCTGGGCTAGATGGCCGCTTGTTTCTTTCAAGCCTTTAAGTCCCCAGACGCTATATCTCTCAATAACAGGCACCATCCACCTTCTTCACCACATTTACTTATGTACACATTTGAATGCCTACTGATCTGAGAGGCTCATCTTCTGGCACAACCTCCAATAATCTTCTTCTATTCATGAGATTTGCTGTAAACGACAATGTTTCAATGTTATTATAGGGTTCTCAGTGACTAATTCATCTGAAGTGACATGCTATTCCATTTTCGTTGTCCATTCTTAGTATCTAAGTTCTCTTGAAACCTTTAACGTTAGGTGATCCGTCGGTTATTTTAAAATAACTTGTATCATCATAGCAACACAGAAGCCACTAAAGTATGACAAAGTGATAGAAACGGTGATGTGAAAATTTAGTTCATCTTGTATTAACTTTGACATCATATGTCTTGCTAAGTCCTTACTTTCAGAAGTGAATGATTTAACATCCTAAAATATATTTTTGCATGTTATGCATTCTGGCTCTAATTACACTGTTTATTAACATGAACCTTCTATCTGACAGCTGGTCTATAGTGTATACATACTTCTTAAACTACATGTAGATTTTATTCACCATCTGTCAGTTTGTAATCTTTGGACAATTCAACATGGGAAAGCAATCACTAAGAAAGAACATTATGTTTGATAAACAGTGAGCAAAGAGGGCGACCCTCAATGAGCTAGATTGACACAATAGCTACAACATGGGCTCAAACATATCAATGAGTGGGAGGGTGTTAAGATTCAGTTCTTCTTGACAGAGAAAGTCTCTTTTAGTTGGAGCCAACTTAGTATTGATTACCAAGAATGTCGATAATGGATGTTTTTGTAGGGAGAAATAGAATATTTATCAAGAATATTTGGAATAATTATCAGGTAACTTGATTTTGTAGATTTATTCTCTAGTTATTCTCCCCACTAGAATATTGAAAATAATATATATTATAAAATTTTTATAGCTATTTCCCATAACAATGGACTCCAGCACACTAACAATGTTGAGAATGATGCATAGGAAAGAAAAGAAAGAGGAAATATGTTTATTATGTGAATTACATTTGCATGATTAAGCCATAACATCATTTATCAGTTTCAAACTATTCATAAGCCACTGGAACTTTCTCCATATTATATATATGATAACATGTAACACCATGACTTTTGTGTCTGAATGTGCAGGAGGGGGAGTCTACTCTCCAAAAGGTATAAAATAAAAAAAATGAAAGTGAACATCTTATAGAAATTTAATATGAACAACCCTTTTCAGCAGCATAGTTTTAAAAAATAGATTAGTCATTGCTTCTATTATAATTAATAAAAACAAAACAACAGTGCAGTAGAGAGGTCTCAACACAAAACTTGTTTAATAGTCAAGTACTTAATTATTGCATACCCATTTATATAGAGAGACTTAAAAGCTTGTGGAAATGTTTTATTTTTAAATCCATTTTGAAAGCACCCTTGTGTGTGTATATACTTTTTTCCCTAATACATGATAATAATTTATACTATTCATACTTTTTGTTTTACAGTTTGAAATTTTTTCAGTATAAGCCAATAAAGGGGCTTCAAAAATTTCCTGGAAAAAATATCTTTTAGTTTCATTTTTCCAAAAAATTTTGAATCCCACTGTGGGTGTTTTAAATATTTTAAGTATTATTATTTTTCCCTTTTAATTTTTTGTTATTTTGAATAATAATAAGCTTCCTATGTGGCCTACAATAAAAAAAATTACTAGTCTGTACAGTAATTCTCTTGGTGTCATTCACATTCACCTGATATTTGAGAGCAAAGCTTTGAAATGTTTTTTAAGAAGGGTATAATTCACTTAGCCAACAGCCTCTCCACCATTGAATGCATGATTGAAGCAAGAAAAGTGGGTTAAGAGTGAGGCAGAACCTTATCTTATCACAAACAAGGGAGTGGGCCTTAAATTTCACATCAAGGGGATTTGCTATAATGTGAAAAGGAAGTCAAAACCACTGATGTGGCATTGGGATGATAAACCGTGGGAAAAGGAAAGTCTAGAGGAATGAAAACAATATTTTAAGCAGCTCGTTAGGTTGGAATATGCCTTCTACAAATTCCCTAAACCTACCCCACCCTGTCTAGTCTTCTCATTAGGATCCCTTGGTAGTGCCCCACATGACTAGATTTCAAAACACAGGCATAGGCCTGCAATTGACCCTGGAAGTAGGCTCCCAATAAATGCTCATTCCCATGAAAAGAAAACCAGAAGGAATTAAAAGACAAAGGGAAGACAATTACTCATCAAACCTGTTCCCTGGTTTTCATTAGACCCACCCAGGCTCCTCTTAGGTCCTGGGAAGAAGGCCTGTTGTTTACTTTCATGGAGAAAATTCACTGTGTTTTGTGTGCATCACATGTTTCCCCTTGATTAAAAATGGTTGCATTCGTTAGGAAAAAAGTGAGCCTGAAGTGGACCACAACTCAATTGACTTTGTGATTGCTTTTGGTTAGTACACCACGAAGTAATTCAGTTTGCTTTCTAGTACATCAATTTATCTTCTTAAAACACCAGCATGAATGGTTTTCTTTACAAGTCCTAAAAGTAATACATCCATATGTTCATTTTCTATTTTACAGCTAAAATTATTTCAATCCAGAAAGAAATATATTAAGTGATTATATTATGAATACGATTTCTGACTTATTATCTCACCTTTTTAAAACAAGAGATTAAACTAATTTTATTTGAAGGCTTTCTTGTTTTCCCCTCCCACCAAGTTATCTGAAGAAAATGACCAATTTCTAATATAATTTATAGATATTACTTCAGTGTAGATTTTACTCTCCTTCCAATTTATCCAATTTGATATTTAGGTTGAATTTTGTTTGGGTGTCTATTTTATTTCAACGAATAGTTTAGGACAACTATAATAGACAACTTTCTACTTATATTAATCCAATGTGCTACATAATTCTGTGAAGCTGATAATAACATTTCTTAATATTATTGGAAGAATTAAATTTAACAATACAGTTTCTGCGGAAAATGTGTTCCCATGGAGATTTTAATTGCTTTTAGAAATTTTCCCGAAAATAAAAATGCTGAAATTCAAAAACAAATTATGCTCTAATCTGAAAAGTTATTGGTCATTTATTAATAACTGATATGTAGAGAGAGTATCTGTCATGAACTAACATTAAAAGTAAAATAGAATAGAAACTATATGAGCAGCTTGTTCAGGTGTTAATTAGCTGTACTTGCATTTAATTATGTTACTATAGATTGCCTAGATGAAAATATGCCAAATAATGTTGTGATTAAAAAGTATAAAGGCACTTTAAAAAGTTTATAGGAAAATGGGGACTTGCAAAATACAAATGTCAAGGTCCAGGCACAGCAATCTAGGTCTGTAGCTTCTGATTAATGTTCTTTAATCTGACATGCAGTGAGCATTGTGATGCTGTTAATGCAAATTGTCTGCATATTTTACATGAATATATACTAACTATGTTAGACAGGGTTCTCTCGAGAAATAAAACCAGGACAATAATGATCATATATACAGGAAATAAACAGTTAATTAATATATAGAGCAGTACAAACAGCTCAGTGCAACTCACTTCCATGAGACAGCTAACTACACTGGTAGTCCTTCAAGTCTTGAGGACCACCGGGTAGTTCTCTGTAGAGCAATTCAGGCTATCTGGCCACAGGCAGCAAACAGAAAGGCAGGTCACCAACAGTCAACTAGATGACAGGGCCCGACAGTTCAAGTGATGGATACTTCAGTATCATGGAAAAGCAGGTCTTGAAGGGCCCTCAAGCTACAGCAACACAGTCCACAGTTTAGGTGTCCCACAGGTAGTGTAGCTTGCAAATTGAGACAGAGAACAAGCTAAGACAGCTGCACACTGGTCCCATCATCAAAGAGCAAGAGAAAAGAAAGGCTAGGCTCGCCGAGCCATTATCTCTCTGCCCTTCAATTAATCCCACATGTGTTCATTGGTCAGTTTGGCACAATAAACCTACCTATCACAATCCACCCTTTGCCAACTATGCAACAATTCTTTAGGCATATTTAGTTTCCAGACATTAATGAAATCACACTTATACTTAACATTAAACATCTATCATACATATAAATGAAAACAAACAGTTCAATTATGTCTGACACATAATACACGAATAAAGGAGAAATATTTAATAAGCACATATAAAGAAAGTAAACGGACAATCACAAGCCTCATATTTGCAATTGATCACGTGGTCATGACAAAGGTAGAACTACCTTCTTCTGCTACCCATTCCGTATGACCTTTGCCGTCAGCAAGCACCTCAGCTGGTTGTGTTTTTTTTCCTGGTGGGGTGACCCAGATCTTCATTCCTGAGGTATCTAGGTCATTAGACCTCCTGTCTGGATTGGGTTGCTGTAACTTACCATTTATTTAATCACAGGGCATGGTAACACTAAGAATCAGCCTGTGGGATCTCCTGGATTCCAGTCATATTCTTCTTTATCTCCATTACGTAACACCAGTCCAATTTCTGCTTAGAAATCAGGATCAATCACACCACTCAGTACAGTAACACCTTTCCTTATCTCTTGATCCAATGGCATGAGAAGCCCAAAGTGGTCAGGGGGCATTCTCAACTGCGAGTACAGTGGAATCTGTGCTGTGTTTCCAGATGGGAGAGTTCCTTCCTTCGGGACCAGGACCTCCAGACCTGAAGCACATAGGGTTGCTGGGACCAGAAGCAAAAACACTGCAAGTGGGTCACTAGGGCTAATAGTGAGTGGTGGCACTGCAACTTCCAACCCTTGGTTCCTGGACACATGAATTCTGGCTATTGGAGACACAGCACTATATATTGACCAATGATTTAGAGCATATACAGCTTTCTGGAGAACATTGCCCCAGGGCCACAAGTTGTTGTCACCATCCTACTTCATCACTCTTGCTTATTCACTGAGATAGCTAAAGTTTATTGTGCCAACCTGGCCGATTAATACATGTGGGATCAATTGAAGGATAGAGAGATAAATGGCTCAGTGAGACTTGCCTTTCTAGTTATAGGATCTCTTGCTTTGTGATGGTCAGACAAGGATGCAGGTGCTTTAGCCAGTTCCCTGCTTAAGCTGGCAAGGCTCACTTTCAACAAGGCCTCCCTGAGGAGAAGCCACATGGACCTACCCTGATTCAGCCCTGGGTGCTGGAGCAGCCATGTGGAGTCCCCAGCCAGCGCTGAGATTGGCTTTGCTCCTGCAGTCGGCATCATTGTGTGTGGTTTTTGAGATTGAGGAGAAATTTGTGGATTGGTATCAGACATATGGGCTAATGGACTTATGGGCTTGGGCAGCATTGGGTTGGGATGCTTCCTTAATGTACACTTACCCTTTAAATAAAATTCTCTCTTATAGAGATGTGTTTCTGTGGAATTATTTCCCTACTTTACCCAGACTGACACAACAACCTTTGATATGCAGCTGGACAATCTTGCTTTCAGAAGAAAGGAGGAATTGATCAAAGAGTGCACCCTTCAGTATGGATTAAAACTCAATATAAGAGAGGAGAAAATCATCACACTTGGACCAAAAGGTACCGTCATGATAAATGGAGAAAGGATGAGGTTGCTAAGGATTTTGTTGTTCTTGGATCCATAATCAATGCTCATGGAAACAGCATTCAAGAGCTCCAAAGACACATTGCTTTAGATAAATCTGCTACACAAGACTTCTTTTAATTTTTTAAAAATTTAAAGATCTTTTTATTGGGGACTCTTATAGCTCTTATAACAATACATACATCAATTTTATCAAGCCTATTTGCACATATGTTGCTTTTAGGACTAAGGTGTACCTGATTCAAGTCATATTACTCTCCATTGCATCATATACACATGGTTTTTGGACATTAAATAAAGAACACCATTGAAGACTAGGTTCATTTGAATTGTGGTGCTGGAGAAAAATATTGAAGTCTCATGGACTGCTGCAAAACAAACTGAAGTGTATTGGAAGAAGTAAGACGAGGATGCTTCTTAGAGACCAGAATGGCAAGACTTTTCTTACATTCTTTGTACATAGTGTCAGCAGAGACCATGCCTTGTAGAAGACCCTCATATTTGGGAAAGTGGAGGGGCGGTGAAGAAGAGGAAGACCCTCTAGGAAATGGATTGACATAGTGGCTGCATATATGGGCGCCAGCATAGAAACAGTTGTGAGGATGGCCAGGGACCTGACAGTGTTTCTGTTGTGTGTGGAGTCGGTATTGGTTGGAGTCAACTAGATGGCACCTAAAACAGTCTTTCCGGATTCCATATACAACATTCATGGGAAGGATGTTCACTCTTTTTACTTCTAAGGTGGAATCCTTCTATGCTTCTTACAGCACAGCTTGTTGTTTGGCCACTCTGGTAACCTATGATACTTTCAGTATCCTTGCCAACCCAATGATTAAAATGCATTCATTCTTTTTTGGTCCTCTTTGCTCCGTGTCCAACTTTCACATGCATGTGAGGTAATGGAAAACATCATGGCTTGGGTCTGACTCATTTTAGTCCTCAAAGTGACACCTTGTTCCTCAACACTGTAAAGAAGCCCTGAGCAGGACATGTGCCCAATGCAATGCCATCGGATCTCTTCACTGCTGCTTCCAGGAGCCTTGACTGTGGATCCAAGCAAAATGAAATTCTTTACAGCTTCAATCTTTTCTCTGTTTATGATGGCATTGTCTATCGGTCCAGTTGTGTAGAGGGTTTTCTTTACAATTAAATGCAATCTACACTGAAGTGTGCAATCTGTTATCTTCAGCAATATTTTAAATTGTGTCACTTGTTTATAGTTGTTTTCATCAATTTTCACCAGAAATTGGATTACATAAAGAAGAATGCAGCATCGGAATTGGTGAAAATATATATAAAGAAGAATGCAGCATCAGAATTGGTGAAAATGTATTAAAACCGGCTATATACAAGTGACACAACTTGATTTGCCAAAAGTGAGAAGAACTTAAAATACTGATGAAGAGAACGGATTACAGGGACTATTTTTCCTGTTAGCAGAGCACCATCTGATTCCTTCACTATACTTTGCTGTGGCATTCATATATGCAGTTATCTCTCCTTGAGGATGAACACCAACCAGGCCATGTCACAAGAGCTAATTGTTCTTTTATCAGGACTATGATCAAATGAGAGCTCAACGTTAGTTCACATAAACATGGTTTCTATATGCCCTTGGTTCACTTTTAGAGACATCTTTATCATTTTATTATAGTGCATCAAGATAATTCTAATGGGGTTTAACTTAATTCTATTAATAGTATTATTATAGTCAATAGCCAAAGTGTTGTCAAAGGGTTTTATATATGTGTAAGATGTCTTAGTATACTCTACTACTTGAATTATTAACTTTTACATCTATATAACCTTGGTGACTGCACACTAGCTTCATGAGCCAGGGGTTGGTGATAGGGCAATATTTTCAGTAACACTCACTTAGGAAGGAAGAACCATACTTGGTAGGCTAACACATCATAAAATGGCAGAATGAGTATGAAAACAGCAAATATATGTTTGTCTTGGGTCGTCGTTCATTGGTAACATCCAAAGCAATAGGTTTTAACCCATGCAAAGTCCAGTGAAAACTAATTCCCTAACCTTGGGAAACTGATTATCTGTTTCCTCTCCCACCAGAGTTTTCCAGCATATTGTTTAAGGGAGAATTTCAGTTCCTTAGTTCTGCTACAAGTGAGTTCGAGGCAAAGTCCAGCTCAGCCAGTGGGATGTCCAGTTCAGGTCATTTTAGTGTGGCCTACGCAGAGTGTTGTGTAACTTGAAAAGACATAGTCAAATATCTCAATTCTCTATAAATCCTCATCTGACACTCAAAAAAGAGAGCTCTCTCCTCACATAGAGAGTTACAGTCTCAGAAACTCACAAGGATAGTTTTACCCTGTGTCTTATAGGGTCACTGTGAGTCAGAATTGATTGAAAGCTGTGAGGTTGTGTGTATGTGTGTGTATGTGTCTTTTTTTATCCTTACAGTAATGGGCTCATACAATATTTCTGTTTTTGTAATTGATGAAATTCACTCACCATAATGGTCTCCAGGTCTATCCTTGACATAAGTTGTTTCTTGGTCTCTGCTGTTTTTTAGGGATGTATAGTATTCTATTGTGTGCATGTACCAGAGACTTTACCTATTCTTTACTGATGGCATTTGGACTATTTCCAACTTTTTGTTATTGTTAAAAATGCATCAATAGACATGGGAAAGCATATATTTCTTGTCTCTTTCAACTTATTTGGATATATGCCCAGCAGAGGTATTAGTGGGTTATATGGTACTTCTATTCTCAGTTGTTTCAAGAAACACTATATAGTTTTCCACAATAGGTATGTGTATTTACAAATTCACCAACAGTATATGAAAATTCCAAACTCTCCACACTCTTTCCAGCATTTGTTGTTTATTATATATATTTACATATTTGGGCTATTGTTGTGTGTTTAATATGATATCTCATTGATTTGATTTACATCTCGCAGATCTTTACTGAACTTGAGTAGTTCCTCATGTGTTTGTTACCTATTTGGTTGGTTTCTCTGATGAATTATTTGTTCACGCCCACTTTTTAATGTTTTCTCCTTCTTGAAATGTGCAGAATTTCATGTATTTGGTGATTAGTCCCTTGTTTGTTTGTGATTGCTAAAGATTGTTTGTGTTTTCCCAGTCCATGAGCTCTCTCTCAATATACTCTGATGAAGCTTTTTGATGTGCATAGTGTTTTATTTTAATTGGTCTCGGCCATCTATATTGTCTTCCACTCTGTGTGCTTTCTTAATTTTACTGGGTAGTTTATGTCTGCCCTGCAGTCGAGTCCCTACATTTGTCTCAATTTTCACATTAATTTATCCTTATACTTCTGGGGTTTACATTTAGGTCTCTAATCTACCTTGAGCGTATTTTTAGTGCATAAGGTGAGGTATGGGTTCAATTTTATTCTTCTGCAGTTACAGATGCAGTTTTTCCAGCACTATTTGTTGAAGAGGGTGTTGCTTTCTGATTTATACTCTTTGGTCTTTGTCCAAAATTAGTTGCCTGTAGGTGGATGCTGTGCTTTTATTTCTGGGTTTTCTATTTTGTTTTATTGGTGTATATATCTAGCAGTATAGCGTTGCCAAGTTGTTTTGACTTCTGTGACTGGGTGAAAGGTTGAGAGACCAGTAGTGCAGGGCCTCCTACCCTGTTCTACTTTGTGAGAAGTTCTTGGCTTATCTTGGGTATTTTCCCTCTCCATATAAAGTTGGTAATTCATTTTATTCATGTATTGAAAACATGAAGATGTTATTTGGATTGGTATTGCCTTGTAGCAAGCCTTTCTAGCCATAAACGTAGGATTTTCTTCCATTTGTGAAAGTCTCTTGTTTTCTTGCAAGACTTTTCTTTGTATGGATCTTAGGTCTTTCGTTACTTTGGTTAGGTTTATGACTACATAGTTCACCTTTTGTGTGACTATTGTGAATGTTATTATTTCCTAGATGTCTTCTTTATAGCTATTTTGTTGATATATACAAATTGTATTAATTTCTATTTGTCAATCCTGTATCCTGCTGCTTTATGAATTCTCTTGATTATTTCCAATGATATTTCTGTGGAATCCATGGGGTTCTCTGTATATAAAATATTATGACTGACAAATAATGAGAGTATCACTTCTTTGCCTAGTTTTGCTCCTTGATATCTTTTTCTTACCTAATTTTTCTAATTAAGACTTCCAACATGTTGTTTAATAAGAGTAGTGATAAGGGGCAGCCTTGTCTTGTTCTTCTTTCCATTTGGAATGTTTTCAATTTTTCCTCATTGAGTTTGATATTGGCTATTGAATTTTTTGATGTGGGCTTTGTTATTTTGAGGAATTTACATTCTATTCCTATTTTGTTCAGTGTTTTTTTTTTTGTTAATAAATCTTTGTATTGGGGTTCATACAATTCTTATCACAATCCATACATACATCATTGAACAAAGCACCCTCGTCATTCTCAAAATTCACCTTCCACTTGGGTTCCTGGAATCAGCTCGGTTTCATTCCCCCCCCTCCCTCCCCACTCCCCCCTTCCCCCTGCACCCTTAATAGTTTATACATAATTATTTTATCTTATCTTACACTGACTGGCGTCTCCCCTCAGCCACCTTCCCATTGCCCATCTCCCAGAGAGGAGGTTACACATAGATCTCCAAGATCGGTTCTCCCTTTCTACACCCCCTTCCCTCCCATTGTCGCCACTCCCACTGCTGGTCCTAAGGGGTTCATCCGTCCTAGATTCCCTGTGGTTCCAGAACCCTACTGCACCGCTGTACATCCTCTGGTATAACCAGGGCCGCAAGGTAGAATTGGGGTCGTGATAATTAGGAGGGGAGGAAGTGTTCAAGAACTAGAGAAAGGTTTTGAATTTCATTGTTGATACACTGAACCCTGAGTGACTCATCTCCTTCCCACTACCCCTCTGCAAGGGATGTCCAGCTGTCTACAGATGGGCATTGGGTCCCCATCACACACTCCTCTCATTCACGGTGATGTGATACGCCCCACCCCTCCTCCCCACGCCTTTGTTGTTTGAGACCTGGTCTCCTCTGCTCTTCACGATCACCATGTTGGTGTGCTGCTTCCGTGTGGGCTTTGTTGCTTCTGAGCTAGATGGCAGCTTGTTTGCTTTCAAGCCTTTAAGTCCCCAGACGCTATATCTCTCAGTAGCAGGGCACCATCAGCCTTCTTCACCACACTTGCTTATACACACATTCGTCTTCAGCATTTATGTGAGGAAGGTGATCACACAATGATTATTTTTGTTCCTCGGTGTCGGCTACCTAGTCCATTCAACACCTTGTATTCGCTTAGGCTGTGTGCTTCTCTGTGGACTTTGTTGCTTCTGAGCTAGATGGTCGCTTGTTTGCCTTCAAGCCTTTAGGACCCCAGACGCTATATTTTTTTGATAGCTGGGCACCATCAGCTTTCTTCATCACATCTGCTTACACACACATCTGTCTTCAGTTATCATGTCGGGAAAGTGGATATCATGAAATGACCGTTTAGCTGGGCAAGGTGCTATTATATTGAGGAAGTGTGCGTGAGGAAGCTGAATGTCCATCTGCTACCCTACTACTGAACCTATAAATATATGCACATAGGTCTATTTCCCCCATAATCATAAATATATTTACATTTGTACATGTCTGTATTTCAGAGTTTTTTTAATTAGAAATGGGTGTTAGATATTGCCAAATACCTTTTCTAGATCATTTGGTTCTTATTTTTTATGGTGGATTATGTTAATATATTTTTCTAATATTGTGCCATAATGGAATTTCTTGAATTAATTATAGTGGATATGGTGAATTATATTTTTCAATAGGCTGTTGGATTGTATTAGCCAGAATTTGGTTCAGAATTTTTACATCTCTGTTCATGAGGAGTATTTGTCTGTAATTTATTCTATTTGTGGGGTTCTTGCCTAGTTTTATTATTCAGGGTTGTGCTCAATTTGGAGTATGAGTTTATTGTCACATTATTCTGGAATAGTATGTGTAGCATTAGTTACAGCCATCCTTTAGAAGAATTCCTCTGTGTAACCACCTGGTCATGGGATTTACTTGGTTGGGAGTTTCTTAATGACTTCTATTTTTTCTTTGTTTATGTCTGTTGAGGTGTTTTGTTCTGTTCTGTGTTGAGTTGCACACATGGTGTATTTCTAAGCATTTGTCCATTTCATCTAGGTTATTAAACATGTTGAAATACAGCCTTTCATTTCAGTGTGTTATTATTCTTTTTATTTTGTTTCAGTCTGTTGTGACCTTGCACCTTTCATCTCTAATTCCAAATATTTATATATTTCTTTTATTGTTTGTTACATTTGCCAGTGGCTTGTCAATTTTGTTGGCCCTTTCAAGTACCACTGTTTTGACTTGTTAATTTTTCCCATCATTTTCTGTTTCTTTTATATCTGCTGTAAAGTTTGTGATTTATTTTCTTCCATTGTGGGTTTTTATTTATACAGTTGTCCTTGTGCTAGTTGCTGTAGTTGCTGTGTTAGTGTTTGCTTTTGGTTTTCTTTTCTCTTTCCTTGAGTGCACTGACAGCTGTAAATGGCCCCTTTTACAACTGCTGTAGCTATGTCCAAAATTTTTTGGTATGTATGTTATTATTCTCTTTTGTTTCAAGGAATTTCTTAATTGCATCCGTTATATGGTCTGTTACGTGGTCATTTATAAGTGATGCATAATTCAGTCTGCATGTTCTTTTCCTGTTCTTTCAATTGTTGCTTTCCGTTTTATGGTATTGCAAGGTGAGGAAATGGACTGTAGAATCTCCATATATTTAACTTTGTTAAGCCTTTCTTTGTTATCCTAGAAGATAGTCTACTTTAGAGTTTATACCATGTTCCCTGGACAGGATTGTATACATGTTGTATATATGTACATACATACAATACACTAATTGATCTTTAAATTGTTCTTGAAATATCTAAATCAAGTTGGTTGATTGTGTTGTTTGGTTATCCTGTTTCTTTACTGAATTTATTTCCTGATGATCTGTTTTTCCTTGAGAGCGGTGTATTAAAGTCTCTTTCTTTAATTGTTGAGTTTAAATTTTTTCTTCAACCCTGGGAGAATTTGGTTGGGATACTTCTATGATCTTTCATTGTGTACATGTATTTGAATTATAGTTATATCATCCTGGTCTATTTACCTTTAATCCTTATGTTCTTCATTCTTTCTCTCATTATGTTACTTTTCTTGAATCAACTTTACTGGAGATTAATACTGCCACTCTGCCTTTTCAATGTTCCCATTTTCGCTATCCTTTGATTTTGTAGTCTATTTTGTCCTGCAGTTTAAGTGTCTCATGTAAGCAGCATGGACACAAATAAACCCACAGACTGTTACTTGCTGTCTTTAAATTAATGCATTTAGTTTATTGAAGTTTAGCCTTGTTATTGAAAAATGTAAGTTTGCTGCTCTCATTTTGATTTTTGACATTTGTGGTTGGTTTCTTTTCTTCCTCTGTGTCTGTGGGTTTATTCGTGTCCTTTTAGCCCTTCTAGTTCTGTGTTCTGTTGGTTTGCTTTGAGTGCTGTTTACATTGTGTTGGTTTCTGGGGAGTGTTGCGTTGTTGGATGCTTTCCTCCTATTTTTGTTATCTCCTTGTTTATCTTCTTGAATTCTTCTGAGTGTGAGCTTTACAGTTTTTCAATTTCTTCCATTGTTTTAATTAATATCTCTAGAAGCGATGTAAACATCATTCTTTTAAATTCTATTTCTTTTCATTCCAGGGTCTCCTTTTCTGAGTGCCCCATCGGGGTTGGTTTTTGTTCATTTGATTTTGTTAGTCTTTATTTTGTGTATAATGAAGTTGACTGCTTTTATTGTGGCACAGTACATTCTCTATTAATGGTGCGTGGGATGCTGACCTATCTAGATGTAGTTGGTTCTTTGGAGTTATGGGAGAGAGCTCTACTGGCAGCTGGAAATCATATGGTGGAGAAATAAAGAAAAATAGAGTTAGATGGTTAGGTGGGGAAAATGGGGCTTGGAAAAGACAGTTAGCTAGGTATAAGTAGGAGAGGTATTAATAAATGGTCTTTTGGATAGATTACAGAAACTAAAATAATAGGAAAATACATTTCAAGAGGTTCAATAAGACTTAATAGTTAACATGGAAGAATATTTTCACTAGGAGAGGAAATCTGAAAGTGGGAGGATATACTTGGTGTGGTAGGAGAATCTGAACAGATAATCAGTCCAATAAAAGATAATTATGTATAAATATTTAGAAGAAGAAGTAGAGTTGAACCAGCAAAGAGAAGGAGAAAAGAAAGAGATGGGGAATGGAGAAACCAGAAGGTGAAAAAGAGGGGGAAATTGTGGGTAAATTTAAATAGGGTTTGGGTTGGAAGGAAGAAGCCTTAGTGGCATAGCGGTCTATGCATTGAATTGCTAGGTACAAAGTTGGTGGTTCAAAACCACCAAGTACACTTTGGTAGAAAATGAGGCTTTCAAATCCTGTGAAGTTTTATAGTCTCAGAAATCCACAGGGATAATTATATCCTGCTCATAGAGTTTCTATTAGTCAAAACTGACTCAATGACAGTAATTTTTGTTCTGGGTCGGAGGTGGTTAAGAAGTTCTGTTGTTCCCGGTGTGGAGTAGGGAACCAGTAGAGAGGTCTGGGGGGCTGGCCCCAGCACCATAAATTAAGTGGATTCCTGCCCCTCCCCCGAAAAGAATTTGTTCCAAAGGACGACATTGACTCTGCAGCTCCGGGAGATGAACATATCTGATCAGAGCACACGGGAGCAAATGAAGGGGCAGGAGGAGAGAGTGGAGCACAGCCTGGCCCACCAGGCCGTGAGGATGATGTTCCTGAATAAAGCAGCCAGTCCACAGAGAGAACAACATGGCTGGCCCCACTATGAGAAATGATGCCAATCAGTGACTAAGGGCGATACAGGGGACTGCACTGGAGACACAGTGTGGGAATTGCACCTGACCTGATCCCACCACACCGAGGCAAATCACTGGGGGAGTGCAGCCGAACAGCAAGGGAATGGAGTGGCAAGTTCCCCAGGGAATGCTGAAAGTGGACTTTGGGGCCAGGGCGTGGTGCCCCAACAGACTGGACTGGAAAATGCTCCTAAAGGCCAGCAAACAATCCCGGAACTAACTACAAGCCTTTCTCTTATGAAAAAAAAAAAAGAAGAAGTTCTGTTGCTGTGGAAGGTTTCGATATGGATGGGTGGGTGCCCTCAGTGGGTCGCTTTTGTCTGCATCGCCCTGGGAAATTTATTTGCCTCAGAGTGTTTAGGCTTCTGGGACAAAGAGTGTGAGGTTTAAAAAAGAAAGGAGTCGGAGGGGACTGATAGGAATAGGCGACATGGTAAAAAGCTCTCTTTGACTAGGCGGGAGTCTGTGTCAAGCTTCCCAAGGAATCTGAAGTCCACACAGGTTTCCCAGGGGCCTGCTAGTTTAGGGGCTTGTCTGTGTGGGTTGGGATGAGGTCTGGAGCAGTTCTACTGTTGGTAGTGGAGTTATGTGCTCTGGATCATCCAGGAGAGTTTTCAGGTCACGGAGACGGGAGACAGTGGTGAATTTCAAGTTGAGAGATATTTTTTGTTTTGGATGTGTATGGTTTATCTGTTCCTACTTGGGTGGCATGGTGACCCCAGCAACATGGTTTCAGGCAAAGAGATTAAGTTTAAGTCTAAACAGGGTATAGATTAATTTATAATTAACTGAAAGTAATAGACTCATGGATTGTATAGGTTCAACCTTACAGACTTGTTGAACGTGGTTAAAGAATTATGCTGCTATGGGCATGTAAATCTGAGTAGGTCTATGTCCTCAAGGGCTGAGTTTTATTTTCTACCTTAGAAAGACTGATAGCTAAAGGTGGGTCAGGTATTATGAAGAGTAAAAGAAGGAGCCAAAAGGGATAGAGATTAATTGACAATAAAATAAAATAAAAGTAGGATGCAAAAGCCAAGAATTGAAAAGCCAGCCCCTTGATTCAAGTGGGGAATGTCCCTCTCTTGGCTGTGACGGCACAGATTCTGCTTGGTGCCACAGGGAGGTGGATATGGGTAGTGAGACTCCAAGGAAAAGGAGGTTAAGGGAAACAGAGAATTTTTAAAAATGGCTAATTGAGCTTGGTTGACTACAGAAACATCTATCAACACTCATAGATGTATAAGAGAGACCTCAGTATCAAGAAGTAATTGTATATCAAGAAGGCATCTCAGCCCATCCAACTGAAGTCCACAAGTCCAAGACTAGTCAATCACTCCCTCTTGAGACTCACATGGGCACATGTAGTGATGCAGAATGCAGGAGATCAGAGGCCTTGGGTGCAGAGTGGTGTAGAATTAAGGTCAGCAGAAGCCTACAGGGAACCGGCAGCTCTCAGGGTCAGTGGCTGAGTCCCAGCCAGAAGGATGGCAAAGAGAGAGGGGCAGGGTGTCCTTGAGTCCTCCTACTAACAAGGCCAAGCCCTCAAGGAGGCATCATCAGGCTGTGACCTGATTGACAATTTGGACTCCACACAGACACTTTCACACATTTTCAAGTTGACATGAAATCACCTAATTAATACCGATTTTAAGGAAGATTGTGCTAGGCTGTCCACACACTATGTTTTCCACAGTGTCCCCTGGGCCAGCAATGTGAAGGGTTTGGCTGTGTGGATTGAGATGGATTTTGAAACAGGTGGAAGGGGAGGGAACACTCCAAAGTGTCTCCCTAAACAAACAAACAAGTAAACAAACAAACTCATGCCATGGAGTCAATACTGACATATAGAGACCCTATAGGACAGGGCAGAACTTCCCCTCTAAGTTTCTAAGCCAGTAATAGAAAACCCTATGATTCTCCATAGGAGCTACTGGTGGTTTTGAACTGCTGCCCTTGGGGATGGCCGTCCAATGAGTAAGCACTACACCCCATAGGGCTCCCCCAAAGTGCCACAGCCTGCTGTTAATTGAGGAACATAGTCAGAAAAGTTCAGCCTGTCTTCTGTCCTACTTCACTGAGAAAGGAGAAAGAGGAAAGTTGCTGTACTTAGCTTTGAGGTTGATCATATTTAGGTTCAAGAAGCAAAGATTTCCTCCTGTTTGATTTCCCGTGGATTTGCTAAAGGGTTTCTCCCATGATTCCTGATGACCACAGTCTCCATTTTATTATTATATTCTTTGTGTCATCAGACATCTCATTAGGTCATTTGTCATTGACAAGCCAACACACAAGTTGTGGTGACTTCTTTCATCAGTGTTCAACGTGTCAAATCTTAGTTTTAACTGGTCTCAAAATTCAGATGGGATATGCTCAATTCCAAATATTGGTTCCTTTAGACTTTTTAAAATTTCTTCAACATGCTTAGGATAAACACGTGTGATATAGAAAACCCCAAAGGATTTCATACAGAGTCAACATTTGGAAAAGAATGCTACTAGAACTAATAAGATAAAAAGAAAGGTTATAGAATATGAAATAAATGTTAGAAAATTAGTTTCTTAATAAAATGAAATAAAAACATGGTCCAAACTTTAAAAGTGAAATGCCATTTATTATAATAAAATACTGGACTGCTTCTGAGTAAATACTATAAAACATGCAGGATTTATGTGTTTATAATATGAAGAGACTTGAAAAATCTTTTGGAAAAGTGCCATTATCTTTTAATTCTATTTCCCCCAAAGTTTTTAAAGTTGTCTTATAGAAAACCCTAATTAAAGACATCTTATATTTTTAAATAACTAGATGAGCACAGTGTAATTCTATTTGCAACAGATTATGGTATAAATTTTAGAAAAAATCAATATGCAATTTTATTAAAATCCTAAGAAATATTCTTGTATGTATAGACAAAATTAGTGAAAAATTAATATGGAAGACAAAGAAACTAGGACAACTGAAACAATTTTGAAAAAGAAGGATAAAATAGAACAGCACAGTCATAACAATTTTAATACATATATAGCTAAAATAAATAAGAGTGTGATATTGATGAAGAGGTAGACATAGAGATGCATGAATCAGAATAAGTAATAAAGAAATTTACTTATCCAAATATGTCTAACTGATTTTTGGAAAAGCTGTATAAGTAGTTTAATGTGGAAAACTATCTGGCTCAATAACAAGTTCTAATTCTTCTCTATATAGCATCTTGTGGTTATGTCTTATTGAGTTGATTGTCCTTCATACTGACTCTGTGTATATCAGAATGAAATACCACTTGGTCCTGTGCTACCCTTATAATTGTTCTTATATTTGAGGCAACTGTTGTAGACATTGTGCTAATTCTTCTTATCAAGGGTCTTTCCTCCTTTTTTGCACCCCTTTACTTTACCAAGCATGACGTCCTTCTTTGGGGACTGGTCTTTCTTGGCATGTCCAAAGTATGTGACACGGAGCCTCACTATCCTTGCTTCTATTCTGGCTGTATTTCTTCCAAGAAAGACTACTTTGTTCTTGGGGCTGTCTCCATGGTACTTTTCATATTCTCCATCAGCACCATAGTCCAAATGCATTGATTCTTCTTTAGTCATCCCTATTCAATGTCCATCTTTAATATGTGTAAGAAGCAACTGAAGATAGCATGGTGGGGTCAGGCTCACTTTAGTCCTCAAAGGGGCATTCTTTTCAAGACAATTTAGAGATCTTCCAAAGCAGATTTACCCAAGACATCCTTTGATGTTTTGGCCGCTTTTTCTATGTAATAGATGGAAGAGCAAAACAAAACAAACTGAAATACAAATGATCATGACCTAAATATTATGTATATAAAAAATCAAATATAAAACTATAAAACTTTTCATAAAACCACTTTTTAAAATCCTAGGAATCTTAGATTCTTTAATTTTACATCAAAACACGAAAAGTAAAAGGTAAAATTTGATAAATTGGTATTTCTTCATTGAAAAATATTTGACACTCTGAAAATATCCCTGTCATTAGCGATGAAAAATTAAATTCCGAAGGAGTGGTAGTATTTTTTATCTATATATCGGAAAAAAACACTGTCTATATTATATAAAGTAATTCAAAACACAAAAATAAAATATCAAATTAATATATGCAAAAAAGACAATACAACTATTTCCATGTTAAATACAAGTGGCAAATGATCATGTTAGAAGCTGCTCAATATCATGAGCCATGATTGTGCCAATAGTAGATGTAGAATCAGTTCTGATTCATGGGGACCCACGTGGCACAGCATAGGTTTTTAAAACTGTGTGCTCTTCAAAGAAAACCTCTAGGAACTTTTTCCCCAACAGTTTTATTGACATGCAGCTTACATACCATACAATTCAATAATTTAAATTTTCAATTATATCGAGGATTATACAATGATCACCACATCAATTTGAGAGCATCCCCCCTACCCCATGTTTAAATGGCCTTTAAAATGAGTTATGCAATCACAGTCCATTCTACTGTTCCCTGTCCTCTCCAACCTTCATTATTTACTCCTGAAATCCCCTTTACCTCCCTATCTAATCCCTCCACCCTGGATTCCCTATATCCCCTTGTATCAGTTTTTGTCATTAGGCATGCACTCCTCTTGTGCTTCACAGCTGGGAGACCCAACACAAAAACAATAAAAAACAAAACAAACTCATAGTAGGTGGTAAGGATAATATCATAATAATGAAAATAATATGTAAGAAGAAAAAGACCCCCAGTAACAGTAAAAAAAGTTAGAGGATAAATTTCTGTCATGGAACAAGAAAGAGATACTTGAACCCAAGAACAAAATCAGGTCATGATATCGGGTGGTCAACTGGCCACTTGCTGAGTTTGATGCCGCCTAATCAAGAGTATAATCATTTCCGCCTGATGCTAAGGCTGTTGGAGACCCTTGCCTGTGACTAGAGTGGCTCTGCCCCCGGCTCAGTCTAACCAGATACTCTGCAACCATCCCCCATAGCTTTCCACTAATTGGGTGTTCATAATTTTTGCTCTGGTGCTTTTTGCTTCACCATATTAGAGTTTTGTAATTGTCATCTTTGGATCACCCAAGCTGGTTTGCTTCTTCCTTGTGTACTTAGTTGACTCCTCACTTGGCTGCTTGTTTGAATATAATAAGCCATTAAGACCCCGGGCCCTATTCTGATTGGTAGCTGGGTACCATCCACTTTCTTCACCACACTTTGCTGTAGCATCCTAATCTTCAGTGATCATTTTATGAAGTTCAGTATCAAGCATGGCCATGGAGTAAGAACTGATTTTTTTATTATTATTTTTTTAGCTTGCTTTCATTTTCACTGTTAAATGATGAATGAAATTGAGCATCTAATCCAATGTTTAAAAGCCTTTTCTGTGAACTATCTTCAAGATAATTTTATTGGTGCCTCTTATAGCTCTTATAACAATCCGTACATCTATTATATCAAGTATATTTGTACATATGTTGACATCATTATTTTCTAATTATTTACTGTCTATTTGAGCCCTTTGTGTCAGCTCCCCTTTTTTCCCTCCCTCCTTATCTCCACCCTCATGACCCCTTGATAAATTATGAATTATTATTATTTTCATATTTTACACTGACTGCTTTTTCCTTTCCCCCACAGTTTCTTACCTGCTCATCTCCCCACCTTCCCCCTACCCTCCTGGTATCACTACTCCCATTTCTAGTCCTGAGGGGGGTATCTGAACTGGATTCTGTGTGTCATGAGCTTTAATCTCTACCTGTGTACATGCTCTGGCTAGCACTCAGTGAAAGGCAGGACCAGGGTCATGACAGTGGGGGTGAGGAAGCCTCGAGGAATATTGTGCGTTTCATTGGTGCTACACTGTGTCCTGATTGACTCATCCCTTCCTTCTGACACTTCAGGGAGGGGATGTCCCATTGTTTATAGATGGGATTGGGGTATATGCTCCAAGTCCCCTCATTCTCAACAATATGTTTTTGTTTATTTGTTTGTTTTGGGTCTTCTGATGCTTCGTAACTGATCCCATTGACACCTCAAGATTGCATAGGGTGGTGTGCTTCTTCCACATGGGCTTGTTGCTTCTCTGTTATATGGCTGCTTGTTTAACTTCAAGCCTTTAAGACCACAGCCACTATATCTTTTGATAGCCAGACATGCTCAGATTTCTTCACCACATTTGCTTGTGCACCCATTTTGTCTTCAGCGATTGTGTCAGGAGGGTGAGTATCACAGAATGCCAGGTTGTTAGATCAAAGTATTCTTGTATTTAGGGAAGGCTTGAGCAGAGGCCCAACATTTGTCCATTTTCTCAATGTATCACCATATAAATATAGACTTCAGGCTTGGAGGGACAGTTCCTGGAACACCCCAAGAGCAGTGGGGAGATAGTTATAAAGGTCAATAGACGGGCCTGGAATTATCTATGCCTTTTCATATTTTTTTTTGCTAGTTATTCTCATTTTTTATATACATATATTTTTTTTCTCTCTTTTTATTCAATCTTTTGTATTCTTTTTGTGTTGCCTATGCTATTGTTGGTTTGCCTACCTAAATATGAGATACGCTTGGGAAGCAAGCCCAAAGAGAAAGCAATAGGACCAGCAGCTCTGGAGGGACTTAGTGGGAGGAGCAGGCAGGGGAAGGCGGGGGAGCAAACAACACCATAGATAAGGGAACAACTGGGGAATTAAAACCAACAACCAGGAGGATGTAGATATCTTGGGGATATTGGAGCATCAGCAATCTAGCTGAGAGGAATTCCTGAGAGGCAGAAGAAGGGAGAGCGTGATGGTGGGAAAGAAGGTAAAAGGAAACAGAGGAAAGATCTAGGAAGCAAAGCTATGGATAGAAGTATAAAAGTAAGTGTGCACTTACGTAAATATATTCATTCCAAAAATAGAGAACTGATTATTCTTAAGTTGGAGCTAGGATTTAGCTGGGTCTATGCTTTTTTTCCCCAAATTTTTAATTTGCTATAACTTTCAACTTAATTCATATGTCATATCATTCCATAGTTCAATCATGTCAAACATAATTGTACAATTGCTTCCATAATCAGTCTCCATTTTCTTTATGGACTTATTGACATCAGCTCCCTTTGATCTCCTTCACCTCTCTATAGCCCGTTTCCCTCAAACCCCTGTTATATTTTCTCTCCCTATAGGTTCAACATTCCTGGGTTTCATTTACTGACAAACAAAGAAACAACACAGCTTCAAGTGGGTGAAGCCCAGTGGTGACATGTCTCTGAGACACAGCCTACTGTAAACAGCATAAGCAGAGGGTAGCAGATTGGCTACACGACTGTCCTTTCAGACCACACTAGGTAGGATGGGAAGAGCAACATTTAGCTATTAGGACATAGCCGATTTTCCACCTACGGATGCCTTGCTTTAGTTGTTAGGTCCTTCAGGTAGATTTAAAACACTAGGAGCCTATGTACAACAGAAACAAACACTGTTCTATCCTTTGTCATCCTCACAATTGCTATGTTTGAACCCCTGGTTGTAGTCATTGTGTCATTTTGTCTTGTATTTTCCTTCTTATCATTGACCCTCTACTTGAAAAGCATGATGTCCTTTTCCAGAGCTTTTCTTAACTGAGAACATGCAAAAGCTACATGCACTTAAGTCTTGCTACTTTCACTTCCAGACAGTACCCTGACTATACTTCCTCTAAATCCAGGTGTATGTTTTGGCTGCCCAATGCACCTACAGTAATCTTCCCAACACTACAATTCACATGTAAAGTTGATGAATTTCCTATTCATTGTAAATTTTTCAAAAACATATGAGGTGTTTGAAAATGCCATCTCTTGAGCCAGGAAACATATTATCTTTGCTTTTCGATATTTTAAAGAAGTCTTGTGAAGTGGGTTCTCCCAGTGCAATGTCCTTTGATTCTTGACTGCTGCTTCCAGGAATATTGTTACGGACCCTCGTGTGTATGTTGTTATAGATCCATGTCTGTTTGTACATTATGTTACATATATTAATTTTTTGTTACCTATGGAACATGTCTCAAGATAATGCTGCTTTTAGCATGAGGGACAGTAATCAGTCTTTTTTAATATAAGAGTTTTATATTTAATATATGTTTTAATAACATCTTAATAATTTATAACAAATTTTATTGATTTTAAAACTTATAAAATGTATAGTTTTCTGTAGGAAAACTACAGAACACTATTATAGGAAGCCAAGAGTGACCTCAACATATGGAAGGATATCCCATGCTAGTGAATTAGAAGACTCAATATAGTAAAGATGTAAGTTCTGCCCAAGGCACTATGTAAGTTCAATGCTATCCTGATACAAATACCACAATATTTCTTGAAAGAGTTGGAAAATCTCATTATCAACTTCATATGGAGAGGGAAGAAGCCCAGAATTAGCAGTTAACTCCTCAAGAAGAGGGAAAAAAGTTACATGGCTTACTCTACCTGATTTACCATCTACACAGTCACAGTGGTAAAAACAGTGTGGTATTGGTACAATGACAGATAATCAGACAAATGGAAAAGGACTGGAAATCCAGAAATAAAATCCACATAGAGACAACTGATCTCTGATAAGGACTCAAAAAATATCAGATGGGAAGTGCATGCCCTCTTCAACAAGTGGTACTGGAAAAAACTGGATATCTACCTATAGAAAAGTGAAGCAAGACCCTTACTTCAGTCCATGCATAAGAGTAAACTCAAGGTGGATCACAGACCTTGAGGTAAAACTCCAAACAATTAGGGCCACCAATGAAGGAATTGGGACAAAGCTGAGAACTTTGGCATAGGGAATACATAGGCTATCGGAAATATGGATGAACACAAACACAATGGAGGCACAAACTGACAAGTGAGATATACTGAAGATAAAATACCTGTGTATATCGAAAGAAATCACTAAGAGAGTAATACGAAAGCCCACAGACTGGGAAAACCTATTTAGCAATGACACATCAGATAAAGGCCTTATTGCTAAAATTTACAATTCTGCTAACTTACAAGAAGAAGAAAACCTGTTGTCCACTAAGGAGGTGGTTAAAGGACCTGAACAGAAGTTTCACAAGGACAGAAATCCAATGCACAAAAATCATATGAGAAAATTTTCTAAATCCCTAGCCATAAAAGAAATGCAAATGAAAACAACCACGAGATACCACCTCAGAGTTTCACAATTAAAAACCCCAGAGAGTAACCAGTGTTGGAGGGGCTGTAGTGAGATAGGAACTCTCATCCACTTCTGGTGAACATGTAGGTATGTATAGCCATTATGGAAATTGATATGGTGATATCTAAAACAGATGGAAATTGAGTTACCATATGACCCAGCAATCCCCCTACTGGACTTATACCCAGAAGAGGCAAGAAACAAACCATGGTCAGACATCTATGCTCCAATTTTCATCATGGCACAGTTCCCAATTTCAAAGAATTGGAAACAACTCAAATTTTCATCAATGGATGAATAGATTAAAACATTGTGGTATGTACTCACAATGGAGTACTATCCATCCCTAAAAAGCAGTGATGAATGCACGAAACACACCACCACATAGCAAGAACTGGAAGAAATTATGCTACATGAAGTAAGCCAAGCACAAAAAGACAAGTACAACAGGACCGTTATGTTAGCACCAAAAAAAAAAAAATGCAAAAGGGGCATATGGGAAGAGCTACTATATACATACATTGCCAGGGTGAGGTCCAGGTACTACGGCAGGTTCCAAACCCAATCCAGGAATACATATGACAGCCAACTAAAAAGGAGGGGAAAACAAAAAAGGAAAATAGAGACATGGGTAGCGGGGGAACAGGGCACTAACCCACCCCAGGGAGGGTATTATTTATATCTTACACAGGAGAATGGGAGAGGGATCAGACTTTAACTCTGTGCACCAAGACATGAATGCAACAAACAAGCATGAAGCAGGGAGCCAATAGAGAGGCCTGCAGGGACGGCCCCCAGTCCCAACTATGTGGGCACCCACCAATCCCCACCCTTCAAGGAATACCAAAGACAGCACTGAAGCTGCAGCTCAGGAAGAGGGTACATCTGATCAGGAGCAAACAAAGAGGGAAAAGGAGAGAGTGGGACACATCCTGGTCCACTAAGCCCTGGGGACAAAATTCAGGCTTAGAGCAGCCAGTGCACTGAGAGGATCCCATGGCCCGCCCCACCACAGCACACTATGACATCCTTCATAGACACTTAATGCTTAAGGGGGCAGCACTGCGGACTGGTTGAGGGAAATATGCTCAATCAGAACCTACCAAACTGGGGTGAAACAATAAGGGTGCACAGAGGAGCAGCAAGGGGAGCAAAGCAACAAAGTCCCTGAGGAATTCCAAAGGGGGCCTTGGGGGCCAGGGCATGGCACCCCAGTGGACTCAACTGGAAAACACTCATAAAGGTCAATGGACAGACCTGGAACTGTTTGAGGGCTTTTCTTTTTATTTGCTGTTTTTAAATTTTGTTTTGTTTTATGGTATTAGTTGTTATTATTTTATTTTGGGGGGTTATGTTTTGCTTTGTTTTTATGCATATTATAGTCCATGCATTTTTATCTGGACAAGATAGAGGGAATGACAATTTGGAGGAGGGAACAATGGGCCCAACATTTCTGGGTGGACATGGGAGGGGGGAGGGGTGGGAAGGAGGAGGGTTGCCAACAAACCCAGGGACAAGGAGCAATAAGTGATCTAAAATTGATGGTAAGGAGAGCACAGGATGCTTGGGGCATCATAGTCGAGAGGAATTATCAAATTCCAAATGAAAGCCAAACATGATAGTGGGGCAGGAGGAAAGTAAAAGGAAATAGAGAAAAGAACTGTAATGCAAAGGACTACATACAGGCATGTATATATGTAAATACACTTATATATAATGATAGGGGAATAGAGCTGTATACTTATATTCATTTATAAAGTATTACAGTAGCAGTTGGACACTGGGCCTCCACTCAAGTACTCCCTCAATGCAAGAACAATTTGTTCTCCTAAAATTGCATTCTATGATGCTTACCTTCCCTAGCATGTTTGCTGAAGACAAATGTGTGCATAAGTAACTGATAATTGCAGAAGAAAACTGATGGTTCCTGGCTATCAAAAGATATAGTGTCTGGGGTCTTAAAAGCATGAAAAAAAAAAGTGGCCATGCAGCTGAGAAGCAACAAAGCCCCACATATAAGAAGCACAGCAGCCTGTGTGATCATGAGGTATTGATGGGTTCAGGTTTCTGGCATCAAAGACACAAAGCAAAGCAAAACAAAACAAAACAAAAAAGCCATATCAATGGGAATGATGAGGAGGACAGAGTGGAGACCCAAAGCCCATCAGTAGGCAATTGGACACCGCCTGTCATAAGGGCCACAAGGAAGAGATGAGGCTGTCAGGGTTCAGTGCAGCACTGACAAAACACACAACCTTCCTCTAGTTCATTAATGTTCCCCTCCTTCAGTATCATGACCCCAGTTCTATCATACACATCTGGCAAGACCAAAACATGTACACTGGTACAGATAAGAGCTCACAACACAGGGAATCCAGGACAGATAAACCTTTCTGGACCAATAAGGGGAGCAGTGATACTAGGAGGGTAAGGGAAGGGCGGAGGGTAAGGCAGGATCAATTACAATAATTGACATATTGCCCCCCTACCAGGGAGACAAACAGCAGAAAAGTGGGTAAAGGGAGACAGCGGTCAGTGTAAGACAAAGGAGAAAAGGAATGGTTTATAATTTATAAAATATCAAGGAGACATAGGGAAGGGAGAATGGGGGAGGGAGGAAAAAATTGAGGAGCTGATAGCGAGGGGTCAAGTAGAAATGTTTTGAAAAAAGATGATGACAACATATGTACAGATGTGTTTGACATGATGGATATATATATATATGGATTGTGATGTTATAAGAGCCCCCAATAAAATAAAACAAAAATTATAATCCAGAGAAATATTTCTCCTCAACCATTTATCATCTTTGAAGAGATGAAATGTGTTACTACATTTTCAATAGTTGAATGAATATTATTATTTCAACTTAAATTGTTCTGAGTGAACATATAAATAATCCAGCAGCAAAATGTAACTCATCTGAGCAATTACATGGAATTATACATATTTTCTTGTAAACTGCATAAAACTATAATTAAAGTAAGGGAATTTTATGGCAGTGAGATCTTATTAAGGAAGAAAATCTACAATAAACCAAGTATTATAGTTTAAACTACAGATTTTTAATATAAAAAAACCCCACACCTACACTTGAGGTGAACTGCACATTGGAGAAAGTTCTAAGCTCTGATTTCTTCAGCTGTCAAATTTTTAAACTAGTAGGAGTGCCTTCATTCAGAATTCTGAAAGAGTTCAATGAAGCACTTAGGAGTAGCAGCTCAGGAGCAGGTCCTCCTACAAATGTAGCCATTATAGTATTAAGAATGACCACTGTATTCAAGAAATGCTTGCTTTCTTCTCTCTCAGTTGGCATAGTAATCAGCCATTTTGCTGTCTTTTAGCACCACTTTTGCTACCGGCTAGTAATCAAATCCAAGTGGGAACCCATTTCAGGCTTAGGTAAAATGAAAATCTCAGAGGCACACTAAAGGGAAAGGAGTGAAAACATTCGGCAAAATTCTGCATTAATCCTACAGCAGACTTTCCATTCTATGCAAAGGCACTGCATATAATTGACCAAAGTGACAGAACACATGTGGTAGAGACGGCTTATTCATTACATGCACTGTTTTCAGTTTGCCACCACCTGCTGGACCCTGTCCTTCAGAGATGGTTACGGTGGGTTAGTTTGGAAAGCACAGAAAATCATGTTCCCTTTATGACTGCTCTCCATGAATAAAACCCTTTCAAGTTTGGGAATCCCTTCCTTCCTGCCAGTTAGTGCCAACTCCAGGCAAAACCACCTACACACAGAATGGTGAGCCAGCTCGGCATAACACTTCACCATCACAAAGGCCAAGCCTCTGAACAGATGAATGCAAGACTTACCTTAAGAGCCAGCTATTGAAACTTGGATTTAAATCAAACCCCAAATATGTTAGCTATGGATTCTGGTTTATTTACCAGGAATGTATCATTTTGAGCCAATAATTTTCCCAAGGGATTCTGGGGTGAAATTCAGACAGGAAATTGTTTTTTCTTCTCAAAATAAACAGAAGGATTTAACACTGAGAGACACATGAAGTATGTTTACTCCTTTCCCAAGTAGGAATGGAAAGGATCAGAGACTATAATTGCTACCAATTCAGACCGTGTTGTTTAAAACTGGAGACTGGTAGTGTGATTTATTATAGTTCTGCCTTTTGAGGACTGAGGTGTATCTGATTCAAACATTTGTATTTCAAATATCTCATATACAAGTAAAATTTAGATAATGAATAAACAGACGAGAAAAGATTTGACACTTTTGAATTACAGTGTTGATGAAGGATGATGACGGTGCAAAGTTTCATCCAATTGTACGCAGGGACATTATGGGTCAGAACAAATTCAAACAACCAAACAACTTCCCAAATTACACTCAGCGCATTATTAGGAGAATAAAAAACAAAAGACAGGGTTTTTGAACAACTGTGATTGAATTAGCTGGAGAGTAATCAGCCCATCAATTGATATTCCAAAATACAATGTGCATTGTTAGGTGCGTTCAAGCTGATTCTAACTCATAGTCACATTATGGAAACCATAACCAACACTGCCTGACCCTTTGCCTTTGCCATACTCACACTCAATATTATGGTAGAATACCTTATATACATAAGCTGAACATCTAAGTAATATGTTCAATAGCAAGTATCAAGAGGAAAATAAGTAGATTTATTTCTGAAGGGGTTTTTCTTTTTTTCCACATTGTTTACCAAAACCCCGAAAAACATTTGATTTAATAAATTGAGCAGATTTATTCAATGCAATAGTAGGAAATAGGGGCTCACCATTTGGAAGGTGGTTGGAAGCCACTAGTTATAAGGATGGAAAGAAGAAAAGTTTTTTGCAGGCAGGAGAAGTTGAGAAAGGGAAAAGTGTTGAAGTGGAAAAAGAAAACTGGAGCTAGCCAGTGAACAATGTGTTAGCTACACACCAACAACTTGACTTTTATAATTTGGTAGGAAGTTTAAGCAAATGTAACAGAAGTTGGGAGTGCAATATTATTTTAAATAAAGCTGTCCAGGGTCATGAATATCAAGCACTTTATCGGATGAACCAAGAGCAAAAATATTTTAGTAAATCTCCTATGATCATGTTTTATATTTTAATAATGCTATTAATTATCTGTAGTTCTTAATACCAAACAATGCATGGTACAATATACATTCTGTTCCATTTATAGGCTCTCACCAAATGGCTTAAGCAAGATGACTATTTGTTTACCTTTCAAATAACAGAGAAAGGTGACTTATTAACTCATTTTATTTTGTCTCCATCACACATCTGCCAGTTTTTTGTACTGTGGTGGCATGGGCGATGCTGAGACTTATTATCCATAAGTTATTAACATGGGCAATGATGAGACTTATAATAATGCTGACCCCATGTCACCCATGGTGGGTAGTCAGTGGAGAAACTAGACTAAGGCATATTTGAAGAAATGGTCAGGTGATCTAGTTTTCTTAATTCAGCAAAATATGGATCACCGTGGTCTTATTAAATTCTACACAGAGTTGCCTTAAGTCAGGGACCAAGCTGTCTACAGGTAAAAACAACTTAGAAAGGATACATCTGGAAGACATCGGCTAACTCTCCACATCTCAGTAAGAATTCATATATCTGCCTCATAACAACATCAGCTATTATAAAACTATTGACTATATTTAGAATATGATTAATTAGATTGCTTTGGAAATTCAAACTTTCCAAATTATTTTAGGAAATGACCATTTGTTGTTGTTTCTGCTAAGTACCTTCAAGTTACTTCCCACTCAGAGCATCCCCTTGCACAACTGGGCAGAACACTGCCCGGGCCTTGTTATCCTCAAACTCATTTTTGAGTTCATTGCTGCGGCTACTGGGTCAGTCCATCTCCTTGAAGGTATTCCTCTTTTTTGCTGATCTTCTAATTTACCAAGCATGATGTCCTTACAAAATAGTCTTGACAATTCACTAATTTTACATGTAAAGTGAATTCTTCAAAAGTCTTAGTGAACTAATAAAACCACTCTGCTTTTATGACCTCCAAGGGAACGTGGACACGTCATCCTTTTCATGATATAGATGCAGGCATTAGAGATTCCTAAACACTGTTTTGTGTATGTGGTGCTAGTGCCTGCTCACCAGTGGTGTTTTTCCCCCCTCAGAAAGAGACTACAAATATTAAAAACCCAGGATTTTAATATAATATAAGGCAATTTCACTGGACACCATCTTACTCCTATATCTCCCTGATTTAGAATCAGGAATCACAGGTAAAAAGGAAACAAACAAAAACGAGAAGGAAGCTAGAAGGAAAAGTCTGAACTGAGATAGTTATTGAACTCATACAAAACAACTCTGAAAATTCTCCACATATTATTCTACTTAGTGGACGAAAAAGAATGAGGGGTGTAGTGGAAATAATATTGATCTGAAGCCTAAAATACTTGAGTAGCTTCTAATGCCAACTAGTACTGAAACTTTGGTTAATTTTCTGTCTTGAGATTTTCAGAAGGAAGCTGAAAAGTTGGATTGGTTGGGTCCCCACTATCTTTCCTGATTGCGTAAAAAGGAGTCATAAGAAATTGGCCTGCAGCGTACTACTGATAATTCCATAAGCAAGCATTCATATCATGATCTTTACCTAGGATTTGAGGAATGCCTGTGTTGTGAGACAGCTTTAAGCACAGTCATGAAAAATACTAAGAAATAATCTATCTTAATAAGTATTTCCCAGTGACTGCATTTTATTTTATAGAAAGTCAACATTTGCTTTGGACTCATCATTTCACCTTGTTTATGACTGAATTTCAAAAAAAAAACATTCCAAATACTGGGAATCATATTCATGCACTTGGTCAGTGGAAACTTCATGGGAACTGAAAATTAGTGAAGGATAATTAGTGAATATTTGTTTGGAAACCAGCTTTAGAATGGTCTGGAAATATTTGGTGCCTTTTTACTTTGTTTTGATTTTAATATCTATAGAAATTGATGAGTTACTTTCAAGTACATATGTATTTTTAAAAATAATTCCTTTAATCAGTTTGGAATACCATCCTTAAGAAATGTACTAGGGTATCTCATATACCCAGATTGTATCAAAAGTTATATATATATATATATGGACGTCTCAGATGGTAGCTATTTTGTAACCAAAATTTCAGAAATGGGTAACTTTAAAGAGAACAGAGATTGATTCTTGTACATGGAGTGGTTGGTTGTTTCAGAATTCTGAATTTGTGGTTAGCAGCCCAGCTTGGTACCCAGATGTCACCAAGGGTTCTCTTTACAGGTTAGAATCATGGTTTCCAGAGACATCTAAGTTGTTTAGCTTAACAATGTGCATGTATTCCCACTCCTAGTTTGCTGCATAGTGCTTGAGGTTTAAAAAAATTGTAAGTGGCCATTCAAGGTATATCATTGGATCTTTATTAGCTTAGAATAATTGAGAAAAGCCATACAGAAATAGGTGGAGAATATGAAATGTATTGCAAATTTACACCATGGGAATGACCTTCTTTTCCATAAAATCAGAAGAACTATGTTGTGCCAGTTACCACTACTGACTGAACATTTTGATCACAGATTCTGTAGAATAAGCCAAATCAAAAATAGGGCTGGGAAATGCCAGAAAAAAACTAAATCCTCATGGAATCGGAATTTTGGGAGTCATGGAAGATGGATATAGCCTGGAAATAGTCCTGCAATAATCTTTGAAGTGTAAGTCAAAAATATGTTCTGGAACCCACATAAAACCAAATAATATTTTAGCTTAAATAGTAGAGAATATCTACCATGTGCATTTTGTTTTTTAAAAGACCCATCTAGATGAGATCAAATTAACACAATATTAGGTAGAAAACTGGGACAAACATTTTATGTTAAGGAATACGTTGAAAAATCAAGAAGAGAATTGTTGCACAATTTGAAAAAATAGTTTTGAGGTCACTGATTTTATATATTTATAAATTGTTGGTCTATATTCTACTGTGTATATGCTCAACACATAAAAAATAAAGTTATTTATATTTAGAAAACCAACACACATACCAACATATTCTCAATACGCCGTGACCATACAAGAAAGCTTGATTTCTCAGTCTCATTACATACATATTTGGTTGCAGTAGTGTGGTAGTTGCATAATCTGGTGTCAATTTGAGAGGCTTCCAACTGAAGGGGTGGCGTCTGGCCTATCAGTCAAGATATCAACAATGAAGTCTCTGTGTGGGCATGGCCTTCTCCTGAGAATTGCGGGAACTCCTGTATTTTCTTCCTTGGAGGCGGGAGACCTCTCTCTCTGATCATTCCCTGAGAGATGCTCTACTGACAAGACACATGGCACTATGCTGATACACCCCATGCTCTGAGAACTGGCAAAACCACACGGAGATCCCTGCCAGTGCTGAGATGCTTACAATGCCACTGAAGCCAAAGACTTTCTACCCACTGGCTTGTGGTCTTCCAGCATTTGGCATCATTGCATGTGTTTCGTGAGGCTGAAGAGGACTTTATAGAATGGTATCAGACATATGGGTTTATATAGGACTTATGGACTTGGTCTGGACTGGGCTGGGATTATTTTCTCAATACTCAATTGCTCTTGTATATAAACCTCTTTCTTTCTCATGCACATGAGCCTCTATGAATTTGTTTTGCTAATCTACATGGACTAACACAATTAGAGATACAGGAGGACATCTTTTTCTACCAGGTGCTACTGGAGCAGTTTTTTAGTTGCTTTCCACTCCTCAGCATTTGTTTTTGTTTTTTAGATTTGGTCTGGACAGTCTTAACTCACGCTTACTCCATATACAACATATTTTTCAAAGGGACATATTTTAGTATTAAGTTATATTTGGATATAGTTCAGTATGTATTTTAGGATTTAATATTTAGATATACTAATGGATATATTTTAGTATTAAGTTAATTTATATTGGGCCAAAATTTTATCACATAATTCAAAGGAAATTCCCCATCCCACCCCATTTTTTTTCTCTTAGGCGAAGTTGTTTGCAATTCTTAAAATGTTAAATTTGGCGCTACAAAAATTTAAATTCAGTTTTGCATGATGCTCTCTTTACCTTCATATAATTTCTCGGTAATAAAACCTTCTCAATTATTAACAAGCGAAAAAGGGAGGGGATCAATAATGCAATCAATAAAGTGTGCCTTATTTTAATGTTTTTATTGATGCCATTTCTCAATTATTTTAAAAGGTCAAGTACATCTAAAAATCCAACATTTTTGCATCACTATGTCATCAGAAAAGCTATTTTCTGACCAAATAAAGATAGAAGGAATTAATTAAAATAGCAACAAATACTCTCAGACAGAGGAATAAATTTAGAAAGTGATGACAAGGGCTGATTAAAGCCCATAAGATACATGCAGGAACTGAGTGATGATGAGAAAATAATCCAATAATAATGCTAACATAAATATTACTACTGAGAACAATGTTGTTGTTGTTGTTAGGTACCATCAAGTTGGTTCTGACCCATAGTGACCCTGTGAACAACAGAACGAAACACGGCCTGGTCCTGCACTGTCCTCACAATAGTTCCTGTGCCTGACCCATTGTTGCAGCCACAGCATCAGTCCATCTCCTGGAGAGTCTTCCTCTTTTTCGCAGTCCCTCTACTCTTCCAAACATGAGAGTTAGCATTTCTTAACTGTTTATGACATGCCCAGTACTAAGCTCAATTAAAAAAAAAACCCAAATCCGCTGCTGACAGGTGATATAGACTCATAGCCATCCTACAGGCGAGGGTAGACTGCCCTATGTGACTAGCTCTCTACGGGAGTAGAAAACATTGTTTTTCTCCCCAAAGTGGCTGGTGATTTCAAACTGTGAGCAAACCACTGCCCTTCATATTTCCTCTCTTCATCCTGATAAGTCCCATAATTGTCAAAGTAATAAGATACGTGTGTTCTAATTATCTAGAACTGAATTTTAGTGATCATTTTAGCTGCTGATCCCTCGGCGATACCTGTTGTTGGGTTCAACCATAAACTCATAGGGACAGTGCACAGCAGAGCAAAGTACTGCCAGGGCCCGCACCATCTCCAGGATAAGTTAACCATCAGAATTCGTTTTTAGCCCAACCCTCCATAGAGTTTCTTAGGATGTAAACATTAAAGCACTGCATAGCCTAGATTCTGTTTCTTTGTTTCCCCATGAAGTGCTAGAGGATTTCAATCATCAGCTTTGCTGTGGCAGTCCGTCACTTGCCAGCAATGTCACCAGCATAGCTGCATGCTATTCAAGTTCAAGAAAATAGATTTGCTCACAAAAATATCTGGTCCATCCTGTTGTAATCAAGATTGTGTCACTCTTTCCATCATAAATCAAAATCCCAAGGACTTGTAAAACAATTGCAAGCTGAGATCAAGTTTCCAAGCTAAATTTAGCCCCAAATAATTTATTATTATTGTTATTTTACAAACGTGTCTTTCAGAATTTCTTAAAAGAATGTGAAATATCAAGTAGAACTCCCACCCCTTTTCCAGGAGCCTCTTTTGTACTTCAAAATCAAAACCAGCCTTACTTGTTAAAAGCCAAATCTTGAAAGTGCTTGGTGAATTTGGGGAGGTCATTATTTTGAGTGCTTAAAACAGCCCAACTGCCTAAAATAAACATTACTTGTGATCATTAAATATCTACTAGGAAACATTTGCTCCTTTCTATTTCAGATGATATTCAAGACTTTAATGAGGACAAAATAAAGTGTAAGGCACTGGGGTGTCCTTCACTGTCTCAACATCTCTGGTCCCATGGCCAGTCATGTTCACAATTTCATTTGTGTAATTCTGTTCCTATGTATCCACTAGCATGCATAGTGCTCAACCTGGCTGACCTTCACTTAGAGAGCTCTGTGTAAAATGCCAACCCACTGGATGTTTGAAGTCCAGTAAATGGCATGGAGGCCACATCTGAGTTCCTCCAGCTACACAGTGAGAAGGAAAATCCAACTTTCCAGAACCCAAAGCCAATTGCCACAGATAAAAGTTAGCCATGGCACCCTTTTCCACCTTTTTTCCATCCTATTCCGGTGCCAACTGCTTCTCCCACAATCCTCTGCTTTTCTGTTGGGTTTGATAGTTTCTTACAATGGCCACACAGAACTCACAGACAATATTCTCAATTACAGGAGCTATTAAGCATAGTTGTAACAGCCAGGCCAGACAACATTAAGGGCAACGTCTTTTATCCACAGCAGTGCTGCTCTTTAGCCTACAGGGTATGTTCCTTTTTCTTCAGTCCTCTGCCTCTCAGCCACAGGGTCCCATGGCCTCTGGGCTCCAGGAACCAGGAAGCCCTCCCACTGCTTTGCTTCACAACCCCATAGCGTTCGCTCTGTTCCTCTGCTCAGTCCCACGGCTTCCTTTTCTTAGTCCCTTGTCTTAGTGTGGCATGACCCTGGTGTCTCTGGTCTGCTCCACTGGTAGTTTATCTTCCTTGATTGCCCAGGGATTCTTTCTCTCCGTGTTTCTGAGGGAGCTCTTTATACAGAGGTATGGTTTTTGTCTTGCAGTAGATCATAGTCCCAAGGAAATACAGGATGGCTACTTTGTCCCCACCCTCTAGTACTGTGGAAACTCAGAATACGCCCCCCACCTTAACCTTGTCTATTAACCTAACAAAGACCCCCCTCCAAAAGGGGATTATAACTATAGGAGGAGAGGCTAGAATTTTCAAAACACTAAAAAAGAAATTATGGATAGAAGAATCATACTAATTGACTTTATCTCAGAAATGTAGACTTCACCATATATAATCATTAGAAAGAAAATAAGATTAATAATCAGACTGATAGATACCATAATAAGAAATGAAGAAATGCTCTGATCAGATATGTCCATCTCCCGGAGCTGCAGAGTCAATGTCGTCCTTTGGAACAAATTCTTTTTGGGGGAGGGGCAGGAATCCACTTAATTTATGGTGCTGGGGCCAGCCTCCCAGACCTCTCCACTGGTTCCCTCCTCCACACAGGGATATTGCATTCACACCTTGCGACACTGGGTTGAAGTCTGGTCCCACTTTCCCTGTGGAGATATAAACAATACCCTCCCCTTGGGTGGATTAATGCCCCATGACCCCACTACCCTTTTCTTCCTTGTATTCATGAGACATGATGCCCCTCAGTGACTAAGGGCGATACAGGGGACAGCACCGGAGACACAGTGTGGGAATTGCACCTGACCTGATCCCACCACACCGAGGCAAATCACTGGGGGAGTGCAGCGGAACAGCAAGGGAATGGAGTGGCAAGGTCCCCAGGGAATGCTGAAAGTGGACTTTGGGGCCAGGGCGTGGTGCCCCAACAGACTGGACTGGAAAACGCTCCTAAGGGCCAGCAAACGATCCCTGAACTAACTACAAGCTTCTCCCTTGTGAACTGTTTTGTTCTGTTCTTTGTCAGTGGTTTGTTTTTGTTGTTTTGTTGTCTGGTTGTATACTGTTGCTTTGTTTTCCTCTGTCTTGTTATCGTGCATGTTAGTGACTCCACAGGTCTGTCTGAATAGGACAGGCTGGATGAACTATCTGGAGGAAAAACAACGGGACTGACAGTTCCGGGGGGACTTGGGGTGGGGGGGTAGGGGGGGTAAAGAAATGGTGTTAACAAACCCAGGGACAAGGGAAAAACATGGGACCCCAAATGGTAGAGAAGGGGGAGTGGCAGGCCTGGTGGGAAATGATCAAGGGTAAGGTTGCTTAGAGAAGAGGTATACTCTAGCCCAGGTGGCGATGAAGCATGGTAGTAGGGCAGGAGGAAAGTCAAGGGAGATGGAGGAAAGAGCTAGGAGTCAAAGGGCATTCATGGAGGTCTAGACAAAGACATGTACATGCAAATATATATAGGAGGATGGGGAAATAGATCTATGTGTCTATATTTATAGGTCAAGTATTAAGGTGGCGGAAGGACCTTGGGCCTCTACTCAAACACTCCCTCAATTCATGAATACCTTCTTTTATTAAATTGGAACTCTATGATGCTCACTCTCCCGACACAACGGCTGGAGCCAAAGTGGGTGAACAAGTAAATGTGGTGAAGAAAGCTGATGGTGCCCGGCTATCAAAAGAGATAGTGACTGGGGTCTTAAAGGCTTGAAGATAAACAAGCGGCCATCTAGCTCAGAAGCAACAAAGTCCACATGGAAGAACACACCAGCCTGTGTGATCGAGTGGTCCCAAAGGGATCAGTTACCAGGCATCAAAGAACAAAAAAATCATATCATTGACTGCACACCTCCATGATAGGATCTCTGAAGACAAATGGGTGCATAAGCAAATGTGGTGAAGAAAGCTGATGGTGCCCGGCTATCAAAAGAGATAGTGTCTGGGGTCTTAAAGGCTTGAAGGTGAACAAGCGGCCATCTAGCTCAGAAGCAAAAAAGCCCACATGGAAGAAGCACACCGGCCAGTGCGATCTCGAGGTGCCAAGGGACCAGGTATAAGGCATCATGCAAAAAAAAAAAAACAACAAAAAACACAACGATATAAGTGTGTGTATGTATGTGTATTTGTATATGCATATATATACCATATTAAATGAAGGGGGAAGTGCAGAGTGGAGACCCAAGGCCCAAGTGTCGGCCAATGGAGATCCCCTCATAGAGGCATTTAGGGGAGGAGATGGGTTAATTAGGGTATGAGGTAGTACCGATGAAGAACACAGCTTTCCCCCAGATCCTGGATGCTTCCTCCCCCCAACTACCATGATCTGAATTCTACCTTGCAGGCCTGGATAGGACAGAGGCTGTACACTGGTACATATGAGGGCTGGAGGTACAGGGAATCCAGGGTGGATGATACCTTCAGGACCAACGGTGTGAGGGACGATGCTGGGAGAGTGGCGGGTGAGTGGGTTGGAAAGGGGGAACTGATTACAAGGATCCACATGTGACCTCTTCTCTGAGAGAGGGACAGCAGAGAAGGGGGGAAGGGAGACTCCGGATAGGGCAAGATATGACAAAATAACGAGGTACAAATTACCAAGGGCACATGAGGGAGGGGGGAAAGGGGAGGGAGGGGAAAAAAAAAAGAGGACCTGATGCAAGGGGCTTAAGTGGAGAGCAAATGCCTTGAGAATGATTGGGGCAGGAAATGTATGGATGTGCTTTATACAATTGATGTATGTATATGTATGGATGGTGATAAGAGTTGTATGAGTCCCTAATAAAATGTAAAAAAGAAAAGAGGAGAAAAAAATGATTAGGGCAAAGACTGTACAGATGTGCTTTATACAATTGATGTATGTATATGTATGAACTGTGATAAGAATTGTATGAGCCCCTAATAAATTGTTAAAATTAATTTAAAAAAAAAAGAAATGAAGAAATGATTGAAGCTACCATGATATCACTATTGTACATGTTATCATCGTTAAGTGTCCTAAGCCAGTTCTGATTCATAGCAACCCTAGGGACAACAGAAGGAAACATTGCTCTATCCTTGTTTCTCCCAATTATTTTTGAGCCCACTGCTTTAGCCACTGTGTCAAACCAGCTATCCCAGAATCTTGTTCTTTTCTGCCCTTTGCTTTGTCAATCCTGATGCTCCTCTCCAGGGACTAGTCTCTCCTGATAAGTCCAAAGTAATTGAGAAGGATTATTACCCTCCTTCCTACTAAGGAGGATTCTGCCTGTATTTCTTCTTCTTTTTTTTTTTTTTTTTGGTTGAGGGAGTGGGAGGGTTGGGAAGTGGGGGTTAATCTTTATTTTTAAATTTTTAAAATAGTTTTTATTTTTAAAAATCATTTTATTGGGGGCTCATACAACTGTTACCATAAAATCAAAACATACATTTTGTCAAGCACATCTGTACATATGTTACCATCTTCATTTTCAAAATATTTTTTTCTACTTGAGCCCTTGGTATCAGCTTATTTTCCCCCTCCCCTCTCTCCCTCCCTCCCTCATGTACCATTGATAAATTGATAAATTATATATATATATATATACATATACATATATATCTCCCTTCAACCACTTTTCTGTTTTCCATTCCCCTGGAAGGGGGTTATATGTAGATCATTGCGATTGGTTCACCTTTTGTCCCCACTTCCCCCTCCACTCCTGGTATCCCTACTCTTATTATTTGTCTAGAGAGTTTTATCTGTCCTGGATCTCCTATATTTCTAGCTCTTATCTTAACAGTGTACATGCTCTCATCTGGCTAGTTTTGTAAGGCAGAATTGACGTCATAATAGTGGGAGGAGGGGGAGAACTTGTCTATCTAGATAAGATAGGTTGGGTAAAAAATCCAGAGGAGGAAACAATAGGACTGATGGTTCCAGGAGGAAATGGGAGAGGGAGAAGTTGAGGAAAGGAAGGGGTGTGTCAGTCAACTGCCCGGCTGTGTTAGACAGAACAAGGGAATAACAAGTGATCTAAAGTCAATGGTAAGGAGGATATAGGATGCCTGATGGGATTGATCAAGGACAATGTAGCTGAGAGGATTTACTGAAACCCAAATGGAGGCTGAATATGATAGTGGGATAAGAAGAAAGTAAAAGGAAATAGAGGAAAGAACTAAGAGGCCGAGGATATTTACAGGGATCTAAATACAGGCATGCACATATGTAAATGCATTTATATATAATGATAGGGAAATATATCTATGTACATATATTTATATGTTAAGTATTATTGTAGCAGATGGACATTGGGTCCCTACTCAAGTATTCCCTCAATGCAAGAACACTTTGTTCTTTTAACCCGGCATTCCGTGATGCATACCATTCTGACATAATTCCTGAAGACAAAATGGATACATAAGCAAATGTGGTGAAGAAAGCTGATGTTGCCCGGCTGTGTTAGACAGAGTTATCTAGAGAGACAAAACCAGATTGCTAATAATTTTATATATTTATACAAATAGATAGATATTTAACACAAGAAATGAGCTGCTAAAGTATATACAGATTTATAGATAGATATAATATAAGAAATGAACAGTTAAATTATAAAGCAGTACAAATGTCTCAGTGCAACTCACCCTCATGAGAGAGCTGTGAGACACTGGCATCCTTCAAGTCTTGAGGGCCGTCAGGTAGTCCTCTGTAGAGAGAATTCTGGCTATCTGAGCACAGGCAGCAAACAGCAAGGCAGGTCACCAACAGTCAGCCAGGTCACCAACAGTCAGTTCCCAGTTCAAGAGATGTAAATTCCATTTGTGTAGCAAAGCAGGTCTTGAGGGAACCTCAAATTACAGCAACACAGTCCACAGGTTAGGTGTCCCACAGGTAGTGTAGCTTGCAAATTGAGGCACAGAACAAGCAAGGCAGCCGCACACTGGTCCAATGACCAATGAGCGAGAGACAAGAAAAGTAAGGTTCGCCGAACCATTTATCTCTCCACTCTTCAATTAATCCCACATGTGTTTATCATCAGCCAGGCAGGCAAAATAAACTAACTTCCCCTCTCCACCCCTTGCCAACCTGGAACCTGTACACAATTCTTTAGCCATATATAATTATATAATTTCTGGACATTGATGAAATCACACTTATACTTATCATCAATCATCTATCATGCATATAAATGAAAACACACTGAGTTAAATTATATCTGATATATCATACTTGAACAAAGGAAATATATGCAATAATCACATAAAAAGAAAATACATTGACAATTACAAGTCTCGCTTTTGCAATTGATCACGTGGTCATAATTGATAGGTAGAACTACCTTCTACTGCTACCCATTCTGTATTACTTTTGCCCGCAGCAAGCACCTCAGCTGGCTATGTTTTTTTGTCTGACGGGGTGACTCAGACCCTTCATTCCTGAAGGGTCTGGGTCATTATAATTCCTGTCAGGATTGGGTTGCTGTAACTTACCATTTACTTTAATAACAGGGCATGGTAACACTAAGAGTCAGCCTATGGGATCTCCTGGATTCCAGACATATTCTTCTTTACCTCCATTATGTAACACCAGTCCAATTTCTCCTTGGTAGTCAGGATTAATCACACCATTTAGTACAGTGACACCCTTCCTGACCTGTTGATCCAAAGGCATGAGAAGTCCAAAGTGGCCAGGAGCATTCTTAGCTGCCAGCTCAGTGGAATTCATGCTGTGTTTCCATGTGGACGAGTTCCTTCCTTTGGGACCAGGACTCCAGGCCTGAGGAAAACAGGGATGCTGGAACACGAAACAGAAATGCTGCAAGTGGATCACTAGGAGTAATAGTGAGTGGTGCCACTCCAGCTTCCACCCCTTGGTTCCTGGATTGGAGACACAGCCCCATAGATTGGCCGCTGGTTTAGAGCATATACAGCTACCTGTAGAACATTGCCGCAGCCCTGCAAGTTGTTGCTACCTAGTTGGTGCTTCTATTTAACAATGGAGTGTTACTGCGCACGTCCAACTTTATGATTCCGTGAGTCAGACAATACCCAGTTTATGATAGGTAGTTCAGGCCTCATGGTGACTGGGTGGCCCATGGTGAGGCATTCCGTCTCCACCAAGGCCCAGTAACGGGCCAACAGCTGTTTTTCAAAGGGGGAGTAGTTGTCTGCAGAGAATGGCAGGATTTTACTACAAAATCCCAATGGTCTATGCTGTGATTCACCAATATGGGTCTGCCAAAGACTTCACACTGCATCTTTATGTGCAACTGACACCTCTAGCACCATTGGGTCAGCTGGATCATATGGTCCCAGTGGCAAAGCAGCTTGCATGGGAGCCTGAACCTGTTGAAGAGCCTTTTCTTGTTCTGGGCCCCAATCAAAATTAGAGGCTTTTCATGTCACTTCATAAATAGGTCAAAGTAGGACACCCAAGTGAGGGATATGTTGCCCCCAAATCTGAAGAGGCCTTTTTTAGTCATTGGGGCGCCAAATGCAATAGCTTATCCTTCACTTTATTAGGAATATATAAACATGTCCCACACCACTGGACCCCTAGAAATTTTACTGAGGTGGCGGGTGCCTGAATCTTCATTGAGTTCATTTCCCAACCTCTTGTACGGATATTGTACCAATGAATCTAGAGTCTTTGATACAGCCTCCTTAGTGGGTTGAATCAGCATAATATCATCAATATAATGGACCAGTGTGACATTTTTTGGAATAGACAGGTGGTCAAGGTCCCTTCACACTAAATTATGGCACAGGGCAGAAGAGTTGATGTACCACTGGGGGAGAGTTGTGAAAGTGTATTGTTGCCCCTTTCAGTTGGAGGCAAACTGCTTCTGGTGGTCCTTCAAGACTGGTATTGAGAAGAAAACATTAGCCAGATCAATAACTGCCTATGAAGTACCAGAAGAAGTATTAATTTGCTCAAGCAATGAAATCACATCTGGAACGGTAGCTGCAATTGTAGTCACCACCTGGTTACATTTATGATAATCCACTATCATTCTCCAGGATCCAACTGTCTTCTTTACACGCCAAATAGGTGAGTTAAATGGGAATGTAGTAGGAATCACCACCCCTGCATCTTTCAAGTCTTTCATGGTGGCACTGATCTCTGAAAACCCTCCAGGAATGTCATACTGCGTTTGATTTACTATTTTCCTAGGCAATGGCAGTTCTAATGGTGTCCACTTGACCTTTCCTACCATGATAGCCCTTATTCCATATTTCAGGAATCCAATATGGGAGTTTTGACAGTTACCAAGTATGTCTATTCCAATGATGCATTCTGGAACTGGGGAAATAACCACAGGATGGGTCTGGGGGCCCACTGGATCAACAGTGAGGCATACCTGAGCTAAAATCCCATTGATAAATTGACCTCAATAAGCCCCCACTCTGACTGTTGGGCCTTCAAAACACTTTGGGTCTCCTAGAACTAGTGTCAGTTCTGAGCCAGTGTCCAGTAATCCATGGGAAGGTTGATTATTTCCTTTCTCCCAATGAACAGTCACTCTTGTGAAAGGCTGCAGGTCCCTTTGGGGAAAGCTAGAAGAAAGACTAACAGTATAGAGCTTTGGTGATGTAGCAGGGTCCTTTTTCAAGGGGACCCGGCCTCCCCCCCATTCAAGAGGTTTTGAGTCTGTAAATTGTCTCAGAACTGGGAATTGATTGAGCGATCATGACTGTCTATTCTGCTGTTCACCTGATCTACCATTCTTCCACCTGTATAGATCACGTAAATATTTAGTAGGTTTCCTATCTATTTCATTCCTAGGGGTGCTATGGCTAAGTAGCCAATGCCGTAATTCCACACGAGACAGGTTGCTTTGATTACTACTGAAACCTTGTTGTCTATTATAACCACACCCACCCTGTCTTTGTTGATTCAGTGCTGACATCTACCCTCTACCATCATGGGCAACAATCAGCCCCATTGTGGGCAAATGTTGGAGTTCACTTAGGGTAGTACCCACTGTTAATCCTGGTGCACATAAAATAGGAGTCTTAAGAGATGCTGGGGCCCACTTCACAAACTTTTTCCTTAGGGTTGTGGTAAAGGAAAGGTCCTCAGGACACCCCTTTTTGGGTCTATGGGAATATCCTGATATTTCTAATTCAACATACCAATTTCTCTAAGATTTGGATGCCTTCCTCTACAGTGTACCAAGGTAGGTCAGTTACTTCAAGTTGGTCTAATCTAGGCCATCTGGTAGTGCATGTTTCATTGAACCAACCAAATAAAAATACTATCTTAGCCTGTCTCACAAAGACATTGAAAGAAGAGTCTGTGCTTAGGGTTCCCATATTCAGAAACTCAGACAGGTTTAAAATTACATTTTATGTACCAGAATCCCACACACTTAGTAACCATTCCCAGGGATATTCCCCAGGCTTCTGCTTGTACATATTTGAAAACTCGAGCAGCTCTTTATGAGTATAGAATGCTTCTTTTGAGTAATCATCTCAACCTCGCTTTTAGGAGCTTTCTGAGACTTAATTTTAGTGACAGGTCCAGCGGAAATAATGGGTGGTGAGGGTGTTTCCTGGGTGCTCTCTGCAATATCTTCTAAGGCATCTCCCTCAGATAATGCTATCTATGCAGCTCCACCTGGCATATCAACTTGAATAGTTTGGCTAATCTGCTCAGGTGTGGATTGTGAATTAATACTTTCAGCTGGGAGGAGAAGGATCTATTGCCTGGGGTGGGTCAATTATTTCTAAGGGCTAAATGTCCTCTTCTTCTGGATCATCAGCCCATATATTCCCACCCCATGTTTGGGGTCCCAACTTTTCCCATTTAATGCCCTTACTTTGGTATCAGACACTGCTCTAATTCTGCAATTCAACTGCCTTTGTAATTCAGCCACTCGCATAATGAGACACTGGACCTGGTTCTCAGCAATGTGAGCTCTTTTACTAGAGGAGATAGGCACTGCGTTGTAGCACAGATGGAAGTTTTCAAATCAATTAGTCTGCACCTGAGGTGCGCTTTTATGGCTCTGAGACCATCCCTCTCCATAATCACACTTTCCATTGTAAGAAGGACCAGCCAATCAGCTTCCCTATACTTCTCATCCTTACAAAACTCCTGGAAAATATCAAACATATGATCACTCAGCCTCTCCTTTAGCCAGAACTTCATCTATTCGTGGGGCTACTACTGTAGGTATTATCTTTGCTATTTCACATCATGGATTAGTAAGAGTAGCAGACTTATCCATGCTTTGGGGTGTTTAAGTAGCATTACTAGTGTTAAGACTAATCAGGCTTGAGAGCCAATTTAAGAAGCCCATATTTATGGTTTTATTTCTCTAGAAGCTCTCCTGTTACCAAAATGTGTTCGACAGGGTTCTCTAGAGAGAGAAAACTGGATTGATAATAATTTTATATATTTATATAGATAGATAGAAAGATAGATAGATAGATAGATAACACAAGAAATGAACAGTTAAATTATAAAGCAGTACAAATGGCTCAGTGCAACTCACCCCCATGAGAGAGTTGTGAGACACTGGCATCCTTCAAGTCTTGCAGGCCGTCAGGTAGTCCTCTGTAGAGAGAATTCTGGCTATCTGAGCACAGGCAGCAAAGAGCAAGGCAGGTCACCAACAGTCAGCCAGGTCACCAACAGTCAGTCCCCAATTCAAGAGATGTAAATTCCAATTACGTGACAAAGCAGGTCTTGAAGTAACCTCAAATTACAGTGACACAGTCCACAGGTTAGATATCCCACAGGTAGTGTAGCTTGCAAATTGAGGCACAGAACAAGCAAGGCAGCTGCACACTGGTCCGATGATCAAAGAGCGAGAGACAAGAAAGGCGAGGCTCACAGAGCCATTTATCTCTCCACACTTCAATTAATCCCACATGTGTTTATCAGCCAGCCTGGCACAATAAACTAATTTCCTCACTGGTTATCAAAAGATATAGCATCTGCTGTCTTAAGGGTTGGAAGATAAACAAGCAGCCATCTAGCTGAGAAGCAACAAAGCTTACATGGAAGAAGCACACCAGCCTGTGTGATCATAAGATGTCAATGGGATCAGTTATCCAGCATCAAAGACCCTTCTTGTGTTATATATCTATCTCTATAAATATATATATAATTACTAGCAATATGGTTTCGTCTCTCTAGAGAACCCTGTCTAACACAGTATTGATTATAGTTCCAAGCATGACAAAATCCTTGACAACATCAATATTTTTTTCGTTTATCATAATTTACCTATTGGTCCAGTTGTGAGTATTTTGGCCTTTGTTATATTGAGTTTTAATCCATACTGAAAGTTGCAGGTGCTTTAAGATCTCACTTTCAGAAAGTAAAATTGTGTCACCTGCATGTGGAAGATTGTTAGTAATCCTTCCAAATGTGATGTCATTTTTGTGTTTCCATATTCCAGGTTCTATGATTATTTGTTCAGCATAAAAATTGAAACTCTGGTGAAAGGAGACAATCCTGATGCACACCATTCTTGATTTTAAACCATGAAGTATTTTCTTGTTCTTTTTGGAAAAAATAATATGCTTTTTGGTCCATTTACAAGCTCCACATGAACACGATTAAGTGTTCAGGAATTACAATCTCCACCATGCTATCCATAGTTGGTTATAATACACATAGTCAATGTCTTTGCATAGTCAATAAAACACAAGCAAACATCTTCCTGGTAATCTCTGTTTTCAGACAAGATCTATGTGACATCAGCAATAAAATCTCCTGTTCCATTTCTCTTCTGAATCCAGTTTGAATTTCTGGTAACTCCCTGTCAATGAACCATAGTTAAATTATTTTCAGCAAAATTTTACTTGTATGTGATATTAATTATTTCATTCTATAATCAAGAATTATGTTGGATCACTTCTCTTTTGGAAAGAGTACAAATATGAATCTCTTCAACGGTGTGGACCAAGTAGCTACCTTACAATTTTCTTGGCATAGAGTGTTTCCAATGCATCATCAGCACATTGAAACATTTGATTGGAATTCCTCCAATTCCTGGAGCTGTTTTTTGCCAATGCCTTCAATGCAACTTAGATTTCTTCCTTTAGTATAATTGGTTCTTGATTATATTTTACCTCTTGAAATAGTTTGAATGTTGACTCGTTCTGGGTACAGGGACGGTGCGTTCTTTCCATTTTCTATGTGCTTCATGCATCCTTCAGTATTTTGCACATAGGATATTTTAGTATTACAATTCAAGGCTTATGTTTTTCTTCAATTATTTCACTTAATATATGCTGAGCATTCCCTTCTGTTTTAGTTTTCTAACTCCAGGTTTTCTCATATTTCATTATAACCCTTTACTTTGTCTTTGGGATTTTCTATTCAGCTTTTACTTCATTATTTCTTCCATACACCCAGATTAAGAGCAAGTTTAAGTCTCTACAGACATCTACTTTCATCTTTTCTTTCTCTACAATGACCTTCCTCTTTCTTCACATATGCTGTCTTGATGTCATCCCATAGTTCATCACATCTGCCATCAATGTTCAATAAATTAAATTTGTTCTTGAGATATTCTCAAAATTTAGATGGATTATAGTCAAGGTTATATTTTGGCTCTTATTGAGTTGTTTCAATTTCTCAACTTGAAATTGAATTTCTATATTAACAATAGGTGGTCTGTTCCACTGTCAGCCGTTGGCCTCATTTTGGTTACTGATCTTGAGCTTTTCCGTTGACTCGTTCCAAGGATTTAGCCAATTTATTTTATGTGCATTCCATTTGGAGAAGGTCATGTGTATTGTTGCTAGTTTTGTTTTTGGAAAGAGGTATTTGTGATGAAGAAGTCATATCTGTTGAAAAATTCTATCATGAAATATCCAGCTTTCCATCTATCACTAGGTCCGTATTTTCCAGCGACTATTACTTCCTTGATGTTTCCAACTTTTGCACTCCAATCATCAACAATTATCAAATGATCTTGATTGCATATTTGATCTATTTCAGACTGAAGACATTGGTAGAATCCTTCAATTTCTTCATCACTGGCTTTAGCGATTGTTTGGTAAATTTGAATACTAATTTTATTGGCTTGATTTCCTTGTATGTGCTTAGATATTATCCTGACACGGACAGCATTGTACTTCAATAGATCTTTAAGTATCCTTTTTGATGATGAATCCTCTTGGCTTTGTTATCCTCAGCATAGTAAACTGAATGCTAGTCTGATTTAAAATGTCCATTGACGGTACAGTTCCGCTACTGCCTATTATATCTAACTTTAGCCATGCCATTTATTTTGATAACTTCCGATTTCCTAGATTCATAATTCTTACATTCCAAGTTCTAATTATTAATAGGTGTTTACAGCTGTTTCTTCTTGAGTCATGCTCTCTCAGCATATGGAAATCTCACAAGCTGTAGCCGTTCATGCTGTTATGGTTGACTCTACTTTGAAAAGGAAGCAATTCCTCGGTCATGTTTTGAGTGCTTTCCATCGTGAGGGGCCATCTTCCGGCACTATATCTGAGAATGTTCCACTCCTATTCATGGGGTTTGGAGGTTTTCTTGGATGTTGTTGTTTTGTTTTGTTCTTAGCTGACATTGTTCCACTGCTGTTTATATGATTTTTCAGTTGCTAATTCCTCAGAAATGGTCAACCTATTTCTTTTTTTGAGATCTATTCTTAGTCTGGGATCTTCACTAAAACCTATTCTCTTAGCTGACCCTGTTGATGTTTGAAATACCAGCGGCATAACTTCTAGTAACGGAGAACGCCAGGCTGATAGACACTTGGTGGTCTGTTGTACACAGGTTGCTAAAAGTCACCAATACCCAATGTAAGAAAATACTTTGCAAAGGATCCGCCTATTTCAAATATAAAGTATGAGCTCATTTGACCATGTAAAACTCAAGAGAATAAAAAGAACAGCTGATAAGTGAAAATAACACTTTGGGTAAGCCCCTAGTTAATACTCATGCATGCTTCGAGTCTAGACCTGTTCTCAATAAGAAGACACATAGTTTCAAGTGAAACTCTGATGTATGCTGAGGGTCAGATAAAGCTGATGTTTTACTTGCTATTGCCTACCTGAATAGCTTTCTTTCAAGTATAAAAATGTCATATGTCAAGTTGACTAGTGTTGGTTAGAAAAGAAAAGTTCAAATTTAAGTATAAACTTTCTATGGCTTTGGTAAAGGAGTCCTGGTGGTGCAGTGATTTGATCCTCAACTGCTAACTGGAGGGTCGATGGTTTGAAACCTCCAGTCACTGATATAGCTTGAAATGTTCTTTATCTGCACTATGTATCTATGAGTCTGGAGAGGCATGTGGTGAGTAGGACATGAATAGTATCAAGTTTATGTTCAAGTATAATGTTCAAAGTTCAAGTTCATGTTCATGCAAGGAAGGCAAGAGTAGGAACATGGGTGAGGATCCAGGATCCTGAGAATCCTGAGGAAGGAGTCTAGGTACGAGGAAAAATATTAAGATCAGTCTTTGATCATAAGAAAAAGGTGACTTTGTTCTTTGGCCAGACACCAAAGAACAAAAACCATAATTGTGTGCTCACCTTCCCCATATAAATACTGAAGACAAATGTGTGCATAAGTAGGTGTGGTGAAGAATACTGATGGTGCCCAGCTATCGAGATATATAGCGCCTGGGGTCTTAAAGGCTTGAAGGTAAACAAGCGGCCATCTATCCCAGAAGCATCAAAGCCCACACGGAAGCAGCACACCAGCATGTGTGATCATGAGGGTCAAAGGGAGCAGGTATCAAGCACCAAAGAACAAAAATATCATATTATGGTGAATGAGGGGGAGTGCAGGATGAGGACCCAATGCCCATCTGTAGACAACTAGAAATCCCTTGCAGAGGGGTAGTGGGGAGGAGATAAGGCACTCAGGGTGCAATGTAGCACTGATGAAACACACATTCCTCTAGTTCTTCAACCCTTCCTCCCCCCCCCTCCTTCCACTATCATGATCCCAATTCTACCTTACAAACCTGGTTAGACCAGAGGATGCACAGTGGTGCAGATAGGGACTGGAAACACAGGGTATCCAGGACAGATATACCCCTCAGGACCAGTGGCGATACCGGGAGGGAGGAGGGAAGGAGGAGTAGAAAGGGGGAACCAATTACAAGGATCTGCATATAACCTCCTCTCTTGGGTATGGACAACAGAAAATAGGGTGAAGGGAGATGTCGGACAGTGTAAGATATGATAAATTCATAATTTATAAATTGTCAAGGGTTCATGAGGGAGGAGGGAAATAAAAAATAAAAATGAGGAGCTGACTCCAGGAGCCCAAGCGGAAAGCGAATGTTTTGAGAATGAGGACAATGAATGTGTAAGTGTGCTTTACACAACTGCTGTATGTGTGGATTGTGATAAGAGTTGTATGAGCCCCAATAAAATGATAAAAAGTGCTAAAGTCATTAATATTACTAGTGTTCCATTTTCTTAAAACATTTTCCTCATAAACTTCAGGGATCAACCTGTGGGGGAAAAAGGAAAAGAAAAGGTGACTCCCAGGAATAGTGAATCCATAGAGTGACAGCTGGAGATTCTCCACTCAGTTGAAATATGGGCACTACCTCACCATTTGCTCCAAGCCGGTCCTGATTGCCAGTCACAGACAATGGGGAATGATCTGGTGCACACATGACCAGAGTAACCTCACCTCCTAGTTATTGATGGTGTGCAGCAGCCACTTGTCACCACACCTGCACAGCTACTAATGGAACCATTTCCCATAATCTCCCCACCCAGCTTGGCAACACAAAGGCCATATTCTTGTGCCAGCAAATATATATATATATATATCCATACAAATCACCCCTTTGCCAACTGGAAGATAACATAGAGACACAAGTAGAAATCCTAATTTTTGTATAGACTATCAAATACAAATAAAAATGATCAAACAGCAGACTGCAAATTACATAACTGAGACCTCTTAAAATGAATTGCTTATGTTCATGAAGAGACATTAGAACATTACAAAATAATACTGAGAGATCGGACAGACTGGAGAGAATCTTTGGCAATGGTATATCTTGCAAGGTATATCTATATATACCTTCAACTCCAAAATGACTAACAATTCAATCATAAAAAGTGCAAGCTTGAAATTAAGATGGTTAACAAACACATGAAGTGATGCTCACGATAGTCATTAAAGAGAAGGCAATTAAAACTACCATGAGAATCCACCTCACCACTAAAAGATTTACAATGATAAAACTAAACACACATGCACATACACACACACACACATACACAATAAATACTCACAAATTTGTAGGAGTAGATTGTAACTATTTTTTCCTATTTTATTGGGAGCTCTACAGATATTACAACAATGTATAGTTCAATTAGATAAATCATGATTGTGCAATTGTTGAGTATAGATTCCCTGAGGATAAAGAAATGGAGGGAGAGGTGTAACAATTACATAACCTGGTGTCAATTTGAGAGGATTATGAGTGAAGGAGTGAAGTCTAGTCTGTCAATCGGGTCATAGCCAATGAGGCCTCTGTGTGGGCATGCCACTCACCTGAGAATTGTGGGAATTCCTGGATTTCCTCCTTGGAGGTGGGAGAGACTCTCTTTGTTCACTCCCTGGGTGATGCTCTACTGACAAGAAAAATGGTGCTACACCCTGGGAGCTGGAGAAGCCACATGGACCTACTCTGATGCAACCAGAACTTTGGAGCTGGAAAAGCCATGTAGAGATACCTGTCAATGCTGAGATGCTTACCACGGGATCCACAAGACTTCCAATCCACTGGCCTATGACCTTCCTGCATTCAGTGTCATTGCATGTGTTTTGTGAGACTGAAGAGGACTTTATAGATTGGTATTGGACATATGGGCTAATATTGGGCTTATAGACTTGATCTGGTGTGGGCTGGGGAATTTTCTCAATATTCAATTGCTCTTGTTTATGAACCTCTTTCTTATATACATATTAAATATCTATGAATTTGTTTCTCTAGTCTACCCAGAGTTACACAAGGTGGAATTGATAGCAATGATGACTATATAACCCCACTCAAGGGGAACAGATAAAAGGATGGCAGGTGGACAGATACATGGGGGAATTTTGTATCGGTTTAATATGGGGGTGGGGGTAAGAAATAAGAATAGTTATCATATTTAATATAATTACAAGATATTGTATTTCTTTTACACTGTTGGTAGAATTGCAAAATAATACAATCACTAAAGAGTGGTATGACCAATATTCAAAATTATGAAAGCACAAATATCTTAAGATTCAGGAATCTTACTCCTTGGTATATGAGGAAGCTTTAAAAAGTTCATGGAATAAATCAATTTTTTCCATTGAATTTTCCACAAACTTCTTGAGGTCCCATAATAGTTCATAGATCAGATATAAGAGCAGTGAATAAACATGTACATAATCAGTAGCCCAGCATCACAAAAGAGGAAGGCCTTTGACAAGATGGATTGACACAGTGGTTTAACCTATGGAATAAATGTGAGATAGTACAGGGCTAGGCAGTGTTTTGTTCTGTTTTACATGGGGTAACTTTAAGTTGGACAAACTCAATGGCACCTAACAGCCACAGTAATTATGTGCAGCATTATATACAACAGCAAAAAAATATAAAAAACCTAAATGCTCACCAATCCATAAATAGATGAATGAATTGAGCTACATGCATATAATGTAATATTACAGAAGCAATAAGTAAAGTAATGGGTATGTGAAAAATTTTAAAGCAGGCATGGACCTTGAGGATATGATGTTGAGTGAAACATGCCAATAATGATAAAGGAAGCATACTGTAGGATATCACTTCTATAAAAAGTCAAAAATAGGTGTACATACTCACAGTTTTCCCTATGTCTGAGATCCTTGTTCCAGTCCATTGTTAAGGGATTTCCTCTTTCTCACTCACCAGCGACTTTATCAAACGAGATGTCCTTCTCCAGGTCCTTTCTGATAACCCGACCAATGAAAATGTGATAAAGTTGTGCCTTCCTAGCTTTAGTTTGTATTTATTGTAAAATGTATTTGTTGCTCTTCTCGTAGTTTATGATGCATTCAATATTCATTGTCAACACAATCATTCAAAGGTATCAATTATTATAGTCTTTTTCATTAATTCACATACTCAAATTTAGCAGGCTCTACTATTTCTTCCCAGTTTGCTCCTGCCTTGTGAGAACATGTATTGATTGATGATCCATACAACTGAGGATTTTCATGCCATGGTTATATTAGTTTTCTAGGGATGCCATAAAAATATGAACCATAAAGTGGGTGGTTAAAAACAAAAGAAATCGATTCTGTTTCAGATATCAAAGCTAGAAATCTTATTTCAGAGTATCAAGAAAGGGCATGCTGTTTCTGAAGGCTTTAAGGAAATAACTTTGCTTGTCACTCAAAGCATCTAGCAGTCCTAGGTATTTTTTGATTTGCAATTATAGAAACTAGAGCGTAATTCCATATTTGCCGCCATTTTTTCATGTCTTCTGTCTGTGTTTCTCTTTTCCCTTTGTATAAGAGCATCACTCAACTTGTATTTTGACCCATTCTACTCCAGTATGAATTCACGTTAATGCAAAAATTTCTAAATATGTTTATAGTTAGGACTTTAATATAATTTCTTAAGAAATGGATTAATTCAGAACAGGAGTTTACCAGAGCCCATTTGTATGTACATCAATTAAACTTTATATAGTGTGTAATAACAGCTTCCAAAGATTGTTTGGTGAAAGAAGGTTAGAAATGAACATATATTTGTTACCATCATAAAAATTCAAACTTGCATATTTAAAATCCCATTAAACCTGAACAAAAGTCAAATATGAAAGTTAGCTGGACTTGGAGTATGTGTTGGAGCATTCTTCAGTGGGCTCCATCCAGACCTAATACTCAAGGATGGCTGGGACCAGTGTTTTATAACTCTGAGTCTCTGTATCAGACTTCCTTCTAAATCAAATGCTGACACAGGAACTTTCGAGGATCTAGCCCTAATGCTACACACTACAAATTTCACTAGCATTTGATACTTTTCCTGCAAGGGAAGAGATTTAAAAAAATTAGTCAAAAAATATATCATGGATACCTTCATATTTTGAACCATCAATAATGACTGTTTCCATTCACTCATCAAATAAGAAAAACATAACACATTAATTGATGTAGGATAGATGAAGCATCAGAAAGGTAGAATCTCTGATAATAATCTGAGTTGACTATAATTTGATTGAGAATTCTTTATTAGACATCTGATTAATAGTATCATTGAGAGGAATGAGCACCAGTATAAAATCACTGTCAATTACAAATTATTGTATATAAATTTTAATAATCATAATAATTTAGTGTTTCATTTAGACTCATACAATATGCTGTCAAAGCTAGTGAAATTTCTGGTTCCACTACTTACTAACTATATACAATTGTGTATTTTGTTAGCAACCCCAAACCATAAGTTCTCCATGCATGCTAACTTTTTATTAGATGTTTCAAATGTGCCCATGATTTTCTAGGTGCTAGGATACAACATTTAGCAAAATGCAGACATGGCTCTGCAGCTCATATTATTTACAAGCTAGTTGCACAGGTCTTGAAAAGTGATTTAACAATTAAATTGTGACTGTGATAAATGATATGAAGATCTCGTCTCAATAGTCAAATAAAGCCTTAAGATAAAATAATATTTGAACCAACCCTGTATATTTAATTAGAGTTAAGCATGGACAGATGGAAAGTAGAGTTCAGAGAACAAGGAAAATTATACATCAATTTAATCATACAGATGTGAGCAGGAATCTGATCACGTACCATCTTGCTAACAATGTTTGATTTTTTTTCTGAAGGCAATGGAAAATGATTGAAGGGGCTTGCCTGAGGAGTGACATGATCAAATATGTTGCATTTCAAATATAACTCACATTGTATGGATTGAACATATGACATGGCAGGAGAGAAAAAGGACATGGCTGGCTGGTGGAAGACTTACAGAAAGTAGTCAGACAAAAGATAGGTGCAAGTGAGTACCTGATGAAAAGTTAGTTCTATTGTTCACTCAGTAAAATTAATCATGAACTGTAATTAACCATTTGATAATTTCTAGTAATTTTCATATTGGAAATCACTGAATTATAATTGAGCTCTCATAATAAAAAAGAGACTTTTTTAAAAGGCAAAAATCCACATTCCACCTACGGTTTATGTATATGTGATTTGACAAGAGTGCATAGACTGTAACTGTTCTTCCTAGCCTTTAGTGACTGACTCCTGGCCGCCACATGGACAATAGAACAAACTGCTTACCAGCCAGTGTTATCCTGATGGACATTGGTTTGCTCAAGCCTATTTTACAGCTCCTGTATTTTGAATACCTTCCAACCTAGACACATCATCTTCCAGCACTGTGATGATGTCCTGTTACTATTCACCATTTTAGCTTGGTTGGTTTTTGAAGTAGGTCAACAAATCTTCCTGACTAGTCTGTAGATTATACTGAAATATAGCCATCATATGTGACCTGCTGTTACTTTAAATATTGATGGTAAGGTTTGGGGCACCATAGCAATATGCAAGTTACCACAGTACTTCAAAACCAAACTCCCTGCCATCTAGTTGATGATGACTCATAGTAATTGTGTTAGTCCAGTTTGACTAGAGAAACAAATCCGGACACTCATATATGTGCAAGAGAAAGCTTTATATCAAAGAGCAGCTGTACATTAAGAAAACATTCCAGCCCAGTGTAGATCAAGTCCATAAGTCTGATATTACCCCACATGTCAATATGAGTCCATAAATTCCTTTTTAGACTCACACAGTCATGCAATGATGCTGAATTCAAGAAGATCACAGGCCAGTAGGTGCAAAGTCTTGTGGATCCAGTGGTGGCGGAAGCATCTCAGCACTGGCATGTGTCTCCACATGGCTCCTCCAGTTCAAGGGCTCTGGCTGCATAAGTGTAGCTCCATGTGGCTTGTCGGCAGGAAGATCAAGCAGTGAGTCTTGATCTGGCCTCCAGCGAGCTATTTATCTCCTTCATGGCTCCAAATGAAATCATCAAGCTGGGCCTTGAATGACAGATTAGTCTCTACCCCTTTGGAGGTTGACAGATTATGTGATCGCCACAGCAACCTTATGGGGCAGAAGAGAGCTACTTATGTGGGTTACTGAGACTGTAATTTTTACAAAAGTAGAAAGCTCTGGCATTCTCTCAAGAAGAAGTTGGTGGTTCCTAATGGCTGACATTGTAGGTTGCAGCCACTGGTTAACCACTATGCTGCCAGGCTACACGAGGATCTGAAAAATGCGTAAATTATACAAGTAAATTATACAGAAATAATTCTGAAGAGAATTCATGTCTCCATTAAAATAATCAAATTAGTGATGATGGAGAGCAATGGCTCATATGCATAAAATCATGAACTTTTTACCTAGAAGTGAGTTTGTGAACAGTCTACAAAACTAAGTCTTAGTGAATGTGAAATGTTCAATCTGCCATATTTTTGTGGGTGAAAGGTTGGCTTTTGATATTTGTATGTTGTGTAATTACTAAAATGCATTCTGAAATTTCAGAATCATTATTGTGCTTTCAGAAAAAAATGCATCTCCAATGACTTTAATGAATGTAGTTATCTAATTTATATGTCCTACTAAAGCTTGCAGATATCAGAAAATTAGTGGAGCAACTTCATTCCAGGTGTTATCAGTTGATAAGCACTTGGAAAAGTTTGCTTTACTTAGACTGTCTTTATCATGAAAAAGAAACAGTGAGTCAGTTTTATCTATTTGAACACAGTGTAAACCTACAATGTCTACACAAAGCTACTTGGGAATACAAGAAGCTCTACCATAGGAATCTAACCACCATATGGATTTGATATTCAGATAGTAGCTTTCCAAGACCCCAAGCCAAAAGCAAAGTTTTCTGAGAATGATGAGGACAATGAATGTACATGTGTGCTTAAAACAATTGAAATATGTGTGGATGTGATAAAGAGTTGTATGAGCCCCCAATAAAATGATTTGAAAAATAAAATAATAAATAAACAAATTTGGGAAGCACAATAAACTCAATCTGTATCTGGTATGGTGCAGTGAATTCAGTTGGAAAGAGATAACATATGCTTCATGAGTTCTTTGATGACAATGTAACCGTGTATTGATTCTGCCAGAATCTCTGATGTTATAAACATGGGGGGTCAAGTGGTTGAACCAGATGAGTAAAGCAAATCAATATATTGGCTGGCCAAATCAAATGAAATGTGTATCAGTATACTCTTAGTCATAAATTAAACTGATTTTCCACAAAATAAACTGAAATTTACAATCTTGTTTGAGGGATCCAGGTCCAAGGCATTGAGAACACACCCTGCACATAATGAAATATGCATAAAGAAAGTCAATGATAACCTATGACACTCAAGTGAGGTTTGCATGGACCTGATTGTAAAACAAGTGCGTGTGTTTCTCTTTTTACTTTTTAGTAAGGTAGCTTATATTACTATCAATGCTGGCCATTCTGAAAAGGAAGAAGGCTGTTACTGTTAGGTGCCAACACAGAGAACCCCTCCTTACAACAGAATGAAACACTGCCCAGACCTACACCATCCTCACAATTGTTTGAGGCCACTGTTGCAGTCATTGCATGGAAAAGGAGAAATGGATACAAGGCTTCATAGAAAGCAGTAAGAACATAAGAATTTAAATATTTATATGATACAAATTATAATGGTTCTACCAGAATTTGATACATTTGGTAACAAAAGCTAATTACCTAGAGAATGATGCTTACAGTATGTCCCCTTTTCCACCACACTGCCATTTTGTCCTACTTTATTTTTAGACTGTCATTGTAAATCTAATACAAAAATAACCAAAATTTTAAAAATTGCATTAGACCAGGTTGACTGGAGACACAAATTCAAGGACACTCATGTATGTGTAAAAGAGAACTTTATATCAAAAAGCAATTGTATATTAAGAAAACATCTCAGCTCAGTCTGATTCAAGTCCATAAGTCTGATATTTGCTCATATGTCTGATACTAGTGTATAAATTCCTCTTCAGACTCACACAGCTTATACATTGATAACAAATGTAGGAAGATCACAGGCAGGTGGGTGAAAACTCTCATGGATCCAATGGCAGTGGAAGCATCACAGTGCTTTCTCTGTAGGTCTCTGGAACATGGCTACGCAGGTCTCAGCGTAGATCTGCATGGCTTGTCCACAGGAAGAAGAAACAGAGAGCATGGCCCACTTCCAGGGAGAAAGTGAGGAAGTTCCCAGAAACCTCATGAGAAGGCCTTCCCCAGAAGAAGGCATCATCAGGCTGTGACCTGATTGATAGGCTAGACTCCACCCCTAAATTTATTTATCAGGTTGTCATGAAATTATGTAAACACCACAAAAATCTAATACAAATACAAAACCTAATACAAACAAAAATAATTTAAAAAGGGAGTGAGTGTATCATATTAACACATTTGACATGTTTCAACCTCTTAATGCCTAGAAATATCCCTGGGGTATAGATTTCACCCTCATAGACTCAAACACTAAATGAGAAACATAGCACTTACTAAGGACAGATAAGTCTATTAATGTTTACTTATACTATTCAGGAAGAGTTGTTTCGATCTTAATCACCAAGGAGGCAGCATATACATAGTGAAAGGACAACTGGGTTTTAACCTAGTTCCTGTTTTTGTTTTTTTACTGATTTCTTTATCTGAAAAGAAATAGGTCTGAAACTATTTCCCCCCAAAAAATTTTGACCATTAAGCCAGAAATATCCCTTGAAATTATCTTAAAACCAAGAAGCAGTTTAGCTTAATGAAGTGGAGGAGGTCTGTCTTGAGTATTAAGCTCTTTTATCTATGGGATCTAAGTGCAACTGCAAGAGATTAGATAGGAACCTTAGGAGCCAACCAGTCTATTTCATTGTGGGAGGAAGAACAGAGTAAATGATGATGCAGAGGATACACAATGCAGACTATAGTTAATGCCAATAAATATCCATGTAGAATGTTGAATTGGTATATGTTGCTACACATTTTCCCAAAAAACAACAAAATGAAAATTTCAAAACAAAAGACAATCATTCTCTCTAGGAAAGCAATAAACTATGGTGAAAAGTGTAAAAAACATACAAACAAATGAAAGGATATTAAACATTCCTGGATCCTATCACCTTTGCTGACAGATTTAGTTTCTCATTGTATAAACTTAAAATATCTGGTACCTGCTTTTTAATTTTCATTGTTCCAAATTTTTGGAATTATCTGTAGCTTTTGTTCTTCTTTTATCAAGCAAAACCAAATCAGTTGCTATCAAGTCAATTACAACACATGGCATTCCCATATATGACTGTGTTCCCAAAGTTTCTAAAAGGCTTTTTTTTTCTTCAGAAATATAACTCTGACACTTTCTTTTTATGTATTGCTGGGTTCTATTGTTTGGTTTTAGATTGTACATCATAGGGGGGTACCTTAGAAGGGTTGTGTCATTGGGACTCACTCTTAAAGTTGCGGTATACATATATTTTTTCATTCATTCATTTCTTTATATGAAAAACAGGATTGGTGAACCTATCAAGTCAGCAAGAGGAATTAGGGTTTTGGCAGGAGGCAGGCCACGGAGGTAGGGACGGAGTGAAACTGTGATGATATCAAGGGGTCCAGATAGGAAAGAAGATGTGGAAACTGATTGTGGTAACAAATGTACAATTCTGCAGGATGTAGATGTAGTTGAATTATGGAATGATGTGATATAGGCATTAATCTCAATAATAAAAAATGTTAATCACATTTAAATTAAATATATATATCATAAAAATCACATACATATTTATAGAGGCAGAAAATTCCAATTTGACTCCAAGTTCATGCATCAAATAGTAACTTGGAGTTTTCCTTTGACGTGCATATTTTTGGAGGATTATGAAAACAAGATTGGGAGAAACAAAACCATTTGATGGCTGCAGAGACTGCTGAATACAAAGTGAGTAGGTCGTGCTTATGACTGCAAAAATGAATAAATCCAAGGTCAACAAGTCAGATGGTAGGTTTTTGCTGGTTCCTAAATTGCCAGGTATTGGTTCAAGTCTAAGGAACTAGAAGCTGATGATCCAAATGCAGGATCCAAACCCACTAAAAGCATGCAAGCATTTCCATAGTGTCTACTTATCTAGGAAGTACTCTAAAGGAAACTTCCTTTCAATTGCACCAAGGGTGTGACTGGCATAAGGTGCACTCCCTGCCAATCTTTTAACAACTAATTGGGTACTTGAAGCAGAACCCATTATGGAATTTATTACATTGTATTACATAACATCAGGGGAATACTAGGCCTCAACTGCCAAACCACTGGGAATCTGTTCTAGCCCATTTGACACAAACTTATGACAGATTGTGTGGATGGCACAAAAATGGGCTGTTCTGTGTACATACTCCTTATGAAGGGGGTTCAATTCATTGACACTTAACAAGTCGAATTCTATAACACCCCTTAACAGCATTAAGTTTACAAGATTGACATGTATTATGATGTTCCCATAGGGAAGAAGAAAAAGCTAAGGCAAGAAAATGGGAAAAACGGGATATGGGAGAAGACAAAAATAATCTGATTCCTTTGATTCTTAAGGTGATGAGAAGGCTTTTGGTTATATATTTCAATGATATTTTGCTTAATATAAATTTTATCTTACTTTGGAAAAATAGTCTACATGACTAGTTTTAAATCATTTGAAAGGACAACTTTTCAGTTGAATGGAACAATCCATCTTTTGTCTTTTTGCACAATTAGATTTTTGCTAACATTCTGTTAGTTGTTCATAAAGCCATGAGTAACTATGTCATTCATTCCATCTGATTCAGATTTAATAACTAGTTGACTTACCTGTATTAAAGAGCATGTATTTTCACCATCAATTACTGCTGTAGTTTGACTATTATTCTATTCTGAAAAATAGACTTTAAAATTTGTTCATCAACCTCTAGCAGTGGGAAAATTATTTCAGACTTCACTTTATTTACCCTTTCAAATCTATGTGTTCCTAAATTTAAATTTACATGCTCTTATAATAGTAGCAAATTACCAGTCGGTTGAATGCCCTCTTAATTTGAGATGGAAGACATGCAGCTCACCTTTAGTTAATCATTCTCAGAATAGAGATGCATCAAACTACCCTTTTAAGCTCATTATTTTATCATTGGATAATAAGTAAAAATATATGTTTGTTAAAAAATAAATGGATAAATATGTGTCTGACTTTCAATTAGAGATTACCTTAAAATATGACCTTCATTGATTTCAAACTGAAACCAAAAGTATTTTGTTATATTTTTCTATTTCAGTATGCATAGTTGTGTTAGTCTAGGTACTTTAGTGAAACAAATCCACAGAAACTCATGTATAAGAGAGAGTTTTATATAAAGGGTCAGTGCACATCAAGAAAACACCCCAACCCAGTGCTGACAAGTCCAACATTAACCCATATGTCCGACACCAATCCACAAAGTCCTCCTCCATCTCACAAAATACACACAATGATGCCGACTGCAGGACAAAAGTTGAATCAGTGAGCATGTAAGCATCTCAACTCTGGCAGGGGTCTACACGGCTGCTCCAGCACCCAGGGCTGCATCGGGGTAGGTCCATGCGGTTTCTCCTTGGGGATGTCTTGCAGGAAGTTAACCTTGCAAGCAAAAGGAGGGAACTGGCTAAGATAGCTGCATGCTGGTCCGACCATAAAAAAGCAAGAGACCAGAGAAATAAAAAGGCGAGGCTCACCAAGTCATTTATCTCTCCGCCCTTCAATTAACCCCACATGTGTTTATAAGCCAGGTTGGCACAATAAACTCTAACTAACTCAATACTGATGACTTGTTTAATAATTAAATTATTTTCACAGATTTTTACTTATGATCATTTTAACCATAAGACCTATATCATGATGGGAACAAGTACAATGTTGAAAATTATTTTTTTCCCAGAGAGCTTACTTATGGATTTTAATTAACTATAGAGTAATTGTTCTCAGAGATTTAACTTCCTGTTTTCCTTTTCAGGATAATAGTGTTCTTAAACATAACTTTAGGTACTATTCCATGGTTAAATTTTGTATGTCTCCACAGACTATAATAGCACTCGAGATGCAGTCTCCCTATCTTCACTTCTAAGGAACATCCTGGTTGTACTTCATCCAAGATCGATTTGCCTCACCTGCATTTTGTGAGAAAAGAAGAGACAAGTCCTTGGAGGAGAACATCATGCTTGGTAAAGTGAAAGGTCAGTGAAAGAGAGGAAGACCACTAGATAAATTGATTGACACTGTGGCTGCAAGAATGGGCTCAAGCATAACACAATTGTGAAGATTTCAGAGGACCTACTAGAGTTGCCTTCTGTTGTGCCTGGATTCACAAAGAGTTAGAACTGAGTCAATGGCATCCATTAACCACAACAGAATATAATAAACATGTAAATTCTTTTAGAATGGTAATACTATGACACACTCTACCAATGTCCATTGAGTCAGATGTAACTCATGGAATCCCATATGTATCAGAATGCAGTGTGCTGATTTTTCAAAAGTAGAATACTAGATGTTTTTTGTTGTTTTTAATTGGACTCATTAGATGTCCATGCGATATAGGTACTTTATAATACACTACAGTAAGCCTGCTACTAAATAAATTTTTAAAAACTAATATTAAAAGTTTTAATTTTTTGATTATAGTATTAAAGGAAAACATCTCTTTGGCACTTAGAGTGAATTGCAACCTATTTGTCAGCTCCCTTCCTTGGAACATAAAATAAAACACAGAGCTCTAACCATATTCATAATCTAAGAGAGTCTTGGTCATATGCCAATTTATGTTTAAGCGATTGCTGTATTTGGATCTTAAAATGTTTGCCACATTTGTGGCTTATCTGAACTGTGTACACCATTTAGCAAAATGTCATCAAGTATATTTCCTTGATATTGCAAGCCTGCTTTATGCTTTCTCCCCATGGAGCATTTATTTATAATATCACAAATTTAGTTTTCATTGATAATTTTAAATGAATATGACCACATTAATGAAATTATCACCAAATCACAGAACAGACTATTATACTAAAACCATATTGTATCTTTTAGTAATACTGTGAGTGAAATTAATGTATATTGTGCCTGTTGCTTTCGTCCTCACGGTCAGTCAAAGCACACAGAGTTCGTGTAGTGTGGGTAGGTCAGAAACACACCAAGGATTTCAGGGACTGAAATGGAAATCTGAACAAGTTAAAAAATGTGCACATGTATCCTTGCCCACAAATCTTTTATGTGTTTGTCTTTTTTTAACAGTTTTATTTATTCATCCAAATATCACACAAGTCAATAGTTGAATCATGTCAAGAAGAGTTGTACAATATTTACCATGCTCAGTAGGCCATATTCCTCCATGAAGTTCTTATAATACCTATAATTATGTTTTTCAATATTGGCAAAAATATAAACAAGCCATTCTTCCATTCAACAACATCAACATGTATAATTCAGTGCCATTGATTATACTCCTTGTATTGTACAAGCATTATTGATGTTCTTCTCCAAATTGTTTCACTACCCTTCCATGCCCACCTGTGGTAAACATTGATCAAGTTTTGTTGTTGTTGTTGTTTCTTTCTATTTTAATAGTTCTCCAGGTATAATATTCACATGCCACATACTTCGACATTTAAATCACCTTTAAAAGAGTTGTATATTCATATTCTCAATCAATTCTACTACTTCCTCCTCCCACATTCATTGATTGTTCCCCAATAGTTTTTGAAACTATTTGAATGCAGGTAAAATTTGGATGGAATATTTTGTTGATGTTCTTACATAGAATTAATAAACCATATTCTTCACCAGATTCTTCAGTGGATTCTCACCCACCCAAAACTTCAGAACCACTGTTTTGTGTCATTCTGTTCTGGCAATTGGCTGGTTTCTATGATTCTACTCTTCCACAGTCCTCCTTATTTGTGCAATTCCTATTGCTTTAGGCAGATATTCTGAGTAATTGAAATGAAAATCTTCCTTTTAATTGATCTTGCTCCATGATGTAATTTAATAGTAATCTGAGTAAATCCTAAAATACTATTTGTAATAGAGCAACACTCTAATAAAAAGTACCTCCATGGAACTTTGTTAAATATCTGTAATAGCATGTAACTCATTTCTAAAACCAGTTTATATTCTATCTTACATGAATATAAGAAAATTCCCATCCTAAAAATTACAATAAGCTCAAGTCTCCTGTCTAGTAATGAAACCAGATGTAATTCAGTAGTAACCGTTTTTATTAGACCCATTAAAATTGAAGGTAAAATAAAATTCTACAGGTCCATTATGATATAAGTGTTTTAAATGTTACAATGATTTATAAGGGCACAGTTATTAAAGAAGGTAAAATTAGGTAGAAGTTGCTTGTAGTTTTGTTTACTTTTTATTGTGAATTGGATAAAGTTTTTTATTTTTTAATTAAAAAAAATTTTTTTATTTTTTGCTCGTGCAGGGAATTGGATAAAGTTTTACAGAGTAAACATCAATGTTAGATTCAAGAGTGCGTACGTGTTGTATTTTCACTCACACCTTGTGATCTCTCCACTGTGCCATTATTTATTCCATTTCCTGTGTTTCTTTTTCCATGTCTCCTTTTCTAATCCTCTGAGGTTTATCTTTTAATAAGTGCTTCACATTTCTTTATCAATGGTTATTTTCTATATGAGGTGAGGTTAATGGCAGATCTAAAGGTGACTAGTATCCATAGTCTTAGTAGTTCCACATTCTTTCTCTGACCAGTAAACTTGGACTCTTTTTAACTTTGAATTATAGGCCACCTTTTTCTCATACTCTGCTATGATTTTGCTAATGTTTTGATAGCTATTTGAATAATACACTTCTTTCCCCTTTTTGTTATTTTTGTTCTTCTTAATCTAAAGATTATGGAAAGATAAAACTATTTCTTAAAACATTTAAAATACTTTATAAATTTAAAATACATTTAAACTTATTCCTTAGGAGTTCAGTTCTTTGTCAAATTGTACAAAAATTTGTACTAAACATTTTACTAATTTATAGGTTTTTCTCATGCCTATTGCTTAAAATAAAGAAATAAATCACCAGTAACTTGGGCTTATGTTTTTTAACTTTGTATTTGGAGATACTTTGATATGCAGGAGTATTACATGATTAGTACCATGGCGTCTAGTGTAATCTTTATTCATTCTGTCCACGACAACAAGTTATATAATTAACAATCAATGCAATATACTTCTGTTGGTTTACATTAAATGAACAAAAACTCTATTTCCCATTCAACTAGTTGTTTGAATAATGCCCTTATTTTTATTGCAGACTTCAATCCAGAATCCACCATTGCATTGATTGGTGGTCTCCTTACTTCCTGTAAATCTGACAGTCTCATACTCACTTCTTTCATACACTTTGCACTTTTGCTGAATGCTTCTCAATTATGTTGTAGAATGCCCCAATTTTCATCCGTCTGATGGTTTGTGTTCCCACTATTATATTGAGGTCATATCATTTATTTGAAAGCATACCATGGAGTTGATGCACCTCTCTGTGCACCATACCCTTGAATTCCTGCCATTGATATGTGTTGCTAGTCATATTAACCTCTATCACTTGCTTGAAAAGTAATTGCTATGGTTTTTTACTAATCTTACTATGTTTCTCTATGTGAAAACTCGGTATTGGTAGAGATCAGGTACTTTGACTCAATAGAGGCATCTTACTTCTTTTTAAACTTTTGTGTATTACATTTATTATACACAGTTTGAACGCCTCTTCAACTGTGGTATTCCAATGAAGATATTCTTCTTCCCTCATTTCTTCTACGTTTATTACTCAGAATTATTCCATAATGAAGAGGTACTTTTTCACTTATTTAATTGCTTATCTGTTTATTCAGTTACTTATTTCTTTTTATCAGCATGAACTAATGAATATCTATTCTGCGCTTTGTAATATTGATTGCTGTTGTAACACAAGTAGACCAACTGGAACAGCAAGACTCTACTAAGATTGACTCTGAGCTAAAGCATGAGAGAAGTGCCATGGACTAGCCAAACGAAAACCAATCCACCTTGGAATGCTGCTGAGAGGCAAGGATGGTCAGACTTTGTCTCTTGTACTTTGAACATGTTATAAGGAGAGCCCTGTCCCAATGAAATATCAAGCTTGGTAAAGTAGAAAGACAACGAAAAATGGGACATTCCTTAAAGAGATGGTTTGACAATAGTGATTGTAGCAATGGACTCACACGGTACTCCACCCCCCAAAACCAATTTTTCCAAAGCTATGTATTACTGTTTTTTACAACTTTATCACCTTCAAAGTACTCTCCATTGTGCTTAATAAGTTTGTGAAATCTCCAATTCCATTCTTGGAAACATTTTTCAAATTCATCTGTTTGGATGGCTGACAGTACCTCCCTCGTTGTTTTTTGTTTTTTTTTTTTTTTTGTTGTTGTTTCTGTTGTTTTACCTTCACCTCTTATTCATCATCAAATTGCTGTCCTTTCATGTCCATTTTCATTTGTGGAAACAAAAAGAAGTTGCACTAAGTAAGGCCAGGTGAGTCAGGTGTGAGGGAGCCATAGAAGCAGCCTGGGTTTTTTGTTTTGTTTTGTCAAAAACAGGTACACTGAGATGGCTGCATGAGCAGGTGAATTATTGTGGTGGAAAAACAGCCCCCTGTCTGGGACAAATCAGGCCTTTTTGTTGTGCACTTTTACACCATCTTTTCAAAACCTCTAAATAGAAAGCTTGATTAATAGTCTGCCCTGGTGGAAAGCACTCAAATGCACTATGAGTTGACATTTTCATCTGTTCAGGAAGTTGAGAGATGTCAAGAGTAAGGTTGCTTATCATTGGAATTTCACCTTTTTGAAATGAGAAAACCACTTATACACTTCAGTTTTTCCCATAGTGCTGTCTTTATAAGCTGTGTTCAATATCACAACAATTTCTGCAGCACTTTTGCAGAGCAGGAAATAAAATTTCACAGTTGCATGCTGTTCTCTTAAATTTTCCATCACAAAAAAAATGAGTTTTGAGTGAAACTGCTTTTATGAAAACTTCACTGTGACTAGAAAGACCCTTCCCAGGAGATGCCACTGGGTGCATTAACTCAGAGCAACTTGCTGGATGCACCCTAAGTGGGAAAAATGTATACTACACTCAACAGAGCTTTTTTTCCTGTTTTTTTTTTTTGAGGTGGGTACCCCCTTCATATAACAACTATTGTGGGGAGCATGGACTGGGCAGTGATTTCTTCTATTGAGCATAGGTTCATGATGAGTTGAAGCCAACTCAATGTCACCTAACAAAAACAACAAATGTCGACTTGGCCAAATGAATTACACAGAAATAAAATAAACAATATCTGTAGAAAGAGAGGTGGGTAAAACGCAATATTATCAGTCAGAACAAAACCAGGGGCTGATGGTAAAACAGACTATCAACTGATGATATGCTGGTTAAAGTTGAAGGCAAATAAATTTGAAACAAGACCACAAAAGCCAAAGAACATCCTTGAGTATGTCACATCCGAATTTAGGAACCATCTTCACAAGAGATACGATACATTGAGTTGTGGGATAACATCAAGAAAAGATCAACAAGACTACATCAACAAACAAAACATTAAAACTACAGGTCAGAAAGAAATCATTGAAGCAGATTTCAGATAAAACTCTGAAACATGTTCTTGCATATAGAATTTTTGTTGTTGTTAGAGGTTGTAAAGTAGTTTCAAACAACTAATGACTCTCTACAGCAGAACAAAACACAGCCTGGTCCTACATCAACCTCACAAATGTTTTTTGTTTAAGCCCATCGCAGCTAATGTGTCAATCCATTGTGTGAAGGGCCTACTTCTTTCTGGTTGCCTCTCTATCAAGCATCATCTCCTCCAGGGACCAGTCTCTCTTGATAACATGACCAAAGTATGTGAAATGAAGTCTCATCATTCTTGCCTCTGAGAAGTATTCTGGCTCTATTTCTTCTGTAACATATTTGTTTGTTCTTTATGCATGGTGATTTTAATAGTTTTTGACAGCACCATAATTCAAATATATCAATTCTTCTTCCGTGTTACTTATTTAAATGTCAAACTGAGGTAGTTAGTTTATTGTGCCAACCTGGCTGATAAACACATGTGGGGTTAATTAAAGGGTCAAGCAATAAATGGCTCAGTGAGCCTCGCCTTTCTAGTTCTCGGGTTTCTTGCTTTCTGATGATCATATCAGGGTGCAGCTGGTGTAGCCAGTTCCCTGCTTCAGCTGGCAAGGCTCACTTCCTGCAAGACATCCCTAAGGAGAAACCTCATGGACCTACCCCACTGAAGGCTTGGGTACTGGAACAGCCTTGTGGAGACCCCTGCCAGCACTGAGATGTTTACACATTCACTGACTGTGCTTTCCTTCTGCAGTCGGTATCATTGCGTGTATCTTATGAGATGGAGGAGCACTTTGTGGATTGGTGTTGGACATATGGGTTAATGGGTTAATGTTAGACTTATAGGCTTGGACAGCACTGGGTTGGGATGTTTTCTTGATGCACACTTAAACTTTATATAAAACTCTCACTTATTCATGAGTTTCTCTGGATTTGTTTCTCTAAAGTACCCAGACTAACACATTATGGTACCTTGGGAGTGGGGTACTGGAGAAACAAATCATAACAAATCAGCTTTTGTTTGACCTCTTTCTTGTGGTAATTTTTCTTGCCTAGCCAGAGATCAGATAAAGCCACACTATTTACTTGGTTGTTTTATGGGGAAAATGTGGGAATTATGAAAATAGAGATTGTAAGCCCACTTGCTTTGAGCCACTAAAATTTGATCTTTAGATGGGTTTAGGCTGCACCTGCAAAGAAAGCTATGCAAAGTATATGCCCCACCCAGTACTTCGGAGTACTCAGGAACCAATGGTCTTTGTCAGAAGCTGGAAGAAATCTGGAACCATGCAGAAAACTCCTCTCTCGGATTGAATGTTAAAAGGAACCTGTGAGCAGGTTGAAATGCTTGTTAGGTGACTACCTGGATCTACTTATTGAGTGTGTATGAGATAAATGCAACCATAGACAGGTTGAGTTTGGCCACTGACACCTGTGGACTTGGTTTACAGGGAAAATGATGAGAGCAGATTGACTGGTCTAAAGTTCATGACTTAGCACAAAGGGGCTAGGCATGTTGAGTATTGGTGAGAGCCTATAGTCTAAAGGCAAGAAGACCAATGGGCACCCTGAGGAGACTGAGTGAGGCAGTCCACATTTAGCCTGTGAACTGGTGCATGCTGTTGCTTACTTCATGGATGGCCTGTTCAGATTTGACTTTGCTTATGGGTGCAGATTTCATAAGGTTCCAACTGGGATGAAGATCTTCATTTCGAAAATATGATTGTGCTCTCAAAGAACTGGGTTGGTTGATGTAAGTGGGCAGTATATAAATTGAATACTCAAAATTGGGGGGATAAAGGCATGAAGTGGTTGGCATACAAACTTTCATAAATGGGGGAACATATTCACAGGATTATAGGATTAAGGTGTAGGGGTTACTTAATTGCAATTGTGAAGTTAAAGAATTATTTACAGGTGCCAGGCTGGCAGAGGTGGATTGAGGTAGTTTATTTTGCCAGCCTGGCCAAAAAACACGTGTTGTTAATTGAACAGAGAAGCAATAAATGGCTCAGTGAGCCTCGTTTTTCTAGTTGTTGGGTCTCTTGCTTTTGGGTGGTCGCACCAGGGTGCAGCTGCCTTAGCAGTTCCCTGCTTCAGCTTTCAAGGCTCCCTTCCTGCAAGACATCCCCAAGGAGAAGCTGCATGGACCTACCCTGATGCAGCCCTGGGTGCAGGAGAGGCTGTGAGGAGAACCCTGCCAGTGCTGAGATGCTTACACGTTCACTGATACAGCTTTCCTCCTGCAGTTGGGATCACTATGTCTGTTTTATAAGATGGGAAAAATGTATACTCCACTCAACAGAGCTTTTTTCCTGTTGTTTTTTGGGGGGCGGGGTAGGATAAGATGGAGGAGGCGTTTGTGAATTGGTGTTGGACATATAGGCTAATGGATTAATTTTGGACTTGTGGGCTTGGGCAACACTGGATTGGGTTGTTTTCTTGATGCCACTTCTTAACCTTTATATAAAACTCTCTCTGATACATGAGTTTCTGTGGAGTTGTTGCTCTAAAGTACCCAGACTAACACACACACCTTCACATGTATATGAAGATTTTGAAAATACCATGAATTAGGTCGGGAACACCTTAGATTTCAAGGTAGCATCTTTGCTTTTAGACGCTTTAAAGCAGCGGTTCTCAACCTGTGGGTCGCGACCCTTTGAGGGTTAAACAACCCATTCAAAGGGGTTTCCCAATTCATAACAATAACAAAATTACCGTTATGAAGTAGCGATGAAAATAATTTTATAATTGGGAGTCACCACAATATGAGGAACTGTATTAAAGTATGGTATTAGGAAGGTTGAAACCACTGCTTAAAGACATCTTCTGTTGTAGATTTCCCTACTGCAATGCATTGTTTGATCCCTTGATTATTACTTCCATTGGCATTGATTGTGGATACAAGCAAGACACAATCCTTGAAAACCCGATCTTTTTTCCATTTATTGTGACGTTACCTCGTGGCCCACTTGTCAGGGCTTTGTTTCCTTTATGTTGAGTCATAATCTATACTGAGGGCTGCAGCGTATTATCTTCAACCAGCAAGTGAGTGAAGTCTTCCTCACTTTCAGCAAGTTGGAATATGTCATCTCCATATCGCTGCTTTTTAATAAGCCTTCCTCCAATCCTGATACCACATTCTTCATATAATCCAGCAAATACAACCCTGACTCAAACCCTTCTTGATCTTAAATTATGCAGTATTCCCTTGTCCTGTTTACAAAACTGCCTCATGATCCACATGAGCATGTTTAAATGTTTGGGAATTTCCATGATTTTCAAGCTTATTGAACATTTGCCAAGGCCCATACCGTTGATGCCTTTGCATAATCTGAATGTAGGGTAGTTAAAGTCAATGTAAGAAATAATTAAATAAAAGAGTGGAACAAAATATTTTACAGATGTATTAGGCAGAGCTCTCTAAAGAAGCAAAACCAGGACACTTCATATATATATATATATATATAAAAGGAATATAATAGCAAATTAGTCCACACTGCAATACAGAGAGCTCAGTCCAACTCACTTTCAGTTAATATACTGAAGGTCTTTCCAGCTCAAAAAGTGCTAGGTCTTTTCCACTAGCTTAAGGCCAAGGAAGCAGACAGTAGGAAGATGATATTGCAAGCTGTAGAACAGGCCAGCAGTGCAGCCTGGTGGAGCATGTGCTCTTGGAGCTTCATGATGTAGATATGCAAGCAGGCTGGCTGGAGGTGCAGCATCTGGAGTAAGATGAGAAGTTGGCCCACAGGCAGCAGACAGCACAAGGTGGGGTGGTGCCACAGCGTGGAACAAAACATCACAGTGATGTGGTCCACTGTGGTCTATGGTTGGCTTAGCCAGGTGGAGCAGAGCACTACAGAGACCACAGTTAGGTACCACAGCACACATAATGAGGCAGGGAAGCTATATTAGGTGGTGTGCTCCTCTGACCATCAACGGAAGAGACAGAGAGAGAGAGACAGAGAGAGAGAGAGAGAGATAGGAGATATCAGCCTCCAGAGAGCCATATATCTCCCTCATATTTCCAAGGGAGGTCATCAGGCTGTGACAAGCTAAACTCTACCCTTTCCCTCTTACAGGTGCCATGTTGGCACCAGAAAACCTATCACAAAAAGATGTTAAAATATTATAATGAAATATGCAAATACTCAGTATTATAAAAGTAAAAGAAGAAAATGGTTAGCATTTTTTCAAGCTGGAAGAACAGAAGAAAATTAATCCTGGAATTACAATAATGAAGGAAATTATGGAAAGAATAATGAGTGACACATGAAGTAACAAAAGAAGATGGATGTGTTGACATTCAAAAATAAATTGTAGATATCAAGCCATTTCACAAATTAATAAATTATCAACTATAGGTGGTGGTATTAAAAGAATGCCAAGCTACAATTATGTGATTAGTGGAATTAATGAAATATAGGAATTAATGAAATATAATTTAGAATGTTTTTACAACTGGATTCAATGCTACAGGTGCTAATTTGTCTATGGCAAGAAACTCATAAGAGGGCTACTTGACTAAATCCATGTTTTACCCATCCCAATAAACAATGGTACAACAGAATGAGGAAATTATCAAATATTATTATGAATAGCTTATGCTATTCAATTTGTATTGAAGAAAAGTGAAAAATGGTTTCAACAGTAGGCAACTTCCAGAGATTCAAGACCGAGTCAAAGGATCTTTAATAAGGAATACCACTGCTGATGTCAGATGTATCTTTTCTGAAGCAGAAAATTCCAGAAAGTTGTTTAATGGAATTTAATTGCCTGTGCGAGGACTTTGTTCCCCACTTCAGAGGAAGAAGTCACTGAAAATATTATGCATGACTTCAAAGCACTGCCAAATACTAAAAGCCTAAACAAAGGAAGCAGAATGTTGCCAGAGATATTGCCGAAGGATGGGCTCATTAGGTCTGCGTGCACCTGATATGTGACTGAAAGGAGATGACTTCTTGGAGGGAGTCAACCATGGTGACCAGAGTTGGGTAAGTTTGCGGGTGTGGAGACGTTGGGATCTTCATTTGCTGATGTGGTCTACCTTAGGGTACAGAGGAACAGCTGAAAAAAATCTTATGATTGGAACTGGAAACATGAGATGTATGAATTTACGAAAATTGGAAATGGTCTAAAGTGAAAGGGAACACATGAAGGTGGTATCATAAGCATTATGGAGCTGAAATGGACTAGTATTGGCCATTTTGAATCAGGAAATCTTATTACTTACTGTGCTATGTTTTTACTATGAAATAACACAATCAAGAGGAATAATGCAGCAGTTATTGTCAGAAAGGATCTCGCTAAATCCTTCATGAAGTACAATACTATCTGTGATCAGATTATATCGACCAACCTTCAAGCAAAGTCAAGTCAATACAACTATTATTCACACTTATTGACCAATCACAAAAGCTAGAGATCAAGAAATTGAAGCATTCTTACAGTGATTTAAGTCTGAAATTGATCAAACATGCAGTCAAGATGTATTGATAGTTATTGGTGTTGGAGTGCAAACATTGGAAACAAAGGGGAAGGATCGGTATTTGGAAATCATGAACTTCATGATAAAAATGAAGCTGGTGACAGAATGATAGAAGATTATAAAACCAACCCCTGGTTGAGAACAAGTACCTTTGTTTCCACAACACAAATGGTGACTATACACACAGATGTCTCCAATTAGAAGACACAGAAATCAAATTGACTATATCTGTGGGTAGAGATGCAGGAGAAGCTCATTATCCACAGCTAAAACCAGACTAGGGACTGACTGTGAAACAGACCATCAGTTGCTCATCTGTAAGTTCAGGAAAAAGCTGTAGAAAATTAAAACAAATCCACAAGACTCAAAATATGAGTCCATTCCACATGAATTTGAGAACTTCTCAAGAACAGAGTTGGAGCATTGAACACTAATGACAGAAAAACTAATGAGCTGTGGGAGGACATCAAGACCATCTTTTATGAAGAAATAAAAGGTCATTAAAAAAATTCAGGAAAGAAAGAGACTGAAACTTGCTTTTGATAGTAGAGTGGCCAAAGCAAATGAAAGAAAGGATTGAGTGAAAGAGCTGAAAAGAAAATTTCAAAGGGCAACTGGAAAAGACAAATATTATAACAAAATGTGCAAGGACCTACTATTAGAGAACCAAAAGGTGAGAACACACTCAACATATCTGAAACAGAAAGAACTCGAGAAAAAAAATTCAAGCCTTGAAGTGCAATGTTGAAAGATTCTTTAGACAGAATATCGAATGATGCAGGAAGATGGAAAGAATCTAAAGCATCAGTATACCAAAAAGAAGTCATTTACATTCCACCATTTCACCTGATAGCATATGAGTGAGAACCAATGGAGCTGAATCAAGAAGCTTAAGCTACACAGAGGGCATTAGCTAACAACAAAGTTCGTGTGATTGATGGATTCAGAAATCCAAAGAAGCACTGGAACCACTCACTTGGCGGTACCAGGAAATTTAGAAGGCAGCTATTTGGTCAACTGACTGGAAAAGAACTTTATTTGCGCCCATTCCAAAGAATGGTGACCTAAGTGAATGCTCAGTGATTGCAGCAGTACATTGAAAGGTTGCTGCCAGAAGTTCAGCCTGGATTCTGAAGAGGACATGTAACAAGGGAAATTATTGCTGATATCAGCTGGATCTTCACTCAAAACAGAATACCAGAAAGATGTTCACTGTGTTTCATCGGCTATGCAATGTCATTTCACTGTGTGGACGGTAATAATTTGTGGATAACCTTGATAAGGATGGGAATTCCAGAACACTTCATTGTGTTCAGAGGAATTTATATATGGATCAAGGGGTACTTGTGTAAACAGAACAAAGGAATACTGCAAGGTTTAAACTCAGGAAATATGTGCATAAGGGTTTTATTCTCTCATCATACTTGTTCAATCTATGAGCTGAGCAAATAATCAGAGAAGCTAGATCGGAAGAGTGCATGGTCAGGCGTAGAGGTAGGCCTCTTAACTTGAGATATGCAGATGACACAACTTTGTTTTCTGAAAGTGAGGTGGGGGGCACGTTCGGGAAGATAGTGATGGAGTGACACATACCAGAGGGACTCCACAGAATTCATCCCAGGAGAGTTGCTTAGAGGGAAATTTAACGCTGCTGGAACACAGTAGGAGCATAATAAAGATAAGTAGGTACAGACCCACAGGTTTTGAGGGACTGGGTCTTTGGGCTTACCTCAGTGGTGGCTGGATGGGGCTTGACCTTGGCCCTGCCATTGTTTCTGCCAGAGCTGGGACCATTTGGAGCCCATGGAGGAGGGAGCCCATGAGGGGGGAGGGGGGCAATCACAGTTTTCTGCCGCCTGCTTTGGGGTGAGGACTGGACCCTTGCAGCTCCATGGGCAGTGATCGGGTTCAGCTGCATTGTTTCTTTTATTTCCATTTCTTCTCTCTGTCCCCCTACGGTCTTGGAGGGCCAAATGGGTACTTTTTCTCAACGCAGCCACAGCTTGCCACCACCGCTTCGGGGAAGGGATGAAATTCTTGCAGCTCCACGGGCAGGGTTCAGGACTCGACTACACTGTTTCTTTTGTTTCCCTCTCTTCACTATATCCCCCCACAGGCTCAGTGGGCTTACTTTTTAATTTTATTTTCTCCACTTTGTCTCTTTCCTGTTCTCTCACACTCCATTACTGACCTCCAGACCACTCCCCTTAGCCTAGGACATTTATGCCTGTGCCACATCCAGGTAGGTGAGCTCCATCCGGTGTAGATAGCCCGAGGCTGGGGAAAGCCCTGATGATTTCCACCAGAGGATACTCTGCCCAACTTCTTACAGGGAAATTCCTGCCTGAGTGCCTGGGGCCCTTAGGTAGCTCAGCCAACACTCATCAACATTCCAAGCTGCTGCAGGAACCTCTGCCCAACCTCTGTAACACCTAAACAGGCAACCAATCAGCCTTCTGGGGCACTCCTCTGAGAGGGAAGTCACAGGAGGATAAAGTCATAGGTTAACTCCATAGTGAAATTAGTTGTAGGCAATTCAAATAAGCAATCCTTCAAATCTCCCAGAGAGAGCCAGTACTCTTTGACTCCCTGGAAAATGACACCTGGCTCCTCTAAATCAACGCAACACAAACAGCCATCAGCCCCAATGACCTCAATGAAAAAACAAGAGAAACAACAGGCAATGGCAGAAGTCCCGAACATAATGATATGCATAGAAAAGCAGACATTTAGCAGTCACAAAAGAAATTTCCGAATGCTGCTTGGAGTCATACATGATATGAGGGAAACAAAACAGAAAAAGCATGAAATGATAGAGGAGATAAAGGCCATAAACCAAAAGTAAATACAGGAGTTTATGAAGGAGATGACCAAAATGAGTAACAGAAACAAAGACCTTGAGAATCAACTGGAGGAATCAGAGAACTGCAACAATGACTTGGAGGACAGCCAAACAGACCTTAATAAACGTGAAAAAAATCTAATAAAATCATCAGAGAAGCTGAAGAAAACTTAAGAGCTATGTCTGATGCTATGAAGCAGAACAACAGTAGAATTATTGGCTTACCAAAGGAAGACAGAGCAAAGAAGTCATCTGCAAAATTAATGAGAGAATTCTTGGAGGAAAGCTTCCCCAGCTTAATGAATGAAAACCAGGCAACCATTCAGGAGGCTGAAAGAACACCAGCAAGACGGGACCCCAAGAAGAAGTCACCAAGGCACATAATAGTTCAACTATCCAACTTTGAGGAAAAGGAGAAAATCATGAGAGCAGCTAGGGAAAAACAAGCAATCACATATAAAGGTTCCCACATAAGAATATGCTCAGACCTATTAGCAGAAACTATGAAGAAGAGGAGTGGTTTAACATAATCCAAAAATTGAAGGAAAACACCACAAACCCAAAAATACTCTCCTCAGCCAAATTATCGATCAAGATAGAAGGAGAAGTAAGAGTCTTCCCAGACAAGGAAAAATTCAAATAATATGTTAGAAGAAACCCAGCCCTACAAAAAGATGCTTATTGACCCAGTATGGGCAGGAGAACAACACTCACCAAGCATAAATAAGTGACTGTCACATAGAACAATCTCACCAGAGGGCAACAAAGAGAAAACAAACCCCAAGGTACATTAGCTTCAAGATGAAAAGAAGTCAAGAATGATACACGCACACATACATGCACAAAACACTAATGAAAAAAGAAAATTGGGAAACACCCAGCACAAAAGATATAAGATGACATCACAGAGATCTCAGATAGAGATAATAACCCTGAATATCAATGGCCTGAACCCAGGCATTAAAAGACTGAGACCAGCAGACGGGCTTAGAAAACACAACCTATCAATCTGCTGCCCACAGGAGACACAGTTCAAGGCTACAGACAAAAATAGGCTGAGAATCCAAGGCTGGAGAAAGCTATAACAAGCAGAGGTTGCAATCCTAATCTCGGATAAAATTGACCTCAAAGTGCAAATCATAAAAAGAGATAAGGCAGGACACTATATAATTCTCAAGGGAATGGTAGACAAAGAACCACTAAGCATTGTAAACAAATACTCCCCGAATGAGAGACCCGCTGAATATATCAACCAAACACTCCAACAGATTAAAAGAGAAATCACAGCCTCAACAATTATACTGGGTGACTTCAATATACTGCTCTCTGAGAAAGATAGATCACAAGAAAGGAAAATCAGCAAGGAGGCTAGAGATCTAAACACTACAATTAGACAGTTTGACCTGATAAATATTGACAGAGCTTTTCGTCCAAATACAAATTATTTCACATTGTTCTCAAGTTCACATAATACATATTTGAAGATAGACCACATGCTGGGGCATGAGGTGAATCTAAATAAATTCAAGCACATTGATATCATACAGACCTCTCGCTCTGACCACTGTGCCATAAGGCTGGAAATCAACCAAAGGAAGACAAAGAAAACAAAAGAAAACAATTGGAGGATGAATAACTCTCTACTGCAAAAGGAGTGCATAGTGGCACAGATCAGAGATGAAATTAGGAAATTTCTAGAAATGAGCACACAATGTACCAAATTTTATGGGACACAGCAAAGGCAGTTATCAGAGGAAATTTCATAGCAATACATGCACACCTGATGAAGGAAGAGAGACTCAGGATTGATATGCTCACACAAAATTTACAACAACTAGAGCAGAGTCAGTAGAACAATCCTACTAATAGCAAAAAGAAAAGAAATGATAAAAATCAGGGCTCAGATTCAGGAGAGGGAAAAAATTAATATCGCTAAAAGTTGGTTCTTTGAAAGGATAAACAGAATTGACAGACCGCTGACAAACCTAACCAAAAAAGGAAGGGAACAAATTTCAATAGCAAGAATAAGGGATGAAAGAGGGAACATTACAACAGACCCTAATGAAATCAAAAGGATAATTATAAAGTACTACAAAGGATTGTACCCAATGAATTTAAAATTTTGGAAGCCATGGACAAATTCCTGGAAAAACAATCCCTCCCTATACTATCCTCGATGGACGTCAAGAATCTCAACAGACCCATAGCAACAGAAGAAACAGACAAGGTTATCAAGAGATAACCAACAAGAAAATCCCCTGCAACCAGATGGATACACTGGAGAATTCTACCAAGCATTTAGGGAAGAACTAACACCAATCCTACACAGACTCTTCCAGACTATAGAAATAATGGTGAACTCCCAAACTCCTTCTATGAAGCCAGTATAACTCTGATACCCAAACCGGGCAGGGATCCCACAAGAATCGAGAACTACAGACCAATATCCCTAATGAACATTGATGCAAAAATCCTTAACAAAATACTAGCCAACAGAATACAAAAGTATATAAAACAAATAATTCACCATGACCAACTGGGATTCATACCAGAGATGCAGGGATGTTTCAATATACATACTAATGGTAGTAGTATTCATCACATTGACATGAAAAACTATAAGAACCACATGATAATATTGATAGATTCAGATTAAGCATTCGACAGCATCCAACACCAATTCTTGTTTAAGACACTTGAGAAGACTGGAATGGAAGGAAGATTCCTCAAGACAACACAAGCTATATATGAAAAACCAACAGCCACCATACTAGTCAATGGAGAAAAGACTAACAAAATCCCTCTGAAAAAGGGGACCAGACAAGTATGCCGCTTGTTCCCACTCTTATTTAATTTCGTTTTGGAGGTTTTAGCTAACAGCATAAGGCAAAGAAGAGACATCAAAGGTATTCATCTAGGGAAGGAAGAGGTGAAACTCGTTATAAGCAGACGATATGATTTTATATATGGAAAATCCCAAAAGTTCCACAAGGGGAGTACTGGAAGCAATAGAGGAGTTTGGCAGAGTGGCAGGATACAGGATCAACAAAAAGAAGTATATTAGCCTGTTATACACATCGGATAAGATCACAGAAGAAGAGATCAAAAAGGTGGTGCCCTTCCCAATAGCCAAGCACCAATGGAAATATCTAGGGATATACCTGACTTAAAGAACAAAAGATCTACATGGGGAAAACTACAGAACACTATTACAAAAAACCAAGAGCAACCTCAATAAATGGAAGAATATCCCATGCTCGTGGATTGGGAGACTCAATATAGTCAAGATGTCAGTTCTGGCAAAGGGACTATGCAAATTTAATGCAATCCTGATACAATTACCCTGATCTTTCTTCAAGAAAATGGAAAAACTGATTACCGACTTCATATAGATAGGGAAGAAGCCCATAATTAGCAGAGAACTCCTCAAGAAGAAGGGCACCATGGAGGGCTTGCTTTACCTGACTTTAGCACATACTATACAGCCACAGTTGTCAAAACCACATGGTATTGGTACAATGACAGATACTCAGACCAATGGAAAAGAATTGAAAACCCAGAAATAAAATCATCAGCAAACAGACAAATTATCTTTGATAAGGGCCCCAAAAATATCCAAAGGGAAGCAGATGCCCTCTTCAAGAAGTGGTGCTAGAAAAAATGGATATTTACCTGCATAAAAATGTAGCAAGACCCTTATCTCACTCCATACACAAGAATAAACTCAAGGTGGATCACAAACCTTGAAGTTAACCCCCAAATTATTAGGGCCATCAATGAGGGAATTGGGACCAACTTGAGAACTCTGGCACAGGGAATACATAGGCGATCCGAAATAGGGAAGTAAACAAACACAGGGAAGGCACAAATTGCCAAATGGGATATACTTAAGATAAAGCACCAGTGCACATCGAAAGAATTCACCAAGAGAGTAATAAGAGAGTCCACAGACTGGGAAAACACCTTTAGCAATGACACTCAGACAAAGGCCTTATTACTAAAATCTAAAATACTCTGCTAGCTTCCAAAAAGAAAAAAGAAAAAAAAAACCTAATTGCCCTCAGAGGAGGTTGGCAAAGGACCAGAACAGAAGTTTCATAGGAGCAGAAATCTGAATGGCCAACAAACATATGAGAAAATGTTCCCAATCTTTAGCCATAAGAGAAATGCACATTAAAAGAGCAATGAGGTATCACCTAACACCGTCAAAGGTAGCCCAATTCAAAAAATCAGAAAGCAACAAGTGTTGCAGGGGCTATGGGGAGACAGGAACTCTCATCCACAGCTGGTGGACCTGGAAGTATGTACGACCACTATGGAAATCGACCTGGCGATACCTAAAACAGATGGAAGTCGAGTTACAATATGACCCAGCAATCCCCCTACTGGGCATATACCCGGAAGAGGCAAGACATCTGTGCTCCAGTGTTCATTACAGTGCACCGTTCACGATTGCAAGGAGCTGGAAGCAACCCAAATTTCCAGCAAATGACAATTGGATTAAAAAGGTGAGGTATATACATACAATGGAGCACTATGCATCGCTAAAAGGCAGTGATGAATATATGAAGCACATCGCTGCATGGGAATAAAGGGAGGAAATCATGCTAAGCAAAGTAAGCCAAGCACAAAAGGACAAGTACAACATGAGTCTGTTGGGGTAAGCGTTCAAAAAAAATGCAAAAGGGGCATAGGGAAAAAGCTACTGTATACAAACATTCCTGGGCTGAGGACTAGGTTATATGGCAGGGACCAGAAAAAATACAGGGATACACATGGTAGACAACTAAAAAGGAGGTGGGGAAAGGAAAAATAATAATAATAAAGAAGAAATGGGTAGCGGGAGCACAGGGCACTAACCCACTCGAGGGGAGGCTATTGTTTATAGCTCCACAGGGAAAGAGGGACCAGGCTTCAAGTGCTCCAAGATGTGAATGCAACATGTTGGCATGGAGTAGAGAACCAGTGAAGAGGTCTAGGGGGCCGGGCCCAATCCCAACTAATATGTGCACACCTGCCCCTCCACCCAGAAGAATTTATTTCAAAGGAAGGCATTGAATCTGCAGCTCCCAGAGACAGATGTAGCTGGTCAGAGCACACGGGAGCAGAGAAGGGGGACAAGGAGAGAGTGGAGCACATCCTGGCCCACCAGGCCACCGTGAGGACAATATTCCTAATTAGAGCATCCAGTCGACAGAGAGGACCACATGGCTGGCCCCATTAGGAGACATGACACCCCTCACTGACCCATAGCCCTACAGGGGACAACAACAGAGACATAGTGTGGGAATTACATCTGATCTGATCCCACCACACTGAGGCAAAACAATAAGGGGGTGCAACAGAACAGCAAGGAAATGGAGCGGCGAGGTCCCCAGGGAATGCTGAAGGTGGACTTTGGGACCAGGGTGTGGCGCCCCAAAAGATTGGACTGGAAACACTCCTAAAGGTCAACAAACAATCCTTGGACTAACTACAAGCTTTTCTTTCTTGTTGTGTTGTGTGTTTTTTTTTGTCATTGGTTTGTTGTTGTTGTTGTTTTGTTGTACATTGCTTCTTGGTTTTGCTCTGTCTTGATTTTGTGCATGTTATTATCTCTGCAGGTCTGTCTAAATAAGATAGGCTGGATAAACAATCTGTAGGAGAAAACAACGGGACCAACAGTTCTGGAGGGACATGGGAAAGGGGGAGGTGGGAGAAAAGGTAGTGGTGTTAAAAAACCCAGGGACAAGGGAACAACAAGTGGCCCAAACCGGTGGTGAGGAGGGTGTGCGAGGTCTGGTAGGGCATGGTCAAGGGTAATGTAACCAAGAGGAATTGCCGAAACCCTGGTGGGGACTAAGCATGATAGTGGGACTAGAGGAAAGTCAAACGAAATAGAGGAAAGAGCTGGGAGGCAAAGGGCATTTAGAGAAGTCTAGATAAATACATGTACATATGTAAATATATTTATATATTAGGACAGGGAAATAGATCTATGTGCATATTTTTATAGGTTTAGTATTAAAGTAGCAGAAGGACATTGGGCCTCCACTCAAGTACTCCCTCAATACAAGAATATTTTCTTCTATTAAATTGGCGTTCTATGATGCTCACCTTCTGACACAACTGTGGCTATCAAAAGAGATAGCATCTGGGATCTTAAAGGCTTGAAGGTAAACAAGCGGCTATGTAACTCAGAAGCAACAAAACCCACAGGGAAGAAGCACACCAGCCTGTGTGATCACGATGTGCCGAAGGGATCAGTTATAAGGCATGAAAGGAAAAAAAAATCATATCATCGTGTGCTTACCTCCAGATATGATTACTGAAGAAAAATGGTTGCTTAAGCAAATGTGGCAAAGAAAGCTGATGGTGCCCGGCTATCAAAAGATATATCGTCTGGGGTCTTAAAGGCTTGAAGGTAGACAATCAGCCATCTAGCTCAGAAGCAACAAAGCCCACATGGAAGAAGCACACCAGACTGTGTGATCACGAAGTGTCAAAGGGATCTGTTGTCAGGCATCATTAGAACAAAAAAATGTTACCATGGTGAATGAACGGGGAGGGTGGAATGGAGAGTCAAAGCCCATTTGTAAGCCACTGGACACCCTTTATGTAAGTGTCTTTGGGAGTGATGAGCCCGTCGGGGTGTGATGTAGCAACGATGAAAAATACAGCTTTCCTCGAGTTCCTAAAGGCTTCCTCCCCCCACTCCACTATCATGATCCCAATTCTACTTTGCAAGTCTGGCTAGACTAGAGGATGTACACTGGTACAGATAGGATCTGGAAACACAGGGAATCCAGGGCGGATGGTCCCTTCAGGACCAGTGGTGAGAGTGGTGATACCATGAGGATAGAGGAAGGGTGGGTTGGAAAGGGGGAACTGATTACAAGGATCTGCATGTGACCCCCTCCCTGGGGGATGGACAAGAGAAAAGTGGGTGAAGGGAGACGTTGGACAGGACAAGATATGACAAAATAATACTTTATAAATTATCAAGGGTTCATGAGGGAGGGGGAGTAGGTAAGGGTGGGGGGGAATAAGGACCTGATGCCAGGGGCTTAAGAGGAGAGCAAATGTTTTGAGAATGATGAGGGCAATGAACGTACAAATATGCTTTACACAATTGATGTATGTATGGACTGTGATAAATGTTGTATGAGCCCCTAAAAAAGAGAACAACTACTTGTAATTAAAACTTAAAAATAAAATGAGGTGGACTTGAAGCATTTGCTGATGAAGATCAAGGATTGCAGCCTTAAGTATGGATCACAGTCAATGTAAGGAAGACAAATTTTTACAACTAGACCAGTAGGTTATATCATGATAAATGGAAGAAAAAAAAAAAGGTCGAAGTTGTGAAGGACTTTGTCTTCCTTGGATCTGCAATTAATGCTCATGGAAACCGCAGTAAAGAGATCCAAAGACAAGTTCCACTAGGAAAATGCTGCACAAGGGTATTGAAGAGCGAGGTTGTTACTTTGAGGACTAAAGTGTGCCTCACGCAACCATGGTATTTTCACTTGCTTCAGATGCATATGAAATTTGGACAGTGAATAAGAAAACCATATAAGAATTGGTTCATTTAAATTACCGTGTTGGTGAAGAAAATTGAAAGTACCCTGGACTGCTAAAAGGTCAAATCGATCTATATTGACTGAAGGACAATGCTCCTTAGAGGCAAGGATACAAGGCTTTGTCTTATACAGTTTGGACATATGGTCAGGAGAGACCAGGCCCTGGAGAAGGACATCATATTGGTAAAGTGGAAGGCAGCATCAAAAAGGAAGACCCTCGCAGAGATTGATTGACACAGTAGCAGCATCAGTGGGCTCAGTAGGAGGTATATTGTGAAGACGGCACAGGACCAAACAGTGTTTCTTTCTGTTGTTCATAGGGTCTCTACGGGTATGAGCCAACTCAACGGAAACTAGCAACAACAATAACATGCTAAGACTTTTGAGTTTGACCACACATGAGCTCTAGAATATTCATCAATAATGTTGGCAATGTGTGTGTAAAAGTTAGAAACAAGAGGAACGAGCAGTGCTTGGACATTTTGACTTTGGTTACAGAAACAAACCTAGAGATTGCACAATAGAATTTTGCAAGACTAGCAACCTCATAATTACTAATACATTTTCAACAACATAAATGGAGATTTTACACAAGGACATCACTGAATGCAGTACACAGGGATCAACTGCTTACATCTGTACGATGAGATCATGGAGAAGCTCAGTATCAACAGACAAAATTAGGCCCGAGACTCACTGTGGGATGGTAACTGAAACAAGACTCAATCATAACAGTTTGGGGAATGTTACAGAACCAGGCAGTGTGTCATTCCAGGGTCACTACACGTTGGAAGTGACCTCAGTGGCATCTGACAACAATGATCAGGCATTTAATTCTGTGTCATCGAATATTATAGATATTATTACAAAAAAAGAAACTCCAGAACGCTTAATCATGTTTATGTAGAACTTGCACATAGATAAAGAGACATTGATACAAATAGAACAAAGAATATTGCCTAGCAGTGACGGGCTTGTATCTCTTTACAGTATTTATTCAGTCTGTTTCTGGAGCAAACAACTCAAGGAACCAGACTGCATGGAGAAGAACAGAGTATCTGGGTTAGGGAACGTTGATCAACAACCTACAATGTACAGGTGTTAGAATCTGAAAATGAAGAAACTTGAAGCACATCATGAAAAAGGTCTAACACTTTAATCTTAAATATGGATTTTATGTGAACCTAAAGACAAATTCTCATGACTGGATCATTAAGCAACATCATGACAAATTAGAAAAAAATGGAGTGGTCAGGATTTCATTTAAATTCGATCCACTATCAATGCTAATGGAAACAGTAGATAAGAAAAAAGCGGTGTATTTCTTTAATTTGTTATTTAGTCTACTGTTGTTAACCCCAAAATATCAACATCATTGCACTCAATTAGACTCACAGCAGCCCTGTTTCTGAGGCTGTCAATCTTTATGGAACCAGACAGTCACATGCTTCCCCCAAGGATCAGCTCGTGGGCTTGAACTGTTTACCCTGATGCTAGCAATCTAATCTACACTAGTACCAACACTTTTTTTTAAAACATTGCTAAATAATATTTATGATCCCATTTTGGATAAATTAATACTCTTTACAAGCATGTATGAAGGAAAATAATATGCATCAATAATAATAATATTTATGTCATCTTAGATATCTTGCATGCTTATTTATTTAGTTATTTTTAAATTGAATGAATAGAGATGTCTTTCTCCCTGTCTAAGAGTACAGTAGTAGCACTCTGGGCTGTGTTCTCTCTCTGTTTTCTTCACAGTTCCTTGACTTTTGAACTCTGCTCATGGGCAATTTTTGTGTGGCTTGGAATCTTTCTTCCCGAATTTTGCTTCAAAATGCTTATTGTTCTTAAGATATAATATTGCTTACACTAATGGATAAGTGAATTAAATAGGATTCATATGAACAGAATTAAGCTTCACTAATAAATGTGTGTCTCCTCATAGGACAGGAAGCCAATCTTCAACAGTTCCATGCGCCCTCTACTGGTCAACACTTCAACTCCCTTAAAGACAGTCGTTTTAGAGCAGAAACTCGCTGCTTTCCGGGTAGTGACAGGTTGGATAACTCAGAATAAAAAATTTTAAAAATCATCCTCTGCTACAGTACATATCGGTGAACTGTCTTCAACAGAAAATGTGCGGGGTCAGTATGTGAACAAAAATATCTGCTGTAAGTTTAAATTTCATGTTGTAGATGAAGAAGAGAAATGGATATATCTAAGACAAGCCCAGAAAAATATTTCGCATGCTGGCTTGATACTATTGTACATAGGGAGTCTGATCTAAAACAAATATCTTCTTGGAGAGAAGTGCATGACCTCTCAAGTCCACTACAAAGTTTAAATACGCAATTTGAGAATTTTCACTGAAAATATCTGAAGGAAATGAAGCAGCTACTTTCCTGTAAGATTATATTATATTTAATTGTCTACAATGAATATATGAGGGATGACAACAACTTGAAGAATTATTTAATCAAGAGGGGAATGTCTTCCTTGAGAAAGTGATTACCAAGAGCATATCCTCCTGTACACTAAGTGTTCTTAGAAGCTGATTGCAATATAGCTGTGAAGACACAGTGTGGTTTTTGCACAGATGATGGTGGTGAGTATGTGGCAAACTCATGCCCATCAATTATTTTTGGTACATATATATTAGATATTCATTTCATCTTCTTTTCATTCCTTTGATATTTTAATTTCAGTCTCCATTTTTTCTTCAATTCTTTTGTTTGAGAATGTCCATGAATGTTATTTTTCAACCAATCTCTGTAATTAGTTCTCTTGTTTGTTGCTGTTTTCAGCTTCTTTAAATTCACCTACAACACGTGGTAACATTGTGTGCAGCAGAATGAAACAGTTGCTAATCATGTGGATTCCTTACAATTTTCATTGAGACTTAGTCCATTGGTGCAGCTATTTTGTAATCACATCTTGCTGATGTCAGTCCTTCATCCTGGCTGGCCTTCTATTCCACCACACATGATACCTTATTCCCTTCCAGGAATTAAACATCCTTAATGATTTAGCCAAAGAAAACTAGCTGAATTAAAGTTTGCGATGAGTTTAAATTTGACTTACATTTTGATTTTCTTTGGCTGATTGTTGGAAGTAATTTTAGACCTTTCTCCATTGGTTGTGTTAGCTGTAAGCTCTGCTGAAACCTGTGCCCCACGGGGACTCTGAGTACCTGTAGCACAGCTGTTCACCAAGTCAACACAATATGAGTAACTGTGAGAGTTGTCGTTGCTCTTAGGAACAAAAGCACACTTTTTAGTTAAATCTCAATGAATTTGTGTGCTTAAGCCTTTACTTGTTTTTCCATCCAGGTCACGAGATATCTTTAGAGTATTGAAAAGCAACTATATATATAATCTTCAGGATGCTATTTACCAATGATAGTTACATGTGAGAATTACTTAGGGAGTTTTATAGAATACAGCTGCCCAATCCACAACCCAGAATGGTTATACCACATTGACCCCTTTGAGGTGTGGTGATCTTGGGTAAACTTGGTTTTGCCCTTTGACACTGGTTTCTCAGGATGACCAAGCAATCAAGAAGTCCTTGTATTCCAGAATAACAAGTCAAATAGGGCTACAAAAACCTGCACATGGAAAACTAACATTAAAAAATGTCTATATATCCTTTAATAAAAACAAAAAAGTTGCTATTGGGTTTTTTTGCATTCATGCATATTAACTGATTGGGTCCATCATAACTTTGCATTCAGGCCCAAGCTCTGCATCTTCATTGAGGTCCCAATGACTGGGGAACCTGGGACCTTGAACTGACCCATTTAAAGCCTCCTGGATCAACATGTACAGGCTTGTATGGCAGAGTGGGCAGCACATCCCTGGGGCAGTGGACATCTAATTCTGGGAGCTGTTGCAGTCCTTCCCTGATGTGTCTGTGTCCTTTTTTCTATGATAAACAGGTAACAATGAAAGTATAGTTAATATTTTCCATGAGAGTCATTCTCGTGAATTATCCAGCCCAGTGTGGGCAGTGAGAACATGTAAGAGGCTGGCTTTTGCTTGTCGAGCAGGAAATACAGAGTCCTAGCTTATGGAGACCCAATTCTGGTTTGTTAGAATCAAAAAGAGAAACTGCCACATGTGGTGCAGTGTCAGCATGATGAAATGGAAATGTATGGAAGTAAACCATTTTCATTTTTTGAAAATTAGCCTTATATTTTCTATAATTCCTGCATTAAGTAATACTAGATCTACGGATTTCCAGGAAAAGGAGCAAATCAATCTTGGAGGAGGTAGAACAGAAGGCTCCTTGGAAGTGAGACTTCGATTCACTCACTTTGGATACTTTTTAAATACAGATCAGTCACTAAAATAGGGCATGATTTTTGGTAAACAGAATGTCAGTAAAACATAAGGAGATGCTCAATGATGGGGATTGGCATCGTAGTTGCATCAATGGCCAGAACCAGGCAATGTTTCCCTTTGTCACACATAAAGTTTTCTATTAGTGGGAACCAACTAGTTGCCACTGAATAGCAATAATAGCAGCATGATTTAAGCATTAATAGTATTTTCTTTTCTCTTTTCAAGTTCCTGTGTATTTGTAATATGCCACTAAGTTTGAAGTCAGATTGAATTTTCAAGGATTTCATCCTGCTTGGATCCACAATCAATGCCCACGGAAGTAGCATTCAAGAGATGAGAAGGTGTGTTGTATTGGGTAAATTTGCTGCACAAGACCTGTGTAGAGTGTTGGAAAACTAGACTGTTACTCTGAGGACTAAGAGGCACCTGACCCAAACCATAGCATTTTCAATTGCCTCATATGCATGCGGAAGTTGGACATTGAAAAAAGAAGACCGAAGAAGTGATGCATTTGCATGGTGGTGCTGGTCAAGAAAATTGAAAGTATATGGGACCGCCAAAAGGACAAACAAATCTATTTTGCTAGAAGTATAATCTGAGTACTTCTTAGAGCAAGGATGGTAAGAATTCCTCTTACACACTTTGGATAAGTTGAAAGGAAAGTCCATTCCCTGGAGAGGGACAGCATGCTGGGTAAAGTAGAGGGGCAGTGGAAAAGAGGAAGGCACTGAAGAAGATGGATCGACACAGTGGCTGAAACAATGGGATTAAAGCATAGGAACAATTGTGGAAATGGCACATGATAGAGCAGTGTTTCATTTGGTTGTACATAAGGTTGATATGGCTCGGACCCAATTCAACGACATCGAACACAATGCCACCACCAAGTTTAAGGATCACTGCTTTATGGAAAATTAATTTGTTCTATTAATATGCGAGTGATTTTAAGCATCTATTAACACATTTAATGAAGAAGGAGGAGACACTGGTTATAGAAAAGTCTCTAGTGGATTTGACTGGTGAATAAAGAGTGTCTGGGTAGATTCAGAGAATATTCTAGAAAGTTAGAAGCAAAAAATTGCCAGAGACAGAACATGAGTGATATATGTACAGTAGATAGAAGATACAATTGACAAAGCATGCCTCAATATTTTTCAATATGACCTAGTCCTCTATGATACTCACAAATGAATGTTTCTTTCCAGTAATTGAAATTGTGGGTTTTTTTAAGCAGAGAGCATCACTAAGTATGCTGATATTATTCATTTTAATAGTGAAAAAGTGATTTAAGTCATAAAATAATTTTGAAGGAAGAGGGTAGCAGTGCTTTAGAGAGAAAATTATTTTATGGTTTTTCTTTATTTACTCAAATATATATCAATTGTTTAGTTTAGTTCTCAGCAAAGATTTTAGTAAGAAAGTTGATGATACTAATATTGTAAGTAATGACTCCTGCAGTAGTGGAAAATTTAATAATATTTAATAGCCTTGTTATGTCAGGCAACAGGTGAATCAAGATGTGGGTGTTCTGCTAGGCATGGGCAAGGAATTTCACTTTTCATCTTCAAAAGTGGATCTTTCAAGGAGATGCTGCTTAGAGCAATGTATGCATGTTGCATGTCCATAAGACAATGCTACACAGGACATGCAGCTTGCATCCAGGTACTCCAGGCTTGGCTAGAAGTCTATGCAGGTTCTTATTTATCAGGAACTGGAAATTGAGAGGAATGGTGCTCAAACTTCAGGCCATCAACAGAAATGCATTTGGTCGGGATCTATGTGGGAAATGACTTCCCTGGCTTCGGGTTTTGTGTTGGAGAGCCTCAAGATCACCCTTAGAGTCAATGATTTGCCAGAATGATTCACAGGACCCATACGACGATATACATATATTTATGGCTTACTATTGTAAAAGCACAGAGAGTGAAATAGAGAAAAAAGATCCATTGCCCACAGTCTGTGGGAGACCAGGTGCTTCTGGGTGTTTGAACCCAGTGGGTTTTCACAGTAATTGCAGCAAAGGCTAATTCAGCAGGTTTGCTTTGCTTGTAATGCATATTTTTAAGAGATGCTTTTGTTGTTTTGTTTCTAAAAATAGTTTCAGAATTGTACCTTATCTAGTTCCTGTGAATTTGGTGCTCAGGTATAAAAATGTGCTAGCTGTTAAGAGTGCCTGATACGCTTGAGGCCGTAGACCATGCTTTACCATTTAGGCCAGATGGATTTTCTTAATAGTGTGACTTATGACAAATACCTGTTTTTGTTTGTTTGTTTTTTCCTGGAGGTCTACTGCTTCAATGTGTGAGGTCAATCATGGAGTTGTTATATGTATACAAAATTTCCTCAATAGAAAATACTGGATATCCATATTTACACGAGCATCTGTGGTTTTCAATACTTTGAATGTGTTGTCACAAATATTTTTGGCTTCAATTAGGCTATAGTCTAAGTAACTTTGGGAGATTTATTAAAATTATATGTTCTGTAGAATAATAATTTCCCCCTTCATGGGACTGTTCTGAGGACTATACTATGTAGTCTACAGACTGTAGGGAAATTCTACTACACCACACGGTGGTATTTCAGTGGAGCTACAAATCAATTTCAGTGGAGCTACAAATCAATAAAAAAACAAAAAATAAAACTGACATTGAAGCACATACACTGAACATTGAAGGCACCTTGATCCAAAGGTTTCATTGACAATTTTAGTACAGCATGAAAACCACACACACCTGACCTTAATATCTAAGGCTCTGATCTTCCAAATCTTATATTATTGATTTTTCCCTTAGAGGTAAAGACTCCAGTAACGATGGTACCTCAGTGACTTACCACTAGTGCCAGTCACCATAATTTACTTCCTTCTGTAAGAAGGGGTTCAAAATATATACTTATTGAAAGTTTCTTACAACAATCAATCCAGATATTTTATAGACTAAATTTTTTTCATTGGTATGTTTCAAGAAGCAAATCTAACACCTAGATTTTAGTAAAATAAAATGAAGAAAATATTACAATCAATAGTTTATCTTTTGGAGTATACAGATAAAGCATCAGTACAAGATAATTCACCTCTAATATTCAATTATTACAGTGCTTTCCAAAATTGTTTCCTGGCAAAGCATTTTAAATTATTCTTCCTGAGGTGAACTAAGGCTTCAACACTGTGCTCTAAGTTGTCAGTGAAGGAATTATTGGGTCTGAAAGAGGAGAAATTGTGCCTATCACAGAGCGGAATAAAGAAAGAAGGGGAATTGAAGGGTGAGAACAGTGCAGTAGGTAGAGAAAAAGTCTGTGCTGTGTGAGAGTAATTGTGGAATTCTAAGAGACAGTGAAGATCAAAAGAAGCATGGGCAAGCATCTGATTATCGGGTCACTTATAGCAAGAAGATTCTAGAGCAATTGTGTAAAAATCCACTCAGAGCATGTATTTATTTGGGGCGAGCTGGTAACTGAGTTTGCTGGAACAGTTGTGGTTAATATAGCAAGGACAATTCTGGTGAAAATAACATGAAGCTGAATGATTTTTTCACATGACCTGCAGAGAACAACTGCCCGACTCAGTTGAAGGAGCCGACTAGAAATAAGCTTTTATTTCCCATTCATAAACTATGGTGTTTCCTGATGGCCAGTGTATCAGACCTACAGTCTCTTCAGTCCAACTACAGCTGTCCATGAAGGACCATTCCCCCTTTCTGAACACTAGCACCTTGCTTTGTGGTAAGGGCTAGGCAATGGTACCATCTCTATCATCCTACTGGGCGAGGAAATTTTGCAGCCTCAGTACAAAGCCTTGTAAGTCTACCGGGGATTGCATTCAATTCTTTCTTAACATATTAGAATAAAATGAGTAAGAGTGGGCAAATACCAAAGAAATCACAGCAAAGCACAGGGGGTAGAAAACCACTGAGCAAGAATAAACATGGGGAAGGGACCAAGGAACCACATGCCATGTCATGCCTCACCTTATCACAAACTCTACTTACACTTGTGCTACATATTAAGGGGTGAGAGCGCCACTTGTCCCTGACTTAACAGCGCACATTCACTCAAGTTTCAAAGAGCAGAGCATTTCTTTCTTTCTTTCTAATTATTTTATTGGGGGCTCCCACAGCTCCTATGACATTCCATGCATTAATGTTATCAAGCATATTTGTACATATGTTGCCATCTTCATTTTCAAAACAATTTCTACTTGAGCCCATGGTATAAGCTCCTCTTTTTTTCCCCTCTCCTTCCCCCACCACCCACCCTCATGTATCCTTGATCAATTATATATTGTTATTGATATTCATCTCTTACACTGTCCATTGTCTCCCTTCACCCACATCCCCTTTGTGTTTGTGCGTGTGTGGTGTGTGTGTGCGCACTACATATCCAATATTGTGATGGGTTCCCCTTGCTCTCCCTTCCCCCTAATGACCATCCCCCACCTCATGATATCGCTACCACCATTACTGTTCCTGAAGAGTTTATCTTTCCTGAATTCCACATGTCAAGAGCTCTTATCTGTATGAATGTGTGCTCCAGGAACCAGAGGAATGATGTGTGATTTGTAGGTGCTATACTACACCTGGTTGAATCATCCTTCCCTTATACCACTTATGTGGGGGGATATCCAACCATCTACAGTTGGGCTTTGGGTCTCCACTCCAACCTCTCTCTTTCACATCAATATAATTGTTTGTTTTGGATCTCTTGATACCTAATGCCCAATCCTGTTGATGTCTCATGATTGCACAGGCTGGTGGGTTTCTTCTATGTTGTCCTATTTGCTTCCCTGCTAGATGGCCGCTTGTTTGACTTCAAGACTTTAAGACCCCAGATGCTATAAGTGGGCACCATGCACTCTCTTCACCACATTTGCTTATGCACTCATTTTTTCTTCAGCGATCTTGTAGGGAAGCTGAGTATCAAAGAGTGCTAGGTTATCAAAATAAAGTGTTCTTATGTTAAGAGAGGCCTTGAATAGAGGTCCAAAATCTGTCTGTTATATTGATACTTACCATATAAATATATGTACAGTAACCTGTATCCCTTTCTTTAAAACTTAATATATTTACATCTATACACATGCTTATACCTATACCTCTATAAATAGCTTTTGCCTCCTAGTTCTTTTCTCTATTTCCTTTCACCTTCCTCCTGTCCCACCATCATGCTCACTTTCCATTCTGCTCTCAGTAATTCCTCTCGGATACATTGCTCTTGATCAAGTCCCAACCAGTATTATACGCCCTCCTCACCATCAATTTTAGATCTCTTGTTCCCTTAGCTCTGTATTTTTTGGCTCCACACTCCCCTTCTGTCCCTTCTGCCAGCATGTAGTTTTCTCCTTGGGATTATTTGTCCTGCCTAAATTATATAGATAGACACAGGGTGAAAAATAAAGAAAACCCAATACAAAACATAATAAAGCAAACAAACAAACAAACAAACAAACAAAACAAAACAAACAATGCATAGTTCCAGGTCTGTATGCTGAAAACCTTATGTATGTTTTCTGATCAAGGGGCTAAGCCCTGTCCCCCAAGTCAGAATCTATTTTCAGGATTCCTTGGGGACTTGGTTACTTTGCTCCCCTTGCTGCCCAGTTGCACTCCCTTTGAATTTCACGCCACTGTGCATGGGGCAGACCAGGCACACATTCTGCACAATGTCTCCAGTGATTTCTGCAGTGGCGCTATGGGTCAGTGAGGGGATTTCATTTCTTGTGGTGGGTCCAGCCCTAAGGTCCTCTCTATGCACTGGTTGCTCTGAGCAGGGATGTCATCCCTAGGACTTAGTGTGGCATGAATAGGTTCTCTCTCTCTCTTTCTCTCCTTCTTAGTTTGCTCCAGTGTGACCTGGACAGACCCACCTCTCTCCCCGGGCTATATCTTCAGTGTTGTCCTCTGTTTTGCCTTCTTCTGTAGAGGGGTTCAACATAGCTCAGCTTCTGTTGTATATGATAAATCATGCAATTTAGAAGCAATATATTTTTCTCTGGTTAAATAGTACAGTCTTAAAATGAATGTTCTAATTTAGAGGCCTTAAAAACTATTTGGTTATGAATCTACAAAAATTATAAATTGATGTACTTCATGCCAACTTGTTGAAATAAATATAGTAAAACTGATAAAATATGATTACATTTGTTGATTTGACATTGTTGAGTATTGTTGGCTGTGTTAGGCAGGGTTCTCTAGAGAAACAAAACCAGGAAATGTATGGTCATATTATATATACATACATGCATACATACATACATACATACATGCATGCATGCATATGGAGGGGTACTTCCGTACAAAAAAGGGAAAAAAGCTCTGTTGGGCAAAGCTTTCATAGTATGCATTTTTCCAGCTAGGTGGGCATCAAGCAACTCACTCTGAGTTAGTGCAAAAGTTCCAGTGGAACTGCTTCTACTTTGGTGTGTGTGTGATGGCAGATTTAAGAGAACAGCATGAGGCTGTGAAACTTTGTGTTTTGCTTGAGAAACATGCTGCAGGAACTGTTGTGATGTTGAGCACAGCTGACAAGGACAGCGCAATGGGATAAACTGAGGTGTTTGAGTGGTTTTCTCATCTCGAAAAAGTTGAAATGTCACTTGATGAGAAACCTCTTTCTGGAGATCTGTCAACTTCCCTAATAGATGAAAATGTCAATAATATTCATGAACGTGAGTTCATGGACCATTGAAGAGACAGTGAAGTTATCTGGGCTAACTTGTAGCATGTTTTAGCAAGTTTTTTTTAAGGTTGTATTCTTTTACTATTTTTAAAAACATTTTATTAGGGACTCATACAACTCTTATCACAATCCATACATATACATACATCAGTTGTATAAAGCACATCTGTACATTCTTTGCCCTAATCATTTTCTTCTTTTTTTCCTTTTCTTTTTTTACATTTTATTAGGGGCTCGTACAACTCTTATCACAATCCATACATATACATACATCAATTGTATAAAGCACATCCGCACATTCCCTGCCCCAATCATTCTCAAAGCATTTGCTCTCCACTTAAGCCCTTTGCATCAGGTCCTCTTTTATTTTTTTCCCCTCACTCCATGCTCCCTTCTCCCTTATGTGCCCTTGGTAATTTATACATTGTTATTTTGTCATATCTTGCCCTATCTGGAGTCTCCCTTCCCCGCCTTCTCTGCCGTCCATCTCCCAGGGAGGAGGTCACATGTGGATCCTTGTAATCAGTTCCCCATTTCCAACTAATTCACCCTCCACTCTCCCAGCATCGCCCCTCACACCCCTGGTCCTGAAGGTATCATCCACCCTGGATTCCCTGTGCCTCCAGCTCCCATATGCACCAGTGTACAGCCTCTGCCCTATCCAGTCCTGCAAGGTAGAATTCGGATCATGGTAGTTGGGGGGAGGAACAGAAGATTTGGAAGTGAAAAGACCCAAATTGTGCCTCAGGTTCTGATGGACCAGGACAAGGTGTGTTAACTGGAAATGTGCCATACTTCTAAGGAACTGCTCTGAAAAAAACCCAGACTTCGTTTTCCAAAGCTCTTACTGGTGACGAGACATGGTCTGAAAGCAAACTTCATTCAAGCCAGTGGAAGACGCCATCAGCACTTCACCCAAAAAAACGTGTCAAGTGAAATCAATGATAAATATGATGCTCTCTTATTTTTGGATGTGAGAGAAATAGTGCATTTGGAGTTTGTTCCACCAGGTAGAATCTTAACCAAGCTTTCTATTGAGAAGTTCTGAAAAGATAGTGTAGCATATTTGTGGCAGATCAGGAACTAGTGTTGCTACCATGACAATGCACCTGCTCACAAAGCCAATTCAGTGTACCAGATTTTCACAAAAAAACAGCATGCCTCTCTTCCACCATGCACCTTACTCACCTGACCTCACTCCTTGCAACGTCTTTTTGTTTCTGCAAATTAACAAGGTCATCAAAGGACAGTGACCTGGTAACATAGATGAAGAAAAGAATGACGAGGTGCTGTCAGCCATCCAAACAGATGAATTTGAAAAATGTTTCCAAGAATGGAATTACAGATTGGACAAATGTTTAAGTGTAGTTCATGGAGAATACTTTGTAGGTGATAAGGTGTGAGTTAGTTTATTGTGCCAACCTGGTCGATAAATACATGTGGGGTAAATTGAAGGGCAGAGAGATAAATGACTCAGTGAGCCTCACCTTTCGAGCTCTCGGATCTCTTGCTTTCTGATGGTCTTACCAGGTTCCAGCTGCCTTAGCCAGTTCCCTGCCACATGAATCTACCCCGATGAAGCCCTGGGTGCCAAAGCACCCGTGTGGAGACCCCTGCCAGCACTGAGATATTTACACTTTCACTGACTCGGCTTTCATCCTGCAGTAGTCATCGCTGTATCTGTTTTGTGAGATGGAGGACACTTTGTGGATAGGTGTTGGACAAATGGGCTAATGTTGGACTTGTGGGCTTGGGCAACACTAGGTTGGGATGTTTTCTTGGGGTGCACTTAACCTTTATATAAAACTCTCTCATACATGAGTTTCTGTGGGACTAAAGTACCCAGACTAATACAAGGAGGTTTTGGAAAAAAAATGAATACATAGCTTTGAAAAATAAATCCCACTTTTTGGGGGTGGGTGGTTATCCCCATATATATATGGATAGGTTTATATAATGAGAAGGAATGCAACAGCTAATTAGTCCACACAGCAGTACAGAGGTCTCAGTTCAGTTCACTTTCATGGGACAGTTAATATACTGAAGTTCCTTCAACTCACGTTCCCTGCTGATCCAACCTCAAGGAAGTAGACAGCTCAATGTGCCCTAGGCCAGATGAGCAGAGTTGGCCAGCAGGACATAAGAAGTCAAGGACTAGCAGAGGCCAGTAGCGTGACAGCATAGTGAAGCAGGAGCCCATAGAGGCTCAAGCTCTAGTGGTGCTCGGCAAGGTGGCATGATCTGTGCGTTGGCTCAGTCCATAGGTCGCACAGCACACTGTTGAGGCAAAGGGCTAGCTCAGGCTGCAGCATGCTCTTCTGAAAGAGGGAGGAAAGCCATTTACCTTGTCACCCTCCAATCAAGCTGCTACCTGACTGACCATCTAAACTCTGCCCACAGGTTCCTAAGGGAGCCATGTTGTCATAGAAAACCTAACTATCATATTTCTGTACAGATGGTTCTGACTCATAGTAGGGACCTTATCTACAATAGAAAGTAATATTGCAAACACAAGTTCCATCTTCACAAGTATTACCATATTTGGGCCTATTATTACAGCCACTCTGTGAATCATTTCATTGGGGGCCTTATTCTTCTTTCACTGATCCTCTACTATCTCACTCTGTAAGGTGTTTCGTATATAGATTCATTTTTTTAAATAATGTAGGTCTCTCATAAGAGTTGTGGGGATTTATTTTGCTTTCATTCAATAAAAATTTACATAAATATAATGAGCCATCATCAGCATTTCATTTGGCTCAATAACACTATTGACTGGCCTCAGCCTCTTTTAGTTGGGTATACTGACTTTCCTTGACCCTTTCATTAGTGATTTAGTGTGTCTTTGTAGAAAAACTAACAAACTAAAATAAACTTTCACAAATGGAAACATTCACACTGGTATAGAAACAGTGACAGAATCTCAACTGTGTGAATAATGTTAGCCTCACAGCCTTTGTGGTTTCTATCCAGTTGGAAAAATATGTAGGTGTAGCCATTGCCTGCCATTCCAATTAAGAAAATTGCTGAAACATCTGATGGTCTTTGGAGTTATCAATTCTCAAGGTGACGCATTTTTCTGTTGAGTTTACTCTTCACCTCAGTGTTATACAACAACTGACTAAAACTTATATAGTGCATCATTTACAATTTCCCTAAGTTTTTTACATAGAATTATTTATGTAATAGAAGACCATTTATACACATGTAGCTTTTATCTAATATATTTTGCTACTGTTCTATGGAACTTTGCTCCAGCATTTTATTTGTTGATTAATTTCTAATGTTTCAGCTTTTATTTTCTGGTCTAGCCCATTTGCGTTAGTCAGGATAGATTAGAGAAGCAAAGTCATAGACACTCATATGTGTATTTTTTAAAAAGCTTTATATAAAGAGTAATTGTATATTAAGAAACATCCCAGACGAGTCCAGATTAAGTCCATAAGTCTGATACTAGCCCATATGTCTGTTAAACTCACATAACACATACAATGATGAAGAAGATCACAGGCTAGTAGGTGGAAATTTTAAAAATCTCAAGGATTCAGTGATGGTGGAAGTGTCTTAGCACTGGCATGGGTCTCCACGCGGCTCCTCCAGCTCCAGGACTCTGGCTCTATCAGAGCATCTCCATGTGGCTTGTCAACAGGAAAGTGAAGCAAAGAGAGTATCTGGCCTCCAGTGAGCTATTTATCTCCTTTGCACCTCTAAATGATGTCATGAATCTTCTACCTGATTGGAAGGCTAAACTCCACCCCTTCCAAAGTTGACAGGAGATTATGTAATTGTCACAGACCACCCCTTGTCACATTTGACACTTTACCCATATCTTTAGCCATATAGAATTTTTAACAAAACAATAATAAAATCATATCTGTACCTAAGAGGATAAAACTGAAATGCATTCCACTCAGTATGTGCCAAAGCCTCATGTAAACATAATATTATATAAGTGAACAACAGAATAATATTCTATGCTCTAAATTGCAGTTAAGTGTGTAAATAATACACCATTACCCTATGAATATATCCCCCTATTTATGAAAGCATGTGAACCAGCCATCTTATGCCTTTATCTGCCCCATTTTTGGTATCCAATTTCCATACTAACGACTTATATCAACCCAGTGTTCTGAGGAGACCATCCTAATCTTTCACGTGAAGAATCTTCATTCCAGTTCGAGCTTCATGAAGTCTGCATCCATAAGCAAGTCAAATCAGGACAGGCCACACATAAGGTCAGGATTAATATGCACTAATTCACGTAGTCAAAGATCTCTTCCTCTGGTGGGCTTCTGGTCAACTTGTGGGCTGCCTCACTTAGTCTCACCATGGTGTTCATTGGATGCCTTGCCTTTCATGCATGAGCCCCAGTCATAAATTCTCAACAATGATAAACCCCCTTGGACTAGGTCTTGAACTTCAGACCAGTCAATCTGCTCTTGTCTTCTCCTCTAGTCCCTGTGAACCAGATCCATGGATGTCAGTGGTCAGAGTCAACCAATCTCTTTATTTCTGCATTTCTCCCACTGCCACTCAACAAGTGGACCCAGGTGGTCACCAAGCAAGCATTTCAGCCTGCCCACAGGCTCTCTTTCACATTCAGTCCCAGAAGAAATTTTTAAAGTGCTCCATATTTTTACCAGCTTCGGACAAAATCAACTCGTTCAAAATACAAAAAGCCAGAGTTCCCATTTTTCTTCAGTCTGTGCACAGCCCCGTAGGCAAGTCTCTTCAACTTTGAATGTCTTGAGCACTCAAGTCACTGGGTTGCACTTAGAGTCAGTCTTCTTTGCAGGCGTGTCCTATTCCATTTAAATTCCAATCCATTGGCTGAAGGCCATTAGTCTTACAAAGTGTTCTATCTATCATTATAAAATAACTAGAGGCAGAAGGAAACTGCATCACTCTGGTAGAGCCAGGTCCTAAACTCAATTCTTAAAATAGTCAAGTTCAATCCTTATCTATCTTATCTTAATCCTTATCTAAATTGTAAAATTGATACAAAACATGGCCTTAGGCCTCTGACTGAACCAAGCCAAAGTCAACCTTTCTGTCAGCCATTTTGACCTTCTGTCACCCATTTTCACTAAGCAGTCTGGTCTCTGAGAAATTCAAGGGGCAGTTTCTCACCCTGAGCTCAAGATATACATTCATTGAATTTATTGTCACCATTCCACACAGGAATAACCAAAGACAACAACTAAACAAAATAACCAAAATTTTTAATTTCCTATATTCTTTCCAGAAAACAACCCAGTAAACTGCATGGGCATATCTGACCACTAGCTAGCCAAAGAAGAGAAGCTACCATGAAGCAGGGGTCAAGCAAACATCCACTCTCCATCTTTATGATTTGTTTCTCTAGTACCTCATTCCCAAGGTATCATGATGTGTTAGTCCAGGTAGACTATAGAAACAAATCCAGGGAGACAATCATAAGTTTATACAAAAGAGCTTTATATAAAGAGTAATTGTATATTAAGAAACATCCTAGGTCAATCTAGATCAAGTCTATAAGCCCAATATTAGCCCATATGTCCGATACTAGTTCATAAATTCCTCTTTAGACTCATGCAGCCACATATAATGATTCAGAATGCAGGAAGATCACAGGCCAGTTTATGCTAAGTTTTGTGGATACAATGGCTGTGGAAGCATCTCAGCATCTTTCTCCAGATCTCTGAGTGCCTCAACAGTAGGAAAGTGAAGAAGAGAGAGAGTGGAAGTTCCCAGAATCCTCATGAGAAGGCCTTGGCCCCAAGGAGGCATCATCAAGCTGTGACCTGATTGGCAGGCTATACTCCACCTCTTCACTCTTAATACCCTCACGTTGACAAGAGTTTATGTCACTATCATGTAAATGATTTTTAAAGGGGCATGGATGCAAGAGAGTTCACGGAAAATGTAATGGTAAACATGATTTCTCCCCCCCCCCCACAATAGTTAAAGCCCCTTCATATATATTTGTGTCAAGGCATTGAATAAATTAATAACTTGCTTAAACCTGAAATTAAAAAAAAAACAAGGGAAAAGGATACTAGCCAACAACACACCTCTTTAGAAGTGTGTCATTACTTTTTCCCTTAGATTTTTGTCTTTCAAAATATTTCTGTTATATCATCTTTTTGCTTCTCCCTCCTGCAATTATGGTACTCTTTTAGTCACAGATTATTATTTAAAAGATGAAATAATGTCTTAGGAATGACTCAAAGTGGTTTTGCTTCAATGAATACTCTTTTGAATCATTAATAAGAGACTAAGCATTTATATTTTATGTCTCATTAATTCCCTACTGTAAGAGTCATTGTGACATTACCTATTATCTAAAGGAATGTGATTATGATTGCATTAACATTCATCTGAAGAAAAGAAATGGAATAAATGTGCAAATTATATTTTGATAAGAGGAGATTTGAATGTAGTATATACATTAAAATTATTCAAATATATTTTTATTAAAATTCATGTGAAGATCATATTTTTAAGAGTAAAATCAAATAGCTAGCAGTTTTTTATAGGGTAGGTAAGAATCACAATCAACTTAATGACAGTGAGAGTTTGCTATCTATCTCTCAAATTGGATGCCCTCTGAGGCAGTTACATAAATCTCCTGTCAACTTTTGTAGCGGGGAAGTCTAGCCTGTCAATCAGGTCGCAGCTTGATGACCTCACTTGGGAGGTTCAAAATAAGATGAATATCTCGCTGGAGGCCAGATATATGCTCATTCCCTTCAAGATGTTCCTGTTGACAAAACACATGGGGCTACGCTAGATCCTTGGAGCTGGAAGAGCCACGTGAAGACCCCTGCCAACACTGAGATGCTTCCACTGCCACTGTCTCCACAAGATATTCCACTCACTGGCCTGTGATCATCCTACATTCAATATCATTACATGTATTGCGTGAGTCTGAAGTGGAATTGGTAGATTGGTATCAAACACATAGGCTAATATCGGACTTATAGACTTGATCTGGACTGGACTGGGTTGTTTTCTCAAAACACAACAAAAAGTACTCTTTTGTACACATAAGAGTGTCCCTGGATTTGTTTCTCTAGTCTACCTGGACTAACACACACTTTTTAAAAAAATCTGATAATGAATGTCAAATATAGGAAAATACCGTTATTTTATACTCATACATTCCTAATAAACTAGAAAAACTAAGCACAAACTCACATCCATTGAGTTGATGCCAATTCAGAGTGTTCCTATAGAGGAAGGTCAATGTTACCTTGTGATTTTTCAAGGGTGTAGTTCTTTATGGGAGTAGAAAGCTTCTTCTTCCTCACGGAGCAGTTAGTGGCTTTAAACTGCTACCCTAGTGTATTGCAGCCCAACTGATAACTATGCTCCACATGTACCTAATAGATTGGCATGAAATTAAAACTGTATAGTAATTACCTGAGAGATGGAAATAAAAATCAACATTTATTATTTTAATGAATTATCTCTTCTGTGAATCTAATTCCATTAAGCATTTGGAAGGCATAATATTCATTTGAATTGCACTAAATATCCACCTAGTCAGAAAGAATGATCTTCAGTATTCTGCTGTTGCTAATAGCTTAAGAGAAACACAACAGAGTTAAAATAAGTATACTGTGTTCACAAAGAATGTGTGTTAGAGAAGTAGTTTCCTGCATAGCGGATATGTTAAGCTGTGTTGACTTGGAAAACAAATACAGTGACACTCATATGTATAAGAAAGAGCTTTATATCAAGAACTAATTACATATCAAGGAAGTATCCCATCCCAGCCTAGCTCAAATCCATAAGTCAAATACTAATCTATAATTCCTTCTTCAGACTCACACAGTCATACACAATGATGCATAATGCTGGGAGATCACAGAACAGGGGGTACAGAGTCATGTGGATCCAAGGTCGATGGAAACATGGAAGGGCTCCAGCAGGTCTCAGAATAGCCAGCAAGCAGGAAGGTGAAGGGGAGTGGTGGAAGGAGTGAGAAATACCTCCAAGTAAGCTTCATCAGGCTGTGATCTGATTGATAGATTGGATTGAGCCCCTAGTTTTACATACATCTTCCAATTTGACGAAAAAACAAAAGCATTAATAAAATCATTATTGTGCCTAACAGAATGTAACTAACTTATGTACAACTAAAAATTACCAGTTTGATTTAAATCTTACATTCTATAAGTGAACAAAATAAAAATATTCTATGCCTAGCAATTGTGATCTAAATCATATAGTCCTATCAACATCTTCCCCCACCTATGAAAGTTTTAAGTAACAACTGCATGCATTTTTCTCTATCTATTTTGGGTTTCCAATTTCGACAATGCTCATTTAGATCAACCCAGAGATCTGAGAAAACAAATATGTTCTCTGAGGTGAAGAAGTTTAATTCAGTTTGGAACCTTGGGTGTCTGCATCCATAAAAAAATTTCAAATCAGACTAGGGTATTCATAAAGTCAACAGGAAATATGTACCAATCCACAGGCTCCAAAACCTTGTTGGGATCTGTGGTTGGGATCTGGTCATCTAAGTGTGGACCTCCTTGCTTAGCTTCAACTGGGTGTCCATTGGTTGCCTTGCCTCTCAACCACTGATCCCTTTACTAATTCTCAACAACCCTTGGGTTAGGTCTTGCCATAGGCTCAGTTACTGCATGACTCCTTAAACTTCAGACCAGTTAGCCTGCTCTCATTTTTCATCCAGTCCCTGTGAATCATCAGGTCCACAGGTGTCACTGGCCAGAATCAACTCATCGCTCCATTGCTGAATTTCCTCCACTTCTACTGAACAAGTGAATATAGGTGATCATCTAGTGATAATTTCAGGTTATGTCCTTGCTTTCATTTAATATTCAGTACTAGAGATGAGAGTTTCTTCATGTTTGGTAGTTCCATGATCTGGTGTCAATTTGGAACTTGAGAGGATTAAGAGGGAAGGGATGGAGTCTAGTCTGTTAATCAGGTCACAGCCAATGAGGCCTCTGTGGGCATGGCCTTCCCCTAAGGATTCTGGGAAATCTCTGGTATTTCCTCCTTGGAGGCAGGAGAGACTCTCTCTCACTACTTCACTCCCTGGAAGAATTTGTAGCTGCCTCCCTGAGAGCCATCCTGGAGGAGAAGCCACATGGACCTACCCTGATGCAGCCCTGGAATCTGGAAGAAGCCATGTGGAAACTCCTGTCAGAGCTGAGATTCTGACAATGCCAATGGATCAGAAGACTTTTTACCCATTGGTCTGTGTTCATGCTGCATTCAGTGACATTGCATGTATTTCATGAGTCTGAAGAAGACTTTATAGATTGGTATTGGACATATGGGTTAATATTGGACTTATGGGCTTGGACTGGACTGGGTTAGGATGCTTTGTTAAAGTACAATTACGAATCTCCCTAGATTTTTTTTTGTAGTCTACCCTGACTAACACTTCATAGTTCCAAATTTTCAAGCTTTAGGTACAAACCACTTTCTCAAAATTAAAAAGGCCAAAGTAGCCTCCCCACCCCCTTCTTTTCAATCTGTCAACAACTCTTGTGTGCAAGTCTTTTCAAATATAAGTATTCTGAGACCCAAGGAATTCGGTAGGTCTTACCTTTCATAAGTGTTCTTCAAAGGCAATTCATACTACTTATTTAACAGACCCCATATAATGGCTGAAGGTAGTAGGCTAACCATTCTCTCTAAACATTTTTCCCATAATCACTTTTATCACATATTATATCAATAACAGTAGGTAAAAGAAATTAATGCAATCCCAGTACTCCATGAGCCAGAACACAATTCTTAAAACAATCTAATCCAAACCTTTCTTAACTATCGCACTCATATACAATATTGCCTGAAGGCCCTGTCAGGATGGCTTTTGCCTCAGAAAAATTCAGGAGGCATTTGCAGATCCTGAGCTGAAATTTAACATTCATTACATTCATCTGATCAATTTCATGTAGAAATAGCCAAAGAACACATCCTACGAATCAAAAGTTTCATTCTCCATGCCCTTTCCAGAAAACAACTGAGTAAGCCATGTGGCCTTTCCTGGCCTTCATCTATCACAAGAAAAAAAATCTAACCCCCTCCGAATACCACAAGGCAACAATCAAATAAGCCTCCACTCTGCATTTTCGTGATTTACTTCTCCGGCACCCCACTCCCCAGGTACTCTAATGTGTCAGGCCAGGTTGACTAGACAAACAAATCCAGTGACACTCATATGTATAAGAAAGAACTTCATATGTGAAGAAAGTATGCCAGCTCAGTCCAACATAGTCCAAAACTTGTGTGGAAGTCCTCTTCAGGCTCCTACAGCCAGGTGCAATGACGCAGAATGCTAGACGATCATAGGCCAGTAGGTGCAGAGTCCCCTGGGTCCCAGGTCGGTGGAAACGTAGCAGGGCTCCATCACATAACAGCTCTTAGGCGACCAATGAGCAAGAAGGTGGGCATAGGCCACGCCCACAAGGAAGCATCATCAGACTGTGTGTGCCCTGGTTGACAATTTGGATCTTACCCCTACACTTTCATCCATCTTCAAGATAGCATACAATTACCTTAATTACCACAGGGGATAATTGAAAGCAAGTCATCAGGGTTTCAAAAAGTTCCCGGGGAAATTTCATTATCTTTAATTTCACTATATAAGATTAACTTTTAAAGCTACCCATAGGAGTTTGTTAGATGGTGAAAGTAGGAATAGGAAAGTTGAAATAGTAATTAAAGCATGCAACAACCTTGAATCATGAAACACCATAGCAAGGAAAAATATAGCTTTTGCTTGAGCCCATTGGCACAGGGCTCTGTGCTGCCCCTCCAATTTACCAAACACGATGTTCTTCTCCAGGGACTGGCCTGTCCTCACAACATGTCCAAAGTGTGCCAAGCCAAGTGTTGTCATCGTTGCCTCTCAAGAATCCTGTGGCCACTCTTCTTCCAAGACAGATCAGTTTGCCTTTTAGCAGTCCATGGTACTTTCAATATTCTTCTCCAGCACTGCAATTCAAATGCATCAATTCTTCTGTGATCTTACTTATTCAATGTCCAATTTTCATATACAAATGAAGTGTTTGACAATACCATGGCTTGGGTTGGTCTTATCTTTGTCTTCAAAGTAATATATTTGCTTCTTAACACTCTAAAGAGGTCTTATACAGTAGTTTTAGTTAATGCAACTTGTCTTATCTCTTGGCTGCTGCTTCCATGAACATTGATTACAGATACAAACAGGACAAAATCCTTGATGACTTTAACTTTTCTTTCTAGATTATGACGTTAATTATTACTCTAGCTGAGAAGATTTTGCTTTTCTTTAAATTGAATTGTAATCCTTATTTAAGTCTGAAATCCTTGATCTTCATCAGCAAGTATGTCAAGACCTCCTCACTTTTAGCAAGCAAAGTTGTGACATCCGCGTAGCATGGGTTGTTAATAAGCCTTCCTCCAAACTTGATGCCACATTCTTCTTCTCAGAATTCAGGTTCTCTGGTCATTTGTTCAGCATTCAGATTGAATAACTATGAAGAAAGGATTCAAACTTGATGCATACATTTCCTGAATCTAAACCAGGCAATATTCCCTTGTTGTGTTCAATCAGCTGCCATTTGATCCATTTACAAGTTCCACATAAGCACATTGAAATGTTCTAGAATTCTCATTCTTCTCAAGGCTTCCACAGTTTGGATTGATTCCCATAGTTGAATGCCTTGGCGAAGTCACTAACACACAAGTAAATAACTTTCTGGTAATCTCTCCTTTCTTCTTGGCTTCACCTAACTTCAGCAATGATAGTCCTTATTCCACATCATCTTCTGAGTCTGGCTGGAACTTCTGGCAGCTATCTGTCAGTGTACTGCTACAACCATGCATGATCTTCAGCAAAAGTTTACTTGTATGTGGTATCAATTATATTTTTCTATAATTTGAGCATTCTGTTGGGTCACATTTCTTTGAAATGGGTATAAATATGGATTTTTTCCAGTCAGTCTGCTAAGTAGTTGTCTTCCAAAGTTCTAGTAAGGGTTCATCATTTCGTTGAAACATTTCAATGATATTCCTTCAGTATGTGGAGCTTTGTTTTTGGCTAATGTGTTCAGTGCAGTTTGAACCGCTTCCATAGACATGGTTCCTGTACCAAAAATAACTTGTTGACTTTTAGCCATTTGAGGAGGTTTCATATGAACCAGAAGAGTTGACGCTAAAGGAAGACGTTCTCTCCTTAGCCATTACCTTGTTAAGTAAGTACATTTCTACCTGGGGATTGAGCAGTGCCTAGAGTTTTATAACTTTATTATGTAAACACATTCTAAATGGAAACACATTCTAAATTCTGAATGGAAAAGGAGAGGGACCTTATAAACTTTGAATATCTCCATATAGAGAGACTGAACCATATATGCACTATGCAACCATTCATATGCAAAATTTTTCGAGATCTTTACTTTTCATTTCTTGGTTAGGTGCCATCGAATCCGTCCCAACCGAAGAGAACACTGTCCAGTCCTGTATCATGCCCACACTGTGCCTTTGCTTGAGTCCATTGTTGCGGCTACGATGTCAATCCACCTCCTCGAGGGCTTTCCTAGTTTTTGCTGTGCTTCTCATTTACCAAACATGATGTCCTTCTCTATAGACTGGTCCTGGTCTCCCCTGACAACATGTCCAAAATATGTAAAACAAATTTTGCCATCCTTGCCAATAAGGGGCACTTGGGACTTCTTCCAAGACAGATTAATTTGTCTGTTTAACAAACCACAGAATTTTCAATATTGTTCTCCAGCAACACAATTCAAACACATCAATTCTCCTTTGATCTTCTTTATTCAATGTCCAAATTTCACATGCCTATAAAGCTATTAAAAATAATACAACTTGTTTTTCAATACTCTAAAAAGGTTTAGAACAGCCAATTTACCTAAAGCAACTTGTTTGTTGATCTCTTGACTGCTACTTCCATGAACATTGATTATGGATCATGCAAGATAAAATTCTTAACAACTTCAATCATTTCTTCATTTATCATGATGCTACCTATTGATCAAGTTGTGAGTATTCTGGTCCTCTTTACAATAAGGCATAATCCATAATGAAAGCTGGAATCCCTGATTTTCATCAGCAAGTACTTCAAGTCTTCCTTGCTTTCAGTAAATGAAGTTGGGTCATCACATACAGCAGGTTGTTTATAAGCTGCTCCAATCCTGATGCCACGTGCTTACTCATAAAAGTCAGTTTCTATGATGATTTACTCTGAATACAGATTGAATACATGTGGTGAGAGGATACAAACCAGTCGCACACTTTTCCTGATTTTAAACAATGCAGTATTCCCTTGTCCATTAGCACAGCTGCCTCATCATCCATGCACACGTTCCCCATGTGCACATTGTTATGCTCTGCAATTCCCATTCTTCCCAAGGTTCTCCAGAGTTTTTTATGGACTCCACAGTTGAACACCTTTGCATTATCAGTAAAACACATGTAAACTGCTTTCTGGCATTTTCTGCTTTAATCCAGGATCCATTTGTCTTAGTCCATGTAGACTAAATAACCAAGTCCAGAGACACTCATATGTGTGTAAGAGAGATCTGTATATCAAAGAGTAATTGTATATTAAGAAAACATTCCAACTCAGTCCAGATTAAGCCCATAAGTCAAATATTAGTCCATATGTTTCATATCAGTCTATAAATTCCTCTTCAGACTCACACAATATATGCAATTATGTCAAATGCAGAAAGATCACACGCCTTTAAGTGGAAAGTCTTGTGGATCCAGTGGTGGTGTAAGCACCTCCTGGGCTGTGGCTGCCATCAGCGTGGCTCCATGTGGCTTGTCAATAAGAAGACAAAGCAGAGAAAGTGTGTTCCAACTCCAGGGAGGAAAATTCCTAGAATCCTCATGAGAAGACCAGGCCCACAAGGAGGCATCAATCAGGTTGAACCTGATTGACAGGCGAGACTCCACCTCTATAGTCTATTTAACAAGTTCACATGAAATTATGTAACTACCACACCATCTGACATTAGCAATGGTATTCCTTATCCCATGTCCTCTTTTGAAACCTGATTGAATATCTGACAGAAAAGGTTTACTGATGTGTGATATCAATGATATTGTTCTGTGATTTGAACATTCTGTTGGGTTCCATTTCTTTGGAATGGGCAAAATAAAGTTCTCTTCTAGTCGGTTGGGCAAGTAGTTGCCATCAAATCTCCTGGCATAGAAAAGTTAGTGCTTCTTCAGTTTGTTTAAACATTTCCATTGCTGTTCCATAAACCCCTGGGCCTTGTTTTTGGCTAATGTTCCAAGTGCAATTTGAACTCCTTCCTTCAGTACAATGGGTTCTTACTCATATCCTACTTTCTGAAATGGTGGAATGTCGACTAGTTATTTTTGGTACAGTGACTGTGTATTATTTCCACTTACTTTTCATGTTTCCTGAATCATTCAGTATAGTGCCCATAGAATCTGACAATACTGCAATCTGAGGATTGAATATTCCTTGAGTGTTTTTCTAGGTCTTTGCATATTTCATTACAATATTTGACTTTGTCTTCTTGAGCTGCCCTTTGAAATTTTCTATTCAACGCTTCGAATTCATCATTTTTTCCATTTGCTTTAGAAACTCTATGGTTAAGAGCAAGTTTCAGAGTCTCTTCTGTCATTCACTTTGATCTTTTCTTTATTTCCTCTTTTTAATAATCTTTTGCTTTCTTAATGAATGTTCTTGATGTCTTCCCACAGTTCATCAGGTCTTTGTCATTAGTGCCTAATGCATAAAATCTGTCCCTAAGATGTTCTCAGAGTTCAGGTGGGATAGACTCAAGGTTGCATTTTGGCTCCGAAGGCCTTGTTTTTATTTATTAGCATAAATATGTATGAGCATTTGATAGTCTATTCCACAATCACTCCCTCAACTTGCTTTTGTTGCTTACTTGAGCTTTCCAGAATGTCTTCCCACAGATGTAGTCAATTTGATTTATGTGTATTTCATCTGGAGAAATCCATATGTATGGCTGCTTTTTGTATTATTGAAGAAAGGTCAACAAGTATTTGGCTTGACAAAATTCTGTCATGGATCTCATGCCTCTGTTTCTTTCACAAGACCATATTTTCAAACTACTGTTCCTTCGTGTATGTTTCTATCTTTTGCATTCCAATTGGCAATAATTTTCAATGCATTTTGATTGTGTGTTTCAACAGTTTCAGAAAGAAGTCATTGGTAGAATGCTTCAATTTCTTCATCACTGGCTTTTGTGGTTGATGTATAAAATTGAGTAATATCTGTATTTACTGGATTTTCTTGAGGGTGTATATATACAATTCTGTCACAGACATAAGTGCTCTTCATGGTTGATTTTGCAATGTTCTTTCTGAAAATTACTGACAAGCCATCCCATTGGGTGGTGTTATTCCCAGCATAGTAAACCACATGTTTATCTGATTTAAAATGGTCAATAACAGTAAAGTTCACTTCCCTAATACCGAGAATATTAATCATTTTGCATTCCAATTAATTTTTTAACAATTCTAATTTTCCTGGATTCTTACTTCTCACATTTCAAGTTCTAATCATTAACATATTTTTTGCAGCTGTTTGTTCTTACTTTGAGTAATACCCTATCAGCAATGAAAATCCCAAAGGATCCATTCATACAGACTTTACTCGACTCAAATCACCACAGTAGACTCTAATCCAAGAAATCAACTCCTCGGTTATACTTCAAGTGCCCTGGGACTTGAGAGGCCCATTGGGCAATGTTCAAGCAATGTTATGTTTCCATTTATTAGGCTCTTAATACCTGGCAATGTTTCAAAGCTAAATATAAAGTTTTCCATGGTTCCTTCCTCTGCAGTGGGGGGCCGAGTCACTCTTTCACGTCTGTTTTTATTCTGGAAGTTCCACAGTAACTTGCTCCCTTTGGGTGACCTTCCTGGCACTTGAAAATCCAGTGACAGAGTTTGCAGCATCCCAGGAACCCACAGCCTCCGCAGTCTGACAAACTGACAGGTTAGTGGAGGAATCATTGCTTAGAAGATTTATAATGTGAGAAATACATGGAGACTAATTTCCCCACAAGGATATATAACCATTTCCCAAGAGATACAACCTTGGTTGATCATAGTTTTAAAATATAAGATATACAAATAATAATGAGACACAGAAATATACTAACCAGTGGAAGTTTTTGATTTTTAAAAAATGTATCAAATAAACCAGGCAACGATGACAAGTAGTAGGGTATGGGATCAAGGACTAAAGCACCGTTGGGTTGGAGTGCAGATGAGGGATGCTCTTCTCTTTCCCTAGTATTTCCACCACAGGAAGGGTGCTCCTGTAAAGAAAGAAATTTCCTCCTCACAAAACCTGAATGAACTTTCCTCAATGAGATATGTTTGAATTCAGAATTAGCATTCATTTACCTTTGTTAGGTCTTGAGAAACACCTTGAACACAGATAGCACAATTTTGAATTGCTTAAGGCCACAGACTATAAATGTGGTTTCTGAAAGCTGATATTTAATTAGATTGAATTATTGAGATTTAAAATGCAAGTCATAATTTACACATGTATTGTTGCTGGTGCCATTGAGTCCATTCCAACTCATAGTGACCCTAGAGGGCAGACTAGAACTGCCCCCCATGATCGCGAGGCTGCCACCATCATGGAAGCAGATTGCCAGGTCTTTCCTACTACAAAGAGGCTGATGGATGCAAGCCACTGACCTTTTGATTATTCATCAAGTCTTAGATATGGGTCCATCATAATACTTATGTTGTAACTATTTCATCATAAATAGATTTGCATTTTTTTTTTGCCCTGGAAGCATATCAAGGCTCTAGACAAATGTTTGTATGGAAATAAAACAAAATAATATGAATCACATACCATTTCCCTGATAGTAGAAAATGTTTACAACATTTAATTGGGGAGTTCGGTTGTTCTCGTCCTGCCCTAATGTGCTATTCTTAGTTTATAGGGTAAATTTTTTGTGTGAAAGTTTCACCTCTTGATTCACCCGGCTTGATGTGTAAATGGTACTTATTAGTGTTGGTTTTGAGTCACATACATCAAAGAGCTAGTTAGAAGGTGTTTCACACATTCCTATTTCATTTTACAAGTACAGATAGACAGAGAGCCAGAATATATTCTATTCAAAAATTTCTTTAGGATATGTAATCATGAATCACTTGTCAGTGAAACTCTAGGTCCATGACACATCTTTAATGATACATCGTTAGTATGGGACAGTATGGAGACTTCGAAAATGTGTAGTCTATGGGATTCTTCTGTCTAACTTTTATAGTCACTTAAAGCAGTTTAACGCTATACACCCATACTTATACACAAATATGCATGCAGTAATAGAAATAAATATTATAAAACAAGAACATTATGAACCATGAAAATGTATTTATGTTTAATTTTTTAATTTTCAATATTAGTTTAAAACATTCGTTGATGAGGTTATATATCTATATATTTGTGTGGATCCTTATCAAAACATTTCCTTGACATGAATCTTTCAGAATGTGTATTTTAATACCAAATAATTAATTATTACCCTATTTCTTAATTTTAAAATAATAAAAGTTACACTCTTACAATTTTATTGGTATGCCTATAGTGCAGGTGTTGTCAACTGGGATCATGCATACTCTTATGATCTGAAAACAGGTACACGAGCCCAGCTAGGTATATAATGAACTTATTAATGTGTCTGTCAGCTATCAGCAAGGCTACTCAAGTCTCCTTTAAGACTACCTTGGACTGGTTATTTGTTTCTAAAAACACAAAATGTTATCTGCAAAGCTTCCTAAAGCCTGTGATTTATATCCAACATATCACATCTGTTACAAAATACTATTCCAAAGTCCTGGGAACTTTTAGAAAATAAGCATTTTTTAGAACTACGTAGAAAGAATTTCTGGGAACTACTTAGAAAATAAGCCTCCAGTGATCTCCCTCTCTCCAAAATGAAGGGATGGGAGGGAAATGGTTACTAAAGAGATTGCATTGGAGAGATGAGCTAGAAGTTCAAAGGGATAAATCTAACTTGAACTATTAAATCTTTGTCAGTTGATCTCCCCTCTGATGCATGCTGAACCTCATCTTGTTTTTAATATTTTCTGTATTTTTGTTTTATTCTTTTATTTGTTCATATTAGAGTTTCTCTCAGGGGAGTTTTGCCATTGGGGTCACCCTATTGAAGTTGTGTTAGTTTTTCCATTTTTGGTATATGAAACCCAAGATGACAGATAGGGACAGCAGTAGAATAAGGATTTCATGGCGGTGGGGGCACAGTGGTGGTGGTGGTTGTAAAGGGAGAAGATGTCAAGGAGTCGAGGAAGGATAAGAATATTTGGAAACTGATTGTGGTAGCAATTATAAAATACTGCTTAATGTGATTGAACTGTGAAATGATATATGTATTACTCTCAATTAAAATACAATTATTTTTGAAAAAAATGCAGAAATTAAATAATATCACTACTATCTCATGCTAGCAAACTTCTCATGAAAATGAATCAAAAGACAGTGTAGTCATATATGGACAGGGAACTGTTAGAAGTTCAAGTTAGATTCAGAAGTGGACTTGGGTTATAATTGCTGGTGTTAGCTGATTCTTAGTAAAAAATAATAGAATACATATAAAATATTTACTTGTTTTTTTTCCCATGAGCAGAGGCATTTACTTTGTGGATCAAATTATGGGTGCATTAAGAAGAATGGAAAATCCAGAATATTTAAATGTGTTCATACAGAATCTATATAATGGTCAAGAGGCAGCTGTCTCACAGAACAAGGGGATGCTATAAGGCTCAAAATTGAAAAGGTTGTGTAACAGGGTTGCATCCTTTCCTCTTACTTATTTTGCTACTGTTGGAAAGGTGGGGCCTGTGGTTGGGTCAATTATACTTAGGAAATATACTCTTATCGGTTATCTATACTGTGTCACAAACCACTCAAGAACTCAATGAATTCAAATAATAATTTATTTTGCTCATAAACTTCTGCCTTTACAATTTGGACTGGGCTCAGTTGGGCAATGCTTCTTGTTTTGGCTACGCTCATTTCACAAGTCTGCAGAACATTCCACTAAGTTGTTCTGTTTCTATCAGTTGTGTTAGACAAGAGCCAAAGTCTTTACTACTGCTAACTAAGCCAAGTTGAATGAGTCTAGTAGACAAGACAAATCTTCTGATGACGCCAGAACTGTCTTAACAGTATCTTTACTATAATAAATTATATTGTTGGTGTAAAGTTGAAATTCCTGGTAGGATTTATTATACATCAAAGCTAATTTTGAAGTTGGTGTATGAAATTGTTTTAAATCTTACATTTTTGAATATTTAACAATATTAGTATTAATCTAATGTCCAAATATTGATTTCTTCTGTGATGAGTCTGAGTAGGAATGGTTGGATTGCAGTGAATTATAAAATGCTGTGGCTGTAATTGAAATGAAGATTTGAGGAATGTGACCAGAATAAGCTGTGCTAATCAATAGTCAATACACAGATCTGCCATTCTTCTCTTTGAATTTCAGTCATATCAATATTCATTTTTCCATTTTTTAATTAAAAAAATTTTAGAACGTTCATTCCAGTTCCAACTTCTGACTGAAAGATCCTATGACGTTTATTTTTCTTTTTTTTTAAGATACATGCAGCCTCAAGTGTCTGCAGATTTATTGAATGATCTATTCGCTGTGCACTATTGGAACCTTTCAGAAGCTGGACCAATCTCTGTCTCTGATAAATAGTTCAGTGATTCATTGGTCATGAACCACTTGTTAAGCACTGCCAATTTGATTTCAGTTCATAGCAACCATTTGTGCCAGAGTAGAACTCCTCTATTGGGTTTTCTAGGCTATATCTTTACTGAGGAAGATTTCTAGGTCTTTCTTCCATGAAACCACTGGGTGAACTCAAAGTGCTAACTTTTGGGTTAGCATCTGAATGCTGAAATGTTTGCCCTACCCAGGCTTCACTATTACACTGTCTAATGTTCCCAAAGTAGGCTTTCAGCCACATAGCCAGCATCTCTAAATTAAAGTTCTATTCAGTTCTCTGTGGTCATTTACACTGGGGAGCTGATAAATCTAGAGTCTTAGTGTGGGATGGTGTCTAATGTTTCATAATTTGCAGAGATATCATGCGAGATACTCAAGTTTGATGACGTTGGCCTCTCTGTGACATAGTGAGCCTGTCGAACTCAGAATACGCTGGCAAAACTAGCCCCAAAGTTAGAAGGGAGGTACAAAGTTGAAATTTGAATGAATTTTAACAAAATGGATTAAGGAATATACTAATTAAGAATAATTCCAATCTATAACAATATGACTTTAATCAGAGATAGAATACATACTACTTCATGATTTTTTATTTTAATCCCATTATACACAATATATTCTCCAATGCCTTATTTTTTAACAGCAATATATTTCTACACATTAAAAGAAAATGTTTTCATATTTTAAAAGTAATAATTACTTAGATGTATCTATTTTCAGAAATTCTGAAACTCTGTTTATAAGCAGAGTCAACATCAATAGAATGGAGAAGTGACATAAAAGAATTAGCCTTAAAAAGGATAGTGTACATTTCTCAATATTACTAAAAAATGAAAATTAGCACAAAAAATAAACAAATCCTCATATACTTTTCACGGTATTTTAAATAACTGTAAACAAAATGGAATGTATTTATGATAAATGTATTATATTATATGAAAGATTCATTTAAAAGTTTACAGGTTTTGTGGTAGAATATTATTAGATATTACTTGATAATATTTTTATTTCCATTTCAATAAACAAGCAAAAAAATCAAGTAACTACTGAAAAAGTTTTCAATAGTGTGGTAGTTACATAATATGGTGTCAATTTGGTGATTAAGAGTAAAGGGGTGAAGTCTAGCCTGTCAATCAGAGTTGGGGCACATGCTCACTCCCTGTGAGACATGCCGGTGGAGAAGACAAGTGGAGAGAGGCTGATGGAGCCAGACCTCTGGAGCCAGAGAAGCCACGTGGCGAGCCCTGCCAGCACTGAGATGTTTACAACACTTTTGGATCCACAAGACTTCCCACTCACTGGCCTATGGATCTTCCTATATCCGGCATCATTGTTTGTGTTTCCTGAGTCTGAAGAGGACTTTATAGACTGATATTGGACATATGGGCTAATATCTGGCTTATGGACTTGATCTGGACAGGGCTGGGATGTTTTCTCAATACTCAACTGCTCTTGCATATAAAGCTCTTTCTTAAACAATAGGCGTGCCTGTGGATTTGTTTCTCTACTCTACCCAGACTAACAGAAATAGTAAAAGTGACTATAAGCCCTCCATTCAAAAGAATATAATTTCCCATTTTGCTGTCCTCATGAATTTCTATATTCAAATCTACCATAATCAGACAATTAAACATGAGTAGTTATTCAAAATAAATCATATGCAAATCATATATCGAGCTGTTGTGAATTAAATTGTTTTCAAGTTCTGACTGTAGAACTTTGTGGTTATGTTCCCATTCAGTAAATCTCCCTAGTGTTTATATCATACCAGGGAAAAGAAAACTTCCTGTGGAAGTTTGCTAGAGGTATTAAAAATGTAGGATTATTGCTCTAGTATGAAATAGAAAATTTAAAAAAAAGATAAAAACACAAAAATTGCACATGTAAAATAAAAGAAACATAAATAATAATAATTAGATGCTGTTTATTAGCATCTAGTAGAAGCCTTGCTTTTGCTTTGAGTCTCTTAAAAATTGGAAACTATGTTAAAATCCAGATTTTTCTCCATAACTTTTCTCTTCTAACTCGAAGTATGTCTCTATCCATCTACAAAACTGGAATTTTCAAAACTATATTGCTTTCCATAGCCACTATTATAATGTCGCTGGATATTTTAATTTTATTTATTGAAAATACCCTTTAATTATGTTTATTTTATTGTATTTACTTATTTTTTGGAACTACCTTACAATTATGGGCTTTGGGCATTGTCTGTGGCACCAGCATGTCTTTAGTATTCCACAACTCCCAAAAATAAAATATCCACCTTAAGAAATAATCACGGACACGGTTAGACGCTTGGAGGTGCAATGGCCCACAAAGCATGGAAATTCTGCAGTCACACTGCCTGCCACATCCTGTCAAAGTGGAGTCACATTGCAAACCTCTCCGTGTGGCTGGAGACCTTCCCAGCAGACACTAGATCACATAATTTTTGAAATTTGAACCAAACCCCAAGAGTTACTGGACTACTCTTGGGTCACAATTATACTGAAAAAAAAATGTTTAGTGTTTAACATTGAAGAATATTTTCATTTTATGTGATGCAGTGTTTATAAACACTACCCATTTTAAAAATGTTTTTAAATCATCAAATATCAACAATACCATAAAAATAGTAGGTAGTAAAAGAGCTCCTCTGTTATCAGATCCAATTTTCGTCTTTAGTGGTAAAACTACCATTTCTCCTACTGTCTTTCAAAATATATTTTCTCAGAATTCAAGTAAATTCAAATATGCTCTCTGCATGTCTCTATTTCTCATAAAATTACACTGGATTTATAAGTTTTTTCTTGTATTTTTTCTAACAATACATATTAAATACAAATTTTATAGTATGCCATGGGCATACTTACACTTAGAGACAGATATTTTTGTATTTCCCTAGTGAAAAATAAGCATTATCTAAAAAGCAAACTTAATTATTTAAGAAATACATAGGATTAATTTAATAGATATGATATTCTGTGTGTGATACTAATTTATTTAAGCAGTTACTTTTGATGAATAATTGTTATTAGAATTTTGTTGTATCAAAGAAGAAAGTTACAGGGAACTTTATATTAATTCAGCACATGTATATAATTGTAAGATACATTTCTAAAAAGTACATTACTTTTTTCACAAGGCATGTAATTTTTTAATATATGCCTTCAATTTCACTAGACATTGCCAAAATAACTCACTCTTCATTGAGTTGATTATGAATCATAGGGAGGGATAGAGAAAGGGAAGCAAGCAGCATGATGGAAGAGATTCCAGGAGGGTGTGCCTGAGGGTGTTCAGCTGAAGCAACGAGTGTCTAATGCAAAAGGCAAGCACCATTTAGTAGATTAAGGTCAGACAGATTTTAGTTAGTTAACCCCTCTGCATTCTTCTTTATTGTAATTTACTTAGGTGGGGATTATATTTCAGATCCTTACCTTGTATTCCACAATCTAAACTACCAATCAGCTACCCTCTGCCAGCAGTTCTTCCTTCCCACACTATTTGATTTTCTTTCCCCCTACAACAGCTCAGAAACTTCCACTTCACTCCAGTCGACTAAAGTGATGACAGCCAAGAATCAAGGCAAATTGATGCTATTTGCAATCATCTTGAGTTAAGCTATATATGTGGTGATGGGATGATTAGGATTTTTGTGCCAACGTGGCTCCTCTCAGCTTGATTGGAGGGCCACCGAGATAAATGGCTCTAAGTGACCAGCCTCTTCTTCACTGGACCAGCTTGATTCTGCCTGAATTAACTACTCTGTCTCAACCGTGTGCTGCCCCACCACCTGTGGGTCGAGCCAATCCCTGGATAACGGTGGATGAAGTCACTGCAGTGCCATGCATTGTTATGTCTTGAGGCTCTATCTGGACATGGTTCACTATGCTGATGAGCTACTGGCCCCTGTTACGCCTCTGTATCTCATCTTCCTATTGCTGCTGTCCCCACCTTGCAGTGTCTGCTGCCTGAGGGCGGATTCTGCTTACATTGCCGTGGGCAGACTCCATACCTGCTGTCAGTCCCTTTGCTACCAGCTTCCTTGACCTTGGACCAGTGGCTTGTGTGAGTTGGAAGGACCTTCAGTTTATTTATGGTCCCACAAAAGTGAGATAAACTGAGCCCTCCATACTGCTGTGTGGAATAATTAGCCATTATTTCCTTCTCACTATAGAAGCCCATCCTTTTATATATATAATCATAAGTGTCCTGGTTTTGTTTCTCTAGAGAACCCTGCCTAACACAGGTGATTTCTGAGAAAGTAGAAACATAAATGAATATATCATTAATGAATATATCATAGTACTTGAGTATATTATAGTTATAATACTAAATAACTGAATTTCGGGAGGTGAGTGAATGAATAATGACTTTAAACATTTCTTTTTTTAGTCATTTTTTAGAAGCTCATACAACTCTTATCACAATCCATACATACTTCAATTGCGTAAAGCACATCTGTACATTCATTGCCCTCATCATTCTCAAAACATTTGCTCTCCACTTAAGGCCCTGGCATCAAGTCCTCATTTTTCCCCTCCCTCCCCACTACCCCTCCCTCACGAGCCCTTGATAATTTATAAATTATTATTTTGTCATATCTTTCCCTGTCCGACATTTCCCTTCACCTACTTTTCTGTTGTCTGTCCCCAGGGAGGAGGTCACATGTAGATTCTTGTAATTGGTTCCCTCTTTCCAACCCACTCTCCCTCTACTACCCCAGTATCACCACTCACACCACTGGTCCTGAAGACAAAAATGTTTCCTTTTTGTGTGATACAAAGATGGTTCAGTTGGTAAATATCTGTCTTGCCCTACCATTTATATAGCAATTTATATTCTCATATATTCAGTATATCCAGACAAGAATGTACATTGAAAATCAACTATTTTCAATGATAAAGTCATAGAAAGATTTAATGATTTTTAAAATAATTTTATTGGGGCTCATACAACACTTATCACAATCCATACATACATCAGTTGTGTAAATCACACTTTCACATTTGTTGCCCTCATCACTCTCAAAATTTGCCTTCTGCTTGGGTTCCTGGAATCAACTCATTTTCCTTTTGTCCCCTCCCCTCCCTCCCCGCTCTCCCCTCCCTCATGAGCCCTTAATAATTTATAATTTATTATTTTATCTTATCTTACACTGCCCGACGTCTTCCTTCACCCACTTTTCTGTTGCCCATCCCCCAGAGAGGAGGTTATATTTAGATCCCCGAGATCAGTTCCCTCTTTCTAGCCCCCTTTCCCTCCCGGTATCGCCACTTTCACCATTGGTCCTGAGGGGTTCATCTGTCTTAGATTCCCTGTGTTTCCAGATCCCAACTGTACTGCTGTGCATCCTCTGGTCTAACCAGGTTTGCAAGGTAAAATTGGGATCATGATAGTTGGGGGTACGTGGGGAGAAAGGAAGCGTTTAAGAAGTAGAGGAGGTTGTGAGTTTCATTATTGCTACACTGAACCCTGAGTGACTCATCTCCTCCCACTACCCCTCTGCAAGGGATGTCCAGTTGTCTACAGATAGGTATTGGGTCTCCATCATGCACTCCCCTCATTCACAATGATATGATTTTCCCCCCGCCTTTGATGCTTGAAACTTGGTCCCCTCAGTCCTTCATGATCACACATGGTGGCGTGCTGCTTCCACGTGGGCTTTGTTGATTCTGGGCTAGATGGCCACTTGTTTACTTTCAAGTCTTTAAGTCTCCAGAAGCTATGTCTCTCCAAAGCCACACACCATCAACCTTCTTCACCACACTTACTTATGCACACATTCGTCTTCAGTGTTTATGTGGGGAAGGTGATAACGAATGATGGCTTTTGTTCTTTGGTGTCGGCTATCTGATCCCTTCATCAACTCGTGTTCCCTTAGGCTTGTGTGCTTCTTCTCTGTGAGCTTTGTTGCTTCTGAGCTAGATGGCCATTTGTTTGCCTTCAAGCTTTTAAGACCCAAGATGCTATATCTTTTGATAGCCATGTATCATCAGCATTCTTCACCACGTTTGCTTATGCACACGTCTGTCTTCAGCAATCTTGTCAGGAAGGTGGGTATGATGGAATGACTGTTTAGCTGAGCAAGGTGCTCTTGTATTGCACAAAGAGGCCCAATGTCCACCTGCTACCCTACTACTGAACCTGTAAATATATGCACATAGTTTTATTTCCCCCATAATTATAAATATATTAGCATATGTACATGGCTGTATTTAGGCTTCTGTGTATGTCCTTTGCCTCCTACTCCTCTCCTCCATTTCCTTATGCTTTCCTCCTGTTCCACTACCATGTTCAGCCTTCATTCTGGTTTCAGTAATTCCTCTCAGTTACCTTGCCCTTGGTCACTCCCTACCAGTCCTCCCATCCCCTCCCTCTACTGGTTTTGAACCACTCGTTTTTCTCTTGTCCCTGGGTTGGCCAGCACCTCCTCCCTTCCCCTACCTCCCACACGCTCATGTCCCTTTGGGATCATTGGTCCTGGTATTTTCTTCTCGCATTGTTTGTCCAGCCTATCTTATCTAGGTGGACCTGCAGATATAGTAATATGTGCATAAAAATGCAGATGGCTTTGACAGCAACAAAGTGGCACCTAAGAAAATGGCATTGATGGCAGAAACACCAACCAGCTAACACAAAAAGCCACTGACATACAAAATGTAAATGAAGAGAAAAAAAGAAAAAAAGGCTGTTAGTAATTCAAGGTCTGTTTGTTGACCTTTAGGGGTGTTTTCCGGACGAGTCTGAAGGATTTCCATGTGCTGGCCCCAAAGTCCATCCTTTATACTCCCTCAGTACCTCCTTGCTCTGCTTCCCCCCACACCTCCCTTGCACGCCCCCAGTGTTTTGCCTCAGTGTGGTGGGGTCAGCTCAGTTGCACACCTCCCACTATGTCTCTGGTGCTATCCCATGTAGGGCCATGGGTCAGTACAGAATGTCGCATCTTGCCATGGGGCCAGCTATATGATCCTCTCTGTACATTGGGCTCTTTGAGCCGGGGGGCTATTGTCCTCTGAGCTTGGTAGGCCCAAGTGTGCTCTACTCCGTTCTTCCTCCTTCCTTTGCTTCAGCTTCCTTCTGTGTGTGGTGTGGGAGGTCAGTTCCTTTCCCACACCAGATGATCTATTTTCATTTTCTGTGGTACTCCCTTCGATGGTGGGGGTCGGGCTAATTCTGGATTGGGCCAGCATATGGTCCAGGCTCTTTGTGGATTCCTCCACGTGTTACCTTGCCCTCTTGGTTTGGCGTGTCATGGTGGGGCCCGTATGCATGTTCCAGTTCTGTGGGTACACAACCAATACTCTCCCCCTGGGTGGATTGGTGCCCTGTTCCCTCCCATGCCATCTACTCAGTTTCTCCCCACTCCGCTTCTCCCTCCACCTGCCCCACTTCCCCTTCTTTATGTTCGACTGCCCTCCCTCCAACTACCTATGCTTCCACCCACTTATTGTGAGATAGGTGTTTATTCTTCTATTCCTGGCATGCTGATTGCACTTACCTCAGGGGACTCATGTTATACCTGTCCTTTTGAGTTTGGCTTACCTCGCTTAACATGATTCCTTCCCATGAAATGACGTCTTTCATGTGATTATCCTTGCCTTTCCGGTCCTGCATAGTACTCCTTTGTTTGTATGTGCCAGAGTTTACTAATCCACTCATCTATCAATGTAAGCTTAGATGCTTTCCAAGTCTTTGAGACTGTGAATTGTGCCTCAATAAACATTGGAGCACAGATGACTGGTTGTGTTTTATTTGTTGCTTTAACTGGGAATATGTCCAGGAGAGGGGTGGCTAGGTCATAAGCTAGATCAATTTCCATTTTCTTTAAGTATTGCCAGATTGCTTTCCACAGTGGCTGTACAAAGCTACACGACCACCAGCAGTGGAGGAAGGTTCCTACTTCACCACAGCCCTTCCAACACTTGTTGCTCTCTGACTTGCTGATTTGGGCTAGCCTCAGGGGTGTTAGGTGGTATTTCATGGTTGTTTTGATTTGCATTTCTCTTATGGCTAATGACCTGGAACACTTTCTCATATGCTTATTGGCCATATGAGTCTCGTCCCTAGTGAAAATTCTTTTCAGTTCTTTTCCCCATTTCCTTAGGGGGTTGACTGTTTTCTTCCTTTTGCAGGTCATAATAGTGTTGTAGATTTTACTAATGAACTCTTTGTTCAATGTGTCACTACTAAAAATCTTCTCCCAGTCTGTGGGTTGTCTTGTCACCCTCTTGCTGGTCTTTCAAGGTGCACAGGTGCTTTATTCTTATTAAATCCCATTTATCAATATCCAGTTCACCTGTGTGTGTACCCTTCCCTATTGCAGTAAGCCTATGAGTTACCTGGGCCAGTGCTCTGAGGTTAATCCAAATTCCCTCCTTGAAGGTCCTGATGGTTTGGAGTGTAACTTCTAGGTTTGTGATCCACCTTGAGTTTATTCTTGTGCATGGGGTGAGGTAAACATCCTGCTTCATCTTTCTGTATGTGGATATCCATTGTTTCCAGAACAACTTGTTAAAAAGGACATCCACTTCCCACTTGATGGTTTTGTGACTCTAGTCGAAGATCAGTTGTCTCTATGCTGATGGTTTTATTCTTGGGATTTCTATTCTTTTCCACAGGTCTGAGTGCCTGTGGTTGTGCCCGTACCACACTGTTTTAACCACTGTAGCTGTGTAATTGGCACTAAAATCGGGTAAGGTGAGTCCTCCAAGTGTGTCTTTCTTCTTGAGGAGTTATCTGCTAATTCTGGATTTCTTCCTTCTCCGTATGAAATTGGTGGTCAGTTTTTCCAGTTCTTTGAAGAAGGTTAATGGTATTTGGATTGGAATAGCATTGAACTTGTAAAGTGCTTTAGGTAGGACTGTCATCTTTACTATGTTGAGCCTTCCAATCCATGAGCAGGAGATGTTCTTCCATTTGTGGAGGTCACTTTTGGTTTACTGTACTAGGGGCTTATAGCTATCCTTGCATAGGTCTTTAGTATTTTTTGTTAAACACATTCCTAGATATTTCAGTTTGTTCATAGCTACTGTGAAGGGTACTTCCTTCTTAATCCCCTCTTCCATGGTCCTATCCGATGTGTATAGAAAACCTACCGACTTCTGTTTATTGATCTTGTATCCTGCTAGTCTTTCATATCCCTCTATTACTGTAAGTACTTCAGCTGTGAAGCATTGGGAGTTTTCAATGTAGAGGATCATGTCATCTGCAAATAGCGATAGTTTCTTTTGATAACTGTGCACCATCAGCTTTTTTTTTTACCACTTTTAGTTGTTTACCCACTTTGTTTTCGGCTCTTGTGTCGGGATGGTGAACATCATAAAATGCCAATGTAATAGAAGAAAGTGTTCTTGCATTGAGAGAGTACTTGAGGGAGGCCAAATGTCATTCTGCAACCTTAATAATACTAACCTTATAAATATATGCACATAGATCTATTTCCCCAAAGATATAGGGCCTGGGGTCTTAAAGGCTTGAAAGTAAACAATGGCTATCTAGCTCAGAAGCAACAAAGTCCACATGAAGAAGTACACCAGCCTGTGTGATCACAAGGTGTCAAGGGATCATGAATCATCAGAACAAAAATCTTACCACAGTGAAAGAGAAGGGGAGTGAGGAGTGGAGACCCAAAGCCCATTTGTAGGCCACTGGACATCCCCTTACAGAAGGGACTTGGGAGGAGATGAGACAGTCAGGGTACAATATAGCAACGATGAGAAATGCAACTTTCCACTAGTTCCTAAATGCTTTCCCTTTCCCCCCACTGTCAAATCCTGAATCCTATCTTGCAAGTATAACTAGGTCAGAGGATGTACACTGGTACAGATGGGAATTGGAAACACAGGGAAGCCAGTGTGGTTGATTCCCTCAGGACCAGTGGTGTGAGTGGCGATACTGGGAGGGTATAAGGAGGGTGGGTTTGAAAGGGGGAAACTATTTCAAGGACCTACATGTGACCTCTCCCTTGTGGGACATACAACAGAAAAATGGGGGAAGGGAGACGTAGGACAGAGCAAGACATGACAAGATAATAGTTTAAAAATTATTAGGGGTTCATGAGGGAGGGGGAGTGGGGATGGAGGGGGAAAATGAGGACCTGATGTCAGCGGCTTGCGTGGAAAGCAAGTGTTTTGAGAATAATGAGGACAACGAAAGTACAAATGTGCTTTACACAATTGGTGTATCTATGGATTGTGATTGGAGTTGTATGAGCCCCTAATAAAATGATTTTTTAAAATAGCGATAGTTTCACTGCCTCTTCTCACATTTGGATCCTTTAATGTCCGTCTGCTGTCTTATATTGTTAGCCAGAACCTCCAAAAGGATATTAAATAGTAGTGGGGACAGGGGAAAACTTGTCTTATACCCCTTTTCAGTGGGATTGTTTTTGTCTTTTCTCCGTTGACTATGATGTTGGCCGTTGGTCTTTCATAGATAGTTTGTATCAGATTGAGGAATTTACCTTCTAATCTTATCTTCATGAGTGTCTTGATTAGGAATGGGTGCTGGATGTTGTCAAATGCTCTTTCTGCATCTATGGATGTTATCATATGGTTTTTATACTTTTTCTTCTCGATGTGATGTATAATATTGATGCGTTTTCAAATCTTAAACCATCCTTGCATCGCTGGGATGAATCCTACCTTGTAGTGGTGGATGATATGTTTCATATACTTTTTGTATTCTATTGGCCAACATCTTGTTAAGGATTTTGCATCTATGTTCATTAGAGATATTGGTCTGTAATTCTCTATACCTGTGGGATCTTTGCCCTGTTTGGGTATCAAAGTGATCATGGTTACGTAAAATGAGTTTGAGAGTTTGCCAACCTCTTCTATGTTATGGAATACTTTGTGGAGGATTGGTGTCAACTCTTCCCTGAATGCTTGGTAGAATTCTGCTGCGAAACCATCTGGCCTTGGGACTTTTTTGTTGGTAGGTTTTTGATAACCCTCTCTATTTCTTCTTTCACTATGGGTTTGTTGAGGATCTTAATCTCTGTCTGATATAATATAGGGAGAGACTGTTTTTTCCAAATATTTTTCCATGTTTTCCATGTTTCTGAATTCATTAGAATTCAGATCTTCATAGTACTTTGTGATTATCCTTTTAATCTCATTGGGGTCTGTTGTTATTTCCCCTGATTCATCCCTCATCCTGTCCATTGATGTTTGCTCCTTTCTATCGTTGGTAAACTTTGCCAGATGACTGTCCATTTTGTTAATTCTTTCGTAGAACCAGCTTTTAGCTGCATTTATCTTTTGCATTGTTCTCTTGTCTTGTCTTCCCACTAGTTTAACTCCACCATGATTTTTATTATTTCTTTTGCTATTGGAGGGGTTGTTCTGCTGACACTCTTCTAGTTGTTGGAGGTTTTGTGTTAATATATCTGTCATATGCCTTTCTTCTTTTTTCATATATGCATTTAATGGTGTCAAGCTAGCCCTGATAACTGCCTTCGCAGAGTCCCATAAGTTTCTCTTTTTCCTCTAATTTGTATATTTTTACTGTTAGATATCTTGCCACGTTCTTCTTGGGATCTAGTCTAGTTGGCGTCCTTTCTGCTTCCTGTAGGAGTACCTGGTTCTCCCTTGTTAGGGTGGGAAATTTTTCTTCCAGAAATTCCTTTGCTAGTTTGGCTGTCGAGCTGTGTGTTGTGTTGTGCTCCAGTAGAACAATTATTTGAATATTATTCCTCTTCATAGCACGTGTCATTGATCTCAGGCTATCTTCTGTTTCTTTAATTTTCCTATCTGACTGTCTTTCTTGCTTGCTTATGTCTGTTTGAGTGTCCTTGAGATCAATGATGTGGTTCTCTGCCTCCTCAAGCCTAATCATAATTCTGTGACATTGTGTGTGACTTCTGCTACTGCCTCTGTGTGTTAGCTCCTGCAGTTCCCTGTGTTGGGTGGATTTCATCCCCTCTATTGTGGACTTCATCCCCTCTATTGTGGACTTCATCCCCTCTATTGTGGACTTCATCTCCTCTATCATTTCATCCTTATTCTGGATTGCTTCCTTCTGCACCTGTATTACTGCAAGACAGACTTCTGAAGATTTCCTTCTGTGCAGATCTGTATATGTTTCTTCTATGAGAGACCCTAGCTCTGCTACAATGTTTCATATCTCTGGGGTTTTTTTTTGTTGGGAGTGATGTGGTCTGTTGATTTTTCCTTGATCCTTTCATAGGCACTATGCTTCTGGGAGGCCAGGATAATCTTATCTGTGTTAGTGTTAAGGATTATTTCTGGCGATAGCCTATGATCTACTATAAGGATGGGTCAGACTGCTGTGTCGGCAGAGTGCCCCGTAGACTTAGTGACCAGCAGTAATGAGATGTTTCAGCAACTGGAGTGTGGGCTTGAGCCTGAGTGAGTGTCCTCAGGCTGCTTTAACCTGGTTTGTCAGGGTACCCTTAGCAACGCTTTTTTTGTTGTTTAGTAATAAAAAAATAATTTTAAAGGTTAAAAATTAAAAAAATATTTTTAACTAAATTTTGGGAGGAAAAAGAAAAATATGAATAGGGGGAAGAAGGTGAGGATATTAAAAAGGAGAGAAAAGAAGTGATAATAGTAGAAGTGGAAGAAGAAAAAAGTTATAGAAGGAAAACCTATAGTAAAGGGGCAGAAGAGAAGTACTAGCAATAATGGAAAAAGGAGGAAGAAAGAAGAGAGAAAAGACAACATAGAATGTAAAAGAAAGAAAAGAGAAAAACCAGAGTGAGATAAAAGATCTGTGTGTGTATATCTCTATCTCTATCTATCTATCTAAATAAATAAAATTTCCCCCTTCTTTTCCCTCCAAGTTCTAGTTATGCCTAATATAAGGTGGAGGTGGGCAAGGCCACAGGACGTGGTGCTGATCTGGGCTCCAGAGTCGTGCTATGTGGGGGGAAAATGATCTTCAGATCAGCAAGCCCTCCCAGGTCCCTGCAGTCCTGTAGAGTTGAGCCTGTGGGGAGAGGCTATGCAGGTGGTAGCAGCCCCCCAGCAGCGGGCATTCTGCACCAGCCAGAAAATGCTGGGTTCGCAAGGGATGCTGAGAGAGGGACAGGCCACAGTGCCTGCCTTCTATGCCAGTTGGGGACGACTGGGTCTGGCTTACACGCTGGCACTGATGACCCTGATGGACACCGTTTTGTTGAGAGCCAGCTGGGGTGCACAGACAGCTCCAGCAGGGACAGCAAAGCCATGTCCTAGGCTCTCTAGCAGGCATGCAGGTTTATCACTTAAGCCGCCGACCCTGTGAGCAGCACAGGCTCTGCAGTGACGTGATCTGAGCCAGATCAGACAGTGTGGCTCTGGCGGGAAACAGCAGGCAATGACGCTTGTTCTCCACTGTAGAAGGAATGTGTCACAGCAGGCTCAGAGCTCGGAGCCACCGGCTACTGGAATTCCTGCAGTGCACCGGGGAGGGCAAGGCTGCTCCCTTAGGAATGCAAAGCCCACTGTTCCGCTGGGCGCTGTTGGCGCTGGAAGGGGGACCGCGGCAGGCAGGTCTAGTACTACGGGCCAAAGGCACAGGGCTCCGTGGTCGCACAGGCCAGCCTGAAGTGGCTCCAGCAGTGGAAACACAGTGTCGGGACTAGAAGCAGGATGGGTTCTGGCTGCAGACTAGCACCGGTGGGAAGTGCAGGCAGCAACACTTCTGAGACCGGAGAGGAGTGGGCACTAAGTTGACAGGGGCAGGCAGCTGGGCAAACGGGGTGCAGGTGGAGAGGTCCCAGGCAGCAATGGGAGTGGGGGTGGACGGTCCCCCGTAGGGCTTGCCCAGAAATCCCCCAGTGGCCTGAAGGTCAGTTACCCAGGTCTTGGACGAATGGAGGCAGGGCCGCAGGCCCAAGGGCAGGTCGTTGCCATGTGGGGTAATGGGAACTGTGGGAAAGGGAAGCTTCTCTCCTAGTGGGGTCCCACAAGTGGGCAGCTGCTGGCGGGGATTGTGCAACTGCTGCGCTTGTCTCGGCAGGGCAGGCAAATGACTCTGGGATGGGGTCCTGGTCTGGGGATGGAGTGGGGCTATAGTTAGTTGCAGCCACGATGGCAGCAGCCTAGTGACCCGAGATGTCCTACGAATTGGGTTCTGTATTGCCAAGGCCCCTGCTAAGGAAAAATGTGTGGGGTGTGGGATATTTCACTCACCAAACTCCTACCACTCAGCTGCCTGGAACACCAAACCCGCTTTGTTCGGAAGAGCTCTCGGTGTATGCAGGTTCCGTGGTCCGCATCTTCCCAGAATTAATTCAATGATTTTAAGAACTTCTTTTTCCATATTAACCATCAGTAACCTTTATGTATAACGATGCTAACTAAATCTGCAGGTAGGTACAGCATTGAAGTCATTATATGTTATGAATTTAAGAAAACTTCCCCAATACTTCCTATAAGACAATTACCAACTCTGAATTGGTATTTGAAAAAAAGAGAGAGATTCTGGAAACATCACTGAGATCTCTTCTTGTTCTTTTTGTTTTGTTTTGTTTTGCTTTGTGTTACTCTTTTTCTCACAAGACTGAGATAGATATGTGGGAGATACATTTTAAATTGAAATATTTAAATATTTACACATCTTTTAAATATTAAAGAAGTCTTTGGGTGATGAAAACGTCTGAGCTGCTAACTGAATCTTTGGAGGTACTAGTTCACCAAGAGGTGCTTGGAAGAAAGACCTGGCGATCCATTTTTGAAAAAATCAGCCACTGGAAAACCTTTGGATGAGTTCTACTCTGACACACAGAAGGTCACCATGAGTCAGCAGAAACTTAACAGCACCTGGTTTAAATGCTGATTATCCATGTATTCAATGAGTTTCTTTGTGTTACATATGTAAGTTCATAATGGACTTTGTAGGAGAGAAGGAACACAGATAAAAGACTCACGTATCTCATAAGAACTTTATGCTCTTTTGCTTTTGATGAGACAGGAGAGTTTTAGCAATTTCAATGCTAAGTCTGTTTTCTCAGCAGGATCCAGTGTTCTCACTGTGATGTTTTTGAGTACATAGAACATTTCGACTTTTCTTTTCGGTAAGGTAAGTGATTGTCATGTTTTAAATGTAAGCAATCCAGCTGCTTACATCAATTAAGAAAAATCCTTTAACTTTGTTTTCCCTCTCACAACTTCTTAACTCACCTACCTGTGCTATATATAAAATCCATCAAGGCGGAGAATACACTATAGTTTGTGGGCCAGAGGACTTGAAATTGATTTAGCTGTACCTGAATCCAAGTTGATGTGTCTTCAAATTCCCAGGCATAAGTGATTATGGATAAGGCACAATGAAATCCTACGTCTGAAATCCACTGGTCTCATATGAACTTGAAATACATGTTTCCTCATTTTAATATGTGTGAAAAGGGAAAAAAATATTTCTCAGAATCTTAAACTTAATGCCACAAGTTCTACTGCAGAAAAAAAAAACGTTTCCAAGGCATTGCTAAATATGGGTCTGTATCCATGGACATTACGCTATGATATTTTTCTAGATCTTACTTGCTTCTCTACATTGGCAGCTCTTAACTGGAGGTGAATTTCCTCAATGTGGGCTGAATAGTTTAAGCTTTGAGAACTCCAAGTTGCTCTTCTTCCTTATAACCTAGTTTTTGAAGGCATTAGTGTCAATGTAACATCCTACCCCTCTCTAGGGCTTACAGGAAAACTGCTCTCTTCCGGAAGCTGCTGTGAGCCAGCGGCTATGAACTTGTGGCCCAACCGCAGGGATCAGGAACTTCTGAGTTAGAGCCCAGATTCTACTGGGGCTCACGGAGTGAGTGACCTCAGAAAAATTACCTAACATTTGTCTGTTTCTAATTTTTCAGCTTTAACGGAAAAAATAATATTTGCTCTTCAAGTTAAGAGGGTTATTACAACCATCCTATAAATTATTTTTTAAAATTTATTATTATTTTAAAATAATTTTATTGGGGGCTCATACAACTCATTGAAATCCATACATATGCATGTTTTGTTCTTGTTGATATTGCTTTGCTTTAAAATAAAACCTCACCAATAAATTTTAAAAAAAGAGATGGGATGATGATTTCATTTTCTGAGAGTAAAATACAAAAATCTCAATAAATTAAATTTAAATAAACTATATAGAAATATATGTATGCACTCACTAAATATATATACTTATTACTAAAATTGATAATAATGGCTAGTATATAGTAGATTCTCAACTAAAACTCATTAAATAAAAGAGTAAAGTTCAAGATAATTATTAAAAATACAAACGTGCATCATTTTATTCCATATGCATTTTTGTGTGAGTTGACATTGAGTTGACTCCAATACTTTCCAATCCCCTTTACAACAGAATATAACATTAACCTACTTCTAGGCCATCTTCAAGATTATTAGCTGTACTAAAATACATTGTTGCAGTCACTGTGTATTTGAAGTGCCTTGCTGGTGTAATGATTAATCCTTGGCCTAAGAGCTGCATGGTCAGCAGTTCACAACCACCTCAGGAAAACGGTTGGGTTTCTACTCCCATGAATAGTTACAGTCTCAGAAACCCAGAGGAAGCTGCTGTGGGTCAGCATTGACTCCATGGCAGTGACTAGAACCCGAGGTGTTCTTCTTTCAGCATCATCTTGGACAATATTGCGCTGTGATTCATAGATATTTCACCACCTAATTTCTCCCTTTTGAGTCTGCCTGAGGTTAGAAATTTCACTGAAGCCTATTCATGGGTGACCTTACTAGAATTTGAAATACTGTGACATGGATTTTCACATCAGAACAGCACACAAGCCACCATCATATGACAAATTGACAGACATAAGAGCCTTTTTCTGTTAATTGAAAAAGACTAGGTCTACATAAGAAAAAATATATATTTACCTTTAGCTACCTACAATTTAAACATACCTTGTAATAATCTCGAGTGTCTATAGGATTTAACAATTGCATGAGTCTAGTTCTACATATGGCGCTACCTCCAAGAATTATCTAACACTAATTAGTGCTTTTGAGTGATATATACTGAAACAGAAACATGGCAAGAGGAGAGAATATTACTTGACAAAAAGGTATGCAGAAGTTATTGCCTAATGGAAATAGATAATTTTTGAAAACTGAATAGAATGAAAAAAAAAACTTGCACTGGGGAGAAGGTGAATGAGTTGTTGACATAATACCAAAAACATTTTACTAAATCTTTTTACTTAGCTTTAAAATGTTACCTTAACATTTAAAATTATTTAACATTCACTCAGCTGACTTTTCGCAAGGTTTACTCAATTTCTGTGGCATCAATGGGGATACAAAGTGATGACAAATTAAGAATGTATCCTCACATAGAAGCTGACAAAACTGAAACAAGTGTGAACATAGTAAGGAAAAGGTCTACAAAATATGTTTATTTTTTACTTTATATAATTTTCAATCATCTTGAGGGAAAAAACTCCAGCTAGTTGTAATAGGATATTTAAGTTGAAATAAAAAGCATTTGGTTCCTCTTTCCCTTTGAAAAATGATGCTTGTCTACTTAGTATTTAGCATATTTTTCCTTTTGGAATTTAAGTATTGGGATCCATTCACAATAACTCATTCATTAAAAATAATAGCCGCCCAAGGTAAATGTGTACGTTACATGAGCATTCCACAATTGTTTCTAACTATTGTTGTTAGGTGTGATGGAGTGGATTCTTACTCATAGTGATCCTATCTGTGTACAATAGAATGAAACATTGTCTGACTCTGTGTCATCCTCATAATCTTAGCTATGCTTTAACCCAGTGCTGGACCTACTGAGTCAGTCCTAGCTCCTTAAGGAATTCCTGTTTTTAGTAGACACTCTGGTTCATCCAGGTTGATGTCGTTCTTCAGTGACTGTTCTGGCCTGATCATATATCTGAAGTACTTGGGACAAAAATGTAAATATCCTCATTCCTATGGAGCGTTTTGGCTATATGTTTTCCCAGATAGATTTGTTGGTCCTTCTGGTCAACCGAAAACCAAACCCGCTGCCTTCAGGTTAATTTCAACTCACAGCGCCCTTGTAAGACAGGTAGAACTGTCCATTGAGTTTTGAAGACTATAATAAAAAAGAAAGCAGCCTGCTTTATCTATCTTCCACACAATAGGTGGTGTCTTTGTACCACCAAATTTTGCTTAGCAGATGCTTGCTTTTAGCTTGGGACTACAGGATTAGTTTTTATCTGGCCAAACTGAAATCCATTGCCATCAAGCTAGTTCAGTCTAATAGTAAGAAAAAATGTCTTGAAAGCCATGTATGACCTTCTCTGACTAGACAAGGAAGAAGAAGAAGCCGTCGCCTCAGCAGGTCAAGGCCAATTGACATAGGGCAGAGGTGAGACAGGTTTCCAATCCTTCATTCTTCTTTTTCCCATTCTGGCACCAACCCTTCCTCCTATGGCACTCTACTTCTGTGTGTAGACCATAGTGCATTTCCAAGACCACATGGAATGCACACACGATTGGGAGCATTCTTAGGGATGTTAACAGGTTACCACAATTAAGGACAATAAATAAGATGGATACAATTTTGTTTGTTTGTTTACAGCCAGTAGCCTCTCTGGTGCTCATCATTTCAACTACATGGTCCCTTAGCCTCTTCCTTGTTCCAGGGGCCAGAAAGCCCACCTGCTGCTCTTACTCACAGTCTCATAGGCTGTACTGTTTACTCAGGTACCTCTGCTCTCAGCATGGAATAGGCTCTGGTGCCTCTGACACTTAAGGCAGGGACTACAAGTGTGCTCCCAGAGAGTGCCTTGTGGATTTGAAATACTGACCTTGAAGTTAGCAGCACACTTAGCACACAGTGTCACAGAGCAGTTCATCCATAGTCAATATTTTTCTAGAGCAAAGAAACCACCCTATTTAATATAACCATACTTTAGAAGTAATCTAGATGTGGACACTTCTCTATGCACTTGATCTGGATATAACCAGGTTTTAAAAAATATTGCTGCCCCTCTCCACCCTCACCTTCCTTTGTGCTCTTCGGGAATACAAATGACAGAACACTTCCATTTGGCACCAGTGCCTATAACTACTACCTCTCCTGTCCCTGATCTCCAGCTAACCTATTGTATTGTTTTTCTATTGCTTCCATACACATAACCACCAACATAGTATTTAAAAATAACCTCTCATCCTTCATCCCCCTTAATATTTCAGTCCTCAAGGTCAGAGATCTGGGTGGGCTTGGTTGGTTCCAATTTTTCCCAATCTCATAGGGTCAAAAACAAGGTGTTAGCTGATCAGGAATTCAAAAACAAGGTATTAGTTGATTAGGAATCCAGAGATTCTGAAGGAAGATTAAACTCATGCAGGCTTTTCTGGAAGAACCCAGTCTTGCAGTTATAGATTTGAGGTGACAGTTTCATGGGATGGCTTTCAGCTAAGGACTGATTTTAACTCCCAGAGGCCTTCCCTCGGGCATCAATGTTTGGAGTCCTACATCTCATCTGCAACATCACTACCTGTAGCGAGTTTAATACTTGATGTCCTTTTGAGTTGCCTTTATTTCCAGTCAGAAAAAGTTCTTTATTTTTAAGGATTTGTGTATCTACATCAGGCATGGTTGGGAAAACTAGTATACTCAGTTTATTTTTTAAATAGACGGTTTGTAAAACCCCTATTTTAAACCCCTTATTTTAATAGATCTAGCAAATTTCTTCTTCCATAGAATATAATATATTCACAAACTTTGAACACAGAAATATGTGTAAGGCCATTGTTTCCTATAACATTCCCGAATCCTCCAATTATTTGAAACATTTGAGTAATTGGAGCCAGAAACCCAACATAAGCCCTTGTTGTTAGTTGCCATGGAGTTAATTATGACTCATGGAGGTCCCAAGTGTGCAAAGTGAAACTGCCCCAAAGGGATCAAAGGCTGTTACCTTCTGGAAGCAGACTACCAGGTCTGTCTTTCCAGTCCATTCTGGATGGGTTTGAACTATCAGCTTTAAAGAGCAAAGTTTAACCATTTGCACACCCACGACACAAATAACAGTAAAGTTTAAAAGTTTATTAATAATTGTGGAGTCCAACGGGCATTTTATAAACAGGAAATGACATGACTAAAAACTGAGGACACATGTAATGATTTGTGAGGATTGACCCTTTAATAAGGGAATGCACTCAGTTAAAGGGTATACAAGTAAGTGAAGAGACAGTAAAAAAAAAAAAAAATCAACTTCTTAGGTGTTACCAAAAAGAAATCACTAGATTCTAAAGCATTTAAAACAAAGCATTACAGATAAAAAGAATCAAAGGGGAGCTGTATTACAGTGACTAGAATTAGTCATTGAAAAGTATTTCTAATGCCTTAAACATAAAACTGCAATATGATGCTTTCAATTATGTGGAAAATTTAATTTAATTTCCCCCCACAAATGCACAGAAGAAAAGATAGGTTGTTTTTTTCAGGAGTATTCAAGGTTCTGGAAAGTTAAAAAGTTCAATAATTTCTTTTAAAGCCCATGCCTTTCAACAAATATAACAAGATACTACTTGCCTGGAATAAACCAAGGACCAAGTGACGGAGAAAGTTAAAGAAATGTGAAATGGTTTTTTCAGGTAAGAATCTGTCAATCTCTTCGCCAACCTGTTTCATTAATGTCTACCAAGTCACCTGGTATTCAAAGTTCTCTAGACATGGCTATAGGTGAAACTTAACTTGACAATCAGAGAGGGCACTTATTGCTACAGATCATGTTTAGAGAATGTCTTCCCTTACAGATATCCTTTTGCACAGTATTCTACCATTAAAATGCTGACACGGATTCCCAACTAGAACTGGAGTGCGTGTGTATTAAAAGATAATTTGTAGACATGATTAAAAGTATTCAGCACCTTGGAGTCTATTCAACTCTTAGTAAACTGTAACGGTTTCTGTAAAGAATCAGATCTGAAGCCTGATTCGGGTTCAACTTAACAGGATGCAGATACTCTCGGGGCTCAATTGGAAGTGGTCAGTCTTTTGTTTTTATTTTATCATTTTGAAATAAGAATGAATAAGATAGTGCTTCATTAAAATTTCTGATCAGTTCAAATCAATATATAGATTTTGATCTTCCTCCACAAAATCTTATTTATTTTCTTTTCATTTTTACATAGTGGTTTACATTTTTTAATTCATTCCATGAATTTCAAGAGTAGACATAAGTTGTTGTTGCTTTTGTTGTTATGGTTGCTGCAGTAATGATTAATGGGTTGCATATCATTAAGTGTGTCTTAGTAAGAAACCTGTGGTTCCTACCAGTTTTCAATGTCTATTTTGAAAGAGAACTCTGACATCTGTCCCTGTCTCTGTTGTGTACTGCCTGTTGATCTAACAAGGATAGTTCATTCTATATCTAGGATCTTCTGGGATGAATATACTCCAATCAACACATGTCAGACTTGTTGACGTTTTTCAGCTTTTGTGTACTTGTCATTTCCTCAGAGCACTATCCTTCCAGGCTAATGTAAATTATGTAAGTATGCACCACCTACTCAATTGTCACTTCAATCCAGCTTAATTTTTTGGCACAGATCTATTAATTATGTAAGGTTATATACTGAACTGCTAACATGCCTAGTATCTTTGTGGATAAAAGACCCAGTAATCTGCCCCCAGGAACATTCTAAACCAACAAACAAATTCATTGCATCCAGTCAATGTGGACTCATAGAAACCTCCTCGGAGTTTCCAATATTGAAACTGCTCATGAGAATAGAAAATTCAGTGTTTCTCCTGAGTCACTGCAGTGGCTTTGAACTGCTGACCAAGCAGATCCCAGTCCAGTTCATAACCACTCCAGTACCAGAGTTCATCAGTCAAGAAAATCCTTAGGATAAGTTCTACTCTGGTATATGAAATCACTCTGAGTTAAAACAACTGGAGAGTAACTTAGATATATCAAGAAAGAGGCTCACACAGCTATAGAAGTGGGTAAGTTAGTCCAATTCAATCTGTGGGTCCACTGTAAAGCTAGAGGCTTTTTCTGACTTGCCTAGTTGTAAGGCTGATGTACCAGAATGAGAACTATAGACTAGGTAGCAGAAGGTTAAGTAAGAAGAACACAGCTATTAGATACAGAGGTCAATGCATGGAAGGTCTGTAGGCCAGATGACAGATTGGATGGCAGGCTTTGATGGCTCTCAGGGATGGCGAGCAGTATCATGGACTGTTGGCTCGAGTCCAAAGAATTGGCTGTTAATGAGCCAGATGCAGGATCCAGACCACCAAGAAACTAAGCAGCTCTTCACAGTGTCTCCCAATGTGAGTAGTCCACACCCCTGAGGAAGCATCATCTGAGTTGTGATATTTCCACAACTGCTTATAGGGGATTTAATAATAAATTTGATGACCTGTTATATCATGAGGGAGACCTCACTTGCCAAACTACTGAGAATCTTGGCCCAGTCAAGTTTACAGAAAACCTAACTGCTACACTATGTACTTATATATCAGCTATTTATTGCACTGAACGGATGGCTGTATGGTGGGAATATACAAGTGCAGCTCTCTATGTCTGGTCATTCTTTAAAGTAAGATTATACTAATAAACTATAATTACAGATTTCCACTTGTCAAAATCAATTAGGACAAAGACTGAGAATAAGCTATATCAGGCTCATTTAGAGACACAATATGCATAGATGCATTACCTCCAGTTACAACATCTCTGGTACCTTTCACAGAACACTTGCTACTTCTGCTTAATAGAGTCCTAATTTGTCACTGCAGAAGTCTTACTGGAGCCATTCTCATTATTTGCGACAATGTACTTCATGCTCATTATTGTCCCATCACCCTGTCATCAACAGGATCCCATTGGAAAGAAGTAAATGTCCCTATCTTGAGTAGACCTAGCAAAATGTAACTTCCTCTAATGTTCATATCACACTTTATAGTTTATGTTGTTACTATTTACATGGATTATTTCACTTTTTAACATAAAATTCTCTATAAAATATCCTGCAGTAGTTAAATATCAGGTCCCAGTTGGTATTAATGCCATTTGGGGAAAAAGTGCATTTTTTGTAATTTTCAGAAATATCAGCTAAAAACAGTTACAGAAGCCCTGGAACAGGTTTGCACTTTTCCATAGCTCATGATGTGAACTTTAGCTGATGGCCACCCCATAAACCACGTCAAGTGCCAGATGGATTTGCTCTGGTCATGGTTGAAGCATCATCTTTCTGCAGTCATCTGGCACTTGGATACATTTTAAAATTGATATTCAGAAAATGGAGTTGTTTTCCATCTTCTATTGTTTTGTAGATACATGATATACCCATAGGAAGGGAGAAATTGACTTTTTTATTTTTGAAGAAGAGATCCAACGTAGTTGTAGACTTGGAATTCAGTTCCCAAACCTCAGTGTCCGGGGAAAAGGGTGTAACTATTGGCTGCAACGCAGTTCCTGGTAGGGTGTGTGAGGTAGTGTGGTTTGCTTGATTTTCTGCTTCAGAAGTCAAAGAAATTTTCCGAGGAAAAATATCTTTTCACAGTTCTTTGAAGTGTCCAGGGAGTGTTTCCTTCTCAGTGATCATTCCGCGAAGGTAACAGTGTTTCTGGCAAATCCAAAAGATTTCACTTGGATAAACTTTTCATGGCCTCTACTAAGGGATTTGAATTCTTGGTGAATCTCTGTCTATTCTATATTGTGGAAATTTATATGATGTGCATACCTCTTAGAATATATTTTCATAAAAAGACAAAGAAAAACAACAAACAAATCAAAATGCTTCTCTAATAATTGCTTTCATAAAACTTGGAGTTCATTGTGGCTTTGAAATATCCCAGGCATGCATAGCTTTTGCGAATTACCCTAGCACAAAGAAGGGAGAGCTGTGTAAACTCTCAAATGATAGTGCTTTGCGAAAGTGAACTTAAGTCTCAGGTGCGTTTACTTAAGGGTGTGATAGAACTCATATTCTTCCTTTTGTGGTAAAGATTGCTGGGACATGTTTGATTTTTCTAACCATTGCTTAGTATTTGGCACTCATTTAAATGGAAGACTCATTGGCTATTCATTGACTCATTTTCCATTTAAATAGCAATATCAATGGGGAAAAAAGGGAAAGGAAATCCCAGGTTATAAAAATATAGCAATTGTGAAAACATTCAATTAGTTCCAGAATGGCTTACATTATTTTGTTTGTTTGCCTTATTTTAAATATTTTCCACAATCATCACATATTGAAAAATCTTACTGTTCAGGAACCATGTCAAGTTGAAGTAACTCAAATTCCTCTAATTTGTTCAAGACAAAATACATAGTCTGAACCAGCATAAATGGTAAATCAAAGCAATAAATATATATAAAGTTCACAGTAACTGTGGGATGGAAATATTATTAAATGGAAGTTTATATTAAGAAATTGTAGAGAACTGATTACAAGGAGCCACATGTGACCTCTTCCCTGGGAGAGGGACAGCAGAGAAGGGGGGAAGGGAGACCCCGAATAGGGCAAGATATGACAAGATAACGAGGTATAAATTACCAAGGGCATATGAGGGAGGGGGGAAAGGGGAGGGAGGGGGGGGGGAAAAGAGGACCTGATGCAAGGGGCTTAAGTGGAGAGCAAATGCCTTGAGAATGATTGGGGCAGGGAATGTATGGATGTGCTTTATACAATTGATGTATGTATATGTATGGATTGTGGTAAGAGTTGTTGGAGTCCCTAATAAAATATAAAAGAAGAAAAGAGAAAAAAATGATTAGGGCAAAGACTGTACAGATGTGCTTTATACAATTGATGTATGTATATATATGAACTGTGAAAAGAATTGTATCAGCCCCAATAAATTGTTAAAAAAAAAAAAAGAATGTACAGATGTGCTTTATACAATGATGTATGTATATGTATGGATTGTAATAAGAGTTGTATGAGTCCCTAATAAAATGTTTTTTTAAAAAAAAAAAGAAAAAGCAAAATAAAAAAAAATTTAAAAAAATAATAATTAAAAAAAAAAAAGAAATTGTAGAATACCCCCAAACCATTTCAACATTCAATAGGTTTCCAATATGAGGCAGACTAGAAGTAAAATTCAGGTTATTTTCTAAATTGTATCAACCCACTTCCAGTATCTATGCTTTCTAACGTGCTGGGCTCTGGGAATGTACAAATATATTAACTCACTTCGGTCTGTCGAAATGAAAACAGAAAAAATAGGAGAGGAAAATTTTATGATTATGAAACTCTGGGTTGTTTCAAAGACTTCCTGCTGAAACCAACTTTGGGACTTTACAAAATGAGGTTTGTATGAAGGCATGGTAAAATCAAGGCATGTATGTTCTGCCTCAAGGATATTCGGTGAATCCATGATTGTATCCGATTGGCAGCTAGATACAGAGTTTCAGTGCGTGTAGATCCAGCCTCAGCTGAGGGGTGCAGAATATCCCTTCCTACATACGTAGTTACAGTGATCTAAAGAGGATTTTTTAAATGGATGTGATCCGCAGAGATAAGCAGGTTAGACTCAACAGAAACAGGGTATTTCACACCCAATGTTTTAAATCTTAGATTTCTATTATATATTCAGTTTGACTAAAATAGACAACTAATTTGGAACCAGTTTCTTTTTTACATAAATGTGGTCACATTATTTGAATTGGTAAATGCAATAAAGATCAAAATGTGACATATCACTGACTGCATAAGCTTAGTCTCTGTGTGGTTTACAGGGAAGAACACAGAGTAATTGATGGTGGTGGTAGATAAGTCTTTAGATCTTATCTAGATATGTCTTTTTAACTTATCTCCAAATTTGATAGTAATATGGAAGGTATGTCATTCTCTTATTCTCTTTTCCCATATAAGCACAATCAGAAGATGTCTCTGTTGGGACTGGGTGTCAGGTTAAGTTTGACCCTCGATTAACTCGTGATTGAATAAAACTGATCCATAGAGTTTTCTAGACTATAATTTTTATTAAGTAGACTGTCAGATCTTTTTCCCACAGAAATTTTAGGTGATTTTGAATTGTGTCAATCCATTTCTATCAGTCTTCCTATTGTTTTTTGGGGGGTTTTTTTTTAGCTAGCCTTCTACTTTATCAAACATGATATACTTTTCCAGGGTTTTGTCTCTCTTGATAATTTGACCAAAATACATATGACAAAGTCTCATCCCTACATCTAAGAAGTATACTTGCTGTACAACTTCCAAGACAATATTATTTCAATATTGAATTCAATCTTTCAATATCCAATATGAAATTTCAGTATTCTTTACCAGCACCATAATTCAAATATGTTACATTTTCTTTATTCATTATCTATCTTTCAAATTAATACAAAGCAATTGAAAATATCAAAGGGGAACTGATCATAAGAATCTACATATAACCTACTCCATAAAGGAGGGACAACAGAAAAGTGAGTGAAGGGAGACATTGGACAGTATAAGACATGACAAAATAATAATAATTTACAAATTATCAAGGATTCATGAATGAGGGGGGGGCAGAAAGGGAGGGGGAAAATGAGGAGCTACTAAGGGCTAAAGGCTAAGGGCTTAAGTGAGAGCAAATATTTTGAGAATGATGAGGACAACGAATGTAAAAATGTGCTTGACACAATTGATGTATATATGGATTGTGATGAATTATAGGAGCCCCCAATAAAATGATTTAAAAGAAAGAAAGAAAATTTCATGACTTGGGTTAGATACAAAATAACCCTCAAAATGACATCCTTGCTCTCATACACTTAAAAGAGATCTTGTGCCATAGATTTATCCAGTAAAATACTTCTTTCAATTTTAAAAATTTCTACTTTCATGAGCATTGACAATGCTTCCAAGTGAAATGAAATCCTTGACTAAGTTAATCTTTTCTCCATATATCACGATGGTTTCTATTGGTCTAGTTATGAGGATGTTGTTTCCTTGACATGGAGTTGCATACATATGAAGTCTGTGGTTGCTGATCTTTATCACCCAGTCCTTCAAATCTTTCTTGCTATCCCAATGCAAAATTGTCTAATAAGCCTTCTCTAATACTAATTCTCAAATGATTTGCTCAATATACAGACTGAATTAAATATAATGAAAGTATACAAGCCTTTCATAATTTTAAACCACACAACATGTCGTTTTGTTCTAAAAAGCTGACTCTTGATCCAGGTACGGTTTCTGCAGAAGTAAAATCGAATTTTCTGTAATTCTCATTCTTCTCAATGCTACCAATAGTTTGTTATGATCCTCTGAGCCAAACATTTTTGTATAGTCAATAAATTCAACTAAACATATATCTGTTATTCTCTGCTTTCAGCCAGGATAAATCTAATGTCAGCAATTATTTCTTTCATTCCAAGTCCTCTTCTGAAGCCGGCTTTAATGTGTCACTTCCTGTCAATGCCCTGCTACTACTGTTGCTGAATGATCTTCAGCAACATTTGTTTACATGTGAGGCAAATGATACTCTTTCATAATTTCACATTCGGTTAGGTCATCTTTCTTTGTCATGGGTTCAAATAGTTCATCTTATTTTTTCTTATCCCGTTATTTTCTTTCAAACCATTTGCATCAATGAATTAGTGCTTTCCGTGCTTCCTCAGTTGGCTATAACATTTCGATTGGCATTCTTCAAACCCATGCTTCATGTCTCTGGATAATGCTTTGACACAGTTGAACTTCTTCCTTAGAGCAATTAGTTACTGATCATACGCTACCTCTGGAAGCGGTTGAATCCAGACCAGCTCTTTTCAGTACAGGTTATGTGTGTTATTTTCATCTACTTTTGATGCTTCCTGCGTTGTTCAATGTTTGCCAGTAGAGTCTTTCAATATTGCAACTAAAGTGGTGAATTTCTTTTCAGTTCTCCCAGCTTTAGATATGATGAAAATGCTCTACATTAAAAAAATTTTTTTCTAGGTCTTTGCCCTTTTAATTATAATTGTACTTTAATTATAACTATCTTTTGAATTTCTCTTTATTATTTTCTGTTCAGCTATTTTATTTAATTATTGATTCTATTTGCTTTCACTAATATAAGTTTAAGATCAAATTTCAACTGACATCCACTTAATCTTTTCTTTCTCTCTTGTCTTTTAAATGACCTTTTGGTTTCTTCATATATGATGTTTGTGAGGTCAGCCCACAGTTCATCAGGTCTTCCATCATTTGTTCTCAATCCATCCAATCTATCCTTGAGATGTTCTCACTATTCCAGTGCATCATATTCAAAATTTCAGTTTGCCTCTTCTGGACTTATTTGAGTTTTCTTCAGCATCTATTTGAACTTACCTATCAGCAATTGATGGTTTCTTCCTTAATCAGCATATGACTTAATTCCAGCTTCTATATTGTGCTTCTTTAGTGTATATTCCCATAGATGTAGCCAATATGATTTCTGAACATTCCATCTAGAGAAGTCAATAGATATAGTGATATTTTGTGTTATTGAAAACAAACAGTATTTGCAATCAAGAAGTCATTGATCTTGAGATGTTCTACGTGATCTCCAGCTTCTTTTCTACAACAGAGACCATGGTTACCAATCACTGTTCCTTCCTTATTAATTACAACATTTCAATTGACAATAATTAACCATGCATTTTGCTTGCATGCTTGATCAATTTCAAATGGAAAAGACTGGCAACATTTCTCAAGTTTTGCATCACTAGCTTTTGTAGTTGGTTCATAAAAATGTATCAATGGTAATTTTATTTATTGGATTATAGTTTTATTAACTGTACTTCCTTGTATAAAATCTTATCACAGCTAGCATTTACTTCAAGCTAGAGCTTGACATGTCTTTAGACAATGAATGGGAGGAGATCCTATTGAGTCTGACCTTCTTGGCAAGTTCCCCGTATGATTACCAATTCCAAATGGCCAAAACAATCCGTTTCAGCTCACCAGAACCTAGATTATTAATCTTTACATATTTCACTTCATTTTTGACAACTTTCAATTTTCCTATATTCACATTTCCTACATTTCAAATTCCAGTTATTCATATATGTTTGCAGCTGTTTCTTCTCAGTTTGCGTCATACCCTCATCACCAAACGAAGGTCCCCAAATCCATCTCATAATTGTTGACATTATTTTGAGAAGACAGCTCTTCCATAGTCATATTTTGAGTGCTCTCTGACGTAAGGGGCCCATCTTCTGGCACTATCTCTTACAATATTCTGTTTCTGTACCTGAGGTTTTCGGTATCTGGCAATGTTTCAAAGATAATCCATTGGGTTTTGAGCAGCTACTTCTGAAGTAGACTGTCTATTCCTTTCACTTAGTCTGTTCTTGGTCCGGAGGCTCTGCTTAAACCTGTGCATAGGCGACCCTACTGGTATGTGAAATATCAGTAACATAGCTCCAGCATCACGACAACACACAAGCCACCCAGGATGACACACTGACAGACTCTTAGTGGTGCCACATCCATTGTAGGTATTAAATACATTTATATTCTTGTTTCTTTTGCTATCACTGTATAATACCCACTTTTCTCTCTAAAATATTTTTCTTCTTTTGAAGTCTACTTTATCAGTAACTATTTAACTACTTCAGCTTTATTTAGATTATTTACAAGTATATTTTTCTACATTTCTTCAGTCTTAACTCTTCTAAGTCTTTATAATTGAAGTGGATTTTTGTGAAGAGTATGTATTTGAGGGGTTTGGTTTTGTTTTACTTTCTTTTTGAACTACTCCGACAAACCATATTCTAACACCATTATATTATTATATTCTCACACCATTCATGTTGTTATATTCTCACACCATTCGTATATAAAATAGTTACTAGCACAACTACTATCAAAATGGAAGATAAATTGTCTTCTATGTGTCTTAAACTGAAAGAACTGAAGGAAAAATAGAAATTAAGCCTGGAGTTGCTACCTGACCAACTGACTGGAGAGATCTATATTTGTTTCCATTCCAAAGAAAAATGTGCAAATGATAGAATGACACCACACAAAAGAAAAATCTTATTTAAGGTTACAATAAATCCCAGGAATCTCATTATCATCAGAGAACTTCCCAGAGCTGAGTTTCTCAAACTAAGCATTACTGAGATTTTGGACTGGCTACTTCATTGTCTTTGTGCATAATGGCACTATGGGTCAGAACCAATTAGATGGCACCAAACAACAACACCCGTTTTGTTTTATTATCTGTTCAGTGCACATAGGAATATCAGCAACACTTATTGGACATTAGTTACACCTCTACTGAGTTGTGATAGCCAGTTTTTTTCATGGCTGACAAAAGTGTCCTTGGTTGAGAACCACAGAAATAAGTAAAGTCATATGTCTATGTAACATGAATATGTGGATTTGATTTAATTATATATAAAGTTGGATATGTATGTCCAGATACGTGCCCAAGGGGGCTGTAAAAATGGTCTTTCCATTTCATGGTTCTAGTAAATTTAAAAGCCCTTTTGTAGCTAAGCATCAAGATTTTCTCAGTATAATAAAATAATGCATATGAACACTGCATTTTGCTACCTAAAAGTCCAACTCCAGGAAATAAAACAGCTTCAGATTCTTTCTGGCCCCGTGTAAAAGAATCTCAGGCCATCCTTAGCCCCTCCCGGGTCCTCTATGTCTCCAAGTTCAATCCATTTCACCCAGGGCCTGTGGAGTCATATCACTACACTGTTCCTCTTATCAGAAGAGAGAAGAATATTGTTTTGAGAGGAAAAGTTACTGGAAAGAGAGGATTGTTGATATCAGGAAAGAAAATCAGGGGAAGTGGTTTACAAAGAACCTAAAAGAAATGGAAGAGAGAAATCTCTCAAAGAACATCTTACAGGAATTTTTCCAAAAAAGGAAAGGAGATAGATGATATAGGTCTTTACCTTAAAAGGTTTAATTAACCTCCGAGAAAAATGGACATAAATAGAAGAGTGAGTAAAACAAAATTGCTTCTAGGTTTCCAGCTGGATTATGTATATAGGATTATTTCAAGCAAAACATGTTAAAATATGTATCAGTGATCAGTGAGTGGCTGAAGACAAGCTCTCTCATTCTCTCAACAATGAACTTATCTTAGTCTCCTTGGGTGCCTTAGCAGCTCAGATGGTCATGATGATCATTCGGGGATTTCAAAGAGGGAGATTTTGAAGGACAAATAATGATCACGTGGAGGCATATGATAAACAAATTTTAACCAAATGAAGACATCATTGATGAGAAAAAGTCCAGAAGAGTTGTACCAAGGAATTTTTTTTCCATAAGGGCAAACACCCCAACTCAACGTTTGAGGGTATCAAGAACTATCCAAAAATTTTTCCTTGGGAATAACAGTTCAATGGAAACATAATTTAAGTCCCTTGAGGATTCCAGAAGTACCATTTTGTAATTAGGTAAAGCAAAGTGAGCAGAATTTTTCAGAGAAATGTTAGGCAGATGGAAATGATGTTTTCAGAATTTATAGAGCTACATGAGGAATATTTTGAGGAAAAAATAACTTTATATTTTGAAAATTTTGTTGAAAAAAATTTCGATGACTTTTTAGCAATATTCGCTTTTTACTTACCTGTATAGATTGCTATCTATATCAACTACTTGAAAGAGTAACTTAAAACATTCAAGGAAGAAAACAATTTATATCCAAAATATAAAGTCATTTTTGTAATAACCAAATCCATAACAGCAATGGAAAACAATTCAAATGATTAATACAGAATGAATGTAAAAGTTTTTTTAAACATACAAAGGCTCAAATTTTATTTTTCATGTATTATTTCTGACAAGGATACTGAAAGGTGGATCTTCTAAACTGAAGAATAAATTCCAACAGAGGAATATAGGAGTTTCTGGAAAGTGAATGCTAGTTGTTTTTCTTAGGTAGCACTGAGTCAGTTATGGCCCATAGCAACACTCTTCACAACAGAAGGGGACACGGCAAGTGTTTGCACTGGTAGATTTCAAATGCGGTTAGAACCAGAAATCCCCCTTATTTCTTCATTTTGTGCTTTGAAATGGAAAGGTTATCCTCTGCTTGTAACACCAGTGCATTTTAGAGTCAGATAATCTGTTTTCTGGGTTTACAGTTCTACAACGAGACAGAAAATTTGCCCCTTGGATGGACAAGAGTGGCCATTGCATCCATATATGATTTGTCATCCTGGTGTTGTTAGTTGCTGTCATCCTGGTGTTGTTAGTTGCTGTCATCCTGGTGTTGTTAGTTGCTATCATCCTGGGGTTGTTAGTTGCTATTGGATTGATTCTGATTCATGGTGAACTTTTTAGATCTCAAGGATTCTTATACTTTTGAAGACTGTGCTCTTTGATCACTAAAACTGTCTTCGAAGGCTCCTCTAAGTGGTTTCAATTCTACACATTTTGGCTAGTAGTGAAGAACTTAACCATTTGTGCCAACCAGAGACTCTAATATCTGATTTAAATGACAAAATTTGCTTTTTGACATGATGATACTTAGATGATAGTCTTTAAAATTTAGAGGTGATGAAGGAACAAGTAAAATGCTCCAGAATTTGCAAAGTGTGAATAAATACTTATATATGGGATAGACATATAAATGGGGGAAAGGGGCTAAAGTGCAGTTTGGGTGGCTGATTGGTGCAAATAATTAAGAATTCCATTGTGATAAGAGAATTTGGTGGCTCACAACCCTCCAGAAGTGCCTTCAAAAGCAGGGGTTTGCTTCCAAGAGGCCACCACATGGAAAACCTAATGGAGCAGTTCTAGCTGCGTACATGGGTTTGCCATGAGTCAGAACTCAATTCAGTAGCAACTCCTGACAACAACAAAAGTTGGGCTATATTGATTTGCATAGTGGGCCCCCAAAGAAACTTATTTGAAATGAGAGTCTTTTCACATATAATTACGTTGAGAGGCTAAAATTGCTGTCCTTCTAGGAGAGAAAAAGAGGGATATTTAACACAGAGAGTTACAGAGAAACATCCAGATGAAGACAGAAGATGGGTGTCGAGTGATATAGCTAGAATCCAAGGCACACCACAAGTAGCAGGCCACCATGGCATTGGCTAGTGCTCTGAGCTCCCGGAAGAAACCTAATGGCCACCCTCATCATTACAGAGTACTGGTCTCTAACTGTGACAGAAAATAAAAACATTGTTTTAAGCTGCCCAGTTTGTCATAGTTTGTTTTAGCTGTCCCAGAAAAGTAATGCACTAAGGTTTCAACAAAGGAAACACATCAATGTTTTCATCCTGTGGACTTTCATTGACTATGACTTATTCTAAGATCACAGGACAGCTTAGCTTTATCAAAGAACACTCACTTATTTCTACTAAATATATAGGTTCACATGCAGTATATTTGAAAACTAACCTTAAATTCTTTCAATGCAGGAAGATTTCAAATTAAGAGTTAAATAGTTGGAATTTTAGTTTGTTTTTGTTTTTAACATTAGATGGTGGGTAAAGAAAATAAAATAAAAACAAGGCTAAGAACAGTGACGCCATCTGTAAGGTGCTTATGCTCTGTCTGACAATAGGCTGAATTATTTACAAAGTCTAATTCTCTTTCTCTCTCCCTTCCTTTCTCCCTGTTTCCCTTTCTGTCTGTCGCTCTCTGCCCCACATACACACAATGAATGGATTTTATTATCGATGAGGAACCCACAGTTTAGAGAGATTAAGAAACTTGCCAATGCAGCAATAATATTGCAAACAGAAATTGAAAATGAATGGTCTATTTCTATTCACATTATGGGATATTGTGCCAGCTTTATACCAGATACCATCAGTTTTTCTCATACATGCCAAAAGGTCTGATTTAGATAAAGAATACGGGTCAAAATAGAACCAGTCTTTAAGGGAAAACTATTCCTGCTTACACAGCTGAACTGTCATTAATGCCACAATCATTTTAACATAACTTGGAATAAGGCCATACACCTGGGGATATTTAAGAGTCATGGTATATATTTACCTGCCATAAAAATGTTTTCCTTATACATACTGACTAAATGTATGAGATTTTATTTTCTTTCTCACAGCCAGAAAAGCCCAGGAGCCAACGTAGTGTGATATATCTTGTTTTATTGTTGTTAGACACCATGCAGTCAATCCTGACTCACAGTGACAGTGTATACAACAAAACTAAATGTTTTATAGGACTGAACTTCATAATTTCTGCTTTGTTTGAACACATTTTTGTAGCTACAGTGTCAATGCATCACTGTAGGTACTGTGCTTTTTGCTGACCCACTACATTACCAAGTAGGTGTTCTTTATCAGAGACCAGCCTCTATTGTCGACATGTCCTAAAGGTATATGGTGAAGTACCACCATCCCCAATTCTAAGAAGCATTATGACTATAGTTTTTCCAAGACATAATCATTTTTTTCTTCTGAAAGTTTATGGTATGTCCAATATGCTCTGCCAACCTCATAATCTAAGGCAATGATCTGTCTTCCTCCTCCTTTGTTCAACTTTCTTATGTGTGTGAGGAGATAGAAAATACTATAACTTCTATCAGATGCTTTATTCCTCAAAGTGGTAGCATCTGTTTATAAAGCAATCCAGAAAATAAATGAAAAAATAATTAATAGAATGTCTGATATTTTTATAAAGGAATTTTTATTGTGAATTAAGTGGCATGTGTATGGGGTTGCATTTAAGACCATTCATCCTGCATTCAGCAGTTCAAGCTGCTCATCAATCCTCCTTCCTCCATGTTATCTGAATAAAAACCATGCATGAATTTTCAGTTGAATGTACAAGTATCTTTTAAACAAAACAACTAACTAAATACTCAAATTGTTTATAAAGTTGATTTAAAAAACAACAAATACGATTAAGAATCTACTAGGGTCAAGCTGCAAAATATTCTTTGTTGTAATAGTAAAACTAGCAATGATCTTACACAGTAGTTTTCTAAGAGAACTCACTTGGCATATAGATCATTGTACCCATATAATTACTAACTATTTATTAACTATAGCACCAAGTGAAATTTCTTTTTCTCTTGTTATTAACTGCCATTGGGTTAACTCCAACTCCTCTTGAATGTTGAACAGAGTGAAGCCTGTCATATGACATCTTCAATTATCAATATGTTTCCGTTTATTGTTGCAGCTATATTTCTGGTCTAGCTTATTTTTCCTAAAAATTTGAAAGAAAATTAAATAGGGAGCTGGTTTCTATCAAAATTTTTAAATCCACTGCTGTGTCACTTAGAAGATAAATCACTCAAAGCTAAAAAAAATCCCTTTAATTCAACTGCAATTGCTCTAAGTAAAACTTAGAGTACTCAAGTGTTTCAGGGAATAAGTTGATTATAATGGTTTTCTGGAAATTTAAAAAGGCCTGCCCTTGTCTCAAGGACATTTTAAATATTTAATAAATTGGAAATGCATTAATTATGGGTTAATTTTCCCAATTACTTTTTCTCAATTTAAATTTCCAAGGGAAAACTTTATAGGACAGTTTATATAGCAGTATTTGTTGACTATATTGAATATTCAGGAAATCATTTTACAGAAATAATAATTAGATTACTCCTGGAGGGTGGCAGATTGGGCAGAAGAATTCACCTCCTTTCCTCCTAATATTCTGTGAAATGAAGAGAGATTCCATTTTAAAATGATGTATATTTACAACAGTTCTAGGAAGTAAGAGAGTGAGATGCTATTGCATTGCACAGAGTTTCAGGAGTTTCATATATAGCCTCAAAGCAACCAATGAATAAATTAAATGTAACACAAACAAGCACAGGGAGAGTTCATCGCAATTATCCTTCTGCTTGGAGGGAAACGAATAGGAAGTGGTCCTCCGGACACTCAAAATCAATCTTTGAGACAGCCATGCTCTCCATTAGAGCTGGTTGCTCTGATCTAAAGCTGCTGTACCTGTTCTTGTTAGGTACCCTTGGGTCAGCGCTACTTATTGCAACCCTTCACAGACAAGAACAAAACACTATCCTATCCTACGCCATCCTCACAATTGTTGTCATGTTCTAGCCCATGTTGTAGCTACTGTTTCATTCCATCTTGCAGAGTCTTCCTCTTTTATGCTGCGCCTCCACTTTACTGAGCATGATGTCTTTTTCCAAGGACTCATCTCTCCTAACATGTCCGAAGTATTAGAGCATTCTCATTATTCTTGGTCTTACACAGCATTCTGGCAATATTTTTTTTCAAGACAGATTTGTTTATTCTGTTGGGAGTCATGCTACTTTCAATATGTTATCAGTAACTCAATTCAAACGCATACATTCTTCTTTGGTGATTCTTATCCAAGGTCCTACTTTTACATGTATATGACATGACTGAAAATGCCATGGCTTGGATAAGGTGTATCTTAGTCCTCAGAGTAATATCCTTTCCTTAACATTTTAAAGAGGTCTTGTGCAGGGGTTTACCCATTCCTTTGATTTCTTAATTGCTGTTTCCATGAGCATTGATTGTAGGTACAAGCAAGATGAAATCCTTAACAACTTCAGTCTTTCCTCCACTTAAGATGTCATTACCTATTGGCTCAGCTGTGAAGATTTTTGTTTTCTTTACAGTAAGCTATCTAGTGCCGCTATAACCATAACACTATATGTGCCTAACTGTAACAAGAGTGTATTATTTTTAAGAGGCTATACATCCATATTCAGGGTGCTTGCTCTAGGAGAAGGCTCTCTTTCTCTCTGGCCTCTGGGCAGAGCACACTACCTACTCAGGCTTCTGTTCCTTCATGATTAGCGGTGGCTTGTCATCTCTTTCCCCATCTCTGCTTTTCTTACGTCCTTGATTATTCTGTTTCATATCTCAAAAATGTCAAATGTAAGAAGCACTGTTTACTAATCCTATGTTAGCATAGCAAAAAGATATTTCCCCAAGTAGGATTATAACCATAGATTCGGGAGATTCACAGGCCACCTTCTTAGAAAACACAATTTAATCCATGACAGATATCAAAGCATGATAGTGATTTAGACCTGTGGTACAGTAATGCGACCTGTGGAGCCCCAGTAATGCAACCAGAAAATGATTCATATGCTGATAGAAAGGTTGTTAGTTAGAGAATCCCTCTCCTGAAGATTGCAACCTGGGAACTTTACAGTGAAGCAATACTCTGACCTAGAGGGCCGCCACGCATCAGAAACACCTCGAAGACCAAGACAGTAGGAATCCCAAGTACATTTTGAAAAATAACATCTTCTTTCCAGCTTCATTCCTCTCTTGATCTCTTTTTTTCTGACTTCTTTAATGGCTTTCATTATTAATGTAATTACGCTACAACAGTAAAATCCACGGAAGCCAGAATTTGTATAAGATTATAATCTATCAGCGAAGGAAAATTCATATACTTTACACTAAAACAGCAATTAAAATTTGGTAAGGCTGTACCCATGAAAGACAGAAAACTTGAAGTCCTGGAATTCAAGACAATCCTATGGCATTCAGTTACCTCAGGCTATCCTGTATTCCATAGGAAAAGTAAAATTTCTTTGGGGAAACTTTGGGAGTTATAATTATAACACTATTCTCATTGGGAAAGAGGAGGAAAAAAAATAAACCAATAGTTTTCAAAACAATATTTTCAGGAAAGTAAAATTGACTTTAGACCATAAAATTTACTAATGGTGAGATACAGAGATTTACTTGGGAGCATAGTTTTGGATTATTGAGGTATCTTTCATAATAATAATTAAAAGTGATGTATGAGTATTACAATTTAATATTGCAAAAGTGTTTCATTTATATTCATGTCAACAATTCAAATTCTGAGGAAAATTAAACAACATTGAGCAATTTTGATTCCTTCCTTCTCTGTCCATAAATTTAGTGGGTTTAAATACTCAAACTCTGCTAATTAAATACAGTTCTATGTATGACTAACAAAGTTGACAACCACTAATTTCTAGTCAAATTAAAACATCCTGCTAGCAAAAATTTCTTACACCATTTACAAAAAGTAAATGGTAAAAATGAATGGTTTGTTCCATTTAATCCTCGTACATTTGTCTTGTAAGGCAAAGATGGTGAACCTTTGTCTCATGTGAAGTGGACATAATAGTAGGCGAGACTAGTCTCTGGGAAAAAGGCATTGCGCTTGGTAACTTGAGACACAGTGAGAAAGGGAAGGCTTTGGACAAGATGCATGGACACGGTGACTGTAATCATGGGCCCAGGCGTAGGAACGATGGTGAGGATGGCACAGGACTGGGCCATTTCATTCAGCCACACAGGGTCCCTACGGCTCCGAAGTCATCGACTTGATGGCACCCAACAAGACAATGTTCACCAAAGTGGTCACTGCTACCCCTGGGTGGGGCTGGAAGCATTTAAGGGCTCTCTAAACGTAGGCCCTTACAACTTGTTCTGCACTGAGGGCTGCTATGCAAAAGTTTTTAATAACTATTGCGGCACTGAGTCATGTTTTTGTTTTCTGTGTTTTTTTTCCTGAAAAGGGGCACAGTAGGCCAAAAAAATGTGGAACCCTTTGCTCTAGGAGAATTTAATGTAATTTAACATAATACAATATGATGTGATACAATGCAATACAATATGATATGATACAACACAGTATAATATATTGAAATACAATATAAAATATAGAATGTCCAAGCACTAATAATGAAAAATAAAGACCTTATTTTAAATTAAGAGGTAAAGTACACGAGGCTGGGTGTATGTGTAACCATTAAAAATAATGGAAATGACTGATATTACTATGTTTGAATCTTGTTGGGGGCCACCAATACTTTTTTTCTCTTAAATGGGTAATATTAACATGTAAAAAAATCTTCATATTATGACAGCTAGATGATTTATTTGTTTTTTATGTCAGAGATCTGAGTGAAAGCATGTCAGACACATTACAGGAAGTGCAGAGGAGGCTTCTTCATTTACATATCTGACAACTGAGTTGAGAGGATTTGAAGGCAAGGCTCAGCTGAGGCAATTGATTCATGCTCACACAGTCACACAGTTACCCTAGGGATGCTTTTACAAGCTCCATATGACTTCTGCTACCATGTCAGCCTCAACGTTGTTTACCTCCTCTATAGGAACACACAGCTCCAAAAGCAACTGTTCTGTGGTGTAAGGGAGAACCTGCATAGAACTTAGTGATATAGCCTAGGGAGTCAACCAGCGTGTTGTACTCTATTTGATCAGCTGTGGCAGTCACTTTGCCCAGAGTCAAGGGAAGACGATAAGGTCCCACCACTCAATTAAAGAGTGTCAAAGAATGCCTGTCCATATTTTATAGGGATTGCAGTCTTCCCTCTGACCACAGTCCATTATATATTCCACATACAGATATTTTCCCTTTTGCTAAACCTTCCCCAAAGTGTTTACTTATTAAAACATCATTGAGCCAGTTCTCAAGATTGGGCTATCTCAAGATTCAATATATATTTCTAATCAGTTCTAAGTACAAATGAGATCTCTGAGGAGTGGTTGCTCTAGACCAGAAGAAATTATACACAAAACAGACAAGGTGTCTATCCAGAAATACATTGCATAGGGTAGATAATTGAAGGATAATGTAGTAAAAGCATTCTATCAGAAATAATTGTCTTTAAAGTGAAATTATTAAGACTACCTATATCCAATGTGTGCAGATTAAGTTATTTTAACACAGTAATTTAAAATATATAACCTTAAGCATTTTATGCAGGTGATGTATGACTACATACTTTCAGACTTAATTTATTAACAATGATATCTAATTATTCCAAAGTAGCAAAGGAATACATCTTACAATCACATTCAAATTCTCAGAAATAGCAGATGAAGTATACAAGCCAGATGAACAAATGTTCCGAGCCTTTGTCAATAGATTAAAAATATTACAGTAGGAAGACTAAAACTTGCCGAAACTTGAATGTTCCTTCCAGGTAATTAAGACAGCAATGACTAATTGCCACTGGATATTGGGCACATTAAGTGCCAGGTTATTTCATAGGAAATAACAGGAGGAAAATAAATCTATGAATCTCAGACACTTTATCACATAAATTATGAGAGCAAATTATTCCAATCTTATATACTCAAACCTTCTCAGTGTATCTCAAGGTAAAGGAATAATATTATGTAGTCATTATTGGTGTGTGACAAAATAGATACGTATATGCCACAGCACAAAAGCGTCATCAAAAAACCCTTTCTAATCAAGGAGAACAATAGGAGACAGGAAAAATACAACAACTTCAAAGAGGAAACATGTTACAGCAGCCCGGAACTCCATAATGGACAGGAATATCTATGGAATTGCTTGTGGATAAAGAATAATTATTTCTTCTAGTTGAATTATGTGAGCATTTTTAGTTTGCAGAAAGAAAATCAAGGAAAGTTAAAACATCATACCCTGCATTCTCTAGAGTCAGTCATATTAATGAATTAAGCTTCATTTCTGCACTTTTCTTCAGTCTGGAAGTCTATGTTTTTATATTGTCTATTATTTTTTTTAAAAAGATCATTATAGAACTCCGTTTGAAAATACCAGGACTTTCAGTGTCTCGCCAGTTTCCAGCATTTGACCCTATTTTAATTCTAGGCTGGCAACATCTCTCTCTTGAATACTAATATTCTTCTTGGCTGGCATATATTCCACTATACTACTCTGTCTGTACCCCTCCTATTCTAATAAAAGGGTGTCCACAGAATAGAGAATTCCAGAGAAAGGAGTATGCTCCTGGAAAATGAGTAAGTAGCTGTTTCTTCCTGGTATTCCCCTGGCAAAAGGAGGTAGGATGTGAGACCATGATTGTGTTCAGGGATTTCCGTCACCATCTCCCATGATTTCAGGTAAATGGAAATTCCTAACAATAGAGAGTCAGTTCAAGGAAGAAGAATGTCTTAATCCCTTGGTTAAAAAATCATATTGAATAATTAAAATCACCTAGCTGTAAACATAACAAAAACAAACACACTCAAATGTAATTAATTTTATGTCATTTTAATTTTCCCTCTCTCTGAAAATCTTTTACACAAGAGTACAAAGAATGATTTGTTGTTCTTAGCTTTGTTTTTATTTTCCCTTGGAAGACATTAATGACATCTTTATATGTACTATGATGTCACTAGCTGAGATACCCTGATAAGAAATTGCTTAAGTGAGTTTATAATAAATAAATTATAGGTTAAATGCACTATATCAAATATAGATTTTTGTTTTCAGTCAATAGCTGGGTTTCTTAATCTTAGGTCTTCTCACAGAACCTTTATTAGTAAAAATAAAAATATACCTAAATAGAACTAAACAATATAGCATGACAAATAATTTTCAAGACAGCACATGTTATTCTATGTTACATATTTTTAATCATATTTGAGCATTATGAGCTACTCAAACGAATGATCAGAGTTACAATTAAATGATTTTTTGTCTAAAAATTGAAATGAATAAGTTGGCAATGTCAAATATGCATTACTATCCAAGAAATATGTTTTCTTACTAAATACACAGTATTTAACATATTAAGATGATCACTGAACATAAACACATTTAAAAGAGGTTTCCTGAGAAATCACATATGTTTTCCAAATAAGAAACATTTACATAATACTGGTTATAGAATAACTCTTAACAAAATGATCTTTGCTCTGACCACTGTCTGGACCACACAGGAAACCTGGGCAATATCACATGAGGCATCACAAAATACAGATTCAGAAGTTTCCAACATGACATGGCCAACACTTAGACACTGTGAGTCATGACCACAACAGTATCCAAGATCACAGTATACGCAGATGGACCTAAAGTGAAACAAATTCAAGCCCAAGGAATATCTTACAGCTTTAAAAGATGTTTTCTTGAAGATTACATTTTTATAAATTAAATTAATGGAATCCAGAACATTTATGTGGAGTAAAAAAGGATAATTAACAAATAAATAAATAAGAATACTTTAAAAATTCAGCTTAATTTGAGTAGAATATCACATGCACACACCTACACACATAACAGTTAATCTAGCCATATCTTAAATGATCAATTTATACAATTAATTATATCTATGTCCACATTCATATTTCTATCCAGATAGATTTTGCATTTTTCTATCTAGACTACTAATACCATCTACCACAAATGGGATTACATGAGGAATAAATGAGATATTGTAATTAAAGTCATTTAGCATACGATTTGAGAACACACAAAGGCACCCCTTTTGCAAGAAACTCATTTTTTAGAATAAAAACTGTACATTCGTATTTATCAGAGAACAAATCACATAGCATAGCCATCAGTTATTCCACTTACAAAATTAACAATGTATATTGATGTTAAGTTAGATTTTTTTAAATGCTAACTAGACTGAAGACTCAAAATCATATATTATTATGCCTGCTGACAATTTCAGGTACTTCTGGAAAGGTTGACCACTGCTTATTTCATGTATCTGCTTTTATTTATCTTAAAGAGATGCTATGTTTTCTTGCCAGTAATGGCTTCAGGAAATTAAATTGAAGTCAACCATCCAGTGGCATTAACCAAAACATCTCAGTATTCAATCAGGGATCAACAAGGGCATGACTGGAGTGTGTTTGAGATTGGAGCCTACAATCTGCAATATAGAGACTACCATGCTACTCTTATCTCTCATTGTCCTCCCTCGTTTCCTCTCTTGCTCGCTCACCATTGGCAGTTACGTTCTCTCTTCTTCACATAGATTCTTGGTACTCCTGAAGCTAGTATCAGCTGGAGAAAGAAGCTCTCCTGCAGTAACCAGAGAATGTCAAACAAGGAGAGGTCTTACTCTTTCTGCCCTATTCTTGTAGGCAGCTGTCACAGAGTTGACTCTAATTCATGGCTACTAAGTGTGTAGAGAGCAGAACTATGTTCTACTGGCTTTTCAAAGTTATGACCATTGAGAGCAGAGCACGAGACCTGTTTGAAGCCTCTCTGGGTGGGTTTGAAGTGTCAACCTTGTGCTACGTAATCGAGCCTTTAATCATTTGTGCCACTGGTGACCCTACTTTTCACACTAAATCTATTTCATTAAATAACTACATGAAGGTCTAAACCATCACATGTATTTATTATATTCAATTATATTATTTTATATTTTAGCTCTTTTGACCTTCACTAATATTTTCCATATTTCTCAAATATTCTACCCATATATTGTATTTCACCTATTTATGTAAGTAGTGCAAGTTGACTTAAACATCTATCGAATATGAATATGCTCCATATTCAATAGATAAAGAGAAACCTACATTTTTAGTTTGTCACACATTTATGTATGTACTGATATAGAGAGAGAAGGGAGTGGCCCTCAAACATCACATATTCCAGGGGCCATTTTCATTCCAGAGACCATTTTTGCAGTCACTGTGTCAATCCATCGTGTCAAGGGTCTTCATTTATTTCACTGTCCATTCTGTACACACTGTAAAAATATAAAATACAACTCATCCAGGGGTAAATACAGCTTTTTAAAGTATGTATTCTAAAAGTTGCATTAACTTTTGCCACCTTGAGAAAATATATTCTTAATTATATATCTATAAGTATTAGTCAAGCATATTAGTTTATTGACTAAGCCATGCACATGCACCACACGCGTGCGTGCGTGTGTGTATAAACTGAAGACATAAATAAGATTAAAAAATTGTATTCAATAAGCTGATTGCCTATATTATAAAAATAATCTATTTTACTATACAAATTTAATACATATGAGGGGGTACCCCTACAAGAAATACAAACAAACAGAAAAAAATTCCGCAGGGAGGAGCTTTTACAGTATCCATTTTTCCCACTAGGCAAGTATCTACCCTGTTTCCCTGAAAGTAGGACACCCCCAAAATAAGACCTACTTGCAGTTTTGCCTCTCACTGAAATATAAAGCATTCCCTGCGAAAATAAGACCTCCCTGAAAATAAGGTATTTGATTGTTATAATGATGTTCCAGAAGATGATGACATGACTGTTATTGAATAAATGAGTAAATGTATCATAGATTGTTGTACATGGAAATAATGGCAGTAATAAGAAATTCTTGATACTGTAGGATTCACAGTTTGTCTGGTTATGCTGGTTTGTGATGACAACTACTACCATACCATATACAGGTAATACATTTTCTTTTTTGTTGTTCAACAATAAATGTATACCGTATTGTTCTTCATGGAAAAATAAGACATCCTCTGAAAATAAGACCTAGTGCATCTTTGGGAGCAAAATTAATATAAGGCATTGTCTTATTTTCAGGGAAACAGGGCAGCAACTCTCTCTGAGTGAGTACAGCCAGGGGCTCACCTGCAATGGTTCTTTCTGGCCACAGTGATTTCTTTTATAAAAGCAGTTTTGCTCAAACCTCATTTTTTGTGATGGCTGATTTAAGAGAACAGTATGTGGCTGAGAAATTTTGTTTCCTGAACAGGAAAAATACTGTAGAAACTATTGTGATGTTGAACACGACTTACAAGGACAGTGCTGTGGGGAAAACTCACGTGCATGTGTGGTGTTCTCGTTTTAAAAAAGTTGATTTTGATGTCTGTCATGTCTGGATAAAAACATCAACTCAAAGTGCGTTTGGAATTCATTCCACCAGCTCACACTGTTAATCAAACTTTCTATTTAGAAGTTCTGAAAACATTGCCTAACAGTGTATAACAAAAAGGCCTGATTTGTGGCAGACTGGGGACTGGTTTTGCCACCAAGACAATGCATCTGCTCACACAGCCATCTCAGTGCACCAGTGTGTGACCAGCTTGCCTTTCTTGCCCCATACACCTTAATCAACTAACCTCGCTCTTCTTTTGACTTGCAAATCCTTTTTATTTCCATGAGTGCAGAGACTGAAAGGACAGTGATTTGAGGACACAGAATAGGTGAAGAAAAAAATGAGGGAGATGCTGTCAGTGATCCAAACAGATGAGTTTGAAAAATGTTTCCAAGAATGGGATCACAGGTTTGATATGTGTATTAAGTGTAATGGATTGTGCTTTGAAGGTGATAGGGTTGTTTTGTAGAAAGTAATTAAATATATAACTTTGTAAAAAAGTTGTTTTCTTTGGAGAGGGTAGCATCTTGTCCACCTCGTATAAAATTTACACAGAAATGAATTCCTTAATTTATCCCAATTCACACCCATGAATAAGATTATATGAGTCCTATCCTAGTGGATTCTAGAAAAAGGAAGGGATAGAAATAAAAAATAATAAATCACCAGTTGACCTATCACAGTTTCTCCTGTCATTCTGTAAGCACCCAGTAAAAGAGCATTTTTAATTGTGTTACACCTGACTACAGTGTTCCCTTCATGGTCAGATCCAACTTGTGTGTGTTTGTGTATATACACTAATAATATACATGTGTTTTATCCCTGGTTTATTATAATGATGAATAATATAAAAATCCCATTAAGTGGCCCTACAACATGCCAGTATAAAAATATTAATGTCTAGTAATTTTTTGAAATTATTATTTTACTGTTTGGAAAACTGGATTATATAGAGGGTGCAGTTTCAGCCTTGGAGCCAGGCTTATTAACAGCCTACACCATGCAGATGACACAACTTGTTTGATGCTAGTGAGGAGGATTTGAGGCACTAGATGAAAATCAAGGATTGCCGCTGTCTGCACAGATTACAGCTCAAAGTAAAGAAAATCAAAATGCTCATAATTGAATCAAGAGGTAACTTTATGATAAAAGGAGAAAAGAGTGAAGTTGTCAAAGATTTCTTCTTGCTTGGATGGAAGGTCCATGTTCATGGAAGCATCACAAGACCTCTTTAAAGGACTGAAATTAAGACGTTACTTTGAGGACTAAGGTGCACCTGACCCAAACCACGGTATTGTCAATTGTTTCATAGATATGTGAAAGTTGAATAAGGGCATTGAATAAGGATGATCAAGGAAGAATTGTTGCATTTGAATTATAGTGAAGAATATTGAATACAGCAGGAACTACCAACAGAACAATCAAGTCTAGCTTTGAAAAATTAAAGCCAGAATGCTGCTCAGAAACATTTGTGTCATGAACTTTGGACAAGTTACCAGGAGAGACCAGTCGCTCTGAAATGTGTCGTGCTTGGTAAGAAGAGGGGTATTGAAAAAGAGAAAGAACCTCAACACAATGAATTGACTCAGGGCTGCAACAATGGTATCAAAAATAGGAACAATTCTGAGCTTGGCGCACGACTGAGTGGTATTGTTATAGACAGGGTGGCTATGAGTTGAAACTTACTCTAACAACAACAGCATCTAACTGTCTATATAAATATTATCCTTAGATTTTTTTCCTCTTCAAATTTAAATGAGAGGAATTAAAATCAAGGTTCATCTATTTGACAAGTGTGTTATTCTGGGTTTAAACAAATTCATAAACACGCATATGTGTAGAAGAGAGAGTTTTATATGAAGGGTAACTGCACATAAAGAAAGCAACCCAACCCCGTCAAGTCCAAGCCCATAAGTCTGATACCAATCTATAAAGTCCTCTTGAGACTCACAAAATATATGCAATAATGCAGAGTGCAGGACGATCATAGGCCAGTGGGTAAAAAGTCATTGGATCCAGTGGCGTTATAAGCATTTCAGAGCAGGCAGAGATGTCCATGTTACTCCTCCAACTTCCAGGGCACTGGGTCTATTAGGATAGTGCCATGTGTCTTGTCAGTAGAATGTCTCTCAGGGAGTGAGCAGAGAGAGTCTCTCCCTGCTCCAAGAAAGAAATTCAGGCATTCCAGGAATTCTCAGAGGAAGGCCATACCCATACAGAGGCCTCATTGGCTATGACCCAATTGATAGATTAGACTCCACCCCTTCACTCTTAATCCTCTCAAGACACAAATTGACACCAGATTATGTAACTACCACAACAAGATACTTATGAAAAATTTTGAGGAATGATCTTTAATGAAAACCCTGAAAGTAGAATTACTAATATCAGCAGACAATAAATATTTGTATATGAATTGAAGTAAAATAATATTATTGAGGAGCCCAGGTACTACTGCTATTTTTGCCTTCTACCAAGGCTGATCTAGGCACACTGGTGTCCTAGCTGTTATGAGTCAAACTGTGAACTGCATGGTCAGCTCTGGAAACCACAGATGCTCCCCAGAAGAAAGACAGGGCTTTCTCCTCCCACAAAGAGCTATTGCCTGGAAATCCACTAGGGAAGTTCTACTCTGTCCTATAGATCATCATCTGATATGAGTGTGTTAGTTTAATTATAAGGCTGACTTTAGGTATAGTGTTTTTTTTTTAATCGTCATTAGGATACATAGGTCTTTGTAATATAAACCAAATTTAAGGGATTGGTGTGGTACTTCGGTACACATAACATTTATCTCTGGTATTGTACTGAATTTATATTACTCAATCTATTTTTTAAAGTTAAGCTATGAAAAGGTGTTTTTTTTTGACAATTTCTTTTTGTTGAAGTATTCTTGGAAGAAAGACTAAGCAGTCAATCTAGGACTGCACATTAAAATAGTATACTGATTTGGCCAACATATTTAGCATCCAACCAAGGAACACACACAAATTGACAGAAAATGGCCTTACTGAATTTCAAATTATTAATTCAGTGTCATTTTGAGGAATATTAAAAACATCTGTAACTATGTCAACAGTAATTATTCCCTAGCTCTACAAGAAACTACATGATTTCACTTATATATAACTCATTCTAAAAATGCAAGCGAAAACAAACAAGATCTCACTTTATATTAGATTGGGCAAAGTTGACAATTTTGAAGATGCTGTACTCAAATGTCACCGAGGACCTTTACTTTTAAAGACTCAACGTAATAGCATCAGAGAAAGAGAAGAATGTTGGGATTGACATTCAATAAGTATTCAGCTGAATATTTTCCCTACTGATTTTGCATCAATTAGCTACACAAACAAGAGTTTGAGGTATCATCTTCAGGTAAAGTGTACATTATCCAGTCAAACTCATTCTAAGCACATAGTACTCTGGAATAACATTTTTAAAAATAAAATGACAAATGGGGTTACACAGTGAGCAAGGAAAAGAAATTATGATTGCAAACCACTGTACTCTTTCATGTTTTATTTTACATATAGGTCTTTAGTATTCTGGCTAGATCTGAATTGGTGAGGTACAATAGTTTTATGAATCTAAATAGCTTTATAAAGCTTTCAACACTACAGTCTGATATCAGAACCTATCATGCAGAATCTCTCCCTCTCTGTCCCCAAAACAGATGGCAGACTTACATATCCAAATGAACACCAGACATTGAGTATTAAAAAAGAAAGAGATTCAACAAGCTAAGGTTAAATTATTAGCTTAGCACAGGAGAATCTAATGGTAACCATTGTCAAATTGGACCAAGGCACCCTTGTGAAAAGGACTCAGATAATTATGCAGTATATGGAAGGCATTTAAAAGCCATTAAGTACTTACTCAGTGAAAGAACATATTGTTCTATTAAATTGGCATTGCATGATGCACACCTTCCCTACACGATTGCTAAAAACAAATGTGTGCATAAGAAAATGCTGATGGTGCCCAGCTATCAAAAGATATAGTGCGTGGGGCCTTAAAGGTTTGAAGATAAACAAGCAGCCATCAAGCTCAGAAGCATCAAAGCCCACATGGAAGAAGCACTCCAGTCTAACGAGGTGCAGAAGGGGCCAGGTATCATATATCAAAGAACAAAAAATCATATCAGTGGGTGCCCACCTTCCTGCTATGACCACTGAAAACAAACGTGTGCATAAGCAAATGTGGTGAAGAAAGCGAAAGCTGATGGTGCCTGGTTATCAAAAGATATAGAATCTGGGGTCTTAAAGTCTTGAAGATAAACAAGCGGCCACCTAGCTCAGAAGCAACAAAGCCCACATGGAAGTACAGCAGTCTGTATGACCACAAAGTGTTGAAAGGCTCAGGTGTCAGGCATCAAAGAACAAAAAATCATATCCTTGTAAATAAGGGTGAGTGCAGAGTGGATACTCAAAGCCCATCGGTAGGCAACTGGACACCCCCTTACTGAAGGGTTGTGGGGAAGAGATGAGCCAGTCAGGTGTAGGGTAGCAATGATGAAACATATAACTTTCCTCTAGTTCTTAAATGCTTCTCCCCACCCATCCCACTATCATGATCCCAATTCTACCTTACAAATCTGGCTATATCAGAGGATATACATTGGTACAGATAGCAACTGGAAATACAGGGAAACCAGGACAGATGATCCCTTCAGGACCAGTGGTGAGAGTGGCAATGCCTGGAGGGTGGAGGGAAAGTGGGGTGGCAAAGGGGAACCAATTACAAGAATCTACATATAACCTCCCCCCTGGGGGATGGACAACAGAGAAGTGGGCAAGGGGAGACGTTGGACAGTGTAAGATATGACAAAATAATAATTTATGAATTATGAAGGGTTCATGAGGGAGAGAGGAGGGGGAGGGAGAGGGAAAATGAACAGCTGATATTAAGGGCCCAAGTAGAAGGTAAATATTTTGAGAATGATGACGACAACAAATGTACAAATGTGCTTGACACAATGGATGTGTATATGGATTATGATAAGAATTGTACGAGCCCCCAATAATATGATTTTAAAAATAAATAAAAATATGTGCTTGGTATATCATGATATGAACATATTATGACACAATTCTGACTTCTTTTACCCTATGAAGTATAATTAAGCAGTGTTCTGGTCAGTGGTTTGCAGTTTCATGTAATATCCTCATATTCTGGATCAAAAGAAACATTGAGTTTCTACTGAAAACATTTTCCTTAATCTATCTTCAGCATACATTATGTTCCCATAAGGCTTTGAGGTGGATAAATAGAAAATATTTCTACTTTGTTACGCATGTCCTGATTAAAATCCTCTTTTGATAGCCAGAATTATTAGGATTTTCATTTTTTTCTGATTTCTCATAGTAGATATAGAAGATTTGTTTTAAAAAGCAGTGAGGGAGGGAATTGCTGTATTACTGTGAATCATTTGTATAAATATTTAAGCTACATATATTTGAGTTCTACACTACTACTACTTTAAGGAATAAAGTGAAAAAAAAGAGCTTATCTTTTCTCCAACAGTATGATGACCTCTCTAATTCCTTAACACTAGAAAACAAATCCATGACCATTGAGTGGCCTGTTCCCTATACCAACTCCATAAAGCTTCCATGGTAAATCTTTGCAAGAGTAGTTGATCTCAGCTCACCTTTCTCAAATGGAAACCCAGTCATCTGATCAATCTCAACTTACAGAAACCCGGCAGTACATAAAAGAACTCCCCCCAAAGAGTTTTCAAGACTGTACATCTTTAAAGGAACAAGAATGCTCTACCTCTCTTCCATGGTGCAGCTGGTGAGCTTGAATTGCACACTATGTTTTGTTGTTGTTGTTATTGTTGTTGCTGTTGTTGTTAGATGTCAGTGAGTCAGTTCTGGCCCATAGCAATCTGAGGCACAGCAGAATGAAATACTGTCTGGTCTTTCTCCATCTTCACTTCCTGTGCTTGAACCCATTTTGTTGCAGCCACTATTTAACTCTATCTCCTTGAGGGCTGTCTTCATTTTCGCTGCCTCTCCAATTTACCAAGCATGATGTCCTTTCTAGTGAATGGTCTCCCCGGATAACATGTCCAAAGTATTTAAGACAAAGCTCTTGCATTCTGGCTTATAAGAAGCACTCTAGCATGATTATTCCAAGAAAGATGTGTTTGTCTTTCTGGAATTCCATAGTACTTTCAAGAATCTTCTCCAGCCACACAATCCAAATGCATTGAATCTTTGCTCTTCCTTATGCAATGTCCAAATTTCACATGCATATGAAGCAATTGAAAATATCTTAGCTTGGGTCAAGCGCATCTAGGTCCTCCCTGCTTTTCAACACTCTTAAAGAATTACTATGTTTCCATCTGTATACTTTTATGTTTTATTCTTACCACCTTAGCACAATTTTATTTTTTATTGTTTTCTGTTGAGTCTCCCAGCTGGGAAGCACAGGAGGAGTGGATGCATATCGATAATAACAGATACAAGAGGATATAGGGAACACAGCGTTTGGTGGGGTGTTAGGGATGGAAAGTGGATTTAGAGGGTAACTAATAAAGATGTGAGGCAGGAGGGAGCACTAAAATGGATTGTGATCAAATAAATCATCTGAAATGTGATTTAACTATGAGAGGGGGATGCCCTAAAATTGATATGAGGCTGATTGTACAATTCTCCATGATATGATTGAATGATTGAACTATTCAATTTTATGGTATGTAAATTACTTGCCAATAAAACGGGGGGAAAAAAGAGTTTACCGTGCAGCCAATTTGCCTAATACTTGACTGCAGCTTCCATGACCATTGATTGTGATCCTAGGCAAGACAAAATCATTGACAACTTCAATCTTTCCTCCATGTATCATGATGTAACATATTGATTCAATTGTGAGGATTTGGGTCTTCTTTACATTGAGTTGTAATCTATACTGAAGGCTGCAATCCTTGATCTTCATCAGCAAGTGCTTAAAGTTGTCCTCGCTTTCAGCGAGCAAGGTTGTGTCATCTGTATATTGCATATTGTTATTAAGCCTTCCTCCAGTACTATGCCATATTCTTCTTCATATAGTTCAGATTCTCTGATGATTTTCTGAGCATACAAATTGAGTAGTGGTGGTGAGAGGATATAACCATGACATAACCTTTACTGAATACACAGAATCAATGTACTCAAAATAGCTGGTGGACATTCCACCATTTCAGGAGGTAGCCTGTGGCAAGAACCAAGGATACTGAAGTGAGAAGTGTGAGCTTCACTAAAAGCACCTCCCCCCCAATAAAATGGCTCTGGGAATTGATGGACTATCAATTGAAAAGATCATAAAATTCATCAAATAGTTTTACCATCTATTAAGAGAAAGCACATAGTGATTCGAATATATTTTCCTAATAGTTTCTGTTATATTATTAATTTTCGTATTGTAAGTCAAATGTACACTCCTACTCAAACACATTATGGCATGATGTATTAAAGATTTTATGTATGCAACTTATTAACATTTTTATAAGAACTATGGCCTATATTTTGAGGGGTTTTTACCTACACTTTTATTTTCTCAAGTATTGTTAGTATTCTTTAGTATCAATAGACAAAGCAAATTATTTGAAAAATCCCTCCTCTTGTTCTATTTTTCTGAAAGAGTTTGTATAAAGCTTGTGTTACTCCTCTTTGAATGTCTTATAAAAACTACCAGAATCCAGATTGAAGTATCTATTTATTTTTAAGCACATTAAAGATGGTGTTTCAATCTCATTTTTTCTCCATCTAGTCTGATGAGGTCTTCCATTATTTAGATATTCTGTCCCTGTGTATAAGTTTTTGTTTGTTTGTTTCTTGCTTGTTTATTTTGCATTGTTGCTTACATAATGTGCTATTTATATTGGCTTTCAATCATTTTAATGTGATGATCATTGAATATTATTCAAATGCTGTTTTAACTATTCTGCTTGGTGTTTTTGAATGTTTTACATAGGAATACATGTATATTTCACCAAATTTAGAAACTATTCATGCATTGCTTCTTTTTATGCTCAATTACCTCTCTCCTGTGATTTCAATCCCACATAAATATGTCACACTAATGAGATTATCTAGAAAATACCTAAGACTCCATTTATGATTTTAAACTATTTTTCTTGCTATTTTTCACAATAGAAAACAATCATAAAGTTCACCTATCCTTCCCTCTTCTATGTATATTAAGCTGTTCAATATGTTTGTTTCTAAAATTGAAACATTCACTAGTAAAATTACCATTTGATCTTTTTGATTGTCCCAGCATCTCCTACTTGGAATGTGTGCTGTTGAACAGCATAAGTTTATAGGATTAGAAATAAAACTGGAATACTTAGTTAAAAATATATAATATGAAAATACAAAAGTACATATTTTACAGGGATTCTTATACAAGACGCATAGATATTTTTGGCATATATTTGGTTAACAGAGTTCTTAGACAATTTGAAAATGTTATTACAATGTTATGGAAATGCTGCTGTTGCTTTTGTTACTTGGTAACATAATTCATTAATGTAAGTATTGTTAGTTCTTGGCGAATGTCCATGCTATGAGTTTATTCTCAATTACCTAATCCTTAAAGAATTGTAATTTAAAATGAAGTTTTTGGAAAGTTCAATGCAAAGCCATTGTTTAGAGCCATCAGAACTCTATGAAAAATTAGTCATATAATGGTAATAAACCTACTAATGATCATTTAAATGACAAAATGATGTACACATAATGAAATCTACACTAAAAGTATTTTAAAGAAAGACATAAATTATAACATAGTAGAGGTGCTCTCTGAATAGATTTAGTTGTAATATACTTATTGGTACTTGAGAAATTTTAACTATGTCAGTGCCTTAGTGATAAGAATAAAATGTTGACTTGGTTTTACATTCACACACACACACACACACACACACACACACACACACAGTCTTATTTTCGATATACTGGAAACAATGTTCCAGAATAATACATGAAATTTTAACACACATTTTCTTACATAGACAAATATAAAACAGCTAAACTTAGCTTGTGTATCTCCCCTCTAATTGAAATTAATTTTCCACCTTATATAATTATAATGCTATAGTTATACATCCAAATGGTAATTTTAAATAGTTTTAATGTCATACAATTCACATACAATATACTATAATAATTTGGGAATATTAAAAAGAGTTATGCAACCATCACTATGGTCAATTCTAGAGCATTTCCCCCCTTTTTGTGCAAATGGAATTTTACCTATGGAGTGAGTTAACCTTTCCTCTTCCTGGAAGTGAGCCACAGCATTTCCTGGTACCCTCCTCCGATACCTCAAAAATCATGGGTTAATGGTCCTGCACATGGCTTGGATTAAAAAGTACTTCACAACTTTTACATTGTTTGAACAAATGGAATATTGGAGACCCCTCCATAGACTAGAAATGCAGTACTAGGAAATGAGAGGAGCATAAGGTCTTGTAGGTAAATTTGTGAAAGCCTGCTAACGGTAGCGTCAAATGACCTGGAATAAGCACATACACACAATCTGATGGGTTTTCAAAGTTTTAGTTTTCTCATCTTGAGAGCAACAGGGATAGCATTTTGAAGTGCACAATTACCCTGGAAGGCTTTTATAAGGTTCTAAGTCTTCAGTAACTGCAAGGATGGGGCTAGTATTATTAATAATATCAATGTGTGTGAAATTTAATCAACATCGGTTTATCATATTATTACAATAATTAAATGGTGACAATAGCCTGATAAATTAGTTACAATCTTTGAACTATATGAAATTCTAGCATCACAGGATAATAGAATAATAAATCATGGCCATGATTGTTTCAGCTAAGAAGCTAATATATTTCAAGTTATTTAAATGGCTGCAATTAGAAATTAGCAATCTTGGGTTAAAAACATTTCACATTGCCTCAGAATCAACTACAACCTTCAACTTACTCTCTGTAATGCATATTATTATTATTGAAGCGTTTCTTATTATTATCTGGATGTAATGGGGTGAGGTTTTAATGACTTTAAATTTGGGCTCAGTCTAAATAGTGCATCTGTTGTTTTAAATTTTCTTTCCTTTAATAGTCTCTAATTCCCACTTGTACATATTTTTTCATGACTAAATTTGAACCAATCACAGGTTAGAGGTATAGCATGGCCTTTCTTGGAGATTTACCTAAATAAAATCACTGCTTCACCTTTTATAATGGTTGTGCTACAGTTATGCCACAGACTTAATAAGTCAGTTTTATTCAAACACCAAACTCCCTCCAATAGGGTAGATTCTGATTCATAGTGACCCCTTAGGAGTCAAACTGCCCCTTTGAGTTCCCCAGACTGTAAGTCTTCATAGAAGTATGAAGAAAGAAGCTTCATTTTTCTTCCATAGCTTGGCTGGTGGTTTTGAACTGCTGACCTTACGGTTAGACACCCAACACATATGACATACCTAAATATTATACTTCCTTATCATTCATCAATAATTATAAATATGAAGAATGTAAATGATTTTAAAACAAATATAATCCATAGGGCCAGGGAACAGATATTTACCTGAAGCTTAGAATGGGATTGATGGAAATGAGGCAACTGAACCATTGGAGTTGATGGGAATGTTTGCACAGGTTTGTGGTGACAAAAGTATATTTATCAAAAGCTTCTAATTACTTCAGGTTTACAATTAGTCACAGTCCTTCTCTAAGAACAGTTACTTCTTGTGACTCCACTCCCTACTTGCCCGCATGAAGAGATCGCTGAAGATATGGGTGCTATCTTTAATGGGTGTGGTGAAGAAATCAGATGGTGCCTGCTATCAGAAACAATACCATCTTGGATCTTAAAGCACTGTCTTCAAATAAGCAGCCAACTAAGTGAGAATTTAACAAATATGGAATAAAGACACCCACTGGTGAGATCCAAGGACTGTAAACAGTAAGATCCAAATCCAGAGGAAGGGAGAGTAACACAGTTTACCTTCTTAACACTTGGTTTACAGAAGGCTTTTTTTGGACAGTGAAAGTCCAAACTTCATTTGTGGGGTCCTCACATGGATTAAGTTTCCTGTGAATTTTTTCTGACCATTGTTCAGTGACGGTTAGCCCTCCTCTCAGACAGAGAAAATTGCAAACTCTATTATGGCATACATAGTTATGTTAAAAATATGACAGTTTACCATTTGATTTTTCTTTTGACCCATTTTAAAGTAGTTTTAGTTTTTAATACTTTTTGGTATCTTTTCAACTGAAGTTTTCCCTCTGTTTTCTTTGCCATTATTGTGATTTTTGCCTGTTCTTTATTTGTGTTTTGTGTGACTTTTGTCAGGGTAGCCAGCCCCTAACAAATCATCATGGGTCCAGTAGGCACAATTGTACAGCGACAATAAGTAAAGATTATAGTAAAGTCATAAAGAATGTGTGAGATAGAAGAGCGATTGAAATAAAGGAGTCAGACACATTTCATGGTATCATGCTCACCTCAGCTCCTCTTGATGGTACAGGGCAGGACAGAGAGGGAGGGGAAGGAGGACAAGAGGGGAGAGAGGACCAGTAGAGAGAGAGCGCTTTATTGCTAACAGAGGCTTATATACCTTTGGGGGGAGTGCAAGCCCCCTAATTACAGGTAAAGACATACATCACAGGAAGCAATTTTGCTATAGGTAATACAGTAATGGGAGGGGGACAACCTGGGGGTATACACGCAATAGGAAGAGGAGGGATTAAGGATACACATGTGACAAGATGGGCAGACCCTAGATTAAGAATGTCCGCCTAAACTTGATTGCCCTAGAGCTGGAGACATTATTTAGCCTAAGCATTCAGGGGAAGCAATCCACTGTCCTAACAGCAGAGTGAGCCCCACCTATTGTGGGAGAAACAATGGTGTCTGCTTGCTCAGGATGGCTGTAGTCTTCATGGAGATAACTTGACAATCATTTACCATTAGTTGCAAGCCATGTCCTAGGTCTAACATATATATTTGTGGGACGCAAGCTGGAGAAGTCTTCTTGTATCCCACAGACTTTCTGTATATGAAATGCTGTACAGATAAATCTGAAGGGGCACTAGTGGATTCATAGCTCTCTCGGGACATGGCAGAAACTAACAACAACAATGAGTCTAAAACAAGAAGAAATGTTCTGAAACTGACTGTGGTGATGATTGCACAACTCTTCTTAATATGATTAAATGATTAAATCATATGGCATATGAATTATATGCCAACAAAATTACTTTTAAAAAACCTAATTATAAGTTTAATGACTAGTTCATATATGTGTATGCAAATTATGTCTCCATCAATTTGAGGGGACAAGGAACTAATTGCCAAGGATATTTATTGTTTAATTGTTGTTGTGTTCTATTTTCTTTAGATGAATTCTTTAGTTATATAAATTGAAAAAGAACATAATTTTTGTAGATTATTCTCAAAGTTGATATGATGTGCACTTTATTCCAATATACTTATCAATTACAATGATTTTGATTAAAAGTATAATTGATGGCTAATTTTTAAGTCAAAATTACTCAATGATCTTATTACTGTGAAAAATTGAGTGAATTTTGTGCTTTTACTTCCCCAAATATCTTTTTCAGCCAATAATTTAAATATATACAATCCAATATGAGCTGCCAGGACAGTACCAGTATGCAAAATTATTTTGGGGGGAATTAATAAATAAGCAACATCAAGTCTGCTCCGCCTTTCCCTGTTCAATGTCCACTTCTTGTTTACTTTGATGACATCAGTGTCCACGTCAGTATTCGTTGATGACACGGAGAGCAATTATCAATGGCCTGCCCTCCCGTTCTTCATTAATCTGGAGAACAAGTCAGATTTAGCATCGAATGATGATGAAACATTTGTAAAACAGGAATCACAATCAGTTTAAGAAGAATCTGATCTATAAGAAAAATAAAAAGTAGAACAATAATGTGATATATCAGTTATATGTACAGTTAATAACGCTTTAAGCCTAGGGTGTACTTCTGCCAGTTGAACTTTGTTTGGTTTAGTTTTTGTTTGTTTTTTAAATACTTTTACTAGGGGCTCTTACATATCTTACCACAATTCATACATTCATCCAGTGTGTCAAGCACATTTGCACATAAGCTGCCATCATCATTTGCAAAGCATTCTCTTCTCACTTGAGCCCCTTATATCAGTTCCTCATTTCTTCACTCTCCTTTCCCCTCCTGCCTACCCTCCATCATGAACCCTTGATAAGTTATAGATTATTTTTTCCATATCTTACATCGTGCTCCATCACCCCTCATCCACTTTTATGTTATTCATCATCCTGGGAGGAAGTTCTAGATTGATCCTGGTGATCCATTCTACCTTTTCCCCCCAACCTTCCTCTAATCCTCCTGGTATCTCTACTCTGCTTGTTGGCCCTGAGGGGTTTATCTATCCTGGATTTCCTGTGTTGCATATTGCGTGTTCTTATCTGTAGTAGTGTGCATGTTCTGGTCTAATCTGATTTTTAAAGTTGAATTGAGGTCATGATAGTGGGGATAAGGAAGCACCAGACAACTAGAAGAAAGTCAAGTGTTTCATCATTGTTATACCGCACTGCGACTGGCTCATCTCTTGGTTTAGTTTTTTATTATTAATTATTCATGTATTCATCCCATGGAATATGTATGGTCTATGTTGTTTTTGCATAACTTCTATTCCTCTGATGCTCTTCCAAACAAGACCTCTATTAATAATTGTCTCCTCAAATTGCATTGGAATCTGGGAATTCCCTTTTCATCTTTCAAAAAATAACTTCAAATTTATTCCTAGTTTTTAAAAGCCAATCATGACATCACTACGAGAGGATTTATGGGCAATAAGAAGCATCTAATTATGCATAATTACCAGACATTAAACAGTACAATTGATTCCAACAGTCTTTCTTGTGTGTCCTTTTCTCTCTTTGCCCAGGAATCCTCCAGCCCTCGGCAGTATAACATTCAGCTCTGTACAGAAAGTCTCAAGAGTCAAGGTTTTTCTATGAATTTCAATAGGAAGAGAAGCAAATGCCTGTCTATGGAGATTCAGAAATATATTCTCCATGTTTAAAGATCATCCCATTTTTTTCCTAGCTCTCTTTCCAAACAGATTTAAATGTGGTCCTGAATCATTCAACATTTACAAATGGATAGCTGAGAGGGATAATGATTATAGAAATGTTTTGGTCACTGCAAAAATAAGGAACATGTAGAAAAATCAGTCTTGAATGCTAGAATTATTTTTCCCATCTAAAAGAGTATATGTGTATTTCAAAACACACTGCTGCTAAATAAATTCCAATTAATAATGACTCTAAAATAGTAGCAAATAATAATTAGAAGATGGGAAGTTACTTTATATTTAGTAGACAAAAATATCCCTCAAAATACTGAGAGCCAATATTTGTTGAATGCTTACTATTTTTAGGTATTATTCTCAGTGGTTTACATTTAATCTTTCACAACAAGGTCACAAATTAGATCATTGTAAAAATTCCATTGTACTTTAAAATAATTGCAACTCAGATAAGTAAAGTTTAGATGCCAGTCTTAAATACCTAGAAAAGATTGGGAAAAGATTATAAACCTAATTTATCACATTTTATGATCTCAAAAGATACTTAAATTATAAAGTGTTTTATTGGAACCAATCATTTCTTTATATATAATCCGAGTGATCTTCTTATGTGTATATTATTTAAGGCAGAACATTTATCTTAACATTCAGTGATGTTTTGTCTAGTAAAAAAGAAAATAACAATGAAAGATGGCGGTTATTTCTTTTTCAAAGTGATATGATTGCAAAACAGTACTCCAGCTTCTTCAAATGTTTAAGAAATATTAAGAGAGTAGACATTTAATCCTAAAGAGTGACTAAACAATGTGGACAAGGTGGCTGTATCAGACCTCGCAGTTCATATCTGCGGATCCATTCCCCCAGTGACAAGATAATGCAGGGAGTGTTCTGCTGTCTTCTCTCTGCCCCTGTTGGTCCTTCAGTGATCATAGGCAGTGGTTTTCCCTAGAATGCTCATCAGTCCCATGACCTCAGGTAAGCAGCTAATTTGGTATGTTAGTCTGGGTAGCCTAAAGAAACAAATCCAGAAACGTTCACATGTATATAAGAAAGAGCTTCATAGACAAGAGCAATTGGATGCTGAGAAAACATCCTTGCCCAGTCCAGCTCAAGTCCGTAAGTCTGATATTAGCCCATATGTCTGATAGCAATCTATAAATTCCTCTTCAGACTCACAAAACACGTACAATGACCCCAAATGCAGGAAGATCACAGGCCAGTGAGTGGGAAGTCTTGTGGATCCAGTGGCAGTATAAACATCTCAGCTCTGGCTCTCCACATAGCTTCTCCAGCTCCATGGCTCTAGCGTAGCTCCATATGTCTTGTCATCAGGAATATAAAGCAGCTTCCAGGGAGGAAAACAGGCATTACCAGAATCCTCAAGAGAAGGCCATACCCACACAGAGGCATTATTAGTTATGAGCCAATTGACAGGCTTGACTCTACCACTTTGCAAGATGACAGGAGATTACATAACTAGCACACTTGGAGTTCCATTCATGGCATCGGGGGACTAAGTTGAGGCTGTCAAGAAATCCCTGTGAACAATCACCATATGTTTGAAATACCATAAATTCCCCAAAGAAAGAACTAATCATAAATAGAGCCTCAATGACACAGCTAGACTCTAATTTTAAGTTTATTTAGAGGTCACAGTGCTACTTCTAAAGAAAATCCAGAGAAAGAGAAAAACTCTTGTCTTCAATTGTAATAGAATTTATCCCTCAATTTCATGTGGATTATTCAGATTTCAAGTATTGAAAAAGGAGGTACAGAAAAAGGCTCGTGCAACACCCTCAGAAACAATCAGGGATTAAAGTTCAAGGTTTTGCCTTTAAACTCATCTGAATGTAGTCATGCCTAACCTTTGTCTCATCCTTTCTGATCAAGGGTGGACGATTGTGTCAAATGTTCATTTGGCCACTTGTTGCAATATTTCCTCAATATGCTAAGGAATCTCTATCCCCATGTCTTTTCCAACTGCTTTGTCTCAGCCTGATCATTGTAACGATTATATATATTTTTTCAATCCTTTGCTTGGGGGTTTATACAACCTTTATCACAATCCATACATACGTCAATTGTGAAAAGCACACTTAAAAATTCCTTGTCCTCATCATTCTCAAAATATGTGCTTTCCACTTGGGCTTTTGGAATCAGCTCATCTTGAAAAGTTCCTGATTGGCCTACTTCTGAGACTTGAACCCAAAGTCTTCCCATTGGCCTCCAAATAGCCACAGTGCATCTCAGTCTTCAGAGGGGCTCATACAACTCATCGTAATCCACACATACATCCATCGTGTAAAGCACATTTGTACATTTATTGCCCTCATCATTCTCAAACCATTTGCTCTCCACTTAGGCCGGAGCAGTAACTTTTCAGTACTGTCCCTACTCCTTCCATACCCAGGAGCGATCCTCAACTCCATTTTAGTGATACAGTCTCATTATCATCTATCCCTGGCAATAGCATACAATCTGGGATCAGTGTCAGGGGAGGGAAGGGGACCAGGGACCAAAATACAAAGGAGTGTTTCACAATAAAACTTAAATTAAAATGGAAACACCTTCCAGATTTCTTGCCCCTAAGATCTAATATTGGTCTGAGTGGCTAAAAAAGGAGGAACAGTATAACTGAAGTTGATTCAGTGTATTTAAGACATACAAGTTCATTTCAAACATGGGAAAGAAAATCAGTGACTAAATCTTTAGATCCCATTCCCTCATTATTACTCCTGCCAGACATACTTCCTGTCTTATTTCTAGCTGTCATTGTTTCATGTCAATTACAAAAAAAAAATGTTTCCTACCTTACGGTGAGGTCAGCTATAGGAATCCACCAGCCACCAGAACAGAGAAAAAGGAGGCTTTTTACTCCACAACCATTCACAGTATCAGACTTCTACCAGGGCAGTTCTGCTTTGTCATATAGGGTCATAGTAGGTCAGATTTCACTCCATGCCAGTGAGTTTGTTTTTGCCTCAGGGATTCTGATCATCTTCAATTTTATCTCTGAGAAGAATATACAAAATGCAAATCAGACCCTGGTTCTTGACTGAAAAAGTCATGTATTGTTTACTTCCAGTCCCCAATGCGCTGAATTAAATGGATCTCCTCAGATCACAAGTCTCTTAGAAGCAAGACTCTCATCCTGGAGGCTTCATTTCAGCCATCTTGACTGCTGTGCAGCTACCAAAGGCAAGTTGTTGTTGTCTGAAATTTTTTATTGTACTTTTTTTAAAAAAAGGAAAACAAAAAGATGATGGAGAAGACGTTTGTTCCTCAAAGTATATATGTGAAAGTCTTTTGAATTTTACAAAATTCTATACTGTGTGTGAACACTTGGCAGAGAAAGCATATGGGTACTCACCATGCACAATTGAACTTCACTACTGTTATGAAAGTGCCTATTTGATGCAGTGTGCAAAAGATATCATTAGCAATTCTAAATAGAAAAAATGCATAAAAAGTAACAGTGAAAATCAAAATTAAATGTGACACTTAACTTTGCTAGTAGAGTTATAAGTTCTTTACATAGATTGACTGCGTTATATCTATTTCATCAATGATATAACCCCTACTATTTTATTTCACAAAGAAGGAAACTAGGCATATAGAGAGATAAAGGAACCTTGCCAGTATCTTATAGTACAAACCAAAAGAGCGGGGATTTGAACCTTGATGAACTGATGCTAACTTCTATGAATTAAACCCCTCACTCTTTTCCCTAGTGATAAGGGAATAAAGTGTCTACAATACTCTAATAACTGATGATCATCTATGGCATTTTACAGTCAAACAGAAAATTGAAATATTCCAGAATTCTCCTTCTTTCAATATCAGTACTAGAGCTGATACAACCACCAGAATAACCAAGCCAAGAAACTTAGCTCCAGAGGCCAGTCGGGCTGGTGGCCAGCCAAGAACTGGACAAAGGAGAGCTCTATGGCAGAATGGGGGGGGGGGGGAGGGAGAGTGGAGTTTTCTTCCCAGGGCCACAGGGGGCAGAGGTGAACTCTGGTCAAATCTGACAGGTTGGGGCATGGATCACAGAGGTCAGAACAGGGCAGTGATCACAGGAATTCCATCCACATGAGAAATCATGACATGTATTACTCCATTTTTAAGCTGCCAAAATTGAGAAGGTAGGAGTGAGCTTAGACAGGCCTGTCGAAACAGAGGCTTCCAGCTCTGGAAATGGTTAGTTGGTTTGCACAGCTGCCTGTTGGGGTATCACAAATTGATTTCTAAGCAGTGGCTCTGATTTGAACAGCCTTTCTGAGCTGAAAGAGGCAATTACGCAGTTCCACAGAATGAGGGTGAAATAAAGGTGCCAACCGTAGCAAAGACTTCAACCCACTAGCATATTCTGTTGTGAACCTAGGGACAAGAAAAGCTCAAATAAAATCTCTGATTCTACAAAGGTAGGAGGGCTTGAACAATTAATTATCATTTTTTTAAACCAGAGCTATAAGTGAAGTTGTCCAATAGAGCTGAACGAAATGATAAAATATTATTTTCTAGAGGTTGAAACCTGACGTATCTCAGATACTTGTAACAATTGATTTGAATAACAAAAATCTAGCTAAATATCAACATTCATTTCCTGAACCTTTGATAATATTTCAAGCTGGAAACATTTAAATTAATTAATATTTTTAGAAAAGAATGTCCATTAAATTCTTTTTTTTGCTACATTGTGTTTGCTGAGTTATTTGTGTTTGCTGAGTTTCCTTTTAAATATATATATATAACATTTTAATTAATCAAAGGAACAATTGAATTAATTCTACTCACAAAGTAAAATAATAGCTTATAATTTTATTGGCATTGAACAATCTGGAAAAGTATTGATCATGTGAGATTCACTTATTTTTAACATAAAGAAGCTCATGAATCACAAATCTATTAGTCAGTACTCATGATCATGGTTTATGGATATCCTGTCTTAAAAAGTCAAACTATTAAAAAAATTTCTTAGAACCAGAAGGGTGTGCTATTATTTATGATGTTAACACAGATATTAGGATTCCAGAGCCAATCTCAATGAATATGTACATTTCACAATGGCTTCAATTACTTGTAGTTATGGCTCGGAATAAATCTACCATAGCTAACTGAAGTTGAATACAGACTATATGGTGGTATAAAATAAGATACCCTCAAAGGATATGCGAGGTCAGTATAGCCATAATAACTCTGCTTAATCTCTAATTCTCAACCACATAGTTAAAAGGAAGAGAAATGAAGGCATTACATAAAACCAGACATAAAGGGCTGAGTGGTTTATAACTAAGGAAACCAAATCATTTCTATTGAATGACTCCTAGTGAGTGCTCTGTGAATGCAATGTTCTAATTTTTATATTATCATACAATTACTGTTAACATGGAATGAGGGTGGGTGTAAAATATTACAAAATCATGGAAGCCTTTATTAAATAAAAATGTAAAATCTAAAGATATAATTTCCCAACATGCCCTTCATTTTAGATCTATGCACTTTCAAAGGCATTTTTTTCTCACTATTCTCTGAATCATTCTGTCTTCTTCAATGTACCCCATGTAAAATGGCAGTTTTGCCATCCTCAAGGGACTGGAATCTATTATCTTCAGAACATTGTTTGAAATGGTGGAGAATAAAGAAGTGCAGGAGCCAAGATCAGAGATTTAGAGTGGATGTGGCAAGGTTTCTTAAGGAAATTCCTGCAGGACAGACCTCAATAACAAAGAATGAGCAGCTGCATGGTTGTGATGGGGAAAACGTTTTTTGGTGTTGTTGTTTCTCTTGGCATAATATTTGGTGACGTCTCATCAGGCAGTTTTCAATTTTCTTAAAATATTCATAATAATCCCCATAGATTGTTCTAGGTATTTTGAGAAAATCTTTTACAATTATCCCTTTGGAACTGAAAGAACAGAAACAGTGTTATAAGCTCCTGAGCCGATCTTTTATTTCTGGCATTTATCCAGCCTAGCAGATCTCACCAGAAGCCACTATTTTGATTGGGTCTTGTTCGAAGGCACTGAAATAATAATTAGACAAGTGGATTACTGATAGACTTTGTCAGCTAATATTAACTGATCAAAGAGATACGTTTAAATTCTTTTGGTTGGGAATACAACAATTTACATGTGAATTTTTATTCTAATAGAAATACATTTTTACACTTATCCTTTATCATTATATCCTATAATGGGTCAAAACAAAATCAAAATTAACTGTTACAGAGTGGATTTCACTTCCTGGGGATCTTATAGGACAGGGTAGACCTGCCTCTGTGGGTATCAGAGACTGTAACTTTTTAGAGAAGTAGAAAGCCTCATCTTTCTTCCATAAGTGTCAATAAAGTATTCAAAAATAGTCACTTCAGAATTTTTCAAAAGTTTATCTTGTGATATATTTCATCAGAATAATCTGGGAAACTTAAGAATCAGCCTGAATGAACAAAATGTCAGCTAATACAGTCATGTAAGCTTTACGTTTGACTCCAAACTCTGACCACCAAATTGGGAGGCTTTTAAAAATAATCCATGGAAAGACAGATACCATGTGATAGTGCTTCACCAAGACACAAGTTGAGACCATGACAATCAGGTTATTTCGGGATAGGGTTAGATAGAGCATTTGCGAAATGTCCAGACATTCTAATGTACATCTCATTTTGAGAATTATTGTTTAACGTATACCAAGTTAAAACTACTCTATCATTTTTTATTCCCTCTTTGTGAAAATAAATATCATTTGGAATATATCTGACATATTTTATTTTCTCCCTGGGTCAAATTTGACAACTTTCAAATTTAATTTCAGTAATTTTTTCAAGGTATTATCAGAAGATTTTCTGCTAACCATGTCTATAACAATTTAATGTTTTAGATGTGTAGATTCAGCTTCAGAAGTGACTAAGTTTGGGAAAATATTATTATAAATCAATAATTACATATATTTATGTATCTGTTATGTATCTGTTTGTCCTTGAAAAATATCGCTGTAACAAATGATTAGCATATGTTTAAAATAAAATTAAGTAAACAATTTACTACAAAACATTTATTACCAACACATAAAAGAATATTCACATTAACACACGTCTCTATAATAGTATTGAAAATGCCACTGAAAGAAAATGATACTGATTATAAGTCTTAAAATAAGAGTAACTAAAGGGTAGGAATTGAGAATGAGGACTAAAATGACAAACATACTATTCCATTAAGATCATTCATTTAACTCTAAGTTTTTTCAGTGAATATTTAATGAACATATATTTGGCTGACTGTACCTTGGGTATATAAGAAGAATTCTCAATGAACTCTGAACTTAGTGGAAATGATAAATAATATTTGATAACGTACCAGGACTACTTGAATGACACCAACAGTTCATGCCATCCACTAGTACACTAAATGATGGAGGAGGGACAAATCCAGTCAGAGGTGCCTGGGAACAAAAGTCTACTGATAACTTCTGTTAGCTCATAGCCATTCAGAACCATAGGAAGCAATGGTCCACTTTGACACATATGGAGTCATGATACATCAGGAGCCGAGTCAATAGCAACTACCTTTGGGATATCACATTAGTAGACAACAGAAGGACAGTGTTACAAATTTACCTGAGAAAAGCAGCTCTCAGGAAAACCTTCTTACTTTTGATTCAAAGATTAAAGAGCAACTTGGAATTATTCTGGTGACAGGCTGGAAGAATATTTGCACGAGAGGTATGAAGAATATAAAAATATACTTAGAGATAGAAAATGCATGGAATAGAGTACAATGATTTTAACGGGTAGCATATATATACTTCACTCTCAACCAACACTCATCTGTCAGTTCATCACTTGTCTGTCAGCCACCACTTGTCTGTCTTGCTGTCCTCCTGTGTGCTACTATGATGCTCACATCTATTCATTGGTATTCCAAATGCCCGTGGGCCACCCAAAATGAGCAGGTTTCAGCAAAGTTTGTAGACGAAGAATAGGTGAAGAGGAAGGCATAGTTTGTAAACTTCAGAGGAACTAGTCACTGAAAACCTTATGAATTGCTCTAAAGAGTGTCATATACTGAAGCTTAATGAAAAGAAGCAGAATATTGTCAGAGAAAGTGCCCAAAGGCAGGAGTCATCGGAATTAAGACTGAGGCATAGCTGTCTTCTCAAAGTGGAGGAGACCTTCTGATGTAAGGCCTGTGTTAGTAAAATCTTTGGGACTTTCATTTACTGATAAGTTGCACCTCAAAATGAGAAGAAACAGCTGCAAAAATCTACTAATATTCAGAAATTGGAATGTAGGAAATATACATATAGCAAAACGAGAAGTTGTCAAAAGTTAAACGAATGCAGGAAGATCAGTGTTGTGGGCATCAGTGGGCAGACATGGATTGGTATTAGCCATTTTTGAATCACAAACTCTTTTTATTTTACTATGTGGGAATCACGGCATCAAGAGGAATGGCTTTGCGTTCGTCATCATAAAGGACATCTCAAGATCTATGCTGAAGTCTGAGATAGACTTTATCTGAATTTAAGCAAATCCAATTAATACAACTATTATTCAAATTTATGCATCAACCACTAAAGCTAGCAATGGCGAAGTTTAAGAATTCAGCCAATATCTTCAGTATGAAATGGATTAAACTGTCATTCAAGATGCATTGATAATCATTACTGATTGGAACGCAAATGTTGGAAACACAAAGAAGGAACAGTAGTTGGAATGGCTACTCTTAATTATAGAAAGAAAGTTGGAGATAGAATGATAAAATTTTGCAAGACCACCAACTTGTTAATAGTAGACATTTTTTCAACAACACAAAACACATGAACATTTCCAGATGAAATATGTCAAAATCAAATCGACTAACTCACTGGGAAGAGAAAATGGAGAAGTTCAATATCAGCAGATAAATCTAGTTCTGGATCTGACTAAAACAGACCACCAATTATTTATATGTAAGGCTAAGTTGAAGTTCACAGAGTCTAAATAAATAAATTTAAGTAGATCCTACCTAAATTTTGAGAATATCTCAAAATCAAATTTGATGCATTGCAAACTATTGACAGAAAACCTGATAAGCGGCAATATCAAGAATATCATGCATGAAGAAAGCAAAGGGTCATTAAAAATACTAAAATGAAACAAAAATTCAAAGTGGATGTCAGAAGAAACTAAACACTTGGTCTTCATAGGAGAGTAGCTAAGGGTCAAGAAGAGCTAATGAAGTCAGAGAACTGAACAAGAGGTGTCAAAGGGCAGCTGGGAACGACAAAGTGAAATGGTATAATGAAATGTGCAAAGGTCTAGAGTTAGAAACCAAGGGAAAAATGCTCAGCATATTGTAAACAAATGAATAAAGGAAATAAATCAAGCCTCAAGTTTCAATCTTGAAAGATTATATAGGTCAATTATTAAAGGATGCAAAAAGCCACGAAATAAGATGGAAAGAATTCACAGAGTCACTGTACCAAAAAGAACTGATCAACATTTCATCATTTCAAGAAGTTGCTTATGGTACTAAAGGCAGAAAGCTAAGCTGAACTGAAAGCGCTAGCCAAATAAAAAGGATCCAAGAATTGAAATGTTTTAATGAGCTTATGAAGCACTGAAAGCACTCACTCTTATGTGCCAGGAAATTGTTCAAATTATAGAATGACATCATAAATATCACATAAAAGTAAAATTTTAATGGAGATCAGCCATTAACAGTTTTAGCAGAATGTTTAAAGGGGAGCTGCCAGTTACAGGCTACATTCAGAAGAGGATGTGAAACCAGGATATTGCTGCTAAAATCAAATTGATCTTAGCTTCAGAAAGATATTTTCTTGTGCTTTATTGACTATGCTAAGGCATTCATCTGCATGGGCCAGAATAAGCTACGGGTAATCTTGAGAAGAATGGTAACTCCTGAACACTTCATGGGACTCATGAGGAACCTGTACATGGTTCAAGAGGAAGTGGATTGAGTGGAATAAGGAAGTCCTGCATGGTCTAAAATCAGGAACGGTGTGTGTCAGGATTGCACCCTCTCACCACATGTGTTCGTTCTGTATGCTGAGAAAATAATCAGAGAAGCTGGATTATATGAAGAATATTACACCAGGATAGGAGGAGGGCTTAAATGACGCAACCTTCCTTGTTGAAAGTGAGAGGACTTGAAGTGCTTACTGATGAAAAGCAAGGATTGTAGCCTTCAGTGTGGATTACAATTCAATGTAAAACAAAACAAAAACCTCACAACTGGACCAGTAGCTAACATAAGGTAAAAGAGAAAAAAATTAAAATTGTTATGGATTGGTCTTTCAATCAGTGTTCATTGAACGAGCAGTTGGGAGATTAAAAGAGGCATTGTGTTGGGTAAATCTGCTGCTCAAGACCTCTTTAGAATGTTGAAAAGCAAGGATTGTATTTTAAGGATTAATGTGCACCTGTACGAAACAATGATATGCTCAGTTATCTCATATCTATGTGAAATGCTAGTCATTGAATAAGGTAGACCAATGAAAAATGGATGACATTAAATTATGGTTCTGGCAAGAATATTGAAAGTACCACGGGCTGCCAAAAGGAGAAACAGGTTAGTCACGGGAGAAGTACATCCAGAGGCTCCTTAGAGGCAAGTTTGGTGAGACTTAGTCTCCTATATTTTTCAAATGTTGTCAGGAAAGACTAGTCCCTGGTGAAGGACATTGCGTTTAGTTATCATGCTTGGAAAAAAGACAATAGTTAGTGGTTCATCACAAAGGAGGAAGACCTTGGACAAGGTGGATCAATAGAGTGGCTGGGTCAAAGGGCTCAAACAAAAGAATGATTGTGAGGTTGGTACAGGACTGGGTTGTGTTTCGCGGTACATAGGTCGCTATGAGTCAGAATTGACTACATAGCACCTAAAAACAACAACCATCAGCACTCATGAAAGAACTAGGGAAGAATCTAACAGTGAAAATTTACACAAAAGATTTCAAAGTCGTATAAAGCAAAGATGTTACTTTGAAAGCGAGGATGCTTCTGACATAAGCCATAACATTTTCCCTCTCTTTATATGCATGCAAAAGTTGAACAATGAATTAAGAAAGCAAAAAATAGTTGGTATTTAAAATGATGATATTCACAAAGACTAATGCACCACAATCTTTCAGAAGATTTAACAAATCTTTAGTGGAAGAATTACAACCAGAGTGTTCCTTGGAGAGGAAGATGGGAGACTTTATTCCACATTCTATGGTAATGTTGCCAAACATAACAAAGGGCTGTTGTTATTAGGTGCCGCACAGTCAGCCATGAACCATAGTAACCCTATGCACCACACAACGAAACACTGCACAGTCCTTTGCCATCCTCACAATTGCCCCTGTGCGTAATCCCATTGTCGCAGCCACAATGTGAACTGCTCTCCTTGAAGAGAGGAGAGGGCCTTCTACATTGCCCCTCTACTTCACAGTGGAAGATAGACTCCTCCAGGGGATGCTCTTGCCTGACAGTATGCACACACGATGTGAAACAGTCTTGACACCCTTGCCTCCAAGAAGCACTCGGCTGTCCTTTTTCCAAGACAGATCGATTTGTCCTTTCAGCAGTCCATGGTATTTTCATTATTTTCCGCAGCAACACCACTCAGACACATAGATTTTGCTTCTGTCTACCTTATTCAAAGTTCAACATTCAGATGCATACGAAGTTAATGAAAACGCCATGGCTTGGAGTGAGGTGCACTTGAGCACTCAAAGTATTGTCCTTGCTTTGCAATACTCTAAAATGTCTTGAGCAGGACATTTGCCTAAAGCAATGAAACCTTTTTGTCTCTTTGTCTCATGGCTTCTTCCATGAGTATTGATTGTGGATCCAAGTATAACAAAATCCTTGACAACTTCAATCTTTTCTCTATGTATCATCCAATTACCTATTGTCCAGTTGTGAGAATGTTAGTCTTTACATTGGATTGCAATCCATACTGAAGGCTGCAATGTTTAATCTTCATCAGCACGGGCTTCAAGTCCTCCTCACTTTCAGCAAGCAAGGTTTTGTCATTTGCATACTGCATGTTATAAATAAGCCTTCCTCCAATCCTGATGTCTAATTTTCTTCATATAATTCAGCATCTCTAATGATTTGCTCAACATACAGATTGAACGAATTTGATGAGAGGATATAACTTTGATGCACATCTTTCCTGATTTTAATCTATGTAATATTCCTTTGTTCTGTTCTCACTGCTTCATGATCCATGTACACGTTCTGCAGGAATACAATGGGATATTTTGAAATTCTCATTCTTTTCGCGGTTATCCGTGGTGTATTATGGTCCGCACAGTTGAATACCTTGGCATTGTTAATAAAACACAAGTCAACATCTTTCTTGTATATTCTTCTTTCACGCAAGATCCATCTGACATGAGCAATGATATTCCTTGTTCCACATCCTCTTCTAAAGTCAGCCTGAGCCTCGGGCAGCTCCCTGTCAAGATACTGCTGCAATCATTGTTGGAGGACCTTCAGCAAAATTTTGCATATAATATCAATGATATTGTTCTATGGTTTGAGCATTCTTTGGGTCAACATTCTTTGGAATGGGAACAAATATGGATCCCTTCCATTCAGTTGGTCTTCCAAATTCCCTGGCATAGATGAATGTGTGCTCATAGTGCTTCATCCACTTGTTGAAATGTTTCAATTGATATTCCATCAATTCCTGGAAACTTATTTTTCATTAATGCACTCAGGGTTGCTTGAATGTCTTCCTTTAGTACCACTGATTTTTGTTCATATGCTACCGCCTGAAATAGTAGACTGTTTATGGAACAGTGACTGTGTATTCTTTCTCTGCATCATTCAGTAATATTGCCATAGCAACCTTTAAGATTTCAACTCGAGGCTGCTTGAGTTTGTTCTTGAGGTCTTTCAGTTTAAGATATGCTGAGTGTGTTCTTCCCTTTTGGTTCTCGAATTCTAGGTTTCATACATTTCCTTATAATATTTGTCTTTGTCTTCTTTAATTGCCCTTTGAAATTTTGAATTCAGCTCATTGACATAATCATTTCTTCCATGTGCCTTATTTACCAACATTAAGAGCACGTATTAACCTCCTCTGACATAAACTTTGATTCTTTCTTACCCATCTTTTGAATGACCTTTAGCTTTCTTCATGATTGATGGTCTTAATGTCCTCGCACAGCTCATCAAGTCTTCAGCCATTAATGTTCATATATGTTCCATATGAAGACAAGTCTGCTCTTAGCCCATTGTCTGCTCTTAGTCTGGAAGCTCCACTGAATTCTCTTCACACTGGGTGACACTGCTGGCATTTGAAATACCAGTGACATCGATACCAGAATCATCACAACTCCCAAGCACTAGAGTCTGGCAAACTGTCTGACAAGTTGTGGTTTCGGAGGGGTAGTCTCTGTAGAAAGGCATCATGCATGGTAAAGTAGATAGTCAGCCAAAGACAGGAATATCCTCAAGGACATGGTTGGCAGAGTGGTTGCAATAACGGCCTTGGACAGAGAGGATTGTGAGACTAGTACAGGGTTGGACAGTGTTTCCCTCTGTTGTACATAGGTTAGCTGTGAATTGCAACCAAATTATTGACCCCTAAAAACACCATATTGGTATACATTCTATTCACTTTTCTTCCTCCCAATGCAAATTGTGGTTTAGTCTTTTTGTCTGCTTGACTCACTTTGTTTTACAAGTAAAAACCCTGCTATTGCTTTGATATACATTATAAATTATATAACTTTGGCGGGACATAGTCAAAGTGTCCAAGATTTATTCTTAGGAATGTAATTAAGAATTGTTGAGTGTTCACATTCTCAACTTTATTAGGGAATGTCAAGTTGTTTTCAAAAATTTTGCAATAGGTCACAATCTATCCATTTTTTATGAGTTCCCTTTATTCTGCATCCTTGCCAAAACTTCTTGTTTGTGGACTTATTAATTTTTGCCCAACTGGTGGGTGTGAAATGATATCTCATTGTGGTTTTAATTGGAATTTTGCTAATTACAAAAGATGTTGAGATTCCTTTCATACAGCTATGAACTATTCATTGAAATGTGTGTTTATACAGATTATATATTTTGTGTTGAGTTATTTGTCTTTTTCTCAGAGATGTGTAGGAGTGCTTTGCATATTTAGGATTTTACTTCTTCATTGCAAGCATATTTGTTACCAGTATGCAGTGTCAATCACTCATTATGATACTTTATTTACATACATTAACTCATTAAATTAACTCACTGCCATCAACTTGACTCCAACTCAATGAGCCTAAAGGACAGGATTAAACTGCCCCTGTAGGTTTCCAAGACTTTAATACTTTACTGGAGTAGAAAGCCTCATCTTTCTCCTGTAGAGAGGACTGTTGATTTAGAACTGCTCACCTTTTGGCTAAAAACCCAAAGCTTAATCAGTATGCATCAGAGTTCATCCTTTTTTTCACAGACATTACTAATTTTACCTTTTCAAAAATAATTTAATATGCAAAATACATACATGTTTTCTATTTGCGTATAAACATATTTCATGACAGAACTTTTCACGTGTAAACCTGAGTGCAGACATTAAATCTCAAAATGGGCAAAGGATATGAAAGGAACTTGAAACTCAAAGTATTTATAAAATCTTAGTAATACTACCCACCACCCAAAAACCCCCCTGAAAAACAGCCCACTGTTATCAAGTCAATCCTCCCTCATGGTGATGCATGTATAGGTTTTCTGAAATGTTAAATATTTCTCCCTTGGAGGAGCAGACAGGTAAATGTTTCTCTCACTGAGCCCCTGGTTGGGGGTCAATCACCAATTATTTTTATTAGTCCAATGTCTAACCCACAGTTCCACCAGGACAAATAATCAAGTGATAAATCACACAGGATAGACAGTTATATTATTGCAGGTTTTCAGATTATTAAGAGTAAATCTTTAAGGTGACATGGATACTTAGACTTCGGATCTGAAATGATCACATCTTAATTTTTCTAAAGATCAAAACCATCCATGAAACAGCATTTCCCCCAGCCATTTTTCTGGTAATTATGCCACAAAATTTGGAAGACAGCTATTTTACCAATTAACTGGAAGAGATCCATATTTATACCCATTCGAAAGAAAGGTGACCCAACAAAACGCTCAAATTGTAGAACCAGACCATTGATATCACATACATGCAAAAATTTGCTGAACACAACCCAGCAATGGATGCAGCCGTACGCTGAAAGAGAGTTTCCAAAGGTCTGGGCCAGATTCAGAAGAGGTATCATTGCTGATGTCCCCTTGTGGAACTTTTACCCTGATCAAGAGGCAATTGACCGAACAGTGCAAGGAATACTGCATGGTTTAAAATCAGAAAAGATGTGAGACAAGATTGTATCCTCTCACCATACTTAATCTGTGTACTGAAAAAAACTATCACAGAAGCAGTATCATATGAAGAACGCGACATCAGCCTCGAGGGATGCAATATGCACATGGTGCAACGTTGCTTGATGAACGTGAAGAGGACTTAAAGCTCTTGCTAGTGAAGAGCAAAGATTACAGTCTTCAGTGTGGATTTCAACTCAATGTAAAGAAGACCAAAATCCTCACAAGTTGACCAAAAGTAACATCAGGATGCATGGAGAATAGGTTGAAGTTGTCAATGATTTTGTATTGCTCGGACCCACAATCACTGGTCATGAAAGTAGCGGTCATGAGATCAAACAATGCAACGCATTAGGTATATATGCTGCCCAAGACCTCTCTGGTAGATATACAATCCTTTGTTAGTTTGAGGATTAAGAGTGAAGTGATGAAGTCTAGTCTGTAAATCAGATCCTAGCCAATGAACCTTCTGTGTGGACATGAACTTCTCCTGAGAATTCTTGGAAATCTGGTATTTCCTCCTTGGAGGTGGGAGACGCTCTGCTCACACCCTGGGAGACAAAGTAGCTGATAAGATAATGGATCCACGTTGATGCACAGACCCCTGCCAGTGCTGATATGTTTACAATGCTACTGGATCCAAAGACTTTCTACCCACTGGCCTGTGATCTACATTTGGCATCATTGCATGTGTTTCATGAGTCTGAAGAGGTCTTTATAGATTGGTATCGGACATATGGGTAATATCGGACTTATAGACTTGATCTGGATTGGGCTGGGATGTTTCCTCAATGTTCAATTGCTCTTGTATATAAATCGCTTTCTTATACACATGTGTGTCCATGGATATGTTTCTTTAGTCTACTCAGACTAACACATCCTCCTTAGAATATTGAAAATCAAGAAGGTTACTTTGAAGAACCAAGTGAGCTTGACACAAGTCATGATATTTTACATGCCTTCATATCCAAGCGAAAGTTAGACATTGGATAATGAAGATCAAAGAAAAATCAATGCATTGCAATTGTTCTGGAAAAGAAAATTCAAAGTACCTTTGATTGCTAAAAGTATAAACTGATCTGTCTTGGAAAAAGCATAATCAGGGTGCTCCTTAGAGGTAAGGGCAGTGATCTTTTGTCTTATATACTTTGGACATCATACTTGGTGAAGTAGAGGGGCAACGATGAAGAGGAAGGCCCTCATCAGGGTGGGTTGACACAGTAGCTTCAACCATGAGAGGACGCATGGGAATAGTGTGAGGGCGGCAGGGGACCATGCAGTGGTTTCTGCGGTTGTGCAGAGGGTCACTTTGAGCTGGAACTCACCAGCTGCCACTTAACAGCAATAACAATGACATGTTAAAATGTTCTTTCAAACCTTTTTGAAAAATAAAATATGAAAATGGAATTGTACATTAATAAATATACCCCATTAGCAGCTCAGAGCACTTATGACAGCAAATCAGCCTTTCTGAGAAATACTGATTTTTGGATCTATGGTATGATAAAGCTTAGAATATATTCTTAAAGTATATGATTAAGACAACAGTGGGAACTATGTCTAATTTTTCTGCTTGTTTTCCCTTTATTATATTATTTGATCTTCTACAATGGATTCCTTCAAAAGTTTCTACTAGGAGTGAACAGCTTTAAAGTTTTTCATGAAATGCTTTAGATGTATCTAAATTTATTATGATCTGATTTGCAATTATTAGTATGAAACTTTCTGAAATATGACTCGTGAAACATTATTTTGAAATTCCATTTTCTTTACTATCTTAAAATATCAGGAATAACATAGCTGAGTGCATTGATATTCAAATAAAAAGTCTATTATAAACTGTAACAGTTTAAACTCCTATAATATACGATATGATGAGGAGACAAAACATTTTTTAGGCTTTAAGAATTTCCAATGCATTCCTTTTAGATATCCAAATAAGTACTAAAATATGGCAGTTTGAACACTCTTTTCTAGTGTGGATTCTTTAATAGACAATTATTATTTTTTAATTAAAGAATCTTTACAGTAATCCATAAATATAATCTTACATCTCTACTGTATACATATCATGCTGGAAGTTAAAGTCCACACATACACACACACACACACACACACACAGATTTTAAAAGAAGAAACTCTAAACCCTTTAAAATTATTACATTCGCATAAAAATATTTAGATTTATTTTATATAAATGAAGTTTTAAATGTGTCAAAAAATCCCTTGAGAAATTTTCCATAAAATAATGCCCTTGAATAAACTTCTATAAAATTTAATATTTTACAATATACAAATATCCTTTGTAAAAATATTTTAAAACTTTTTAAATAACAAGTTTATGAATGAACTTGGAAATTAATGTAGCTTCTTTCAATGATGCCTAATTTTATCCATGTCTATATGACACAGACTTGCATTAATATCAAATAAGAAAATCCATTGTAAACTGTAACATTTTATACTCCTCTAATATATGTGACAATGAGATGAAACATTTTTATTAATTTGAAGCCCTAGAGGAAACTTCTTGCTCGGTTGTTAAAATTAAGCAATGTATGAAATAAAATGTTCCCTATTTCTTAGGACCATATTAAAACTTGTAAGATTACCCCCACAGAATTTATGGAGAAGGTTATAAATTGTTTTACTATTATAGGCTTTTAGCCAGGTTTATATTCACGCATTACTTACATATTTCTCCAAAAGAATGAAATACTTTTAAATGGAATTTTCTCCTCCCTGTGTATGCCTGTCCTCAAGTCTCAACTCAACTCACTGTTTAAAAAACTCTGTATACATCACCCAATCACAGTATTTTCCTATATTAATTATGATTTTGATTGGTTACCAACCATCAACCCATATAGTGTGATATCAGTTGACAGGACATTCCAGAGTAGGGCATGTTACTGAATTACTGTTAGCATGCCAGCTATGTCTTCTACCTTGTAGGTGGTTATAAATGGAACTGTGCCACATGCCCCAAGCTTTCGCTCCTTTATTACCTCATTTTTCTTTGGCAGTTGTGGTTATATTTGTGGAATTTATCTGTTTCATAATATTATATCCTTAAGCAAAGGTAAACTGCATTAGTAATGAATATGGGTGAGCAGAAACCCAGGATTCACTTCAAAAATGAAGTTTTCACTAATAATTTTTGTATCGAATTGAAATTATAGATTTTTGTCTCTGTTTTTCAGAATTAATTTGGTGTCTATGATCATTTCAGATATATTGTAGGTATATCAAGAAATAAGAATTATTAAATAAATTTTATCAAATTGATTTCATATCAATATTAATTTTGGACCTATAAAATGAAGATAAGTGAAAGTATTGAGACATCTATTCTCAGTAGCTTTGCTTTTTAGAAATTTGATAAAGGAATAACATTTCAGGGGGAGGGGAATCTAAATAAAATCATGTCACTCCAAATTAAATCTGTTGTCTACAGACTTTATATGATGAGAAAACAATAATGGAAATATGAATACGAAAATAAGCTATTATGAAGAAAGACATCTTATATTTACTTCAGAATATGAAGGAATGACCTACTCCCATAAAGTTTACTTACTTATTTTCATAGGAAGAATTTTTTACCCTCTCCATATTTCTCTGCTTACATATAAGAAGTCAATACATGTTAAATTAAGCATGTCTAACGATAGAGGCTATACACAAATTGACTATGACAAATTCCTTCTTGGCACATAATGATGTTAATGGGTATGTGCTGGGTTGCTAACCAAATGTTAGCCTATTCCAACCCATCAAGAAGTCCTTTAGACGTAAGCTCTGATGATCTTCTGTCACACCTATGAACATCCTATGGAACACAGTTCTACTCTGTCTTCAGATGAGTTTTAACCAAGATTTAGGGAGAATAGAAATCAGTGTGAAAAGCATATCCCAGACAGACCCCTTAAACTCTTGGATGTTCATGAAAGATTGGAGTTTTGAATGTTTCTAGAAGTCCCTCAGCACAAATCAACTATTAAAAATCTCACAGCACACAGTTCTACTCTCATACACATGAGGTCACACTGGGTCAAAATTGGCTGCATGTCAGATAAATGTATGATGATTGCCCAAACAAGGGCCTTTGACATTGAACGCACCTCCTAGGCTGTTCACCAGGTCAAGTTGGGAGGCCAGTTTTCCCATGAACCCTGCCTAGTAAAGTCTCTGTAATTAACTGTACCCAGTCCAGATCTGAAGAAAAAAATCACACATACTTATGTGAAACTTTATATCACTAAGATGTATCAAGGAGTCAGACTCATTATTCAGAATACATATATTAGTAAATTCTTCTGTCACAGGTTCTCATTCACTACTAATATATATAGTGAAAAATATATAGATTTTCACCTTAGCCCATTTATATTTTAGTGGACAAGGCAGAGCATTAAAAAGTAACTGTATCTCCCCCGGCCCCCCACCCCTTTCCCACCTTCCCCTTCCCCTCCTGGTATCACTACTCTCATTATTGGTCCTGAGGGGTTTATGTGTACCAGTGTACATACTCTGGTCTAGTTGGTTTGTAAGGTAGAATTGGGGTCATGATAGTGGCAGGGAGGTGGGGTGGGAAGGGGAGCATTAAAGTACTGGAGGAAAGTTGTATGTTTCAACTGTGCTATACTGCCCCCTGACAGACTCATCTCTTCCTTATGAACCTTCTGTAAGGGGATGTCAGATTTTCAAATTGTCTACATATGGGCTTTGTGTTTCCACTACGGACTCCCCCTAATTCACATTGATATGATTTTTTGTTCTGGGTCTTTGAAGCCCGATATCTGATCCCATCAACACCTCATGACCACACAGGCTGGTGTGTTTCTTCCATGTGGACTTTGTTGCTTCTCAGCTAGATGGCTGTTTGTTTATCTTCATGCCTTTAAGACCCAGATCCTATATCTTTTGATAGCTAGGCACCATAAGCTTTCTTCACCACATTTACTTATTTAGCCATTTTGTCTTCAGCGATTGTATGGGGAAGGTGAGCATCACAGAATCTGGGTTATTAGAACAATTTTTTTCTTGCATTGTGGAGTAATTGAATAGATGCTCAACATCCATTCAGGGGGATAAGGGGAATCCGATCACAATGATCTACATATAACCCCTTCCCAGGGGGACAGACAATAGAAAGATGAGATAAGGGGGAGAGTAGTTGGTGTAAGATATGAAAAAAAATTATCAAGCATTCATCGAGGGAGGAGGATGTGGGAAAGGGGAAATATGGAATTGATCTCAAGGGCTCATGTAGAAAAAATTGGTTTGAAAATGATGCTTTCAACGTATGTACAAATATGCTTGACACAATGGCTGTATATAGGATTGTTAAGAGCTGTAAGAACCTCGAATAAAATGATTAAAATTAAAATTAAAGTAGGGGAAAATAACTGTATCATGCTCTAGATGGTAATACTGGTTATAAAGATAAGTACATTTTATATAGGATATCAGAATTTATGCCAGGGAAGTCTTAAAATGAATTGGTATTTCAACAACAACTTGAAATTTGGAGGAGCAAGGCAAGAGGAGATCTCAGAGAAGAATACAGGTAGAGTGAAGGGGATTTGCAAAGATCCTGAGTGAAAGCAGGCATAGTGTATTCCTGAGATAAACAAGGAAGAAAAATTGTATCAAGGAAAAGGACATGATTTTTTGTTCTTTGATGGCTGGTAACTGATGTCTTTGGTACCTCGTGATCACAAAGGCTGGTGTGCTCCTTCCATGTGGGCTTTGCTGCTTCTCAGCTAGATGGCGTCTTCTTACCCTCAAGTCTTTAAGACCCTAGATGCTATATCTTTTGATAGCTGGGCTCCATAAGCTTTCTTTGCCACATTTGCTTATGCACCTACTTTGTCTTCAGCAATCATGTCTGGAAGGTGAGCATCATGAATTGCCAGTTTAATAGAACAAAGTATTGTTAGGCAGCTTAGCCTAGGGAATTGGGAAGTCCATTTATGCATGCCCAGGAAAGCCAGCATAGAACAAAGCTGGATTTTCCTGCCGGTGGGCTCGGATGGGCGTTACACCTGGAGCAGCCCACCTGGACCATGTGATTCAGCAAATGGGATTGACCTGGGGTCATTCACCAAGCCTCCCCCGGGAACCCTTGAAAAGGCAGGGACCAGAAGGGAGAGGGGCTTGTCTGGTCGTCTTCATGGGAGGAGAGAGATCCTTGCTTGACCCGGAGCAGTCTCTGCCTGGCCGCATGGTCAAAGGAATCCTATGTGTGCTGTGTGAAACCTGAAGCTTCTTTTAGCTGTCATTAAATTCACTTGGATCATGAGCCCGGCTTCGGCGTGAAATCTTTCTCGCGTGGAGCCAAGGACTGAGGTTGGAATCTAGCCAGGAGAGAGAGACCTAACAGTTTCCTTGCATTGAGGGAGTACTTGAGTGGAGGTACAATGTCCATCTGCTGCCTTAATACTAACCCTATAAATATATGCACATAAGTCTAGTTCCCCATCCTCATATATAAATTTATTTACATATGTATATGCCTTTATTTAGACCTCTATAAATGCCCTTTGCCTCCTAGCTCTTTCTTCTATTTCCTTTTACTTTCCTCTTGCCCCACTATCATGCTCAGCCTTCATTTGGGTTTCAGCAATTCCTCTTGGTTACATTACCCTTGATCATGCCCTACCAGGCCTCCTACACCCTCCTCACCTCTGATTTGGATCACTTGTTGTTCCCTTGTCCCTGGGTTTGTTAACACCACTTGCCCCTCCCCCCCTTTCCCATGCCCCCCAGAACTGTCAGTCCCTTTGTTTTCTCCTCCAGATTGTTCATCTAGCCTATTTTTAGATAGACCAGCAGAGATCATAACATGCACAAAAACAAGACGGAGCAAAACCAAGTAACAAAGCCCATCTGTATGCAATTGGACATCCCATTACAGAAGGGTCGCAGGGAGGAGATGAGGCAGACAGAGTGCGATGTAGCAATGATGAAAAATACAACTTTCCTCTAGTCCCTAAATGCTTCCTCCCCCACACTATCAAGATCCCAATTCTATCTCCAAATCTGGCTAGGCCAGAGGATGTGCACTGGTACAGATAGGAACCAGAAACAAAGGAAATCCAGGACAGAGGATCCCTTCAGGATTAGTGGTGAGAATAGTTATACCTGGAGGGTGGAGGGAAGGTGGGGGAGAAATGGGGAGCCAATTACAGGAATCTACATATAACCTCTTCCCTGGGAGATGGCAACAGAAGAGTGGGTGAAGGGAGATGTTGGACAGTGTAAGATATGACAAAAAATAATTTATAAATTATCAAGTGTTCATGAGGGAGTGGGCAGCTGGGAGGAATGGAGAAAAATGAGGAGCTGCTGCCAGGGTCTTACGTGGAGAGCAAATGTTTTGAGAATGATGAGGGGAATGAATGTACAAATGTTCTTTATGCAATTGATGTATGTATGGATTTTGATTACAGTTGGATGAGCCCCCAATAAAATGATTAAAAAAGAGAGAGAGGACAACAGCAAGTGTAGCATGAGAGGAGGGAAAATAAGTCATTCCAGGCCAGATTATAGTTTAGAGACATAAAAAAACGATTGCATTTTACACTGTTGTTCAGAAGCCACTTGAGCATTTGACGAGAGAAATGAAAAAAAGGCATGCTTAAAATTAGTACTCTGGCTGTTGTGTTGAATATAACCTGGAAAGACCCACTGAAAATATGTGAATATATGCATTGGAAGGCCCAGGTCCAACAAAGATGGTAGTTATTTGGAAAATCACTGTGACATTAGGAAAATACTGTGACATTTGGAAAAAAGTGTTGCAAATCTGAATGTTTCATATATGCTAATTGGATGTGGTATCAAAGGAACAGAAAGGGATTATAGATGACTCTAAAAATTCAAGTTTGACAGATATATCACCATTAAGTGAGATTGGTAGACATAGATTGCACCTTGCCCTACAATAAATCAAGCTGAAGTACATGCTCTGCTTTGGTATACTCTAGAGCAAGGTTTCCAGAGTTTGGGGATATTGGCCTATTGATGTTGATTTATACAGATAGATCCATAAACCCCAAAGGGCCCAGAATACATGAACAACTTTTTCTACAACAGTGAGAAACAAATTTGTGAAGAGAGCCACAGCATCTCTGAAGATTGCTGCAATTGCTATTTTATTTAAGTCAGGGGAGGCTGTGGAAATGTCCAAAATTAAATTAGATACCTAACTATAAGGGTGGGTGAGGTTATCCTAATGGACAGCAAAGTCAAAGTAGTAATCAGAATAATCTGACTCACAGAGAATTATTGCTCTGACCTCTTAGGCAGAGTGCCCTAGAAGTGAAATGGTCAGAAAATCTACTCAATAGCTACCTGAGCTCTGTAAGTAGACTAGGTTAAGTGAAGAGTAGTCTAACATGAATCATAAGAAGAGTCACAAACCCTGAATCAATTCTCCAAATTGAGCCAGTTTACAGATCCAAAACCTCTTCAATAAAAGGAAACAGGTCCCTTGAGGAAGTCACTTCGAGGGAAGATCCACAACCGCAATGACTGAATGGAATCACCTCCATCCTGAACAGGTCAGTTCTTTGTTAGGCTGAAATAGACACACACTCTGAATTTGGATTTGCCATCTCTCACACATGCTTCTGTCAAAATTCCCATCTGTGAGCTGAAAAAAATGCCTTCTCTATTGGTATGTGATCCCATAGAACATTACTTTGGATTAAGGGACTCAATTCATAGCATCTGAAGTATGGCTATGGGCCGAAACTTATGGAATTCACTGGTCTTATCATTTTTTTCCCATTTTTAATCTTTTCATTAGGGGTTCATACAACTATTATCACAAGCCATACATACATCAATTGTGTAAAGCACATTTGTACATTCATTTCCTTCATCATCCTCAAAACATTTGCTCTCCACTTAAGCCCCTGGCATCAGGTTCTCATTTTTCCCCTCCCTCCCCATTCCTTCTTCCCTCATGAACCCTTGATAATTTATAAATTTTTATTTTGTCATATCTTTCCCTTCCTGACGTCTCACTCCACCCACTTTTGTGTTGTCCATCCCCCAGGGAGGAGGTCACATGTAGATCCCTGTAATCGGCTCCCCTTTCCAACCCACCCTCCTTCTACCCTCCCAGTATCGCCACTCACACCACTGGTCCTGAAGGAATCACTCGCCCTGGATTCCCTGTGTTTCCGGTTCCTATCTGTACCAATGTACATCCTCTGGTCTAGCCAGACTTGCAAGGTAGAATTGGGATCATGATAGTATGGGGGAGAGGAAGCATTTAGAAAATAGAGGAGAGTTGTATTTTTCATCGTTGCTACATCGCACTGTGACTGGCTCTTCTCTTCCCCAAGACCCTTCTGTAAGGGAATGTCCAGTGACCTACAAATGGGCTTTGGTTCTCCACCCTGCACTCCCCACCTCATTCACCATGATAAGACTTTTGTTCTGATGATGCCTGATAACTAATCCCTTTGACATTTTCATAATCCCTTCCATTTTCATGAAGCAATTTGCTTAACAGAACGATGGCATGGTCTTCTGAAGAAATTATTACATTTCCAACAAGGTGGCAATACCTTGGAGGAATGGCATAAGATCCTCCGGGAAGCTGCATACACTCTACATTGGAATTCAATACAGAGTGCTTCTTCTGCAGTAGCGAGGCTTCATGAGTGCAAAAGAGAGGAAATGGAAGTGGCAGCACTCACTACTGATGCTATTGACACACTCTCAAGTAGTTGCTTCTTGAACTTGAGACCCTAAGTCTGGAGGTGCAAGTTGCAAAGGAAGGGGTACTCACATCTGGGTATGCAAAGTTGATTCCATTGAACTGTGAATGAACTCTACCTTCCCACTCCAGCCACTTTGGGCTTCTCAAGCCTCTGAGCCCACAGGCAAAAATGGGAGTTACTGAATTGGGTGACATACTTGATTCTGGTTATCAAAAGGGAAATCTAATTGTCATCCATAATAGAGGTAACAAAATTTAATAGAGGAGATACCTTAGAATGTCTCTTAATCTTACTATGCTCTACAAAGGGATACTAAAAAAATAAAAGACTAAAAAGCTCTACTGGGCAGAGCTTTCACAGTATGCAATTTCCTGTAATCTGGGCAGGTTCTATCTGGTCCCAGTGATGTTTTCATAAAAGCAGTTTTGCTCAAATCTTGCTTTTGTGATGGCCGATTTAAGAGACCAGCACGAGGCTGAGAAAATCTGTTTCCTGCTTAGGAAAAATGGAAAGAAACTGTTGTGATGCTGAACGAAGGTTACAAGGACACTCACTGCGAAGGGAAAAACTGAAATGCAGGAGTGGTTCTCTCATTTCAAGAAAGGTGAAATGTCAATTGATGACAAACCTCATTCTGAAGGCCATCAACTTCCGGAACAGATAAAAATGTTGACAAAATTTGTGCATTTGTGCTTGAGGACCGGTGATGAACCATTGATGAGATGGGGAAGCTATCTATCTGGACTGTTTTTGGAGCTCCATTCAGAGAATTTTAACAGAAGATTTGGGAAGGAGAAATGTTGCTGTGAAATTTGTGCCCCGGATTCTGACTGACGAGGTAAACAGAGTGTCTATTGCAGTGGTTCCCAATCTTCCTAATGCATTGACCCTTTAATACAGTTCCTCATGGTGTGGTGACCACCAACCATAAAATTCTTTTTGTTGCTACTTCATAACTGAACTGTAATGTTGCTACTGTTACGAATCATAATGTAAATATCTGATATACAGGATGTGTTTTCATTGTTACAAATTGAACACAATTAAAGCAGTGATTGATCACAAATATAAGATGTAATTATATATTGTGAAGTGTTTATTGCTAATTACAAATAAATGAAATTTTGTCTTGAAGCATGGTGTAGCATGGGTAACAGTCTTCACGCTGGGTACTCATATGTGGGTGCATCTGCACATGGGTGGACTGCCTGGAGATGGATAGAGGAGTGGTGTCTTGGTTCCTAAGACCATCAGAAATATATGTTTTTCAGTGGTCTTAGGTGACCCCTGTGAAAGGGTCGTTTGACCCTCAAAGGGGTCATGACCCATAGGTTGCGAACCAATGGTCTTTTGGAATCATGGCGTGCTTTGAAAGAACAGCTCTGAAGCGACCCAGATTTTTTTTCCCCAAGATCATTACTGGTGAGGAGACATGGTGCTATTCTTATGACTCCAAAGCAAACATCAATCATGACAGTGGAAGACACCATTGTATCTCACCCAAAAAAAGCTTGTCAAGTGAAATCAAAGATCAAGATGAAGCTCATTTGTTTTGTGGATGTGAAGGGCATAGTGCAATTGGAGTTCATTCCACCAGGTCAGACTCTTAATCAAGCGTTCCTTTTAGAGGTTCTGAAAATATTGCATAACAGTGTGAGACAAAAAGTAAAAGGAGAGATGTGTTGCAGAAGGGAGACTGGCTTTGCCAAAACGACAGTGCCCCTGCTCACACAGCCATCTCAGTTCATCAGTGTTGGCCGAAAAACTGCATGCTTCTCCTGCCCGCATACCTACCTCACCTGCCCGTGTCCTGAGAAACTCCCTTTTATTTCTGAAAATGAAGACGACCGTGAAAGGAGAGTGATGTGATGAGGTAAAAGTGGTGAAGAAAAATGCAAGGGAGGTGCTGTTAGTTATTGAAACATAGGAGTTTGAAAAACTCTTCCAAGAATAAAATTGCAGATATTACAAGTGTATGAATTTTAATGGAGAGTACTTTTAAGGAGGTAAGGTTGTTTTGTAAAAAAATAAACAAATACACATCTTTGAAAAAAATCTGTTTTGGGGGGTGAGGGTGGGTACCCCCTCATATAATTAATGTCAATTGTGAAGTAAAGCCACTCCTTCCCGACAAGACTACTAATGGTCCAGATCCTTCTGGAATTAAAGGTTGGGTCTCTCCATTAGGCAAACAATGAGGGCACACTAGTTTCTCAATGAGGATAAATGGGATATGACGGAAGAAGGCAGTTCTAAATACCAGCTAAACCCACATAAACAGTTATAGAAAAAAGAATAAAATTTTGAAAACATTCCTTCCTGGTATGTATGGATTAAACATCTTTGTTTTGTTGAATTATAAGATATAATATGTAAATGGAGTTAGCTCAGGTGGCAAGTTAATAAGGGGTAGACTGTGATAGTTAAAGTTTTGTGTCAACTTGACTGTGCCAAGATTCTCAGTGATTTGGCAATTAAGACCTAGTAACATATTGCAATGGCAGATGAAGTCAAGAGTGGTATGTTTGCTGTCAGGTTTTTTATTGCATTCTGCTTTTATGAGAATTGTACATCCAAATAAAATTAAATCCTTGACAACTTAAATATTTTCTCTATATATCATATTCCTTGATAGTGCATATGTAGGGTTTTTGTTTTCTCTTTCCCATTCTGTTAAGGCATAATCCATACTGATTCAAATTCTCTTCCCTTTTTGTCACCAAGATAGTTTCATCTGAATATCACAGATTGTTAATGAGTTTTCTTCCAATCTTGATAACATGTCCTTCATATAGTCCAGCTACTTCGATTATTTGTTTAATATACAGATTCAATTAATTTGGTGAATGGTTACAGTCTGATACACAACTTTCCTTATTTTAAACCACTCGATATTCCTTTGCTCTGCTTGAGCGATTAACTCTTGGTCTATATACTACATAGACTTGATTAAACATTCTGGATTTCTTTTATTTTCACTACTATAAATTATGTGTTAGCATCTATATAGTCAAATGCCTCTGCATTATCAATAATACACAGATAAACATATTTCTGGTGATCTCTGCTTTCATTTATCCTCCATATATCAGCAATGATATCTCTCTTTCCCTAGCCTATTCTGAATCTGGCTTGAATGTCTGGTGGTTCCCTGCTATTGGATTGTGGCTGTCTCATATTTTCATTGTCTTCATCAAAGTGATCTCTGCTTGTGATAACCACAGTACCCAATTATTTTCACATTGTGTTGGATCATCTTCCTTAGAATAAGACTCTCTGAGTCAATGGATGGAATTTCCTTCCTGTATTGTAGAACGTATGAAAACTTGGAGGAGGTATTGTAGCTTTTAAAATAACTGGGTGGTCATGAGTAGGTGGAAATTAATCATTTGCTTCTACATGCAATGATTCACATTGTATTAGGAAAACATTATAGAACAAATCTGTATTTGCTGCTATTTGGTAAATAAGAAATAACTTCATTTTGACTAAACAAATTATATAAATAATAAATTTTGAGGTAATAAATTGTGAGGATTATACTACTCTTTTAATCTGCCAGTTCTCCTAAAACTACTTCAAAATTGTTTTTATTGATTAAAGTTTTAATTTTTATTGTGTTCAAAATTATTTCAAGAGACTGCCTTGATTATATTAATTTCACTCACATTCCACCAAGCTTTTGGTATAATAACGTAGTAACCTGCATATATAATGCTATAGCCTAATTGTTTCTTATGTAATTTAGACCCTGGTTCTTTTGTACTTAACATGACTATAACTATATAAACCAGGTATATTGAAAAAGTTGTGAAATAAACACATTGTCACTATTTTTTAAATGTGCTCATCCTTCCTAATATCAAGAATTATAATGTCTGATGGAACAGTCACATTTTAGTTTGACTCGTCCTGTGACCAAAGGCTTCCAGTGAGCCCCTTCTGGACTCACTGTGTGGTATTGGGATGATTTGAAACTCTAAGTAGTAGATATATAGAGAAAGTAGTCCGGATTTCAACTATTCATCTGGGTTTTGTCTTCTTTATAGATAGACTCTCTCCTACCCCAGCTTTGAAGCACACCTGTAAATTTTGGTCCAATTGCTAACTCAAGTCACAGTGTTATATGCTTCAATTTGCATGCACGTGTGTTATGCTTGTCTCTTTGTGAGTCTGAGAATGTTTTTAGGTGGCTTAGAATATTTGGATGCGTATATGTGCATTTGTGTGGTGAGTTAGAAAAACACAGTTCAAAGTATGCTATTTTTAGAAATGGTATTACAATAGAAATTAATTACTTTAGTATATGTGCTGCCAAAGCAAGCACCAGAAATTAATTAATTTACTGTGAAGGTTTCAGGCAGGTGAGTATAGATAGTTGTGAATAGCTGACAATTTTTATTTTCTTTGAAATGTACTGTAAACCACCACTTGGATGTCTGGCTTCAAGTCAGAAAAGGTAAGTTGAAAAATCATAAAAATATTCAATAGACATAGGCATTTAGCTTTTATACACACGTTTCTTTCTTGAACAAATGTCATTTTTAGCTCTTATGTTTTATTTGATAGATTTCTCAGTGATATGGATATCACATTTTCTTCTTGTTCACTAGTAGTTCAATAGTATTATTGTCTTACAGGCCTATTATCCCCCCCCCCCATAGCATCTTGACCTGTGTCTGTGCAAGCCCTCCTCTGCCTGAAGCATTATTATGATGTGATGCTTGGTGGCCTCCCAAAGTTCTTCTATAGCTCATCAGAGCTCCTCATCTAGTTCTCCTTAATAGGAGATACCAACTTCTAAGAGGGAGCTAGAGTAACAGAATAATTTGCCTAGGGAAGAAAAGGTATAATTGCTTCTGTTTCTTTAGTCATTTTCTAGAGTCTCATCTTCTCATGTATTCTGCAAGTGCCTAAAAAAATAGGGAAAGCCCCAAAGAAATCTCTGGTTAACTAGAAAACACCGGAAGCATGTGTCATTTCTAATGCCAATTTTACATCCCATCAAGGTAATGACACATCGTACCAATAAACCATTCCAACAGGTCCTCACAAGCACACCATGTGCTTTCTGACTTCCCCAGTGACCTAAGTGAGAGGCGGTGTCTTCAGGATGATGGTTATTAGTGAAAATGAACAAGGTGAATTATACAATCCAACAAAGTGAAACTCTAGATTTTTGTGCTGCACTTTGTTTTTTAACTTTAATTTGGATGAATGCTTAAAGAGCAAATTTGATTCCATTCAATGACTTCTACACATTTTGTTACATGACAAGCTCACTCTTCCTACTTCCTCCCTGGTTCCTTGGTTTCTTTTGGTCGGTTGGTCTACCCGTCATGCCATCTTAGCTGGTTTTTAGGCAAACATTTCCCTTTGTGGTAGATTGTGTCGAGGAGTATAGTCCTCATTTTCTAATTGTTGTTTGGTTGAAATAATTCCTGGGTGTCAGTTCAGATCCAGGGTTGAAGGGTGTCAGGAGCACAGGCTTGGTGGTTTCACCAACCTAACAGATTATTAAGTTGCATCTTTTCTAAGATATTGAATTTTGATCTTATTTTTTAATTGCCCCATTTCTGTCTGTGATCCTTAACAGAGTGTTTGGGAGTGGTAGGCAGGCACTATCTAGTCCAATGCACAAGATAGTGGGATCTGTAACTCACATGGCCCTTTAGTCCTTTAGATGAACAGGCCCCTTACATCCTTGTGTTCCTTCACTCTTCTTTGCCCCACATGATGGCAGACCAGTAATTGCACCTTACATCACTGATCTCAAGCTTTAAAGACGCCAGTCACTACTCCTCTAAAATTTTAATCTTTTTTTTAACCATAAACAACTTGAGAAATTCTGTTCCTATAAATCAGGGTTATGAAAGCACCTAACACAGGGAGGATGTTAGTACTGTACTGTGTGTTTTGGGCAGTGGAGTCATGTAAGTCATGTGAGATAAGAAGACATTGTCAAAAAATCCAGAAATTACATTTAATAACAAAATATGCTCTTCAACTAGAGGAACCCTGGGGGTGTAGTGAGTTGCATATTGGCTTCCTAACCAGGAAGTAAGCAGTTTGAGACCACTAGAAGCTCTTCAGAAAAAGATGAGGCTTTATTCCTCATCTGTTGTCACTGTAGGTCTACTTGCATTTCCATAAAGTAATATAGAAACTATGCTTTTCCATTTATTATATGATTATTTTTATTGGAAAATTATTTGAATGTTCCATTAGTTCTGGATGTGAAGGTTTGAGTTAATATTTGGTAATATATATTAAGAACAACCACTGAATTATATGAGTTCTACTACAAATTATGCTTATTTATTTAAACATTACAGGTTGATTGCTTACATCTATGTGTTTATCGTGCTCTCTTTTCATTTACTATTTTAGTAAAATGTTTTCATTCTTTTTAGTAGAAGAGATGATAACATGTCCATATTAAGCTAACATGACAGTCAACTATTTCTTCTATTAAGATAAAAATGAGCAAGTGTTTCCTAAATGGCTCATTAAAAATCATTCTTTTTCCATACTAAGAATACCCAAAAAGGAAAATTAAAAAAATGTCTTCTGAGATCATTTTAGAGGTTTACTATTTTAGAGATCTCCTATTCTGAATGATTTTGTGTAGTTGGAACTGGCCTTGTTACGAACTAAAATGTGTTAAGAGAGTGCTGACTAAAGAGACCAGAGCTGACAGCTCACCTCATCTGATTTACACCCATACAGCCACCAATTCCTTTGTCTTTATAGATCTTAAATAAAGCTTCTATGACTCCTGATGATAGAACAGTATAAACCCCCCTTCTCCATGGGATTGCCATTTATGGTGTTTTCCACCAAGGAAAGTTGTTGAACTCTGAGTTCCCAGGAATATCTTGGGAAGACCATCTTAAAGATAAACGTTGTGTTACATCGGAAGCGTGGAATGTGGGTGGGGATGAGACAGCAGTCCCAGGCTAGGCTAAGCCTGAAGGACCTTGGATACAATGAAAAGGTTGCTATTTTATAAGTGGTGCGAGGACCTCTTATACTTCTCATATTAAACAAGAGGAGAATTTTTCAATATTATTTTCATGACAGATATTCTATATGACTTTTGAAAAGTCACTTAGTGAATCTAAACATCCTTATAAATTTCAGGAAATTTTAATGAAATATTAATCCAGGTTATATTTATGACTGCCAAATTTTAGAATTAGTTACTTCTGAAAGCCTGTGGAGGAATAGCCTTAAATCAACACAATATCAGAATAACCTATAGATTGCTCTTGATTAAAATAATAGCCACAATTTATTATATGACTATTTTTATATCTGGTTATTTTAATATTCTACCTTATATATATTCATACATATATATGTAAAAGTATTTCAACCCAAATCACATGGTTGTTAGATGCTGTGGAGTCCATTGTGACTTATAGCAAAACACTATGTATAACATTAAAAATCATAGTAACACTTTGTACAACATAATACAACAGAGCTGTACTTCTTCCCAGACAAATATGTTTTTGAGAGTTGTGGGATTTATGAAGCACATCACACACAAAGAAAGCAAAGGGTCATATATAAGTAAATATGATATAAAGAAAATAAAAAGAGAGAATGTCAGATGATACTCTGAAACGTACTTTAACACATAATAAAAAAAACAGACAAAACTCATTTTGATCAAGCTTTAAAAAAATCATTTTATTGGGGCTCATACAACTCATCACAATCCACGCATACATCAATTGTGTAAAGCACACTTATACATTCGTTGCCCTCATCATTCTCAAAATTCACTTTCCTCGTGGGTTCCTGGAATCAGCTCCTCATTTTCCTTTTTTCCCCAACCCCACCTCCCCATCCCCACCTCCCTCATGAGCCCTTAATATTTATAAATAATTATTTTATTTTATCTTATAGTGCCCGGTGTCTCTCCTCCCCCACCTTTCTGTTGCCCATCCCCCAGAGGAGGTTATATGTCACCATGTATCCAAAACATACCAATCCCACAGGACAAGGTAGAACTCTCCGTGTGAGTTTCTGAGACTATAATTCTTCACAAGAGTTGAACGTCTTGCCTTTACCTGGCAGAGTGACTGGCGGCTATGGACTGCCTTGTGGTTAACAACAAGATGCCATGAGGTTTCTGCTCTAAAACACAGAGAGACTAACATAACTAAAGATGAAGAAAAGCAAAACAGAAATTTCTGATGAGAGTTTAAAAACATAAAATTAGGAAAACCTTATTTAAGGAAAATATAACAATGTAAAACTATGAGGGTGAGTCAAACTCGATTGCTACTAAGTTTCCAGTCCATCTATGCACAGATTCATTCCATACACAATTTCATATGTCTTTGCAACGAGTTGGTAGCTGGAGATGAATTATCTTAGTAATGCATTTGTATTAGTCTAATTCAGATATCTTTTAAAACTACGTCTGTGATTAAAAGCTGGGAAAGTTCTATCTAGAACGTTGGGTGATTGGAAAAATGGAAACGTATTAGAGGGAGAAGAGAATTTAGGCAGGGGAAGTGAAATAGAATTGAGGGTTGATAAGTGGTCTGTACTATTGAATGTTTGGTTTATAATCTGAAATATAAAACCCCCTACCAAATTCACAATAAAAAGACTCACTAAAAAAAATAAGCTCTCTGAGGACAAAATTTTTTAAAAATAAAGAAAGTGGAAAATAGTAGTGTAGGCAAACTAATCATGAAAATATAAAATGACTGCCAAAGACATTAAAAGCTTATTTGATATTCATGATCGTGAAAGTAAGATGAAATTATAAAAACATAGTTGTGTATTTTTATTCACTTACATCCAGTCATATGTAGGTGCACACAGACAGACAACGAGTTGGTTGGACGCTAAAATAGGACTTTTCATATAACTTTATGAAGAAAGAGAAATACAAAGTGATAAAGGCAGTTATATATTCTCATAGCATTTATGCTGAATAAGGATAATAAAGTAACACGTTAAAATGAAAAGGTAGTACAATCATTATCTAGGAAACCATGGTAATATTGAAGAAGGCTGACATTTTGGGTACCATAGGAAATAATCTGAACAATATAGGAAGTGATATTTAGAAAGTGGTATGCAGGAAACTGAAATGATAGCGAAGTTATTGGTCAGTGAGAAGGCCAAGTGCATCTCCATCTAATAACAGCATCCTGTGTGATGAAAATGTGAGCCCCCTGCTTTTCACATGTTTGCTAGCCTACACGTTTAAACAGTATAAAGAAATTAATGAAATTTGTTTTAATAATATACTTTCCTTATTCCTATACAAATACAATGTTATCATTTCAATACATAATGGATTCGCAATTACTGATGTGCTCCAGTGAACAAATCTAATGCAAAGCACCTCCTCACTGTTTTCAAAAGTAAAGCTCACTTTGATGACTTGGGTTTGCACGATCCAGCAGAAGCTAAACAATGAGAACTAAAAAGAGTTAAGTGGGTACATTTGAACTGTGGTATTATAAAGAATATTGCATACACTGGACCTTTAGAATAACACATAAATAGCATATTCCTGATTCACCAGATGATGGGTATTTATTGCTTCCACTTTGGGACTATATTATGAATAAAATTCCATGAGCATCCTGTACTATTGATGTGGACTCATATTTTATCTTGAGTATATACTTAGGAGCATAATCTGGGAACTATATGACACCCCTGCATTTAGCATTTTCAGGAACAGCTGGATGCTGAACTGTTTTTCAATGTGGCTGCCTCATTATACTTTCCCACAGGCATGTGTGAAGTGCTGAGGCTTCCTCTTGGCCCTTGTTAATGGAGTCCATGGAGTCTGGGAGTGTATGCCTAACACCCTCTTAAACGCTAACTCTTCACTTAAAAACCAGTCATTGGCCTGATCTGAGACCAAGTTTCCTGGGTTTACTCTTGACTCTGATGGTGCAGGGCAGCCCTTTCATCAGTTGAAAGGGCTCAACACGCTGGGAACATGAATCAGATACTTCACAGTGTGGTGCAGGGCTTTCCCCCCATTTCTGTGCCAGGCGCGAGAAGAAGGTAACAGGATTTTCTTAACTAACAAATAATATTAATAGTAACGGACACTGCAATCTCACCTTACAGAAGAGAAATGGAGTTTGGAGTTTTGAATACTTGCCAAAGCTCAAATTGATTGTTATAATTGTTGCAATTTAGTATTTGGTTCTTTAATTATTTACATAGTTTCTTTCAATGCAAACACCCTGCCAACTAAATTCTTGTTTCCGAACCCTAAACATCTGTGAGAGGCTCTGCATTTATGTGTGAGAAGTTATGCTCAGCACTGTAATATTAATTAGCACTGACAAACACAGGCATCATGCAGAAATAGCTTTTGGAATGTGAGAAAAAATTCCATGAAACTTTTAGTAGGCAGCACTAAGTGAAAATCATTTCAATCATGGGAATAAAGTAAATTACTATTGCCTGAGTCATAATGAAGAATCATATTTCAAATGCCCAAATTTTGTAAGAGGTTACTGACGCAATTTGGCATAATGCTATAGGTGAGAGAATGAGATCATTAAACCCTAAATGACTGTGAAGTCTTTACATCATAGTCTATTGCAAAAAATGATATGTAATATCTTTTCCTAACATTAATATTACTTTGAAGATAAGCTATTTACTATCTCATTGTTTTTAATCTGAAAAATGTTAACTTTCTGCGGACTATGATTTCTTTTAATGAACATAAAACATCATATATTATTTGCTATTCAAAAGAGCATAGGAAAAGGTGAAAATAATTGAAATGATCTGATATTTGTTATATGAGTCGTGGTTATAGCTACACTTAAAAGTCCTTATACAATATGAGGTAGAAGAATGCTTGCTGATAGGGAAGTTGGCAACAATATTTAATAAAAATGATAAGTAATTTATAACATAAGTTAATCTTTGTGCCTCAGTAATTTTTAGTTTTTCATAAAGAGTAAAATAAAAAAAATTCAAGACTAAAAGATCCAATTTTCCAATTATTTTGCCATTTATCCAATATTTCAACCAAATTTTGTTAGCATTTAGAAAATAGTTACTGTTAAAATAGTTAAGGAAATATGAAAAAAGACTATGAAAATAGTCATCACATAAAAAAATTAAATTTTTAAAATTGAGGAAAAATCACAAAAGATTTAAAATGTCATTTTTAAGTGAATGGTATCTCATAGGTTAGTGGAAAACAATGCAAAATGTCTTATTCTTTTCAGAGATACACCTTAATCTTAAAAACTTGATTCTGAAACTATTTCCTGTGAACAAATCCATCTTTTTTTTTTTAAAAAGAAAGCAAGTGCTGATAAACTTTAGTGATCCAAGGCTGCCCCCTGGTGCTTGTTCGGTTTCTGTTTGTCATGGAGAAAACAGCCTTCCTCGAAAAGTGATCAGACACACTGGAACAGAAACATTTTAAAGGTAAATTTCCCTCTGGTGACAGAGATAGTTCTATACATAGCTAAAGACTATCAAGCGTTCTTACAGAAAATACAGACATAATAAGTTATATTAAGTATGAAAGACTCTTGAAATGATTTAAGAAAATTCTCAACACCTTCTGAATTTATGAAAAGCCAGAGTTGGTAGCCTTGAAGGAGGAATTTTTAGGAAATAGTTCAATCAATATATATCAGTTATAAGAAAATTATTCCTATGCACTCGCTTTCATACCTATAGGACCCTAGACAGCAAGCACAATTTAAAAAGTAATCTAGCCACAATCTTAAAGGTTTTTGTTTTAATTTATTTCTCATTTTGAGAGACAGTAATTAGCAAATGAATTTAAAGAAAATATATGAAGTTGATTTAGAGACGTCTAAAAGATGCTTTGGAAGAAAAAGCTGAATTAGTCATCTGTGCTTTTAGAAAAATAAGTCATTTCAATGCTGTCTGATGTTTTGTAACTTAAGACAGAAAAATCCTTTCTCCTTCCCAAAGAGAGGCAGTATTGATACATTAATGAAGCAAGTCAACATGTTATGTAGAAGGTAGTTACAGTGGCTCAGGCTAGATGGTTAGATTTTATTTTTAAGGGATCAATGACAAAGGGGCTAAAGTAAGAATACCTAGCTCAAGTTGACGTTATCAAGTATCTGCAATGCAGTTAGACATGTCAAAATCAATCACATGATTTAACCGTTTCCTGATCATTGAAGGAAGCACCACAAAATAACAAAATGCCAGCTCCTGCTGTCAAGTTGATTCCACCGTGAAGCTACCCTACAGGATGAAGTAGAGCTGCTATGTTGGGCCTCTGAGACTATAAACTTTTACAGGAGAGAAGGCCTCCACTTTGTCTGGTGGAGCAAGTGAGAAGTTTGAACATCTGACCTTTTAGTTAGTGGCCCAACACCTAACCCACTACCCCATCGGCACTCCTTATAGAGAACCCAATGTCTTCAATATTAGATTTGTTTTCTAGAACATTGTTATGGTGTTTTAGATTTACCATGGAAAATTTGAGATCACCAGAAATGTTGATTTAAATAATCATTAATAAAATTCTCTTTAGACCTCTCTAAGTCTTCAGTGAAAGATTTATATAGCAACAAGATTTCAATAATTTGAGGACAGTCATACTTTAAGTTGCAACCTCATAGAGAACTGCTGAAACTAAACCCATAGTAAAAGTTCTTTTTTTTTTTTTGGAGGGGAGGGCTGTTGAGGGGGGCTCTTTAACTCTTATCATTGTTAAAATAACATGACTAATCTCTATTCACATCATGATGTATAATCAGTAAATCATAAAACTTTACTAATTACCCACAACTCATTCAAAGGGTCATTTTCAAGTACCATATTTAAAAATTAAAAAAAATCATTATCCTGCAATTGACACATGGCCACCCTCAATGGCAGAGTATAGGTGCTTAAAGAGTTTCCAAAATTTTCCTTTTATGGAATAGACTACCTCAATTTTTTATTGTTCAATCGCTGTAAGGTTTAACGTTATGATCTCTCAGTTACCAGTGCAGAACTGAACCACAATGCTACAAGGCCTCTATTGCTAAAATGTCTTTTTCACATAAAATCCAATGGTTCAAAAGACATTGAGAAAATAAAAATAAATAAGAATGAATTTTAGAATTAAAGGAATGTAATCAATGAGGTAACCAATTCTACTTACCTAACTTAAAAATAAGAGAAAAGGCCACTAATATGTGGATGAATCCCAGCATCATGTAGACAGAGTCACAGCAAGAGACAGATGGGGATAAGCTTTGTGACATCAACCCTTTTGTGTCACCATCCATCCAGTCCTCATTCACATTATAAAAAAGACGAGGATCTATATCAGCTTTAGTAGATTGCTTCAGAAATCAATTTCAAATATTAGAATATTATCTTAATGGAAATATATTTTCACATGTAATTATTTAAGATAAATTCATACCGTTTTACAACAGACCTTAAATCTAATAACTGATGTCCAAATAAGAAGAAAAGAATACACGCATGGATACAGAGAAGGTCATAGGATGATGGAAGCTGACATTTGACTGATGCATCTATGAGTCAGGGGATATCAAGGATTGCTGACAACCACCAGCAGCTAGAAGAGAGCCGTGGAATATAGTCTCCAAAGGCCACCAATGATGCCAGCACCCTAACTCCTGGACTCCTGAAGCATGAGATATTCAAGTTATTATCCATTATTGTAGTAATTTGTTATGGCAATTTGAGTAAAATAAGTAACACAGAGTCTAATTCGCTAAGGCCCATCACTCACACTGTGTATTGTACCTAATCCTCTTCCTCAATATTTAATGCCTTAATTATTGTATCTCCTTCCACCTTTTAATCAAGATTGTCAGCATCAGTATTTAATATATACACGATTCCAAGGTTTTATTTTTTTGTATATAAAGTCACCACAAGTTGAAGCTTACTTGACAGTGGCTTAAACAACAACAATATGTACAATTACTTGAAGTAATCTCTCTCTGTAGCATGCATACTTTCCAGGTATGGGACTGCTTAACCAACTCATGAAGCAAAATGTTCCTCTTCCCAGTCTTGCTTTTTCACTTTCTAACTATTCTCAGGCTATATTCTCCCAAAAACTCTTATTAAAGATATCAATGAACTTATGGTATTATTCAATTCAATAGATAGTGTTCAGTTGTCAACTTCCATTGACATCATAATTATTCAATATCATATCATTAGAATATCTTTTTATAAAAGACTACTTTCTGACTTTACCTTTTCTGAAAATGCATTTGTTTGCATTATTTTGCACTGCTTTCTTCTATTTGTTGTTGTTGTTTCTGTCTTGGTTGCTCTTCTATTTCTTTCTCCTCCTTGTCTGGACTGTTTAATGTTAGAGTGTTTCATGGTTTTAACAGTCTCTCTCTCTCTCTCTCTCTCTGTCTGTGTGTGTGTATAATTGTTCTTATTATAAATTCTATACAAAACTATATTATTTGTGCACATGGCTTTATTTTTCCCCAAACCATTTCAGCAGCTAATCTGTACTTCACTCCATTTAATAGTTCGATCACATCAAGCAATATTGTTTGCCATCACAGTTTCAAAGTATTTTCTTCCTTCTTGAACTCCTTGGAATCAGCACCCATTGACCACCATCCCAGGAACCCTTATTCTAATTATTGTCTCCAGGGATTCATCAATCCTGGGTTTCATATACTGGAAAACAGAAAAACACCAACTACATGCCAGTGAGCCCCAATATGCCTTCTATCTATCCGGTCTTGCTTATTTATATTTGAAAATTCAAGGACATTTTTGTTTAAACCCTTTGATAGAGTACCACTATTTTTAAATTAGAGAATCTTTCAATGGGACCTAGAAGGCTTTACATACTTTGTCCTTGTTTACCTCTAAGAGATAATGTGTTAGGAAGCTACATTCACATTGTGTCCTACTCAGATCTCTTCTCTTTGCCCTGCACCTTCCATTCAAAGGGACTTTTGATCTTTCCTTGCCTATAACTCCTTTTTCCTTATATCTCATCTTATCTTCCATTAGGTAGGGGACATTATCTCTTCTTTTTGATACAAAAACAACAAAAAAGTAATCTGGGAGACAGGGGATTATGACCTCCAGATTACAAACACTGCAGTTCTCCTCAGCATGAACCAGAGAGGTTCCACTGATAGAGATATCCTGTCTTCCTGGGAGAGCAGAAATGAAGTTAAAAACTAGATGGACTCAAGTGTGAGAGCATAAATTGATGCACTCCAGCTTCCATGGGCCAGCAGCAAAATATAGCAACCAACAGGCAGGGCTGACACCATTATTCTCTGATAAAACCCACTTAAAGACCAATAAAATGTGAGATAAGAATGGACATGACCTAATGATGAAAGGAGCAAAACCCTGACCCTAATACCAGCAAAACCTCCACATAGACAGAAAAGTATAGACCAATATCTCTCATGAATAGAGACACAAAAATTCTCAACAAAATTCTGACCAACAGAATCCAACAACATATTAAAAAATTATTCATGATGAACAAGTGGGATTCATACCAGTAATGCAAGGATAGGTGAACAGTATAAAAATAAATATAATCCATCACATAAACAAGACATAAATACGAATGATGATTGAATTATTCAATTATCTGATATGTAAATCATGTGTCATGAACGCTGAAGACAATAGGTTCACAAGTAAATGTGGTGAAGAAAGCTGATGGTGCCCATCTATCAAAATATATAACATCTGGGATCTTAAAGGTTTGAAGATAATCAGACAGCCATCTAACTGAGAAACAACAAAGTCCACATGGAAGAGGCACACCAGCCTATCCAGACATGATTGCTGAAGACAAAGTGGGTGCATAAGCAAATGTGGTGAAGAAGGTTGATGGTGCCGACTATCAAAAGATATAGCATCTGGGGTCCTATAGGCTTGAAGATAAACAAGCGGCCATCTGAGAAACAACAGAGCCCACATGGAAGAAGCACACCACCCAGTGAGATCAAGGGGTGTTAAAAGGCTCAGGTATCAGGCATCAAAGAGGAAAAAAACCCATAGCATTGTGAATGAGGGGAGTGCAAGTGGGGAGCCAGGGCCCATCTGTGGACAATTAGATCCCCTTTCAGAAGGACCATGGGGAAGAGACGAGCCAGTCAGGGTACAGTGTAGCAATGATGAAACATACAATTTCCCTCTAGTTCCTGAATGCTTCATCCCCCACAGCCCCCTCCCCACTATCATGATCCCAATTCTACTTACAAATCCAGCTGGACCAGAGGATGTACACTGGTACAGATAGGAACTGGAACACAGGGAAGCCAGGACAGATGAACCCCTCAGGTCCAGTGGTGAGAGTGGTGATGCCGGAAGGGTGGAGGGAAGGTGAGGGCGAAAGGAAGAACAGATTACAAGGATCTACATAAACCTCCTCCCTGGGGGACAAACAGCAGAGAAGGGGTTGAAGGGAGATGGCAGACGGTATAATATATGACCAAATAATTTATAAATTATCAAGGTTTCCAAGGAAGGGGTGAGCAGGGAGGGAGGGGGCGAAATGAGGAGCTGATACCAAGGGCTCAAGTAGAAAGCAAATGTTTTGAGAATGAGGAGGGAAACAAACATACACAAGTGCTTGAAAAAATGGATGGATGTATGGATTGTGATAAGAGTTTGATGAGCCCCCAATAAAATGATTTTTAAAAAAGTATGTGCCAATGAAGCTATTGAAAAAATCATATGATCATATAATTGATGAAGAAAAGCATTTCACAATATCCAATACCCATTTCTGTTAAGAAAGAACACTCAATACAATAGGAATATAAGGTAAATTCCTCAACATAATAAACCTATATACGAAAACCTAATGGTCAATATCTCTCCCAATGAGGAAAAACAAAACAAAAACCTTTAAACATTTTCCCAGAAAATGGGAATTGAACAAATGTGCCCATCATTGCCACTTCTATTCCGCATCATGCTTGAACTCTTAGCCAGAACCATTGGATAAGGAAAGAAATCAAGAGAATACAATTGGGCAGAGACAAAGTGAAACTCTCTATTTACAGATGATGAGATTTTCTACAGAAAAACACCCAAGAACTCCACCAAAGACTGTTGGAAAACAATTGAGAAATTTGGTAAAGTAGTAGGATATAAGAGTAACAAACAGAAATCAATTGGATTCGTGTGTACCAGTGAAGAGATCCAAACATACATTAAAAAAAAAAACAACCCTACAGTTAACAATAGCCAGAAAACAAATAAAACACTTAGGAATAACCTTACCAAAGACCTGTACAAAGAACACTACAGAACATTATTACAAACAAAAGAGACCTTCACAAATATCAGAATTTCCCGTGTTCACAAATTTTAAGACTTCATATTATGATAATGTCAGTGCTACCTAAAGCGATCTAGGCATACAACACAATTCAGATCCAAACCCCAACTTCATTCTTTAAAGAAATGGAAGAAAAATGATCAATTTCATGTGGAGAGGGAAGAGGAGCAGTATAAGCAAATAACTTAACAAAAGATGACAACGGTAGAAGGCTTGCACTACCCCATCTCAAAACCTACTGCACAACCACAGAAGTCAAAATAGTCAGATACTGGTGCAATAGTGCACACACAGACCAATGGAACAGAAAAGAAAACCCAGAAATAACTGCATCTACCAACACGCAGCATGTTTTTACAAAGGACCAACTAACATTAAATACTAAAGAGATACTCTTTTCAAGAAATGATGCTGGAAAACTGCATCTACATCTGCAGAAAAATGAAATAGGACTCATACCTCCCCTCATGCACAGAAATGAACTCCAGATGGATTATAGCCCTTAATGTAAACCTAGAGATAGAAGACTCATCAATGAAAAACTGAGAGAACCTTCTGAGCCCTCTGGCAGGGCATACACAGTCTACCAAATGCAGTAAAGGAAGCACACGCAGCAGGAAACAAAACAGCACTGGGACCGATTAAAAACAAAGCACATACGTGCATCAAGGGAAAGGAGTTTTGCTTGCTTAATGTATAATTAGTCATTAAATATTTTTTAGTATTTACATTCCTATGTAAATTCCTTTATATTCGTACTTCCATTTATGGTGAAAACACTCCAATTTAAATAGGAAGTCAAACAGTTTTATGGATTTGATTGTGGTCCCTGAAAAAAGATATGTTTAAGTCCTAAACTCTAAAAACTGTGAGTATGCTCTTGCTTAGAAAGTCTTTGAAGATGTTATCACATGCTATACAATTATACCTTGGTAATATGGGTCCTAATCTCACATGAGTGATGTCATTTTAAAAGACTTGGACAAGCACACGTAGAAGAGGGACAGAGGGGTGAGGAGTCACAAACTCAGGACTATCAAGAAACGCTGAGCTTGAGGTGACAGCGCAGGACCGTCTCTTAGAACGGATGGCGAACACAGCCCTGCCAACACTTTGAATCAAACTCACAGCTTCCAACCTTTGAGATAGTAAATTCATGCCCAATGAATGGCGCTTTAGACTAGCAGCTCTAACTCAGGAATACAATCAAGATCCCATCTACCCCTGAGCATACTACTTCGCGATAGAATTAGTACCAGCTATATTAAGTGGGCACACATAATTGACACTGTTAACAATAAAGTTAGATGGCTTGCTATCTACACCTAAGACTTCATAGTACATACCTTTTCAACTTTTCAGACTATTTTAGATTTTTTAAAAATGGAATGTAAATGGCCAACGTTGTCCCTATGTGGAAAAGTGGTTTTGACGTAACTGGATGTCAATAAGAGAGCAATGAGACCTGTACAACATGCTTAACGTCTTCTTCTTATGGGAATACATAGTCAGCAGAGTCTCATTTTGGATCTCTTTGCAGTTCAATTATGACAGGAAAACAAATTACATTATTAAGCCCCTACACGACCAGGAAAAGACTGCTTGAGGTAGCTGCTTCTTCTGAGTAACAGATGTCAAAGGGGGACATGTTCCTTTTGCAACATGGACGCTGCTTTCAAAGAAATTCAAGTGTCACATGCAGCAGAGATTGATATCTGTTTGTCCTCATCTGCTCAGTAAGTCTGACAACCGTGTCCTCTGGCATCAAAGCCAACACCCAGTTGGATTCCTAAAAGATTGTTATTGGCCGTGACATTGTTCAGATACTGAAACCTACAATGGGTTTTGCAGCAGTAAACAATTTCAGCTCATGGTGGCATTACCTTCAAAGTTTCCCTGAAAACATAACTCTCAACTATAATCAAATTATTACTTCATGTTCTTTTTCACTTTACGTATTGACACTAAAATACTTGATCTGCTTAATATGTCAGTCCATACTGTTGATAACATGATAGATTGGGTACATTATTCCAATATAACATGTGGTAATCTTTAAGATTATTTCAAGTGTGTGTTCTTAATTTTCTTAATGAGCCCCTATGCCTCATAGGAGCAACATGAATACACTTAAATTGCTTTTGGATGACCGAAGGCTTAACTATGATTGATTCATCTAGAGAACACCTTACTTTATTTCCACCAACTAGAACATACAAGAGTTGAGTGAACATAAATATGTAGGTCAGCAAATTGAAAATAAGATTCATATCAGTGACTTCTTCATATCAATGGCAAAGCCTAATCACAAGTACCGAAAAATGGAACTGGGTCAATACATTCAAAATCCAATTCATAACTTCGGTTGGATGTCATTTTGGTTGATATTAACCAAGAAAACATCAAAATATCCAGAAAGAACAAAAGATATGACTTGCATAGATTTCCGGGGCCCCCTGGTGGCAAATCTAGTTTGATCAGGAGTATTAACCAAATGTTGGTGGTTTGAATCCATCCTGCTATGCATTGGACGTCCTGGGGATCTGCTTTTATGCAGACCACTATGAACAAAACCCAAGAGAACAAGTTTTTCTACATAAGAATGTGGGACAACATGAATCAGAATCTACTAAAAGGCATCATCTTTGTTTTTTTCTTCTTTTCTTTTAGTTATTTACAAAGACTTGATGTTGAAAGTTTTAGATTTACGTAGAAGAAATATACTCACTCACATGAATACGGGAAAACTTTTATAATCCTTATTATATCTCCAGAAAATACAGAAGAATTAAGTATGTTCTGGCTCTTCTGAGTATGACAAGGAACTGGAAAACAAAGGAAGAAAAATGGGTTATAGCATGGTAGCTTTGAAACAAACAGGTAAAAAATGGCTAACAAGATAGCATCTTTTTTTTACAGATACGAGTGACTGGTAAGATGAATATAATTCTTTTAACAAATTGGACTTCTGAATTATACTGCCTCTCCATAATATTCAATTCAAAAATTGTAACTGACCTTCCTTGGAAAGAGATCTCTAAAAAAGAAGAGACTCCAAAATAAGAGGTCCAACATGATGTCACAACCTTCATGCCTTGGCAAAAATAAGTTAGAGTTGAATGAATGTCTTGTATCCTTTTCTCCGTCGGAGCATTCTTTTCCCAGTTTAGAATTATAGTGGAGAGGGGCACATTCTGCGCGGACAGCTCTTTTCTGACTTGGATTCTGACTCCTATCCCACTGCTCGGGTTGAAAAGCTCTTACAAGCATATCAGTGGGCCTCTCACTTCGATCCCAGTTTTCTTTAGAGTACCATCTAGGACACGTGGGAACAATGGAACTCAAGCCAGGAAATGGGGTGGTGGGTTTTGAGTTACTCCGTTTTTTCAATGCATTAATATATATTGAAGGGAAAAGGTATTACAACTGTAGGGAAGCATGTGGGGAGAGGGAAAAATGAATAATACACAAATAACAAGATCTGACACAAGATAAATCTATTAGGCTATTGAAACAAACAGTTAAAAAATGAGTCTGCATATTGGTGAAATATAAATCCATTCTTAATCTCAAATCCTTAGGCATCAGTTTAAAGTTTCCCTAGGATCCCCTAGATTTGCTTTCTTCTACTTCAATAAGTAGAAAAATGAGATTGTCTGATCCGGTCAAGATTTATGCTCTGGGAAATCCTAAATAAGTTTTCTATGGGCCATAAATGCTTCAATAGTAGTGAGTTTAGTTATTGGTTTTGTGTATATAGGGTTTATTTCAGGAGTAGGAGATAGAATCCAGTATCAATTTATTTTCCCTCTCAGCTCTCCAGTTCAATCCACGGTACTCAACAAATTTGTGCAAATTTTTTCATATCCAGATTGATATTCTTTTGATTTAGGATTTATCTGCCAATAAGTTTACTTTTAAGGCAATGGTTACACTTTGTTGGTTGAAATATAAAGTGAAATAGATAGTATAGTGAAATAGTTAGGTACTGATCTTCCATCACTGCGCCACTCAAAGACCACATGTCCTTCATTCGTTTGTTTATACTTCTTGTTAACATTTTATTTGCAAATATTTTTACCTCAATATATATTTCTAGAAAGCTAGTCAAGAATGCAGGAGTCCTGAGGTGCAGTAGCTAAGTGTTGGGTGGTTAAGCACAAGATTAATATGAGGGAGAAACAAGGATCCTTTCTAGTCCCATAGTGAGTTGTAGTCTCAAAAGCCAGTGTCCATTCTACCTGCTCCTATACCATCGCAATAGTTGGAATTGACTCGGGCAGTATGTGTGAGAGCAGAATGAATGTTCCATGATAGTAAAGGTAAGGGCATACTTTGCCCTCAACTCATTTAATATATTGGGCTATCGATTTTATTGATCATTTATCATCAATTAGATCTCTTCTTCAAATGATACAAGAATGTTTGTAAAAGGTGACATGTATTTCCCAATCACTTTATAATAGAGAGACCAGAAGAAAACAAGAACATACGTACATATGATAACCTTGGCATTCTAAGGGACAGATCAAAAGACAAAGAATTGGCTTAAACACCCTTTGGAATGGGAGACAGAATAAATACAGTGACGGATTAAAGAGATGAGGTGTGGTCTGATGGTATATCTGAACATTTTGGGGCACACAAACCAGCACAAGTGCATGATGAAGAGCCAACTTAATGGAAAACATATTGAGACAAAGACCCAGTATGGGCAGATCACGAGTGAATCAAGGTGAACAAAATTCTAACTTGACCTGGGAATGGAAAGTGCAGTGAAGCAAGCTAGATACTAGTGGGATATGCAGCAGCATAACCAGGAAGGGGTCAGTGAATGGGAATGAAATGACTCATTAGGAGAGAATCCTCATCTTATGTATTGATGGACCAGGAGGAAAGGCGATAGAGAAGCGGTTGGAAATTCTAGACTGTGAGTACGCCCCACCCATGACTGAGACTGAGCAGAAGTATACTGGGTCGGCACCTTTGAATGAGACCAGAGAAATGCTTTGCCTTGCTTCCCCCTACATAAGTTTCAGTTCCCAGGGTGAGGATCCTCCTCCCCTCCCTGACCCAGTGACTATTGACACATAGCCATTTCACATCCACCCAATTGGCTCAGGCTACCTACCACCATGAGAGGCTACATGCTGTACTAAGAAAGAGGTTGAAAAATTAAAAGTTAGAAAACGAGAAAAATAGCCAAGCTGACTGAGGTGAGCTCCTGAGGTTTTCTGGTGATTGACAGGATAAAGAGACTTCAAATCTATGGTGTTAGTCACTACCTTCAAATTGCATACACAAGGGACCATTAATCAAGCTCCTGCTCCACCCATAGGTACGCGGACCTGCAGATAGCATGACAGGAAGCATTGAACTACATCTTCATTTTAATGTTCACTTTAGAATTGTGTTTGTTTTTGATTTTCCTATTCTTTTCCCAACTTTTTTTATTATTTAACCTCTCCCTCTTTTCCCGCCTCTTTTTTCCTCACAATTTTTCCCATGGTCTTTTCTTTATTTGTCCCATCTGATGAGAGGAGGACATTGGCATCTCATTTACATTACAACTACCACCTATGATGCTACTTAACGAATCATATTTCTAGTATTCTCTGCTTTCAACCAAGATCTGGCTGATGTGAGCAATGATATCCCTTGTCCAGATACTCTTCTGAATCCAGCCTGAACCTTTGTGAGCTCCCTGCCAACCTACAACTGTAACCATTGTTGGAAGATCTTCAGTGAAAATTAACTGACATGTCATATCAGTGATATTGTTCTATAATTTGACCATTCTGTTGGGTCGCCATTCTGTGGAATGGGTACACATATGTGTATCTTGAGGTCAGTTGACCAAGTAGCTGTCATCAAATTTCCTGGCATAGATAAGTGCTTCCAGTGATTCATCAGCTTATTGAAACATCTCAATGAGACTCTTTCAGTCCCTGGAGACTTATTTTTGGCTAATGCTTCAAGAGTAGCTCAAATTTCTTTCTTTACTTCATGGGCTTTTTCTCATGTGCTACTTCCTAAAAGGGCGAAGTAGGTTAGTACATTTTGATACAGTGATTGTGCATTCTTTCCATCTTCTGTTGATGGAAGTCAGGAAGGGATAGAAAAGAAAGATGAATGGAAATATAAACACCAGAATGAAGTGGGTGGGAAGAAAACTCACTCACTCTTACTTGTGGATCAATGTCTTCAAACAAAATAAAATGTGTATGACTGATAACTGGAAAACTGTTTTTTTTTTTCATAAGCGTTCCTCAATTCGCATCAAGAGATTTCGATTTCTTTTTCTGAAGTGCTTGTGAAAATGAATAGCAGTCTTTTCAAGGAATCGTGTTGACATTCTGTGTTAATTATTGAGATGCTAATAAAAAAGTTGGAAGTTCAAATCCACAAACCAGTTCATGGGAGAATAAGGAGGCTGACTATTCTTATTAATATTTATAGGAAGCAGATCTCTTCTGTGCTATGAAGTCACTATGGATCAGAATCAGTTTGAGGGCATGGAGGAGTTGAATATTTGGAACAACAGAGTATAAGTTTAATTCTTTTTAAAATAAACATAGCATTATCATCCTAAGTATATTCCAATGGCTGATATAATTGAAATAAATGCAGCTAAGAGAAAAAACACAATGCCTTATTTTAAAAACACTGCTTATAAGTCATGCAAAAATAGTGTAAATTATTAATATATTTCTGAGGGTTTTGTTTATTTTTTTTTACTTATTACTATTTTAATTTTAAGTACGCAGAGTTGGTATCGTTTCTTCTGTTGGGTTGCTGTCTTGGAAAATTCAATCAATGATCACTTTGTGCAGTTGGATGAAGCCAACATCGTTCACATCCTGAGAGAAACTCTGGCGATCCAGGGCGAGGGCATGTTTCTGCATCAGACTGCGGGTTTGAGCACACAGAGCAAGAATTTTCGAGGGAGGCTCCACTAGAACTGCTGGCCACTCATCTTGATCTCAGAGTGGCTCCCAGGCAAATGGCATATTCCTAGGTTTTGTTTCTAATAAGTATAAAAGCAGTTCTATGCAGTTTTGTGTCATTTTTTTATCCAGCATTTTTAGAGGGGTCAGCTTAAATTTATCGTGCATTATCGTGCACAGCTGTATCACGTCCTCTGTGTGTGTCTTTAAGATCTTGATATTTTTATGTATTCATTAGATTTAATTTTTTTCATCAAACGAAGGAGAAAATAATGAGGTTCAATTGGGACATATCTTCACTTAGTTTAGTATATAAATAATCTCATTTAAGTATAATTTTGCAAGTATTCAATCTGACCATTTCATCTTTGGTTAAAATTCCCTTGTTTGGGAAAATCCTAAATTGACATACTCAACAAAAACATGCATTACAATACATTCTTATTAATTTTAAGTAAGCTTGGCTGTGTATTCTAAGGGAGTCTTTGCACGATTCAGCTCACTCTCTCTCCAAGCAGTGATGTTGACACTGTGCCCTGTGGGCGAAGGCCTCCCCACAGGAAACTGTACTTTCCTGCTTCCTCCACAACTGGCAGAGACCTGGCTATGGGACAGAGCCCCCTCACTTTATGTTCACAGATCAAATTAGAAAAACAGACAGAATATTGCTGAAAATTCTTTTTTGGATTAATCATGTACATTTGACATGCAAAAAAGAAAGAAAGAAAAGCAGTGAATTTTTCACATGACCAAAGGTAAGCTCTGAAGAAGATATGGTAGTTTCAGCTGACAAGAAGAGTATGCAATTATTGGGTGCCAGTTTTATACCAACAGTAATAGTTTCTTTGAAATCATGCCATGCATGTTTCTTGTCCTGTTTATAGATTGCAAACCCAAGGCATACATAGGTGTAGAGAATTTTCTGAGTGCTAGCTACCAAGAGATCCCTAATTTGAGTTTTCTGTGTTTGATACAAAGGCAGGTTTCTTGAAGTATACTGATGTGCCCCTGACGAACCTAAAGCATTTATCATGTTGTAACCCTAACGAGAACCCAAAGTGCAAGGTTGGTGGCCTTTGATTGGAACAGGAACAGAAAAAGAGTGTAGATTTTATGGCATACACGGGTCCAGTAGCAAAGCTACAAATTTGGTGCCAGCAACTTTCTTATGCACCATGTCATAGAACATATATTAGGATGTTTTGAAAAATATTTTATTCCCCCATCTAAACTCCTTGGATTAATTGGTTAAAAAAAACTCTATAAAAATGACTGGATCCATGTTTTCACCATCTAGCCCACCATTTCAAGAGGATCTTGGTGAGGATTTTGCAAAAGCATTCTAAGAACTGCAAAAGATTCCAAGAACTGCAGAATAACTTGTATCAGGCCAACCCTGAAGAAAGCAAGAAATACATGCTCGGCAAAAATAACAGACAGTGATTTGAAGCTCCTGAAGACTAAACAAAACTGGGCCAAAGTGAATGAGGTTTTGCTCTTCAGTGAAAGAATGGCAGTGGTGAGATCCTCTGTTGTATTGCGCTTTGCACTGAGGGCATTCCAGTTTCCACAGGGTACCAGCCACAGCCCCTTTGGCATGGAGCATCAAGGCATACATTTGGGGCTGCCAGCAGGACTCCAATTTGTGGGAATAACTCTCAGAAAGAAGGTTAGCCACAGAAGGACCAAAGCCAAAAATCTACAAATAAACTCCTCTGAATTTCTTGATGACGCCTGAACTGAGTATGTACAGAGGAAAATCCGGTATCCCAGCAATAACCAACTAGAAAGTAAAGATACAACACATTTACTTTCTCAGCTGTCTATTGAAAGAAGAGGAAATTTCAAGTTTGAGTCTCACTATGTAAAGGATCTTGGAAAAATCTCAAGGTTTTCGTTAAAGTAAAAGGATGACCATACTTTAGAAAAAGGCCTTGTCCCAGGATTAAGAGATTAGACCTAAAAGTAAAAGCAAATCTGAGACATCAGTACCTTTAATATGGCAGGAAGTAGTTACCTGTTGGGTCATGAGCTGGATTAACTGCTACCTACTGTTTCAGTGGGGGGAATCGACTAGATGCTTCTTGGAGACAGTTGAGACTGTCTGCTCCCACACAGAATTAAAGCCTCTGGGGCAGTTTACTCTGCACTGTAGGCTCACAATGAAGCAGACACTACTGCATGGCAATTAGCTTGTTTTCATTTTCAACTTAATAAGGCAAGGGACAGAAATACATGACTACCAGTTTGGGGGAAAAAAGAAGCAAGTTTTGATTCTTTATTGTTAAATAGCATGACACTGATATTTTAAAATTGTAAAGAATCATTCAACTAACAATGAATTTCCTAAAGTATCATAATACAAAGTAATACATAAGGTCATTCAAAAGTTCGTGTCAAATGGAATTAAAAGGCAATAGAATTTTTCCATGTACTTCTTAATATTCCCTTATTTATATATTTTTGATTGCTTTTCTGTACTCTAGTGGTAAACAACTAGATAATAAAATAAAAAATTCATTTATAATTATAAAACAAAATAATTTGCTACAGCTATAACAAATTTCTTTTTTTTTTTTTTTTACAAAGAATCAACTTTATTGGACATTTAGGGTCAGTTTCTCTTCTTGCCCTTGCCCGTGACCTTGGCTGGGGCATATAACAAATTTCTTAAGAGTGATATAAAACATTGCTGCAAGAAATTCAGCAAGACCTACTTATGAGACATACACTATGAAGATAAATAGGAAGAGCTTATACTGTTGAAATGTCGAATCTCTTCAAGTCGATCTATAGGCTCAATGCAATGTTATTCAAATTGAAAGAAATTTTGTAGAATCTTTCAAACAGACTCTAAAAATGTTAAGGAAAAGCAAAAGCTCTAAAATAGCCTAAATATATTGGACAGGAAGTACAAATTTGGACAATTCACATTAGCAACTTCAAGATTCCTCTAGGACCATAGCAATGTAGACATGCGAACATAGAAAAAAAATCAATACTTGAATCTTTACTATGGGGAAAAAATCATAAAACAGAGGAGTTATCCCAAAATAGACACAAACATTATATCAAGTGACTTTTAATGAATATGCAGAGACTATTCAATGGGAGTAGGAAAAGTTGTGTTTTAGATATTATGATTGGTCAACTGTATTAATGCGTGGGAAAACAATAAACAAGATTATGTCCTTCAAAAAAGAAAATGAGATCATTTACATGATGTCAATTCTGACTCACAGCGACCCAGTGCAGGGTTTCAGAGTGTTGCTAGCATTTGCCGGAGCAGCCAGCCTCGTCTTCCAATGGAACTTTACGCTCCAAAGACAAATGGAAACATGGAAGTTCATATGGGCCATAACTTTGAAAAAAAAACCAAAATTTCAAAGCTTTTGGAAGAAAGCACAGGAGATGGTAATACTATGCACTGACTTGGGGTAGCTAAAAATTTTCAGAGAGTACTGAGTGCAGCAGTGTACAAAAACAATGTTTACTTTTTAAAAATTTTCTTTTCAGCACATGGACTATTAAGATAATAAAAAGGCAAGTCATAATCTGCAAGAAAATATCCAATACATTATCTGAAAATGAAGGTGTATCCAGAATATAAGAAGATAAACCAAAAGGTAGTGCTGTTAGGGTTTTAATTCATTCATGCACAAATTTATTATAAATAAAACATTTCAAACATATCTCTGCAATCATTGGATAGCTGCATAAAAATTATTTCACTAATGTATTTGTCTTATTCTCTTTTGAAGAGGAAAGATGAGTTTCTAATCCCATAAAAAGTTCGTCTCAGAAACCTGCAAAGGCAGATCTCCACTCTGACCTGCCTCATTACTTTGATTCATTAGTGAATGAGTCAGAATCAACTCAATAGCAGTGAAAGTTTTGGTCACATAAAGGTGCTTCTAAAGAAAAAAAGGATACATATTTGTGTTATGAAAAAATTGTTTTGATGTCAAGGCTAGTATCAAATTTTTAACAAAAGTAAAGTGCGCATCCTACCAAGTCATCGCAGTTCAGGACAAGTCTACAAGAATGTTACCCTATGGAGGGTTGAGGGGGGTGGAAGAAGGGTTCTTTCAAATGGATCAAACATTTCTTTAAAAGTCAGGAAAACTTCAAAGACAAAATTCAAGGCACAGACGTGAGCTTAGTGATATCACAATTGGTTTTTGAAATTCCAAAATGACAATTTTGATGTCGCTTTTCAGAAATTACAGGACTTATGATGAAACTTTAAGAAAATTACAAACTACGAAGGTGAGAAAAAGACAAGGAGATTTGCACCAAGAGATTTTTTTCCTCCCCAATCAAGCAATGCACCTCCACATTATTGGAGGTAGGAATTGGCGTCCAATCAGAAGTTCCTCTGAAGAATGATAGAACCTGCCTGGAAGGAGGCAGAGGGAGAATGCTTCTTTTTTTTTTTTTAATTTTAACAATTTATTGGGGCTCATACAATTCTTTTCACAGTTCATATATATACATACATCAATTGTATAAAGCACATCTGTACAGTCTTTGCCCTAATCATTTTTTTCTCTTTTCTTCTTTTACATTTTATTAGGGACTCATACAACTCTTACCACAATCCATACATATACATACATCAATTGTATAAAGCACATCCATACATTCCCTGCCCCAATCATTCTCAAGGCATTTGCTCTCCACTTAAGCCCCTTGCATCAGGTCCTCTTTTTTTTTCCCCTCCTCCCTCCCCATAAAGACCAGTTTACTCTGAACATGTTATCAGCAGGGATTCGTTACCTAGCAAGGACACCATGCTCAGAAGGGCAGAAGGTAAGAGTGTAAAGAAGCCCCTCAGTGACATGATGTGACACAGCGGCTGCACCCATGGCCTCCAATGCAGCAGAATGATTATGAATATGAATGAGGACAGGGAATGCCGCTTGCTGCTTTACATAGGGTTGCTAGCAATCACATGCAACTGACTCCCAATGCAATTAGGAGAAAACAAAAGAAACACATTACTATTTGCTAAATGTTACCTTTTGTAAAAATAGTCTTATCTTAGTGTCACAGATGTGATCTCATTTGTTTTTCATTTACTACTTAATGTTATGAAACATTCATTCTACAAGTATATGCAGTTGTAAAAATAATATCACCATTAAAATGCTGCTCTGATTTCACAAAGCATATTTTAGTGTTTGTTATGGAACTTAATATAATATTAACTTTATACCCTGTGAAATGGATATCTTTAGATTGATTTTTATAATCAATAAAGGGATAATTAGGCTATCATATTTTTTTCTCTGTTAGGTCATATAGATTAGTTAACATAACTGTCTACAGATAAAATGTCTTACACACTATTTTGGCAAGAAGTCACTGGGGACTTAAAGCTTACATGCAGCTCTATGAGATGTAATCGTTGTCTTTCCTCAGCTGGAGTGAAGAGACGCTGAAGAAAATCAAAATCTGAAAGGGACGATGAATCCAGAGGTGAAGAGATCATTCAGACCACAGCCACCTCAACCCTAAGGCAAGAATTCGATGGCAGCTGACTGGCTTTATGGAGGATTCTCAGCATATTCACGAAAGAAAATCCTGACTAGATACAAGAGATAAAAATGGAGAAGAAAATTTAGAACTGTATGTAAGACTAGGCTTACTAGTCTGACTGACAGTGGAGGCACCCCTGAGACCACGGACCTTAGCCACCCTTCAAACTTGAAATGGAATCCACTCACAGGGATCATTTTTCAGAAAGATCTTAAAATGAATAGCTATACCTGTGTGGAGGCACGCCACAGAACAATCCACCATAGGAGATCCAAAGGACAGCATTCAGAACAAAACAAAATTCAGAAGGTAGGACAATTTAGGAAAGGACTGATGGGAGGAAGCGGGAAGAAGGCTGATTTATTGAGAAGATTGCCACTACTGTCATGCAATAGGTGCATAAATTGTGAAATGGGAAACTAATTGGCTCAATAAACTTTTGCCCAAACCGCAATAAAATGTTCAGGGAATTTTTTTTTTTAGCCTTTGGCACAATAGCTACTTTTTAATATTGCAACAAATATGGTGTTTCTTGTAATTTATCACGAGCCAATAGAAAAACACAGTCAAAATACATGTGTGTAAAGTGAGAATCACAGTTGGCAGGATATTTTTACAGAGGCGTTTTTTGCTGGGGATAGAAGGTTTTGAAGATCCACTGGAGAAGCCTTTGAGCATTTTAAAGAAAATCAAAAAGTTACTGGTTTGAAGCTTCCAGTTGCTTCATGGGATAGAAATGTAGCAATCTTGGAAACTCTGTGAGGGCAGTTTTATCCTGTACTCTGGTTTGGAATGGACTTGATGGCAAAAGATAGACTATACAGACATCTACTAAAATATCTTTGAAAAACTATGATGTGACCATTTCATCACTTTCGGGAAGAGGAGGCTTATTATATCAGAGGCAAGTCATTACACTCCTTTATTTTAAAGACTCTGTCATAGAAGAATGAGCTTACATAGAAAGGTAGATGTCTACCTTTCTTTAATTTTCCTGATGGTTAATAAAACTATCAGCTAATATGCAGTATTTTAGCATAAATTTGACTCTTATTTTAAATTACAACCTGTCCAAAATTAAAGGCTACCTACCATCTCCCTGCATTTTCTTTGCTCCAAGAATATTTTACGTAAATTTTGTTGCCCCAGCCCATGCAGCCCTCTCTCTCTGTCTCTATTTTTTTATTTCTACAACAAATAATCCTACTTGTGTTGTCTAAAATGTATATATTTTTTTATGTTGTCTCTGATGATTAGAAACTATAGTAATCATACAGAAAGCCTTTCTTTGTTAGTTGTGTAATGGACATACTATGATATACAAGGTAGAAAATATAGCAATATCATTGTTGTTTCCTCCTCAAAAATAGGTAAGTCAATGAATGGACAATTAATGCAGGGCTCCTACAAAACTAATTTCTCTTAGAAGGATTAGGACAAGGTTGATGTCACTAAAGTGAAAGCTAAATATGTCCAAAATATCTCACTTTAAAAAACATGCAATCATACGACTCCATCATCCTTTGCCTTCATCATCAACCCGTCTGTCAGTTTCTCTTTCCCATCCAGAGCTTAAAATTCACTGTGACATCTTACAGAACTCACAAACTGTCAGGAATGGCTCACGTGCTTGTGGAGGCTCACGAGTTTCAAATTTGAAGGCTCGGAGTTTTCTGCTCATTTACTTCATCTTGGGTTGTTGACTCACATGCCTGTGGAAACGGGTGCTTCAGAGAAGGCAGATAATTGCTTTTCATTCAAGTATCACGTGCGAGAGGTCATACAAGATCCAGAGCAAGAGAGCAAAATCTTTCAAAGTTGCTTGGTGAAGGTTAAGATGGCTGCATCCGGTGTCGATGCTTTACTTGACTTCTGACTCTTGGTTCCCCCCTGAGTGACTCAGTGAACGGGTTCACTCAGAAAGTGGTGGTTCACAAACATAGTGTCTCTCACACATTCAGTGCTTTTATAAAGGGGGAGGAGGTTATCTTATGACATCAAGAGTTTAGGTAGATGACTCATCGATCACTGTTGCACAGACTAGGAAGGCCACATTTAGTTTCAGCCCATTCTGTGACTTCATCTTCCTACGTTTTCCAGCTTTTCAGGTGGCTGGCAGTTTGGGTTAGGGGACTCAACATATATCTTGAGCCTGTCTCATAAGTATACTAGATAAATCAGTCCCCAAGTCCAACCAAAATCACCCATGTAGTTATCTAACATTTACAATAAATCACAGAATGGAAGACATGGGTTAGAAGGGCTATATTATGTAATTAACTACGTTGTGATTACTTAACTGAATGGAATAAAATATTGAAAATAATTTTAAAATTACGTTTATTTTTTTCTCTAAGGTATATGAAATAATCAGGTTGACAAATGTTTGGCTGACTTTTTTTTAAGTTTCTGGTTATCTTATTCACACAAACACATAATTAAAAAGATAAAATTGTGTAACTGAAATTGGCAGGGGTGATTGGAGAGTTTTGACCAGCCATTAAAATCTATTTTCAGATTGATCTTACCAATTTTGTACAGATTAATTAGATAAGAAATGTATTGCAATAGAAAAATAATAAGAGATACATAAAGATCTAAATGAAATGTTCAACTTTAATACAAAATGGATGAATGCATTTTAATCAAATGCAAATGAAAAATTTAACTACCATATTTTAAAAAGGCATTCATTTTGTGTAACTAGTGATTTACTATGGTCAATCCATAAAATGACTCTGTTCTGAAAGGCAATTTGGCAAAAGACTACAGATGTCTGAGAATTCCTCATATTCATAAGTAATTTGCTTCACTGTGAATTTATTTATATGATAATAAAATATGCCAAGAGACATTTCTATATAAAGAAATTATGTTTTTGTTGCAAAAGGAATGGATATTATGCACATGTCAAATGAAAAAGTGAACGGTAGCTAAGAAATGTTCAACACATGTGTTTCATACAGTGGATTTTACATATCCATTTTCTGTACAATATTTCAAGACATCTGATATACTCATAAGACATTTTTAAGGAAAAACTTCAGGAAACAAAAAAAAGCAAACCTATTACATGGAGTTTTAAATATCTACTCAAGTGATGGTAATGAGTTGAGCTGCTCACCGAATGGTCAGCAGTTCGAAACCACCAGTCTCTTTTCTGGAGAAAGAAGAAGCTTTTCTTTAATAGACTCAGGAGAAGTTCTAGGCTGAATTATAAAGTGACTGAGGGTTTGAACTTATTCAATTGTAGTGAGTTAGTGATGTTGAAAAAGCTGGGATAAAATTGCAATATTAATTCAAATATACTTATTGTTTTGGCTAAAGGAAAAGAGTCAGGAAATTCCTGGGAAGTAAGAAGGATACAGAGCCAAGAGAAATGGATAACATAAGCACTAAATTAAAAGATAAGAACTATTGGACGTTGGTGATCATGCAAACCACACAGGAATGATAAAATTGAAATCTGACTCAAAACTGGGAGGATTTAACAATAACAATTGCTGCATTATTTTTCCACTGTCTCCTTTTCCCTGGGGACTGATTTTTCTTTTGCAATCTCTCTCCTTCAAGGGTCAAGATTTCTATATGCAACAGCCCATGTTGAATCCCCCAATTTTTAAAAAAACTTTAGAATTGGAACCTGAAAATTTAAACACTTAAGAACTGTTAAATGGTTTCTGACTTCCTAAGTGGAGACTTGACATTAAACTGAGAACAAGGATGTTTGTTTGTTTATTTTAAGATAATCACCTTAATTTCCTTTCGATTATGCAAGCTTCCCATTCTGGGATGTTAATTTCCCAGACACCTTGGCTCCAAGAACCAATGCTACTTAATGATTTAAAAAGGCTCTATTCATCAGTGGTTCATTTAGAAATTTTTCTTTTATAAGTATGGGTATAAATTGCACATTTGCTAAGTATCTATATTGATTCTTGGAATATGTATGTATTATGTGTTTTTAGTTTGGTCAATGAATAGTGAGAGCAACTCTTGCTGGTTAAGAGAAATTAAGAAGGAAAAAAAAGGATCTTGAGTGGGACTGGCTAAAATCTCCTATAGAGGCTGTAATGGAAGACCCATGCATGACACTATCTGAAATAACTCAAAATGACTCATGAACTGATATAATATCTGTGTGTTCTAAAGGAATTGACTCCTGATGTCTTAGCACAAGGGCAGATACTGTAAATAGAGGGCTCTGTTTCCATGAAAAGAGTTGGAATTCTCAAATCAGGTCATCTTCAAAACAGCTAAACTCGAAGAAGAACAAAAAAAAACGAGAAGCTTAGCTTAGCTGTGGAAAGGGGGAACGGCCTTGAAGAAGTGACTTATTTTGACTTTTGGGGGAGTTCAAGGACTGAGTGTCAAGTAAATGAGCATCCAGAATATACTCACTGAGGAAAAGTAAGCAAGATCCTTGAACATGTAGGAGAAGTGGAGCCCAGTTGCAGGAGAACTCCTGCTGCACAGGAGCTGCCGTGAGTTGGTCTTCTCCCGAGTGTTTGTGCCGCTGTTCTTGCTCCCTAGCCTACGATTTTCAAAATTGCATTTAGTCACATGGGAAAGCCAACTTTACCTATGGTACCTAGAAACTTCTTTTGAAGACAATTGCAAAAAAGACTTTATCTCATAAACAGAGACAATGTGACTAAAGAACAAAGGAGTCAAGAAAATCAAGAGTCTAAATTGGTCTCTGAATTTATAAATATTAATGTCCTTCACCAAGGCTCTTTATGAATGAGTCTCAATGCTCCTCTAAATTTAAGATGATGGCATTTAGCATCAAGCCCTCAAATTAGTATTTTCTCCCTTATTGTATTTTATGTATCCAAATCATTAGTTTTACTTTGAATAAAATTTTGAATCATCATCATTATTATCATTATTTTTGAAATCATGTTGTACTGAATTATAGATATCTGGGTTAAAAATATTTCTCTTTCCAATGAGAAGGTTGTGACTCCAGCTTCAGAAATCCCAGAAGCCTTGTCCCAATACTTGATGGCCACAGATGCCATAGACTTACCCCTTGAGCATGAGGTAATTCTGCTTTCCAATCTCCAAGAAGCTTCCTGTGTCATGCTTAATGAACTGACCCTTGCAGTGAAAGAAAGTGGGGTTCTGGAGTGCCCCAAGACACTCAGCCCTAAACTAGGTATGTCAAGTTTCTTCGACTTCTTGCTTCCACTTTCTTTCTAATCCCAAAAAGGGAAGATTGTGCAATTGAACCATTCATGCAACCCATGGTAGTAAGAATCTGCAAGCCTGCCGTTCTAGTGCTCTGGATGCCTCACTAACTGGCTGAGTAAGAAATTAGTCTAGGAAAGCTATGGAAGGATTTGTGTTTCCTAAATATATGTGTTGTAAATGTTAACCAGTGAGAGCCCTGAATTCAGACTTCTCTCTTCCTAAACTGTGAAAGAACAAATGTATTTGTTAAATCCTCTAGATTCTGCAGCACTAGATAACTAAGACAGAGGCTCATGCTGGCATGATCAGCCCACAACCTGAGTCACCTCATTTCTTCAGACTACTGAGCTTAGGCTGTACCTCCCATGAATAAAGCACTCCACTCATTTGAAAAATTTCAGTCTTTAGAAGTTACTTCTCAGAAGCTGGAAGCAAAAGGCAATTGCTAACATAAAGTTAATTTTTCAGGCAAAATTATGAATAGCTTAATTTCTCCATCTTTTTCTGCAATGAACTGACAAATATGTTTATTCAAATGTATGTATCAGTCGGGGTTTACTTTAGAAAACAGTAACCACATTAATCATTTTATGAAAAATAGATTTGATATTGATATGAGGTATAATGTATCATGGGATATGTAGCCAAAATATACCTTATCTTAGATGCAAGAATGGCAAGACTTCATCTCACTAATTTGGACATGTCAGGTGGGGCAAGTACTAGACTAAGTGTGAATCTTGGTAAATTATAACACACTAAAATGAAGACTTTCAGGAAGATGGGTTGACATATTGGCTGCAACAATGGGATTAAATAAAACACAATTAAAAGGAAAACAGAGGCCCAGGTCCCTATGGATCAGCACCAACCAGAAAGAAACTAGTAAGAACAGGTGTAATAACAGTACTATCAAATTGAAAGAGTTGGAAGACAAGGTCTAAAGCTAATGGACCAGGAGACACAGCCTCTCAACATAATTACTACCCTTATACATTTATTACATTTATACACTAGAAAGCTGTAAAACAACTAATTCTCAATGTCCCATTCTAAAAGTAAGCGAGGTTCATAGGTCTTCTACTTCACACCTAAGATTGCTGCAGAATGAGCCATGTTACTTCTGGGCCTCCCTAACCAAAAGCAGTATTGAGAAGTTGCAAGAATATTTTTCTTTGCCTCTTATCTGCCTTTCAAGCTTGTTTGACAATCTCATATTATATGATCTCAATTCACCTTCGTTGCTTAAGCTTCAAAGACTTCTTGAAAATGCAGTTTAGATCTGTATAACTGTCCTAAGCCTTCCAGTTCTTTCCTCGATTTCCTTTTACTTTCCTCCCACCCCACTATCACGTTTGGCCTTCATTCAGGTTTTGGTAATTCCTCTCAGCTACATTGCCCTTGCTTGAGTGCCCCCAAGCATCACTTTTAGGTCACTTATTTTTCCCTTGTCCCTGGGTTTGTTAGCATCCCCCTCCTTTTCCTCTCTTTCTCCCTCTCCCGTGTCCCCCCACGCCCCAGAACTGTCGGTCCCATCGTTCTCTCCTCTGGATTGTTCATCCAGCCTATTATTGTCTATTCATGTCCAAGTAGACATGCATAGGCAATAATATGCTCAAAAACAAACCAGAACAAAGCATAACACAAACAGAAAGTAAAAATAAATCAACAACAGCTAATACAACAAAGCAAAACAAATAAATAAAGAGAAAAAGTGAAACCAACAGTAAAAACTGACAAGTTCCAGGTCTGTCCATTGACCTTTATGAGTGTTTTCCAGTAGAGTCTGTTGGGGTGCCACGCCCTGGCCCCCAAGTCCACCTTTGGCATTGCTGGGGGGCTTCATTGCTTTGCTCCCCTTGCTGCTCCACTGTACACCCTTAGTGTTTCACCCCAATGTGGTGGGGTCAGATCAAGCACATCTCCCACATCGTGTCCCCAGTGCTGTTTCCCTTAGCACTAAGGGTCAGTGAGGGACATGTCATCCTGTCTTGTGATGGCCCTGTGATCCCCTCTGTGCCTTGGCTGCTCTGAGCCAGAATATTGTCCTTAGGACTTGGTGGGCTGGGGTGTGTTCCACTCTCTCCTTCCCTCTTTATTTGCTCGTGATCAGATGTGCCCCACTTCCTGAGCTGCAGGTTCAGTGCTGTCCTCTGAAGTGCATTCCTCTGGGGTGGGGGGTGGGTAGTGCTCATGTAGTCAGAATTGAGGTCCAAGTCCTGCTGTCCTGCTGATCTCTCTATAGGTTTTCTGGTTCATGCCTGTATGTTGCATTCACGTCTTGGTTCTCCTGGTTGAGATCTGCTCCCCCTTCCATCTCCTGAGGAGATATAAACAATACGTTCCTCTTGGCTGAGTTAGTGTCCTGTCCCCTGCCACCCCTGTCTCTTTCTCGCTCTCTTTTTTAATCTCCCTTCTTATTATTTGACGGCCATATGTATCACTGGGTTGGGTTTGACACCTGCCATAGCACCTGGACCTCACTCCAGGCACGTATACATTTATTAGCATTTCCCTTATGCCCATTTTTGATTTTTTTCTTTGCTTATCTCAGCAGACTCATGTTGTACTTGTCCTTTTGTGCTTGCTTTATAATGCTTAGCACAATTTCCTCCATTTCTTCCTTTGTGGTGATATGTTTCATGTGTTCACCACTGCTTTTTAGGGTTGCGTAGAACTCCATTGTATGTATGTATGTATCACAATTTGTATTTCATTCATCCATTGATGAATGGACACATATACCCAGGCGAGGGATTGCTGGGTCATATGGTAGCTCAATCTCTGTTTTAGATATTGCCAGATCTATTTCCATAGTGGCTGTACATGCCTACAGGTCCGCCAGCAGTGGATGAAAATTTCTATCTTACCACAGCCCCTCCAACACTTGTAGCTTTCTGATTTTTTGAATTGGGCTATCTTTGAGGGTGTTAGGTGGTATCAATCATTTTTCATTGTCTGAGTATCTTTCATTACAACAGTACCACACTGTTTTGATCACTGTGGTTGTATAATATATGCCAAATGTCAGGTAAAGCAAGCCCTCCAACTTTGTCCTTCTTCTTGAGGAGCTCTCTGATAATTCTGGGCTTCTTCTCTCTCTCTAGGAAGTTGCTAATCGGTTTTTACAATTCTTTGAAGAAAGATTATGGTAATCATATCATGATAGCATTGAAATGATATAGTGCCTTGGGCAGAACGGACATCTTTACTATGTTGAGTTTTCTGATTCACAAGCATGGAATAGCCTTTCATTTGTTATGGTCACTCTTGGTTTCTTTTAATAGTGTTCTGTAGTTTTCCTTGAACAGATCAGTTTTTGTTCTTGTTTTTAGCCAGGTTTATCTCTAGATATTTCAATTTGTGTTTGGCTATTGTATAGGGTACTACCTTTTTGATCCCCTCTTCTATGGTCTTGTCCAATGTATAAAGCAGTTCAATCGACTTATGTTTGTTGAACTTGTATCCTGCCACTCTGGCCATGACATTTTAATGGCCTCATATGCATGTGAAAGTTGGACATTGAATAGAGAAGACTAAAAAAGAATTGATCCATTAGAATTGTGGTGCTGGCGAGGAATATTGACAGTACCATGGACTGTTGAAAGGACAAACAAATCTTCCTTGGAAGAAGTAAGGCCTGAGTGCATGCTCCTTAGGAGCAAGAAGAGAGAGACTTCATCTTATGTACTTTGGTCATTTTGTCAATAGAGACTACTCCCTGGAGAAGGACATCATGTCAGTAAAGTAAAGGGGCAGCAAAAAAGAGGAAGGCTTTAAAGGAGAGAGACTGAAACTGTGGCTGCAACAATGAGGTGATTATTTGGATGGCACAGAACCAAGCAATGTTTTATTCTGTTGGGCATATGATCACTATGAATAAGAACCAACATGGCACTTAACAACAACAAGAAAGAACATAACGTGAATGCTCACAAATGCATACCTGATTATTTGGCAGGGCACCCGATATGCTACATTTTAATAAGCCCTTGTACTTTAGACATCATAAAATTTATAGGCTTTTGGTATATACACATATTAAAACAAAGCTATCTTCCAAATCTAATACGAGTGCAAGCTATAATAGTCTAACATAATTTTGCATATTTTTCTTTTGGAAGCTATTATCATATTTAAGTTATTATTTGTTTTTAAACTTTGAGGTACTATCATACAACCTTGAGAATTCATGTGGAATGAAATATAATTTGCCTTTCTTATATTTTAAAATGTAATACACTTTGTATGTTTATTGCACAAAATGAATTCTCTTGAATTTTTCTTGAATTTGTTCTGTAAGCTCTATCACGGGGGCTTTGGCAGCATGCTATATGAAGTTGCAATGCATAGACAAATCCAAATAGGCTATTTCTTCTATACATTAGATGTATATTCTGCATTACATGTTTGTTGTAACACCATTTATGTGGTTAAATATTAAGATACTAATATTTTTCCATTAAACTTTTGTTTCCTCCTTAATAAAGGCAGCATAGTTTTCTTGGATTAAATAAATATTCATATCTCAGAATGATTTTATTTTCTCTCATTGCTTCAAAATATTGGCTAGATACATTAGCTTACAGCTGAAGGTCTTAGAATTCCTTCTCTTTTCCTTTATAAAGATAACTTTATTAGGGACTCTTGCAGCTCTTATAACAATCCATACATCAATTGTATGAAGCATATTTGTACAAATGTTGCCATCATGATTTGCTAAACGTTCACTTTCTATTTAAGCGCTTGGTATCTGCCCGCCCTCCCCAAGTTCATTTCCATGTGTTTTATTCAAAGTCTGTATTTCTGTCCACTATAAATGGCATTCTTTCATATGATTTTTACACTCAAGCTTTCTCCTTCTCATCTTTTGCCGGCATAAAATATCCTTTCACATTTTCTACTTCCTGATGGCCTAGAGATATTTTAAATAATATCAATAAGGAGTCCTTTTTTTTGACACCCGGGATACTTCCAGAGCACATCATTTCTAGTTTTCATTTTGTAGTATTACCTATGCCATTGGTATCAAAGCAATACATATTCTACTCCTTATTTTAGAAAACCCTCAATGATCTTTCTTCTCCTGAGGATAAAAGGAAATGGACTCTTCCCAGAGGAACGAGGGCTAGTTACCAAACTGTTGAGTCAAATCGCCACCAAACATTCTCTTTTTTAAAGTTAAACAAATTTTGTTTGGCTTAGTATCACATGAAAACCAATTAAACATATGAATATCAAATTTTGAGGTAAAAACAACTTAATTTTTATCTCTTAGTTCATAGACCAAGAAAGCAAAATATTCAGGAAAAGCACTAGCTTTCCCAGTCTGTTTGAATACTAGAACAATATTTTCAGAACTGAGGGATGTTCATGCCTATATTTTCCCTCTCCATCCTTGTGTGAAGTCAAATCGGAACAAAGTTTATGAGTTGCTTGTCTACTGTATAAAATTTCTCTCAAGTGTTTGCTTTCATAATACATTTTTTATTATATTAGGCTGAATCCAGAACAATTAAAATAAGGCTGGGAATGGTATGAGACAAGAGGGCAAGGCAAACACACTTTTTATATAAGCTGAGATTACTTATTCTGTATAAAAATAAGTACAGTTAAAGTTGCCGGTGTTATTTTACAGTAAATGCAGACTTATTTGGGTTGCGGTAAACCTCAGAGCAGTTAATGAAGGATAGCATCACAGCCAGAGGTTCTTGTGTCAAGTGACCTTTGAAAGACTGAAATTATGAAATTTAACATTTGAGCTCCATTCGAGGGAGGAGCTGTGTGATAATTGGCCACACAGCTCTTAACTTGAACTCTACAGACAAGTTGGGTGCAAAGCTTAAAGGAGTGTGAAGGAAGGAACATGGATTTCCTCTGCTGAAGCAAAAACAGGCCCATGGGCTCCAGTTCTAGAGACTAACTTTTTTTGTTTTTTATTTAAGTGAGTTTATTTCCTGGGAGATCCTGGGCATGTGAACCAACTAATCTTGCACCAATGCCACATTTTCAGTGGACTGTTTCTCAGATAAGCAAGAGATTTTTTATTTTAATAAAAAAAGAGGTTTCCTATTAGCTACACAGAGATCCTTTACTCGGCTCACTTGCTGTCACTGTGCATATGTCAGCTGTGTGGACTCTGTAGCCAGTAGAAACACAGTAGAAACCCAGCACAACTTGATTCAGTAGCCAAATAATGGGCACTCGTGTACATGTACTTGGCATAAGGTGGACCATGATGGAATGCTTGGAAGCAAACAGCAAGAACTGAACATAGAATTTATATCTGTATTGTTTATTGCTTGCATATATTAAATGAACAATCATGCATTACATAAAATGAATAAATTGTGCATTACATAAAATATACATTTAAAAGACATATATTGGAAAAATCATTAGTCACCTAAAGATTTTACTTAACCATAGTTTGGTATCTCAGGAGAAAAAAAAACTATCAATATCAATATTATCACGGGGTAGCAAGCATACCACAACCCCATAAGCTCTGGCTTGCCCAAACTTGTATTGCTAAGCAAATGTATTGTATCTGTTGGATTTGAAAGAGAAAGTACATGATCTCTATCTATTCTTTCTGCACTAAAGCATACTTGATTGATTGTTTATATTACTCTATAGTTTTCATGCTCTTTAGCATTAAAGAAAACAATCTCCTTTTTGCTCCCTCTGGTCTTTCTTTGAAGATATTCCAACCATAGAGAATGTTGTGTGTTAACTAGGGAAGGACCAAATTAAAGGAAGCTAGTGGTCTGGCAGTTTGGAAGAGTTTAGAAATAGCTTTACCAAAATATCTTTCTACTGCCATGTTTTCACTTGTTTTAATAGTAATGAATATGTCTCTTTATTAGTTGTGGAGAAGCCTGTGAATAGTTACCTGTCTATTAGGTGTATCTATTATAAGGAACACGAGGTTGGGCTAGTCTTCTTATGTAGGAGCTGCCTGTTTGTGGAGTAGGAGTGAGTTACAAACTAGTGTTGGCTCCAGTCAGTGGAAAGTCACTCAGTATAGAGGGGAGGACAGGATCCTATTTCCTTATCTGTGGAATGAGTATTTCATTTCAGCGGCCATCACAAGTTCACACCAACAACAAATAGGGTTGTACTAGAGTTCGACTTTTTCTTTTTTTACTCAAACTTCTGGCAGGCTGTCCTTTCAGTGCACTCTCTTATGTGGGACAAATGAAGAAATGGTGATTTTGTTTCGAGGTGGGCCCAAGTTCAAATGGGAGCTTGGCAGTTTTTTCAGTTGTCTTGTTTTAATTCTTGGCACATCAGTTACCTCAAGCATTATGTGGAGAATGATAGGGCCAATCTCACAGTTTTACTAGAGTGAGGATGGGAACTGAGATCATATTTGGAAAATATACAGTCCAGAGGCTAATTTCAATTCATCTGAGAACAGTCTATATTTTTAAAAATATTTGAGAATTTGTGTTTCTCACAGATATTTAGTAACTCCCCTATATTTTCTTGTGTTAATTTTTTGCATTCCTGTCTAAGTTCTCTTTGTAATGTAAAAGGTTTGTTTCACTAAGCTATTGGTTGTCCTTTTGTGTTGTGTATTACGTTCTCTTCTTTTAAAACTGTTATTGCTTGCAGATTGTTTCTTTGTGATCTATTTTTCCATGAAACAAATACCCTCTTGAGTTCCAATTAATTCCTTCTGCTCTGCTGAAATCATTTCTCCAGTCTTTCTTGTGTCGTTTGCATTTTCCACAGTGTTGCTTATGCTACTGCTGCTTTATGATAGTGATTTCATTGTGCAGAGGTTTGCTTTCTTCTGAGCATCCAGTCCCCCAATGTGTAGTAGCTTCAAAGTCTGCTTACTTGTTTGACTAAGTTCTCAAATCCAGCAATGCGATCTCATAAAAGCTGAGCCTTTTTGTAAGAATTGGTTTAGAATTGGACAATAATCTGAATAATTTTATTAAGATTCAAAACAAATTGTGGTTCTTCTGTTTAGGCTTTATAGATGTGATTTTTGTAACTGGTTGTGCCATTTTGCTACATTGAGAAAATCTAAGTGGAGACAATGACCAATGTGACAAGAGAAGTAGTAGTGAGAATCGGATCTGCAATCAAACGTAAGAAAGAGTCCTGATCAAGCCCCGACTGAAGCATAACATAGCCGCACTTCGAATTTAAATCCTAAGTTAAGGTAACCAGACGTCCCGCTTTTGATGAGACAGTCCAGATTTTTAACTACTTTTAAAAAGTTCTGGTTTTTGGAAAGAATGCATGACAAATTAGAGTATACGGTTTTCGGCTGCCATGTGGCTATTTCACCAGGATATGAGTTTTATCAATGGTGTCCTGCTGGTGTGCTGCTTTACCAATGGTAAAATCTGGTAAGCTTATTCTAAGAACATATATCTTTGTTGCTCTGGGAGTCCCATTGGTGTTGTGGTTATGAAATAGGCTGTCATCCCCAAGAACCACAGTTCAAAATTACTAGCCACAGCTCGAGGCTTTCTATCTTATGAAGTTATAGTCTTGGAAATTCACCGGGTCACCATGAGTCAGCGTAGACTCAGTGAGAGTGACTTTGGCTTTAAGGAGTGGGGGACTCCAGGAAGATGGCCACCAGATAGATAGCTCACGCCTGGAGCTCTGAAGAGATTGGTGCATGGGGAGAGTGGGGGGCTGAGTAGGGGTATCAAATCTGTCTGCTCAATTCCAAAGACTACTCAGAGCATCTCTCGGACACATAGGTGGAACCCCACCTGATTGCCAGGGCTCCGTGCAGACACCCGTGGTCTCTGGTGTGGTGCTGGGGCGCCCACTCTGCCATACCGGTGCCACAGGTCAGCAAGGTGCACAGGGGAGGTTGTGCCCGCCTCTGCTTTCCACGCAAAACGGCCAGTCAGTAACCTCACCCCGCCTCAGGGTGTCGGGGGTCCGTGTGTGCGTCAGCCGGCATACCCAACCCCTGCAGATTTGGGTCTCACCTGGGCACTCCTCACCATCCAGCAGGCCAGACCCTCGAGCCTTCTCCAGGGAGACACGTGCCAGGTGCCACAGCCAGGCGGAAGGCAGAGGCTGTGGTTAAGCCTTAGTGCTCCGCGAAAACCGCCAATCAGACCTGCTGCACACTCAGAGGTCTCAGCCCAGAGGTGCCCGTCCAGTTACTGAGCTCCTTGCAGATCTGCCAGCCAGCCCCCTCCCTTGATCTCCCCCCACTCCCCGCTCCCCCTATATACGCACACGCCTGTGCGTGCATGGGGACACACACGCATGCAGAGATTCCCATCCTGCCACACCGCTTCAGGCCTGCCAGGCAGGACCCAAGTCTGGCAGAACTTTCTGCAGCTGTGGCATAAGAACCCAAGCCATTGGGGCTTGCTCACTATGATCACCCTTCTCCCTGCTCACTCTGTCCCTCCCTTTGGGCTCCAAGCAGTGCATCTGCACACGAGTTGTGGGCCTCTGTCCTACCTGCCTATCTGAGGAAGTGCCCCTAACCAGAAACATCACACCCAATCCCCAACCCATCCCCTAAATATGCTCCCCTGCACTGGGGCCAATACTTTCTATCAGACTGCATCGTGCCCATCTGCATAAAAGCCCCTAAGGGGACCTAAGGTGACTACAACACTAACCAGCAGGACAAAGGTGAAACACAACCCTGCAAGATAGTTGGCTAAAGGCAACCAGCTTAAACAGCAACACCAACCTCCCAAAGAGAGCACCCAGCGCTTTTAGATACCCAGGAAAATGGCTCCAATTTCCAACAAATTGACCAAAAAACAGCAAGCTGCTTCCACAGTTTCAACAAGAAAAGAGAAACATAATCCAATGTCAGAGGACCACCTGGACCTAATAGTGGTCATAAAAAAAGGCAGAGGTTGACCTCCCACAGAAAGAAATCTTCAGAATGCTGTTTGGAGCCATAAAGGACATGAAGGAAGCATTGCAGAAAAAGGATGAAATGATAGAGGAATTAAAAGCCCTGCACCAAAGGGAAATACAGGAGTTAAAGGGCGAGCTAACAAAAACTAATAACAAATCCATAGACTTTGCCCAGAGAATGGAGGAAACAAAGAATCGCACCAGTGACCTAGAGGATTCACAAACAGAAATTAATAAACGTGAGAAAAAGTCTAACAAGTCCATCAGAGAAACTGAAGAAAACTTCAGAGCTGTCTGACACTATGAGAAGGAACAATATTAGAATTATTGGCCTGCCAGATGAATGCACATCAAGGAAACTAGCATCCAAAATAGTGATGGGATGGTTGGAGGAAAACTTCCCAAATTTAATGAATGAAAACCAGGCAACTAATCAGGAGACCGAAAGAGCACCAGCTAGACTGAATCCCTAGAAGAAGTCACCAAGACATATAGTTGTTAAACTATTCAACTTTAAGGAAAAGGAGAACATTATGAGAGCAGTTAGGGAAAAACGGGCAAGTACATATAAAGGAAAGCAGATAAGAATATGCTCAGACCTGTCATAGACACTATGAAGAAGAGGAGACAGTGGAGCAGCATATTCCAAAAATTGCTGGAAAATAATGCAAACCCAAGAATACGCTATCTGGCCCAATTATCTATCAAAATTGATGGAGAAGTGAGAGTCTTCCCGGATAAAGAAAGAGTCAAAGAATATGCTAAAAGGAACCTAGCACTACAAAAGATCCTCACTGACCCAGTATGGGCAGAAGAACAACACTCACCAAGCACATACAAGAGACCGCCACACAGAACAACTCCACCCAGAGACCATCAAAGGGAAAACAGCCCCCAAGATAGAACTGGATCAACGATGGAAAATAGCTAAGAATGAACCACACACATGCACACACATCTGCACAACCCACAGAAAAGAAAGGGAAGTAATAAAACACCCAACACAAGAGAGATACAATGACATCACAGGGTCCACAGATAGATGTAATAACCTGAATATTAATGATTTGAACTCTGGCCTTAAGAGACAGAGGCTAATAGACTGGCTTGGAAAACACAAACCCTCGATCTGCTGCCTACAGAAGACACATCTCAACATTACAGATAAAAACAGGCTGAGAACAAAAGGCTGGAGACAATACCAGACAAACTCTAATTCAGAAAAAGCGGGGGTTGCAATCCTAATCTCAGATAAAATTGACGTCAAAGTACAAACCATAAAAAGAAATACAGATGGACACTATAGAATGCTCAAGGTAACATTAAATAGAGAACCAATAAGCATTCTAAACATTTACACTCTAAAGTATCGTCCAGCAGAATACATCAAGCAAACACTGCAAAAGATGACAAAAGAAATCACAGCCTCAACAATTATAGTAGGTGACTTCAATATACCACTCTCTGAGAAAGATAAATCACTCAGAAAGAAATTCAGCAAGAAGTCTAAAGATCTAAACATTACAAATCAACAGCTTGACCTGATAGATATCTACAGAGCTCTCCACCCAAACAGAGAATTCACATTCTATTCAAGTCCACATGGTACATTTACGAAAATAGACTGCATGCTAGGGCATAAGTCGAATGTACATACATTTAAGCACATTGATATCATACAGACCTCTCTCTCTGACCACTGTGCCATAAGATTGGAAATAAACAAAAGGAAGATAAAGAAATCAAGGGCAAACCATTGAAGAATGAATAAACCTCTATTGCAAAAGGAGAGCCTACTGGCTCAGATCAGAGATGAAATTAAGAAATTTCTAGAAGCCAACTAGAGTGAAAACACGAAATACCAAAACTTATGGGGCACAGCAAAGGCAATCATCCGAGGAAGTCTCATAGCATTACATGCACACATAAAGAAGGAGGAGAGGTTTATAATTGATACACTGGCACAAAATTTACAGCAACTAGAGTGGAGTCAGCAAGAAATCTAACTAACAGAAAAAGAAAAGAAATAATAAGAATTCATTCTGAGATTCAGGAGAGAGAAAATAAGAAAACCATGGAAAAAATCAATGCTGCTAAACGTTGGTTCTTTGAATGGATAAATCGAATCGACAAACCTCTTGTGAATTTTTCCAGAGAAAGGAAGGAACATATTTCAATAGCAAGGATGAGGGATGAAAGAGCGAATATGATCTAGCAATCCCCCTACTGGGCATATACTCAGAAGAGACAAAAAACAAACCACGGCCAGACATCTGTGCCCTAATGTTCATCACGACACAGTTAACAATCACAAGGAGTTGGAAACAGCCCAAATTCCCATCAACAGATGAGTGGATTAAAAAACTCTGGTAAACACATACAATGGAATTTTACACATCCCTAAAAAGCAATGATGAACGCATGAAGCACATTGCCCCATGGGAAGAACTGGAGGAAATTAAGTTAAGTGAAGTAAGCCAAACGCAAAAGGACAAGTATAACATGAGTCCACTGAGATAAGCTCAAAGAACAATTCAAAAGGGGCATAGGGGAGAAGATGCTGTACACATACATCCTGGTGTGAGGCCAAGGTAATATGGCAAGGGACAGACTAAACTTAGGGATATATATGGTAGCCCATTAAAAGGGAGGATGGAAAAGGTATGGGTAGCTGGGGGAACAGGGCACTAACCCACACAGGGGGAGGGTGTTGATTGTATTTCCACAGAAAAAGAGAGACAAGACTTCAACCTTGAGCTCCAAGACAAGAACACAACACATTGACATGAAGCAGGGAACCGATAGAGAGGCCTGAGGGGCTGGCCCCATTACCAACTAAGTGGACAACCCTCCCCCCAAGACGAATTCACTTCAGAGGGAAGAACTGACACTACAGCTCAAGAAGAGGGGAAGAGGGACTGGTCTGGTCAGAGCACACAGGAGCCAACGAGGGGTCATAGGGGAAACAAAATAAAAGAGTGATGCACATCCTGGCTCACCAAGCCCTAAGGACAATGTTCCTCCTCCGAAAAGCAATGAGTAGAGATAACCACAGGTCCCACCCCACCATGGGACACAGCGTTCCTCATTGACCCATAGCACCATTGGGGACAACACTAGAGACACACAGCGGGAATTGTGCTCACTATGAGCTCACCAAGCCGAAGCCAGCCTCTGGGAGCTTGTAGCAGAGAAGTGGGGGAAGCAGAGCAATGAAGTCCTCAGGGATAGAGGTGGTGCCAGGACATGGCACCCCATCAGACTTGACTAGAAAGCACCCGTGAAGGAAAACAAACAGACCCTGAACTATTCATACGTGTGTGTGTGTTGTTGTTGTTGTTGTTGTAGCTATTGTTTTACTTTCTGTTGTTACTTCATGGTACTCAGTCTTGTGATAGTACATAGCATGTCTACGTGGAAGGGATAGGAGGAATAAACAAGCCATAAGAGAGAACAACAGGATGACAGTTCCGGGGGGACATGGGGTAGAGGAGGTGGGGGAAAGGAAGAGGGTGTTAACAAGCCCAGGGACAAGGGAATAACAAGGGATCCCAAATCAGTGTCAAGGAGGGTGTAGGTAGTCTGGCAGGACTGGATCAAAGGCAATGTAACCGAGAGGAATTCCTAAAACCCAAATGAAGGCAGAATATGAGAGTGGGACAAGAGGAAAGTACAAAGAAACAGAGGAAAGAACTAGGAGGCAAAGGGTAGTCATAGAGATTTAAATACAGGCATATAAAGATGTAAATATATTTATATGCGAAAAGGGGGAAATAGATCTATGTACATATATTTATAGGTTTAGTATTAAGGAAACAGATGGACAGTGGGCCCCTGCTCAAGTACTCCCTCAACACAAGAACACTTTGTTCTAACAATTCGGCAGTCTGAGATGCTCACCTGCCTGGTATGATCACTGATGACAATGGGTGCACAAGGAAATGTGGTGAAGAAAGCTGATGGTGCCCAGCTACCAAAAGATATAGCACACGAAGTCTTAAAGTCCTGAACATAAATAAGCAGCCATCTAGCTGAGAGACAGCAAAACCCACATGGAAGAAGCACACCGGCCTGTCCCAACTTGATCGCTGAAGCAAAGTGGGTGCATAAGCAAAAGTTGTGAACAAAGCTGATGGTGCCCAGTTGTCAAGTGATGTAGCACCAGGGGTCTTAAAGGCTTGAAGACAATCAGGCAGCCATCTAGCTAAGAAACAACAAAACCCACACACAAGAAGCACACCAGCATACCCTGATACGAACGCTGAAGACAAAGCGGGTGGATAGGCAAATGTGGTGAAGAAAGGTGATGGTGCCCAGTTATCAAAATATATAGAATCTGGGGTCCCATAGGCTGGAAGATAAACAAGGGGCCACCTAACTGAGAAACAACAAAGCACACATGGAAAATGCACACCAGTCTGTGAGATGACAAGGCATCAAAGGGATCAGATAAAAAGAAAATTCATAATATTGTGAATGAGGGGGAGTGCAGAGTGGGGACCCAGGGCCCATCTGGGGTAAATTGGGCATCCCTTTGCAGAAGGGCTGTGGGAAGGTGATGAACCAGTCAGAGTGCAGTGTAGCAACAATAAAACATACAATTTTCCTCTAGTTCTTAAATGCTTCCTCCCCCCACTGTCATGATCCCAATTCTACCTTACGTAACCGGCTGGACTGGAAGATGTACATTGGCACAGATAGGAACTGGAAATACAGGGAATCCAGGACAGATGAACCCCTCAGGATTAGTGTTGAGAGTGGTGATATCAGGAGGGTGGAGGGAGGGTGAAGGAAAAAGGGGAACAGATGACAAGTTCTACATATAACCTCCTCCCTGGATGATGGACAGTGGAGAACTGGGGGAAGGAGTCATTGGATAGTGTAAGACATGATAAAATAATAATCATTTATAAATTATCAAATGTTCAGGGGGAGGGAGAGCGGGGAGGGAGGGGCAAAATGAGGAGCTGATACCAAGGGCTCAAGTAGAAAGCAGGTATTTTGAGAATGATGATGGCAACATACGTGCAAATGTGTTGGACACAAATGATGTATGTACAGATTGTGAAAAGAGTTGCATGAGCCCCTAATAAAATGAATAAAAAAAAAGAAGTCACTCTGAACTTAATTTTTAAGTATGGTGAAAAAAAAAAAACCTGCAGCATTTAGCTGCTTTATTTCACTCTATTATTCCGTTTTGTTTCACTAATTTTCTAAGTTGCCCTTTTGTATTCAGAAGTGATGGTGTGGTATCATATCAAATGGACAAGGGTGAGAGTTGTCTGCAAAAATTACATGTATAAGTTCCCAATAAGCATTTGAGCTGAAACTGAATCTACTTTCTTTTTTAATGTAGTTTTCATTATTTTGTAATATTTTTACTAATTCATTTTATCCATACCTCCAAAGGTTTAGTCTATAGATAGTTATTGCGCTTGTTAAAAGACTTTGTTGTTGCTGTTTCTGATAATCTTAGGATATTTTACGGGGTTTAAGACAAATAATTACTTGAAATGGTATTAACTTTACTGTTACTACAGAAGGGGTGCAATCTTAATTTTATGTGATCTTTGCCAATTTTAGGCATTCGAGTCTTCAGTGGTGAAGGTCAAAGGTTCCTAGTTCCTCCTGCCTGGAGATCGACTTGATCCCCATCTTTGTACGGAGACGTGATCTGAAATGAACCTTCCTCGCTGCACGAAACCGAGCACAGACAGCTCTTCGCGGACTCTCACCGCTCGCTTCCCGCTGCTGCGTTTTCTTTCCAGACACAATCACTTTCTAGCACCTTACCTTTTAATGTCCCTTGGTGATTGCTGTGATGTCTTTGAAATAGAATGGAAGCCATTCCGTTTCAGGAGCTGTTCTCTTTTGTTCCGCATGTGCTACAGTAATTGTTTACAATATATGAGAGACAGAGGAAGCATCTGGTCGACTAATGACTACGAACTGCTATCAGTTTCTGTTGTTGCTTTGTATTGGGCCTTATAAAAAAAGGAATATATGATGTACTTTTTTAATGGGTTACTCATTAAGAAATTAAAATGACATTTCATTATTCTTTTAAAAACTTACACAACATTGTACACTAAAGAGGCACCATCATTCCCTTAATATCTGGTGGGCATTAGAAGATTTTTGCTTGTTTTCAATAAGCATGTACAGGATGATATGTCATTATGTTTGGTACCATTGTTTTCAAAGGACCCGTACACTAATATTGTTAGGGAAAATTAGTTTTTCATAATAGATTGATGATGCCTCAAACTTACCTACTTTCCATATCTTTGGCTACAGATGGAATCGCTTATGTCTTCATGCATTTGAGTAGTTTGCGTTCCATTTGCAGTACAGTGGTAAATATCTTTTGCCTATTTTTCTATTCACTTTTTGTCTCGATCATTTGTGGAATTATTTCTTAGTGATATTGTTTCCATATTAATAATAATTATTCTTTATTTTGAGCATTAATTTTTTTCTTCAGAAATAACCCATTTGGATATTTTGTTAATAAAAATATGCTTGTTAAAGTTTTCATTTTAAAAGCCATTGTTTGCCTAGTCAATTTGAATTTGTAGCTAGAGTTTAATTCTTGTAATTGATCGTCTCCTTTCCTTATTATGTGAGGGAAAATTTTATTCAAAGGCCTCTTTAAATAAAAAAGAGATAAAATTGTTCTCATTAAAGTAATTTATAGTAAGTACATTCAATTAAAAACTCAAAGCAATAATAATTACAATATCTGTCATTCTTGTAATGTTTTGCTGCTGTTTACATAAAAGCTCCAATTTTAGATATTTATGTACACACAGTGAAGCTATTGTAACATGTGTTTACTCTGTTTTCCTCTAGTGTCATTAGGTGTGTTTTTCCTCAAGCCATTTTCCTGGGAGCTAATCCAGACATTATACCACTCCATAGTTCAATCATATAAAGAGATCTTTTAAAATCTTTGTCTTCTTAGGTTTATATGATAATAAAATTTTCTTAAGACTTTCAGAAGTAAAGGAGGGCTGACCTTGATCTTTCAATGGTTTAACAAAATTAAAGATGATTCAGTTTTGTTAAATTATAGTCCATCACAGATAACATCCTTGGGGGTGGACAACTCCCTTATGTGGCTCTCTGCCAACTGTACAGTTAGAATCTGAGAGCCTTTCATCCTTTGACTCTGCTTGCTTGGAACCTTGCAAGTGTTCTATTCAGCTAACAGAATTGGTGGCACAATATGGGATTACTTGGGAATTTTTATGCAGTTACAAGCAGAATAGTTCACCTTTGAACATTCCGCTGGCCATTAATCAGTCATGTGTCACCAGTCAAAGGGGCTCTTGTGGTGTAGTGGTTACACATGGGACTGCTAGCCACAAGTTCAGCAGTTCAATACCACCAGCCACTCTGAGGGAGATGGACTAGGCTTTCTATTCCTGTAAACAGTTATGGTCCCAGGACTCACAGGGGCGCTTTTGCTCTGTCCTATAGAGTTTCTCTCTGCGAGTCTGCATCGACTCAATGGTAGTAATTGGGGTTTGGGGTTTGGGGCACTCCCCAAGTGAAAAGATAGCCAGGAAGGTATATGAACACATGTTCTTCAAACAAAAATGAAGATAAGAATTGCTAGAACTGATTTAATTTTCCTTTATATATTATGCGGTGTCATCATATGAAATTTAAAGTTATTCATTACATTAGTGTAGGCTAGTTTTATACCGTTTCTATTGTTGTTTGTGTATTTTGTCTGCATGGTGTTCACATGAACGTCTAGCTTAAAAGATTCTTACTCTTTCTATTGCTTTTGATTGAAACTTCTCAGGTCATAGACTCAAGTTAAATAGAGCTTTACTATCAGTGTTGCTACAGCAACACATGGCTTATGACCAATGAAAATTGGAATTAGAAACAAAATTTAAACACGGGTTATAACAAAAACACAAATTAGTACATAGTGACTGCAGTACATGATTACATAGAATCCAACAATCTATAACATAGTAGGTATGTATATAACTGTTCCTATCTTTAACTATTATACACTGATAAATAAACGACTCACATCCATTATTTTCCCCCCATTCATTAGTTTTCATCTCTGGTTATTTGAACATAAGAGAACAATAAGCAATGGCCTGGTTCCCAATCTCGGCAGACTTTAGCCAAAGGTTAACTGCTATAACTTTGGTCCTCTGTGTCTTCATGATCAAAGCTGTGGCCATTGAGGAAGCAAACATGTAGCTCAAATTCACCCTTTACTTTCAGTGACACGAGAGACCTAATGCTCTGCTGTATTTAAATATTTCAGTTATGGTAATGTCTAAAGATTAACCAGCTACCTTACACAGCACTTCTATTTTGTGGCCTTCTCTACTGTACTTCATTTCTGACTCTGATTTTAAGTTGACTATTTTCCTTTGTATGCTAAATGTCTCATTCCATTTTGTTCTTCCTGATTTTACTCCTCATACAAACATTCTAATCTTATATCTGTTTCTGGTGACTGGGATCCTGCTCCTTTGTGATAGTCATCTTTGAAATTCTTTGTCTGAATGAAAACCCAATTTATAGAACTCACTGTCCATTAAGATATTGGTTTACTAAACTGGGCCTTATATATTCCTACTAATATCATCTACATTGGCCACTGTTAATTTTCCATGTAATGTCTAAATAAAGGTATAGTACCTTAGGTCCTGTTCTAATCCATGGACCAGAGTAATTTGAAATCCTTCCATTCTTCACAGTCCTTCTTCCCAACAGCTCCAGGGTTGCTTCACATTTCTGATACAAATTATATTTGTGTGTGTATGTGTTCATGTGAGTTTGTTTGTGTTTACTGTGTTTGGTGGTTTTTTAACCATTATGACAGAGACGATAATGTAGCTGCAATGGCACATTTAACTTCATATGTTTATTTTCATTGCATATTCCCTTGAAACAGCTTGATTGTCTTTAGTAATTTTTAAAATTAAGTTATATTTTATTGGTCACAACCACTAATATCCTCCCTTGTTTGTTTATGTTATTAAACTCAGAGCTTCAAAGAACTCTGGATTTATTAATTCCAGTCTGAACAGGCAGATGGGCCACCCATGCAATGGTTCATTTTTTTGATCTTGTTAGTTTGCTACTGTGTATAGAGATGCCAAACAATACTGAACTCAGAATGAAATAGTTGTAAGAGACTCATGTGGACTTTGGAAAATACAAGAGGCTGAAAGAGGCCAAGATAGCTGATCATCAGGGTGCATTATAGCTCATCTGGAGCTATGTAAATTAGTAATTTAGCAATATTGTGTCTGTTGCTCATGGAGATTGGACTGTCCAGACATTTCTATCAGGGTGGTTCTTCCTTAGACTTTACTCTGGGTGTGCTAGAAGAATATGCATTGAGCTTCTGAAAGTTTTAAAACAGTTGTGTTAAAGATTCTCTGCTAAAATTGAAGATATACATATCTGTTTGTTATGTTGTTCAGTATATTTATCCTTTGTAAATAAACTGTACACATAATGCCTGTATATCTATCTACTTGTATAAACTGAACTCCTGGTTCCCCATACTCAGCCAGAAATATACTGAAATGATCTTTTCTCTATTTACATCCTAAAATCCCAGGTCCTACAGTACTGCTTCCCTTTATATCTGTTCCTTCTCAGCGCTCTCTCTCAGTGTTTGAATGCCAACACTGCTGCTGGAGTTCCCTTAGAATTATTATGGTTATTATTTGCCACCAAGTCAGTGGCAACCCATGGGAACCTTCTGTACTACAAAATGAAATATGTCGGGTTCTGTATTATCCCTGTAATCATTGCTTGACTTGAATCCTTGGCTGCATCCACTGTATCAATCCATCTTTTAGAGGGTCATTTTCATTTTCACTGATCGTATACTTTAATAGAATTGAGACTGTTGGGTTCGCTGTCTGTGGAATGGGTATAAATATGAATCTCTTCCAGTCAATTGGCCAAATAGCTAATTGAAAATGTCTTGGCATAGACTAGTGAGTGCTCCCAGTGCTTCATCAATTTCTAGCAACCCTGGATATGACTGATAAGGCTAAAATCCCTATGGAAGCAGCTACCCTCATTTTTCTCCTGTGGAACATTTGGTAGATTGGAATCACTGACCTTGACCTTATCAATCCAAAGCTTACTTGAGAGTGTTACTAGAATTTGCTCAAGTTCTTTCTGTTTCCCTCTCTTTCTGTAGACATCTACATGAATGTATATAAAAATTTATGTATATATCAATTTTAGAATACATGTGTTCTACACTAAAATAAATGTCTAAGGCAGTTAAGTTTAAATTTTCATTCAATCTATTATTAATAATATAAACATATACTCCTTTACAAGTATGTTCATTAATAATATATATGAAAATTCTTAGCTATAACAATATCTGATAAACGTCTAATATAAAATATTTGCATTTACTGAATCTGGCTAACCTAGCTGTGTTCCTACTTGCCTCTTTGGTTTTCCTAATACTTGATTGGGTAATAGTTTATAATTAATTACACAATTTGAGATACTTTTCTTATTTCTCAAAAACCCTTGAACATGGCAAAACATGCTAACTTTAACAAGAGAACCTTCTAAATACTTTAGAAAATGAGTCGTTTTAAAAATTTTAAATATATATATTTAACACTGGGTAATTTTTCTCATAGATGCATCAAATGAAGAGCCTGGAGTTCTGCTTTTGAAAAATGAGCTGTGGAAAACCTTGTGTGGCATAATGCTACTGTGCCACACTTGGCGTCACCATGCATCAAAATCAGCAGCAAGTGGTTTCTCACAAAGCTTAACTGCACTGTTATGTAATCTACCTCAGGAACCAGAGTGCTGTTATAAAGTTATAATCTATAAAAACTTAAGTTCCTATTAATATGAATGTTTTTAGAATTCATAAAAGTTAGTAGAATTCATAAAAAGCTAGTAGTCTTGCTTATGGCATAAACATAAATTCTAATAAAATGGTTATTAAAACACTTTGCAGCAGGAAACCTTTTTCAGTTCAAGTCTGGCTGCTTGGGCTCTATGCAACCAGGATCAAAGTCGACAAGATCGTTTCCACAGAAAGGCAAATGATGAGTACACTAGCAAAAGAAAGTCTGATTTAGCAATAGCCTCCCCAACAAAGTTGGGTCTCTTACCCAGCTCCAACTTTCAAATAACTGTGTTTTGTCTGTGGTTTATTTTGGAAGTTAAGAATATAATTCTATGGAGAACAGAGATATCTTAAATGATATTCATCTTGGGGCTCAATTATATAATGAAAAAACATAAATGACCAAATTCTTGAATGACAAGGACGATTATTAGGTTTTAACCACGACCCACATACTGATATTAGGTTTGACGATCAAAACCTGAAGATTCCATGAGATGTCTCCTCAACAAATGACAAATTTTGTTCTTCTTTGATATCAAACTAGTCAGTTGGCAGCATATAAGATGGCTTTACCACTAACAGGGGCCTGGGTGTGCAAACATTCTAGTGTTTTGTTTATTATTAAAACGTTGGCAGTTCAACACCTAGAGGGGTTTTGGAAGGAAAAAACCTTGAGATGATTATCTACTGGATAGAAATTCTGATTTATCTAAGTCAGTCATGTAACCAACTTTTATTTTATAAACCTTAGGTAATTAAAAGAATTGAGTATATAAGCAGAATAAGCGACGGTGAGATTCCTTTACCTCCTTTGAGGGGTACCAGAACCCGTATTCATCAAGTCAGCTCCAGCCCACAAAAATGCCATGTGGGTCAGAGGAGAACTGGACACTGTATTCTTTCAGAAGTAGATCACACTCTTTTTTTTGTTTTGTTGCTTTTGAGATCATCCTAAATGGACCCCCATCTCTCAATTTGTGGTTAGTAGTGGATCTGTTAGTTGCATGCACCACCCAGGGACTTCCCTTTGAGGATTGCTTGTCTGTAATTAAGGCTTGGAGCGGTATAAACCACAATAATATTAACCTGATGGTTAAGAAACAAAACAAAGCTAAGAACACTTAGAGGCAGGCAGAGCCAAGAGAACCAGAGTGAATCATATTTGGATCTCTCATCCACCAAGGCTGGACCTTTTTATATCTGGACATTATGTTATCTTAAATAATAGCTTCCCTTAATGCAATCAGTACAGTGCAGTCAGTGTTTCTACTCTCTAAATTTTAAAATGTTATATAATATCAAATATATGCATTTAAGATGTCCTGATATCATACTCCCTGCCTATTCTTTTTGGTGATTTATCCTACAGTTAAGTGAAACACAGTTATAACCCAAAGTTACCCATACATATTTCTTTCCCTTTGTCCTTTGTTTTTACTCAAATGTTTCCATCTTGGGAAGAGACAAGAGATTCTGTTGCTGTATCGATCTATATTGCTAGTGGCAAAACCAGTCTAGCAAGTACTTCCTCCTCTATCTGCTCCCATACATGCTAACATGTTATGTAACTACTGTGGTAGTTACATAATCTGGTGTCAATTTAGGACTTGATAGGATTAAGAGTGAAGGGATGGGGTCATTGGATCATAACCAATGAAGTCTCTGTGTGGGGATGGCATTCTCCTGAGAATTCTGGGAATTCCTGGATTTCCTCCTTGGAATAGGGAGACAGACTGTCTACTGACAAGGCACATGGCACTACGCTGATAGACCCTGCGCCCTGGTAACTGGAGAAGCCACATGGAGACCCCTGCCCGTGCTGAGATGTTTACAATGCCACTGGATCCAGAGGCTTTCTACCCACTGGCCTGTGACCATCCTGCATTCAGTGTTATTGCCTGTGTTTGCTAAGTCTGAAGAGGACTTTATAGATTGGAATCAGACATATGGCCCAATATCAGACTTATGCGTTGGGACTGGACTGGGTTGAGATGATTTCTTAATGTAAAATTAGCCTTTCTATAAAACTATCTATTATACACTAAGGAGCCTCTATGGATTTGTTCCTCTAATCCACCCAGATTAACACAGTTACGTAAAGACAACACTAGTGGGCTATCTTGACCAAAAGGCAAAACAGCACTATTCACTGTCAATTCAATGTTTTCAGATGGAAGCTTGACCTTGGACATTCTGATATACCAGCTCAAAGAGATAGCATAGTTACAGTCTCTTGCTTAGGCATCATCCCGTACGTTTAACACCAAGCGCTGCATTCCTGATCAAGGGCCCACATCATTCATCAAGAACCAACAAACAACAAACAAAGAAACCATTTTTGGTGACGTGAAGAAAAACTGTACAGTGGAGTCAATATCCTCCCCCACCCTTTCTTCCCTGGATCCCCCAGAGAAACAGTAATTCATACAGTGGCAATCTTCCCTCTGCCCATTTCATGTGCAGTTGAGAGATTCAGTTAAACATGGGTGAATGAAAGAAATAATTGTGACTCTTAAGGTAATTAGTGACACATGTGACTAGGTTAATGAGATTCCCATTCTCCCCAACCTATTATTCAGTGAAACTATAGTCAAGGCAAGGAGCTAAACACATTTGATGGGGAAAGAAGACATTGGTGAGCTTCACTCTCACTTGGCACGGTGATAAGACAGAGATGTGTAGAATAGTGGGACGCCCCAACAACCCCATTCAGGTGGACAGGGAAGTGTCCACCTACCTTCTGAGCCTCAGGTGAAATACCGATCTAAATAGCCAGCTCTTATGGCAGCAAATAAACTACTTTTGAAGTTATCCAGGAGTGTGAAGGCCTAACTTTAATTTGTTATTTTTAAAGCTTTATAATGACGTCAATGAATTGCAACCTACAAGTAATAAAAATCTTTCCCATTAATCTCATTATTTAGCATATTTGTCCCATGCTATTTGTAGAGTACAGAGTGGACACTTGCAAATATACAGTGGAGACCAGGTATTTAATTAGATGTGAGATCAGTGCATTCCTATTTCAATCTTCATATATGAAATCAGCAAGTATTTGTGAATTTTTATTTTATAGCTTATTTCTTGTTGAGTAGATGCAAGACATAAATCAACAAATTCTAAAGCAAAATTCCATTGATTTGTTGACTTCGTCCATTGAGTTCTGCATGCATTCTCATCCTTCTTTGATTGAATTGTTCCTCCATTATTAACAGAAGCCCACTGTTGCCCCAAGCTCCTATCTCAACTTCTGAGTTGCTCTTTTCTATTTGAACTCATAGAGATAGTTCTTAACTGAATATAGTAGTCAAGGAAGACTTTCCCTATCAATTATGCTAAGAAATTTCTTGGTTTGAAAACACTTCAGGTAGTACTTTTCTTTAAGATTTTTCTCAGACCAATATTTTCAGGGGTTTATACTGCTACCATGGATAGAGAAAATATGGACTCCACAGGGATGTGAAATTCTGTTCTTCATTTTTCTCCCTTTGATCAGGATTCTTCTATAGAACCATTGATTAAAATATCCAGGAATGGAAGCCAGTCTACTGAAGCTAGTCCAGAATGTTTGGTCCCATAGCAAAGAGACAGTGGTTCATGGAAGCAATCATCCACACAATCCACTTCCTCTTCCTGTTGTTCCTCTTCGTTGCTCGACTAATACTGGTCAGTTGTGCCTGTATGACTTTTATGCCCTTGAAATTTTGAGAGTTTCTGTCTGGAGATGCAAAGAAACATGAACTCATGCCCACAGTTTTACTTCTTGGGAGACACAGTTTATACTCATTTAATGGGAGACCCATTCGATGCTGTGGTGAGAAGCTAAATGAAATGTGTGCCAAATTGTGATGAAAAATAATTAAGAGAAATATTACTTGGCAGCCCAGAAAGGAAAAGGTTAAAGAGGTGATATTTCAGCTGTCCCTTTTTAAGAAATTACTATAAGAAAAAAGTCCAAAAGTACAGACAGTTTAAATAAGTGCAAAGCTTTGGAAGTCCCCCTCAAATTTCAGATTACAGAAGAGGCTCAGTGTGATGGGGGACAATGAAAGCATGACTGGTTGGTTTCAGGTAGTCTGAAAAGAACTTTCTTCATTTAGAAGAAGAAAACCTAAATTTCTAGTAAATGCACCTTATGCTTCTTTTGATTCTTATATCCATATAAAAGCAATTACACACACTACAACTCAGTGGTCTTAATTATTTTTCCATTTGTTTACTTCTTATAAAGTCTTACATTCATAAATGCTTATTACAGAGTTACTGCTGTGGAGTGGAAGTGATACTGCAGTGACAGAGTTCCAATGACAGATACAAATGGCCCTAATCTTTTAATACTGTGTAAAATGAATCTTAAATTCTTCACCACTAAAATATGCACATTTCATGATAGAGATAGAGCTATCTTCTCATATATACGGGGATGTGTTTGCTTCTACTGCCCTTCTTTCAAGTACGTTGCCTGTGAGAGAGGATCTAGCAATTGACAAGTCAGGGAATGCATAGAGGTAAAAATAGACCACCAGACTCTTTGAAGATACATAATTAAACAGCGCAATGATCGCTTTACCTTTCACATCAATGTTAGAATTGAAATTAAGACTGGCTCCTGCATAAAGAATGGATCCACAGTGAGAAGAAACACAGATGGAATAATTTCTGGGAGTTTTCAAACTCGCTGAGCAAATCACTGAAGTGTATGTTTCTTTCAATGTTATGGTTTATCAATTAAAATTATTCTTAAAAACAGGATGTTGACAGCACAGACTCAATGGTTTGTAGTCTGCTATTAATATCTGCAGATATGATTCCAGTAACTTTCTCTGCAACAATTGACTTTATAAATAGTAACATTCTTATAGATGTTCTACTGGGTTATTTGCTATACCAGGAGACACTACATTTCCAAAATTGATACGTAGATTTTTTGTCCAAGGAATTCAGTTGAATATATTTGTAAACATAATGCTACATAACTTGTTTCCAAATATTTTTACATTTATCTTATAAATATAAAATCAAATGCTATATTTCGTATTAAGCCAAGAAGAAAATCTAACATTTCTTAACCAGTTTCATAATTTTAGGAGAATTTCTTGTAATTAATCTTTGTTCAAATTTAAACTTACATATTTTTAACAAGGGCTCCTCAGCAACACGGATATATACTCAGAAGTAAACAAGTAGAGTTTATCAAATCTTCTAATCAACCACGTCTACATCTAAAATTCTTGATTTGCTGAAAGAAAAGGGGGAAATATCTTCTTCCTGAATTTGATCAGTGCTTTTGCTCAGCATTTCTTGGAAATTAGAACAGACTGTCTGAGATCAGGCAATGACATAAGACAATGGAACCATGTCACCTATAAAGCAATTCAAGGATGGATAGTCTCTGAATAATATTTTGAAAACTTGTTTCTCATTAGGACGTGAGTTATTTTATAATTTCCTACAGGAACCATTCAGGATATCACAAGGTTCAAGAGGAAGGCCAAGAAGTCAAGATACAGAAATTACTTTTGAGTTCACTCCTATGAAAAGATTTTTCCGGTACTGTTGATATTTTAAGAGACAAATTATTATTCCCAAAAATAATGAGGTCATATGAAATAAAAGAAAGTGGCTCTAAAGGATTTCACTTAAAATGCTTTTGAATAATTATTCCCTGCAAATTAATACATTAATTAATTACTTTCCACCTTGTATGGACATTAGTGCTCGAGTGAGAAAGGAAATTTAAAAAGAAAAAAAACCCAACTTTCTAATTAAAAAACAACTATGGTGATTAGGATTTTACACCCACAATCTCTATTCAAATAGAAGTTAATATTGCCTCATGTACATCAGATGCATGCTGCAAATGAGACCACACAGAAATCCCATAAAGGTGAAATTTAGAGTACCTTCTTCTTTGAGTTAAAATAGGCCAGTTTCAACATTTTTCTTTTAGTTCATTCTCATGTAAAAGCTGAGAGTAGGTGAAGAGCAGCAACAGAGTACTTTAAACACTTCAATAGACAAGGGCACTTGGATGTTCTTCCACGACTGATCCAAGTCCAAAATAAGAAGGGACATCTTGTTTCAAATAACAATAAGAATTAAAATAGATTTGTTTCTCATTTCCGCATTTTCTCAAACCCATTTTTTAAATTGCCTGATTTGTTTCCTGTCCAAAATTAGAAAGACATTAAAAATTTATTTATATTTTTATGCAGCTAAAATTAAATCAGTAGGAAAGTTAAGTTACCTGTGACGTGTTTTCTTTGTTTTAGCTCTCAGTTACTTCATTAACTTAATTTTCAATGGACGTCAGGCAGGGTGAAGGAAGACTACATTTTTTCATCACAGTTTCCTCTGTAGAGAACATGCTTATAAGAGAGAGATATTAGGAACATTTGAAATGAGATGACAAATGTAAATTTAAGTCACAACGGTTATTAATAAATAAACTTGGAATAACCATGACAGATGTGGCATTAAAAAATGTTGAGTAAGAAAAGTGCTAAACACAACATTCCAAACTAAATATTTGGAAATTCCAGCACTTGGGTTCAGAAGGCTCCTGAATAGTTTTATCACAGGAAGAGGAAAGATATATGTGTAGTAGTAATGACTATATGTGTAGTAGTAGTGATGGAGATTTAGTCTACTAAAATTGCTAGAATTTAAGAATTCTCGATTGTGGATTCTGCCACGGTTTTTTAAAATGTAAAAAAAGGGCAAAAATCACGTATGATTGCATTGTCACATTAGGACAAGGAAGCTGAAGACAGCTGTACTAAGAACAGTGAACTTCTAGTAAGCAAACAAGCAAGGTCCTTCTCCATCAACACTCTACGTGCTGTATCAAGATATGTATCATTCTGGCACATGGTTGGTGGAAATTCTGTTTCATTTTGTTTATGCTTGTTCATAGTAGGGTGTATATTTGAGGTACTATGTCACTGGGGGTCACCCTATAAAAGTTGTGTTACTTGTTCTTATCTGTATTTTCAGCAAATGAAACACGGGAGTGATGGATGAGTCTACAGGGACAGAAAATACAAAGAGGTGGGAGAAGTAAAAAGGGGGACGATCTTAGGGAGACTAGGAAGGAAAAGTATGTGGGAAACTGATGATCAAACTAATCATACAATTCTGTTTGATGAGATTGAAGTATGGAATGATATGACATATATATATAAATAAAACTCCCAAGTAATAGCAATTAAAGTGAAAAAAAGAAACCAACATGGATTCAGAAATGTGTTTTGGGCTTGTACTAAATCCTAGCTCCAATTTAAGAACAATTAATTCTCCATGGCCCTGTTAGATATTCATCATGAGGAAGAACATACAGAAGGCAACGGTGCTATAGCAAAATGTGGTGAAGAATATAGATGGTATCCAGCTAACTCATAAAATATTATCTGGGGTCCATCAAAGAACAAAAAATCATATCAATGGGTATCCAACTTCCTGATTTGATCACTGAAGACAAATATGTGCATAAGAAAATATGGTAAAGAATGCTGATGGTGCCCGGCTATCAAAAGATATAGCATCTGGGGTCTTAAAGGCTTGAAGATAAACAAACGGTTATATAGCTCAGAAGCAACAAAGCCCACATGGATGAAGCACACCAGCCTGTGTGACCACAAGGTGTCAAAGAGATCAAGTATCAAGCATCAAAGAACAAAATAATCATGTCATTGTAAATGAGGGTGAGTGGAGACTCAAAGCCCATTGGTAGGCAACTAGACACCCCATTACTGAAGGGTTTGGGGGAGGAGATGAGCCAGTAAGGGTACAGGGTAGCAACAATGAAACATATAACTTTCCTCTAGTTCTTAAATGCTTCCTCACGCCACTATCATTACCTCAATTCTACCTTACAAATCTGGGTAGGCCAGAGGATGCACATTTGTATAGATAGCAACTGGAAACACAAGGAATCCAGGACAGATGACCCCTTCAGAACCATTGGTGAGAGTGGTGATGCCTGTAGGGTGGAGGGAAAGTGGGGTGGAAAGCGGGGAGCTGATTACAAGAATCAGCATATAACTTCCTCCCTGGGTGATGGACAACAGAGAAATGGGTGAGGGAAGTTGTTGGGCAGTGTAACATATGACAAAATAATAATAATTTATGAATTATAAGGGTTCATGAGGAAGAGTGTAGTGGAGAGGAAGGGGGAAAAATGAGGACCCGATATTAAGGGCTCAAGGAGAAGACAAATGTTTTGAGAATGATGATGAAAACAAATGTACAAATGTGCTTGACACAATGGATGGATGGATGGATTGTGATAAGAATTGAACGAGCCCCCAATAAAATGATTGTTTAAAAATTCCATCTGGGGTCTTAAAGGCTTGTTTCCAAATAAGCAGCCATCTAAATGAGATGTCCAATAACTCCACAGGGAAGAAGCACAACATCACCCATCACCAAAGGATGGCAAACCGTATAATCTGAAGTCGAAGGAGGGACGAGTCATGAAGCCTAACTAGTGAGAACCTGGTGTACTGAATGCTATAGTTGACAGTGGGAACCCAAGACTCATTTGTGGAACTACAGGGGAAATATGCTACTTAAAACTCCCTCTATCTACAATTGAAGGATGGGCAGAAGGTGGTTAGTAAACAGAGAGCTTTAGATGGGTATAGAAGATCAAAGTCAAAAACTTGACCAGTTAAAATTCCATCAGAAGATCCCCCTATGATGCATGCTGGACCTTATCTAGTTTCCTAAATTGTCTGTATCTTTGCTTGGTATTGTTCTGTTTAAATTTTGCTTGTCCACTTTATGATATATCTTAGAGGGGTCATGTCATTGGAAGTCACCCTGTTGAAGTTGTGAAATTTTTCTTTCTGATTTTTGATATATATAAAACCCAAGTTTTAATGAACCAATAGAGGAAGCAGGTAGAATAGGTTTTGGTGGAAGGGGGATTCAGTGTTGGAGGTTGGGGTAAAAGGAGACGATGTGATGTCCAGGTGTATCTGTAGAAAAATAATGTTTAGAAACTGATCGTGGTAACAATTGCATAATTCTGCTTGATGCAATTGAACTATGGAATGATAGGTTATGTATATTAACAAAAAATAATAATTACCTGTGGGCTTTGCAGAGGAGGTGGGGGGAAATGGGATGATGACAATGAGCACAAGAGAGAAAATGTTCTGAAATTGATCATGGTGATGATTGTGCAGCCTGCTTAATAAGATTGAACTGTTAAGTTATATGATTTGTGAACTATACACCAATAAAATATTTCAAAAGACTTGGAATTATTTATTGCCCCCATTTTCCCTCCTTTTTTCATGTCTATCTATATAAGATAGGCAAGATACACAGTCCCTAGGAGAAAAAAAATGGCACCTATGGTTCCAGGGTGACAGGGGAAAAGGGGCAGTGGGGAAACAGGGGAACAAACAAACTCAGGGAAAAGGGAACCAAAAGATCTAATAATCAATGGTTAGGAGGGTGTAGAAATCCTGGTGGGGTTTGATCATTTGCATTGTAGCCTAGAGGAATTACTGAGAGCCAAATGAAGGTCAAACAAGATAGTGGGACAGGAAGAACATAAAAGGAATCAGAGGAAAGAACTAGGAGGCAAAAGACATTTATAGAGGTATAAATATAGGTGTAAATATATATAAATATATTAATATATAATGAAAGGGATATAGGTCTATGTACATATATTTATATGTTAAGTATCAAAATAGCAGATGGACGGTGGGTTTCTCTTCAAGTCCTCGCTCTAATAACCTGGCGTGCTCTGATGCTGACCTTCCTGGCAAGATCATGGAAGTCAAAATGGGTGCAAAAGCAAATGTGGTGAAGAAAGCTGATGGTACCTGGCTTTTGAAAGAAAGCATCTGGGGTCTTTAAGGCTTGAAGTTTAAAAAGCAACCACCTAACATGTAGAAGAAACACACCCGCTATGTGAATAAGACATGTCATTGGGAGTAGTTGCCAGGTCTCAGAAAACAAACAATCATATCGATGTGAATGAGGGAGGTCAGAGTGGAGACCCAAAGCCCATCTGTAGACAAATGGACATCTCCTCACAGAAGGGTCACAAGGAAGGGACAAGCCATCCAGGACACAGTATAGCACAGACGAAACACACAACATTGCTCTAGTTCAGTGGTTCTCAACCTTCCTAATGCTGCGACTCTTTAACAGAGTCCCTCATGTTGTGGTGACCCACAATCATAAAATTATTTTCATTGCTACTTCATAACTGTAATTGTGCTACTGTTATGAATCAAAATGTAAATATCTGATATGCAGGATGTATTTTCATTGCTACAAATTGAAAAGAATTAAAGCATAGTAAGTCATCACAGAACAATATGTAATTATATATTACAAAATATTTATGTGTTTTCTGATGGTCTCAGGTGACTTATGTGAAAGGGTTCTTCAACCCTGTTCAGATCCCCAAAAGGGTCACGACCCACAGGTTGTAAACCGCTGCTCTAGCTCTTTAATGCTTCCTCCACGCGCCCACTATCATGATTCCAGTTCTACCTTACAAATCTGACTAGCCTGGAGCATGTACCCTGGTACAGATAAGAGACCTGGACACACTGGATCCAGGACTGACACCTCCCTCAGGAACACTAATGGAAGTGGCCAGACCATGAGGGTAGGGGAAGTTAGAGGAGAAGGGCAAGAAGGAGGAACTGATCACAATGATCTATGAATAACCCCCCTACCCCCAGGGGGACAGACAGCAGAAATGTGGGTGAAGGGAAACAGCCGATGGTGTAATAATAATTTATAATTTATCAAGGTTTCACGAGGGTAGGGGAGGAAGGAAGGGAAAAAAAGAGAAGCTGATACCAAGGGTTCAATAGAAAGAAAATGTTTTGGCCCATATGATGGCAACATATGCACAAATTTGAATGATAGAATTGATGTATGGATTGTTATAAGAGCTGCAAGAGCCCCCAATAAAATGATTTATAAAAAATAAATTTAAAAAAAGATAAGAAAAGTAACACTCTTACGCATATGGTCAGATAGTGAACTTGGAGTATTCTATTTGCTGACTTGGCGACAGCTATATTTTGATTCCACAAATCAGTCTGTGTTACTGAAGAAATTTCTCAGAAATATGCTGATTAATGCTCAGTAAGCATCAATCCATCCTTTACCACAAACACCCCAAAATGTCATGATCTTCTGTAAAACACACTAAAATGATTCAAGAATTTGGAATAGTCCCAATATATAATGAACTTTGTCTGGAAATATAAGGAACACTGGATTCTCCCCCCCAAAAAAACCCCTCAAAATTGCATCTGAAAGATATTTCACTTCTCTGTAGTAATGAGATCATTATAGGCTGTGCCATAAAAATAAAAATAAGACAACACAATATAAATTCTAGACATGCTATTTACTTTTTCTCCCTAAGTGATTTCCAGATTCCTTATGGAGTGAAAACAATATAGTCTTCACAGCTGGAACACATGATTGTGCTGGAGGACAAAAGGAGACTGTGAGAAAGTAATTATGTTGCTAAGCTTTTTTTATTTTGTGCGTTAAACTCTGCATTAGGGGATCATGAATGGTGGTGATATTATGAGAACTGGCGAGTCTGCCGCCACTGATTTTCCTTTAGGAGCCATGCGCACATGGCCTGATCCAGCCTGGAAAAGAAAAACTTCTGAAAATGGAGGCTACAATCATTATTATGATGCTTATTTGTTGTGGTGCCAGAAACTTCAGATTGGAGCGAAAACAAATACTACATTTTAAGGTAGCACACAAGTGTTGCTTACCTCCTGTTATGGCAGTGGTTCTCGACCTGTGGGTCACGACCCCTTTGGGGGTCGAATGACCCTTTCACAGGGTTTGCCTGACTCATAACAGTAGCAAAATTACAGTGTTGAAGTAGCAACGACAATAATTTTATAGTTGGGGGTCACCACAACATGAGGAACTGTATGAAAGGGTCATGGCGTCAGGAAGGTTGAGGACCACTGTATTAAGTAACAAATTGCCTATCAACAGAATTATTTTATGAACACAGATTTTGACCATAACTGAAGCTGTTACATTCTTTTGTTGCTAGCAGCGCCTTCCGTTACCACAGAAGGAAACCCGTCCTCAAAGCCCTTCTGACGTTTGAGCCACCTTGGCAGCCCTGTCCTGTCGGGGCATCTCCTCAAGGGCCTTCCTCTTTCACCCTGGGCTCTCCACACCCTGAGCATGCTGTTCTTTTCCAGGGAACATGTCCAAAGAACTGGAGAAAGCTCTGGCCCTCCTTGTCTCTGAGGTTGTACTTCTAACAGAGATGTGTTTGTACTTTTGGTAGTCCATAGTATTTTCAATATTTTTAATAACACCATAGTTCAAATGCTTCGATGGTTTTCTTCTTCCTTATTCAATATGAAACTTTCAAATACATATAAGCTAAATGAAAACACCCTGGGTCACGGACACCTTAGTCCTCTGAGTAACTTCCTTGGCTTTCAACACGTTGAAAGGGTCTTTAGAACCGATTTACCCAATGCAGTGCATTGTTTGATCTCTTGAGAGCTGTTTCCAAGAGTCTTAAAGCAAAATAAAATGTTTGACCCTTCAGCGTTTTCTGCAGTTATCACGATGTTACTTATTGGTTCAACTGAGGATTTGGGTTTTCTTTACGTTGAGTTGAAATTCACACTGAAGGCTGCAATCCTTGATCTTTATCAGCAAGGGCTTCAAGTTCTCCTCGCGCTCAGCAAGCAAGATTGTACCATCTTCATATTAGCACATTGCAGGTTAATAAGCCTTCCTCCAAGCCTGATGAAAATTCCCGTTTATATAACACAGCTTCTCTGGTGATTTGTTCAGCATCCAGATTAAATAAGAAGGGTGAGAGGTAACCACATGGCACACACATTTCCTGATTTGAAATCATGCAATGTTCCATCGCTGTGCTTGCGTGACTGCCTCTTGATCTATGTCCAAGTTCTGAAGAAACACAATGAAGTGTTCTGGAATTTTCATTCTTCTCAAGACTACATATAGTTTGTTATGATCCATGAAGTTCAATGCCCCGAAATAGTCAATAAAACATAAATAAAGTCTTTCTGGTATTCTCTGCTTTCAGCCAAGATCTGTATCTGTCTGACATTGACAAGAAAATCTCTAGTTCATGTCTTCTTGTGAATATGGCCTAAACTCCAGCAGTTCCCTACCAATGCCCTACGGCAACTATTGTTGGATGATCCTTGGCAGAACTTTACGTGCATGTGATAGCAATGGTCTTGTTAAATAATGTGTGCATTCTGTTGGATGCCCTTTCTTTAAATGGGTAGAAATATGGATCTCTTTTCATCAGTGGCCCAAGTAACTATTTTGCAAAATCTTGACCTGGGTGAGTGAATGCTTGCAGAGCTTCTTCAGCTTGTTGAATAATTTCAGTTGGTCTTCCATCAACTCTTAGAGCCTTGTTTTTGGCTAATGCTTTCAGTGCATCTTGTACTTCTTTGAGTACCATCGGTTCTTACTCATGTGCTCCCTTTTTAAATGGGTGAATGTTGACCAGTTATTTTGGGTACAATGACTCTGTGTTCTTTCCAATTTCTTTTGTTGCTTCATGCCTCATTTAATATTTTTCCCTTAGAATCTCTCAGTGTTGCCATTGAGCTTATATTTTCTCTTTAGTTCTTTAGGTTTAAGCTTTATTGAGTGTGTGCTTCCTTCCGGTTTTCTAGTTCTAGGTTTTTGTTCTTTCCATTATAGTATCTGATTTTATATTCTGAAGCTGCCCTGATGTTCCTGTGTTCTTGCGATGGCGCTTAGAATTTGGCTGGGATATTCCCAAGGTCATGTAATGGCTCTCACACTTACTTCAATTTTCTTTAGCTTCAACCTACAATACATATGAGAAATTAATGCTTACTCCACAGTCAGCCCTGGTATGCTTTTAGCTTCTGATTTTGAGCTTCTCCATGGTTTCTTTCCATAGATGTAGTCCATTTGAATAATGTATATTCTATCTGGAAAAGTGCAAGTATAAAATCCCCTTTTGTGTTAATGCAAAAAGGTATTTGGGATAAAGAAGTCATTTGTCTTGCAAAATTCTATCACGTAATCTCCAGATTGATTTCTACCACCCATAATTTCCAACTATTCCTTTCTCTTTCCAACCTCTGCATTCTACTCACCCAAAATGACTCATACATCTTAATTGCATAGTTGATCAATTTTGGATTGATATAGATTGTTAAAATTCTTCAATTTCTGTATCTCTCAGTGTATGCATTTGAATAATAGTTGTATTATTGGAGAGCCTTGAAGGCAGATAAAAATAATCCTATCACAGACAGCATTGTACTTCAAGATAGATCATGAAATGTTCATTTTGAAGATGAATCGAATGTCATTGCTTTTGATTGTGTCATTCCTAGCAGAGTAAATCACTGATTTTCTGACCCCAAAATGCCAATACCAATCTATTTCAACCCATTATCACCTAGAATATTGATATTTCTGTGTTTAATTTCATTTTAAAGACTTCTAATTTTCTAGCTTCATACTGCTTACATTCCAAGTCCCAATTATCAATGGATGTTTGCAGATGTTTCTTCTCCTTTTACGTGAGCTCCATGAGCAGATGAAAGTCCCCAAAGCTACTGCCATAGGCTTCCGTCCCTGTGCATCCGATGGTCACCTCTCCATGGAAAAGTAGAGGCAACTCGGAACCACTCTGCCACCAGGGCTCCTTATCAGAAATATGGACACAAAATAAAACAACATTCTTGTCACCATTCCTACTCAGAGTGACCCGTTGTATGGAATCTCTTCCTGTTTCCAAGCACCTTGTGTGTCTAGTCTAGAGGTATTACTTAATAGATTGTATGAAATGATCACATTGAACTGAGATGGAAAAATCTACCTCTTCTGTAGAGTGGTGTATATTTGAACTGGTATTTGCACATTTCTCTTTCAATTCAGCACGAAACTAATGGTTGATTTTGTTGTGAAAGGCCTTTTTAGGTTATATGAAAAATTACTCGACCACTTGTTCCTATATAAAAGGAAAAACAAATGAAGAAACTCTCAATGTTGCATTATGGAACAGGTTATAAGACCCAGATATGGGGCAAAATACAAAGTAAATAGTGGCATTCTGTTTTACATTCCAAGTTGTTCTTCCCAGTAAAGATAAACCAGATCCTCAGTGGCATAGCAGTGATGCATTGTGATGCTAATTCCATGGTCAGCAGTTTGTAACCACCTCCTGGGGAGAACGATTGGGCTCATTTTATAATCTCATTAAGAATTACAGTTTTGAAAACACCCAGTGACACTTCTATTCTTGCCAATATTTTTGCGATGTGTCAAAATTAACTTGATGGCAGCAAATGGTTTTTTGTTTGTTTGTTTTTTGTGATAAACATGAGTTTAATCCACACAGCTCTTGTTATTTTAGAAAGGCATTGCACACACCCAAAGTCAGGTCAAAGGTAGAATCTGTATTCACACTCCAGAAACATTCCACAGGTGAGAAATAATTATGTTTGCCAAGGATGAGAGGGATAAATAACATTACGAATCTTAATTTAATACATGGCCCCAAATCTGGCATCCAGGAGTTTGAAATGAATAGGATCTATAAAGTCAAACCTTTCCAAAAGAGAGCCTTATGTTATGGAAAGTTGTTAAGGGCTCTTATTCAAAGGGTTTTTTTCATTGACTAAAAGGAAAGATTTGCCCTGTGCAATGTGTTCATGAGCAGAAATTTAACAACAACATATATATATAATGAGCCATGATTCAAGAGTTCAGTGCCTTGTGTATTCAAGTAAATCTGATTTATACCAAACAAGAATAGTCGCATTTCTTCACATATGTCTTAAGTTACATCCTGCGTTTCTGATGAGAACAAGGTGGCTAGCTGATCACCAACTGGGGATTTTTTTTGTGACATTGTTCAATTTGGAGTTTCATAACACTATTCCTGGCCAATTACAATAGTTTCTAGGAAAATACTCTAATTTATTTCCCATAGGAAATTAAATAATTCCACTTAATTAAATTGAATCAATAAAAATAAATAATGAGAAAAAGAAAGAAATGCCTTAAAGCATTGAAACAAAAGAAAATTTTCCTCATCATCTCCTGGAATCAATTCTTATCAGCAGCTTTATGAACCACTAAAAGCAGTCTATGTATATTATGTGAAAATTTTAAAGAGTATGCATGATCAAACATGAAATTCCTTCATATTCTTATTACAAGGTAACAAGCCCCAGTAGTATCCCCTCTGCTCATGCTGAAGGTACCTTATGCATGATAGAACAATTTCAAGCTTCAAATGTTTGGTTCAGCTGGAATAATTACAACACCCATAAAATAGTAGATGTCAATCCTTGGCATTTCTTTAACTCTGAAAACTTTCTAAAGGCTAAAATGAAAGTACATATACACAAAATGTGTTTTTCTAATTTTTTAAAAGGAACTTAAAAAGACTTCCCTGGGCCCAACCCCAGAAATATAAGACCAGACTCTATAGTTGAGCACCTGGTTCTGGCTCTTTTTTTCAACTCCTCAGGCGAAGCTAATATGTACCTTAGCACCTGGGATCGAGAACTGCTGTACTAAAATGTTGTATATTTGAAATATTCAAGCTGAGGCCATGATTCTGTTCCTAAGACTTAATGAATTGTTAAGAAATGATGAAGGGTTCATGTTCTTGACACCACAGTGTGAACAAGGGTCTCTCCCCCACACCTTCCTAGTGACCGTGGCCAATAAACTTTTTAAAGTTAAGTCGCAGTGAAAAGGCAATGCAAAACCCTTTCTATAACTGGAAATGAATCAAACAAGCTGCTCAACTACTCCCTAACCAAATGCCAGTAAATCTCATATTATTTGGCTCATTTTCCCTAACTCCTGTTGCGATTTAATTATGCTTCAATCTTATCCGAATTACTATTCTTGAAGAATTTTGCTTAGCAAAGAGCTTTTCAAACCATATTATCAGTTCTTGTCAAAATGGCATTTTGAAATCTGGAAAATACCGTATTAATAATAAATATCCCTTGAGTAATTCAATTACTTTGGGATTTTGTCATATGTGCGAAAGAGTATTTAGTTCCAAGAATAGACCAACTTCTAAGGTAGAGCAATTTTGTTGGTTTTGTTTTTGGTGATCATTTTAATTTAAAGTTCAAAACAAGTTCAGCAGCTTAGAATCTCAGATTAAAAAGAAGTTGAAAGTAAGCCTACTTTTATTATTTAAGGGTGAAATTGTCATATAACTTCCTTTTCAGAAGGTTTCAAACTACAGACAAGCCATTTTCCTTGCTTATTTCTTAATAAAAACATACAAATCATTCAGCTAAAGCTACATTTCTTTTTGTCTTTCTAGAATGCATCTCATTGAGCCCACCTTTAAGGTTTTTATGCCAACATCTGGGAGTGATCATCTCAGCGCCTAACACATTTGCCGGTGTCTCGTCTTTTGCCCTGTTCTTTCACACGTGCATTTGACTAATGTTTGTTAAGCTCTCTTCAATGCCAGGGTCCTGGGAGCACAGTAGTTACAAGGTGAACTGCTAACTTCAAGGTCTGAAAATGGCGGTTGCTAGAGATTGGGCAGTCTACTGGGAAACAAACACTTGGATCATCCCATTTTTATACTTTAACATGTCAAAACTTACTCATATAATTCTATAAAACTTATCTGACCATTATGGCTCAAAATGGTTAAGGACTTTAAACATAAGGATTCTGAGAAATTCTGACTGATTAAATAGCCCTGAAATAAAACACTATGACTAATCATAATGTATTATCCTGGATGGGATCATGGAAAAAACCCAAGATATTTCACACAAGTAAATGCATATATGCTAGATACCTTAATCAAAAACTCATGGTGGTATAGTGAGTTCTGCACTGGACTGCTAACTACAAGGCAGCAGTTCCAATCCATTAACCCTTCCAAGGGAATTAAAGGAGGCTGTTTGCTCTGCTAAAGGAATGCAGACTTGGAAACCCACAGGGCAGTCCTGCTCTCTCCTGTATGGTTGCTATGCATGCGTAACTCCTCCAAGGCAGTGAGTTTGGTTTGGTGTTTGTCTAGTTAACAAAATCTGTCCATAATGATTACTTGTGACAATTGTACCCTACCAATGTAAGTTGCAGATGATTTTGAATTGTAGTGTTGGCAAAAAACATTAAATACACCATGGGCTGCCTGAAGAATGAAAAAAATCTGTCTTGGAAGAAGGACTACTAGGAGACTTCTTAGAAACAAGAATGGTGAGACTTCATCTCATGTACTTTAGATTATTTTCAGAAGGTATTTGTCTCTAGAGGAGGATGACATACTTTCTTACATAGAAGGACAGAGCCAAAAAGGAAGACCTCCAATGAAATGGAGTTACCCAGTGTCTGCACAACACACTCGAACTTAGCAAGGGTTCTAAGGATGACACAGGCCCATCAGTGCTCCCTTCTATTGCACGAAAAATTGCTATGACCCAAAACTAACTGGGCAGCACCTAAGAACAATACTATAAGATATTAATAAAAGGCACAATTAGGATGAGTATTTTTGAACTCCATACAATCTCAGAATTTTTCTGTAATTTAAAGAGATTCTAGAAAGCACTATACTGAATGAAGTAGGTCAATCACAAAAGGACAAATAAAGAATTTTCTCATTAGGTTAAATATCTAGAATTGGTAATGTATGGGGACTAAAGCTTATTAGTGGTTACCAGAAGCAGGAGGGGAGAGAAAAGCATTTAGTTTCTATTTATAGTTATTGAAAATCTGGCAAAAAATACTGGTGATGGTTACACAAAATGATTAATATTTTTGATGTCAATAAATTGTATTATGAAAATGCAGAATTAGCAAATTACTATATATACATTAAAAATAAATTAATCTTAAGAAGTATATTTACAGAAAAACTTAACATAACTTTAACTTCTGTAATATTTTTCTGACTATAATTAGATATATCTCGTGCTAATATAATCATTATCTAGGTTTTTATTAGAGAGAAAGAGAGTGAGAGATGTGAAGAGATACTCAAAAGACAGAAAAAATTTCTGCTGGGTGGAGCTTTCTAGTACTCATTTTTCCCACTAAGCAAGCATTGAGAAACTCACTTTTAGGTAGTGCACCCAGTGGTGTCACCTGGGAATGTACTCTCTGGTGTTAGTGATTTTTTTGTAAAAGCAGTTTTACTCAAACCTCACTTTTTGTGATGGCTGATTTAAGAGAACAGCATGTGGCTGTGAAATTTTGTTTCCTGCTTGAGAAAAATGCTGCAAAAAATGTTGTGATGTTGAACACAGCACTCATATATATGAGTGTTTTTCTCGTTTCCAAAAAGGTCAATTGTTTATTGTTGACAAACCTTGCACTGGATGTCAGTCAACTTCCCGAATGGACAAAAATATTGACAATATTCATACACTTGTGCTCAAAGACTCAAGACTGACCATTGAAGAGATGGAGACATTATCTGGAGTATCTTGGAACTCAGTTCAGTGAATCTTAATGGAAGATTTGGGAATGATAAGGGTTATAGCAAAATTGTGCCTTGGCTTCTGACTACCAGAAAAATAGCATGCTGTGATGTGAAAGAACAGCTCCATAGTGACCCAGATTTTTTCCCCCAAGGCCATTTTTGGTGACCAGACATGATGCTATTCTGATGACCCCCAAAACAGACATCCATCAGGCTAGTGGAAGACACCATCATCACTTCACCCCAAAATTCTCATCAAGTGAAATCAAAGATCAAGATGAATGATCATTTTTTTTTATCTGAGGGAGATAGGGCATTTGGAGTTCATTCTACCAAGTCAGACTGTTTATTAAGATTTCTATTTAGAGATTTTCAAAAAATTGTATGCAACAAAAAGCCTGATTTATGGCACACGGGGGACAGCTTTTGCCACCACTACAACGCACTTGTTCAAATAGCCATCTCAGTGTGTCAGTTTTTTTGCAGAAAAACAGCAGGCCTCTCTTGACCCATGCGCCTTACTCACCTGACTTCACTCTGTGCAACTTCCTTTTGTCTTTGTGAATGAAGAAGGACATAAAAAGACAGCAATTTGACATTGTAGGATTGGGGGGGGGGTGAGGGGGGGACAAGGGAAGGGCTGTCAGCCATCCAAGCAGATGAGTTTGAAACATGTTTCCAAGAATAGAATTTAAGATTTGAAAATTTACTGAATGTAATGGAGGGTACTTTAAAGGTGATATGGTTTTTATTAACATTTTTAAATACATAGCTTTGAAAGAAAAATACCCTTTTGGGGGTGTACCCCTTGTAGATCGGTCCATATATCTGTGTGTGTGTGTGTGTGTGTGTGTGTGGCTAGGGAGAGAGATCGAGAAAGAGACAGAGAGAGAGAGAGAGAGAGAGAGAGAGAGAGAGAGAGAGAGAGAGAGAGAGAGAGAAAAAACTCTATCATCAGTATAGAAATGCTTGGTAAGTTTTAGGGTACAAAAGTGACTTAAATTTCAAACATAACTTAAAGAAAACATTTCTTAACTCTTAAAATGGGAGGCAACACCAAGGTCTAGACACATAATCTGGGTGAGGGAGGCCATTAACACGATGTCATAATGGCATCTGAGAATTCAATCTGGACTTAGTTAGAAATGTTTGTGACATAGAAAATTGACACAAATGAATAATTGGTAGCACATGCACACATCAGGATTACAGTTGGGACTCCAAAAGTAGGAACAGGACCCAGATTGGGACATATATATTACATTAGATGGAAGAGCTTAGAAGAATGATCCAGGGCCTTCCAACCATGGCAGTCAGGCCACAACTGACTCATGACCATGCTACTTCCTAACTGTCCCTAGTACTGTGATCTCCATCAAGGACACACCCATGCAAACTCCCTAGAAAGATCGACCCTCCTTTGAGCAGCTGGATAGATATAGAGGTAATCCACATTCCAATGCATTCTTCTTGAGGGCAAGATGTTTTACTTTTGGTTTATGGTCCTGAAGAAATCAATGGGAACTCTGTAAATGGGTTTTAGATCTTCACTATCATCTCACCCTTTTGCAAGTGAGGTGCTCAGAATTTAAATTCTCATATGGATAGAATCCCATTTAACATTAATTCAATATAGTTATTGGACATCAAGCACAAGCAAGAAATCATCTGCTAAATATTTTGGTAAATACCAAAGTACATCAAAGATTAATATTTTGTAATGTAGTAAAGGAGGTTGCATCTGGATGCTTCCCAGCACTGTAAAAGCTTGCTAGGCATCTGTGTTCCAAAATAGCATGTTATGTTTGAGAATGTTCTGTGAAATCTCTTACGATTACAATGGACAGATAATAGCTTTGATCCCATGATAGGAAACAACTCTGCAATAGGTTTGCTGTGTGATGTAAACAGTCCTCCCAACGATTCCATATGCTTCGACAGTTGTGTTGGGAAGAGTGCCTTATGGCAATTCCCAACAAAACAATCAATATAGAGATTCCTAACATCCTGGAATAATACTGTTTGTATTAGAAAACTGTGCATCATTTGTAAGATAACCTTGGTGTTAGCTGGGAAGAAATAGAAGCAAAGATACCATAATGGATCAAGTGACTGTGCAGTCAGAGGTGCTAAATCTGAAATCGTTCTGTCAGACTAACCATGGTGCAGAATCCATCACCCAGTAAAACTGGGAAGAGATGGAAGGATAACCAAAGGAGGCAAAAAAAAAAAAAAAAAGATTCTGAGGAGATAGTCCAATATTTAAGTCTCAACTCGTTTTGATACCAGCAACTCCTCCACAATTCATTCATGACTCATAGGAGGTAAGTTACAAGAGAGACACATGAGATGATATGTTACGATATTGTTTTGTGCAAGAGGGAAAAATACTTCCTTAGCCTACAGATTACAATTCTTATGGGAAGCTTTTTTTAAATAGATGTAGATGCCAATGCAAATGTGTATATAGATTTTAAAAATAAATTAAACTCACTTCTGTCAAATCATTTTGATTCATAGTAATTGTAGGGGGATATAATCAATACAGAGGAGCGGCTCATTTTTGTCAATAGGTAGCTGCCAAAGACTTCGTTCCAGCATACAACACAGAGACATCATTCAAACTTACATAGAACTGTGCAGAGGTTGAAAAAAAAACTTGATTGAGATGGAAATTATACATTTGTACCACAAAATCTAAAATGTGAATGTCTTCATGCCAAGGAACTGAGAATAATTAGGAATTATAATACAAGATTCAATATCGTGGAGAGATTTTACAAGAAAATAAGACATGAATAAGAAGCCAAATGAAGGTTAAAAGGAGTGTTAGCATGTGCAAAGACTAGGCCTGGATAAAAGGCAATAAAAATAATCTAGAAATTACTAGAACAAAGTTATTTCTTTTAACATGTCTAAGAGTTGTATATGTGGGAGCACACTGATATTAGTTCTACTGTGTCATGCACCTTAGTTTAAGTCAACACTTATCTTACTATGTTAGAGATTTCAAAAATAATGTTTTCTTTTTATATTCTTATAACATCCCCCCCCAAAAATTTAATTATCATTTTTGTGAAAATTCTTATATGTCTGGGAACAGAGACACAAATAAATAAAAAACAGTTGTTAAATACATCAAATAATACTTGATCTGAGTCATGAAAATGCCATGTGCTTCAACACAGAACTTTAATCCATATAATTCAAGGCTGTAACTTTTTAGAAGCTATTTGCCAAGTCTTTCTTCCAAGACACCTTTGGGTGGGTTTGAAGTGCTCACCTTCTAAAATAATACTGTTGATGCTACCCAGGGATTCCTTGAGTGCAGACAGCCACCCTTACTACCAACTCTCATATTTGTGGTAGACAATGAAAGTCCAACACTACATGTGTTACTCTGGGTACATTAGAGAAACAAATCCACAGAAACCCAGATGTATACAAGAGAGTTTTATATAAAGGGTAACTGCACATCAAGACAACATCCCAACCCAGTGCTGGCCAAGCCCACAAGTCCAATATTAAACCATATGTCTGACACCAAACCACAAAGTTCTCCTCCATCTCACAAAACACATGCAATGATGTCGACTTCAGGAGGAAAGTTGAATCAATGAGCATGTACGCATCTTAGCGCTGGCAGGGGTCTCCAAATGGCTGCTCCAGCACCCAGGGCTGCATTGGGGTAGGTGCATGTGGCTTCTCCTCAGGGATGTCTTGCAGGAAGTGAGCCTTGACAGCTGAAGCAGGGAACTGGCTAAGGCAGCTGCCCCTGGTCTGACCACTGCAAAGCAAGAGACCCAAGAACTAGAAAGGTGAGACTCAGTGAGCCATTTATCGCTCCACCCTTCAATTAACCCCACATGTGTTTATTAGCCAGGTTGGCACAATAAACTTTAACTATCTCACTACACATTATACTAGGAGAAAGCAATAAGCATTTTAGGACTTAAAGAAAAGCTCTGATCATATAAAATACACATTGACAAAAGGATAAATATTGTATGATGTAGGACAATTAGTGAAAACTGGGCATTCTACAGCACTTCATGATACTCTTGAGGAAAGTTTATATGGATCATAAGGCAGTTGTGGGAAATGAAAACAAGAACACTGGATGGCTTCAATGAAGAATGGTTTCTATCAGGGTTGTACCCTACCACCATGCTCATGCAATCTATATGATGTGCAAATAGTCAGAGAAGATGGATTCTATGAAAAAGAATATGGTATCAGGATTGGAGAAAGGCTTATTAACAATCTTCCCATAAAATAGCATTGCTTGCTCAAAGTGAGAGAGACTTGAAACAGTTGCTGGTAAACATCAAGGATTGCATCCTTCTTCCTGCCCCTTCCCCGAGAAGAATTTGTTTCAAAGGACGAAATTAATTCTGCAGCTCCAGGAGAGGGACATACCTGATCAGAGCACACGGGAGCAATGAAGGGGAAGGAGGAGAGAGTGGAGCACAGCCTAGCCCACCAGGCCGTGAGGATGATGTTCCTGATTAGAGCAGCCAGTCCACAGAGAGGACAACATGGCTGGCCCCACTATGAGACATGATACCCCTCAGTGACCAATGGCGCTACAGGGGACAGCACCGGAGACACAGTGTGGGAATTGCACCTGACCTGATCCCACCACACCTAGGCAAAGCACTGGGGAAGTGCAGCAGAACAGCAAGGGAATGGAGCGGCAAGGTCCCCAGGGAATGCTGAAAGTGGATTTTGGGGCCAGGGCATGGTGCCCCAACAGACTGGACTGGAAAACGCTCCTCCTAAAGGCCAACAAATGATCCTTGAACTAACTACAAGCTTTTCTTTCTTGATGTGTTTTGTTTTGTTCTTTGTCAGTGGTTTGTTGTCATTGTTTTATTGTCTGGTTGTATACTATTGCTTTGTTTTCCTCTGTCTGTCTTGTTTTTGTGCATGTTATTATCTCCACAGGTCTGCCTAAATAAGACAGGCTGGATGAACTATCTGGAGGGAAAACAACGGGACCAACAGTTCCGGGAGGAATTGGGATGGGAAGGGGGGGGGGCTGTGGGGTAAGGAAGTGGTGTTAACAAACCCAGGGACAAGGGAACAACATGGGATCCAAATTGTTGGTGAGGGGGGAGTGGCCGGCCTGGTAGGGAATGATCAAGGGTAAGGTTATGTAAAGAAGCGGTATAGCTGTAACCCAGGTGGGGACGGAGCATGATAAAGGGGCAGGAGGAAAGTCAAGGGAAAAAGAGGAAAGAGTTAGGAGGCAAAGGGCATTTATAGAGGTCTAGACAAAGACATGTACATGCAAATATACATATGAGGATGGGGAAATAGATCTATGTGTCTATATTTATAGGTTTAGTATTAAGGTGGTGGAAGGACCTTGGGCCTCTCTTCAAGCAACCCCTCAATGCATGAATACTTTCTTCTATTACATTGGCATTCTATGATGCTCACCCTCCCGACACAAATGTGAAAGCCAAAGCGGGTGAACAAGCAAATATGGTGAAGAAAGCTGATGGTGCATGGCTATCAAAAGAGATAGTGTCTGGGGTCTTAAAGGCTTGAAGATACACAAGCGGCCATCTAGCTCAGAAGCAACAAAGTCCATATGGAAGAACACATCAGCCTGTGTGATCACGTGGTTCCAAAGGGATCAGTTATCAGGCATCAAAACACAAAAAATCATATCATTGGGTGCACACCTCCATGATACGATCACTGAGGACAAACGGGTGGATAAGCAAATGTGACGAAGAAAGCTGATGGTTCCCGGTTATCAAAAGAGATAGTGTCCGTGGTCTTAAAGGCTTGAAGATAAACAAGCAGCCATCTAACTCAGAAGAAACAAAGCCCACATGGAAGAAGCACACCAGTCTGAGTGATCACGAGGTGTCGAAGGGATTGGGTATAAGGCATCATCAGAAACAACAACAAAAAAATCTTATAATGAATGAAGGGGGAAGTGCAGAGTGGAGACCCAAAGCCCATTTGTCGGCCACTGGAGATCCCCCTTGCAGAGAGGTCTTGGGGAGGAGATGAGTCAGCCAGGGTGCGATGTAGCACCGATGAAGAATACAGCTTTCCCAGATCCTAAATGCTTCCTCCCCCCGTCCTCCCCCCACTACCATGATCTGAATTCTATCTTGCAAGTCTGGATAGAGCAGAGGTTGTACACTGGTGCATATAGGAGCTGGAGGCACAGGGATTCCAGGGTGGATGATACCTTCAAGACCAGGGGTGTGAGGGGCGATACTGGGAGAGTAGAAGCTGAGTGTGTTGGAAAGGGGGAACCAATTCCAAGGATCCACATGTGACCTCCTCCCTGGAGGACGGACAACAGAAAAGGGGGTGAAGGGAGATGCTGATAGGGCAAGATATGACAAAATAATAATCTATGAATTATCAAGGGCTCATGAGGGAGGGGGGAGCGGGAAGGGAGGGGAAAAATAGGACCTGATGCAAAGGGCTTAAGTGGAGAGCAAATGCTTTGAAAATGATTAGGACAAAGAATGTACAGATGTGCTTTGCACAATTAATGTATGTATATGTATGTGTTTTGATAAGAGTTATATGAGCCCCTAATAAAATAGTTTTTTAAAAAGGGATTGCATCTTTCAGTGTAGATTAGGACTCAATATAAAGAAGACCAAAATCCTCACAACTGGACCAATAAGTAACATCATAATAAATGGAGAAAAGGTGAAAGTTGTCAAGAATTTCATCTTGTTTGTCTATACAGTCAATGCTCATAGAAGCAAAAGTCAAGAGTTCAAAGGATGCATTGCATTGGTGTGGGATATAAAAAGACCTTTCCCCAGCTTTTCTCCCCATAATATGTTAGACCTAGGGCACTGCTTGCAACCAATGGTAAATGATTGTCAAGTTATCTCCATGAAGGCATCAGCCATCCATAGCAAGAAGACCCTGTTGTCTTACCCACTGTAGGTAGGTGGGGCGCATTCCCTACTGTTAAGGGCAGTGGGTTGCTTCCCCTGAAAGCTTACAATAAATCATGTCCCCAGCTCAAGGACAATCATTGTTAGGCCACCATCATGAATCTACAATGTGACCATCTTGTCACATGTGTTACCCCTAATCCCTCTTCCTAATTCATCCCCCTCCCATTCCTGTATTGCCTATAGTACAACCCCTTCCTGCAACGTATGTCATTGCCTGTAATCAGGGGCCTTGCATGTCCCCAAAATGTATATAAGACTTGGTTAGAAGTAAATCTCTCTCTCTCCTGCCCACACCTCCCACACCTGCACGTGGACCACCAAGAAGGGCTGAGGTGATCATGCTACCATGAAATGTGTCTGACTCCTTTGTTTTACTGTCTCACCTATATTCTATGACTTTACTATAATATTTGTATATCTTAACCATACAATTGCACCTACCAAACCCGTGATTGTGTGAGGGGCTGGTTGAAAGGCAGTGTTTTTGCTTTAAGGGCTTCTGTGCACATGCCCCTACTCATGGTGTTTTCAATTGCAACATGTGCATGTGAAAGTCAGACATTAAATAAGGAAGATTGAAGAAGAGTCAATGTATGTGAATTGTGGTTCTGGGAAATACATTAAAAGTACCATGGGCTGCCAAAAAAGAAAACACATTTTGTCATGGAAGAAGTACAGCCAGAATGCTCCTTAAAGGCAAGAACGGTGACACCTGATGTGGGATCCAGCCCACAATCTAAATGTTCCTGAGGAGCACTGCACTATTAAAGAAGACAGAAAGAGGGCACAGGGGACTCAACTCCAACCTTGGAAGAAAAATACTGAGTTTATTAAACTATGTATTTGTTTAATTTTTTATTAAAAGAATATTATTTTGGGGGTTCTTACCAGTCATTGGTACCAGATAATAGGCAGCAGAAGACCCATAATAAACAAACAAAACCATATTGTTGAGAAGGAGGGGGTCAGAGCAGAGACCCAAAGCCCATCTCTAGACAATGGGACATCCCCCCACAGAGGGGTCACAGGGAAGGGATGAGTCAACCAGGGTTAACCAATGAAAAACACAATATTCCCTTGATTCCTGGAAGCTTCCTCGCTGCCACCCCACACCCCTCCACCAACACACACACACACACACACACACACACACACAAATTATGGGGTTTTATACTTCTTGAGGCATAAAATTATCTCATGAATCACACACACAAGCAATAAACAATGCATTAATATTGGTATTCCAAGCATCCAGAGGGGGTATAAAGCATACAAGGGGAGCAGGTGTCCTTTAAGATAAGAGTATTTTTCTGAGTACATGGAGAGTCAAGTGTCTGCAGGAAAAAAAAATCAAAATCTAAGCATTCATGGCATACAGATGTGCTGTGGATAAACTTCCTTCCTGGAATTAGGTGCTACCCCCGGCCCCAGGCCTACCTTTTGTCAGGTCTTGCTGTGCCCAAATCCTGTAGTCACACGTGCAGTCACACTTGCAGGAGTAGACCTCTTATACCTTCTTACAGGTCTTCAGTTTCCCACAGGTTGATCTCATGTATTTTGGACATATTGTCAGGAGAGACCAGTCCTGGGACAAGGACATCATACTTGGTAAAGTATTTGAACAATGAAGAAAGAAATGACAAGATGGGTTGACAGTGGCTGCAACAATGGGCTCAAACATAAAAATCCTGAGGATGACCAAGGCAAAGGCAGGGTTATGTTCTGTTGTGCATAGGTAATTATGACTTGGAACTGACTGATTTGCATCTAAGAGCAACAACATTGTCACTGCCACTGCTAACACTGGATCAGCAGCTCACATTGTCCCAAATCCTGGCAAGACGGACTAGACCCTTGCTTCCACATTCACCTCAAGTGCACTGCAGAATCTGGCTCTCCCATTCCTTATTCTACATTCAGAACTAGTTTCTTTAATTTTTATTAATTGCCTCTAGTCCACTCATTTCAATGTTGCCTTATGTAAAATAAAATGAATCATTGCCCAAACCTGTGCCATTTTCCGATACGGTCTACCTTTGAGTTCATCGTTTCAGCAATGATGTAAATCCTTATCAAAGAAGGCCTCTCTCACTTTTACCAATTCTCCACTAGTCTATCTGGAGGTCCTCTTCTAATAACTGTTTTTGTTTACTGGTTTCCAGATGCCTTACCAAAATAAGTAAGCAAAAGATTTGCCATCCTTGCTTCTAAGGAGCATTCTGTGTGTCCTTCTGGAAGACTGTACCATATACAACCTTCTTCACCAGCATCACAGTTAGAATGCTTCCATTCGTCAGCCTTCCTTTTTTCAAGGCCAAACTTTTGCATGCACAAAAGGAGATTGAAAAGACAAGGTGCACTGTGTTCATCAAAGTGACATATTTGCCTTAGGTTGTTTTGGTTTTTTTTCAGTTTCCAAAGAAGATTCTTAAAGCTTTTTCTCAGTGAAATTATCATGTAATTCCTTGCTGCTTTCATGGGAGCATTAGCCATGTTTAATTGCTAACAGCAGGGAGGGAGGCTGCAGGAAAGAGAGGCTTTGCTTTGTTTTCTTATTTTCTTTATATTGCATTTGACTTCCATAATAATATCTTTGACTCCTACTGATATTCAGAAAGTTGTGAATTTCCCACATTGAAAAAAATTTCTGATGCTAATAAAACAAATATATTAAAAAAGATCTCTTTGATTTTGCTTCTGGTCTATCACTATTGAGCTTGGATCAACTCTAGGTAATCACTCTAACTTTGATTCAAATATCCTTGTATTGTAAAAGTAATTTTTCCTATCAGATGTTAATAATTATGCAATTTTTGAGACCCCTTGAAATGACATCTTTCTCTATTTTTTTCTCTTTCTTAGCTCATTTTGGTCATTTTATGGATGTTAGAGACATAGTAGATTAATTATAACTTTGTCACCTACTTTTGCTGCAATGTCCTGGCATGTTGGAAACCAGAAGAGAGCACATGGCATGCTGCAATGAGAATCAGCCTCTAGTGGGATGCGAAGTGTTCATTTATGAGAATGCTAGGGTGTTTCTTGTCAGGTAAAGTGATCAAATCCCCAATGTAGGTGATGTCTGAGTGTGTTTTATCTTAGAGGTTGTCACTGGGGGTGGCTGTAAATGCACTATATAAAATCTATATAAAACAATCAGGGCCCATAATATATCAATTTGGATGCAGAATAAAGGCATATTAAGAATTCGAAAGTGTCCCTTATTTTGGGATTTAAAAGGTCAAGTTGACTTTTTTCTCTCTTCCATGGGGCTGTCAAGTCTATGATGCAGGGATAGGACAAGCCCTGTCATATATTTAGAGCAGAGCTTGAAATATTAATTAAACTAATGAATCAAGTAAATACCTTACATTTTGCCATTTTGTTCATTAGAAAATGAGCCATTCTAGAAGCAAGAATCTCAGGATCATCACAAAAGAAAGCTGGGAGTAGAGCAAATCCTTTGGACTCCATGATCTCCCTCTGAACCTCTCCAATCCAGGAGAGAAAGGGATATGACACTAGTGAAGTCACAGTGAAGTAACAGAAAAGCATCTGCAGCAGAGACCAAACACAAAACAGGCTTTCCCTGCCTAGCGAGCTAGGGTGCTGCCCCAAGGAGCTAGTGTCAAGGGTCTTTGGGCGGAGACAAAGGGTCTCCCTTAGGACATAACTTTTCAGCGCTAAAGGGATTTTGTAACACTTGTTGAAGCAGGGCAGTGTGAAGCGGTTATGTAGTTTATGGGCTGAGGGCCAGGGAACAGTGTGTCTGGTGCCTGCTGAGACCCAGCTGCAGAGAGGTGCTCTCGACCAGAGAACTGCTGTTTCTGATCCTGAATTATAATCTGTTAATTTCCCTAATAAGTCCCATAAGTTTGAATATTGTCTAGAGTGCCGTGTAGTTATGCAATGGATGAAAGGACCCAGGAGAGAAGATTATTGTGAAAGGGATGGTTAGTATCAGGATAGGGTAAATAGTTTGGAAGGTGGAGGCATGTCTGACTTCTTGGGCTGGGATGAAGGTGGATTCTCCTTCTCCCTTACATCATCGGAATAGGGCAGGCTCCTCTCCCTTAACTTCTCAAAAAAAACCAAACAAATAAACCATCTCACTGCTATTGAGTGAATTCTAAATAATGTATAATATGGAAAGCATAAGCATACAAGGCTAAAAATTCCGGCAGTGTTAATTATAACATCACTTGCCTAAGCCCAAAGTCAAGTCATCCTATGCGTGTGGGGTAAGGAGGATTGAGGACCTTTGATCAAGCCCCAATATGTGAGAAGGATATAGCCTACAAAAGTAAGAAAAGCCCAATCTTGAGTGGTTGGAACGTAATAGAGACAGCCTCATAGGAAATCCATTTACCTTTGTGACAAGGCATGGAAGCTAAGGTGATTTGGACGGAGTCGGTGAAATATCCTGGGACTGCATTCCCCCAAACTCTTGGTATCCCCAGCAGAAATTTCCTGCTACTGGCAGAAATTTCCCTAAGATCTTTTGTGTTCCTCTGTTAAAACGCCAGTTTCCTAGAGGGACAGGAGGGAAGAGTCAGAACCAGCCAGGCTGCCTGTTTGGGCTTTCTCTCTCCCCCCAGGAGACTCTCAATAAAACTCTCTTTGGAAAAAAAAAATCCCATTGTGTCTCAAAAAACAAATCTTTATTTTTGGAAGGCAAGGACCTGAAAGTCTGATAAGATCGAGTGCATTTAGTTGTATGATATCATTAGATAAGTGTTGTGTTGTTTTGTGAAGTTCACTTTAAACACAAAATTCCTGATAATAAACAATGTTTCCTTTATGCTTGTATGAGTTACTCCCATAAAAAATAATCCCAATGAGACTGGTGCCACTAACTCCAAAGGCCTTCATAAATGTAGATTTAGTGTGAGATACATACTGCCCATCTTTTTTTGATTTGTTTATTTTACTTTATTTTATTTTATTTTTGTAAATAATTCTTTAGCCCTACTTCTGGCTAATGGGTCTCATACAAAGGATGGGGACCACTGTAGCCAGTCCTGTCTTCAGGAAAGAACTGATGATGACAACCTGGCTAGCCTTCTATTTTCCTGCCTCTGAATGAAGTCAAGAGCCATAATGCAGAAGATGTGATAAGATTTCTGGAAATTTGAGACTACTGTAAGCTTTTCTATGCCAAGGGCCTAATCCCTATCTGTTTCCTATTTGAGATCAACTTTAAATTACCACCCCTGAAAGAAAATGAGTTTCTGCATACTTTTTCCATGGAGCTCAGTGAGAGGAAACTGGAGACCAACTTTGTCATTCTATAGCCAGTCTTTATGGGGGGCAAAGCAGAGAAACAGCAATAGGTGAGGCTGGAAAGCGTAGGCTGGCTTCTGGAGGCTGTGGAAATGAAAATGAACCTTTCGTAGATACAGCTGGCTTATGGTTTAGAAGTGAGCTATGAAACTAAAGTGAATATTTTATGCTACCATTGTATGGAGACCAGAAGCCATATTTCTGCAATTCTTAGGCAATGCTTTAATTCCATACCTGTTTCTCACATCCTCCTAGCCTCATAAGGCATGCCTTATTTGACCCAATGACTACTTTGAAGATCAGACTGGCAGTTCAAACTCAACCAGTGGCTCTGAAGGAAGGGACCTTGTGTTGGGCTTCTGTGAAGTTAACGGGTAGGGCTGACCTAAGGTCAAGTGGTTTCTGTGTCTGTCACACGGGGACAATTGTTGAGCATGCGAATGCTCATATATCCTTTACAGACGTTATTTCCAGAAAGAAATATAAGGAATGACCGCGAGGATCCAGGATGGCGTGACTAAGAAGGCAGGGCACACTCATCTCTTCCTCCATTTTAAGAGATTTGCTAAAGTTATAAAACAGAAATACCATGGGCAATTCATTTCTTAATATTAACTTTTAAAATTGCTGGGAGCAGTCATTTACTCACACTGTGCTCCCCGAGAGTTCTTAGGTATACCCTGAGTGATTCCAAAGGAGGCCTAGAGAAAATGCCTAACCTGGGTTTGAGACCTTCATCCGTTTCTACATAAAAGCATTCCACTGAGACTTGAGTTTCCATAAAAGGTCTTATCAAGCATGCTGTGACATCACTAAATTAATCCAGGAAAAAGAGAAACGTGGGTGATATGTAATCTCAACAAGCCAGTTCAAGGGGATTATGCTGAGTAAAAAGTCCACCTTGAAAAGCTGCAAACTATATGATTCCACACGTAGGACTTTTTAAAGTGATAACATTCTAAAAATGGAGAACAGATCAGTAGGCAACGGGGTTACATAGGCAGTGGACAGTGTGGAACAGTGATTAACCATTTGGCTGCTAACCAAAAGGTCAGCCGTTCAAACCCACCAGCCACTCTGTGGGGTGAGGGGTGGGGGGCCGTGGGAAGATGTGGCGGCCTGCTTTTATAAGGATTACAATTTTACCCTCTGGGGCAGTTGTGCTCCCTTCTATAGGATCGCTGAGTCAGAATCTACTCAACTGGGTTGAGAAACACTAGCTGTAGCTGTCCTTGAAATGGAACTGTTCTGTGTCTTGGTTGCATTGATGCTCACAGGAATTTAAAATTCTGAGGTAACATCAGTTTCTTCCTTCTACCTGAAGTTAGAGCATTTATATAATAAATCAAATGGTGTAGAGTGAAGATTTACCCCCCCTTAATTTACATGGGAATTTTTTGAATGTTCCCAGATCTGAAAACTCATCTACAAAATCATACCTAATAGCACACAAAAAACTAAACTGACACTAACCTAGAATGTTTGCGGCCACAGTTCAAACCTATTTAGCTGGATGCTGAGATGCGGAGTGTAGCTTCCGGGGTAAGACCTGTTTGCAGCTGCCACGGAGGGTCTCGGAGAGCCCATCTCTGTGACAGCCGAAGGCTCATTCAGGTTGATTCACGGCATTCTAAGTTTATTTCTGCAAGTGCTGACAGAGGGAAAGAGTTGGGTTTGCTTCCTCTCAGTACTAACATTCACTGCTATTGAGTCAATACTAACTGCTTTTAAAATCAGTCAAAAATCAAGCAAGTTATACACTTTAAACTTTGTTACAAGAAACAGGTTTTGTAATAGTTTCTGGAGATAATGACCAAGTTTTACAATGATCAGAGGATTTTCAAGCAATGGGACAAAAAGAAGCAAGGTTCACATGAAAACAGTTTACATTTCCCCCAAGGGATCATTAGACTCTCAATTGATACCTTCATTACTTCAGGCTAGTCAGACTGGTACCACTAAGTTTTCACGATCTGTAAGGTCTCTCTCTCCGGGCTAGATTTAAACCTTGGTCCTTGGCTCCACACGAGAAAGAATTCACGCCGAAGCCTGGCTCATGATCCAAGTGAATTTAATGAGAGTTAAAGGAAGCTTCAGGTTTTACGCGGCACCCATAGCATTCCTTTGACCATGCGGCCTGGCAGAGACTGCTCGCGGTCACGCAAAGATGTCTCTCCCAAGTCTTGCTCCGAAACAAGACAACCTCTCTCCCTCTTGGTTCCTGCCTTTTCAAGGGTTCCCGGGGGAGGCGTGATGCATGACCCCAGGTTAGTCCCATTGGCTGAATTGCAATGACCTGGCCCAGGTGGGCTCATCCAGGTTTAATGCCCATCCGTGCCCCAGCGGGGAAATCCAGGCCTTTGTCCTATGCTGGCTCTCCTGGGCATGCATCAATGGACATCCTGTCCCTATGCTAGCTACCTAACAGATCCATTGCTTATCTAAATGGCATTGAGTCCCCATTCCTGAATTAGAGCTTCCTTGAATGATTAAAATGTTTTGGAATAGGGCCTACACCCAAAATCAAAACTCACTCTATCAAGTCAATGCCCACTCACAGTTATCCCATGGGATAGGGGAGAATTTGGCTGTGAATTTCTGAGACTATAAATCTTAACAGGAATGGAAAGTCCTGTCTTTCACCTGGGGGGCAGCTGATAGTTTCACACTACTCACCTTGAGTTTGCAGCCCCACACAATTGGCGTGACGGGAACTTTCAGAAAGGGGTGGTTTACTAGAATGAATATAAAACTGGCGAGTTCTTTATAACATATACAGATAGTTATTTTTCAGGTTGTGACATCATTCATATATATATATATATTCTGATAGGATATTACCATTTACTGAGACTGGGAGAAGGGGATAAGGATCACTCTGTGGAATTTATTATAATTGCATGCAAATCCATAATTATCTCAAAATATAATGTTTAAGAAATCACAAGCCTACAAGGATTCTATCCCTAAGTTTTTAAAACAAAAACATCCCATTTAGAGCTCAAAGATATATGAGTTAGTAAAATATATCAAGATTTGCTATTCTTATTCTATGGTAATGTAGAAATGATCCTTAGTTGCGGGGTGGTGCCAATGGTTATTACTGTAATTTCGGTAGCCCAAACTCATCCAGTATCATTGTAAGTACAAAGTGCTATCTAATTCCATAAAGTTTAAATAAGAAAACCCTATAGAGAAAATTGCTCTATAACATATGGGGTAGCCATGAGCCATAAATAATGTGACAGCACAAGATAATAATAATTCTTAAAATAATAATAGCTTCTAGTTACTGAGGACTGGCTGAAACTAAGGAGGATGTTATGACTATGCCGCTCTTTCACCCCAATACATTTCTAGGGAAGGTACTCTTATTATTCCCTTTATATTGAATGGGAAAACTACTTTTCTGCAAGTATTTCCCCCAAGTCAAAACATTACTGGGCAGAATTAACCCTCATACTAAGTATTTTTGTTTCCATATTCCATGTTCTTTCTAGTTATCTATTTTTCATTTGTTAAAAAAACTGGTTTAATGCGCCCATGATACAAGATTGTAGACTAAAGAAAGAGATTCACATAATTAAACATGCTTGCACATTTATATATACATATCTTCTGAATGGTGCTCCCATATCTTGGAGAGTTCTCAGTGTCTGGAAGCACCACAGTAATACATGGCACAGCTTAATAAAGCCAGTCACAGGAAGTGTGTGGTTTCCTGGTGCATGTAGAACAATTGTTTACCGTAGTCCACATCGTGTTCAGTGGCATCAATAAGATGGTCGGGTAGCGGGAGCATTGAAGAAATGTGGCAGAGACACACGAAGTTGGACAAATTGCTTAGCTAGCTTACTCGCCACACAGCTTCAGATTGCGGAACGTGAAATATCTGAGAAGCACAGTAAAAGGAGGGGTGCCGATCCATTTAAACAGAGTAAGTTTGACTCTCCATCTGCAATGGGGACAATAACCGTCTAGTTATGAACATTGTGCACATGGCCCTCCTGGTTTGGTGAAGGCCTGACAGTTTGCACTTCTAACAAGCACTCAGAAAGCCCTGGTGGCGTCCTTGTTAGCCATTGGGCTGCAAATCATAAGGTTGGCAGTTCCAAACCATTAGCCACTCCTTGGGAGAAAGACAGAGCTTTCAACTCCCGGAACCAGTCTCAGAAACTCACCAGGGCAGTTCTACTCTTGCCTAGAGGTACTGAGTTGGTACTGACTTGATCTCAGTAACACGCTCTCATGCAAAGCTGATGCTTACCTGGGGCCCACCCTTTGATTACCAGGCACTGAAACAACCTTGGCAGAATGGCTAAAGTACGCAGCTGCTAAATACAGGCGTGTGGTTTGAACCCATCAGCATGCCGCTGCCTGGCCTAGAGCACCGTTGGATTTTTTGGTTCAGTACTAGTCTATAACACAACTTCCTGGTTTGTGTGATTTGTAAATAGCTTTTCCAATTTGAGAACTTATTTACAAATTATAAACATAACATGCTCTCAGCAAGGGCCAAGACAAATCTTGTTTGTTTTGTTTTTAATCTATGAAATCATTTAGTCACTTGGTAGTTTACTTTGAAATTTAAAACTATTTAAGATAAATGTAAGCCAGGCACTCTCCCAGGTAATTTTTTTTTGTTCATCTCAGTCTCGCACTGTGTAGCTGTTCTGAAATGTTTACACGGTCCCTAAATAGTTGTGCCAGCATTTGGTTCAGAGGCTGGCATTGCAGTAAACACGTTCTCGCTAAGTCTTATGGATAAAAATAATCATGATAATATGGCAATACCAGATTTGAAAAGAGTCGGTGTATGGCATGAAATCACAAGAGTTCAAACACGATGACCCAGCTCATGTGACATATGTTTGATTTATGTCAACACGAATAACATTTCAAGAAAAAAGTGACCTTTCCAACTACAATGGGAAAGTATGATTGTACTTGGTGTTGCTCTGAACCGGAAGCATGAAGAAGAGAAAAAGCAGGGAGAAGCCCTGGGGTCAGAGCCAGCCTGCGCTCCTGGTTACTAAGCAAACAAATGGTGCTCAGAAGAGGCACCCCTGCCCACAGCTGCAGCTGCCTCGGGTGGAGCTAGCTGCAGGCTGGCAGCGAGCGCGCTCGGCCTCCAGGCCACCGGCAAACAGCAGCGCCTCTTTTTCCACAAGAAGCAAAGGCCAGGTCTGGAGGCAAGCGCTCTACCACATGCTCTTTCTTGGTAGAGAAAGCAGGATGAAAGAAAAAGATTACCAGTCAGATGTTGCCTTACTTTTTCCAAAGGGTAATGTTTCTCCTATTCTGAATAGGCCTGAAAGGTTCAAAATCGCACAAATAGATGATGTTTTTAAAACATCAGTAAGGATGCCTATTTTCTTCCAGTGTGTGGAACTTAAGACTTTCTTGGAAGATAGTAAATATGGGATAGGTGGCACTGGAATTTTTTTTGTCAGAAATCATCTAGTTGATGTTACAAGAAACTGTGATGATTAGAGAGTGACTGAATAGGGCAAATACATGAATGAGTTCTTACCACATGTATGAGTTTGTATACATGTATACAATTCATCCTTATGATTATTTGCTTGACGCTGTGCCTGGGAGGTTTTTTGGTTTTGTTTTTCATTTTTTTTCACAAATTCAATTTGGTTTATATCAGTTTCTTCTAGAATTATACATTTGCTCTTAGAATTTCATCTGTTCCTTAGCCTATTGTCAAGGTCAGGCGTATTCCACATGAGTCAGGAGATTGTGCATCTGATGCTCAGTTAAGACATGTCATTGGAAAAAGGATAAAGGGACCTTTAGTGGGAATGACTCAGGAACAAAAAATTTCTGGGGGTGTGATGAGCAGAGGAAAATTAAGTCCACTTGAAACCCTGACTACTGTGGTGTTACGTATAATTGACATGCGAATTGTGTGTACTAAAATGTTTAATTTTATCTTGGTGATTAACTACAGTGTATGAAGTGCTTCTTCCTCATTGTAAGGCTGGGCTAGTGTTGTACATACTGGAGGATACTCAACGTCTGGAGACATGGACATCTAATCTCGCAATCAATTTTAGAATCATTTCAACTATATCTATTTTTCTGTCTATCTCTATCATCTCTATCTATCTATCTGTCATCTATCTACCTGTCTATTTCCATTTAATTGATTCTGACTCATACAGCCCCATAGGACAGAGTAGAGCTGTCCCTTTGGAGATGTGAGACTTAAAATTTTTTTTGAGACTTTAAATCTTAACAGGGGCAGAAAGCCTCATCTTTCTGGAGTGGCTGGTGGGTTTGAACTGCTGACCACACAGTTAGCTGTTCAATGTATAGCTCACTACACTAATAGGACTTCGTGTTTTTGTAAAATATATAATAGATCATTTTTATTGCAAATCCAAAATTACCAAGATAAAGCATGGAGGTTTTTCACAGTCTTTATTAAATGTTTAACTCTTTTATCTAATGTTTAAATGCCTTTATACTCTCTACATTACAGGTTGACCCAATGTAATGAGAAGCATTTCTGATACATCAGCGAGAAACCTGTCAACCAGCACCTTCTCTTCCTAGTAGAGTGTTGAAGAAGTTACTCTCTGGTAAGAACAAGGGTCCAAAAATGGGTGCATAAGCAAATGTGGGGAAGTCAGCTATGGACCGTATAGCGTCTGGAGTCTCAATTGACATTGAGTCAGCTATTAGATCATATAGCGTCTTGCCCCTTAAGGGCTTGAAGTTAAACCAGTGATCATCTAGCAGGGAAGTAAGAACGCCCACATGGAGGAAGCACAACAGCCTGTGTGATCACGAGGTATCGACAGGATTAGGTATCAGGCATTAGAAGAAACAAACAGTCATGTTGATATCAATGAGGAGGGTTGGAGTGGAGACACAAAGCTCACCCTTGGACATCTGGACATCCTGTCACAGAATGGGATGGAACAAGGAAGGAATGAGTCAGCCGGGGTTCAGTATAGCACTGATGAAGCATGCAAAATTCCTCTAGTTCTTTAATGCTCTCCCCCCTCCTCACTATCATGACCTAGTCCTACCTTACAAATATGCTAGATTAGAGTTAGTGTGTTGGTACAGAGAAGAGCCCGTGACACGTGGAATCCAGACAGATAACTCCCTCAAGAACTGTAATGGAGTAGTGATACCGTGAGGGTAGGAGAAGGGGGATAAAGGAGCAGAACGTGGGAGAAGGGGGAGAGGGGAGAACTGATCGCAATGATCAATGTTTTATCCCAACTAACTCCCCAAGGAGGACAGTGAAGGGAGGCAACAGGTGGTCTATGATATGAAAATAACAATAATTTATTATTTATCAAGGGTTCTTGATGGGGGAGGTGTGGGGAGGGAGGAAAATACAGAAGTGGATACCAAGGGCTCAAGTAGAAAGAAATATTTGAAAATAATGATGGCAACATATGTACAAAAGTGCTTGATAGAATTGATGTAAGGATTGTTACAAGAGCTGTTAAAACCCCCAATAAAATGATTTAAAAAATAGAACAAGGGTCCAGTATCTAAAATTGCATTCACAAAACCACTTTTCCAGATGTTCACCTCCTGCTTTAGTGTGTTAGCCTCTTAAAAGCTGTCATTGACCTGCCCTGACCAAGAAATAGAATTACAATAGAACATCCGGGATCTTACAACCAGGGCCTGAGGATGTGGGAGATGTTGCCATTGGCTGCTACCTGTATGGTATTGATTAAAAGCGCGAGATTTATATTAGACAATTCTGAGAGTGTGCCTAGTTTTAAGGGACTTCAGAAATGAAAAATGTCTCCATTCTGGCTAAACCAAATCACATTTCTGCAATTCAATTATTTTAGGCCTGTAACAATCATCTAATATTTTATACCTACACTTGTATACATCTCGTTGCCATCTTGTCCAGGGTGATTTAGAGTGAATAAATCAATCTCAATTGTTTTCCTTCCTATATCTGTTATAAATTTTAGTATGGGAGTATAATTTGTTTTTATTTATGAAGCCTAAAACCTTCAGTAATGGAAAGCCTGCTAGGAGATAGAATATAGACAAATTTTAGTCCAAGAAGGGTAAATGAAGTATTGAAAGCCCAGGTGAGAGTACAGGGTATATGACGAGTGACACACAGAATCAGAGGTAGTGAAGTTCCCAGTCATCCTGGGACTGATACCCATGATGATCTGGGAGGCTGGAAAACAATTGTTGATAAGAAACTACACCCTGAAACTAGGTTACTTAGGGGTTAGCTTCAGCTCAGCTATTTACCAAGCATAAAACCTTGAGCAAATTTCTGAACTTTCTTATGCTTCAGTACCCTTCTCTATAAAATGGTTTTTTGGTGAAAGAGTTGGTGAGTTATCATATGTAAAGCGCTTAGAACAAAGCAAACTCATTGCCATCCAGTTGGTTCTCAATAATAATGATTAAATCTAAGACTGCACATTTAAGTAGTAGGCAGTCTCATCTTTGTTCCAAGGGGAAGCAGCTTGTGAATTTGAACTGCCAACCTTGCATTTAGCAGGCTAACACCTAGCCTACAGAACCCTCAGTGCTATCGTAAAGTAAGTAATCGTTTCTCTGACCCTGCAATGAATTCAGCACAGTGGTTCTTACCCTAAAGAAAAGAAAACAACCAATGGCCCTATTGCCTTCAAGTCAATTACAAAGCACGGAAAAAAAAATGTCCATCAGAATAGAATTGTGTTTGTTCTATTTGTTTTTTAATGGCTGATTTTTTAAAGGTAAATAATCATATCTTCCTTCCAGGATACCTTTACATTAATTTGATTTTCAGCTTTGGAAACTCTATATAGGGTTGTTATGAGTAAGAATTGATTCCATGGTAAGAGATTGGTTCAAGAGTGGAAATACTGCCAGAAAGCTGAAGATGAGTCCTCAGTGAAAAGTACATTCTTAGTGTGCTTGAGGTCACAAGAGCCTACAAGTCTGCAAAATGAAGTCTCAAAGCTGGCAAAATGCCTTGAAGATAAGACCATTTGACAATGCCTGTCTTAGGGTCCAATTGTCATGTAGGAAGCCACGCTAGATGTGATTTCTGAATATAAAAATATAGCATTATCCATACTTATTTTTCTAATTATAATAGTAGTTGAAAATCCCTAGTAATTTCTGAATAGAAATTGGGTTGTGTCATCTATTGAGTAGGCTATAAAGTCTTTCTAAGGAGTAGTGGTAACGCAAGGGTCATGCTCTTGGCTTCTACCCAGAAGGTGATCAGATCAAACTCATCTTATAGTTCTGAGGGAAAAATTGGAAATCTGCTTCTGTAAAAATCATCTGTCCCCTAAGATCATCTGTGGTGCCTTGAAACCCATTTTATATTATCAAAAAGAAAAGGAAAAGTTATCCCATAGCTACTGTCCATTTAAGCAAATACAAAATGAACCATAAACATTACCAGGCAGTCGGTTCTAACTCATGGAAACTTTATTTGCAGAATAAAACTGCCTCACAGACTTCCAAGGCTGTAATTCTTCATGGGAGTAGACTGCCTCAACTTGGTCATGCAGAGTGACTGAGGGATTCAAACCATCAACCTTTGAGTTACCAACAGAACTTTGTCTCATAAATTTCCTTATTATTATTTTTCTTCCTAATGTACATGATAGTTGGTAAGCAAATGAACACAAAATCACAGCTTTACAAACATGGCCCAACATGTTGTTTGTATTTCTATGAGTTCTTGTTTTGCCTGCCCTCTGTTTCCACAACCTCTCAGTCTCTTCATGGGTACCCTGGCCACGGCTTCCTGCTGACCCCATTTTCCAAATACTAAACATTCAAACACTACCTTCAAACACTATCTAGTAGATAAATCAGTCTTACAGCCACGTTATATTTTTTGAGATTGCTAAACATTTTCACTTGTCCTTGGACAATTAAAGAAACCCAAGTGGTTCGCCCCCTGCCCCACCGCCCCCCACCCACAGCGCTTATCCGATTAGCATCACTGCCCTATCATTTCATAGCATTCAGTTCACTCAGCATTGTAAATTAAAAGACACATCTAAGAAAATCTAGTTCTCTGTTTAATTCAATGGTCGATGTGTATCTGCTAGGACTGAAATATAAGCCTCGGTGTCATTTCAAGTGTGTTCTATTTAAAGGGAAGAAATTGGAGAGTAACCGATCTTCTAGCACTGACTACTATGAATCCTCTGTATGCCGACAGATCAGATTGTAGTGATGGTAGTCATACGACATTCATCTAATGTGTAGCAACACAAGCCAAGTTCTTGGGCAGAGGAAAACAAACCGAGTTCTTAATCTTTGCATGATGAGTTTTATGACTATCTTTTTTCTTTTCTTTCTTTATTATGTTTTTAATGAATAAAAGGAACAAATCTCTCAGAGTTGTCTGATAAGGACTTTCCAAACAAATCAAGTAAGTTAATAAGTAAAAAGAATAAAAACTATCAGGTACATCTTTAATAATCAAAAATAACTTGTCTTTCTACACTCTAATGCTTCCATGTGTCAAAGCACTGTTGTTGGTATTTTTATGAGTTTGGTTTCTAAGCTTTTAAAAGTCCACATTCTGGGACTTTGTAAACAGTCACATTTTCAGAAAACGCAATCTTTTTACTGTTTTTTATTATATATCCAAACGCATGAAGTTATTATTTATTTCTGTGGTAAGAACACCTTCATGTTTAACCAAGGGACTCTTAAAAAGTATAACCAGTGAAAAAAAACCCTGGGTTTGTTTTAATAAATTGATTTTTACTCAACCTACTTTTCCTGAATCTCTGGGATGGCAGCATTCCTTTAGACTTACTTAGCCCAGCTGTGCAGTGGGTGAGCCAAAGGGCAGTGCTACCTAATAGGAAAAACCCATTGTGCATACACTAAGGTGTTCGACCTCAACATGCTTAATTCAGGAAAATAAAGCAAATGAAAAAAAAAATCCATCCAAAGGCAGAAACTTGGCATGCCCTTGGTTACCAAGCTGCTTTCAAAGGTCCTACACAGGAGGCGCCTGATTGGGTTAGAAAGTGCTCTAGACATAGTAGGAGAATTGGGTTCTACTCTTGGCTATTTGACATTGGCCAAGTCAGTTGACCTTACTGGACTGCAGATTCCCATCTATAAAGTGAGCAGTGTAATATTTGTCTTTCCTACACTACAACGTTATTGTGAGAATAAAATAGGAAAACAGATGTGGTAGTTCCCCAGAGAAATATATAAAATAGTGCAGATATTAATGCTGATTTTTCTTGGCTTTTGGGAGTCCAACCTTGTCCATATCCCATCGTATTGTCCTTAAAAGGAAGAGTTCTGTTCTTTGAAGTGCTGACCTTCTGTAAGCTAATGCATCGTTCATTATTTATCCATCAGCTAGAACCCAAGGTCTGAGATAACAGGAAAAAAGATGTGTTTATCGACAATTCAAACGACATCCCTCATGTGCTCGTCGCCTCTTAGTTAACAGGGATTACCTTCGCTACTGCTTTTCTGGACATGGATGCTGGCTTTCACATACTCCGACCCACATGCCCATCCAAAACTCAAGCCACACGTTACACTAGCACTCAAAAGAGCCAGATTTATCATGCTCAGATCCATTTTAACTTTGTGTATTCCACTCACTTCTCCTCTCTCTATTACACATACTAATTATTTACCCAAAGTTATTTGACAGCAGAGGGCTTGTGTTTAAATGGCTGCATCTGTAGTACTCTCCATATTACAAACAAACAAACAAAAGAAAATAAACCTAACATTCACTTCCACGAATTGTTGAATAAATTATTTAGGAGCCCAAGACTAATACAAAATAAGTTGAAAAAACTACTTTGATAGTTTAAACAGGACTGATTGCCTAAGAAAAATTGTTTAATTAAAGTATTACTATTGAACAGTGTTTCATTATTTGTGGAAGACTTTCTGACCTGATTTTTGCCCACTCTGTCAGCATGGATTAAATCAAGCAATTTTCTGTCTAATTTGCTGCCTGGTTCCAGTGATGGTAGCTGGGCTAGTAGCAAAACTCACTGGGGAGAAGCATATAAAGAATACATGGAGTCTCAAAAAGAATAATATGTTAGCATCTGACATTCCGTGGCTCTTCAATGTATCACATGGCATATGGATTTTTTTCTTTTTTTACATTTTATTAGGGATTCATACAATTCTTATCAAATCCATACATATACATACATCAATTGTATAAAGCACATCTATACATTCCCTACCCCAATCATTCTCAAAGCATTTGCTCTCCACTTAAGCCCCTTGCATCAGGTCCTCTTTTTTTTTCCCCTTCCTCCCCTTTCCCCCCTCCCTCATGTGCCCTTGGTAATTTATACATCGTTATTTTGTCATATCTTGTCCTCTCCGGAGTCTCCCTTCCCCCCCTTCTCTGCTGTCCCTCTCCCAGGGAAGAGGTCACATGTGGATCCTTGTAATCAGTTCCCCCTTTCCAACCCACTCACCCTCCACTCTCCCAGCATCGTCCCTCACACCCTTGGTCTTGAAGGTATCATCCACCCTGGATTCCCTGTACCTCCAGCCCTCATATGTACCAGTGTACAGCCTCTGCCTTATCCAGCCCTGCAAGGTAGAATTCGGATCATGGTAGTTGGGGGAGGAGGCATATGGATTTTTAAGGAACTCCACTAGGAGTTACATTTAATGTTTTTAATTTTCCAAATATAGAAATGATATCAAGATTTTAACATGCCTTAAGACACATGAAATCATTTCTTTTCAAAAATTTGAAATTCTGTGATGGAGTTGGGATTCAATAAAATTCCACTGTCTTTCTAGAACCCTGGTGGCATAGTGAGGGCTGACCAAACTGTTAGCATTTCACATCTGTCAGCTGACACAAAGAACTAAGATGTGGTAGCCCCTTAGTAATATGGAGCGAGTCTTTCAAATGGTGTAGTGTAATCCTGCAATCACTTCTGAAGTAAATGCTTCAAAAAATAGTTCAGAAAATGATTTGTATTTTGTCATATGTGTATATATCCCTTATGGATAGGCATGTATATATTACTATTTTAATTGATTTAAATACACATTTTCTAGAATACATTTGAATTCAGACTTTGCTATTTGAGTGTTAGGCACACAACTGGAAATTACACTGAAAGGGAGAGAAATTGTTCTACTCATTCTACTTATTTTCTTGTGATATATGAAAGCTTTTTTAAAAAAGGGAACCATAGCGCTGAAAGCGTTCGGGTAAAGTGCCCAATTGCTAACTGAAAGGTATGTGGGTTGTACCCATCAGTCACTCAGCAGGAGAAAGAGGTCTGGCTCTGTGAAGATGTACAGCTGTGGATAGTCTGGGGTTTCTTTCTTGGAATGGCATTGTGTTAGGTTGGGCGCTTTAGAGAAATGAATGTAATGATAATCATATATGTATAAGAAAGAATTTTATATCAACAAAGAATCTTCTATCAAAAGAGGCATTCCTGTGCAATTCATCTCAAGTCCACAAGTCTGATGCCAGCCAGGGCCCTCTTCAGACTCAAGTCCCTGCAGGTTGATGCTGCAGAAAAGTGATGTGGAATGCAGGAAGATCACAGGTTAGCGGGCGCTGAATCATGTGGATCCTAGATCAGTAGACACCTAGAAACACAGTCACATTTCTGAGGGTGAGGACTCCAATGGAATTATCTTTGTTGTTTTGTTGTTGTTGTTTTCTTTTCTTATTTTTTATTAATAAGAGAGTGAGTGAGCGTGAGTGAGAGTGAGTGAGCGAGAAAGTGAGTGAGTGAGTGAGAGCATGAGAGAGAGTGAATAAGAGAGTGAGTGAGAGAGTGAGTGAGTGAGAGAGTGATAGAGTGAGTGAGTGAGAGAATGAGAGAGTGAGTGAGATAGTGAGTGAGAGAGTGAGTAAGTGAGAGAGTGAGTGAGTGAGAGAGAGTAAGAGAGTGAGTGAGAGAGTGAGTGAGTGAGAGAGTGATAGAGAGTGAGAGAGTGAGTGAGTGAGAGAATGAGAGAGAGTGAGTGAGAGAGTGAGTGAGAGAGTAAGTGAGTGAGTGTGAGTGAGTGAGATACTGAGAGAGAGTGAGAGTGAGTGAGAGTGAGAGAGTGAATGAGAGAGTGAGTGAGTGAGTGAAAGAGTGAGTGAGTGAGTGTGATTGAGTGAGAGAGTGAGAGAGAGTGAGTAAGTGAGAGAATGAGAGAGTGAGTGAGAGAGTGAGAGAGTGAGTGAGCGAGGGAGTATGTGAATGAGTGAGATAATGAGTGAGTGAGTGAGTGAGTGAGTGAGTGAGTGAGTGAGTGAGAGGGAGAGAGTAAGAGAGTAAGAGAGTGAGTGAGAGAGTATGTGAATGAGTGAGAGAGTGAGTGAGTGTGAGTGAGTGAGTGAGAGTGAGGGAGTGAGTGAAAGAGTGAGTGAGTGAGTGTGATTGAGTGAGAGAGTGAGAGAGAGTGAGTAAGTGAGAGAATGAGAGAGTGAGTGAGAGAGTGAGTAAGTGAGTGAGTGTGATTGAGTGAGAGAGTGAGAGAGAGTGAGTGAGAGAGTGAATGAGTGAGAGAATAAGAGAGTGAGTGAGACGATGGGATCACCTTTGAAAGCAGAGTCCCAGCAAATAGGAAGATGAATTTGCAAAGAGACAGGGAAGACACCAATTTCTTATAGGAAGACCACCCCCAAACAAGGCATGATCAGACTGTGACCTGATACTTAATCTAGATTCTATGCTTACCTTTTCATAAAAATTCATGTTGACATAAAATCAATGAACTACCACAGGAATCAACTCAAAAGTAATGGATTCATAAAAGCTTTCACATCATGCTGTCATCCTTGTTATATCTCTCTTATAAGATCATAGCATTTTTATTGCACCAGCCACTGTATCACTGATGGAAACTAATATTGGGCAAGATTTCAAATATCCTCGAGGGATATTTGAGAAGGAATGTGAAGTTACTCTTATTAGGCGCCATTGAGTCAGTCCCAGCCCATAGTGATGCTATACACAACAACAGCAAGAACAAAACACTGCCAGGTCCGGTGCTATCTTATAATTGCTCCTTTTCTGGAGCCCATTGAGGCAGCCAACGTAGACGCAGCTCATCCAGGGTTTTCCCCTCATCCATGCCAATCCTCGTTACCAAACTTGATGTCATTCGTTCGGATTGCTCTCTCCTGACAACTTGTCCAAAGTGTGAATGACAAAACCTTGCCAGACTTGTCTGTAAGGAGCACCCTGGCTACATTTCCTACAAGACAGAGTGGTTCGTCTTTTCAACAGTCCATGGTCACTTCAATACCACAGCACCAGAATTCAAATGTATAGATTCTCCAGCATCTCAATCCAAATGTGTAGATTCTTCTTCAGTTTTCCTTTATTCAGTGTCCAGTTTTCACATGCACATGAGACAATTGAATGTCCCCATGACTTGGGGTCGGCTCATCTGATTCTTCAGAGTAACATCTTTGCTTTTGAAAACTCAACAGATTTTATCTAATGCAGCAGATTTATCGAATGCAACTTGTTTTTTGATCACTTTACTGCTGCTTCCATTAATATTTATTTTGGATTCAAGCAAGACAAAATCTTGGGCAACTTTAACCTTTTCTCTATCATAAAGATACCTATAGGTCAAGTGTTTTGGTTTTTTGAGGATTTTGGTCTTCTTTACATTGAGTTTCAATCCACACTGAAGGCTTCAATCCTCGATCTTCATCAGCAAGTACTCCAAGTCTTCCTTACATTCAGCAATCAAGGTTGTGTATGTCAAGCACATATCTCAGGTCCTTAATAAGCTTTTCTGTAATACTGATGCGACATTCTTCTTCGTATAAACCAACTTCTGTATGCTTTGTTGAGCATACAGATTGAATAAGTGTGGTGAGAGGATAACCTTGTTACACCTCATTCCTGACTTGAAACCATTCCCTTGTTCTGTGCACACAACTGCCTCTTGATCCATGTACTACAAATTCTGATTGATCAAAATGAAGTGTCTGGAATTCCTGTTCTTCTCAGTTATCCAAAGTTTGCTATGATCCTCACAGTTAAATGCCTTGCCATAGTCAAGAAAGCACAAGTCAGTATCTTTCTGCTATTCTCTGCTGTCAGTCATACCTGTAGCAGCTCTCTGTCAATGTACTACTGCCACCATTGTTGAATGATCCTCAGCAAAATTTTACTTGCATGTGATATCAATACTACTGTTCTCTAATTTGAACATTTTGTTGGGTCATCTTTCTTTGGAACGGGGACAAGCATTTAAATTAGTATTCCATCAATTATTAAAGCCTTGTTTTTGGCTAATGCTTTTGGTGCAGTTTGAACTTCTTTCTTCTTCAGTTTCACGGTGGGTTGCTCATATGCTACCTCTGGAAATGATGGAATTTTGTGTTAGTCTGGGTAGACTAGAGAAACAAATCCAGGGAGACTCACATATGTGTATAAGAAAGAGCTTTATATACAAGAGTAGTTGAATATTGATGAAACATCCCAGCACAGTCCAGATCAAGTCCATAAGTTCAATATTACTCCATTTGTCTGGTACCAACACATTGTGTTTGCAATAATATCTTTTATATAAAATTATATGTACTAATGTTGAGAGAATAACGATGAAAAATGAGATTATATTTATAACATATAAACAACAATAAAAAAACAAAACAGAAACTTCATGGCTATTGAGTTAATTGCAACTCATAGTGACTCTTCAGGACAGAGTAGAACCACCTCTGTGGTTTCAGAGAGTGTAACTCGGTACAATTGTAGAAAGACTCCTTTTCTTGGACAGAGATGCTGATGGTCTCCAGCTGCTTACTTGCAATTAGCAGCCCAACTCCTAATATATATATATATATATATATATATATATATATATATATATATATATATATATATATATATATATATATATATATATATATTAAAACTACATGTTTAGCTCATAGTGATTGAAACAACATGTCATATCATCATTCAAGGAGAAAATGATAATTCTGAACATCTTCCTTTCAGATAGAAAATCATACCATTGAATGAGATGTTGTTTGCAAAGCCCACTTATGTAGTTTATAAGTATCTGCAGATAATTTGGTAAATTCCATAATAGATTACATCAAGACTTGAAATAACCAAACATTTGTAAAAATATCAACCTGAAAGAGTTTTTAAAATTTCTTTTGCTCAAATATATAACATTTTGCATTAAAATTACATAGCAAATAATATTTATTAGACAATGACCACTTTAAATTTATGAGTGGGGTATCTGACATAATTATTCTTTCATGCAATCTTGTCAATGCTCAGAATTTTTTGCTGTTTATTATTTTACTTTCATCCAGAAATTATGAAGATACACTATATTTAATGTAATGAATTACATTTTATATTTATATTCTTACATAGTATAATTTATAATACAAAACACTGAATTAAAAAAAAGAGATAGTAGCATTTGTCACCATTCTACTATCTAAATGAGTAAATAGTAAAATAGGTCATATCAATTAACTGAACATTTTGGTCTTTACTCCCACAGGTGAAACATAATAGCCAACACAGCTGTTTATTTTGTCTAAGCTCCATTTGATTTCAGTGTATACACTTAAGGGTGTTCCAAGAGTTGTAAAAAATTACACAAAACTTTCAGAAATTTTTGTTGTTGTTCTTTCAGCTTACTATCAGGGTTTCTGCTTTGTATCAAATTAATATTGAAGTATATCTATTAAAATAAAATTTAATTATTAAAGATTATATTTTGTATTAGATGCAGGATTAAGGAATGTGCGGTATTCAAGTGTTTTTGGAAAAAGCAATGAGCATTTTGAAATAATGTCAGAAGAATGATGGTCAAATGAACATAACCATTATGGTTTTTAGTTTTTGTAGCATTGTTATATAATTTTCCTGGATGACCAAATACTTTTCTTAAACTTAATCAAAGAGAGAATAAAGAAATATTTCATAAAGGACATAGCATGGTTTAAAATCAGGAAATGTTTACATCAGGTTTGTGTTTTTTCATCAAATTGATTCACTCTATATGCTTAGTGAATCTCCTGAGAAGATGGACTAATGAAGAAGAAAACAGTTTTAGCATTAGAGGAAGCCTTGTTGTCAGCCTGCCATATGCTGAAATGGAACACTTGCAAATGAAGATCAAGATCTGCAGCCTTTAAGAGGGATTTTAAATCAATATTTAAAAAATCCTCACAGCAGTCGTATTTCAGCCATGTCAACACAGGTGACAGTGGGCATTGTAAATAAGCTAGAATCAAGAAGAATCGATGCATTTGTCTTCTGAGAATCAAAGACAGAAATTCACCTGCTGTAGACATTTTATTAGGAGAGACCAGTCCCTGGCAAAGGACATCTTGTTTGGTATGGTAGAAGGGCAGTAAAAAGAAAAAAGGAAGATTCTTCATGAGATGAATTGTCAGTGGTTGCAAGTATAGACTCAAACTTAACAAGAGTGAGGATGGCCCAGGATGGGTCAGTGTCTCCTTTGGTTGCCCATAGCTATGATTTGTCATAGATATAATGTAATAGACTCAACCAAACAACAACAAATGGGAAGAATGGGCCATTACTTTCTAAGTTATCATAAATCTTGTATTTGAGGAAAATCAAACTTGGCCGGTACAAAATTTGTATATGGAGCAGAGATTCAAATACACATGACTTTAGAACATTATTTATCCTAAAATAGTCGTTGCTGTTACCAAGTGACTTTGAGTCAGTTCTGACCTATTCACAACAAAATGGAGCGCTGCCTGGTCCTGCTCCATCCTCATAATTATTCCTATCCCTGAGCTCATTGTCAAGGCCTTGGTGTCAATGCTTTCCTGGGGGGCCTTCTTCTTTTTTGCTGCCACTTTACTTTATTAAGTATGATGTCCTTCTACAGAAAGTGTTCTCTCTTGACAATATGTCCAAAGGTTGTCAGACAATGTCTTCCCATCTTACTTCTAAAATAGAGCTCCATAAATATTTGTATATTAAACTTATTTTGCTTTCTTAAATTTGATATATGTAGAAGTTCATTATGCAAAAGGAGCCATCATTTTGAGAACTCACAGACATATGGTTTAAAGTTTGTTTCCCTACAAGTGTTTGAGTATCAAGTTTTGAATAAGCATGAATTTTCTGCCCACCATTGCTTCTCCTTTCTTTCAAATTCAAGGCTATGCAAGATGAACCTGTTAATTTAAAATTTGCATGGTTTACCTTAAACAAAGTCATGTGCTTAATTAATAAGATTCTAGAGAAGAAAAGTTGTGTTTTGCATTTTTTAATAAAAATTTACATTGATATTAAAAAAAGAAATTTAACAATCTTGCTGGATTTTCATTGTGAGAAGCTGCTAAAAACTCAAAACAAAGATAAAATATGAGAGTAACTGATGAGATTGCTTATGTAAAATAAAACATTTCATGGGATAGAATTATTCCTAATAATTTGCTCATCAGTTTGTTTTACCTCTTAATATGGTGCAGAGCATCTAGAGTTTTCAAAGCTGGCAAGAAACTTTCTAAGCCACAAAAATCGGTCTTAATTCTCTTGAAGCAACACAGGAAGAAGGAGCAAAAAGTGGAGGAGGAATGTCATGTGTAGATAATTGCCTCTATGAACAGCTGAAACCTTTGTTTATGGTGCCCGGATAGAATAACTGGTTTGTTCCCGGCTGTTTTGACTGAATGTGTTGAACCAAGATTCTAGAGAAAATTTTGATCAAAGGGAGGAAAATACAGAAGATAATTTAAAATTTTTATGAAATGCAGAATTTCTTAAGTCATGAAGCGTAGGGGTACCTCTGGAACTATTGTCCATATAAAATTTATAAAGCTGTGTTGAGCAACGCTGTCTTTAAAGAACTGCCTATGTTGTTATTTTTAGGTGCTATCAAGTTTTTTCCATCACACAGTGACTGCATGCACAACAGAACAAAACACTAGCCAGTCCTGGACCATCCTTGCAGTTGTGATGTTTGAGCCCATTGTTGTGTTGCAGACACTTTATCAAACCATTTCATTACCAGATAAATTTTATAAGTTTTATTCATTACCTTGGATTGGTTTCTAGAGAAATAAAACCAGTAATGGTTATATCATTTTATATTAAAAGTGGGTCACACAGTAGAAGTGGACAAGTCCAAGTCTAGACAGGTTCCAAGTCCATTCATCAAACATTAGACTAGAGGCTTATCATAACTTGTGTAGCTGTGAGGGATGGTGAACCCAAAATCATCAGAAAGATCACAGGATGGTCGTTGGGAAGGTGTATTAATTCATTGTCAGCAGGGCAAATGGAAGGCCATTGATGATTCCCAGGACAGTAGGCAATATGGTAGTCCGTTGGCTCACAGTGAAAGGACCAGAGGTCAATGAGTTAGATCCATACCCAGCGAAGAGTAAGCAAGCTTCTCCTGTGTCCACTTATATTGGAAACAGGTTGTATTAGGCAAGATGTATTAGAGAAACAAATTCATTGATGCTCATACATGTGTAAGAAAGAGCTTTATATCAAGGAGTAATTGTATATCAAGAAGCATCCCAGCCCAATCTGAATCAAGTCTATAAGTCTGATACTAGTCCATAAATTTCTCTTCAGACTCACACAGCCACATGCAATGATGGAGAATGTAGGAAGGTCACAGCTCAGTGGTTGCAGAGTCTTCTGCTGTATCACAATGCTCTGTCAGGTCTCAACTGTGTGGCTCGCCAACAGGAAGATGAAGCAGAGAGAGAGGAAGTTCCCAGAATCCTCATGAGGCCATGCCTACAAGAAGGCACTATCAGGCTGTGACCTGACTGACAAGCAAAACTCCACCCCAAACCTATTTATCAAGTTGCATGAAATTATGTAACTACAACAGAGGTTATACTTTGAAAGAAACTTCCTTTCAATTGATTGCAATGGGGATGAGATTTCAGTAAGGTAATTTCATTGCAATGTAATCTTATCCCATTATTGAAGTATAGAACTGATTGGCTGTGAACATTGTTTTAGTTCAGGTCATGCACTTTAACTGCGAAAACACTGAAAATCCTAGCCTAGTTCAATTGATACAAAACCTAATGATCACATTAATTAATTCAAAAGCATTAATGCTACTTTCAACTAAGAGAATAGTCTAGTGAGTGTTTTCTGGTAGGTAGACTCCTAAAAGGACACCCCAATGAACCAGGTTTTTGTACGATCCTTTTTCCTTCAATGTCACTAGAATATCAATGCTGTTTTTAACAAATAGAGACGAAGGAGTTTCATATCTGTGATTACATCACTTTACTTGGTAATGGTGAAGGGGTCTTGAAGATGCAATTAAGGTCTTTCCATTGAGTAAACCTGCTGCACACGACCTCTTTAAGGTATTTATAAACAAGGAGGTTGCTTCAAGGACTAAGTTGAGCCTGACCCAAGCCATGGTATTTTCAGTTGTCTCATTTGCATCAAAAGTTGAACATTGAATAGGAAGACCTAAGAACAAGTGATGCATTTGAATTATTGTGTTGGTGAAGTATATTGAAAGTACCATAGACTGCTAAATGAACAAACACACCTGTCTTGGAAGAAATAAAACCCTAATGCTTTTTGGAGGCAAAGATGGTGGCATTTGGTCTCACATACTTTGGACCTGTTATCAGGAGAGACCAGGTCTGGAAAAGGGCATCATGCTCGGTAAAGCGGAAGGGTAGCAGTAAGAGGAATGCCCTTGATGCAACGGACTGATATGTGACTGCCACAAGGGGACCACACATTAGAACAATTGCGGTGATGGCTCTGGATTGTACGATGTTTGTTACAGTGTGCATGGGTCAGAGCCAACCCAACACCACCTAACAAAAACAATTAAGATCTCTCATCAGTTGGTTATAATCAACCAGAAAGCTAGCCTAATGGGTGGCTCCAACTGAATTGATCAAGTCCTTACAAAAGGACTTTCTCCTTCTACCTTTGAGTAATACACTGCCACGCTGACAAGAGTGTTACAAGTTAGAAAACTACAGAAGAACTTGAATGAACTCAGACCTTCAGCTCTACAACGTTTTGAAATAAACTCTGTCCATAACCGCAAGTTCCTTGGATGCAGGCCCTGCTACTGCAGGCATTCTGATTCCTGCCAGTGAGGCCCATGGGACACTGTGAATTTATGCTGGCATTTCTAATCCATGGAAACTCTGTTAAGTGGCATCATTTTAAGTTATTAAGGTGTGGCCATTTATTATGTATAGAAAAATGACCTACTCTATATCAGAAAGAATTCTGGCATGCCTGGAACTCACAACTGGATAGAGGTCCTTTTTATTTTAAATCCAAGGAAACTTAATTTATTGAATACATCATGCCTAGAGCCCTGCTGAGTGCCTGGGATGGGAACAGGGTGGCTGCAAGACTCAGTTGCAACCTACAAGAAAGCCTTGGTCTCGACCATTCATGTTCCATCTGCACTGGGCAGTGTGGGAATACATACATTATCACTGAAAATGTAATACAAAGTAAAACTACGCAAGGCTCACTGGAAAGATAAAACTATTAAAAATTAAACAAGATTATCTGAGTTCAGGACAAAAGCAAAACTATTTCAGAAATAATCAGGGGTGCTACATCAGGAAGACTGTTTTGCTTTCAACTGAAGGGAAAAGTGTTGGTCTAGGTGAAATTGTGGAGGGTGGGAGGACATCAGAGTTGATGACTGGCATACAAAGGCATAATCACATATACACACAGACCAATGGGCTGTTTACATGAGCATGGATGTCCGTCATGTAAAACCAAGTGTTAAATATTACAAACACTCCACTGGATTACTATTATATTTGGAAACTGAGCAGGTAGGACATGGATAAATGGTCCATAACTGATAAAGGAAAATCTAAAGGGAAAATATGAATGGAGGTAGGTGAACGGTTTTTATACAAAAGGAGTGAAACACAAAATAACGTGGAAAATCTGATCAATACACCCCCCTTCCCTATGTTTTCACCCACTTATTGCGAGCTAAGTGCATAGGTATTGGGGGTGGGGTGGGCGGAGGTCAGACCACACTCAGGGAGTACATGTTGGTCCAACATAAAGAAGGGGAAAGATTAAGGGAGAATCTGAAATGGGGGGGACAGGGCACTAACCCACTCAGGGAGAGAGTATTGGTTGTGTCCCCACAGAATTGAAATGTGCACACAGACTCCACCATGACATGCAAAACCAGGAGGGCAACATAACACGTGGTGGAATCCATAAAAAGTCTGGACTACAGGGTCAGTCCCAACCAGAACCAGCCTGACCCCCCACCATGGAAGGGTGTGCTACAGAGAATGACAATGGACCTTCTGGTATGGGAATGGAACCGACCTGCCTTACCCAGATGGAAGCAGAAGCAAATGAAGGAGAAGGAAGGGAGAGGAGCACACCCTGGCCCAGCAAGCCCTGAGAGCAATAGCTCCACACAGAATAGCCAATGCACAGACGGCCATATGGCTGCCCCACTATGAGATGCGACATCCCGCACTGACCCGTAGCGCTACATAGGACAGCACTAAAGACACAGTGTGGGAATTGCGCCTGATCTGACACTACCGCACTGAGGGAAAACACTAAGGACATGCAACAGAACAGCAAGGGGAGCAGACCAAGGAAGTCCCAAGCGAATACCAAAAATTGACTTTGGGGCCAGGGAATGCACCCCATCAGACCAGATCAGAAAACACTCCTAAAGATCAACAAGCAGACCTTGAACTATTTAAGGGTTTTCTTTATTTATTTCTTTTTGATTTTGTATGTCATTGGCTTTTTGTTGTTGTTACTGTTGTTGCTTGTTTTTTCTGGGTCACTTTGTTTGGCACTGACATGTTTTTATGTGCATATTATTATCTCTGTAGGTCTATCCAGATAAGATAGGCTGGATAAACAATGTGAAGAAGAAAACAATGGGATCAATGGTTCCGGGGGGGGGGGGGAGAAATCAAAGAGGGGGAGGTTGGGGAAAGGAAGTGGTGTTAACAAACCCAGAGACAATGGACAACAAGTGATTAAAAACCGGTGGAAAGGAGGGGGCAGGAGACCTCATAGGGAGTGATCAAGTGCAATGTAACAGAGAGAAATTACTGAAACCCAAATGAAGGCTGAACATGGTAGTGGAATAAGAGGAAAGTAAAAGGACATAGAGGAAAGAAGTAGGAGGCAAAGGGCATACATAGAGGCCTAAATACAGGCATGCACATATGTAAATATATTTATATATGATGATGGGGAAATAGTTCTAGGTGCATATATTTATAGGTTTAATATTAAGGTAGCAGATGGACACTGGGCCTCCACTCAAGTACTCCCTCAATGCAAGATCGACTAATGATACTCACCTTCCTGACACAATCGTTGAAGACAAATATGTGCATAAACAAATGTGGTGAAGAAAACGGATGGTGTCTGTTATCAAGAGATATAGCGTCTGGGGTCTTAAAGACTTCAAGGTAAGCAAGCAGGCATCTAACTGAGAAGCAATAAAGCCCACATGGAAGGAGCACACTAGTCCGTGAGATCACTAGGTGTCGAAGGGATCAGGTATTAAGCACCAAAGAACAAAAACTCATATCATCGTGAATGAGGGGAAGTGCGGGGTGGGGACCCAAACCCATCTGTAGGCAACTGGACATCCCCTGCAGAGGGGTCTTGGGGAGGCGACAAGTCACTCAAGGTGCAGTGTAGCATCAACACAACACACAACTTTCCTCTAGTTCTTAAGTTCCCCCGCCACTATCATGAACCCAATTCTATCTTACAAATCTGGCTAGACCAGAGGATGTACAGTGGTGCAGATAGGAACTGGAAACACAGGGAATCCAGGACAGATGAACCCCTCAGGACCAGTGGTGAGAGTGGAGATACTGGGAGAGTGGAGGGAAGGTGAAGTAGAAGGGGGTAAATGATTACAAGAATCTAAATATAACCTCCTCCCTGCAGGATGGACAACAGTAAAATGGGTGAAGGGAGACGTCGGGCAGTGTAAGATATGATAAAATAATAATAATTTATAAATCATCAAGGATTCATGGGAGAGGGAGTAGCAGGGAGGGAGGGGAAAAATGAGGAGCTGATTCCAAGGGCCCAAGTGGAAATCAAATGTTTCTATAATGATCAGGGCAACAAATGTGCAAATGTGCTTGGCACAATGGATGTATGTATGGATTGCAATAAGAGTTGTATGAGCCCCCAATAAAGTGGTGTAAATTAAAAAAACACATGCCCCATCTCAAAAACAAGAATAAACATCATTAGTAATCTTCATTTCATACTGTTGTATACAATATCTACCAATCTCCCAATATGACATACCCTCATTACTTTTTACACTTCAATTGTTACTATCACCATTCTTCCTAGCATATTGAAAACCACTGGAACATCAAACCCTAGCCTCGCTTTGCTGGTTTATGAAATGGAATAAAATAATCTACTTTAGTAAAGACTGAGTATGAATATACAATGAAGAAGATACCAGTTGTTCAATATGAAGAGATGAGCATCTTTATCGACAGTAACTCTGCCCTTAGCATGGGATAGATATTCGAAAAAGAGGATGCTAAAATCAAGTTAGACGATATTGTGATGGTTATTCCTAGAGCTTGTCACTTCAGTGGATAAAATGTGTGGGATAGTCATAAGATGGTATGAAACTACAAAGAACCAAGTATACTTTATTTCCGATACAAAATTCAAGTTGGATTCAGAAAGAGAGATGGCACGAAGTATATCAAGAAAGGTGACCCGAGTGAGGGTAGCAAGACTTCATCTCTCGTGTTTTGGACATACGATCAGGTGGGATGGATCTCTGGAAAGAACATTATGCTTTGTAAAGTAGAGGGTCAGCAGCAAAAAGAAAGGAAGACCTCTGAGGAGTAGGATGCACACAGTGTCTCCAACCATGGCCACAGCATAACAATTGTGAGCAGACACAGGTCTGGAGAGCTTTATTCTTTTGTACTTGTCCATAGATTTTCTATGAGGCAGAACCAACTGGATGACACCAAACACCCACAAAAGTGAAAAGAAAGTATCATGATCTCACCTTGCTGAGTTGTGCTTTTTTAAAGCTAAATGGTACTGGTTTTATTCCTGCATTCAATCTTTTGTTTAATATCATGACTTTAGCCAGTGATTTTATACTTAAAGAAGCCTAAGGTAGAATTGACTTTATTTGCAAATGGAAGTCATTAAACATTTTAAGATATGGAATGATATGATTAAATCTGCTTCTGGAGAACATCTACATCTTGAGATGTGGGAGGTAGATTGGAATTGGATAAGAATAGAGTAAGTATATAAATATAATCTGGGAAAGAGACCATAAGACTCATATGAGGGCCATAGTGGTAAGAATATACATGGTATAGTAAGTAGAGATAAAATCCAAAAGGAAAAATTATGGGATTTGGTAATGATTAGATATGAAATGAATTTTGAATAAAATAAATGAATTATTCTTGTGATATGCTATATCTAGATTGCATTTTCTCTTATGGATAGATCTTACACATGCTCTTCTAAATTCTGGTTTTGTCAAATTAATTTGTTACTTGAAACGTTATATGCCACCTAATTGGTTCTGACTCAGTGAGGTAGTTCATTGTGCCAGCCTGGTTGATAAACACATGTGGGGTTAACTGAAGGGTAGAGAGATAAATGGCTCTGTGAGCCTCATCTTCCTGGTTCTTGGGTCTCTTGCTTTCTAATGGTCAGACCAGGGTGTAGCTGCCTTAGCCAGTTCCCTGATTCAGCTGACAAGGCTCACTTCCTGCAAGACATACCTGAGGAAAAGCCACATGGATCTACCCCGATGCAGCCCTGGCTGCTGGAGCACCCGATGGAGACCCTTGCCAGTGCTGAGATGCTTACACATTCACTGATTCGGCTTTCCTCCTGCAGTTGGCGTCACAGTGTGTGTTTTGTGAGATGGAGGACTTTATGGATTGGTGTTGGACATATGGTTAAATGGGTTAATGTTGTACTCGTGGCCTTGGGCAGCACTAGTTTGGGATGTTTTCTTGTTGCATACTTAAGCTTTATATAAAACTCTCTCATCTTCTTTAAAGTACCCAGATTAACACACACAGTGACCCTATACACAACAGAACAAAACATGTCTGATGCGATGCCGTCATTACAAGTATCTGAAATTTGAGTCCACTGTTGTGTTGCAGCCAATGTGTCAATCCTTCTCATCAAAGTTCTTGCTCTTTTTCACTGTCCTTCCACTTTACTAAGCATAAGTCCTTTTTCCGGGACTTGTCTCTCCTTACAACTTGTCCAAACATGTGAATGGAATATTGCCATACTAGCTTCTTAGGGGCATTCTGGCTACATGTCTTCCGAGACAGATTTGTTTGCTGTTTTGGCAATCCACAGTACTTCTGATATTTTTCATGGGGACCATAATTCAAATCCAGAATTTTACTTTCATCTTTATTCAATGTCCAGCTTGCACATGTATACCAGGTGATTAAAAATAATATATCTTGGATAAGGCATAGTTTACTCCTCAAAGTGATGGTCTTCAACACTTTAAAGAGATCTTGTATAGCCGATTTACTCAATGCAATGCACGTTTTGATCTCTTGACTGCTGCTTCCATGAAAATTCATTGTGGATATAAACAAGCAACAATCATTGACAACCTCATTCTTTTATCCATTTATCACGATGTTTCCCATTTGCCCAGTTGCGAGGAGTTTTGGTTAGCCATGGAGAAAATATTCGCATTACTTCAATGGCCAGCAGTACAAATTAGAACCTTTTTCCTTGGGAACTGGTTGTCAAATATTTACCAGCACACAATGGGAGGTTCTATTTGGAAAACAAGGAAGTAGGATGATGGCTGTGCTATAAATAGAGAAAGATAAATTTGGAGAGGAAATTTTGAATGCTAGTGGAGACTAATGTGAAGAAAAATATGACTTCTGCGGAAGATGCTAATGAATTTCCTTAAAGGGTCTCGTGATTTTATGGTTGTAGTGGTTAGTGTTGCATTTGATAACTGGTTCTTCAACTCCTGATATTTGTGGAATGAATAATTTGTGTGTCATATTGGAGAAAATTCTAGCATAACACTGGAAATAAAAATTTGAATTTAGGACCAGACTCATACCATTAGTAATCATTATATGGGATCCTAATTACAGCAGCAGCAGGAAAATAAAACACACAAATAAATCCAAACCTCCTGCCATTGAGTTTGCTTCTGTTGACTTTGATCTTATGTGTGACAGAGTTAAACTGTTTCAAAGGATTTTCTTGGCAGTAATGTTTATAAAAACATAATACTATGATTTTTACTGCTAGTATCATGAGGTAGGTTCAAATAGCTAACCTTTAGATCAGCAGCACATTGCAAATAGTTTGTGCCACCCACTGGCATTAGTATAAGAATGGAGATTGCTAAAAAAAAGTTTGAAGATTTAGAAATATGAAAATAAAATATGGAATTTGGAGATATTTATTAATAATGGCATTATAGAAGAAGAAAACAGAATGATATTGGGAAAAGCCTAGAAAAAGGAGGAAGAAATTCTGAGGCTGAGTTGGTTGGAACCATGCTGCAATGCTATAGTTTACAAAAGAGTACTGTATATACTCGAACATAAGCCGACCCTAGTATAAGCCAAAGTACCTAATTATTACCTAGGAAACCAGGAAAACTGATTGACTCGAGTATAAGCCTAGGGTGGGGAATGCTGGATGTGAATTAACACAGAGACCAGAGGGAAGAGACGGAGAGCAGCCTCAGACACATCCTTACCAGGTCAGCTGCCGGGAAAGTGAATCACTACGGGTGCTTCTGTGAATTGGAGTCATCCATGTCATAGGATGGCTCTGATTGGTTAGATGTGAGTAAACAAACATTCAAAGTCCTGCAGCGTCAGCGGGGCTTTGAATGAACAGCGGAGGAACGGCAATCACCCGCAAGATATTACACCCCACTGGGGTACCACCGACCTGTGTATAAGCCGAACCCCAGTTTTTCAGCACACTTTTTGTGCTGAAAAACTCGGCTTATACACGAGTATATACAGTAAGTCTGGGGCTTTGATTATTATAATTCTGAGAAACATTAGATTATTTCAGGCATTGGGAATTAACAAACATTTAACTTCTTAAAATATAATCATTACGTTAGTCTGTGTTGTCTAGAGGAACAAATTCATAGATACTCATATGGGTATAAGAGAGAGTTTTATATCAGAGAGTAACTGTACATTAAGAAAACATCCCAGCCCAGTGCAGATCAAGTCCATAATTCCAGTATGAGCCCTTATGTCTGATATCAATTTATAAATTCCTCTTCAGACTCATGAAACACGTGCAATGATGCTAAATTCAGGACAAGCATAGGCCAGGAAAGTCTTGTGGATCCAATGGTGGTATAAGCATATCAGCGCTTTCATGGCTTCTCCAGCTCCCAGTGCATGGACTATATCATGGTAGTGCCATGTGTCTTGTCAGTAGTGTGTCTCTCAGGGAGTGTGTGTCCCACCTCCATTGAGCTATTTATCTCCTTAGCACCTCCAAATGAGGCTATCAAGCTGCGATCTGATTGACAGGATAAACTCCACCTCTTCTCTCTTACTCCCCAATTTGACACCAGATTATGTATGTAACTGTCACAATCATCAAAAGATTCACCTGGGGGTTTATCCCGACTGCCATTTTTTAGGTTCTAATCTCAGGAATCCTGATGAAGTTACTGAGCATGTGCAGTGAGTCTGCAGATTCTGGCTTGAGAAACAATATGGGAGGAATTGAGAAATAATATAGTATAAAAGCATGTGTCCAAGGGTATATTTCTCATCTTCTGGGACTTTGAGTTATAAGGAAAAAGGATAACTTAGAAGGAAATGGGCTCATGTAATGTATTTTCAGGTTAGTAATGAATTGAATATGTTGATGGAAATAGTGTAAACATCAGAGTAGAGCGAACAAATAAACATGAGCAAGATAAAGAGGAAAAGCAGTGAGGCCTACGTGTAGGCAAGGTAGAAAGGGTTTATCTCGATTGGGGAATTATATTTTACTATTTCTGATCCTGAATTTTAACCTGTTTGCTTACTGTGATAGGTAGGTTTATTGTGCCAATAGGATGATGTGGGATTAATAAGGTCACAGTTTGATTGGAGGGCAAAGAGATAAATGGCTCAGCAAGGCCCACCTCTGCAACTACTTTAGCTAGTTATCTGCCTCAACTTGTGAGCTGTACTACCTTTGGGACAGCCAATCAATTGAACCTGTCACTCAAGCTTGAGGTTCCTTCAACCTCTGCTACGTCCCACTGCTGGTGTATATATCAGTGTATGCATTGCTTGAGCTTGATGCTGGCAGATCCTGTTGTCTTGCATTGCTTGAATTTGATATAACATCTGGGCCTGCTTCACTATGCTCCTGAGCTGCTGCTGTTTGCTGCCTGTGGCTGGATTGCCTGCATTGTACTAGGGAAGACTCAGGTATCTGCTTGACCTTGGACCCAGCAGCCCCCGTGAGTTGAAGGACTTCCAGTATATTAACTTTTCCACAGATGTGAGTTGAATTGAACCCTCTGTAGTGCTGTATATTCCTTCATGTTGTTTTATATATATATATCCTAAGTGTGCTGGTTTTGTTTCTCTAGAGAACCCTGTCTAAAACAATTACCTAGTAAACCCCATAATCATATGATCTGTGAGCTCTTTGTGGTCATTTCAATGAATGATCTAGCCCAGCTTAGAAGTAAAGTGTGTTGTGGGAAGGATGAGTGATGTAAGTAACGATAAAGGATGAAAGAAGGTAAGAGCATGTTTGACTTCTGCTTCACAGGTTGATGAATTTGATTTTTGTGTCATTTTGTGAAGTCAGAGGAAGATAGATATGTCTCCTATGTTCTGTTAATAGTTTTTCATCATGGTTAAAATTATAATCTTCATTAAGAGTCCTTTATTAAACATGAATAAAAATGAACTCTGCCTAAAGATGTCTATATAAATAAGAAAATAGTATAGAATTAGATCAACTGATACAATTCTGGATTTTTCAAACAAAAATATATAAACGGTGAAAGGAGAAAAAGGACAGAATATTTTCCAGAGGTTTGAAAGTTGCTACCCTCCTAAGAATCCAAGTGGTTAGGTGATAAGCTATGAGCTCAACGGTGGATGGTTCATATCCACCGAGAGGGGCCTCAGAAGAACACATTGACCAATTTCCAAAAGATGAAACCCCTATAAAGTACATATCTACTCCCTGAAACACATGAGATTTCCATGAGTCATTTTTGACTGGACTAGCTCTGTGTTTGTGTCTCCTCACATGTGCACACTGGATCATTCACTTTTAGCACCCTGGGATGGAGACCAGGAATACACTTACTTCTGAAATGAAGGCACTGCTGCTGAAATGCAGATGTCACCACCACTGCCCCAGAGGCTAGTCCCAACTCATGTCATGCTGTGAATGGCTGATGCTGCCGGAATCTTCATGCTCCAAATGCTGCCCTATTAAAACACAAATTAACTAACTTCTCCCTTCAAAGTCTTCAGGTCTTTCTCACTGGTACAATCCAGCTGATTTTTCATTTTGCATGGAGTCTGGGCACAATAATCCAAATGTTTCGGTCCTTTGGGCTACTAAAAAGATCACAGTTCGGTCAGAATGGGACCAAAAGACAACATCTGACACATTCATCAGCACTTCTCTTCTGGCAGATTTTGGTGGGCTTTAAAAGTGAGACGGTTACTTTAAATAAAAGAAGAAATGCTATGAAAATACATTTATAGAAAAAGTCACTGCATGTTATAGAATTTGTAAGACTGATATTTGTTTCTGTCTTTTCTCATTATCTTTGAACTAGCAGCTTGATGAAGAGCTATTTTTATGATCATAGACATAAAATATATGTTCCCTATACTAGGTCCAATAACATCAGCTAATATTTATAGAGAACTCATTTTGTGCTTAAGTCATTTAAATCTACCAGTGAAAACACGCAACAAAGAAGGACCAGGCTCCCTGATTTGGAGAAATGAGCCACAGAAAACATTATTCATACATTTAAATCATTGTCAGATACTTAACACCTAAAGGATGGAAGCAGAACATCATTGGAATTAGTGATGGAGAATGGGTCCCCCTGGGTCAGAGGGCACTCAAAAGGTGACTGAGTGGAAGCTGATTTCCCAGAGCGGAGTTGATCATGGTGATGTGAATCAAAGCAAGTCTTAGAGACAGGAGTCTTTAGTATCTTCATTTGCGGATGTAACATGACGCAAAGTAAGGAGGATGAGCTAGGGAAAATATGCTGATGATTCAAACTTGGAATGTGTAAAATATGAATCTAGGAAAATTGGAAATGGTAAAAAAATGAAACGGAATGCATAAAACTCAATATCATAGGCATTCATGAGCAGGTATTAGACATTTTGAATGGACTGATATTGATTGTTTGGAATCAGAAAATCATGTGATACACTGTGCCAAGAATAACACAATCAAGAGGAATGGTATTGTACTCATTGGCAAAAATGACATTGCAAAATCCATCATGACGTACAAGGCTTCCAGTGATTATATCTATGTGCCTTCAAGGAATCCAATCAATACAAGTCTCATGCAAGTTTATGCAACAAACACAAACACTAGTGATGAAAAATTGAATGAATTCAGCACAAGACTTCAGTTGTAAATGGATTAAACATGCAAAGTGTTGTCATAATTGTTGATTGTAATGCCAGGGTCGGGAACCAAGAGGAAGGAAGAGTAATTGGAAAATATGGACTTGATAATAGAAACAAAACAGGGAATCACATGACAGAATTTTACAAAACCAATGACTTGTTTATAGGAAATACCTTTATTTTTTTACAGTATAAAAGGCAACAATACACACGGACTCTTCCAGACAGAATACACATATAACAAATTGACTACATCTGTGGAAAGAGACAATGGAGAAGCTCAATATCAGGAGCTAAAACCAGGCCAGGAGCTGACTGTAGAAAAGACCATAAATCTTTCACATGTAAGTTCAGGGGGGGAAATTAAGAACATTAAAACAATATATTAGTCAAAATATGATAGTATGTCAATTCCACCTGAATTTCACAAACATTTCAAGAACAGGTCTGCTGAACACTAATGACAGAAGACTTGAGTTGTGGGAGGACATCCAAGAACAGCATTCATGAAGAATGCAAAAGGTGATTAAAAAGACAAGAAAGAAGGAATATTTCAAAGTTGATGTCAGAAAAACTCTGAATTTGCTCATAATCATAGTGTCTAAAACAAATGGAAGAAAGGATGATGTCAAAGTGCTGAATTGAGAAGACAAAGCCAAAATTATACTGAAATGTGCAAAGACTTACCTTACAACTTGAAAAGCAGAAAGGAAGAACACACTCAGCATATATGAAACAGAGTTCAAGAAAAAATAATTCAAGCCACGAGTTGTAATATTGAAAGATTACATAGGAAAAATATTCAATTATTCAGGAATCATCCAAAGATGATGACAAGAATGTACAGAGTCACTGGGCCAAAAAGAACTTGTCAAAATTTGTGGTAGTTTTTTAATCGTTCGTCAATTTGAGAGGACTGAGTAGAGTCTAGCCTGTCAATCAGGTCATAGCCAATGAGGTCTTCTTGTGGGCATGGTCTCCTCCTAAGGGTTCTTGGAAGTCCTGCATTTCCTCCTTGGAGGGGAGAGATTCTCTCTCTCTCTGCTCACTCCCTGAAAGATGCTCTACTGACAAGACACGTGGCACTTTGCTGATAGACGCTGTGCCGTGGGAACTGGAGGAGCCACATGGAGACACACTGCATGTGTTTCATGAGTCTGAAGAGGAATTTATAGATTGGTAATGGACATATGAGTTAATAGCAGAATTGTGGACTTGATCTAGACTGGGGTGAGGTGTTTTCTTAATATACCTTTACTCTCTGATATAAAATCCTCTCTTATACCTATTTTAGTGTCTATGAATTTGTTTTTCTAGTCTACCCAGACTAACACATTGCCTGAATCTCAATTTTCAAAAGAACAGAATTTCTTGGCATGTTGTGCCTATCATATAAATATAAATGAGAAGATTTACATGGATTCTGATATCAAGAAAAAGAATTAGTTGGTAAATGGAGTACTTGATAAAATATTCTAGTAAATAATACTAAATTCTATGACATGGAAACTAATAATAGCTATTAATAACAATAACACATACAACAACAAAAAAATAGTAACTCAAACAAAAGGATATTTGATGAAAAGTATAATCATAATTTGAAGATGAAAAGAGCCTGTCATATCTAATCATCCATAAAGAGATAAATTATTGAAACACTTATTAGTTTCAAATGATAACAGCCACTAAATTTACATTTAAATTTCCTCCTCCCTAAGGAATCACTTATTAAAATTTATTAGGGGCTAGTTGTAACAACATTGGCCTTGACTCAAACCCTTTGCCAATTGGCTTTATGATTTGCAACAAGGGACATATAAATTCCTAAGTAATTTTTCATCTGGAAAAATATCACCATTTCTTTGTCTTAATCCGAAACTCTGTTAGGAATAAGGAGTCTATTGGCATCTACATTAAGCCAACTCATAGCAACCCCAAAGGATTGGGTCGTACTACCCCTTAGGACTTTCAAAACTGTGATCTTTACAAAAGCCTACATCTCCATCTGTCTGCCGTAGTCTGCCTAGTGGGTTCAAACTCCCAACCTTTCAGTTAGTAATCAACACACTGTAAATTGTTCTTTGAATGAAATCATATTAGTTTGGGTGGATCGTAATATAAAACAGGGACGTCTTACACAGCAGAAGTGATTATCATGTAAGATGATGTTCATTTGCAATACTACTTCTAATTGTGTTCCACTTCATTAAATATTATTGTCTGATATTTTGTAATACTGAACAAACCTAACACAAACATCAGTGCATTTGTCACTCACAAGGATTTTCTCAGATAATTATGCCCAGGTTTACTAAAATATTATTTGTTTCTATATGGGAAAAGACTATCTCTCCTCTAGATATCCCTATCTTTACTGATTTTCATATACAGGAGTGTTACTAGATTTAATTCACTGAAAGGGATATTTTAATCAAATAAATCTTTGAATATTTTAGACTATGAACACCTATTAGAATTTTTCAACAGATGAAACACTGAAAGTACTTTATGCAAAGAAAATTGGAGGAAACCCGATCAGTCAACTAGATGATATCCTTGTCTGTGCCATTTCAAATAAAGGTCATCTAACAAGGTGCAGAAAATAGCAATAATGTAAGTCAAGTTTTGCTGATGATAAGTCGACAATAGTTGGAGCAGTACATTGACAGATGTTGTTAGATTGCATCAAGTAGACTATTAGCCATAGGGACTGTGTGTACAACAGAATGAAGCACTGTGAAGGCCTCCACTATCCTTAAAATTAATCCTATGTCCACGCCTATACTTTTTTTGCAGCCAGGGTGTCAGTCCATCATATTGATGGCATTCGTCTCCTTCACTGCCTCTCCCACTTTGCCAAGCATGATTTTCTTCACTGGGGACTGATCTTTTCTGAGAATATGTTCAAAATAGCCAAGAAACTCTGACCTTCCTGCCATTGACAAGAGATGCCAGGAACTCTAGACAGATTCAGAAAAAGACATGGGAATAGAGATATCATTACTTATGTTAGAAGAATATTAGCTGAAAACTGAGAATACCTGTTTACTTGTGCTTTATTGACTATGGAAAGGTATTTCACTGTGTGGATCATAGAAGACTATGGATCATTTGGAGAAGAATGGAGATTCTAGGGCACATCACTATTCCGTGCAGAATCTGTACATGAACCAAGATGAAGCCTGTGGTAGTTACATAATCTAGTGTCAATTTGAGGAGTAAGAGTGAAGGAGTGGAGTAGTCTGTCAATCATTGTATAGCCAATAAGGCCTTTGTGTGGGTATGGCCTTCTGAGACTCCTGGTAACTCCTGCATTTCCTCCTTGGAGGCCGAAGACACTCTCTTTACACTCACTCCCTGCAATACATAACTGTTGAGAAGCAACCTGGAGAGAGGCTGATGGCAGGCAGAGCTTCAGAGATGAAGAAACCACGTTGAGACCCCTGCCAGCACTGAAATGCTTCTACCATGACTTGATCCACAAGACTTCCCACCCACTGGCCTGTGATCTTCCTGTTTTCGGTGTCATTGCATGGGTTTTGTGATTCTGACGTGGACTTTATAGATTGGTACCAGACATATGGGTGAATATCGGACTTATGGACTTGATCTTGAATTTATGGCTGGCTGTTTTCTCAATGTTCAATTGCTCCTGTACATAAAGCTCCTTCGTAGAAATATATGTCTCCCTTTATTTGTTTCTCTAGTCTACTTGGACTAACACAAAGCCAAAGGATTAGTATATGGTTTAAAATCAGAAAAGATGTGAGTCAGAGTTATATTTTGTCACCACACTTATTCACCTTTTATGCAGAGGAAATAACAAAAGAAACAGGATCATGGGAACAAAAAGTTGACATCAGGTTTGGAGGAAGCTATTAACAACCTTTGATATTCACATGCGACAGCCCTGCTTGCTGAAATCCAAGAGGAATTCAAGCATTTGTCGATGAAGACCAAGGAATGCAGTCTCTATTGTGGCTTACAGCTCAATGTAACAAAAACCAGAATCCTCAAAAGTGGACCAAACGACCAGATCGTGGTAAATGGAGAAAAGATGGAAGTTATCAGTACTTTCATTTTCCTCGGATCTACCAACAATGTTTATGGAGACAGGAATCAAGAAATCAAAAGATGTATTGCTTTGGGCAAGGCTTTTTCAAAAGATCTCTTTAAAGTGTTGAACAACAAAGATGTCATTTGAGGCCTAAGGTAATACCACAGACTGCTAGAAGAATAAATAGATATGTCCTGGAAGAATTACAGCCAGAGAGTTTTGTGTAATCCAGGACAACATGACTTCCTCTTCTGTTCTCCGGACAAGTTATCAGGAGCGACCAGTTCTTGTAAAAGAACAGCATGTTTGGTAAAGTGTAAGGTCAGCAAAAAAATAGAGGTAGATCCTGAATGAGATAGAATGGTATAGTGGCGGCAGCAGTGTGCACAAACATAGCAACAATTGTGAGGATGACAGTGTTTCATTGCACATGTAGGAGCTATGAGTCAGATCCTACTGGTACCCAACAGCGACGAGAATACAAAGATGTTATAAACAGTAGTTTCTAATTAAATTATGGTAAATCATATTATACGTTTTTCATGTAAATCATGTATTATCCTATTGTAATTTTTGTTCTTCCACTGAGAAGCCCATTAACCTATTTTTCTATTGGCTCCTTTTTGTAGATATATTCACAAGTTGAGTTACTGCATAAACTTTCATTATTAAAAATTCTAAAGGCAAATATTTATACAGTCAGTAGATGCTTGCCTCTTTCCATTAATTTCCCAAACATAGGTGAGCACATTATATTGTCTTGAAACCATGAACACAAATAATTATAATATTAAAGAATTCAGTCATTCAGACAGGACTTGAATAGCAAATAAAGACAGGATATTGACAGATGACATAAGGGAGAGATCTTAAAATTCATAATTATTAAAATACATGTGGACTCTGAATTTCAGACCATACCAAACTACTTATAAGTGAAAAAAAAATTTAGTTACTTGAAGTAGGATAATTTTGTATTACTTTGTGTATAGTATAATACACTGCTGGTGGAAAAATTAATGCTCACATATTTATTACATAGAAATCCCATTTTAAGGTATCTATGCCTGACACATAACTGATCTAGTGAGTATCATATTTATTTATCTCAGCATTTTCAGACCATCCGAAATCTGGAAATTAAACTAATACTCATCAAAACAGAAATAGACTACCATATATACTCATGTATAAGCTGATTTTTTTATTAAACCATTTCATTGGGGGCTCATACAACTCTTATCACAATCCACACATACAGCCATTATGCCAAACACTCCTGTGCATTTGTTGCCATCATCATTCTCAAAACATTTGCTTTCTACTTGAGCCTCTGGTACCCGCTGCTCATTTTTCCTACCTCCCTACCCACTCCTTCCTCTCCCATGAAATCTTGATAATTATAAATTTTTATTTTGTCATATCTTTCACCGTCCAATCTCCCCCTTCACCAACTTCTCCACTGTCTGCCCCCAGGGAGGAGGTTTTGCAGTTTTTGTGGTAAAATTTTGTGCCTCAGCTGATATTCAGGTTGGCTTATACACAAGTATATACGGTAAGTCATAATATACCTTCCTGTGTAATAATTAGTGGCCAATAGAATTATTATCATTATATTATTTTCTTGAAGTGATTTTCAAGCTTTATTGTTGACAGAGAAAAATTATAAACAATTATGTGAAAAATAGTTGTAATGATATATAAGATTTAAAACAAACTTTGGAGAAATTGTGTGTGTGTGTCTGTTATGTATGCTCAACATAGTAATACATGTTGGAGAGGAAGTAATACAATTAAATAAGTAGATTAAAATAGAATAAAATATGACATGACTTATAAAATCATGTACGTGTGTATATATGCCCTCGAGAAGACTTAAAAAAACATGGAAATGTCCGTTTCTTTTGATATATGAAAAGAATGTATAGTAAGTAAAATTAAATATGTAGAAATCATTTTTAAAACACCCAAAAGGAGCTCTAACTATATGTTATTCTTTAAAATTATTATGAATAAATAATTTTATAGGGGGCTCTTAAAGCTCTTATAATAATCCATACATCAATTGCCTCAAGACATTTGTGCATATGTTGCCATCATCATTTTCAAAACGTTTTCTTTCTGTTTGAGTCCTTGATATCAGGTCCTCTTTTTTTCCCCTCTCCCCGCCCTCCCACCCTCATGGACCTCTTTCATATCTTACACAGTCCACTGTCCCCCTTCATCCACGTTATTGTTGTTCCTCCCCCTGGGGAGGATGGGGGGTTTGTATCATCTTAGTCAGCTCTCCGTTTCTCCCCCTCCTTCCCTGACCTTCCCCTATCCTCATGGTATTGCTGCTCCCATTGCTGTTCCCCAGGGGTTACCTGTCTTGGATTCCATGTGTTGAGAACTCTTATCTGTACCAGTGTCCAGGCTCTGGTGTAGCCAGATTTGTAAGGCAGAACTGGAATCATAATAGTGAGGAAAAGGAAGCATTAAAGCACTAGAGAAACGTTGCATAGTCCCTTGGTGCTGTGCTACACAATGGCTGTCTTGTTCTTTCCTTGTAAACCTTCTGTGAGGAAATGTCCAATTATGTACAGATGGGCTTTGGGTCTCCACTCCAACCCTCATCATTTGCATTGACATATTTGTCTTTTGAGTAGTCTACTGATGCCTACTACCCTATCCAGTCGACACCTATTAATCACAGAGACTAGTGTGTTTCTTCCATGTGGGAGGGCATATGATGCCTGATGAGGTGTGATCAAGTGGAACCTAGACAAATGAGAAAGTACTGAAAGTTGAATGAAGGTCGAACATGATACTGGCACAGTAGAAAAGTAAAAAGAATAGAGGAAAGGACTAGGAGGCAGAAGACATTTATAGAGGCATAAATTTAGGCCTGCACATATATAACAATAGAGACACAGGTCTGTGCACATATATTGAAATGTTAAGCCTTAAAACAGCAGACGGGCCTTTACTCAAGTACTCCTTCAATGCAACAACACTTTGTTCTAATAATCTGGCATTATGTGATGCACACCTTCCCATCATGATCACTGCAATAAATGGTACCTGGCTACTAAAAGATATAGCTTCGGGCATCTTAAAGGCTTGAAGCTTAACAAGCGGCCATCTAGCAAGGGAGCAACATATGCTATGTTTTTATGAGCAAAATGAACATTGTACAAAGTGAAGTACACCTCAACTGTGACTCTAAGTAACTCAGTAGAATAGAATAGTAGAACAGGTTGTCTTGAAGAAGAGTGATGGACTAAAGCTTTATTTATATTTGAATATTTATGTTAATTATTATACAAAGCACACATAGATTTATGAAACTGAAACAACTGTAAATGATTCCTTTTAAAAATTAAACTTGGTTCTTCCGTATTATACACCTATAGTCCCCAGGTTACATACTGCTGACTTACAGTCAACTCCAAATTACTCTTTAACCAATTCCGTCATGGCTGAGGAAGCACAAATGAAGCATAGATGAATATTTACAATTTGACAGTTGGGCCTGGTTTCCAGACCAGGGGAAATTACAGCTTAAAACATTGACGTGGGAGACTCAGAAGGAACAAAGGGAGCCTCTTGGAAGCCTGGTAATTGAAATTATATTGTTGGCAAAACTGTAGGAGAGCAGTATACATCCAAAAACTGTAGGAAAGCAGTATATAATCAGCCATCATGTTTTAATTAGACAGTATTATCTTAAACTGTGCTTAAAGTCTGAGAGCAAGAGGCTTGGTTGCTACATACAAAGCATATACTGTTCTGTAAGAAATATATTAAGTTTCTAGCAAGACTTTGGCAATATATATATACACACACACATATATACATATGTATATATGCATGTGTATATATATACATTTTTCCCACTCTGCCTATCTTTCCAATTCCCTTAACTTAAAAAATTTGCAGCTCTATTCCAGTGATGCTTTCTCAGTCATGAATGAGCTGGAAAAAAACCTGTTCAAAGACCTGAAAAATGCTTAAAAGCACAGTTAATAATGTATTGCAATCATAAATTAGTACTTCCTATATTTCAAATTTTGTTTGTATTATATTATATTACATGACATCCACATTAGATGTAAAGTTAAAACACTACTAATAAAGAAGCAACATTCCAGCGACAAGTGTATTTTTCAAACTCAATAGAGCAAGTGTGTGTTGAATGCATTACAGAGAGTCAGGTAAAAGAAGAACAATTTATGTGGGTGAAAAATATTATAGCATATGCATTAGGATTGGGGGAATGCAAAGATATGTCAAATATCAACCGAACTTGTTTTTAACTATAAGGAATATCTTCTATTCTGCAATTGGAAAGTAACAGGGACAGTGTTAAAATAAGAATTAAAATTTTCATTTTATTTTGAATATATATATATACATATATCACAGCAGACACTGTAATTCAACTCTGTAGGCTTTCATCAGTTCTCCATTCAAGCGTTGCCACGTTTAGGTCATGAGAAGAAAAAGCCCCTAAGGACCATCCCTTAACTCATAGCATCCCTAAATTAAAAATTAACAAATATACTTTGTAGCCAGCCATATTAACAAGCCTTAGTGTCAAGGAATTTTTTTTCTCCTGAAAATATCTCCCACTTGGTTTGAAACTACAACTGTACAGTACTATTCATTTTCCTTCTCAAAGTGATTAACTTCATCTCCTCCACTGATGAACATGTACTACCAATGCAGTATAATTGGCTACTTAAAGTCAACTCTTCTTAAGGTTTAGATGGCCTAAAATTATCTTAAAATATATCAGAAAAACAATATACAGGACAAAGAAGTTGAATATCAAAGGCTAACATTTTTAATTTTTCATATGTGTGATTAAAGATAACTCTAGAACCATTGGTGATCTAAACTAAGGACACTATTTGTGAGATAGTCAAGAGGAAACACATTGTTAAGAAATGTTTTTTAAAAATTTTACATTCTTGCAAAGATAAAATTACTAATATCAATTGGTTCCCTCTCCTCCCCTCCCCACCCTCTTGGTATCATTACTCCCAATTCTGTTCCTGAGGGGTTTATCTGAACTGGATTTCATGTGTCATGAGCTCTTATCTGTACCAGTATACAGGCTCCATTGTAGCCAGAACTGAAAGTAAGGACTGGGGACATGGTAGTGTGTGTGTGTGGGGTGAGGAAGCCTCAAAGAAGCAGAGGAATATTGTGTATTTCATTGGTGTTATACTGCACCCGGTTGACTCATCTCTTCCTTGTGACCCTTCTATGAGGAGATGTCCTATTGTCTACAGCTGGGTTTTGGGTCTTGGCTCTGACTCCCTCTTTCTCAACAGTATGCATTTGTTTTGTTTTGTTTTTTTGGGGGGGTTCTAGTGCCTGTTACCTGATTCCATTGAAACCTCATGATCACACAGGCCAGTGTGCGTCTCCATGTGGGCTTGCTGCTTCTCAGCTAGATGGCCGCTTGTTTAACTTCAAGCTTTTAAGACCCCACATGCTATCTCTTTTAATAGCCATGCACCAACAACTTTCTTCACCACATTTGCTTATGTACCCATTATGTCTTCAGCGATCTTGTAGGGAGGTTGAGCATCACAGGATGCCAAGTTGTTAGAACACAGGGTTCTTATGTTGAGGGAGGACTTGAGCAGAGGCCCAAAGTGGAACCGATCACAATGATAGATGCATAATTGCTGCCCACCCCCACCAAAGGGGATGAACAACAGAAACATGGATGAAGGGAAACAGTGGTCGGTGTAAGATATGAAGACAATAATAATTTATAAGCTATCAAGCGGCCACGAGGGTAGGAGGGGGGAGGGAGGGATAAAAGAGGAACTTATATCAAGGGTTCAAATGTATAGAAAATGATGATGGTAACATATGTAAAATATTCTTAAAAATTAGTGTATGGAATGTTTTAAGAGATGTAAGTGGCCCCTATAAAATTATTTTTAAAATAAAATAAATGAATAAGATTAGTAATACTCCTCTATCCACAGTTTGACGAGATGTAACACAAATTTCCTCGCTTGTTTTCTGGGTAAATAATTTATCCAATTATTCACCTCTATCAGTAAAATAAAATAATAGGTTTGTTTTTCAAATATTTAAGCTGATTCCCATATGAGCTCTATTTTCATATGATTTTACACAAGATCCATGTCCCTGAAAATTAATGTTATCTAAGAATCCCTCTCTTCTTTTTGTGAAAGGGGTTTAAAAAATGAGTATCAACAGAAGGCTAGAACCTTCAACGTTCAAAAGCCTGCTATCTTCAAAAAGTAAGTCTTTTCTATACTTTTAACTTCACATTAAAGAAAGCTTGATGAATTTCCTTTTACTTTTCTCCATTCCCTTCAACCTTAAATTCTAAGAGCTGTGCATTTATATTAGAGGTTAAATCAGAACTTAGGCTGACTTGACCTGTTTACTCTCACTTCGGTGGGAAGGTGCCATTCTTGAGACGAGAATAAAACACCTTCTAATTCAAATTCTGCATACTGTGTAATAACTAATGTTTTATTTCACTTTTAAAAGTCCCAAAGGGAGGCTGGAGAACAGTTGCGTTGTTGTCCCTGACATTGGTGGTTTTGACAATTATACCATACGAGAGCGAAATGGTCACAAATTCAAAACATAAACTAGTTTGCTGTTGTAAATACAGTCACAGGTTTTTTAAAGTCACATATTAATAAATAAATTGGATCTGAAATTAAAATTATTTGTATACTCTATTCTTGATACTAGTGTTTCATAAAGGAATATTTCATGCATAATTCCCTCAAGTGTTATCTTTTCAAGCATACTGAAAGTACCGTATTAATTTAGTTTCTTATTTCCTCAAGGAGGTTAAGAGTTCCTGCTCAGAAATAGAGATTGGTGTCCACATTGGTGAATATGTAGATTCAATGGTTAAAATCTACTTTCAAAGGCCATATTTGAAAAAAAAAATCAGATTAAAATTTGATATATAAAAATGCCTAAATAAGATTGTTTCAAATAATCTTTGCTTTAAAATAGTTTGTTTATGAAATCTTTTTTTTTTTTTTACTTTTAATGAAAGTGAAAATGTTTTTTACTGCTTAAGGTTACTTTGGGCCTAGACACTGGGAAATGCTAGTGAAATATAAGAACCATGTCTTGTTCTGTTATTAGCCTTGGCCTCACACCTGTGGTTTGCATAAGCAGCTGGAAATGAACCTTTTTTTTCTCCCCTGAAATCTGAGGTCACTCTTCTGCCCAACTAACTAAATTTAATGTAGAAACCTGTATTTAACTGTTACTGCCTAAATATACAGGCGATTTTCCAGTCAGTTAACACTAAATATTAGCTTCTCAAACAATCAGCCTAAAAATAATAGTTTGAAGCCAGAAAATATAAAACAAGTCTTACTCCAAATCTTTTAATCAATATCCAATGATATCCTTACTTGTGGAGAACTATATTGTGACAAGTTCTTAATAATATGCTCCACACTTAACTCAGAAATGCTGTTTTTATTTATAGCTGTATGTAAAAGCAAAATAGACTCTAAATTGAATATCTTAATTGATATTTGTAATGATTTTTAAAATTAAGTAGTATCTATAGAAAAATCTCTTCTAGAATAACAAAATTAAGAAGGCATTTTTAAAATTTATTCTATTTCTATCACAAGTTAAGTAGATAATTTTCTTTTCATTGATGAGAGTCGAACTAAGATTGTCTGCATGTAGATGACGCTGAAAAATCTATACATTCTCAGTTTTTGAACGTGGCTTGTATTCAGTAAACAGAAAAATGTAGGACATTATGAATTACTGTCCTGATATCAATGTGGTCATTCTATAATGTGCCTCAATCAATAACTGAAACTATGATTTTGGGGATAATTAACTTGGGATGGTAACAAGTTCAATGGCTTTATGTGTTTTGAAGGCATAAATTATTGTGTCTTATCCTGGGAAAGGAGACATTTTGCTTAAATGGCAGATTGTAGAACACATCAGAAATGCAGCATTTGGTGTGCCAAAAAGAGTACTGATAACTCAACTGTATTTATTTAAGAGAAAAATGAGTGACATACTCATACCTGGAGCCTCGGAAGTCTGCCTGTTTCTATATCTACAACTTACCTTTCTCAGCACTGAATTTTCTAATGTCACACTTGTCTTCTCTTGCTAATTCTCTGTTTTAGTCACTGGCTTTCAGGTCCAGGCAGGGTGTGCTGATTTGCCATCAAATCTGACAAATAATCTGGAGCTTTAATTGATAGTTATTGAGTAAATATTTGCTAAAAACCTACAATATTTCCAACAGTTTAATTTAAATTCACATTGGACCTAAAGACAGACAACCAAGGAAAATGTAAGAAGATGAATGATCCCATATAGCAGTCACGATGATCCAAAGCAGGTGCATTGCAGATAAAAACAAGCAAAGGGAGAACAGTATCCCTTGAAAATGCCAGACTTCCAACAGGGGTTAATATCTTCTTATAAACTCTGTCCTTTTTTCTGTCTATATTTTCAAATTGAAACAATGATCAAGAAATCTGGCTTCCTAAGCTTGGCACTGGAAGAGAGGTTTTATACAGCCCCCACCTAATTTTTTCCAACTGAAATGGAGTACATCCCGAATAGTCCTACCTAGAAATGAATAGGCAGATTGGTTCTATGTCGTTGTAACAAATGTCTCCATTGAATCCAACATGACATGACTTGTGCTTTCAGTGACTTCCGTGACATTGTGGCCATCTTTGGAAGATTCGTGTGCATTGGCAAATCCACTAACCTGGCAGTGCTCTTCTAAATGTCCTTGGCGCTGACATCTTTGACAATAAACGTCTAAGCCAACACAGGCACAATCTTGGCTTTCATGGGACCTGCCTGTGCCCGGACCAGGATATGTGTTGTAGTAAGCAGACACACAGATTTTTGTCTTTCTTTATTATTTAACGTATTTAAAAATATTAATTTCATATTCTTCATGCATATGTAGATTCCAAATCATTTAAACTATTTTTATACCCGGGAAGTTTCTATGTCTTTATAGGCATAAGTGAAAAGGAAATAAATGAACAAGAGGAAGAACTATATAATTATCAAAGGCATTTATATCCAATATGTACGTTTTGGAGTAATATTCTGCCTGTAAATTGTTGAGAAAAAATCTGCATCTTCCAGCTGTGTATATATATCAAATGGTATGTTTACACAAACTGTGGGTCCCACAAGCCTTTCTCTAACTAATACTACCAATGCAAAAGGTTGAAAGTTAAATGACTAAACTTCTGCCATTTTGCTTTGACTTCCTTATTCCTCAATGCCTGCTTCATTTAATTTAACCTGGTTATTAAGAAGAAATACCCCTTGCTTGTGGGACTCCTGAGATTTTAATTTATCTTTATATTAAAGTTTTACACAAAATGCCCGTTAAAGACACACTCAATAATTTTGACAGTTGTTATTTTGCTAGCCACCATGGTGACCCCATCTCTTGGTGACCTCACTCACAACAAACAGATGCTTGGTTCTGTGCCATTCCCTGTGAATACGGTACTCCATATGACAGATTGCCATCACTGAAGGCATAGTTGAGTTACTAGGTAGTTTTTCTCTCTCACTAAATATGAAAAATCATAGTACGCTCTTCAGAAAGAGAGTGTATGACATTCAACGTTCTGGTCATCTGGGGACCACCAAGTGTCAGGGACAACCATGGTTGTTAACAAAAATCACAGTGGTCATAGATTTTTTGAGTATGCATTTAATTGGCCTCTGTGTCAAATAAATTAATATAAAGATAAATGTGAATAGTTGAAGATGTTTAACGTGTATCCTCCCGCCCCCCTCACCCCCCAGAAAATAATGTGAAAGAGCCTGGCAGGTAGAACACAAGTCTACAGTCCAAGCTGTGCATTAGGACAAAGTATGATGCTTCTTCAAAATTGCCACAATCATTAAGTTATCTGGCTTTCACATTCATGTCCTGTCATATGTAAATCACATTCACTCCATCTGTTTATCTCAAAAGTACTAAGTTGACTCCAAGTCCAAAATTAAATCTTTTGAGTCATATAAATTAAATATGGATGAGAGCACAGGAATACGTCACCCTCAGACAAAGGTCTTCTTTTATCAGTGACATCTAGATTAAACATATCTATTTTCAAAGTACAATGATGGAACAAGTACAAGGTAAAATCCCCATTAAAAATGAGAGAAATTGTAAGAAAATAAGGAATTAGAGGCGCCAGTCAAGTCCAAAACAGAGCAGAACCAATCCTCTGTTCACTGAGTCTGTTAATGATCAAATTGCATCATACAAAAAATGTATATGACTCTTCTTAATATGATTGAACTATTGAATTGCATAGTTTGTGATTTATATGCCAATACAATTGTTAAAAATTATATGTGTCAACTTGGCTAGGCCATGATTCTTAGTGATTATTCTCCACTTTGTGATCTGAGGCTCTTACTATATAAGTCATAAATCTTAGTTTATGTTATGTAAATAGGACAAGATTAGCAGCCCTTAAATTAAAGGTGCCAGGTACAATCTATAGGATTAGGTTTTATCTTAAAAAGATCTCTTTTGAAATATGAAAGATTAAATGAACAGACATCAGAGGGAATGCTTATCTTAAAACTATAATAATCTGAAGCAGAACATCTCCCTTGTACCTAGAGTGTCTGCATTGAGAAGCTCCTAGATCCAGGGGAAGATACACACCATTTAAGTGTCCTTGGAACACCAGGTCTAAAGATGCTAAAAAGAGACCTTACTCTTAACCTGTGAACCAACAAAAAAAGAAAACATTTTCCTGGAAATGCTCCCTAAATTTGGACTTCTAACCTCTAAGGTGCTAAAGAATAAATTACTCTTTGTTATAGCCATCTCCTTGTAATATTCATATTACAGAAGCAGTGTTGATTAAGATAGACCCATTTGGGCAATAGTCCTGTCCTCCCACCAAACAAAGCCCATCTTTTTCTTGCTGTACTTAGCCTATATCCATGCATCCAAAGAACGCTGAGTCACATCAAACAAGCATAGCAGGCTCTCTACTAACTGCCTCCCTTTAACTTTCAGTGCTGGAAAGAGATTCTTCTGACAGGTATTGACTTCTCCTACTCATCAACTCTGAGTGATGGCCACACCCACTGAAATCTGAGTGGAGACTTCTGGGCCCCAGATTTAAACTTTGCCTTCAAGCTTCTCTGATTTGAGACAAACCTGTTCCCTTGGTTTGGGTCAACATCATTCTCCTAGTCCAAATGAGTAGCAACCTAAAGAAATGGTGGGGGGCCATGTAGGACCTCCTCAGGCTACACTCAGGGGAACGATTCATTTCCACATCTAACCAAAGGATGATTCCTATGAGGCAAAAGTCAGACATGCCTCCATCCTGTAACTTCTTTTAGAAGTCATTGCCAGCTAGCTCTTTTCCGCATGCTCTTCTCTGCTGAATTTTATAATCCATTACCATGACCACAAAAAACTCACAAACAATACTTGTGATTCTGGGGACTTATTAGGTAAGTTGATTGCATACGACAAGAGATCAAAAAACACTGAGGATATATACTTTATGTATGAAGTAACTGCTTTCAGCAATGCCAGCAAGCATATCTCTCTCTGATGTTTGACTTCTCAACTATGTGGTCACTTGATCTCTGCTCTGCTCAGTTGTATCACAAAGTTGAATTAACACTGATAAAAGCATAAAGAATGTTGCAAGCCAGCCTCCTGCCTGAAAGCACTCTGCTGTATTTTTCTATGGGCTAGCAAGGCCACCATTCTATTTCATAGTCTCAGCATGGCTGGTGCTGTGGCCTCTGGTTTCTTCACCACTTCCAAAGAGGACTCTCACACACATTCCTCTGGAGAGTCTTCTTCCTCCATAGTCATAAAATTTTCTCTTCTTGCTACTGAGGCAGCTCATTTTTATATTCACCAGGATGGCAGAACTCACTAATCTCCTCTATAATTGATTTACATGTACAAAACTGGAAAATGGGAAGGTATTAAGAATACTATGAACAGAAGAGTCATATCAAGCAATTTCACTTCACCACACAGCTCCATACCTTTTTCCCTGGTAAGCCCCATTCTTCTGCCTCTAGTACATGATGACCCTGCCCCCTTAGCTCTAGGCAGTGGACCATGTCCTTGACAATCCACCACCATAGGCCAACACTCTGGAGCCAAGTTGGCAAAGGCTCAACTCCTTGAAAACTGGGATACTGTGACCCCATCATTTGAGACCAATGTGGGTCCATTTCTCAGGCTCTTTACAAAAGTTCTGCTCATCTCCAAAGTGTCTCAGGGATGGATGGATCTTTTCTTTTTTTAAAGGACAATAGATGTAGTTCTTTTGGCCTATTTCCTGTTTGATGAATTTCCAAAGGAAATGCTCTCTTTTGTTCTATTATTGTTCCCTTCCATCTAAGCTTATGGGTTTTCTTTAATAAATGGTTAAATCCTCCAGTCACTGGTGTAATCTCTTTAAAAGTTGGATAGCCATAATTTTGGTACAGATTCTAGAATAAATGTCTTTGGTTTGAACAACAAAATTATCCAAATATCCTATATTTGCTTTTGGTTTGTATAGTTCATTTTAAATCCAGTTTTCTTCATCTCACATTTCAAGTGAGAATGCAAGAAGTTCAATGTCAGCGTTACAGTTTGAGAGGTCAGCTCTCTCACTTTGTCTTGACTCTGGAAGAAGTTCCTTGTATTTTTAGTTTTTCCTTTATGGTTCCTTGGAGATATTCATGCGTCATGATGCCAATATCCCTGGCTATAGGAAGCTCTCAGTGCAGATAACTAGGGTGCAGAAAGAGTCCTTCCCTTTCTGTGCAGTTCTTTATCCTTTTACTCCTGTGAGATAAGAGACATAACTCAGCACAGGTGTGGCTTGAGCGAGAGCATGACTTGAGAAAGGGGAAGAAGGCTCAGCCTTGGGCCATCCAGTCTTCAAAGGTCATGACTCAATGTACAACCAACCCTAATCCTGTTTCATTAACATATAGGGGTTATATTTACAACACATACCACATAATGGAGGATGATTACATTGAAACATAAAATGGAAGACAACCACAAATTTGCAAATTATGACCTGCCCAAGTTGATATGCACTTATTTTGGGGTGAAGGCAAAATTCCATACATGATAATACTTTAACCAGAAAAAAAAGAGCAGCTGTTGAGTTGTTTTATGGAAGCTTCTGAATCAAAGTAGAACTATGTTTAAAAGAGTTTTCAGTAGCTGACTCTTTGGGGAATAGATTTTTCTTTCAAGGTTTCTCTGCCTACACCTTAGCCCCCAACATTTCTATGCAGTCAAATTGTCAAGTGTTTATTCTGCACAGGGATTCTGAAGGATAACATACAGGATATTAAAAGTTGGGCCTGCTATGGGTTATGATAAGGAGCCTTGACAATGTAGTGGCTAAAGCAATTGGCTGCTAACTAAAGGGTCCATGATGTGAACCCATCAGCAACCCTGTGGGATAAATAAGCTTCCATAAAAATTGACAGGCATGACAAACACTAATGGTCAGTTCTCCTCTATCTTATAGTATCACTATGTGTCAGAATCAATTCAACAGCAGTGGGATTTTTGGGTTTTGAGGTCCAAACTCCCCAACACTTACTGTACCTACATATTATCATGGAATCTTGGGATCTTTTTAAAATGCAGATCTGGTTAATAAGTACGTTAGTTTGGGTTCTCTAGAGAGGCAAGACCAATGACATATGTGTGTGTGTGTATGTACAGATACTTATATCAAGATTTATAAAGAGACTTGTGTTAAGAAAAGGTTTACATAATTATAGAAGTAGGTTAGTACAAAATAGTTCTTGTATAGTCTGTGGGCCAGATATAAGCTAAACGCTACTCTGACTCATGTAGCTATGAACCTGAAGAACAGAAAGCAGGAAAAAGAAAGAAGCAGGAGAGCTACAGGCAGGTGGGCACCAAGATAAAAGAATCCAAGGTTAGCAGCGAATGGCTCCTGGGCCCCACAAACCAGATGCAGAATCTGAGGATCAAGATCCAACATAAGGAGAAGGGCCAAAGAGAATGTGAATCTACCTGTGACCTCCTTCTTTTATTCTTAAGGCTGCATTAACAAGTATGTGTCATCAGGCTGCTGCCTGATTGATGGGTTGGGTGTCCATTGCTACCTTCACCCAGCAGTGTCTATTTGACATAAATCTCTAACCATCATGCAAATCTAGGGTATTATGTGAGATTCTGTATTTCTAACAAGTGCCAGATGCCATCACAACTGCTAGTCCATTAACCACACCAAAAGCCCGTTGCCATTGGGTTGACTCTCTCTCATAGTGACAAATACTGTGTAGTAGAACTGTCCCATTGGGCAATTTAACACTGAAAATTTAAATGATTCACTTTTCTGAAGGACAGACCACTATCTCTCTAGTTTTTTTAGTCAATAATTTAGAATTGTTTTTGATTCAGTGGTAACATTAAGGCAGTACTATTTTAGCAATTTTTCCCAAAATTGAAATATACTTAATGACAACAACACATTGCATTTGGTAAAAATGGTGCACAAAAATTCACAAAAAATGTTTAAAGGCAAAGATGTTATGCTGGAAGTAAGTTGTACCAGACCCAAGTTATGGTATTTTCAATCAGTACATATGCATATGAAATTTGGATATTGAATAAGGAAGGCCAAAGAAAAGTCAATTAATTTAAATTATGTTAATTTAAATTATGGTGCTGTTGAGGAGTATTTAAAATAACCATGGTTTCCCAAAAGACAAATGCTGTATATACTTGAGTATAAGTCAACCCAAATATAAGCCGAGGCATCTAATTTTACCACTAAAAACTGGGTAAATTTATTCACTTAAGTATAAGCCTAGGGTGGGAAAAGCAGCAGCTACTGGCAAATTTCAAAATAAAAATAGATACCAATAAAATTATATTAATAGAGGTATCAGTAGGTTGCTTTTGAATGTTTATTTCAAAGAAAAACATTAAACTAGCTCTTTAAGTGGAAAAGAGGGTCAATAAAAACAATATGCTATCACCAATAACTTTAAAAATACAAAAACCTTAGCTCAATCAGCAACCAAGCTAAAACACAAGAGTTAAAGGCTTTCCAACTGGATTCCTCATCATCACCTGTGTGTCCAAACCGAGCTTCAGCTTTAGCTGGAGTGAGGTTATCAGCGCAGACACTGTCATCATCACTGAGTTCACAGTCATCACCATCACTGCTATCGCTCTCACGCAAAGCACTGCTTTCACTGCCATCCACAGCATTACTAATGCCACATTTTCTGAAGGCACATTGCACCATGTCCTCTGGAATCTCTTCCCATGCATCACGGGCCCACTTTGCTATCAATTTTATGTCGGGCTTCATCAGATTTCCAAATTTTGTCAGTCAGGCTTGACCAGATGACATCTATTCATGCCACATCTTTCACACACGTCTTTGAAAGGTATTTAAACACACATCTAGGGTCTGCAATACAGATATATGCCCACCTGGAATAATGGCCAAAGTAACTTGAGAAGACTGTCAATATTGTTCCATCTTCATCCATCCAGCATTTAATATGTGCCCACATTGTAATTCGTGGTGGGAATTTGACCTTCTTAGGCAAGGTCTTTAATTTAAAAATAATGACAGGCCGCCACTTAGTTCTATTAGCCAAACATGATAGAACATCAGTGAAATGGTCTTTTCATTTCCTGTGGTTCTGAGTAAAATAATTTTGTCTCCAAAACTTTATACAGTTCTTTTGCTTGGGAGATCAAAGGTCATAGGTGTTTCATCCATATTCCAAATATCTCCCAGACCATAGTTATTGATCCTTCTTTGCTTTATGATGAATGAAAGTAATGACATCACTTTTTCATCAAGGTCTTTTGGCAACTTCTGTGAAATCTTTGTTCTTTGCCGCAAACATAGGGCAAAACTATTCCTGAAGCAGGTGCACCATCCTGCTGACACACAAAATTTTCAACTCCTGGTGCTTTTAATTTGTCATCTTTAACCATTTGAAGGGCACATAAGCAAATTCCCATGCGTGTTATGCAATAACCATTTTGACAACACTCCATAACCCCTTTATGCAATTCAGACTCTAGAGCCCCATAAGAAATTGTTAAACCATGTTGAGCTTCTTTTGCCTTTCGAATCTTTGCCAAGTCAGTTTTCATTTTCTGCCACTCCCTCACATTTTTTTCATCAACACAAAATCCCCACTTGTAATACTGTTATTGCTTTCTTATGCTCTTGTCACAACCTTAAGTTTAAACTAGCTTTGCATGACCTACATTTTTGTTTTGGTCCATGATTAGAAGTATTGGGATCCATTTCTAACAGGATTAAAAAAAACACTTTGAAAAAGAATGCCAAACCATAGCGATTGAATTCTCAAAATGTACCATAAGCCCTACTCTAAAATTAAGCCCTAGTTATAGTTTTTAAGATAGGCCAATTTACAGTAAAAATGGGGCTGTTCAGGCAATTACCAGTATACCTATAAACAAATAAAATCAATTGTCAATAGAATGTAGCAACACAGACAAGCTTCACCACAGAAAACAAACATCCCCCAAAAGAATCACACTCTAAAGACACCAGAGACCCAAAACGTGCTGGATCACCAAGGAAGCTGACAGTAATTCAGGGTTTGGAGAGTATGGTATGTTAATATTCCAGAATGTGATGCCATGACTATGTTTGCATAGAGCAGTCTGTGTTAGGGCTCATACTATACACGGTATGTTACTGCATGTGCTGCATTACTACATACGCTGCCTTACCTAAATGTACACAATGCAGCCTGTATAGTTTGTGGCCTAATGCAGGATGGTGATATTCCAGAATGTGATGACAAAACTGTTTACATAGAGCAGCCTTTGTCAGGGCTCATAATATACATGCTGCGTTGTGTACTCACTGTGTTACTGCATAGGCAGCGCTACCGCATATGTATGGGAAGTGCTAACGCAATACATACAGTAACAGTGTGTACACAAAGAAGCATGTATATTTTGAGCCCTAACACAGGCTGCTCTATGCAAGCATAGTCAAGACTACGTCAGCTAGGGGTTAACAAGAAAATAAAAGATAAAATATAGCAGACTAAGTACTATAAATATACGTACTGTATATCTGAGACCAGAGACATACTGGTACTTGTATTCAGCAATGCGTGGGCGGAGCAAGGAGGCAAGGCCAAGCACAGGAAAGACTGTAAAGGCTACGTCATTGCTCATAGCCCTGGAGAAGAGCAGGAGAAGAGTGGCCGCATCTGCCATTCATCTGACAAGGATGCGGTGCGCCCCAGGTACCAGCACACAGAGGCAGGCAGGTTCTTGTCCAGTACAGATGGACAACACAGAGGCTGCCAGCATGCAGGAGAAAAGAAGAGCGGTGATGTCAGCCATCATCCAACCACCCACAGAGGCTGCAGGTGAACGTACATGAGCTGGAGAGACCAGCGAACACCTTCACAGCACCGGAACACAGGTAAATCAGAGCCCCCTGCCCACCTTACCCGAGTATAATCCAGGGGGCTTTTGCAGCATAAAAAACTCGGCTTATAGATGAGTATATAGGTGAAGCTCTTTTGGAAGAAATATGACCAGAGTACTTCTTAAAAGCAAGGACAGTCAGATTCTTTCTCATTTACTTTGGGCAACAGGAGAGACCAGTCTCTGATGTCCTTACATCATGCTTGGAGAGGTAAACAACAAACATGTTTATAACATTGTCTATAACAATGGGCTCAAACGTGACGATGGCATAGGCCTGGGGAATGTTTTACTCTGTTATATATGTGTTATACATGTTGTCGCTATGAGTGGGAACCAGCTAGATGGTACACAACAATAATAGTGTACTTGAGTTGATGATATCAAGAGAATGAGGTTCTTGGGTGGCACAAAGGGTTTGTGCTCAGCTGATTACCTAAGCGGAGGCAATTCAAACCCAGAGGATCCCTGAAGGCCTGGTAATCTGCTTCTTCAAAAACTATAGCCAAGCAAACATTGTTGAACACTTCCATGGATTGGACTTTCCAATATTGTCATGAATTGGGATAATTCTAAAGGCAACACTTTCTGGCCTTGTTTTTAATCAGCCAAATGAGAACTGAAATTCTTTTCAATCCATCCATACACCATTTAATAAAGAGTTGAATTTGATCTTCTTTTTAATAAATTAAATTCCATTAACAAATGGACCAATGTGTGTAAAAATCTCTGTTAAAAGCTTCCAATTCTTGCAACATGGCCATACTGTAAAAGGAGGGAAAGCTGCATGAAGCATGGATTCTCACCCCAAAGCTAGCAAAAAAAAACTGAAAAGGGAAAATATGAAATATGATCAGAGAAGAGAAGATAATTCTATGGCAAGCTTTAAGTGTTGGCCTGACTCAAAAGCTAAATAATAATACAGGAAGGTTTTGTTTTGTTTTTTTCAGTAAATACATGTTTCAGAAAATTACTGATCTAAGATCTGGATTTTAGAATAAGGAAATATTATTTGAGTATCACAGAGAACACCAAACTACTTATTACCCCACAATTTACCAAAAAAAAAGAGCAAAGGAAAATGAAATGTAAATCATCTGTGGCTCATAATCAATTAGCAGTTGTCATTTAGCTCCTTCTAAGGAAACACAAAATTGCATAGAATATTATACTTCAATAGCACTGCATCAAAATCACATTTTCAGTAAATTCAATATTCTCATTCTATTAAAAAAATTGCCCACAGTACTAAGAAAACAAGAAACTGGCTTCTGAATGTAACTTGGCCTTGTTCTCAATTATTTTTAAAACTTGATCTTTCTTCAGAGAATGAGTAAGTTTTACTGTCATGAAAAAATGTGAAGGAACTTGAATTTGTATCCTTTTTTTTATTAGAAGTCACTGAATTCCAACTTGCTCCATTTTACATCTAGTTTAAATTTGACAGATCCCATGATGCTGAGTTTCAATTTCTTGGCATATGGATCAATATGATTTATACATTTGGAATTTATATGTGTTTTATGGTTATTTGTGTGAGAGAGTAATTTATTGAATAATTATTGCATACTCTAAAATACACTACATAGAAAAAAAGAGCACCAAAATTTTCACAACTGGACCAATAGGTAACATCCTGATTAAACACAAAAAAGATTGAAATTGTCCATGATGTAATTTTGATTGGGACTACAATCAGTACTCATGGAAATAGCAGTTAAGAAATCAAGTGATATATTGCATTGGTAAAATTTGCTACACAAGATTTCATTATAGTGTGGAAGAGCAAGCATGTTACTTTGAGGACTAAAATGTGTCTGACATAAATCATGGTATATTCAATGAGCTCATATGTAAAATGATTGGTGCATTTTTAGTTATGGCTGTAGCAAAGGATAATGAAAGTACAGTGGATTGCCAGAAGAAGAAACAAATAAGTCTTAGAAGAAGTATAGCCAGAATGCTCCTTATAAGTCAGGTTAGTGAGATTCAGTTTTACATACTTTGTACATGTTCATCAGGAAGGACCAGTTCCAGAAAAAGGACACCATATCTGGTAACCCAGAGGGTCAGCAAAAAAAAGGAAGGCTCATGACAAGATTGATTGACACATGGCTGGAACAATAAGCTCAAATGTAACAATAATTGTGAAAATAGCAAAAGACTGAATGGAGTTACATTCTATTGAACATAGGATTGCTATAAGTTAGAGTTAACTCAACAGCCTCTTAAAGGAACAACAACAACAACAACAAACCCAATAGAATGAAGCCAAAATCAAACAAAAATATGGTAGAACACATTCCTGAATGTGAATGAAAATGGTAAAAGAACTACCGGGTAAGCAATTTAAAATTTTATGCATAGGATTTACAAAGATATCGAGGAAAAGAGACAAAAGAAAAGAAAACACAGATTTAACTAAAATGCAGATGAAACTCTAGAAAAATTCAGGAACACAACACAAGAACAAAGTGACAAAATAAACAGATCACTAGAAACCATACCAAAAAACCCCACAAGAAACAAATTAGAAATCCCAAAGATTAATAATAAAATCATATATCAGAAATAGAAATATCATTGGTAGAACATAGGAGTGGAATTAGATCAATGAGATAGAATAGATGTCCTGATAATAATTTGCTTGGGAAACAATGAGTTGGGGTGGGGGGTGAATTAAAGAAGTCTAACAGTTATATCAGGTAGAAGAGTAGATGTGAAAATGATATTCCACCTCAGGAAGAGACACACCCCCAAAAAGCACAGAGTGAATTACTGAAGATTTACTGGTAGAAAACTTCCCCAATATCACAAAAGATAAGATTTCCATCCAAGAAGATCAAAGTATCCCACACATAATTGACCCCAAAATGAAGTCACCAAGATATATCACAATAAGAATTTCCCCAAATCCAAGACAAAGCAGAGTCCTGAGAGAAGCTCTAGGGAAATGGAATGCCCTTCAGAAAGGTGAACCAATAAGATTAAATGCTGATGTCTTAGAGCATGTAGGAAATAAGATAATGGAATGACACACAAAAAACTCTGAAAGAAAATTATTCCCAATTAAGAATAGAATACCCAGCAATATCATCTCCCAAATAGTAGAGTAAAAAGAGGCCATTCCAAGATACACATAAATCAAAGACCTACTTTACAAAAATAGTAAAGAGAGTCCTTTGGCAGAGAACCAATGACTAGAAACTGCGAAGGCACACACACACACACGCACACACACGTGCACACACACACATACACATAGATAAAGGAATCTCAAAAGTAGATTAAGCCACAAAACTCACAATAGGAAGCAAAGATATCAAATTGCAAAGGATGATTTTTTTTTAAAACAAAAAAAATGTGAGGGGTGGAGGGGAATAGTGTAGTTAAAGGCTTTCTTTATGCAGAGAAAGTTAAGGTAAAAAAATAACAAACAGCTTTAAACTTAAGAAGAATAGATAAATCTCAGGAGTAGCTACAACAGAAAACCTACTCATCAAAATAAAACAAAACAAAAAATCAGGAATACCTAATAAACAGAAAGTTAATTATGAAGAAATTCCGTGAAGAAAAGCAACTGAATACAGAAAATTAGGCGGGAAAAAGAAACCCTCAGCCATACACACACATGTGCAAACACACAAACAAAAGCACAGCATATATAAAACGACAACAGGAAATTCATACCTGTAAATCTTCACACTAGATAAACATGGTTTCAATGCAATAGTTGATAGACAAAAAGTGGCATAATGACTTTAAGAAAAAATCATAAACATATTCCCTACAAGAGACACACCTAAGACACAAAAATAGATTAAAACTCATAAACATATATAAATCCAATTGTAAGCAAAAGACAATAGGAGTGGCAATAGTAATATTTATTAAATAAAAAGGCTTTATTTTAAATTTTATGCAAAGAGTCAGAGAAAGGCATTATTTGATGGTTACAGAATCATTTTCACAAGAGGACATAAACATAACCAACATTTATATACCAAAAATCTCAAAAACAAAAATATTCTGTGCCTTGAGTCTAGCCATAGAGACTCTATAGGAGATAGTAGACCTGGCCCAATGAGTTTCAGAGACTGGAAGATTTTTTTTTCTTTTAAATTTTATTTTATTGGGTGATCTTACATGGATTTGTTTCTAATTTTTTGTTATTTTTTTAAATGTTTTATTAGGGGCTCATACAATTCTTATTACAATCCATACATATACATACATCAATTGTATAAAGCACATCTGTACATTCTTTGCCCTAATCATTTTCTTTTCTTTTTTTACATTTATTAGGGACTCATACAACTCTTATCACAATCCATACATATACATACATCAATTGTATAAAGCACACCCATACATTCCCTGCCCCAATCATTCTTAAAGCATTTGCTCTCCACTTAAGCCCTTTGCATCAGGTCCTCTTTTTTTTCCCCCTCCCTCGCCGCTCTCCCCTCCCTCATGTGCCCTTAGTAATTTACACATCGTTATTGTCATATCTTGCCCTATCCAGAGTCTCCCTTTCCCCCTTCTCTGCCGTCCGTCTCCCAGGGAGGAGGTCACATGTAGATCCTTGTAATCAGTTCCCCCTTTCCAACCCAGTCACCCTACACTCTTCCAGTAAGTTTTTACAAGAGTAGAAAGCTAGGAAACTGTCTTTCTACCAGAGAGTGGCTGATGGTTGTTGTTTTGGTCTCAAACTATGGACCTTTTGGTTAGCAGTGCAATGTATAGCATCACCACTATTCCACCAGGGCTCTGTACCCCACAAAAGAGCATCACAACACGTAAAACAAACTCCCAAAACACAAATAATCACTTCTTCATTAACCAAGTAAAGTAGGATACTTTAACCCAGTATTTCCAATGAAGAACAGAACAGCCAGAAAAAGGCTCAACCAAAGTGCGGAAGTTCTAAATAACTCAATCAGCCAACTTGGCCTCATTGACATGTACAGAACACTCCACTGAATAGATGTATCCAGTTTTCTGAAATTTGCATAGAATTTTCTGTAAAATGGAACATATTTTGGGTCAGAAGGAAACCTCAATAGATTCAAATTTAGTGAAATAATATAACTCATCTTTGATCACAATATTACCACATTCAATGTTAAAAACAAGAAACAAAAATATATAAATGCAGGATACCTGAATAAAATCTGGTCTAATAATAACTGAAAAATTGAAGAAATTAAAAAAAATTTTAAGTTCCTGCTAATAACTTATCCTAACAACACAATATGTCCAAAAGTTTGTGGCACAGTAAAAGCAAAGCTTGGAGGAAAATACATAATAATAAACGCCAGCAAAAAGACTGTGGTAGTGACATAATCTGATGTCAATTTGTGGATTCTAGACTGTCAATCAGGTTGCAGCTTGATGACATCATTTGGAGGCACCACAGAGAAAATAGCTCACTAGAGGCCAGAGATATATACATACTCTGCTGAGTCTTCCTGCTGACAAGACACATGGAGCTACACTAGAGCCCTGGAGCTGGAGGATCCACGTGGAGAACCCTGCCAGCACTGAGATGCTTCTACCGCCATTAGATCCTCAAGACTTTTCACCCACTGCTCTGTGATCTTCCTGCATTTGGTGTCATTGCATGTGATGTGTGAGTCTGAAGAGGAATTTATAGATTGTTATTGGACATATTGGCTAATATCGCACTTATGGACTTGATCTGGACTGGGCTGGAATGTTTTCTTAATGTACAATTACTCTTTATGTACAGCTCTTTCTTATACATATATGAGTATCTCCATGTATTTGTTTCTCTAGTCTACCCTGACTAATACAAAGAGGAAAGGACACAAAGTAGTACCTTAACCCCACAACTGCACCAAAAGGAAAACAACAGCAAAATAAATATGAATACATTAGCAGGAAAGCAGTAATAAACTTAGAGCAGAAAAGTGTGGTGAAGAAATCAGACAGTGCCTGGATTTGAGAAAGAATAGAGTCTGGGGTCTCAATGGTTTGTTTTAAAACTGTCATTCAAACTACCTGTCAGATAAGTACACACAGGAAAAACACTCCATATGTGTGTTCAAAGGGTTATCTGTAATAATATCCAAATCTGGAAGAAGGAATGATAATAGCATTTAAATTCTGAACACCTAGTTTTCAGAAGACTATGGATGAAAGTCCAAAAATTCATTTTCAGAGTTGATAGAGTTAAAATTTATTGTGCCACCCTGGCTGATAAACACATATGGGGTTAATTGAACAGTGGAGAGATAAATGGCTCAGTGAGCCTCTTCTTTTTAGTTCTCGGGTCTTTTGCTTTGTAATGGTCGACCAAAGTGCAGCTGCATTGGCCAATTCCCCGCTTCAGCTGGCAAGGCTCACTTCCTGAAAGACATCCCCAAGAAGAAGCCGCATGCACCTACCCAGATGCAGCTCTGGGTGCTGGAGCAGCATTGGAGACCCCTGCTTGTGCTGAGATGCTTCCACATTCACTGATTCGGCTTTCCTCCTGCAGATGGCATCATAATGTGTGTTTTGTGAGATTGAAGAGGACTTTGTGGGTTGGTGTTGAAAACATGGGCTAATGTTTGACTTGTTGGCTTGGGCAGCACTGGGTGGAAATGTTTTCTTGATGTGCACTTACCCTTTGTGAGGGGTGATACTGGGAGGGTAGAGGGTGAGTGAGTTGGAAAGAGGGAACAGACTACAAGGATCTACATGTGACGTCCTCCCTAGGGGTGAGACAACAGAAAAGGGGGTGAAGGGAGACGCCAGATAGGGCAAGATATGGCAAAATAATAATTTATAAATTATCAAGGGCTCATGAGGGAGGGGGGAGTGGGGAGGGAAGGGAAAAAAGAGAACTTGATGCAAAGGGCTTAAGTGGAGAGCAAATGCTTTGAAAATGATTAGGGCAAAGAATGTACAGATGTGCTTGATACAATATATATATATATATATATATATATATATATATATATATATATATATATATATATATATATATATATATATGTGTGTGTGTGTGTGTATGGATTGTGATAAGAGTTCTTTGAGTCCCTAATAAAATGGTAAGAAAAAAAAATCTAAAACAAACCAAAAAAATGGATGAGGGCAAAGAATGCACAGATATGCTTTATACAATTGATGTATGTATGGATGGAGATAAGAGTTGTATGAGGCCCTAATAAAATGTTTGTTTGTTTATAAAAACTCTCTCATATAATCCAGGATAGGTAACTGGATTAATAGTGTCCAAGCGGTATGGCAGGGGCTGGGGAAAATGAGGTTGTGACAACAGTGAGATTCTTGAGCACAAGAAAGAAGAAAATGTCCTAAAATTGTGGTAATCATTGCACAACTCTATAACTATTGAATTGTGTCATATTTAAATTACATGTCAGTAAATTTTTTAAAATATTCTTCACAAACCTTTAGGCAATAGAATTCAACAATAAATGAAGAAGTAGTAGTGCATCATGTCCAAGTAGAATTCATATCAACAATGCAATCAGCATTAGGGGAAGGGAGGGAGGAGGTATTGGCTAACCAGGGACAAGGGAACAATGGGTGGTTCAAAACCAGTGGAGGGAGGGGATGAGAGGACTTTTAGGGAGTGACCAAGGGCAAGGTAACTGAGAGGAATTACTGAAACCTGAATGAAGGCTGAACATGGTAGTGGGACAGGAGGAAAGCGTAAGGAAATAGAGGAAAGGAAAGGAGTAGGAGTCAAAGGGCATACAGAGAAGCCTAAATACAGACATGTACATATGTAAATATATTTATGATTATGGGGGAAATCGACCTATGTGCATATATTGATAGGTTCAGTAGTAGGGTAGCAGGTGGACATTGGGCCTCCTCATGCGCACTCCATTAATACAATATTATTACACCTTGCTCAGCTAAACAGTCATTCCAGGATACCAACCTTCCCAACATGATCGCTGAAGACAGACGTGCGCATAAGCAAACATGGTGAAGAAAGTTGATGGTGCCCAGCTATCAAAAAGATATAGCATCTGGAGTCTTAAAGGCTTGAAGGCAAACAAGCGGCCATCTAGCTCGGAAGCAACAAAGCCCACAGAGAAGAAGCACAGAAGCCTAAGTGAATATGAGGTAATGAAGGGATCAGGTAGCAGACACTAAAGAACAACGCTGAAGATGTATATGTGCATAAGTAAGTGTGGTGAAGAAGGCTGATGATGGCCGCCTATCGAGAGATATAGCATCTGGGGACTTAAAGGCATGAAAGTAAACAAGCGGCCATCTAGCCCAGAAGCAACAAAGCCCACATGGAAGCAGCGCACCGACGTATGTGATCATGAAGGGCTGAAGGGACCAGGTTTCAAGCTACAAAAGTAGGTGGGGAAAATCATATCATCATGAATGAAGGGAGAGCATGATGGGGATCCAATGCCCATCTGTAGACAACTGGAAATTCCTTGCAGAGGGGTAGTGGGGAGGAGATGAGTCACTCAGTGTTCAGTGTAGCAACAATGAAACTCACAACCTTCCTCTAGTTCTTAAACGCTTCCTCCCCTCTATCTATCATGATCCCAATTCTACCTTGAAAACCTGGTTAAACCAGAGGATGCACAGGGGTACAATTGGGATCTAGAAACACAGGGAATCTAGGACAGATGAACTCCTCAGGACCAAGGGTGAGAGTGGTGATACTGGGAGGGAAGCAGGGTAGAAAGAGGGAACCTATCTCGGGGATCTACATATAACCTCCACTCTGGGACATGGGAAACAGGAAAGTGGGTGAAGGGAGAGCTGGGCAGTGTAAGATAAGATAAAATAATAATAATTTATAAATTATTAAGGGTTCATGAGGGAGTGGGAAATGGGGAGGGATGGAGAGACAAAAAGGAAAATGAGCTGATTCCAGGAACCCAAGCAGAAGGTGAATTTTGAGAATGATGTGGGCAATGAATGTATAAGGGTGCTTTACTCAATTGATGTATGTATAGATTGTAATAAGAGGCGTATGAGCTACAATATAATGATTTCAATAAAATAAAAGCAAGCCCTCCCAAAAAAGAAAACTTTATAAAGCAATGTGATTCACCACAATAATGAAACAAAATAAATTAATTATATTATCATCTTGGGTCCATTCTCCAACCAAGAAATAATTGGAAAGAATTTTGTGACTCTCATATTGTTTGCAATTACATCATTATTTCACAAAATGGTGAGCATCCAATAAAACTAAATGTATGTTAAGTTTAATAATTTCTTAATTCAGCCTTTTTGCATTTAAAAACTGAATTTTCTGAGTTTATTAAAATCATTTTATTGGGGGCTCTTACCACTCATACCATTTCATACATCAATTGTTTCAAGCATATTTGTACATTCATTTCCATCATCATTTTTTTCCTTTTTTTACATTTTATTAGGGACTCATACAACTCTTATCACAATCCATAGCTATACATACATCAATTGTATAAAGCACATCCGTACATTCTTTGCCCTAATCATTTTCAAAGCATTTGCTCTCCACTTAAGTCCTTTACATCAGGTCCTCTTCCCCCACCCTAGCTCCTCGTACCCCCTCCCTCATGAGCCCTTGATAATTTTAATACTATTTCTATGACTATTTAAACTCTCTGTCATTCTGTTAAATTTTATGTAGGCAATAATAATATCTATGTAATTTGCCTAATGAGGATTATCTAATTTACTAGACTTAGACTTTGGTACTTAGACTGTAACAAAAATAACAAGTTGACACTCCACCATTTCAGGAGGTAGCATATGAACAAGGACTAATGGTGCTAAAGGAAGAAATTTAGACTGCACTGAATGCATCAACCAAATAGAAGTTTCCAGGAATTTACAGAATATACCTTGAAATTTTTCATAAAGCTGAAGAAGCAGTGGTCATCGTCAGTATGTCTCCCAGGGAGTTAGCATGTGTCTGACTCCAGCAAGCTATTTATCTCCTTAGCACCTCCAAATGAGATTATCAAGCTGCGACCTTATTGGCAGGCTAACCTCCACCCCTTCACTCTTAGGTCTCAAATTGACAACAGATTATGAAACTACCACAGATAGAATAATACTGAATGCTGAATTTTAAGTAAGAAACATCAATAGAAACAGAAATTAACAAAAATATTAAATTTATTAGAGAAGTACACTGGGAATATAAGTTCTTAATCTACTTGTCTTTTTGTCTCAAGTGCCCCTGACACATGAATTTATGCATATTTTATAGGATATTACTGTACTTTTGAAGAGAGTCTACTAGCCACTATAGTAATACTAAAGCACATTAAAATTAGAGATTGAAGGAATTACATACATTAACTCAAATTTTTGAATAAATTTATTTTTTACTATTTTCATTGACCCTCAATTTTCAAAAAATAAAACATGGCAAATAAATTTAAAAGTTAGTCAATAAAATACCAAAGCTGTTTCTTAACTTTTTAAAAAATGTAACATTTTTTTTAAAACACGAAATGAAGTAAATTGTACAGAAATGTGCACAGAGTGCTTGCCATCTGACATACCATTCTCTTAGGTTTCTTTCCTTGCCTTTGCTGACTGGATTGCAGGCATGAAACCAGTTTGTTTGTTTGTTTGTTTGTGGGGGAGCCATTTGTTTTCCCAGAGAGCACAGAAGAGTGCTTAAGTGTCATTCTATTTATTGAATAATGGGTTAATAAGCAGCTATGACATTTTTAGAAAACAAAGTTAATTTCCATATGCTGTGTGATTGCCACGGACTATGTATTGTGTGACAGAGGGAGGAGAATGGTTAAGAGTTAACATTCAGGAGCCAAACTATGTAGGTTCATCAGCCTGTGTAATTTACTAGATCTAAGCAGTCATACAAGCTGTTTACTCCCCTATATTTTTACTTGAGGATCTTAAATATTTACTCATACAGCTTCGATGACCAATTTGAGAGTGTAATGGTTGCTAAGTAATGTTCAGTTATTATTAATATTATGATTATTTGTATTAATTACTCATAGAATAATTTCTGAACGAACAAAAGTGAGATAACTTATAAAACTGCAGGCTTTTACCTGAAGCAAAGAAAAAAATAATAAACACAGCTTAGGAAATTACCTCTGACATTAAATACTGGAAAGACATTGACGTTTCACTTTGTCCATATTTTCAGTCTTTTTTCTCTCTCCCTCTTTATTCAGAAAACTTCATGGCGGGTGGTGACTACAAGGTTCATGCCACAGGCTGAATTTCTCCAGAATATGCTGTGTTGGTTTTTTTTTCAATTTTTAGTAAGTGAAATCCATGGGCAAGTTTGCCATGAGGACCTTTGCCCATTGGCAAAGGAGACTCTAACCACATACTTCTTATTAAATCTTGGTGGGAAATTATGATTACTAGTCTCAGTAGCCAAATTTTGTTCATGCCTACCCACTGCATTTGTTTGGACCCCAGAAAAATATGGTGTAGATGTAATTTGGATTAGGAAAAGAAGGTATAATTTGAATTAGGGGCCCTTTTTAAGACTATGTTGTTCTGTGAAGAAACAATGGACAGCATCCAAATCAGTAACATTAGTTGAGTCAAAGAGCTATGAGATCTCTGACCTTGAGATTTAAGTACTTTGCCAAAAATATCAGTGGGATACTGAGAAGAGAGGCTGTTCTTCATCACAGTGAATGAGTTGTGGTGCTGGGAAGAGAGCTAAAAGTCATCTCATTATACTCCATCATTTCCAGCTTTTGAACATTTATTTCACAATACTTACTCAAACTGTATGCTGAGTAAATCAACTGAGAAACTGGATTACATGAAGAACAAGAAGATTGGGGATAAACTAACAACTTGCTAAACGCACATGGGCAGGTGTCCTAGTGGCTTGGTGGTTGGCTACAGGTTTGGCTGCTAACCAAAAGGTCAGCAATTTGAAAACACCATCGGCTACAGGAGAGAAAGACAGGCTTTCTAAACCCATAAAGAGTTATAGTCTCAGAAAATAAGCAGTGCCAGTTCTTCCCTGTCCTCTATGTCACTGTGAGTTGGCATGGATTCAATAGCAGTGAGTATATATGACACGATCTTGCTGGCTGAAAATGAAAAGGACTTGGACCACTTCCTGATGAGGATCAAAGGCAATCGCTTTGAGGATGGCTTAGAACTCCTAAGAAAGGAGGAACAATCTTCACAGTGGAATGAATATGCAGCAAATTAAATATTAAATATGCCACGGTCAGCCAAAAGAATCCATAAATCTATTCTGGAAGAAGTACAGCACAATCCGTTTTTGAAGCAAGGATTGAAAGGATTCCTTTCAGATTATATACTTTGTATATGTTATCAGGGATATAGCAATAATTTCTTTGAAAAAATTAATACCAGAATAATCCCACTAAATTGGAAATGAAACATATCTGAAATATCCACTTTACAAAGATGCTATATCATGCCATCTCCCCTTCTAATTTTCCCTTTATCAAATTACCTGATTCATTGCAATGTCTAACAGAAACTCACAAAACTTTAAGCACATGTTTCACATGGGTACAAGTGCTGTTTAATCCCAAATCTGAAGGTCTGGCAGAAGCAAACAAAATGCAGGGCCCAGAGCCAGAAGCCAAATAAATCCGGATATCAAAGCAGATCTTCTTGCTTCTACCAATACATAGTCAAGAAGTAGAGGTCACTAGAGGGAGAGGAAAAAAAAGTTGGGGAAGGGGAGAAGCTCTCATAGAGAAGAAGTTTTTACCTTTCAGCAGATTCTACTCCAAGGGAAATTTTTAGATAGTGGTCTAAATGGCACCCTGGAGTAAAGTTTTAAGATACATCTCACCTTCATTCTGTGTGGAGACGCCCGTCCAACATCTGAGCACAGAAGGTAGAATTTACAACACATCAAAAGAGGGACCATAGCAAACCAGATTAAGGTAGAATGACCCAATTAAGTAAATGGCAGCATCTCAAGCCACACACTCATTTTTCTACACATTAATCCATTCATACTTGAATTGAGAAGATTATTTCCCAAACAGATTAGTTTCTTCTTCAGGGAGTCCACGATGGTTTCAATAGTCTTTGCCAGCACCAACATTTTATTAGGGGCTCATACACCTCTTATCACAATCCATGCATATACATACATCAATTGTATAAAGCACATCTGTACATTCTTTGCCCTAATCATTTTTTTCTTTTCTTTTTTTTACATTTTATTAGGTGCTCATACAACTCTTACCACAATCCACACATATACATACCTCAATTGTATAAAGCACATCCATACATTCTTTGCCCTAATCACTCTCAAAGCATTTGCTCTCCACTTAAGCCCTCTGCATCTTTTTTCCTCCTCCCTCCCCACTCCCCACTCCCTCATGAGCCCTTGATAATCCACAGATTGTTATTTTGTCATATCTTGCCCTATCCGGAGTCTCCCTCCCCCCCCTCTGCTATCCATCTCCCAGGGAGGAGGTCACATGTGGATCCTTTTAATCAGTTCCCCCTTTCCAACACACTGACCCTCCACTCTCCCAGCCTCGCCCCTCACACCCCTGGTCCTGAAGGTATTGTCCACCCTGGATTCCCTGTGCCACCAGCTCCCACATGCACCAGTGCACAATTTCTGCCCTATCCAGTACTGCAAGGTAGAATTCAGATCATGGTAGTTAGGGGGAGGAAGCATCCAGAATCTGGGGGAAAGCTGTGTTCTTCATTGGTACTACATAGCACCCTGACTGACCCGTCTCCTCTCCTAAACTCCTCTGTGAGGGGATCTCCAGTGGTCTACACTTGGGCCTCAGGTCTCCACTCGGCACTTCCCCCTTCATTCACTATGGTGTGTGTGTACACACACACACACACACACACACACACACACATATATATATATATATGTTCTTTTTTTTTTTTTGCATGATGCCTTATACCTGGTCCCTTTGGCACCTCGTGATCACACCGGCTGATGTGCTTCTTCCATGTGGGCTTTATTGCTTCTGAGCTAGATGGCCGCTTGTTCACCTTCAAGCCTTTAAGACCCCAGACACTATCTCTTTTTATAGCTGGGCACCATCAACTTTCTTCGCCACATTTGCTTATGCACCCGTTTGTCTTCGGCGATCGTATCATGGAGGTGTGCACCCAATGATATGATTTTTTTGTTCCTTGATGCCTGATAACTGATCCCTTTGGGACCACGTGATCACACATGCGGGTGTGTTCTTCCATGTGGGCTTTGTTGCTTCTGAGCTAGATCGTTGCTTGTTTATCTTCAAGCCTTTAAGACCCCAGTCACTATCTCTTTTGATAGCCGGGCACCATCAGCTTTCTTTACCACATTTACTTGTTCACCTGCTTTGGCTTCAGCAGTTGTGTCGGGAGAGTGAGCATCATAGAGTGCCAATTTAATAAAAGAAAGTATTCATCCATTGAGGGAGTGCTTGAGCAGAGGCCCAAGGTCCTTCCGCCACCTTAATACTAAACCTATAAATATAGACACATAGATCTATTTCCCCATCCTCATATATATATTTGCATGTACATGTCTTTGTCTAGACCTCCATAAATGTCCCTTGACTTCCAGCTCCTTCCTCCATCTCCCTTGACTTTCCTCCTGCCCCACTACCATGCTCCATCCCCACCTGGGCTACAGCTATACATCTTCTCTAGGCAACCTTACCCTTGATCATTCCCCACCAGGCCTGCCACTCCCCCCTCACTACCATTTTGGGTCCCATGTTGTTCCCTTTTCCCTGTGTTTTTAACACCACTTCCTTCCCCCCCCATCCCTCCCCCACCCTCTCAATGGGTCTTCCTCCATCATTATTCCACTTTCAAGTACATAATGAGCTGATTGAAAACCATGATTGGGTCAGGTGCATCTTAGGCCTCAAATTAGCATCTTTACTCCTCAACACTTTAAGAAGGATCTGAGCCATTGATTTGTCCAATGCAATGCATTGATTTTTCTCTAGCTGACTCTGTATATTTTTATTATGTAGTTAAATACAATGAAATCCTTCCTCTTTTCATAAAGATGTTGTCTATTGGTCTGATTGTGAGGAAATTCTGGATAACTGCAGAATAAAGCCAATAAAAGTATGCATACACATATGTATAATTATATTTCTCTTTCTCCAAATGAAATTTTATAAAAGAGTTCATCAGTTCCTTTCTTTTGAGCAGTGGCTCCTTTTCAAGTCTTATTTCTAATAGCACTGGAGGAATATTATTTATACTTTCTTGATTGGGAATATGCAAAGAGATAAAGTCATTGGTGTGAGAATTTCAAGATTAAATCCATGTGACTAAAGAAAATATTCTACACCCTCTTCCAGGGGAGGGCTTCATGTTGCCCAACATTCAAGGCATCTTGAAGTCAGGATGAAAATGTTGGGAAGAAGGAACTCCTGTTCTTAGGAGACTGGCTCCATTCATGGGTCAAGAGGAAGGTGGCATCCTGATCTTAAGTGGTTTCAGTTAAAAAGAGAGAGAGAGGCAACTTTTCATGTTAGCCCAAAATTAACCTCCTGGATCTAGAAGCTAGATTATTGACTGCCACAAACCTCCCCAGGGGAATTCCCTTCCCTTGACTATCTTGTCACTTCTTGATGACCTTAGTGGTTCTCCTCAGAGCTGGGCAAGTGTGTGCATCTGCTCAAACCATTCCTTTCTATAGGACTTTTACTCCATAGGAGACTAAGATGAAAATATTTGATGATGCTGGGTACTGTGTATCTGTGTTAGTTTATGATTTCTTAAAAAAATAAGTAAATAAAAACACATACTGATGAACTCAGATCTGTCCAATGGACGGGTGTTTAAAATGGAGAAATTTCATTTATGTTCTGATTTTGAAAAATTTTGTTTCTTGTACCTCTGTTTCAATTTTCATCCCTGATTTTTACCAACAAACTTCAAGGAGCAAATGTGGTTAAGGTTAGCCATTGACAATATTTTACCTACTGTCTTTTGCGAAATGTGGAATGATCCTAGGGAAATGGAAACATCTTCCAGTGATGTGATTAATTTGCGACATATGCCATGACAGTGCTGTTACTATTTTTACATATTTTTATGTACTCCAAATCTTCTTTTGTTTCTATTTCTGAGTTCCTGTAGAGAAGAGCCCCTGTCCATCTGCCCTGGCCACTGGATAGAATGATAGGAGGATTGATTCCCCACTGAGTTAGTTCTTTGTAAAGACCTATTTTCCAGGTACAGTAATGGGAAAAGTCATGCCAGAAGTATAGGGAGAAGGGGGGGTAGGGGTGAGGAAGGGAGGAATGGGGAACCTATAACAGTGATCGACATATAACCACACACACCCCTCCATGGGGAAGGGTTTCTGTAAATCATGGGGGAAGGGAGACAGTGGTCAATGTGAGATATGAAAATAATAATAATTTATAATCTATCAAAAGGTCATGAGAAGGCTGGGAAAAAGGAGCTATTATCAAGGCTCAATAGAAAGTAAATGTCTGGAAAAGAATAATGGCAACATATGAACAAATATACCTGACACAATTGATGTATGGATTGTAATAAGCGTTGTAATAGCCCCCAATAAAATGATCTATTAATTGAAAACTATGAATAAATAGAAGACCTCTTCATTTCATTTCACACAGGGTAAAAGTGAGTGTGAGTGATTCCGCTCCTCTTTACCCAGATTTTAAAAAAGAAATCTCTTTATTTTAATCTCACTCCTTGCCAGTACTAGTGATTTGGTTTAGAAAAGCTGAAGACGCTCTTAAGACCAGGAATCAATTAGCAGTTAAAAAGAAAAGCCTGATTCTATGATGGTCACCCTCCCGATAACAACCGCTGAAACCAAAGCAGGTGAACAAGCAAATGTGGTGAAGAAAGCTGATGGTGCCCGGCTATCAAAAGATATAGCCTCTGGGGTCTTAAAGGCTTGAAGATAATAAGCAGCTATCTAGATCAGAAGCAACAAAGCCCACATGGAAGAATACACCCGCATGTGTGATCACGTGGTTCCGAAGGGATCAGTTATCAGGCATCAAGGAACAAAAAAATCATATCATTGGGTGCACACCTCCATGATATGATTGCCGAAGATAAACGGTGCATAAGCAAATGTGGCGAAGAAAGTTGATGGTGCCTGGCTATCAAAAGAGATAGCATCTGGTGTTTTAAAGGCTTGAAGGTGAACAAGCGACCATCGAGCTCAAAAGCAACAAAGCCCACATGGAAGAAGCACACCAGCCTGTGCAATCACGAGGTGTTGAAGGAATCAGGTATAAGGCATCATGAAAATAAAAAAAATCTTACCATACTGAGTGAAGTGCAGAGTGGAGACCCAAAGCCTATTTGTCGGCCACTGGAGATCCCCTCACAGAGGGGTCTAGAGGAGGAGATGAGTCAGTTAGGGTGCGATATAGCATCGATGAATAATACAGCTTTCCTCCAGTTTCTAAATGTTTCCTCCTCCTCCCCCCCCCCCACCCCCCACTACCATGATCTGAATTCTACCTTGCAAGTCTGGATAGAGCAGAGGTTGTACACTGGTGCATATAGGAGCTGGAGGCACAGGGAATCCAGGGCGGATGATACCTTCAGGACCAGGGTGTGAGGGGCGACAGTGGGAGGGTAGAGGGAGAGTGGGTTGGAAAGAGGGAACCAATTACAGGGATCTACATGTGACCTCCTCCCTGGGGGATGGAAAACAGGAAAGGGGGTTAAGGGAGACGCTAGATAGGGCATGATAAGACAAAATAATAATTTATAAGTTATCAAGGGCTCATGAGGGAGAGGGGAGCGGGGAGGGAGGGGAAAAAAGCAGGACTTGATGCACAGGGCTTAAGTGGAGAGCAAATGCTTTGAAAATGATTAGGGCAAAGAATATACAGATGTGCTGTACACAATTGTTATATGTATGGATTGTGATAAGAGTTGTATGAGTCCCTAATAAAATGTTTTAAAAAAATAGCTTGTCCGTAATATCTAATAGTCAGATGGTGGGTGGGCAGAGCTTTGGGTAACTGGCTCCTGCAGGGTCATAGGCTATCCAGCAAAGTCAATTCAGAGCCTAAAGCCAGCCTGTGGGTTTCCTGAGGGCTAACCTCTCTGTGTGCATAAGTGATGAAAGACACAAAGGTAAGGAAAATGATATTTTTATATTTTTATTTTAAGCATCTATAATAAATTTGGGTTATAGATTTTTTTTTCATTTCACCTCCGTTAGGCCACTTCATTTGATTCCAGAGAAACTAACTTGTTTGGTGATAACATATTATTATCACGGCAGTCTGTTGTAAAGCGAGAATGGCCTGTTCATTTAGCAACTCTGCTGTGTCTAGCTCAGCTTCCTGTAAAGATGGATTGATTCACATTAACATATAGTCCTTGCCAAGGGCCATGGGGTATGTTTAGACACATGGTCACATGTGTCTAAACGTTGGTTAAATAAAATTGATTTTTATGATGCTTTAAATTTTATTTATTTTCTAAGCCCTGTAATTGAGATAATCAATCTAGAGGATTGCCTGGAATTCTCATGGATTCCCATATGGTGGTATTGAGGCATGAAAGGATAACTACTCTGAGGATAACACATGTAGAGCTAGACTAAACATGTTTAACATAGAATTTGAAAATTAATATAACTTATGAAGACCATCTGATACTTTGGGAGTTAATATAAAGTTGGGGAAATTTGTCTTGCATATTTACTGAGGCATGCAAAACTCCACCGTATACAGAGTAATTATATTTTTCATATGAGACCCTTTTACTCAGGCAACTCAACATTGATTCAGATAAAAAGAATAAAAAATGTGTTTAAAAATTTAAGTGATACCTCAGCACACCAGTAAGAATTGTTCATAATATTCTCAGCCGACAATAACTGAAGCATGATTGCAAACTTTACCCTGAAAATTAGTTTATTATTATGGTATGTGATATTAGTAAAAGTCTACATAGTTTAAATTTACCTAGGCAATACCTATTCATTTCCCACACATTTGCTAGACACACACATATTAAATATGAGTTATTTATTTAACTACAGTATAGATTTTAGAAACCTTCCAAAACCCCAAAGGTAGAGTCAATTGTATAAAGTGATTTGAGGATTGTAAAAAGTTAAATGGTTTTAGATGAGAATTATTTTTAAATGTGTCTCCTGTTTTTAAAGAGGCTCTAAATCTAGTTATTGAATTGTGGTTTTAAAAACAAAATGATTAATTAATGCCTATTGATTACCTAAAATATAAAATATAAGTTCATTATTCCTTGATTTATCACTCAAATCCATCTTTTAACTTCAAATTTACTTTCCATTATAATCTCCAACTAATAAACCTTCATATCCTATGTAGTCATGTTCCCACCACACACATACACACAAACATTTTTTTCAAATAATGAGCCAGCCAGGGTGCAGTATAGCACCTATGAAACACAGAAATTTTCTCTAGTTCTTTGGTGCTTCCTTCACCCCACTATCATGACCTTATTCTACCTTGTCAATCATATGAGACCAGAACATGCACACTGCTACAGATAAGAGCCCTCAAAAGAGGGAATCCAGGAAAGATAAACCCCCTCAGGGCCACAAGGAGAGTAAGGATACCAGGAGGATTAGGGGAAGGTGGGCGTTGCAAAGGGGAACTGATCACAAGGTTCAAACTAGAAGCCCCTCCCAGGGGAATAGATAATGGAAAAGTGGGTGAGAGGCTATGGAGGACGATGTAAGATATGGAAAAAGTAATCTACAGCTTATCAGGGGTTCGTGAGGGAGGGCTGGTAGGGGGAGGGAGGAGGAAGAAATGGGGATCTAATATCAGGGGCTCAAGTGGGAAGAGCATGCTTTGAAAATGATGATGGCGGCACATGTGCAAATGTGCTTGCCACACTGGAGGAATGTATCGATTGTGATAAGAGATGTAAAAGTCCCCGATAAAATTATTTTTAAAAAAGAAAAGGGTTACAGTCTCAGAAACATAAAGGGTCAGCTCTGCTTTGTTCCATATGGTTGCTATAAATCACAATCTACTTGATGGTAGTGAGTTTGATAACAGTCTCAGGAAAAAACTCTAATTGAAAGAAAGAGAAGGATAGAAGTTCTTGACTCAGAAACTTTGATATTGAATGAGTATTATACTTCATGAGATAACCTGATAAAATACTTGAAATTTTTTATCCCTGTTCCTCACCACTTACTTGGAGGATTGCAGGAGGCATAGAGCCGATCAAGGTGTTTACTAATGGGTGACTATTTAGTCCCCTGTGCCTCTGTGTCTTTGCAGACAAAAGCATTGCAAAATGACTGTTATTTGTGACTTTGCTGCTAAAAACATTAAGAGATAACTCAGTTATTTAAGATCTCTTTGAGGCTCTCTTGAATCTTGCATATCCGTGTGATTGTCTTTGAACCTAGTGCTTTTATTATTCTAAGATTAAGAAACTGTGACTGGTTAAGTAACATTTGCATGTCTTGTGTTAATTTCATAACACAAGATATCAGAATTATTAGAAAAAATAATGACTTTGCTCTTTTTAAAATCAACAACTAATATGTGTTGATTTTGTTAATGCACCTGTAGGAAACTGTAAAGTTTGGCACCAGAGAGCGGGGGTGCTGCTGTAACAAATAGCTGAACATTTGGACGTGTTTTAGAATTAGATGATGGATATAAACTGAAACCTTTTTTTAGGGAGTTGATATTATAAGACTAGGTTGTCCGATGCTCTAAAAGAAAATACAGAAAAAATAAAGAATAGGAAAGTCAACGAGAAAGCTTCTATCATGAACATAATGCTGCTATGAATGTGAATGCCATATGTGTTTTTGGTGAGAATGTAACAGGAAATAATAAACATGTAATCAGATACTGAAGAAAGATAATCCCTGTTATGCAAGTGGTAGAGAACTGACTGAAGTATGTTGGGACATTTTGTCTGAAGTAGAAGCTGCTGTTCTGAATCACCACTCCTCTTCAATATTGTCATGCAAGTTGCAGCTATAGCTTTTAAACGACTACAAAAAAAATCAAAGACAACTAAATTGTCAGAGAAAAATCAAACTTCCTCTATTCACACATGATGTGATTCTACACATAGAATCCTCTAACTATTGGCAAGAAAATTGCTAGAATGACTTGAAATATTTGGCACTGCGTCAAGGTACAAGATCAAAATAAATAGCTAGAACTTGTAAACCGATATTTACCTCAGACTTCAAGCAAAATATTGAAGTGTAAACTGTTATTTTCTTGCTGCTATTAGAAAATGCAGCAGGAAAGTGATAATTTGATAAATGAACCTTGAAAAAAGAAACAACTTGAATATTTAGAGAATTCTATTTCAAAAATTTAAAAGACATGCATGTTAGTCTGGGTAAACTAGAGAAACAAATTCATACACTTGTGTGTAAATTCTTCTTTAGACCCATGCAACCCATGTAATGATGCTGAATGTAGGAAGATCACAGGCCTGAGGGTGAAAAGAGTTGTGGATCCAGTGGTGAGGGAAGGCATTCAGTGCTGGTGTGGGGCTCCAAGTGGCTACTCCAGCTCCAGGGCTCTAGCTCCATCAGGACAGCTCCATCTGGCTTGTCATCAGGAATGTATTGCAGAGAGACGAAGCAGAGAGTGAGTGTATCTGGCTTCCAGTGAGCTATTTACCTCCTTGTGCCTCCAAAAGAGGTCATCAAGCTGTGACTTGATTGACAAACTAAACTCACCCCTTCATCTTAATAATCTCAAGTTGACACCAGATTATGTAACTACCACAACATACTATGTGACTAAAAACTCATTTACTTAGAAAACAAAAGTCAAGTAGCCTATGTATCAAATCAAAGCTTTCATTGAATAGTTTGTTTACTGTGTTTTCCCTCATGTTTTGATATTATATTTCAATCCTAGTTTATTTTAATGTCTTCTTATATACTTTTGCTTCATTTTGGATCCTTTAGATAAAATAATGTGACAATTCTAGAAATAATGTTATTTCCTAACCCCAATGTTCATTTTTAAATGTTTGCTGTTTTCTTTTTGCTAAGTACTTTCTAAAGTCAACATCTAAAACAGCTGTACATGTACACTGCCCCAGCTACTCCCCTAGCATTGTAGTAAACTACTTACTTGACAAAGAGCTCCATAAATCTATGCAATTAGTAATGCTGTTGGTTATTTCCCAAATACCCATATATAAAGGGAATTGGGATGCATTTTCAACATGCCTGCAGGAAGTTGGTATATCTATCCTATTGCTTGGAAGAAGTACAGCCAAAATGGTTCTGCAAGGCAAGGCAGGCAGGAATTTCTATCACTTACTTTGGACATGTTGTCAGGAGATATCATTCCCTGGAGAAGGAAATCCTTCTTGGTAAAGCAGCAAGACAGTGAAAAAGAAGATCGTCAGCAAGCTCGATTGACAGTTTCTATGCTGGTGGGTTCAATCATAGGAACACTTGTGAGATGGCCCAGGTCTGGGCAGAGTTTTGTTCTCTTGCACACTGGTTCTCTAGTTGGCAGAACCAACTCAATGCCACCTATGACCACAACAGACCCTCAAGGTCATTCAGGGGTTTGGACTTCTCATGTCTTTCTTGAACACGCACACTACATCGAGCAAATAGAGAGCCTTCCACATTTAAATGGCCTTTAGAATCCCAGGAATATGTATGAATCTTTCAAGGTCTTCATGAATATTCCAAAGTGTTTATTATATGCTTTTCTACTGATATGTTGCTTTTTGTAACTGTTGTTTGCTGCAAGAGGCATTAGCTAAGTTAAACAATTCTCTGCCGAGGTTTAGAACAACCCTAAGAAAGGACTTCGCTGAGAATAAATACAAAATAAAGCAAATAACAGTTAACAGTTCAGATACTGAACCTGATGGCTTTCATAAAACTGTTTTTTACCATGCTTGAAAATTTCAAAGCTTATGCATAGCTAGAAATGAAATAAGAGAATAGTTCAAGTGAAAGTGCTATAAAGTGAACGGTTCTTCCTAAGATTCACTTTTTAAAAAAATTTTAACAATTTATTGGGGCTCATACAATTCTTTTCACAGTTCATACATATGCATACATCAATTGTATTAAGCACATCTGTACAGTCTTTGCCCTAATCATTTTTTTCTCTTTTCTTCTTTTACATTTCATTAGGGACTCATACAACTCTTACCACAATCCATACATATACATACATCAATTGTATAAAGCACATCCATACATTCCCTGCCCCAATCATTCTCAAGGCATTTGCTCCCCACTTAAGCCCCTTGCATCAGGTCCTCTTTTTCCCCCCCCTCCCTCGCCATTCCCCCCTCCCTCATATGCCCTTGGTAATTTATACATCGTTATTTTGTCATATCTTGCCCTATCCGGAGTCTCCCTTCCCCCCTTCTCTGCTGTTCCTCTCCCAAGGAAGAGGTCACATGTGGATCCTTGTAATCAGTTCCCCCTTTCCAACCCACTCACCCTCCACTCTCCCAGCATCGTCCCTCACACCCTTGGTCCTGGAAGTATCATCCACCCTGGATTCCCTGTACCTCCAGCCCTCATATGTACCAGTGTACAGCCTCTGTCCTATCCAGCCCTGCAAGGTAGAATTCAGATCATGGTAGTTGGGGGGAGGAAGCATCCAGGATCTGGGGGAAAGCTGTGTTCTTCATCGATACTACCTCACACCCTAATTAACCCATCTCCTCTCCTAAACCCCTCTATGAGGGGCTCTCCATTGGTCGACACTTGTGCCTTGGGTCTCCACTCTGCACTTCCCCCTTCATTTAATATGATATATATACATATATACATATACACATATATACACATACATACACACTCTTATATCTTTTTTTTTTTTTTGCATGATGCCTTATACCTGGTCCCTTGGCACCTCGTGATCGCACTGGCCGGTGTGCTTCTTCCATGTGGGCTTTTTGCTTCTGAGGTAGATGACCGCTTGTTCACCTTCAAGCCTTTAAGACCCCAGACACTATCTCTTTTGATAGCCAGGCACCATCAGCTTTCTTCTCCACATTTGCTTATGCACCCATTTGTCTTCAGCGATCCTATCATGGAGGTGTGCAGTCAATGATATGATTTTTTGTTCTTTGATGCCTGGTAACTGATCGACACAATGGCTGGAGTCAAAGTGGGTGAACAAGTAAATGTGGTGAAGAAAGCTGATGGTGCCCGGCTATCAAAAGAGATAGTGACTGGGGTCTTAAAGGCTTGAAGATAAAGAAGCGGCCACCTACCTCAGAAGCAACAAAGTCCACATGGAAGAACACACCAGCCTGTGTGATCGAGTGGTCCCAAAGGGATCAGTTACCAGGCATCAAAGATTCACTTTTTTAAATACATTATTTGGTTAATACACTCAGTTAAAAATTATTCATTATGGCCACCTTTCCAAAATTTCTAATTGCTTTTGTGGAGAACATAATATTCATAGATTTCTATTCCACAATTTTGACTCTTTTCTATAGCACTCCACACACTTAGATGTTTATTCTTTTAAACAAAGCAAATAGCTCAAAGTAAGTGATAAACAGAACTAATTGCATTGCTACCATGTGACTTGTAATAGTGAACCCATATAGGGTTTCCTAAACCTGCACATTTTTAGGACCAGACAATCTTATCTTTACCAACAGAGTGATGCTGAGTTGAACCACCGCCCTCATGACTAGCTGTCCAATGTTAAACAGACAGCAGCACCAGGACTGAAAACAAGAAAAGACCAAGCATGGACTGATAAGCATGATTGAACACTTCCCTAATGGATTTCCTGACCTCTGCTGTTAGCAGATTACTGAGTGACCTCTCACCTGGCACCTAAATATCTGGTCGTCCTTTGACCTATAGCAATGAGACCTTCTGAAATTTAAATTAAGCCCAGATTTTGTCCCCATGAAATCTCAAGATAATGGTTTTGCTATTAACTATTCTTTAAATAGGAAATAAAACTTTTATTAGCAACCTTTTATTAGCATTTTTATTATAACAGTTCTTTTTAATAACAACTGTTAACAAAAAACCTTCATTAACATACTGTATATAGTATACTCGAGTATAAGCTGACCCAAATATCAGCTGAGGAACCTAATTTTACCACAAAACTGCATTAAAACATGTGCTGAAAAACTCAACTTATACACGAGTATGTATGGTATGTTTCATTAATAACATTGTGTGAAAAAACAAATCTGGGAATCCATACTCAGAATTAATTTTAGATCATGAACTTTTAGGATCATAGACAAGAAAACGTAAGCAAAAAAGCATTGAAATAAAAGTACAAATTTTGGACACCTATACGAGGGGGTACCCAGCAAAACCTACGTTCATTTGTTTTGTGATGTGAGCTGGATAGTGCATTTGAAGTTCATTTCACCAGGTCAGACTGTTAGTCAAGCTTTCTATTTAGAGGTTCTAAAAATAAAGTTTAAGAGTGTGCTACAAAAAGGCCTGATTTGTGGCAGACAGGGGACTGATATTGCCATCATGACAATGCACCTCTCATGCAGCCATCTCAGTGTGCCAGTTTTTGGCAAAAAAACAGCAGGCCTCTCTTGCCCTTCACTCACCTGACCTCACATTGTGCAGCTGCTTTTTGCTTCTGTGAATGAAGAACGTAATGGAAGGACAGTAATTTGATGACATAAAAGAAGTGAAAACCAAAACAAAAATGAGGAAGGTGAAGGCAGCCATCCAAACAGATGAGTGTGAAAAGTTTTCCCAAGAACGGAATCTCAGATTTGACAAGTGTATTAAGTCTAATGGATAGTACATTGAAAATGAGAAGGTTATTTTATTAAAAAATGAATACATAGGTTTGAGCAATTACTGTTTTTTAGGGGGTACGCCTCATATAGTATGTTCTAGTGATTGTTTTTCCAAAGCAAGTATCCCAAAGTGTCACCATCTTCCACTTAAAGGTACATTCTGCATGCGTTTCGTCTATAACTTACAGTTCCTCCTTCTGGCGAAGGAGTCTATTCACGATTCTTCACCAACAAAACAATTCAAATCCATCATTTTTTTTCTAACTTCCATTTCCATTGTCTAGTTTTTGTGTGCATATGAGGCTATTGAAGGGAACTTGGCATGAGTCAGGAACACCTTAGTCATCAAAATGACTACAAAACCTTATAAAACAAGTTCTTTGCAGAATATTTGCCAAATGCAATACATTCTTTGATTTCTCACCTGATGCTTCAATACCATTTTTTTTAATCTTCTCCCATTTCTTTCAATTTAGAACTTTCTTCACAATACCCCGACACTTAGAATTAGTCAGTTACTGTGAACATCATCTTCCTGAGGTTCAATAATCATGACTTACTGACATATAAGTTGGTGGGTGAAACCTTCTATACATTGGTTTGAGGAGCCATGGATAGCATAATGGAGCCAAACCAAGATTCATTTCATGCTCACAGGCCTGAAAGTTCTGAAAGTTAAATTCCTACTTAAGCAAGATTACTTATTTGGCTACATCACATCATACTAACATCAAATACTTTTTTCAAGGGCTATGATTTCAAAAATTACATACTATAAATCTAAAAAGGCAAAGCACGTATGCCCTCAAAGTGGTTTCTTCATATTTATGTACTTGTTAGGCCCATTTCAGTAATAAAGATTTTTCCTTTCACAAATGGCCAAGAATTTAAACCAAATGATTTTCATAGAAAAGAAGCCCACACTTCATTCCAGGGCTCTTTTTGACAGGAATGATACCATTTCTGAAGGCATAAATATGTTTCTTTTCTAAGGGTCCCCATCACCTTTCATATCCAATTATCTTTAAATTAAAGATATATGAAATTGTTATTTTCTAATTACAATTCGATGCTCTTAAATTTGCCCTTCCTTTGGCCAGAGAATATATAGAACTTGCAAACTTTCTCATACAAATCAATAACTGATCATTCTTTCTTCCTAAAATAGAAGTTTCCAGCTACTGTGACCAGAACATAGATTACCCCTGTAACCACCAACATGACCATGATAGCAGAGACCAGGAAATAGTGGATTCTGGGGGGAAAATACCTCAAAAATCTTTTTATTAGAAAAAGTTTGAAATGTAGAAATGATAAAATAGATGAGGTGCTCACTTCATGGAAAAATGCCAAGAGCTCCAGACAGATGAGCCACTTAGTTGCACACCACTGTCCCTGCCATCTGGAGGTCAATGACAGGAGATGAACTTTTCTTTAAAAGCTGCCTTAAGAAAGAACTAATTCTGGATGAGTCGTTTTGACTGGCACTATAGCATCCACTAGCATTCCCAAGAAAAATCCTGCTAATTCCACCCACAAACCCTTGTAAACTACATTCATCTTGACATGCAACTGTATGCATGCAAAATTATCATAGGCCAGTCTATTCCAGACAAATCTCATCTTACCCTGGCTTTTGATAACTATGCATAAGTCCCTTAGTATAAGAAAATTAACACATTCTCTAAGCTACTTCACTTCATAGAGGTGAAGTTCAATGTTGCATTAGCCCTCTTAGCAACATAGACATACTTCTCCCTTTAAAACAAACCTTTGCTCATGTGAAAACTCTGTTCCCCTGACTTTTCTGAATTGACCTAAGCCAATAGCCCTCCTGTACAGTGTGGACTGGAGACAACACCCCTGGGGTCATAGCCACTAGTACTCATAGGGAACTTGTATCCATCCATCCAACAATGTTATCTAACCGAACACCATTTTATTGGTATCAGACAGTATACTTCTTAGGTATTGATTTTCCATCATTGTCAAGGCTGGATTCCCAGGTTTGAGCAAAATATCGAATGAATAATTGATACCCAATAGTGAATATGGAAGTCATAAGTAAGAAAGGGACTCACATGCTCAAATTCTGTTTATAAATTTAACTCATACATAGAATCATACTTTCCTATCTCTACTGTTTTCATCCATAATCAAAATACTATATATTTTTGTAAGAATTAAAATTTTACAAGATCACTGTAACACTTTTTCTGATGTGAGGCTCTGAATAGACTTTATTATGAACATCCACATGTTCTTAGGGAGAGCTGGAGTTAGCTTTATCCAAGAGTCCCTGGTGAGAAAATGTCAATATAACTATTCAAACTCAGGTACTTTATTCTACTCATATGTTCTATATACTACTTTCATAATTTTGAAAAGCATCTTACCTTTTACTTAAACCATACTTTAATTTCTGAAGCTTTCCCAGCGTTGAGATAGTTTAGATTTCAATGATCTAATACTGTGTAGCAGATTACTTTCCAAAACATAGTGACTTAAGACAACTATTTATCACAACAGCACCTGGCTCTGTGTGTTAACTGGCCCAACTGTATATTTTACATAAATTGTTGAAATTACAGTCAGATAGAGATAAGAGCTGAAGTCATCTGAGTGATCCGTGGGACTTAAAATTTTAAAGAATGTCTTCATGTATGTGTCATGTCAACTTGATACAAAGCAGTCTGGCATGGGATCTTCCTGCATTCTGCATTATTTCATGTGACTGTGTGAGTCTGAAGAGGGGTTTATAGACTAATATTAGACTTGCGGTTTTGAGTTGGACTCGGCTGGGATGTTTAATTGATGCACAATTACTTCTTGATATAAATCTCTTTCTTATAAATATCTGAGCATCTCTGGATTTGTTTCTCTAGTCACACTGGCATAGTCTAGTGTCTGTCTGACCCCTCTTCTAGGATAGCTGAAAGAGATAAGCATCTCTAGGCATTGCTAGCTTGGGCTTCCTCCAGTTTGGGAACCCTTGTTACTTGAACTTATTAAATGATACCTGGCTTTCCCCAAGTACATATTCTGAGAAGTAAAAAATGAAGCATGCCATTGGATACACAGGGCTAGCCGTAATTCATTATGATTAAAATGGAGGCAAAAATGTGGGTACTGGAAAACATGGCTCACTAGAGGATCCTCTATGGAGATTAGCTATAGTAAACTATGTACTATAATAATGAACATACAGATTGTAGAGTTGAAAGACTACTCATTACTTATAAACAAGGTTTGACTAATTAATTGGATAACTTTATGACATTACTCAGGTTTTCTTGCCTTCACGTTCCATATTTCTTGAAATATAGTATTTATTAATACAAAGTTGAATAAAATTTAAATGAGTTATTCAACACTAATCAACTTTGCAAACTCCAAAGTGCTAATGCATTTTTCATATTGTATGCAATATTGTCTTCTTAGCTTTGAATGACAATGATTTTTCACTGACACCTCTATATTCAAAATTTGCAATTTCCAGGTCAAATTACATGATATGAACCCTGTATCCTGACCCTACCACCATTTTATTTCATGATTATGTAGAGAAAAAAATCCGTGTGCAATCATTTATAAAGCCACCTATGACTAACCATTCTTCCAAATCCTTAAACAAAATGAGTCTCAAAACTGATTAAAATCAAGGTCCAAGCACTTTCCAGGATAGTATTTCTTCACGGATCCAATGGAGCATATACAATTATCTCCAAAAGAATAAATGCTCTAGCCTTTTCTGTTGTCAGCTGCTGTAAAGTAGGTTAAGTCTAAGCAACTGGAGCTGAAAGTTTTACCTAGTTAGCAGCAAGCACAATCACAAGAGTCTGTTTTCACCCAATTGTTAAATTTTCCTTATTTTCACTCTGATTTAGAAAAAAATGACCTGGGGGAATAGAAAATAGGACAGTTGTCAGTATGTTTACTTTGAGGGAGAAAGCAGAGCACCCGAGGGGAAATGAAATGTGTGCACGGACTATTAAATTGTGAAAGCATTATTTTATTAGCATTAAACTGGGCACAAAATGTGGTTTTAGCTACTGAGACAATACTTGATACTGAATTTGAACTTTAGTTTTATTTCACGTGTTATTCAGATGTTTTCATCGGTGGTCTCTATTTCATCTCTCCACTGGATCTCTAGGTTCTATTGCCCATTGCCATGGCTACACAGAGTTCCCAGACAAAATTTATGATTGAAGAGTTTGTTAAGGAAGTTACCAGCGGCAATACCACTAAGCAATGCTCAGGATTGAAGTGGAGTTTTTTTTATTTTGTTTTTTAATCAGGACATGTTACAAGGGTCGTTTGTGTCTGCTAGCAAATGTCCAAAGGGGCATACCACTCCACTGTAAGCCTCAACACAGAGGTGTTCAGCCTATGATTGTAGGTCAGAAAACTCAGAGACTTGAGCTAATTGCCCAGTAGCACCCATTCCTGTAAGCATCAGGAGAAGGCACTCAGCCATAGTCCCTTGGCTCAGACACTTCAGCAAGATAGTATTATGTTCTAAAGAATAAAATCTTCAAATTATCAGAAAGCTGGATAACAAAAGGGTTTTATTAAATTTCATTGGGAGGAATTGGGGGATTTAAAATTCAGTTTGAATTTTGATTGTTCCATGTATACGTTACTTTATTCTTAATCTCAACTCTTCGCATCTGCACCTGTAAAATTGATTTAATAGAGGAGTTACCATGCATTATGTGATTACTATGCACCTAACAACAACAATGCCCTGAACATTAAATCAATGGCTTATGTATATTATCTTAATCAAATATTTCATTTTTCAGAGAGGCAAGTATTATTATCTTGATTTTCCATTTGAGAAAATTGAGACACAGCAAAGGTAATAATTAGCCAAATATTCCATAAGCAAGCTGGTTTGTAATTTATAACTGCAAATATAATGTGATCATAATTTGTTCTCCTTATTCTATTCCAGTTCATGTCTACTAAATCCACATTTCACATAAGTAGCATGCACTCTTACTTTCCAAAATGGATATGTTTGAACAATAAATTCTATGGTCTCTATTGCAAGTTAAATTGACCAGGCAGCCAATCTGTAACAGTGACCATAAAATGTAGACAAATATTTGCTTGCTCACTAGAGCTTTACCTGATGAAGATGGAGAGATGGAATGGAAGAAGGCATGGAAAGAGGAAGGAACAACAATCCGAATCAACTGCACAGGGAGCTTTGAAGCAAATGCTTTCCATTTGAAGCAACAGCTCCGAGCCTTTTTATTTATGTATCATCTCATATTGCATGTGGCCAGGGTCCCAAAGAGTGGATAATGACCTTGTAAATGCTCTAGGGCAATTTCAGAAGAGGTTTAACTGCAGAGGGCTTCTCTCTGTCTGGTAACAGGAGCTTGGCAGCATCCCATAGCACATACTACAGCTGTAAAAATCTCTTATGCTCAATGTACTGCCTCTAGGCAGCCTGAGAACTGAGACAGTCTGAGCCCTGGTGGCAGAGTAGTTAAACACGCAGTTGCTAGCCCAAAGGCTGACAGTTACTAACAGGAAATAAAATGGTAGTCTACGTTTGTAAAGATTGGAACTTTGGGCCATTTCATCTCTCCTATATCATACCTATGAGTTGGAGTCAGCCAGAAAGATAAGGGGTTTCACATGGGTGTCTTAACCCCAGGGATGCAACCGGGTCTGGATACATGTATCTAAAGCTCACACTAGATTTAAGGAACATGTGACTAGAATTAGTTGCCACCGACTCTGCATTATGGCAACTTATTGTACGTCTGAAGAGAATTGTGCTCATAGGGTTTTCAATGGGTGTTTTGCAGGAATTAATCATGGGGCAATTGAAGATCTAGGTTGACTCAAACCTTCACCTTTCAGTTTGAAGTTACTGGTAAGTATATTCTATGGTATAATATATTATATTTGATATATTATTATACTGTAAATGTTATTATAAAGTTATCACTTGAAACAAATGTAAAGCAACAGCAACAACAAAAATCACTGCCATCAATTGGATTTCAACTCATAGCAACCGTATGGAGCTAGGTAGATCTGCCCCTTTGGATTCCAGAGACTTTCCATCTTTACTGGCGAACACAGCCACGTCTTGCTCCTTTGGAAGAGTTGAGGAGGAGGTGTTGAATCCCTGACCTGTGGTTAGCAGTTCAATGCATAACCTACTCCTCCACCAGCGCCTCTCTACTGGACAACAAGAATATGAAATAAGTGAAAATGAATTTACACAATAATTTAGGAGTTTGTTTAACTTGTGGTTTATCCATGTGTGGCCCAACCTTCTCATTTTAACCTGTCAAAGAAATTTGAGAACAGAGGAGGGCCACATGGGCAAAGGAGAAACTGGATGAGACTAGTTAAGGGGGCTTCTATGAGGAGGGTGGTGGAAGGCATTTAGGAGCGTTGGAGACATACAGATATGAAATGCACTGTTGAAATATACTGATCTTTGTACCAATGCACTTTTAGTATGCCAAATTAATATAGAAATAACAAGAAAATATGACCCTTACCCAGCACTCTGTTAAATTTGAGTACAGAGTACATAATTGGGGTAGCCAGAGAGAAACTATCTGGAAGTTTTATTAAAAACACTAAACCTCATTTTCTGTTTGCCTGGACTTCTTCCATTGGAACTATGATATTTGAAAAATCAAGTCCTAAATTGGTGTAAGGATTATCCTATATTTAAAATAAAACCTATATTTAAATATGTGCTATAGAAAAAGATATTAACGGGTCAAACATACAACAAAGACAATTATCCCAAAGGAGGAAAACCATCAGTATGTTCCTTATGCAGAAGTTGATGGACCCCACCAACTCAGAACTATGGAGTACATTGTATCCAAGAGAGAACAAAGCCAAACCCCCCAAGTTCATGATTGGGGTCAGATCAATCAGTTCATGATTGGGGTCAGTGATGTTACAGGTGGGCTACAGAAGTGGGGAAAGGACTGTGATTGGAACTAGTATATAATTCCAGGTTAAAAGAGATTACAGAATTGATTCTGGGGCATCAAGTATGTAATTTCTTGGAGGCGTGGTCCTGAGTCAATTACACAAGAAAATACCAACATCTAGTTTAAATTACATAACAAGTGTCTGACTAGCTGTTTTCTCTAACTGCTCAGGCAAGTTCCTAAATTCTTTGCATGAGAATCTTTCTGCACACTAGCTAATCTACTTTGAATTGCAATTTTCTTTATTTTTTCAGCGGAATTGCTTTATTAGAACCATTAAAACTCAATTAAGGCCCTGATTTTTGCCCTTTTCCCCTGGGTGCACTTCCTGGAATCCCTGCAGGTCACTGGCTCTTAGTTTCAGCAGTGACTGCTGGGGATGGATGGCCTGTAGCAGCCACTCTGGCTGCTTATGCCATAGGCACCAGATTATGGGACTCTCAGCTTGTCCTGCGGATCTTCCACTCTCTTCTCCAGAAATGCCCCATTCACCTTCTCAAGGAGTTTCAGGAGAACCATTCGTGGGTGGAAGATGGAATCTACCAGCAAAGCCTAGATGTGCATCTCCAAGGACTCCCCATATGCTCACACAGACACCATCAGCATCTGCCCAGTTGTTTTGTTTTTATTTAAGTGGCGGGATTCTAAGAACCTTTCCCACTTCCATTTTAAAGCCCTTTTCTACCTCTGCATCCTTTTTGCCTTGTGACACTTCAGTTTCTGCCAGCATAGGCCGTAGTTAGAAAGGGGACAACTTTTCCTGGGCTCCTAAAGACACCTTTCTGGGGACGAAGTGCTCTGCCCTCAGTGTATAACAGACCTCTCTAAACATAGCCATACTGCTGCTCGAATGTTCAGCAAGTGCTGGCTGAGTAAAAATGTCAAGTAAAAAAATAGGATTAGGGCTCCTACCAAAGACCACAGCCTTCCAAAACCCAAGTGCTTCAGAATTAAAGTCTGATGAAGAAAGAATAAATTGGACCTTAATGTCTGCATGCATCCTGGTGGTCTAGGAGGTTCCAAGTTGAGTTCCTAGACACAAGGTCAGTGGTTTGTAGCTACCAGCAAGCCCATGGGAGAAAGATGAGACTCTCTGCTTTTCAAAAGCATCAGAAACCCACAAAGGAGTTTCTACTCTTTACTCTAGGGTCACTATGAGGCAGAATTGATTTAATGACAGTGAGTTTGAGTTTTCAAATAAGCCTGTTACTAGTAAAATCGAGAGGTCCTAGGAAACTCATTTGATAAGACACCTCCTTTCGGAGTTTGGAAACTCAATCGGTACACGTAAGTAGCTATTTGAAACTTCCTAGAAAAAAATATAAACACTCATAGTAGTCTGATAACAAATATAATGGATTGGTGTCATGGGGTAGGCATGAAGCCATAGGCAATACACTTTTCTGATGGAAAAATGAAACAGCCCCTTCACTTCCACTTTCTCTGAGTGTAGCTGACTGCTTATATTGTCTTTGGAACTGCTAAACAAGACCATCAGGAGTTTCATTTTCAGAATATTACCAACATGGAGGGCTTAGGGAAGTTAACTTCCTCATACTGTATGATGAATTTGAGAGAAATGTGATCTTCGTTAACCTTCATGTTGCTTTTGTTTCCATTTAATCCATGGTTGCCAAGATTTTTCAAGGGTTGCATTGGATACTAGGAATATTTTAGGATATGTACATCAACTTAAAAAATTAATAAATGAATCATGAGCTCCATTCTGGAATAGAATTTATATGAATGAATCAAAGTATAAGTAAAATCAACATATAGCTTATATTAGCTCTTGTTGATAGAACATAGCTAATGTATTTTCAAAACAACCTTAAACAAAAACATGAAGGAAATTTTCCATGTCAGGATACCTTTTCCTGGTGGTGGTGCCTGGAGAGAAAGTTGCATGCTTCTACACTTCATGAGCTCATGACCTTCGCTCCTATAAAGGCACTAAGAATTGGTCCTGGTTATTAAGAAAAGCTTGAAATAGACACATTCTTTGTTTTATAGTAAGAAATAAAAAGGTTTTCTTTTACCCTGGGGAGAGACTATTAAAGCGGAATGTTCCAGTGCTCTCTGAGAGGGAGGGAAGTTCATTTTTGCACTCCAAGGGAAGTGGATGTTTCACTCTGCAATCTTTTTATATGAATATACAATATGTGGGGTGGGGGACTTGTGATATTTTAAAGAACAATAAAAGTATGTTTGTTAATAATTTGGATACTTAAGAATTCTTCACATTAAGAAGAAAATTAGAAAAACCTTTAGACTTTTGTCTAAAAACTCAGTATTTAAACAATTTAAGAGAATATTTCATTTACTTCTGTAAAGTACTTAAAATTTTATTGAGCTTATTTAAATAGTTTTAAAATCATTCACTTATTAGTTATCATTGCAAAGGTGGAAGCTAATCAGACAATGATTTGCTACAAGATATTCAAGCATTTATCACATATCTAAAGAATTCATTTGACAACAAATAATGGTTGTTGTTGATAAGGTCCACTCCAGTCCGTTCTGGGTCATAGTGATCCTCTAGCCAGAAGAAAGAAGCATTAAGTTCTGCCTCATCCTCACACTCAGTGCTGACGGAGCCAATGTTGTAGTCACTGTGTCAAAACAGCTTGTTGAAGGGATTCCTCATTTTTGTTAGCCTTCTATATTACTAAGAGTGGTTTTCAGGTATTGATTCCTGCTGGTAATAAATAAACTCCCCCCCACCTTATTGGAAAGATAGAGGTGTGATTTCCTCTTTTTGAGATACGTGGTCATGAAGCAAAAAGAAGAGAGTGACACATTCATATGGAGCTATTTTATAAATATGGATCAATAAATGATATCTAGCATTTTACCTGAGTTTGACTAAACTCTATTTTTGCTGATTTCATATTTTATCCTTTTTTGACTTCTCTCTTCCCTCTACAAATAAAAGCGGAACGATCTTTTAATTGTTACATCATATACCAAGAAAAGGTAAGAAATTCAACTCAATAGATATAATCTTTGTACTGTGTCAGTAGTTATTAGAAATTTGCTGCTTCTGAGCTAGATGACCACTTGTTTGCCTTCAAGCTTTTAAGACCCCAGATGCTATATCTTTTGATAGCCGGGCACCATCAGCTTTCTTCACCACATTTGCTTATTCACCTGCTTTGTCTTCAGCAGTTATGTCGGGGAGGTGAGCATCATAGAATGCCAATTTAAAAGAAGAAAGTATTCTTGCATTGAGGGAGTATTTGAGTGAAGGCCCAATGTCATTCTGTTACCTTAATATTAAACCTATAAATATATGCAAATATATCTATTTCCCCATCCTCATATATAAATATATTTGCATATGTACATGTATTTATCTAGACCTATATAAATTCCCTTTACCTTCCATCTCGTTCCTCGATTTCCCTTGACTTTCCTCCTTTCCCACACTCATGCTCATCCACCATCAAGGTTTTAGCAACTTTTCTTTGTTACATTACACTTCATCATGCCCTACCAGGCCTTCCACACCCTCCTCACTACCAATTTAGATTACTTATTGTTCCCAGGCATCAAAAAAATATCATATCATTGTGTGCTCACGTCCATGATACGATCACTGAAGACAAATAGGTGCATAAGCAAATGTGGCGAAGAAAGCTGATGGTCCACGGCTATCCAAAGATATTGCATCTGGGGTCTTAAAGGCTTGAAGATAAACAAGCTGCCATCTACCTCAGAAGTAACAAAACCCACATGGAAGAAGCACACCATCCTGTGAGATCAAAAGGTGTCAAAGGGATCAGGTATCAAGCATCATCAGAACGAAAAAACTTACCATAGTGAATGACAGGGGGAGTACGGAGTGGAGATCCAAAGCCCATTTCTAGGCCACTGGATATCCCTTTACAGAGGGTCTGGGGAGGAGATGAATCAGTCAGGGTATAATGAAAAATACAACTTTCCTCTAGATCCTAAATGCTTCCTCCCCCCACACTATCATGATCCGAATTCCACCTTGCAAGTCTGGCTAGACCAGAGGATGTACACTGCTACAGATGGGAACTGGAACCAGGGAATCCAGGGAAGATGTTCCCTTCAGGACCAGTGGTGTGAGTAGCAATACTCAGAGGGTAGAAGGAGGGTGGGTTGGAAAGGGGGAACCGATTACAAGGATCTACATGTGACCTCCTCCCTGGGGACGGACAACAGAAAAGTGGGTGAAGGGAGACGTTGGACAAGGCAAGATATGAAAAAATAATAATTTATAAATTATAAAGGGTTCATGAGGGAAGGGGGATCGAGGAGGGAGGGAAAAGGTGAGGACTTGGTGCAAAGGACTTAAGTGGAGAGCAAATATTTTGAAAATGATGAGGACAAAGAATGTACAGATGTGCTTTACACAATTGATGTATGTATGGATTGTGATGAGTTGTATGAGCCCCTAATAAAACGATTAAAAAAAAGAAATTTGCTATTTGTAATATGTATAAAATGCTTATTTTCCTTCCAGAGGGAGAAAAAAACCATTGGGAAAAGGAATATGATATATTGAACTACTCTGAGATTCCATTTGCTGTTTCTGTCATAATATTTTCCATTTGAATTTCCAATAATCATTTTATTTTATCTTCACCATTTGACTAGACTAGCCTTTATATAAAATGAAGGCATTCCCATATTCATGTAGCTTCCCAAAAATCCGTTTTTGCCTCAAGCTTGTATTTATTTTTCTTAAACATAGTAACTCAGATGCCAGATGAATTCCTAAAAGAAAAAGTAAATCAATTCAAATAACAATAATAAGAAAAACCCAAAACAGTGCAGCATGCCAGATATCACTTTCCATTGAAAAGTCTAGTTGTTTCTTTAAGGTGTTTGGATTTACTATTTAGTATCAATTAGAAAATCATATCTACTTTATTAATACCCTTACCTTTGTAATTAAAGTGAGATTATTTTCTCTCAGAAATATTTGTCTATAGAAATTCAGCTTAACAAACATTATAACACATACAAAAATGAAGTACTTTATACTATTAAAGTTTTTGGTTTATTCACATTTAGATAAGAATATTAAAATGAAGAGTTTGTTTTCCTCATGGTAGCTTCAGTTTTAGAGAAGGCCAAAAGAAATTATATAAAAATTGTTAAAGAGTCATCACCAATTATAACAACAATCTAGAATATTATTATCAAGTTACAATAGCAATTTCCTCTCTATTATTTTGCTTAAAAGCAATATGAACAAACTTTTATAATATTTTTTAATCTATTCAAATCTTTCAAGAATACAACAAAGTCACTGCCATTGAAAAGATTCTGTCATATAGAAACTCTACAGGACAAAGTAAAATGTCATCTTTGTATTTTGGGGAGTTTAAATATTGGTGACAGAAGACAGCCTCATCTTGCTCTTTCCAAGCAGACTTCTGGCTCTGAACTGCTGACCTTGTGGTTAGCAATTGGATGATTAGCCCACCAAGACACAGTGCTCCTTAGTTAGAAATGTTCTTCATTATAAATTAGAATGATTTCACTTTTGATAGAACAAAAGCATCTCTCTCTTTTGTGGCAAAAGTAAATTTGATTACCTAAAGATGATCCGTTGGCCAAGGAGGTGGATATGCCAATATAAACAACCACATCTCAATTACTGTTATCTTTATGCAGAAGCAGTATCTTTACAGGTGCCAATTCCTGAAATCCTGATTAGTAGTTACAATAGCAGAGTCTCAAATTGGAGGCTACTTTTGAGCAATCTGAAGACTAAGAGCAGCTTCATGCCCACCCTAACCCCACCCCATATTGATTGATACTCTTTGAAACAGCTTATTTATTGTCTGAAATGTTTGTTATGGTAATACCTAAGATATTTTATTTTAAAGTATAGAAAAATTAGAAATGAAGAGTGGCAAGGTTTAAATTGTTTTGAAACTATAATCAGAAAAAATAATCAACACATGGTATACTTTTGATCTTCCAAAGCAAAATATACCGTGGGAAATATTATAGAAAGCTTTAAGATCATTCTTAGATTGTTGAATAGATTAGAATAATTAGACATAGAATAATTCTCCTTGTGAATATTAAAAAATACCTACCTGGATATGAGAATGACTCATTGTTGCTTGCACTGTGGAAATTCATTTTGGGACCATCCTTTTTTTTTTTCAAACCATAGCCTTTGAAATTCCCACCAACTGAGTAGAACTATGCAAATGTGAGGTGCTTGTGGCTCACTAAAGGGACTGCTGATAATTTGAATGAGGGACATGGTAGCCTTGTGATGATGGAACCTTGCAAAATGCTTTGTGGAACTTGCAAAACATTTATTTGTTCTGTCATTTTGCTATTCTTAAAAAGAGCCATCCCAGGGGAGGAAAGAAGAATCTCACTATCTTCAAGAAAGAAGAGGCAATATGTTCTTTGACTCGAAGAGCTCTGTAGTAAACACAGTCCACCTAGGAGACAGAGAGCTGACACCTGTGACAGCAAGGGATGGTGAGAAAGGAGCAGAGCCACACTGGTAGGATAGGGAGCAGCAGCACACGGAGACCAGCAGGAGACAGAGTGGTGAGCGACTTTGCCCTGGAGCAAGGGAGATGAGTACTTTAGGACAGGAGCACTGGTGGCAGAATGAGGTGTCTATGAACCTTGTCAGGAAGGTAGGTCTCTCAACCCATGGACCTAAAACCTAAAACCTGTGGGCTGAGACTCACTGGCAGAGTGGGATATGGCTGAGAACTTAAATGGCAAAATTACCAGAGCTTTCTAGCACTTTTGCAAGCTGGGCAGAGGCCAAGCCATGCCTCTGTGCATGGCTGAGAAGGACTGTCCTAATGGAAGAATGATCTCCTGAACAGTCTTTAACTTCAATTATAACTTGATACTTTCTTCATAAACCCCATAAGTATTAGCATTATTTGTCAGTTCAGTGTGGCCATTGCATGGAGTTGTCAAAACCGGTCTAGTGGTGGAAGGCACTATGGGAGAAAAGCCTGGTGTCAGATTTCTAAAGTGATTGCTGGATGAAAGCCACTCCACTCATAAGAAACAGACATGAGCAGGTGATGCTGATGCTATTGATTTTCTTTCTGCCCTCTGAAGCAAAAGATCTCCATGGCCATTTTTACATCTCCACGCATGTTTTTAAAATTATTTATTTATTTATAATACATGATTGACTCTTCCCTGGATCCAGAAAACTAAGAATCTAATTCTTGGAAAGTTCTGTCAGATAAAGCGTGATTTTAAAAAAATGCTTCAAGAGGACCTGATGCAAGGGGCTTAAGTGGAGAGCAAATGCCTTGAGAATGATTGGGGCAGGGAATGTATGGATGTGCTTTATACAATTGATGTATGTATATGTATGGATTGTGGTAAGAATTGTTTGAGTCCCTAATAAAATGTAAAAGAAGAAAAGAGAAAAAAAATGATTAGGGCAAAGACTGTACAGATGTGCTTTATACAATTGATGTATGTATATGTATGAACTGTGAAAAGAATTGTATCAGCCCCAATAAATTGTTAAAATTAAAAAAAAAAGAATGTACAGATGTGCTTTATATAATTGATGCATGTATATGTATGGATTGTGATAAGAGTTGTATGAGCCCCTAATAAAATGTTTTAAAAAAAATGCTTCAGACCAGGAGCCATGATGTAAGTTTGAAGAACTATTTGATACTAATAAGTTGACAGCGTTGCAACCTGTATTGCCAAGGCAGTCTGGTATCTGAGCAGGCAAGTGACACAAGATCTCTGTGCCTAAATGACTAAATGACAATAAAATTGTAAATACTAAGTTCAGACACACTCTTGGTTGTGAGTAGTTAACATGTGTTGTTAAAAAAAATATTTTCCCCCTCAACACTAGTGGTGGGAGTGGCGACACCAGGAGGGAAGGGGGTGTAGAAAGGGAGAACCGATCTCAGAGATCTATGTGTAACCTCCTCTCTGGGAGATGGGCAATAGGGAGGTGGGTGAGGGGAGATGCCTGGGTGTGTAAGATAAGATATAATAATTATTTATAAACTATCAAGGGACCAGGGGTGGGATCGGGGAGGGAGGGGGACGGGAATAAAAGGGAAACCGAGCTGATTTCAGGAACCCAAGTGGAAGGTGAATTACGAGAATGACGAGTGCAATGAATGTATAAGGGTGCTTTGCTCAATTGATGTATGTACAGATTGTGATAAGAGCCTTGTGAGCCCCAATAAAAAGATTTTTTTAAAAAGTTTCTGCTGAGAGAAATCATTCAAGTGGGGATCTTGTACGTGGTTCCTCCTGTACTTCATTTCATCTACCTCTTTCATTTCCACATTTTAATTCACATATTATAGCTCCTGAGTCATATTTAAGTAACTCTTGTGAAACATTGAGCTTCAGATGGTCTTAAGGACCCCTGACACAGTAACACTTGGATATTTCTTTATTAATAGTTACCTTTGTATTCACCTAAGACACAACTCTGGGAAGGCTGATGATGGTTTCTACATAAATTAGTTAGTTTATTGTGCCAAACTGGCCGATAAACACACATAGGATTAATTGAAGGGCAGAGGGATAAATGGCTCAGTGAGCCTCTCCATTCTAGTTCTCAGGTCTCTTGTTTTGTAATGGTCGCACCAGGGTGCAGCTGCCTTAGCAGTTCCCTGCTTCAGCTTGTAAGGCTGACTTCTCCAAGACATCCCCAAGGAGAAGCCACATGGACTTACCCCGATGCAGCCCTGGGTGCTGGAGAAGCCGTGTTGAGACCCCTGCCAGTGCTGAGATGTTTGCACATTAACTGATCTGGCTTTCCTCCTGCAGTTGGCACCATAGTGTGTGTTTTTTGAGATGGAGGAGGACTTTGTGGGTTGGTGTTGGACATATGGGTTAATGTTGGACTTGTGGGCTTGGACAACCCTGGGTTGGGATATTTTCTTGATGCGCACTTGACCTTTACATAAAACTCTCTCTTATACATGATTTTTTGTGGATTTGTTTCTTCCAAGTACCCAGACTAATACATTATGACAGGATACTTTACAGGAAAAAGAGGAGAAGACTACAGTGGGTTCACTGGTCTAAGGTTCATGACCTAGCATGAGGGGGCTAGACTTGTTGGGTATTGTTGAGGGCCCATGGTCTAAAGGCAAGGTGACCAATGGGCACCCTGTGGAGACTGAGTGAGACATCCCAGATTCAGCTGACCAGAACCCGACCAGATGGAGATTTTTGAGCATGTGAACTGGTGAATATTGTTACTGACTTCACATCCCAGTCCATTGAGATTTCCCCACACAGGTTCGTATCCTATCATAATGTATTAGTCTGGGTATTTTGAAGAGAAAAAAACAACAAAAACTCATGTATAAGAGAGAGTTTTATGTAAAGGTTAAGTGCGCATCAAGAAAATAACCCAACCCAGTGCCATCCAAACCCACAAGTCCAACATTAACCCATATGTCCAACACCAATTCACAAAGTCCTCCTCCATCTCACAAAAGACCTACTATGATGCCAACTGCAGGAAGAAAGCCAGATCAGTGAATGTGTAAACATATCAGCACTGGCAGGGATATCCACATGGGTGCTCTAACACCCAGGGCTGTATTGGGGTAGGTCCATGTGGCTTGTCTTGGAGATGTCTCACAGGAAGTCAGCCTTGCAAGCTGAAGCAGGGAACTGCTAAGGCAGCTGCACCCTGGTGCCACCATTACAAAGTAAGAGACCTGAAAACTAGAAAGGTGATCCTCACTGATCCATTTATGTCTCCGCCCTTCAATTAATCCCACATGCGATTATCGGCCAGGTTGAAAAAATAAACTAACTAGCTCAATCTACCCCTTGCCAACCTGGCACCTGTATACAATTCTTTGACATGTATAGTGTGTATGTATATATTTATTAACCAATTAATGGAGACCTTCCATCCATTAACAGAACATGCGAGTTTAGGAATTAACTTAAAAGTGAGGGAAGTCTTTATTTATGTTCTGCCTGCCTGATAATAAGCTTAAAGAGTTTTAAATATTTAGTGTCTAAAACCTTGTCATTCACACATGTGAATAATGTTTTAATCAATGATTTATTGGTTTCATAAATAAATCAATAGAGAAAGGACATAATGGAATGTTATTATATTTGTCTAGATCCGTGGTTCTCAACCTGTGGTTGGGTCATGACCTCTTTCGGGGTCAAATGACCCCTTTCACAGAAGTTAACCAAGTCATAACAGTAGCAAAATGACAGCTATGAAGTTTCAATGAAAATAGTTTGATAGTTGGGGTGTCACCACAACATGAGGAAATGTATTAAAGGGTCACAGCATTAGGATGGTAGAGAATGGCTGCTCTACATGATGGACCTTGAATTTCAAGGGACTACTGAGTTGTAGTACAACCAATAAAAACAGATAATGTTTGAAATTGAGGGATCAGTTGGGGGTTTTTTTCTCTCCATATTTAAAATCAATGGGAAAAACAATGGCATTCCGTTAAACATTATGCAATTAAGGGTACAGTTACTTTTGAAACAAAATACTTAGCACAGAATCTTGAGATAAAGAATATTGAACTCCTGGGGAACTTAAAAGAAGGTGGAAACACATAGAACATGGAGTGGAAGAATTATATTTTAACTATCAATCAGGGTCTAACAGTTAGTTATAGAAGAGGAGACTTTTACAGCTTTGCATATTTCAAGTTCATAAACTTTCTCTCCATACCCACTTTTCTGTTTTTAGGGAACTAACTGCCAGATAAGATTCAGAAGAGGACACAGAACAAGGAATCTCATGTTTGTCTCTCATAGATCCTGGGGCAAAGAAGAGAACACCAGAAATATGTTTGTTGTTGTTGTTAGATTCCAACCCATAGTGACCTACAGCCACCCTATGCAAAACAGAACACATACTCTCCGGACCTGAGTCATCCTCACGGTATTGACTATACTAAGCTATTCAACGGTGTGGATCTAACAAACTACTGATGACTTTGAGAATCAGGGGAATTCCAGAATGCTTCATTGTGCTTATAAGAAACCTGTACATGGATCAAGAGGTAATTGTGAGAATGGAAAAGGGGAATACTTCTGGGGTTTTTACTCTTTTTATTTAAGTAACGAAAAGGTGTGTGACAAGGTTTTATCCTGTCTTCCTACCTATTCAAATCATGATAGAAGCTGGCCTTTATGATGAATAATATATGATAATTGGAGGAAGGCTTATTAACAATCTGCTATTAGCAAGTAAGGTAATCTGGCTTGCTGAAAGCTAGAAAGTCTGGAAGCAGTTGCTGGTGAACATAAAGGGTTGCACCCTTCAGTATAGTTCCAACTCAATGTAAAAAGAGAACAAGTCCTCAAACCTGGACCGATTGGTGACATCACGATAAATGGAGAAAAGGTCGAACTCAGCAAAGATTTTGTCTTTTCTTTTTTTTTGGATCCACAATCAATGCTCATGGAAACAATAATCCAGAGATTAAATGATGCATTGCATTAGGTAAATCCGGTGCATAAGACCTCTCTAGAGTACTGAAAATCAAGGATGTTACTTTGAAAATCAAAGTGTGCCTGACCCAAATCCTGTTATCTGCAATTGCTTCATTTGCATATAAAACTTGGACATTTAAAAAATAATTAATGCATTTGAATTGTGGCGTGGAGAAGAATATTGAAAGTGCCAAGGACTGACAAAAGGACAAACGGATAAACTTCTTTGTCTTGGAAGAAGGATAGTCAGAGTTCTCTTCAGAGTCTAGGATGGTGAGACTTCATCTTACATACTTTGGACATGTTTTAAGGAGGGACCAGTCCCTGGAGTTGGGCAGCATCTTTGGTAAAGTCAAGAACAGGGAAAGAGGAAGGTCTTCAAGGAGATGGACTGACACTGAGCTGCAACAATGGGCTCGAGCGTGGGAACATTTGTAAGGATGTCGTAGGGCCAGGCAGTATCAATCTAGGTTCTAGATGGATATTGAATAAATGGACAAAGCTCGGTAATAGCTTAGTGAATGATCATAATTGTGCCTCCTCTTTGCCATTTGAATCACACATTTCTCTCAGTGAAGTTAAGGAAACATATGGGTTTGAAAAATTATGGGGAAAAAATATGTACTGAATTAATCTCTGTTTTAATTCTTTATCCCTCTTTTTTTCTACTTGCCTCTATTATTGTGTGTGCCTTTCGAGGCTAAACCCCATGTAGATTGAATGATCTGTTTCCCCTGCAGGCATGCTTCCAATAGGTTAATCTGAAGAGAACAGCTGTTGGAGATTGAAATACAGGGGAAGATGCTATAGGAGTTCTTTAATGTTTTTTCCCTGCTTTGAGTTGTATTTCTGGCAATACTTAAGTTCTCTTGCATTTGTTTTCCATCACTACTTAACAAATTACTACAGACTTAATGACTTAAAACAGTACCCATTTATTAGTTCACAGTCCTGTAGGTCAAAAGTCTAAGCATTGCCTGCTTGACTTCTATGTCTTCTATGTATGAAGTCAAAGAGTTGGCTGGATTGAATTTTCATATGGAAACATTGGAAAAGATCCAGCTTCGTGCTCATTGGTAGATGAAAAATAATTGTTTATTGAAATTATAAAACCAAGTTTCTCATTTCCTTTTTCATTCTTAGCTGGAAGCTATTCTCAACTAGAAACTACCCACATTTCTTTAGAAACATCATGTTTAAAGCCAACAATAGGGGCCTCCATGGCTTGATATTGTGCTCATGCTGTGCACATCATTCTCAAGGAGGACAACAGTAACAGTTAGGATCTCACCTAGCTCAATTAACAACTCAACGCCTATATAGGAATGGACATTATTTCATTCTGTTATACATAGACTTACAACTGTTAGGCTGCATTTTCTAGAGAAATAAATCCAGTGGCACTCACTTATGTTTAAGAAAAATCTTTATGGCAAGAAGTAATTATATTTCAAGAAGGCATTCCAGTCCAGTCTAACTCAGGTTCATAAGTCCAATTCTAGACCATAAGCCCGTCTTCAGACTCACACCGCCACACGCCAGTTACGCAGAATCATGAACCAGGAAGCAAGAATGTCACAGGCAGGTAGTTGTAGAGCCACGTGGATCCAAAGTTGGTGTAAACAAGGCAGGGTGCTGGAAGCTCTCAGGATCGAACAGCCCACACGAGGCCACCCCATTTTCGAATGAAACAGATTTCCAACAGACAGGAAGGTGGAGAAGCAAAGGCAGCAGTTTCCTTACACAAAATGCCATACACCCGAGGAGGAGCCATCAGACTATCACTTGATTGACAGATTTGACTTCACGCCCAGCCAGGAGTGTCTAATTGACATAATCCTCACTACCAGAGTTGTTATGATTCAGAATCATCTAGCTAATACCTAATCAAAGAAATAACATGCAAAAGAGGATTTGAACAAAGAGAACAGGAAATTCAAATGCCTGGAGGCTATAATTTCCCATTATGTCCAGTAAAACCGTAAGGCTGGAAGTTGAGGCAAGAGAAGAAAAATGAAAAGAAAAGAAGTGATGCTGTCTTCTAATCCTGGCCCACCCAAAATTCTAGCACTAAATTATGTGACACACATGAGTTTAAAACCCCTGATCTAAGTTGTTACACAAAACAACATGTTTTTAGGAGGGAACATTTCTATGATCGTGCTACCTGGAGACAGCTCACGGTTTTGAGCCTCTGCTTCTCAGTTCTCATCCTGTTTGCAAAACCAGTTTTCAGGCCAGAGACAAAAATTCAGACCAGGGTTAGGAAAAGGGTTGAACAGAGACACCGAATACATTAAAGGAGATACTGTGGGAAAGAACTGTAAACAACCTCCTTAACTAGTCTAAAGGTCCGATAGAATATAGAGCGGGCTTTTTATTCCAATGGTGGGGCTCCCAGTATTGGCTGACTTTCCAGCAGGTGTCCTGCTACTGGCTGGTTCTCGACAGCGCACCTCCTGCTTCTTGGTATGTGTATTTTCCTGTAACCTGACCACCAGACTTCGCGCTGTGCCTAAAACCCAAGACTCGCGTCAGTCATTGTGGGGGGAGTGTCTTTCTTCTTCCAGCCATTTCACTAACTCCGCTCACGTCCATGGATAAGGAACTGTGTCCTATGTGCACTTCACCTGTCTTGTGCAGGAGAGGCGTGTGGGGAAATATGACTCCACCTCACCTTTGTGTTGGGATTCCTGCCATCAGCACCTTCATTTCCTTTGTCCATTTTTTTCTAGCCAGCAACAATATTGTCTGCAAAATACTGCCTGCTGGGAAACCCCCCTTTTCATTTTTGTCAGTTAAGCCTCCTTTGCGTTACGGTGGTGGCAGTGCTGAGTATGTGTCCTTGCGAGTACATAAGGCCTAAAAATGAATTGCTTGACCTCCAGAGTGAAGTAAAAGTTTCTTTTCCTCTGTTATTAGAATTCAGATTCTTATCTTACCAACAGAAAGATTTCCTTTTGGAAGATACAGGGCAACACAAGAGAATTAATTTAATTTATTAACTCACAACAAGGAAAACATCCTTCTCAGCCACCATGGGTTGTCTCTTACTTCCCACACTCTGTATTTTAAGAGTTCCCACACATCTGAGAGTCTCAAGAACGTTCACCTGCTGGGACACTTTGGTCAGGGGTAGGTAGCAGGAGTTCCGTGAAATATAGTCCCAAGATACTGTCATGAACTACACGAGTGCTTTTTCAAAATATGCACCTTCCCTCCCGTGCCCCTCCACCAAGATCTACTGGTAAATGCCTTAGAGTCCTTTCCACCACAAAACCACGCCGTATGCAAGAGAACACAACACTCTCCACTCCTGCACCCTCCTCACAATTGTCAGGTTTCAGGTCATGGTTACTTTGTCACTGCATCTACCTGAGGGTCTTCCTCTTTTTTACTGCCTTTCTACTTTCCCAAGCTTCTTGTATTTTTCCAGGTCTTTCCTGATAACTTCCAAAGTATGTGAGATCAAGTATCACCATTTTTGCTTCTAAGGAGTAGGTCGCGTTTCTCTCTTTGGCAGCCATGATACTTGCCATTTACTTCGGGAGCACCATAGTTCAAATGCATCAGTTCTTCTCCATTCTTCCTTATTCAATGCCTAACCTCCTAATATATGAGGTGGCTGAAAATACCATGGGTTTGGTCAAGTGCACCTGGTTGCTCCAAGGGTCATCCTTGATCTTCAAAGCTTTCAAGAGGGCGGTGCGGCAGACTCACCTAATGCAGTAGTGTGTTTGATCACTTGGCTGCTGCTTCCATATTTGAGGTGGCACCCCCCAAAATTGATTCTGTCAAAGCTACATAGCTAATCATTTTTTACAAATCAACCTTCTCACCTTCAAAATACTCTCCATTACATTAACACATTTGTCAAATCTGTGATGCATTCTTGGAAACATTTCTCAGACTCGTCTGTTTGGATGGCTGACAGCCCCTCCCTCAATTTTTTTCTTCACCTTTTCTAAATCATCAAATCACTGTCCTTTCTTGTCATTGTCCTTCATTCATGAAAGCAAAAATCAGTAGCACGTGTTAGTCAAGACTAGTCTAGACAAGGAAAAAACTAATCCATAGGCACTCATATGTGTATAAGAATGTGCTTTTATATAAAAGTGCAATTATGTATTTAAAAGTATCCCAGCCCAGTCCAGTTCAAGACTGCAAGTCGAATATTAGCCCATATATCTGATCCCAGTCTATGAATTCCTCTTCAGACTCATACAACACATGCAATGATGCTGAGTGCAGGAAGAGTGCAGACCAGTGGGTGGAAAGTGTTATGGATCCAGTGATGATGGAAGAATCTCAGCACTGGCATGGTTTCCACATGGCTCCTACAGCTCCAGGGCTCCGGCTCCATCAGCGTGTAGTTCCATGTGTCTTGTAAAAAGGAATGTTTTGCAGGGAGTCAATGAGTGTCCCACCTTCAGCAATCTATTTAGCTCCTTAGTTGCTCCAAATGAGGTCATCAAGCTGTTACCTGATTGACAGGCTAAACTCCACCCCTTTGTTCTTAAGTCTCAAGTGGGCAACAGATTACATAACTACCACACATGGGGTGAGATCAGGTAACTCAGGTGTGTGAGGCAATAGGGCCATGCTATTTTTCACCCAAAACTGACACGCGGAAATGACTGCATGCATTGTTGTGGTGGCAAAAGCAGTCCCCCATCTGCCACAAATCAGGCCTTTTTTTGTCACACACTATTTCACTATCCTTTCAGAACCTCTAAATAGAAAGCTTGATTAACAGTCTGACCTAGTGGAACAAACTTCAAATGCACTGTCAACATTTTCTTCCATTTCAGAATTTGACAGTCGTCCAGAATGAGATATGTCACCAATTAACATTTCACCTATTTTGAAACTAGAAACCACTTATCCACTTGAGTTTTTCTCATAGCACAGTCCTTGAAAGCTATGTTCAGCATCACAAAAGTTTCTGTAATGTGGGATATAAAAAGACTTTTCCCTAGCTTTGTCTCCCACAAAGATACGCCAAACATTAGAGGCTATTTTCCAGCACATGGTGGGAGGTCAAATGCATTCATCCTTCAGACTACTTCAGACTACTGTCTAGCCATCAGTCTGGTCCAATGTAGGTGGGATTCACACCCTACTGATAATGTTTTTTTTCTTTCTTTCTTTTGAAAATGGTTTCTATGGAGAGTCAGAGAACAAGTCAAACCTGCTCAGTGACATCCAAAGTTAGGCTGTCATCCTGAATCTAGGACCCACCCATCTTGTCACATGTATACCCCAGTCCCCCTCTCATTACTGTATTACCTGTAGTACAACCCATTCCTGTGATGTATGTCTTTACCTGTAATTAGGGGTTTGCATGCCCCGCAAAGATATAGAAGACTGGATTAGCAATAAAGAGCTCTCTCTCTCCTGGTCCTCTCTCCCTCAACCTCACTCCCCTCTCCCCTTGTCCTCTTTCCCTTCTCTCTCTCTCTTTCCTGCCCTCTTTTCTCCCTTCTCCAAGTGAATCACCAAAAAGGGCAGAGGTGAGCATGATACCATGAAATGTGTCTAACTCCATTATTTCAATCTCTCTTCTATCTCTTATTCTCTATGACTTTACTATAATCTTCACTTATTATCACCAAACAATTGTGCCTGCCAGAACTGTGATACTTTTTTAGGGGTTGGCTCCCCTGACACTGTAACACTTTTACTGAGTAGGAAAAATAATTTCACAGCTGTATACCATTCTCTTAAATCAGCTATCATAAAAAACAAAGTTCAAGCAAAACTGCTTTTCTGAAAAATTCACTGTGACCAGAGAGAACCTTCCCAGGTGATGTCACTGGATGCACTAACTCACAGCAAGTTGCTGGATGTTCATCAGGTGGGAAAAATGCATACTACAAAAGATCCGCTCTGGCCAGCACAATCCCAGTTTTTTTGGGGTAGCCCCTCATACATTATAGAAAAGCAATTTGAAATATTTTACAACTTTAGACTTTTCTCCATTCATCATGTGGTTGCGAACATTTTATTTTTCTTTTCATTAAATTAAAATTCACATTGAAATATGCAATCCTTGATCTTCAATAGAAAGTCCTTCAAGTGTTTCTCACTTTCAGCATGTGAAGTTGTGCCACATGCCTATCTAAGGTTAAGAGCTCTTTCTTCCATCTTGATGCTCCCTTCTTCATATATCCAGCTTCTTGAATTATTTGCTTAATATACAGATTAAATGTGTATGTTAAAAGAATACAACCTTATTGCACACTGCCCTAAATTTTAGACCATGCAGTATTCCCTTCTATTGTGCAAATGACTGTCACTTGATCCATGGACAGGTTTCATATAAGTCTATTGTAGTGTTGACAAATTTCCATTCTTTTCAATATGATTCGTAGTTTGCTATAATCCACACAGTGGAATGCCTTTATATAGTCAATAAAACATCAATAAACATTTTTCTGGTATTCTCTACTTTGATCTGACATCAGTGCCTTTCTGAATCCTGCTTTAATATCTGGCAGTTGATGCTGATGTACTGTTTCAACCCTTCACGAATGTTCTTCAGCAAAATTTACTTACATGTGATGTTAATTATATTATTGATAATTTCTGAATTCTATTGGGAAATCACTATTTGGAATTGGTATAATATGGATCTCTTCAAGTCAGATGGTCAGGTTGCTGTCTCCAAAATGTCTTGCCATAGGTCAGTGAGGGCTTCAGTAAATTGTGGAATCATTTCAAAGTCTATTGAATCAATTCCTTGGGTTTTTCCTTTCACTAATTCCTTCAATAGCACCAGTTCTTGATCATATGCTAGTTCTTGAAATGGATAAATGCCAACCAATTTTTTTTGGCATAGGGACTCTGTATTCCTTCCATTTTCTATTGCTGCTTCCTGTATCATTCAGTATTTCACCCATAGATACTTTCAATAATGAAACTGAAGGCTTGACCTTTCTGTAGTTCTTTCAGTTTGAAAGGTGCTGAGAGCGTTCATCCTTTTTGCTTTTCTAACCCTGCCTTTACTCAATACCTTATAATGCACGCTTTCTTCTCAAGCTGTTCCTTTAAATGCTCTCTTAAACTCATTGACTTCAATATTTCCTGGGGTTTTCTTTAAGCTTAAGCTTATCTGCTGCACAAGACCTCTTTAAAGTATCGAAAATCAAGAATGTACTTTGAGGACCGAAGTGTGCCTGACTCAGGCCATTCTATTTTCCACTGCCTCATATGCTTGTGAAAGTTGAGCACTGAATGAGGAAGACCAGAGAAGCATTGCTGCTTTGGAATTGTGGTGCTGTTGAAGAATATTTAATATTCTTGCTGAAAGAACAAACTGACCTATCTTGGAAGAAGTACAGCCAGAGTGTTCCTTACTGGCAAGGATGGTGAAAATTTGTCTTTCATAGTTTGGACATTCTGTCAGTAGAGACATTATTCTTGGTAAAGAGAAGAACATTATTCTTGGTAAAGTGGAAGGGCAAGGGAAAAGTGGATGGCCCTCAAGGAGCTGGATTGACAGTAGGGACTCAACCATGGGAATACATTTAAGGAAAGCATAGAACTTGGCAGTGTTTAGTTCTGTGGTGCATCAGGTAGCTGTGGGTCAGAACTGACTCAAGGGCCCATATCAGCAATGACAACTCTAGAATCACGAGCAATTCAGACTCTTTCCTGACTTCCATTTTCAACTTTTCTTTCTTTCCTATCTTTTTAATGACTTTTTGCTCCCTTCCGTTTTGATTTTCTTGATGTCATCTCACAGCTTGTTAAGTTTTATGTCACTAGTGTTCAATGAGTAAATCTCTAAAATTTTTATTTTATTTTATTTTTGGTTTTCCAGTATTTCTTCTTCTTCTCTTTAAAATCATATCATACAACACTTATCACAATCCATACATCAGTCCATTTTGTGAAGCACATTTGTACATTTGTTGCCATCATTATTCTCAAAACATTGTCTTTCTACTTTAGTCCTTGGTATCAGCTCCTCATATTTTCCCTCTGCCCACAACCCCTCTCCCTCCATGCCTCCCTCATAAATCCTTGAGAATTTATAAATTATTATTATTATTTCATGTCTTAAAGTGACTGATGTCTTCTTTCATCCATTTTTCTGTGGTCCATCTCCTTGTGAGATGGTTAAAAATACATCATTGTGAACGGTTCCCACTCCCTGCCCCCGCCAACCCACCTTCACCTTACCTTCCTTATATGGCTACACTTATTGATCCTGAGGGGTTTTTCTGTCCTGCATTCCCTGTATTTCCAGTTTTCATCTGTACCCACGTACTTGCTCATACAAGATTTGTAACATATAATTGGGGTAATGATAGTGGTGGGGAGTAAGCATTAAAGAACTAGAGGAAAGTTGTATGTTTCATCAGGGCTATACTGTACGCTGACTGGCTAAACTCCTCCCCACAACCCTTCTATAAGGGGATGTCCAATTGCCTACAGATTGGTTTGGGTCTCAACTCCACACTCCTGCTCATTCACAAGTATATGATTTTTTGTTCTGGGTCTTTGATGCCTCATAACTGATCTTATTTGACACCTCATAATCACACAGATGTGCTTCTTCCATGTGGGCTTTGTTGCTTTCTCAACTTGATGTCTGCTTGTTTATCTTCAAGCCTTTAAGACCCCTGTATTAAACAGAGTTCTCTAGAGAGACAAAACCAGATTTCTAATATATATATACAAATAGAGAGAGATAGATAACACAAGAAATGAACAGTTAAATTATAAAGCAGTACAAATGGCTCAGTGGAACTCACTCCCGTGAGACAGTTATGAGACACTGGCAGTCCCTCTGAAACCATTGGTCCCATTGTTTTCTCTTCAAGATTATTTATCCCACCTATCTTATCTACACAGACATGATAAGACAATAATATGCACAAAAACAAGACAGAGCAAAACAAAGCAACAAATGAAAACAAAAAAACAAAATCATCAAAAAATGACCACAAAACAAAGAGAGAGAGAGAGAAAGAGAGAGAGAGAGAGAGAGAGAGAGAGAGAGAGAGAGAGAGAGAGAGAGAGAGAAGCCTAGAAATGGTTTCAGGTCTGTTTGCTGACTTTTAGGACTATTTTCCAGTCAAGTCTGATGGGATGCCACATCCTGGACACAAAGTCTATTTATGGTATTCCCCGGGGACTTCATCACTCTGCTCCCCTGGCTTTTCTGTTGCATGCCCTTAGTGTTTTACCTTAGTGTGGAGGGGTCAGATCAGGCGCAGTTCCCGCTCTGAGTCCCAGTATTGTTCCCAATAGTGCTATGGGTCAGTGAGGAACATCATGTCTGCTAATGGGACTTGCCCTATGGCCTTCTCTGTGCATTGGCTTCTCTGACCAGAAATATTATCCTCAGGGCTTGATGGCCCAGGATGTGCTCCACTCTCTCTCCCTCTCCCTTCATTTGCTCCCATGTGCTCTGATCAGGCATGTCCCGCTCCCTGAGCTGTAGCTTCAGTGCTGTCCTCTGGAGTAAATTCTTATGGGGGGAGGCAGAGTTGTCCACTTGGTTGAATTGGTGCCAGCCCCTGAGACCACTCGCTTGGTTCCCTGCTTCATGCCGGTATACATTTTTAAAAAATAAATAATTTTATTGGGGACTCTTCCATATATTTTACCAATCCATACATCCATAATATCAAGCAGACATGTACAAATGTTGTCATCAACAATTTCAAAATACTATCTTTCTTCTTGCGCCCTTTGCTATTAGCTCCTCTTTATTCCCTCCCTCACCCACCCTGCCACCCTTGAGAACTGTTGATATATTATATATTGTTATTATTGATTATTATTATTTATACCCATCTTACACCATCCTTTATATCCCTACACCTACTCTCCTAGTGTTTGTCCCCCTTGAGGGGGGTTATTCTGCTACCATTGCTACCCACTCCCTCTTCCTCTCCTCCCCTTCCACTGCCCTCCTGGACTCACTGCTCCCATTATTGTTTCTGAGGGGTTTTCCTCTCCTCAATTCTGTATATTGAAAGCTCTCATCTGTACAGATGTTAGGTGAGATATATTCAAGGTCAAGATCACTGTAACATACTACATATGCTTTGAGCTGCTAACCACAAAATCAGAATTTTAAAACCTCTATCAGCTCTTCAGCAGTAAATGAGACTACTCCTATAAAGGGTTACTCTCTAAAACCTACAAGGGCAGTTCTACTCTGTCCTATCAGTTAGATGACAATGAGTTGTTTTACCTAAGGTCATATTTTGAGTCTCTCGGACTTAAAAAAAATTCTTCAAGTTGTAGTAAAAGTTACATATGAGCAATTGATGATCTATTCCACAATCCACTGTTGGTTTCATTTTGGCTGCTGATATTGAACTTATCCATAATCTCTTCTCACAGAAATAGTCAATTTAATTTCTAGGCATTCCATCTGGATAAGTCTATGTGTATTGTCACAGATTGTGGTTGTTGAAAACAGACTATTTGCAATGAGAAAGTCAGTCTTGCGCAGTTCTATTATTCAGCCTCCACCTTCATGTGTATCGCCGAGGCCATATTTTCCCAACAGTTAACTAGTGTGCCATTTTTTACGCCAACATTCACATTTGAATTGCCAATCATTGTCAATGCACTTTGATTGAGTATTTATCAATTTCAGACTGAAGAAATTGGTAGAATTATTCACTCAATTTTTACCAGTTTAATTGTTGATGGGTAAATTTTAAAATAGTTGTAGTAACTGGGTTTGCTCATATGCATATAGATAACATCCTCTCATAGATCTTTTTGTACTTTAAGATCAATGTTAAAATGTACTTTTTTTATGATAAATGCTGTTCTGTTAAACAGCGTTGCCATTCCTGTTGAATTTTTAATTTGGTGCACAGTAAACTCTACAATTATCTAATTCAAAGTGGGCGACACAGTCCATATCATTTCACTAATGTCTCAATTTTGCTCATTAATCAACTTTGCTTACTAGCGGTATCAATTTATATGTGGTTCATTTTATTTTTGACTAGATCACAGAATGCATGCAATCATCTCTTAGAATACATGATAAAAATATCAATGTACTATTTCATATGTTTTACCTCAATTTCATGTCTTATATTTAAGATGCTATTTTAATAAAGTGCTGAAAACCCTAGTACTATAAATAGCAGAATCCTAAGTTCCCTTCTCAAGTACTTAGCCTACCAATTGACATTTAGAAAGACACAGCTTTCTTCCTGCGGCTTTATGCTATTAGAAAATACTGTCTTTCTTCTAGACTTCCTTAGTTCTTGCTGACTAACTGCCTGGAATGAAATTTTTTGGTAAAGTTTTCCATGACACCCTTTGAGTTGTAAAAGGTCAATGTCTACATTTGCAGTGTTTTAAGTTCTAAACAGTGTAGAGATATGTGAGCTACTGGACTTTCATACTCTTCTACAGGTAACCAGACCTGATCCAAACACAGAAGAGTAACAACAAGTTTGCTTTGACTAAAATTATTATTCAGTTTCCATGTAAAGGGCTACATAAGAAAATAAGTTGGATTTCGTATATGTTGACAAGTTAATCTAAAGTAGGTGTTTTTCTGCAAATATATTTTCTGGTTGCTCTCTTGGCAGGCAGTGTCTTAAAACAACTTTCCGTTTTTTACAAGCCTACCCAAGGGTCTGGTCAATGGAAACCACAGCCCCTTTGTTAGTTGCAAAGGCCTCAGACATGTTAGTGACCGTTATAATTGATTAAGTCATAAACAACGCACTAAGGAACGGAAGTTGAGCCGTCATTCACAGCTGTGGAAGGAACACAGATAGTCTCTGTTTGGGTTTAATTTTGTTGAATCCATGGGTTTTAAAGCAATTCTATTACCATCATTATTATAATAGTTAAAACACAAACACATTTATATTTTTAGAAAATTGGTAATGATAGCACTTGAATCCCTTTTAACTCCCTAGTTTAAAACTGTGTTATTATTGTTTTAATAAAATTTCTATTCATAAGATCAGGATTAATGGAGATATGGATGCTAATAATAATAAAAAAATTCACAATGAAATAACTAAATTGTAGGATTTGTGCTAGAATTGTATTTGTGATAAACCAAAAAATATTCACTTGGTATCTTTATATAATTATTAGTTTCCAATATGATTAATTTGCACAAAAATTGTTGAGTGCTATATCTTCAAGTTAAAACAAAGTATTTGCTTTACAAAATCAGACATGAAATGATAACTCTCCAGAAATCATATGTATGCAATCAAATTTATGGCAAATTCAATTTTACAGAGATTGTTGTTAAATTCTAATAGAAAAATAATATTACTATAAATAAATTGGTTTTTATTATAGAGTCTAATAACAAATAGCCAACTACCCCCACAGTTTTCATAATCTAGCATAATTGCTCAGGGAGAAAAACATCACATGGAAGTTTTTCTTTATAATCATTTTAGCAACTTAGAGAAAATGATATGAATATATTTAAATTGCCAGTTGATGCTAAAAATAAAAGATTACCAAATATCTAAACACTCTCATGTGTGTTTGGAATATATTAGTGAGCTGTTTTGAATTCAGCAAAATTATTATTGTTTTCTCCTCAATTATAGATTTAAATTATAATAAGATATCAACTCCAAGGGAATCTTTCTTCAATGCCAATATTGTTTGCTTTTAGAAATCTTTGACATCTTTGCTATTAATAGGCGAGAGTTAGAGATTAGGGAATGTTGAGCTACAGACAACAGAAGAAAAACATTTTTTCAAATCTTTCTACAGTTTTCTAAAGAAAGAGTAAACTAAATTGTAATATTTTCCACCTGCATTTTGTTACTTGCTTATATGATGCTCATACATTGGCTAATATTTCCAGAGAATGGGTTATGTGTCAGATATTTCAGAGATATCTTCTTTTTTCATTGCTTTCATGTTACCCTATTTTCCTAAGAAGAAGATTTGAAGTTGAGGGAATCTGAGAACCTTGGACAAAGTTATCACAAGAGCACTGGAAACAAATATAAACGGGTCATATTCCATATCCCATGCCCTTTCTCTCAGATTAAGGTATGCATTATATATATTTTTACTATAATCACTTAATTGTAGCTGTTAAACTCCCAATCTTGTAATAATCTTAGAGCTTTCTTCAACCTGTTTAGGATCTTAGTCGTTCCTGTCTACATTGAAATTATAATGGTGAAAGAGAAACTTTGCATTTCCAGTTTCTTCTATGAGCTCTGGCCTAATTCAATTTTACATACAATTTTAATTTACCACCATGTTGTACACTCAGTAATTATGTTTTGGTACAGAATCTTTTACCTGCAATCTGAATTATATAAAAGACATTTTTGCAGAAGGAAGTAAATTTTAATGAGTAAGCTACATGGAAATTTTCATCTCACATAAAACAATGAATATTATTGTTCTTATAATTTGCACTTTTCCATCATAAGACATCTCTTTGTGGTGTCATAATTGGTCTAATGAATTTCTAAAAATAAATGAAAGTCTAATTTGATCCGGTTACCCGAGAACAATCCACTCATTCACATCCAAATCACTGACCTGATTTGAAGACAAATCAAACCAAAATGAAGTCATGGTTTTCTGTTAAGTGTGTTGGCTCAGTGCAAGCTTTTGAACGGCCTGTTCTTCAGGTTAGCTGTGGGGATTTCCAGTAAAAAACCCCACAATTTTCTCACTTAATCCTGGACACCAGAGGCTTATTGTAAATGATAAAAAAATTAAAATTGCATTGGAATTGAAGCTATCATGCAGTTCAGTATTTTCTACTTACTGTGCTTCCCCACGCCTTAAGCTTGAACCATTGGGAGCCTGATAGGGTACTCTGAAAATGACAGAGTTACACCTGTGGGAAACTTTTCACATATTGGAAACAAAGACTGTTGTTTCTCAATTTCTAACACCTTCTACTAAAGCGTTACTCCGACATAATCATCTCAAAGTTTCTCTTATTTTATTTCCTTACAGAGCATATCAATGGGCTCGATAGGTATGGGTTTTTCCCTACTCTTTTAAATTTATATCAAGAATGTTCTCTCTGAACATATACAAGGGTATGAATGCCCTTGTGATGTACATAGAATGCAATGTAGAGCAGATTATGACAGCTATAACCAGATGAAAATCCAATACCTTATCATCTATGTGTCCTTTTTGACACATCTTGAATTTTCTGTAGTTCTTAACATGTTCTGCTTTCTTTCAAGCTGGGGTTTAACTCTTGTTGTATTGTGTTATTGTTGGGAGTATGCTTGACTCTTTGTTATGTATTTTCTATATTTTGGGTGTATGAACCCCAGGGTGGTTGGATCTATGGAGACAATAACTGACTCAAGGGTCCCTTGGGGGTATGGCAGGGTAGGCTGACGGGAAATGGGGAGCTAATAGCAAAAAGTCTAAGAAGGCTGGAAATGTTCTAAAACTGACTGTAGTAGTGGTTGTACAACACTTCCTGATGTGACTGACCTGTTCAACTATGTGATATCTGGTTCATGTGCTAATAAAATGAAATTATATGTATATGATTCATGTATATATGAATATTCTTACCATTGTTAAAAAAGACAAGTGCTTCTATATCAACAAAATGTCTCTCATATTTTTCTAAAAATAAAACACCTAGAAAAATCATGGGGTTGAAAATTCCTTCATAGGGACTTGTTAAAACCCTCTCAAGAAAGGCTGCTTTTATGAGTGGCAACTCACTGTTTCTTTGTTAGGAGCCTAAGTGTCATAGAGGGGCAGGGATGTAATTCATAACCGAATGCCAAAAGTGTAAGAGAGACTTATCCACTAGAACTCAAAGTAGGAAAAAATACTATACATTAATATGAGATAGTGGACATTATTTTTTAAGTCGACTGATTTTTTTTCCACGAAAGGTATAAAAATATGAAAAAAACTCATATTTTTCTCTTTAGTAATTAAAATTCTTTTCTTATTATAACCTAAGTTATTTTACTTAATAAAGTTAGATAAAAGCCCCCTTACTGAATGCTGCTAGCCAATGGTACTTTATTTAATGCTGTTTCTGTGGAATCTTTATAAATTGCACAATGACAAACTGGCTGGATGCAGATGTCACCTATACGGGTCAGATAATTCTGACAGTCTTTTCTTCTGACTGTTAGTGACTAAAAAGTCAAGACCTTGTACACCCATATTTATCAAAGCAGCTTCTATAATAGCAAAAAGGTAGAAACAATTAAAAACCCTGTCTGTGGAAGAATGGTTGAATAAAGCCTCATATGTATATACACAATAAGTTTGTGTATTCTTAAAAAATAATGAGCCTGTTAAGCACCTCATGATATGGACAACGTTGGAAGACATTTTGCATAGCAAAGTTTGTCAATCACATAGAAATACATATCTCATGACAGTATGATTACAAAGAAAAACATATCAAGAAGGAAATGGTTTTTATCGCTAAGGAAAAGAATTTGAAGACAATGGTAAGACCAGGGCCAAGGGGCGGTGGCAGTGGAAGGACAGAGAGGGGGAGGGGACGGCATGGATACCATCACTGCTCTGATGATACAGGCTGTACGACTACAGACACTGTGTCTCTCTTTGTATGTGTTACATTCAACTAATGAAAGCGCAAAATAATAATAAATTTTAAAAAATTTACATTAAAAATTAGTAAAAGGGAAAGAAGGGTTACAGTCTTGAAAATCTTTCAATTTCCTTACCCATCATATCCACACGCTGGTCTGGGTGGTTATAAAATGAAGAAAAGTAACATTAAAATGGCTGCAAGTACTTGGTGTGACACACTACCTGCTTTTCAAAACAAACAAATAAACACCCAAAAGCCTTGCTATCTAGTTAGTCAACAAAGATATTCTGAGATTTAGAAGAACGTCACTGCTGTTTGCTTGCTCATGGTTAACAGTTGTTTCCCAGGGTTACACTGAAACCTAAGTTAACAAAAAACTCCTGTGTACATTCCAAAGTAAAAGGTGTATATTCTTTGCACATCCTGATTTCAAACATGACACACCTGTGGAGTTCTTGTGTCCTCATTGGTACCTTCCAAATATGCTTTTCTTTCTTCCTGGAACTTAAAGTTAGTAAATTGACTGTACCAATTGAGAGGAAAATGCCTTGATTTCCGGTGATGATATTACAGAATACAGAGGGCGAAAACTAAGGCCTGGATTATAAAATATCTGATATTTTATAAGATTTTATGCCAAGAATGCTAGCATACTTTCTCAGGGAGTAAAGCAAGCCAGGAAGTGATGCTGGTCAGTGACCTGTGAGGGCAGCTGCCCAGCAGCACGGCGAAGGAAGGCCCTCAAGAAAATCACCCCTGTGTCAAATGAGAGCATGGCAAAAATGCTAAACACAACCTTTGAGAATGTTGGAAATTAGTTAAAAACTTGGAATAACATGAATAATATTTACCTGGGAAAAACAACTGAATTTCACTAAGAAGAGCAAATGTGTAACATTTTAATATGCTTTTGTCCCACTCTCCTATTCCCAGTTTAACAATCACTTCAAAAGCCAGCAGCCTAGAAGGTTCTTACTAGGGAATTTGGAAACAATGCCAAAGGATCAGAAGTTATAAAATGCAGCCTTGATGTTGACAAAACATAAGAGATAGCATAATAAACAGAAAAGGCACAACAACACAAACACTACTAGCCTTTGGTATGAGTTACACCTCGATTATAAGAATACAGAAATCCTCACAAATCAATCAGTAAGCAGCTTCATATTAAATGGTGAAGAGATTGAAGTTGTAAATAATTTCGTTATACTTGGATTTACAATAAACCCTTATGGAAGCTACAGTCAGGACACCAAGAGACCTCATGCCATGGGGGAGGGGTGGCTTGCTGCAAAAGTTCTTATTAGAGGTAAATAGTGAAGCTGCCATTTTGAGAACTAAATTGTACCTAAACCAAACCATGGTGATTTCGATTGTCCCCAGTACATGTGAAAGCTGGACAGTGAATGAAGGATACTTGGGAAGAACAGATCTCATCAGCAAGTATTTTAAGTCTTCCCCATGTCCCTCAAGCAAGGTTGTAATATCTGCATAACACAATAGTTAATAAGCTTTCCTTCAATCCTTCCATATTGAAGGCTGCCATCCTTAATCCCGAGGATGGCAGCCTTCAGTCTGGATGACGACTCAATGTAAAGAAGTCAAAATCCTAACCACTGGACCAACAGGTAACACCATAAGAAAGGAGCAAAGATTGAAGTTGTCAAAGATTTTTGTCTTGCTGGGGTCCACAATCAGTGCTCACAGAAGCAGCAGTCAGGAGATCAAAATACATGTTAGATTGGTCTCAAGCATAAGAACAATTGTGATGATGGCACAGGACCGGGCGTGTTTCATTCTCTTGTACATAAAGTTCCGTGAGTCAGAATCGACTCAATAGAACCTAATAAAAACAGCAGCAGTAAGAATCAATGACTTGAAGAGTTTGAAAAATTAAGTCTTTTGACTATACAGTGCCTGTGCATAAGAATGAACACATTTCTCTTGGGAAAGTACAGTCAGTGCACTCCTCAGAATCAAGTATAACTAGATTCTAACTAGATTTTGTCTCATATACTTTGGGTTTGATATAAAGAGTAACCATTTCCTAAAAAAAAGGATATTATGCTTAGTATAGTAGTCTGTCTGCAAACATTGGAACATCGTCAGAGATGGATTTACGTGGTGGATACGAAAACCTGCTCAACACAGGAACATTCCAAGGAAGGTGGTGCGCCAGGTTGTGTTTCCATCTGTTCTATGGCGGGTTGCTGTGGATTAGAACCAACTTAAAGGCACCAAACAACTTCAGCAGTCGTTGGAAAGGACACATAGACTTGAGGTTTCCAAAAGCCCAATAATCAGAAAACTGCCAGTGTTTGACTGAGCTGGTAACTTCCTTGAAAACACATACACGCACGAACACATTCAAATCGCTTGTATTATTTGACCTGACTTAGAGCTTGCCTGAAATGAATAATTCTACTCGGTTTTAGAGTATAATAGTGACCCCCAATCATATATAACTTAAAGACAACAATTACTACATCTTAAAAGAGACAAAGACAACTCAAAGCCGCAGATACATCATCACCATGAGGGAGGCTGCCAGTATTAGGTCAAAATGGCCTCCAAAGATTCACCAATAGGACAGTAGTTAAATAAGACATGAAATGAAGGAAACTCTCAAATCAGTACATCACAATTACAGATAGGACTACAGCAACAAGAACAGAACCATGATTCAGACAGGTAAATTCCATTAGATAAAAAAAAAACTTATGTTTGTTCCAGAACCTTCAAACAAGGCAGAAAGGGTGAGATTGATCGGTCATGACTTATAATTATCTTATTCCCCCTCACTGTCTCCAGGATGGTGACCTGTAACAAAGGCAAACCCAGGCAAGCCCTTAAGAGAGCCTGTCCCTCTCTGGGCTGGCCAGTGGTGGGTGGAGGTAATCCATTTCCAGAGGCCTTCTGCGTGTAGCAAGATTAGCCACATACTTGACTCACAATCAGAAAGGCTTCAGTGGAGGCTAAATCGATAGTGACTTTGAAAATGGCTTTCTACTGTCATTGCCACCCATGGCCCATTGCGAACTGGGATGCTCAGAATTTACACTTTAATACAATTCTAAGGCATTTGTTAAAAATAATTAGAGGCAAAATCTTAATATTATAACTGCCTGCAGATATCAGCAGGGGAAAACAAAAGATTGATCAATTATTTTAAGGAAATAGAATAAAATATTTAGAGGGACTTTACTCTGTACATGTCATTGGTGATTTTCAGGCTCTCATCTAATGAACTAAACTGTGCACATACGTGCTGAAAAGAACCAGAAAACCCTCATCTTTTACCCCTGGCTCCTCTGAAGCTTTGTACACATAGAAAGTAAAGATTAAGGCGGAGGTGTGAACTTTGATAAAACATTACGTATATGCTCCAAAACAGACACACAGGCATTACACAGAACCCCAAGAAGAGCCTGGAAGACCTATGAAAGACCTTAATTATTGTTTCCAACAATTAGATAATTAGTAAGTTAAAGGAGTGGAGACTTCAATTGTTATTCATACACTATATACACTAAAATTCATTTGAAAAGTCAATAAATAATTATCAACAATGAAAGCAATAGTAGCAATAAATTACCTACAAATAAGAGAAAATGTCATTTTTAGAGTTGCCATGCTGCATTATGAAAATATTTAGTTTTCAGTTAGATTTGAAGATGAATGTGTAAATTCATGATGCTGTTAAAGCTCTCTGGTTGGTTCTAAATCATAGCACCCTATGTATAAAAGAAGAAAACACCCCCTGATCCGCTCCATTCTGACAATTGTTCTTATGTTTGAGCCCATCATTGTAGCCATTCTCTCAGTTGTAATCCACACAGAAAATTATAATCCTTGAACTTCAAGCTGTCCTCAGTTTCCGCAAGCAAAGTTATGTCATCCGTATATTGCAGATCATTAATAAGCCTTCTTCTAATCTGATGCTATTTTCTTCTCTATCTAATCCAGATTTTCTGATCTCTGTCATCAAGAATGATAGCATGTGTTCCATGTTATTGTGGGCAGGGTTACATAGAAAAAAAATACCAGGAACACTCAAATCAGTTTAAGAAAGAACTTTATCAAGAAACCATCTCAGCACAGTCCAAATAAAGCCCAGAGGTCAAGTGATAGTAGTGCCATCTTCAGCCTCACATAGCCAAAGACCCATGATGCACAGAGATGAAGTGGGATTCAAAGAGCTCCCAGGTTGGGGGGTGTGTGCGAAGTCACGTGGATCTAACATTGGTGTAAGCATGGCTTGGTGCCAGGTCATTGGCATACATATGATCACCACTGGCGGTAAACACAGAGTTCTCACAACAAGGAACACAAAGGCCAAGAGAAAGAAGGAGGGTCCCCATTGTCTCTCTTACAAAAAGGTCACTCCGAAAGGAAGCATCATCAGGCTGTGAGCTGATTGATAGGTTGGGCTCCAACCTTACCTTTCCCTACAGATAGATACAAGCTGACATAAAATCCAACTGCCCACACAGGACCTCTTCTGAATCTGGCCTGAACTGCTGGAAGCTCCCTGTCAATGCACTACTGCAACCGTTGTTAGTTGATCATTAGCAAAAATTTTACTTGAATGTGATATCAATTATATTGTTTTATAATTTGCACATGGCCACCTTTCTTTGGAATATGTACCAATATCTACAGAATCAATAATGCTTCATCAGGATCATTAATGTTATTAATGTTATTATCAGAAATTTTAAAAAATGACAATAAAATAAATTTCAAAGAACAAAAAGCGACCTCTAATTTAGAAGGAAAAGAAATCCCACATTTAAGACACTAATCTTAATATCAAAATTTACAACAAAATTCCACCACTAAACAAATCAGTGTTCAATTAACATAAGAATTGATATATGCAGGAATGAAATAGACATAGTGCGATAGTTTGGGCTGACAAGAGAAATGAATCAAGAGACATTCATACGTGTATAAGAAAGAGCTTTATATCAGAGTAATTGTATATTAAGTAATTGTATTATATTCCGGAATGGTATATAGCATAGAGTCAAGCAGATCTTTTTCTATATATCAAATCAACACTTCTCCATTGTTTTCATCCATCTTACTCCCAAATTAAATTTTCACTTGTTAAAAGTTAAAAAAAGAAAGAAGAAAACATCCCAACCCATTCCAGATCAAGTCCATAAGTCTGATATTAGCCCATTTTTATGATGCCAGTCTATAATTTCCTCTTCAGACTCATGAGACAAATGAAATGGCACCAAATGCAGGAAGATCACAGGGCAGTGGGTGGAAACTTTTGTGGATCCAGTGGTGGTGGAAGCATCTCATCACTGGCATGGTCTCCACGTGGCTCCTCCACTTCCAGGGATCTGGCTCCATCAGCATAACTCCATGTGTCTTATCAACAAGAATGTCTCACAAAGAGAAGAGTGGGTATCTGGCCTCCAGTGTACTATTTTTCTCTTTTGTGCCTTGAAATCAGGTCATCAAGCTGTGACCTGATTGACAGGCTACACTCTACCTCTTCACAAGTTGACAGGAGAGTAAGTAACTGCCACACATGGCAAACCAGAAATAAATGTATATATTTTTGTAGAATTTATTTTTATTAGTGTTTTAAATCAAATGAGTTGGGATTGAGTACATTTTTATTTTAATAAGCGATGCTTGGAAAACTGGATATCCGAATACAAAAGAATGTACTGCAAACTGTACCTTAAAACTAACTAAAATTTCAATCCAGATAAATGTATGAGTGACAACCTTAAAACTTTTAGAAGGTATGAGAGTAGTTTTAATTTTGAGTAATATAGTGGTTATTTCTGTAGAGGCAGACTAGAGAAACAAATCCACAGAAACTCATATATATATATATATATATATATATATATATATATATATATATATATATAAGAGTTTGCTTGTTTTGGCTTTTTTACTCCTAGCCCTAAGAGAAAGAGTTTTATATAAAAGGTAAGTGTGCATTAAAAAAGCATCCCAACCCAGTCCGGTCCAAGCCCATAAGTTCAACATTAGCCCATTTGTTACATACCGATCCACAAAGTCCTCCTCAAATTCACAAAACACACTCAATAACGCTGAATAAGTGAGTGTGTAAACATCTCAGTCCTGGCAGGGGTCTCCACGTGACGTCTCCAGCACCCAGGCTGCATCAGTGTAGGTCCATGTGGCTTCCTTTCAGGGATGTCTTTCAGGAAGTGAGTCTTGCCAGCTCAGGCAGAGAACTAGCTAAGGCAGCCACACACTGGTCTGACCATCAGGGAATAAGAGGCCAGAAAACAAGCAAGGCAAGGCTCATGGACCCATTTATGTGCCTGCCCTTCAATAATCCCACATGTGTTGGCACAATAAGCCTTAACTATCACCGTGTTCTTATCCATATAGCAACTTAACCCAAACAAAAAAGACATTCACATTTGACATCATGAAATTTTAAGTTTTGTGCTTTAAAAGAAAATATGTTGAAAGTACAAAGGCAATCCACAGACGGAGCGAAAATATTTGCAAATCATATGCCCAGTAATAGACTTGCATCCCGGATATAATTGTTACTGCTCCAGGAACAGGGGCCCTGGTGGTAGAGTGTGTTATGCATCTAGTTGCTTACTAAAAGCTTATGAGTTAGAAACCACCTGTTTCTCTGAAGGAGTAAGAGGAGACTTTCTACTTTCCTTCAAGAGCAAGATCACAAAACTTTAAAAAATTTAAGAAAATCCCCCAAAATCCTGACTTACTGCCATTGAGGGTATGTCAACTCATAGTGACTGTGTAGGACAGGCTGGGACTGCCTGTGGTGGAGTTGCTGGGGGTTTCCAGCTGCTAACCTTGCAGATCCTCTCTCAAAGGGCAGTAGATTCTGTTCTACAGGATTGTTGTGAGTTAGAATCAACTCTATGGTAGTCAATTTTATTTTATTTTAGATTGTAGACAAATGCAAGTAACCCATTTTAAAACTGAACAAATGAATTGAATATATGCACACTTCTTTAAGGAAGATATAAAATTATGCTCAAAACCCTTAGTCATTACAGAAATAAAAATAAAATCCACAATCAGATATTTTTTTCTGAACTAGAGAAAAAGTACATGACAACAAGTAAAGTCGTTAGTGAAGTTGTGAAGATGTATTATCTCATAGCTTCTGTATTCTAAATTGGTACAGCAAATGTAGAAAAAGGGTTGGTAAGTTTTTAAAATATTCAGCATCGCTTTCTTTACTATTTGACCCAATAATTACACTAGTTATATGTACAAGAGAAATTAAATTAGTCATACAATAAGTTGCACGTAAGTCTTTATAATAGCATGATTCCTAATCGACAAGAATGAAAACCACATGAACCAACACATGAACGATTAACAAAATTCCTTCCATTCATACAATGGGATCTTTTTCTTCAGTAAATATGATGGAACTTGAAAGACTTGTGTTATGTGAAAGTGTAGGAATTATTTTATGATTCCATTTGTCTTAAACATATTTAACAGGTAAACTTGTAGACACGGAAGGTATATTTTTGGCAACTAGACAGTCCTGGGACATAAAAATGGTTAAAGTACTTGACTGCTACCCAAATAGGTTAGAAGTTTGCCTGCATTCAGAGGTGCTTCAGAAGAAAGGCCTATGTTCTATTGTCACAAAGGGCAGGTCTGATCCCTGGTTACATAAGGGAGAAGGGGAATCAGCTTCCCAAGGCCTCTTGCCACAAGGCAAAAGTCAGACATGCCTCCACCTACCATCTTTTTTTTACCTTATTTTGACAATAACCCTTCTTCACAAAATACTCTCCTTTTGTGGTGGATTGCACAGTACTTTGCAAGGTCCCCATAGAAGTAACAGACAATGCTTATTATTAAATGAATTTATTGGGAGAAGGTAACAGATTACCACAAGCCAGGATGAGAAAATGTAAAGTACGCAATCATTGGTCCACAGAAACACCTCTCCTTAGACAGCGGTCAAATCTCTCTCTAGTCTTCAACCTCTCAGCCATGTGATCCCTTGGCATCAATCTCAGTAGGCCAGGAAGTCAGCCCACTGCTGCGTCAGTTCACAGTCGAATTGTCTCTGTGCTATTCCTCTGTTCTGTCTCATGCTCTCCAAACCCCAGCCTCTGGTCTCAGCCTAGCTACTTTTTTCTGTCCGTAGTCTTTGTGACACAGTCTCTGATACCTCTGTTCTCAGCTTGGCCACTCCCAACAGAGATCAAGAAAGTACTTCAATGGTGGCTCTTCTTCCTGGATGCCTTGGGATTCTCTCTGTTCCTACTTTTAAGATGGTTCAGTTCATAGCCAGGGGAGCGACCTGTGCCCTATTTGCATAGTCCCACCCATCAGTTGGGCATGACTGAGACAGGGATGCAAGAGCCATATTAAGAAATTTTACTTTTGCACATCAGAGTGATCTACTTATGTAAACTCAGCCATTGAAACACTATAGATCACAGTTTTGATAGGACACATATGGAATTTTCTTGTATTTGAAATGACTTGGTTGTCAATGTATGTCCTAAAATAGTAGCAGAAGTTGTATAATTCTGTCAGCATACTAAACAAAACAATGAATTTTATACATTAAATGATGAGTTATATGATTTGTGGATTTTGTTTCAGTAGCACGTTTATAAACAAGGAGCCTTGTTACCATAGTGGTGACACATTGAGCTGCAAAACACAGACAGCTTCGTGGGAAAAAGCTGAAGATTTCTCTCCCCAAAGATAAAAAATACATAAATATTGTTTTAAAATTGGATATAACCAACCTGCTCCAAGATTCTTTATGTAAGCGACCATATCTTCCATAATTTCCACCATTTCTGTCACTGTAAAATATTCCAAAATACCTTTCAAATGCTAATAATTTTATGAATCTACTATTATTTATCAGCGCATTCATTTAAGTAATTGGAGAAATAGTGATAAGCAAAACAAAACAGAAAGAATAATAATCCTGGAAACTCACAGGCGCAGTTCTCCCTTGTCTTTTAGGATCACTGTGAGTTGGAATAGACTTGATGGCAGTGAATTTGATTTTTTGATTAGGTCATAAATAAAATAAATCAACAATTCATCAGCTACTAAATCATATTTTTATAGTATGCCTAAGGAATTCTCCAAGAAATATTCACACACATACTTGTACACAAAATGCAAACAAAGTTTAATCCTCTGGAAACATTTTGGGTTTATCAGTTTAATTTCAATATCAGATGAATTCCAATGATGACTAATGAGATTCAATGACATGCCGTCATCATTTAAAAATAATTTCAATTTCAATCTGACAGCCTAGGAGACGCATAATTTTAAAATATTTAAATGAAGCTTAAACTATTATACAAAACATTGTAATTGCTTTTCTTCACTAGTTTTAAAACAACATGAATTGGAAATTCTTAGATATTATATATGTGCATGTGTGCGTGTGTGTGTGTGTGTGTGTCTACTTCTTTTTTTCTTTCTTTCCACTTCCATAACAAGCTCTGATTTTTTTTCGTCTGGTACTTCATGCTTACTCTTCAAGGGACGTGTTGTATGTGTAGGCAGCTGGAGTATATTTCAATGTTATCAACACTTTCTCAGTGTGTGACCCGAGGCATGGTACTAACTCTAATATACCCCACCTCCCTCAGCTAAGAAAACGAATAGAGCTGGTAGCTATATAATAGGTTCGTTCTAAGGATTAAAAAGAAAGTAATAAAAATGTTTGGCTTCTACTGGTCACTTAATAAAATGTTAGTCTCAAGTAGACTGAAGACACTCATACATATGTAAGAGAGAGATTTTTTATCAAAGAGTAATTGTATATTAAGTAAACATCCCAGGCTAGTCCAGCTCAAGTTCATAAGCCCTATATTACTCCATAAGTCCAATACTAGTCTATACATTCCTTTACAGACCCATGCAACACATGTCATGATGCCGAATTTAGGAAGATCACAGGCTGGTGTGTGAAAAGTCTTGTGGATCCAGAGGTGGTCGAAGCATCTGTTCTGACACAGCTCTTCATGTGACTTATCCAGCTCTCTAAGTGTGTCCTATACAGTAAGGTGAAGCAGAGAGAGGGAGGTTGTCCTACTAGGAGCCATTTATCTTATTTGCCTTTCAATCAAGCTGTGACCTGATTGCAGCTAACCTCCACCCCTTCACTCTTAATACCCTCAAGTTGACAAGAGATTATGTAACTACCACATAAGGTTAATATGTAGGGTTAATGGTAGTTCAGTGGTAGAATTCACATCTTCCATGTAGGATACTCAAGTTCAATTCTACGCTAATGCACTGAATACACAGCTACCACACCTCTATCTGTGGAGGTATATGTATTACTATAATACTGAAAAAAATTCAGGAAAACTTCCGACTGACCCATGCTAGTAAGAAAGGCCAGGTTATTTATTTTTGTTTGTGATCCTGTAGATCATGATGTTCTAATCTATGACTATTCATGGAGAAGGGGCATAAATGGGCAGCATATCATTCCATTGTGTATGAGGTCTCCGTGATTTGGGGACCAACATAATGGCAGCTAAAAAACAATAACAAGAAAATTGTTTAAGAAAGTGTAAATCGTTCAATTCATATTTTCTATAAAATTACTTGAGCCTTAATAAAGTTAACAAAAATATGTAGGAGCATATTTTGAGGTATTTTAGGAATTAATCTAAACTCTTAAAATGATTCATTTAATGTAATATAAAACTGAATATCCAAATTTAGAAAAATGCAACTATCTTATTTTACCCCTTTGGTTATAATAAGGCTTGAGTATGCATTTCATATGAAAACAAGATAAAACAAACAAACAAAACATCACCATCAAGTCAATTTTGATCCATAGTCACACAAGATAGAGGGTTTCTGAGACTAATTATTTTTCTTTAGTTTTTAACATTGTATTAATTCTTTTGGTAATGTTTACACTACCAATTAAATTATCATTAATAACTTCTGTACATACCGTTTTGTGATTTTAGTTTCATTTTTCCATAATGGCTCAGCATTCTCTTTCTTTATATTTTGGTTGTCTTGTTTCCATTAATTTACCTTCCTAGTCCTCCACATACCCACCTCCCCCACCTTTGTTCAAGGGCAAGTATATGACAATTTAGGGGAATAAAAGACTTATCACACATCCACTCATCCACTGCCACGGAGTCAATGCCCACTCATGGAGACCCTATAGGACACAGGGTCCTATAGGTTCTGAAACTACCTCAGTATGGGAGTAGAGAGACCCACCAATCTCCCAAGGAGCTGCTGTTGGTTGCAAACTGGGAAACTTGAGTTTAGCAGTCTCAGGAACGCAGGCAGAGCCCCTGTACCACTAGGGCTCCGTACAGGACTCAGGAGTTTCATTTCTCTTATGTCAACCGCTCATTTGGTTTGAAACCCAAGTTGAAAGGGCATCCTAGGGTTATAGTCTTGGGGGTTCCTCTAGTCCTTTAGTAGGATGGTTCATTTCTTTGTCAATTTGGCAACTCTGGAATTGTCAGTGGTGTCCTACTTAGCAACTACTAATTCACCGTAGTCTGATGTTAAACAATGTAATCACAGACAATCGAGTATAAACCTGTGCAATGGCCTTACTTAGATCACAACCCTGGTGGAATTGACTAAAAATGATGTTTCTTTGTGGGGGTGTGGTCTGTTTCCAATGTAAGTGGGAAGGGAGGTCTTTGACTAGTATGCCATGGCTTTTTTTTTTAAGTTTGGCTTTTCCTTTTGCTGTGTAGATATCCTCATTGATATCCTGCTAGTTGGTATCAACATGTCATCCTCATCATCTTCAGCTGCTCATTTGCCTGGGATTGCTCATCTTCATCTGCATCGTCCTCACTTTCATCTCCATCATCTTCCCACCATCACTTTCTTCCTCCTCCTTTTCCTCCCTCCTTCTTCCTCTTCATCCATATCATTTTAGCCTCTTGTGAATGCATTTTCCACCTCTTACACAATCTCCGTCTCCTTTAAGTTCTTGGTGGTTATCTCAGAGCTGGTGTTCACACGTCTGATATGGTGGAGCATGTCATATGATCCGATACATCAAATCACACGGAAAGCATGAGTTGGGGGGCTCTGGCAAGAGAGCTGCCAGAATCTGCTGCAGACAAGAAGGATGGCTACTGTAAGCTGAACTGGGAACTTGGAATGTAATATGGCTTTAGAGAGCATCTAGTGAGTGCTCATGGGTTAAGATCCTAGTACCTATTCACCAACCTAGGTTGTAGAACCTGTCTTTGTGAACTATCTTATGCCAATAACCTGATGTCCCCAAGGCTATGGTCTTGATCTCTTAGGTCTGAGAGATTAGAAATCTATGTGGAAGAGGCTGATGGGTTTGAAATTTGGACCTTATGTTTATCAGCCCACTGCATAACCTATGTGACCTCTAAGAATTAATGTGTTTCAATTGTGTCACCGACAATGAGTATTGAAGTACCATGGACGGCAAACAGGACAAACTGTTCTGCCTTGTACTAACTCTAATATACCCCACCCCCCTCAGCTGAGAAAATGAATAGTGCTCCTAAGAGGCAAGCATGGTTGGACTTCATCTTACATGTTTTGGACATGTTGTCAGGAGAGACCAGTCTCTGGAGAAGACAAGCACGCTTGCTAGAGTAGAGAGACATCGAAAAGAGGAAGGTCCTCTGGAGATGGACTGAAGCTATGGCTGCAACAATGACCTGACATGGAAACAATTGTGCGGATGGCACGTATTTCGTCCTGTTGCATACAAGGTCGCTGTGAATCACAATGGACTCCACTGCACGGAACAACCACCACCACCACAATGTGTTATTCAAACTCAGAAATAATCTGAGTGGAAATCAAGCTAGTACTAACAACAACAGCAACAAAAGACTATGAAACATATACTAGACTACCAAGTGGAAGAAATATGCCCTCCTCTTCTCCTAAAGGCCCGTGCTAGTGGACCATCTGTGAGAAATAATGATAATTCATGCCACCTCTGATGATGATCCCCCAGGACATGTACAGCGAGATCAAAACCAGTCAGGAAGCAAACCTGAGAAGGTGCCTAAGCTCTTTCCCTGCCTGGGATGTCTCCTTTGCTTTGTTTCCTACATTCGTACTGCAAGCATTTACCTTGTATTTTTATAAATTATATCGTATTCATCATGCTATCAGCATTCTAAACTGTTTATCAAATATAGAGAGATTTGTTTTATTCTGCGGGGACACTATCTCTTGAGGACAGGAACCGTGGATATCTCGATCACCATTTTATAAGTTAAGCCTATTGTAATGCTTAGCATTTGACAGCTTAACACAATTAATTGTCTTATTGACGAATAAATAGATTTGGAGAGTGCTATAACGTAATTCATATACTTCTAAAAGAGCATACAAATTGTTTGCTCAATGATTTAAACCAAACCAAACAATGATACGCTGTTTATCATAATAGTAAAAAATAATAATCTATTATTTGGAAATTTGATGCTGGTCCTGAGAAAACAGTTCAGAGTATAAAAGATATCATTAACACACAAGCTCCTTTCTACCCCTCCTCACGGCCTTCCCAGGAGTACACCAATCTAACTACCTTTGGATGCATTGCTTGCATCTACTATAAGTTCATGTGCATTTATGAGTATTTCAAAAGACATTCTATGCATGTGAAAGATTCTTTGTCCATAAACCTATAGAGAACCACACAAAGTTCATATCCTTACTAACATTTGGACACTGTTTTAACAGTAATTACATATTTATATAATTGTATATGATTATATACAATTTAAACAATACTTTATTAATACTTTATCATTTTACTGAATGGATGTAAAATAATTAATAAAGCAAAATCAATTTAATAAACTTACCTGCTTCTTAAAAGCTAAAATTCTTAGTTATAATATTTAATTAATAGCTAAATTAAAACAAATATTAAAATAATATACTTATATTATTCTTTGAAATAAATTCCATGATAGGATGCATAGTATCCTGTTATATGTCACAATTAAGTAACCTGAAGTATTGTACTTTGTGCTTTTTAAGTTTTTTCTTATAATTTGATGAATTCTTTCATTATGCAAAAAAATATTTTCCACAATGTAATAATTTCTGCTGTGCATACTTTCAGAATAGCTGACTAACAATGTCAAACATATCTGGGAATTTTCAACTGAAGGATAGTTTTTGTTTTGTTTTCTTTTTTTTTGTCCTTTCTGGATTTTGCAATCCATGGATGCTCACAATTCAACTTGTTTATACCAAATAATTATTCTTTCTTTCCTGATTAAAGCATCTTATTCCTTAATTTTGACCAAAATATGTTATGTTTTAAATGGGTTCACAGAGAACCAAATGCCTCAAGCTGTGAAGAAAATAAAAATAAGCATATCGCTCACCAATTTTAGCTCTGATGGAAGGGAAAAGGTCAGAGGAAATGGAAAACATGAATCCAGCACATTTCCAGGCAGAAATTTATATAAGATTGTGTGAAGTCTCTTGTTGCACTTATAAATGGAAAATGTGTTTTAGCTTCACACAATTCTGAGTAGAAGCCACAAAGTACAGATAAACCTAGGAACAAATATATGTTTGTTACCTTTAGTCCACTTGTATATAAACTGGTGTTATTTATAAAAGCATGTACTTGTTTGAAAATAGACGTATTGAGTTCAGCCAGTGTATTAACTGTGATTTAAATGAAAAAAAATCTTTCGATAACAAATAAATGTGTTATAATGTGTGAAAGACTAACTAGGCTTACATTATTAAAGCAGTGATATTGAAATCAGCATGCATAATGGAATCTTATCATTGCTCAATACATTAAAATAAGTCAAACTAGTTTATTTGTTATAAGGAAAGCTGAACCTTTATTAAGCTTTCACTGTATGGCTAAATTTATTATTTTCTGTTACGTAGTACCCTTTTTTCCTGTTATTAAAAAGAAAAGTATAATTTAACTTAAGTAGTTCTATTAAAATATTGCTTTTTAAATAGTTACAATTCTATTCTGAGCTTCGAAAAATCTGAAACACTAATTTTAAATTAGTCCTTCAGTTTCAAAAAGAAAATTTTAGCCAATATTGTCACACCTTTGAGTTACGTAACAACTTATCTAAGCAAATTATTCTCCTTACTTTGGCAGTTAAGTAATATTGTAATTTAACAATTATGTACTTCTATAGTTATTTTCCAAAATATGATATAGTATATGATATAGTATAATCACTTCCATGGAGTGGTCTGATGTAATCAACTAATTGGCAGTGGTAGATTTGTAAATAGTTCTAGAAAGTATGCAGTCATCTCTTGTCAATGGATGGCAGTAGGTCATCATCCAGTTTCTAGGACCTCCATAGAGGACAAAGGTAAAAGAAAATTCCTCAGGGGTCGAAACTTGGATGAAATTAAAAACATGAAATGTTTAAAGGTAGCAATGATATTCAGTGATCTTATCATGTTCTCCATCATACTAAAGCAGTTGGTTTGATAGAACAATAGAGTCATTTTCTAAAGACAAAATCATGGTGTCATGAAGGTGTTAAGTTCTAGCAGGTTAGGAGACCGTATAGGCTCTGAACCAGTATCCTATATATAGTACTGCTTCTTCTATTACAAGGGGTCATGGGTCCAGGAATCAAAGTATGATACTTATTATACTTAAAATGAGTCAAAAGGTCGATCAAATTATAGTAGGTCAAATTATAACCTAGCTGTATTTGCATTAACCCATTTTCCAGTCACTCTGCATGACAGTAAAAGGCTAGTCACATCCCTGGTCCATATGGCTAGTGGGGATTACTGGAGGATCAATCCATGTGTTTCTCCTCTTCCCTTTTTTTTAAAAAAACTAAGACAACTTTAGTTACATTATGAAAATGGGTGTATTCTTTAAGAGATTTAAATCCCCAAATGCACTTAGTTTGCTTCTAAAACCATTTATTTTCACCTGACAGTTGAGGGAATATAGCAAGGTCTAAAGTTTCAATGAAATGACCAGAAACTGCTGAAAGTAACACAGCAGTTTCAGAAGCAAATAAACAAACAACAACACAAACCTAAAGAGTTTTTTGGAAGGAAGATAAAAATAAGACTCGTTCCAAGTAGACAAGTGAATATCCTAGTTACCACAGGTTATACCTGTCATTGCGCATGGCTACTTTCTTATATAACTTGGTTGTTCTCAATTTACAACAATAGTTTCTGAAAATGTGTTGTACTTAAAAAGATTTCCATTTGACAGTATATTTTTAGTTGACATGGAATAAACATAAAAGGACAACTCTTAATTTTTTAGAAGTGAAAATATTATATTATTCATTTTTATTATTTAGATATGTAAAAAAATCACTTGATATACTATAAAGAGAAGTATGGTCTTTGGAACTTATTACTTTGAATCAGATTAAAAACATAGCCAGTTCTAACTCAACATGTAATTTATATGAATTAACTTATAAATATACTAGACAGCATAAAATATGTAATTTATATGGATTAACTTATAAATATACTAGACAGCATAAAACTTGACTCTAATTGCTATTTTATGTGAATAATCATTTTAGACATAAACTTCTTTCAGTAACTACAGGAATCCCAGAGGCAAAGAGAGAAAAAAAAGTATGAAATGAGCATTTTCACTCCATATGAAGAGAATCTGATCGATATTTGTGTCCTTCACCAAAAGATGAGAGTTAGAAATTAATCAAGAGAGAGTTTATAGAAACAAAATAAGTGGAAGAGAATAAGCAGTAAAAATCTAGGAGATTTGGAGGAATTGAATCAGAAATAAAAAACACAGAAGGTAGTAGTCAACAGAAAAAGAACTAATTGAGTGCAAAAATAAATATCTCTTAAACTGCGCTCATCACAGTAAAGTCGAAAAGGGAAATATAACTATCCTCTCATGGTGGGGACCTGGAGAAATGCAGAAGACTGTCTTCTGGTCTCCTGGTATTGCCTGTTACTTCTGGCAAACATTCAAAACTACAAATTCTCTTCAATGTTATTCCAAAGTGTGTAGGTCATTACGAGGGAACATCATGCCTACAGCTACCCTTTTAATTTCCTGCATTCCTGGGGGCTTGACTGTAGAACCACCTGCAAAAAGGAGAGAGTACCTTTAAAATGACTTTGCAAAGAGCACCCACAACTGAGCCCCATCTATTTCAAAACGTAAGGCATTCATATTTTGCATTCATAGCTAAGTATTGAAAGGATTTTCCCTATGCATGCCTACGTAATACCGTGTGCACTTATATAGTCACGCTAGCTGTCCTGTTTGCCATCTCCCTCCCTTTGGTGATGGCCTCTTATCAAGAGGTGGGATAGTGACTTGGTCTATGTCATCCTTATGGTCAGTTGCTGGTGGAGTAGACTACTATGATCCACAGGCTTTTGTTGGATGATTTTCAGCAGTAGTTCCCATCCTGGTTTTTCATAGTCTGGCAGCTTTGTTTGCATCCGTTTATTATCATAGTGACACACAAGGATCTGATGATCGATGGGTGGGGATTGTACATGAGGTAAACTGACTGGGAATTACACCAGGTTACGTGCATGGAAGGAGATAATGCTACCACTAAACTATTGCTGAATCCCTATATTTTTTTACATTAGGTTTATATCTTGACACTCTTTGTGTATATGAAGTAGTCTGCCTTTATTTGTCACAAGATTTGGATTAAAATAAACTTCCATCAAGTTTATTTAAATTCAGCCTGTAGGAGAGTACAAAACTCCTCCTTTGGGTTTCTGAGATTGTAAATATTTATGGTAGCAGACACATTAACATGTCTCCTATGGAGTGGCTGGTGAGGTTGAACACTGATTTTGCAGTTAGTAGCCCAGTGCTTAAACCACTGTGCCAATTCAGACTGCACAAACTAAGGGAGAATATCCCTACCATCATCATCCCATTTCATCTTCTTTTTCTTTCATGTGTGAGGTTCAGAATGAGGTTTCATGAAGGAAAGAGAAATCTAGTTTTGAAAGTACATTTCAAGGATCTCTATATTTAAACTATAACACAGGAAATAGATTTTATATATTTTCTGTTACTATTTTTTAAATTTTGATTAATAAAAAGTCATTTTATTTAATATTTTTTTCTGCTGAAACAGTGAATATTGGGCTCTGTGTTGTTCCCTTCTTCTTTTGCTTTCCATCTTCCTCGTGTGATCACACATTTTCAAATGATATATATATATATTAGTATAATATAATAATACATATAAATGACTTAAGCTCCAGGAATATGAAGTTAAATACAACTATTGATTTGCAAATTGGAATTCAGTTCCAATATAGATGACAGCTCTTATATAATTCATTGCGGGACATAATTCCTTAATATGAACTTCTTACTTGTTGCTGCCGAGGCATTTTGAATGCCGGGCACACTATCTGCTGTGGAATGCGTTTCACGGAGATTAGATGGGCTTGCATAAGCATGTAACTGGAAGTAGATAGAAACACAGACTCTTATTATCCACAGGCGCGAAAAGCAACCCCCAACCCGGAAAAAATGAGAAAGAAAGCAAGACTCACAGCCATTAACTGAATTCTGACTCATATCAACCCAAAAAGACAGTGTAGAATTGCCCAGTGGAATTATGAGGTTGTTACTTTTGTAAATCATTTTATTGGGGCCTCCTACAACTCTTATCATGATCCATACATAAATCCCTTGTGTCAAGTACATTTGTATATTTGTTACCATCATCATTTTCAAAACATTTTCTATCTACTCGAGTCCTCAAAATCAGCTCCTCATTTTCCCCTGCCTCCTCCACCCTCTCTCCTTGAACCCTTGATAATTTATAAATTATTTTTTCATGTCTTACACTGACAAATGTCTCCCTTTACCCACTTTTCATTGTGATCATTGTGATTGGTTCCCCGTCTCTCCCCCACCTATCCCTTGCCCTCCTGGTATCGCCTTCCCATCATTAGTTCTGAGGTGATTATCTGTCTTGGATTCCCTGGGTTTCCAGTCCTATCTGTACCTGTGAACATGCTCTAGTCTAGCCATATTTGTAAGGTAGAATAGGCGTAATGACAGTGGGGAGAGGAAGTATTAAAGAACTAGAGAAAAGTTGTATATTTCATCATTGCTACACTTTACCCTGACTGGCTCGTTTCCTCCCTGTGACCCTCCTGTAAGGGGATATCCAGTTGCCCACAGATGGGTTTTGGGTCTCCACTCCACACTCCTTCTCATTCACAAATGATATGATTTTTTGGTTTTTTGATGCCTGATACCTGATCCTATTGACAACTTGTGATCGCACAGGCTGGTGTGCTTCTTCCATGTGGGTTTTGTTGCTTCTGAGATAGATGGCCACTTGTTTATCTTCAAGCCTTTAACACCTCAAACGCTATACCTTTTGATAGTAGGGCACCATCAGCTTTCTTTACCACATTTGCTTATGCCCTCCCCACAGAAGAATTCACTTCAGAGGACAGCGCTGAAGCTCCAGCTCATGAAGAGGAACATGTCTGATCAGAACAGTAGTAAATGAAGCGGGAGGAAGAGAGAGTGGAGTACATCTTGAACCACTGAGCCCCGAGGACAATATTCCTGCTCAGAGCAGCCAATGCTTAGAGAGGGCCATAGGGCCGGTTTCACTAGCATACATGATGTCCCTCACTGACTCATAACACTAGTGTGTGGGGGGGGTAAGAGGGGGGAAGGACACTGGAGACACAGTGTGGGAATTGTGCCTGATCTGATCCCACCACACCAAGGCAAAACACTAAGAGCTTGCAACAGAACAGCAAAGAGAGCAGAGCAATGAAGTCCCCAGGGAATATTAAAAAGAGTATTTGGGGCCAGGGTTTTGTTCCCCATCAGAATCTACTGGAAAACATTCCTAAAGATCAACAAACAGACCTTGTACTATTTATAGGCTTTTCTCTTTTTCTGTCTTGCTTTTGTTGTTGTTGTTTGTCTTGTTTTACTTTGTTGCTTTGTTTTGCTTTGTCTTGTTTTTGTGCATATTATTATCTCTGCAGGTCTATCTAGATAGGCAGGATAAAAAATCGGGAGGAGAAAACAGTGGGACCGATGGTTCCAGGGAGGGACATAGGAGAGTGGGAGGGAGACAGGGGAAAGAAAGTGGGTATTAACAAACTCAGGGATGAAGGAACAACAAGTGATCTAAAATCGATGGCGAGGAGGGTGTAGGAGACCTGGTAGGGCTTGATCAAGAGCAATGTAACTGAGGTGAATTACTGAAACTCAAATGAAGGCTGAATATGATAGTGGGATAAGAGGAAAGAAAAAGGAAATAGAGGAAAGAACTAGGAGGCAAAGGGCATTTAAAGAGGTCTAAATACAGGCATATACACATGCAAATATATTTATATATGACAATGGGGAAATAATTTTGTATATATATTTATCGGTTTAGTATTAAGGTAGCAGGTGGACATTGGGACTCTACTCAAGTACTCCCTCAATGAAAGAACACTTTATTCTATTAAGTTCACCATCCATGATGCTCACCTTCCCAACAATATCACTGAAGATAAAATGGGTGCATAAGCAAATGAGATTGTTACTTTTCACTGGAGTAGAAAACCTTGTATTTCTCCTGGAGAGAGGCAGGTGGTTTCAAACTGCTGACCTAGTGGTTTACAACTACCTGTAACCCAATGTTAGTATATATGACTTCAAACCATCCTTTCTCTCCTTTCTGTAAGACATATGTTCATATTTCTTAATTTCTGTGCTTTCTAGATATATTCTCCATTTTTAAGGAATGTTTTGTTCCTCCTTCCATTTCCTACAATGGACTCAGGCACTTACTTCTATCAAGTAGACTACTGTGTGTCAGAAGGAAGATAATCATAATCTATTGTGGACCAAAACCAACAAAATTTTAAAAAATCAATGGATGAGTCTATTGATACATTTTGAAAGAGATCTCATCCAAATATGTTTTCTATCTACTAGTATATTTGGATCTCAAACTCAACTCAACTAGTAACCCACTGTATCAGCTTCTTCCCACAATTCAAAATTTTCTTGCAGAAAAAGACAATTATATTTTTCATAATTCTGGAAACTCTTTAAAGTAAAACATGAGACCTTTCTATTTGAATTGGTTCCATTATTACTTTTATTCTATTAATCTGAGATCCAGTAATACCTTGTCTAAATTTCAAAGAAAAAAGAGAGTGAGATTCCCTAGTAAAAAGCACCTCTCCCCGTGGATTTTCTCTCTGGGTGTTACCTTTCAGTGCTGCATTATCTCATGTGAAAATGCAGGCTCTTTTAATATGTTACTGAATCAAATGATATATTGCAACAGCAATGAAGTCAATTTAAAATTACATTTTTGCACATGCTTACTTTGACACTTGTTATTTGCTGATGTTGTTTATGTGCCTTTATGTTGGTTCCTATATACAGTGACCCTCTATATAAAGAAGCAGAACCGCCTGGTCCTGCGCCATCATCACCACTGTTATATTGAGCCATGGATGCAGCCCTGTGCTCACCTTCCTTTATTGCGTTCCTGCTTCTTTACCAACCATAAAGACCTTCTCCAGAAACCAGTCTCTCCTGACAACATGGGAAAAGGGTGTGAGAGAAGTCTCAACATCCTTGTCTCTAAGGAGCATTTGGGCTGTGCTTCTTCCAAGACAGATGTGTGTGTCCTTTTGTCAGTCACTTAGTACTTTAGTATTGAAATAGTATTTAATATTCTTTTTCAGAACCATTATCCAAATTCATCAATTCTTCTTCAGTCTTTCTGACTCACTTGTCCACATGATTTATGGGAGTAGACTGCCCAATGTTTCTCCTGAAGAGCTTCTGGTGGTTTCAAACTGCTAACCTTGTAGTCAGCAGCCCATCGCATCACCACCACGATAGCATTGGGTTAACTCACACCCCTTATCTAGGTGAACCTTATTTAAGTAGCTAATATCTGGCTTTGTTTATTCAGGACATTTAACTGACAAAGCTAAAATTAATCGAGACTAAATGGATCCAAAATATGTACAAGTAAATCTGAACTTTTGTTGAATATTTAAACAAAGTGTACACATTCACAAATGAACTTCGAATATTGAAGTAAATTTGTAGTGTTAAATGAAAACCTTAGTCATATGAAATGACACCACAAGTCAATTCCAAATCATAGTAACCCCATAGGTCAGAGTGGAATGATCTCATAGGGCTTCCAGTGCTGTCAGTCTCTAAAGATGAAGCCAGTCATCTTCCTCCTGGTCTCCAGAGGGGCAAAATATCTTATTTGAGTATTACCATTAGAACAGGATTAGAATACATTGTCAGCAAGAAAAAAGTGAATGCTTTAATGTTTTTAATCTCAATAATTTATACTTGAATTTGATATTTTACAGTGAATACCTACAATAAAGTTTTTAAATTATGTCATTTGCTTATAAACCCAAATGAGGAACCCAAAACTTGGCTTTAAGCATTTCTTTTGCTCCCTTCTCTTTGTGGTTAATTGTGACCTACATAAATTCCCTGAAATGAGTCAGGTTCCTTCCAAAAGCTTACTATTCCAAGTACTTCATATAGGCTGAAAAATACTTGTTCTTAGCTCATTTCCACTGCCAGTGTTCTTGGTTATATAAAAGAAAAGGATTTTTTTTGAGTGTGCCAGTAATAATATATTTGCTGTAAAGGTTACATTGCAATTTCATCAGGTTCAATAAAGGGAATGAAATTGTTCATATTATTACTCTTTCTCTGAAAAACATGTAAAACTTTATGTAGACTATAGTTACATATAACATCCAACACAGGTTTAGAACAATTTCTCAGTTTCATTCACCAACTTAGTATACTGGGTTTATAATAATGAAAATAAAAGGTAAAATCCTTCAATGCTAACACAACACAGCCATAGCCTCATTTGTTCGTCCTTTCTGAAATGGAGGTGCCAAGTTGACACAGATGGTAATAATAACAAGACCCGTCCTGGGCACTGCCAACTGCGTCATCCTGAACAATTTCAACACACCTCATCTGAAACATAACTGTAATTCCTGCCCCATGCTGTACTGTGCTGCAGTGCCACACATCTTTTAAAAATATTAAGGAAGCCATTCGGAGAGCATTATTGGAAAATACGAGAGGGCAAATATTCTGGTGAAGCAAATAATGAGTTTTCATACTTCCCAGCAGTTACCTAAATCCCAGTTGTGTTCAAAGACTTTAGGAAGTGAGAGGGGAATACAGCGTTAGTAGTGGGGTTGGCGGTTGAATAGGGACGGCAGTAGTGGGATGGAAATGAACTCTTCTTGAGCTAGTAATTCAGTGTAATCTCCTTATACTTTTATCTGCAACATTTTAACACATATAAATTTGCCATCCTGGTCATTAATTGTCATTACATCAGCTCTAACTCAGAGCAACCTGAAATATTATCAAGGTTTGCACCATGTTCATGGTTGTTGGTATGTTTGAATCCACTGCTGCTTCTATTATGTCACTTCTCCTTGCATATTTCTTTCATTTTTATGGACCCTCTATTTTACCAAATATGATGTCTTCTAGCAGGTGGTTTTTCCTAGACATGTCCAAAGTTAGAAGCTTCACCATTCTCAGTTTATAAAGCATTAAGATTGTATTTTTTTCTAAGAGATTTTTCAATTCTTTGGTAGACTGAGTCAGTATACTCCATATTCTTTTGGTGAGAGATCCTGGTATTACAAATAAAAATATCTCTTGGAAAAAACATGTATGTAAAGCCCTGTATGGATTCCCATCCAGACTGTATCCACTTGAAAAGGCCTAAATGGCTACATAAAATTCTATTCCTGCTTCGTCTCATTTCTGCTAGGCTGTGTTTTCTAGAGAAACAAATGCAATGACACTCATATGTATAAGAAAGGGCTTTATATCAAGAAATAATTATATATTAAGCAAGTATTGCAGCCCAGTCCAACTCACATCTATGTCTTATATACAAGTCCGTAAATCTCTGTTCTGATTCAAGTAGCCGTAAGCGATGATGCAAAGTGCAGGAAGCTCACAGACCAGGGGTGCAGCGCCATGTGGATCCACGGTCAGTGGAAACACTGAAGGGACTGCCTGCTCTTCGGGTAACTGACAGAGTCCCAGCAAGCAGGGAGTGGAAGAGCTAGAGAGGAGGACATTCCCAGTTTTCCTGGTTATAAGGTCCCACCTCCTAGGAGGCGTCCTCAGTCTGTGACCTGACTGACTGGTTGGATTCCACCCCTACACTTAGCATCGAATTACCACATTACTTCACATATGATCAATGATAGCAAGCCATTGTTGTACTTTAACTATCTTTAGAAAAATTAATTTGAGTGTCAATTACCTGTTGTATTTCTAGAACTTATTTTATTTTCACTAAAACCGTATGCTATTTGCTATTGTCACGTTCATCCTGACCCAGGGCGATCACGTGTGTACAGGGTAGAAGAGCCTGTCAGGTTTCCAAGGCGATGAGTGTAGGTGCAGTTGCGAGACTTGCCTTCCAAGGGGCCTCTGGGTGGGTTTGATAACTTTGTTTAGTACTTACGTGTTTAACCATTTTAGCCTTTACTAGAAACCCCGGTGTCACAGTGACTTATAAAAGCACCAAGTTCACTGACATACAGTCCGTGCTGACTCATAGAAACCCCCTACAGATTTCCAAGAGACTGTAACTGCTTTTCTCCCAAGGAGCTGCTGGTGGAAGCTTTGAACTAGCAATCATGCTTATCACAACCCAACACATACCCAAACGCACCACCAGGGCTCCTTCCTTGGGCTGTAAACCATAGGGTAACATCTCAAGACCACCGGAAAGTACAGTTGTGAAGTATGGTTTGCTGGTTGTACTTCTAAGGCAGATTTGCTTATTCTTTTGACAATGTATAACTATAGTTTAATTAAATTAATTAATATCCATTTTCATTATTATATCCAATATCATTTATATCCAGTATCAGTTATTAATGAAAAGCTAGGCTGCAGAGTTCTTGTTAAAAAGGAACATATTACTCTGTTCACATATATACTGTGTGACTATCAACTTGTTTAACTCACAGCCATACTATGAAATTAAGCAATTATTCAATATGTAAATGAGCATACTCAAGTGTATAGAAGGATATTGCAAATATTTCAGTGTTTAATGATTAGGGTTTTGTTTATCTGAAGTACATGAAAACCTAATGGGGATATGTATCAAGTGTATCAATGACCACAAATAATATAGAAAATATTTAAGTTGGACAACCAAAGTAGAGTACAACAATGTTCTGACAGGCTAAAATAATTGAACTATTCCAACAAAAAAATGCTACATAAAGGTACTGTGTTTCCAAAATAAATTTTAAGTTACTAGAGAGGGGCAGGAACTCATGGGTGGCACAATCAGTTGAGCAATGGATCACTAACTGAAAGTTTGGTGGCTCTGACCACATAGAGACACCTCAGAAGAAAGACCTGGCAAACTGCTTCTGAAAGAGCACAACCTTGAAAACTTCATAAAGCACTTGTCCTGTGTGGACCTGGGAACACAATGAGCTAAGAGAAGCTGGTTAGTTGGTTATTGTGTTGTATATGTTACAGGGCTTGAATAAAGTAGCATCAGGCTGCATGACAAAGAACAAACATTTATATAACTTTAATAATATGATTTTTTTTCATTTTATTGGAGCTTATACAACTCTCATCACAATACATACATAGATCAATTGTGTAAATCACACTTATACATTCATGGCCCTCATCATTCTCAACATTCGCTTTCCGCTTGGGTTCCTGCAATCAGCTCCTCATTTTCCTTTTTCCCATTCCCCTCCTCTCCCCCTCCTTCATGAATCCTTAATAATTTATAAATTATTATTTTATCTTATCTTACACTACCCGACATCTCCCTTCACTGACTTTTCTGTTGTCTATCCCCCAGAGAAGAGGTTATACGTAGATTCTTGTGATCGGTTCCCCCTTTCAATCCCCCCTTCTGTCCTGGTATCACCCCTCTCCCCGCTGGTCCTGAGGGGTTTATTGCTTTTACAGAAAAAAATACTGAGAATTATTAATAATCTGCAATGCGCAGGTGGCATAACCTTGTCTGCTGAAAGTAAGGAGGACTTGAAGTACTTGCTATTGAAGATCAAGGACTGAAATTCTTCAGTATGGATTACAACTCAATGTGAAGAAGGCCAAGAACCTCTCAAGCGGACCAATAGGTAACATTATGATGAATACAGGAAATGGGTGAAGTTATCAAGGATTTCATCTTGCTTGGATCCACAATGAATGCTCATAGAAGCCGCAGTCAAGAGATAAAGGACACATTGCATTAGGCACGTGTGTGGCACAAGAATTCTTTGCAATGTTGAAAAGCACGATGTTACTTTGAGGACTATGTTGCACCTGAATCTAGTCATGGCATTTCTTTTTTTCTTTGAACATTTTCTTTTTCCGTCTTTATTAAAAGTGTAGAGAAGGCTTCTTTTGTCATTGTTCTTTTTAAAAAACATAACTTTACTGGGGACTCTTACAGCCGTTAAAGCATTCTATACAGGAACTCTTTCATGCACATTTGCATGTATGTTGCCATTATAATTATCTAAACATTTACTTTCTATTTGAGCCCTTGGTAGAAGCTCCTCTTTTCCCCCTTCCTTCCCGCCTCCCACCCTCGTGATCCTCATGACCATTGCTAACTTATAAATTGTTATTGTGGCAGGTCTCACACCTACACTGTCTCCTTACAACCACATTTCTGCATTCATTCCCCTGGGGGTTGGAGTGGGGATTATGTGTCTACCATTACAAATGATCATTGTCTTCTTCCTCCCCTCCTCACCTCACCTTCTCCCTACCCTTCTGGTGTCGCTACTCCCAATTCTGTTACTGAGGGGTTTATCTGACCTGAATTCTGTGTGCTGAGAGCTTCTATCTGTTCCAGTGTACATGCTCCGGTCTACATAGAACTGAAAGGCAGGGCTGGGGTCATGATAGTGGGGAAGGGGTGACGATTCCTCAAAGAAGCCGAGGAATATGGTGTGTTTCATTGGTGCTATACTGCACCCTGGTTGATTCATCGCTTCCTTGTGACTCTTCTGTGAGGGGATGTCCTATTGTCTACACAAGGGTTTTGAGTATTTGCTCAAGCCCCCCTCATTCTCAATAATATGCTTTTGTTTGTGTGTGTGTTTTGGTACTTCTGGTGCCTGTTACCTGTTTCTGTAGACACGTCATGATCACACAGGCTGGTGTGAGTCTTCCATGTGGGCTTGTGACTTCTCTGCTAGATGGCCGCTTGTTTAACTTCAAGCCTTTAAGACCCAAGAGTATATCTTTTAATAGCTGGGCAACATTAGCTTTCTTCACCACGTTTGGTTATGCATATACTGGCTTCAGCGATCATGTTGGGAATATGAGCATCACAGAATGCCAGGTTCATAGAACAAAATATTCTTGCATCGAGGGAGGGCTTGAGCAGAGGTCCAAAGTCTATTTACTTCCTCAATGGATTGTCATATAAATATAAGTACCTAGGCCAATACCTCTATTTGCATGAATTAATATATTTACATAAGTGCACACCTATGTTTATACCTGTATCCATGGCTTTGCTTCCTAGATTTTTCCTGTTTCTTTTACCTTCCTCCTGCCCCACCATCACACTCACCCTTCTTCTGCCTTTTATTAATTACTCTCAACTAGATTGCTGATTCTCCAACACAATTGGAATCTCTATGTATTCTTCATTGTTGCTTTTAATTCCCTGTGTATGGTGTTGTTTTCTCACCACTCTTTCCCTGCCTCCTCCTTCCCCCAGGTCCCTCCACAACCATCAGTCCTGTTGCTTTCTCCTCAGGCTGGCTTCCCAAGCCATGACATTTTCAATCATAAACATATGAAAGTAGGATATGGAATAAAGAAGATCAAAGAAGAATTGACACTTATATTATGGTGCTGGTGCAGACTACTGAAAGTACCATGTAATGCCCAAAGAACGAACAAAACTGCCTGGGAAGTAGTACAGCTAGAATGCTCAGAGGCGAGGAGAAAACGATCTAATCTTGCATGCTTTGAACATGTTGTCAGGATCTCTCCAGTTCTTGGTGAAGAAAATTATGCTTGGTACAGGGACAGAAGAAAGAGGAAAGATCTCGACAAGATGGATTGGTACAGTTGCTTCAGAAATGGTCTCAAACATAATCACCATTGAGAGAATGGTGTAGGACAGCGCAGTGTTTCCTTCTGTTGTGTGTAGGGTCACTATGAGTCTGAGATGGCTTGATCACACCTAATAACAACACAACAACAAATAGGAAATTATGACCCATACAATCCATCTATGATACTAAAAATATCATTTAGAGCTGTAAATATAGAAAATATAGGCCTTCTGTATTATTTTCAGAAGAAATAATTTCCATGGGCCAAGGTAATGAATCCAGGAGATGGAGTACATTTCAAAGATCTGACTCTACAGTAGGTATGGTTCCAGAAGACATGTAAAGGGATGCTATATAGATAGTGATTTCACGTATTCTCTATGGCTTCTAGGATACTGTTTGTGGTAGTTAAATAATCTGTTGTCAGGTTGAGACTTACAAGTGTAGGGGTGGAGTTGAGTCTGTCAATCAGGTCACAGCTGATGACTTCATTTGGAGGTGCTAAGAAGATAAATAGCTCACTGGGGATGGGACTCACGCTCACTCCCGGTGAGACATTCCTGTTGAGAAGACACATGGAGCTATGCTAGAACCCTGGAGCTGAAGGAACCACGTGGAGACCCCTTCCAGCACCAAGATGCTTATATTGCCACTGGATCCACAATACTTTCCTCTCCCTTGTCTGTGAGCTTCCTGCATTTGGTGTCATTGCATGTGTTGCATGCATCTGAAAAGGAATTTATAGATTGGTATCAGACATATGGGCTAATATTAGACTTATGGACTTGATTTTATATACAATCATTCTTGTATATAAAACTCTTTCTTATACACAAAAGAGTGTCCATGAATTTGTTTCTCTAGTCAAAGCAGGACTAACACACTATTTATCTAAGACAATGGACTGAAATTGTTGGTGACAGGTGCCATAGAATTAGTTTTGACTCATGTATAATCTTAGGTACAATAGAGTGAAACACTACCCGTCAGTTCTGTGTCATTCTCACCATTGCAACAGTCAAGCTTATTAGTACAGCCACTGTGTCAATCCACTTGCTTAATGGCTTTCTTCTTTTCATTGGCCATCTACTTTACGAAGCATGATGTCCTTTTACGGGGAAGGGTCTCTCCTTAACATCATGTCAAAGTGCATGAGAAGTCTTGCAATCCTCTTTTCCATGAAACATTCTGATTGTACTTCCAAATTACATATATTTGTTCTTTTGATACGCGATGTTTCTTTAACTATTCTTCACCAGTGCAATCATTCAAAGCTATGGCTTCTGCTTTTACATCAATATACAACATTCTCATTCACATGGGGAGGTTAAGAATACCATGGCTCTTGTCAGGTGCAACTTAGTCCTCAAAATGACATTCTCACTCTTTAACACTTTAAAGATGATTTGTGCAACACATGTGCAAAGTCAAATTATATCATGTGACTTCATTATCGCTGCTTTCATGAGCATAGATTATGGATCCAAGAGAGATAAAATTCTTGACAACATCAATCATTTCTCTATTTATTGTGATGCCACCTACTTATTGGTAAAGTTTCAGGATTTGTTGTTGATTTTCTTTACATTGAAAGCACGAGTGTTTGAGTATTCTTATATATTGGAAGCAAAGGTAATGAGACTTTGCCTCACATATTTTGGACATATTATCAAAAAGAACAGTCTCTGGAAAAGGACAGCATGCTGAGTAAAGTAGAAGGGCAGCAAAACAGAGGGAGACACTCAATGAGATGGTATGACGCAGTGACTGCAAGAGTGGTCTCAAACCTAAGAACAATTGTGAAGCTGGTGCAGTATTTCATTGTTTTGCTCAGGATTGCTATGAGTCCAAACTGACAATAACACACACACACACACACACACATTATAAAGAGAACTGATCGTTGCATAAATCACCTTATAATTTGAACACAATAGGATATATGGACTGGGTAGCTCCTGAAGGAGATGGTTTTAATAACAGCATATGGAGAGGCTGAGCTGTCAGTTGCAAAGGGCTGCCTCATAGAAACACACAGCTGAAAATCCGGAGCAAGCAGACTATTGTCTTCATGGCAAGTGGGCATGGGAGTACGTGAATTTTCAAAATGAATTCCTTAGTGTAACGGTCTTTGAAAAGAGCCAAAGTGGACTTCTCATTATTAAAACCTTGTTTTCACGTGTGCTTTCAGAAGCAGAGAACCCTTAGAACTTCCTGGTTATAAGGTTCCTTGGTGACATCATGATCGCTGATCCTGCCCTCCAAACTGACATGGTAATTTCACTTCCAGGAAATAGCATTAGATTGATAAATCATTTGTTTGTCATCTGTTGTTTTCTCAGGTTTGGATTTCCTTTGATCTTGGGTGAGCTCAAACTAATTTGTAATACGATGCAAACAATTCTCTGCTTCTCCATCTTTAATCAGGAATGGCCTTGACAATTTTAATTAGAAGCATAGGGACAATTCTGTGTTAACTTGAGGCAAAGGACATGCAATGCTGCCATGTCAGAATGAGTTAGAGTCCAGGGTGAATAGCAAGGCAATTTGAAATATCATGTGGCTCTATTTTCTTTGGAAAAAGGAATCAAGTTTTGCTTTACTCAAGTTTAAGTTATAGGAGGACCTCCTTTCTTTTTTGTTTCATTTTATTTCTTTCTTACTGTTTCTTCATCCTCCAATATTTCTACACATGCTCCCAAATGGCACAGTAAGCCACTAGCATTTTCTCAGAAAGGAATTTTCATTATCAAAATTCTTTCAATCAAATCGCAGAGTTAAGCTTATACCCTTCTCAAAGCGATATTAAATCTATGTGGCATGGTTCAGTGTCTTTTGCTCTTCAGTTGTTACCATTGTTCAGTGCCATTGAGTTGGATCGAACTGATAGCAGGCCTGTGCACAACAGAACAAACCTCCATTTCGTGCCATGCTCATGGTTGTTTTTATGTTAGAACTCCTTGTGACAGTCACCGAATCAACCCAACGGTTGAGGAGCTTCCTTGCTATTTGTTGCTCCTCTATTTTGCCAGGAATGGTGGTGTTCTCCAGGAGCTGATCTCTCCTGACAACATGCCCAAAGTACATGAGTTGAAGTCCTGACATTCTAGTCTCCAAGGAGCATTCTTGCTGTACTGCTTCCAAGACAGATTTGGATCTTCAGTAGGAATCATGATATGTACAATTTGGGAATGATCTTTCATGAAGCCACGGCCATTTATTTGCACTATTTTATCCCCATGTATCAGGAATGCTCCAGTAAGAATGGGCAGCTAGTATTTTGATTAAACAATATACAAGATAACAGATTTCAAAAGCTTCACCAATAGACTCAAATTGTGGATACATATTTCCAAAATCAGTAGATCACATCACACCACATCACAAATGCATAGTGTTTGAATACAAATAAAGAGGGGTGAATTTGTTTTGTTTTCTCAGTTATTAATTTTCTTCAGGGTTTCTTTCTCACTTTCTTCCAAATTATGCTTAAGCAGAGAAACCAAACTTTTTTTTTTTCTCTTTGTGTACAATGATTCTCTTTCCCTGAACAGGAAGGAAACTTGGCTAAAAGATATTGACATTCTTGTTCCAAAATTATCCAGTGGAAATAGATAAATTGAATGGAAAGTTAACACATTATTTATTACACATTGTGCAAAAAGGAATGCAGATAGCTCCTTCATGCGTCTTCTCCATTTTGATGACTCTCTTCCTTCTGTTCAGAGATTTACTTTTACTGAATGTTCTTTGGTCTGGGGAGCAGTCACAAAATTGCTCAGAGCTTAGAGCCTTCTACTCACTCCTCTGCTCTTAATTTCTTTTGTAAACATATTTGGAGTTTACTTTTATCCTCATCTGTTTTATAAAAGGTTTGAAATTTTCTATAATTGAGTATATATAATTCTGACTCTAAATATAACTAACAGGTTTTTGGGCATCATTCTTTATGTTGCAATGCTTTTTTAAAAAAAATAGAATTAAGGTTTTTTCTTCTTAAGAACTGTTTCCTTCTCCTTTCGGTGTGAACATTTTTAGAGTGGTTTGTACAATATACATATATAACTCCATTCAATAAAAATATATTATGCACAAAAATATATTATGCACATAAGTCACAATTATAACTCAGTAGGTCACTAGGAGGCCAGATTTATTCAACCTGATTAATAATTTACAAATAATACAGACATTTGTTTTGTCCTAGTACAGGCAGTAAGGGTTTACTTGCTTCTCTGATTTATAGTCCCTCTGGAATCCTTCTATCAGTATGTGCCCTGATGTTATCTTTCTTTACTAATTAATCAGAGGTATGGGCTTTTGATTTTCAATTTCTCTCAAGTGTCAGTGGAACAGCCTCTGCATTTCAATCTTTCATATATGGGTGCTAAGAAATTGCCACCAACAAAGCTCAACTAGCCAGGGCACCAGTCAAAATCTCACAGGTAAAATTGTATAATTTTTACCGAGATACATGGTAGGCACCTAATGGGTCCCTATATACTTTTGCATGCATTTGAATTAACAAAACAGTGGGGTTATCTCTTCTCATTTTTAAACTAGATACGTATTTTGACTGAGTGAACAAATATAAATCCTGAAGAGAAAAGTAGAAGAAAACATGTTTTTATTTGTAAAATCAAGTTTACAAGCATGTATTTTAGGACAATATCTTTTCAGTCCTTTAGAACTGTCATGAAGGCATCTCTGTAGACATTCCTGGATCCTTTAAGCGAGGACCAGCACAGCTGCGCTCCGGCGGGTATCTCGGGCACATGCTGTACCGTGAGGCACATCATTCCACTGTTAAATTGATTGCACTTGTTAGAGCCCTTCCTCCCTTGTCTTCCATGATGTATTAACCACAAAATAACATGAAGACTTCTATTATGTCACACATGCCTCACCTGAAAGATTTCTCTCCAAGATGGATGAGGTACAAAGGCAATGGGGAAACCTCCCTAACTGTAAGACACATAATGTTGTATAGGTCATAGAGACCAGAGAACTTCCTCACCTAGGGAAGAGTAAAAGACACATTATGAGCAGAAAACACTTGATTTTTTTACATTTGTTCCCCTGAAACACACTGTAGCTACAATGTGATATAGAAAATTGTATTTACCAGTACTTTCCCCCCTGAAACTGGGTAGTCTTTCTGGCTGGCAAAAGGCAACATGAGTTGGCAAAAGAGATATTACTTGAAGTAGTTTCCTACAAAGTGAATGTACACTTTTTTTTTCTTAGTCAGTGTGATGTGCAAGTTCATCGCTGGAACTCAGCAGAGGAATTTGAGTGTAGTTAGCAGCTATTCTTCACACTTTCTATGCGTTATAAGCTTGAAATGTGGCCTTTATTCCAAATAAATACAAAGAAAATGTTTCAAGAAGATAAGAAAGACCAGTAAGTTACTGATCAACTGAGGACAGAACAGTCATCTGACCCAGCATGTTGTGGTGGTGCTGATGTGCTGTCCTTTGGTTTTACTCATCACCCTACGTGCACCAGAACAGAACACTGCCGGGTCCTGTACCATTCTACAGTTAAGCCATTGCTGTAGCCACCGTGCCAACCCATTTTGTTGAGAGTCCTCTCTTTTTGCTGCTTTTCTACTTTACCAAGCATGATGTACTTCTCCAGAGACTAGGAGTATTCTCCAGGGACTAGCTTCCAAGGAGCATTCTTGCCGTACTTTTCCAAGGTAAATTCATTGGGTCTTTCAGCAGCAAATGATGCCTTCAATATTCTTGGCAAACACCATAAACAACCAAATGCTAGTTTCTGTGATCCACTAATCCATCCTGTACACCTGGACTACAAAGAGGACATTGTTCCATAGAGTTTCCTTTGCAGCAGCAGTCTATTGCTGTTTATTCTGAAGTTCGTATCTAGTAGCGGAGCATTGCAAGAGCTTCTGTCATCCAGATTCAGTCTCAGTTTAGATGTGCCTGTGTACTAAGAGCCTGAGGCTAGAAAAGCGGATTTCCCCACCAATCTTACCCTTTCTCCCCAGAGTTAACAACACAAAACAAAACAGAAAATGTCCTTGACCCGTGCTTTATCTTGTTCAAGTACTCCTTGCTGCTACCCTCATTGAGAGTCAACCTCTAATTGGATGTAGTTATAAGATTCCCAAAGCCAAGGGAGTTTTATGCCTCCTATTGGCCAAGGAGAAACTTTCTTCTGTGCTTTTTACCGTAATGAATCTTTAATAGGATGGGGATTTGGAACTTCTGTAATAAAGAAGCATCTTTATTACAGGGGTGGATTTACAACCACCCCTGCTTAAATTTTCTTCAGGCCTGCAACAACATTTCCTCTAGTGTCCTTACCAACCCCCACATTATCTCAATTACTACAGAGATCCATAAAAACCGTTTATGAGAGAGGGTCTGGGATACCGCTTCTTCTGTCTTACATGCTAGCTCATACTTAACAAACAAAACAAACCCACTGCTATTGAGTCCATTCTGATACCTAGAAACCCAGTAGAACAGATTGGAAGGACCCCATAAGGTTCCCCAGGTTGTAAATATTTATGGAGGTTTGTGGCTAGTAGCTCAGTGCTTAACCCACTACTCCACTAGGGCCCTTGGGCTGACTCTTAATCCTTTTCATAATCCATCCAATAAAGCAGCTTGTATTTGCAGCTGTTCAGTAACCTCTTATTACTTCAATGATTTGAATAGGGTGGACCATTTCATGGGGCATAGCTCTTATTATCCAGCCATGTTCCTAATTGAAATTCAGGTTACTAGACTGGATGGCAACCTCAGCCTTCTGACAAACTCAATGACAGATAAAATTTTGCAGTTTATCTGGCTTTATGTCACAGTTCAAAACCAACAGACATCTAAAAAAACCAAAAATCTTCCTCCCCCTTCATCAGCACCCATGTGCTCCAATCAGATATGTCCCTCTCCTGGAGCTGCAGAGTCAATGCTATCTTTTGAAATAAATTTTTCTTGGGGGAGGGACAACCCCATTATTAGACATGATGCCCCTCACTGACCCATACCACTACAGAGGAAAACACCAGAGACACAGTGAGGGAATTGCACCCAATCTGATCCTGCCACACCGAGGCAAAACACTGAAGGGTGCAACAGAGCAGCAAGGGAACAGAGCGGCAAGGTGCCCAGGGAATGCTGACGGTGGACTTTAGGGACAGGGCGTGGAGCCCCAACAGACTAGACTGGAAATCACTACTAAAGGTCAACAAACAATCCTTAGACTAACTACAAGCTTTTCTTTCTTGTCGTGTTTCATTTTGTCATTGTTTTGTTGTTGTTGTTTTGTTGTATATTGTTGCTTGGTTTTGCTCTGTCTTGTTTTTGTGCATGTTATTATCTCCGCAGGTCTGTCTAAATAAGATAGGCTGGATGAACAATATGGAGGAGAAAACAATGGGACAAACAGTTCTGGGGGGCATGGGAGAGGGAGAGGTGGGGGGAAAGGAAGTGGTGTTAACAAACCCATGGACTAGAGAACCAGTGATCCAAATTGGTGGTGAGGAGGGTGTGGGAGGCCTGGTAGGGCATGATCAAGGATAATGTAACCAAGAGGAATTGCTGAAACCCTGGTGGGGACTGAACATGATAGTGGAATAGGAGGAAGGTCAAGGAAAATAGAGGCAAAGGGAGCTGGGAGGCAAAGCGTATTTATAGAGGTCTAGATAAATACAAGTATATATGCAAATATATTTATATATGAGGATGAGGGAATAGATCTATGTGCATATATTTATAGGTTTAATATTAAGGAAGCAGAAAGATGTTGGGCCTCCACTCATGTACTCCCTCATGGCAAGAATACTTTCTTGTATTAAATTGGCATTCTTTGATGCTCACCTTCCCAACACAATTGCTGAAGACCAATCAGGAGAAAAGCAAATGTGGTGAAGAAAGCTGATGGTGCCCAGCTATCAAAGGAGATAACATCTGGGATCTTAAAGGCTTGAAGGTAAACAGGCAGCAATCTAGCTCAGAAGCAATAAAGCCCACATGGAAGAAGCACACCAGCCTGTGTGATCATGAGGTCCCTCAGGTATCAGGCATCAAAGAACAAAAAATCATATCATTGTGTGCTCACCTCCATGATACAATCACTGAAGATGACAGGGTGCATAAGCAAATGTGACGAAGAAAGCTGATGGTGCCTGGCTATCAAAAGATATAGTGTCTGGGGTCTTAAAGGCTTGAAGCTAAACAAGTGGCCATCTAGCTCAAAAGCAACAAAGCCCACATGGAAGAAGCACACCAGCGTGTGCGATCATGAGGTGTTTAAGGGATCGGGTATCAGGCATCATCGGAACAAAAAAATCTTTCCATACTGAATAAGGGGGTGAGTGCAGAATGAAGTCCCAAAGCCCATTTGTAGGCCAATGGAGATCCCCTTGCAGAGGGGTCTCAAGGAAGAGATGAGCCAGACATGGTGCTATGTAGCAAGGATGAAAAATACAACTTTCCTCTACTTCCTAAATGCTTCCTCCTCTCCTGCCCACACACACACACACACATACACACTATCATGACCCCAATTCTACCTTGCAAGTTTGGCTAGATCAGAGGTTGTACACTGGTACAGATAGGGACCAGAAACATAGGGAATCTAGGGTGGATGATCCCTTCAGGACCAGTAGTGTGAGTGGCGATACTGGGAGAGTGGAAGCAGGGTGGGTTGGAGAGGGGAACAGATTACAAGGATCAACATATAACCTTCTCCCTTGGGGATGGGCAACAGAAAAGTGAGTGAAGGGAGACATCAGACAGGGCAAGATATGACAAAATAATAATATATAAATTATCAAGGGGTCATGAGAGAGAGGGGAGCGGGGAAGGAGGGGAAAAATGAGGAACTAATGCCAGGGGCTTAGGTGGAGAGCAAATGTTTTGAGGATGATGAGGGCAATGAATGTATAAATGTGCTTTACATAACTGGTGTATGTATGGATTGTGATAAGAGTTTTATGAGTCCCTAATAAAACAATTAAAAAAACAAACCAAAAAAAAAAAACAACCAAACTTATTGTCATCAAGCCAATTCTGACTTATAGCAACTGGAAGCAGTGCCTTAGTTTGGGCCTTTGATTTGCTGTCCCCAACCTAACTTTTTACATCTGAATCAAGGAAGAAATCTCCTCTTGGTTTATTTCTAAGCACGTGATCTAAAGATTAATGAATCTATAGGCACCCAGAGGAGCCCTGCTGTCATAGAGGATACACGTTGGACAGCGATCTGCAAGCTGGGGGTTTTTTATCTGACATTCTGTGGGAGACAAACTGGTTTTCTACTCCAGTTAATAGGTACAGACCTAGAAAATTATAGGGGCAGTTGGATATTGTCCTATAGGGGGGCTATGAATTGGCATGACTTGGTAAAGTGAGTTTGAGTTTGGTGTGCTTTTTTTTTTTTTTTTTGGAGTGGGCTGTGGGGCAGGGATGAAACTGCTTACTGCAAGGTTGGAGGTTCAAACCCACCTGTTGCTCAGCAGGGTAAAGACTGTCTGCTCCAACCAAGATTGAAGTTTCAGATACCAAAAATTGGAGTTCTCTTTTTCTATAAAAGTTGGAATGAACTTGGTATCAGTGAGTTTGTTTATTCAAAAATAGAAAAATAAGCTTTTTATCATCAGGTGCTAATAAAGAATAGGTTGAGAGGAGGCAGATTGAGAGGAGGCTCACAGAAATAAATTAAACATAAAGTTGTAGTACTTTCCCGCACACATCCCTGGGTTTTTGATTATAAGATTGGATATAGAGTCATCATTTTTCTTAATATTCCATAGAAATCCTTAACATTTTCAGTAATTTATCCCTAAAAATTTTCAATAAACTTATAACAAATCACTTTTAAGGGAAATAATAGTTGCATTTAGGATCCAAATATCTATAATATTAAAATATACAAGTTTTACTTTAGGAATTGTCAGTCAACAGCTCATTTGAATTGATGCTCATACTGGTAAGGCTCGGTTTTCTTTATTTTATAGACTCTGAACATATAAAATCATCAAATTCTAAATTATTATAGAGAGTTTTATTTATAGCCACTGGAATGTAGTTAGTGCATAGTAGGAGAGGAGAAAAAGTAGTCTAATAGGTTTATAAACAATTTTAGGAATGTACAAAGAAGTAGGATAATCTCAGCAATTTAAACTTGGTTCAAAAAATTTAATTTACTTAGAAATATGTATAAGAATTTCTGCTTAAGCCACTCACTGATATTTCATCATTGAGCTCAAAGTGAATCTTCTAATATCCCTATGAAGCAGGAAAATGTTTTATCATCATTTTAGCAGATATGTCATCTAAACAATTAAGTTATAATTATAATTTATTTTAGAGTACAATTAAGCATAATTTTAATCATTTTTAAATTTTTCACTGTAGATTATACAGATTATAAAATATGAGTCATTTCAATAACACTTATAACGTACTAAAATGCACAATCTTTTTATACTGTCACTATTGGAAATTAGCTAACATCTCAAGACAATAAGCACATGGGAAATGAGTCACTGTATGGAAATTATAAAATTATAGTTATGCACACATTCCTTAATATTTAATAACCTTCATCTCAGAAAAACACACCAGACATCTAGCCATCATCTTATATACTTTTCAAATATATTGCTAACTTTACTCTCAGATATAAAATTTCTTTATGAACACACAGTTGATTCTTTGTCCATGAAATTGTGGAGTACTTCAAAAATGCAGTCTAATGTTTTAGAAAATGTCAAACTGATGTCTTTTCTTTATTTTCTTTGCTATGTTTGTTTGGTTTTTAAACATAACAGAACACAATATCTTTTGGACAGCTACACTGCTTATTTTGAAACAGTGCTGAGATGAGAAATAATCCCTCGGACTGTTTCTCCAAAGTCCTTTGCTTATTGGAAACTGCATGGATGGTACGCAATGTGTATAACCCCTTCAATTCTCCACATTTTATTTCCAGAATAGAAAAATAGCAAACTTTAATTGTCATAAAGGAAACACTTCTCTCTGAGCTTCCTTCTCTAGGGCCTACTATTGATGTTAGGACTTTTAATGAATCATTCATGGGCTCCTTTTAATATCTCTGTGCCTGCAGCAAAAGGTTCCTTGTCCTCGGGTTGGACTATGGGGCATAGTAGTACAGGAAGTATGGGATTTAATATGCTCAAATTCTGCACACTAATAGCAAGGTCAGTAGTTCAAATCCACCAGCTGCTCCACTGGAGAAAGTTAAGACTTTTTGCTCCCATAAAGATTTATAACCTCAGAAATGCACAGGGCAAATTCTACTCTGCTCCATAGGGGTGCTATGGATTGATATTGTTTCAATGGCAGTGAATGAGTGAGAAGTTGGCTTAAATTAGCACAAAAAATTGCAACAAAAGTAAGTTGTCCAAGAAATATTATTGTATGTTTTCCATTGTTGTTTGTCATTTTTATTATATTTGCTAGCGATTTCCAAAATTTTTAAGTCATGATATTTAAACTAAAATATTTATTGTATTCTATCACAAAATAAACTTAAACCACATATAGCAAAGAAAAAAATTGGAGTCAATTGCAACTCATAGAAATCCTTTAGGGAAGTGGTTCTCAACCTATGGGTCACGACACCTTTGGGAGTCAAAAGACCCTTTTACAGGGGTGATGGTAGCAATGAAAAATAATCTTATGATTGGGGGCTCACCACAATATGAGGAACTGTATGAAAGACTTGGCGCATTACGAAGGTTGAGTATCAATGCTCTAAGAGATCGTGATATTACCTCCTTTGGGTTTCCAATGATACAAGTCTTTTAAGGGAAAGAAATTCTCATATTTTTCTTGTGGAGCCCCTGGTGGAGTCAAAATTCTGAACTAGGGTTTAGCAGTCCAACTCCTAACTCACTCTACAACCAAGAATCCTAAAGTCTGTATCACTATATTAGCTCTAGAAGACAGTAAAAACCTTCTGTCTTGAACATTTATTTTTATAAATAAGGATTCATAGCCTAGGTTAAATCTGGGTAAGAGCAAAACCCAGGAGTATACAACTTTAGTCCAGAGAATGTTCTAAATGTTCACAAGTTAGTGTTCTAAGATCTAGCAGACACTAAACAAATGCTGGTGCAGATACGGTGAGTAATACACAAATGCACATCCTGTTTTTATTTTTTTCTTCATTGTGTGCCACACACCTGATGTGAAATCCCTGCAGGTCAGAGGAATAGACTATGAAAGCTCTACTAAGTCCCAAATTCTCTATAGAGCACTTTAATTATTTAATCTGTTTAAGCTTTAAGGCCGTGCTTAAAATGATTACCCCCACATGTGGAAGAATAATGCTTATTTAGACAGAAAAGAGTATACTGATAGATGTTTGTATATTTTAAGTGAGTCAGTTCTAGCTGGGGTAGTGTTTGATTTAGGATTACTAGTGACTAAGAAAGAAAAGAATCTTGCCTCTATGAAATTATTTCAATTTTATTCAAGCTTTCGTGTAAAAGTATTTACACACAGATGGTTTATCTGTAGTTAGCCATAAGTGGCTAGATCATCTCAGGGCTGCTATTAGTAATGGAAAAATGCAAATCTTTGGTTGTCAGTTGACAGAGAGATGAAAGAAGTATGTATTGCTCCATAAACCTTGAGGAGACAACTCAGTTCCAAATTCAAGTGTATCTGGCTTACAACAAAGCAAGTCCTCTATTTTATGTTGGATCAAACCAAAAGTTTTGAAAGCAAGCCGTGTTAAGCTTATGTTTTATAAGCATTTTTTAATGTGATATATATATATATATATATATATTTAGATTTTAACCTTTAACCAGGCTCACAGGAAAAACAGAGTTTATTTGAAAGTTTGCAGAAACTTAACACTAAATGCATGTTTTCAACTCCATGACCTGTCTAGTCAGCAGTGAACTCCTTCCCAGTGTTTATTATCTGTATTGTCATTTATTATCTCTGATTACCCTGTGGATGTTTTAATTTTCATAAACATGCTTTGGGTCCAAAGGAGATTCCAAGTGTCTTCGGATCAGGGACTGGCTGCTTTATTTCCGTGGATTGTCTTTGGTGCCTCTGCAAATCCTGGAAGGAGGCCAACGTTGGCAAGTTCAACCTTGGAGATGTTCGACAACTGAGGTAACACTGTCATTTTTTTGTTTCCAGTTAATAATACATCAGCCACTTTAATCACATTTTCCATTTCAAAAATATTGATAATGTTGACGTAGTCATGTTGTGTTCAGCCACCATATTGGCAAAGCGACTACCTGATTCACATTCTGCAATGATTTCCTTATTAAACCGCATTGTGGTTCTCACAGTTTTCCTCCTAGCTTTACTGCTGGTATCATTCCCTCTGTTGGAGCCTTGGTTAATTTATTCAAATAAAGCACACAGAAAGGCATAATTACAAATGTTTTAACACACTAACCAATCAATATATGTTGTCTGAGAGAGTGGAGTTCATTTCTTTGTGTCCTTGGTGAGAGACCACTCCTGACTCACACTCCCAGTCCATATAGATTTTTTTCAAGTCAGAAATTTGATTCAACACTCAAGAAAAGATATGCATACTGAGAAGAATTTTTTGAATTTTGCTGCTGGAATAATTCAAGGTTTATCCTTGTAGCCGTTTGATAACTGAGGTATCACTGTAATTCTTTTGACATTTAGGTGGTGCAGTTTCTAATTATTTAAATAGCTTGAAAATGGCAGTTTAGGTAAATGTTAAAATAATTTGCATTTCCATAAGCTCAATATAATTCCTTGTAAATGGGAAAAATACTTTGACCTTTTAATCAGAAAATATGTACTAATTTGAAAACCATGTAACCCAGAAAATGGTACCTACTTCAAGATGTTTGAAATGCATAGTAATTATAAAAGTCAGCTCTCAATCTTTTACAGATGGTCGGATTGACACTTATTTATACATGGGCATTGTGAGCATGCATTTGTAAATATAAAGGATAGGGTACATTTTATGTAACAGGCTTTTAGGTGACTTAAAAGCTTTAAAATTTTATACGTAAGATATATGAACCTTCATTTAACCTTTTGCCCTCAACCTCACAAATGTTGGGGCATATGTATCTGAATACACAGCCATTTTAAGTGTAAACAATTGTAGTACATTCTTCTTACAAGGACGTCTCTTCCATGAGAGAGTTTCCTGGGTGAGAAAGACAATTAATATACAGCACACTTGGCCAGTTACTTAAGAGTTCATCAGGTTTCTTTAGCTACTTCATAGGGATAACTTTTCTTAAAAATTAGAATGTGTGCTGAACCTGGGCAAGAACTAAGTATATAAAAATTAATGAAATTAATTGAAAAGAGAGACGATTCCTTGGTTCATAATTCTTGTTAAGGAGCTCTATGTTTTACTTATTTATTCACTTTATCACTATTCTTGTCTATATCTATGCATTCCAATATTTTTATACATATCTTTTCATTTGAATCTTTTATGTGTGCAAGATATTGTATTATTTTGGATGCGGAGCTTAAAATTAAACTCGCTTGAAGAATTTGGTCTTTGCTTCTGGTTTCTGAGAGAGGATATTCCTAACATTAGACATTTGCTAATGGCTGAAGTGTTTTGGAAAAGGAATCTAGACCAGACAGGCTATTCTGGAAAAGAGATTCTGGGGTGACAGCTTGTCAGGCCAGAAATGTCTACCTTATGATGATCACCTCATTGTGGCCAATCCATAGAGATATCACTTCATGATATCAATAAAGGGAAGAGTGCCTGACATTTACATTATATGATGAAATCCCCAAGAAAGGGTCTGGATATCGATTTTCCATTTGCTTACTGGTTTGCACAAAAGCCAGCTCTCAGGAGGATGCTACACTTGGGGGAACAAGGACACTTCAAATTGAAAATTGCCCCATACCTCACCATCTGTGTCTTTTGTATTTGAATCGCACTTGGTATTCTCTAGAATAGAGCTGTAATCATAAGTGTAATGCTGTCCATCAATTCTACGAGTGGTCCTCAACCTTCCTGATGCCGCAGCCCTTTCAGACAGCTCCTCATGTGGTGGTGACCCCCCAACCATAAAATTATTTTCATTGCTACTTCATCACTATAATTTTGCTACTGTTATGAATCGGGTGAGCCCTGTGAAAGGGTCATTTGACCCCCAAAGGGGCCGTGACCCACAGGTTGAGAACCACTGTCTAGGGGATTATAGAACTCATCATAAGTGGGGGGAGCCTGGGAACTGCTCAGATAACGCCTCGCACCTTGAGGGTTAGGGCGAAAACCCGGGCTTGTCTTCAGTAAGTCACCAGGGAGAGTGTCGTAGTGAGCCAAGCTTGCAGCTTATGTTGGGAGGGTTCTGCTGACTGGCTTGTTAAAGGCAGCATATGAGAAAGAACCAATGGTATTTATGGAAGAAGTCCAAGCTGCACTGAAAGCTTTCTGAGAATCAAGGCTCCAGGAACTGATAAAATATTTGAAGTATTTCAAAAAGGTGTTGAAATACTGGAAGTATGTAGCTGTCTATGGGAGGGCTGGAAGAGCTCTATGCTTGTACCTATTCCAATGAGAACAGACCTAACAGAATGCTCAACTTGTGGAACAATATCATTGATTTCACATGCAAGTAAAACTTTGCTACAGATTTAAGATCATCCAACAAAGGCATCAGTATATTGAAATGCAGCTGCCAGAATTTCAGACCAGATTCAGAAGAGGAGTTGGAATAAAGGATATCATTGCTGATGTCAGATGGGTTATAGCTGCAAACAGAAAATACCAAGAAGATGTTTACTTGTATTTTAGTGACTATGACAAGGCATTTGACAGTTGTGGATTACAACAAACTATGGATATCCTTGAAAATACTGGAATTCCAGAGCACTTCATTGCGCCTAGGTGGGACCTTTTACATGGATCAAGAGTCAGATGTGTGAACAAAACAAGGGAATACTGCATGGTTTCAAGTCAGGAAAGGTGTGTGTAAGGGTTGTATGTTCTCATCATGCTTAAATTGATATATTAAGCAAATAATCAGAGTAAGTGGATTATATGAAGAAGGATTATACTGGAGGGAGTCTTATTAACATCCTATGGTAGGCATAAGCCACAACTGTACTTGCTGAAAGCAAGGACGACTTGACGCACTTGCTGATGAAGATTAAGTATTGCAGTCTTCGGTATGAAGTACAGTTCCATGTAAAGAACACCCAAATCCTCACAACTTGACCAATAGGTAACATCATAGTACATGAACAAAAAAATTGAAATTTTCAAGGATTTCATTTTTGTTGAATTCACCATCAATGTTCATGAAAGCAGTAGTCAAGGAATCAAAAGACATATTGCATTAGGTAAATCAATGGCCCAAGAATACTTTAAAATGTGGAAAACAAAGATGCTACTTTGAGGACTAAGGTACACCTGACTCTGGCCATGCTGTTTTCAATCACATCATATCAATATGAATGTTCTCTACTTAAGAAGGAAGACAGAAGAAAATTAATATATTGGAACCAGTGGTGGCATTCAAATAATTTAACAACCAGTTCACTGCCATGATGATCAGATGATCATTAAGTATAGAAATTATATACCCAAAAGTAGATTTTAAAAAAATACAATTATTAAGTAAATAAAAACAATAAAAGAGGCAAATTTTTTTTTAAAGTTTGAGGAATATAAATTTGTCATTTCCACATGGGTTGTTTGCTCAGAAACTCACCTTAGAGAACCCTGATTGCAGCTGCCATTCCAACAAGTGGTTCACCAAACTCAACAAAATGTTAGGAGGTCCCACTGAATGAACTGAAGCTTCCCTCACAGCTTCCGGCACCCTTAAACTGCAGACTGGGGTATTCAGATGGGAAATTAAGAACAGAGTGGCCACGCGGACTTGTGGAAGTGGCAGTGATTGGACCTGGGGGGAACCCCTGGCTCAGTGGGCTTCCAGTAGAAAGGGACCCAAGATCACCATGGTCAATAGCTCAATGTCCACCCTACAGTGACATCAGGTTGGGACCCTTTGAGCAGGGATCTATACTTTGAAGAATAGGCTCAGGAAGCCTACCACTAACATCAAACCCATATTTAGGGTCAACAGAACCCAATCAAATGAGAGATCACACTGTGTGGAACAAAAACTGGAGGTTTGCAGCTCAGGGTGGATGTGTAATTACAAGATTTCTTATATTGACAGTATTGATAATGGTGGCCTATTGGGAAAATTGTTGATGATAATAGTGCAATTGAATTAAACCCTATGGGGATGACTGACAATGCTTTACTTTTTGTTCATGTGGGTTTTTTGCTTTCCTGATTGTCACTTGCTTTTTTATGTTTTTGTCTTTATTTCTGTTATTTTGGGCAATGGATTAGGGTGGGGGCTCTCTTTGTTTGGTTGCTGGTTGGCTTATGGCTACTATTGATGCAGTTGATATTATAGAGTTGTGAATTTGTCATACTATGACCGCCAAAGTAAACCTGAGATGTGCAGATGCCATGTACAAGCAGCTGCAGTCTGGGCTCCTAATTAACTCTACCCTAAATTCAAGAACAGTTAGTTCTGATAAAATAGCCCTGCTTGATACTCACCTTCAAGAAAGGATCTCTGAAAATAAAGGAGCTACAGCAAAGCATGGCGAAGAAAGCAGATGGTACCCAGCTACCAATCAGAATAGGGTCTGGAGTTTTGAAGGCTTGTTTCAAGCAAGGAGCCATCTAAGCGAGGAGTCAACTAAACCCACACAGAAGTAGCACAACAACTTGTGTGATTCAAAGAAGACAATTAAAAATTTTGGATCTGGTGAAGGAGGAAGTATCAAGGCTAAAATTATGAACCCCCAATTTATAGAAGTCTCTGGAGCATAGTGGGAGCCCTAAATCCATCTGCAGAATATCTAGTCAGACTGAGCCACTGGCAGATCCACTCTAGGCACAGGGAAGAATCTTACTTACTATCAGGCAAAGACCATTCGAATCTTGCATACACTGACTTGAACTCAATACTTGGCCAGATAACCACGCTACAGACACGACCTGATGTGGTCTGGGTGCAAGTATTTCTTTTTTGTTACATGAAATGTTGACTGGGGTCTTTTCTTTCGTATTCATTATTTGTATTTCGGTATTATGTTATTATTATTTTATCCTGACCACCTTATTTCAAGTTTGGTTCTTATTGCTACTGCTGGGTTTCGCAGTTTGTGATGCACCTGAGGAGTGATGTATAGTGATAATAACTATACAAGGTTAAAGGGGATTTTCAGATAAGAAGTGGTGACAGAGAGGTAAAGGGGATTTCTGGAATGATAAAAATGAAAGTGGGAGGGGGAAAAATGAAAATATCACTAGAACTAATTTTAAAGGCTATTTAACCACAGGGGAGGGTGTGTGTGTGTGTTCTAAAACTGATAAGGTAATAATTATTCACTTCTTCTTGATATGACTGAATGATTGAACTATTGAATTGCATGGTATATAAATTATGTGTCAATGAAACTGTGTTTGCTTGTGTGTGTGTGTGTGTTGTTTCTGCCAAACAAGTACAATAAGCTGAATCCCACCACTATTTTAAACTATGGTGTTGGCAAAAATTATTGAATGTAACCTGGACTGCCAAAAAAGAGCCAACTGCCTTGGAAGAAGTAGAGTCCAATGCTCCCAAAAGGCAAGGATGGCGAAACGTTATCATCCACACACATTAGACATGTTGTCAGGAGAGAGACCCGTCCTTGGAGCAGAACATCAAGCTTGGTAAAATTGAGACACAGTGAAATAGAGGAAGATCCTTGACAAGCTGACAAAGTGGTTGCAGCCACAGTCTGGACCCTAGCAACAAGTGTGAGGATGCCACTGGACTAGGAGGTGTTTGGGCCTGTTCTTCATAGGACTGCTATGAGTTGAAATGACTACATGGACCTAACTACAACCGTGGGCTGGGCTCCGTTTGATGGTAGTGAGTTCGGTTTGTTCCAGCAGCCCTAGAAAACAAACGCACACCTTCATTTTTTAATCATAATATTGGCAAAAGGGACTCATCCTCATGTACGGATAGTATTCACTGTCTTATCAAGAACAAGGAGTCCCATGCATGATCCATTTCCTATTGCATCTTTGCCTACTGCCCGGTTAGCTATGAGGAACAGGAAGTGAAAGGAATGGAACCCAACCCCCCACGCCCCCCTCATTCCTGCCCACCAGGTTGTCCCTTATCCTTACTACTTGTAATATGTGAACTTTTCATCAGAGTACTGGAATAATTTCAGAAAGACACTGAGATGTGAAAGTTAAAGGATTGCAGGTTTCGCTAATCCAGACTTACCCTTGGACCTAAAGGAAAAGTGTAGTGTTGCTTTGATGTGCGCCATTTCCACCTGGACTCCTATGTGATTTAGATCTAAGTCCTCCGTCATTCCTTGGAAGAGTCAATGCAACAAGCGTGTCTTTAGTACAGTTCCCTTGCCTCCCTACTCCATAGCTCCACTCTGTACTTTGTGTTGCTTGATGCAAGTTTGGTCTAGGATTACCAGCAATAAAGATTCTTTGACATGAAGTTTCATTTCAATGTTCCTGCCAGTGAAATACTTGTCATTGAAATGCTGGTTTTTGCTTCCTTTACTGGTTGGGGTAAAAGACTAATTGATCTCCAAATGGCAATGATTGTTACATATGCATGGGTCACAATTCAGATACAATCCCATCTCAATGTGGAAAAAAAAATTCTCTGAGTAAACATCAGCTAATAAAGAGGAGGTATTTTGTTTGTTAAAGTGTACAACCAAGGGGACATTGTAGACTTTAAAATGCATCCCTAATTATTGTGAGCTCTCTATGTTCCCTGGGAATAGATGCCAATTCCATTAAAATATTTTGGTTTAAGCTCAGCTCTAGATGGATGTGAAAGTTTGCCAATTACTCTTAGCACACTATTATTTCTGACAGTGTGGTCAGTCATACTACTAAGTAGCTGTTTCCAAACTAATGTGCTCTCTCCAGACTGTTCTCATATTTGTCTTAGTCTCCACCATCCAAATGACTGCATCTTTGAGTCATCGATCAAATAGTGAGGAAATCATGAGAGATTATCTCTTTCAGCATCCTAAAAATGACTTCCCCAATGATTAACATTCAAACATTTTGTATAATTTCCAGAGTGATAAAACCAGTTGCTATCTCACATCCACATCTGTGCCACAAAGATTGGCTCAATTCATCCTGTTTATTACAATTATCAGGTGCCCTGGTGGCACAGTGGCCTGTACCTTGAGTTGTTAATTGCAAGGACAGTGGTTTGACCCCTCCAATTGCTTCCAGAGAGAAAGTGAGGCTTATGACTCCCCAAAAGATTTGAAATCACTGATACCCAAAGGAGCAGTTCTGTTCTGTCCTTCAGAATTGTGATGAGTCACAACTGACTCTGGCTATAAGTGAGAAATCCATAGTCGTGGTCATTCCCTTCAAACTTCAATCCCCTACAGTGTTTTCTTGCTCACTCTTACATTTAACTTTGCACTAACTTTCATTTAAATATCTGTCTAGAATCTGAGTGTCCATGCATTAAACTCGACATTACATTTTGGTGTGTTTACCTCCTCTTGAATCCATTTATTTCTCTCCCTATTACCACCATCGAAGTGAATATTATAAGGAGTACTTCAACTGTACTAATGTGAGCATCTTATTGTTGAGCTTCACACTTCAACCAAATAGGCTAGTTTAGTTACTACAACAGTGTCACTCTTTAGATTAACGCATTCTAGAAAACAAAGCTCATTATCCTTAATGTCGCCAATTAGGTTCTATATTCTTCAGACCTTCGTGATATCTGGCAACTGTAAAGTTGGTATGACTATCACATCTCATTTTCTAAATGAAAACTCAGATTTAAGGAAATCAGCTCATAATTTGCAATAGATGTTGTAATGTGTGAAATTTTTGCAGCACAAACCCTATTACTTACCCCTTAGCATTCCCCTTAAGTCTAATTCTTAGGAGTTAAAAAATAACACCATTCTTGACTCTAAGTGGAGATGTGGTACCCGTAGATCAGAATAGTAAAATACAAGGACTTTAAAAAAAAAACACGAAAAAAACAGTTCTCTTCAAATTGTTGTTGCTACTTCTCTACACTAGCTTTGAACAAAATTTAAAAATCTGGAAATTTAATTTTAAATGCTTATATTGACAATTTAAAATGTCATCATAATTATTGTGAATGTGATATAAACTCTGGGATATCATTAATAAGGATATTTTGAAATAAAATTGCTTCATCAATAGTAAACATATAGTCTATGGAATATAAAATACTACCACAATTTGAACCTTATCATCACTCATTTAAAAACAATCAGCAACATCTTTTTATAGAAACTAGAAATTTTTTATTGTTTCTTTTTCTTGTTAAGAATTTTTTTTATTTTATGTAGACAGGGAATTTGATACTGGTAATTAGAAATCTTTTTTTAATAAATCATTTTGCTGGGGGCTTTAACAACTCTTATAACTATCCATAAATCAATTGTTTTTTAAAATCATTTTATTAGGGGATCATACAACTCTTATCACAATCCATACATACATCAATTGTGTAAAGCACATTTGTACAATCATTACCCTCATCATTCTCAAAACATTTGCTCTCCACTTAAGCTCCTGGCATCATGTCCTCATTTTTTCCACTCCCTCCCCACTCTCCCCTCCTTCATGAGCCCTTGATAATTTATGAATTATTATTTTGTCATATCTTTCTCTGTCCCAGGTCTCCCTTCACCTACTTTTCTGTTGTATGTCCCCAGGGAGGAGATCACATATACATCCTTGAAATTGGTTGTCCCTTTCTAACCCATCCTCCCTAACCCCTCCCAGTATTTCCACTCTACCACTGGTCCTATGGGATCATCCGCCCTGGATTCCCTGTGTTTCCAGTTCCCATCTGCACCAGTGTGCATCCTATGGCCTAACCAGACTTGCAAGGTAGGATTCTGATCATGACAGTGTGTGTGTGTATGTGTGTGTGTGGTGGTGGTGGTGGTGGTGGTGGTGGGGTGGGGGTGGGGGAAATATTTAGGAACTAAAGTAAAGTTGTATTTTTCATCATTGCTACACCGCACCCTGACTGGCTCATCTCCTCCCCAAGACCCTTCTGAAAGAGGATGTCCAGTCGCCTACTAATGGGCAATGGGTCTCCACTCCGTCCTCGCCCCTCATTCACTACGGTAAGATTTTTTGTTCTGATGATGCCTGTCACTTAATGTCTTCGACACCTTGTGATTGCACAGGCAGCGTGCTTCTTCCATGTGGGCTTTGTTGCTTCTGAGGTCGATGGTTGCTTGCTTACCTTCAAACCTTTAAGACCTCAGATGCTATATCTTTTAATAGCTGGGCACTATCAGCATTCTTCTCCACATTTGCTTATGTACCCATTTGTCTTCAGTGGTCATATCAGGGAGGTGAGCACACAATTATATGTTTTTTTTGTACTTTGATGTCTGATAACTGATCCCTTTTGCACCTCATGATCACACAGGCTGGTATGCTTCTTCCATGTGGGCTTTATTGCTTCTGAGCCAGATGGCCACTTGTTTACCTTCAAGCCTTTAAGTCCCCAGACACTATAGCTTTTGATAGCCGGGTGCCATCAGCTTTCTTCACCACATTTGCTTATTCACCCAATTTGTCTTCAGCGGTGGTGTTGGGAAGGTGAGCACCATAGATGACCAATTTAATAGAAGAAAGTATTCTTGCATTGAGGGAGTACTTGAGTGGAGGCCCAATGTCTTTCTGCTACCTTAATACTAAACCTATAAATATATGCACATAGGCCTATTCCCTCATTCCCTCATCCTTATATATGAATATATTTGCAAATATACATATATTTGATTACATAAAATATATTTGCATATATATCTAGACCGCTATAAATGCCCTATGCCTCTCAGCTCTTTCCTCTATTTCCCTTTACCTTCCTCCTGTTCCACTATCATGCTCAGTCTGCACCAGGGTTTCAGCAATTCCTCTTGGTTACATTACCCTTGATCATACCAAACCAGGACTCCCACACCCTCCTTACCACTGATTTGGATCACTTGTTGTTCCCTTGTCCCTGTGTTTATTAACACCACTATCTTTCCCCCACCACCTACCCTTCCCCTCTTTCCCCACAGAATTGTCAGTCCGTTGTTTTCTCCTCCAATTGTTTATCCAGTATATCTTACTTTAGCAGACCTTCAGAGATAATAGCACAGAAACAAGACAGAGCAAAACCAAGCAACAATATACAACAAAACAACAACAACAAACCAATGACCAAAAAAACACAACAAGAAAGAAAAGTTTGTAGTTAGTTTAAGGATTGTTTGTTGGCCTTTAGGAGTGTTTTCCAGTGCAGTCTGTTGGGGCATCATGCCCTGGCCCCAAATTCCACCTTCAGCATTCCCTGGGGACCTCGCAGCTCCATTTCCTTGCTGTTCTGTGCACACCCTTAATGTATTGCCTCAGTGTGGTGGGACCCGATCGGGTGAAATTCCCACACTGTGTCTTTGGTGTTGTCCCCTATATGGCTATGGGTCAGCAAGGGGCGTCATGCCGCATAGTGGGGCCAGCCATGTGATCCTCTCTGTTGACGGGATGCTCTAATTGGGAACATTGTCCTCATAGCCTGGTGGGATACGATGTGCTCCACACTTTTCTCCTCCCCTTCATCTGCTCCCGTGTACTCTGAACAAATATGTCCCTCTCCCGGAGCTGTAGATTCAATCTTGTCCTTTGAAATGAATTCTTCTAAGGGGAGCGGCTGGTGTCCACTTGGTAGTTGGGGTTGGGACCGGCCCCCCTAGGCCTTTCCTCCGGTTCCCTACTCCATGCCAGTATGTTGCATTCACATCTTGGAGTATTGGGTTGAAGTCTGGTTCCTCTTTCCCTGTGGAGATATAAACAATATCCTCCCCTTGGGTGGGTTAGTACCCCTTGCCCCCACAACCCTGTTTATTATTATTATTATTATTATTATTATTATTATTCTTTACCTACCTCCTTTTTGGTTGTCTACCATGTGTATCCCTGTATTAAGTCTTGCCCCTGCCATGTTACCTGGTTCTCACTCCAGGAATGTTTGTATACCGAAGCTTTTCCCCTGTGCCCCTTTTGCACTTTTTAAAAACTTACCTCAGCAGCCTTTGGATTATTTCAATCTTTAGGTCAATGCTATCTTTAGATCTGTTTTCTCTTTTTTGCCCTCTTGGTGAGGTTGTTCTATGTATTGGTCTCTTATTTATGCTTGGTGAGTGTTGTTCTTCTGCCCATACTGGGTCAGCAAGGATCTTTTGTAGGGCTGGGTTTCTTCTAACATGTTCTTTGAGTTTTTCCTTGTCTTCTAAGACTCTTACTTCTCCCTCTATCTTGTTCGATAATTTGACTGGGTAGAGTATTCTTGGATTTGCATTATTTTCCTTCCATTTTTAGAATATGTTACTCCACTCTCTCCTCTTCTTCATAGTTTCTGCTGATAGGTATGAGCATATTCTTATTTGGGAAACTTTACATGTGATTGCTTGTTATTCCCTAGCTGCTCTCATGAGTTTCTCCTTTTTCCTCAAAGCTGGATAGTTTAACTATTATGTGCCTTGGTGACATCTTCTTGGGATGCTATCTAGCAGGTGTTCTTTCAGCCTCTTGAATGGTTGCCTGATTGTCATTCATTAAGCTGGGGAAGGTTTCCTCCAAGAATTCTCTCATTATTGTGTAGATGACTTCTTTGTTTTGTCATCCTCCGGTAAGCCAATAATTGTCAGGTTGTTCTGCTTCATAGCATTAGCCATAGCTCTTAAGTTTTCTTCAGCTTCTTTGATGATTTTATTAGATTTTTGTTCATATTTGTTAAAGTCTGCTTGGCTGTCCTCCAAATCATTGATGCGGTCCTCTGCTTCCTCCAGTCGATTCTCAAGGTACGTGTTTCTGCTACTGGGTTTTGTTTTCTCCCCACTAAGCTCCTGTATGTCCCTTTGGTTTATGGCCTTTATCTCCTCTATCATTTTATCCTTTTTCTGTACTGTTTCCTTCATATCCTGTATGCTTCCAAGTAGCATTCTGAAAATTTCTTTCTGTGGCAGCTCAGTGTCTGTTTCTTCTTTGCATGTCATTATGTTCAAGACATCTTCTGCCATTGCCTTTTGTTTCTCCCATTTTTGGTTGAGGTCGTTGGTGCTGATGGCTGTTTGCGTTGCCTTGTTTAAGAAAGGCCAGGCACCAGTTTCCTGGGAGTCAAAGAGCACTGGCTCTCTCTGGGAGACTTGTAAGAATGTTTCTTCGAACTTCCTACAAGTTATTTCACTATGGAATTAACCACTTTATTTATTTATTTATTTGTTTGTTTGTTTATTTATCTATTACCACTTTATCCTCCTGTAGCTTCCCTCTCAGGGGAGTGACCCAGAAGGCTGCCTGCGTTTCCTCTCTCTCCTCCATCTGTGACAGATGGCTTATCCTTAAAGCTAGGGGAGTGGTAACTAAAACTGACCAATCCCCTCTATTAATGTTACACATGTCCTAACTGCATATCCCACCCAATAATTTGCTGGGAATAATAGAGACAAGAGCAGAAGTGCCGTATTGAGAAGTTTACTCCACTATAGTTGATAAAGAACATTGAAAATACCGTGGACTACTAGAAGATCAAAGCTGCATAGATGTGAGCATGGAAAGACTTGGTCTCAAATACAGTGGGCATGGTATCAGGAGAGACCAGTCCCTAGAAAAGAACAACAGGCTTAGGAAAGCAGGGTCAATGTAAAAGAGGAAGACCCTCCACAATGTGTGTTGGTGTAATGACTGCCACAATAGGGCCAAAATATAACACCCGTCTAAGGCCGACTCAAGTATAGGACCTTTTCATGTTGTTGTACATAAGGTCACTGGGAGTAGGAACCAACTCAACCCATACAACAGCCATAATTACTAACAAGGAGATCAGATTCATCAACAATTCCATTCTTTTTAATTTTATACATATAAAATTTAAGACTTTTCATGTAAATCAACAAAAGGTATTTGTTATATACATACCCTTAAGTTATTTGATCTTCTTTTGCACAAATTCATACTTTTGACAGTAAAAAACATTTTTTAAGAACTAATTGTTCTTAGATTGGAGCTAGGATTCAGTGCCAGCCCAAAATCCATCCTGAATCTATGCTTTTTTATCTGCCTCGCATTCACCTTAGAGAGATTCTTGTTAAGTTATGGTAGAGAATAGTATTGATCATTTCCCTGGAGTATAAGGGCCTTCTGTTTATAATGCCATTGATTAGCTCATGGTAATGATATTAAAATAATATTGATAAAAGGAGAAGAAAAAAGTACAGGCTAACTGCAAATCATCATACATTGGATTATTGACCTGTACAGAATAAATGCTGAAGTGACTGGGTGCTATTTACATGGACAATAGGAGTTGGTGTTCAGGAAAAATTTACAATAAAATTGACTGACAATGTCAGACACTGGTCTGCCAGAATAATACAAATCTTCACACAGCAAGTAGGGCCTCGATGTCATAAGTAATGTTACTCTTTCTACCGACAGTTCAATACTATGGTATACCTGTCTCTGTTTCTTCACACATCAAGTAGCTTGATGACCCTGCTGGATACTTGCCCTCATAAAGGAAACACAGAAGAAACGGGTACTATAGCAAAGTGTGATGAAAGAGATTAGATGGTGCCCGGTTATCACAAAGACTCTCATTGGGGCTTAAAGACTTGTTTTCAAACAAGTAACAATCTAAGTGAGATGTCCACTAAGCCCACATGGAAAAACACACTAACATTCATAATCAAAGGATTGCAAATTATATAATCAAAATCCAAGGGAAGGAATAGCATCAGAGATCAAATTGTGAGATTCAGGTGTGGAGAAGGCTATGGATGACAGTGGGAGCCCAAGCTACATTTGTAGGTTCTCACCGGGAACAAGCCTCCCAAGTGGTCCCTCTAACCATAATTGAGAGATAGGAATAACCTAGTTAAACAGATAAAGTCTTGGAGAGACAACTATAAAAGATTAAACTCTGACTTCAATGGTTAAAACCTTACCATCTGATCTCCCTCTTGGTAGCTTTGTGCTTGATCTCATTTTCAATATCTTCTCTGTTAAGTTTTCATATTGGGGCTTTTCTATGTTGCATTTTGTCATTGCTGCCATCCTTCTTGACTCTGTTATGTATTTTTCTATGTCTTTTGGTATATGAAACCCAGGGTGGGTAAATCTATAGAGACAGTAACTAAAGTAAAAGTTCCTGGAGGGGAGGCGGGGTGGGATAAGGAGTGACTGATATCCACTAGCTCAAGAAGGAAGAAACTGTTTTTAAACTGATTGTGAAAGCGATTATACATCACTGATTGATATGATTGAACTATAGAATGATATGATGTTTGGATTAGGTTCTTCTTAATAAAAGGGTTGGAAAGGGGAAAAAGTTTTAAACTTTATTTTTATTGACAGTAACTTGAAGTTACATGAGAAAATAAGCTATTAAATATCTTTTTGTTATCCAAGACTTTCACTTTATCAACCTCTCCACCCAAAATTCATATATATATATCAATCTTTATGTATTGTCTCTTTTGTTGGCCATCTGGAGTCAGCACACTCCATGAGTACAGTTAGAATTCCAACTCAATAAAAAGAAAATCACATTCTTCACAATTTTACCAATATATAACATCATAATTTTAAAAATCATTTTATTAGGGGCTCATACAACTCTTATCACAATCCATACATACATTAATTGTGTAAAGCTCTTTTGTACATTCACTGTCCTCATTATTCGCAAAACATTTGCTCTCCACTTAAGCCCCTGGCATCAGGTCCTCATTTTTCCCCTCTCTCCCCATTCCCTCCATTCCTCATCAACCCTTGATAATTTATAAAGTATTATTTTGGAAAAACCTGAAATTGTCAAGGATTTCATTTTAATTTATTCTCCATGATAGTAGTAGTCAATAAATCCAAAGACATATTACAATGGGAAATCTGCTATAAGAAACTTCTTTACAAATGTCTAAAAGCAAATATATCACCTAGGGGAACTAAGGAAAGTGGGCATGGCCAAAGCCATTATATTTTCAATCGTGTCATATGCATGTGAAAAAATGGATGATTAATAAGCAAGAGAGATGTAGAATGAATGGTTTTGAATTATGCTGCTAACGAAGAATATTTATATACCATGGAGTAACAGAAAAATAAACAACTCTGCTTTAGAAGAAGTATAGCCAGAATATTCCTAGAAGTGAGGATGGAGAGGCTGTGCCTCACATACTTTGGATATGTTCACAGGAGGGACCAGTCCTTACAGTATGATGAATATTCCATCGTATATTTTTAAATGAGTACAGGCTTTCTATCCAGTTGGGCTTGCAATGCATTCCTAGGGGAGCTAGTTAACTGCATTTAAGAAAGCAAAGGGCTCTGTTCTCTCCTCTCCCTCTCCTTCCCTTCCTTCTCTTTCCATCCCCTCTACTCACCTTTTCTCATCACATCTCTACTCTCATCTCTTGACGCCTTATCTACTTCTGTTTCTCCCTTCCTCTTTTCTCTCTGTTCTTCATCTCGCACCCTCACACCCTTGTCCTCTCTCCCTACTCCATCCTTTTCCCTCTTGGTCATTCTCTCTCTCTCTCTCTCTCTCTCTAACATACACACACAAATTATATAAACAGTATCTCATACAAAAAAGAAAAACAAAGCCTCTACATATTATTAACTAGAAGGAGTCCTGCTGGGCAATGGTTAAAACACTCAGCTGCTAGCCGGAAGACCAGTAGCTCAAACCCACCAGTCTCTCCCTGAGTCAAGGATATGGCAATTTGCTTCTACAAAAATATACATATTTGAAAATCCTATGGGGGCAGTTCTACCCTATACTACAGAGTTGCTATGAGTCAGTATTGCCTCAAAAGCTATGGGTTAGTGTTTAGCAAGTTTGACACACACATAACTTGGAAAATTGCAAAATGATTTCTCTATACTTATATAATACTTAAAATGCATGGGTTTTCATGGCTGCACAATTATATTTTATGAATATTTCATGATTATTAATAGGGATTATTTCACCTCCTCTCCTCTTGAATTCTATCAGAATGCTTTGCTAACATAAACAATAAATCAAAAAACAAAACTCACTGCCATTGAATCAATTCTAATTCAGTGTAAATAAGCATGTGTATAAATGTTTCTGTATTAATGAATATTCAAACATTTATAATAACCTTAATAAATATAAATGAAGCTATTAATTTAAATGGTAGACTACTTTAAGCCTTTTGAAATCTATGGAGGGACTTCAAAAGTTCATAGAAAAATAGAATTAAAATGTAAGGAAATTTTTCGATGAACTTTTGAAGTCCCGTAGTATTGTGAACATGTTTTCTATTTCAAAAAAGACAGCAAGTGTCTTCTGTTATTAGTAAAAGTGTGCCGTGCTTTAGTAACACCTGCACTCCATTGTTATGGAGTCAATTTTGAATCTGGGCTCCTCCATGTGTATCACCGTTGTACAAACATTTCCAATGGGTGATTGTGGAGAGAAGTAAATTACCTTTTTTTTCTTGTGCGGTACATGCAAACCACCAATCTTTTGGTTAGCACAAACTGTTTTAACCTTCTACACTTGTAGAGAACCCTTTTCTCAATACAAATACCTATCTTTAAATATAGTATTTGTATCTCATAATTATATACTATGTCTACATATTATAGCATACAGTATATGCATAATATACCCAGAATTTCATACATATGCATATTTGTATATTTAATATAGTTATAAATTTGCAACACTGGATTTCTATACTGATTTCTAACTCTAGACCAAAGAGTAAATTCCCATTCAGGCATGCCCAGGCAAGCCAGTTGACTTTCAAATGGTTGCTTTGGCACTCATTTCTATCCCTTTTCCAAATATCTCTCAAGGACTAGTTATACTTTGGGCATGGACTTCTTGGAAGATTACTACAAAGCTGTAAAACAAAAAAGAATTCAGGTTAATTAGCTTTCATTTTCATTCTACCTATTGTGTGATGCTTTAAAAGGTTTCCCGCTTTAATTGAAAACCCCTTACAAAGGCAACTGGTCACTTGCCATTTTTTAATATCCTCCAAGATTCTGATTCTTTCAACTCTGTCCAACAGCTTTATATACCACATGATTCTAGTTAAAAGCTTCCGCTAATGCTTGATGGCATTACTTTCACCACTGATTAGATCAAAATAAATTGGTTGTTCTGCGTATTTAGAAATATATTAAAGCTTACGAATTTTGCTTATCCATCATCACACATCCTTTCTCTAATGTGAGCTGTATTTGAAGTTATCATGTGATTTATTTACAATCACCTCATAAATACTTAATAATGACCAAGATAACCACAGCATTATTTTTTAAAGTAATGTTTCAAAGATTAAATCAGTCTCTGATAGCAAAGAGAAATAATTGCACATTATTCTAGACCCTATCATTTTCAGTAGGACAATTTTAAGTATCAATCCTTGCCCTTGATTTGTGCATATATGACTCGTTACTTCTTTTAATGCTGAAATAACTTATATTAGTCTACAATTTATTTGTTTAAAACAATTTATTTATTAATGTTGTACAATATTGGAAAAAGCAAGAACTAGGTGATAAAGTCAAGATCTCTCTGTAACTTGTTAGTTACATAACCTTGGGTAAGTTTATTTCAGTTATGTAAGTCTTGATTTCCTCATTTGACAAACAAGGATAAATATTAGATTTGCTCCTTTAACTACTGTAGTATGTATAGTTCAGTTAATACAAGGGTGCTCACACTTTTCAGCATATGAGCTCCTTATAAAATGATCAAGTTAAAATGATCTACCTACTACAAAAATGCAAAACATATATTTATATTTATGGATTACATTAGTTCATAAATGCATTGAGAATTCTTTATATGTACAATGTATGTTCATGTACCTTGCATAACCGTAGAAGTCCATGTTGCACAAAAGAACACAACACAATTAACAATGTACATTTTTTTGTCATTACTTGAGGTTACTTTGATGACTTGCACTGAATGGAATGAGCCAGGGATGCATAGTCCTGACAGTAGCTGTTGACAGCCAGCCTCAAGCACACTTCCAAATGATCGTCAGTCATGGCGGAATAGCACTTGAATTTAATGATCTTTATTGGGAAAAGGCTGACTCACATAAATAAACAGAACCAAATATTGCAGTCAATGCAAGTCATGATAGGCTTACATCTATTTTTAATACTATGCGATCTACCCACACTTCATTTGTGATCGACTAGTAGATCATGTAGTAGATAGTGATCGACGTTTTGATCACCCCTGAGATAATATATGGCTAACTCAACAAATTTTCAGGAAAATGGAATTATAAAACAATTGAAATATTCTATGAGATTTAAAAAGTATTTTTTGTTCCATGTCTTCTGTCAAAGTACCTCTAAAATCTGTGAAGAAGAGTTAAATATTCCCAGAATTGGAAGGTGAAATGCTTAGTGACCTGCTATAAGTCTTTAGATTCTATACCACGAGTTAGCAAACTTTTGAGCCAGAGAAGCTAATCCTATCACTCACAAAAATTTAAAAAAAATTATTTGAGACCCATAAATACATTTTTAGAAACAAATGAAATAATAACTTGCATAACATGCTTTAATCGTTTTTTTATTTTATTTCACATCCACGTACATGTACATACCGAAAGATCTCATATGACTCATGAATCACAGTTTGCCAATGACGAACACTGTTATCCAATCTTTGAAATTAATTTCACATGCCATTCTTTCATGTAACTCTCCGTCTGTACATAGGTCTATGCTGCATTTCCTGTTCCCTGTACTTCATTGCCACATCTTCATTGGATGAGTTTACAATGCACAGGGAGGTACAGTTCTCCTTACTCTTACAGCAGCCCTGGTGGCAGAGTGGTATGAGTTGGGATTCAAATTGAAAGGGGAGCAGTTTCAAAACACCAGACACTTAGAGGAAGAAAAAGGAAGCTGCGTACTTCCCTAAACGTTTGTAGTCTCTGAGACCCATGAAGGCAGTCTACAACCTCCAGGGTGGCCATGCTACTTAATCAATGCTATGACAGTGAATGTTTTCATTGTCTCTATTAGTATTATTAGTACTTTTATTAGTGTTATTACTAGTAATACTATTTCATAGGGGTCCCTGAGTTGCAAAAAATGGTTCATGCTTGGATATTTGCCAAAAAATTGACACTTGTACCTCACCAAGAAATAGAATCAGAAATAATTCTCTAGCATCAAGGGTATGTGAGTGTTAGAAACACTTTGGAAAATAGGCCTAAAAGTCAACTTCCAAAACGTTACAGCCTTGAAAACCATAGGAAGCACAATTCTAATCTGTAGAGGGTCACCTTGGGAAAGAATCAACCTAATGGCAAACCAACATTAGTTCATACAAGTTTTTCTGAGGAGCAGTCTTCATTTTCAAAGTCTCGACTTCGCTTATCTTACAAAAGGATTCCTGATAAAAGTTCAAACTATGCTTTTCACATCATATCCATACTCCAAGTTTCAGCTGGACGGGGATCCTTATCAACCTCAGCCTTCACCTTCCCCTTTCTCAGTGTGGCCCCCACTACTCTGTGCTCAAGGATATTTCTCTATCAACATTTGAGAACACTCTGATTTGGGAAAATTCCTACTCTGCTCATGATTATCTTGGATTGACATGTTCATTAATGATTTATTTTTAAACATTTAATTATACTTGGCAGAAAAAGTACAACACAACAACTTTTTTAATCCTCAGCACAATGTAAATTTATAGTCCTTGTATGGATTTGAAGCTTATATCTTAGTAAAGAAATACTATCTTTTAAAAAATTTGACATGTCCACCTAATATAATTCTTGAATCAGAGAGAAAAGAGAGGGAATTTCCATTTCCTGGAAGGTCTATCATATGTTTATCAAAGGTTATGGGTCTTAGATTCATTAGGTTCAGGAAATAAACATTATCGGTTGTCAAAGTTTACAAATGCTAATAAAATTTCTCAAAAGACTTTATCTCCTCACATTCCCACACTGCCAAGGCACTAAGGTTAAAGAGACATCAAATTAATACATTCACAACAGAAAAACAATAAACCAAAACACTTTTGGGTTCCAAAGAGTTAACCTCAATATTCGAGATTTTTCCTCTCACTGATTACTTTGTGCACATGCCAGCTGGTCTTTCTAATTACTAGAGTCAGGTGGGGTATAAGAGGCACAGAGGAGGCAGTTATGCGACTACACCTAATGTTTTCCTCAGAACTTTTCATATTAGAACTGTAATCTAATCTTAATTAATTTTGGAAATTAATAAAGAGAAATGGAATTCCATGAGAAGTGAAAGGAACTAATTTAAATACTTTACTCAGTGAAATCTAGCAGCAGTGTTTTTTTTTCAAAGATTTTCATTAATTACTCAGTTGATCAACCTTACTTTTGGAGTTATCCCTTATACTTCTTTGAAGGTATTATTTTTCTTACTCTTTTTTAAAAATCACTTTATTGGGGGCTTGTAGAGCTCTTACCACAGTCCATAAGTCCATCCATCCATTGTGTCCAGCACATTTGGTGCCATCATCATCCTCAAAGCCTTTGGTATCAGCTCCTCATTTTTCTCCTTCTCTCCCCGCTCCCCCCTCACTCATGAACCCTTCATAATTTATAAATTATTATTATTTTGTAGTATCTTATACTGTCTGACATTTCCCTTGACCCACTTTTCTGTTGATGTCCCCAAGGGAAGGTTATATGTAGATCCCTGTGATCGGTTCCCTCTTTCTACCCCACCCTCCCTCCACCTTCCTGGTATCACCACACTCGCCACTGGTCCTGAGGGATTTATTTGTCCTGAATTCCCTGTGTTTCCAGTTCCTATCTGTACCAGTGTACATCCTCTGGTCTAGCCAGATTTGTAAGGTAGAATTGGGATCATGATAGTGGGTGGAGTGAGGGAAGCATTTAGGAACTAGAGGAAAGTTGTATGTTTCATCATTGCTACACTGCACCCTGACTGGCTCGTCTCCTCCCCACCACCCTTCTGTAAGTGGATGTCCAGTTTTCCACAGATGGGTTTTGGGTCCCCAATCTGCACTCACCCTCAATCATAATGATATGATTTTTCCCACTTGATGCCTGATATCAGATATAATATCTTCCTTGATGATATCAGATATCAGGCATCAAGGAAGATATTATTTTTAAAAGACATATCACATTATTGTGATTCAATATAAACTATGCTATAATGAATATGAGTAGAAATAACTCACAAAGGGCAATGGATGTACAGATGTGCTTCACACAATTGATGTATGTATGGATTGTGATAAGAGTACGAGCCCCCAATAAAACGATTAAAAACAACAACAAAAAATGGCATATAAATGAAAAAGAGTTCATTTAATCTTCTAATTAATTATAAAGTTTTTTTGAGGGGGCATTGGGAAATTTGTATTGGTTAAGCAAATCAGGAAGATATATTTATTTCTTTTTTTATGAACACATATTTCTCATGAGTTTCTAAAATGGCTATTATGTACCACAAGCAAAAGTAAACAACAGAATCCTTTTTATTTTATTTTTCATTACATTTTGATGTTGGTGGTAAAATTTTTGTATAAACATGTAATTATTACAGTGAGCAAGACAGGAAGCTTTAAATGTTTTCAATAATAAATTCAAGGACATGAATATTTGAAAGTCATTATATTTTTTAGTATCCATTAGGGCAGTATTTTTCTACCACTAGTTATGTTGCTAAATGGATTACAATTATGTAAAGCATTTAAAATGTACTTAGCACAGTATAGACTCTATATTATTGCTAATAGTTTAATGGCTATTAATTCAATAATTAACAAAACTAAAGTCTTCCCGTGCACATAAAAACTAGACAATTACTAAAGAAGACTGAAAGGGTGTTGATGTTTTGGATTATGTTGTGTTTGAACCACAAACTTTGCAGTTACTAGCCTAATTCTTAACCAACAAATTCACCATTGGTTCCTGAGTGAATGCAAATGAGATCAACACTATCACCTTATGTGATAGGTAGGTTTATTTTGCCAACATTGTCAATGAACACGTGTGGGATTAATTAAAGGGTGGAGGGATAAATGGCTCAACGAGCCTCACCTTTCTCCTCTTTTTCTCTTTGGTGATCAGCCCAATGTGTGGCTGCTTTAGCTTGTTCTCTGCCTCAATTTGCAAACTACACTAACTGTGGGACACCTAACCCATGGACTGTGTCATTGTAATTTGAGGTTCCTTCAAGACCTGCTTTGCCACGCTATTGGAGTATTCATCGCTTGAGCCAGGGACTGTTGGACCCTGTCATCTGACTGGCTGTTGATAACCTACCTTGCTGTTTGCTGCCATTGGCCAGATAGCCTGAATTGCTCTACAGAGGGCTACCTGGCGGCCCTCAAGGTTTGAAGGACTGTCAGTGTGTTAGGTGTCTCATGGGAGTGAGTTGCACAGAGACATTTGTACTGCTTTACAGATTAATTAACTGTCTATACATATATATGTATATGTAATCATTAGTGTTCTGGATTTTTTTCCCTCTAGATACCCATGTTGTATAACATACTTTATCTCCGAGTTAATGGTAAAGTTAAAAATAAAGAAAACAATAAATAATAACACTGTGGAAAGACTGGCACATTCATACATTGCTGATGGGATTTTAAAATAGAACAACCATTGTGTAAAATGGTGTATTCCTAAGAGGTTGGAAATAGAAATACCACGTTGTTGTTATTGTTAGTTGCCTTCAAGTCAGTTTCTACTCATAAAAATCCCATGTACAATAGAGAGAAACACTGCCTGGTTCTAAGCCATCCTCACAATTGTCATGATGTTTGATCTCATAGTTAAAGGCTCTGTATGAATCCATCACTTTAAGTCTTCCTCTTCTTTGTTGACCTTTTACTTTTCCAGAGTGTCATTTCACAGGGACTGTTCTCCTCTGAATAACATATCCAAGTATATGCAACAAAGTCTGGCCGTTCTCACTTCCAAAGAGTGTTGGCTGTATTTCTTCCCAATAAAATGTACATTGGTGTGTTCTTCTGGCAGATCTGATTCTATTCATTATTCTTCTCCAAAACAATAATTTGAATATATCAATCACTCTATAGTCTTCCTTATTTATTGTCTAATGTTCACAATCCTATCAGGTGCCTGGAGTCCTTACTTCAGCTAGCAAGACTGTGTCATCTGCATATTATTGTTTGTTAATAAGCTTCCTCCAATTCTGATGTCACTTTCTTCTTAATATAGTCCACTTTCTTGTTTTATTTGCTCAGCACACAGTTTCAGTTAATCTGATTCATTAATGGTGCATGCTTTTCCTGACTTTAAAGAAAGCTGTCAGAATCAACTTGATTAGTTTGGTTTGGGTTGGAGGATACCTGCGTTCTATCTAAAGGACAACTTCCTTATGTACAGGTTGCTCAATAGCACAATTAAGTGTTCTAGAATTCCCAATTTTTAAAATGATACACATATTTTCACTGTATCCTAGAAAAATAAGAAATGAGTTGACATATGTATGTCTATGTTCACTGCAGAACTATTTATCATAGTATAAAATCCTTAAATGTGTACCAATAGGAAAATGCTTAAAGGATAGCAAGCACTGTTAAAGAAGAGTTATGCATCTCGAAACAGCTCAGGATATTATGCTCATTAAAATATGTCAATCACAAAAGTCCAAACATTGTAGGAGGCTACTAATATGAAAGGTTCTTACAGAAGCAGAAACATGGTCTGGTAGTAACCAGGTGTGGGAGGGCGAGTGAACCACTAACTAACAAGGAGACACATACAACCTGGGGGAAGAAAAGGGGTAAAAACAAAACAACCTGAAAATAAATAAAACTTCTCCTAGTTCGACTTTCATGATTTGGAATTGAGTATTGTAAGTGTAAACTTTCACCCCAGACTCTGCTAGAAAGGAATAAGGGACAGTGGTGATAATAGTGATGATTGGTTTTGAGCTGACTGGCTGGCTACAGTATTGTTAGAAATTTTGAATTTTCAGATTAAAATCCCACATGATTCTATCCTAAGTAATGTTAATTACTTGTTTAGAAACCTCTGACTTGCCTTTGGGAACTGTTTTTATCCCTTTGTTGTTGTGTTCTTTTCTTCTAAAAACAGACAGTTTTGATTTTCAGAAGCCTACACTTAACTTACCAGATGCGAGTTGTCTATATGGACATGGATCGCCCACAGCTATTGAATGGTTAGCATGGAATACAACTGCCCAACTCCTGTAACTCCAGGTGAGGAAATCTCTGAGGTGGAATGTGCACTACAGAGACCCCATGGGAGTCAGCAGATGGTGAAAGCACTAGAAATCAATCCCTAATTTGCCATCATCTCCTTTAGGGATGGGTGCCTTAGAAGGACCCTTGGGAAAGGTCCCTAAACTGCTCCTCACACTTCACCACTTCACTACTCTTTGTTGTTTCTCCCCAGTGTGGATTTTTCTATTACATCCCTTGGTACTTCCAGAAATGCTTATTAACAATTCATTATTTGTTATTTGTAGAAGAGTTAAAAAATAGTAGTGTTATTGGATAAGCATCAAACCATATGTTGTATATCACAGAAAACGCACTAAAGGGATTATAAAGACAGGAAGAAAACTTCTTTTGTAGCCATGGAGCTCTAACTGCTACCAAATGGTCTTCAGAGTAAAGAATAATTAGTGCTCAAATAAAAAGTTCGTGAGCATCATTTGTCAGACTTTGTTTATCCTAAAGTCACAAGGTAATTTGAGCACTATCAGTAGGTGGTTAAGAGCTTAGCTGCTAGCCAAAAGGTTGACAGTTTGAATCCACCGGCCATTCCTTGGAGATCTGCTTTCAAAAGAAAATCATGTCCCTCGCTTCATTCTGCCTTTCAAAGGCTCTGTAAAACAGGATACTTGTCATTTTTTAAAATATTGGAAAATACCATATCTACAATAGCTTTGATTTCACATCAGGACAAAGGAAACTTATGTAAATAAAAATATTTGTCATTTATTCAGCTCAACTTATTAATTTAAAATCTTTGTAATTGTTCATTTTATACTAAAATATCATGTGTATGTCTGTGTAGAATAGATTTGCTATAATTTATATGGAAATTCTTTTCCGTAAGTTCATGTTTTAATTAGGCTTTAGATATAATAGATTTAATTGTTAAAATATAAAATAGCAATAAAATATGGACATTACATCACTCATTCAATTACTGTTAACTATATGTTTCAACTAAAATATTTCTGTTCATCTCTGTCTTCCTGGGTGTGTGTTTCTCCCTCTCTCTCTCTGGACCTCGGTGTGTGTGGGTTTGAATGTGTGTACTAAAATACATTTTTAAACCTTGGTGTGGCTATGTGGTGAATGCTCTGTTTTATATAGCATCACTATGAGGACCTAACAAGAGGATAGCTAACAATAAAAATGACATGTAGGAAATAGCGTTGGTATATTTTATTTTTTAACTTAAAATTAATTTAGTTTGCTCAGATTAAGTTCCTAAAACATATGACTATCAATAATTTATTATCTATAATCACTAAAGTACTATTTAAAGAGCTAAGCAGTTGATAAGGACTTTGAAACATGAAACTTTCTATAGAACCCATATAGATTGATACAGCACAAGTATACACTCTTGAACAGTGCAGTACTTTAAAATACATTGATAATGGATTGCACCAGTCAACAGTTCTTGTTTACGCTTCCCATTAAGGAGAGAAGGGTTTGACAAGTTTATACGTTCTCAGTTATCTGGACTGTAGCTCCTCTTGAAATAAGACATTTCCTTTGGTGATTACCTCATCTGAAAGGTCAAGAAGTGAAAAGGAAATTCTTAGAGATTGAGATGGCATTGCCAAGAGGGGGAAGGAAATTATTTTCAAAGGACTTTTTTGTTTGAAGATCAGACTAAGGCTTTTCATCATCTGTTTTTCCCCTCTTTAAATCTTTCACAAGAACAGAATATATTCCTTCCCAAGTTCCCCTGTTTAACAGAGGCTAGATTTCTAATACTTCCTGTGCATTTCCCATGGTGAATGCACTAAAATGAATGAAAATAATTTGTTCCTAATGTAAAGAGAAAATAATACAATTCATTTTCTTGTCACTGTCATTATTTAATTTATATGATACCAAACAGTTTTATATGAAAAAACAGTATATTTTTGAGATAGTATATATAAAATATGTATGTAAACAGATACATACAAGGAGTTCCAGGTGCCACAAACTGCTAACTAAACAGGGGGTGGTCGGGCTTGTCTAGCGGTGCCTCCCGCTGCTGGTCTGTCAGTCTGTCTTACTATGGTGCCATGTGTGTTGCTATCATGCTGGAAGCTATGTTACAGGATTTCAAATGCAGCAGAGTCACCCAACGTCAACAGATTGCAGCAGAGCTTCTAGACTAAGAGCATGCCATGAAGGAAGGCAGCCTTCAGAGGCAGCCTTGTGCATAGCTTCAAAACCATTTCTGAGACTGAAAGCCTAAAGAATGGAAGCAGAATATTGTCTAAGAGAGTGGCAGTTCACAGGATCAAAAGGCACTTGAAATGTGACCGAAGAAGGGATGCTTTTTCGAAGTAGAGTAGACCTTGGTACCATGAATAGAGTAGAGCCTGGGGGAGTGGATCCTTAGGAATCTTCATTTGCTCATGGGACACTATTCAAGATAAGAAGGAACAGCAGCAAAATGTATTTAAAATCAGAACTTTGACTGTCTGAAGTATGAATTTAGGACCATTGGAAGTCATCAAAAGTGAAATATAATGCATAACTATAATTAACCTGGGTGTTAGTGAGCTGAAATAAGCTAGGATTGACCATTGAAAATCAGAAAATCACATAATTTACTATCCTGGGACTGACACAGTCAAGAGGAATGGAGTTGCATTCATTGTCAAAAAAGATACTTCAAAATCAATCTTGAATTTGAATACTGTCTGTGATAGGATTGTATTCACTGTCTTCCGGGATATACAATTAATACAGCAATTATACAAATTTATGCACCAATAACAAAAGCTAGTAGTGAGGAAATTGAAGAATTCTATGATATCTTCAGTCTGATATTAATCAAATGTGTAGTCAAGATGCATTGGTATTTAACAGTAATTAAAATTCAACACTCTGAGACAAAGAGGAAGGAATAATAGTTGGAAAAATAGTATCTTCATAATAGAAATTCCCTGGAGATTAAATGACAGAATTTTGCAAGATCAACAACTTTTTCATAGAAAATACTTAAAATATAAAAAGGAAACTATACACATTGACTTCTCTAGGTGGAGTACACAGAAATAAAATTGAATACAAGTATGGGCAAAAAGGATGGAGAAGTTCAATATCAGCACCTAAAACCAAGCCAGAACTGCCTGTGGAACAGATCACCAATTGCTCATATATAAGTTCAAGTTAAGACTGAAGAAAATTTAAACAGGTCCACTAGAATCAAAATATGACCTACAGTCTATCCCACCTGAATTGTTCGAACATCTCAAAAACAGATTTCATGCATCGAACACTAATGACAGAAGATCTGATGAACTGTGAGAGAACACCAAGAAAATCATTCATGAAGAAAGCAAAAGGTGGGTAAACAACAAGAGAGATAGAAAAGATGAAAACAGATGCCAGAAGAAACTCTGAAACTTGCTCTTAATTGTAGTTTAGCTACGTCAAATGGAAGAAATGAACTCAAAAAGACAAATAGAAAATTTCAAAGGCAGCTTGAGAAGGGAGTCAAATATTATAATAACATGTGCAAAGAAATAGAGTTAGCAAACCAAAGAGAGGAGCTGAGCTTGCTCAGCATATCCAAAATTGAAAGAACTTGAGGAAGAATTCAAGCCTCAAGTTGGAATATTGAAAAATTCTATAGGTAAAATATTGACTGATGCAGGAAACATCAAAGGAAGGTGGAAAGACTACACAGAGTCACTGTACCAAGAGGAACTGATTGACATTCAACCATTTCAGGAGGTAGTATATGAGTAAAACCAAAGTTGCTGAAGGAAGAAATTCAAGTTGCACTCAAAGATTGAGCCAAAAAGTAAGTTCCAGGAATTGATGGAATGAAATGAAACTCAATGAAATGTTGCAACAATCTGATGAAGCACTGGAAGCACATACTTGTCTATACCAGGCACTTTGGAAGACAGCTACTTGGCCAACTGACTGGAAAAGATGCATATTTGTTCCCATTCCAAATAAGGATGACCCAACAGAATAGTCAGATCATAGAGCAATATCATTGCTATCACATGCCAGTAAAGATTTGCTGACAGTCATCCAATAACTGTTGCAGTAGTGCATTGATAGTGAACTCCCAGAGATTCAGGCCAAATCCATAAGAGAATGTGGAACAAGGCATATCATTGCTGAGTTCAGATGGATCTTGGTTCAAAGTTGAGAATACTAGAGAGATGTTTACTTTTGCTTTATTGACTATGGCAAGACATTTGAGCGGCAGATTATAACAATCTATGGATAGCTTTGAGAAGAATATGAATTCCAGAACACTTCATTGTGTTCATACTTAACTTTTACACGAATCATGAGGCAGTTGTGGGAACAGAACAAAGGAATATTACATAGTTAAGAATCAGGAAAGGTGTGGCCAGGGCTGGATCCTTTCAACATGCTGATTCAATATGTGAGCTGCATTATATGAGGAGGCATCAAGATTGGAGGAAAGCTTATTATCAACCTGCAGTGGGCAGATAACAGAACCTTGCTTGCTGAAAGTAAAGAGGAATTGAAGCACTTGCTGATGAAATCAAGGATTAGGATCACACCTCAATATAAAGAAGACAAAAATCCTCACAAAGGGGCCAATGGATAACATCACGATAAAGAGAGGAAACACTGAAGTGGCTGATCATTTTGTCTTGCATGGATTCGCAATCAATGCTCATGAAAATAGGAGACAAGATACCAAATGGCACATTACCTAGGGTAAATCTGCTGTACAAGATTTATTTAAAGTGTTGAAGAGCAAGGATGCTGACAGAAGAACTTCACTGAACTCATTAGCAAAACGCAGGTCTCCAGAAACTGATGGAATACTCATTGAAATGTTTCGGCAAGCTGAAGAAGCACTGGAAGCACTCACTTGTCTATGCCAAGGAATTTGGAGAACAGCCACTTATTCTAATCATTAAAGAGTTCCATATCTATGCCAATTTCCCAAAAGATGACCCAACAGAAGACTACAATTATAAAACCATATCACCGATACTGCAATAAAGTAAAATTTTGCTTAAGATAATCTAACAGTGATTGGAGCTTTATATTGATAGGGGACCTCCCAAAGTTCAGACTGGATTCAACAAAGGATGTGAACAAGGGCTATCATTTTTTATGTCAAATGGATCTTGGCTGAGAATACCAGAAAGATGTTTATTTGTGTTTCATAGACTCTGCAAAGGCATTTGTCTTTGTGGACCACAATAAACTGTGGATAATCTAGAGAGGATGAGAATTCTGAAATATTCCATTGTGTTCACGAGAAACTTGTACATGGATCAAGAGGCAGTTGTGCAAACAGAGCAAGGGAATACTGTATGCTCTAATATCAGAAAAGGTGTGTGCCAAGGTTGTATCCTCTTACCATCCTTACTCAGTCTGCATGCTGAGCACATCATCAGAATCTGGATTGTATGTAGAAGAATGTGGCTTCACAATTGGTGGCAGGCTTATTAACAACCTGAAATATGCAGATGATACAATCTTGGTTGCTGAAAGTGAAGCTCTTGCTGATGAAGATAAAAGTTTATTTTCTTCAGTTTAGATTACAATTCAATTTAATGAAGGCCCAAATCCTCACACTCTTTTTCATTCTGAGGCTTTTTTCATTGTAATATTGAGAATATATTTCTTGATGGTGGAGTTAAGAGCTACAGGCTTGACCTGTCTTTTAGTAACTGTAGATGCAGCTATAGGACATGCTACAAAGCCTATGATCAGTTATAAATCAAATCATGGTATTTTATAGGAGTTTAATTGCCAGATCCATCTTAATCTGTCAGAAAAGAGAAGCATTAATCCACTTTACTCTGGAAGTTCTGCGAAAAGCTGTTCATCATCATCCTCTCCACTCACCAAAGTCTCCACCAGCAGGTGAATGGTGGCTAGATATGCAGTTCCTTAGCCAGGACTTGAACTCAGATCCTCACACAGAAGATGAGAGTATTATCACTAAACTATCGCTAAGAAATTGTTTTTTTAAACCATTTTATCATGATCAAACTAAAAGCGGTATGTGTGTTAGCTTGGAGAAGAGGACATGTGAGGGGCAGTGGAAAGTCAGACAGAAATAATAATAAGTGAAAAAAATACTACACCAGAATCATAGGGTTGATAGTATTGACACAATGATTATGACAGCATTGGCAGTGAAAAAAATGAGTAAGCTTTAAAGACAAACAACAGGGAGGAGTCATAAATAAGTAATAGCTTGTCAGAAATCATGGTTGGATAAAAAAAGTAGATAACAGTAAAAACCATTATAACTAAGGGTTAGTGAATTTTTAAATTATTATTTAAGTTTTTATTAATTGTGTGCCATGTAGTATTCTAATGGCTTTTACCTATTTTAATCTATTAACATAGATTAATTGCTAGAATTTCCATGGCATCTCTATTGTTAAACCCATTTTATGATAAGGAAATTAGATAATTTAAATAACTTGCCCCAAGTCACTAGGTTATTAAGTGATTTGAACCCAACCAGTGAAAAAACAAAGTCAGGAATCCTATTATTAATTCAGTGTTTTCATGAAAGACTTCATAGTTTCTCCTTGTTGTATGTCATATAGTCTAGTATTTTAATGCTTATGAAGTCATGGTTAATTTATAAGTCTCTATGTCCTTTTGTTATCCAATAAATTCTGACTCATAGTTTCCCATATGTATCGGAGTAGAATTGCACTACCCAGGGTATTTTAAAATAATTTTGTTGGGGGCTCTTACAACTCTTATGACAATTCATCCATCCATCCATTGTGTCGAGTACATTTGTACATATGCTTTCATTATAATTTTCAAAGCATTTTCTTTCTACCTGAGCCCTTAATGTCAGCTTCTCATTTTTCCCTCCCTCAATAAATGATAAATTATTTTCATATTTTACAATATTCACTGTCTCCCTTCACCCACTTTTCTGTTGTTCGTCCCATAGGGGCTGGAGGGGAGGATATGTCGATCATTGTGAGAATATCAATGTGAATGAGGGGGAGTGCGAAGTGGAGACCCAAAGCCCATCTGGAGACAATTAGACATTCCCTTACAGAAGGGTCACAAGGAAGAGATGAGCCAGTCAAGATGAAATATAGCACTGATGAAACATACAACTTTCCTCTAGTGTCATCATGCTTTGGGTGGAAAATTAAAACTTTAGGAACACTCAAAATGTTGATTAAATAAAATGGTCATCTTCTCAGTGTTATGTACCAACCATGCCAATGAAATGAAACAAGTTGCTCCTGATACTTGACAACAGAATTCACATATTATTAGATTATACAACATTCTTAGTTTGTTTGTTTCTCCTTTGCACTTTCAGTGAAGGTGTTGATATTAATCTTGAAGCAGCATTAATGAAGAAACTTCATAGCCACAAAACAAGTCCTTTAGTCGCAGTTCAATATTGTCTGGGACCACGGACTTGGTTTACCTTTGCACTCTAGTTACTTCAGCTTATTTGTAAACTAGCATGTGTTTGAATTTCCCTGATCACCTCACACTAGTTCAATTATAAATAGGAACTATCCGTGTATTTTATTCATTTATTTCCACTGTCAACACTTGTTCTGTTACATGCTCTTTGTATTATTTTTACCAGAAACCGAGGAAATTTAAAATAGTAAAACTATGATTCTATTATTGTATTTCATCCTTAACATATATTCTTTAGAAGTGTATGAATCTGAGTATTTTTTAATTATTTGAATTTATCTAACCAACATATAGTTCATTTGTTCAGTATATTTTATTCATTTTATAGTTAAATTGTATTAAATATTTAGATAGCCATCTTGTATATACCTATTAATTTTAAGATGTTTTACTTCTTGCTGGAAAAATTTAGCTTAAAAATGCTAAATGAAAAATATAATTTATGAAAATAATTAGCAGTATTCACATTTAAATTTATTGTTACTTTTTAACTATTGTATCCTGTATTAGAAAACATTCAATGCTATTTTAAAAATCTTGGTTATATAAGGTGTTTAGAAAATAGTTATTGGATACTCTATTCATAAGCACTGTAGTTCTCTCAGTATTTTATCGCTTTATGCTTGAAGATATGAAGCATTGCAGCTAAAGGCAGGGGATTAAATCTAGATGAACCACAGTCAACCTTTGTTGAGCATTATTTTTCATCCTCATAAAAGATAATTTTCAATATTGAGACTAATGACATAATATAGTATAAATGTAAACATCTATGTATGCAAGTCTATGCAATACAAATATTGCTATGGAATCTTTGCTCAACAGACTTTTCTTATTGTCCACCATGAATGACTAACCCAGTTGTTAGAGACAACACGAAGGTTCACACTGGAAATCATAACAATGAATCAGAGATTTAATTCCAGACAAGCTCTTTATGCATGAAAGTATTAGTGACAGATTTCCATTTGGAAAATATACAGCGGGTTGTTTATGAATCTTGCAGCTTCAAAGCAATCTATAATTGAGGATTAAACACTTATTTTCAGAAAATAAATTCAACTGAGAGAGTTTTTTTTTCTATGTTTATATATATATATTTTTTTTCTTCTTTTACATTTTATTAGGGACTCCAACAACTCCTACCACAATCCATACATATACATACATCAATTGTACAAAGCACACCCATACACTCCCTGTCCCAATCACTCTCAAGGCATTTGCTCTTCACCTAAGCCCCTTGCATCAGGTCCTCCTTTTTTTCCCCCCCTCCCTCCCTTTTCCCCCCTCCCTCATATGCCCTTGGTAATTTATACCTCGTTATTTTGTCATATCTTGCCCTATTCGGGGTCTCCCTTCCCCCCTTCTCTGCTGTCCCTCTCCCAGGGAAGAGGTCACATGTGGCTCCTTGTAATCAGTTCCCCCTTTCCAACCCACTCACCCTCCACTCTCCCAGCATCGTCCCTCACGCCCTTGGTCCTGGAGGTATCATCCACCCTGGATTCCCTGTATCTCCAACCCTCATATGTACCAGTGTACAGCCTCTGTCCTATCCAGCCCTGCGAGGTAGAATTCGGATCATGGTAGTTGGGGGGAGGAAGCATCCAGGATCTGGGGGAAAGCTGTGTTCTTCATCGATACTACCTCACACCCTAATTAACCCATCTCCTCTCCTAAGCCCCTCTATGAGGGGATCTCCATTGGCTGACACTTGGGCCTTGGGTCTCCACTCTGCACTTCCCCCTTCATTTAATATAATATATATATATACACATACATATATACATATACACATAAATACACATACGTACACACACTTATATCTTTTTTTTTTTTGCATGATGCCTTATATCTGGTCCCTTGGGCACCTCGTGATCGCACTGGCCGGTGTGCTTCTTCCATGTGGGCTTATTTGTTTCTGAGCGAGATGGCCGCTTGTTCACCTTCAAGCCTTTAAGACCCCAGACACTATCTCTTTTGATAGCCGGGCACCATCAGCTTTCTTCACCACATTTGCTTATGCACCCATTTGTCTTCAGCGATCCTATCATGGAGGTGTGCAGTCAATGATATGATTTTTTGTTCTTTGATGCCTGGTAACTGATCCCTTTGGGACCACTCGATCACACAGGCTGGTGTGTTCTTCCATGTGGACTTTGTTGCTTCTGAGCTAGATGGCCGCTTGTTTATCTTCAAGCCTTTAAGACCCCAGTCACTATCTCTTTTGATAGCCGGGCACCATCAGCTTTCTTCACCACATTTACTTGTTCACCCATGTTGGCTCCAGCTGTTGTGTCGGGAGAGTGAGCATCATAGAGTTCCAATTTAATAAAAGAAGGTATTCATGCATAGAGGGAGTGTTTGAGTAGAGGCCCAAGGTCCTTCTGCCACCTTAATACTTGACCTATAAATATAGACACAAAGATCTATTTCCCCAACCTCCTATATATATTTGCATGTACATGTCTTTGTCTAGACCTCCATGAATGCCCTTTGACTCCTAGCTCTTTCCTCCATCTCCCTTGACCTTCCTCCTGCCCTACTACCATGCTTCATTGCCACCTGGGCTAGAGTATACCTCTTCTCTAAGCAACCTTACCCTTGATCATTTCCCACCAGGCCTGCCACTCCCCCTTCTCTACCCTTTGGGGTCCCATGTTTTTCCCTTGTCCCTGGGTTTGTTAACACCACTTCCTTACCCCCCCCTACCCCCCACCCCAAGTCCCCCCGGAACTGTCGGTCCCGTTGTTTTTCATCCAGATAGTTCATCCAGCCTGTCCTATTCAGACAGACCTGTGGAGTCACTAACATGCACGAAAACTAGACAGAGGAACACAAAGCAACAGTATATAACCAGACAACAAAACAACCAAAACAAACCACTGAAAAAGAACAGAACAAAACAGTTCACAAGAGAAAAGCTTGTAGTTAGTTCAGGGATCTTTGCTGGCCCTTAGGAGCGTTTTCCAGTCCAGTCTGTTGGGGCATCACGCCCTGGCCCCAAAGTCCACTTTCAGCATTCCCTGGGGACCTTGCCACTCCATTCCCTTGCTGTTCCGCTGCACTCCCCCAGTGCATTGCCTCGGTGTGGTGGGATCAGGTCAGGTGCAATTCCCATACTGTGTCTCCGGTGCTGTCCCCTGTATCGCCCTTAGTCACTGAGGGGCATCATGTCTCATAGTAGGGCCAGCCATGTTGTTCTCTCTGTGGACTGGCTGCTCTACTCAGGAACATCATCATCACGGCCTGGTGGGCCAGGCTGTGCTCCACTCTCTCCTCCTGCCCCTTCATCTGCTCCCGTGTGCTCTGATCAAATATGTCCATCTCCCATAGCTGCAGGGTCAATGTCGTCCTTTGGAACAAGTTCTTTTCGGGGGAGGGGCAGGAATCCACTTAATTTATGGTGCTGGGGCCTGCCTCCCAGACCTCTCCACCCGTTCCGTCCTCCAGGCCGGGATAATGCATTCACACCTTGCGACACTGGGTTGAAGTCTGGTCCCACTTTCCCTGTGGAGATATAAACAATACCCTCCCCTTGGGTGGATTAATGCCCCATTTCTGTCATGCTGATTGTACTTACCTCAGGGGACTCATGTTGTACCTGTCCCTTTGGGACTGGCTTACCTCGCTTAGCATAATTCCTTCCAGCTCTTCCCATGAAATAACGTGTTTCATGTGCTCATCGGTGCTTTTCAGTGCTGCATAATACTCCATTGTGTGTATGTGCCAAAGTTTGCTAATCCACTCGTCTATCGATGGAAACTTAGGCTGTTTCCAAGTCTTTGCTATTGTGAATTGTGCCGCAATAAACATTGGAGCGCATATGACTGGTCGTGTTTTATTTGCTGCTTCAACCGGGTATATGCCCAGTAGAGGGATGGCTGGGTCGTAAGGTAGATCAATTTCCATTTTCTTTAGGTATCGCCAGATTGCTTTCCACAGTGTCTGTACAAATCTGCACGACCACCAGCAGTGGAGGAGGGTTCCTATTTCACCACAGCCCCTCCAACACTTGTTGCTCTCTGATTTACTGATCTGGGCTAGCCTCAGGGGTGTTAGGTGGTATCTCATGGTTGTTTTGATTTGCATTTCTCTTATGGCAAGGGACTTCGAGCACTTTCTCATATATTTATTGGCCATATTGATCTCCTCTCTAGTGAAAGTTCTTCTCATTTCTTTTGCCCACTTCCTTAGGGGGTTAACTGTTTTCCTCTTTTTGCAGGTCATGATGGTGTTGTAGATTTTAGTAATGAGCCCTTTGTCTGACGTGTCATTACTAAAAATCTTCTCCCAGTCTGTGGGTTGCCTTGTCACCCTCTTGGCAAAGTCTTTCGAGGTGCACAGGTGTTTTATTCTTATTAGATCCCATTTGTCGATTTCCAGATCACCTGTGTGTGTCCCCTTCCCTGTTGCAGTGAGCCTATGTGCTCCCTGGGCCAGTGCTCTGACATTAGTCCCGATTCCCTCCTTAATGGTCCTGATGGTTTGGGGTTTGACTTCTAGATCTGTGATCCACCTTGAGTGTATTCTTGTGCATGGGGTGAGGTAGACGTCTTGTTTCAACTTTCTACATGTGGATATCCATTGTTTCCAGCACCACTTATTAAAGAGGGCATCTGCTTCCCACTTGACGTTTTTGGGACCCTTGTCGAAGATCAGTTGTCTATATGCTGATGATTTTACTCCTGGGCTTTCTATTCTTTTCCACTGGTCTGAGTGTCTATCATTGTGCCAGTACCATGCTGTTTTGACCACTGTAGCTGTGTAGTAGGCATTAAAATCAGGCAGGGCGAGTCCTCCAATTGTGTCCTTCTTCTTGAGGAGTTCTCTGCTAATTCTGGGTTTCTTCCCTCTCCATATGAAGTTGGTGGTCAGTTTTTCCAATTCTTTGAAGAAGGTTGATGGTAATTGGATTGGTATAGCATTGAACTTGTAGAGTGCTTTAGGAAGAACTGTCATCTTTACTATGTTCAGCCTACCTAACCATGAGCAGGGGAGCTTCATCCATTTGTGAAGGTCACTTTTTGTTTCCTGTAATAGGGTTTTATAATTATGCTTATATAGGTCTTTAGTATTTTTTGTTAAGTATATTCCTAGGTATTTCAGTTTGTTCTTGGCTACTGTGAAGGGTACTTCCCTCTTAATCGCCTCTTCCATGGCCCTGTCCGATGTGTATAGAAACCCTACCGACTTCTGTTTATTGATCTTGTATCCTGCTACTCTTCCGTATTCCTCTATTGCTGTAAGTATTCCAACTGTGGAGTTTTGGGGGTCTTCAATGTATAGGATCATGTCATCTGCAAATAACGATAGTTTCACCTCCTCCTCTCCCAACTGGATCCCTTTGATGTCCTTCCGCTGTCTTATGTTGTTAGCCAGAACCTCCAAAACGATATTGAATAGAAGAGGGGACAGGGGGCATCCTTGTCTTGTACCCTTTTTCAGTGGTATTGTTCTTGTCTTTTCTCCATTGACTATGATGTTGGCTGTTGGTCTTTCATAGATAGCTTGTATGAGCTTGAGGAACTTCCCTTCCAATCCTATCTTCATGAGTGTTTTGATTAGGAATGGGTGCTGGATGTTGTCAAATGCTTTTTCTGCATCTATGGATATTATCATATGGTTTTTATCCTTTTTCTTCTCGATGTGGTGTATGATATTGATGGATTTTCAGGTGTTAAACCATCCCTGCATCGCTGGGATGAATCCTACTTGGTCGTGGTGAATGATATGTTTGATGTTCCTTTGTATTCTATTGGCCAATATTTTGTTAAGGATTTTTGCATCTATGTTCATTAGAGATACTGGTCTATAATTCTCTACACTTGTGGGGTCTTTTCCCTGTTTGGGTATCAAAGTAATGCTGGCTTCGTAAAATGAGTTTGGGAGCTTGCCGTTCTTTTCTATGTTCTGGACTACTTTGTGGAGGATCGGTGTCAGCTCTTCCCTGAATGTTTGGTAAAATTCTGCTGTGTAGCCATCTGGCCCTGGGGCCTTTTTCCTTGGTAGGTTTTTGATGACACTATTTCTTCCTTCACTATGGGTTTGTTGAGGTTCTTGATCTCTGTCTCAGATAATCTAGGGATAGATTGTTTTTCTAAATATTTATCCATGTCTTCCAGGTTTCTGAATTCATTAGAATACAAACCTTCATAGTACTTTGTGATTATCCTTTTTATCTCATTGGGGTCTGTTGTTATTGCCCCCGATTCATCTCTTATCCTGGCTATTGATGATTGTTCCTTTCTATCTTTGGTAAGCTTTGCCAGGGGAGTGTCAATTTTATTAATTCGTTCATAAAACCAGCTTCTAGTTGCGTTAATCCTTTGCATTGTTCTTTTGTCTTCCCACTGGTTTAACTCCGCCCTGATTTTTATTATTTCTTTTCTCTTGCTATTGGAGGGGTAGTTCTGTTGACTCTGTTCTAGTTGTTGGAGGTTTTGTGTTAACATATCTGTCATATGCCTTTCTTCTTTTTTCATGTATGCATTCAGTGATATCAAGCTACCTCTGATAACTGCCTTTGCAGTGTCCCATAAGTTTTGATATGTTGTATGCTCGTTCTCATTAGTTTCTAGAAATTTCCTGATATCCTCTCTGATCTGGACCTTAACCCATTCATGTCGCAGGAGATCGTTGTTTATTCTCCAATTGGTGACCCTTGCTTTTCTGGGTGCCCTCCTATTAATCTCCAGCTTTATGGCATGGTGGTCTGAGAAAGACGTCTGGATAATATCTATGTGTTTGAATTTACTCAGGCTGGCCTTGTGCCCCAGCATGTGATCTATTCTTGAGAAAGATCCGTGTGGATTGGAGAAGAATGTGAAACCTTTTGCTTTTGGATGAAAGGCTCTATAGATGTCTATCAGGCCCTGTTGCCTAATTACATTGTTTAGCTCTCTGGCCTCTTTGCTGAGCTTCTTTCCCTGTGACCTGTCTTTCTCTGATAGTGGAGTGTTGAAGTCCCCCACTATTATTGTTGTTTCCGTGATTTCTTCTGTCATTTTTTTAATAGTTTGTTTGACGAAATTTGCCGCACCATTATTAGGTGCGTAAATATTCAGTATGCTTATTGCTTCCTGGTTTACTGAGCCTTTGAGCATTATGTAATGTCCCTCTTTGTCTCTTTTTATGTTTTGGATCTTGAGATCCATTTTGTCGGAGATTAAGATAGCCACTCCTGCCTTCCTGGAGTTACCATTTGCTTGGTAATCTTTCTTCCAGCCCTTTATTCTCAGCATATGCTTGTCTGCTTGCTTAAGGTGTGTCTCTTGCAGGCAGCAGATTGATGGGTTATGTTTTCTAATCCAATCCTCCAGCCTCTTTCTTTTAACATATGAATTGAGCCCATTTGTATTCAAAGTGATTATTACAATCTCTGGCTTCATGGTTGCCATATTCTGTTTTGTGTTTTGGGTCTTTGCCTATCTTCCTTCATATCAGTGTACTGCGTTTGAGTGGAGGGTTTCTATCCTGTCCTCTTTTCCATCTGAGACCGTGTTGTCCTGGTACGTGTTGCTGGCATGTTGGCTTCTAGATGGAGATGGGCTATATGGTGGTCTCCTGGAGGTTCTAGTTGGAGCTTGATCTTCTGGCCATAGTGAGTCAGCCAGTATGTTCTGCAGGGTCGGGTGACTTGCAGTATATTTTTTGAGTTCTTCCTTGTCCTGGAAGACCCTTATCTTACCCTCTATCTTAATGGATAACTTGGCAGGGTATAGGATTCTGGGGGAGGCATTTTTATCTTTCAGAATTTGGAAGATGCTGCTCCATTCTCTCCTCCTCTTCATGGTTTCAGCTGATAAGTCTGAGCATACCCTTACCTGCGCTCCTTTGTATGTGACTGTCTTCCTTTCTCTTGATGCTCGTAGAATTTTCTCTTTTTCCTCTAAGTTGGATAATTTTACAATTATATGCCTTGGCGTGTTCTTCTTGGTGTTTAGCTTAGCCGGCGTCCTCTCTGCTTCCTGTATGAGAGTCGGATTCTCCTTTGTTAGGTTGGGGAAATTTTCTTCCAGGAATTCCTTTGCTATCTTGGCGGTCGATTTGTGTGTTATGTTGTGTTCCGGTAGACCGATTATTCGAATATTATTCCTCTTCATAGCATCTGTCATTGATCTCAGGCTGTCTTCTGTTTCTTTAATTTTCCTATCTGATTGTTTTTCTCGCTTGCTTCGTTTGGTTTGAGCGTCCTCGAGTTCACTGATACGGTTCTCAGCCTCCTCTAGCCTAGATATAGCTTCTGTGACCTTTTGTGTGGCCTCTGCTACCTCCTCTGTTAGTTTCTGCAGTTCCTTTTGGTGGATAGTATTCATCCCCTCTATTGTGGACTTCATCCCCTCTATTGTGCATTTCATCCCTTCTATCGTTGCATCCTTATTTTGGTTTGCTTCTCTTAGCTCCTGTATTACTGCAAGCAGAGTTCTGAAGATTTCCTTTTGTGGCTGATCTATATCTGTTTCTTCTATGAGTGACGTTAGGTCTGTTAAAGTGCCTCGTTTTTCTGATTTTTTTGTTGGGAGTGATGTGGTCTGTTGATTTTTCCTTGATCCTTTAATAGGCCCCATGCTTCTGGGAGACAGGAGTAACCTTATTGTGTGGAGGCTCAGGCCACTGTGCCGTCTCCTGGGGTGGCTGGGGCGGGCTGCGGCAGGCTTAGGGCTGGCACTGGGGACCCAACAGGGCCCCAGGTGGTGAGAGCTGGCTGGAGCTCACTGACGGCTCCTCAGGGACTGCAAAGTCGAGACCCAGGCTCCACTGCAGGTGGAGTGTTTGATCTGCCCGGGCTGTGAGCGGGCGCGGGGAGGCCCCTTGGATAGCTGCACAGACAGCTGCGGGACACTGCAGGGAACAATGGTGTTCGCTCTCTGCCCTTTTGGCGCGAAACCGCGGGGGGTAATGGCGCCGGCAAAGGAGGCTTGGCGCGAAACCGCAGGGGGCAATGGCGCCCTTCTTCTGCTCAGGCTCAGAGTCGCGGCTGCCGGGGTCCCCTCAGCACCCTGGGGAGGGCACCTATTCTTGTGCCTTGCGCAGGGGGGGCCCTTGGTGGGCAGACTCAGCAGCGCGGGGCGCGGCGCTCTGCGGAAGCTCAGGGTCCGGGACAGGCGCGGGTTGGGCTATGGCTCCTGTTGGCGGGAAGTGCTCAGCGCAGGGTCCCCGCCAGGAGTGGAGCTGGCGCTAGGCTGCCAGGGGCTGGCGGGGGCGGGCGGGGGTGGGAGGCCAACGCACGGAGGGCAGGTGGAGAGGTCCGCGGCAGCGGTGCGGGTGGATGGTCCCCCGTGGGGGTCGCCAGACAACCCGCGGGTCCGCTCCCCTGAGCTTGGATGAATGGAGCGAGGGACGTGGGCCCTAGGGCAGATCGCTGCCCTGCGGGGAGAGGGGAACTGCGGGAGAGGAAAGCTTCTCTCCCAGTGGGGATCTGCGAGTGGGCCGCTGGAGTAGGGGAGCGTGACCTGCTGCGCCTGTCTAGGCAGGGCAGGCTAGTGGCTCTGGGCTGGCGTCCGGTTTGGGGATGGAGCCTAAGCCGGTCGCCAGTGAGCTCATGGCAGCTTAGTGGCCAGAGATGTCCCACTAGTCCGGTCCTCTTTCACCTAGACCCCTGCTCCGGACAAATACGTGGGGTAGGACTGGGGTGCTGTCCCAGGGGGATATTTCACTCACCAGACTCTTACTATTCAGCTACCTGGTCGCCAATCCCGCTTTGTTTGGAGGAGCTCTCAGAGTATGCGGGTGTCCCTGTCGGCCATCTTCCCCCTCTCCCTGAGAGAGTTTTTAATAGGAGTTACTTCCTAACCCTGTTTGCCAATCTCAAACCATAAATGGGTGAAAAATATCCTCATAAATGACATAGCTTTCTTTCTCTGAATTAAAATATTTAACTAAGATATATTAATAAATACTGTATTTTTCCAGTCTAGTCAGTTACTATATTAGTCTGGGTAGACTAGAGAAATATAGATACACTCATATGTTTATAAGAAAGTTTTTTTATACAAGACCAATTGAGTAGAAATAAAACATCCCAGCCCTATCCAGATCAAGTATATAAGTGCAATATGATGCTGATTTCAGGACGATCATAGGACAGTGGGTAGATAGCCTTTGGATTCAGTGGCATTGTAAGCATCTCAGAGCTGGCAGGGTCACCATTTGGCTTCTCCAGTTCCCTGTGTAGTGGCATGTGTCTTGTCCTCAGGGAAATGAGCAGAGAGTGTGTGTCTTCTACCTCCAAGGAGGAAATACAGGATTTCTCAGAATTCTCAAGACAAGGCCATGCCCACACAGAGGCCTCATTGGCTATACAATGACTGACAGGCTAGACTCCACCCTTGGCTCCTAATCCTGAAATTGACCCCAGATTATATAACTACCACAGATATTAAAAAAGTGACATCATTGCAAATTATAATTTACTCATGTGAGTTTAAATCAGTCCCTCTTTATTTCTAGAAAACTCTCATATGAAATAATTTGCTCCCAAATGAAATGAAAATCAGATGTTTCATATGGAAATGTACTTATATTTACAAAGATTTACTACAAAGAAGCTGTTTTAGCCTGGATTCGCTAGAGAAGCAAAACAAAGAGAAGACGGAGAAAAGGAGAAAGAGAGTGAGAGTGAGAGAGAGAGATTGTTTTAAGAAAATGGTTCACGTGTTTGTATAAACATGGAAGTCCGATCCATGTCGAGGCAGGGTCCTAGTCTGTGAGTCCGTCAGATGGTGAGCTGGAAACTTCTCCTGACTCAAGCAGCTGCAGAGACTGATGGGCCCAACGTGAGTAGGAACATCTCAGTTTGGTGGCTGCAGAGGTAGGGACAAGTCACATGGCAGGCTGCTGATGGTTCTAAGGATCAGCGGGCAAATATGACAAATCATCGGCTCAAGTCCAGAGATAAGAGGTTAATGACCCAGCTGAGGGATTCAAACCCAGCAAAAAGAAAAAGAGCATGCAAGGTGTTCCATAGCATCAACTTCTACAGGAAGTAGGCCACATCTCTAAGGAAATGTTATGATCGACGTAGGTGGGTAGCTCTTCATCCTTTTTTTTCTCCAACTTCTTGCATGCATGGGTTTGTATCCTATCCAGGAGGACTTTTGGGATTGTGATTGAACATATAGGCTAATTTTGGACTTGTGGGCTTGGGCCGCACTAGGTTGGGATGTTTTCTTGATGTACAGTTACCCTTTATATAAAACTACCTCATATGAATGAGTTGCTGTGAACTTGTTTCTCTAAAGTACCCAGACTAACACATTATGGTACCTTAGGAGTGGGTGCTGGAGAAACAAATCATAAGATGGAGAGTAGATGTGTTTGACCTCTCCCTCATGGTAGTTTTCTTCTTTATCCAGCCAGAGGTCAGATAAAGTCACACTCTTTATCTGGTTGTTTTTTGGGGAAAATATGGGAAGTATGAAAATAGAAAGTTTGTAAGCCCACTTGCTTTCAGCCATTAAAATTTTATCTTTGGATGGGTTTAGGCCATGCCTATAAAGAAAGCTTTGAAAAGATATGTCCCACCCAGTGCTTTGGAGTACTCAGGAACCAATGATTTTTGTCAGAAGCTGGAAAAAATCTGGAACCATGAAGAAAACTCCTCTCTAGGACTGAATGTTAAAGGGAACCTGAGAGCAGGCTGAAATGCTTGCTAGGTGACCACCTGGATCTACTTGCTGAGTGGAAGTGGGAGAAATTCAGCAATAAAGAGGCGGGTTGAGTTTGGCCACTGACACCTGTGGACTTGGTTTACAGGAAAAAGAGGAGAAGATGAGAGCGGGTTGACTGGTCTAAAGTTCATGACCTGGCATGAGGGGGCTAGGTTTGTAGAGTATTGGTGAGAGTCCATGGCCTAAAGGCAAGGTGATCAGTGGGCACTCTGGGGAGGCTGAGTGAGGCGCCCACAATGAGTTGACGAGAACCCAACCAGATGGAAATTTTTGAGCCTATGAACAGGTGCATATTGTTGTTGACTTTATGGATGGCCTGTCTGGATTTCACTTTTCTTATGAATGCAGATTTCACAAGGTTCTAACTGGAATGAAGATTCTTCATGTCGAAAAATATGATTATATCCTCTGACACTGGGTTGATAAAAGTGAGCAGTATATAAATTAGATACTCAAATTTGGGGGGATAAAGGCATGAGGTGGTTGGCTTACAAACTTTCATAGGTAGGGGAACATATTCACAGGTTTATAGGATTAAGGTGTAGGTGTTACTTAATTGCAATCATGAAGCTAAAAAATTATGTAGAGGTGCCAACTTGGCAAGTTGAGATAGTTAAAGTTTATTGTACCAACCTGGCAGATAAACACATGGGTTAATTGAAGGGCGGAGAGATAAATGGCTCATTGAACCTTGCCTTTTTAGTTCTCGGGTCTCTTGCTTTGTGATGGTCGGACCGGGGTGTGGCTGCCTTAGACTGTTCCCTGCTTCAGCTGGCAAGTGTCACTTCCTGCAAGACTTCTCTGAGGAGAAGCCACATGAACCTACCCCGATGCAGCCCTGGGTGCTGAACAGCCATGTGGAGACCCCTGACAGAGCTGAAATGCTTGTACATTCACTGATTTGGCTTTCTTTCTGCAGTTGGAGTCATAGTGTGTGTTTTGTGAGATGGAGCAGGACTTTGTGGATTGGTGTTGGACATATGGGTTAATGTTGGACTTGTGGGCTTGGGCAGCACTGGGTTGGGATATTTTCTTGATGTGCACTTAACCTTTATATAAAACTCTCTCTTATACATATGATATTTTGTGGATTTGTTTCTCTAATATACCCAAACTAACACAAGGAAGTAGGCTACATCTCTGAGGAAACTTCAGTTGCATCAAGATCTTGATCTTGCGTAGGTGGGTAGTACTTCACCCTTATTTTCTTACAACTTTTTGTCTGTTCATAACAGATTCCATTATGTGGTTGTTGTACTTGCTAACGCATTGAGAATCAGGGCTCAGCCAAGTTGACACAAACCTATCATAGAAGCACTTTATCTCATATGTACAGAAATAATTTTATATATGTGTCCATAGGGAAATCTAAAGCAGGGAAGGTTAAGAAAATAGAAAATTATCAGTAATAAATGAAACAAAGTATTTACTCTGTATGTAATATTTATCCTGCTTCAACAATTCTGGTAAACTGTTTACACTAAAAAATCTTTACAAATAAGAATTTGTATTAGGGAACTAGATATAAGTCAATCTTGCATTGCTAATCTTATTGCAAATCATATTTGTTTTATGTTTTGTTATTAGTTGGCGCTGACTGGATTTTGCCCTTTGGGAACCCATGTGTGCTCTACAAGACTTTAAGGCTGTGACCTTTGGGAAACAGATCACCTGTTCTGTCTTCCCAGGAGCCTTCAGGTCTATTCAGCCTCTGCGCAGGTTCAAACCAGCAAACTTTCAGCTAGGAGTCACGCACTTAGCATGTCTATATATTTTAAGGTCCTCCAAGAAAATACTTTTTCTGTTGAAAATATCAATATAATTTCTTCTAACAGTAATTCATATTTATTTGCTGAATGGGGATTTTGTAAGTTAAAATAGATAAAATCAAAAAGAAGCAGCAGGAAATTATATATATATATAAAACCAGCATGAGGGAGCCCTATTTGACCTCATTTGACTTCCCAACTCCCATAATGCAGTGGGAAGACATATCTCTGCCTTTCATCCTTCTTCATCATATTTTGATACTAACCATCGTTTCCATGCCATCTACTTCCATTCTGGGTTTGATAATTTGGTGTAATCACAAAACACAGTTTTAAGAATTTAGTGAAGTTCAAAGCTTACTGCAAGCTAGGATCAGAAAATAGTAAGGTTACAGATATTGGTCCACATCAACACCTCTCCTCAGTCAGCAGCCAAGTCTCTCTTTTGTGTTGAGCCTCTCAGCCACATGGCCCCTTGACCTCTTTGTTCAAGGGCCAGGAGACCAGCCTGTGCTCAAACTCAGCACAGCGTCTTTGTTTCATGCCGTGGTTTCCTTGCCTTGGCCTGTAGTGCCTCTGGCCTTGGCCTCCAGCAATTCAGACAGCAGACAGAGATCTTAAACCTGTTGCACTGATTTCTGTTCTTCCCATGTTCCTGGGGAGTGGCAAATAAAACTGACCAACCCCCTTGATTAGTACTACACATGCCTTATTTGCATAGTCTCACCCAATTATATGGAAGAAGCTAAAGAGCCATGAATAGAAGAGCCTTATTTTAAAAATTTACTCTACCACAACAGGAGGCCATGTTTGTTTAAGAAAAAATGACTTTATAGAGTTCAAAACTGAGATAAAATAACACTTAAAATTAAACCATCATCCACATGAGATTTTAGCATGATGGAACCATAAACTTGTAAAGCAGGTGCCTTTTGCAACCCTTTAGAGGAATCCCTGTGGGATGACGGTTGCACGTTGGGCTGCTAACCAAGAAATCAGCAGTTCAATAACCCCAGTCCCACCTTGAGAGAAATAGGAGGCTTTCTACTCCCATAAAGAGTTACAGGCTCAAAATGCACAGGGGCAATTCTACCCTCTCTTACAGGGTCACTGTGACACAGAAATGATTAGAATTTGGTAGTGAGTTTAATTTGGGGATTTTACAGGCTACTCATTAAAATTAGTAGAGCATGAGCTGTTTTATTTTAATCAAGAGGAACAATGGTGTGATATAGCCAATTAACCTCCCTGGCAGTCTAATTATGTCAGTAATTTTGTACTCGAAGCGGTATACTGTTTTGCATAAAGTTTGTTGTTTTATATTGTAGGCCTGTAATTCTTAAGAAATTACTCATTTTAATCTCTCTAGTAGACATTGTAGGTATGATAAGCTTCTTCTGACAGTTAACATTTGCCCCACGCCACATTCAGGATTCCCACCATAGAGGTTAATATAAGCTTCATTATTGAGAAGAGCATGTGTATAACAAGAACAATGATAACCACAGAATTCAGAGCTTCCTCCTCTTTTCTCATCCTAATCTGTGAAGAGAGAAAATTGAAACACACAGATTTTAAAAGGTTCCATTCAAGCCTTAGGTGACATAAGGCTGGCTTAGCGCATTTAATAAATGAAAAAATAATCATCAATGGAGAGGTCACATGTTTCACTGAATGACACTAGTGTGTAAATTAATAGAGGGTATATGAGAGTCGGTTAACCTTCCACCCCTTGTCCCACTTCCCTTTCTCTCATTCAAATCCTTCATTTATCTTTGCAAATGTTGAAATCATCAAAGCAAAATTTATCCGATTCTCCAACCACTTTACAAATAAACACCACAATGATATCAGATCCTCAAAATAGAAAAAGTGATATTTTGTATAGAGATTCCCCCTTCCATTCCAATTTTAAATGTTCTTGATAATCTGTTTAAAATGGAAACCTTCAGTTCTCTTTAATCTATAACTTCTGTGGACTGAGTACATATTATTTTAAATAAATGAGGAAATCCAGGATAGCATATACACCAAGCCCCCCAAAACCAACTGCCACCGAATCAACTCCAACTCATTGCAAACCAATGTAGTGCTTCTGAAACTGTAAATGTTTATGGGAGCAGGCAGCCTCGTTTTGCTTCTGCAGAGAGCCTAGTGCCTTAGAATTCACAACACTATCAGACTTCCTTAGTAAAAAGACATTTTTCATAAATCTCACTTTCTCCTGGGTCTGCAACACGCACGTTCATCAGGTTTTCTTGTTTTTGTTTTGTTTGTTTGTTTTAATCATTTTATTGGGGGCTCATACAATTCTTATCACAATCCACCCATCCATTGTGTCAAGCACATTTGAACATTTGTTACCATCATCATTCTCAAAACATTTGCTTTCTACTTCAGCCCTTGGTATCAGCTCTTCATTTTTCCCCTCCCTCCCTGCTCCCCACTCCCTCATGAACCTTTGATAATTTATAAATTATAATTATTTTGTCATATCTTACACTGTCCTACATCTCTCTTCACCCACTCTTTTTGTTTTCTGTCCCCCAGGGAGGAGGTTATATGTAGATCTTTGTAATCTGTTCCCTCTTTCTACCCCACCTTTTCTCCACCCTCTTGATATCGCCACTCTTACCACTTGTCCTGAAGGGATTATCTATCTTGGACTCCCTGTATTTCCAGTTGCTATCTGTACCAATATACAGCCTCTGGTCTAGCCAGATTTGTAAGGTAGATTTGGGAGCATGATAGTGGAGGAGAGGAAGCATTTAAGAACTAGAGAAAAGTTGTATGCTTCATTGTTGCTACCCTGCACCTTGACTGGCTCATCTCTTCCCCACAACCCTTCTGTAAGGGGGTGCCCAGTTGCCTACAGATGGGCTTTGGGTCTCTACTCTGCACTCACCCTCATTTACAATGATATGATATTTTGTTCTTTGATGTCTGATGCCTGATCCCTTTGACACCTCGTGGTCACAGAGGCTCATGTGCTTCTTCCATGTTTACATAGTACATTGAAGGGCAGATAAATACTGCTAATTGATCACTACTAACCTGTAATATATTTTCCCTGACAGATAATAATCTTCAGATGGAGCAATCAAGTCATGTATGAGGTGGCTAGGCATTAATTGTTTCAGGTTTAACTCCACTGAGAAGCATTTCTGAAAAGAGGTCTGGAAATCTGCTTCTGAATATCCAGCCATTACAAGCCCTGTGAAGGAACTGGGAGGAATATGGCAGGAATGTAACAAGCTTCAGGAGATTTCCTCAGCAACTACTAGAGAGAGAGATTTTATCAGAAAGGAAGTTCTGCATTCCCTGGAGGCAGAAAAACTACATAACCGCTAAGAACACCAACATTTCCTAAAGTTGGAGATCAGCAATGCCTACTAATTGTCCCTGACTCCACCATTCACCAGTGAGCAGCAGCCCAAGCGCAAGCACTCTGCACCATCTCACTATGTGCAACCAGATCCCGTGTTTCAACTCATGTAGCCAAACCTCTTGCCCTGTGGCCAATGGGACCTTTCATGAAAGGGGGCCACATGTGGGCAGCTTGGTGCTCCTTGAGGACTCCTGCAGTCATGCTTTCCCCCATTACAATGCCTTTTCGTTTTTGCTTTAGTTTCCCCTTCCCTTTCTGGTACCTTATGCATGAGGGAGTGTATGAAAACACAAACCAACATGTCAAAGGATTAGGAATCTTCATCAAAACTCTAGTTTTACTTTAAAATTTAGGTTTACTTTGTTTACTTTTTGCCCCTTGCTTCTTCTTCCCCAGTGTCTCCCAGTTCCTGCAGATCTGCAAGCCTCCCAGGCAGGCAGTCACTTAAGCACCCCCACTCATGCAGGTCTTATGTTTTTAAACCATGTTTTGCGTCTTTTCCCCTGAGCACACAGACCAGCCCCTCTTCAAGTTACATCAACAGAACAACATATCCACACCCAACCCATACCTCAATTTTCACTTTCTCCATTTCTTTTCTGACATAAATATTTTTTTTTATCTTTCATTTTCTTTCTTTAGTCATCTTGCCCTTCTCTCCTTTTTCATCATTCTCTCATTTATTTCATTGTCCCTCTTCTTAAAATATACTTAACCATATGTATATGTATGTGTGTTTGTAAAAACAGATTTTTTTCAAGGCGATGTGTTCAATTTGTTTTTTTTAACAAAATAACCTTATCACCTTCCAAGTACTCTCCAGTACACTTAATACGTTTGTCAAATCTGCGCTTCCGTTCTTGGAAACATTTTTCAGACTCATCTGTTTGGATGGCTGATATCACCTCCCACGTTTTTTCCCTTCACATCTTCACTTTTCATGTGTCACTGATTTCACAAAAACTATAAGAAGTGACACAAAGCAAGGTCACAGGAGTCAGATGTGTGGGGCGAGAGAGACATGCTGTTTTTTGAAAAATATGAACACTGAAATGGCTACATGAGGAGGTTCATTATCATGGTGGCAAAACCAGTCCCCTGTTTGTCACAAATTGGCATTTTTGGTTTCACACTGTTAACCTCTAAATAGAAAGCTTGATTAACAGTCTGACTTGGTGGAATGAACTGGAAATGCCTCAAACATCAAACACAAAACAAAAAAAAAACCAACTAATCAGCATTGTCTTGATATTTGATTTCACTTGAAGAGCTTTCTTTGGGAGAGGTGACAATGTGGTCTTCCACTGGCTAGATTGATGTTTGCTTTCAGGGTCATAGAATATCACCATGTCTCATCACCAGTAATGACCTTGGGAAAAATAAATTTTGGTCCCTTCCGAGCTGTACTTTCAAAGAAAGGCATGGTTCCACTCAAAACTCTTTTCCTCATCAATCAGAAGCCAAGGCACACATTTCACAGCAACCGTTCTCATGCCAAAATATTCTGTTAAAATTCACTGAGCCCAGATCCAAGAGAGTCCAGATAACTTCCCCATTTGTTCAATGGTCTATAATCCTTGGTCTTCCAGGACAAGTGCAAAAATCTTCCCAATATTTTTGTCTGTTGAGGGTGTTGATGGACGTCCACAATGAGGTTTGTCATCAACCATCATTTCACTTTTTCAAAACGATAAACCAGTAATACACTTGAATTTTTCCCATAGCTTTGTTCAATATCACAACAGTTTCTGTGGCATTTTCCCCGAGCAGGAAATAAAATTTTACAGCTGCCTGATATTCTCTAAAATAAGTTATCACTAAAATGAGGTTCAAGCAAAAAGAACTGCTTTTATAAAAAAATTCACTGTGACCAGAGAGAACCTTCCCAGAGGACACCACTGGGTGAACTAACTCAGAGTGTGTTGCTCAATGCTTGCTTAGCAGGAAAAATACATACTATGAAAGCTTCACCTAGAGGAGCTTTTTTCCATTTTGGGGGAATATATATATGTATTCTTGATCTAATCACTTGCTTAAATTTTCTTGATCTGATTATTTGCTTAAATTTTCTATTGCACCACACATTGGCCCTTTCTGCTCTCTCTACCCTGATCCTACTGAAATATTTTTCAATGATACCTATTATGACTTATTAACAATCATTTTGTTCTATTCTGATGGCTCCTTTGTACTATTACTTTTATTTTGTTATCTCTCTTCTATACCACCTACTTCAAAATTCCCCATCTTTCTCCCTTTTTCCCCCATCTCCCCAATGAATGTGTTTTGACTCTTTTGAGGCCTGTAAAACAGTATTGGGTACGGCAAACTACCCTTATACAACCCAGAGCTCACTCATCAGCAGAAGCTGCACCATGATACCATGCAATCAACCACAGTACATAGGGCGGGGGAGGCAGAGAATCATGAAAAACAAATGAAGTTCCCCAAACCAAATGTAATGCTCAAAAAAAAAAATCCCAGAAAAAAATATTTTTAAGAATAGTATTTATGTACCTTCAAGATATGTTGATAATACTCATGAGAAAAATGAAAGAATTAAACCACTAGAAACCACACAAAGAAAAGAATAACAAAATATGAGCAATAAGATAAGAGACTCAGATGATTCAATAAATGACCAGAGTAATAGAATGGAAGAAAAGGAAATTTTCATTAGTTATTTGTGACTATTTTTCTGACTACAATGGATGAGAGGAACATTTAAAAACAGAAACAAATGAATGCAAATAAAAATGTGAAAGATTTGGGACAAATACAAGGGAAACAGTCTATGTCCCACCAGGATTTGGAAAAAGAAGTAATATATATATATATATATTATATATATTATATATATATATTATATATATATAAAATGGTGTGATATATCATTGAACAAAATTTCCCCAATATCACAAATGTTGCACTTTGAGTCAGTCCTGACCCACAGCGAACTCACCCATATAAGAAAGACATTGACCAGTCCTACACCATCCCTACAATGGCTCAAACCTGTGTTGCAGCCATTGTGTCAATCAATATCCTTGAGGCCCTTCCTCTTTTTCGCTGTTCCTCTCCTTTACCAAGAGTGATATCCTTCTGCAGGAACAGGTCTCCCCTGACAACATGTACAAAGTATGTAAGATGAAGTTTTGCCATCTTTGCCTCTAAGGAATTCTCAGACTCAACTTCTTCCAAGACCAATGAGTTTGTCCTTTTAGCAGCATATAGTCCTTTTAATATTCTTCACTAGAACCACAACTCAAATGTCTTGATTCTTCTTTGGTATTCTTTATTCAATGTCCGCCTTTCAATGTCCATGGCGTGGATCAGGCACAACTTAGTCCTCAAAGTAGCATCATTGCTTTTCCATACCCTAAAGAGGTCTTGTGCAGCAGATTTACCTAATGCAACTCTTCTTTTGAGCACTTGAATGCTGCTTCTGTGAGCATCGCTTGAGGGTCCAAAGAAATTCTTGACAAAGTCAACCTTTGATTCTTCTAACAAGATGAACCTATTGGTCCAATGTGATGACTTCTGACTTTTTTTTACATGGGATTGCAATGACCACTTTTCTGTCAATTTGTCATCCTGTGGTGGCTTGATTATTGCAGAGGTGGCAAAAGTTATGCCACTTATTTTTCAAATGTCATTACGGTCACTCATAGTAAACAGGTTTCAGCAGACCTCCCAGACTAAGGACAGACACTGAAGAAGGAATCAGCTCCTCATTTCAGAGGAAGCAGCCACTAAAAACCTATGCATAGCTTCCAAACATCACAAATGAGGGGGGAAATAACTATTCAAGAAGCAGAGAATATTATTCTATGATATGTGAAATATAGTCCAATCAAACTTTTTAAAAACACACAGAGAGAGAGAGAAGTAGAAGAGAAATAAGACACAAAGAAAGAAAACAACACAACAAAATGACAACAACAAACTCACATGTATCATTAATGATATTAAATTTCACTGAATTAAATGGACCAATCAAGAGACATAAATTAGTAGATTGGATTAAAAAGTAAGTCATTACATATATTGGCTATTGGATATTTGCCTTAAATATCAAAGACAAAAATAGTAAAAAAAATCAGAAGATGGAGAAAAATGTTCTAAGCCAATTAAAACCACATAAAAAAGCAAGAATGACAATATGAATCTCTGATAAATAATACTTCAAAGCAAGTAACAAACACAGAAGAGAACATGCCCTACCAAGATTTTAAAAACAAACAAACATTGAAACAGAAAAGATAAGCAAAATAAAATTATACACCCCAAAACACAGCAATCAAACCCTTATATAGTTGAAGAGCTCAATGATAATAGTAGGAGGCTTCAATCCACCACCCTCCAAAAAATGTAAATCATCATGAAAAAATTCAATAAGAAACTGAAGAACTAAACAATAAAATCAGCCAGCTTATCCACCTTGACATATACAAAGCACTCTACCAGAGGCAACATAAAACACATATTTCTCTAGCACATATGGTACATACTCTAGAATAAACAACAGTTTAGGCCACAATGCAACCATTAATAAATTTTTTTAATAACTGAAATTCTGCAATCCATATTTTCAGATCACACACTATAAAACTGGATGTGCTAGGCCGGTTGACGAGAGAAATAAGTCCAGCGACACTAACATTATGTGTACGAGAAAGATTCATATGAGGAAATAATTATACATCAAGGAAACATCCATGCTCAGTCCAACTCAAGTCCATAATTCTGATACTAGTCCATAAGTCCCTCTTCAGGTGCCTGCAGACATGTGCAATGTTGCAGAATGCAGGAACATGACAGGTAGATGGGTTTGAAGTCTTGTAGATTCGATGGCAGTGGCTCTGGAAGCAATCACGGTCCACCATCAGGAAGGTGAAGGCAGACAGAAAAGGGTAGGTTCCCAGGATACTTTTTATGAGAAGGCTATACCACAAAGAGGAAACATAAGGCTTTGACCTGATTGACAGGTTGAATGCCATTTCTACACATTTATGTATCTTCAAGTTGACATGAACTTATGAAACTATCACACTAGAAATCAACAATAGAAATAATTAGAACTTAAAGGCAAGCACATGTAGACTGAACTACATTTTACTTAAAAACAACAGGTCATAGATTTAATAAGAGATGAAATGAAGAAAACCCTGAAAAAATTAGCAAGATAGTACAAAATACAAAAATTGTTGGGTTACAGCAAAGCAATTATCACAGTGCAATTTATAGAATTCAGTGCAACTACGAAAAAAGGAGAGAAATCCAAATTCAAGATCTCTAACAAATGGAACATAAGCAATAACATAACCCTTCCAACAAGGGAAAAGAAATAATAGAAACCAGAGAATTAAATGTACTTTATCAAATCCCTCAATTGTTTCCAATAATCTTTCATAGAATCTTTGGGGTTTTCTATTTATAAAGTCATACCATTAGCAAATAATGAGAGTTTCCCTTCTTCTTTGCCTAGTTGTATCCCCTTGATTTCTATTTGTTGTCTAATGGTGCTAGCTAGCTAAGCCATACAGTATGATGTTGAGTAGGAGGGGCCATCGAGTTCATCATTGCACGTATCATTCACAGGGTTAAATCTTTTTTTCAGTATTACTCCTTTGAACATGATGCTGGTCATGTTTTAATTGTTTTTATATATAGTTACATTTTATTAGACAAAATAATATGGAACATTTTGTATTTCTATTATTAAGGGATATTTGTCTGTAGTTATTTGTCTTTGTGTAGTCTTTGAATGGTGAAAGTCTTAACTCACTTCTTAACATGGCTATGCGAGTTTGATCTCCCATTCTATATTAAGAACAGTCTTTGTATAATTGGTGACAACTCTTCACAGAATACTTGGTGGGATTTTTCCGTGAAGCCATCTGATACTGGGCTTTCCTTGGCTGGAAGTTTCTTGGTGACCTTTTCTTTTGTTATAAGTCTGTTTTGGTTTTCTACATCCACCTGTTAATTGGTATAGACGGTGTATTTATAGGTAGTTGTCCATTTATTCTAGGTTATCAAACTTGGAATATGGCCTTTTGCAACATTGTGTTATTGTTATCCTAATGACTCAATGGAAAAAATTATTGGAAACAAAGAATTTGATAAAGTGGAAAAATACAAGATTAACAAGCAAAAAATCAATTGGTGTCCTGTATACCAGTGAAGAGAACTCTGAAAAAAATCAAGAAAATAAAACTATTAAAAATAGTCGAATAAAATCTAACCAAAGAAACCAAAGACCCATACAAAGAAAGCTACAGAACAATTTTTTATAAGAAACCAAAAGAGATCTACATAGTGGAAGAATATCCTGTGTCCATAGCTTGGAAGACTTAATATTGTGAAAATGTCAATACTACACAAAGTATCACATAAATGCAATACACCTCAGATCCAAACTCCAACTTTATTCTTTAAAGAAATGGAAAAACTAATTATAAACATTATATAGAACAGGTTGAAGCCCAGGATAAGCAATATAGTTTTAAAAGAAGATTTGTGTAGAGGGGTGTCTCTCAACTTCCAAACACAGTCACAGTCATCAAAATAGCCTAGTACTGCTCCAATGATGGTTACATTGAAAACTAGAATAGAAGAGAAAACTCTGAAATACATGCAAACATCTACATCCCACTTACTAAGACAAAGGGCCAAAAACCATTAAATAGGAAAGAGAAAGCATCTTCACCAAATGGTGCTAACAAAATTGGATCTCTATCTGCAAGAGAATGAACCCGTACCGCAAGCCATGTATATAAACAAACTAAAGTTGATTAGACACTGAAATGTAAGTGCCAGAACTGTAAGGATCATCAATGAGAAAAATTAGAAAAAGAAAGGGCCCTATCGCTGTCAATACACATACTATCAAAAATATAATTAAAGAGGTACACACAGTAGAAGACAAAATAAATGATTGAGATCAACTTAAAATAAGACATGCGTATACATCAAAAGACTTCTTCAAATTAGTTAAAGGAGGACCCATGAATTGGTAAAAAAAAAAATCTTTAGCAAGAATACAATGGACTATGTCAAAAATTAAAATTTAAAGAATTATGCAACACTTCAATAAGAAAAACTAACAGTCCAATGAAAAAATAAGCAAAATAAATTAACAGAACCAAAAATGATAGTCAAATGACTAACAAAGACATGAAAAAATGTTCGTGATTACTAGTCACTTTGGATAAGACAATCAAAATCAGGATAATTTGTTGTCTTACACCACAATAGCAGAATTATTTTAAAGAGCAAAAATTATTTTAAAGAGCAAGGGGTACAGCAAGGGGTACAGAGAGATTGCGACACTTGCACACTGTTTGCTAGCTTATAAAAATGCAAAACCATCATCAAAAGTGATATAGTACTACATAAAACCACTTGGAACAGAAATACCACACTATCCAGTAATTCCTCTGCCCTGTATATACGCCAAAGTAAGAGACATAGCATGAACAGAAGTATGCTTTTCTATGTTCATAACAGCACAGTTCAAAATAACGAGACACTGGACACTGTACAAACAATCATCCATAGGAGAATGGATAAAGAAACTGGTATGTACTGTACACACAAGGGAATACTGTTGCATCTCAGAGCCTTGTTTTCACTAATACCTTCAGTAAAGTTTAAAATTCTTCTTTCAATACCAATGGTTCATGATTACATACCTCTTGAATTGCTTGAATGTATCAATTGTGTTTGGTACAATGACTAAGTTTCCTTTACATCACCTTTTGAAGTATCCTGTATTATTCTCTATTCTGTTCATAAAATCCTTCAGTACTAAACTTGAGACATAGTTACATAGTGTTTTTTTTCCTTCAGTTCATACAGCATCAGAAATGCTAAGCAGATCCTGTGTGTGATTTTTCTAACTCCAGGTCTTTTAACATTTCACTGAGTATTTTTCTTTTCCTTCTTCAACTGCCCTTTGAAATTTTCAATTAAGTGCTTTCTTGGCACTTCTACCAAGCCATCTACAGTTATTAAGGAAAATCCTGAGGGAAAGTAATTGGAGAGTTATTCTCTTTTATGACTTCTAGGATAAACATTTCCAAACTTGGCTCTACATTTAAAAACTAATCAACTACCATGTGGGAGATTCTGATTCACTTAATATATGCTAACCTTCAAGGACTTGTTTTCTTACAAAATCCTCTCATATATTATGTTCATCATGACCCTAAGACACTGCATTCAATCTAAAATCTATTATTAATAACTATAAAACATGTTTATTGTATGTTGCCATTGAGTCTCTCCTGACTCATAGCAACTCAATGCACAAATGACCAAAATTCTATGCAGCTGTAAGCTATCTATCTAGTCCCATAACTCATTATGAATCAAATCATTGTGATCCATAGGATTCCCATTGTCTGATTTCACCAGTAGATCACCAGGCTTTTCTTCATAGTTTGTCTTCCTATAGATGTCTGGCTGAATCCTCTTCATTATAATATGAAGGGATTTTTTGGAAAGAATATATAGGGATCACAAGATAATGGGCTTGTTCCAGGCTTATTTTGAATTTCCCTTAAGGCAACATGAAAACACTCACTAACATGAGTGATTGTCCATGCAGTATACTGTCCAATAATCAAATGTTAAAATTGAGAAATGACCCAACTGAACCACCGTTGTCCTATGCAGATCAGTTAGAGAAACTTTATTTTAGAAGGTCAACAATGATTGCAAGAGTAAATCTTCATGTTAAAGACCATTCTAAAAGCATGGGCTGGCTTGAACTAAATTAAAATTACTATGTAGTTAGTCATAAGCTCTTAGTTTCTAATTTTCTGTCTTCATGTTGCCTTCATGAAAAAAATGTCTTGGGTTAAATAATCTGATTCATTATCCATCACAGACTGTTAGCCCCATGCTAGAAAATGTTTTATAAAGGTATTATCTGGTGAGAGAATTAAGATGATTATTTTCCTGGAAGCTTTCCTAAAAGTTTTATAGGTTATTATCCTGAGATATATTTTTTGCTGTTTTTGGCAGGACATAGAGTTCCATTTGGAAGTTTATGTTGAATTTTATTTATGATCCTTTACCTTCCAATTAAGACCATTTTGGTTGAAACTGTTCTTCTTTGACAGCATCCACCTACCTCCTCTATGAGGAATTAGGGAATAAAGGAATTAAGAAGCGCTACTATTTTTAATTTAAACCTATCTATTTAATTACAATCAAGTTTATGGTTGGTATGAAATCATCATGCTTCTCTAGCTTCTGGACAATTGAAAGACTAATATTGCCTCCCACACATCTGGTTCCATAAATTAGATGTTACTGTGTGTGTGTGTGGTTGTCTTAATAGGAATATAAACTTTCTATTAAAATATGTATACATGCTCAGAAGCAACAAAGCCCACATGGAAGAAGCACGCCAGCCTGTGCAATCATGAGGTATCAGGCATCACCAGAACAAAAAGTCTTACCATAGTGAATGAGGTGGGGAGTGCGGATTGGAGACCCAAAGTTCATTTGTAGGCCACTGGAGGTCCCCTTGCAGCGGTGTCTTGAGGAGGAGATGAGCCAGACAGGGTGCGATGTGGCAATGATGAAAAATACAATTTTCCTCTAGTTCCTAAATGCTTCCTTCCTTCCACCCCCGCCATATCATGATCCCAATTTTACCTCGCAAGTCTGGCTAGACCAGAGAATGGACACTGGTACAGATAGTAACTAGAAACACAGGAATACAGGGAAGATGATCCCTTCAGTATCAGTAGTGTGGGTGGGTTGGAAAGGGTAACCGATTACAAGGATCTACATGTGACCTCCTCCATGGGGGATGGACAACAGAAAAGTGGGTAAAGGGAGACATCGGACAGGGCAAGATATGACAAAATAATAATTTGTAAATTATCAAGAGTTCATGAGGGATGGGGGAGCGAGGAGGGAGGTGATAAAATGAGGACCGGATGCCAGGGGCTTAAGTGGAGAGCAAATGTTTTGAGAATGATGAGGGCAATGAATGTAAAAATGTGCTTTACACAATTGTATGTATGGATTTTCATAAGAGTTATATGAGCCCCTATTAAAATGATTAAAATATGTATACATAGATAGTACCTTGACAAGGAATAGTTCAAAATGCAGTGAAACGAATTTTAAACAAATCTGATTCTCCTTTTCTTTGTATATAGTTATAGAAAAGATAAAAAAATGAACACCTTGGTTTGAAAAGCACTCAGAAACTACTTTCCACAGCAATAGGTTCACACATACCAAAGACTGTTAAAATTGTAAAGCAATGCTTTATTCTATTGTACATAGAACTAACATGAGTCAAATCATGTTCAACACAATGAACAACAAAATAGCTATCTGATGTTTATTCTAAAATCTATAAATTAAACTTTCTCAACTAAACTATAAGTCTAGGTTAGAAAACAAAATATTTAGAAATTACTACTCAAACTACTATAACATGCTGATTCATAATACAGCTTCTCTGATTTTTTGTTCAACATATAGATGGAAAAATATGGTGAGAAGATATAACTCTGACGCACAACTTTCTTGATTTTAAACCATGCACTATTCTGTTGTTCTGATATACTCCTCTATAGGTAAATTTGCTGCACAAGACAGCTTTAGGTTGTTGAAAAGCAAGGATGTTACTTGGAGGTCTACGGTGTGCTAACTCAAGCCATGGTATTTTAAGTCACTTTATGTGCATGTGAACATTCAATTTCAAATAAATAAGAGCTAAGAAGAATCTGTCAAATTCCATTATAGTGCTGGTGAAAAATATTGAATGTACCATGGACTACCAAAAGAACAAACTTAGAAAAATGTAGTCCGAAGCTTCCTGGGGAGCAAGGAAGATGAAACTTCCTCTGAATACTTTGGACATACCTGATGGACATTCCATCAGGAGAGAAAAGTTCCTCGAGAAGAACATCATGTTTGGTAAAATAGAGGGGTTAGGCAAAAGGGGAGGACCCGCAGCAAGGTGGATTGACACAGTGGACTCAAGCGTAACAATTGTGAGGAAGGAGTCCGACTCTTCGGTGCTTCATCATGTTGTACATGGAGTCTCTGTAAGTCAAGGCAGACTCAAAGGCTAGAAACAACAACATCAACCAGATTAAAGAAGCAAACAAACAAGTGTACATATTTAATACTTTATTACTAATGTTTTACTTCTTATTTGCTAAGGAATTCCTTAGTGTGTGAAGCTTGTTTAATGAACTATATTGGAGTATATTACCCAAGGTTCATATTTTACTGAGTGCACAGTATATGTGCCAAGCATGTTTCTCTCAAAATCCCCATGTGTGTGTCAAAGAAAATTTAATCCTTATGTTTCTCATTTGTTTACATTTACTCTGAAACTCATCAAAATGGTATTATGCAAGAACTTCTGAATTCTAAGAGACATTATTGGGCCACTAGATCACAAGAAAACACTCTATTGACATGGAAATATTTTATAATCTGAATGTTCATTTAAATTTTGTTTTCATATATATTCTGAGAAATCATAGTGATAAACAAATATCTTTTTTTAGCTGAAATATCTTGAGGTTCTAAGGTAATAATTTAACAAAATAATGACTACAGAACGAAATTTTCAGGACAATGTGGATTACAACTCATTAATATTTCATTCCAAAATTCTAATGTGTATATTCTCATGCTTATAATTCTTCAACTGGATTCAAGATAACTAGATAACTATTGAACAGCATAGGATACAATGCTTTTACATATATGAAATTTACCTCTGAAAGAAGAAACTAGGTAGCAAGAAGAAATGAAAGCAATATTATGAATGTGGAAAAATTATAAAATCATGTAGGTGTTGCATAATGATTCTTTTTTGTGTTCAATGTGTGCTCTTCAGAAAATTCAGGTTACATAGTAGAACTCCTCTGTAAGATTTTCATTGGGATCAACTTTCAAAAACAGATCACATCTCTCTTCCCAAGCAGCTTTTGATGGATTCATACCACTAACCTTTCATTTAGCAATTGAGTGCTTAACTGCTGTACCACCAGGCCTTTACAAGTGTAAATTGGTTCATTTTCTTGATAATGAATGTGTGTGTGTGTGTGTGTGTGTGTGTGTGTTCTGTCAATGACTATTTAGGTGAATTTAACTCTTTAAATATGATAGTACAATTGTTTTTTTCTCCATTAGCTATGCTAATTTTACTTCTAAATTTTGAGAGCTTTATGTTATGTGAATACATATTGTTAGTGTATCTTTATTTTTATTTTCAGTCAAAATATTATTAATTTTGTTTGCTTTGTCTAACTTTTAAAAATAGTGTAATTGACATATAATTCACATAGCATACAATTTAATTGTTCAATCATTTAAAATAAATACACACATATATATACATATGCAGCCATCACCACAATCAATTTTAGAACATTGTATCATTTCTTTTACTCAGTATTATCAGCTCCCCATCTCCCACTACGCTCCTCTCCTATGTCCCTCAAACACACGGCCATTCAGTTGATTCTAACTCATAGTGATTCATTGGATGAGATATAACTAACTCAGTGGATTTCCAAAATGAGAACTCTTTATGTGGGTAGAAAGCCTCATCCTTCGCCTTACAAGTGGCCAGTGGTCTCTAATGGCTGACCTTCAGTTAGAAGCACAACAAGTAACCTACTAATCCAGTTACTGTGTCTATAGAATTATTTATAGTGGATTTTAAGTTATTTTATCTCCTAATGAGTTAAGGAATTTATTATTATTAAATGTCTATTAAACTTCTAAAATATTCTTTATTTTGAAGTCAACTTTAAGTAGAATTGCTTACTCTTAGTTTTTATTTTGTTTTTTCATAATGTATTTTTTCACTATTAATTTTGATTTGCTTGCCTCTATATAATTAAAGTGTAAGAAAACTGGGGCTTTTCAGTCTCTTAAACAGTGACAGTCTCAGACACCCACAGGGGTAGTTCTACACTGTCCTCTAGGGTGACTATGATTTGGCATCTACTCAATGGGAGTGAGTTTGATTTTTGGTTTTATGTATACAGTGATACATCAGTTTTAGAACAAGGGAACTTTCCACAACTGGAGCAGAAAAGTTTGAAAAAAATTTTCCTGGTGTTTATAACTTTACTCAATAGTCTAACTGAAAATCCCACTTGGTTGGGATACATTTAAAATGGGCTCCTGTGAAAACAAAAATCAAGACAATATAGTACAGTACAACTTTTTTTATACATTTCATTCTGGTAAATTTGCTACTGAGGGTACAAGTGTTGGTAGGTCTATTTGTGCAATTACTGACATGTGTAAGGGGATAAGCTCTCTGCAAAACAGAATTGCCTGGGTGGAAGGGAGCTTTCCTAGAGTATATTTTTCCCATGAGGAGAGCATCCCCCAACTTTCTCTGAGTTAGTACACCCAGTGGCGTTGCCTGGGAAGGTTCTCTCTGGTCACGGTGTATTTTATAATAAAAGTAGTTCCAACCAAACTTCGTTTTTTGTGTAGGCTGATTTAAGAGAACAGCGTGCAGCTATGAAATTCTGTTCCCAGCTCGGGGGAAATACCTGAAAGACTGTTGTGATGTTGAAGACACCTTTACAAGGACAGCACTGTGGAAAACACTCAAGCGTATGTGTGGTTTTCTCATCCAAAAAATGCGAAGCGTCGACTGATGACCAACCTGGTTCTGGCCATCTGTCATCTTCCTGAATGGATGAAAATGTCCTCTGTCATACATTTGGAGATTGTTCCACCAGCTCAGACTGTTAATCAAGCTTTCTATTTTGATGTTCTGAAAAGATAGTGTAACAGAGTGCAACGAAAAAGACCTGGTTTTTGGCAGACAGGGGACTGGTTTTGCCACCACAACAATGTACGTGCTCACTTAGCCATCTCAATGTGCCACTTTTTGCCAAAAAACTGCATGCCTCTCCTGCCCGACACACCTTACTCACCTGATCTCACTCAATGTGACCTTTTTATTGTTTCTACAAATGAAGTGAGACATGAAAAGACAATTATTTGATTTGATGACGTAGAAGAGATGTAGAAAAATATGAGAGCAGGGTGTCAGCCATACAAACAGATGAGTTTGAAAACTGTTTCCATGCATGGAATCAGATTGACAAATGGATTAAGTGTAATGGAGTGCACTTCGAAGATGATAAGGCCATATTTTAAGGGAGTTTAAATACATAGCTTTAAAAAAATCTGGGTTTGTATGTATATGTCCATGATCTTGATTTTTAATTTTTTCCTAGTTCTGTCTCCTTTATATTTTTATTTCTCTTTTCTTTTCAAATGATGTTTCAAGGATCAAATATTTTTTCACTCACATTTTAGTTACACATATCTAAGGCTGTATATGTGTGTGTTTCTGTGCACGTGCACATGTACCCCCACACCCACACACATGCATGTAACCGATGGGCGGCTCTGAAGTACTTGAAAAAAATAGACCATTCTAACCTAAATTTTGAAATGGGCTTCCTGAGGTCGTCCAGTTAAACATACTACGTGGTTGTCCATACTGAGAGCTGGTGGGATTCGTCCACTCTGTGGCATCACTGAGCATCAGCATCTGGAGAAGGAATGAAGAGCCCATCTAAATGTACGGACATGTATTCTTTAGAGAAGTTCGGGCGCCTCCCTTCAAACCTGGAAAACACTAAATTTTAATTATCCTGGGGAGGCAAAATAAAGATTCTATGTTCGGTAATATGAGGTTTCTTATTAGGGCCCTTCCACCGAAGGGCTGATATGCCCATCAAATTATGGTTGTGTGTGTGTGTGTAACATTCATAGAGGATATTGTTCAGTCTTTGTTACCACCCCTTGCTAGAAGGATGGCCCGTCTTTGATGTAGCAGTAGAGAGGAACCCCGAAGACCTGTGAGAGCACATTCAAGAGCTCTGTCTGCAGTGGCAGAGTCTGGCACTGAGTCACATGCACTGCAAACTGTGGCACAGAGACTTAGAGAAGCAATGATAAGAATATGGGGATAACTCGCCTCATCTGGCCTGACACTCTGGAACTGTGAGACAGAGTGATAGGCAAGCTAGCTTCCTGGCCCATGCAAGCAAAGACCAAGGGGACAGATGCCTGAGAGACTAAGAAGAGGAGAATGACTTGGCTATTAAGTGACTGAGAGGCTAAGAACAAGAGAGGGATTTGGCAGCTGGCTGAGGAGACCAATGACTATATCCTTACTGCTTACTGATTGTGATTTACCATAACCTATTAACTTCTTTAGCAAAATCCCTTGATTGTGATCATTGTTTGTGAGTTCTGTGTGGCCTTTGCAACAAATTATAAAATCCAGCCTAGGTAAATTGTGGCAAGAGAGTACGGGTTAGTGTCAGAGTAGGCAAAGACGGATGGAGCATGGAGGCATGTCAAACCTCGGCCTCTTGGAATAGAAAAGCCAGAGGAGGTCAGATATGGCCCTGATGCCATTTACTGCACCATGGCTTGTGGCACAGGAAACAGAGTTGAGGCCAATGGAAGCAAGTTGCAAATTGAGAGATTAAGTGAAGTTTTTGAGTTAGCAGGATGAGAGCTGTTCATTTTTCCCCCAAAAATTGGGTTTGAGACGTTCACATTTATGTCTTCACTATCTCTACAGGAAGATCTTTCTTTGCAGAATCTCATCTGTGCACAAAGAATAAAAACAAAAACCAATGTTGCTTTGATTTACCAACGGGTCCTTCTAGATATATTTTTATTTATATCAAAATAAATAACCATAAGTTACATAATTACAGAAGATTGCAGTTGTCCAAGATTTCGTCTTGCTTAGGTCTACTATCAATGGTCATGGAAGCAGCAGTCAAGAGATCAAAGAGTGCACCACATTGGGTAAACACACTACACTAGACCTCTTTAAAGTGTTGATAAGGAAGGACATTACTTTGAGGAGTAACATGTGCCTAACCAAGTCATGATATTTTCAACCACCTCAAATACCCGTGAAAGTTAAGATATTGAACAAATACAACCAACAAGGATTAGTGAATTTGAATTTTGGTGCTGGAAAAGAATATTTAAAATATCATGGACTGTCAAAAGAACAAACAAATTAGTAAAGTGAGCATGAACCTTACTGGCCAGAATGGTGAGACTTTGTCTTTGTACATATTGTCAAGTGAGACTAAGACTTTGGACATGCTGTCAGGAGAGACCAGTCCCTGGATAAAGACATCATGTTTGGTAAAATAACAGGACAGTGCAAAAGAGATAGATCTTTGGCAGGCAAGATTGGCACACCAGCTGCAACAGTGCGCTTACACATAAGAACGACCGTGAAGATGCCACAGGCCCAAGCAGTGTACATTTTGTCATACATAGGGTTGTTATGAGTCGGAACTGACCAACACCTATCAACACAACCACACTAACACATAATTAGAATTTTTAGTTTGCTTTTTACCCCATTACTTTTAATTAGATGCAGACAAGTGATCGTGAATAATATTATATGACAGATGAACAAAACTTAGAAGAAACTATTACAACAAACACATTTACAAACGCAGCTAATAATGAATATTTAATCAGGTAAGAGGAAGTGTCTGCATCCAAAAAACTAACAAGGGACATGACCAATTTGAAAAGAAGAGCACTCTGTGCCATCAGACGCATTGATGAGAGAGCGTATAGGGGCAATTTTTAAATCGTATCTTAAAGCCTTTGTCTTAAAATTGGAAAAGAATATAAGTATGCATGCAAGAGAGGAGCGCACTCTGAGTCCTTGAATGTGGTAGGGACCTTTCCCAGGAAATTGGCAGGAGTGAATTACGGCTGTGTTTATGGTCACTTGTCACTGGCATGGCAATAGCCGGAATGGTGCCATTATTTCTAACCTCTTTAGGGGAAAATAACAGCATTGGATTTTGGCCCCATGCTAATTATTTTCAGGTTTTGCTTAATGCTATTGTGAATTATTGATTTTAATTACAATTAGCTAAAATAATGGGCATTTTCAGAGCACAGGTGCCATGGCAGAGATGCTGAAATGCGATTCCAGCTACTGGGCATGGCTAAGTCACTATCAATGAAGAGACTATGAGAATTGAGTTCAGGTAGCTAAATCACTGCCATCTAGTCCATTCAACTCATAGTTACCCTGTGGACTTCTGATGGTATACATTTTCTCCCCCCCCCCCCCCAAGCTGTAATTCTTTACTGGGTCAGAAAGCCTCATCTCTCTCTCTGGGAGTAGTCTCTTGGGTTGAACCACTGACTTTACGGTTAGCAACCACCAAGAATAACCCACTGGGCCCCGAGTACTAAATTAAGTGATACATATTCCTACAGGGGTGTTTCTACCTTGTCCTATAGGGTTACAATGTGCTACCATCAACTTGATGGCAGTGAGAATGGCTTTTGGATTTCTCTCAAATAAGCTTCCAGTGCCATAACTCCAGAGATGTAAAGTAGTAAACACATATTGTAAAACATAATTTAGGAATTAAGGATAACCATTCTCTTCAATGTGTCAGGGTGAACCGATTGATCATTAACTCGATGAGTTGCTCCTGAATGTCCTAGTGTTTATGATCATTTCCAAAAACTGGTGCCTGCTGAAGTGGTAGCTGCAGGTGAAAGACGTCCAACATTCGTATAACCTAGAATCTTATTGCATTATGAGATTTAATTTCTTAAATGATGGTGCTTTTGAGATATGTGATAGTTTTAGGCATAAATTTTAGAAAGCTGTTCCAAAGAGAACCTAGCTTGTCAGTAACATTCTTCAACTTCCACTCAAATTCATCAACCTATGAGACTTCAGGTCACCTACACATGTCCCACCATTCTAAAATGAATTTTTTTTTTCTGCTTAACTCTGCCACCAGTTGTCAATCAGTTTGTTATACTGTGGTAGCTTGTGTGTTGTTGTGGAGCTGGAAGTTATGGCACTGGAATTTCAAATGCCAGCAGGGTCACCCAAAGTGAGCAGGTTTTAGTGGATCTTAAAGATTAAAAACAGATAACAAATAAGTTACTAGGCTCCCAAAGAAAGATTATGATGTAAAGCTCATGCAAAGCTTCTACCATTAATAAATACTGAAAGCCAGGGGCACTCAAAATGGACTGGAGAGGAGCTGATTTCTTGCAAGGGAGAGGGCCATGGTAACACAAGTCGAGTAAAACCCTTGGGATCTTCAATTACTGATGGACACTACTCAAAGTAAGGGTAAACAGCTGCAAAGTCTAATGCTCAGAACTTGGAATGTGTGAAGCATGAAATTTAAAGTGGTGAAAAATGGCAGAGAACACACTAAGATCTGTATCCTAGGCATTAGTGAGCTGAAGTGGATGGGTATTCCATTTTGAATCAGAAAATACTGTATGATTTACTTTGCCAAGATAAACACAATCAAGAGGAGTAACCTAAACAAGAAGAACAGAGTGGCATGCATTATCAGTGGCATGGTGCTAAAACCACCAGGAAGTCCAATGCAGTCTGTAATAGAATGATATCTATCCACCTTCAAGGGAATCAAGTTAATACAACTACTATTAAAATTTATGCACCAACCACAAATGCTAGTTAGAAGAAATTGAAGATTTCTACCAATGCCTTAAGTCAGAGACTGATCAAATGTACAATCAAGAATCATTGGTAGTTATTGGTGATTGAAATGCAAAAGTTGGAAACAAAGAAAGGAGCCATACTTGGAAAACAAGGACTTTGTGATAGAAATGAAGCTGGAGATTACGTGATAGAATTTTGCAAAACCAGTGACTTAATATATAACTCTTTTTCAATAGCACAAAGGCTGTCTAAATATATGGGCTTTCTCAGATGGAATACACAGAAAAAGAATTGGCTGTCTATGAGGGAAGACATGAGGAGAAGCTCAATATTGGCAGCTAAAACCAGACCAGTAGTGGATTGTGCAATTTTCACATATGTGAGTTGAGGAATGTGTTAGTCTGGGTAGACTAGAGAAACAAATCCATGGACACACATGTGTGTCTAAGAAAGAGATTTATATACAAGAGCAATTGAACATTGAGAAAACATCGCAACCCAGTCCAGATCAAGTCCATACGTCCAATATTAGCCCATATTTCTGATATCAATCTACAAAGTCCTCTTCAGATTCACAAAACACAGGCAATGATGCCAAATGCAGAAGATCACAGGCCAGTGAATAGAAAGTCTTTGGATCCAGTGGCATTGGAAATATCTCAGCGCTGGCAGGGGTCTCTCTGTGGCTTCTCCAGCTTCCCAGGTCTGATTGCATCCATGGTGCTTGCCTTCTCTAAAGTCTCCCAGGGAGTAGCAGAGAGAGAAGTATCTCCTGCCTCCAAGGAGGAAGTACCAAATTACCCAGAATTCTCAGGAGAAGGCCATGCCCACACAGCCATATCATTGGCTATCTCCAGATTGACAGTTTAGACTCCAGCCCTACACTCTTAATCCTTAAATTGAGAGCAAATTAGGTGACTAGTACAAGAACAAAGCCTAAGAAATTTAAAACAAGTTCACAAGAGCCAAAATATGTCCCAAGTGTTCCCCACCTGAGTTTAGAGAGCATCTCAATAGCAGATTGGACTCACTGAACACTAATGAAAGAAGACATAATGAGCTGTGGATGACATCAAAACCAAAAAAGATTGATGTGGACTCTGAAATTTGCTCTTAATTGAAGTTTAGCTAAAGCAAATGAGAGAAATGAGGAAGTAAAAAGATCTGAATGGAAAATTTTCAAAGGGCAGCTCAAAAAGTTAGTGTCAAATATTAAAATAAAATGTATAAGCACCTAGGATTAGAAAATCAATAGGGAATTACAAAATTAATAACACACACAGCATATCTGAAACTGAAAGAACCCAAGAAAAACTCAGGCCTCAAGTTGCCTTTTGAAAGATTCTATGGGCTAAATATTAAACAATGCAGGAAACATCAAAAGAAGATGGAAAGAATACATAGAGTCACTGTACCACAAAGAACAACCATTGTCAGGGAACTGCCAGAAGTTTAGGCCAGATTCTGAAGTGGACGTGGAATAAGAGATGTCATTGCTGTTATCAGACAGATCCTGGCTCTAAGTGGAGAATACTAGGCAGTTGTTTACTTATGTTTTATTGACAATGAAATGGCATTATTTACTGTTGTGGACCATAATTAACTGCGGACAACCTTGAGAATAATGGGAAGTCCAGAGCACTTCATTGTGCTCATTCAGAACTTGGACACGGATCAAGAAGTAGCTATGCACGCAGAACAAGAGCGTACTGCATGATTTAAAATCAGGGGAGGTGTGAGTAAGGGTTTTACCTGCAACCATACTTGCTCAAACTACATGCTGAACAAATCATCAGAGAAGCTGGATTATATGAAGAAGAATACGACATTACAATTGGAGGCAGGCATATTGATAACCTGAGATATGAAGCTGACACAATCTTGTTTCCTGAAAATGAAGAGGAAGAAAAGTACTTGCAGGTGAAGGTCAAAGACTATAGCCATCCGTGTGCATTACAACTCAATGTAAGGAAGGCCAAAATCCTCACAAATTAAGTGTTTGGCCTGCTGTAAAAAAATACTTGCGGGAGAAAAATTTGCCTGTAAACGCATTCCTCTTAATGGACAATGTCCTTGTTCACCATCTAGGTTTGAAAGATGACTTGATTCATAATGATTCTGTATAACTGTTAAGTTCCTGCCCCTCATATAACTCCTCTCATCCAGTCCACGAGCCAGCAAGCCATCCCCAACATCAAAAAACTGTACACTAAAGCACTGTCCAGGAGTGCTTTGAAATATCCTCAGATGCACGTTTGACACATCAAGAATTCTGGAACCAACATTTTCACGTCCTCCACTGCACTACTCTTAGTGACAAAGTCTGGGGGATGTCTTTTACAAGATCAGAGACTCTGCTGGGTGAAAGCTGTGAGCCAAAGCTGTGATACAGAGAATTTGAAGGCTTTGAAGCCTCCCAGGAGGAGCTTATTGTGGAGCATATTGTATCTTTTGGCAAGTCAGTAAATCTAGAGCAGTGGTTCTCAACCTTCCTAATGCCACGGCCCTTTAGCACAGTTCCTCATGTTTTGGTGACCCCCAAACATAACATTATTTTTCTTGCTGCTCTATAACTGTAATTTTGCTAGTTATGAATCATAATGTAAATATCTGATATACAGGGTGTATTTTCATTGTTACAAATTGAACATAAAGCACAGTGATGAATCACAAAATAATATGTAATTACATCTTGTGAAGTATTTATTTCTAATGACAAATAAATGAATTTTTGTCTTGAAGCATGGTATAGCATAGGTAATAGTCTTCATGCTGGGTACTTCTAGGTGGGCATATCTGCGTGTGGGAGGACCCGCCTGGAGATGGATAGAGGAGCAGTGTCTCGGTTCCTAAGACCATCAGGAAACATGTATTTTCGATGGTCTCAGGCGACCCTCATAGGTTAACCCCAAAGGGGTCACGACCCACTGGTTGAGAAGCGCTGATCTGGAGTTTGCTGAAGGAGTTGGTAAGGGGCTCAGTGAAAGAACCAAAGAACTTCATAAGAGAGCTGAGGAAATATCCCCGGGCAGGGAGGAGGGTGGAGAGGAGGTAATCAGGTAAAAGAAATGAAAGCAAATGGTTGGAAGGGGCCACTTTGTGAGCAAATCATTACCCAGATAAGGAAATGATAGACAGTTCTCTGAACCGGGTAAGTGAAAATACTACTTCTCACTTTAGGAACATTTTGAAAAGAAGACAGAAGCAAGTCTCATTGAATGGATTTCCAGCGATAAATGTGAAAAAAAGGACCAAGAAAAAAGACACCAGATAGTGTACAGCCAACAATAATTATTCCAAACAATAACATTTCCCCTCCTCCTTATATTTCTTTTCGGCTTCTAGTATACCAGGAAGTACCCAAGTCAAGGCAAAGTGCATACACAATTTTTTAAAAATTTATTTCCTGCAGTGTTTTGTTTTTTAATGTACACTATTTATTGGGTTTAGGTGTTTTAAGGGGCTGTTAACTTTGTGTTAACATCCTAGAAAAATGAATTTATAAAAGTATAATGTTGGGGCTTCAGAACCAATAATTTGGTTCTCTTTAATTTCCTATTGGAAAAATATGTTCAGTTCTTAAGCTTGTTGGTGTTCAAATACAAGTTGAGAAAAATGACTTAAACAATCAGAATATCACTGTAGTAGAGTTTTAATTTTTCATTATTTTTACATAAATGATGGAGTTGTTTGCCATCAATAATGCCAACCATGAGCAAACTCACTGAGAGCAGCAGCATGATATGCTGAAACCCTCCACAGTTAGGTTGTTCTATATTTATAATAAAATACTTGTTTTTTTCCTGGCAAATTCTCTGTACACTTTAACCATAATGTACTGCATGCCTCTTTTTTGTTTTTATCAAGAGCACTGAGTGCAAAGTACACATTGACCGGCTCAAAGCCTTCTCTATTAGGATTTCAGAACATGAGAATTAAAGAATCCTCTGAAAAGGATTGAATAGAGTTGGAAAACCCTACAGAGTAGATGTTTGTACATTTAAAAGTATAGACTGATGCACTGACTACTTTAAGGAAACACACCAAAAAACTAAAAGGAAGGAAATGTGAGGAAACTTTAAATACTTATTTAGCTTCAAAGTCTACACTATGTTTGGTATTTTCCCCTTCTTATTGCTTTACCCCTCCTAAAAGATTTTCCATGTTCAGACCCAATGTTTTATACAAGAGATATACAGATGTGAGATGATGGAGAAAAGGTCAAAATAAAAAATTACAAAATCTGGTACATCTGGGGATAATTAACAATAACAACAACAATAAACACTAAGATTTTGACCATAATCAGAGGATGTTGAGTAGACAGATTTTTCTTCAGTCAGCTTGGAGAAAACCTTTACAACCACATCCCCTGTCTCCTTTATCCCATTGAATCTGGCATATGAAACTCATTATATAAAACCTTTGGAAATTGCAAAATGGTGATATTTATAATTCAACTGAGATTCTCTTAACGAAACCGAGTTCCAGCCAATAGTATTTAAGAAAACAATCTACTTTCAGACTCCTTAGGCTGGTACCCTCATGATTGGTAGCTTAAAGTTATGGAGCAGTACTGGAGGGGAAAGGGTGTGGCCTGCGGCTCTGCTCTGTAGGGTTGACAGCCTATAAAATCCCAGAAGGCAGTTCTGCTCTCCAGCATGGGTTTGCCACAAGTCATACCATTAGGAGAGCAACTAATAATAGCAACACTATTTATATTTTGGGACCAATTTTGCTGCTTAAATATGTCATTAGAAATCCCAGAACAGTCTATCTAAATGACATATCATTTAAAAACCTTTTCCTCCCCCCCTATGGCTGAGTACTAACAACTAACAGTGTAAGATTACCTTTCTACAAACACTGTTCACTGCATTTAATTTTCTGGTAGAGAGAATTGTCCTCCTATGTTGTACATTTATTGAGATAAGGAGACTTTGGTAAAACTTAACTTTTTGTAATTCAACAAATACGAGGAGGTACCCCCGTGAAAAAGGAAAAGAGCTCCACTGGGCATAGCTTTGGTACTACACATTTTTCCCTGTAGGCGAGCATCCAACTGAGTTAGTGCACCCAGTGGCATCACCTGGGAAAGTTCTCTATGGTCACAGTGAATTTTTTCATAAAAACAGCTTCAATTGAACCTGCTTGAAGATTTTTTTGGTGATTACCCATTTAAGAGAACAGCATGCAACCAAGAAATGTTGTTTCCAGCATGGGGAAAATGCCACAGAAACTATTGTGATGTTGAACACAGCTTACAAGGAAAGCAATAGGAAAAACTCAAGTGCATAAATGGTTTTCTCATATCAAAAAAGGTGAAATCTTGATTGATGACAAACCTAATTGTGGATGCCCATCAACTCTGAAAGGGATGAAATGTTAACCAAATTCTTCCACTTGGCTCACATCACTGAAGAGATGGGGAAGGTATCTGGACTATCTTGGAGCTCCATTCAATGAATTTAATGGAAGGTTTGGGAATGATTAGGTTCGCTACAAAATTTGTGCCTCAGGTACTGACTGACCAGGAAAAATAGCATTGAATGGTAACATGCTGTGCTTTGAAAGAACAACTCCAAAATGGCCCAGATTTTTTTTTCAAGGTTTTACTAGTGAAAAGCAATCATCATGCCAGTGGAAGATGCCGTCATCATCTCACCACCCTCAAAAAAAAAAAAAAGCTCATCAAGTGAAATCAAAGGTCAAGATTATGCTCATTTTTTTTTTTGATGTGAGGGGATAGTGCACTTGGGGTTCATTAGATTTTTAATCAAACTTTTTATTTAGTGGTTCTAAAAAGATTGTGTAACAGTGTGTTACAAAAAAAGTCTTGATTTGTGGCAGACTGGGGACTGGTTTTGTCACCAAGACAATGCATCTAGTCATGCAGCCATCTGAATTCACCAGTTTTTGCCATAAAACAGCATGCGTCTCTTGCCCACACAACGTACTCCCCTGACCTCACTCTGTGGAACTTCTTTTTGTTTCCACAAATGAAGAAGCACATGAAAAAATTCTGATTGGATGATGTAGAAGAAGTGAAGAAAAAAAAGAGGGTGTCAACCTTTCAAACAAATATGTTTGAAAAAAATGTTTCCAAGAATGGAATCACAGATCTGGCAAATGTATTAAGTATAACTGAGAGTGCTTGGAAGGTGGTGAGGCTGTTTGGGAAAAAATTCAAATACGTAGTTTTGAAAAACAATTCCATTTAGGGGGCTACCCACTTGTAATCACATGTAACTCAATAGATGGTAATTAGAATCTTATCTATGTATCTTGTCTAAGAAGGATGTATACATAATGATGCCTATATTACTAAGACTCAATTTCTATCCTCATAACCCTTTTAGTCTAGTCAATAAGACAGGAGATAGATATTTAACTCATTTAATAAAGGATAACATAAGCTGGGAATGCTGTTTTAGATGTTGTCTAGATTTGCTTTCTATTATCCAACAAGTTATTTTTACAAGTTGGTGAATTGGAAATATATCCAATTGTGTATTTCCTTGTGTTGCCATGGAGACAGTGTGCAAACATTGAGGAAATTAAACATAATGGGAAAAACTCCTTGAACATGACTTTGTAGACACAAACCAGAATATTAAAAAAAAAAAGGTAAGTCCAAAGAAGTTACACCCAATGCTTCCATAAACTAGAGAAAATTTGATTTGATTTTTGTGGCCAATTTGTTTCTCTGGTTTAAATGTACTTTTCATTTAATCCACTTTCTATTCATTAAATTCCTACTGCATTATAGCTCAAAGATTTGAGATTACATTAATTTACTATACTGAACCTTGATGATGTCATGAGTCACGAGTTGGGCTGCTAATCTCAAGGTCAGCAGTTCAAAACCATCAGCTGCTCCACAGAGAAAAGATAAATCTTTGAACTCCCATCAGGATTTTCAGTCTCAAAAACACAGAGGGACAGTTCTGCTCTGTTTTATAGGTTCACTAAGAGTTGTCATAATGGCAGTAACTTTGATTTGAAATTTTGAGTGCAAAGACTCAGGTCAAAGACTCAGGTTTTTTATATATATATTAGCTATGTCCTACATATTCTGACTTAAAATTCAGAAAACAGACTCCTCACCGAACCAGCAATAAGTAGCTGTACTTTGGGGTCTAATCTAAATGTGGTCAAATGAATCTAAATGGGTCCAAATGTGGAGCTTGTAGAATGTTTCTTTTTTGAACTTACTCTTTCTATACATCCTCTCCCTCCTGTACACTGCTATCTCTCTTACTTCGAGCCACTTACCATTCCTTTTGGTACGTCAGTCCTGCTAATTTCTAATGTTAACATTGAGTCAACGCCAGAGGCATGTTCTTTGCTTAATCTCCAAGAGTCAGGAGACGCGTAGCCAGGATTTATAAAATGTTGACTTAGTTACCCTCTTAGATATGCCCTCAGGGAAGTTAAGTGTTGAGCCCATTGGATTAATTTAATACAGGACCTGAAACAATTTCCTGGTTTGCATCAGTTACCGTATAAACTAGTGTATAAGCCCAGGTTTTTCAGCACATTTTTAATGCAGTTTTTGTGGTAAAATTAGGTGCATCGGCTGATATTCAGGTCGGCTTGAACTCGAGTACATATGGTATATTTTAGATTCTAAAATACACTTATTTTGAGTTTCAGTGAAATAATTGTTCAGGATATGTTGTTTCTGTTGTTGGGTGCCATAGAGACAGTTTCTTAAAATACCAAATCATTATTATTGCTTATACTTGCATTGATACTTTAAGTGTTCTATTACATTCCAATTTCTGAAGAATATTAAACACATCTCATTAATATTCCTTTTGAATTGAAATATTAAGGTGAAATATTGGTATTGAGTCAATTCTTACTCAAAGTAATGCTACAGAACAGATGAGACCTGCCCTAAAGGATTTCAAAAGATATATTCCTTAGGGAATCTGACTGTGACATTTTCTTCCTGCAAAGCAACTGGTGGCTTCAAACAGGTCATTTTCTTAGCAGTTGAGTTCTTTATCCACCGTGTCATTATAGTTCATTATTAATGTAATTATACAAACTTATAAAATAAATTTACTTCCATAGTGTATTACAGTATATTACTACCCTATAGGACAGGGTAAAATTTCCCTGTGAATTTTCAAATCTGTAAACCTGTGCAGTGCAGAAAATGTCATCTTTTCCTCTTAGAGCCACTGTTAAGTCTGAACTGCTAACCGTAAGATTAGCAACACAACATGTAACCCATTATACCACCAGAGCTCCTTCAAGCCAGTTATAGAGGTCATAAAAATAATTTAAAAGTTTAATTTACAGACGCTGGGTTTCTCTTCAATAATTAGTTAGAAAGAGTCAGCTTTGTGGTGGGGGGAAATGTGTTAATTTCACAGGCAAACATACAAAATCTAGTTACAAACTTTTATGTAAATTAAAGTTGTAATTAAAGAGTACTTCTTTCTTAGTATGTTCTATTATATCCCAAAATGAAAACTCTAGAGCAAAATCAAGTGTCCCTAATTTTGCTTTCCTAACTGGATCACAATTGAAGATGGACATTCGCTCTATTTAAAGAATTCCTGTAGAATATTTCAACCATAAGCACTGCTTACTGTTGGGAAAAACTTCTTCCTTTCTAATTCAAGACACATCCCGATTCGACACATGCCTGGCAAAGACATTCCAGTTGCTCAATGACCCAACCCCCCACCAGTGGCTTGGCCCAGGAGTCTTGAAAATGCTATGTGCTCCCAGAGAGCCTTGGCTTCTGCCATGATCTTGAAACCACACGGTCCCAAGGAAGCACATTCCAGCTCTAGAAAATAGCCCCGAGCCAGGGCGTCATTCATCACGAAGTCCAGCTTAGTAAAGAGACCCTATGTGGACTTGACCTTTCGTTCTGTCCATGCACACTTGCCTTCGGTGCCCCCTGTCTTAAGTATATTGCATACATTGTATATTCTTCTGCATATTCTCGAGCTTTAGCTTATCCTCAGCTGCTTAACAGGAACTTAATCAACGGGCCTTTCTCAAACAAATCCTGTGCCGAGGAAACGTCACTGGAAATGTATCTGTGACTGGTAATCTTATTGTGACTAGAAGTTTCTTCAGGATTATTTCCTCCATTCCACAAATAATTTTTCCTCTCATTTCAGTATTAGTTCTGAACCAAATTACTTCTAGAATTTCTGTTTAATTCACACACACACACACACACACACACACACCCACACACACACCATAGTTCTTACCTGGTTAGACCAGAGGATGCACAGCAGGGCAGTAGGGATCTGGAAACACAGGGACTCTAGGTCGGATGAACCCCTCAGGACCAGCGGTGGGAGTGGCGACACCGGGAGGGAGGGGGGTGTAGAAAGGGAGAACCGATCTTGGAGATCTATGTGTAACCTCCTCTCTGGGAGATGGGCAATGGGAAGGTGGGTGAGGGGAGACGCCGGGCAGTGTAAGATAAGATAAAATAATTATTTATAAACTATTAAGGGTGCAGGGGGAAGGGGAAGAGCGGGGAGGGGGGGAGGGGAAAAAGGGAAACCGAGCTGATTCCAGGAATCCAAGTGGAAGGCGAGGGCAACCAATGTATAAGGGTGCTTTGCTCAATTGATGTATATATAGGTTGTGATAAGAGTTGTATGAGCCCCAATAAAAATATTTATTAAAAAAAACCACAAACCATAGTTCTTCAGAAAATAGTCCAAACTTTTAAAAATGATACATAGTCCTAACAAAATTTATTCTTGATATCTACCCAGGCTTATTATTTTGCTAAAACCCAAAACTCATCTTGTGTTCTTATCTATGAAACACACATAGTTTCTCAAACTTGATGTGTCTCTTTTAATTTCTAAGTCTCTGCACAGGTTTCTTTCAAGGATCTTTCTACTTTATAAGAGTTGCTGAAACTCATACCCTTTCATGCATTTCTGAGTACAATAAATATACTAAAAATGGTTTCATGGAATCCTTTCTACTAATATTGATAATGTGACTTTTCTATTTACTCCATTAGAAGCTATGACATTTCTTCCCTAAACCCCAGTGTTAACTATTTAAATGCCTGTGTATTATAAATACCTAAAAGTTTATAGGAATGGTTTATTCAAATCCATTGCAATCCCAGTGCATAGTGGGAAACAAAAAGTGTTCTGAATGGATAAATACATGAATGAATATTTTTGTGCAGCCATATTGGCCTGTTTGTTTAATGAAAAAATAGAAGTTAAATATAAAACATTATTAATAAGTAGGTTTAACTGATATTAGAAATTAGAGAGTGAAATATATGTATGTATAAATACATTTGTGGAATTACCTAGTACTTCTGAATTGTTGCCCTCTCTAAAACCTGTATGTGTTCCCCAACTTTTTTTATAACCTCACATTTTTAAGATATTGACTTAAATGAGTTTCTCTCTAGAATAGTCATTAATATAGTAGTGAGGCAATTGGCCTGTAAGGGAATCCAAGAAAAGTATAATAACTACATGTTACTATAAACAAATAAATATTTTGGTACTACTAGCATTTATAGTGTTCTAGATAATCATTGGTTAATTATTTCATATATTAACCTGAAAGTAAATGTTAATAAGATAACTTTAATCAGTGTCAGTAAAACAGGTCATTTTTTAAAAACATTTTATTAGAGGCTCATACAACTCTTATCGCAATCCATGCATATACATACATCAATTGTATAAAGCACATCTGTACATTCTTTGCCCTAATCATTTTCTTTCTTTTTTTTTTCTTTTCTTTTTTTACATTTTATTAGGGGCTCATACAACTGTTATCACAATCCACACATATACATACATCAATTGTATAAAGCACATCCGTACATTCTTTGCCCTGATCACTCTCAAAGCATTTGCTCTCCACTTAAGCCCTCTGCATCAGGTCCTCTTTTTTTTCCCCTCCCTCCCCACTGCCCCCCCCCTCATGAGCCCTTGATAATCCACAGATTGTTATTTTGTCATATCTTGCCCTATCCGGAGTCTCCCTTCCCCCGCTTCTCTGCCGTCCATCTCCCAGGGAGGAGGTCACATGTGGATCCTTTTAATCAGTTCCCCCTTTCCAACCCACTCACCCTCCACTCTCCCAGTCTCACCCCTCACACCCCTGGTCCTGAAGTTATAGTCCACCCTGGTCATTTTAATGATGGTTTTAACATTTTTTCCATTTAATTTTGTTAGTTTATCATTAGAAATAATCATTCAAAACAACTGACACAATTTTTATATGCTGATTTATGCATTGTTAGAATTAATAGATTTAGTTTATAATTTCAGATTAATGGCAAATATAATAATTTTATTTCTAAAATCAGTGCTTTTAATTATTTCTGAAAATAATAATTTATATTCAATGTGTTTTAAATAATTTTATTGGGGCTTTTACAACTCTTATCACAATCCATACATACATCTATTGTGTCAAGCACATTTGTACATATGTTACCATCATTGTTTTCAAAGCATTTTATTTCTTCTTCTTCTTCTTCTTATTATTATTATTTAACAGGGGAGAGCGTGAATGTAGTCAACCACTATCACAAATTATGTAGTCAAGTTTCCCACATTTGGGGAAATCGCAGGGACCAGCACATCCTGAGTGCAATGGAAAAGCCTCGCCCTGGGAAAATCACCTTCGTGATCACAAAGCATTTTATTTCTACTTGAGCCCTTGGTATCAGCTCCTCATTTTTTTCTCCTCCCTCCCTCTCCCTCATGAACCCTTGATAATTTAAAAATTATTATTACTTTTTCATGTCAGGTGTCTCCCCACCACCCACTTGTCTGTTGTCCATCCCTCTGGGAGGGGGATATAGGTAGGTCATTGTGATCAGTTCTCCCTTTTCCCCCACCTTCCCCTTAACCTCCTGGTATGGATACTCTTAGTAGTGGTCCTAAGGAATTTATCTGTCCTATATTCCCTTAGTTTCCAGCTATTATCTTTACCCATGTACATGTTCTGGTCTAGTCAGATTTTTAAGGTAGAATTAGGGTCATAATGGGGGTGGTGGTAAGGAAGCATTAAAGAACCAGAGGAGAGCTGTATGTTTCATCGGTGTTAAACTGCACCCTTACTGGCCGGTCTTCTCCCCACAAGTCTTCTGTAAGGGGATGTCCAATTGTTCATGGATTGGCTTTGGGCCTGCACTCCACACTCCCCACTTCATTCACATTATGGTTTTTTGCTCTGGGTCTTTGATGCCTGATCTCACTGACACCTCATGATCACAGAGGCTAGTGTGCTTCATCCATGTGGGTTTTGTTGTTTCTCAGCTAGATGCCTGCTTGTTTATCTTCAAGCCTTTAAGACCCCAGACACAATATCTTTTGATAGCCGGACACCATCAGCTTTCTTCACCACATTTGCTTATGTACCAGCTTTGTCTTCAGTGATCGTATCGGGACGATGAGCATCTCAGAGTGCCAGATTATTAGAACAAAGCGTTCTTGCATTGAGGGAGTACTTGAGTAGAGACCAATGTCCATCTGCTACCTTAATACTAAACCTATAAATATTTGTACATAGATCTATCTCCCCATCATCACATATAAATATATTTACATATGCACATGCCTGTATTTAGATCTCTATAAATGCCCTTTGCCTCCTAGTTTTTCCCTGTTTCCTTTTACTTTCCTCTTGTCCCACTATCATGTACAGCCTTCATTTGGGTTTCAGGAATTCCTCTTGATTACATTGCCCTTGATAAAGCCCTGTCAGACCTCCTACTCCTTCCTCACCGTCGATTTTTGTACACTTGTTGTTTCCTAGGCCCTGGGTTTGTTAACACCTACTTCCTTTTCCCCATATCCCCCTCTCCCATGTCCCCCCCAGAACTGTCATCCCATCGTTCTCTCTTCAGGCTCATTTATCGCACCTATCCCATCCAGATAGCCATGTAGCAACAACAATATGCACAAACACAAGACCGAGCACAACAAATAACAATAGAAAATAAAACAATCGTTACAACAATGATAACTACAAAAAGACAACGAGGGAAAAAAAACCTATAAATAGTTCAATTTCTATTTATTATCCTTTTAGGGTGTTTTCCAGTCAGGTCTGATGGGGTGCCACGCCCACAGTCTATTTTTGGTGGTTCCTGGGGACTTCATTGCTCTGCTCCCCTTACTGCTCTGTGTCTCACCTTGATGTGGTGGGCTTAGGGCAGACACCATTCCCTGTGTGTCTCCAGTGTTGTCCCTCACAGTGCTATGGGTTGGTGAGGATCACTGAGTCTCATGGTGGGGCCAGCCCGATGGTCCTCTCTGTGCATTGGCTGCTCTGAGCAGAAATATTGTCCTCCGGGCTTGGTGGGCCAGGATGTACTTCACTTTTTTATGCTTCCCCCTCATTTGCTCCTGTGTCCTCTGATCAGACACATCCCTCTCCTTGAGCTGTAGCTTCAGTGTTGTCCTCTGAAATGAATTCTTTGGGGGTGGGATATTGCGTGGACTATCCACTTAGTTGGTAATTGGGCTGGCCCCTCAGGCCTCTCTATCGGTTCCCTGCTTCATGCCAATGTGTTGCATTCCTGTCTTGGATCACCGGGTTGAAGTCTGATCCTTATTTCCCTGTGGAGATACTCAATGTTTTCATACTTGAAATGTTTCATAATTTCTAAAATTTCTAAGAAATTACAAAAGACATAGAGTGAGAAAATATAAAACCAAGTGGAAATGCTAAGTTGAAAAGGGAGAGGCTGAATTCTTATTTATTTCCAAACCTGAAAATTGAAAGTACTCTGCGGGTAAGAAATAGGACCTTAGTAGAGGAAAGCATTTGAAACCAAAATTATTCATCATAGCTGCTGGTTAAAGCTTAATTAAGAGGTATATGTTAGAATAAAATGTGTGAGATAATTAAGGTTTATTTGCCAACCGACAAACACTTGTGGGATTAATTGAAGGATGGAGAGATAAATGGCTTGGTGAGCCTAACCTTTCTGGTTTTTGGGTCTCTTGCTCTCTGATGGTCAGACCTGGATGAAGCTGCCTTAGCCAGTTCCCTGCTTCAGCTAGCAAGGCTCACTTCCTGTGAGACATCCTTGAGAAGGAGCCACATAGACCTATCCCAATGCAGCCCTGGCTGCTGGAGCAGCTGTGTGGAGACCCCTGCCAGCACTGAGATGCTCAAACCTTCACTGATTCGGCTTTCTTCCTGCAGTTGGTGTCATTGCATGTGTTGTGTGAGATTGAGGAGGACTTTGTAGTTCGATGTCGGACATATGGACTAATGTTGGACTTATGGGCTTAGACAACACTGGGTTAAGATGCTTTCTTAATGTACACTAACCCTTTATATAAAACTTCTCTCTTATATACATATGAGTTTCTATGGATATGTTTCTCTAGTCTACCAAGACTAACACATGGTAAATCCATTTGCTTTATGGGGAAAAAAACCAAAAAAAAAACTTTAGAAAGCCATCATTTCCCAGGGAATAACTAAAAAATTCTAGACTTAATAAGATTCTTTTCTTAGATCCTCTTCCTTCAATCTTATTTCACCTCCATTTTCTTCCTCCTAATGAAATCCTTCACCCAGCTTTTAATGAATGAAAGAACAACAAATATAACTTTAATTTTTTTCTTTAAATTTTCCAGTAAATGGTATTCTCTAGTCCCCTTAAAATGCATTCTCGTTTATTTTCTAGGCTGTGAATTGACACAGTAGCTGCAATAATATGCTCAGTAGCTGCAACAATATGCTAGGCATCATTGTGAGGATGCCTAGGACAGGGTAGTGTTTTGTCCCATTTAACATATGGGTCAGAATGGACTCAGTAGCATTTGCAAGCATGTTTTCTCTATAGGACATGGCAGTGAAATCTTTACCATAAAATCCAAAGGAATTACTTTTGTTTATGAAAATTTCTTGCTTTGAAAATACATTTAAATGAGCACATTCCATAAGAGTAAAAAACGGTGAAAGAGAAGAAGCAGACGGAGAAAAGAAGGACTGGGGGGAGGGAAATGATCCAAATGAATGCGCTGGTCCGCTCAGTACTGTTTCATTCACACTGTTTCTAGCTACACCCTAAAACGCGGCGTTTGTATTAAATTATATGATATTTTTGTCTGTTCTGACAAATTTATGGTATTTATGATCTACTCTATCTTCTATGGAATGCAGTGCTGAATTGCAAAAATTATTTTCCCTAGAGAATTTTATATTGGAAATTTTATGAAGGAGTTCTACATCCTTGATTCTTTTCAATACAGAGAGACCAAAGTTTACATATTGAAAGTGCCTTGGTATTGCTATAATTTTTAGCATCCTATCATAATATACTCTAAAGGTCAAAAACGTTAGGTAATAGAGATAAGAACATTTTAAGTTCCAAATGCTAAACAGAAATGGAGGGATCTATGGAGGTACATGTATGTGCTTAAGAGACAATGGTTACTTCAAGAAAACACATTGTGTAGCTGACAAAACGTATGGCTAAACTATTCTTTGAATTACCACAGTTGCAAGGTAAGTCCCCAAGGAATAGTAATATCTGTAATAATGACAGAAAACAGTACTAATATATGAGAAATAAAGGCTATTCCATCAAGTATATTGTTCCACCTGATTTTCTTGACTGAAATAATCATAGTGCCATGTACTAGGATCTTCCGTAATAAAGTTGGATTTGTTTAAATTATCAACCATTTAGTTAGTATCCTGGAGAAGAACCATTTATGCCACCCAAACTCCCTGCTATCCTGTTGATTCTGACTCATAACACAGTATAGCATTGTCTCTGTGATTTTCTAAGACTTTAATCCTTTACTGGAGTAGAAAGCCTCATCTTTCTCCTTAAGAGCAGTCGGTGGCTTCCAAATGTGAGCCGTACGGTTAGTAGTCCAGCACATTACCCAAGAACCTATAAACACCAATACTCATGGCCATTGAATCAATGCTAACTGCCCTATAGGACAAGATAAAATTGTCCCTGTGGGTATCCAAGACTCCAACTGTTTACAAGCATAGAAAACTCCATCTTTTTCCTCGGACGGGCTGATGATATAATTGTCACTAAAAGAATACTGCTGTATCCTGCTCTTCTCCCTTCTTTATTTGCCATAACTAATTAGAGAGGTCATTTTCTTGGAGAATCTTCAATGAAAGGGAATGAATAAGCGGCATCAAATCTGAGGATTTCTGAATATTCATTATACTCACTTCAGCTTCTACTAAGAAATTGAGGGTAGGCAATAAATTAGATGAAGGGGGAATATGGTGTATCATACTCTGAGAACTAAAAATAGAAGAGCAAATCTATTTATTATGAATAGTGAATCTATTTACTGCTGAACGTCAGGGACTATATTTAAGCAGTCGCAGGCATGATTTCATGTAATCTATGCAGCGTCATGTGAAGTGGGCAAGGCGTGTCCTCTTTGTTCAGTTGAATTTCTTGACCAAATTCACAAAGCTAACGATGTGACTATTAATGTAACCGTGACAGTCTAACTTCAACAGTCTACTCTAGACTCCTAACATACCCACTTTCAGCACTTTCGATCTCTTCATTTGAAATAATTTCGTTATCTGTGTGTTTCTCTAGGGCACTGAATGTAAAAATGTATAATACAAAGATACTAAGTGATTTTTCTTGAGATTAGAGAAGAGAGACAGAACCTGACTGACCATATCGCTCCCACTGCAGAGCCTGAAGGTAGGGAGCAGTTACAATGTGAGACCAGCCAGATAATGGCAAGATTTTAAAAAGAAAAAATATAAGAGGGGAAAAGGGTGATACGACAAATAACCTATTGTAAGAAAGGAAATTACAATAGAATAGAAACAAAAAAGTAGAAAGGTGAGTAGGTTCAGATATTGATATATTTCCCCCATATCATCCAAGTTTACTCTGATTTGCATTCCTCGAGTCAAAAAATTAAATCCCATCCTATTTCATGATACTGTCTATGTCTTTCATTTGAATACATGATTTTGATTATCTGCAGATGAGTTAATGCCATGAGAAATTATACTGAACAACACTGGCTCACCTCTGATTCTCTGCAACTCCTTAGGGTTCCATTGGCTGCTTTTGGGGGGCACTAGATATCACTAGTTCTCTCTTACAATGTACTTCTTGTAGGTTTGAACCTCCAAACCAAGTAGCAGACCACCTTAACTATTTGTTCTACTTATAGATAGGTTGCCAGAATATAACCACATGATAGCAATTGAATTCCTCCACCTTGTAACCATGAGGAATCCTATATGATTCTATGTATTTTATTGTAATCACCTCAAATGCATATATATTGACTAAAAACTTCAAAGAAAAAATGCAATGAGGGTTTTAGCTCAAAGACATAAAACAGTTTCAAGACTTCAATATTTGGTAAAAATGCATCTAGGGGGAAAGGTAGTGGTGCTAACAAACCCAGGGACAAGGGAACAGCAAGTGATCCAAATCGGTGGTTGAGAAGGGTGTGGAAGGCCTGGTAGGGCACGATCAAGGGTAATGTAACCAAGAGGAATTGCTGAAACTCCGGTGGGGACTAAGCATGATAGTGGGACAGGAGGAAAGCCAAAGGAAATAGAGGAAAGAGCTGGGAGGCAAAGGGCATTTATAAAGGTCTAGATAAAGACATGTACATATGCAAATATATTTATATATGTTGATGGAGAAATAGATCGATGTGCATATATTTATAGGTTTAGTAATAAGGTAGCAGAAGGACATTGGGCCTCCACTCAAGTACTCCCTCAATGCAAGAATACTTTCTTCTATTAAATTGTCATCTATGATGCTCACCTTCCTGATAAAACCGCGGATGACAAAACCAATGAATAAGCAAATGTGGTGAAGAAAGCTGATGGTGCCTGGCTACCAAGAGATATAGCATCTGGGGTCTTAAAAGCTTGAAGGTAAACAAGCTGCCATCTAGCTCAGAAGAAACAAAGCCCACATGGAAGAAGCACACCAGCCTGTGTGATGACTAGGTGTCGAAGGGATCAGGTATCAGATATCAGATATCATCAGAACAAAAAATTTTACCATTGCTCAAAGCCCATTTGTAGGCCCCTTGAAGGGTCTCGGGGAGGAGACAAGCCAGTCAGGGTGCAGTGTAGCAAGGATGAAAAATACAAATTTCCTCTAGTTCCTAAATGCTTCCTCCCCCTACACTAAAATGACCCCAATTCTACCTAGCAAGTCTGGCTAGACCAGAGGATATAAACTGGTAGAGATAGGAACTGGAAACACAGGGAATCCAGGGCGGATGATCCCCTCAGGCCCAGTGGTGTGAGTAGCAATACTGGGAGGGAAAAGGGAAGGTAGGTTGGAAATGGGGAACCAATTACAAGGATCTACATGTGACCTCCTCCCTGGGGGATGGACAACAGAAAAGTGGGTGAAGGGACATGTCGGATAGGGCAAGCTATGACAAAATAATAATTTATAAATTATCAAGGGTTGATGAGAGAGGAGGGAACAAGGAGGGAGGGGGACAAATGAGGACCTGATGCCAGGGGCTTAAGGAGAAGAGCAAATGTTTTGAGAATGATGAGGGCAATGAATGTACAAATGTGCTTTACACAATTAGTGTACATATGGATTGTGATAAGAGTTGTATGAGTCCCTAATAAAACAATCAATCAATTAATCAATAAGTGCATGTATAGAAGCATTTTACTTATACATACTTTAGAATAACAAAATTAGGTAAAAGATCAGTAGTTAAACTGTAGATTCTAATTATTTTCTAATAATAATAAGTTATTTTATTATGTTTCAATTCAAGTACTGAAACTAAATTTGTTGTGGGAATTATTTTGCTAGGGGTATTTAGCACCTGAGAATTTACACAAATAGGAACTGTCCTTATATTAGATCCTGCTTAGTAATAAGCTATTAAATTAAGGATGCAATATATGATAAAAGTACTTGAGACTATTTGTCCAATGAAATCAGACAAAATTTTGTGTTTTTAATCATAATTTTAAGGAGTGATTTTTCAGCATTCCTGTTACAATGTTGCCTTTTTTCCAATGCAGAGTTATAGGAAAGTTATAGGCAATTAAGGGTGTTACATGGAGCATTCAGGTGTAGCACTGGAATTTTGAAACAGATTTATAGGCAGTTTATATAAGTAATATACTGTATTACACCTATTTAATTCTAAGTAAACTTTGGAATCTTCCATGGAAAAGTACCAAGTTGCCATGATAAGGTATGTTTGTCCTTTCTTTGGGGGATATTTTTGGAGAAAATTACTTAGCTTGATTTTTATGGGAAAAAATCTGAATAGTAGTTTTGCTGTTCCATTTGTGTCACGTTTCTTTGTATGGGTGTTTTGAAGTAAATGAGCAGGATGGGTATACACTCTGATGTGGCTTCTCCTGCACGGTAGAAATTAGCAGTGTGCACATACGGATGTATGTGGGCTTTGCATCAAGACATTTTGCCATTTTACAAACCAAATATAGCTTTAGAATCAGTAAATGACACAATAAACATCTAGTTTAAGCTTTCAGGAGAAAATTAGAAAACAATACAAAACTATTTATGATTTTGCTGTATTTACAAGAGTATTGTAGTTTCCCAAAGCTACCGAAATTTATTTTATTGTATTATAAATCAGTGAAGTACATGAAGGTTATCACTAGTAACCATAAATCTAATACTATTATTAGGGTAATTCTAATATAGATGGATTTTAGTGAAAGGGAAGGTAAATAACTGAGCAGGTAATTCTGTCTGCATGCGAAACAACAGGTATATAGCACACATAGGAGGATTCACAAAGTTCATGGAAAAAAGGGAATTGAAGGATAATGGACTTTTTAAATTAGCATTGAGCAGCCTCCTCATATATAAGTCCATAAATTTACACAAACTGTAAAGTTGTAGGCTAATGATTGAAAAAAATTGGCACTTCAAACCGACCAAGAGATGATGCTGAAAGAATGTTTGATGATCTGCTTCTCAAATATCAGTCATATAAACCCTTTGAAAAGTTTTACTCTGAACACATGGGTGACCGTGAATCAGAATCCACTAGAAGCAATTAGTTTTATTTTTGATACATATATGGGGTATTTTTGCTCCCCTTTAAAAATAGTTTTTTCCAGATATATGTACTAATTTTTTTAACAAAACAACCTTATTACCTTCAAAATACTCTCCATTATACATAACCCATTTGTCAAATCTGTGATTTCATTCTTGGAATCATTTTTTCAAACTTATCTGTTTGGATGGCTAACAGCACTTCATCATATATTTCATCACCTCTTCTATATCATCAAATCTCTGTGCTTTCATGTCCCTCCTCATTCACAGAAACAAAAAATAGCCCCACAGAGCAAGGTCAGATGAGTAAGGTGCATAAGATAAGCAAGGCTTGTTGGGTTTTTGCCCAAAAGTGGTGCACTGAGAGGGTTATGTGAGCAGATATATTGTCATGGTGGCAAGACCAGTACCCTGTCTGCCACAAATCAGGCCTTTTTGTTGCACACTGTTAGGTCATCTTTCCAGAACCTCCAAATAGAAAACTTGATTAATATTCTGATCTGGTGGAATGAACTTCAAATGAATTATACATCGACATTTCAGATCATTAATGAAGTTGACAAACATCCAGAATGAGGTCTGTCACCAATCAACATTTCACCTGTTTTGAAATGTGAAAGCCACTCATACGCTTGGGTGTTTCCCATTGGGCTGTCCTGTTATCTGTGCTCAAGATCTCAACAGTTTTGATGGTTCTTTTCCCATTCAGGAAACAAAATTTCACAGTCGCATGCTGTTCTCTTGAATCAGCCATGGCTGGAGCGCGCGCGAGCGCACACACACACACACACACACACGCACACACAAACAAGGTTCAAGTGAAACTGCTTTCACAGAAAAATTACCTGTGACAAGAGAGCACCTTCCCAGGTGATGCCACTGGATACACTAAATCAGAGCAAGTTGCTTCATGCTGTCCTAGGGGTAAAAACACATACTACAAAAGCTCTACTCCATCCAGTGAAATTTGGGGATTTGGAGGGTACCCCTTCCTATGTTAAATAAACCAAAGCCTACGAATGATTTACATTTAGATCTCTGAAAAATCATATATCTAGAAAGATATTAATTTGTGTAAAATATATTATGAATTTTCTTACATTACGTTTAGAAAGCATTCATAAATTAAAGTCATTATTTGAACTTCCTCAAAGGATCCTATGCAAATATCTTAATCTTTCTCAACTTTCTGGAGTGGGCCTGCTAAGCACTGTGTCCTAAGTATTTTAATCTTGTGTTTTTTATGTGTTCAGTGTTTACCAACGTGGGTGACATTGCCTCAAGGGGACACTGGACTGTGGCAGCGAGTGGGGGAGCCTCAAAAGAAGATTGTGTTCTAAAGTACAAATGTCTGCATCGTCAGGGGTGTACTGAGTGATTTTTGTCTTGCATTAGGGTCAGTAGGCCGAATAAGTTTGGAAACCTATAGAGGAGAACACTTCCAATGACCTTCTAGGCCCATCAGGAACCTTTCTACAAACTCTTGAAATATATTGTTATCACAGCTGATTATATTGGGTCTGCTATGCAAGAAAGTGCCATCCTAGCTAGTAACAGTCATCACTAGGATGAACCACTAACACTTTGCTGACTGATCATGAGTTAATTCTTGTTTGCAGTTGCACTACTTCATGCAGTTTTTAAGCATGAAAACAACCTAGGTCTTTAAAGTCTTTCTAGATCATATTCTTAGTTATATTAGTGCTAACAGTGCACTTGTGCAAGTTAAGCCAAAGCACGTCAATGCCTATCTCTTAATCCTGCAGTCCTCATTTTTCCTCTTTGCTATGCAGGCCATTGTATTGAATTGTTGAATAATATGTCCAGACATATGGTGTCTAATACTCTGACTTCAAACTATAGTTTAATATGGCAAAGGTTTCAAAATAATCTGTATCAGCAGTGAAGAATTTTTCAATGAATTATGTGGCAGAGCTGATTGTCTGAATGATTTCAGGATATCTGAGCTAGCTGGGTGATGATATTTTTTTAGAACATAGGAATTAGTGTGACATTAGACCATCAAAAAGGCAGAAAAAATGTGATATTATGTGACTGTGAAAATTATTCTGAAGAACAGACAGAAAATGACAGGTTATCAGTTTTGGAGTATTACATAAATATGTCAAGTATAACTTTAACTTGAAAACCCATGATATAATTGAAGTAATAAATTCAATTTTGATAGTAGCTTCTTTTATCTACTTACTTCTCAAAGCAATTTATACCATCACTAAATGGAAAAAAAATGTTACAAAACCTTTGCTACAACTTCACAATGGATACCATAAGAAATACAGGGAAGATTCTCTGTTGACTTAATATTGATGTTGCTAGGTTTTTAGCTGTTGTCGTTGGTTCCAACTCATAGTGACTCTATGTGCAAACAAACAAAACATATCTGGTCCTGTGCCATCCTCCCAGTTGTTAGGTTGGAGACCATTGTTGTAGGCATTGTCTCAGTCTATCACGTAGAAGACCTCTTCATCTTTCTTCTTGCCCTTGCCCTTTATCAAGCATATGTCCTTATCCAGGGACGGTCTCTCCTGATAACCCATAGAAGTACTTCCGATGAAGTCATGCCATCCTTGTTTCGGAGGAACAGTCTGGTTGTACTTTTTAAAAAACATATGTTTATTCTTTGGCAGAGCCCACGGTATTTTCACTGTTCTTTGCCAGTACCATATTTCAAATACATCCATTCTTCTTTGGTTTTCCTTATTTAGTGTCCAACTTTCACATGTGTATGAGGCGATCCCATGGGAGGGTCAAGTACATCGTAGTCCTCAAAGTAATCTCCTGAAAGCGATCCTGTGCAACAGATTTACCCAATGCAATGTGTTATTTGATTTCTCGACAGCTGCTTTCATGTGCATTGATTGTGGAGCCAAGCAAAATGAAATCCTTGATTTCAAAAGATAATACTTACACATCAAACTTTTCTTCATTTATGATGTGTTAGCTATTGGTTCAGTTGGGAGGATTTGGGTTTTCATTAATTTGAGCTGTAATCCATACTGAAGGCTGTAATTCTTGATCTTCACCAGCAAATGCTTCAATGCCTCCTCACTTTCAGCAACAGATGTGTGTCATCTGCATATCTCAAATTGTTAATTAGCTTTCCTCCTATGCTGATGTCATATTATTTTCCATTTGAAAAATATGGTGAGAAAATACAATTCTGATGAACGCTTTTCCTGATAAACCAGCCAGTATTCCCTTGCTCTCTTGGTCCATGGACAGGTTCAACATGAGCACAATTATGTGCTTGTCTATAGTTGGTTATGATTCATACAGTTTTATAGGACATATAAAAATGCAAACTAGAAAGATCACTAGTCAACTGATTTTATTGCTTAAAGTCCCCTTTTTAATAAAATTGTGACTAGGTAAAGGCTTTAGAAAATCCTTACTGTCTTTCATCTTACAGATAATTTACAAGCTACTAACAAAGATCAAACTAAACCCAAACCAAACTCATTTCCATCACACCAATACCAATGCATAGCAGCCCTCTAGGACAGGGTCAAACTGACCTGGTGAGTTTCTGAGGCTGAAACATTTTTTTTTACCAGGGTAGAAAGTTCCATCTTGATCTTGCCTAGTGACTGGTGGTTTTGAACTGCAGACCTTGAAGTAAACAGACAAATGAGTAATTACTACACTACCAGGACTCATTTTAAAAGGCAACATTCACAAAATCAGACCACTTTTCTGTAAATCCATTCAGAAATTTCAGTCTTTATATATATTCAAACCACTTTATCAGTCATTAAAGCAATGATAGCAGGGAGAAGATATGCAGGCTTAATATATAATTTAGTAAACACATAATACAATATTGGATTTTAGTAAGGATGTTTTCTGAAAGTTGCTATATTTACAACTTAGAGATTTATTTGGGTGAATTCATAATGTTACCTGACTTTTTAGTGTTCATTCCATGGCCTTTTCCTGGTTCTGCCATTATGGCCACCCAGATGATTGCTAGAACAGTGTGTCTGCTGTGGAGATCTTGAAAGTGGAACACTGGTCTGTGCTGCTATGAAGGAGGACTGTGGCCTGGCAAAATTGCTAAAAGAAAAAATAATTTAAATAAAGAGAAGAAAAGACCTTTTGCCGAATTGTTGCTATTACAAGGAAAGACAAAAGGGCCATTTGTATGATCTCAGAGATTCGTGATTGCTCTATGCAATCCATGCATAACAAGTGCATAACCATAACACTTATTTTCATAATGAATTGTATGCATATATATTCAAAACATAATAAAACTTATGTGCCTACTGAATAATAACAGGTGCAAAGAGTGAATCTAACAGACCAGTATTTGCTGAAACGCAGAATCTTACCCAAAAGCACAAAATGAGACACTAGAGTAGCCTCCTTTTTGATCAATTGTGTCTATTTAATGCATTTAAAATTCACTGGAACTATAATTAAAAAATTAATAAAAACATGTCCTACTAGAAATACCAAGAGACTTGATAATAGATCACTCAATTGCAGCACAGAACCTGGAAGTTCTACTATCTTTAGAAGGGATCTATTTAAAAATTCACTTTGAGCTTTTCAGGAAAGTTCAAACACCATATTTTAGAAAATCTACTCATTTTCAGGAGTGAAAATGCCACTAGGTTATATAGCATATGATCATCCAAAAGAAAGTGCACTGAATCCTGAGGTATTGGCCAAACTTATTTTGTAGCATTGCATTAAGGTAAATGCTATACAGTATACTATTCTTAAAATGAAATTAAAAGCTTAAATATATTCTATAAATTTTCATTTTAATACATGATGTGTCAGTAAAGTATATTGAAGTTTAGATATTTTTCATTTTATATTTAACAGTGGAAGAACAGCTAAAAGCACAGATAGTTTTGGATTGGAATAGCCAGTCAGCAGTATACTTACGAGGGTCTTTTGAGGTTTTGCCTACCTATATAAGATAGGAATAAAAAGCAAGCCCGAAGAGAAAGCAACTGGATCCATGGTCCCAGAGGGGCTTAGGGGGGAGAAGGAAGCCAGGAAAGGAACAGTGAGCAAACAAAACCATAGACAGGGGAACAACTATTAAATTTAAATCAACAATGAGGAGAACATAGAGATCCTGATGGTGTTGGAGCAAAAGCAATGTAGCTAAGAGGAATTAATAAGAGGCAGAAGAGGGGCAAGCATAATGGTCAGGTAAGAGGAAGGCAAAGGACAACAGAGGAAAGAACTAAGAAGCAAAACTATGGATATAGGTAAAAACATAGGTGTGTGCATATGCAAATGTATTAATTCATAAAATAGAGTTTTATGTACATATGACAATTCATTGAGGAAGTGGATGAAATTTGGATCTTTGCTCAACCCATCCCTCAACTCAAGAACACTTTATTCTAACAACCTTGCATTCTGTGATGGTCACCGTCCCAACATGATCACTGAAGCCAAAATGGTTGCATAAGCAAAACTGTTGAAGAAAGTTGATGGTGCCCGGCTGCCAAAAGATATAGCATCTGGGGTCTTAAAGGCTTGAAGTTAAACAAGCAACCATCTAGCAGAGAAGGAATAAGCCCACATGGAAGAGGAGAGACCCCAAGCCATCTGTAGACTGCAGGGGATTAGACCAGCTATCCCGCATCAAGCTGGGTTCGAAATGAGGCTTGCGGATGAAAGAAAAAGAAAGAGATATATACAAAGCATGGGATTGGGAGGACTTCAGCCTGATGGACTGAAGTCTCCAGTATATTTGAAGCTTGGTTTTTATACTCTTCTTGCACAAGGGAATTGGTTACAAAACAAACATCAAAGAACTTAAACATTCCTAAACTCTTATCTATGCAAATGTTACTTAACTAGTCACAGTTTCTTAACCTTAGAATAATAAAAGCACTAAGTTCAAAGACAATCACAGGTATATGCAAGATTCAAGAGAGTCTCAAAGAGATTGTAAATAACTGAGTTATCTCTCAAAGTTTTTAGCAGCAAAGTCACAAATAACAGCCATTTTGCAATGCTTCTGTCTGCAAAGACACAGAGGCACAGGGGATTAATTGATCACCCATTAGTAAACACCTTGATCAGCCAGATGCCTCCTACAATAGACAATAGGACATACCCTCCTAGAAGGGTCACAGGGAAGGGATGAGTCAACCAGGGTGCAGTATAGCACCAATGAAACAGACAATATTCCTCTGAATTTTTGAGATTTCCTCACCCCTGACTATCATGACCCCACTCCTACCTTTGAGCCCTGGCTAGACCGGGGCATGTACACTGATACAGATAAGAACTCACAATACATGGAATCCAGGTTAGATAAACCCCTCAGGAACAGAAATGGAAGTAGCAATACCAGGAGGGCAGGGAGAAAGTGGGGGTAGGAGGGTAGGAAGGGGGAACCGATTGCAATGATGGACACATACCTACCTTCTCCCACCCAGGGGAATGAACAACAGAAACATGGGTGAAGGAAGATAGTGGTTGGTGTTATATATGAAAGTAATAATAATTTATAATTTATCAAGGGTTCACAAGGATGGCAGGGTGTGGGAGGGGCCAGAGAGAGGAGCTGATACTAAGGGCTCAAATATAAAATAAATGTTTAGAAAATCATAATGGAAATATATGTACAAATATTCTTGATACAATGATGTATGGATTGTTACAAGTGCTTTTAAGAACCTCCAATAAAATGATCTCTAAAAATGAATGAATTTAAGAGGGTTATTTATCCTTCTGGTCCAAGGACAACACTCATGGAGGGCTCAGGCCTGGGGATATTAAGATATTCTTGAAACTAGTCTCCTTTATGCAAGATCCGAATGCAACAAACAGAGCAGAACTGGAACAGAAATGGAAGTAGCAATATCAGGAGGGTAGGCAGAAGGTGGGAGTTGGATCAAGTGGATCAAGTCTATCTCCTCGCAGCCCACCAATGGATCTTCAGGCAAGCATCACTGATAAGGAGATGAAACTTGCCAAATCATAATGAAATATTTTTACATCTCTACAAGATACTTAGGAGCCCTGGTGGCACAGAGGATTAATCATTTGGCTGCTAGCCAAGACGTCAGCAGTTTGAACAGAGCAGCTGCTTCATGGGAGAAAAATGAGACTGTCTGCTTCACTAAATATTTATAGGCTCATAATCCCCTGATCCTATATGGTTTCTATGAGTCTGAATTAATTCAACAACTTTGGGTTTAATGGATTTTTATGAAATGCACTGTGTACTCCGGCATGTGCTTTGCTTTCTTTGTTTGATCTCTATGGTAATGCCAGTTTCACTGCATTAAAGATTAGGGTGTGCGAGTGACTATTTTACACCAATGTTTGGTAACCAGTCTATCACCTGGTTACCAGCTAGGGATGCTTCATGATGTTTTGCTGAATGGTAATCTTCTTTCACCATCTGTCAGCTTCAAAGTGCCTCATCACCTGCTGCTGCTGATTCCAGGCAAGCTGCTGAGTGCATGGTATGGCTTCTGCCTGGTTGTTGGGCAAAACCTCAAACTATTCTCGTGCTTAGGAAGAGAGAATCTTGACTAAAATGATTAACACTCCATCAATAATAAAGCCTAAAACTAAAGCGATAAGACAGCATAATGTGAGTCATCTCGACTTCAGGGCTTGGATACATGCTTCACAGGCAGATGTTGCTCTGGGTGATAAGAAAACATTTAACTTATAATAAATATTAATCAGATTTAGATTTAAGAGCAGTAAGAAAAACTGTGACATTTTCAAATACTGCCTTTGGAATTCCATAGCAAATATGTTTCACTACTAGAGAGCACTGATTAAACATAACAAATCAAACAAACGTTTTGCTATCAAGTCACTCCGGTGACCCCGTGTGTTGGGTAGTACAGCCACTGAGCTCCATGAGGCTTTCTTAGCCAGAACCTTTGCAAGAAGCAGATCACTGAGCTTTCTCCCACGAGTGGACTTGAACTGTCAACCTTTCCATTAGACGTCTAGCATTACTTTTTGTGTCAGTTAGGGATCTCCAACTAAATATAGATGAAAATTTAATCCTATCCTCTGCTCCCTTCCTGTAGGAAAAATAAAGACTTCAGATCCTCTCATGTTTTTAGTTTTCAAATTACAGGCAAGTACAAGCCTCTATATTCCCAAGATTTCAAGAGAACCAGTGTCAGCTTTCAAAATATGATGCCACCATGGTCTCCAATGGATACCTGATATTGTACAGACACTCATCCATTTTCTCTCTCTGATATCCCATGAGACAGAAAAATTATCCTCAAAGAAAGCAACAAACACAAAATTTGCTTATCAAATCTAACTTCGTCTAATACCTCTGCAGAAGATATATGCAAAAGTATTGACAATGTTTTAGTTTTCCTAAAGATAGAAATTATATGATAAATATATTTTTAATATTAGAAAACAATGAGCACATTTCATATACTATTTTCAATAAGATTTTCCCTGAAGGATATTTTTGTTTTTAGAAGTGAATCAAAGACTAAAATACTCCTTCCTAGTCTGCCTTAGTTTGGAAGCTCCCCTGAAACCTGTCCACCACGAGGAATCCTGCTCATATTTGAAATACAGATGGCATAGCTTCCAGCAACACACAGGTCACCAAAGTACAATATATTGACAGAAAAGCGGTGCTTTACAAATCTTCATGCAAAAGATCTCTTAATGTGTTCACAGCTATAATTTTGAGGACACAGGTGAGCCTGATCCAAGTCATATTTTAAATATCCTCTTAAGCATTCAAAAGCTGGACAATATATAAGAAATTACAATGAAGAATGAATGCCTTTGAATTACATTGTTAAAAAAGGATGTTGAATGTATATCATGATTGCCAGACTACAAACAAATTTTCCTTGGAAGTACAGTCAGAATGCTCCTTAGAAGAGAATGCTCATTTAGACATGTTATTTTCAGGGATAGCCAATTCAGAAGGACTCTAACGGAAATGACTGAGAGGGTGGCATAGTACGGGGCAGTGTTTAGTTCTGCTACACAGAGATTTCTACTAAACAGAATGACTTTAGAATACCTACCTTCAACACATTCTCAATAACCATATTTTAATACAAATTACTTGATAAAGCTTCTACCTTGTCCACGTGATTGGATACATGCTTCATGCTTACTAAAGACAAGTTTGTAAAAGATTGTTTTTGAAATTATACACTAGTTTCTTTCCTGTCTACACTACCATTTTCAATAATACCTATTAGTAATCATGGATAATTAAGTGGAAAGGAAACAATGTTTTCTTGGCCAAGTATATAGCTACTTTGAGTTAATTATATACAAGGTTTTGTTAAAGAGAAAAGGGTAGGTTTATTCTTTTAACATGTTAGTTTTTATTTTTCTATATTGCCTTTCTTAGTTCTTCTTTCTGTTATTAGTGAATACACTAAATAGCTGTCAAAATAGAGAAACGATTGGAAATAGAGCAATGGGACAACTGCTCTTGATAATTTGCCATCTTCCTGGAAGTGTTCAGTGAGCAGAGAGATGCTCACTGCAACATGAAACTCACGGAGACCCACACGATCACTCCCCCTGTTGGCCTTTCCTTTCTCAGTTTTCCAAACTCTTTCAAACAGCAACTATTTAAAGAGTTTTTTGGATGTCTCTATTAGCTATGGCTTCCAAAAATTTGGTTAAAATAGCAAGCTAAGCTGAGCAAGCAACATTTTGGCCTTTTCATTTTATTGGGCACACTCCGCGTTTGCCGCCTCCCCCCATTTTATGCCCCAAGCCCCGGGACAGAGTATTCCCGGATGAGGGCTACGCTGTCCGACCGAGGGCCTTTTACGGCATTTTCGTGTCTTGGAATCTGAGGCCTCGTCTTCATTTTAGTGTCCCTGTGATATTTCAGCAGAAACTCTAAGAATTTGTATTCGTCATTTTGGTTCCTCTCCTTTTTTTTCTCCCTTTCCTTTTTTTCCTGCAAATTCTGAGAGAAATAAGAGACGTGGATAAGCATGTGCACATACAGACCCAGATGCATAAACCAAACCAAAGTCGCTGCCGTGGAGTCAACGCTGACTCATCGCAGCCTCCTGTGGTTTCTGAGACTGCCCTGGTTACCGGGGGAAGAAAGCCCAGTCTTTCTCCCACAGCTACTGGTGGTTTTGAACTGCCAACTATGCAGGTCACAGCTAATGCAGGGTAACCACTACGCCACAGGTACATACACACATACCTGTACATATGTATATGTACATACAAGCACATGCATACACACATGGACACACACATATCTATCCACAGCTGGCACTACTAGAAAATGCAAGCATAGATTCATCTCCTAATTTCATCTCTGATGCACTGTCTGGTTATGGAGATGTCACTTACATGATCTCAGTCTCTGTGGCCTTATCTTTATAACGAAATCTATTATAGGTGTATAAACCCTGGTGATATAGGGCACTGCACTTTGGACTCCAAACTGCAAGGGTTCTAGTTCGAACCTACAAAGTACTCCTAGGGAAAAAGATGAGGATTTCTGCTCCTGTAACGATGTACAGAAGTTCTATTATGTCTTACAGCGTCTCTATGAGTCAGAATGGACGTGACTCAAGGGCAGTGAGTTTGTGCTTTTGCTGTGTGATGAGCAAATAGTTAAGACATGTGGAAGAGAGTTGTAAAGTCTTCGGTCTTCCTATTGTAATGTATTAGCATAGCCATCAGGTCTGATGCCCTCTCATCTGTGGCTGGCCAATATGTAGGGGGCACCAGCCAAGGGAAACAAGTCACATTTCCAAGACCACATTTGAGCCACTTTTCTCATCATAAAGCCTCAGTGAATGTCATGGAATGGGGCTTTGTGAAAATCAAAGACAAATAATGATTCTTAAAAAGAGTTATCGCTAGGTTAAAATAAAATAACAAAATTTCCTTGTGCATAACAGTGCCCTGGCTTAATGTTTTAATACAGTAAGCAACTATTCAGAACTCTTTGCCCTTTGGGAGGTAGAAATTTAGCATGTTTATCAATTCAGGTTCCATAGTGATAGTTTCTAATCTATGCTGGTAGCCTAGAAAATTCTCTCACGTTTAAGGTCCACATGGAAAAGTACTTTTAGGGCATGCCAATGACAGTTAAAACACCCAAAAATGAACCCTGTATTAAGTCATTTCCATTAGTATCTCATATCAGAATTATAAATGAAAGAGCACGCTGCCAGCTAGTAATTTAAAAGGTATAGGAAGGAAAAAAAGACTTAAATTCATTTCCCCTGTATTCATCCAATTGTATATTCTACAATTTTATCTTAATCCATGTCTCTGTGCGTGAACAAAACAGACCATAACATGGAAAAAACAGCCACTGGGGCTTTCTGCCAATGGTCCTTTCTATCTTTCAAGGGAGACTTCCACTTAGTGATTGCACAGCAATCCAAATCAATCAAGAAAGCAAACAACCCACTGTTTTCTTATTACATTCTGTAGAATCTATTTGTTTAGACTTGTACAAATAATACCTCACAATGATCAGTTAGCTATAAAATGTTAATCATTTAGTAGATCTATTCAACTCTCAATATTAACTTCAAAAATAAATTATTTTGTTTAGTTTTTCTTCTTAAATAATATTTATTTGGCTTTGGCGGATTTTTTTGGATAAAATTATCATCCTGCCTTTGTTACTAAAGATGATATATGCAGAAAACAAGTAGAGAATTATAAAGAATGTTTGACTGATGTGATCATTATAATTTTGAGGCTTTAACTTAGTCAAAGTTAGTAAGAGTGATTTTTCTGTGATACTAGTTAAATGAACTGTAAAGTTAAATGAGAAAAGCTTATTTAACATGCAATAGAACTATACCTCTAAATATTGGTCTTAAGATAATAAAAGCATATCAAAAACTTCGGTATATATTTCCTAAAAATCTTGTTTCTCATTAATTTTTCAAACCACAGTCTTCCTGAAATTTTATTTTTGACAGGGTATAAAAAGGGCAACTAGAGATATTAAATAATATTGAAACTAAGTTTTAGGATACCAAACAGATATTGTTTATTTTTAAACCAATAGATGGTCAGTATTAGGTAAAAATAAAGAGCTCCTCGCTGTTCCTGCGGTTAAATGTGCATTACAACTTGGCTGGGTCACAATCCTCGGTGATTTGGCACTTACGAAGTCATTAGCCTTCACGGGATGATCTAATAAAATGCATTTGCAGTGTTTTGTGGTTGCTCTTAGGTGCCATCCGGAAGGAAATGGCTCTCTTTCCTGAGTTGGCCACATAATTGTGGGCACCCACCATTGCAGCCATTGGGTCAGCTCAGCCCATTGAGGGCTTCCCACTTTGTTTCTGTCCTTCGACTTTGCCAACCATGATATCCTTCTTCAGGGAACGGCGTCCCCTGATAACATGTCCAAAATGCATAAGACAAAGTCTCACCATTATTGCCTCTAGAGAGCACTCTGCTTGTATTTCTTCCGAGTCAGATGTGTGTGTTCTTTTGGCAGTCCTTGGTGCTTTCCATCGTCTTCACCGACAACACGGTACAAATGCACTGGTTTTTCTTAAGTCTTCCTTATTCAATGACAGCCGTTGATCCAGCTGTGAGGATTTTGTTTTCATTATACTGAGTGATAATCCAAACCGAAGGCTGCAATCCTGGCCCCTCATCAGTAGATGCTTCAAGTCCTCACTTCCACCAAGGAAAGTTGTGTCATCTGCATATGACAGGTTGTTAATACGCCCTTCTCTAGCTGTTCACCAAATCCTCTTCATATCATCCAGCGTCTCTGATTATTTGCTCAGCATACATATTTAACCAGTATGGTGAGAGGAGACAACCCAGATTCTCACCTTTGTTGAATTTAAACCAGGGGTATTCCCTTGTTCTGTTTGCAGAATTGCCTCTTGACCCAAGTCCAAGATGACACGTGCTGGAATTACCATGTTTATCAAGGCTATCCATGGTTTGCTATTGTTCACAGGGTAAAATGATTTTGTACAGTCGTCACTCCTTGGAAAGCCTATCTAAAGAAATGAAACAGTGGAGCCTACATTGTATATATGCAGAGAGGTTAACCTCGAGAAAATGCCCCAGGAAACTATGGCTTAGCAAGATCCAACTTCATGGATAAGTATTAGACTAGAAGATTCTTCTGGCTCACAAAACTAAAAGGAAAAAAGAATGCGTGGAGCAGGTTAGAAGGCATGCTTTGGGCTGCAGAGGTCAATGAGTCTGTCTGAGGCCTCGAGAGAAACCAAACTAGTGACATGGTTTACACAGTTGTATACTTGGCCAAGTGCCTTGTCTATGAGTTAGATGTTAGAATAGAGGCCTGTTGCTACTCAGCTTACGCAACTGTGGACGCTAAAGAATCCAAAATTGCACCTGACGCCAGCCGTGGTATTTTTAATCACCTCATATGTGTGTGAAGTTGGACATCGAACAAAGAAGACCAACAGAAACCTGATGGATTTGAATTATGAGCTGGAGAAGAGTACTGGAAGTACCATGGACTCCCAAAAGAAGAAACAGATCTGTCTTGTTAGAAGAACGGCCAGAGAGCTCCCGAGAAGCGAGGACGGGGAAACGTCTTCTTGCGCGTGTGGATATGTTACCAGGGGAGACCAGTTCCTCAGAAAAGACGCCATGCTTGGTAAACCAGACGGACAGAAAAAGAGGAAGACCCTTGACAAGACTGGTTGACACCTTGACCGCAGTAAGGGGCCCAAACCAAAGAACAGCTGGGCAGACGGCACAGGACCTCGGAGTGTTTCATTGGTTTTACAGAGGGTCGCAGTGACTCAGTCCGGACTCAATGGCAGCTAACAAACACAGTAACAAGGCTGTGCCTTCACGTCCGTTCTGACGAATAGCTGCAGCGTAAAGCAGAGTAAAATATCGCATGGTGCTACGCCATCCTTACCACTTTTTCTATATGTGAACATTGTGGCAACCACTGAATACATTCATTCATCTTCAGGTGGTATTCCTGTTTTGCACTCAAATAACGTACTGCCAGCATGTCCGTTCTGATTAATGGCAACCCTATAAGTAAGGGTAAAACGGCCCCAGTGGGTTTGTGAGACTGTCGATCTTTACAGGAGGATAAATCTTCATCTTTTTCCCATGAAAAAACTGATGGTTTTGAATTGATGACATTGCAGTTAGCAGTGCAATACATCACCACTATACCTCCAGGACACAAATCCTACATTTTAGCAAGAAAGATGCCTTTATCAGGGTTTATCCATCCTGGTAACTTGTCCAATACACAAGAAATGAACTTTAATCACCCTTCCTTCTGCGGAGCATTCCTGTTGTTCAACTTTCAAGTCATATGAGCATCATCTTCTGGTAGTTCACAGCATACTCGATATCTTTATTTTTTTTTACCATTACTGTTATTCAAATGCATTAATTCTTCTCCACTCTTCATTATTCACAGGCCAACTTTTGCATGTCTATTAGAAGAAACCCAGGAATTTTATGCTATTAGCGGTCACCCTCTTGAAGATGGTGGTATATGGTGTGTGTGTGTGTGTGTGTGTGTGTGTGTGTGTGAAAACCAAGACAGATGAATCTAGAGAGTCAGCAAGTGAAATAAGGGTTTGAGGGGCAGAGGAACAGAGGTGATGGTAGGGTAAATGGAGTGATGATGCCAATGGGTCCCTATAGAAAAAGTTTTGGAAACTGATTGTGGTTGCAAATGTATAAGTCTGCTGGACACGATTGAACTAGGGAATGAATTTATATATGAATTAGTCCCAATTAAAGAAATAAATAAAACATTAAAAATGAAAAAAAGAAAGAAGTCTTGAATCTGACTTGAACTTCTTGCAGCATAGTTGCAACCATTGTTAGATGATCTTCAGCAACATATGGCTTCTATGATATATTAATGATAGTGTTATATAATTTGAGCATTCTGTTGGATAACCTTTCTTTGGAATGGGTACAAATATGGGTGGCTTCCAGTTAATTGGCCAAGGAGCTGTCTTCCAAATTTCCTGGTATAGATGAGTGAATGTTTCCAGTGCGTCACCAGCCTGTCAAAATATTTCATTTCCTGGAGTAGTGCTAATGCTTTCAGAGCATGTGGGCCTTCTTCCTTCAGACCATTCATTCTTGCTTCTTTGCTACTTCTTGAAATAGTTGAATGGAGAGTAGTTTGGGGTTTTTGTGGTACAGTGACTTTGTGTATGTTTTCATCTCTTTCGATGCTTCTTGCATCAATCAATATTTTTACAATAAGCTCCTTCAATATTGCAAATTGAGGCTTACTTTTTTTATGGAATTCTTTTAGTTTAAGATATGCTGAGCATGTTCTTCCTTGTGGTTTCCTTATGCTTGTATGCACACATTTAATGCTGATATTTTACTGTGTCTTATAGCGCGTCCCTCTGTCATTTTCTGTTCAGCTTTTTGACTTCATCATTTCTTCCATTTGTTTTAGCTACTTTAGGATTAAGAGAAAGTTTCAGAGTCTCTATTTGAATCCACTTTGATCTTTTCTTTTTTTTTTTTGTCTTCTTAATGACTTTTGGCTTTCTTTACTGATGGTGCTCTTCATGTTCTCCCACAGCTCGTTAGTTCTTGAGATGTTCGCAATCCAGGTGGGATATGATCAAGGATGTGTTTTGTGTTTTCTGGTCTTGTTTCAATTTTATCAGGACTTAGGAAATGCAAAATATCTTATCTAAATTTGAAAATTAGTTTAATAGATTCCGGTTGAATCTTCTAAAGATCTTCCTTAGGATCTGAGTGATTGAAGAAATGAATGAAAACATAAAATTCTAAATCTTGGGGCTTTGGGTTTTGTTTTTGTTTTAATAAATCATTTTGTTATGGACTCTTACAGCCATTAAAACAATCCATACACAATTGTATCAAACACATTTGTACATATGTTACCATCATCATTTTCTCTCCTTTCCACACACTCCAACCTTGTGAAACCTTGGTTAATTTTAAATAATTATTCTCATGTCTCCTTTCACCCACATTTCTGTTGTTCACACCCCCTGGCGGCGGATGGGGTGGGCGATATGCATCAATCATTGCCATTGGTTCCCCCTTTCTACTCCTTCTCTCCCCACCTTCCTCTTGTAGTCATGGTATCACTACTTCCATTATCATTCCTTAGGGATTTATCTGTCCTGAACTCTGTATGTCAAGAGCTCTTAGCTGTACCAGTGTACATGCTCTGGTCTAGCTGAATTTGTGAGGTAGAACTGGGGTCATGATAGTAGGGAGGAGGAAGCATTAAAGAACTAGAGGAATGTTGTATGTTTCCCCAGTGCTATATTTCATTCTGGCTGACTCTCCACTTCCTTGTGACCCTCCTATGAGGGTTGTCTACTTGTTTACACATGGGCTTTGGGTTTCCACTCTGACACCCCCCCTTGTTAGCATCAATATGGCTGGTTGTTTTGGATATTCTGATGCCAGATACCTGATCCCATTGACACCTCATGATCACACAGGCTGGTCTGCTTCTTCCATACGGACTTTGTTACTTTCCTGCTAAATGGCTATTTGTTTAACTTCAACCCTTTATGACCCCAGACACTATATATATAATAGCCAGACACCACCATCCTACTTCACCAACTTTGCTTATGCACTGAGATAGTTAAGGTTTATTGTGCCAACCTGACCAATAAACACATGTGGGATTAATCGAAGGGTAGAGAGATAAATGGCACGCTGAGCCTCCCCTTTCTTGTTCTCTGACGGTCGGAACGGTGTGCGGCTGCCTGAGCTGGCAAGGCTCGCTTTCTGCAGAATATCCCTTAAGAGAAGCCCCATGAACATACCCTGATGCAGCCCTGGGTGCTGGAGAAGTTGCGTGGAGACCCCTGCCAGCACTAAGATACTTTCACCGCCACTCTATCCAAAGACTTTCTACCCACTGGCCTGTGATCCTCGTGCATTTGGTGTCATTTTGTGTGTTTTGTGAATTTGAGGAGAACTTTGTAGATGGGTGTCAGACACATGAGATAAGTCAGACTTATGGGCTTGGACTGGACTGGACCCTTTATATAAAACTCTTTCATGCACATATGAGTTTCTGTGGATTTGTTTCTCTAGTCTACCCAGGCTAATTTATGCACCCATTTTGTCTTCAATGTTCATGTCGGGAAGGTGAGCATCACACAATGACAGGTCATTAAAGCAGCAAGGGAAGCAAAGCAGAAAAGTTATCAAGGAATCCCATAAACAGACTTCTGACTCGGTGGACAGGGCTTGGCTCCTCATCAGACTCAAACAAAAAATATCCATAAGGGTCAGCAGACAGACCTGGGACTACTTATAGGCCTTTTTGTTGTTGTTGTTGTTTTCATGTCTATCTATATATGATATGCAGGATTGTTTACAAGCCCAAGGATAAAACAACAGGACCAATGATTCCAGGGGGACATGGGAGATGAGGAGGTGAACTAAAGAGAGGGGGGAGCCAACAAACCCAGGGAGAAGGGAACAACAAGAGATCTACAATTGATGGCAAGGAGGGTGTAGAATGCCTGGTGGAGTTTGACCAAGGACTGAGAGCCAAATGAAGAATGAACACGATAGTGGGACAGGATGAAAGTAAAAGGAAATAGAGGAAAGAACTAGGAAGCAAAAGACATTTATGTAGGTAAAATATAACATTTATAGATGCAAATATATTAATATATAATGATAGGGATATTTATATGCTAAGTTTTAGGTAACAGACAGAAAATTGAGCCTCTACTCAAGTCCTCCCTCAATGCAAGAACATTCTGTTCGAAATCTTGTTTTGACAATTACTAAGATTAGAAAGGATTCTCTCATAATTGCAGGAGTTCATAGAGTCACTGTCCTCACCAATTACATATTTTGTACAAAATAAACTTAAATTTTGGTCTTAGCATCTTATAAGATGATTTTTACTTATAAGATATAAGTTCATTATAATTTAAACAAAAGTCAATCATAGAAAAATATGTTCATCAACTTATAGATACTCTCCCCAGAGTCTATGAAAAACAGGCTTTTAATAGAAAGTTAGTGCAATTTCTCAAGCACACTTGCAATTATGTGTGTGTGTGTAATAATAGTACATTATATACATACAAATATATACATATAATTTATATGTAGTGGTATGCATATAATATATATTATCTCTCTCAATTAAGGATATGCTTATCTTGCACTTGTTTCTATTATCTAAAAGAAAGATCCACTGGAAACATGGGTTTTAATACTATTTCATTAATTTTTTTTTGTGATAGCTGTTGCTGGGTTTTGTGTGTGTGTTTCAACTTGGCTTGATTAGAATTGTCAGCTTTGGTAGTCAATGTCTTCCCAATAATGTGTTCTAACATAATTTAATCAACTCTGTAATGGCATCTGTTATGATCCCAGCAGCTCCTCAGGTCAAAGTGCTGATGATATCACATCAATCGTTTCTGCTACTTGATATTTAAGTCGAAGCTATCTGCATCCCACGCCTGTTGCATCTCTCTCCAATGCTTGATCCAGTGGCTCAGCGTATTGCTTGTGAAACTGAGAAATATCAACAAACTGTCACATTACAGCTGACCTTGGATTCATATGATGCTGCCAGCCTCATGCTGGAGCTACTGATATCCACCAGCCTGTGGTTTTCCTGCTACATCTTCCTGTTTCCTAGCCATCTGTCCTGGCAGTGAACTTATTCAGAAAGACTTAAAAGAAACTAGACTTACTCACTCTTGCAAATCTAGGATCCTTTTTCATGATATGAACTTCTATGTATTGTACTGTTTTTGTTTCTCTAGAGAACACAGCCTATGGCACCTGTATACTATAGAATTTTAACTTGGAAATATACAGAAAGAAAAAATTTCTGTAAATATAAAAGCTAGCTTCCCAGTGCACCTGTATACTATAGAATTTTAACTTGGAAATATACAGTAAGGAAAAATTTCTGAAAATATAAAATCTAGCTTCATGAAGTGGCTAGAGGTATAGGACAATTTTCTCATTGAAGCTTCTCAGTATCTCTGGTAATAGATGAACAAACATGGATTAAAAAGTGTTCAGATAGGGTTTCAATGCTGTCTGAAGTAGGACATTTATAAAACACATTCTGCAGCTAGGTTAAGAGTTTGCACCCTATCATTAGCACCCTAGATCTCCCTTATTATCTAGTGAAATTTGTTCTAGTTTTTAATATTTTCTGCTTTTTAATTAAATTTTATCTCTTCTACTTTGTTATTCTTGTTAAATGTTTTGTTTGCTAGCTTGTTTCATGTTTAATTTTCTATATATTAATTCCCAAAGAGGTAAATATATAGAGATGGTCACTAGATTAAGGGTTAATTGGACGTATGACAGGGAAGGTTGAGGGTAAGTGGGAAGCTAAGGATGAAGAGTGTAAGAATGAAGGAAAAGTCCTAAAACTCATTGTGAGGATGATTTTACAACCGTTTTTTTTTTACAACCGTTCTTGATGCGATTGAACTGTTAAGTTGTATGATATGTGAATAGTATGTCAAAGACTGTTGACAAATATATAGAAATGTTGACATTTTTTAAAAATTGGAATATATTAATATGTTACAGTATCCTTGATGACTGTGAAATATTTCATTTCTAGATTTTGCATTCTTGCAGTTCCTTATGCACTTTGCACATTTATTTATCTTTATTGATTATCTGGTTTTCCTACCCTAGATGTTGTGCATTTATATCAGTGGCTCATTTTTACTAGTATTTGTCTTTTTCAAATGAGAATGTCCCTTTTACATAGTGCACCTATAGGATAGACTATAGCTGTCCTTTTCAACTTCAAAAAATTTAAATCTTTATAGGAACTGACATCCTATCTATCTCCCTCAGCAAAACTGGTGAATTCAAATTGCTGCTCTTGTGGTTCGTAGCTCACTGCTTAGCCCATCACATTCTCTCTTCACCACAGGTCCTTTAGCATTCTCTTTACGTACATATGACAACTACAGAAACCTGAGGGTGCTATTGATTTAATAAGTTCACAGAATGATGGAGCCTACGTTGCACTTCTCATAGCCTTTTTCTTTTTCATTAAAATATATTTCAAAGGCATTTTATACTTCTGTAGGGGCCTTGAACTCTTGCTTAATTAAATAAGTGAAATAATTTTCCAGGGATACTTTTTGGCTTAATGTTAAAAGTTTTGAGACAGTTTAATGCGATGTAACTACTCTAAACAATGGTCAACTAGAGGCAGATACGAGGAGTTCAAGAGATGTTCATCTTCCAGCAGAAGGTTTATACCATCAGGATAGTTCAAGCACTAAAAACAGTGGTTCTCAACCTGTAGGTCACAACCCCTTTGGGGGGGTGTGTCAAACAACTATTTCACAGGTGTCTCTTTGGACCATCAGAAAACACATATTTCTAATGGCCTTAGGAACTGAGACACTGCTCCTCTACCCATCTCCAAGCAGGTCCACACACATGCAGATATGCCCACATTCGAGTACCCAGGGTGAAGGCTGTTACCCATGCTACACCATACTTCAAGACAAAATTTCATTTGTTTGTCATGAGAAATAAATATTTCACAATGTATAATTACATATTGTTTTGTGATTAATCACTATGCCTTAATTATGTTCAATTTGTAACAATGAAAATATACCCTGCATATCAGATGTTTACATTAGAATTCATACCAGTAGCAAAATTACAGTGATGAAGTAGCAACAAAAATAATTTTATGATTGGGGGTCACCACAACATGAGAAATTGTATTAAAGGGTCATGGCATTAGGAAAGTTGAGACCACTGCTATAAATGAAGATAGTGTTTATAAAAACAGAGATGCATAAAACAGGTTCTTCTGGCTGGATTCTGAACCACCAACTTTTCTATTGGCAGCTGATCGCTTAACAATTTGCAACTCTCACTGATTCCTCTTCCATTGAAAATTACTCAAAATTTATGTCTGAGAAACACGCAATAATAAGAATACTTGAAATTTTTAATTATATTTACTAAGTTACTTCTTTCTAGTGTGAAAGGAAGTGAAGGTCTATTGTGGTCCATTAATGATGTGTAACCTCAAGAACAAGATCACATAGAAATTGGAATTTCTTAAAAGAAGATATTTTTAATTTACTCAAGTCTTCCGGCAATAAGTTCTTGATCTCAATAACTCTATTACCTGAAATCAGATAAGGATACAGGGACTTCCTTCACCGGTTTTTCTTAACAATATTTTAATTAAATTAATATTTAATTAACATTTTAATTAAAAATGAATGATGGAGGGATGGCAAGTAAGCAGAAGAAATTGAATAACCCAGCTCTCGTATGTATTTGTAAAATGCTAATATTTCTAACATCTCACAGAAAATTCTGTATTAATTACACAGACTCTAATCTCCTAAAGCTGAAGATATCACTCTCAGAGTTGGCTGTAGCTCATAATGCTTCTAGACATGCAGTAATAAATTATGAAATCCAAAATAAAACCTTTGAGCAGTCTCTCTACCTTAGGTGATGCTAACATCTTGTCATTAGGTTTCTTTAAGTTAATTCTCACCCATAGTGACGTTACGCACAATCTAATTACTATCTCTATAGATTCACTTATCCTGAACTTCATATATAGAAAATCTTTTTTTAAAACCGAGAGGCAAAAATCCAAAAATAATAAAAATGTTAAACAGATGCAATCCTCTATCAAAAGAGTAGCAGGAAATATTAAAAACTAAAAAAAATAAAGTGAATCAAAAGGGAGATCAAATGATAAAGTGCTAAATTTTAATGTAACTGCATCTTTAATAATCCACTTTTACATGGATATTCATGTAATAATCATGAATTCTGAATGACAACAAGTCTCATCCCTGGTCTATTTTCAGAGGGTGTTCACCAGAGACTCAATGCACATGTATTTGCCCTTCAGTTTAAAATGCATCCAAAGGGAGATCAAATGATAAAATATTTTGTTTCAACCTAACTAAGTTTACCATAATCAACTTTACAAGGCTCTCTGATAATAAGGATATTCACATCCCTTCATGTGTTCAATGGAAATGTATCCGTCTGTGTGTGAACACTGCAAATAGATTTGGGCTTCCACTGTCAACCACAACGTTCTGCAAATCAAGTGCTCAGAGTTGAAGCTCTTATATCATTCCTTTCTGCAAAGTCTATAACTCTTTATAGGAGTAGAAAGACAAATCTGTCTCCGATGGGGAATTTGGTGCTTTCTGAATTGCTGTCTTGGTAGTCAGCAGCCCAACCCATAACCACTCTGCCACCACAGCCCAGGCTTTCTCTCATTATGTTTTTACTTATCTTGATTTTCAAACCAATAATGCTGTCTTTCCCAAACTTCATATCTCCAAACCCCAACAATGCAAATGACTGCAACTAAAATTACACATCTTCTTTATCTTTCATTTATACCAAACCCCAAAACAAAAACAAACTCATCGCCGTCATCAATTCCAACACATAGTGACCCTATAGGCCAGAGTGGCCTGGCTCTGCAGGGTCTCAGAGGCGATCAATCTTTACAGAATAAGACTACCTCATCTTTCTCTCAGGAGTCCGCTAGGTTTAAACAACTGAACTTTAGGTTAGCAGCCTATTGCTTAACTCATTGCACCAACAAGATACCCTTTGTTTCGACCACTATACTAAAAAACGTGTTTAGACTTCAGGGACCTATTCATCTAAGTCTGCAGAATCCTGGCAATAGAGATTCGATTATCTAGCAAAGCTATCTGTGGAAATATTTTTTGATTACAGGAACTCTTCACAATATATGTGGGATGCCAAAAGATTATTGAAATGTTTTATGACATCGGGAGTCATGTCAGCTTTCCTGAAAAGTGACAGGAGTTTAAGATGAAAAAGAACTGTCACATGTCATGCCTTCTCCATGCAGCAGAGAGGCCGATGGACAACCGTGCTACTGCTCTTGTGAAAGAATGAAGGACTCCAAGAAAGAAAACTGACCAGAGTGAGGAATCTTGACCCTATCGCTGAAGTCAAGCATCCAGAGACGGTCCCTCATCTACCCTGCCCCTGCCCCTGGAATTGAGACGTAATGCTATTTACTCCTATTTCATTCCCAGTATTTCCTCTTTTGAGTGGCTATCCTGTCTGCCACAGGAATGTACTTTGAAAGTAGATAATTTGCCGTCTCTTTTTCCAGGCAAACATACAGAGATGAAATTATCCCTGATGTGTATTATTATCGTGGTTGCAGGAGGGCATGATTTAAATGTTGAGATTTGGGGCTTTTGAGCTGATGAGATTTAGATTAAATTTTAACTTTGGGTTCATGCTGTATAGGGTTAATATTTAGGGATGTGTGAATGAAATATTCTGACAAAGGATAAATGTCAATACACACACACATCTACATCTTCTAATGCACAATAGACCCGATTTGATTTTCAGCATGTTCTATATATTTTTGTTTGTTGTATGTTCATATAAGGGTTTATCTGAGACGCATTGTCACTGGGGGTCACTCTCCTGAAGTTTTGTTATATGCTTTTCTGTTTTGATGTAGACGAGACCTAGGATTGATGAACCTGTAGGGAAAGCAGGTGGAATAATGGTTTCTTGGGATTACATTGGTTGCGGGGAAAGGGAATGGGTAAAAGGGAGCTGATGTCAAGGAGTTCAGTTAGGAAAAGAATGTGTTGAAACTGATTGTGGTAGAAATTATACAATGCTCTTTGGTGTGATTAGATGATGGAATGAGTTTATATCTGTATTAACTCCAAATAAAATGGTTTTTGGGGAAAAAGGAAAGAAAACATTCAACTTTTTTTTTTTAAATCACTGCTGCCAAGTTGATTCTGATTCAGAGTGACCTTATAGGACAGGGCACAACTGTCCCTGTGAGTTTGTGAATAGTTCCTTAGGGGAGTAGCCTTTTCTTTCCCACTGGCCTGGCAGGTGGATTCAAACTGCTGACCTTGCAGTTAGCAGCCCAATTCAGAAACACTATACAACCAGGGTTCCATAAGGACAGAACATGTAATCCTACCAGTAAGAAAAGAAAGCTTAACTTCCATTGAGTTGATTTTGACTCATAGGGACCCCGTGAATCTTTGAGGCTACAAATCTTCATGGGAGTAAGAACCTCAGTGTTTTTCCCTTGGATAAATGGCTAAGTTTGACCTGCCATCGTCCCAGGCAGCAGCCCATTGCGTAACTGATAGTGCCACTGAGTCACTCACTGCTGTAGAATGAATTCTAACTCATGGTGACTCTTTAGGACAGAGTAGAACTGCTCCTGTGTTTCTAAGGCTGTAAATATTTGTGACAGTAGAAAGCCTCAACTGTCTCCCATGGAATCACTGGTAACTTGAATTGCACATCTTGTAGCTGGCAGCTCACTCCGTCACAATGCCACTGGGGACCCTTAAATCACTCAGCAAAATTCCAAGCCAAACTCACTGCCATTGCATTAATTTCAATTCACGGCAACCCTATAAGAGAGAGCAGAGCTGCTCCTGTGGGTTTCTGAAAATACAAATCTTTATGAGAGTAGAAATAATAATCTTTCTCATAAATCATCCAACAGGAACAGCAAAGTAATGTTGGATTATGACACAGAGTTTGACATGAATATCTATATTATATTGACATGAAAAAATGACTGATGAATAAATGAGGGACTAGGACAAATATAAAAGCATTCCAAATTCTCCAATCAAAATGGTTGAGTATAACATAAAATTGTACTACATATAGTGACTTCCTTCAAAATAGTGCAGAATTGTTCTTATGTTTGCTTACTAATGAGTTTACTCTTATACTTAGTGACCCATGTGCGCTAAGTAGATGCTCCATAGACTTTAAAACGGTGACCTTTTGCAAACAGATAACCAGGTTCTGTTTCTGAAAGCTACTGGATTCATATTCCACTAGGAAGTCATCCTTCAAGGCACCTAAACTGAATGCCTCAGACGGGGAGATGATCTTGTTATTTTTTGAAATGGAGTTAAATTACATCCTATATAAAGACATATTCAAATCCTTATATGTGGTATTTGTGAATGTAACTTTATTTTGAACGGGTCTTTAAAGATTTAATTAGTTAAATTAAATTAACTCATATTGGCATAAGATGAGTCTTAATCAATACAACTTGCATCTAAAAGTAGAGACACATAAATAATTATATAAAATGGTGACAACCATAACAACAGGTGTAGATATTAGAGTTAAATTTCCACAAACCAAGGAATATAAGAGTGCAATAGAAGCGGGAAGAGACAAAAGTGGTCTTCTAGAACTTTCAGAAGCAGCATAGTTGACATTCTGAATTTAAACTTCTAGCTTCTAAAAATGTGAGAAAATATTCAGTTTGAATTGTTTAAATTCCCTAGTTTGTGTCACTTTGTTAGAGCAACCTTTAAAAGCAAATATAGCAATAATAGAACATCAAGCAGCCATTGAGTGGTTTAGACATATAACTCTTACAATAGTACCTGGTAGATAGCTAAAAATGAGAAATGTTTGTAAAAAATAGAAGATGATCATTGGGCAAGAAAGTTAGATTGCAGATAAACAAAAACAGTTCTAGGTACGATTAAAAAATAAACAAATAAATGTGAGCAGTGTAGGATTCGGAGTAGAGGAGAGCAAGCTATTCTGTGAAGAAGACTGAGAGGAAGATGAGGTATATACCAAACACGTATCTGCCAAGGGAATGACACACACTCCTTATATTGCAGTGTGTGTGTTTCTCAAGTCGGGAACAGAACATTACATTAAAGCGAGTGTAATAGCTAATAACATAGAGTTCTATAAATTTTCATCCAATTGGAGAAAACACAGGCAGCAATCTTTGCCCTTATTTCCTCCTATCACGGTGCTTGATATAAACAGACTGGCTGTGCATATCCTTTCCAACAAAGTGATCTAAAGGTACATGCCGGGAAGAGATTTGGAGCTCTAGACCTCTGAGTAGAGTTTGATTAGTGAGTCAAACACATTGATTGAGAAAACAAAGGACACAATCTACATGTGGATATTAAAGAGATCAGCAAATTCTCCACAGGCTCGAGGTAAGCTGAACTGCTCCAGTGGCTACTCAGGACCATCTCCAGTATCTACACCCAAAATGGAACAGTGGATTTTATACTGGCCCCTCATAAACTGAAGAGCTCTTCCCGCAGATCAGAGTACTCTCAGGCATCCAACAAGAAAGGTGCCCCACCTCTCCACACCGCCAGAGTAAGTGGAGCAGTGATCAAACCCGAACCTAAGTGCACCCAGTTGATGGATGGTTGTAACACTCCCCTCCATGTTTCAGAGGATGCAAGTGCTGTCGGAGAGACTGAGAGACCAGGCAAGAATAGCACACAGTTTTCAAGTGTGCAAACTGAACTCTCCAGAGTCCCTGAGGCTCCATGGTGTAAGGAGGTGTTCTGGTCCATGAATTCCTGGGTTCAGATGTAGCAGAGACGGGGATCACACCCTAAACCCTGGCACTAGGTTCTACAAGGGCTCTGATCTTGAGGGTTCTGGCGCTGAACGCAACTGTGAAGATTGGTTGGGCTTTTGTTTTGTTTCCCTTCTGCCTTTTGTTTTGATAAATTGCCAACAAAATTGCAAAATAGGAAGCAATCAACTCTGAGACCCCCCTCTGCCCCTTAACTAACACAGAGTCAGCTGTAGGACAAGGGTCTTCAGAAGAAGCTCTGGCTAATATGGGTCTTCGCTTTTGTTGTTTTGTTTGTTTTGATATTCCTTTCTGTTTTTGATAAACCACCAGCGCGAAGCTGGAATGATTTCTACCTCCCCACAACATCCTGCTGACCAGGGCAGTCACCGCCCTTCACCCTCACAAAGCCAGGGCTAGACTTCGACTGCGCGCACTGGGTGGGATTGGATAAACACGCACTGGAGAATGAGCAAGAGAAAGCAGCTGTTAGTTCTTGCTTGGGTGTTTTAAGTATGTGTGTGCTTTCTGCTTGTGTTTATTGTTTGTTTTTGTTTGTTTTACTTTTATTATTCAATTTTTGAAATACCCGCATGACTCAGATGTCCTCCTGTGACCCAGTCAGCCTTACAACTCCAACAAGTACAATTAGTTGACAAGAGTCACCATGCACTTAATTACCACTTGATCAACAAATAATAACAAATACAAAACACAACATGATGTCTCTGAATTTATAAAAAAGATGTGGAATAGCACATAAAAAGTGACCAATGAGGAGCAAAAAGTGACAAAAGACCTTCTTAGGGAAGAAAAGACATTGTAACAGTGGGGGGAAAAAAGAATTCAGTAGAACAGATCTTCTGTATTTTCAGTGAATGAGAAAAAAAGAGCAATTAAAAATGAGTTCATAAAATAGTGGGAAAACTCAAGAAAACACTAAAAGACAAACCTGAGAAAATAAATGAAAAGTTAGAAACCATGCAAAAACAGCAAGTAGAAGTCCACAAGTTTAATATTGAAATATTAGAAATAGGAAATACTTTGCTTTGCAAGGGAAAATCATTATAATTGTAGCACTAGTAGGCTAAGTCAATGAGTTCACAGAGAAATTTCTCAATATCAATCTACAAGACAGTTTAAGAGCTGCTGGAGGAAAATTTCCCTAACATGCAAGGGGGGAAAAAACCACTGGAGAAACTAAAAGAGACCCAAACTGGATAAACCCAAAGAGAGTTACCATGACATATCATAAACAAACATTCCAATATTAAAGACAAAGAAATGGTCCTGATAACAGTTAGGGGGAAAGAAAACTTACCTAAAAGGGGAACCAGTGAGACAAAGCTCAGATTTTTCTAAAAAAAAACCAACGTGCATGGAAAGAAGCAATGAAACCACATACATAAAACTCTGAAAGAAAGGGAAAAAAATACTAACCAAGAGTCTTATAAAGATTAAAATTATCTGTAAAACAGGGGCAAATAGTGGAATATCTATATATGAAGAAATTAAAGGAATTTGTAAAAAAAATTACAAAATAACACAAAGGAGAGTTCTTTGGAGAAAGAATCAATCGCAGACATTAATCTGAGGTCAGCAGGTAAGACACTATCAACTCAAAGTAAACAATTTAAAATAGCACTCAAAGTATGTGTTAGTCCAGGTTGAGTAGAGAAACAAATCCAGAGACACTCATCTATATGTAAAAGAGAACTTTATATCAGGAAGTAATTATGCATCAATAAAACATCCCAGCCCAGTCCAAATCAAGTCCATAAGTCCAATATTAACCCACATGATCAATATTAGTCCATAAATTCCACTTCCGACCCATGCAGCAGGTGCAATGATGCCAAATGCAGGAAGATCACAGACCAGTGGGGGAAAAGTCTTGTGGATCCAGTGGTGGTGGAGGCATCTCAGCCCTAGTGTGGTTAGCCACATGGCTCCTCCAGCTTTTCCAGTGTCTCAACCACCTCCAGGGACAAAGGAGGAAGTTCCCAGAATCTTCATGAGAAGGCAAGGCCCACCAGGAGGCATCAATCAGGTTGTGACCTGATTGGCAGGCTAGATTCTACCACTTCACTCTATATATCAAGTTGACATGAAATTATGTCATTACCACAAAGTAAAACAAATTTCCCAGAAGGCCAAGTGGCTGAGGACAAGGAGAGACCTGCCTATGGGAATAGCAGAGGAGACCTTGTCCTGACTGAACAACTCTATCATGAGCATTTTCTCACATAAATTTGAACCTGTTATTTAGCCGATAAACCTCCGAATCACAAGCATTGTCTGTGAGTTCTACATGACCGAAGGCACATTATAATAGCTTGATTTCCTTTCATCTTTGATTTTGTTTAGTCTATTTTCATCTTTGTGTCTAAGATATATTTCTTGTCAAGAGCATATTGATGGGATTTGTTTTCTTATCCATTCGGCAACTCTCCGTGTCTTTTCTGGTACATTTCATCAATTTACATACAATGTTGTTGTTGGTAAGTATGGATTTATTGGTGTCATTTTGTTGTGTGATTGTGTGTGTGTTGATGGTAATGGTGATGATGATTTCCTTTTTCCTCATAAATTTCTGTTTTGAATTCATTTTGTTTGTGAGTTTTCTTGTCATTTGTCCTTCAAGGTTATTTTACTAGATCTTTGTGATTTGTTCCTTTTCAAAAATTGGATGAGGTTTTAACATTTTCTTTGAGGTTACTTATTTTCTTCCTCTGGAATCATGCAGCTGTCTGTGGTGTTAAAGATTTCAATTTATAGAAATATTGGGGACCAAAGGTCTCACCCCTTCTAGTTCTTCTTTAGCTGGTAGCAAGAAACTTGCTACCTATTTCTGAGATGGCTGATTTTAGTCCCAGCAGGATGGCAACCACAATGAATCCTACTAAATCAACTAAAATTGTATCATATTTTCTAATCAGTATCTTCCTCAACCTACTTACCCAGATTCGTCAGGAAACAAAGGCCTTAGGATCAGAATAACAAAGATTATGTCTAGAAGATGTATATTAAATAGTTCACTGCATTAAAGAATGGTAGCCAAAAAGGAAAAGAAAAGACAATAGAACTGTCAATATTAATTTCTGAGAAAATAGACTTCAAGGCAAAATTCATTATGGTACACAAAGAAAGGTTTTACATAATCATTAAATGTCTAATGGCACAAGAAGACATGACCAGATCATTAAAAACATTCCAAAAATAAAAATAAATAAAGAATCCAGGAACACACAAAATTCAACTAGAATTATTCCAGAATATAGAATAGAACATGAACTTTGCGATTCATTTTATGACATAAACATAAGCCTGATACAGAAGTCAGGCAAAGATATTAGCAGAAAATAAAATTACCGACCAGTACTCTTATAAGTTTAGATGCAAAAATTCTCAACAAAATCCCAACTAATGGAATCAACAAAATATACAAAAATGCGTAATGCTTTAAGTAGGATTCAATCTTGCTCATGCAAAGTATGCAAAGATAATTCAAGATTAGAAAAGCAATCAGTTAAATGACTATTTATATAAAATAAAGAACTATATCATTATCTCAATTAATGAAGAAAAGGTTTTTGACATAGCCCAATACTCGTTCCTGATAAAATCACTGAAGAAAATAGGAATAAAAGGAAACTTCCTCATTTAATAAAACCCATCTACAACAAGCCAATGGCCAGCATCTTGCTCAGTGGACAAAAAGGAAAGCATTCTTCTTTGTGAATTGGAACCAGACACACCCAACACCCCTCTTACTCTCTATTGTTGTGGAACTTCAGATCAATTCATCAACAAAAATGAATGAAGGTAAACTCTTCTATTTTCAAATAATATGATTCTATGCCTCTAAAACACCAATTTTCTTATTGAATGTGAAAATTGCTGAAAATAGTTAAAAGCATCAAACCCAAAGACCGAAATCACATTGCTGTATACTAAGGGAACTCTGGAAAATAAATCAAGAAAAATATGCCATTTACTATAGCTACTCAAAATATAAAATACTTAGGAAGAAGCCTAACGAGGAACATAATTGACTTGTGTATAGAAAGGTTCAAAACTACCAGAAAACAAAAAAGATTTACCTCAGTGGAAGAATAAGCCACATTTATGTATAGCAAGACTTGACATTGTAAAACTGCCACAACTCAAACTCCCTCACTGCCATGGACTAATTCAAACCTTAAAGGCAGAGTAGAACTGCCACTGTGGTCTTCCAAGGTGGTAAAACTATATGGGAACAGAAAAACTCATCATTCTTCTGTGATGTGGCTGGAGAGTTAGAACTGCTAACCCTTGCAATTAGCAGCCCTGTGTGTAACGCAAAATATCAACAGGACTCCATTGACTATCAAAAGCACTGTATAAATATAATGCAATCACAATTCAGATCCCATCATCAACTTATAGAGATGAAAAAAAACTAACCACAAAATGTATATGGATATCTAAAATTTAGTCTACTTTAGGTAATAAATCATATTCCCAGAGTATCTCCAAATTGTTATGGTGAAGTGTATAATTTTCTGTTCTGCAGAGCTATTGACTTAGGAGTTAGGCTGCATCAGTAAATAATGACTTATATTGCAAGAAACTATTTAAAATAAATCTTTATAAAAACATTCACTTTGTCTCCATCTTTAACAAAACAAAAGTAACTGTCCCCCCACCTCGTTATTATTACTTAAAACTTAGATAAGTAAGAGTTGGCTGTGGTTACTTATCCTCATATAGACTAATTACTGGCAAATCTTAATCACAATTCTATATCTGTCTCATATTCCATTTTTTTTATTTTGTCAAATGTAGCTACATGAAGTTTCCATAAAAATGGGACAGAAATAGACTGAAACAGTGATCTGTGAAATTATTCTGTTCCTTCTCTAAACTTAGATTCCTAAGTATTAGTCAAAGTGAGTATCTACATTCTTCAAGGAAAAAGAGTTCATATTTCTTTGTAAAATCTCTGTAACCATGGTTACCCAAAGCTCTCATGCCCCCCCTCCTGACAATAACATCATCATGTAGATAAATTTAACCCATGAAGTAGTGCTTTATTGAAGAAATTTATGACATTGGCTCTGGCTCCAATGACTTTCAACACCTGAAATTGAAGAATGTTGTTAATAAATATACCCGATGTGAAGTTACATGCTTTCCTGAGAAAAGTTTAGGACAGAAAAGAAACAGAAATTCAAAAGTATCATCAGTTTTACTACTACCATGGTAAAGTGCTTTAAGTGACAATTTGTTTATTGATTGTTGATCTTCTCCCCACTACTGTTTATAACCACTCCCACATGGGTTGACATGTCTCCAAGAATGACTCTTTCAAGCTACAAGAAATGAAAGTATACACAAACACACATACACACCTTGGATAAGAAAAAATAAATAAAGCAGCTTATTTTCACTATTGGTCTAGCCAAGTCTAAACTGTAGAAATATAATCTTCAAGCACCAATTATGAAAATGATGTGAACCTGGTGTACACTATTACATAGTTGAATTGTGCATATTTGAACTCAGGCTTTCAGTGGAAATAAATTCCATCTTATACATCTTTTTTTCATCTTACTTTTAAAGAGTCACCAAAATATCTATTAACAGTAATTTAAAGTGTGCACACATACATTTTGTGGAGTACAGTAGTGATAAGAAATATATGGCCAATCTGTAAGTAAGCCTTTCAAAGACTTTAAGATTTTTTAATTAATAAAATTTATATTTTACTTAAGTGATTTATAAAAATTATCAAGTATATTTAAGATCTGGAAATTATCTTTAAAATAATTGTATAATTTTACACTTCCTTGGTAAAAGATTTGTTTTCTCATCATTCCTTCATTTATAGTTAAAAAATATTCTTTGCTTATGTATCATATAATCAAATGCAAGTGACATTATTTCACATTTTAGTATCTTAATTATGGAATGTTACTGAAATATGAAAACATGATAATTTCAATTTAGTGTCTAGAGTAGTAGTTTTAATATTATTTTTTAATTTAAAAAACTTTGAAGTTATTTTAATGAAAAAGTGACAAGCAATTCAATCTTAGAAGAAGTATGGCCAGAGTGTTCCTTCGAAGCAAGGATGGCAAGACTTGGTCTCCCATACTTCAGACATGTAGTCAGGAGAGATCAGTCCCTGGAGAAGGACAGCAGGTTTGGTAAAGTGGAGGGGAAACAAAGAGAAGAAGGCCCTGAATGAGATGGATTGACACAGTGGCTGCAACAATGGCTCAGGCAAAGGACCAATTGTGAGGATGAAGCATGACTGGGCCAGGTGTTGCTCCCTTGGGCAGTCACTATGGCTCCTAGCAATACAAATTGTCTTCATCAACCTTTGTTTTCTTTTAAACAGAAAATTGGTTTCTCTTATAACTTGATATTTCATGATTTATACATATATGTAAATGGCAGAGAAAGAAAGGGAAATGATTTCTGATTTACTACCACCATTCTAAATAGAAGTCAATATTTCAAAGACACTATGTATTAGGCAGAGGTTTGATCTAGTATGATTTCTATGTACTCCAGTCTTAACAGCCACCGTTACTTGACTAAACCTGGCTTTGAAGGTGGTGGGAGAAGTGTTACTATTTTTTACCCTACAATTTTTGTTGGCCTTCCCTATTGTAATGTAGCTATTTGTATTTATATGTGAATTGAATGTTGGGAGAAATCCTTTATCTTGACAATCAACTCTGTCTTTCTGAACTTCATCTCCTCTCATGGAGACTTTTATGGATCAGTTTCCCCTTGACTCTGTTTAGCTCTCCCATTAACTTAGGTTTATCCCACTACAAACAATCAAAAAAGATCTTAAAATTCTTTCTGCTTACATACTCTTTTTGCTTTCCAGATTTTTTCTTCTTTTGCAAAAATATTTATAAAATGTTCCTGTGCCTCAAGCCAGATGTCCTTCTCATTTCAATTTTTCAGGATAAAATTTTTAAAAAACTTAGCCTGCTTTCATTGGTTTCAGCTCTCACTTACAACTTCTTGACTTTCCAATCCACTAGCATAACTCTTGTTGAAGTATCTCCTCTGAGATTCACATATGCGTTTACAAAGTGTATTAAAGCATAGCTCTTGTTCATTCTTAAACTTGGAGAGCCTCTTCTTCTTTATAATCTTGGTTACTGTCTTTCAGCCTTTCCCAAGCAAAAACTATCATGAATATGCACATTACATCTTTATCTTCATATGTTACAGCCTAATCATTCTCTTGAATCTCATCTCTTTATTATCTCTGTCACTACCATATGTTAGGCCTTCAACCACTGTTGGAACCAATTCACCAGACTAAGATCCTGCAAGGACAACCTGGATACATTGAAAGAAAAAGCCATCTTTATAAAAATAATCGTATGTACGGATTGTGATAAGAGCTGTATGAGCCCCAATAAAAAGATTTATTAATAAAAAATAAATAAATGCACTAATTTTGTGTCTCCTTTAAATTTAAATTCTTTGAAACACTACACTATCCCTGCACTGAAAAAGTAATCTCTTCTTACATCCCACTAATAACTCCTAATTTAGGCAGAACCAACTTCGCATAATTCAAAATGAGATATGACAGGCTTTTTCAATAAACAATTTACATATCTTTCTCTGACAAGGCAGACTTGGAATTGAAGATCTTGTAAGGGGAAAGAAACCAGTTTCATTTGGCTGTCAGGTTCCTTTCTTCAAAATTCCTGTTCATAGCTGTCTCTCCTCTCTGGTTCCATGATCACAGCATAACATGTATACAATATCTGAACTATGATGATGACATTAGGTGGAAACTATTGACTGTATATGTTGATAATATACAGTATCCTGATAATTTGTACCTAGTATTTTATTTAATCCTCACAATCACCATATGTTAAGGAATATCTTCATTTTACACTTCAGAAAACAGATACAGAAGTTGTCTTATTAAATATCAGGTTTATTAAATTAGTACATAGTCAAGCCACTATTAAATCTGAAAGATCCCTGAATCTAAACAATTAATTAATTAATGTTATCATATTCTGTAACTCTATATTATCTAGTGCTTTAATTCCAGGTTTGCCTATCAGGAGAAGACTATATGTGATTGTTAATTGACGGAGTGGAATCTCACTCTCTGAAATCCATTTGCAATAATTTTCAGTCCTACTATAACGCATTGCAGTTACAGAAGTATAGTTAATGAAATGCTTTTACACCTTTTACTCTTCATATTTTTATATAAAGCATATGCATATTCGAAGCCCACTGTCATTGAGTCAATTATGACACGTAGCAAACCTACCTGCATATAGGATGTCCAAGACTAAATATTTAAGGAGTAGACAACCTCGTTTTATTGAACCCAGGGGAACAGCTAGTGGACTAAACCGTTGATTGACCTTTGGTCAGTAGTCCACCACTGAATCTGCAGCACCACCTGGAACCTAGAAGTGTATGGGTACTTCCTGTGAAACAAGTAGCCATCGGTGGTCTCTTGCCTGGTGCTCAGAATGCTCTCCAGCCACCTTAAATGTTGAAGCCCACAGGCTTTATGCTAGGTGGAAAAAGGAGACGCTGTGCTCTGCGGTCTCTGTGTGACATCTAGTGGCTATTTGAGGAAAATGTCAGGAAGCAGTGCCAGATAGATGATGGCTTCAAGTCTTCCTTCCTAAACCACAGGGAGAGGGTACAGTGATGTGACATCCCACGCTGAACAAGAGATTTTTTTTTAAAAAGAAAGAAAAGAAAGGCCTTTCTTGGTGTTCTGTGTTTTGAATTATGTGCGGACAATGGGAATCTACATGTGCTAAACCATCTATTCTCTCTGTGCTTGTGACACATAAGTTTACTGCACTCTTGGCCACTTCTGATAAATATGAGGTATAAATATTAACACCCCCCAAATAAATAAGCCCCCTGTAACAGTTCTCATATCCTCTATGTGACAACAAATGTTCTGTATATGCACAAGTAACACATGTCAAGTCTCACACTCAAACTCACTGCTGTCAAGTCAATTCCCGCTCACAGTGACCCTATGGGACAGCGTCAAACTTCCCCTGGGATTTTCATGGGAGTAGAGAACTTTATCGATCCCCTATGGAGCAATTGGTGGTTTCAAACTGCTGACCTTGCAATTAGCAGTCTCGATTGTAACCACAATGCCACCAGGGATCTTAACCTGTGAATAGTGCCATGGAAATCTAAGGGTCTAGTATTTAAAAGCTATAGATTTATAGGTATAATCAGTGACTTTTGAAAGGTTAGAAGGCCAAGACATGGTTCAACTGTGACTGCTTCCATTGAACAGAAACTGAATTTATGTCCCCTGTGTCTCAAGCCTCTGTTTGGTAGTAGTTTTAGATTCGTTTATATTGCAGAGTATGAAACATAATACTTGATATTTCACAAGAAAAGGGCCTATTTAATATCTGAAAGATACAATAAATAATTGGAACTAATGAATTAGAAAAAGGATATGGGGAGGATGGATTTGAACTGAGCCTCAGTGGACAGATGAGCGTGAAAAGTACTGTTAAAGGAGCAGATGAAGGAAAGCTTGACTCACTGCTGAGCCAATGCGATCTCCACCAAGATCAGCAGATGCTCTACGTCTTTAAAATGTGTGGAGCATTGCTTCATCTGCACAACAGATATAACAGCCTAGTTCCCTTATCAGTCCCACTACCTAGCTGACATTTTTTGTACAGTGGCGGCTTTCATGTTGTAATTAGGCCGGAGGGCATGTCACTATTATTTCATAATCTAGCAGAGTAATTCATGATGACGCTGTAGAGTGTATGATGAATAAACTAATCCCAGAAGCTGGAGTACATGGACAAGAACATGGCATCAGAAGTAGAAGAAGACTCCTTATTGGCCTGCAACACGACACCTTCCTTTAGTGAAAGCCAGAAGTTGGGCCACTGGCTGGTGAAAATTAAAGAGCACAGCCTTCAGTATGGATTGTGACTCAGTGTAAAGAAAACCCAAATTCTCACAGCTGGACCAATAGACACCGCCATGATGAATGCAGAAGTGCGAAGTTGCTTTGATCCACAGCTCCCACTCATGGGAACAGCAGTCAACTAATTGAAAGGCCTATTTCCTTGGCCAGGTATGCAGCATAAGGCCTTGCAAAGTGTTGAAGAGCAAAAGTGTCCCTTCAAGGACTAAGGTGCCTCGGCCCTAACCCATGGTAATTTTTAATTGTCTTCTCTGCATGTGAAAACTGGACACTGAATGTGGAAGACAGGTGGAAATTAATACATTTGGATTATGTCCTTGATGAAAATATTGTACCACGGACTGTCAGAGAAGCAACAACTGCGTATTAGAAGAAGTATAACAGAATGTTCCACAGAAAGGACCATGGAAAGACTTCCTACCACACAGTTTGCACGTGTTCTCAGTCGAGACTGGTCCCAAGGAAAGGACGGCATTCTCGGTAAGGCACAGGCTCTCCAAGAAATAAGAGCCTCGGTGAGGTGGATTGACACAATGATTACAAGGATGCTTAAGCATAATGGCAAACGGGAGGATGGTACACTCTTGTGCAGTGTTTTTATCAGTTTTATTTATAGGCGTGCTATGAATCTGGACTGACTTCATGGAACCTACAAACACGAGCAACAACAACTCTTGAGGGGCAGTTTTCAGTATGTTCCAGATTAAGAAAAACTAGGAAGCAGAGTCCAACCACCTTCTGAAAACGAGCCTACCTATCGATACCTTACAGATCACAATAGAACATTGTACGACCCACTAGATTTAAATATGTCATCAGGGGAGATCAATCACTGGAAAAGGACATCAGGTTTTATTAATAGAGGCTTCCCCAAGGTAAAGGAGATTCTCTGTGAGGACTGAGATCATAACTGCAACAATGGGCTCAAGCATGCCAACAACCGGGAAAATATTGTGGAAGCAAGCAACATTTGGATTGTTGTACGTAAGTTAACCTTGAGATAGAGTACATAAAATTACAGTCATATCTATCTATCTATCTATCTATCTACCTATCTATCTATCCACACATCTATCTACCTATCATCTATCTAGAGGTAGAAGATGCCTACAACGTGGCATGTAAGGAAGGAAGAGTTAATTTTTCATTTTATATAAATAAAATTGAAATCCTTCAAACATTATTACCTGAGAAAACACAATGGGAAAAGGGCCATGAGAAAAATAAGAACCATGAGAAATACTATATTCCTCATTATTAGCCATCTCTAACCTGATTTGAAAATTGGTTACAAGCACCTTATGACATTCCATTTAGAATTCGCAAGCTATGGATCTTCTGAATTTCTGTCTTGGTGATGAATCCGATGGCCTCAAATGACAGGGATTACTAATGAAAGCCACTGCTTGCGGTTGCTGCAGTGTACTCTGCTAGCCACAAAGCAAGCCAAATTAAAAAGAAGCATCTCCTGAATTGTAGGCCTTTATATACATCAACACCTAGGACATATCTTGAAGAACAATAACTTTCGCTATGTATTTTAAATGGAAAACGTCAGCCAGTAAGGATTTAGGTTTGCAGGATCTATTGTTTGAGATTATTATATCAACAAAACCTGGAATTAACCTCTGGAATGAGAAGTAAAACATATCACTCCACAAAGGCTCAAAGGCGACTTTGTTGAAGAGGTGGGTTTTCTTGTGGTCTTTGAAGTGAGAGCGGTGCGCGCTTGTTCAATCCGCCGGCCTGTGATGAGTGAAGTGCAAGGGAGCTGGATGATAGATCAGAAATCCCACAGAGGTTGTTTTGTCTCTTGCTTTGGGAAGCTTGGTGATAATTAAACCCCTTTCCCAGCAGAGTCTTTGTTCCTGACCCAAGTATCCTATTTAAGAAGAGCCAAGATATATCGACATTTTTAAGTACATTTGAAATCTACTCTCATTTTCCTGAAATATGCATATTGGTAATCAGAGAAATTCTTCCTAAGAGGTGAATTAGGGTATGTGTGTGTGTGAGAGAGAAATGGAGAGACACACAGTAACAGAGAAGAACAAACAGCATGTGTGTACCTGTATGGGAGGTGGGGCTGGTAGAGAGTCAGAATGTGACACAGAAAGGGAGCGGAAGAAGAAGGGATGGGGGAGGGAAAAGGAGAGAGGAGGAGAGAGAGAGAGAGAGAGAGAGAGAGAGAGAGAGAGAGAGAGAGAGAGAGAGAGAGAGAGAGAGAGAGAGAGAAGCGAATTCACAGATAGGAAGAAATGCTGTGTATTTCTTGGTCTGCTTATGGATGTATTTCAAGAGGGTTCAGCATTCACCTTGTCAGGATCATTTAGTCTCAAATGTCATCTTTGCCTCCTTGTTATTTATCCACACCAGATAGCTGACCGATTTAAACGCTGACCTTCTGCAAGGTTGGCATCTCCACCCTTGATATTTAACAGACCTGAACTAAGCAAAGCATATTCCGTTTGAGTCATTTTAAATATTTGGTCACTTTTTAAACTCCATGTGAACGTTCGGGTTAAACCTTATTTCAAATAGTGAAGGAATTGTAGTCTGAACAGAGTGCCTACCCTGTGATCATTTTTTAATAAAGATCACTGAACGGTATCGTTTGAGAACTAACCAACTGAAAAGGAAAAGGCAGTGTTCATTTAAATCTAACCTGGAGGATGATACTAAAATGATGTTTATCATCTGTATTTCCAGTTGTTTGGGCTTCTTATCCTTTTTAATTTTTGCTGTGACCTTAAGTAATTAGTAGGGCCAGATTTGTGTATGTATCATACCTGTCACCTTTTAAAGATGAATCAACACTTTGAGCTTCCTGATTCATTAAGAACAAGCTATAATTCATTAATAGGAATAAATATTTTAGGCATGCTCAAGATAGGCTCAAGATAGTTTTATTTTAATAAATATTAAAATAGGCTCAAGATATATAAAGTGTTTTATTTTAACCAGTTTCATTTTTAATCTCTTTATATTTGCAATGGAATTTAAATTTGAAAATATACTTTGCATATATATGTGTATATATGTATATATATAAAGTTTAAATGCTTAGTATATATGTATATACATAAAGTTTAAATGCTTAATATTTTCATCAATATTTAATTTTTAAATAAACAGTTTCATAGAGATGGTCTAAATTTTATTAAATTAAATAGTCAACGCACGATACGCTGTTTCTGTGGAATACTCTAATTGTAGTATGCCTGGATTGTGCCAGCCCTTGATGCCAATCAATTAATTGGGGATAGAAGGAGATAGTGATTTAAAATTACACTTGTCTAAAAAATAAATTGTTGCTCCTCGGTAAGTGTGAGTTCCAAAACACGTCTACATTTTTCTTGGCTTCCCTCATGCTCACTGTGAGAGGGGACTGAAGACACAAGAAAGTCTGTGTGGGCACTGGGAGATGAGAGTTATTTATGCATAAGCAGAGTAACACACCCTGGAAAGCCTACTTTGTAGAGTTACACACATTTCTTCTTTCTGCCTCTGTCACACTGAATACATTTTCAAGCATAACACAATCTCCTTGGCACTCATACTTGTTTATTCAACATGTAACACCTATTTTTGCAAGAACATGTTCAACCAATTCAATAAATTCTGTCTAGTCAGCAGTTCAAACCTAGATAGGAGAAGAAACCTGACCATTTACTCCTGTAAAGATTGGAGTCTAGGAAACCCCACGAGGAGATTCTTCTCTATTACAGAGTCACTGTGAGTCAGCACCAACTGGATGAGGGACAACTACAGCTCATGAAGAACTAAAAACTCAAAGGGATAGTAATAATAGTTTTTCAACATGAAGAGTGCAATCCATAGCACTGAATTATACATGTAGAAGCTGGTGAATTGGTGACTGTTTTATTGTGTATATTTTTGCCAAAATGGGAAAAATTACATGAATAATAATGAGTACAGGGGAAAGAAAATGTTCTAAAATGGATTGTAATAAAGTTATACAACTCTTCTTAATATGGTTGAACTATTGAATTGTATAACATATGGAAAACGTGCCAATAAAATTGTTAAAAAAAAAGAAATATAAGTTCCAAATACCTATTTACTTAAATAAAGCTTCTTTACTTCCCAGGTTCCTGGGTGTTGTCAACCGTGTTCGATTGTTAACTGGAAGGTTAAGAATTCAAAGCCCACTATTGTTGCCACAAAAGAAATGTTGCCTCTCTACTTCTGTAACATGAAAGAAAGAAAGAAAGAAAAGAAGAAGCTCAGTGACTCCATGTGAAACACCTGAACTCTCTCATAGGGTTTCCGGGGCTGTCATCTTTCAGTAGCAGATCACCACACTTTCCCCTGTGGAATGGCTGATGGATTCGGGCCAACAACATGGCAGTCAGCAGCGGAGTGCTTAGCCACTGTACCTCGGCTATTGAACACCCTGCAGTGAACATGGTAGTTCCATGAATCAGAACACACTCAACAGAAATGAGTGTGTTTGCTTTTTCTTGACTTCCATACCATTGACCGCCTTCAAGCTTAGCTACCCACAGTGGAATACAAAGCCCAATAGCCTTTTTCTGCTTTATTCACTTTACATTCCATTCCTCTTTCTTTGTTGCTTGGCCCATCAAACTGAAATTCATATTGTGGTGCCATGGGCACTGGGTTATATGTAAAGGACAATTGTCAGTCCTATAGGATATTATTAAAATTTTATCTGAGCTCTCTCCTGGGTTCTTTCCCTTTTATTCTTTGAAAAAGTCTGTTAAGAATTTAATTATGTCCACCTGAGATGTATTGTGGAAGCCTAACCCTTTATTTATAGGTTTACTCTAATCTAATCTAATCTAATCACTTATTCTGATGCACTTTAATGGAACTCTTCAATCAATCCGTGACTTGAGACGGGATCATTTATAAGCTATTAAGAGAGCAGGTTAGAAACATACATGCAGGCATGGGGGTGAGATAGACACTATTCACAAAGAGGAGTACCATATAGGCAGATGAGTCTACAAGTCGAGTGACTCAAGGACACACATGTATTTCATGGAATCGATTCAGATTCCCAGAGACCTTATAGAACATACTAGAACTGCTCCCTGGGGTTTCTAAGGCTGAAAGTCTTTACAAGAGTAGAGAGCGTCATCTTCTCCCTACATGTTGGGAACCCAACACTGACCATCCCCAGACAACAGGACAATTCTCTTGTTTTCAGGAAATTTTCTTTCTCACCTCACTTAGCTCCAGAGAAATCTTGTTTCATTTCTCCTTCATGAAGGAGGGCAGATGAATGAAATTCAAGTCATACAACTACCCCTTCAAATGAAACTATTGCTTTCTCACCCAATTTCTTATGTAATGGAAAATGCACTAAACTCAACAGAATAGGTGTTTGGCCATCTCTTGGCCAATCCCGTGCAAATGTTAGTCTAGACATTGCTTTTAAAAAGATGGATGTAAGGTTGTGCGTGTATGTTGGGGGAAAGTTTGACAATTTATAATTTGGTTTCTTAATAGGAATCTGTGGGTCGGGAATGAAACAATGTATATAGAACACAGCTTGAAAGCTATGAAGTAATGTATTTCCATGATTATTTTCTATAAACATAAATTAATATGGATGTGCAGACCCTGCATCATTCTTATGATAAACATACGTGGGCTCAGGCGTTTTATGTGTGCTCTATACTTTCCTGAATCCTGTGGACAATCATTCCTCACACAAAGAGATAGAGTTACCGTTGACGTAAGATCTTTCCAACGTGATCTCTAATAATGACATTTGCATTCTTTTAGCTTGGATACATCAAAGCAACAGGAATACAGGCCTGGTTCAATCTGCTGCATATGTTGAAGGATAATGTTCCACAGGCCAGTAACACATCTCTGCAGGTTGAATTATGAAGGGGGCAGAAGCAGGGAAGCAGGAATGAAACTGACTATAAGTTGAATAATGGAAAATTATAGTAAATTCCATAAGTCAGAGAAATGCCAGAGTGTCTGAGTTTCTTATATGGAATAGCCCTAGCTAGAGCAATAGAAGAAGGGAAATATTTACCTTATATGGAAAAAAGATCTCTGTGCTGTATTTGAGACTCTATTAAAATTTGAATCCCTTTCCAAGACAAAGTAACATCAATTACCAAATGATTATACTTAATATCCAATACTCTAACATACTAAACAAAAGTATAAAAGATAGGCAATTGAAAAATCAGTACATGATTTTGCAATTAATACCTATGATTCTTTCCCTCTTAATGTCTGCTTTACAAGAATGCTTTTTCTATAAAATCATTCTCACTAATTAACTGACTAATGCCTGACACACTAAATTCATAAGGATAGAATAATTATTCTATACCTGGTTTTCTTTGAAAGTTAGAATAATTTCGATATAAGTTCTTATAAATTTAATTGATACATTTGGGGATTCTCTAGCATAAGTATACTTCCACATAAACAATTTTTACATGTCACTCACTGATAGTTACTCAAGTCTGCCTCCTGAAACTATTTACAGAATATAGACTAATTTAAGTTGCAGTGAATATTTAATTTTGAAAAGTTATTCACTAATACTCCAAGGTTAGTGGTTATATTTGCATTATGCATATGACACATATAACCAACTATTAAAAGTTGAATTCAGCTTCTTACTTTCAACTCTGGATAGAGAACAGTGAATCTGGGCATTTCTATTCTGAATAGTGAATTCTAATCAATCACCGCAAAACCTATTAATCTAAGAAACGCGGTCAGCAATCTTGCAGAACACAGCTCAGCATATAACACTCAGTTTTATTTCTCTATACTTGCAGAGAACAATTCAGAAATTAAATAAATTGTTCTGTTAAAAATAGTATAAAATTATAAGGTACTTAAGATTTAATAAACAAAGAATTGTAAAACATGTATTCTGAAAACTATAAAACATTGTTGAAGGAAATTAAAGAATATAATAACTAAAGGAAAGACAATCCATGATCAAGGATCAGAAGACTTAACATATTTAAAATGGCACAGATTTCCACATTGGTCTGCAGATCAAGCACAATCAATCCCTAACAAAATTTCACCTCACTTCTTTTTAAAATATTGATAGGTTGATTCTAAAATTTACCTCGAAATTCATGGGACTCATAGTAACTAAAAGGATCATGAAAAAAGAAAACTGGAGAATGTATACTTTCTGTTTTTAAAACTTAATGCAAAGACACAGTAACCAAAACAACATGGCAGTGGCATATGGGTAGGCATATTGATTGTTGGAACAAAATTAAGAGTCATATTTATTAAAAATGGACGATTTACAAGAATGCTAACCCAATTCAATCGGGAATAGTCTTTTCAACAAATGATGCGGCAACCATGTATGTTGTACTTGCTAAATAATAAAGTTGGATAGTAAGTCGCAAAAACACTCAAAAAACTCAAATAGCCCAAAGATATAGGTGCAAGAACTAAAGCATAAAGTTATTTTTCCTAAATGTTTACTGTATTTTAGATGAAGGTTTATTCAATAAATTGGGTCCCTCTTTAATAATGTTTGTACAAATTGTTTTGTGACATGGCTTGTAATTTTTGCAATGTGTTAGCTTTGTAAGTATTTCTATTCGGCTTGTTCAATTTCCACTTCTAGGTCCCTTGCCTTTACAGGCCTTCTCATATTTCGTTAGCCACTTAGTGTCCTATAAATGATGGTTCAAGGGAGAGCATTCCTCATGGTTGATGTTATAAGCACACTTCTTATTTGGCTACATCTATAACCACCCATAGGATCCCTGGTAGCATAGTAAGGTGTGCACTGGTCTGCTAACCACAAGGTCAGCAATTCAAAACCACCAGCTGCTCCATGGAGAAAAATTGAAGGATTTTACTCCTGTAAAGCATTACATAAAGTCTCAGTTACCCTAAAGAGCAGCTCTATATTGTCCTATAAAGTCCTTATGAGTTGAAATTGATTCTTTGGCAGTGAGTTTGAGTTGTTTATTAACAACACTCATTATTTTGGGTTGTTTTTATGGTTGGTGCAAAGTCTCATATGTTATAACTTCCCTCGACCCAAATTGTCTTTTATTCTTACATACCTCTCAGCTCAGGTCAAGCTCACTTTGTTAAGCTGTACTGACTTCCACAATATGATTTACTGCCTTTCAATCACAAGAATAACAAGTGTGTATGATGGCATTGGATTTGGGTTATCATTTAGCATGTGATTGTAATAATTCCTGGTAGCCACCATCAAAGAATATTGTTTTCTTTAAGAATCTTGGTTGTTGACTTTTTATAAAAGTGAGCCCATACACTATTTGTCCTTCTGTCATTGGCTTACTTCTCTCCATAAAATGTCCTCAAGATTCCTCCATGTTGTAAATCTTCCACAGACTAACAACTATTCCTTATACTTATGTGCTTCTCAACTGTATGTAAGTACACTCATCCCTTGATGGGCACTTAGGTCATTCCCTTCCCTTCTGTGGGTTTTTGAACACTGTGTATATATGTCTATTTGTAACATTACTTTTATAATTCTAGGATATATTTAGGGGACTGGTACTGATTGACCCTAAGGTATTTTCTAATTCTTCTGTGTGTTCCTTCTGGTAGAGTTCACATATATAGTTGTCATTTATGTGGTTAAAATAAGTTATTTGCAATTAATACATAATTAATCTCAAAATATTTATCAAAAATGCCTAACATTTGAGATAAACACAATCCTGGATATTTTGTGTTAACTATCTGCAAGGTCAACTAGCAATTAATTGTGACTCTCTTATTTCAACAACATAAAGGCCAACTTTGAGGCAGATCATCAATTGCTCATATGCAAGTTCAAGATGAGTCTGAAGAAAAGTGAAACAAGAACTTGAGAACCAAAGTACAACCTTGGAAATACCCCACTTGAGTTTAGATTGTTTCACAAGAGTAGATTTAATGTATGGAACCCTATTAACAGAGGACCATAAAAGTTGTAGAGGACACTGACAATAGCATACATTGAGAAAACAGTTCCTTAAAGGTCGCAGAAGGTCAGATCGGTTACAATTCCCACACTGTGCCTCAGTGGTGTCCCCTTAGTGCTTTGGGTCAGTGAGGGACTCCTTCATGAATCTTACATTTTTCTGAGCTGATCTAATTTATGAATGAGAGATAATTGCCACATTTTCTCATGACTCAGTAATGGTGCTAAATAATTCCAGTGTTTTCTCCAGTGTAAGGGAATGCCCTTTGAAGGACCCCATGTTGCTTGCTGTTGGAAAATACATCTGTGCTTGCAAAGTTAAAATTAAAAAAATCACAGGGGGAACGACCAAAATGGATACCAGAAGAGACTCTGAATCCTGCTCAGGAACATAAAGTAGCTAACGAGAAAGGAAGGAATTATTAAGCAAAAGAGCTGAACACATAGTTTCATAGGGAAGCACTAGAAGACAAAGTAAAGTACTGTAATGAAATGTGCAAAGACCTAGAGAAAGAAAATCAAAAGGAAAGAGTGTGTCTCAGGATGCAATATTAAAAGATTCTGGGGAAAAATATTGAATGATTCAATAAACATCAGAGTGGGAAAAATAGATAGAGTGACTGTACCAACGCAGAATTGGTTGAGGTTCATCTATTTCAGCAGGAAGCCTCTGATTAAAAACAAAGGGTACATAGGAATGTAATTTAAGCTGTGCAGTAGGCATTACTTAAAAAGCACAGCTCCAGCAATTGGCAGAACACCCTTTGATGCAACACCGGAAGTGCTCGAACAACTTAAGACAAAAAGCTTGGAAAGGATGCTCCCCCACCAAATGACTGAAAAAGATATATATTTATACCCATTACAAAAAGATCCCAAAGATGCTGAAATTATTGAACAATTCATATTGTTGAATATTATATCACATACAAGTAAACGTTTGCTAACAATAAAAATTTTAAATGTTGTAGCAGTATATAGAAAGTTAACTGAGATACTCAAACGATTCAGAAGAAGTTGGGAAATGAGGGATAACATACAAATATTGGTGGAAAGCAGAAGATTGTAGGAGGTTGTTTACTCCTATTTTTTAATATTCAAAAACAGTCAACTGTGTAAATAATAAAAACTATAGATGGCATTGAATAAAATGGAATTCCATAATTATTTGTGCTCACACGTAACCTATAGACAAACCAAAGAGCAGTCATTGCAATATAACAACAGACTGTGAGGTGTCCAGTCAGAAAGGGTATGCATCAAGGTTGCATCCTTGATCTTACTTACCCAATTTGCATGCTGAGAAAACAATCTGAGAAAGTTGACTACATAAGGCATATGAGGAATACCACAACGTCAAGTTTAGAAGAAGATGCATTAACAACGTATGATATCCAGATGACCCAACTTTGTTTGCTGAAAAGAAGTGGACTTGAAACATTTATTAATGAAAATCAGGGAGTATAGCCTCCATTGTGCATTACATCTCAGTATAATAGAAACACAAATCCTTCTAACTAGATCATTATGAAAAATCATAAGAATTGGAGAAAGAGTTTTATTTTACTGCAATACACCACTGATGTCCAAAGAATCATCCATTAGAAATTAAACAGTGTATTTCACCTGGAAAATCTGCAACAAAAAGTCCTCTTTAAAGGTGTCAAAAACAGAGAAGCAACAAGCCTACTTGGAAGAAGCACACCAGCCTGTGTGATCATGAGGTGTCGATGGGATCAGGTAACAGGCAGCAGAAGACCCAAGAAAACCCAAAAACTTATTGTTGAGAAATGTGGGGTGTGGGGTCAGAGCAGAGACCCAAAACCCCTCTGTAGACAATAGAACATCTCATCACAGAAGGGTCACAAGAAAGAGATGAGTCAACCAGGGCGCAGTGTAGCACAAATGAAACACACATTATTCTTCTGGTTTTTGAGGCTTCCCCACCCCCACTATCATGACCCCAGACCTGTTTTTCAGTTCTGACTGGACTGGAGCATGTACACTGGTACAGATAAGAGCTCACAATACTTCCAAGTCAGATAAATCTCTCAGGAACAGAAATGGGAGTAGTGATACCAGAAGAGTAGGAGAAAGATAGGGAAAAGGGGAGGAAGGGGAAACATATGATCAAAGCATTACCACCACCACCCACCCCTGAGGGGGATGAAGAACAGAAACATGGGTGAAGGGAAACAGCAGTCAGTGTATGATATGAAAATAATAGTAATTTATAATTTATCACGTGTTTACGAGGGTGGGAGGGTGAACAGGAGCTGACACCAAGGATTCGAACGATGATGGCAATATGTATACAAATATGCTTGAGATAATTGATGAATGGATTGTTATAAGATCTGTAAGAGTCTCCAATATTTATATTCATATAAATAGATAGATAGATAGGTAGATAGATAGATAGATAGATAGATAGATAGATAGATAGATAGATAGATAGATAGATAGATAGAAAGTGGTATAAAGAAAAGCTGTACCTTGAAAACTATGGTGAACCTCAATGAAACCATGTTGTTTCCAATTTTTCATACAAATGTTTAACTTAGACAATGGATAAAAAAGACCCAAGAATATTTGGTGAATTTGAATTTTTGCACTAGGGAAGAATATTGAAAAATTATGGACTGTCAAGAGAATAAACATATCTCCTTTGGAATAAGAATACTCCTTAGAAGGGCGTCTGGTGAGACAATCTCACATCTTCAGATACTTTATCAAGAGGAACCAGTCCCTGCATAAGGACATCATGATACTTGGTAAAGCAGCTGTTATTAGATATCTTCAAGTTGGTTTGTAATCACTGCAACCTTATGTACAACAGAATGAAATACTGCCTAGCCAAGCGCCATCTTCACAATTCTTGTGGCTGAAGGTCCCTCTCATTCTCTCTGACCTTCTACTTTACCAAGCATGGTTTCTTTCATTTTGGTCAACTAGAAGATAAGCAAAAAGGGAAAGATACCACTGTCTTTTCCATAGAAGATTGGAATTAGTTTTCCATTTAACTAAATAATAATGTTTGGAATTTGATCTGATTGCATAATATATGTGAATCAATTTTGAATTATTATCATTGTCACAATATTCAATATGGAATATATGGCATTTTTGTTTGTTGGTTTATGCATACCTTTTGGTTTCTTGCAGTTATGTTTTGTAAGTTACACTATCTAAGTCTTTTATTCCCGTAGATATATTATCTATTGAGACACCTTATCATGTTCGGGCCTATTGTTTTCTTGATTTCCTTTATGGCATATTTTGTTAGTGTATAAGAGTGCAACTGATTTTTATTTGTTGATTTTGTATCCCGCCATTTTGCTTAACATTTTAAAAAATGCTTTTGTTGGGGGCTCTTACAGGTCTTCTAATAATCCATATATCCATTATGTCAAGTACATTGGCACATATGTGGCCATCATCCTTTTCAAAACATTTTATTTCTACTTGAACCCTTGCTATTAGCTCCTCATTTCCCCCTCCCTCCCCATCCATCCACCCACATGAACCCTTGAAAAACTATAAATTATCATTATTTTCATATCTTACACCATCCACTATCTCTTTCTGCCATATTTCTGTTGTTCATCACTCTGAAGGGGTTGGGAACATACATTGCAATCAGTTCTCCCTTTCTCCCCCTCTTTCCCCCTACCCTCATGGTATCGATACTTCCATTATTGTTCCTAAGGGGGTTGTCTGTCCTGGATTCCATGTGTCGAGAGCTCTTATCTGTACTGGTGTACATGCTCTGATCTGGCCAGATTTATAAGGTAGAACTGGGGTCATGATAGTGGGAGGGGAGGAAGCATTAAAAAACTATAGGAATGTTGTGTGCATCATTGATGCTATACTGCACCGTGACTGGCTTCTGTGAGGGTATGTCCAATTGTCTACAGATGGACTTTGGGTCTCCACTCTGACACCCCATATTCATATCAATTTAATTGTTTGGGGTTTTCTGGTGCCTGATACCTGATCCTCTGGACACCTCATGATAACACAGGCTGGTGTGCTTCTTTCATGGGGGCTCTGCTGCTTCCCAGCTAGATGATCACTTGTTTAATGTCAGGTCTTTAAGGCCCCAGATGCAATATCTTGTGATAGCTGAGCACTGTCAGCTTTCTTCACCTCATTTATTTATGCACCCATTTTGTCTTCAGTGACATGTCTGGAAGGTGAGCATCACAGAATGCCAGATTATTAGAACAACATGTTCTTGCATTGAAGAAGGACTTGAGTATTGACCCAATGTCCATTTACTACCTTAATACTTAACATATAATATGTGAACACAGATCTATGTCCTTATTCTTATATATAAATATATTTTCATATGCATGTGCCTCTATTTATACCTCTATAAATGTCCGTTGCCTCCTAGTTCTTTATTTTATTTAATAAATATTTTTATTGGAGCTCATACAACTCTTATCACAATCCATACATACATCAGTTGAGCAAAGCACCCTTATACATTCGTTGCACTCATCATTCTCAAAATTCGCCTTCCACTTTGGTTCCTAGAATCAGCTCGCTTTCCTTTTTTCCCCTCCCCCTCCCTCCCCGCTCTCCCCTCCCCCTCCTGAACACTCAATAGTTTGTAAATTATTATTTTATCTTATCTTACACTGCCCGGCGTCTCCCCTCACCCACCTCCTAGTTGCCCATCCCCCAGAGAGGAGGTTACACATAGATTCCCGAGATTGGTTCTCCCTTTCTACACCCCCTTCCCTCCCAATGTCGCTACTCTCACCACTGGTCCTGAGGGGTTCATCCGTTCTAGATTCCCTGTGTTTCCAGATCCCTGCTGCACCGCTGTGCATCCTCTGGTCTAACCAGGTCCGCAAGGTAGAATTAGGATCATGATAATTGGGAGAGGAGGAAGCGTTCAAGAACTAGAGCAAGGTTTTGAGTTTCATTGTTGCTACACTGAACCCTGAGTGACTCATCTCCTCTCAACTACCCCTCTGCAAGGGATGTCTAGAGGTCTACAGATGGGCATTGGGTCCCCATCACGCACTCCCCCCAAACAACAAGGGCAGGGGGGGAAATCACATTGCCTCCTAGTTCTTTCCTCTATTTCCTTTTACTTTCTTCTTGTCCCACTATCATTTTGATCTTCATTTGGCTTTCAGTAATTCCTCTCAGCTACATTGCACTTGATGAAGCCCCACTAGGCATTTTACACACTCCTCACCATCAATGCTAGCCCACTTTTTTCCTTTGTACCTGGGTTTGTTAACTCCCCACTTCCTTTCCTGACTCTCCCCTCTCCTGTGTTCCCCTGGAATGATGGGTTGCTTAACATTTTTATTTTTATTATTTCCAGAAACTTTCTTGTGGATTCTTTGGGGTTTTCTATGTGTGGGAATCATGTCATTTTCAAATAGGGTTAGTTTAATATCTTCCTTTACAATTTGGATACCCTGTATTGTTTTCTTCTTCTTTATTTTGTCGAGTAAATCCAATGTAATTGAGTAAATTCTGAATCATGGAGTCCCTACAGGACAGCTCAGACAGTCTCATCTTACCAACAGAGCAGCTTTAGGGTTTGAACTGCCAATTTTTAACAATCCAATGCTTCATGCACTGTACCAAGTGGAATCCTTTTGCAAAGTAGATTTATTAAAGTTTCTTGTTACCCTGAAATTTCTATTTATTCTTCTAAGCTTAAAATATCATGTCATGTGTTGAACTAACAGATTTTATCACCATATGGTAAATCTATAACTACATCCTTTAGTACTCATTTTTGTTTCAGTTATCATTAGTTATAACTTCTTTGGTTCTCTGAAATCAGGTCTGTATCCTTATGTTATTTTTGTGAAGACATATCTGCTTTGGTATCTAAGTAATGAAATCGTGTTTTTAGGTCAGATCATGGATTTTGATGCCATTGGTTTTCAGCCAGAAGGATTTATTTTGATATATCTTCTAAGGATAGACTGTTTTTGTTTTGTTTTGTTTTTTTGTTTTCAATTTCTCTTAAAATCTATCAATCTAGGAATGTCTAGTTTCATCATAATTTTAAAAGACAATTTTACTGACTGATTATTGGTTGGAAAACATTTTCTTTTAAAAAAATCATTTTATTGGGGCTCATACAACTCTTATCATAATCCATACATACATCAATTGTGTAAAGCACATCTGTACATTCGTTGCCCTCATCATTCTCAAAATTTGCCTTCCATGTGGGTTCCTAGAATCAGCTCCTCATTTCCCCTTTTCCCTCCCCCTCCCGCCACGCTTCCACCTCACTCATGAGCCCTTAATAATTTGTAAATTATTATTTTATCTTATCTTACACTGCCCGGCATCTCCCTTCACACTTTTCTGTTGCCCATCCCCAGAGAGGAGGTTATATATACATCCCCGTGATTGGTTCCCCCTTTCTGCCCCCTCTTCTCTCCCGGTATCACCACTCTCACCGTTGGTCCTGAGGGGTTCATCTGTCCTAGATTTCCCGTTTTTCCAGATCCCATCTGTACCGCTGTGTATCCTCTTGTCTAACCAGTCTTGCAAGGTAGAATTGGGATCATGATAGTTGTGGGGAAGAAGCGTTTAAGAACTAGAGGAAGATTGTGAGTTTCATTATTGCTACACGGCACCCTGAGTGACTCATCTCCTCTCCACTACCCCTCTGCAAGGAATGTCCAGTTGTCTACAGATGGGCATTGGGTTCCCATCATGCGCTCCCCTTATTCACGATTATATGATTTCCCTGCCCCCTCCCCTCTTCCCCGTCTTTGGTGCTTGAAACGTGGTCCCCTCACCCTTCATGATCACTCATGTTGATGCGATGCTTCCATGTGGGCTTTGTTGCTTCTGGGCTGGATGGCCACTTGCTTACTTTCAAGCATTTAAGTCCCCAGAAACACCTTCCCAAGATGATTGCTGAAAACAGACATGTGTATAAGCAAATGTGAAGAAAGCTGATGATACCCTCCTATCAAAAGATATGGCATCTGGGGTCTTAAAGACAAACAAGTGGTCAACTAGGTCAGAAGCAAAACAGCCCACACAGAAGAAGCACAAAAGCCTATATGAACATGAGTTGCTGAAGGGATCAGGTAGCAGACACCAAAGAACAAAAGCCATCATTGTGTGATCACCTTCCTCAAATAAATGCTGAAGATGAATGTGTGCATAAGTAAATGTGGTGAAGAAGGCTGATGGTGCCCGGCTATCAAGAGATATAGTGTATGGAAAACATTTTCTTACAGGAACTTATTTATGTCATTCCATTGTTTTGTTGCCTTCATATTTTCTGAGAAGAAATCTATTATGATAGTTCTTAGTGAATTTATTTTGAAGTGCAACCTACATTTAATTCATTAGTTGTGTTGGATGGAAATATTCCATCTTTCATGATATTGGGAAATTTTTCTTAAATATTATCTATACATTATTTTTCAAATATTTTCCTCAATTATTCTCAATACTTGTTTCTCCTTTTATGCAATTCCTACTGCACATTTTTCTTCTTGATAGTATTTCACATAGCTAACATCTTCAATTTTCTTCATAAATTTTTCTTATTAGTTCCTTTAACAAATTAGAATCAAGGAGTTTGTCCTCTATTTCATTCATTCTCTCATCCATTGATTCTATTCTACTCCGATGGTCCTCCATTGAATTATTTTATATACTTGTGTGTAAGCCGACTTTTTCAGCAAAAAAAAATGTGCTGAAAAACTTGGGTTCAGCTAATACACGGGTAAGTAGTTCTCCAGCGAGGTATAACATCTCAAAACCACAGGAAATGAAAAAAAAAAAACACTCTACAGTTCTTCTATCATGTTTGGCTAATGGAACAAAGCCGTGTTCTGTCATTATTTTTAAAAGAAAGACCTTGCCTAAAAAGATGAATTTCCCACCAAGAATTACTGTGCATGCACATATTAAAGGCTGGATGGATGAAGACAGAACAAAAAAATGACTGGAAGAAATTTGTAATCGACGACCAGGAGCAGCCTTAAAGAAAAAGCCATTGTTAGTTGTTTGGGATATGTTCAGAGCCCACCTATTGGATGACATAAAAAAATTGGCAAAATCTTATTAAATGAAGGGGGAAGTGCAGAGTGGAGACCCAAGGCCCAAGTGTCGGCCAATGGAGATCCCCTCATAGAGGGGTTTAGGAGAGGAGATGGGTTAATTAGGGTGTGAGGTAGTATCGATGAAGAACACAGCTTTCCCCCAGATCCTGGATGCTTCCTCCCCCCAACTACCATGATCCGAATTCTACCTTGCAGGGCTGGATAGGACAGAGGCTGTACACTGGTACATATGAGGGTTGGAGGTACAGGGAATCCAGGGTGGATGATACCTTCAGGACCAAGGGTGTGAGGGACGATGCTGGGAGAGTGGAGGGTGAGTGGGTTGGAAAGGGGGAACTGATTACAAGGATCCACATGTGACCTCTTCCCTGGGAGAGGGACAGCAGAGAAGGGGGGAAGGGAGACTCCGGATAGGGCAAGATATGACAAAATAACGAGGTATAAATTACCAAGGGCATATGAGGGAGGGGGGAAAGGGGAGGGAGGGGGGGGGAAAAAGAGGACCTGATGCAAGGGGCTTAAGTGGAGAGCAAATGCCTTGAGAATGATTGGGGCAGGGAATGTATGGATGTGCTTTATACAATTGATGTATGTATATGTATGGATTGTGGTAAGAGTTGTTGGAGTCCCTAATAAAATGTAAAAGAAGAAAAGAGAAGAAAATGATTAGGGCAAAGACTGTACAGATGTGCTTTATACAATTGATGTATGTATATGTATGAACTGTGAAAAGAATTGCATCAGCCCCAATAAATTGTTAAAATTTAAAAAAATTAAAAAAAATTGGCAAAATCTAGTAAAGTTACTTTAGCCATTATTCCAGGTGGGCTTACATCTGTACTGCATCCTCTGGCTGTATCTTTAATACGTCTTTTAAAGACCCTATATGAAAGAAGGATATAGCATGAATGGATGTCATCTGGTCAAGCCCGATTAACAAAAGGAGGAAATCTCATGAAGGCTGACATAGAGTTCGTAGCAAAGTGGGTTCGAGATGCATGGGAAGACATTCCAGAAGACATGGTGCGACGTGCCTTCCAGAAATGTAGTATTAGTAATGCTATGGATAGCAGTGAAGACTGTGCTTTGTATAAAAATGACAGCAGTGATGGTGATGACAGCGATCTCAGTGAGGACAGCGTCTATGATGACCTTACACCAGCTGAACCTCTGCATTTGGATAGGGGTGATGATGAGAAATCCAGTTTTGAAAGACTTTAATTCTTTACATTTTAGCTTAGTTGCTGATTGAGCTCAGGGAATAGTACTCTTAAGGTATCATTGTTGATACCTTTTTGTTTTTGTTGAACCTATTTTCCACTTACTGTGCTGGTTTACTAATGTTAAATGACTTGTCCTTTTAATTATGTTTTTATTTAAAATAAATATTTAAATACATTACCCAACTGATGTCTCATATTTTAGTAATTTTATTTTCATTTGTTTTGATTATTGCAACTCACCAATAGCTTCTGCATTTTCCACCCTAGGCTTATACTCGAGTGAATCAGTTTTTCTGGTTTCCCAGGTAATAATTAGGTACCTTGGCTTATACTTGGGTCGGCTTATATTCAAGTATATACTGTTCATATTTCTATTATTTCATTGTTAAACTTCCAGGTTTCTAGTTGATATTTTTATATGGTTTATCCTTTTCTATTTAGTTTGTCATTTTTTTTTGTTATCGCTCCAGAATTCTTTGAGAGTTTTCTCTGTGTTTTTCTTGATCTTTTTGAGGAAACCAAATATAGGTATTTTGATTCCATAGTAAGAAGTTGTAGTATCATTTCTTCTCCAGGAAGCTTTTCTGTCCCTTTATTTTGTTCACTTGGTTGATCTATCTCATCTTATTTCTTCACATAATTAATTATTGACTACTTACTCTGAGAAACCAGTATGTTAATTAACTTGTTTGTATGTTTCTTATTGACTCTGTGATAGTTACTTAATCTGGTGTATTTTGGGACTTGATAAGATATATGAGTGAAGGGGTGAAGCCTAGAATATAAATTAGATCTTAGCCAGTGAGGCCTCTGTGTGGGCATGGCCTTCTGATAATTCTGGGAATTACTGGATTTCTCCTTTGGAAGCAGGAGACAGTCTCTCTCTCTCTCTCTCTCTCTCTCTCTCTCTCTCTCTCTCTCTCTCTCTCTCTCTCTCTCTTTCTCTCTCTCTTCCTATCTCTCTCTCGGTTCACTCCCTTGAAGACACTCTACTGACAAGACACATGGAACTATGCTGATAGATCCTACGCCCTGGCGACTGGATAAGCCACGTGGAGACCCCTTCCAAAGCTCAGATGCTTACAATGCCACTAGATCCAAGGACTTACTACCTACTGGCCTGTGTTCGTCCTGCATTTGGCATCATTGCATGTGTTTTGTGAGTCTGAAGAGAAACTTATAAATCGGTATTGGATATATGGGCTAATATCAAATGTGGACTTCACTGGGTTTGGATGCTTTCTAAATGTACAATTACCCTTTATATAAAACTCTCTCTTATGCACATATGTGCTTCTATGAATTTCCTTCTCTCATCTACTTAGAGTAACATCGACTCTATGTTTGTTTTTTATCCCGATATTGGGGGTTTTGTTTTGCTTTCCTATATCAGGAGTTTGCTTCTTTTCGTTCTCCTTAGAATCTTTTAACTAAAAAACTTTAGCTGATGTTGTTTTCTATTTCTGAAAAATGCGTGACTTTGGGTGGCATTCATTGATTGGGTGTGAGTATTTTCACATAAAAGATATGGTGGGTCTCATGTGTGAGTCCTCTGTTATTAGGCTGTCCTATCTTACCTTGCAGGATTGAATGGGTGTAGGAGAAAAGGGTTCATTCCTTGATCTTAGGCAGTAAGTGTTGGATGGTAAAAACTTCTTCACAGCTCTTGTGAACAATTGTATTTTTGCAAATTATTACTATAAGTTAGTACATCTTCTTGAGATTAGGAAATGTGTTTCTATAAATGCTGTAAAGCAGTGCTAAAAAAAGGAGACAGTGTAGCCCCTCCGTGCAAGTATGAATTGGCATCTCATTAGGCTATGAGGGAATGGAGGGTTCTATTGCATGTGCATTCAGCCGGTGGGAATGGTCTTGAAGGTGCGACACCGCAGTGGGGTAGGCATTGGATGATATCACTGGTATCATCTACAAATCATTTGGCAGAAATTTAGATGTTGTTTTGCCATACTCCATGTTTGTCTACATAGTACTCTGTCTCAAATTGGAATTTCAAGAAGCTTCCTTCCTGTTCTCCTTGTCTGAGAATGTTGCTGAGTCTTAAGATGGCCATACCACATTGGACCCACAGACAGGAGATTCACATTCTATATCTATCTTCATTTGGTGTTCTCATAAGGGTCCTATCACTTGGCCTTTGTTCTAAATATTCACTCTTCCATTGGTTGTTTAGTACCATGAGATTGTCACTTGAGCTGAGCAAATTTTGTGTCTGAAGGGGACATAGTTTCTCTGACTCAGGCACCATCTTTGGATATCTTCTCCTATTATAAAGTTCGTAGGGGAAAAAAAGGTCTTAAATTTGGGGAACTTTGAATTAATAAATTGTCTCTTAGATATGGCAACAAAGCATTCGTGGCAACATTAAGAAAAAATGATAAATTGGACTTCATCAAAAGTAAAAGTTCAGTGTTTCAACTTACACTATCAATAAAATGAAAGAAAAAAACCTCAATGAATGATAAAAATATTCCCTAATAAAATATCCAAATCAAAGTATTTAGAATATATTGATAACTCTTACAAAGCATGAAAAGGCAAATAATTCCATGAACAGTGGAAATATCCAAATATACATTTTTCTAAAGAAAAGAAAATGGTCATGGTAATATGTTTGAAACCATAAACAATCAGAGAAATGCAAATAAAACTCTGATGAGACATAATATGTTTGAAACCATTAACACGGTAATATTAATGAAACCATTGGTAATATGTTTGAAACCATTGACAATCAGAGAAATGCAAATAAAACTGATGAGAAATTCAAATAAAACTCTGATGAGACACATCCACAAGAGAGCTACCACAAAAATGACAGATAATATCATGAGCTGGAAAGAAGGTGAATTAATTCAAACCCTTATCCACTACTGGTAGAAAAGGGAAACGGTGCCGTTGATTTGGAAAACAGTCCAGCTGCTCCGATGCAGTTTTGTACTGTTACCATAGAGCTGGCACGTGGCACGTCTCTTTCACTCCATGGTACATCCCCAGGGGTAAATGAAAATATTTCAAACAAAAACTTCTATATGAATATCCATTTAATTTAGTTCTCTTGAAGCCAAAGTGTAGGAAAAACAAACCAAGTTCCTCAATAAAACCAAAATGGATTGCTGATTCATTTATATTTATATGGATAAACTTGAAATCAGGATAAGTGTAAGAATACCACAAATTGACTTCATTTACATAATTTATGTTATATAGTTTAAATTATATAATTTATATAATTATAATACACAAACCTGTAATAACCGAAAGTAAACTGTTGTCTTTCTGTGACTGGTAGGGATAGTGTGGGAAATGCTGGGTTAAATGTTTCAAAGTTTCATTCTTTTTTAAGAAATTATTTTATTGGACAATAATCAGACCTCATGCCATTCAATAGTCCAGTCATATCCAGCAGTGTTGTACAAGTGCTACCAGGATCAATTTCAAAACATTTTCCTCTTTCTTGAAGTCCTTGATATCAGCTCCCTCTTACCCCACCACCTCCACCATGTAACGCCCAGGAATTCTTAGTCTCATTGTTGTCTCTACAGACACTCGGCTTTCATTTACAGCAACAACAACAACAACAAAAATAGATAGGGAAAAATGTAACAGAGCGCCAAGGAAGTTATCCATAATGATAAAATACACTCTGTCTGATAACCAGGTTAATCCCAGTGCTCAGTTACGTGTAGAGGGATAGCACCAGTGGCTTATTCACTATGTAGAGCCTGCAAGTGCACTTTGGGCTACGCTTGTCATCCATAACTTTCTGCACCTCAACTTTATCACAGTTTAAGTTCTGATAGTATTCCCCCTTTTGATTTGGATTATATAACTTCCAATCCTTGGCTCATGAGTGTTGGTGTGCTTCTTCCATGTGAGTTCCGTTGCCATCTCATTTAGGTGGCTGCTTTGGGGAAACAGGGCTGTAATACCCCAGATGCTGTTCTATCTGCCAGCCAGATGCCATCTAATTTCTTCACCACACTTTGCTATAATACCCATATCTTCTGTGTTTCCTTCAAGAGCGTGACTATCAAGCAGAGTTATGTCAAGTAAGAGTTATTAGATCAGAGTTAGGGTTAAGTGCAAGCACAAAATCCATTCCTGCAACTATGTTTTTGTATCTGCCTCTGATTCACCTTAGAGACATTCCTGCTGATTCATAGAAGAGTATAATTATAGATAAACAGACCAATTTAATGGCACAGAAAATGCAGAAATTAAAGCATCCACCTACAGACAAGTTAATTTCTATAAATCCCAGGAAAAATTAAATGGGAGGGAATGTGCTCTTCAATATGGTGCTGGAAGAACTGGATATCCATCTGTAGAAGAATGAGAGTAAGGGGACAGGGAATGACAGACATAAAAGACCAACATCGATGTCAGAAGAGACTCTGTAATTTGTACTTGATCTTAAAGCAGCTAAACAAATGGAAGAAATGATGAGAGCTGAAAAGAAAATTTCAACTGACAGCTAAAAAAGATTAAGTATATAAAGAAATGTGAAAAGACCTGTAATTTAAAACAAAAACAAAAAGAAATCAAACAGCTGGTATATATCAAGGTGAAAGAAAAGAAGTGAAGAAGAAGAGGAAGAAGAAGAAGAAGAAGAAGAAGAAGAAGAAGAAGAAGAAGAAGAAGAAGAAGAAGAAGGAGGAGGAGGAGGAGGAGGAGGAGGAGGAGGAGGAGGAGGAGGAGGAGGAGGAGGAGGAGGAGGAAACATGAAGCCCAAAGATCAATATGTGTACTCATTCCAAAGAAAGATGATGGAAGAGAATGCAGAAATTATCAAACAATATCATCTTTGATGTCATAAGGAAAAACTTAATGAAATTAAAAGTCTTTTTAACATATAACTTAAGTGAATTCTTACATCACTGGTCCTTGTACTGCTATAGTATATATTTAATTTATGGTTCTCTATTTCAAACCAACACACCTAACATACAATAAAATATAGACAATTCTTGATAATAAAGCTTGATAATGTGCATGTATGATGCTAGTTTATGTCTATAAGACTCAAAATAGACACTGTTATTCCCATTTTACATACCTTACATTGTAGTTGGAAAAGTATACAATTTAGTCAATTATTGCAAAAAATATTGTAATGAATTCTATGAAAATTATATCACAGGTATGCTATTGTTGTTAGCTGCTGGTACAGTTTTGTAAGCATTAGATCAATACCCAAAGTTCAGTGGTTTAAACCAACCTTGTTCTCCCTGGGAGGAAGATGAGACCATCTGGTTTGCAAAAGATTTTACACTTTTGTGGTGGGATAGTGGCTTATGCGTTGGGTTGCTAACCACAAAGTCAGCAGTTTGAAGCCACCAGATGCTCCATAGGGTAAAATGAGATTTTCTATTCCCGTAAAGGTTTCCAGTCTCAGTCAGAGGCCCACAGGGGTGATTCTACTCTATCTTACAGGATAGCTATGAGGCTAAATGGACTGAGTGGCAATGAACTTCTTGCTTTTGGGGGAAACACTATGGAGGAACACTGTGAGTTGGGATGCTCTTTATGGCAGGGTGTTTGTTCTTTGTTTAATGAGTGAATTGATCCTAAATCATGACAACTTTAAGTGTAAGAGAATGAACATTTTTCTTTTTCTGTGCCGTCTTCATGATTCAGTTCTCTGAGTTCATTTTTGTGGTTATTGCGTTAGTCCTTCTCGTTTGGAGTTGCCCTTATTTTCGCTAACCCTCCTCATGACCAAGCACAATGTCCTTTTCTTTTTGTTGATCTTTTCTGATGACGTGTCCGCAGTAAGCAAGCTGAAACCTCACTATCCTTTCTTCTAAGAAATACATAGTTGCATTTCTTCTAAGAGTTTTTCATTCACTTTTCTGTCAGTCCATGGTATATTAAATATGCTTCACCAATTCACCATCCAGCTGTGTCAATTCTTCCTTGTTTGCTTTTTCATAAATAAAACTAGGCATGGGGAAATGTGAAATGTGGGAACTAGCATGTGGTGTGTGGCCAATTAATTTAGTTTTTCTAATTGCTTCCAATTAAATAATAGCTCTGTGCTGTTGGTCCATAATAACCCATAGAGACCCTATAAGACAGGGTAGAACTGTCCCTGAGTGTTTCTGAGGTTGTAACCCTTTATGAGAGCAGAAAGCACAGATTTGTGACTTAGGAGCGGCTGGTGGTTTCAAACTACAGATTATGTGGTTAACAACCCAATATATAATTCTGCATCCTCTTTGGAGTGAGTTCTCTGTTTTAAGATCAATGTGGGGGTAAATCCTGTCCTTAATAGAGGTGTGAACCAAGCCATGTCCTTGGGGGCATCTTTAAGAATACATTTCTAGAGGGTGTTACTTTGGGTGCATGATAGGCTAAAAGAAAGAAACGCACTTCCATCATAGACATTCCTCATTGTATAAGGGCCTTTAGGACACACAGACATCCCAGAACCAATGGAAAAACATATCTCTGAAGGAGTGGAGGCCATGGAGCCCAAAGAACCAAGATGGTCAGATGGAGACTCAGAGGAACAGTGCTGAGATGATGGAGTAACTTCACCTCATCGTCCTCTCCCACAAAGTCAGAAAACAATGGACCAAATGGCTGAGAGCTTGTGGACCACACAGAAACTTGAGGGCTGCCTGAATATAGATGCTTTGGACCAATGATTGTATTCTACCTGTTACTGATCCTAACTTGTGGTGAGGATGACAGTAACTGGATATCTGTATTAATGCTGCTCACATAATACAAACCTAGAAAATACGTGAATAATGAACAATGAATAAATAATGGAAAAATACTATGAGTAGGGGATATTATAAATGCTTGTAGGAATCTCAAGGTTTCATTACAAATAGCTTGACAACATGTAAGTAATGAAAAGGTTTTACTTTTTTAAAATCATTTTATTGGGGGCTCGTATAATTCTTATCACAATCCATACAGACATCCATTGTGTCAAGAACATATGTACATTTGTTACCATCATCATTATTAAAACATTTGCCTTCTACTTGAGCCCTTAATATCTTCTGCTCATTTCCCCCTCCCTCCCCACTCCTCCCCACCCAGAGAACCCTTCATCATTCATATATTATTATTTTGTCATATATTACACCATCTGACGTCTCCCCCTGCTCTCTTCTATGCTGTCCCTCCCCCAGGGATGAGGCTATATGTAGATTCCTGTAATCAGTTCTGGCTTTCTACCCCACATTCTCTCCACCCTCCAGGCATCACCACTCTCATCACTGCTTCTGGAGGAGTCATCTGTCCTGGATTCCCTGTCTTTCCAGTTCCTCTCTGTACCAATGTACATCCTCTGGTCTAGCCAGATTTTCAAGGTAGTATTGGGATCATGATAGTCGGAGGGGTGGGGGTGAGAGAAGAAGCATTCAAGAACTAGAGGAATGTTATATGTTTCATGAAAAGGCTTTGGCTTTAAATTATTTTCAAAACCAGTGTGGTGCTTTGGCAAAGTACCTAAATTGGATTTTCAAGGGAATTACTGAATTTTTAAAAATCATTTTATTTGGGACTCATACAACTCTTATCACAATCCATAAATCCATCTATTGTGTCAAGCACATTGGTACATTTGTTGCCATCATCATTTCCAAAACATTTTCATTCTATTTGAGCCCTTGGTATCAGCTTCGTGTTCCCCCCATCCTTTCCAACCCTTGATAATTTATAATTTTTTTTCTGCCCAGTGGTATCATGGAGCCCTGTGGCATTGTGAGTTACTCATTGGGCTGTGAACTGCCAGTTCAGCAGTTGAAACTGCCTCTCAGGAAGAGGATGAAGCTTTCTCATCTTTAAACAAACTTTAGGGTCACTATGAGTCAGAATCAGCTCTATGGCAGTGAGTGGCTTTTTGTTGTTTGTTTATTTTTATCATGTCAACCTCATTCAGATTTCCTTTCCCCCTCTCTTTTGGTGAAAAATTAGATTCTACTTGCAACTGACTTTCCTTCTTCTGTACTTTCTGTAGTTTTCTATACTAAAATGTGGAAGCAGGACTCTTTCCATAAAAGCTTGGGCTGTGAACTTTACTGTCTTTCCAAGTCTCTGGGTTCATTAGAGACGCTGCTTATTACCGGCCAACAGGCAGAAACCATGCACTTCAGCAATGGGAGCAGGTGACCTGTGGCAGACCAAAGGCCATGAACGCACCCAATGTCTTGAAATCCACCAGTAACACAACTTAAGGAAAGACACACACCTTTTCTACAGTTGGCTGTGCTATTTCTCCTATTCTCTTCTCAGATGCAATACTTTCTAATCCTTTTAATATGCACTAACCTGCATTTCCACATATGATAATAATTTATTGTATGATATTCCTATTAAAATAATTAGTTTTTTCTCTGTGTTGCTTGTCTGGCATAATGTTGTTCAGATAATGCAAGCCTAAAAATACTTGAAGAATTAACAATGAATAAATAATAGCAAATTTAATGTGGATAGGGGACATTGTAAACTCTTAGGGGAAACTAACATTTCATTACAAGTAAAAAAATGCATTCATAACCACAAATGCAATGTTATCACTCGGCACCTGCATAGGAATCCTTATAGCATTAAACTGCAAAATTATAATTTCACAGCCAAACAACAAATGCAACATAATTTTAATGGGTAATGCTGAACTTTTCATAGACCACCAAAATATCACAACCCACAATGTGATAATAATTGTTAAAACTGTGCATATTTACATGTTTTCAACAATACTGAATATTAGGCTTTCCAGTATTTTAATGGAATGGATGGATATTTTATTTATGCATCAATTTCAATAATATATTTGAAAGTGGATACTTTGATTATTTATTAGTAATTCATATTTATTTTATGGATATAATTTGTTCATTTTTGCTTTGAGTTGTATGGAAGTACATTGCTTTTGTTAAGTTATTTATTTCAATGCACAGTGGCCATATATTACAGCATAGAAATTCCTCACAGGGTTCCTATGCTGTAAATATTCACAGGAGCAAATTATGACATATTGTCTCACAGGAGACAGTTGGTGAGTTCAAACTGCTACCCTTTCAGTTCACAGCTGAACACTTAATCATTATGCCCAGAGACTCTTGTTTGTAAATGTACCCTGTTCATAAATATATTTATGTTAATATTTTATTTAACAAACATTATAAAGAGTCTTATTCTTTGTATCTTTCAGACATTAAGATTTCAATTTTTATTAATCTAGAATTTAATGTTTCATTATTCCGTTTACATTTTGTTATAATTTCTTTTAAATTTTTTAAATAAATATGTATGTAACAGCATTCTTCAAATGTACAATTACATGACATTAATTTGTTCATCATGTTTGCAACTCTCACCACTATCCTTTATCAGGTTTTCCCATCAGTGTCTCCTAAGCAATGAGTTTTCCTTTCTCCCTCTTTCCTACCTGCTCTGCAAACCACTTAGATTTGCTTATTCTTTATATATTATGTGAATGTAGTCACACATTTGTCCTTTAGTGACTTACATATTTCACTTAATATTATATTACCAAGTATATTTAATTATTCTTTACTAAATATTTTAATAAATTAGTGATGAATGTTTTCATCTTGGAGTTGTTATTACTTTAACTTTTTCCTGAAACTTTTTCCATTTATTCTCTTTAGTGTAATTAATCTACTAATTTAAAATTTTTGTATGGTCTTTGATAAAGCTGAAGGACTTGCATTTCTTATAAAGTCCTATAAGACCCAAAACCCACTGCCATTGAGTCACTTCTGACTCATAGGGTCGTGATGCATGGTTTCTGAAGCTGTAAATTGCTACCTAAGCTGCCTCATTTTCTCTCACAGTGGGCTGTTGGGTTTGAACTGCTGACCTGCGGTTAACAGTCCAACACACATACCTGACAGCATCACCAGGCCTATCAGCTCAGCTATGTTAATGGTACTAGTCTGGATTTCAGACTTTAGGACCACTTCTAAAAATATAATTCCACCTAAAAATAATGAGCGTCTTACCATCAGAATCTGGGAGGAGCAAATATATTATTGGAAATAAATGATCTTAATAAGGGATATTAGTGTCTTTTTCACTAACACCAATGAAAACAGAGCTCCGAGTAGTGCAAAAGGTTAAGTGCTAAGCTGTTAACTGAAGATGCGTAGATGGGAAGGAACACTTGGCAATCAGTACAAAAAATCAGGCATAAAAACTGAATGGAACACAATTTTATTCTGATGAAATTGGGTTGTAATTAGTTAAATCTGACACCACTTGAGAGCAATGGGCCTATATTTTAATATAATAGTAAAGCTCTTAATATTCTGTTAGTTTTATGTAGGTTGCTAGTAGATTTCCACTTATATTAACTCATCTTCCTGTTCTCCTTAGTGTAATAATATATTGCTTTTCTTTATTAAACACAATTTTTGTCGTGTGACATAGATTAATAGTTTTTTTAGTTTTTGAAAGGATTTTTTGCTGTGAATATGGAGTTGTATCGCATTCCTATGAAATAATATGGTACATCATTATTTTTCATCAATATTTTAAGATAGTGAGTAGGTTTTAAAATGTGAGACAGTCTTGCAAGACTGGAAGCAAAATTAATTGATCATGAAGTTTTCTTGTTAATCTAGAATCTAATTCATGCTTTACTCCTTTAATAAAAATTTATGGGGTTATTACTTTTAAATTTTTCTTAGTTTTCCATTTATTCTTAAATTTTATGTTTCAGTGCTGCAATAGTACCCTAATGCAAAATAGGATGCTATTCTGCCACAATTTTTAATATGTGTGATCACAAGCCCTCTAGATAATGGAAGATTCCATTTTCTCTGTGAGAAGTTGTGTTGACTCCCATTGTTGCTATGGGGCAAACTGCAATGAGTCAGATGTTACCTGCTCCTGCAGTGAATTGCCATCACAAGGAACATCAACTTTTGAATTATGCACAACTGTCACTTTTAGAAAGAAGACAACAGGAATGCTCTTTGGAAGCAAGGATAGGGAGACTTGGTCATGGATGTTTTGGCCATACGGAGAGACCCAGTCACTAGAAAAGGATCTCATACCTGATATAGCAAGAGCGCTATGAAAATGATGGTAATCCTTCAGGAGATTAGTGGACACAATAGCCACAAGAATAGGTTGAAGCATACTGATGATCATCAAGATGGGCACGGCACTGGGAAATGCTCTGCTATCAAGAAGATCACCATGAGCTTGAGCCAGCTAGACAACAGATGGAGAACTTTGGCTCTGCTCAGACACCAAGAGAGACAGAGACAGAGAGAGAGGAAAGGAAGGTATCTACGCTATCACCCTGGATATAAGCAAATAGATTCCAGGAAAGAAATCTCAAAATATCTCCAGAGATCACCTTTAATTCCCACGTTTTATTTGTTATCAATTTTCTTTAAACTAGGTACCACATTCTTTGCTTAGAAATTTCTGAGCTCACAGAAACATGGGGTTTTCTAATTTCAGAACACACACACAATTCAGTTTAAGAAGTCTGTATTTTACTATATTCCCAGACCTAAAACCTCCTGTTTGCTATTGGCTCATGACTCAATACGCTATGCACTCAAGCGATAGCCCTTGAGTCCATTCTGACTCAAAGTGAACCTACATAAGGCTTCCACGGCTGTAAATCTTTATGGGAGAAAATCATCTCAACTTTCTTCAGGGGAGGGGCGAGTGGGTTTGAACTGCTGTCTTTGCGCTGGGGAGCCAGTGTGCCACCAGTACTCCTATACTCACACGTCAGTTTGGTTTATTTATTCTGGTTTGGGTGGTCTTCAACAAATGCAGTTACAGTTCCATTTGCAAATAACATTTTCCAATATTGATATTTTTGTTGATATCACAGTTCACCTGTCTTCTTAACTGTTTTGTGTCTTAGTTCATCCTTTTGTTTTTCTCACTCACACCTGTTAGAATTCATCCTAATTTACACATTTACTTTTGTTTTTTACACTCACACATTAGAATTCATCCTAATTTACATTTTACTTTTAGGTGAAACCACCCTAATAAATATAATTTTGGTAAAAGTCTCTCTTCTTTTTAATCTTCTACTGAAATATGTTCATATATTTTCATGAAAATCAAAATACGGAGTTAAATTATAGTTCCTCTCATGCTTAATACACTGAAATCTTCCTGAATAAATTATTCCTTTAAATATAATTACATCTAAATATATATATATAAATATAATTACATTTATCAAAAATACTTAGGTCATTCTTAGAGGTCAATTCAGACTTTGTTTTGTTTTCGAGGCATGATAACATTTGTAAGATGATGCAAAACAAGAGGAGCTCTGATGGTTTATTAGGGGAAGATTGAACTACTAAATTCAGTTGTTCAAATCCACCAGCTGATCCAAGGGGGAAAGATGAGTTTGCCTGCTCTCTTAAAGACTTAGTTTCAGAAATCCTAAGGAGAAGTTCTGGTATGTTCTAGATGGACTCTATAAGTTGGAATTGACTTGATAACAGTGGGTTTAATACAAGGGCATGATACTCATTTATTTCTTTAATTGGTATGTGTTTTCTTCAAATAAATCAGAATTGATTGTTGTTTTGTTAGGTGCCATTGAGTCGGATCTGGTCCATAGTGGACCTATGCACAGAAACAACAACAAAAACACTGCATGATCCTTCCCCATTGCAATTGTTCCTAGGCCTGAGCCCATTGTTGCAGCGATATTATTAATCCAACGGACATCCTCTTTTTCACTACCCATCCATTATACCAAGCATGATGTCCTTCTCCAGGAAAATAAGAACAGCGAATAAATATTAGAGTCACGTTTCATGCAATAGTGTGGAGAAGAGCATACCTTAGTATCAACATTTGTATGGTTTCAGTATAATGTAACTGGGTTAATGTCAGAGTAAGTGTGGTTGGTGGAGCAGGTGTTCTTCTTTATTTTATTGGAAGCCTGTATTGTGGGTGGTACTGTTCTATCCAAATGCTGAGCTTGGAGTTTTGTAAAACATGTTCAGTGTTTGTTGCATGGAATTACATCACAGGATTGGCATAGGTGTCCAGCTAGTTGCTCAGTATTTAATATTCGGCTGTGTTAGAACATTGTGAATACTTAATTCCTCTAGCTCAAGGATTTGCTTTATATAGGAATTATAGAATTTCAGTGAACAAATCAAGTATTCTAAACTTAAGGAAATACCACTTCCAATTTAATATTTGACTGTTTCCCTTCCACCCTGTGGAAGACTAGAGAGGTAGCCCGGGCAGACTAGAGAAACAAATTCAGGGAGACTCAGATGTGTATAAGAAAGAGTTTTACATACAAGAGCAGTTGAATATTGAGAAAATATGCCATCCCAGTCCAGATCACGTCCATAAGTCTGATAATAGCCCATATGTCTAATATTACTCTATAAAGTCCTCTTCAGACTCGTGAAACACATGAAATGACAACAAATTCAGGAAGACCACAGGCCAGTAGCTGGAAAGTCTTGTGGATCCAGTGACAATGCAAGCATGTCAATGCTGGCAGGTTCTCTACGTGACCCCTCAAACTCCAGGGCTCTACTGTAACTTCATGTGCCTTGTCAGCTGGAATGTAACCCTGGGAGTTAACAGGTGTCCACCTCCAGTAAGCCATTGAGATCCTCAGTACCTCCAAATATGGTATAAAGCTGCAATCTGATTGATAGGCTAGACTCCACCCCTGTACTCTTTAGTCTCAAATTGACAACAGATTACGTATGTACCCCATACCCATTCTATAATTTTTCTTTATTCTCACTTTTACAGATTTCTATTCTATTTTAAATATTCTATGCATTCTAATTCTAGATCTGTGTTCACCTTGGCCATATTCTGCTTTACTGTCTTCTCACTTCATGGAGGAGTGTTTCTCTTCAATTTATGTTAAATATGACTTCAGCACTTTTCAAACATATCTCCTTATTAGATTATTTTAATTAATTTTGTAGATACCTACAGAGATCAGATGAGAATTTAACAACCAGTTTAGGGTTAAAAAACTAGTTATTGAAACGGAGTGGGTATTTTATCATCATCTAATCACAGTTTCAACATATTCAAAATGGAAATAAAAAGACTGACCTTGAGAGTATTTTAAAGGCTTTTGTAAACACTAGAAGACTGTTAGAAACCCATGTGCATTACTTAGACTTAAATCCAACCCCGGACATTTCAACTATTTGAACATCAGTGAAATTCCTAATTGTCTTTATTTTGGCTTCAGAAGATCTCATCCAAACTAGTATTCTTGGTTCCCATACGTGGTACTTGGATTCCTTTTGGAGATTTGATTGCCTTAGAAATGAACACAGTCAGAAGAAAACGCTGGTGTCGGATACCGTGGGACCTTGAGGTAATACCAGTCACTACAGGGCTTTTCTTAAAAAAAAAATAACAGTTTTAGAAGAAGAAAGCTTTCACATTGTCCTTGGAGGGAAAGTTTACTCAAGTACCTGCATACCAATTACACAAGCTTTCCAATGTCACTTTGTTCCCAAGAAAACAGAGTACACTTACATCTAAGCAGTCTTTAGCTAAAAGGCGTTAGCAACTTGGAAATCATGACTAAGATAGTAATGTATTAAAGTGTTCCTCACTGTCATTAACACAGACTCCTTGTTTGTGAAGTCTGTTGAAATCTCGAGGTTCACTTTTTTATATGCCAACTTGATTTCTTGGGTAGAGATGAAGGAAAGAGGGAAGAATCAGATTTAAGGAAACAGACTCGAGTCGTATCCTGAACCTGTCACATGTTTGCTGCCTCTGCTCTCACACTTGGTCCTATTTACTGATGTTGCATTCATAGGAACGCTGAGTGAAATGAATTCACTCTCGGTGTCCTTTAAAGGCCGCCTTTGGAAGTCGCCCTGCCTTGTGTTTGGGAACTGTATAATTTAATTAAGAACACACAGCCTACTTAGATAACTGATTCAGGTGCTTTCTCAGAAAATATGACCCAGGAGAGACACAATCATTTTGCAGTGCCTTTATGTGATTTATATGAAACTCAATCACTTTGGAGATTCAGTTCTTTAGCAAAATACCTCTTCCTGTTTTTGAGGGAAAAAAATGGCATACAAAGTCATATAAAAAAGACTCTAAGGCTGTTGAACATCAGATAGCTCTTACAAAACAACATTTTAATGAATTAAGTGTAAATGAATCCGAAACATGTGGATCAAATTTCCCTTCAAATACCCAAGGGCTTAAGAATTTAAAAAAAATAAAAGAACTTGTTGGCAAAGGATCTTGTGCATTTTATTGAACTCAAACTTTGGATAAAAAAGAGGGAGGAAAGGGCATCTTGATTTGGTTGAATGAAAAAAAAACACAGCTCTAGTGTTTATTAATTTTTTAATTCCACAAAAGTAAAATTGAAAATATAGTTTTGTTCATTTATTTAGACCATTTTAAAGTAAAATAACATTTATTACTATTATTAAACAGAACCCAGTAGTAGCCAATGTTACTACAAGAGAAGTTACAGCCAAAGGAAGAATTAAAAACTACAGTTCAAGTAGAGTTCAGTAGAGCTGAGCAAAAGAAAACATGGTGATCACTCAAGCCTCTAACCAAGAAGATTCTAAATCCAAAGGAGTAATACCCTCGTTTTCTAACCACCGAACAAAAGGCTAGAAAAATAGTCATGGAAGGGCCGAGCTCTGAAGATAAGAGATACTGAAATAAGTAGGAAAGTTTTTGTACTGTGAAGGATGAATTGAACTGAAAGAGGTTACAAAGATATATAAACATTAAGTGGCAGCAAAGCATGGGCATTCAATTATTTCAGATGCAGAAAGTGCTCAACAAAGAGAAAGTATTCTGAATACAAATATTAATACGATGAAAGTGCGGGTTACTGCCAGTGGTCACACAGTGCCAACAAACTGCTGAGGTTTATGCAACTCTGAATGAACACAAAGTGTGTGTGGATTATTTGCAGGACTGGACTTATATAATATCCAAGATCTTAATATAATGGAAAGTTTGAGTTGCTCGATCATAATAGGCTTAGACTCTCAATAAAGGAAAAATCTGTAATTTGAAGAAAAAATTAAAATGTCACATGAAGAAAAATCTGTCAATGAGTGGATTCTGACTCATGGTGATTTTATAGAGTGCTTCCATGTAATACTGCTTGAAAAGCCTTATCTTACTTCCTTTGGCTTCTCTCTTTCCATGAGGCAAAAGTAAGACAGGCCTCCACCTTCCATCCTTCCTTACCATATTATGATACTAGTATTCTTCCTACAACACTCTGCTTTTCTGATGGGTTTTAAAACCAGTGGTCACAAAGAACTCACAGACAGGAGAATTCTGGGGGGTTTGAGGGAAGTTAACCAGTTACACATGTCAGGCTCAGTAAACAGTTACGATGCAGTCACTGCTACTTAGCAGCTCCTCTTTTCAGCCACAGCAAAGTCTCTCTCTGGCCCTCAGCCTCTAGGCCTTAACGTCTCTCATCGGTCTGCTTCACAGTCTCTTATGGGCTCCTCTGTTCCATCTTCTGGTCACTGGGCCTTGGTCTCTCATCTTGGCCTGGCTCCTTTGCTCTGTGCCATGGTCTCTGTACCTCTAGCCTCTGGACTTGATCTCTTACACTTCAGACAGTGACCTAAAATGTATCCCACTGGTGGCTCTTCTGATGGTCTTGGCATTTCTCTGTGTGCCCCTGCTTCTAATGTAACTGCTACACACTGAGGAATGGCTTTGGTTTGGATGAGTCTTTGTCGTTTAGCAGACCATACTCCCAAGGAAACAAATGGATGTGGCTTCGTTCACACTCTCTGAACTGTCCACTCTCCGGTGGAGACTTCATGCCACCTTGATCCTATCCATTACCATAGCAGAGAACTCCCTCCAAAATGGGATGATAGCCACAGGCTTAGAGTCAGAATTAATAATACATCATATAAAGGGTTATGGATAAAAAGCACATATGGATGGACTAGATCTCAGTTGATGAGGATGTACTTTTTTTTTTTACAATATTAAATAACATCACTTTATTCTCATGAAGTGGCTGGTAGGTCTGAGTAGTCAACTTTGAGTAGTGCAAAGTTTACCTGGTAATCTCACCCAGAATCTTTAAGATGACACTGGTAAAGGAAAAGTGGTTGGGGTTACCATTTTAAAATGGAAATTTACATTTTTCTTGTAGATGTCCTAAGGCAACTGAGCTGAATGTTTGGTTTGCTTTTAGCATATTTTTCAATAACTCAACAACAGACAGTGCGTAGGTGAAGTTTTTCTTCTAAAAGTCTATTCATGACTTTTTTTTCTTTCTTCCTGAGATATGCTACCAATTGATGTCACTGGGTTACATATTGATGCTATCTAATATGAACATATTATTCAGAATCTATAGAAATATTTTTAAAGTTAATCTACTGAAGAGTATTTGTTTATATAAGTAAAGATTTCAGGTAAATGCTTATCTAGCATTACAAATGTTAAAAATGAAGATTCTGGTTGGGTTGGGTGTATCTTGAATGGGGAGGCAACTTCTCAGCCAGAAGTCAATCCAGTGCAGAAACCAGTATCTCCCAAGTTAACCTGGCTATGAGTCATACCCAAGTGTCAGAATGGTTGGATTTGAATGAGGTCAGGTCTGGTCTCCTGCCTCTCATTAGAGGTTACCTCCTCCACGGTGCTCCAAAACTCAAACCAAAACTCATTGCCATTTAGTTGATGTCAACTCTTAGGGAGCCAATAGGAAAAATAAGAACTGCCCCTATTAATTTCTGAGACTACAATTCTTTATTGTCATTGTTAAGTGCTATTGAGTTGACCCTTCCAGTATTGCCACTCACACCACTGGTACTGAAGGGATCATCCACACTGGATTCCCTATGTTTCCAGTTCCTATCTGTACCAGTGTACATTCTCTGGTCCAGCCAGATTTGTAAGGTAGAACTGGGATCATGTTAGTTGGTGGGGGGAAGCATTTAATAACTAGAGGAAATTTGTATGTTTCATCGGTGCTACACTGCATTCTCATTGTCTCGTTTCCTCCCCAAGACCCTTCTGTAAAGGGATGCCCAGTGGCCTACAAATGGGCTTTGTGTCTCCCCTCATTCACAATGATATGATTTTTTGTTCTGATGATGCCTGATACCTGATCCCTTTGACAGCTCATGATCACACAGGCTGGTATGGTTCATCCATGTGGGCTTTGTTGCTTCTGAGCTAGATGGTCGCTTATCAATGTCCAACTTTCACAAGCATATGAGACAAAGGAAATTACCAGGCATGGGCAGGGGTACCTTGGTCCTTAAAGTAATACCCTTGCTTTTTTGCTGACATGTCTTTTCATCTCTTCACTACTGCTTCCATGAATTTTGAGTGTAGATCCAAGCATGACAAAATCCTGGAAAACTTCAGCCTCTGCACTTTTATCATAATGTTACCTAGTGGTCCAGTTGTGAGGATTTGGGTCTTCTTTACATTGAGTTATAATACTGAAGGTTGTGGTACTTAATTTTTATCAGCCAGGGTTCAAGTCATCCTCATTTTCAGCAAGCAAATTATTATTATTATCTGAAAATCACAGGTTGTTACTAAGCATTCTCCAAACTTGATTCCACATTATTTTTTAAACATTTTATTAGGGACTCACACAACTCTTATCACAATCCATACATATATCAATTGTATAAAGCACATCTGTACATACTTTGCCCTAATCATTTTCAAAGCATTTGCTCTCCACTTAAGCCCTTTGCATCAAGTCCTCTTTTTCCCCTCCCTCTCCACTACACCCTCCCTCATGAGTCCTTGAAAATTTATAAATTATTATTTTGTCATATCTTGCCCTATCTGGCGTCTCCCTTCACCCCCTTTCCTGTTGTCCATCCCCCAGGGAGGAGGTCACATGTAGATCTTTGTAATCAGTTTCCTCTTTCCAACCCGCTCACCCTCTACCCTCCCAGTATCACACCTCACAGCCCTGGTCCTGAAGGTATCATCCACCCTGGATTCCCTGTGCCTCCAGCTCCTATCTGCACCAGTGTACAACCTCTGCTCTATCCAGACTTACAAGGTAGAATTCAGATCATGGTAGTGGATGGGGAGGGAGCCTTTAGGAACTGGAGGAAAGCTGTATTCTTCGTTGGTGCTACATCGCACACTGACTGACTCATCTCCTCCTCTAGATCCCTCTGTGAGGGGATCTCCAGTGACCAACAAATGTGCTTTGGGTCTCCACTCTGCACTTCACCCTTCATCCACTATGGTAAGATTTTTTTTTTATGATGCCCTATACCTGATCCTTTCAACACCTCATGATCACACAGGCTGGTGTACTTCTTCCATGTGGGCTTTGTTGTTTCTGAGCTAGATGGCCGCTTGTTTACCTTCAAGCCTTTAAGACCCCAGACACTATTTCTTTTGATAGCAGGGCACCATCAGCTTTCTTCGTCACATTTGCTTATGCACCCGTTTGTCCTCGGCGATAGTATCATGGAGGTGTACACCCAATGATATGATTTTTGTTCTTTGATGCCTGATAACTGATCCCTTCGGGACCACATGATCACACAGGCTGGTATGTTCTTCCATGTGGGCTTTGTTGCTTCTGAGCTAGATGGCCGCTTGTTTATCTTCAAGCCTTTAAGATCCCAGACACTATCTCTTTTGATAGCTGGGCATCATCAGCTTTCTTCACCACATTTGCTTGTTCACCCGCTTTGTCTTCAGCGGTTGTGTCAGGATGATGAGCATCATAGAATTCCAATTTAATAGAAGAAAGTATTCATGCATTGAGGGAGTGCTTGAGTAGAGGCTCAAGACAGAGGGAAACAAAGCAACAGTATACAACAAAACAACAACAAACCACTGACAAAGAACAATACAAAACACATCAAGAAAGAAAATCTTGTAGTTAGTTCAAGGATCGTTTGTTGGCCTTTAGGAGTGTTTTCCAGTCCAGTCTGTTGGGGCACCACTCCCAGGCCCCAAAGTCCACTTTCAGCATTCCCTGGGGACCTTGCCTCTCCATTCCCTTGCTGTTCCGCTGAACTCCCCCAGTGCTTTGCCTCTGTGTGGTGGGATCAGGTCGAGTGCAATTCCCACACTGTGTCTCCAGTGCTGTCCCCTGTAGCGCTATGGGTCAGTGAGGAGCATCATGTCTCATAGTGGGGCCAGTCTTGTCCTCCTCTCTGTAGACTGGCTGCTCTAATCAGGAACATATAAGCCAGCTTCTCTGATTATTTGCCCACCATACAGATTTAATAAGTATGGAGAGAGCATAAATTCCATCCACACACCTTTCCTTATTTTAAATCATGCATTATTTATTTGTTCTTTTCAGACAACTGCCTGTTGATTCAGGTACAAGTTCCCCAGGAGCACAATGAGGTGTTCTGGAATTCCAAATTTTCTCAGTGTCACCCAGAGCTTGTTATAATTCACATCATGTAATGCCTTGGCATAATCAATAAAATACAAGTAAATATATTTCTGGCATTCTCTGCTTTCAGCCAAGGCCCATTTTACAACAATAATGGTATCCTTTGTGTCATCTCCTCTTCTGAATCCAGCCTGAACTACTGACAGTTCTCAATGGTTTTATACAACGAATGGTGAATGATCTTCAGCAAAGTTTTACTTACATGTGTTATAAATGATAATATTCTCTAATCAGAGCATTCTGTTGAGTCACCTTTCTTTGGAATGGTCACAGATATGGACCTCATCCAAGTCAAATAGTTTTCTGCTTAATTTCCTGGCATAGATGAGTGAGTGCTTTCATTGCTTCCTGAGCTTGATGAACTATTTCATTTGGTTCACGAGCTTGCTGAAACATTGCATCAGCTCTAGGAAACTTATTTTTGCTAATGATTTCAGTGCAGCTTGGTTTTCTTCCTTCAATGGTACAATGTCAACTAGGGTGTATGTATAGGGTCCCTTGACCTTGGTTTGGGTGATGGAGGGAGTTGGGTATACACAGGGTAAATGAACTCCATGTGGGCACTGTTTGAGTTGGGTTGTAAACGGCATGACATGAAACAATAGAATACTGACTAGTCCTTTCTGGTACAGTGATCTTGTGTATCCTTCCCATCTTCTCTTGATGCTTCCTGGATCATTCAATGTCTTGGCCATAGAATCTTTCGATGTTGCAAGTCAAGGCTTGACATTTTCTTGGGTTCTTTAACTTTCATATATATTGAATGTGTCCTTCTTTTTTGGTTTTCCAAGTTTAGGCCTTTGAATATATCATTATAATAGTTTGTTTTTCTTTGTCTTCCAAGGCTGACTTTTGAAATTTTCTATTTAGCCCATGGATTTCATCCTTTCTTGCATTTGCTTTAGCTACTCTACTAAGAAGAGCAAGTTTCGGAGTTCATTTTGATATACACTTTGATATTTTCTTTCCTGTTTTTCTAATGATTTTCAGTTTCTTCATAAATTATGTTCCTGATGTCTTCCCATCAAGTGTTCTGTCATTAGTGCTCTAAGTGTCAAATCTGATTTTATAATTTCCTTTGGGACAATGAATGCCACCGAATTCCTTTGGATAGTGTTATTCCTGGCATAGTAAATCATAATATTTTCAGATTCAAAATTGCCAATTTAATGTCAACTCATTAGTGCCAAGGATATAGACCTTATGAGTTTCATTTCATTTTTTATGACTTCCAATTTTCATATATTCATATTTCTCACATTCCACTAGCAGATTTTTAAAAACTTATAAAAAGAAGTCCTGGTGGTGTGATGGATTACAAATTTGGCTGCTCATCTGTAGGGTCAACAGGTCAAATCTATGAGCACCTCCTTGGGAGAAAGATGACAATGCTTTCTACTCCCACAAATAATTGCAGCCTCAAAAATCAAGAGGTAGTTCTGACATGTTTCATAAAATTGCTATGAGTTAGAATTGACTCAATGGCAGTAGGGTTAGTGTTTGAGTTTGTATAACCTCAAAGATCCTTTATAATGTGTAGGTTAGGGATTGATTTGCTACATGTTAGGCTTACCATTCAAATCATTATCCATTCCATGGTGAAAATATAAAGCTCTCTGCTTTAGTAAAACATTTGCTACATTTATTCTCAGCAACTCTGTATAGTGTTTCTGTGAATAGAATTCTCTTGATAGAAGTGGATATGCATAAACTCAAATTAACATTAATTATTTAATAAGTCTAACAACTCATTAATGACCCAAGCAGATATTTCAAATGTGTTTTTTATCTCGTTTCTGTTCTACTTAATTTTTAACTTAATTACATTGCAGATGCAGAACCCTTTATAATCCCAATGATTTAGACAAGATTAACAATTGCAGTTATTGTTATGAGTGCTATTGACTATATTATGACATGTCACAACCCTATGTACAACAGAACTAAACACTGTACAGTCCTGTGCCATCCTCATGTTTATTCTAATATTTGATCACATTGTTGCAGCTACTGTGTCAATCTATCTCATCGATGGTCCTCATCTTTTTCCATGCCACTCAACTTTACCAAGCATGGTGTCCTTTCCCAGCAAGTCTCCACTAACAACACTTTCAAAGCATGTGAGACAATTTCTCATCACCTTTGCCTCTAAGGATAGTCTGGCTTTACTTATTTCAAAATAGTTCTGCTTATTCTTTTAGCAGTCCATGGTACTTTTTTTTTGTACTTTCAATATTTTTTGCCAACACCATAATCCAAACCTATTGATTCTTCTTCAGTCTTCTTTATTCAAGAACCAATGTTCACATGCATATGAGGCAATTGAAAGTACCAGGATGTAGTCCTCAATGTAATGCTTTTGGTTTTCAACACTTTAAAGAAGTCTTGTTCAGGGATTTACCCAATGCAATGATTCATTTAATCTCTTGACAACTGCATCCCTGAGCATTGATTATATATACAAGTAAGATGAAATCCTTGTCAATTTCAACCATTTCTCCATTTATCAGGATGTTTCTTATTGGTCCAACTGTGAGGAGTTTGATCTTCTTTACATTGAGTTGTAACCCAGACCGAAAGCTGCAAGCCTTGACCTTCATCAGCAGTGCTTCCAATCTTCTTCACTTTCAGCAAGCTAGCTGTGTCATCTGCCTATTTTAGGTTGTTAATAACATTTCCTCCGATCCTTTTTCATCTAAGGGTGCCATCAATTAGTTTTGATTCCTCCCCAGAAAGATAAGCTTAAATGCTTGAATGGTGTCTGTGCAAATGATTTTCTTTGAAGATAAGTAATTTGAAGCTATTATCAATTATATACTCCTTCTAGTCTGTCCTAATTCAACCTGAGGAGAATAAACACATAGTCAGAGGAAGGATGCCCATTTGAAGGTATCTCTACAAACCCCAGAATGAATACTTGAAATGACCAATGCTGAAAGACAAGAATACATTTCTCTCTGGAGCCTCAGAGACAACATGCCCAATTGGCATATTGATTTAGCCTTCTTAACTCTGAGAAAATAAATTTCATTTTTTATAAACACCTCACTTTGTGGTATATTGTAATAGCAGCCCTAGAAAATGAACCCAGCATGTGCTCAAGCACACGATCACATACACATATGAATGTGTGCATATGCATGTGGTGTGGAGTGGCTGTGTACTGGCACACTGGGAGGAATGGCAACAACAAACCAAACAAACCAAAATGAATTTATTTTGGAGGAGATATTCCATGCTTGTACAATTTTCATTATCTTTATTTAAAATTCCCTTCTGAAAAAAATTAAATCCATTAATATACTGGGAGGGTAACCGAATTATATGCAAACTGTTCATACTTTTTGTCAATAATTAGGGACAGCTCAGCTGCAAAACGTAGTTCATCCTACTGGGCGGTTAAGCATTTTCTCCTTGAGAACACCTGCTAGTAGCATGGATTGAAGTTCTTTGTGCTGCTTTTTCCTCTTTTTGGATGTACTTTCACCCAGCTGTTGATCATTAGAAAAACAAAGTAAATCCCTCCATGGACTCAGGCCTCTGGAAAAAGTCAAGAGATCATAAAGCCAAAGAACATTGTAAGTCTTTTTGTTTGAAACCAAGAGGCCCACTGCATAATATTCCCCTTTTCCTTCAAAACCACAGGAATGGATTAATATCAAAACCACAAGAGACCTTTGTGTATAAATAGGAGAGTGAAAAGAATAGGAATTTATGATTTTTTATTAGGTGGCAATCTATGATGGATGACCTTATATTTTCTGAAAAAATTAAAGCCTCATGAATTTGAATCACAGCATTATAAATATATCAGCCATATAAGATTAATAATATAGGTACTGAGAACTGAATCATTTCCAAGAACTTTGTAGGTACATGATGCTGCTCAGATGATCTAGAAATAGAAGGTTTGTAACAGAGTAAACAAAAGCAAAAATTCAAAGGAATGCATAATTCTAGTGCTATATAATCTGCTGTTATTGATTCATTTCAAAACCCAGGGAAAGTTCATGTGTGTTAGGGTAGGGTTTTGCTCCAAAGAGTTTTCAAAGACAGAGTTCCCAGGATCATAAAACCAGACCTTTCAGTCAAGACAACTCTGGGTGAACACCAAGATTCAAAATTTTAATTAACTATCTATACCACCCCGGACGCCATCACTACATTGTTGCTGCTGATTTTGTTTAATTACATGGAATTCTGTGCACAATATAATGAAGTACTGTCTGGTCCTGCACCATCTTCACAACCGTAAGTTTTTTCTGTTTGAGGTCATTGCTTTAGCTACTGTAAGTCCATTAGATTGATTATCTACATTTATTTTCTTTTTTACCCTCTACCAAACTTAGTAGCTTTGCCCAAAGATTAGTCTTCCTGAAGATGTGCCCTACGTACAAAAGCTGAGCCCTTTCAATTCCTCTACTCAAGGAACACGTTGGTTGGATCTGTCCAAAGGCAGTTTGCACTTACCAGCTGCTCTGCTGACAAAAGATGAGATTTTCTGCGCCTGAAATTATTTACAATTTTGGGTACCTGGCCTATAATGTCTTTATGAACTGGAATTGACTTAATAGTGAAATCATATTGGTTTGTGTAGATGTGTATAGATATTGAATAAAAATAATTATCAAAAAATTAAATAGCTGACTAATGACTTTTTTTGACTAATGACTTTTGATTATAGAAATATGAGCATTTCTTGTGTTCTAGATAATTTTAAATAATATAATTCAATATGAATTTAATAATTTTTCATTCTGTCAATAATTTATTTCCTTTGTTTCCAAAAAGAGTTATTGGATCATATAATTTATGCAAATAATTTTGCTAGATGCAATGAATGCTGACATGAGAAAAAGAACAAAACATGGAAGGTATGGGTCAAGCTAATACTTTCCAGAAGTATCAAACTCAAGGTCTTATTTCCATCTAATTCTCAGAATTCATTTACCTTCTACCTGAATTCTCCAACTTCGACCATTTAAAGTTTCCAAAATAAGCACTGTCATTTAAAAAAATGCTTGCCTCATGCTTTCCAAACTGTCCAATTCTGGTTATTCTTCAAAACATTATCACACTAGTCAGGAGATTCAGTTTGACTTAGGGTGCTGGGAAATTGAGATAACAATGAAGACTACACACAGTAAAGTCCCCATCCACCGCCATGGAGTAGATTCCATCTCAAAGCAACCCTGTATGGTGTTTCTTAGAGTGCACATCTCTATGGAAGCAGAAGGTATCATCTACCTCCTGTGGAACAGCTGGTGGGTTTGGACTGCCACCCCAAAATGCAATTGACAACCTAACACTTAACCCACAAAGCTAATGCTGGTATGGCATGCTATGGGGGTTGATACTTTTTGAAAAATTGAGGAAAATAGGATATTTTTGACAAAAGATATTTTAAACCTGGGTGACAGAATGACCAAGCCATGACTGAGTCAACATAAAAATACAAACCCCTTGAACTTGCTGTGGTTGAAACCTGTGGAAGGCAAAGCCTGTCAGAGAAAGAAAACACATCTTTATCACTAAAGCAAGCCATAGGAAAAGTGCTCTTCTATCCGAGGAGGGAAACTTACAAAACTAAGCAAAACATAGAGATCCAGGGACTAGCTATCTCTTTATTATTTATTTCCTCTTTCTCTCTATCCTCCCTCTTTACCATCACAGCCAACCTTAGTGAACTCAGTTGTTGTTTTTTCCCCTTTATTCTTTTTCTTTCTTTCCTCTTTCTGTCTTTGTGCTCTTTGCTTCTCTATCTGCTTGTGTGATTCTTTCTACTTCCTCTTCTTCATATCACATGCCACTGTTGGTTCCTAGACCCCTACACTCGGCCTAGGGAAACCTTGTCCTCCAGTGGGCAGCCAGACACTTAAGACAGTGCTGCACAAAGGATGAGTCAGAGCTACACACAGCATAAGAGAGGTAGGTAGGTAAAATCCAACACAAAAGTTATAAGATGATATCACAGAGTCCACAGATGGATTTAATAACACTGAATATTGATGGCCTAAACTTAGACATTAAAAGGTAGACGCTAACAGACTGGCTCAGGAAACATAACCCATCCATCTGCTGCCTCCAGGAGACTCATCTGAAGCTTACAGACAAAAACAGGTTGAGAATTAAAGGCTAGAGAAAAATACACCAAGAAAATGGTAATGATAAAATAAAGGAGGGGTAGCGATCTTAATATCTGACCAAATTGACCTCAAGATACAGGCCATAACAAGAGACAAGGAGGGGCACTACATAATGCTTAAGGGAACAATAGACCAAGAACAAGTAAGCATAATAAACATATATGCACCTAATGAGAGACCTATGAAATTCATAAATCAAATACTCCAAAAGATGAAAAAAGAGAACACAGGCTCAACAATTATAGTTGGTGACTTTAATACACCACTCTCTGAAAAAGACAGATCATTGGGAAAGAAATTCAACAAGGAGGCTACAGATCTAAATAGCACAATCAGATGACTAGAAACGATACATATTTTCAGAGCTTTCCACCCACATGCAAGAAATTTACATTCTTTTCAATCCCACATGGCACATATTCAAAAATAGAACACATGCTGGGACACAAGTCGAACTTCAGTAAATTCAATCACATAGAGGTTATACAGACATCTCTCTCTGAGCATTGTGTCATAACGCTGGAAATTAACAGAAGGGCAGTGAAGAAAACAAGGGCAAACAATTGGAGGATGAACATTTTCCCATTGCAAAAGGAGTAGGTATTGACCCAGATCAGAGATGAAATCAGGAAGTTTCCAGAAACAAATGAGAAAGAAAATACGAGGTACTAAAATCTGTGGGTTACAGCAAAGGCATTTATCAGAGGAAGGCTATTAGCAATGAATGCACACATTAAAAAAGAAGAGAGACTCATGGATGATATGCTGACACAAAACTTACACCAATTAGAGCAGAGTCAACAGAACAACCCTACTAATACAAGAGGATAGATATAATAAAAATCAGAGTGGAGATACAGGAGAGGGAAATGAAGAAAACTGTGGAAAAAATTAATGCCACTAAATATTGATTCTTTGAAAGAATTAACAGAACTGATAGACCTCTGGCAGACCTAACCAGAGAAAGGAAGGAACAAATGACATTATTAAGGATGAGAGATGAATCAGGGGGCATTACAATGGACCCTAATGAGAGCAAAAGGATAATTACACAGTACTATGAAGGTCTATAATCTAACAAATTCAACAGTTTGGAAGACATGGTCAAATATTTGGAGACACAATCCCTCCCTAGACTCTCCCAGATGGATATCAACAACCTCAACAAACCCATAGCAAAGAAAGAATAGACAAGGCAATCAAGTGATTATCAAGAAAGAAAAAAAAAAACCTGGCCAGATGGCTTCACAGGAGAGTTTTAATAAGCATTCAGGGAAAAACTGACACCAATCTATACAAACTCTTCCTTAACATACAAAAAGACGGAAAACACTTTCTATGAAGCTAGTATAACTTTGATACCTAAAGTGTGCAAAGATGCCACAGAAATTTATAAATATAGAACAATATCCCTAAAGAACATTGATGCAAAAATTCTTAACAAAATACTGGGCAACGAAATACAAAAGCATATAAAAAATAATTCACCATGACCAAATGGGATTAATACTAGGGATGTAGGGATGGTTCAACATACGAAAGACCATCAGCATTAATCACCAAATTGGCAGGAAAATGCTAAGAACCACATGATAATAGTAATAGTCACAAAAAAAGCATTCAACAACATCCAACACAAATTCCTGTTTTTCACTTAATAAGATAGGACTAGAAGGAAAATTCTTCAATATTATACAAGCCATATATGAAAAACCAACAGCTAATGTGGTAGTTAATGGAGAAAAGACAAAAATAATTCCACTGAAAAAGTGGACCAGACAAGGATGCCCCTTGTCCCCACTCCTATTTAGCATCGTACTAGAAGTCCTAGCTAACAACAAAAGACAAAGGAAAGATAGTAAAATTATTCAGCTGGGGAAGGAATAGGGAAAATTATCATTATTCGCAGATGATATGGTTCTATATATTGGAGATCCCTTAAACTCCACAAGCAGAGTGTTGGAAGCAACAGAGGAATATAGAAGAGTGGCATGATACAAAATCTACAAACAGAAGTCTATTAGACTGCTTTATACATCAGACAAGATCACAGAAGAGATGATTAAAAAGGCACTACCTTTTACAATAGTCAAACACAAATTTAAATACCTCGGGATATACCTGACTAAAAAGCAAAAGATCGGTATGAGGAAAATATAAAACACTACTTCAAGAAATCAAGAGTGTCTTCAACAAATGGAGTGACTTCAACAAATGGAAGAGTATTCCATGCTCAGGGATTGGCAGACTGAATAGAGTAAAGATGTCAGTTCTGCCCAAGGCACTACATAAGTTCAATGCTATCCCAATATTAATACCACCATCCTTCTTCAAAGAATTTAAAAAACAGATTACCAAATTCATGTGGAGGGGGAAGAAGCCTAGAATTAGGAAAGAACTCCTCAAGAAGAAGGACAAAGTGGGAGGGCTTGCTCTACCTGATTTTAGCATGTACTATATGGCCACAGTAGTCAAAAGAGTGTTGTACTGGCATAATGACAGATATTCAGACCAATGGAAAAGAGCTGAAGACCCAGAAATAAAAATATCAGCATACAGGTAACTGATTTTCAAAAGGGCCCAAAAATTATTAAATGGAAAGCAGATACCATCTTCAATAAATGGTGCTGGAAAAAATGAGTATCTACCTGCAGAAAAATGAAGCAATAACTTTACCTCACTCCATGCACAAGTATAAACTCAAGGTGGATCACAGACCTTGAGATAAAACCCCAAACAATTAGGGCTATTAATGAGGGAATTGGGACAAACCTGAGAACCTCGGCACAGGGAATACATAGGCTATCACAAATAGGGAAGGAGGAATTACAAATAGATAAGTGGGATATGCTGAAGATAAGACACCTGTGTGCATCGAAAGAATTCACCAAGAGAGTAATAAGAGAGTCCACCAACTGGGAAAACATCTTTAGCAAGGACACATCAGACAAAGGCCTTTATTACTAAAATCTACAATACTTTGCAAACTTATAATAAGAGAAAAACTAAGTGCCCACTAAGCAGGTGGGCAAAGGACCTGAACAGAAGTTTCACAGAATCTCATATCCGAATGGCCAATAAACATATGAGAAAATGTTCCCGATCATTAGTCATAAGAGAAATGCACATAAAAGCAACTATGAGATACCACCTAACACCCTCAAAGATAACCCAATTCAAAAAATCAAAAAGCAACAGGTGTTGGAGGGACTGTGGTGAGATAGGAACTCTCATCCACTGCTGGTGGACCTGTAGGTATGTACAGACACTATGGACATCAATTTGGCGATTTCTCAAACAGATGGAAATTGAGTTACCACACGACCCAAGTATCCCCCTACTGGGCATATACCCAGAAGAGGCAAGAAACAGACCACAGCCATACATCTGTGCTCCAGTGTTCATTGAGAAACAGTCCACAATCTCAAGGAGTTGGAAACAACCCAAAATTCTAACACATGAATGGGTTAAAAAACTGTGGTGCATACATATAATGGGGTACTATGCATCACTAAAAAGCAGTGATGATGCATGGAACATTTATATATATATATATATGGAGCAGAAAGGTAAGTGCAAAAGGGGCACAGGGAAAAAACTACTGTATACAAACACTCTAGGGGTGAGGTCCAGGGAGCATAGCAGGGGCCAGACCAAATCCAGGGGTACATATGGTAGCCACTAAAACGGAGGTGGCGGGAAGAAAGCGGAAAGAAAAAAAAGATGTGTGATGGGGGGATAGGACACTGACCCACCCAAGGGGAGGGTATTGTTTGTGTATACACAGGGAAAGAGGGACCTGATATAAAGCCAGTGCAGATGAATGCAGTGTGGTGGCAAAGAGTGGGGAGCCATTGGAAGGGCCCGAGGGTTAGCCTCCCATACCAGCTACTTGGACAACTGCACCTCACCCCAGAAAAATTTACTTGAGAGGATGGCACTGAAGCTGCAGCTAGGGGAGAGGGGCATGTCTGATCAGAACAAATGAGAGCAAATGAAGGGGGAGGAAGAGAGAGTGGAGCACATCCTGGCCCATCAGGCCTGGAGGACAATATCCCCACAATGGATAAAGTAGACAATATGACTGATACCACTATGAGACACACCGTCTCTTGACGGCCCAGTGCCCTAAGGGGGACACACTGGAGACTCAGGGTCAGGCCTTGCAAACCACTAAAAGCGTGTGGCAGGGCAACCTTGGGAGCAGAACAGGGAGCCCCCAAGGGAGTTACAAAGGACAGACTCTGGAGCCAAAGCATGGTACCCCATTGGACCTGACTGAAGGACACGCCTACAGTTTTTTAAAAAATCAGACCTCGATCTATTTACAGGTTTTTCTTTCTTTAATTTTTTAAAATTTTCATTAAATTATTCTTCTATGGGTAATTGGTTTTCTTTTTGTTGTCATCGCTGTGTTCTCATTCATCACCTATCTTGCTATGACTTGATTTTTTGGTGCATATTGTTATCTCTACAGATCTAGCTAGAAAAAAATAGACTGTATGAATAGTCTAGAGGTGAAAACAATGGGACTAATGGTTCTGGGGGGACATGGGAGAGGGGGAGGCAGGGGTAATGAGGGGGTGCTGACCAACCCAGGGACAGGGGAACAATAGGTGATTCAAAATCATTAGCAAGGGGGGTGTGAGAGGCCTGGTAGGGATTCAGCAAGGGCAAGTTAACTGAGAGAAATTACTGAAACCCAAATGAAGGCTGATCATGATAGTGGGACAAGAGAAAAATAAATGGAAATAGAGGAAAGAACTAGGTGACAAAGGGTATTTATAGAGGTCTAAAGACTGGAATATACATATGTAAATATATTTATATAAGAGTGGGGAAACAGATCTATGTGTATATATTTATAGGTTTAGTATTAAGGCAGGAGATGGACTTTGGACCGCCAGTCAAGCACTTACTCAATGAAAGAACATGTTGTTCTATTAAATAGGCATTCCAGGATGCACACCTTTCTGACACGATTGCTGAAGAAAAATGTGCGCATAAGCAAATGTGGGGAAGAAAACTGACGGTGCCTGGCTATAAAAAGGTATAGCGTCTGGGGTAGTAAAGGCTTGAAGATAAACAAGCGGCCATCTAGCTGAGAAACATCAAAGCTCACATGGAAGAAGGACACCAGCCTGTCTGACCACAAGGTGCAGAAGGGACCAGTTGTCAGACATCAAAGAACTAAAAATCATATCAATTGGTGTCCACCTTACTGATATGATCAATGAAGACAAACGTGTGCATATGCAAATGTGGTGAAAAAAGCTGAGCGTCTGGGGTCTTAAAGGCTCGAAGATAAACAAGTGGTCATCTAGTTCAGAAGCAGCAAAGCTCACATGGAAGAAACACATCAGCATATGTGACCATGAGCTGTCGAAGGGATCAGGTATCAAACATCAAAGAACAAAAAATCATATCATTGAAAATGTGGGTGAGTGCAGAGTAGAGACTCAAAGTCTATTGATAGCCAACTGGACACCCCCTTACTGAAGGATTTTGGGAAGGAGATGAGCTAGTCAGGGTGCAGGGTAGCAACGATGAAACATATAACTTTACTCTAGTTCTTAAATGCTTCTTTCTCCCCACCCCCACTATCATGATCCCAATTCTACCTTACAAATCTGGCTAGACCAGAGGATGTACATAGGTACAGAGAGCAACTAGAAACACAGGGAATCCAGGACAGATGACCCTTCAGGACCAGTGGTGAGAGTGGCGATGCCTGGAGGGTGGAGGGAATGTGGGGTAGAAAGGGGGAACTAATTACAAGAATCTCTGTATAGCCTTCTCCCTGGGGGATGGACAGAAGAGAAGAAAGCAGGGGGAGATGTTGGACAGTGTAATATATGACAAAATAATAATAATTTATGAATGATGAAGGGTTCATAAGGTACAGGAGAGTTGGGAGGGAGGGGGAAATGAGCAGCATATATTACAGGCTCAAGTAGAAGGCAAATGTTTTGAAAATGATGATGGCAACAAGTGTGCATATGTTCTTGGCATGGTGGATGTAAGTTTGAATTGTGATAGGATCTGTGTGACCCCCAATAAAATGATTAAAAAACTAACTAACTAAAAAAAAAGAACATTGAAAATACCATGGACTGGCAGAAGAATGAACAATTATGTCTTTTACTAAATACAGCTAGATTGCTCCTTTGAAATCAGGCTGGTGAGCCCTCATTTCTTGTACTTTGATTCCTTATCAGGCGGAACCAGTCCATAGAGTAGGACATCTGCTTGGTAAAGTCGAAGTCTACAAGAAAGAGAAATGCCTTCAAGGAGATGGAGTAGCACAGTGGCTGCAGCAATGGACTCTAGTATAGCGACTTTTGTTAAGCTGGACAAGAAACAAACATAATTCTAATTTATTGCAAGTAGGGTCTTTATGAATTGAAAGAGTCTCAATGACATCTTGGCTGTAGAATATGGAACTGTCATTGTTGCTGCATGCTGCTGACATCATTGGCATAGCTACCAGATATGACTGTTGGGTTTATTCTGGCTCTGAGGATTTTCTAGGGCATAATTTTCATGAAAGCATATGTATTTTATCACATAGAGCCCCTGGATGGACTCAAATCACTGTCTTTCTTTTAACTGCCAGACATTTAACTACTGTGTGCCCAAAGCTCCTTACATGTGTATGTGTGTGTGTGTGCACGCACACATACATATAGTCAGCCCTTTACATTCTTTGCATGTGCATGTGCTACCAACAATTTTTTCTAAAAATGCCTCTAAAATGTAATCAATTTCTCCAGAAATTTCTCAAACCTTATGACAGAGCATAAAGTGGCAATTACATAGCATTTAAATTGTATCAGATATTATAAGGAATTGTAAGCAATGTAAAAATTATTTCCAACACTTGTCTGAGAGTTTGTCATGCTATGTTGGCTTGTACGTTGCTGTGATTCTGGTGCTGTGATACCACCCGTGTTTCAAATGCAGCCAGTGAGGTCATCCATGGTGGACAGGTTGCGGCAGTTTCCAGACTAAGAAAGCCTAGGACTTTACCTCCGAAAAGCAACCAATGAAAACTTGATGAATTAAAGTGAACACTATTAGTTATAGTGATGGAAGATTGTCCCCTCTGGTTGAAAGGCACTCACAATCTGAAGGGGAAGACCTGCTTCCTGGCATAGAGTCTATTTTAATCATGCGAATAGAGAAATTATTTGCGTGGAGACCTTTATTTGATAGTAATCAATGAATTAATATTGATGAAACATTCATAATAATCAGGATGTGGAGTATATGAAGAATGAAACTAGGACAATTGGAAATTATAAAAATAAAATGAAATGTCTACAGATCAATATTCAAGGTATTGATGAGCTTAAATGGACTGGTATTAGCCATTTTGAATCCGAAAACCATACCATCTACTCTGCCAGCAATAATGAATTTTAAAACCATGGTATCATATTATCATTGGAAAGAATACTTTCAGTCTATCTTGAAGTACAGTGCTGTTTGTGATAGGATAATACCTATTCGCCTATAAGAAAGACCAGTTAATATGGCTATTCAAATGTCCTCCCAAGCCAATGAACCCAATGGTGAAACATTTTAATATTTTTATTGATTTCTGTAATTTGAAATGATAAAACATAAAATTGAGATGCATTGACAATTACTGGTGATAGGAATGTGAGAGTTGGAGATAAAAATCAAGGATCAGTAGTGGGAAGTATAACCTGGGTGATAAAAATAATGCAGGTGATTCCATGAGAGAATTTCACAAGACCCATTACTTCTTCATTGAAAATGCCTCTTTTAACAACATAAATGATTATATATGTGAACCTCACTATCTGAAATATATAGATATCAAATCAGCTACACCTATGGAAAGAGACAATATAGAAAGTCAGCCAACACAAGGCTAAAAATGGCTGACTGTTGAATAGATCTTTTTTTTTTTCTTATGCACATTTATGTTGAAGATGAGGAAAATTTACAATGGGATTGTGGAGCCCACAAGTATGCTACTGTGAATACATTGTAAACACCAGAAGACAGTCATTCTCACAGGTTAAGGATATACTGAGTGGATTAAAATCAAGAAAGATTTCCTTTTGGGTTATATCCTTTCATTATACTTATTTAACTGGTATGTTGAAACAATTATTTTGGAGACTAGATTATGTGAAGATGAAATCAGCATCAGGGATTGAGGAGAGCTCAGTAACAGCCTGATACAATTTACCTACTCTTCCTTGCTTAAAGAATAGGATTTGAAGAACTTAACAATTGAATATGGATTACAAGTTAATGTAAAGAAAATTTAAATATCATATATGCAAAACTAAACATCATGAGAAGCACAAGTTTGAAGTTTTAAAAGATGTGATTTCACTTCTAAAACCCAGTCAATATCTATTAAAGCACACATCAATAAATCAAGGTATATTACTTTGCACAACTGTCCTGCAAAATAGCCCTTTGAAGTATAGAGAAAATATGTCACCTTGAAAGTTAATGTGAGCCTGATTCAAGCCGTGAGCTTTTTCATCACCTCGTGCATATGAAAGCTGGACAACTAGTAAGGAAGTTCAAAGAAACATGGATGAATTTGCATTATGGTGCTGGCACAATAAAAGCTATAAATATTTATTTGGGGAAAAAAACGCAGCAAGAATGCTCCTTAAAATCATGGATGACATGACTTAGTCTCTTGTATTTTGAAACATTCCTATGAGGATCCTGTTTTTGGTAAAGGACATCATGCTTGGTAAAGTATAGTGTCAGGGGAAAAGAGGAAGACCTTGAAGGATATGGATTGACACAATGGCTATAATAATTATATAACAATTGTGACACAGGACCAACCTATGTGAGTTTCTATTACACATATGGTTGTGATGAGTCAGAACATATTGAATGACACCTAACAACAATAACACCGATTATTTAAAGTATAAGGAAGTTTGTATTTAGTCTACATGCAAACACAATGTCATCCTATATAAGGAACTAGTATACCAATAGATTTAGGGAATATATATATATATATATATATATATATATATATGCTTCAAGTAAATATCTATGTCTGTGTCTATGTCTGTCTCTATCTACATCTATATCAATTACCTTTATAGATACAGATGTTAAAACAGCTATGTTTATTTATATTGTGCCCAATATAAACAGAGCTGTACATTCCAATATAAATACACAGTTGCTTATATATTTGTGTGTATATGTGTATATATATATATATATATATATATATATATATATATCTCAAAACCAACCTCATGCCATCCAGTCAATGCTGAATCATTTCAACCCTATAGGACAGGGTAGAACTAACCCTGTGAGGTTCTGGAACAGGAAGTCTTTACAGAAGTAAAAAAATCATGTCTTTCTCCTTTGCATAAATATTGGGAATGAGGATTTGATATAAAATGTAGGAATACAATGCATTTTAGAAGTTCCTAATATGATAAAGGTGATAAAAATAACTACAATGTTATTGTAAACCCAAGTAGTCAGGGATGACCCCATATTCTGACCTACTGCCTTTCTTGGATGTGCTAGCTCCCCACAGTTGGCAGAGAGAATGTTTGGATCCTGATAAATCAGTTGCTGCTACAGTGTGGGCTACCTAAGTCAAAATCAAATATCATTCTTTTCTAAAGCAAATTTTGGAGCAAGAGGAAAGACTTTATGTACTAATAAAGATACAGGGTGTTACAATGTGACTGCCAAAGCAAAGAAGTTAAGAAAGAGTCCTTATACGGCAAAAATAACATAAATAATGAGATTTCATGTTTATAACAGTTCTTTGAGGGAGAGAAATGATCCTCCAGTTGGCACAACATGAAACTGATTTTAATCACTGTAATAGGGGACATAGATAATTCTATAAAAGAAAACTTAGGAGGAAAATTATTTGTGAAAAGATAATTCTATAAAAGAACACTTAGGGAGAAAATCATTTTTCGATGGGACCAGAAGGTCTTATAAAGGAAAACCATTATATAATGCCATGTGGAACTCTGATTAATTGCTGCTTGATGAAAGAAGATGGGAAAGCAGAGAAGACAGTCTAAAGAAGACTACTAAAGTGCAACCAATCCAACTTGCTGAAAAATGATGCTCCACCTAAAATAGCAAAACCCCAAAAGTATATACGATATAGTCTAGGGAAATAATTCAAATAATTATCTAAAATCCTTGTAAACTTTATTATTCTTATCCTGTGATAAAAGCAAAACATTTCATCAGTATGAAAATATATTTACTTCACCCACTAACCTTTTTTCGTTTAAAATCTGACAAAATGTAACAACGTATTACTAATTCCAAAATTGACTTCAAATGCCAGTTATTTAAAAGTTGAATTAGGCCATTAAAATATAAATATGTAGTTATAAGAAAAATGCCATTTTTTATAACCAAATTCTAAATTTTTGGTATGTTTTTATCATTTTTATCTGTTTTGTGAGAAATCCATTTTTTGTCTACTAGTTGATACAGATTCACATTTACAAATTTATTTATTAATTATGATTATTGACAGGGCTACATAGCCTGTAAATGGCCAGTAATTTATAATGATTAAAAAGAAAAACAAATAAAAGTGAGATAAAACAATAAAAGTTAAATTTGATACAAATATACATATATACACATATGTACTGAACTTTTGATTTGTATATTTACATTGAAATGACTAATTCTGTATTTAATCATGTACATGAGCAATATTAAGTTTCCAAAGTCATATCATGGTTGAAGGGCATGAGAGTATGCTTTCTCATAAATTCAATTTCTATTCAGAAGTTATTCAACTCCAATTTTGATAACACTTTGTTTCTCTCCAGCCATACCTGTTTAGATAAAAAATTCATATAATAGATTACCTTATGAAATATCTTTATATGGATCAGTATAGAATATCATATTTTAGGTACATACCTAAAGAAGTCATCCACCACTTCAATGTCAGTTTTTCATATTTTAGGAGTTTGTGCATTGCTGGGTTTCTGGAAGTTATGCCACTGGTATTTTAAATACTAGCAGAGTCACTGAGATTGTTAAGATTTATTGTGCCAACCTGGCCAATAAACGCATGTGGGATTAATTGAAGGGTGGACAGATAAATGGCTCTGTGAGCCTCGCCTTTCTAGTTTCTCAGGTTTCTTGCTCTCTGATGGTCAGACCAGGGTGCAGCTCCCTTAGCCAGTTCTTGCTTTAGATGGCAAGGCTCACTTCCTTCAAGACATCCCTGAGGAGAAGCCACATGGACTTACCCCGATGTAGCCCTGGGTGCTGCAGCAGCCGTGTGGAGACCCCTGCTCATGCTGAGATGCTTACACACTCACTGATTTGGCTTTCCTCCTGCAGTCAGTGTCATTGCATGTGTTTTGTGAAATTGAGGAAGACTTTGTAGATCCATGTCAGACATACAGGCTAATGTTGGACTCGTGGGCTTGGACAGCACTGATTTAGGATGCTTTCTTATTGTACACTCACCCTTTATATAAAACTCTCTCTTATATACACGAGTTTCTGTGGATTTGTCTAATATACCCAGGTTAACACAGTCACCCAAAAAAGAACAGATTCAAGCAGAACTTCCAGACTATGGCCAGACTCCTATGAAGGCTTAGGGTGGCAATATAAGAGCAATTAGCCTCTGAAAACTCTAGATTATATCAAACCATTGTGGTATACTGAAAGCCTAATGCATAGAAACAGAATATTATCAGAGATGATGACAGAAGGTAAGCCCTTCAGGACAAGAGGCACTCAAATTCTGACTGTGGAGAAGCTGCCTTCTCAAAGTAGAGTTGGCCATGTGGTGTGACTGGAGTAAAGCCTGTGGGAGGAAAGCCTTCAGAACCTTCATTTGTTGATAGAGGCACAATCCGCACCTCAATCATCAACCAATAATTAAAATTTTGATTATAGAAAATCTAATCTAGGATGATCAGGATCATTAAAACTGAAAAGTAACTTGTATAGATAGATAATCTAGAAGTTCATAAGCAGAAATGGACTAGCATTAGCCGTCTTGGATCAGAAAAGCATATGGTTTACTATGCTAGGAACGGCAGAATCAAGAGGAATAACATTGACTTTCTGTGTCATTTCCAGATCTGTGACAGGATAATCTATCCCCACACAAGACAATCCAACCAATACAACTGTTATTCAGATGTATACATCAACCACTGAAGCTAGTAATACAGCTATTGAGAATTCAATTGACATCTTGAAACTGAAATGAATTAAACATGCAATCAAAATGTATTGATAATTATAGGTTATTGGAATGCAATGCTTAGAAACAGAGAAAGGAACACAAGTTGAAAAATATGAGCTTGGTGATTGAAATGAAGTTAGAGATTGGATAATAGATTTTTGAAGACCATAGACTTCTTCATTAAACATATATATTTTCAACAACACAAAAGTAGACTTTACCCATGGACTTCTCAAATGGAATGCACAGAAATCAAATTCACTACATGTGTGTGAAGAAACTATCTAGAAACAAAAATCACAGCTAAAACCAAGCCAAGTGGTGGCTATGTAAAGTACATCAACAATCTGTAAGTTTAGACTAAAGTTGAAGAAATATAAACAAGTCCATGAGAGCTGAAATATAACTATTAATACATCCCACCCAAATTTCAAGAATAGATTTGGTGCATAAAACACTAATGACAGAAGTCCTGATGAATTGTGGTCAGATGGCATGAAGAACAGAATACATAAAGAAATAAAAGGGTCCTTAAAAGACAGCAAAGAAAGATGTAGGGATATACTCTGAAATTTTATTTCTTTCATAGAGTATCTAAGGCAAGCTTGTTTTTAATCATAAAGTAGCTAAGTCTAAGACCTGACAGAAAATTTCAAGTGGCAGAGAAGACAAAGCAAACTAGAAAAGTGGAAAGTGCAAAGACTTAGATTTAGTAAAATACTCAAACCATGCCTTGCAAAACTGAAAGATGCTGTGGGTAAAATATTGAATGATGTTGTAAGCAACAAAAGAAGATGGAATGAATGGAGTCAGTGTACCAAAAAGCAAAAACTAATCAACATTCAGTCATTTCAAGAGATAGCATTTGAGCCGAAGGTCCCTAAAGAATAAATCCAAACTGAACTGAAAGTATTATCCAAAAACGAGGTTCCAGGAATTGATGGAACATCAACTGAAATGATTCAATAAGCTGATGACATACAAAAGCACTCCTTTGTCCATTAAGAAATTTGGAATACAACTATTTGGCTATCTGACTGGAAGAGATATATACTTGTACCCACTTCAAATAAAGATGATCCAACAAAATGCACAAATTATAGAATAATATCGTTGATATTACATACAAGTAAAAATTTTGGTAAGGATCATCTAACAATGGTGGCCCCAATACATTGACAGGCAGCTGCCAGAGGTTCCAACATGAAGGAACTCTGCAAAGTGTTTATGAGGCTTTATAAGGTACCTTTTTTTTGGCTTCACATTTTTATTAAATAATTTTATTTGGGACTCTTAATCCCTTATCACAATCCATATATTATCAATTGTGTCAAGCACATTTGTACATATATTGCCATCATCATTTTCAAAGCATTTTCTTTCTACTTGAACCCTTGATGCCAGCTCCTCATTGCCCCTTCTTCCCTCCCCACCCTTCCCTTCCTTATGAACCCTTGATAAAGTATAGATTATTATTTTCATATCTTACATCATCCTCTCTCACCCATCACCCACAGTTCTGTTGTTCGTACCCCTGAGAGGGGGTTATCTATCGATCCGCACCTCGTGATCAATTCCCTTCTCACCCAACCTTCCATGTATCCTCCTGTTACCTCTATTCTTATTGTTGGTCCTGAGGGGTTTATCTATCCTAGATTCCCTGTGTTGTAGGCTCTTATCTGTAGCAGTGTGCATGCTCTGGTCTAGTCCAATTTGTGAGGTAGAATTGAGGTCATGATAGTGGGGGACAGGAAGTATTAAAGAACTAGAGGAAAGTTGTATATTTCATCAGTGTTATACTGCACCCTGACTGCCTAATCTCTTCCTTGTGACCATTCTGTAAGGGGATGCCCAACTGCCTACAGATGGGATTTGGGTCTCCATTCCATTCCCCCCCCCCCATTCACATTGGAATGATTTTTTTCAGGGTCTTAGATGCCTGATATTGATCCCATTGATACCTCATGATCACACAGGCTGGTGTGCTTCTTACATGTGGGCTTTGTTGCTTCTCGGATAGAGGGCTGCTTGTTTATCTTCAAGCCTTTAAGACCCAGATGCTATATCTTTTGATAGCTGGGCACCATCAGCTTTCTTCACCACATTTGCTTATGCACTCATTTTGTTTTCAGTGATTGTGTTGGGAAGGTGAGCATCAAATAACACCAGATTATTAGAACAAAGTGTTCTTGTGTTGAGGTAGTACTTGAGTCAAGACCCAATGTCCATCTGTTAACTTAATTCTTAAAAATATACATATAAGTACATAGATCTATTTCCCTGTCATTATAAATATACTTACATATGTACCCATCTGAATTTAGACTTTTATGAATGCCCTTTGCCTCCTAGTTCTTTCTCTATTTCTAGAGGTAAATTTTATGGAAGAAAATGGCCTCATATTTCTCCCAAGGTAGGCAAGTTTGAATTTAATGTTTTGTAGTCCAATGCTTATGTGATAGATAAGTTTACATACAGCCCAGTATTCGCCTACTAGAGCTCTTAACAGGAATATAGGTATTATTGAATATTATTAGCTATATATCTAACCTAAATTTCGAATGTTGGAAGTATTGTTAGAGAAACAGTGGGTAAAAGTGGGCTGTGTTTGCTACTGATATTAACAATTAGGTTTGACTACACATGGAATAAAGATGTGTATTCCATATGGAATGCAAATAAATGAAATTTTCTACATCTATGGTAAGGGACAAGGAGAAGTTCAATATGAGCAAATGAAACCAGGCCAGGAGCTGACTGTGGTACTGATTATCAATTGCTCCTATGTAATTTCAGGATGAAGCTGAAAATTTTTTTAAATCCATGAAAGCCAAAAAGCAACCTTGAGTATATTCCAACTGAATTTCAATAGCATCTCAAAGACAGATGTGCTACACTGAACACTAATTACAGAAGACCTGATGAACTGGAGAAATGACATAAAATTATCACACAAGAACAAAACAAAGGTAATTATAAAGACAAGAGAGAAAGAAAAGATCAAAGTGGCATCAAAAAAGAGTAAAAACTGCTTTTATTCATAGAATAGTTAAGGCAAATGGAAGAAATGATGAAGTCAAAGAGGGGGGCACAAAGTTTCATAGGGTAGCTCTAGAAGACAAAATCAAATATTCTAATGAAATGTGCACAATCCTAGAGTTAGAAACCATAAGGAACACACACTCATAAAAAATTAAACATAAAGAACTAAATAAAAAATTCAAACCATGCCTTGCAATAATTAGAGATGCTGTGGGTGAAATATTCAATGATGTAGTAAGGACAAAAGAAGATGGAATGAATATAGTCACTGCCATGCACACTTCTCATCCCCCCAAAAACCCTAACACTAACTAACCAACATTCAATCATTTCAAGAGAAAGCATTTGAGCCAATGGTGCCCCAGGAAGAGAAAACTCAAGAAAAAAGTCAAGTCTTGACTTAACATAGAAAGACTGTATAGGCAAAATACTGAATGATGTTAGAAGCACCAAAAGAAGATACGACATAGAGTCACTGTTAGAAGGGACTAGTCCATATTCCACCATTTCAGGAGGTAGCAAATGAGTAAGAATCAATGGTACTGAAGAAAAAACTTCGAGCTGCACTGAATGCATTAGCCAAAAAGAAAGTTCCATGAATTGGTGGAATACCATTAGATATGTTTCAAAATGTTGAAAAAGCACTGGAGTACTCACTTATCTGAGCTGGGAAATTTGTAAGACAACTACTTGGCAAACTGACTGGAAGGGAACCATATTCTGTACCCATTCCAAAGAAAGGTGACCCAACAGAATGCTTAAATTATAGAAGAATATTACTGATATAACTAGTAATCAAAGTTTTGCAGAAGATCATTCAACATTAATTGCATCCATCAAAACATTGACTGGGAGCTACCAGTGGTTCAGGGTGGATTCATCAGAACACATGAAACAAGAGATAATATTGGTATTATCTGATGGAATTTGGCTGAGAACAGAGACTACCATACAATATTTATTCGTGTTTTCTTCACTACACCAAGCATTAGACTGTGTGAATCATACGCACTACGGATATCCTTGCGAAGAAAGGGAATCTCTGACCACTTCATTCTGCATCTGCAGAACTTGGATATATGTCAAGAGTCATTTCTGCAAGCAGAACAGGAGAATACATCATGATTTAAAATCAGGAAACTGTGCTGCACATTGTATTTTTCATCATTCTTATTCAATCTGTGTGCTGAGAAACCATCAGAAAAGCTGGATTACATGAAGAAGAGAGTGACATCAGCATTGGAAAAGGCCTGTTAACAACCTGAGACATGCAAATGACACAAGCTCATTTGTTGAAAGTGAGGAGGATTTGATGCACGTATTGTGAAGATCAGGATTGCAGCCTTCAGTATGCATTAAGGCTTAGCATAAAGAAGATAAAATGCTCATAAATTGACCAATAGGTGTCATCATGATAAACAGAGAGAAGGTTGAGATTGTCAAGGATTTTATTTTGTTTGGGTCTACAATCATTGCTCCTGGGAGCAACAGTCAAGAGATCAAAAGACATGTTGCATTAAGTTAATGTTCTGCCCAAGATCTTAGAATATTTAAAGTAGGGATGTTATTTTGAGGACGGAGTTGCACTTGAACCAATCTATGTTTATTTCCCATTTCTTGCGAAAGTTGGACATTGACTAAGAAGTCTAAAGAAGAATGAATGCATTTGAATTGTGGTGCTGGTGAGCAATATTCAAAGTATGGACTGCCAACAAGACAGACAAATCTACCTTGGAAGACGAGCACATGGAATGCACCTTAGCAACAAGAATGGCAAGACTTCCTCATAACACTTTGGACATGTTGTCAGGAGAGATCAGTCCCTGGAGAAGGACATCATGCTTGGAGTAGACAGAGACAAAAGAAGAAAGGCCCTCAATGAGATAGATTGACACAGAGGCTGCAACAATGAACTCAAACATAATTGTTAGAATGGCAAATAGCAGACAGTGTTTTCTTCTGTTGTGGTAGGGTCACTGTGTATTGGAACCAATTCAATGGGACCAAACAATCACTACAATAACAACAACAATAACAATATGAGTTGGAATCCACAACCTCTCTGTCAATTTGTTGTACTGAGGTGGTTTATGTGTGTTCTAACGCTGGAAGCTGCGTGGTGGTTAGGTGTCTGGCTGAGTTACTCATGATTGGCATGTTCAAAATTACCAGCTGCTCTGCGGGAGAAAGGCTGAGCTTTTCCATCTTGTAAACTATTGCAGTCTGGGAAATACACAGGACAGTTCTATGAGTCAGGATTGATTCAATAGCAGTGGGTTAGACCACTAGCATTTCAAATGTCAGGAGAATGACCCAAAATGAACAGGTTTCAGTAGATTTTAATGAATAAGAATAGAACATTGAGAAGCAATAGGCTGCCCTCTTCAGAGGAATTAGCCACTGAAAACCTTAACATACTACTGAAAGAAGATGAAACAAAGAATATCAGAGCTGATGTCAGCTGGATCTTGGATTAAAGCAGACAATATCAGACAGATGTCTTCTTTTTTATTTTAAACAATTTATTAGGGGCTCATACAACTATAATCACAGTCCATACATATACATACATCAATTGTATAAAGCACATCTGTACATTCTTTTCCCTAATCATTTTTTCTCCTCTTTTCTTTTTTTATTTTTTATTAGGGACTCATAGAACTCTTATCACAATCCATACATATACATACATCAATTGTATAAAGCACATCCATACATTCCCTGCCCCAATCATTCTCAAAGCATTTGCTCTCCACTTAAGCCCTTTGCATCAGGTCCTCTTTTTTTTTTCCCTTCCCTTCCCTCCCCTCTCCCCCTCCCTCATGTGCCCTTGGTAATTTATACATCGTTATTTTGTCATATCTTGCCCTATCCGGAGTCTCCCCTCCCCCTTCTCTGCTGTCCCTCTCCCAGGGAAGAGGTCACATGTGGATCCTTGTAATCAGTTCCCCCTTTCCAACCCACTCACCCTCCACTCTCCCAGCATCGCCCCTCACACCCTTGGTCCTGAAGGTATCATCCACCCTAGATTCCCTGTGTTTCCAGCCCTCATATGTACCAGTGTACAGCCTGTGCCCTATCCAGCCCTGCAAGGTAGAATTCGAATCATGGTAGTTGGGGGGAGGAAGCATCCAGGATCTGGGGGAAAGCTGTGTTCTTCATCAGTACTACCTCGCACCCTAATTAACCCATCTCCTCTCCTAATGTCTTCTTTTGTTTTATTGATTATACAAAGGCATTTGATTGTGTGAATCCTAACAAAGAAGGATAGGTGAGCAAAATGGGAATTACAGAACACTTAACTGGTCTCATATAGAACCTGTACATGGATCAGAATCAGTCATTCGAATAAAGCAAAGGAATATTGTCACGAAAGGTGTCTATCAGGGTTGTACCTTCTCACCATGTTTATTCAATCTGTAAGCTGAGCAAATAATTAGAGAAACTGGATTGTATGAAAAACAATGTGGCATCAGTATTACAGGAAGGCAAATTAACAACCTGTAGTATACATATGACATAAGCTTGCTTCCTGGAAGTGAGGAAGGTTTAACCCCTTGCTAATGAAGATCAAGGATAGCAGCCTTCAGTATGAATTGCAACTCACTTAAAGAAAGCAAAATCCTCACGAATGGACCAATAAGTAACATCATGATCAGTGGAGAAAAGATTGAAATTGTCAAGGATTTTATCTTGCTTAGATTCCTAAGCAATGTTCACAGACGAGAGATCAAAGGATACATTACAAGTGAGATCAAAGGATGCCTTACAAGAGATCAAAGGATACCTTGCATTGGGTAAATCTGTTGCACAAAGTTTCTTTAAAGTGTTGAAAAGCAAGAATGTTGTTTTGAGGACTAGGATGTGCCTGACCTAAGTTATTGTTATTTTGATTTGCTTCATACACATATAAAAGTTGAAAACTAAATAAGGAAAACTGAAGAATTGATGTCTTTGGATTATGGTGCTGCTGAAATTAACCGAATGATAATACTGAAATTACCATAGGCTGTCAAAAGAGTAAACTCATCTGTCTTGGGAGAGGTACAGTGGTCCTTAGAAGCAATGGTTGTTTAAATCATTTCACATGATTTAAACATGTATGAAAGACCAGTTCCTGGAGGACATCAAGTTTGGTAAAGCACCAAAAAAGAGGAAGGCCATCAGCTAGATGGATTGACACGTGAATATAACAATGGGTTCAAACATAAGGACAATTGGAGGATAGTACAGGACTACGTGGTATCTTCTTCTATTGTACATAGATAGCTTTACTAGTAGTTGGAAACGAATTCCACAGCATCTCATAAAAACCACAGCAATTAGTATTGACTCTATGTCTGTGAGTTGTTATGGTTAGGTTCCATCAATTTGACCCTATGTGAAACAGAATAAACCCTGCCCCATCCTGTACTACTGCCTTGCTATGTCGGAGGTCATTAGGGCAGCTAATAGTACAACCCATCTCATGGACGGCTGTGCCCTTTTTCTTCCACCCTCTATTTTAAAAACCATGGTGTCCTTTTCTATGGACTTTCCTCTCCTGATAAAACATCCAACGTGCCTAAGGTGGTCTTATATGCCCTGCTTCTAATGAGTATTCCAGCTGTACTTCCTGTATTTCCGAGAGAGTTTTGTTGTTCTTCTTCTTGTTCCAGTTGGTGGTCTATTCAATATCCTTCCCCAACACTGTATTCCAAATGCATCAATTCTTCTTAGTCTTCATTATGCACTGTCCAGTTCTCACACATGATGGGATTTTATATCCCATGAGCCTCCTTAATCATCAAGATGACATTTTCTCTTTAATGGCTTAAAGAAGATTTTGGTTGTAGATTTGCCCAATGCAATATGCCATTTGATTTATTCATGACTGTTTCCATGAGCATTGTTTGTGGACCGAAGTAAAATGACAGCTTCTATCTCTTCTCCACTTATCATGATGTTGGCTCCTGGTCTAGTTGTAAGGATTTTATTTTACTTACTATTGAGTTATAATCTATACTGAAGGCCGCAATCATTGATCTTCATCAATCAATGCTACAAGTCCTCAGTTTCAGCAAGCAAAATTATGCTGTCTGTTGATGAGCTTTCCTGGTGTCTGGTTCTTTTTAATAAGAGTCCAGCTTCCCCAATTCTTTCCTCAGCTCACAGATTTGGTGAAAGGCCACCGCAATGTAGAACACTTTCCTTGATTTGAAACATTCGGCAACCCTTGTCCTATTTGAATGATTGCTTCATATTGGCACACTTAAGTATTCTGAAATTCCAACCCTTTGCACCATTAATCATAGTTTGTAATGTTCAGCACTGTAGAATTGCTTTGCATAGTCAATGAGATACAAGTTAAGTATCTTCCTGTTATTTTTTGCTTTCAGCCAAGATCCATATGATATCAGCAATATTATCCTGAGTTCCAAGTTCTCTTCTGATTCCAGCTCAAATTTCTGATAGATCTTTGTCAATGTACTGCTATAGTCATCTTTCAATTTTCTGCAGCAAATTTTCCTTGCATATACTGTATATGTTATTATTCAATATTTGACACTTTCTGTTGGGTCATCTTTCATTGGAATAGGCACAGATATTAATCACTTCCAATAAGTTGGCCAGGTAGCTGTCTTCTGATTTCTTACCATAAATGAGTATTTGTAATGCTGTATCAGTACCTTGAAACATTTTAATTGGCAGCCAATTCCTGCAGTCTTTATTTTTGGACTCCTTTCAATATGTTAATTGATTATCATAGGTTAACTCTTGAGATTGTTGAATATTGACCAATTTTTGGTGCAGTGACTTTGAATTCCTTCTATTAGTATTTTTAATGCAGACTACATCCTTTTTAGTGTCTCCATAGGATCCTTTAATACTGCAATGCAAGGCTGGAATTGTTCCGTAGTTCTTTCACTTTGAGAAATGTGGATTTTCATCTGCCTTTTGATTTTCCAACTCCAGGTCGGGTCACATTTTATCATAATATGTTACTTTGTCTTCTTGGTCTGCCCTTTCACATTTTGGTAGCTATTTTACTTTGTGACTAGAATCTTAGAGATGGACGCTGGTCATAAATACAGGAAATCCTGTGGATGTTTGAGATTGCTGCTGATGTTTACTTCCCAGGATCTGAGTGGCTAAGGATGAGCATGAGAAAGAGAGCTGTTTATTCTGAAGTAAAGGGAATCACTTCAGTGACCTATCCCCAGAGATAAGAGATTAGCTTGCAATGAAGATGTGAACTGCGAAAGTGAAGATTGGATCTATTTCCTGTTTGGAATTGACTTTAGGCTGATCCTTCATGCATTTAGCAATGAAAAGGGGGTTTACCTACTATGCCCCTTGCTTAGCTCCCTGGTGTCTTTGTTGTTGGGTGCCATGGAGTCTATTCCAGCTCATAGCAAGCGTATGCACAGCAGAATAAAACATCGCCCCTCCTGTGCTAGACTCACAATTGATCTTATGTTTGAGCCCATCTCTGCTATCCATATGTCAATCATCAGGTCAAACGTCTTTCTCTTTTTTGATGCCGCTCTTCTTTTCTGAGCATGTCCTTCTCCAGGGACTGTTTCCTCCTGATAAATGTCTAAAGTATGTGTGTGGAATCGTTATCATACCATATTACTTTGCCTCTAAGGAGCCTTCTGTCTGTCCTTCTTCCAAGACAGTGAAGGTAAGTCACCAATATAAAATATATTTGATTTTTTAAGTGACCGTGCATTACTTTGTAACACAAATTATATAACAAATTATATATTGTAACACAAACTATATATCATCATTTTTTTTAATTACAAACACTGAGAAATGTTTGGATTGGACATCTTTTCAAATATTTCCCCTGACATCGAATACCACCTCTATTCTCAAAAGCAATAAATAAATAGTTTCCAGATTCTCTCAATAACATTTATTTTCATGAATGAGTAAAATAAAGTATACTGCTTTTAAAAGGGTTTACTCAATGTTACTACCTATAAATTACATTCACATTAATATTTTGGCCCACATCAATTTTAAGAGAAAAAATAATAAACTCTATTTAAACTATTCCATTGTTAATGAGGACACTCTATCTTGGTCATTATCTTTCTGCATACAGATGCTTCCAAATGTTTCTAGTTTAAGCCTTACTAAAATATTTCCATGAACTGAAGTAGTTTGGTTGAACAGATAATTACCCTGCTTTAGCTTAAGACAAGCTATTTGATACTGTTCTTTGTATTAAGGGCCACATTTGTTAGGTGGAAGTTGTTTAAATGGTCTGTTTTATTTAACTATATTTGTAAGGCCTTACTGGTTATTTTATAAAAGTCAATTCATTCTGAGCACATTTCTTGGCAAAAAAATAGAATATGAAATAAATGTATGGAGGACTGGAGAGTTTTGATAGGTTGATTTAGCAATTAATAGATGCATCACGATTGAAGCTAGTTAGTTCTCCTTCAATTTTGATTAATCTAGTAGCACCGGTCTTGCTGAACATTGTTGGCATCATAAAACAGACATTCAAGATTTGTTAATGGTAATAAAATGACTTGAGGTCTTTAAAGATTCCTTACATTATTATACATGTAGATGTGTGTGTACATATGAATAAATATACTGGCAGGTATATGTACTAATAAGGAAATTTAAGGCACATTTTGTAATATGTGTACTATTTTGAAGGGACAATTAAATAATCTTATGAAGTTAAAATACCCTTCATCATGTGTTGGACTTAAGATTTATCGTAGTGCTTCTTGTATTATCTCCATTATTTTGTTTTTCAGATGAGCCCCAATAACTTCTATTGACTAAAGTTTAATGAAATTAAAAACATTAAGGTTAGAATCTTGGTTATTATACCTCTAAATCCTGTAGTTTAGGGAGATTGGAATTAAAACAAAAACAATTAAAAACACTGAAGTCCAATATTATCCTTACATTAATCATGCTATAAAGAATCAGAAAACTTTTAAGTAATCTGTTTTTCAAATAACACTTGTCAGTATTGCGTATTGCAAGGACAGTGAATTATTTACTGTGGAATCCTCAATCCAGTCTCCAACTCCCACCAAACTACTTTGCCCTTATGGGTCTGGTAAGAAGATGGGGGAAGACACTGAAAGAATTCACCTGTGAGTCATTTTGAAAGGACTCCATGGAGTTAAAATGAGCCCTTTAAGAAGCAAGATGAGGGACCACATTACCAACAAGAGCCATCAGTGGAGCATGGAGCGCATCCTCTGGACCCAAGCATCCTATGCAGTGAACCACCTGAATGCAGACACATCAGAGGATCAGCAGAATCAGAGCAACTATCAGAGTGATGGACTTAACAGGCCCACTGAGCAAGTGCAGATTTGTGCTTTTGTGCAGAAGGTTGCCTTAAGGTGTGGGGGAACTTTGGGCACTTAATTGGAGAAGTTGACCTTCCTGACCCAAGGAAGTGGAGCTGAGTGCCTTCAGACTAAGGTTTACTGCATGGGGTGCCTCTGGGCACTTAACTCGGTGAGCTGAGTTTGCTGACCCACAGAATTAGATTTGAATGTCTTCAGGTCTTAAGAAGAGTGGCATGCCCTTTTAGGCATTTACTAGCAAACCTGAAATTTTGTAACATGTCCTGAAAAACAACTCCACTGAGCGTTTCTCACTGGCATTATAATTTATTAACTTCCATAATAAACTTTAATCACAAATTTTGTCTCTGTGTTTCTATGAAACCATTGCACTGGATAGTAGAAACTAGACAGGGAAAATAACAGAGGAAACACTAATGAGGACTATATACATATGACAATAGTATCATTCATTTTAAATGTTGCAGTACTACTCTATTAATTTAAGGCAGGTGAATAGAGAAAAGCATATAAGAATGTGAGTAAATACCTGTATAGTTAAACTGAAACTAGAGGCGTCTTAGTGCTTATTAATAAGGGAACAATAGCAAATTAGAAATTAATATGCTACAAAATGAGCCTCGATATCACCAGGGTTAAAGAATTCAACTGCTAACCAGATGGTGATTTATCTAAACCCTGTGAGAGAAAAACATGATGAACTTCTCTAGGAAAATATACAACCTTGGAAAGCACTTGAGGCAATACTTTTCTTTCCTGTAGGATCACTGGGAATAAGAACCATATTGATAGCAATAGAATGTTTCTTTCTATTTATTCCCCTTTCATTTGAAATTAACTGCATTGCTATGAAGGAATTGTGATGGGGCAATACCGTTTTGTAGAAAATACAAGGAATTCGAGATCATAAGACCAAGCTTTATTTCTCAGTAACATTGTTATTTCTGACATGGCTATTGCATTGTTGATTAAATACATTGTTGATTGCTAGAATTAAAATTATATCTGTGTGTTTGCATACATTGGAAATAATAGTGAAATTACAAATACATTTGAAACATATATAATCAGACAATTGTTTATTAATATTAATTAAAACAAAAAGTATCTGTTTTTTTTTTTTTTTGCTTATATTTTTTTATTTTTTTTATTTATTTTTTTTTTTTATTTTATTTTTTTAAACATTTTACTAGGGGCTCATACAACACTTATCACAATCCATACATAGACATACATCAATTGTATAAAGCACATCCGCACATATTTTGCCCTAATCATTTTCTTTTTTTTTTTTCTTCTTTTACATTTTATTAGGGACTCCAACAACTCTTACCACAATCCATACATATACATACATCAATTGTTCAAAGCACACCCATACACTCCCTGTCCCAATCACTCTCAAGGCATTTGCTCTTCACCTAAGCCCCCTGCATCAGGTCCTCCTTTTTTTCCCCCCCTCCCTCCCCCCTCCCCCCTCCCTCATATGCCCCTGGTAATTTATACCTCGTTACTTTGTCATATCTTGCCCCATTCGGGGTCTCCCTTCCCCCCTCTCTGCTGTCCCCCCCCCAGGGAAGAGGTCACATGTGGCTCCTTGTAATCAGTTTCCCCCTTCCAACCCACTCACCCTCCACTCTCCCAGCATCGTCCCTCACTCCCCTGGTCCTGGAGGTATCATCCACCCTGGATTCCCTGTATCTCCAACCCTCCTATGCACCAGTGTACAGCCTCTGTCCCATCCAGCCCTGCAAGGTAGAATTCGGATCATGGCAGTTGGGGGGAGGAAGCATCCAGGATCTGGGGGAAAGCTGCGTTCTTCATCGATACTACCTCACACCCTAATTAACCCATCTCCTCTCCTAAGCCCCTCTATGAGGGGATCTCCATTGGCTGACACTTGGGCCTTGGGTCTCCACTCTGCACTTCCCCCTTCATTTAATATAATATATATATACACATACATATATACATATACACATAAATACACATACATACACACACTTATATCTTTTTTTTTTTTTTTGCATGATGCCTTATATCTGGTCCCTTGGGCACCTCGTGATCGCACTGGCCGGTGTGCTTCTTCCATGTGGGCTTATTTGTTTCTGAGCGAGATGGCCGCTTGTTCACCTTCAAGCCTTTAAGACCCCAGACACTATCTCTTTTGATAGCCGGGCACCATCAGCTTTCTTCACCACATTTGCTTATGCACCCATTTGTCTTCAGCGATCCTATCATGGAGGTGTGCAGTCAATGATATGATTTTTTTGTTCTTTGATGCCTGGTAACTGATCCCTTTGGGACCACTCGATCACACAGGCTGGTGTGTTCTTCCATGTGGACTTTGTTGCTTCTGAGCTAGATGGCCGCTTGTTTATCTTCAAGCCTTTAAGACCCCAGTCACTATCTCTTTTGATAGCCGGGCACCATCAGCTTTCTTCACCACATTTACTTGTTCACCCATGTTGGCTCCAGCTGTTGTGTCGGGAGAGTGAGCATCATAGAGTTCCAATTTAATAAAAGAAGGTATTCATGCATAGAGGGAGTGTTTGAGTAGAGGCCCAAGGTCCTTCCGCCACCTTAACACTTGACCTATAAATATAGACACAAAGATCCATTTCCCCAACCTCCTATATATATTTGCATGTACATGTCTTTGTCTAGACCTCCATGAATGCCCTTTGACTCCTAGCTCTTTCCTCCATCTCCCTTGACCTTCCTCCTGCCCTACTACCATGCTTCATTGCCACCTGGGCTAGAGTATACCTCTTCTCTAAGCAACCTTACCCTTGATCATTTCCCACCAGGCCTGCCACTCCCCCTTCTCTACCCTTTGGGGTCCCATGTTTTCCCCTTGTCCCTGGGTTTGCCAACACCACTTCCTTACCCCCCCTACCCCCCACCCCAAGTCCCCCCGGAACTGTCGGTCCCGTTGTTTTTCCTCCAGATAGTTCATCCAGCCTGTCCTATTCAGACAGACCTGTGGAGTCACCAACATGCACGAAAACTAGACAGAGGAACACAAAGCAACAGTATACAACCGGGCAACAAAACAACCAAAACAAACCACTGAAAAAGAACAGAACAAAACAGTTCACAAGAGAAAAGCTTGTAGTTAGTTCAGGGATCTTTGCTGGCCCTTAGGAGCGTTTTCCAGTCCAGTCTGTTGGGGCACCATGCCCTGGCCCCAAAGTCCACTTTCAGCATTCCCTGGGGACCTTGCCACTCCATTCCCTTGCTGTTCCGCTGCACTCCCCCAGTGCATTGCCTCGGTGTGGTGGGATCAGGTCAGGGGCAATTCCCACACTGTGTCTCCGGTGCTGTCCCCTGTATCGCCCTTAGTCACTGAGGGGCATCATGTCTCATAGTAGGGCCAGCCATGTTGTTCTCTCTGTGGACTGGCTGCTCTATTCAGGAACATCATCATCACGGCCTGGTGGGCCAGACTGTGCTCCACTCTCTCCTCCTGCCCCTTCATCTGCTCCCGTGTGCTCTGATCAAATATGTCCATCTCCCATAGCTGCAGTGTCAATGTCGTCCTTTGGAACAAGTTCTTTTCGGGGGAGGGGCAGGAATCCACTTAATTTATGGTGCTGGGGCCTGCCTCCCAGACCTCTCCACCGGTTCTGTCCTCCACGCCGGGATAATGCATTCACACCTTGCGACACTGGGTTGAAGTCTGGTCCCACTTTCCCTGTGGAGATATAAACAATACCCTCCCCTTGGGTGGATTAATGCCCCATTTCTGTCATGCTGATTGTACTTACCTCAGGGGACTCATGTTGTACCTGTCCCTTTGGGACTGGCTTACCTCGCTTAGCATAATTCCTTCCAGCTCTTCCCATGAAATAACGTGTTTCATGTGCTCATCGGTGCTTTTCAATGCTGCATAATACTCCATTGTGTGTATGTGCCAAAGTTTGCTAATCCACTCGTCTATCGATGGAAACTTAGGCTGTTTCCAAGTCTTTGCTATTGTGAATTGTGCCGCAATAAACATTGGAGCGCATATGACTGGTCGTGTTTTATTTGCTGCTTCAACCGGGTATATGCCCAGTAGAGGGATGGCTGGGTCGTAAGGTAGATCGATTTCCATTTTCTTTAGGTATCGCCAGATTGCTTTCCACAGTGTCTGTACAAATCTGCACGACCACCAGCAGTGGAGGAGGGTTCCTATTTCACCACAGCCCCTCCAACACTTGTTGCTCTCTGATTTACTGATCTGGGCTAGCCTCAGGGGTGTTAGGTGGTATCTCATGGTTGTTTTGATTTGCATTTCTCTTATGGCAAGGGACTTCGAGCACTTTCTCATATATTTATTGGCCATATTGATCTCCTCTCTAGTGAAAGTTCTTCTCATTTCTTTTGCCCACTTCCTTAGGGGGTTAACAGTTTTCCTCTTTTTGCAGGTCATGATGGTGTTGTAGATTTTAGTAATGAGCCCTTTGTCTGACGTGTCATTACTAAAAATCTTCTCCCAGTCTGTGGGTTGCCTTGTCACCCTCTTGGCAAAGTCTTTCGAGGTGCACAGGTGTTTTATTCTTATTAGATCCCATTTGTCGATTTCCAGATCACCTGTGTGTGTCCCCTTCCCTGTTGCAGTGAGCCTATGTGCTCCCTGGGCCAGTGCTCTGAGATTAGTCCCGATTCCTTCCTTAATGGTCCTGATGGTTTGGGGTTTGACTTCTAGATCTGTGATCCACCTTGAGTGTATTCTTGTGCATGGGGTGAGGTAGACGTCTTGTTTCAACTTTCTACATGTGGATATCCATTGTTTCCAGCACCACTTATTAAAGAGGGCATCTGCTTCCCACTTGACGTTTTTGGGGCCCTTGTCGAAGATCAGTTGTCTATATGCTGATGATTTTACTCCTGGGCTTTCTATTCTTTTCCACTGGTCTGAGTGTCTATCATTGTGCCAGTACCATGCTGTTTTGACCACTGTAGCTGTGTAGTAGGCATTAAAATCAGGTAGGGCGAGTCCTCCAATTGTGTCCTTCTTCTTGAGGAGTTCTCTGCTAATTCTGGGTTTCTTCCCTCTCCATATGAAGTTGGTGGTCAGTTTTTCCAATTCTTTGAAGAAGGTTGATGGTAATTGGATTGGTATGGCATTGAACTTGTAGAGTGCTTTAGGAAGAACTGTCATCTTTACTATGTTCAGCCTACCTAACCATGAGCAGGGGAGCTTCATCCATTTGTGAAGGTCACTTTTGGTTTCCTGTAATAGGGTTTTATAATTATGCTTATATAGGTCTTTAGTATTTTTTGTTAAGTATATTCCTAGGTATTTCAGTTTGTTCTTGGCTACTGTGAAGGGTACTTCCCTCTTAATCGCCTCTTCCATGGCCCTGTCCGATGTGTATAGAAACCCTACCGACTTCTGTTTATTGATCTTGTATCCTGCTACCCTTCCGTATTCCTCTATTGCTGTAAGTATTCCAACTGTGGAGTTTTGGGGGTCTTCAATGTATAGGATCATGTCATCTGCAAATAACGATAGTTTCACCTCCTCCTCTCCCAACTGGATCCCTTTGATGTCCTTCCGCTGTCTTATGTTGTTAGCCAGAACCTCCAAAACGATATTGAATAGAAGAGGGGACAGGGGGCATCCTTGTCTTGTACCCTTTTTCAGTGGTATTGTTCTTGTCTTTTCTCCATTGACTATGATGTTGGCTGTTGGTCTTTCATAGATAGCTTGTATGAGCTTGAGGAACTTACCTTCCAATCCTATCTTCATGAGTGTTTTGATTAGGAATGGATGCTGGATGTTGTCAAATGCTTTTTCTGCATCTATGGATATTATCATATGGTTTTTATCCTTTTTCTTCACGATGTGGTGTATGATATTGATGGATTTTCGGGTGTTAAACCATCCCTGCATCGCTGGGATGAATCCTACTTGGTCGTGGTGAATGATATGTTTGATGTTCCTTTGTATTCTATTGGCCAATATTTTGTTAAGGATTTTTGCATCTATGTTCATTAGAGATATTGGTCTATAATTCTCTACACTTGTGGGGTCTTTTCCCTGTTTGGGTATCAAAGTAATGCTGGCTTCGTAAAATGAGTTTGGGAGCTTGCCGTTCTTTTCTATGTTCTGGAATACTTTGTGGAGGATCGGTGTCAGCTCTTCCCTGAATGTTTGGTAAAATTCTGCTGTGTAGCCATCTGGCCCTGGGGCCTTTTTCCTTGGTAGGTTTTTGATGACACTCTCTATTTCTTCCTTCGCTATGGGTTTGTTGAGGTTCTTGATCTCTGTCTCAGATAATCTAGGGATAGATTGTTTTTCTAAATATTTATCCATGTCTTCCAGGTTTCTGAATTCATTAGAATACAAACCTTCATAGTACTTTGTGATTATCCTTTTTATCTCATTGGGGTCTGTTGTTATTGCCCCCGATTCATCTCTTATCCTGGCTATTGATGATTGTTCCTTTCTATCTTTGGTAAGCTTTGCCAGGGGAGTGTCAATTTTATTAATTCGTTCATAAAACCAGCTTCTAGTTGCGTTAATCCTTTGCATTGTTCTTTTGTCTTCCCACTGGTTTAACTCCGCCCTGATTTTTATTATTTCTTTTCTCTTGCTATTGGAGGGGTAGTTCTGTTGACTCTGTTCTAGTTGTTGGAGGTTTTGTGTTAACATATCTGTCATACGCCTTTCTTCTTTTTTCATGTATGCATTCAGTGATATCAAGCTACCTCTGATAACTGCCTTTGCAGTGTCCCATAAGTTTTGATATGTTGTATGCTCGTTCTCATTAGTTTCTAGAAATTTCCTGATATCCTCTCTGATCTGGACCTTAACCCATTCATGTCGCAGGAGATCGTTGTTTATTCTCCAATTGGTGACCCTTGCTTTTCTGGGTGCCCTCCTATTAATCTCCAGCTTTATGGCATGGTGGTCTGAGAAAGACGTCTGGATAATATCTATGTGTTTGAATTTACTCAGGCTGGCCTTGTGCCCCAGCATGTGATCTATTCTTGAGAAAGATCCGTGTGGATTGGAGAAGAATGTGAAACCTTTTGCTTTTGGATGAAAGGCTCTATAGATGTCTATCAGGCCCTGTTGCCTAATTACATTGTTTAGCTCTCTGGCCTCTTTGCTGAGCTTCTTTCCCTGTGACCTGTCTTTCTCTGATAGTGGAGTGTTGAAGTCCCCCACTATTATTGTTGTTTCCGTGATTTCTTCTGTCATTTTTTTAATAGTTTGTTTGACGAAATTTGCCGCACCATTATTAGGTGCGTAAATATTCAGTATGCTTATTGCTTCCTGGTTTACTGAGCCTTTGAGCATTATGTAATGTCCCTCTTTGTCTCTTTTTATGTTTTGGATCTTGAGATCCATTTTGTCGGAGATTAAGATAGCCACTCCTGCCTTCCTGGAGTTACCATTTGCTTGGTAAACTTTCTTCCAGCCCTTTATTCTCAGCATATGCTTGTCTGCTTGCTTAAGGTGTGTCTCTTGCAGGCAGCAGATTGATGGGTTATGTTTTCTAATCCAATCCTCCAGCCTCTTTCTTTTAACATATGAATTGAGCCCATTTGTATTCAAAGTGATTATTACAATCTCTGGCTTCATGGTTGCCATATTCTGTTTTGTGTTTTGGGTCTTTGCCTATCTTCCTTCATATCAGTGTACTGCGTTTGAGTGGAGGGTTTCTATCCTGTCCTCTTTTCCATCTGAGACCGTGTTGTCCTGGTACGTGTTGCTGGCATGTTGGCTTCTAGATGGAGATGGGCTATATGGTGGTCTCCTGGAGGTTCTAGTTGGAGCTTGATCTTCTGGCCATAGTGAGTCAGCCAGTATGTTCTGCAGGGTCGGGTGACTTGCAGTATATTTTTTGAGTTCTTCCTTGTCCTGGAAGACCCTTATCTTACCCTCTATCTTAATGGATAACTTGGCAGGGTATAGGATTCTGGGGGAGGCATTTTTATCTTTCAGAATTTGGAAGATGCTGCTCCATTCTCTCCTCCTCTTCATGGTTTCAGCTGATAAGTCTGAGCATACCCTTACCTGCGCTCCTTTGTATGTGGCTGTCTTCCTTTCTCTTGATGCTCGAAGAATTTTCTCTTTTTCCTCTAAGTTGGATAATTTTACAATTATATGCCTTGGCGTGTTCTTCTTGGTGTTTAGCTTAGCCGGCGTCCTCTCTGCTTCCTGTATGAGAGTCGTATTCTCCTTTGTTAGGTTGGGGAAATTTTCTTCCAGGAATTCCTTTGCTATCTTGGCGGTCGATTTGTGTGTTATGTTGTGTTCCGGTAGACCGATTATTCGAATATTATTCCTCTTCATAGCATCTGTCATTGATCTCAGGCTGTCTTCTGTTTCTTTAATTTTCCTATCTGATTGTTTTTCTCGCTTGCTTCGTTTGGTTTGAGCGTCCTCGAGTTCACTGATACGGTTCTCAGCCTCCTCAAGCCTAGATATAGCTTCTGTGACCTTTTGTGTGGCCTCTGCTACCTCCTCTGTTAGTTTCTGCAGTTCCTTTTGGTGGATAGTATTCATCCCCTCTATTGTGGACTTCATCCCCTCTATTGTGCATTTCATCCCTTCTATCGTTGCATCCTTATTTTGGTTTGCTTCTCTTAGCTCCTGTATTACTGCAAGCAGAGTCCTGAAGATTTCCTTTTGTGGCTGATCTATATCTGTTTCTTCTATGAGTGACGTTAGGTCTGTTAAAGTGCCTCGTTTTTCTGATTTTTTTGTTGGGAGTGATGTGGTCTGTTGATTTTTCCTTGATCCTTTAATAGGCCCCATGCTTCTGGGAGACAGGAGTAACCTTATTGTGTGGAGGCTCAGGCCACTGTGCCTTCTCCTGGGGTGTCTGGGGCAGGCTGCGGCAGGCTTAGGGCTGGCACTGGGGACCCAACAGGGCCCCAGGTGGTGAGAGCTGGCTGGAGCTCACTGATGGCTCCTCAGGGACTGCAAAGTCGAGACCCAGGCTCCACTGCAGGTGGAGTGTTTGATCTGCCCGGGCTGTGAGCGGGCGCGGGGGGGGGGGGGGCCCTTGGATAGCTGCACAGGCAGCTGCGGGACACTGCAGGGAACAATGGTGTTCGCTCTCCGCCCTTTTGGCGCGAAACCGCGGGGGGTAATGGCGCCGGCAAAGGAGGCTTGGCGCGAAACCGCAGGGGGCAATGGCGCCCTTCTTCTGCTCAGGCTCAGAGTCGCGGCTGCCGGGGTCCCCTCAGCACCCTGGGGAGGGCACCTACTCTTGTGCCTTGCGCAGGGGGGGGGGCCTTGGTGGGCAGACTCAGCAGCGCGGGGCGCGGCGCTCCGCGGAAGCTCAGGGTCCGGGACAGGCGCGGGTTGGGCTATGGCTCCTGTTGGCGGGAAGTGCTCAGCGCAGGGTCCCCGCCAGGAGTGGAGCTGGCGCTAGGCTGCCAGGGGCTGGCGGGGGCGGGCGGGGGTGGGAGGCCAGCGCACGGAGGGCAGGTGGAGAGGTCCGTGGCAGCGGTGCGGGTGGATGGTCCCCCGTGGGGGTCGCCAGACAACCCGCGGGTCCGCTCCCCTGAGCTTGGATGAATGGAGGGAGGGACGTGGGCCCGAGGGCAGATCGCTGCCCTGCGGGGAGAGGGGAACTGCGGGAGAGGAAAGCTTCTCTCCCAGTGGAGATCCGCGTATGGGGAGTGGGGAGTGGGCCGCTGGAGTAGGCAGGGCAGGCAAGTGGCTCTGGGCTGGCGTCCGTTTGGGGATGGAGCCTAAGCCGGTCGCCAGTGAGCTCACGGCAGCTTAGTGGCCAGAGATGTCCCACTAGTCCGGTCCTCATTGACCTAGACCCCTGCTCCGGACAAATACGTGGGGTAGGACTGGGGTGCTGTCCCAGGGGGATATTTCACTCACCAGACTCTTACTATTCAGCTACCTGGTCGCCAATCCCGCTTTGTTTGGAGGAGCTCTCAGAGTATGCGGGTGTCCCTGTTGGCCATCTTCCCCCTCTCCCTCCAAAAAGTATCTGTTTTATCATGGAAATCAATATGTCACTTTGTAGATAGATTTCTTATTCATAGTTTTAAAACATTTCTTCAAATAGCCTTTATATGTTAAAAATTGAAAATATTGGTATATCTTCATTTGCTTTTTTAAATTTGAAAAGTTATGTGAATTTATACTAATAAAATTTTTCGATGATTAGTGAATTTATTTCTACTTAAGTGGTTGTGATCTCATTGTAGCCATACTAAAGACAGGATAGTATAAAACAAATCGGGTTATATAATCTTATATAAAGTGCGTTACCTTTTCTTAGAGAAGTAAGGATAGGTCTAATATATAACATGGCTTATGCCTATATTGGGGAGCTGGATTTTCATATCAGTTCGAGATGAATTTAATCCAAGTTTTTAATCCTAATTAGGTGAAAGATATGGTTTGAAATATTCCATAAAATATTCTTAAAACCAGAGTTATCAAATGCTCAATAAAAGTATAGTACTTGTATTACTTATCCTAGGAAAATAATATTTTAGGGTAATATAGGCCACATAGTATTTATCCACAGCTTTTATTAGCTCTTTCCAATTATGTGGGAATGGATATTATACTAGACTCTAATTAGATCACCACAAAATCTCAATCTGAGACAAATATATTCACCATTTTCCCCTACGAATCCAAGTCAATGGCATTACAATTAGCATATTCATTGACTTTTAATTTAAATAAAAAATAAAATACTAGTGTAATAGTTTAAACTTGTATTGTGAACAGATGTATTCTAATTTCCAAAGAATATCTTTGATAGTCAGCTTTGGCCTCGTTAACATCATAACAATCTCAGTGTTATTCTTTGGAGGAAACAGAAACACATGCTTTGGCCATGTACGTGAGGTTCCCCTTTAGAATGTTCATGGTTTGCTATGGTGTTTAAATTTAGGTATATCAAATAAGTTCTCAAAAATGAAAATTATGAATAAAGATAATATCCCAGACATTAGTGAGCTGAAATGGACTGGAATTAACCATTTAGAATTATACAGACATATCATCTTCCATACCATAAATGGAAATTGAAAATAATAAAAATTCAGTGTCAAAAGGAAAATGTTAAGTTTTATTCTGTCATACGATACTTTCAGTGATATGATAATATCTATGGGCCTAGAAAGAAAACCAGTTAATATGATGATTATTCAAATTTACACACCATGTACTAATGTCAAAACTGAGAAGATTAAGGAGTTTTTCAAAGACATGAATTCTATAATTAGACATGTAATCAAGATTAATTGATAACTACTGGTATTATAATATGAAAGTTGGAAACAAAAAAAGAATGAGTAACTGCAAAATATAACTTTTGTGATGGAAAACGCCTCAGTGAGCTATTGATAGAATTTTGCTAGGCTATTCATTGAAACAGTATTATTAATTAAAAAATATTTTTAATTAATAACCCCAAAAGTAACTCTAGATATGGCCATCCCAAAAGCCAAACTCAATGTCATCAAGTCGATTCCATATTGACCTTACAGGGCAGAGTAGAACTGTCCCTGTGGGTTCCTGAAGCTGTAAATATTTATAGGAACAGGAAACCACATCTTTCTCCCATGGAGCTGCTGATGGTTTTGAACTGCTGATCTTGTAGTTAGCTAGCAGTGTAACTCATAATGCACTATGCCACTCCTGCTTCTAAATGGAACATAAAGTAAATCAAATCGCTAGACCTGTGGAAAGATACATGGAGAAATTATCAGTCAAAACATCGTCATCAGTAAGAACAAGACCAAGTGAAAGCTGAAGAACAAATCATAAGTTTCTTTTAATTCTATTCAAGTGAAACTTGAAATCAAAACAATTCCACAAAAGTCAAAGAATAACCATGTGTATGTCACAACTGAATTTAGAGACCATTTTCAAAACATATTTAACCCACTGAACACTAAGGATAGAAGAGTAGATAAGTTGTTTGACATCAAACATCATGCCAAAGAAACCAAAAGGTCATTAAAAAGACAAGAAAGAACTAAAATGGATGTCAGAAGAGAGTCTGAAGAATGCTCTAGAACATAGAGGACATAAAGTGAATGGAAGAAATGTATTAAAAGAGCTGACAGAATATTTCAAAATTCAACTAAAAATAGACAAAGTATTATAATGAAATATACATATGCCTACCATTAAAACCAAAAGGGAAGAACAGCCTCAGCCTAGCAGCCCTGGTGGTGTAGTGGTTACACATTTGGCTGTGATCCGAATAGTTGGCAGTTTGAAACCACCAGCTGCTCATGAGAGGAAGACTGGACTTTCTATTCCCGTAACAGTCTCAGAAGCCAACACGGGGTCACTGTGAGTCTCATGAACCCAATGTTAGTGAGATTGTTTGTTTGAGTTGCTCAAGCTGAAAGAACTGAAGACAAAATGCAACCCCCAATTGGAAATATGAAAGATCCAACCCCACTGTCATCAAGTAGATTTTGAGTAATAGTGATGCTAAGCAGGGTTTCTGAAAGTAAATATTTAAAGGCCAGATAACCTCATCTTTTTCCATTGGAGCGGTTGGTAGGTTTGAACTGTAAATCTTTTAGTTAGCAGTAAACTGCTGCCAAGCAGCACAACTGGGGCTCCATGTATTGAAGGAAAATACAGAAAAATGCTGAACAATGCCGATCACCTCAAAGGATAATGTGCAGGATAGACGATCACTGTACCAAAAGTGAGTGTTTGTTATTAAACTATTTTAAATGGTTGCATATAAGAAAGAACTAGTTTTGTAAAAGAAAGAAGTCCAATTTTCCATGAAAATATTGTTGAAAACAAAATTCCAAAAATTGATTGTATATCTTTCAAATGTTTCAACAAACAGATAAAATGCTGATTGCACTCTTGTCTACTCCAAGAAATTTTCAAGAAAGCTACTTTGCCAATTGATTGGAAAAAATCCTACTTATTCTCATTCCAAAGAAAGTCTATTAAATAGAATGTGGAAATAATCTAACAATATAATTAATATTGCATGCAAGAAAAATTTTGATGACCATCATTCAATATATTTTCCAATATTACATAAATAAGGACCTGCAAAGATTCCAAATTGAATTCAGAGGACATGACTGTTGACATTAGATGGATCTTATCTGAAAGCAGAGAACATCATAAAGATGCTTATTTTTTATTTACTATGCAAAGGCATTCAACTGTGTAGCCAATAACCATCTATGAACAATATTGCAAAGCTTATGGATTTCAGTACACTTAATTGTGCTTATGTGGAAATTCTACACAGACCAGAAGAAACCATTCAAACAAAACAAGGAGATCCCATGTGGTTTTAAATAGGAAATTCACTCACTGCCACAAAGTCAAGGCTGACTCATAGAAATCCTATGTGACAGGGCTGAAGTGTCCCGGTGGGTTTCCAAGACTGAGAGTCTTTGAGAGTAGAAAGCCCGTCTTTCCCACAGAAGAGCAGATGGTTTTGAACTACTACCTTGCAGTTAGCAGCCTCACACATAACCGTTATGCCACAAGGGCCCATCAAAGGGAAAAAAGATACACATAAATGTCTCTTTCACCATATGTGTTCAATCTGTACACTGAGCACATAATACGAAGTAGAATATCTGAAGATGAACGCACCATCAGGATTGGAGGAGGGCTCACTAGCAACCTATGATGTGCCAACATGATGGTTAGGTTCTTTGCCAACTTGGCTGGGCCAGATTTAGTGGTTTGGCAGTGAGGGGTTGGTAATCCTCTATAATACAACCTAACAGTATAATCAACTACATGATGATATCTGGTGTGAGAAGCCAAAGAGTTGTAAATTTAGAATGTAGTACAATCCTGTAGTTGGGTCACAGCCCTAATAACATTTCCTTGGGGAGTAGGGCGTAGGGTCCCGTAATTCATTTATAAGTAGATGCTGTGGAGAGCTTCTTAAATTCTTGCTGGTCTGGATCCTACATATCACTCATTGATCTCAGCTTCTTTGAACTTGACCTGGCAGTCTACCAATATGGTCACTTGCTGACCCTAAAAGCCATCAGAGTCTGTCATCTGACCTGTGGAACTTGGATTCATCTGTCTCTGTATAAACCTGTCACAGTCTTCCTGCTTTGTCTTTCTATTTCCTGCTTTGTCATTCCTGACAACTATGTGAGCCAGGAAATCCTTCTGCTTAACATCCGACCCACAGATTCAAACCAGACTGGACTTAACCAACTTATAAACTGTATGAGACACTTTATTGATAAAAATATCTCTATATAAATGTGACTGTTTTTGCTTTGCTACTCCATCTCCCATACCCAGTTTTATTTGACAGTGGGAATCAATAGAGGTCTTTGAGCTGAAGCGACCTCAACTTATTCTCAGAATTTAAAAAGATGAAACACTGGGCTCACTGGAATGGAACCGTCCATGGTACATAGTGATGTGAGTGCCTAGGAGAGTGGGGGCATCCCAAGGCTTCTCCAGCCTGCCAAGAGTGCACTGACCACTGGTGAATCTAATCCACCATGCCAGGGAGGTGGAGTATGACCACCTCAAACCAAAGCCTGACAAATAGTGAACTACGGCTGTGCAGGGGGAATCCAGAGAAAGCTAGTGGAAGACTCTAGTGATTCTAACATGGAAATCAGTCACCCAATCTGAGTATAAGGTAAAGATTAATCAAGCCATCTCATAGCTGGTTCCCTCTGAAGTTTACCTCAGGATAGTTGGCAATTTTGCAATACCCTACTCCTGATATCACTTGTATCAGGTTGGGTTTTCTAGAAAAGCAATAGCAGTGCTGCTGAACCATAGTGCCCCTCTATAGGGTTTCAAGTCTGTAATGATGAATGCATGTATTGCACTGGGCTGATCCATTGAGATGTATTGACATAGTGACTACAACGGTGACCTCAATCAAAGCAACAATTGTTAGTATGGTGCAGAATTGTTTATACAAAGAAGCACAAGGAGTTGGAAGTGACTAAATGCATCTATGTTAGATGGGGTTCTCTAGAGAAACAAAACCAGAATGCTAATAATTTTTTATATATTTATACAGATAGACAGATGTATCAGACAAGAAATAAACCATTTATTAAATCATAAAGCAGTACAAATGGCTCAAAGCAACTCACTCCCATGAGACAGTTGTGAGACACTGGCAGTGTAGAGCAGTTCAGGCTATCCGGCTCAGGCAGCAAACAGCAAGGCAGGTCACCAACAGTCAGCCTGGTGACTGGGTCCGACAAGAGATGTAAATTCCAATGGTGTGTCGAAGCAGGTCTTGAAGGAACCTCAAATTTCAGTGACACAGCCCATGGGTTAGGTCATGATATATCAGTTACATATATATAAGTTTGTGTGTGTTTACTTATAAAGGTAGATGCAGGTGCAGATATATATGTGATTTAACTAAGACTTATAGTTGTTAACTTTTTTTTCCTAATTGAGTTATAAGGAACATCTACAATTCAATGGTTCAACCATATTATCGCAATTAAATTTACAACTTCTTTTACACATTTATGTTGACTCCCCGTTTATAACTGCCTTTCCCTCTGTGTCCTTAGTATCATTAATCCAATGATGATCTTCATATTTATTTTGATTCCAGATTCCCTACACAGATAATTATAGATGGCTAGGGAGAACACCAAACAAAGACTCATCAAAAATGACCATATAACATCCCCTTACAGAAGGGTTGTGGGGAGAAGAGGGGCCAGTCGGGGTACAGAATAGCACCACTGAGGAAACATACAACTTTACTCTGGTTCTTTAACGTTTTCATTCCCCGTGCCCCACTATCATGACTCTAATTCTACCTTACAAATCTGGCTAGACCAGAGAATGTACATGGGTACAGATCAGAGCTGGAAACACAGGGAATACAGGATAGATAAACTCTTCGGGACCAATATTGAGAGTAGCCATACCAGGAGGGTAAGGAAAAGTTGGGGGGAGAAAGGGAAACTGATCACAATGACCTACTTATAGCCCCTTCACAGGGAGATGGACAACAAGGGGGTAAAGGGAGATATGGGACAGTGCAAGACATGAAAAACTAATAATTTATAACTATCAAGGATTCATGAGGGAGGGAGAGAAGGGAAGGGGAAAAATGAAAAGCTGATAACCATGGGCTCAAGTAGAAAGCAAATGTTTTGAGAATGATGATGGCAACAAATGTACAAATGCGCTTGACACAATGGGTGGATGAAATGGATTGTGATGAGTTGTACAAGCCCCAATACAATTATTTAATAAAAAAGCACACTCTCACACTATTGACTACTCTCTTTGAAATGGCATTTATATATAATTGACACAAAATTCCAGTGCTGAAAGTCTGTTCTTCCCTCTCTTACTTTTTGCTATTATAAATAGCTCCCTAAAACAAAGTTTTCAGATGAGACTACCATTTGAAATGTCATAGGACAAGAGATTGCCTTGGGACAATATTTATTGAATGCTTATCTTTTAGATATTTTTTTTAAATAGTCATTTATAAGTTGAAAAATAGGCCATAAAAAACCAATAGAGATTTCAATGTAATAGAAATCATAAGCTAATATAAGTTTAGAATAAATTCACATTTAGTTTGTAAGGAGATTAAATTGCAAGGCAGTAAAGCAGTTGCTCAATCCCCTTTACAGGGCTCTCCATTTGACTTTGAGCAATCACTTGATTTCAGCCCTAATTTGAGAATAGTTATTTTTTACAACATGCCCTTGCCTGGTGCTCTTCCCGGTGAAGAGATCACTGAAGTCATGGGAACTGTTGCGGGCTGAGTAAATGAAGACTACTTCAGTGTCCAGTTTAAATGATGTGAAGTCTCTATTTTGATCAGGCTGGCCTGGAATGCAAGGGGACTTTCAAAGGTTTGTCCACCAGATTGCAGTGTCAGTCTTTTCTGTATCAGGGGTGCCAAACTGGTGGCCCACACCGCATGCGGCCCCGAGGTAGTTTTTTGTGGTCTGCGGTGCTCTGAAAGAAAAGAAAATAGACAAAATTGCTATGGGGAAATACCATCCACACACTTCCCTCGTTAACCCTTTAACTACTGAAGACAAGGATACACATGGCCCACTGCCTTTCCTGGGGGCCTATGGACTTGTACAAACGCGCTCACTCAGTTCCAGCGACGTTTGGAAGCGATATGTCTGCCACTCTCAGTGTCACGTCATGTAAACAGATCCCAGGAGCGAAAAGGTTAGAAAGAGCACTCTGGGTTGTGCTGTGTTGAATCATACCGAACAGCAGCACTAGTTGACATTTTTAGAGGGAAGCCATTACGATTGTGCATCACGTTTGTCAGCTGTCCAACATTTTGTGATTTTTATTAGTTACTTTGTTATATTTTCCGGTCACAACATAAGAGGTAAATGAAAACTAGTAGGAGGAAAGCGCTGGCTAGTTTTGGGTAAAAGAGAATAATTTTAGTTTTATAAATACATTAAGTAAAATAAATGCTATATAAAAGCAATTATATAGTGTTTTAATGACCCTATCCGTATTCCCGAATCCTCACTTCAAAATATAGATTTACCAAAATTTGCAAATGTGATGTGGCCCACGTGAATCTTGCCTATTTCACCAAATGGCCTGTGTTTTAATTGAGTTTGATGCCGCTGGTTCTATATTATTCAAGGAGGGCAGAATACAGAAAGCAGAAGAAATATCAAGTTAAAATTCATATATCGCTAAGTAAGCAGTAATTACAAAAGTAAAGCAAAAGTTTATTTAGGTAAAGTTAGGTACCTTATTTTACAATCCAATTCTTGGATTTCTTTTTCAGCCTGTCCTCCTGGTGAGGGGAAATAGACACCCCTGTCCTGGGGAGAAAGACTTAGAGCTGCTCTTGGTAAGGAGAGAGGGGTAGTTTGAACAAGTCTAATCCTAGGGGCACTTACAGACCTGCTTTCCATTCTGATGTTAAGACACATTACCTCAGGCCTAGCAAGGGGAGAGGAGGTTGCCTTCTGGAGCGAAGCGCTTTTCTGACAGGTGTGCTTAAATGGGGTGACATGAGACTGTCTATTTGAGTTACCATAGCAAAGTGGGGTGAAAAACTAGATGGTACCCAACCATCATGAATAATAGCATCTGGGTTTTGAAAAATCTGTGTCAAAAAAGAGCCATATAATCAAGAAGTCAGCAAAGTCCACAGGGAAGAGGCACATCAGCCTGCATAATAACTACCATATATACTCGTATATAGTCTAAGTTTTTCAGCACAAAAAATGTGCTGAAAAACTGGGTTTCGACTTATACATGGGTCAGTGGTAGTATTAGTAATGCTATGAGTGGCATTTTGTATGAGAATGACAGCAGTGATGGTGATGATGGCGATCTCAGCGAGGACAGCGTCTATGATGACCTCACAGCAGCTGAAGCTCTGCATTGGGATACGGATGATGATGAAGAATCCAGTTTTGAAGAACTTTAACTCTTTACATTTTAGCTTGGTTGCTGATTGAACTTAGGGAATAGTACTCTTAGGTGTCATTGTTGATACCGTATTGTTTTTGTTGAACCTATTTTCCACTTACTGTGCTGGTTTACTAATGTTAAGTGGCTTGTCCTTTTATTTACATTTTTTATTTAAAATAAATATTGAAATACATACCCCACTGATGTCTCAATTTTTAGTGATTTTATTTTCATTTGTTTTGATTATTGAAACTCACCATTAGCTTCTTCATTTTCTACCCTAGGCTTATATTCGAGTCAACCAGTTTTTCTGGTTTCCCAGGTAATAATTAGGTACCTCGGCTTTTACTCGGGTCAGCTTATATTCGAGTATATACAACAATTAAAGATCCAAACCTGGAAAAGGGAATGGAACAAATGCTCAAATCCTAAATACCCAGATTGCAGCAACCTAATTCTGGTTAATCCCCCATATTCATTGACTAGAAATGAGAGTAGCTAAAAATTGAATGGTAAAATGTAATATCTAGTGGTGAACTTGACCTAATTCTAAGTAAAGAGATTCTGTACCTTTTATAAAAATCCCTGAGCTAGAGTCATTTGCCGCAACATTTCAAGTCTCCCAATAATAAACCTGAATCCCATACCAAGCTTAGACGCTGGCATAGTTAGAACTCTTATTTCCAGACCTGTATTCTTGGAAAAATCAGTTCCTGGCAAATGTTGAGTAAAAGTTTTTATTTTCATGCTGGCTGCCTACCACAAAGGTGTATACCAATTTTAGGGACATGGGTCTATTTAATAATATTTAGCCTTTAAATGAATAGCTCAACGGGAATGAGTTTTAAATTTTTCAAGTACATGTTATTATGTAAGCACCATCATTATATCATATGATTATATTTCTGTTTCTTATAAAACACGTGATTTTATGCATTTGATTTGTGTAGAGATTTGTTTTCTTCAAACTTCTCACACAGAATATTTTGGCATTTTCTGTACATTCTCTGCTTCCTAACTGGATCTTGGTAGTTATTTATTTTATTTTTGTTACCATGCTTGTTCTCAGCTTTGCCCCTGGTCTAAGCTAAGTGAAGATATCAAACTTCTTCAGTTTACCCCATCATATAGAGTATTTGAGTCATGGGTATTCCATTTGTCAGTGTGTATTTGTATAGTCAGCAGCAATATTGCTAACAAAAAAATACTATCTTCAAGGGATAAGTCCTGGGTTCCGTAAAATTCTGTAATGTGATCTCTGGCATCATTTGTGTCACCAATGCAGGGTTATCCAAATGCAGATTATTATCTTTGTTTCCAGTTTTCCCACTCCAACAACCAATAATTACCAATGCATATTGCTGGCAAGTTTAAACATTTTCCTACATTAAAAGTTGGTGAAAATCTTCAGCATTTTTTAGAAAAATATGTTGCTTTCTTTTTTAAATTTATTTTGTTTTATTAATTATTTCATTGGGAGCTCTTACTGATGTCATAACATTCCATAATTCAAATGGATTGAGCACAATTGTGCAATCATTACTACAGTGAGTTTCAAAACATTTGCTTTCTACTTGAACTCTGATATCAGCTCCCCTTTATCCCCTCCCTACCCCACACTTCCATCCAGGAAACCTTATGGTTATTGCTTTATATTATTATTATATATAACTGTATTTTACCCCATCCAATATGTCTATTCACCTACAATTCTGTTATTCACTCCTCTCAAGTGGAATTAAACAGTTATATTATCAACTTCCCCCTCTTCCCATTGTTGTTTCTGAAGCATCATTCATCCTGCCATTCTTGCATCAAGCAATCTTAATTGTACACATGAACATACGTAGGTCTCACTATAGTAATGAAGTAAAATATAGTCCCTAATAGTAAGGGGAGGAAATAGTAAAGAACTAGAGTATAGTTATGTATTTCATCAGTGCTCTAAGGCACTCTGGATTTTTCATCCCTTTTGAGTGGGACTGTCTAATTATTTTATTGGTGTGTTTTGGGTCTCCACTACATACACTTCCCTTCACATCAGTTTGATAGCTCTTGAACTTCTGATACCTCTTCCTGTGGACACCTCATGATCAAATAGGCTGGGATGCTTTTTCCGTGTGGACTTTTTGCTTCCACGCTAGATGACTGCTTGTTTAACTACAGACCTTCAAGACCTCAGATGCTACATCTTTTAATAACCAGGTATCAACAGCTTTCTTCACCGCATTTGCTTATGCACCCATTTTGTCTTAAGTAATCGTGTCTTGAAGGTGGGTACTATACAGTGCCACATTATTAGAACAAACTGTTCTTGAACTTAGGTAAGATTTTAGTAGAGGCCCAAAGTCCATCTGCTTCATTGTTGTATATATATCCAAATACATTTGTATTTATATATTTACAAATATACATATCTGTATTTATACTTAAATAATTCTTACATTCTTCTTCTTTCTTCATGCTTACCCACTGTGTTAGTCTGGGTACTTTAGAGAAACAAATCCACAGAAACTCATGTAAAAGAGAGAGTTTTATATAAAGAGTAAGAGAGCATAAAAAAAGTCCTTAGTGCTGTCCAAGCCCACAAGTCCAACATTAGCCTATATGTCCGACACCAATCCACAAAGTCCTCCTCTATCTCACAAAACACACGCAATGATGCCGACTACAGGAGGAAAACCAAATTAGTAAAAGTTTAAGCATCTCATCACTGCAGGGGTCTCCACACAGCTGCTCCAGCACCCAGGGCTGCATAAGGGTGGGTCCAAGCAACTTCTCCTGGGGGATGTCTTGCAGGAAGTGAACCTTGCCAGCTGAAGCAGGGAACTAAGGCAGCTGCACCCTGGTCCAACCATCACAAAGCACAAGACCCGAGAACTAGAGAGGCTAGGCTCACTGAGTCATTTACCTCTCTGCATTTCAATTAACTTCACATGAGTTTATCAACAAGGTTGGCACAATAAACTACCTACCTCACCCGCCATTCACTTTTCAGTAACTCCTCTCAGTCACTTTTCAATTGGTCAACCAGATCAGGAATTCTACACCATCAATTTTATGTCTCTTGCAGTTCCCCTGTCCCTATCATTATTGGCTAACCATTCCCCTCCCTTACCATATCCCCTTTCATTCCTCCACCCCAGAACTCTTGGTCCCATCACTATCTCCATGTTATTATGCATGTTGCATATCTTACGTGGATACGCACACACACACACACACACATACACACACACACACACACGAGAGAGAGAGAGAGATAGAGAGAGACAGAGAGAGAGAGAGATAGCAAGAGAGACAAGAGTGAGAGACAGAGAGAGCTAATAAATAGTTCTAAGTGTAACTGGTATCCTCCCCAGAATAGATGAATATCTCCCTGTTAAATTGCAAGCAACACCTGTTATAATGCCTCAGCCCAATCCCCTTTTTTCTCAAGGTTCCACCATATCCTGGGACCTGATTACCTAAAAGCACTTATACCATTTTAGTCCTCTGCATTTTTACCCCAAAGGTATGCATCCTACAATTCCCCATAGTTCTTCCTCTAGTTAGGAATAGAGTAGTCTACTGCTTCCCCACCCCAAATCTCCCCAGTTACATCTTTAGACTATGGATGTGGTCCCTTGTAACTTCCAACCAGTTTGGATGAGGTGCCAAGTACTGTGTCCAGAGTCAGAAGTCTGCAATCAGGATTCCTTGGGGTCTTTGAGGCTTCGTTCCCAAAGCTGGTCTATTGCACTCTCCTCTTGGTTTACCCGCATGTGGGCAGGTCAGACTCGCATCCCTCCCCTAACTGTATCTTCAGGACCATCTTCTCTAGCATTGTCATCTAGGACAGAAACATCATGACAACATGAGTCCATTTAAACTTACCTCAATGGACTCATGTTGTCATAGTCTTTTTATGCTTGGCTAACTTCACTCAGCACAATATCCTCCAACTCTTTCCACTAGACAAGGTACTGCATTTTTTCATTACTATTTTATAGGGATGTGGAGTACTCAATGTGTGCATGTATCAGAGTTTTTTAATCCATTCACCTATTGATGGAAATTTAGGCTGCTCCAATTCTTTGTGATTGTGAAATGTGCAGCTATGAACACTGGAACACAGATGTCTGATCGTGGTCTGTTTCTTATTTATTCTGGGTGTAGACACAGTAGTGGAATTGCTGGGTCATAAGGTAACTTGATATCCATCATTTTTTAGTACCACCAAATCGCTTTCTACAGTGGCTGTATATATCTATAGATACACAAGCAGGAGTGAGCATTCCTTTCTCACCTCATCCCCTCCAACATTAGTTGCTTTCTGATATTTTGAATTTAGATAACCTTGTAGGTGTTAGGTGCTATGTCATAATTGTTTTCATTTACATTTCCCAGTTGATGAATGATCAGGAACATTTTCTCATATAATTATTGACAATTCAGGTTTCCTCCCTTGTGAATCTTCTGTTTAAGTCACTTGCCAAACTCCTCAGTTGGCAATTCATTTTTTTTTCTATTTTAAGCTTGCAGGATTGTATAGATTTTAGAGATAAGTCCTTTGTCTGATGTGTCATTGCTAAATATCTTTCCCAGTCTGTGGGCTGTCTTACTACTCTCTTGATTTAGTCTTTCTGTGTACACAAATGTTTAATCTTTAATATGTCCTATTTATCTATTTTATCTTCCCTGTCCTTCCTTATTTCTGATAGTCCATGTATTCCCTGGGCTAAGGTTCTTAGCTTTCTCTCAATTCTCTCTTTGATAATCCTGATAGTTTTACCTAAAGGTCTGTGATTCACCTTGAATTTGCTCTTGTGTATGGAGTGAGGTAAGGGTCTTGCTTAATTTTTTAACAAATAGATATCCAGGTTTTCCAGCATTATTTCTTTAAAAGGTTGTCTGCTTCCCATTTGACATATTTTGAGCTCTTATAAAATATAAGTTGTCTTTGTGCTGCTGATTTTGTTTCTGGTATTTCTGTTCCTATCCACTGATCCGTGCATCTGTCATTATATCAGTACCATGCTGTTTTGACAATTGTGGCTATATCGTAAGTTTAAGTCAGGTAATGCAAGCCTTCTTACTTTATTCTTCTTCCTGTGGAGTTGTTTGCCAATTCTGGGCTTCTTCATTTTCCATATGAAGTTGATAGTCAGTTTTTCCATTTTTTTGAGGGAAAAAAGATGCTGGTATTTGCATTGAACTCATATAGAGCCTTGAGTAGAATTGACATCTTTACGATATTGAGTCTTCAGATCCATGACCATGGTATGCTCTTCCTTTTGTGACGATCCCCTTTACTTTCCTGTAATAATGTTCTGTAGTTTTCCTCTTAAATGTTCTTGGGGGTAGGGGAGAGGGGGTTAGGAATGTCCTTAGAAATTTCAAGTAATGCTTGGCTATTGTGAAGGGTACTAACTTCTTGTTCTCTTTTTCTGTAATCCCATCAGTTGTCTATAGCAATCCAATTGACTTCTGCTTTTTGGCCTGTATCCTGCTGCTACTACAGTCCTCGATTGCTTCCAGACCTCCTTTTGTGGAGGCTTTAGTGTTCGCAAGTTATAGAATCACATATATATGCAAATAACAATAGTTTCACTTCTTTACAAATACCTTTGATGCTATTCCATTGTTTTATGTTTATTAGCTAGGACCTCCAGGATGATGTTGAATAAAATTGGGGATATGGGGCATCCTTGTTTGGTCCCCTTTTACAGTGGGAATGTTTTAACCTTTTCTCCATTGATTGGACACTGGCTGCTGTTTTTTTAATATGTAGCTGGTATTTTGGTGGAAGTAATAACTTCTCAATCCTATCCTCTTGAGTGTCTTAAATAAGAATGGGTGTTGAATGCTATCAAATGCTTTTTCTACATCTATCATGTGGTTCTGTCATTTTTCTTGTCAATGTGATTGATAATATTGATGAATTTTCAAATGATGAGCCAACTCTGCATCCCCAGTATGAATCGCACTTGGACATAATGAACATTAGTTTTATATACTTTTGTATCCTATTGGCCAACTTTTATTAAGGATTTTTACAACTATGTTCATTAGACATATCAGTCTGTTGTTTTCTATTTTTGTAGGATCTTTGCCTGGTTTTTGTATTGGTGTTATACTAGCTTCATAAAATGTGTTTGTGAGTTCACCATCCATTTCTATGCTCTCTTCCCTAGTGTGTGGTAGAATTCTCCTGTGAAGCCATCTGGGCCAGGACTTTTTAAAGTTGATAGTTCCTTGATAAGCATCTATTTCTTCTTTTTTTATGCGTCTGTTCAGATTCTTGACATCTATATGAGATAATCTAGGGAGGGTTTGTTTTTCAAGTGTTTGAGCATGTCTTCCATATTGTTGTATTCATTGGAGTACAGACCTTCGTAGCACTATGTACTCTTTTAATTTCATTAGTGTCTGTTGTAAATTCCCCATCTGTGATATGTGCACCTGCTTTTTCCAGTCTTTGGTTAGATTTGCCAGTGGTTTGTGAATCCTGTTAATCCTGTCAAAAAAACAGCTTTTTACTTTGTCAAACATTTTTCATTGTTTTCCCACTCATTTATCTCTGCCCTGATTGTTATGATTTTTTTCTTTTATTATTAGAAGGATTATTCTGATGACTCTTTTCCAACTTCTGAAGGTTTGTGATAGAGTGTCAAGCATAAGTCTCTCTTCCTTTTTCATATGTGCGTTGATTGCTATCAAACTAATAATAATTGCCTTTTCTGTATCCCATAGGGTATGTTGTTATCTAATTATCATTAGTTTCTAGAAACTTCTTAATTTCATCACTAATTTGGGCAGGTACCCATTTCTATGAAGACAAAAGTTATTCATCTTCCAAGTATTTGCCATTGTTTTTGTAAATTTTTAAAATTATTTCCAGCTTTATGATATAGTAGTCAGAGAAGGAAGTCTGAGTGACCTCTTTGTGTTTAAATTTACTTAAGCTTGATGGGTGTCCCAGCATGTGGTCTGTTTTCTTATATGCGGCATGTGCACTTGGAAAGAATGTGAATTAATTTGCAGTGAGCTAGAGAACTATTAGTATGTATATTAGGTTGAGTTTCTAATTGCAACATTGAGATTTTTCTCACTGATCTGTCTTTCTCAGAGAAGAGTGTATTGAAGTTTCCTATTATGATTGCTGATCCTGTGATTTCTTTTCTTACTTTTTGAAGGATTTGATTGACAAATGTTGTGGGTCTCTCATTGGGTGCATGTGTGTATGTTATACTCACTGCCTCTTGGTCTACATATCCCTTAAGTATTATATATTGCCCATTCTTGTCTCATTATATCCTGCATCTTGAGATTGCTTTTGTCATAGATTAGGATTGCAACTCTTGCTTTTTCAAATTGTCATTACTTTGATACACTTTTTGCTAGCTTTTGATCTCCAACCTGCTTATTTCTGTGATCTTGAGTTATATCTCTTGCAGACAACAGATCGGTGTTTGTTTGTTTTTTACTTAATCCAGTATGTAAGCCTTTTCCTTTTACTGGGTGAATTCAGACCATTGACTTTTCAGAGTTATTGTATCCATCTGTGGGTTCTTTATTGTCATCATGTACCTTTTGTTTTAGATTTTTTTCTACTTCCCTTCTTAGCAGTGTGTAATTTGCATTTTACTTACCACCTGTCTTCAGAGGGTCAAGATATCTGATGGATTGTTGCACAGATATATGAAAGGCCAAACTTATTTGAATCTTTAAGAAGTCAAATTATATATAATTATATAAAATGTATCTGAAAAGACCATTTTATAGAATATTATATTTTCTTGGCTTCAGAAGATTACTTATGCAATTGGAAATAATAGACCTTTAAAAATCTAATTACTAATATAATTTCATGCCTTTAAGTATATGAATAGTCAGAATTGTAATATGAGGGCTGAAAGGGTCATTTTCCATCTTTGTAAAGAAATTTTGTTCTAAAATGCATATGAAATTTCCTATAAGAATATTACATATGCTATTAGAAATTAGCAAAATATTGCAATACATGATATAAAAAGTATGTCCTTTAATTAGCCATCTTAAAAAAATGTCATCAGTAGGTTGATTCGAGCGCATGGAAAACCTTTCTTTGTGAGAGTAAAACTGTGCTCCAAAGGATTTCATCACTGTGTGATTTCAGTAACAGATCACCAACATCCTACACCCCCAAGACATCTCTGAGTGAATTTACTCTCTAAGTAGTGAATGGCATAAATGTTTGTGTCTTCCAGAGACTTGTTAAGTCATTTATTATGAGAAAGATCCCATAAAAATAATTTGCACATTCCAGATTTATTATGTTGAGGCTCACAGTTAATTCCAATATTCAACTTACCCATCGTATTATTTTTAGTTAATGGTATATTCAAAGATACAACACTCAGAAAGTTATTCCAACTGGTTTCAGATAAAGAATATATGTATTCATGTAGACTGGAGAAAATATGGTAAGTGATTCTAGTTAAATATTACCAGAAAATTGAATCAAAATCTGGCTAAATATGTAGTAATATTATTACAAATAAAAAGGTGCTCATTTAACATTTAATAAAATAACCATGGTCCATCCTTCCAGAAAGTTAACTTTGTAACACATAAATATCAACTTAATATATTTCTATCAAAAATATTATGAATGCCAGAATAAATGATACTGCTAAGTTTTGAGGTCACAATATTTAGTGTGGCTTTTCTGCACCTTTGAAACTTGATAATATCTATCATACACCTTTATACCCCAGACTCACTTTTTCATATCTTGTGACTCAAACAGAGCAAATTAAACAATTATATGGTCTAAATGTGCATTTCTGAATTTGTTTTTTCCCTACTACGACAGAAATAATTATATATTCACTAGCAAAATTATATGGATCAAAATCAAACTCACACAGGGAGTGGAGGGCAGAAAAAAACAAAACAAAAACCTCACTGCCATAGAGTAGTGCCAACAAATGGTGACCCTACAGACCAGGGGAGAACCGCCCCTGTGGTTTCTTTCACTGTAGATTTTGCAGGAATAGAAACACTCACCTTTGCATGGAGTTACTGGCAGTGTCCAACTGCTGACATTGTGATTAGTAGCTCAAGATGTAATGCACTATGGCATCAGTGCTCACCTGTAATGTGTGTAAACAGTACATTATAGCAGCCATAATTCTGAGAAGCTGTCACCAGTAAGACATTTTTACAAAAAAAGAAACAGCAAAACAATATATAACAGATGGGTACAATTTTTTCCTCTTGAGTAGATACTGAATAAATGGTTGAAAAATACAGAGAGAAAGATTTTAGAGGAAATTCAAGGATGAATAAAGATATTGAAAATGGAAGTTGGTACTATTGGCAAGCTTCAGAAAGTTAAAAAGATGATTTTGGAGTTTATTGCACACACTGTAGTCAAGCTAGGAAAATATTCCAACATTTTAACAAATAGTTATATTCAGGAAAGTTAGTTTTTAGGTTAAGATGTTAAGTTTATGGATTGAAAGAAAGGCATCCATGGGAAATTGGTGAGGCAATGACATCTGTGTGTCAGCTAGGGGAAAGTCCCAGAAAGTCAGGTCTGTTGTTCCACTGAGCAGACAATTTTTAAAAGATGAAGATAAAGAAAACACTTTGGTCTCTGCCATACTGCACAGTCTTCACCCCAACATGTTTGTATACAGTAGCTTTTTCTCCTATGCCACTTTGGCTTTTTAAATTTTTTTTTAATTTTTACCTCAGCAGGCTCATGTTGTACTTGTCCTATTGTACCTGACTTACCTCGCTTAGCATGATTTCCTCCAGTTCTTCCCAAGTGTCGGCCAATGGAGATCCCCTCATAGAGGGGTTTAGGAGAGGATATGGGTTAATTAGGGTGCGAGGTAGTACCGATGAAGAACACAGCTTTCCCCCAGATCCTGGATGCTTCCTCCCCCCAACTACCATGATCCGAATTCTACCTTGCAGGGCTGGATAGGGCAGAGGTTGTACACTGGTACATATGAGGGCTGGAGGCACAGGGAATCCAGGGTGGATGATACCTTCAGGACCAAGGGTGTGAGGGGCGATGCTGGGAGAGTGGAGGGTGAGTGGGTTGGAAAGGGGGAACTGATTACAAGGATCCACATGTGACCTCCTTCCTCGGAGAGGGACGGCAGAGAAGTGGGGGAAGGGAGACTCCGGATAGGGCAAGATATGACAAAATAACGATGTATAAATTACCAAGGGCACATGAGGGAGGGGGGTACGGGCAGGGAGGGGAAAAAAAAGAGGACCTGATGCAAGGGGCTTAAGTGGAGAGCAAATGCTTTGAGAATGATTGGGGCAGGGAATGTCTGGATGTGCTTTATACAATTGATGTATGTATATGTATGGACTGTTATAAGAGTTGTATGAGCCCCTAATAAATTGTTGGTTTTTTTTCAAAAAAGAAAACACTTACAAATACTTGGAAAGGATTTAAAGAAGAATTACGGGTTAAACATTGTAGTCTATACATGCTTCTGCTTAAAAAAATGAACTTCGTAACACAGAAACAGCAAGTCAAGTTATTTCTTTTGCTACAATTTCAATGTATGTTGACAGATGAATGGAAGTAAAATAATACTTATCGCCTCATTACAATCTTCTTGAAAATGTAGGAAATCAAAATGTGTGATTAGTGGAATCAACAGTTAGTTGAGAGTCCATGTAGAACACTTAATAAGAATGACATGATACTGATTCAAGAGAAAACAAGCAAGGCTCTTGCCATTTTTTTATATAATGGTAAAGATAATAGAGAATTTGGGTGAAGTGTACGGTCTGTCCTAAACACACACTCACACGCACAGAGATGTTTTTAGTGAATACAAGGAAAGATGTGATTTTACATATGTGTAGCTGCATATACACACATGCATATATATACCATGGGACTCCAAAAGTTTGCAGAAAGAATAAAGAGACTGTTGATAGGTGTTAACACATTTGAGATTGACGATTTCCATTTATTCCGTTATCATTTGAAGAGGGAGTCAAAGAAGGAAAGGGGATGTGCGAAAGGTAAACTGTTGGGGATTTGATGAATAGTTTTAAGTGCTGACTATTAAGTTGATGGTCTGAAATATAAACCTCCCACCCAAGTTACAATAAAAATTGTTATTAAATAGTTATTGTGATTTCCCCCCACAGACTTTTAATGCCCAATGAACTATGTGCATTAACATAAAACTTAGTAAAACAAAGAACATATTCCTGAGTCTATTTTGAATCATAGTGACTTTATGGAGAAGAATAGAAATAGTCACTCTCCTCTGAGTCTATAAATCTTTATGGTGGAGGGCAGGTCATCTTTCTCCTAGAAGGTAGGCTGATGGGTTTGAACTGATGACCTGCCAGTTGAAATGTGTATGTATAGTTGTGTTAGACAGGATTCTTTAGAGACAACACCAGATTGCTAGTAATTTTATATATACATTATAAAGATATATAGATAGATAACACAAGAATTGAACTGTTAAATTATATACAGATAGATCGATATTTAATACAAGAAATGAACAGTTAAATTATAAAGCAGTACAAATGGCTCAGTGCAACTCACTCCTGTGAGAGAGTTGTGAGACACTGTCAGTCCTTCAAGTCTTTAAGGCCTCCAGGTAGTCCTCTGTAGAGAGAGTTAGGCTATCCCAGCACAGGCAGCAAACAGCAAGGCAGGTCACCAACCGTCAGTCCCCAGCTCCAGAGATGTACATTCCAAACATGTGGGCTTAAAGGGACTCAATTTACAGTGACACAGTCCACCGGCTAGGCATCCCACAGTTAGTGTAGCCTGTAAATTGAGGCACAGAACAAGCAAGGCAGCTGCACTCTGGTCTGATGATCAAAGAGCGATAGACAAGAAAGGTGAGGCTCACCGAGCCATTTATCTCTCCATCCTTCAATTAATCTCACTGTGTTTATCGGCCAGGCTGGCACAATAAACTACCTCAATAGTTATGAACATGTGCATGTATGTGAGCATATATACATGTAATGTTTATTTATATATGAAAAAGGACAGCTGAGTCTCTTGGGACAATTTGATTAAGTGATAGAATCACTAAGTTTATATTCTAGTTTCCTGAGTTATATTTGGAGTCTTAAATGCTTGGGACAGGCCATCCATGATGTTTTATTTTTTAGAGCAAAAAATATAGGAGAAAACCAAAGACTCAGAGAACAAACACTAGTCTATAAGACTAACAGCCTACATGAAGCATGGCCTCATCTACCCTTGGAGCAGAAGAATCAAATGGTGCCCAGTTATCCTGACCATTTTGATCACGACCAAAATAGATGGATCCTGACAGAAGTGGAAAAAATGTATAACAGAGCTCTAATTCTTTAAACTGTCCATATTTACTAAACTATTGAAGACTGTGGAAGCTCTGATGGTGTAGTGGTTACACTTTGGGCTACCAACTGCCAGGTCTGCAGTTCCAAACCACCTCCACTTCAAGAGAAAGAGGAGGCTTTCTATACCTGTAAACAGGTATAGTCTGTAAATAGTTACAGTCTCAAAAACCCACCTGGGAAATTCTATAGGGTCACGATGAGCCAGAATTGACTTTATGACAATGAAGTATGGTTTTTTTTATTGTTGCTATTTGTTTTGTAATTGAAGGCTATAGGACGCCCGTAAATTATAATCTAGATAACCTTGAATAAACCTTGAACAGAAACTACTCCATGATAGCACATTGTAACTCAATAATCAAATGGCGCACAGAACAAAGAATCCGAGTATTGCCAGTGCATAGTGCAGACCTTTGCAATAATCTGTATCAGGCTAAATGCTCATCAATTATTCAGAAACAAACAAGAAAAAGTAAGGGGTTAGGAAAGTCAGATTACTGGAATTAAAGATTCAGAAGTAAATTATTGAGGATATTAAAACATTATGTAACATGTAATAAATGCCTGAACAATTTGTGTAGTAACCGTTAAACAGGACCATAAATTACTGTGTAGAATCTCTCGCCAAAAACACTAACTTTCTAAAAAAAAAATTGAGCAATGAAAGGTTAACAAACTGAAATGAATGTGGGCACCACATATTTTATACACTGCCAACTCTTGTGCCATCCTCACGTGTATTCTTAGGGCTTGGCTCCTTGTTGCGGTCACTGTGTCCATGTATCTTGTCTAGAGCTTCCCTCTTTTTTGCTGTCTGCCCCTTTTTTTTTTTTACCAACCATGACATCCTTTTTCAAGGACTTCTCTCCTGATAACATTTCCAAAGTATGTGAGACAAAGTTTTGCCATCTTGCTTCTAAGAAGTATTCTGGCTGTACCTCTTCCAAGACAGATTTGTTTGTTCTTTTGGCAGTCATTTCCATATCTTTGCCAGCGTCATCATTCAAATGCGTTGATTCTTCTTCGGTCTTCCTTAGTCAATGTCCTTTCGATATTCTTTGCCAGCGCCATCCTCAAATGCGTTGAATCTTCTTTGCTCTTCCTTATTCACTGTCCAACATTCACATGCATATGACTAGATATAATGTCTGTCAGTATTTTCTAAATAAAGTGATAAAAACCATAAATGAACTAAATATTTTTTAAAATAGCATTTTCTCATAAATCCAAATTCCTTTTAAATTGATCTCTATTTAGCAGAAAATTATCCATCAATATAATAGTAGATCAAAGTATCAGATCAAAACACATGAATCACTTTGGTTCTGGCACATTGGAGGAGTTTTAAGCATGAAAGATTGTTTTGTACAGCTATTATTAGCAGGGATAAAATAAAACCAAATAATGAAAAATAAGGTCAGATAAGAAGCACAAATAACACCATCATAATATTTAATGTGCATACTGATTTAAAAAATCAAATCATTATTTTTCATCCATTGGTTTCCTCATTAAGGCAGATAAAATATAAACCAACAGCATAAAGTTTTCTAAGATTCAAATATGATTTTTTGTTATGTCAGGGGAAGCCAGCCCCTAACACATCATTATGGGTCCAGTAGGCACAATTGTAAGCACAGTGATAATGAGTAAAGATCATAGTAAAGTTATAGAGAGCATGAGAGATAGAAGAGAAATATTGAAATGAATGGAGTCAGACACAATTAATGGTACCATGCTCACCTCAGCCCCACTTGGTGGTTCACGTGGAGGGAGAGTGAGATCTTTAATGCTAGCCCAGGTTTTTATCTTCTCTGGGGATATGCAAGGCCCCTAATTACAGGTGAGGTCATTCATCACAGGAAGGGGTTGTGCTATAGGTCATACAGTAATGAGAGGGGGTTGACTAGGGAAATACATGCAATAGGAAGAGGAGGAATTGGGGATATACATGTGACAAGATGGGTGGACCCTAGATTCAAGATGGCAGCCTAGCCTTAGTCATCCTTGGGTGGGTTTGACCTCTCTGGGGTCTCCTACAAGAAAACAGACAACTACTATCCTTATCCGAAGGTAGTGGTCCCTATTTGTTGTGGGATAAACAGTGGTGTCTGCTTGCTCAAGATGGCCGATAGCTCTTAGAGGGAACAAGCCCTTACCTACTTCTGATAACCTCTAAGTGTATAGTCATTCGCAAGCAGTTAAGTTTGGCATATATTTATTTGGGGGAGACAGCTTGGGAAAAAATCCTTCTGTATCCCACATTGTTATTATGTATTTTATGTACATTGTTTAAACTATCTTTGGCTTTGTTCATTCTACTAGAATTAGATTAAATATTGTTAGTGTAGTCTTTTCTAGCATTATTTCTGACTAAATAGACCACTCTTGTTAGATTGAGTCGGTTCTTTCCTCTAGTTACCTTATGCCCAACCGAACTAAACACTGCATGCTTCTGCTCCATCTTCACAATGGTTCCTCTGCGTGAGCCCATTGTGGCAGCCACTGTGTCAATCCATCTCCTTGAGGGCCTTCCTCTTTTTGCTGCCCTTCTACTTTAAAAGCACAATGTCCATCTCTAGGGACAGTTCACAATTGACCACATGTCCAACTTTGTACCAAGTCCCCCCATGCTTGTCTCTAAGGACCACTCTGTTCGTATTTCTTCCAAAACAGATCAGTTTGTCTTTTTAGCAATTCATGATACTTTCAATATTCCTCCTCAGCACAATAATTCAAATGCATTGATTCTTCTTTGGTCTTCCCACCTCAATGTCCATCTTTCACATGCATATATGGTGATTAAAAATTTCATAACTTGGGTCAGGTGTACCTTAGTCCTCAAGGTAACACCTTTGCTTTTCAATACTCTAGAGTTCTTGTGCAGCAGATGTCTTTTGATCTCTTGACTGCTGCTTGCATGAGCATTGATTGGGTACCCAAGCAAGAAAAACTCCTCGACAACTTCAATTTTCTCTTCCTTTATCTTGTTGTAACCTATTGTCGAGTTGTGAAGACTTTAGCGGTTTCTATATTGCGCTGTAATCCATACTGAAGGCTGCACTCATTGATCTTTGCCATTAAGTGCTTCAATTTCCCTCACTTTCAGCAAGCAAGATTGTGCCATCTGCATATTGGAGGTTATTATTCGTCCAATACTGATGTCAAATTATTTTTCACATAATCCAGCTTCTCTGACAATTTGTGCAGCATGCACATTGAAATAAGTATGTTGAGATGATACAGTCCTCTCACACATATTTCTTGATTTTAAACCATGCAGTTTTCTCTTGTTCTGTTCCAACAACTGCCTCTTGATTCATGTACAAGTTCTGCAGGAGCACATTGACGTGTTCTGGGATTCCTATTTTCCGCAAGGTTATCCATAGTGTGCTATGATCCACACAGTCGAATAGCTTGGCACAATCAATAAAATACAAGTAAACACCTGTCTGGTATAATCTGCTTTCACCAAGATCATCTGCCATCAGCTATGATATGAATCATTCCATATTCTTCTCTGAATCTGGCCTGAACCTCTGACAGATTATTACCAATATTACACTGTAACTTCTGCTGAATGATTTTCAATAAAATTTTACTTGCATGTTGTCTACCATATGTATCCCTGGATTTGGTCTGGCCCCTGTCATACTACCTGGCCCTCACCCCAGGAATGTTTATATATAGTAGGTTTTTCCCTATTCCCCTTTAGCATTTTTTTTATACTTTACCTCAGTGGACTCACGTTGAACTTTTCCTTTTGTGCTTGGCTTACTTCGCTTAGTATGATTTCCTCCAGTTCTTCCCATGCAGCGATGTGCTTCATACATTCATCACTGTTTTTTAGCGATGCGTAGTACTCCATTGTATGTATAAACCACAGTTTTTTAATCCAATCATCAGTTGATGGAAATTTGCATTGTTTCCAACTCCATGCAATTGTGAATTGTGCTGCAAAGGAATATTGGAGCACAGATGTCTGGCCGTGGTTTGTTTCTTGCCTCCTGTGGTATCATGCCTGGTAGAGGGATTGCGGGGTCATATGGTAACTCGATTTCCATCTGTTTTCGATATTGCCAGATTGATTTCCATAGAGGCTGTACTTACTTACAGGTCCACCAGCAGTGGATGAGGGTTTCTGTCTCCCCACAACCCCTACAACACTTGTTGCTTTCTGATTTTTTTTAATTGGGCTATCTTTGAGAGTGTTAGGTGGTACCTCATTGTTTTAATTTGCATTTATCGCATGGCTAAAGATTGGGTACATTTCCTTATATGTTTATTAGCCATTCAGATTTCTGTCCCTGTGAAACTTCTGTTCAGGTTCTTTGCCCATCTCCACAGTGGGCAATTAATTTTATTTTCTTTTAGGAAGCTAGCAGAGTATTGTAGATTTTAGTAATAAGGCCTTTGTCTGATGTGTCATTGCTAAAGATGTTTTCCCAGTCCATAGATTCTCTTATTACTCTCTTGGTGAATTTTTTCGATGTACACAGGTGTTTCATCTTCAGTATATCCCATTTGTCAATTTGTGCCTCTTCTGTGTTTGTGTCCTTCCCTATTTCTGATAGCCTAAATATTCCCTGCGCCAAAGTTCTCAAGTTGGTCCCAATTTCCTCATTGATGGTCCTAATAGTTTGAGTTTTAACTTCAAGATCTGTGATCGACCTTGTGTTTATTCTTGTGCATGGAGTGAGATAAAGGTCTTGCTTCAGTTTTCTGCAGATACATATCCATTTTTTTCAAGCACCACATTTTAAAGAGGGCATCTGCTTCCCATTGGATATTTTTTGGGCCCTTATCAAAGATCAGTTGTCTGTAGGCTGATGATTTTATTTCTGGGTTTTCACTTCTTTTCCATTGATCTGAGTGTCTGTTGTTGCACCAAAGCCATGGGGTTTTGACAAGTGTGGCTGTATAGTATGTGCTAAAGTCAGGGAAACAAGCCCTCCCACTGTGTCCTTCATCTTGAGGAGCTCTTTGCTAATTCTGGGCTTCTGTCTTCTCCATATGAAGTTTGTGATCAGTTTTGGTTTTTTTTTTTTCCATTTCTTTGAAAAATATGTGGGCATTAAACTGGCATTTCATGATTCTCACCTTCCGGCACAATCACTGAAGACAAATGGGTACATAAGCAAATGTGATAAAGAGAGCTGATGGTGCCTGGCTATCAAAAGATATAGCAGCTGGGGTCTAAAAGACTTTAAGGTAAACAAGTGGCCATCTAGCTCAGAAGCAACAAAGCCCACATGGAAGAAACACACCAGCTTGTGCGATCATAAGTTGTTGAAGGGATGAGGTATCAGGCAGGCATCATCAAAACAAAATAATCATATAATTGTGAATAAGGAGGAGTGTGAGGGGAGACCCAAAGCCCAGCCATAGGCAATTGGACATCCCCTTACAGAAGGGTCGCCGGGAGGACATGAGCCAGTCATTGTGCAGTGTAGCAATGATGAAACATACAACTTTCCTCTAGTTCCTAAATGCTTCCTTCCTCCCTGTCCCACTATCATGATCCCAATTCTACCTTACAAATCTGGCTAGACCAGAGGATGTACACTGGTACAAATAGGAACTGGAAACACAGAAAATCCAGGACAGATGATCCCTTCAGGACCACTCGTGAGAGTGGTGATACCGGGAGGGTAGGGGGAGAGTGGGGTAGAAAGGGGGAACCAATTACAAGGATCTACATATAACCTCCCCCCTGGGAGGTGGACAACAGAAAAGTGGGTGAAGGGAGACGTCGGACAGTGTAAGATATGACAAAATAATCATTTATAAATTAACAAGGGTCCATGAGGGAAGGGCCAGTGGGGAGGGAAGGGGTAAAAATGAAAAACTGATGCCAGGGGCTTAAGTAGAGAGCAAAATTTTTGAGAATGCTGAGGGCAATGAATTTACAAATGTGCTTTACACAATGGATGGATGTGTGGATTGTGCTAAGAGGTGTATGAGCCCCTAATAAAATGATTTAAAAATTTTCACTTGCATGGGATCAATGATATTGCTCAATAATTTGAACATTCTGTTGGGCCACCTTCCTTTGAAATGACTACAAATATGGATCTCTTCCACTCAGCTGGTCAAATGCCAAGTTTTCTGGCATTGCAGAGTGAATGTTTCAGCTTGTTACATTTCTATCTGTGTGGGTGTGCCTTCAATTCCTGGACTCTTGTATTTGGCCAATGCTTTCAGTGCAGCTTTATCTTCCTCCTTCCACACCACCACATGTTGCTCATATGCTGCCTCCCAGCCCGGTTGCATGTCAGCTATTATGTTTGGTGTAGTGACTCTGTGTATTCTCTCCATCTTCTTTTGATGTTTCTTGCATCTTCCATTTTTTAAGTCCAAACTAAATAGATTATTAAATAATAAAATGATTGTTTATGTTTATATAAGTTTGAATCATCTTGTTTGGGGTTTCCTCAGCTTTATGATTCAGTAGATAAAATTTTGAGAAGTTCTTCACTTGTTATTTCTTCAAATAATCTTAATCTTCACATTGTTTTCCTCTCATCCTGGGATTGCAATAACACAGATTTTAGATTTTTCTTTGTGACTTCAGTGGTTTCTATTTTTTAATATTATTTTCCCCCATGTTTTTTTTTCTGTGTCACTCAGGCTAGATTATATCTATTCATCTATCTTTTTTTAATCACTTTATTGGGGGCTTATACAAATCTTATCACAATCCATATATACATCCATTTTGTCAAATATTTGTTGCCATCATTATTCTCAAACATTTGCTTTTCACTTGAGCCCTTAATATCAACTCCTCATTTCCCCCTCCCTCCCCACTTCCACTTCCTCATGAATCCTTGATAATTTATAAATTATTATTATTTTCTCATATCTTACACTGTCTGATGTCTCCCTTCACCCACTTTTCTGTTGTTCATGCCCCAGGGAGGAGGTTATATGTAGATCCTTGTAATCGGTTCTCCCTTTCTACCTCTCCTTCCCTCCACTTTCCAGGTATCGCCACTCTCACCACTGTTTCTGAAGTGATCATTTTTCTTGGATTCCCTATGTTTCCAGTTAATATCTGTACCAATGTACATCCGCTGATCTAGACAGATTTGGAATGTAGAATTGGGATCATGATAGTGGGGGGAGGGGAGGAGGAAGCATTTAGGAACTAGAGGAAAGTTGTATGTTTCATTGTTGCTACCCTGCACCCTGCCTGACTCACCTCCTCCCCGGAACCCTTCTGTAAGGGGGTGTCCAGTTGCCTACAGGTGGACTTTGGGTCTCCGCTCTGCACTCACCTTCATTTACAATGATATGATTTTTTTGTTCTTTGATGCCTGTTACCTGATCCCTTTGACACCTTGTGGTCACACAGGCTGGTGTGTTTCTTCCATGTGGGCTTTGTTGCTTCTGAGCTAGATGGCCACTTGTTTATCATCTTGTGTCTCTACAGGGAAGTGGGGAGCAGACTTAAATCCAGTGTTCCGGCATACAAATGCAGTGTGCCAGCATTAAGAGGGGAGCCAGTGAAGGGGCCTGGGAGCTCGGCCCCCATACCAGCTATGGACAACTGCCCTTCCTCCCAGAAGAATTGACTTATTAATCTGTCTTTCATTTTACTGCATCTTCCTTCTGTCAACTCCATTAGTCTATTTGTTCTACCATCTGAAATTTTTATTTTATTATATTTTCCATTTATATAATGTTCATTTGTTTTTCTATGTATTTTCTTTTGTGAGGTACTGTTATCTATGTTTTATTTATTTCAAGTGTGTTCATAAATATTAAATGCAATATTTTTGTTACTATGATTGTTTTAAATTATTTTCCAAAATTGCTAAGATTTTTGTCACCTTACTATTAAATACCTTTGTCTATATTTTATCATTTGATTTGGAATTAATCTAGTTCTTGGTATGTAAATTAACTGAGGTTTGATCACTTTCAGTTTGATGCTATAGGGCAGGCTGTGGTTCCTATTTAATTTTTACTAACTAAATAGTTATCATGCTTATGTTCAACGGAATAATTCTGTCACACTCTTGTTGGCTACTTCAAAATGTCAGTTTATAAAGTCTCCTTTTCATCATGTGTGTTAATTTGAGTTCTTTACAGAAGCAAAGCCAATGACGCTTACATGCGCATGTATGCAGAAAAAAATTTATATCAAAAATTGGTATACATCTTTGGAGAAACAGGGAAGTCCAGTCTGGTTCACGACTGTAGACTAGATGTAGCATGGAAACTCATCTTGACTCCGGTAGCTGTGGAAACTGATTGACATGAGAGGTGGGATGATAAAGCAGTAAAGCCACATGCCCTGAGGAGAACTGTGTTTGTCATTTGTCGATGAAGAGGGAAATGCATCCAAGGTTGTTGGATGAATCTTATTTAGGCAGTCTGCTGATGGTTCCTTGACTTGGCGGGTAACACAGCAGATCAATGTACCAGATGCAGTAGAAGGTGAAGAGGCAAGACAGAACTCCGCTCTTCTCAGGATCTTTCTTTTGGACAAAAGGCAACATCGCAAGGAGCTATCTTCAGACTACATTCTGACTGATAAATGGGACTCTACTATCTTCATCAAGGTATGTCTAGTTGGCATAAACTCACACTATCCCAAGTTCTAAGTTAAACCATTTCTGATAACTTTAATATAGCCTATCTATATTACAATAATTATTCAACCGGTGGTGGAATCATTTTATAGCTAGTGACAGAGGTAAACATGAGCATCATTTTGTAATTGTTGGACAGGGAAACCCACATTATTTAATAATGCTTCTCTTACTTTTCAACTGATAAAGGATTGTTCAACTGTATTTGAGAGGATTTAAAATTTAATATTTTAAGTGTATTTATTTATGTTTCTCATTAATATTTTTTATTTTCCCAATGATGTCTAATAGTTGCCAAAATGGTTGAATGCACATTAATTGATGCAAGAAATGATATATTTCTGAATATATAAAAGATGATTGTAAGGTTCTGATATTTGTCAGCATAGCTGCTTCAAGTATGGTTTGATATTAATAATGCATAAACATCTTGGAATATTTCTACACCTGAATATCAGTGAATAATACATGAATGAATATATTATTGGTTCCATTTTTTTTAACAAAAAAGTGCTTACTGGGATCACTAAATAGAACTACACCTGACATTACTATTAATTCTAAGATTTTGAGTATCCATTTATGATCAAAATACTATAACCAAATTGAAGCTGATGTGATTGTATTAAACTTTTAAAGGAGAGCATATTTTTTATATCATTCTTCTAGGCATCGTTTTGTAACACCCACCAAATGACGGAGTGGCTCTATGCAAATAAGGAGGTTGGCATTCTAACGTGGGACTTGTCAGTTTTGCCATCCTGATGCGTTTAAAATGAGGCATCTCAATGGACAGAAGATGGTATCTCTGCACTATAATAAATAGCTCAAAATGTAAGGCTTGACACAACCAACACTGTATTTGTTTATGATACAATGGATCTAGAATTTAGCAAAGAATTGACTGTATAATCTATGACATATGGTATTACCATTTCCTCCTTCCATGAATGCTGTTGAGAAATCCAAGGAGGTCACTACAAGGACTGAAATGCTGATACCCCATAGTGCATCGTCTTCCTTTTCCAAAACTTTGGGGATGTTCCTCACTCACGGGGTCATGTTCTTTGGGTATTTGGACGTTTTACATGAAAGGTGACTTCCTAAAGAAGCATAGTAGCAAGCTGTTGGCCTGTCAAGGCCTAACTCCAAGAGGTACATGACATAAATTTTCCCACACGCTACTGGTCAAAGTCAGTCATTTGGCCTACTATAGTACAGAGCAGGAAAATAACCTCAACACAACAGTTTGTCACCGTCTTTAATCTTCCATGATGTAAAACTCAGTTATCAGATATGAAGGCAAATGTGATTATGGTACACATATTCTTAAATTAATGGGGAAATTAATGAGAAACATTAGCATGCCATTTCCATCTAAAGTTTAGGGCCACTGTGAACAATTATGCATGATGAGTGTGAAGAACCCAGAAAGCGTCGGGAGGTATTCAAAGTGTGATCACTAGCTGCCATCAAGTGACCACATGTTGAGTGGGATCAAACTGTTGTGACCTATTATGCTTTTATTGGATGATTTTGGAAATAGTTCAGCAGGCTTTTATTCCTACTTAATTTTACCCTAGACACTCCCCTGAAATCTGTTCAACCTGACAATACAATACAAGCCCTCACAGAGAGACTGGTGGTGTTTGCCTTAAAGGTAATTTGGCGAAACTTCGAACCAGGGTCTCCTTCATGTAATTAAAAAATTCTGTCACCAAACCACCATTGCCTTCCCACTTGAAATACAAATATAGGTGATTAATATACATTGTACATATCTACCAGAATAATTAAAAATGTATATAGTAGAGCAGTATATTTAACTAAGACAAAGTCTTATAGCATATTGTTCATTTCTTGATAGATTTCATTTATTTTACTTAAAATTTATATCATAAATATTAATTGAGGCCATGACATGCACCTGGGGAATGTGTGAGGTAAAAGGGATGTACAATAAAGGGATCAATACAATATATTTCTTTCTGGTACTCCTGGTACTTCTAAATTAATGTTGCAAATTAATCTAACTCAGATCAGTCAGTTGGAGTATTGCTATTGTAGAACAATACAGTCTTTGTATATGTTATAAATGAGTAATTTTAGAGGAAAAAGAGTAGTATAATGTGAAATCAAATAAAATCCAAATCCATGGATCCATTCAGTCATTTAATCAAATATGTATTACTTATATTTTACTTTTTATATACAGCTTTTATCCACATCTTTTAGACCATTGCATAAACCATGTCTTAAAAATATAGATGGCTCTCAACACATAAGACAGTTATGTCTGCCCCGTAGCGCCAAACGAGAATGTCTTCTCAGTGCTTAGCAGCTCATCCTCAGTTCCAAGAACACATGAATCTCCTAAAGCAAAGCTGCAAAGCCTGTGGCTTGTGAGTCGGCTGGCACAGTATTTGCATTTTTATGTGGGTTTGCATATCAGGGAGGGTTAGTGTTCACTCTGTAGCTGACCTCTCTGAGCCAAGTGGAGAGTGGTGTGAGTTATCACATCTGACAGGTTTCTGGCAAGTCTTTGAAGGCTCTCAGACCAGACTCCCTTCCAAGCTCAGCTGGGATCAATTAGGATAAATACTAGTGCTTGCCATTGCTAGTTCCTATCATACTTTTAAAAGTGTTCAGTGTGCAATAATGCACTGTGTGGTTTCCCTAGACCTCACTGTACAGTCAAAAGAAAACTAGTGTGAAGTGAAAGGTTAACGTGGCTTACCTGGAGAGTTGGTGTAGGGCAGTACCATTGAGGCAAAGAACCAAATAAGGGGTCCCCCAGAAGTATAAATGGTTAGTGAACTTAGCTGGTAATCCATTTGAACCCATTTAAAGCTGCCTCAAAGATACCATTTAGAATAAGATAAACTGGAAAGAAAGGCCTGATAGTCTATGTCTAAGACACATGCTACTTAAAGTTCTATGTAGTACAATTTTACCCTGACGCACATGGGGCCGCTATGAATTGGAATTTACTGAAAACAAGTATTTTAACCTGAAAGTATAAAATAATGGATTTATAAAATTCTTCTTCCCTATAAATTCATCTAATATGATGATATATGTTAAATGTATCTTCTAAATATTTAAAACACACATAGCATACTATCAAGGACTTTTGACTGCCCTCAGCAAGCAGAGAGATTTGGTAGTATAGAATATAGACTTTTGCTCGCAGGACAAAAATTGAATTTAAACCCTATTTACTGTTGAATTATAAATAAGAGATATTAGGATAGCCTCAGAGAGAACGTTTCTGTCACACAAGTAAAGAGGAATCCAATATGCCTACTTTGTGGCTTCACATGAATTGAATTTTGTTTGTATTGTGTATTTCTCCTTTTATGTGGTCTGTGGATAACTGTGGTGTGGCCGTTACCTAATAATTCCTAACTCAAGTTCTAAATTTGGTTCTTTGCCAAAATTTACCTTCTTAACCATAATAATTGCTGCTAGAGTCATGAAACTATCCTGACACCTCTTTAAGGATGGTGGAAGTTTGCTGTTGGTTTGCCAAAAAGAAGAGTAACCGCTTCTGTAAAGAAATCATTTATTAGAATGTCACTCAATGTTCGCTTACAGGGGCTCCAAGCCTTACTCGGCTTCTTCATCTCTTTTGGCCTCCCAATCCGATGATTTTTTACAAGGAGGCTTTATAGTTAACAAAACTGGATTTGGGTAGGTTTTGAAGGGTTTTTTTTCATATACATTAAAAATAAAGTACTCCTTAATGTCTTTTCACAGAAATCCTTTGCATAAGGAATAAAGATGTCTTTGCAAGGTAGATTTTTTCATCTTGTGAATAACTGTTGAATTAAAATAGTGATCATAAATGTATGAGTATTGTGGAGAAAATAAATAATAATAATTTCAAACATCTGAAGAGGACCTCAGATGTAACCGATTATTGACTCAGAATTGTCCGGGATGGTCAGTCAAGGTGACAGTGATGCTCGACACGCTCCCAGCTCTCATAAAGATAACTGCTAACCCTGGGTGAGTTTTTGCTCTCTCCAGGTCACCTTCTCAAATTATAGAACTATTGAAGTTGGCCTATATAGAAACGTCAAAAGAAATTGAGTATTAAGAAGCACTAGGGGATGCAATTTTTGTCATTACCTAAAATAGTTACTCTTTGTAAAATGCACTAAAAGGAGCTCAATATATGGTTTGGTTAAATGATGCAGAAGGCCTCTCTTGTTTTTCTATGTAAAGCATTTGCAATTTGTGGGTACCTGTATGAGCGTGTGCAGCCTCACACACACACACAAGCCTTGAACAATGTAGTATTGCATTGTATGTTCAAGTTATTTTGAAAATAATTTTTTGTTACTGACTTAGAGTTGGGAAGTTAATGAAAAATGTAATGCCAAAAACAGAATCAGCAAAAGTGACAAATTGAAAAGCTTAATTGTATTCTGTTTAATTTCACAAGTATCTATGGACTATATGGCTGGCCGATCTGAAATATGGATACAGAGAAATGTTATAATGCTTGCCTCTTTTCATAAGGCTTTTAGGAGTCCCTGTGAGAAAATTTGAGAAGGAAATAATAGGGAAGATATAAGGAAAGATGGTTAAAAATTCAAAAGTAAGTAAGTCTAACTCTGACAATGAGCAGAAAAAGGTATAGATGACTCTGGACTGATATACTTAAATGAGACTTTGTTGGAGAGTTTTATGAACTGAATTGTGTCCCATAAAAAGATATGTGCAAGTTCTACTCTTATGCCTGAAAATATGCTTCTGATAGAAATAAGAGATGTTCTTATGTTGTGTTAATGAGCTCGCATCGGAAACAAAGGAGGGAGGTGATGATTGCAAAACTAACCACTTCAAAGGATGGCTTATACACAGAACAAATCACACACAGGACTCCCCCATTGGTGGAAGATGTTTGCTAAGAAATGACAAGGAATACTAGGAATGCCAAGGAGTTCAGAGGAACTCTGGGGCTACCAACAAATAATCGAGGCTTTCTAACAAGCCATGCTCCGGTTTTGACCTCTACCCCCCAAGGAGAAATTCCTGTTCCTTAAAACCACCGAATTAGGGTAGTTTTTGTCATGTCAACACTAGGAAACCAAGACTGGGAATTTTACATCATATTTGTTGTTGGCCGGAAATAGAAAGAGAAGGTATGAGAAGTGAAGGGTTCCGGATGGGAAGAGCAGGAGCAAGTATTCAAAGGTGAAAAGGAGACCAAGGTCCCAAGCTGGCAGTAGTATGAAAAGAGATAAAGGTTATAATATTTTGTAGCAAACTTCTTTCATGAGAATGTGCTATTCACCCATCATGTTAGATTGTTTATCTATTCATGGTTTCTTGAATTCATTTCAATATAAGCTAATTGTTGTTTGGCGATTCCCTTTGTTTATTTTGCACAGATTTCCCGGAGGCGTACACATGCACCAGCTCCCTGAAAGGCAGGAGACCCAGAGAGATGTACTTTCCAAGGGGTTACTTGTCTTTTTTGTCTATTTGTTTTGTTTTTGCAAATATCACTTGACTTCTAAAAAGATAAATTGCCCTTCATTGTCCATGTGGTCATCTATCCATTATTTTGAACATTGGTGATTCATTCTCTTAGGTTTTCTTTTCTTTTTACGTGGGTCTTTTGTTTAACTTTCAAATCCAGATAAGCTATTCCATAGATGCAAGTCATTTGATGTTTGCTTCAAATTGTATTATGGGTTTTCAACTTTAGGGCTTTACTCTTTTATGACATGTGTTTCATATCGATCAGAATGGATACAAAAATAAGACCTGACTACATGTTTGTTTGTTTCAAGAGATTCAAATACAAAGACATGGGGACATTTGAAATAAAGCTATGCATGAGGACATTCCATGCCAAATAAATTAAAGTCAAGCTAGAGCTGCTGTCTTTATTTCACACCAAGCATTTTTCCAACAAATGAAAATAATCTTGGATATAAAGTCGCACGGTATATGTTAAAGTGATCAATTCTCCAACAAGATCAATCAATGATGAATGTATATGCCCCTATCAAACGATAACCAAAAATTATACAGATAATTCACAAAGAAAATTAACAATAAATAATATCATTGAGGAATAATATCAAAGAGGAATATCATGTCACCAAGAAAATTGAAGTTTCCATCACAATGAGACATTACTACTTCTTATTTTCCTTCAAGTCAGACTCCGGAGGACCTATGTGCACAGGGTAGAACTGAACGTGTCCTTAGAGGTTCCTCTTTCACTGCCATTCTCACTCATAGTGACACGACACAGCAGGGTAGCACTGCCTCTGTGGACTTCTGTGACTGTGCCTTTGACAACAGTAGAAAGTCTCACTTTGCTCCTGCAGAGTGGCTGCTGGTTTCAAACTGCTGCCTTGTTTAGCAGCCCAACATGTAGCCATTATGCTGCCAGGGGGATTCTAATTGCACTCTGTGAGTCAGTAGCGGAATATTTAACAGTTTCCATGCCTAAGTACTATGCTGCATATACTGAAATGGCTCCAAAGATAAACAATACTAAGTGTTAGAGAGAAGTAGATCCATGGGGACTCTCAGGGAAATGTACAATGAAGAGATTTTGTGGGATAATCAGTTAGCCCTTCTGTTGGTAGGTGACATGAAATGGGTTCTGATTACCATTGATCCCATGAGACAGAATAGAACCTCCCCGTGGGATTTTTCTAGGCTTTTGCCCCTCATCCCCTTTTGTTTAACAGGCAGTCAGATGGTTAGTAACATTTTACTTGTGGTCCTTAATGTTAGGCAAACTTGATCTCACTTTGAAAAGATTGAACTAAACCCTGCGTTCCACAAATTCTTCATCACAAACTCCTTCATTTGATGCATCTGTTGCTTCAAAATCATTCAGAAAGATTTGAGCCTTTTCTTTATGCTGCTACCTAGACAGAAGAAATCACCAGTTAGTTCGTCCTCAGCCACCAGTGGGTCAGACCAACGGCCAGCCTTTCATCTTAGCAGGTTAGCACTAACCATTGCACCACCCAGGTGCCTTCCATCAACCCCATGGGTAATAAGACGAAGTGATTGCATTGACAGATACTCGTCACTCAGCACTTTCACACGGAGTTTTTTTATTTTAAGTTCTATTTCTATGAAGTTGATTTAAAACACACACAAAAGATAGCACACTTACACTCAACCTATGCTTCTTTAAGCTATCAACCATAGGAAGTCTTAGACATGATATGTAACAATTTGAAAATGTATTTTAGCAGCATAACTTTTGTACAGCCATTTTGAAAAGCTAACAGATTTTGATCTAGTTAAAAATAACCATGTCATATGACTCAGCGATGCCATTCCGAGGTCCTGAAATAAGACAAGTAAAAATATTTGTACCAAAAGACCTGTACAAAAATGTGTACAGCAGCTTTATTCATAATAGCCACATACTGGAAACAAACCAAATGTCCATCACCAGGTGAAAACGACTACGCAAACTGTGCTGTAGTCAAACCACGGAATGCTACTCGACAGTGACAAGAATAAACTACTGATACATGCAAATTATACACGAACGAATCTCAAGATGTTATGTTGAGCCAAAGAAGCCAAACAAAAGCACAGAGTGAGTGATCCCATTTATATAAAAATCCAGGGGAAAATTCTCAGTAATAAAAATCAGATTATAAATGACTGATCCAGAACTTTCTTCTGTTACTGAAAAGTCACGAGTGACCATTTGAGATGATGGAAATGCCCTATATTTTGACTAAGGTAATCATTACACTGGTATATAGGTTTTATAAAATTCATTACAGTAATATTAGATTTTATAAAACTCACAATATAGTGCACTCAGAATGGATGTGTTCTGCTATATGGAAACATCTTCATAATGTTACTTTATAATTAACATTTATCTTCATAAATTTAATTAAAATACTGTTTAAAATGTATTTCAACTGAAGGGAGCCTTGGGTAGACTTGGCAGCTAATGACTTAGGGAATTAAAGGAGAAAGTAGAAGCAGTACATTATGATGTACAGAAGCTGTCTGTAGTACGCTAATACCAGTACTTTCCCCAGTTAATGGTCCACTTGCTTAGACAATCCCTCTCAGGCACAAAATGTTTAAGCACCTGCCTACTAGCCAAAAGATGGGTAGTTTGAACCCGTCCAGCATCACCTGGATAGGCAAGCCTAGCAATCTTCTTCTAAAAAGTCATTGTCTTGAGAAAGTATGGAAAAGTTCTACTCTGCATACCTCGGTCAGCTCCTCAACAGCAACCAACAACAGTGCTTATTTTTTGAACTAGGTCTTTGTAACACCCTACCTCTTTGGAGCTGGAATCAGTAATGAGCATATTCTTAGCAATAGCAAAATCATCGATGTGGTACAAGCCGAAGCTTGCGGAAGATGTGGAATTAGTCCTTTTGATTAACTGAACTTCTCACCCTATGTTTACACACTAAGCAAGAAAATTCATCTAAATTCGAATGTTGGAGATATGGGTGAGCCATGTAATAGAGCTATGCTTTTCAACCACCCCAGAGAAGTAGATGATAGATAACCCAACAGCCACACAAAATGTTCACATGTGAGGAAATACAACTGGGGCAAATTATTCTCCCAGCAAAGCCCAACTTAAATTTATAATCCACTCTGGTGAGACTATGGGCTAGACATTGGACTATTTACTAAATTCTCAATGATTCAAACCCACCAGCTGCTCTGTAGGAGAAAAGGGAGACTGCTGGATCCAATAAAGATCGATAGTTTTAGAAACTCTAAATGAGTCAGCATAGACTCGATGCGGTGAATTCAATGAATAACTGTAGCTTTGAGCCACCGAGTTTTAAGATGATCTGTTTTAGTCTATGAAGTATTTTACATCAATAAATTCTGGACTGTGTTCTTTAGTTTTTCATAATATATTTCTAATAAATATATTCTGACATAACTTAAGAGAGATGGCTCGATTTTCAGATAATCCAGATTTTCCTGCAATACTCATATAGTAGAGCTCTAGGATAAGAAATAAAGTTTAAGAATCGAAGTTCAATTTTTAAGATGAACCAAAAATGTGGTCTAAAATTCAGAGAGTACCATGATTTAAGATAACTGTATTAGGAAGTAAGATAGTACAATTCAGGATAAGGGATGACTTGACATATACATCTTACTTAGAACAGCTTCTTGGTAATGTCTCTAGGCAGGGCTCTCCCTGATTTCCAGCCTCTTGGATCATTTACTCTTGGCCATTTGGGCCTCTTGGGTTTCTTGAGCTTGCGAATCCTGCTCAAGCAATGTTACAAAGCTGTTTAGCTCCATCAATCAGTGCCTGGAGGCACCTTACTCCAACAGTAAGCCTTGGCCCGAAGATGCTTGGCTCTATAGTTCCAGGGTAAATTGCCTAGTCAGCAAGCTTACATGTCAAAAAGTGTCTGGAGTCATTTTGTTCCTCCAGAAAGCCTCGTACCATCTCTTGTCATTTCCAGTATTACAACTCTTTCTCTTTCACTCCTTCCCCCGCCCACCTTCTCCTCTCTCTCTCTCTCTCTCTCTCTCTCTCTCTCTCTCTCTCTCTCTCTCTCTCTCTCTCTCTCTCTCTCTCTCTCACACACACACACACACACACACCTTCTCCTCTCTCCTTATTCTAGGATGTTCTCAGCAGAAGAATCCAGGGCCCAAAAGGCATGATCTACTAGAATCTCCCCTGTTTGGAAGGTCGTGGGTTTCTCCATGACCACTTCTAGGACTGGTCATTTTAAATATAGTGGGAGGAAAACACTGACCCATCCCTCTGTAGCGTTCTATTCACATATAAACAGTCCCAATGACACAAGAGTGCCATAGATTTATTTGTGCTTTTAGCAAACTATCAAACTCCTGTAGTGGGTGGCAATTACTATATTTGCATAGTCCTACCAAATAATTTGGTGGAATTTACAGGATTAAAGTGAGAAAGGCCATACAAAAGCAATCCATTGCACTAAAATTACAGTCTACGTCATATTAAAGACTTTTACAGCAATTTTTTAAGTTCATTAATAGTTTAAAAATTGCATTAAATGTCTTTGCCCGGGTATGTTTTGGACCAGAACAACAACAACAACATGGGGCAAGACAGTCTTTTATATAAAATTATATTTATAGTAATGAGAATCTTCCCAAAGTAGAATTTGTAAGTAGGTATCATAGGACTAACATTTTCATTTGTGTTGTAATCCATTATAATAGAAAGTAAACATACTTTAAAAAGTATACATGGTCCCATTTTAAGTCTACTGCATACATCTTTAGAGTATTGAAAAGCAAGGGTGTGATTTTGAAGATTAAGGTGCACCTGACCAAAATAATTTTATTTTCAATCTCCTCATATGCATACAGACATTGATGAATGAATACTGACGAAGAATGCATTTGAATTGTGGTGTTTGAGAAGAATATTGAAAGTACCATGGACTGCCAAAACAACAAACTGATCTGTCTTATATGAAGTAAGACCAGACTACACCTTAGCGGCAAGGATGCATACTTCGGACATGTCAGAAAGACCGTCCATAGGGAAGGACATCATGCTTGGTAAAGTAAAGGGTCAGCGAAAAGAGGAGATGGACTGACACTGTGGCTGCAACAACGGGCTGAGCAAGAGGAAGAGTGATGAGGATGATGCGAGACGGGACGGTGTGTGGGTCTGCTGTTGTGCGTAGGGTGGCTGTCGGCTAGAGCTGACTTGATGGCTCCTAACAACACCAACAACAAATTTTTCATTGTTATTACATAGAACCATATTTCCCCCCATCTCATCCCCATCCACTCGATGTTGATCAAAACATACCATTGACCATTTAATATAAAAACAAAATAAAATAAGTGGAGAAATTCAGGATGCTTGTGGATATACACTAGTTACTTTATGTTCAAGAAAGGAATGGTGAAGGGTCAAATGAAAGACTGTAGAAAGCGATAGTGTAGTGTTCTGGGTGTGAGTTTCTAACAGAATGGACTCTTGATGGTTAGGAACAGTGTTCTGGAGGAAAGTACCAGGCTCCTTTTCAAAGATGCTGCCTGTCTGACGCTGGAACACACCAAAGGTTTCTTCATCCTCCATTTCCAACTGTGCAGGTGTGTCTGTTTCATTGATTGACTACCCATCAATCTGAATTGGATCAGCCTCATTGATGAACTTTGTTATTCATGATAGGTTTTCATGAAGCTTATTAAGTGGAATGTGCCTCTTAATCATAAATTGCACCACAGAACCACCCTGCCTTACCACCTTCAAATTAATATGATCATTGTTCTGTCTTGACTCCTACTCTCAGTTCTTGTCAGCCCTAGCAAGCGCCAGTCACCGCAGCTGCTGCTTCCCCAAAGAGGGACCAGGTCTTCACAAGCAGCATCAGGAACTGCAGAAGGAGGAGGCAGTGGTGAGGTAGGGAAGATGCCTACTTGGGGATTTTCATGATTGAATTTTATAAAGTAAATTGTCTTCTTTTTTTAAAAAAATCATTTTATTAGGAGCTCATACAACTCTTTTTACAATCCACACAAAAATCATTTGTGTCCAGCACATTTGTACATATATTGCCATCATCATTCTCAAAACACCCACTCTCCACCTGAGCCCCTGGCATCAGCTCCTTTTTCTCCTCCCTACCCGCTCCCCCTCCCCCCGAGCCCTTGATAATTTATAAATAATTATTATTTTATCATATCTTACACCATCTGATGTCTTCCTCACCCAGTTCTCTGCTGTCCATCCTCCAGGGAGGAGATTACATGTAGACCTTGTCATCTGTTTCCCATTTCTCCCTCACCCTCGCTCCACCTTCCCAATATCGCCACTCTCACCACTGTTTCTGAGGGGCTCATCTGTCCTGGATTCCCCATATTTCCAGTTCCTATCCATGCCAGTGTACATCTCCCAGTCCAGCCGGTTATGTAAGGTAGAATTGGGATCATGATAGTGGAGGTGCAGTGAGGGGGGAGAAAGCATTCAAGAACCAGAGGAAAATTTTATGTTTCATCGTTGCTACACTACACTCTGACTGGCTTGTTACCTCCCCACAACCTTTCTGCAAGGGGATGTCCAATTTTCCCCAGATGGACCCTGGGTCCCCACTCTGCACTCCCCCCCATTCACAATGCTATGATTTTTTTTTATCTTTGTCTTTGATGCCTGATACCTGATCCCTTTGATGCCTTGTGATCTCACAGGCTGGTGTGCATTTTCCATGTGGGCTTTGTTGTTTTTCAGTTAGATGGCCTCTTGTTTATCTTCCAGCATATGGGACCCTAGATTCTATATATTTTGACAACTGGGCACTATCAGCTTTCTTCACCGCACTTGCCCATGCACCCGCTTTGTCTTCAGTGTTCATGTTGGGATAGGCTGGCTTTTGAGGCACTTCTGGATGAACTTGCATTGCCAGACTTTTGATTAGCAGTCGTATGTTGGTCACCATTTGCCTTCAAGGACTCTCGCTGTTCAATTCCACAAGGCATTAAAACGTTGTTCTAGGCATTGTAGGTAACCCTGACTCAAAGCAGCTCTGTGTGGAAGAGAAAAACTGCCCCAGAGAGTTGCCGAGACTGAGACCTTTCAGAAGCAGATCACCGGACCTGGCTTCTTAGTTGCCTCTTCTGGGGGTTCAAATCTTCAACCTTTCCGTTAGCAACTGAAAGCTTAATAATGGAATCATCAGGCTTCCTAAATATAAATGAAAGGGAAAAGCAAACAAGAATCATGAAACTACTAACACCATAAAATTATATTAATAATATTCTGTGTTTTCAGTTTTATTTTAGTGTTTCTTTTACTCTAATTTAGCCATTTTTTCCGAAACACCCAGTAACATCTATACTCCACCAGAACTCTGAAGATAAACTGCATAGATCCATAAATATGCTGGGGTATTTACTAAATTATCCAAATGTCTATATATGGCCCAGTGTTGTTCTTCAGGCAATTTCTGCAACAGCTATTTATAAAAATCATACTCAAAGTCATTGCATCAATCCCCTTATTGTGACCCTATAGAACAGATTATAATTTCCCCTTGGAGATTCCAACATTACAACTTTTTTGTTTTAAATCATTTGGGGAGGGAGGGGGGCTTGTACAATTCTTATCACAATCCATACATACATCCACTGTGCCAAGCACATTTGTACATTTGTTTCCATCACCATTCTCAAAACATTTGCTTTCTACTTGACCCCTTAATATCAGTTTCTCATTTGCCCCCTCCCCTCCCTCATGAACCCTTCATAATTCATAAATTATTATTATTTTGTCATATATTACACTGTCTGACATCTGCCTTCACCCACTTTTATGCTGTCCATCCCCCAGGGAGGAGGTTATATGTAGATTCTTAAGCTGATGGTGCCTAGCTATCAAAAGATATAGCATCTGGGGTCTTAAAGGCTTGAAGATAAACAAATGGCCATCTAGCTGAGAAGCAAAAAAGCCCACGTGGAAGAAACACACCAGCCTGTGTGACCACGAGATGTGAAGGGCCAGGTATCAGTCATCAAAGAACAAAAAAATCATATAATTGTAAATGAGGATGAGTGGAGAGTGGAGACTCAAAGCCCATCTGTAGGCAACAGGACACCCCCTTACTGAAGGGGTCTAGGGAAGAAATGAGCCAGTCGGGGTGCAGGGTAGCAAGGATGAAACATACAACTTTCTTATAATTCTTAAATGCTTCCTCCCCCCACTATCATGATCCCAATTCTAACTTACAAATCTGGCTAGACCAGAGGCTGTATATTGGTACAGATAGCAACTGGAAATACAGGGAATCCAGGACAGATGGCTCCTTCAGGACCAGTGGTGAGAGTGGTGATAACTGGAGAGTGGAGGGAAGGTGGGGTCAAAAGGGGGAACTGATTACAAAAAGCTACAACTTTGTATAGGAGGAAAAAGCCTCATCTTTGTCCTAAAGAATGGCTGGTGAGTTTGAACTGCTCACCTGGAGGTTAACCTCCCCACAAATAACCCACTACACCTATAGTGCCTTTTAATTATGCATAAGGAATACATTATTTCCAGGGTTCTTGTACAGCCCTTTATATAATACAGACTATTGCACCTTCTTTCATCCCAACAGGGATATATAGATAAAACAATTCAGAAATCAGATAGTGGATGATCAAAGATAGGCAATTCATCTGAATATTATAAAATAATATTAAATAATGGTATAGTATATGTTGTTCTAGTAAATTGGTAAACCTTTTTAAAAATATATTTCAGAATATTCCATGGAAATTAATTTACTCTAGATATCTTTACAAAATACATTAGTTTAGGCTTGAATACATTGAAGTCGTCAACCACACTGGTCAGCTTTTTTATGACACTGGTCTTCTGTTTCTTTCACTGCTCTACTTTACTTTGACCAGTGAGTAATTAGAACTGGGAGATTATTTTCCAGGTGGTTGCATCTAACATCTTAGTCTGCTTTGATGCAGGCACAGAGCTTGTTACAAGTTCACCTTCCTCGGACTATCTGGTTACTCATCAAATCTTATAGAGAATTATATGCTATGATTCACTCCCAATTAAAATAATCTCAAAGTTTGTCTTTAATATTGGAGGATTAGTTTGAGAATCTATTATGTAAAAGGATTTGTTCTAATATCAGGATTGGGCATTGTTTAATTTGTCTGTACCCACTATAATAATAACTGGGAGAGACAGATGGAAACCTACTTCCCTTCATTTCACTGTGAAAGACATAATTAGCAAGTAGATTTAACAATGCATAGCATAGAATAGCACCAGTGTCTTAAACATATTATTTTATAATAAAGATAAAATATATAAATACTGGAACATGTATTTCTAGATCTGCACTAAAAAGCAAGTTTTTTTTTTAAACCTTCCTAAACAACGTTGCTTGCCTTTACCTATACACAAATTCATGAGCAAAGCTAAGAATCCAATGGTCCAAACACTAATATCTCTACATTCTGGATACCTCAATTTAATCGAAAAAATTTAAAGGAATAATTTTTGCTTTACTATTATTCCCAACAGTGGAATTTTTAGTTCCACTTTTAACTCACAAAGTTTAGATTTATTGGTTTAAATTTTTATTTCACGAGGAAACTGGAGCATGCCAAACTTTGTCTAATATGGCAAGAAGGGATCACAAGCAAAAGCCAAACACACTGTCTTCTACTCCATTCAAATTCAGACCCAACCTACAGGAGAGACTAGAACTGCCTTGCAGGATTTCCAAGGCTAGGGATACTGTCAGAAGACACAGCTTTCTTCCAGGAAGTAGCTAGTGTAGGTCTGGTCTGTTGGTTGGCAGCCTAGCATGCTAACCACCAGGGATCCTGGGTTGAGGGAAAAAAAACATACAAATAAACAAATCCCTCTGCCGCCTAGCAGATTCCAATTGATAACGACTCCACATAGAGCTTCTGACACTGTAAATCTTTATGGGAGCTGATAGACATTTATAAAACTAAATTACAGAACATTTCACACTCTCCCACCAACCAGCTAGTGGGTTTGAACCGTGGTCTTGAATTTATCAACCTAACATCCGAATCACACTGCCAGTGGTGCCCCATGGGAAATGGTTTGGTTACTTAATTGGAGGATCTGAGTGAGTTCTATTTATTTTTTAATAAATGACTAGATTTCTTCATACAAGTTTAATAATCCCAATACTTATAAATCTCATGAAATGTTGCATTTAAGACAGTACTGAGAGTAATGTTTCTAAATTGTCAAGCATGCTGATAGCCTACACTATATTCATTCCTTAAATAATGAAAGGTGAGAAATAAGTATCACAAGTACACTGTATTGAAAGGGTCTAAGTCAGAAATATGAAAGATTTCTATAATTTCATAAAATAAATCCTATAATATAAATTCCCTAATTATAAGTGATATAAAATAGCTGTCTGTTTCAAACAATAACCAGTTAGCATATTATAATGTAGCCTATTATAATAAATGTGCCGATCATTGGAATTAAAAGTAAGAAGGGAAATTATAATAACCAAAGACAAAAATAAAATATAATGTGATTTACTTACTGATTTATGTTCATTTTAATTATGTCTCTTGTAATTATGTGAATGCATTCTTAACTTAAGACTTATCATGATTCCTAAGACCTATGGGCATATCATTAATTCCACTTTTTAAATATGTTATCAAGATTCAAGTAAACTTTGTTCTAGTTGGATTTACATTTCCTCTTGAGCCTTTCTTTCCCTGATGATTTTATATACTCATATATATTATATGTAGTACATATATGTTCAAGCAACTAATTAAATTATATAATATGAACAACATAAACTTCAACATTTGCAGTGTTGTTTTGGGTAGCTAAGACTTCCAGGAGTATTGAAATACATAGAGTTATTTGATCTTGGGAGAAATTATACCAAACTTCTATATAGCACTCTGTTCCTCTCCTATTTGATTTTTTTAATGTGAATTAGGTGGAGTGTTACGGAGCAGATCATTGGTTTATATTCAATGATCATACACATTCTGTTTCATCTTATTGCTTGTAATCTCCTCTATACAACATTATCCGTCCCATCTCCTTGGTCTGACCTTCATGCCCGTTCCTTTTCTAAAAGAAAAAAGTTGGAGTAGCAAACAATTGTGTTTTACAGACCATGTTAAGTCATCAGGTAATTGAACCAAGCGAGTCTCCTATCTTTCTTTGTAGAGTTGTATAATATATTGAAAGAATACGGAAGACTCACTGGTTAGCTTAGGATCTTGGCAGAGTCATTTCTACTCCTCACCATGGTTCCTTTCTAAATGGAAGAAGTTTGACAATCTCTCCAAATTCCCTTCCTCAACCCAACTTTTACAATGTGAACTTTAATCAGAATAAATAAATATTTGTGAAAATAACACAAATGCAAGATAATAATTTCAATAGATGAGTAGTATAAAATTGATAATGCTTCATGAATCTTTGGATGTTATCTGCCCTCTATTACAAATTATTTCCTTATTTAGATTACAATCTTCATTTTTACTAATTCACTCATTTATACTACTAACATGGAATGTTTAAGGACATGATAATAGTATTCAGTGGTTTCACTCCAGAATAGTCATATCAAATATTTTCAAAGTAGCAATTTAATTGATTATATCAATAATTTGTTTGATTATCAATCAATAATTTAATCAAATGATTGATTCCTCACCTCATTGATTTGTTTTTTAAGTATTTCTTTAATCCACTCACAAGCAATAATCAGTCAGTACAAGTTTTTGTAAGATGACTGGTTTCCTGTACCAACCTAACAGTAAATGAGTATTTTGGATATTGCCCACTACACAAATAACTTGAATAAGTTTTCCCATCAAATAGACTTTGCCATTGAAATCTATATTTAGATCTGGTCTATAAAGACATCACCAATTGAAATAGATGACTGCTCTGTTTTATTGATTCAAGAGCATATTAATTGTTTTTCTGAATTTATTACAGGTCATCATGTCCATTTTAAAATAATCACTTTCTGAGAAGGTGGTACTCAAAATGTTTGATATGTATGAATGTGTGTGTGTGTGAGATTGTATGTGAGTATGTATGTGTATATGGAATTTCTAATAAAGTAGAATTCAGTCTTACAAAAATTATTTTAAATGTCTGCAGATCTTTGAATACAATTGAATCTTTTCATTAATTTTGGTGACAATCACATGCCATTCAAGTTTGACCAAAAAATCCAAGACTAGATAAATGAACAGTTATTGGACATATAAAAGAAAAAAAAGGGATTTTCAGAGCTTCTCACATTATTACTGCGGGCAGCTCTCTACACTTTGATCTCACCTTCTGTGCACAAAATTATTAAATTTTAATTACATGTTTTCTATGGTCTCTCCCAGCCCTACACTTCTAGGATTTGATTTACATGTTTCACTAAGTTAATTCATCTCAGGTTCACTCTTACCTAATATCAATGTCAACAAACATCAGCATTGGAAAACAACTAATAAACAAGATGTGTGGATGGAGTTGACCAATGTCATAAATTAGAGCACAATTTTAATTCATATTAGTTTGAATTGGATTTTTTAACAGTTCTTGTGATTACCTAATACACAGAAGGCTGAAAATCCCGTCCACAGTCAGTGTATTTCCTCAGCTCTTTTTCCATTCCCACTTTGCCGTTCTATTGTAAGGCAAGCATCATGTGTTCTCACAGCCTGCCTGTCCACAGCCTTTCTCTTCCTGCTCCAATTCTCGTGTGCTTTGCATGGTCACAAGACACACACTTGTTAGGGGTCAGCACAATTACAAATCAATAATAAGATGACATGGGGAAGCCTCATTTGCTCTCAATGTGTCCATATTCTGCCGCTCCCATTTTAACCAACCACATCAGGTTACAATATGTGCAGACTCAGAAGATTAAACCTATCCTAATCTGTGTCTATGAACGAACTACTAAAATTTGTTATTATGCCTTCTTCTCTGATCTGGTCTGGACAATAAGAAATGAAGATGAATCTGTTTGATGTTTAATGACAATATAGCTTCCCTGAGATTTTTAAAATTAAATATTCTAACATCCTTATTTTTTTCCAAACCATTTTATTGGGAGATAATACAGATATCGTAATTCAAACACATTAAGTGATATTGTACAATTGGGATTTTTAATGATAAATAAACATGTCACATATCATGCACATATATACACCCTTTGATATTTATTTCCCCACTCATAGTAGCTATTGTTTTTTAGCAAGACAATTTATACTGATATGAGAACTTTTTTCTTGATATGACACCAAATTAAAATTATATTTCCTGATTTGACCACTTAACAACTTGTGTCATCTGAGAATATGTTCCTGAGCACCATGGCCCAGAAACACATTCCCTTAAAAACATAAATGCCTTGCTCAATCCACATAATTCAGGTTGTGGAGTCAGTTCTTCCCCAGTCATAGATGGGGAAGAGCTCCTTGCCATCAATGGCACTCATTTTCTGGCACTACATCAGACGATGATACGCTGCTATGCACAAGATTCTGAGGGGCTAATCTCTCATAAACGGACAACCTCTTCCTTCTTTCTAATCTTAGTCTGGGAACTCCACTGACAGTTGTCCACTGTTGGTGTCCTGCTTGTACTGGAAGTACCACTGGCCTACATTCCAGCATCAAAGCAATATGCAAATAACCGCAGTATGACAAGCTGACAGACAAGTGGTAGATTGTGATCCAAAGAGATGTTTTGTAGTATTTAAATGTTTTTTTAATTTATTGTGACTTTCTTTATAGCCTAATAGATGGTTCATTGTGGAGAATATTCAGTCAGCACTGGAAAAGGATGTATATTGTGCTTTATTTCATGCTGTCCTCTGTATATGTCTATGAAATAAAGTGGGTTGAAATGTTAAGAAACAAACAAACAAAGGCCCGTGTATGATGTACCCCTTGTGCACTCACTTCTTTTCCTCTTTTAATTCTGTTTTAAAACGTCCATGGTTCAGGGATCTTCCTTAGATTCATGGAAGTGGCAAGAGTGAGGTGATTTGAAAAGCTAGGGATTGCAGATTCACTTTCAAGAGACTCAATATAGCACAGGTGTGATCCTGCACAGGTGTGATACCTGCACAGGTGTGATACCTGCAGAGTGGCCTTGGACCTATAAAGCAAGAAGGCGTAGGAGAAGATACAGGTGATTCTTCCAAAGTATTAAGACTTGTGACTGAGGTGTGGAGATTGATGACTATGAAAATTTGGACAGATATTTGTTCCTTCTGCATTCTGTTCTCTTTGCCAGAAACTTTTGCCAAACACTTGCTTCTCGGCGCATGCAGGCAGTCTTCTATATCTGTAGCTTTAGGTCACACTGTTCTTATTCTCAGTGCACTTCAGTTAGCTCTGGTTAAATTAGTCAGCTCTAATGCCAATCTTCAGAATAACACAGCCAAACATTAAAACCTGGACGACAGAGGGAAGATTGCCCAGGAGGCAGCGCCAAGGTTCTGTTCCTGTTAAGAGCCACCGAGCTTCCTCTAGAAGGGACAGGCGGCGTGGTAGCTGGCTCCAGCCCCAGGCCGCTAGAGAAAGGAGGCAAACTGGAAACTTGCAGGTTGACTTTGGCCGCAAATTTTCTTTTCTCGTAAAATATATATATATTTTTAATTGTAAGACAGCCAGCATTGAAAGCTAGGAAATTTGACATTTAAAAAACCCAGATTTCAAGCTTCTGTTGAAAACCCAGATGATCTGGTGTCACCAAACCATATTCTTGTATAACAATCATTGTCCAGATCTGTGTAGGGACTTTCAACAGAAACAAAACAAAGCATTCTCTTCTGTTTCCCACAGTCCCCACCATCCCCTACTACTCTTCAATTCTGAAGCTGAGTTACCCTTTAGAATGAAACTTGCACTGCAGCTTTAGTGTGGACAGATATTTGTCTATAAAGTAACTATCACAACCCTAGTCTAAGAAAAAAAGAGTTCTTATGACATGGCCCTGCTCAATACTTGCCCTTGTGAAAAGATCACTGAAGATATGGCTGCTCGAGCAAATTGCGGTGAAGAAATCAGGCAGTGCCAGTTGTCAGAAAGAATAGCCATAAAACCTTATCTTAAAACAAGCAACCATCTAAGTGACGCATTGACTAAGTCCACATGGAAGAAACACGTCAAACTTTGTTATCCAATGAAATCCACATCTGCAGGAGGGAATAATACCATCACGTAAGTTCTGAACATCTAGTGTGCAGAAGGCTGTGGAGGGCAGTGGAAGCCCACAATCCGTCTGCAGGGCCCCCACGTAGAGGAAGCCTCCAGAGAAGAGAGTCTGCCTATAGTCAGGGCACTGACTAGCCTTGTTGTCAGTTAGTGGTTTGGAAAACTGAAACACCTAATAATCAGATCTACCTTTTGACCTATTTTAAAGTTCTTTACATTTTTATATTTCCTGCTCTCTGCTGGAGTTTTTTGATTAGAGTATTTTCTTATGTTTTGTTTCATCAGTTTTCTATTGCTTTTGTTTCTCATTTTTGTTTTGTACAATTTTCTGTATATGAAATTCAGAATAGGCGCATTGATAGAGACATAGGTAGAAATCTATAGTCACATCAATTATCTATTAAAAATAGACAAATCTACTCAGAATACCAGAAGTATCTTCACTGGCATAGTCATTTGACTGTGCACATCATAGCAAACTATGGATAACCTTGAGAGAAACGGGAATTTGAGAACACTCCACTGTACTCATGAGGAACTCGGATATAGATGAAGAAGCAGTCATACAAACAGAACAAGGGAATACTATGGGGCTTAAAATCAGGGAAAATGTGTGACAGCGTTGTATCCTTTCACCGTACTTATTCAATCTGTGTGTTTAGCAAACCATCAAAGAAAACTGTGGCATCAGGATTGGAGGAAGGCTTATTAGCATCCTGAGATATGCAGATTACAAAACCTTGCTTGCTGAATCTGAGGAGGAATAGAAGCACTTGCTGAGGAAGATCAAGGATTCCACTGTTCATATGGATGACAACTCAATGTAAAAAAAGACCCAAATCCTCACAACTGGACCAATATGGAGAAAGGTTGAAGTTGTCAATGATTTTGTCTTGCTTGGATTCACAGTTATTTCTCATGGAAGCAGTGGTCAAGAATGTTGTGAGTCAGTAACGGAGGTCCCTTTATTAAGTACCTGGAGGTGCCCCACTCGATAAGGGAGCTTCATGCACACAGCTTTATAAACTCTATGGACTAGGACTCCCCCATTCTGTCTCATAGTCTGGTTCTTGGTTCTGGGCTCAGTGTGAGAAGGCTGTGGGAGTCTCTTATGATAAATATTGTAGGTTTAGAAATTCTATTGGTTAGTTCTACTCTGTGTTATAAAATCACTCTTACTCAGAATCAGCTTACAACAATGGATTTTTTTTCAAGGTGTGGAAATGTTTTTATTTCCCCCAAATAAATTAATCTCTTTTGTGACAAGGTACAGAATGGCATTTATGAACAATGAGAAAATCCTAAATTTAGTTTATCCCATAAAACTCAAGAAATGGAACCATTTTGCTCTCCCCTTTACATGGCGTAAATGAACTATCATGACTCTTATTTAAGTGGGTGGTACTAACCTTTCACTGAAGGCAGTGAACATTTGCTGCATGTCCAGGCGGCAGCTGCTCTTTTAAACAGGCATGGCAAAGTAACGGTCTTTTCCTTGCTTCTCAAACTGAGCAATAACAAAACTGCACTAAGAATATTAAAAAGGGCTTACTATCTCTAGAGAACCTCACTGTATCAAACTCAATGCAGAGGAGGACCTTGGTCATTTTGTTAAGGGACTTAACCAAATATATTTATTTAACTACCATGTTGTAATTAAAAAATACTATGCTGTTCTATTCCAATTCTACAACATACAATGGATAGGGATTTCCTATAGATTTTTAATACCAAGATAAACATTTTAAACAAAATTACACAGGCACATTTTGGCAGTTAGAATAATTCAAGCATTCCAAGCCACATTCCAAAACAGGTTTGCTTCCAAGGTCTAAGGAGAAAATGGGTGAACAAAATCAATCCCTCAATCTTCCCTCTGATTTAGACACTTAACATCTAATCAGGTTTTCTTCTCATACAACCTTTTTGATGGTCCACTAATAAGAACCTTGGTTAACACTGCTGGTGGAGGTGGTTTGTGGTCAGCTCACCTTCTGCCCCGTTTTATGAGACTAGCCTGGAAATGACCTTTGTTTCCTCTTTTTTATCAACACATCTCTGGTATGCCCTTCAGAGGTACTCAGGAGCTATGATCAAGGCTAAGCAGACAAGAAAAACAGCTCTATTTTTCTAACCATTCCATAATCAATTGGTGGGCAATAGCTATCTTGGGGGGCAAGTAGAATGGGAAGGTACCCTCCTGCTGCTGGGAATAGAGGCCCTTTCTCCTCAGGGCCATGGCCACCTCACTATGACTGAACCACGCAGCTGCCTCCAGTTCTCTCAAGTTCAGCTGGATCTGTCTGCTCAGGTTTCACGGTTGCATGGCAGGCAATCATGATGGAGCTGTTAGGGAAGGGCCAGTGCAGGGAGGCAGAATACTGCAGTCTTTCCACCTCCAGGCCCACCGCTTCTGCGACTTCCCGCCGCACAGCTTCTTCCAGAGTTTCACCAATATCGCAGAAACCTGCCAAGGCAGAATACATCCCCTTGGGAAAGGAATTCTGGCGGACAAGTATGCATCGGGTCCCATCTGACTCCAGAGTGATCACCACAGGAGCCATCTGTGGGTAGTAGATGATCTGACTGGAAGGACACACACGCTTGCTGCCTGCCACATTCTTCTTAGTGGGCTGCCCACTTCTGCTGCAGAACTGATGGACGTCATGCCAACGGAGGAGAGCCTGTGCGGTGGACAGCAAGGAGGCATCTTTCACGTTCAGCTGAAAGAGAGCCTTCCTAAGCTCCGTGAAGGTCCCCTTGAGCTCCGCCTCTACTTCAGGTTTCTGTAGGGCAGTTGTGGGAGCGGGGCTGCCCAGAGCCAGGTCCAGAGCAAACCAGGCTTCGTGTTGTTCGGAGCAGCCAATCAGCACGGAATCTTCTAGTATGTGAGCGTCCTGTCCAAACTTACCCAGGAGCCTTTCCAATTCTAATAGACTATATTGGGGAGCCAGATATGGCTGCTGCTGGCGCTCTGATTTCTGAAGCAAAGGAACCAGGTTATGAAAGAGGTAAAATGCTCCCGTGCGCTGGACTTTTTTACATGCGTCATCATCTTCCTTCAGCTCAAACATAAACCTGGTCTTAGAGATATAGGTTGACAGCAGTCTAGAGCGCCAACAAGGACTTCTCCTGTAAGCTATCCCACAATAAGGAGACACGGTCACGTCTTGAATTTTGCGTGGGGAGGAGGTAAAGAGGGGTGCCTTCCGAGGCCTCGAGAATCAGCATAAACTATGAAGTTCCAAATGTTTCTGGACAACAATGAATTTTAGTTTTGTTTTTATACTAAAATCCAAATTAAATGTTGCAAGTAATTTTATACATCACTATTTTAATATTCAAAAATAAATCTGCATATTTAATTATTTTTTGGTGTGTTCTTTGTGTATATAATTCTCAAAATTTTATTTTTAAGCATTCCATACACACCCATATTTTAGGTACATTAAAAATTGCCAAACAAATATTTATGTACTTAAATATTTCATATAATTAAAACTTGAGAATTATCTATTTGTATAAAAACAGTAACTTAAAAATAATGATCTTTTAGTAAGGAAATCTCAGTAGATGTTACAGTACTAAAACATGTCTTTACAGTAACAGGTGTTAAATGTTGTTCTACTTTCTCCACAAGTTATTTGAATGTGAAAAAATATAAAAATATTTTATGTAATTTTGATAAACAGTTTCACAGACTCTGAATACTAAAAGGTAAATTCAAAGAACAATGACATGCCAATTAACTTATCCAATTCTATGTCAATAATACAGACATTTCCCCATGGGAGAAAAATGGGGCTTTCTGCTCCTATGCAGAGTGAGTCTCGGGAACTCACAGGCATAATTCTACACCATATGATGGGTAGCTATGAGTTGGTATTGGTTCCATGGCAGTGAGTTTGTTTGGGGGTTTTATGTTAATAATATGTCAGGCTGACAATGATCTGGTCTCATACTGAGTGGTTGGTTGCTAGTCAAAAGATCATTGGTTCAATTTACCCGTTGCTCCACAGGAGAAAGATCTGACATTCTGACTGTACAAAATACAACCTTGCGAAAAGCACAGGGAAGTTCCCCTCAGCCCCACAGAACTCTATGAGTGAGAATCCACTTGCCAGCAATGGGTTTGGTTGTCCGTGTCTTTGTTTCATAGGCTGTATCCACAGTTTCTGTTATTCAGGTTCTGAGAAAAAAAAACTATATTCTTTTACAGTATATTAATATGAATAGAAACACATACATTTCATGATATAATGAATCTCTCATCTGAATTCAAATCCCTTGAACATATAATGTAATTAATTGTGAATATTTTTCCTATACTTTGATGTATTATCCAATTCTGTAAATTGTATGGTTGTAATTAAAAATCAAAGGATCATTTAAAAGGTTACAGAGAAAGTAAAAGTCTATGTAAACAATTCTAATAAGTTTTGAGGCTTTGTAAAGGATAGTTTTCCTTTTGTTCTATTAATGCAAAGACATATTATGAGTCAGGCACCTTGCTGCCAATGTACATAATCATTTCCATCACAATGTGTATAGTTATTAAAATCTCATTTTACACTCGGAAATTTGAACTAAAACAAATGTTAACTGCTTGCCCCCAAATGAGACTCCGACAGGAATAATTTTGGAAACTTTATGTATGTTGTGCATGCTCATATGATTTTTATATATGACATTTTGTCACCAATAAACTGTTTCAGAGACAGGCTTACTCTCCTATATTTAACATTGTGTCCTCTTCTGGAATCATGCAATATAAAGCTCTTCTAGATTAAAGTAATAAAGTTGATTCCAGAAAGTTAAAATCTAGATAAATTTAAACTGCTAAATCACAGATTAAAGCAGTTTGACGTTAATAAAGATTAATCCCAGACTCTTAACAATATAGGCGGTGCCAGGTTACAAATGATATCTGTGCCTAAGTGAAAGTTTAGGTCAAATATTGAAGATGCAACAGGTGCGTGCATGTATTGTTCTTTAGCTTGTCTTTAGTGTAAGATAAGGCTCAAAGTTTTGTCTTGTTTTTTCAAGTGGCTAAAAGACTGCATGCCCATCGAGGAAGATAATTGTGATGAAGAGTTCATTAGGACTGAAGGTTGACGCAATCATTTCAAAGGGAAGGTAAAGTTACATAACATGAAAGGCTAAGAATGACTTGTCCCTAAGTAGGAAGTTCATAGCCCAGGAACTTATTGCCATGGTAATTGTGGAATGATAAGGCTATATGTATAAGTATTGGGAATTATAGAATCTCAGGGTAAAGACATCTATTCCATCCTGTTTTAGCTATTGCTAAAGAGGACCAGAGCTTAAATATTTGCTTTTCAAATCTCTGACACAGTTTTCATCAGGGGCTATTCGTGTAAGGAAAGATGATGTGAACATCTGGAAGTAAGATGGCCATCACAGCTTGCTGGAGGGCACATCTTTTGGCACCAAATAATTCATATCAATTCCAGAAGAAGCTTTATTCAGCACTGTATTATTTCATAAGAAAATTCCCATTATCAAAGTTTTTGGAAATCCTTGGAGATACAGCCATTACATTTAAACATCAAATCACTCCATATAAAATTTATATATTCATGTTATATACTTACCCTAAAGTGGCTAAATTAAAAAAAAAGTTCCCAAAATTACTTTTCAAAAGGAATATGGATCGGATCCAACATTAGAGTAAACGGTGATTTATCATAATGGGGTTTGGGTTCCAAAATTTGCATGCACGCTACATTTGCATGCATGCTACATTTTCTTTTGGTTGTCTTCTGTCTCTTACTTTTATGAGAATTGAAGATTAAAATGTGTTTTGTTTTACTTTACGGATGACTTCTCATTTGTTTATTTATGCAGCAATTATGCTCTGGAAATCTTGTAATGGTGAAATAAAGTTCAATGTGTTATGATTATTAAGGAACATGTTTTCAGATGTTCTTGACTATTCCATGTAAAAGTAAGATTTCTGTGAAATAAATCCCTGATTTAATTTAAGGAAGTATACCATTCACAACTGAGGTGTTGGTTCTTCACAAATACATTAGCATTTTTTTATATTAAAGTACGGTGGATATAAGAAAGAAATCAACAATGCTATGTTATTTGTAAATGATAATTTTGGTAAGAATAAGTCCTACTAATCATATTATTATACAAATGAATAGGATGCCCCATTACATTTAGCTAGATAGTATCATCTCACCATCTGAAAGTACGCATTTACAAGTGCTAGTACTTAGGATTAACTAATTCAAATCTTATTCAAATAATATATGGAGAGAAAGACTCCAAATAAAAGATGTCCTTAGAAGTTGAAAAAATATCTGGATATAATCAAAATACAAGATATATGTGTATGTGTATATTTATCTATTCAAAAAATATATAAGTCTTTCCCTGTAGTTAACAGAACAAGAAAATAACGACTGAGATTACTTTAATTTCCTGAAAATAAATGTATGTGATACAACTAAGTTCCAGTTGATACATGTGAGGGTTTATTCCAAACAAATGTGCTGAGCATGCCTCCGTGATTAATGGATGGCTGCAGACAAGTTCACTCAGTAACTCATTTATTTTTGTCTCATGAAGCTTCCTTAAAAATAAGAAAAGAAGTCCCAATTTAAACAATAGCTTTCAAGAGTCCAGTTAAATTCAAGGCAGAGACATTATCTCAGAAGCTTATGGGTATATTTAATCTGGATTCAAAGTGGATAATCCTGATAGATTTTCTTGGAGGACACAGGATGATCACAGTGATTTACTTGGAAGAAATCTTAAGAAAATAAAAAATTGCTTTGGTAAGAAAAGTACAAAGTAGTAGTAATTCTTTGGAGCAAGGAAAAGTAAAATAGCAGGTGTACTTTTACCATAACACAACTGTAGGGATCTTTGTGAGACAATTTAGAGAGGTTGAGATAAGATAATTAAAATTGGTAGATTAAGTCTGCTGGTCCTAGGTTTGTTTTGTTTCTTTGTTTACCTAAACTGTCTAAAGCAGTGATTTTCAACCTTCCTAATGTGGCAACCCTTTGATACAGGTTCTCATGTTGTGGTGACCACCTCAGCCATAAAATTATTTTTGCTGCTACTTTATAACTGTAATTTTGCTACTGTTATGAATTCTAATGTAAATATCTGATATGCAGGATGCATTTTCATTGTTAAAAATGGAACATAGTTTAAAAAGTGATTAATCACAAAACAATATATAACTATATATTGTGAAATATTTATTTCTAATTACAAAGAAATGAATTTTTGTCTTGAAGCATTGTGTTAGTCTGGGTACTTTAGAGAAACAAATCCACAGATACTCATGTATAAGTGAGAGTTTTATATAAAGGTTAAGTGCACATCAAGAAATCCCAACCCAGTGCTGCCAAAGCCCACAAGTCCAACATTAACCCATATGACCAACACCAATCCACAAAGTCCTCCTCCATCTCACAAAACATACACTGTGACGCCGACTGCAGGAGGAAAGCCAAGTTAGTGGATTTGTAAGCATCTCAGCGCTGGCAGGGGTTTCCATATGGCTGCTCCAGCACCCAGGGCTGCATCGGGGTAGATCCATGTGGCTTCTCTTCAGGGATGTCTTGCAGGAAGTGAGCTTTGCCAGCTGAAGCAGGAACTGCTAAGGCAGCTGCACCCTGCCATCACAAAGCAAGAGACCATCACAAAGCAAGAGACCTAAGAACTAGAAAGGCGAGGCTCACCAAGCAATTTATCCCTCCGCCTTTCAATTAATGCCACATGTGTTTATCAGCTAGTTTGGCGCAATAAACTAACTAAAGCACGGCGTAGCATGGATAACAGTCTTCATTCTGGGTATTCATATGCATCTGCATGTGGGCAGACCTGCCTGGAGACAGATAGGAGAGTGATGTCTCCATTCCTAAGACCAACAGAAATATGTTTTCTGTTGTGAAAGGGCCCTTGTGAAAGGGCCATTTGACCTCCCAAGGGTCGCAACCCACAGGTTGAAAACCGCTGCTCTAAAGGATGTGAAACAGTCTGGGCTGCAGTTGATGGATGAGTCAGAAGAATATCGATGAGAAAAATCAGAACTCTGAGTTTTTCTATTCTAAACCGTTCATGTATATATGTATGTGTGTGTGTGTTTCCGAGTATTTAAGAGGGACGTTCTTATAGACTATTGTGAAGAATAACTAGAAATGTTACCAAAGTCCATGGATTTTTATAACCTGAAAATGAAATGGTGATTGCTCTTGTTAGGTGCTGCTCAGTAAGTTCCAATTCGTAGCAACATGATCTACAACAGAATGAAACTCTCCCTGATCCTGCCCTGTCCTCACAACTGTTGTTGTACTGGAGATGTTAGACAAATATAGCCATAAGAAATACTCTAGAACAATGTTTCAACAATATGAGACTTGTTCAAAAAATATAAAGAATTGCATAGATTAAGTACCCTCAGTACAGAAATATTTCCCTAATTCCTTAAAAATGGATTGTATAACATTGCTTGCTATGCGTGAACTATGGAATAGCATGATATCTGGATTATGTCCTATTAGAAAGGTTTGGAAGAATTAAAAGAAAAAAAAGGGAATATAATGCAGACACGTGCCTGGCTCAAGCCATGGTATTCGCAACAGCCTCATAGGCATGTGAAAGGTGGCCATAGAATAAAGATGGCCAAGGAAAACTCAATGTAGTTGAACTGTGGTTTGGCAAAGAATATTTAAAGTATCAGAGACTTGCAAAAGAATAAACAAGTCTGTTGTAGAAGTTCTGACAGATGCTCCTAAGATACAGGATGGTGAGACTTGGTCTCACGTACTTCGGATGTGTTAGCAAGAAAGACTAGTCGTTGGAGAAGTACATCATGCAAGGTAAAGCAGATGGGGCAGGGAACAGAAGAAGGTCCTTGGCAAAATGGATTGACACAGTGGCTATAAAAATGGGCTTTAATATAAGAACAATTATGAGGGTGGTTGTGGTTGTTCCAGAATCGGGTTTCAATTTGGGACTTAAAAGTGAAAGGGTGGAGTCTAGTCTGTCAATCAGGTCATAGCCAATAAAGCCTCTGTGTGGGCATGGCCTTCTCCTGAGGATTCTGGGAACTCCTGTATTTCCACCTTGGAAGGGAGAGATACACTCTCTCTCTGCTCACTCCCTGAGAGATGCTCTACTGACAAGGTACATGGCACTATGCTGATAGACCCTGTACCCTGGGAGCTGGAGGAATCAAGTGGAGACCCCTGCCAGTGCTGAGATGCTTCCACCACCACTGGATCCATAAGGCTTTGCACCCACTGGTCTGTGATCTTCCTGCATTCAGCGTCATTGCATGTGTTTGTGAGTCTGAAGAGGACATCATAGATTGGTATTGGACATATGGGCTAATATCAGACTTATGGACTTGATCTAGCCTGGGTTGGGATATTTTCTCAATATTCAACTGCTTTTATATACAAGCCTCTTTCACATATGAGTGTGTCTATGAATGTTTCTCTAGTTTTCCTGAACTAGCACAATGGTGCAGGACTGGGTAGAATTTATTCTGTGTAGCATCACTGTGAATTGGAACTGACTCAATGGCACCTAACAACAACAACAATCCAGATAAAAATATATTAGTGGTTACCGGGTGAAGGAAATGTTATCCATTGCATAAGCTTTACTGAGTTGCTGTTTTAAGTGATGACAAATTTGGAAGGGGATAGTGGTCACAGTTTCACAACTTGGTAAATGTAATTAATATCATGTAATTAATATCATGTACACTTAAAAGAGAATAACTTGGCAAATGTTTCAGTATATGTATTTCACTGCAATGACATTACAAAATGTAATGAAATGTAAGCACAGTGGAGTAAATCACTTAATATTACACAAACAGAATGCTAACAGACTATAAAAATGCATCTTCAAATATCCTTTATGCCACACTTAATGTCTATCCCCAAAGTTATATTTGTCCATGAAAAAAAGTTCCTTTTGATGATGTAAGCATCCACAAAATGAATTAAATAATTTAAATATATTAAAATTGTTCTTTACTTCTACTTTTTTCTTCTTTTATTTTATTAATCTCTATTTTTAGTTAAATATCATTGTTTATGTTTTGGGCTTTATTCCCACAAACAATACCAAAATTTTAAATAATTTAATTTCAATTTTAATAGTCACATTTTAATGACTTTTTTGAGTGGTTTAGATTATGTTTCATTTTGCTCATTTTTATAATTGAAGTTATTAAATGCACAGAAATATTCAAGATCTGTCCAAGATATATTCTGTGAGTACATATTTCTTTTTTAAAAAGGAGAAAGAATTGAGGAAAGCTTCTGGTAATGGTCATGGATCATAAGGACATGGAAATCAAGTCTCATTACCTTTATCTGATATTCTAGTACTTTTCATGGACAGATGGCCTTCACAAAACCCGCTGCAGAATAATGTCGATGACTAATTTTTCAGTCATTGAAGAGTATACAAAAGCATGCCTTCAAAAGCTTAATGATCTTTTTTATGTGATCACAGACGTGAAGGAGATGATAAATACAAAGATGAGTTTTATCATTAAGGAGGGCAATATCTAAAATGCTAGACAATCATGTTTTTTTAGTTGTGTTTCATAGCAAAAGATTATACTGGTTTTTAAAAATACTTTAGAGGTTAACCAGGTTATCTCCTTGATTCCTTTCCCCTGTGTCTGCTGTGTCTTGATTCCTCTCCTCTGTGTTTTTCTGGGTTATCTTGCCTTTTTCATTTGTACACTTAAGGATGAGAATTGCTTAGAAAATAATTTTCTCTTTGAGCCTAGAGCGTAACTGAGCTATGTCATTTTCTTGGTTTCCTAGTGCTGCTAAAAAATAAATACCACTAGCTGATGTCTTTAAAAATCAAAAATGCATCTTATCTCAGCTCCAAAGGCCAAATTCAGGGCACTGGCACAAGGGAAAGTTTCCTCTTGCTCGCTTTGGTCCAACATCCCTTGATTTTTCTGGAGATCTTCACATGGAATCTATGGTCCCATGTTTATACCTGCTTCCATGTGCAATCTGCTCTTCATATCTCCTGCCTGGTAAGTTTATGGCACACACTACACTTAAACGACCTAATGTAAGACTGCATTGTGGAAAGAGATTACACGGCAGCATACTTTGTTGTGTTGCTGTAGATCAGTGACTTGATTCTAATTCACAGTGATCCTGCGGGAGTTGAACTGGGTATACATTTTCTTAAATTACAATCTTTACTTAATTGATCTGTATGCTGAGAAAATAATAAGAGAAGCTTGACTATATAAAGAAGTATTACATCATTTTAGGAAACAGACCCATGCACAGGAGTTCTCTGCAGTAGAAACATCCTTGCTGGACATGAAGAGGATTTGAAGCACTTACAGATGAAGACCAAAGGCTACAAAGTTCAATATGAACTATACTTCAACATAAAGAAAAGTTCTAACAACTGGACCAATAAGCAGCAGCATGAAAAAAAATGGGTAAACTTGACGCTACGGAGGATGTCATTTCACTTGGATTCACAACGTCCATACTAAAAGAATTTAAGAAATTAAACAACATATTGCATTACACAATCTTCTTCAAAAACTTATTTAATAAAGTTTTGAAAGCAAAAATGCCCCTCTGAGGATAGTATAACCCAAACCATAGTATTTTTGACCATGATTTTCAATCATGGTATGCACTGCACTTGACTCTCTTACGTTAACTTCAATGAGTCATGTTAGTAATATGAAATATGTTTTTAAATAATTAGTATGAATTTGCCCTTTTTTAATGCTTGAGAATGAGCAGCATAGCTCCATGTCATGGGTTCTTAGTATGTTTTGAGCGGTCCCATGTGCTGTGTTGGTTTTCAGGACATGCTGTTCTTTTCCTTCATGTGTTTACATTTGAAACGACCCATGGCACTGTCAAGATGGCAACATGGTTGCTTGATGATTATTTCTGAAGAAATCACTTTCTAGGTCTTGTTTTTCCTCCTTCTTTTGAATGTGCAAGAAAATGAATATCCTATGACTTTTATGTTCCAACCAAAAGTATTCATATTATTTTCAAGTATCTTGAAATTGGCAATATGAAAACAAATTTTGCCAGAAGTTTTTTCTTGAATTATTAAATATGCATGTTTTGATGGAAACTTGATCCATATGTTTCTCATTCATTTACAATTAACTGACAAAAATGTTGTTTTGCAAGAGGTTGATATTCATTAGTTTCAAAGCCATGCCTAAATAATCCCTTTTTATCTACAGGAAGCTGAAAAGAGTCATATCACCCAATATAGTTTGAGGTTGAGATTTTATTTTAATTGTGAACTCAGGTGGCATGTTGCCAGTAAATTAATCAGCTTCATTGTCAATATTTTTAAACTGCAAGATAGTTGAAACGATAGAAATTATAGATAAAAAATTATAGATTAAAAAAAGTGAAACTGTGAAACATAGAGGGCAAACTAAAGGTAAAGTGGAAAGTAAAAAGACAAACACAAGTGGCCAATGAGTCTAGAAGCCACTTTGGCACATCATCTACGTGTGGGATTTGAATCAGTTTTATATTTTAAATTATTATGCAGGAAATCATTATTATGTCACGGAGCACTCTGGATAGGTGTTCAACTTACAACTGATCTCTGATTTACCACTTTCTCCGTTTTCTCCATAACACACCATATCCTCAAGGACACCAAGAGAGTCTCACTATGAAATTCTACTAGCATATACATAGATCTAAATCGTGTTTAAAGACTATTGTTGGATGCACATCCTATCATAACTTAATATAATCTCTCTTCTACCATTTGGGCATGAAATTTCCGAAAATGTAATGGTCCTATGACAAATTATATGAGGGTCAAAGTTCAGTTAGATATTCAGAGTAATGTGAGAGCATATTTACACCATTAGAAAAATTATATATTCCTAATAATTCCTCTGTCCTCTGTCCTCTGAAAAGAACACCACCCAACCACAAATACTCAATATGTATGACCACTATAATTTGTAAAATGTTATACTTGATGGCTGAGCACATCAATACTAATTCTCTAGATAAAAGGGAAACAACATCTTGTTATCAACATTTCATAGAGAAGATATTCAGCAGGGTCACCCATTCTACAAATTCCCACTGTGCTATTTTTGGAATATTGTCTTCAGAAGTATTATTCTCTTTCCAAACAATCAGGAGCTATTATCGATAAAGGATGTTTCTTAATATAGAATTCATAAGTAAATAGTTTTATTACAAAATAATGCACAGATTTGTGTGGACACTTCTATGTACATGTCTATTTTTCTCTCTGCAAAGAGTTTTCAATATACACAATAACTATTAAGGCTCTGGGATTCAAGGTTCTGAAACTAGATTATAGGTTAAAGAAGCACAATTTCATATCCAGACCTGTAATTGACCTGCATCTCCTACCTCCACATTCCAGTTGCCAGAAGTCTGGTATATGATATAAAATACATATATATTGTTTTCAATGGTCATCTTTTCTGTTCACCACACTGTTATATAAAAGTAAGTAAAAATTAGTTGCCCACTAGGGTTGCAGATTATATATGCACAGGTTTATTCTGAACAAAATGTGTTAAACCCCTCTCTCTGAAACCAATGGATGGTTGTAGACAAGTTCTCCTAGAAATATACTTGCTTTAGTGCAGTTATAGTGTCTAAAAAAATAGGTTTCATGTTGTGACATGGGGGTAAGATGGTTTTGAAATCAGGGCTAATATAAAATTTCTATTAAAACTCAAGTGGACACCTCTACAAATTATTGAAGCTTTACAACAAGTTTGTGGGAATAGTGTCTAACATAAAAAAATTTTGGGATAAATCAAGACTTTTGAGGAAGAACACAGAATGTCCAGAGTGGCTTAGTAGGAAGAAAGTTTAAGAAAATGGAAAACTATAAAAGCCAAGCATTTTGCACTGACTGAGCAGCATTTCTACCCCCGCCCTCTCTCTCTCTCTCTCACTCTCTCTCTCTCTCTCTCTCACACACACACACACACACACACACACACACCCTCCACACCCCCCATCATCACAGTGCTCATTCCTTTAAAGAAGCAAGTGCTAGCCTGTGAGGATTTTGTCGTAAGACCGTACTCCACTCAACCTTCAGGCTTGGTCTTTCTCTGTCAGACTTCTCTTTGTTCCAATATTCAAACAGCACTGCAACAGAACACAACCCCCTTTAGGAGTCAAACGCCGCCATTTTGAATGTGGTGTAGACTAAAGAGGACATTTTCTTTGTCTTTTTCCCAGTGCCTTCTTGGCAGGTAAGACTTTTCAATACCATGGGCTATTGATCCTCTGCAATCTCCTGAAATGGAACAATAATCAACAATTCTTTTGGGAGCACCAACTCTGTGGACTTGAGAAATATTGAATATGTTCTTCCCTGTTGGTTCTATAACTCCTAACTTTTCTTTTTCTCCTTGAAGCATCGTTTATTATGTTCAGTTCTTTTACATCATCATTTCTTCCATTTGGGTTAACTACTCTATGTTTATAAGAAAATTCCAACGTTTCTTGAGATATCTGTCTCAGTCTTCCCTCCCTGCTCTTTTAATGATTGTTTGCTCACTCATCGTGTCCTTTAGACCCTTCCCAAACGTGTCCAGTCTTAAGGCATTGATCTTCAAGGCGCAACATCTATGGTTGAAGAAATCGGCTTTAACACAGGTGTAATGCACTCAAGACAATGTTGTGGCTCTGGTGGACTTGATTTAATTTTTTCCCACTTCAATTTGAACTTGGATACAAGCAATTAATTGCTCCACAATTTCTTTGGTCTGACTAATGGGATTGAGCTTATTCAATGTGTCTTGGCACAGATGTATTTGGTTTGATTCCTGTGTATTCCATCTGGTGAGATCTACAATTATAGTTACAATTTATGTTCATGAAAAATGTAGTGCAATGTATAAGTCACTGGTCCTACAAAATTATGTTACTCAACATCTATCAGTGTTTCCATCACAAAGACCATATTTTCCATCTACTAATCTTTTTTTCAGGGATCCCTAGTGACAGAGTGATTACTCATTGGTCTGTGATCTGCAAGGTTCACAGTTCAAAACTTCTAGGTGCTCCATGGGAGAAAAGATGGAGCTTTCCAATCCCATAAATAATTGCAGTCTCAGGAACACATAAACATAGTTCTCCCCTGTCCTATAGGGCCACAGAGGGTTGCTAGTAGTTGGCATTGACTTGATGGCAGTAAGTGTCAATCTTTGTTTCAAGTATTCTCATTTCAATAATCAGTAATTAACAATTCCTCTTGATTGCATGTTTATCAGTTTAAGACTGCTAGATTCTTCAGCTTTGTCCTTTATTGCATTTGTGGTTGGTTCCTAGAATTTGAATAACGTGTTAGGCAGGATATATATATATATATATATATATATATATATATATATATATATATATATATCATGAAGGAATATAACAGCTAATTAGTCCACACAGCAGTACAGAGGGTTCAGTTCAAATCACTTCCATGAAACTATTAATATACTGGAAGTCCTTCAATTCACGAGGTCTGCTGGGTCCAAGGTTAAGGAAGCAGACAGCTGAGTCTTCCATAGGGCAAGGCAGGCAGTCTGGCCACAGACAGTAAACAGCAGGGTGGGTCACTAAGAGTCAGCCAGATGACAGTATCTGATAGTTCCCAGCTCAAATGATGTATACATCAGTCATATGGTGAAGCAGGTCTCAAAGGAACTTCAAACTCTAGTGACACAGTCCACAGGTTGGGTGTCCTACAGGTACTATAGGACACAAAGTAGAGGCAGAGAACTAGTTAAGGCAACTGCACATTAAGACAGTCGGATCACCAGAAAGTAAGAGAGAGGGAGATGGGGCTTGCCGAGCCATTTATCTTTTTGCCCTCCAATGAAATGTGACCTTATTAATCCCACATGTTCCTATTGGCCAGGTTGGCACAATAAACCTACCTATCACAAATAATAGTCATATTATCTGGTTCTCCTGGTTTAGGGAATCTTCCAAAGATGTTTCATTCACAAGTTTAAGTTCTTTACCAAGCCTTTCCTTTTAATCATTCTTTGTCTGAAGCTCCACTGAAATCTCAGCACGGGTGACTCTACTGACATTTCAAATACTGATGCGATCGCTTCTGGCATCAGCTAATATAAAAGCAATTACATTGTGATAATAAGCCCAGACGAGGTAAACCATAGAGGTGGGGTTATTATCTGACCACTGACAGCCTAGATCTTGAAATGCTCCTTTTGATGCATTGGGCATTCCCCTTTGATTTATCATTTGTGGCATACAGATCATGTGATTATCTAATAGAAATGGCTAATATGCATCTCCTTCAGGGGTCAATGACACACAATTTCATTTTTAATGACTTGATTTTTCTAGATTCATATTACACATATTCATGCTCCATAATTCTTAGCTGTTTGTAGCTGTTTCTTTTCTGTCATGTCACATCAACAAATAAAATTCCCCAAAATTTTGCTCCATCCCCATCTTCATGGTTGACTCTCCTCTGAGGAGGCTTCTCTTCACCCACTGTATTGTGAGTGCATGTGAGTGCCATTCAAATGGAGGGACCCATCTGCCAGGACTGCAATGGACCAGGTTCTTATGGTGTTCATGAGGCCAGATTTGTTTTTGCTACTCCCCCACCCCGAAGCTGACCACTAGGTCCATGTCCTTGTCTCTTATTCTGGAAGCCCCATCTCTGACCCCAATAGCATTTCAAATATAGATAGTAGAGTTTCTAATATACTAGCATATTTTAAGTCACTACAATGCAACGAAGAAAGAAATGGAATGTTATTGTTATTAGTTGCCTTCAAGAAGATTGTCACTCTTGGCAACACCGTGTACAGCAGAATGAAATGTCCAGTCTTCTACCGTCTTCATAGTTATTAGTGTTGTCAAATCTATTGTTATAATCATTGTGTGTTTTGAGCATTTGCAACCAAGTGGAATGAATCAATTATGCATGGGAAAAAATGTAATCAAAGGTAATGCAACCATTCTACCAACTTTCTGAAGTTCCCTGGTATATCAGACAATATTATTTTAAGATATATAAAGTTTTCATTCACCAGTTTAAGTTCTTTTCCAGTCCTTGATTTTTAATAATTTAGCCTGAAACTCTTACAAAATATTGTTAGCAGGTGTGACTCTACTGGCATTTGAAATACTGGTACCATATCTTCCCGCATTAGAGAAATACATAAGTCACTACATTTTGATGATAAACCAGGATGAGTCAAACAATTGAGGTCGCAACTACATCCCAAACTCCCGCTGGTTTACTACAATGAAAGTTCATTTTCCAAACAAACCATAGAATAATATAGGCATATGGATCTTATCCCTGTATGTTCCTCAGAATCTCTTCTCCAAATAAAAACTAAAGAATCAAATAGCTTCTATATTATAGCTATGCCATTGAAATAAGTGGCCTCCGGAGTCTCCTGGTTAAGGAAAAGATGGATAGAGCATCACATGGGAAATGTATTTAAGGGTTATTCTTTTCTTTCCTTTTTTACATTTTATTAGGGACTCATACAACTCTTATCACAATCCATACATATACATACATCAATTGTATAAATCGCATCCATACATTCCCTGCCCCAATCATTCTCAAAGCATTTGCTCTCCACTTAAGCCCTTTGCATCAGGTCCTCTTTTTTTTCCCCTCCCTCTCCTCTCCCCCCTCCCTCATTTGCCCTTGGTAATTTATACATCGTTATTTTGTCATATCTTGCCCTATCCGGAGTCTCCCCTCCCCCGCTTCTCTGCTGTCCCTCTCCCAGGGAAGAGGTCACATGAGGATCCTAGTAATCAATTCCCCCTTTCCAACCCACTCACCCTCCACTCTCCCAGCATTGCCCATCACACCCTTGGTCCTGAAGGTATCATCCACCCTGGATTCCCTGTGTCTCCAGCACTCATATGTACCAGTGTGCAACCTCTGCCCTATCTAGCCCTGCAAGGTAGAATTTGGATCATGGTAGTTGGGGGGAGGAAGCATCCAGGATCTGGGGGAAAGCTGTGTTCTTCATCGGTACTACCTCTCACCCTAATTAACCCATCTCCTCTCCTAAACCCCTCTATGAGGGGATCTCCATTGGCCGACACTTGGGCCTTGGGTCTCCACTCTGCACTTCCCCCTTCATTTAATATGGTATACATATATATATATATAGTATATATACATACATACATACATACATATACATATACACATATATACAAGTACATACACACACACACACATATATCTTTTTTTTTGCATGATGCCTTATACCTGGTCCCTTGGCACCTCGTGATCGCACTGCCCGGTGTGCTTCTTCCATGTGGGCTTTTTTGCTTCTGAGCTAGATGGCCGCTTGTTCACCTTCAAGCCTTTAAGACCCCAGACACTATCTCTTTTGATAGCCGGGCACCATCAGCTTTCTTCACCACATTTGCTTATGCACCCATTTGTCTTCAGCGATCCTATCATGGAGGTGTGTAGTCAATGATATGATTTTTTGTTCTTTGATGCCTGGTAATTGATCCCTTCAGGACCACTCGATCACACAGGCTGGTGTGTTCTTCCATGTGGACTTTGTTGCTTCTGAGCTAGATGGCCGCTTGTTTATCTTCAAGCCTTTAAGACCCCAGTCACTATCTCTTTTGATAGCTGGGCACCACCAGCTTTCTTCACCACATTTACTTGTTCACCCACTTTGGCTCCAGCCGTTGTGTCGGGAGAGTGAGCATCATAGAGTTCCAATTTAATAAAAGAATGTATTCATGCATTGAGGGACTGTTTGAGTAGAGGCCCAAGGTCCTTCCACCACCTTAATACTTGACCTATAAATATAGACACATCGATCTATTTCCCCATCCTCCTATATATATTTGCATGTACATGTCTTTGTCTAGACCTCCATGAATGCCCTTTGACTCCTAGCTCTTTCCTCCATCTACCTTGACTTTCCTCCTGCCCTACTACCATGCTTCGTCGCCACCTGGGCTAGAGTATACCTCTTCTCTAAGCAACCTTACCCTTGATCATTCCCCACCAGGCCTGCCACTCCCCTCTCTCTACCATTTGGGGTCCCATGTTTTTCCCTTGTCCCTGTGTTTGTTAACACCACTTCCTTACCCCCCTTACCCCCCCACCCCAAGTCCCCCCAGAACTGTCGGTCCCGTTGTTTTTCCTCCAGATAGTTCATCCAGCCTGTCCTATTCAGACAGACCTATGGAGATACTAACATGCACGAAAACAAGACAGAGGAAAACAAAGCAACAGTATACAACCAGACAACAAAACAACAAAACAAATCACTGACAAAGAACAGAACAAAAAAGTTCACAAGAGAAAAGCTTGTAGTTAGTTCAGGGATTGTTTGCTGGCCCTTAGGAGCGTTTTCCAGTCCAGTCTGTTGGGGCATCACACCCTGGCCCCAAAGTCCACTTTCAGCATTCCCTGGGGACCTTGCCACTCCATTCCCTTGCTGTTCCACTGCACTACCCCAGTGATTTGCCTCGGTGTGGTGGGATCAGTTCAGGTGCAATTCCCACACTGTGTCTCCGGTGCAGTCTTAAGGGTTATTCTTGAAATCATCTTCCACATTCCCCAAATGTCACTGCTCTGCCAAGTCTCACTCAAGAGATTTTGGAAATCATAGACTTTCTATGCCCAGGAAGAGAAAATGAGGTGGTGGATGCATAATAGCATTATATTTGCAATTTTAAATAAGATTTTAATATTTTATTTCATTTTATGAAACGACATTTGAGGGATAAAACAAGAAACTTTGCTCTACCAAAATTCCCCCTATGATATCATCTGCTTTACTACTAATTTCTATTAAAAAAATTGCCAATGAGAGAATTTTTTTTCTTTTAAAAATATTGTGTTAAAAGGGGTTATGAAATATTAGCCTGGTCTTAAGCAATTTAGAATTGCAATTCTGCAAATACAGAATACTCTTTATTAGTGATCCTGCTGTTCTATGAATATTTCCTGTGTGATTTAAAAAGGCTTTTCTCCAGCTTTGTCTCCCCCAAATATATGTCAGGCCTCAGACACGACTTGCAACTAACAGCAAATTATTGTCATATTATCATCTCCCTGACGGCATCAGCCATCCACAGCAAGCAGACCCTATGTTTTGTCCTGTCATAGGTGGGGCTCACTCCCCCGCTGTTAAGGACAACGGATTGTTTTCCCTAAAGGGCTCAGTATAAATGAAGTCTCCAGCTCAAGGACAATCAAGGTTAGGCTGCCATCATGAATCTAGGATCTGCCATCTTGTTGCATGTGTACCCTTAATCCCTCCTCTTCTATAGCATGTACACCCCTGGATTGTCCCCCTCCCATTGCTGTAGTGCCTATGGTACAACCCCTTTCTGTGACGTAGGTTGTTACCTGTATTCAGGGAAATTGCATGCCCCAAAAGATGGGTAGAAACACATCACCCTTTCTCTCCTCCCCTCTCCTTCACCTGCTCTCTGCGTGGACCTGGCTGCTGAGATCATGGCCCTCCAGGGGGTGAGCATGCGACCATAAAATGTGTCTGACTCCTTTGTTTTACTCTCTCTCCCCTCTCTCTTATTCTTTAGGACTTTACTAAAATCTTTATATATTATCACTGTACAGTTGCACCTACCGGGCCTGTGATTTTTTGTAAGAGAATGGCTCCCCTGACAACTTCCCAAACTGTTCCTTATCCTTTTGATCCTTGTATTTATCAAGGGCTATTAACACATGGTTTCTGGACTCAGGAATCATCACAGAATAAGTCTCTAGTTCTCTCAAATCTTCTTCATGCCACGAGACAGGAAATTTCTGATGCTATCGTGATTTAATTATGTATTTTGTATAGCCTGCTGGGGTTAATGTGGAAGGATGAACTTTCCTTATAGTCACAGCTTTGGCTAGATATCGCATGCATTCACGATTAGATAGTTGAGGGAAATAGTTCATGTATGATAGCCCTTATTCAAGCTTATTTGAATAAATGTTTGTGACTATTTAAGGATAATAGATACCTCTAGGTAAGAAGAAAGAGAAATAGAATGGTGGAGGTACAGGCTTTATTTTGGGGTAGACAAACATGCCCACAGATTCCTTGGTGTATCTCCCACTGGGGTAAAGCTGAAATGTTCTCCTCTTGAGCATGAAAATGGCAGGCATGACCCTAAAGCTCATGTTCTCAAAGGAGTCCTCGATTTCATTGTGTTCTCTTTCTCACGGCACTAAGTAGTTAGGATACCCAAGCATGCTATTGAGTAATCCATGGCCTTTTATAATTCTATGTCATTTTCACATGTCAAATCGTGTTATCCTAATGACAACTAATGAGATTAAATGCCGTTATTCATTTTATCTTAGCTAAATTTTTAGGGAAAGAATAAATATTTTTATAAAATTACTTGTTGTAGAATTCTCTTTATTCTTTCATGTTGGACTTATTATTACACATATCATTATGTTGTTGTTATCAAACACCTAACAACTACTTGACACTGTTCAAGTAAATAGTGTCTAGTAACTTAAGAATCTAATCTGTGCAAGTCAATAATTCATGCATTCTCATCTAAATCTGCCCTATATTTGTATAATTTATTTTTCTAAATATATTTTAGATTCCATACAGTTGTATAAATTAATTAATGATGCAATCAGTAGAATACCTTCTTCCTCAAGGGGATGATATCTAACTTTTTCTCTCCTAAAATGAAAATGATGCATCTAAAGTGAACCAAATGTATATATCCCATAATTATCTGAATAGATTTTGAGATAACACATGATTCTTGTCCAAGTGTAAGAATAATTATTTTTAATGAAATGGTCCTACTGGGATAAGTAACATTTTTAAAACACTAGAAAATAAAATAAATAACACAAAACTAAGGGTTGTGGATAACAATGGAAGTAGAAATCCCATTTGCAGGACACTTACGTGGAATAAGTGTCCACTGAATCCCTTCTGACTATAGAACAGCCCTGCTACCAGATAGAGAGCATTGAAACTTTGATTATGGTAGATGTAGTTAAAACATAATATACATCATTTGCAGTAAAATATGATATACATCATTTGATTTTCATTTTGACTCATTCTAAAGTTGTTTCAGCTTTTAATATTTTCATATTTCTTTTAGATTGAGAATTCTCATAATTTGTCTGGTTATTGCTGTGTTTTTTGTTTGTTTACTTCCTGTTTGTGTTTTGTATGATTTTCTATATGATATCCAGGATAGGCAAATGTAGTAATTGGATTATTAATTACCTAGGGCCATGGCTAAACAAATAATTAGAAAAGCTCAATTAAGTGAAAGAGAATGTGGCATTAGGATTGGAGGCAGGCTTTTTAACAACTTGTGATATGCAGATGACCTAGCCTTGCTTGCTGGAAGTGAGGAAAACTTGAAGCATTTCCTGGTGCAGATAACAGATTTAAGCTTTCAGTATGGATTACAACTCAATGTAAAACAGACCAAAATCTTTGCAACTGGACTAATAAGTAATACTATGATAAATGGAGAGAGTGTTGAAATTATTAAGGATTTTGTCTTTCTTGGATTCACAATTAATGCTCATGTAAGCAGTAGTCAAGAGATCAAACATTGTGTTTGTGTTAGATTGGATTGACTAGAGAAACAAATCCAGTGGCATTCATATATTTGTAAGGAAGAGCTTTATATTAAGAAGGAATTATATATCAGGAGAACATTTCCAGCCCAGCCCAACTCAATCCACAAGTTGGAAACTAGTCCGTAAGTCTCTCCTCAGATTCAAAGTCCCATGCAATGATCAAGAAATCAGGAAGATCACAGTCTGGTGCAAGCAAAGTCAGGTGGATCCAAGAGCAGTGGAAGCTGGGCAGGACTCCAGCAGCCATCAGGGAGGCCAGCAATCAGCAAGGTCAACACGGAGACAGGCTTGCTTCTCGTTCACACCTCCAAGGCTGGACCAGATTGACAGGCTAAACTACACACAAAAAAACTATCAGTATTGCATTAGGTAAATTCTGCTACACGGGGTCTCTTTAGAGTATTTAAAATCAAGGATGTTACTTTGATGACTACGTTGTGCCTGACTCAAGCCATGGTATTTTCAGTTGCCTCATATACGTCTGAAATTTGGACAGTAAATGAGGAAGGCTGGTGAGTAGTCAACACATTGAAATGTGGTGCTGGAGAAGAATATTGATGGCATCATGGCCTCCTAAAAAGATAAACTTATCTGTATTGGAAGTACAGCCAGAGTGCTCTTTAGTGGTAAGGATGACAAGACTTCATTGTACATATGTTGGACATGTTATCAGGACAGTCTAGTTCCTACAGCAAGACATTATGCGTGGTAAAGTAAAGGGGTAGCTGACAGGAGGAAGGCCTTTAAAGAGATGAATTGACACAATGACTGCAATGATGGGCTCAAGCAGAGGAGCAATTAAGAATATTTTATGATTTAAAAGAAAAAAATCATTGTATCCATGGCATCAAGCTGTATGACAAAGAGTGAAGCTACTTCTTGTCATCAACTTGTTTTAAATTACAGTATTCCATGAATGTTACCGTGATTGATTGAGCATCACTTACCAACATGTCAACAGTTAAAACCCACCAGCAACTCCAAGGTCGAAAGATGTGGCAATCTGATTATATAAAGATGAAGGCCTTGGAAACCTCGTGGAGCAGTTGTACTTGAACTCCAGGGTAGCTTTGAGTCACTCGAGGGACATGGTTATTGCTGCTAAGTGATGCTCAGTTGTCTCTGATTCATCGAGACCCAGTGAGTCACAGAATAAAACACTGTTCAGCCAAGTGCCATCTTCACAATTGCCATTATACCTGAGCCCATGGTTAGCGGCCTCTGTGGCAATACATTTATTGAGGGACATCCCCCTTTGCACCTCTCCTAAATTGGCCGAGTGTTTAAGGACTTAAAGGAATAGATAAAACTTCAAATTATTGTGAGATATGGTGTTCACCTTTTGAACATTATGAGAACAATATTAAACTTGGTTAATATACTTTAGACTTGCAGACACGTTCAGTCTATAAGGAAAGTATCTGAAGACAATAATCCACAAACTGTATCAGAGAGCACTGAAGTATTTAAAATCAGCCAATTTTTGTAATTTCTTAACATATTGTGAAGTTGGCCAAAACAGATATTTTTAACGGTTGGGAATATGGAAGATATTAAGCACATATATCTCTTTCTAATGAAAATATTGTTAGTGATTTAAATAATGGAAATATAATATATGTATGTTTCCTTTTTCCTGACCCACTATGACCTAGTTAGTTTATTGGGCCAACCTGGCCAATAAACACATGTGGGATTAATTGAAGGGCAGAGGGATAAATGGCTCTGTTGAACCTCGCCTTTCTAGTTCTCGGGTCTCTTGCTTTCTGACAGTCGGAGCACGGTGCAGTTTCCTTAGCCAGTTCACTGCTTTAGCTGGCAAGGCTCACTTCCTGCAGGGAATTCCTGAGGAGAAGCCACATGGACCTCCCTTGATGCAGCCCTGGGTGCTGGAGCAGCCGTGTGGAGACCCCTGACAGTGCTGAGATGCTCACATGCTCACTGACTCGGCTTTCCTCCTGCAGCTGGCATCATTGTGTCTCTTTTGTGAGATGGAGGAGGACTTTGTGGATTGGTGTCAGACATATGGGTTAATGTTGGACTTGTGGGCTTGGGTAGCAATGGGTTGGGATGTTTTCTTGATGCGCACTTAACCTTTATATAAAACTCTCTCTTATATATGAGTTTCTGTGGATTTATTTCTCTGAAGTACCCAGACTAATACATTATGGTACCTTAGGAGTGGGGCACTGGGAAACAAATCATAAGATGGAGAGTGTATGTTAGTTTGACCTCTCCCTCATGGTATTTTTTTTCTTTTGTCTATCCAGAGGTCAGATAAAGCATACTGTTTACTCAGTGGTTTTCTGGCGGAAAATATAGGAAATATGAAAATAGAAAGTTTGTAAGCATACTTGCTTTCAGCCATTAAATTTTAGATGGGTTTAGGCCACGTCTGCAAAGAAAGCTATGCCCCACCCAGTGCTTTAGAGTACTCAGGAAGCAGTAGTCTGTCAGAGCTGGAAAAAAAAACATGGATCCATGAAGAAAACTCCTCTCTGGGATAGAATGTTAAAGAGAGCCTGAGAGCAGGTTGAAATGCTTTCTCAGTGACCATCTGGATCTACTTGTTGAGTGGAAGTGGGAGGAATGCAGCAATAAAGAGAGGGGTTGGGTTTGGCCAATGACACCTGTGGAGTTGGTTTACAGGGGAAAAGGAGAAGATGAGAGTGGGTTGACTGGTCTAAAGTTCAAGACCAAGCACAAGGAACCTAGGCTTGTTGACTATTGCATGCCCATGTATAAAGGGAAGGCGACCAATGGGCACCCTGTGGAGGCTGAGTGAGGCAGCCCAGTTTGGGTTGACCAGAACCCAGCGAGATGGAGATTTTTGAGCTTGTGAAGTGGTGCATATTGTTGCTGACTTTATGGGTGGCCTGTCTGTATCTGACTTTGCTTATGGATGCAGACTTCACAAGGTTCCAACTGGAATGAAGACTCTTCATGTTGAAAACTATGATTGTCTCCTTAGAGCACTGGGTTGACGTAAGTGGGCAGTATATAAATTGAATACTCAAAATTAGGGGGGTGGGATAAAGGCATGAAGTGGTTGGTTTACAAATCTTCATAGGTGGGGGAACATACTCACGGGATTATAGGATTAAGGTGTAGGTGTTACTTAATTGCAATTGTTAAGCTAAAGAATTATGTACAGGTGCCAAGTTGGCAAGGGGTGGATTGTTAATTCGTTTATTGCGCCCACCTGGCCGATAACACATGTGGGGTTAATTGAAGGGTGGAAAGATAAATGGCTCAGTGAGCCTCGCTTTTCTAGTTCTCTGGCCTCTTGCTTTGTGATGGTCAGAGGACGGTGCAGCTGCCTTAGCCATTAGCCAGTTCCCTGCTTCAGCTGGCAAGCTCACTTCCTGCAGGACGTCCCTGAGGAGAAGCCACATGGACCTACCCTGATGCAGCCCTGGGTGCTGGAGCAGCCGTGTGGAGACCCCTGCCAGCGCTGAGATGTTTACACATTCATTTTCTTGGCTTTCCTCCTGCAGTCGGCATCATTGTGTCTGCTTTGTGAGATGGAGGAGAACTTTGTGGATTGTTGTTGGACATATGAGTTAATGGGTTAATGTTGGACTTGTGGGCTTGGGCAGCACTGGGTTGGGATGTTTTCTTGATGCACACTTAACCTTTATATAAAACTCTCTCTTATATATGAGTTTCTGTGGATTTGTTTCTCTAAAGTACCAAGACTAATGCATTGATGACATGTTCAATCTATAAAGAAAGTATCCGAAAAGGGAAATCAACAAACTGTATCAGAGAGCACTGAAGTTATTTAAAATCAGCCAATTTCTGTAATTTATTGGTATATTGTGAAGTTTGCCCAAACAGATTCTTTTAAAGGTTGGGAATTTGGATGATATTAAGCACATATATATTTTTCTAATGAAAGTGTTAGTGACTAAACTGCATTAAACTGTATGGAGTAGCTAGAGTAGCTATATCTGATCCCTGGCTTCCCACTTGCATTGTAACTGGGTGCAGTATGCCTCAATATTCCATCCTTCTTTTCCTATCTTGACAAGAAAAGTTCCTCCCAGGGCATTCTATTTCTTTGTTGTGTTCAATAATTCATAGCAGTGGCCACACTCACAATTATGGGGGTTTATTAGTGAAGTTAATTGATTACTCAAATTAGGGTCTATAAACAGGAAGGATATAGTCATTAGTAATACCTCTGCTTAGCTAACAGCCAAGTATCTCTCCAGTTTTCAGCCTCTCAATCAATTAGTCCCTGGGCTTCTGCCTCTGTGGGCCAGCAAGTCCACCTCCCTGCTGCTCTGTTTCAGTCCTATTGGCTGTGGCCACAGGAAGGGATGTTACCCCATAGACTGTGCTCTGCGCCTCATGCTCTATTGCATAGCATCCATGTCGCTGTGTTTGGTGTCTCTAGTCTCAGTCTCCACCACTTACTACAGACATTCTGAACTGTACTCTTCAGGCAGTCCTTGGAGAAGAACATCATCCTTAGGGCAGCAAAAAAAGAGGAAAGGCCTTAATAAGATAGATCGACACGGCAGTTGCCAACAAAGGACTCAAACATCAGAACAATTGTGAAGATTGCACAGGACTAGGCAGTGTTTCATTCTGTACAAGGGATCACTATGAATCAGAACTGACTCAATGCCACCTAACAACAAAAATCTAATCATTTGATGGGAGTTACAAAGACATGTGTGGAAGATCCATATTAAGAAAATTCACTCCACTGCACTATGAAATAATAAATGGATCTCTGCTCCAACCCCTCTCATTCTCACCAATGAATTATGGTTAGTTGGTTTGTTGTTTGTTGTGAATCATTCAATGCCCATTGCCCGATCCCTATGATACCTCGTGATTACACCACCTGGTGTGATGGAGGGTTGGAGCAGAGACCCAAAGCCCATCTGTGGACAATGGAACACCCCCCACAGAGGGGTCGCATGGAGGGAGGGAGTCAATCAGGGTACAGTAGAGAAGTGATGGATCACAAAATATATCTATGATCCCTTGAGGCTTCCTCACCCCTGCTAACATGATCCCAGTGCTGCTCCCTACTCTGGACAAGACAGGAGCATGTACATAGATATTGGCAAGAGATGGACACATGAAACCCAGGAACAGTAATGGGAATATTGATACAAAAATGGTAGGGGGAAAGGGGGTGGGGAGGTGCAGAGGGAGGGGTACCAAAAGCAGTGAATGGTTTATAATGCCACACTCCCATCCAGGGAGAAGAACAACATAAACCATAGGGGACTGGAGACAGAGGTCAGTGTGAGATATGAAAATAATAACAATCTATAATTTATCAAGGGGCCATGGGAGGGGGCAGGGGAAGAGGAGTTGATCCCAAGGGCTCAATGGAAAATAAATGTCTAGAAAAAACTATGGCAATATATGTACTAAAATGTTGGATACAATTGATGTATGGATTGTAACAAAAGTTGTAAGAGCACCCAAAAAATGATCTAAATAAAAATTAAAAAGAAATAATAAATGGGAAGAAAAATATAAAATTACTGTTTGTATTCAATATGTTACTTTGGCACAAGTTATAGATTTTTTGCAGCTATTAGCATTGAGGAGTCCTTCACATCATTTGAAACACATCACATAAAACAGTTTTCACAGCTTCAGAAGATGCGTATTCATAAATGAGAAAGCAAAAATACATAAAATAAAAAGTGGTATGTATATTGGAAATCTGATAATAATTTCACACTCTGTTCAATGTGAACTCTAAATGCCAAGACATATTTCTATTTACTAACAGCAGCAGAGCACATATTTTCAAAATAATTTTGAGAATAGTAACATTTTATAAATATATATATGCATTTTATTCAATTTTTGTTACACATTATAAAATAAAACATCAAGTTAGGGTGATCCCCACACAAAGGAAGAAAACGTATCCCTGTCCTCCAACTTCCCCATGATCAGTTAGAAATTTAATGATCTGCGGTGAAAAAAAATGGGTGCATAAGCAAAAGTGGTAAAGATAGCTGATGGTGCCCGACTATCAAAAGATATAGCATCTGGGGTCTTAAAGGTAAACAAGCGGCCATCTAGCTCAGAAGGAACCAAGCTCACATGGAAGAAGCACACCAGCCTGTGTGACTACAGATGTCGAAGAGATCAGATATCAGGCGTCAAAGAACAAAAAAAATCATATCATTGTGAATGAGGGATCGTGCATATTGGGGACACAAGACCCATCTGTAGGCAACTGGACATCCCCTTACAAAAGGGTCACAGGGAGGAGATGAGATAGAGTGCAGTGTAGTAACGATGAAACATACAACATTCCTCTAATACCTAAATGCTTCCTCCCACCCCACTATCATGAAACCAATTTTACCTTACAAATCTGGCTAGACCAGAGGGTGTACACTGGTACAGATAGGAATTGGAAACATAGGGAATCCAGGACAGATGATCCCTTGAGGACCAGAGGTGAAAGTGGAGATACCAGAAGGATGGAGGGAGAGTGGGGTGGTAAGGAAGAACCAATTACAAGGATCTACATATAACCTCCTCCCTAGGGGATAGACCAACAGAAAAGTGGGTGAAGGGAGTGGGTAAGATATGAGAAAATAATAATAATTTATGAATTATAAAGGGTTCATGAGGGAAGGGGGAAGTGGGGAGGGAGGAGAAAAATGAGGAGCTGATACCAAAGGCTCAAGTAGAAAGCAAGTGTTTTGAGAATGATGAGGGCAACAAATGCACAAATGTGCTTGACATAATGGATGTATGCATGGACTGTAGTAAGAGTTGTACAAGCGCCCAATAAAATGATTTTTTTTAAAGAGAGAAATCTAATGATCTGATACACAGGATTTCCATTGGCTAAAATTATAAGTTAATTGCCTCCATGGAAATGGTTGAATATTCTTTTTTAAATACTTTTATTGGGGATTCTTACATCTCGTATCACAATCCATACATTCATCCATTGTGTCAAGCACATTTGCACATATGTTGCCATCATCATTTTCAAAGCATTCTTTTACCACTTGAGCCTTGATATCAGCTACCCATTCATTTGCCCCTCTCTCCCCCACCCACCCTCCCTCATGAACCCTTGATAAGTTATAGATTATTATTTTCATATCTTATATCATCTTCCATCACTCCTCACCCACTTTTCTGTTATTCATCCCCCTGGGAGGGGGTTCTAGAGTGATCCTTGTGATTGATCCCCCCTTTATTCTCCCACCAACCCTTAATCCTACTGGTATCTCTACTCTCCTTGTTGACCCTGAATAGTTTATTTATCTTGGATTTCCTGTGTTGCGGTGCCTCCTATCTGTAGCAGTGAGCATTCTCTAGTCTAATCTGATATGTAAGGCAGAATTGAGGTCATGATAGTGGGGTGAAGGAAGCACCAAAGAACTAGAGGAAAGTTATGTATTTCATTGGTGCTATACTGCACCCTGACTGGCTCATCTCTTCCCTGTGACCCCTCTGTGAAGGTATGTCCAATTGTCTACAGATGGGAATTGAGTCTCTGCTCCATGCCCCCCACCTACTTCACCTTGGTTATGGTTTTGTTCTCGGTCTTAGATGCCTGATACCTGATCCCATCAACACCTCGTGATCAGACAAGCTGGTGTGCTTTTTCCATGTGGGCTTTATTGCCACTCAGCTAGATGGCCGATTGTTTATCTTCAAACCTTTAAGACCAGGTGCTATATCTTTTGATAGCCGAGCACCATCAGCCTTCTTCACCATAATTGCTTATGTACCCATTTTGTCTTCAATGATCATGTCGGGAGGTGAGCATCACAGAATGCCAATTTTAAGAGCAAAGTGTTCTTGTGTTAAGGGAGTACTTGAATCGAGGCCCAATGTCCATCTGCAACCTTAATTATTAATATACAGATATGAATAACTAGTACTATTCCTCTCTTGTTATGTATGTATGTACTTATGTATGTATTTATGTGTGTATTTATATATATTGTGTATATATTTATGTACATATGTATTTATGCCTCTATAAATGCCCTTTGTCTCCTGGTTCTTTCCTCTATTTCCTATTACTTTCCTCCTGTCCCAAAGGTGGAATATTCTACATGAACTCCAGAAATTAGTTCCTTGTCTGTTTTAGTATAAGTACAGTACATTATTTAATATGGTTCTTCTATTCCATGCCTTTAACTTCCATCAAAAGACCTTTTCCTAAACAGGTCTGGTAAGAAGTTGAGGGCGGATACTGATAGGATTCACCTCTGAGTAATTGTGAACAGTGTTCTCTGGACTGCCATCCTGTTGTGTATAAAATGAACTCTCTGAGAAGCAGGATGGGGGGATCTCACTACCATCAAGAGCCAGGGGTGAGCTACCTCCTCTGGACTCAAGATCTTTGTGCAGTGCCCCTCCTGGATCCAGAAGAGAGCTGTACCCTGCTCATAGCACAGCAGCAGCAGCAGCAGAATCAGGTGCCAGAGCATGGAACACAGTGATAGACTTATCAACCCATGGGCCAAGTAAAGCTAAGTGCTTCTGTGCAGGAGACTGGCTTTTGAAATGGGATGTCTCTGAACAATTAGAAAGTTGAACCTACTGACCCACAAAAGTGGGGCTGAGTACCTTCAGACTGTTTACTGGATTACTTCGCTCAGGGAGCTGGGTTTACTGACTCTCAGAGCTTGAGCTGAAAGTTTTGGATTGAGATTATGGCTGAGAGATATGCCCCCTTGAAGTATTTATTAGTTGACCTGAATGAACTTTTTAACGTGCTCTGTATTTCTATCGAGCATTATAACATACAGCTTCCTTTATAAACTCTTTTAACCAGGAATTTTGCCGGTGAGTTCTGTTGCCATTGCAATAGATATTAGAACCCAGACAAGTAAACTAGAGAACATTTACAGCTCATGACACATGGAATCCAAGTCAGATAAACCCCTCAGGAATAGAAATACCAGGAGGTATTTCTCAGGAGTAGCTATTCCAGGAGAGTAGGGGGTGGGGTGGGGGTGGGGAGAGGGGGTACAAAGAAATCATGGGGGAAGGGGGAAAGTCGGTGGTGTAAAATATGAAAATAATAATAATTTTTAAATTATCAAGAGGTCACAAGGATGGGAGAGGAGAAGGGAGGTAAAAAAGAGGAGCTGATACCAAGGACTCAAATAGAAAGTAAATGTTTAGAAAATAATGATGGCAACATATATAAAATATCCAACTGATGCAACTGGTGTATGAATTTTTACATGAGCTTTAAGAGCTCCCAATAAAATGATCTTTAAAAAATTAGTCTGAAAATTCACACCTAGCACACTTTGTCTGGGAATCAGTGGTAACTTATTCAGTATTTCAGAGACATGGACGCCTCCTCTGGCAGGTGATAGCAGATCATGCCATTGAGTTGCTGGCTCATAGTGGCTACAGGACAACCTAGAACTACCCCTGGGGTGTTCTGAGACTAACATGTTCATGGGAGTATAAAGCCCTGTCTTTCTTCTGCAGAGCAGCTAGTGGTTTTGAACTATGGGAAGCACATAAAGACTCCTCAAATAATTCTATCACGGGCTCACCATAGAATCAATTCCAATTCGTGGCGATTAGATGTGTGCGGAGCAGAACAGCTTCACAGGTTTCCAAGACTGTGACCTATCAGAAACAGGTGGTCAAGCTTGTTTCTGAGGTACCCTGGTGACTTTGAACTACCAATCTTATACTGACCATTGACATCAGCCACTATTCCATTAATAATATGACTTTTCCTTTTTTCTAGCAAGTGGATACTGATTCTATAAAGGATGGAAATTATGTGCACTTAATAAATAGTAGGACAATGAATATCCATTCACTATGTTTCGCATTTCCAGAAAACTCAATATTCTTGGAGTTTGGATAACTTAATATAACTTCCAGCATCCTACAGTTTTGGTAGACTGAAAGCTGAATATATATATTCCATTCATTCTAGTCTTTGAGATAGTAAGGGATAAAATATCTTCATGGATTTAACTGTCCAGCTATATAATTCCACACGATTGAAAAGTTATTTTAGTCAAGTGTGTTTCAAAGCCAGAATGCTAATGAAATGCAGTGTGTTCCGTGGTTCTTCAAGTATTTTCAGAGAGCTTATCCGCCTAAACTCATTACTCTGATATGTAGACTAGAAGGGAAACACTTGGCTCTCCTTTCTGGAGATCATTCAAAAGTCTGAAGGAGTTTGGTCTAGAAGTTGCCATAGATGAAATGTGTCAAGTTTCTGTGTCACAAAATAGAGCAAAAGTAGGAGAATAGAGTGAATTTATTAACACTCACACAATATATGTGTTCTAGATACATTGACTATTTCAGCTAAGTGTATGTATATATATGTATATATATATATATATATATTTGCATGCATATTATATATAAATGCAAAGCACATGGAAAAGTTACAGTTTCTGACCCATTGCAATAAGGAAAATCAAAAAGGCATATGTGAAGCAGTAAATATTTATAGATAAAGTCTGGTAGAAAGCGATATTTTTCTATTAAAATATTAATTTTTAAAATGATATGAAGGTGCCATCTTTCTAATTTCACAGGGAAGGAGGACTAGAATGAATACTTGCCCAAAGATAAGTCCTTTGAGGCTGAGGTTAGACATGACTTCACCTGCCAATGGTGTCTGTTTTTGCTTTTTTACCTAATCTGATACCAATATGCCCTCCCTCCGCACTCTCTTCAATTCTCTGTTGAGATCAATAATTAACAGCAATCATCCCTCAAGAATTGCAGACCGTACTCACAGTTATGGAGCTTAGTATTGAACTCATAGATTACAAGTCAAGGTCAGAAATGCTCAGGACATAGTTCTTCCATAAGGATAGCCTCCTCTCAGCTGTGTCACAGGTAGATCTGCTGCTCCCTGGCCGCAGGCCTCTGGGCTGATCCCCACCCTATTCAGGCAAGTGTTTCAAAGCTCTTTTTAACACTTCCAATGAGTGCTTCAAAGCACTCTACTTCACCGGTAATGTCCTGTCCCAGAACATTCAGTTTCTTGCTCTGGCCATCCCATCCCACCATCTTCTGTTGGGATCCTGCTCCAGTTGCCTCTGCTGCTGTCACATCTCGACCACTGCTGCTCACTGCATCCTCTTCTCCCATGTCACAGCTCTCCATCTCCTGGATTGTCAGGGAAGTGTACTGTGCAAGACTATGGTTCAAAGTATGAACCATACTCTCTGCTTTAAAAAAATTATTTTAATGATCGTGAGATACTTTACTCTGTCTCTGGCATGGCAAGATTAACTAACCAAACCCTATACTAGGGATGCACACATCTTATTTGCATGGTTCTCTTAAGAGTAGCGTGTACGTTACTTCCATTATAAGCAAGATTTCTAATCCGGATGGTGGACCACAGCACCTCAGATTTGAATAGTTGTAACCAGTCATTTTGTGGGCATTTTAAAGACTATAGTCAGAAGAGCCATATCAAATAATTCACTGCACCACATTACTACACTAGAGTTTTCTAATAAAGCATATAACGTGTCTGTAATTTAAACTTTACTTAACACGTGGTTTGTTTATGTGAAAAAAAAGAAAGAAAGAAACATAGAATTGCCACGGTTTACTCTGGCATACATCTTTATTTCCATGGGTTCTAATTTCCTAAATATGTCGATGCAAACCTGCTTTTAAAACTAATTTAACACTGATGGCACGATTATATTTCTGTAGCTTTTGTAATAAAGATATTGCATTTCTTATGTATAAGCCTCATTTAAAATAACACACAAATTCTTAAATCTTTGACCTTAGCCTTAGTAATAATCAAACCAGAAACTTTTAGAAAGCCAAAAATAATTCTGAAAAGAAGCAGATACATTCATTTTGATAACAGGGTATATGCTTTAAGTTAAAGAGTGGTTTAAAGCCCATGGAAAAATAGGTGGTTCAACATTTGAATTTAGAGTTGTAAAATTAACTTATTTTTAAAATACAGAACTGCAAAGGCACTTTATGTTAACATTATAAAAGAAACAAGAAAATAAGAACAGTGAATATGGATGAAACTCAAGCTGTAGAAAATAACATGTGTGTCTAAGTAAAACAGAAATTGCTGCTAGAATATCAGTTTGTCCATGCATAGGTTGATTGCAAACAGCAAGTGTTTAGACATGTCTCTCATCTCTGTAGATGTCTGCAAAAATCCCCCTCAGTAATACACTGCTTTTAGTTTGCTGGGTGCCTTCAGATACAAATTAAACAACAGTGGGTTTTCAGTAGAGTTGTTCAGTAACTTTAATTCCAGGTCAACAGATCAGCACACATGGTTATGGTGACTGTTTTCCTTAGGGAACCCCAAAAGGGTGATTCTGATAAGTCATCTTAAAGATGTGGAGAATCCCAGTGGATTGCAAAGGAGAAATTTTAAGAAAATTAGAAGCTACTTCAGTGAGGAAAGGTAAAGAAAGAAGAGGTATGGAATTGTGTGCCCATCACAATGCATGTGCTCATTCTTCAAGGACAGCAAAGGCTGTGGCAGGAGATTAAACCAACAAACAAACCCCAAAACAGGAACCCTCTGTCCTACAGTCCTGTTCTTGTCCTGAAAGATTTCTCTTTGTTCTGAAAACTTCAAGAATATTTAAAAGGAACAGGATTTAAGAGCCTTAAGAGTGACCAAAAAATCCGTTGAGTTGGTGTGGATTGGTGTTAGCACTGTCAGAATTGTTCAGAGGAAGGTTATATAGTCCCTTTGAGTAATTTGACTCACACTGACCCTGAACGGGGATTCTGAATCTAATTCTTTACGGGAGCAGACAACTTAACCTTTATCCTCTCTAAGGATTGCTTGGCAGTTCGAAACCCAACGCCTCACTGACAGTGGAAACCACATTAGTAATGTATATGTTGATGGTATATGATGATATGAAGGATATGTTGAGAAAAAAATAATGTTTTGTTTAGCCATGTTTGTTAATAAGTCAAAGATGATTTTTTCTGACTTACCCTGGTACCTTTGACTTGATCATGACTAATTTTTTAATCAAGATAAGAATCTCAAAATATAATTTCTCAAATAAAATAAGAAATTTATTTTGATTACCTCATGAAGGCTATAAATGTAAAAAAACAAACAATAGGTTTACATACTCTGTTAGAATTGACTTGGTGGGAGTGATTTTGTTTTTATAAATTTTATTGGTCCATTCTTTTTCATCAATTAATGAACAAATGTTCATATACACTATTATGAAACTTAATTTTTTACAAAAGAATAGTTGATTCTTTTAAAATTTACCTCTAATATAAAATGCTGATAATACAAAATCCCTTTATTTCAGGTACTGGAACAATAATGAAAAACAAATCTCTAAATGGATCTGATGACTGAATCAACTCTGATCGTTCTCAGAAAGTCCTAGAGACAAAGAATACTTTATGTGAGAATGAAATGATAAGCATGGTAAACACAACAATAATTCTGAGAGATAAAATAGTAATTTTAGCTAAAGAATATAATTCATCTAAAGGTTCTCAGTAATATAAAATATAATTTTTATATTCTAGCATGTAACACTGTGCTTCAACGCTATCAGTGACTGACTCTTCGAAGCTAACAAAATCATGGCGTCGTGTTTATCTGCCTCCCGAATTGCTCTTCCTTGGTCCTACCAGTGGAAGACCCATTCTTTGTGTCACTTCAGTCTTGAACTCCGTCCTTTCTTCCCTGAATCTTCATCTAAGTCCTCTTTCGCATTTTACATCTCTTATCTGTCAGTTTTGGGTGAAAAAATGAATGTCGCAGAAACTCCATGGCAGTAATTATACTCCATCCTGTAGGTTTTCTATGAGTCTGAATTGACTCAATGGAAGTGGACTTGGCCATTTGGGCCTACAAGTTTAGGCTCATTTAGTGAACAACCAACAAGATATTTCTTTTAAAAATTATAAAAGTTGAAAAGTTGCAAATTTGAACAGGCCATAGAAAAGTTAAAAACAATATCACAGATATCACAGGGAAGTAAAATTTTGCTGAAGATGATCCAGCAAAGTTGCAGCAGTACATTGACAGGGTGCTACCCGAGGTTCAGGCAGGATTGAGAAGAGGACACAGAACAAGGGATGTCATTATTAAAGCCAGATGGATCTTGACTGAAAGCAAAGAATATCAGAAAGATGTACCTGTGTTTCATTGAATATGGAAAAAAATTCAGCTCTATGGATCATAAAAAAATATGGATAGCCTTGAGAAGAATGGGAATTCCATAATTCTTAATTTCACTCATAAGGAAAATATACATGATCCAAGAGGCAGTTGTGTGCACAGAACTAGGGAATGCTGTACAGTTTAAAATTACGAAAAGTGTGGGTCAGTGTTGTATCCTCTTGTCAAAATTATTAAATCTGTCTGCTGAACAAATAACCTGGTAAACTGAATTATATGAAGAAGAATAATGCATCAGGATTGGAGAAAGTATTATCAACAATTTGCAAGATGCAGATGACATAACTCTGCTTGGTGAAAGTGGGGAGGACTTGAAGTATGTTGCTGATGAAAATCAAGGATTGAAGCTTTCATTTTGAGTTACAATTCAGTGTAAAGAAAATCAAAATCCTCACAACTGGACCAATAGATAACCTCCTGGTAAATATAGACAAGGTTGAATTTGACAAGGATTTCATCCTGCTTGAAACCATATCAATATTCATCAAAGCGTAAGTCAAAAGATCAAGCAATGCATTGTATTAGATAAATCTGTACAAGACCTTTTAAAAATGTTGAAAAACAAGAATGTAACACTGAGGACTAAGCTGTGTTGTCTCAAGCCATGGTATTTTCAGTTACTTCCTATGTATATGAAAGTTGGGCCTTCATTAAGTAAGAATGAAGAAACTTTGGTGTCCTTTAGCTATGTTGTTGGTGAAGAATTGTGGTGGTTACATCATCTGGTGTCAATCTGCGGATTAAGAGTGTAGGGGTAAAGTCTAGCCTGTCAATCAGTATAAAGCAAATGAGGCGTCTGTGTGGGCATGGCCTTTTCCTGAGGATTCTTGGAACTCCCATTTTTCCTCCATGGATATGGGAAACACTCTGTCTCTGATCATTCTCTGTGAGACATCCCTGTGGAGAAGACACATGGAGACTGATGGAGCCAGACCTCTGGAGCAGAGATGCTTCCACTGTCACTCGATCCATAAGATTTTGCACCCACTGGCCTGTGGTCTGCTTGCCTTTGGCATCATTGTATGTGTTTCTTGAGTCTGAAGAGGATTTTATAGATTGGTATTGTACGTATGGGCTAATATCAGATTTATTAACTTGATCTAGACTGGGTTAGGATGTTTTCTCAGTAATCAATTGCTCCTGTATGTTAATCTATTTCTTATACACATATGAATGTCTGTGATTTTTTTTCCCTCTAGATTACCCAGACTAACACAAGAATGTTGAAAGTATCATGGACTGCCAAAAAACAAACAAATCTGGCTTGAAGAAGTACAGCCAAAATGTAACAATGACATAGAGAAATGAAACTGGGGCCTGGAAACTTCTTAAAATTTAATAAATAAAAGTGACTCTCAAGATGCTCACAACTCATGGCAGAATTACAGAATAAAAGTAATTAATTGAAAACAAACAAGTCTTTATCATCAGTTTGCATGCTGTGAAAATTGATGGCCACCCCAAAGAACAAGTTATTATAGGTTTCTGAGACCCACATGAAAGCTAGGATCCACATTGATTCCATAGTCATCATCCAAAATGTGTCTATAGAGAAAATTCCTTCTCAGCTCTTGGATTATAGGTAAATATTGAGTAATATGAAATATATATACAGCAATCAATATAATATTAGCAATAATAAAATATAAGTGAATTAATTCCCTTTTATGGTTAGATCAGAGTCTAAGAACAAAATCCCCCTGCAAAATTTTTGCGAGTATAGAAATGGGGTTTGCTATCATCTTTAATTTTATAACTGTTCCCTGTATTGCATTTCTTTGTTTGTTCAACTATATTCTACTAAAACAAACAAAAAAAACCTAAACAAAAGTACTATTGGAGGGATCTGTATAATTGATATATTTATTATTATAAAATTGCAATATGTTAATGCAAGGAAGAATCTTGAGGTGATCTCACTTTAGGAAAAACAAAAGATACATCTGGATACCTACCTGAAATGTAGCTAAGTATCAGCAGATTTGGGCAAGATTAAATAGAACAAAGTTTTGTTGTTGAACATCATTATTTTCATCTGATTCTAATAAAGAATTGAAATCAGAGAGCTTTGCTAGCCTGCACTCTGCTACGTAGCTCTCACAGCAGACTGTGTGCATACAGTTGTAAGACATGACGCAGTGCAGGCACTGTTCAGCCTGAGATTCTTCTGTGAATTTAGTGTCACATTCCTCAAGAAGACAAGCTTGCATGTACAGTTTATAGGACACAGCTTTCCACATATGAGTTTCATTTGAAAAACTACGATATCTTAGTTAGAATTGGCATTAACAAAGAGGTAATTAATGTTTGTATTTGAGCAGACTGACAGAATGCCAATAACATTTTCAGGGCACAGATCAGAAATGAAGTAAGCTCACTTTCTTGGCAAAATTAACACTTACAAGTGTAAATACTTGGAATAACTATAACCAGAGTGTGCTTTAGATACCAAGGGCGCAAGGAGAAAGCAAATGTTTTGAGAAGGATGAGGGCAACAAATGGACCAATGTGCTGGACACAATGGATGTATACATGGATTATGATAAGAATTGTAAGAGCCCCCAATAAAATGATCTAAAAAATACCAAAAAAGAAGTGAAGGTAGGAGACTTTGTCTCATGTACTTAGAATAAGTTCTCCGGAGAAACGAATCCCTGAGGAAGGACATTATGTTTGGTAGAGGGCCAGTGAAAGAGAGGAACACTCTTATTGGGGGAAGACACAAAAGGTCAATATTGTGAACTCTTTAATAGGTTAAATATAAAACACACTATTTACATAAGGATTATAGAGTAGCAAACACTACTAAGCAATTGCATTTGCCTCATGTAGGAGTCCTGGTGGAATAGTGGTGATGAATTGTACTGCAATCCACAAGGTCATCAGTTCAAAATCACTATTACTAGTTACTGTCCCAGAAACCCGCAGGGCAATTCTACCCATGGAGTTTGACTCACGATGAGTGAGGATCTTTTGTTGTTTTTTTTTAAGTTTATTCTGCCCCGTAGGTGGTTTTGAGTCAGAATCTCCTGGACAGCAACAGGTAGTGGTGACAATAAACACACCCACACTGTAGCAGTTGAAATTGTTTTTGAACATATTTTCACTTGAGAAACAACAAAAATTTAAGTTATTATTAAAAGTAGTAGTTGCTACACTACATCTTTTTTATTTTCTTTTAATGTACATCAAGAAACCAAACCTCAAATAGAGCCATTTAAATAATTCACAATAGGTCTGGCTTTGTGGCCAGATATTGTAAAACAAAAGTTTCTTAGAGAAGACATAAAAAAGCACAAACCACAAAATAAGACAAACCAATTGTGTCTGTGTGTGTATGTGTACATATACACAAAAACACACACATATATACATATGTCTCAAGCAAGGAATGAGATTTTGCTCTTTGAAACATGACAATACACAATTAAAAACAGACACAGGCTGGAATAAAATAATCTCAATTAATATGTTTACTAAAGGATTTATATCTAGAATATGTAAAGGTAAGAAAACAAACCTAACTGAAATGTGTACAATCTGCAAAAGATCATCTATTAAGAGTAAACACACATGTGAAGAGAAGGCTCATCAGGGAAACAAACCCAACTCTTAATGAGATGACGCTATAAATACAAATATGACTAAATTGAAATGATCAACAATATTAAATGTTAGTGAAAATATGAAACAACTAGCTTTCTGGAGTGTTGACCGTTCTAATGTAAAATGACCTAACACCATTTGAAAAGTTATTGAACGGTTTATCTTACTGTTAAATGAGCACTTAAAAAATACCTAACCCAAGTTGCACAAATGTAAGATTTACAGTTGAACTATTCGTGCGGACCTTAGCTTTAAAATGACTTTGTATTGGATTGAGGAAATAACAGTGACATTTAAATATGATCAATTGAAAACATTTTTTAGATAAATGTGTCAGAATTTCTATTTGCTTAGAAAGTATGTGATGCATCTTTAAAAGAGACTAGCTCTATGGAACGTACTTTTGCAAACTAAGGATGTAATATATCTTATATCCTGAAAAGAACAAAATTAGTTTTATTCTTAGTTTGAAACCTAAGTTAAGGAGACCTGAACATGCTGTTGTTAAAGAAATAACTCAGCTGCAAACTAAAAGGTGGCTACTTTGCACCTATCCACCTTTACTAGCTTGCTGCATACTTTGGGAATGAGCTCACTCTTCTGTAAAATAAAGGCTTTAATATTACTCTAACCTTTCTCAGAGTAGTTGTAAAGATAATATTATATCATAGATATGCTTCCAAATTTGTATTTTATTGCTCAGATATAAATCATCATGCTTGAACAATGATTACTTTGTCAATTTTTATTTATATCATCATTGTGTTGTTATTAGGAGCCATCTAGTAGGTAATAATTCTTGGAGACTCCATATGTAACAGAATAAAGCAGTCCTGTACCATTTTCACAACCATTCTTATGCTTGAGCCACTGTCCCAATGCATATTGTCATAGGTCTTTATCTTTTTCACTGCCCCACTCTTTTTACCACGCATGAAATCCTTTTTCAAGCACTGGGATCTCTTGGCTACATGTCCAAAGTACTGGAGACAGTCTAGCCACCCTTGCCTAGGAGTCTTTCTTTTCTTCTTCTTCTTCTTCTTCTCCTCCTCCTCCTCCTCCTCCTCCTCCTCCTCCTCCTTCTCTTCCTCCTCCTCCTCCTCCTCCTCCTCCTCCTCCTCCTCCTCCTCCTCCTCCTCCTCCTCCTCCTCCTCCTTCTTCTTCTTCTTCTTCTTCTTCTTCTTCTTCTTCTTCTTCTTCTTCTTCTTCTTCTTCTTCTTCTTCTTCTTCTTCGCCTGCCTCTTTCTTTCTTTCTTTCTTTCTTTCTTTCTTTCTTTCTTTCTTTCTTTCTTTCTTTCTTTCTTTCTTTCTTTCTTGTAATCCATACTTCGATTAGATCAAGCATTATTGTACAATTACTCCCACCATATTTTCAATATATTTTCTTTCTTCTTGAACTCTTTGATATCAGATCTCCTTTATCCTCCACCTCCTGACCCTGTCACCCAGGAACCCTTTATCTTATATTGTACATAGTTATTGTTATCAACCCCTCCCCATTATGCCTTCATGGCCCAAAGAGGGTAGGGGAGCAGAAGAAGATGGCAATGGGAGAACAGTGCACTAATCCACCCAAGGGGAAGATATTGTTTATGTCTCCCCAGGAAAGGGAGAGAGAGAGTTGATGTCATTCCAGTGCGTCATGCCCTGAAGGCAACGTTCCTGCTGGGACCAGCTCCATCATGGAGAAGACTGCAGGGCTGGCCTCAGCTGGAGACATCAAGTCCCCTCCCTATATGACACCAGATAGAGGTGTGTACTGAAGACACAGATATGGGAAGGCAGTTGGCTTGACCTGCCCACATGGGGGCAAACCAAGAACTTACATATGAGCAATTTTATGTTCAGGCCCTAATGTTGTTCAGGCTGTTGATATTGAGTTGATTCCTGTATGCTCCATCTGGGTAGGCCCATGTGTATCATAGCCATTTATGCTGTTGAAAAAATATATTTACAATGATGTAATTAATATTGCAACATTTTATCATGGGATCTCCAAAATTGTCTCTATCATCAAGCTACATTTAAAACACATTTATTCCCTCTAGCTCCAATTTCTGTGTTCCATTGGCAATATAATAAATGAGGCTGTTTGCATGTTTAATACAATTCAGACTAAAGAGATGTGTATAACTCCTCAATATTTTTCATCACTAGATTTGTTATTTGTGCATATATTTTAATAATAGTTTTATTAACTGGATTTTCTTGTATCCATATAAATTTCATCCTATTCCAGACAGCATTATACTTTCAGAAAGGTCTTGAAATGTTCTTTTCTGATGATGAATGAGGCTCCGTTCAAAATTACCAAAACAGTCTATTTATCCATTTCAGCTCACTTATGCTTAGGATACGAATCTTTGGGACTTAATTTCATTTTTGACCATTTCAATTTTTGAAGGTTTATACTTTGTATATTCCATTTTTGATTATCAATGGATATTTACAGTTATTTCTTCTCAATTTGGAATTATGCCCATTGGAAAATGAAGTTCCTGAAATGTTTAACCCATTGTTTAATCCAGTTTGAGAAGGCAATTCTTCCTCAGCATTATTTTGAGTGCTTTCCAGCCTGAGGGCCTCATCACCCTGCAATCTATCTGACAATGTTTTGCTGCTATTCATTTGGTTTTAATGGACTAATCTCTCTAAAGTGCAAAGACTGGTCTTTCTTCATAGTTAGCCTCAGAGCTCCAGTGAAAACTCCTCACACTGGTAACCTGCTGAGATCTGAAAGAGCAATGACTTACCTTCCAGCATCACAACATATACAACAACAATAACACAGTACAATAAGTTGGCAGCTAAATGGTGTTTCATTTGAGTTTTCAGGGCTATTTTTATTGTAGAAATAATAGCTAGGTAGCAAGAGGTAATAATCATTTTAATAATTGTTTCAAATGTTGTGCTTTATATCATGTGAAAAACAGGATATATCCCAGGCAAAATTGTTTTCAAAAGGTAATTTCTATATTTGTTTAAAATGTTTTTGACTAGTATTACTTCATATGATCTGAAAATAAAATATTATCCATTAAAATCAGTAAAGGAAGTTCACCTAAATTGCAGACATGCAGAACCAGGTTTTGTAATTTGCCAATTGCATTAAATTGTAATTAGTAAAGATAACAATAGGTCTGCTTTAATGTTTTGTTAAATTTAATGGATTACATGTGTTAAAATGACAAAAACCAGGAGTTTAGCATGTCAAATGGTTCTAAAAATAATAACTGAATTATAGACCATGTGTTCAGTTTATATTCAGATGAAACTAAATTCAAATATTTCTATAAATAATCAGAAATCTAAAGACAAATCACTTTGAAACATGAGTTGGTGATAAATTAAAATCAACATTTTAACTCTAGGACTGATGATGGCAGCTGATTTATGTTAAATTTCCAGCAGAAGTGCTCAAAAACCTGGACATTTTCCAATGTACTCTATCCAAACTGACTAACAAACTAATTCTTGAGAATGTAGGTAATATAACAATGCTCCCCACCTTTACACTTGTGTTCTCGAAGTGCCTTCTCCTTTGATTGTGATAACTATCTAGGTAACAAAACATTTCACTGTTTCAACAATCTTCGTTTGCCCAGTTAAGCGACAATCATGCTCATCCTTTTATTTGACCATGATCATGACTCACTTTCAAATATCTCCATCATTCTTAACTGCTCAGTGTCTCCTAAACAGGGCATCTTTCTTCTCCTCTTCTCCTCTTCCTCAACTGTCTTAGGTAGCAACTAACAAATATCGATCTCTACATACTTGCCTATTCTAGCGGTTCATACAATATTAATCTTTATGTAACTTATTTATTAAAGATTACTTTGTAATCCTGATATCTTCTCACTTTATTACATAATCCACAAGTAGGGATGTTGTCTTATTTGTCTTTTTATCACTATCTTTAGAATGAATTCACTAATTTCTATGTTCCTTGTTGCAGAATATTTAAATTGACAATCATTTCTGACTTTGAAGACTTAGCTATCTAATTTTATCTTCATAAAAACCCTACGAAATGATTATTGGTTTAACTAGATTGTCCATAATGATGTCAACTAAATATCATTATCAGAGATACATTCCAAATTAAATTTAAGGATAGGTTAGAACTCTATTGAATCACCATAATTGATCATCAGAAAATAGTTCTACATAAGTATGAGCATCAACCTAAAAATTATTCCAGAAAGTAGAAAAAGTAACATAGATAAAATTATTTAAAAGCAAGTAATATAAAAAAGAGAGAGGGGGGAACAAAATGATGGCCGATACATGATCCCGACCTTCTACAATTGAGTGAAGCAGACATGGAGTGAAGCTGGGGACCAGGGCCTCAAAGATAAAAATGTAGATCAAATACTGATGAAAGGAAGAAGCTAAATAAAATCAGAGACAGGAAGGAATACCGAGTAAAAAAAGTGTCATTCTTTACAATTAGCATTTTTACCTAAACTATGCTGATTTTTGTATCCCCTCTAGATGTCTTTTCCTTCTTTGCCAGCTTGTTTTACTCTCCCCTAGTCACTATTTCTCAACTATTTTTATATATTTGATTCCATTAGTGAGTGCTAGCCTGCCCCCAGTTTCCACTGTCAGCATCAGTCACGCCCTCCCTTCTTGGAGGTTAGGGTGCACCCCATGGAGGGAGCTTGGCATTCCCACTAGAGTCATGCTTGGCAGATAATGTGAGCATGAATACTTCCTTTCTTTCTTCTTTTCCTTTTACTCTTGATTTTTTGCTCCTTCTTTCCTTGTGTTCTTTGTTTTTTTGTTTTCCCTCTTCTCATCCTGAAAGAGCTGAAGAAAAATTTCACACTTTGAGTTGTATTATTGAAGGTTCATGGGAAAATATTGAATGATGCTTAAAGAATGAAAACAAAATTAAAAGGATGCACAAAGTTGTATGAAAGATATTTGGATGATTTTCATACATTTCAGGAATTGACATTTAATAATGACTCTATAGGATTAAAAAATAAGTTCAGGTTTTACTAAAGGTATTAACAAAACAAACAAGCATGGCTCAAAGAATCCAGAGTATATGAATTTAAATATTTGAACAAGTTTATGTAACATTGGGAGCATTGAGTTCTCTATTCCAAGAATTTTGGAAGACAACTACCTGGCCAACAACTGGAAGAAATTTTGATCTCTGCTCATTCCAAAGAATACTGATACAACAAATTACTCAAATTACCAAACAATATGATTAATAGCATATGCAAGTAAAATTTTGTTGAAGGCAATTCATAAACAGTTATAGCAATATATCAACAGAGAGCTGCCAGAAATCAAGCTGGATTCAGAAAAGGATGTGAAACAAAGGATGTGACACATTACTTGTGTCAGATAAATATTGGATAAGAACAGAGACTACAAGAAGATGTTTATTTGTGGTTTATTCACTATGCAAGACCACTCAACTATGTGGGTCATACAAAGCATTGAAAGCATTAAGAAGGATGAGGACTGCAGAACAATTCATTGTGATTATGTTAGAGCTATACATAGGGCAAGAAGTTATTCTTATAGAACAAGAGGATACTGCTTTTTTATTTCCTTTAATCAGGAAAGATGTATATCAGTGCTGTATCTATTCCATTGTTATGCTGTTTTGGTTCAGTTTGTATCAACTTGGCTTCACCTAAAAGAATACATGAGTGAAGTACAATTTCTCAATCAGGTTACAATCTAAGAATGTCACCTTCTGTGTGTGGTGCATTTTGATATCTTTAAATAGACTCTCTCTTCTTCTTCTTGCTGATCTGCATCCTGCATTGACTTCCTAAGACTTACATCAGTGGCCTAAGTGAGCTCCCAACCTTTATGAGTTGTCAGTGGACTGCCTTGGATCCACTTGACTCTTGCCTTTTTCCTGGTTGATGGTTGTGGCAACTGTATGAGTTAGAAAAGTTCTTCAGGATTCACTTCAGGGGACAGGACTGAAGCTACACCTCAACAAGAGGAACTTGTCTTATCAGAGCACACAGAAGCCAATGAAGTGGCTATAGGATAAAAAAACAACAACAGAGTGAAGCACATCCTAACTCATCAAGCCCTGAGGACGTTTCTGCTCAGAGCAGCAATGCACAGAGATGACCACAGGGCCGGCCTCACCATGGGACACAGAGTTCCTCATTGGCCCATAGCACCATTGGGGACAACACGAGAGAGACACAGCAGGAATTGTGCCCGCCCTGATCTCACGATGTTGAAGCCAGCCTCTGGGGGCATGCAGCAGAGCAGCTGGGGGAGCAGAGCAATAAAGTTCTCAGGTCATGGCCCCCCATCAGATTAGATTGGAAAATACTCATGAAGGACAACAAATAGACCCTGAACTATTTACAGGGCTTTTTGTGTTGTTGCTGTTGTTGTTGCAATTGTTTTACTTTCTATTGTTGCTTCATTGTACTCAGTCTTGTGGTGGTGCATAGCATGTCTACCTGGAAGGGATAGGTGGGATAAACAAGCCGGAAGAGAGAACAACTGGATGATAGTTCCAGGGGGACTTGGGAGAAGGGGATGTGGGGGAAAGGAAGTGGGTGTTAACAAACTCAGGGACAAGGGAACAATAAGTGATCCAAAATTAGTGGAAAGGAGGGTGTAAGAGGTCTGGCAGGGCTGGATCAAGGGTAATGTAACTGAGAGGAATTCCTAAAACCCAAATGAAGGCTGAACATGATAGTAGGACAAGAGGACAGTACAAGGAAATGGTGAAAGGAACAAGGAGGCAAAGGATAGTTATAGAGATCTAAATACAGGCATATGCAGATGTAAATATATTTATATATGAGAAGGGAGAAATAGATCTATGTACATATATTTATAGGTTTAGTATTAAGGAAACAGATGGACAGTGGACCCCTGTTCAAGTACTCCCTCAACACAAGAACACTTTGTTCTAACAATTTGGCAGTCTCACATGCTCACCTTCCTAGCACAATCGCTGATGACAATGGGTGCACAAGCAAATGTGGTGAAGAAAGCTGATAGTGCCCGGCTACCAAAAGATATAGCATCTGACGTCTTAAAGGCCTGAAGATAAACAAGGAGCCATCTAGATGAGAAACAACAAAACCCACATGGAAAAAGATCACCATGGAAGAGCCTGTCCAGACTCGATCACTGAGGACAAAGGGGGTGCATAAGAAAAAATGGTGAAGAAAGCTGATGGTTCCCAGCTACCAAAGATATAGCATCTGCTGTCTTATAGGCTTGAAGATAAACTGGTGGCCATCTAGCTAAGAAACAACAAATCCCACATGGAGGAAGCACATGAGTCTATCCTGACATGATCGCTGAAGACAAGGCGAGTGCATAGCAAATGTGGTGAAGAAAGCTGATGGTGCCCAGCTATAAAGTGATATAGCATCTGGGATCCTATAAGCTGGAAGATAAACAAGGGACGATCTAACTTAGAAACAATAAAGCCCACATGGAAGAAGTATACCAGCCTATGAGATTACAAGGCATCAAAGAGATCAGAGGTCAGGCATCAAAGACAAAAAATAAAAATCATAGCATTGTGAATGAGGGGGAGTGTGGAGTAGGGTCCAAAAACCCATCTGTTGAAATTGGAAAACTCTTTGCAGAAGGGCTGCTGAGAGGAGACGATCCAGTCAGGGTGCAGTGTAGCAAAGATGAAACATACAATTTTCCTATAGTTCTTGAATGCTTTCTCCCCCTCAATATCATGATCCCAATTCTACAAATCCACCTGAACCTAATGATGTAAAATGGTACCGATAGGACCTGGAAACACAGGGAATCCAGGACAGATGAACCCCTCAGGACCAGTGGTGAGAGTGGTGATACCAGAAGAGTAGAGGGAAGGTGAGGGAGAAAGGGGGAACCAATTACAAGGATCTACATATAACCTCCTCCCTGGGGAGACAGCAGAGTAGTGGGTGAAGGGAGATGTCAGATGGTGTAAGATATGACAAAATAATATAATTTATAAATTTTCAAGGGTTCATGGGGGGGGGGACGGAGATGGAGGATAAAATATGAGGAGCTGATACCAAGGGCTCAAGTAGAAAGCAAATGTTTTGAGAATGATGATGGCAATATATGCACAAATGTGCTTGACACAATGGATGGATGGATGGATTGTGATAAGGGTTGTACGAGTCCCCAATAAAATGATTTTTTTTTAAAGGAAAGAAAAGTTCTTTAGTTAGCATCTGATCCACAAACTTGATTTGGACTGGCTTCCACCCTTGTTGCTGTAGAGCCTGCTTTCTTGATATCTCTTCCTTGAGATAAAAACTTTTGTACACCTATGTAAGCATCACTTGTTGGTTTCTCTAGTGAAGCTAGCCTAACACATATGCTGAACAGAAATCTGCAAAGCTGGAATATATATAGTACAACATTGAAACTTATTAACAAGCTGAGATATGCAACTCACACAATCGACTTTGCTGACTTTAAAGATTATTTGAATCATTTACTGATGTATGTCAATGAGTACAGCCTTTAATATGTATTGCACAGAACTGGAAAAATGACATCTATCATGATATTCAGAGAAAAGATTGAACTTGTTGAATATTGTACTCGAATATATAATCAGCAATTAGTGAAGCAGAAGTCAAGAAATCAAATGACATAATTGATTGGAAAATTTTGTCATATAAGACTTCTTTAAGTTGTTACAATCAGAGATCTCACTTTAACAATTAATATGTACCTGATTCAAGTCATAGTATTTTTACTTACATATGAAAATTGGAAAATGGAAAAAGAAGATGAAAAAAGAAATTATTTGTCTGAGTTTTACATTGGCAAAGGAAATTGAATATACCATGAACTTCAATGGGAACAAACAAATCTATCTTGGAAATCATACATCTGGTATGCTTCTTAGAAGATTGAAGGCACAACATTGTCTTACTTATGCTCCCATGTTACCAGGAGGTACTAGACCCTGGAGAAGAACATTATGCCTAGACAAACAGAAGATCAGAAATAAAAGGAAGAAACACCTTCAATGAGTTGAAGTGACAAATGACTCCAACAATGGGCTCAAATATAACAATTTTGAGGATGGAGAGAATTAAGCAGTGTTTTCTTCTGTTGTTCAGAGGGTCAATACATAGTGGAAATTTATGTATCAAAAGCACTTAAGAATAATAACAGTAGGAAGAATGGAGATTATATTCCTTGGATAGATGAAAAGGCAGGATTTTCCCAGAAATGTAGCACAAAGTGCAAAAAAGGATAAATGGCAGCAACAAGCAATCACAGGGAGGAAGCAGGAAGGGTGCTGTTGTAATAGGAGTGCAACTCGTTTTACAAAACCCAAGGTAGAAAACGAGAACTTTATTTACTCCATAAACCTCAATGCAAGACACAATGAACATTATGAAAAAAGAAAAGAGAAATGACCATTTGGAAACCTACATTTTAGCCCATATGTGTTTATTTTGTGCTATATTTGATGCACATGGCAGCCAGGTGAGTTGGCCCAAACCCAGGAGGAATCTTTGGCACAGCCTCGGCACACATTCTCTTTCCTGAACTCGCCATAGAAGCATCTTTGTGGTTGCAGAGTCTCAGCCCGAGAGTTCCTGATATTTCCAATCAATCTAAGCGATTCATTACAAGAGGCCATTCTTCATCAAGCCGGCTGCTGTATTCATATTGTCCAGGGATACACAGTCTTCCCTTTGGAACTTCTCATCATTTATCATGCCAGGAAGGAAGGAAAGAAGGAAGGAAGGAAGGAAGGAAGGAAGGAAGGAAGGAAGGAAGGAAGGAAGGAAGGAAGGAAGGGAATTTGTAAAATAGACCTATTTTTGAAAATGTTGAATTTCTGATAAAGGTACAAAAACATAAAAAGAAGTAATATTATCTAAAATAATTAAATATTTTTGATTGAACACTATAATTCACTAAGCACATAATGTACCAATGACACCATAACTAAATGGGAAGGCCTTGCTGTATTCTATAAAGATATTAATTACAAAATACCCTTTCTGAAATAGCTATTGGATATAGATAAAGTGCAAAGGTCAACCTAATACTATCTTAAGAAATTTTAGAAAAAAATAATACAAGGTTTGTCTATTGCTGTGGTAACAGATTATCAGTAACATAGTGACGTAAACAACACAAATCTATTATGCTTTTGGAGGTTAGAAGCCTCAAACAGTCCCTATGGGACTAAAATCCAGGTGTAAGTTTTAGGGGATAACAAAATCTTTGCCTTTTCCAGCTACTAAAATCTTCTCTCTTTCCTTGGCTCATGGTCATATGTCTATCTGCCCTCTCCTTCCATCGCTACATTTTCTTTCCTGACATCCCCATTCATGGATCACTGTGGTTACCCTGGATCCACCTGGACATTCCAGGATAAACTTCCCATCCCATGATTTTTAACTTAATGACATCCACAAAGCCTACTTTTTTGCCATCTCTGGTAAAATTTTCATTGCACGCCACAGTTAGCTGTGGATGTATTGGAGTATAGGGGCATTACTACCTAATAAACTTAGATACCTAGAACCATTCAGGTATTTACCCAGGTTTCTAAAACCATTCAGGGATTTCTGAGTCAACACTATCCTATGAGCAGCAGAATGAAGCACTACCCAGTTCTGTCTCATGCTCATGACTAAGTTCATTGATGCAGCCCTGGTACCAGTCCCTGAGGGCCACTACTCTTACGCTGACCCCCTACTATACCAGTAATGATGCTGTTTGCAGAAACTGGTCTCTCCTGAAAACATACACAAATGATGTGAGAAGAAATCTCACAGCTTCCTTTCTGACGATGATTTTGGCCATGTTTCATTTAAGACGCATTGGTTCATTCTTATAACAGTTCATGATATAGGCTTCATTACCTCCACGAGGCCTTCAAAATTGAGCTTGAATTTTTTCTTTAGTTCTAGCAGTTTTAGAAGTGCTAAGTGTGGTCTTCCCTTTAGGTTTGCTCTTTCTTTTAAATCATTTCATAGGGGGCTCTTACAACTCTCATCACAATCCATCCATCCATCCATTGTGTCAACCACATTTGTACATTTGTTGCCATCATCATTCTCGAAACTGTTTCTTTCTACTTGAGCCCTTGGTATCAGCTCCTCCTTTTTCCCTCCCTCCCCCAGAAACCCTTGATAATTTATAAAATATGATTATTTTTCAAGTCTTTTACTGTCTGATGCCTCCCTTCACCCACTTTCTCTCCCTTTTGGTTTCTAATTCTAGGTCCTTGCACACTTTGTTTTAATGTTTGACTTTGCATTCTAAAGCTACCCTTGGAATTTTACTATACAGCTCCTGGACATGGTCCTTTCTTCCATTTGCTTTAGCTATATTATGGCTAACAGTGAGTTTCAAAGTTTCTTTTGACACTCACTTTGATATTTTTATTTTTTTATTATTTTATTGGGAGCTCTCACAGACACCGTAACATTCTATAATTCATTCACATCCACCAGCATTGTACAATTGCTACCACAGTCAGTTTGAAAACATGTTCTTTCTTCTTGAACTCCTTGATATCAGCTCGCCTTTATGCCCTCCCTCTCCCACCCTACCCTCCAAGAACCCCTCTTGTTTTGCTGTACCTTGTACCTTCTAATATATCTACCTACATACAAGTCTGTGGTTCGCTCTCCTTAAGTGGGGCTGTCCAGTCATCAGTGCTATGAGCTTTCCCTTCACCTTCCTTCCTTTTCCCTCAGGAAACCATTACTTCTGTTACTGTTTCTGAAGGGACGTCTATCTTGGCTTCATGTATCAAATGATCTTAATTGTACAAATGAACATACTCATGTGTAATATGATTAATGAGTTAAAACAAACAAACCCCATAATATTAAGGAAGAGGAAATACTAAAGAAGTAGAGGATATTTATGTGTTTAATCAGTGCTATACCTGCACCCTGGATTTATCATCTCTTCCGTGTGGCCCTTTTGAGAGGGACATTCCAATTACCTTGCAGATGGGGATTGGGGTCTTTGCTACATCCATGCCCCTTCACATCAAATTGGTTATTTGTTTTTGAACTGATACCCATGATCACACAGCAAGCTTTCTTTTAATTTCTTAATTTTTTTATCATTATGTGGAAGAAGCACACCAGCTTCCATCTGGGCTCTCTTGCTTCCTTACTAGATGGTCACTTGTTTGACTACAGAACTTTAAGACCCCAGACACTGTATCTTTTTAAAGCCAGCTACCATCAGCTTTCTTTACCACATTAACTTATGCACCCATTTTGTCTTTAGCTATTGTGCCTGGAAGGTATCACACAATTTTTTTCTTCCCTTCCTGTATTTTAAATGGCCTATTATTTTCTTCATGAATGATTATCTTGATGTCCTCCTACAGCTCATCAGGTGTTCTGTAATTAGTATTCGATGTGCCAAATATGTTCTTGAGATATTCTTGAAATTCAGGGTAGATAGACAAAAGGTTGTATTTTGACTCCTGTAGCCTTGTTTTAATTTTCTTCAGCTTTATCCTGAACATACATATAAGCAATTGATGGTCTGTTTCATAGTTGTGCCTTGGTCTTGCTTTAGCTACCGATATTGTGCTTTCTCATTGCATCTTTAAAAAAAGATGTAGTCAATTTGATATTCTATTTGGGGAAATACATGTGCATAATTGCCCTTTGTGTTCTTTAAAAGGGTATTTAATATGAACAAGCCTTCGGGTTTGCAAAATTATAGCATGTGAATTCCAACTTCATTTCTTTTTTTAATTAATCATTTTATTAGGGGCTCATACCACTCTTATCACAATCCATACATACCTCAATTGTGTAAAGCACATCTGTTCATTCATTGCCCTCATCATTCTCAAAGCATTTGCTCTCCACTTAAGCCCCTGGCATCAGCTCCTCATTTCTCCCTCTCTCTCCCCACTCCCCTTCCCTCATGAACCCTTGATGATTTATAAATTGTTATTTTGTCATATCTTGCCCTGTCTTACATCTCCCTTCACCCACTTTTCTGTTGTCCACCCCCAGAGAGGAGGTCACATGTAGATCCTTATTATCGGTTCCCCCTTTCCAACCTACTCTCCCTCTCTGCTCCCAGTATCGCCACTCCAACTTCATTTCTATCACTAAGTCCATATTTTCCAACTACCATTCCTTGCTCTTTGTTTCCAACTTTTGCATTCCAATCAAAATTAACTGTCAATTCATCTTGATTGTATATTAGATTAATTTCCAACTGAAGTCATTAATAGAATTTTCCAATTTCTGCATCACTAGTTTTTGTGATTGGTGCAAAAAGTGAAATAACAGTTATATTGATTGAATTTCCTTGAAGGTGGATAGACATAATCAGATCCCAGATTGCATAGTACATGATGAAAATAACCTGATTCTTTTGACAGTATATACCATGCCATTTCTTTTCATTGTGTTATTTTCAGCATAGTAAATCATATGATTTTCTGATTCAAAATGATCAATCCCAGTCCATTTCAATTCACGAATGCCTAGGATGTCAATCTTCACGTGTTCCAATTCATTTTTGAACATTTCAATGTTTAAGAATTTTCCTAAATTCTTACTTTGCATATTCCAAGTTCCAATCATTAAAAGATGTCTGCAATTGTTGCTCTATACCGTGACCCATTCCCCATCAGCAAATGAAGATCCCAAAGCTCCACTCCCACAGTCTCAACCAGACTTACATCACCATGGTTGACTACCCTCCCAAAAAATCACCATATCTGCAGTCACATTTCAAGTGTTCTCATACCTGAGGGTCCCATTTTCCAGCAGTGTCATGACAATGTTCTGCTTCCTTTTTCAGGCTTTTGGTGTTTAAAAATTCCTCAAAACTATGCATAAGGTTTTCAGAGGCTTCTTCCTCCAAAGAGGGTAGCAGAGTCCTTCTTGGTTGCCTGTTGTTAGAATGGACGTTCTGCCGGAACCTGTTCACTTTGGATGACCATCTTGCTATTTGAAATTTTAGTGACATAGCTCCCAGCAGGAAGCATGTAGAGAAGATGGAAAGAACACACAATTGTGTTACCAAAAATAACTGGTCACAGTCCACCATTCCAGGACAGAGCACATGGGCAAAAATCAGTGGTGCTGAAGGAAGACGTTGAAACTGCGCTGATTGCATTAGCCACAAGAGCAACGCCAGTCATTGACAGAATGCCCACTGAAGTGTTTCAGAAAGCTGAAGAAGCACTGGAAGCACTTAAGGATCTGCAAGGAAAGTTGGAACACAGTTATCTGGCCAACTGATATAGTTAAAGTTTATTGTGCCAACCTGGCCAATAAACACGTGTGGGGTTAATTGAAGGGCGGAGGGATAAATGGCTCTGTGAGCCTCATCTTTCTAATTCTCAGGTCTCTTGCTTTGTGATGGTCGCACCAGGATGCAGCTGCCTTAGCCAGTTCTCTGCTTTAGCTGGCAAGGCTCACTTCCTGCAAGACATCCCCAAGGAGAAGCCACATGGACCTACCCTGATGCAGCCCTGGGTGCTGGAGCAGCCATGTGGAGACCCCTGCCAGTGCTGAGATGCCTACACATTCATTGATGTGCTTTCCTCCTGCAATTGGCATCCTTGCATGTGTTTTGTGAGATGGAGGAGGACTTTGTGGATTGGTGTCGGACATATGGGTTAATGTTGGCCTTGTGGGCTTGGGCAGCACTGCGTTGGGATGTTTTCTTGATGTGCGCTTACCCTTTATATAAAACTCTCTCTTATACGTGAGTTTCTGTGGATTTGTCTCTCTAACAAACTAACACACCAACTGACTGGAAGAGATTTTTATTTGTGCCCATTTCTAAAACTTGACCCAGAAGAATGTTCAAACTCTAGAACAATGTCATTGATATCTCCCACGAGTAAGATCTTCCAAGGGTTGCAACAGTACTTTGACAGCGAAATGCCAGAAGTTCAGGCAAGATTCAGAAGAGGATGTGGGCCAAGAGGTATCATTGCTGGTGTCAGATCAATCTTGGCTCAAATCAGATAATACCAGAAAGATGTTTATTTCTGTTTCATTCATTATGCAAGGGCATACGGCTCTGTAGATCATAATAAACTGCAGATAACCTTGAGAAAAATAAGATTTCCAAAACACTTCATTGTGCTCATTTGGGACTTGTATATGGATCAAAATACAGCTGGTTTTCAAACAGGAAATGTGTGCAAAGAATTATATCCTCTCACCATACTTGTTCACTTTGTATGATAAACAATCATGAGAGAAGCTGGGTGATATGAAGACACGTACAGTATCAGGCTTGGAGGAAGGTTTATTAACAACCTGTGGTATGCAGATGATACAACATTGCATGCTGAAAGTAAGGAGTAATTGAAGCACTTGCTTATGAATATCAAGTTTGTAGCCTTCTGTATGGATTACAGCTAAATATAAGGAAGACCAAAATACTCACACTTGGACCAATAAATATCATTTTTGTAAATTGAGAACAGGTTGACATTGTCAAAGATGTTGTCTTACTTGTGTCCACTCAATGTTCACAGAAACAACAGTCAAGTGATCAAAAGACTTATTGCATTAGGTAAATCTACTGCACAAGACTTTTTTGGGGTATTGAAAAGGGAAGAAGTTACTTCTAGAACTTTGGTGTGCCCGATGGAACATTGATATTCTCCATTGCATCATGTGCATGTGAAAAAATTTGACATTGAATTAGGAAGGCTATAGAAGAATATTTGAATTACGATACTTCAGAAGAATATTGAAAGTACCATGTACTGCTAAAACGACAAACTGATCTTTATTGGGAGAATTAAGGCCAGAGTGCTCCTTAGAGACAAAGATGGCAAGGCTTGGTCTTACATACTTTGGATATATTGTCAGGAGAGACCAGTCCCTAGAGGAGGTCATCAATTTTTTTGAAAAGTAGATGGGTAGCAAAAAGAGGATCACCCTCAATGAGATACTTTGTCACAAAGGCTGCCTCATTGGGTTCAGTCATAGGGACAGTTGTGAGTGTGGTGCAGGATCATGCAGTGTTTTGTTTTGTCCTGTGCATAGGGTTGCTATGGGTAGGAGCTGACTCACTGGCACCTAACTTCAACAATAACCCCACAAGTTTAGGAAAGCAATTGTCCTGTAGTATTCTTTTTCACTTTTCAGCTTTCACATGCATATACAATTATTTAAAAATATCATGGATGATTCAGGTACACTTAATCCTCAATGTGACTTTTTGCTTAACAGCACTTTAAAGAATTCTATTACAGTAGATTTGCCAATACAATATGACATTTGATTTATTTACTGCTGCCTAGGTGGATGGTGATTGTGTATCCACCCCCCCCAAAAAAAATAATTGACAATTTCAATATTTTCTGCATTTATCCTGATATTGGTCCAGTTATATTTTATGTGGACATATAATCCATATTGATAGCTGAAATATTGTTGAGATGCTATCTCAAGTCAATTTATCTAAAATTTCAGCATATTTCTTATCTAAATCTAGGCTTGATCTGTTTGAAATTCAAGATCCCAAATGAATAAAACAACTTTCAAAAAGAAAAAAACTGCATTACTCACACTTTTAAGGAAGAATCATACTATAAAACTACAATAATCAATCCTGTCTGATACTGGCAAAGGATAGGAATATACACAAATTGAATAGAATTGAGAGTCCAGACATGAATATTCACATTTGCAATCGATTACTTTTTTCAGAAGGATACTTAATCAATAGTGCAAGAATGGTCTTTCAGAAAATAGTGTCAGCGCCACTGGCTATCTCTCCACATGCAAACAAATGAAGTGAACCAATTCCCTCACAGTGTATATCAAAATGATTAAAAACAAACCCACCACAAAATCCAAAGACCTACTGAAACACAGGGGTCCACAATTTAAGCTCTGATACCATTACTTCCTTCACATATGAATTTTATTTTTTATAATCCTTGGATCACAAAGGACAGTGTGTTTCTTCCATGGGAACCTAGCTGACATTTCACTTAGAAGCTTTCTTGTTCTAAGACAAATATTTAAGACACCAGATGCTATTCTTTCTGATACTGGTCACCATATAGTTTCTTTACTACATTTTGCTATTGTACCCATATCTTCAGTGATATTTTAATGAAGGCAACATTAAGTAGAGTCAGTTCATAAAAATAATTGTTCTTAGATTGGGGCTAGAATTAAGTGTGATCTCAAAAGCATTCGTATATCGTTGGTTTATATGTCTCTGGTTCTTTTAATACATGTTGGTTTACCCTTTGTCCCCTTACTTAGAGGATATCAATGTCCTAAGATTAATAAAAAATTTAAATTTTTGTTATAAGAGCCTTAAGAGCTGCCAATAAAATGATCATTTAATTTTAAAAATAAATTTGATGAAAAATGTATAGAAGAAAAATATACTAAATTGATATGAATTTTAGTAATGCATACTTTTCGGAGGTCTATGTTCTGTCATTTCTCAGTATTATTATCTATGTAATATATCACATATCAACTTTGAAACTGACATTTTCTTAAATTAGATAAGTAATCTGAACTTTTGAAATACAAATTTTAAACACTTAAAAATTAAGATGTGAAAAAATAAAAATTACCCTACCCTTAATTGAAAAAAATAAGAGTAACTGTACAAAAAATAATTGCTTGATGTCTGTGATAGGTAGGTCTATTTTGCCAACCCGGCCAATCAACACATGTGGGATTAATTGAAGGGCAGAGAAATAAATGGCTCGGTGAGCCTCACCTTTCTGGTCTCTTGCTTTTTGATGATTGGACCAGTGTGCAGCTGCCTTAGCTTGTTCTCTACCTCAATTTTCAAGCTGCAGTAACTATGGGACACCTAATCCATGGACTGTGTTGCTGTAGTTTGAGGTTCCTTCAAGACCTATTTTGCCCCACTACTGGAGGATACATCGCTTGAGTTGGGTACTGTCGGACCCTGTCATCTGGCTTACTGTTGATAACCTGCCTTGCTGTTTGCTACCTGTAGCCGGATAGGCTGAATTGCTCTACAGAAGACTCAGCTGTCTGCTTCCTTGACTTGCACCTGGTAACCATCAAGACTTGAAGGACTGCCAGTGTATTACCTGTCTCATGGAAGTGAGTTGCACTGAGCCATTGTACTGCTCTATATATTAATTAGCTGTTTATTTCATATGTTTTCTATCTATCTATATAAATACATATAAAATGATAAGTGTCCTAGCTTTGTTTCTCTAGTGAACCCTGTGTAACATAATGCCCAACCATTTCAAGAACTAGCATCTGCTCAAAGGCTAATGGTATTAAAGAAAGATGTCAAAAATGCCCTGCAGGTATTAGTAAAACCAAGGCTCCAGAAATTAATGGAATACTAATTAAAATGTTTCCATAAACTTATGAACCATGAAAAGTACTCATTTGTCCATGCCAAGAAATGTGGAAAATATGAAATATGGCCAACTGACTGGAAGAGACCCATATTTTATCCATTCAGAAATGGTAAGCCTAAAGAATATGGAGATTATTAAATGATATCACTTATACCACATGCACATGCAATTTTGTCATAGACAATTAAAAAAATTATTGCAGAAGTGCATGATCATGGAGGTACCAAAAATTCAGCCTGATTTGGAGGAGAAAGCAGTATAAGTAGTATTACTGTTGTCAGATGGATCTTGGTGAAAACAGAGATTATAATAAAGATGTTCGCTTGTGTTTTATTGACTATGGACAATCATTCAACTGTGCAAATCATAATAAACTATGGAAAACATTGAGAAGAATGATAATTGCAGAGCACTTCATGGTGCTCATGGGAACCTGTACCTGGGACTTGAACAACACTAGTTTGAAGAGTAGTTGAAAATCCTGAGAATTGTGCTTCAGGTTGTATCCCTTCACCAGACGTAGCTACTCTATATGGGACCAATTACCTCCATAAGAGGTCAGCTTATTAACCACCTGTGTTATGTAGATGGCATGCTTTGTATGCTGAAAGAAAGAAGGACTTGGTGATGAAGCTCCAAGACTTCAGTCATCAGTATGGATTAAAACAAAATATGAAGAAAACCCAAATCCTCATAATTGAGCCAATAGACATTATATGATAAACTAAGAAAAGATTGATGCTGTCAAATATTTCATTTTACTTAGATCCACAATCAATGCTAGTGGCAGCAGCAGTCAAGAAATCAAGACATGTTGCATTAAGTAACCAGCTGCCTAAACTATTGGAGATCAAGGATCATACTTGGAGGACTAGATGTGCCTGACCCGAGCCATGGTCTTTTTTTTCCCCATTGAATCAATGTGAAATTGGACAGTGAAAAAGAAGACAGCAGAACTGTTGCATTTAAACAATAATGTTGGCTAATAATATTAAAAGTACCATTGACTTCCACAAAAACAATAACAAAATTCTCTTGGAAGAAGTATAGTCAGCATTCTCTTGGGAAGGTAGGAGAGTAAAACTGCATCTCAACTACTTTGGACAACTTATCTGGAGAGAACAATCTCTGGAAAAGGTCATCATGTTTAGTAAAATGAAGAGTCAGCAGAAAAGTAGAAGAAGGTCAAGGGGATGAATTGGGACTGGCTACAACCATGTGCTTAACCATAACAATTGTGAGGATGGCACAAAGCACAAGGTATACCTGTGATATTCTGTAAATCTTAAAATTCAAAACAAAAATATCCTCTGAAGTTCTGTCATACATAGGGTTACTATGAATTAGAACTCACTGGAAGGCACCTAAATCAGAAAACTGCTTGGAAAAATTTGATATAAGTTAAATAATTTCTTTCTCTCTCTCTCTCTCTCTCTCTCTCTCTCTCTCTCTCTCTCTCTCTCTTTCCCTTTTTAGTTGCTGTTAAAAACTAATGGTTATGATAGGATCGCTGAAGACAAATGGGTGCATAAGCAAATGTGGTGAAGAAAGCTGATGGTGCTCGGCTATCAAAAGAGATAGTGTCTGGGGTCTTAAAGGCTTGAAGGTGAACAAGCGGCCATCTAGCTCAGAAGCAAATAAGCCCACATGGAAGAAGCACACCGGCCAGTGCGATCACGAGGTGCCCAAGGGACCAGGTATAAGGCATCATGCAAAAAAAAAAAAGATATAAGTGTGTGTTTGTATGTGTATATATGTGTATATGTATATATGTATGTATATATATGTATATATATATCATATTAAATGAAGGGGGAAGTGCAGAGTGGAGACCCAAGGCCCAAGTGTCGACCAATGGAGATCCCCTCATAGAGGGGTTTAGGAGAGGAGATGGGTTAATTAGGGAATGATGTAGTATCGATGAAGAACACAGCTTTCCCCCGGATCCTGGTTGCTTCCTCCCCCCAACTACCATGATACGAATTCTACCTTGCAGGGCTGGATAGGACAGAGGCTGTACACTGGTGCATATGAGGGTTGGAGGTACAGGGAATCCAGGGTGGATGATACCTTCAGGACCAAGGGTGTGAGGGACGATGCTGGGAGAGTGGAGGGTGAGTGGGTTGGAAAGGGGGAACTGATTACAAGGATCCACATGTGACCTCTTCCCTGGGAGAGGGACAGCAGAGAAGGGGGGAAGGGAGACTCCGGATAGGGCAAGATATGACAAAACAACGATGTATAAATTACCAAGGGCATATGAGGGAGGGGGGAATGGGGAGGGAGGAGGGGGAAAAAAAGAGGACCTGATGCAAGGGGCTTAAGTGGAGAGCAAATGCCTTGAGAATGATTGGGGCAGGGAATGTATGGATGTGCTTTATACAATTGATGTATGTATATGTATGGAGTGTGGTAAGAGTTGTATGAGTCCCTAATAAAATGTAAAAGAAGAAAAGAGAAAAAAATGATTAGGGCAAAGTCTGTACAGATGTGCTTTATACAATTGATGTATGTATATATATGAACGGTGAAAAGAATTGTATGAGCCCCAATAAATTGTTAAAATTAAAAAAAAATGTAAAAAAAAACAAACTAATGGTTAAGTGCTCCTCTCTTAGTTGAAAGGTCACTGGTTCAAATTTTCCCAGAAGTACCTCACAAGATAGGTCTGGTAACATTCAGAAAGATAACTGCCTTTAAATCGCTGTCCTGCAGTTCTATTCTGCGCTCATGAGGTCACCAAGAGTAACAACTAGCAATGACTCAGTGGCAGTTAACAGGAACTACAGTTTCTCTTTTTGAAATAAATTATTCTATTTTTTTCATTGTTAATAAGAATGCAAGTGGAGGATAAAGCAATGCACTAATTCTATGTCTAATTGAGTGGCATCCATTGCTTCGTTGGGTTTGTAACCATCTCACCATTCTTTTCTGAGTTGTCCTCTTCCAATACCATGAGCTCAGTGCTCTCCTCATTTTCTAGATAGTCCAAGTTTTCAAGTATATGTTGTCAATTTAAACCCATATAGAGATGTTTACATTCCCCAATAATTGAGGTAGACATTCTTTCCATGTTAAGTTACTGATTTGTTTTAAGAAGAACTCAGAGGATATTTTTGTTCTGAGCTTAAGGTTTGAAAATGATCACATGGATAATAGTTATGTATTATTAGACATATTAAAACCATGACTGGGAAATATAGTAGGTACTGAGGTTGTTGATGTAGAACAAATCACCTCGTGGAATTTGGCTTCTTGGTTTGGTTGTTTAGGGTGATGATTTCATGGCCATATCTTGGCTAATTGACTTAACAATGTTTTTAATGCTTCTGTTCTATCTCCTAGTTTGGTGTAAAGTGTTTGGGGTCTTCAAGCTTTCAAGCAGCCTTCCCAGATGCAGTCAGTCTCTGTTCACCTGAAGTAACAAACTAATGAGATTGAACAACTATTGAAGTTTAATATTTTGAAAAAGGTTTCATGAAAAAATCCTGATCAAACATGGATAAATGTAGAACAGAACCTCAAGTTCTTATTGGATCCAGATATTCTGGAGCAACAGAGACACAAAGAATCCTTAGAGCAATTTCACTTGAAACATACTTATTTATTAAATGAAATACATTTTTACATAATTATCCTAATTTGGTCATCTCAAACATTCTTATTTTTCTTCAAATATGTAGTACATCTCTAAAACCCTTCTTACATTAATCTGAGTGAAGTTTTTTAAAAATAAGTATACCCATGAATTACACCTGAGGAATTATACATTTTTTACAGCCAAATATAAATGAGAGGGAAATAACAGTATACCAAAGAATAAAGGAAATTGATGCTTTGGCCTAGAGAAAGAGGGTACAAATGCAGACCCTCACAAAGAAACCAAACCTCTTCCTCTGTTAAAGCCAAGGAAAGTGGAAAGGGTGAAAGAAATATGGATAAAAATAACTATGGAAATCATAGCAATCACATGATGTATTACAAAACCTCACACTCTGAATGAAAAAACTTAGCTGTCAATTGGGGCACTAAATAAACAGATTCATGAGAGGCCAGCTAAAGCTGACTTCTCTCTTGAAGAAACCTAATCCAGTAACCTATGCCACATATACACGATTCTAAATCAGATTTCAAAACACGGCCAAAATAGAACTTGAGAGAACATTATGTAAATATCACTTTGTTCCAATTCCTTCAAAATCCCCAGGTTGTATATCAGTAAAGATTAAATATTTGGGATAAGATTTTGAATCCATATAAAATGCAAGATTTCACTGTAACAATAGTCATCTTTAATTTTCCCATTTTAATATATCTCATACATTTATGTAGAGATATTACAGGACTCTGCAAATAATCCAACAAACTCCAAGGAGTAGGAGTCTTTGTGTAGTATTCAAGATGTTAATATTTCCTTTCAAACTAAATTAACTCCACATGTTCTCTGCTGCAACTAATCTGTTTCCTGTGGAATTAGGCATGGTCTGACTCATTCTTTATTTTTTGAACATGACAATTTACTCCAGAGTAGTCCTTATTTCACATAGCCTCAGGTTCCCTGCCTACTGCTGTGCATCCAGACTCATTGCTGTTGCTTGGAACAAAGGTGAGGGATTATGGGAATTAATTATTATGTCTCTAGTGTGCAGTCTACAGAAACTTGACCAAACATCTCATAAATGACAAGCTTTAAATAGCATCTGTCTAGGGGAAAATGATAATTTCTTAGGTGTCTGCATAACTTTTGAATTCATAAAGAACCCCCATATGCCTATTAAAAATAATGAGAAAATTATTTATATTATTTGAGAATATCCTAAATGCTAGAGATGTATCTCTACTAGTGACATTTAAAATCCTAACAAAAATCCAAAACCTATTCCTGTCAATTATATTCCAACTCATATCTACTGTAAAAAATTATCCCATAGGCTTTCCGTACTGCAATATCTATGCATGTAGACTGTCACATCTTTCTTCTATGGAGAGACTGACTTGGAGGCTCCAACTGCTAGCATTTTACTCAGCACTTGAACTCTTACCCACGGCCCCATCGGAGTCCTTGCTAACAGAGATGGGTATAATAGCTTCCATTTGGACATGAGAGCATACAGTGACTTGGCCAATAAATAAGAGCTATGGTTCAAACCAAGCCTTTCTGCTGAGATCACTAGAAGTATTTGGTCCTGTGAAACCAGTGTTCTGAATGGCGAAATGAGTATCTCCTCCTCAGAGTTCATGAGAGCCAGAATCAAAACCACACCTGGCTCAACCCATATGCAGGTGGGTGGGGAAAGGAGCAAAATGAGATGGGTAAGAACTAATGTTCGGACACTTACAGAGAAGAATGCATATGCTAGTTTTGCATTCGTGACATCTACCAGTCCCCCTTGAGGCTAGTGACAGAAAAGATGAAATACAACATGTAAAGAGAAAATCTGTTGGTTTTGAGCTGATTTGAACGTATGTTAAAATCTCATCTGGGCAGAGTAGAACAACTCCTTAAGATTTTGAATGGCTGATCTTTCAAAGCAGGCTGAAAGGGCTTTCTTCCATGACATCTTTGAGTGGAATCAAATATCCAACTTTCTGGTTAGTAGCCCAACCATTAACTGCTTGTACCCCCTAAGGATGCTTGAACGTAATGATCTTGTTGTTAGGTGCTATTGAGTCAGTTCCAACTCATAGCAACCAACATAACATGACAATGATCAGTCCTGCATTATTTTCATAGATGCTATATTGTTGCAACCACTGGGTCAATCCATTTCCTCCAGGATCTTGTTATTTTTCACTGTCCTTCTATTTTGTCAATCTGATATCTTCCTCAGACTCAGGTTTCTGTGATAATATACCCCAAGCATATAATACATACCAAATGAATGAATAAATAATAAATGTGTTATGTGAAAACAACATAAAACTCATGTGTATGAGCAAATTTTTGCGTAGGTTTGTGTTCACAATGGTCTTTCCCAGAAAAGTAAAACTATTGACAGTGAATTTGAAGGGGGAATGCAAGTTCACCAAGTGACTTTCACTAGGAAGCATGGAGAAAGAGCTGCCTCATCCAAGGAGGTACCTGCAATGAAGAGATCATCAAGGAAGCCGCACGGACACTGTGTCTTTAGGGGAGACCAAAGTCTCAGGAAGCTGGTGCTTTGGAATGGAGAGTGGAAACATAGGAGCAGGTCAGCAGGGGAAAGATCCTAAAGAGTTTTCCATGCCAAACTAAGGCATTTTTTATCAAGTTATAGATTATTAAAAACCATTTAAGAATGTTTTAAAAAGTCATGATTTGATTATATAGGGACTGGGTAGCAAGCACAAACAATTACACCAAAATATGTGATGGAGTCTTACAAGCAAAGGTTTGTGCTCTACTTGTGAAAGACTGCAGTCGTCAAACTTTTAGGGAGTACAGTTCTTTTGACGTACACTGGGTCACTATGAGTCATAATTGCCTCCACTGCAAGTGGTTTAATTCTTATTTTGGTTTTGATATGATTATATAGAGAGTTGAAAAATCAACATGGCCACTCTTGATTGGTAAAGATGACTGAACAATACTGCAAAGTATGACAAGAGATGCTGAAAATGTACTGGGTTTAGGATTAAACCTGTGGATTCTACATGATACTTTGCCACATTCAATTTCTTTATATATTTTTTATCATTTTATTTGGGGCTCTCACAGCTCTTATCACAATCCATACATACATCCACCATGTCAAACACATTTGTATGTATGTTGCCATCATTGTTTTCAAAGCATTTTCTTTCTACTTGAATCTTTGGTATCAGCTCCTCATTTTTCCCCTCTCTCCCTCCCTCCCTCATGAACCCTTGACAATTCATAACTTTTTTTTTTCATGTCTTCACTATCCGGTGTCTCCCTTTACCCCCTTGTCAGTTTTCCTTCCCCCTGGGAGGGGGTTATAGGTAGGTCATTGTGATTGGTTCCTCCTTTCTCCCCGCCACCCTCCCTCCCCCTCCTGTTATGCTTACTCTTAATATTGGTCCTGAGGAATTTATCAGCAGCCATACTAAAGAATAAGATGATATGTTTTATAATAATATTTTCTGAAATCCAAATCAAATGTGAAAAGAGACAAAGTTTGAGTAAATAAGTACTTCAGATAATTAGACCAATACCTTGAGAAATAGTACTTCATTCTTTTTATACAGTTTTCTAATGACAGGCATTATTTAGTTGTCATGGTTTAGTGCCATCGAGTTTGTTGCATCTTATAGTAACCCTATTTCAACAGAACAAAGCACTCCCTGGTCCTGTTCCATCCCCACATATAGTCATGTTTGAGCCCATTGATGCAGCCACTGTGCCAATCCATCTTGTTAATCCACCTTGTTTTCCTCTTTTTCACTGTCCTACTACTTTACCAAACATGATGTTCTTAGTCACAGACTAGTCTGTCCTGAAATGTTCAAAGTATGTCAGGCAAAATCTTACCATCCTTGCCTCCAATAAGCACTCTGATTGTACTTCTTCCCACAGAGATTGATTTATTCTTTTGGCAGTTCATAATACTTTCAATATTCTTTTCCAGCACCAGAACTCAAACACGTTAGTTCATTACTCAGTGTCCAACTTAAACATACATGCATATAAAGCAATGGAAAATACCATGGACGTGACTATGGTCTTGAGTCACTGTTAAGATCTGGAACAGAACTCACCCTCATGGATGAATTTTCAACCAAATAATATACAGCGGAGCAGCAATACTAGTGACGTATACACACCTTAGAATACCAAGCAGTTGACTTCCAAAGGGCAGCATTTACCCAAGAACAATGTTCAGAAGTCGAAAAAAGTTAGGTAAACAAATGAATGGAAGCACACAGAGAAAGTGGGACAAGGGTTGTTATGTTGTGGAGATTGTGATTAATAACGTAAAACAGAATATGTATGAATTATTGAAAGGAAAATTTATCTGTTCTGTATAACTTCACTGAACTCAAAACGTTAAATAAAATCTAGGTATATGTAAAGTTAATTTTTTAAATTATTTGATAGTTTTTTTTTGGAAAAATGTGTTTTGACTGTGGATTCAAATTCCATCTTCTAATATGTGCTTGCACCCTCAGCAAGACTCTCTTCTCTGTCTGGACCAAGACTTGTGGTTTCTTGCTGCTTTACTGCCATGGTTCACTCTCTCCAGAAATGTTCATAAACCATAATTATAGAACCTACATTGCTCAGAACTTTTTCCAGCTCCGCAGATGTCCTTAGCAGTTATTCTAGAATCTATCATAATCATCATTTTTAGGTACTTTCAACTCAAGTTTTTACTCAGAACAACATAATGTGACAGGGTAGAAATGTTCCACAGGGTTAATTAGACTCTAAGTGTTTAAAAAGAGGAGCCCTGATGGGCTGTGGGATGAACCCTAAGGCAGCTTGGACTCACGAGTTGCTTCAAGGGAGAGAGAAAAAGCAGTCTTCCCCGCTAAAGATCTGCAGTCTCAGAAACACAATATAGTGCTGATAGAGTGTGGATAAAGCCAACATTACCAGAGCAGACTGTCGAGTTTTTCTCCTGTGGAGCTGTTGGGTGGCTTCAACTGCCAAGCTTTCAGTTAGGGACTGAAACTGGTGCGCCATCAGAACGCCTAGCCAATGCAGTGTGCAGACTAGCCAATGTAGTGTGTTGCCTCAGCATCCATTAGTTCCTCCTCTTTGGCCTTTGACCTCATTTTGACCTGGCAATTCCTATTTTGCAATCCGGTCATTCTCAAAGGTGTGGTTACTGCTCACCCCTCCAGAATGTATCCCATGAACTTTCCTATGATAAGAACTCCCCACCCATCCAACGCCTTCCACCATGCCCTAGAAACTTTCAAACTGATCAATAAGATTTTAGCACCTGCTAATCCCGAGATTTCATGGTGCTTATTATAATACCTCTCTTACAGTTTCAGTTCATTGTCACCTTGAAGGACCTGGATGGTGTAATGCTATAGCCATGGGTGGCTAACCACAGGCCTGAAGTTCAAACCCACCAGTACTCCACTGGAGAAATATGCAGTAGACTACTTCTGTAAATACTGAAGTCTTGGAAAACCTAAGGGGCAGTTCTATCCGGCAGACTTCTTTTTAAGTACAACCCACTCTGTGGCCTGCATGAAAGTGGGCTGTAATTTTCTCTCTAGGATTATGAGTACTAAATTCTCTTTGTTTTCCAACTTTTCTGGGTGAGTCTTACTTCCTCAGGCATGAATATTTATGTATCTGCTCTCAATCAAAACTGCCACATATGAAAATAATGGAATTATTTTAAAGGAAATGTATCAAACATAATCACAAGAATAATGAAAAACTAGAGAAAAGCAGGAAAATAGAAAAACATATAAAGCATCCCACTTATTTGTGTCAGAATATTTAATACACTACGCCAGGTCTCTGCACTGGAACGGACAAGAGGGTGCAATTTTGGTGGATTCCTACTCCTGGTGACCGTGAATGACCAGAGAGAACAGCCACAGGGGATTTCCAAGGCTGCAATCTTTGGGAAGCATGCTGCCCCCTCTACTCACATGGAGGGAGGAGGGGCTCAAACCACTGAACTTTCTGTTAGCACTTGACCTCTGTCTCCTGGGTTTGGTTCAGCAGGTTTTAACAACTACTAACGCTAACACTTCCTTAAGTATGTATTTTCACACGTTCAATTGGACGACAAATAACAGATTCGAAAAAATGAATTGTTTTCTAAATACAATTTGCCAACCAATGTTTCCCCAAATTGGGCATGCATTTTAATATACATTTTCTAATATTAAAAAATCCCAGGTATATAGTTAATATTTTATAAAATACCTCATGTTTTAAATATCTCTAGTTTTAAAAAGCTTGGACTTATTCAATAAATACCTCATGTTTTAAATATTTCTAGTTTTAAAAAGCTTAGACTTATTCAATAGAAACATTATATCTTTAATAGCTATTTTAATATTTATTAACACAATTACATTTTCCTCCTCTTTCCAAACAATTATTACTCTTAGCTGAGTTTTTTCACTTTCCTTTTCAGAGATTGGTAACTTAAGGTTGTTTTTGTTCAGCTCACTCCCACCCCAAATAATAGAATTATCTCTAAGCTCTTCAGCTTTAGAAGAACAGGGTTTTGTTTTTGTTTATAAATGCCACCTCCACTCATCTAGAAATGAAATTCACATATTTGAAAAGAGAACTCAGCTTCTATTGAAACTCAACTAAGTAATATAAACACCTCTGTGAAATCTCTGACCTTGTTTCTTCATTTTATGGCTTTAAAATGATATCTTTTCCTTTACTGACTTTGTTATTTTACTTGACAGATTATTTTATGAGCTCTGGAGGAATTCTTATTTTACAACCATATTTCAGGTTCATCTCTCATTTTATGTTGGTGATTTTCCTGAGATACTTTCAATATAATGTTGAAGTCAAGTTAATAACTGTGTTTACTGAAAATACAATTTATACCCTTATCCACCAATATATACTTTATGATCAGGCAACTCACTTTATGGAAAACAAGATGAACTTGCCAATGGAAACAAACCACTCAGAGGTATAGAAGATCGTCATGTCTAGTCACTGCCAAATGATACTGTAAGAATTCTTCAGGATCATCAGAGACACATGAGCAAACTTGTCTCCCCTGGGTTTCTTGTTAATTAATTTGCTGCGGGCCTACTAAAAGGAAGGCATGGTTCTTACCTTTTCTCCAAATTGTTCACCATTTTCATATTTGAAATCTTTTTTATTTCCATTCTGTTATTCTCAAAATCATTAACTAAAATCAGATAATTACATTACTTATTTTTTTAATGTTCTCAATTTACACCAACAATGCTTGTGAAAAATCTTAACTTTCTGTGATTATATTACACAAGTAATTATACAAAGAATTAACTCTTTAGGAAAAATGATGTTTATTCACGGTCAATGGTCAATCACATTCCATATTAGATAGAAGCATCAAAAAATAAAGGTGGTTACTTGTTGCCTGACACATAGGGATTCCTAGAACAGAAAGAAATGTTGCCTGGTCCTGTAACAGAATGAAATAAGAACCATATTTCCTGTTTGTAGGCGTCAATCCATTTTCGTTGGCACTGGGTATCTTGAGGGCTTCTCAACTTGGTAATGTGACCCATAAAGTTTTATATTGTGACTTATAAAGTTTTCATTCACTGTTTTTCGGAAGTAGACTAGCAGGCTTTTCTTCCTGTCTGTTTAGACACTGTATCGGAATCTATCCACTGTGTGTCACCATGATAGTATTTGAATTGCTGGTTGTTCAGTTTCAAGCATTATCAGCTCAACTTACTGCCATAGAGTTGATGCTGTATCATAGCGACCCTACAGGACAGGGTAGAACTGCCTCCATTTCTCACACTAAGACTGCTGATGGAAATGGCTTCAAAGGGCTCGCCTTGTGGATCGGATTGCAGTCCAACGTGTAACCATGACAATGCCAGTACTCCTTCCTCTTATAGCAGCCTGCAGTCACACAGTACTGCAAATGACAAGGGATAGTTCCTCTAATCTAGAGTCTTAGGTGAAACAGAAAAGTATTAGGAGGACTACCTTTCAATTTCCAACTCACAAAAAAGAACGTACTATGTGAGCCTCACTGTAGTTATTAGACATTCCTGCCTAGAAAGTTCGATTCACTCTAGTTCAGTATAATTAATACAACATACTAAAATTATTTGTGAGATATTTATGTTTTATGGTTTTAAAGAAAAGATTTATATGTTTATCAAAATGTATTTTCACTTAAGAATTAGACAATAGGGAGCACTAAAGATTCCATAACTCACATGTGGTCAGGACAGGCTAGTCCTTGGAGGCCATCACGCCTGGTAAACAGAGAAACCGTGAAAAGGAGGCAGGCCTGCAGCCAGGTGGACTGACACTGTGGCCACACGGGCTCGAACATCAGCGCAGTGGTGAGGATAGGGCAGGACCCTGCTGTACATAGTGTCGCTGAATCAGAAAGGACTGGATGACAACTACAATATGACAAAGGTTCATTGCTATATCATTTGTTTTCTTAATTGACATCTACAATTATAAGAGGAAAAATACACATATTTTAATATATTTATAAATTAAACTTTGCCATAGAGGTGGGATAGGTAAAGCAGCTATCTTCCCTCATCCATCTGATGTTGAACCAGACATTAGTTAGACACCTAGTTGAGCTGCCTTATAGACAGCCAAGGAACCCAATTTTGATGCCTTAACTCAAGTTCTGAACTCTCTTTTTTCAAATAGTTCCAATCTAACATATGTGTCATTTGTGATTTTCTTTGAGAAATGTTCTAAAGAAGACATATTCAACATGTTATTACCTACAAGCATAACGATTCATAATAATGATAATTTAACCCTTGACTTCTGAGCAATAGACATCTTGAGAGTGTTTCTGATGTTCTGAAATTCTTATAACCTAATTATCACCTTATGAATAATATTGTCTTTATCTCGTATGTGACAAGGAAAATAAAGTTTTGCTCCAATGCATTTCCCCCCTCCTCCATCTAGCCTCCAAAAAATTCACTACATTTAGGGTCATACTTTTTACCTTTGCTGTTTTGGATAGCTCTAGAAATTTCAAATAAGGAATGCCCTGTGAACCCTGGTGATTAGAGTGGTTATGCATTGGGCTAAGCTCTTCATAGTGGACAGTTCAAATCACCACTAACTCCACAGGAGAACAACTAGGTTTTTACTCCTATACACAGTTACAGTCTCAGAAAACTAGAGGAGGTCATTATGAGTCAGCATTGACTCAATGGCAGTGAGTTGAATTTTTATAGGGATAAAAAATACCACCAATGCACAAGGCCATCCATTTATAGTTGAAAACAAGTATGTAAAACTTGTCATATTATAAGCCTAAAAAAACATGGGATAGATTTAACCCATGGCTATTTAGGATTCCAAGAGAAAGAAAATCAGAAACAAACCGTATGAAGACTAAAAACAATCTTGATTCTGTTATCACTAAACACATGTATTCTGTGTGGAATGGTCCCAAATGGAACATGCCATGGTCTCCAAAAGCCCTATGTACTTTGGTCCTTATATCCAGACATGTGTACAGTTAGTACAAAACAAGCTTTCTGGAAAATTAAAATAAAGACAACAGAGTGTGGGCTGTGTGTTGTGCATCACTAGTATTCTTTGGGAACACTTTTAGTGTGTGTGCACAAACAATAAGATTGGTGTATGGCTTTACCACTGACAATGATGCTTTTTCTAGGCAATAAGAAGTTGATAAGGAATATTTTTTTCTTTCTCCATCTCTATCATTTCTGCATTGACTAGAAGAGAGCCCAGAGAAATATCTGAAGAAATATTTTTTAATCATTTTATTAGAGGCTAATTCAACTCTTATCATAATCCATACATACATCGATTGTGTCCAGCACATTCGTACATATTTTGCCATCATCATTCTCAAAACACCTGCTTTCTACTTGAGCCCTTGGAATCTGCTCCTCATTTTTCCCCTCCCTCCTTGTTATCCCCTCTTCCCTGGACCCTTGATAATTTATAAATTATTATTATTTTTTCATATATCACACCATCCAACGTCTAGTCTCCCTCACCCACTTCTCTACTGTCCGTTCCCAGGGAGGAGGTTATATGTAGACCTAGTACCCTCCTGATATCACCACTGTCTCCACTGGTCCTGAGGGGTTCATGTGTCCTGGATTCCCTGTATTTCCAGTTCCTGTCTTTGCCAGGGAACATCCTCCTGTCCAGCCAGATAAGTAAGGTAGAATTTGGATCATGATAGTGGGGGAGGAAGCATTCAAAAACTAGAGGGAAATTTCATATTTCATCATTGCTACATAGCACCCTGTCTGGCACTTCTCCTTCCTGCACCCCTTCTGCAAGGGGATGTCCAATTTCCCACAGGTGGGCCCTGGGCCCCCACTCCGCACTCCCCCTCATTCACAATGTGATGACTTTTTTTTTATTTGATGCCTGATACCTGATTCCTTCGATGCCTTGTGATCTCACAGGCTATTGTGTTTCTTCAATGTGGCCTTTGATGTTTCTCAGTTAGATGGCCCCTTGTTTATCTTCCAGCCTATAGGACCCCAGATTCTATATATTTTGACAGCCAGGCACCATGAGCTTTCTTCACCTCATTTGCCTATCCACCTGCATTGTCTTCAGTGATCACGTCTGGGTAGGCTGGTGTACTTCTTCCATGTGCACTTTGATGCTTATTAGTTAGATGGCAGCCTGTTTATCTTCAAGCCTTTAAGACCCCAGATGCTATATCATTTTATAGCTTGGCACCATCAGCTTTCTTCACCACTTTTGCTTATGCACCCTCCTAGTCCTCAGCGATCAAGTCAGAACAAGCTGGTGTGCTTCTTCCATGTAGGCTTTGTTGTCTCTCAGCTAGATGGCTGCTTGTTTATCTTCAGGTCTTTAAGACTTCAGGTGCTATATCTTTTGGTAGCCGGGCACCCTCAGCTTTCTTCATCCCATTTTCTGTGTACCCATTGTCTTCAGTGACTTCGGGTGTCACAATAGCTGGTATATTTGATATACCAATAAGAATGATGATATGCATATGTCCTTTATACTAAATTTTCAATGATCCTAAAGTATTTCTTTTTTTTCCCTAATTGATTATCATGTTTTCTATCTTGTGAACTCTCTCATAAACCTAGGTTTTGATTGAAACAAAATTACTCAAACATAACTCCATTAACAAATATATGCTCAGTAACAAAATTCACCAATCTTTTGCTCTTCTACTCTCAATTGGCTAAAAGAGAAGTTAGATTAAGATGGCTTGGTAAGAATTAGCAACATTTTCATAACAACCAAAATTAATATCCTGCATCTCATTTTGTCTGAACAGGAATGAGAAATACCCCACAATTGCCAACTTCAGTTGTGATTGAGACCTTCAAAAATGAAAGCACTGACTAGAACTGGTTTTAACAAATGAATTCAAAACTGAAGCTCTTACTCATAATTCAGGATATATGAAATATAGCCACCTGGCACAACAACTGGAAGAGATACATATACATGGCCATAAAGGTGACCCACTGGATGGGAAATTGTATATTAACATCCAAGTCAAATGTCATTGAAGATAACGCAGAAACACTTGAAGTTGTGCCTTAATAAGGAATTTTCAAAATTCTACCCAGATTCAGAAAGGTTATTAAACGAGTGTTTTCACTGCTATGGGATCTTAGCAGAAGGCAGAAACTATCAGAAAGATATTTACTTGTGTGGAAAGATGATTGACTATGTGGATCACAATAAGCTATGAATAACATGATATGAACAATACGAATTCTATCACACTTAACTTTGCACACACACTCTCAAAACTCAAACTCGGTGCCGGTCTGTGGGTTCTCACTGACAGTGATGCTTTAGGACAGAGTAGAAAAGTCCCCTTGGGTCTTCAAGGCTATAAATATTCATGGAAATAGAAAGCTTTATGGTTCTCCTGAGAAGAGGTGGTGGTTTTGAACTGATTACCCTGCAGTTAGCAGCTCAGCACGTAACCCACAGTGCCATGAAGGTCTCCATTCATAAATTAAGATATAGCCACTGGAGCAAAACAAAGTGGTTAATGAAACATTTACAGCCTGAGAGGGAATCTGTTCCTTCACCGTGATAATAAAATCTGTATATTGAAAAAAATGTCGAAGAAGTTTCCATTTATAAACAAAAATGCATTGTCAGGATTATAGGAAACCCTTGAATAATCTGAAATATGCATATAAAACAATCTTACTTACTGATAGAGGAGAGGACTTGACCTACTATTGAGGACCAAAGGCAATAGCCATCACTAGTGATTACACTTCAGTAAAAGGGGAAAAAATCTTCATAACTGCACCAATAAACAACATCATGATAGAACACAAATTAAAGTTGATGAGGCATTCATTCTGCTTGGAGCCGCAGTTCATGTGCATGAAATCACGGTCAAGAAAACCAAGGAACATACTGTACTGCAAAACAGTAAGACCAACAAAGAAAAGCAACCAAATCCAGGTGACGGGCCATGGATGTAGTGGAGACCCCAAGGTCACCTTTAAGATAATTGGACAGTCACTCTCAGAAGGACCACATGGAAGGCATGATAAATCCAGGGTGTGGTATAGCACTGATGAACCAGTTAGCTATCCTCTAGTTCTTTAATACTTCCTCTCCTTGCTATTACTATTTTCTATTTGTTTTACCTTATTAATCATGTCAGATTTGTGTAGGTTCATTTTATATCTAAGGTTGTTCGATACATGAAATCCAAGGGATATAAGCCTTCAGAAACAGTAACAGAAGTAACAGTTCCCTCAGGATATGAAGTGGGAGGGGGCAGTAGGGAGCTGATAGCACTGGTGACTGTGTAACTCCACTCAGTGGGATTGAACAACAGAATTGTATACGAATGGCTATGTTTGATATAAAGGAGATGGCAAAGAAACTACTAAACAAAAAGAGAATAAGGGTTTCTGGGGATTATGGTGGGGAGGAAGGGGATAAAGGGGAGATATCGAGGAGTTCAAGAAGGAAGAAAAGTTTTTGAAACTGATTGTGGTATCAAGTCTACAACTCTGCTTGATGTGATTGAACACTGGAGTGTTATATCTGTAGGCGCTCCCAATAAAATGATTAAAAGACAAAACAAAACTGTTTAAGAGTTTTAAAGAACATAGAAGTCACTTTGAGGATAAGCTGCATCTGACCCAAGTTATGGATTTTTCATTTGCATAATGCAGATGTGAAAGAAGGACAATGACTGAGGAAAGCCAAAGAAGATATGAAGACTTATAATAAGTGTGTGCTGGTAGCTAACCTTTAATAGACCATGGACTGCTAGAAGGCCATCCAAATCTGTGTTACAAGAACAGCCAGACTGCTCCTTGAAAGTGAGGGGAGGGTATTTGGTCTCACCTGTTTGGGATGTGGATTGAGGAGGGACTAGTCCTTGGAGAAGGACACCATTCTTGGTAACGTATAGAGTCCCAATCCTGACTCATAGAGACCCTGTAGGACAGAGTACACGTGTCCCATGGATGTCCAATTTATAAACCACTTAAGGAGCAGAAGACCTCATCTTTTTCCTGCAACAACCACACATGAAATATTATTGATCCAAAATTGATTAATCTAAGCACAATATATCCAAAATTGCAGTAACAAATATGAAAACTCTGTGCCCTGAGACTGTGTAGTTACTGAATGGGAAACATTAAATCCACACTCTCCAACCTCAGTGTTAGTTTCCTGTTTAGATCATGCGCACCAGCACTATGGGTGGGAGCCCACTCAATGGCACCCAACAACAGCATGACTGTGTACTTAAATGCATATGCTTTGGTAAGAATTCAATTTTTATTTCCCCCTTTCAAATGCTCCTGCTATCTCTACTTTAAACTGTTTTTATTTCCTACTTCTCTTCCTCCCTCTCTCACTCTACTCCAAATCTTCTATAAATAAACCACATGATGCTGGGTGACAGGGGGTAACTTTGTTATTCATAGGATATTTTTGTTGAATATGCCTTCATGACAGTCACCAGACCAAAGAATTTCATAACAAAGAATTACCAAGTTGTTGCCAGAGCCAAGAGAGCTGATATTGAGTCATGCCAGACAATGTTGATTAATCAAACATGAGAACAGGAAACACCCTTACATTCCTGGGTCACTTAGAGGTAGTGGTGCTATGCCACGGGCTGGCCGTAGACTCAGCATGAGAAGTGACACACACCCTTGCACCCCATGGACTCTCAATTTCCTGATCTTTTAAATAACTAAAATAGTTTATAGGGCTGTGGGAAGATAGATTTAGCATGCATTTGCCATGTAGTATATGTTCAATGAAATACCTTATTTAAATATGCTCTAAATATCTAAAGATATTTAAGTTACATGCTTCCCATAAATATGCTATCATTTATTTAGTAAGTACCTTCTGTGTACCAGCACTGTTCTACTCTACCTGATAAAGAAGATAAATATATATTTGTCTTCAACTACAAAGTTTACATAGATGTGTAAATAACTCTCTGAAAAATTTCTTCTTAATATTTTACAAGTCATCAGACCATCGTGATGCAGTTCATCCTGGAGCTGGCCAAGAGCCTCAAGGTGGACCCCCGTGCCTGCTTCCGGCAGTTCTTCACCAAGATCAAGACAGCTGACCGGCAGTACATGGAGGGCTTCAACGACGAGCTGGGGGCCTTCAAGGAGCGTGTGCGCGGCCGTGCCAAGCTGCGCATCGAGAAGGCTGTGAAGGAGTACGAGGAGGAGGAGCGCAAGAAGAGGCTGGGCCCCGGCGGCCTGGACCCCGTGGAGGTCTACGAGTCTCTCCCTGAGGAGCTGCAGAAATGCTTTGACGTGAAGGACATGCAGATGCTGCAGGATGCCATCAGCAAGATGGACCCCACTGACGCAAAGTACCACATGCAGCGCTGCATCGACTCGGGCCTCTGGGTTCCCAATTCCAAGTCCAGCGAGGCCAAGGAGCAGGAGGAGGCAGGGGCCACAGAGCCCTTGCTGGAAACTGACCCCAAGCCAGATGATGAGAAGGACGCCAGCGCCTGACCCAACTTAGTCACCACCACCTGCTTGCTTGCAGGCCCCCGCGCTCCCTTTATCAGACAGCAGAAATAGACGCCATCTTGCTAGCTCTCGGCTCCCCCCGACTTTCACTGCTCCCCCAGCCTCAAGCTGAGTGCTGAGTCATTATAGTGCTCATTTTTAGTCAGAAAACTATAAAAGCCTAAATTCTCTGCTCCACAACTCTTAGGCATAAAGTAGAACAATAAAGAAAGAAATACAAAAGCTGGAGTAAATGGACTTCTTTCTGCCTCATTCTGTTTGTTGCTACTTTCTCTCTTTTTTTTTTTTACATTTTATTAGGGGCTCATACAACTCTTATCACAATCCATACATATACATACATCAATTGTATAAAGCACATCCATACATTCCCTGCCCTAATCATTCTCAAAGCATTTGCTCTCCACTTAAGCCCTTTGCATCAGGTCCTCTTTTTTTCCCCTCCGTTCCCACTATAGTAGACCTAGTTGGGAGGTAAATTGAAGCTCCAGGCTTAGGCTTTTATTTCCAAAGTGACCTCCTAAATACTTGAGCATTATCAGGCATACTTACATGACAGAGAAAGGTGTATTGGGGTCCTATTACTGGCTCAAACATAAGAAATATAGAAAGTTGACAAAAATTTCAGAAATACCTCTGAATTTACTTAGCACACGAATAGAGTACTGTGCATCCCTGAGAAGCTGCAGTGAACCCCTGAAACACTTTACGGCACGGAGGAAAATGGAAATAATTAGGCTGAGTGATTTTAGTCAGTCACCAAAGGACAAAGATTGTATGAGCTCCTTGCTTTAGGGACAAGCAAGAGGAAAGGAACAAGCTCACGCTTGCAGCTTATCCAGTCTGCTAGCCATAGTGGCTAGGCAGCCTGGTAGAGAGTCCAGCTGGCGCCCATGAACCATGCAGCATCTTCTGTAGGTAAAGTGTCTTAAGGTTTATTTTGTGGAGAGCTCCTCATGCCAGCTGGGGTCAAATTGTAAAGGGAGGGGTGGGAAGTTTACTACTTAATGACTGCCCTGCAATGGTATGACGAGCCACCCCGACCCTTCTCCTGCCCAGAGGGGTAGAACTTCCTATCAGAGGGATGAGGGATCCTAAAGGGAATGTCAAGTAAGGAGAGAGAAAAGAGAACAGACGTGCTTGGGAAAAGACAAGTTTATGTCTGTTGATAGAAAAAGGGAGGACCAGCTTCCAAGTGAAGGAAAAAAATTATTAACAATACTTTTAAGGACCCTTAGGAGTGATTATACCTGGTAATAAGCACCTAAGAAGTCACGTTGGCTTGTGTTTCTGTACGCACGCTGTGAGCCCAGTCCAAGTTCCATAGAACACTGAGTCATTGAATCCTGGACCTCCAAGGTCCTAAACATGCTCCAAGAACCATACCAGAGGCATCCTATGTGGAAACTCCACTAGGTGCTCTGAACTTTATTTCAAACACTTCGTAACCTGAGGACTAAGTCTGAAAATTCATGGTGGTTGAAGGAGCAGAAGCCAGCTATACAAAAAGTATTGATTTGTCAGTAGGTGGACAAAGATTCACATAGAACAGCAATGCCATACTTGCTCTATTAAGATATAGATTAGTTCAGAAGACCTATGATTCTCAGGGTCAGTGAATATTACTGTGAATTTAACCTGACAACCATCCCCCATGGTTTGTGTAAAAAGTGTCCAGTCACATAAGGATTTATTCTGTACAGGAAAGCACTCAAGTATTGCTATATGTTGTTAGTCTACCTTGGTCCAGTATCAATCCCTCAACTGTGTCTTAAAAATTAGGACCAGGATATAATCACGGACGTGATTAATGGAAGATCCTTCTGCTCCAGATCTATAAGATTCTTTACCATAAATCAACAGGGAGACTACTAAAGGGATCCAAAGGCAGACATAAAACCTACATCCAGGAATGATTTTGGGGATCACACCAAATCCTAGCTCCAATTTGAGAACAATTTGTTATTTTACTGTGGACCTCTTTGATTCACACCCCCAGGAAGTAAACACAGAATACATGGGTGCTATTGCAAAGTGTGGTGTGAAATTAGATGGTGCCTGGCTCTCAGAATAGTGCTTGGAGTCTTAAAGGTGTGTTGCCAAACAAGCAGACATCTAAGAGAAATGTTAGCTAAATCCACATGGAAGAAGCACACTAACATCCATGACCAAAAGATTGTAAATTATATAATCCAAAGCCTGAGGAGGAAATAGTAAGCTTAAACTGTAAAATGCTGACTTGAAGAAGACTATGGTGACAGTGGAAGCCCAAGATACATTTTTTTGAGATCTACACATGAAATAAGCCTCCAGTGATTTCCCTCTATCCGAAATTGAAGGATGGAAATAAACTTCTTACCAAACAGAAAGCATTAGAGCGATGACCATAAGATATCAAAATGATAAACCTGACTTAAATGGTTAAAACCTTGTCACTTGATTACCCTGCTGATACTCTTTGGGCCTGATCTGGTTTTCAATATTTTTGTGGGTATTTGTTGTCATTGTTTTCCATATTGGAGTTTACCTCTGATGTATTTTGTCATTGTGGGTAGCACTCTTGAAACGCTGTTATATGTGGGTTTTTCAGTATCTGTTTCCAGTATGTGAAGCCCAGGACTGATGAACCTAAAGAGACAACAGTAGAAGAAGGGTTCCTGGGAAGTCTGGTGAGGGAGGGGGAGGTAAAGGGGAGCTGACATCAGGGAGCTAAGAAGGAAGGGAATGTTTTGAACTGATAGTAGTACTGATGGTCTAATACTAGTTGATGGGATTGTACTGTGGAATGGAATGATATCTGTAAGAGCTTTCAATAGAATGATTAGGGGAGAGAAAAAAAGAAGTGATTGTTAGAAAGCATCAAATCTAGATTTTTTCATTTTAAGCCATCTATTGAAACTATGCCAAGTAACTAAACAAAAATTTCAAAGCAATGGTTTCTTTCAAAGCAATGATAACTCCTCGTGACCCTATAGACCAGAGTAGAACTGATTCATAGGATTTTCAAGACTGTGATCATTAAGGAAGGGAAGTATCACATCCATTCCCCACAGGGTAGCTCATCGGTTGGAACAACCAATTTTCAATAAAAACTCAAGTATGTAAGGCATCCAGTCTTCTGATTGGACTAGACAGTCTGGTAAAGTGCCAAGCCAATGCAATGAACCAGACGTTATCTGCTCCAGGTATGTATAGTGTAGGTCACTTTGCAAGGGGCACTCCAGGACAGCTGGGATCAAATGGTTGGGCAACAGGGGGGATACTGTCCACTGAATGAGACCTGCTAGTCTGGGCTACAGTCCCCCAGAGAGGGAGGCAGCCCTGTCAGGTTGACAGAGGGATGGGGATTACTGATGAGAGGGGCAGGGCAGGAGAGGAAAGAGTTGGTGTGAATATAGGTGCTTGTCTGTTGGGGAGAGGGGAGGGAAGGCAGACCTCCAGGGAGGAGAGGAGAGACTGGTGATGCTCTTGGGATCATTAGGTTGGGTGAGCCTTTAGTGACATGCAGCGGAAGGGCAGAACTGACCTAGGGCATCTGGGGGTAACCTGGGACACTGAACCTTGACCTTCGGGGGGCATGACATGCTCAAGAGGTTACACTGGTGAGACCCCAAAGGAACTCCACTGGACTCTATTGGACTGGACTCTACCCCCAGACACACTTGTAACCTGAGGACTTAAACCAGAAACACATGGTATCTGAGGTCGACGAAGACAGCTGTACAAAGAGCAGTGGTCTGTTGGTAGGTGAACACACAAGGTCTTGGTATATCAGTGCCTGGTATGCAGCATTAAGACATGTGATATCCAGCACACCAGGGATGGCCATTCTGTTATGTTTGGCTTATGCTTATCTATATTAGAGTGTACCTGAGAGGTGCCTCGCCATTGGGGCTCACCGTCTTCAAGATATGCCATTTGTTTTATTATTTTTCAGAAAATAATACTCAGGGACATTGAACCTACAGGGGAAGGAAATATAATAAGGGTTAGGGGATGGATTCTAGTGGAGAGGGGGAGAAAAGAGGAAGCTGAGGTCAAGAAGTCCAGGAAAGGTGTTTTGGAAAACATGTATGAGTATGCAAGAAATTGTACAATTATATTTGACATGATTGAACTATGGAAGAATATGAAATATGTATTGGTTCCCAAGTTAGAGCAAATTAATTTAAATAAAATAAAGCCACAGATCCAGCAATGGGTTTGGGGTTGGCACTAAATCCTAGCCCAGCTTTAGGGCAATCATTTCTCACATGATGGCCCTGCTGGATCCTCGCCTTCATAAAATGATCATAGAAGAAAAGGGTGCTACAGCAAAGTATGGTAAGAAAGCAGATGTTGCCCTGTTATCAATTGGAATAGTGTTTGAAGCCTTAGAGGCTCATATTTAAACAAGCTGCCATCTAAGTAAGGAGTCATCTAAGTCCACGTGGAAGGAGCACACCAGCTTGTGTGATCCAAAGACGATAAATATAAAAATCAAATATGGCAAGGAGAAAAGCATGAAGGCAACAAATTTGAGCAGGCCATTTTCGAAGGGCTGTGGGTGACAGTAAGAGCCCCAAACCCATCTGCAGAGTATCTGGCCAGATTGAGTCACCAGGCAAGCTTGTCAAAAAGGCTTACTATCAGGCAGAGACCACTGTAATTGTGATTATTCTGGATCAAACTTGACACTTGGCCAGTTGAGCCCCCTCTACATGTGACCTGAATTTATTCTGGGTGCAAGTATCTCTTACTGATTCAGTGACAGAAATGTTTTTAATGTTTGGGGGGTGTTTTCTTTCTTATGCATTATTAATATTTTTGTCTGTAAACTATTATGTTTTTACTCTTATCACCTTAGCATGATTTTATTCCCTACTGTTTCCTGTTCCATCTCCCAGCTGTGCAGCACCGAAGGAGTGGATGCATAGTGACGATAATGGACACAAGGGTATATAGGGAATACATGGTTGGGAGGATAATGAGGAAAGGGGATTTCAGGAGCAAACAATCAGCTCAGTAGGTGGGAGGGAGCACTATCACTGACGGTGATTGCACAGCTCATGTTAAAGGTCCTTCATCCAATGGGGTGGGGGGATGCTGTAAGATTAATGTGGTGGAGACTGTTCAATACCCCTTGATATAAGGTCCCCCCCCCCAAAATGGAATTTTTTTCAAAGCTATGTATCTAATTTGTTTTTTCACAAAAGAAATTTCAGAGTACTCTTCATTACACTTAATAAATCTTTCAGATCTTCTATTCCATTCTTGGAAACACTTTTCAAACTAATCTTCTGGAATAGCTGGCAGATCCTCCCTCATTTTTCTTCACTTCTACTTAGTCAAATCGCTGTCTTTTCACATCTCCCTGCATTCAGAGAAACAAAAAGAGGTCACATGGAGCTAGGTCATATGAGCAAGGTTGTGGGGCAAGAGAGACATGCGTTTGTTTTTTTTTTGTCCCAAGATGGCTGCATGACCAGGTGCATTTTTGTGGTGGCAAAACCAATCTTCAGTCTACCACAAACCAGGTCTTTTTTGATCACAGACTGTTATAAAATATTTACATAACCTCTAAATAGAAAGTGATTAACAGTCTGACCTGGTGGAATGAACCCTAAATGCACTATCCCCTTCACATAAAAAAAAAAGTGAGCATTGTATTGATCTTTTATTTCACATGAAGAGCTTTTTTGGGGCGTGGTGACAATGATGTCTGCCACTGGCTTGATTGATGTTTGCTTTTGAGGTCAAAAAAATAGCACTAGGTGGCGTCATCAGTAATGATCTCAGAAAAAAAAAGCTGGGTCGCTTCCAAGCTGTTCTTTCAAACAGACATGTTTCCAGTTGACACCTTTTGTCTTTGTCAGTCAGGACCCAAAGCACAAATTACACAATGGTCCTTCACATTTCCAAATCTTCCATTAAAATTCTCTGAATGAAATTCCAAGATAGTCCAGATAACTTCCCTATCTCTTCAATGATGCATCATCAGTCTTTGAGCACATGTACCCAATTTTGTCAACATTTCATCCATTTGGGAAGTTGACAGACATTCTGAATGAGGTTTGTCATCAATTGACATTTCATCTTTTTGGAAACGAGTAAACCACTGGTACAGTTGAGTTTTTCCCATCACGCTGTCCTTATAAGTTGTATTCAACATCACAACAGTTTCTGCGGCGTTGTTCACAAGCAGAAAACAAAATTTCACAGTCACACGCTGGTCTCTTAAATCAGACATCACAAAAATATGAGATTTGAGTGAAACTGCTTTTACAAAAAAATTCACTGTGACCTGAGCGAACCTTCACAGGTGATGACACTGGGTGTACTAATTCAGATTGAGTTGCTCAATGCACCACTAGCATGAAAAAACATGTACTATGAAAGCTCTGCCCAGCGGATCTCTTTTCCTGTTTTTTTTTTTTTTTTTAGGCGGGACAACCTCATTTGATTAAACGATTGAACTATTGAATTATATGATATGTAAATTATGTGCCAATAAAACTACCGAAGTAAAAATCATTCTTGATCATTGCAGCACAAGGGCTCTTCTGGTAACAGTACACACAGTGACAATCTCTAGAGTAATATATCATCTTTAGAAATGAATCATCGGTTATCTTTCTTTAATTTGTGAGGAACAGGATAAATATGAAATGAGCACAGGTAGAATTTACATGGGAAAGCTGCCTAAAGTCTCCTCCCTCATGTGATTCAATAGGTTGTTCTTTTGTGGTGCTGCTAACTTGGTTCTGACTCACCCCAAACCTTAATAAAACAGAATAAAACACTGCATGGCCCTATGCCATCCCAACAATAGTTTTATGAATGCAGTAAATTCCCCCCCACATGCAACAGTTTTATTGGCACATAATTTACGTACCATATACTTGAATGATTCAATAATTTGAGCATATCAAGGGGAGCTGTGAAATCCACAGCACATCTTTCTTAGACTCTTCTAAGGGGTTAAATTCCCTTTAAAATGAGTTGTGCAATCATGATTAGTTCTAGTGCGCCGATACCCCTCCTGTCTTCATCATTGTCTCTGGAAATCCCCTTACCTCCCTCTCACCCATCCCCACACCTGCAATCCCTAGAACACCTTGCATCTGTTATTATCATTATGCATCCACTCCTCCTGTGCTTCAGAACGGGGACCCCACAGAAGACAATGAAAAACAAATCACACTAAGGTGGTAAGGATAGGACCCTGTTAGTGTAAAGACAAAAATATAAGTAATGCATGAGAGGCAGAAGACCCCATTAATATTCAAGAAACCAGAGAAGAAATTTCTGTCATGGATATGACATCCCTGCACCCAGAACAAATTCAGGTTTGTCTATAGGGACTTGCCAAGTATCAAGTCGATCCAGCATACTCAAGATTATGATAGTGTCTGCCTGGTAGAGAGACTGTTCAGGACACTTGCCTTTAGTTACAGCAGATCTGCCAGTGGCTAACTTTTTCCCCTTCTGCTGTTGTCCCTACTGCAGTGGACTAATGCGGTGTTTGCCTTTTTGTGCTTGACTAACGTCATTCAGCATACCTTCCAGATCCCTCCACAAGTTGAGGTGTTTCATGGTTTCATTGCAGTTTTTCAGGGAGGCGTGGCATTCCCTTGTGTGTATGTATGAGGGCTTTGATCCACTCTTCTATGATGGGAATTTAGGCTGTTTCCAGCTTCTTGCGATTATGAACTCTGCTGCGATAAACATGGAGGAACAAACATTGGCTCATGACCTGTTTCCTTTCTTTTTTTTAGTATATTCCCCATCCTGAGTTAGGGAGTTCAATAGCCATATTTTAGGTATCACCATAAAGTCTTCCATGGTGGCTGTACATAGCAGTAACGTTTTTGATGATGAATGCAACAGCATTCTTGAATTTTTCATTCTTAGAATAGTAAACCATAGGAGTATGAGATTCTGAATGCCTGATATAAGTTCATTTTAGCTCACCAATATCTAGGATATCCATCTTTATAATTTCCATTTCATTTCTGAGGACATTCAATTTTCCTAGCTCCACACTTCCTACAATCATCCACATTCTGATTATTAACAGCTATTTCCAGTAGTATCTTTTCACTTTAAATGGTGCCTCATCAACAATGCAGATGCTGCTAGTTTTACTGCACTGACTCAATTTTGTCCACTCTATGTTGACAAGGCATCTCTTCCACAGTCATATTTTGTTTGCCTTCCAGTTTGATGGGTGTATCTTCTGGCACTATAGATGAGACTGTTCAGTTGCTATTCAAAGGGTTTTCAGTATATTTGACAGTGCTCTCTGTTATTTATAGAGTGTTCAATGACTGTGATAGGTTTATTGTGCCAACTAGACTCAGATAGGAACAAGTGGGTGGAGTTGAATGAGGTCATAGCTTGATTGGAAGGCAACTGAGATAAATTGGTCTCCAAGCCTGGCTTTCTCCTCGCTGATGATCAGACCAGCACACCAGCACCCTGCTGCCAGAGCTAGACCTTTGCCTCAACCATGTGCTGCACTGTCTGTGGTCTGAGCCAGCCAACCCATAGATCACATTGTGTCTGCTCTGTGCTTTGCTAGAGCTTGAGGCTTCACTGGGACCTACATTGCCACATTCCTGCACTAATGTTTTTTGCTATGCCTCAGCTTCTTACCTTCTTGCTGTTGGTGCCCCACCCTTCAGTGTCTACTGCCTTCTGGAGGATTCTAGTTCTCTTGCCTGAAGGCAGATTCCAATGTCTGCTTCCTTGACCTTAGACCAGCAACCAGCATGAGTTGAAGGACCTTCAGTATATTCCATGAAAGTGAGTTAAACTGAAACCTCTGTATTACTGTGCTGTATTTCTTCTAGGTATAGGAACTTCTCTCTCATATAAGTGTGTGTATACACACACACACATATGACATAGTGTGTGTATACACACATATATATGACATAGTGTGTGTATACACACACACACACACACACATATATGACATAGTGCCCTGGTTTTGTTTCTCTAGAGAATCCTGCCTAACACAGTGACCAACGCCTGAGAATTGGACAGCATTTTTCTTCTTCATTGTTTGTTTTCATCATGGGAGCTTGTATGTCAAGAAAACTACAGTTTGTTGTAGTGTGGTGGCTTGATTGTTTCTGGGATGCTAAAATGAAGTCTCAAATAATAGCAGGGTCACCCAAGGTGAACATGTTTAATCAGAACTTCCCAATTAAGAACAGACTGCAAAGAGGACACAATGTGGGCATCTTTAATATGTTCCTGCAAATTTGAAATACCTGACCAACTGAATGGAAGTAATATATAATTTTACCCAATCCAAATAAAGGCGATTCATTAAAAAAGTAGCACCAATGAAGAATATAGCTTTCCCCCAGATCCTGGATGCTTCCTCCCCCCCAACTATCATGATCCGAATTCTACCTTGCAGGGCTGGATAGAGCAGAGGTTGTACACTGGTGCATATAGGAGCTGGAAGCACAGGGAATCCAGGGTGGATGATCCCTTTAGAACCAGGTGGGGAGGGGCGATACTGGGAGAGTAGAGGGTGAGTGGTTTGGAAAGCGGGAACTGATTACAAGGATCTACATGTGACCACCTCCCTCGGGGACGGACAACAGAGAAGGGGGTGAGGGGAGACGCTGGATAGGGCAAGATATGACAAAATAATAATTTATAAATTATCGAGGGCTCATGAGGAAGGGGGGAGCGGGGAAGGAGGGGGGAAAAGGGGGACCTGATGCAGAGGGCTTTAGTGGAGAGCAAATGCTTTGAACATGATTAGGGCAGAGAATGTACAGATGTGCTTTATACAATTGATGTATGTATATGTATGGATTGTGATAGGAGTTGTATGAGCCCCTAATAAAATGTTTAAAAATAAATAAATAATTTTTAAATACAAAAATTATTTTAAAACATTAATATCACGTGTAAGTAAAATTTTACTAAAGGCTAACAAATAATGGTGCAGCAGTATATTGTAAAGAGTTGCGATAGCCAAGCCAGAAATAGATGAAGCTATAAAACAAAGGATCTCATTGAGCATGTAAGATGGACCGTGGATGATGGTAGAGAAAAACAACAGGATATGTACCTGTGTGTTATTGGCTATGCAAAGGCATTTGACAACGTACATAATAACAACTCATTGGTAACAGTGTGAAGAGTAGGAATTCCAGTACAACTGAGTTCATGTGGAAACTACACAGACCAAGAGACAATCATTCAAACAGAGCAAAGTGTGGTTTACACTGTGTTTCATAATCAGGAAAAGTGTCCGTCAGAATGGTAGTACTTCACCCATACTTAATCAATCTATACATTGAGCAATTTACCTGACAATGATGCAGAGGGTGGCATCAGATTTGGAGGGAAACATACTAACCTCCTCTATGTAAGCGACAGAACCTTGCTTTTTATAAACGAAGAGAATGCGAACCACTTAGAAATTAGTAATAAAGATCAGAGACTAAAGCTTTCCATATGAATACACCTCAATATAAGAAAACACTAATACATGAGTGCCTATATGTATATGCATCTTATAATAAGTGAGGACATATTAAGGAAATATTCTGCAAAAGACCTTTTAAAAGCAAAGATGTTACTTTGAGGGAAAATATGTGCCTGACCCTAAACAAGGTTTCAGACGTATTTGAAAGCAACTCAATGAGTAAGAGATGTCAAATAATACAAGCATTGAATCTGGCTGCTGGCAAGAATATTTAACATATTATGGTCTGCCAGTCGAGTGTACAAATCTGTGTTAGAAGAAGTACAGCCAGACTGTCCCTTAGAATGGAGAATGTACTGTAGACATGAACAGATGGTTTCAATCCCAGGGGAAGGACTTCATTCTGTGTAAGCTACAGTGTCAAAGAAAAAAATACCTTTCACGAGATGAATTTTGCAATGAATTCAGGAATGGTCTTCAAACATGACAACGACTGTGATAGTGGCAGAAGCTACAGCATTGTTGTTGTTGTTGTTGTTGTTTTTCACGTTTGCCTGGGGTCACTATGAGTGGGAACAGAAAAAGAAACAGCTCCCACCTATAACAGAAGGGGTGAGTTGTCCCCAAGCACTAGACTTGCTGGTTACACTATGATAACCCAGTTCACATGCTTTTGCCATCAGACGTTTTCCCCTCTTCTGGTGTTCCCATTGCTTTATGTATTTTCAAGCTTCAGAAAATCCAGTGATGGCAAGTGCTTTGCCTGTGGCTAAAAAGGTCCTACCTTGCCTCTGCTAGCTTATCTGCTTCCACTCGCATCGTCTTGGATAACGAATTGTCAGGGCAAACCTTCATTGTGACTCCTTCATGGGATTAGAGTGTTCTCATGCAGGATAACTTATAGGCATTTAGCACATAGCCACTGAACAGTGTCATGCCTTCAAGGGCTAGAACTAAGAAAACTAAAATCAACTCACTGTCATCGAGTCAATATTGACTCATAGCAACCCGCTAACCTATAAGACAGGGTAGACTGTTCCTTAGTCTGTGAACATTTACCAGAGTAGAAAGCCCGTCTTTCTCTCACATAAAGGGCTGGTGGTTTCGAACAGCCAACTTGGCAAATTTCAGTCCAACATTCAAAGGTCAAATATTCAAAGGATGACATAAGATTATACCTATTTACCATCCTTTTCAGTGACTCATTTGCAGATTTTTTTGCTTTATTTTTGTTGTTGTTTTGTTTTTGTTTTAATCCTTTTATTAGAGGTTCATATGACTCTTATCACAATCCATATATACATCAATTGTGTAAAGCACATCTGTACATTCATTGCCCTCATCATTCTCAAAATATTTACTCTCCACTTAAGCCCTCTGCATCAGCTCCTCATTTTTCCCCTCCCTCCCCACTTCTCCCTCCCTCATGAGCCCTTGATAATTTATAAATGATTATTTTGTCATATCTTGCCCTGTCCAACATCTCCCTTCGCTCACTGCAGATTTTAATACTATTTTATTGACATATAATTCACAAATCACACAATTCAGTAATTCAGTCTTATTTAAAATAGCTGTACAATCGTGTCTACAATCAATTTTACACTATTGCTATCAGCTCCCCATTTCCCCCAGCCTCCTCTGCCCTGCTCTGCAAGAGACTCTCAATGCAGGCACCAACTCCATAACTGTGCACCTCCTTGATTTCATACGCAGAAACACACACACACACGTAACCCAGACACTGCATGATAGCAAGGCTATTCATACCCATGTGCAGAGTCTACACTTTCATATCATTTGCAGATTTGATACTTCTTCCATTCCAACAACTTTAGACTCTGCTAGACCACAGGCTCTATCCCCTACAGCTTCTCCCTAATGTGGAAATGGAGTTTTATGGGATTAACTGTCCACTTTGGACTAAGAAGACTAGAGAGTAGCAAGCAAAGAAGCAAAAACAGAATTATTGTAACTGGATTATCATGAAGAGATGAAATCATTACTACATAAAGTGTGCATAACTTTAAACACTTCACAGTTTACATGGGCAGTATATATACAGAAATAAGTAACATTTTGATTATATTATATTCATGACAAATATTACATTAAGTCATTTTTAAATTTAAATTCTGTTTATTCCTTCTTGCATCTAACAAATAAAAGAAGAATTGATTGAAACTAAGGAAATTACTGCCATGCTGACAAAAAAAGATCACATTGGTTTACATATTTATGGTTTATTACTAGAATTTCCTTAAAATCTTGATATAAAATCTCATAACTTTCTTTAATTCAAAATATTGGTATATAAATTTTGCAAGTGCTAAAATAAATAAACCCAATGGAATTATTTCACACTGAAACAAATAATTCTCATTAGACTTTAATTGTAAAAGAGATGCTGTGCTAGTAAATATGAAATGACAAATATCGATTTACAAAGGCTTTCTGTTTTTCTAATTCAATTGATTAACATCATCATTAGTACCTGATAGTTTTCCCTGGTTAGGGTGGAGTGGATAGGAGGGAGTGGCATAAACTTACTCATCTACCCAGTGATCATTGAGTGATGACTAAAACATTGTCAGGAGGTTGAGTGATGCACAAAAAATTCAATGAAGCAGCATGGGGATATGAAAAATGTCATTTTCAATCTTAAAAATCTTCATAAAGTCTGATCTTTGTGACTCAACTATTGAAAAATATATGACTTAAATCATGTTAAAAGACACCTTTTGAAATATTACTAATGCAGTAGTAACAGTAACTTGGATGTTCTTGTTTCCCTAAATATATTTTTGGATGAATGCAGAATAGAAATTAGAAATTGTGTTCTGCACTACCCATCATTACTCATGATATTTATCCCAGTAGTGTAGACAATTGATAAAGAGAATAATACATTTGAATCAGTGATCTCTTAGTGTGAAGTTAAAATTCATTTTTGTTGTGAACTTCCATAGGGTGGGCCCTTGCTCATGATGGCCCCGAGTATGATGAAATAAAATGATCAGTTGTGAATAGATAGTAATATTGTGATCCAGAGAGTTTTCATTAGCTGATTTGTGGAAGTAGATAATTAGACCTTTCTTTGTCGTCTACCTCAGCGTGAAGGATTCACTGAAACCACTTCAGCATAAAAGGACCAAACCAGCCTGCACTGACCAAGAAGAGGGGAGGCTGCACATTGTCTGGAAAGCAAACTGGAGTCTACCTCACAAAAGGCTGGAAGGCTACCACCAAATACAGTGCATCTATTTATCTGTTTTGGTAGCGCAGGAAATGCATCATAATCACCACAAAGGTGCTTTTTAATGTCAACTTGGGTGAACCAGGATTCTCCCAAAATCTGAGCTGATACAGTGTGACCGGCTCTCTGATGGGCTCTTGTGAAGCAGACACACGGTTGTGGGGAGGATAGACCTCCTTAACCTGGCCACATCCAGGGTATGACTGAGGGAGAGTTTAATTCAGGGTGTGGCCTACACGTAGGACAAATTGAAAGTGTATCCAAGCTAGCTCACTCATGTTTCTGGATTTAGATCCTGCATCTGGTTCATCAACCTCTGGATTTATTTCCTGCTTATCCCAATGGTGGATTGTGGCCCTTGGATTCATTTGGTAGATCTTGGGCTCATTCAGCTTGCCCTCCTATTCACCCTATGGTCTTCCAAGCTGTTCTTCCTGCTTCATCAGCCTCTGCAGTTAAAAAAGTCTGGAGAAGTCTGACATCTGACACAGGCACTTGCACTGTTCTGGACCTACCCATTTCTACAACAGTGAGCCATTTCTTGACATAAACTCTTTCTAAATACATACAAGGATCATATTAAGATTTATTATATTAAAATTGAATTAACTACTGACAGATAGACTAGGTGAAGCACCTCTGTAATTTTTAATGTCCCTGGTAGAAGGAAACAAGAATCCACAGTGAATTGGTATAAACCTTGAATAATATTAAGGAGTGGACAGCAATACAATGTTCCATGCTCAACCAGAATAAAGATTATGTGCTTCTTTAGCTAGTCCATATTTTGGTATTTGATCAATAAGGATAAAAGAAAAGATGACCTCTAAATGCTATCACATGTTATTTTACCTTATTTTAAATAATTATCATCTACTTATAATTCTTCAGTAAAATTGATTCTTAATCTGCAGATTATATTTACTCATATACCATACCAACCCAAAAAATTCTCTAATAGTTTTCTTAGACTTTGGAATAAAGATCACTTTCAGATATTGAACAGATATTAACATAAAAATCAAGATTCCAAACCCTTAATGGGCAAAATTAAGTAAAGAGGTACTTTCAGTGATTTACATGAACTAATCTTCCTTATCAAGGTATAGCATTACTTACAAAGCTCTTTTGGTAACTGCATACACATACGTATACTGAATACATCTCATGTACAGCCATGTGTATCATACTTACATGACCTACGGATAAAACTCTACAAAATAAGCACTATCAATATAAATTTCATTTTAAAATGAACCCTTAGCTATGCAGAGATCAAATAACTTGAGCATACAATGTTTTCCATTAAAGGAATTAGAAGAGGACTAAGTGTGTACATTTTCAGAGCTTTTAGAAAATTGCATTTGGAGGAAATTTTGAAAAGCACTTATGATAAGAAAACCAGACCATTTGAATCCTTTAACAATAGCCAGATTTTCTTCTTGACTTAGTTAATTTAAGGATTTATTCCTGAGAGCAAATTTAGAAGCGTTTATCTTTTGAAAAATCACATCTTCAGCTCAGTCTGTTCCAACCTCTGCAGCTCCACTACAATCACTCTCGCATGAGCATTGAGGGACAGCAGGCCAAGAAGCAGCTGAATCAGCAAATTTGTCTTATCACAAATGCATTTCCCTGAACCTTGTCAGGCAGCAACGTAGACTGGTACATTTGGAAATATGCCAGACAAAAATTGAAAGAGCGGGAATTTCCATGTCTCTCTTGGTTAACCACTAAGTCCAGTATCAAAACATACTAGGTCAAATGTATTGAAGTCAAACAAATTTTCCTGCATCCAAATATATTTTAACAATAATCTTTGATAATCTACATCTAAAACATTCACATGCACACATTTCCCCCAGAAACCCAACCTGATGCTCTATCACCTTCAAATACTTCTGTCTGAATTTGCTAGGAGAGAGAGCCAGAGAGGGGAAGGGAGGAGAGGTGAAGGAGAACGCTTGGGGCAAGGAGGGAGTAAGGTAGAAGATGGGAGAGAAGAGGGATATGCTGCTGTTATCACATGCTGTGGAGTCAGCTGGAATTCTTGAAGTGAAGATGGTACCCAATCCATAAGCACACCCATGGACAATGGAATGAAATGTTGCCTGGTTCTATAGAACCAGTTCTATAATCCAGAGCTTCTTCATTGGCTGCTCTTTGGAAGTAAATCACCAGGTCTTTCATCCTAGTCTACCTCAGGCTGGACGTCTCCAGTGGTAGGCTGGTTGTGGCTGTGTATAAGGCAGATTGTATGAAAATAAAAATAAACCAGACCCATTTCTCCTATTTGAAAGCCAATAATTCTGTGACTGACATACCATAGGCCTTAGTGTCTAAGGACCCAATTGTTTTAATTTTCATAAAGAAAAATGAATGCTATCAAGTTTATTCTATTGCATAGCAACCTGATATGGGGTAGACAACTTCGTGTTTCTCCTGTGGAACAGGTGATGAGATTGAACTCCTGATAGTATAGTTAGCAGCCCAATATTTAATCCATAACACTACCAAGACTATTTTATATATACCAAAGCATGTGTTATTTTAACATTTTTGTGTGTACTATCGGTAACATTAATCATAATCATTGGTTTAATTGTTCTCTTTTCAATCCAGTTTTTTAAAAGAGTAAGAACCATGAGAATATTTTTCCATGCAATATTGTCTGATTTAACAGAACTATATATTTTTTAATTTAAAGAGTAATTTTATGGTCACAGGTCATAATCCCTTCGACATTTTACAAAGAAAATTTAAGGTGACAAACTTGCTGTCTATATTGGATTTATAGATCTACAGCTTTAATAAGTAAAGTTAGTAAAGTTGTCAGGCTGATTATATATATATATATAAATATATATTTGAAAATTGTATTTGAAGAACAACTTTTATGAAATTATCAAATTGGCTAAATATAACCTTACTATATAAGTTTTATTATTTAGAGAACTGTAATTGATTGTTTGAGTTAAATAACTGATCTTTCACATTCAGAGCAAGCAAATATGGTAATTATATTGCAATCTGTCAATATGTCTAGTGAAGTAAAGAAAGAGTAAAATTCTATAAAATAGCTGAGATGATACATCAAACTTAACTTGTGATCTATGTTCTATGAAAATAATAAAATTAAATTTGACTATGAAATTCTTATAAAATTTTAATAAAAGCATTATAAAATTCAAGTATACAAAGTAACAAAAATTAAAATGCAGTTATTTTCTTAATTATGAGATGCAGCATAACTAATTGAACCATTGTCTTATTAACTTAATTAAATAATGTATGCTGAGAATTTCTTAATGTATAAAAAATTGCTTAGCTTCTATATTTTCATAATTGCCAAAAACATTTATTTACTACAGGATCTCATATTATTTTCTTCTTTTTTAAAATCATTTTATTGGGGGTCATACAACTCTTTTCATACATACATCAATTGAGTAATGCATCCTTATACATTCTTTGCCCTCATCATTCTCAAAATTCGCCTTCCACTTGGGTTCCTGGAATCAGCTCATTTTCCTTTTTTACCTCTCCCTCCTCTCCTTCCCCCCTCCCTCATGAACCCTTAATAATTTATAAATTATTATTTTTATCTTATCTTACACTGCCTGGTGATGTTATTAGTTGATTCTTAACACAGTAAAAGGATATCATTCTTAAATTTTGTGCAAAGTAAATGCAAGCCTTATATTTTTATTGAAACTACTGCCTGTAAAGTTAAGGATAAAAGATAAGAACTCTCAATCTAAAAATCATAATAGAGAGTTGTAAAGAAAATATGTATATCCCTTCTATCTATTTCAAAACATACAATTATGGGTAATAATAAAGATAAATTCTGAATTGAATCTACCTGTGTAAAAAAGTATTGTGCAATTAATGACCAACTTACCTAATTTAATTTTTTTTCTTCTGATGGATGCTAGAACTTCATTAGTTTATTAACTCTTTGAGAAATCTCATAATATAGTAATATGAATACTAATTTTATTCTAAATTTTGTTCCTGAAATTTGTATTCTTTAGAGTAATTTTGGGTTGAAACCTGGAAACAAACCATGAAATTTGTACTCTTAATGGATCAGTATGAATATATGCAGAGCTCCTCATTGCCAATAAAATGCATTCATTCATGGGAAAAAATGCAATTTTAAAGTAATGTGAAGAATAATTCACAATATTTAGTCATTAATATAGTATAAAAGTAATATAAAAACATCTCATTTCTCACCATCATTAAAAAAAATTTGTAACTAGCATGAAAATATGTCATTTGAGAACCAATGCATTCTATTTGCTATGAAAATTATTTGTATTTTTAAAAATTGAAAAAAATAAGGCATTTCTGATACAAAATTTTGACTATCTTATTTGAAAGAAATGTAGTATTCTACTCTATGAGAATATCAAACATACTTATAATGTTAACTTTGCACTAAAATTGATAATTATGTTGGCTATATATTAAACTGTGGTTGTTGTGTTACTCAGGGTTCACTTGAGAAGCAAAATCAGAGACACTCACATGTATATAAGAGCTTTATGTAAGAGTGATTGCATATTGATAAACCATCCCAGCCTAATCCAGATCAAGTCCATAAGTCTGATATTAGCCCATATGTCTGAGACTAGTCCATAAAGTCTTCTTTAAATTCATGTAGCACATGCAATGATACCAAATGCAGGAAGATCACAGGCCAATGGGTAGAAAGTCTGGTGGATCCAGTGGCAGTGGAAGCGTCTCAACTCTGGCACGAGTCTCCATATGTCTCCTCCAGCTCTCTGAGTGTCTCAACAGCAAGTAACGGAAGGCAGAGAGAGTTGGTCTGGCCTCCAGTGAGTGATCTATTTATCTCTGTCGCACCTCCAAATGAGGTCATCAAGCTGCAACCTGATTGACAGACAAGATTCCACCCCTTCCTCAAGTTGACAGAAGATTATGTAACTACCATGGTTGTTTGTTACTCTTTGATTGATTCTAACTCATGGTAACTAAATTATTAGTTGATTAATCAATGGTCAGCAAAGTTCATTTTCCTAAATTTCTTATGGCTGAACGAATGCAATCTGGGTAATAGCTTAACATATAATGAATTTTCTTTTCTATTTTTTTGAGCTTTTCAAATAGTACCTCATAATCAATATTTTACTCAGATAGAAAATACTGATGTGCTAAGAGGATACCAGGTGTCAGGTATTTCCCAAGTACCCAGATCTGCAGCCAGTGCTGTGGCTCCAAGGATGAGTTCAAACAGAGCCACAATTGTGAGGATGATGCAGGATGCCACCGAGTTTCTTCCTTTTGTAAATAGGGTCGCTGTGAGTTGGAAACAACCATAGGGAACATAACCACAGATCCAATGCAAGCACAACAAACTCCATCCACACTTTCTCTTCACTCTTCGCATGTTGCTATTTCAGCAAGTTCAGAGTGCTCCCATCTTCCCAGGCAGAATTCTCTTTCTTTTCTAAATATCATGACGTCCAGCAACTTAATATATATTACCAATGACATCGATCACCAGGGGTAAACTAAAATTAAGGTATTTTTATATCACACATGCATTTATTTTAAGTAGTTTGTAAAACCATAGTTGTATTTATTTCAAAATAGATGTAATGATGAGCTTATGGTATGAAATGTATTAGTATTTTGAACAAGTTAGTTGATAAATATATTTCAGACAATATTTCCATAAATTAAAAATACATTTCAATTGTAATTACACTGATTAAAATACACTAGTAGAACCTTCTACATATATAAATTAAGAATATTTGTCAATATCAATCCTTAATTTGATAAAGAATATACACATAAAACAAAAATCGAAATACTAGGGATACTTTTAATCAGACCTGAAACAAAAAATTAGCATTGTTTTTATTATTACTGCATTTATAGAAATACTGAATCTTAAATTTACAAGGAAAAAGATATATAACCATCACCTACATTTGATGATGACAGTTGTATGCCTATAGCGCTCATGGGAGCTATTGAAACTATTGTAAATAATATGATAGTTTAGTAAAATATCTAAATTAAAAAAATTTTTAAACGGACGCAAACGCCATGAAGCAATATTCTCTTGGCAAAGCAACTGGCTGCCTATAATCCCTTGCTTCCTTCTCAAAAAGGAAAGTTGCTGCTGAGAGGACCTGCTGCTCAGTTAGGAACTACTTCCACAGTCCTCCCTGTCCCACAGTGAAGTCTCATGACGAGTTTTCCACGGAGAGATGTGGACAGAAGTATTTAATGCCCCTCCAGAGCTAGGTGTAAGGGGGAGAAGGGAAAGCAGGGGGCAGATAATGGCATAGGGGGAGCAGAGCATTACCTCCCTCCCCCACCCAGGGAGCATGCATGCAGACTCCATCATGGTGCACCAAAACCTGAGGACAACATAGCCACATGGAAAAATGCATGAAAAGGTTGGGCCACAGGGCCAGTTCCTATTGGAGCCAAAGTGACCCCTCCCTAGAAGAATTTGCTATAGTGAAAAACACTAAGCCTACAGGTTGGGGAGAGGGGCCTGCATGTCATGTCCCCATGGAAGCAAACCAAGAAGGAAAGAGAAAGGGACGGTCTGGACCTCATACCAGCCACCAAGCCCAGAGATCAACTTCCATGCTTGGAGTGGCTAATGAACAGAGAGAAGAGTAGGGCCGACAACAGTTCAAGACATATTGTCCCCTGCCTGGAGCACACCTTGACACAGGATAATACTGGGGACACATGGCAGAGAGTTAGTCCCGTCTGAACCAAGAAGGGAACATAGCAGATCAGCAACAGGAGCAAAGCAAAGCCAACAAACCCCTTAAGAGCCTCTAAAATAAAGCAGGCAATGCCCAGAATTTTACCAGGACCAGTGGAGAGATAGACATGAAGGTCAGCGGACAAACCTGGGATTATGTTTTGGGGTTTTAAAAAATATTTTGTTTACTTTTTGTTTGGTCTCTATTATTTTTGATATGCCTACTTATATAAGATAGGCATGGGAAGCAAGCTCCAGGAGAAAACAACAGGACCAGTGATCCTGCAGGGACTTGGGGGAGAAGGAGGCAGGGGAAGGAAACACCGTCCTAGTCAGGGAATAAAATAAAAAACAAAAATAATGTAGACATCCTTGGGGTGTTGGAGCAATAGCAATCTAGCTGAGGAAAATCACTAGGAGGTGGAAGTAGGGTGACCATGATGGTAGGGCAGGAAGAAGGTAAAAGGAAACAAAGGAATGATCTAGGAAGCAAAGCTATGGATAGAGGTGAAAGCATAGGAGTGTACATATGTAAATACATTAATTCATAAACATAGAGGTGTTGCCCAAGATACATATACTTATATGGCAATACACTGAGGTACTGGATGGACTTCGGGCCTCTGCTCATACCCTCCCTCAATGCAAGAACATTTTAACAAACTGGCATTTTGTGATGCTCACTCTCCTGGTACAATTGTCAAAGACAAAAGGGACACATAAGCAAATGTGGTGAAGAAAGCGGATGGTACCCAGCTATCAAAAGATACAGCACCTGGGGTCTTAATGGCTTGAAGTTAAGCAAGAAGCCATTTAGCAGAGAGGCAACAAGACCACATGGAAGAAGCACACGAGCCTGTGCAATCATGATGTGTAGTCAGGACTGGGTAACAGGAATCAGAAGACCCAAAACAAACAAAAACATACTGTTGAGAACGAAGGGTGTTGGAGCAGAGACCCAAAGAGCTTTTGTAGACAATGGAACATTCCCTCACAGAAGGGTTACTGAAAAGGGATGAGTCAAGCAGGTCACAGGAAAGCATCAATGAAACACACAATATTCCTCTGGTTCCCTGAGGCTTCCTCACTCCCCACTATCATGACCCCAGTCCTGCCTTTCTCTGAGGGCTAGATTGAAGTCTGTGTACAGGTACAGATAAGAGACAGGTACACATGGAATTCAGCAACAGGAATGGGAATAGTGATACCAGAAGAGTAGGAGGAAGGTGGAGAGAGGAGGAGAGGAAGGGGAAACTGATCACAATGATAGACACATTACCATGCACACCCGTCTCCAGGAGGATGAACAGCAGAAACTACAGAGAAAGGGAGACAGCAATCGGTGTAAGATGTGAAAATAATTATAATTTATCAAGAGGTTATGGGGAGGGGTGAGAAAAAAAGAGAAGCTGATACCAAGGGTCCAATAGAAAGTATATGTCTAGAAAACAGTGATGGAAACATATGTACAAATGTGCTTGATGTTATGAGTTGTAAGAGTCCCACAATAAAATTATCTCATAATGAAAAAGGCATAATAAGACAGAATAACTCACAAAAATGTATTAGTAAAAATAGCATAAATATATAATTTTTTGATTAATAAAAGAATGTGACTCATAAATGAAAAGGCAGTTCAAAGTGTGATATAAAAACTTTTGATGACATTATAATGTCTTAATATGAATTAATAATTAAAAAAATTAAATCCCAAATATTTAGCTATTTTCTAAAATAATTTGGAAGAATATCAAACAGCAAATGAACATATATAAAGAGGGAATTATTCAATTAGTGAAATAGTCATAGTTCAAATACTATAGAGCAATGAAACCATATTTTTTTTCCTAATCTTGTTTTTATGTCCAGAAGAGCAATGTATAAATAAATTACTCTTGTAGCTTTTACTAAATTTTGTACTAGAAACCAGTATATATGTCTTGGAGTAAGTTGGATCTAAGTATAATTTTAGAAGCCATTCCCCACATTATTTTATATCTTTTAATAAATTAGTGTTCAGATATTGTAATTATTAATAAAATCCAATTATTGGTGCCATTGATTGTAATTTGAATATTATCATGTCCCAGCATTGTCTTTTGACAAAAATAAATACAAAGTTTCAATTAAAAGAACAAACCAAAGCAATCAATATCATGACCATAAGTTGACTCTGGCTCACAGTGACTCCCTACTAGATTTCTGAGACTGTAATTCATTACTGGAACACGTAGTCTCATATTTACCCAGCTTAGTGGCTGGTGGGTCCAAACTGCTGATCATCTGCTTTACCTATTCCTACTCTACAGCTTGTTTTTTTTCTTTATATTTAAAATACTCAAGCTGAAGTCTTACCATTTTTGCTTCTAAGGAGATTTCTGTTTGCACTTTTTCTAAGGCTGACTAGATTTTTTTTTTTTGGCTGTCCACAATATATTAAAATCTCTGCTTTTTAACTTTTGAAAAACTTTTCTTGTGGCTTGGGTGAAATTTATAGAAAAAAGTTACTTTTCCATTCAATTTACACACATATGTCTTATGAAATTGATTGCAATTTCTTCATGTAACATCACTCTTCCCACTTCCTACTTGGGTCCACCATTTCCTTTCTTTCCTAAGTCTTGAACTTGGTCAGATGCTAATATTACGGTTCACATCACAGGCACATTTATTGGTTGACTAAATGTTGACCCAAGAATGACGTCAGTTACATGCTTGACGAGTGGCCATAATTGCAGGAGCTCGACCAGTCCAGTAAGTCTAGTCTTTTTAGTAATTTTGAATATTTTCCTCCTTATTTTATCTTCCCACTTTGCCCAAGATCTACCACTGTGATCTTGATCATAGTTATCAAATGATTAAGGAAATTTTGCAGCAGATTTATCGCAATGCAATGTGTTGCTTGAGTTTTTCATAGTTGCTTCCCTGAATATTGATTGCTGATGTAGAATGAATCTTTGATAGCATCAGTATGTCCATAATTTAGCAAGATGTTTTTATTATTCCAATTTTGATGGACATAAAAGTATAGAACATATTAATGATAAAATAATAATATAATAAAATATTTTGAAGCAGTAATAATAAATATATTAAAATTATAAATTTTGAAAGAAAGCAGAAATATTACAGACTACATTGAATTATTCCATTTCTGTAAAGTTGAGAAGAAATAAAAGAAAAAAGTACATTTGTAGGAAAAAATTCCTGCAAAAAACTTTAAGGTAAAGTATTACAGAACATAGATGTGTTATCTACCAACTGAAATGATGCACATGACAGCAGGACAAGGATTTGAAATAAGACAAGTACCTATTGGTTTCAAAGCTCTAGTATACTCTGTTTTTGTTTTTTTGTTTGTTTGTTTTTTAAGTAGAGCGTAAGTTCACAGGTGGTCACTTCTATTCTTCATTCTTCTCATGCCCATATTTAGTCATGTGTGTGTGTGTGTGTGTGTAAAATCTGGTGATAGCGTTGAAAATATATCTACAAGTTTCAATCACATTTTACACTATAGTTAAATTTAGAATGGCTTCAGATATGTGAATGTACTTTATCTAAATGTATCTCAGCCAAAAAATTATACAGGGACTTGTTTGTCCCAATGATTTTGAAAAGATTAGTAGAAATCTGAAGTTACATCCCCTGAAGGCAGAAACAACCTGGTGTATCACAAATAAATAAAACAAAACAAAAATATAGAAATTATACTCTTTTGAACTTAAGTTTGAAAGTCTAAATTTGAGTAAATTTAGTAATTTCAAGACTTATTTGAATACAGGTTTTCAACTTGAATTAAAAATTATTAAAAATACATAGTAAAAAAGCAGTGTTGAATTCTAAACAAGTTACTGAACTGTTTCCTGCTTTTAAAAGCTGAGATCAAGTTTTTAAAACTGACCCATGACACAGGTATAGTTTGAAATATTGATAGACATGAACCTTCTGAGTACCCAAGGTTTTGTTTGAACAACTAAAAGTTAGAAATGAATGTACATGCATACTAAATGCCCTGGGGAAAAGTGGAATTATATAATTTTACTGATAATTAGACAATAAGTAAGCTAGGAAATATCAGATTTTATTTTAATATCAAATAAGTGCTTTTACTTCAGAATATGTATTGATTTCAAAATCCATTTTCTATTTATGAAGTGTGTTTTAGTTAAAGTTACCAGTAGATTTAGGAGAGAACAATAAATCTTGTTTATATACTTGTATGTTGATATAATAAGTACTTTATATAACATACACTAAGCAAAATTACGCTAAACCCATTACTATCAATTGTTGGTTTTCCTTTGTGATGATTTTAGTGTTTTTATTTTGCTCATATTTAGTATTAAGCTTTCAGTTATATTAACTCTTACTCTACATGAGACATTCATTAGAAACACGGACACCGGTACCAGACAATTTGGGCTGCAATCTTAGCTCTGCACGTAACTGACCCTGTGACTGGAAAGGTTACATAACATTTCTATGACTTCATAAATCATTGTTTTTGTGGCTCAAACAAATCATTATAAGTCACTTAATTAAAAAACCTATAATAGGATTTACTAAATATTAGCTCATTGTTATTATAATGAGATAACACTTAAATATTATCCCTATATTTAAAGTTATCTGGACATATGAAATATTAGCTATAAAATTACAATTACTATTATATCTTTTAAAAGTCTATTAAATTTTTCATTAGTAATAACTAGAAGTACTTTATTGAGATAATTTAGTTAAATCATAACACCCTTCAAGCCTTAGACTGATTATAAAAAATATACCGAAATAATTATATTTAGTTTCTTAAATTATATCATATTCATATGAAATGCTCAAATTATTAAAACAATCTACAGGAATAGCATAGTGCAGTTTGTGGTAATATTTGCTTTCAATTAATGCTGTGGCAAAAAAAAGAAAGAAAACACCTTTAAAAAATATAAAAGAAGTCATGTTGTCACCAAAGGTGTAACTTAATACTAGGCATGGTGTTTACAGTTAACTCACATGCATGTGAAAGTCAGCAATGGAAGAAGAAAACAAAAGAAGAAACGATGAATCCAAAGTGTGTATTAGTGGAGAATATTAATTATACGATGGACAACCAAAATAATAAACATGCCTGTCCTATGGTGGATACAGTCAGAGTGTTCCTTAGGAGTGAGGATGGTGAGACTTCAGCACATTCAATTTGCACAAGTAATCTGAAGACATTATTCCCTAGAGAAGCACATTATGCTTAGAGACAAATGAAAAAAAGAGTTACCTTTAATAAAATGGATTGACACAATGGTTGCAACCAAGGCTCAAATATAGCCATGATTGTCAGGATGATGCAAGTCAAGGAAACATTTCATTCTGTCACATATAAAGTCCATATATATTGGAGCTGACTAAACAACATCTAATGGCCACAAACAACTCAAACTCCATGATCCATTTAACGTTTTTTTAAATATTGCTTTTAAATTTTCACCAGTTAAAATGAATGCCCAGAAATAAAAGGGGAAGATGTCACTGATGTAGAATCACCAGCCAAAAGCTACCATTGTGTAACCTGGAGGATAAGTGTGGAGGCCAAATCTGGGAAATCGGACAGGAGACCAAGATACTCGACAACCCAGATTTTTTTTTCCAGACTTCTCTCTCTGATGTTTACCCACAGATTGCTCAGTGGATTTCTCTGCATACCAGTACCTCTTACCACCCTGCCCAAAGATCTTCCTTTCTCCTACGGTAGTAGGTTCAGTGGGGCAGCAACTGCCAAATCCTTCCTCTTCCACATAGTCTTGTGACCTGCCAGAGAATTGAAATGTCCCAAGACAGACTATCCCTCAAGTGTAAGCCACAGCACCATGCCACTACAGACCTCAGGGAGCCCTGGATGCTAGGGCCCCTAACAGTCCTCTGAACAGAACATTCATAACTGTAATCTCTTACTGAAGTCCTGATCCCACCCCTCCTTGCAAGGGTAAAAGTCTCCAGAGAGAAACCCCCAGCTGGCTGAAAAGGGATCTGGCCTCAACAAGACAGGAACACAACTTGAACCCAAAGTGGGCTCTAAGAGTTTATTAGATAGGTTCCTATTTTCTTTTGAGAAGGAAAGCCATGCAACTTTTTTCCAGCAGAGGTACCAGAGTCCAGCATTCCCTGGAATCTCAGTGGCTTCTCCTCCTCTATCTCGGCAACTGGAAGACCCTGGGACTCGCTGTCCTGAGTAGAAGTCCCTCCTCATCCTCTACCTTAGGCCCACACCCTAATAGCCTGTCTCCACCCTGGGACCGCACTCAAGGAGCAGATTGTACTGAGTTGTGCATAAATCCACAATCAAAGGGTCTTCTGTGATACACACCACAGAAGGAATAAACTCTTCCCACAAAATATACAGGGCCAATAAGTGACTCTGGTAAATTTAATATATCCCTCAACTTCCAGAGCCACCATTAAATCAAAACCCTGCTTCTCTACCTCATTAACATACTCTCTTATAAACTACAAAGTAACATTGCATCTCTTATAATCCTTTTCTCCAACTCATTAAAAATTACTATACTTAACAGGAAGGCATCCAATGATTAATATCACCATTTGAAACCTACTCCCAAAAAATTATTTCCTATTCCTCCTGCCCACCCATCTATTACTCCCTCTTTACTATGCAGATAAAAATTTCCAACTACTACCTAATCCTCCTGGAACCCTAAAGAGCCACTCCTCTCCACCCTGCACAACCTACATGCCTACCTTTCACCTACCAACCACTATGCAGTCCAAACATCAGACATCAGCAGTTACCACAAATAAGAAAAACAAAAGTCAACAACTGAAGATTAACCAACCCAAGGGAATACACAGAAGCCCTTGAATTGCCAGATAGAGAATACAAGAAAATGATGCTTAGGGTCCTACAAGAGATTAGGGCTCACTCTTGAAAATAAATGGAAAAAATGAGTTACTAGAAATCTTACACCCAAAGGAAATTCAGGGACTATAGAATGGAGTAGTACAAGTAAAAAACAAAGTACAAGATTTCACTAGTAGAATGGAAGAAATCGAAAAGCAAATAACCGAACTCAATGGCAACCTAGCAGAATTCAGCAAATGTGAGAGATCATCAAACTAAAAAGCAAAAGAATCTGAAGACAGCCTGAGGATGATGTGGGACACCATGAAGCAAAATAATATTTTAATTATTAGTATGCCAGAGCAGGAAGAAACAAATAAATCTACAATTAAATTATTAAGGAAATTCTTGGAAGAAAATGTCCCCAACATCACAAAGGGAGGAGACAGTAACTCTCCAGAAAGCATAGAGAACAGCAAAGAGATTAAGCCGTCCCCCCGCCCCCCCAAAAAAAACACATCATGACATGGAATAGTAAAACTATCCAACTTCACAGAAAAGGAGAGAATCATAAGAGAAGTTAGAGAAAGAAAAAAAGCAGTCACCTATAAAGGTAAGCAGATAAGAGTAAGCTCAGAGCACTCCACAGAAACCATACAAGAAAGATGAAATTGAAACAACATATTCTGAAAGTGGAAAGAAAACAACTGCAATCCAAAAATCCTTTCCAGCAAAGCTTTCCATGATGAAGAAAGATTTGGAGAATTCATAAAAACAAAACCAGCATAACAAAAAAATATTTTCCAGTTATTTATGGGCAAAAAAACAACCATATCATTCAAACATGAGACCATCAGCGAGTTTAACAGAACCCTGGAACCAACACATTGAAATAGTACTCAAAACATTACAGATCTAGTGAAAAAATGAAGGCAAGAATAAACTCCTCACACACACACCACCCGATAAAAAGGGGAAAAATAATCAAGTACAAATAATACGAGATGACAGCAAACAATCTACATTTAGATTTATTTACACTGAATGTGAATGAAGTAAACAGACCAATCAAAAGACAAAGAGTAGTAGACTGGATTAGCTACAAGAGCAATCATTCCATTGCCTTCAAGAGACACATTTCAAACTCAAACAAAAATAAACTGAGGGGCGAACGTTGGTGAAAATTTTACCAAGCTAATGGCAAGCAAAAAGAAAGAAAGAAAGAAAGAAAAAAGCATGGGTGGCAATATTAATCTCTGAAAAAAAGTAGTCTTCCAAGTACATGATATAATGAGAGACAAGAGTGGGCATTAAATAATGCTCAAGAGGGCAATAGATCAAGAGCGCATAGTCATAATAAACATATACATGCCCAATGAAAAACTCTCAAGCTGCATCGACCAAATCTTCAAAGAGATGAAAAGAGAAATCACCAGACAAACAATTATACTAGGTGATTTCATAACACCACTCAAAGAAAGATAGATTAACAAGTAAGAAACTCAGTAAAGAGACAGAAGAACTAAAAAAGCAAAGGAAAAACTTGACTTCCTAGAGGGTTTGTCTTTTTTTCATTCTTTCTATTGTAGATTTCAAACTCCAGTGCACAGAGAAGATCGTTTGAATGCTCTCTATGTGCTTGAATTTTACTAAGCTTGCTTTATGTCCCATGTAGTCTTTTTTATGATATGAGCCGTGTGCATTGGCTCATATTTTGTTTTGGTTTTTTGGCTGTTGTTTGAAGAGCTCCTACTCAAAAATTCTGTTCAATAACTCAAAAAGGAGAGGAAATTAAGAATTTTTAAAAAAAGAATGAGAATCATAATGTAACATTCCCAAACCTATGAAACCCAACAAAGTGGTCATTATATTACAATAAATGCACACATAAAAAAAGAGAAGAGAATTATGCTCAGCACCTTAACCCAGTACCTCCAACAATTAGAAAAGAGTCAACAGCATAATTCTTCCAACAGCAAAATAAATAAAAATTAGAGCAAACATAAATGAATTGAAAAACAGTGGAAACATTCATTAAAGCAAAAGTTCATTCTTTGAAAGGATCAACAAAATCATCAAACCACTAGAAAAGTTAACTAAGGAAAAGAAGGAGCAGATCATAATCTCTAGAATTGTGGATGAAACAAGGAAGTCACAAAAGTTTCTAAAGAAATAAAAAGACTGAAACAAGAATATTAGGAAAGACTATTCCAGCAAATTGAATAATCTGGATGACATGGACAAAGACAGAAAATCATTCTCCCCAAATTAACATATATGGACATTAAGAACTTGAAAAGACCCATAAGAAAACAAGAAGTAGATAAAGTCATCAAGAAACTCCCAACTTAAAAAGCCCTGGACCAGATGGCTTGACTGGAGAATTCTACCAAGTATTCAGGAAATATCCTATATAAACTCTTCCAGAAAATATCAAGGGACAGCAAGCTCCTAAGTTCACTCTGTAAAGCAAGCATAATCCTTATACACAAACTGAGCAAGACCCCACAAGGATAGTGCACCATCGGTCTCTCTCATGAATGAATACGCAAAAAGGCTCAACAAAATCTTGGCCGATAGAATCCAACAGCATATCAAAAAAATAATACATCATGATCAAGTGGGGTCATACCAAGGTTGTGGGGATGGTTCAACGTTAGAAAAGTAACTAACATAATCCACCACATAAACAAGAAAAAGGATAAGAACCATATAATCAGATCAATTCATGCTGAAAAAAAAGCACTTGACAATATCCAACACCCAATCTAATGAAAACTCTCAGAAAATGGCATTAGAAGGAAAAATCCTCAACACAGCAAAAGCCACATCTTAAAAACCAATAGTCAATATTACACCCTATGAAGAAAAGCTGAAAAAAGCTCTACTGAATAAGGGAACCTGACAAATATGTCCTTTATCCCCACTTTTATTCAACATTGTGCTGGAAGTCCTACAGAATACAATAAGACTAAGGTAAGAAATCAAAGGAGTACAATTGAGTAAAGAAGTGAAACTTTGACTATTTGCAGATGATATGATTTTATATACTTTATATACTTGTGTATAAGGCGAACTTTTCAGGACAAAAATGTGCTGAAAAACTGGGGCTTGGCCTATAATACAGGTCAGTGGTACCCCAGCGAGATGGTATCATCTCGCTGGGGTCCCCCACCCCCGAGGTAACAGACAAGTGCCTGTTATCTCACAGGTGATGGCCATTTCTCTGCTGTTCATTCAAAGACCCACTGACACAGCAGGGCTTTGAAAGTTTATTTACTCACATCTAAACAATCAGGGCCATCCTATGATGTGGGCAGCTCCACTTCTCAGAAGCACCCATAGTGATGTACTTACGCCGGCAGCTGAACTGGTAAGGATGTGTCTGTGGCTGCTCTCCTCTCTCCTCTCTGGTCTTTGTGTTAATTCACATCCTGCATCGTGTGCCCGCATGGAATCAACCCCTTCCTCCTGTCTAACAAGTTGCCGGGGTGGGGGTGGGAGCTGGGGGGAATTACCATGAAAGTTCTTTTTCAAAGTCTTTTTTTTTATCCTATTGGAAATGGATATTTTTGAACCAAAACAAAAATGCCAGTCTTATGAGGCTGGTTTCAAAATGAAGTTTGTGTAAAGAGCAGAAGAGAGCAATAACAGTATTGCAAGTAGGGAACTCTGTGTTGACGAAAAGCAAATGAGGGAGTGGTGGAAAATGAAGACTGACTTGGAACAGATTCCAAAAGCTATAAAAGCTCATCGTAGTTGGACGTCTTTTTATGAGGTTCTATAGAGTGAATTGCATAAATGAGTTATGGAGTGTCATCAAAATGGTTACTGCATAACACGCATAGGAATCCGCATACATGCTCTACAAATGGCTAAGGATGACAAATATAAAGCACTAGGAATTGAAAAATTTGCTGCATCAGCATGATGGTGTACCCGCTTCATGAATAGGTTTGGCCTACTATGTTTGCGACAAAGAACAAAGATTTCCCAGCAATTCCCACAAGACCTTGAAGAAAAAATATGTCATTCCAGTCATTTATTATAAAACAAAGAAGGATTATGACATGGCAGATATTGGAATATGGATAAAACTGCCATGACTTTTGATCTTCCAAGCAACAAAACTGTGGCAAGTTTAGGAGAAAAACACATTTTTCTCAAAACCACAGGAAGTGAAAAAAAGAAACACTTTACAGTTGTTCTATCATGTTTGGCTAATGTAACTAAGCTGTGTCCTGTCATTATTTTTAAAAGAAAGACCTTGCCTAAAAGGATCAATTTCCCACTAAAAATTACTGTTCGTGTGCATGTTAAAGCCTGGATGGATGAAGACGGCACAAAAAGTTGGCTGGAAGAAATTTGGAACTGACGACTAGGAGCAACCTTAAAGAAAAAGCCATTGTTACTTGTTTGGGATATGTTCAGAGCCACCTATCAGATGACATAAAAAAATTGGCAAAATCTAGTAAAGTTACTTTAGCCATTATTCCAGGTGGGCTTACATCTGTAGTGCATCCTCTGGATGTATATTTGAATAAGCCTTTTAAAGACCGTGTGCGAAGGATGTGGCATTAATAGATGTCATCTGGTCAAGTCCGACCAACAAAAGGAGGAAATCTTATGAAGCCTGACATAGAGTTAATAGCAAAGTGGGTTCAAGATGCATGGGAAGACATTCCAGAAGACATGGTGCAACGTGCCTTCCAGAAATGTAGTATTAGTAATGCTATGGGTGGCAGTGAAGACTGTCCTTTATATGAAAATGACAGCAGTGATGGTGATGACGGCAATCTCAGTGAGGACAATGTCTATGATGACCTCACACAAGCTGAGGCTCTGCATTGGGATACGGATGATGATGAGGAATCCAGTTTTGAAGGATTTTAACTCTTTATATTTTAGCTTGGTTGCTGATTGAGCTCAGGGAATAGTACTCTTAAGGTATCATTGTTGATACCTTATTGTGTTTGTTACACCTATTTTCCACTTACTGTGCTGGTTTACTAATGTTAAATGACTTGTCCTTTTATTTATGTTTTTCATTTAAAATAAATATTTACAAGCATTACCCATCTGATGTCTCAATTTTTAGTAATTTTAGTTTCATTTGTTTTTATTATTGAAATTCACCAATAACTTCTACATTTTCCACCCTCGGCTTATACTCAAGTCAATCAGTTTTTCTGGTTTCCCAGGTAATAAGTAGGTGCCTCAGCTTATACTCGGGTAGGCTTATATTTGAATATATATGGTATTTAAAATGCTGAGGAGTATAAAATAGGATTTTCAGAATGAATAAAGGAGTTTAGTAGAGTAGAAGGATATAAGATTAATAAGCAGAAATCTATTGGATTCCTATATACCAGAGATGGGAATACCAAAAATGATATCAAGGAAACAAGACCATTCACAATAGCCATGCAAAAGCTGAAATACCTAGGAATAAACCTAACTTTACCCCCCCAAAAAAGACCTGTAAAAAGAAAACTACAGAACAGTATTACACGAATCCAGAAGGGATCGACACAAATGAAAGATATCTTTATTTGTGGATCAGAAGGCTCAATATTGCATCAATACTACCTAAAGCAATCTACAAATTCAGTGTAATCCCAATCCGAATTCCAGCATCATTCCTAAAAAAAAAAGAAAGAAAGGGAAAAGAAAAATCTGATTACAAACTTCATATGGAATGGGAAGAAGCCCAGGAAAGTCAAAGAACTTCTCAAGAAGAAGAATAAAGTAGGTGGTCTTGTGCAACCTGACAATAAAACTTACTATACAGCCACAGCTGTCAAACAACCTGCTACTAGTATAATGATAGATACACAGACCAATCGATCAGCACAGAACACCCAGAAATAAAAACATCTGAATACAGACAATCAGTTTTGACAAAGGTCCCCAACGCATCAAATTAGAAACAGATGCTCTCTTCAATCCATGGTGCTGAGAAAACTGGATATCCACCTGCAGAAGAATGAAACAAGACCCATATCTCACCCTTCAAAACACATTCAAGGTGGATCAAAGACCTAAATGTAAAACCCAAAGCAACCAGGATCATCAATGAGAAATCTGGGACAAATCTATGTGCCCTCGTGCAGGGAATACATAGGCTATCAGAGAGCAGTGGAAGAAAAACCAGATGAGTGAGACCTATTAAAATAAAACACTTGTGTATCTCAAAAGATTTCAAGAAATGTGAAAATAAATCCACAGACTAGAAAAATATATTTAGTAATGACATAACAGAGCAAACACTAATTACTAAAATCTACTGAATTTTGTGTTTACTGCAAGAAAAGAGCTCAGTGAGAAGGCAGGCTAAGGACTTGAACAGACAAGTCATGAAGGAAGACACTCAATGGCCAATAAGCACATGAGGAAATGCCCCCATTCACTAGGAATCTGGGAAATGCAAGTGAAAACAACCATGAAATACTATCTAACACTCATAACTGTAAATCAATTTTAACAACTGAGAAAAACAAATGCTGAAGAGGGTGTGGTGAATTGCCCTTCTTATCCACTGCTGGTGAGCTGGTAAACACATATAGGCACTGTGGAAGGTGATATGGTGAAACCAAAAACAGATGACAATTGAAATACCATATGATCCAGCTATACCATTAGTGGGCATATACCTAAAGGAAATTAGAAACATATCAAAAACAAACATTTTTGTTCATTGCAGCACAGTTCACAATGCAAGAAGCTGGAAGCAGCTTAAATTCCCAACAGTAGGAGAGTGGATAAATAACTGGTACATATACATAATGGAATACTAAGTATCCCTAAAAACAGTGATGAAACCATGAAACCCCTCAAGATGCCGAGGGACCTGGGAGACATTATGATGCGTGCAATTAGTCAATCACGAAAAGAAAACATTGTATGGGTCCACTGCTGTAGTCACAAGTAGCAGAATGGGCACACGCTCAGGTTTGTAGGTCATCCAGTCTGCTGGAGGGGGGGGGGGGGGCAGGCAGTACATTAGGGAGCAAGACATGAGCCAATGAAGCATACACCTTTAGCTAAATGTTTTGAATGTGACTTGGCCAGAGGGTGCGTCATGTCAGCTGGAACCAAATGGTCAAGAGACGGGAATGGCATGTTGTCTCTTGAGTGGCTGCCATGTAAATGTATGATGAGGTCCCCCTGGACAGGTAGGCATCCTTATCAGAGGGATGAGTGATACTGATGGAGGAAAAGCAATGCAGGAGAAAGGGGAGGGAGAAAACACATCTGGAGGAATGCAAATGCATGTCTGTTGATAGGAAAAGAGGGAGGATCAACCTCCAGTTGCATAGATGACAAAGTGTTTTGGAGGATGTTGGGGGCATCTTTGGTGGTATGTACTGAATGGGCCCCCTTGACTCAGGTTTCTGGGTGCATCCTGTGCATCCAGGCTGGTTGCATGGTACACTGGGACACTGACTCCTGGATCTTCAAGACACAGAGCATGCTCCAGAGACTGCATCTGTGAGATCCCATGTGGAAACTCCATTGGGTGAACTGTACTCTCCCTCAGATATATTTGTGACCTGAGGACTCAAGTCATAAAATAGATGCTGTCTGAGGAAGTGGAAGACAGTTGTTCCAAGATTGTTGAACTATTGGCAGATGGACAAACAGTCTTGCTACATTAATGCTCTACATGCTTCATTAAAGTATGCATTACTCTGACAAACCTGTGACTAACGCTTTGTTATATTTCGTTTGTGCTTGTTCACATGAGGATCTTATGTCACTGGGTCACCCTCTTGAAGTTGTGTTATATGTTTTTCTGTGTTTCCACAAATGATACCCAGGAATGATGAGCCTATTGGGACAGTGAGTCGAACAAGGGTTTGGGGTCAGGTGCACAAGGGTGGTGGTGGGGTAAAAGGGATACAATGTGAAGGAGTCCTGGATGAAAAAGTATGTTTCAAAACTGATTGTGGACGCAATTTTAAAATTATGCTTGGCATGATTGAAATATGGAATTATTTGATGTGTATTAATTCCCAACTATTAATAAATTTAAAAAACAAACAAACATAGATCCAGGAATGGGTTCTGGCCAAATTAAATCCTAGTTCCCACTTAAGAGCAATTCACTTTTACATCATGGCCATGTTTGAAACCCACCCTCACATAGGGAAGAGAGAAAATATGGGTGCCATACCAAAGTGTAGTGAAGAAATCAGATGGTACCTGGCTATCACATAAAAAATGCCTGGATTATTAAATGCTTGTCTCGCCAAGCAGCCCTCCAAGTGAGATGTCAACTAAGTCTGTATGGAAGAAGTGCACCGTCATCAGTCATCAAAGGATTATCAATCATATCACCTGAGGTTAAAAGAGATATTAGTATAAGAAGCTCAATGGTAAGAATCTGGTTTGCAGAAGGCTCTGGATGGCACTGGGAGCCCATGATTCATTTATGGGAACTGCAAAGAAAATAAGTCTCCATATACTCCCCTGCTCACAACTGAGGGATGGGAGGAAAATGGTTATTAAACAGTGTTCATTGGAGAGGTGAGTATAGAGATCAAAGGCATAAATCTGACTTGAACAGTTAAAACTTTGTCAGTTTATCTCCCCCCACCTCTCATGCATGCTGTGCCTGATCTGGTTTTCAGCATTTTCTATATTTTTGCTTTGATTTTACTTGTTCATAGTGTCTCTCAGAGGTATTATGTATTGGGGGTCACCCTCTTGAAGATGTGTTGTGTATTTTTCAGCATATGAAACCAAGAATTGAAGAACCTATAGGCACAGCAAGTAGAATAAGGGTTATTTTGGAGGGTGTGGTACGGTAGTGATGGGGGATGGAGGAGTTAAAGGGAGACAGTGTCAAGGAGACCCAGGAGAAAAAGAATGCTTAGAAACTGATTATGGTAGCAATTGTACAATTCTACTTGACATGATTGAACTATGGAATGATATCATATATGTATTAACTCCAAATAATAATGTTTAAAACTGGAAAAAAATGAATGCCTAAATAATTTGTAATGGACTAGACACCAGCACATGACATAATCAGTGGAGATTTCTCTTAAGCTTGGTTAGAGAGCACGCATCTTGTGGCCTACCTGAAAGAAAAATTTATTTTAAGTAGGCCCAGGGACTTGGCAGAAATGAGCATCACTCAGTGCTCTTTAGCAATGCATCCAGTTATTGCAATGTTTCATTCAGCTCAAAGAATCAAACCAATAGGTAAGGGTTGTGAGAACACAAAGTTTGCTCAGACAAATAAGTGACATGAATCTAATTTTTAAAAATTGTGCTTGGAAGGGAAAAAATGAATTACATAAGTTATGCAAAGACCTGCCAGGCAGCCCTCAAAGTTTTACTTCGCTTTTGGAGCCTGTCAAGCTGAAAGCCCTGGAGTGGAACATTCCAGAAATCACGGGAGCCTGGCCAGACCCTCCTCTCAGCCCTGCGTGTCCTCCCAGTCCTCAAGGAAACAGGAATGTAGGAGGAAACTAGAGCAGTTCTCAATCCACTACTCTTCTCTCTCTCTCTCTCTCTCTCTCTCTCTCTCTCTCTCTCTCTCTCTCTCTCTCTCTCTCTCTTGCAGGGGCATATACAAAGAGATACTATGACACACACGCACACACAAACATATCCACTAACTCTCACCCCTTCTCAGTTCCAACTCCTCTGCATACAGTACTTATGAAACAGAGATTAAATTCACAAAATCGCTGCTGACAGCAAATGAGCAGGCCTCTGAGGCAGGATAAATTCAAATAACCCTCAGCCAAAATATTGAAATACCTTTCTATATGTACCTTTTCTTCACTAATCACTCCTCTTATGATATTAAATAATCAATGGTAATATTTCCTTGCTACCATCAACTATATTGATTTCCACAATACCATCAATGATATTGAAATACTTCCATATTTTAAAATGTTTTCATAATGTCTGCAATGTCAAAATTTTGCTTAAATATAATTTTCTTCTGAGTTTTTAAAATTTAATTCTCCCCTCTATGTTTTTGAGAATTATTTTACCTTGGATAATATGTATGTGTAACACTGATTATTATTTATTTTATTTAAATGATTTATTTTAAAATATTTCTAATTTAAGAAGGAGCTGATGAAAGGTTGCAATTTTATCCAGAGTAAAGGATGTATTATTCAATTTTTAAATAATCCATCAGTATACATTTTTGGAAATAAATACTCTCATATAGGAACTCTATTCTTATATCTATGAATTGATGGTATTTTATGGTAGAACAAGAATTTGCTTCCATTAATACTGTGTTCCTGTGTAAGACCTTAAAATGCCTACATAATATGATTTCCCAAGTAAAAGTCATAATGAAAATATGTCCCATACATCTTTCCACTTTTTTCTTTTTAAAATAAATACCTTAATGTATTCCAAAGAGAATCCCACTTTGGGGGATTTCCACGGTATGGAGTGAAAAGGCAGTGTTGTTGAAGAGGACCATCTCTTCAATGTCACATCAGCCGCCTTTTGAAAGTCTCTAAAGAAAATAGCCAGCAGACACTGGAAGAATAAATTGGAACCGAGACTGTTTACATAGAATACCTATGCAAAACTTTAAGCTGCTGAATAGACAGCACTTTTCGGGAAATAGGATTCTTGAGGCTGGTTCCTGAAGCTCATAATTTCAGTTTTAAGCCTCATTCTACTCTTCACTTCGCCCTGGACATTTTAAAGCGAAGTTAGTTATGTACGTATGCACATCTGTGGAGCTGTGCATGTGCGCGTGACTCCCACACAAATGGTGTACATTAAAACACTGTCACACTTACTGTTTAGCAACTTGCCTGACCAGCAAAAGTAAAGCAAACCTGAGCTGCAGCTCTCAGGCAAGGGTCTTGTTTACTTTGTTTCTTTTCCCCTTTACAGATGCAAACCAACTCTGTGTCTGTTTAAATATGTGTTTGTGTGTGTAAAAAGTTAAAGGAGGTAAAAGAAGCAACATGTAGTTAATCATTTGTTTGTCCCCAGTTGCTCTAGACAAAGGAAAAACATAAATAATATGTCACTTGATAAAAAAAATCTACTCTGCCAAGAAAAGTTAGGAAAATGTCATGTATACACATGAACGGTTTATTTTTTAACTTTCTCTAAACATGTGAAAATGGCTAAGTGTCCTAACTCTAGGCCCTGGGGACTCTGCTCACTCCCTTTTGTAATAAAAACATGAAAAACCATGGGCTATGGTCACATGTCACTCCAAAAATGACACATTTTATTTTTCCCTCCAGTTATCCAAACTCTTTTGTTAACATAACAGCATAAAGCTAAATCATTGAAAATGTTTCATGAAAATTGTCTGCATAATCTGATTTTATATTTAGAAGCCAAAAGGCATTATTCAGCTTCATCATGTAATAATTAAAATTCATAATAATAATTTAAAAAGCAAATCCATTGTCATTGAGTCAGTTCTAATGCACAGAGATCCTAGATGGTAGAGGAGAATTGATAGCTTAAGCTTTCTGGAACTCTCTACATTTGCTCCTGTAGAGTTGACGGTGGATTTTCATCGCCAACCTCAAAGTTAGTAGCTCAATGTTAAAGCCACAGCACTTGAACCACAGTGTGAAACCCACAGCACCACCAAGGCCACTTCAAAATTCGTAATCGCTAACTTATGTAATAAATAAGTCTTGGGATCGCTGGTGGCATAGTGGGTTGGTTACATGTTGGACTGCTAACTGCCGGGTCAGCAGTTTGAAGCCAGCAGCCACTTCACAAGAGCAAGATGAGGCTTTCTACTTCTGTAAAATGCTAGTCTTAGAAGCTCACGGGGCCTGTTCTACCCTGTCCTATACGGACAGTATAGGATAGCAATGACCTAATAGAGTGAGTTTGATTTTTTGTTATGTTTTGTTTTATTTCATTTTGTTTTGTTTAAAGGGACCCCTAAAATTAACATGTTTTCATTGTTTTCTGTAAACAAATGAAAGAGTGTTGTTGGAATCCTGGAATTCAATAAACTGATGTGATGAAGAAAATGTTCCATCCTTCCTAATGGTGTTTTTAGCTCTTTCTACTAATATTTATCATTTGTGACAAGATACATCTGAGAGTTGCAATGGGTCGACAGAACTAATGAAATGCTGAGGGTTGTGGATATAAAACAACATATTGCATTATAGGAGACTCTTACGAGATTAAAAAGCAGAAACGTCACCTTGAGCCCTAAGATACAGCTGGTCCACACCCTGGAATTGTGCATCACCTCCCACGTGAAAGCAGGCCACTCCATGGGAGAGAACACAAAGGCACTAGCAACTTTGAAATATGATATTGGCAAAGAATATTAGATATACTATGAACTGCTAGTGATACAGACGGTCTCAAAGAAATTTATTAACACAGGGTCTGCAGCAAAGAACTCAAACAAAACAAGTGTGAGAATAGTAAAAGGCCTCTCTGTAGAAGGGGTTGCTTTGTGTAGGAACTGACTCGACAGCACTGAGCACACAGACTGACAGAAGAGCAAACCAAGTTGTGTTGGATGTAGGTGCCCTAGAACTGAGGATGGCAAGATACTGCCTGTGTCCTTCAGACGTGTTATCAGGGGAGATAACAGGTCTCTGTGAAAGCTATCACTCATGGTAAAAAAGATGGTTAGTGACAAAGAGCAAAGCCACAACCTCATTGACACAGAGACTGCAGCATGGATTTAAACTAGTTCAGATGACACAGACCCTGGTAATGATTTTGTTCTGTTGCACACAGCGCCACAATAAGTTGGAATCAAGTTGACAGCAACAAACAATATGAAGAATAGGAAAAGATGTTCTTGTAACTCAACTGTGACATTGCATGTGGAGGAGAACTTGAAAACCACCATTTGTTGTAATAGAAGCAATCGTCCTCTGACCCAACACGGAGGAACTCATCGCGTAAACTTTGTAAATAACACATTTGTACATTTCCTTAATATTTTTGAGAAATGTTTAATGAATTGAAATCATATAACTCAATCATGTGGAGTAACATTAGCCAATGAAAAGAAGACAAAAATTGAATGTAGACCCGTTAATTCCGATAAGTGATATGTTTGCAAATAGTTACTTTACGGTTAATTAATTTCTTTGAATCATGGGATTTAAGGGATTCAATACGTATGAACTGGACAAACATGTAAGTCTGTAAAATATTAACAGCTGTGTTACACTAAAAATGACAATTTTAAGCAATGTTTTAGGCTTCATTAATCTGTTTCATTTTCTATGAAGGCTGGCTTAATAAGTAGTTTAAACTTGATTGCATTCTGGAAATTCAGATTATACTGTTCAAGATACAATCTCTTTGTTCCAATGGGCAATTTACTGACCTTTGAAAAGATGAACTTTAAGGGAGATGAAAGTAAGACTATTTATCAAATTAAGGGTTTACAGTTAAAGTTTTCTTCTCACAAACCATTTCCTATTTCAGTTGTGAGTTGCTTTTATTTTAAACTTAATGTGGTGCTTTCTCCTCTCATAACTTGGGTTATGTAAATAGCTATCATGAAAATTGAATGAACACAGTCTTTTGAAAATTAGTGTGAAACCCATACTCATTTATTTACCCCATCACTTATAAAATATTTTTCTGTTAAAAACATATTTTATGTAACAATGATGGTTATATAAGAGTGATGGTTTATTCAACTGACATTTAAAAAGAAAACTTAATATTTCCTGAACCAAACAGTTTACATTATTTATTCCATAAACCTCTATAACCTACATGTTACTATTATTCTCATGTTGGTAGTGGGAAGTCTGGGACTTAGGAGGCCTTAAACTTGGCAAGGCCCCACAGCTAGCAAAAATCAAACCAGAATTCTATATCGGGAAGACAGATTCCAGAGGCCAAGCTTTTAAAGTACTATGCAGTACTGAGAAAAATATTTTCATAACAGATCCAAGTGTGCTTTATTAAGATATATTTATGTGTATTTATATACATATATTCTGTACACATATCTACACGTGTGCACATTTTATGTGTGCTTATACATTGTTGTTGTTGTTGTTGTTGTTAGGGGTCATTGTCGTAGTGCTGACCCATAGCGGCCCTATGCACAACAGAAGGAAACACTGTCTGGTCTTGTGCCATCCTCACAATTGTTCTTATGTCTGAGTCCGTTGTTGCAACCACCATGTCCATCCATCCCAGCGAGGGTCTTCCTCTCCTTAGTTGCCCCTCTGCTTTACCAAGCTTGATTTCCTTGTCCAGATATTCGTCTCTCTAACACATATGGGATAAAGTCTCACTATCTTTGCTTCTAAAGAGCATTTCTTGCACTTCCTCCAAGACAGATTTTTTTATTCATTTGGCAGTCCAAAGAACTTTTAATATTCCTCACCAGCACCACAATTGATTCTTCTTCACTCTTCCTTATACAATGTATATGTGAACACGTATCAGCACATATTTAAAAAAACATACTTAGAAACACAAATGCATATGCACATTAACACATCTAGGGCAAAGAATAAATGACTACATACCAAATATTAATTCTTTTGTTACCTTGATAAATGGATTCTAGGTAAGCACTTGATTGTTTGTGCTTTTCTATACATTTTCAGTTTTCTCTCATATTTACTCTGTGTAATAAAAATGATTAAGAAGCTCTGCCAAATTGAAATCATTACTAATCTATCCTTGGAATACTAAAAAGTGTAGATAAATATAGGATACACACTCTCATGATGACATTGGCATATTATTACAATAATAGTTAAAGGAAGAAGTTGCTTTTGTCTTTGTTTTTTCCTTTTGCCCAAGTAAGTCTAACTTAAATGACCTTTGTGGAGCTATGAGAGTTATTTTAAGAATATTCTGATATAAAAGTATCTTCCTCATTTGTCAATCATGCACTTAAATGAATATGATTTGACTACAACCACTACTACTATTTGATACAATTTTCAATTGGCACTTCTGAATAGTACCGAGTTTGTCTTGAGGCTTAAGTAAGATTAATTATTTTTCTGACTTCCTGGCAGAGTAAACATTTACTAAATATTAACAAAGTGTAACTATACGGAGCACTGAGGTGTGAAAGTTTAACCACTCAACTGCTAATTCAAAGGCTAGCAGAATGAACTTACCTAACTGTATCGCCCCCCTCCCAGCCAAAGGACTAGTGATCTGCTTCCATAGTGATTACAGCCAAGAAAATTTCCTGAAGAATTCTACTCTGTCACATGGATTTGTACTGAGATAGAGTACATGGAATTGTACAAAACTGACAAGATGGCTCTAAGAAAAACAAAACCAAATATAGCTACATACAACTGAGTAGTATACAAATCATGGTTTATTCTTAAAGCTAGGTATTATAGAACTTTTTATTATCAATTATGTTTTAAATTTCAATAGAAGTGCTGTTCTTTTATTTCTACTAAACCAATTTAGTCTCCCCTCTCTACTCCTTCTATGGATCCCTCATTCGTGGCCATCAATAGATCCAACTCACAGCGATCCCATAGGATAGAGAAGAACTGCTCCAGTGGGATTCTGAGACTGCTGAGGTCGCTGGAAATCCAAGACAGTCCTACAAGACTGATAAATGAATCTTTCTGAATAGTCTAGTCAGAATGGGGGGAGGAAATACATGTTTCAGAGAAGACTATTATATTTCTGTTGGTGGGTAAACATGGAGAAGCAAACTCCCATTAAGAAAAAGCACCTAGCAATACTTCTACAGAACTCAAGGGAAGAATATGCCAATACTATATTCCTACCTGGACAATCCAGTCCTTGATGACCTAGGCCATGTGCTATATCTGAGGGGGTACCCAAAGGAAAACCAGATTTTCCCCCAAAGCTATGTATTTAATTTTTTTTTTTTTTACAAAAAAAACTTTATCACCTTCAAAGTATTCTCCATTACACTTAATACATATGTTACATCTGCAGTTCCATTTTGGAAACATTTTTCAAACTCATCTGTGTTTTTCACTGACAGCAGCTTCCTCATTTTTTTCACCTCTTCTATGTCTTCAAACAGATGACATAGCTGTCCTTTCAGGTTCTTCTTAATTTATGGAAACACAAAGAAGTCACGTGGAGCAAAGTCAGGTGAGTAAAGTGTGGGGGGGGGAAATAGAAATATGCTGTTTTGGGCCCCAAACTGGCACACTGAGAAGCCTGAGTGAGCAAGTACGTTGCCATGGTGGCACAAATCGGTTCCCCATCTCCCACAAATCAGGCCTTTTCTTTTGCACACTGTTATGCAATCTTTGTAGAACCTCTAAATAGAAATCTTGATTAATGATCTGACCTGGTGGAACTAACTACAAATGCACTATCTCTCTCACATAAAGATAGATAATGAGATAGATGATAGATAGATAGATAGATAGATAGATAGATAGGCATCATCTTGATCTTTGATTTCACTTGAAGAGCTTTTGGGGGGCAAGGTGACGATGCTCTCATCCACTGGTTTGATTGATGTTTGCTTTTGGGTTGCCAGAATAGTATTATGTCTCTTCACCAGTAATAATCTTAGGGCGGTGGGGAGTCTGGGTCACTTCAGAGCTGTTCTTTCAAAACACGGAGTGTTTCCAGTCAACACCCTTTGTCCTGGTCAGTCAGAACCCAACACACAAATTTCTCAGCAACCCTTCTCATTGCCAAATCCTCCATTAACACTTGCTGAGCACTACACCAAGATTGTACGGATAACTTCCCCATCTTTTCAATGGTCTGTCTGTGGTCTTTGAGCAAAGTACACTAATTTTGTCAACATTTTCTCCATTCAGGAAATTGGCAGATGTCCAGAACAAGGTTTGTCATCAACTGACATTTCACCTTTTTTGAAATGAGAAAACCCTCTTCACTTGAATTTTCCCCGGTAGTGCTATCCTTGTAAGTTGCGTTCAACATCACAAAAGTTTCTGTGGCATTATTCCTGAGGAAGAAACAAAATTTCACAGACACAGGCTGTTCTCTTAAATTGGCCCTCACAAAACACGAGGTGAGCAAGACTGCTTTTACCTAAAAATTCACCGTGACTAGAGAGAACTTTCCCAGGCGATGTCACTGGGTGCACTCAATCAGAGTGGGTTGCTTTGTACTCTCCTAGTGGAGGTGGAAATGAGTACTGCTTTAGATTTTTGTTTCTTGTCTTTCTGTATTTTTTCCTGTGCTTATCTGTAGACAAAATCAAGACAGGGTTGAGCTATGGAGGCAGTGACTGTATTGATGGTCTCTTGAGGGATATGGTGGGCAAGGTTTAGGAAAGATGGGGGCGCTGATGACAATGGGTACAAGAAGGAAGTAATGTTCTCAGGTTGATTGTGGAGGTGCTGGTATAAGTCTTATTAATATGATTGAACTATCTTTGTTTGAAATATATCACCTCAAAATTGTTGGGTTTTTTTTAAAGAAAATAAATGTACACTGATACAGATAAGAGCTCACTACACACAGATTCCAGGTCAGATAAACTCCTCAGAAACAGAAATGTGAGTAGCAATACCAGGAAGGAGAAGGAAGGAGGGAGCAGGAGGGGAGGAAGGGAGAAGCAATCACAATGATTGATACATAACCACACACACCCCTCTTGAGGGGGATGAACAACAGAAATATGGGTGAAGAGAGACAGGTTGGTGTAAGATATGAAAATAATAATTTATAATTTAGCAATGGGTCAAGTGGGTAGGAAGGGAGAGGGAGGGATAAAAGGAGCTGATATCAAGGACTCAAATAAAAAATAAATGTTTTTAGAAAATGATGATGGCAACATATCTACAAATACAGCTGATACAATTGACATATGAAATGTTATGAGTCCCCAATAAAATGATTTAATAATGTATTTTTAAAATTTTATAAAGAAATGAAAAGGCCTCATCTTTCTCCCAAGGAGAAAATACTGCTTTCCAACTGCTGTCCTCTATGTTAGTAACCCAACTTGTAGCCCCACCACCCGGGTCTGTCTCTATGAGTCCCTGGGACAGACTATGGTTAAGGAAACCAAGTGCTAAACAAATGGATGAAAGTTGATGTCTTCCCAGAAATGCCTTTGGAGAAAATCTGACAATGTACTTTTAAAAAGACAGTTATTAAAAATCATCTGAAGCAATTATATTCGAACACATATTGATTGAAAAATAGCTTAACAACTGGTTCAGTAATGTCAATTAAGCTCCCTATAAATCACATAGGCTCACATCCCAATGGTTGTTGGCTTGTATATTACTAACCTCTTCTTTTGAGTTAGAAAACCCAACTCAACTGTTTGTCCTGGGCCTTCTGGCAATAGTAATAACGGATACTGTGGTTTCAACCTAAGCAGATGAAATATAATTATGAAAAAGAAGTTATCATTCCAATGACAGCAATTAATTATAAAAACTAGACAAGGATGAGTGACTAGAATATGGCTGTCAGGTTTTTGCTTGGGCAGGATGAGTGTGAAGAAAATGAAGTCTAGGGTTCTCCACTCAGAAGCCTTGTCCTTAAGTTCTTGATTTACTTTTAAAAATATCTATGTTTTCCATGAACATGAATATCAGCTTCATGGTGAAAATAATATACTTCAAGTATTTTTCATGTGAATGAACACCGTTGTATAATATTAAAGTTTGTACTATATAGTATGTTATCTATCTATAAGCAAATTTCAAAATATGTGTGTAATCAGTTCTAGGAAGCCTATTTTGGCAGGCATTACTCTTATAAAAGAACTGATTTTTTATTGTATCACAATAACAAATATTAACATCTCATATAACAAAAATCAATAGTATATCACATTAAAAATAGGTAGAATATTTTTATGAAATGAAAATGATACAATAAAAATAAAATATAGTTTACCAAAAGTAAGACATTGATTACTGACTAATAAATTTTTTCATGTAATGTTCTCTTCTAAAGATGTTATAAATTCTATATGTTAATAAATACAGAAAAATAATTTCTATATCCTACTTATAATTACAAATATGATAATTACTTAGAGAAACCATCTATGAAAAGAATATTTGTGAGTGTGCACACAAGGTAGCTTTTGTGATACATTTAATCAAACATAACAATCAGATTTTTTAAAACATTTTATTAGGGGCTCATACAACTCTTATCACAATCCATACATATACATACATCAACTGTATAAAGCACATCTGTACATTCTCTGCCCTAATCATTTTCAAAGCATTTGCTCTCCACTTAAGCCCTTTGCATCAGGTCCTCTTTTGTTTTCCCCTCCCTCCTTGCTCCCCCCTCCCTCATGAGCCCTTGGTAATTTATAGATTATTATTTTGTCATATCTTGCCCTATCCGGAGTCTCCCTTCACTCCCTTCTCTGTTGTCCATCCCCCAGGGAGGAGGTCACATGTAGATGCTTGTAATAAGTTCCCCTTTCCAAACCACTCACCCTCTACTCTCCCAGTATCACCCCTCCCCACTGGTTCTGAAGGTATCATCAACCCTGGATTCCCTGTGCCTCCAGCTCCTATCTGCACCAGTGTACAACCTCTGCTCTATCTAGACTTGCAAGGTAGAATTCGGATCATGGTAGTTGGGGGGGAGAAAGCTTCCAGGATCTGGGGAAAAACTGTATTCTTCATCGGTACTACATCGCACCCTGACTGACTCATCTCCTCCCCTAGATCCCTCTGTGAGGGGTCTCCAGTGGCCGACAAATGGGCTTTGGTTCTCCACTCTGCACTTCCCCCTTCATTCACTATGATAAGATTTTGTTTTTATGATGATGCCTTATCCCTGATCCCTTCGGGACCACATGATCACACAGGCTGGTGTGTTCTTCCATGTGGGCTTTGTTGCTTCTGAGCAAGATGGCCGCTTGTTCACCTTCAAGCCTTTAAGACCCCAGATACTATCTCTTTTGATAGCCGGTCATCATCAGCTTTCTTCGCCACATTTGCTTATGCACCTGTTTGTCCTCAGTGATCGTATCATGGAGGTATGGAGCCAATGATATGATTTTTTGTTCTTTGATGCCTGATAACTGATCCCTTCGGGACCACGTGATCACATTGCTGGTGTGTTCTTCCATGTGGGTTTTGTTGCTTCTGAGCTAGATGGCCGCTTGTTTATCTTCAAGCCTTTAAGACCCCAGACACTATCTCTTTTGATATCGGGGCACCATCAGCTTTCTTCATCACATTTACTTGTTCACCTACTTTGGCTTCAGCAATTGTGTCAGGAGGGTGAGCGTCATAGAATGCCAATTTAATAGAAGAAAGTATTCATGCATTGAGGGAGTGCTTGAGTAGAGGCCCAAGGTCCTTCTGCCACCTTAATATTAAACCTATAAATATAGACACATAGATGTATTTCCCCATCCTCATATATATATTTGCATGTACATGTCTTTGTCTAGACCTCTATAAATTCCCTTTGCCTCCTAGCTCTTTCCTCTATTTCCCTTGACTTTCTTCCTGCCCCACTAGCATGCTCCGTAATCACCTGGGCTACAGCTATACCTCTTCTCTAGGCAACCTTACCCTTGATCATTCCTGACCAGGCCTGCCACTGCCCTCTCATCACCAATTTGGATCCCATGCTCTTCCCTTGTCCCTGGGTTTGTTAACACCACTTCCTTACCCCCCCACCTCCCCCTAACAATCAGATTTTTAAAAGATATATTCATTACACATAAGTTTAATATATTTTAGTTCATTTTAAGGAAAATTAACTTAAATCATACAGATTTTAAATACTTTAAAACCAGCCTAAGCATTTAAACATATTTAGATAATACCATCATCTACATAATTACTTTTCTTTCATTAGTGAATCTTTAAATGGCAAAACTATTCTGTTTATTATCATAATATATGTATGGTATAATTTGTTGCCAGATCAAATTCCTAAGCATGCCAATTCAGAATTATTCTCCAGGTTTTCAATCCTTCATATTTGATAGTATTTTCTAATTAAAATAGTGATCACATTTCTGAGTAATCCTCAAATTATTAGTAATTCTAAAAATTATTAGTGTCCAGAGTTATTCGTGTTCAATTTTTCTTCCTCCTTAAGCCTTGTTTTCCTAAATTAAATTATTCCAGAGTTCAAATTATTTAAGTGCAATATTAAGGAAAAATGAGCATAGCCTTTTTTGCTAATTCATCTGATCATTCTCATTTAAAATAAACTGGGGAGTGTAGACATGTGTTTGAAGACATCACTCCGAAGTTGGCTACATGCAAGAACTATTATGAGTAGTGAAATGGACATATAATGTCATTCCTATTTTGTTTCAGATGCATATTGTAGAATTAGAAAACAATTAATTTGATTAAAGATATGAGGGGACGTGGGGTAGACTAAGAAGAGAAAATAATGATCACAATAAAAGTGCACACCAATGCCGATGCTACAAGAAGCACTATAAAGGAATGGACTGTGGCACCTCTGGTAGATTGCATTCTCACCAGAAACCTAAGGGTCCTTCGTATGGAGCATGTGTGCTCAGAGATGCCAAAGGGTGCATTAAGATAGCTTGGCTCTAATTGAGGTCTCTGTGAATGTCACCACATTTATCATTTTGTTTAGGCACTATGCTACTTACAATCATAGCAAAGAATGTGTCTTCCTTCTGTTTGAGCTTGCATTCAAAAGATTCTCAAAAGTGCTTCCTAAGTGTTGGGTTACTCAGTTGTAATCAACATATATGGATATTTTATCTCTCTCACAAAAGTTAAATGCATTTAAGGCAATCTATGAATTATGAAAATAGAAAGTCACTGTTTCTAATATTATCATTAAAAAGTTGAGTAAAAAGGCAAGACAGAATGAACTTTTTCTTTGATTTATATGAAAATCAGCTGCCTTTTTAATATAATTTAATATTATATTAGAAACATAATAACGTTAACAAATGAATATTTGTTATTAGGACTAAATGAGACAAAATGCTAAAACATTAGTGAGTTTATTGGAAATTTAACCACATCCTATATGGTATCCCAGTTTCAACACTTCTTGTTGTGTTTCTAGATAACTGCGTTAGAAAAAGTAAACAATTTCCCCTGTGTGTTTCAATCATTCCAAAGGTCCTAATTACTTATTAACTCTGATTTATGAGACTTAATGTAAATTGTATCTGCTTGCTGAACTTTACGTTGGTAATAAGGCCATGTCTGTGGTTTACTTGGCATATATAAATCATAGGCAAATAATGACAAACTCCTAACTATTCACTATTTCCTAAATTTTAGAAATAAAATTAAATGTTCACTGACTTATCAACTACCTTAAAATTGTCAAAGCAAATTTTCAAGCAGTTTACACATTTTCCAGGGCAGACCCTTCACTCAAAAGATAAATATTAGGATGTGTGCTAGCCTGATCTGCTTTCCAAAATTTTCTGTATGTTTGGGGGTGCATTGTTTTGTTTGGCTGTTGATTGTTTGTGTTAGAGTTTATCTCAGAGGTTCTGTGTCATTGGGGATCACCTTCATGAAATCGTGTTCTATGTTTTTCCATTTTTCCATATATGAAACCTAGGATCGATGAATCTATAGGATTGATGACCCTATAGAGACAGTAGTAGAGAAAAGGTTTCATGGGGAGAGGGCTGCAGTGGTCGTGTGGAGTGGAGGGGAGACAATGTCAAGGATCCATGTAGAAAAAGAATGCTTGGAAACTGACTATGGCAGCGATTGTATTGTACTGTGGTATGATATGATGTAAGTATGAAATGCCAATTAATGAAAAGTGAATATCACAAAGGGTTAAGACAATTTGAGGTGTTTGGGAGGCAAGTCGAACAAAATTTACAACAATCTGATCAAAATTATTTGTTTGATTGTAATTGAAAAACATCGTTATCTTTCAGTTTTTCATACTTTGGAGGCTTCTGAGCTACTTTGATGCAGGAAGACATGCCAGCAGTACTTCAAATAGCAGCAGAGTCAATATGCAGAACCAGTTTCCATGGAGTTTGCAGGTTAAGATAGACTAAAGAGAAAGATCTGATGACCTACTTCCAAAAATGAACGTGAAATGAGATTAAAATTAACAAATGCAGAATTGCTATAGAGACTAAATGGGGGAGAACTCTTAACTATTAGTCAGTTTATAGAAAATTTAGCCACATTATATGGTACCCCAATTTCAACATCTTCTTGTAATTCTAGATAACTACATTAAGAAGTATTTTCAATTTCCACTGGGTATTTAAGGAATTCCAAAGGTAATTAAAATTTAAAACAACCAATATGTATCACGCTTACATAGTAACTCTTATTAAGAAGACTCAATGTAATTTTCATCTGCTTGTTGAACTTCGTCTTGTTCCCCTTTACAAGACAAACAAATATTGCCTTATATGGTGCTGATTAATTGGGTAATAGGTAGAAAACCTTATGCAGTGGTCACTACAATTTACTCAAATGGAACAGTGACCCTGAAAATGGTGCAGGACCAAATAATATTTTGTTTTATTACATATAAGTCCCCACTGAATTAGAGTCAACTCATAGGAACAAACAGCTACGTGGTGTATTTAAGAAATGATTAATGGGATGCAGTCTATAAAAGCTCTAGAATTAAAAAACTGAAAAGAACCCTGAGGAGATATGTAAACATTGTCACGTCACCCTTTGGCAAGTGGCAAGCTAAGCCATATTGGACTGACACAACCTGAATTGAAGAATGAAGGCATAGTTAAGAAAGCCATGCACCGCTTCATGAACTCAGAATTGTTGACTATTATTAGGAGGACCTCACTCATGCACTTCAGTTTCCTTCGTTTTATAAGGAGTTTAGTCTGTCTAGGCTGAGATATATCCCTCCATGGAAAATTCAACTTTGTCTTAATTAATCCACTATGATACTCACTAAGCAGACTGTAAATCTACCCATGTGTGAGAAAACTTTCCTCTCAAAGAGGATAATCTCATCATCATTATTAAGAACAAGATCTTTTATTGTGTGCTTTGTCAGATAAAATACAGAACATCAGATAAATCTGAACTTCAGGTTCCAAAATGACGCTATTAAATGCAGGCTCCTTCCATGCAGCATTTCTGACAGTATGCAACAGTTGGGGCACATTCTCAAAACTAATTTGGTGTCGATATGAAACTAATTTGGTGTCGATATGAAATTTGTTGTCAATATGAATTTGAATGCTACACTTGATCTTAGCCAAAAGGCCGAGAAGCGATGAATTTGAATGCAAGTAGGTATCCTGCAATTTTATTTGCTGAATAAGGCTAGGCATTTCAATCTAGCCATCGGGTCTTACTTCCACATTAACAAACTTTGGAACATTGAATATTACTGTATTCTGATAAAACAAGTTGCATCGTGTGGTTTTGCAACAGATTCATTGTAAGCATATTTTACAAATGTTATGCTTTTTAATGTTAATGTAAAATAATTTTGAAAGTCTGAGGTTTTCCATATATTCAAATTATCTTGATGTGTACTAGAAGTGGAAATAGAAAAAAATCTCACACTGTGCGGGGACATGCAAACCATATATAAAACATAATCTCAAAATCAGACCAAGAACTGAAGAAGTGTGTGGAAACTCCATGTGTGTGAGAGAAGTGAGTTGGGGCTGGAATTCAATTAAAACAGTGTGTCATATAATTCATTCAACATACTCAAAAAACAGTGATGAATTTTATGCTCAAAATGTTAGAACATTCTTGATTGTAGTTAGCTGCAAGGAAATTCATTGATGAGCAGTTTTTCTGACCCATTTCATGAGATATTTTTTAAAGAAAGTGTACAGCTAGAAAATGATTATTCACACACTATGTGGATTTTTATTCACATAAATTGACTGAGTTTATTACACATAAAGGTGGCTCAAAGGGTCATTTAAACTTCTAGTCTGCCAGCGCTTCATTATATAATTTAGACTTCCCTTTTTCATAAAGGTGTTTTCTTTTGTCTTGTTTTGAACTGTATCTTCAGAGTTCTTTAGTTCATTATATTGTAATTCCATTTCCTATATTCTTCAAGTACAATGTAAATAGTACTCTGTATTCTATATGTATACTTTTGCTATATGACACATTGTGATTTTGGTTTTGCCAACAATAGACAATATTTTTCATTTTTCCAGAAGAGAAGATAGTAAAGAGAAAAGACAACAACAACAAAATTGAAATTGTTGCCTTCTCTAATTTGTTCTATTTTAATTATGGATACAGTGCAAACTGATTACTCTCTGGAATGCATTCATCTAGCAGGATATTGTGCTGGGTGAGTCTTGATTGCCTCCTCCCTCGAACATGCTGTGCATGTGTGCTGCTGGTCGCATTGCATGATGAAGTTTTCAAGTTTACATTTGGTTTAAACTATGAAGCATGCAGGCCTAATTTCAATAAAATTGATTTTAAGTAACAATAGTGAAGGAAAATGCCATCAATTGGTTTAGGTATATTATGTCCAGTCAAAGGGTTTTAAAACTCCAAACAAGCCAAATTAATGGCCAATCCCATCACCACCGGGCATCTCTGGTGGTGCAAGGGATTCATGCTGCTCAGCTGCTAACCAAACATTTACAAGGTTAACTGTCCAAACCTGCTTGATATGAATTGTTTTTCTTAATGACTTCTGAAAAGTAAGCCCTTAACAATCCTATGGAGGACAGACCTATGCTGACACACATGGGGAGCTATTGGATTGACTCAAAAGCAACTGGGAAGTGGGAGCCTCTGGTGGGGCTAATCTGCTGCCAAGGTCATCTCTTTGTGAAACACACCTTCCTCTTAGGCTGAAACAATACTTTCCATGATACATGTTCTATTATGCAATATTAATATAGACACATCTATTTGATCCTTCCATAAATACTTATAAAATTACTTACATTTCTAAATGTTAAATGAATTCACGGTGACTGCAAAAATGGGATCAAACATAACAGCGATTGCGAAGGCAGCACAGAACCTGCCGTGTTTCATTCTGAACTGACTTGATGGTACCTAACAACAGAACAAGCTAAGAGCTCTCATGGATCTCACTTTTGGGAAAGTGTGTGTGTAAGCCAAGAGTTATTGCTACACAACCATAGAAACCTTTATTAGACAAAAAAATGTGAAATTGTGAAACTATTCCTCCCAACATATCGTCCACCTATGCCAACATACTTCTGAAGGTGGTGTTTCTATCTCTTTTACTCTTTCATGAAAAATATTGTCCTCTTCCATTTACACCAGTCAAAACAGCATGCTCTGAGGCAACCTTGAGGAACACAAAACATGTCTTTTAAATGTCCTTTGATTTGAGTTTCAAAACGATGTCTGAAGGGACAAGATCAGGACTGTAAGAGGAGAGAGGTAATTCTTCCCAATTTAATTATCAGGGCAGTCCTTGCAACTCTGGAAGGATGAGCATATACAATATCGTGATACGAGACAATTCCCCAATGGAAATTTCCTGAAAATTTCTTAGCTGAACAGTTTTAAATTTTCTTAAATCTTCTTCATTAAAAGCTTCTTTCATTATTATGTGTCCTTCCAGAAAATCTGTAAAGAATCACTTTTATGGGATTCCCCAGAAGGACGGTAGCAAAAACAAGGTCAAACAAATGGAAGATTAACAATTTCCTATTGCAAAAGGAGTAGGTATAGATCAAGATCCGAGGTGAAATCGGGAAGTTTCTAAAAACCAATGAGAATGAAAATATGACATACCAAACCCTGTGGGATATAGCAAAGGTATTTATCAGAGGAAGGCGAATAGCAATAAATGCACACATTAAAAAAGAAGTGAGACTCGTGGAAGATATGCTGGCACAAAACTTACACTAATTAGATCAGAGGCAACAGAACAACCCTACTAATAGCAAGAGGATAGATGTAATAAAAATCAGAATGGTGATACAGGAGAGGGAAAACAAGAAAACTATGGGGAAAATTAGTGCTGTTTTAAGTTGGTTCTTTGAAAGAATTAACACAATTGATAGACCTCTGGCAAACCTAACCATAGAACAGCAGGAACAAATGACATTCGCAAGGATGAGGATGAAACAAGGGACGTTATAATGGATCCTAACAAAATCAAAAGGATAATTACACAGTACCATGAAGGTCTATACTGTAACATATTCAACAATTTGGAAGACATGGACACATATTTCTAAACACAATGCCTCCCTAGACTATCCCAGATAGATGTCAAGAATATCAACAGATTCATAGCAAAAGAAGAAATAGACAAGGTAATCAAGGGATTACCAACAAAAAAATTCCCCAGGCCAGAGAGCTTCAGAGGAGAATTCTACCAAGCATTCAGGGAATAACTGACACCAATCCTATACAAACTCTTCCAGAACATAGAAAAATATGGAAAACTCCAAATCTCTTTCTATCAAGCTGGTATAACTCTGTTACCTAAAGTGGGCAAAGATGCCATAAAAATAGAGAACTATAGAACAATATCCATAATGAACACTGATGCAAAAATCCTTAACAAAATACTGGCAAAAAGAATACAAAGCATATTAAAAAAATTATCCACCATGACCAAGTGTGATTCATACCAGGGATGCAGGGTTGGTTCAATATAAGAAAGACCATTAGTATTATTCGCCACATTGGCAGGAAAAATTATAAGAACCACATGATAATATCGGCAGATGACCAAAAAAAAGCATTTGACAACATCTAACACACTTTCCTGTTTAAGATACTTAAGTAGATGGGAATAGAAGGAAAATTCCTCATTATTATACAAGACATATATGAAAAAACAATAGCCAACTTGGTAGTTAACGAAGAAAAGACTAAATCAATTCCACTGACAAAGAGGATCAGACAAGGATTCCCCTTGTCCCCACTCCTATTTAATATCATACTGGAGGTCCTATCTAACAACACAAGACAAAGGAAAGATATTAAAGGTATTCAGCTGAGGAAGGAAAATACCAAATTATCATTATTTGAAGATGATGTGATTCTGTATATTGAAGATCCCTTAAACTCCATAAATGGAGTGTAGGAAGCAATAGAGGAATATGACCGAGTGGCAGGATACAAAATCAACAAACAGAGGTCTATTGGACTGCTCTACACATCAGACAAGGTCACAGAAGAGACTACTAAAAAGGTAGTACCCTTTACAATAGCCAAGTACAAATTGAAATAGCTAGGGATATAATTGACTAAAAAAAAAGAAAGAAAGATATGTGAGGAAAATTATAAAACACTAATATAAGAAATCAAGAGTGACCTCAACAAGTGGAAGAATATCCCATGCTCGTGGATTGACAGACTCAATATAGTAAAGATGTCAGTTCTGCCCAAGGCACTATATAAGTTCAATGCTATTCCGATACGAATACCACCATCATTCTTCAAAGAATTGGAAAAAGAGATTACCAATTTCATATGGAGGGAGAAGAAGCCCAGAATTAGCAGAGAACTCCTCAAGAAGTAGGACAAAGTGGGAGGGCTTGCTTTACCTGATTTTAGCACGTAATATAAGGTCACAAGTTAAAACAGTGTGGTACTGGTATGATGACAGATATTCAGACCAATGGAAAAGAGCTGAAGACCCAGAAATAAAAACATCAGCACACAGACAACTGATCTTTGATTAGGGCCCAAAATATATTCAATGAGAAGCAGATGCCATCTTCAATAAATGGTGCTGGAAAAAATGGATATCTACCTGCAGAAAAATTAATCATGCACAAGAATAAATTCAAAGTGGATCACAGACCTTGAGATAACACCCCCCAAAAAATTAGGGCCATTAATGAAGGAATTGGGACAAACCTGAGAACCTAGGAACAGGGAATACATAGGCTATCAGAAATAGGGAAGGATACAAATACAGAGGAGTCACAAATAGACAAGGGGGGGGTATGCTGAAGATAAGACACATATGTACATCAAAAGAATTCACCAAGAGAGTAATAGAGTCAACTGACTGGGAAAACATCTTTAGCAATGACACATCAGACAAAGGCCTTATTACTAAAATCTACAAAACTTTGCAAGCTTACAATAAGAAAAAAATGAATTGGCCACTGAGCAGGAGGGCAAAGAGTCTGAACAGAAGTTTCACAGAGTCTGAAATCTGAATGGCCAATAAACATAGGAGAAAATGTTCCCAATCATTATCCATAAGAGGGGCTGTGGATAGGAACTCTCATCCACTGCTGGTGGACCTGTAGGTATGTAGGTATGTATGTATATACAGCCACTATGGAAACGATTTGGCGATTTCTCAAACAGATGGAAATTGAGCACCATATGACCCAACAATCCCCCTCCTGGGCATATACCCAGAAGAGGCAAGAAACAAACCAAGACCAGACTTCTGTGCTCCAGTGTTCATTGCAGCACAGTTCACAATCGCAAGGTGTTGGAAACAACCCAAATTTCCATCAACAGATGAATGGATTAAAAAACTGTGGTACATACATACAATGGAGTACTATGCATTGCTAAAAACGGTGATGAACACATGAAGCATATTGCCATATGGGAAGAACCGGAGGAAAGTATGCTAAGTAAAGTAAGCTGAGCACAAGAGGACAAGTATAACATGAGTCCTCTGTGATAAGTTTATATATATGAAAGAACAGAAAGGTAAAGGCAAATGGGGCACAGGGGAAAAGTCACTGTATACAAACAGTCCAGGGGTGAGATCCAGGAAGTATGGCAGTGGCCAGACCAAATACAGGGGTACATATGGTAGCCAACTAAAAAGGGGGCAAGGAGGGAGAAAAAGGAAAAGGCAAAAAAAGATGTGTGGTGGGGGAATAGGGCACTGACTCACTCAAGGGGAGGGTATTGTTTGTGTCTCCATAGGGAAAGAGAGACCAACTTTAAAGCCAGTGCCAGACGAAGGCAGCATACCGGCAAGGAGTGGGGAGCCAGTGGAGGGGCCTGAGGGCTCGGCCCCCATACCAGCTACGTGACAACTGCCCCTCCCAAAAAAATTTACTTGAGAGGACAGCACTGAAGCTGCAGCTAGGGGAGAGGGGCATGTCTGATCAGAGCAAATGGGAACAAATGAAGGGAGAGGAAGAGAGAGTGGAGCACATCCTGCCCCACCAGGCCTGGAGGACAATATCCCCACTCTGAACAGCCAATGCACAGAGTGGACCATATGGCTGATTCCATTCCGAGACATGCCATCCCTTGAAGGTCCAGGGCCTTAAAGGGGGACAACACTGGAGACTCAGTGTCAGGATACACTCAGACTGACCCTGTGACACTAAGACTGACCGCTAAAAGTGTGCGGCAGAGTAGCCATTGGAGCAGAGCAGGAGACCCTGAGGGAGTACAAAGGACAGACTCTGGAGCCAAAGCATGTTACCCAATTGTACCTAACTGAAGGACACACCTAGAGATCAAAAATCAGACTTTGATCTATTTACAGGTTTTTCTTTCTGTTTAAAATTTTTTCTTTTAATTATTGTATCTTTCTATGGGTAATTGGATTTCTTTTTTTGGGTTGTCATCACTGTGTTCTCATTCATCGCCTCTCTTGCTATTGCTTGATTTTTGGTGCATATTATTATCTCTACAGATCTATCTAGTTAAGATAGACTGGAGGAGAAAACAACGGGACCAATGTTTGTGGGGGAACATGGGAGAGGGGGAGGCATGGGTAAGGAGGTGGTGCTGAGCAACCCAGGGACAGGGGAGCAACAAGTGACCCAAAATCAGTAGCAAGGAGGGTGTGAGAGACCTGGTAGGGATTCAGCAAGGGCAATGTAACCGAGAGAAATTTCTGAAACCCAAATGAAGGCTGAGCATCATAGTGGAACAAGAGGAAAGTAAAAGGAAATAAAGGAAATAACTATGCGAGAAAGAGGTCTAAAGATTGGAATGTACATATGTAAATATATTTATATAAGAGTGTAGGAAAACAGATCTATGTGCCTATATTTATTGATTTATTATTAAGGCAGCAGAGGGACATTGGGCCTCCACTTAAGCACTTACTTAATGTAAGAACACATTGTTCTATTAAATTGGCATTCCAGGATGCACACCTTCCCAACACGATTGCTGCAGAAAAATGTGTGCATAAGCAAATGTGGTGAAGCTAGCTGATAGTGCTCGGCTATCAAAAGAGATTGCATCTGCTGTCTTAAAGGCACGGTGATAAACAAGCGGCCATCTAGCTGACAAGTATCAAAGCCCACATGGAAGAAGCATACCAGCCTGCCTGACCACAAGGTGTACAAGGGACCAGTTATCAGACATCAAAGAACTAAAAATCATATCATTGGTTGACCACCTTCCTGATACAATCACTGAAGACAAACGTGTGCATAAGCAAATGTGGTGAAAAAAGCTCGGTGCCTGGCTTTTAAAAGATATAGCATCTGGGGTCTTAAAGGCTTGAAGATAAACAAGTGGCCATGTAGTTAAAGAAGCAACAAAGCACACATGGAAGAAACACACCAGCCTGTGTGACCACGAGCTGTCCAAGGGATCAGGTATCAAGCATCAAAGAACAAATAATGATATCATTGTACATGAGGGTGAGTGCAAAGGGGAGACTCAAAGACCATCAGTAGGCAACAGGACACCCCCTTACTGAAGGGTTGTGGGGAGGAGATGAGCCTGTTAGAGTGCAGGGTAGCAACGATGAAACACATAACTTTCCTCTAGTTTTTAAATTCTTCTTACCCCCCACTATCATGATCCAATTCTACCTTATAAATCTGGCTGGACCAGAGGATGTACATTGGTACAGAGAGCAACTGGAAGCACAGGGAATCCAGGACAGATGACTACGTCAGGATCAGTGGTAAGAGTGGCAATGCCTGGAGGGTGGAGGGAATATGAGGGAGAAAGGGGGAATTGATTACAAGAATCTACATAGAGCCTCCTCCCTGGTGCATGGACAACAGAGAAATGGGTGGTGAAAACTTCGGACAGTGTAACATATGACAAAATAATAATAATTTATGAATTATGAAGGGTTCATGAGGGAGGGGCTGTGGGGAGGGAGGGGGAAAATGAGCAGTCAATATTAAGGGCTCAAGTAGAAGGCCAATGTTTTGAGAATGATGATGGCAACAAATATACATGTGTGCTTGACACAATGGATGTATGTATGGATTGTGACAGGAATTGTACGAGCACCCAATAAAATGATTTCAAAAAATTATAACACTAGTAACTTAGTAGAAGCTTTATTAAAGTTTAATTCTGAGATCATCCCTTAAAAATATTGATATAGGTTGACAAAAAATACCACAATATAGTCACTATAACACCAGAAAATTTGGGGGAAAAGCAACAACAACAAAAAGCACACACAAAAGCTGTAAGGAAAACAATACTATATGCTTATAGCATGTACAAAGAAATGCACCTGATTTAAAGCATCACCATAATTTGATAGTAATGATACCTCTAACCAAAGTACATCATAAATCAACATGAGAGTTCAACCATGCAGGTACATTGGTTCATGGAAGATGGGTTTCCAAATAAAAATGTTTCAATTGTTATAGCTAATTTCAATGAAATTTTTGTGAAAAATAATTTTATGCTGAAATGTTGCACAAAATTTCATAGACATTCACTTTGGTGCCACTTCCTGTGACAGTGTAAACCAGTTGGTCTGAAACCCCGGAGCATCCTGTGATGGTACTGGTAGCATAATTAGAACATTTTTCACCACCCAGGAACACGAATAGCTAGAAATTTAGTCTTTTAGTGACCATTAGAAAGAATCCTACTGGAATGCAAGGAAATGTTCTATGTGTGCTTGTTGAAATAACCTGCATATCAACAAATGCTAGATTCCAACAGCTACCAATTTTATTTGTTTTCAATATTTTTATTATAGCAGAAGTCCCAGAGGTATAATGGTTATTCATTGGGCTATAATCTGAAAGATCCACAGTTCAAAACCACCAGCCCCTCCCCTGGAGAAAGACAAGGCTTTCTACTCCCATAAATAGTTACAGACTCATAAACTCACAGGGACAGGTCTACCCTACCTGATAGGTTCATTATGAGTTGACAGTCAGTCCTTGACAGTGAGTTTGGTTTGGTTTTGAGTGTATTATTGCTTTTCTTACATAAATACAAGGATTTAAGTGACTGAACAAGTTAATTATTCCCTCTGGCATTTAGATTTGTTATTTATAAAACTGTACTATTAAAATGCTACCCCTTAAATGTTTTTAAATTGTATTATTCCTATTTGTATTGATCCATGGCATTCCTGAATTAATATAATTGTGAGCACTTTCAGCACTTGGGAATACTAGACAAAAAAATAGACATGTTTCAGAATAAGACAAATAAGGACCAAGTATCAGGGACTGGAACAAAGGATATCATTGCTGATCTCAGGTGGATCTTGGTTCAAAGAAGAAAATATTAAAAATGTTTACTTGTGCTTCATTGATTATGCAGAGGCAGTCAACTGTGTGGATCACAAAAAACTCGGGATACTTTAAGAAGAACGGGAATTCCAGAACACTTCTCTGTGCTCATTTGGAACTTGTGCATGGATCACAAGGCGGTTCTAGGTACATGAACAGAACAAGGGAATACTGCATGCTTTGACATCAGGAAAGGTGGGCATCGGGGTTAGATCCTTTCACTTGTTCATTCTGTATGCTGAGCAGCTCAGCAGAGAAGCTGGATTGTTTGAAAGAGACTGTGGCAGCAGGCGTGGAGAAATAATCATTAACTCCTTGTCGTATGCAGATGGCCCGATCTTGCTTGTGGAAAGGGAAGAGGAATTGAAACACTTGCTGCTGAGGATCAGGATCCGTATGGATTACAACTCAATGTACGGAAGACCAAATTTGTCACAACTGGACCAATAGGCAACACCATGATAAAGGGAGGAAAAGTTGAAGTCCTCAAAAATTTTGTCTTGCTTGCATCCACAACCAATGCTCATGGAAGAAACAGGCAAGAGATCCAAAGAGAGAGTGTATTAGGTAAATCTCCTGCAAAAGTCTGTAGAGTATTTGAGAGCAAGGATGTCATTTTGAGGACTAAGATGCACCTGCCCCAAGCCACGGTATTAACATAAGCATGCGAAAGTTGAATGTTGAATAATAAAGACTGTAGAACAATCCATGCAGTTGATTTGTGGTGCTGGAAAAGAATATCAAAAGTACTATGGACTGCTACGAGGACAGAATGAACTGTATTGGAAGACGGCCAGAGTGCTCCTTAGAGGCAAAAATGACAAGACTTTGATTTACATAGTTTGGACATATTGTGAGGAGAGAGCAGTTCCTTGAAAAGGACATCATGTTTAGTACAGGGGAGGTGTGGCAAAAAAGAGGAAGAGCCTCAGTGAGATGGATCCATACAGTAGCTGCACCAATAGGCTCAGGCAAAGGAACAACTCTGAGGATGGAGCAGGAACATACTGTATTTTGTTCTGCTGTGCATAAATAAGGTCACTCTGGGACAGAGTCAAATCAACATCAGATATGCTAGGTACTGAAACTTTGTGTGGGCTACCAACAGGTAGAAGCATAACTTGTGTATAATCTGATAGCAGTAGGACTCTTCATTTTTTCTGGCACCCCCCCCCCAAATCAGAGACTATAAGTAAACTTACCACATCTTTTATGATAAATGACAGCACATTTTGGACCTAAGCTAATAGGAAGTAGTCCCATATGAGATAAAGTGAGGGTGGAATCCATAAGCATAACCTAATCACACTTGATAGATAATGAATATTTTTGTTGACATAAATAAAAATGTTAAGGGACTTTGGGGATTTAGTGAGTAAATTCTGGGTTCTTAATAAAAAGTCATCAGTTTGAACCTAGTAGCCACCAGACAGGAGAAAGATATAATCATTACAGTCTTGGAAACCCTGTAGTTGCTCTGTTCTATCCTATCTCATCATGTGTAGGCTTCAGTTTGACAGCAATGGGTTAAACCTGTTTTTGGACCCAGAAGCAGAAATCATCTAAATGAAAACCATTGTAATAGCTGGTTCCATATAACAAGTGTAATATGTTCTGGCAGGTTGCCTGTAGTAACAGTGGTTGCCTGATACAGTTACCGTGAATTTTATTAAATGAAAAGTTCTGCCTAACAAATGCTTTCACCAGCTCTGCTTTGTAAGGAGTAGGGCTCTAAAACAAAGACATTGCTGTTCTAGAATTATCATTTTGGCTATTATTGTATCTAAGTGTGATTTAAATTCTTCTTAAAACATAGCAGACTTTTACAAAATATTGAATTGAGGGAGCTGAGGTTTAAAAGGATTAAATTCCAAGGCTCTCATAATGGTAGAGACAACTTCCCCTGGAAAATAAAGGACTGCTTGACACAAAGAATGCTTTTAAAGTGAAATTAAAAGAAGAAAAACTTATGTATTAGAGACGTGAAAGTGTGCATTTTATCAACCTTACATGCATTGAACACAGCGAGTCTATACAGAATGTTCCCTAAACAAATAAACTCACCCCGAAACTATATTCTCAGCTTTAAGGAAGCCATTTTGTTGCAAGTAATAAACTGAGATGTTGTCTGTTTTTACAAACATTTACTAATAATTCAATTACCATAAAATATATAAAGAGCCTGATTTTTCAATAACATAGGATGAGAATCAAGAAGTTCTGCTAATAATGAAGAAGCCCATGGGGACATCAAGGTTTCATAACTGCATAGAAATCGGTGTTTCAGGTTAGTAGGTTGATTGCTCATTTACTAGATAGTCTCGAGACTTTTAATAATTAACCACAGAGGTGATTTATGGAAGGCTCAATGTGACCATTCTGGAGGGCTCTGGCTTGTTTATCACACAGCTCTCAGGGTTGACAAGGTCAGGCAGAATTCCCATGTAAAGAGAGACTAAAACCGTCAGGGCTAAACTCCCCAGGTTCTATTGAAAATGCACTTTCATGAGAAAGTGATAAAAGAGCAGCCTGGGCATTTTATCTTCCCCAGACCCTCCACACCACTCCTTTGAAGGCTTTTATTCCTGGGTTCCATGTCTTCCCCCTTCCATTAACACAATGGCTCAATTTCTCCATAGCTTCTATTAGGTTAAGTGCATTTACCTCAGTGTTCTGAGAGAAACCAAACTCTTACAGGTTGCTAATATACCCAGACTACCCCAAGGCAGGTCACATACAAAGTCATTTAAAAAATTTACTGGGCTCTTCGCTCCACCCACATCCCTTCTCTTCCCACATTGCTCCATGGACTATAGCACTGACTTGGTTGTGTAACAGTGAACATCTGTGACGGAATCCAGGCCAACATAAATAACATTAAGCAGATGATTCTGAGGGGTTATACTAAACAATGGTTTAAACAGGTTCAGATTTCGTTCTAAAGGAAAGCAAATGTTGGTTCTTGTTTTTCACAAAACAAATGTGTGTGTGTGTGTGTGTGTGTGTGTCAGAGAGACAGAGAGAGAGTGCTAAAAAAAAAAAAAACAGACAGATCACATGACAAAGAACCTGGACGTTAATTAACATGGTTTTACAGATGATGCTTTTAAATTAAGCAATGTTTTCTAAAGTGAGAAAAACAGGAATTCTGCCTTCTCCTTCAAAAATAGTCAATATATTTCACCTAAAATCTTTCCATGAATGTAGCAAACTGTGTCTCTGCAGTGTGGAACCTGCTGGAAGGGCTCTGGTCTTCATTGTTAGGAGCATCACTCAGGACTACAATAGTCTTCTGTGCTCTTCAGGCTCCTTGTGTGGTTTAAGACTCACATAATAAAAAATAAAATCTCAAGGGATTTGGATCCTTAATTTGGAGGTTAGGGCCATGGTTTTATGGGCCTTCCGAGTTAATTGATCTAATAACACATGCCCTGCCTCTGTTAGACCTCCTGGTTCATTGTACAGTGCCTGGGCTCTTAAAAAGTTTGCAGTAACCAACGAACACAGAAAAAAATCGGCTCTTGTCCTGGAACAAGAGCGAAAGAAGGACACTGTGTATACGCGTGTATAAGCCGAGATTTTCTGTGCATTTTTAATGCAGTTTTTGTGGTAAAATTAGGTGCCTCGGTTGATATTCAGGTCGGTTTGTACTCGAGAGTGTACGGTAATCAAGAAGAGGAGGACATGAAAGATGTGGTTACCACATTTTTTTGCATATACTGAGATCATATGAAGAATGTGACAATACATATAACATGCAAAGCACCCATAAGAAACTAAAACAAGAGTGTTGTAGTTTGCAAAAAGCCTATGATCAGTGTGCTACTTGGGTAAAATATGGATAACAGTCCCTATGAACAATTGCTTCATTTACAGTGAAACCAGAATACCAGAATGATGCCCAATTAGCTTTATTGAACATTTTGATTGAGGATTCTATAGAAACCTGCTGACTGCAGGGGAAGGGGAGTGCAGACACATATTCACATTTTCATGGACTCCAGACATTGTCAAGTGGTGGAGACTGGAGGAAGCTCTTCAACTATTATTCTGAGATGATCTTTAAACAGTAAACTAAAAATATCACCTGGAATATTTAAAAAACCAAACAGTTTAACTTAGCTGGTAGTGAATGTCTGCCACGAGCATCAGAATCTTTTAATATTTATTTATATGGATTCAAAGAAACAGAAACAACTCAAAAGATGAGCCTGCAAGCTTCAGATCAAAGAGGTTATGTTAATGAAGAGAAACAACTTAGAAATGGAGGGTGAGAACAATTTCACAACACAAAGTATAAATAATATCAATGAACAGTGCAGGAAGAAACAATTGATTAATGTATGTTCACCAATGTTTATTCTCAACAAGACAATATGATAAATAAATAAAGCAAGAATCTGTACAAACACAGGAGCAAAGGGCACCAAGAGTAGGGCTCTTCCATTGCATCACACATTTGAAACAATGATAGCCAAAATTGACGAATCCACGATGGCTTGCGACTATTTAGACTGATACAGTTCATGCTTTCCAGAGGAATCTTGTCCTTCTTTGTAATTTTTTCTCCATTTGTTCTCTTCTCCTCGACCTTTGGCCATCTTCTCTATATATTATTGCTGTCTTGTCTCAGAATTTAACCATTCATCTGGAAGAGTGTAACTGTTAAAGTTTTATAAATCAATAATCACGTCGATTACTATTTTTCAATGGAGCTATTTTATCTCTAGGGGATATTTGGCAATATCTGGTGACATTTTCATTTGTCACAACTGGGGTGTGGTGTAATTCTCTGGTATCAAGCGGTCAGTGGCCAAGAGTGTTATTAAGCATCTTAAAAAAAAAAGAAAAAGAAAGAGCAGCTCGTCACAACCATTATTTATTGAGAGTGCCAATGTTGAGAAACTCACTGAATTAATTTTCTAGGGATGCCATAACAAAATATCATAAAGTGAATGATTTAAACAGAATGAATTTTCTCACTGTTCCAGAGCCTATAAATCTAAATCAATATGTAGGCTGGGCCGTACCCATCAAAGTCTCTGGGGAAAGATCAGTTCTTGATACGCACAGCCTGAGAAAAAAATGGGAATTCCAGAACACATCATTGTACTCACGTGGAATCTGTCCATGGATCATGAAGTAATTCTGTGAAGAGGAACAGGAAATACTGCTTGGTTTAAAATCAGAAGAGATACTTGCCAGGGTTTCATCCTCTCACCATACATACTAACTGCATATGCTGAGCATAAAACCGGAGAAGCTGGCACATATAAAGAATGCGGCATCAGGAGTGGAGGAAGGCTTATTAACAATCTGTGAGATGCAGATGATGCAACTTTATAACTGAAAGTTAACAGGACTTAAAACACTTGCTGATGAAGACAGAGAGATTGCAGCCTTAAATATGGACTACCACTCAAAGAAAAACCAAAATTCACACAACTGGACCAATAGGTAAAATCATAACTGAAGGAAATTTTGAAGCTGTTCAAGATTTCAGGGGAAATGATGCCCAGGTAAGCAGGTCACGTTGGGAGCTCCGAGGTGATCATTGAGCTTGGGGTCTGGAAGACTGAGCGGGGGAGCCCGGTCATAAAATCAAGCCCCACGGCACTCTAGAGCTCTTCTCCAACCCAGGGTGATCCTTCCCACCCCCACCTATACTCACGGCAGAGCTAGCACCTCCCCTTTTTCCTACCAACAGAGATGTAATTGCCTTCTCTGACACAATTGCAACTAAGTCTGCCCCCTCCTCCCATCCTGACTTGAAGTTCCATGGGAGTTTCTTTATCATCTGGTAGGAGTGTCTGCTGGCCTGGGATGACCTTAGAGCAATGTTGTGTGGCAGCAACTGAAAGGTCTTCTCCCTCTCCCCCATATTGAACAACCAGCCCCGGGTGACATGAGATCACCTCTGTCGATATTGTTCTTAAGATGTCCACGTAGAAGGGGTGATATATGTTTCATGGATGCCAGGCAGGCTGTCTTGTTGCTTGGGATATTGAATTAGATGATTACACACCCTAGAAGCAGGGGACTGCATTCATTTATGTGATTTTCTTTATGGTAGTGGGACAATACAATATTTTTCCTTTTGCGATTGACTAACTTCACTGAGTATAATGGCTTCAAGGCCTCTACTTGTTGTGAGGTGTTTCATGGTTTTGTCACTGTTTTTAAGGGATGCATGGTGTGTTACTCTGGGTAGACTAAAGAAACAAACTCATGGAGACACTCAGATGTGTATAAGGAAGAGGTTTATATACAAGAGCAATTGAACATTGAGAAAACATCCCAGTCCAGTCCAGATCAAGTCCATAAGTCCTATATTAGCTCATATGACCAATACCAATCTATAAAGTCCTCTTCAGACTCATGAAACACATGCAATGACGCTGAATGCAGAAGATCACAGGGCAGTGGGTGGCAAGTCTTCGGCTCCAGTGCCATTGGAAACATCTTAGCGCTGGCCGTGGTCTCTGTATCAGGGTGGGTCCATGTGTCTTGTCAGCTGCTCGGTCTACCAGGGTGTGTGCCAAGAGAGTTTTTCCTGCCTCCAAGGAGGAAGTCCTGGATTTCCCAGAATTCTCAGGAGAAGGCCATGCCCACACAGAGGCCTCATTGGCTATAATCTGATTGACAAGCTAGACTCCACCCCTACCCTCTTAATCCTCAAATTGACAAACAATTATATATCTTCCAGACATGGTATCCCATGGTGTGTATGTACCAGAGTTTCTTTATCCATTTTTCTATGGATGCACACTGTTTCCAGCATCTTGATATGGTGAACTGTGCTTCAATTAACATGGGAAAACACATTTTATGTCTCTTTGTTCTAGCTCATTTCTTTGGTGTCTATGATATTTGGGGTTATATGATATTTCTATTGCCAGTTGCTTTACGTATCAACATTTCACATTCCACTATGACTGTATACATTTAAACCCAATAGCAGTGTATAAGAATTCCAATTTTTTATACACCTTCTCCAACATGTGTTGTTCTCTGTGTGTGCTTTTTAAACTGGGTTACTGTTTCAGATGTAAGGTACTATCTCATCATTGTTTTGATTTGCATCTCTGAATGACCAGTTATTGTGAGCATCTTCCGGTGTTTGTTGGCCATTCTGGTGTTGTTCGCAGTGAATTATCTCTGTGTGTCCTTTCTCTACTCTTTGATTGCATAATTTGGCTGTTGCTGTTTTTCTTATTGTGGTGATTTTTTTAGCAAATCAGTAGGCCTTCATTATGAGGCAACTCTGGGTGAAGTCAAACCAGCCAAACTTTTTCCAAATAATTTACCTACCTAACAGCTATGTAAAAATTTGCAACTGTTGAACATGTGATTTGCAGGACATGGGGAACTAATGCATACAACAGCATGGATTAATCTTGCATGGATCATATTGAGTCAAGTCAGAAGACACAAAGCAGAACTCATGAATTTCTCTATTTGATCGTTTAAAATGTAGTACTAGAAATCAGTATGGCATTTACACCGGAACGGTATTGAGTGTGAGGAGCCTCTGGACTGCTAGAAATGCCTAAGAAGTATTTTGATAAGGATAATCTAATGTAGTTATCTATGCATATGTAAAACTAAGCCAATCAGTTAATATTTGTGCACAATAAATTATATAAGTAATATTTTAATTAATAAAAAATTCGGAGGCAATGATGGAAAAGGAGCCTTGATAGCACAGTGGTTACTCATTGGGATGCTAACTGCAAGGTCAGCAGTTCCAAACTACCAGGGCGTCCTCAGGGACACGAGTAGGTTTTCTATTCTTGTGAACAGTCACAGTCTCAGAAGCTCACTGGGACAGTTCTTCCCTGTCCTGTGGGTCACTATGAGTCGACATAGACTTCATGGCAGTAAGTATGTAGAGCATTGTATCTGGAAAGACAATCTGAAACAATAAGTGATTGTTTTGCTTAGAGTTAAATTCATTTCCACAGTTGGAATCAACCTATACATTTATAAACAATAGTTGCAGTAGTGGCCCCTATGGCTATAATATAATTCTATAGAAGTTAATATGATAGTCCAACCTGTAAGTATAAAACTGGAAGAAAGTTTACTTTATTCATATTTTATAGGTAACGCACCAGAAAAAGTTTACACTAGAAAATGGTTTTAGTTAAAATTAATTATAAATATACTTTAATGTGAAATCATTTTTTTGTAAATAGCACTGACTTCTTGACATATATAGACCTATAGTTAAGCTTAATGTAATAAAAAACAAGGACAGATGCCAGGTTTATTTTAGAATTTGGTATGAAAAAAGCCTGTGTTAGGATAAGCTATCTTATTAAATATATTCTTACTGCAAATAGCACTAGTGAGGCAGTGTGCTATCAAGGAATGGGCTTGCTAACTACCAAAATCAATGATTCGAACCCACAAACCACCTCACAGGAGAAAAATGAGACTCTTTGCTGCAGTAAAAATGTGTAGTCTCTATAAAACCTTGGGAAGAATGGGTTACTATTAGCCAGCATCGATTCAACAGCAGTGATAATCTCTTTGCAGATGCTGTGAGGTTTGGCAATGTAGATTGTGGTTCTGTGTGCTATCAAGTAGATTCCCACTCATAGCAGCCCTGGAGGAACTAATAAAGCTGTCCATCAGCTGCGATCTTTACAAGTGGATTACTAGGGTTTTTTCGATATAACTACCAGTGGTTTCAATATTGACCTTGTATTTAGCAGCCAAGTGCTTTATCCAACCACTGACCACCAGATAGATGAAAACTACCTTTGAGTCCATTTCAACTGAGGGGCACGCCATGTAAGGTTTCCGAAACGGCAAACTCTCAGAGGCGAACAAACTCATCTTTCCCCCACTGAGCAGCTAGTCAGTTTTAAACACTGATCTGTGGTTTGCAGTTCAGTTCCGACCTCACAATGCCAACTCAGCACATAGTAAATAAGAAGAAAACATTTGTTTAACTTTTTCGTTTTTATCTATAAATGTATATAGTGCCTCGCATATGCTAGTTCCAATTAAGTCATTCAACTGATTTTCAGCAAAGTCTCCGTATGTGCCAAAGCACGCACTGGCTAACAGGAACACCAATAACTAAAATGGAGATTAAACTTCCGAAAGATCCCTGGTGGTGCTGTGTGCTAAGCATTGAACAATTTATTGAAATTCAGCGGTTCACATCTAAAAGCTTCCCCTCAGGGGGAAGACGAGGCTTCCTGCTCCGGTGAAGATTTAGAAAGTCTTGGAAGCCTACAGATGGTGGTGATGTAGCAGAATCAACTCCACAGCTGTGGGAAATCCTCAAACATGCAAACTGAAAGAGTGACATCAAATTAACATTCAAGTTGTTTCCAAATTGTATATGTACACCATGAAACGTTTAATTTAGTAAAAATAAACTTTATTCAATATTTTAAGTTTTCTCATAAAGACTCCATTGTTCCCTTATTTTGGGCTATATGTACATATGTCTGTGTGAATCACACAACTAATTACTCCACATAAGAAACAAATGGAAGATAATGTTATTTACCAAAGATTTTCTACTGTTAAAAGTTTCTAAAAATCAGTGCCTGATATGTCAGTCTCAAAGTTCTTTCCTGCAGAATGGCTGTAAGCATCGCAAGTGACCCATGCTGTGTGGAGGCCTTTATGGTCCTGATACAAACCAGATACCTCCCCGTCTGCTTTACTTCACACTGATCCACCTCGCCTGAAGTTAGATAACATCTTCTAGAACTATAAACAGGTCATATATTACTTGATAATTATCCTTCCTTACAGACAACAGAAAAGACACCCATTTCACTCACTTCAGAAAGTTAAAATTTTAAAAAGTAAGCAATACTGGTTCAACTAAGAAATAAATTAGAACTTGATTTTGAACATTCCCATAAGACATCTAGGAGAAATTCATATACCATTTACCTATAATTAGCCTTATATATAACACAGTGTATCCAAATCTAAAGGCAGAGACTACATAAAAATTTTAAAAATTGTGTTAGACAGATGTACTGTGGGCAAAGTCAAACTGTATGACAGGCAGGAAGTGCTTCTATTGTGTCTTATTTTGTTTCCTGTGATGACAATGCAATGTCAGGTCTCAATACACAATTTTATGCTAAAAATATAGAGGAAATAATTACACATTAACCACTGTTATGTCAGATACTTGCCCAAAATAGCCTTTTACAAACAGATATGCCTTGAAAGAAAGAAAGAATTCTCTAAAAGCAAAAATTGGACTTCTGCTATCTGCCCGATTAAGGGTCATGTGGAGATAGCCAGAAGGTGCTGCTCTTTATCTTATTCTCCTTAGCAGCTGAGTCTTTCTAATCCAGAAGATGGCTTGAAACTTGGTAACTAAAAGCACGACTGGTGGTCTTTATAGAAGCATACTTACTTCTTTTCTGTTTTAAATGTCTGTGATCCTCATTCTATTCACCACCTTTTGAAGGGACAATAGACCCACAATCATACACACACTGTAAAAGACCCTAAACCAAAATATTTTGAATATGGTCTCCTTAACTGACCATCCAGAGAGGTTGCCAAAAATGACTTTTCAAGTTCTAATCTCCCACCCTTTGGACTTAGGTCATAATATGCTTGTTCTCTTAATGCAGGAAAATAAATTGGGAGAATGTATTAGGGGCTCAGAATCCTCAGAAACCACAGTAACTGATTCATAACCATCTCATGGCTATGGAAGCGTGCTCCAATAGTAGAAGGAATAGGAAGCCATACTCTGTTCTCCATTGCCTCCACAGCTTCAGTTGTACAGCTCTTACATCACGTGTAGAGTCACATTTCTGTAAAAGATTGTTTGCGAAGTTTCATGTGGCATATGCTATCTTAGATTTCCTCCTCTTCTGTCACTTTTACTCAGTTTTCTTTGAAACTATCTGTCTTTCCTCTCATTTAACTCGTGGACTAGACACAAGCCCTCTATCCTTCCCTTTATGATCTCTTGCTTATTATTTTTAACTACGCCTTAATCTTTAATTAAAACATGCATAGACAACCTATCCATGAATATCTTAGGTCTATCAAATAATATAACACCTCAATTTTACCTGCAAAGTTCCAGTATTCTCTAGTCCATCATTGCCCATCTGTGGCAGTTACATAATCTATCAACTTGTGTGAAGGGGTTCAGGCTAGCCTGTCAATCAGATCAAAACCAGTTGTACCTTTGAATGGGCCTAGTTTTTTTCAGAGGATTTTGGGAACTCCTGTCTTCCTCCCTGGAGGTGGGACACACACTTTCTTTATTAAAGCAGGTTAAATGAATCAGGAAAAATTAGAATACATTCTCTTAATGAAAATGTGTCATTGTGCATATGTGTTGCTGTGATGTGGGAAAGTATGGGACCAGTAATTTCAAAACCCAGCAAGGTCACCTACGCATGATGGACAGAATTAAGTGAAGCTTCTGGATGAAGACAGACTAAGAAAAAGACTTGGTGATGTATTTCCAAAATTAACCAAAGAAAAATGTATACATCACACCATATTATTGCTCGATACAGTTTTGGAAGAGGAACCCTCCCCCCAGATTGTAAAACACTCAAAGTAGAGCTCACTTTAATAATGCAGATGGAATAAAGTCTTCAGGATTTTTTGTTGGCTGATTCGGCACAGCTGAAAATTAAAAGTAGCAAACACCCATGAGGAATTAAAAATTAAATATGAAAAATATGAATCTTGAGAAATTGGAAGCCATAAAAACTGGAATGAAATTTTTGAGGATAAATATTTGAAGAGTTAGTGAATTGAGATGCACTGATATAGGCGATGTGTCATCTGGCAGTCAGATGGTCTACTGTCCTGAGAGTGACAAATTGAAGAAGAAACACAATAATTATAAAATCATTATAAAAACACAATCCTTACAAAATCATTATATTCAGATGCCTATTTTGAAACACAGTGGTATCAGTGATACTTTAATAACTACATGAATAGACAGTTGATATGACCATTATTCAAATATATGGATTATCCATAAATGTAAACCATGAAGAAATTGAATATTTTTATGACCTGGTATATTTGAAGTTGAGCAAACATAGAAAGATTATGTATTGATATCTACTTATTAGTTAAATATGAATGGAAAAATTAGATACAAAGAAGAATTAGTAGAGTAGCAAAACTCTCAGTGATTGTACAAAAGACTTCTACAAGACTAATAGATACTTCTCAACAACATCATTCACAACCATACACATGACGCTCACTAAATGGACTCCATTGGAATCAAATCAAGTACAGCTATGGAAAGAAACTTTGGAGAAGCATGATATCATCAATCAAGACTAATGCAAAGCAGTAAATATGCACCTGCCCCATTTGAATTCAATATTTCATTTGATGTGGTGAGCAATAATTTTTTAAAAACCCAAAAAATAGAAGTGTAGGAAGACGTCAAGAACATAATACATGCAGAAAGTTGACAATATTTAAAGGCAGTTTATTCTTAATTCAGCAGAACCGATCCAAACTGATTGCCCCCAAGTCTCCGAGACTGCAATCTTTACAGAAGCAGACTGCCACATTGCTGTTCTATGGCGCTGTGGTGGGTTCCAACTGCTGACCTTGTGGTTAGCAGCTGAATGCTTAATGAATGAACCACTGGAGCGCCTGTTCCTGACTACTGCCTTTCTTTAATTACAGATCATTTCCTTTTCAGTATTTTAAATGTACCTGTGATAATTTCCCTGTACTTCAATCAAATGTGTATCTATTTATTTTAATATTAGTACTAAGAAAAATATTTTTTCCAAACCATTTTATTATGAGCTAATCCAGACATCACACCCTTCCATAGTTCAATCACATCAAGCAGTATTGTACAACTGCTACCAAAATTGGTTTGAAAGCAAATTCTTCCTTCTCAAGCTACTTGATGTCAGCTTCTCTTTACCCTGCCCCCTCCTCCCCAACCATAACCAAGGAATTCTTATTGCAACCATTGTCTCTATAGATCCATCAATTCTGAGTTTCATATAACAAAAAAACATTAAAATGCATAGGAAATATTCAAGACGGTTACTCACAATGACAATACAACACGGATAAACCCATACACACACACAAGGAGAAAATATTAAAAACCATATAAGCCAAATATGTCTCAGGGTAGGGAGGAACCAACTGACAAGATTTTAAGCATTCAGGTCAAATTTATCATTTTAATCTACTATGCCTATCTCTCTAATAATCTGCCGGATAACCAGTTTACTCCCATCCCTCAATTATGGTTAGAAGGAACTCACCGGAAGCTTATTCTCTGTGTAGATCCTGCAAGTGTTTGGGGCTTCCGCTGTCACCCATAGCCGTCCGTAAACCAGAATCGCACAATTTAAGCTCTGATAAGAAAAGTATATTTTAAATTAAGCTACAGCATGTTATCTGCATCACTTAGAGCTTGAACTCTATACTTATTGAAGAGCTCATTAGCCACTGTTTTGCATATGCAAAAAGCCCATACAGATATACCAAATTTTCTCGTGTTCATTTAGACCCCAGTTAATCTTTATGCTTTTCAAGCTGTAAGTAGGTATCTGTAGGTTTCTTTGTGTCACATCATGAGTTGGATATAACTGGAGGTATTTACAGACTCACAGAGCTTCCGGCCAAGGAAGTGGGAAGACAAAGTGGACAGCTGGGAGGTCACAGCCAGGTGGGCGCAGAGTCTCGTAGATTCAAGGTTGCACCATTCCATATTATGCCAAATAGCTTCTGGAAATTCTTCTTACAATCAACAGACAGAATCCCTCAGGAAATTTCACAAGCCCATTGGTTTTATCTCACCTTCTGTCATAAGGTGGCAGCAATTGGTAGGAAACATTCTCTTCTTCCTTATGGGGAAACTTGTTTTAATCCCAGGTCAATGCACTTCATGTGCGGACTCCACCTGCGTGTCAGCTGAGTCTTGCAGCTGCTGTGCTGTGGAGCAGGCTTCTGTGGAGCTTCCACATTAAGAGATAAGTCCTGGAAACCAAGTTCCAATCAAAGCCAGTTCATCGCTATGGCCCAGTCTACCATGAGTCAAGGGAGACTCTCGGAGCAAGCAGCATTTGGACTGTACATGATATACACAGGAGACGGTGTGCCATGTGGAGAAGGCTCACACTCTTCCAGGAAAGAGTCAATGCATGGAACAAGGAAATGCCCATTGTAGAAAAGAGGGTTGTGATAACTGAAGACGTATAAATGACTAACTTACATAAATAACTCCCCTAAAAATGGAAAACTGATTTATAGAAAACCAAGGGATTCAGAGGACAGGGCCCCTAACCCCTAATATGTGGGACCTTCAAAATTTCATGGAAAAAATGAAATTAAAAAACAAAGGAATTTTCCCATGAACTGTTTGAAGTCCCTTTGTAATGGAAAATTACATATATTAAATAAATATCACACTGAAATTTTAAAATTTAAGGGATAATATTTATTCAGTAAATACAAAATTAAGTAAAAGATATCTTTCTGTTAAACACAGTGTAAGTTATTGTACAATTTAGCCTAATTTGATCTTCTAAACCATCTTCAGGGAAGAATGCCTTTGTCCTTGTTTTTGAAATATCTCTGAAAAACTCAGAGAAGTCAAGATATTTGATTAATTCCTCCTAGCTGATAAGGGAGAGACTTAAAATATAAGCTCATGCTCATTTGATTTCAAAATACCGTTGTACACTATTTAAAGGAAAATGGAATGCACAATGCAATTTAGAAACATTCCCATTTAAATGATTGTGATTCATGAAATTAAGAGTTTAAATATTATTTACAAAAATGCTTAGATGTGTAAAATTTTATTCTACGATGATATGAGATGAATCATCTAGCACTGTACAGATTCTCACCTAATAATTCTGTGGTACTGAGAACTCTCTATTTGTCAAAGACTGTGTTAACATGGGTTACTTCAACTGTAAGAGTGAAGGTCTATGTGTGGTTGACATTTTATACATGATAAAAAACCTGTACTTAGGATGCTATAATATATGTGTCATAAATTTATGGATTAAATTGTATTTTCTCAAAACTCTGAAGGCGAAAAGTGCAAAATGAAAGTGTCAGGAGGATTTGCTTCCTCTCAGCTCTGAAGAGAATCTGTCCCTGTCCTTTATCTTAGCCTCTGGTGGCTCCCGGTGCTCCTTGGCTTTTGACTCCAGCTCCTCTTTCATGACTTGCCATGGTGTGTCTTTGAGTGCCATCTCCTATGAAGATACCTGTAACTGGATGTAAATCATATACTAAATTTATAAATGTATCCTTTTATGATTGTTTATTAATTCCATCTGCAAAAGACCTGCCCTAAATAAATCTAGCTTCACGGGAGCTGGTGACTAGGAATTCGGCATCTGTTTCTGTAGGAAAACTTTTTAGCCCTCCGCAGAGGACGTCATACACAGAATAATGGCCCTGCAAACATTCTTTGCAGAATTTCCCAAACTTGGCAACATATTACCTTATATGAGAAAACGGGACTCAGGGTATGATTAAATTAAAGACTTAATGTAATCTCGAAGAGCCAGAGAAGGTAAAAAAGAGGTCGAATGTGCTATTAAACTGATCTTTAAGATGGGGTGAAGGGCAAAAAGTCAAGTCTCCCTCTGTTGGTGTTGGTGTTAGTTGTCATCTGCATACTGCATGTAGTATATCCCCTTGTTCATGGTCTGTCTCCAGGTTTCTCATGAGCACATTGAAGTGTTCTGGAATTCCACGCTCTTAATGATATCCATAGTTTGTTATGATCCACATAGTGAAACAACTTTGCATAATCAATGAGACACAAGTAACCGTTGTTCTCATGTTTTCTGCTTTCAAGCCAACATATGAATGACTTCAGCAGTTATCTCTTGTGTCATGTCTTCTGCTGAATCAGGCATGAGTTTCTGGCAGTTATTGTTTATTGTATTGCTGAAGTTATTTGTGAATTATCTTTAGGACAATTTTACTTGCATTGTGATTTTAAATTATTTCCTTTAATTTAATATTTTTCAATAATTTTCTTGCATTTAGTATTGTTCCAAAATGTCTTCACTCTGTTGTGGTACATACAATTATACAGCTCTTCCAGTTTGTTGTCCAGGTAGCTGACTTCCAAATTTCTTGACGTAGATGAATCGATGCTCCCAGTGCTTCATCACCTATTGAAATATTTCCTTTGATATTCCATCAATTCCTGAAGTCTTTTTTTTTTCTCTCAAACCTCAGTGCATCTTGGACTTCTTCCTTTAGTGTCCTTGGTGTTTGATCAAATGCTCTGTCCTAAAACAATGATGTGAGAACCAGTTATTTTTGGTATAGTGATTTTCTTCTTTCGATATTTCAGTATTCAAGGTAATGCCTCATTTTGAAAACATTCTTATCGGTCTTAATTTTCCATTTTTCAGCTTTCATGGTGACAACATTTTAGAGAAGCTTCCAGACTAAGACAAAATCCAAAAAAATATCTGACAATGTACTTATGAAAAGGAGCTTATGGGAAACTGGTGGACAACAAATGAAATGCCCATTAGAAACTAGAAATGCAAAGGAGAGAAGTCATCCAAAACTCAAAAAATTAATGCAGCTACACTGATATCTTGATTAAGAATTCTAACTTCCGAAATTTTAAAATGATGACTATTTGATTTTGGAAGTCTGATAATAATATTCAAAATGGTAGAAAATTAACATTTACAAGATGTGTCCATTCACTATTGTAAAACAAAGTCTCTCAATCTGCTCAGCTACACTTTCAACATGCACAATAATGGTTAAGAAATAATCAAATAAATATGTGTGAATGATAAACTGCCACCTGCTTCTAAATGCATATAGAAAAGCCATCCCTCAAGTTTTATTAAGCCTAAATTATGGCCAGATGTATCTATTCCTTTCTTGTGGACTCAAGTTTGATCAGTTTCCAAATTTTAATTTCTTTTTTTAAAGCTGGTTTATTTCCAAACCATATGAAAAGTTTAATTTTCCAACTCTGTATGACATATTGCAAAGTAAATCCTTTTGTACTTATACAAAACGATGTAAGTTTACTCCAGTTCTGCCACAACATGGTATCCTCAAGTTATCACAAATTTAAAAACTGGTGTTCTTTAACATTTGCTATAACCATTATTTTAATTTTATTAATGAATTACAGTAGAAATATAAATAAAATATTCAATTCATAATGTCTTTCTCTCTGAATTAAAGTATTTATTTTCAAAGTGCTAATAAAAACATCAGCAAAAAGACATTTCTACAGGTACATTTTTATTAATGATAGTCACCTTATTTTGACATTGAAATATATCAAATTCGAAAGTAAATATTGATTTTCCTGCTATATATTTTAGTATTCTATGTCTAAAGTATATTCTCAGTCTTACAAGAAACAATAATCTCATACATATCCCCAGGTGTCAAGGAGTATAGCGAGGAAAAGAGAAAGGCTACTAGATCTATAACTAGTAACTCACTCAAGCAAACAAATCCCTAAACATACTTTTCATCATACTGCAACCAGAGAGAGTCATACTAAAAACAGTATCCTACATGTGCTACTTTTGTTTTACTCCCCTCTTGTAGGCAGAAGTATCAGGCTAGACTTCATGGAACAATTGTAGCATGAACTGATGTGGAGAAGGTGGGGGGGTCACACTGTGGATATGCAAAAGGAGAAATGGCAGGTAGCATGTGATTTTTCCAATGTAAAGTTGAATAAGGGGAAAGGCATTAGAGATTTGGCCATTGGGTCAGGACTAAATGAAAGATTTTTTAATATTGCACACTAGATTTAGGATTTAATATTTTTATGTTCATTGTTACTTGCCTTTGAGTCAATTCGAACTCAGAGGAACGGTATATACAACAAAATGAAACACTGTCCAGTCCTACACCAGCCTTATCTTTATGTGTGAGTCCATTGTTGCGGCTACCACGTCAATCCATCTTTTTGGGGTCTTTCTCTTTTTACTGACCTTCTATTTTACCAGTATTTTCCAGTGAAATTTCCCTACTAATAATATGTCCAAAGTAGTGAGATGAAGTCTTGCCATCCTCATTTCCAAAGGGCATTTTGTGTGTACTTTCTTCAAGACAGATTTATATATATTTTATAGTAGTTCTTGGTACTTTTAACATTCTTTGAAAATACACTAATTTGTATGCGTTGATTCATCCTTGGTCTTCCTTATTCTTTGTTCATCTTTTACATGCATATGGTGTTATTGACAATACCATGCTTTGGGTCAGCTGTACTGTAGTCTGCTCTCAAAGTGATGCTTCACCCTTTACTTTAAGGAGTCCTGATACAGAAGATTTTCCCAACGCAATGTGTCCTTTGATGATGCTTCCATGAGCATTGGTTGTGAGTCCAGGTAAAATGAACTCTTTGGGGAAATATACTCAGTTAAAATGGCCTTTATAGCCTTATATGATGTATTATAATTCTTGGTTCTTTGTCTATAACTACGATCCTAATTTTTAGGGAGCACTCTGTTAACAGATTAAGGTGGGACTTATCTTTGGTGAGGTAAACTTACTATAGGATGTTACTAAAGTTATGATCCTTTGTTTTCCTGGTGCATATGGTCTGCTAAAAGACAAAAACCACATCACCACCAAAGCCATTCTTTTGTGTATAAGCGACATCACAGACTGAGGAACACAGAGAGAAATCCCAAGACTAGTGAAAGTGAATCACATTCACAGTCTCTGTCCAAAGTGGCAGATGCTAAGACCAGAAGCACCAGACGGCTGTGGCATGGAGTTCATAGCACAGAGCAAATGAGTCAAATTGAGTCTGGGGCAAGGAAACTGTGAGACAGAATAGGAGCAATGTTGATGCTTGGAACTATGCGACAAAACAATGAGCGAGTTTTCTGGCCCACAGAGTCAGAGGCCGAGGGACCATGTGTGAGAGGCTGAGGACTGGAAAGGGAAGTGTTGACTGGCTGAGTAGAGGCATTGTTGTGGACCAGTGATTGTCTCCTCAATGTTTAATAATCCTGGTTTGTAGTCAACAGTCAACACTATTAATAAACCCACTGAATTGTGAGTATTGCCCATGCATTCTGTGTGGTCATTGCAACAGATTGTTCAGTTCAGTGCACAAGTAGTGTGCCATGAGAGGAATGGTTGGTGTTGGAAAGGGAAAGAAAGATGAATGATGGAGGCATGTCTGATCACTGCCTCTTGGCAACAGGGAAGCCTGAGGGCTCATCTGTCTCCCACATGATGTTTTTGAGCTTTGTTAATTGTCTATTTTCTCATCTTATCGTGATGTTGTCTATTATGCAGTTGTGAGGATTTTTATTTTTTTTACATTTCATTATAATCCATATGATAGACTGCAGTCTGACTTTAATAATAAGTGCTTCAGGCCCTCGTGGCTTTCAGTAAACAAAATTATGTCATTGGCATATTGAAGGTACTCTTCCTCCAACCAGGATACGACATTCTTCTTCACATTGTCCAGTTTCTCTAATTATTTGCTTGGCATAAATACAGTGAAAAGACACAATGCTGACACAGAGCTTTCCTGAGTTAAAATCATACAACACCATGTTCTGTTTAAATGACTTTCTCTTGATCTATGTATTATGTTCCACATGAGCACCATTAAGTTTTCTGGGGCCTGCGTTCCTCACACGAGTGTTCATACTTCCTCAGAACCCACACAGTTGAAACAACTTTTTGTGTTAGTTAACACACTTGCAGAAAGTGCAGAGGATCTGAAGCCTTTTTGACGAAGATCAAGGATTACAGCCTTCAGTGTGGGTTACAGCTCAGTGTGACAAAGCCCAAAATCCTCACAACTCTACCAACAGGTAACATGATGATACATGGAGAAAAGTTTGAGGTTGTCAAGGATTTCACCTTTCTTGGATCCATAATCAATGCTCATGTAAGCAGCCAGCCGTCAAGAGACCCAAAGTCAGGTTGCAGTAGATAAAGCTGCGGTATAAGACCACTTTGAGTACTGAAGAGCATGGAGGATGTTTTGAATACTCAGATGTGCCTGACCCAAAGCCATGGTATGTTCAATTCCCACCTCTCCATGTGACAGTTAAAACATTGAAACAAGAAGGCTAAAGAAGAATCGATGCATTTTGATTGTGGTACTTGAGAGAAATACTGAAAGTACCATGTACTTCTAAAAGAGCAAATTAATCTGCCTTGAAAGAGGGATTGAGACTTCATCTTGCATACTTTGGACATGTTGTCGGGGAAAATACAGTCCCTGGAGAAGGACATCGTGTTTGGTAAAGTAGAGGGGCAACTTTAAGAGAGGCAGGCCCTCAACACGAGGGACTAAAACAGTGGTGCAATCGTGGTCTCAGCCACATGAACAATTGGAGGATGGTGCAAGACTGGGCACAAGTATTTTGCTATATTGTACATAGGGTTGCTATGAACCAGAACTGATTCAATGGCACCTAAAACCAACAACAATGGAACAAAAGTGAAATCTTTATATTGATGATGTGTATGACGTCATTATCTTCTTACTCTTGTTTTGGGTTTTTTTTTATTAAATACTTTTATTCGGGGCTCTTACATCTCTTATCACAATCCATACATTCATCCAGTGTGTCGAGCACATTTGCACGTATGCTGCCATCATCATTTTCAAAGTATTTTCTTTCTTCTTGAGTCCTTGATAGTTCTTTTCAAGAGTGTCCGAGGCAGCCCTGCTAGTGTAGTGTTGCATCTTGGGCTGCTAACTGCAAGATCAGTCATTCAAAACCACCAGTCATTCCATGGGAGATGGTGACTATTATAGTCGCAACATGTACAAATACACTTAATCAAGATTGGCCGTTTTAAAATATTAATCTTGTGTTTCTCTAGAAATTTAAAACGATATTTTGAGTTCCCACACACTTGATATGGCAGACAGTGACTATATGTTGTCTGGAACCTTCGTGGTGTGGCAGTTATGTGCTTTGTTGTGAACTGCATGGTCAGCAGTTAAAAATCATCAACAGCTCCGCGGGAGAAAGACTGGGCCTTCTACGCTGGTAAAGAGTTACATTCTCAAAAATGCATGGCGGGGGTCACCATGCATTCACATTAACTCGATGGTAGTGAGTTTGCTTGGGGGCAAGTCGTCAGGTCAGAGTAGATCTGCTCCATAGGTTTTTCAAAGACTGGTTTTGCAGAAACAAACCACAAGGCCTTGTCCTGAAGACCCTCTAGATAGATCGAACCTCTAATCTTAGGTTAGCAGCTGAATGCATTAACTAGTGTCTGGTCCTCAAATATGTGAAAGATATCAATTCTGAAGATATCATATTATAAATGAGTTATAGGATCGATTAGAATTAAGGCTAAAATGTCTCAAGCATTTTCTTTTAAAATAATACCAGAGCTAGTAAATTAAAGATTCTTGCCACCCCCTCTGGATATATTACCCATCTAAAAGATACTCATTTTAAGGCTAACTGAAATTGGACTAGTTCAAAAAAAACAACATCAGTTTCCCCTTTTTGTTGGATTTCAGAGAGAATACATTTCATTATCAGTGATTTCAAAGCCAAGTTTCTTCTCCTCACCCCACCCAGTTGGGCTGCCCTTTCACCTCTGCAACTCTCTTCAAGGCAGGAAATGTCTTTAACAAAGACAGGAACTCTTTAGAAAGCAGACCGATTGGCCCAGCAGCTGAGAAGTTGCAAAATAGCCCCTCATTTGAGTTCATCTCAGGGGCTTGACTTTCCATCATGGACTGTAGAGAAAGTGTGCCCTTACACTGCCTCCTGTCCTGCCTCTCTGCGGAAAGATAAACTGTGCTCTGGAGGCAAAGATGAGATAACGTGACTGCTTATAAACAATAGACTGCAAGGCTGGCTGCACAGCCCTTCAGTAAAAGGGAGCAGGCTCCTTAGGCATGCGATGATAAACATGAAAGACGTTCAGTAAGCAGGGCGGAACACCCGAAGGCTAGAAATAACGCGCTGTGACCTTTTCACCTTAAACACAGGCAGTCTGGGAGACCGGGAAGCAAAGCTCTTGGCAAATGCCCTATGATCATTACTTAGGGTATTTCTAATTTCGGATGTGTTTCTTTTTGTATTTATTTATTTGGCAAGATTCTGAATTCCATAAAGACAGAAGTCAGACAGTCTGCCAGCACGTTTGACTTGATGGATAGTCTGTCTACTGTACAGCACCCCGAACATCAGCATTTTTTTGTGAACTTGGGCAAAAGATAAAAAGATCTAGAGTTCACAGTCATTGTTGCAGTGCTACATGAAAAAGTAGTGCGAGCCGCTAAAGATATAAATAGAAAAGACACTGAAGCCAGAGGGCTGCGTGCGGAATTATCTGAACCGAAGCCTTGAGAATGTTCTGATGGAGCTATCTATAGTATGGAATAAATCCTTTAGAAGCACGTCAAGGTTACGGCAGGGTGCTTAAACAGTTGTTTCTTCCTTATAAAAAAGACATTTTCCTTATCCTCTATCAGTTAAACTCTATGTGAAAAGCACTTATATTTACAGAAGTAGTGTTGTTATCAGTAGCTTCAGCAAGTTAAGTTTTGGTGTTCCCTGGTAGTTTATAATTCTACAAATATAAAACAATTTGGAGGTTCTGGTAGTGCAGTGGTATTTTGACAGGGCTTACATATTTTGGATCTTCTAAGCATTCTGCTTCTTTGGGCAGTATCTATCATGCCTATTCAGAAGATGTTATTGAAAATGTTGACATTTTTGCTAAGGTAATGATAATTTTAACCTGTGATTTTATATATTCAAATATAAACAACGAATATAAAAAGAGAAAAATAAATCGGGACTCCTACATAACATCATATACAGATATGACTTCTAAATCAATTAAAACATAAATGTGAATGGTAAACAGTAAGGCTCATAAGGAAAATTTAAAAGAACGCCTTTGTGGCAGGATCTTCGAAAGTATCCTAAACTAACAAAAAAATCTGAGAACAAATTTTTTAATCATTGTTAACCACATCAAAATAAAGATAGCTATTGAATGAATCAACGGTTAGAAAAAGTTAGTAGACATGTGACAAATATCATTATATATTAGAGATTTCTAAGATAAGATAAAGATTACAGAATACTAATAAACAGAATAAAATTAACATGATCCTCAAAAACAAACAAACCGAAAGTACAAATTTATAAATGTACTGTTTTAACAATAAAAAACTTAAAGAGCTAAAAAGCACATAAACAGCCACTCAAAAGCACTGCTAATAATAGGAATATAAATAAAAATGTGATTTTGCTTTCAACCTCTTAAACAAAGACTATACGCCTGAAAAAATGCTATGTAGTAGTGGGAATTTGTAAGCTTCCCCGTTTCTTCATTGCAAATGCCTTTCTCAACAACATAAACAATGACTGCACATGAACTGGCCAGATGGGTTACACAGGAATCATAGTGACTAAATCTGTGGGAAGAGAAGATAGAAAAGATTGATATCATCAGTCCAACCAAGGACAAAGGATTACCAGGGAATACACCATCAATTGGTCAAGTTGAGGTTGAAGCTGAAGAAAATTAAAAACAAGTCCATGAGAGCCAAAACATGATCTCAAATATATTCCATCTGGGATATAGAGACCCATTGATCTGGATTACAGACCATCTCAAGAAGAGATGTGACACATTGATCACTAACAATTAACAGAACACTCGTGGAACGACATCAAGAACATCGTGCATGAAGGAAGCAACAAGTTATTGAAAAAAGAGTACAGACAGAAACGCCCAGAGCAGATGTCAGAAGAGGCCCTGAAATTTGGTCTTGATTCTGAAGGCGCTAGAAGAAATGGAAGAAATGATGAAGTAAAAGCTGTACAGAAAATGTCAAAGGTCAGCTTGGGAAGATAAAGCATTATAGTGAAAAATGCAAATGCCTGGAATAAGAAACAAAATAGGGAGAGCACACTCAGTAAATCTTAAACTAAAAGAACTAAAACAAGTCAAGCCTCTAGTTCACATATTGAAGTATTCTATGAGCAGAATATTAAAGGATGGCAAGCGGCATCCAAAAAAAGAGAGAAAACATACAGTTACTGCATAAAAAGGAGTTCCTCAAATGTTCACTCACTTCAGCTCCAGCAAATTCTTTTACATTAGCATTCATGTGCTTACTTGTATACGGAATTGCTTCCTCGCTTCATGAACTCCTGCCTAGGATTGTAATGGCATGTTGCTATTAACTGTCATCAAATTGACCCCTGACTTAAGGCAACCTCTTGCTTCCCTAGTTTGCACCATCCATGGTTGCTGCTCAGACTACAGTGATCTATACAATTTAATTGGACGATTTTACAAACACACCTCTAGGCCTTTCTTCTAGTCCATCTTAACCTGGAAGTTTTCAGAGGAACTGTTTAGTAAGCATCACAGAAACAGCCAGCAAGCCACTGACACTGAATTGCACAGGTCAGGAATAGAACCACGACAAATGAACTTGGAGCTGTAACAATTTTTTTTTTAATCACTGCTATCAAGTTGAATCAGACTCATATAAATCCGCTAGGAGAGAGTGGAATTGCCACTAAGGTTTTCTGGGACAGAAACTCTTTATGGAGTAGAAAACTGTCTTTCTTCCTCAGAGGGCTGACCTTGTCCTTAGCAGCCCTGTGTGTAACCGTTATGCCAGCAGGCCTCCTTCTGGGGGGGAGGGGGGCAATAGGTTTACCTTCTCTGAATTCTTCTTGGATTCTCATCCTGGCATGTATCTAGACTGGTGCTTGGAGTTCCCTAGATGTCTTCCGCACTAATTGAATAATTGGGCTATGTTGTTCACCACTGGCTTATGTTATTGTCAATATCCTTTTACTCAACATTATTATCTTCTGTGCCTTTTTTTCTTGGCCTATTTATTACCCGGTTATAACATCTAGATTTTTGTTTTTTATGTTCTAATTTTCCTGTGCCAGCAAAATTTGAATCAATTTTGTTTGCTTTGTGTGTTAATGAACACTAAAGGCAATAACTTGCTTGGTTTTCTTGCCCCTCCAACTTCTGCTTTCACAGAAGGTGTCCTTCATTGAGACCTATCTTTGTCTTTAAAAGGTATTCTTCATCTCATCTTCCACTCAACCTCCCGTAGGACAGTGTTGAAAATGTGGTTTCAGGAACTCTGTTTCAAGCACTTCTGTTGCTCCTACTGCCTTTTCATATCAAGTGGCTTATCAATTCTATTTATTTTGATACTCAATTCTGGAGGGAAATGTCCTAGACTAACAGATAAGATATCAAAACAAAAAGCAGACTTGTGATTGAATAGATTTAGACTGATGGATACCACATTTGTTACTGAGTAGAACTTTGCTCCGTTTGGGTTTTGCTCTATATGATCTGTATGACTCTAGTCTTTATAGACTGGATGGCACGACTCATCAGGCACTTAATACAAGATGAAAAGTTGAAGGTTTAACCCAGGCAGAAGCATCTTCCACCTTTTGTCTCTCCATTTGTCATACTGTAGTGGCTTGTGTGTTTCTGGGATGCTGAACATGATCACTGCTATTTCAAATGCTGGGATGCTGAAAGCTATCCCTGATATTTTAAAAGCAGGGTTACTAAAATGAACAGGTTTCAGTAGAGCTTCCAGACTTAGCACAGACAACAGAGAAGGGCTTGGTGCCCCACTTCGGAGGAAGGAACCAATGAATACCTTATGCATTGCTTCAAATGTTGTTAGATACTGAAGACCTAGTGAATGGAAGTAGAACATTTGGGGAGATAGTGCTGGAGGATGGGACCCTCAGGGCAGAGGGTATTGCAATATAACTGAAGGTGGTGTGTGCCAAGGACAGCCTGTGGGAGTAGAGCCTTCCAGAACCCTCATTGGCTGATGGCGCACAACCCAAAGTAAGAGGAAGTAATTTTGAAAAAACTGCTAATGATCAGACCTTGGAATGCATGAAGTATGAATCCAGCAAGATTGAAAAAGGTCAAAGATGAAATGGAATGTATCAAGATTGGTATCCTAGGCCTTAGTGAACTGAAATGAACTTTGGCCATTTAAAATCAGGAAATCATATGATGTACTATGCCAGATATAACACAATCAAGAGGAATGGCATGACATTCATTGTTAAAAAGGACATTACAAAAATAATCTTGCAGTACAATGCTGTCTGTGATAGGATTATATCTATTCCCCTTCAAGGAAATTCAGGCAGCACAAACATTTTTCAAATTCATGCACCAATCACAAAAGCTAGTGAGAAATAAATTGAAGAATGTAACCAATAGCTTCAGTCAGAAAATGATCAATCATGCAATCAAGAGGAATTGATAATTATTGGTAATTGGAATGCATATTATCTGCACAAGACCTCTTTAGCGTACTGAAAAGCAAGGATTTTACTTTGAGGAATACATTGGACCTGACACAAGACATGGTATTTTCAATTGCCTCATATGCATGCGAACATTGGAAATTAAATAAGGAAGACCGAAGACGAATGGATGTATTTGAATTTGGGTACTGAAGAAGAAAATTTAAAGTACTGCAGACTGCTAAAAGGACAAACTTACACATCTTTGAAGAGGTGCGCCTAGAGTGCTCCTTACAGCCAAGAATGACAACAGTCACTAGGGAAGGGCATAATGTTTGGAAGCAGGACAGTGAAGAAGAGGCTGGCCCTCTAGAAGATGGATGGACACTGCAGCTGCATCAATGTGCTCAATCGTAGGAACGGTTCTGCGGATGGCACAGCACTACAGGGTTTCATTGTGTTGTGCATAAGGTCACAATGGGTAGGAACCAATGCGATGGCAGCACCAGCAGCAACGAAGAAGCATCCTCAGAGCAGAGCAGGACACGCTGCTTCTGGAGCGTCACAGCCTTGAAAAATCTATGAAGCACAGTTCCACAAGGTTCGGTAAGTCTGAATTAATTCAACTTCAAGGGACAACGTGACTTCATGAAAACAGATTTCTAAGGGTTTTACTGGATAGGTTTAAATTTCCACTGGTTAGGCTCGTCCCTGATAACAAACCGCTCGTAGCACATTTCCTACTTCCCTTAAGAAGTAAAAGTCTACAACTTAATCTATTACAAAACTAAAACGACCACCCTATTTCCTTCTAAATAAGACAAAGGTGGAAATAAAGGTGCAAAATTATAAGGTAAAACTGTAATTAAGTCTATCTCTGTTTAGGTAATTTCAGAACAAATTGATCTACATGCATCTATTGACTACCACAACACCTAATGATTTAAATGGAGAATAAAACTGTTAACTTGAAGGTCCAGTTAAAGTTTCATTAGAAACATTTTTGTGTGGTTTAATTTTAATAAATTGCTATATTATGTACGAAGGTCAGATATTTTCCTTCTGCATAAAATGTACTTTTTACACAAAATAAAATTTAAGGATTAGATAATGAATGAAAAAATGCTATTACCCGATAGGTTTTCTTTTTTTTTTTTAATTTTAACAATTTATTAGGGGCTCATACAATTCTTATCACAGTTCATACATATACATACATCAATTGTATAAAGCACATCTGTACAGTCTTTGCCCTAATCATTTTTTTCTCCTCTTTTCTTTTTTTACATTTTATTAGGGACTCATACAACTCTTATCACCAACCATACATATACATACATCAATTGTATAAAGCACATCCATACATTCCCTGCCCCAATCATTCTCAAGGCATTTGCTCTCCACTTAAGCCCCTTGCATCGGGTCCTCCTTTTTTTTTTTCCCTCCCTCCCCTTTCTCCCCTCCCTCATGTGCCATTGGTAATTTATACCTCGCTATTTTGTCATATCTTGCCCTATCCGGAGTCTCCCTTCCCCCCTTCTCTGCTGTCCCTCTCCCAGGGAAGAGGTCACATGTGGATCCTTGTAATCAGTTCCCCCTTTCCAACCCACTCACCCTCCACTCTCCCAGCATCGTCCCTCACACCCTTGGTCCTGAAGGTATCATCCACCCTGGATTCCCTGTACCTCCAGCCCTCATATGTACCAGTATACAGCCTCTGTCCTATCCAGCCCTGCAAGGTAGAATTTGGATCATGGTAGTTGGGGGGAGGAAGCATCCAGGATCTGGGGGAAAGCTGTGTTCTTCATCGGTACTACCTTGCACCCTAATTAACCCATCTCCTCTCCTAAACCCCTCTATGAGGGTATCTCCATTGGCCGACACTTGGGCCTTGGGTCTCCACTCTGCACTTCCCCCTTCATTTAATATGGTATATATATACATATACATATACACATATATACACACATTTATATCGTTGTTGTTTTTTTTGCATGATGCCTTATACCTGGTCCCTTGGCACCTTGTGATCGCACTGGCCGGTGTGCTTCTTCCATGTGGGCTTTTTTGCTTCTGAGCTAGATGGCCGCTTGTTCACCTTCAAGCCTTTAAGACCCCAGACACTATCTCTTTTGATAGCCGGGCACCATCAGCTTTCTTCACCACATTTGCTTATGCACCCATTTGTCTTCAGCGATCCTATCATGGAGGTGTGCAGTCAATGATATGATTTTTTGTTCTTTGATGCCTGGTAACTGATCCCTTTGGGACCACTCAATAACACAGGCTGGTGTGTTCTTCCATGGGGCACTAATCCACCCAAGGGGAGGGTATTGTTTATATCTCCACAGGGAAAGTGGGACCAGACTTCAACCCAGTGTCGCAAGGTGTGAATGCAATATCCCGGCGTGGAGGAGGGAACCAGTGGAGAGGTCTGGGAGGCTGGCCCCAGCACCATAAATTAAGTGGATTCCTGCCCCTCCCCCGAAAAGAATTTGTTCCAAAGGACGACATTGACTCTGCAGCTCTGGGAGATGGACATATCTGATCAGAGAACACGGGAGCAGATGAAGGGGCAGGAGCAGAGAGTGGAGCACAGCCTGGCCCACCAGGCCGTGATGATGATGTTCCTGAGTAGAGCAGCCAGTCCACAGAGAGAACAACATGGCTGGCCCTACTATGAGACATGATGCCCCTCAGTGACTAAGGGCGATACAGGGGACTGCACCGGAGACACAGTGTGGGAATTGCACCTGACCTGATCCCACCACACCGAGGCAAATCACTGGGGGAGTGCAGCGGAACAGCAAGGGAATGGAGTGGCAAGTTCCCCAGGGAATGCTGAAAGGGGACTTTGGGGCCAGGGCATGGTGCCCCAACAGACTGGACTGGAAAACGCTCCTAAGGGCCAGCAAACAATCCCTGAACTGACTACAAGCTTTTCTCTTGTGAACTGTTTTGTTCTGTTCTTTGTCAGGGGTTTGTTTTTGTTGTTTTGTTGTCTGGTTGTATACTGTTGCTTTGTTTTCCTCTGTCTTGTTTTCGTGCATGTTAGTGACTCCACAGGTCTGTCTGAATAGGACAGGCTGGATGAACTATCTGGAGGAAAAACAACGGACCGACAGTTCCAGGGGGACTTGGGGCGGGGGGCTAGGGGGGGTAAGGAAGTGGTGTTAACAAACCCAGGGACAAGGGAAAAACATGGGACCCCAAATGGTAGAGAAGGGGGAGTGGCAGGCCTGGTGGGAAATGATCAAGGGTAAGGTTGCTTACCCGATAGGTTTTCATATAACAATAAAATATCTAGTAGAAGAAAGAATTCCCTTTACCATATCTACATTATCAGCTTTTTCAGACTGAATTTGTGGAAAAGTCAGTCAGTCCACTGTAAATAAATAAATAATATTGTTTCAATTTATCACTTGTCTGGTTAGATCAGATTTTCCAGCCGTTTCAGTCAGTTAAATATATTTAAGTATGTTGTGACTTTGAATTCTATTGGAGTAAACACCCCAAGTCTGTGGAAGTAACCCTTAAAACATGAGATTACATATTAAATTGCACATATCTACTGCAAAAGAATTCTTCATAGTTCTAAAAGACATTAATGTCACCTAGCTATGCATCTGATATACAATCACCTCATATGCACATGAAAGCTGGACAATGCATAGAAAATTCAGAAAGCATAGACTAAGGGCAGAAATTAACTGATGTATTTGAAATATGGTGTTTGTAAGGAATACTGAGTTTACCAGAGTCAGCAAAAAGAAGGAACAAATTAGTCTTTGGAAAAACATAATTGAAATATCTCTTAGGAACAAGAATGTCAATCTAAATCATGCTTATTTTGGACATATCCTCTGAAAAGGTCAACCCATAAAAAAGACATCTTGTTTGGAAGAAGGTCGGTAAAATTAAGAAAAACCATAAACTAGATGAATTGACACATTAGTCACAATAATGTATGCGGGCGTCACAAAGATCACAAAGGTAGGGCAGGTATCGATCAGACAGAGCCAAAACAATAGCAACTGATGACACTATATACACATGTGCACACACACACACACACACACACACACACACATATATGCTATTTTTTATTAATCGGTTTATTTTAATTGGGAGAAAATACGGTGTTTTCTACTCCCTTGAAGAATTACAGTCCTGGAAACCCTCAGGGACAGTTGTCCCCTGTTCTACAGGGACATGATAAGTCAGAATAGACTCGATGGCAGGGAATATTTATGTTAATGCACACTCCTGGCCAGAAGATGTTAGTGTTGCTAGGTGACATGGAGAAGGTTCTAACTCACAGGGACCTACGTGCAACAGAACAAGTCACGGCTAAACTGCGTCATCCTCACAACGCTTATGAGTTCATTGTTGTAGCCACTATGTCAATTCAGTGCAAGTGTCTTCCTCTCTCGCGCTGCCCCTCTGCTTTACCATGTGTGCCGTCCCTTTTCTCAAGGACTAGTCTCTCCCGATAAAACGTCCAATGTGTGTGAATCACGTCTCACCATCCTCGATTCTAAGGAGCACTTAGGCTGTGCTTCCTCCAAGACTGATCTGTTTGGTCTTTTAGCACTCCATGGTCCCGTCAATATTCTTCTCAGGATAATAATTCAAATACATTGATTCTTCTTCAGTGTTCCTTATTTAATGTTCAACTTTCATATTCGTCTTAGGTGCTTGAATAAGCTAACTGTAGATAATTGCGATTCTCCATTTAACCTGACCTGATCCTCCCAGCTTTCTCTTGTAAACGATCAATTCCCCATGGGATATTTTTCAAAGGAAATGCTTAGTTAGCATAATTGAATAATGATCCCTCATTTCTCCTACTTTGGATCTGATCTAATGGTCGGACCTCAGTTTTTGTAACACAGCAGATATACTCCTGGAAGATATTTTCTGACCAAGCCACATTCCAGCACGTTCTTCAAAGGACTATCTCATTAAACAACAAACTCAAATGGTTTAATTTGCCCAGGAACCAATTGTTTCAGAGATTTGCATGTAAATAAAAATGAATTCAGTGTGACTGAAGATGTGAGTACTAGACAGTTTATGATTCCAAGATACTGTTCATTTTTTGCTCTGCAGACATAGCCTGAGTTTTGGTACAAAAACTGCGAGGCTTGGAATGCTCCTTGTGACGACTGAGCTCATTTTGTCAAGTGTGATTGCCAGTAGTTGGCAGCCATGAGGTTTTGAGTTGATATTCAAAAACATTTGTATGATTTGAGCCAAGAGTCATCAAATATAAGAACATGTTTACTTGTGTTCCTTTTCCCCAGAAAATTTTGAAGAATTCTTCATAGAGTGACTTAACAGGAAATTAAATGAATTCCAAAGCACATCGATGTTTTCTGTTTTCATATGCATGAATGCTTCCTTGTTTTACTTTTAAAATTCATTTTCTTATTCTGGAATTGACATAAAGTCTCTAAGAAACAAAATAATTGACATTTACTTCATAATTTCAAACCAATATATTACCATAAAAACAATCCACTTCTACTAATGTGGTAAATGATAACTTTACATAGGAAAACATATTTAGTTAATGTAAGAAAATCTATGCAGAGGATTAGAAATGTTTGTTAAACAAAAATATCAAACAAGAAGCTACTGTTTCTCAATAAACCCTCCTCTGGTCTATGTGCGTATGAAGGCAGGCTTTCTCTCTGGAGCCTTCCTCTGAAGTACTCTGGGCACTTTCATTTATACTCCAACAAAAGGGCACTTTCTGCATCCTCCCAAAAGTCAAGTCCTGATCCATTTAAATGCCCTTTGTGTTTGTGGAATGAAATCAATTGACTTTGAAGGGGCAAGGTAAGGGGAATAGAGTGGAGGAGGTAACCTTCAACCGGGAAATGCTTGTAAGGCAGCCGTGCTGCCCTCAAAGACAGTGCAGGCAAATGATCATGACCAGATAAAAAATCCTTAGTGCAAGGTTTCTGGCCTTTTTATAACCACTGCTGTTTTCTATTTCCTTAAAATTTATTCCTAGTAATCCCCATTTTTTTTCAAGAAAATCTATCAAAATTACTGCTTTGGAGTCCCAGAAAACAATTGCCATAACCTTCTGAGCTGCCTTCAACTTACCTGGTCAACACACCCCCTCAAAAAGTACTGCTTTGAAGGTATTCTATGAGATTAAGACACATATATTACTGAAATCACTTGTGTACAATTATCCACTGTTCACAAGAACTATTTAAACATGATTTATATGGAACAAACCATGCAAGAATAAACTGGAGCCATAGCAGCAATCTACTTTGACGTGTGTGTGCGCGCTTTTGCGCGTGCGTGTGCGCGCGCGCGTGTGTGTGTGTGTGTGTACGCGTGTGTGTGTGTGCGACCAGTCATGGCGTCAGTCCTGAGTCATAGGGGCTCTCTCTACAACAAAACAAAATAGCGTTCGTCCTGTGCTATCTTCACAAGTGTTCGTATGGATGAGCCCTGCAATGCTACCACTGTGTCGATGCATCTCATCAAGTATCTTTCATGTTTTTGCCAGCTTTCTTCTTTACCAAGCACCGCATGCTTTCCCAAGGACTGATGTCTCCTGATAACATGTGTCCAGAGATGAAGTTCACCAGCCTTACTTCCACGGAACAGTCTTCCCAGACACATGTGTTCTTTTGACAGCCCATGGCACATACAATGTTCTTCACCAGCGCCATGATTCAATGTAGCACTCCTTCTGTGGTTTCTATTACCCAGTGCCCAACTTTCACATGCATATGAGACAATAGAAAATGCCAAAAATTTTGTCAGGGATATCTTAGTCCTCAAAGTGACATCCTTGCTCTTCAATACCTTAAAGAGATCTTGTACCTCATGCCTACTTAATACAATAGATCCGTTGATTTCTTTACTGCTGCTTCAATATTGAGCCTTGAGTATATGGACAGTTTGTATGCATAGGTACCAAAACTCAGACTCAAACTTAGGATACCATTGAGTCTGCCTCATAGGTATAGATGTTTACGGGCCCTGCACTCGGAAGGCAGACTCATTAACAACTGTCCTTTGCAGATGGCACAATTTAAAGGTCTAAAAGCAAAAAGGAAGAGAAGAACTCACTGGTGGTGATCAAAACTTTGACCTTAAGTATGGATTATACCTCAGCGTAAAGAAAACCACATTTTTTAAATGGACCAAGAAACACCATCATGATATCTTCTGAAAGGATTGAAATGAAAGATTGTATTTCACATAGATCCACAATCCCATAAAACCAGCTGTCACGAATCAAACAACACATTTCATTGGATAAACTGGATGGAAAAAATTATTTAAAGAAATAAGTATGTTACTTTAAGATAAAGTTGTGGCTGGCCCAAGCCAAAGTATTTATGGTGGCCTATTATGCTTCTGAAAACTGGACAATGAATAAGTACAGGCAATAATAACTGATACATTTGAATTATTGTGTTCTCAAAGAATATTGAACGTACCATAAACTTCCTGAAGTATAAATAAATTTGTACTGTAAGAAGTACAGACAGAATGTTCCTTTCAAACAAATAAGGTAACACTTCTTCTCCCAGACTGTGGACGTATTCCTCAGAGTGACTAGTGCCTGGAGAGGACGTTGCAGTTGATACAATGATGAATCCATGAAAAAGAGGGAAACTATCAGGGAAATGAATTGGTACAGCGGCCGTAAGCATGGGCTAGCCATAGCAACAGTCATGGAGATTAAGCAGGCCCAGAGAGCACTGTGTTCCCTTGTGAATAGGAGGAGTAAAGTTGGGACCTATCAACAACAATGCACAGGAGCTTTACTGTTGTAATATTGAGACCTATAGGTGCAGGCAATTAGTCAACTAAAAGTTTGACATTTCAAACGTTAACCTTCTGAAGGAGAAAGATGAGACTGCTGCGCTAAAGTCTTACAGTCTTGGAATCAACTCCACAGCACTGAAAGTGTCTGGTGCGTGGCTTCTAGCCAAAAGGTAGAATTTTGAATGAGGCACTCTGCAGGAAAGAGATTGGGCAGCTGGTTTTTGTAAAGATGACAGCGACGGAAACTTTATGGCTCAGTTCCATTCTGTTCTACAGGGTCATCAGGAATCTGTCTCAATTTGGCAGTAACAGATATATACCTAGATTTTTTTAATGTTGTGGAAAATGTAATTAATAGATGATGGATATTTCCAGTGATTTCTGAAGCATGTGTGAATGTATACATACCGACACATATACACAAATATAATTTAAACTTGAAGGGAAAAAAAATACCCCTGGAACCATAAGCAAAATCTGTATAAATGGAAAAAAAATAAACTGTTAGTGATTTCATGATACTTGGACCAACAATAACATCCAAAGAAGCAGAACTCAGAAATCAAAATATATACTGAATTGGGCATATCTGCTGCAAGACGTCTTTAGTTTTCTAAAAGTAAGATACTAATTCATGTCTAAGGTGCAATTGATCAAAGAAATGGTCTCTTTACTCTACTCAGGCATGAAAAAATTGGTCAATAGGAAAAAGAAGACAGAAAAATAATTGATATGCTTGAATTGTGATTTTGGAGAAAAATATACTGTGGACTACCAAAGAACAAGGAACTCAGTTTTTTTAAAAAGTGCAACCAGAATATCCCTTAGAAGTAAGACTTTGGCTCATTTTATCAGGATTTACCAACGCCTAGTAAAAAATAACTGTTCTGAAAAAATAAGGAAAACATTCTGTTAAATGGATTGGTATCATTACTGTAACAATAGACTCAAACTCTTTTAAGACTAAGAACTTAAGTCTAAGAATAGACTAAAAATGGGGGAATATGTAGGCAATTTCCACTGAAACCATATGAATAGTAGCAAAAGATTTTCAGATATTGTTCTAACAAGTGAGCCCCTCGGGTTGGAAGATATTCAAAATATGACATGGGAAGAGTAGAGTCTATTATTTTAATGTGAACAGAGTAAGGCTTTCAGGACATTCATTTGCTAGTTTGAATGAGTCAAATTGAGGGGAAAAAATTAAAAGCATTCATTAATGTGTTAGTCTGGGTAGACTAGAGAAACTAAACCAGAGACACACACACATATATATATATATAAAAAGAATTATATACAAGAGCAATTGAACATTGAGAAAATATCCCAGCCATAAGTCCAATATTAGCCCATATGTCTGATACCAATCTATAAAGTCCTCTTCAGACTCACGAGACACATGCAATGGCATCAAATGTAGAAGATCACAGGCCAGTGGGTAGAAAGTCTTTGGATTCAGTGGCATTGGAAACATCTCAGCGCTGGCAGGGATCTCTCCATCAGGGTGGGTTCATGTGTCTTGTCAGTTGCTTTGTCTTCCAGGGTGTGAGCAGAGAGTCTCCCACCTCCAAAGAGGAAGTACTGTATTTCCCAGAATTCTCAGGAGAAGGCCATGCCTACACAGAGGGCTCATTGGCTATGATCTGATTGACAAGCTAGACTCCACCCCTACACTCTTAATCCTCAAATTGACAAATGCTTATATATCTACTACAATTAATAATCAGAATGCGGGGGTGCATGGAATATTAATCTAGGGAGAGTGGGAGTGTTCAAATGAAATGGAACCCATAAAGGATAATATCATAGGCATTAGTGAGCTGACCAAAGTGGTATTGGCCATTTTGAATCAGACAGTCATATGGCTCATGATGCTGGAAATTAGGAACAAATATGGTTGCATTTATCATCAAATAAGACATTTCAATATCTACCTTGAAGTATAATCCTCTCTATGATAGGATGATACACACACACACACACACAGACACACACACACCCCTATAAGGAAGTAAAGTTAATACAACAATTATTCAAATTTAAGCACTCAGACTAGTAATGAAGAAATTGAAGGAGTCTATCAACTTCTCGATGTGAAACTGATTACGCATGCAGTCTAGATACATTACTAACGTTTACTGTTGAAATGTGAAAGAAACAAAGAATAAGGAAGATATGGTCATGGTGAAGGAAACAAACCTGAAAAGCATGTGGTAGAACTGTGCAAGGCCACGGACTACTGAACTGCACATATCATTTATCAACAGTATGCACTGTGACAGCTGATCTTGAGTCTCACAAGATATGGTACACAGGAATAAAATCAGCTATATCCGTGGAGCAAGAAAATGGAGACACTCAATTTTAGCAACCTAAATGAGACCATTCCAAAGAAAGGTGACCCATCAGAATGCAAAAATTATCAAACAATAGTAATGATATAGCACACAAGACTTTTTTTAAGATCATCCAAGAGTGGCTGCAGCAGTACATTGAAATAATTTTCACAAAGTCTGGATGGCTTCAGTAGAGGACATGGAACGAGGGATACCATTGCTGATGCCAGCTGGACCTTGACTCAAAGCAGAAAACACTAAAATGATGTTTACTTTGTTTCATTGACTAGGCAAAGGCATTTGACTGGGTGGACCATAATTAACTGTGGATAATGTGGAGAAAAATGGTTAATTTCTAAACATTTCATTGTGCTCATTCATAATTATACATGGACTAAGGGGCAATTGTATGAACAGAACAAGGGAATACTGCATGGTTTAAAAAATGGAAGCATGGAACTGATTACAAGAATCTACGTATAACCTCCTCCCTGGGGGGTGGAAAGCAGAGAAGAGGGCGGGGGGAAACATCATAATTTATGAATTATGAAGGGTTCGTGAGGTAGCGGGGAGTGGGGAGGGAAGAGGAAATGAGCAGCCGATATTAAGGGCTCAAGTAGAAGGCAAATGTTTTGAGAATGATGATGGCAACAAATTGCATATGTGCTTGACACAATGGTTGTATGTATGGTTTGTGATAAGAATTGTATGAGCCCCCAATAAAATGATTAGAAACAAATGGAAATGTGTGTATCAGGGTTGGATCTTTCACAATACTTATTCAATCTCTATGCTGAGTAAATGATCTGAGGAGCTGGACAAATGAAGAAGAACAAAACATAAGGTTTGGAGGGGGCAGGCTTATTAGCAACCTGCTATATGCAGATGGCTCAACTTTGCTTAATAAAAATGAAGACGAAGTACTTGCTGATAAGACCAAGGCTGTAGCTTTCCATATGGATTACACCTCAATGCAGAAAAAAATCAAACTGCTCACAACTGAGCAAATAGAATATGTCATCATAAATGGAGAAAATATTGAAGTTGATGAAGCAGCCGTCAAGAAATTAAAAGGCATTGTATTGGCAAAATTTGCTTCAGAAAACCTCTTTAAAGTGATGAAGCGCAAGGATCCCACTTTGATGAATAAAGTACTCTGGAACCCAAGCCATGCTATTTTTGTTCACCTCAAATACATGTGAAATTGGGACAGTGAATTAAAAGACTGCAGATGAAATCATGCATTTGCATTATGATGTTGGAGAAGAATCTTAGAGTGTCATGTTATTGTTCTTAGACACTATTGAGCCAGTTCTGACGCACAGTGACCTTAGGCACATCAGAATGCAGCACTGCGTGGTCCTGCGCCTTCTTCACGATTGGTCCTAAGCGTGAGCCCATTATTGCATTCACTGCGTCAGTCTATCTTGGTGAGGGCCTTCCTCTTTTTTGCTGTCTCCTCTGTTTTACCAAGTAAGATGCCCTCCAGGGACCAGCCTCTCTTGACAAAATGCCCAAAGTGCATCAAAAGAAGCTTTACTATCTCTGCCTACAGGAGCACTCGCTCCATATTTATTCCAAGACTAATAGGTTGGTCCTTTTAGCAGTTCGTGGTTCTTTTTATATTCTTTGCTAGCACCACAATTCCAATGCACTGATTCCTCTTTGGTCTTCTGTATTCAAGTCCAACTTTCATATACATATGAGGCAATTGGAAATACCATGGTTTGGGTCAGGCACACCTTAGTCCTCAAAGAAACATCCTTGCTTTTCAATTCTTATAAGATCTTGGGCACGGACTTCCAGAAAAAAAATAGACCAAATCTGCTTTGGAAGAAGTGCAACCAGATTGCTCCTTGAAAGTATGGATTGCAAGACTGTCTCTCGTATACTTTGTACTTGGCATCAGGAAATACCAGACCCTGGAAAGGGACCTCCTGCTTCTAGAGAAGAAGGTCCGCTAAAAAGATTAAGATCTTCAAGGAAATGGTGGCTGCAACGAACAACTCAAACATGAAAACTGCAAGTGTGACACATCACCAGGAAGTATATTGTTCTGTTGTGCACACAGTTGCTATGAGATGAAACCAACTGGAGGCACTTACTAACAACAATAAGGATTATTCGAGCTATAAAGATGATCAAATTTGTTTCTTTGATGTCAATTATTCATTGAAAGACTCTGTCTCTTTGTGTATTGGACACAAAGTATTTAGTATTATTATGATGCAAATAAGAATGAATCTTTTCTACTACCAGCAGTTGAATAATTGGTGTTCAGAGTTCTCAGTATGTGCCAAGTTTCTCTGGATTGTAGCCAAAAAGAACAAATGCATATCTAAATCATAGAATCACAACACCAGAATTCTGTTTCTAGGTCCAATAATTTAGTACAGCCAAATGGAATGCAACATTAAAGGATGAAATTAATATTTCAGCTAAATCAATGTTTAACTTGTCCATTTTTTGTACACAGCATGCTCATAATTTTCTATTGCTTAGACCATGCTTCAGAGAGTAAACAACAAATCCCAATGCAGAAACTATTGTTCTCATAAAACTTGAATAAATTTTTCCTGAAGTCTTTATTAAAAAATACTAGAATAATTTGTACAAAAGTTAGAACTCATGTCTAATAGAATTAATCTATAATCAATGGATAGATTGACATAGCCAATTCAAAGAATGTTTGATATTAAAAATATAAGATCAACCTTAATATGTAAAGAATTTTTAAATTAACATAAACATTATAATAGCTTTTGTTAATAAACAATCTTCCAAATGCAATTTGCACGAACTGACAACATCCATACAAAGTTGAATGTTTCCAAAGACAACCTAGCTCACAGCTATCTGGAGAATACTAATTTTCACATTGAAATATAATTTTTAGCCAAAATTGGACAATAAGCAGTATAAATTAAAATTTTCATTAAGTTTGTTTGCAAATAAAGTGCTAAAAGCTTCATTTCTCTCCTTATTCAGCAAGCTATCATTGTATCATGACAATATCAACAAAATAAAATTTAGATTTCCCTGTGCATCTCATTAAGTGTATTTTGTTCCCAATAGATTTTTAAAATATAACTTCCACATAGATAATAGGCATATTCAAATAATTTGCAATAATAAAATCTAAGGCAAGCCACATAATTCATAAACTTATTCACAAAATAAAGGGCCAATTGACTATCACATTGTCCAGTGGAGGTACAGGGCCATCAGCACTCTTTTTGCCAGGCAAGGAAGTCAGGAAGCTATCCCAATGATATTTTGGCTATAAACAATGCTTGTATCACATAATGCATGAAATAAAAATAAGGCTATATTCCATTAGCTTAAAAATAGAAAATGTATTTAGAAATGCCACTGAAATTGGATAGAAGTTTGAATACAATGACCTCAAAATTCTTTTACAATTTAGCTCTAAATACCTAATTCTGAAATCACAAATGCACATACCAATATGCCTACTGGTCATTAAATGGCAAAGATATACTGAGTTCTCAGTCACACACAATAATAATAATAATAATAATTTAATTCCCTTAAGAGAAGAAAATAGAATTTGAAGACTATTTGGTCCATTTTAAAACCACAAAGAACATAAAACACTGGAGCATTGAATCCTAGCTCTTTATGGTATACAGCAAGGTCCAAAGGCTGAAACAGAGAGATCAGGTGGGGAACGTCCACTAAGTGAACTGGACACAACCCGCCAGCACACTTGTAACCTGGGGACCTAAGACTGAAAACTCATAGTGTTTGACGAAGCAGAGACAGCTATTCCAAGATTATTAGATGGTCATTAGATAGCTAATCATTGACTTACTACATCAATGCCCTATATGCAGTACTACGATAGATTTTATTCTGGAAAACCTGTGACTTCCATTCTCAGTGAATATTATTGTAAATATTCCCTGACAAATACTACCATTGTTTGTGTAAGTACTGTCCAGCCACAAAAGGATTGATTCTGTACAAGTGAATAATTCAGGTATTGCAATATAGAGTTTGCCTACATTGGCCAAATATCCCTCTATAAAGAGTGTTTTATAAAATTAGATGAGACCCCAGTTCTACCTTACAAATCCAGCTAAACTGGAGCATGTACTCGGGTACAGATAAAAGCTCTCGAGACATAGATCCAGGACAGATAACCCCCTCAGGAACAGTAATGGGAGTAGCAAAACCATGAGGGTAGGGGGAAAGTGGAGGGAGAAAGGAGGGACCAATCACAATGTTTAATATATAACTCCCCCTGACTCCAGGGTGACTGAGCAGTGGAAATGTGGGTGAAGGGAGAGAGTGTAATATATGAAAATAAAAATACTTCATAATTTATCAAGGGTTCATGATTGGAGGGGGGAGAGGAAGAAAAAATAAGGAGAAAGAAAATGTTTTGAAAAGAATGACAGCATATGTACAAATGTGTTGACATAATGGATGTATGGATTGTTATAAGAGCTGTGAGAGGCCCCAATAAAATGATTTATTAAAACAAAAAATATTAGATGAGAGGAAACAACTACGAAACCGGCCAATGATCAGAACTTAAAATGCACAAAGTATGAATCTAGAAACTATAATTCATCCAAAATGAAATGGAATCCATAAAGATCAACATATTTAAGGTTTAGTGAGCTGGGAAAAGCTGGTATTGTCTTTTTTGAATCAGAAAATCATATGGGTTACTATTCTGGGAATGACACATCAAGAGGTAGAATTTTTCATTCATCATGCATTAAAAAGGACATTTCAGGATCTATTTGAAATATAATGATGTTGTCCAGGATAAGATTATATCTCTCAGCATTCAATAAAATCTAATCAATATAGTTATTACTCAAATTTGGCACCAATCACGAAAGATAGAGATCAAGGAATTGTAAAATGCTACAAATTTCTTCAAATGGAAACTGATAAAACATGAAATCAGTATTAATTGATTATTTTTGGTGATTAAAATTCAAAAGTTGGAGACAGGAAGGAACAGTAGTTGAAATATGAATATGATCTTGGTGCTAGACACAAAGCTGGAGATGGCATGATAGAATATTACAAGACCAATTAATTGATAATAGCAAATATATTTTTCAATAACACAAAAGGCAACTATACTAGTAGATATCTGCATCCACAAAAAACAGGAGCTGACTGTGAATAGACCACCAACTACTCAAAGGTGAGTTTCAATTGAAGCCCCAAAAAATTAAGTTTACAAAAGCCAAAATATGAGCTAGATTATATTCCAAAAAAATGTCAAGAACTGTTGTGCTGCACTGTCTAATTTAAAGAGACCTGATGAGTTATAAGAGTCCATCAAGAGTATCATTCAGGAAGAAAGCAAACTGTCATTCAAAGATGGGAGGGGGGAAGAAAGCATGAAAGTGGATGTCAGAAGGGACTCAAACTTGCTCTTGAATGTAGAGCTGGTGTTGTCATTGTTAAGTGCAGTCAAGTCTGTTCCAACAACTAGTGATCCAGTGCACAAAAGAAAGAACCACTGCCCGGCCCTGTGCCACCTGCACAATTGTTCCTGGGTCTGAACCCATTGTCATCTTGCTGAAAGTCTTCCTCTTTTCCGCTGCCCCTCTACTTTATCAAGCATGATTTCCTTCTTCAGGGACTGGTCTTTCCTAACAATATGTCCAAAATATGTAAGACGATGTCTTGTCATCCTTACCTCTAAGGAACATTCTGGCTGTACTTCCTCCAAGACATACTTGTTTATCCTTTTAGCAGTCCACAGTATTTCAATATTGAAATACTATTTCAATATTCATTGTGAGCACCACAATTCAAATGCATCCTTTCTTCTCTAGTCCCCTTTATTCAATGTCCAACTTTCACAAGCATGTGAGGTAATTTAATATACTATGGTTTGGGCCAGGGGCACCTTAGTCCTCAAAGTAATCTCCCTGCCTTTCAACACTCTAAAGAGGTCTTATCCCATAGATTTGCCCAATGTAATGTGTCCTTGATCTATTGACTGCTGCTTCCATTGACATTTACTGTAAATCTAAGCAAGACAAAATCATCGACAAATCTAATCTTTTCTCTTTTTATTATGATGTAACCCATTGGTCCAGTTGTGTGGATTCTGTCTGCTTTACATTGAGGTTGCAATCCTTTCTGAAGGTGTATTCCCTGATCTTCAGGAAATACTTCAAGTCATCCTTAACTTTAGCAAGCAAAATTTTGTCATCTGAATTTATAGGTTGTTAATAAGTCATTAGCAATCCTTCTGTCATATTCTTTTTTCATTTAATCCACCTTCTTTGATGATTTGCTCAGCATACAGATGGATGAAGTATGGTGATAGGATGCAACCCTGACACACATCTTTCCTGATTTTAAGCCATGCAGTGTTTTCACTTGATCTTAGCCAATAGGCCATGAAGCTATCAAGCAGTATTTTCATGTTCTGTTCTCACAACTACCTTTGATACATGTACAAGCTCCTCATGAACACAAGGAAGTGCTATGGAATCCCCATTCTTCCCAAGAGTATTCATAGTTGTTGTCTTTGTTGTTTTTTATGATCCAAATCCACAAGTTGTATATAAAAAGTTTCTATAGCAAAAATATTGAATAATTCAGGAAGCATCCAGAGAAAATGGAAAGAATACACAGAGGGACTGTGCTAAAAAGAATGTGTCTACATTCCACCATTGTGAAGGCAGTCCCCGAGCAAGGACCAATGGTACTGAAGGGCGAGCTCTAACCTTCACAGAAAGTATTAGTCAAAAATGAGGTTTGGAAATTGATGGGATCCCAATTGAAATGTTTCAATAAGCCAATGAAGTCTAGAAGCACTCACTCATCTAAGTCAAGACATTGAGAAAGACTTGAAGCGCTTGTTGATGAAGATCAAGGATTGCTACCTTCTGTACGGATTATAAGTCAATGTAAAGCAGCCCCAAATCTTCACAAATGAACCAATAAATGGTACAAATGGAAAAAAGTTCGAAGTTGTCACAGTTCTTGTCTTACATGGATTCACAATCAATTCTCATTAAAGCAGTAGTGAAGAGATCCAAAGACATATCGCATTGGGTAAGTCTGCTACGCAAGACCTCTTTAAAATGTTGAAAATCAGAGGTTACTCTTGAGGACTGAGGGGCACCTGACCAAGCCATATCTTTTCAAATGCCTCATATGCATGGGAAACGGGCAGAGTGAATAAGGAACAATGAGGAAGAACAAATGCATTTTAATGATGGCATTAGATAAGACTTTTGAAAGTGCTCTGAATGAATGTTTCAGAAGAAGTACAGTCAGAATGCTTCTTAGAGGCAATGATGTCTTATGTATTTTGTGTACTTGGTACACAAGGAGACAGCACTCCCTAAAGAAGTTCATCATTCCTGGAAAAGTCAAGGGCAGCAAAAAAGAGAAGATAGAGTGGCACAGTGGCTGTAACAATGGACTCAAACATAAGAACGATTTTGAGGTGCAGGACAAAGCTATGTTTTCTTTTGTCTTACATAGTGTCGCATACGTGATAGCATTAAACATCTTAACACATTACATAGAAAATGAATACATCAGTACATAACTACCAAACTATTGAGAATCATGTTCCACACAAGTTGATACACATCCTCTAATTATCACTTTCAGTATTACACATACATCATTAAGTCATAAAATAATTGGATAGATATGCTTTACTATCGCTGTACATATGCAATATCAGATAACAAGATAAATACTTATGAGAAGTAAGTCCAGTTATATGTGAAAAATAAAAGCAAAAGTAATTGGTCAGTTAACAAACAGACCAATAGATGAAGGTTGGAAAGTTTTAAAACCTATGTTATGCAGTAACAAAATACACAGTTATTGCCTATGATATGTTGGGAAGAATACATAAAATTATAGTTCTAAGGAAACTATTGAAAGAGCTTGCAGTTAGTGTGCTTTGGTTTGGGGCTTTTTGTCAGCAATTAAAAAATTATTTTATAGATTGTTCATATAACTCTTATCACAATCTATAATCCATACATTGTACAAAGTACATTTGTACATTTGTTGCCATCATCATTCTCAAAACATTTGCTTTCTACTTGAACCCTGGTATCAGTTCTTCATTTTCCCCCTCCCTCCCTGTCCCATACCCACCTCATGAACCCTTGATAATTTATAAATTATTATTATTTTGTCATGTCCTACACTATCTGACATCTCCCTTCACCCACTTTTCTGTTGTCCACCTCCCCCAGGGAGGGGGTATATGTAGATCCTTGTGATCAGTTCCCCTTTCTACCCCACCTTCTCTCCACCATGCCGGCATCACCACTGTCACCACTGTTCCTGAGGGGGTAATCTGTCTTGGATTTCCTGTGTTTCCAGTGCCTATCTGGACCAGTGTACACCCTCTGGTCTAGCTGGACTTGTAAGTTAAAATTGGGATCATAATAGTGTTGGGCAGAAAGCATTCAAGAACGAGAAGAAAATTGTATGTTTCATCATTGCTACACTGCACAATGACTGGCTCATCTCTGCTCTGCCACCCTTCTGTAAGGGGATGTCCAGTTGCCTACAGAAGGGCTTTGGGTCACCACTCCACACACACCCCTCATTCACAATGATATGATTTTTTTGTTCTTTGATGCCTGATAACTGATCCCATTGAAACCTCATGATCACACAGGCTGGTGTGCTTCTTCCATGTGGGCTTTGTTGCTTCTCAGCTAGATGGCCCTTGTTTATCTTCAAGCCTTTAAGAGCCCAGATGCTGTTTCTTTTGATAGTCAAGCACCATCAGCGTTCTTCACCACATTTGCTTATGCACACATTTTTCTTCAGTAATTGTGTCAGTAAGGTGAGCATCATGGAAAATCATTTTAATAGAACAATGTGTTCTTGCATTGAGTAAGTACTTGAGTGGAGGCCCAATGTCCATCTACTACCTTAATACTAAATCTATAAATGTATGCAAATATATCTATTTCCTCATTATCATGTATAAATATATTTACATATATACATGACTGTATTTAGACCTCTATAAATATCCTTTGTCTCCTAGTTCTTTCCTCTATTTCCATTTGCTTTCCTCTTGTCCCACTATCATGTTCAGCCTTCATTTGGGTTTCAGTAATTCCTCTCAGTTATATTGCCCTTGATCAAGCCTTATTAGGCCTCTTACATCTACCTTGCCACCAATTTTGGATCACTTGCTGTTCCCTTGTCCCTGGGTTTGTTAACACCATTTCCTTTTCCCCACATCCCCCTCTTTCATGTCCCCCTGGAACCATCAGTCTCATTGTTTTCTCCTCCAGATTGTTTATCCCACCTATCTTATCTATATAGACCTGCAGAGATAATAATATGCACAAAAAACAAGACAGAGCAAAAGCAAACAACAAAAGAAAACAAAACAATAGCAATAACAACAAACCAATGACACACACACACACAACCCTATAAATAATTCAAGGTATGTTAGTTGACCTTTAGGAGTGGTTTGATTTTTATGTACTGTTTATAAAAATACTAAAACAACAATACTTAGATGATTTATGACTGACAAATAACAGATTTATAATAATGTAGGTGGGAAAAGTCAACAATTCCTGAAACTCACATAGCATTTTCCCATTTGCGATCACTGAGATGTTTTAGTAAATAAGAGAACTCAGACCTATTGCCATGTTACAATATTTTTTAAAATTACCACTCCAGATTATTCTTTTTTAGAATTGTAATAGTTTTATGGACATATAACTCACATTTCCTACAATTCCATGGTTTATACATATTAAAAAGAGTTGTGTGGTCAATTTTGGAATATTTTCTCCCTTCTTGTACTCATTATTATTAGCTTCCATTTCCTCCCAGCACTCTGTGCCATAACCCTAAATAACTATTAATCCAGTTGTTGTTGTAACTAGATAGATATACCTATCCTGCATTCTGTATAAAGAAAAACATGGACACAAAACACCCAATCAAACAAAACAGAGAAAAGCCTCAATCAAAAGTTAAGCAGACAATAATAAAAAAATTTTGAACAAACTTAAAATGAGTTAAAAGACTATCCATTGAAGATTATCCTTTTCTCATGAGTTCATGATGACTCCACTAAGTTTGAGAGAACAAGAATGAAGACAAGAAATAAAACTCATGAAACTGGCTTAGGAACTAAGTTGGAATAAAATTTAGACTATGATTACAGGCATACAAACCTGACTTGAAGCCAATGTCCCTGAAGCTTACCAACAGCTTCACGGGAGTTGTGTTGTGAAATAAACTATGGTTTGGGACATTGAAAGCCTATGACTAATGAGCAAGCCTCAGCATTTGGACTCCCAAGCTTGAATGAATAATAAATCATTTATGAAAACTTGCCAGTCTTCAAGGAGTCAGAGTCCCTAAAACCTACTTCAAATGATACATCTGAGAAAATAGATGAGGTTAGAAACTTTAAACTTGCACCTAGGAGCATGGAGAACAATAGACAAGAGAACTATTCTCAAGAAGCAAATATAGAGCATAGTTTATCATCTAATACAGGGGATATTAATGACACATATAAAATGGAATCTCACCCAGGGGTAGTGACTGCAGTGGGACTTTAAAAAGAATATTTCATTCTTCTTTCATGGTGTATTTGGCATGAGGAGGAAACAAAGGTGGGCAACTTTTTTTCTTTTAATTAACTAGCTACTTACCTGTAGAAACCACATCCAGTCAATGTAGGGATTGGCTTGTACATCACACCCAAACCCTGTTTTTGGAGCTGGTTGCCATGATGTGTACAGACTTAGGGATGTTTCTCTTTGGAAGGGAAGATGTGCACCCTGAATGTGGGGAAAAGAGCGCATACTTATCACCCCTAGAATTAAGAGTAAATTTGGTCATCAAAGAACTGGCATGGCAAGAGCTGTTTCCTCCTTCACTCTCACCAGAATCAGCTAGCCAAGGGAGGAACTCAGGTACTTGCTCATCCCCCATACAGGTGTGATCATGTAATGCTTTTCAAATATTACAAATACAAATGATAGGAGCTACATATAGGGGGAAATACCGTGTTTTGTTGTTGCTTTTTAAAATTCCTTAAGTGTATCTGCTTCTTTCTTCACATTCCATTTTCTTTTGTACTATCTAACTGTTGATATAAAGGAAAACCACAAATTGGAAGGGACTTGAAATACTGATTCAGCTTGTAGAAGATAAGCTTCTTGAATAATTTTTTAAGCACTTTATTGGGGACTTATACAACTCTGATCACAATCCATACATACTCCATTGTGTCCAGCACCCTCCTACATTTGCTTCCCTCATCATTCTTAAAACATTTTCTTTTTACTTGAGAACTTGGTATCAGCTCCTCATCTTTCCCCTCCCTCCCCACTCTCCCATCCCCCATGAACCCTTGCTAATTTATAAGTTATTATTATTTTGTCCTATCTTACACCGTCCAATGTCACACTTCACCCACTTCTTTGCTGACCATCCCCAAGAGAGGAGATTATATGTAGATCTTGTAATCTGTTCCCCTTTCTCCCTCACCTTCTCTCCACCTTCCTGGTATTGCCACTCTCACCACTGGTCCTGAGGAGTTCATCTGTCCTGGATTCCTTGTGTTTCCAGTTCCTATCTGTGCCAGTGCACATCTTCCTGTCCAGCCAGATTTGTAAGGTAGAATTGGGATCATGATAGTGGGGGTAGGGGGAAAGCATTCAAGAACTAGAGGAAATTGTATGTTTCATCATTATTTTAAAGCTAGATTTAATGTTTAGTACATTTGACCTATGAGAGGTCTTAAAATTATTTTTAAAAATAGAACTAGCAGATAACAGAATTTGTTTAAAAATGCAAATATTTAATCCCTCTTGTAATGCATAACATACAGCACACATATGTATATGCAATGGTAAGCCACAGTACATGAATACAACATCATATGAACTTTTGTGAAATTAAAATATCAAAATGTGAAGCTACTGTTTCTCAAATATCTTCCTTCCTGGTTTATAAAATTCACAAAGCAATGTTGACATTTATCTAAGTCTTTCCAGAATAAATGTGGGTTCATTGATTCACACCATGTTCAAACAACAGTTTTAACATACTGGGGGGCCTCAAATCCTACCCCTTTTATATACTCTTTGAGTTTCCAAAGCAAAAAGAAATCTGAAACGGAACTATTATGGATGGAAGATGAATGGAGTGAGCTTCCCAACAAAATTCTCATCGGATGGCTCTTGATACTCTGGAAGAATACACAGGTATGTTTTCATGGTGGGAAAATGATACACAGAACAGTTTTCCAATGCAGTATTGACATTTCATAAAGCTTTTACATAATAAACTCTTGTAACTTCCCTGTGTGCTTAGAGAAAATCAATTAATATCACATCTTTTGGATCAAAAAACAACTGTGACTACCTTCTGAGCTGAGCTTTTTAACCTTGAATTTGTCCAGAAAAACCTCACTTCAGAAACCACCGTTTTTAGTTTCTTTTAAGAATAGTTTTATTGGCATATACTTTACATATCATGCAATATAATCATTGTCACATTAAGATTTTTGCAGTCATCACAAGATCAATTCCAGTCCATTTTCTTCTCTTACTTAGTGTCGTTAAGTCCTCATTTACCCCACTCCCCCCCTGTGTTGCCCCTTTCCAGTTACTATCTCTATAGTTCTACCTATCCTTGATTTCTTACACAGAAAATCATACAGAGCAAAACACAATCATACAAAAGCAAGCAAGCTAGCAAACTAAACCAACAATGATTAGACAAAGCATAGTAAAACCTCAAAGAGAAAGCAGAAAATATTAAAAACCGAAACTACTTTGAAGTGGATCAAAGGGGAGATCAAATTATAGAGTATTACATTTTACCCAAGTACATCTGCTATCATCAACTTTACAATGCTTTCTTTCTGATTAGCAGAGAGTTATTTGCATTCCTCTACTATCAGAAGAGATTAACTGGAGACTTAATCCAAATGGGGACCCTGAGAATGGATTTTGGATTTCCACGGTCATTTATAGCCTTCTGAAAACCACAGTTTAAACTCTGCTGTCAGTTCCTCCTTCAGATTTGGGTTTTATAATTTACAGGCCTTGGATCACACAGGCTGATCTGCTTCTTTCATGTGCACTTAGTTAATATCTCATTTAGATGGCTGTTTGTTTTAAGACAAGCCTTTAAGACCTCAGATGCTATTATTTCTGACAGCCAAGCACTATCTGGCTTTTTCCACCATACTTTGTTATACCACTCATATCTTCAGTGATTTCTTTATGAAGACAAACATTGAGCAGGGCCATGTCATAAGAACTGATTGTTCTTGAAATGTGGCCAGAATGAAGTGTGAACCCTAAATTCATTCCTAAATTTATGTCTTATATATGTTTCTGGTTCATGTTAGAGATATCGTTTTTACAATAGAGAAATCATCACCTATGGCATAAATAATTTCATTATTTTATCCAATAGTATAGAATTCAAAAACTCTTGAGAAAAGCCATAATGCAAGTGTAGGCTGGGTTAAGACTGCAATGCATGAATTATTGACTTATAGAGATTGAACTGTTAAGTGACTCGACACTATTTACACAAACAAGGGAGGTTGGTTAGATGGCAAAATTTTCAATAACTCTCAATCCCAAAGGTAGAACCACACTTACAAGATTAACATATATCATAGCAGGGAGCTCATTAAAATAGTGAAAATGTGGTAGTCCCATGCCACCATTCACTGGGCAATCTCAAAGCAAACAATCTTATGAAAAGTCCAGTGACCGCCAATTCTATAAACTTGGGAGAGCAGTTATATGTTTCTTCTCATACAAGGGCATTTCAGCTTAAAGTCCAAGGGAGTATGTCTCTTCCTTAAATCTGCTCAAGGTTAGTTTGAAGTCAAGCCCAGCACACTTAGTAAGGATTTCACATGGAATCCTCTTTGTATCGGACCTTGATCTCTAGATTGTATTGGTAAATCCAAGTGTCAACTTTGATTATGATTCATCCCAAGACATTGTGATCATTAGCTTAAAGACTAATTTTGATTAAAGACTGATGAAAAGATAAACTCTTTGTGCTAGTTGGTTTTCTCACAATGCTTTTGGCACGGACACAGCACAGATTGTTGGAATTGAAAACACTACACCGTGTGCGATAGCAACTTCAGTAATTATTGCATCAATAATAGTTCTATATGGTTTTCCCACCAGATGTAAGGTTTTAAACACACTTTTTTTCATTTGGCTAGGTTGATGAGCTTTCCTCACTTTCTGACCTGTCTTAAAATCTTTTATACATCAAAACTCTTTTATTTAAATGTGGGACAGAAAGTCATATAGACATGTTTCAAAGCTTCAATGATTTCGAGGTTGTCTACTTTTGTGTTTTGTGAAATTTTGTGTTTTGTGAAATTTATTTCACCATGACATCAAAATTATTTTTTCCAGTCACCAAAATATACCTTTTCTTTTTTAAAAAGCACCCCAAAAATAAGATAAATGTATTACTAAAAAAACAATTTTTCAGCTTTCTATTGACCACAGAAACAAGCAAGCGTATCTTGTTTCAAATGAATCATGAATATGCAAATAAAAATCCTATTAGAAATATTTTTAACGTGCCCTCATAGAATATGAAAGGACTTAGATTCTTTGAAATTCATATATTTGATTTTATATTGTCATTTATTCTGAATATTAAACTAATAATGAGAGAGGTTATAGATATAAAGCTTTAATATATATGAAAGGCAGTGTTAGTCACATAAAACAACTCTTTCTATAGTTTTTATATGTTGTTTTGTTAACAATCTTTGTTCTAGGCAAAAATAACTAAAATTCCAGTGCCATGATGAATACATATTTAGCATGTAAAATTTTAAGTTTCGTTTTATCCTTGATACTATTAAAACACTCAAACTGATGGAAATTTTCTCTATCATTGAATACATATACACAAAGTGCTTGCAAACTCAAGTCTTAAAAGAATATTGAACTTGGAGGCAGTTGATATTTAAGCTAAAGCTTTAAATGTGATTATATACCCAACGTGCCCTTTTTCATATTGTTAGCAAAATGCACTGGATTCTATTTTTCCTGGCCAATGGATTGTATTTTTAATAGAAACTAGAATTAGCTTGTCTACACTAAGATAGTTGTAAGGCACCTCTCTGAAAAACCAACTGGATGAGATCCATATCTGTACCCATTATAAAGGAAAGTGACCCCATAAAATGTCAAACGTGTTCTTAAAAATCATTATTACATGCAAGTAAAATTTTGTTAAAGATCCTTCAACAATGGTTTCAGAAGTATATCCTGATGCCAGAATTTCAATACTACATAGTTTTAAATCATAAAGGTGAATGTCAAAGTTGTATCCTTTTCCCATATTTATGTAATCTATATGCAGAGCAAATAAACTAAGTTGGGCTATATGAAGAAAGAGAAGGGATCAGTATTTGCTGAAAGCTCATCAACAACCTGTGACATACAGGTAGCACAACATACAGCCTGCAAGTGAGGAAGACTTGAATCACTCACTGATGAATATAAAAAAGATGTCCAGGTGAATTTCAAATCAATGTAAAGAAGTTTAAAATCCCCACAACTGGAACAATCGATAACAGTCTGATAGATCAGAAAAAAATTGAGCTTACAAAGATATCATCTTGCTTAGATCTACAATCAATACTCATAGAAGGGGTACAATGCCATAGGATATTGGTTTAGGCATTTTTGCTGCAGCAGACCTGTCCTTAAAGTGTTGATAAGAAAGGATGTCACTTTGAGGACTAATGTGTGCCTGAGTCAAGCCATGGTCCTTTCGATTACCCCATATGCATGTAACCATTGGACAATGAATGAGGAAGACTGAAGAAGAATAGGTTTATTGGAATTATGGTGCTGTTGAAGAATTGAAAGAACCATTAACTCGAAGAAGAATGAACGAGGCATAACCAGGATGATCCTTAGAAGTGAGGATGGAAAGATTTTGTCCTAAGTATTTTGGACACGTTATCAAGAAAAAAAAGTCCCTGGAAAAGGCCATCATGGATGCTAAAATAAAAGGTGGCAAAAAAGAGGAAGATCCTCAGCAAGATGGACTGACACAGTGACGGAAACAGGCGCTCACCTAACATAATTTTGATATGTCACAGATCTAAGCAGTGTTTTGTTCTCTTGTATATCAGGCTGCTAATAAGTCAGAACTGAGCTGAGGACACCTAGCAACAGAGGCAGCAACTTGAGCAGTATTATTAAATGGTACAGTACAACAATAAGTGGTATTTCAAGAACATTCATGTATTGATTTACACACAAATCTGTTTTACTCTGACACATTTTTATTTTTCTCACCCTAAAATAAGGAGCATTAGTGATGCTCTCTGATAAAAGTTGGATTACTAACCAGAAATCTGGAGCTTCTAAACTAGTGACTCCATGGGAAAAGGATGAGGCCATCCACTCCCTTACAGTTATCCAGCCTCAGAAACCCTGTAGAAGGCTGATATGAGTAGTAGGTGAATAGATTTATATGGATTGATTTGTTTTTTAAGAATAATCTCTAGTTGAAAAATTCAACTTTCCTTTAGTTCCTAAATGCTTCCTCCCCCCAACCCCCCTCCCCCGCTACAATCACGATCCCAGTTCTACGTTGCAAGTATGGCTAGACCAGAAGATGGACACTGGTACAGATAGGAACTAGAAACACAGGGAATCCAGGGTGGATGATCCCATCAGGACCAGTGGTGTGAGTGGCGATACAGGGAGGGTAGAGGGAGGGGGGGTTGGAAAGAGGGAACCAATTACAAGCATCTACATGTGACCTCCTCCCTAGGGGACAGACAACAGAAAAGTGGGTGAAGGGAGACGTTGGACAGGGAAAGATGTGACAAAATAATAATTTATAAATTATCAAGGGTTCATGAGGGAGAGGGGAGTGGGGAGGGAGGGGAAAAATGAGAACCTGATGCCAGGGGCTTAAGTGGAGAGCAAATGTTTTGAGAATGATGAGAGCAATCAATGTACAAATGTGCTTTACACAATTGATATAGGTATGGATTGTAATAAGAGTTGTATGAACCCCCAATAAAATGATTTGTTTAAAAGAATAATCTCTAGAAAAGCTATCTTTCATCATTGAGAGAATATTTTTATCAAAATATTTTAAACCCATGAAATATTTCTTTAATCTTTAGGGTGGCCTTTTGCAGGTTGTAGTGATATAAAAATGTATTTCAAAAAAAAAGCACTAACACAAGAAAAATGTTAGTTTTTTTTAAATTTAAGAGGTAGTAGATACTCACTTGCAGACCAAAAGCAGTTTTAAATTCAAGCTAACAAACTAATATAAGTAACTTCTCGTTATATGAGCTGGGTGTACTTTTTAAATGCAGGAAAATCTAATTTTCTTGAATTAGCTCTTTTTCTTATTAAAGCAGAAATAAAACAAGAATGACAATAATGCTAATTTAATAGTAGAAACATTGCTCATTTCTCAGGCTGCCTTCTGACTTAAACTTTAGTCTATGACAAAATATATGATGATATCATTCTTGCCCAAGGAAAACAATTTAGAATTTTACGTTGTTAGATGATCTTGGCCAGGATTATGTGAGATGAAGCAAACAAAATCCTACCTCCCTTGATGAAAGCTTTTACACAAGAAATTGCTCAATTAATCTTATTTTAAACTGCTAAATGAATATCTCCCACAATTTGCCGTAAAAAAGGAAAAAATGAAAGCCACACAGTCCTAACTATGATTTTCAGGTATCTTTTATTTTTCAAATGATTATGGAATACCAGAAACTGCTGTTCAGGTTCATTTTTATTTGACTTTTAGGGAGAATTGAGCAGACACAAAGTAAGTAAGAAATGGGATAATGCAAAGAGACTGTTTATGACATCAGTTATGCCTTGAGAAACAATAGGAGCCATTTTCTGCAGAGAGGAAATGAGTTAGAAACCAGAAACCCTTGATGCTGCCTGGCACTAACTTACAAACTGTACATTGGCTCTTAGATCATACTAATCTCCCACTATCTATGTAGAGAGACAGGAAAGCTAAACATTATATATCTCTAACTTTTTCATTATTCATCTGAGTATAAGATCCTGATGCCATGCCCCCTGATTTATATACAAGTTTGTGCATTAATAAAAGCAGGATCCTGTAAAGTGAGATGGTTTTTACTGTTCCAGATATTTCTACAATTTTTTTATAAAACTAATTGCCTGTGTGAAATCCTATTCCCATTGAAACATCTCATGTGGTGCCTCTTTCCTGCACGGAACCTTGAAAGACTCGCTGATTATGGGAGATGAACTATTATGAATCTTATTGATGAAGGTTAATCAATACCATTTCAATGGAAAAATATCAGATCCAGTAACATAACCAGCTCTGTACATTTATAAAAATTAAGGAGAAAATATATTTCATTTTTGTCATTTTATTTTGTTTTCCCTTTTTTACTGTTTTGTTAATTTTATCTTTGGGAATAGAATGAAATGGCTTAATTTATTTTTAAGCAAACACTAAGATAGAATATATGAGGGATTACCAAAAAGAAACCCTGAATTTTATTTTCAAAGCTATGTATTAATAATTTATTTTACAAAATAACCTTATCACCTTCAAAGTACTCTCCATTACACTTAATATATTTGTCAAATGTTCTATTCCATTTTGGAAACATTTTTCAAACTCATCTGTTTGAATGGCTGACAGCACCTCCATCATTTTTTTCTTCACCTCTTCTATATTATCAAATAATTGTCCTTTCATGTCCCTCTGCATTTGTGGAAACAAAAAGAAGTCACTAAGAGTGAGTTCAGGTGAGTACAGTGCATGGTGCAAGAGAGGCATTACGGGGGTTTTTTTGGCCACAAACTGGTGCATTGAGATGACTACATGAGCATGTGCATTGCCGTGGTGACAAAATCAGTCCCTCATCTGCCACAAATCAGGTCTTCTTTTGTAGCACACTGTTACACTATCTTTTTAGAACCTCAAAATAGAAAGCTTGATTAACAGTTTGACCTGGTGCAACAACCTCCAAATGTACTATACACCACCACCACCACCACCACCACCACCACCCCCACGCATGAAAAACAGTTGAGCATCATCTTGATCTTTGATATCACTTGAAGAGCTTTTGGGGGGTGAGGCAAAATGGCATCTGCCACTGGCTTGATTGATGTTTGCGTTCAGGGTCATAGGATAGCACCATGTCTCATCACAAGTAATAAACTTGGGGAAAAAAAAGGCCTGGGGCACTTCGGAGCTGTCCTTTCAAAGTACAGAATGTTTCCACTTGACACTCTTTTTGCTGGTCATTCAGAACCTGGGCACAAATTTTACAGTGACCATTCTCATTCCCAAATCATCTGTTAAAATTCACTGAACCAAGCTCCAAGAGAGTCCAGATAACTTCCCCGTCTCTTCAATGGTCAGTCGTCGGTCTTCAAGTACAAGCACAAGCGTTCGACCATTTGGGAAGCTGACTGGCATCCAGAATGAGGCTTGTCATCAAATGAAATTTCATCATTTTGAAATGAGGAAACCATTCATACACTTGAGTTTTCTCAAAGGGCTGTCCTTGTAAACTGTGTTCAACATCACAACAGTTTCTGTGGCAGTTATCCCGAGCAAAAAAAAAACCCCCAAAATTTCACAGCTGCATGCAGTTCTCTTAAATTGGCGATCACAAAAAATGAGGTTTAAGCAAAACTGCTTTTAAGAAAAAATTCATTCTGACCAGAGAGAACCTTCCCAGGACATGCCATTGGGTGCACTAACTCAGAATGAGTTGCTTGATGCTCGCCCAGGAGGAAAAATGCATACTATGAAAGCTCCTCCTAACGGAGCTTTTTTCTTGTTTTGGAGGGGTGCCCCCTACGTTTACTTTCATCTTGAAACCTTACAAAAAGAAAATGTAGTATTAAATTAGAATTGAATACAAGGAATAAACCTAGAAAAGTGAAGATAATGAGAGTGTTTCCCAAAGAAATCAGCAGTGACAACATATATCTGGAATTTGGAAACCATAGAAAAATTAGTGAAAAAAATTAAGCAGATAAAAAAGCACATCTGTGAGATTCTATATTGACCCGTAAATGCAGAAGCATTTTAATCATGCCTGTGGATATAATGTACTTTAATAAACTGACATGTAAAATAATCACATGACACTATACAAGTAAGTGTAATGCATCCACTGATTGAGATCATACCAATGCAATTGTGAATTCTAATCACTCTGCAAATGTAGAGAGCAGCAGCATCATTAGGAATCTTACATACAAAGTGAATAGTGTCTCTAACAAAGGATGTTGGCTTAGCTGAACTCCGCATAGCCAGGAATTCAGTTGGATTTGAATTCACATAAAAATATCAACTCAAAATAGATCAAATGTTCTGCAAGAGTTTGTGTAGGATTGGTGTCAATTCTTCCCTAAATCTACTGAAGTCATATGGCTTGAGCGATTTTTTTTGTTGTTGGTGGTAATCCCTTGAATACTTTGTCTATTTCTTTTATTGCTATGGGTCTTTTGAGATTCTTGATACCCATTTGGGATCATTTAGGAAGGGATTGCTTTTCCAAGTATTTGTCCATGTGTTCCAGGTTGTTGAATTCATTGGAGTACAGGCATCGCAGTCCGGAGTAATTATTCTTTTGATTTCATTAAGATCCATTGTAATATACCCTGTTTTACATCTATTCCTTGCTATTGAAATTTTTCCTTCCTTTCTTTGGTTAGATTACCAGCTGTCTGTCAATTGTTAGTCCTTTCAAAGAACCAACTTTTAGTTGCATTTTTTCCATAATTTTCTTTATTTCCCTCTAATGAATCTCAGCCTGATTTTTATTATTTCTCTTCTTTTGCTATGAGTAGGTTTGCCCTGTTGACTCTGCCCTAATTGCTGTGGTTTTTTATAGCATGTCATTCATAAGTCTCTCTTCATTTTTCATGTATACATGTATTGCTATCAAACTTCCTTTGATAACTGCCTTTGCTGTTTTGGTTAGTAGAAAGTACCTAATTTCATCTCTCATCTGGACCAGTGCCCACTCCTTTTGCAGTAGAGAGTTATTCATCCTCCAATTGTGCACCCTTGTTTTCTTAATTGTCCTTTTGTTGTTTTCCAGGTTTATAGCACAGTCACTGGAGAGAGAAGTCTGTATGACCTCTAATTTACACAGATTTGACTTGTGTCCCAGCATTTAGTCTATTTTCAAGTATGTGCTATGTGGGCTTGAAAAGAATGTGAGTGTTTTTGTATTGGGGTGGAGAGTTCTGAAAACATCTATCAGGTCAAGTCATCTAATTGTAATCTTTAGATTTATAGCCTCCTTATTAAGTTTCTTTTCCTGTGATCTATCTTTCTCAGTGTGTGGTGTATTAAAGTAATGTATTATAATTGTTTAGCTTGTGATTTCTTTTTTCGTCTTGTGGAGCATTTGACAAATTTCATGGCTCTTCGTGGGGCACATATATATTACATATATGTATTATGCTATATATATTACATATATGTATTATGCTCCTTATCTCTTTTAATGGCTTGCACCTTGAGTTCAATATTGTCCGACATTAGGATTGAAACCCCTGATATTTTTGAAAGGCTATTTGCTGGGTATATTTATCTCCAGACTTTGATTCTCAGCATTTTTTCTTTCTTTTTTTTTTTTTTTTTTTTTACTGTAATCTTAAGATGTGTCTCCTGTAGGCTGCAGATCAAGGGGCTGTGTTTTCTAAGCCAGTTTGTTAGTATTTGCCTTTTAATGTCTGAGTTTGATGCATTGATATTCAGGGTTATTACATCTATCTGTGGATTCGGTGATGTCATCTTATACCTTTTGTGTTAGCTGCTTTTCTACCTTCTTTTTTATCAGTGTGTTGTGCATGTGTGTATGTGTGTGGTCATTCTTGCCTTCTTTCCATCATTGAGCAAATGCTATCCTAGTGGCTGTTTTCTCTCTGGATGGAGTTGTTCTATGTAGCAGCCTCTAATTTGTGTTCGGTAATTGATGTTCTTCTGCCCATCCTGGGTCTGCAAGGATGTTTTGTAGGGATGCATTTCTTTTAATGTATTCTTTGAGATTTTTCTTGTGTGGGAAGACTCTTACTTCTCCATCTAGCTTGATAATTTATCTGGATAGAGTATTCTTGGGTTTACATTATTTTCCTTCAATTTTTGGACTATATTACTTCGCTCTCTCCTCTTCATCATAGTGTCTTCATCATAGTGTCTTCATCATAGTGTCCACTGAGTATACTCTTATTTGGGTGCCTTTATGGGTGACTGCTTGATTTTCCTTAGCTTCTCTTGTGATTTTTCTCCTTAGTCTAACTGGTATTCTTCTGGCTTCCTGAATGGTTGCCTGGTTTTTATTCATTATCCTGGGGAAGTTTTCCTCTAAGAATCCCCTCACTATTTTTGCCATTGACTTCTTTGTGTCTTGTTCAGGTAGTCCAATTATTCTAATGTTGTGTCATAGCATCAGACATAGCACTAAGATTTTCTTCAGCTTCTCTGATTATCTTATTTGACTGCCTTTCCATTAATTTTGCTTGATTATCCTCTCGGTCACTGGTGTGATTCTTTGCCTCAAGTCTGTTGGCAAAGTCTATGAATTTGCTATTGGCTTTTATTATCTCATCCCTTAGGTCTTGTGTTTCCTTTCTGCATATTCTTTATCTCATCTCATCATTTCTCTGTATTGCTTCCCTCATCTTGTATGATGCCAAGCAGCCTTCTGAAGATTTATTTCAATGGCAGAACAACATCTGCTTCTTCCATGCATGTTTTTAGTTTCAGGACTTCTTCTGATATTGACTTTTGTTTCTCCTGTTTTTCATAGTGGTTGTTGAGGTTGTTGCTGTTTACATGTCATTTTAGAGGAGCCCAGTGCCATTTTCCAGAAAGTTAAAGAGCAGTGAGATCTCCCTATGGGAAATTTGTGGGAATACCTTTTCAAACTGCATGTAGCTAACAGCACTGGGGCGGGGGGGGGGGGGGGACGGTGTTGAGCTACCGCTTTATCCTCCTGTGGTTTCACTGCTTCCCTACCAAACCACTATATTATTATATGAAGGGCAAGTTGGATAGTTCTCTTGGAGGATGGGTGGTTGTGGGCCTACAAAGATGGTGCTGTCCTGGATGATCTCACAGGAAGCCATGGTGGTATAGCCCATAGTGGTGCACTTTGGGGGCGTAAAGGAGTGCTCATTGCAATTGGAGTGCCACGGAGTGTGTGTGTTTGTGTGCTTGCTTTGGTGTGGAGCACCACGCATGGCAAGCTAAATTGCCCTAATCAGCAAGATCACAATGGAGTTTTAGCAGAGCTTCTCCAGCAGGGTGGAGTTCTGGAGAGTGCAATGAAGCTCTCCATGTGAAACACTGCATTAGGCAAAAATAAGTTCCCTCAGCCATATGTAGGGTCATGGATGATGCTTAGGGGGATCCCCCAGCCAGCTGCTTAGAGGGCCTTTTAAGGTAGGCGGGAGTTCCACAAACAAGCTCTTTTAATGGGAGATACTCCACCAATTGGGATGTGGTGGAAGGCATGTGGGATTTCCCCAGCTGCGTGTAAGGTTGCAGAGAGCAGGTGGAGTTCCTCCTTCTCAGCAGTTGGAGGTATCATAGGTGGAGGTGAGTGGTCTGGAGGCTGGAAATGGCATGTGAAAGAAAAGAGAGGTGGAAAAAAAAGAGGGGGGTAGAGATGGGGTGAAATAGCATTGGGTGGGGGGAGCAGAACTGAGCCAACTGAGACTGTGGTGGGAAAGAGAGGAGAGAGAGAGAGAGAGAGAGAGAGAGAGAGAGAGAGAGAGAGAGAGAGAGAGAGAGAGAGAGAAAGTAAAGAAATCTCTGAGACCAAATTGGACTGGAGAGGTTTAAACCCTGCCCCAAAGCAGTGGCAAGTTGTGGTTGTGTTGAAGTAAAGTCCTTTGGCTGGCCAAAGTAGCCTGATGCAGGGCAAGACTGTAGCAGGGCAGAGGCTAAGCAACAGCCAACCTCCTCAGTGGTAAGTCGAAAGGCCACAGCTTTTCAAAATCTACTGGATCTGGATCTGCTTATCTTTATGATGTTTCTCCTGTGACCTAGAACAGTGGAATTTCCCTCTCAGTGGATCTCCTACTCTGATTTCTGCAAAGTCCCTCTGGTGTGTGTTACTCAGTCACCATCTTGCCAGAACTGCCAAGTTTTAAACTCTTAACATGAGAAGAACTCTTGCAAATCAAGAAAAATGTAAACTTGTGTTTACGCAAAATAGACAACACAAATGTGCTAGTTCCTACATAATCATTTTCTTAATTTCTAATTGCTTGGTTTTCTTTTTCTTTCCCTTTCATCAACTAACATTTCTATTAAATTCTTAAAGTGTTTTATCATATATAATTTTGTCCACTCTTTTAAGTTCGCTTTTCTTTTTATTACAACCTTGTTCCTAGAATATTTTTAAAAGCTATTTCTAAAGAAAAAAATTTCATAATGATCTTTAGCTAACCTATTGTTGCAGCTGTCAGCTAACATCAAGTAGATAGATCCTCAAATATTATGATCAATTAGAATTATAAACTATCACCAAGAAAGCTTTAAAAATATAAACAAAAGCAGTTAATACTTTTGAGCTCAATATTTAATAACTAGCAGGATAATCTCAGACTTATCTCGGTCTTATCTTTAAATTATTCATGGAAAACATATATATACCTAAAATATATTATATAAAATTATTTAAAAGGCATTAAAACTTAATAGAAAAAAATCAACAAAAACCTACTGAAATGAGAAAAGATTGACATCATTTGTATTCAAATGTAAATTAAATTAAAATTATTTGATGCTACTCCATCAAATGGCATAAGCGTTTCTGAAAAGCAAGGATTTCAGTCAATTAACTTGATTGAAAATTGAGATAAAGAAACCAACAGAGGTTTTCAAAGTATTTGCAATATTTCCAATGAATTGAGTTGATAATGCATACATGCATTATTCAAAATGAGTAACAAGATTATTTGCCCAGCACAATCAAAGAAGTTGGAAACAACCCAAGTTTCCATCAATGGACAAATGGATTAGAAAACTGTGGTACATGCATACAAGGGAGTACTACACATCCCTAAAAAGCATGATGAATACATGAAGCACATCACTGCATGGGAAGAATTGTAGGAAATTATGCTAAGCAAAGTAAGCTAAGCACAAAAGGACAAGTACTTGAGTCCGCTGAGGTAAATTTAAAAATGCAAAAGAAAAAAGTAAAAAACACATCCCGGTCTACCAAGCCCTGGGGAAAAAGTTCCTATATACATGTATTCCTATGGTAAGATCCAGGTACTATGGCAGAGCCCAATCCAGGAATTCATATGGCTGTCAACTAAAAAGAAGAGAGAGAGAGAGAGAAAGAGAGAGAGAGAGGGAGAGAGAGAGAGAGAATGACTGGGGTAGTGAGGGAACAGGGCACTAACCCACCCAAGGGAAGGACATTTCTCCACAAGAGAGGGATCGAGGGACCAGATTTCAACAAGGTACATCAAGACATGAATGCAACATACTGACATGAATCAGGAAATCAATAGAGAGGTCTTCAGGGTTGGCCCCAATCCCAACTATGTGGACCCCATGCCCAGGAGAATGCACCTCAATGTACAGCACTGAAGCTGCAGCTTAGGGAGTTGGCACACTTCTGATCAGGAGCAAATGAAGAGAGAAGGAGAGAGAGTGGAACACATCCTGGCCCACTGAGCCCTGAGTATGATATTCCAGCTCAGGGAAGTCCATGCACAGATAGGACCAAAGGGCCAGTCCCATCACAAGACATGATGTCCCTCACTGACCCATAGCTCTACAGAGGACAACACTGGAGACACAGTGTGGGAATTGTGCCTGATCTGACCCCACCACATCGGGGCAAAACACTAATTGTATGCAACAGAACAACAAGGGGAGCAAGGCAATGAAGTCCCTGAGGAATACCAAAAATAGATGGGGCCAGACTCAACTGGAAAACACTCATAAGTGTCAACAGACAGAGCTGAAACTATTTATAAGGTTTTCTTTTTTTAATTGATGTTGGTTTTTCTTGGTTTTTTTGTGTTCTTTTTTTATGTTTTGCTTTGTATTGTTTTTGTGATTATTTTCTCTGCATGTCTATCTAAATAAGATAGTTGAGATAAATAATCCAAAGGAGAAACAATAGGATCAATGGTTCTTGGGGGGGGGGCACCGGAGAAGGGGGACAGGGAAAAGGTGCCAACAAACCCAGGGACAAAGGAACAAAAAGTATATCTAAAATCAATGGCAAGGAGCACATTGACCACCTGGGGGGACTTGATCAAGGGCAATATAACTTAGAGGAATTACCAAAACCCAAATAAAGGTTGAACATGACAGTGTGAAAAGAGAAGAGTAAAAAGAAATTTAGGAAAGAACTAGGAGGCAAAGGACATTTCTAGAGGTCTAAATACAGACATGTGTATATGTAAATACATTTACCGTGTATACTTATGTATAAACTGAGTTTTTCAGCACATTTTTAATGTAGTTTTGAGGTAAATTAGGTGCCTCGGTTGAAATTCAGGTGGCCTTATGAGGTAGTTAAAGTTTATTGTGCCAATCTGGCTGATAAACACACATGGGGCTAATTGAAGGGCAGAGAGATAAATGGCTCAGTAAACCTTGCCTTTCTAGTTCTCGGGTCTCTTGCTTCCTGATGGGCAGACCAGAGTGAAGCTGCCTTAGCCAGTTCCCTGCTTCAGCTGCCAAGGCCCACTTCCTGCAAGACATCCCTGAGGAGAAGTCACGTGCACCTACCCCAAAGCAGCCCTGGGTGCGGAAGCAGCCGTGTGTAGACTCCTGCCAGCTCTGAGATGCTTACACGCTCACTGATTTGGCCTTCCTCCTGAAAATGGCATCATCGTGTGTGTTTTGTGAGATGGAGGAGATCTTTGTGGATTGGTGTTGGACATATGGGCTAATGTTGGACTTGTGGGCTTGGGCAACACTGGGTTGGGATGTTTTCTTGATGTGCACTTACCCTCTATATAAAACTCTCTCTTATCCATATGCTTTTCTGTGGATTCTCTGATGTACCCAGATTTACACAGCTTATACTCGAGTATATATTGAATATATAATGATGGAATAATAGATCTATGTATATATATTTATTTGTTAAGTATTAAGTCAGCTGGTGGACATTAGGCCTCTACTCAACCAGTCCCTCAACACAAGAACAATTTGTTCTAATAACATGGCATTCTATGATGCTCACCTTACTTGACACTATTGCTGAAGACCAAATGTGCGCATAAGCAAATGTGGTGAAAAAATCTGATGGTGTCTGACTATCAAAAGATATACCATCTGTGGTTTTAATGGCTTGGAGATAAGCAGCCATCTTGTTGAGAAGCAACAAATGGAAAAGCACATCAGCCTATGTGATCATGAGGTGTTAATGGGACCAGGTATCAGGCATCAACAACACCAAACAAAAAATGATATTGGGGAGGCAGAGTCGAGACCCAAACCCCAAATGTAGTCAATTGGACATCCCCTTTTAGAAGGGTCACAAGAAAAAGACAAGTCAATCATGGTGCAGTATAGCATTGATGAAATGCACAACTTTGCTCTAGTTCTTTAATGCTCCCATCCCCACTAGCTTGATGCCAATTCTACCCTAAAAATCCTGCTAGACCAGACCATGTACACTGGTACAGATAGAGCTTGCAACACAGGGAATCCAGGACAGATAAACCCCTCTGGTCCAATAATGATAGTAGTGATACCAGGTGGGTAAGGGAAAAGTAGGGGGGTTAATGGGGAAACAATCATAATGATCCACATATAACCCCCTGATAGGGGGACAAACAAGAGAAAAGTAGATGAAGAGAGACAGTGGTTGGTGAAAGACATGAAAAAATTTTTATAAATTTTCAAGGGTTCATGAGAGAGGAAAGGTGGGAGGAAAAACAAAGTTAGGAGCTGATACCAAGGGCTCAAGTAGAAAGAAAATATTTTGAAAACAATGATGGCAACATATGTACAAATGTGCTTGACACACTGGATATATGAATGGTTTGTGATAAAAGGTATAAGAGCCCCCAATAGAATGATTAAAAAATAGGATGTATGAATCACATAAGTTACTTATAAAAAGTGAAAGTGGATTAGGTTATATTTGAGTGTATTGGTATTTTAACCTTTCAAAATTTCTGTGGAAAACTGAAATTAAAATATAATGGATATATCTCTATTGATATAAATAAGCACGTGGATGAATAAAAACAAAATAGAGAGTTACAGTCTTGGAAATTCAGCGGAGCATTTCTATACAATCACTAAGTATGGCAGTGAGTTTGGGTTTGTCTTTTTTATAAGGAACTCAAGTGACAACAGATACACATGAAATTAGATGGAAACCATCTTGTTCTTATTGTAGGTGCTGCCAAATTTGTTCTAATCTACAGCAGTTTCATGCATTAAAAAAAAAACACTGTTCACCCCTGAATCACCCTCATAGTCCTTGCTGTTTGAGCCCATCGCTGCAGTCACTGTGAAATCCATATCCTTAAGGATCTAGTCTTCTCATCCCTGCTGAAGGACACCCATGATGTCCTTCTCCAGGGACTGGTTCCTCCTGACAATGTTCTCAGTAAGTGAGATGAAATCTCACTGTCCTTGCTTTTAAGGAGAATTCTGAATATATTTATTTTTAGATAGCACCCTTATCCTTTTTTTCAACCCCTAGTATATTCAATATTCTTTGTCAATACCATAATTCAAATGTATCAACTCTTATCATTTTCCAGATTGTGTTATTCATGTGAGGCAACCGAAAACACTGTCAATCAGTACGTGGTACCTTAGTCCTGAGGATGTCATTTTTTATTTTTAACACTTGAAAGAGGTGTCTTGTAGCAGATTTGCCCAATGTTAATTTTTTAAAATTTGACTATGCTTCCATATTCATCAATTGTGTGTCCAAATAAAATTAGGCCATAAACAATTTCAACATTTTCTTTATTCATCATGATATTGTTTATTGGTCCAATGATGAGGATTGTTGTTTTATTTATTTTGAAAAGTAATTCATGCTAAAGGCTGTATTCTTTGATCTTCAGCAGTGAATGTTTCAAGTCCTCCTTGTTTCCCGTTATCAAGATTGTGTCATCTGCAAATTAGAGATGATTAAGGAGTCCTCCTCAATCCTGATGATATATTCTTCTTTATAGAGAGCATTTCTCAGATTATTTGCTAATGAAAATGGGGGAAAGATGTAAGCCTGAAGCATACTACCTTGGCTATCTAGTGCTGATATAACAGAAATACAGCCAGGGGATAGCTTTTACTAAGGGAAGTTTATTCTTTCATAAAGTCGGTAAGCTAGAATTCTAAATTCAGTCTGTACACTTTAGGGAAATGCTTTTTTTTTTTTTTTGCTTACTCTGCAGGAAGCTTTTTGTTTCTTTTTAACATTTGTGGATTCAGAGTACCTTCAAGGTCTTCATAAGTCTTACCTAGGGTCTAGGAATTTCTCAATGCAGGGATATTGTATACAAAGGGAATGGTATATTTCTGGCTGCTCTTTTGATGGTATTGTGATCCCATCTTATCTGCTAGTTTCTCCCTTCTTTTATTTCTTTTAAGATAAAAGGTGATGCAGGCCACATTCTAAAGACACTTTTCTCATATTATATGAAGATCTATGCTGGTCAGTTGTGCCATTCCTCTCCTGGTCCTGCGAATATTGACTGATTGCATAAAATCATACCAGGAAGGATGACTATCTTTGCATGACTGCCAAGTGATTTAGAATCATGACCAAATCAGTTAAGTCGAGTAAGTCTGAGTATACATTTTTTATATGTTTGTTTATTGTCATTAGTCTGAAATTGCTGTTCCTGATAAAAGAATTTCAAATGAACAACCAACAACAGCCCTGAAATAAATTGAATGTCAAACCATTTAAGTTCCAAAGAATTTCTGCTTCCCCTTCCATGCTGTGACATCACTCAGGCTGGTGTAACCCTGTGAGTCTACCCATGGTGTCACTCCATGCCCCCAGGGTATCCTCCCACATCACACCATATAGAAACTTTGGTAATATTAATTATCTGTTTTTCCCCAATCATAAATTTCTGTACATCTTGTTCACGTGGAGATAGAGGAAAGGTGTTGATGTGCAAAAGAAGCAAAGAAACTAATGATCAATTTTATTCGTAGAATGTTATATAATGAATATAGTTATAAATTGGTAAATATGTTATTTCTTAGAAATTGTCTGAATCCTAACAATATAATTGTTTTACAAAATCTTTCTACATTGAATTATAACATCATCAGTTATAATAAACAGAATCATTTTTGCTTATTTCCTTTAATTACTACTTCATTTTAAAAAGTGGTGATACATTCATAATGCTACTGATCATAATAGTGCAGCTCAAACACACACAATTTGAAAAATTCAGCAACAATCAAGTCAAAGATCCAAACAAAAATGAAAAATGCTTGTAGCCTGTACAGATGAAATCACATAATTCTAGGTATGACTGTAATTTGGTAATAATGACAGCTATGATTGGGGCACAATAAAATTTCAAAAAGTAAAGTATCATTGGGTTTTAATCTTTTAAGTATATTGATACACGTAAGTTGGGCTTCAGAAAGATTTTTTTGTTTGTTATAGCTAATCAAAGATATTTTTATAAAACAATGATAAATTTCTACTGACGCATAATTTTTATAGAAAGACATTTTGTATCAATCCCTTGACAGCATCACCTATAGTGCTTCACACCTCACTGAACCTTAGAGAAACAACTGCTACTTTTACCAATGATAATCCTTCATGTAAATATATTTACATACTGTTTAATGTTTTATTTTGAAATATGTTCTATATTAAACATAAATTTGAAATGATTATGAAAGAATTCTTTATACTATCCAATCATATTCATAATTATATTCTTACAAAAATGCTCACATAGTATTTCTCTTTTCTCCCTTCCTCCTAGTCCTTCTACCTTAATATAAAAGTAGAGATAGAAATAAAAATATAGATGTACATATGGCTAATAATCTAAATCTTTGAGATTAAATTTCAGACATTGTAGGTTTTTATACCCTAAATTATTTTGCATATACTTTTCAGAAATAAAATCAATAGTATATGTTGACTTCATTACGTCTTAGTTTGTTGTGTTCTTAGTTATTTTTCCTTAATACACCTAAATTGTATGTTTGTCTAGTTTCTTTTCAAATAGGCAAATAAATATCAATTGTGATCCTAATTATTATGCATCATGTTATCTAAGATTAGATGCTTAGTTATTGGGGGAAATAGGAGCCTACTTGGCACTATGAACTGTTTAGATATGATAAACCTTTACAATCAATTCATCTTTAAAATGTATTACCTTACATAATACCCTTGCCAAGATGGATTGAACCAGTGGCTACAAAAATAGGCTGAAACATAAAAACGATTGTGAGGATGGACAAGCCTGGGCACTGTTGCCTTCTGTTGTATATGGGGTGATTATGAGTTGTAACTGACTTGACAGCAGCTAACAACAAAAGCCCAAAGACTGGACATGGCTTCTTTCTCTTATATGGAACAGAAAGATGCTTGACTGCACCTAACAAAAACAACACCCCCATCCATAATGCGAATTGGCCCCATCCAATCAGTTGAAGATTTTAGGAGCAAACTTTCAGGTTTCTCAAGGGATAAATGTGCCTTCAGTCTATAAATGACCATTCTGGTAGAATTCTTATCTTAACCTTCCATTTGATATATACATTTTAGACACAAGACTACATGAATTTTCAGCTTATTTCTGGATTTTCCCTACCATCTCAGACAGTTTCATAAGCCAATAATTGAAAATTCATCTCTCTTTAAAAATTATATATAGATATAGAGGTAGATAAAGCTATAGGTACAGATATAGAAATCTTAATTTGGCTGTTGTCCTAGACAAAACTGAAATGCTTATACTTTTAAAACAATACAGGTAAAATAGGAAATGAGAGATGGCTCTTAAAGATAAGACATAATATTTGTTATGGTCCTACTGCCATTGTATTGATTCAAAATCATACTGACTTTATATATGATTTCTGAGGCTACATATCTCCAGAGGAATATATAGCTTCATCTTTACTTGGTATGGTTTGTTAAAAAGAAATTCCTGCTTGGAGCAGACAAAGCACAGAGAGGACCATAGGGCAGGCTCCACCCTGAGACACAACGTCCCTCACTAAACCATAGTGCTCTAGGGGACAACACTGGAGACACAGTGCAGGAATTGTGCCTTATGTGACCCCATCACGCTGGAGCGAAACACTAAAGACATGCAACAGAGCAGCAAGGGGAGCAAAGTGATGGAATCTCGTCCCTCACTAAACCATAGTGCTCTAGGGGACAACACTGGAGACACAGTGCAGGAATTGTGCCTTATGTGACCCCATCACGCTGGAGCGAAACACTAAAGACATGCAACAGAGCAGCAAGGGGAGCAAAGTGATGGAATCTCCGGGGAATACCAAAAATAGACTTTGGAGACAGAGCGTGGCACCCAATCAGACTCGATTGGAAAATACTTATAAAGGCCAACAAACAGACCTTGAACTATTTATAGGCCTTTCCATTTTTTTTGTCAGTGGCTGTCTTTTATTTAGCTTTGCCGATTTTTTGAGCTTATTAATGTATGTGCATGTCTATCTAGATAAGACAGGTGGGGTAAATAATATGGAGATGAAAAGAATGTGACCATGGTTCCAGGGGGATAGGGAGAACAGGAGTGAGAGAAAGAAAGTGGGCGGGGGTGGTTGGGAAGCAACCCAAGGACAAGGGAACAACAGTGAACTAAAATCAATGGAGAGAAGGGTGTAGGACGTCTAGTGGGAATTACTGAAGGGAAATTTAGCAGTGAGGAATTATTAAACCCGAATGAAGACCAAACATGATGGTGGGATAAGAAGAAAGTAAAAGGAAATAGAGGAAAGAACAAGGTGGGAAAGGATGTATATTGAGGTCTAAATACAGACATATATATATATATATATATATATATATATATGACGAGAGAGGAATAGAACTAAGTTCTCATATCTGTATGTTAAGAATTAAGGTTACAGGTGAACATTGGACCTCTACTGAAATACTCTCTCAACACAAGAACACTTTGTTCTAACATCCGACATTCCATGATGTTCACCTACCCAACACAATTGCTGAAGACAAAATGGGTGCATACGTTTGCTGAAGACAAAATGGGTGCATAAGTAAATGTGGTGAAGAAAGTTGATCGTGGCCGGCTATTGAAAGATATAGCATCTGGGGTCTTAAGGCTTGAAGATAAAACAAGCAGGCATCTAGCTGAGAAGCCCACATGAAAGAAGCACACCAGCTTGTGTGATCATGAAGTGTTGAAGGGCTCAGGTATCAGACATATAAGACTCAGAACAATATCATACCCAAGGTGAATGGGGGAGAGGGGCATAAAGTAGAGACCCAATGCTCATCTCTATACAATTGGACATCCCCCTATAGAGGGGTCACAGGGAAGAAATGAGCCAGTCAAGGTGCAGTATAGCACCAAAGAAACACACAGCTTTCCTCTAGTTCTGTGGTGCTTCCTTCCCCCCACTATCCTGACCTCAATTCTACCTTACAAATCAGATTAGACCAGAACATGCACACTGGTACAGACAAGAGCTCACAACACAGGGAATCCAGGATAGATACCCCCCAGGGTCAACAATGAGAGTACAACTACCATTAGGATTAGGGGAGGGTGGAGGGAGAAAAGGGGAATCAATCACAAGAATCAATCTATGGACCCGTCTCAGGGTATGTTTAAGTTCAGGTCTCAGGATATAGATTTAAATGTTTTCATTTTATTTATAATTTAAAATGTACCTTTCTTATATTTTTAAATACATGCTTGTTTTGGAGAAAATCTCTAGCAATATGTCAAATGATGTTATATCTAAATGATTTAAATAGTGTTTACCATGAATCTTGATAACTTTTCGTTTTGTTTTGTTTTTTGTAGAATTACAAATTCTGTCTGGCAAATAGAACTCAGGGAGGCATTCAGATTTACAAAGAGCTGTTATAGTAGTAATGTGGATTGAATTTGAAAAGCACCTTTATATCTTCTATGTGAGACTCTTTGGCTAATACAAAGCAAAGCAAAGCACACACATGACATTACTACTTTCATTGCTTTGGGTTCTGTACAACCATTAGAGTTGTTTGTATATAAGCTGAATTTATCTTAGTTCACCAATATAGTGAGAAGATAAATAATTAAGTCGCTCAATTAAGATATCAGGGAATTTGTTAAAGACTTAGTGTTGGTTCAGATACTGAAAAAATTCTTCAAAGAGAAAGAGAAGGCCGTTAGAATAGGGAAAATTGTATGGCATTAATTATTCCTTTGGAAGGGGTCAAAGAATATGTATAAAGATCAATGTGGAAAATACCTCCTTGATGCCTAGAAAGTTCACATTAAATTGGTGGTATCATTTCCCACAGGGTTCTCACCTCACCCAAGTCTCATTGGCCACTGACAAGTGTCTGAAATTCTGCCAATGGACATATATCCTTTTGCCTAAGGCCCAGTATACCATATTTGTAAAGATAAGGATTTTTATATTATGAAAACTGATAGAGTAGGCACTCAGTAGGTAATTAATTAATTAATTAATTAATTAACTAATTTTGTGTGTGGTTTCATTGGTGCCTTTGTTGCTCTTCTAATTCTGCCTAGTGGGGGGTGCTTTTTTCATTGCATTGGCTCCTGGGTAATGCTGTCCTGAACAATGGATGCTCAGCTTTGTCTGCTGTTATCAGTGTTGATCCCCTCTCTTTACTGATCTGGTTAATATTTTTGGTCACCCTGGTCTTGGTTTTATAAATTCCTTCAGTTTTTCTTTGTCTGGAATTACCTTGATGTCTCTCTCATGTTTCAGGGATAATTTTGCTGGATGTTGAATTCTTGGTTGGAAGTCATTGTTTGCTTTTTCTTTCCGAACTTCATATATGCCAGCAGGCAATCGTCTTCTTGACGGCATAGTTTCTGTGCAGAAGTCTGAGCTTCTGTGTATCACTTTTATTCTTTTTCCTCAAGATTCTCTCCTGTTCCTTAAAACTGGAAAATTTGACTATGATATGTCTGTGTAGTTTTCTTCTCTTGTGTATTCTATTTGGGCTTCTTTCAGCTCAGTTTTGTTTTATTTTCCTTTGTGACGCTGGGGAAATTTTCTTCCATGAATTCTTGTGCTAATTTTCTCTGTAGATTTTTTTGTTTCTTCTTGTTTGGGATATTGATGAGACAATTTAAGGTGTTTTTCTTGATAGTGCTCCTGATTCTCTGACTCTCTTAGGAGTCCTTTGTTTTGGGCGTTGACTGTTCCTCCTTGTTTATAGTTACAGTGATTGTCTTCACCCTCACTGATATGATTGCCCTTATCATCTATTCTGCTTTTCAGGCCTCTTACCTTGTTGCCTAATTCCATTTTCTCACTATTTATTTTCTGAGATTCATTACATTATGATATTTTTAGGTTTACAATTTCTTCTGTTGTTCTCATGAGTGTTCCCACATCTCTTAAAAGGAACTAAACCATTAGAAGTCTATTTCTGGTAGCTCCAGGACATCTTCTTCAGAGTAGTCCTTTGGATTGGGAGCTATTTGAGTTTGTTTTTCTGGAATTTTTGTGTTTACTGTGGTTACTTGCTGTTTCCAGAGCCCTATGGTACAGTTATCAATGTATGTGGGTTGCTAGGTTGTGTGGGGGTAATTGGTTTTAATGGATTACAAATGAGATGTCTTACAGGTGCCATAAAACATGTGATAGAGAAATGAAATAAAAAGGAAAGAGAGAGATGGTAAGCGAATAAAGTGAGGGGGAATACGAGAAATAATAAAATAAAGGTAATAGTAGTACTAGTAAGGGCTCTCTGGATAGACTGAAAGTTTTATAAAAATTGGGGGCGAATATGTTTTAAGAGAGGTAATAAGACTTAGTAGATAGTGTGGGACTATATTTTATTAGGATAGAGGATGGCATGCAGAAAGAGGTGGGGGCAGGAGAGAAGAGTAAGTAAATAATTAAAACAAAATAAGAGGATTTATATATACATATATATTGTATATGTGAAGTAACATTAGAGCAGAAATGAGAAAGATATGGAAGAGAGAGAGGGCAGGAGAAATCGAGAAGCAGAGAAAGACCGTGAAGGAAGAGATAGCTATTTACATGTGTAGGGTCATTAGAAGGAAAATAACCACCCCCCAAAAAAGGCACAAGCTTAGCTTGGATGTGGATATGGGAGCTTTGTTGCTATAGTCACGTGAACTTGGGTAGGTCTGTTTCCTCAGGGATCAGGTAGGAAAATCTGGTCCCCAAAAGCAAAGGGCTGACTTGGACGGCTGTGGTTTTCCTGTGTCTGCCTGGGGAACGTGCCTATGGGGTTGGAGGTGCAGAGCAAGGAATGATAGGACTTGTGAATCAGAGAAATATACCTGAGAATAAAATAAGGATATAGACATCAAAGTATGAAAAAATAATAAACCTGCTACTGGGTGTCAGCACCTGCTTCTTTTGTGTTAGTTTATGTGCTGCACAAAGAAGGGAAGAACGCACGGTGGGAGAGCCATCGAGCAATAGGAAATAAAAAACAAACAATGTTCTAACGGTACAAGTGTGGCTTGTGTTGTGAAGATGTCTGTGGCAAAGTGGCCACGTGGATTTTGACCCACATAAGACACCCAGGGCCCTGCCAGGGGAGGGGCTTAGCTAGGTAAATTGAAATGTGACCTGGGACTGATCCGGCACATACCACGGCAGGACAGTGCGCTGAAGTAGCTCAGTCACTGATCAATGGTGAAGGGAAGTCAGGAACAGAAGCAATTGACCTCTGTTGCTGAACTTGGATTAAACACGGATAAAAGCAGTTTGGTCTACTTATCATTGATGTTGTTTCCTTAGGTTTTAGGACACGGAGGGTTCCCTGATTTGGGGACTTCTCTGATATTTGCTGATAAGATCTGTCCATGCTTGATTTCTGGAAACAATATTCTCACAAGTATTCCAAATATATATATAACAGTCAAACGTGGAAAAGAAGAGGCTCATGGGCTAAACTGAAGTTCACTTAATAAAGACAAACTTTGTGAGTGGGTTGTCACTCAGCTAGAATTCTTTAAGTTTTCATGTAAGTTCAGATATTCTTTGCAATGGCCATATTGATCAAAGGGTTTCTTAAAGAAGTTAAGAAGCTGCAAAGAAAATAAGAAATGCTCAGGAAACAATTGTTCATGAGGACATGTCACAAAGTTCTTTTAGGGCTACTAGTAAGTGCTCAGAGGGCAATGTCACGTCACAGTCCTGTAACCTCAAGCATTCAGCTCAAGCCCCATGACTCAGTGAACCAGCCTCCATGAACTGAGTGCTTGTGTTAGACAGGGTTCTCTTGAGAGACAAAACCAGATTGCTAGTAATTATATATATATATATATATATATATATATATATATATATATATATATATATATAAAACACAAGAAATGAACTGTTAAATTATATACAGATAGATAGATATATAATACAAGAAATGAACAGTTAAATTATAAAGCACCGCAAATGGCTCAGTGCAACTCACTCCACTGAGACAGTTGTGAGACACTAGCAATCCTTTAACTCTTTTTTGTAGTGCTTTATAATTTAACTGTTCATTTCTTGTATTAGCTATCTATCTATCTGTATATAATTTAACAGTTCATTTCTTGTGTTATCTATAAAGCTGGATTATATATACACAGGCAGCAAACAGCAAGGCAGGTCCCCAACTGTCGGCCCCAGCTCCAGAGATGTGCATTCCAATCGTGTGGGCTCAAAGATACTTCAACTTACAGTGACACAGTCCACAGGCTAGGGGTCCCACAGGTAGTGTACCCTTTAAATTGAGGCACAGAAGAAGCAAGGCAGCCGCACGTTGTTTAAAGAGCAAGAGACAAGTAAGGTGAGGCTCACCGAGCCATTTATCTCTCCACCTTTCAATTAATCCCACTTGTGTTTATCGGTCAGGCTGGCACAATAAACTATCGCAGTGCCTCATTCCAGTAAGCCACAAGCAGACGGCAGTCAGTTCCACTTCCATGGTTCAGCTCGCCCAGTTCCCCAAATTAAGTACCCAGAAGCCCACCCTGTTCCCCGAATTTAGTACCCATTCCATAAGCCAGCCTCAGTCTCCAAAGCACTCAGAGTCACTTGCTTTAGAGACTGCACAAACCGCCATTCTGTTTACATGCTCTGGCTTCTGGGTCTGCTGTGGCTGTGCTATGTCACAGCTGTCTACTGGATCAAGGATGTTCATCATACAGGAATCTGGGATTCCAGGGGTCGCATTCCATTCTTGCTTTTTTTGTTGTTTTTGTTTTTCCTGGTAGTTAGAAGCCCTCTCTTGGTTCTCAGAGGGATGGTAATCCAATAAAGCTTGTTCACAGTTACACACAGTCTAATCTTATCAGTCCCTTCCCCCAACGTCTAACCCAGACTCATACAGAAAAAGAGTCATTTGGAGTGACATGGATTTTGACTAGAAGAATTATGTTAACTAAACCATTGTACTTACAGTGGGGATTTAATCTGGCTCCCGGCATCTCAAAGAGTTGTTATGAATCTATCACAATATAGAAAGAGCCCTGGTGTCATAGTGTGTTACACTTTGGACTGATAACCACAGATCAGTTGTCAAAAAGACCAATTACTCTGTGAAACTCCCTAGACTCATAAAGAGGACTCTCTCAGACCCCCCCCCCAGGGACATTTCTACTCTGCCCTACAGGCTTGGAACAAGTCAGATTCTGTTTGATGGCAATGAGTTTGAAGGTTTGGAATATCAAAAAATAAAGTGAATTAAATGATTGTAAATGTGTATAGCCCTCACAAGCTATACACCATGATTGTAGCTACTGCCTTCAGGAAAATGAAAATGGCTTCCTGAATTTCCCCAATAATGAAGTGAACGATGTCTGGTAAAAGGTGAAGTCTTGGCTCCTCATATCTATGAGAACTCTGGCTTTACTTCTCAGACAGATTTGTTTGTTCTTTTGCCATTCCACAGTGCTTTCAATATTCTTTGCCAGTGCCATGATGATAAAGCATCAATCCTTCTTCATTCATCCTTATTCACTGTCCAACTTTCACATGCCTATGACCAATTGAAGATATTATGGCTTGGGTCAAATGTACCTTAGTCCTCAGAGTAACATCCTTGTTCTTTAATACTTTGAAAAAGTCATGTATAACAGATTTACCTAATTCAATGCATTGTTTGATCTTGGCGACTGCTTTCATGAGCATTGACCGAGGATCCAAGTAAGACAAAATACTTTACAACTTCAATCTTGCCCTCATTTATCATATAACTATTGGTCCAATAGTGAGGGGTTTGGTTTTCTTTAATTTAAGGTATAGTCCATATTGAAGGCTGCAGTCCTTGAACTTCATCAGCAAGTGTTTCATGTTCTCTTCCCTTCAACAAACAAGATTGTGTCATCTGCATGTCAAAGGTTATTAATAAACCTGTCCCCAATCCTGATTGTTGTTTTAGAGTTTGAAACATTGTTGAGAAAAGGAAATTGTACAAGTATAGGCTAGCTTCAGACCACAATACATGAATGGTTGACTTGCATTGATTAAATCCTCAAATAACTAACACTATTTACAGAAACGATCAGTGTTGGTATTGTGGCAAAACATTCAATAACACTCACTCAAGAAGTCATAACCAAGTCTACAAGATTAATATGTCATAACAATTCAAGGAGGACATTAACATAGCAAGGGATCCAGACAGAAGTCCAACAACCTACAATGTTACAACTTTTGGAAAATAGTCATCTGCTTCTTCTTACACTAAGGTGTTTCAGTCTTAAATTCAAGGGAGTGTGTTATTTCCTTAAATCAAATGCTTCTGATGTGGCCTATAAAGGATATTCTGCACCTCAAAAGGACACAATCTCAAGTCCCAGTACTATATAGCACATAGCCTGGGTCTTCACAGGCTAAATAGGAACTAAGTCAAGAGTATCGAATTAGGAACAAAGTATGAAGAGTATTCTCCTCTTGGGTTATACACATGTGTAAGTGTTGTTAAGTGCACACACACACACACACACACACACACACGGGAGGTACTCCATCTGGTTATCCCACCAGCAAAAGCATAATCTACTTCTCTGAGACATACATGCCGTCTTCCTCATATTGACTTGAATTTCCCATTAAGATTGCTTACTACTCTTGTAGGAGTGTATGTTAATTTGGGGTGACCTTAGCACAGTATTGTATGGCAGTAACTAGCTGATCTTCTCTCTCTTCCTCCATCTATAAAATCTGACCCCAACTGAGGTGCTGTCTCCTTTGTGGAAGTGGCTTTTAAGATGTACAGATACAGGATGCACATGGTTCATGGGTGATAGACAGGCTCTCAACCTCATTGCTTGGGAGAACAGTTTGGAAGATTACCTGACCTGCTGACAAAAGCCAGCCTTCATCTTGGTGTTTATTGTATTGCAGAGGACTCAGAAAACACCTATCCTTTCATGATTAACTGACTTCATCCAGCTTAATGCTTTGCAGGCCCATCCATGTCATGAAGTGCTCCAAGGTTTCATTGCTGGTTTTTAGGGATGCGCAGTATTCCACAGTGTGTGCACCAGTCTCTTTGTCCATTTGTGTTACTGCCAGGCATTTGGGCTATTTCCCCAAATGCTTCTTGCTATTTGGAACTGTGCTGCAATTAACATGGGAGAGCATATGTCTGTTAATGTTCTGTCTAGTATTTCTTTGGGATATATGCTTTGCATAGGTATTGTTGGGTTATATGGTATTTCTTTTCAAAATTGTCTTAGGTAGAACCATATTGTGTTCTACAATGATTGTACATATTTAAAAAGTCCACCAGGAGTATATAAGAGTTCCAATCCTGCCTCACTCTCTCCAACATTTATTGTTCTTTGTTTGGTTTCTGTTTTTTAACTGGACTGTCATTGGGGGTGTAAGGTGATAGCTCATAATTGTTTTGATTTCCATGTTCTGGGTAGCTAGTGATCATGAGTATTTCCTCATATGTTTATTAGACTTCAGAGTCTAGTGGCTATTCATGTCTTTTGTCCACCTTTTAATTGAACAATTTGTGTTTTTTCCTATTGAGTTGTTACAGAATTCTAAAGATTTTAGTAATTAGTCCCTTGTACATTGTGCATTGCTACAGATGTTTTGCCATTCTATGGGTGAAATTTGCTCATCTTGTGATGTGCATAAGTGTTTGATTTTTCATAGGTGCCAGTCCTCTAGTTTGTCTTCCACTGAGTGCGCTTCCTTCCTTATATTTGGTCATCTATGTTTACGCTGCATTAGAACACTATGCCCATCCCAGTTTTCTCACGGACACTCCTTATAGCTCCCAGATTTACTTTAAGCCTCTAATCCATCTTGAGTTTATTTTTGTGCATACGATGAGGTATGGGTGCTCTTTAATTCCTCTGCAGATGGAGATCCAATTTTTATAGCACAATTTGTTGAAGAAACTGTTCATTTCCTATTTTTTTATCCTTTGTAGAAAATCAGTTTCCTGTAGATGCACTATCTATCTTCTTCTCATGCTTCCTGCGTCACTCAGTGTTTTGCCCAAAGAATTGTTTTTGGTTTGAGGGGAATTTGTTTGTCACTAAAGACTAAATCCACTTGAATTTTACTTTTCCTCTTCTCTTACTTTTTTAGTCACTCAGACCAATATTTAGGATAGAGGGATAAGGATAGATAGATAGATAGATAGATAGATAGATAGATAGATAGATAGATGTAAAACAAAGACCATCTTGAGAAATGACATCAATGATAATTTCCTGTTAAACCCTCCTTTACCCATATATCTCTCAACATTGCAACTTGAGGCTCGACGTTTTTTCTTCTGTTAGCTTGTTCTTCCTTTTTAGTCTTCTAACTCTATAGCTTTGCACATTTCATCATAATTCTTTATTTTATCTTCTTCAGCTGACTTTTTAAAGGTTCTATTCAGCTATTAAAATGTATCATTCCTTTCATTGTTCTGCTGCTGTTCATAAGGGAATTCCTCAAATGTGGACAGGTTTTTCTTTTCCCTATGCTCTGTTCTTAGTCTGTGAACTCTGCTTAAGCCTGTTTATGTTGGGTGACCATGCTGACCTTTGAAATACCCGTGACACAGTTTCCCACCGCAGAGCAACACACAAGCCACCACACTAGCACAAACTGACAGACAAGTCATTTGACTCACGGCCACGCCACCACACAACAGGGGAGAACTGCCACTTTCTTCAGTGAAGCTTTACAGAAGCAGACCACCAGGGATTTCCCCTTGAAGTTGCTCAGGGGGTTGATTGTTCTTCTGTAGCTTGACACTCAGTGCTTAACCATGGCACCACCATGACCTAAAGCTACACAGAGTGATTGCTCTATGACGCCTTTAGGAAAGATCTTGTATAGAGACGTGATGACTTTGTTTTGGTTTTCTGTAACATACAATAATTTGTACTTATCTGTACTAAGGCCCAGGAGCCTTGATGGCTTCGTGGTTACACATCGGACGGGGATGTGTGAGGTCTGAAGTTTGAAACCAGCGGCTGCTTTTTGGATGAAAGACGGGCTATCTCCTCCTGAAAGCAGTGACAGTCTCAAATGCTACTCTGTTCTCTGGAGCTGCTGAGTTTGCATCAGCTGGGTAGCAGGGAGTCTGTACTAATGGCCTGTATTACCACCTTGTGTATGGGTTGTAAAGAGTAGAAGAGAGATGCAAGGGAGCTTGCATTTATTCAGAATATGTACCACACATTGCCCTCTTTATTGTGTTCACTTTATGTTGTGTTAGGCTCACAGCAATAACTTTATGACGCAGAACCACAAGGACCATCATAAGTTAACCAAGAAGGTGGAGCTGTATTAAGGAGGATTTCACTTTTAGCTAATGGGTAACTGTGTACCACCAACATTCCTATCAGTAGTCAAGTGTTTAATCATTACAACCACCCAAGGTTTCTAGTCACTTATAAAACATAACTTTTAAATGAAGCTAATCAATAAAATTTCACTTTTCTGCTCTAATTAATGTGATCACATGAAGACAAGTTATAGGCTTTTCATAAATGAGATGTGTCCAATTAATATTCCCTGCCAGCCATAATTCCTTATGTGATACATTATATAATCCGGGACTCTGTATGTCTGTAGCTGCACAAGACCTCTTTGAAATGTTGATAAGTAAGGATAGTGCTTTGAGACTAAGGTACACCTGACTCAAGCCAAGGTATTTTTAGGCAACGAATATGCATATGCAGGTCGGAGATTGAATGAAGAAGGATGAAGAAGGATTGGTGCATTTGAATTGTGGTGCTGACAAAGATTGTTGAAAGTGTAAGGACTGTCAAAGAACAGACAAATGTATTTTGAAAATATACAGCCAAAATGTTTCAGAGAAGCAAGGATAGCAGGACTTGACCTTATTTTCTTTGGACATGTTGTCAGGAGTGACCTGTCCCTGGGGAAGGACGCCATGTTTGGTAGAGAGACAGGAAGACCCTCCATAAGGAGGATGGACACTGTGGCTGCAACAATGGGCTCAAACGTGTGAACAAATGTGAGCACGGCACAGGGCTGAGGCGTGTTTGGTTCTGTGTTCAGATGTACATAGGTTTGCTATGAATGAACTGATTCATGACATCTAACAATCACAACATGCTTGTGGCTATAGTCCCATTTTGGAGGGAATTGTCTTCTATACTAATAGACAGGGTTAATTTGTCAAGATTACCAATGAAGTCTAGATTAATCTTGAGTTTACTACCCCCATAAAGACATTCCACTGTGGATAGGAGCCAGCACAGAATTAGGGAGAAATGCAAGGACACTGAAGAAAAGCATGTTGGGAGTGGTGGAGACTGAGACCAGAGATACCAGAGATTGGCATGGAAACTGATAGAGTAAAGGAGTCAGGCTTACACCAGAGATCCAGGTAAAGAAACCATGGGACAGACCAGAAGAGCTGCAGTGAGACTGTGGGACTGAGAAACAGAGTAGCAGGCAGTGACCCTGGCCCATGAAAATAGAGGCCAAGGGACTGTGTGGCTGGGAGACTGATGACCAAGCAGAGACTTGGTTGCTGGCTGAGGAGAGATGCTGCTGGGGACCAATGACTATATCCTTGCTAGTTACTGATCCTGACCATGGTAACTGGTAAACTTCCCTAATCAACCCCCTTAACCATGAATATTCCCTTTGAGTCCCATGTGTCCATCGCGGCTAATTATGGACCCCAGCATAGATGGGGTGTGTCCTGAGAGAATGGATGGTGTCTGAATAAGTAAACAAGGAGGAGCCATGGAGGCATATCTGACCTCTGCTTCTTGACACTGGGGAAGCAGGCAGAGGAGAGTAGGAACATCCCCTACACTATCTATTGGTATAATACATACTTGGTTTCATTACCAAACATCACCTTAACACCTCAACAATACATACTGTGTTTCACTTACTCTTCAAAATTTTGATTAAGTGACTTTAAAAGGACAATTCTGCAACCCCGGGTTTAATAAATCCTGTGTCATGCTTTCCTTCTTGGGAACTGCCAATTATCTTTTTCCAACTTGGAAGTTGTAACTCTGAATCAGAACTGTAGAATGACCAAATATATCTCTTCCTTTTATTCTTTTGTCTTTTGGGGGGGTCCTTTTTCCTCCAAGTTTGTACAAACCAAACATGGAAGCTGGTAACCTTATCTGGACCTATGTCACAATGAAGACTCATTCCTCAGGATTTTTACTAAGATTTTTTAAGACAGAAAAGCAAAGTTTTAATTGAAACCCCATGCTATTCTATTTGAAATTTTATTTTGTTTGGAAGCACTATTTTCTTTTCATTTTAACTATATCTATACAACAGAACAACAGAATTACTGTTGATAGTCTAAGCTAGTGAAACTATATTATACTATATTTCTAAAAAAATAGTCAAAAAATAGTAATATTAGTGAAAAATAAATATATCTCTGTTTTTAACTTCTGGAAACCCGGAAATGCTATGATATTTCTTGAATTGACCACTGTATAAGTAAATCTTTCAAGTTTTGTAAAATTAAAAAAGTAAAGCCAAGAGTCCATCAATAACAGTAACAAATAAGGACTCAGCTAATTGCTGTGTCTCTACTCTTATTGTGGGAAATGCTCAGAGTAGATCACAGATAAATTGTAGGATTCTCTATAATTCTTCCCTAGAAAGAATAGGAGATAAAATGTTATCAACTTGACCTTTGAGTATTCCTTTTCTGTGGTATTTGGATAGTTAAACTCTGTGTGATTCTGTTCTCTGTGTTTATTTTCAAATGGAGAATATAGATCAGTCTTCACAGGAACAAAATCTAAAAGCAAGTATTTGTAACCTGAAAGTCCATGTAAGGGTCTTATCAGAAAATTTCAGAATTATATTTGGAATGACTAAGTTAGAGAATGATCATCCTTTTCATCACATCCTCAAAGTGGGTTACACTACCCACCAAAGAAAAATTTATCCAACTCATTTTGTACTGCTACTTCAGTGGTACAGAGGTTAAACCTCCGCGCTGCTGAGGCAATAACTCAGAGAGAAAGATGGGGCAGTTTGGGGGCAGCTCTACTCCGTGCAGTAATAGAGTCCCCAGGACTCAGAATTAACTCCTTGACAGAGCAGGATTTTCTTTCGCTGTTTCTTTTTCTTTTTCCGGTTTTGAGGGGATCATAAATGTTAGATGGTGCACTACTGCCATCTAGTGTCTGAAGGAAAGATCTCATCGGGTTTCCATCAGGACTACTAGTTGGCATGATAAGTTTAGCACTTGAACTGTTCTGAGGACACTCTTTGGAGAGAGTCCGAAGTTCTTTGTAGTCATTTCTAGGCTTCCTGATCCTGTGACTATGTACAGCTTCGGAAACACGCAAGGGCGTGCAACTTGGTCCGTACGGTCCCTATGAGTCAGCATTGCCTTGGTGGCTGTGTGTTTGAGTTTGCCTGCAGTCAAGATTACCAGGCTTAGTTCATTGGAGAAATGAGTTAAAAACGTACTGACCACTGTTGAGTATGCAATTATCTCAAGAAAACTTATATACGCTACAGCATCTATGATGAGCAATCTCTGGTTGGCTGAAAATTCAATATAAGAGGAATTTTGAGGTGGACCTTTGCACCTCACTTTGTAGACTTGCTTTGCAACCCGAGAGCAAAGGGTCAGTTTTGGTTGGCTACAGTTGACCTCTATCCCTGCAAAGAAAAGACTGGATCAATGGCTTATGAGGGAAGGTACCACTCAATCCAACTTCAATCAGATTGCAAACTGCAAAGCAACAAGTCGACCTCATAATGGAGGTTGATTATCAACAAAATAGGAAGAAATAAATAATATAAAAATAAGCCAAATAAAATGACCTCACAGATTTCTTCACAAATAAAATTTCCTTTATATTATATATTTTTCCAATGGGATGGTGGGGGTGAGGAGGCGGTGAGTTTAATTCTAAACCTCCAAACTAGAAGCATTACTCATATTTCCTGGGTCAATTTACCCTCTCTGAGGTGTAAGCTACATGTGCCTCCAGAGGAGCCTCTGTTCAAAGAAAACAGGCAGGTCCTTGTTTCTCACCCATTCAAAAGCTTCTAGGACCAAATGTCTCTGAAGTTACTGCCAGTTCCCTGGTTTCTGGAATCCACTGCCTGAGGCAGGCTGGTGCTCTGATGCGGCAGAACTCTTGGTGGAATGCTACATTGTTCTGGGCTTGCCCATCTGATAGGGCTGTCCCAGAGGAAGAGCTGCAGGAACTGATAGAAGGTTGTAGAGCCACGCTTCCTTCCATGTCATGCTTCTTGACCAATTAAAACAAAGCACAGAAGCGGAAAAACCAGCAATCACGTAACAAAAGAGCCCAGCATAAAACCCTCTCCTTTTAGAGAGTGGACTGGAATTTGCTACATCCTCCCCCGACATTTGCTTAGAAATCACAAAAGCAGAACTGGAAAAGACCATGTGTCCAGCTTTCTGCCACCAGGCGCCTGTTTTATGTGCCCCATCCTTCCATAGCCACAACAGATTGGAATCAGAGATGTCTTCTCTGGCTATCATTCTGTTCGCTGATTTCTGTGAGTGGTGGGGCTTGCCATCCCTCTTCCCGGTCACCTGATTCTGCAGCTTCCCATCCTCACCCACTTACTCTGCCTACTTGAAAATTATCTTTCTGTTCAAAGTGACTGTGAAAGTTGGCCTCTTCACGCCTTCCACTGAAGTGGTTCTCCCTAAACTTCGGTGGCTCATAGCATTATTAGGTGGAAGATGAAGATGCCCTTTGTTCCATCAGGATTATCCTTCCTCCTGACAGTGTCCCAAACACAGCTGTTACCAAAAGTGAGTGAGCGAGAGAGACAGAGAGACAGAGAGAGAGAGAGAGAGAGAGAGAACTTTACAAGGCCACGTTCAGCCTCTCCCATTGAAGCTGTGAGTGGTTCTCCCTGGGGTTTGACTAAATTGCATAGAGCAGCATCACTGTGTGTAGCAAGAAAAAGACCATCGCTCTGTTTTTGTTTTGTTTTGCTGTTAGCTGCCCAACACAGAAAGACTTCATACACAAGGAAACTTAATGCTGTTCCGTTGTACTCCACCCCCATCCTCTGTTGGAAATACAGCAAGGTTCCCATGTTATTCATACAATTGCCTTTGGCTGAGTTTTGGAATAAGGTTGCCTAGCCGTTCTTTCTAGTCCATTTTAGTGCAAAAACTGATAACCATGTTCAGCCTCATAAGAACACACAGCCAGACGTGCGGGGACAGAAACAGGCAGCACCGCCTGGCATGGAATCAGCTCTCTCTTGTGGAAGGTGAGGCTTATACCATTGAATCACCAAAGTCCCCCTGCTCATCCCTCTACTCCCAATATTATCCAGTGACCGACATCGAACCTGGGCAGTTCAATTACTTACCTACTTTAGAATAAGATTCTCGGATATTCAGAACAAATATGAGGGTTTGAAATACCCTTTCATCTGACTCTTTATTGGAGTGTCGTAAGTATGTCACTCACGTCACAATGTCAGTCCCAAGGATCTTGCATCGTTTCTCTCAGGAGTGTTATCTTTCCCGTGGCACTCTTAATGACTTCTCTTTCCAGCTGAACGCACCTGGGCCCTTGGGATATTGCTTTACTGAATGTACATGGAGTGGTAAACTTGTACCTCCCTTGGATTTTCAAGGTGGAGGCAAAGAATAATATTTGTTTCCATATTCTCAAGCCCATTCCACAGTGTTGGAATGAATATGGATATCATCGCCCCACCCTGTGGGGGAGGTTATTTTTTAATTGTTCCTTTTGTTGCCACTTATTTACTGAGAGTTATAGTTTATGACTTCATGTCTACTTCATCCTTTAAAACTGACATAGATTTGTCTCATTGTGGTTGATCTCAATAGATTTCTGATTGTGGTAGCATATAAATCAATATTCAATTCTGTCAAAAAATGCCAAAGGAAATCACACAAAACAAGAAACAAACAAACAAAACAACACCAGTGAAAAACAAAAAAAGGAAAAACCAAATTACAAAGGAGTCAGAGAATATTTTTAAAAGAAACTAAAATGGACCCAAAGGGAGATCAAATGGTGAAGTGTTACACGTCAGCCTTGCGTCCTCCTCCACATTCGACTTGACAATGTTTGGTCTGGTTGCAAAGCCGTGGACGCAGTGAGGGAGGTCGGAGGAATGAGGAGCTCACAGCAGAGTTACAAGAAAGAAGAAAATATTCTGAAATTGATTGTGGTGACGATTGCGCAACTCTTCTTAATATGACTGGACTACTACATTGTATGATATATGAACTATGTGCCAATAAGACTATAAAAAGAAAACAATAGCTGATATTGTATAACACATGAAGCTTCAAAAGGTTCAAGAAAAATTTTATCTTTCCATTCCATTTTCCCACAAACTTTTCAAAGCGTCCTCATACTTAAATAGTTAAGCATGTGAATAAATAAAATGTTTTTATTTATTAAACAAAAAAAGCACCAAATGAACTATTGTACATATCGCAAAAATAGCATTTGAAAGAAGCCTCATTTGCTCTACACAGTTGTTGTGTTTTTTTTTAATGAAAAAAATTAGAGCAAATATTTTCACCTGAATATAATAAAAAGTATAAACTAAATTGAGTTCTTCTTTCTGATGTATGATAAACTTAAAATCACACTTTTAATGGCTTTTCTAATAACATACATTGTGGTAAAATAGATATATTCCTATTATATCAGTATGTATAGCTGTATATTTTTGTATGTATTTGCCTGTGTACATATGCATGTGTGGGGCAGGGGTGGGGATCGGTGGGTAGGGTGGGGAATGGGCTTTCTAACTTTCAGATTTTGGAAGCAAACCCAGCAAGTAGAATAATTGATATTCCTAAAAGTAGCATGCTGAATACTTAGTAGTCAGAGTTGAAAAGAGAATGGGATTGAATATACACTGAAAAGGGAGAAGGCCCAGATCCATGTGCCAAACGCCACAAAGGCATTCATTGGTCAGTTGTGTTGGTTTGTTTTTTACCTATTTTTAAAGATTCATAATTATCTACTTCCCATTCAAATATGTAAAAGATGCTTAATCTTTCAAATTACTGGTAACACCTGAGCTGTGGTTTTACATAGACTTTGTTCTATTACACTTAGCTTATACATTTCATTATAGAGATTAATATATGTTATCAAAAGGTTGAAGTATATTTTCATATTCCCAAGGATATTAGATTCCGTCTCATGGCCTTTGGACATGTTATCGAGCGGAACCTGTCCCTGGAGAAGTGCATCATGCTCAGTAATGTAAGAGTCAGGAGAAACGAAGAAACCCTCTGCACAGTCGATTGCCATGGTCTGCAACCCTGGGCTCAGACACAATGATTGGGAGCAGGGCACAGGGCTGCATAAGGTGTTGTGCTGTTGGCAGAGGATCACTCTGCGTCAAAACTGGCTTCATGTAGCTGTAAACAGCAAGGATGAAAATCTAAAGTGATAGCTTCCTTATTTCCAAAGCATATGTCATTGCTCGGTTACTAGGTAAGGATTTTGAGTTTGCTATTAGATAATGCAACACTTTTGCACGTAGAGATGCGCACGAAGACCCACCAATCAATGACTGGCAATAGAATAGGCAAGAATGCGCTCTTGTTTGTGGATAGGAGTTTGTACTGGAGTTCTTAGGAAAAACAGAAGCAGCATAAGATGATAGATAGATAGATAGATAGATAGATAGATAGATAGATAGATAGATAGATAGATTTAAATATTTATAGAAATATAGGAATTGAGATTTATTTTAAGAAACTGGCATACTGATTTTGGTATAATTTCTTCAACATTAAAAGGGAGTTAAGATATTCCACTGCTATTAAGATCTTTTAAAATATGAGCAAACATGATTTTGTTTAAATGTGAATTACTTTCTTCAATAAATTCCAAGGGTGATATTTGAGAAGCATTAATCACTCCTTTAGGATTGGCAGAAACAATGTTTCTAATGTGAAAGAATTACTTTTATATTATTGTACTATAATAATAGTGAAAATATCAATCAAGTTCCTAAAATCTCCAGTGAAGCAGACTGTGAGCCGTGGTGGTGCAGCAGGTGACGAATCGGGCTGCTAACCTAAAGTCAGAGATGTGAACCCAGAGATGCTGCTTCCTATTCCGGTGAAGAGTTAGTCTTGAAAATCTAAGGGGGCAATTATACCCCGTCCCATAGGGTCTACATGAGTCATGAATTGACTCAAAGGCAGGGAGTTTGGTTTGGTCTAATATAGTACCCTTCTTATTAATTAGTATTTATAAACATTAGACAACTATATCTCTGTCTTTCTTGCATAGAACTCTATTTTGTATATAATACATAAGTCACATATTGTACATATTTTCAATAACTTTTGAAAATTAACTTTTTCTTATTGAATAAACATTTTAATTGAAAAAGAACATGTCTTAATTAGTAAATATGTCAACCTTTTATGTATAATAAATTGACTCAAAATATACAAATATTCTAACTTACTGCTTTTAAATTTGCCCAAACTTTAAACATATTATTAGTAAACATTTTCACAAATTAGCGTATTTTAATGCCTTATTTGTCAAAGTTTTTCTACTGTCTTGTTTTAGTAGTGAATTTCATAACATGGATAAATAATTCCTTTTTTCGAAGAAGAAGAAGAAGAAGAAAAAGAAAAGAAAAAAGAAGAAAAAAATAAATAAGAATTCCTTTTTTAAAGCTATACCATAACTTGGAATTATAGAATATAACCATTCATTAATAGTTTAGAACACATGTTTTAACATTATGTTTGGGAAAAGAGCATTTTGTTTGAGGACATGAATTATTTGAAGCCTTCATCATCTGATTACCAATCTTTCCAAGATAATATAACTAGGGCTTGGATTTGCTCACATTTTAGGAATCCAGTGTGGCTCACTCTTGGGCAGAATCTTGGGCTGTGCTCATTTTCAGCTGGGGAGGGAAATGATCATCCAAAGATGTAACAAAAAGCTGACATTGCCCTATGGCTTCTAACTCTGCCCTTTGAAGCTCCGTGAGGGAGATCTGAGATACCCTGGTGGTTTCACTTTATCACGAAAGATGTGTCTAGGATGATGACAGAAGCCATGAATTCGACATGGTGGTCAGAATGCACAGGACCCAAGCCAGCTGCAGCTGCTTCACACGAGTCCCCATGGTGCTATGTCTTTCTAAGGGGACCAATCTCAGAATAAAGCCGTGAGAGCACTTCCTCCTCCAAGCACTAAACAACTATGTGGCTCAAAACTCAGGAAAGGCATGAGTCCTGATACATCTTTACTCAAATATCCAGACTCAATATGCTACTGGTGCATGAGAATTTATTCCAGTCCTTATCCTCAGAACTAGTAAATATGCCTTTCCTTTCTCCTTCTACCATTTCCTTAAGAAAGCAGCAACTGTGTGCCTGCAAATTTGGGGGAATCTCTATTTCTACCCCCCAAATTGGAATTAGTCTTTTATACTCCACATAATAAGATGTGTCAAACTCAGCCTTTAATTGATTGAAGTTTAATAAGCTTTGAATATTCATTTATGCCATCTTTGGATTAATATCTTAGTGAAAGAAAATTACTTTTAAGAAATTCAAATTCAACTCATTTCACCAACAAAATTAATTGAAAATGGTACAAAACCATATTTCTTCTTCTTCTTCTTTATCTAAACTCATTCTGAACTGATTGAATTTTCCCACCCAGGAGTGTTTCAGGAATGATTCTGTTACCAACCTTTCAAGGCTTCTTTTCTCCAGGATCACATACACAAAAAGGCAGAGGCTAATGTCTGCAAAAGCAAAGTTACTTCAACCTCAGGATGGTTTCCCTCTTCCCCTTCATTGGCCTTTTCCTTGTTTCACCTCTGTGGGAAACTGTGTGTGGAGTAGGAGAAATGTAGTACTCAAAAGTGCTGCTTTTATGTGAATACATCATCTCTTAGGAGTCTGTTCCTTTAAGAAACAAATGTGGATAGCTAGGGTGGAGAGTCAAAGGAAATAAGTTAACACTCTTGACTGCTGTTCAAAGCTATGATTTCATATGAGTGTTACAATGATTATTCCAGACTAGGTCCAGGGCCTTAGCTGATGGATAACTTTATAACCTCCAGCAACTATGTGAAGTCATTTTCATAAAGATGGTGCCCTGCTGTTCTCGGCCTCTGTTGAAGAATAAAATAGGCAGGCTCAAGCCATTACTCCAAGAGGAATGATGTAATTGATATATTCAGGATTTCCTAATTACAGTGGGTGTCATGAAAGGAAATTGATTTCTAAAGAATATTGTAAACTGTTTCCTTCTAGGAAGAAAGCAATGCCACTTTCACTTGATGAAAGATAATTTTACCTGATGTGCGTGGTCTCCTGCACATGCAGCAAGCGTGCTTCACATACCATAATTTAAAGGTTCGTGACACTAAGAACAACCTTGATTTCATTAAGGCCACTAATAAATTTTTCTTCCTGTTGTTTCCGCACTAAAGGACTCTCAATTTCCCATGTTTACTTCAAAGTTAGAGAGAAAAAGTATAGATATTTGTCATTTGTTAAAGAAGGATCTTAGGATGTCCAGTATAACTCAGAGGTTAAGCCAGTCATCATGGATTAATTCTGTATTCTGAAATAATGGTATAATGTAGGACGTTTCCAATCAAATTTTATTTTAAAGCGCACTCTTCTCTGTGCTTTCATGACCACTCCTTACCTTCCCATTTTCCTTCCTCACTTACAGCTAGTTGGGGTCCACACGTAGGGTGGGAATACAAATGTCCTGAAGGACCCCTTACAAGCTGCATGGCCAGGAGGGCATCTGTGGCCCCTGATACCCCAGACCCCACCGAGAGCCCGAGTTGATAGGTGATAGGTATCACTGAGTCAGCTCCAACCCATAGAAACCCTGTGGCTAGCAGGATGAAGGACCATCCAGGATGGAGGAATCCTCACAATTGTTATATTTGAGCCCATCCTTGAAGCCACTGTTTCATTCCATCATGTTGAGAGCCTTACTTACTTTTTGCTGACCTTTGCTACTCAGTCCTGTAGGATATCAACTCGATGGCAGTGAGTTGGTAGCTTTTTTTTTTTTTGGATGGTGGGGGTGGGCAGGGGGTTGTTGTTGTTGTTTTGGTATTTTGTGAAGCATAATGTTTTTCCCTCAATACATATCAGTTTATTTTATAACCTGTCCAGTATAGGTGAGAGAAACCCTCCCCATATGTGCTTCTAAGGCATATTGTAGCACTACTTCCCCCAAGACAGATAGCCCATTACTGCCTTTTGTGAAGGGAGGCCTAGGTTCTTAGCTATCAGTTACAACCAGTTTCAACTCCTTTCATCATATATGTCCTGAATCAAACTGTGGTATCAGACATCCACACAAGAGAAATTGTGTAAGCGTTTGTTCTAGGCCAGTTGCTGGTGGTATACAGCCAATTCTTACGTCTTCACTTTAGTGTCATAGAATTTAAAGATTTGTAAGGGCAATAAAGGCGAACGACAACTTGGCTGAAGAAAGAAGAAAACTTGGCTAGAAAAATATGTCCTCAATATTAAAACCCTCTATAGAGGGTTAAAGGGATTAGATCAAGTTCCAATGCAGTGAGGAAATTATAACAAGACTGGAAAGCTCATCCTGATCAGAGGGAGAATCCCAAAGCGGAGCAGGTGAAGTTTAAACTTTGGAGCCCTTGGGGAGTCACTGATTCATTTAGGCCTAGATGTCCAGAGAGTAGAGGTCACTGAGATCAGGGTGCATGAGAAGACGTCTCTTTTTTCAGTGACCCTTACTTGTCACTACCACTCCCTCTCAGGGAGTCCTAGAATAATACGTTTAATTTGCTCAGTGGTTCTCACAAACCTCAACGGACCTCTCAGTTGGGATGGCGATACATGCAGGCAGTAGAACAGTAAGGAATTATTTTCTGTTACTTGTTAAGCTGCTATACAGAGTAAAGCTCTAGAAGCTGTATAGCTCATATAGCTACTCCCTTTTACAAAACAGAAACCATGCCCTCCATCCCTGTGTACCGCAAAGACTAACCACCAAACCAAAGGGTGGTCTTCTCCCACACTGAGAAGCACCTCAGAAGCAAAATCTCACAGTTTTTAAAACACTATCGAGCAGTTTTCATCAGCTCGTCTGGGATTACCTTGACTCTGAATCAGCTCAACTGCGGTCACTTTGATCCTTGTTTTCATCTTAGGGCTATGTTGCAACTAGGGGGGAAAGCTGAGTTGACCTCACAAACAGAATGAGGACTGGGAGAGAGAGGAGTAAGGAACAGAGATATATGGCTTCTCATCAACAAACTGTCTCTTATCATGTGAACTAATCTTAGTACCGTGCCGTATGTGTTCTGAGCTATAAGATCCCTTCAGTTAAAAGGTTTTTAATGAACTGTTGTTATTTTAAGTTATGGTAGTGTTTTCATTGTCTTTAATAATAACTTTGGTTTCATTATCATTGCTAGTACTAGCAGCAGTTGAACACTGAGATGAGCTCCTGCTTCGGGAGGTTTGAACGGACTGCCTGCCTAACTTAGAGTCTATCGGATGCTGGGAAAGGCTTTACATTAACCATCAGTCCACTTCCCCAGGCAGGCGCTTTCCAAAGTATGTTCGTGTTTATGCTGTCCCTGACTTTTATTTAATCTTTTTTTAACAGGTTTTCTTATGGAAACTTAAAGTCTTTTATATTAAATTTCTAAGTATGGTTTTAAAATGAAGTACATTTGCAAAATAGAAGAAAGAAACACGTGTGCAGATAAAGGCTGGGTTGTAACCCCATTTTGTTGAAGGGTCTAATGAGGGAAAGAATTTGTTTTCAATATGGGATCTCCATAAAGTTGTGGTCTCAGGAGACAGATGACTCTAGTATATTTTGGGAAAGGGAAATCCATTCAATTCCCGAGAGAGATGGATTTAGCTCTCGATGTTCCTCATTATAATTAATTATAAACTCTGGTCCAAATAATGAGAGGAAAACAGGAAACAAAAGAAAAGGATATCCAATCTGTGACACATCACTGTTTCGAAAAAATAATTAGTGCCACATTTTTATTGCTATGGAAAGTAAAATAGCAAACCGATATTTGCATTGTTTCAGGGAAAGAGAAAGGAATATGACTGTGCACCTGGAAACTGGCATTGGTGCTGGTACATATTGTAAAAGATAACTATGTGTTCAGCTTGAGGCAAACTGATTTTGACATTCTAATAAAACCCCACAAGCAGGTCATGGCATATTTTAAATTTTGCTCAAAAAATATTTAGGACTTAAATAAGCACTTTTGAGCCATTCACTTTAATGTCGTTAAAGATTTGGAGCCACATGAAAATTACTTAGGTAAAGATGTTTACCTTAAAAATTTAGGTAAAGATATATAGATGTTATGTTACCATAATAATTCTTATCTCATGATCATTAAACTACATATGCACATGCAAAAGATATATATATACATATATAAAATAAAATAAAGTAGAGTGTGATAAAATTCATCATCGAAAGGAAACAAAAGCTAATGACAACCATAGGGTGATATTATTGGAAGCAGCTGACATGGAGATAGTACGTATTCATGGCAAGCCCATGTGCCACAAGGGCAGATGATGTGAGCCATAAGGTTTTTATTATCTGATTTTCAGAAGAAAATCTCCAGGCTCTTCATCCTAGTCTCCTTGTCTGGAAACTCCCCTGAAACCATTTACAAACAAGTGTGTAGGAACTGCAACATCACACGAGGGTTGGCTACATAATGTGGAGGTCGTGGCTGTGCCCATCACACTCTGTCAGGTTTTCATACTATTGCAATTTGTGTTTTGCTGTGATCCTGGGAGCCATGCCGCTGGCATTTCAAATATCAAAGGGATACAAATGGTGGACAAGTTTCACTGATTAGGAGAACTATCAGCTTCTGATAAAATTCCCTGATCACAACAGAAGATTGCTCAAAAGAGTGCTTAAGATATGCCCTCTAGTTGTTGAACATATTCAAAGTGCACAGTAGCCACATTATCAGACTATTTAGTGGGCCAATGATCCTGCAAACGATGTAGGATCAGATAAAGTTTTCTTCTGTTGTCACAGGGTAGCCGTGAGATGGATCTGATTGAATGATGACTAACAACAAGAGTCCAGTCCCTCTGATCACATCTCTGTCCAAGTTCTTCCATGGATGAATACATTCTTCCAACTTATGCTGTACTTTCCCCACTATTGTCTCTCTGATGCTCACTTATAAAATGATGTTGTGGTTTACCTCTGGCCTACTGGAAATCTAGGGATCACAACGAATCCTAACCAGTACAGTGCTGTAAGATGAGCCCTGTAGGGAAGGTGCTCAAACGCCGTGGCTACAGCAATGCATTTTGACACATCAATGATGGTAAGGATGATGTGGGTCTGGACAATCGTTCGCTCGGTGATATGGGGATCACTATGCGTTGGAGTCAAGTTAACAACAATGAACAACAGACCTGACTGGTCTTCGATGCAACTGAATAACGTGTGTTTTGTTAGGTGCCACCTAGTGGGTGCCGACTCATAGGCACCCTGTGTACAGAAGCAGACATTGGGTGCATTTGAACACCAACCTTTCAATTAGCACCAGAGCATTTAAGCACTGCACCCCCAGCGGCTCCTTCTTGAGTCCCAAGAAAACACATCACCACTGAATCAATTCCAACTTATAGGGATTTTGAGGTTGTAAATCCTTACAGGATCAGAAAGCTTCTTCTTTCTCCCTTGGAGAAACTGTTGGGTTCGAACCATCCACCCTTCCATTAGCAGCACAGTGCATCTACTAGACCTTGATTGGTTTATTTATCATGCTGTAAACATAGTTCTAATGAGGCATTTTGTTTTTGAAATCTTTCCTAATATAATTTTATAAGTTGAAGGGACTTGATTACTGAAAAAGAGTTAAAGCAATTAACAGTTATTTCTATTCAGCAATTAACAGTTGATTTTATACATAGCTAAATATGACCTTTCTTCCATGTGGCTACTATTTCATGGCCTGCACACTGACATCAGCACATTATTTTTATGGCAATGTTAAATAGAAAAGGGCTGCTTCAGGTTTAAAGTTGTTCTCCTTGAGGTAAAAAGGAACTGGTCGGACTTCAATCTCGGTTATTTTTGCCTTTCACTCATCTCGTTATTCTCCACTCTTCATTGTTCCTTCTCGTCCTTCTTGTCTGAAAACTGATGTTGCACTAAATCATCAAGATAGCAGTAATACCTCATTATACTTCATACCCATCATATTTTTAACATTATATTCAACCCAAAGGCAAAATGTACATAGCTAATGATTGTCAAATTGCACTAAAACTTAATAGGCAAAGAATTTTATAGAAAGTCAAAAAGAAGTGTAAATCTAATGAATAAAATAGAAGAGTGTTTGGAGAGAAAGGGAATCTGAATCACGTACTGCCAGCTCACTGTGTTTGCCATGAAAAGAGTTTGAGGGCAGAAGGAGGAGTGAATAGGCAACAACAAGCTCAGTTTGAAGGGTCCCGTATCAATTCTGGACAGAGTTTCTTCTTGCTGAGGTGAATGTTGGAAAGACACTAAATTTGTGATGTTATTTTGACTCATAGCAACCCAATGAACAACTGAATGAAACATCACCTGGCCCAATGGCATCTTCAGAAGCATTCTTATGTTTGAGTCCTTTGTTGAAGCACTGTGTCCATCCATCTTGTTGAGGGTCTTCTTTCTCTGTGCTACCCCTCCACTTTACCAAGCAAGATGCCCTTCTTCAGGGGCTGGTCTCCCCTGACAACATAGCCAGCATATGTGAGGCAAACTGTCTCACCTTCCTTGCCTGTAAGGAGCATCCTGGCTGCTCTCCTTCCAAGACAGATGTTTCTCCTTTTGGCAGTCCATGGTGCTTTCAAGGTTCTTCGCCAGCACCATAGTTCAAAAGCATCAATTCTTCAGTATTCTTTATTCAAAGTCCAATGTTCACGCACATATGAAGTGATTCAAAATACCATGACTTGAGACAGGGAGCACATTAGTCCTCATGTAACATCCTTGCATTTCAACACTTTTAAAATGTCTTGAGCAGGAGCTTCACCCAATGCAAAGGGATCTTTTGATCTCTTGATTGTTGCCTCCAGGAGCACTTGATGTGAATCCAAGCAAGACAGATATCCTTGACAACTTCAATCTTTTCTCCATGTATTATGATGTTACCTGTTGGCCCAATTATGAGGATTTTGGTTTTCTTGACATTGGATTGTAAACCATACTGAAAGATGCAATCCTTTATCTTCATCAGCAAATGCTTCAAGTACTATTCAAATTCAACAGTGTGTCACTGCATATCACAGGTTTATAGTCAACCCTCCTCAAGTCCTGATTTCTTCTTCTTCTTCTTCTTCTTCTTCTTCTTCTTCTTCTTCTTCTTCTTCTTCTTCTTCTTCTTCTTCTTCTTCTTCAGCACATAAACCAGCTTCTCTGAACATATGCAGAGCATACTGAATAAGTATGATGATAGAATACAACCTTGCCACACTCTTTTCCTGATTTTAAACAATATGGTATTTAAAGCTGTCTCTTCTCATTTTGTCATAGCCCATCAGCAAGTGAAGGTATCAAAGTCTTTATTCTCATGGGCTTTCCTACATCCAAGCTATTGTGGTCGGCTCTATTTTGAGAAGGCGTTTCTTCCTCAGTTGTAGTTTGAGTGCCTTCGGATCTGAGGTTCTCATCCTACGGTATGATCTCTGACAATGCTATGGTTCTATATACGAGGTTCCTCTGTCTGAAATGTTTCTGCACTGTCGATAAGGCTATCCTTATGGTTAATTCCTCAGAAGTGACAGTCGATTCCTTCCTATCATCTGTACTTTGTCCAGATGATCTTCTGAAACCTGCTTGCTTTGGGTGGCCCTGCCAGCATTTAAAATACCAGGGGCATTGTTTCCAGCATCACAGCAAAACACAAGACACCACAGTGCAACAAACTGACAGACAAGTGGCCGAGAAACTAGGTAATCATGTCCAAATATGATCAGGAGAGATGACCATATAGATAGCACTAAGGTATACTCTTGGATTCACGTATAATGAGTGACTTAGTCAGGGAATATAGAACGTGCTCAGCAACAAACTACAGAGGAAATGAATGAAGCAGAGGTCTAAAGAGAATCTGGCTTAAAAAAAAATCTGTACTCAAAGCCACTGCCATTGTCAGTTGAGTCTCAGCATGCATATGTTAGGTTTAAAAGGCTGTAAGTTTTTACAAGATCAGATAGCCTCAACTTTCTCCCAAGAAATGGTTGGTGGTTTTGAACTGCCAAGACTGTTGTGTTACTCTGGGTAGACTATAGAAACAAATCCATAAACACTCGTATGTGTATAAGAGAGAGTTTTATATACTGGGTAATTATACATTAAGAAAGTATCCCAACCCTGTCCAGTCCAAGGCCCTAAGTCCTGTATTAGCCTAAATGTCCAATACCAATCTATAAAGTCCTCTTCAGACTCACAGAACACATGCAGTGATGCTGTACAGGATGACCACTGGCCAGCGGGTAGAAAGTCTTTGGATCCAGTGGTATTGCAAACTTCTCAGTGCTGGAAAGGTTCTCCATGTGTCTTCTCCAGTTCCCAGAGAAAGGGATCTATCAGTGTAGTGCTGTGTGTCTTGTCAGTGGAATGTTGCTCAGGGAGTGAGCAGAGAGAGAGGATGTCTCCTGACTTCAAGGAGGAAATATCTGGGTTCCCATAATTTTCAGGAGAAGACCAGGCCCACACAGAGGCCTCATTGGTATGACCTTATTGACAGACTAGACTCCACCCTTCACTCTTAATCCTCTCAAGTCCCAAATTGACACCAGATTATGTAATTACCACAACTGTGAACATCCAAAAGTGCCATTAGGGCTAACAAGTCCATAATGTGTAATTTAGGCATCAGTGCCAAATGGTTGGAACCATGGACTAGTGACAAGAAGACTGAACACACGTCAGACAGGGCCAGCTGCTTCACTAGATGCAGGTGTAGAAAGCAGACTAAACACGTCCCTGTTTACCAGAAAACAACAGAATTCAGAGACACCTCCCATTCAGAAAAATCCTATTATCTAAATTTTCTCCTATAGAAACTCAAAGAAAAGCATCAAATAAAGAGGGACATGCCCAAAGAAAGTTGATGTTCCAAAACAATGCTATATAAACTGGATGAACAATGATACTACAAACTGGCGAGGTATAAGTTCTGTCCCCCGACTATTTGTGAATAAGCCTGGCAGTGCTGTGCGTTGTGAATTGGCTGCTATTGCAAGACAGGACGTTCGAACTTGCAGCTCCTTCTCAGTAGAAAACTCAGACTGTCTGCTCCCCAAATTGAGCCTTGGAAACCCTAGAGAGCGTCCCTACAGTATCAATCTGAATGAGTGGGATAGCAGTATAGTCACGTGTTTGTGGTAAAAAAAAATTACAAGGTGGCAGCTAATGGGGAAAATCAGATCAGTCATAGTAAATTAAGCAAAACAAATTTTTATACATATAAGTGAATGTGCAAATTTAGGGGGTGTCTCTCTTATCATAAATTCTTTGAAAAATGTACCTGAAAGAACTGACTCACCTAATCCAAATGAAGAGAATGTCTTCCACTTTCCAACAGGAAGACCAAAAAGTTCAACTGACCTGTTGCCAAGCAACAGAATAGAAGCCAGCATTCAACATTTAGGGCTCATGACGTCCAGTCGAGAGTTTTTCCTGTCACATGTGCACATATGTCTGACTTTTTTCTTTCTAGTGAAATGGATTTGAGGGGAAGGGAAAAGCCAGATTAAAGACTTATGAGTTTTAGATAAATCTCATATATTGTTATCAAAATGAGCTCACCAATCTTATACTAAATCATATTAAATTTCAGAGTACTCAAGTCACGCAAGCTTCCCTATTTAAGGCAACTGTATTTTGAAGGCTTTGAAATAACTTGATATCATCCCTAAACTGGTAGAAAATAAGAACAATTATCAGAGTTATAGCTTTTATATATTTGTTTTACTCTGGACAGTAAAGTCTATTTACTTGATTTTTTTAGGGATTTATTTCCATTGATTAATATTTCATTTTCTGACCGAATTTCATTTTATATCTCACATTATATCATGACTTTGAAAAGTATCTCATGGTGTATTCATTTCTAAGGCATGTTATTCAAGCTGTATTTTTTTTTGGTTGACAGAATTAAAATTTGGGATCAAAGGATTATTTTGAAAATATATTTGCTTTCATATGGACAATTAATTTCCTGTACATAACTACTGAGAAGTGTTTGCATTCATGTAAAATAGAAAGTATGTAATAGTGTGCGTTATGAGTATAAAATTCCCTTTTGCTTTTATCCCAAATAAATATTTTCATGGTGCAGTCAGTTACATTTGCAAGACCAGGAATCTATTTGCATGTACAAATATGGGTTTCAAATACCCCAAACAATTAAAATGTATAAACACATATGCTAATATAAGTTATTATTGTTCTCATATTCTTCTCTAGATAAAGTATCAAGTATGAATGAGCTCATTATTTCCATAGTATGCAATTCTTCCATTTCAAAGTATCTTATTTTAAAATACTTGGTGTTTCAAAATTTGCAATGTGCTTAAACTAGAAACAACTGAAGAATCAAAATCATACATGTGTTTTTGAATGCAAATGTCACACAAAATACCACTCTAATTACAGAATAGACTCAATAAAGTTAATTTGTTGTTATATTCAAGGATTTTTTTCCAATTTCTTCTAAGAAAGTAGCATAGAATCCTATTAAGATGGCACTAATTCTTAGTACTAAATTTGTTAACTGACTCTGACTAAACATTGCCAGATAATCTGAGGGGAGATTGGGGTGGGGGAAAGAAGTTTTTTACTCTTGTAAATAACTACAGTCTAGGAAACCCACAGGGGCAGCTTTACCTTGTCCTTCAGGTTTGCCATGAGTCACGATTAACTCAATGGCCTTGATTTTGGAGCGTGTGTGTGTGTGTGTGTGTGTGTGTGTGTGTGTGTGTGTGTGATTCCTGTGATCCCCAGGATGTTCAAGTCCATCTAGTTGCTCTGGTATGTGTGTATGTGTGGCCTTACTGAGGATCTGACCCTTTTCTCAATAACAATGTTGTCCTTCAGAATAGATCCCAAGGCAAGTGAGTAGGCCACCGTTCTCTTTTGATCCATCAAATGATCTTGGCTAATTTTCAGCAGTACCTTATCAGGTCTTCTGATATTTTGAAATTCCAGTAGCATAGTTTCTAGTTTCATGGTCATGTGTTAGCCATCACAGGACATCAAATGGACTGGGAATAGTGGGGATTTATCATAACCACTCATAAAAAGCAAGTGTGATCTTTCAGAAGACATGGTAATTCTCTTATGACTTAAAATTGACCTTATAAGACAGCGTAGAACTGCCACTGATGGTTCCAGGGCTGTAAATCTTTAAAGGAGCAAGTAGCTTCATCTTTCCCCCTATGAACAGTTGTGTTAGTCCGGTTGACTAGAGAAACAAATCCAGAGACATTTCTATGGGTATAAGAAAGAGCTTTATAAACAAGAGCAATTGATTATTAAGAAGATATCCCAGCCCAGTGCAGATCAAATCCATATGTCCGATATTAGCCCATATGCCTGATACCAATCTATAAATTCCTCTTCAGACACACATCACATGCAATGACACCAAATGCAGGAAGATCTCAGGTCAGTGGTAGGAAGTCTTGTGGATCTAGTGGCAGTGGAACCATCTCAACGCTGCCAGGGGCCTTCACGTGGCTCCTTCAACTCCAGGGCTCTAGCATAGCTCTTTGTGTCTTGTCATCAGGACTGTCTCTCGTGGAGGGAGTGAGTGTGTGTCCCACACCCAGTGAGCTATTTATCTCCTTAGCACCTTCAAATAAGATCATCAAACTACAACCTGATTGACAGGCTAAACTCTACCCCTTCACTCTTAATACTCTCAAATTGACAACAGATTATGTAACTTCCACAACACTCATCCTTAATTGTGTACTACTCAAATATAGGTTAGAGTTTGGAAATACAGCATCAGATTATACAATAATCTGATGTAAGGGCTTACTTGTCTAGCGAACAATTCCACAGTTTTTAATACATCAAAGATTCTGCTCCAAGTTATGGCTGGCATATGTTTCTCTCCTGACCCCATAGCACCTTCAGAATAAAAGTCTCTTTTCAAATTGCTTATCCTTAACAGAGATAACACCTCAAGTTAAACCCACTACCATTAAGTCAACCTCAACTCAAAGTATCCTATACAGACCCTAATGATATGGTAGAACTGCTTCATATAGTTTCCAAGACTATAAATCTTTATGACAGCAAGCAACCTCAACTTTCTCTTCCAAAGTGGCTAGTAGGTTTAAACCACCGATTTTGAAGTCAGCTGTCTGACATCTAACCCACTACCCTACTAGGACTCCTCTGAGAGCAATGGAATGACCACTAAATGGGGTAAGCACAGACTGACTTGTGATTACTCACTAATCTGTGGTGAACAATTTCACACATTCTTCACCACAGATGATCACTACAGATTAGTAAGTAAGCACAAGTTACCCATGCTTACCTTGCTTATTGGGTACTCAATGCCTGGGTAGAGGTCATGAGACCAGTTTTAAGGGGAATGGAACCTGATTGTTTGGATATATGCACCGCATTTTTAAAATCTTAAATTGCACATCCCCACAAATGGAAGGAAATGCTTATAATTATATTTCCTTTTAAAATATGGAACCTAGGATCATTTTTCATAGAGACGTACAAATTGGCAGAGAATGGGAAATTTTTGTTTGTTTTATTGGGTAGAGGAAATGATATCAAAGGAATAGAAAAAGCAATTAGACAACTCAAAAGGAACCAAAAGCTACTTGAAACTTCTTAAAGGAGAAATGGAAATTGAGGTCATTTAATGCAAAAGAATAATAGAAGTCTGCCTCCTCTCTTACTGAGGACCGTAGTATGAGGCAGGTCTTCTTTTCTTTTTTAAAAAATCATTTTATTGGGGGTTCGTTCAACTCTATCGCAATCCATACATCCATCCATTGTGTATCAGCTCCTCATTTTCCTTCCCCCTCCCTGCCACCTCCTTCCTCATGAACCCTTGATAATTTATAAATTATTATTACTTTTCATATCTTACACTATCTGATGTATCCCTTCACCTTTTCTTCTGTTGTCCATCCACCAGGGAGGGGTTATATGTAGATAATTGTGATTGGTTCCCTCTTTATACTCCACCTTCCCCTTACCCACCTGGTATTGCTACTCTCATTATTGATCCTGAGGGGTTTATCTGCCCTGGATTCCCTGTGTTTCCAGCTCTTATCTGTACTAGTGTACATCCTCTATCTAGCCAGATTTGTAAGGTAGAATCAGGTTCATAATAGTGGGGAGAGGAAGCATTAAAGAACTAGAGGAAAGTTGTGTTTCATCAGTGCTATACTGCACCCTGACTGGCTCGTCTCCTCCCCATGACCCTTCTGTAAGGGGATGTCCAGTTGCCTACAGATGGACTTTGTGTCTCCACTTCACACTCCCCCTCACTCACAATGATATGATTCTTTTGTTCTTTGGTGCCTGTTACCTGATCCTATCAACAGTCGTGATCACACAGGCTGGTGTGCTTTTTCCATGTGAGCTTTGTTGCTTGTCAGCTTGTTTATCTTCAAGCCTTTAAGACCCCAGACACTTTATCTTCTGATAGCCAGACACCATCAGCTTTCTTCACCACATTTGCTTATGCACTTAATTTGTCTTCAGTGATCATGTTGGGAAGGTGAGCATCACAGAACACTGGGTTAATAGAATAAAGTGTTCTTGCATGGAAGGAGTACTTGAGTAGGGACCCAATGTCCATCTGCTACCTTAATACTAAACTTATAAATATATGCACATAGATCTATTTCCCCATTGTCATATATAAATATATTTACATATGTAAATGCCTGCATTTAGACCTCTATAAATGCCCTGTGTGAGGCAGGTCTTTTACTGACTGCCTTCTGTGACAAAATGCAACTCTAGGTCAGTTATGCATCTCATTATTCCTTTCTTACAATCTCCTTCTTCCTATTCCACGTTTCAACATAAAACTCCATGAGTTGTAATTTTGAGTTAAAGCCAGAGAACACAAATGCAAATCATGTATCCCCTAAACATCAAAATGTCAAGAATTGACCCTGCTATGTCTCCATCATGATTTAGAAATATATGTTGTCTCAGTTATAGTATAAGCTGTCTACATCTTATAAATAGAACAGTTTCTAACCTTGTCTTCTAAAGATTTATAGGAAAGTTGGAACAGGTGCCAGAAATGGTGTAAGTCTTTTTCAATGATTTAAAAGATTCACATACAGCAAGTGTAAGGTGATTGGGATGAAAATTAGTTGTGTTGGCGTTTGTTCAATTGTTTTATGATACGGGAAGATTTATAAAATCTTTCAGGACATGTAGGAGATGTTTGTAATTTGGTAGTTCATAACCCAAGGTCTAACTGTACTTACTTTTGTATTCTAGAGAATTAGAGTGTTCAATAACCATGGAAGAGATGGTTTTCAGCTCCATTAAAAAGGAGGTCAGCTTTAAAAATAAAAGCATACATGTATCTTGAGAGATGGGGAAAGTCTAGAAGAGTAACCTTTTGGCCGGAACCTGTTTCCCATCCAAAGAATTCTAAAGTGGCCAAAAGAGCAATCTCCAAGAGCTATTATGGCCACATTTAACTTCTGGCCAGAGTCCCAGAATTTCTGCTTTTCTTTGACTTCTCTGCAGGTCTGCCGTGATGGAAATTCATCTGCCAAAGGGTATTTAGACTAAATGTGCACAAAAAATGGAGGTCTCTTATTCACCCATTGAAGCTCAAGGTCCATTTCTAAAGGCATACGCTCTATTTCCATCCAGTGAAAGAAGAAACTTCAAAGGCCTGTCATGTCTTCTTGTCAACTCATTCTCTTGGAACCCTAAACAGTCCAGGATGCTATCAAAAATGATAGAGCCTAGGTTAGGTAATCTCCGAGGACAAAGGCAAGGAATGCCTCTGGAATTTACATAAATGTTCAGTGAGTGTATATATATATGTGTGTGTATACATATATATATATACATATATATGTGCACCCTTTATCTTAACATGCCATTTCTAAGTGTTTTTCCAAAAATTAATAAACACAATGCCACTGAATTCAGAAAAAAAATAAATTACATACCCATATGCAATGATCCTTTCACTGCTATTAACAAATTGGAAGGATCATTCAACTGAATTCTCTCACTGTGTGCATATGTACACCACTGGACCAGAGGAAAAATCCCAGCATCATTTATGTTTGACAAGCCTGTTGTGTTGTGCTAATGAGGCTTAACGGTTTTAACACACATCTAGTCTATTGAAGGTCTATTCCATCATGGGGGAAAAGTAGCCTGGGTTAGCAGTTGCATTGTATATTAAGAATATTTCACGTGAAATAGGACTCATTGATTCCTTCAGTGTCAAACTATAATAGTATGCTAAGAATGTTTACCCCAATTCTTGTGCTTTTCTAATGAATTAGCAGTCTCTTTCTTTCCTTAATAAAATGAAACAGATTGCATAGTGTGCTAAATGGCATTAGGCTGGTGTGAAGAAACATGAGAGGCCAGTGGGGTAGCCACACATGTATTGCCTTTACTTCTAGGTTGGCAGGCCTGCTAACACTGGGATCTACATCAGAAAGAAAATCATTCCATCTCTCTCCATGGTGCCACTTCACTGATGTTAAAAGTCCTAGAGTGCACCTCGGAAGGAGACAAAAGCTCCTCAAAAGCACTCAAAGATTTCCCAATGGAGCCAAAACAGAAGCATTTATTCTAGTGCACCCATTTTTCCCATCTTAATTAATGATAGATCATTGAAAGTGTCCTCCCTGACACCTCATACCGTGATTTATGGAGAACCAATCACAGCCTCAGTGCTATTCGACCCACAGTGGGTTCACATCTCTGGCGACATGTGAGTGTCATGCAGCTTTTACCCAAAACCAGCACGTGGGGCTTCTTGCCCCAAGATTCTGATTTCATTGGCCTGGAATGCAACCAGGCATTGGTATATTTTATAAATGCTCAAAGATATTCTAATACACAACCAAAATTGGGAACTGCTGAGCAAGTGCGTAGAGTTAATAAGCTGAACCTTAAATGAATTATGTCTACTGGTGTATTATAACAGCGTGCAACCCTATTGGCAGACTTCCACATACTTTTAGAAGAAAATACCTCTGATCTAACATTTCTCTGGAAAGTTCCTCTCTTGGTGTCTTCTGCATATCTCAGACATCAGGAGCTCCTTGGCATAAATGTATGTGTGGGGGATCTCCCAGTTAAAGGGTTCATCATGTAGCTTCTCTCTTCACGTGCGTTGGGTTCCAGTCCTTTGTTGCTGTTATTTGCTCTTCAGCCATCTCTGGGGCCTGGCATTCTCACATAAAACAGAAGGAAAGGGTGTACTTGCTCAAACCCACTGTGCATTTTGAGTGTCTTCGTACCTGGTAGTTCATTTTCCAGAACTATGAGCTTAGTAGGTTATATGTAGGCCTGCAACCCACAAGTTCGGTGGTTTGAAGCCACCAGTCACTAGTGGAAGATGAGACTTTCTACTTCTGTAAAGATTTACAGTCTTTGGTGTACCCAGTTTTCCATCTTAATGACAGATCATTGAAAGTGTACTAATCCCTGTCACCTCATACCATGATTTATGAAGAACCAATCACAGCCTCAGTGCTGTTCGACCCACAGTGGGTTCTCATCTCTGGCGACATGTGTCATTCAGCTTTTACTCAAAACCAGCACCTGGGGCTTCTTGCCCCAAGATTCTGATTTCATTGGCCGGGAATGAAAAACATTGGTATATTTTATAAATGCTCAAAGATATTCTAATGCACAGCCAAAATTGGGAACTGCTGAGCAAGAGCCAAAATTGGGAAGTGCTGAGCAAGAGCATAGGCAGTTCTTCTCGGTCGGCTACAGACCTGTGAGTGGGATCAGCTGTATGGCTGTGCATGCATAACGAGCATATCTGGCAATAAAGAGCAGAGGTTGTGAGCTGTAAGATGTTCACTGGCTAATTGTTTAAAGGAGCTCAATAGGCTTTCTTACTAGGCTGTCATGTGGTGATGACTCCCCCAACCACAAAATTATTTTTGTTGCTACTTCATAACTGTAATTTTGCTGCTGTTATGAATTGGGCGAACCCTGTGAAAGGGTTACTTGACCCCCAAAGAGGTTGTGACCCGCAGGTTGAGAACTGCTGATCTAGAGGCTTTACTGATGCCAATCTACTATGGGTGGCCCTGCTGGTATTTGAAATACTGGTGATGTTGAAGGGGCTCTGGTGACATAGTGGGTTATGTGTTGGATTGCTAACCACAAAGTCAGCAGTTCAAAATCACCAGATGCTACTTGGGAGAAATATGGAGCCTTCTACTCCTATAAAGAGTTACAGTCATGGAAACCCCAAGGGGATGTTCTGCCCTGTTGGACAGGATCCGTATAAGTCAAAATTGACTAGATGTCAGTGATTTTGGTTTGAAATTTGAAGCATAATAGCAACATGCAAGCCACAACAAACTGACAGATGAGTAGTCTCTATTATTTAAGGGTATAATCTTAATCAAGTTACTTAATATCTCTGTCCCAATTATTTTTCTCTGTAAAGTGGCAATAGCAGTTTCTGTGGAAGTGAACTGCCTCAATGTGCCTAAAAGAACTTACATCAAAAATTGACCTCTGCAGAGTTCTATATAAATATTGGCTATTATGATCTCTAAGTTGTCATGAAGACACAAATAAAGATGCATAAAAATCCAATCCTGAAATAGCTAATGCAAGAACAGGGCTTTAGGCAGTTAAATTTGTTTCCCACTATGATAGTTCTACCATTCAATGATCTCCACAATTTTTAGAATTCAAAGTGGAACCCAGAAATATGAACAGCTACCTTTCATCAAAAACCTGATGCATTTTCTTTTGTTTTTGTTTTTCAGAATCTGCGAATCTGCCTCCAGTTATAATTATGCATTTACTGGCGGCGTGGTTGAAATACTATGAAAACTACAGTTTAAAAACGGGGTGCTGAATTCCCAGAAGTGAGACACACACACACACACACACACACACACACACACACACACAAGTTATGGGGATATTTGGCATGTAAACATTACATAAACCTGAAATTTAAATTTCCATTTGTGCATGATATGGCCCCAAGTGTGCTATTAAAAAATGAAAAGATGTAAGTAAGTATGAGCTTCACTTAAGAGGTCCTCACTGTTTCGCAGAATGTCATTCGGAAACTATGTTGGTGCGTACCATCAATACAGTTTTGATGTGTATTCCACTGACTCCACATTTGTGTTTTCCCTTTTTTCCCCCAGAGGTTCTGAATAAAGATTTCAGACACAGAAAATATTGTACACACCAGTGAATCCGGGGGCAGCTAGAGCTAGGAGAGTACTCTGAGACAGATCGCATGCCACCATCAAGATTTTGAACAGTAAGATTCAAAATAGTAAGAATTGGTGGGTTAGAAATGCCCAATAGAAGGGCAGAGAAGGCATTCACACATAATATCATCAATATTTTTAGATACCTTGGTCATCTCCAATTCATAGTGACTCTTTGAATAACAGAATAAAAGATTGCAGAGTTCTGCACCATCTCAAAATCATTGCTACATTTAAGTCCATTATTCCAGGCACTATCCTTTCTATAATCACTGTTGTTAATTCCAAGATTACTGCCATCATCTCTAAGGTTATTTAAAGAAACACCATTGAGTCCCGTGAGAATGCCCAAACTGCCAATTTGATATGATGTAAAACCTTAAGAAGTTTATAGACCTTGGTGGAGAATATTGAGAAAATAACTTTACATTAATATTTTTGTTTACTAAAGGTTTCCAAATTTTTTAACAATACTATGTGACTTACCCTCACAATGAAGTTAAGAGACAAATTTCAAAACCTGTAAGAAAAAAATTTAAATAATCCTTATTATATATTGTGGACTATGTAAATTGGACATGAATAAGGAGAATGGATTCATTTGAATGGTGGGGCTGGCAAACAATATTGACTGTGCCAGGAACTGACCAAAGAGCAACCAAGTCTGTCATGGAAGTATGGCCAGAATGCTCCTGAAAGACAAGGACGGTGATATGTTAGATCCCTTTGGACATATTATCAAGAGAGACCAGGCCCTTGAAAAGAGCATCATGCTAGGTCAGTGGTTCTCAACCTTCCTATGACCCTTTAATACAGTTCCTCATGTTGTGGTGACCCCAACCATAAAATTATTTTCATTGCTACCACATAACTGTAATTTTGTTACTGTTATGAATAGGGAAACCCCTATAAAAAGGTTATTCGACCCCCAAAGGGGTCATGAACCAAAGGTTGAGAACCACTGCCCTAGGTAAAGTGGAGAGACAGTGAAAAAGAAGAAGAGCCTGGACGAGATAAATGAACAAAGTAGCTGCAGAAATGGGCTCAAACATCGAGACAATAGTTAGGACCACTCAGTGTTTCATTCTGTTGTGTGTTGATTTGCTAGGGGTCAAAATTGACCTAACACCAACAGCATACATCACGGAGGTAAAATCTTTAATCTATAAAAAATGCATAAATCAATTTTAGAAACAGATTTAACAACCTCAAAAGTAAAATGGAAAAATATGATTAGGATACAACTGAGTAAAATATGTTCAAGCGCCTAATTGATATGGTCAGCAGTTTCCAATTTCATTTCTATATAAAGAAGTTAAAGTAATTTCATTAGGCAATTCTATAGCCATTCAAATATTTTTAAATGATAATAATATGGTAGAACACAAGGACAAAAGTGCTGTCATACAGAATTCAGATTTTTCCTATACTCTGAGCTTAAGAATTTTACTTACATATATATATATATATATATATATATATATATATATATATGGACCAGATTTTATCCATGATATTGATCAATGTCTTTTTTTGTGAGTGAAAACTGGAAGCAATCTAAGTCTTTAAAAAATGAATTAATGTCAAATCTCCGACAAAACAATCACATGTCAGTAATCTGTGTAGTCATTGAACTAATAGTGTAGAGAATATTTATAGACATAACCAAATGTTGAGTGTCAATGTAGGTTCTCCAATGGAATGCATAGAGTTCTCTTGATGTTTATTTTGACATGCTTACTTAAATATGATTGTTCTTGTTTAGGTGTACTTAGACATGCAAACAAATACATACCTGTACATACTTACTGCAAGACGTAATAATAAAATGGTTATCTTGTTATTGTGGAAGTAAGCCATTCCTTTGTGTCTGTGTTTTTGTGACTGCTATACAATGAATACTTAACTTGGTTTGTTATCAGAATGAAGCTATTCCAGCCCAGTGCAAGTACAGTCTCTGCTCTCAGGCATTTCCTTAACTTCTGTCCTCAGGCTAATCTAAAATATGAAGGATGTTTGCACAGGCCGATTGAGATCTGAATTGTGCATACAAAGGTAGGAAAAGTGGAAAAATGTTGATCCAAATGCATTTGTGGGAAAATGGTTATTACTGCAAAAAAACATGCCTTCACTGCTAGCTAATTATTAGCCTAAAGCAGCAAAAGGTCAAGGGCACATAGTTTTAGAGATAGACCTTAAAAGAATCACTAGTGAAAATGAACACAGGAAATTCCAGGGGTTGACAAACAAAATAACAACTAAAAGGAGTCTCTGCTTCTGATAGTTCAAAAAGTCATCTTCTGATCGTTTTAACTCATATTCTTTCTTGAAAATTTGCTCTATTAAAAATAACCAAAATGAAAAATTCTGTATCTGTGTTTTGTGTATATATCTGTATATTGCATCTTAAACATAATACATTTTTCTACACTAAGACTATTATGTCTATCCTGGAAACCTTTCATCAACCACTGGGTTTAATCGGCTAAACTCCTTAAGAAAATAAAATCTATATGAACACTTCTACATATATAATCAAAAGACTTTTGATTACATATATACATATATAACCAAAAACTCAAAAATATAGCTGCAGAATAATGTTCATCAATATTCACCCTAGGCAAAATGTGGGAAGAACCTAAATATCCATCAACTGGAGAATGAATAAGCAAAATGTGGTACATATCTGTGGTATTCACATAATCTGGTGTCAATTTGAGAGGATTACGAGTGACGGGGTGGAGTCTGGCCTGTCGATAAAGATATAACCAATGAGGCCTCATGTGGGCATGGCTTATCCTGAGAATTCTGGGAAATCTCATTTCCTCCTTGGAGACAGGAGACAGTCTCTCTCTGCTCCCTCACTGGAAGACACTACTGACAAAACACAAGGAACTACACTTGTTCCCTGAGCTGGAGAAGACATATGGACCTACCCTGATGCAACCAAACCTCTGAAGATGGAGACATCACAATGAGACCCCTGTCAGCGCTGAAATGCTAACAACGCTACTGGACCCAAAGACTTTCTATCTATTGACCTGTGATCTACCTGCATTCAGAGCCATTGCATATGTTTCATGAGTCTGAAGAGAACTTTATATATTGGTATTGGACATATGGGCTAATATTGGATTTATGGGCTTGATCTGGACTTGGTTGGGATGCTTTCTTTATATATCCTTTCTACAAAACGCTCTTTTATATACAAATGTGTGTTTATGAATTTGTTTCTCTAGTCTACAAGGACTCACACAACACCTATCATGAAATATTACATGGTTGGTTAGAAAGGAGAAGTCTGAATACATGTAATATGGACAGAGTTTGAAGATATAATGCTGAGTAAATTAAGTCAATTATAAAGTGACAAATATTCAGTAGTTTCACTTATATAAGAAGAAGAAGCAGATACACAGAATGTAGATATGAAAGCTTATTACTGTTTACTAGGGGTGAAAGCGAATGTAGTAAAGAGGGAATGTTATTGCTAATGAAATACTGAGTTTTAATTCAAGATAATAGAAAATTTGTGTTAATTGAGGGCAAGATTGAATAGCCTAATAAAAGAATTGCTAAGAGTAACTTGTAAATCTAAGTAGAGCAAAGAAACAGAATGCCCACCTACTTATGTCTTTAGGACCAGGAAAATAACAATAATAACAACCGTATTATGACTAAACATTTTAATACAATTTATTTGATCAAAAGGTGAAAAATCTGGAAAAGAACTTCAAATATTTGTGGACTTTGTGGTTCCAGAGAGGCTGGGTAAACCATGGAAACTGTTGCTTTTAGATCATCTAAACTTTGACCCTTAAACTAAAAATATACTCAAGATTCTGTCAAAAATACCCCCTCAAATTCTGTCAAAATATTGTTTAAAAATAGCTGCTTTGAGCGCTTCTCTTTTTAAAAGAAATATACAAAAGCAACTGGGGAGGAAGAAGTCCACCAAGGAGGATGAGAAGTGTTCCACAACTGGAAGAATATAAACAACTTCACTGAGTTGTTGATGTAGAAATTGTTGAATTGGTAAATATTTTCAGCAAAACAACAAAAAATTTAAACATTGTGCTTTAGTACCCTCCCCACACACATATATATTCTTATATAGTCTGTATGTTAAAGATGGTTGTGCAGACTCTCCTGAGATCCATACACAACACAGGATAAACTTTGCTGAGTCAGAACCTTTTGACTTCCTGATTGTTTTCAGATGTCTCCCCAAAATTATGAGATCTGGAAGATTTTCTTTCCTGTGGCACCTACAATTACATTTAAAAGAAGCAGAGAATGTATTTGCATATGTAACATAATTCTGTAGTAGAAACAAAGCTATTTGATAATTACAATCCAGTCTTGGACCAGTTATGTTTTCCAGAAAATGTAATTTTGTGATAATCAAAAATATTAGCTCAAGAATCAACCTTAGAATATTGCATTTGGCTAGACCAGTTATAAAATCATTAGGGAAGAAACAGAAGCATGCTCCCTATAAGCTCACTATTCAGACATTACATGCTTTCTTAGACCGATAGATGACATAATGATAGGCCTCATTTAAAAAGACTAATAACTTACTGAAAACCACGTGTATTCTGTCTATATTCTTTGCATTGTACTGATTTAATTTCACACACTAATTGATGGTGCTGACATTTTGTCCAGGGTATGCATAAAAAATAGGTGACGTGTGTATGATCTAAATGCATCACATTAAAATGAACACTTGGATTACATATAAAGGAGCTTTAATAACTTAATTTTATCCATCATTCAAGAGCCATATAAAAACAGGCAGCATAGTAGACACCTAAAAGATGTTTTCCAAATGAATAAGGGAAAACATTAGTATTTTCTACTTTTGAAGTAGATTTCCTGTACATTTCTTGAGCCTGTGTCTTTAGCAGGCTATGAACTGCATTTTGATAGCATTAAAATGGCTAAGAAATCGTTCATATTTTCTATGAGCTAGTTTACTTCTAAACCCAGTGGTGCAGGAAAAGTAAACCTAAACTTTTCAACATGATTTCCAAAGAAGCCACATGTGACAAAATGAATAATCTGAGTTTCGATACTGACTGAAAACTTAGAAACAATGTTGATGTAATGAAGCTAGGTAGTGCATATGCCATGTAGCTACCTCTTTTCAAAGAATATAGATGTCACTTTGGACAGTAAGATATGCATTATCAAAGTCATTCTGTGAAACTTGCACAGTAAATAAGGAAGACATCAAAAGAAATGATGAATTTAAATGATGGTTTGTTGAAGAATACTGAAAGTATCTTGGACTTCCAGGTGATCCAACTAAACTTTCTTGGAAGAAGTAGTTAGAATGCTTCTTAGAAGCAAGGGACTTCTGAGAAGATGGCGGATCGGGGACCCGCATACGCTGAGAGCTCATTCAAACGAAGCGGGTTTGGTGGCCAGGTAGCCAAGTGGTAGGAGTCTGGTGAGTGAAATATCCGCCTTGAACAGCACCCCACCCCCACCCCATGCATTTGTCCTGAGCCGGGGCTCCGGTGAACCAGCACCCGATTAGTGGGACATCTCGGGTCAGTAGGCTGCTGCAATCATTGCCTCAACTAGCTACAGCCCCACTCCATCCCCAGACCCTGACTCCAATCTCAGAGTCCCTTGCCTGCTCTGCCAAGACATGTGCAGCGGTGCGGGTACCCCTAGAGCAGCTGCCCACTTTCAGGACCCCGCTCTGAGAGAAGTTTCCCTTTCCGGCAGTTCCCCTCTCCCCACGTGCCTGCAATCTGCCCTTGGGCCCGCGTCTGTCCCTCCATTCATCCAAGGCCCAGGTAACTGACCTGTGATGCCTAGGCAAACCCCACGGGGGACAGTCAACCCCCATTGCTGTCTGGGACCTCTCTGCTGCCATCCCTTTTGCACGGGCGCCAGCCCTCATGAGCTTAGCACCCGCTCCACTCCCAGCACAGAAACCTGCGCTGAGCACTTCCCACCCTTGCGACCTGAAGCTGGAGCTCCATCCCATTTCTACCCCCAACACTGAGTTTCAGCCGCTAGTGCCAAATCAGGCTGGCCTGCGTGACTGCGGAGCCCTGTGCCCGTGGCCCAGGGCGCTAAACCTGCCTGCCGCAGGGGGCCCCATCCAATGCGGACAGCCACAGGCGCAACAGTGTGTGCCCCTGCCCATTGGGAGCGCAAGCGACAAGGCTTTGCACTCCTGCCGGGGCAGCAGTGCCCTCTCCCGTGTGCTGCAGGAATTTCAGCGGTCAGCGGCTCAGAGCTTTGAGACTGCCATGACACATTCCTCCCAGGGTGGAGGGCAAGCGCCATTATCGCTGTTTCTCGCCAGAGCCACCGCTGTCGTAACAGGCTCAGACCACATCACAGCAAAGCCTGCACTGCTCACAGGGCTGGCAACATCCCCGCCTGCTAGGGAATCTAGGATATGGCTTAGCGTCCCGCCCAGCCATCTGTGAGACCCGCTGGCTCTCACCACCACTATGACCTGTGGGGTGGCCAGCGCCAGCCCCTAAACCTGTCCCAGCCCTTCCCAGACTGCACAGGAGGTAGTCACTGTAGCCTGTGCCTCTCTCAGCACCCCTTGTGGCCCCAGTCTTTTTAGGCTGGTGCAGAAGACCTGCCCCTGCGGGGCTGCTCCCGTCTGTGTAGCCTCCGCCTATAGGCTCAACTCTGAAGACCTGCAGGGACCTGGGAGTGCATGCTGATCTGAAGAGCATTTCCCCCCACATAGCCCTGCTCTGGAGCCAGATCAGCACCACGTCCCATGGCAATGAGGCCTCGCCCACCTCACCTCCGCCATCTATTAGGCATCAATAGAACTTGGAGACGTCCCGCTTTTGGCAGTATAGTCCTGAGTTTAAAAAGTTTTTGCGCATCCTGTGGTGTTTTTAAAAAGTTCTGCTTTTTGGAAAGAAAGCACGACAAGCTAGGGTATGTGGTTTTTGGCTGCCATGTGGCTATTTTGCCAGAATATGAGTTTTACAAACAGTGTTCTGCTGGTGTCCCGCTTTACCAGTGTTAAAATCTGGTTACTTTACATATACATCTTTTACCTCAGGCTGGTTTTTCTCTTTTCTTTCTTTTACTTTGTGTTTTCTTTTCTTTCTTCTTTCTTCCTCCTTTTTCATTATTGCTGGTACTTCTCTTCTACCCCTTCTTTATAGGTTTTCCTTCTATCTCTTTTTTTCCTTCTCCTTCCACTTACACTATTATCACTTCTTTTCTCTCCTTTTTTATAGCTTCTCCTTCCTCTCTCTCCATTTTTCTATTTCCTCCAAAAATTTACTAAAAATTCTTTTTTTAAGTTTTAACCTTTTAAATCCTTCTTTTTGATTTTTAAACAACAACAACAATAGGGCTTCTAAGGGTACCCTGACAAACCAGGTCAAAGCCTCCTGAGAGCCCTCACTGAGTCTCCAGCTCCCCCTCCAGTTGTTGAAGCATCTCACCACTGAAGGTAATTAAGCCTTCGGGGAACTCTGCCTACACAGCAGTCTGACCCATCCTTATAGTAGGTTATAGGCAGTCACCTGAAAGAACCCTTAACAGATAAGGTTCCCTTGGCCTCCCAAAAGCATGGGGCCTATGAAAGGATTGAGGAAAAATCAACAGACCACATCACTACCAACAAAAATAAAACCAGTGAGACGAAACATAGTAACAGAGCTAGTGTCTCTCATAGAAGAAACATACAAATCTGCCACAGAAGGAAAGCTTCAGAGGTCTACTCACAGTAATACAGGAGCTGAGGGGAAAACCCCAGAATAAGAATGCAATGATAGAGGAGATGAAGTCCACAATAGAGGGGATTAAATCCACCCACCAAAGGGAACTTCAGGAGCTAACAGGGGAGGTAGCAGAAGGCACACACAAGGTCTCAGAATTTATGATTAGGCTTAAAGAGGCAGAGAACCATATAAGTGATCTCAAGGTCACTCAAACAGACCTAAGCAAGCGAGAAATACAGTCAGATAAGAAAATTAAAGAAACAGAATGTGAACTGAGATCAATGACAGATGCTATGAAGAGGAATAATATTTGAATAATCGGTCCACCAGAGCACAACACAAAACAGAAGTCGACAGCCAAGATAGCAAAGAATTTCTGGAAGAAAATTTTCCCACCCTATCAAGGTAGAACCAGGCACTCATACAGGAAGCAGAAAGGGTGCCAGCTAGACTAAATCCCAAGAAGAGCACGCCAAGACATATAATAGCAAAAATATCCAACTTAGAGGAAAAGAGAATATTGTATGAGCAGCAAGAGAAATGAAGACAGTCACATACAAAGGAGCGCAGATAAGAATATGCTCATGTCTATCAGCTGATACCATGAAGAGGAGGAGAGAATGGAGCAACGTCTTCCAAATCCTGAAGAAAAAAAAATGCCTCCCCCAGAATCCTGTACCCTTCCAAGTTATCCATTGAGATACATGGTAAGATAGAGTCTTCCAGGACAAGGAAAGACTCACAGAATATGCTGTAAGATACCCGACCCTGGGGAAGATACTGGATGACTTACTATGGCCAAAGGATCAACTTCCACCCAGAACACACAGGAGACCACCATATAGCCCATATCCATCTAGAAGCAAATATGCCAGCAGCAATTTCAAGGACAACAGGGTCTCCGATGTAAAAGAGGACAAGATAGAACCTCTCCACTCAAACACAGCACACTGATATGAAGTGAGAGAGGTAAAGACCCAAAACACAAACGGGGTATGACAACTATGAATCCAAAAGATAGTGAGTGATAATAACTCCGAGTACTGATGGACTCAATTCGTACATTAAAAGAAAAAGGCTTGAAGACTGGCTCAGAAAACATAATCCATCAGTCTGTTGCCAGAAAGAGACAAATCTTAAGCGCACAGACAAGAATATTCTAAGAATAAAGGGTTGGCAGAAAGTTTATCAATTGTAACTCAAAAAAGGCAGGGGTGGCTATCTTAATCTCCGACAAAATGGACCTCAAGATGCAAGCCATAAAAAGAGACAAAGAGGGACATTACATAATGCTCAAAGTTTCAGTAAACAAAGAAGCACTTAGCATATTGATTATTTATGCTCCTAATAATGGTCCGGCAAATTTTATCAAACAAAATATTAAAAATATGAAAAAATAAATCACAGACTCAACAATCATAGTAAGTGACTTTAACACTCCACTATCGGAGAAAGACAGATCACGGGGAAAGAAGCTCAGCATAGAGGCAATAGAGCCAAACAATGTAATTAGGCAAAGGGCCTGATAGACATTTATAGAGCTTTCCATCCAAACACAAAGGATTTCACATTCTTTTCAAGTCCACATGGATCTTTTTGAAGAATAGACCACATGCTGGGACACAAGTCCAGCCTGAGTAAATTCAAACATATAGATATTATCCAGACATTGTTTTCAGATCATCATGAAATCAAGCTGGAAATTAATAAGAGCATGTCCAGAAAAGCAAGGGCAACCAAATGGTGAATTAACAATTATCTCCTACGACATGATGGTTACAGGCTCAGATCAGAGAACATATTAGGAAGTTTCTAGAAACTAACAAGAATGAGAATACAATGTATAGAAGCTTATGGGATACTGTGAAGATAGTTATCAGAGGTAGCTTGATATCATTAAGTGCATATATGAAAAAGAAGAGAGATGTATGATTGATTCGTTAACCCAAAACCTCCAACAACTAGAACAGTCAGTAGAACAATCCCTCCAATAGCAAGAGAAAAGAAATAATAAAAATTAGGGCGGAGTTAAACCAGTAGGAAGACAAGAGAAAAATGCAAAAGATAAATGCAGCTAAAAGCTGGTTCTATGAAGGAATTAACAAAATTGACAGTCCTCTGACAAAGCTTACCAAGGATAGAAAGGAGCAAATATCAATAGCCAGGCCAAGGGATGAAACAGGGGCAATGACAACAGACCACAATGAGATTAAAAGGATAATCACAAAGTACTATGAAGGTCTGTATCCTAATGAATTCAGAAATATGGAAGACATGGATAATTATTTGGAAAAACAGTCTCTCCCTAGATTATCTCAGAGAGAGATCAAAAACCTCAACAAACCCATAGCAAAAGAAGAAATAGAGAGGGTCATCAAAAACCTAACAACAACAAAAATCCCCAGGGCCAGATTGTTTCACAGCAGAATTCTGCCAAGCATTCAAGGAAGAGTTGAGACTGATCCTCCACAAAGTACTCAATAACATAGAAGAGGATGGAGAACTCCCAATCTCATTTTATGAAGCCAGCATTACTTTGATACTGAAACAGAGCAAAGACGTCACAGGTATAGAGAATTACAGACCATTATCTCTAATGAAAATAGATGCAAACATCCTTAACAAAATATTGGCTAATAGAATACAAAAGTATATAAAATATATCATCCATGACGACCAGGTAGGATTCATCCAAGGTATACAGGGATGGTTTAACATCCAAAAATCCATCAGTATTATACACCACATCAAAAAGAAAGTATAAAAACCATATGATAATATCCATAGAACCAGAAAAAGTATTTGACAACATCCAACACCCATTCCTAATCAAGACACTCATGAGGATAGGATTGGATGGTAAGTTCCTCAAGCTGATACAAGCTATCTATGAAAGACCAACGGCCAACATCAGAGTCACTGGAGAAAAGACAAAAACAATCCCATTGAAAAGGGGTACAACACAAGGATGCCCTCTGCCCCCTCTTCTATTCAATATAGTTTTGGAGGTCCTGGCTAACAACATAAGGCAGTGGAAGGACATCAAAGGATCCAAATGGGAGAGGAGGATGTAAAACTCTCGCTATTTGCAGATGACATGATCCTGTACACTGAAAACCCCAAAAACTCCCCAGCTGGAATACTTACAGCGATAGAGGCATATGGAAGAGCAGCAGGATACAAGATCAATAAACAGAAGTCAGTAGGTTTTCTATACACATCAGACAGAACCATGGGAGAGGGGATTAAGAAGGAAGTACCCTTCAGAGTAGCTAAGAGCAAACTGAAAGACCTAACAATATATTTAACAAAAAATACTAAAGGCCTATACAAGGAAAACTATAAGCCCTACTACAGGAAACCAATAGTAACCTCCACAAATGGAAGAACATCCTCTGCTCCTGGATTGGAGGACTAAAGATGACAGCCCTACCTAAAGCACTTTACAAGTTCAATGATATACCAATTCAAATACCATCAACCATCTTCAACGAATTGGAAAAACTGACCACCAATTTCATATGGAGAGGGAAGAAACCCAGAATTAGCAGAGATTCCTCAAGAAGAAGGACACAGTTGGAGGACTCACCTTACCCGATTTTAATGCCTATTACACACCTACAGGGGTCAAAAAAGCGTGGTTCTGGCACAACGGCAGACACGCAGACCAGTGGAAAAGAATAGAATGCCCAAGAATAAAACCATCAGCACATAGACAACTGATCTTCACAAGAGTCCCAAAACCATCAAGTGCAAAGCGGATGCCCTTTTTTAACAAGTGGTACTGGAAACAATAGATATCCACATATAGAAAGATGAAACAATATGTTTAATTGACCCCATGCACAAGAATAAACTCAAGGTGGATCACAGACATAGAAATTAAACCCCAAACCATCAGGACCATCAAGGAGGGAATTGGGACTAACCTCAGAGCACTGGCCCAGGGAACTCATAGGATCACTGCAATAGGGAAGGGTACACACACAGGTGAACTGGAAAATCAACAAATGGGATTTAATAAGAATAAAGCACCTGTGCACCTCGAAAGCCTTCACCAAGAGGAGGACAAGACAACCCACAGACTGGCAGAGGATTTTTAGTAAGAACACATTGGACAAAGGGCTCATTACTAAAAAATACAACACCATCATGACCTGCAAATACAAGAAAACAGTTAACCCACTAAGGAAGTGGGCAAAAGAACTGGAAAGAACTTTCACCATGGAGGAGAACCATATGGCCAATAAGCATATGAGAAAGTGTTCCAGGTCATTAGCCATAAGAGAAATGCAAATCAAAACCACCATGAGATACCACCTAAAACCCCTAGTCCAAATCAGCAAATCAGAGAGCAATAAGTGTTGTAGGGCCTGTGGTGAAGTAGGAACCCTCCTCCACTGCTGGTGGTCGTGCAGATTTGTACAACCACTGTGGAAAGCAATCTGGCTATACTTAAAGAAAATCGAAATTGATCTACCTTATGACCCAGCCATCCCTCTACTGGGCATATGCCCAGTGGCAGCAACAAATAAAACATGACCAGTCATCTGTGCTCCAGTGTTTATTGCAGCACAATCCACAATCGCAGAAACTTGGAAACAGGCTAAATTTCCATCATTGGATGAATGGATTAGTAAACTCTGGCACATACATACAATGGAATATTTTGCAGCTCTGAAAAGCATGGACGATCACATGAAACACATCGTTTCGTGGGAAGAGCTGGAAGGAATCATGTTACGCAAGGTAAGCTAAACTCAAAAGGAAAGGTATAACATGAGTACCCTGAGGTATGTACAATCAGCATGCCAGGAATAGAATAAACACCTATCTCACAATAAACGGATGGAAGAATGGATAGTTTGAAGGAGAGCAGGCTGCACATAGGGAGGTACATGCGAGTCCAACATAAAGAAGGGTTAGTGGGTCAGGTGTAGGGAGAAGTGAGCTGGGAAGAAACTGAGTGGATGGCATGTGGGTAACAGGGCACTAACCCACCCAGTGGGAGCGTATTGGTTGTATCCCCACAGGACTGGAACATGCTATGAACCCAACCATGACATGCCAAACCAGGAGGGCAACGTAATGCACGGAGTAACCCACGGAGAGACTGGACCATACGCCGGCCCTAACCAGAATTAGCCACGCCCCCACTATCCCAGGGAGTACCAAAGAAAATGATATTAGATCGTCTGGTTTGAGAAAGGAACAGACCTACTACACCACACCCATAACGAAGCTGAAACAAAGGACAGAGGAAGAACGGAGGAGAACACATCTGGACCCACCAAGCTCAGAGGAAGATAGCCCAGTTCGGAGGGCCCAATGTACAGAGAGGACCATATAGCCAGCCCCTCAGTAAGATGCGACATCCTGCACTGACCCATGGCCCTATAAGTGACAGCACCAGAGACACAGTGGGGTATGTGCAACTGAGCTGACCCCACCACACTGAGGTAAAACACTAGGGGTGTGCAATGGAGTGGCAGGGGAGTCAGAGCAAGGAGGTCCTGAGGGAGTATAAAGGATGGACTTTGGGGCCAGGACGTGGCACCCCATCAGACTTGTCCAGAAAACACTCCTAAATGTCAGTAAACAGACCTTGAACTACTAACAGGTTTCTTTCTTTCTTTTTTTTTTTTTTTTTTGCTGTCTTTTTGTTTTGGTTTGGTTTTCTTTTTTTATCTTCTATTACATTTTGTAGGTCAGTGGCTTTTATGTTTGTTAGCCTGTTGGTGTTGCTGCCATTGATGCCATGTTCTTATGTGCCACTTTGGTACTGTCAAAGCCATCGGCAATTTTATGCACATATTACTATATCTGCAGGTCTACCTAGATAAGACAGGCTGGACAAACAATATCAGAAGAAAATAACGGGACCAACGGTCCTGGAGGGACATGAGAATGTGGGATGTAGGGGAAGGGAGGAGGTGTGGCCAACCCATGGACAAGGGAACAATGAGTGGTTCAAACCGGTGGAGGGAGGGGATGGGAGGCCCAGTAGGGAGTGACCAAGGGTAAGGTAACTAAGAGGAATTACTGAAACCAGAATGCAGGCTGAACATGGTAGTGGGAAAGGTATAGGAGGCAAAGGGCATACAGAGAAGCCTAAATACAGACATGTACATATGTAAATATATTTATGATTATGGGGGGAAATAGACCTATGTGCATATATTTATAGGTTTAGTAGTTGAGTAGTGGGTGGACATTGGGCTTCCTCGCATGCATTCCCTCAATACAAGATCACCTTGCTCAGGTAAACAGTCATTTCATGATACCCACCTTCCCGACATGATCGCTGAAGACTGATGTGTGCATAAGCAAACATGGTGAGAAAAGCTGATTGTTCCCGGCTATCAAAAGATATAGCATTTGGGGTCTTGAAGGCTTGAGGGTGGACAGGTGGCCATCTGACTTGGAAGCAACAAAGCCCACAGAGAAGAAGCACACAAGCCTATGTGAACACGAGGTCTTGAAGGGATCAGGTGGCATACACCAAAGAACAAAAACCATCGTTGTGTAATCACCTTCCCTGGCTATCAAGAGATATAACGTCTGGGGACTTAAGGGCTTGAAAGTAAACAGGTGGCCATCTGGCCCAGAGGCGGCAGAGACCACGTGGAAGCAGCACACCATGTGTGATTATGAAGGGCCAAGGGGACCAGTTTTCAAGCACCAAAGGCGGGGGGGGGAATCATATCATCGTGAATGAGGGGAGTGCGTGATGGGGACCCAATGACCATCTGTAGACAATTGAACATCTCTTGCAGAGGGGTAGTCGGGCAGAGATGTGTCACTCAGGGTTAAGTGTAGCAATAATGAAACTCACAATCTTCCTCTGGTTCTTAAACGCTTCCTCACCCCGACTGTCATGGTCCCAAATCTACCTTGCAAGCTTGGTTAGACCAGAGGATGCACAGCGGTACAGATGGGATCTGGAAACACAGGGAATCCAGGACAGCTAACCCCCTCGAGATCAACAGTGAGAGTGGCAATACATGGAGGGAAGGGGGGTAGAAAGGGGAACCGATCACGAGGATCTGCATATAACCTCCTCTCTTGGGGATGGGCAACAGAAAAGTGGATGAAACAATAATTTATAAATTATTAAGGGTTCATGAGGGAAGGAGAATGCGGGGAGGGAAGGGGAGGAAGAAAAGGAAAATGAGGAGCTGATTCCAGGAACTCAAGCTGAAGGCGAATTTTGAGAATGATGAGGGCAATGTATGTATAAGTGTGCTTTACACAATTGATGTATGAATGGATTGTGATAAGAGTTGTTTGTATGAGCCCCAATAAAATGATTCCTTTTAAAAAGAAGCTATGATGACCAGACCTATTTCATGTACTGTATAAATGTTACCAAAAAGTCTCATACCTAGAAAAGAAATAGGGTCAGACCTGATAGATCAACAAGTGTCTACCACTACAAGTTCAAACATCATGATTGTGAGGGTGGCACAGGACCAGGCAGCATGTTAGTTAGTTAGTTAGTTAGTTAGTTAGTTAGTTAGTTAGTTAGTTAGTTAGTTAGTTAGTTAGTTTGTTTGTGGCATAGATACATTGGGTCTCTACGAGTCAGAGAAAATTTGATGACACTTAACAACAGCAATCTGTTTTAAACACTCATCCAAATGAAGATCCTTTTTGGGGGGTCAGAGCATACTCAACTTTGTCATTTATCTATTCATGTATATTATGTCTATGTATGCATGCTGCATAGATATGTATACATGTCTATGAATCAGATTCTCCATAACACATAAAATTGCCTGGAGAGTGTAAAACTGTACTGTCTGTATGTTGGTCTATTTGAAGTCCCTTACTAAGATTTATTATTTTTGCACTAAATTTGCAGATTATCTGGGCAAATACATGCAGCATTGGGACTAATTTTCACTCACCCTCACTATCACTGACCCATTGTTGACTCATAGAGACCCTGAAGTTCAGAGTATAACTGCCCTTGTGGGTTTGTGAGACTGTAACTTTTTACAGGAGTAGAAAGATTCTTCTTTAGCCCATGGGAATGATCCTATGCAGTCTATAAAGATTTACTTTTTGAATTAAGATTTTTATATCAAAATGGCAGTTTTCTTCCAAGACTATACTAGCAAAGTTTTATATCGTGAGCTAAAAATTATATATAAGCATGCAAAACATTGTTAACACATGCTGGATTTTAGGAACTATTTTAATTCTTATACCAATAACATAATGCACTGTCATTGAATCTATTCCAGCTCATAGTGACACTATCGGACAAGATAGAACTGCTCCTGTAGGTTTCCAAGATTATAACTCTTCATAGGAGTAGAAAGCGTCATCTTCCGCCTATGGAGTATCAGGTGCTTTTGAACTGCTCGTCTTGTGGTTAGCAGCCCAATTCATAACCAATACACCATAAAGCCTCTTTGTTTTATTGACTATGTAAAGTCATTTGACCTTGTGGACTAATACAAAGTAGGGATAGCCTTGAGAAGAATGGGAATTCCCAAATGCTTCCTTATTCTTCTGAACAACTTTTACATGGATCAAGAGGTGTGTTTGGCTGGTTTGTCTAGAAAAACAAACCAATAAAACGAATCTATGAACAAGTAACTTAGATTAGTGAATAATGAGTTTATGTTATCAAGAAGAAAATTTACATCATTGAAGCACCCCAACCCATTCAATTCAAGTCCATAAATCTAGTGGTAGATAGTTCTTCTACAGACGCACATACCTGCAGGCAATGATACGAAAAGGTAAAGCAGAAAACGGGAAAATCACAGTGCAGAGTCACGTGGATCCAAGGTTGGTTGATGGGTGTCAGGGTGACAAAGACTCCCAGTGAATTCCCAGGGAGGATGGAAGGAAAGTAGCAGAGAGGTGTCGTCTCTGTTGAAACTTTTTCTAATACAAAAGGCCAGACTCCCCAGGAGGTGTCATCAAGGTACCAATTGATTGACAAGTTCAACTCTTCCCCTAGCCAGGAGAGTCTAGTTGATGCAGCATATAACTACCACAAGAGGTGTTTGTGCAAACAGAACATAGCAACAATGCGTGGTCTGGAACCAAGAAGCATGCGCATCAGGGTTTTATCAACTCACCATGCTTGTTTAGTCTGTATGTTGAGCAAATAATTAGAGGACCTGGATACTCTGAAGAAGAATATGGCATCAGGATGGAAGGAATGATATTTAAACACCTACAATATGCAGATGACACAAGCTTGCTTGTTACAAATGAGGACTCGAAGCCCTTTCTGATAAAGATCAAGGATTGTAGCATTTAGAATGGATGACAACTTACTGTAAAAAAAAAAAAGCCAAAATCCTCACAAGTGAACCCATAATAACTGGGAGAAATGCTCTCAAGGAGTCCATCTTGCTTGGTCCCCAGTCAAGGCTCAGGGAAGCAGCAATCAAGAGATCACATGACAGAATGAGTAGGTCTGAGGCACAGGACCTCTTGAAAGTATTGCAGAGCAAGGATGTTCCTTTTTGGAGTAAGGTGCACCTGACCCCGGGCGTGGTATGTTCAATTACTTCATATGCATGTGAAAGTTGGACCTTGAGAGGAAGACTGAGAAAGAATTGATGCATTTGGATTATGCTGCTGACAAAGAATACCAAAAGCCCACTGGACTGCCAAAATAGCCAACAAATCTATCTTGCAAGAAGTGCAGCCAGAATGCTGAGAAGAATGGAGGATGTCAAGACCATATCACATACTTTGCACATATATCAGGGGACACCAGTCTCTGGAAGAGAATGTAATGCTTGGTAACTTAGAGGGGCAGTGAAAAAGAAGATCTTTGACAAGATGGATTGACACTGTGGCTGCAACAATGGGCTCAACTTTAAGAAACATCGTGAGGGTATCACAGGACTGGGTGGTGTTTTGTTCTGTGGTACATAAGGTCGTTAGAGAAAAGATTGAAGTTGCCAAGGATTTCATCTTGCTTGGATGCACAACAAGTGCTTACAAAAGCAGCAGTCAAAAGATCAAATGACACAGTGCATTGGGTAAATCTGCTGCACAAAACCTCTTTAAAAAATTCAAAAGTAGGGAATCCAGGGCAGATGATTCCTTGAGGACCAGTGGTGAGAGTGGCAGTGCCAGGAGGGTGGAGGGTTGGAAAGGGGGAACTGATTACAAGACTCTACATATAACCTCCTACCTGGGGATGGACAACAGAAAAGTGGGTGAAGGGAGATGTTGGACAGTGTATGACATGACAAAATAATAATTTATAAATTATCAAGGGTTCTGAGGGAAGGGGATGCGGGGAGAGGGGGGGAGGAATGAGGAGCTGATGCCAGGAGCTTAAGTGGAGAGCAAATGTTTTGAGAATGATGAGAGCAATGAATGTACAAATGTGCTTTACTCAATTTATCTATGTATGGATTGTGATAAGAGTTGTATGAGCCCTTAATAAAATGATTTAAAAGAAAGCATATGTAAAAGGTATATAATAAGTGCTTCATATTCTTCAAGTAATACGTAGAATATTTATACTATGTACATGCTTTGTAAATCTTGTTACAGCAGGAGGCATTTTGGGTGCTTACATTATTACAGATTAAAATATTGCGCAAAAAAATTGTTCAAAGGCAAGGGTGTTATTTTGCGGACTAAGGTGCCCTTATCCAAGTTCTAGTGTCTTCAGTCACCGCATATGCCTGTGAAAGCTGGGCATTTAATGAGGAAGAATGAAGAAAGGTTGATGCGTTTAAACTCTGTTGTTGGCAAACAATATTGAAAATGCCATGGACTGCCAAAAGAAAACACTAAGAGATTTGCCTTGGAAGAAGACAGACAGAATGCTCCTTAATGGCCAGGATACGGAGACTTGGTCCCATGAACTTCGGACATGTTCGAAGAGACCCGTTCCTGGAGAATGACATCGTGCTTGCTGAAGTGAAGGGGAGGTGTTACATTCTGTTGTACATGGAGTTGCTATGAGTGAGAACTGGCTAAATGACACTTAACATATTTTAATTTCTAAGAGCTCCTGGGTGTGACACAAACAGCGCTTGATGACTAGTGGGAGGTTGGTGGTACAAGTGTACAAATTGGCCTTTCAGACCCGAGATCCGGGTTCTAAAGTTCATAGCTTTGAAGACTCTGGGGAGCAGTGATGGTTTACCTCTCCTTATCATACATTTATGTAATTGTTTTGATGTTTTGCACTGATGGTTTTGTAATTATTTAGGTCTTTACTTAATTGTCAATTAAATATAAGAAAAATATAATTATCTTGTCTTTAAAGACTCCAAAATTAAGATGGGAAAATATCAATGACTTGTAGAAGATTACAAAACTCACATAAGGATATGATTCTGACACTGAGAGGCTGCACCACAAAATTTTTAAAGGATTGGTTTTAATGACAGGAAGTAATTGAATTGTAATCCTATTTATAATTCCTAACTATTGAAACTCCGTCAGTTTCTTAATTTTTAAAATGAAATTATAAGAATAATCTATCACATGAAAGTCTTATAATAAGTGTATGAGATAATATAGAGAGCCTGACTTAGTACACAGAAGACAGTTCTCAATAAATAATAGGTTTTATAATAGTAAAAGTGAAATACTCTGAACAAATCCACTTTTATATTTGTCCTACTGGTTCATGATAAATAATACATTTAACTAATACTTAACATAGTACATTTTGTTTTCAAATTCACCTTATTAACCATTGAAGTAGAATAATTTTGAGCTTTTCAGAAATCAAATCAACTGTTCAAATGATAAAAATATTGTCAATAAGCATATTTAAAATGACAGTAAAATTCCAAAGGTATCCAACGCTTTCATTATCCATATGTTATTATTCTGAATGTGATGTTTTCCTCATTCTTTTATTGAATCTTATTGCTTTCACAATTAAATACTATTATAATAAAAATAAGCTTTTGTACAATGTTAACAACCAATGGAAAATGCCTGAGATTCCCATTAAGAGCGTTCTGTGGCCATTCTTTTCCAGAAGATAATTTTGTTTTCATTTAACCCCACTCTATAATTTATCATGGTTCATCTATTAGCATTTCATTCTAGTCAAGCATTTAAACTGCTACTGTTTAGTCCCTCTATTTCTCTGTGCTTGTGTGCATTTTCTATCCTACTGAGACTCAGGCCTCTCCAAAAGTAGTAAGGATCACGTTTCCTTTGCATCTCACACAGCTCTTGCCTTAACACGATTATTTCCAAAAGACCTTGTTTTAAATGAGATTAGATACAATGGTTAACTTGAATATTAATGTAAATATGCCTGAAAGCATATTTATAAGGATGAACGATTCCTATCTTCTAATTAAAAATGTACTATTAACACTGACTTCTCCATAGAACTAATATGGTCAATGCACCTTTATCTCTTTGTAATGCAGAGTAGCATTCAAAACAAACTGAAATTTACTAGCATGTTTAAAATATATATTAAATACCCTTATGTTGTTGGAGAGCTTAGATGACTAGAACATTATCACAGGTTTAATAACCGGTAGCAGGAGAGAAATTGAACATGGGAAAAGAGGAATTTGATATTGAATAGTCAGGAATTCTGAGAAAGCATACACAATACAATGATTATTTTGTCAGGAATTTCATGCTCATTTTCAATAAGTCTGTGATCAGTTGCATCCCATGAGACAAAAAGGTGAGTAGAAAGAACTAGAGGAAGCCACACAAGAAAAATGAGATTGGGTTGACATTCCTTTAATTCACTTACATCACTGATTAACTTGTAGTCACAAACAATGAAATCTAATATTGATAAATAAAGTAACCTCATCTTGATGATATTACCATGGAATAAGATGCTCTTTCATGGAATTAGATAATTCTCAAATGTGAATCTTGCTATCCCACAAAAGTGTCTGTTTTTTGGTAGCCTTTCTGAGGGAAAGTTTTCTTGATAATGTCAAATTATCAATATAAGGAGAATTTCTACCTAGTGTACAATCTCTAGACATATTCAATGGAAAAACAATGTTCTAAAGCAAATAAAAAATCATTTCCCTCTCCAAATATGCATGCATATAGCTTTCTACATTTCATTGTCAATTTTTTTCTGTATAGACTGTATACTGAACATAAATTATACTTTTATTCGTGATTTCATGTTTCTTAAAATGATTTTATTGGGGACTCGTACAATTCTTATCACAATCCATACATACATCCATTGTGTCAAGCACATATGTACATTTGTTGCCATCATTATTCTCAAAATATTTGCCTTCTACTTGAGCCCTTAATATCAGCTGCTCATTTTCCTCCTCCCTCCTCACTCCCTCCTACCTCATGAACCCTTCATAATTCAAAAATTATTATAATTTTGTCATATGTTACACTGTCTGATGTCTCCCCATGCCCTCTCCTCTGCTGTCCTTCCCCCAGGGAGGATGCTATACATCGACCCTTGTAATCAGTTCCCCCTTTCTACCCCATATTCCCTCCACTGTCCAGGCATCGTCACTCTCACCACTGATTCTGAAGGAGCCATCTGTTCTGGATTCCCTGTGTTTCCAGTTGCTATCTGTTCCAAGGTACATCCTCTGGTCTAGCCAGATTTGTAAGGTAGAATTGGGATCATGATAGTGGGGGCGGCGAGGAGGAAGTATTTAAGAACTAGAGTAAAGTTATATGTTTCATCGGTGCTACCCTGTACCCTGACTGACTCATCTCCTCCCCACAACCCTTCAGTAGGGGGTGTCCGGTTGGCTACCACTGGGCTTTGAGTCTTCACTCTACACTCACCCACATATACAATGATATGATTTTTTGTTCCTTGATGCTTGATACCTGATCCCTTCGACAGCTCCTGGTCACACAGGCTGGTATACTTCTTCTATGTGGGCTTTGTTGCTTCTGAACTAGATGGCCACTCGTTTATCTTCGAGTGCTTAAGACCCCAGGCGCCATATCTTTTGATAGCCGGGCACCATCAGCTTTCTTCACCACATTTGCTTATGCACACGTTTGTCTTCATTGATCATATCAGGAAGGTGGGGACCCACTGATATGATTTTTAGTTCTTTGATGTCTGATAACTGGTCCCTTCTATATCTCGCGGTCAGTCAGGCTGGTGTCCTTCTTCCATGTGGGCTTTGATCTTTCTCAGCTAGATGGCCCTTGTTTATCTTCAAGCCTTGAAGACCTTCCTGATTTCACATTTTTATGAGAATCAATTTTCATATTTCTTCATTTAAATCCCTACTATTTGAAGAAGACCATCAATGAAATGGATTGACACTCTGGCTATCACAATGAGTAAAGAGACTATAGGAAGGTGCAGGCTGGTGCAGAGTTTTTGTCTGCTACACATAGAGTAACTGTGGGTTGGAACTAACCTGATACCACCTAACAACAGCAAGTTATAACTAATCCCTTTGAGATTTGACTGTTCTTGTTTTTCTGTATAAGCTTTCATCAGGAAACCTTAATTTTCATCTTTCTGATTTTGTCTGAAAAATGTTACTAAGATTCTCATAACTTTTAGTTCAGTAAGAGTAAAGGTACATGGAACAATTTTTCAAAGACTCTCCCATGGTATACTATAGATAATTTAATTACATGAGAATTTGTGCCATTAATATGTGGAAGGCTGTAAACATGCAAATTTGGAGAGGGGAACAGATAATTTATTATTTGTTTGGGGGTTATTTTTACTATTCAGTATCTAAATGTAGATACCAGGTAAGCAGTTGAGCTAAACAGCCTTGGACTTTGGGGATGAGATCAGGCCTGGAAATCCAAGTGTTGGAGTCATGAGCAGCATCGATGATCTAAAAAGCTCTGAGACTAGTGAGACCAATATATAGAGGTGTATATATGTAAATATATAGGTATTTTATATATAACCAGGAAGCAGATGGACTTTGGATCTCTACTTAAATCTTATCTAAGTACAAGAACAGTTTATTCTTATAATGTGGCATTGTATGATACTCACCTTTCTGACATGATCACTGAAGACAAAATGGATGCATTAGAAAATGTGGTGAAGAATGCTGATGGTGCCCAGCTATTAAAAGATATAGTGTTGGGGTCTTAAAAGCTTTTAGTTAAATAAGCAGCCATCTAGCAAGGCAGCAACAAAGCCCATATGGAAGAAATACATAAGCCTGTGTGATCATGAGGTGTCCAATGGAATAGGTATCAGAAATTCAAAAGCAAACAATCAAATCAATGTGAAGGAGTGTGGATGCAGTGGATACCCAAAACCCACCAGTAAGATAATTGGGCAGCCTTCTCAGAAGGGTCACATGGAAGGCATGAGAAATCCAGGGTAAGCTATAGCACTGATGAAACACATAAATATCCTCTAGTTCTTTAATATTTCTACCTTTACTGTTATGGTTTTTATTTTACCTCATTAATCATGTCAGACTTGTATGTTTATTTGTATAATTAAAATCATTCAACACATGAAAGCCAAGATAGATAACTCTTCAGAAACAGTAATGGAAGTGGGAGGGTAGAGGGGAAGGAGGAACTGATAGAATTGATGACTATATAACCTCAGTCTATGGGAGTTAATAACAGAATTGTATGTGGATGGATTTATTGGATGGTGCAAGATAGGGCAATAAATAAATAAGTAAATAAATAAATGTTCCTGGGGGTAGGTGGGAAAGAGAGGGGGAAAAGGGGAACTGATATCAAGGCGTTCAAGAAGAAAGAAAATGTTTTGAGCCCTCATTTTCCCCTCCTTCCTCACTCTCTATGAACCCTTGATAATTTATAAGAAAATGTTTTGAAAATGATGATGGCAACTAAAGTACAAATGTGCTTGACACAACGGATAGATATATGGATTGTGATAAGAGTTATATGAGCCCCCAATAAAATGTTTTTTTAATGTTTTGAAACAGATGGCGGTAGCAATTGTTCAATACTGCTCGAAGTGGTTAAACTAGGGACTGTTATGATATCTGTAAAAGCTCACAAGAAAGTGGTGAAAAAAAGATTTGAGGGTTGAATTTGACCACATAGAGGTCCCAGTGCACTTTGGAGGTCCCAAAGAGCACTTAGGGTTGCTGTTTGGGGAGAAAAACCTGACTAAAACACATTCACGGGAAAGGGAGAAAAAGAAAGAGAGCTGGTGAGCACATATAACATGGGTAAAATGTTTTCTCTAAAATATTCAGAGAAATGGTAACTGGACAGAACATTAGATCACAGGGTAGATTATTTTTAAGATGAGAGATATTCCAGGATGCCTTTATATGATGTAAAAAAAACTTCATAGAAAAGGAATATTTATGATACAGAAAAAAACAGGTTATTTTGCTTTGTTTTTTAATAAAGGAATAGTGCTGATACAGAAAGAAAACTTCAAGGGTGAAATTAGAATAGAGAGTGGAGAGCTTCCATAACAAAAGAAACAATGGAAGAAAAGAGGTTTGTAAGAAAGCTCAAGTTCATTTTGGAGAATGTTAAGTCAAAGTTCTTCACTCATGGAAGAGAGGTCAAGTAGGCCCCCTGGAAGAGAAATCAGACATAATATGAACTTTTTATGAGGGGGTTACCCCTCCCCCCAACACAACTGGAATTCTGCCCACCACCAAAAAAAAAAAAAAACCGCTATGTACTTAAATTCTTTTAGAAAACAACTTTACCACCTGCAAAGTACTCTTGAATACACTTAATACATTAATCAAATCTGCAATGTCATTCTTGGAGACATTTTTTTCAAACTCATCTGTTTAGATGGCTGATAGCAACTACATCATTTTTTAATGCACCTCTTCTAAGTTGTCAGTTTGCTGTCCTTTCCCAATCCTCTTCATTCGCAGAAACAAAATGAAGTCGCACAGAGTGAGGTCAGGTGAGTGAGGTGTTTGGGGCAAGAGAGGAATTCTGTTTTTTTGCCAAAAAAATGGTGCACTGAGATGGCTGCATGAGCAGGTGCATTGTCATAGTGGCAAAACCAGTCCCCTGTTTGCCACAAATCAGGCCTTCTTTGTCACACACTGTTATGCAGTCTTTTCAGAATCTCTAACTAGAAAGCTTGATTAACAGACTGTCCTGATGGAATGAGCTCCAAATGCATTGTCTTTCTCACATTAAAAAACAACATGGGCATGGTCTTGATCTTTTATTTATCTTGATGAGTTGTTGTGGGTTGCTTTTTTTTTGGGTGGGGGGGTGAGGTGACGATGATGTCTTCCACTGGCTTGATTAATGTTTGGTTTGGGGGTCAAAGGAATTGCACCATGTCAACATCACAATGGTTTCTGTGACATTTTTTTCTTAGCAGGAAACACAATTTCACAGCTGCATGCTGTTCTCTTAAATCAGACATCACAAAAAAAGCAAGGTTCAAGCAAAACTGCTTTTACAAAAAAAAATCACTATGACCAAAGAGAACCTTCCCAGGTGATGCCAACTGAGTGCACTAACTCAGAACCAGTTGCTCTGTGCTCACCTAGCGGGAAAAATATGTACTACAAAAGCTCTGCCCAGAGGAGCTGTTTTTTTATTTCTTGGGGGTACCCTCTTGGAATTCTTGTGGTGATAATTTAAACCTAAAATCTCCAAAGCCCTCTTAATTATTTGAGATTAGTGGATTGCATATACCATGCATTTATCATCCTAGTTTAGTTAATAATAAATCGTATTTTAAGGATTTGTTTTTTATGTACTTTGCTCAGTATTCATTTCTTTTGAATTCTAATACTTGACAATATTAAATTTGTTTTATATATGAAGGCATTGAGGCACAAGGAAACTTTTCCAGGACTATATAAAGTCCAGCATGGTATAGATAAAGTTAACTGCAAGTTTATCTGTATCCCACATATGTACCTCCCTTTCTTTACCTGAGGTATGGGTTTCATCATCTCAGGATTTTTTTTTAATTGAATGGAACACATGGTGTTATATAACTGCTCCCTAGGGTTTTTGTTGGCTGTAATTTTTATGGAAGCAGATTGTTAGGCACCTGTCTCATGGTATTGATGGGTGGGTTTGAGTTGCTAATCTTTAGGCTAGCATCACAGCATGGACTATTTGTACTAAGTAGTGATTTTCTAAATATTATAGTTACCTGCTAAATAATCTTTTGCTTAGTAGAATTTTCTACTTTAGTCCTGTGGTTCTCAAACTTTCTTATGAATAAAAATTATTTCCAGGGTATTGCACTGCTCAAATAAGCCCGTATAATACATAGTGTGCTAAGTTCACAAGCATCCCCACACGATTCGGATATACTTAGTGGATGGAACATATTCAGATGACTCTGAAAGACCTGCCCTACTCTTGTGTTAGCATGGCGGACTTTCAAACTTAATCTTTTAAAAGGAAAATTTGATCATTTCACTCATTTGAATAATAATTGATGTGCATGCAGGCCGTCTACAGCATGGTCTGGATCTATTTTAAAGCCAAACTCTTCATAAAGTCATAGTATTTTGTTTTGCCTTTTCCCACCTAATACATTTATAATTTCCCTTTCTAACTCTTAGGGGGACCTATGAGTAATTTATGGTCCATTCCAAAGTCAGCCCCTGGCCTCCTTTTAGCTGCTGACATTGAGCTTCCCTGTTATGTCTTCCTAAAGATGTATACAAATTGAGATCTGTGCATTTCATCAGGAGAAGTAATCTGTATAGTCTCCATCTCTATTGCTGAAAAAAAAAAGGCATTTGCAAGGAAGATGTTGTTGGTCCTGCAATATTCTATCATGCCATCTCAGCTGCATTTCTAACCCCAAGACCTTACTTTCCAATTAGTGTTCTTTCGTCTTCATGTCCAACATTCATATCCAACAATGCATTTTGATGGCATGTTTAATAAATCCACACTGAAGATACTGGTAGAAGTCCTCAATCTCAGCATCATTAGCTTTGTGAGTGGTGGCTAATTTTGAATAATAGTGGTATTGACTAGATTTCTTTGTATGTGCATAGTATCATCCAATCACAGACAGGATTTGTAGTTTAAGATAGATCTTGAAATGTCCTTTTTGAAGAACACAACCCCATTCTTCTCAAATCTGTCATTCCTGGTACAGTAATCCATGTGACTTTCTCATTCAAAATGCTCAAGACTAGTCCATTTCATCTCACTAAGGTCTAATATATATATATATATATATATTATGTGTTCATTTCATTTTTTATGGGTTCTAACTTTTCCAGATTCATACTTATGCATTCCAATTTCTGATCATTAATGGATGTTTCTGCTGGGTTTTTTTTCCTTTTGAATTGTATCCATCAGCAAATGAAGGTCCCAGAGTCTCCTCTCACACAGGCCTTACTCCATCCACATCATTACAGTCAACTCTACTTTGAGAAGCCTGCTGCTCATCAGTTATATTTCATGCCTTCTGACCTGAGAGGCTCATCTTCTGGCTCTAGCCTGAAAAGATTCTGCTTCTATTCATAAGGTTTTCAGTATGTGACAGTGTTTCAATACTGTCTGTACAGTTTTCAATGGCTAATTCCTCAGAACTGGAGACACTATTCCTTATTCAGGGTCTGTTCTCAATCTGGAAGCTCTGCTGAAACCGGTTTACTTTGGATGACCCTGCTGGAATTTGAAATATCAGTGGCACAACTTCTTGTATCATAGCAAGACACAAGCCACCACAGTATGACACACTGACAGACAAGTGGTGAAAAGTTGACAGAAGGAATGTGTTATTAGGACTGGTTCAAGATAACTTGGAGGGGAAATGCCTTTGCTCATTCATGGACACTGGGTCTGCATAGACAGCCGCTTCTACAATGGTGGGCATCCAAAAGAAGCCCTCATACTCTAGGAAGGCAGCCCCCCAAAGCTGACTAGATGTAGCACATTGAACACTCAAGTTTATTCCCATGATTTGATATTTTGTTTCCTCCTAGTTATATTTGTGTAGAAAGTTGTTAGAAAAGATCATCATAATTCAGGATTTACACATGCCAAATGGCATATCAAAAATAATTGAAGTTAGCAGGCATGGGGTTTATATTAGTTGTCTGAGGCTGCTATAACAAATTGCCATAAACTCAGTGGCTTAAAATAACAAAAACATATTGTCTCACAGCTCTGGAGGCTAGAAGTCCTGAAATCAAGGTGTCCACCCGATCTATGGGTTGTAAGGGAAATCTACTTCTCACCACTTCTAGTTCCCAACAGTGGTTGGCTTTTTAAATTTTTTCCTGGATGATGAAAATTTATTTTTCTGCTATGTCTTCACATCACCTTTTCTGTGTGTCTACTTTTTCTCCTCTGTGTCACATATAAAAACACTTGTCATCAAATTTATGGCCCAACCAGACAGTGAAGGAAAATTCTTAAATTAAATTACGTGCCAAGATCTTCTTCTCAAATAAAGTCACAGTTATAAATCCAGAAAATGTGGCCATATCTTTTAGCGGCTTCCATTCAACCCATTTCTGTGTATTCACAGAGGTGGGTTGACTGTTGTGTATAGGGTCTCTATGGGTCAGTTCAGGTTGTTGGGACCTTAACATAAACAATATGCAATCAACTGCAAGCTCTGTATTTCGGTGTAGAACACTAGTTATTAATAAAAGTCATGAGTGTTATTATAAATAAATTATCGGCTATCATAAAATGCATTCTCTAAATGTGATACTAGGATTACCGATAAAATAATTCTCATTATAATTATGCTGGAATCATAAGATACTATTACAGTACCATGGAATGTTGTATAATACATATAACTAGCCATATATTCTTATGGTTTGAAAAAATTCCCCTCAAATGAATGTTCATGCATGGGACCCGTGTATTACAGCAAAATGAAATTTAGCAACAATCTCGGCAATAATAATTATTTATAAATTATTAAGTATTATTTAACATGGCAGGGGTTAGACCCAGTGTTTCTACTTTTATCCTTATGGAGACTGTCAAGTAGAATGAGCGACATCACTTGGTGTTGATTCTTCTTTACCATCACTTCTTTCTTCCTAACAAAATACAGCCCACCAGCCCCCACTCGAGTTCACTATCTTCTACAGAGCATACTTAATTGTGTCAGATATATTAATAATTTGTGTCTTTCTAGAGAATGATCATTACTGGAATTGTAACAAAATTGTGGCGGAGGATTTGTGGGCAAGAATCTGATGAGGGCATTCGGGAAGGGTTTCTCACTCTTCAAACTTGCGTGTACCATGGGTTAATTCCCGTTCCACTGCACCCTCTAAGACAAAATCGACCTGCCGCTGTAGGGTTTCCTAGGCTGTAAATCCTTACAGGAGCAGAACGCCAAATCTGTTCTTCTGCCAAGCAGTGGGTGTGTTTGAATCGCCAGTGTTTTGGTTAACAGCTGATTGCACCGCGGAGGTTCTTGTTCATAGAAATAGAACCCGAGTTCGTGTGCTCTCCTCTCTACTGTCTGAACATTGTCGTTTCTGGGTGATCTAAGAATCTCTCACCTCTGTGACAGAAAGTTCACGTGGAGGCATAGCAATCCTGCTTGATGGACCAGCATAGTATGTCTCTTAATCTTTAATATTTCTCTCCCATTTATTTTTGGGGCATTTTATTATGATTTTGGTGAAAGCTTACCAAGCAACTTGGTTTCCTATGCACAGTTTGGTATCTACATTTAGATTCCTGGTAGTGATTACATCCCCAACATGTGATTTCTTCCTTCCCCTGTGTTTTCCCGTTACCATTTTCCTTTGCCATCCCTTCCTGCCTTCTGAGATTGATTCCTGATTGCCCTTTCGGTCTCATCTAGTTGAGTCCTCTAAAGAGTAAGACACCTCCCTGGTGCTATTTTTCACTTTATAGGCCTGTCTACTGTTTGCCGAAACCACAGGGGTCAGTTCAGTTCCAATCTTGAAGTGTGTCTAAGAACTATCATCTATGGAGTGAGGAAGAGGAGGTTTCACCAGTCTATAAAACCAGTAAACTTAGTGGATTCTATGATTTAGAGTCTGCCTCCACCATTTTCTCCCACTCTATCCAGCATCTTCTATTATGGTCTAATTTGGGGCAGTCAGCAAGGGTAGCTGGGCACCATCTAGTTCAGTGGTTCTCAACCTGTGGGTCGCGACCCCTTTGGGTATCGCCAAACGACCCTTTCACAGGGGTTGCCCAACAAAATTACAGTTATGAAGCAGCAACAAAAATAATGTGATGGTTGGGGCTCACCACCACATGAAGAACTGTATTAAAGGGTCGCGGCTTTAGGAAGGTTGAGAACCACTAGTTCTTCTGGCTTCAGAGTCATGGAAGCGAAGGCTTGCATAGCCTAATGGTTTTTGTAAATAATTTCTTCCTTGGTTTCCTTTGCTCTTCTTTGCTTCAGACGTGGAGAGACCAGTAGTTTCACTTTAGACGGACACTCGGGCATTTCTGAAACATTTTATTGGGGCCTATTACAGCTCTTATAACATTGTATACAGCAATTGTACCAACCATATTTGTACATATGTTGCCATTACCATTTACAAAATATTTTCCACTTGAGACCTTGGTATAAGCTCCTATTTTTTCTCCTCCCTCTCCCTCTCTCTCTTACTAGTGTATCCTTGATCAATGATATCTTGTCATTGTTTTTTGTATCATACACTTTCCATTGTCCCCCTTCACCCACATTTCTATGTTCATCTCCTCCTTTGCGGGGGTACTATATATTCAATCTTGTAATGGGTTCCCCCATACTCCCCCTCCCCACTCCCTGATCATCTCCCTACCATCATGATATTGCTACTCCCATTACTGTTCCTGGGGGGTTTACTCTTCCTGAGCTCCGTGTGTTGAGAGTTCTTATCTATACCAATGTGTGTTCTCCAGTCTAGCCAGATTGCTAAGTTAGAATTGGGTCATGAAGTGGCAGGAAGAATGTATTCAGGAACTACATGAATGATGTGTGATTCATTGGTGTTATGCTGCACCTTGGTTGAATCATCCCTTCCTTACACTGCTTCTGTGGGGGGATATCCAGTTATCTGCAGATGGGATTTGGGTCTCCACTCCAACCCCCTTCTTTCACATTGATACAGTTGTTTGTTTTGGATCTTTTGATATGTGATGCCTGATCCTGTCTACTCATGATATCATAGGCTGGTGTGCTTATTTGCTTCCCTGCTAGATGGTCACTTGTTTGACTTCAAGCCTTTAAGACCCCAAAGTAGGGGTCTTAATCACCAAAGTAGGATGTAGAACATTGTGGACTATTTTATTCAAACTTGATGTTCTTCAAGTCTATCCTTTCTCTTTTATTTAGGTTTTATAAAAGCACCTTATACATTTTTAAAGCAGTGTTTAGAGAGAATACTAATGTGGTTGTAGTTGGTTGCCATGCAATTCCAAGTTATAGCGGCCCTTTGTCTAACAGAAGAAACACAACCTAGTCCTCGGGTATTCCTCTAAGAACTGCTGTGTGTGAGCCCATTGTTGTTACTGTGTCAATTAACCTTGACAAACACCTTTCTCTTTTTCTCTGACCCTCTACTTTATTGACCTTCTCCAAGGCCTGGTGTCTCCAAGTAACACTTTCAAAGTCTGGGATAGGAAGTTTCCCTCACCATACTCATTTCTAAGAAGCAATGGAACACTAAGGACTGAAGATCAGGGGAGCTGTGGAGTGACGTCAAAGACATCCTACCTAAAGAAACCAAAAGGTCATTAAAAACAAGGGGGGGAAATGACCAAAATGGATGTCAGAAGCTTTCTCTAGAGAGAATGCTACTAGCTGGATATTCTGGAGAACAGAAAATAAGTATTGTATAGAGAAACATTGTCTCTTGAAAGAAAATCTTCTAGCTTTAACTTTAAGATTTAAAAGGTAAGAAAACATTGTATAAAACACACCAAGTGTACCTGGAGGGTGGGTTAGAAAGGAGGAACCGATTATAAGGATCTACATATAACCTCCTCCCTAGGGGATAAACAACAGAAAAGTGGGTGAAGGGAGACATCGGACAGTGTGATATGACAAAATAATAATGATAATGAACGATGAAGGGTTCATGAGGGAGGAAGGAGTGGGTAGGGAGGGGGGAAATGAGGAGCTGATATTAAGGACTCAAGTAGGAAGCAAATGTTTTGAGAATGATTATGGCAACAAATGTACATATGTATTTGATACAATAGATGTATGTATGGATTATTATAAGAATTGTAGGAGTCCCCAATAAAACGATTAAAAAGAAAACACTAAATGTTGCTTAAAAAATTCAAATGAAATAATCTACCTAAATACTTGACATATATTGGTCTCACACTTTTAATCTAGTCTCAAACTTCTAGGGGTATGGGTTGCAAATGTATCAGTAGCCACGTGTCCATTATTTTTGTTGTCACCTCAGTTGCACCACCCAGGTTTTGCTAATAAAAACAGAAACCCAGAATAAAAGCATTCCACTTAATTGTCTGAGCATTGCCATTTCTAGATGCAATCTAAGAAGGTCTAACCCTCCATGACAGATTACATATATGTATAATTTTATATTATTTTAATTATATGGTTTTGCATTTCCATACATTTTTCTTATGGTAGGTTGAGTATGTCTTTCAGTGATTTTCTAATGAGAAAATGAAAGCTTATCCTTTTTCAGACCTTCCTTTGCGCGTCTGTGTATATCATGTCTCCTTTTGCTTTTTTAGATAGAATCTATTGACTTTTTAGAGCTGTCCTTTTGCCCTATTGTTACAGAATTCCTATTTCTTTCTTTCATTTCTTTTTTAAACATAAGATTCCTTGTCTAAGTTCCGTTTCCAAGGTAAAATTGTAGAAAGACGCTGTGGACCCTTACAGACCCTATGCACAATAGAATGAAACTCTGCCCCACCCTTCACATCCTTACAACTCTCCTATGCTTGAGCCCATTACTGCAGCCACTATGTCAATCCATCTCCCTGAGAGGCTTGCTCTTTTTCAATGCCCCTCCCCTTTACCAAGCATGATGTCCTTCTCTAGGGACTTTTCTCTCCGGACAACCTGCCCATAGTTTGAAAGATGAAGTCTCATCATCCTTGCCTCCAAGGAGCACTCTGTCCATATTTTTTCCAAGACTGGTGTTTGTCCTTTTAGCAGACACGAGACTTTGGATATTCCTCATCAGCACCACAAGTCACAAGCATTGATTGTTCCTCAGTCTTCCTTGTTCAAAATCCAACTGTCACACGCATATGAAGCAATTGGAACAAACAGAGAAAACCTAATTCTCATGCCTCAGATAATACATTCCTAATAAATTGAGTCATTGTTTTCTCCCTGTTTATTTTTTAACTAATTTATTTATTTTTGTTTATCCAAAGGCATCAGGTACTACCTAAGTTTAACTCAGACCTGGAGTGCCGGGCTATGTGACTGTGTATCCATTTCCAACCAGAATCAGGAAAGACAACACAAAGGTTTGCAGTTATTGATTCATAGGGTGTAAGTTAGCAGAAATCAATTGATCACAAACCAGTTAAGAAATATTTTTAAAATTCTTACATTAATAAAGGAATTTTGAGCTCCAGATATTGGATTTACCTCAAAGCCTCTATCTGATTTATTCTCTAGAGATGTGTACCCTGTGTCCAATTTCTTTTAGTCCTGTTATTTAGGGAAAGTCTTCTCATTCTCTGGGTAATTTTCATGTTGCTCAGATAATGCCACCAGCACTGTGGTAGATCACAGGGTTGGGCTTAACAGTCACAAGGAAACTTACAACACATCTCACTGAGATAAGGGATCCCCTAAATGGGGCCAGCCTGTGACTTGCTCTGGCCAATAAAATGTGATGAAAGTGATGGAGAGCTATTTTCAAGCCTGGGACTAAGAGGCCTTGAGCACTTTCACCCACTCTTTGAACACCTGCTTTTTCATGGGATCTAGTCCAGGCTAGCCTGCTGCGAGAGAAGTGATCATAAGGTGTAGAGGGTAAGTAGAAGACAACTGTGATCAGATAGCCTTAAGTGACCCTTGCAGTGACTGCAAACAAATTAGAGAGCCAAACAAGATCGGTAAATCCTTTTAGATCCATGACCAAAAATAAATATTCGTTGTTCTATATCACTATAATATTATAGTTGCTCATTATTATTGTATAGACAGTTGATACAAGCCTATTTCTTACTATATTCTCTGACATTTTATTTTCCATTTACTTCTTGTTATTGGCTTCCACTAAGTCAGTCACTGACTCATAGCATAGTGATCACATGCCTATAGGGATAAATTGTTGTGATCCATAGAGTTTTCATTGCCTTATTTTTCTAAAGTAGATTACCAGGTCTTTCTTCCTTTATTTTATTAAAATGTGTGATATCCTTTTTCTTCTTTAGAGATAAAAGGATCTGTATATTTTTGCTTGCTAAAAAAAAAAAAAAGGTCGTACCACCAGTTAGTATAAAGGGAGTAATTGAGTGTTACTATTGTGTTAAATTGGTGTGGTCTTTATATGATTGCATGTCAACTTGATATGTAAGTGTAGAGGTGGAGTCAATCAGATTGCAGCCTGATATTGCCTCCTTGTGGGTGTGGCCTTCTCATAAGGATTTTGGGAACTTCCTCTTTCTCTTTCTGCTTTCACTCTCCTGTTGACAAGCCACACTGAGACTTGGCAAGCCATGCAGTGGAGAGCTGTGCCAGCTCTGTGTTGCTTCCACTGCCACTGTATATACAATACTTTTCACCCACTGGCCAGTGATCTTCCTGCATTCTACATCATTGACTGCAGCTGCGTGAGTCTGGAGAGAGATTTATGGACTAATATTGGACTTATGGTTTAATATCAGACTCATGGACTTCATCTGAACTGGGTCAGGATGTTTTCTCTGAATTTGTTTCTCTAGTCAACCCAGCTCAACACAGTTGGGTCCTCAGAGAAACAAAATCAGTGATGTTTTTATGTGTTGTAAATAGGAAGATATGTACATGAAGAAATAGCTTACAGAGTTTAGGAATAGGTGATCCAAGTCCAGTTCAAGTCAGGGCAGTCCAGTGAAGGCTCCTGGGATTAGTAGCCAAAACAACAGGAGATCCGGGATTAAGAGAAGTTGATGAAGCAGTAATAGCATGGAGCACAGGGTGGTGGATTCAAAGGTCATAAGTTGACCAAGTGAATCCACCATCAGTAGTCCGTTGACAGTTCTTGGGGTCAGCAGACTACACAAGAGGTAATTGAGAAATCAGACTCAAGATCTGGCAAAAGGCTAAGGGGCCTAAAATAAATTGACTCTCCAAGATCTCTATCTCTTATACAAACAACTTATGAAACCAAGGAAGTGGCATCAGGCTGCTACACAATTGATAGGTTCAGCTCTGCTCCTACCCGTACCCAATAGTGTCTAGTTGACATCATCTCTAAACATTACAACTACTAAATGAATAATTGCTATGTTTCATGGACTTACCTCACTTCTGATCCCATTCTTCTGTTCCAAGTGGCAAGCTGTGTCCATATTCTCACAAGTGCGATCCACAAAATCAGTCCAAGTACTCTTGGCCCTCTGACCTCACTTGATTAGTTGAAACATGCTGTTCCCAATTTTTTTATCTACAGGGGCATTTATTAGCTAGAATAATGAGAATAATCACCGAGGCAGTAGTAGTAGTAACTACTTAACAAGCCATTTCAGCTGCTGATTTGAAATGAAAGCAAATTTTCCTCCCAGTATTTTATTTCAAATAAATAAATAAGTTGTGAAAGCCAAAGGAAACTAAAAATGTACAGCCTTATAAGACCCAGTTTAACTGAATATGAAAGCTTACTCACAAGTTAAAATAAGAAGTTACCTTCACTTTTGACATTTTCCAAGGAGGCCAAAACGCTAAGACACTCAGTAGCCTTGTTTTTATTGACAAATTTTCACCAAAAATATAGATTCTGGAAAGAGGAGTTAAAAAACAAAACAAACAAAAACCTTCACATGTGATAGAGACATGGTTTAATGGCTTCTGGAAGGCTTGCATACAAATATCCAATTTATTCAGCTAAGCAGTGGAGTCTCTAAAGTCAAGGATGAGCAGGGGGAGATGAAGAAAAATCAGGGCCCCTTCATATCGAGAAGAGTCCCTTAGTGGGACAAATGGCTAATGTGCTTAGCTGCAAAAACAAGGGTGAACACTTGACTTAACTCAGAGGCGGCATGGAAAGAACGCCTAGCAATTTACTTCTGAAACATTGCCAAAATCACTCTGGGAAAAAGAGTTCTGCCCTGACAACTTGATGGTGATTGGTTGCCTGTTCATTTCTAGTAATATGTGGATTATGTGTTGGGCTGCTAACTTACAAAGACATAATGGGGGGTTCTGTCTTCCAAGAAAATGGACTGTCTGTGTATTCTGTTTTTTAAAGGAAGGAGTATGTTTCAGGCTAAAAGTATAAACAGTAGGCCTAAAGATAACAAGCCTAGTAAATATCTTGTGTTAGTCTAGGTAGACTAGAGAAACAAATCCATAGAAACTCATATCTGTATAAGAGAGTTTATATAAAAGGTAATTGTACATTAAGAAAGTATCCCAACACAGTCCAGTCCAAATTCATAAGTCTTATATTAGCCCATATGTCCAATACAATCTATAAAGTCATCTTCAAATTCATGAAATACAGGCAATAACGCTGAATGCAGGATGATCATAGGCCAGTGGGTGAAAAGTCTTGTAAATCCAGAGGTGGTGTAAGCATCTCAGTGATGGCAGGGGTCTCTATGTGGCTTCCCCGGCTTCCGAGATCTGGTTGCATCAGGATAGGTCTATATGGCTTCTCCAGCTCAGGGCACTAGCTAGTTCCATGTGTCTTGTCAGCTGCAATGTCTCCCAGTGAGTGAGCAGAGAAAGAGGTGTTTCCCACCTCCAAGGAGGAAACACTGGATTTCCCAGAATTTTCAGGAGAAGGCCAGGCCCACACAGTGGCCTCAATACCTATGACCAGACTGACACACTTGGCTCCACCCCTTCACTCTTAATCCTCTCACGTCCCCAATTGACACCAGATTATGTAACTACCATATGTCTCAACTCTGAGGTCGGGCTGAGGAGGCATCCTAAAACATTTCACCCAAATTTCAAACTCGAGACATCCAGACATAAAATGCTTACATGGGACCCAGGGACTAATTTATTCACGTATTAGAACACAGGGTGGCCATAAACGGAGCTGCAATCCCACAGTCAACCCTCCCTTTAAAAGTGCCCTTTAAAAATGAGACATTTTTCCCTAGCTTGAAATTTCTTACTACTTGAGGTAGACTGACTTCATCTATTTGAAGTAATCCTGTGCTTGAACTGTGGCTTAACTTTTGCTGCTGCTTGTAAGACAAGGCATTGGAAGTAAAGTGCAAATGTAGACAGAGCATGCGCAGATTCCATGCAGTGCCTTGGGACTATATATCAAGAAACCCTTTCTACCTATGTTGAAAGTTCTTCCATCACCAGTGGTGGTAGACATAGTGTGCGGACATGAACTAAGCATATCTTTTTTCTTACAAAGGTATGTGAATTCCTAATTACAGCAAACATTTGTTAATTCAGTTTAACATTAGCAAATGACTTAGAGTTGTTATATATACAACTTCATTTGTTCCTTATAATACTATACCACTTTGATTTATAAGTATGAGAATATTATGGAAACTTTTAAAAGGTTCCACATATCAGTTTGTCATATTGTGGTGGTTTGTGTGCTGCTGTGATTCTGGAAGCTATGTCACTGGTACTTCAACTTCCAGCAGGGTCACCCAAAGTGAGCAGGTTTCAGCAAGGCTTCCAAACAAAGTACAGATGACGAAGACAGAAAGAGCTGCCCACTTCTGGGACAGTAGCCACTGAAAACCTTATATGCAGCATACAAACATTGTCAGATACAAATGGTCTGATGAAGAGAAGCAGACCATTTCCAGAGATAATGTCAGATGTTGGCCACTTGAGTCAGAAGGCACTGGATGTATAACTGAGGAAGAGCTGCTTCCTCAGGGTGGATTGACCATGAAGGTGTGAATGGAGGAAATCTTGTGGGAGTCGCCTTCTGGATCTTCAGTTGCTGATGGGACACGACTCAAGTTAAGAAGGAACAGCTGGGGGGGGAGGCGAGGGGGAGGAACAGGTTACAATACATATTAATAATCAGAACTTGGATTGCATGATTTATTAATTTAAGAAAATTGTAAGTCTTCAAATATAAAATTAAATGCATGAGGAGAAGATGGTGTAAGATATGAGATTAATAATAATTTATCATTTATTATGGGTTCACAGGAGTGAGAGGGTGAGGGAGGGAGGGAAAAGAGAGCAGTTGATAACAAGGTCTCAAGCAGAAAGAAAATATTTTGAAAATGATTATGGCAACATATGTATAAATGTGTTTGATACAATTGATGTATGGATAGTTGTAAGAACCCCCAATATGTTATTTATTAATACAAAACTACAAATAATAAATGAAATGGGTAAGATCACAGATGAGCCAACTGAACTACAACTTTATCACACAATATTATGAAGGACCACACTTCAATAAATTTGAAAGCCTAGAAGAAAGAAACAAATTTCTAGAAGCATGCTACCAGTCTAAATTAGCACAGGCAGATATAAAAAACCTTAACTGGCCAATAAACAAGAAGAAATAGATCAGTTCATTTAAAAAGTAACACACATACACAGGCACATACACAGAACTGATATCCTAGGTGGTAGTGAGCTGAAATAGACTTGAGTTCAAATTCATTTTTAATCAGAAAATTAAATGGTTTACTATGCCAGGAATGACACAATCCAGAGGAATGACTTTGCATTAATATGTCAGAAAGGACATTTCAAGGTCAATCTTGAAGAACAATGTTATCTGTGAGAGGATTATATTTATCTTCCTTCACGGAAATCCAATCAATACAACCATTATTCAAATATATACACTAACTACAAAAGCAAGTGATATAAAATTGAAGAAGGAACGGTAGTTGGAAAATATAATTTGCTAATAGAAATAAAGCTGGAGATTTTATGATAGAATTTTGCTAGACCAATGACCAGTTCATTGCAAATACCATCTTTCAGCAATACAAAAGGTGACTATATTAATGGACTTCTCCAGCTGGAATACACCGAAATAAAAGAGACTACAACAGTGAAAGAGAAGATGGAAAAACTCAACATTACCAGCTAAAGCAAGGCCAGGGACTGAGTGTGGACAGACCATCAATTGGTCAGGAGTCAAAATACAACCTTGAACTTATCCCACCTGAATTTTAAGAACATTTTAAGGACAGATTTGATGCATTGAACATTAATGATGGAAGACCTGATGAGCTATGGGAGGGAAAGACATAAATATATCATTCATTTAAAAAAGGTAAAAAAAAAAAAGACAGGAAAGTAAAGAAAAGATCAAAGTGGGTGTCAGAAGAGGCTCTGAAACTTCCTATTAATCATAAAGTAGCTAAGGCAAGTGGGAAAATGGCAAAGTCCAAGAGCTAAATACGAAATTTCAAAGAGACGCTTGAGAAGACAAAGTCAAATGTTCTAATATTTGATGCTAAACCAAAAGGGAAGAAATTGCTCAGTACATCTCAAACTGAAAGAACTCAAGTAGAAATTCAAGCCATGAGTTGGAATTTAGAAGATTCTGAGGGCAAAGTATTGAATCATGCTGGAAGCATCCTAAAAAGATGGAACATATACACAGAGTGACTGTACCAACAAGAACATGTCAATTTTCAACAATTTCAGGAGGAAAATATGAGCAGAAGCCTCTGGTATTGTAGGAAGAAGTTCAAGCTGCACTGAAAGCACTGGCCACAACCAAGTCTCCAGGAGTTGATAGAACATCAATTGAAATGGCTCAACAAACTGATGAAGCACTGGAAGTACTTCCTCGACTGTGCCGGGAAATTGGGAAGACAGTTATTTGCCCAACTGTCTGTGAGAGATCCACATTTCACTCAATCCAAAGAAAGGTGGTCCAATTGAATACTCAAATCATAGAACAATATCATTGATAGCACAAACAAGTAAAATTTTACTGAAGACCATTCAACAATGGCAGCAGCAGTACATCAACAGGAAGCTGCCAGAGGCCCAGGCTGCACTCAGAAGAGGCCAAAGAACAAGGGATATGGTTGCCGATGTCAGATGGATTGTGGTTCAAAGCAAAGAACACCAGAAAGATGTTTGTTTGTGTTAATGGAGCATAACAAACTATGGATAACCTTGAGAAGAATGGAAATTCCAGAACACTTTATTGTGCTCATGATGTTCTGCATGAGTCAAGACGCGGTTGTGTGAACAGAACAAGGGGATATTACATGGTTTTAAAACAGGAAATGTGTTGGTCAGAGTTGTATCCTCCCACAATCATTATTCAATCGATATTCTGAGCAAATAATCAGAGATACTGTTATATAAAGAAGAATGAGGTATTAGGATTAGAGGAAGGCTTGTTATCAACCTGAGATGTGCAGATGACACAACCTCACTTGCCAAAACTGTTAGTAGACTAGAGAAATCCACTGAAACTCATTTGTGTATACAAGAGAGCTTTATATAAAGGGTAATTATATATTAAGAAAGCATCACAACCCAGTCCAGTACAAGTCCATAAGTCTAGTACTTGCCCATATGCCTGATACCAATCTATGAATCCTCTTCAAACTCACAAAACACATGCAAGGATGCTGAATGCAGGAAGATCACAGGCCAGTGGGTCAAAGACAGTGGCAGTAGAAGCATCTCAGTGCTGGCTGTGGTCTCCATGTAGTTCCTCCAGTTCCAGGGCTGTATCAGGGTAGGTCCATTTGGCCTCTCTTCAGGGAAGTCTCACAGGAACTGAGCCAAGAGAGAAAATTGTCTCCCGTCTCCAAGGAGGAAAAACCAGATTTCCCAGAATCCCTATGGGAAAGCCATGCCTACACAGAGACCTCATTGGCTATAATCCAATTGACAGACTAGACTCCACCATTCATTTTTAATCCTATGAAGTATCAAATTGACAGCAGACTATGTAACTACCACAGAAAGTGAGCAGGATTTAGGGCACTTGTTGATGAAGATCAAGGATTGTCAGGGAGGTGGGCACACATTGATGTGATTTTTAGTTCTTTGATGTCTGATAACTGGTCCCTTCTGCACCTTGTGGTCAGACAAGCTGGTGTGCTTCTTCCATGTGGGCTTTGATGCTTCTCAACTAGATGGCCGCTTGTTTATCTTCAAGCCTTTAACACACCAGACGCTAAATCTTTTGATAGCTGGACACCATCAGCTTTCTTCACCACAATTACTTATGCACACATTTGGTGAGATTTCTTCACCACATTTGCTTATGCACACATTTGTCTTCAGCAATCGTGTCAGGAAGGTGTGCATCCTGGAATGCCAATTTAATAGAACAATGTGTTCTTGCATTGAGTAAGTGCTTTAGTGGAAGCCCAATATCCATCTGCTGCCTTAATACTAAACTATAAATGTATACACATAGATCTGTTTCCCTACTCTCTTATATAAATATATTTACCTACATACATTCCAGTCTTTAGACCTCTATAAATACACTTTGTCACCTAGTTCTCTCCTCTATTTCCTTTTGTCCCACTATCATGCTCAGGCTTCATTTGGGTTTCAGCAATTTCTCTCGGTTGCCTTGCCCTTGCTGAATCCCTACCAGACCTCTCACACTCTCCTTGCCATTGATGTTGGATCACTTGTTGCTCGCTTATCCCTGGGTACCCCCTTCTCCCCCTCTCCCATGTCACCCAGGCATCTGGAGTCTTAAAGGCTTGAAGATAAACAAGCGGCCATCTAGCTGAGAAGCATCAAAGCCCACATGGAAGAAGCACACCAGCCTGTCTGATCACGAGGTATAGAAGGGACCAGTTATCAGACATCAAAGAACTAAAAACCATATCAGTGGGTGCCCACCTTCCTGACATGATAAATGAAGACAAACATGTGCATAGACAAATGTGGTGAAGAAAGCTGATGGTGCTCAGCTATCAAAAGATATAGCATCCGGGGCCTTGGAGGCTCAAAGATAAACAAGTAGCCATCCAGTTCAGAAGCAACAAAGCCCACATGGAAGAAACACACCAACCTGTGTGACCATGAGCTGTCGAGGGATCAGGTATAAAGCATCAAGGAACAAAAAATCATATCATTGTAAATGTGAGTGAGTGCAGAGTGGAGACTCAAAGCTCAGTGGTAGCCAACCAGACACCCCCTTACTGAAGGGTTGTGGGGAGGAGATGAGCCAGTTAGGGTGCAAGGTAGCAGTGATGAAACATATAACTTTCCTCTAATACTTAAATACTTCCTCCCCCCACTATCATGATCCCAATTCTACCTTACAAATCTGATAGAGGACGTATATTGGTACAGATAGCAACTGGAAACACAGGGAATCCAGGACAGATGACTCCTTCAGGACTAATGGTGAGAGTGGCAATGCCTGGAGGGTGGAGGGAATATTGGGGTTCAAAGGCGGAACTGATTACAAGTATCTACATATAACCTCCTCCCTGAGGGATGGACAGCAGAGAAGAGGGAGGGGGAGATGTCAGACAGTGTAACATATGACAAAATAACGATAATTTATGAATTATGAAGGGTTCATGAGGTAAGGGGGGTGGGGAGGGAAGGGGAAAATGAGCAGTCAATATTAAGGACTCAAGTAGAAGGCAAATGCTTTGAGAATGATGATGGCAACAAATGTACATATGTGCTTGACACAATGGATGGATGTATGGATAGTGATTGTACAAGAACCCAATAAAATGATTTTTTTAATTCGGGGATTTAAAATACTTTTTAAAAATGTTTAAAAGCTGAAATGCATGCAGAAACAAGAAAATTCCAAAATTCTCTTAAAACATTGGTTCAACTTTTATTACTTCCTAAATGTCTATTACCACCATCTGTCTTTCAATTTGTCCCATTGTGTCTTGTGTGTGGTTGTGAAACTGGAAGCTATGTCACTGGTGTTTCAAATGCCAACAAGGTCACCCAAAGTGTACGGGCTGCAGCGGAGCTTTTAGAGAACACACAAGAATGAAGGACTCAGCTTCCCAGTTCAGAGGAAAGAGCTGAAAACCTCGTTTCCAAAGTCTAATGACTGTCAGTTTGGATCTATCATACATTTGTCACCTGTTCTTATAATCCAATCATCTGCCTAGTCCTGCAGATTATGTTTGCCTTGATAGACATATGCGGAAAAGCCTAAAATGCTCTTAAGATTACCGGGCATGTTTTTCACCTAAAGATCAAGTTCCTGACTTGTTGGCCAAGCCAGGTAGAAGACCAAACCTAGACATTATGCACACTCCTGAATCAACCATTGACCAGCCTTCCTGCTGAGAGGTAACTCACCTGTAAGTCAATGTAATTATCTCCACATGTGCTACTTATTGCTATTTCTTCCACTTTTTAATCTGTATGATATTAATTACCTTTTGCCTCTCAAGGGGCTAGGTGCTAGGATTCAGATGCTTCTGTTGACATGTCAAAGTCCATAGCAAGTACTGCTATTCTAATGCAGTGTGCGTCTGCCACAAGAAGGCCCCGTTTGAACTGCCATTTGAGTCTGCTTCCCACTTGAAACTTTTATAAGCTTTGCCTTCATGCAATTAAGTTAAATTATGGCCTCCCTCTTAGTAACCTACCGTTTTTCATACCTTGTTTTTATCTCATTCAGAGGCTAGTTAAATGATTACTTGGGTGCCACAGAGTTGCTAAAGCAATGGCTTCAGAGAAAATAGATGTTTTGTAGTACTTGCCTTTCAGAGAAAATAGATGCTTTGTAGTACTGTTACCAAGTGTTTCTTTAAAATGTAAGTAGGTGGTGCCAGGAAAGTTATAAAAATATTATGAAACTTCAACATTGCACAATGCAAAATGAGAATAATAAAGAAACTTCTCAGTTCAATACTCAGGTGGGGGTTGGTCATTTTAAAGGCCTTTGTTCCCTGGTTATGGTATAGCTAAATTAAAACAATTTTTAAGAAATTTATCAATCACAATGAGCACCTGTCCCGGGAGGTCATCTTAAAATAGAGGGGAAGCAGAAGAGGAAAGCCTTCCACGAGGTGGATTGACAAAGTGGTCCCACTCGGCTCAGGCATAGGAACAATTGTGCAGACTCAGGACCAGTGGTGTGTCCTTCTCTTGTGCATAGGGTTGCTATGGGCAGGCACCTTGAGTGATAACACGAGTACAGAGAGCACTGTAGCTATGCTGACACTTGGTCACCAAAGTGCCCCCAAGCAACAGCACCTCTGAACTGTATTTTTACTAGCCTAGTAATTTAGAGTCTGTATAGGAATAAGACTCTGGACATGTTGTCAGGAGAGACCAGTCCCTGGAGAAGGACATCATGCTTGATAAAGGGGGGGGGGTCAGAGAAGAAGAAGAAGAAGAAGAAGAAGAAGAAGAAGAAGAAGAAGAAGAAGAAGAAGAAGAAGAAGAAGAAGAAGAAGAAGAAGAAGAAGAAGAAGAAGAATGTAGGAAGCATCCAGCTGATCAAGGTGTTTACTGATGGGTGACTATTTAGTCCCCTGCTCCTCTGTGTCTCTGCAGACAAGCAATGCAAAATGACTGTTGTTTGTGACTTTGCTGCTGAAAGCATTGAGGGATAACTCAGTTATTTATGATCTCTTTGAGGCTCTCTTGAATCCTGCATATCCGTGTGATTGTCCTTGAACCTAGTGCTTTTATTATTCTAAGGTTAAGAAACTGTGACTAGTTAAGTAACATTTGCATAGATAAGAGTTTAGGAATGTTTAAGTTCTTTGATGTTTGTTTTGTAACCAATTCCCTTGTGTAAGAAGAGTATAAATACCAAGCTTCAAATACACTCCAGACTCCAGTCCATCAGATTGGAGTCCTCCCCATCCCATGCTTTGTACATAGCTCTTTCTTTTCCTACCATCCACATGCCTCAGTTCGAACCCAGCTTGATGCGGGATAGCTGGTCTAATCCGCCCCCCCCCAAATCCCCCCCCCCCCCCCCCGCAGAAGAAGGCCCTCAAGGAGTTGGTCTGACCCCGTGGCTGACACAGCAGGCTCAGGCATAGGAACAACTGTGAGGGTGGTGCCAGACTTGGCAATATTTTGTTGTTGTAAATAAGGTTGTAAATGGGTCAGAACAAACTTGATGGCACCTCACAACAATAAACACAATAGTCAATACACCTTGTTGCACATCGATAGGCCTTCCTGTTCTTTTTCTTTTTTAAAATCATTTATTAGTGGCTCATACAACTCTTGTCGCAAGCCATACATACATCAATTGTGCAAAGCACATTTGTACATTCATTTCCCTCATCATTCTCGAAATATCTGCTCTCCACTTAAGCCCCTGGCATCAGCTCCTTATTTTTCCCATCCCTCCCTGCTCCCCCTTCCCTCATGAACCCTTGACAATTTATAAATCATTATTTTGTCATAACTTGCCCTATCCAACATCTCCCATCACCCACTTTTCTGTTGCCCGTCCCCCAAGGAGGAGGTCACATGTAGATCCATATTATTGGTTCCCCCTTTCCAACCCACCCTCTCTCTACCCTCCCAGCACCGCCACTCACACCACTGGTCCTGAAGGGATCATCCGCCCTGCATTCCCTGCATTTCCAGTTCCTATCTGTTCCAGTGTACATCCTCTGGTCTAGTCAGATTTGCAAGGTAGAATTGGAATCATGACTTCCATGTGGGCTTTGTTGCTGCTGAGATAGATGGCGGCTTGTTTACCTCCCTGTTTTTGTAAGAAAACTTAAATTAAGAATTTTTAAGAATGAATTCAAATAGAGATAATTGTAAAGTTTCATGTGCCTTTAGTGTTATACTTAAATAGGCATCTCTTTGATAGGTACCAATCCATCCCCCACCTATCTTTTCTTTTGTTTCATTATAATTAAGAATGTCACCTAGGACAATCTTTGTGTGTAACTTTTGATCAAATTTTCTGGGAGAAAAAGAGTTCATCCTGCAGGACCTAGACTGATGCCCAGTGCGTATGCAGGACTCAACCTCAAGTTCAGAATCTGCACCTGAAAGAGCTCGGACTCAAACATAGAAAGAAAGAGATTCCTGCTCCTATTGGCAGAGCGATGACACCTTATAACCCATATAAGCAGGAAGCAGTCATAGGAGGGACCTCCATCGCCGATCCCCAAAAGAACAATGCTTATGGAATCTGGGCAGGCGGTGGGGGTAATGAGACAGGCATGAAAGGAAAAGTGGAGATTTGCACAGAGCATGCTCAGAGTTCGTGCACTCTTTAGGAGTATATTTCCCAGAAACCCTTGCTAACCCTGGCAAAAGTTCCCCCGCCATTGTTAGGGTTTTCCCAACAATCTCTTGCTTTCGAACACTTAAAAACCTCTGTTGCGCAGTGGGACTGAGAATGATGGCCTAGCCATGCTGGCTGAAAGGCTTTCTCTCCCCAAGAAGACTATCAATTAAGGTCTAATGGTGGGAACTCCATTCTGTGCTTCTCAAAGCAAATCTTTAATTTGGGGAGGCAAGAGCCTGAAACTCCAGTAACATGTGTGTGTGTCTGTGTGTGTGTGTGTGTGTTTGTTTGTGTGTGTGTGTGTGTGTGTGTGTGTGTGTGTTTGTGCGCGCGCGCGCCAACCATTTTTCCTTGGCTTCTTTCAAATCACACAGTTGGGAAGTTTGCTAGTTCCCCTGTGGATAACAACCCATTGCTGAAAAGTCCAGCCCAGCATCTACTTGCAGGACCTAACATCATACTAACCACAGGGTCAGCAGTTCAAACTCACCAGCTTTCTTGTAGGAAAAAAGATAAAGCTATCTTCTCCCATAAAGATTTTCCACCTCAGAAACCCTGGGAAATTCCATTCTGCATAAGTCAGAATCAACTGGATGACAATTCACTTGGTTTAGAGCCTGGATGGTGTAGTAAGTTACACATTGGATTACTAATGACAAGGTCAGGGGTTTGAACCTACCATCACTCCCTAGGAGAAAAATAAGATTTTTGCTCTTACAGAGATTTATAGCCTGGGAAACCCACAAGCACAGTTCTACTTTGTTCTATAGAGTCATTATGTGTCAAAACTGACTCAATGTATATATATAAAGCCAGAGGACAGAATTCAAACAAAAAGAACTGCACGTGTGTTAGGCCAAGTTGCCTAGAAAAACAAATCCAGGGACACTCATATAGGTTTAAGAAAGAGTTTATACCACTAAGTCATATCAAAAGCATGCACCCCAGCTCAGTCCATCTCCAGTCCACAGTCTGATGCAAGCTAAGGCCCTCATCATCTTCACTGAGATGCAGAAAGGGAAGGTGAGGCAGGATGCAAGAAGATCGCAGGCAAATGGATGGATCCAAAGTCAGCGGAAACATGGCAAGGTGCTGACAGCTCTCGGTGGTAGGTGGCTCACATGGGTCCATCACCCCTAACCCCCACCACCCTGGAGGCAGACACAGAGTCCCAGCGAAGTCCCAGCAAGGACGAAGGTGAGGTGGACAAGAGAGAGATTGTCTCTGTTTAATATTGCTTTTATAAAAAAGCCTGTTGATGATACCAAGAAGACGACGCCAGGCTGTAAAGCAATTGATAGGTTGAGCTCCGCCCCTAACCAGGAGGTCTCATTGACGTAGCATCTAACTACCACCGGATGCATGAGTAAAAGTGGGGGCTAAAGTAAGAATTAAGATGAAGAGAGAGGGATGTCATATGACAGGAATGCCAGAAACTGAGGGAGAAATGAAAAGAAAGGACTGTGAAGCTCATGTCCAACCAGCAAGGAGAATGTTCAAAGCCATGAGAAATGGGTCAACGCATGTAACTGAGTTTAGAAAGCATCTGTTGGAGACTATGCCACCATCATCCTATTCTCTGAAAGCAGTAAGCCTATCCATAGACAATTAAAGTTCACGGAACAGTGGAAGAGCACAAGGTAAATATTGCATGAGTTTATGAGAGCTATAGAAAACTCCGAATGAAAATGGATTGCTTACATGACATCTTTTAGATCAGTTTAGTAAACCCTAAGTTCTTCTACTTGCCAATTGTGTCCTGGGCTATAGGCAACCTCTACCCATGGGACAATTGCAGCAATGGAACTACCGTGGCATGAAGTTTCCTGTTACCAGTGTTTCTACATCTTTCTCGGACACCTAGACTCTAGCTCACGTCCGGATAAAGGAAAGGAGGATGTTGGTGCGTCCCCTCTGCCAGCTGCTAGAGGCAGAACATGGGCCATCCAACCCACTCAATAGTACTTTGCCTTAAAAAGTGGCTCAATAACAAAACAACAAATATCCTCTGATACTGCTGTTATAAAGAAAAATATCAAGACAAAAATTTTGATAGCTAATGAGGGGTGGGGAGGGGAAAAGAGAATGTGAAGATATGAAGCTGTAGGCTAGAGAGGAGACAGCTGTTAATCTCAGGGATGGGGAAGGGGTAGGGAGGGGGAAGGAGATTAGAGGGAAAGGTAAGAGAAAGAGGAGACAGGTACAAAACAAGCTATTTAAGGGGTTTATAAGTAATCTAAGCTGTTGAATTCAAAATTGATTATCTGAAATGTAAACCCCCACATAAATCATGGCAAAATCTTTAATTAGGCCATACATTAAATTTGAGAATAGAAACCATTTCCCAGTACCAAGAGGTTTTGTGCATGTAGATAATAAATGATTTAATATGTCATTTCTAAACATAAAATTATAAAAGGTATTTACTGAAGACCCGGCATTTTATATGAAACATGACTAGCAATTGTTATGTTTCAATTATGTCCTTGCTTCCATTTCCCATTTAAAGTATAGTTTAAGTATGAAGCACATAAGTTTTTAAAATGACACGTTATAAAATTGTCAAAGACACAAAGGACACCGCATTGCACGTCTATGGGGGATGGCTATACCCTCTACAAAACGAAAGCTATGCTTTCCAGAGAAAATGTATCATTGGACTTTTAAATAAACGTTTTATTTTATAAAACCAATTTTTAGTTTTATAGAGCAGTTGCAAAAACAGCACACAGTTTCTAATTACCCTTTGCCCAGTTTCCCCAGATGTTACCATCTTGAACAGCACAATACAATTTAAAAAAAACTAAGAAAGTAACATTGGAATAACATCATTGGATTTTACCAGCTCCAGCTTTGTAAGGGTGTTTCTTTTCTTACTGCCATTGTACATAACTAGCAGGGAATCAGAATTTGTACTATTGTTAAATTTGTATTTGAGGGAAAATTAATAATACCAGCAACCCAACCCACTGCAATCAAATCGATTCCAACTCACAGCGAACCTATATAGGGTTTCTAAGGCTGCCAATCATTACACAAGCAGATGACCTCTCCTATCTCCACAGGCTGGTGGGTTTGAAGCACAGACCCTCAGATTCGCAATCCAAAATTCACCCAATAGCACTGCTAGAGAAAGCCTTTTCAATTCTCAGTATACTTTTTAGTAATACATTATTTTTATTATGAAAAATAAAACAAAAAGTTTAAGCGTTGTCCTTGTTTGAGAGTTTCTGTGTTCTTGCTCAGCCAGAGAATTCAGCTGCTGGATACAGAGGAGAAAACAAAAATTGGGGGGTTAGTTCAGACAACCTACCACTGGAGACACACATATATTTCCAAAACAGCCATTAACTCACGCTGTGTACACAAAAATGAAATACTATCTTAAAATCCTGTTAAATTCGAAATTTTTCTTGAGAATATACAGAAGGACATATGTGAGATCAGTAAAAGAAACCTTATTTGTATAATGATTTATCTCTCTGAAAATTAAAAACTGTGAGATGCAGCAGTCAACTAAAATCATCCCCAGCAATTCAGGTTTCTGTGAGGTCCTCCACAAAGCCAGAATTCTGTCATCAATGAACCAGATTGATGAGTGGCCTGTATTGTTTAGTACACTTGTGCTTGATTCTGTTCCTTAATAAATTTGCTCCAAGTTATTTCTCCAAAATTAAGCAATATAAATAAACAAATATTACATTGCAAGTTGACTGCTACAATATTCATTTTTCTGTTGCTAGATAACTATTTCTAGGCATCACTTGTTTGAAAGAAAACACAAGTGATTTTTTTGGAAGAACATTTGATGTATCAGACATAGTAAATATTCATATTTATAAGTAAGATTCAACGCAGGATGAGAAGATTGAAAATGTTCTAAATTTGGGGGCAGGGAAAGAAATCTATTTTTCTCAAATATTTGTCTGAACTGTTATTAAGTTGTCCTTAAGATTTGGCATTATAGGTGTCAAATCTTTAATTTCTGTTTTCCAGAGTTTAAAAACTTAAGAGAAAATATGAGGCTTCTGTAGCTAAGCGGTATGAGAAAATGTAAGCACTCCCCACGGCTGTTTTATTGGGGAGCTAAATAGATAAAGAGACAAAGTCGTGATAGATATGATAGACAGTAGACCATATTAACCTAAACCTTGGTAGATATACCAAATGCAGTCTCCGAAAACCAGTAAAATATATATCATTTCAAAACAAAAATGTGGATTTTAAAATTAATTTAAAAGCATATCTTCTCTGTAGTTGTTGCTAGGTGCAGCCATGTCAATTCTTTGATTTCCAGATAAAATATGTGACAGAACAGAATTTCTCCATCCAAAAGCAAACACACTGTCATCAAGTGGGTTCCAATTCAGAATGTCCCAAGATCAGCAGTTCAAAACCACCAGCTGCTCCATGAGAGAAATATGAGTCTTTCTACTCTTATACAGAGTTACAGCCTCAGACACTCAAAGGCACAGTTCTACCCTCTCCTATCGGGTCAACATGAACGACTCCGTCGTGTTTTCTATAAAGTAGTCCTTATGCAAGCAGCTTTCCAGGTCTTTTTCCATTGGGTTAGCAGCTGAGTGTTTCACAATTTGCCACCTGGACTCATTTCCTCCCTAAAACCCCCAACTTTGTGGTCTAACCAATTACTACTCCCTCTTGCAGGTTCTGAAATGAAATGTTTGTTTAGCTCTAATGTTTCCTTTTTTAAAGCTGAAATAATGTGTGACAGGTTTGGTCATCCCCCTCAGTGTTCTAATCGCACACACAGGACATATCGTACTTGTGATTAAGGAACAAGACAGGAGCCCTTTCTGTTTATCTCTTAGTTCAGACAAGTGAAGAAACGCCATCATCCAAAACTTTGTGAGCTCATTCTAAGGAGTGGAGCAGTTGTTTAGATTGCAGTAGCTAGGACAGCCAATGGGTTGCATTTTTACTGCAGGGGAGTGAGACGTGGGGTGGGGTAGGGGGGTTGTCCAGTGAAGAAAGGGCCCTCTCAGGCTTTGCTTGCCTTCTGATTCTGTAAGAATGCCAGACTCTTTGCTCATCATTCCAGGAGAAAGTAGCTCAGTCCCCTTCTCCATTTTCTAAGACTTCAACTTCCACAGCATCTAGAAAATGTCCCCTTTTTCTGAGCAGGAGAAGGAATTCCTCCTGTCCTTACAACTTTCCAGACAAGGGAATACCGAGGTGCGTTCCAGCTCACATTTACACTAAACTTAGCCAAGAGGCCGAGAAGCGATTCAGCTCTCATTTGTAATATCAGAGCAAAAGAAAGATTGAACGAAAACAACACACATGCAAATACTGCCGTCAAGTCCATTCCAGCTAAAGATAAACCCTCAGTGTGGCACACTATATATGACCCTTAGGGCTTTCAGATCTGAGCTTTGGGAAGTGGATCACCAGGCATTTCATCCAAAATGCCCCTGAGTACATTCAAGCTGCCACAATTTGCACCCTCAGGGACTCGTCTAATACCATATATACAAAAGATCAACATATTATGCTATTGAATGTTTTCCCCATTTTCTAAAAAAATATTATTGCAAGTTAACAGTTTCCACAAGCATCTACACTGTAACATTTTAGACCTCTCAAAGAAACTTTTCTTCATTACACTCACATTTCTTGCAAAACTAGAAGAGAGATGAGGTAGGATTTTGATGCTCAATCCCCAAAACTCACCCCATCCTTTTCCATGCAGATTTTAAATCCAGGACTTCATTTTCAACCCTAAGGTCAAAACAGGCTTCCTACCAAACTGATTAGCAAATTAACAAAGTGCAAATGCAAAGCAGATGGAGACTAACATAGCCACATAACATAGTTATAGTGCAAACAAGGTGTCCAGAGTGGACCAGCCCTCATTGTCCTGTGATTTCCCGAAATGAAGATTACAATTATAAAGTTCAAAGTAACATTTAAAACTATAACTACAAACATGTATGCTACTTATCATAATAGCATATATGATGCATTGTGGCAGTTACATAATCTTTTGTCACCTTGCGAAGGTGTGAAGTCTAGCTTGTCATTCAGGTCATAGTCAATAAGGCCTTTGTGTGGGCATGGTCTTCCCCTGACGATTCTGAGAATTCCTATCTTCCTCCTGGGAAGCAGCAGGACACACGCTGTCCCAGTGAGACATTCCTGTTGAGAAGCCACATGGAGCTATGTTGATGAAGCCAGAGCCCGGGAGCTGAGGAACCACATGGAGACCCATGCCAGTGCTGAGATGCTTCCACCACTACTGTATCCACATGACTTTCAACAAGACTGTCCTATGATCTTCCTGCATTTGGCGTCATTGACGTGTGGTGCATGAGTCTGAAGAGGAATTGCAGACTAATATCAGACATATGGGCTAATAATGGACATATTGACTTATCTGGACTGGGCTGGGATGTTTTCTGAATATTCAATTACTCTATATAAAGCTCATTCTTGTACACATGAGTGTCTATGCATTTGTTTCTCTTGTCAACCCAGACTAGCACATGCATTAAACTTAGAGATTTTGTTAAAGACATTTTAAAAACAAACAAACAAAAGAGCTTGTCTAGACTAAAAGATAAACAGAAAGGGCCCCTATCTTGTTCCTGAATCACAAGTACTGTATGTCCTGTGTTTGTGATTAAAACACATTGATCCACTTGGATCCTCCATCACAATATAAATAAACAAAAACTGGATTGCAAGTTGATCACTACAATATTCATTTTTATATTGCTAGGTAACTATTTCTAGGCATCACTTATTTGAGAGAGAATACACAAGGGATTTTTTGGAAGAGTATTTGATGTATCAGACATAGTCAATATTGATATTTATAAGTAAGATTGAACTCAGAATGAAAAGATTGGAAATGTTCTAAATTGAGAGTGCATAGTTCTACTCCCATACGCATGAGGGTTTCATGATTCCAAAGCAGTGCAATGGCCACTGATTTTGGTTTAAATTTTGACCCTCCAGTGAGGATAAGTAGAACCTTAGTTTTAAAACACTCTCCCAATTATAGTGAGTATCTTAAAATTAATATTACACCTAAGTAGTCACAAAAGTAATGCATTAAAATTAGTATCACAAAATTAATTAACTAAAATTAATATCCCAAGTAAAATTAGCATAATAGCCTAATACCCAAATGACTGTCCACAATTTGGAAAAGGCTCACACATACGTTGTGTTTTATTTTATAGATTTTGTCACAGGGTGAATGAAGTTAACGGAAAGTTGTAAGTTCTCTGTGGCTGAGATGTTATCAAATAAGCAAGAGAAAACAACTGGAGAACAATGGGAGAGAAAAGTAGAACCCGTCACAATAAAACCAGCTGGCAGCATTAGAGCGGTCTATTTATAGAGTGAATGTAAAATTAAAATCTATGCAAAAGTATTAACTCTCACCTATAACTGACCTCTAAGGTGAAATTGAATGTTCAATATAAATTATGCAAGACATTGAAGACTGGGTGCCATCAAAACTTACCTGGCTTTAGGAAGTGATTTTGCACTGTGATTGAATGGAATGTCAAAGTATTTTCTGACATCTGTGTCTGTAAATTTTGAATTTTCTTTAATGATGAATATCCATGGCACACATCTAAAAATATGGAAACTGCAGAAAAAATAAAAGCAGAAATGTCTGTCCATCATTATAGAAGTCAATTACGAAATTTCTGCTAAAAAATCCTGATAATTCTTTCTTCTGAGCATCTTCCTTAGACATGATAATAACCAATGGAAATAATGTATGAAAGAAAAATGAATTTTGGAGTAATGATAGTTTACTGCACTGGGGCCTAAAACTTGGTGATTGAAATCAATGCTTATCATCTCAAAGTTACTGTGGGTCAAGAATCTGGGAATGACGTGGGTAACTGGTCCCTCATGAGGCTGTGGTGAGGGAGTTGGTTGGAGGCACAGTTCTGGGGAGTTTCTGGGTGGCACGATGGGTTAAGTGCTCTACTACTATCTGAAAGTTTGACTGCAAACTCCCCCAGGAGTGCCTGGAGAAACTGGTCTGATGATCTCCTCTGGAAGGTCACAGCCTTACAAAGCCCATGGAGTGGTTTCAATCTGTGCCCTACGTGTTGCCATTAGTCTGAATCAACTGGACAACACATAATCCCAGTCATTCCGATGTTCAACTGAGGGAGGAGCTAATGACTGGCACACTCAAGTGGTTGATGGGAAGTCACAAGATCTGCTTTCTTGCCTCTGCTTGGCCTCTCTGCAGGCTAGCTCCATGGCCAGACAGCTAGTTTCATGGCATGTCCTTAAAAGTGAGTGAGCCAAGAAATGGCAAGCTAGCATCCAAAATGGAAGGCACGGTTTTTTCATATAATATCAGAAATGACATCCTATCACTTCTGCTATAGCTCACTCACTTAGAGTGAAGTTATCAATGTCTAGCCACACTAAAGACATAGTATTAGACAAGGGTACGCATACCAGTGGATAGCAAGACTGGGGAATGTCTGAGATGCTGTCTCCCACTGTCACCCTGAAGAACTCTCTTCTGAAGTTCATTTTCCTATGGAAGTGATTGGGCTTATTGTTGTGCATTTGGTCATTCGAAAGCTAATTCTGAGACAATATTTGTGTCAGCACTTTAAATTCACTATTTTTCGTAGAAGTACTAAGTTCATTAAAGAAAACCTCTTTAGGATTTGTGTCTCCTCTCTTCTGTCAATTTGGCATAAGTTGGTGACTTGATGTTGTTTTGATGCTGAAACCTCTTCCACTGGTGTTTTAAATACCCGTAGGGTGGCCCGTGGTGAACAACTTTCAGCAGAGTTTCCAAATTTGAGTAATTTTGAGTAAGTTCTAGTGGGAAACAGCAACCGGTTGTTGTCAAATTGATTGTAACTCCTGATGACCCCACATGTGACAGATTAAAACTATGGGGGTTTAGTGGTTTGGGATTTGGGTTGGTTTCGTTTGGTTTTTTTTTTTTTTTTGCAAGTAGATAGCCAGGCTTTTCTTCTGAAGTGTCTCTAAGCATATTTCAAGCTCCAAACTTTGAGTTGGCAATCAAGCACATTAACCTTTTATATCACCCAACCCCTCTAAATATAGCACCCTTTTATGCTCTTTTGTTGTTCCCTGGTCGCTAGAATTCATCAGTAGATTTGTCAGGTAACTCCTTCCTCCTGGGTTCACTGGTCATGGTACCTTCTGATTCTTGGTTCCCCAATTGTAGAATCAGTTCATTGGCTCACTTGACCAAATGGAGGAGCCAGCTGGCTATGTGCTGAGTTCTCTGGACCAATGAGAACTCAGTGCACAATTTCTCCAAAGCTATCCAGCCAGGCCCCAGCAAACCAGCCAAACATCTCTGAAATTTTCCAGAGTTGGCAGGTTATGGTTGACATCTGTGTTCCAGAGCTGGGGACCCTCACGGGGATCTACCAGTCCAAATCTTTCTATAATACGCAGCTCCCAGTTTCCACTTTTGGTCTTCTTCCCATACTTTTGCATGTTCGGGGATAGCCAATTATAATAGAAAGAAAGAGACTTTCAGCTTTTTCTAGCATATGTAGTTCCCTGTATTTTCCAAACCAGCAGATTCTTATTAAAAACAGCCCAGGAAGATTCCAGATTTTCCAGCACTAAGTTCCACACAACTGAATGAGAACACATGTGGGAAAACATCAATTACAAAATATCAGAAGTACCATGTGCTAGAATGAATCGCAGCGTTCTTCATGATCATATCTATGATTTCTAGTAGTGATCTTTCTAACATTTTCATGATATGCCGTCTCACAAACAACTGATTCTTTAAGCTCATCAAGTGCTTTAAGTTAGTAACTTTTTTTGGAGGGGTGGGGAATGAAATTCTTATTAACACTTCATACCATCTTTGGGACAAAATGATTATGCAATTTAATAACAATATCAATGTTGAGACAGGATGTCTGAAATATCACTTGAAAATTGTTTCCAGATCTGGCTGAATTTTATTTTACTCGTCTTTGGATTCATGCTAATATTGCTCTGCTCTCAGAGATACTGTGAGAAGGAATGGAAGTAACATACAGGAAAGCCCTAGCACAGGAGCTGCTACACAAATATAACAAATGGAAAACTGTTTCATTGGAAATTTTGGAAACTCTTTGTTGTATGCCATGAAGTCTATCAGAACTGATAAAATCCCTGTAGAACAAGGCAGAACTGCCCCACAGCATTTACTAGACCACAACCCTTATAAGAGCAAAGTCATTGTTTTCCCATTAACGCCGAATACTTTCTCCACTATTTCATCAGAACTCCAAATAGCTGGAAACGCCCCCGACCAGGGACATGAACTCTGGACCCTGATAGTGAGTCTTCCAAATGATGTTCTACTAACTGAGCTCTCTCGACTTCCATTACTCTTTATAGGTCAACACATTTCTTTAGAAAGTATGGAGGGGAAATATTTAGTTCTTCCCACATATCTTAATCCCTCATACCATCCTCCCAAAGCACGTTTGTATCCTCAAATGTGCATCTAGTCCCTTTGGGGGAAGGGACCCTCCTCTGTTTTCCACTGTTCAGGGAATTATTTGATGTAACATTGCAGTTGTTACTTGTGTGTAACTATTGTTGGTAGTGCCGTTGTGTCAGTTCTGAGCCATAGTGACTCTGTGCACAACAGAGTAAACCCCGCCCAGCCCTGTGCCCTGCTCACAATGGTCTCTATGTTTGAGCCCATCATTGCAGCCACTGCCTTCCTCTTTTAGCTTCCCTTCTACATTACCAAGCATGGCTTCCTCCGGGGACTGCTCTCTCTTGGCATGCCCAAAGTACGGGAGGCAAGTTCTCATCAGCCTTGTCTCTGAGGAGCATCAGGCTGTATTTCTTCTGAGATAGCAAGTATAACTAACTGGGAAAAAATACCTTTTCCCTTTAGTGTGATGAGAGTTGATGTCTTCTTTGTGAAGATATAAAATCCCTCTTTTTTTCCAAGAAAACATTTATTCTTAAAATCATACCATTGTGAATGAGGGGGAGTGAGGAGTGGAGACCCAAAGACCATCTGTAGGTAACTGGGCATCCCCTTACAGAAGGGTTGTGGAGAGGAGATGAGCCAGTCAGAGTGCAGTGTAACAACGATGAAACATACAAACTTTCCTTTCGTTCTTTAATGCTTCCTCCCCGCCCTTCGCTATCATGATCCCAATTCTACCTTACAAATCTGGTAGACCAGAGGATGTACACTGGTACAGATAGGAACTGGAAACACAGGGAATCCATGATAGATAACCCCCTCAGGAACAATAATGACAATAGCGATACCAGGAGGGTAAGGGGAAGGTTAGGGAGGAAGGGGGAACTGATCACAATGATCTACATCTAACTTTTTCCCTGGGGGATGGACAACAAAAAAGTGGGTGAAGGAAGATGTTGGGAAGTGTAAGACATGACAAAATAATAATAATAATAATTTATAAATTATCAAGGGTTCATTAGGAAGGGTAAGTAAGGAGGGAAGGGGAAAATGAGGAGCAGATACCAAGGGCTCAAGTAGAAAGCAAATGTTTTGAGAATGATGATGGTAACAAATGTACAAATGTGCTTGGTACAATGGATGCATGTATGTATTGTGATAAGAGTTATATGAGCCCCCAAATAAAATGATTTTAAAAAAACTCATTTATTTGTTCTTCTCTTAGAACTGACTTATGTTACCAATGTCTTCTATCAGAGTGAAGTATTGAGAAAACTTTTCAATTGGATGAATATGTTGAACACTAATTACATGCAAAATAATGTCCCGAATTGAGTGGCATACTTGTTATACAAAGTGGCATGGAGATATTTTAGGGAGAGGAGCAAGTGCAGAAGAGGAACTGTCAAATATGCATGCAAGGACTGAGAGCAGGTGACTTGGGCTAGAACACATGGTAATATTACGAGTAAATGACAACATGCATCCCCTTTGGTCCTTAACTTTATTCCCTCTCTCTCTGTCCATTCACTGCCAGGCAAGATCTCTACCAGATTTCTCAAATGACTGCCCATTGCATCTATTTCCTCTCCACCTACTTCCCCTTCAGCCCCCTGTAATCTGCATTCTGCTTTCCATTTCCTATATTGTACCATATTCATGTTCGTAAAGGTCACCAACAACTTTATTATTGCCCTACCAGGGACCTTCACCCTCTTTGTATCCTACAAGTATTGTGCATGGATTTGGCGGTGTTTCTTAAGTTCCTGTTTTCTTTTGTTTTTATTGTATATATTCCCTCTCACCTCTGATTTTCTGCCCCTTTAAAACTCCCTCTCCCTTCCCCCTTCCTCTCTATCTTTCTACTGATTATTCCTATGCACTTCCCCAGTTCTCTCCCCAAGAAATATCTCTATGTATTACTCTACTCTAAATGTCAATCTCCCCGCTTGCCTGTCCGTTTGTTGTGCTATGGTGGCTTGCATATTGCAATGATACTGGAAGTTTTAACACCATTATTTTAAACACCAACAGTCATCCGAGATGAATCAGTTTCAACAGAACTTTGAGACTATAGCAGGCTAGGGAAAGGGCCCTGGTCATCAACATCTGAAGATTACCAATGGAAACTCCCATGGAAATGAATTATTGTCTTATTAGTGATGAAAGATATTCTCCACAGGTTGGATGGCGCTCAAAGCACACAGTGGACATGGCAAAGGCGTGTGTTACCGTCAAGGTAGCAAAGGGCCAGGCAATGTTTGTTCTGCTGTACACGGGAGCATTGTGAGTGGTAACAAACTGCATGACAACAAAAATTGTCAGTATTTTGTGCTTGTAAGTTTTTCCCTGAGAAGCATCTATTCTGCTGCATCCATTCTTCCTATGTTATCATCACCTTGTCCACTCTTGCTTCAACGCTGCTCACCTTTTAAATGTTTTAGTGACCCATAGCTTAACAAGGCATTGTACCTATGTCTTCACATGCACTTGCTCTACTTTCTCTTCCATATTCAGATATGACAGCGTTTTCATGTTTGTCCACTGTGTGCCGTATTTTGTCATATGTGCAGTTCCCAGAATTAATAAAGATTGGCTGCATGATGCATGATCATTCACATACACAGTCTTTGTGCATGTACTCTTATCCAACTGAAATGCCTTCCCCCATCCTGTGAGATTTTCATTATCTGCTTTCCAGACTCATCTCAAGTTTCTTAAAAACCCTGATGGAGACCTGGGTACTTGTTGGGCTCTTAACCACCAGGTTAGCCTCATAAACCACCCGTCCATCTGTGGGAGAAAAATGAGACTTCCTACTCCAGTAGTTATAGTCTCAGAAACCCACAGAGGCAGTTCGACCCTGTTCTATAGGTTCACTATGAATCAGAATTGATTGGATGTCAGTAAGTTTATTTGTTCATTTGCTTGTTTTTAAATCTTTCTATTTTAAGGTAAATGCTCCTATTTCACCTATTTTAATCACAGATTTTCAGTGATCGATGGCTACTTTAAATGCAACCATTATTTGCTTAGTTTGTCTGCCTCTCATGCCCAACACAATTTCTGACCCATCATCCACAACCAAAACCTTTTCTTTTGAAGAAAAGGTTGAGGGAAACAAGGCAGCAACCCAGAACTCTGCTCTTAAATGTGTTCGAGTCTTGAATGTGCAATTATTTTTTATATGTCCATTTCTACTAATCTTAAATCCAATGCTCTCAAAACAGTATCTCTTCTCACGACAACCTTTAATTCCAACTTTATTTCTTCAAATATTCCCTAATAATGAATCCACACTTTAACAATCCATTTAACTAAGTGTTTAGATAAATGAATTGGTCAATATTAATTACTTGAAGTGGAACTGAAAGTTGGGCCATTGAGTATAGAACCTGAAATCAAGTTTGCTTTGCTTAAAAGAATGCCTCTTAGTGCTTATCCACATGCTTGACAAGCGTCAATTATTTCTTTAAGCTTTCCCCAAGGTTCCACTTTGTATGGCACTGAGCTGATCCAGATCTCAGATCACAGCTGTGGTGAAAATGATTTCACCCAAGTCACTTCTTCCCATTTCTTTTAGAAAAATGCCTTGCCCAGGGAAGGTATTCAGAGTCATTTGAATTAATGGAGGCACTCCAGGCTTTATGAGCGGTATTTGGAGCTCAAGAGGAGTGATAGAATACAAGCAGAGCTATGTAACTACCCTCTCCCTGGTTACAGTTTAATTGTTTCCAATGAATGGTGATATCTTATATATCAGAATAGAACTGTGCTACATGTTTTCAATAAGTGCTTTTTCAGAAATACAAAATCAACAGGTCTTTCTCCTATAGTGTTTCTGGATGAATTTGAACCTAATCTCTCAGTTCAAAGCTAAATGTGTGAAGCATTTGCACCAATCAGAGACCACTATCTATCAATAAAACTAAGTCAGCACCATAATTCATAAGGCTCTTCTTGAGAAAGGAGTCAGCTTCTAGAATGTTCTCTATATCCATTTCACTTCACTGGAAACCTGCTCATCAACTGCTTCCCAAGGGAAGACCAAGATAAAAACTAGCTTGTGCCAAACAAGGGCAAATCCAATTATATAACTACTGAACAGTGTCCAAATCCAAGGGCTCAGAGTAACTGGTTATAATGTTTTCTATGAGAGCATGTCTGCTTAATAACAATGTAACAGATGATAAGGATAGCAATCAGAGAGAAGGCTGACTGAGTCCATGTTAAGAGCTGATGATAATTGCCAGACTAAACAAATCATTAGCAACATGTCCCCATTTCTAATCTGAACATTAAAATACATAAAAGTAACCTGAGACCCAGGCTTCATTTTAATAAGGGCCAGGACAACTAGTACAAGTTGTTTAGCTTCAATTGACTTTTGGAAAGGTTCTCAGATTCTTTTTTAAATGTCAGGGCAGATCGAATTTGAAAAGAACACAGATCTGATGTCTTCTGGAGAGTCTCTTGACTGTGTCATTTAATTATTTGGGGAAATAAATGAAATAAAGATTATAATTCAATATACGACAGACACTTTCATTCACATATACAAAGGCAAGTCAAATAGTATTGATAGTGGGGGGTGAGGGTTCATACATGCACTAGTCCATTCCAAAATCCCAAACCAAACTCATTGCCCTCAAGGAGTTTCTGGCTCATAGCAAGTCTGTGGACAAAGTAGAACTGTCCACTGTGAGTTTCTGAGACCACACTGTTTATGGGAGCAGAAAGGCTAATGACGTAGAAAGTCTAGTGACACAGTGGGTAGCTACAAACCAATTCTATCAGTAATCCATTTGTCTTTGTCTCATTGCAGTGCCTTAAAAAAGATCCCATCAAAACATAGGTCAAAGAGGTCGGCACAGAGGGTATGATTAGCAAATTTTTGAGACACCAAAGATGCAATCTTTATTCAAAGACACAGGATAGGCACAGGGACTACTATGATGAACTTTTAAGAATATTAAAAGAATTAGTGAGGAATTTTTTTAAAAAAGAAAATTACTTTGGAGAACTTCTTGCACACATCATAATAATGTACCTGCTCATTTGTAGATGGTAGCAAGGGTTGTCCTAGGACTATAGCCACTCTGTAGGCAAGATCTTGCCCTTCAAGTTTCTGTTTGTTCTTCAAACTCAAGGAATATTTAAAATGAATATAAATTGGAACCCCTGAGGATACAAAAGCTGCTGTTTAATGTAGTTTGCATATAAGAGCACCACATTCTTGGGGGACGGGTAAGAGAAAAGAAAATTTCACCTCTAGAAGCATATAATTCTAGATCTGCAATATGTCAAGAAACAATAGTTTCATATTTTGGTATTTTTGTTCAACATAGGTTTTGTATGTTTTGTATTGACACTTTTTGACTTACTGTACTATGTGGGCATATATCAGAAACAACAGTAAGACGTAATTGTGAATATTTTAAAGCATTTTCTCAATTGATAAATAAGGGGAAGAAGAATATGCTGGCATACATATATTTATAAATCTTATTCTTTATTTTGTCAAAATCTTTTAAAAAAGCATTCCAAAAACTTTTTTTAAATCCTAGATCTATGTAACAGTAACTTGTAGATAAATTTATCCATAAGAGAAACTGGGGAGACTTCGGCAAGGTGGCAACTGAGTAACACATAGCAGAGTGACTTCCTCAGAAATCAGAGCAGGAGAGTTATTAAGTGGGAAATTCCACACTGCTGGGTCACAGGAGGAGAATCATAAAGATAAGTAGGCATAGATTGACCAGGTTTAGAGAAGCTGGGGGCTTTTGGCTTTCTTCTGTGGAGGCTGGCTAGAGTTTTAACCTTAGCCCCATCACTATCTCAGCCAGATCCAGGATCTTTTGGAGCTGGCCCAAGGGCTTTATCTCAACACAGCTAAAGCTTGCCACCACTTCAGGGCAATATTTAAACCCCTCTAGCCCCATGGTTAGGGGACAGGGCTCAGCTTTCTTGTTACTTTTTCCTTCTCTTCTCTCTTTCCCCCCACAGTCACAGAAAGCTCAGGGTTTTTTTTCCTTTTACTCTCCCGTTTCTCTCACATTCACTTCTAACCTCCAGGCCACTCCCTTTAGTGTAGGGCATTTATGCTTAACCCCCTACACATCTGGGGAGCTCCACCCACTACAGTGTAACAGGGGGCTGGAGAAACCCTGCAAACTTTGCTCTGGAGAAAATCCTGTCAATCTTCCTCCAGTGGAAATTCTACCCACACTCTGATAGTCTGCAGCACCTATACCCTGCCCTCCTTACTCTGGGGGAAATCCTGCCTGCTCACCTGCCCTCTGCGGTGCTTAACATGTGACTGGGAAATCTCACAGACCATCTTCCAGGGGAAGTCTATCTGTGTGGCCGGGAGAGCTCCTACCCATCGTCTGTGGTCACATGTGACTGAGGGAACTCCCTCTCACCTGCCGTATTGCCTCATGAAGCCTAAGGCAGCATAGCCAACTTTCCAGTGCTCCATGCTGCTGTGGAAACCTGTATTCAACTTCCATAGCTATCTAGCTGACCAGGGAAATTCCACCCACCATCTATGGTGTGCTATACCAAAGCGGGAACACCTACCTGCCTGCTATGGCACTTCCATTGCAGCAGGTCCCCCTGCACACCTTCTGAGGTGCCCCAAGCTACTGTGGGCCACACCATCATGGCTACTTGTGAAATCGCCACGTGGGTCCACAACCACTCAAACAGCATCCCCTGAGAGGGCCATCCAACTTGCCCTCCAAATAACAAACTGGTTGACTAGGGAAAGAGTGAAGCCACAGGAAGATAAAGCAATAGTCCAATCCTGTAGTTCAATTAGCTGCAGGAAGTTTGCAGAAGCATTCCCATGAGTCTCCCAGAGAGAGCCCAGTGCTCTTCAACTCTCTGGAAAATGACACCTCGTTCATCGAAAACAATGCAATGCAAACTGCAATCAGCCCTAATGACTTCAATGAAGAAAAAAAACCATGAGAAACAAAAGGCAATGTTGGAAGATGTCTTGAACATAATGGCATGCATAGAAGAAACAGATATTGAACTGCCACAGAAAGAAAATTTCAGAATGCTGATTTCAGTCATACAGGATGTGAGGGAAACAATAAAGGAAAAGGATGAAATGATAGAGGAGATAAAGACCATATACCAAAAGGAAATACAAGAGCTTAGAGACAACCTAACAAAAAGCAGTAGCAGACTAACAGACATCACCAAGACAAAGAACCGCACCAGTTAACGGAGAGGACAGCCAAGCAGACTTTGACACATGTGACCAAAAGTCTAATAAGATCATCAGAGTAGCTGAAGAAAACCTAAGAGCTATGTCTGATACTATGAAGAGGAACAACATCAGAATAACTGCATTACTGGAGGAGGACAAAACAAAGAAGTCAAATGCAAAAATAGTGAGATAAACCTTAGAGGAAAATTTCCCAAGCAGAATGGATGAAACCCAGGCCACCATTCAAGAGGCTGAAAGAACACCAGCTCTTAGAATGAATCCAAAGAAGAAATCACCAAGGCACATAATGGTTGAAATATCCAACTTTGAGGAAAATCATGAGAGCAGTGAGGGAAAAACAAACAGTCACATGTAAAGGTTACCAAATAAGAATGTGCTCAGACCTATCAGCACACTACGAAGAAGAGGATAGAGAGGATCACCTTATTCTATAAATTGAAGGAAAACAATGCAAACCTAAGAATACTCTACCCAGGAAAATTATCTATCAAGGTAGATAGAGAAGTAAGAGTCTTACACAAAGAATATGTTAGAAGAAACCCAGGCCTACAAAAGATTCTTCCAACCCAGTATGGGCAGAAGAAGAGCAATCACTGAGCACAAATATGAGACTGCCACAAAGAACAACCCCACTCAGAGGGCAACAAAGAGAAAAGAACCCCAAGACAACATTGCTTAAGGGTGGAAAGAAGTCAAAATTAAAACACATACACACACACACACAACACACTGAAAAGAAAAAGGTAGGAAAACACCCAACACAAAAGGTATAAGATGACATTACAGAGTCCAAAGATGGATGCAATAACCCTGAATATCAATGGACTGAAATCAGGCATTAAAAGGCAGAAGCTAACAGACTTGCTTAAAAAAAACCAAGCCATCAATCTGCTGCCTATAGGAGACACATCTCAAGATTACAGACAAACATAGGCTGAGAATCAAAGGCTGGAGAAAAACATACCAACCAAAGAGCAATTCATAAATAGCCTGGATTGCATTCTTAATCTTGGATAAAATTGACCTCAAAGTGCAAACCATAGAAAGAGATAAGGGGAAATATTATATAATGCTCAAGAGAACTGTAGACAAAAAACCACTAAGCATTTTAAACATATATTTTCCAAAAGAGACCCACTGAATATGTCAATCAAATGCTCCCAAAGATTAAAAAAAGAAATCATAGGCTCAACAATTATAGTAGGTGTCCTCAATACACCGCTCTCTGAGAAATATAGATCCCAGGGAAAGAAACTCAATAAGGAGTTTACAGATGCAAACATTACAATTAGAATATTTGAGCTGATAGATATTTACAGAGCTCTCCACCCAAATACAAAAATGTAATTCACATTCTTTTCAAGCCAACATGGCACGCATTCAAAGATAAACCACTTGCTGGGGCATAAGTCAAATCTGCATAAATTTAAGCACACTGATATCTTACAGACCCCTCTCTCTGACCACTGTGCCATAGGGCTGGGAATCAACAAAAGCATGATGAAGAAAACAAGGGCAAACAATTGGAGGATGAAAACTGTCTATTGCAACGGAGTGTGTATTGGCACAGATCAGAGTTGAAATTAGGAAATTTCTAGAAACCAATGAGAATGAGAACACAGCATACCAAAACAAATGGGTCCCAGCCAAGGCAGTTATGAGAGGAAGTTTCATAGCAATACAGGCACACCTGAAGAGGAAGAGAGTGTTATGATTGATACGGTGGCACAAAATTTACAACAACTAGAGCAGAGTCAACAGGAAAATCCTGTTAATGGCATACGAAAAGAAATCACAAAAATCAGGACTGAGATCCAGGAGAAGGAAAATAAGACATCTATGGGAAAAATTAGCGGGGCTAAAAGTTGGTTCTTTGAAAGGATAAACAGAATCAACAGACTGCTGGAAAACCTAACCAAAGAAACGAAGGAACAAATTTGAATAGCCAGGATGAGGGATGAAAGAGGGGAGATTACAACAGACCCTAATGAAATCAAAAGGATAATTACATAGTACTACAAAGGACTGTATTCCAATGAATTCAACAACTTGAAAGACATTGACAAATTCTTGAAAAAAACAATCCCTCCCTAGACTATCCCCATTGGACACAAAGAACCTCAACAGACCCATAGCAATAGAGGAAATAGAAAAGGTTATCAAGGGATTACCAACAACAACCAAAAAATACCCTGGACCAGATGGCTTCAGAGTAGAATTCTACCAAGCATTCAGGGAAGAACTGACATGAATCCTACACAAACTCTTCCAGAACACAGAAAAAGACGGCAAACTATGGAACTCTTTCTATGAAACTAGTATAACTCTGATACAGAAACCGAGCAAGGATTCCACAAGAATTGACAACTGTACGCCAATATCCCTAATGAACATCGATGCAAAAACCTTAACAAAATACTGTTCAAGAGAATACAAAAGTATATAAGACAAATAATTCACCATGACCAAGTGGGATTCATCCCAGGGATGCAGGGATGAATCAACATATGAAAGATCATTAGTATCACGCGCCACATTAACAAGTAAAACTATAAGAACCACATGATGATATCGATAGATGCGGCAAAAGCATTCAGTAACATCCAACACCAATTCCTCTTTAAGACACTCAAGAAGATAGGAATGGAAGGAAATTCCTCAATATAATACAAGTTACATATGAAAAACCAACAGCCAACGTGGTAGTCAATGGAGAAAAGACTAAAACAATCCCCTGAAAAATTGCAGAATTGCAAGAATACAAAACACTAAGGGTATGCAACAGAACAGCAAGGGGAGTAGAGCAACGAAGTTCCCAGGGAATACTAAAGATGGACTTTGGGACCAGGGCTTGGTACCCCATCAGACTCAACTAGAAAATACTTCTTAGGGTCAACAAACACACGTTGAACTATTTATAGACTTCTTTTTTTGTCGGTGGTCTTTGTTATTGTTGTTTTTGTTTTCTTTTGTTGCTTTCTTTTTCTCTGTCTTATTTTTTGTGCATATCATTATCTTTGCAGGTCTATATAAGATAGGCTGGATAAACAATCTTGAGGAGAAAACAACAGGTCCGATGGTTCCAGGGGGACATGCGAGAGGGGGAAGCGGGGGAAAGGAAGTGGGTGTCGACAAACTCAGGGACAGAGGAACAACAAATTATCTATAATTGATAGCCAGGAGGGTATAGGCAGCCTGGTAGGGCTTGATCAAGGGCAATGTAACAGAGAAGAATTACTGAAACCCAAATGACAGCTGAATATGATAGCAGAACAGGAGGAGAGTAAAAAGAAATAGAGGAAAGAAGTAGGAGGCAAAGGGCATTTATACCGGTCTAAAGACAGGCATGTACATATGTCAATATATTTGTATAGGATGATTGGGAAATAGATCTATGTACAGATACTTAGAGGTTTAGTAATAATGTAGCAGATAGACATTAGATCTCTACTCAAGTAATCCCTCAACGCAAGAACATTTTGTTCTATTAACCTGGCATTCCATGATGTTCACCTTCCCAACATGATCATTGAAGACAAATGTGTGCACAGGAAATGTGGTGAAGAAAGCTGATGGTGACTGGCTATCAAAACATATAGGGTCTGGGGTTTTAAAAGCTAGAAGATAAACAAGTGGACCTCTATCTGAGAAGCAACAAAGTCCACATGTAAGAAACACACCAGCCTCTATCTGAGAAGCAACACAGTCCACATGTAAGAAGCACACCAGCCTATGTGATCATGAGGTGTTGATAGGATCAGGTATCAGGCTTCAAAGAACAAAAAAAAATCATATTATTGTGAATGAGGGGGAGTGTGGAGTAGAGAGACGAAGCCCATCTGTAGGCAAGTGGACAACCCCTTACAGAAGGGTTGCAGGAAGGTGATGAGCCAGTCAGGGTGCAGTAGAGCACCAATGAAATATACAACTTTCCTCTAGTTCTTTAATGCTTCATCCCCACACATCACTATCATGATCCCAATTCTACCTTACAAATCTGGCTAGGCCAGAGAATGTACACTGGTACAGATAAGCTCTGGAAACACAAGGAATCCAGGACAGATAAACTCCTCAGGACCAATAATGAGAGTAGCAATACCGGGATGGTAAGGGAAAAGTGGGATGAAAAAGGGGGAACTGATCACAATGATCTTTATATAACCCTCTCCCTGGGTGACAGACAGTAGAAAAGTGGGTGAAAGGAGACATTGGTCAGTGTAAGACATGACAAAATAATAATATTTGATAGATTATCAAGGGTTTGTGAGGGAGGGGGGGTGGAGGAAGGAGGGGGAAAATGAGGAGCTGATACCAAAGGCTCACGTAGAAAGAAAATGTTTTGAAAATGATGATGGCAACAAATGTACAAATCTGCCTGACACAATGGATGGATGAATGGATTGTCATAAGAGTTGTATGAGCCCCGAGTAAAATGATTTAAAAAAGAAAAGAAAAGCTGTATTTCCAACTCTCCTAAAATATATTAGAAAGTAAAATTTAATTTAAAACTTTCAAATATTTTGGTGATTGCTTTATTATCAAAGATTATAAATGTTGAACTATTTTACATATATTTTACTACAATGAATTTGTGCTTATTAAGTAATATGAAACTACTATTTTTATAAGTAACATTTCACTTTGAGATATCCAAATTTACCCTTTTAACAACCTGCACAATGTGTTTTTCCTAATGTCATTTTTCCTGGCTGAGAATCAGACTAACAAGAATAGAATTATAAAAACAAAAGATGAAGAAGCAAAGAGAGTGCAGACGTGGTGAGAGCAGGAAAGTTGCATCACAAATGACTTCAGATGGAAGAAAATATGGATTTCACATTTTATTCTGAAGGAAAAATGGAAATTTAAATACAATGTTAACTAAATTTCCTTTTGTGGCCACTTTTACCAAGGATTTCTTTGGTGGATAAACATAACATTAGACCAAATCAGAAAATGTTCCTCTATAGAAAATAAATGGCTGTTCCAACATGAAATGGAGCAATATGAATTCCCTACTTTTTGTGATTTCTGGGTCTCATGACTCCTTTGCCCTACTGAGAAATCAAGCTGCTGATCTTTACCCTAAAGACCATTGGGGTAGTTGGCTAGATTAATCCTGCTTCGTGATGACAAATATGCATAGAATCTTCTCATTGTCCATTGTTATATTTCAATGATTCTACGTTCAGTCTAACAAAACCAGTAACCCTCAAGTCAAATATAAATCATGGCATTATAATATAAGACATGTCTTGAAATGTTCTTTTTGATGATAAATGTGACTTTATTTCTCTTCAATTGGTCAAATTTATCATTGAAAACCACATGACTTTCAAATTGAAGTGGTCAATACCAGTCAAGCTCAGTATCCCTAGAACATCTCTTTATAAATTCCATTTCAATTTGATGAGTCCCCATTTTCTTCAAGTCGTATTTTGCATGTTCCATCTTCTCATTATTAACAAGTGGTTGGCATTGTTTCTTCTGAATTTTGGTCTTGTCTAATCAGCAACTGAAAGTCCTAAAAGCTCCATCCACATTATTAAGATCCACTCTCCTTTGGGCAAGTAACTACCCCAGTCATATTTTGAGTGCCTGTCAACCTTTCTCCTAGTCTCCTCATAGTCAAGACTAAAAAAAAGAAAAATAAAATAAATTAAGCTCATTGCCATGTGGTGGATTTTGACTGGTAGTAACTTTCTAGCGCCTTTGAAAACTTTCACCCATTGTTAAATCCCTGCTGGTATTTGAAATTCCATTGGCAAAACTTCTAACATCATAGCAACATAGAAACCACCACAGTACAACAAACTGTCAGATAAGTGGGATTTAATCCTAATAAGACCCTTTTAATATACTTCAAGAGGTGTTAGGTTTGTTTTGTATATTTCATTTTAACCTGATAATATTATTATTTTAGCCTAAAAGTTCAGTTTGAAGAGTGTGGATTTTTAAAACCCATGTATAAAACTCCAGAGATTTTTTTGTGTGGGAATGTCTTACTGTGTTGTGTGTCCTTTGCAGATGCCAAACAACAACTCCAGTGTGAGAAATTATTAGATACACTATCTGGAGTAGGAAATAACTGCCTGAGCAACGAAAACAAAGGATACTGTTGATAAGTAAAGAAAATTTCAAATTATCCGACACATATTTCGATCCATGTTGATATTGTTATAAATTCTCACAGCGACCACTTTCAGCCCATTTTTTATTGTTTTCAATTGTCCTAACCCTTAATGTTTCCATCATCAGGTTGCATCTACATATTCATTTCTTGTTCTCAAATAAAATTCCCCAAGTCTGATCATTCCAAGCAATAAAATCAATCTCACAATGTCTCGTCGTCTAACTGCACCTATATTTCCTTTCATAAAAAAATTCAACCAATATCAAGATATTATTAGTGTTGGAATTAACATGAAATACTGACCAAGTGGGAGAGAAAAGCTACACATTTCACCAATTCAAGGTAATCACCTATACTTCTGAATTTCAAGACATTGATTAAGGAGCCCTCTCTATTTACCAGTCTCAATGCCTTCCTGACCTGAGGATAACTATTTCCACAGGTAGGTGTTAAAGTAGCATTTACTGTAGTAGTTAACACAAGAAATGATCCAGAAATTATTGTTGCACCTTGACAAGCACATGTAAATCCTGGCAACATTGGTCATGAAATAAACTGTCATTTCACATGCTTAGGGGTTGCAAAAAGTTAGGGTGGGCCTAATGGAATAGATATATAAGGAGCTTTGCTTAAATTTAAAACATTCTGCGTCCCCTATTGTCTTCTGTTTGGGTTTACATGAAGCCTATTTTTTTAACAGAAATTTGTGGTAACCAGTGCAGATCGATCCAGAATTCTGGTGTTTTTCAAGAACCCAAAACATGTTTTGTAATATTCATCCCAACAGTATTCTTATACTTGTATATAGTTGTAATTTATTTCAGTCTTTTCAGTAGGTTTTAAGTACAAAAGGATACTTGAAATATTATGAATTTAATTCCAGACCAAGGACATAAAGACAACTTCACAATAAAGCAAGTTATTATTTTATTTTGGTGGGGACAGTTCCTCTATGCACATAAAAGCTTTGATCACACTATGGTGCACCTTCTATATGTAAAATATCATTATTAAAAGGCTGAAATATCTTGAGAATTTAAAAAATGTGACACAAAGATATGAAGTGAGCACATGCTATTTAAAAAATGCTACCCAGAGTTGCCACAGGGTTTCAATGAGTAAAAAGTGCAATAACACAAAGTGCAATCAACCAAAGCACAATAAAAATGAAGTACACCATGGAGGTTGAAGTAATTTTTGCTTGGTTGGTTGGTTGGTTACTTGGGTTTGGGTTATTTATTTATGTGTATTTAATCTGCATGTATTTATACTATACACAAATGATACTTATTTATGTTTATTTGGTTTATATAATATAAACAAAAGTTCTTGAAGCACTGACTGATGAGGATTAAAGAAAGGAGCTTTCCAGGTTGATTACAACTCCAATTAAGGAAAGAAAACAAATTCTTACAACACAACCAATAGACAACATCATGATAAGTGGAAAAAAGACTGAAGTTATCAATAAGGCAATTCTACTTGCATCCATAAGCATTGTTCATGGAAGCATCAATCAAATAATCAAATTTAATATTGCACTAGGCAAATCTGCTGGAAAAGACCTATTTAGAGTGGTAGAGAAGAAAGGTTTCAGTCTGAAGACTAAGGTGCATGTGAATCAAGCCATGGTATTTTCAATTGCCTTTTATGCATGTGAATGTCGGACAAGGACTAACAAAGACTGTAGGAGAAATAAGGCACTTGTTTTATGGTGGTGGTGGAAATGTTTAAAGTGCCATGGTTTTCAGAGGAACAAACAATTATATTTGGAAAAAACACAGCCAGCCTGCTCCTTACAAGCCAGGATGGTGAGACTTCTATTCATTACTTCATTACTTAGGACATATCAGGACTTCGTTTTTGCAAAAAAGATATTATGCTTAGTAAGTAGAGCTCAGCAAAGGAGAGGAAGATATTTGTCTTAGAATGGGTCCTCTAGAGAAGCAAATGAAAGTTTATATATGTGTACTCACTGCCACCGAGTCAATTCTGATTCATAATGATCCTATAAAATATAGTAGAACTGCCCCTGTGGGTTTGTGAAACCAATTTTTTATAAGAGTAGGACGCCTCATCTTTCACCCTCGGAGTGGCTGGTGGATTCAAACTGCTGACCTTGTATTCGGCAGCCCAAGTTGCAAACTACTACATCACCAGGTATGCGTATATAGAGAGAAGTTTATCACAACAAAATGGATCACACAGTTGTAGCAGGAGATAGGCAAGTTCTTAGACAGTAGGTTAGATATCAGGTTGGAGGCTTCTGTTGCTTCATGTAGAGGAGGTGGCGATGGACCCCAAATCAGCAGACTAGACAATATGCTCTGGATGCAGAGGTAATGCATCCAAAACAGCAGGTAAGATGGCAGACTACTGGTGACGCCCACATTTGGAAGACCTCTGGTTCAAGTGCCCAAACCTAGAGATCAATGAGTCAAATACAGAATCCAGACTCAGAAAAAAGGACACACAAGCTTATATTGGAAACAAACTGCACCTTCAGGGAGATCTCACTGTGGAGATCACTTGGTCTTAACTGACAAGTCAAGGAGTGCTGGCTAGTGTTCAGCTTGTGTTGGACTGCTAGCCATTGGGTCTTTGATTCAAATCTGCTAGTCATTCTGAAGGTGAAAATTGGATTATCTGCTCCCGTAAAGATTTGCAGTCTATACAGGGTAATTATTTGGTTGGAATAAACTCAGTGACAGGGGGTTTGAGGTCTTCTTGGGGAATTCCCAAACCACAGAGATTCTCAGCTCAGCCAAGTTGATACAAAGCCTTAATAACCACAATCTTCTATGAGCTGGATTGACACAGGGGCTGCAACACTGGGTTCAAAAATAACAATTGGTAGGATGGGGCAAAGCAGGGTCTGTTATACACATGTCCACTAGGAGTCAGACTGACTCTAAGGTGCCTAACAACAGAAGAACATATTGTGTGCTTACTAGTGTAAGGTAGTCGAGAGGGGCCAGAAACCGAATCAACCGAATTTTAAGCAAACAGGCCTTATTAGGGAGAAAATAAAAACCCCGCCAGAGGAAAGTCCCACAGTCCGCAACATCCGGGCTGGGGAAGTCGCGCCTCTGGGCTATTGGAACATCTTTTTATTGCCGGGAGACGAGTGGTTGGGCTGGCCCTGGGCCCTATCTAGTAAGGTAGTCAGGGATTGGCAGGCACCTGCATGTCTGAGGAAGACTGCTGGTGATTGGGGGATGCAAGCATGTCCACGCCCCTAGCCAGATAAGAAAGGCCACTGGTGATTGGTAGATGTAGGTACTTTCGCGCTCCTAGCCAGATTAGGGAGCACTTCCTAGTTCCCAGATGAGCACATAGGTGGCTGAGTGGAAGGTCCGGAGAGAGTTGCCTCAGCCAACTCTAACCAGCTCCGCATAGTGTGGGGGGTTTATTTATTTGGCCAGACAATTAGTATCTGTTCACTCATTAATTCCATTTTCATGTGGTCTTGGAATTTCTGAAACAACACTTTATCACAGTATTCAATTAACTCTTCATTTTCTCTTCCAAAGAGTCCTTAGGTGTTGCAAACTGTTAATGGTGCTAATTGAGAAGTCGGTGGATAAGTCCATTCAGACCTTTGCCAGAAAACTTTCTGAAACTCAGTTTGACACTGACACCCATGAAGTCAGCATGCATTGGGGTCAACTGGGCAGTTTGTTTTCTTATTATTTCTCTTTTTTCCCCTTTCTCAGATGCCTATACCTTTTAAAACAAGTGATTTTGTCAGAGTTAACATATTTCTAACACTGATATCTCTCAGCCTACCTCACCCATAACACCACAGTCAATAATGAGATAATTACAACCTTTGTCTTCTTGGTCTGCTCCTTCTACCCTTTCTCGTGCAACACAGCTTGAATTCCTCTTATGTGTTGGGCTTTTTTCCGTGCCCCAATTTTTCCTTATGACAGAAACCATGAGAAAAAAAAGACTGTTTATGGCACCCCAAAAAAAAAAAAAACCCAAACATAACATATTTATTTTCTGTTTCCTAACAGGGAGATTTCATTCTAGCTTGAAAGTGTGACAAATTATTTTGCCAGTCTAGCACTTACCTAGCTTTGTTTCTGTCTAATTCAGAAAGAGATGTACGTTTAGAGCTTCTCAAATCAGATACAGTACAGTGAGAAGCATATTTACAAACATCGTAAAAAGGTCACAAGTGCGATGAAGCAATTATGGAGCCCGGTATTTTGTGCTCCCAGGAGGAGATATACCCACATCTGCCAAAGTAATTCAGAAGTGGTGTTACTGAAAAAAGAGTAGCCTTTGAAAATAGTTATTTTAGAAATAAATATGCTTTCTCTGGGAAAAGGGAAAAATGCATGCTAGGCAGAGAAAATTATTGTACATAAGCAGTAGACAGAAGGGTCTGCTGAGTTCATGGGTATATTCGTCATGTATGTACATGTGTGCTGGTGGTGAAGATTATTGAAAGGTGAATATAGATAGCTTAGTAGAGTTCAGTTAAATGAGCTTTCCTCTACACTGTAGGTCATCAGGGGCCATTTACATTTATAGTGTTAAGAAAGATTTTTGATAGAAAATGAAGGATTTACTAGCGAAGAATGAGGCCAAAGCCAGAAAAGTTGATATAATCACCAGTTGAGGCAAGAGATGATGTGATATGATGGGGTGACACTACAACAAATAGATAGGAGAAGATTTTAAGACTGAGATTATCAGAATGTGATGATGGATGAAATAGATGTAGGGCTAAAAGGTGCTGCTATTGTTGTTAGTTACTGCCAGACCAGCTTCACTCATACCAACATTCTGCGAAGCAGAAGAAAACATTGCCCAATTCTATACTATCTGAATGATTGGAGTTTCTACTTTAAAACCATGATTTCCTCTTGGTTTTTCCTAATGGCATAGTCAATATAAATGAGTGAAAACCTTCACTAAAGAACATACTGGATTTAAAGTAGAGGGGGACATTTAGGGTAATTTCTAAGACTATGAGATAGACTGTAGAAGAATAAGTTTGAGGTAAGATGATTCGCTTAGTTATAAGACAGTAGGTGAAGATGCCCAAGCTCAACAGAGGATTTGGTCAGAAGAAGTCCAGTTGTTACTTGTCAGCACTGGAGTGAAGATGGGTACATGGAAGATGAAGTGCCATGTAGAGACTGATAGGGAAAGAAGACTAACAATTAAATTCTGGCATCAGCATTTCTGTAATGGACAGATGGAGAAGAGCTGCGAAGAACAATGATAAACGTCTAGAGAAACAGAAAAAATATGTAAAATTTAAGTCAGAAGAGCCAGATTAAACAATGCTTACTGTCACAGAAGCTCATGTAAAAGGGGAAACATAAATCCCCATTTGGCTTTAACATCTAGGAAAGAATTGGTAATGGTTTCTGGACAGATTGCAAAAAGAGTGCTGGTTTGTCAGGCTAAAGTATAATAGTAACTGATATCAACTGAAAACAACGGAGACATCTAGCCAATAGATAATAAGTAAATTGAATCTAGAAAGTTGACTTTTTTAAACTATGAAAGGTAAAATTTAGGAACCAGACCAAAAAAATAAACTTTCTAGATTCAATTTACTTATTATCTAATATTAAATATTACCTGACAAAACAATAAGTCTTGTGTTTAAGATTATTTTCATATTGCTTCTTGATTAGCATCCAGATTTTCAATATTCTTGGCTTTTATCAGAGTATCATTGTCTGTCTTGTTTGTCTTTAACCATCTTTTCACTTTAGAGTAGAATCCCGTTCTATTAGAAGTAGGTCACTTAGGTAATAGTTATTGTGTTTGGTATTTTAGAGAGTTAATGAATCGTGTTCGCTGAAAATACTACATTCATCTTGAAAAATACCTTTCTGATTCTGCTGAACTTACAGCAATTGTTCTGATAATACTTTTAGCTCTTTGATTACATTCAGGAATTGCATAATTCATTCATAAAATTAATGGAAATTTGGGACATAACACAAAGCTAAAACAAAACAACCCTCTGGTTGTTTTCACAGTTTTTTTTCCCTGTATTTTATCTGTTTGTTTACTGAAGTCAAAAATGCAAGGGAAGAAAAATGTAGCATTTCATCAAAAATATAATGAGTTTTAAGAAATTAATAAATAGTGCAAGCATAGTTCCATCTAGTTTCTTATACTATGCATGGAAGGAACATTACTGTGGGCCCTTAGAATACACTGTTGTGAAGATCAACATTAAAAAAGAGTATGGGATGTCATTTTGTGATTTCCACATTGGGAAGCTGCCACTCACCTTAGGAAGAACTCTGATTTCAAGTGCCCTTTTAGGAACAGACTTGCTAAACTCTACAAAAAAATTAGGTATCAGTTCTGCTAAACTGTGGGAGTCTGCTGAATCTCACAACTTTCTAAAGGTAACACAAAGAAGAAAAAATACGGAAGAGAAGTGATCACTTTTGGAATAAATGGTAGATGACAGTAGGGTGGTACTAACTTGGATAGTGATAAACACACCTTTTCTAAGATAGAATCAACACGAGGAAAATTAACAAAAGGCAAGGCAAAGGAGTCTGGAGAAAAGGATCCAGAAAGATGACAGCATTCACTTTGGGTAGTCTTTATTTTTTGGTAGCAGTAGTAAGAAAAACAGTAAGGAAGTAGGAGATATCAAGATTTGGAGTATCTCTCAGAAAGCAGAGGGAGGGAAAGGAGCAGAATTCAGAAGAAGATGGTTAGGAGTTCACATTTCAGGACACAAGATGACCTTGAGTAAGGCGAATGTTTAGACCTCAGAGGTGTGACCTACAGAGCTAGGATAAGGGCTGGCTCTGTCCATGGTGGTGTCATGTTCAAGAAAGGTTTGAGGATGTGGAAATAGATCTATGTGCATATATTTATAGGCCTAATATTAAGGTAGCATAAGGACATGGGGCCTCCACTCAAGTACTCCCTCAATGCAAGAATGATCTCTTCTATTAAATTGGCATTCTATGATGCTCACTTTCCTGACACAACCGCTGAAGACAAAGAGGGTGAACAATCAAATGTGGTGAAGAAAGCTGATGGTCCCTGGCTATCAAAAGATATAGCATCTGGGGTCTTAAAGGCTTGAAGGTGAACAAGTAGCAATCTAGCTCAGAAGCAAAAACGCCCACATGGAAGAAGCACACCAGCCTGTGTAATTACAAGATGCCAAAGGGATCAGTTATCAGGCATCAAAGAACAAAAAAATAATATCATGTGTGCTCACGTCCATGATACGATTGCTGAAGGCAAATGGGTGCATAAGCAAATGTGGCAAAGAAAGCTGATGGTCCTCGGCTATCAAATATATAACATCTGGGGTCTTAAAGGCTTGAAGGTAAACAAGCGGCCATCTAGCTCAGAAGCAACAAAGCCCACATGGAAGAAGCGCAATAGCCTGTGCGATCACAAGGTGTCGAAAGGATCTGGTAAAGCATCATCAGAACAAAAAATCTTACCACAGTGAATAAGGAGGGTAGTGTGGAATGGAGACCCAAAGCCCATTTGTAGGCCACTAGAGATCCTCTTGCAGAGGGGTCTCGGGGAGGAGATGAGCCAGTCATGGTGCGATGTAGTAACAATTAAAAATACATTTTTCCTCTAGTTCCTAAATGTTTCCTCCTCCCTCCCCCCACTATCATGATCCCAATTCTACCTTGCAAGTCTGGCTAGACCAGAGGATGCATACTGGTACAGATAAGAACCAGAAACACAGGGAATCCAGGGCAGATGATTCCTTCGGGACTAGTGGTGTGAGTGGCGATACTGGGAACATAGAGGGAGGGTGGGTTGGAAATGAGGACCTGATTACAAGAATCTACATGTGACCTCCTCCCTGGGGGATGGACAACAGAAAAGTGGGTGAAGAGAGACGTGAGACAGGGCAAGATACGACAAAATAATAATTTATAAATTATCAAGGGTTCATGAAGGATGGGGGAGTGGGGAGGGAGGGTAAAAATGAGGATCTGATGCCAGGGGCTTAAGTGGAGAGCAAATGTTTTGAGAATGATGAGGGCAATGAATGTACAAACAGGCTTTACAAAATTGATGTATTATGGATTGTGATAAGAGTTGTATGAGCCCCTAATAAAACAAATTAAAAACAAAAAGGAAAAGAAAGATTTCAATGAGGGAGCACCTCAGTAGGTGAGCAGTGGAAACCACTGTGGGGAGAAGAAGGGGCGCAAGAATGTGAGATTCTGAACCATTCCTGAAGGAGCCTTATTTCGTGTGTCTTTGCTTTGGCCATAGCTCTGGGAGACTCCTTATCAAGACCTAGAATGTTTATTGACGTCATGATAGGGAACAAGCCATGAGATTCTTCCTTCCAGGGAGAGAATGAAAGGCATTTGACTACTTTCAGAATCACCCTGACCCAGTCACATAGCTGACTCCATCCAAAAGTTTTCAGATATTTTGCTAAGGCAGATAAACACAATGGGATTTCAAAAAGTTAGTGAAAAAATTAGTTGAAAGACAGTGGGGTTTTCAATGAGCTTCTCAAAGCACCAGCATTGTAATGTACATATTCATATATATAGTGTGTATATCCAATAATTTGTTTACATAACACATGTTTTAATAAAAACGTGTCTATATGCCATGATGATTCTAAGCACTTTGTAAATATTAATTATAAAATTAACTCCAGATCAGTAAATATTAATGTATTTAATCTTCAGAACAACGCTCTGAAGGGATCACTGTCATCTCTATTTTATATGTGGGGAGGCTGAAGTATGAAGTTGTCTCTGTCTATAGTCTGGAATGAGACTATAGTATTATATAATAACCTATTATGATATGAAGCAGGGGAGCAATTTAAACCCCAAGAGTCCTGCTCCAGAATACGAAAACCACTAAGCCCAGGTATCTTTTTAAGGGCCATTAGTTTTAAAAGTATAGAATTCTACAAGGAACTTTTATAGGTAATATAATATATGTGTATTCCCATAATGTCACAAATATTTAAGTCAGTAGAGAGTATTGACCCTCAGCAATTCCAATTTTGTTGTCTTCTTTGCAAATGAGAGACCAGGGAGTTAGACAGCATAATGGTGGCTATTTTTTAATGTCAGGGAATGTTTTTGCCTTAACTCTGAAATATCATCCAAGGCTTTGATTTCACTATGAGTCATAGGACACTCATAGGCTCCCTGGATGTCAGCTCTATTTCAACTCCCTTTGTTTCCAGAGCAGGTGCCTGCACAGACAGATGGTGACCTCTGTTTGCCTCAAGAGCCGTTTGAATTAATAGGAGATGGGATACCATTAGGCAATATTCCACGTGGAAAGGCGCACACATGAAGCCTGTGGGTTACATATCTCTTGGTTTTCCTTATGCTTATCCAGCTGTGCGTCGGGGCATGTATTATTAATTGTTATAAGTCTTATTTTTATGTTTTCATATATACTTATGATGTATCTGTAAATGATTATCCTTCATTCAAAGTTCAAAAACATTGGCATTTATTTGTTTTTCAGTTAATAATGTACCCTGTTTTTACAAGATATAATTGTCTGAGTCTCTTTTAAGTTCTAAGATGCTAGAAGATTTATATTTTTGACCATTGAACCAAATTGCATGTTGTGTTTTGTTTTGTTTAGAAAGTCATTTTTAGCAAAACATAAGTCATTATGATAACCTATAGCTTTTGGATCTGAAGTGTAAACACAAGGATAATGCATCAATTTACTAATTACTTCCTGCGTCTGACATTAGCGAACTTTGACTCTGAGGCGTAAAAGGCCACTGAACTCACAACACGCTGACCGTGGGTACCAGTAGCCAAGAAGTTAGATGTAGACAGTTTTTAGCACAAATCAAATTATATAATGGTGCCAAAGGGAGAGTGTGAACAGCAATTTAATAGTGGAACACATAAAATTAATTAACTGAATACTTTTTGACTTGACACATAATTGAGATACTATCACCCCATCGAGTAAAGAGCCCTGCTAGCTAATAGTGGCTCAGGTAATAAATGCAGGGCTAGTGACTTGAACTCACCCAGTGACTCCTCAGCAGAAAAGACCTGGGGAACTTCTGCTAAGAAACCCCATGGGGCATTCTACTCTGTCTTGGAGTATTGCTATGAGTCAAAGCCAACTCAATAACACCAAACAACAACGATGATAAACCACACTAGGCTTTCGGGAAAAATATAAAGAAATAACTAAAATTTCTAAGGGAAACCTGAATAATGAAAAAAAATGTAAGGAACAAAATCTTTCTTAATGCATCTGCATTACAGGGAAGAGTTTGACATGCCTGCAGCCTATGGCACAAAGTGAATTCTTAAAAGTCTTAGCTTTTGTTCCAGATCTGTTGCTTATGCTGTTGATGATTTGACCCAAAGAAGATAAGTGTCAACAAATTATAGCCGCCAGATTAGTTTAAAAATCGACTTATATGGGGTAGCAATTTGCTGTTTGCAAAGTCATCCTTTCAAAAAGTCTTTGTCCAACGTCTGCTGGGTGTTTGGTACTGTGTCAAGTAAGGGAGTCCCATCTTCTTCACATCCACTGAGATTTTCTTTTATAAATGAAGACAAATCATGACCTGTCATTTCAAATATGTCTTTTATGAAAGACAAATGGAAAATTATTCAATAGTCAAAGGGACTTAGTCTTAGAGTGACTGTGTGCTTACAAAAGATTGTTTTTAAGTTGCAATGTATACGCATGAAATGTATACATCAATCTAATTTTTAAAATGACTTCTAGCCCTATCACATCTTAAATGTATGCATATCCATTTTACTAATCTTAAATTCCAACCTTGCAGGTAGTTATTCTTGTTTAAGTGGTCTAGTGGGGAGCCCAGGCAGGTCAGTTTCATGGTTCTCAGGCACTCTAGATGATGAGCTCCTTGAGGGCAGAGACACCTGCTGTTATTGTCAGATTTTATGTCAACTTGATGTACCTGAGTGGAGGTAGGGGTGAAGTTCAACTTATCATTCAGATCACAGCTTAATAGCATCTCCTTGAGGGTCTGGGCTTTTCATGAGCAACTATGAGGAGAACTGTGTGCCCTCTTGCCCCTTTGCCTTCCTGCTTGCTTGGATTCTGTTTCTGGCTCTAGTGGCAGCCCATGTGCCCACCCAACCTAGGGACTGTGGGTGTCCTTCCATGTCTCTGCCAACCTTGGATCTATTCTGAACCCACTGGCCTATGATCTCCTTGCTGCCTATTCCACCTTCCTGCTTCATTGGCCTGCAGCTACCATCTGACCCATGAACTTGAGATCGCTGCTTTGATATACATTTCTTCATTGATATAAAGATATTTTTCTAGTACATATATGTGTTACTTTTTTTTACCTCTAGCAAACTTAGCCTAACACACCTGATATCTTCTTGGTTTATGCTTAACACGTGGCATTGCAAAACAACACAGTCCTGGTACACAGTACATATTTGTAAGTCCAGCTGAATCAATCTGAAGTGTCCTATAGCTACATTACACATCATTTTCTCAAGAAAGAAAAATATGACTACTATATGTTCTTTGCATCTAATATAGTTCAATGGTAACATAATGAAGACATCTATACTAATCTTAACAATTATCTATCATCCCTCTCATGGGGTAAGAATGATTATTATAAACTTATCATATATTAACCACAAGGATTTTTGGGGGGTTAAAAAACATTAACACTCACCAAAAATCATATATCTAATTCATAGTTGTTTCTCATAGAAACTGTTGTTTAAACCATCTTTTCATGTTCTGTACACAGGCGATTCTACCCATCGATGATGAATCTAGTTTGTCAAACTTCAGCCGGCAGCAAATATAACTGCCTCAGGTTGGATATTACCTTTCACCTACCAGTCTAATCTACATTTCACACTAGCTATGAAGACAAGATGTCCAGTCAGCAGAAATACATGAGTAGTTGAACTGATTGGAATACCCAGATATATTGGCCCGAATGAAACTATCTTAGGCTTCCCCCCATAAACATAAATTCCCATGGAAACAAAACTTGGACAAAGTCTACTCACTTTATTTTGGCCCGGTGATTCTCATGAGTTTTCTGAGGACGCTGTGTCCAAGCCGAGCTGTTTCCATGGCTGGTTATCACTGTGAACCATCACTTCAGCTGAGTTCCGACAGCACTTTCCTTGAACGTCCTCCAAGGAGTTTTCCATGGAGAACTTATGTCTGTGGAACTGCCTGCTCACCCACACTTCAGAAACCTTTGTCTTTCCCGTCAGGAGGGGAAAAACAAAGCCATACTTGTTACTTATTTTTAATTCATTGATTCGTATTTGATTCTTTAGTGTATCAGAGCTTCATTCCAATTTTGTCCCTTTAAAATTTACACCCAAGTAAGTTATCAGCAAAGTTGTTTGTTCTCACCCACAAGACACTCCGTGGGAGCAAGATGAGGCTAACTGCTCCCGTTCGGCTTGATGGCTCCAGACATCCTATTTAGCATACCAGTGAGTCCGAGTCACCTCTGTGATCATTGTTTCCATTTTGAGTTTTGATATGCTTTCAAAGATATCAATGATTTATACTCTATAAATGAAAGAAAGAAAAATGATTGCCATTAAGTTGATTACAGGCAAGTGCTTTAACCACTGTGCCTTCAGGACTTTTTATATCCTAAAAAGTCAAATATAAATTCATCCTTAATGTATGTTTCACGAAATGATAAATAGATTTTACTGTGAAAAATTACTACCTAGCCACTGATTTAACTTTGCCCAAGAAAAAGAAGAATAAGGAAAACTGTGGACCTGGACACCGTTAGGCCAATGGACTAATGGACCGCCATATCATCAGCTCTCCCAGCCCTGATACCAGAAGAATTCGATGGTTCACACACACTGCCACCAAGTGCTCTGCTGGATGGAGTGGAAGAAAACGAAAAGTCACAGCAGACACCAAGCTTGTCTACTGAGTGGCTGCCATGCAAAGCTATAAGGTCATCCCAGACAGGGAGATAGCCCTATCAGAAGGATGAGGGACACTGATAGGAAAGTCAGGTCAAGACAGGAAGAAAACATGTCTGGGTAAACTCAAATGCATGATTGTTGGTAGGAAAAGCAGGAGGACTGAATTCCAGGTGTGCGGAAGAATGACTGAAATGCTTTGGGGGATCCTTGCAGAGGAGTGTTCATGATGGTATGCACTGCATGGGCCACATTGACCCAGGTGCATCCTGGGCACCCAGCCTGGTTTTGTGGAATGCTAGGGCATTGAATCCTGGATCTTTAGGTTGTCTGAAAATTGAGTCACAGGCTCAAGTTCAGTTCCAGACCTGAACTTTTTTTTTGCTAAGGGCCAGCCTCTGAATCCTGGATCTTCAAGGCACACGGCATGCTCCAGAGGCTGCAGCAGTAAGGTCAGATGCTGAAACTCCTGGGTGAACTGGACTTTACCTCAGACATGCCTGTAACCTGAGGACTTATGACGTAAGACGGAAAATACAAGATGTTTGAGGAAGCAGAATAATCATTCACTTGTACAGAATCAATCTTTTCGTGGCTGGAGACTTTATATAAACAATGGAGGTTAATTATCATGGAAATTTTACAATTTTATAATATATTCCTGCTAATGTCAGTCACAGATTTTCTGTAATAATAATAATTATATATATATATCTTAACACAGCATATAGGACATTAAATAGAGATTAAAAATTAATCTTAAGGGAAAAAGGGAGTGGAATTGTTTATTCATTAAAAACTGAAAGACTTTGGTCTTCAGGATAACTGGCCCATACACGTATAGATTTAAGAATTTCTGGTCTTAGAATATAAGTTTGATGGTACCATTTAAAAATTAATAACCTGGTAAAATATTAGTAAAGTGAATACTTTAACTTATTTCTAATATTTCTCTCCCTCCTTCCAGGCAGGGAACTGAGGTAGTGCTTGCGCCGAGAGTGTGTTTGGGAAGAGAAACTGCAGGTGTAGTTCCGCCTCTTCCAGCTTCCTTGCTCTTGGGTTCTGACTGCACTTTGCCATGAGGTTGGTTTCTCTGGAAAGCCTCTTGTCCTTTGGTAAGACCTTCTCAGTCTGCCGGAGACAGAATGAATGGTTATTTCTGTCGAATGTGTAGTATGAGAAAGTCTACTTTTGCTACTCAGTTACAATGGAAATGATATGCTGGTCTCCATATATTCTGCTTCTTCTTTTATCAAGTAGTTTAAAATTTAGGCAGAGGAGAGAGGGACGCACTGTATTTAGCACAGCAACCCTCAACGGTAATGGGCGCTGACACATTCTAACCCGGAAGTGGTTCAAGGCAGGCAACACAGGGGGTCTTGTGACATCTGCTATCACGTGTCCCCTGCTTTTGATGTTGAGGTGGGAAAGAAATCTCAGTGTCCTTTCTGAACACAATTAAAACAGCCATTGCAAGACATATTACACTTCATAGACCAGAAAGCAAGACAGTTTTCACACTTTTCAATGTCCCTTAGTGCTTGACTGCCAACATACCCCCGGTGGATCCAAGAAGGAAAAGGCTGGCAACATTCTTTCATAAATATTAAAGCTGTGGAAATGACATGGATCAGCTCTCCTCTGGAACACATGTGGTCTATTTGAGTCAAAATCAGCTTGATGATAATGGGTTTCCACACTCAGCAAGAGGAAAGCCACATCTCCCTGACCTACTGTGCAGATTAGGCACCTCTTTGGAGCACAGCTCCTCTGCTGTGCAGTCAGACAGGATCACAGTGCTACTTACTTCCTTTATCAGGAGTAATTGGTAGAATTATAGGGACTCACAGCAACCCCATGGGACACACAGAACCCCCTTCATTCGCATAGATAGAATTGTTTGGGGTCTTTTGATGCCTGATACCTGTTCTGGTTGACACCTCATGTCACACAGGCTGGTGTGCTTTTTCCATGTGGGCTTTGTTGAGTCACTGCTAGATAGCTGCTTGTTTAACTTCAATCATTTAAGACTGCAGATGCTATATCTTCTAATAGCCAGGCAGCATCAGCTTTCTTCACCGTAATTGCTTATGACATTGCTTTTTTGTCTTCATCGGTCATGTCGGGAAGGTGAGAATCACAGAGTATCAGGCTATTAGAACAATGTGTTCTTGTGTTGAGGGAGCACTTGAGTAGAGACCCAATGTTCATCTGCTACTTAACATTTAGCATTTAAATATATGGACATAGACCTACATCCCTATCATTATATATTAATATATTTATATATGTACATGCCTATATTTATGCCTCTATCATTGTCTTTGGCCTCCCAGGTCTTTCCTCTATTTTCTTTTACTTTCCTCCTGTCCCACTATCATGTTTGACCTTCATTTGGCTCCCAGTAATTCCTCTTGGCTACAATGCTCTTGTTAATACCCCACCAGACATCCTACAATCTCCTTGCCATCAATTTTAGATCTCTTGTTGTTCCCTTGTCCCTTGGTTTGTTGTCTCCCTACTCACTTACCCCTACCTCCTCCTCTCTCCTGTACTCCCCCGGCCCCCCGAACCATTGGCCTCATTGTTTTCTTCTCATGATTGTTCAACCTGCCTATCTTATATAGATAGATATGAGGGGGTAAAGGAAAAGGAAAAAAAGTCTACAAATAATGCCATGTCTCTCTACTGACCCTTATGAATTTTTTCCAATTGTATCTGGTGAGGTGCCACGCCCTGCCCACGAATTCTGAAGTCTATTTTCAGGATTCCTCCGGGACATCATTGCTTTGCTCCCCTTGCTGTTCTGTTGCTCACCCTTCTTGTTTCACTGGGGTGTAGCGGGGTCATACCAGGACACAATTCTCACTGTCTCCAGTGCTGTTTCCCATAGGGCGGTGGGTCAGTGAGGGCGTGTTGTCCCAGCCTCGTTGAGCCCTCCCCACAAGAATGTGCTGCAGAGGACAGCACTAAAGGCACAACCTGAGAGAGACAGTGTGTTGACCGCATCTTGGCACACAAAGCCTCGTGGACAACATCCCTGCTCTGAGCAGCCAGTGCACAAAGGGGATCTTAGGGCCGACCCTCACCATGAAACAAGACACCCCCTCACTGACCCACAGTGCTACAGGGAGGGCTGCCTTTTTTGTTCATGTTCAATCATTATTTCAAAGGAAATCAACTTCTTGAATTTGGGTAATTTTGCCTTGGGATTTACTGCTTTGAATTTGGGGGTTTTCTATTCAAGTGTTTGTTTTTCCTACTTATGAGTGTGAGTCATAGAAAAGGATGCATTGCCCTGGCCACCTAGGCCTGTCTTACAGTTTAGGACAAATAACCTCCAACTGCCCTTATGACTGAGATGGATAACTGAAAGTATATATAGTGAGATCAATTCCTGAAGCTGTCCACCTAGTTCATGGGGACCTCAATGTCTATCTAGCCAGGAAAGAGAGTCACCTCAAACCTGAAACAACTGCACTGAGATCTATTTCAAATTCAGAATACTGCTAATGAAGGAACATTTTGCAATAGCTAGTGATTGGCAATGCAGAAGCTAGTGATTGGTACATCTAAAAACAGAAGTCTCTCATTTTCTCTTGTAAGTTCCCTTCAATTTTTCATGGTTTTCCTGTGATACCTTTCTTACTGATTTTTTTTCAAACTCTCTTTTTTTATTGGTCAATTCTTAGTATATAGTTCTTGTTAGGTTTCTTTTTAAGGTGAGGTTGCGAGGGGCAGGGAAATAGTTAGATTTTGATAGTTAGATTCTAAGGAGATGACATAAAGCTTGATTCCTAACTTGGGTGGTTGGGAAAACGGTGAAGTCAAGGTTCTCTTTGTGGAAGGTGGTCCTAGCTGGTCACAGGTTTAGGGTCTTCATCACCAATTCTATGGCCATTGTCAGAAATTGGGGTACAACTGGGATCTGAGGAGATATATGTTGTTTGATACCCACTCAAAAACTTGGCTGAGCACCCTTTGCTACATGTTCAGCCTACCAGCACATGGCCTTTAATAAAGTAATTCACTAGTCTGAGTGATATTAAAGGGATCAAATAATATACACAGGCATCAATTTAAAAAAAAAATCAAACTCATTGCCATCAAGTCAAGCTGACTCATAGTGACGCCCTGTGGCTTTCTGAGACTGTAACTGTTTATAGGAATAGAAATTCCAGTTTTGCTCCCGTAGAGTTGCTGGGGTATTCAAACTGCTGACCATATGAGTCATAGTCCAATGTGTCACCACTACACCAATCAATGTTCAGCAAGTGAGTGGCATCTAGGTGGCTTGGTCCCAGCATTCCTGGTTTAGAGGCCTATACCCTTCCTGTCATAGAACACACGATCTTTGAACTATCATTGCTCCCTACATGATAGACTTGTACCACAGATGTGTAGCTTCACTGGTCTCATAGGAGTGTAATTACCTTCACAGGCATATTGGGCCATTGTCCTCTTTCTTCTTCCCTCACTTTTACACATTGGGGATCAAGCTAAAGAGAATGGAAAAAACTGACCTTTGAGATTATGTAATTATTAGGTGGTTCCATTTTTACCCAACAATATAAGACTGAACAAGACCTCTTGACACACAGAGGTCCTGTCTCTCTTCATTAAAGGCCCTCACTTTGAAAAATGAGTGGACACAAACAACATTGATTTAAAAGGGGGCTCTGCGCATGGTGGCTAATTCAGCACTCCACTAAAAACAAGATGAGAGAAGGGTGAGATGAGAAAACAAAGAGCCGCCCAACTGTGAGATGAGTGTTTGCAGAGTATGTTTGACCTCATTCAGCCTCATTGTCACTATCATCATTCTGGCAATAAAAATTAAAAACCAATAAAACCACACACAATAAAGTTAGATCCATCTCAGAATACTACAGGGCACATTTCTGTGTGGTCTGTAGGGTTTGCTATGAATTCCTATAGTTCTACCAGTTACTCCTTATAAAGAAAGAGTATCCCTATGATCCTGACTGACTGCACAGCTAAGGAGCTGTGCTCCAAAGAGGTGCCTAATCCACAGAATAGGTCACAAAGATGTGGCCTTGCTCTTGAGAAGTGTGGAGAGCCTTTATCATCAAGCTGATTTTGACACAAGTAGACCACAGGTGTTCCAGAGGAGAGCTGATCCCTGATGAGTCTGTGGCCATAATATTCAGGAAAAAAGATTTCCAGCCCTTCTTTCATAGACCCACAAAGTGGGTTTAGGTTGACGGTCAAGCACATAACATATACTTCATTAAGGAACCTTGACAAGTGTGTGGAAATGACTGATTTCTTTCTCTTTTTTTTTAACCTTAGGAAATTTACTATAATCATGTAAAATGGAGTGTTTTGGAAAAATACACTGTTGTTGTAATTGCATGATAGCCAATCACTTCCTATTTTAAAAAAATCACTAAGAAATTCTTAAGAAAATGATGCTCTAATAGCTCATATGTCTTCAGAATTAAACATTGTATGATTCTCATTATCTGATGTATGCATTATTGGGATAAACTTCGGGCCTTAGTTAGGTTTAAGTTTTAATGATCCCATTATTGAAATTTCAGAAATAAAGTTCAAAACCAAAGGTATTTTTCATTTTAAAAATATTAGATTCCAAGGAACCAGAGAAATACTCCATGTCTTGAATTCCTAAATGTGTCTTGTGATGGCTGGCTTAAATGTTGTGTCCAGAAAGGATGTCAGATGTCAGGAATATGCTTTGTGTCCCATCAAGACCCCCTGTGTTGCCTTGCTTGAACCACTGATGGGTTAGAATGTGTCAATATCCATCATTGTTGAGAGTTGCTATGCTAAATACAGAGCTTTTCTCTCTCCCATGCCTAAATTTCAAACCACTCGATGAAGGAAAAGGAGAATAAGTGGTAGTTACATACTCTCCTGCCAACTTGCAAAGGGGTGGAGTCTAGCCTGTCAATCAGGTCACAACTTGATGACCTTATTTCAAAGTAGGATGGAAATAAATAGCTCACTGGAGGTCAGACATACAATCTCTGCTTATGTTCCTGCTCAAAAGCCACATGGAGACTCTTGATGGAGCTAGAGCCCTGGAACTGGAGGAGCCACATGGAGACCCACACCAGTGCTGAAATGCTCCCACCACCACTGCATCCACAAGACTTTCCACCCGCTGCCCTGTGATCTTCCTGCATTCTGAATCATTGCCTGTGTTACGTGAATCTGAAGAGGAAATTATAGACTGGTATCAGACATATAGGCTAATACTGTACAAATGGACTGGGCTGGGATATTTTCTTAATATGCAATTACTCTATGATATAAAGTTCTCTATTACACACATATGTCTCTGAATTTGTCTAGTCAACCTGGACTAACACAAATGGAAACCAACCTATTATGCTTGTTGTCACTGAGTTCAACAGTGAACTTTCTAATACTGCATGTAAGAATGGGATAGACCATTCACTTTGTCACAGACAAGTGTGAGAAAGCCTTGCCAATAGCAGAAGAGACTGCAGAGAAACCAGCCATGTGGCAAAATGCAGTCAGAAGCCAAAGAGAAAAGAAATGGGAAAAGTCCAACTTATATCTGCACTGTTTCTCTTTCCAAACACACACTCATCACTAGCATTGCCCAATTCCCTGCCTGGAGGAAATGAGGTATCAGAAAAAAGCATTCTCCATTTGAATATTAATTTGTATATAAGGAAACATCAGGTTTTAGGACTAAGACTTTAACAATTTTAGCATGGAAAATGGGAGAATCGGTGTTCCTGTGTGTACTTGCTCATATGTAGCTGCATCAGTGCTAAGTGACTCATCAAAATTTCTAAACCGGAGTTTAATTAATATGTTACCTTAATAACTTAGCAATATTGAGATGTCATCATCAAATGTATCTTCAAAGACCAGAAATTCTTAAAACTATAAAAGTATGGGTCAGTCATCTGGAAAGCCACTCTTTTTGGTAAATAGACAATTCCACTTCTGTGTTTTCTCAAAGTTTAACCTTAACCTCTTTTTTATTTAGTGCATATCTACATAAGCCAGCCAGTGCCTGCCTCTCTACAAGGTTTGTAGTTTTCAGAAAAGTATTTTGTTGTTTTTTGTTTTCTGGATTAATTTTATTTATTTATTTCTTTTTTAGGAAACCTCGTATGTTCCAGAAAAATCACCAGGAATATAATAAACAAGTTACTAATGGAGTAGTTTGTGTCACAGCAGCAAAACCAGGAACAGGTAAAAGGAAAGTACTGGCACTTGATCGGCACTTGATCGTCTCCACAGAATGGAATCTGTTTCATTTGTTTTGTTTTGTTTTTTATTTTTGGCATGTAAGAAGTTAACTAAAGATACATGATAACCCTTCTAGCCCCTGAAGTGGAATTCTTTGAAGACTTTACTCCAACAGGAAATCCCATTAACTTTGATTAAGTAAGGAAAAATCAATACATAGTAATACAATGTTAGCCTTGTAGTAAAGTCATCAACTTTGGAAACTTAAACGGGATGCTCCTTGAAGAAACACTGTCTCGCTCTTTATACAGCGTCTAAGGACAGGGAAGCAAAGCGTTCCCTTTTTCTACAACTTACAGAGGGTAGCTTCCTCAGCTGCTGCTTTTGAACATGCAGTTATCAGTCCAACAGCAGTCACCATGCCCCCAGAGCGCGATACCTTCCTCGTGTTCTAGGAATTTGTGTCCTTGAGTTGGATTAATAAATAAATAAATACATCGCAGGTCCCTTAAGATGGAGTTTCTTTTTTTGACTCAAACTCTCAGCAGGACTGTGTTTCCTCTCAAAACTCTCTTGGTAAAAGTGTGCTTGTATCTCTCAGTTTCTGGTAGGCCTAGGCATTTTTTGGCGAGCTGCATGGCATTGCTGCCGTATCTCTACCTATGTCCCACCTCATCTTTTATAAGGATGCCACGATGATTGAAATGGGAAGAAAAAGCATTATTCTTTCTACTTGAGAGCCTCACAGCTTGCGGATTCAGTGGCTGCATAGACCATAGAACGTAGTGGGAGCTTTGGGGAGAGAGATGTGTCAGGTGTCCTACGTGGGATTGCTCCCACTTGCATTTTGCCTCTGTCCTTGCTCTGCTGCTGAATAGGATAAACTGAGCAGGCCGATCCCAAACAAATAGGACGCGTGCCTGCTTCTCCATGTTCTTCTCACGTTTGTTCCTTCTTGCAAGGAAGCAGCATACCTAGCAAAACATCAGCCCTTAATTAAGAGCCCAACCTAATATTTAGAAAATTATTTCAGCTTTTTAGCCAAATGTCAAAAAGTAAAGTTTGCATATTAATGTGAAACATACACACAGTGGTAAATGCCCAGCGTTTATTGCAATCTATTAACTTTCTTGTGCAAACATTTAGACTATGCCAAAAGCAACAATGGAAATGGGAAATTATCTATACACGGAGATTCTTTGCTTTTTTAAAAACCCAGGAGAATTGAAAAAATCCTCAATGGGGCCCATTTTTCTTTTATATGAGCATCTGAACTTGGCTTCTGGATCTAAGCATTACCTGCAGTTCTTCAATCCTTTGACGAGATGCCTGTCATGTAGGATGAATCTATTGGAACTGAAAGTGTCCAGCAACATCTTCTGGGAGGTCCATGTCATGTGGATTTTCCTTCTGAGTGCAGACCACTGTCTTAGTCTCCAGTCGCCAGGCATGTCTTTGCAGCTGCTGTTTAAAAGGAGTCAGGGGCGTGCCAAATCTTGATGACAGCAGAAAGGAGCAGACACGTGTTTTCAGTCCCATTCAGGTGTCAGCTCTCCATAAGGTGTTGGACTTCCTTGCATGAAAAATGTGTTTATTCCCTAAAGAGGATGGGGTGGCTATTAAAAATCTAGCCAAGTAGCCCATTCTCATCCTCTTCCCTTGCATATTCAGCAACAATGGGTCTTCATGTAATTGAGAGACAGGGATGACTTGGCGGGGCCTAAGAGGCAGCTTTGTTTGAAGGCCTGAGTAGAAATGGTGTGGCATGACGATGTGGTGAGCAGAACACAGGAGTGTCCGCCTGCAAGTCTGTGCCTGTGAAGAACTCCCTTCTGTGGGGATGGCCTCTGGAAGGCACTCTTCCTGAGCCTTACTTCCTTTTCCTGCTGGAGAGGAAAGACCATTGGATTTGGTCTCCTAGTGAAAACGCTGGCCCTGTCCTGGCAGGAGGTGGGAGGAGGGGGCGAGCACCCATTGGTTTGCAGCGATGCCATCAGCCCTGCACCTTGGGTGCTTTATTGGGAGGGGTACCTTAAAGTGAGTGTGCACATAACTCCTTGTGGCTGACACTGGGTGAGGTGGGAGGCTGAGTGGTGGATGGTCAGAACAGTACAGGCACAAACATGAGGTGGTTTATAAACCACAAATTCTTAGCTGCGTAGTTTTGTTCTAAAGCAAATACCTCCTGGCATGTAGGCCCACAGGGACAAGTGAGGACACTCTCACACAGACATCAAGAGTAAATGCACCCAGAGACCACAGAAGGCTCCAGCAGTTAGGTGTGTGGATACAGGGTGACCTTTGGGAGCTCATATTTACAGCCCTGCCACCAGCCATATACATGCACACGCGTGCACACATATCCACCAGAAGGACTGCCACCAGACACACAGGCGTACTCACACATACCTACCAGAAAGATTGCTACTAACCACTCATGCAGACATGCACACACATACAGACCAGGAATGCCACCAGCAAGAACAGCATGTACCCACACAGGCACCCATGAGTGACACTAGCACCATCCCTCCTCACCGCCCCATGCCACCCACAAGCACCCACTAGAAATGCCATCAGTCACATAGACACACGCACACACACTCATACACACACACCACGATGAGTACCACTAGACACAGAAACACACATCCACATGCACAAATACTCGGACCAAAATTGCCACACACACATACACATGCATACTCACTAGGAGGCCTGATACAACACACACACACACACACACACATACACACACACATGCACACACAAAGCTATCACACTGACAAGGAGTATTTACCACCACATAGACACATCCACATGCACATACAAACCCACCAGGAGTATTGCCAGCACACATGCACGTGCACACACACACACACACACACACACATAACCACAAGGATGCCTGATACAAACCATACGCATGCACACATGCACACACACTGATACCACATAAGCACTCACACACACCAGGAGTATTGCCCCCATACACACATGTACCCACCAGAACCACGGCCAACTTACACATGTGTCAACAGGAGGCCTTCCAGCACACTTACACATGCACACATAAATCCAACAGGACAATTGCCACCACGTATACACACGTACCCACCAAGAGGACTATGAGTTCATACTGTGGGTACCCATAAGAAGGACTCCACTAGGAAAACTGACACCGCCCATGCACTCACACATGCACCACCCAGAGGACTGTCAGCACCTACACGAAACGTATGCACCAGGGGGACTGTTGCCACACGTACACACACACACACACACACGTACCCACCAGGATTGCCACGCCACATGTCCCCACCAGGAGAACTGCTAACACAAGTAGTTACGTGTGTGTGTGTGTGTGTGTGTGCGTGTGTGTGACCTGTAGCACCTCTTTGTATGTGCCTATGTTTCTGTGTGTGGGTTGGGGTATGGGGAGGGGGACTAGTGACAGCCTTCCTTGTAAGAGCACGTGTATAAGTGTTTGGGAGGGGGTGGGGAGACTGTTGTAAGTCCTGATAGCAGGTGTGTATGAGCATGTACATGGTTGTGCATTAGAATAGCTGGTGGCAGTCCTCTTGCTAGGTGAATGTGTCTGTGTACACCTGTGCACATGTATTTGTGTGTCGGGGGATGGTGGCAGTCTTCCTCGTGAGTATGTGGGGTGGCATGTTGACTTGGTGAGTGAGTACATGTGTCTATGGGTGTGGGTGGATCATCAGTCTCAGTCTTCATGATAGATACATATGTGTGTGCATGTGCATATGCATGTGTGATTGCTAGCAATCCTCCTGATATGTCTATATGCCTGTATATATGCGTATGGGGGTGGTGGCAGTCTTTCTTGTGCATACATGTGGGCATGTGAATTTGTATGAGTCCTCATGGGGTGTATAATTTGGCATAAGAATGTGTATGTGGCTGGTGGCAGTCCTCCTAGTAAGTGTTTGTGTGTGTGTGTGTGTGTTGGTATTTTGCTGGCTACCTTTGCATGTTTGGCTGGCGACAATCTTCCTGGTGGATACATGTGGGCGTTCATGTGTGTTTGTGTATATGTGTGTGAGTGTGTGTGGTCGCGGCCTTCCTGATGGTTGTCTGTGTCCATGTGTTTGTGTGTGCATGAATGTTGCTGGTAGTAGTCATGGTGGGTATAAGTGTGTGCTAAGAATATTGTGTGTGTGTGTGTTCCTGCTGGCAGTCCTGCTGATGGGTACATGTACGTGCATGTGTGTGTCTGGTGGCAGAACTGTAACTAAGGAGGCTCTCAAGGACCACCCTGTATGCATGTCTGTCCAACTGCTGGTAGATTCTGTCCAACTGCTGTTATATTGATATTCTGTATTTCTCTTTACAGCTGTTTGGAATGTCTAGGAAACTTTGTGACCTTGTTATATGTTCTCTTTACAGCCAGTGGTTGTGTGACTTCTTGGTGCCCTTGAATTAGCCTTCCCTTTACTACTGGTGGGAGGCTCTGTGGTCTCTGGGTGTACTTCACTTATCCTTTTCTTTACAGCTGGTGGAACATTCTGTAACTGCTATGTTCTTGAAACGCTTTCGGTGAAAATGGTTGTATTTGACTCCATGGACTTCGAGGTAATTAGTTTGTTGTGCCAACCTGGCCAATAAACACATGCGGGGCTAATTGAAGGGTGGAGGGATAAATGGCTCAGTGAGCCTCACCTTTGTAGTTCTCTGGTCTCTTGCTTTCTGATGGTCGGACCAGGGTGCAGCTGCCTTACCCTGTTCTTTGCATTAGCAGGCAAGGCTTACTTCCTACAAGGCATCCCTGAGGAAAAGCCACATGGACCTACCCTAATGCAGCCCTGGGTGCTGGAGCAGCCGTGTGGAGACCCCTGCCAGCGCTGAGATGCTTACACAGTCACTGACTCAGCTTTCCTCCTGAAGTTGGTGTCATTGTTTGTATTTTGTGAGATGGAGGAGGACTTTGTGGATTGGTGTCGGACATACAGGCTAATGTTGGCCTTGTAGGCGTAGGCAGCACTGGGTTGGGATGTTTTCTTGATGTGCACTTAACCTTTATATAAAACTCTCTTATATGTGAGTTTCTGAGGATTTGTTTCTCTAAAATACCCAGACTTACTCAAAGCAACGTCCCCATCACCAGGGTCTTCCCTTCTGTTTGGACGGCCTGGCGTGCTGGGACCTCCTGCAACCTCTCTGAGGGCTTGAACTTCAGAATGCAGTAAAGCTCCGGAGGACATGAAGGGTGAAGGTTCTCGTTGGATGGTGGTCCTTTGGGGGAACAGGCTTAGAGTCTTAAATAAGGCCACAAATTATTGGCCAATGTCAGAATCAGGGTGCAAGTGGGGGTCACATACTCCTTGATACCCACCCAAAGACTTGGATGAAGCCCCTCTGTCCTCAGCCCTAAGCTGGCTCTGAAAGCCAGGCTCTGCCTGCGGTGTGACTGTGTGCTGACCACGAGGCTAGCTCGTCAAACCTGCAGGCATGAGCATTGCCTCTCACATAGGCTGGTTCAGTAGTCGGCTTCCCAGGGAAGAGGGGAAAGGTCTGTGTAGGAAGTCACTGAGGAAAACCCACTTATAGTGAAATTCTATCTGCGCTAATGTCAGTACCTGCTTCATGGTGACATGGGGGCTGGTCTCTAATGTCTCCAAGAGCAGTGATATGTGGCTGCACTCATGGTGTGCCTGAAACACAGGGGGAGTGTGGGGAGGCTCTGTGGAAGAAGTAAGCTATGTCTTACCTGGTGGCCTCAAACAGCACAGTTACAAAGCCCCACAGGCTCACCTGCACCCTATCATTGTCTGTGTCTTTATCACCAACCTCAACACCTGCTCCCCTATGTACTGGTTAGTGTCTGAATCCCCGTGTGCCAGCAATGTCCCTACCCATTGGGTTGTAGCCTCCTCTAAGGGATTCCTATTCTTGCTCATTGGGCTTCCTTGAGGTTATGCACCACCGCCACCCTGCACAACCCCTCCCCTCCCCACGTTCACCAAGGAGAGAACCTGACGTGATGAAAAGACTGCAAGTGTCATCTGACTGGGGACTGCTTAAACCTCTCTGGTGTACTTGAACTTCAGAATCTCTGGTGAAGGTCATGAAGACTTAGAAGGTGAAGCCAGGGTTCTCTTTGGAAAGCAGCCCTAGTTGCTAACAGACTTTGGAGTCTGGATCAGAGGCTGTATCAGGAGCTCTCCCTGTGGCCAACATTAGAGTACAGGTGAGGAGAGGCTCACTGCCTGAGACCCAAAGACTTGGCTGAGCACCCTTGGTCCTCTGCCCTGGGAGGCTCAAGGAGTCAGATTCTGCCCCTGTGTGACTGTGTGTTGAAGGTGATGACAGCTCTTCAGAGCTGTGGACAGGACCAGTTGCTCCTGCACAGTCTGATCCTGAGCTTCCAGGTCCTCAGAGAAGGTGCGGAGTGGCCTGAGTTGGAAGCCTCTGAGAGAAGCCCGGTGAAAATGAGCTAACAGCTGTCCCACCGCTAGCTCTGCCTGGATCTACTGTCACTGCTGACAAAGACCCAGGGTTACCAGCCTCCAGGTAGGCAGTCCGAGGGGACTGGCGGCACAGGGAAATTGTGAGCTGTGTAGCCAGGCTGGGATGTGGGAGGGATATGGGAGCTGTGTTTGCAGAGCAGCCAGCAGGAGGACAACTTCAGTGATAACATGCCTTCCACCATTCCTTAACCACGAGAGCCGGCACACCGTTTGAGAGTGCTGCGTCAAAGGTTGTGCAAAGCCATGCTGACCTGCAATTTATTGCCAGGTGTCTTCCTCAGCTCTTGCTGCTGTATCAGAAATACCTCACGGAGTGACTTTCACACCCAGACATGAATTGTCTCACAGTTTAGGAGGGGAGAAGCCTGAATTCAGGGGCCTGACTCTAGGGGACTGCTCTGGGGAAGGACTTGTCAGCTCCTTGACCATATCCAATTGGCTGGTATCTCTCTCCTCACGTGGGTGTGTGTGCTTCTGAGCCAGATCTGCTCTTACCAATTCAAAAAGGATTGTTTATATTAATTGCCGGGCCTCTTTAGCACAGAAAGGACAGCCCTCTTCCTACCAGGGAGAGTTGAGGGTTACGTCCAGGGCCATGGAAGACATGGCTCTATCCTGACCAGCAGTTCGTACACAGGGAGGGGCTCTGTACCCTCCATGGGCTTCCTCTTCCTCTGGCTGTGGCTATTCAGACCCTTTCCCCAATCCCAAGAGACCCTGCCTCTCTTGTCACTGCACAGAGCATGGTGTACAAGCCCAAGTTTAGTCTCTTGTCGTTTCAGATGGAACCTGTCAGGGGAAGCAGTTTGTACACTGGTGGTTCATTTTAATCTTCCTTCCTTCCTTCCTTCCTTCCTGCCTTCCTTCCTTTTTTTCCTTTATTCCTTATTTTCTTCTTTCCTGTTGTTGGATATAGTCAAAGTTTTTTTAAGAACTCCCTTTTGCCCTTATACACAATAGAGAGGAAGATGCCCTGGTGCTCACTGCTGACAGCAGTAAGGGCATCAGCTGGCCAGGCCACAAGGCCAGGTGGCTTGCTGTCCCGCCCAGCAGATGCTCTATGGCTGGCTTCCAGGGCCCACCTATCTGTTGCCTTGACCACTGTGTCCCCTAAAGGAGCTGGGTTTCCTACTTGAGAGGAGAGGCAGGTAGGAGCTCTTTGGGCCTTGGGGAAGAGTTTTGTGGGGTGGCAGACAAGGCCTCTTAAGTCCCTCAGTGGACAGACTGTGGGCCCTGTGACTTGGTGGATGGGGCCCTAGCCCCGCCCATGGAGGTGAGAGGGCCACCTCTCAGGTGGGGAGAGGATCTGTTCTTGCTAGCTGGCCCAAGGCTTTGGGAGCCATGGCAGATTCTGTACCAGGTCCCACTGGCACCCTCACCTGGGGTAATGAGGGCCCTTTGCTTTCATGGCGCCCATGGAGGTACAACCCCCACCCCCACCCCCTGCCTTCCCGCAGCAGCCCCATTTCCAGCACCTCGGGGAGTGGAGGTGCAGCATTCCCGCAAGACAGGTAAGGCCACAACAAGCAGTTTGTCATGGAGCCTAGGATTCCTCAGAAACCGGTATATGAAAATTTCAACAATCCACTGGAAAAACAAAACAAAAATAAACAAAGAAACACAATAAAACCTCTTTTTATAAAATGTACCAGTCAGAGACATAGGAGGTTGAGGTCCCAAGTGTCCCATTCACTAGACAAGACAAGCCCCCTTTTGGTAGTTATAGAATCTGGTGTCAAGTTGAGGATTAGGGGTATAAGGGTGGAGTCTAGTCTGTCAATACTGAGATAGCCAATGAGATCTCTGTGTGGACACGGCCTTCTCCTAAAAATTCTGGGAGCTGCTGTATTTTCCTCCTTGGAGACGGGAGGCTCCTCTCTCTCTTGGCTAACTCCCTTGGAGACTCTATTGACAAAGCTGAGTCCCTGGGAGACTTTGTAACTGACAAGACACAAGAAACTGAGGCTAGTGCCCTAAGCCAGAGAAGCCATGCAGAGACCCTTGCCAGGGCTGAGATGCTTACAACACCCCTGAATCCAGAAGACTTCCAACCACTGACCTGTGTTTGTCCTGCATTTGTCGTCATTGCATGTGTTTCATGAGTCTGAAGAGGACGTTACAGATTGGTATCAGATATATGGACTAATATCAGATTTATGGGCTTGGACTGGACTGGGTTGGAATGATTTCTTAATGTACGATTACCCTTTATATAAAACTTTATTTTATACATATGAATTTCTCTCTCTAGTCTACCAGACTAACACACTCCTGCCGAGTCTTCTGTCCAGTCCTTGCAAAAGAGCCCACCAAGCCGAAGTTTCACTCTGGAGAACAATGGCTGAGGAGCAGTGGTAGGATTCAGCCAGTTTGCCCAGGTTCAGCAGAACCAGTAACTAATTTGTTGCTGAATGCGGCCAACTGGTGTTAAAATACACTTGTAATCAGGTGTGTTAGTCTGGGCGCTTTAGAGAAATAAATCCACAGAAACTCATGTATAAGAGAGAGTTTTATGTAAAGGGTAATTGCACATGAAGAAAACATCCCAACCCAATGCTGCCAAAGCCTACAAGTCCAACATTAACCCATTAACCCATATGTCCAACACCAGCCACAAAGTCCTTCTCCATCTCACAAAACAGACACAATGATGCTGACTTCAGAAGGATAGCTGAGTCAGTGAACATGTAAGAATCTCAGTGCTAGCAGGGGTCTCCACACGGCTGCTCCAGCACCCAAGGCTGAATTGGGGTAGGTCCATGTGGCTTCTCCTTGGGAATGTCTTGAAGGAAGTCAGTCTTGCCAGCTGAAGCAGGGAACAAAGGCAACTGCACCCTGGTCAGAACATCAGAAAACAAGAGACCTGAGAACTAGAAAGGCGAGGCTCACCGAGCCATTTATCCCTCTTCCCTTCAATTGACCCCACATGTGTTTATCGGCCAGGTTGACACAATAAACTAACTCACCAAGGTTCTCTCGAATGTAAAAACCACAAAATTACATTCTTTACGCTTTTCTTAAATGTTCATCTGTGCAACAGCCTATTCTAAGCACCTGTAGTAATGTTCATTTCCATCTATAGTGATGACAAACTTAGAACTACACTTGTAATATGTGGAAGTTTCACATATGCTTGTGAACTTTGGACATTGAATAAGGAAAACCAAAGAAAATAGATGCATTTCAATTGTGGTACTGGAGAATAATATTAAAAGTAGCACGGACTGCATAAAGGACAGACACATCTGTATTGAAAGAAGCCCGATCAGACTGCTCCTTAAAGACAAGGATAGCAAGAATTAATCTCATATATTTTGGACATGTGGTCAAGAGTGACCAGTCCCTGAAGAAGGACACCAAGTTTGGTGAAACAGAGAGGCAGTTTGAAAGAGGAAGGCCCTCAAGGGGATGGAGCAGCTGTGAGAATGGCCCAGGACCACGCAGTGTTTCATTCTGATGTGTATTGGGTTGCTATATGCCAGAGCTGATGGAATGCCTGTGATAATAATAATGTATTTATTTCATAAAACTTGTTATACTTTTGATGAAATGCTACATTTTTATTTGATGAAATACTTCAGGGCACATACTTATAACATAAAAAGTGCTTGAGAACTAGACAGTGACACACTTTCATTCACTTCAACTTTGCATTTTGCCTAAATTCCCACAAAATAATAGGAATACACTGCCTATCATTAATTGGTAAAACCAATAGGAAGCCAGGACACAAAGAGCATCCATAAATATAGATTTCCAAGGCTATCGCCAAGTCCATTCTGAAGCTGTGCTGGAATGTCCTTCCATGCTGGATTTCCAGTGTCAGTGAGTGTGATGATTCAGAGGAGTGTCTCTGAGAGGCAGAAGCAAGCCCTGTGGTGCTGTGAGGGCTGACATCTCAGCAGGGAGGGATCCGCACTTATTGTTTTCTTTTTCCTGTTTCCAAGGAATTTTAAGTAAAGGTAGTTTATTATTTTTTTAAAATAAATGTACCTAATTGCATAAGACTAACAAGGGCAGACTTGGACACTGAGAGCGGATTTTTTGACAAATACATCTCAGACCTATGGACGGACAGTCATTGATGGTTTCTGTTTTTTGATGGTATTAGAATATGTATGTCATCTAAAGCTGTGTTTTTTCCCCACAACTTTCCCATGACAAGCAGATTTGTCATACACATTATTTGATCATATTTTATCTGCAGAGCTCAGACAATAAATTTTTAATCAGATGAAGAAAATGTATGTGCTGAGTGATGTTTATTAATAGTATAAGCATAGTACTTTATTAAAGTTTATGATGTGACACGACATGGACAGTAAAGTAAAAATATCCAAATATATAAGCTCATCTATGTTCCTGCTCTACAAGATATTAAAACAAAACACGTTTAGTTGTTTGTGGTAGCCCATGAAAGTATGAAAAGGCAAGCAAGTTAAGAAACCAAAATCGGAATCTGCTGTATCAAACGTGGGTGTGGATGGAACAAACCAGAGGATACCCACTCCCACTTGAAGAAAATAGCATGCCAATTATCGAAATAAAAGCGATAACTTCAAAATTGAAATGAATCCCCCTGAAAACTGGACAGTAGAAAAATTGAACAATTTTAAAGAAAAATGTGAAGAGCTGATACTTTATAACAAAATATTAGGTTGTAAGCATTGGGAATAATATGACTATCAAAGAGAAAAGCATTCATGTAGGGGGGAAAAAAGAAAATATTTTCAGGTGAAGGCATCAGGGGAAAATATAGAATCATAACAAGCTTCACTAAGGAAAAAAAAACCGAAAGAATATTTTTCATTCAAAGCTCATAACATTTGTAAAGAGAACTTAAAATAATGTGATCAAGATTCAAAAACTAAAGTAATAGATACAATTAATGGAAAATATTTAAGCATTACTTGTAGAGTATTTAATAGAGCCTGGCACAAAGATGTAAATCACTTTCAGACATGAAGATGGGATAAAGTGAAAATAAAAACTTGATTAAATATGGGAATAGGATTGCATTCTTGTAAGACTGATGTGAACATAGTTGACTTCATTGCAAAGGAAATTTAAAAACAAATATTTAACAAAATTATTAAAGATAATCTGATAATATGTTTGATTATTGACAAAGCTTCAGCAATATCCTGCAAACTAATTATTATGCTTTTCTTAAAAGTTGGAGGTTGAGTTTTTTCACCAGCAATTTTTGCTTAACTAGTTTAACTGGAAATGTATTTCCATCTTCAAATTGGCTACAACTTTCTTTTAAATGTTCACAATCCATTAGTCTTTTTTTATTTTCCCCCAAACTTGTTACTGTGATTTCTAAAAGATTTTCCAAAGGAAACCTGACAAATCAATGATTTCCTACAAATTTTGTATTTTTGAAGATATCAAATCAAATAATCAACTTCTTTGATATCGACCTTTTCCCTTTCCAAGCATGTGAAATGCTTTAACAGATCTTACACAAGATTTCCCAGTCTTTATTGTGTCTGCACATAGTACGTGGTCATAGTACATGGGCAGGAAACTGACCAAAATGCTACAAGTTCAGAAAAATTGATTTGCATGTGCTATTAATGATATTGATTAATTATTTCCTCATTCTCTTGTATCACTTTTCTTTGTAATGGGAGCAAATATGAATTTCTTGCAGTCAGTTGTCTAGGTAACTGTCTTCCCAATTCCTTGGCATCGGCCGGTGAGTGTTTTCAGCAGAGCTTCAGTTTGTAGAAACGTTTCAGTTTGTATTTTACTAATTCCTGGAGGCTTGTTTGTCTTCTAATGATTTCAGGCAAACACGGATTTCTTTCATATCATCAGTTATTGATCATATGCTGTATCTTAAAAATAACTTAGATGTAGCCTAATTCTTTTAGGGACAGTGACTGTGTGTATTATTTCCATCTTTGTTTGTTGTTTCTTGGAGCATTCAATATTTGGCCCATAGAAGATTTCAATATTGCAACATGCTGTTTACATTTTTTCTTCAGGTCCTTCTGCTTGAAACAGATACTACCTTTTTAATTTTCTAACTCCAAGTCTTTGTATTTTTCATTATAATATTTTATTTTTTATTATCCTGATTGGGTCCACATGTGCACTTTCTAATTATTTTGCTGGGGGAAAAGAGGATTTGCAATGAAGAAGCCATTGGTCTTGCCAAATTCTCTTATGTTAACTCCAGCTCTGTTTCTATCACCAAAACCACATGTTTCAACTATTTATCCTTAATTTCCAGTTTTTTATTCTAAATCACCAGTAAATTATCAGTGCATCTTGATTGTATGTTTGATCAATTTCAGAATGAAGTCATTGGTAGAAATTTTCAGTTTCTTCATCATTGACTATAGTGTTTGCTTCATAAATTTGAATTAGCGTCATATTAAATTTTAGGAGTATGGATGTTATCCTGTTGCATCCAGCAAAGTAACAGATAGATCTTGATATGTTCTTGTTCATGATGCTTTCAGAGATATTTGAATTTGTCATGCCCAGCATAGTAAACCATGATTAGCTGATTTTAAATTACCAATACCAGTTTATTTCCTCTCAATAATACCTAGGATATTGCTCTTTTTGCACTGTTTCATTTTTAACATTTCTAAATTTCCTATATTCATACTTTGCACATTACATGTTCCAATTATTTACAGCTATTTCTTCTAATTTCAGTCATGTTCCACCATTGGAAGTCTAAAAAAGACAAAAGAAGAAAATGATAAAAAATGCTCAACAAATTTATTTTACTAAGACCCATAAACAATACCCATAGAAGAGCAAGTCTGGAAATAATATATTGCATTGGATAAATCTGCTGCAAAAAGAAGGCCAGAGAGGAATTGATGCCTTTGAAATAGGATCTGGCAAAAACATGAAATATATCGTGAACATCCAGAAGAACAAGCAAATTTCAACAAGATCAGTTGGGACAGTAACTGAAACAATGAACTCGAAAATAGTGAAGATTATGACAATGACCTAGCACCACACACTGATTTGTTGTGTTGTGAATAGGAACACTAACAAGACAGCTACACATACACACAACAAATTTTTACTTACTCTGTGAGCTGGGAAGCCCACCTCTCTCTCACGCTTTGGTTCCTGCTGCTGCTCTGTTCCTCCTCTGGTGTCACAGTTGTCTCCTAGGTCAAAGAGTTTCAATGGCTGGTGATTGCAGGCTCCAGAGGATCTCTTACCTGAGAGGGTTCATTTTTATATCTAGCGGCCAGCAATTGCAATCAACCTGCTTAACAATAACTCACAGCAGAATATAATCTAATTAATAGTTTCCCTCACCTTCTTACCCAGTCCCATCAGGGAAACACAGGTGGGAGTAACAAAGATTACTGCTGGAAGAGTTACCTAGCATGATCTCTTGCATTGTGTACACATTCTTTACAACTTCAAGCCTATAACCCATTCATTCAGACTACTGTGTCAAGATCAAATATTGGCAAAAGTCTCGACTCTCCTGTCTTCAACAAAACAGCCAGAAACAGCTCCAGAAAAGTACCCACAGGTCTCCACGTGATTCTTCTATGATGAGGTTTGACTTAGAGGTCTAATTTTTTATTTTATCTAGATAAGTTCAGTGTCTGGAACTTTATTGCCCTATGGAAAAATTATAAATTTTCACTCCATTAAATTACATGAAGCAAAGTTCCTTTACGTATGGCCATGCTTTTGAATGTTTTTCCCTCATAATAAGTATAACTGATACCTCAAAGGAAATAAAGTATTTGATGATGTGGCTTAGTAGTTTTATTGCGGTCTTTTTCTGAAATCAAGAAACCACAACACAAATCTGAAAAGAATGAGCCTCTGTTTTCAATTAAACACGTATTTCTTAAAACAATGGCAATAGGAGGGGGATACTGCTAATTTGAATGAACATTGTTTTCTGAAACGTTTAAATAATTGAAATTATGAGGGTAGTGGCAAAAGTTAAAAGGAAATTCAAGTGCTCCATTTTAAATTGCAATCTATAACTGTTTTCATTCATTAATATTCACTTAACTTTTCTTGTATTCTCTTTTGCACCCAGGAAACAAAATGTAAGTATGTAATGTCAGTTAATAAAGGCTTATTGGAGAGTTGGCCAATAGTAACAAAACTAAAAACATTGATCCCAGAGATATCTACTCAGTAGAAATTTAAAATATCAAGCCTTATTGACAAAATGAGGGGGCTATATGTTATTTTTCATATTTAATGTCACTTTTTCAAAATGTTTCTCACATGTTGCAAATTAAGTTAATGATAAATCTGTTCCTTAGGAGCCTTCCATTTTCTCCTTCAAGTCTTCTGGTTACCAAATCTATAATCAGAGAACACTGAAAGGAGGAAGCTTACATATTGCACACTTCAGAAACTCCTAATACATTTATCAACATTTTATAGAGTTATTATAGAAATGAAACTTTTCACCTAGTAAATTTTAATTTAGTAGATTAAATTTAATCTACATCTTTATAAAATATACATAGAATATTGCTTGTGTTGAAAATCTCAATTGTCACATAATTTTTTTCATGCATACAGTGTACATAATCAATTTTCATGAGTGCATATTAAAAAATAGAAAACATTTATTATCCACAAACTGCTTAGTTCCCAGAGGTATACACTCATCTATTTATTTGTCATTTTATTTATTTATCTTAATAAATCATTTTATTGGGGGATCTTACACATAATAACCATCCATATACTATTATATCAAGCAAACATGCACAATTGTTGTCATTGACAATTTCTAAACATTATCTTTCTTCTTGAGCCCTTTGATACCAGCTCCTTTTGTTCCCTCCCTCCTTCACCCTGCCATCCTGTGAATCCTTAATACAGTGGTTCTCAACCTTCCTAACGCCCCAACCTTTTCATACAGTTCCTTATGTGTGGTGACTCCCAACCATAAAATTATTTTTGTTGCTACTTCATAACTGTAATTTTTCTACTGTTATGAATTGTAATGTAAATATCTGACATGCATGATGTATTTTCATTGTTACAAACTAAACACAATTCAAGCATAGTGATTAATCACAAAAACAATATGTAATTATGCATTGTGAAATACTATTTTTAATTGCAAATAAATGGAATTTTGTCTTGAATTCTGGTGTAGCATGGGTAACAGTCTTAATATAACAGTAAACTATACTGCTACATTTTGTGACAGTATGTGTAAAAAGTCAGTGTCTTGGTTCCTCAAACCATCAGAATTTTTGATGGTCTTAGGGGACCCCTGTGAAAGGGTCCTTTGACCCCCAAAAGTGGTCGCGACCCACAGGTTGAGAATCGCTGCCTTAATATATTATACATTGTTAGTTTAATTTCCATCTATAAATTTTATATAAAGATATAATCTCAGGTTTCTTAAATGTGTGTCCACAAGAATAGATAATACTATTATCCCTTTCAGGCATAAATGTTAAGGTAGAGAACTTAGAAAAAAATGTGTTTAGGAGTCACCTTGGCATAGCCTGCAAACCTCCGTGCACTGTACACAGCCCCATACCCGCCGCCCTCTGGTCCTTGCCTCTTCAAGATGCCCGAGGAAGAGCACCATCAAGAGGAGGAGTTGGAGACCTTTGCCTTTCAGGCGGAGATCACCCAACTCATGTTCCTCATCATCAATACCTTCTACTCGAACATTAGTTCAACATTAGTTCAACATTAGTTGATCTCTAATGCTTCTGATGCCTCGGACAAGATTCGCTATGAAAGTCTGACAGACCCTTCCAGTTGGACAGTGAAAAGAGCTGAAAAATCTACATCATCCCCATCCCCCAGGAGCGCACCTTGTCTCTAGTGGACACAGGCATTGGCATGACCAAGAATGATCTCATCAATTATCTGGGAACCACAGCCAAATCGGGTACCAAAGCATTCACGGAGGCTCTGCAGGCTGGTGTGGACATCTCCATGATTGGGCAGTTTGGCGTTGCCTTTTATTCTGCCTACTTGGTGGCAGAAAAAGTGGCTGTGATCACCAAGTACAATGATGATGAGCAGTATGCCTGGGAGTCTTCTGCTGGGGGCTCCTTCACTGTCCGTGCTGACCATGGTGAGCCCATTGACCGGGGAACGAAAGTGATTCTGTACCTCACAGAAGACCAGAGTACCTAGAGGAGAGGTGAGTTAAAGAAGTAGTCAAGAAGCACTCTCAGTTCATTGGCTACCCCTTCACCCTTCATCTGAGGATGAACAGGAGCAGGAAATCAGTGATGATGACACTGAGGAAGAGAAAGGTGAGAAAGATGAAGAAAGGAGGATGAGGAGCAGCCCAAGATTGCAGATGTGGGCTCAATGATGAGGATGCCAGTGGGAAGGACAAGAGAAGAAAGCTAAGAACATTAAGGAGAAGTACATTGACCGGGAAGAACTAAACAAGACCAAGCCCATTTGGACCACAAACCTTGGTGACAACACCCAGGAGGAGTATGGAGAATTCTACAAGCATCTGACTAATGACTGGGAAGTCCATTTGGCAGTCAAGCACTTTTCTGTGGAAGGGCAGTTGGAATTCAGGGCACTGTTGTTTATCCCTCATCGAGCTTCCTTTGACCTCTTTGAGAACAAGAAGATGAATAACATTCAGCTTTATGTCCGCCGCGTGTTCATCATGGACAGCTGTGACGAGCTAATCCCAGAGTATCTCAACTTCATCCGTGGGGTGGTGGACTCGGAGGGCCTGACCCTCAACATCTCCCAACAGATGCTCCAACAGAGCAAGATCTTTAAGGTCATCCGCAGAAACGTTGTCAAGAAGTGCCTGGAGCTCTTCTCTGAGGTGGCAGAAGACAAGGAGAACTATAAGAAGTTTTATGAGGCCTTCACCCAAAACCTGAAGCTTGGCATCCACGAGGATGCCACCAACTGGCGGCGCTTTTCTGAGTTTCTGCGCTATCACACCTCCCAGTCTGGAGATGAGATGACCTCCCTCTCAGAACAAGTTTCCCGAATGAAGGAGACTGGAAATCAATTACATCATTGGTGAGAGCAAAGAGCAGGTGGCCAATTCTGCTTTTGTGGAGCGTGTGCGGAAGCGAGGCTTTGAGTTGGTCGACATGACCGAGCCGATCGACGATCGATGGGTACTGCGTGCACCAGCTCAAGGCATTTGATGGGAAGAGTTTGATCTCCATGACCAAAGAGGGCTGGAGCTTCCAGAGGATGAAGAAGAGAAAAAGGAAATGGAGGAAAGCAAGACCAAGTTTGAGAACCTGTGCAAGCCCATGAAAGAAATTTTGGATAAGAAGGTTGAGAAGGTGACAATCTCCAATAGACTTGTGTCTTCACCCTGTTGCATTGTGACTAGTATGTACGGCTGGACGGCCAACATGGAGTGGATCATGAAAGCTCAGGCTCGTTGGGACAACTCCACAATGTGCTACATGATGGCCAAAAGCACCAGGAGGTCAATCTGGAAAACCCAATTGTGGAGATGCTGCGGCAGAAGGCTGAGGCTGACGGGAACGACAAAGCCATCAAGGACCTGGTGGTGCTGCTGTTAGAAACAGCACTGCTTGCCTCTGCCTTCTCCCTTGAGGACCCTCAGACCCACTCCAACCGCATCTACCGCATGATCAAGCTTGGCTTAGGCATTGATGAAGATGAGGTGACAGCAGAGGAACCCAGCACTGCTGTTCCTGATGAAATTTAACCCCCCCAAACTTGAGGGTGACAAAGATGCATCTTGCATGGAAGAAGTCAATTAGGCCATTCTACTCTCAAACCTTGTGCCCTCTGTATAGTGTCCCCATGACTTGAGTGACCCCTAGCCCACCTGGGCTCTGCAACTACCGTTAACTAATGGTTTATCCCCCGTCCTGTTCTCGTGTGTAAAGCAGAATCTAAGGCCCCCACGCCCTGTTGTCCCCTCCTTTATTTTGGAATGGGGTTAATGTTGTGTATCCGTGAGGTTTCTTTTTTGTGTATTTTGTTCTATTAAAGTATGAACAATTTTTTTAAAGTTTATTCTGTAATATGATTCATGAAACCTATTTCAGAGTTCATCAGTTTTTCATTGCTGTCAGATTGCAGAAAAATTCAACATGGCCCATAACATCCTTGGAATAAGTTATTTAAAAAGCTCATATAATGCATCATGACACAATTAACAAATACATTTACAAACATCAACGGTCAGGGGTAAGTGATGATGTGACCAACACAGGCGTTCAAAACACTCACCTCAAGGGGGCTTCGGTCATCTGCTGGGAAGGAATATTGTTCATCTGACAATGGAATGTGGAAGGAGAACTCCATATACATTCCTCAGACTCTTCCTGCCATGGAGTCCGGAAGAGCACTCACCTCTGTGTCTTGGAGAAAGTGAACCCTCCGTGTTCCTTAGAAGCATGGGTGCTGGGGCTTTATCTCGTGTACTAGGACAGACCAGTCCCTGGAAACGGTATTATGAATGGTAAAGCAGAGAATCAGAACAAGGGAAAACCCTTGATGTGATAGATTTCACAGGGACTCCAACCGAAAAGCAATTATTCAAATGGAGCCAGACTGGGTGTTTTGTTCTGTTATACACAGGACAACTTTTAATAGTAGCTAACAACAAAAACAAGTTCATTCATAAAATCCACCTGTCTTAGGGATGATTGCATTCCCATTAAGAAATAGTAAAAGTAGAAGAAACAGTCGGTGGAAATTGTGACGGTCAACAGAAACAACTAAACAAGTATTTGTTGCCAATAAAACCTTTCTCTTGACATCAGTTGAGCTTCTTCTTTCTTCTAGATGCATTCACAGCAAGATAAAACCATAGAACAATTTTTCATTCCCTAAACATTAGGACAAACCATTCGGAAGCTAGTCAATTTTTAGTCTTTACAATTTACTAAACTTCCTGGAAAGGATATATCTTTGTATCTTTCAAGCTTGAATGTTAGACATTTTGAATGGGGAAAAATTCAATATGTTGAAGCAATTTAATAAAAACATACCAAACTGCTGTTTTCCTATATACAGAATGTTTAGGTTCTCCTAAAGAATAACCGTGAGAAAAAGAGAAAAAAAAGTTTTAAACATAACAGGAGCGACATATCTAAATATCTCTATCTTCCAAACATAATATTTTAACTAGAGCTATCACAGTTCAAGAAGGAGCCCTGGTATCATACAGAATTACACATTGAATTGCTAACTTTGTGGTTAGCAATGATCCTATGGGACCATTATAAACTGAAACAGATTTGGTGATAATGTGTTTTGTTTCTGATTACCACAGTTCAGCATCCTGTGATGAATGATGTTATTTCAACGTTAGCCTTTCTTACAACACTGCATTAGCGAAGGCATATGTTGCTGGCTCCTAGAGGATCCGTATCCCCTAGCCTGCTAATCACCATGGTCATTGTGCAGATAAGAAAATCAAACACAAGCATCATCAATGGCTTGTCTGTGGGAATGTAGGGAGCTAGTGACAGTGGCTATTGAAGGAAATATTTGGGGACATAAATGTTGTGTAGAGAAGTAGCTTTATTAACCATAGGGTGCCCTCTGAAGCAAACATGAATTGTTCGGTTAAGAGCTGATCCCATCAAGGCAGGGGTCTGAGAGGCACTGAGCTAATTTTCAACAGGGAGAGACTCATAGTCACCAGATCTAACGGGGACACATGAAGTGGGGCCTCTGAGCAGTAAACCAGCATTTTCTGAAAGAGTTTTTTGCTTTTCTACGTTTGAAGTTATAAAACAAAACAAACAAAAATGTATATAGGTAGTTATAAAAAAAAGAAAACAAATGTCCACAAAGATTTTATTGATAAAATTCAAAATATAATCATTAAAGTTGAAGTTTTCTTCTAGCATGTATCTTCAAATGAGAAGAATTAAATTCTTATTTGGTGGAATATAATTTTATCCAATTGGACTTCAAAAGGACAAACCATTCTTGCCCATGAGCATTATTATAACAGGCATCAAGTAGGATTTGGCCTGTGGGTTGTAATTGGCATAGCCCTGCATTTGAACGCAGCACCATGTCTTCCCACCTAGCCACAAGTAAACCTGCACTGTGTTTTTAGTGATGTGTGTGTGTGTGCAAGATGCTATAGGGAGAAATCCATTTACTTTACAATGCATAGCAAATGCACCATTGTATTTCCAGTAAGAGCAGCTGTAGTGGAGCATAGTAAAAATGATGCTGATGTTTATGGGCCCACGAGCAGCCATCTAGCTCAGAAGCAGCAAAGCCCACATGGAAAAAGCTCAGCAACCTGTGTGATCATGAGGTGGCGATGGGATTAGGTTTCAGACATCTAAGACCCAGAATAAAACCATACCCAAAGTGAATTGGTGGGTGGTGGGGCATGGGATGGAGACCCAATGCCCATCTTAGACAATTGGACGTTGGACATCGCCTCACAGAGGGGTCACAAGGAAGAAATGAGTCAGTCAGGGTGCAGTATAGCACTGATGAAACACACAGCTTTTCTCTAGCTCTTTGGTGCTTCCTTCTCCCCACTATCATGACCTCAATTTTACCTTATGAATCGGATGAGAAAAGAGCATGAACATCGCTACAGATAAGAGCCCACAACACAGGGAATCCAGGATAGATAAACCCCTCAGGGCCAACAATGAGAGTAGAGATACCAGGAGGATTAGGGGAGGGGAGGGGGAGAAAGGGAGACTCAATCACAAAGATCAGCTAGAACCCTCTCCCAGGGCAACGAATAATGGAAAAGTGGATGAGGGGTGACAGAGAATGATATAAGATATGGAAATAATAATCAAAACTTATCAAGGGTTCCTGAGGGAGGGTGGGTGGGGGAGGGAGGGGGGAAGAAATGGGGAGCTAATATCAGGGGCTCAAGTGGGAAGAGAATGCTTTGAAATGATGATGGCGGTATATGTGCAAATGTGCTTGACACACTGGATGAATGTATGGATTTTGATAAGAGATGTAAGAGCCCCTAATAAAAGTAGTTTTTAACGATGCTTATGGGAACAATAGAAAGACTTTGAGAAGCCTAAGAAAGTGTGTGATAAGTAGCCCTGGGGACGTCAGACCTGGGGACCAGATTTCCCATGTGTGAATAACCAGTTGCCATCAAGTGAATTTCATCTCTGGCAACCCCATATGTGTTACAGTAGAACTGTAATACATACCTTTTCGATGGCTGATTTTTCAGAAGAAAATCACCTGAGAGCATAGTGGTTAGTATTCAGTAGCTTTCTGAAAAAGTTCGTGGCTCAATACGACCAGCTATTCTGAGAGAGAGAAAGATGTGACAATTCGCTTCTGTACAGATTGCAGTCTTGGAAATGGCACAGGAAACTTCATAACACACGTAGGCGTCCACAGAGAACAATGGTTCATATTCTCATAGTTTAGGGTCTTGGAGTGTTGATTCCCTCTATGAGCCTCAACCTAGTTTCTGGTGTCTGCTAATGATCTTGGTCTATTCTTGGCAATTCTGGGTTTTCCTTGATGTTCTTTGGCGTCTGTCACTCTTTAGTGTATGTCTTTCCTTGGGTTTGTCTTTGTATCTATTCTCTTCTTTTTATCGATAAGTTTAGGATCCACCCTATATTGATAGGGTTAAATCGCTATATCTATTTATAATCATATTTACAATTATAGGGGTTAGAATTTGAATGCTAAACATAGGGACATGCAGTCAAACAAAGGTATGAGATTTTACTATACCTTTAAGCTAATAAGGCAGCCTACAACAATTTTATGGAAACAGAAAACACCCATCACTCAGGGAAAAGAAGAAAGTACTTATCACTCAAAGCACAGCAAGCTGCATGAGCTCTGGGCTTGCCCTGGTGGACATGTACACAGGGTTTTCATCAGAGATGCACAAGCCCATGATTCAAAACCCTAACATTTTTCTAGTGAACTGCAGGCAAGCTGCAGAGGAAGCTGTGTGTCAGAGGAAGCTGTGTGTCAGAGGAAGACTGGACAATGCACCAAACTGTCTTCTACTCCAGAGGCATCATATCCTACAGGGCGGTTTTCTCTACAAATATTCTTGAAAAGATACAAATATTCTTGGAAAGTCTGGAATCATAGCTCTGGTTGGAAGATGTACAGAAATATATAACAGAAAATATGTACAGGAAAAATGTACAGAACATTCATAGGCATTTCCCCCCAAAAGCTCCAACTTGTTTAAATCCATCCATGCCTCACTCATCTTTTTGTTTCTAGTTAATCCATTATATCTGTATCAATGTCCTTCTTCCCTCACACTAGATTTTGTTAGTCAGACAGTGAAGAGCCACTGCTCCTTATGAGTATCGAATTGAATGCTCCTTATAAGATGACTCCTTATGCAGATGCAGCTCAAAGTCTAAAGAGAAATGCTGCTGGAGTCACTGGACCCATTCATTCCAACTGAGGAGACTTGAACAAAAGTTAAAACTGTTTCAATTCAGTAACTCCAGATGCACAGTGATCCTAAAACTAGCAACAGAAAAGAACAGCTGTCACAGAGTGTGAAGGCCGCACTCTTCACAGATGCAGACTGCCGCGTTCTCAGAGTGACTGTTACCTTTGAACCCCCAACTTGCTAGTCAGCGGTCAAGCACTTAAGCTCTGTGTCATCAGGATTCCTTCCCTGAGCCAAGTCACTCCAATATTAATGACAAAGCTTAGACTATCATGGAAGGCTGAAAAAATGAATTCATTGCTCCCTGGGATAAAATCAGAGTCCAGCCACAGAAGAAGAGGGAAATTAATATTGGTGGCAAATAACAGTCTTACAAAAGAAGGAAACAGGAAAAGGTACCAAGGATGGAAGATGCATCTTGAGAGCAATTATTTTGCTGGTACAGAACTAGCGTTCCCAAAAGTATGAATTGACTATCCCTATCAATATAAATTCAGAATAAAATACATTATGGAAATTAATTTATTTAAAGCAACTACTAGAATGTTTAAAAATTACATCTGTGACTCTAATCTGTGGCTGACTTTTCTTTCTTCCTTTCTCTTTTTACAATGTCAACTTATACCTTCTACTGTTCCTAGACTTTTGTGGTGTACATCAATTTATTTTGTAACCAAAATAATTAAATTCTCAAATTATAAATAAATATAATAGAGGGGCATGTGAAGGACCACGTAACTAACTACAAGTTTTTCAAATTAACAAAACTGAAAAGATGTAATATGTTGGCCAAATAGATAAATTGACAGAGACATTTCATAACAGAAGTTAGGGTGGAGTCAGTCAGAGGACTGAAAGTTATGCCACAGGGTTGCTCCCACGGCAGACGTTTTACTTGTTTAAAAAACATTTCTACACAGATCTTTATTTTTCAACAACACAGTGAAATTGCTAAGGCATCTTTCCCTCTCTTTACCTGGATCATTTAGATAAAGAAGAGAGACAGAAAACTGCTGCCCTCAGAAGTGGAAGAGGGCTCCCACCCAGTCTCGGCTTTGAACCCGTGCCCAGGGTTCCTCCCCTTCCCCTTCCCCATACTTCAGTGGCTTTGCTTGCTGCCCTCCAGCCCTTAGATGGACATGTAGAAGGTTTTCTTCCTTGGCTGGAAAAAATCCTTCATTCTTTCTCATATGGACCCATTTCTCAGATATTCTGCTCAGGATACAGATTACGTAAGTAAGATAAAGCAATGCCACCCTGGCGCATAAATTTCCTAATTTTAAAATAAGCAGTACCTCATGTTCTGTTCTAATGATTATCTATTTTCTGTGTCAAAGTTGCAAATGGCACAATTAAGTGTCCTCCAATTCCTAGTCCTCATCTTCACCTGCTCTTGTAAAGTAGAAAAAAAATAGGCATATATTTTTCTTGTGTTCTCTGTCTTCAGGCAATATCTACTTGACATTTGCAATGATATTTCTTATTCCACTTCCTCTTCTGAATCTGGCTTAAATTTCATGCAGATAAGTTTAAGTGTATTCTTGGAACCATTTTTAAAATTTTCTTCGGCAAAATTTTACTTGCGTGGTTTATTAGTGATATCGTTCGATAATTTATACACTCAGTTGAGCTACCCTTCTTTTCAATGGGCACAAATATCAATCAACACCAGTCTCCACCAAAAAATGCGATTTGTTGTATTTTCAACTGATTAGTTGTGATTCATATTTATACCCATTTCAAAAAAGGGTGATCCAACAGAATGATGAAATTATTTAATTATATTATTAATAGCACCTGCTAGTAAAGTTTTCCTGAAGAAAATGTGTTGCAGCAGTATCACACTTAACTGCCAGAACGTTGGACAATGACTATGGAAGAATGGAGAAGAATTGGTGCATTTGGATTCCAGTGCTGGCATGATATTGAAAGCACTGTGACCTGACAGCTGGACAAACAAGTCTGTCTTGAAGGCAGTACAGCCAGAATGTTCCTTAGCAGGGAGGAGGAAAACACTTTGTCGTGCATACTTTGGACTTGTTATCAGCAGAGATAAGCCCTTGAAAGGAACATCATAAAATAGAGGGTCATCACAAAAGCACAAAAGAGGAAGGCCGTCAGTGAGATGGACTGACACAATGGCTACAAGAAAAGGCTCCAACAAAATAATTGTGAGGATGACTGAAGAGCGGGCGATTTTATTGTGCTGTAGTTAGGGTGTCTGTGATTTGGAACCCACTCAATGTCACCTAACAACCATCCAAATTGCTTGGCTTCAACTAGTGAATGCTTCCTGGGCTGCATCAGTGTGTTGAAACATTTCAATTGGGATTCTGTTAATTCCTGGGGCCTTATTTTTTGTTAATGTGTTCAGTGCAAGTTGGATTTCTTACTGATAATATCAGTTCTTAATTGCATGCTGTCTCCCGGAATAGTTGAGTGGCAATTAATTCTTTCTAGCATGGTAATTATTCCTTCAACTTTCTCCCCATAGGATCTGTCAATACTTCAACTTCACTTCTTTCTCCTGGAGCAATCCCAAGTTTGTTTTGATTTTTCTAACCCCATGTCTTTGCACATTTCATTAAAATACTTTACTTTGACTTCTTGAGCCACACTTTGAAATTCCCTGTTTATATCTCTGTCCCTTCATCAGTTCTTCCATTCACTGTAGCTGCTCTACATTGAAGAATATTTTTCAGAATATCTTCAGACAACCATTTTGGTAAGCACCTTCCTATCTTTGTAATGACCTTTTCTTTTCTCAGCTATAATTTCCATCCCACAACTTGTCTGCTCTTTAATCATTAGGGTCCAATCCATCAAATCTGTTCTTCTGAGGGCTTCTAAATTCAGGTGAAGGGTACTGAAGGCTGGAATTTGGCTCTCGTGGACTTATTTTAACTCTCTCCAGTTTCAACCTGAACTTGCATAAGAGCAATCAGTGGTCAGCCCTGTAGTTTGCTGTGATGATATTGAGCATTTCCACCATCCCTTTCCACAGATGTAGTCATCTATTGCAGGTGTAGGCAACGTCCATATATCTAGTTGCATCACTGTTATTGAAAAATATACCAGTAATGAATAAATCCTTGGGCTGGCAACATCCTAACTTGGAATCTCGAGCATTGTTTCTATCACAGAAGTCATACTTTCCAAGTACTTATCTGTCTTTGTTTTCAACATTCACATTCAGATCAATAATAATTATCAATTTATCTTGATTGCACATTTGATCAATTTAAGCCTGCAGAAAGTGGTAGAAACAATCGATTTATCCATCTTTAACTTTAGTGATAGGAGTGAAAATTTGAATAATTGTATCCACTGACCTTCCTTGGATATTATTCTAACACAGACAGTATTGTACTTCAAGATAGATCTTGAAATGTTCTTTTTTTGCTTTGTTATGATATATTTTAATGGTTTTATTGAGATATAATTCATGTATCATATACTTCCATTGTCCAAGCATATCAAAATCTTTTAAAAATACATCACAACCATCAGTTCTAGAACATAGATGTGTTTCACCTTTTGTAATGAAGTCATAGTTCTAAGATATTATTTTTATTTTTCACTCTATTTGCTCTTTTCATTTTAGTGTCTGAAGTTTCTCGAGATATTTTCTTTCTTTTTTCTGTTTTTTTGTTTTAAATCATTTTATTGGGGGCTCGTACAATTCTTATCACAATCCATACATACTTCCATTGTTTTAAGAATATTTGTACATTTGTTGCCATAATCATTCTCAAAACATTTGCCTTCTACTTGAGCCCTTAATTTGAGCAAATGTGGTGAAGAAAGCTAATGGTGCCCAGCTATCAAAAGATATAGCATCTGGGGTCTTAAAGGCTTGCAGATAAAAAGTGGCCATCTAGCTGAGAAGCATCAAAGCCCACATGGATGAAGCACACCAGCCTGTGTGACCATGAGGTGTAGAAGGGACCAGGTATTAGACATCAAAAACAAAAAATCATATCAGTGGGTACCCACCTTCCTGATATGATCACTGAAGACAAACGTGTGCATAAGCAAATGTGGTGAAGAAAGCTGATGGTGCTCGGCTATCAAAAGATATAGCATCTGGGGTTTTAAATGCTTGAAGATAAACAAGTGGCCATCTAGCTGAGAAACATCAAAGCCCAAATGGAAGAAGGACACCAACCTGTGTCACCACGAGCTGTCGAAAGGATCAGGTATTAAGCATCAAAGAACAAAAAAATCATATCATTGTAAATGAGGGTGAGTGCAGAGTGTAGACTCAAGGCCCATAAGCAGGTGACTGGACACCCCCTTAACTGAAGGGTTGTGGGAGGAGATGAGCCAGTCAGGGTACAGGGTAGCAGCGATGAAACATATAACTTTCCCCTATTTATTAAATGCTTCCTATCCCCCCCCCCCACTATCATGATCCCAATTCTACCATACAAATCTGGCTAGACTAGAGGATGTACACTGGTACAGATAGCAGTTGGAAACACTGGGAATCCAGGACAGATGAACCCTCAGGACCAGTGGTGAGAGTGGTCATCTGACCCCTTAGGATCAGTGGTGAGAGCAATGCCTGGAGAGTGGAGGGAATGTGGAGTGGAAAGGGGAAACCGATTACAAGAATCTATGTATAAGCTTCCCCTTGGGGGATAGACAACAGAGAAGGGGCAAAGGTGAGATGCCGGACAGTGTAAGATGTAACAAAATGATAATAATTTATGAATTATGAAGGGTTCATGAGGAAGTGAAAAAGGAGGGGGAAAATGAGGAAATGTTCTGTTTTAAAATGAATGCAACTGCCTCCCTCTTCAACTCATAGCATACAGATCAAGTGATTTTCCAATTCAAAATTGCCATCATGGGTCCATTTGAACTCGCTAAATCTGACAACTTTCAATTTTCCTAGATTCATGCTTTATACGTTCAAATTTTTGATCAAATGTTTGCAGCTATTTAATCCCATTTTTATTTGTTCTGCATCAGAAAATTAAGATCTGGAGGCCTTTACCCCACGCATGTCATATAAGCACTTTACTTTGAGAAAGGACCCCTTCCCCAATCGTATTTGGAATGCTATCTCACCTGAGAGGCTCGTCACCATCTGCCATTATCTCAGATAGTGCTCCATCGCTATGTATACGATTCTTACTGGCTGATTTTGGCAAAGAATATTGCCAAATCCTCCTTTCTACTCTCTATTAGTCTTGAAACTCTACTGAATTCTTCCCATCGTGAGTGATGCTATCTGAAATACTGATTTTATAGCTTAGAGCATCACAGTAATGTACACATCACCATAGTAGAACAAGCTGATAGTTCCAGTATCTAAACACCATATAAGCCAAGACAGTACAGCAAGCTGACAGATAATGGCTTGACGTTTCCATATTTTATAAATCCACAATTGAATTGTCAACATCCTTACCCACCCAGCTCAAAAATGACTGGTTTCTAGATTTTCATTGCAAACTATATTTCGTATTTCCTCTTTCCACACGAATGTGCCATCAAATCAGCCTGTACACACAGAAGCACTACTTTCTTCATCTCCTCTTTTTATTCATTATTTACTGAGTACTGATCCAACTAGTGCTAGGTGCTAGATGTTGGAGAATAAAAGATAAATGAGTATCAAATCCTGAGGTAATTTTTTAAAAGGGCTGAATACAGATGCCCCAAATACCTGCTTGCCGTTTAAATGAATATTGGAGCACCCTCTGAGATTCGTGTATTCCTTTATCCCCACTCCTCACTTCCACATCCAAATTTAAGGAGAACTAAGTTCAACTTTTTCTTGAATCTGTTATGTATTACAATGACTTTTTTGACGTGAATGATGTCAACATAAGCCAAACTCACTTTAGTATATTGACTTTCGAAAGGATTCATCGCTCACAGAGCTGGAGCTGTTGAGGGATGTTGTCAGCTGCCATCAAGTGGGCCCCTGACTCCTGAACTATCCTGCTGGTACAGCGTGAACCACGGAAGCCAAAAATACAGGAACTAAGAGTCTTTCTCCCTTCATTTTCCAGCTCTCCGTATTGTTAATTGCTTTCTTCCTGCAGGAAGCTTCTCTCCCCTGACAGGAATGTGTTCCAGCAACCCTGTTCCACCTCCTAAGTGAAAGCAACATTTCTCTATCCAGATTGATGTGCTAACTGTTATACCAGTTATTGAGGCCACACAGGAACCCCTTGATTACTATTTCTACGGGAAAGATCTTGGAGGCACCTGGACAGAAAGCACACAGGGAAATGAAGATCTGAACGGAAGGGGTGCTGAGGTATATAACCGGAAGAGGGAAGAGATGAGTGTCTGAGAACACAATTCATTAGAATCACAAATGTAATCATAAAGTGACAACTATTATGCTACATAAATGCTGAGTTAAAGGAAACAGGATACCTTTGTCCATCATGACTCACATATGTCTACTAGAAATCGATAGAAAATCGATTGAACACCTGTTCCAGGGATAAAAGGTACTAAGTATGATTGCGTGTCTGTTTTCATGCTTGTTAAAAATCACTCTATCCCAAGAGTGGTATGCTTTTCCTTTAGTCTCTTTCCACTATATCCGGCACGTAAATATGCCTGTCTCAGATATTTTGTAAATAAGAGATCCTGCTCTTTTTTAGTTATTGCCCTAGACTTCCAGAGTTGAGAAATGACAAATGCTTCCAGGATTTTTCCCTTGTTAAAATCTCAAAATTCTGTGTCAAAGAAACCTAGTTGGGATCCACACCTGCAGACCACCGGTTCTTTTCTATGAAGGTCAAGAGGACGTAGTCGGTGGTAGATGAAGAACGTAATGTAAGGGGGGAAATGGGTGAGTGACAGACTGTTTTATGGTCACCCACCAGCTTAGAGCAATCACAACTTCTCTCTCCATCATTAAGCTCTCTGTTTTCCTCTCCTATGTAGATCCACTGCCGCTATGTCTGAAATGAGCATAGACATGCTCATGATTTCCCTGGACCACATCCTAATATGAATTATTAACTCGTTAGGCAACAAGTTGCTGTACCTTTCTCTCCCCATCATTGCATAATATATGCAGCCAAGAAAGCAAACTAGGAGCATGCCTGGAACCATTACTTCATAATACCTAACTGTATTTGCTCCACTTTGCACATTAAAAATACGTAATCTTGAGAATAGGGGACCTAGGTGATGAAAGGGATTAATACACTCTGCTAAGTGAAAGACTGGGAATTCCAATCCATCCACAGATGCCTAAGAAGAAAGGTCTGCTGATCTAAGTAAAAAAAAAAAACGTGGGAGGGGGGGACACTTAAAACCTAGTGGCCACTGACTGGAAATGAGAATAAAGAGAAAGAAGACACGTAAGATTAAGAGTGAAGGGTGAGTGTTCTTTTTCACCTCCATTTCTAGACTTCCTGTCATCTTCCACCCCATATCAGACTTTGGCCTACATAACCTGTAATGACAGCATTTCTATCCTCTAATTATAAGTCTCTTGTCTCATATTCTCTACCCATTCAAAATCAGACAGACCTAGACCAGAGACTATTGAACTCTGTGTGCTATAGTTGGAAGATTTGGAAGGAAGCCCAGTATTCATGGAATTGGCAGTATTACCACAGTTCTGGAATGTTTTCTTTTCCAGAATCGCCTTAATCTTTAGAACCACCTTAAATCTAACCCAATGTGTTGTTCCACAAAAGCTATGTTTACTATTGAATGCTCTGGGTGAAAAATACCAAGATAGGACTATGGTGCACAAATGCAGTTGTTATTCACAAGAGAAAAAAGTCAACATTGTTCCAGCACAAATTAAGCCATCTTGGCGCCAGGGCTTTATGAACTGGGGTGTTCTAGGTGGCTGCCACAAGTCCTTGGCCAGCATCTTCCAGTTAGTCAGTCAGTGCCAAGGACAGAGGGCATAAAAGTCAGAAACAGGAAAATGGAAAAAGTTGTTTGTCCCCCCCCACCCCCAACCCCTCAAAAAAGAATTGAAATCCAAGGATGAAACAAGAAATACAGGTCACAGCTGGGAGAGATGAAGCTGAAGGTGGAGAAAGCATGGAGCTGAATCACAGGCCAAGGAACAAATGCCAGGGCACAAGGCAGGAAACATGAGTCAGCCGCCTTTTAGGGTTCCAAGCAAGGACAACTCTTCCGCAAAAGAGCTGCCCTCTCAAGCCTCCAGGCCTGTGTCTGCTGGTGCCCTCATCTCTTCAGGGAGAAGGCACCAGGCACTTCTTGAGGACCTGGTACTGGACACTTGAGGGTGATGTGGTTACAGAGCCCCAGGGAAAGTAGCTTCAAAAGAATACAGATCCCATTCCAAAGACATGAGAAAGGTTCTTTTAAAGCAATGGTGTGACGGTTATGCTGCTAAGCAAAGGGTGGATGAGCCAAAGCCACTCAGGAGCTCTGTGGAAGAAAGACTTGCCAATTGGCCTCCATAACATTAGAGTCCAGAAGACACTGTCGGGCAGTTCAACTTTGGTCCATGAGGTTGTTATGCATCCGAAACTGCTTGATGTCACACAACAACAAAAGCAAGTCACGCAACGCAGACGTTTTAAAGGCCAACAGGCCCAGATTACAAAAAGTAGACTTGTAGGCTGAGTAGTCTGGTAATGAGGTTAGACACTAAAATGCCTTTGGAAGATAGAATGGCAAAATGTAAGCAGAAGTTATGCATGAAAGAAAAAAATCACTACTGTACCCTGAACTCTGATATCAGACACTCTGTCTGGTTTCACCATTGCTCTCCCTCCCGCCCTGCCCGCCATCAAGTCCTCGGTCACTCAGAGACCCAGTGGGGCAGGAGAGAAGAGTTGCCATGGTGAGCTGTTTCCGTGAGTATATCTCAGAATCACATCGTAGGATATCTCAGAATCACATCGCAGGATATCTCAGAATCACATCGTAGGATATCCCAGAATCATATCACAGGATATCTCAGAATCATATCGTAGGATATCCTAGAATCATATCACAGGACATCTCAGAATCATATTGCAAGATATCTCAGAATCGTATCACAGGATATCTTAAAATCATATCACAGGCTATCTCAGAATCATGTCATAGAATATCCCAGAATCACATCGCAGGATATCCCAGAGTCATATCACCTGGCAGACTCCACAGTCTTCTAAAATGGTGAGATAACAGACAACCGAAACAGTAAAGAAAGGAGCGACTTTGGCAAAGTTTCACAAACTCTGCTCAAGTCCCTCAGATTCACGTGTGTGTGTGTGTGTGTGTGTGTGTGTGTGTCCAAAGAAACTAGAAAACCTAAGGAAATGGTAGTCAATGAATTGTTTTACTTCAAACTAATTGTCGTTTTAATCTCTAGGAATCAAGTGGATTTGCATCCTTCTCTGGATTAATTTGACCCTGCACAATTTGTTCTCCAAGAATCTATTGAAGTCACTCCAGAAGATACTGTTAATTGGAACTTCAGTTGGGAGATTCTGTTTTTGTTTACAGGTTTGTCTCCAAAAGGCTATACAATTCGTTTGACTGGTTCTGTTCACTGAATGAGAGAGTTTGAAGTGAAGTAGCTCTTCAAAGGTATCTGCAAATGGCCAAATTCTTCCCAAGAAATTGTTCCTTGCATGATACACGAAATGGCTTCAGAAAAACATAGCACCTTGCTTTCAGGATTCTGAAGGGATGTCAGGATGTTTCAGTGCTTTGTGAGAATTGTCTTCAAATTCTGTTGGGGTAAAAGAGCAAAGAAGCCCAGGTTTTAAAAACTGCTCCGTCATAGACATCCATGTAACTTTCTTTGTGTATCTAATTCAATAAGTATATCTGCACGGACTCAAGAAGAAGAAACTAGGGATAAATCTATTTTTTTCTAACCTTTATCACAAATGAGTGGTGTGCTGTTCCACGGGAGGACAGTGGCACTTCGGTGGTCCCCTTCTCACTTTTCATTTGGGAGATCTGGGATTCCTTCCTGGCCAGTGCATTCATGCCTAGCCACCAACCACCTGTGAATGGACGTTTATGGGTTTCCACGATGCTGAAGAGATTTCACCAGAACGCCCAGGCTAGCACGGATGAGGATTGATAGTCTGGTTACGGAATGACAAAATTCAGCCATTGAAAATCCTTTGTATCATAGGCACCTGATCTCTACCCAATCGTGGGGATAGTCCAGGATCCGGGGGCATTTAATTCAGTTGTGCGTGATAAGGATCTGGCTCTATGACAAATAATGATGCATTTGCCAATCAGGCGTGTTATCACTTCTCTTCCTCTGCAGTGAGTCAAGAGGTGAACATGCTCTGAACACCATTTAGCTCCATGTGCAAACAAGTGGGTGTAAACCAACATACTGCAGTTTAAAGGATATATGTAGTCTCTTTATCCAATTGAGTAGCTTAGTCATCGATATCATTTATTCTCTTAAAAATGCTTTTTGCACCTGTATTTGCATTAAATCAAGCTCGTGAGAAAAAAAATAAGAAATGTAATTCAAAACTGCCATCGTTTGTCATTTATCTTAATATCACATCACGAAGACCCATCTAGGTTTTACACTGGGATAACTAGTCCATCCCAAAATAATACCCCTAACCCTGGAAGATACAGGAAGGCCCTTCCACCCCATCCTATCTCACGGCTGTGTGGGAGGAACACTGGTGTCACAGGAATTAAGCACCTGGATGCTAAACAGAAGGACAGTGATTTAACTCACCGGATTTTCTACAAGAAAAGATGTGCCAGCCTGCTTCTGCAAAGATTTAGACCTCTGGAAGCTGGTGGGGGCATGTCTACTCTGCTCTGGTCTATGGGGTGCTGAGGTAAAATACAGAGCAATCAGAAATACAGAGGTTGCTATTGGTTTTGGTTTTCCGTTTGTTTCTAAGGTTGTGTGTCTACTGCATCCTATAAGCACCTTATGTAACTGATTCACTCCCTCTGGTAGCTTTAATTTTTTTGTCTACCACATCCCTCCATAAAACGGTGACTCTACACTAAAATGATAGGGCTGAATGTAATGTCTGTGGTACGTAATTAGCCTAAACACAAATCCTGAACATTGCATGTTATTGTGCAAATGAAAAGTATGTCGTTGACGTACATACACTGTCAATAAATCAAACACATGAAATCTTGGATTCCTTCTACATTTTCCACTTGACCTTTGTTTCATTTAGAAATTCCTATATTCTGAATTCAGCTTGCTGAGATCTTCTGTCTGAATACGGTTTCCTCCATAAACTATTATAGAAATGTTAAAACATCACAGCCTGAACTTTGTATATACGTGTTAAAAAGACCAAGTAGTTTTCCCTAATTAATAAAAAAAATGAGTGAGACTTGGTGTTTGCTTGCTTCTTTTTCTGTTTTATTTATTTATTATTATTACTGCTTTATTACACATAGACTTTAAGAAAGAAAAGCCTTCAATACTTAGGTCAAGAACTTCAAACAAACTGAGTAATACATCACAACATAGTTTGAAACTTGGAAGTAACTGAAGGAGTAACCAGTTTCCCAAATATGAGTAACTGCCAAACAAGCTTGAATCAGAGTTTACTCTATACAAGTTCTAAAGCTGAGAGTAAAATAAAACCAGAATATCCAAATATTTTGAAAACACAACCTAGACATTTCATCTGGTGTAAGTCCTTGATTTATAGACTATTATAAACAATTGGACAAAGCAATAGACTACTGGATCTTCTTCAAAAGAGTGATGCAAATAGCAGGAAGAAACTAATAAGCAACAGCTGCTAGCATGAGCATTCTGTGTAACCGGCTGTGAGTACAGCATGTGCTGTTTTGTTTATGCATGGACCCCTGTGCAGGCAGGATTTGTATCTGTAATAAAAAAAAACAATAAAAAGGAATCACCAACAGAAAAGAAGCTTGATTTATTTTAATCATTATAGTCTTAACAGAAGTTAGGCAAGTGCTCAGGGTTTTACATATATGCTTTTTTTAATATATGTGATAATGTTTGTGAAAAAAATTCCTTTCAATTCTATTATTCCATGAACTTTTAAAGGCTAGCTTTATATATGGAGATTCATACATATAATATATATGTATATTCATGTGTATAATATAGATATTAGCCTTTAGCACCATACACAATTTCTTCTTTAGTTTTAAGGAATTCATAGTTCAACTAATTTTTAAAAAGATAAAAACATATTCAAAAATTGGTTTGACATTGATATACTGAATAGTCTTACTAACGTATTTAATATAAAATCCACTGCCTTCCCAAATCACTCTTGACCCAACGGATATAGTAATTAAGCACTCAACTGTTAATTGAAAGGTTGGTGCTTTGAACCTACCAGCTTCTGTTGTTGGTAAGAAAAGGTAAAGCTATCCGGTCCTGTAAAGATTTTTAGCCTTGGGAACCCCAAGGAGCAGTTCTGCTTTGCCCTATAGGATCATTATGAATCTGAATTGACTCAATGACAATGGGTATAATGGATATTATACACATTCGATGACTCATGTTTTTCATTCAACAAACAAACATGTACCACTCTATAGGCCTACTGAGGTAGATAAGAAGCAGGGGAAGAAACATATTGCTCTGAGAAATTCAAAGTCAGTCATATAGAATAGATATGTAGATATAGTCTGATATAATGCAATAAATATCAAGTACATACCTTATTTATTTTTTCTACATATAAATTATTGTCAGGCCTTCTATGGTTGTTAGGAAAAAGTTCTTTCCCCATTTTCTACAGATATTTTTATAAATATACTATACTATTTTTTACAGTAACATGGTAGAAAAGAATTTCAGTATAATATACAAAAACTCCTTATGAGGAGGAAGGATTGATTGGCCAAAAATGCAAAAACTCTTGTTATTTGGGAAAATAGAGGTGTGGGTGTTGAAAACAAAGTTTCTGTTCTTTGTGTACCAAATAGAAGACCAAAAGTTTGTATAGCAACAGCAATGCTGACTAATTCTGCCTGAGAAGCTGGAAAGATTTTCAAAGAGGAAGTGGTATTTGACTTAGGTTTGAAGAAATTGTCAAGAGCAGGCTACTTTGGTAACAGGCAAGATCATTTGCAGAAGAACCACTAAAAATGTGTACAATAATCACTCATGTCCTATCTGAAGATCTCTTTATGTGGAATTCTAGTACAGATGGATTTATTCTATGGATTATATTGTCAGTAGTATGCTAGTTTCAATCCTTATGAATTTAAGATTCTTCTTGCTGCAGATAATTAAAGAAATCAAAAACTAGAAGTTGGGGGAAGGAAACAGCAATAAATCATAAAGTAGAGAAAATAGAGAGGCTTTTGCAATGAAACTGTAAAAAATCCTCACTGCCATCAAGTTGATTCCAACTCATAGTGACCCCGTAGGACAGGTGGAAACAACCTTATGGATTTCTGAAACTGTAACTCTGTGGGGGAGTACACAGCCTTGAATTTCTCCCGCTAAGCGGCTGGTGGTTTCCAACTGCTGACCTTGTAGTTAGTAGCCAATCCACGACCCCTAGGCCATCAGGTCTTGAGGGATGTTTTTGTTTGGTTGGTTGATTTTTAACCAACTTTTGCAATTGAGCATTCTTCTTTAAGAGTAGAAACATCCCTGAGAAGACGGGTGTTGTTAGTTTCTGCAGATTGGATTCTAACTCAAGAAGACCCAATATGTACAGAGCGAAAGTCCTCCCTCGACTTGTCAAGACTGTGACCTTTTGGAAGGAAGTTGGCCGATCTGTCAAGCTCCTCGATAGGGAATGACACAGCCAACTTTGGGGCTAGTAGCGCAATACTTAGACATTTGTACCACCAACTGACCCCCAAGTTTATGGATAATGAAATTTGAATCAGCACCACTCGGCTCTATGTTGGAAGAGAGCTTGAAAAATATAAACTGTTCCAAGCTTGTTTTCCAACCTATGAATCCAATGGAAATACATGATCCTGCGCTACCCAAATCTACCTCCAAAGTCAAGGATCTTAGGCCACATCCATGCCAGGACTTACCACAATATTTTATGAATAATGCACAATCCCTTATGAATATATAGAATTTCCTCCAAATAACTTATGGATATGCCTAATTTCTTTGTTCTCAACTCTTCTATAAAAACTCCCTTTTCACCTTTCTTGGAGAGGCAGTGAATAAATCTTCTTGTGTGCATATTTTATAATCTAAATGCCATCTCTGGATATTCTTCCAAAACATGGACAAGGACCTGTTGAGTACGAGGTGTAACAAAAGCTGTGGGTGTCAGGAGAAGTACGTCACCCAAACTATGGTGACCTGATTCAGTAGGTAGCCAAGGTAGGAAGTGCCCCACTCTCATGCTCCCATATCCCGAAAGTCGTTTTTCCAGTGCTTCCCAGTGGCCAAAGGCCCTGGAAGCAAGAGAACAAGGACAATGTTGACGCCACCCATACTGATCAGCCACTAGGTTAGAAGAGGAAGAAAAAAAGGCAAAGAATAGATTTGAAGGGGCAAACTGATCATATCTAGCACAAACTTCCATGAAGGTCAAGACTATGTGTCTCACAGGATATTGTTCCTGGAGTCTAACAAATACCAGATACCCACTGCCATCAGGACAATCTCTACTCTTGGCATTCCCATTAAGAATTTACTTGATAAAGGAAAAATTATGCAAATTATGCCTGGATATTCTGATTTATTTCATAAACATTTATTGAGCAACTACTATTACCACAACACTGCCTGCCACAAAGACACCAATCATTTGAGACAAGTTGAATTTGTGTAATCGAGATTTTTAATACACTAAAAGGGAAACAGATTGGTTGGCATTTCCCTCAAAAAAGAAAGAAGAGGGAAAAAATCCATCATCTGAGCAGAGAGGGAAAAGAGCTTTTATAAGGGAAAGGCAAGGAGGGGGCACTCAGTCCTCTGGGTGTACACTACCTGTGCTTTTTCACCTTGCCCAACTACCAACAGCATGACTCTCTCATAGACACTTTCCAACACAGACACTGATTCTTGCTTCACTGTTGGGTAGTTATGAAAGAGAATTTACTGTTTGTTTGTATTATCTTGCAGGTGTTACAAGAGATATGGTTATTTTCCTTCAGGGTCCTTGGAGTGAGGCCTGGTTACTAATTACTTCAAGGGAAATAATGGATTGGGTTAACATTATTCCAAAATGCGGTTGTCACACTATTAACTGGAGCCAACTGCATAGCACCTAAGAACAACAATGCATAAAAGTGGAGATATAGATAGCATATCTCCTCTCCTTACCCCCTGGCTGCCAGTAGGTTAATTCTGACTCATAGAAAATCTCTAAGACAGAACAGAACCATTCCCTACAATTCCCAAGGTTGTAAATCGTTAAGGAAACAGTGCTTCACCTTGTTCCTATGGATTGGCTAGTGGATTTGAACTGCCAACCATTCAATGTACAACCCAACACTTAACCCACTATCACTATGGTTCCCCAAAACCCTAGGGGTCTCATACTCTATTCGAGAAAATGAATACTTTAAAAATTAGGGAGGCAGAATAATAAGTGAAACTGATTCAAAGAGATCTGTACCAGAAATGCAGGGGATCTGAAAGAGTTAAAGATTATTTGCCAACCTGGCCAATAAATGTGGGGTTAACTGAAGGGCAGAGAGATAAATGGCTCAGTCAGCCTCGCCTTTCTAGTTCTTGGGTCTCTTGCTTTCTGATGGTAGGAACAGGGTGCAGCTGCTTTAGCCAGTTCCCTGATTCAGCTGGCAAGGTTCACCTCTTGCAAGACATGCCTGAGGAGAAGCCACATGGACCTACCCCGATGCAGCCCTGGGTGCTGGACAGCCTTGTGGTGAGCCCTGCCAGTGCTGAGATTCAGCTTTCCTCCTGCAGTCGGTGTCATAGTGTGTGTTTTGTGAGATGGAGGAGGGCTTTGTGGTTTGGTGTTGGACATATGGGCCAATGTTGGACTTGTGGGCTTGGAGAGCACTGGGTTGGGATGTTTTCTTGATGTGCACTTACCCTTTATATAAAACTCTCTCTTATACATATGATTTTCTGTGGATTTGTTTCTTTAATGTACCCAGAATAGCACATTATCAGAGATGGGTAATTCTTGGATCAGAATTGAGTTTTAATATTAGGACTAGAACTCAGGCTCAGCATTATAGGCTCTAGGGAGACCATAAAGATACGTCTCTGAAAAGTTCCTGGAGATTAAGTCAGTCATAGGGAACAGAAGAATCTCACTGTTGTGGCTCAACAATGCTGAGGGGGAAAAGTAGAATGGAATGATGTTCATTCTATGGACAATGAGGAGTTTCAAGGGAGAAAAGTTGTGACTTCTGAGATGACATAATGAATAAGTAGTAATCAAGAGCAAAACAGGCTTTTGCCTATTTTGCCTTCTATACAATGTACTGCCTTTCCAAGTGTAGGGTCTTAACCAAAAGACAAAAAACAAAATGGACCTAATTTAGGAGCTAGAAAGCATGATCAGAGTTGCAACCTCTAAGTTAAAACATGATCAGCTAGCATATCACATGTGGTTGCTGTTATTAGCTATCAAGTGGGCCTTTAGTCATGGCAACCCTGTGAACAACTGAACAAAATGGTACCTGGCCCTGCATGTTCTGTTTCTATTGCAGTTGAGACCATTGTAATGCACATGGGTTTACTGCGTGATTTCCAGAAGTGGATCCTAGACCTTTCTTTTTAGCACATCATAGTCTGGGAAATTCGCTGAATTTTTTGTAGCATCATAGCCACCAATAGATGGGGTAATGGTGACTGTACCTAAGATGCACTGGGGAGAAATCCAACCCAAGTCTCCTGCCTGGAAGGTGAGGATTCTACCACTGAGCCCCGAATGTAACATCACGCCCATAGCACCGAACTGTTCACATTATGAGAAACACCAGGCCTTTGAGGTTTGGGATTTGGGTGAGTCCACATGCAGAGGCAGGTGGCAATGGCAGAGAATAAGAAATGTCATTGCAAACATATAGAAATTTAGGACAGTCAGCATAGTCTGAATATTATAAAAGCATATCTTTTCTATGAATAGCAGGCCTTTTTTTATTCCATTGTCATCTGTCCTCCCTGAACTGCTGGAGAACAATGAGACCAATTCCCATGGCCCGAGTTCACTCATGTGTTTCTCATGAGTGGGCGGGTTTCATTTCCCTCATTCTAACGTAGTTGCCAGTAAGTGCCATCAGGTAGATTCTGACACATGGCAACTCTGTGTACGACAGGATGAAATACCTCTCAGTTCTACGCCATTGGCACAATTGTTCTTATGTTTGAGACCTTTGTTGGCAATGACTGTGTCAATCTATCTTGTTAAGGGCCTTTCTCTTTTTTTGTTTGCTACCCACCTTCTACCTTAACAAGCATGATGTCCTTCTCCAAGGACTGGCTTCTCCTCAGGTCCAAAAGTACGTGAGATAAACTCTCAACTTTCTGGCCTCTAAGGAGCATTCTTGCTGTACAGATTTTATTCTTTTGGCAGTTCATGGTACTTTCAATATCCACACCATAATTTAAATGTATCAATTTCCTTTAGTCTTCCTTATTTAGCATCCATGAATCAATGGAAAACATCATGGCTTTGTTCAGATGTACCTTAGTTCTCAAGGTAACATCCTTGATTTTCAACTCTTTGATAAGGTCTCATGTAGCAAATGCCATGTGTCATTTGATGTCTTGACTTCTGCTTACATGAGCCTTGATTATGGCTCGAAGCAAAACAAAATCCTTGACAATTCAAATCTTTTCACTGTTTATAATGCTGCTTATTGATTCAGTTGTGTCCTAATATATCAGTTTTTAAAGGGTATGGAGGATGACTGTCATGTGCTCAACACCAAATTGGAAAAGCTGAACCAAATGTATGTCAAGGAAATCATGACTAAGCCAAGTAATATAATAGAGGCACTCACACAATGTGTCATCTGTACAACAAAAAATACGCAATTTTGTGGCTCTCTAACATATGAAATGACCTCTCATTTCTTCTACTTGTCTTCTCCGTACACATGTAAACATACACACCAGTCACCTATCGATTCTGTGTATTGAGATTAGAAAGAAATTTATGTATTTTTTTTACATTTTTATATGCGTATACCACAGCATTCGTGAGCATGTCTTAGCTTTATGGCTTCCCAGGCCAAAGAAACTCTTGACTGATAAACTGGTCCCTGAGACTGACAGAGGAAAGAAAGGGAGCCACAAGGAAGACTTCGGCTTATCCCTTGGGAAATCCAACAAGAGTGAGTGATCAAATAAAATAACACTCACATGTATTTAGGGAACCCTTTTCCTACTTTCTTGCTGCTAGCACATATTGCTTTCAAGATCAAAAATACAATTTTTTAATACATTTTTAAAGAAAAATACGAAGGACTTCTTTTCGATTGCTACCACCCGACCCTACCCCGCCACCTTGCTCTTTCTGCTTTAGTGTTGCTGTTGTCAGCTGCTGTCAATTTGATCGGAAACACTGAGCAGAACACTGGTCAGGTTTGCACCATTCCTTTGCTAAGTAACATATTAGATCATTATGATCCGTACATTTTATTGGTTGATAGTCAGAGAAAATCAGCAAACTTTTTTTCTAGTCTGGGATAGTCCAGAAGTTCTACTGAAACATCTTCAGCATAATAGAAACACAGGAGGTGGTGGTTGCACATGAATTTTGCTCACCAGAAATCTAATTTTGGTCTCCTACTTGAAAGGTGGAATCTCCCCCTGAAGCCCAGGTTCCCCACTTTCTTCTTGCTTGATACGGTTGTTGTTAGGAATCATGAACAGAGGCAAAGTGCCTCATAGGATTTTCTAGTGTATTGTGTTCATGGGCCCAAACACAACAACTGTGAGGATGGTGAAGGACCCAGTGGTGTTTCATTCTTGGTTCATAGAGTCCCTCTGGTTGGAGCTGCATTTAGGACTCCTAGCAACACCGATCTCTACGGGAGCAGAGAGCCAGGTCTTTATCTTCTTGAGCCACTAGGTGAGTTTGAACCACTAACCTTTCAGTTAGCATCCAAGTTCTTACCCATTGTGCTGTCAGAAATTTTTTTGCTTAGATGCTTCCAAATAGTCATGAAGGGCACAGATTACAGAATGTTAGTACACTACAGCAATAGAACTGATCTAGAGATTCATTGGCTTAATGTGTTTTTTCTGAAGAATGTTTCATTCAAAAACACAAAATCCAATGGACAACATGGCTTTTCTCCAGTTGAAATCCTTCTGGATGGCTCAGTATCAACCCTGCTAGAGTCCTTGACTGCCCAGTTTTCCTCACTTTTAATGGCTCCTAAAATGATTCTGGGTGGTTCCTTCTCCATGTTAGAAATAGTAAAAGAGAGTCACAAAAAGGTGACACAAGGGCATATGATCACAAAAGTGGGACGCAGCAGATAAACATCCATTCCTGGCTTCCTCATCTCCTAAATATATTAATTTAAATTGTTGGTCTGCAGAATTACTTCCTCAGTACAGAAAATGACACCGAATAGCTGAAATCCGATTTACTTTTCTTTCATTTCCAGAAATGAAAACACCTGGTCATGAAATGCAACACCTTTGAAACTGAAATATAATCACAGAATATTTCACTATGACCCACTTACTGATAGTATCAGTTTTATGTGAACTGTTATGAAGCAATTAAATTTCTCAGATTACCATTTATAAAAGAGTTCTCCCATGTGCGTCAATGGCAGGCAATCCATTTTCCAAACCTACCTTGTTTCCCTAATGACTCAGTCACTCAAAGCTTATGCTGCAGTCATTGTTTGCATTATAAAAGTAATTAATCCCTAAAGAAGAGCAACAGCATACAGTCTCTATGAAATTCCTAGCCTAAAAAGTCATTTGAAATGGCTTGCTTTCCTAAGTATTGCTTCGTATTTCCTAACTATGACTAGCACTGTACAAAAATATAGAACACGTAAGAGAAGATGATGGCAACAGCGGAATTTGGGAAAATACATGCATTGGAAGGAAAAGTAAGCCAGTAGGCAGAGAAGATACTCATTTTACAAAGAAAAAAAATGAAGGGATGGAAGGAGGAAGAAAAGAAGGAAGGAAGGAAAAAAGGAATCTATAAGAGTTTGGCATCTTGTGCCCATTCAATCATATGGCTTCATTTAACTAAGTTGGAACAGTCTTTATTTTTCCCATTATTATTACATATGTGTCAGCAGGCATAGCTTGGCCTTCTCTTTCACAGGCTTGACGCTGAGTCAATTCTTAGTATCCAAACCACACATAAACTATTTTCCTCTTAGAAAGTACTTACTCAATGACTTAATAAAAGTACTTTTATGGTTGGAAAGATTCAAAAAGAAAAGCTTGCTTTTTTCTATTAGATGTAAGGTTGTATAGATGTACAGAAAACATTTATGTCAGCAATACTCAAACTGGGAAATAAAGAGCTGGCAAGGTTTTGGTACACTGCACTACACTTATCATCCCAGGCCTGGAAACGAGACTGATGTAGCCAGGTGCAGAGGAGAAAGTTGGCGCCGGAGGTGAATTCTTAGAGGATCCTGACTCCTGGGTGAGTTTCCAAGCCTCGGACTTTGCATTCACCAAGTTGTCCCAAGATGAAATTGATTCCAGTGAACACATGCTGTTCCAATAAAGGCACAGCCCTCCTACTAACTGGCTGCTGCCCAGTGGACTCTGACGCATAGTGGCCCAATATGTTTCAGCAGAGAATTATCCTCCACAGGGTTTTCAGAGGCTGTGGACTCTCAGAAATGCATTACCAGGGCCCTTTTGGTGCATTCAAACAGCCAACCCTTTGGTTTGTAGCCAACCCTGAGCGCACAACTGTTTGTACCAAAGTATATATAACACCAATAATAGTCACAATAACAAGAATATTCTAAACCAGTTTCCCTTGAGTTAATTGTGACTTTGCCTTTGGAGACAGCCTAGCCACTACTCTAAGCACTATTGCATTGCTTCCTTTAATTTCACAATGACCCTTTCCTTTCTGTTTTGTGCATGTAGAAAATGAAGTTGTAGAATGGCTAGATAATTCATCCAAGTTCATAGAAATAATAGATAGGTAATGGGGCAATACCAGAAGGTCAAGGAACCCTGGTGCTGTAGTGGTTACACATCAGGCTGCCAATTGCAAGGTTGTCAGTTCAAAACCACCAGCCGCTACTCAGGAAAAAGATGGAAACTTCTACTTCTGTACAGTTACAGTCTTGGGAACTTACAAGGGCAGTTCTACCTTGTCCGATAGAGTCACTATGAGTTATTATCAACTCAATTGCAGTAAGTTGTTGTATTTTGTTTTCACGAGTGAATCAGGTTTTCATGGGCCCAAACATAACATCAACTGTGAGGATGGTGAAGGAACCAGTGGTCCTTTGTCACTTATATACCATTTGAAAAAGTTGTCATCATGTTTTGTTTCGTCCCCCACCCCAAGCTTCCAACACTTATTCCTTCCCAGTACACAATATCATTTCCATTTTGGAAGTATATATATATATATATATATATAACTGAACTTGTTTGCATGTTCAATTTCACACCCAAAATCATCACTTGGAGATTTCTACTAGAGGGCAAAGACAGCATCAATTCCAGCAGCACGCAGGCCCACCATCCTCAAAGGCTTAAGTAGCTGCTTTCCCAGTTTTACATCTCAAAGCACTCTGTTTCTACATGTTAGGAACTGAATTGGATCCCCCCAAAATATACACAGATATATACTATATACCATTTTTTAAAGTTGTCATAAAGTTTATTCCTATTCATGTTGCTGCAAGGTGTCCCGGAGTAAAACTGCACATAGGGTTTTTTATGGCTGTATCCTTTCAGTAGCAGATCACTGGGGTTTCCCCCACAAAGCCACTGGCATCCAGGCACTTAACCATTGTGTTATCAGGGTTCATTTATTAGAGTAGGATGTGTCCAAGACTTGACCACACTGGGTTATAAGGAACAGTATAGACACAGGGATAAGCCAACATGCACAGATGCCAGGCCATGAGATCACCAAGAAATGGAGAAACACTCTTAGATCTTCCACCAAAACTCACAAAGAGAGCCTTCCCCTAGAGCCAGTGCCCTGAATTTGGACTTCCAACCTCCTAAACTGAGAAATAAATCTCCATTTTCGAAGTCATCCATGGGCGCAATGGTACCAAACAACTAAGGCAATACATATGCCACACTCCAGGGGAACATTGCCAAGGTTTCCCTAACCCTCGGACTTCATGCTCACCACCTGTCTGCTATTTTCACCGTTTCCTTCATTCTCATTCTACCTATCCAAACCTGAACTGGACGACAATTTTCATATTGAATGACACTGCTTCCATGAAGCTTTCTTGTCAGGTGACGTTTGTTAATGCACCATTTCCTGCTGCATACATTGTAGGAGATTCCTAGTCTTCTTAATCCCTCTGGAACACACACACACACACAGACACATGGACCACATACTTAAAAGGCACAACATTTCCTACGATCTCTGTGCTTCCACTGAGGATGTGGCTGATTCGCCCTCTCCCTTCACCCCGAACTCAACATTAACTTGAGTCAAGCACAGCCGATGAAGTCATCATGAACTGTTCATTTGTAATAGTTTCCAAAGGATGGAGAGAAAAAAAGTGTAAAGCATCATTTATGGACTCGATGTAGCTGTGAATCCTTATACAAATAAAAACCAAGTGATTTAAGTCAAATGCTGCCAGGAAATAATTATGTCCAAAAACCCTAAAACAACAGCTTAACCAAAGGTATGTGTGTGTAATCTTTCTCAGTGGCATGCTATAACCAAACCTCCAGTACAAAGAGACTGCATTTCAGTCATGGTTTCTTCAGCAAGAACTTTATAACCCTTGGTGAAAGATAATCACAGTGTCATTGGACTAGATTCAAAAGAATGGCAATAACAGCAATAACAATGAAGATTAGAGCTTCTAGTGCCACATAACCTTTTATGCATCTAGCTTGCCAAATGTCATGAAGCATCAAAAGTTCCTGGAACCCTCAATATGGGGTTGTAGGGATTAAATGAAGATTAGCGAGGTAAGGCAGTCTCTGGGGAGTATAAACAGTTACTGTACTTAACTGCCAGCTGAAAGGTTGGAAGGTCAAGACCACTTGGAGGTGCCTTGAAAGAAATGCCTGAGAATCAATTCCCTAGAAAGCAGCCATGGGAAACCGTAGGGCACAGCATCTTACTTGCACACACATGGGGTTGCCAGGAATTCAAATGGACTCACGGCAACTGGGAAGAATGGTCAGGGGCAGTGACAGACATTCAAGTGGAGAAGGAAGAGAAGTGGGGAAAAGAATTGATGTATAATTGTGCAGATGTCCATCTTGGACATAGGACTGCCTGCACTCAACACTTAGACTAATTAAGTTTTCAGTGGGCTAAGTCAGTCCAGAATATTTTAAACCATTGTCTATATTTTTTGTCTTTCTTCAGAAAGAGACTTGACTGCAATATTGACTCATTTTCTGTATAGTGAAGCCATCTCAAGGTTTAAGAAGCTTCCTGTGATTATCTTCACATGTAAGAGATTGGCCAACAGGCTGCCACACAGTTATTTCAATCACACAAGCACAGCATTCTGGCCTTTACCATTTATTTGTGATAATAGCAGTGCAACGGGAGGGGAAAGCTAAAATCTGGTCACAGGTGCAGATGTTTAATCGAGGTGTCTGGATCCGTGTGAGACAAGGCATTCACGAAGGAGGGAAAGTCTAAACAGAAACCCGAAACTCACAGAATGGCTCAACTCTATCATGTCCACTAACTGGGGTACTGCAAGCAAAAGAACTTTGTCCTTCAAAGCTGTCATATAATTGAGACGTGCAGGTTGTCGTGCTCAAGAACTATTTAATTTTCATTCCCAAAACAAAAACCTATAGATATTCCAATTTCCATGATCAAAAAACCTAGTTTCAGTTTGTGATCTATCTCTTGGCTACTATCATTGATTTTTAACATGTGAGAGACACACTCAGTTCAGGGTTTCCTTTTACACACACACACACAAAAACACTCTTTAAAAGGTTAGTTTATTTTTATTGTGTACGCATCCTTTGTGAAACTTCATTTTTTCTTAGTTTGTGTGTATGCCCCCATCCCCAAAGTGTGTCCCCCTAAATAGGCCAAGCTATTAAGTACAAAAACACAAAACTTCATTTTTCTGTAGAGATAATAAGCCTCTTTATGTCCTAAAATCTTAAGATACAGGTAGACTGAAAAGGGAAATGTGTAGAGAGATGAAAGGGAAAGAAAAGAAGTTTGGAAATTAAATAAGAATACATGATACAAATGATGGTAAGAAGTTGCATGCACCACTACTAGCCTGACAATTTGTCTTACGGTGGCTAACATGTTACTATGACCCTGACCGTTATCTCACTGATATTTCAATTTTAGCCAGGTCACCCATGGTGACCAGATCAAGCGGAGCTTCCAAAGACAAAGTGGGAAGAAAGACTCGTGGATCCATTCTTCAAAGTCAGCCGATAATAAACCCATGGATACACAGCTCTTTCAAATACAGTCCTGAAAGCTGAGCTCTCGAAGGTGGAACTCTTGCTGCCAATGAGCCAGTTCCAACTTACAGAGCCCCTACAGGACAGGGTATAATTACCCCTTAGGGTTTCAGAGGTTTCAGCTTTTTATGGGAAGAGATAGGCTCTATTATCTCCAACAGAGCTGCTGATAGGTTTGAACGGCTGACCTTGTGGTTAGTAGCTCAGCATGTCGTCCACTACACCACAAGGATCCTCCCTAGGTTGGAATGAACTCAAAATACACAGTGGTCCCAAAGTGGACTGGAACATATCAACAATCAAGACAATGAGAGAAAGGGCAGTATTTTTGTCCTGTTACACGAGTACATGGGGTCACTATGAATCAGAGCTGACTCAACAGTAGCTAATGAAGCAGTTCTGTGGGGAAAAAATGCTATTTCAGAGGATGTAAGTTCCATGTGCAATAAAGCATAATCAGAACCCATTCTTCAGATGAAAAACTTATTATTTATGCACTTCAAAATGTAAGACACACAGTAGAGTGTTCAAACAAACACATTTATCTGTAAAATGCAGACTCTGCTATTGAGTCAGCTCTGATTCATCAACTCTATAGGACAGAGTAGAACTATGCCTGGGTTTCTACGACTCTTTATTCGAGTAGAAAACCTAATCTTTTCCTGAGAAGCAGTTGGTGGTTATCAGTCCAACATGTAAGCATTATGCCACCAGCAAACAAAGAAAGGGACATTGACATAAAGACGAACTTTTCAACTGAATACAGAAGGTCAGTAGATTCCCCATAGGGTAATCATGCTTTGAAATAGGGATGAGCTCACGGCCCTGCTCAATAGTGTGGAGTTTAACTAATGATCCCAGTCCCTCGAAACTGATTTGTAGCTTAGGCTGTAGCAAATTAAACTTGGGTTTTCTTACTCACTTTTGATCTTAGAATCTTAAATTATAAACAGTGACTAGAGGTGATTGAATAAGAATTGTACTGTCTTTTTTTGCAAAATATTCAATAAGTCACTTTGTTTCCTTCAAATTAGATTTAATTCCCTGAGAGCTTTATGTAAAATGCTGCACAAATAAGCTCACCCTGGACTGACATACAATGGATAAACGTAATTCCAGGAGCATTAGGCCTGTGAGACTAGTTCTTAACTCTGGTAGCAATTTAGAATCACTCAAAGAATGGATTGCCATGTCCACTCTCCTGGATCAATTATTCACATGTCCTGAGAGTTGAACTCTGACATCAGAGTTATTAAAAGCATTTTAAGTGATTGTATAAGTACTTGTTTATAAGGTAGTATTTTAGGTGAAAGATGGAGGCAGAAATTCTTCCAGAGAGGGGAATTTATCCTTGAATTACACAAGCTGCCACTTGTGTGGTTTTGAGGAAATGAATTGAACTCTAGGCTCCTCCCCCACCCCCTGCCTTATCCTTAAAATGGAAGTGAAAATGAGGAAGCTAAAGATCTTCTCTCTGGGCCTCCTCTGGGGTTGTTTAGGATCAGATAACAGAAAGTGCCTGGCCAGTGGTAGTGACTATGCAATAAAATGTATTCCTTCTTATTTTTGAATAATTCCTTTTTCATTCTGCCATTGATCTAAGAATTCACCAAGTTATTTTCTCTCTACATTTTGCTAACACAACTCTCTCCTGAGAGGAAACCAGAGGTTATTAATTTCCTTGTTTTTGTTAGTTACCATCCAGTAGACTAGATAGTTACTGGATCGTTTTTGTTAGTTACATCCAGTAGAAATGGTGCCCCATCTGCCTGATCATTGATAAAATTGGGCTTATTAATGTGGGTTTTGTAGAGTGCCTTCAAACCTAGGGTGTTCCTCTCCGAGCATTATATAGAAAAACCTTCTCTTGTAACCCATAGAGTTTATGTAACCTCAAAATTTCAAGTAGATTTCCAAGCCTCTATTTGTAGTTCAGTTGTAAAGATTTTTTTTTTTACACTGAATTGCAATCTATACCAATGGCTGAAATCTTTAATTTTCATCAGCAAGTAATTCAAGTCATCCTGGATTTCGGTAAGCAAAGTTGTATGATCTACACATTTCAGATTTTTAGTAAGCTTTCCTCTGACCCTGCTGCCAAATTATTTTTCCCACTATCCAGCTTATTGGGTGATTTGCTCAGCCCATAGACTAAGTAAATATGGTGGAAGGATTCATCACTGACACATATATTTCCTGATTTTAAACAATGTAGTATCACCTTGTTCTGTCTGAACAATAGCCTTTTGGTCTATGCACAGGTTCTGCCTGAACACAATGAAGTGTTCTGGAAGCCCTATTCTTCCCAAAGCTATCCTTAGTTTGATATGGTCCACACAGTCAAATGCCATCTCATAGTAAAACACAGCAAACATTTTCCTGTTTTCCTCTGCTGTAAGCAAAGTTCTATCTGATATCAACAATGATATTTTTTGTTCCATATTCTCTTCTGAATCTGGCTTGAATTTATGCACTCCCTGTTAATGTACTGCTTCAGTTATTTTAAAATGATCTTCCACATAATTTAACTTGCATGTGATGTTCACAGTATTGTTTGACAATTCCAGAATTCTCTTGGGCCACCTTTCTTTAGAATGAGTACAAATATGGTCCTCTTTCAGTCAAATGGCCAGTGCAGTGCAGTGAATTGTTTCATAAGGCTCTCTAGCCATAACGTTTGTTACTCCCACTAAGCAACGTTGGTTTTCTTTTCATCATTCATCCCAATGCTTTAGCTACACTATATTCAAGAGCAACTTTTAGTCTCTTCAAGCATCCAGTGGGTCTTCTCTTAACTTCTTGCCTTTTTAATGATCATTTTTCTTTGTGTGTGATGTTCTTGAAGTCAGCACACAGTTCTTCAGGTCTTCTGTCATCAGTGTTCAATTTACTGCTCAACTCTGTTGCTGAGATGTTCTTGAAATTCAGGTGGGTTATGTTTATCTTCTTTTGGCTTTTCTCAACTTGTTTTAATGTTCTTTCATTTCAATCCAAACTTACAAATGAGTATATTCCATAACTGGTCCCTTGTCCAGTGTAGGCAAATGATATTGAACTTCCTCCTACTCTCTTCCCACAGATGTTGTCAGTTTTATCCCTGTGTATTTAATCCAATGAAGTCCAAGTGTACAGTTGCTGTTTATGTTGTAGTTAAGATATTAGCAATGAAAACAATCACTGGCCATGCAAAATTATATCATGAAAACTCCAGCCTCATTTCTATTACTAAGGCCAAGTTTCCAACAACTGATCCCTCTATTTCCAATTTTTGCTTTCAATAATACTCAATAATTGTCAATGAGCCCTAATTACACCTTTGATCAATTTTAGACTGAAGAAGCTGGTGGAATTCTTCAATTTCTTTGTCACTAGCATTACTGGCTGAGAATGAAATTTGAATAATAGTAACATTAACTGAAATTCTTTATAGGCACATAGATATTATCCTATCACAAGCCACATTGTGATTCAAGATATATCTTGAAATGTTCTTTTTGAGGATAAATCCAATGTCATTCCTTTTGCATTTGTCATTTCCTATATAGTAAATCATATGATTGTCTGATTCAAAATGACCCAAACCAATCCATTTCAACTCGGCCCAGGGTCTGGACAGAAATATACAGAAGGAAAAATAGAAGCAATGGAGAGAAGTGTCTGAAAATACCTTGAGCAGAGGTACACTCACACGAGTGTGTTTTTCACTATAACAGGCTGGAACGAGAGACAGACATACTTAAGGTATTCTTGTCTTAGGATCCCATGCAGACTTTACATTCGGCTTCTGATTCTTCCAACCCTCTACTGTATTGAAAAGAGTACCTTTTCATCTGTATCCCAATTGGATAAACCCACTCCATTGAAATACATTGACTCCTTCCCTGGAGCCAAATAATCGAATAGGCCTTTGTGGGCCATTAGGAGCATAGTGAGGGACCAAGAACTTCTAAGGTAATGCTCCCCAGCTTCCCTTGCTCCTTCGTGACAAAGGTGACTCAGAAGTGTTGTGCTGCACTAAGGTTCATAAAGAAGGGAAACTAGAAGCTGGTGTGGCTGAAATGAGAGCTACTGTAGCCGGTGGCTGAGGCTCACAGGTCTAAAACACGTATGAGCTACGATGATGGGAAGTCAGCAGGAAAGACTGGTGAGAGGACCTTTGCAGAAAAGAGCAGGGTGCAGGAAAGACATCTAAAAGCCTCACATACAACTAAAATCAATCAAGTTATAATAAAGATAAGGGAAATAATGAAATCACATCAAAATCTACTATTATTTCCTACAGTGAGGATAACTGAGGAAAATTCTATTGTGGAATCTGAGCATGAGTAAGCTCCATATCCTCTGTGCATCTGTACTGCGCCGGCATCGTTTTATATTTTGCTGCACAGTAACTTTGAAATGAAAAATTCAAAATGCTACAGGAGTACATAAGGTGGTCATTTAAACAGGTCTGGATGCTCAGGCAACCTGGCTAAGCACATACATTTTTGAATAGAGACTACAGGAGAAGTAGAAAGAAGCCTATTGAAGGCAGAAAGTTTGCAGGGTATATGAAAAGTGTTCTGACGGAAAGAACAGATATGAGAAAGCTCCCATATGAGGGAGAAGTAGCTGAATTTGAGAAGTAAATAAACCTAGCATTTTGAAGGTGGAGAGAGCCATAATCAAAGTCAAATTCACTGCCAGTGAGTCAATTTTGACTCACAGTGACCCTGTAGAACAAAGGAGAACTGCCACTGGTTATTTCTGAGGCCATAACTCTTTAGAAAGTCTCATCTATCTCCCTTGGAGCAATTGGTGAGTTTGAACTTCTGGCCATGTGGTTAGTAGCCCAATGATATCTCACTATGCTTAATAACTAGCATTTATTCTAGATTTGCAAGTACATGGGGTCCTTGTGAAGCAGTTGTTAAAGCACTAGCTGCTAACTAGAAGATCGCCAGTGCAAGCACACCAGCAACTCCTCAACAGAAAGATGAGATGGCCTACTCTTTAAAGATTTCTACTCTTCAAAACCCTATGGGGAGTTCTAGTTTGTCCTCTCAAGTTGCTATGAGCCAGAATTGACCAGTGTCAGATCCAGATTACTCAATAAATAAAGTATGCAAATACTTTTATGCAAATGCTTACTTGTGCTTATTTCCTAATCAATATTGAACGATTTCACTTTTTTTCACATTAATGACTTTGCTTCTAGGTATGACTGCCATCTGTCTCTCTCCCAACCCCTTAGCACCTACATAATCCAAGCTTCTATTCAAATTTATAATCACTGACAAGGTTAGAGTACCCAGTAAGCACAGGTTACTTGTGCTTATTAATCTGCTTTCAACAGTTTTGAATACTTTTAAAGACCCATGTGGTACTATTTGGAGCCTGGTTGCATAGTGGGCTGCTAACTGCAAGGTCAGCAGTTTGAATCCACCAATCACTCTACAGAAGAAAGATGAGACTCTCTACTCCTGTAAAATGTACAGCTTCAGAAACTGACAGGGACAGTTCTACTATGCCCTCTGGGATCACTGTGCGTTTGAATGGACTGGATGACAGTGAGTTTGAGTTTCGTTTGAGATGTGAAATTGTTAACTATGTAAGCACAAGTAAGCCAATGCTTACATTGTTCATCGGGCCACGCACAAACACCCCATTTGTTTATGCTAAATACAGCAACAGTTGATTCATTATTATAAAATAAATCTATGTTGGAGGTTATACTTTCCTCTTATTTAGTTACTGTCATCACTTTCAGATTTGTGGTTTCAAAAGCGAGCAAATGAAAGAAAGAAATGAATAGATGAAGAAGAACCAAGTAAAACACTATTGCCGTAGCAGTTGCAGCTCAGGGCTTGTCATCAGGGCTTGCAATAGGAAGGAAGGGATGGCTTCCAATCATTTCCAGGGTGAAAAAATGGATACGATCACTGATTTAGAAAGTGCAAAACAGAAAGTAACTGAACATGATGACACATCTTTCCAATGCAGGACAGGCAACAAAGGCCTGGAAAGTGGGATTCCTCTCGATCCCCTTATGGGTTCATAGCTCATTAGAGGTGATCCCTATGTCTACAAAAGAACCTCTCGGAACCAAGTTAAGATGAAGATTTTGATTTGGTATATCTGGGGAAACTCTCAAATTCTCATCAGATCAAACCAGAATGAATTGGTCCAAAACACTGATAAACTCTGCCTAATTATAACCTCCGTCTTCCCAGACTGCACCTTTCAGTCCTTGATCTTTCAACATCTAACCCGGGAGACCCTTTATGAAGTTATCTCTTCTCTCCTCAGCCAGAATGAGTTACCAACCAATCTGTGTCTCCTAGCACTTCATACATCTCTTTCAGCATGCATGCCTGTGCATGTGTGTACACATGTGTCTATGATAGGTCCTATGGGAACATCTGCCATGGGTTTAGCCAAAAGGGTTCCAGGAAAACACAGTCATGACTTGTTCCCCCTAAACTCTACCACTTCATATTGAAAATAACCAAAAGTCTCCCCTTAGAAATAGAAATGGAATTAGGCTTCAATTTTATTTCGTAGTTGGTGATGTAGGCCTCCTTTGCAAACAATGAGGCCTACATCCATGTGTGGACATTACTATAATGGATTGGAAGAACATATAATATAAACATCTGGATTCTTCCACATATGGCTCATTAGCAGTTGCTGCAAAAGCCAATAGGCCCACCATGTTGATGCAATTAAATATGACTGGAAAAATGCATGCTTCTCACATTTTTGTTATAAATGTATATGTATGGAAAACAGTTTAATATAGTCATAAGAATTTTTAAAAAGAAAAACTTTCTACAGCCATGTATGTTAACCATCATCCTGCTACTTCCTGGAAGCAAGGGAAAAATGAGTAGTACTGGGCTGCCAGCCACCTCACCGCATTGCTACAGCAAGGGAATACCTACTACATAAATATATGCAGCAAAGTGTCAGGACAGCTAGCCTGCCCTGATGATGATAAAAATATGCTTCTCTCTAGCATTGGATCAAAACACAGTTTTAATCCAACTTTTCTTAAGTCACAGGAACAAAAGCAGGTGACTACTTGTAACACTCATTCATCATTTTTATACTCAAATAGTCTGGAAAACATGTGGCCCGCATTGAGTCGGTATGAGTCCACAGCTCATTAGCTCCACAGTCCTGGATGAACCGGCCCCAAATGAAATCCAGTAGCAGGGGCGTCAGAAAACATCAGACTTCACTCTTTCACTTTCACTCTTGTGATCCCCATTTTGCCTTTTATATGAAAAAACAAAGTATCTGCTCCCTCACTGGAGTCATCTTTCCCTTTCAAGTTTCTGGGAACATCCAAGTTATAGAAGATTCCGCCCATGGTAACAAAGTCACCCTCCCATAGTTCTTCCTTTAGAACCATCACAAATGGAGAAGATGGAATTTTCTTTCCTTTCCTTGGGTCATTATTCATGGGGGGATAGTCAGTTAAATAATATCTGTATTCTCTTTTTATCTGACATCTCCCGCCTTCATCCAAAGTAAGTAAACACAAAATCAAAATGATGTGTGGTTAGGAATTTAGAGTCCAAAGTATCGTACAAGAAAAGATTGGTATGTTGTTTTCTATCAGGTTTCCTGGGTCCAGAGGCTGAAATCAGTGCACAGGCAGTTCTCTCAGGAAAAACCGAGTAGAGAAGTGACGGAAATGAAAGTGGGTGCAGTTACACCCAACCAACCCATCCATGAAGAACTTGAGAACTAGGATGGCCCTTCAGAGATGTCTCAGCCTATGATAAGTGAACCTCCAGACAAACAGCCAGTAACTGGTAAAGAACAGGCTTCTCCCTGGGAAAGAACAATACTTTTCTTTAGAGAGCTTCCTTCCACCAAAGAAGATTGCCAGAAAGAGACCCAGTCATGAGCCAACAGCACTCAATGTATTCAATGTTGGAGAACCGAGGACCTTGGCTCTGAAGGTGGAATAGGGTGACATACAGTAACATCCACTGCAAGTGACCCGTTAATGTCTGTGCGTCTATCTACTCCTTCCCCCACGAAAAAGAACATATTACTAATACAGATATCATTCCATTGCATAGTTCAATCACATCAAGTAATATGGTACCATTGCTACCACAATCAGTTTCAAAACATTCGCTTCCTTCTTGAACTCCTTGACATCAGCTCCCTCTCCACCAACCCCCCCCCCCCGCCCACACACACTATTGTACTCCCCAGAAACCCCAATTCCACTAGCTGTCTGTAAAGCTTCATCAATCCTGGGTTCCATATACTAAAAGATAGTAAGAACCATATAACAACAATTCAAGAGGGTCAATCCCAATGACAATATACATCTGAGATAAACCCCATTATGAACAAACAAACAAAATACAGAAAATGTTGAAAACCAGATCAAGATCAACGTGCTTTAGAGTGGGGATCAACTGGCAAGGCTTTAAGTGTTCAAGCCAGGCTTATTCCTTTGATTTTATAGTCATCTCTCCAATGCACTCTGCTTAGTAACAGTTTCTTCACGGGAGGCTTATTCCCTGTGTTGATCTCACAAATGTATCTTGGTCTCCCACTATAATTTATAGCCTTCTGCACACCAGAATCTCACACTTTAGGCTCTAATACTATTCCATATTTTAGCTTCAGATTATATGGTTTACCATCCTTAGATGTATGATGATGGTATGTTTCTTCCATGTAGACTCAGTTGGCACATCCCTTATGTGACTGCTTGTTTACAAACAAGCCTTTAAGACCTCAGTTTAAGATTTGTTTCTTGTAGTGTGTTCTCCCTGTCTATAAGCATCCTCTTCAGAATTCTGGTTTGTACTACTTCCTGAGAAAATGTCTAGGTTCCTGATACTCTTGGGTTACACCTATGTTTGTCTCGGTTACTTACCTGTTGCTCTAATACACATCTTCATCTCAAGCATCTGATCCCTGGTCACTTTGGAATTCTTGAGAAAAATTGTTCCACTTATCCATGACCTTGTAATTGCCATTGAGCAGGAGAATGCCAGGAAACACCCCAGTGAATCAGCAGGACCTAGCAAGTTCTTTTCAACCCTCACTATGCAATAGCCTTATTCTTCTCCCTATTACAAAGGTCAACTGCCATGCCACCATACCTTCTTTTCTTGCATATTCATCTCGTTAAATGAGAAGCCCATAGTGCCCAGCCAAGAGTAAGAACTTAAAATTCAATTTACTTTTAATTGTATCTTTTGATGAGTGCATTCCATTTATGTAAGACACAGGGAACCTAACAATAGACCATGCAAATGGTGTTTTGTGTTTTGTTTTATTGTGGAGGCAAAGTATTTTCCTATCTTTGTACAAATAATGTAAGTGTGACACCAATCCTTTTCTGTTATCTAAATTTTCTCCTCCCAGGTGGCAGACGCCTGTGCCTATAGCGAGTGAGATAGTGCCCATACGCTTCGCACACGGCTTCTGAAGATCCACCTTCAGGAAAGCAGTTCCGCATGGGTCTTTGCCTGGCTGCACGCATGTGCTTCATTGCAGCTCATCCTTTCAAAAATGTTTCAGAAGCACGCAGCCTGGGAAGACAGAAATAAAACCTTTCTTCAGAAAAAAAGAGTGTGCCTGTGTACTGTCTACATTAGTAAAGATATCTCCTGCCAGGGTAAGAGACAGACATGCTTACTGTCTGTCGTGAAGAAATCAAGTTCCTGATAAGGTAACTAGACTTCTGGGAAGATGGAGACTGAATGGCATATACCAGAGGGACTGCAGAATCCAGCCCAGGACAGTTGCTTAGAGGGAACTTTAACACAGCTGGAATGCAAGAGAAGCATCATAAAGTTAAGTAGGCACAGACCCATGGAATTTTAAGGGGCTTTTGTCTTCCCTCAATGGAAGCCAACTGGGGCTTGACCTTGGCCCCGCCACTGTCTCTGCATGAGCGGGACCATTTGGATCCCAGAGGGGGGCTTGGTCTCAACACAGCCACAGTTTGCCCTGTCAGCCTCAGGAAAGGGACAGGACCCTTGCAGCTCCACAGCAGGGATCAGGGTTGAGCTACACTGTTGCTTCTGTTTACATCTCTGCTCTCTGTTACCCCACAGCCCGGGAGGTCTTGCAGGGGCTTTTTCTCACAGCATGCCACTGCCACCTCAGGGCAGGGACTAAACCCTGGTACCTCCACAGCCAGGGATTTGGGTTCAGCTACATTGTTGCTTTTGTTTACATCTCTGCTCGCTGCCCCTGTCCCCCCTCCCCACGAGTTTGAAGGCTGTGCAGAGGCTTTTTCTACCTCCAGGCAGGGACTAAACCCTTGCAGCTCCACAGGTGTGGAGTGGGACTCAGCTACATAGTTGCTTCTGTTTCCTTCTCTTCCAAATATACCTGCACAGTCTAAATGGTCTTAGTATTTTTTTCTCCTCTTTGTCTCTTTCCTGTTCTCTCACAAAATACTGCTGACCTCCAGACCATTCCCCTTAGCCTAGGGCATTTACGCCTGCACCACACCCAGCTGGGTGAGCTTAACCATGCTTTCCCTCCAGGAGATACTCTGCCCTACTTCCCACCAGGGAATTCTTGACTGTGTACCTGGGGGTAGAAGGCAGCTCTGCCAACACTTATCAACATTCCAAGCTGTTGCAGGAACCTCTGCCCAACCTCTGCAACACCAAAGCAGGCAACCCACCAGCCTTCTGGGGCACTCCCCTGATAGGGAAGCCACAGGAGGATAAAGTAGTGGGTTAATTCCATAGGAAAATTAGCTGTAGGCAGTTTGAAGAAGCTTTCTTACAAGTCTTCCAGAAAGATCCAGTGCTCTTTGACTCCCTGGAAAATGGCACCTGGCTCCTCTAAAACAATGCAACGCAATCAGCGGTCAGTCCCAACAACCTCAACGTAAAAAGAGGAGAATCAAAAGGCAATTGCAGAAGATGCAGACATTGTGCTGCCACAGAAAGAAATTTTCAGAATTCTACTTGAAGTCATACAAGATATGAGGGAAACAATACAGGAAAAGGATGAAATGATAGAGGAGATAAAGGCCATACACCAAAGGGAAATACAGGAGCTTAGGGAGGAGAAAACAAAAACACTAGCAGAAACACGGGCCTTGAGAACAGATTGGAGGAATCAGAGATACACATCAGTGACTTGGAGGGCAGCCAAGCAGACTTTAACAAACGTGAACAAAAATCTAATAAGATCATCAGAGAAGCTAAAGAAAACCTAAGAGCTATGTCTGATGCTATGAAGCAGAACAACATTAGAATTATTGGCTTACGGGAGGAAGACACAACAAAGAAGTCATCTGCAACAATAGTGAGAGAATTCTTGGAGGAAAACTTACCCAGCTTAATGAATGAAAACCAGGCAACCATTCAGGAGGCTGAAAGAACACCAGCACGATGGGACCCCAAGAAGAAATCACCAAGTCACATAATAGTTAAACTATCCAACTTTGAGGAAAAGGAGAAAATCATGAGAGCAGCGAGGGGAAAACAAGCAATCACATACAAAGTTTCCCAAATAAGAATATGCACAGACCTATCAGCAGAAACTATGAAGAAGAGGAGAGAGTGGAGTAACATATACCAAAAATTGAAGGAAAACAATGCAAACCCAAGAATACTCTTTCCAGCCAAATTATCAATCAAGATAGATGGAGAAGTAAGAGTCTTCCCAGACAAGGAAAATCTCAAAGAATACGTTAGAAGAAACCCAGCCCTACAAAAGATCCTTGCCTACCCAGTATGGGCATAAGAACAACACTCGCCAAGCATAAATAATAGACCACCACAAGGAACAAACTCACACAGAGGGCAACAAAGAGAAAACAGACCCCATGATAGCATTGGCTTAAGGATGGAAAGATGAATGATACACACACACGCACAACACACTAATGAGAAAGGAAAGTAGGAAAACTCCTGACACAAAAGGCGTAAGATGACCTCACAGAGTCCGCAGATAGAGATAATAACCCTGAATATCCATGGCTTGAACTCAGGCATTAAAAGACTGAGCCAAGTAGACTGGCTTAGAAAACACAACCCATCAATCTGCTGCCTACAGGAGACACATCTCAAGGCTACAGACAAAAATAGGCTGAGAATCAAAGGTTGGAGAAAGTAATAGCATGCAAACAGCAATTCAAAAAAGCAGGGGTTACAATCCTGATCTCGGATAACATTGACCTCAAAGTGCAAACCATAAAAAGAGATAAGGAGGGACACTACATAATGCTCCAGGGAATCATAGACAATGAACCACTAAGCATTGTAAACATATTCTCCGAATGAGAGACCCATTGAATACGTCAACCAAACACTCCAAAAGATTAAAAAAGAAATCACATCCTCAACAATTATAGTGGGTGACTTCAACACACCACTCTCTGAGAAAGATAGATCACAGGGAAAGAAACTGAACAAGGAGGCTAGAGATCTAAACACCACAATTAGACAATTTGACCTGATAACTATTTACAGAGCTTTTCATCCAAATACAAAAAAAACACATTCTTTTCAGGTCTATGGCACACATTCGAAGATAGACCACATGCTGGGGCATAAGGCAAATCTACATGAATTTAAGCCCATTGACCACAGTGTAATAAAGCTGGAAATTAAAAATTTTTAAAAAGATGACAAAGAAAACAAGAGCAAACAATTGGAGGATGAATAACTCTACTGAATAACTCTACTGTAATAAAGCTGGAAATTAAAAATTTTTTAAAAGATGACAAAGAAAACAAGAGCAAACAATTGGAGGATGAATAACTCTACTGAAAAAAGAGTGTGTGCTGGTGCAGATCAGAGATGAAATTAGGAAATTTCTAGAAACCAATGAGAATGAACACACGACGTACCAAAAGTTATGGGACACAGCAAAGGGAGTCATCAGAAGAAGTTTCATAGCAATACATGCACATTTCAGAAAGGAAGAGAGACTCATGGTTGATATGCTGGCACAAAATTTACAACAACTAAAGCAGAGTCAGCATGACAATCCTTCTAAGAAAAAAAAAAGAAATTATAAAAATCAGGACTGAGATTCAGGAGAGGGAAAATAAGAAAACTATGGAAAAATTAATATTGCTAAAAGTTGTTTCTTTGGAAGGATAAAAAGAATTGATAGACCACTGGCAAACCTAACCAAAGAAAGGAGAGAACAAATTTCAAAATAAGGGATCAAAGAGGGGACATTACAAAAGACCCTAATGAAATCAAAAGGATAGTTACACAGTAGCACGAAGGATTGTATTCCAATTAATTCAACAATTTGGAAGACATGGACAGAGTCTTGGAAAAACAATCCCTCCCTAGACTATCAAGGGATTACCAACAAAAAAAATCCCCTGAACCAGATAAATTTACTGGAGAATTCTACCAAGCACTTAGGGAAGAATAACACCAATCCTATACAAAATCTTCCAGAACATAGAAAAAGATGGCAAACTTCTGAACTCCTTCTATGAAGCTAGTATGACTTTGATGCCAAAACCAGGAAAGTATCCCACAGAATTGAGAACTACAGACCAATATCCCTAATGAACATCAATGCAAAAATCCTTAACAAAATACTCGCCAACAGAATACAAAAGTATATAAAACAAATAATTCATACCAGGGATGCAGGCATAGTTCAATATATGAAAGATCATTAGTATTACTTGTCACATTGACATGAAAAACTGTAAGAACCACATAATAATATCGATAGATGCAGAAAAAGCATTCGTCAGCATCCAATAAGACACTTGAGAAGATAGGAATGGAAAGAAATTTAATCAACACAATATATGCTATATATAAAAAACCAACAGCCAATGTGGTAGTCAATGGAGAAAAAACTAACACAATCCCACTGAAAAAGGGGACCAAACAAGGACAAGTCCCTTGTCTCCACTCTTATTTCATATCGTGCTGGAGCTTTTAGCTAACAGCATAAGGCAAAGAAGAGATATCAAAGAATTCGTCTGGGGAAAGAAGAGGTGAAACTATCATTATTTGCAGATGATATGATTTTATATATGGAAAATCCTAAAAGTTCCACAAGGGGGGTACTGGAGACAATAGAGGAGTTTGGCAGAGTGGCAGGACACAAGATCAACAAACAGAAATCCATCGGACTGTTATACACATTGGATAAGACCACAGAAGAGGAGATCAAAAAGGTGGTTCCCTTCACAATAGCCAAATACAAATAGAAATATCTAGGGATAGGCCTGACTAAAAGAACAAAAGATCTATAAGGGGAAAATTACAGAACACTATTACAAAAAAAACAAGAGCAACCTCAACAAATGGAAGAATATAGTCAAGATGTCAGTTCTGCCAAAGGCACTATATAAGTTTAATGCAATCCCTAATTACCCTTATTTTTCTTCAGAGAAATGGAAAAACTGATTACCAACTTCATATGGAGAGGGAAGAAGCCCAGAATTAGCAGAGAAATCCTCAAGAAGAAGGACACAGTGGTAGAGCTTGCTTTGCCTGACTTTACGACATACTATACAGTCGCAGTTGTCAAAAAAACCATATGGTATTGGTACAATGACAGACACTCCGACCAATGGAAAAGAACTGAAAACCCAGAAATAAAATTGTCAGCATACAGATCTTTGATAAGGGCCCCCAAAATATCAAATGGGAAGCAGATGCCCTTTTTAACAAGTGGTGCTGGAAAAAATGGATATTTACCTGTAGAAAAATGAAGCAGGACCCTTATCTCACTCCATGCACAAGAATAAAACAAAAGTTGATCATAGACCTTGAAGTTAAACTATTAGGGCCATCAATGAGGGAATTGGGACTAACTTGAGAAGTTTGGCACAGGGAATACACATGCTATCAGAAATACGGAAGGACACAAACACAAAGGAGGCACAAATTGACAAATGGGATACACTGAAGATAAAACACTTGTGTACATTGAAAGAATTCTCCAGGAGAGTAATAAGAGAGTCCATGGACTGGGAAAACATCTTTAGCAATGACACATCAGACAAAGGCCTTACTACTAAAATCTACAATACTCTGCTAGCTTTCACAAAGAAAAAAAACTAATTGCCCACTTGAGAGGTGGGCAAAGGACTTGAACAGAAGTTTCACAGGGGCAGAAATCTGAATGGCCAACAAACATATGAGAAAATGTTCCCGATCATTAGCCATAAGAGAAATGCAAATGAAAACAACAATGCGTTACTACCTAGCACCCTCAAAGGTAGGCCAACTCAAAAAATCAGAAAGCAACAAGTGTTAGAAGGACTGTGGGGATACAGGAACTCTCTTCCACTGGTGGTGGACTTGTAAGAATGTATGACCACTATGGAAATCGATTTGGCGATATCTAAAACAGATGGAAATCAAATTACCATACAACCCAGCAATCCCCCCACTGGGCATATACCCAGAAGAGGGAAGAAATAAACCAAGACCAGACATCTGTGCTCCAATGTTCATTGCGGCACAGTTCACAATTGCAAGAAGTTGGAAGCAACCCAAATTTCTATTAACTGACGATTGGATTAAAAACCTGTGGCATATACATACAATGGAGTAGTATGCATCGTTAAAAAGCAGTGATGAACGTATGAGGCACATAGCTGCATGGGAAGAACTGGAAGAAATCATGCTAAGCGAAGAAAGTCAGGCATAAAAGGACAACTACAACATGAGTCTGCTGAGGTAAGTGTTAAAAATGCAAAAGGGGCATAGGGAAAAAGCTACTGTATACAAACATTCTTGGGGTGAGGATCTAGTAGTATTGCAGGGCCCACATCAAGTGCAGGGATGCACATGGTAGACAACTGGGGAGGAGTGGGGAAAGGAAAATAATAATGAAAATAAGGAAGAAAAGGGAAGTGGGGGCACGGGGCACTAACCCACCCATGGGGAGGGTATTGCTTATATCTCCACAGGGAAAGAGGGACCAGACTTCACCCAAGTGCCCCAAGGTGTGAATGAAAAATTCGAGGTTTAGTAGGGAACCAGTGGAGAGGTCTAGGGGGTTGACCCCAGTCCCAAATACTAAGTGGACTCCTGCCCCTGCCCCCAGAAGAATTTATTTCACAGGACGGCATTGAATCTGCAGCTCCGGGGAAGAGACATATTTGATAAGACCACATGGGAGCAAATGAAGGGGGAGTAGGAGAGAGTGGAACACATCCTGGCCCACCAGGCCTTGAGGACAATGTACCCAATTAGAGCAGCCAGTCCACAGAGAGGACCACATGGTCAACCCCACTATGAGACATGACACCCCTCACTAACTCATGGCCCTGTGGGGTACAGCACTGGAGACACAGTGTGAGAATTGTGCCCGATCTGATCGGCAAAGCACTGGGGGAATGCAGCAGAACAGCACAGGAATGGTGCTGCAAGTACCCAGGGAATGCTGAAGGTGGACTTTGGGGCCAGGGCGTGTTGCCCCAACAGACTGGACTGGAAAACACTCCTAAAGCCCAACAAAAAATCCTTGAACTAACTACAAGCTTTTCTTTCTTGTTGTATTGTGTTCTTTGTCAGTGGTTTGTTGTTGTTTTATTGTATATTGTTGCTTGGTTTTGCTCTGTCTTGTTTTTGTGCATGTTATTATCTCCTCAGGTCTGTCTAAATAAGAAGGGCTGGATGAACAATCTGGAGGAAAAAGCAACGGGACCAACAGTTCCAGGGGGACATGGGATAGAGGAAGGCAGGGGGGAAAGGAAGTGGTGTTAACAAACCCAGGGACAAGGAAACAACAAGTGATCCAAATTGTTGGGAAGGTGGGTGTGGGTAATGTAACCAAGAGGAATTGCTGAAACATAGGTGGGTACTGAGCATGATAGTGGGACAGAAGGAAAGTCAAGGGAAATAGAAGAAACAGCTGGGAGGCAAAGGGTATTTATAGAGGTCTACATAAAGACATGTACATATACAAATATATTTATATGTGAGGATGGGGAAATAGACCTATGTGCCTATGTTTATAGGCTTAGTATTAAGGTAGCAGAAGGACATTGGGACTCCACTCAAGTACTCCCTCAATGCAAGAATACTTTCTTCTATTAAGTTGGCATTCTATGATGCTCACCTTCCTGATACAACCACTGAAGACAAAGCGGGTGAATAAGCAAATGTGAAGGAAGCTGATGGTGCCCGGCTATCAAAAGATAAAGTGTCTGGGGTCTTAAAAGCTTGAGGGTAAACAAGCAGCCAAATAACTCAGAAGCAACAATGCCCACATGGAAGAACACACCAGCCTATGTGATCACGAGGTGTCAAAGGGATCAGGTTTAAGGCATCATCAGAACAAAAAAATCTTACCATAGTGAATGAGGGGGGAGTGTACAGTGGAGACCCAAATCCAATTTGTTGGTCACTGGAGATATCCTTGCAGAGGGGTCTAGGGGGGGAGATGAGCCAGTCACAGTGAGATGTAGCAACGATGAATAATATAACTTTCCTCTACTTCCTAAATGCTTCCTCTTCCCCCCACTCCCCACCCCCACTATCATGATCCAATTTCTACCTTGCAAGTCTGGCAAGATCAGAGAATGTACACTGGTACAGATAGGAACTGGAAACACAGGGAATCCAGGGTGGATGATCCCTTCAGGATCAGTGGTGTGAGTGGCAATACTGGGAGGTTAAAGGGAGAGTGGGTTGGAAAGAGGAAACCAATGACAAGTATCTAGATGTGACCTCCTCCCTGGGGGATGGGCAACAGAAAAGTGGGCTAAGGGAGACGTTGGACAGGACAAGATATGGCATAATAATTTATAAATTATCAAGGGCTCATGAGGGAGGGGGAGTGGGGAGGTAGGGGAAAATGAGGATCTGATGCCAGGGGCTTAAGTGGAGAGAAAATGTTTTGAGAATGATGAGGTCAAGGAATGTACAGATGTGCTTTGCACAATTGATGTATGTATGGATTGTGATAAACTTGTAGGAGCCCCTAAGAAAATGATTTTAAAAAAAGAAATCAAATTCCCGAGTCTCAGGGTGCCATTCCTGGAATGCTACCTCCTAATTGTGCACGTGGAGATCTCTGGTGACACAGCAGCCAGGACAACCCTGTGGAGTAAGTAGTTCTCCTCTGTCATATGGGGTGAGATAACTATGAATTACAGTTAGCTCAATGACAACTAGAGACATCATGACAACAGCACCCTGGACCCGTATGACCTGACCCTGTTTCTATTACCCTGGGAAAACTGGATTTGAGGAACCAGCAAAGAAAATGCTTTTAAACTATGACTATATTGCTGTGATCCTGGTTCTTCATCTCTAACACATGAGGTCTTGCGTCTTCTACAAGCAACTATGAATCTGAGTCAAGCTAACATACTGATTTGCAAACAGCATACATTCTCACATGGGTCATAGCTCCAGATACCATTATATGTGATGTTACAAAGGACTTCCTCAAAACCAGCATAAATTTTATAAATAGCAGTATAGAACAGAGAGTAACAGTACATATAATCTGTGTTCTAAGAAGAAAGGGGAAGTATTGAGCCATGAAGATAGCATACCCCAAAAATCTTATACCCATTTGATGATGGTGAAATGTGTTTTGTGTTGCCTTGCAGACTTCACTAAAATAGGCTCAATCTGCTGAATGATTCTAAGTCTGTACTTCAGAGAAACATCTTAAAGGGTTTTGCATCAGGAACTCTGAGTAGATAATTTTATACCATCTATATGTGTGTGTGTCATAGATGGTAGATGTGTGTGAGAGAGAGAGAGACTCTAGTGGCACGGTGGGTTAGGTGTTAATCTGTTAATTGCATGGTTAGTGGTTCAAACTCATCATTTATGAAAGATAAGAAAGTCTGCCTCCATAAAGATTATAATCTCAGAAACTCTAAGAAGCAATTCTATTTTGTCCTATAGGATCACTATGAGTTGGCATCAACTTGATGTAGTGGGGATAGATGATAGATAGATAGATAGATAGATAGATAGATAGATAGATAGATAGATAGATAGATAGATAGATGTAAAGATTCTTGCTGTCAAGAAATTCATATTGAGGATCTATTGAGAACTGCCTTCTTGTTCCTTATTCGTAAATTTATGGAAAGTTAGGTATATGTGTTACCAAAATTCAATAGATTTCAAACAGTTTAGAACCCAATATAATGCATAACACAAATTTCTTCACATCACCCCAACACTTGCTTTTCTTTTAATAATAGTCATCCAAGTATGAAGTGGTTTTTATTTGCATTTTCCTATTGTCTAATATCATTTAGTATATTTTTGTGTGTCTATGGGTCGTTTGTGCATTTTCTTTGAAGAAATGTCTTTTCAAGCCCTTTCTGCATTTTTACATTTGGATTACTTGTCCTTTGGTTGTTGAGTGATCTTATCTAAAGACTATCTTGTTTCTCTGTGCTCTCCTCCTCAATCCTTCTAACCTCCCTTGACAGTTCTTTCTTCTGAATAACCCCTGTGGAACCCCACTAATCTCCCAATGCCATAAGATAAAGGATCACAGATGCATAGTGATGTTTCCCAAAGTATGACCTTTGAACCACCTAGATTAGAAATTACTAGTGTCTGTGTCCACAGCTCAACACAAGGCATCAAATGATTTTGAGAAGGGGGTCCTGACTATCATCTTAAACTCCCTTTGTGAACATGATGCATTTCCACTACTGAGACTTGCAAGTCAGACTCTTTCCAAGTATTTACAATTATTTTAGGGAAAACAAGCTTCAAACATCAAAGGAATGAACTAAAGACCCCTCTTTCCCTGAAGGATGTGCATATTTTGGGGAATCAACTTTATAGCAGGTTTGCACGGTAAGATCAATTATGCTGATGATGCATAGGGAATTGAGATCACACAACTTAAGGAGTTATTGACTCTGGCATCTCACATCCATTTAAAATGAGGCCAAAATTTATGAGCTGTTTAAAGATATGTATTTAACTCCTATGAACTGAATGTTCTCATAGTAGAAAGCACAGTTGGAAGTCAGCAGAGCTTTAATACACTTGCTGACCTGGATATGCACGATTACTTGAAATATTGGATAGCATAGAGGAATATTAATGATTCTGAAGAATTATATATCCATAGGTTACATTTCAATAACATCCATAATTAATAAGTTAATTTTTAAGTAATGTTCTTTATAGAATGCTTCTAAATAAGCATTATATATGGTAAATATTGTCTACAGATATTATAAAATTTTTAATTATATACATTTTAAATTGTACATTACATAACCGAGTAAACACATAATATATATCCTATGAGTAAGATCACTTCTAAAGATATCTGAAAATACTTCTTCAACAACAAGTAATTGTTTCCCCATAAAACTAATATTTTTGCTAGTAGAAATTATGTTTATTTCTTGCTCTGTGTTATTTCCATACTGTATGAAATTTCTCAGAGTGATCACTGTATTTGATAGTTGAGGACACCACTTTTTTTTTTTCTAAATAACCATTTAGTTTATATTGTGACCAAAAATGGCGGTGCTCACCTTCAAATGCAATTAATCCATTGGATTTGTTGTTATTGTTACTATCCAGGTAATTCAGACACATGCACAAAGTGGATCCATGTGTGCATGAGAGAACTGCTTCATAGGGTTTCAAGGCTGTAGCCATTTGGAGAAAGATCTCCAGGCTTGTTTCCCCTGCCATTTCTGTGTTGTTCAAGTCACTAGCCTTTTGGTTAATAATCAACTTTTAAACATTTATACCACCCAGGGACTCTTCCTGGGTATCATTTCATTAGAAGTTGGCTATTATTTGGGATAAAGCCTATATATTCTTTTTCATGCTAAGAAAGCATAGCCAATTTGTTCATCTCCTTCCGTGTTGTATGGTTCTAGGTATCATGCAAGCCAGACTTCCATCAAAAGTGGACATGACATCCACCTATCTTCTGATAAAGCACAACCTCCACTGAAGTTTTGAATTTGTTTGTAGGTCGATTAACAACTAAAACATTAAATGTACTGCTAACTCCATACTTTCAGCTATTCCTAAGCTCCATAGGAAAGTGATATTAAATTAATCCATCTAGTACTCATTCTCTCAAAAGTGTACATTTTTAGTTGATTAAGAGCTGTCAATCTTAAGAAATTATAGGTGCTATCAGACATTTCATATGCCTGTGTATTGGTACAAATATAATTTTCTTCTTTCCAGAAAAAATATAATATTAACAACTGAATAGAGAATGCAAAGAATACAGAGTCAGTGCACCACAAAGAACTAGGCATCAGTCCACCAGCTCAAGAAGTAGCATATAACGAGAACCAACAGCGCTGAAGGGAGAAATTCAAAATGAACTGAATGCATTAGCCCAAAACAATTGATGACATACCCAATGAAACGTTTCAGAATATGAAGAAGCTCTGGAAGTACTCACTCATCTATGCCAAGAAATTTGGAAGCTAGCTACCTGACCAGCTGACTGGAAGAGATCCATATTTGTGCCCATTTCAAAGACATGTGAGCCAGCAGAATGCTCAAACTACAAAACAATATCATTGATATTGAACGCAAATAAAATTTTTCTTAAGATATTTCAACAAGACTTGCTGCATGCAGTACATTGACAGGGAGCTGTCAGAAAGAAGTTCAGGCGGCATTCCGAAGAGGACATGGAACAAGGGATTTCATTGCTGATGTCAGATGGATCTTGGCTCAAGAGGGATGATACCAGAAATGTTTCCTTGTGTTTCATTGACTGTGCAAAGGCATTCGACTGTGGGGACCATACTAAGCTGCAGATAACATTGAGAAGAATAGGAACTCCAGGAAATTCCATTGTGCTCATTCTGAACTTGTACATGGATCAAGAAGAGCTGTGCAGATAGAACAAGGGAATACTGCATGGTTTAAAGTCAGGAAAGGTGTGTGTCGGCATTGTGCCCTCTCACCGAACTTGTTCAATCTGTATGCTGAGCAAATCATCAGAGAAGCTGGGTTATATGAAGAAGAGTGTGGCATTGGGATTGGAGGAGAGTTTACTAACAACTTGTGGTGTGCAGATGACATGACCTTGCTCACTGAAATTCAGGAGGATTTGAAGTACGTGCTAATGGAAATCAAGGATTACAACTCAGTGCAAGGAGGACCAAAATCCTCACACGGGACCAATAGGTAATACTGTGATAAATGGAGAAAAGGTTGAAGTTGTCAAGGATTTTTGTCTTGCTAGAATCCACAATCAATGCTCATGGAAGCAGCAGTGAAAAGATCCAAACACAGATTGTGGTAGGAAAGTCTGCTTCCCAAGAGCTTCTCTGAGTACTGAAAAGCAAGAATGTGACTTGAAGGACTAAGGTGCATGTGATATCCTCCATTGACTCATCTGCATGTGAAGGTTGGGCACTGAAAAAGGAAAACCTTAGAAGAATAACTGCATTTGAGAAGACGATTGGAAGTGCCATTGACTGCTGAAAGACAAACCGATGTGCATTAGAAGTCAGGCCAAGAGTGCTCCTTAGAGGCCAGGATGATGGCCTCTGGGCATATTGTCACGAAAGGCCAGTGCTTGAAGAAGGAAATTATATTTGGTAACATGAAGGGGCAGTGAAAAAAGAAGACTTTCACAAGATGGATTGGGATAGTGGCTGCATCAATAGGTGCAGGCATGGGAACAATGGTGGTGATCATGCAGGGCTGTGCAGCACTTCATTCTGTTGTGCACAGAGTGGCGATGGGTCAGAGTCAACTCATTAGCACCTACAACAACGATAATAAGAGTAGAAAAATTTGAAAATGAAATACGCAATGCTGAAATACCAACATTCTCTATCGGTTGGCTATATTGTGGGAATTTGTGTGTGGGTTGTGATGCTAGAAACTATGCTCCCAATATTCCAAATAACAGAAAGGTCATAGCAAGGTCAGTCATACAGGACAGGCTTCAGAGAAGTTTCTAGACTAAGATAGGCCATTAAAAAGAAATAAAACCATTTCTGAGAAAATAACTACTGAAAACCTTCCAATTAGCAACAGAACAGTGTCTTCTATTTTCTCAGAAATATAGCCCCCAGGTTTGAAGGCATTTAAAATAAAACTAGGAAGTGGTGCCTCCTCCACAAGACATTGACCTTAATTATGTGAACTGAAATGTTTCAATAAATTGATTCATCACTGGAATCTCACTCTTCTATGCCATGAAATTTGGAAGACAGCTATCTGGCTAAATGGCTAAAAGAGATCCATCCTTGTTCCCCAACAAGGTGACCCAACAGACCCTGTGGATTACCAAATATTATCATTAATATCACATGCTAGTAAAAATTTCCCTAACATAATCCAAAAACAGCAGCACCAGTACAAAACAGGTGCATAAATGCATTGGCTTTGTGCAAAGCCATTAGATTGTGTGAACCATAATACATTAAGGATAATCTTGGAAAGAAGGGGAACTTCAGAACGCTTCATAGGAAACATTTCATGGGAAATATGACAGGAAGATGCCACAAATTCAACCTACATTCCGAAGAGGACTTAGAATAAGAAACATCACTGCTAATGTCAGATGGACTTGGTTGAAAAGCAGAGAATAACAGAAAGAAGTTTACCTTTTTTAAACTGTTCAAATTTTTATTATATTTTTATTTTATGGTTTTATTTTTTAATTTTGCTTTTCTATTGATTCTCCAGAGCCATTCAACTATATGGATGTTGCGAACAAAGTATGGATAACATTGCAAAGAATTTGAGTTCCAGAACACTTGATTTTACTCATGAAGAGCTTATGTGTGTACACCAATAGGTAGTCTTTCAAATAGAACAAGGAGATTCTGAATAATTTAAAATTAGGAAAGGGATGCACCAATATAGTATCTTTTTTCCATGCCTACTCAATCTAAATACTGAGCAAATAGTACAAGAAGATAGACTCTTTAAAAAAGAATAAGTATCAGGATTAGAGAAAGGTTCACTAACAACCTGCCATATGCACATGACACAGCCCTGCTTTCTGAAAGAGAAGAAAGTGTGAAGCTACTTCATCCTAATGATGAAGGAAGTGAAGCTTGCTTCATCTTACTTGAAGGACTTCATCTTACTGAAGATCAAAGACTATAATCTGTAGTATGGATTATAACTCAATGTAAAGAAAACAAAAACCCTCATAGTGTATCCATAAGCAATATCATGTTTATAGAAAAGACTGATGTTGTCAAGGATTTAATTTTAAATGTATACACAATCAACACTCATAAAAGCAGAAGTCATGAAACCAAATATCCTATTTTATTGGACATATCTGATGGGAAAAAAGAGGAAAATTCCTCAAAGTTTTAAAAGCAAAACTGTCCCCGTGTTAATCCTGGATGACTAGAGAAACAAATGCAGGTAGACTCACAAGCATATGAGACGGAGCTTTATATACAAGAGCAATTGAATATCAAGAAATGTCCCAGCCCAGTGCAGATCGAGTCCATAAGTCCAATATTAGCCCATATGTCCAATACCAATCGATCAAATCCTCTTCAGACTCACGAAACGCATGCAATGATGCCAAATGCATGAAGATCACAGACCAGTGGGTGGCAAGTGTTGTGGATCTAGTGGCAGTGGAAGCAGCTCAGTGCCAGCTGGGGTCTCCATGTGGTTCCTCTAGCTCAGGGTACTACAGTAGTTCCATGTGTCTTGTCAGCTTCTATGTCTCCCAGGCAGTGAGGAGAGAGAGAAAGTGTCCCTCACCTCCAAGGAGGAAATACAGGATTTCTCAGAATCCTCAAGAGAAGGCCATGCCCACACAGAGGCCTCGTTGATTATATCCCGACTGACAGGCTAGACTCCACCCCTACACTCTTAATCCTCAAATTGACACGAGATTATGTAACCACCACAGTCACCTTGATGACTAAGATGCAAACTGACTCACCTTTGGGTATTTTCAATTGCCTCATATAAATATGAAAGTTGGGCAATAAATAAGGAAAGCTGCAGAAGACTGAATGCATTTGAATCATAATATTGGCAAAGAATATTGAAAATACCACAGGCTGTCAAAAGAACAAACAAATATGTCTGGAAATAAATCCAAATAGAATATTCCTTAGAAGCCAAGAGGATTAGGTTCTATTTTATATACTCTGGACATGTCATCAGAAGGGACCAGTCCCTGGAGAAGGACATCATGCTTAGAAAAATAGAAGATTCGCAAAAAAGAAGAAAGAACGAGAGTGGCTGACACGGTGCAATGACTACAGCAGTAGGTTCAAACAAAGCAACAACTGTGAGGATAGAGCAGGATCAGGCAGTGTTTCCTGCTTTGTGCATAGGGCTGTAGTAAATTGGAGTCAACTCAATGACATCTAGTAAGAACAATGTTGAAATCAATTCTGACCTTTGGAGTTTTCATTTATCCCTGCAAAGCACCATATTATCATATATTCAATGAATAGTGATAAAAATATTTTTGCAACCATGAAATTTCACACTGGATAAAAAGCAAATATATGTTTTATAAAGTAAAATTTTATTTAAAATTTAAAGAAAAATTTTATTGTGTTTTCAGTGAAAATGTACATAATAGATTAGATTTTCATTTAACATTATCGATACATGTTCAATGACATTGGTTACATTTGTTTTCTTTTTAATTAATTATTAATTGGAACTCAATAAATATATCATATCATTCCATAGGTCTATCACATCAACCATTATTGTACAATTGCTGCCATAATCAGATTCACAACATTCTTTTTATTTCTAGACTCCTTAACATCATCTCCCTTTTATATCCCCATGGCTACCATCACTATACCTCCTGCCCCCCAGAACCCTTATTTTACTTCATGTCTCCATATGTTCATCAGTCCTGAGTTGCACACACCGAAACTCAGAACAACCTAGTACACAACTTTAAGAGTGTGACCTCCAATTTCATGATACCAGTGAGATACAGCCTACTATAAATAAATAAATAAATAAATAAATAAATAAATAAATAAATAGATAAATAAAGTGATAAAAAAATACAGAATATGTTAAAAACCGTATCAGGTACACCATGCATCAGAGTGGGAATCAACTGACAATATTTTAATGTTCATTTCAGAGTTATGCTTTTGATCTTCTAGCCTCCTCTCTCTAATGCCCCCTGTTTATTAACCTTTACACCCCATCCCTCAGTTGTGGATAGAGGGAGTTCACCAGAGGCTTATTTCCTATGTAGTTCTCACAAATGAATCTTGGGCATGTCTGAAAGGCACACCTTCGATAGATCACATTGCAATTCCTGTGGTCAGGCAAAGAGCATTCTACTGCCCCCACCTCACCCCATTTATGCCATTAGACTTTCAGTATTCCCCCCTTGTGAGAAATCCCCAACCAGTTCAGATGGGGCACCAAGTGCTGCCCCCAAATCAGAAGTCGACGATTGGGATTAGTCAGGGACTTCATCACTTCATTCCATCATTGATCTTGTGCATTGATGCTTTGGCTTGCCCCCATGAGGGCAGATCTGGCCGGCCTCATTCCTAGAACTGTATCTACAGGGCTGCCCTGTAAGCACTGTCATCGAGGGAGAGGACAGCAAGTGTCAGGCTAAGGTAAGCTTAAGTCATCTCTGGTAGTGAGACGCTTCAAGCAGGAACATCGTCCTCATGAAATGGCACACCAGAATGAGGTCTGCTCTCACTCGTCCTTTGCTATAGAAATATGAACAAGACCCTCTCCTTGGGTTGGTTAGCACCCTGACCCCCGCCCCCCCATTAGCAAATAATTTTAACAGAGCATGTCCTCCTTGCTGTAATAGAAAGATGGTTATTTTAACACAATATCTGAAGTTCTTATAAGGTAACAATGGGCTCCATCTATCAAAAATGGTATGAGGAAAGAAAGAGCATTAACATCATAGAAGCCACGTGCAAAAATATAGGACACCTTGATAGAACATGAGGTGTTGGGTACAGACTGGAACTACAGCACAGTAAGAAACTTATCAGGAAATAAAACTAGATAGGTACTGTGTAATATTCTTGTGAAAGACTGGGGAACTACAAAAAAGTGACAAAAACATAGTTTTTAGGAGACTATCTCCTAAACCAACCAAGGAAAATGTCTCCAAAAAGAAGTAGAGTTCAATAAGAAACAATCCACTACTAAAAAAAATATCTGTTAAAAAAAAAACACAGCACAAACTTGCAACCAACCTTATGACTACCTACCCATGTAAGCTTTATCATTTCATTGAATAGAATCATATATAATGCTTTTATTGCACTGCATTGGTTAAGGTACCCCTGACTCAAGCGAGGATAATTTGAACTGCCTCAGAAGCATGTGGATTTGGACATTGAATAAAGAAAACTGAAGAATAATCAATACATTTGAATTGCGGTGTTGGTGAAGAATATTTAAAGTACAAAAGAATGCCTAAAGAACAAATTTGTCTTTGAAGAATTATAGCCATAATGTCCCTTAGAGTCAACAGTGGTGTTATTTTCTAGGTAGAATACAGGGAAAAATTCAGGGACACTCATTTATGTGTAAGAGAAAACTTTATATCAAGGAGCAATTGTATACTGAGAAAACATCCCAGTCTAGTCCAGCTCAAGTCCATAGTCCAATATAAGCCCATATGTCAGACACTAATCTGTAAATTCCTTAGACTCACGCAACACATGCAATGCTGCTGAATGCAGGAAGCTCACAGGGCAGTGGGGAGAAAGTCTTGTGGATCCAGTGGTGGTGGGTGCATCTCAGCGTTTGTGTGGGCTTCCATATGGCTCCTCCAGTTCTCTGTGTAGGGACAGCAGGAAGATGAAGCAGATTGAGAGTGTGTCCCGTCTCCAGGGAGAAAGAGAGAAAGTTCTCAGAATGCTCATGAGCAGGCCACACACACAAGGAGGCATCATCTGGCTGTGACTTGATTGACAGGCTAGACTCCACCCCTATGCTTATTTATCAAGTTGACATGAAATTATGTAACTACCACAGATGGAAAAGCTTTGTCTCATGTACTTTGGACATGTTATCAGGAGAGACATCCCTGAGGAGAAGCCACATGGACCTAACCTGATGCAGCCCTGGGTGCTGGAGCAGCTATGTGGAGACCCCTGCCAGCGCTGAGATGCTTACATGCTCACTGATTCAGCTTTCCTCGTGGAGTCAGCATCATTGTGTGTGTTTTGTGAGATGGAGGAGAACTTGTAGATTGGTGTCAGACATATGGGCTAATGTTGGACTTATGGGCTTGGACAGCCCTGGATGGGGATGCTTTCTTAATGTACACTTACCCTTTATATAAAACTCTCTCTTACAGACATATGAGTTTCTGTGGATTTGTTTCTCTAGTCTACGCAGACTAACACAGTAGGTAAACCCAATTACAAAGCAATTGTTCTGCATCCCCAAGGGCAGTATTTTCCCTTGAACAGCTTTCTTTCTATCCATATTGACTACATTCAAATAAGAGAACTCATTTATTCATTAACTCAATACATGTCTGCTTAGGCTTAGGTGTCAGTCACTGTGCAAAGGACAAAGAATAAAACAGTAATCAAAGCAAAATCTCAACTTTTTTAGAGTGTGCCTGAAATTGAGGGCTATATACTTCAAGCAAACAATAATAGAAATATAGACAAGGAGGTTTTTAAAAATTCATGGGGAATGGAGTTAAAATATAATGAACACTTTCACAAATATTTGGGAAGCCTCCTTGTATAGCAGATATGAATAAGTACTAAGGATAAAAATGAGAAATTTCAAATTTTCAGCTACCAGACATAAAGGTAAAGGGTAAAAATTTTAATTGGGTTTGCATGAAGGTAAAGGGTAAATATTTTAATTGGGTTTGCATGTTCTAAAGTCAGTTTTTTCCAGATTCTAAATAGATCTTTGATGGTTTTGTATAATTACATCATGTAGGGATGGGAGGTAGATGTTAAGGTTGAGCAACTTTGAGGCTAAATGGTGTCCAAGTCTTAAGGCAACTCCGCCAAGCACTGGCTGGTTTGTATCTCTAGGATTATTTCTTCAGCGATGAGAAAAGTCTCTTTCTCGGAGATCAGAAGGCCATGCTTTGCTCCCTAGAGAATGAGTAAGAGGAATCAGTTTGACATGATGAGCCCACCTTTGCATTAGGTATTGATCACCAGGTGGAGAAGCTACTCTAACCATGCCTATTTTTGTTTTTCATTTCTCTCTCTTTTTTTAAATCATTTTATTAGGGGTTCATATAACTCTTATCACAATCCATACATACATCAATTGTGTAAAGCACATTTATACATTCATTGCCCTCATCATTCTCAAAACATTTGCTCTCCACTTAAGCCCCTGGCATCAGATCCTCATTTTCCCCTCCCTCCATACTTACCCCTCCCTCATGAACCCTAGATAATTTATAAATTATTATTTTGTCATATCTTTCCCTGTCCAACATCTTCCTTCACCCATTTTTCTGTTGTATGTTCCCCTGGGAGGAGATTATTTGTAGATTCTTGTAATGGGTTTCCCCTTTCCACGGGACCTTCCCTCCACCCTCCCAGAACCGCCACTCTCACCACTGGGTCTGAAGGGACCATCTGCCATGGATTCCCTGTGTTCCCAGTTCCTATCTGTACCAGTGTACATCCTCTGGTCTAGCCATACTTGCAAGGTAGAATTGAGATCATGATGGTGGGGGTGGGGGGAGGAAACATTTAGGAACTAGAGGAAAGTTGTATGTTTCATCATTGATACACTGCGCCCTGATTAGCTCGTCTCCTCCCTGCGACCCTCCCATAAGCGGATGCCCAATTGCCTACAGATGAGCTTTAGGCCTCCAACCAGCGCTCCCCTTCATTCACAATGATATGATTTTTGGTTCTGATGATGCCTGATACCCTGATCCCTTTGACACCTCATGGTCATACAGGCTGGTGTGCTTCTTCTATGTGAGCTTTGTTGCTTCTGAGCTAGATGGCCACTTGTTTACCTTCAAGCCTTTAAGACCCCAGACATTACATCTTTTGATAGCCGGCACTATTAGCTTTCTTCCCCACATTTGTTTATGTACTCATTTGTCTTCAGCGAACGTAACAGAGAGGTGAGCACACAATGATATAATTTTTCATTCTTTGATGCCTGATAACTGGATCCCTTCGAAACCTTGTGATCGCACAGGCAGGTGTGATTCTTCTATGTGGGTTTTGTTGTTCTGAGCTAGATGGTTGCTTGTGTACCTTCAAGCCTTTAAGACCCCAGACGCTATATCTTTTGATAGCCTGGCACGTCAGCTTTCTTCATCACATTTGCTTATGCACCCGCTTTGTCTTTAGCAATTGTGTTGGGAAGGTAAGCATCCTGGAATGCCAGTTTAATATAACAAAGTATCCTTGCACTGAGGGAGTACTTGAGTAGAGGCTCAATGTCCATCTGCTACCTTAATACTGAATCTATGCATATATGCACATAGATCTAGTTTCACATCCTCACATATAAATATATTTACATATGTACATGCCTTTATTTAGACCTCTATAAATTCTCTTTATCTCCTATCTCTTTCTTCTTTTTCCTTTTACTTTCCTCTTGTCCCACTATCATGTTCAGCCTGCATTAGGGTTTCAGTAATTCCTCTCAGTTACTTTACCCTTGGTCATGCCCTACCAGTCCTCCACACCCTCCTCACCACCGATTTGGATCAATTGTTGTACCCTTGTCGGTTTTCATTTTCTCAATCAAACAGATAATAAGAATCCACTAAGAAGAGACCTAAGCAGCTCCACTTCCTAAGTTCTCTCTAGTTTGCCTAAGACACTCCACATCATTTGACTTCTACTTTACTTTCTCCAGTTTTATTTGTGGGTAAAACCTCCAGGCAAATGAAAGTTCGAAAGTCTTCATATTGTCACTCTGAAGTATTAAAGAGGCAAAATTCTGTAACCCCGTGATGAGATCTATTCTTTTCTGAAGCACTATCTTGCCATATGCACACACATACACTCTTCCCTAGATTATTAATGACAGATAATGTTTATTTAAGGGTTCCTGATCCAGGTAGCTTTGGAATTGACTATGGAAAAAACTTCCCCCAACTCTACAAAGTAGAAACCTCAGATTTTAACATCTGTAATAATCCTCATTTACTCTAGCAGGAAAGGCCTTCGAGGAGCCACCAAAAAGAACTACTTGCTTCCAACTCTCTGGCCTACGGAGTAACCAATTATACTGCTTTTTCTTCTTTTATTCGCTTCAAGGACCAGTTGCCAGCCAGCAGATTACAACTCACAGTCACTCCATCTGTGTCAGAGTAGAACTCTTTTCATAAGGTTCTCAATAACTTATTTATCAGAAGTCAAATGCCAGGTCATCCTTCCAATGTGTCTTTAGGGTTTCTCAAACCTCTCAACTTTCTTTAGCAGGCAAGCTCCGATATATTTTAAAAATTATTCTACTCCATAAAAGTTGTTTTGTTTGTTTGATTCATCTTGCTTTCCTCTTTATCAGTAGGGCAGTGACCAACAAATAAACAAACTTTATTGTCAATAACACCTATGGTGATTCCTCACACATTGTAGAAGCTAAATAAATAGTAACTGTTGGGTAAAGGAAAGTTGGACCGATCATACACAGTGACACTAGATGAGAAAGGTTGACCTAATTTAACCCCAAGAACTAGTTTGAGCATGCAGGTGTATCTGATTTAATTTTGCATACCTTCCCAGAAAAAATGTCTTAGCAAGCAGAACTTCACACATTGTGGTTATGGGAATGCATTTTTTCACTGGCTCCAGTTCACATGGTTTTAAATAGCATGTCGTTTTGCTGTGAGCTTTATTTTCATTTGAAACTCCATGAATGTGAAACTGTTTGAGTCAAACCAGATGCCAGCATTTGGGATGTCCTGCTTGCTCCTTCCTGCCTATCTCACTTGTGAAACTGTATTTAACAGATTATTCTACTTAAAGATTCATGGGATTTTAAATAAAGTATTCACACGATTTTAAATCACTTCCATTTAGGATTGACCTTTCTCTCCAAGGGATTTTTGGAATCCTCCAATCCCAGCGTTATCAGGGAGAAAATCCAGTCCTCTTCACAGAAGTTGCTCTTTTATTCCTTATAAACCCGCTATTTTATTTGACAATTATAAATATATAAATGCATATGTATATATGCACTGTATATATATATATATATATGAAGTGTTGTTTGCATATTTTACCCCCACACACGACATACTCTTAGTTCATTGTCATTTATATGAACCTATAATATAGGCCAGTTTGGGAATTACGTCTGCTTTAGCATTGGCAGAAACATGATGATAATTTTTTCCACTATTGCATACGCTACTAGTTGAGTATGTAAACTCCCAGTGTGGTTGGCATGTGAGAGGGAGTAATACTTGTCTCAATTACAACATGAAACCCCATCCTAGCCTACGCACTGTCTTCTTTTTTTCTTTCATTTTTCAGAAATCACACAGTTCTAAAAAACAGCCTGATTTGCAAATATGGCATATCATTCTCATTATTTCCTATTTTTCATTCAAACATTTTTTTTTCAGGAAAGCCACCCCTAATGTAAAAGACCAAGTAATGAGTATTCAGATGCAGACAGTAAAAAATGCCATTTTTCAATCAACTCCCCAAAAGCAAGTGATGCCATCATAGGAAAGTCAGTTGGATTCATTTCAGAAATGCCTATATCCCAAATGTACTAGCTTCTTATATACAAAAAAAGATGGAAATACCTCTTATGAAATAAAAAATTATGGAAAATGTAAGTCCCACAAGGAAAGTGATAATAGACATTAACACAGGAAAAGTGGTATTATTTTGCTTAGCTGCATCATGGGCATCTCAGATAAAAGAAAAGAGAAATTAATGTGCAGTCCTTTTGTCCTCTGCTCTTCTGCATCCCTTTTGCTTGTTTGTTTGTTTAGGGAGGAGAGACAGACTGAGACTCACTCTCTGCAGTTAGGCCCATTTGGCAATCATTGTAGGGTCACTGGTTGACCTTGCTAATTACCTTTGATGGTACAGCTCATGTATAGAGGACATACTTACACTATGAAGTAATACTCACATTAACTGAACGCCCATTACATGCCAGATGCTTTGCAAGGTTTAGTGATCCTGTCAACCTAGCCCTTCTCTCAGATGCTATGGCAGTGCAATGGTTAAGCGCTCAGCTTCTAACCTAAAGGTCAGTAATTCAAACCCACCAGCTACTGCCAGTGGGTGGATGCAGTAGTCTGCTTGCTTCCATAACCTCATGCTCTTGAAAACCTTATGACACAGAGCTTCTTTATCTTTGAAATGATTTATTATGCTTTAGGTGAAGGGGAAAGCAAATCAATTTTTAATCAATAGTTAATTCCCCAATTGTCCTGTAACATTGGCTACAGTCCTACAATGGGCCACACTTCCTATTTCCTCCTTGATTTCCCCCATGGCATTATTTCTATACTTCAAGCTTCCGTCTTCCTACCTGTCTTCTCAATCCTCACTAATTGACTTACTGAAGTAACATCATGTTAAACGGAGATAAAATTGAAGTCGTCAAGGGTTTCCTCATGCTTAGATTCACAGTCAATGCTCACGGAAGCAGCAGTTAAGAGATCAAAAGATGCACTGCACTGGGTAAATCTCTTTAAAGTGTTTAAAACCAAGGATGCTATTTTGAAGGCTAAAATGTGCCTGACCCAAGCCAAGATATTTTCCATTGCCTCCCATGCATGCGGAAGTAGGACATTGATTAAGGAAGACTCCAGAAGAATCCATGCATGTGAATTATGGTGCTGGGCAAGAATGTTGACAATACCATGGACTGCCAAATGAAGACACAAATCTATCTTGGAAGGACAGTCACATAACATGGACATGTTATCAGGAGAGACAAGGCCCTGGAGAAGGACATCATGCTTGGTAAAATAGACTGGCATCAAAACAGAGCAAGGCCTTTGACAAAAAAAAAAAAAAAAGAGGAAGGCTTTAGACAAGACAATCTGACACAGTGCTTGCAACAATGGGCTCCAAATCAAGAACAATCATGAGGATGACACAAGACCAGGAAGTGTTTTGTTCTACTGTACATAGAGCCACTCTGACTTGGAACCAATTCAATGACAGCAGACAACAATAACCTATCTCCTTATCTTTGGCTTATGAACCTATATTGTCCTGTTGGTCTTATGTAGATTGGTGGCTCTGAAGAATATATTTCGCACATTGTTTGTTTTATCTTCTTGTCTATTATCTTCAATTTTAAGTCAAGTTTTCTCAAAGCCATAGTCAGGATTTCCTCTATTCAGTATCTGATTTCATTTTGTTTATTTGTTCTTTTTAGGCTTTAAATTACTGTTAGTTCAGGTCAACTAGAGAAACAAAATTCATAGATACTCATATGTGTAGAGCTTTCTATACAAGAACATTTGAATAATGAGAAAACAGACCAGCCCAGCCCAGATCAAGTCCATAAGTCTGATGTTAGCCCATATGTTCAATACCAACCCATGAAGTCCTCTGCAGACTTATGAAACAGGCAATGATGCCGAATGCAGGAAAATCACAAGCCAGTGGGTAGAAAGTCTTGTGGATCTAGTGGCAGTGGAAGCATCTCGGCGCCAGCAGGGGTCTCCATGTGGCTCCTCTAGCTCAGGGAACTAGTGAAGTTCGATGTGTCTTGCCAGCTGCAATGTCTCCCAGTGAGTGAACCTATGTCCTACCTCCAGTGAGCTATTATCTCTTGAACGCCTCCAAATGAGGTCAACAAGCTGCCGCCTGATTGACAGGCTAAACTCTACCCCTTCACTCTTAATCCTCAAATTGACACCAGATTTTGTAACTTCCACAATTAAATTCCACATAATTTTTTAAAATTTGTTTTTGTTTGTTTTTTTAAAACATTTTATTAGGGGCTCATACAACTCTTATCACAATCCATACATACATCAATTATATAAAGCACATCTATACATTCTTTGCACTAATCATTTTCAAAGCATTTGCTCTCCACCTAAGCTCCTTGCATCAAGTCCTCTTTTTCCCCTCCCTCCCTGTTCCCCCCTCTCTCATGAGCCCTCAATAATTTATAAATTATTATTTTGTAATATCTTGCCCTGTCTGGCGTCTCCCTTCACCCCCTTTTCTGTTGTCTGTCCCCCAGGGAGGAGGTCACATGTGGATCCTTGTAATCGGTTCCCTCTTTCCAACCCACTCACCCTCTACCCTCCCAGTATCACCCCTCACACCCCTGGTCCTGAAGGTATCATCCGCCCTGGATGAAATTTTGTTTTTTACACCATTATAATCAGGCCCTTCTACAGTGGTCTTTATTAAAATGGTTGGTACTTAAAGCCTCTCGTCTCAGGTTTGAGAATTCTGGTGTTCGTGTGGGTCATTAGCTATTTGGATTAATTCTTTCCTTAAAATTTCATTTCTCCAAATTCGCTTGTGCTTCAGGTGAGAAGAGATTAATAGTTGCTTGTTAGATGGCTGTTTCCATGCTTTTAAGACCCTATTTGATACTAATCAGAGTAAGTTATATGAACAATGCTTTGCCAACCAATCTAAATGAGACAACAGGACTTTAGCCTTCATGTCCAGTGGTTCAAACCTAACGTCTAAGCAGTTCTGTAACTGCAGTTATGGGGCAGCTCTGCTCTGTTCTATAATGGTATTATAGTTAGAATTCATAAGGATGGGCCTTTTGTTTTTAATCATCCTCCTTTTTTTATATTATTAGCTGCCTTCTAGTTAGTTCCCAAGTCTGAAGACACCATGCACAATTAGACAAAATGATTCTATTCCTGTACCATCCTCAAGATCAGTGGCTACAGATGTGGCTTCTTTCGGTTGAAGGTTAAAGAAAGGGCATAGAAGAGGGCCACCATGAATCAGGGGCTGACATGACAGCAAGTAACAAGAGCAGAAAGAAAATGTATGTCTTCTCTCACGGCAAAAATTAGACCAGAGTCACTGCCATCAATTTGATCTTGACTCGGCAATCTTAGAGAACAGAGTAGAGTTGCCCCTATGGGTTTCCAAGACTGTAACCCTTCTAGGAGTAGAACGCTTTATTTTTCCCCAAGGAGCAATTGGTGGTTTCAAACTGTTGATCTTGCAGTTAGCATTCCAACACATAACCCACTGGACCACCAGAACACCCCTTCCCCCCCAGCTAAGACTCAAAATATACTTAAGCTCTGTGCCAGTGCCTGGAATAACCAAGGAAGACTGATCAGGAGGAGACCCAGAACCAACATGAGAAGTGAATGTTGAAAAGCCAAACCTAACGCACTGCCATCAAGCCAACTGTGACTCATAGTGACAGTGTAGCAAGGATAGAGCTTTCCCTGTGAATTTCCGAGACCAACTTTTTATGGGACTAGAAAACCCTCAGAGTGACAGCTGGTTTGGAACTGCTCACACGTCGCTATCAGCCCTATGTTTAGCTACTATGCCGCCAGAGCTCCGGCAAGAGTTAAAAGTGAATTCAAAATCAGAGGAACTCTGAATCAACGAACTCTGTGACAACGAACAGAGGTAGCGTTGTGAGCAGGCCGGGGACAGAGATGCCTCTGAGCTGGGCACACCCAGAAGCAACAGTGGAGGGTGAGAGACAGAGAAAGAAGTCTGATCATCACATATTTGCTGCAGAGGCTAAATTCATTAACTCCTATTAAGCACTTTTTGTATTTCATTTTCCAACATTCGATTTAATTTTCTGAGCATTCAGTTGAAGTTCTTACAAAGGGGAAGGCCTAAACTACTAGTAGTTTTTTTACCCCACTCCCACCCCCAGGTACTATAGATGACGGCTCAATATGAACTCTCTCTCTATGAAAAGCACAGGCCCAACTCAGTGGAATCTGGTTTCTTACTGAGATGTAGGTATTTGCTCAACACTCACACAAGAAAGTGAGTGCTATGATGTAAGAGAAAAATGATTGGTCCCAGCTGAGATGTGGAACTAGAGGTAAAAATATAAATCGTCTGTTCCACGTGGTAAAAGTTGTAAAGAAACTTTAGAGGGATCTCTGAGAAAGAAGCCTCTGAAATTAGGCCCCCAAAGACTGAAGAGCAATGATGGATGGGTGAAGGGATGGAATAAGTAGCCCTTCACTGCTACCTTTTCCTAAGAGAGTCCAAAGCCCTCCCTAGTGATGATAGTCTAGTCACCATAATAAACAATCCATACAGATTCTAATGAAAGGCTATCACTTCTTTATCCACCTCTTGCCCATTTGTGGAAATCCGAAGCTCAAAATCAATACAATGCAGTTATCAAATATAATTGGAATCTTTACTTGGAAATAATCCAAATGTCTCATATTTTCTTAAAATGCTGAATGTTGTATATATCAAGCAAAATTTCATATGCCAGCCTGTATTAAACTGTGACAAAACCAAATCATCAAAATAATTTTTAATTCCTATTTTTCAGTTTTGTAACAACCAATGCATTCAATTGCAATGAAATATTGAAAAATACACTGATAGAATATCTGTGGCAGAAAAAAAATCTCTTTTATGGCTTAGCCATTTCTGAAAACAGTTGTCTAATGATTGCACATATATAGGTGGAGAGAGCAAAAAAAAAGGACTGTTTAACTGGTGAGATAATTGTTCTGAATAGCCCCCGTGAAGAGCATGATGGACATGTCAACACTTAATAACTATAACATGACCTGCTAAACTGTGAATGTCAGAAAGATCCTCTGGAAATGCTGTCTTCCACCCACCCTCCCCCAGACAACAGGCCCCCCTCTTTCTTTAACACAGGAAACATTTGTGGTACAAATGGAGAAAGGAAAGAATTGGATTATGCTCCCACAGTAGCTAAATTTGAAATATATCAGATGTTAAAGCCACTGATACCCTTGCCTTAGTTGTGCTATTTTTCTAGGCCCAATTCAAAAAGAACAGTGGCTGCCACCTTGGAATTTCTATTTTAATATATATTTGGAGAAAAGGAGATCTATGTTTTCAAATATTGGCCCTGGAGTCTTGGTTTTAAAACTAGACTATTTGTTGTAAACTTTTGTTAATACTTAAATATAGTCTGATTCAAAGAATAAGAAGATTAAAAAAAAAGAATAAGAAAGATTAGTAGATGAATAGAAGCATTTTAAAGAGAATGACATCAACTGAAATGGTCTACAAGTGCCAACCACATCCTTTATTCAGGAAGTCAACTTTCTGGACTATCTGTTTATACATTATACTCTACTGCGATGCTCAGAGAGCTCCATCCCAACAATTTATGAACATTTAATTGCTAAGGGCAATATGAGAGGGCTGCGGCTTCTTCACAAAGGTTTCATTCTCAAGAGTTTGACCATTTCTCATGCTCTCGTGGAGCATCCATGTGCCAGGACCATCCTCTATTGATTATCCTCTGTTACCCATCCATCTCCTAGAGCCATGCATAATACTGAAGATGATTTTTTTAGAAAGAGGGGCGTATTAGTCTGGGTAGACTAAGACATTATTATGATTTGCTTCTCTAGTACCCTACTCCTGGTACCATAATGCATTAGTCTGGGTAAACTGGAGAAACAAATCATAAAGATGGAGAGTGGACAGTTATTTGACTTCTGCCTCATAGTATTGTTTCTTCTTGAGCGAGCCAGAAGTTAGATATATCCATGCAGTTTACTGGGTTGTTTTCTGGAAAGAATATAGGAAGTTAAAGTTTTGATTATTTCGCTTGGTTGTAGTCTCTAGTTATTCCTGTGTGAAATGGCAAAAATTGATGTTGTTAATGTATATTTTGAGAGCAGATGTAGAAATCGCCATTTGAATATCTCAGAAACCATGCTGCTTAAGGAAAATGTTTGACTGAAGGTAAAAATGTCTGACAAAACCTGATCTGCTTAGATGCTCTCAGAGGCCTAATCCCACATTTTGTATCAATGGAATAGTTTAGATAAGGATGAAGATAAGATAAATCAGGATTGAATTTGACTTTTAAGAATTGAGTTTAGTATATGATTCTATTTTGTTTATTCTGATTTCCTCTGCGTATTATTGTTGTATAAGGATTTATAGAAGTTATTTTGGAAGTATGAAAATAGAGAGCTTGTAAACCCACTTGTCTTCAGTGGATTCAAATTGGATCCCTAAATGGGTTTAGGACTTGTCTGCAAAGAAGGTTCTCTGAAAAGATCATCCCCATCCAGTGCTTTGAAGTACATTTGCATTCCAAGAGACTTGCCTGGGGGCTGTTGACAGATTGAAGAAAAAGGAACTCTGACTTTTTGAAGTTTGAATTCTAGAGATTTTTGTCAGAAGCTGGGAAAAGTCTGGAACTATGAAGAAAACTCCTCTCTAGGACTGAACATTAGAGGAAGCCTGGGAGCAGGCTGAAATGCTTGCATGTGACCACCTGGATCCGCTTGTTGAGTGGAAGTGAGAGAAATGCAGCAATAGAGATATGGATTGAGTCTGGTCACTGACCTCCGTGGACCTGTTTTACAGGAACTAGAGGAGAAGATGAAAGCAGGTTGACTGGTCTGAAGTTCATGACTTAGCACAAGGGAACTAGGGTTGTTGAAAATTTGTGAAAGGGCTATGGTCTAAAGGCAATGGGACCAATGGGCACCATGGTGTGGTTAAGTGAGGCAGCCCATGTTGAGTTGACCAGAACCCTATCAGATGAAGGGAATATTTTTGATCCTGTGAACTGGTGTATATTGCTACTGACTATGGATGGCCTGTCCTGATTTGACATTGCTTATGCATGTGGGCTTCACAAGGTTCCAACTGGAATGAAGATTCTTCACATCAAAGAATATGATTGTCTCCTCAGAGCACTGGGTTTATGTAAGTGGGCAATAGAGAAATTGGAGATCAAAAATTGGGGGAAGAAAGACTGAAGTGGCTGGCTTACAAATTTTTTTATGTTGGGGAATATATTTATAGCATTATAGAATTAAAGTGTAGGTGTTACTTAACTGCAATTGTTAGGCATAGAATATTGTTTTGTCATGTAGAATTTTTTTGTTTTGTTCAGTTATAGAATGTTATGTTTATATGAGTGTGGCAAATATTGAATTGTATGCATTTTCGTTTTATTATGTAAGGTACAGATACAATTTTATTATTTGTTTGAAAATTACATATGATTAAAGAGTTGTGTGAAAGTGTCAAATGGACAAGGGGTGGTCTGTTGAAGTTATATAATCTGTTGTCAATTTCAGAGGATTATGAGTAAAGGGGTGGAGTCTAGCCTGTCAATCAATGAGACCTCTGTGTGTGCATGGCCTTCCCCTGCCGATTCTGGGAATTCCTGTATTTCCTCCTTGGAGGAGGAAGACACTTTCTTATCTCGGCTCATTCCCTGTGAGACATCCCTGTGGAGAAGACACATGGAGAGCGGCTGATTGAGCCAGACCTCTGGAGCTGGAGAAGCCACATGGAAAACCCTGCCAGTGCTAAGATGATTACAATGCCACTGAATCCACAAAACTTCTCACCCACTGGCCCGTGAGCTTCCTGCATTCACAATCCTTGCATGTGTTTCTTGAGTCTGAAGAGGACTTTATAGATTGGTATCGGACATACAGGCTAATATCAGACTTACGTACTTGATCTGGACTGGGCTGGGCTGTTTCCTCAATGTTCAATTGCTGTTATATATGAACCTCTTTTTTGGACACATATGAGTCTCCTTGTATTTGTTTCTCTAGTCTACCCAGACTAACATAAGGGGAACCCAGTAGATGTCAAAAAGCTTTAAACATCCACTTCTTTGGTTTGACTAAATGTTCCTACATAGTGGTGGGTTTATCATATAACTCCTTCACATTTCAGACTCCATAGACAACTGGAATAAATCAGGGAAAATTACATTAGGAGAATTGTATGCATTTTTGGTGTGGACAGAGTCTTGTAAGTAGAGCTTTCACTAGGAAAAGAACCCTCAGAGCAGCCTTGATCACCACTTTCCCCTTCACGATAATGTGCAGTGCACTCTATTACAAAGCCAGTTCTGTTTTTCTCTTTCCATCTTTCCCTTAATTTTTCACTCTGCCTCTCTGTCAGTCTCTTTCTCTTCCCTAATCTGTATTTCTCTGTCATCTATTTGTCTCTCTATCACTCTCTCCACATTCCCTCTAAAATAAAAGTTCCCATTTTCACAGATTTTATCTATGTGTTTGTGATATTCTTGACATTACTTCATACCAATAATTAGTCATTCCTTCTCTTCAATATTATTTAAATCATAATGACTCATGTGCAAAAGTAAGATTGGTTCTGTGACATGCTTTTGTGAATGCAATTATTTATTACGCAGGTAAAAAATTTTAAAACAATAAATAGCTTAACCCTTAACTAAATCTAATATATCCAAGATTCATACATTAGTAATATTTTTACATAAATGAAATTAAATAATCAGAAAACAGAAGCTTGGTAAGTAATAGAATCAATGCCCTTGCATATGAGCAAGCAGAATCCAAGGGCAATCACTCGGGGATGCTTTGGGTGTGAGGTAAGACAGTAATACATAAATCTTCAAATGCTATGAATCCAGAATTCTAACACAGAGGGGGGAGGATGGCAGAATTAGAAATGAGAAACATGAAGAAAAATAACTTAATATTAAAGAGCTAGATCAATAGAAAAAAGGAACTCCAAAGGACCAAATGAAAGAAATAATTAGTCAAAGTCCATGGCCAACGTGAAGCAGAGAATTGCATTCTGAGAGAAAATAGCAAACTTAGAGGTTGGCTGATCCAGTCCTTCACTGTGAGAGTAACAAAATGGAGGCAGACACTCCCGACGAGCTACCTAAACCATCCAGTGATAAGCGCGAGCAGAGGAGGCACTCAAGGAAGTCAATTCCACTTTAGTTCTATCTCCACACAGAAATTAAGAATATTCTAAAAAATAAAGGTATAGATGGAACAATTGTAAAAATCTAATGAGTACCGGGTTTTCATTTATGAAAAATACTTCTTCCTCTATTCACATTTAATTTTGATCGTCAAAAAATAGATAGATTAATCTTCTGACCAATTTAACTAATTCCATAATTCAGGGCATGTATTATCAGCTCTGTTCTACAAAGAAAATTCCTTTAAAAATTAAAGTTTTAATATCACATTATACAAACCTGAATCGAACAGCATTTTCTATCATCCACTCAAAGTGAGGATGGAAAAACCAAAAACAAAGCATTGTTTCTGGATGCTATGAGGGTATCACCAAGGTGAGGCATTGCTTGCAACCAAAAATTGCTTGCAAATTGTCTAATGCCATTCAAATTCAAAACTTATTTCCCCACTAGTTTCTCCCTTTAATTAATCATGACTTGACACAATGGAAACCTGCTAAGTCTCTTCTCGCTCCCAAAAACAACATGGGGGCAAGAATGCAGTGCGTCATAAAGATCGCACTGACCGCGTTCTGACCAGAAACCCTTTGGTCCTGACAGTTGCTGTTCTTTCTTCTCTACTCTGGTGCCATGTTTAAAATTTACAATCTGCTGGATAATAGAAGTGTTTATAGTCGACAGATTTGCTCCAATGACATTCTAATGGAGAAAAATCTCCTTGGGGATATAATTCTAAAGTTCTCACAAAACCAAATTTCTCATCTTTGGAAAACTTGTCAGCACCCTCACTAAAGTATGCCATGAATGTGTTATGAAATGCCATGTCTGTGATAAGACAACAGGGAAAAAATTAGTAAGACTAAGCTACCAAAATCAATCAGATTTATGATTTTGTTGTCCAAGTTGCAACTTCTCATTGTAAAGAAGACAGATTGTGAATAAGGGGACAATTGAACTTGGCACCTTCTATATACTTGCACTTGTGACTATCTGAAACTCTGTCTTTCGTCTGCCCTACTCTGTCTTTGGGAAAGTTGGGTAGCCCATCCTTTCAAAGCTCCCGTCCAACTCGGTAGGAGATCTCCTTGTTAGAAGAATGGCATTTCAACTGGAAATGCAAGTGACTTATTGCCAAATTTAAAATGCTCACTTCCCCAGGGCCATTTTACATTTTAAAAGAAATACTTGTTGAACTATGTGAAAGCATTTCTGTGCCGGAATTTTCTCTGAGATGTCCATGGGCTCAGCACCTTATAAGCTGGGCGATCTCACACAGTGGTCCTTATCCACCACCTCTGCCTGATAATTCTTGTTTATCCTAAGTATGGCTTGAAGTGCAAGGTTGGATTTCTACAGGTGGCCTCCACTGTGTATTCTGCATCTACAGAGAGCCAAGTTCATTCACTCACTGACTCCTCTCCTGAAGAAAATGTGACAGAACTGGTCGTCATGGTAGCAGAGTGATTCTCCAGACTGTCTCTGGAAATATAAACTTGGACTATCAGAGGAACCATTTCTTTCCTTGGCTTTTAGGGGAAAGCTTGTCTCTTCAACAAGCCCACGCACCAGCCTACACAGCCCAGTGCTTGCGCACATTGTGCAGCATGTGGGTGAAATGGGCTGACGGCGGGAAGATGTGGAGTCTGAGTCATGAGTTGTGTCCTCCCACACTGAGGCACTCTTGGCTGCCAGCAGGAACTTCATCAAAACATTACATTCACTAAATCCCAAGCTTCCCTGAGGACAGAGGCAGTATCTGTATATCCCAGAGCTAGGTTCTGACTAGTTTAGTCAATGTTAGTTGAAGTAATGAATAATTGAAAGAAATAATTAATTAACAAGTGCAGAAACCACCAGGATCGGAGAGTGGATAGGCTGAATACCTTGAAAGGTAATTTTGTTATGCATGGGCATGATATTTGACACAATAATTCAACATCTGCTGTGGGTTTTCTTTTTGGAAGGGAGATTCTGGAAAAGGCTAGTGAGAATATGAATTATACGCTCTTGCTGTGATTATTCTGCCTGTGAGTTCACTATTAACCATAGCCAATAAGTAGTAACCTTCTAACTTATTCCATATTCCTACAGTTGAAATTGACTCCAATATAACAGCTCCCCTCCATCCTCATTTGGACAAGCAGAACACTCTTTAGAAGCATATGGGTTGTGGGTGTGGACTTGTACGTGGTGCAGGGGTAGAATCATGGAGGCCTGGAAAAAGTAAGACTCTGAAACTAAAGGCAAATTGCACCTATTTCAGCAAACTGGAAATTGATGGTGTGTAACTCTGAAGGCTCTAGCAGTAGCTATTATTTCCATCCAAGCTATTATTAACTGGTAATATTTTTCCTAGTAAACATTCCATTGCCATAGCAACGGGAGTCATGTCATATGAATACAAGGGCTCCTGACTTTGCCAGAGAAATGGATGGAATTTTAAATGAATTTTAGAAAATCCAAAGCATCTTGCCAAAACGTAATTTTTAAATACTCAACTAAATTTATGCTTGAGGAAAAGGAAAGAAGAGAACTCTGAAGAAGAGGAAACTCTGAGATATTCATGAATGGTACTTCTGCTCCATTGCATTGTGCCTTCAAGGCAAGTTCAGAAGAGTCTTTCCTCTCTCCAAGCCAAATCCTCCTCCTGTGTTCTGGGTGCCATACCATGCCCCGTTCTCAGGGATGTATGTGTAATGTTGCAAGAATGGCATGGAAGGCCATGTCTGAGCTCCTCTGGCGACTCCAGAGGGGAAGAGAATCCAGATCCACAACAGCTCCAGGGTAATTCCTATAAATCATAGGTCAGACCTGGCTCCAACCTTTAACTTTCTTTACCTTTTCTGACCAACTGTCCCTCCCATGGCACCTTACATCTCTTCTGGACTCATTAACCCATTGCAATGGCCATGTAGAACTCACAGACAATATTCACAGTTATGTTCTTATTACAAAAGACATTTAGTGATGGTAAATTCTAAAGGTCTCTCCATTCTACATACGGACACCAGTTTTCCTCTGCAGGGTCACAGCAGCCAGTTGCTGTACCTCGTGTTCTCGGTGCTGCGACCTCTGCCATCATCACCTCTATGCACAGGGATGTCTGGGTCCAATGTACAAACCCTGTTCTGGGCATTTCTTTCTGGATGATGGTAAGGTCCCATTCCTGCTTCTGTGATGGCTTCCTTGAGCCCCAGTGGAAAGGGAAAACGGACTAACCCATGCTTATTTACATGCTTATTTACATTGCAAAGACCATAGCTAAAAAGAAACATACAAAATAATTTAACCGCACCATATATGACGAGTTTTACTTCCAAGCCCTCCAGGTTCAATCTCTTTGAGTGTATTGTGTAGATTCTGCAGCTAAAGAAACTGAGGCCCATGGCAGCTTGGTGACTTGACTGTCAGCTTGGAAGGTTAAGCCACCACGTAAGCTTGGCTCCCTCTTTAAGCTGAACTATTTGGCTCCTTTCTTTGTTTTGATGATTGTATACTGTTTGATTGGAAAGTTACACTCCATAATTTCACAGTGATTACATGCCCCTGAAGATCATTTGGTAAGTAAATGTTTTGAAACCAAAGATAATCATTGTTATATGGCCATAACCCTTTTTCTTATGCTGTATTCTCCACTAAGAATGTAACCAAGCTAAAGTTACACTTCTGGGCCTCAGGAGCTGGCTCGACGCTCTGGTCTACATTTCCACAACTGAAGTTCGGCTAGGCTATCTGGAACGGAGTTACTACTCTCTGACCTCTGTCATAACTTCTTCTCTTTCTCCTAAATATGTATTTGAAGAAAGCCACCATGACCTTCCTCTCAAATAAGATATGATGAGTCAGAGAAGAGCTCTTTCATATTAAAAATTTAAATGCAAAATATTCTAGAAGCTCTGAAGTACGCTTCTGATACCTGGATATATCTTTTTAAAAAAGGCATTTTATTAGGGGCTCATACAACTCTTATCACAATCCATACATATACATACATCAATTGTATAAAGCACATCCGTACATTCTTTGCCCTAATCACTCTCAAAGCATTTGCTCTCCACTTAAACCCTCTGCATCAGGTCCTCTCTTTTTTTTCCCCTCCCTCCCCGCTCCCCTCTCCCTCATGAGCCCTTGATAATCCACAGATTGTTATTTTGTCATATCTTGCCCTATCCAGAGTCTTCCTTCCCCCCCTTCTCTGTCGTCCCTCTCCCAGGGAGGAGGTCACATGTGGATCCTTGTAATCAGTTCCCCCTTTCCAACTCACTCTCCCTCCACTCTCCCAGCCTTGCCCCTCCCACCCCTGGTCCTGAAGGTATCGTCTATTTCAAACGTAAGTTTTAAGATAGGTTCTTTTTCCAGAAAATGTTGAACTCCTAGTGCATTAGTCTTCTATGGTTGCTATGCAAAACATTCCAAACTGTTTAAAGCAATGCAACTTATTTTAGAACAGTGGCTCTCAACGACCCTTCCACAGGGGTTGCTTGACTCATAACAGTAGCAAAATTTCAGTTATGGAGTAGTAGCGAAAATAATTCTATGGTTGGGGGGAGGGCGGTCACCAGAACATGAGGAACTGTATGAAAGGGTCGCAACATTGGGAAGGTTGAGAACCACTGTTCTAGAGCCTCATGACATTGACCTTCTTTAATTGTCTATCAACAGCTAACAAACTACAGTATCAAGCAAGTAATAGTATTCCCTGTTCTACATGTTCATGTATCCTAAAATTTGTATAGACGAACAAAAATGTATATTATGTTCCTTTATAGACATACAAGAAGAATATGCTTAGATGGCATCATGTGTCATGAAATATTTCCTCCTTCATGGAAAAGTCATGATTTCTTTGTGTTTAATTAGCCAACTCACCCTTCCAACTTCACACTGTTTCATAAGCTAGCCATCATGATGCTGCCCTCAGACAGGGTGGGCATGCTTATAAATGGAGCCCAATCATTTCTGGAGCTAAATCATTTCTGAATCTTGTCTGGTATTTTAGGAATTTAGAAAATGACACAAGTTAAAGAGGAAAGTATAACTTATTTTCGATTAAAATCCTCTGTGAAATTATTGAACAGATCCTTCCTTCCTTCCCACGTTTCCTGGAGCCTGCGTGGTTCCTAACCTCTTCAAAACCATGTTCTCCAGCATTTCTATAATGTATACACTATCTTCTAATAATACGTTATAATTTACATTTCTAAATAGCTTGCATCAATACGAAGTGCAACACTTTTCACTGAAGTGTACACAAGTGGATGTCTTTAGAAGCTTTGACACTGCCACAATATAGTTCTCAAGGAAAACTCTCCAGGCATAAAGGAACATGTATAGACATCAAAAGCTAAAAAAAGGCTTCAAGAGCCTATGTTTCTTAGCGTCACAACAAATTCAAACAATTTCAATCAAATATTTATCCAAAATATTTTATTTAAGAAAAGGAATATATATTTTATTTAAGAAAAAGAGTATATGTCTACCTGACAAGGAAGAGAAACACAGACTTACGCGGGCCGATTTACTAATCTGTAGTGAACACTTCACTTGAAGTACATGCACACGAGAAACTGCTGCTTACCAACTTTGTTAGGCATTCTGATCCTGTCAGGGGTCAGAAATTTGAAAAGATGCTTTGATTCTATAGGAAGGAAGTGTAGGCTTGAGAGAGTGACAGATGCCCAGGCATTCTCATAAATATATTCTTTGATAAAAAATGTGAAATTATTCACTTCAGATTAGTAAATAAACAAAAATAAGTCTGTCCATATCTTACTTAGTGGGTAATCAGGTAGTTCAACTATCAAAGAAATCTATGTTCACAGGAAAACCCTAAGCAGATTGCATCCATTCCTCTGCAAAACAAGTCATTCCTCTGAATGCTGCCATTGTGTTAGCAATCCTGAGTGCGCACGTTTCCTGCTGAGTCATGACATATGGAAATGATTTACTTTTAATGCGATTAGCCAGAAACATAGCCATTGAATTCAGAGCTGATCAGATAAGGGTCTCAGTGGTCTTGTCTTTTATCTCTCTTTGCCAAATCCCAACTCTTGAGATGTTTCTAGAACTCTGGGTAGGATACACAGGTTTATTAAATACAGTTTTCATCTTGGAATTACAGGTTCCTACCACTGGTGATATGCAGGGAACACAACCTGGCTTGCTGAAAGTGAGGGGAACTTGAAGCATTTGCGGATGAAGATAGAGGATTACAGCCTTCAGTGGGGATTACAACTCAATCTCAAGGAGACCAAAATCCTCATAATTGGACCAATAGGTAACAAAATAATACATGCAGAAAAGGCTGAATTTGTCTAGGATATTGGCCTGATTGGATCTCCGTTCAGTGCTCATGGAAGCAGTGTGATACACAATAAACTGCAGTGAGTTAAGCTGCTGCACAAGACCCCTGCCATCTTGACAAACAACTGTTAGTTTGAGGACTAAGGTACAGCTGACCCAAGCCATGGTATTTTTCCATTGCTTTATACGTATATGAAAAGTGGACATTGAATAAAGAAGACTGAAGAACAGACTTGAATTGTGGTGCAGGAGACCAGTATTGAAAGTACCATGGACTGCTAAAAGGACAAACAAGTCTGTCTTGGAAAAAGTACAGCCTGCGTGCTCTTTTTAGACCAGGGAGTCAAAGCTTCATCTTGTGTATTTTAGATGTATTATCAGGAAAGACCAGTCCCTGGCAAAGAACAGCATGCTTGGTAAAATGGAGCGTAGCAAAAACAAGGAAAGCCCTCAACGAGATGATTGACACTCTGGCTGCTACAATGGGCTAAGGGCTAGGAATCATTGTGAGGACGGTGCAGGGCTGGGCTTTGCTTCGTTCTGTAGCGCTGATATCAGATCGCTGTGGGCCAGAACCAACGTGATGGCACCTACCAACAACAGCAGGAACAACCCAGTGTGTTAAGTCATCTCCTTCTGGAGCATACAAGGGGAAAAAGGATCACTAAAACTTTTTTTTGTTTTAGCATCACAAAATTCTTAAAATTGGAGAAGATATAACGTATGTGATTCTGCAAGTCACATCATATTGGAAATTGAGGTTTATCCATTGGGTTATTTTGTTCTTCAGCATAGGTTGTTACTGTTGTATTCTGGCTTACAGCAGCCTTACGTACAGCAACGGCCCAGTGCTACAGCATCCTCACAATTGTTACTACATTTGAGCCCATTGAAGAAGTCACCACGTCAGTCCACTTCCATCTCTAAACAGCTGTCCTCTTTTTGGCTGATCCTCTATGTTCTCAAGCACGATGGCCTTTTCCAGGGTTTGCTCCCTCCTGGTAACACGTCCAAATACATGAGAGGACGTCCCACCATCCTTGTTTCTGAGAAACATTCTGGTCATACGTTCAATAGAAGCTAATTTGTTCTTCTGAAGATCCCTGGCATATTCAATATTCTCACAACAACATAATTTAAACGGATTCTCCCCTAGCCTTTTTATTCATTACCCAGCTTGAATATGCATATGAGGAGATTGAACATACCATGGCTTGAGGGAGGTGCCATTTAGGCCTCAAGGTGGCTACTTTATTCCTTAACATTTTAAAGAGGTCTTTTGAAGCAAACTTGCCTACAGTCTTAGAAAAACCATAGGAGCAGTTCTATCCTGTTCTACAAGGTTCTATAAGTTAGCACAGCAGTGAATTTAGTGTTTTCTTTTTGTTTTTCCTATATCATTTTATTTCTTGAAGTTTCCATGACCATTGCTTGAAGATTCAAAGTATATTTAATATATGAAGTTTTTTTTAGTTCTCGAATATAAAAAGTATCTGCATACGCACACACATACACAGGGACACTTTAAAAAGTTCATGGGAGGATGGAATAAAAATACTATGGTTTTTTTTCCACAAACTTTTGGACGCCCATATATAGATTAGGTAGTATAATTACTATGTGTTGCATTTCATATGTAAGTGGTACAGTAGAGAAGCCCTGGTGGCAATGCAATTACATATTCAGCTGGTAACCACAAGGTTAGTAGTTCAAAACCACCAGTTGCTCGAAGGAAGAGAGCCAGGTCTTTCTACTCTCATAAAGTGTTACAGTCCGGGAAGCTCACAGTCTGGGCAATTTTACCCAGTCCTTTAAGGTTATTATGAGTTGATGGTGGTAAGTTTATTTGCTTGTTTGTTTGTTTTTGAGTGGTGCAGTAATATAAGTTCTACATTTAGCCTATTCCAAAACTCATGTTCCTTAGTATTGTGCCCTGGAATAACAAAACATCAGGGGACTATATTTTTAATTTCTCTTTCTTGGTCATTCCAAATGCCTGAACATGTCCTGATCCATTATAAGTTGAAGATGCTTAATTTCTTGCATTTTTGTTGTTGATGAAAAGAGTATACACATTCCAATTTTCCAAGCACAACTGTAGCTACGGTGATTGCAGGTAGGGTGGATGGTTCATCTTGACTTGTAGCTTAGACAATGAAAGAAGAGAAGATACTGTTGGAGGACATGGTTAAAATTCTATTTCAGGAGAATGATTCTTAGGAGTCCTGGGATGGCACACACAAAAAAACCCCATGGCCTCATTTGTTGGCACAAAGATTAGAGATTCAACTCAGAGGCCTTTCAGAAGAAAGACCTGGTGATGTACTTCTGCCAAAAATCAGCTGTTGAAAGCCCTGCGCAGCATAGTTCTTGTCGGACACACATGGGCTCGCAATGACTTAGCATTAATTCCATAGCAAACTGGTTTGGGCCTGCTTAGTCGGAGGCTATAGGAGCAGAGAAGAGGGTCATGATGAATTGAAGGATGGCATGACAGCACCTACCAACCACAGACAGAAAGCAAATGGTCTCCACATAAAATTAAGACTACACCTAAGAGAGAGGCAGGTAGTTGGAAGAATCAAGGAAGAAAGATCAAGAGAGGATCAAAGATCAATATGGGAAAGAAGCTAAAAGGGGGCTCAAAAGCTGAGGCATTCTAAGAATCAGAAATGTGATCAAAAAGTGTGGGAAAGTGAGAGAAGGGAGATGTCTCTGCTCTAGGCATACCCAGAAGCATCAGGGTTGGGCTAAACAAAGCAAGACCCTTGGTCATGATGTAGCTGCTGCAGAAACTACAGTCATTAATTCCTATTAAGTACTTTTTGTACTGTGTTTCCCATAAGTATTCAATTGAGAGTCTATACAGAGGGGCCATCTAGTCCTGGATGGTCCGGTAGCTTTTTCTCCTCCAAGTGCTCTAGGCTAAACCTCAAGACAGATTACCCGCTCTCCAAAAAGCACAAACCTGACATATATATAATTTAATGTATATAATCCTGACCATCACTTCTCTGATAGCCTTTATCAGTTTCTCATTGAAGAGATGAAGAGAGTGCCCGCAGGAGATGGTAAACCTTGTGGATACATCTGGGTTTGCACATGCATTCATGCTCGAGTATTCGTATCACTTTCTTCTTGTTTAAAGTTGGAGCTGGAGATTAAGCATCCTCCCATAGAAAGTTAGTCAGAGTTAATGGTGCCAGTATGCGCAGGTCTCCCAACACATGAATTTTGATTCTTTGCTCAGTAGACTATCCTACCAACACCCAAGTCTCAGACCAACTGACTGCCACAGAGTTGATTGCCAGCTCACAGCATCTCTATGGACATAGTAGAAGCACCTTGTGGATTGCTGAGGTTGTAAATATTTATAAGAGGAGAATGCCTCGTCTCTCTGGAAGATCAGCTAGTAGGTTCAAACTGCTGGAATTGTGGTCACCAGTCAAATGCATAACCCACTACAGCATCAGAGTTGCTTCCAAGTTCCAGAGTAAAGAGTAAGAAGGGGGCATGTTGATGACCACGTCGCCTTTTGCATTTGACAATGAACTATCTTGATCAACTACCACTTTTCCACAGTCACAAGACATGGATGTCACTTTCTTTGTAGATAATACAAAAAAGGCTTGCAGTTCAAATTTCAAGATCTGTCATTGATTTCTCAGAATTCTGTCTCACTCTGCGGTGGCCATGTGGTGAAGCTCATCTGGAGCGCCTAATGTTTATATTGAATTGCCTTTTTATTCCATTTTCACTCTTCTGTATAAAAGCAAACGTTTTCTGGGCCCAATACTGTTTTTCACTCTTTTTATGGCACTAGTTTGTAGAGACAGAAATGATAGCACTTTCCATATTCCCATTTCCCAATAAACTTGTCGTCAAAAGTTCTCAAAAAGCTCCCATTTACTGCTTTTAGTCATTTCTTCCATGCAAATGAGAAGGCCTTGAAATGATTTGAGCTGTGCTCTCAGTGAATTCTTCAGCAAATTAAAAATAGTAGTCCCTTGGTTTTCAAAGAATTGAAGACCTGCTTCAACAATCCCAGGATGTTGATCGTGATTCGCCTTCCCTGAGAATGGGAGGAGAAAAAGAGGGCACCTCATTTTGAAGTGAGAAAAACTAGGGGGGGGAATTCACTTTAGGACAGATGTGGGTGGAAACTGCTTAAGTTTAACCACTCTATCTTTTGCTTATTTGGAATGCCTCTTGTGTTGCGTATTTAACTAAAGAAAACAAGAAATTCATGAAAGAATTGGAAAGGTCAAAATGAAGAGCTAAATTCCTGCACGCGTGTGAACTGGTGTCTTTGTGGGTGTTTTATCGGGGAGAGGAGAATTCTTCCAATGGACAAACCGGCTTGTAGTTTCTTTTATGTGAAACCTGTTGTTTTAGCGTGAGACTGCCCTCACAGAATTCTGGATAAACCACTTAGGCGGGATTTCTGGATTGGCTGCTAGAAATATGATCCCAAATCTGCCCCCTGATTTCCTATGAAACCTTGAGTCCTTGATTTCTAGACCCATTTCCTCATTAGTAATTTTATTCAAGTGTTTGTGGGGTTGGGAGGGGTTATTTGGAGGTCAAGAGCAAAAGATGGAGATCACTTTATTTTTTAGAATGTAACATGGATTCCCTTTATATCTTCTCAAGGCTAAATAAGCCACACACTTTCCAAGTATAATTTAGACTTTAAAGCAAAGGAGAGAAAGTGGTTTGTTGATACAGGCAGACCATGGGTTTTGAATGAGATTATTTCCTAAATTAATCTTTAAATTATAAGTAAATTCAAACAGGTGCATATGAGCCTAATTTAACCTTACATTAAAGTAAGAAGCAGCCCTAGTGGCGTAGTGGGTTAAGCTTTTGGCAGCTAACCACAAAACTGGACATTCAAACCAACAAGTTGGCTCACTTGTCGAAAGATGGGCAGACCTGGGAAACCTAGGGAGAGCTTACCTCAGTCTTACATAATCAATATATGCTGGGGCTCATTCAGTGGCAGCAGCTTTGGTTTGATTTGGGAAGTGCTAGGAAAGAGCCTTGGTGGCACAGGGGTTAAAGTGCTGGACTGCTCAAAGATCCGCAGTTCAAAGGTGTGAAAGACCAGGGAAAAGATGTGGCAGTCAGCCTCTAGAAAGATGTATAGGAAAGCTATGGGGCCGTTCTCCTCTGTCCTATAGTGCCACTATGAATTGTAATGGACTCAGCAGTAGGTTTGGTTTAGGTTTTAATTCAATAAAGGACTGAAAGGCTTTCAATGATTTAAGAGCTACATATGCAGCAAGTGAAAGTGATTGAGATGATTTTTTGCAAGTAGAGTGGGTTCAATCTTTAAACTTATCATAAATTCATAAAACATTAAACGATGATTGACTTACTGAGTCATTTGAATCATGGTGTTCACAAAGAATTTTGACTGTACCATGTACCATTGAAGAATAACCAAATCTGTCTTGGAAGAAGAATATTCAGAAAGCTTTTAGAAGCAAGGATGGTGAAACTTCTTGTTTACTTTAGATAGCTGTGTAATCAGGAAAGGCCAGGCCTGGAAAAGGAAAGTACATTTGGTACAGTGGAGGGTCAGGAAAAAAGAGGCACACCCTCGATGACATGACGTAACATAGATACTGCAAAAATGGGCTCAAAGAGGGCACTATCGGGAAGATGGCACAGGAGTCGACAATGTTTCCTTCTCCTCCACAGAGGCTTGCTAAGGTCGCTGTGGAGCAGATCTGGATTGAAGGGATGTAACAACAAAGGGCAAGCAGAAATGTCGGCTATAAATTGGGCATTCATAACATGAGGACTTCCCATATAGCTATCTATACTTCCCAAAGGCATTACTGTTCATCTGTAAACTTTGTTGTTGTTGATAATTGCCATGCAGTTGCCTCTGACCCACGCCAACCTCGTGTATAACAGAACCAAATGTTGTTGAGCTCTGCATCGTTTGCATGATCACTGGAATGTTGTAGATTATGTGTATAACATAAAATGCAGGAGGAATAGTATACTTTTCTTTTTTTTGTGATATATATTTTTTAATTTTAACAATTTATTGGGGCTCATACAATTCTTTTCACAGTTCATATATATACATACATCAATTGTATAGAGCACATCTGTACAGTCTTTGCCCTAATCATTTTTTTCTCTTTTCTTCTTTTACATTTTATTAGGGACTCATACAACTCTTACCACAATCCATACATATACATACATCAATTGTATAAAGCACATCCATACATTCCCTGCCCCAATCATTCTCAAGGCATTTGCTCTCCACTTAAGCCCCTTGCATCAGGTCCTCTTTTTTTCCCCTCCTCCCTCCCCATTACCCCCTCCCTCATATGCCCTTGGTAATTTATACATCGTTGTTTTGTCATATCTTGCCCTATCCGGAGTCTCCCTTCCCCCATTCTCTGCTGTCCCTCTCCCAGGGAAGAAGTCACATGTGGATCCTTGTAATCAGTTCCCCCTTTCCAACCCACTCACCCTCCACTCTCCCAGCATCGTCCCTCACACCCTTGGTCCTGAAGGTATCATCCACCCTGGATTCCCTGTACCTCCAACCCTCATATGCACCAGTGTACAGCCTCTGTCCTATCCAGCCCTGCAAGGTAGAATTCGGATCATGGTAGTTGGGGGGAGGAAGCATCCAGGATCCGGGGGAAAGCTGTGTTCTTCATCGATACTACCTCACACCCTAATTAACCCATCTCCTCTCCTAAACCTCTCTATGAGGGGATCTCCATTGGTCGACACTTGGGCCTTGGGTCTCCACTCTGCACTTCCCCCTTCATTTAATATGATATATATACATATATATACATACATATATACATATACACATATATACACATACATACACACACTTACATCTTTTTTTTTTTTTTGCATGATGCCTTATACCTGGTCCCTTGGGCACCTCGTGATCGCACTGGCCGGTGTGCTTCTTCCATGTGGGCTTATTTGCTTCTGAGCTAGATGGCCGCTTGTTCACCTTCAAGCCTTTAAGACCCCAGACACTATCTCTTTTGATAGCCAGGCACCATCAGCTTTCTTCACATTTGCTTATGCACCCATTTGTCTTCAGCGATCCTATCATGGAGGTATGCAGTCAATGATATGATTTTTTGTTCTTTGATGCCTGGTAACTGATCCCTTTGGGACCACTCGCTCACTCAGGCTGGTGTGTTCTTCCATGTGGACTTTGTTGCTTCTGAGCTAGATGGCCGCTTGTTTATCTTCAAGCCTTTAAGACCCCAGTCACTATCTCTTTTGATAGCCGGGCACCATCAGCTTTCTTCACCACATTTACTTGTTCACACACTTTGGCTCCAGCCGTTGTGTCGGGAGAGTGAGCATCATAGAGTTCCAATTTAATAAAAGAAGGTATTCATGCATTGAGGGAGTGTTTGAGTAGAGGCCCAAGGTCCTTCCGCCACCTTAATACTTGACCTATAAATATAGACACATAGATCTATTTCCCCATCCTCCTATATATATTTGCATGTACACGTCTTTGTCTAGACCTCCATGAATGCCCTTTGACTCCTAGCTCTTTCCTCCATCTCCCTTGACTTTCCTCCTGCCCTACTACCATGCTTCATCGCCACCTGGGCTAGAGTATACCTCTTCTCTAAGCAACCTTACCCTTGATCATTTCCCACCAGGCCTGCCACTCCCACTTCTCTACCATTTGGGGTCCCATGTTTTTCCCTTGTCCCTGGGTTTGTTAACACCACTTCCTTACCCCCCCTACCCCCCCACCCCAAGTCCCCCCAAAACTGTCGGTCCCGTTGTTTTTCCTCCAGATAGTTCATCCAGCCTGTCCTATTCAGACAGACCTGTGGAGTCACTAACATGCACGAAAACTAGACAGAGGAAAACAAAGCAACAGTATACAACCAGACAACAAAACAACAAAAACAAACCACTGACAAAGAACAGAATAAAACAGTTCATAAGAGAAAAGCTTGTAGTTAGTTCAGGGATCGTTTGCTGGCCCTTAGGAGCGTTTTCCAGTCCAGTCTGTTGGGGCACCACGCCCTGGCCCTGAAGTCCACTTTCAGCATTCCCTGGAGACCTTGCCACTCCATTCCCTTGCTGTTTCGCTGCACTCCCCCAGTGATTTGCCTCGGTGTGGTGGGATCAGGTCAGGTGCAATTCCCACACTGTGTCTCCGTTGCTGTCCCCTGTATCGCCCTTAGTCACTGAGGGGCATCATGTTTCATAGTGGGGCCAGCCATGTTGTTCTCTCTGTGGACTGGCTGCTCTACTCAGGAACATCATCATCACGGCCTGGTGGGCCAGGCTGTGCTCCACTCTCTCCTCCTGCCCCTTCATCTGCTCCCGTGTGCTCTGATCAAATATGTCCATCTCCCAGAGCTGCAGAGTCAATGTCGTCCTTTGGAACAAATTCTTTTAGGGGGAGGGGCAGGAATCCACTTAATTTATGGTGCTGGGGCCAGCCTCCCAGACCTCTCCACCGGTTCCCTCCTCCACGCTGGGATATTGCATTCACACCTTGCGACACTGGGTTGAAGTCTGGTCCCACTTTCCCTGTGGAGATATAAACAATACCCTCCCCTTGGGTGGATTAATGGCCCATGACCCCACTACCCTTTTCTTCCTTGTATTCATCCTTTTGTTTTCCTTTCCCCACCTCCTCCACCATTGTCTACCATGTACATCCCTGGTTTTGGTCTGGTCTCTTCCATACTACACCTCTCTCTTATAGATATATGAGTATCTCTGGATTTGTTTCTCTAATCAACCCAGGCTAACACATGATGGTACCTTGGGGGTGGGGTACTAGAGAACAAATTTTAAAGATGAAGAGTGGGTGCCTGTGTGACCCCTGCCTGAAGGTAGTTTTTCTTCTTTGACGAGCCGGAGGTCGGATATGGCCAAGCAGTGTGCTGAGTTGCTTTCCAGAGAGAACAGGGGAAGTTAAAGTTTTGATTATTCTCTTTGGTTATTCCTGTTGAAATGGCAAAAAAAATGAGTGTAATCAATGTATATTTTGAGATCAGTGGGTTGAAATCGCCCCTTAAATTTCTCAGACATCATGCTGCTTATTGAAAACAACTGACAGATGTCAGAATGGCTGATTGAAAGCCCTAGCTTGCAGTCAGAGGCCACTAAGACCATATATTGTATCAATTGAATAGTTTATATAAGGATTAAAATAAGATATATAAGGTTTGAACTTGACTGTTTTAAGAATCGAGTTTAGGATCTGGCTATACTAGGTTTATACTGTTTTCTTTTGACTTTATTGTTAGTAATATAATGATTGCTAGGAATAATTAGTGGCAAGTATAGAGAGTTTGTAAGCTCACTGCTTTAGCCAACAATTTGAATCTTTAAATGGATGTAGAACTGAAAAGAAGGCTCTGAAAAGCCAAGTCCCACACAATGTCTTGAGTGCTCAGGACATTAGAAGGTGAAGAGACTTACCTAGGGGGGCAATTGACAGAAAAGAGAGAACAAGTGAGAGAGAACCCTTTTGTTTTTTGAATTTTGAACTAGTAGTTTGTGCCAGAAGCTTGGAAAAATTGGGGGCCGTGAAGAAGCTCTCCTCTCTAGGTCTGAACATTTAGAGAGCCTGTGGGCAGCCTGAAATGATTACTAGGTGACAACCTGAGTTCACTCGTCTACTGGAAGTGGGAGAGATTCATCAATAAAGAGACAGGTTGAGGCTGCCACTGACACCTGTGGGCCTGCTTCACAGGGGCTAGAGGAGAAGATGAGAGCAGGTTGACTTGTCTGAAGGTCATAACCTAGCCCACGTGGCTGGGGTTCTTGAGAATTTGTGATGCTGCCCATGGTCTAAAGGAGAGGCTAAGTGAGTTGGCTCACACTGAGTTGACCAGAACCTGACCAGATGAAGAAAATATTTCTGAGCCTGTGAACTGGTGCATACTGCTGCTGACTTTATGGACAGCCTGTCCTGATTTGACTTTGTTTATGGATGAGGACTCACAAGGTTTCAACTAGAATGAAGATGCTTCACAATAAAGATTATGAGTTTCTGTTAAGAGCACTGAGTTTATGAAATTGGGCAGTATCGAAATTGGATACCCAAAATTGGGCAGATAAAGGCATGAAGTGGCTGGCTAATGAAATTTCATAGGTGGGGGGATATATTTGTAGGATTATAAGATTAAGGTGTAGGTGTTCACTTAACTGTAATTGTTAGGCATAAAATAGTGTTGTTTTATTCACTTACAAATATTATGTTTAAATGAGGCCGTGTCATATTTTGAATTACATGCATTTTAGTTTTATCCTGTTCAGTACAAATATGATTTAATTATTGTTTTGTTTAAAAATTATGTATGGCTAAAGAGTTGTTTAAAGGTGTCAAGTTGACGAGAGGTGGTCTGTGGTAGCTATATCTTGATGTAGCCATCTTGATAAAAGAATGAAGGGTTGGAGTCTAGCCTGTCAGTCAGCTAGATTGATTGATCCCTCTTTGTGGGCGTGGCCTTCTCATAAGGATTCCAGGAACTTCTTCTTCCTTCCTGGCAGCAGGACATTCACTCTCTCTGCTTCATCTTCTTGCTGACAAGTCACATGGAGACAGTCTGATGGCAGCCAGAGCCCTGGGGATTCTTCCCCTGCCAATGGATCCAAAAGACTTTCCGCTCACTGGCCTGTGTTCTACCTGCATTTGGCATTATTGTATGTGTTACATGAATTTGAGGAGCAACTTATAGACTAGTATCAGACATATGGGCTAATTATGGACTTGACCTGGACTGGGATGGGATGTTTTCTTAGTATACAATTACTCTTTGATATAAACATCTTTCATATATATATATATATATATATATATATATATATATATATATATATATATATATATATATTTCTCTAGTCAACCCAAACCAGTGAACCCAGCTACAGAAATTTCCATCACAAGCCTCTGCTGTCTGTATGTGTAAATTGCTAGACACCATAAAACTAGAAGTAACATCTTTCTCTCTGCTTAAGTCAGGATGTGAAGAAAATATTTGCTAAGGAATAGAATAAGGACAGCTCTCTTTTGTATGAAGTGGGCCAAAGGAACATTGCTTCATGATGAAGATCTAATACAAGAATTTCTTGGGGGTGGGGTCTTATCTGAAGTTTTTCAGACCCCTTTAAAAGTTCAATTAAAATATTATTTGGGCATGGGGAATGAGATGTTGGTGCCAAGATGAATTTTTGCACATTCTGAGATTCCTGAATAAAGTTGTCTAAACACCCACCAGTGATGTTTTCTGTGCCCACAAGTAAGCTATAAAACTATAGTGAGATTCCCTGTAGTTCTTCCCTGAAGTCAATCACTATAATTCCTGTATACAGTCATCCAATAGAAAACCCTTCTTAATCTTAACCCAAACTACAAGTGACCTCAGGTAAAAAATCAATCAAAAAGTACTATATTTTAATTTCTTTGTTTCATGAAGTATGTCTATACATGAGTATTTTTTATTGGAGTAATCAAATCTCACTCGTGGAAACTGGTGTCTTTCTGTAACCAGATGTATTTTTTCCTGAATAAATCCTCAAAATAATTTTCGTGCACTTAATGGATTATTCACTGCAACATGTTTATTTTTTCACTCCTGTTGCCAATTTAATCATACAAACAGATCTTTAAAAAGGCCACTGCTAGATGGACATTGGACTTACACTCAAGTACTCCCTCAATGCAAGAACACTTTGTTCTATTAAATTGGCATTCCATGATGCTCACCCTCCTGACACGATCGCTGAAGACAAATGCGTGCATAAGCAAATGTGGTAAAGAAAGGCTGATGGTGCCTGGTAATCAAAAGATATAGCATCTGGGTTATTAAAGGTTTGGAGGTAAACAAGCAGCCATCTAGCTCAGAAGCAACAAAGCCCACATGGAAGAAGCACACCAGCCTGTGTGACCACGAGGTGTCATAGGGAACAAGTATCAGGCATCAAAGAACAAAAAATCATATCAGTGTGTGCCCACCTTCCCAATATGATCACTGAAGACAAATATGCATAAGAAAATGTGGTGAAGAAAGCTGATGGTGCTCGACTATCAAAAGTTATAGCGTCTGGGTCTTAAAAGCTTGAAGATAAACAATTGGCCATCTAGCCCAGACACAACAAAGCCCACATGGAAGAAGCACACTAGCCTGTGTGACCACGAGGTGTCAAAGAGATCAGCTATCAGGCATCAAAGAACAAAAAATGCATATCCTTGTAAAGGAGGGTGAGTGCAGAGTGGAGACCAAAAATCCACCTGTAGGCCACTGGACATCCCCTTACAGAAGGGTCTTGGGGAGGAGATGAGTCAGTCAGGGTGCAGGGTAGCAATGATGAAACATACAACTTTCCTCTAGTTCTTAAATGCCTCCTCCCCAAGACACAGATTATCCCAATTCTATCTTACAAATCTGGCTAGACCAGAGGATGTACATGGGTACAGAGAGGAACTGGAAACACAGCGAGTCCAGGACAGATGATTCCCTTCAGGACCTGTGGTGAGAGTGGCGATACTGGTAGGGTGAAGGAAAGGTGGGGTAGAAAGGGGAAACTGATTACAAGGATCTACCTATAGCCTCCTCCCTGGGGGACGGACAACAGAAAAGTGGGTGACAAAAGACATCGGACAAGTGTAAGATATGACATAATAATAATAATTTGTAAATTATAAAGGCTTCCTGAGGGAGGGAGGAGCAGAGAGGGAGGAGGGAAAATGAGGAACTGATATCTAGGGCTCAAGTAAAAAGCAAATGCTTTGAGAATGATGATGGAAACAAATGTACAAGTGCGCTTGATACAATGGACGGATGTACGGATTGTGATAAGAGTTGTATAAGCCCCCAATAAAATTATTTTTTAAAAGCTCGTTGCTCTGCTCAAGGTAGTCATTCTTTATCAGTTATGCTAAAGTTCTGTTTGGTTTTGAGAAGACTTTAGAGATAACCTTTGATTTTAATACTAGGGATTAGCTTTTTAAAAAGTTGCTGCTAATCAGAAATTCTTCCCCTTAACTGTGAACCAGTCTCATCTACATCTTTTAAGAATCTATAATTCTTTGCAAACCATATCAAAACTACTGAATCAATATTTATGAAAAATCTCCACAGATATCACTAAAAAATCAGTCACAACTGAAAAACAGTTAGGTCCAATTGATACATATTGCTTGGACTTTCAAAAAGCATTCCAGTCATTGAAGGGTATTTTGCTTTGTCATTAAAAAAATAATTTTATTGTGGGCTCATACATCTCTTATCACAGTCCATACATACATCCATTGTGTCAAGCACATTTGTACATTCGTTGCCCTCATCATTCTCAAAACATTTGCTCTCCACTTAAACCCTTGGTATCAGCTCCTCATTTTTCCCCTCCCTCCCTGCTTCCCCTCTCCCTCATGAACCCTTTATAATTTATAAATTATTATTATTTTGTCATGTCTTACACAGTCCATCCAACATCTCCCTATCTTCATCCACTTTTCTGTTGTCCATCTCCCAGGGAGAAGGTTATATCTAGATCCTTATAATTAGTTCCCCCTTTCTACCCCCATCTTTCCTCCACCCTCCGGTATCACCACTCTCAGCACTGGTCCTGAAGGGATCATATGTCTTGGATTCCCTGTGTTTCCAGTTCCTATCTGTACCAGTGTACATCTTCTGGTCTAGTTAGATTTGTAAGATAGAATTGGGACCATGATAGTGAGGTGTTGGGGGCAGGGGCATTTAAGAATTCGAGGAAAGTTGTATGTTTCATTGTTGCTACCCTGCATCCTGACTGGCTCGTCTCCTCCCCAAGACTCTTCTGTAAGGGAATGTCCAGTTACCTACAGATGGGTTTGGGTCACCACTCTGCACTCACCCTCATATACAATAGTATGCATTTTTTAGTCTTTGATGCCTGATACCTGAGCCCTTTGACACCTGGTGGTCACACAGGCTGGTGTGCTTTTCCATGTGACCATTCTTGCTTCTGAGCTAGATGGCGACTTGTTTACCTTCAAGTCTTTAAGACCCCAGATGCTATATATTTTGATAGCCGGGCACCACATTTTCTTCACCATATTTTCTTATGCACATATTATCTTCAGTGATTGTATTGGCAAGGTGTGCATCATGGAATGTCAATTTAATAGAACAAAGTATTCTTGCATTGAGGAAGTACTTGAGTGGAGACCCAGTGTCTAGCTGCTGCTTTAATACAAAACCTATAAATATATGCATGTAGATATCTTTCCTCATGTTCATATATAAATATATTTACATATGTACTTGCCTGTATTTAGACCTCTATAAATGTCCTTTGCCTCCTAGTTCTTTCTTCTATTTTCTTTTAATTTCCTCTTGTCCCACTATCATGCTAGTGTCAACAAACAGACCTTGAACTATTTACAAGCTTTTCCTTTTTATTTATTTATTTATTGGCCATTGGTTTTTGTTGTTGTGTCTTCTCTTGTTGCTTTGTCTTGCTCTGTCTTGTATTTTTGTGCATATTATTTTCTCTACTGGTCTATCTAGATAAGATAGGTTAGATGAACAGTCTGGAGGAGAAAATAATGGGACCGATGGTTTTGGGGGGACATGGGAGAAGGGGAGGTGAGCGAAAGGAGGTGGTGTTGACCAACCCAAGGACAAGGGAACAACAAGTGACCCAAAATTAGTGTCAAGGGGTGTGTGAGAGGCCCAGTAGGGATTGATCAAGGGCAATGTAACCAAGAGAGATTGTTGAAACCCAAATTAAGGCTATGTCATTTTTTTAAGTAAAAAAACTATTCTAAGTGACCAGTTATGTTTCTGTACGATATTTATCACAGACTTATTTAATATTTCTTCCTGAAATGTTCAAATTGTTATTCTGTATTTCTGACCACTACCACCCACTTACACTAACACACACACACACACACTCTGTAACACTCGCCCTATCAGGTGGGTCAATAGAACTGTAGCCCTTTAAAATACACTCCTCTGGGTCAGGGTGCCTCATCCATTTGCTATTGTATGGGCTGTTATGTATGTGGTAGGATGTTTAACAGCTTCCCTGGCCTCTACTCTCTAGATGAATGTAACACACACACTCACACACCACTGTGACCACCAAAAGTATGTCAAAGCTTTCACAGATGTCCTCTAGAGGATCATGTTAACCCCTGGTGGAAACCCTGCTCTGTAAGTAAAGAAGAGGCACACAACAGTTGAACATTATTTATGTTCCTTAGAAAATTACAATGATGTAGATAAGTTTAAAGAATAGAAATTTATTTCCCAAATTACAGAGTCTAAAAGTCCAATTTCAGGGCATCCGCCCTGTCTCCTCTTCTGCGGTCATTAACCTGTATTGCTCCATTCCTGTATTTCTCTCTGTGCCTGTTCACCACCTTTAAAGCACCACAGTAAGAAGAGATTAGGACCATCCCAAGCAGGGCTACATTCACAAGTGCAGGGATCGATTTTTTTTCTTTTTTTAAATCATTTTATTAGGGGCTCATACAACTCTTATCACAATGCACACATACATCCATTGTGTCAAGGACATTTGTACATTTTTTGCCATCATCATTCTCAAACATTTGCTTTCTACTTGAGGCCCTGGTATCAGCCCTCATTTTTCCTATTCCTCCCTGCTCCCCCTCCCTCATGAACCCTTGATAATTAATAAATTATTATTATTTTGTCATATCTTACACCATCCAATGTCTCCCTTCACTCACTTATCCACTGTCCATCCCCCAGGGAGGAGGTTATATGTAGATCCTTGTAATCAGTTTCCCCTTTCTCCCTCACCTTCTCTCCACCTGTATAAATTTTGTGAGGACACAGCCAATCCTTAACACGTTTGTGGGTTTGAGTCTCCCAAATCAGGGAGGAATTCTATTAATGACCTGTCCCAGAATCCATTGGGACAAATTCATGCTACTGCTTTATACACCTTACTTGCCCTCCAGGTGTCACCTCCAATTTTATTATTCAGCATATCAACTACCATGACTATTGATTCATGTCACCATCTCGAGGGAATGACTCTTCTCCTTCTACAGGTGAGTAAATGGCATAGAGTGGTCATATCTGAACTTCTCTGGCTTCCCGATTGCCATGAAGCAGTGCTATGCATGCCTCCATCCCCGATCTTTCGTTACTTATTCTGGCACAGGCCCTATTCTACTTCTATGCTGGGTTCTATAGCTCATTTCAAGGGCTACATAGAACTTAGAGGTGAAACTCACAATTATGGGGGCTTATTGGGGGGAAATTAATGCCCTCAAATCAAACTTAGTGCCGTCAAGTTGATTCCAATTCATAGCAACTCTACAGGACTGTTCCTTGGAGTTTTCAAAACTATGAATCTTGATAGGAGTAAAAAGCCTCATCAATTTCCTGGAGAGTCACTGGTGGTTTCAAACTGCTGTCCTGCAAGTTAGCAGTCCAGCACTTAAGTCACTGTGCCACCAGGGATCTTGGGGAAGCTAACAGGTTACTGAAAATCAGGATCAGTAAGCAACAAGGATGCAGTAGCCGGTCCACAGCAGCGCCACTCCTCAGCCATCAGCTAAGTCTCTCTGCAGTCCCCAGACTCTGAGCCATGTGGTCCCTTAGCCTCTGACTCCGTGGAAGAGAAAGCCCACCTGTCCCTCTGCATCGATGCCCCATAATCTTGACACTACTCCTCTGTTTTGTCTCATGTTTTCCTTGCCTCAGCCCCTTGTCTCATCTTGACCTTTGCTCCTGGCCTCTGCTGGTTCAGACAGATCTCAAAAGTTCCCTTCTTGTGATGAGGCTTGGATTTCTGTGTCCATATTATGCACGTAGAAATGGCTTTGATTGAAGGATGGCTTTTGTCTTTCAGCAGATGATACCCCCAAGGAAATAATGTGTATGACTTACTTCACACCTTCACTAAGGTCAAGACTTATTCCAGCCTTAATCTTGTCCACTAGCAGAGAAGAGAACCCTCCTCAAAAATGGGAATATGCCACAGGCATAGAGTAAAGAATTATAAAGCATCCCATAAGGAAGTATGGCTGGAGGGGCCATATTAATTGACTGCAAATCAACAGGTTTTCCTACACATTCCATCACGTGTCTCTCAGGGAATTAACTTCTGGAGATGCTTGGCACTGGGAGTCATTATGACCATGGCACAGTGACTTGGTGCACCTAAAAAGAGGATAGACTGTATTCACTCTGAGCAACGATAGCATCTTTACACTTAATAATCCAATTGATTTTACCAAAATCTCCCTCCTCCTCTATCCATCATCATTCCAATAGTAGTGATCCTGAACAAGTCCTGAAAAAATTTCACCAGGAAGGAAGATGGTGTCTGAAACCCTGGGTCGATTTTAGAGATCTAGAGCAGCAGAAGCAATCTTGGCAGTAAGACTGTACATAAGCCCATCCTAGAGCATGGATTATTTTAGAAGTTAAGGAAAGAATTGGAAGGGACGGAATCCTTAATCAATGAAATTAAAATACTCAATAGATAACATTTCATTGCAGAGTAATTCTGTTCATGTAAATTGAGAAATCAAGTTTTCCATAACATAAAGGAAGATGACATACTTGTTTACATTTGGGTTTAGAGAACCTACTTTGAAAAGCAATACTTCTGCATCTTTAATTGTTAAACTCTGATCCTCTATGCCAATTTCACAATGGCCTCTGAGCTACTCAAATTATTCTACTACTGCTTAAGCCAAACATATTTTCATTTTCTCTTCATGTCATAGGCACATTTGATTTCTATTTTTCCCTCTAAGGTTGTTAATACAATATAAAAAATGTCCACTTTACTTACAAAATATGTTCTTGTAAATTACCCCAGCGCTAGTTCCCTTTTACAAATTAGACAAAAGAAAGAATAAACTTAAAGTTAGTAAATGACAGTATGAGAACTAAAATGCAGATCTACTGAATGCGCACAGTAAACATTGCAATTGAGCCTTAAGAACTTTGCTTCCCAAACTGTCCTCTGTTGATGTTGCATGAGTTGCTGTTGAGCTTGATTCTGACACAAAGTGATTCCATGGATCTGGAGGAGAACTGCTCCCTAGGATTTTCAAGGCTCTGGGATTATGGAAGCAGATCCTCAGGGATCTTTTGGAAATAGACTGCCTGTCTTTTAAGGTGTCCATGGGTAAATTCAAACCACCAACCTTGCAGCAAGTGGTTGAATGCCTACCCAAGTGTGCCCCTCGGGAACTGATGTTATGGGGAGTGCCTTAAGTTATGATCATGGAACGCAGAGGACCACTGCATACCAGAGCATAGTGCAAGGAATACAAATGGCAATTAGAACATTGTATTGTCATGAGTATGTTGTTGAGGTTTTTGGCTTCTGGAAAATCCACTTTCCTTTAAAGAAGTACCACATTCTCTTCTCCACTCCCAGGTTTGCCTTGCTTTGCATTCTTGTTGTTGTTTTGACCGTGTATCTTTGGAAGGAGCTACATCATGTGCAGAAAATCTGAGTCCTGTAATGACAACTGATGGATTTCAAGTACTAAATGTACAGGCTGCCCTCAACTCTTTCTCCAAAGGTCAAGAACATAATGGAATCATTAACCACTCATGTTCAGATATGAACAATGTGTCCAATTTTACATTCCATTACACTGAACCCAGTAAGCGTGTATCACTCTTTTTCCTGCCCCCACCCCTAAGGATTTATAAATGGAACAGGACATCTGGGGTTTTCCCCTGTTTTTCTTTAAACTAAGTGTTCCATAATTTGGAATAGTCTATTAATAAGCAATAAGGATTCTGAAATTATCATCTATTCACAGAAATTTCCAAACTTTTTCTGATAAATGGAAATAATTTTTCCAAATGTATTAAGGAGAGGCAGGAACAGCCTTACCTACTAATGGAACATCTAACTCATCATCTCTAATAAATTTAAAATAAGTGTTTTATCCAATATAATTAGCAGCTGCTTAATATTAGTTATAAGTAGGAAAATTCTGGATAAATTGTTGCTCATGCTGCATCTTTCAACTATGTATTATTTCAGCTTTTCACTGCTGTCTTTTATGAAAACTTAAATGGAGATGAATTATGCTAAACACAACAATTAGAAAGATAAATTTTCTTAATAAAATGATCAGAGGTCTTCGTGAAGGAATGGAGAGGAGGCAGAGGAGAGGCAGGGCACGGGGAAGATAGAAAGCACATAAATTTTTTTTGGTGCAGAAGTGGAATCATTATAGCTGTAGACATGGCTTCCTTTGGGCTCTAGAAACCGGACAAGAAAAAACAAGCCTCAATCTACAGTTTTTCTCCTACAAGTAAGTATATGTAACATAGATTATAATTTTTTAAGTATTTCTGTTTTAAGGATACTCTTTTTATTGCCCTCAAGGAAATCTGCAAGGAGCCCAAGTGTGCAGCGTTTAAACCCTCAGCTGTGAATGAAAAGATCATGATTTGGACCCACAAGCCAAAAAAACAAAGATTCTCAAAGAGATGGATTGACACAGTGGCTGCAACAATTGGCTCAACCACAACAATGGTATGGGTATACTGGATCAGGCAATGTTTACTTCTCTTGTGCATAGAGTCACTATGAGTCTGAACAAATTCCATGACACCTAACCACAACAGCAACATACATCTACAGTAATCAACATACAGTAATCAAAATAACCTATTGTTTATATAATGTAAAAATAGAGTCAAACATCAAGGGAATCGAATGAGGACTTCATATAAAAACACCTACAACTATAGTCCACTGAATTTTGTCAAAGCTACTAAGTCCATTCAATGGGAAAAGAAGAATCTCTTCAATAAACAGGGTTGAAAATTGATTTTTCACGTGCAAAAAATGAAGCTAGATTAATGTCTCTCACCATACACAAAATGAAATTCCAAATGCATTAAGCACCTAGAAGTGTAAACTAAAACCTGTGCTAGTTACATGATTTTATCTACAGGAAGATATATAAGTGTAGGAATGGTGTCCAACCTGTCAATCAGGTCACCGCCTGATGGTGCCTCCTCTTGGGCATGGCCTTCTCATCAGGAGGGCCCAGAGAACTTGGTGGCCACTCAGAGAGCTCCCAGAGCCCTGCCATGTTTCCATCAACCTTGGATCTTCACGGCTTGGCAATCACCAGCCTGTGATATTCCACATTCCACATCCTGGCATGTGACTGCGTAAGTCTGAAGAGGGACTTAAGGACTTGAGTTGGACTGGATTTTTCCTTGATATGTAATTACTTCTTGATATAAAACTCTTTCTTACACATATATGATTACCATTGGATTTTTTCTATAGTCAACCCAGTCTAACAAAAACCTCACACTTTACAGCACAAATTTGGGCAATATGGGGTCTAGCTTTCAGCAACAGATTATTTAATGTAATAGAAAAAACACATAGAGCAAAAACAAAAAATACATAGACATCATAAAAATTTTAAACTTTTCATTATCAGAAGACTTACCCAAAAAGGGAAAAGGCAAGGTATCAACTGGAAGAATATCTTTAGAAACTGTATATCTGACAAGAATCTAATAATAAAAAGATATGTAACACTTTGAAATTTTGATAATAGAAAGATCAATAACCCAATCATAATTAAACATTTCCCTGAAGAGGATTTTCAAATGACTATCAACTACGAGGGTGTAACCCCCCAAAATGAAATTGCGCTGATGGAGTGGAGCTTTTATGCATTTTCCCCTCCCCCCCCCCAGATGAGCATTAAACAACTCACTCTGAGTTAGTGTGCCTAGTGGTATCATCTAGGAAGGGGTTCTGTCTGGTCACAGTGAATTTTTTCATAAAAGCAGTTTCACTCAAACCTCATTTTTTGCGATGGCTGATTTAAGAGAACAGCGTGCAACTGTGAAATTTTGTTTCCCAATTATGAAAAATTCCACAGCAACTGTTGTGATATTGAACACAGCTTACAAGGACAGCACTATGGTAAAAACTCAAGTGTTTGAGTGATTTTCTTATGTCGGAAAAGGAGACATGTTGATTGATGACAAAACTTGTTCTGGACATCTGTCAACTTCCCAAACTGATGAAAATGTCAACTTGAAGTGCATTTCAAGTACATTCCTCCAAGTCAGACTTTTAATCAAGATTTCTATTTAGAGGTTCTGAAAAGATTGGATAACAGTGTTCAACAAAAATGGTCTGATTTATGCCAGATAAGAACTGGTTTTGCCACCATGACAATGCGCAACCATCTCAGTGCACCAGTTTTTGGCAAAAACCAGCATGACTCTCTTGCACTAGACACCATACTCACCTGACCTTGTTCTGTGCAACTTCTTTTTGTTTTCTAGAATACAGCAGGGCATGAAAGGACAGCAATTTGGCAATGTAGACATCCAAACAGATGGGTTTGAAAAATATTTCCAAGAATGGAATCGCAGATTTGACAAATGTAATAGGTGTGGTGGAGAGTACTTTGAAGGTGATAAGGTTGTTTTAAAAGAAAAAATGTAAATACAAAGCTTTGAATAAAAATCTTGTTTGGGGGGATAATCCCTCATACATAAAAAGACGATCAGCAATATTAGTCATGCAGATGCAAATCAAAACCATAATATATACCATTGCACTCCCACTACTGTTGTGGTTAGGTGTCTTTGAGTAGCTTCCAATTCATAGTGACTCTAAGCACAGCTGGATGAAGCCATGTTCATTCTTGGACCATCCTCATCATCATTGCTACGTTGGCACCAGCTATGCCAATCCATCTCTTAACGGTCTTTTCCTTTTTTGATGACCCTCCACTTTATTAAGCATGAGGTGCTGGTCTCTTCTCATAACATGTCCCAAATCCATGAGCTGAAGTCTCACTACCCTCACTTCTAGAAGCATTCCTGCAGGACTTCTTCCATGATGGATTTGTTTGTTCTTCCGGAAGTCCATAGTAGTTTCAGAATCTTGGCCAACACTGCAATGGAAGTGAATGAATTCTGCAGTCTTCCCTATTCATTGTCCAACTTTCACGTGCACATTCATTTCCCAGTAGGATTGTTAAAAGAAAAAAATAAAGAACAGATATGGGAATGTGTGTGAGAAAATTGGAGCCTTTAATCATTGCTGATAAGGGGAAAATGGTATGCCTATTGTGAAAAACTGTGAGATGGTTTCTGAAAAAACATTGGAATTATCATAGAACTCAAAGTATAGATACATAGATATATAGATAGATAGTAGATAGATAGTCTCAAAAAGAGACTAGTACACCAATGTTCACTGCAACGCTATTCACAATAGCCAAAAAGTGGAAATAAATGTCCATCGACACATAAATGGATGAACAAAATTTAGTAAATACAAACTGGTCATTCATTATGAGAAGTCTTGATGCATGCTACAGTATGGCGGGAGCTTGAAGACGTTATGCTGAGCAAAGATTTCTTGGACTCATCCTGGCCAAAGTGAGGAAAATGCAGAACAAACTTTCAAATATTCATCACGTCTAGGTGTCCTGGAGCCATGGAGACTGAATAAATTCCTGAAATGATTACCCTGGGGTAATCTTTAAGACTTAAACCAAAATTATCCTCTGAAGTCTACTCAAAATAAAATAATAGTTTGGCCTATTTAAGAAGGTCTGACCTGAGAATTATGCTCTTTTGAAAATTATCTATATAGTCTCAAATTGACATTAGCAACTCAAAATATTCTATAGGAACCTTGGGGTCATTGCGTTTCTGTTAAAAAGGAAGGAACAACTCACAAAATGTAGGTGAGAATGATTACACAACTAGAAGAATGTAATCAGTATTACTAAAGCGTACAGGTAGAGCTGTGCAATTGGGAACTTTCTTGTTTGTTCATTACAAAATCAATAAAATTTAAGGATAGAAACAAAAGAAAGGAGCATCTTATAATTCACAATCGTTAGTCCCCGCTGATCCCGGGCATGGTCCAGGAACAGTAGAGCTCACTCAGCTGCACGTGGGATCACCAGGAATTGGGTCAATTTGAAAGCAGTGAACACAACAGACCATCTGATTCTGACTCAGGACTTTACTACCAATTCAGACTTTCCTTTGCTCTCCCCCAATGTCCCAAAATCTACATGATACCTCTACTTAGGCCTATGGGTTGCAACCTTTTTTGGGGGTCAAATGACCTTTTCACAGGGGTCACCTAAGACCATGTTACCTATGCTACACCATGCTTCAAGCCAAAATTTCATTTATTTGTCATTAGAAATAAATATTTCACAATATATAATTATGTATTGTTTTGTGATTAATCACTATGGTTTAATTATGTTCAATCTGGAACAATGAAAATATACCCTACATATCAGATATTTACATGATGAATCATAATAGTAGCAAAATTGCAGTTATGAGGCAGCAACGGAAATAATTTTATGGTTTGTGGCTCACCACACATGAGGAACTGTATTGAAGGGTCATGGCATGAGGAAGGTTGAGAACCACTGACTTAGGCTCTAAGGAGTGTTTTCCAAAGTGGGTAATAAATATCACCTCCTAGGGACACTGGAATGATTCAGTAAGACTCCAAAAGTAAATACCTGCACTTCATAATATTATGCTGTGTGGGCTTAGAGGGGTGGTGTGAGTATAGTTTTAAATTGTCACGCAAGCACGGAGTAAATCTTTTTTTCTTAAGAGAGGGCAATAGGCCAAATCAGTTTGAGAACCTATGGATATCTCGGGTAACCAAACTTCAAGTGTTCTCATTGAAAAAGTTCTTTAACAATTGAAGCAAATACAAAAGAAGTCTAATTATGTGATAATTTTTGCATATTCAAAAATGTTACAAATTAAAATATAGAATATACTATTTTAAAATTTTAGGTAAATAATGAGACATTAATGCCTCAATTATCATTATTCTAGTGTTTGCTGATTTATTTGTTTTAGTCCTATGTGTAAATATTGCATTCAAAAATCGTTGCTAGCACAAAGTTTGTAACTCAAACACAACAACTGCTCCCCGAAAGGAAGATGAGACTGTCAGCTTCTGTAAAGGTTTACAAAGCCTTAGAAACTGTATACAGGGTCGCTGTGAGTCAGAATTGATGGGTTGGCAGTGAGTTTGGTTTTGTTTCATAATTATTATATGTGCTGATTGTACCATTTTCTCCTAAATCTTCCATTATCTTCTCTCCTCTTCCCACCCTCAAGTTCCCTTAATATTATCCTTCTTATTATTTATTTTATTATTTAGAAATATATGTGGAAATATATGATCATATAGCTAAATATATCCCTTGATAATTTTAGTTTAATAACAAATATGAATTACCAATCATTTAAAAACAAACATATTCAACATACCAGTAAATAGACATTATTGCAAGTACACTTGTTCTATCACCTGATTTATGGTTTCCACTTCAAGCAGTTCATAGAACTGATCTTTCTTTAAACAATTCCATGATACTATCAATCTTTCATTTTTTTATATACCACCCATTGGCAATAGAACCTAGGTGGCATTGGATATTAGGCTAAATCCCAAACAGAGAATTCAGTGTGAATGAGTGCTGTGATTTCTGAATCGTTCCTTTTCATCCATTCTCTGTTTAGAGCAAGTTAAGCAGTATGTGGTGTGCTCACTAGGGCGAGGTGATGAAATTTATGAGACCTTACAAATAAGAATGAGGCCCATTAGTCAAATTGTGCTTTTCATGTGTAATGACATTACATCATGAATCATTTAGAGGAAAGGGTAGAGTTTCCTCTTGGATTCATTACAGAATTAAACATTTATTAGGGAGAATGTGCAAAAATTGCCTCTCAGGTGGAAGTATTTTTCCCATGAGAAATTATACCCTCTAATTAAAATAACAATTACAGTAATATTTTTATTTAATCATATATGAATAATTAGAAATGCCTGAGCTCATTAGTAAAATTTCTAGAATTCCCAATGCAAAAACAAAGAGGAAGTACAAATCAAGGCTATATAAAGATATAGTAGAGAGAAGAAAATTTATTTAAGGAGGCGGTATAAGTACATTTTATAACGTGAGTTTGGAAATCTTCCAGTTATATAAAAGTCCAGTCAAAAACCTTTCTTGAGCAGCTCTGGGTAAATAAATTCGATGGCTAGTCTTATATCCTTATCTAATGATCGACCTGCTCAATACCCAGGACTATAAAATGTATGTACTTAATTAAACTTTAACACCAAGTGGTCATCAGAATAACAACATAATTCCTATGGGCTCAAAGTTATGTTGATAAAACATTGTCCCTTTCTTAGAGTGATTCTATAGGGTCTCTATGAGTCTAAATCAACTTGATGGCATTGATTGAGTTTGGGTTTTTTAATATATACATATATGCATTCATACATGCACAAGAGTATATATAACCTTTTATCCATTTATCATTATGTTACCTCTTGGTCCACTTGTGAGGATTTTGGTCTTCCCTACATTGAGTTATAATGAATCTATAGTGAAGGCTACAGTCCTTGATCTTTTTCTCTATAAACAAGTGCTTCAAGTCCTCCTCACTCTCAGCAAGGAAGACGGTGTCATCTGCAGACTGCAGATTGTTGAGCTTTCCTCCAATTCTAATGAAATGTTCTTTTTCATATTGTCCAGTTTCTCAGATTATTTTCTCAATGTACAGATTGATAAGCATGCTGAATGGATATATGGCTTTCCTGATTTTAATGAATGCCTCTTTGTTTATATATTTTTCTATATGCACACCATTGTTTCCCATTAGTCTCACTCTTATACATAGTCAGTATGATCCATACAATAAAATGTCTTTTCATACTCAGTTTTAAAAAGTAGACATCTCTCTAGTTATTTTCTCTAAGATCCATCTAATGTAAGCAATGATATTCCTTGTTCAAAGACTTCTGAAATGAGCTTGAATTTCTGGCAGCACCTTCTCAGTGTGTTACAACATCCATTTCTGAATTATTGTCAATAAAGTGTTACTTGTATTTATATTAATGATGTTATTATATAAGATACATAATATCTTGATGGGTTTGGGGGGAAGGCATTAACACAGAGCCAAATCTCTTCCAAATTTCTCGGCATAGAAGAAAGAGAACTTCCAGTGCTACAAAAGTTTTTTCAAACATTGCAGTTGATATTTCATCAATTCTCAGAACCTTATTTTATGCTAATATCCTCAGTGAATCTTGGATCTCTTCTTTTAAAACCATCAGTTCTTAATCAAATTCTACCTCTTGAAATGGTTGAATGATCAATAATTCTTTTTTGATAACAGTTATTCTGTGTATCCTTCCCATCTTCTTATAATGATTTCTTCTTCATTCAATATTGCTTTCTTCATCATTCAATATTTTGCCCATAAAATCATTCAATAATGCAACTACAGGTTTGAATTTTTTTTTCCTTCAGTTCTTTTAGCTTAAGACATGCTGATCATTGCAACACGTTTTTGCACATTTTTATTATAATATTTTATTTTGTCTTCTTAATCTCTGTTTTGAAATTTTCTATTCAACTCTTACTTTATCATTTTTCCACCCATTTTACCTATACTAGGTTTACGAGTGTTTCTACTGCATATTCAGCTTTTTGGCGAACGCATTCAATGACGTTTGAAATTTTTGCATCAGCACCATTGGTTCTTGCTCATATGCTACCTCCTGAAGTGATGGACTTTCGCTTAATTTTTGTTGTCATAGGGATCCTGTGCATTCTCTCGGGAAATTTGAAACAGCGACTCTGTGTGTTCATGCCAGGAATGTGGAAGACAGCTATTGATCAACTGACTAGAAGACCTCCATACTTGTGCCCTTTTCAAAGAAAGATGATGCAACACAGTGCTCAAACTTTAGTATCATTAAAGTCACACACAAGCAAAATTTTGCTTAAGAGCATCAAAAAACAGTTGCAGAAGAACACTGACAGACAACTGCCAGAAGTTCAGGCCACATTCAGAAGAGGACATGGAACAAAATATATCCTTACTGATGCCAAATGGATTTTGGCTCAAGACAGAATACCAGAAAGATATCTACCTGTGTTTAATTGTCTATCCAAGGACACTCAATTGTGTGGACCATTATAGACTGGAGATGACCTTGAGAACAATAGGAATTCCTGAACACTTCATTGTGCTCATTTAGAACTTGTGTATGAATAAAGAGGCAGTTGTGTGAACAAAACAAGGGATTACTGCATTTAAAATCAGGCAAGGTGTGTGCCAAGGTTGTGTCTTCTCACCATATTTGTTCAATCTATATGCTGAACAAATCATCAAAGAAGCTGGATCATATGAACAAGGGTGTGGCATCAAGTTTGAAGGATGGCATATTAGCAATCTATCCTATGCAGATGACACAACCTTGCATCCTGAGAATGAGGAGAATTTGAAGCCATTTGATGATGAAGACCAAGGAGTGCAGCCTTCAATATGGATTACAACTTAATGTAAAACTCCAAATTCACTACCTTCCAGCCAATTCTGACTCACAACAGCCCAGGTGGTATCATTGTTATGCATTGGCCTCCTAACTGCAAGGTCAGTAGTTTGAAACCCCCAGTCACTCCAAGGGACTAAAATGAGGTTCTCTACTTCCGTAAGGAGTTACAGTCTAGCAAACTCTCAGTGGAAGATCTGCTCCATCCTATTTGGTCACGAACACCTTAACATTCAAAAAAAGAAAAAAGCATCACAGCTTTACCTATATGTAAAATCATGATAAATGCAGAAAAGTTTGAACTTGTCAAGGGTACACCTTTATTGAATCCACAATCAATGTTCTTGGAAGCAGTAGTAAATAGATAAAATGACACATTTCATTGGGGAAATCAGCTGCAAAAAAACTAAATTGTTGAAAAGCAAGGATGTTGCTTTTAGGAATAAGCTGTACTTGGCCCAAGCCATTACATTTTCAATTGCCTCATATGCCTGTGAAAATTGGACATTGAACAAGGAACACTGGAGGAAAATAGATGCACCGTTCATTTGAATTGTGGTGCTGGAGAAGAATATTGAAAGTACCATGGACTGCCAACAGAACAAACAAATCTGGGAAGAAAGAAAGCCAGAGGGCTGCTTAGAAGCAAGGGTGGTAAGCCTTCATCTCATGTACTTTGAGCATGTTATCAGCAGCGATCACTCCTTGGAAAGGACATCAGGTCTGGTAAAGAGGCAGAGAAAAAGAGGACGGCCCGGGGCAACATGGCTTTCTGTGTTGGCTACCACAATGGGCTCAGACATCACAATTGGGAGGGTGACACAGAGCGAGTGGTGGTGTTTTGTTCTGTTGTACAGGGGTCTCTAGGAGCCGGAAGTGACCAGCTCAACATCTAGCCATAATAGCAACAGCACATGAGGTTGCCATGAGTAGCAAACAACTCAACATCCAGGAGGTTGATATTTTCATTCTTATATTTTTTACTTTTGCAGCTTAATAAGAAATAATGGGGATGCAAAAATGCCAACCCATGGAAACAACTTTTTTGCCATATGCTTTCATAGAAAAGTATTTTCCAGCTGAAGTTTTATTCATCTTTATAACTGCATCTGTGGTTGCACTCTCTCTCAGCATCCGGTTGCTCCAGCAGAGCTAGATGGTATCTCTGTTACAGGGCTAGCAGCGCTCCTGTGCGAAATTTGGTATTTGCTTCCCTTCCTCCCACTTAAACCAACCCATGAAGACACTGCGGTTACAGTTGTGTAATGCCAGGACAGATACGGTTACACAAGGGATTAGGGAGGGGTCTGTAATTCAGTTTAAGGGCAAAGTAATTGCTAGAACCTAAACCTTGAAAAGTTTTACAGGGGAAATAAGCACCATCAGTTCTCAGTACTCACTTCCCTGGTACAATCCTAAAAGGAACTGCCCTCAATACATCATTTTCCTAATGGAAATGACAGTATTATTCTCCCAGGAGGGGCAAACTTGGGAGGACAGCACAAACCACACGTCCCTCACAAGGTCATAGGAAGGAAGCTGCCTGGGAGGATCTGAGGCTTCATAGGGATTTGTTCCACCTCACTTCCTCGGGGTCACTTGTAATGCTTTTTACAAGCCATTTTCACCAATAAAAGATAGAATCCTTTTCCATATATTGTATCTCAGTAAGCATGCTATATTTAACTACTTATACCATTAATGATAAAGGAAATAAATGATTTATTTTAAATAAAAAGAGAAGTAAATCAGTGTCAGATCAGAGATGATTCCGATACATGGGGACCACATGCATTTCAGCATTAGAACTGTGCTCTGTAATGTTTTCATGGACTGATTTTATTTTGGAAGTAGACCTCCAGTCCTTTCTTCCTAGTCACCTCTGCGTGAACTAGAACCACCAGCCTTTCAATTAGTACTAACCTTTTTGTTCCACCTAAGAATTTCATTAGAGTAAGATATATATGTATTTTTCAAACGATTTTATTGACATAATTAACAATGTTAGCAAGAGTAAATGCATGGAAAATGTGGTATCAGTGGTAGCTTTTGAATAAGACTATATGTGTTTTTGTTTTGATTGCAAGTTTCTAGACTTTTATAGGCAGTGCCTTTAAAGACTGAGGGATGGATAAGCACTCCACTACTAGCCAAAAGGTTGGGAGTTCAAACCAAGCCAGAGGTTCCTTGGAAGATAGGTTCAGAGATCCTTTTTCACAAAGCCAGAGTATTCAAACCCTATGGAGCAGTTCTGTTCTGCACAGATGGAGTTGCTATGAATCAGAGTCAATTCAACAATATACTTCTATAAACTGAAAACCCCACTGCTCTTAAGTCAATTCCAATGCTTAACAACCCTGTAGGACAGGTAGAACTGCCACTGTGGGATTGTGAGACTGTATATCTTTCATCAAGAGCCTCATCTAGCTCCTGCAGAGGGACTTCTGGTTTCACATTGCCGACATTGCCTGTAGAAGCGCAACCCGTAATCACTACAGTACCAGGCTCCAAAGTATTACAAGGTGTTTATTATTTAAGATCAATTATTCTCTACTATGTACAACCTAAAATAAGTATCTGAGTGCATACCAATATCATGCTATTTTAAAAACTAAAACAAATAGCACAATGGGGTTTAAAAGCCAGACCTAATCATTCCCATTCTTCAGCATTTGCATTACTTAGATTTATTAGATTCGTATATGGCATTTGGCAAAGAAAGTTCGTTCACTGTTAAACGAATTTGTTAAAACTCAAGGTTTCTTTTCCAATCAAAATGTTAAGAAAAGCTCAAGGATTCTTTTCCAATCAAAACGTTAGGAAATGCCACTCCCAGTTACACTGAGCAGCCAGGTTTTGATTTCTGAGAAATTGTTGACCAGGTCACTAGGGAAGGAAAGGTCAGCTTTGAGGAAATTTCTGGAACAAGAAGAATCTCAATGAAATTGGCTGGAACTCTCTGGTGAGAAAGTTTCCTTGAATAAAGCAAGGTATATGGAAGTGAAGGTCACAGTTTTATCAGCTTCAAGCTGGGCGGTGGATCAAATCCTTTGAAATCTTTTCCCATGATTAAAATTCTTATTTGTTGCATTTTTGGCATGATGGCTCCGTAATTTAGCCCCCGAATCATATGTTTGTGAGGGTTTTTTTCTTCAACTACAACAGATTAATAAATTAGAGGAAATAGTTTTTTTTACATTCAGTCAATTCACATTCACATTCAATTCACATTCACATTTCCACCTTGTATTGAAAAGCTAAACCACAATTTCATATTCTTTTTGAATTCTTAATTATTTCTCCCTGCCATGATAAAGTTTATGTGGGACCTTAGCAAAGACGTACTCGATGTGTGGTACAAGGAATTTTCAGGATCCCCAAACTTCTATTGAGAATACAGATATTTCCCCCATAGTTAGCTGTGAAGTGAGAATTTCTTCAAATGTTTCAACCAGAAAAACAATTTATCACAGATGGAACACAGAAGTAGATAAGAGAGCCGTACATTCATTCTTTTACTCTGTATTGCTTTCAGCCAGGCATTTCAGAGATGTGCCAAAATACAACAGTGCCAGTTAGTCTACTTAGTCATGAGATACCCTTTGTTTTGCAATATACAATTATTTCATGGAAATACATTTCTGATCTAAAACATTTAATATCAATTTTACTATTTGTTTTATTATTGTTATTACTAAATGCATGAATTCACAGCTACATTTTAAATTTCTCAGTTTTAAATTTTAATACAGTAACTCTCAATATAAAGGACTAAGACAGATACCAAGCCTCTGGGTATCTTAAATAGCAAGAATGTAAATGGGGACCTGCTGAAATACAGAAGCTCTGGTACTTTGGATCCAGGCACAACTCTCTCCGATGTTTTTGACATGAATCATAAACTGCAAAGGGTGGGCAAAGAGAAGTTCTTCCAGGAGTGACCAGCATGTGTTGAAGTGCAGAAGAGAGCATTGTATTCAAACAAAAGAAGCAAATAAAACAAACGCACAATGTGCTCCCATGAAGGCAGTCCAGGCCAGCCCCTCTCCCCGCGAGGCCTGCAGCTTCAGTGTGGTCCTCTGTAGCACGTTCTTCTAGGAGGGGTCAGCATCATTGGGATTGGGGCTGGCCCAGGAATCCTCTCTGTTAATGAGTGGCTGCCTGCGGCTACATTGCCCTCAAGATTTTGAGCATCTTGAGGAGGTGTGTACTCTCACTCTCTTTTCTGTGGAGACAGAAACAATACCCTCCCCATGGGTGGTTAGTGCCCTGTTACCCAAATTCCATCCTCTCCTTTTTCCCCCTTCCGCAGTCTTTATGTTTATGTCCATTTGGGGGTTTGTCTTTCCCCTGCCCAAGTGCCTGTAACTCAAACCCATAAATTATGTATTAAGTAGCTTTTATTCTGTACCCACTGTACTGGTGGATCTTTTTTTTTTTTATATCATTTTGTTGGGAGCTCATGCAACTCATATCACAATCCATACATCCATCCATTGTATGTCAAACACACTTGTACATTTGTTGCCCTCATCATTCTCAAAACATTTGCTTTCTACATGAGCCCTAGCATCAGCTCCTCATTTCCCCCCACCCTCCCCCATCCCTCATGACCCTTGATAATTTATAAATTATGATTATTTTGTCATATCTTACACTGCCCAATGTCTCCCTTCACCTACTTTTCCATTGTCCATCCCCCAGGGAGGAGGTTATATGTAGATACTTTTAAACGGTTCCCCTTTCTAACCTCAGTGGACTCATGCGTACTTGTCCATCTGTGCTTGGCTAATTTCGCTTAACATACTTTCCTCCAACTCTTCCTGTGAAATGATGGGTTTCATGAATTTTCACTGATTTTTAGGGATATGCAGTACTCCACTAAGTGTGTATGCCAGAATTTTCTAATCTAATTATCTGTCATTGTAAATTTAGGTTGTTTTCCAATTTGAGATTGTGAATTGTCTCACAATAAAAATTGGAGTTCAGCTAACTGGTCATGGTCTATTTCTTACTTCTTCTGGCAATATGCCCAGTTAGGAGATTGCTATGGCCCCCACAGAAGAGAAGGTACATCCAGGGGACAGTTCAGCACCGACAAAACACACAATACTACTAGTTCTTTAATCCTTCCTCCTCCCACTATTATGATTTCAGTCCTACCTCACAGATCCTGCTAGACTGGTGTACATACATTGGTACAGATGAGAGCTTTCAATATATGGAATTCAGGACAGACAAACCCCTCAGAAACAGTAATGGAAGTAATGATTCCAGAAGGGTATGGGAAGGGAAGTGGGGAGAGGGAGAATGAATATCAATGATGATGGAACAGCCTCCCTCCAGGTGAACAAATACCAGGATTGTAGGTGAAGGGATGAAATGGGTGGTATAAGATATGTATAAATAATAATTCATAATATATTAAGGGTTCATGAGGTGGCAGGGTGTGAGAGGGAGGCAATAAAGAGCTGATATCAATGGGCTCAAGAGGAAAGATAATGTTAGGAAATTGTTGATGGCAATATTTGTATATGTCTACTTGATATGATGGATGTCTGTATTGTTATATGTAAAGCCCCCAATAAAATTATTTATTAATAAAACACAGCATGAAAGTATTTAGATGCTATTTATGAGCATATATCTATATTATATTTGATGAATGTGTGACTCATTCTTTGCAAGGATTCTGATTTATACTAAACATGAGTGAGTGCTGGTGGCATAGCAAGTAAAGCATTGCGCTTCTAAGGAAAAGGTTGGTGATTTGATCCCACCAGCTGTACTAGCCAAGAAAATGAGTAGTCTAATTCCAAAAAAAAAGTTAATCTCATGAAACTCCGTGGAGCAACGGACTCCACTCCAGTGTGTTTGGTTTGAATTATGAGCCAGCCCAGCCTTCTTGAGCAGTAAGAGCACGCATGATTTTGTGCTGCATAGAAGCCCTCGTAGTACTGTGGCATAAGCAATCGACTGCTAAGTATAAAGTCGCTGGTTCAAACCCATCATCTGCTCTGTGGGAGAAAAATGAGACTGTCCGCTTCCATATATATTTATTGTCTTGGAAACTTTAGTCTCAATGGCAGTAGGTATAGTTTTAGCTATGGATTGTAGGACTAGGCTCCCCATTACTACTATCCACAAAGGGGCAAATATTGTATGTTAACACTTAAATAAAATACCCACACTAGGCAGATGTATAGAGATCCGTTTACTAGTGTGACAGGTCAGAAGAGGGGCAAATGTGGACTTGTTGACTTAGGGGACACTGAGCTTTTGTTAAAACCAAAAAAAAAAAAAAATCTCACTGCCATCAAGTGAATTCTGACTTATAATGACCCTATAGGACAACGTAAACTAACTGTCTCTCTAAATTTCTGAGACTGTAATTCCTTATGGGAATAGAAAACTCCACTCTTCTCCAAAAGAGCGGCTGGTGGTTTAGAACTGCTAACCTTGTGGTTAAAATTCTGGGGAATGGATAAAGGTAACAGTGGAAAATCATGATAAAAATAATTAATGTCACTGAACTGTGCGTGTAGGATTGTTGAAATGAACAATATTTTGCAACATATACATTTACCACCGTTTTTTAAAGTGGAAACCACCGTGAATTACTTTTAAGCTCACACCTTATGAGGATGTTTTAACTCTTCTCCTTTTTCTCTATCTCTTTCTTCTCTCTGTCCCTTTTCTATCTCTCAAGTGTCTCCCAATCTCTCTCTTTCTCTCTGCTCCCCCAACCCCTGCCTATCCTTTGCCTATTCCATGAGAAAAAGTTCAGGAAACCTGCTGGAAAATGGGAGACTTCATGGAGCAGTCATGGCATAACAACTGAGTACATCCTATATCAACCACACTCATCTGACCTGCCACGTAAGCACGGATGTATAAATGAACTCAGCTAAGATCAGATGAGTCTGGCCCACATGTAGCAAACCACTCAGACAAACTATACCTCATGAAAGCCTCCTGCCACCAAATTGATTACAACTCAGACACCCCTATGTAAGGTCTCTGAACAGATCATCTCAGCGCTCACCCCAGGAAAGGCTGATGCGTTTGAACTGCTGACCTTGTGGTCAGTAACCCCGCGTTTAACTCATAGCATTAGCTAGACCCCCTTTAATGCATGAGGAGCAATCATGTTTCTTTTGAGCCGTTACGTTCTCAAGTGGTTTCCTGTACATTATTGTGGCCATCCAAACCCTCTTGATTTGGTTCTAACTCATGAAAACCCCATGTATGTCAGACTAGAACTATGGATTTTCAATGGTTGTTTTTGCAGAGTGGCTTGCCAGGTCTTACTTCTGAGACTCCTGTTGGTAGATTCAAATTTCCAGTCTTTCAAAGCTGTAAAGCATGTTAATCTTTTGCATAAACAGGGTCTCTGGCAATAGACTACACCTTCTCTAATTTCCCCAGATACTTTATCATACATTTATACGGACGCCCACATATTTATGTTTATGTGCTGTCTCATATTGTAAATTGCTGTTTCTAACTTATTTCATGAAATTAGTGTGTCTACGGTGTTTTAGCTTTCCTCTTGACTCAGTAAAGCTTTAATTATTGTGTGGACCAATTTCTACACCTAAAATTTCTAGACAAAAATTTCCAGACAAAAACAAAAATGTCTTTAAAAACTGCTTATTCCTTACCTGGCACTCTGTTCTCCTAATATTAAAAGAAGCAGAACTTCTCTTTGAGGAATCAATTTAAATTCCCTGTATTTATTTCTCTAAAACTTCGTCTCAAGGAGTCCCAATTTTCAATGAACATGGAGAACTTGCAATTCTCCTGTTGCAGTCTGGTCTGCAGGGGAAAGCACTTTCAACTTAACCGCTTTCACATTTCTATCACTGAAATCATACAGCTCTAAAATCTGGTGTCGCCATTACTTCTGCTATTGCAATTATTTTGGAAACTGCTCAAAAGGAAAATGAGTCACTTTGCCTGAAAAGAGATTGATTCTGCTCTGTCATAGTCCCGCCATGGTTCCTCCCGGACACTCCCAGGATCCTGGCATTGTTACCATCTCTTCCTTGAAGTTTGAAGCAGTAGGTAGCCCCAAGAAATAGGTGAAACAAGACTTCCAGACCCCATATTTTCTTTGGTGTCCCTTTCCCCCTTTCTGGTCACATTTCTGCCCAGCCCGCTCAGAAACCAGTGTCCTAAAGCTGCTTTCTAAATGATAGAGCTCCACAAGATGATCAAACCTCTCCTTTCAAGTTCCCCTGCTCAAAAATGACTTGCTTTTTTCTCAGCTGGTGTCCTCACCAAAGTACCTTTTCTTACAACTGAATTTCTGGCAGAATTTTAGTAAGAATATTTGTGTGAGTGGCTCTTCACTTCATAAATTAATCCAAACAAGCATTTGCATAAAACACATTTGTTAATGAAAGTAAATGAATAGAAATAGTTGTGGTAAAAACTGCAAACTACACACCAAGTTATCATAACTTGCTCTTGAGTACGAAGCTAAAGGTCGGTGGTTCAACCTGCCCTATGGTGGTGCAGAGGTCTGAAAATATGCTTCCCTGAGGATTACAGCCCAGCAAATCCATTGAGCAGTTCTGCTCTCTAACCGATGGGGTTGCTGGCCCTCAGAATTGAGCCAATGGCCACAGACTTTGTTCGCCTTTCCTCTGCCTCGTGAGCACACTGACTGCATTTCTCTTTCCTTTGCAGCTCAGTGAAGGTGTGTGGCTCTATTCTACTCACCCAAATGTAAGAAGAGATGTGCACTCACTCCAGGCCTGGTGCATGGAAACTCCTCAAACTCACTCATCCGCGCTTGCTTTCACTCCTAGTGGCTATAATGAAGGGAGTTCTAGGGTTGAACATATAGGAACTCTATGCTGAAGAACTTAGATTTCCTGGTTCCCTGAAAGACTCTGTGAAGGAGGGCTAGCTTGCCCATGTACTTACTGTGATCATCCACAACACCAGAAATTCATTGTATCTCAATCACCAAAATATTGCCAGGGTGAGTTTTGGTAGAGCAAATATAAATCACTTATAATGTGGTTTACTTTTTTCATGTGTTCATAAACAAAGGTCATGAAATATTTTCTATAAAGGACAAAAGAGCAAATATTTTAGGCTTGGTGAGTCATATGGTCTCTACCATAACCATTCATCTCTGTCATTGTAACACAAAATAAGTCAAAGCACGTGAGCATGGCTGCGTTCTAATAAAACCTTATTTAACAAAAGAGGAAGTGGACCAGTTGAGTCCAAGGATGTACTTTGCCAACGCCTTTGATAAATGATAGGTCCCACTAAAACCCACTGCCATTGAGCTGTTTCCAACTCAGAATGATGACATAAGACAGAGTAGACCTGCCCCTGTGGTTTTCTGAGTCTAACTTTTACAGAAGTAGAAAACCTCCTTTTAGTCCTATGGAGCAGCTAGTGGTTTTAAACTGCTGACCTTGTCATCAGCAGCCCAAGGTGTAACTCACTAGGTCACCAGCATTCCTTAAAAAATAAATCAACAGCCCCAGACCTCAAAAAACTTGAAACATATGGGTAAACCATAAAGTGCTTAGGGTCCTAATTAAGGATTGTGCAAAATCCCGGGTGGGAAGTAAAGAGAAGTGGGATGAGGAAGGGGAATTAGACAACGTAGCAAAAGAGGAAAGTAATAGAATCAGAAAAATGTAAAGCCGAATTAGCAAGCTTGAAGTCAATCCTCTCTACTACAACTGAGGAGAGAGTTACTCAACAAAAAGAGCAACGGAATCCAAAGAAAATCTAAGGATTCCATGGGGCACTATCAAGATGAACAGCTTGTGATTCGTTGAGATTCCAGAGCAGGAAGAAAATATCAAAAAATAAGTAAATAACTAGAGCGAAAGTAGTACAAGACATCATGGAAGGACACTTGCCTAATGCATAAAAGGAGAAAGCAAGCACTCAAGAAAGCAAGCAGCCCAAAGAAATAGACTCCAAGATAAAGACATCGTGATATAGGGACTGCCGTGAGCTTACTGTTTGAACATTCCCTTTGCATTCTTATGGTATGCATTAGTATGGTAGGCATGGTCCTGCCTTCTTAAATGAATGGTATAGAAAACTTTTTAAATTTTAATTTTATTTCATTGGGGGCTCTTACAGCTCTTATCACAGTCCATACATACAACCATTGTATCACATGCATCTTTCCAAATGTTGTAATAATCTTTTCAGAACATTTTCTTTCTACTTGACTCCCTGGCATCAGCTCCTCATTCCCCGCCACCTTCCCCACCCTCCTTCCTGCATGCCCCCTGGATAATTTATAAATTATTATTTTTTATTGTTTATATTTTACACTGACTGCTGCTTCATTTCACCCAATTTTCTGCTGTCTGACCCCTTGGCAAATGGGCCATACGTAGACCTTTGTAATCGGTTCCCCCTTCCCCCTCCCCCTTTACACTGCTAGTATCGTTGCTCCCCTTTTTGGACCTCGGGGATTTGTCTGTTATGGATTCCTTGTATTTTGAGCTCTTATCTGTGCCAGTATACATGTTCTGGTATAGAGAGATTGGAAGGATAGAATTGGGGTCATGGTAGTGGTGGACGGGGGGTCGGGGGGCGGGGGGGGTGAGGGCAGGAAGTATTAAAGAACTAAAGGAAGTTTGTGCGTTTAATCAGTGCTATACTACACCCTGTATGGCTCTTCTCTTCTTTATGATCATTCTGTCAGGGGTGTGTCCAATTGACTACTGATGGGCTTTGGTTCTCCACTCTGCTCCCCACCTCACTCCCATTGATATGCTTGCCTAACACATGATCCCATCATGATCACACAGGCTGGTGTGCTTCTTTGATGTAGGTTTTGTTGCTTTTCAGATGACTTGCTACTTGATTATCTTCAAGCCTTTAAGACCCCAGATGCTGTATCTTTTGAAAGCCAGGCACCATCAGCTTTCTTCACATTTGCTAATGCACCCATTTTGTCTTTAGTGATTGCCAACCTCCATTTTTCCAGTAAATAATGTCCAATTACATAAGCATTTAATCTGTACAAATCAACAATTAAAGTATTGATGACCAATAAACTGGCCTATACATGTAAATTTCCTAAATATTATTTTAAATTCTATACCATTGGATAAATTAATGATACTAGCAATAGAATTACCTTTGAATAATAATGTGAATAACAATGAGTACAAAAAGAAGGAAATATTCTAGAATTGATTGTACTGATACTGATGATTGTAAATTCTTCCTGATATGATTGAATTATTGAATTGTATAACATGTGGATGAAGTGCTGATAAAACTGTTTTAAAAATAATAATATTACCTAATGCCCTGGGGTGATGATTTATAGCATTCTCTATAATAAAATGATAATCATGTCTCTAAAACAAACCAGAGACATATGTAAGTCATAGATATATGAATGGATTGTGGGCTCACACTTAATTCTAGACCTAACCTAAGAACAATTTTTATGGCATGACCCTCCTTTATACTCACTCTCATGAAGAGATCACTGAAGATATGGGTGCTGTCACAAAGTATGATGAAGAAACCAGACGATGTCTGCCTATCAAAAAGAATAACATCTGAGATCTTAAAGGCTTATCTTAAAACAGTCAGCCATCTATGTGAAGCATCAACTAGGTCCATATGGAAGAAGCATATCAACCTGTATGATCCAAAAATTGTAAATAATTAAATACAATTCAAAGAAGAGAATGATATCAGAGTTTAAATTATGAACACCTGGTTTACAGAAGGGTATGCATGACAGTGGTAGCCCAAAATTCACTTACAGGGTCTCAAGTGAAGTAACCCCCCTGGTAATCCCCCTTTGACCATCATTTATGGATGGGAATACCCTTGCTAACAGACAGAGAGAATTGCAAAGTAAAATTACGGGCTATGTAATTAGGTTAAGGTGTAATAATTTATCAATCGCTCTCCCCTTTTGACCCATTTTTAATATTTTCTGTTTTCTTTTCAATTCAGGTTTTCTGTTTTATTTTTATTGTTGTTGTATTTGTTTGTTTGTTTCCTTCCTATTTGAGTTTTGTATGGTTTTCTGTATATGAAATCCAGGACCAGTAAATCTCTATGGATTGTAGACAATCTATGTAGACAATCACATCTATGTAGACAATAACATCTATAGACCTAGGAGAGAGCACAGCAGAGCTTGTTGGGAGAAAACATGAAACTAACAACAATGAGTGTGAGAAGAAAATGTTCTGAAATTGATTGGGATTATAATTGCACAACTCTTCTTCATAGGATTGAGCTATTAAATTATATGATATGTGAATTATATCCCAATAAAACTATTTTTAATAGTAACATATCATAGTCATTAAAGATAAGATAGAAATCCATAAGTAAAAAGAGAAATCAGAGAAAGGGTGAGATATAATGTGGGGGATCAGGATGGAGGCAGGCTTGAGGAGTGGCATGAACAATGGAATTCAGAGTTGATGATCTGAAATGTAAATCCCAACTTAATACACAATGAAAAATTCATTTAAAAATACTACATCTAGGAAGGCCCAGTCTTTATTTCCTTTGCATTCTATTAGTATATATTAGGGTACTGGTATATATTGGTATATATGTGTGTATACATACTTAACTCTTTATTGGTGTAGAGATTAGTATATTGATTTAATCAAGTCATAGGTTCAGCTCTCATGAACTAAAAGGAAAAACAAGCAGCACCCCTAGTGAACATAGATACTGGAGGAATTGTCGGCAGCTGTATTTGTGAACAGCCCACCACAGCAACTCATTGATTGGTTGTTGTCTTCAGGTGCCCTCAAGTTGACGGCAACCCATAGCGGTCCAGTGCACAACAGAAAGAACCACTGCACAGTCCCACACCATCCTCACAATTGTTCCTATGCCTGAGCCCCCAAATGCCGCCATTGTGTCAGTTCACCTTGTTGAGGTTCTTCCTCTTTTTCATTGCCCCTCCACTTTATCGAACATGTTGTCCTTCTCCAGGGACTGGTCTCTCCTGACAGTATGTCCAAACTATGTAAGATGACGACTTGCTATCCTTACTTCCAAGGAGCACTTTGGTCTTAATTCTTCCATTACAGATGGGTTTGTCCTTTTAGCAATCCATGGTACTTTCAATATACTTCTCCAGCACCACAATTCAAATTAATTTCTTAGCCATGTAAAAAGTATTTTCACCCCCTCCCAAGACTCCTATGACTTTTCTGTATTTCTGATCACCAAATGTTATTGAATGTTTATAGGAGACTTCTAAATTTTTATAAGATAGCAAAGGTATAAAGAAATAGTCTAGGTGGGAGGTTGTGGGAAGAATGCAGCAGGAGAGCGCCAAAGATAGATTTGGGGGGCTAGGGAAGTCAACCTTAAAATAATTCACATGAGAATACAGGGACTAAGTCCAGGATTAGTAATGAAGAAACTGAGATGAAGAAAGAACTGACTTTTACACTTATCTAACTTGATGATATAAAGCATCTGTAACATGGAGAAGTATTTGAGGAAGGGCCCCCTTTCTTATCCACTCCAATTGTATCACTAAGCCTTTGACCTGATCTGAGTTACATATAATATCCAGTACAGAAATTTTCTTCAAAGATCATACATATATAAATTATATAAATTTTAAATTTTAAAATGAAGTTTAATAGCCACCTTCTAAAATGGTAACTGTTATTTAAATACAATCAGATGCCTCTGTTGCCTTCAGTATCTGAATTTCCCAATCACTCAAAACATAATTATAGCTTCCACCAATTTGTATTCCATTGGATCAAGAAATGTACTATTCTATAAAAGTGAAGAAATAGGCCACATTTGGCATAAGTCATGCAAGAACAATGTGGTGAGCGAAGTTTTCATATTTTAGTACAATGGGCATTCCCTAAACATAAAGGAATGCAAGTACAGCAGGACAAACATGAGAATCTCGTGAGAGAGATTCAAGGCAAATTGGGTTTATGGTAAACCTTCTAAGATTTGGGTCAGGGTTTTCAAAGTGGGTTTCAAATGGAAAAGAAGAAAGATGAGGGTTCAATTTTTTAACACAAAACAATGAAATATTATTTGCTTTTTTCTCCAATGTTTAATACAGTGTGCAAAGGACATGCAGTATATACTCGAGTATAAGCTGAGTTTTTCAGCATGTTTTTTATGCAGGTTTTGTGGTAAAATTAGGTGCCTCGGCAGATATTCAGGTCAGCTTATACTCAAGTATATACGATATGATGGAAAAGGAAGAATAAATTCAAACACTGAATACCACCTCACTTTTTAAATAACAGTATGCCATGATGATATCTCCACAGTAGCACATCTAGACATTATATATAGCTTTCCAAGGTAAACAATATATGAATAAAATCCAAACCAAGTTCAATGCCATTAAGTCATTTCCAACTCATCCTGACCTTATGAGACAGGGAAAACTACCCCTTTGGGTTTCTGAGACTGTAAGTTCTTGGAGAATAGAAAGTCTCATATTTCTCCCTATATATAAATGCTTTTATATAATTCCATTAGACTCAGATTTTGTTATTAATTTTTTCTCTATGGTAACACAAAAAGAATACACACAATTCATATATGTAGTACTTATGGATTTCCTACTATAAGCAATATTTTTTATTGTAATCAATTTTCTTAATTAAATATTTTATTGGGGACTTTTGCATCGCTTATCACAATCCATACATATATCCATTGTGTCAACCTCATTTGTACATATGCTGCCATCATCAGTTTCAAAGCATTTTCTTTCTGCTTGAGGCTTTGATAACAGCTCCTCATTTTTCTCCCTCCCTCTCCCCCACCCATCCTCATGAACCCTTGATAAGTTATAGATTATTATTTTCATCTCTTACATTGTCTTCTGTGGCCCTTCGCCCACATTTCTGTTGTTCGTCCCTCTGGGAGGGGTTTATATGTCCACCTTCCCCTTATCCTCCTAGTATCTCTATTCTCATGATTGCCCCTGAGGGGGTTATCTATCCTGGATTTCCTGTGTTGCAGGCTCTTATCTGTCATAGTGAACATGTTCTGGTCTACTCCAATTTGTAAATTAGAATTGAGGTCATGATAGTGGAGGGAAGGAAGCATTAAATAACTAGAGGAAAGTTGTGTGTTTCATGGGTGCTATACTGCAACCTGACTGGATCATCTCTTCCTTTTGACCCTTCTATAAGGGGATGTCCAATTGTCTACAGATGGGCTTTGGGTCTCCACTTCCCCATTCATATTGGGTGTGATTTTGTTCTGGGTCTTAGATGTCTGATACTTGATCCCATCAACACCTCATGATGACAAAGGCTGGTATGCATCTTCCACGTGGGCTTTGTTGCATCTCACCTAGATGGCCACTTGTTTATCTTCAAGCCTTAAGACCCCAGACACTATATCTTTTGATGGCCAGGCACTGTCAGCTTTCTTCACTACATTTGTCTGTGCACCCATTTTGTCTTCAGCGATTGTGTCAGGAAGGTGACCATCACAGAATGCTGGATTATTTGAACAAAGTGTTATTGTGTTGAGAGAGTACTTGAGTCGAGGCCCAATGTCCATCTGCAACCTTTATTCTTAAGATAATAGATAGAAGTATATAGATCTATTCCCCACTCATTATATATAAGTATAGTAACAGATGTACATGCCTGTATTTAGACCTCTATAAATCCTGGTTCTTTCCTCCATTTCCTCTCACTTCCCTCTTGTCCCACCATCATGTTCAGCCTTCATTTGGGTTTACTAATTCCTCGCTGCCACATTACCCGTGATAAAGCCCATTAGGCATCCTATGCCCTTCTCTCCATTGAATTTAGATGACTTGTTGTTCCCTTATCCCTGGGTTGGTTTCCCCCACCTACCCTTCCTTTCTCCCATCTCCCTTTCTCCTGTATCCCCCTGGAACCATTGGTCTCATTCTTTGCATCTCCGAATTGTTTATCCCACCTATCTTATCTAGATGGACAGGAAGAGACATTAATAAGAGCCAAAAACACGCAAAGCCAAACAAAACAGCAAAGGAAGTCAAAACCAACAAAACAATAACAAAACACAAAAAAAATCTCCCCCAAAACAAAATAACAACAACAAAAAGAAAGCCACTGAAATAATGGAAAAACTATAAATATTTCAAGGTCTGTTTGTTGACCTCTACGAGTGTTTTCCAACTGAGTCTGAAGGGGTGCCTCACTCTGTCTCCAAAGTCTATTTTTCGTAATCCCTGGGGATTTCATCACTTTGTTCCCATTGCTGCTCTCTTGCATGGTCTTAGTGTTTTGCCCCAGTGTGATGGGGTCAAATTTGGCACAATTCCAGCACTATGTCTTCAGTGTTGTCCCCTACAGTGCTATGGTTCAGTGACGGACATCATGTCTCATGATGGTGCCAGCCCTATGATCCTCTCTGTGCATGGTCTACTCTGAGCAGGAATATCATCCTCAGAGCTTGGTGGGGCAGGATGTGTTCCACTCTCTATCCATATCTCTTCATTTCTCCTGTGTGCTCTAAACAGACGTGCCTCTTTCCCCAAGCTGTAGCTTCAGTGCTGTCCATCAAGTGCATTCTTCTGGAGTGGGGGGGAGGGGGGGCGGGCACATAGTTGGGATTGAGGCTGGCCCTGCAGACCTCTCTCTCTTTTTTTTTGATCATTTTATTGAGGGCTCATGCAACTCTTATCACACTCCATACATACACCAATTGTGTAAAGCACATTTGTACATTCGTTGCCCTCATCATTCTCAAAACATTTGTTCTCCACGTAAGCCCCTGGCATCAGCTCCTCATTTTTCCCCTCCCTCCCCGCTCCCTCATGAACCCTTGATAATAAATTATTATTTTGTCATATCTTACACTGTCCGACATCTCCCTTCACCCACTTTCCTGTTGTCCATCCCCCAGGGAAAAAGTTATATGTAGATCCCTGTAATTGGTTCCCCCCTTCCTCCCACCCTCCCTCCACTCTCCCGGTATCACTGCTCTCACCACTGGTCCTAAAAGGATCATCTGTCCTGGATTCCCTGCGTTTCCAGTTGCTATCGGTGCCAGTGTACATCCTCTGGTCTAGCCAGATTTGTAAGGTAGAATTGGGATCGTGATAGTGGGGAGTGGGGGAGGAGAGGAAGCATTTATGAATTAGAGGAAAGTTGTGTTTTTCATCATTGCTACACTGCACCCTTACTGGCTCGTCTCTTCCCTGCAACCCTTCCGTAAGGTGATGCCCAATTGCCTGCAGATGGGCTTTGGGTCCCTACTGCACACACCCCCTCATTCACAATGATATGATTTTTTTTGTTCCTCCTCACAGACCTCTCTATTGGTTCCCTGGTACAAGCCTGTATGTTGTACTCACATCTTGGTGCATTGGGTTGAAACTTATGCCCCTCTCCTGTGGAGATGTAAATACCATCCCCTTGGGTGGGTTAGTGCCCTGCCCCCCTCACCCATGGTTTTTTTCCCCTGTTTCTTTCCTTCTCCTATTTAGTTGGCTGCCATATGTATCCCTGGAGTAGGTTTGCCTCCTTCCATAGTTGCTGGACCTCACCCAAAGAATGTATGTATATAGTAGCTTTTCCCCTATGGCCCATTTTTAAGCTTACCTCAGTGGACTCATGTTGTACTTGTCCTTTCATGCTTGGCTTGCTTTGCTTAGCATGATTTCCTACACTTCTTCCCATGCAACAATGTGCTTTTAGTATTCACCACTGCTTTTTAGGGTTACATAATACTCCTTTGCATAAATGTACTACAGTTTTTTGATCGATTCTATTGATGGAAATTTGGGTTGTTTCCAACTCCATGTGAACTCTGCTACAATGAACCTTGGAGCACAGATGTCTGGCCATTGTTCGTTTCTTGTTTCTTCTGGGTATATGCCCTGGAGGAGGATTGCTGGATCATATGGTAGCTCAATTTCCATCTTTTTTAGATATCACTAAATCAATTTAGATAATGGCTGTACATACATGCTGGTCCACCAGCAGTGGACAAGAGTTCTTATCTCACCACAGCCCCTTCTACACTTGTTACTTTCTGATTTTTTTCAATTGGGCTAACTTTGAAGGTGTTAAGTGGTATCTCGTAGTTGTTTTAATTTGCATTTATCTTATGGCTAATGATCGGGAACATTTTCTCATATGTTTATTGGCCATTCAGATTTATGCCCTTGTGAAAGTTCTGTTCAGGTCCTTTGCCCACCTCCTTAGTGCGCAGTTAGTTTTTGTTTTGTTTGTTTTTTTCTGATTGTAAGCTTGCAAAGTGTTGTAGATTTTAGTAATAAGGCCTTTGTGTGTTGTGTCATTGCTAAAGATGTTTTCCCATCTTATTAATCCCTTGGTGAATTCTTTTTATGTACACAGGTGATTTATCTTAAGTATATCCCACTTGTCAATTTGTGACTCCTCTCTATTTGTATCCTTCCCTATTTCTGATAGTCTATGTATTTCCTGGGCCAAGGTTCTCAGGTTTCTTCTAATTCCATCATTAATGGTCCTAAAAGTTTGGGGTTTTACCTCAAGGTCTGTGATCCACTTTGAGTTTATTCTTGTGCATGGAGGGAGGTAAAGGTCTTACTTCATTTTTTTGAAGGTAGATATCCATTTTTTCCAGCACAAATTATTGAAAAGGGCATCCAATTCTCATTGTATATTTTTGGGCGTTTATCAAAAATCAGTTCTCTGTATGCTGATATTTTTATTTCTTGGTTTTCAGCTCTTTTCCATTGCTCTGAATATCTGTTGCTATACCAGTACCGCCCTGTTTTGACCACTGAGGCTGTATAATAGGTGCTAAAGTCAGGTAGAGGAAGCCCTCCCATTTTACCCTTCTTCTTGAAAAGTTCTATACTAATTCTGGGCTTCTTCCCTCTCCATATGAACTTGGTAATCAACTTCTCCAATTCTATGAAGAAGGATAATGGTATTTGCATTGGGATAACATTAGACTATAAGTAATATTAAGATTAGCTAATCTGTTCTCCTTCTCCCTACCTCCATCTTTGGTTTGAGCTATCTTTTGCTTCCAGTAGATAAAAGTCTAAAACAATCTTGTTGTCAAGTTAATTTTATCTCAAAGCAACTCACTAGGTCAGAGTAGAACTGGCCATAGGGTTTTCAATATTGAAAATCTCTACAGAAGCAGACAGCCTCATCTTCCTCCCTTGGAGTGACTAATAGGTTAGAACCACTGACCTTCTGGTTAGCAGCCAAACACTTAACCACTGCAGCACCAGGATTTCTTTAAGAAAAATAAAGGCAAGCAAATCATATTCTTTTGGGGGGTAGGGAGCATGGGGTGAGGTAATTCCTTCCTCTGCATCTTTTTTGTTTAATAGCCTTATTGGCACAAAATCTACATATCACACAATTCAATAGTTAAATCATATCAAGAAGCGAAGTCATATTATACAGTTCATATGGTTTCCTAATTGGGCCTTCAATTTTTCTATTTGTATTGTATCTACATTGTCAGATGATATAGGTATTGTATAAATGAGTATTTGTCTCTCTGTTACAGCTATCATTTAGTCTGAATTCTACAAGTAAGTCTACATTTTAAGCTCCCAACAAATAGTGTTTTTACTATATCTTCAGTCGTTTAGTAGTCTGAAATTTGCTTGCTAATAGATTTCTCAGGAAGGGTTCATTAGAACAATATGTCCTGAGTTCCCACATGCTCATAACAATCCGTCTGCAGCCTTTAGAGTTGAAAGCCAGTTTGGCTGATTATGAAGTCATTGGCTCACATTTTCTTTTCCTTTTTCCTTTTATATCGCAATTATGTTACTCCATTGCCTTCTGGCATAAAGCATGGACATAAACAAGTCTGGTGACAATCTTCTTTTATTTATTTTATAAATTAATTTGTCTGTTAGATTGGATGTCCAAAGGACTTTTTCCAAAATTCAATCATTTTACTAGAACTTCCCTTCATCTTGGCAAATCTGAGTAGATGTTCTCTGTGTCCATTTTCTATTCCTGCTTAACAAACTATCACAAATTAAATAGCTTAAAACTATGCAAATATATTATTTCAAAGTGTCAAAAGTATAGACACAAGTTAGTTGATGGAAGAAAGGAGAATCAGACCAGTTTTTGTCTCTTCTATGGTTTGGGTTCTCTTCCAAACTTCCAGACAGCTGTTATTGGAATGCAGGTCTACACAGATGTAGGTCTGAAATTCCCCATGTTCTATCTGGTTGCCAGTTGAAAACCACTCTTAATCCAAGAGGCCACCCATTGTTTCCTGTCTGTGGCTCTCTATACAACACAACATTTTGCTCCCTCCAGGCCAACAGAATAACCTTGTTTTAAGAGACAAAATGAAAAATATTTTCCCTCAGGGTTTTTTTTCCACAAGTCATTTCTCTGTGTATTATTTGTTGAATTACATATTTCCCCTATTTAATTATATAAAAGTATTAGCAATACCACAGAATATACAGTATTTAAAATAAGATGAGTAAGGAGAGTCAAAGAGAAAACACATAGAAGAGCATAGTGGACAAGGATAAAATTCCACTCGTAACTTCAAAAATAAAATCCACCTTAAATAACTCGTCTAACAAATTGGAGAATATATATTTTTTCTTCTTAGAGAAACCTAAGAGAATGTCTAAGAGTCTTCATGAAAATACACCATGTAGTATAGAGAGCAGCATCCCAATAGACTTTCCTCAATAAATCAATGACATGGTTCCAACACATACTTCTGTAAAATAATAATTATATGAGGAAACAATGCATGTGACTTAATTTAGCATTCTATAGGATTAGAATTTAGGATACTTCTAGAAACACATGAATTACAAATTCTGTAACCAGTTCTTCATGCTTATTATTTCCCCAAATTGAATTTTGATAAAACCTGAATAGAAGAGTGGTATAAATAGTAATATCTGATAAGAGTCTAATGATCTCTTATAGAGCATATAGGCAATAGTTACCAGACTCTTATGCTTTGACCATCAGTTGGGGCCTTGGGTGTCTGGTGTACACTTGAGAATGAGAAATGAGAATTAAAATGAGAAATCTAAACAAGATTCAGCCTGGAATAGATGCACATCCAGTTGCTGCTTAAAGTTGGTTCAAAGGAGTGACAAAGGAGAACTCACATTTAATCTATATTGGGCAACTACAAACAAGGGCACATAAGTAACAGTAGCTCCAAAGTTCTCCATCAGGAAAGATTGCAAGGGTTCTAGCATGGAAATTATTGTAAGCAAGTGTTATAAAGCACCGTGGCGTCCATTTATAATTTCAGTTTATGCTCTGATTAAACAGTGACTGCTAAATCAGGATTTAAGTTATTTTATCTTCTGGAAAACCATTTATAGTGGATCAGAAAAGCATGTCATAGATATTAAGTCACAAGAAAAGAGAGAGAAAAAATTTAGGTCAGTCCAGAATTAGAGACTATAGAGGTGTCATGACAGAAATCTCCTACAAATAGAAATGGTATGAAAGTGAAAGAAGGTGAAAGCAGAAGGAGGCTAAATCTCTGACTTAAATGATGTAACCCTGGTGACACTGCCAGGTAAACGCTGGACTGCTAACCTCAAGTTCAAACTCATCAGTTGCTCTGCTGAAGAAAGATGAAGCTTTCTGTATTGGTAAAGATTTACAGTCTCCGAAATTCAAAGGGTCAGTTTTACTCTGTCCTGTAGGGTCACTATGAGTCAGAATAACATGACAGCAGTGAGTTTGAGTTTGTTTAATAGACTAGTTGTGTTTTGCTTATACATTAGATACGTGAAAGAACAAGGAACTTCTCTATTTTTCACAGAGAGGTTACAAATGGAGAAAACAGCTGAAAGAATGATTCTTTTTCTCTGACTTTTTTTTTCAGGCTACCGCAAGTTCAGGCTTCAAGCATCTTCCTGTGCTATCTCCACAGCATATATTCAATCAAAGAGCTTTAATTCTATCCATCAAGGTAATCGCTGTGAGCTTCCTATTGAATGGGATCACTATCGACCAATTTGCTGAAATTTTCTAAACTTTTGTAACCTTGCCCATCACTATGAGCTGTCTCATACCAAAGAGTGGAAGACGAAGGAATAACAGATATTACTGTTCTCCCTTGTGTAAGTGAATAAAAAGTTGTATATGGAGAAAATATTCTGTTAAAACTTGTACAGCTGATAAAAAAGGTCAGAATTTAAACCCAGAAATGATTCTCATCCTGGGTGCATAACCATCATTCCATGATACCTCCCAAAACTCAATTATTGGCCTGAGATAATGGTAGTATTTAGTAGAAAATTATGAACTTTGGATTTCATTTTGATTTTTTTTCTTGAAAAAAAATTTAAGCTGATTGTAAAAAGTCAAATAACACTGAGTCATATAAAAACAATTTTAATAAAATCTTCCTTCAACTTTCTTGATTATAACCTCACTTCCCTTAACTAATTAGTGTCAAAAATTCAGTCTTTATCTTTCTACCTATTTGTCTATATTTATACAAACATATCCAAGCAAATAAGGCATGGACACGTATTTACATTTTTATCTTAGTTAACAAATAGAATACCATATATTTGACAATCATTTTGGTATTTTATAGCTAGATGATGGTCCAAATATAATAAAAATAATAAGTGAATATAGAGATAAATAATATTATATAGAATGCTATAAATATATTATATAAAGTATAGTATAAATATAAAATATATAATAAAATAATGTATACATTACAAATGTATATGTAGATAGATTTGAATGTTATGTGTATGTATAAATACCATGTACATAAAACAAAATGCAAATATGTGTGCAAGTGCATATGCAATACATGCCATTATTCTCCATTACTGAACACGCAGGTGACTTCCAATATTTTGCCATTCTAATTGTTGTAATAAATATACTTCTATAAATCTTCAGGGAGCAGTCAGCGGCTCAGTGATAGGATTATTAACTTTTACAAATTAGTGCACGTAGGTTAGATCCTCAGCCAAGGCTCCTCAAATACAACCATCACCTATTCGTCAGAGCAAGTGAGTGTGCTTCTGTGCTGCTGAGCAGGTTTCAGTGAGGCTTCCAGATAAAGACAAACTAGGAAGAAGAGGGCCTTGCTATCTATTTCCAACCACCACTTCTCTTGCTGTTTGTTGTCCTGTGGGGCTTGTGTGCTGCTGTGAAGCTAGAAGCTATGTCTCTGGCATTTCAAATGCCAGCAGCATCACCCAAAGTGATCAGGTTTCAGCCAAGCTTCTACCCTAAGAAGAAATCAGCTGACCACTTTGGAGAGGGTCACCACTGAAAATATTATGCACAGAATTGACATATAAAGGGTTAATAAAAGAAGCAGAACCTTGTCAGAGAAAGTGCCAGAAAAGGGCCCGTCAATGAACTATAAATATGACCAAGGAGCTGCCTTCTCAAAATAAAGTCGATTAATACAATTAATAACCAGAATTTGAAATATATGAAACATGAATCTAAGAAAATTGGAAGTCATCCAAAGAATGGAATGTATAAAGATGGCTATTGTAAATGGCAGGGAGCTGAAACAGACTGCTATTGGCCATTTTGAATCAGAAAATCATATGGTTTACTTTGCCAGGAATGTCAGGAGGAATGGGGTTGCAATGATCGTCCAGAAAGACATTTCAAAGTCTCTCTTGAAATATACTGCTGACAGTTATGGGATTATATCTATTCACTTTCAGGAAAATCCAATCAAAACAACTATGATTCTAATTTATGTACCTATTACTAATGTAGTGATGAAGAAATTGAAGAATTCTACCAACATTTTCTGTCAGAAATAGATCAAATTGCAATCAAGATGCATTGATAATGATTGGTGATTGGAAGGCAAAATTTTGAAAAGAGAAAGAAACAGCTGGGGGATATTGTCTTGGTAAAAAAATTGAAGTTCAGATGATAAAAATGTGAAAGACTATATTTTTATATGAGGATGGGGAAATAGATCTATGTGCATATATTTATAGGTTTAGTATTGAGGTAGCAGAAGGACATTGGGCCTCCACTCAAGTACTCTCTCAATGCAAGAATACTTTCTTCTACTAAATTGGCATTCTATGATGCTCACCTTCCCAACACAACCGCTGAAGACAAAGAGAGGGAACAATCAAATATGGTGAAGAAAGCTGATGGTGCCTGGCTATCAAAAGATATAGCATCTGTGGTCTTAAAGGCTTGAAGGTAAACAAGTGGCCATCTAGCTCAGAAGCAACAAAGCCCACATGGAAGAGGCACACCAGCCTGTGTGATCACAAGGTGTCTAAGGGATCAGGTATCAGGCATCATCAGAACAAAAAATCTTACCATAGTGAATGAGAGGGGAGTGCAGAGTGGAGACCCAAAGCCCATTTTTAGACCATGAACATCCCCTTCCAGAAGAGTCTTGGGGAGGAGATGAGCCAGTCAGGGTGCAATGTAGCAATGATGAAAAATACAACTTTCCTCTAGTTCCTAAATGCTACCCCCGCTCCCCCACTATCATGATCCGAATCCTACGTTGCAAAACTGGCTAGACCAGAGGATGTAGACTGATACAGATAGGAACTGGAAACACAGGGAATCCAGGGTGAATGATCCGCTCAGGATCAGTGGTGTGATTGGCAATACTGGAGGGCATAGGGAGGGTGGGTTGGAAAGGGAGAACCGATTTCAAGGATCTACATGTGACCTCCTCCCTGGGGGACAGACAATAGAAAAGTGGCTGAAGGGAGACATCAGGCAGGGCAAGATATGACAAAATAATAATTTATAAATTATCCAGGGTTCTTGAGGGAGGGGGAAGCGGGGAGGGAGAGGAAAAAATGAGGACCTAATCCCAGGGGCTTAAGTGGAGAGCAAATGTTTTGAGAATGATGAGGGCAATGAATGTACAAATGTGCTTTACACAATTGATGTATGTATGGATTCTGATAAGAGCTTTATGCACCCCTAATAAAATGATTTTAAAAATTTGTAAGACTAGTGATTTATTCATAGCAAATGCCTTTTTTTTTACAACAAAACAAATGGTGCCTATATGCATGAACTTCTCCAGATGGAAAACACAAAAATGGAATTGAGTACATCTGTGAAAAGAGATCAGGTGAAGCTCAATATTAGCAGTTAACACCACACGAGGAGTTGACTGTGGGAAGGACCACAAATTGCTCATTTGTAAGTTCAAGTTGAAGCTGAAGACAATTAAAATAAATCCACAAGTTTCCAATTAGCAGCTTGAGTCTATCCCGCCTGAAGTTTGAGATTATCTCAAGAATAGATTTGACACTGAGAATATCTCAAGAACTGTCACCATCCAACCATTTCAAGAGGCAGCGTATGAGAAAGAACCAACGGTGCTGAAGGCAAAAGTTCAAGCTCCACTGAAAGCAGGAGTCACAAACAAGACTCCGGGAACTGATGGGAACTGAAATGACTCAGCAAGCTGAATTTCTTCTAGGCCAGGAAATTTGGAAGGCAGCTACCTGGCCAACTGGCTATAAGAGATCCTTATTGGTACCCATTCCAAAACAAGGTGACCCAGCATAGTGCTCAAATTATATAACAATATCACTGATATCACATGCAGGCAAGATTTTGCTAAGGATCATCCTATAACGGTTGCAGTGGTACATTGACAGGAGCTGCCAGAGTTTCCTGCCAGATTCAGAAGACAATGTGGAACAAGAAACATCATTGCTGATGTCAAATGGATCTTGGCTCAAAGCAGCGAATATAATCAAGAATTTTTGACTATACAAAGAAAATCTACTGTGTGGCTTGTAACAAATTATAGATAGCCTTGAGGAAACTGGGAATTCCAGAACACTTCATGGTGCACACTCGAAATGTGTACATAGATCAATACTGGGGAACCAGAACAAGGGCAGATTGCATGGTTTAAAAACAGAAGAGTTGTGCTTCAGGGTTGTATCCTCATCATGCTTACTCAAAATGTAAGTCAAGCAAATCATTGGAGGAGATGGATTATATGAGAAAGGAATGTGGCATCAGGATTGGAGGACGGCTTAATAACAGCCTGTGATGTGCAGGTAACACAACCTTACTTGTTGAAAACTAGGAAGACTGGAAACACCTGTGGATGAAAATCAAGAATTGCAGCCCTTGGGATGTATTACAATTCAATGTAAAGAAGACCAAAATGTTCACAACTGAACCAATTGGTAACACCATGATAAATGGAGAAAAGACAGAAATTTTTAAGGATTTCATCTTGCTTGAATCCACAATCCACTCTCAAGAAAGCAGCAGTCAAGATCTCTTTAGAGTGTTGAAAAGCAGAGATATAACTTACAGGAATTAGGTGTGTGTGTGTGTGTGTGTGTGTGTGTGTGTGTGTGTGTGTGTGTGTGTTAGTCTGGGTAGACTAGAGAAACAAAATTCACAAACACTTTATATCTTATGAGAGAGTTTTATATGGAGGATAATTGTACATTAAGCACTCCAACCCAGTCCAGTCCAAACCCATAAGTCCAAAATTAGCCCATATGTTGAACATAGATCTACAAAGTCCTCCTCAAACTCACAAAACACACATTATGATGCTGACTGCAGGAGAAACGCCGAAGCAGTGAGCATGTAAACATCTCAGCACATCAGGGGTCTCCACACGGCTGCTCCAGCATCCAGGTCTGCATTGGGGTAGGTCCATGTGGCTCCTCCTCAGGGATGTCTCACAGGAAGTGAGCCTTGCCAGCTGAAGCAGGGAACTAGCTAAGGCAGCTGCACCCTGGTCTGCCCATCAGAGAACAAAAGACAAGAAAGGCAAGGCTCCCAGAGACATTTACCTCTCCCCCTTCAATTAACCCCACATGTGTTGGCACAATAAACCTTAATTGGGTGTGCTTGACCCAAGTCATGGTATGTTCAATTACCTTATAGGCATGTGAAATTTGGATATTGAATAAGGAAGACTGAAGAAGAATAGATGTATTTAAATAACAGAATATTTAAAGTACCACTCTTCATCGTTTTCCCCGCCCTCTGTTGCCGAGGCCATGAAGGTTGAGCTGTGCAGCCTCAGTGGGTACAAAATTTACCCCTGGCATGAGCGGCACTCTGCCAGGACCGATGGAAATGTTTTCCAATTCCTTAATGCAAAATGCACATCGGCATTCCTTCTGGACTGTTCGCTACAGAAGGAAGCACAAGAAAGGCCAATCCGAAGAAATTCAAAAGAAAAGAACCCGCAGGGCTGTCAAATTCCAGAGGGCCATCACAGGTGCATCTCTTGTTGATAGAATGGCCAAGAGGAATCAGAAGCCTGAGGTTAGAAAGGCCCAGCGAGAACAGGCCATCAAGGCTGCCAAGGAAGCAAAAGAAGGCAAAGCAAGATTCTAAAAAGACAGCAATGGCCGCTACTAAGGCCCCCACCAAGGCAGCACCTTAAGCAAGATTGTGAAGCCCGTGAAAGTGTTCACTCCCGGGTCGGTGGAAAACGCTAAGTTGGCAGCAGAGACTTTCTAATAAAGATGCAACTATAAAAAGCAATTCATTCAAGAGAACGAATTGACCTATTTTAGAAGAAATACAACCAGAATTCTCCTTAATGGCAAAGATGATGGGATTTTTTTTTTTCAATTACTTTTGACATGTTGTCAGGAGAGACCAGTCCTGGGAGAAGGACATCATATTTGGTAAAGTAGAGGAGAAGCGAAGGCAGGGAAGGGCCTCAGGGAGACAGATTGACACAGTGGCTACAAAATGGGCTCAAGCAGAGGATCAACTGTGAGGATTGGGCAGTGTTTCATTCTGTTATACCTACGGTCACTGTGGGTCAGATGAAACTCAGTGGAAGCTAACACAACAGTATCTATTTCAAAAATCCAGCCAGGAAAAATTTATGGAGCTCAACACTCAGATTCACAACCTACTTCGATGACATGGAATCAGGCAGCGTTTCACTTTGTTGTCACTTGGAGTCGAGACCAACTTGCCAGCAGCAGAAAACAACACACATACCTTCATGAATATTAATGGGTTTTATTTGTCCATTGATTGCTGTTTTAAAATATATAGATTGCAAAAGGAAGTTAGTCTAGGTTGACTATAGAAACAAATTCATAGACACTCAAATGCGTGTAAGAGAGAACTTTATATCAAAGAGCAATTGTATATTAAGAAAATATCCCAAACCAGGCCAGGTCAAATCCATAAATCTGATATTAGCCCATATGCCAGTTACCAGTCTAAAAATTCTTCTGGCTCACACAGCACATGCAATGACATCAAATGCAGGAAGAAAGATCACAGACCAGTGAGTGGAAAATCTTGTGGATCCAATGGCAGTGGAAGCCTCTCAGTGTTGGCAGGGGTTTCCACGTGGCTCCTCCAGCTCCAGGGCTCTAGCATAGCGCCATGTATGTTGTCACAAGAAAACTTGCAGGGAGTGTCTGTCTGTCACCTCCAGTGAGCTATTTATCTCCTTGGTACCTCCAAATGAGGTCATCAAGCTGTGACCTGATTGACAGGCTAAACTCAACCCCTTCACTCTTAATGGTCTCAAGTTGACAACAGATTATATAACTACCTCACGGTCAAAGGATATGCAAAAGCTTCAAATTCATTGAAAAATTAAATTGAACATTTACATATTTTCCAATGAACTTTTTGAAGCCCCTCATATGAATTTTTAATTTGTAGAGAAATTATCTAGCTACTTAAAAAAACTATTGTACAAATTTACATTTCCATCAGCAGTTATTAAAAATAAAAACTTCCCTGCACCCCTGGAAGCTAAGAATTATATTTAGTATTTCAGTTTAAGTGTTAGAAAACAGACATTTTCTAGCTTAAATAATTCAAGAACTTTATACTTTTACTCCTCTGGGTTACTTGATATAGGGTTCATTTGGTTTTCCCTTCCTGTTCAAGGGATGGTTGCTGCTTGTCTAAAGAGCTCTTATTCCTAAGGACATATATCTAGTGATGTGGCAGTTGCATAACCTCTTGTCAGCTTGTGAAGGGGTGGAGTCTAGCCTGTCAATCAGGTCATACCAATGAGGCCTCTGTATGGGCATAGCCTTCTCCTGAGGATTCTGGGAACTCCGTAGAGTGTGTGTCTTCCTCGCTGAAGGCGGGACACACACACTCTGCTTTGTCTTCCTGCTGACAAGATACATAGAGCTACACTGATGGAACCAGAGCCCTGGAGCTGGAGGAGCCACATGCAGAAACTTACTAGTGCTGAGATGCTTCCACTGCCATTGATCCACAAGACTTTCCACTCACTGGCCTGTGATCTTCCTGCTCTGAAGAGGAATTTATAGATTGATATCAGACACAGGGGCTAATATCAGACTATGGACTTGATGTGGACTGAGCTGGGATGTTTTATTAATATACAATTACTCTTTATATAAAGCTCTCTCTTACACACAGATGAGTGTCTGTGAATTTGTTTCTCTAGTCAACCATACTAACACAAGTGACTTCAGTTGAGTAATAGTTTGTTTAAAAGGGACTAGGTAGTTCACAGAATCATTCTTTAAGCCAGAAAATCAAGTTTAGGAATTTTCCAAACTGATAGTCAAAACTATGGCACAGAGTAGTCTGAAAAAATTAAAAACCCAATGAATCCCACTAGTCTACCCTACTTCCAATTCTCCATGATGAATTTAAGTTTAGAGAAACTGCCAACTGCCTCCACAGAACACTCTGCCATCTTGGCCTCTTGCACCACGTCAAGGAGTCTAGGTGGTACTATAAAAGAAATGTAGTATCTAATATTTTCAACTTTTCTGGTTGGAGATAATCTCTGTGTACCACCAAAATTCATAGAAATGGGATCCTCTCAAACCATAGAGAGAGGATGTTGGTATAGGCAGCAGGAAAGGATAACCAATGCCTACTGCATAGATTATTTTTTTTAATTTATCACCTTTTAGCATTTACTGTAGAATCATTTCTGATTCATGACAACCTTCTATGTGCCAATGTATATCTGTGCTCCGTAGAGTTTTCAATGGCTGATTGTTTGGAAGTAGATTTCCAGGCCGTTTTCCCCAGGGCATTTCTGAGTATACTCACAACTCCAACCTCTCAGCAGCTAGATGCCTTAAACAAGGAGTGCACTAACCAGGAACTCCATAGCATAGTAACAATAAATGGCATAAACTATGAAAGTAGTTAATATGTTCAAGATATGATCAAGAACCAATGGCATTAATGGACAAAATGTAAGCTGCACTGAAAGCATTAGTGAAATGCAAGAATCCAATTGTAATGTTCCAACAAATATATGCATCTTTGGGAGTGCTCTCTGAACTCTACCAAGAGATTTTAAAAGCAGCTAATACACCAACCAACTGCAAAAAATCCATATTCATGCCCATCCCAAAGAAAACTCATCCAAACAAATGTGCAAATTATCTAAGAATGTCATCAATATCACTTGCTAGTGAAATGTTGCTGAAGAAATGCAAAAACTGCTGCAGCAGGACATTGACAGTGAGCTGCCAGAAATTCAAGCCTGATTCAGAAAAGAATGAGAAATGAGGGATATCACGGCTAATTTCAGATGGATCCTAGATGAAAGCACAGAATATCATAAATATATTTATTTGTGTTTCATTCGACTGTGGGGTTTATAATAGATTATGAATAACGTTGTGAAGAATTAGAGAACAATTTAGGGTTCATGCAGATTATGTACAGAGGCAAAGAAGCAATCATTCCAACAGAACTAGGAGAGACTGCATAGTCTTGTTAAAATTCAGAAAAAGTGTATACCAGGTTGGTATCCCTTTATCATACTTATTTAATCTGTATATTACATTTATAGAAAACTTGCTTGTTAAAATAAAAGAGGACTTAAAGTACTTCAGAATGAAGGTCAAATTAATGCAGTTTTCCATATGGATTATACCTCAGCATAAAGTAAATAAAAATCCCCACAATCAGACCAATATAAACAGAAGCACAATAAACAGAGAAGATTAAAGTTGGTAAGTATTTTATTTCACTTGTATAAACAATCAATGCCAAGTGGAGGAAGCAGTCAGGAAATCAAACAGTATATTGCATTGAGCAATTCTACCGCAAATATTTAAATTAAGGATGTCACTTTAAAGACTAAGGTGACCCACACCAGAGTATATTCAATTATTTCATATAACTGTAGAAATTGGACAATGAATAAGGAACAACAAAGAAGAATGATGCCTTTGAATTATAGTGTAAACAAAAAATAGTAAATATACCACAGGTTATCAGAAGAATCAACATATCTAATTTGGAAGAATTATAGCCAAAATTATCATTAGAAACCAGGTTAGCAATTCTTCTTATGTTCTTTGAACATATCACCAGGAGGGACCAGTCCCTATAAGACTATGCTTGATATCCCTTGTCTAAATCCTCTTCTGAACCTCTGGCAGCTCCTTGTCAGTGCACTGCTGCAACTGTTGTGGAAGGATCTTCAGCAAAAGTTTACATACATTTAATATTAATTATATTGTTCTATAATTTTATGTTGGGTCACCTTTATTTGGAATGAGTACAAATATGAATCTCTTCTTGTCAGTTGGCCAGAGAGCTGCCATTTAAATTTCCTGGCATAGATTAATGAGTTCTTCCAGTGCTTCATCAATACTTTAAAACATTTCAACTGATTGCTAAAGTTTTGTTTTTGACTCAAGCTTTCAGTACAACTTGGACATTTGCCTTCAGAACCACTAGTTTGTATTCATATGCTTCTTATTGAACTGATTGAATATTGACCACTTATTTTTGGTACAGTGCCTCTGTGTATACTTTCCATTTTCTTTTGATACTTCCTGCATCATACAATATTTTTCCAATAGTCTTTTAATATTATAACTCAAGGCTTGACATTTTTTCTTCAGTTCTTTCAGTTTAAGATATGTTGAAGGTATTCTTATTTTTGTTTTTCTAACTAATTCTTTTCACACTTAATTATAGTGTTTTACTTTGTCTCTTCAAGTTGACCTTTTATTTTTTTCTGTTCAGCACTTTGACATCATCATTTACTTCATGTGCCTTAGCTAATCTATGATTAAGAGCAAACTTCAGAGTCTCTTCTGACCTCCCCTTTGGTCTTTTCTTTCTTTCCTGTCCTTTTAATGACTTTTGTTTTCTTTATGAACAATATTCTTGATGTCCTCCCCCAGCTCATCAACTTTTCTGTCACTAGTGTTCAATGCATCAAATCTGTTTTTGAGATGTTCTCAAAATTCAAGTCAATGTTTTCAAAATTCAGGTAGAATATTGGGCTCGTGGATTTGTTTTAATTGCTTTCAGCTTCAACTTGGAATTACATATCAGCAATTGATGGATTGTTTCACAGTCACCTCCTAGCCTGATTTTAGCAGCTGCAATTGATCTTTTCCATCAACTCCTCCCACAGATGCTGTCAACTTGATTTCTTTGTATTCTATCTGAAAAAATTCACATAAATAATCAGCATTTGTGTTGTTAAAAATGTATTTGTGATGAAGAATTCATTAGTCTTGCAGAATTCTATCATGCAATCTCGTTTTGCTGCTATCAACAAGAACTATTTTTCAAACAATCACTTATAAATATCAATACATCTTGATTTCATGCTTGGCCAATTTCAGTCTGAATACAGTAGTAGAATTCTTCAGGTTCTTCATCACTAGCTTTTGTGGTTACTGCATACATTTGAATAATAGTTGTATTAACTGGGTGTCCTTGTAGAGTTGACCATAATGACTTGGATGGAATAAAGCCAGTGAGACTAAATACATCCTCCTGGAACTTCATTTGCTGATGGACATGACTCAAAACAAGAAGAACAAGCTTCAGACATTAATTAATAATTGGAACTTGTGATATATAAAGTATGACTCTAGAAAAAATTGGAAGTTATCAAAAATGAAATGGAATAAATAAAGATCAATATTCTAGGCAATATTAGAGAGCTAAAACAGATCGTCATTGTACATTTTGAACAGAGAATCATACTGGGCTGGAAATAACTGATTTGAGAGGGATGCCATCACATTCACTGACAAAAAGGACATTTTAAGATCTATCTTGAGAAACAATACTGTCTGGAATAGGAAAATATCTATCAGCACACAAAGAAATCCAGTCACTACAACTAGAATGCAAATTATCCAGAGCCCACATTATCAAAAAGTACTATTTATCCAGAGTAACTAAAGAGTATCTTTTGAAGTTTTTCCCCAGGCTTTCCCTGAGACATGGAAACTGGTGGGAATTGGTTCTCTGTGCTCCCTGGTGCACTGTGGGCTACACCATGGCCTGCTAACTGCAGGCTCAGTGTTTCAAAAGCACAGGCTGCTCTATGAAGGACAGGGGATTCTGTCTGCTTCAGTCATGCATGCCATCTCAAAGACCCCGTGCAGGGTCACTGTCAGTCAGACTGTGGGCTTGGTGCTTTGTTTGTTTCCTTGAGTGAGTGTTCCAGTAAAGTAACAAATTGATATTTAAAAACAAAACAACTCTGCTCTGCCAGATGTCATGCATCAAAGTAGTGACCATGGCGATTAAATCCTTGTTTTCAAATAATTCGGGGACCTTAATGAAATTACATGCCCTTTACCCAATGAGTGTCCTCTCCTTAAAGAGGTCTCCTTCAATCAGCCTCACCCTCAAACAAGCTAACCCCCTTTAGTATGTTATCATAGAGCACCCTCCACCTTTCCTTCATTGCACCAAGCACAATGCATAATTTTATCATTTTCTGTGTCTCTAATATCTGTATCTACCCCTACATGCAGCTTCATGATGTCCATACCTACATATTCAGCATGAGATCTAATGCAGAGTAGATACTGCAGAGATATTTACTAGAAGGATGAAATAAATGAAGATGCTAACCTGGGCAGAATTCTTGAGCAGATTCTGAACACCTGTCTACACTTACCAACTATGACACAGGCAAAGTGCTCAACTGTTCTCTGAGCCTTGGCCGACTCATTACAAAAGAAAAGAAAATAATAAAAAATTACCTTTATATTTGGTAGGAAGATTAATTTGGATTTATTCTTATTTTCAGCAAAGCTCAAACATTGCTCCAAATGCATATGGAATTCTTCTTTGGGAATTTCGTTTGAAACCCGAGAGTTACTCTCTCCTAAAAATTAGTTTCATTGAGATGTAATTAGCATATCATACAATTTGATAATTCAATAATACTGAGGATAATTGTAAATTCATCACCACAATCAAATTTGAAACCTTTTCTTCCTTCTTGAACTCATTGCTTTTGAGTCTCCATTTCCCCCACACACCTCCAATTCGGCTCCCCCAGGTAATTATTAATCACTTGTTGTCCTCAGAGATCTGATCATCCTGACTTCTCTGTACAGAAAAACATGCAAAACAAGGGCCAAAAGGGACCCAGCAGCAATTACCAAATAAAACAGAGAAAAGCCACAATAAAAAAGAATACAGAAAATATTATAAAACCATAAGAAATTCAAAAGGGTTCCACAGAGAGAGCTAATAACAAAGCATAACATTACAGCCTAATTACAGCTGCTAAAATCCACTTTATGATGCTCCCTGTCTGGTGTTAAGGGTATTTGCATTGCTAGGTTATGGATAGTGGGTTTTCATAGTAGCTTAGTAAACCTTCCTTGTTTGAGAACATGTGCTTATTTTGTTTTTTCAATCTGAAAAAAGAATGAAAGTCATTCGGGGCTCAAGTTTATTGAAAGTGGTGTATGATCAAACTGGATCATAGCATTTGTCATTATAGTCTAGGATAACGATAATTTCTCATAAAATGGCTTCTACACTCTCTGAAAATCATGACAGAGGAGTGTTAACTCTATTTTAATCAAATAATAAAGAAATAAACATATAGTAACTATTGTGAATAACATATTTTTAAAATGCTTATTTTACAAATGATTTTTATAACCTCATTAGCAAATCTCATGTGTTTTTTTTTACTTTACCTAGAGCCTAGATTTGGTAGGAAAAGGTCTTTATTGTATATGGACTGTATTAGTAAAGAAAATTTCTAAATTGTTGGATAAATAGTAAATATTCAATTATGCCTATGTAGACCTCAGTAATTCTACTGCTTACGAATTGCAATTTTTCTAGATTTAAGTAGATTGATGTGCAGCCACTTTGGAAAACAGTCTAATAATGTCTTGTAAGAAGCATAGAATTACTGTTTGTCCCATGGTTCAATTGCTATACATATAAGGGTAAGTCAAAAATACTACTACAAAGCCATAGAAACCTTTATTAAACAAAAGTATGAAACTATTGTTTCTTGACACATCCACTATCCAGGTTAATACACGTTCGAGGCACTGTTTCCATCGCTCTGACATTTCCCAATGAACTCTGTGCACTTGGATTCTTACTATTTCAATACAGCATCCTCCATGGATGCAAATCCCTTCCTCTTTATTATTAAGAACGCGCAAGGAAAAAATTAAGCAATTACTAGTCATTAAAATAACATTTTCTGGTTTCTAGTTTAGGTTTTTTTCAGGCTCAAATGCACAAACAAAACTGATTTTTCTCACACAAAGTTACTCATTTTTTACTTTAAATAGGCCTTACTCTTTAAGTTCTCTTAGTTAATTGCATATCAGTATATCAAAATTATACAAACAAAAGCAAAGTGACCCAGAGTTGAAGAAGATATACAATGGTTTAGCTAATTTGAATTAAGGGAATATGTCAAAAGTAAATTGATGTTAAATTTTATATAGAGAGAAATATTGTTATTTAGTTGCTCTGGAATCAATTCAGACATGTGTGATAGAGGGGAATTATTTCATAGTGTTTTCTTGACTATGATCTTGATGAAAGGAGATCAGCTGCTTGGAGTACTGCTAGGTGGATTCAAAACGCATTTTTTAACCATTTAACACAAACAATTTGCATTACTCAGCTCTACTGGAGAAGCCCTGGTGGCATAGTGGTTACATATTGGTCTGTTAACCACAAGGTTAGCAGTTCGAAACCACTAGCCACTCTGAGTGGTGAAAAATATGAAGCTTTCTACTCTCATAAAGAATTACCATCTCAGAAACCCACAGAGGCAATTCTACCGTGTCCTGCAGGGTCACTACGAGTCAGAACTGACTCAGTGAGAGGGAATGAGAGGCCCAGTGGTGCAATGGTCAAGTGTTCCGCTAATAACCAAAAGGTTGGCAATTCAAACCACCACAAGCTCTGAAGTAGAAAAGGCCTGTCGATTCTCCTGTGAAGATTTCAGCTTAGGAAACCCTAATGAGGCATTTCTACTCTGTAATAGAACATCATTTTGTGTAAGCATCTATTTGATACCACACAACAAAAGAAGCACTTTAAATGTTGTTGTTATATGCCATCAAGTCAGCCCCTACCCATAGCAACCCTATGTGCAACTGACCAAAGCACCAGATTGTCCTGTGCCATCCTCACCATTGTTCCTATGCCTGAGTCTATTAATGCAGCCACTGTTCCAATCCATCTTGTGAAGGGTCTTCTACCTTTTCACTGGTCCTTCAATTTCAACAAAATGATGTCCTTCTCCAGGGTCTGGTCTATCCTGAAAATACATCCAAACTACAAAAGACAAATCCTTGACTCTAAAAAGCACTCTGACCTTACTTCTTCCAACACAGATTAGTTAGTCTTTTCTAGCAGTCTGTAGCACTTTTCCATATGCTTCTCAAGCACCATAATTCAAGAGCTTTAAATAGAACATTGAAAATTAGTGAATGCCTATATTTCTTGAGATGTGAAGTACAGTATTTTAAAACATGCCCCCTGAACTCTTTGGCATAACTCCTTTAAAGATAGTATCTAATTCCTTTCCCTTCCAGTAGAGACTAGATAGAATCTCATCCTGATTAGTACTATGGGGCACAAGTGACATTACACAGTTTTCAAGGCTAAATTAGTGAGCAAATGGTGTGGAGGCCACATCTGATCACCTGCAGCCCCTACAGCTAATTGCCACGGCAGAGGTCAGATATCCACCATCTTTTTTGACCCTATTCACTCTATTTTAATAACTAGGTTTGATACCTCACTATAACAACTACCCATAAGTCTCAGACAATAATCACAATTAGGGAGATTTTGAAGTTAACAGGTTGCACTTCAGGTGAAAAGTGCTGAGGATACAGCTGTTTTATTAGGACATTCTCTTCTCGGTCATGCTCACAGGCAGGCCACTCCCTGGTTCCCAGTCTTTTGGCCTGGCCTCTACATTGTTTGGACAATATTAAAAACTATTTTAGGGCAGCTGATAAATACAGGGGTGGCATAATGATTACATATTGGGCCATGATCCAAAAAGTTAGCAGTTTGAAACCACCAGCTCCAAGGGAGAATGACACTGCTCTCTACTCAAATCAAGAGTTACAGTCTCAGAAACCAAAGGGGCATGTCTATCCTATCCTGTAGGGTCACTATGAGTTGGCATAGACTCGATTGCAATGAGGTTTTTGTTTTTGTTTTTTAATAACTGCACAAAGAGCATGACATTTATCCATAAGCTTCAACTCACAGGCACTCAGTTCCAGCTCTGAGGGCAGCAAAGCCTGCTCCCCCAATTAAGTACCCAGAGGCACCCAACTCCACAAGTTAACCTCCTGCCTAAATGTCCACCGCTCTGTCTCATGCTTCAGCTTCTGGTTCTGCTGCTGCTGCCCCTTCCCTGTTCCTCTGATGTCAGAGCTGTCTCCTGGATCAAGGAAGTTCAGTACTCAGGGATCTCAAACTGGAGAGGACACCCTCCATTCATTCCAGGCTCTTCTCTATTGATGGCAGTAAGAATCTACTGCCCTCCTCCTTCTGAGCTGACTATATCCAGCTGAATGTCTATCACATTTATCACTGTTAGCAATCACTCACAGCTGAATCATCTAATACTACTTGTATCCCTCACTCCACCCCTTGCCTCATCAGACACACACACACACACACACACACACACACACACACACACACACACACACACACTTACCCAGAACCATCAGGAAAATTAAGGTAAGAGAAAGAAAAACTATGGCTGCTGATGTTAGGTGCTCTCAAGCCAGTTCCAAGTCATACCAACCCAATGCACAAGAGAACAAAGCACTGCCCAAGTCTCTGCCATCCACACAATTGTTCCCATGCCTGAGCCCATTGTTGAAGCCACTGTGTCAATTCATCTCATTAAGGGTCTTTCTCTTTTCCACTGTCCCTCTACCAAGAGTGATATCCTCCTTCTCCAGGGACTGATCTCTCCTGATCACATGCCCAAAGTATATGAGACAAAGTCTTGCCATCCTAAATTCCAAGGAGCATTCTGGCTGTACTTCTTCCAAAACATATATATTTTTTGTCTTTCTGATAGTCCATGATACTTTCAAAATGCTTCACCAGCTCCATAATTCAAATGTATCAATTCTGCTTCAGTCCTCCATATTCAATGTTTAACTTTCATTTGCATATGGGATGATTTAAAAAAAAAAAAACAAGTCTTCGGTCAGGAGTACCTTAGTTCTTAAAGTGACATCCTTGATTTCCACCACTTTAATGAAACCTTGTGCAGCATATTTGCTCAATGCAACATGTCACCTGATTTTTTTACTGCTGTTTTCATGAGCGTTGATTGTGGATCCGAGCAAGATGAAATCCTTGACTATTCAAGCTTTCTCACCATTTATCTTGATGTTATCTATTGGTCCAGTTGTGAGGATTTTGTTTTTTCCTTACATTGAGTTGCAATCCATGCTGAATGCTGCAGTCATTGCTCTTCAGCAGAAAGTTCTTCATGTTCTCCATACTTTCAGCAAACAAGGCTGTGTTACCTATAGATAATAAGCCTTCCTCCAATCCCAATGCCAATTTTTTCTTTATATAGCCCAGCTGTTCATACTATATACTCAGCACATACATTGAACAATAACATGCTGAAAGGACACAACCCAGATGCACACCTTTTCTGATTTTAAATGCACACCTTTGCTGATAAAATAATTTTGGCTAGAAGATCCAGGCTAATGAATTCATTGCACAGCACTTAGAAACAGATAACTCAACTTCTACATGACCCTTTCTCTTTGGGTGCTCAGTATTATACTCCAGCTACAGAATGTAAGGGGAAAAGTCGACAAATGGAGAAAGCACATATCAGTGATGTAGTCATGGCTCCAGATTGATCAATCTGAACTGTGAGTGAATATAAGATGTTTCCACCTAGTGATGCCCAAGAGTAGAATCAATTGCATCTACAAACCCTAACAACATTACAGAAATTTAAGGAGCTTTATTTCAAGCTGATAGGTTATTAGAACATAAAAATCGTCAAAGACTCCTAGTTTTTACCATAAAGAAACATAGGAATCTCCCAAAACTATAGCACTTAGAATAATATACAAGTCTTTGAACTGAAGATTGTTGAAGAGGGTTCCCCAGCAATCCAAAGAGAGGAAAGATATAAAAAGTGTAACCACAAATACCATCAAAGAAAGCACAGAATTTAAGAGTCAGAACTTTATGACCTGACTTATAATTTGATTCGAACTCTAGGCTTAAAACTTCTAACAATGTCATGGATTTTTTAATGACCAGCCTAGATCAGAAGTACGCATCTTTATGTGAAATGCAACACCATTGAAAGCTAATAAGCCAAACTGTTTAACTAAAACGCTAAGACTTGAATTTCGTTTAGTCATAACATGTTTCAACAATAATTTAAATTATTTTTAATGGCTCTTCATAAACACGAGTATCTTCAGAACCATTCTTACAATTGATTTATTTATGGTCCATTCTTAAATTTATAATAAGTGGAAACTATGACTTGCAGAAATAAATGATCTAAATATTGAGGTAAAGGAACCCTGTGATTGGGATTTTTTTTCCCATGAAAATAGAGAGGATGCAGAGAGGGAATAAGAAAATAAACTTTAAATGATTTTAATTTTTTTTTCAAAAGAGAGGGAAAAATAATATGATTGTAAATGATATAACGATGTGCATGTCTTATATATAAGTTAGAGGGTAATGGTTTGAAGAGTGATTATGTGAGACTTAACATAAACATTGAAATAAAATGATAAACCTTAAAGAGAATGAGATAAGGAGGCCCCTGAGCTTATGACTTTGCAGAACATTGCCTTTCCCAAAACTACATGCTCTATGACATTGACCTACTTAATTTGTCTCCCATTTGCCATTCTCTTTGAAGAAAATGTTATAACGTTGCCACGCTAGTGCCTTTTCCAAGAATGTTCTCAGAGAGGCATTTGGGAATGGGAAAAGTATGGTGTCATGCAGCCCTGAATTCAAGGTCACTGCTGCCTCCAGCTAATTATGCAAACGGTCTTTGTTATTTATGACCATCTATTTCAAAACTTGTAGACCAGGGATAGAGTACCCTCCTGTGTAGCAGTTATAAGGAGCAAGTAAGACAAAATTCACCACAATTCTTAGGAAATAGGTAGGGCAAATTCAGCAAATGGTTATTCCTCTTGAATTCCTCAGTTTCCTCTATTGTATGATTTCCATTTAACCTTTAAAATCCTGGTCACCTCATCCAGTGAAGTCCTTCCTACGTCCCTCAAGTAAAGTTGATGATTTCTCTAGGACTTGGAAGCACTTGGCCATATTATACTGTCTCTAAATGATTATGTATATGTCTATATCCATCTAGAATTGTGATTTTATTATGCCTTTGTGTGTTTTCTACCTTAATTGTCTAGGGAAAAATCATAATAAAGACATCCATAAATTTGTCATTTATAAAAGTTAGTATGTGCTATTTGAGAGAGTTGAAATGTGAATTACTCAATATTTGGAAAAGTTTTCATCTAAATTGTAGAGGCTCCTGCTTGCCCAGCTGTCACCCCTTATTTGAGTTATGGAAGGTTCCCTGTTCTTCTTTATGACTTTGCTTCTCATGTTCTCTCAAAACAGAATATCTTTTTTGTAAAGCCATATCCTTTTTAGTAAAATATGGCCACTGGACAGCTATAAAGTACTTTTAATATATGTAAATCAACATGTTGTACATTGCTCAAAGGAACAGTACTGATTGCAAAGGATGGAAAACTTAACAGCTGTAAAAGTTTACCCTTTAGTCAGAATTGACTCAATGACAGTGAGTTTGGTTTGGGTTTTAGTAAAAGGTTTTTCTTGTTCGTAAGGGGTAATATTCAGAGATTAAAATCCAATCCCTTTGCTTCTGTCTACCTATTCTTAGACATTGCTAAAGTTCTAAATATAATAGCCATTATTAACACAGTTCAGATTTATTGAGTATTTACTATGGTACAAATATCATGCAAAGAGCTTTTTATGCATCATCTCATTATTATTACTATACTCTTGTGAGAAAGATACAATTATATAAGTTTTAGATAAAAATACGTTCAACTACCACTAAACCAAGACCATACTTTTCAGCCTAATTAGAATACATTTTAGAATTGGGCTGTCTTTGAGGGTGTTACGTGGTATCTCATAGTTGTTTTAATGTGCATTTCTCTTATGACTAATGATTGGGAACATTTTCTCATATGTTTGTTGGCCATTCGGATTTATGCCCCTGTGAAGCTCCTGTTCAAGTCCTTTGCCCACTGCCTTTGTGGGCAGTTAGTTTTGTTTTGTTTGTTTCTTATCATGGGCTTGCAAAGTAGTGTAGGTTTTAGTAATAAGGCTTTTGTCGGATGTGTCCTTGCTAAATATGTTTTCCCAGCTGGTAGACTCTCTTATTACTCCCTTGGTGAATTCTTTTTATGTACACAGATGTTTTATCTTCAGTATATCCCACTTGTCAATTTGTGACTCCTCAGTATTTGCATCCTTCCCCATTTCTGACAGCCTATGCATTCCCTGTGCCAAGGTTCTCAGGTGTGTTTCAATTTCCTCATTAATGGCCCTATCAGTTTGGGGTTTTGCCTCAAGGTCTGTGATCCACCTTGAGTTTATTCTTGTGCATGGAGTGAGGTAAGGGTCGTGCTTCATTTTTCTGCAGGAAGATGTCCAATTTTTTCCAGCACCACTTGTTGAAGAGGGCATGCCATTTGATATTTTGAGGGCCCTTATCAAAAATCAGTTGTCTGTATGCTGATGTTTTTATTTCTGGGTGTTCAGCTCTTTTCCACTGGTCTGATTATCTGCCGTTACACCAGTGCCACACTGTTTTGACCCACTGTGACTGTATAATAGGTGCTAAAGCCAGGTAGAGCAACCCCTCCAACTTTGTCCTTCTTGTGGCGTTTCTGCTAATTCCGGGCTTCTTCCCTCTCCATATGAAGTTGGTAATCATTTTTTTCTTATTCTTTGAAGAAGGATGATGGTATTCATATCAAGATATTTATGCTCAGAGGAGACAATGCACGGAGAGGACCATAGGGCCAGCCCCACCAAGAGACATGATGTCCCTCAGTGAACCATAGCACTGCGGGGACAACACTGGAGACATAGTGGGGGAATAGTACACAATCTGACCCCATTACACTGAGGCGAAATACTAAGGGCGTGCAACAGAGGAGCAAAGGGATAAAATACTGGGGAATACCAAAAATAGACTTTGGAGGCAGAGTGTCGCACCCCATCAGTTTTGACTGGAAAACACTCTGAAAGGCCAACAAACAGATTTTGAACTATTTATTGGCCTTTCCATTTTCGTCAGAGGCTTTATTTTTGATACTGTTATTTTGTTTTTGTTTTTTGGTTGTTATTGGTTTAGACTTGTTCTTTTATTTAATTTTGCCTGGTTTTTCACTTACTAATATATCTGCATATCTATCAAGATAAGATAGGCAGGATAAATAATTTGGAGCTGAAAAGAATGGGATCAATGGTTCCGGGAAGGGACCCAGGAGAAGGGGAGGTGGAAGAAAGGAAGAGGGTAGGAGGAACCAACCCAGGGACAAGGGAATAACAGTGAGTTAAGATCAATGGAAAGAAGGGTGTAGGATGCCTAGTAGGGCTTATTCAAGGGCAACTTAGAGCAAGGAATTATCAAACCCAATGAAGGCAGAGCATGACGGCGGGACAAGAGGAAAGTAAAAGGAAATAGAGGAAAGAACCAGTAGGCAAAGGACACTTATAGAGGCCTAAATACAGACATGTATATATGTGTGTATGTATATATGTATATATATATATATATATCGAGAGAGGAATAAAATATATACTCATATCTACATGCTAAGAATTAAGGGACTCTTGTCAGCACATCTCTCTGTCGGTCGGTCAGTCTGTAGACTGGTCAGTGGGGGGTCAGCGAGCACAGCCCTAGAGCCAACCTGAAGCACTGCACGAGGGGCTGCCCTGTGTGTGCCAGTGGGCTCCGGCTACAGGGCTGCAGGAGAGCCTGCAGGGCTCTTTGGTGGAACTTCACTCCAGCAGCAATGGGAATGAGGGCAGTGGCCCTGCTTCGGCATCCATGTATAATGGTGACATGGAGACAGTACTGATGGATGCCCAGCACAAGCTCCCACCATGACAGTCCATCATGCTCCCAGACACCGCAGGCCACCAACCAAACTTCTGAGACCGATGCCACAGCATTGGGAAAAAGAACAGCTCTCAGCCTCAGGAAGATGATATTGAGAGAAGGAGAGAAGTTGGAAGTATCTTGAAGCAAAACTTAGACTGGATATGGGATTGCTCAAGTCGGCCAGAGAACATCCACCCCTCCTCCAAGGAGTTCTTCTTCAAGCACCCAAAACGCACAGCCAGCCTCAGCATGAGGAACACGGGTGTCATGAAGAAGGGGTTCTTTCTTCTTGGCAGAATTCCTGAAGGTTTTCCTGTCGTCTCTGCTGCTCTCTCCCTTTGCTGGCCATTTCCCTCCAGGTCTACATTGGGAGGCATCTGAGCACCTCAACCAGCACCTTCTGATGGAGACTAGATTCTACTGTACCTGCAGAGGGGTTCTGAGGCTTGCCAGCTGCTGGGTGGGTGGTGGGGGGCAGATCTGGGCCAGGTGGATGCATGCCTTGTGTTTGTTTGTTGTGTAAATCATGAGAGAAGAACACCCAGACCACACTAACCCCTTGCCCTGCCTGTGGCTCCATTACTAAGCATGTCAGGGATTCTCACCCCTGCGGTGTCTGCTGGTGAATTTCCCTTGGATAGTTTATCTAAGGATACATCATTTTAATATGGGCGTCATGACATGCAGTACTTTAATGAAAATTAGCTGTAGCTATAGTTCAGTTCAAACACTGTACTTCAGGAGGATGAAGAGCGTTGATAGTAAAGCTACTGCATTGAGGGGGTTGTTCACAGTCAATATCGTGGCCTTATATTCAGTTGGTAGTGCGGACAACCTCTTGTGCTGCTTCTACGTGGACGCAGGCTGCCCACCAAAGACGGAAGGTTACTGTGTCAAGTAAAAACTAGAACCTCCTGCCACTTCACACTATAACCTGAACTGGACCCTCCACCGACTGTGATGTTGACATCCAAGACAATGAGTTTTCCTTCCAGGGCACCTGCCTGCTAGGCCTCCTCCTCAGGCCTGGATCCCTGGGTTCCATGCTCTTTGTGTGGAACTTCCTGTTTCTTAGAATCAAGTGTATGCAAATCCATGTATTGGACTCAAAGACTGAAAAGAGCAAAAAAATAAACCATTGCAAAACTCTTTGGGGAAAAAAAGAAGGTTGAAGATGGACATTGAGCCTCAATTCAAGTACTTCCTCAACACAAGAACACTGTGTTCTAACAGTCCAGCATTCTGTGATGCTCACCTTCCCAACACAATCACTGAAGACAAAATGGGTGCATAAGCAAATGTGATAAGGAAAGCTGATGGTGCCTGGCTGTCAAAAGCTATAGCATCTGGAGTCTTAAAGGCTTGAAGATAAACAAGCAACCACCTAGCTCAGAAGCAACAAAGCCCACATGGAAGAATCACACAAGCCTGTATGATCATGAGGTGTTGATGGGAACAGATATCAGGCATCTAAGACCCAGAACAAAATCATAACCAATGTCAATGGAGAGGAGGGGGGATCATGGTGTGGAGACCCAATGTCCATCTGTAGACAATTGGACATCCCCTCACAGAGGGGTCACATGGAAGAGATGAGCCAGTCAGGGTGCAGTGTAGCACCAATGAAACACGCAACATTCCTCTAGTTCTTTGGTGTTTCCTTCCCCCCCATTATCATGACCTCAATTCTGCCTTACAAAACAGATTATCCCAGAGCACACATACTGCTACAGATAGAACTTGCAACATAGGGAATCCAAGATAGATAAACCCTTCAGGGACAACAATGAAATAAAGATACCAGGAGGATTAGGGGAGATTGGGTACAAAGGGAGAACTGATCAAAAGGATCTACATATAACCCTCTCCCAATGGGATGAAAACAGAAAAGTGGGTGAGGGGTGATGGAGGATGATGTAAGATATAAAAATAATAATCTATAACTTATCAAGGGTTCATGAGGGAGGACAGGCGGGAGAGGAAAATGGAAGAAATGAGGAGCTGATATCAGGAGCTCAAGTGAAAAGAGAATGCTTTGAAAATGATGATGGCAACATATGTGCAAATGTGCTTGACACACTGGATGAATTCATGGAGAGTGATAAGAGATGTAAGAGCCCCAATAAAAGTAAGAAGAAGAAAAAGAATATATTTTAGAATTAACAAACATATAATATCAGAATTAGCTACTACCTAAAATTTATGTGTTATTTATTGCAAATGTGTAACACCTTTTCTAACATTGGAATCAATCAGTCAAAAGCTCATACTAAAGCTTGATGTTATTCTTAGTCCCCACTGAGGCAACCTGTGTGTGTTGAAAAGAATTGTGCTTCCAAAGAACTTTCAAGACTCTGATCTTTCAGATGCAAATCATCAGAACTATCTTCTAGATGGATTTGAACTGCCAATCTTTCAACTAGTAGACAAGTGCTTCACAGTCTCCTTAATATTGGGGCTCCTGTGTTAACATGTCACTGGTCATAAATAAAGATGAAATTATATTAATGTCATTTCTTACCTTAATGGGTCAAAAGTGAGCAAGAAATCCGGTAAATACATCTCATTTATAAAATTGAAATCAGAGAATGAGAATTACAGAAAATGTTTAGGAATGGATACTCCTTGCTGCCATTACAAGCATAGAAGGGTAAAAGAACCGAGACATTCAGAGGGGTACATGAGCACATGCACCCTCCTGAAAATGAAAGGTCCAAAGAGAACCAGGACAACCTGATACTCAGTTATTTATTTTTATCTGAGGAACAGAAGTCTTTGATTTGGAGTAACAATAGTTGCCTTTGTGGTACTGACATTGATTTAATAAGCAGAAAACTGACCAGAGGCAGTATTTTCAAATTACTTATATTCACTATATTGGTGTAAAGACTTAAGCATTTGACTAGTAATGGAAAATTAGCAGTTTAAAAATCACCCAGACATCTCAAAAAGAAAAGCCTGGTCACAGTTCTAAAACCCCTCAGATAAGCAATTCCACATTGGACGCATGTGAAGCTATGAATCAGAATTGACTGTCCAGCAACTGATTTGATTGTTTGGTTTTATATTTTCTATTGGATTGTTTAAACACAATAATATAAAATTATTTATCTTCGTAAATAATATACTCTTAATAATACACATTTGTTACTTGTCGATATAATTTACACATATGCTTATTCTACTACTCCAGTAAAACTGGTTGGTAGGCTTTACATCTTTATAAACTAAGCACCCCTAATATATTTATGGGATGTCTTGAATGGCACAAGAGATTTGCATTTGACAAATAACCAAAATAAATGCTGGCGGTTCAAACTCACCCAGTGGTGGCCTGGCTTAAAAGAGAGAGAGAGAGAACACACTTGGTGATTGCTTCCATCAAAATTAGAGGCAAGAAAACCTTATGGAACAATTCTACTCTGTAGCACATAAGATCACTATGAGTTATAATAGACTCAATAGTGGTGAGTTAATATATTGGTGCTGACAAATTGATTAGTACTAATTAATGCTATATCCAAAATAGGATTTAGAATCATAATCCCAATATTCCAACACTCTGACGTTTTACAAGGCACTATTAAAAAGAAAAACTGAAGAATTAATGCATTTGAATCATGGTATTGACAACGAATATCGAAAGTACCGTAGATTGCAAAAAGAGAAAATATATATATATATATATATATATATATATATATATATATCTTGTAAGAAAGAGTCAGAAATCCCTTTTAAAAATAAGAATGGAAAGACCTTCTCTCATACATTGGACATGTCTTGAGGAGAGACCAGTCCCTGGAAAAGGACAGTATGCTTGGTAAAGAAGCAGCAAAATGGGACCTTAAAATAAATTGATTGACACAGTGACTGCAGTAACAGATTCAAATATAAGAACGTCTGTGAGAATGGGCAGGCTTGGTGTTTCATTCTATTGTGCATAGAATCACGGTGACTGGGAACTGACTTGACAATACCTAACAACAGCAACATGCTTCATAACAGACATGATCTTTAAAATCAGATAATGCTACACTCAAGTATCCTTTCTGATATTTACAAATATAAAATATTGAACCAGATCAGCACCATGGCCCATGGCAGCAAGGCCTTGCCCACCTCTGACCTAGGAATCACTCGAACTTGGAAAGAAAAGAAGGGGAAAACACTTAAATATATATAGATTTACATCTTTTATCTCACGCTGGTTTTTCACGGTTTTCTTTTCCTTTCTGCGTTTTCTTTCCTCCTCCATATTTTATTATTGGTATTACTTCTCTTCTGTCCCTATTCTATAGATTTTCCTTCTATCTCTTTTTTTCTCCTTCCATTTTCACTACAATCACTTCTTTTCTCTCCTCTTTTACAGCTTCTCCTTCTTTCTCTCTCTCTACTTTTTCCTTTTTCCTACCAAAATATTTTTAAATTTTTAACTTTTAAAACTTTACTGTTTTATTACTAAGAAAAAAAGGCTGCTAAGGACACCCTAACAGATCGGGTCACAGCAGCCTGGGGGCACTCACTGAAGCTCCAGCCCCACTCCAGTCACTGAAGCATCTCACCACTGCAGGACACTAAGCCTTCGGGGAACTATGCCTACACAGCAGTCTGACCCCACCTTATAGTAGGTCATAGGCAGTCTCCTGAAAGAATCCTTAACAGTAACACAGATAAGGTTCCCCTGGCTGCCCAGAAAAATGGGGCCTATGAAAGGATCAAGGAAAAATCAACAGACCACATCACCCCCAACAAAAAAAGAACACAGAAAAAAAGCATAGTAGCAGAGCTGATGTCTCTCATAGAAGAAACCAATACAGATTTGCCACAGAAAGAATTCTTCAGAAGAAAATCTTCAGAAATCTGCTCGCAGTAATACAGGAACTGATGGAAGCAACCCAGAATAAGGATGCAATAATAGAGGAAATGAATTCCACAACAGAGGGGATAAAATCCAAAATAGAGGGGATTTAGGTCGCCCACCAAAGGGAACTGCAGGAGCTAACAGAGGAGGTAGCAGAAGCCACACACAAGGTCACAGAATTTATGATTAGGCTTGAGGAGACAGAACCATATCAGTGATCTTGAGGACACACAAACAGACCTAAGCAAGTGAGAAAGACACTCAGATAGGAAAGTAAAGAAACATAAGATAGCAGGAGAACAATGACAGTTGCTATGAAGAGGAATAACACTCGATTAATCAGCCTACTGGAGCACAACACAACACACAAGTCGATAGCCAAGATAGCAAAGGAATTTCTGGAAGAAAACTTTCCCACCCTGACAGAGGAGATTCAGACACTCATACAGGAAGCAGAAAGGACACCAGCTAGACTAGACCCCAAGAAGAACACACCAAGACATATAAAAGTAAAAATATCCAACTTCAAGGAAAAAGAGAAAATCTCATGAGCAGCAAAAGAAAGGAAGACAGTCACATACAAAGGAGCACAGGTAAGAATATGCTCAGACCTATCTGCAGATACCATGAAAAGGAATAGAGAATGGAGCAACATCTTCCAAAAGCTGAAAGAAAAAAGCACCTCCCCCAGAATCTTGTACCCTGAGAAGTTATCTATTAAGATAGATGGTGAGATAAGGGTCTTCCAGGACAAGGAAAAACAAAAATATATGCTGCAAGACCCCCCGACCTTGCAGAAGATAATGGCTGACTCGCTATGACCAGAGGATTAACCTCCACCAACAACAAACAGGAGGTGACCATATAGCCCATCTCCATCTAGAAGCCAACATGCCAGCAACAATTACCAGGACAACAGGGTCTCAGATGGAAAAGAAGACAAGATAGAAATTCTCCACTCAAACACAGCACAATGATATGAAGTAAGATAGGTAAAAAACCAAAACACAAAACAGGGTATGACAACTATGATACCACAGATAGTGATAATAACTCTGAAAACCAATGGACTCAATTCTTACATTATAAGAAAAAGGCTTGAGGACTGGCTCAGAAAACATAATCCATCAAGCTGTTGTCTGCAAGAGACACATCTTAAGTGCACAGATAAGAATATGCTAAGAATAAAGGGTTGGCAGAAAGTTTACCAATGAAATTATAACTCCAAAAAGGCAGGAGTGGCTATCTTAATGTCTGACAAAATGGACCTCAAGATCCAAACCATAAAAAGAGACCAAGAGGAATACTACATAATGCTCAAAGTTTCAGTAAACCAAGAAGCACTTAGCATATTGAATATTTACGCTCCTAATAATGGTGCAGTGAATTTCATCAAACAAAATATGAAAAACATGAAAAAAGAAATCACAAACTCAACAATCATAATAGGTGACTTTAACACTCCGCTCTCAGAGAAAGACAGATCACTTGGAATGAAGCACAGCGAAGAGGCCATAGAGCTAAAAATGTAATTATGAAACAGGGCCTAATAGACATTTATAGAGCTTTCCATCCAAACACAATGGTTTCACATTCTTTTCAAGTCCACATGGATGTTTTTCAAGAATAGACCACATGTTGGGACACAAGTTCAGCCTGAGTAAATTCAAACACATAGATATTATCCAGACATCATTCTCAGATCACCATGCCATAAAGCTGGAGATTAATAAGAGGATGTCTAGAAAAGCAAGGGCAAGCAATTGGAGGACGAACAACGATCTCCTGTGACATGAATGGGTACTGACCCAGATTAGAGAGGAGCTTAGGAAGTTTCTAGAAACTAACGAGGGCGAGAATACAACGTAATAAAACTTATGGGACATTGCGAAGGAAATTATCAGAGGTAGCTTGATATCATTAAATGCATATATGATAAAAGAAGAGAGGCATATGACAGATATGTTAACACAAATCCTCCAACAACGAGAACAGAGTCAGCAGAACCACACCTCCAATAGCAAGAGAAAAGCAATAATAAAAATCAGGGCAGAATTAAACCAGTAGGAAGACAAGAGAACAAGGCAAAAGATAAATGCAGCTAAAAGCTGGTTCTATGAATGAACTAACAAAATTGACACTCCTCTGGCAAAGCGTACCAAGGATAGAAAGGAGCCAACATAAATAGCCAGGGGAGGGATGAAACAGGTGACATAAGAGCAGACCTCAATGAGATTAAAAGGATAATCACAAAGTACTATGAAGGTCTGTATTCTTATGAATTCAGAAACATGGAAGACATGGAAAATATTTGGAATACAGTCTCTCCCTAGATTATCTCAGCTAGAGATCAACAAACCCAACGAGCCCATAGCAAAAGAAGAAATCAAGAGGGTTATCAAAACCCTACCAACAAAAAAAGCCCCAGGGCCAGATGGTTTCACAGCAGAATTCTACCAGGGAAGAGTTGACACCGATTTCCACAAAGAATTCCATAACATAGAAAAGGATGGCAAACTCCCAGACTCATTTACGCAGCCAACATTTTTTGGATACCCAAACAGGGAAAAGACTCCCCCGGTATAGAGAATTACAGTCCAATAGCTCTAATGAGCATACATACAAAAATCCTTAATAAAGTACTGGTCGATAGAATACAAAAGTATATAAAACATGTCATCCACCATGACCAGGTAGGATTTATCCCAGGGATGGAGGGAGGGTTTAACATCTGAAAATCCATCAATATTATACACCACATCAAGAAGAAAGAGGATAAAAAACACATGATAATATCCATAGAGGCAGAAAAAGCATTTGAAAACATCCAACACCCATTCCTAATCAAGACACTCATATAGATAGGATTGGAAAGTAACTTCCTCAAGCTGATGTAAGCCATCTATGAAAGGCCAATAGCCAACATCATAGTCAATGGAGAAAAGACAAAAACAATTCCACTGAAAAAGGGTACAAGACAAGGATGCCCCCTGTCCCCACTTCTATTCAATATTGTTTTGGAGGTTCTGGCTAACAACATAAGTCAGCGGGAGGACATCAAAGGATCCAAATGGGAGAGGAGGAGGTGAAACTATCGCTATTTGCAGATGACATGATCCTGTACATTGAAAACCCCAAAAGCTCCACAGCTGGAGTACTTCAAGTAATAGAGGAATATGGAAGAGTGGCAGGATACAAGACCAATAAACAGAAGTTGGTAGGTTTTCTATATCGGACAGGATCATGGAAGAGGGGATTAAGAAGGAAGTACCCTTCACAGTAGCTAAGAACAAAAAGACTTGGAAACAGCCTAAGTTTCCATCGATAGATGAGTGGATTAATATATTCTGGCACATACACACAATGGAGTACTATACAGCACAGAAAAGCACAGAAGATCACATGAAACATATCATTTCATGGGAAGAATTGGAAAGAATCATGTTAAGCGAGGTAAGCCAAACTCAAAAGGACAGGTATTACATGAGTCCCCTGAGGTAAGTACAATCAGCATGCCAGGAATGGAAGAATAAATACCTGTCTCAGAATAAATGGGTGGAAGCATAGATAGTTGGAGGGAGGGCAGGCCACAATTAGGGAAATACATGAAAGTCCAGCATAAAGGAGGGAAAGGAGGGCAGGTGGAGGGAGAAGCAGGGCAGGGAGAAACTGAGTGGATGGCACAGGGGGAACAGGACACTGAGCCACCCAGGGGGAGAGTATTGGTTGTTTCCCCACAAAACTGGAAAACTGGAAAGTGCATAGAGACCCCACCATGACATGCCTCTAGTTCTTAAATGCTTCCTCCCTCCAACTATCATGATCCCAATTCTACCTTGAAAACCTGGTTAGATCAGAGGATGCACAGCGGTACAAATGTGAACTGGAAACACAGGGAATCTAGGACAGATGAACCCTTCAGGACCAGTGATGAGAGTGGCGATACTGGGAGGGAAGGCACCGGGGGGGGGGGGGGCGTACAAAGGGGGAACCCATCACAAGGATCTACATATAACCTCTTCTCTGGAATATGGGCAACAGAGAAGCGGGTGAAGAGAGACGCTGGGCAGTGTAAGATAGATAAAATAATAATTTATAAATTATTAAGACTTCATGAAGAAGGGGGAGGGGGGAGGGAGGGGTTGGGGGAAAGGAAAATGAGGAGCTGATTCCAGGAACCCAAGTGGAAAGCGAAGTTTGAGAATGATGAGGGCAACAAATTATGCTTTACATAATTGATGCATGTATGGATTTTGATAAGAATAGTATGAACCCAATAAAATTATTTAAAAATAAAATAATAAAAAATTTAAATTGGATGCTAACTTTGAAATTATTTATAAAATGATAAAAATCTAAAAGTATGAATAAAATAAGGATGAGATGGAGAGAGTGAAGAAGAAATAAGATATCAATTACCAATAATGAATGAAGAACCATCATTACGGATCCTACAGATATGAAAAGACTAATTAGAAAATATTTTGAGATCTTTAATGCCAGTAAATTTGACAACTGAGATGAAGGAAAATTCTTCAAAAATCACAATTTACTGAAGTTGATTCAAAAAGAAAGAGAAATCTGAATAGCATTAAAGAAATTGAATAATTAAAATCTCACCAAAAAACTTCGTACCCAGACTGTGTCACTGAGAATGTTTGGTAGCAAACATTGAATATCAATCTTAAGTAAACTCCTTTCTAATTTTCAAAATGAAAAACATGATTGAACACTTCCTTACCGATATTATGAGATCAGCATAAACCTCATACCAAAATGTAACAGGAGTATTAGAAGAAAGAAATAATACAAATCATTATTCCTCATGATGAAGATGAAAATATTTTTATCTAATTTTTAAATATTAGTAAAGCTGTCACACAAGATGTCTTTAACATATTGAAGAGCAACAATGTCACTCTGGGGTCTAAGGTGTGTCTGAACCAAGCCATGGTATTTTCAATCACCTCACATGCCGGTAAAAGTTGGACGATGGCTGGGGATAGTCACATAATTGATGCATTGGAATTGTGGTGTTGGTATGAATATTTAAAGTACTGTCAACTGCCAGAAGCCAGAGTGCTACTGAAAACAAGAATGATCAGACTGTGTTCAGGTACTTTGAACATATTATCAGGATATTTCATGGGAAAATATCTCATGTTTGGTGGAGTCATCAAAAAGGAGGAAGACCTTCATTGAGATGGATTGACACAATGGCTACAACAATACGCTCCAGCATAACAATTGTGAGAAGGCTGCAAGACTGGGTAGTACATAGCTCTGCTGTACATAGAGAGTCAGAGCTGACTCAATGACACCAAACTGCAACCATGACAACATTAGTAAATCAATCTACCAATGTGTAGAAGATTAAAATTTCATTACCCCACTGGAGACTCAGTGTCGGGACTGGCCCAGACTGACCCTGTGACACCAGGACAAACCACTAAAAGCGTGTGGCAGAGCAACCATGGGAGCACAGCAGGGAGCCCCTGAAGGAGTACAAAGGACAGACTCTGGGGCCAGAGCATGGTACCCAAATGGACCTGACTGAAGGACACACCTGTAGATAAAAACTCAGACCTTGATCTCTTTATAGGTTTTTCTTTCTTTTAAAATTTTATTTCTTTAAATTAATTTACTCCTTCTATTCGTAATTAGTTTTCTTTTTGGTTGTCATCGCTGTGTTCTCTCATTCATCAACTATCTTTCTGTGGCTTCATTTTTGGTGCATATTATTATCTCTACAGATCTATCTAGATAAAATAGACTGGATGAATAATCTGGAAGAGAAAACAATAGGACTAATGGTTCCAAGGGGACACGGGAGAGGGGGAGGTGGGGGTAAGGAGGAGGTTCTGACCAACCCAGAGACAGGGGAGCAACAGTGATCCAAAATCAGTGGCAAGGAGGGTGTGAGAGGCCTGGTATGGATTCAGCAAGGGTAAGACAACCTAGAGAAATTACTGAAACCCAAATGAATGCTGAGCATGATAGTGGGATGAGAGTAAAGTAAAAGGAAATAAAGAACTAGGTGACAAAGGGTATTTATAGAGGTCTAAAGACTGGAATGTACATATGTAAATATATTTATATAAGAGTGTGGGGAAACATAGCTACGTGCATATATTTATAGATTTAGTATTAAGGCAGCAGATGGACATTGGGCCTCCACTCAAGCACTTACTCAGTGCAAGAAAACGTTGTTCTATTAAATTGGCATTCCAGGATGCACACCTTCCTGACATGATTGCTGAAGAAAAATGTGTGCATAAACAAAAGTGGTGAAGAAAGCTGATGGTGCAGATATAGCATCTGGGGTCTTAAAGGCTTGAAGATAAACAAGTGACCATGTAGCTGAGAAGCATCTAAGCCCACATGGAAGAAGCACACCAGCCTGTATGACCATGAGGTGTAGAAGGGACCAGTTATCAGACATCAGAGAACTAAAAATCGTATAAGTGGTGCACACTTTCCTGATATGATCACTGAAAACAAATGTGTGCATAAGAAAATGTGCTGAAGAAAGCTGATGGTGGCCGGCTAGCAAAAGCTATAGCGTCTAGGGTTTTAAAGGCTTGAAGATGAACAAGCGGTCATCTAGGTCAGAAGCAACAAAGCCCACATGGAAGAAGCACACCAGCCTGTGTGACCACAAGCTGTCGAAGGATCAGGTATCAAGCATCAAAGAACAAAAAATCATATCATTGTAAATGTGGGTGAGTGCGGAGCAGAGACTCAAAGCCCATGGGTAGTCAACTGGACACCCCCTTACTGAAGGTTGATGGGGAGGAGATGAGCCAGTCAGGATGCAGGGTAGCAACGATGAAACATATAACCTTCCTCTAGTTCTTAAATGCTTCTTCCCCCTCACTATCATGATCCCAATTCTATCTTACAAATCTGGCTAGACCAGAGGATGTACATTGGTACAGATAGCAACTGAAAACACAGGGAATCCAGGACAGATGACTCCTTTAGGACCAGTGGTGAAAGTGGCGATGCCTGGAGGGTGGAGGGAATGTGGGGTAAAAAAGGGGAACGAACTAAAAGAATCTATGTATAGCCTCATCCCTGGGGGAGGAACCACAGAGAAAAGGGTGGGGGGAACCTCAGACAGTGTAACATATGACAAAATAATAATAATTTATGAATTATGAGGGGTTCATGAGGGAGGGGGTAGTGGTGAGGGAAGGGGAAAAATGAGAAGCTGATATTAAGGGCTCAAGTAGAAGGCAAGTGTTTTGAGAATGATGATGGCAACAAATGTACATATGTGTTTGACACAATGGATGGATGTATGGATAGTGATAAGAATTGTATGAGCCCCCAATAAAATGATTTTTTTTAAAAACCTTAAAAAAAACTTCATGACCAAGTGTCCAGGTTGATATTATAGCTATAAGTATGTCTTAGAGTTGGTTAACAGCCTAAAGGAGAATAATCATAACTCCATCTCTATAGAGACATGATAAACTCTTGGCAAAATTCAACATTACTCACAAAGCCCCAAAGTCATTTGCTCAATCTTATATGGTTAGCTTCAAAAAAAGCACAGCTAATATTTCACTTAATTACTAAATATTAAACACTTTCCCAAGATCAAGGATGTTCATTCTTGCCATATATACTTAATATTTTTACAAGAGGTCATCAATATTGAAATAATGTTATGAAAAATACAATTGAAAGATTGGAAAGAAATATATTGACTGGAAGATCTATATATAAATCTACATATAAATCCATATATATGGATCCATATATATTATCAATATATATCTATATATCAATGTATATAGCTTTCTGCATATAAATATATAAAGATGGAAAGATTGGAAAGAAGTATATTCACAGACTTCATAATTGTATACATAGAAAATCCTAAGAATTATTATCAGGTTCAATATAACCTCAATGTCTACTTAATTTATGCTTAGTAACAGAAAAAATCTATTCATTGTCAATACGCTATGTCAGAGGTAGTATAATCATAATCATCAGTAAACTGCAGATTGTTTACTATTGCCTGCATAAATTCACAATTAATTAGAATACACTTGATTTATGTACTGCTAAGCACAAGGTCTGTTTCAATTCAATAGCCACTCAATGAGTGACAGATCTGGCTCTCTGCTTCTGTATGTTTCCAATCTCAGCAACTCTGTGAAGCACTTCTCTGCTCCCCAATAGGGTTATGGTGAGTTGGAAACCACTTGATGACTGTGGGTTTGGTTTGGGTTTTCGCAATAATTTACAATTTCCGTCTCCACTCATATATCTCGATTCTTCTCAAAGTCATTTACTGGTAAATGGAATACTAAGAATTAAATTCTAGAGCTGTTCATTTCTGAATATGACAGAATCCTATAAAATTTTTCAGCCAAAACAATTGCCATTTTGCCTCTTATTTTAGATAATCTACGTAGAAAAGAAGTAGCACTTGACTCCTTTGTTGTTTCCACTTTTGCAGAATCTCATCACGACACAGCACACTCCAGAGACAGTAAATAACGACCTTGACAACAATTGTAAAAAATGCATGAATTGTGAAATTATTCTTCTCATCCCATGACAGAAGTCAAGTTTCCTGGGACACAACTCTGCTACAGAGATCCATGAGCAGATGGTAAATTGAGGGGATACCACTTGTAAGGATGGGCGAAAGCAGGAGAGAGCAGGCTGAGAAATTGATCTTTAATGTGGTTGCAACAGAGGTATTAGATGATCTCATAGGGTGCTCTCAAACTGGTTGGACTTGTAATGATGTTCTGACTTGAGGCAAAGGGACTCAGTCCTTTCACTTTCACATCCACCAGTCTTTGCCTGGGAATCCTCCCACCCCCAAAGAGTGTATAGCCTCGGGCAAGGGGTTTCCTTTGGCAATGACCTGAAATTTCCCATGAAGCTGTAGGTTCCCTCTGTGTCGCAGGAAGAATGAGCATCTCTGGTGCTAAGGAGAGAGCGTGGCCAGGTACTCCGGCATTTTGTAAACATCATCGTAAATTTTTTTAAAATCCTGGGAGCAAAGGAACCAGAGGTAGCTGTGACTCACATGGCAGCCCACAAACAGTGAAAAGTGCTGTAGGAAGCTCCCAACTAGAAATGAGCAGCAGGCTCAGTTTTACACCTGCTCCTACAAAGATAAATAAGAAAGGCTTGGTCCAGATCTATGAGGGAACCCTAAAGCCAAGAAGAAAAAAATTAGAGATGTGAAGAAGTCCCACACATATTCCAAAGGAACAAAAACTCAAATAATTAGGCAGCGCACTTTTGCTGCCTCCCGTTTTGGGCTCATTACGTACCTGGGCTGACCTAGGTTACAGGAAAACCAGAATTATTGGTGAAGAGGCTGCAGTCATTTTAAGAGGTTTTATCCAAGACAACTAAACATAAGCTAGAAACTGGTTTACTCAATAGGTCAAGCAAAACCAAACTCACAGCCATCCAGTACTCTAACTCATGACCACCCAACACGACAGGATAGAATGACCCGTGGGTTTCAAAGATGGTAACTCTTTTACAGGACTAGAAAGCAGAGAGTTCGGATGATTTACTTCTACTGGCCTTGCAGTTAGCCACCAAAGCACCTTCTCTCAACAGATGGAACTAGAGAAACAGGAGCTATATTTTCACCTTTTTCATTGTATAGTTTCATGGTATATGAGTGGAATTATAAGTTACTTTTACTTCCTTTTTGCACATTTTTTCATATTATTAAAATACAGCAAATTACATTAGAAGCTGCATTTCCACTAACCACAAAATCAAATCATACCCAGTCAAATATAAAAAATGACCAGGACATTATGGGTGTGCCATCTCCACAGTTCAGGGATGTAATGGCACTCTGGAATGTAAATACTACTTAGACCGCCACACTTCCTTATCTGATTTCTATTTGCATTTTATTCAGTCCCTTGCCTTTCTTTCCATCTATAGCAGACTTTAAAGGTTTCCATTTCTTGCACACCAAAATGTATGAATTTGGGATATATTAGTTAGGAAATAAGTCAGTGTTGATAGGAACTAAAATAATAGTCGGGAAGAATCATATTGCATACCGCACGAGCAGAAACTATTCAAGGAGGGGAGACAAAGCTTCCCTTAAAATGCTGCAAGACATGACTTCGGCATGTAGCCACTGGATTATCTGGAGCTCTTTGGCATGGACCAGAATATTTGCAAATGTTTGGATAACTCAGGTCAGTATGACCCTTTGTGTCCTCCGTTCTTGGAAACCATGCTAACTTTCAGTGTCCAGGAACATCTTCTAGAAAGCCAGGCAAGGGGTTGTTGAAAGAAAGAAAGAAGAAATATTCCAAAACTAGAACTAGGCTGATAAGATTGGAATAAAAATTTTATCACCCAGACATTTACCAAAAGAAACTCATGATAGCAGAGATTTATGACAATCTTATTTAAATAATAGGAACATTTATTATGTATAATTATTATTTTATATGAACTGAAATTTCTAATGTAATTTTTTCATTTATTCCATCAGTTTTTCATTTTTTTAATTAAAATTAGTCCCAATAGTTATCTAGAACATAGGTTCCAAGATTTGGCCCACCCTTCCTTTTCAGAAAAAATTACCCAGCACAGCCGTGGCAATTAAAAACTTTGGAACTACTATACATAATCCATAATGAAGTGTAGTTTTCTGAATTTGCAGCCCCCTTGGATCATTCCAGGACCCCCTAGGGCATGGTATTGCCAACTTTGGGAAACATTGAACTAGAGAATTACTGGGATTGAGTACTCAAAAAAAATCATTGCTTTTGTATCATATCCATGAAATGTAATTCTGAAGAACTACCAATGTAGACAATCTGAAACATATAGAATGTCAAACATTTTGGGGTTTTTTTCCAGAAGAAATAAGAAAATTTAAAGTCAGCTTCTGAAGCAGTATATGTTTAATTAAAATTTGAGGGCAGGTATAATATAGGAAAGGTACCTAGGATGAGGACCAGATAGAAGATTTATAACAATTTTCATAATATAAAGGGAAAGGTTAAGTTATTTTGTACAGTAGTTAAGATGAAGGCATGGGGCAAAAGTGGCAAAAAGTCCCAGTCTGGCTTCACTTATTGCATATGCAACAAAAATATATTCTCTCTGAGCCTCAGCTTATTTATCTGTAGTCATGGCACTAGTTCCCAGTATGCATATGAGATGAAACATATGAAATCAATGAAAAGCAGCTAGCTATCATGAGAAAGAATTGACACAGGACAGTGTATTTCAATTTTGGTTTGGTATTATTCTTTCTATTACATAAACATTAAAAGGTACAATGAAACTGGTGAGAATTGGAACTCTATGAGACTGCTTTATTTTCCAGGTCATGCAAGTTTTCTACATTTGAGGGGAGACAATCTTACCACTTGTCTATCATCATATTACTGGAAAATATTTTCCTTCTCTGGCAGGTTTTCATCTTTCACAGGTTTTCATCTTTCACAGGTTTTACCATAATAATTACTATTATTATAATTTCAATTAAAACATCTAAACAGAATATAGGTTATGACTGTTCTACACATTTTTCATTAAACATGTGATTTTTGGTTGTTAAAATGTTTGTAAATTTTGTAACACATTTTAATAGTTTTATTAGCACATATGTTACATATCATACAATTTATTCATTAAATCATATTAAGATTTGTGCAATCATCACCACAAGCAACTAAAGAACATTTTCTTCTTGTACTTATTGTTGTTAGCTCCCTTGCCATGCCCCTATCTAGTTACTGTTTCTGCAGATCTACCTACCCTGTATTTTCTCTATATAAAATCATACAAAAACATAATCATACAAAGCAAATAAACAAAACCAATAAAAATGAATAAACAAAACATAGAACAAATCTCAATCAAAGAGAAAGCAAAAAATATTTAAAAATTGAAACAATTTTAAAATGGGTCAAAGGGGAGATCAATTTATGAGTATTACATTTTTACCTAACCAAATGTATCATAATCAACTTTACAATACTCTATGAATGACAGTAAGGCTATGGCCAAAGGGAATTCTCTGGAGACTTAATTTATGTGGGGACCTAAAAATGAATTTGGAGCTTCTGTTGTCATTCATTGCCTTCTGCAAAGCAGATCTTCACAATTTAAGGTCTGGTCCCATTCCATCCTCCCAAATGGGGTTTTATTATTTGGATCACACAGACTGGTGTGGCCTTACTTGATGCCTCTCTTAGATGGAGGCTTTTATTAAGAGAACCTCTTAAGACCGCAGACACTGTTCTTTGTGATTGTCAGGTACCATCTGGTTTCTTCACCACGCTTTGCTACAGCAACAATATATTCAATGATCTATTCAGGGGAGAGAGCATTGAGTAGGGCCATGTCGTAAGTACTAATTGTGCTTAGGTTAGAGTGAGAATCAAGTGTGAACCCAAAGTACATTCAAATATCTATGGTTCATATGTTTCTGGCTCATTTTAGAGAGCTGTCACTAATTCTACACAGACTATTTGAACTATAGAAATGGGCAGAAAATTCCCAAACTTCTCCTATGAAACCAGTGTAACTCTGAATACTAAAATCAACCAAAGACACCACAAACACAGAAAACTGTGGTCCAATATTCCTCATGAACATAGATGCAAAATTTCTTAACAAAATTTTGGCAAATAGAGTCTAACAACATATCAAAAAAGTAACTCATCATGACTAAGTGGGATTCATACCAGGGATGCAAGGATAGTTCAACATTGAAAAAGCAATCAGTATGATCCACCACATAAACAAGACAACAATTAAGAACAATATGTTCATATCAATAGAAGCAGAAAAAGCATTTGACTATACCCAACACCCATTTCTAATACGAGCATTTAATAAAATAGGAATAGAAGGGAAATTCCTCGACATAATAAAAGCCATATATGAAAATTCAATGACTGATATCAAACTCAATGGGGAGAAGGGGGAAATTTTAAAACATTTCCCCTGAAAACAGGAACTAAACTAGTGTGCCTATTATCACCATGCTTATTCAACATTGTGCTGGAAGTCTTAACCAGAACCATTAGACAACAAGATGAAATCAAAGAAATACAATTGGGCAAAGAAGAAGTGAAACTCTTGTTATTGGAAATAGTAGCATTTTATAGACAGAGAACCCACAGATCTCCACAAAATGACTTGGAAATGATTGAGGAGATTTGGAAAGCAGTAGGATGCAAGATTCAATAGCAGAAATGAACTGAATTCCTATGCACAAGTGAAGAAAACTGTAAAAACACATCAAGAAAACACTACCATTTATATTGCCAGACAGATGATGAAATACCTAAGAATAACCCAAGCTAAAGATTAAAAATCCTCTATAAAGAAAATGACAGAACATAATAACAAGTCTGCATTTAATTTTATTTCTCCTTAGGGCAAAAATGTAATATTCTATTACTTCTTCACTCAAAGAAAAAATAATGGGCTGGATAGGGCAGAGGTTGTACACTGGTACATATGGGTGCTGGAGGCACAGGGAATCCAGGGTGGATGATACCTTCAGGGCCAAGGGTGTGAGGGGCGATGCTGGGAGAGTTGAGGGTGAGTGGGTTGGAAAGGGCGAACTGATTACAAGGATCCACATGTGACCTCCTCCCTGGGAGATGGACGGCAGAGAAGGGGGGGAAGGGAGACTCCGGATAGGGCAAGATATGACAAAATAACAATGTATAAATTACCAAGGGCACATGAGGGAAGGGGGAGTGGGGAGGGAAGGAAAAAAAATAGGACCTGATGCAAAGGGCTTAAGTGGAGAGCAAATGCTTTGAGAATAATTGGGGCAGGGAATGTGTGGATGTGCTTTATATAATTGATGTATGTATATGTATGGATTGTGATAAGAGTTGTATGAGCCCCTAATAAAATGTTTTTTAAAAAAAAAGAAGAAAAAACCAAAGGAAACCAGGAGCACAATCTATGAACAAAACTCACTATAGGAACTAAGATCAAAGTGGAGGTGGTAGAAGAAAAAGATAATAAACTTGAAGATGTTGTTGTCAGGTGTCACTGCTAGTTCCGACCCATAGCGACCCTACACATGACAGAAGGATACATTGTCTGGTCCTGTGCCATCCTCACAATTGTTCTTATATTTGACCCCATTGTTGCAGCCACTGTGTCAATCCATCGCCTGAAGACTTTCCTCTTTTCTGCTCCCCTTCTACTTTACCAATCATGAGATATATTTCCATGAATCGGTATCTCCTGACAGCACGTCCCAAGTATGTAAGACAACGTCTCTCTGTCCTTGACTCTAAGGACCCCTCTAGCGATACTTCTTGCAAGTATCTAAATAATCGAAATGATCCAATAGAACACATAACTTTTTTAAAATGTAAAGAAAAATGAGAGGTTGAGGGAAAATGGCAACCCGATAGGACTCACCCGTCCGGAGCTCCTGCTGCCAGACAAGAAAATTGGGAGGTAAGGCGAAGGAAACAGGGAGGTGAACCCCTGAAATTAGAACTAGGGTACCAGAGTCTCCCTTAAACCCCTTTTTGAGTGGGATTTTCATTCACAAAGCAAACCAAGAATGCTCTAAAGTGCTCTAGCTTTGGCAAGCCCCCAGGTGCCAGCTGCGACCTTGCCTGGAGCAGCAATTTCTCCAAGCTGACTCCCGAAAGGGGACAGATTCCCAGACACAAGGGGAACCCCATGGAGGAGCTTTCTGCACAGTTGACTGCCTTGAGCTCACAGCCTAGGGAGTGGTGGTGGTGGGTAGCCATAATTTGAAGCAGAAGTAAAAGCAGATATTTACCCCAGGTAGATTGCGGTATGGGAGAAAATAGGCACATAGTCGGAGTGTAGGGTGCGAATTTAGTTCCGATTGGCTGAGAAGGAAACAATAACCCCCCATATGCACACATAAGCTGGATCTCCCCCTCTGGGGGTCAGCCTGACAGCCCCAAAATCAAAGCACATCATAAGCATATTTTTAAAGGGTGAAAAATATATTATTGTTTAAAACTCAAACTCAAGTCAGGTTGCTCAGCTCCAAGGAACACATAGGTGAGAGGCCCTTAACATAAATTACAAGAAGAAGAAACCTAACTAAGGAATGCCAGAACTCAGCTACAGGGCCTGGCGGCTTTTTGTATTATAAAGACCCACTGTAGCAAGTGTCAGCTTTAAATAGCATGGCGCTGCAGCAGAGAGACTGTGGGAGACAATTTCATTTGATTTTATTCTAGCTGGCCATGGGAATAAAATAAATAAAAAATGAAATTCTCTGATCTAGTAAGTACCAGCAGACTAGATAGGACAATAAGCCGAGCTTCCCTTTCAGTGATTCTATACATAGCTGGGGAGGCCCCGCCTGTCCTTGGGACTAGACAGGGCTGTGGGGATGCCCTAGCACACCACCACCCTCGCCCCTGCTGAAGTGCTACATACAGCACAAGGCAGGTACACCAGCGAACTCTAGCTCTCAACTGACACCTGGCCACGGGTGTGATCTTGCCTTTGAAATAATCCCACACAGCATCTGTGGAACCCTACATCAAATGGGTACACCACCCCGCTATCTTGAGGAAGAGTTGGAACTGCTCCAGCCTCATGGACAGGTGATCAAGTCTCAGTTATCTCCATACCTACTACTCTATTTCTTCTCCATCTATTCACTAACCCTTCTATCTTTCCCACCACAATCAGTCTCAAGGAGCTCAGGTTCATGTTGGAGCTTTTTTTCTCTTTCTTCTTTGTCCCTCTTTTTCCCTCTTTCTTCTCTTCTCTCCCACTCTCCCCGAGTATATGCCACTACTGGCTTCCAGGTCACTACCCTCCATATAGGGCAAATCAACCCAAATAGCAGGAGGAACTCAAGCCTGCCCTCTGTGGGGGTGCTGTACACCACACAAGACAGCTGAGACAAAGATCTGCACCGCGCTGTGCAGCTGAGTAAACGTCCATCAGACCTTCAAGGCGATCTCTCAACGAGGGCAATTCTGCCCAGCACCACTGGGTCCCGCCATTAAAATGGCACACCAACCTGCCATTGTGCGGCAGGGTCTGACCCCCTCTGGCCCCACATTCAAGCAACCAGGGATCACCTTCCCTCTTTATTCTTTATTTCCCCCTTCTCTCTCTCCTCTCGCTTTACCATCACAGCCAATACTAGTCAACACAGTCGGGCTTTTTTCCCCCTTCTTTCTCTTTATTCTTTTTATATTTCTTTCCTCTTTCTGTCTTTGTTCTCTTTGCTTCTCTCTCTGTTTGTATGATTCTCTCTGTTCCTTCTCATTCCTTTCACATGCCAATGCTGGTTCCCAGACCCCTACACTCTGTCTAGGGCAGACCTGTCCTCCCAGTGGGCAGCCTGACCCCTAAGACAATGCTGGACACAGGACGAGCCAGTGCTACACACAGCACAGCAAGGGGTCAACTATTTCTTTAACTATGTTTAAAATTCTCTCTCCTTCTCCTTCCATTTCTCTTCTCTCTTTTTTGTGTTCTTCTTTCATGTTTTTCTTTTCTCCTCTTCTTCTAGCTCTTCTCTATTTCATACCACAGCCCCAGCAGACTTAGTTCTCCTTTTTCATTTTTTTCTATTCTTATTTTTACTGTTTTCACTTTTGTTTACTCTGTGAATTTTAGTTGTGTGTGTGTGAGTGGGGGTCAGTTTGCTTGGAATTACGGCTCCAGTCGGTGTCTTCCTCTTTCTCTCTGTTTCCTTTCCTTTCACTCTCTTTCCTGTCGCAAACCACTAGCAGCCTCCAGGCCACTACCCTCTGCCTAGGGAAACTCTGAAGGCCCAACTGGAGGATCTCCCACCAGCATTTATTGGCTTGGCAAGCAACTGGAGAATTCACCCTACTCTTCTTTTACACACCAAGAAACAGGGAGTTCTCCCCTACAAAAGTGGCAGTATTCCCAGCCTAAATCCTGAGTCCCTACAAATGATTGGGAGAAATACATGACCACCACTTGTGGGTCTCCACAGAACTGTGGGAACATCCACCCAACCTCTAAGGCAATCTCTCTGTCTGCGGCAATTCCCCTGCCAGCTACAGAACTCAACACCAAGGAGGGTATTACACATGCCTTCCTCAGCACTACAGTTGCAGAGAAAAACACCACAGGCCAGCTGAGGTGTTCCAAGAACTGTGAAGCCTCTTAGAGATTGGCCAGGGAAGTGATGCCCTGATGTGCCCACAACAGCCCAAGCAGTGTCACAACAAAGAAATATATAACACATATTCCAAGTAATGGAATACTGGATGGCTAGGATAAGAGTCAAACCACAGGAAGATATAGTGATAGCTTTACTGAACTCTCAGTACAGCTACCAGCAGGTAGTTCAAAGAAGTATGCATATGAACCCCCCAAGAGAGAGCCCAGGGGCCTTCAACTCGGGAAGATGGCTCCAGGTTCCTCTAAAACAGCACGTAAAAAGCAACCAGTTCTAACAGCTTCAACGAAAAAGCAGGAGAAACCAAGGACCATATCTGAAGAAGTCATGAACCTAATGATGAACATAGAAGAAGTAGATATTGACCTGCCACAAAAATAAATTTTCATAATGCAGCTTGAAATCATAAAGGATATGAGAGAAGAAATGCAGAAAAAAGATGAAATTATAGAGGAGATAAAGCCAACGCACCAAAAGGAAGTATAAGAGTTAAGGGATGAAATAACAAAATCCAGTGACAAATTGACAGACCTTGTGAATAGGCTTGAGGAGGCAGAGAATCATAAGAGTGACCTAGAGGATAACCAAGCAGATTTTAGCAAATGGGAAAAGCAGTCAAATAAAACAATTAAAGAAGATGAAGAAAACTTGAGAGCCATGTCTGACTCTATGAATAGGAACAGTATTAGAATAATTGGACTACTGGAACAAGACACACAAAGAAGTCAACAGCAAAAATAGCAAGGGAATTCTAACAAATAACAAGGAAAATAGCAGGGAAAACTTCTTCCACATAATAAATGAACAATAGGCAACCATTACATAGGCTGAAAGAACACAAGAGAGACTGAATCCCAAGAAGAAGTCACCAAGACACATAATTGTCAAATGTTCCAACTGTGAGGAAAGGAAGTAGATCATAAAAGCAGCTTGGGAAAAGCAAGCAGTCACGTATAAAGTTACCCCAATAAGAGTAGGTTCAGATCTCTCAGCGGAAAAGATGAAGAAGAGGAGGGAATTGAGTAACATATTCCAAAAATTGAAGGAAAACAATGCACACCCAAGAATACTTTTCCAAGCCAAATTATCTATTAAGATAGATGGAGAAGTAAGAATAGTCTCCGACAGGGACAACCTCAAAGAATACATAAAAAGAAACCCAGCACTACAAAAGATCCTTGCCAACCTAGTATGGGCAGAAGATCAACACTAACCGATGTCAAATAAGATACCATAACAGAGAACAATTCCACCCTAGGTCGACAAAGAGAAAACAGTGGAAAGAAGGCAAACATAAACCACACACACAAAACAAGCGGATAAGACCGGTAGATAAGAAAATATCCAACACCAAAGTTACCAAATGACATCACAGAGTCCACAGATGGATATAATAACACTGAGTATCAATGGCCTGAACTCAGGCATTAAAAGCAGAGGTTAGCAGACTGTCTCAGGAAACACAGCCCATCGATCTGCTGCCTCCAAGAGACTCATCTCAAGCTTACAGACAAAAACAGGTTGAGAATTAAAGGCTGGAGAAAATATACCAAGCAAATGGTAATGCAAAATAAGCAGGGGTAGTGATCTTAATATGTGACCAAATTGACCTCAAAATAAAGGCCATAACAAGAGACAAGGAGGGGCACAATAGTGCAAGAATCAATGAGCATAATAAACATAGATAAACCTAACGAGAGATCTGTGAAATTCATAAATCAAACACTCCACAAGATGGAAAAAGAGATCACAGGCTAAACAATTATAGTTGGTGACTTTAATACACCACTCTCTGAAAAAGACAGATCACTGGGAAAGAAACTCAACAAGGAGGCTACAGATCTAAATAGAATAATTGGACGATTTGACTTGATAGATATTTTCAGAGCTTTCCACTCACATGCAAATGAATTCACATTCTTATTAAGACTGCATGGCACATATTTGAAAATAGACCACATGCTGGGATACAAGTCAAACTGGAGTAAATTCAAGCACATGGAGGTTATACAAGCATCTCTCTCCTATCATTGCACCATAAAGCTGAAAATTAACATGGCAACGAAGAAAACAAGGGCAAACAATTGGAGGATGAACAATTTCCTATTGCAAAATGAGTGGGTACTGACCCAGATCAGAGACAAAATTAGGAAGTTTTTAGAAACCAATCGGAACAAAAATACGATGTACCAAAACCTGTGGGATACAGCAAAGGCATTTACCAGAGAAAGGCTGATAGCAACAAATGCACACATTCAAAAAGAAGAGAGACTCATGGATGATATGCTGACAAAAAAACTTACAACAATTAAAGCAGAGTCAACAGAACAACCCTACTAATAGCAAGAGGATAGATATAATAAAAATCAGAGCCAAGATACAGGAGAGGGAAAACAAGAAAACTATGAAAACACTAATGCTGCTAAAAGTTGGTTCTTTGAAAGAATTAACAGAATTAATAGACCTCTGGACAAGCTAACCAAAGAAAGGAAGGAAGGAACGACATTTGCAAGAATGACGGATGAAACGGGACATTACAACGGACCCAAATGAAATCAAAAGGATAATTACACAGTATTATGAAGGTCTATATTCTAACAAATTCAACAATTTGGAAGACATGGGCAAATATTTGAAAAAAAAATCCCTCCGTATTCTATCCCAGATAGACTGCAACAACCTCAACAGACCCAGAGGAATGGAAGAAATAGAGAAGGTAATCAAGGGATTTCCAGCAACAACAACAAAAAATCCCCTGGGTGAGATGGCTTCACAGGAGAACTCTACCCAGCATTCAGGGAAGAATTCACACCAATCCTATACAAACTCTTCCAGAACATAGAAGAAGATGGAAAACTCCCAAACCCTTTCTATGAAGCTAGTATAACTTTGATACCTAAAGCAGGTAAAGATGCCAAAGGAATCAAGAACTATAGACCAATATTACTAATGAACACCAAAGCAAAAATCCTTAACAAAATATTAGCCAATAGAATATAAAAGCATATTAAAAAATAATTCACCAGACCAAGTGAGATTCATACCAGGAATGTAGGGATGGTTCAGTATATGAAAGACCATAAGCTTTATTCACCACATTGGCAGGAAAAATGATAAGAACCACATGATAATATCGATAGACACAGAAAAATCATTCAAAAACATCCAGCACACATTCCAGTTTAAGACATTTAAAAAGATAGGAATAGAAAGAAAATTCCTCAATATTATACAAGCCATATATGAAAAACCAACAGCTAATGTGGTAGTTAATGGAGAAAAAATGAAAACAATTCCACTGAAAAAGGGGACCAGACAAGGATGTGCCTTGTCCCCACTCTTATTTAACATCGTACTGGATGTCCTAGCTAACAATATAAGACAAAGCAAAGATATTAAAAGTATTCAGCTGTGGAAGGAAGAGGCAAAATTATCGGTTTTTTGCAGACGATATGATTCTATATATTGAAGATCCCTTAAACTCCACAAGCAGTGTTGGAAGCAATAGAGGAATATGGCAGAATGGCAGGATGCAAAATCAACAAATAGAAGTCTATTAGACTGTTCTGCACATCAGACAAGACCACAGAAGAGACGATTAAAAAGGTAGTACCCTTTACAATAGCCAAGCACAAATTGAAATACCTAGGGATATACCTAACTAAAAAGACGAAAGATGTGTATAAGGAAAATTATAAAACACTACTTCAAGAAAACAAGCGTGACCTCAACAAATGGAAGAATATCTCATGCTAGTGGATTGGCAGACTCAATATAGTAAAGATGTCAGTTTTACCCAAGGCACTATATAAGTTCAATGCTATCCTGATACGAATACCACCATCCTTCTTCAAAAAAATGGAAAAACAGATTACCAACTCCATATGGAGGGGGAAGAAGCCCAGAATTAGCAGAGCACTCCTAAAGAAAAAAAAACAAAGTGAGAGGTCTTTCTCTACGTTATTTTAGCATGGACTATATGGCCACAGTAGTAACAACAGTGTGGTACTAGCATAATGACAGATAGTCAGACCAATGGAAAAGAGCTGAAGACCCAGAAATAAAAACATCAGCATACAGGCAACTGATGTTTGATAAGGGCCCAAAATATATTTAATGGGAATCAGATGCCAACTTCAATAAATGATGCTGGAAAAAAAAAGGATATCTGCCTGCAGAAAAATGAAGCAAGCTCCTTATTTCACTCCTTGCACAAGAATAAACTCAAGGTGGATCACAGACCTTGAGAACAAACTCCAAACAATTAGGGCCCTTAATGAGGGAATTGGGACAAACCTGAGAACCTTGGCACAGGGAGTACATAGGCTATCAGAAATAGAAAGGATACAAATACAGAGGAGTCACAAATAGAGAAGTAGGATATACTAAAGATAAGACACCTGTGTACATTGAAAGAATTCACCAAGAGAGTAATAAGAGAGTCCACCAACTGGGAAAACATCTTTAGCAATGACACAGCAGTCAAAGGCTTTATTACTAAAACCTACCATACTTTGCAAGCTTACAATAAGAGAAAAACTAATTGCCCACTGAGGAGGTTGGCAAAGCACTTGAACAGAAGTTTCACAGAATCTGAAATCCAATGGCCATTAAACATATGAGAAAATGTTCCCAATCATTAGTAATAAGAGAAATGAAAATCGAAACAAGGAGATACCACCTAACACCCTGTAAGATAGCCCAAATAAACAAATCAGAAAGCAACAAGGGTTGGAGGGGCTGTGGTGAGATTGGAACTCTCACCACTGCTGGTGGACCTGTAGGTATACACAGCCACTATGGAATTCGATTTGGCGATTTCGCATACGGATGGAAATTTAGTTACCATATGACCCAGAAACCCCCCTACTGGGCATATACCCAGAAGAGGCAAGATAAAAACCACGGCCAGACATCTGTGCTCCAACATTCATTGTGGCACAGTTCACAATTGCAAGGAGTTGAAAGCAACCCAAATTCCTATCAACAGACTAATGGATTAAAAAACTGTGGTACATCCATACAATAAAAGCAGTGATGAACGTATGAAGCATACCGCTTCATGGGAAGAACTGGAGGAAATCATGTTAAGTGAAATAAGCCAAGAAAAAAAGGATAAGTATAACATGAGTCCTCTGAGGTAAGTTATAGATAGATAGATAGATAGATAGATAGATAGATAGATAGATAGATAGATAGATAGATAGATAGATATGAGAACAGAAAGGTAAGTGCAAAAGAGGCACAGGGAAATAGCTACTGTATAAAAACACTCCAGGGGTGATGTCCAGGTAGTAAGGCAGGGGCCCGACCAAAACAAAGGAAACATATGGTAGCCAACTAAAAAGGGGGTGCAGGGAGGAAAGGGGAAAAGAAAAAAATGTGTGATGGGGGAATAGGGCACTGACTCACCCAAGGGGAGGGTATTGTTTGTGTCTCCACAGGGAAAGAGGGACCAGATATAAAGCCAGTTCCAGACGAATGCAGTGTGCCGGCAAGGAATGGGGAGCCAGTTGAGGAGCCTGAGGTCTTACCCCCAATACCAGCTATGTGGACAACTGCCCCTCAACCCAGAATTTACTTGAGAGGACGGCACTGAAGCTGCAGCTAGGGGAGAGGGGCATGTTTTATCAGAGCAAATGGGAGCAAATAAAGGGGGAGGAAGAGAGAGTGGAGCACAGCCTGGCCTATCAGGCCTGGAGGACTATATCCCCACTCCGAACAGCCAATGGACAGAGTGGATAATATGGCTGATCCCACTAAAAGACATGCCGTCCCTTGCTGGCCCAAGGCTCTAAGGGGGCCAACACTGGAGACTCAGGGTCGGGACTGGCCTAGACTGACCCTGCGACACCGAGGCAAACCACTAAAAGCGTGCGGAAAAGCAACCATGGGAACAGAACAGGGAACCCCCGAGGGAGTACAAAGGACAGACACTAGGGTCAAACATGATATCCCATTGAACCTGACTGAAGGATACGCTTAGAGATCAAAATTCAGACCTTGATCTATTTACAGATTTATCTTTCTTTTAAATTTTCTTTCTTTTCATTAATTTATTCTTCTATGGGTATTTGGTTTTCTTTTTGTTGTCATTGCTGTGTTCTCACTCATCGCCTATATTTCTATAGTTTGACTTTTGGTGCATGTTATTATCTCTACAGATCTATCTACATAAGATACACTGGATGAATAGTCTGGAAGAGAAAACAACGTGACCAATGGTTCCTGGGGGAAAAGAGAAAGGGAAGGAGGGAGTAAGGAGGTGGTGCTGACCAACCCAAGGACAAGGGAGCAACAAGTGATCCAAAATCAGTAGCAATAAGGGTGTGAGAGGACTGGTAGGGATTCAGCAAGGTCAAGGCAACCGAGAGAAATTAATGAAATCCAAATGAAGGCTGTGCATGATAGTGGGACAAGAGGAAAGCAAAAAGAAATAGAGGAAAGAACTAGGTGACAAAGGGTATTTACAGAGGTCTAAACTGGGATGTACATATGTAAATATATTTATATAAGAGTGTGGGGAAACTGATCTATGTGTATATATTTATAGGTTTAGTATTAAGGCGGCAGATGGACATTGGGCCTACACTCAAGCACTTACTCAATGCAAGAACATGTTGTTCTATTAAATTGGCATTCCAGGATGCACCCCATCCTGACACGATGGCTGAAGAAAAATGTGTTCATAAGCAAATGTACTGAAGAAAGCTGATGCTGCTCGGCTATCAAAAGATATAGGCTGCAGTCTTAAAGGCTTCCATGCCCACATGGAAGAAGCACACCAGCCTGTCTGACCATGAGTTGTAGAAGGGACCAATTAGCAGACATCACAGAACTAAAAATCATATCAGTTGGTGCCCACATTACTGATATGATCACTGAAAACTAACATGTCATTAGCAAAAATGGTGAAGAAAGCTAATATTGCCTGGCTATGAAAAGATATAGTGTCTGGGTTCTTAAAGGCTTGAAGATAAACAAGCAGCCATCCAGCTGAGATGTATCAAAGCCCACATGGACGAATCACACCAGCCTGTCTGACCATAAGGTGTAGAAGGGACCATTTGTCAGACATCAAAGAACTAATAATCATATCAGTGGGTGCCCACCTTCCTGATACGATCACTGAAGACAAATGTGTGCATAAGAAAATGTGCTGAAGAAAGCTGATGGTGCCCGGCTATCAAAATATATAGCGTCTGAGGTCTTAAAGGCTCAAAGATAAAGAAGTGGCCATCTAGGTCAGACACAACAAAGCCCACATGGAAGAAATGCACCAGCCTGTGTGACCACATGCTGTCGACGGAATCAGGTATCAAACATCAAGGAACCAAAAATCATATCATTGAAAATGTGGGTGAGTGCAGAGTGGAGACTCAAAGCCCATCGGTAGCCAACCGAACACCCCCTTACTGAAGGGCTGTGGGGAGGAGATAAGTCAGTCAGGGTGCAGTGTAGCCACGATGAAACATATAACTTTCCTCTAGTTCTTAAATACTCCCCTACCACACTATCATGGTCCCAGTTCTACCTTACAAATCCGGCTAGACCAGAGGATGTACATTGGTAAAGATAGTAACTGGAAACACAGGGAATCCAGGACAGATAACTCCTTCAGGACCAGTGGTGAGAGTGGCAATGCCTGGAGGGTAGAGGGAATGTGGGTTAAAAAGGGGAAACTGATTACAAGAATCTATGTATAGCCTCCTCCATGGGGGATGGACAGCAGAGAAGAGGGTGGGGGGAGATGTTGGACAGTGTAACAGATGACAAAATAATAGTAATTTATGAATTGTGAAGGGTTCATGAGGTAGAGGGCAGTGAATAGGGAGGGGGAAAATGAATAGTCGATATTACAGGCTCAAGTAGAAAGCAAATGTTTTGAGAATGATGATGGCAACTAATGTACATATGCGCTTGACACAATGTATGTATGTATGGATAGTGATGAGAATTGTATGAGCCCTCAATAAAATGATTTTTTTAAGAAAAATGAACAAATTTTTGGCACTTGTGGAACACTATAAAGCAAGCCAATATTCCCATGAAGTTGATTGAGAAGAGAATGAATGAACAGAAATAATACTTAAAGAAATAATGTCTACAAACTTTAAGACCATGAAGAAACTACACATCCACAGATCCAAGAACTCGACAAACTCCAAGTAAGGTACACTTAATGAAACCTTGTGGTACAGTGAATTATGGGTCTTCTAGCCATAGCCTTTCTAGCTTCTACCAAATTACTGGATAGAATAATCAAAATAGTGTATGAAACTCTAATATGAGGGTTGGTGGCATATGCCATTCTCCTAGATAAAAAATGATCCATCTTAAAAGCAAAAAATGGGGATGATCACTAGCAGCTTCCACATGCATATGAGGCACTTGACAATACTAAACTTTAGGTCAGGCATGTGTTATCCCAGAAGGTGACACCTTTGATTTGATGCTTTAAAATGGTCTGTGACAGCAGATTTGTCCAATGCAATATGTCATTTGATTTCCTGAATGGGTGCTTATTGTGCATGCAAGTAAAATTTCATATTTGAAAACTGCAATGTCAATAATTGGAAAGCAAAGATTCTTAATGCTTAAATATAGCTATGATTATCTAATTGATGCTACAAATCACATGATAAAATTTTGCAAGACTACCAACTTACTCATTGCAAATACCCTTTTTTCACAATAATATAAATTGTGACTATATACCAGGGCCCCGTCAGACAGAATATACAGGAATCAAATCAATTAGCCCCGTAGAAAGAAACTGTGGAGAAATTCAGTATCATCAGTCAGAACAAGACAAGAGACTCACTGTGGAAGAATTCATCAATATCAATTGTATGTTCAAGTTGAAGCTGAAGAAAATTAAAACAAGTCCATGAGAGCCAAAATATGACCTTCAGCCTACCTGGATTTAGAGATATTTCAAAATTGTTTATAAAGTGACTAATACATGTGAAGAAATTATTAAATAAAAGAGCTGGACAGAGCATTTCAATGGGGATCACAAGAAGATAGAATACTGTAATAAAACGTGCAAAGGCCTGGACTTAGTGGGGGAAATAGAGGCCAATATTAGTAATACTAAAATTTTATATATTTTCCAAAATTGCACAAAATTTCCATTTTAATATCCCAAGTAAAATATCAAAATAAAATCCTGTAGCAACTCACATTTATAAAACAAAGTGAAAATTATATAGTGTTCTAATAAAACAAACCATATGTACTTCCATTGAATTAATTCTGGGTCGTAGTAGCCCTACATTGGGTTTCTAAGGCTGTAACTTGAATGGGAAAAAATAGGCTCATCATTCTTCTAAGGAGAGATGGGCGGATTTGAGCTGCTGACCTGGCATTTAGCATTCCTTTAAGTTTGAATACCATGTTAAATATTTAGGTTTTAAAAAAGTAGTGTAAGCATAAATATAATTTATGAGTTTGCCCATTGTTCATCTTTTTTACATTCATGTGACATTTATAAAGCTGTTAAATAAAAAAATGAAATTGTTACCTTCATTTTTATGACAGGATAATAATATCATTTATTAAATTGGAAGGCTGTTTCTCACCCATCATTCACTAATGTAAGTGTTTCAAAAGTACTAAATTGCTGAAAAAGAAGAATGTATCAATTCTCTCTCATTTTTTAAATCATTTCATTAAGGGCTTATATAACTCTTATCACAACCCATACATACATTAACTGTGTAAAGCGCATTTGTACGTTCATTGCCCTCATCATTCTCAAAACATTTGCTTTCCACCTAAGTCCCTGGCTCAGCTCCTCATTTTCCCCTCCCTCCCCACTTCCCACTCCCTGATAATTTATAAATTATTATTTTGTCATATCTTGCCCTGTCCAACGTCTCCCTTCACCCACTTTTTTGTTGTCCATCCCTCGGGGAGGATGTTATATGTAGATCCTTGTAATTGGTGCCCCCTTTCCAACCCACCCTCCCAGTATTGCCACTCTCACCACTGGTCCTGAAAGGATCATCTGTCCTGGATTCCCTGTGTTTCAAGTTCCATGTGTCAATTCTCTTAAAGAGTTATGTTACTGGAATTTTGATAAGACAAGATTTTCTTATGTTTAGACTACAAACAGAATGATCATAATTTCATGGGCATAGTTATACTAATTTATATACTACAAAGCTTCTTATTTTCTCATTTCAGTTATAACTGATATGCCTATGTAGAAATTTCTTGAACATTAGGAATATTTTAGATTACTGAAAATATTGTTAAATCCCTTCCAGGAAGACACAAGACAGAGATTCATTTCTAGGAAAAGATTTTTTTTTAATATCTACATTACAAAGGAAATAATTTTAAGAGTTTCTTTAAAAAAAAAAACACCTTCCTAGTTCTTTCTCCCTAAATTCCTAAATTGGAATCAATATTAGCAATATAGATGGAATAAAACTTTCAAGATCTTCATTTGATGATTAGGGGTGACTCCATATGGGAAAGAAAATTTTTTAATAACTGCAATCTATTAATTAATAGTTGTGAAGTTTTGACCATAAATTAGATCACAGAAAGTTTAGTGCATTTTTGTTATAATGTTGGTGCAGCTAAACATATGGGACCATATCCCACCTCCTCTAGCTTCCCTATTGCCATTAAGTACAAGTCAGACATGACTCTATTTCTCTTTACCTCTTCTGACACCAATTGTTCTTCTCACACCACGTCTCACATCTATGCTGGGTTTCAATCATTCAATGCAACGTCCACATAAAACTCACAGACAATACTCACGATTAAGGAAGTTTATTAGAGGAACTAACAGGTTAGCAAAATCAGAATCATTAAATAGTAAAGATAGTGTGATTGGTTCATAGGAACACCTCTTCTCAGCCAACAACCAACTCTCTCTCTCTCTCACTGGTCCTCAGGCTCCCACCCATGTGGTCACTTGGCCTCTGTCTTGCTAGATCAGAAAGCCCACCTGTCATCTGTGTCACAGTCTCATGGTCTCCACACTGTTTCTTTTACTCTGACTTACAGTCTCCATGCCAAAGTCTCTGGCCTCAGCCACTTCAGACAGAGACCTCAAACTTGCTTTTCTATTGTCCTGGGATTTCTATTGTCCTGGGATTTCTCTCTGCTCCTGCTTCAAAGATGACTCATCCTTATTATAGTCAAGGGGATGGAAAGGAAAACTGACCAATCTTCGCTATTAGTATTATACATGCCCTATTTGAGTGCCCCACCCAATCATTCCACCACTTCTCTGCCAGTTTGCCATGCTCACTTCTGTGTGGCCGTGATGCTGGATGCTATGTCACAGGTACTTCAAAAGCCAAAGTGAACAGGTTTCTGAAGAGCTTTCAGACTAAGAACAGACTACTGTCCATTTCAGAGGAATGAACCACTAAAAACCATATGGATAGCATCAAAACATGGTTAGATACTGAAAATCTAATGAATCGAGTCAGAACTTGGTCAGAGAAAGGTAAGAACCTCACTTACCTTTAAATACGACTTTAAGGCACTTTAAATATCACTGAGCAAGAGCTGCCTTCATGATGCTGTTGCCATTGAGTAAATGCTGATTCACAGTGTCCCACTATGGGCTTCAATTAATAACTGGAACTTGGAATATACAAACTATAAATCTAGGAAAATTGGAAGTCATCACAATGAAATAGAATGAGTAAAGATGAATATTGTAGGCATTAGTGATCTGAAATGGACAGCTGTATTAGCCATTTTGAATCAGAAAATCAAATGGTTTACTGTGCTAGGAACGATAGATTCTAGTGGAATAGTTTCTTATACATCATTAAAAAGGGTATCTTAATATCTATCTTGAAGTGCAATGCTGTCTGTGATCAAATCATACCTAACCAAATACAAGGAAATACCCACCACTTGTCTGTCAGTTTGTCATACAGTGGTGGCTTGTGTGTTGCCGTGATGTTAGAAGCAATATCACTGGTGTTTCAAATACCATCGGTGTCACCTAAGGTAAAGAGATTACAATGGACTTGCCAGACTAAATAACAGACAACCAAGCAGGACTCGACTTCCCATTTCATAGGAAGTAACCTATGAAAACGTTATGCAAAGCGTCAAAGCTTTCAGATACTGGAGGCCTAAAGAATGGAAGCACTACATTGTCTGATAGTGGCAGAAGATGAGCCCCTCATGTCAAAAGGCACTCACAATGTGACGGAGGAAGAGATGCTTTAACAAAGGAGCATCTATTACAGTAACGTGAATGGAGCAAAGCTTGTGGGAACTAGACATACTTTTGGGATCTTCATTTTCAGATGGGGCATATCTCAAGGTGAGAAGAAACAATGCAAAAGTCTGATAATCAAAACTTGGAATGTATACAGTATGAATAGAGGAAAACTGGAAGTCATAAAAATTAAATGGAAAACATAAAGATCATTATCCTAGGAGTTAGTGATATTGGCCATTTTGAATCAGAAATTCATTTGATTTACCATTCCAGGAATGACGCAGTCATGTCCAAAAGGACATTTCAAGATCTATTTTGAAGTATTATGCTATTTATGATAGGATTATAGCTATTGGCCTAAAGAAAATCCAATCAATACAACTCTTATCCAAGTGTATGCACCAAACACAAAGGTAGTGATGAAGAGATTGAAAAGTTCTACCAATGTCTTCAGTATGAAATTGATCATTAGAACACGAATGTTGTAAACAAAGAGGAAGATACAGTAGTTGGAAAATATGGCCTTGGAAATAGGAAAAAAAATGGAGATCACATGATAGAATTGTTCAAGACCAATAACTTCTTCATTGCAGTTTACAGTTTCAGCAACACAAAGGGCAACTATACAAATGGACTTCTCTAAATGGAATACATAGAAATCAAGGTGGGAAGCTCATTGTTAGCAGCTAAAACCAGGTCAAGGGCTGATTATGGAACTGACCCTCAATTGCTCATATGAAAGTTCAGATTGAAGGTAAAGAAAGTTAAATCAAGTCCAGGAGAGCCAATATATGACCTGCACTATATCCAACTTGAATTTCAAGATCACCCCAAGAACAAATGTGCTGCATTGAACACTAATGACAGAAAACCTGATGAGCTATGGGAGTATATCAAGAACAACTTTAAAAGAGAAAGGAAAAGGTCATTATAAAGAGAAGAAAGGCAGAAAAGATCAAAGTGGGTGTCAGCAGAGACTCTGAAACTTGAATGGTAGAATAACTAAGCACGTGGAAGAAAAGAGCTAAACAGAAACTTTCAAAGGTCAACTTGAGAAGACTATGTAAAATATTTTAATGAAGTTTGCGTTGGTCCAAAGAAACATGACCCAAATGATTGTTCAAATTTAGAATGATATAATTGATATCACATGCAGGTAAATTTTTGCTAAAGATCATTCAACAGTTGCAGCAGCAGTGCATTGTTGAGGAGTTACCAGAGGTTCAGACCGGATTCAGAAGAGGACAGGGAACAAGTAGTGATATGGTTGCTGATGTCAGATGGGTTCTCAGCTCAAAGCAGAGAATACTGGAGAGATGTTTACTTGTGTTTCATTGACTATGCAAAGTCATCTGACCGTGCGGATCATAACAAATTTTGAATCGCTTCAAGAATGTGAATTCCACAATAATCCACTGTGCTCATGTAGAACTTGTACATGGATCAAGAGGCAGTTGTGCGAACAGAACAAGGGAATACTGCATGGTTGAAAATCACGAAAGGTTTGTGTCAGGGTCCTATCCTCTCACCGTATATATTCAATCTGTACAATGAAAAATTTATCAGAGAAGTTGGACTTTATGAAGAAAAATGCAGCATCAGGACTGGAGGAAAGCTTATTAATAACATAGTGCTTATGACTCAACCTTTCTTGGTGAAAGTGAGGAAGTTTCAAAGCACTTGCTGAAGAAGATAAGGATTGCAGTCTTCAGTGTGAATTACAGCCCAATATAAAAAAATGTTTAAAAACCAAAATCCTTGTAAATGGACCAAACATGATAAATGGAGAAAAGATTTCAGTTGTAAAAAATTAGATCTTGCTTGAATCCACAACCCTTTCTCATGAAAGCAGCAGTCACGAGATCAAACAATTCATTGCACTGGGTCAATCTACTGCTCAAGATCTCTTCAAAGTGTTGAATAACAAGCGTGTTACTTTGAGAACGATGGTGCATGATTTTCAGTCCCCTCATGGGCATGTAAAAGTTAGATATTTAATAAGGGAGACTGAAGAAGAAAATTATATCAAGAGTAGGCCGAGCTCCAAATGAAACCTTCCTCAAATTGTACCATGATTAAGAAGGTGGTACCCTATCCTATTTTTCCCATAACTACTTGCTGCTTCACAGACAATCCCATTATGAGGTTAACCGCACTTTGTGAAATAATACCATGGGAGAATCCTGGCCCAGCCATGCTGACATAAACCATAACTATCACTATCAAGAAAAAAAAATAACACCCCGATAGTATTCCTGGAAGTCACGCTGACTGTGACTTTGAGGAACTCCATAGGATGGAGCAGAACTGCTCCATGGGGCCCCCTGGGCTATCAGTCTTTATACAAGTAGACACAATCTTATCTTTCTCCCTGGATTAGTTGGTTTGAACCACTTATATTTCAGTTAGCTATCTAAAGAAAAAACCACTTCAACACCAAGTCTTCTTGGATCAAGAAAGTATAATTAATCTTATTTTTTTAAATATATATAGGTATTCATAGTCTTTTTTAATACTAAGCCAAGGCCCAATACTTTATTAAGTGAAATTGAAGAATATTGCCCCAGGGAATGCACAGAGTCCTAGTAGCTGCTCACTCCAGTAACTAAACTGTCTTTGGAAAAGCTCGATTTCAAAGCTCTCTTTAATCCAAGAGCAGTTTAAACCATGCTTAGGTCATGCCTGAAAATGTAAGTGTCATTTTGACTGACAAGACATAAAAGGAGGTTGGCAGTGAATTTTCTTGTATAAACAAACAATTGCATCAGTTGCTAGATTACAATTCTGAATCACTAACAGATCATTAAGAAGTTGAACAGTGAGCAAAAACAGATTTTGTTGCCAAAAATGAACATCATCAATTTATGTATATAGATTGTGGTTGGGTGAAATTTCTTAATATGGCTCTTCTAGCCACGGGTCTATAATTCCTACCAAATAAGTGGTGTGCTTTGCAAATAGGGTGTGTGAAATACTAATAGAGGAGAGAGGTGAGTTTTAGTTTCCACTCCTTGTGTGTAAGCACCATTTCAGGAGCAGGAACACAGAGCATTCCCAGGACCATCAAGGAAGAAGAGGCACAAAGCAGAGCAGGTTTGAGATACTTACCTAAGAGACTGAGGCAAGGCAACTGGGAGACAAAGCAGAGCACCAAGGCTAAGACAGTGAGACAGAGCAGTGGGTGGGCTTCCTAGCCCAGGGAAGCAGAGGCCAAGAGGTTGAGAACCACAGGGGAATCATGGCTGCTGGTTAAAGACAGGTGTTGTGTGGACCAATGTCTATAATCTGAATGTTTTCTTATCCTGGCTGTGGTAGCCTCTTCACTTCCCTAATAAACACCCATAATGTTGAGCATTATCTATGAGTCCTGTGCTGCCATTGGAATGATTATTACAACACAGCAAAACACTGGAGTGTCCGTGGGTGTCAGATCAGAGGATGGAGGCATGACTAACCTCTTCTTTGAGGCCTTTGGCCTTAGGCTAGTGTGAAGATGAATTTTCCTTCTCCTTTGTGTTGCCAAAGGAGGTCAGATGTGGACCTCACACCATTCTCGGTTTGTATGTGATTTGGCTTCCATCACTTCTTGCATCCTTTTGAAAATGGGTTAGACCACAGGAAGCAGGTGGATAGAAAAGCTCCTGGTAAGAAAAGCCAACAAATATTCCCCTCCAGGACAAAGACAAGAAGGAAAACTCTGAAAACATATACACTTCACACTCTTTTGGATCCTCTCCCATCCAGATGAGCTGCTCTTTTCCCCTCAAGGCAGGGAGCTGCTCTGTCAGGTCCAATGTTCAGGAACAGAATGTGACCTGGAGGAGAGGCTGGGAGGGGGTGAACAGTGCTTTGTACCAAGCTGTTTCCTAGATCCTGTGTAGCCTCCCTCGCACACCCCTGCCAGTGAGCCAAAATGGCAGTGGCCCATCGATTCTGGTGCATCAGCCCAGACATGTTCACTACGTGCAACTGGATTTATGAGAAAATCCAAGTGAACTAAAGAAATTCTCAGAAGGTAAAATAAAAGTTATCACTGTTTCCTGTAAAGCCACTGAACATAAAATAGAATTGGAAATCTCCACAAATTGTCTTCTCCAGGAAATCTTGCTTCAACTGAATCAATTACTTTCCTCTCAATATCTATTGCATGCTGAGGACGTAATCTAAGAAGCTGAACTGTATAAGGGTAAGTCAAAAAGTATTGTTATAAAAATCATAGAAATCTTTATTAAACCAAAATACCAAAACGTGAAGCTATGGTTTCTTCCATCTAGGTTTATACACTTGTGGAGGCCTTTCCATCTCTAACCTTCCTCAAATAATTATGAGCTCTTCTATTTATGTGCTATGTCAGGATGCTGATCATGCTATTTTTAAATGTTCTTTGAATTCAAGGAACAAAAAGAAATATGAAGGAGTAAGATCAAGACTTTGGGATTGGGCTAAGTTTCTAATGAGTGTCTAGTAGAACTTTCCACCCTTTAAGAATTGCTCAGGACATTATTGTGCTGGAAGAAGAAATTATTGGCACAATTTCCCTGATCTTTTTCTCATCAGTGCAGTTTTCAAATCTTTAAAGCTTCTTCATAGTAAGCCCTGTTGTCCTCCTATGTCCTTCAAGAAATCCCATCACAATTAACTCTTTGGTATTTCTCCATTTGTTGTAACCTTCTGAACTTACTTAATTTGCTTTGACTTTAACAGTCCAAGTAGATCCCTTGTGTTGATTGAACCTCTTTTGGACAGGCCCCTACTGAGATTAAGGCAAGTGTATTACTGAGAGAACACATTGATTGCAGAGACACGTTTAAGCATGTTGTATTTGGAATAAACCTATTACCACATGAACTTATCCCTAACAACAATTTTTGACTTAGTCTTTGGGTAAAACTAAGAAAGCTTGAAGCACTTACTAATGAAGATAAAGGACTACAGCCTTCTATGAATTGAACCTCAAGATAAATAGAACAAAAATCTTCACAAACTGAACCAATAAGCAATATCATGCCAACCTCAAGAAATTGAAGTTGCCAAAGATTTCATTTTCTTTGGAACAACAATCAAAGCCTCCGGAAGCAACAAGCAGGAACTTAAGGCAGAGGTGCTGTTGCAAAATGCCTCTTCAATATGTTCAATCAACAAAGTTTTCTGCAAGGAAGATTGCTTCTTAGAAGGGCTAATAACAACTCTTCATCTTAAATGCTGTGGATATGTTATCAGGAAAAGCCAATCCTTGGTAAAGTAGAGGGTCAGTGAGGAAGAAGGAGACAGTCCAGGAAAACAATGAACACAGAGGCCACAATAATGGCCAACCAGCAAGGAAGAGTGCGGCAAGACCCGTCAGTGTATTTTCTGTTATAGATATAAAATCACTGAGTCAAAACCACTGCAATGGCAACTAATAGCAACAGTATCTAGAAGAATGCACTGCTATCATAATTGTATTGTGCACATATCATTTTGTTGTTATTTATAAATTTGCGTATATGTGTGTATTTATATACATCTTGATTCCTCAAATTGTAAAAAAAAAAACTTATCTAAGAAACTATTGAGTTTTCTTCTGCATTTCCAGTTCCCAGCATTTGTTGTCATCAAGATCAGTACTTAAGTAAGCATGGGCTTAATCATGAGGTCTTTTCCTACATCCCCACACCAATATGGATGACTACGTTTACTTCAGAAGGAAGCAAGGCCAACATCTTACCCTTACACTACTCTGCCTTGCCCTAAAAAGTGGCCTTTGTTGTTTTGCACAAAATTATAAAAGAATAAAATTTCCCATTAATTTTAATGAGATCTGAAATGCTATAACAGGTTCATAATATCTGGTGTATTCAGGAGGAGGAAAACTTTTAAAATACCTTACAAACTATTGTTGACAATATACCATAGCTGCAAGTCATGGATGAAGAAAGACAGAACACAGTGTAAAATATGAACAAATGTATAAATTATCGATTGTTCATGAGGGTGAGAGGGCTGGGGAGGAAAGGAGGAGAAAAAGAGGAGCTGATACCAAGGGCTCAAGTAGAAAATGTTTCGGAAATGAAGATGGCAACATAAGTATAAATGGGCTTGATGCAATTGATGCATGAATTGTTATAAGAGCTGTAAGAGCCTCAATAAAATATTAAGTTTTTAAAAAGCCATGTCTTCACTGTATTTCTAAAGATATGAGTATATATCTCCAAAATATATAAACTGCATTGGTCTTGCTTTCAGGCTTTGCGTTATGATGTTGTTACCAACAGCATGTTGTCCAAATTCACTTAAAAAGGGTCACAACCACTGAGGCTACCTCACCAGTTAGGGAGTAATCTATTGCTGAGTGTCATAGAAACTGGAGTAGCAAAGGGCTGAGTTATTGGATTTTCTGTTTGGTGACCATTCCATTCATTCAGTTTAAACAGCAGTTGACATTTTTAAATCGATGTGTTAGTCTTACTTCATTCTAGAGCTGGAGGGCAGTCAGCTCACACACATGGACACCTTATAAGACTGAATCCAGAAGGGACATATTAACAATACTTCCCTTTCTTGGATGATTTGATTTCCATGCCAGTTCTGTGATCCGATGTCATGTTGTAACTTGGAATTGTAACCTCCATGTGAACCATCAGGGAATCAAGTATGTTTTACCCTTAAAATATAATTCTGAAAAATTACACTATAGCCTTCAGGGTGAAACTTTTGTTGAAAAACAGATAGGACTAGTCCCCTTAGATTGTTCTGAAGGTCTCCCAGAGTACACAGTCTTAAGCTGAACTGAACCAAGCTCATCCCACTGTGGTTGATTCCAACTCACAGCAGCCCTAAATAGGGTTTCCCAGGCTACCAATCTTTGGGGGCACAAACAATCTCATCTTTCTTCTGTGGAGCAGCTGGTGGGTTTGAACTGTATACCTTACAGTTAGCAGCCCAATGTCTAACCCAAAACACCACCACAGTGCCTACAGTTAAGCATTTAATGTTAGATTGAAGTCCTTATAGAAGATTAAGAAAATCAAGTTAGCAAGATAATATAACAAAAATCAAACTCTCTGCCATTGAGTTTATTACAATTTATAGTGACTATAGGGTTTCCTAAGACTTTTTAATCATTATAGGAATAGAAAGCCTCATCTTACTCCTGCAGAGAAATTGGTAGTTCTGAACTGATGATCTTGCAGTTAACAACTCAACACATAACCCATGAGACTTGTAAGGAATAATTAGGAAAAATTAAGCAGAAATATTGTAATCAGCCTTTTCTGTACAAAGTAGTTTATTTCATTGATTGGCACCCATCTTCTTACCACTAGCAGTCCGCTGCTGTCACAATACAGGCAGGAATCTAGCTGCCTGCACATGCATACGCATAATTGTGGTTTTACTTTTCTGGTAGAAAAAAAGGTCAACTAGCATCCCATTTGAGGAAGTACTATAAAGTTTGATTATCTGAAAGCTTTATTTAGATATTGACAATGAAGATGATGAAAGAGATAGGATCAATGTTTATAGGAGGCAGTGGCTAGTGCAACATTCTCTAGAAATGCTATACTACCAACATTTATTTTTAATTTTAATAAATCATTGTAATGAGGCCTCTTACAGCTCATAACAATCCATGGATCTATTGTGTCAGGCACATTTTTACATATGTTGCCATCATTCTTTTAAAAACATTTCTTTCCATTTGAGCCCTTGGTATCAGTTCCTCAATTTTTTCTTCCATCCCCCAACTTCTCACCCTCATTTCCCCTTGATAAATTAAAAAGTATTATTACTTTCATATCTTACACCATTTGCTGTCTCCCTTCGTCCAGTTTTTTTATGATTCATCAGTGGGTGGTGGGGGTGGGGGTAGCACATCAATCATTGCAATTGGCTCCCCTTTCTCCTAAAACCTTCCCCTACCTTCATGGTATCACGACTCCAATTATTGCTGCTCGGGACGGGTTTTCTGTCCTGGATTCCATGTATCAAAAACAATGATCTATACCAGTGTACTGCTCTGATCTAGCTGGATTTGTAAGGCAGATCTGGGTCATGGTAGTGCGGGTGGGGAGCATCAAAGAGCCAGAGAAATGTTGTATGGCTCGTCGGTGCTGTACTGCACCCTGGCTGGCACTACTGACATTCTTAGCAGAACAGATGACAATGTTGGAATATCACTAAAAATATATAATAACTCCGATCAAAAGGGTATTTGATGCGGAAGCATTTTTTCGCATTTATGGTGTAGTTTAATTATTTGAGTAATTCACAATGGAATAGATTTGCAATCAGCATAAAGGTGATTACTATAAGCTGGAGGTCAGATATACCACTGCCGTTCTCCAACTCCTTCACCATTTCTTTTTTTTCTCTTTTTAAATTTATTTTGAAAATCATTCTATTGTGGGCTCTTACAGCTCTTATAACAATCTATATATCAATGGTATCAACCACATTTGTGCATATTTGGCCTTAATCATTTTCTTTTTTTTTTACATTTTATTAGGGGCTCATACAACTCTTATCACAATCCATACATATACATACATCAATTGTATAAAGCACATCCGTACATTCTTTGCCCTAATCATTTTCAATGCATTTGCTCTCCACTTAAGCCCGTTGCATCGGGTCCTCTTTTTTTTCTCTCTCTTTTTTTCTTTTTATTTTCACCCTCCCTCCCCACTCCCCCCTCCCTTATGAACCCTTGATAATTTATAGATTGTTATTTTGTCATATCTTGCCCTATCCGGAGTCTCCCCTCCCCCCCTTCTCTGCCATCCGTCTCCCAGGGAGGAGGTCACATGTGGATCCTTGCAAAGATGGTTATTCTTAATATTAAGAATAACCATCTTTGCAATATGTAGTTTTATATATGTTAAAAATAAGATATGATTGTGTTAGTTTGGGTAAGCTAAAGAAACAAATTCATAGAGACTCATGCGTATAATAAAGAATTTTATATAAAGGGTAATTGTGCTTTAAAAAGGCATCCCAAACAAGTCCTGTCCAAACCCTTAAGTCCGATATTCACCCATATGTCCTATACCAATCTATAAAATCCTCTTCAGACTCATGAAACACATGCAATGACACCAAATGCAGGCCGATCACTGGCCAGTGGCTAGAAATTTTTATAGATATGGTGATGTTGCAAGTATCTCAGCACCAGGCAGGGGTCTCCACTTGGCTTCACCAGGTCAAGGGTTCTGGCTGTATCAGTATAGATCCCTGTGGCTTCTCCGCAGGGTTGTCTTTCAGGGAGTGAGCCAAGAAAGAGAGAGAGAGAGAGAGAGAGAGAGAGAGAGAGAGAGAGAGAGAGAGAGAGAGAGAGAGAGAGAAGTGTCTTATGACCCAATTAGCAGACTAGACTCCACCCCTTACTCTTAATTCTCTCAAGTCCCAAATTGATACCAGGTTATGTAACTACCACAATGATAAAACACATGTATTTTTTTCTATATCTCTAAATGAATATAGAAAAGCTAATTCAATGACTATAACAAATTCTAGATGACAGAACATCATAACATAATTCAGTTGACAGGAATTCTTTGTTTAGTGCTTGTAGAAGAATTCTCCTGAGAAGCAGAACTAAATAGGCCTCCATGTTTGTACAGAGTATGAGAATTACCTTAAGAAATTGGCACATGTTTTTGTAGGGCCTCAAACTCTACTGACTGCCATCAAGTCAAGTCCATCCCATAGCAACCCTATAAGATAGGGAAGACCTGCTCTGGGGGTTTCCTCAGGGACAAATCTCTATGGAGCTCAAGTCTTATCTTCCTTCCTAGGAGAAATTAGTGACTTCTAACTGCTGATCTTCTGGTTAACAACCCCATTCATAACCCACGACACAAAATCACAATCATCCTAGTCAGCCAAAGCAAAATCTATGAGCACGTTGACCAAGAATGGTCAGGACTTGGTCAAAAAAAGTGCCAGTTTTCTACTTGTAATTCCACAGCAACCAGCGAAATACTATCAGCACCCTACAAACTAAGCATATAAGATGCCACTTCTAATTAACCTGAAATTTCCCCATGTTAGCAACCACCAATATGAACCACCGATACATGCAGCCCTCCTTTTTTCACTGTAAAACTGTTCCACTTACTTCTTTGTGGGTCTGTCAGAGACAAAATATGGAGGCAGACTTACTAAATTGGGCTCTGAAGGAGCCCTGGTGGTGTTGAGAGTTAGGGACTGGGCTGACCACCATGAAGTGGGTGATTCACATCTACTGGACAGTCTGAGGGAGAAAGGCCAGTCTACCCATAGGGATTTACAATCTCAGAAATCCTGCAGAGGGCCAATCTGAGACAGAATCGAGTTAATGGCAGTGAGTCTGGTTCTTGTGGTTGTTGTTGTACTCGTTTGGGTGATGGTCTTCATTTATTCTATAGTTTCCCTAAAGATTCTAGCAAGACAGAGCAGACACTGCCCATCACCACACACCCCACTGTTTGACCAGGTCGATTACAAATGAATCTCCTTTGTTGCTCAGAGCTTGTGAAGTACATGCTGACATAAGAGTCGGCACCAAGTCTGAAGTTCAGTCCTTTTTATGCTAAGAGTTGCTCAGTTACTTATGCTCCTCAATTTGGTACCTGAGTATTGTCATTGGTCCCCCAATTTGGTACCTGAGTCTTGTCATTGGTTCCCATTTGTTTGACATCTTGGTAGCAACAAGCCATTCTTCCCTCACTTTTGCTCTCTTTGTGCTTCCACTTTGCATTGTCCTACCCTGATGTATTATTTGTCATAAAAACGTCACAAGCTCCATAATTCTGTTGCTTGGGCAAATCTCACAGACCAGTGAATATGTTCTTCTTCTGAGTCCAGTATTCATTCATAGTGGGGACATTGTAGACAGACTATGATGTATATCATCTATAAACTGATTAAGGTTATGGGTTTTTTTTCTTCATTTCTGTCCTGAAGAGGTTGGTTTGATACAAATAGAGTTAGAGTTGGGTTAGTTGTTTGATGGTTGTTTGTTTGTATGCTTGTTTTGTGTCTGGTTTTCTGCCTGCCAGACACATGGAATGTCTGTGTGCATTTTGAAGTGGTTAATTATTCAGGTTTTGATCCCAGATTTGAAGTACACAAAGCGTCACTTTTGGCCACCTGGTCACCAGCTGTCAAGATATCATCTAAATCTAAGTCCTCTTCCTCCCCAGAAAAAGCTCCTGCTTCTTGTAGCTTCTCTCAGCACAATCCAGTCCCTGTATCCTCTTCTCTAGTGAGCATAACTACAGCAAGAAAGAGCTGGGCAGCCAATGCCACGCTACAGAATATTTGATTTAGCACAATTGTTCATTTGAGAGGTATGTTAGAAATGAAATAGGATAAGATATCTCAAATCCAACATTCAGAGGTCTCCAAATGATACCAAGACTCAAAAATGTTTCACTAAAAGGTTCTTTAAACAAAGCTAATAAGCAAGTTAGAAAAGCTAAACAAATTAGACTCATTTTCCTATTTCATTCTCCCTCCTTGACCTCCAGTTGTTTCCCTATAACCAGCTCTCCCTCTTCCCTTTATTGTTCTAATTTCTCTCCTGTGCCCTTTTATCAACTCTTCCCTCCTCCTATCCTTATCCAGATGTTCCAATCCCTCATACCGCCCAATTCTCCAAGGTCTCTAATTTTCACTCTCCTCTAAGCATTCATGAGCCAACAATTCAGGACTTAAGTGGAATTAAGAGATATAATTTAGGATTTCCTTTAATCCAAGTGCACTTGGGTGAACTCAAACCTCCAAACATTTGGTAACCAGCCAAATGTGTTAACTACACCACCCAGAGACTCATCCAAATGAATAAAAACTCATGGCTGTTGAATTGATTCTGACTAATAATGAGCTGTGAATCCATTGGCAGATTCAAATGGCTAACCTTTCATTCAGGGGCTCAATGAGCAAACCACTGCACATCCAGGGCTTACTATCCCTGTATTTTCAATGGGAGAATGATATTTCCACAATGTCCATGTATATCTTAACAGTGAAATGTTATTAATTGGTGAAAATAATGAACCGGATTTTGTGTGCACAGATATGTAAACCTCCTTAAAATATATTATTATAACCAAAGGAAAGTTGTTATAATAAATGTTTTAAATATAAAGAATTTTTAAAACCCTCCTTTAAAAGAAAACCCTGAATATTTAACTCAAATTCTTATAGTCCATTTGTCAATGAGTTTACGTCACAGTACTAAGGTGATTGCTTTGGCTTAACATGAGTTATAACATGAGTATTTTTCACGCTGTTATTAAATCTTCATAAGCATCAGTATAATTAATATTACATCAGAAGCATGGGGTTTTCCCCCATTTTAATGAATAAATTTTTCTATAAATGATGATACAATGAAAATGTTTGTGATTAGAGCATGTATACAACTACCCTACCCTCACTCCTAATTATAAGAAGATTCACAGAGTAGATTAAATGCGTGGAATATATTTAAACCTCATGATATATGTTATAAAAAAAACCTTACAAACTGCCAATAAGTTATCTTTCAAACATCTTTTCATCCAAATGCTTTTTATCCCTGCATCCTCACTGACATGCATTCTCATCTTTTGCTTAATTGGTTCTGATATCAGAAGTCAAATAAAGAGATGCCTCTTTATTTTATTTGAATTTTATTGGTTACTAGTTGTGTTACTAAATCTGTTGGTTAATTTATTTACTTTTCTGTGATGTATTTCTTCATCTCATGAAACCATCTTAAGGGTTTGCATAAGTCCTTTACATATTAAAGATTTAGACTTTTTAAAAGCAAGTTTTAGAACACATGCATTATAAAGCTCTTCTGATGTCTACAAAAGACGACACGCACACACTCTTTGGTAGTCGCCGTTAATGTAGATGAGCCACCCGAGACTTGGTGAGATGGGCCTCTTTCACTTTTTACTTCGCTGTGCGTCATGACTTCTCTATTCAATTCTGAGTCATATTTTAGTGATTCATTGGTAATGTTCTTAGATGGGGGAGTTCTCCTTTAAGCTTTATTATATTACTGAAAATCTCCCTTGATTCCTGGAAAGTTTTATTTAGAATTATAAATATTTCCAAACATACGTCTTTACAAATAGTTATTAAGCAAAGGTGGCGTACCATTTAAAAGGTTGCTGAGTTCTAACCTGTTTGAGCATTAAATGGGGTGGGGTGGGGGATCTGTGCTTTGTTGGAAAACTACTGATTGTTTAGAGCAGGCACTTTTATTTGGACACTATGGAGGCTCGTCACCTTTCATAGTCATTGACCTGTTTTTATAACACTACTAATGGTAAATAACTAGCAAAACTCAACCAAAAAAAATATATAATGCCCTTCTATCAAGCTGATTCTGAGACTGTATCTCTTTACAGGAGGACAAAGCCTCATTTTCTACTGCAGAGTAGCTGGTGTTTTCAAAGTGCCGACCTTATAGTTATCTGCCCAACTCATAATCCATTATGCCAACAGTGCGCCTTAAAGAAGGTGTTTCAGAAAAAGAAAAAAATGTTCTGTTAAATTTTTTGTTTGAGAGCTTTACTTTCTGTTTGAGGGCACCAGTAGAGTGAGCAAAGAATACAGAGGCATTTCAAAATTCACCATCATAATGTTGGTGCTTTTTATCAAAGCTAAATACTATTGTTTACAATGTAAACTTTCCAGAACAGATCACAAATATGTCAAAGCTGATGGAAAATATTCTTTGAAGCTGGTAAGATGGTGGATGTAAGAAGAAGTAACACTTTGGTTGCCTCTTTAGAAATTGTTTGCTCGAGTGAAACCTTCTTGATTGTCTAGATTCCAGAACATGTAGGTAGTCAACAGTTTGTGGTTTTCCTTCGAGACGTTGTAACTGTACCCCTATTGTGAAAGGGTATTTCTTTTTTTTTCCAAATCAAATATGTCAATTTATATTTTTAATCGTTTTATTAGGGACTCATACAACTCTTATCACAATCCATACATACATCAATTGTGTAAAGCACATTTGTACAATCATTGCCCTCATCATTCTCAAAACATTTGTTCTCCACTTAAGCCCCTGGCATCAGCTTCTCATCTTTCCCCTCCCTCCCTACTCCCCTCTCCCTAATGAACCCTTGATAATTCACCAACTTTTCTGTTGTCTTTCCCCCAGGGAGGAGGTCACATATAGATCCTTGAAATCAGTTTCCCCTTTCCAACCCACCCTCATGCCCTCCAGTATCGCCACTCACACCACTGGTGCTGAAGGGATGCTCCACCCTGGATTAGCTGTGTTTCTGGTTCCTATCTGTACCAGTGTACATCCTCTGGACTAGCCAGACTTGCAAGGTATAATTGGGATCATGATGGTGGGGGGAGCATATAGGAACTAGAGGAAAGTTGCAGTTTTCATCATTGCTACATCGCACGCTGACTGGCTTGGCTCCTCCCCGAGACATAAGGGGATGTCCAGTGGCCTACAAATGGGCTTTGGGTCTCCACTCCACACTGCCCCCACCTCATTCACTATGGCAAGATTTTTTTTGTTCTGATGATGCCTGATACCTGATCCCTTCAACACCTCGTGATCGCACAGGCTGGTGTGCTTCGTCCATGTGGGCTTTGTTGCTTCTGAGCTATATGGCCACTTGTTTCCCTTTAAGCCTTTAAGAATGCAGACGCTATATCTTTTGATAGCCGGGCGCCATCAGCTTTCTTCACCATATTTGCTTATGCACCTATTTCTCTTCATTGATCGTATCAGGGAAGTGAGCACACAACGATATGATTTTTTGTTCTGAGCTAGATGGCCGCTTGTTTACCTTCAGTCCTTTAAGACTCCAGATGCTATATCTTTTGATAGCCAGGCAACATCCGCTTTCTTCACCACATTTGCTTATGCACCCATTTGTCTTCAGTAATCATATCACGGATGTGAGTACGCAATTATATGATTTTTCTTTCTTTGCTGCCTGATAACTGATCCCTTCGGCACCTTGTGATCACACAGGCTGGTGTGCCTCTTCCATGTGGGCTTTGTTGCTTATGAGCCAGATGGCCGCTTGTTTACCTTCAAGCCTTTAAGACCCTAGACATTGTATCTTTTGATAGCCGGACTGCATCAGCTTTCTTCACCGCATTTGCTTATTCACCCGCTTTGTCTTCAGTGGTTGTGTTGGGAAGGTGAGCATCATAGAATGCCAATTTAATAGAAGAAAGTATTATTACATTGAGGGAGTACTTGAGTGGAGGCCCAATGTCCTGCTACCTTAATACCAAACCTATAAATATAGGCACATAGATCTATTTCCCTATTCTCCTATATAAATATATTTGCATATGTACATGTCTTTATCTAGACGTCTATAAATGCCTTTGCCTCCCAGCTCTTTCCTCTATTTCCCTTGACTTTCCTCCTTTCCCACTATCATGCTCAGTCCCCACCCGAGTTTCATCAATTCCTCTTAGTTATCTTACCCTTGATCATGTCCTACCAGGCATTCCACACCCTCCTTACCACCTATTTGCATCACTTGTTGTTCCCTTATGCCTGGGTTTGTTAACACCACTACCTTTCCCCCTACCTCCCCCTCTCCCATGTCCCCCCAGAATTGTCAGTCCCGTTGTTTTCTCCTCCAGATAGTTCATCCAGCCTATCTTATTTAGACAGACCTGTGGAAATAATAACATGCACAAAAACCAGACAGAGCAAAACCAAGCAACAATATACAACAAAACAACAACAACAAACCAATGACCAAAACAAAACAAAACAAAGCACAACAAGAAAGAAAAGCTTGTAGCAGGTTCGATGATTGTTTGTTGGCCTTTAGGAGTATTTTCCAGTCCAATCTGTTGGGGCACCACGTCCTGGCCCCAAAGTTCACCTTCAGAATTCACTGTGAACCTTGCCACTCCATTCCATTGCTGTTCCGCTGCACTCCCCCAGTGCTTTGCCTCGGTGTGGTGGGATCAGGTCAGGTGCAATTCACACACTGTGTCTCCGGTGCTGTCCTCTTTAGTGCCATTGGTCACTGAGAGGCATCATGTCTCATAGTGGGGCCAGCCATGTTGTTCTCTCTGTGGACTGGCTGCTCTAATCAGGAACATCATCCCCACGGCCTGGTGGGCCAGGCTGTGCTCCACTCTCTCCTCTTCCCCTTTCATCTGCTCCCATGTTCTCTGATCAGATATCCCCCTCTCCCGGAGCTGGAGATTCAATGCTATCCTTTGAAATAAATTCTTCGGGTGGGGAGGGGCAGGTTTCCATTTAGTTGGGATTGGAACCGCCCCCCCAGACTTCTCCACTGGTTTCCTACTCCATGCCGGCATGTTGCATTCACATCTTGGAGCACTGGGTTGAAGTCTGGTCCCTCTTTCCCTGTGGACATATAAACAGTGCCCTCCCCTTCTGAAAGGAGTATTTATTGTAATCATTTTCATCAATACATTTGTGTATCAACCCTCTATCTTGGAGTGTATTCCTTCAACATCTTGAGTTGATTGTTAGTTATTTATGGCTTCTAGCTAGGCTCCTCCCAGCAAGGTCAGTAATTCAAAACTACTAAGGGATCTGGTTTTCCTAAATGGTAAACACAACTGAACTAGAAAGTCTCATCTTTCTCCCAGGAATGGCTGTTGGTTTCAAACTCCTAACCTTGATTTAGTAGCTCAATTCCTAACCCACTACACCACCAGATGTGTGTGTATGGGTATAAAATAATCTTTCATGAGTTGAATTGTTTCCCAATATGGTATGTTACAGTCCTAACACCCTATGTGTGAATGCGATCTTACTTGGGAATAAGACTTTTGTATATGTAATTAGTACAATACCAGACTAAACCTAATTTAACATGGCCATAGTTGTGTTAGACAGGGTTCTCTAGAGAGGCAATACCAGACTACTAGTAATTATATATATATATTTATAAAGATAGATAGACAACACAAGAAATGAACTGTTAAATTATATGCAGATAGATATATAACACGAAAAATGAAGAGTTAAATTATAAAGCAGTACAAGTGGCTCAGTGCAATTCACTCCCGTGAGAGAGTTGTGAGACATTGGCAGGTCTTTAGGTCTTGAGGGCCACCAGTTCATCCTCTGTAGAGAGAGCTAGGCTGTCCCAGCACAGGCAGCAAACAGCAAGGTAGGTCGCCAACTGTCAGCCAGGTCACCAACCATCGGTTCTCAGCTCCAGAGATGTACATTCCAATCGTGTGGGCTTAAAGGGACTTCAACTTACAGTGACACAGTCCACCGGCTAGGCGTCCCAGACATAGTGTAGCCAGTAAACTGAGGCACAGAACAAGCAAAACAGCCGCACACTGGTCCAATGATCAAAGAGCAAGAGATAAGAAAGACAAGGCTCACCAAGCCATTTATCTCTCTACTCTTCAATTAATCCCACTTGTGTTTATCAGCCAGGCTGGCACAATAAACTAACTATCTCAGTAGTCTTAGAAGAAGAAGAGAGAGGCAAGTTATGCAAAGGGGGAATTTTTATGTGAAGACAAGGGCAACAAACCAAAGAACACCTAGGGCCACAAACAGTTGGGGGGAAGCCTTCAGAAAGAGCATGGCACACTGACACTTCGACTTTGAATAATTTTTATTTTAGGCTACCAGTTTGTACTACTTGATAATGGCAACCTTATCAAATGAAGTCATTGTCCTTTCTAATTTTTACACCCTAGAATGTATGTCTTTTAGCAGAATCATTAACATATCTATCCTTACATAATTCTAGGAGTCCCAGACACAAATTGGGAAGTGATTTTTACCTATATTCTATGTATCTCCTGAGAAATCATATTGTCAGGCATTTTATTATTTAAACAGATTTCTAAACATATGAACAAAATAATGGGATCTGTGACTTTTCCCTCAAAATATTTCCAAGACCAAATCAGACCCTCTGAGCATTTATTTTAAATAATCTTCAAATGCCACAAAATATTTCAGTCCCCACCTATAAGTCTCAATTGGTTTATCAGAGGGCATTAAGTGCAGAACTCAAAGAAAACCCTTGGAGTAGAATATGTAAAATAAATCCTTTCAGGTGCCTCATGCTTCCAGACCCAAGTAAACATGACTATGTTTTAACTTATTGGAAAACCACTGAAGTCTGACTAATATATTTTTCAATTTTGGTGTGCTGCCACTTACTACCCATGTGATCTCAGGTGTATTATTTAATAGTTCTAACTTTCATTGTCTGTATTTGCAAAATGAGAATCTTTGTAGGGTTTTAATATTAAAATGTAGAAACAGAACTTATAAAATATTGTAGCCCTTGTAGGACCTTCTTTTCCATACGTTACAATCAATAGCTCCCGAACACTTATTCTGGACTCCAAAACTGGAATCAATTATCCCTGACCCATAAACTGCATTATTAATTTGCTTGCACTTATTGACTCAACCACTTATTATCATACTTGCTATATTGATTTTTCCCCTGTAAGGGAGAACTTCATATTCATATGACTCATTTCACAATAATATGTAACTAATATTTGTTGCTAATGTGTCACAAAATCTGAGTACTCAGCTGCCAGCCAAGAGGTAAAGTGTGTGAACCCAACAACCACGCAGTGGTTGAAAGAAAACCCTCATGTTATGATCCCATAAAGAACTGGTACCAAGGGTTCAAATAGAAAGCAAATGTCTAGAAAATGATGACAACACATGAACAAATATGCTTGATACAATTGATGTATGGGTTGTTTTAAGAGCTGTAGAGGCCCCAATAAAATAATCTTTCAATTTAAAAAAATGTTTTTAAAGATTACAGCCTAGGAAACCCTATGGGGTACTTGCACTCCATCAGATTGGGCACTTGTACTTGTGCATCTGAAGTGATTCCATGGCACATAACATTCACTGAGCAGGTGCTGAAAGCTAGCCTCTGAGTGCCTTGCTGGCATTAGGTCACTGAAGTGTCACACCAATCCTATCAGGTCAGTAATATTATTATCCTCATAATTGCTTTCATCTTGCAGATGGAACGGCCAAAACTAAATAAGATTTAATAATTTCCCCTCAGTCAGGAACTTTTAGAGTTAGTGGACATCAAGTCGATTGTGCCTCATGGCAGGCAAACCCAAGAGTTACAGAGTAGAACTACTGCATTAGGTCTTCTTGGCTGTAGTCTTTAAGGAAGTAGTCTGACAGGCTTTTCTTCACCACTGGTACTGGGTGGGCAAAAACTGCCAACTTTCAGGCAAGCACAAACGTTTATGGCATCCAAGGGCCTTAAGGTCAATACCTACTGAGAGCTTAAGCTGGAATTCAAATCCAAGTTCTTTGACTCCACAGATCCTGCTGTGAGCTACTCTTATACCAGGACTGATGTTGCCAATGTAAGAGACAGACCCTCAAAATGGGTTGTGCTAAATTAGTTTATTGTTCTTTTTATAAGTCTTAAACAGATATGATAGATTAATAAATATGTTAGATTCGTTGGTTGAATATTTGTAATGGCACAGAAAGTATAATGTGAAGTTACTGTTAGAAAATTCAAGGGCTCTCATCAATAGCCAGATGATGAAGTTAACTTACTGTATGTCGCTATAAAGTCAACTTACTACATGGAGGAACCCTTCTTTCCTGCTGTCATAAATAACTCACCCCTCCTCTCCACCTGCTCCCAATTATGGTCATAAATGGGTGTTTCCAGTTCCATTCCTTAAGAACGTATTGTTATCCCCATTAAGTGACATCTCCATTCATCTATTCATGAATGCCAGTGAATTTGGGTTTGTTTAATCGAAAAAAACAATGTACTTGATTTTACAGAACACCACCACCTTTTTACAGATTATATTTCAGAATTCCAAATTGCAAATAACTTAGCCCAAATAGGTAACTAAATGGTCCAAACTCTGTTGATCATTGCACACACCCCAGAAGTGATCTATCTGCTTGTGGTGGTTGGGCATAGCCTACTTTGGTGTTCCTTTCAGGATATATGCAGGGAGAATTTCTGAGGGAGGACAAGAAACCTCCATGATGTTGCAAGTCAACTTCCAGGCCAGCCCCCGCTGCAGCTGGCAGAAAGGTAGGAACTCTTAATTGCACGAGAGTTCGCTTTCCCTCCCCATGGACATCGGGGACTTATATGTACTTATCAGCAACTTGAAGTACACAGATTTTATAATATAACTTTGGAGATTTTTAAAAAGTGGATCCATGAGTAATATAGTAAGTAAAAATTCTTACATCGTAAACAAGAGGGTATCCACTTTAATGAAGCTATATGTGTGGAATGTGAATGAACTGTAGACAGAAAACTAATTTTGAATACCATAAGAACCTATCAAGCTTCTTACTCACCCACTGCTTCACCCTGTGAGAAACTGCCACTTACATCACAGCCCCCGACCAAGAAGCTAAGGGATCCCTTAAAGGTAGACAGCCTCGATCTGTAGTACATTTGCAGTAGCCCAAGACAGCTGATAGAAAGCTCAAAGCTTGTACCCACCTCGTAAGTGATTGAGGGCAAGCAGAAGCACTGGTCAGTGATTGTGATATTAACTTTGTTGACAGGGATTTTTTTTCTTTGAGGAAAATTACAAAGAGAAACTCAATCCATTGTGAAAACATGCAAAACAAACATGCACACTGAATGGGCAGCAGAGATGCCAGGAAGCAATGGAAATGTCGAGTGAGAATAATCAGAAAAACAAATGTTCAAAAGGGTAAAAAAAACACAGACTCAAAGTATTATCAATGTATGATATTTTTCTCTTTATCGTACATATTTTATTAGAAATTTCTAAAACTTTAATTAAGATTTTTACAAAGAACGTCCACCTACCACTCATCTAAATTGGCCAATGGTAAGAATTCTGCCACACTTGAAAGTAAGTTGTATATGATGTGATACCCATCTCTAAATATGTCAACAAGTATTGCTTATAGATGACATTCTTCCACATATCACAATGCTATTAAGAAAGCAAACAGTAATATACATATATACATACAGTATCTAGTACACATATATTAATATATATATACATACCTAATTTTAACTTTTTAAAATGCAGTTTATAAGATTCACACATTGAATATATCTAATAAAGCTCTTGAATCTAATTTTTAAGAATAGTCTCCCAAAGACTCTTTGCCAGTAATCTTGTAAAATGAGCCACAATCCTTATTTGCCTTTTTGCTTTCTTTTGCAGCCACTTGCCTTGTTTCTGTATTTGTTATAAACAAGGAGTTAAGGGAGAAAGCTTTATTAAGAGCAAGCAAACATGTCTTGAAAAGCATTTTATAGATAGTTCTGTGTACCTCATATTAAATCATTTCAGGAGACACTTCATGTCAGGTTTTGCCACTGTTAATGGCAATGAGTGCTATCACTTGATGAAATAGCAATTTTTATATTTGTCTACCATTGAACAGGCAAATACTCTACTTTGAAATTCTAAGGTGATATTTTAATGCTGTATGAATATCCTGTTCTTCGCGAACATTTTTCCCAGTCGCTTAATAATTTATTAATGATACTCACACAATCAATTATGAATTGATAGCTCATTTCTCATTTACTGACTAGCATTTTCTTTGATTAAAAGATGGATTCCTCTTTCCCACTCACTCTTTCTTATTTTAACTATGTCCCACATATTTTTAAAAACTCATTGTGTTACAATAAATTACTGTCCATATTTATATCGTGCATAATTTCCTCTAAATTGGCCAATGAAACCCTTTCAAGATAGCTGTCTTTAACATGACCTGGTAGTCTTTCAGCTTTTTCTTGCTTTCTGCCAGAAGATGAGCCAGACCCACCTTGCACTTTCTTTACCTCAAAAGCCAAAGCATTCATTTCTCCAAGATTATTTTCTGTTGAAATTCAATTAGATTATTAATTATGTTTAAATTCTTTTACTAACTAGCCATAAACAAAAATTGCAATAATTATTACATTTGTCCATATGATTTGAAAGAATCCCTGCAAGAGAGGTGACTAATATTTAATTCACTTTGTAAATAGGAACACTAAAACTTAATGGAATTAAAGAATATGCTTAAAGTCACAGAAATCTGACAAAAAGTCAATCCAATGTTATCAATGATGACTTGTCCTGATATTACCCAGTTATGTACCAAGAAGAACCAACCATTAGGGTTGACTTGGTCTGAAAAGCCTAGCTATGTGAGCATTTTAATTGCAGTAATTAAGTAGAAGAGATATCAAATAATCAGATAATTTTTAATATTAGAATTCTAAATCCTATAACAAATCATTCACTTTGAAAGCTAAAAGCTTAGCAACAGAAAAAAATGCACTGTCATCGAGTAAATTCTAACTCCCAGAAACCCTGTCGAACAGAAGAGGACTGGTCCTTTGAGTTTCTGAGACTATATATCTTCACAGGAGCAGACGGCCTCACTTTCTCTCTGGAAATGCCTGGTGGTTTCTAAGTTCTGACCTTGTGGTTACCAGCCCAACGTAACCAGCTACGCCACAGAGCCCAGCATTTTATCCTTTGATAGCACAGGGTCTTATTTTTAAAGATAGACTACTTCATAAACACAAAATAAGTTCCTTTCACAAGGATATCTAACCAGCATTAACTTGCTTCGGAGCAAATATACTCATAAGAAGTGTTTCACATCTCATCTGAGTTAAATAATTGGTACTTCTGATCATAACTAAATACCAGAGCTCACAAGTTATAGTATAAATTACTCTGCATAATTTTCTAAAAGTGTTTCAATAAACATTATCAATGGCTCCATTATCTTGATCAGGCTATTATTTCTGAAGCATGAAAAACCACCTAATGCATATGCATATAATTGGAATTATTGACTTAATCCACCAAAGCCTGACCCTTTTTGAAAAGCATGACCACAACAACCACCACTGTTGAGGTTCTGGAATCAAGACCAGCATGAACATCCCGCAAATGCAGACACCAAACCATGCCGCAGCACACATGACGTTACTTTTGATTGTCTCATTATACATCTGTCGTCTGCATCTTTTATTCTTTAACCCAACAAGAAAGGGTTTTTAAAAGTGTATGGAAACCATAATATGAAAAAGTTACCGCTTGGATCTGAACAATTTTTGCATGAACATAACTTCTACCAATTTGCTTGAACATGATCTAGTTTATGGCAGAAAGAAGGATAAGATGTCAGTTTGAAAAGAACATGAATTTTACTAAAATTGATGGAGGAGGAAACACCACACCGATGGTGAAGCTTGGGTGGAAGGATGGTGAAATAAACCAAGGATGCGTCGTGAAATGTTTATGGGGACAATGGTCCAAATAAATCAGCAGTTTACAAATGGATAGCTCACATTTAAAAGATATGAAACATTGACAATGAAGCCCTGAGTGGAAGATTATCTACATCTATTTGTGAGGAAGCAATGTTACTCATGCCCTAACTGAAGCAAACCAATGATTAAGTGAAAAACCCATAGTCAATTTCACAGACATTTCAATTGATTGAGCTTAAACAATTTTGACCCAAAAATTCAACATAAGAAAACTTTCTTCTTGATGGACAAAAACTGTGGTGCCCAGATTGGCTACAGACAAGAACAGAAGTTTACATGGAAAAATTAAACAAGCAAAGAGTTTTGCTTTTGACTGACCTAAAACAGCAACAGTGTTTTGAATGTTCAAGGCAGTTTACTTGTTGACTTTCTGGAGGATCTAAGAACAATCACATCTGCTTATTATGACATTGATTCAAGAAAGTTAACCAAACCTTTAGCAGAAAAATGTCCAGTAAAGCTCCACCAGAGAATCTTTCTCCATCAGGATAATGCTCCTGCTCATTCTAATCATTAAACAAGGCAATTTTGTGAGAGTTCTTATGGGAAATTACTAGGCGTCCACTTTACAGTCTTGGTTTGGCTCCTTCTGACTTCTTTTTGTTTCATAACCTTAAAGCAAGGAACCAATAGAGGGGTCTGCAGGGGCAGCCCCAATCCCAACAAGGTGGACACACCACCCCCACTCCACAGAAGAATTCTCTTCAGGGGACAGCACTGAAGCTACATCTCAGGGAGAAGGGGACATCTGATCAGAGCACACAGGTGCAAACGAAGAGGGGAGAGCGAGTGGAGCACATCCTGTCCCACAAAGCCCACCAGAGCAGCCAAGGCAGAGAGGACCTTAGGGCAGGCCCCACCATGAGACACAATGTCCCTCACTGACCCATAGTGCTATGAGGGACAACACTGGATGCACAGTGCAGGAAATGTGCCCAATCTGACCCCACCACACTAGGCCAAATGCTAAAGGCGTGCACCAGAGCAGCAAGAGTAGCAAAGCAATGAAGTCGCCAGGGAATGCCAAAAATAGACTTTGGAGTAAGGGTGTGTCACCCCATCAGACGGACTGGAAAACACTCCTAAAGGTCAATAAACAGACCTGGAACTATCTATAGGTTTTTCTCCTTTTTTGTCATTGGGTTTTGCTGTTGTTGTTTGGGTTTTTAGTTTTCTTTTATTGTTTGGTTTTGTTCTCACTTGTTTTTTGTGTTTATTATTTTCTCTGCATGTCTGTCTAGATAAGATAGGTGGGATAAAAATCCAGAGGAGAAAACAATGGGACCGATGGTTCTGAGGGGACACACGAGAGGGGCACAGTGAAAAGGAAGTGGGTGTTAAACCCAGGGACAAGGGAACAATAAGTGATCTAAAATTGATGGTAAGGATGGTGTAGGATGTCTGGTAGGCTTGATAAGGGCAATGTAACCGAGAGGAATTACTGAAACCCAAATGAAGGCAGAACATTAGAGTGGGAAAAAGTAAAGGAAATAACTAGGAGGACAGTGGCCATTTATAGAGGTCTAAATTCAGGCATGTGCATATGTAAATATATTTTTATATAACGATAGGGAAATAGATCTATGTACATATATTTTATTTGTTAAGTCTTAAGACAGTAGATGGGCATTTGGCCTAGACTCAAGTACTCCCCCAACTCAAGAACATTTTGTTCTAATAACCTGGCATTCCATGATGCTCACCTTTCCAACATGATTGTTGAAGACAAAATAGGTGCATAAGCAAATGTGTTGAAGAAAGCTGATGGTGCCCTGCTGTCAAAAGGTAGAGCATCTGGAGTCTTAAAGGCTTGAAGATAAGCAAGCAGCCATCTAGCTGAGAAGCAACAAAGCCCACACGGAAGAAGCACACCAGCCGATGTGATCATGAGGTGTCAATAGGATCAGGTATCAGACATCAAAGACCCAGAACAAAAAATCATTATCAATGTGAATAAGTGGGAGTGTGGAGTGGAGACCCAAAGCGCACTTACAGAAGGGTCACAAGGAAGAAATAAGGCAGTCAGCGTGCAGTATAGCACTGATGAAACATATAACTTTCCTCTAGTGTTTTAATGCTTCCTCCCCATTCCCCACTATCATGACCCCTTACAAATCCGCCTAAACCAGAGCATGTACATGGATACAAAAAATAGCTGGAAACATGGGGAATCCCAAACAGATAAACTCTTCAGGACCAATAATGAGAGTAGCAATACCAGGAGGGGAAGGAGAAGGTGGGAGGAGAAAGGGGAAACAGATCATGATATATAACCCTCTCCCAGGGAGACTGACAACAGAAAAGTGGGTGAAGGGAGACATCGGTCAGTGTAAGACATGAAAAAAAAATTATAAATTATAAAGGATTTTGGAGGGAGGAAGGTTGGGGGAGGGATGGGAAAAAATGAGGAGCTGATGCTAAGGACTCAAATAGAAAGAACATGTTTTGAAAATGATGGCAACAAGTGTGCAAATGTGCTTGACAAAATGGATGTATGAATGGATTGTAATAAGAGCTGTATGAGCCCCCAATAAAATAATTTTTAAATAATAATAATAATTTAAGGGACCCATTTTTCTAGTTAATAAGATTTTTTAAAGATTGAATTGACAGGATTAAATTATTGTTATTGTGCCATCAGCTCCTTAGAGATTAACTAAATGTCTAACAATATCTCTGAGAAAAGTATTACACCTTAATGGACCTTATGCTAAGGAATAAAGTTCATAGTTTTTAATTTTTAATTCCATTTAATCTTTTAATTCCATTTCTATGATATTCTTGATGTGCCCTCACATAAGTTCCTAGCACATAGCTGATGATTGAAGAATATTTATTACATGGTTTTAAATACTGATAAGTGTAAATGTAACATTCTTATTATATTAATTTAAATATGACCTTATATGGAAATAAGGTAACTAATTTTTTGCCAAGGCACTGTAAAAGGTAAAACACAAGTAAAAATCAACAGTAACTTTAAAAACCTTATAATCTAAGAGGGGGTTTCAATCAAAGTAGAGGAGTATTGCAATTGGAGTCACCAAGAAAGTTTCTTTGGGGAAAATGACATTGATCTGGGTTTAATGAAAGATGTATATTACATTTGCAAAGACACGGATTTCAAAACAGAGGCAGAGAAATTTGAAAGTAAATGGCAACTTTATATATAGAATAAAAATGGGGGATCCAAAAAGTTTGCAGGACACTTACTCAACATTTTGCTTGAAAACTTAGCCAGAACTATCAGAAAATAAAAAGAAATCAAAGAAATCCAAATAGACAGAAAAAGAAAAATGAAATTGTCACTGTTTGCTGATGATACAATTTTATACACAGAAAAACTCAGAGTCCACAAAAAGATTATTGGAAACAATTGAAAGATCTGGCAATATGTTAGAATACAAGATTAATGATCAGAAATTCATCAGATTCCTGCATATTAATGAAGAGAGCTCTGAAGAAGACATCAAGAAAACAATACTATTTATAATAACCACACAGAAAAAAACAAAATACTTAGGAACAAACCTAATCAGAAAAGCAAAATATCTGGACAAAGAAAACCACAGAATACTATTACAAGAAACTAAAAGACCTTCACAAATGGAAGAATACCCCATGTGCATGGATAAGAAGGCTTAATATTATGAAAATGTCAATACTAATCAAAACAATCTATAAATACAATGCAATTCTGATCCAAATCCCAACTTCATTCTTTAAAGAAATGGAAAAAAACTAATTATTAACTTCATATATAGAGAAAGGAGACTTAGGTTAAGCAAAGAACTCTTTAATAAGAACAAAGTAGGAACCTCACAGTACCCAACTTCAAAATCTATTACAGAGCCAAGTAGTCCAAACAGATTGGTTCTTGTACAAGAATAGGTACATAGACCAATGAGAGAGAACAGGAAACTTGGACATAAATTTATCTACCTATTGGCAACTTCTCCAAAAAAGAACCAAAAAACATTAAATGGAAAAGAGATAGTTTCTTCAATAAATTATACTAGCAAAATTGGATTTCCATTTGCGGAGGAATGAAACAGGTCTTATACCTCACCCCATGTCTAAAACAAAATACTCCAGATGGGCCAAAACTGAATGTAAATCCCAGAGCTATAAAGATCGCCAATGAGAAAATGGGGACAAATTTAACGGCCCCATTGCAGGGTATACGGATACTATCAAATATAACAAAACTAGCACACGCAGAAGAAATGAAGTACATGACTGGGACACATGATACATAAGACATTTATATACAGCAAAAGATTTCCTCAAAGGAGTAAAAAGAGAGTCCACACGCTGGGGAAAAGTCTTTATCCACGACACAATTGACAAGAGACAACCACAATCGATGGCAAAGTTGTGGAATAAAAAGAACAATTATCCACTGCTAGAGATTTCTAGTCTCAGAAACTCACATGGGTTTTTCCACCCTGTCCTAGAGGGTGGCTGTGAATCAGTCAGGTCAATGACAGTGAGTTGACTTGGTTTTGTGGAAGTGTCATTGTCATGAGTCCAACTGACTACTTGGTGAGTGAGCCCCAAACCAATCTTGTAAACGCCTCTGTTTGGCGTAATGCATGTGTCCCGATCTGTAAATGATCTCTCTCTTTCTCTTGCTCTCTCTCTCTCAAATGTATGTTTGTCTTTGTCTTGTTTTTTCCTATTTAAGGCTTAATAAATATTCTCCTTGAATTGTATTTGAGATTTGGGGTCTTTTCTGTCCCTTAAAATAATATTAACTACTTGTATTGAGAAGTACTTCATTTCTCAATACTTATCATGACTCTAATGCCTCAGGGAAATTATTTCTTCTCTCTTTTGTTAGCTGAATAAGTCTATAATGCCATGATGTCATCTCAGTGTGGGGTTTAGTTTCAGCGGCTCAGTTGGAGCACACACCTGCATATAAAAAATGTACTTTCCTGCTGGCTTTGGGGTTACATTGTTTTCACAACAGAGATATGGTTCCCACCTGACTCACAACCACTGTCGGAAACAGAAAGATGTTTCCCACAAACCACCTGGTTCTTGTCTACCCAGAAGGAAGGTGGTAAGTTACCCAGACTGGCCTGTCTGAACTTCTTAGCCTAGGAAACACTGCTCACTCATCTGGTCAAGCCCAACCAACAGACATAGGGAGAGGTGAACACATTCCTAGAATTAACTTAATTAATGAAGATTTACCGTCTGAGAATCCCACAGAGGAAGTTCTATTCTGCCCCATAGGGTTGCCATGAGTCAGAATTGAATTTATGCCAGTGAGTTATAGTTAAAGAGAGAGTGCAGGCTATCTTGATCTAATTCCTCAGTTTTAGAAGTTTGTTGTACAAAATGTTGTTGCCTGGTCTGAGATTAGCTCCAACTCTTCAAGTTTCAAATCTGCACTGATCACATGGGACTGGATATTGTCTTTTTCTTTTGAAAAGAGATTTTTCAAGTTTTGCCTATGGCAGTGCTGGTTTTGCCACTCCTTACATGAGAAAGAGCGACCAGCACGTTCCAGAAGAGTCATCAGATTAACTTTTCATCCAGCTAATGTTTTCAGTGGATGAAATTAGATGTGTCTATTTCATTATGCACTGACCAGTGAGTGACCTGATGCACAGAGTGTTCAAAAAGAAGGGGGTGGGTAAAATAATTTCTCTCTAAATTTATAAAAGGAAAACTCCTCACCTCAAAGGCATTATATACTCCTAGGCATATAATAATAACAAAGTTATATCTTTCTTTATAATTTAATATTTCTGTTAAAAAAGAAATTGAAAATAGTAGAACACTTAAACAATGTTTTATATTCCAAGTTCTAGTGTTATTTTTACTTTAAACAAAAATTTTACTAGTTCATATAAATGGATTGAATTATATGTGATATATGAAATTTTAGTTTCAGCAGCACTATAATTAAACATAAGTAGTGTTCATGAATAGAAATAAACTATACTTCTACTGACCATTAGTCATTGTTATGGATTACATTTTGAAGTTCTTGTTCTTGTACCTGTCAATATAATCCTGATAAGAAATTGGTTTTTTTTTCATTTATGTTAATAAGATACTGCTGGAGTAGGGTATACCATAAGCTTAATGTTCACTGGATGTGCCTTATAAAAAGAGCAAAATGCACAGAGACACATACAGTAGGAAGAGATCACTCAGAAATCTGTCTATAAACCAAGGGCTGTCAAGGAACCCCTAGCACTCATGGCACTACTTTATCCTGGAGCTGATACCCCGATTAGGACTGCTAGCCTCCAAAACTGTGAGATGATAAATTCCTGCTCTGTAGTCATCTAATCATGGTAATTTTGTTATGGCAACACTGGGGAACTACGAGAGTTTTGGGGAGGAATAAACAGTTAATGTACTCAACCTAGCACTAAAAGTCTGGAGATTCAAATCCACCCAAAAGTACTTCAGATGAATAAAAACACCGTGGAGCACTGTTACTCTGACAATTATGGGATCGCCGTGAGTTTGCATCCACACGAATAGTAATTGGTTAGGAAACTAAAATATTAATAGGCCCTGATACAACGGTTTATAAAAAAATAAATAAAAATAGAAATATCATAAAGATTAATATAAGTTATCATTTGTAGGACACCTACTATGTGCTAAAGAGCCCTAGTGGCATAGTGAACTGTGGGTTGGGCTGCTTACCAGAAGGTTAGAAGTTCAAAACCACCGGCTACTCCATGGGAGAAAGAGAGAATTTCTACTCCTGTAAAGAGTTAGAGTTTTGGAAAACCATAGAGAATACGGCACTCTTTCAAATAGGGTGGCTATGAGTCAGAATCCACTAGATAGCACGGCATTTGGTTTTGCATACTGTGTCCTAGGCATTATGGTTATTTTTTCCTACAATGCAGTGGCATGAATACTGTGGTTGTTGGATACCATTGAGCCAGTTCCTACATGAAGAGAATATGATATCGCAATTGGAGGAAACGTCTTAACAACTTGCCATATGCAGGTGACACACCCTTTCTTGCTGGAAATGAAGAGGAATTGAAGAACTTCCTAATAAAGACAAAGGATTATAGCCTTCAATATGGATTACAACTCAATGTCAAGCATGCCAAAATATTCACAACTAGATTATAGCATCATAATAAATGGAGAGAGGGTTGAAATTGTCAAGGGTCTTGTCTTGTTTGGATCCACAATCAACGCTCATGGAAGCAACTATCAAGATATCAAAAGATGCAATCCATTAGGGAAATTTGCTACACAAGACCTTTTTAGAGTAGTAAAATGCCAGAATATTAGAGTACTAAATTAAACCTGACCCAAGCCATGATACTTTCAATTGCTGCATATGCATGTGAAAGTTGGACATTGAATAAGGAATGGCAGAAGAATTGATGCATTTGAACTGAGGTGCCGGAACAGAATGCTGAAAGTACCATGGACTGCTAAAATGACAAACCACTCTCTTGGAAGAAATACAGTCAGAATGCTCCTTAGAGGCAAGGATGGCGAGACTTCCTCTTATGTACTGTGGACTCGTTTCAGAAGAAAACAGCACCTAGAGAAAGACATTGTGCTGAGTTGCTGAGTAAAGTAGCGGGGCAGTGACAAAGAGGAAGGCCCTCAAGGAAGTGGACTGACACAGCAGCTGCAACAATGGGCTCATGCTTAGGAACCATTGCGAGTAAGGTGCAGACAATGCTTCATTCTGCTGCGCGTAAGGTTGCTGTGGGTTGGAATTGACTCTCTAACAACAACATATAATACACTACACAGTCCTGTGCCATCCTTACAATTATTGCTATATTTTAGCCTATGATTTGGGCCATCTCCCTGAAAATCTCCCTTTTATTTCTAACCTTCTATCTGACCAAGTATTATGTTCTTTTCCGGGTCTGGTACTCCCTAATATCATATCCAGGGTATGTGAGACAGTTTTGCCATCCTTGCTTCTAAAGAGTATTCTGGGTGTGCATATTCTTCCAAAGACAGATTTGCCTGGCACAAGTATTACTCTGCCCATTTTAACATGAGGAAATAGAAACTCTGAAAAGCTGAATGACTTAACAACATGGTATAAAATATTGCTAGCATTCAAATCCATATGTATCTGCTAGCAAAGCATGAATATTCTATGCCAGACTTTCTTCCTCTGATCTTCACACCATTCTGTAGTTTCCTGCTTTGTAAAAAATCTTCCTAACGTGTCTTTGCTCACTCTCCTGCTTGGTAGCACAGTTTAGGAGTTTAGAATTGAAGCCTTCTTGGATATGTTGGAACCGTGGTGTGCATTGGGCTATTGTTGGTGAGCATAAGTTTCTCTTGTACAGGCCAGTGCATGTAATTGTTTATAAGTGGGGGAATTACCCTAATTCTGTACTGACCTGAGGATATGTCCATTTGCTTGCCCCCGATCTTTCTCCTGGATCGTGTAGGATTGAACCTCTGTTAATCCACTCATACTAACAGAAAGCAGGCATGATTGCAGCACTCCTGTCTGGATCTGCTGTTCTCATAGCTCTTAAGTGTCTCAGCAAAGCCCAGGCACAGCTTTGCAAAGGAACCCCGTTGGCATGTGTGCCAGTGTTGTAGAGAGCGTTTTCCAGACCCAAGACCTTACTGGGCTCATTTGCACACAGATATTAATTCTGAGTTTCAAATACAGTGGAAGCCAAAGAAGGTCAGATTGCTTGCTGTGTAGTGGTTTCATTCTGGGAACTTTCTTTGAAGTCAGAGATGGACGTCTGCAGTAGATACAGAGTGCAATTGAAAATGGTGCTTCGGTGTCACGCCTAAAAACTTTCAACTTGGCTTTTTTTAAGTTCAGCATCTTCAAACATGTCAGACACTCATACTCATTAAGAATAAAGGGCATGCAAGTTGGGTTTGTTTGTTTTTTTACTAAGCCAGTTTTTTTGCCTTTTAACACAATCAAGTGCATCTGGAAAAATTGTTTTTTTCAATTATCAAAGCCATATTTTTCTATTCTAAAGGCTAGTCAATCCAAATTTCCACATAGTTGAATATTTTAATATATATAAATATGCAAGCATATAGTCTATGTATATAAATGTGGGTACTTTATGTATGTATTTTATACTTTATGTATGTCTGTAAATTAACATAAATTTAATCCTGGGGCCAATTTTTAATGAAAAGTTCCATATATCTTGTTTGTAAATACCACAACTGGAATGTTTCTAATTCAATGCCATAGTCTGCTACAATGTAATTATGCAATTATTCAGTGCCATTAACTAGAGTTAAAATATTTTGAACTAATGAAATTGCTACATTTATTTATTACTTTTTTAAGTGTAGTAAATGATATTTGGACAACTTCCTAAATAAAAATCTCCATGAAAGTATACACATAAAATAAAAGAAAGTATACATGTATTTACACTCTTCATTTTTAGTTAAGAACAAAAATTATTTATCACTTTGAAAAGCAGTTTTGGAAGTCCTGAGAGAAACAAAATGCTAAAAGTGAAGAATATAAACTAGAAGTTATATAATATACACAAGAAATAGTCTTAAAATTCAACACTCAAGTTCAAAATATTGGTAATTCACTTCGAGTAGAGCATTTAAGAAGGGGAAGAATGGTGAGAGGGTAGACTCTATTAGGTGACCATGGCGTTAGTGGAGGCATTGCCTGAGGAAATCATGGCAACCCCATAGAACAATGAAGAAACCTTCCTGACTAGAATTTAAAGTCTTAAAATGTATTTCAATAAGGTGGATGGGATCAGATTACAGAGGTTTTTATAGGATGGAAGGTATAGATTTGCTTGGTCAATTTTCAGTAGAATGGACAAAAGTAAAATAATGTTTGAATAATACCCTGGCAGACAGAGGAAAACGCATGAACTATGAGGTTTTCTGAAACCCAAGTCTAGACTAGGATCAAGTCATGCGTGCCGGTGTAAGACTGTGTTTCTCTTTGTAGAAGTCCTGGTGGCTTAACGGGCCCCACACACTGAGCTGTCCACCACGAGGTAAGTGGTTTGAACTCACCCACCATTCCAATGCATAGAGATAAGGCAATCTACTCCTAAAAGCACTTAAAGTATCAGAAACCCTATAGGGTATTTCTACCCTGTCCTGTTTGGTCACTATGAGTCAGAATTGTCTCAATGGCAGGGAATGAGAATTTTATTCATGACATTCATCACGCTTGAATGGACATCTTCAATATCTCATTTGCCATTAAGCTGTAAACTTCATGGAGGTATAAGTTATATCTCATTTCTTTGTAGTTCATTTTTATCTCTATATCAGCATCTAGCATACTGCCTGGTTCATTGCAGCTGTCCTACAGAACTATAAATAGTAGATGAATAAATTAATAAAGCTATTACTAAAGACTTCAGTTAAGGTTATAATTTTGAAACAATGTAAATTAAATTTGCCTGAACTTATATTGAAAATACATATATATGGAAAAATATCTCAAATATATATGTTTGAGTTGAGATCCACTTGAAAGCAGTGGGTATGTAGAAAAAGGAATCCTGGTGGCATAATGGGTTAATGTTTGACTGCTAACCAAAAAGTTGGCAGTTATAATCTGCCATCCACTGTGAAAGAGAAAGGTGAGGCAGTCTGCTTTAATACAGACTCACAACCTGATGCAAGGGGCTTAAGTGGAGAGCAAATGCCTTGAGAATGATTGGGGCAGGGAATGTATGGATGTGCTTTATACAATTGATGTATGTATATGTATGGATTGTGGTAAGAGTTGTTTGAGTCCCTAATAAAATGTAAAAGAAGAAAAGAGAAAAAAATGATTAGGGCAAAGACTGTACAGATGTGCTTTATACAATTGATGTATGTATATGTATGAACTGTGAAAAGAATTGTATGAGCCCCAATAAATTGTTAAAAAAAAAATAAATACAGACTCACAGCCTTGGAAAACCAATTGAGCCATTCCACTCTGTCCCATGGGGCCTCTATGAGTCAGAATCGACTTGTCAACATTAGGTTTTGTTATGATTTTGGTATATAAAAAGAGAAAAATATTAAGAGTTTCTGTTTATAAATAACATTATATACCTGGCGTTTTCATAAGGAAACTTGGTGGCTACTGGGCTATGCACTGGACTGCTAACCACAATGTCAGTGTTTGGAATGCGCCAGCCCCTTCTCTGAAGGAAGGTGAGACTGTCTGCTCCTGTGAAGATTTAGTCTCCCGTACCTACAGGGTTAGTTTTATATGGAGCAATGGGGTCACTGTGAGTCAGAATCCACTTGATAGAAAATATTTTGGTTCCATTAATAAGATCTAGGATTTGAGTAGCAGTAATGAAGATATGGTTACTATAGAAAAATATAGTGAAGAAATCAGATGGTGCCTAACCATCAGAAAGAATGGTGTATGTAGTCTTAAGGTAGGAAGAAGCATGCCAGTCTGTGTGCTCCGAGAATTGTCAATAATAAAATGCAAGACAAGAGGAGGAAACTGTATGACAGGTTCAATTCTGAGTGCTGAATTTTCAGAAAGCTATAGATGATACTGAAAGCACAAAATCCTTTTGCAGAGCCCCACTTACATGAAGCTCTAGCGAATCCCATCTGTCCATTGACCAGGGATGTCAGACCCTTGCTGGCAGACAGAATGTGTGGTAAAATGAATTCATGCAGGTATCATTAAGTTAAAGTTTATCACCTCATCTATAGTTCTACCTTTGACCCATTTTAAATTTGTTTTAGGTTTTATTATTTTCTGCTCTCTTTTGGATTCAGATTTTTCTGTGTTTTATTTGGTATGTTTTACTTTGTATGTTTTTTTTAATATATTAGGTGTAGTTCCTTGTATGTCCTTCTTTACATGAAATCCATTGTAGGCAAATCTCTAGGGATGGCATTGGATCCTTGGGGTACAGCAAGGGATGGTGGAGGGAAATGGGGGGGGCTAAAAATAATGATTACAAAAATGAAGAAAATGTTCTAAAATTGATTGTGGTGATCACAACTCTTTTTAGTATATTAAAGCAATTGAACAGCATGATATTTGATTTATATGTTAATAAAACTGTTAAAATTTAAAAATAAGCAAATGAATACCCAAACAAGGTTGCAGCACTTCTACGCATCATTGTAAAAACTACACTTTCTTCAGAGAAGAGAATGTCCTTGATAATCTTCCAGTAGGGCAAGTACAATACAGTCCTTTCCTCACAATAAAAATTTCAACAAGAACCAACTGTGTGTTGATTGGAGTGGGAAGTCACTATCTCAATCTCACTCCACCTCCCCCCCCACCCCAGGGCACACACTCTGTCCAAAACTGATTCCCCAATCATGGCATTATGTCCACAGTGTCCACCTGTCTTACAGCTCAAATGCTGAGCACTAGTTTTGTGAAAGGCTACAGTTTTGAGTAAGAGCCCCAAATCCATAGTTGAGTCTTCTCTAGATGCAACCTTCATTAAATTCTCTGTGACCATTTACTAGCAATGCAAATGCTTTGCCTGCAGGCAGACCGGGGGTGGGGGGGGGGGAGATTGCCACCACTGCTCTAGTCAGCCCAGGGAGCCGTACCAGGGTCCTCAGTCACTCTCTGCTTTACTTGGTCAAGGGCCCTGAACAAATCTTGCAGGTCTTTATTTCTGGAACAGGGTGCATATCCAAATAATTGCCCCCGCCTTTATTCTGAAGTCCTGCGTACCACTGTGATGAATTGATCTGCTATAAACCATGACTCTGTGAGCCTTTCCTTTGTTCTATACCTCCTGTTTAAGTGACGGTATTTATGTTTATCCTTGGACACCATTATGGTCTTGTGCTGACAGTCTCCCTCATCTGGATTATTTGTCTTCATGTTTGTTTTGTCTATTTCCTATTTTTGTCCAACAGTTTTATTGGCATGCAATTTACTTATCATATAATTCAATAGTTCAGTCTATTTCCTTTTAAAAACACAAAGCACTCTTGTTTAAAATTATCTTCTTCCCTAGAAGATGCAGCACTTTCACACCTCATTGCAGAAAGTCCTTTCCTTTGGCTTCAATCTTGCTTTGAAAACTAAGGGAAAGGTAAGCTCTTGGAGCTTAATGATCTTTGCATAATTGTCGGGGTACCCATTGAGTCTGAGATGTTTGCTCAAAATTGAAAATCCTAAATCATGTGAGATACCAATCTCAACAGCTATCACATTTTATTCCTTTTTTTCTTTTTTAAAGATGTAATTTTTTTAAATGGGTCAAAGGGAAGGTCAAATTAGAAGGTATTACATTCTTACCTAGCTATATCTGCCATAATTGACTTTAAAGCCCTACCTTTGAATTTGGACTTTATTATTTACAGTCCTTGGATTACACAGGCTGGTGTGTTTCTTCCATGTGCACTAAGTTGAAATCTCACCTAGGTGGCTGCTTATTTTAAGACAAGGTTTTAAGATTAGAAAGCTATTCTTTCAGAGAGCTGGGCACCATTGGGTTCTTCATCACATTTTGCTATAGCATTCTATGTCTTCAATAATCTCTCCATGAGAGTAAGCATCGAGCAGAGACATGTTACAAGAATTAATTGTTGTTACATTGGGACCAAAATTAAGTAGAAGCCCAAAATCCTCAATGGTAATTCTATAATTTTATTCTACTGGTTTCTGGACTCCAACCACAGTTTCTTACGTTATTGAAATTGACAGTCTTCCAATTTTTAGCTCACCTGTAAAGTCTTTCAAATTTTCCTTAAAGTGCTTGATCCACTTAAAAACAGTTGTTTAATGTGGTTCATTCCCACAAACTTGCTTCAAAACTTCAATGATTGGATGATGTTCACTTGAATTTTTTTAAGTTTTATATTAACGCTGGTCTCAAAATTATTTTTCCATGCCACAAAAGTATTATTTTTGTTTGTTTCTGCCTTTTTGAAGAAACCATAGCGAGACTAAGACAAGAATATTCTTGAGATAACTTCTCTGCAGTAATTCATTGATCACAGTCATGCTTAAACATATTTTGTGGTATACAAACTGGAATTCTAATAAAAATACCTGTAATCTTATACTAGTATATCTTTTAGATTCATGCCCTTGAAAACAATATGTTCCTATTATAATGTTTGGTTTTTTCAATTCTTAACTCAAGAGCACACTTTTGGTTAGGGTTGTATTAGAATTTAAACCTTATCCCTAAATTTGCAGAAGTCTACAGTTTTGATAAGAGCTCTAAATCCATCTTGAGCCTCCGCATACACTCAGCATCCATTGAGTTCTTTCTGATCATAGTCAACAACGTGAATATGCTCAGCCGTGCCTTCAGGCAGAGTGAATTAAAAAGTGTATTACTATGACTCCACGAGCCAGCTCAGGGAAGTTAGCCTAACGCTTAGGAATTTGCCTGAGTCTGTCTTTATGGAACTTTGGCTGCTGGGGTGCACAGGAGTGCAGGTAAATCATATCTTGGCTGCCTTGATCAAAAGGCCCTCAACCAATCCTGTAAGCGTTTCAATCTATATGCATCCTATACATATAGTCCCATACTGCTTCTGTAGTCTCACCTGTCATTGTAATGAATTGATGTCCCACAAATCATTTTTTTAAATCATTTTATTAGGGGCTCATACAACTCATCACAATCCATACATACATCAATAGTGTAAAGCACATTTGTACATTCACTGCCCTCATTATTCTCAAAACATCCGCTCTCCACTTAAGCCCCTGGCATCAGCTGCTCATTTTCCCCTCCCTCCTCGCTTCCTCATGAACCCTTTATAATTTATAAATTATTATTTTGTCATATCTTGCCCTGTCTGACGTCTCCCTTCACCCACTTTTCTGTTGTCCCTCCCCCAGGGAGGAGGTTATATGTAGATCCTTATAATTGGTTCCCCCTTTCCACCCTACCCTCCTTCCACCATCCCAGTGTCGCCACTCTCACCACTGGTCCTGGATTCCCTGTGTTTCCAGTTCCTATCTGAACCAGTGTACATCCTCTGATCTAGCCAGACTTGTAAGGTAGAATTGGGATCATGACAGTGTGTGTGTGTGGGTGGGGGAAAGCATTTAGGAACTATAGGAAAGCTGTATGTTTCATCATTGCTACACTGCATCTTGACTGGCTCATCTCCTCTCTGAGACCCTTCTGTAAGGGGATGTCCAATTGCCTACAGATGGGCTTTGGGTCTCTACTCTGCACTCCCCCTCATTCATAATGATATTATCTTTGTTCTGATGATGCCTTCTACCTGATCCTTTCGAAACCTCGTGATCGCACAGGCTGGTGTGCTTCTTCCATGTGGGCTTTGTTGCTTCTCAGCTAGATAATGCTTGTTTACCTTCAAGCCTTTAAGACCCCAGATGCTATATCTTTTGATACCTGGGCACCATCAGCTTTCTTCACCACATTTGCTTATGCACCCACTTTGTCTTCAGCGTACAAATTATGCTTTTGTGATACATTTCTTTTTACTCCTGTGTCCTACTGAAGCAGATGGATCTCTGTAAATACTTGATAGTCATTATAGCCTCATGCTGATGATCTCCATCAGCCTGATTCATTGTCTTTGTCATGTCTTTGTGCTGTTCAAGACTTAATAAATATTCTCCATATATCTTATTTGAGATTTGGGATCTTTTTGGTCCCCTACAGCAGAATTATTGCTTATAATTTACTTTTTCTCATGTAGAAATAAAAAGTATTAACATGTGTCCATCAGATAATTTGCAATTGTACAAAGTTTTGGAATTAAATTTTTTCCAGAAGTTTTCTAAGTGAAGACTATGATCAAATTACTCAAGACAATGGCAAGATTTTGACTTCTGTCTGTCTCCACCATCTTCTAAGCTTCTAATGCTATTTTTTAAAATAAATAAAATGATAGGCAATTTGTAAAACGACATGACATATTTTTGGAATAATAAATCTTCTTACATAAATTAGATTACAGTGGCATCTATATAAAGCATGAGCCATTAGAATATGGAATTTACTCCATGACATCTGACTTACATCTAATCAAAGAAGTTTGTTACCGGAAGTCTTATTGGTGCCCCCACATGCCCTGCCTCACCTAAAGAATTAGCTAATACCGCAGCTCTAAGGGCCACATCAACACAATTCTCTTTAGAGTTTCAAAAGTACTTGTTTTTAATCAATCTGAGTGGCCCTTTCAGTATTGTAAGCATTCTTTGTCACTGAGATATTTTCTCAGCTGTTACAGAATCACATTGCATGACACAGAATAGCTCCCCTTTCCATGCCCTTTCCTAACCTTTTCGTCTTTCTCAGAATATCTCTTTTATTTCTCTTTCAGGAAGGACTTTCTCAAACGTAGGTGGGCATGACCTAGCATGGTGAGATTTCAGCCTGACAAAGCCTGCTCCCCTCCCTATTTCAAAGCTATTATTTCCTTATATCAAATTCTTTCCAGAAGGTGACAGCATCCAGATGATATTTACAAAGGTCTGTAGTTCATGACCCAGAATGGAGCAGGAAACTGCAAGACAGAAGAGGGGATAAATATATATATATATATATATATATATATATTCTTCAAGGTTTCGGTGTGAGTTTTCTCACACCTCTGTCTGAAATAATGAGATTAGGATGCAAAGCCAGCAAAAGAGAGTATTGTATCTTTATGCGGGGGAACCATGAACACTATGGGACAGTAGCAAAATACCAGAAGAAACGGCGGGACTGAACTTTAAAGTTTTGCTTATTACAATAAATGTTTGCCCCACTCCACCCCACCCAAAATATTAGTGTAGTGAATTTTGTTTTCCTTCTGGCTGTTTCAAAACCAAGAGGACTTTTCTTTAGTACCTTGTTTGAATTTGGTACTGAAAGACCCAGAGTGGTGTCATTTGAATTATAACCAATTTGGTATAACCGATATCAAATATAATGCTGAGATCTATTTTACTGACACATAGTAATTCTGTTCTAAATAGAAAGGCTTATGAACTCCTTAGGTTTGCAATTCTTGGTATTTTGTAGGAACCAGAGTGTGAATTGTCAAAGTAGGGCATATACAACCACACAAGGTACAAGATGATCCATGGAGATATAAGAACATATTAAAATTATGATCATGTTTATGTCAAAAGACATAAGTTCATCTTAACTAATATTTAAATTGGTTTGGACTCTATTGCTTCCATCAAGATGATTCCAATTCATCCAACCTTATGTAAAATCGAACATTATCCTGCATTATTCTCACAATCATTGGAATGTTTGAGTCTACCAACGAGGCGATTGTGCCAATCAGTCTCTCTTGTTTCCTTTCTCCTAGGTGATCCTCTGGTTTATCAAAATAGCTCCCAGTGATTGATACCTAGTAGAACATGTTAAAAACCAGTTGGGTTATTCAGGGGTCCTCAAAGGTTTAAATCAGGGGTCCAATTCACTGTCCCTCAGACCCACTGGATGGCCGGACTATAGTTAAAAAAAACTATGAACAAATTCCTATGCACACTGCACATATCTTATTTTAAGTTAAAAAAAACAGGGCAAAAACACCCGGTGGGCCAGATAAATGTCCTTGGAGGGCCACATGTGACTCGCAGATGGTAGTTTGAGGACCCCTGGCTATTATACAATGTTCCATGTTGACTTATCACTTTTCATTAGAAAATTTTCAGGAATAGATCACCAGACACTTCTTCCTAGTCTATTTCTGTCCAGAAGCTCTAATAAAACCTGCCCACTTCTATAGATGTCTTGCAGGTATCTGAAACACTGATTGCCTAGCTGAAGCATCCAAGACAAATGTGAGCCAGCACCTTAAGACAACTTGAGAGAGAAATTATTTTCATTTAAAATACAAAGCATTGCATCTTCATTAGGTCCATAGTCAGGCACTCATTCATCATGTTAGGTGCATGTGGTACATGGAGGGGACATTTCATAATAAAGAGGGATTGACTATGAAAGCTTCAGTCATGGGATTCCATTCAGATTATTATCAAATAAATCAAATTATCTAGACACAATTGCACTAATCCTTACAAGCTGTTCAAAATAACTTTAAAAGATTCTTGGACATTGAAGGTAGTACTAACAATATAGCAATTTGAGATCAATCCCTTTGTCCATCACATCCTGAGATGGATGTGCCTTCCTCAGTATGATGGTTAGGTTTATGTCAATTGGCTGTAGCTGTGGGAAGAAGGTAGGAGTGGAGTCCAACCTCTCGATCATGAGGAGAAGTGGTACCTCTACTGACTCTCTCTTGCTTCCTGCTTGCTTGGATCCTGTGTCTGGCTACTGGGGTCCCCTTGACTCTGCAATACCCCAGCTTCTTACTTCACCTTCCTGTTGAATTAGTTGGAAGCTGCATGAAGCCGGAGAGGTCTCCCACCAGACTTGAGTTGGCCTAGGATGGGTCAGATCCTCAATATATATTTCTTTAATAGTATAAAGTTATTTCTTATACATATATGAGTGTCATTTATTTTATTTCTCTAGAAAACCCAGCCAAACATAGTATACTCTAAAGAAAAATACCAGAGATATTTGCTTGGATCATGCGGTTATAGGTGACTGACAAAAAAGAAGACTGAAGTAAGAAAATTGGGCAAAATGCTTAATTATCATCTGGAAGAAAAACACACCAGAGGGAACCTCTCTTTTGCTATAAAGACCTTGACTGACTGATTGAGACCTATCAGATTAAGGATTAAATCTCCGCAGTCTAGATGTTTTAGGAATAAAATAAACAAGGCTGCAGGAATTCATGGAACACCAATTGAAATGTTTCACCAAGCTAAGAAGCACTTATCTATGCCAGGAAATATGGAAGAGCATTACTAGGCCAGCTGACTGGAAAAGATGCATATTTGTACTGTACCAGAGAGAGGTGACCCAACAGAATGCTCAAATTATAAAACAATATTGTTACTAATGCATGCAAGTAAAGTTTTGCTGAAGACTATCCAACAATGGCTGCAGTAGCACATTCACGGGGAGCTGCAGAGGTTTGGGCTACATTGGGAGGAAGATATAGAACAAAGTACATAATTGCTGATGTCAAACAGATCTTGGCTGAAAGTAGAGGATTCCAAAAAGATATTTATTTGAGTTTTATTGACTATACTAAGGCATTAGACTACGTGGATCATAACAAACTACGGATAGGCTTGAGAAGAATGGGAATTCCAAAACACTTCATTGTGCTCATGCAGAACTTGTCTATAGATCAAGACTCAGTTGTGCAAACAGAACAAGGAAATACCGTATTGTTTAGAATCAGGAGAGAAATCCATCAGGGTTGTAAACTCTCACCCTAATTATTCAATCTGTATGCTAAGCAAATAATTAGATAAATTATCTTACAAAGGGAAGAATGTGCCATGCAGCTTGAAGGAAGGCTCGATAACAAGCTAAAATACATAGATTGTAGATGCTGAAAGGGCAGAGGACTTGACTGAAAGGGCAGAGGACTTGAAGCACTTGCTGGTGAAAATTAAGGATTTCAGTCTTCAGGATGGATTACAACTCAATATTAAAGTTTGAAGTTGTCGAAAATTTCATCTTGCTTGGATCCATAGTCAATGCTGACAGAAGCAAGTCAAGAGTTGCATTGGGCACGTCTACTGCTCAAGACCTTGTAGGAGTGTTTAAAAGCAAGGGGGTTACTTTGAGGAATAAGGTGCACCTGACGCATGCCACGGTATTTTCAGTAACCTAATATTCATGTGACATTTGGACAGTGAATAATGAAGGCAGAAGAAGAATCGATGTCTTTGAATTATGATGCTGTGGAAGAATATTGAAAGTACTCTGCACTCTCAAAAGAACAAACAAGTATGTCTTGGAAGAAGTACAGGCAGAATTTCTGCTCTTTAAAAGCAAGGATGGTGAAATTTTGTCTCACATACTTTGGACATGTTATCAGGAGAGACAAGTCCCTGAAGAAAGACATCATGCTTGTTAAAGTGGAGAGGCAGCAAAAGAGGAAGGTCTTTTACTAGCTAGATCGACACAGTGACTACACCAAGTGACTCAAGCATGAGAACAAATGTCAGAAGGGTTCAGGACCGGATAGAGCTTAATTCTATTGTGCATCAGATTACTATGAGTCAGAGCCCACTCAATGGTACTTGATAACAAAAACAACTATTATGGCATGTGTGTTAGACAGGGTTCTCTAGAGAGACAAAACCAGATTGCTTGTAATTATATATATATATATATATATATATATATATATATCACAAGAAATGAACTGTTAAATTATATACAGATAGATAGATATATAATACAAGAAATGACCAGTTAAATTATAAAGCAGTGCAAATGGCTCAGTGCAACTCACTCCCCTGAGAGAGTTGTGAGACACTGGCAGTCCTTTAAGTCTTGAGGGCTTCCAGGTAGTCCTCTGTAGAGAGAGCTAGGCTATATCAGCACAGACAGCAAACAGTAAGGCAGGTCACCAACTGTCAGCCAGATCACCAACCGTCAGTCTCCAGCTCCAGAGATGCACATTCCAATCATGTGGGCTTAAAGGGACCTCAACTTACAGTGACACAGTCCACAGGCTAGGCATCCCACAGGGAGTGTAGCCTGTTAATTGAGGCACAAAACAAGCAAAGCAGCCGCACACTGGTCTGATTATCAAAGAGCCAGAGACAAGAAAGGCAAGGTTCGCCGAGCCATTTATCTCTCCGCCCTTCAATTAATCCCACTTGTGTTTATCGGCCAGGCTGGCACAATAAGCTATCTCAATCCACCCCTTGCCAACCTGGCACCTGTACACAATTCGTCAGCCATATATACTTATATAATTTCCAGACATTGATGAAATCACTCTTATACTTATCATCAATCATCTATCATACATATAAATGAAAACACACTGAGTCCAATTGTATCTGATATATCATACCTGGACAAAGTAAAGATATACAATAAGCACATAAAAAGAAAATATATTGACAATTACAAACCTCGCTTTTTCAATTGATCACATGGTCATAATTGATAGGTAGAACTACCTTCTACTACTACCCATTCTGTATTATCTTCGCCCTCAGCAAGCACCTCAGCTGGCTGTAGTATTTTGCCTGGTGGGGTGACCTTCGTTCCTGGGTCATTATAAATCCTGTCAGGATTGGTGACATAGTGGGCTGCTAATACATTGGTCAACAATTCAAATCCACCAGCTGCTCCACTGGAGAAAGATGTGGCTCTCTGTTTCTGTACACAGTTCCAGTCTGGGGAAAACCTACAGGGCAGTTTAACTTGTGACCCTCACTAATAGATCAACCCTCACTAATAGATTCAATAATTATGAGATTTGTCTGATAGTTCTGTGTGGTAAATGTAATGAATGATCAAATACTTTTTGAGAAAATTCTACTCTCCTACAAGGTGACTATAAGGCAGAATCAATTCGATGTCAGTGAGTTTTAGGGTCTTCTAAAGGGCTTCAGGGCATATGATAGGAATAGAACTTTCACTGATTTCCTTTGGCTAACCATGACATCTAACTAGTGAGCGCCTCAGTAGCCACTCATTAATGTCAATTATAGTAATCTCTACCCCTCATGTGCTAGATTATATTATGTGCTAGAACTCTCACTCCTGCACAAATTCTTCAGATGTTGTCAAATGGAGACACACAATGGTTATTTCATCACAGTCTAAAGAATCTATGGATTCCTATCATACTACCAGATCATCTTAGTGCATGCACTCTCTTCCTCTATGTCTGGATATACTTATCTAAAGTTGCTAAAAGTCATGAAATTGCAGGCTATTCCTGGAAACAGTAAAATTAGAATACCTAAGTAATGTCTAATATTCTGGCACTTGGAATTTCTGAGTGTCTTAAATGTGAAAAATATAACAAAACGAGTAGAATTGAGACATATCAAAATTTGTATGGGAAATTAAATTTTACATCATTAAAATGAGTTTTACTTGAAATGTTACCCAAGAATTTAAGTGCCTTATACATCTCCCTAATACTTTATTTTTAAAAATTAAATGTTCACAATATGATGACCTGTAACCGTATATCAACAAAAACAGAAGTGATTTCTTTGTTTTAATTTCTTACATAAGCAATTTCCTGGCCTATTTTCTTAAAATTACTGTCCATTTTTTCTCTTGACTAATGGCTTACGTGTCGACCCGTAATTTGTAGTTTGTTTTTACTCCTAAATAATTCTTCCCAAATAAAATATTTTGTCAACTAAACTTGGAACTTTATTTTGAATTGATTAATAAGGCAAATATAGGCCCACTGGTTAAATATTAATAAATCCTGGGTGAACCTGGTTCTACCTGTGTATTTTGGGTTGATCTTTCCTTTCCCAAATAGTTGTTACATAAACTGTCACTGTTGGAAAACCTGGTTTTTAATCTGTCAATATTCCTATGAAGCCCTGGCCCATAATTCATCCTGCACTTGAGAGAGAGCACATAGTCACATGTGAATATTTCTACCTTTTGAGCATATAGTGTATCACGTCTTACTCCAGACTAGTGATCATTTTAATATATAATTAATGTGAAAGTATAAACTTAATGTCATAAAATTCCTAAATTTCCTAAAACTTAAGCTAAAGTTTATTTAACTTGTAAGCTACATTTTTGCTAGGATCATCTAGGGAAGGATTTTTCAGATAAAGAATTTGTGAAATTTGGAGATATTTCATGTAACTTTAGGCATTTTTTCTATAATAAATCATTTTCAGGTTTTATATCTTTAAGAACACATAAAGTAAATACCATAAAGTAGTACAATGACATTGAAATTACAAATAGAATTTAAAGCAAATGTGCTGCAATTTTTGTAAATTGAATTTGTTTTCACCAGATCACCTGATACTGTAATACAGGCAATTACAAAATATTAACTTACCCCATTTGGAGCGCTCCCAAAGTTACTAAAATAGACCAGTATAAGAGCTCTTACTCTTTCTTACCCAGTGGTATTTTCATTTTATCCAACTTTCTTTGTTGCATCTTCTCCTAGTCCTTAAAATATTCTGTGGATGGACTACATCTGCATTATAAAAGCACTGAACAGAAGAACTACTTATTCAATCCTTTATGCTCCATTGTCAACAATAATTAATGTTCTTACTAAAATAATGTGATTTTAATTCTAGTTGGTTGCAAAACAAAATATCATTAAGAAATTATGATTTCCACAAGCTATAATCTGAGACAAACACTTTATGGCTCAGTGCATCTAAGGAAATGTCTCTTAAAATCTGAATGCCAACTTGCACTGCCAAGCAAATGCCTATAGTTTTAGACTCATGAGCAAGGAAAAACTGCAAGTCTGTGAAATTCAGAAAATGTTACAGTCTTCTCAGTAAAACGACGTTAATTTATGCTTTGCTGGTTGTATTAAGACTAAAATAGCACTTCTTTTGAGAGGAAAATCAAAATCATTTTCATTGAGATGTAGGTATCATAGGTACAGATGAAAAAGTTATATTAGAGTCTAATCTAGTATTTTCAAAACCAAGTAAAAACCAAGCCCATTGTCATTGAGTAGAGTCAATGCTGACCCGTAGCAACCATATAGGAACTAATAGGGTTTCCAGGGACTTTATCTTTATGGAAGCCCACTTCCATATCTTTCTCCTGTGGAGTGGCTAGTGAGTTCAAACCACCAACCGTTTGAAAATCAGCTGAGCTACCAAAGATCCTTATTTTAGAAACAGTGTAAATTATATTTACCAACAATAGTGTTGAACACCCTGGTGAAATAGCCTGCCCTGTCCATTGAGATGTCCGATTATCCTTTCATTTTATTGACACCATTCTAAAACAATTACTTCTCTCCATGAGCCATAAAACGCCATATGCTCCATTCCTATCTAAACCAAAGGATAAGAGAGCAAGGATTAAAGTGGATGGATGTAGTATCTCTTTGCTGCCAACTGCTCTAGAAAATAACAATGTGGTCTGAGAAGGGCGGTAACTGAAGTTCTAGGCAGTGAAAATGCTTCAGTCGAACATCTGGTACCATAACCGCTCTCGGTCAAAAATGATCTGTGGACTCGAGTGAGAAACTTGAGAAAAGTTAGGCAGAATATCAGGGTTTGGGTCTAATGACCTGCAGTCCAAAGCAAGACCCCGAGAGGAGGAGGAGCACTAATCAGGAACATAAGCAAAAAAGCCAGATACACCAACAATGAAGAATTTAACACGGGGTATGAGTTACTGGTTACTGTAGTACTCATACTTCTCTAGGATACATGTGTCCGTGGCGAGCTATAGATCAGATACTGCGGTAGGTATGGTTTTCATTGGCTAAGCATAAACCCATAGATTCAGATCACAGGGCTCAGTTGAATTCTGGGAAGAGAGTCAGAAACTGATCATATTGCCACATAAGCTAAACAGATCGCTGTCGGGTTTTTGTTTATTTGTTTGGTCAGCCATTCAAAACCACCAGTTGGTTCCTGGGAAAAAGGAAAAAGCTTTCTACTCCCACTAAGACTTACAGTCTTAGAAATGCACAGAGGCAGTTCTACCCTTTCCCAAAGGGTCACCATGAATCAGAATGGCAGTGAGTGTTGTTTTGGACAAAGTAAAGGTTTGCAGAGCTTTACATTTAATAATTCACATTTGGTTTCAACTCATCCATTTCAGTTCCTTCAATGCAGCAGCATTAATTCTGTTTTTTTTCTGCATTTCCTATTTCTCTTGCTCCTTCTTTCCTCACTCTCTGAACTTTGTTGTTGGTTAAAAGCAGCCCTTTTGATCTTAAAGGCTTATTTTGCCACAAGGTAGGTTTAGTTTCTTACCTAAAAAGTGACTAACAGGAGATTAATGGTCCTGTATTCAGTACAAAAAATATGTATTTCATGAGATACCGTGAAGTACAATGTTGTAAGACATAGTATAATATACATATCCTTATAAGGAAGCTCAGTTACTTCAACTGATATTCAAATTCCCACCCAAATGCAGTTTTAAATAGATTACACATGCACTAAAGATGTTCCAACAATTGCTAGTGCTTGGAATGGGAAAGTTGGAAACAAAAAAGGATGAAGGGTCATCAAAAATATAGAAAGAAAGGAAAGCCCAAAATGGATATCAGAAGAAACTTTCACACTTTCTCTGAATGTAAAGAAGCCAAATCAAATGTAAATGGCATGCTGGAGTAAAAGCTGAACAGAAAATGTCAAACCTTAGTTTGAGAAGACGAAGTAAAACATGTATTATAATGAAATTGAAAAAGACCTGGAGTTAGAAAGCCAAAAGGGAAAACCACGCCCACCATCTCTCAAACTCTAGAATTGAAGGACTGCACGCCTTGAGTTGCTGTAGTGAAGGAATTCCTGGGCAATTGAATGACACCGGAAGCATCCAAAGAAGGCAGAAAGGAATGCACAGAAGGAATATGCTACCCCCAAAATTGTTTGATCTTCAACCATTTTAGGCGGCAGCATATTTTCAAGAACTGATGATACTGAAAGAAGAATATAACCTTTTTACGAAGATGGTGCCGAAGGCAAAGAAGGAAGCCCCTGCCCCTCCCAAAATGGAAGCCAAAGCAAAGGCTTTAAATGCCAAGAAGGCCGTGCTGAAAGGCATCCACTGACTGACGCCAAAAAAAAAAAAATAGATCCACACGTCACCCACTTTCCGGTGGCGCAAGACCCGGATACTAAGAAGACAGTCCAAATACTCTCAGAAGAGCACCCCCAGGAGAAGTAAGCTGGACCATTATGCCATCATCAAGTTTCCCCTGACCATGGAGTCCGCCATGAAGAAGATCGAAGATAACACCAGACTTGTGTTCATTGTGGATTTCAAAGCCAATAAGCACCAGATCAAAGAGGCTGTGAAGAAGCTCTATGACACTGATGTAGCCAAGCTCAACACCTTGATCACACTTGACGGTGAGAAGAAGGCATATGTTTGACTGACTTCTGACTATGCCACTTTAGACGTTGCCAACAAAATCAGAATCATCTAAACTGGGCACAAAAGGCTAATGCTAAATATAAACTTTTTCAATACAGAAGGAAGAAGAAGAAGAAGAAGAAGAAGAAGAAGAAGAAGAAGAAGAAGAAGAAGAAGAAGAAGAAGAAGAAGAAGAAGAAGAAGAAGAAGAAGAAGAAGAAGAAGAAGAAGAAGAAGAAGAAGAAGAAGAAGAAGAAGAAGAAGAAGAAGAAGAAGAATCTAAGCTGAAATGAAGGCACTGACAATAAACAAACTTCCAGGAATGTTTCAACAAATGGGTATAATGTTATAAGGACCCACTGATCTATGTCAAGAAATTAGAAAGCCAGCTTCCTGGTCAACTGACAAGTAGAGATCTATATTTACACCTATTCTAAACAAAGCTGATCACATAGAATGCATAAATGATCAAATAATATCATTAATATTAAAGCAAGTAAAATTTATTTGAAAATAATTATTTAAAAATAATTACAGCGGTGCACTAACTGGACTCTTCCAGAAATTCAAGGTGAAGTCTAAAGGGGATGTAGAGATAAGAGTATCACCGATGACCTCAGATGGATATGGTCTGAAAGCAGAGAATACCAGGAAGATGTTTGCCTTTGTTCTGTTAACAATGCAAAGGCATTTCACTGTGTGAATCACAACAAATATGGACAACATTGCAGAAACTGGAAATTCCAAAACATTTAATTGTACACTTCCTAGTCCTGCACCTTTAGGCTCACTGTTGCAGCCACTGTGGCAGTCCATCTCCGTGAGGGCCCTCCTCCTTGTCACTGCCCCTCCACTTTACTAAGCATGATGTCCTTCTCCAGGGACTGCTCTCTCCTGACATTATGTCCAAAGTAGGTGAAATACAGTCTTGCCCCCTTGCCTCTTATGAGCATTCTGGGCTTTACTTCTTCCAAGAAAGATTCGTTTCTTCTTTTGAAGTCCACAATATTTTCAATCGTCTTCACCAGTGCCATAATTCCAGTGCATCAAATTCTTCTGTCATCTGTATTCAGTGTTCAAGTTCCACACGGATATGGGCAATTAAAAATGCCATGGCTTCGCTCAGGTGTCCCTTAGTCCTGAAAATAACTTCCTTGCTTTTCAACATTGTAAAGAGGTCTTGTGCAACAGAGTTAGCCAAGTCAACATCCTCATTTGACTGCTGCTTCCATGAGCATTGATTGTGGATCCAACAATATGAAATCCTTGAAAACTTCAATCTTTTTGTCATTTATTGTGAGAGGACATATTGGTTCAGTTGTGGGAATTTGGGTCTTTGTGAGAATTTGGGTTTTGGCTGCAGTCCTTGACCTTCACCAGCAAGCACCCACCTCCTCCTCACTTTCAGCAGGAAAGGTTGTGTCACCTGCATGCCACAAGTTAACAAACTTTACTCATCCTGATGCTGCGTTCTTCTTCACGTAATCCAGCTTTTCTGAAAATGGGACGTTTATGGATAGCATTGAAACATACACGCTGTTATATATATGGGGCCCTGGTGGCACACCAGTTAAGTGCTTGACTGCTAACCAAAAGGTTGATAGTTCAAACACACCCAATGGCTTTGTGGGAGAAAATACATGGCCACCTGCTTCTCTAACGATCTCAGCCAGGAAAATCCGATGGGATAGTTTTATTTTGTCGCATTAATCAGCATCAACTAGATGACACCTAATAATACATGTTTATGCATGTCCAGGCACAGTGTAAAGTTTACTGACTTTTTGTTTGACATATTTACAAATGTTTTCATATTTGTATTAAAATACCCCAAACATGTTTTTCTCTGATAACATTTCAAAGCTACCCAAGGTGCTAATTGCCCTTCACCATAATTGTAAGTAAGTGTAGCTCACGGTTATTGCATTTATATAAAGAAGACTCATTTGGCTGCTGTGGTTTCTGATGAATTCAGATGAGTTCATGGTGTCAGGACACTTTCCTTGAACAGTCCTGCTGGTTAGTGAGTGAGAACCACACTCTGCCATCGCCTTTCAGAATTACAGTAAACACCTGGTCTCTCCCTGAGGTGCTACAGGTGTTTATCACCGTTATGGCTGCTGCTGCAGAGATGACTTCGACTAAAGGCAACCCCACATGTACAGTTATGGCGTTTTGGAAGTAGATGGCTAGGCTTTTCTTCGGAGGCTCCTCAAGGTAGATTGAAATTGTCAATATTCTAATAGTTCAGCCATTAACCCTTTACACTACACACTCTTTGCTGTCATGATTTGCTGCTGCTAGTAGATGCAGTACAGTTGGTTCCACATCTGTGTGCAGTAGAATGAGAACCTATTTGTGTCATGCCGTCCTCACAATCAGTGCTCTGCTTGAGCTTTTGCAGCCACCCTTATCTACCACACATCGTTCATAGAGCATCAGAATGCAGGACACCCTGGAACACTGGTTACAGCAGGGATTCTCAAAGGAGCCTGTTGAGAACAATCACTGGTCCCCTCTCCCTATAGTCCTAGTGAGTAGGAATCTGAGGTGAGGAGGGCGAGGGGCAATATTTATTTTTAAGCACAGCCCTCCCTCACTCTACCCCCAGAGGAAAACTTTCAAGATCCGACAAAATTGGTCTAATGTGAGAAGCCATAGAATCTTTACCTCAGAGTCTTGGCAGGTCACTTCTCAGAGACATTTGATGCATTTAGTGTGCTTGGGTTTGGATGGTCTCTTGCTCTAAAGTCTCACTGGTAATCAGGGAAGAGGGGGTGGGTGGCAAATTATAACCAGATAGGCAGATTCTGAGGCCAAGGTTGAAGTCACTCACTGTGCTGTCGTGTGTTGGAAATAAGCAGGCCTTGATTCATGATTGTCAGGAAGTTGCATCTACAGTGAGTAGCTATTTTATTCTGGGGCCTTCGAATCTCAATAAATCATGGCATTTCTGATGCAAAATAGCCAGAATGTTCATTCCCAAATCAACAGTCCTAATGTAAGCAAATGGACTGGTGTCTACTGCTATACATATAATAGTCAAATACTAGAGCTATGCAGAACTGGCGTACAAGCCAATTGCAGTCTGGGAAACAGGTCCAGAAGAAAGAGGTCACTTAAAATAGCATTTGCGAAGCTGTCCCTTCTTAGAATCTTAAAGACAGAACTCAAATCTCATGCCAAAATAAGTGTAGCTATCATCTCTCACTTAAGGAGAGGGTGATAATCTTATTTTCCAGGCCTCCTCTTTTCGAAGAAAGGTTGTTTATCTTTCCATGAAAACATCACCCACCAGCATAAGTCTCTCTCAGGGAGCTAAAGCCATGTGCTCTCTATCACGGCCGCCTGGTGCCACACCCTATTTGGGTTTCTAAGGTTAGAAATCTCTGTAGGAACAGATAAGGCTAGTGGACTTGAACCTCAAATCTGGCAGTTATTAGTCCAATGCTTACTCAACAGTACCACCTGACATTCTTGAAGGGATACACTAGTAGACAGAAAAACCAAGTTAGGGAGCAAAGGGCAAACTTAGTGTATTAGTCCAACTGCCCTTACCCCGTCCAAAAAAAAAAATCAACACTCATCTAACCTCTCAAAAAATGAAACTCACTCAGAGTAACCTTAATCCTGTTTTCAGTTTCCCATGTCAGTGTACCAGTGATTACAGAAAGAGGAAGTTGCTAGAAAGTCATGAATTCCTCCAAAGAAGATGCATACCTTACTCTGACCAAAAGGGAGCCCTGGTAACATAGCAGGCATAGTGGTACCGCATTCACCTGTGATCTGCAATGTTAGCAGTTCGAAACCCCCAGCTATCCCTTGGAAGGAAGATGGAGCTTTCTACTCCCTTAAAAAGTTACCGTCTGGCCTGTCTTATAAGGTTACTATGAATCAATATTAACTCAAGGGTTGTTGGTTTCCTGACCAAAGGAGCCCAGGTGACATAATAGTTAAGAGCTCAGAGGCCAACCAAAAGGTCTGTGGTTTGAACCACCAAGAACTCCGGGGAGAAAGATGAGGTAGACTGATTCCTTAAAGATAACAGTCCCATCCCACTCTGTCTTAAAGAGTGATGCAGAGTTGGAATTGGCTCAATAGCAAAAAGGCGGTGGGTTCTCTGACCAGCTTCCTAAGGTGGTTGTGTAGAAATGTTAAGAATCTAAAACTGAATTGGAGCTATGTGGATCACAGTCAAAACTGTCCATCTTCCTGGTTTATAGATGGGCTATTTAATAGGAGTCAGCTGATCCAGCCTCAGGAAAATTTCAAAAGCGTCACACCCGGGAATGCATAACCAAAAAGGCACTGCCATAGAGTCAATGCCGACTCATTGCAACCCTATATGTATACAATGCCCAAGTTATTATCTATGGAATCAGTTGAGGTTTATTGTTATGATTATAACCAAAATTCCAGAAATTCTTCAGCAAATGTGTTAGTAACACTTGTAAAATAATTAAACCTGTTGAATTTCTCTAGTTTCTATAATATTGGTTGATAAACTGGAATTCTGGATAATTCCTGAACCCAGCTGATGAGCAGATCTCTCTAAAATACAGATCTCTCTAAAATACATATTCTAGGCCCCATCCTAATTCAGTGTTATGGGATGAGATCCAGGACTGTGTGTTCTAAAATCCCTGTCACCTGACAAACTATAACTAACATTTGATTTGTTCCACACAAACCTTGCAGAAGAAGTGGAATCATTAAAACATGTATGGTGGCCAAACCCTTCCTCTGACTGAGAAGGTGCAGCGTGAGGGTCCCCCGAGGGACACTGTGGCTATTGAAGACGTGGCTGTGGACTTCTCCTAGGAAGAATGGGCATTACTGGATCCTATTCAGAGGAAATTATAGACTGTGATGATGGAAACCTTTAGAAACCTGGCCTCAGTAGAACAAAGATTTGCCACAGAAAATATGGTCCAGTTTAGGGAGCTAGAAATCTGTTACTACTGTCTTGCACAAGGAAGGATTTCAACTTCTGACTGGGTTGTGAACCAAATCCATTCACCTGACTCCAAACAGGCCTGCAGATGAAGCATCACCAGCAGCTTAGAGGACAGAGGAAGAAGTACCTGGTATTATTATTTTGGGGATGTCCTCATGAGAGATTGAAATTTGCGAGCACCATTAGAACTGATCCAGATAAGACAAACAGAGCATCCCAGTTGCCAGCAGTGTTATAAGGACCAAAGAAAACGACCAAGGCTCAGTTCACTTTGAAGGAGCAGCAGTAGACCAGTCCCTATGAGGTAGAGGTTCAAGATGGTCCATGATTTGCTCTGCAGCATCTCAAAAAACTAAAGAGTCATCGAGTCAATAAGGCCTTCTTCAAGATGTGGAAGCTGAAATCCAGAAAGGTGATGATCTTTTGTTTGAGTACTTGCAGTGTGAAAGATGCATGGACAGAACAGAACATTGCTATATATGTAATACATTGGAAAGTATTGTTTATCAGCACAAAAATAATTTTCCTCCAAAGGAAAATGATGAGATGTTTCGTTTACATGAAAAAAATTATAAAATCAGATTTAATCATTCTGGAATTAAGTCAGAACAGAAGCAACAAAATAAATGAGTCATTTGTGCTCAATGAAGATGAGAAAACTTTTCTCCATGTTGAACAAGAGCAATTTTTTGTTTGTTTTTTTTAACATTTTATTAGAGACTCGTACAACTCTTATCACAATCCATACACACATCAATTGTATAAAGCACATCTATACATTCTTTGCCCTCATCATTTTCAAAGCATTTGCTCTCCACTTAAGCTCTTTGCATCAAGTCCTCTTTTTTCCCTCCCTCCCCACTCCCTCCTCCCTCATGAGCCATTGATAATTTATAAATTGTTATTTTGTCATATCTTGCCCTATCCGGCATCTCCCTTCACCCCCTTTTCTGTTGTCCGTCCCCCGGGGAGGAAGTCACATGTAGATCCTTGTAATCGGTTCCCTCTTTCCAACCCACTCACCCTCTACCCTCCTAGTATCGCCCCTCACAGCCCTGGTCCTGAAGGTATCATCCACCCTGGATTCCCTGTGCCTCCAGCTCCTATCTGCACCAGTGTACAACCTCTGCTTTATCCAGGCTTGCAAGGCAGAATTCGGATCATGGTAGTGGGGGAGAGGAAGCATTTAGGAACTGGAGGAAAGTATTCTTTATCGGTGATACGTTGCACCCTGACTGACTCATCTCCTCCTCTAGACCCTTCTGTAAAGGGATCTCCAGTGGCTGACAAATGGGCTTTGGGTCTCCACTCTGTACTTCCCCCTTCATTCACTATGGTAAGGCTTTTGGGGGGGAGTATTTTGATGATGCCTTATACCCGTTCCCTTCGAAATCTCATGATCACACAGGCTGGTGTGCTTCTTCCATGTGGGTTTTGTTGCTTCTGAGCTAGATGGCCGCTTGTTCACCTTCAAGCCTTTAAGGCCCCAGACACTATCTCTTTCGATAGCCGGGCACCATCAGCTTTCTTCGCCATATTTGCTTATGCACCCATTTGTCCTCAGCGATCATATCATGGAGGTGTGCAGCCAATGATATGATTTTTTGTTCTTTGATGCCTGATAACTGATCCCTTTGGAACCACGTGATCACACAGTGTGGTGTGTTCTTCCATGTGTGCTTTGTTGCTTCTGAGCTAGATGGCCGCTTGTTTATCTTCAAGCCTTTAAGACCCGAGACGCTATCTCTTTTGATAGCCGGACGGCATCAGCTTTCTTCACCACATTTGCTTGTTCACCCGCTTTGGCTTCAGCAGTTGTGTCTGGAGGGTGAGCATCATAGAATGCCAATTTCATAGAAGAAAGTATTCATGCATTGAGGGAGTGCCTGAGTAGAGGCCCAAGGTCCTTCTGCCACCTTAATACTAAACCTATAAATACAGGCACATAGATCTATTTCCCCATCCTCCTATATATATTTGCATGTACATGTCTTTGTCTAGACCTCTATAAATGCTCTTTGCCTCCTAGCTCTTTCCTCTATTTCCCTTGACTTTCCTCCTGCCCCACTATCATGCTCCGTCCCCACCTGGGTTACAGCTATACCTCTTCGTTACGTTACCTTACCCTTGATCATTTCCTACCAGGCCTGCCACTCCTACCTCACTACCAATTTGGATCCCATGTTGTTCCCTTGTCCCTGGGTTAGTTAATACCACTTCCTTACTCCCCACCTCCCCCTATTCCAAGTCCCCCCATAACTGTCGGTCCTGTTGTTTTTCCTCCAGATAGTTCATCCAGCCTATCTTATTTAGACATACCTGTGGAGATAACAACATGCACAAAAACAATACAGAGGAAAACAAAGCAACAGTATACAACAAAACAACAACAAACCACTGACAAAGAACAAAACAAAACACATCAAGAAAGAAAAGCTTGTAGTTAGTTCAAGGATCATTTTTTGGCCTTTAGGAGTGTTTTCCAGTCCAGTCCCTGTGTGTGAACAATCCAGGTGCATGAAATCACAATGGATTCAGCATCAGGAATCTAATGAAACTGAGAAATCACACATAGGTGATAAATGTGGGACAACCTCCCTCGAGGAGTCTGTGCTCTGTGAGCACCAGATCATTGATATACTAGATAAGACCTAGGAATGCAGTCAGTGTGAGCAAAAATTAAAGAAAGTGTTCAATCTCAATGAACATCATCAAAAAGCTCATGAAGGACAAAAGCTAGGAAACTGCTTGCAATGTGGCAAAACTTTTCACAGTAAATCATACCTCAAGGGATATCAGGAACCTCGTGTGGCAGGACTGCCCTATGTGTGCAGTGAATGTTGGAAAAGCTTCACCAGGAAGAGTGATCTCACTGCTCATCAGCAAACTCATATTGGAGAGAAACCCCATGTATGTGGTCAATGTGAAAAAGCTTTTATCAGGAAGAAGTACCTCACTATTCATCAGCAAAGTCATACTGGAGAGAAACCCCATGTGTGTGGTGAATGTGGCAAAGCCTTCATTCAGAAGGTACATCTCAAAACTCGTCTACAAACTCATGAAGGAGAAAAGCCCTATATACGTGGTGAGTGTGGTAAAGCTTTCAACCAGAAGCAACACCTTATAGCACATAACATAATTCATACAGGAGAGAAACCCCATCTGTGTGGTCAAGGTGGAAAAGCCTCTATCAGGAAGGATGGTCTCACTGTTCATCAGCGAACTCATATTGGAGAGAAATCCCATGTATGTGATGAATGTGGAAATGCCTTATCAGGAAGGATGGTCTCACTGTTCATCAATGAACTCATACTGGAGAGAAATCCCATGTATGTGGTGAATGTGGAAAAGCCTCTATCAGGAAGACTTCTCTCACTGTGCATCAGCAAACTCATACTGGAGAAAAACCCCATGTATGTAGTGAGTGAGGTAAAGCTTTCAGCTAGATGCAATGCCTTACAGCACACCAGAGATTTCACACAGGAAAGAAGCCCTTTGCATGAATTAAATGTGGAACATCTTATATGTGGACGTCAGGTCTCGTTGAACACGAGAAAATTCCCAACAAGAAAACCTTTCGTTGGTTAGAGTAACGAAGCTTTCAAAACAGAGGAAGAGGTGCTAGAGTTTGGCCTGGACCAAGTATGAGAACAGACAATTGTGACTTACCATATGGGGACCCATGTTCTGCATTGCTGTCCCTCTACTGAGATGGCCCACCTTTGTCTGGTCTAACGAAATTAATGAGGTAAAACAAAGACCTCAGTAGTAAGAGGAGAAAATATTAAAGAACTGTTGGATAGTTATGTGTTTCATCAATGCTATACTGCACCCTGGATATATCATCCCTTCCGTGTGGTCATTCTGTGAAGAACTGTCCAATTATCTTATAGATGGGTTTGGAGTGTCCACTTTGTCCATACTCCTTCACATCAATTTGATTGTTTTTGAACTTCTGATATCTTCCCGTTAACACCTTGTGATCACACAGGCTGGTGTGCTTCTTCCATGTGGGTTTTGTTGCTTCCCCGATTGATGGCTGTTTGTTTAACTTCAAGCCTTTAAGATCCGAGATGCTATATCTTTTAATAACTAGCACCATCTGCTTTCTTCACCACATTTGCTTATGCACCCATTTTGTCTTCAGTGATTTTTGTCGGGAAGGTGGGTTTCATACAGTGCCTCATTATTAAAACAAATCATTCTTGTACTGAGGTAAGATTTAAGTAGAGGCCCAAAGTTCATTGGCTTCCTTGTGGTGGAAGACAGATACATCTATCTTTATATATTTTTATATTTACATATATGCATATCTATATTTATACTTATATATAATTTTTACTTTCTTCTTTTTACCTCTTTTTCTTTTTTAGTTCCTCCTGCCCAAACATAACCAGAAATGCTACACCCTCCTCACCATCAATTTTAGAACCCTGTCCCAGTCATTGTTGGCTCACCTCCCCCCTCCACCCACTTTCTCCTCTCCCATATCACCCCAGAACTGTTGGTCCCTTTGCTGTCTACTTGGGATTGCTTATCCTACCTATCTTGTATCGATAGACACCAAAAGAAAGAAAAGAAGAATAAGAAGAACCACACAAATAAGTTCCAAGTCTCACTGTTATCCTGACCCAGAATAAATGAGCATCTCTCTGTTAAATAGCTATCAGGTCCTGTTAGAATCCATCAGTCCAATCCTCTTTCCAGCCGTGGTTGCATATCCCGGGACCAGCTTACCTGACAGCACTTACACACTTTTAGTCCTCAGTATTGGTGACCGAGAAGCATGCCCCCTACAAGTCCCGATTGCTCTTCCTGCAGTTAGGGATAGAGCAGTCTAGTGGCCCTCCCTCGCCATCACACCTTTGGGCTTAGTGTGGCCCGTTGTGAGTAACCTCCAACCAGTTCAGATGAAGTGCCAAGAGCTGCCCCTAAGTCAGAGGTCTACAATCGGAATTCCTCAGGGACTTCATGGCTTTGCTTCCATTGATGGTCTGCTGCACTCTCCTCTTGGTTTGCCCCTATGTGGGTGGATCAGACCAGCCACTCTGGCCAAACTGTATATTCAATACTGTCCTCTGTAGTGCTGTCATCTAAGGAGGGCTCATCATGTCTCAAGCTCAGGTCGGCCATGCCATTCTCTCTGTGAATGAGCTGTGATGAACGTTGCCCTCAAGGGTTGGCACACCGGAATGTGGTCTCCTCTCTCTCCCTTTCCTGTGGAGACATCAATAATGTCCTCCCCTTAGGTGGATTAGTTCCCTGGTCCCCCGTTGCTGTCTTTTTTATTCCCCCACCCCTCTGTGGCCCATAAAGGCATAATGACATACATTTCTAGCATGATTCTACTTTATTAGAAATCTGAATAACACCACCATTGAGTCATCTGTGACTCGAGGCAACCCAATGTGTGTGAGAGTACAACCGTCTTGTGTAGAGTTTCCATGGCTGGTTTTTTTGGAGGTAGATCACTCGTTATTTCTTCTGAGGCACCTCTGGGTAGACTCAAACCTCCAAACTTCTGGTTAATAGACAAGTGCATTAAAATTGAGTATTTTGAATGAGTAGGCCTCAAAGGACCCTCTGAGTTCTTAGTCTCATGATGTTCTTGATAAGTGGCAAAGAACGAGTCAGTTGTGGCTGCAAAATTATAGTTCAAAGAGAAATCTCTTGTACTTTTAAATTAAATGATGTTATTTTTAATAGATGAGTTTCTTTTACAAGTTTCTTTTTTTCTATTACCTGAACTAAACTTTCTATTTAGTAATAATAACTTTTAAAGAGTCACAACAGAATGTGTTTTCATTTTCTGCTGATTTCCATATTTCTTTTTCCGGTTCTCTCTAGTTTTGAAATTGAAAGAGAAGTTAAACTATTTATTCTCACAACTCTGGCTTCCAAGAGAAGAAGAGCTCTCTTAGTGGAAGCTTCCATCTGGATACCTTCTTCTACCTCTCTCTTCCACTACTTGCCATGCCGTTCAGACTTAGTCAAGGACAGTAGCTAAGAGGAAACTAAAATGAGTGTGATGTCTTGGCGGCAAGCACGCTCTTGATGAGTCATCCTGGGAAGAGAGCAGCGCAGTTTGACAGGCTGATAAAGAGAGCAGGAGCCGTTCTGACAGGCTTTCGGTTGCTGCAGGTGGTTTCTGTCAATTGTCAACATGTCTCCAAAGAAAATTTCTGTCAGAGTTTCTTTCCTCTGACAAAAACTCCTGTGGCTATTGCCCCCGATTTCAACCATCTTGAGTACCAGCAACCAAATGACTCAGGATATGCATATGTACTGGCCTTGGCCATGCCAGGAAGCAGACTGGGTCTTCGGAGGGGCTAAGGAATGCAAATCTCCACTATCAAGGAGCTAACCACCAGTGCACATGACCTTGGAGAGCACAGCTGGGTTCTCCCCACAAGCTAAGACAGCTCATCTTTAAAGAACAGCGTTCACTGTTTAACGCCCACATCCAAAGCTTTAGATTCCCACTTGGGTGGAAGGCATCACTGAAAAAACTCACAGGGACGTGACTTGTCCTACCTACCTTCAAACGCGGGGCTCTGGAGCCCACTTCTTAGGGAAGAGACAAAGAGATTGGATAAGAAAATTACTGAACAGGTAAGACTCACATGATATCAGGTCCATTTTGCCATATGTTTTAAGTATCAGCTCACTAGACCCCTATGGGGGTTGAGTTTGCTTTTAAAAGGGGAAGACACTAGTGCTAACAGTAAACCCTGCTGCTTATTCTGCAAAATGAAACTTTTAACATTCTACTTCACATACAATTTAGAGCCTGTTAAGAAGAAATAGGCCATGTTTTATAATGGCATCTAAAAACATGCGATACTTTCATCTTACGTATATAAAATATCTTCTAAAGGCTTGTTTGTGCTCTCTTGACTGTGTTACAATGCGGAATGTGGCTCTAATATTACAGAGGTCCAAGACTCTCTGAGAACATGATGGAAACTGTGGGCCATTTTCCCAGGACACAGAAACCACATTCTGCTTATGACTTCAAGAGGTTCAGAGACGCCTAAGAGACTGTCTTCATTTGCACGGCTACCAGGTTACACACGCCTATGCTGCATAGCAACAGAACAACTCAGAGCCATCCCAACAGCCTCTGCTGAAAGGCCCTCTGCGCTCGGTCAGCAGGCCGGCAACTCCAGAGGCCCACCAGAAGACTCTGTCTTTGGTCCAGGAAAACTTTGGGGTGGTAACAGGAATCACCTACTGGGAAGTTCTGATAGCCACAAGCTTCCTGTCCTGGGGCTAATGGAACCGGCGTCAGTTATCCAAGATGCTTCATTTCGTGCCAATTACAGTATCGTTTCATTGTTCGGTGTTTCCACGTTCGGGAACTCCTCCTCCGTGACTGATGGCCATGGCGTCACTGCCATGGTGAATCATGCAAATGAGGATGTCATATCCTCTGACTCAGAGAGCGTTATTTCATTGAATATTGTTTTAAGAACTGCAAACAGAGAACTGGTCTTTGCTTAGATCTGACTTCCAAAACAGATCACTTTCCTTTCTTCTTTTTCCCACTGTGTTCTGGCTGAGGGCGCATAAGCTTGAGATGTGTGCAGATTGGGATTCGTGCAGAATAGAACCAAGGTCTGGGCTTGATCAATGTAGTGCATTCGGTGGGAGGGATGGGCCCCTCCTCAACCGGGAGCCCATGATCCAGAGTTGGTGCCAAATCCGGCACAACAGCTAATAGTACATTTCCATTTATGTGCTTTTCTGCCTATTTTCCCTAAGGAAAGGGCGGGCCAGGATATGCATGCATCGCATGCAGGACTGAAATAGCCCCACTTAAGTAGGTAAGTACGTATTAAGTTATTTGGTTTTGCCTGTTCAGAACATCAAAACCTCTTCTGCACTTGTCAGGCAGGGTCCCTACAGGGTAATTAGTATGGATAGAGGTTAAGAGAACATGATTTCTATCACAGCAGGATAGTTGTATAACTTACTAGCTGCGTGACTTATATAATTTACTGAGTGACTCCCTTTGAGCTTCAATTTACTCATCCACAAAATAGATTGATGATGGCACCTATCTCATAGAGTTGTTGTGAAGAATAATTAATATAATACATCTAAAGGTCTTATATCAGGGTCTGGAACATGTTAAGAACTTTCGTTTAATGCTTTCTTTTAGCTTAGAGCTAAAACTGGAAGGAACATGTGTTGTTTTCAGGTTCAAATACACAAAAAAGTTTAGCGTAGACTTTGGAAACTGGTAGCTTGTCAGACTAGAAAATGCTGTGTCAATTAGAAATCGGCCCAGTTCAAAAATCATCTCTAAGCTTGATGACTTTGGGACTCAATGTCCTCGTCTGTTAAATAATAATAATATAGTGGTCCATAATGAATTTTTAATGGCATTTAAGTCAAACAAAGTAGGTAAAGTGATTAGCTCATGAAAGGTATACTAATAATTTTAGCCATTATCATGCCTAAAGTTAATAAAGGTATAAATGCATATAAACTATAAAATATAAGCAAAAGGCTACCGTTTATTTAAACACTACTGACACTGCATTTACTATGTGCCTTGGCCATCCAAGGCTGTGGTATCAGCAATACCACAAGTGGGTGGTCTTAAACCACAGAAATGTGTTTCTCTCCGAAGCTGGACGTCTGAATGCAGGGCTCTGGAGCTAAGGGAAGGCCCTTTCCCTCTACTCTGGAGGAAGGTTTTGTCTTTTGCAGCTTCTGTCCCTCGTTCTTTGCACCCAGGGCTATCTGCACATGACCTCTGTCTTTCTCCAATTATGTCCCTGGACTCCATGCCTAAGTTACCCTTTACATCTCACAAGGAGTAAGGTTTTTATCAGCATATGTGGGTGGTAACATAACAATACTCTCTCTACCATCAAGTCAATTCCAACTCCTCGTGATCCTAGAGGACAGGGAAGGATTGCCCCTGTGGGTTTCCAAGACTTTGACTCCTTACAGGAGTAGACAGACTCATCTTTGCTTAGCACCTAAGTGAGTAGCCCACTATGCCACCAGGGCTGCTCATTAAGATAACAAGAAAATTTGGATCCCACCATTAGGTGCAGGGTAAGGATTTCGAAATATTTTAAAGAAACATAATTCAATCGGTAACACTATTGCCAGATATTATTCTACTTGCTTAAAAAAACCACTTATTACTTGCAACTACTCCAAGAGGCAAATACCATTACATAATCTCATTTTAAATATGGAGATAAAGTGACCACACCCTTACCAAATTGCCAACCCAAAATCCAAACCAAGGTTTCTGACACAATACATTTCCAATACTGGCCAAGAGAACTTTCTGTAATACTAAGCTAGTCTCCCTGTGCTGCCCAGTATGGTAACCACTGGCCACAGGTTTGACCAGTGATGAAGCCCTTTAAATGTGGTGAGAGTTCCTGAGAAGCTTAATTATTTATTGTATTTAATTTTTAAGTAATTTAAATTAATAACCACATCTGACTAAGGGTTATCCTACTGGACAGCACAGGCCAGGCCACCATGTGGTGTAGCTTTACTAAAGGGCTAGCTTCATTAACCCAAAAAAGAATCCCTCATCCTCCCTGTTCTTGTTCCACATTTGTCCACACTGGTTGCAGTCCCTTTATGCAAAACCTTTGTTACTGTTTTGTTTAAAACAGTGGTAGTCATGCATTGGACTTCCACTCTGCTAACAAGTTACAGCCTCAGAAACCCACAAGGACAGTTCTACCTGGTTCTATAGCAGCAGTTCTCAACCTGTGGGTCACGACCCCAGATATTTTCAACATTCTTAGGAACTGAGACACTGCTCCTCTATCCATCACCAAGTGAGTCTGCCCACATGCAGATACGCCCACATGAGTACCCAGTATGAAGGATGTGCCCCATGCTACACCATGCTTCCAGACAACATTGCATTTATTTGTCTTTAGAAATAAATATCTCACAATACATAATTACATATTGTTTTTGTGATTAATTATATTCAATTTGTAACAATGAAGATACAACCTGCACATCAGGTATTTGCATGATGATTCATAACAGTAGCAAAATTACAGTTATTAGGTAGCGACAAAAATAATTTTAAGGTTGGGGATCACCATAACATGAGGTACTGTATTTAAGGTTCACGGCATGAGGAAGGTTGAGAACCATGCTCTATAGGACCACTATGAGTCAGGAGCCACTGGATGGCAGTGAGTTTAGATTGGCTTGTCTTCAATAAGAGGAGATAAAAAAAAAATGGAACTTTGTTATCTTCAAGTCCATTCTGCCTGATGGCAGCCCTTATGGAACAGAGTAGCACTGATCTCCGTAGGCTTTCCTTGACTGTCATCTTGTAGAAGCAGATCACCAGGCGTTGTCTTCCGTGGCCCTGCTGGGAAGGTTCAAATCACCAGCCTTTCCATTGATAGTCAAGCGCAATCCCATCAGGCCACACAGAGACCTGCCTCTTACGTACTCTATTAATAATGTCAGATGGTTTGACTTTTTTGCGACTAGCTCCATGAAGGGATCCTCACTGCACGTTCAGCAACTAGACCAACGACCCGTGGCTCTTGAGTGCATTCCAACTCAGAGACCCCACTCGCTGCTCAACACCAGATATGATCTCTAACCGTGGGTCACATGCTGAGATTTCTGTACCTGGTCATCCCATGTTCCCTCAGACAGAGGAGTCTTATTTTGCAACCTTTTGCAGCACTGGGACATTTTTATTGGTGTCTGAGTCTAAAGTGGAGCCCAATCAAACAGACTCGCTAACAATTTATTTCCTTCCACACTCTTTTCTTCCATTTTGCTTCTGTTTCATGAAGCCGTCTGGTTGCAAACGCCCAATTGTCACCTCCTTACCCTCCATCCTCTTTACCTCCACTGTGCAATTTGGCAAGGCTGACCTCAATTTCAGAGAAACATAAAATATAATAATAAAAATCAGAAAAAAGGGGGTCACGTGCCTTTTCTAGGAAGTTAAATCTGCACTGCAATGGGGGAAGGAGAAGTTCACTTCAGTGATCATATTTGCATTGCACTTCCGATTCCCGTTTACATTTCATCATTATAGTCTGTGTTCCGTGGGCCTCGATGCAAACAAGCAGGCACGGTCCCAGTAAAAACAGGCAGAGTCTGGCTGTCGTTTTTACCGCCATCCCTATAACATCATTTTTAATCAGCATTTTCAGATCCATTTTCCCCAAATCACTACCAAAGATACCTTTGCTTTAAAAGCACAAGAAGCCTGACAGATAGACTTGAATCCTAAGCAAACTTTAAAACTGTGATGTAATGATTACCCAGTGACTTCTAAAAGCAAAGCAGAAATATCTCCCCGTGGCTCAGGACTGACCCAGTAGTTCCTGACCAAATTGCATAAGTCACTTCCTATCTTTGTTCTCAGGCGGATTTCCAGAATGAATATTCATGTCTTTTTTCACAGTGAGACTGATTCAAACTTGCTACAATTCTGTGGGCAGGGCACGTACATGTGGTGTGGGTTTATCTTACTCATTTTCTTTTAGGATGTAAGTAAAACAATTGTGAGATTTTCATTTCTCTTGTTTTCATTGGATTTGGGGGGGGGTATTTTTCTTCCTTCCTGTGTGTTCATAGGTCACCTTTTGTGAGATTTTTTAGGCATACGATATCAAAAGGATTAACAACAAATATATTCTCGACTAACACATAATATGCTACACCAAGCATATGCTCTATGCTTGGGAAAGTACAAGGGCAGCAGAAAAGAGGAAGACCCTCGACCAGACAGCTTGGCACAGAGACGGTCACAGTGGTCTCAAACATAAAAACAACAGTTGGGATGGAGCAGGAAAGGGCAGTGTTTCCTTCCGCTGTCCATAGATCCATGTGCCTCAAAAGGACCTAAATGAACCCTAACGACAACATTCTATGCGCACTGACACCCACATTATAGGAGGCGCAGGACTGAGTGCTTAAAAACTAAAATAAATTTTAAAACACCTCGCTATATTACTCTCTGGCAACCTGTCAATCACATCCTTATAAGCATGACACTTTACATCTGGCCACCCACACAAATGCCTTGCTCTGCAAGTAAAAATCTAAATCCATGTGAGGGGGTGTGGGGGAAAGGGAGGGGGACTGGGGATTCTCCTGAAACAAGAGCAGTGACGCACAGGGGTGCAGCGGTGGTGCTGCTGATGGTGAATTTTCTTGGAGGTTTTTGGTTTTTTCTGAGTAGGGGGGGTGCCGTTTTGTGTTTTCTGGTTTTATTTGTGAGATCAATGTTGCCCATAACAGCAGGGAAACCAGGGAAATAGCAGAAATGAAAACTGAAGGTGGCAAAACACGCTCGCTTCTATGATGGCGAATCTGTTTTAGGAAAGGTAAGCAGCCATTAAGCAACCTGGGAAGAAGCTAGAGCACCAAGCAATTAGAAGCGAATGTTAGGTCACATTGGACTTTCAATGACAAGAGTAATGCTTGGGCATTTGTGTATCCAGTGAAAGAACTGGCTTTACCTGGTGAATTGATTCAGAGTAGAAGTTATGCTTTTGAGTTTACATGAGTTGAAGAGCAACATGAATCTTACAATTATGCGAGGGTCTGCTTGAGGTTAGTGTCCCAAAGTGACAGTAGTAAAATGATTGACAGACTGGTGGAAGAGTACGATCTTAATGTTCACCAGCTTCCCACTTACCCTGATGTTAACAACTCTATGAAGGAGGAAGCAGGCACTGAAGACTGTCTACATATAGGGTTTAAATATAATAAGTCAAAGAGCCACTTCAAGGATGTGAAAAAGTTACTCCTTTTTTGTAAGAATAAAAATCCAGGATATGATGTTACAATGGTCAAAGAAGAGATCGGGGGAATTGGAGCCAGTGCCACCACAGAAACAGACACAATCACCAAATATGAAATAATGGCTGGTGCCCCAGGAAAAGGTGAAGCAATCCCAGGAAGATTATTTTTTGCAGGGTTCACTTAACAACCACAATGAGACTTAACTCCAACAATGAGAGATGTGAACAAAAACATTTCAGTAAGAGACTTTTTTAATGTGGTCCTGGTGGATGAAGAAGACAGAAGGTACTTCAAGCAGCAGGGGAGCATTTTATAGAGAAATTGTCCTGAAAAACAAACTTCTACCAGCGATTTGAGTCTCCAGAATCCCAGGTATCAGCGGAACAACCTGAAATGTGTGCTGACAGGGCACCTGTTGCGATCAAGTTCAGCAGTTAAAGATGTTCCTCGTGTGTAGGGGGGGAGGGCAAAACTCCATTTGTAATCATCTTACTTTAGCTTTCAGTGAAGCATTTATGTTATCTGACATAACTGAATGTTCCCCCATGTATATACAATTAAAAATACAAGCTTTCTTTTAAGCATTGGGGAAAAAAAGAAAAAACTTAAATCTATAGCCTGTACATGTTGCAGGTTGAATATCTTTACTGTTGAATGTATTTGAATGGGTGGTGTGTTAGGCAGGGTTGTCTAGAGAGACAAAACCAGATTGCTAGTAATTTTATATATATAAAGATGGATATATAGCACAAGAAATGAACTGTTAAATTATAAAGCAGTACAAATGGCTCAGTGCAACTCACTCCCTTGAGAGAGTTGTGAGACACTGGCGTCCTTTTAGTCTTGAGGACTGTCAGTTCCTCCTCTGTAGAGAGAGCTGGGCTATATATACACAGGTAGCAAATAGCAAGGCAGGTCACCAACTGTCGGTTCCCAGCTCCAGAGATCTACATTCCAATCGTGTGGACTTAAAGGGACCTCAATTTACACTGACACAGTCCATAGGCTAGGTGTCCCACAGGTAGTGTACCCTTGAAATTGAGGCACAGACCAAGCAAGGCAACCACACGTTGGTCCGATGATTAAAGAGCGAGAGACAAGAAAGGCGAGGTTCACCAAGCCATTTATCTCTCTGCCCTTCAATTAATTCCACTTGTGTTTATCGGCCAGGCTGGCACAATAAACTCTCAAAAGTGGGTAGGAATGTTCTTTGAAATTCATTGTATAAGTTTTTCAGGAAGTCAAACTAGATAAACTCATTAACTATGAGTTTGTTGTTAGTATTTGGCATTATCAAGTTAGTTCCAACTCATCACGACACTATGTACAACAGAAAGTAACACCATCTGGTCCTACCACCTGGTCCTGCACCATCCTCACAAATGTTCTAATGTCTGAGCCCATTGCGGCCACTGTGTTGATCTATCATGTCAGGGGCCTTCATATTCTTGGTTGACCCTCCATTTTACCAACCATGATATCCTTCTCTAGGGATTGGTCTCTCCTGATTACATTTCCAACATTTGTAAGAAGTTTTTCCATGCTTGCCTCAAAAGAGAGTTCTATAATTTATACAATTGATGTGTGTATGGATTGTGATAAAAGTTGCATGAGTCCCCAATAAAATTATTTTAAAAGAGGGATTTCTGGGTGTGCTTCTTCCAAGACAGATCTGTTTGTTCTTGTGGCAGGCCTTTCAATATTCTTCACCAATATCATAGTTCAAATTCACAGACTATTATTCCACTTTCCTTGTTCAGTATTCAACTTTCACATATACATGTACTTGAAAGTTTCCTGACTTGACCTAGGCCCACCTGAGTTTGCAAAGTAACACCCTTGCTTTTAAACACTTTAAAAGAGGTCTTGTACAGCAGATTTACCCAATGCAATGCGCCCTTGGATCTTTTGATTACTACTTCAGTAAGCATTGATTGTGGATCTAAGAAAGACACAATCCTTGATAACATCATCCTTTTCTCCATCTATAATCTATTTATCCAGTGGTATGAATTTTGGTCTTCTTTTTATTGAGTTGTAATCCATACTGATGGATGCAGTCCTTGATTTTCAGCATCAAAGGCCTCACTTTCTCCTGACTTTCAGCAATCAACTTGGTATCATCTGCATATTGCAAGAGGGTAATAAACCTTCCTCCAAAGCTGGTGCTGCAGTCTTCTTGCTACAATCCAGCTTTTCTGATGATTTGCTCAGCACACAGATTGAATAAGTAAGGTGACAAGATACAACCCTGACAAGCACATTTCCTGATCTGAATCATGAATTAGTCCCTTGTTCTATTCACACAACTGCCTCTTGATTCATGTACAAGTTCTCAAGAGCACAATGAAATGTTCTGGGATTCTCATATACATATGTGTGTGTGTGTGTGTGTGTGTGTGTGTGTGTGTAATATAGCCCCTGGTTACTGGTGAATATGACCTTGCTTGAAAGTAGGATCTTTGAAGATGTTATCAGTTAACCTGCAGTCATGCAGAAGTGAAGTAGGTCCTAATCCCTTATTATAATATCCGTATAAATCAGAACACTTGCAGAGACATGGAGACTGAGGAAGCACACCAGGTGGTGCTGCAGCTGCAAGCTAAGAATTGTTGGGAGCTATCAGAAGCTAACAGAGAGTCATGTAACAGAGATTCTGACTCAAAGCTATAGAAGGAATCTATGTGGCTAACCCTCTGATCTTAAATGCCCAGCTTCAAGAACTGTGACACAATAAATAAATGTTCTTATAAGCAACCCAGTTTTTAATATTTTGCTACTATAACCCCCAGAAAACAAATACCCCCACTTATACTTTAAACAGCATCTGTGTTTTTAAAGGTGTAACTTCACCTTCAACGGATTTCAGGGAAAAGTACACATGTGTTGGATATTCTACCATCAAGGTAGAATAAGTCAGGATGGAAGGTGGTTCCTTCCATCTAAGGATGGAGAAAGAGTGACCCAGCCCTCAAGTGGCCCCTTGAGTTAACAATGATGCATGACATATTCCTCAAAGAATCAGAGCTATGCTACCCTCCCACCCACACTCAAAGAACAGGAGAACCCCTGGAAGGGGTACAAAAGGCTTGAGAATAACCACTTAGCAATATAAAGAAATGACCTTACACAATGAGCATTGCAGGAGAAACTTTGCTTAAGTAAAGGTCATAGGATTTACTCCCATCTTCCAGGTTGGGAGAGTTCATTGGTTGACGTGAAGACACTAGGATAAGGGAGAGACCTACCAAAACATGGACAAGTTTCAATACACAACAAACCCTGGTGGAAAGGAACTGAAGGTCTATTTCACTAAAATGATTAAAGGAATATAGTTGGTAATTTTAACAAGTGAATAAAAGTTTTACAGATTACACAACTTCTTTGTTTCTTTTATTACAACTCTTTCTTCGTTGTACAGCCTAGGCAGCTAGCATTGGACTAGAGTTGAATTCAAAACAAGCACTAAGACAGAGCAACTGGTTTCCTTGCACAACCACAACTTTGTTATCAGGCCAACACTGTCTTCCATATGAATACATGCCATACCTATGAGGATAAATTTTCTTCTGAATATTTACTAGTGTCTCCTAAAATAAACTTCTGGTGTATCTGCAACAACATCTGTTTGTCAAATGTGCCCAGATGGTTCTAAGTCCCAGAGCTGGATACACAGAGGATGTAAGTCCTCTATTGGTAGCTCAAATGGCACAGTGATATTAAAGAAGGCATGTCGTCTGAAATTTTAGCAAATAGGTCATGCTCAGGAGCAGTATTAAAATAGGATAAATTCTGGAAAAAAAACAAATTCTAAGAAGATTAAAAAATTAATAGTCTATGATGCTAGCCTTCCAGACACAATTGGTGAAGACAAAGCAGTGCATAAGTAAATGTGGTAAAGAAGGCTGATGGTGCCTGGTTATCAAAAGATATAGCAGTTGGGGTCTTAAAGGTTTGAAGATAAACAAGCAGCCATCTAGCTGAGAAGCTATAAAGCCCACATGGAAGAAGCACATCACCCTGTATGATCCTAAGGTATCGAAGGAATCAGGTATCAGGCATCTAAGACCCAGAATAAAACCATATCCAAGGTGAATGGGGGTGGGCATGGAGTGGAGACCCAATGCCCATCTATAGACAAATGAACATCCCCTCACAGAGGGGTCCCAGGGAAGAGATGAGTCAGTCAGGGTGCAGTATTGCACCAATGAAAGACACAACTTTCCTCTAGTTCTTTGTTGCCTCCTTCACTCCACTATCATGACTTCAATTCTACCTTACAAAATGGATTAGAATAGAACATGCGCACTGCTACAGACAAGAGCCCGCAACACCAGGAACCCGGGATAGATAAACCCCTTAGGGCCAACAAGGAGAGTAGAGATACTAGTAATATTAGAAGGGGGTAGGGGGAGAAAGGGAAAATCGATCACACAAAGATCAACCTGAGAGGGAGGGCAAATGATGGAAAAGTGGGTGAGGGGCGGACAATGTAAGATATGGAAAAAATAACCTATAACTTATCAAGTGTTCATGTGGGAGGGCAGGTGGGGGAGGGAGGGGAAAGAAATGGGGAGCTGATATCAGGGGCTCAAGTGGGAAGAGAATGCTATGAAAATGATGATGGTGACATGTGTAAATGTGCTTGACACACTGGAGGAACGTATGGATTGTGGTAAGAGATGTAAGAGCTCCCAAAAAATGTATTAAAAAAAAAGAAAGAAAAGAGATTAAGAGTACCACAATCAAATGACAGAGCAGGAGGATCCGCTCCATGTAGCTATTCAAGGATACTGTCTCCTGCTCTCTTGCGGCAGCAGCATCTTCTCATCCATAACCCTGCTTTAAGCCTCGGATGGAACAAAGACATAAAAGGATGCATGTATGGCTTCATTGGTTAGGCCAGTGGTTCTCAGCCCATGGGTCCCGACCCATTTGAGGGTCAAACGACCCTTTCACAGGGGGTGCCTCATTCAAAAAAGTAGCAAAATGACACCTATGAAGTTGCAACGAAAATAGTTTTATGGTTGGGGGGTCACCACAACATGAGGAGTTGTATTCAAGGGTCACAGCAGTAGGAAGGTGGAGAACCACTGGGTTGAAGTTGTATTCAGCATTTACTACCAAATTCCATTGGTGGTAATTCAGGAACATACCTCCTAATTATTATACATTATAAAGAAATAAATGATATATATGGCATGAATTCATAAACATTGGCTTGTTAAATCTCAGCCACAAGAGTCTGTATCCTGTCTGACTACTGTATGCTCCTTCATTTTGCTAGATTTGGTGGAATCACCGAGGGAAATACTGCAATTTATAGAATCTTAATTCTTTACAGAAAGTTAAATCATAGAAATATTTAAGCAAATCACCTCCCCGTTTTAACAGTTATTTAACAGTGAATCCCTCATTCCTTTGGGTGATTGTTCTGACCAGGCAACACTGGACAGTGAATATTTGCTTTCTAAGGAAAGTGCAAGCCACGTCTCACTCCATATTCTCACTAAGTGATGAGACGTTCACATCGGAGTGTGAAGCCTCTCTGTTTTGGAAGACTACGGTTTGGAGCCCTAGCTATCCGGCTTTAAGAAGATGCACCGCAGAGCTGAAGTCTCCTTTTTAAGCTTTTAGAAGAGGAATGAATACATAGCTGTGGAGCGGGGATGTCCCCATCAAAAATGCGCTGAGTCAGCCCCTTCTCGTCTCCCTCTGGACGTCTGAGCAGTGGCCCCTCTAGGCCAGGCAGGTAAGTTTGCTTGGTTGCCACAGTAACTTTCAAAGACAGCTAGTATATCCTTTCCTGCCCGGCCTGTTTCCGATACTCCACACTGTCCTTTTACTAACCATATACATCTGCAAGCCCACGCCAGGAAATCAGCTGTTTATGAAGGGTGACAGTTAATACATCTCTTAATACTCTATGAATTCCGTCGATCTTCAGCTATCCTCCAATTACTAGTGTATACATCCTGTTTCTGGAATCTGCCTTCTCTTGAGCTCAGCCTCAGGGTGATCCCAAGTACGATAGAAGAAACATTGCCCAATATGTGCCCTGTTCACAATTATTTGTGTATTTTTAGTGCCTTCCAACCTACTATGTTCATCTTCCAACACAATATTGGACAATATTCGGCTGTGGTCCATGGAGTTTCCTATGGCTAATTTTCAAAAGTAGATAAGCAGACTTTTCTGTCTAGTCCATCTTAGTCTAAACGTTTCACTGAAACCTATCTGCCATGACTGACTATTCTGGCTTTTGAAATGTCGTTGGCATAGTTTCCAGCCACCACAAACTGACAGATGAGTTGAGAGAAGGCATTCTACTCAGCATAGGTGGATTCTTGTATTTAGCTTGCTTACAGTTTGTCTCACTATTTGTGCAGTATCCTGTTCAGTTGGAGGCTGCACAACACAAGGTAAGACTAGCTTAACTTTTTCAAAAACGATTAGAAATGTTTAATAACTAAAAAAATAGATTTTTGAGGAAGAAAGATTCAAATTGTCACACAATGAGATCCTCTGAGTTATTGCATAAAACTGCCTGATGTGATTTCTTAAAAGTAAATTCTTGGGCTAATTATAGACCTATAAATTCAGACCCTAAAGGCTAGAGCTGGAGTTTCAACTTTTCAAACAAATTCCCCTACTGACTCTTATTTACATAACAGTTGAGCATCACTGAAGAAAATGATGGCTGCATGTTGAAAGACGTCTATGACATTGCCTTCATTCCAAACAAGCAAACAAAAAACCATTCATCCCACTAAGGACATTCGATCTGCATGCAGGAAACTTGCAAGCCATTTCTTCCCTCATTGTAAAGATGCATAGTGCGGATGTAAAATACTCAGGAGACTATGGAGAAAAGTTGTGCATTGTTCACACCTTTACTCTGGAAAATCCTGATTTAGAGAGAAGCTATCAAGAGTGAGCTAGGTATTCATTTAAACTTAATCTATTGAACACCGTGTCCTACTCCTCCTTTCTACTTAGCAGACTAGAGAGAAGGGGAGGGGAGTACATGAAAAGTTTCCGCACCATCCACACAATTGTCTTTATGTTTGATCCCATTCTGAAGCTACGCTGTCATTTCTTTTTCGCTGCTCCTCCACATTACCAAGCACGATGCCCTTCTCTAGGGACGTGTGTCTCCTGATAACATGTCCCAAGGACATGAGACATCTAGCCATCCTTGCCTCTAAGTAGCATTTTGGTTCTTCTTATCCAGGACTGATTTATTTGTTCTTAGGGCAAGTCTCAGTATTTTCATTATTCTTCACCGATGCCATAATTCAAATGAAGAAACTCAAATGCATGATGTAAATTCAGATTGCTAGGCCAGCCTGTATCCAGGGAAAGGGAACACAGGCATCAACTATTGGTGGGAAGATCACATTGCTGAGTCAGAGTCTACTCGGTGGCTGTGAGTGCGGATGTTAAAATGTCTTAACTAGGAAAGCTGAGGACTGATTTAGAGAAGGGAGAGAAAATATGTAGATTTGGAAGTCCTCCACCATTGAAGGGTATGGAATCATAGGAGTAGATGAATTTGTTCCAAAGAATAAAGGGAGCAGGGGTGAAGGGTTAAATAGAAGTCAGGAATGGAAGTAACCATAGCAGCTATCTTTGGAAAATGTAATCTTCTAGGGAGAAGATCTGGAAGATGGTTTAGAATTGCCTTCTGGCATGGGACTAGTGTAAGGAGCTCTAGTGGTATATTGGATTATGCTTTGAGCCATTAACCATAAGGTCAGCAGTTCGAAACCATTAGCCACTCTGCAGGAGAAAGGCCAGGATCTCTACTCCTATGATGAGTTAGCGTCTCAGAAACAAGCAGGGGCAGGTCAGCCCTGTCCTATACAGTTGCTGCGTCGGAATCTACTCAATGGCCATGTGAATGTTAAAATGTCTTAACTAGGAAAACTGAGGACTGATTTAGGGAAAAGAGAGGAAAGATGTAGATTTGGAAGGCCTCCACCGATGAAGGGGAGTGAAATCATAGGAGTAGATGAATTTGCTCCAAAGAAGAAAGGGAGCAGGGGTGAAGGGTTAAGTAGAAGTCAGTTGATGAGAGGAGGGCAATGAATATAAGAAGAGAAACTTAGTGTTTTATTTAATTTCAAAAATAAGAGAACAAAAAGAACCAGTGAGGGCTACTAAATATGGGTGCAAAGCAGTACGAAGGAGAGCAAAGGAGAGTATGGTGTCAGAAACGAACTACTGAGAGAATGAAAGAAAGCAGCATCAACAATGCTGGAAAGGAGAGAATGGACCTGAGAAGAAATTGCATGTTTCCTGCAGATCATGCAAATTCTATTCAGGAGGATATTTAAGGCTATGTGGTAGATAAATTATGCCTGTCACAATGTACAGCTCTTTGCTCCAATGGAAACTTTGGCAGCTGACAAATACCAGCACTTTTAAAACTTAGTAAGTGCCTATGTCACTCCTTTTTGAGTTCATGTGAACTATGAATAAAGAATATAGCAAGTTAATAGCATTGTACCTACCAAAAAAGCCATTTTGGAGAAGGAATTATTTTTTAATGTTAAAGAAAAAAAATGTTCTGTTTATGCTAAGTTAAAGTTCTTAGGGAAATAAATGAAGCAGTAGTTGACTAAAGTTAAGGTACTATGAACAAAATGGAAAGTGCCACATATCTTTCATGTATATAATTGATAAGAAATAATGAAGGGATTATTTTCCATGGGTATTTAATTGCCACTTTCAATCTGTGCCCAACCAAAATTAATATCTAGCAAAACAATTGATTTCTTTTTTGTCCACTATGTATTTACTGAATTGATATTGTGTGAGTTGCAATGTGCATTATTAAAGGTCAGATGCTCTTTCAGAACACATAATTTCTCTTGGAATCTATCTAGATATCAATCACTTCTGAGGATCTCTGCTAATGTCATTACAGCAAAAATAATCTGGGGTTTTTCCATGTTATTAGTGTGCCTTTATTTTACATAAAGCAAAACCTAATAGAAATGTAAAGAAAATGGTAAGTGGGGAGGGAAGCAAAACATATCAAACTGTGAAAATCAAGAAAGACAACTTGTTCAAATTCCAATAGTCCACAACATACCTCATTATACCTGTCTCATAAATTTTCCTTTAGCTAGAGCTAGAAAACTAAATTACCACATTTCTATGTTTTAAAGTCTTTGAGTTTGATTTCAATAGCTGTGTTTCTGAACCTGCTTCATTACATTTTTTCCTATGAAGGTAAAGCTTTTATTATTTCAAGAATTATTCACTTCATATTTTAGCCCCATAAGAGTCTAAAATGCCAGTAGGGTTTACTGAGTTTATTAAAGCATAAAACTGATGTAAATGCTCTTATCATAGACCCTATGGATTTTCTACCCAAGTCCATTCTCCTCGCTCTGTCAGGGCAGAATCCTTATTGTGCCCAACCTTGATTCATCTTCTTCTCTGCTCACGAAAGAGAGTCTAGCCTCAGCTAGTATTGAAGCAGTGCATTACCCAAGGCACTGATAGTTGCTCTAAGATAAACCTATAATTTAATTGGCCCAATCAGATTGGAAGCAGAAACTTATACTACAGGAGCAGTATAATGGATTAAACTATGTCCACCAAAATGTGTCAGCTTGGTTGCCTCATGATTCTCAGTGTTATGTAATCATCCTCCATTTTGTGATCAGATATAATTACCCAAGTGCAAATCATAAACTACATGATGTTAATCTTTTTCAATTGAGATTTCATCAATTCCTAGAGTCCTGTTTTCCTTCAGTGCAGCTCAGATTTCTTCCTCCAATATCATCAGTTCTTGGTCACATAGTACCACTTGAAAGAATTGACCTGAACAAATTCTTTCTGTACTGTGATGGTGTATTCCTTCCATCTTATTTTGATGCTTTTGATTCAATATTTTGCCATAGAATTTTTTGTGATTGCAACTTGAAGTTGGAATTTTTTTTCTTCAGTTTTTTAAGCATGAGAACTTTTGAGCATATTCCTCCCTTTGGATTTTCTAATTCAGATATGTTCACGTTTCCTTACAATACTTTACTTCATCTTCCTGAATCTCCCTTAGAAATCTTCTGTTCAAGATAGGAGCTGGAGGCACAGGGAATCCAGGATGGATGATCCCTTCAGGACCAGGGGTGTGAGGGGCGATACTGGGAGGGTAGAGGGAGAGTGGGTTGGAAAGGGGGAACCGATTACAAGGATCTACATGTGACCTCCTCTCTGGGGGATGGACAACAGAAAAGTGGGTGAAGGGAAACATCAGACAGGGCAAGATATGAAAAAATAATAATTTATATATTATTAAGGGTTCATGAGGGAGAGGGGAGCGAGAAGGGAGGGGAAAAAATGAGGAGCAGATGCCAGGGGCTTAGGTGGAGAGCAAATGTTTTGAGAATGATGAGGGCAATGAATGTACAAGTGTGATTTATACAATTGATTTATGTATGGATTGTGATAAGAGTTGTATGAGCCCTTAATAAAATGATTAGAAAAAAGAAAAATAAAGAAATCTTCTGTTCAGCATTTTTACTTCTCTGTGCAAAGATGAAGAAGCGGTGCTTGTTTTAAAATCAGGACACTGCATGTCAGGACTGAAACATTTTAGCATACTTAATTTAATCTGTATGCTGAGCACATAATTCGAAAATGAACTATGTGATGAAGAATGCAAACTTGAAGGAAGACTAATTAATAACCTGCCATATAAAGATGACATAACCTTGCTTGCTGAAAACAAAGAGGACTTGGAGCACTAACTGATATAGATCAGACAACAATCTTCAATATGGATTACACAATAGAAATTTTTAAAATTAGAAATATGGATTACACCTCAACATAAAGATTTTTTAAGTCCTCATATCTAGACTGATAAGCAAGAGCACAATAAATGGAGAAGTGATTGAAGTTGTCAAGAATTTCATTTTCCAGGGATCAGGATTCATAATCAACAACACTCCTAAAAACAGAAGTCAGAAAAAAAAATTAAATGCGTTGCCTTAGGCAGATCTGCTGCAAAAAGCCTATTAAAGTGTATAAAAGCCACAATGTCACTTTGAAGACTAAGGCACATCTGATCCCAGCCTTGGTATTTTTGATAGCCTCATATACATACAAAAGCTGGACAGTGAAAATGGAAGGCCACATAAGAATTAATGCTTTTGAATCATGGATAATATTAAATTTATCATAAATAGCCAGAAGAATGAACAAATCTGTCTTGGAAGAGTAGACTGAGAATGTCCCTTACAAGCAAGGAAGCCAAGACTTTGTTTCGTGTACACTGGGCCTGTCATCAGGAGGGAACAGTCACTGCATAAGGACACCATGCTTGGTAAAATAGACCAAAAACCAAACTCACTGCCACAGAGTCCATTCCGACTCATGGTGACACTACCAGTCGGCGTAGCCCTGCCCTGTGAGTTTCTGAGACTGTAATTTTTAAATAAGAATAGAAAACACCATTCCCCTGTTTCTGAGACTGTATTTTTATAGGAATAGAAAGCCCCATCTTTCTCCCATGGAGTTGCTGGTGGTTTTGAACTGCTGAACTTGAGGTTAGCAAACAAACGTGTAACCACTAAACCACTAGGGCTTCTGATTTATAAAATAAGAAGACCAACCCCCCAAAAAAGGAAGACTCTCAACAAGATGGATTGACCTGGTGGCTGCAACAATTACCTCAAACATAGGAATGCTTGGGAGGATGATATAAGACAGGGCAGTGTATCCCTTTGTTGTGCATAGCGTACTATGAGTTAGAACAGAAAATAACACCTAACAATAACAACAGGGTGTTATTGAGCCAAGATTAGAATCACTATATTAAGGAGACGGGTTTAGGTCGTATGAGGGGGCTTGAAATTTTTAGTTAATTGGAATTACAAGATAGTAAAAGTTTCTATGAACTTTTGAAGTCCTCTCATATCTAGAGTCAATTGCTTTTACATAAAAAATAAAAAAGACTATGCAAGCAAGTAGAGATCAGAGGAATCAAGAAAACAAGAACCAGGAACGGTGGAATGGTGTGAGTCTTTTGAATCCAAGGTTCATGTACTGAGAACATCCTGGGCCCAAGGATAGTCCTTCAAAACAAGGACATTCCCAGAGAAGATAAAGAGTAAAAGACTTCTTCTTAGAGACAGTATCCTGTATTTTTTCTCTCTAAACTGTGAGAATATGTTGTTTATTAAACGTACCCACTAGTGGTAGTTCTGTTACAGCAACGCTAGAAAACTAGAGAATGTCCCACTTTCCTCCTTGCTGAACATGGACAAAAAGAGCATGAAACCCCAGTTGTCTCTCAGCATTACCGTGTTCCCAAGAGGAAACCCAATCTTCCTGTCAAGAACGGCAGAGCAGATTCATCATGAACATGAATCCTTGGTGACATCAGTGTGATGCTGCTCATTCTACACCTAGAACCTACTTTAGCCTGTCAGAGATGACATAGGATGAAATAAATGTACTTACTGTTTAAGTCCATTTGTGTTGGAGTTTTCTAGAAGCGATAGCCATAAGTATCTCAAGTGATAAAATCAGAAAGACCACTTGAGTACTTTCTTTGCTCCTTCCTTACAACTTTGTATTTCTGATACATTTAAGAATACCCAGTCATACTCAGGATAAATTACCTGCCCACACTTCTTGTTGTTCATTGCCATCCAGGTGGCCCCTAACGCATGACAAGCCCACGCACAGTGGAAGGACCTCCTGCCTAATCCTGCACCAACCTTGGCTAGCTTCTGAATCAGATTGCTGTGATTCTCAGTGGGGTTCTCGGAGGCTGCTTTTCTGAAACCAATGCCCAGACCGCGGAAGGTGTGCTGTAACTCATTGTGCATCACAATCACACGAGCATCACTGACAGGCTAGTAGCACCTGTACATGAGGTAAATAGTTGGCCGGGACTGAGTCTGGGTCTCCTGTGTGGAAGATGAGAAATCACATAGCTTATGTTTCCCTTGTTGGCATTAAGTCAGAAAGACTAGTAAGGTAGGATGGGCCTGTACATTGACAGCATTCAAATTATGTTGGTCAATTGAGATGGTTGTTGACTGACGGTATTTCAAAAGTATTAGCAAATATAGATGTAACAGATTTGCTTTCGTTTTCCAGTGATACAATAACAGAAAAAGACAAATGGGGTGGGGTTAAAAATCAGAGATACATTGTTTGATAGTTCAGGAGGCTAGAAATCTTCTATCAGCATACCTAATCTATGGGAAGACTCTCTCCCTTCACAGTCCCTTGGTTTCTTGAAAATCTCCCTCCATATGGCCTCTCTGTCCCATCTGTGCTTGCTTGCTTCTATATTTAATCTTCTCTTTTAATATCGCAAAAATGTTTCTGTTTAAGACACCATTCATACACATATGGCCTCATTAATATAACAACAAAGACACTCTTCTCAAATAGGGTTACCTCCACAGTAGTACTGCCATTATTTTTAGACACTGAAGCCTGTTCTGGCTCATCCCAAGCCTGTGCACAACAGGATGAAACACTGCCCAGTGCTGAGCCATCCTCACAATTGTTACTATGGTTGAGGGATGAGGGTTTACAACCCATACTTTGTGAAGACAGTGTTCAATACATAATTCTTGACAGGTGCACAAGAGGAACAACAAGAATGAAGAAGATGAGATGATGTTCTTAAAACGCAGGTGGGTGCGAGTCTTAGAGCATAGCAGTGATCTCGCCATCACCTTGTTATACGGTGACTAGAACATACCTTTATACTGAAATTGAGTAAGGCGTGCATCTTGACCCATGTCCTAATAGGTCTTGGAGGTAATTAGTTCATTGTGCCAACCTGGCCGATAAACACAAGTGGGGTAAATTGAAGGATGGAGGGATAAATGGCTCAGTGAGCCTCCCCTTTCTAGTTCTCAGGTCTTTTTCTTTGTGATGGTCAGAGCAGAGTGCAACTACCTTACCCAGTTCCCTGCTTCAGCTTGGAAGGCTCACTTCCTGCAAGACATCCCCAAGGGGAAGCCACATGGACCTACCCTGATGCATCCCTGGGTGCTGAAGCAGCCATGTGGAGACCCCTGCCAGCACTGAGATGCTTACACAGTCACTGACTCGGCTTTTCTCCTGTAGCTGGCATCAAAGTGTGTGTTTTGTGACATGGAGGTGACTTTGTGAATTGGTGTTGGACATATGGGTTAATGTTGGATTTATGGGCTCGGGCAGCACTGGCTTGGGATGTTTTCTTGATGTGCCCTTAACCTTTATATAAAACTCTCTCTTATACATGAGTTTCTGGGGATTTTTTTCTCTAAAGTACCCAAACTAAAACATCTCTGCCTTAGTAAGTTTTTTAAAAGCCAGATGTTTGGTGTACTCAGTGAAAGCTGGGTGTGCTTACTACCTGCTTCCATGATTCTCAGGAGCATTTTCTCTATCTGCTCTGCTCCTCACTTTGGAGCAGAGCGTGGAAATTGGCCGTAGACAAATAAGGGGTGTTGTAGAAATAATACGGACAAAAGGTAGAGATCCATCATGCTACTTCTTTTTCAGCAGCAACTTCAAGTCACAAAAAGAATAACTGTTTTTGAGAAGATGCTTTCCCAAGTAGAACTTGCCAGAACAGAGTCCCAGCTATTTAGACAGAATAATAATGTACACTTTTTAGCATACTTCTTAACCTCCTTTTTTCCTAGAATCCCAGTGCTGTCCAAACTCAAACCTGGCTGCAGGTTCAGACTTATTGGAACAAGTAAATGAAATCTGCTTGCAATTCCTAGTTTTAGTAGAGAATGCTCAATTTTAGGAAAGTGGTTCGTTCTACATTCTAGGTTAATACGATAAGTTGGTTGTTCTTTGCAGCAGAATCTCTGTATGAAATGCTGAGTATAAAAAAAGAATTCTCAATTGCTGACTTGAACACCAAGTTTGCCCAGGAATGATGAAGGTGTGTGCTTGCTGTAGACATTCTTTCACTCTTGTTGTTCCCTTCCTGCTGCATAAATCTCTGTCTTTAGAATTTTGTTAACTCACCTAGAAGTTAATTCACTTTGAATTCAAATCTTGGCCAAAAATTGCAGGCCTGTGCACTGGGACTTAGAAAAATTACAAGCATTTCCCAAAGAACAGTATGTGCCCAATACACCTTAGAAATTATTCTTCTTGTATTGAAATATGGTGACAAAATGTTCTACTGCTGGGAAGGACGCTCCTTTGTTCACAGTTTCGGGGAGGACAATAGGCTTCTCATTTGGACTCTGACAAATAGGCACAGGGAGAGAACTGGACAGGTGAGAATGACCTGGGAAGCTGCATAAAGCAGTGACTTAAAACCATGACAGCGTCTCTATGCACAAAACTGTGCTGTCATTAAAATAAAAGTGAATGTCTCCCTAAGTGGTTTTTAAAATGACTCTTCAAGGGGGTGGGGAGGGGCGGTCACCGGTTTTCTTTCCCAAAACCATTTCAACAGAAGCAGAAATCACGTGAGGACAGGAAGGACCTCAGACTGGAGCATAGAGAAGCCGAGGTTCAAAATCAGACAGCTTAGACTAGTGGCCCAGGTGTTCAAACCACCACATGGCCTCTGCCAAGGTATTCATTCTCTTGACCCAAATTCCCCAGCAGTAGAAGAAGGATCCAAAAAGACAAGTATTAGACCACTCTCATAACAAGTCAAGAAGTGGTTTTCCCATGAAAAGAAACATTATTTGGTAGTTACCAGGAGCAAGAGGGGACAGGAGGACAAATTACTGACTAGGAGGTAGACACCTGTTAGCTTGAGTGAAGGGATAGATGATATGGAATAAAAGATCAGAAGGGGGGGAGGAATCAGGGAAAGATAGCGGGAGTAGTTCGAAGAATTAAAGCAGCAGAAGGAAATACTGTTATATATGTGTTCACAGTCCTGCAGTCATGCGCTCTATGAGCATATGCACAAGTAGACACAAGCTGAACCATTGTGAGAGAAAGGAGCCTGCCCACAAATACACATAGAGAGGCCTGACAGAAGGTATTTGAACATTTACCTCTGCTACCAGTATATCCATAAATGTAGTGGAAATTCCAGGAGGCAAAATTATGAGCATTTCTTAGACATAACCAAATGCCATGAGGAAATGAGTCCTGGGGACTGAGGGCTCAGGGCTTGGTCTTAGGATCGATCCACCATGGTTAATTGGCATATCATAGGCCACAAAGATAATGTACTGTATCCTCTTGGGGAGAGTAGTAACTGGGGTCTTAAAAATGGGTGAGTGGTCTTCTAAGGTAACACTATCGATCTCTTTCTGGAGGAAAGAATAGTGAAAATCCAAGACACATTGAAGTAATCAGTTCAATGGACTATTGACCATGAGCACATTCATCTCTATGACCCTGAGATCAGAAACACGGGATTATGCCTGGTTACCCTACCAGCTGTTCTGAAGAGTTGACATGAGAAGGACCCGGATAAAGTGGGGAGAAATGGAGAAAAGCTAGAAACAACAAAAATTGCAAGACTTACAGGTCAGACAGAGTCCAGTGGCACTCCTGGAAAGATGGCTTATAGTGGGTCTTGCAGACTGGAAAGGAACTTACCCTTAAGACTCAATTTTTAGCCAGGCCTCTAAGGGAACAATAACACCAAAGAGATATGCATTCCTTAGAACAATCAACCACTTAAGATGAAAATGGCAAGATTTACTCAAGGAAGAAGTTTAGAAGAATTCAGGGAAAGGAAGGAACAGAAATGGAAAGCATGGTAAAATGTGGGATAGAGTGATGTTATGTCAGAAGGATCACAATAAATGACATGAAACAAAATGGATGTAAATTATTGAATGCAAAATTATTCTGATTTGTAAATGTGTGCCCAATTTACAAAAAAAAGTTTAACACACACTAACACAAAGGAAAAGATAATAATATTGTCATGGGTGGTAACATGAATTAAAGATCTGTGCATCTGACTCATAATAAATGCTCAATAAGTTAACTCTCTTTAGATTTCCCACCACACCCACTCCAGTTTTACACACTAGAAACTAGAAATGAGTTTCCTAAATTGAATACAATATTTGCACTATGAAATATTTGCATTTATATAAGAAACACTATATAAAATATGCTACTAATGAGTATTTCATTAAATCTCAAAGTAAAATAAATTGCTTCAAATTTCTCATTTGTTTTTCTCCTGTCTTACTAGAAAACCACATGGGCCTCTTTGAGTCAAAATAACAGCCCCTTACTACTATGGGGGCAGTAGGATTCTAGCTCTCTATAGGGAAGATCCAAGGTCAATCCACAACCAATGTACCCCAAGCACAGGCACCACTGACCAGTCAGTGGAAACTTGTGTGTTGCTATGATGCTGAGCTGGTTTCAAAAAAGTTTCCTAAGATTAGGAAGAAACATGTAATGAACTACTTCTGAAAACTCAATCAGTGAGAAACTTACAGTGTTTAAAAAAAACCTGAAACTAAAAAACTGTATGACGCAGCAACTCCACTCCTCTTTAACCAAAAGACGTGAAAGCAGAGACTTAAAAAAACTAGTAAACCGGTGTTCGTCACAATAGCCAAAGGATACAAACAGCTGAAATGCCCATCAACAGATGGCCTGAGACAAGGCAAGAGCATGAAGGTGAAAATTTGGACAAAGCTTGCATGGAGTCTGTGACAATTTCCTGGGGCATTTCCCAGCATCCCTTACTGCCCCTGTGGAAATTCTGCGACCTTGGAAACAAGCAAACTCTTAAAGACCCAGGATATCATGTGCATGCAAGAGACAAGAAATACGAGAGACCAGCCATGCTGGCTTGGAAGTATTTTCTCCTCCTAGGAGTTTCCTAATAACATTCTTTTGTGATAATACTACATACTGCAATACAGATAGAGCTTAAAGACATTATGCTGAAAAAATCAATAACAAAAGCACAAAGATTGTAAAACTGTTTTTCCCCAATGATGGAAAAGCCACATTGAATAGCCATAGGTTTGCAGAAGTGGTTAATGTGAATGTTGTCAATGAGTCGTATACCTGTGAAAAGCTGAACTGGCAGATGTTATGCGATGTGTTTACACAACGTTATACACGCACCATGAGTAGCCCCTGAGCTTGCTTCATTCAGTACAACCAAACACCTCGTAGTTTTGGTTCACTGGTTTGGAGATTCAGGATCATGGTTTTAGAATATATTTCAGCTAACTGACCTAATACTGTGTTTAGTGCTTCTGCTTCTCTTCCTACAGGTACAGTGCCTGGCGTCTTAATGGCTTACAGGCAGCCACCCAAGGTGTAAACAACAGATCCCTACTCACCGGGAACTACAAAAGAAGGAGACTCATGAGGGGTCGTGAATGGGTGTGTGCATATTGCCCTCATAAACAACTGCCTCATTGCCGTGAGTCCGAGTGAACTGGATGGTGCCCCCTGAGCATTAGGAAACATTTTGAGCGCAGATTATAATAGAAGAATTCTGATCCAATGAGGGAAGAATCAGAACTTCAGAACATCATTTCAAATCCTCATTGATTGCAGATTTTCTGGAGGGATGAAGGTTGGATGAACATTTAAAACTATTACCCCGAGGTAATCTTTAACCCTTACACCAATAATATCCCCTAAAGTCTTAAGTCAAACAGTAGTTTAGCTTACCTAGTAAAGAAGATCTGCCTGGAGCAGCATGCTCCTTTAAGAGCTATCTACTTTTCCCTGTGAAGTTCAAGGAATTGTCACCATCCAAGAAGTCTGAAAAATAGTCTCCGTCCCAGAAGCTAGAGAAATCATGTATGTAGAGAAGTCCAAGAAAGTGCTGGAGCTACTAAGGGGCAGTGTGTGGCGAGATCTAGAAGCTTGCAGCTTCTTACCGTCAGGACCCACTCTGAAGACCAGCTTCTCCTTTCAGTCACACTCTAGTTGCTCTCATGGCAAAGTCTAAGCCAGCATGATAGGGCTAAGGGATGTAGGGAAATGTGGTCCCCGGCCTCAGAAGAGGCTGTTAGTGACGTGCCAAGTAGAAAATAGCCAATTCAATAAAGTCCACAAAATCGCTTCCACTCCCATTACTTCATCTCTCACATCCAAATAAAGATATTAACAACACCAAGCTCTACTGACATAATACAACTCTCCTTTACTCCCCTTAAAAGATGAGCCAAGAACTCACATGTCATTGCCAACTCTTTGAAATATACATCAAGGTAAGCTTATCATCAAAAGATACTGTAGTTCTAGAATCTCAATAACTAACAACCTCGGTTCAATTTCCAATCACCCATCTGACCTAGTGTGCACCTTTCAATAAATTACTTGCCTCTCCAGGTCTGAAACTACAGGGAGAAAAGCTGCCTTCTAAGGCTACTATTTGTATGAGCAATATTTGCAAACTCTCTATCCCATAAGCGCTTAGTTAATGCTAGTGCTTTTCACCCATTTTCAGGATACGACAGGGATTTCTTGCTGATGACCTACACTCAGAGTGTAGGTCAGTGTATCAAATCATCTCAGACTCAGTATATAATAGATTTGCATGTTGCACAAGCTGCTTAAAACACACATTCGCTAAAATTTCTGAATTTAAAGACCAATTTTATTGTTCCTATCTAAATAGCACTTGAAATGCGGTACAGGGGAAGAATGTTGAAAGTACCACGGACTGATAAAAGGAAAAAACAATCTCTGTCTTGGAAAAACTGAAGCCAGATTGCTCCTTAGGTGCAAGATGGAGTGAGACTTCGCCTTACATACTTTGGGCATGTTTTCAAGAGAGATCCTCTACCTGAAGAAGGAAGTCATGCTTAGAAAAGTGGAGGGAGAGCAAAACAGAGGAAGACCCTCAAGGTGATGGACTGACTTCATTGGTACCATCATGGGCTAAAGCACAGGACAGTTTTGAGGATGGAAGATTGGACCGTCTTCATTCTGCTGTGCATAAGTTTGCTATGGGTTGGAACTAGCTCAATGGCATCTAACAACAATAATCTAAATAACCCACGAATAAGGATGTAGACAAGTGTTAATAACAGTAAGAAATTGGGAAAAAGAAAAGTCAAAGGAACTTCCCTAATTATATACAAATTGGAGGATCAGCTTTTGAGTAATAAAGAAGTTAATTGTTTGCCAGAGTCCCTGGGTGACACAAATTAATAAATGCTCAGCTACTGATCAATGGATCATTACTTCAGACCCCCCTAAATCAAAAGCACCAAACTCACTGCCATCAAGTCTTATCTGTAGCACAGAGTTGAAATTCCCCTGTGGGGTTCAGACAGGAACTCTTTAAGAGAGTAGAAAGCCGTATCTCTCTCCCTTGGAGCACCTGGTGGTTCCGAACTGCTGACCTTGAAGTTAGCAGCCCAATCTGTAACCACTACACCAGCCAGTCTCCAAATCCATCCAAAGGTGCCTTAAGAGAAGTGCATGGTAAACTACTTCTCAAAGATCACAGCCTATGAAACCTTATGGAACAAGGTCTACAGTGAAACACATGAAATGTGAGGTGATGGACACAACTGTAACTGGTAATTACATACCAACTGAAAACAGCAACCCTACTGTGTGTAAATGGTACCAGGGTGACTTCCCTTGTCCTACTACAGAGAACTAATCCATAGGTTCCTAACTTAATGCTTTGACTTCATATCAGTGGTGGGAAGCTCCCAACTAAGTAATCCAGTCAGAAAACTCATATTGGCAGGCTACAACAATACCATAAAAAAACTGCAATTGGATAGAAAAGACCAGGGAAAAAAAACTTCTGGAAAACAGTATGTTTCAGATGTGTCTTTTCAAAATCCTTTATGCAAACAAAGCATACTAGAGTTTTCTAAATATTTGTATGACTACATATCCATATTTATGATATACAATCCAAAAGGCAGCCAACAATTCCAACAGTCAAGGTTACCAACCCAGGAAACTACTTAGAATTACAACAAAAATGACAGCAGTGGTTTTCCTTAACCATCAATGACGTTATCTTAGACCAAGCTTTCTCAATAGGATGAAAAAACTCTGTCCTATAGGATATAGACAGTTTTCAAGAAGGGGATAGAGAACCTAACAATGCAGGGGAATTAAATCAACTCTTAAAATACTAGTAAGTGAATGAGAATTGTGTCGTTAGCTTTGAATATAACATTTTGTTGATAATTTTTTTAAAAGACACCTAAATGACAGAAGTTGCTCAGGAAGACAGGTAGTCCTGACTTACAATAGGGTCCCTTTCCAATGATGTCATCAAAACCTTAGTTCATACTTAAATTAAATGCCTCTTTGTTAAAGTTTTCCATATTATGATCTTTTAGCCCATACTTTAAAAAAGACACAAATCATAAAGCTGTACTCTGCAGGAGAGTTGTATAATGTTGGTATTTTCTGGGTTGTGGTAATAACTGCTCTTGTGAAAGTTTCAGAATCATCTAGATTATTTCTAAGGATGGGAATAGCGTTTCTAGTCAGAAAATTACTGAGAGTGGTCTCTATGGCCCTTTTATCTCTAAATGTGCTTCTTGGTAACAGCTCGCCATTGCCTGAAACTGCCTGTTGACTTCAGCACAGCAATTAAGGTTTAGGTACAATTTTCAATCAACTGAACCCCTGAGTTCTTTACAACAAAATTTCAGCTATTCCTTGCATTATAAATGTTTTGGCAACTCTGCTCCTTCCTCTTCCTCATTATTTCTTTCTTGCTCAGCACATTTTTCCCTCAGCTATATGGCAATGTTTTGAACATCAAGTCATGTAATTGAACATCTGCGAGTGAACATCTGCTAATGAACATCTGCGAGTGATACCATCAGCAAATTATGCAATGCTACACTCTATGTAGGACATGTTATTAACGATAAGATGTACCCAAAGAAATTATCATCCTGAGTGCAGCTATTCTAAATTCAAATATGTTATTAAGTTCAAGCCTACCTATATTATATGTCCATCAATTTAAATAGTCCTTGGTACTTTATGTAACCCATTTGATACTTTGACAATTAAGACAGCCTTGGGACTTTTGAGTTCATTCCTAGTCAAATTCGTCTTACATTTGAATTCCTTTTACAACATTTGCAACAATTAGAGATCTTCTCGTAGCTCCTATGTGCTGTGTGTCCATTCCTAGTCATATTAACTGCACAGGACAAAGTGGATGTGCCCTGTGGGGTTTCCTAGAAGATCATCTTTAAAGGAGCGTATCTCCAGGTCTGTTCTCCCCGTTGCTACTCCCCGTGGTTCTGACCATTGAACTTTCATCCCATTGGTTTGCAGTGTAGTGCTTAACCCGCTGTGCCATCATGCTCCTGAAGGTGCTTCAGAAATCCAATAATTAGGGGGAAATTCTAACAGTTGCAAAGTTTTCCCTATGGAGACTGGATATAAATTTATTCCTACCACCAGTTTCAATTTTGGCCCCAGTCTAAACTAAAATAGTAAGGATGCTGAGCTCCCCAAATAACACCACTGGTTCTTTTATCCAAGTTAATTGTGTACAATTGTTTTCAATATGATGTAATTTTCAAATGCCTTCTTTATTCTGTGTGTTTTTCCTTGAACATTTTGTCAGTGTGATCCTCTGAGTGTTTTTCTCTCTTTAGGATAAAGTTCTGATAATATTAAAAAATAGCTAGTTTTACATGATTTTCTTCTCACAATGTCCAAATCCCTTTGGTTTTCTGTATGTTGCCATTTTATTTAAAGAATTCTTATCATCAAGATTGGGAGATCAAGGACCTACTGAAAAGAGACACGTCACATGAACAAGTATATGGATATTAAGTGTGAAGGGGTATCCCTTATTTATACAATACATATTTTTATTAAATGCTCTGTCACTTTTTGCCTCTTGGCAACAATGCTTATGTGTCCCATGCTTCACTCAGGATCTGCTTGGTCAGGTAGATACATGCTCTCTTCCAGCCCCATTCCTGAACCAGATAACCAAGTTCTCTTCACTCTGGACTTAAAAACTATTCAAGAAAGCAGTTCAGGATGAGATTCTTTCTAGAGGAAAACTCATTCTGAGTTCCTTGAACTTTATTTTCTGACCCTGATAATGACCAGACACCCTTGTTCCGCTCCCTCTCGTTCCTTGCTCTAGTTCAACACAGCCCAGCAGAGCTTGCTCTAGAACTTACTCACAGACTGTCAACTGTCGTAGCCACAGCCCATTGTAAGACTGTGAAATGTGGCTAGTCAAGCTGGGTTTTTAACTTTATGTAATTAATTTTATTTTATTAAATATATACCTCAGTACCCACATGTGGTTAGTAACTTCATATTAAACAGCAAACATCTAGCCAGCCTTTCTCCCTGTTAGTCAAGATCCAATTTAAAAAATAGTTCTTTGAACATATAGAAGATAATTTAATTATTATTGCTGTTGTTAGGTGTTCTTGAGTCAGTTCTGACAAATAGTGATCCTATGTACAACAGAAGGGTTTCCCTGCCTGTGGCCAACTCACGAGGCTCAATGTCTCCATCCCCAGTCCTGGTACCAAAGATATTAGGTTGGGTTCTCTAAAGAAACAAAGCCAGTGATGTATGTATGTGTTTAGATGAAGAAATGCTTAACACAGTTGGAATAGGTAAGTCCAGTCCAATTTAAGTCAGGCTTCTCCTGACTCATGGAAGCTGATGAACAGCAAGCAACAGGAGATCAAAGAACCAGGCCAAGATGATGAAGCAGTGGCAGCAGGGGGCACAGGCTGGTGGGTGTAGAGGTCCAAGTGAATCCAGAGTCGTTAGTCTGCTTATGGCTCCTGGATCCTCAAGAGATACAACAGGAGACTAGTATCCAACTCCAGCAGAAGGAAGAAGGGTCAAATAGGATTTGCCTCTTCTTGGGCTCTCCCTCTTATACAAAAGACTGAGGACATCAAGGAGAGGAATCCTCAAGCTGTTTCTTGGTTAACAGATTTGACGCTACCCCTAGTCAGAAATGTCTAGTTGGCATAATCCCTAATCATCACAGGTCAATTCTGACCCAGAGTGACCCTATGCACAATGAATGTGAAGTAGTTAGTCTATTGTGCCAACCCGGCCGATAAACACATGCGGCGTTAATTGAAGGGCAGAGGGATAAATGGCTCAGTGAGCCTCGCATTTTGAGTTCTTGGGTCTCTTGCTTTCTGATGGTCGGACCAGGTTGCAGCTTCCTTAGCCTGTTCCCTGCTTCAGCTGGCAAGGCTCACTTCCTGCAAGACATCCCCGAGGAGAAGCCACGTGGACCTACCCCAAAGCAGTACTGGATGCTGAAGCAACTGTGTCGAGACCCCTGCCAGCGCTGAGATGTTTACACATTCACTGACTCGGCTTTCCTCCTGCAGTCGGCATCATTAGGTGTGTGTTGTGAGATGGAGGAGAACTTTGTGGATTGGTGTCGGTCATACAGGTTAATGTTGGATTTGTGGGCTTGGGCAGCACTGGGTAGGGATGTTTTCTTGATGCACACTTAACCTTTATATAAAACTCTCTCTTATGCATGAGTTTCTGTGGATTTATTTCTTTAAAGTACCCAGACTAACACAGAATGTAACACTGCCTGGTCCTGTACCATCTTTAGAATTGTTCCTACATTTAAGTCCATTGTTGCAACCACTGTGTCAATCCATCACATTTAGGGTTTACTTGAGAGAGAAGGAGAAATCAATACACAGAGAAAATCAGATTTAAAGATATAACTCTGCCAGATTGGTTACACACTTTTGATAAGGACAGTGATAGAAAGAAGTCATTATTTCGTCAAGAGGAAGAGAGCATGGCAGCTGAGCTGACGCTCTCAGGGCTGCAGTGTAGTAGCAATCGGTGGGGTCTGCTAGGGGTGCAAGCCCAGAGAAAGGGGCAGTGGCTCCACAGCAAGGCATAGCCTGCAATGTGGTAATGTGAGTTCAGTGTGCCCAGATCGCCTCATTTTTGAGAGACGCCAGAAATCTGGATTTTTTATGTGAAAGTTTCCAATTTCAAAAATGTTGGCTCCAAAAATTCTTAAACATAATACAAGCCAACTGAAACACTGCGAAGGGCCAAATTCAGCCTGTGGGTCATGGCTCGGGACTTCTACTGAGCAGCACGCTGACGAAAGGGGATCTGTGGCATTACATGGACCTGAAGTATCACATCACAGCCCTTAGGAAAGAACATTCTTTGTGATAACTCTTAATTTTTACGAAATGTTCGGTTTTTTAATCTGCTGTAAATGTGTTTGTTGTTCCTCTGGTACTGTCTATATCTATCTATCTATCTATCTATCTATCTATCTATCTTTATCTCTATCTTTGTTCTTTTTTTTCTTCCCTCCTTTCTTGCTCTCTGGGTTTGTGTTTTATTTTTGTTTTGTTTTGTTTTTATCTGCATTGCTCTTAATGACGTTAATACGGAATCAGCCTGACATAGCACTGTCAGCTGCTAGTAGAATCATTCACTTCAATGTGGAGTTCTAAAAAAATTAATTAATTAAATTATTTTTTTTAATGTGGAGTTCATTTTAAATAGACATTTTGCAGGGAGGGGTGCCAGAATAAACTATATAAATCAAGTATATAATCATTATCCTGAGGCTTTAGAATTCGCTTCAAGAGAGTTGGCACTTCTCTAAGTTGCTCTATGAGAACAAAAGTCATTCTGTGGAGCAGCTATTAAGATGCAAACCGAAAGCAAATTGAATCGACTAGCACGAATGTATCTACATCTACACATATACATATGTGAGTTGTGCATATAGCATGATCATATACAAAAGCCCATGTTCCTTGTCAGAAACTTCTGTTCCATTATATTGCAAAATAATAAAGAATATTGAAAAGTAAAATGTGCAGACATTAATGCTCGAAGGAGAAGCTTCATGATATGTGTCAATCCTGTGAAAACTTCCAATAGGTTCTTTGAAGCTTGATCCTTTCATTTGTTTGGGTATAAGAAAATATGTTTCCCACATGCAAGATTTATGTCTCTTCCTATGCCGCGTGGGGTAGACACTTGGCCTGGTACTCAAAAGCTTTCTGGTCATTGCAAACCCATTTTCATTTCTAGTTTGGGGCACAGGAAACCATACAGCTAAACTGTGTCCGATGTGTTCTAGCATCTCACTTGTTCTTACTCGTCAGAAGTAAACCAATGCATCGGCTCAGACTTTTGAAAGGAGTCCTAAAGAAGGAGAAAGCTGGGTTTCATCGAATCCACGACTTCTCTTGCTTCGCCACCTCTCTTTCCCTCAAATAAGTGCTTTACCGACGCTAATTACCAGCAGCTGCCGGTACTGCTACTTAACTTTTGTGGAAAGGAATATCAGAGCGCTTTGAAAGCACACTTTGTCCTTCTGACGTCTCTCTCTGGGTCATAACGACTGGACGGCACCTAACAGCAACATGCCTCTTTAAAACCTTATTTATGGAAACAAATGGAATTTCTGGGTGATGCAAGTGGTTATGCACTTTACTAGCCAAAAGGTGGGCAGTTGGAACCCACCCAGAAACCTAGTCATCGGTTTCTGAGTGGCTGTGACCTTGAAAACCCTATAAAACAGTGCTCTAAGCACATGAGGTCTTTGCAACTGGAAGTCAACTGCACAGTAACTGACACTGACAGCATGGAAGCCAAGGAGAAAAGAGATCCCCTTCCTAGGAATCTAGCCAACAGCACCTCCAGGTCTGATACCACATTTGTCATTATGTCTTTCATGCTTAAATTCTAAGAATACTATTTACTACAATAGCCATTTGTTATAGTAATAATGTTTGTTGTAATCAGATTGTAACAATAAACATTTCAGGTGGGATTGCTCAGGAAGGAAAATAAATTAGGTCTTTAAATGTTAGCAGGTCCCTGCATGGCACAACAGTTTATATCAACTACTAACCTAAAGGTTGATAGTCCAAACCTACCAGCAGCACCCAGAAGAAAGCCCTGGCGATCCAATATTAGTTAAAAACTTCAATATTTTGCCTTAAAAGGACAGATCTAGATTAAGCAGATTGCACAGTTTAAATCAGAATCCCTCTTTAGCATATTTCAAATGCATGCTGGAGGACACTAGGTCTCATAAGCAGAAATTCTCCTTCCACATTCATAGATTGAAGTTGGGCCAGGCGTCATACCAAGCACAGTTCTTGCACTGTGTCTCCAGTGCTGTTCTCCGTAGCACAATCGGTCAGTGAGGGATGCCATGTCTTGTGGTGGGGCCCTCTGGTTTTCTGTGTGCAGTGACTGCTCCAAGCAGGAATGTCATCCTCCAGGCTTGGTTGGCCATAATGTAGTTCTCTCTCTCTCTCTCTCTCTCTCTCTCTCTCTCTCTCTCTCTCTCTCTCTCTCTCTCTCTTTCTCCCTCTCTTTTTTTCTCTCTCTCTCTCTCTTAGTTTTATACTGTGTCAAATAAAGACCTTGAAATGATGAAACCTACTACTACAAGTTAAATATCTGACATCTACTTAATCATTAAGAATAGCCAAAGACAGATTATCCTATGGATTTAAAATATATTTCCCATATTGAGGAGTTAAAAAAAATTAAAAGACATGAAATAGCTTCAGCCACTTGCTGTGGAGTCAGTTTGCCCTCATTGTGAGCCCCTGGCTGTCAGAGTGGCAATGCTCCGCAGGCCCATCGACGCTTCATCATTCAGGCTTTTCTTCTGAGACACCTCCTGGTGGACTTGAAATTCAAGCCTTTGTGTTAGCAGCAGAGCTTATTAACCATTAGCATCACCCCAGGACTGCAAGTTGTATGTCGTGACATAGTATTTTAACTTAATAGCATGTTCTTTGATACTAAAGCAAAATATTCTTTAACATGTTGCGGTTGCAATGATTACACAGGGAAAAGCTTCAAGGGAATTTTAAATTGCCCACATATTTTCAGCTCTGTTTTAGATTTTGCTTCTTAATTTAAATTGATAAAAAAAATTAAGAGTTTAATCAGTGTAGTGAGAGCAATGAAGATTATTCACTTACAAGCAGCTTCTTTGTTGTAATAAAATACTTCTTACTATATTTAATCCTTGCTTAACCATTTTTCTAACAATAATGTACGATTGAGAAAGACCCAAACGTATATTTGTTAGTTTTCATTCAGACATTTGAACAGGATAAAAGACCAGTCCATTTCAAAGTGATTTTTATAAGGAAAAATGTAACCTACTAGTTTCTTTTTACTAATCTGAAGGTAGTTAGCAATTCTTTATTTCAGGTAATTGAAATGATAAGGTATGGAGGTCAAGACAACAAAACTAAGAGTCATAAAAATTGTTAAAATGTTCATTCTAACACCCAGCTGTGCAATTTTGTTAAGACCAAATCCTTGCACATAAAAGAAGATAATCAGAATTTCCCTACAGGCAACTAGAATTAAAGATAATATATGTAAAGTAACTCAGAATATGTTCTAAAAAATAGGTACTATTACTTTAAAATTAGATATTTTAATTGCCACCATACCCTCTGTGAGCTGAATTGCTTTGCCATGTACTCATGGAACATGTAAAAGTGTGCTAGTTTGTTGGATTTTTGTTTTAACAAAGTGCTTTGCTAGCACTTTTTTATAATAATCCAGTCTTCTGTATGCTCACCTCCCAACAAGACCACTGAAGGCAAAATGGGTGCATAAGCTAATGTGGTGAAGAAAGCTGATGGTGTCCAGCTATCAAAAGGTATAGCATCTGGGGTCTTAAAGGTTTGAAGATAAACAAGCGGCCATCTAGCTGAGAAGCAATAAAACACACATGGAAGAAGCACACCAGCCTGTGTAATCACAAGGTGTCAATGGGATAAGGCATCAGGCATCTAAGACCCAGAACAAAATCATACCAATGTGAATGGAAGTGGGGCATGTGGGAGGATGAGGAGTGGAGACGCAAAGCTCATCTGTAGACAGTTGGACATCCTCTCACAGAAGGGTCACAGGGAAGAGATGAGCCAGTCTGGGTGCAGTATAGCACTGATGAATCACACAACTTTCTTTTAGTTCTTTAATGCTCTCTCTGCCACACAATACCATGCCCTCAGTTCTAACTTACAAATTGAATTAGACCAGAACAGGCACACTGCTGCAGATAAGAGCCCACAACACAGGGAATCCAAGATAGATAAACCCCTCAGGGACAACACTGAGAATAGAGATACCAGGAGGATAAGGGGAAGGTGGGGGAGAAAGGGGGAATTGAACACAAGGATTAACATATAACTCCCTCCCAGGAGGATGAACAACAGAAAAGTGGGTGAAGGGTGACAGAGGAAGATGTAAGATATGAAAATAATAGTCTATAACAAATCAAGGGTTCATGAGGGAGGGAGGTCAGGGGAAACAGAAGGGGGGAAATGAGGAGCTGATACCAAGGGCTCAAGTAGAAAGAAAATGATGATGGCTACATATGTACAAATGTGCTTGATGCAATGGATGAATGTATAGATTGTGATAAGAAATGTAAGAGTCCACAATAAAAGTATTTAATATAAAAATATTATATTATCTGCCTTCAGAAATCTGGAGCAAATGAAATGAACAGTCATAATTTATGATTCTTTGATGAACGAATTAGTGAGTTTGGGAGAATGGAGAGGAAGTCTTCTAAACCAACGTGTGAAGCAGATTGTCATTTACTCTCCAGGATGCATTGCTCACATGATTTAGCTTCAAAAAATGAGACTCTTCTATTCTATATGAAAATGAAGTACCTTGCTTTCTTAGAAAGAATATTGATAATATGTTTGATGACAATTAAAATGTGTTGAAAATTTATTTTTAAGGAAGGAAATAAGAAAGAGTAATAGTTAAGAGGAGAGTTTCTATAAACATGGACAGACCTTGAAACAACTGTGCTGAGTGAAATAAGTTAACCACAAAAGGACAAATAGTGTATGATCCCACTTGGCTGAAATACCTGGACTAGGCAAATGTATTAACCACTACCAAACCAAACAAACAAATAAGCTTCGCAGTGACCGTAGGACAGGTGGAACTGCACCTGTGAGTTTCCCAGACTGTCACTCTTTATGGAAGTAGAAAGCCCTTCTGTCTCCCTCAGAAAGGTTGGTGGTTTCAAACTGCGGACCTTTCAGTTAACGGGCCAACTCCTAAGCACTTCACTACCAGGAGTTCTATTATTAAACTACAGAGAGTTTCCAAAAAGGCATCTTGAAGTCTGATAGTAGTAGTAGAAAGAAATTCAAAGTCAATGCTTTGCCATAATGGGATGGCTTCTTTAAGCATTTGTCAGTTTTGCTACAATAATGCTGCCTAAGAAATAATCCCCACATCTAGGCTGCTTATAACAATTAAAATGCATTCTTTAATCATGAGTTCAGAAATTACTACAGTACTCTGGTGCAAGTCATGGCCTGATGTGTGCTCCTTGGGTGATATAGCTGTAGCTACTAGGGACAAACTTCTCATGACAGAGGGCAGGAAGTATGTCTGACTGTAGTCATACAAACTACAAACATATATGCAAAGCTCTTTTGGATGTGATCATTCCATTGGTCAAAAGAAGTCACAAAGCCAAAGTCAGGGAGGCATACATATCCTCTGTAGGATAATGGGGAGGGAGGTATTTGTTGGATAATAATACCAGTTAATATATTTTCCCCACTACCTAACTCCCATAAAAAACTATTTTTTTAAATTCCAAAGACATGAGAAGAGCAATGGTGGAATTGGAAGCACTGGAAAATAATATAAAGTTTAATGGCCCTTGGAAAATGATAAGGAGATTGATAGGAAAACAAAATGTTCTTACCTGTGTATTTGCCTGAATTTAGCATAACTAATATCAACTATGTTAAACCTTTTCTGCCATGAAGAGCAAGTGAAAGAAACCATCCAAATTTCCTTCCCCCAAAATGAAACACTGAGATAGAGAAAGAGTGAGAGAGAGAAGAAAAATTGGACAAAATAAGTGCTCCAAAATAAAGTAGACAAAAACAAATTTTTTAAGTAAGCACAAGATTCACCCTCGATTAACTTTATCCCACTAATGTCAGTTTCATACTCCCCTGAGGAACTTGTTAAAAATATAACAAGGTATTAATGGTTTGGCCCTCTGACAGTACTTCTGATTTAATAAATGTGGGATAGGGCTCAGGACTTGTATTGTTACCAACCATACTAGTACTTCTATCATCTGCCAATGTTTGAGAACTATCGGTCTGGGAACACCACGTCTCAAGTTCAGAGCACGTCACTGCTTAGAAGAACCATGTCTGCTCTGCTTTGTTTCCGTTTTGGACTTGCTGCCTTCATGGAAAGGCAGGATAGCACCCTACTCCTGTCCCTGCCTACAGAAGAAGGAATGGCCTGGTGGTTCTACAGATTGAATTTCTGACCCCTCCACTCTTCTCCTCTCTCTGTTTCCACATCTCTGTCATTTGACTTTGAAGTCTGCCCACTACATTCACCTACCTTGTTGATGTGGAGGGTGCTCTGGTGACATAGTGGTTATATATTGGGCTGCTATCCTCAAGGTCAGCAGTTAGAACCACTGAGGGAGAAAGAGGAGACTTTACACGCCTATAAAGAGTTATAGTCTCAGAAACCCACAAGGGCAATTCTACTCTGTCTGAAAGGGTCACTCACTGGGAGCTGGAATGGACTCGATGGCAGTGAGTGAGTGAGTGAGTGAGTGAGTGAGTGAGTGAGTGACTGAGTGAGTGACTGAGTGAGTGACTGAGTGAGTGACTGAGTGAGTGACTGAGTGAGTGACTGAGTGAGTATGTGAGTGAGTGAGTGAGTATATGAGTGAGTATATGAGTGAGTGAGTATGAGAATATGTGAGTGAGTGAGTAAGTATGTGAGTGAGTGAGTGAGTATGTGAGTGAGTATTTGAGTGAGTATGTGAATGAGTGAATTAGTATGTGAGTGAGTGAGTGAGTGAGTGAGTGAGTGAAGTGAGTGAGTGAATTGTGAGTGAGTGAGTATGTGAGTGAGTTAGTATGTGAGTGAGTGAGTGAGTGAGTGAGTGAGTGAGTGAGTGAGTGAGTGAAGTGAGTGAGTGAGTTGATATTGAAGTTGGCCTTGTGACCGCTTTCGCTAATGAGATGTGGATGTAAATAACAGTGTACTAACTCTAAGTATAAGTCATGTCCCTGGTTGCCCTCTTGAATTTTTACTATCAATTTGGAAGACCTTCCCCAAAATTGATGCTGCCTCTCCAACAACAGGGCCCTAGAATTAACATTTATCTACATTCCAAACAAAGGAGCCCTGGTGGTGTGATGGTGAAAGCACTAGACTGCTACCAGAAAAATCCATGGTTTGAACCCACCAAGTTCTCCAAGAGAGAAAGGTACACTAATATGCCCTATAAATATTTACAGCCTTGAAAAGTATATGGGACAGTTCTATTCTGTCCTACAGAATTACTGTCAGTTGAAACGGCACATACAATGATAATAGTAACAGCCAAGCAAGGAGCCAAGTCCCACTGGACTCAACTTGAAGGACTAGCCAAGCATGTTTCATCAGCTAGCCTCCACCTGAAATCCATATGTATTCATGAATAGATAATTACAATTTTGAGCCACTGAATGTTGAGGTGCTTTGTTACATAGCAAAAAGCTAGCTGATGCAACGTTGAAGATTTACTCTCTAAGGTCCTCTGCCACTCTTTTACTAATCCTAATATAGGATAATTTTGGTGGCAGCATCTCTTGCTCCCTATATTTAAATTAAGTTCAGACTATTATTTAAAGGACACATATTGCTTTTTAAAAAATTAAGGAGCATTTTCATTTGATTTGATAGTGTCATTTTTTCCTCTATCTGAAGAAGTAAGCACAAGAATATAGATGTGCTAAATAAGATGAAAAAAAATATTTAGGTCATACAACAGCACTATTTTTTTTCAAAATAGAAACAGATTTCTGTACAGAATCCAGCAATTCTGGTGGAAATACTCTGCAATGGAGCATGTTTTCCATTAACTTAAATACGGTGTTAACCTCAATCAAAAATACACTTTCTTAAATGGAATACAGAATTTATAGTTTTGAGAAACTGCCTGTAACATAAGTGTGCAAAGGATGTGATGCAAACAATTCTACCCCAAGTGATTAAAAAATTTTAATTTTATTTTGCTAAAAGGAAATAAAACTTAAAGCATCATTTAGTCACCTACCCAACCAACCACTTTAACCATCTCTATTATCTCTGAGTGAATATTTCCTTCTTACTACTGTGTACTATCTTGAGGTCTTATAAATATGATTTATATTTAATGAAACTGCTCATTAAGAACTTCACATACACAGCCTTGATCACCCCAGGCCACCACCCATCTGTCAATTTGTCATATTGTATGACTTGCATGTTGCTGTGATCCTAGAAGCTATATTATGGATATTTCAAGTATCAACAGGGTCATCCATGGTGGACAGGTGTCAGCAGAGCTAGCTTCCAGACTAAGACAGAATAGAGAGAAAAACTTGCTAATGTACTGCTGAAAATTATTCATTGAAAACCTTACCGATCCCAACAGAGTATTACCTGACACAGTGCTACACGATGAGCCCCCCTTTTGGGAAGGCACTAAACTAGCCTCACAATGGATTCGAGCATACTAATGCTCATGGAAATGATGCAGGACTTCACTTTTCTCATCCATAAGGTTGAGATGAGTTGGAGTGTACTCAGGAGCAACTAAAAATAGCAATAATCATCCCAAGACTTCTACCATCAGACACTGCCTGGCAGTGGACTTTCTACTAAACTAGAAAGTCCCAAAAGTATCATTGAAACACTGTCTGCCACATGACAGGTTCCAGTTCTTGTCAGAGCCACACTCTGGCTGCCACCCAGTAGGTTTCTGGCCTAGAGAAAGCACCTGCTATCAGAGCAAGCAGAGCAAAATGAAGCCAATATGGAGGGACTGAGTCCCATATCCTGCAGACAGCTCTAGGTCTTGCGGGGGAGTCATACCTTTATCGTGTGCTTCACCTTGCCCTTTGAGAGGACTATCAAGGTCTCTGGATGATGCAAACAATTTTCACTTGACTGCTAATCTAAAGAGTTGAAACTCATCCAATGATAACATGAAAGAAAAGGCCTGACAATCTACTTCCATAAAGACTACAGCCAAGAAAACCTTATGGAGCAGTTCTACTTTGTCATGCCAGGGGTCTCCATGAGTCTGAATTAACCTCGTCACCACCAACAACTTCGCCACGTTGCTTGTGTATACATCACTTGAGCTGGGGACTATCGGACCCTGTCATCTGGCTGACTGTAGGTGACCTGCCCTGCTGTTTGCTGCCTGTGCCCGGATAGCCTGGATTGTTCTACAGAGAACCCGGCTCTCTGCTTCCTTGGTTTGCACCCAGCAGCCCTCGTGAGTTGAAGGACTGCCTTCAACTGTCTCATGGAAACGAATTGAGCTGGGACATTTGTATTGCTCTGTGGGCTAATTTAGCTGTTTATTTCTTCATATTATATATATACATATATACACACAAACATATTCATAAGTGTCCTGGTTTTATTTCTCTAGAGAACCCTCTCTAACATAATTGGCATCTGTGGACCACATCCTAGAGAGAAGGTGAGAATAAGAGATGGAGTCAAGAAACACAGCCTGAAAGACTGAGGGTGGGAGTTGGAAGTGAATTACCTACTGTTCATAATCTCTAGAAGACTCGGAGCACTTCATGTTATCTCCCCCAAAGGCTGAGTGCAGTATAGTAATGCCAACAACAAGGTCAGTTCATAAATCTCATTTGCGCCCTTAGTCACTAGGACACTAGACGTCTTTTATTACATTTGATGGTTGCTTCCATAATTGTAAACATAATCCTCTGAATCATTTCTACTCTTTGGAAATGTTGGTTTTAATGTCACTCATAAATTCTACCATGGTACAAGTAATCATAATTTAATTTTCAAAAGTTCTAAACCAGCAGTTCTCAACCTGTGGGTCGTGACCCCTTTGGGCGTCAAACAACCCTTTCACAGGGGTAGCCTAATACTTCCTACATATCAGATACTTACATTATGATTCATTAGAGTATCAAACTTACAGTTATGAAGTAGCAATGAAAATAAATTTTTAATCATTTTATTGAGAGCTTTTACAATGCTTATTACACTCCATACATCAATTGTATCAGGCATGTTTGTACATATGTTTCCATCATTCTTTTCCAGACAGTTACTTTCTATTGAGCCCTTGGTATCAGCTCCTCTTTCCCCCACCCTCCATCCTCGTGACCCCTTGATAGATTATAAACTATTACTAATTTTTTTCCTTCAGTCAGTGATTATTTTATTAATGTTGAAAATGTACTTGTAACATCTTGAATATTTTTGTCAATTTGTTTGTTTTGTTTTAAAATCATTTTATTGGGGGCTCATACAACTCTTATAACAATCCATACATATATCCATTGTGTCAAGCACTTTTGTACATTTGTTGCCATCATCATTCTCAAGACATTTGCTTTCTACTTACCGGTAAGCCCTTGGTATCAGCTCCTCGATTTTCCCCTCCCTCCCCACTTTCTACTCCCTCATGAACCCTTAATAATTTATAAATTATTATTATTATTTTGTCATATCTTACACTGTCTGATGTCTCCCTTCACCCACTTCCCTATTGTCCATCCCACAGGGAGCAAGTTATATGTAGATCCTTATACTCAGTTCTGCTTTTCTCCCTCACCTTCCCTCCACCCTCCCAGTATGCCATCTCACCACTGGTCCTGAGGGATTCATTTGTCCTGTACATCCTCTGGTCTAGCTGGATTTCTAAGGTGGAATTGGGATCATGATAGTTCGGGGGGGGCGGGGTGGGGGGAGAGAAGCATTTAGGAACTACAGGAAAGTTGTAAGTTTTCTCGTTGCGACACTGCACCCAGACTGACTTGTCTCCTCCCCACGACCCTTCTGTAAGGGGGTGTCTAGTTGTCTACATATGGGCTTTGAGACCCCAATCTGCACTCCCCCTCACTTACAATGATATGATTTTTGTTCTTTGATACCTGATGCCTGATCCCTTCGACACCTCATGGTCACACAGGCTGATGTGCTTCTTTAATGTGGGCTTTGTTGCTTCTCGACTAGATGGCTGCTTGTTTACCTTCAAGCCTTGAAGACCCCAGATGCTATATCTTTTGATAGTTGGGCACCATCAGCTTTCTTCACCACATTTGCTTGAGCACCCTGTCATACTCAACTGAAGGATACTCCTAGAGGTCAACCAACAGACCTTGAACTCTTCACAGGTTTTCTTTTTTTTATTTTAATTTCTTTTGTTATATATTTTGCCATTGTTTTTTCTTTCCTTTTGTCCCTTTGTTTTGTTGTGTCTTGTTTTTTGTGCATATTATTATGCACTATATATGTTTTTCACATTCATATTCTCACTTTAATCCTCATCATAATCCTGAGGTAGGTGTTACCACCCTCACCACCCACATCCCCGTTACAGGTTCAGAAAAACCAGGTGACCTGCCCAAGGACAAACAACTTGCCAGTGAAGTGGAGGTTTATCTGTTGCTGCAAGTCCAGGTTCTCTTTACTGTATTCATCTACATCAGCTCTGCCAGGAGCACCTGGCAGGGAAGCTTTCTGGCCACACTCACCGCTGGTAGGGATACATTGAAGCTGACTTGATGTTACTTTTTATTCCACTTGGCATTTTCCCTGATTGGCCTGCTTGGCCCATTTGCACCCACTGAGCATGGACTGCTGCTGGCCTGGAGCTCCTGTCATCTGCACCTGCTGTAATCCCGAGGCTCCTGCCCGAATTGTCCAAGCTCCTGGTTGGCCTGGCTGGCCTGGGCCACTGCTGCCCAAAGGTCTCAAATTAGTCCTTTCCCAAAAGCAACAGCAGACACCAAGGCATTGGTGTCTGTCGGATTAAAGGTCTGCTTGCTCTGCCGCAAACCGCCACTCTCCAATTCTTGCTCCTCTTTGCTGATTTTCTCCAGATGATTCGAACACATTTTATTCAAGCTCTGGATCTGCTTCTGAACTGTATTGGCACCAATTCGGGCAGCATCCGTCGTCAGTTGCTTCTGTTCTCCAACTTCAGGGTCACGCTTGATTCTCAGATGGCCATGGACTACCTCATGGCTGAAAACAGGTACCTGCCCTTCTGTCTGCCGCATGAGATCTTCATCTCGGTCTGGGGACAACACCAGAAGAATGATGACCTGATTATGGAACAGTGGTGTCTTTTCATGATTCAAAAACTTGTTCAGAGTGTTCAACTTTCCAGAGAGCAGGGCAAAGCTGTCCAGGATGGAGGGCCAGGTCAGCTGGTCATACTCATTCTCTAACTTATAAGTGAAACTCCCCAGTGAGTTCTTCAGATCAGATCAGTCACTTGACTCAGCAGTGCATCTAATGATGCCTCAAGCTGCTTCTCCTCCCTCTGCATTGTGTTGACCATGGCAGTGGCCACATCTCTAGCTTACAGTTGATAGGCTGGAAGAACAGTCTGGAGGCGAAAACAACTGGACCAGTGGTTCCGGGGGGAGATGAGAGAGAGGGAGGAAAGGAGGTGGTGTTGACCAACCCAGGGACAAGGGAACAACAGTGATCCAAAATCAGTGGCAGTGAGGGTGTGAGAGGTCTGGTAGGGACTGATCAAGGGCAATGTAACTGAGAGAAATTATTGAAACCCAAATGAGGCTGAGCATGATAGTGGGACAAGAGGAAAGTAAAAGAAAATAGAGGAAAGAAATGAGAGGCAAAGGGCATTTATACAGGTCTAAATACAAAAATAATGTTATGGTTGGGGCTCACCACAAGATGAGGAACTTTATTAAAAGGCCGCCACATTAGGAAGGTTGAGAACCCCTGCTTTAAACTGATACATGGTCTTTTCTATCATTTCATTGGCAAGCAAAAAATTGAAAAATTCTGGGTCTTATTCATTCTCAAGTGGGCCATAACAATTTTGGCTTATTGGTTATATGACCCATTAGTTACATCCATGTTTAAAGTGCATGTGTGTTTTTCTTCTGAACTACAGAATAGGCCCTCATGCAAAGAGAAATATAAAGTGAAGTTACTACCATTCTCATTGCAGGTAAAGGTTTTAAACATCTCTCTAGTTCTCTTTCAATGTTTTAATCACTTAAAACGTCCTTTTAATTGCCTTTCACAAAGTCTCTTTCTCTGTATCTCTCCCACCTTCTGCCTCACTCAGCTTAATAGTTGTTCCATATACCAATCTACATGGGTGCTGGTCAACCAATGTTGCCTCACTCATAGCAATACCATCTGACTGGTGTTGACTGACTGCCCTAATGGTTTTTCTTGGCTGTAACCTTTACTTAAGCAGATAGATAGGTCTTTCCCCCACAGAGACAATGGGTAGATTCTAATTTTCAGCTGATCACTTAATTGGATGCCATATATCACAGGGTAGATAATTTGCCCCTGGAAATTTAAGAAGATGGATAAAATTATGTTGGCCATAATATTTTCCAAGCAGACACCCGCATGTACTTAGAAGGAGAACTTTGTTAAACCAAAAAGACGCTTTAGATAAATCCTAGAACTGAACAGCAAATTCCTTTTCTGGAGTATGTAAGACTCTTGTTTGGTTGAGGATGACATGAATACAGAGTTAAATTTCCTTAACAATAGAAGAAAGGAAAGCCCCTGCCACTAGAACAAACTCAACTCAAAGTCAGTCATTGATTCTGACTCAGAGTGACACAATAGAACAGGCTCTGTGGGTTCTAGAGATAATAGTTCCTTACAGGAGTAGAAAGACTCATCAGTCTCCAGTGGAGTGTCTGATGGTTTCAAACCGCTGATGTTGTTAGCAGTCCAATGTGTAACCACTATACCACCAAGGCTCCTTGACACTAGATAATCCTATGTTCCTCCCAAGCAGTATCCAGGCCCTCCTCCAAAATAAATGTTGATAAGTGGTTTATGGTAGGGACCCATTATTAAGTAGATTATAGCACCCTTATTTCTTGGTGGGTCCAAGTACCCAGTGTTGCTTTTTTTTCTCATTGAATCATACTCTCTCTTTCCATTTGTATGTTATAATTAAAGACGTTGAAATTCAAATCTTGCTTCACAAGTGTGAGCCAAGTTTCAGTTTCTCCTGCTTCTTCTTACTTCCTGACATAAGTTCCAAACTAAAGACTTTTTCCCAGTCATCAAAAAATCCCTTACTCAGAGTGGCCATATAGGGCAGGACGGAACTGCTCCTATGGGTTTCCAAAACTGGGGCTCTTTGGGGAGTAGAATGTCATCTTTATCCAACTGCTTCCAAGGCAATGTTATCGCACCATCATACCCCTCCCTATAGAAAAAAGCAGAACTTCACCGGAGTCTCCACCGCTGTGATCCTTACAGGAGCAGTCACCAGAGTTCTCTCTGCCGAGCAGCTGTTGTCTCTGAACTATCAACCTTTCGGTGGACAGTCAACTACTTGACCATTCTAGCACAAAATACTGTCTTTTATAACTATTTGACCCTAGAGTTCATATTTTTCTATTAATGTACTTGAAGAATCATTTACGATCATACCTATTTTTCTATTTTTATAATCATTTTATTGGGGGCTTGTACAATTCTTATCACAATCCATATATACATCCATTGTGTCAAGCACATATGTACCTTTGTTGCCATCATCATTCTCAAAATATTTGCCTTCTACTTGAGCCCTTAATATCGGCTACTCGTTTCCCCCTCCCTGCCCACTACCACCTACCTCATGAACCCTTCATCATTCATAAATAATTATTATTTTGTCATATGTTACACAGTCCGATGTCCCTCCTGCCCTCTTCTCTGCTGTCCTTCCCCCAGGGAGGAGCCTATACGTAGATTCTTGTAATCAGTTCCCACTTTCTATCCCACATTCTCTCCACACTCCAGGCATCGCCACTCTCACTACTGGTCCTGAAGGTATCATCTGTCCTGGATTCCCTGTGTTTCCAGTTGCTATCTGTACCAATGTAAATCCTCTAGTCTGGCCAGATTTGTAAAGTGGAATTGAAATCATGATAGTGGGGGGCGAGGGAAGGAAGCATTTAAGTACTAGAGGAAACTTATATGTTTCATCGTTGCTACCCTGCACCCTGACTGGCTCATCTCCTCCCCACAACCCTCAGTAAGGGATTGTCCAGTTGGCTACCGATGGACTTTGAGTCTCCACACTGCACTAACCCACATTTTCAATGATATGATTTTTTTATTCCTTGAGGCTTGATACCTGATCCCTTCGACAACTCGTGGTCACATAGGTTGGTGTGGTTCTTCCATGTGGGCTTTGTTGCTCCTGAACTAGATGGCCACTTGATTATCTTCAAGCCTTTAAGATCCAAGACGCTATATCTTTTGATGGCTGAGCACCATCAGCTTTCTTCAGCACATTTGCTTATGCACACATTTGTCTTCATTGATTGTATCAAGAAGGTGGGCACCCACTGACATGATTTTTAATTCTTTGATGTCTTATAACTGGTCCCTTCTACACAGGCTGGTGTACTTCTTCCATGTAAGCTTTGATGCTTCTCAGCTAGATTGCCACTTGTTTATCTTCAAGTCTTTAAGACTCCAGATGCTATATCTTTTGATAGGCAGGCACCATCAGCTTTCTTCACCACATTTGCTTATGCACACATTTTTCTTCAGCAATCGTGTCAGGAAGGTGTTCATCCTGGAATGCCAATTTAATAGAGCAACGTGTTCTTGCATTGAGTAAGTGCTTGAGTGGAAGCCCAATGTCCATCTGCTGCCTTGATACTAAACCTATAAATAGATGCACGTAGATCTGTTCCTCCACACTCTTTTATAAATATATTTTCATATGTAGATTCCAGTCTTTAGACCTCTATAAATACCCTTTTTCACCCAGTTCTTTCCTCTATTTCCTTTTGCTTTCCTCTTGTCCCACTATCATGCTCAACCTTCATTTGGGTTTCAGTAATTTCTCTCGGTTACCTTGCCCTGGCTGAATCCTACCAGGCCTCTCACACCTTCCTTGCCACTGATTTTGAATCACTTGTTGCTCCCGTCCCTGGGTTGATCAGCACCTCCACCTTACCCCCAATTCCCCCTCTCCCATGTCCCCCCAGAACCATTGGTCTCATTTTTTTCTCCTCCAGACTATTCATCCAGTCTATCTTATCTAGATAGATCTGTAGAGATAATAATATGCACCCAAAATCAAGCCAGAGCAAGATAGGCAATGAGTGAGAACACAACAATGACAACAAAAAAGGAAACCAATTACCCATAGAAGAACAAATTAATTAAAAGAAAAAAAAGTTTTAAAAGAAAGAAAAACCTGTAAATAGATCAGGTCTGATTTTTTATCTCAAGGCGTGTCCTTCAGTCAGGTCCAATGGGGTTCTATGCTCTGGCCCCAGAGTCTGTCCTTTGTACTCCCTGGGGGTTCCCTGCTCTGCTCCCATGGTTGTTCTGCTGCACACTTTTAGTGGTTTGCCTCAGTGTCACAGGGTCAGTCGGGGCCAGTCCCGACAGAGTCTCCTGTGTTGTCCCCCTTAGGGCCTTGGGCCATCAAGGGATGGGATGTCTCATAGTGGGATCAGCCATATTGTCCACTCTGTGCATTGACTGTTCAGAGCAGGGATATTGTCTTCCAGGCCTAATGGGCTCGGATGTGCTCCACTCTCTCTTCCTCCACCTTCATTTGCTCCCATTTGCTCTGATCAGACATGCCCCTCTCTCCTAGCTGCAGCTTCATTGCGATCCTTTCAACTAAATTCTTTTGGGATGACGGGCAGTTGTCCATGTAGCTGGTATGGGGACCAAGCCCTCAGGCTCCTCCACTGGCTCCCTACTCCTTGATGGCACACCGCATTCATCTGGCACTGGATTTATATCTGGTCCCTGTTTCCCTGTACAGACATAAACAATACCCTCCCCTTAGGTGGGTCAGTGCCCTATTCCCCCATCACACATTTTATATATATATATATATATATATAATATATATATAATATATATATATATATAAACCTACCTCAGCGAACTCATGTTATACTTCTCCTTTTGTGCTTGACTTACTTCACTTAGCATAATTTCCTCCAGTTCTTCCCATGCCGTGATATGCTTCATGCGTTCATCACTCCTTTTAGTGATGTGTAGTATTCCTTTGTATGTATGTACCACAGTTTTTTAATCTATTAGTCTGTTGATGGGAATTTGGGTTGTTTCCAACTCCCTGCAATTGTGAACTGTGCTGCAATGAACATTGGAGCACAGATGCCTGGCCATGGTTTGTCTCTTGCCTCTTCTGGGTAAATGCCCAATCGTACGGTAACTCAATGTCCATCTGTTTGAGAAATCGGCAAATTGTTTTCCATAGTGGCTGTACATACCTACAGGTCCACCAGCAGTGGATGAGAATTCCCATTTCACCACAGCCCCTCCAACACTGTTGCTTTCTGACTTTTTTGAATTGGGCTTTCTTTGAGGGCATTAGGTGGTATCTCATAGCTGTTTTGATTTGCATTTCTCTTATGGTTAATGATCAGGAACATTTTATAATATGTTTATTGGCCATTGGCTTTCAGATTCTGTGAAACTTCTGTTCAAGTCCTTTGTCCACCTCCTCATTGGGCAATTAGTTTTTCTCTTATTGTAAGCTTGCAAAGTATTGTAGATTTTAGTAATAATTCCTTTGTCTCATGTGTCAATGCTAAAGTTGTTTTCCCAGTTGGTGGACTCTCTTATAACTCTCTTGGTGAATTCTTTCGATGTACACAGGTGTCTTATCTTCAGTATATCCCACTTGTCTATTTGTGACTCCTCTGTATTTGTATCCTTCCCTATTTCTGATAGCCTATGTGTTCCCTGTGCAAAGGTTCTCAGGTTTGTCCCAATTCCCTCATTAATGTCCCTAATTGTTTGGGATTTTATCTCCATGTCTGTAATCCATCTTGAAATTATTCTTGTGCATGGAGTGAGGTAAGGGTCTTGCTTCATTTTTATGCAGGTAGATATCCGTTTTTTCCCAGCACCATTTATTCACAATGGCATCTGCTTTCTATTTAATATTTTTGGGCTCTTATCAAAGATCAGTTGCCTGTATGCTGATGTTTTTATTTCTGGGTCTTCAGCTCATTTCCATTGGTCTGAATATCTGTTATTATGCAAGTACCACACTGTTTTGACTACTGTGGCCGTATAGTACATGCTAAAGTCAGGTAGAGTAAATCCTCCGACATTGTACATCTTCTTTAGGAGTTCTCTGCTAATTCTGGGCTTCTTCCACCTCCATATAAAGTTGGTAATCTGTTTTTCCAAGTTTTTTAGGAAGGATGGTGGTATTCATATCAGGATAGCATTGAACTTATATAATAACTTGGGCAGAACTGACATCTTCACTATATTCAGTCTGCCAATCCATGAGCATGGGATATTCTTCCATTTGTTGAGGTCACTCTTTATTTCTTGAAGTAATGTTTTACAATTTTCCTCACACAAATTTTCATCTTTTTAATCAAGTATATCCCTAGCAATTTCAATTTGTGCTTGGCTATTGTAAAGGGTACTACCTTTTTAATCATCTGTTCTGTGAGTTTGTATGATGTGTAGAGCAGTCCACTAGACTTCTTTTTGTTGATTTTTGTATCCTGCCACTCTGCCATAGTCCTCTATTGCTTCCAACACTCCGCTTGTGGAGTTTAAGGGATCTTCAATATATAGAATCATATTGTCTGCGAATAATGATAATTTTGCCTCTACCTTCCCAGATGAATACCTTTAATATCTTTCCTTTCTCTTATGTTGTTAGCTAGGACCTCCAGTACGATGTTAAATAGGAGTAGGGACAAGGGGCATCCTTGTCTGGTCCCCTTTTTCAGTGGAATTGTTTTCATCTTTTCTCCATTAACTTCCACGTTAGCTGTTGGTTTGTCATATATGGCTTGGATAACATTGAGCAATTTTCCTTCTATTCCTATCTTCTTGAGTGTCTTAAACAGGAATGTGTGTTGGATGTTGTCGAATGCTTTTTCCGTGTCTATCGATATTATCGTGTGCTTCTTATCATTTTTCCTGCCAATGTGGTGAAAATAATGCTGATGGCCTTTCATATGTTGAACCATCCCTGTATCCCTGGTATGAATCCCACTTGGTCATGGTGAATTTTTTTAATATGATTTTGTATTCTATTGGCCAAGTATTTTGTTAAGGATTTTTGCATCAATGCTCATTAGGGAGATTGGTCTATAGTTATCGATTCTTGTGGCATCATTGCCCACTTTATGTATCAAAGTTATACTAGATTTATCCAAAGCGTTTGGGAGTTTTCTGTCTTTTCCTATGTTCTGGAAGAGTTTGTGTAGAATCGGTGTCAGTTCTTCTCTGAATGCTTGGTGGAATTCTCCTGTGAAGCCATCTGGCCCATGGGATTTTTGTTGGTAATCCCTTGATTACCTTGTTTATTTCGTCCATTGCTATGGGTCTGTTGAGGTTTTTGACATCCATCTGGGATAGTCTAGGGAGGGATTGTGTTTCTAAATATGTGTCCATGTCTAACAAATTGTTGAATTTGTTAGACTACAGACCTTCATAATACTGTGTAATTATCCTTTTGATTTAATTAGGGTACAATTTAATGTGCCCTGTTTCACCCCTCTTTCTTGCAAATGTCATTCCTTTCTTCCTTTCTTTGGTTAGGTTTACCTGAGGTTTATCAATTCTGTTAATTCTTTCAAAGAACCAACTTTTAGTGAAATTAATTTTTTTATAGTTTCCTTGTTTTCCCTCTCCTGTATCTTGGCTCTGATTTTTATTATCTGTATCTTCTTGCAGTTACTAGGGTTGTTCTGTTGACTCTGCTCTAATTCGTGTAAGTTTTGTATCAGCATATCATCCATGAGTCTCTCTTCTTTTTTAATGTGTACATTTGTTGCTATCAGCCTTCCTCTGATAAATACCTTTGCTGTATCCCACAGGTTTGGGTATGTCGTATTTTTGTTCTCATTGGTTTCTAGAATCTTCCTGATTTCATCTCTGATCTGGTTCAATACCCACTCCTTTTGCAATAGGAAATTGTTAATCCTCCAATTGTTTGCCCTTGTTTTCTTCACTGTCCTGTTATTTTCCAGCTTTGTGGCACAATGATCGAAGAGAGATGGTTGTATAACCTCTATGTGCTTGAATTTACTCAAGTTCAACTTGTGTGCCAGCATGTGGTCTATTTTCAAAAAAGTGCCATGTCAGCTTTAAAAGAATGTGAAATTTTTTTGAATGTGGGTGGAAAGCTCTGAAAATATCTATCACGTGAATTCATCCAATTTTGCTATTTAGATCTTTAGCATCCTTGTTGAGTTTCTTTCCCAATGATCTGTCTTTTTCAGAGAGTGGTGTATTAAAGTCACCAACTATAATTGTTGAGCCTGTGATCTCTTTTTAATCTCTTTTTAAATCTCTCATTAGGTCCATATATGTTTATTATTCACTGGTTCTTGGTCTATTTTTCCCTCGAGGATTATATAGTCCCTCCTTGTCTCTTATTACGGCCTGTATCTTGAGGTCAGTTTGGTCAAATGTGAAGATATCAGCCCCAGCTTTTTTTGAATTACCATTTGCTTGGTATATATTTTTCCAGCCTTTAATTCTCAACCTGTTTTTGTCTTGCAAGCTCTCCTGGAGGCAGCAGATGAATGGGTTATGTTTCCTGAGTCAGTCTGTTAGCCTCTACCTTTTAATTCCTGTGTTGAGACCATTGATATTCAGTGTTAATATATACATCTGTGGACTCTGTGATGTCATCTTGTACCTTTTCTGTTGGATATGTTCTATCTACCTATCTTATCCGCTTGTGTTATGTGTGTGGTTTATGTTTGCGTTCTTTCCACTATTAAGCTGATGCTATCTTGGGGGTGTACCCTCTTTGTCACCTTAGAGTTGAGTTGTTCTATGTCAGGTGTCCTCAAACTTTTTAACAGGGGGCCTGGTCACTGTCCCTCAGATCCATTGTAAAGGCCAGAAAATAGTTTAAAAAAAACTATGAACAAAATCCTTTGCACACTGCACATATATATTTTTTGTTTTTGTTTTGTTTGGTTTGGGTGGGGGAAAAGTCCATTCATTCCCTATTTATAAAATGGGGGGCAGTATCTTAGGTATCAAATCTAAGAGTCAGAGGTGTGGGCAGTCAGGTGCCCAGGAGTCTCCCTCTGGGCCCATTCACCCATAAGTATGTGGTGCATGGAAAGCAGGTCCGGGAGGTTCTCCTGTGCCACACACACTAAAGGACAGCCACAGAGTTCCCAGAAGTCAGAGGTTCTGAGAAGAGGGTGAAGGGGTGGAGCAGGAGAGGGCGGGGCACAGGGCTGAGGTAGGCAGGAGGTACTGGAACACTTGAATGTGAAAGAGAGGAGACTCTTCCTTCAGGAATGCTGACCACATGGGCCTGCACGTGGCCGAGGAGGCCAACCTCTGATTGGGAGCAACCCATGGAAGGAAGAGCGCCTCCCAGGGATCTGAAGAGGTCACCTTTGACCTTGCAGGAACTCCTTGTGTAGCCAGAGCAAGTCCCAGTAGAAGCACAGATCCCCCAGGCGCACCGCTGTCCGCTTATAGAAGTAACAGTACACAACGGTCACTAGTCTCTGAAGCACAAAGCAGTGTTTGCAGTTCATTGATCCAGACGAAGTGGTTGGAGTTTTTCCAGCATATGTTCATCACCCAGATGGGTAGGGAGATGCTGAGGGTGAAGTACACCACTGTCAAGAGGATGGTGCCTTTGAACTTGTGGAACAGGAGGTTGACCAGCCCTGCCTGGAAGATGAAGGTGTTGAAGAACATGGGGCAGACAATGATGATGTTGAAGAGAATTGCAATGACCTGGAGGATGAAGAGACGAGGCTGTGAAGATGTGTGCTCTTGCAGTATACTAAGACTAAAAGAGCAAACACTTGTTATACTTAACCAGTCGACTTACATAACTCCAGTGGAAGCCCTGGTCAAGGACCTCACATACAAAGGGTCCACAGGAGCCTAACTCATTCAAAGGAAGGTGAATAAAATGAGTCTCCAAATAAGACTGCCTTGTGCCTCTGGACATGCAGGGGCGGGGGGGGGGGAGGGGGGGGTTGTTGCAAGGTACTCCACTATCTCACATTTATTCATCTGCTGTTTTGCTTTGTTTTGTGGGGGTGCATGTTGCTTTTAAGTCCTTTGCATATCCAAACTGGAGCGCCAATCTTGAGAATTCCTTAAGACTATGTACTGAATAATTCATTAGCTGCGATCTAGGTGGCAGAGTGGTTATGCATTGGTGTAGTGTTTATACCTTTGGTTAGCAGTTCAAAACTGCCAGCCTCTCCAAGGCAGAAAGGTATGACTTTCTATTCTCTTAAAGCATTACAGTCTTAGAAGCCCAAAGTGCAATTCTACCCTGTCCTACAGGGTCACCATAAGTCAGAATCAACTCAATGGCAGTGAGTTTTTGAGAGGAGGTAGACCTGAGGTCCTGGGTAAAGTAAACAATTTGCATTTGTCTGATAGTTGAAAATAGGTTGTTTGAATATATTTGCCAACATTCCAGAAGAAAACCTGATGGTCTTTTTTCCATAAAGATGGTTGTTGCTGCGTTCCATCAGGTAGTTTCTGACTCACAGTGATCCCCTGTGACAGTAGGGTTGCCCATGAGGTTTTCTAGGTTGTACCCTTTAGAAGAGCAGATAACCAGGTATCTCTCCTGTGTAACAGCTAGGTGGGTTCAAATTACCAACTGTTTTATTAACAGCCTAGCGCTTAAACATTGCATCACCTGAGCTAAAGAAATCCCTATGGAACAGGACTAATACATTGGGCTATCATAAGTAAGAAGGGATCCAATGGCAATAAATTTCTTAGGTAGAAGGCAGTGATAAGATACCATCAACTTAGACTTTTTTGTATGATTTTAGCACAATGACCAAATGATTCACAAACAATGGATTTATTCCTTCTTGTTTACTGCATGAACCGAGATACAACAGGTAAAGGTAACCCCATTTTATAGACAAGGTTCATAGACGTTAATGGGCAAACTTTTATTGTTGTAAATAACAGGTTGCTTTAAGTGTGACGTTACAAATGAAAAATCAGTCATTTCAAAAGATTTTTAAAAACCTGATAGCTTTCTCCTTGATAGGTAGGTTTATTAACTATATTTAACAGAGAATAGTCTTATTCCTCCAATGTCAGTGACCATATTTTGGAAAACCTACAATTTATTTAGCTGCTGTTAAGTGTTTCAAATATCCAAGATTGGCAGGAACAGGGCAGGGAATTCATCGCTAGCAATAAACAGAAGACAAAGTGAACACAAATAGTTATTGTTGTTAGTTACTTTTGATTTCAAAACTGACTCATGACAATCCCACATGCATGGAGAAGAACAGCTCCCTGTGGGTTTTCAAAGCTGTGACCTTTGGAAATCAAATCATCAGGTCTTCCTTCCACGGCCACTATATGCAGATTTGTGTTGCCGCTCTCCTGGTCGGTGCACCATTGCCCATCCATTTGTACCACACAGGGACACCTTGAACACTTCGTCTTGATGGTGGCAATTGTGGGTCAGTGTTAGAAATCTCACCTTCCCTGTGGACGATTTCCATGAAATGTCTACCCAATGCACTGTTTGAACAGCCTGCATGCTGATGTGATCCTCAACATGTTCCAGCCAGCAGAGCATCCAGATTAAGACAGGCTAGGAAGAAAGACTTGACCTTTTAAAAATCAGTCAATAAAAAACAACATTGTTTCTATGAAAAAACAACCAGTCACAGAAAAGGCACAGGACAAGGGAGCATTTCACTCCATGGTGCACGGAGTCACCATGGAGTGCTAAGCAAAATATCAGCAATTCAAATCCAACAAATCAGCAGGTTTATCATTTTAGAAATACAGCAGGGTAGTTCTACTCTCTCCTATGGAGTCACTATAAATTGATTCCACTTGATGCCACTGAGTGAACACCAAAGGCAGGATGAGGTGCTTCAAACATTACTAATACAGCCTAATCTCTCTCTGGGCATAATTGAAAACTGAAGATTCCATGTGCGTTAAAGGGGAGATACAAACCACTGCCATCGGATCCACTCCTAGCAACACTATAGAGGGTTTTGGAGACTTTGAATTTCAGGAGCTTAATCTTCTCCTGAAGAACTGCTGGTGGGTTTAACCCTTCGACCTTGACCTTGCAATGCCTAACCCTAGGCCAACAGAACTCCTGAAAAGGAGATATTAAATTTGCTCCATTTTTAGGATTACTGTAGGGTGTATTGGTGACTGACTTGCAAATTGATAGGGTAAATGTTCAAGGAACCCAGCAGGGAACTAGAAAAGGCACAAACCTACGGCTTGTCCATAGTGGCAATTGTCAAAGGGGACTTGAGAGCTCATCTCAGTCCCTGTAGTACTGGAGCCTGTGCTTTGAACAGAGAGCTTTCTTTCCCCACAGAGAGAAGAATAAAAACAATTCCGAATGTTACATCTGTAAGTTCTTTCTTGAGGGGTCTGGAGCGGCTGCAGGAAGGGTCTCATTTGAGAGCCTGGTGGTATTTTGTTGTATTTCATTTTATTTTATTTTATTTTTTATTCTTCAAGGAGTCTCTCCTTCAGGGTTACACAGAACTCTGCGTTACCTCCTGGAATTTACTCTACCTCAAGAATGAAAGCTTAGACAGCACCCCACATGCTGAGCCCCAATTGAAGTGTGTGAGCCTTTGGCTCAGAGCCGAACTGTAGCAATAGACGAAGAGGGGGTCAAGGATGCTGATCTTGAAAACAGCTGAGCAGAGGAGGTACTGGCCAGCACAAACCCGTGACCATCAATGTCAATTCCAATGCCGAGTGACCAACAGGACAGAGTAAAACAGACTAGTTCCTTAGGGCGTCCTGAGGGCAAATGTTTATGAAAGTGCATAGTCTTACCTTTCTCCCTCAAGGTAGCTAATGGGTTTGAACCATGAACCTGTGTCATAGGGCTCTTTAAATAGAACAAGCAGGATTTTCTATGTAACACAGTGACCTTGTGGCACAATGGTTAAATGCTCAGCTGCTAATTAAGAGATCAACAGTGGGAACCAACAGCATTCCTGCAAATGGACAAAACAGTGGCAGTCTGCTCCCACAAAGATTACAACCTAGAAAATGCTAGAAAATCATTCTTCCCTGCCCTACAGAGTTGCTGTGAGGCTGAATCCTACCTGATAACAAATAACACCAATAACCATATATAGCTATATAAATACAGCAATATCAATAGAGAGAGTCCTGGCACTTCAAGGGTAAGTGAAAGTTTGAAGGTTCAAACTCAGCTAGTGGCTCGGAAGGAGAAAGATCTGTTGACCTGCTCCCATAAAGATTATGACTGAGAAGCTCTATGGGCAACCCAACTTGATCACAAAAGGTTGCGCTGAGTTGAAATGTACTCAAGGGCGCCTAACAGCAGCATTATAAAAAGGAATTGGTTGAAGCAATTGTGGAACCATTGAGACTCAAATCCATAAGCCAAGTGACAAGCTGGAAACTCGCGCAGTTTTGAGCCCCAAATCTGTAGGCCAAGGTGGCAGGCTGGGAAAGTTGCTCAAGACAGCTATGTGACAGTCTTGAAGCAGAGGTCTTCCCCTTCAGGAAAACTCAGGGTTTGCTTGTAAGGCCTTCAATTGATGGAATGAAGCCACTTTACTTTGAGTCAACTGATTGTAAAAGTTAATCATATCTAAACATCTCCATAGCAACATCTAAACTAGGGTTCAACCAAACATAGACTAGACAAGTCGACACATACAATTGATCATGATACCACTCATAAAATTACAGTGTAAACTAATGTCAGGTCATAAATGCTGCACCAAAGTATTGTAGAGACGGTGACACTTTTCAGTCGAAGTGTGATGCAGTAAATCAGGTACCGCATCAGGGCTAGGACCTCTAGGCTGTGATGCCAAAGCTACGACCTTGGACACACCACCTCAGTGACTCATCCAGAAAATAAAGGATTTTGTGAAGGAACCCAGAAGTTCTGCAAACAGGAAGTTTCATCTGTATATAATTTAAGTCGGTGTGATGTGTTTAAAAAGAGAAAGTAAGGAGTGAAGGAAGAAGGGAAGGAGGGAGCGAGGGAGCAAGAGAGATGGAGACAGGAATGAAGGGAGAAAGAGAGCACTGTTCAATGAGTATGAGTGAGCACACACTCATTAAAACTTAACTGCATGGAAATGTACTACCAGATCCTATTTTAAAAATCTAACCATATATGTAATATTGCAAACATGAGACTAAGTAGGAAAGTTGTAGCAGGACACTTTTTATTTTAAGGTATACGTGTCAACTCATGTGAAGTATGCGAGGAAGTACGTGACCGCAAGACACGTGTGAAGTCTTCAGATAATTGCCAGGAGTGATTCAAAGACAACACAGGATAATGTTCAGTTTCACAATCGAAGATAAATGCCTAGCATCTTACGCTTGTCATAAATTCTGGTTAATGTTTAAGTGTTTATTGTAATGACAGATTTATTACAAGCCCGTGCCTTTTTAGCTAGCCTTTCTTCCTCAGATAAGAAGAACAAATTTCTCCACAGAAATGAATAGGAGTCACTGACTAAAAACTAAAGCTTCAAAACATTTTGTGGATGGATGTAGTATTTGATGAGGCTCAAGGAAGTGTATTAAAATGCGCTGTAACCAATAAGCCGGCTGATTTTTTCAGCTAGAATGGGGCATCCATTCACCATAGCATCCAAAGTGAAAGCAGTTCGTGGGGAGCTCAGAATTTGTGCCTTGAGAACAATGAAGTGTGATGACTCAACGGTCACAGATTTTCAAAGAAAGCTACATAGTAAAATTTTGCACAATCACTCCGACTCTTAAAATATTCCATGGAAATCTGAAAAAAAAAGACAGAAAAGATAACATAGACTCTCATATTTTTTCATCAGTAATGAGAAGTTAATATAGAAAAATGTAAGCAGATGACATTAAAATTTAACACTAAAATGGCATGAACATTCATATTCAGGTGCTTTCAGTCTGGGAGAAGCTATCAGAGAAAGCTTATTAGATCTTGAAATCTTGGCATCACAAGATGTCATGCAGTGAACCTATAGAGACAACAAGCAGAATTGGGATTCCTGAGAAGTACAGTGTGAGGGCTGGGGGAGGGGAGTTGTTATCAAGGAGTTCAAGAAGAGAATATTTTGAAAGTAATTGTGATAGCAGTTGTACAATACTGCTTGAGGTGATTGAACGATGGAATGATAGGATATCTCTATTAGCTCCCAATAAAATAGTTTTGGGAAAAAGAATTTAATTTTTAAATTTAAAAAAAAGGAAAATTACATAGATGCTGTGGCTGCCTTCATTTTGTTTATTTCTGTATTATCTATACAAAAAATGAGTTACAATAAAAACATAATGCTTTGTAAACTAAGACCAAATATGTAATAGGAGAGGAAATATAGAAATATGTATAGCAGGGTTGGCAAACTACAAACCACAGGGAAAATCTAGCCATGCTCATTTGTTCACATGGTATCTAGGTGGGGTGGGGCTACAAGGGCAGAGCTGAATGGTTGCAGCAGAGATAAGAAGGTCTGCAAAGCCAAAACATGTGTTTTCTGGTCTTTGCCAACCCTGGTATAGATGAATTTTAAGACATGATCAATTAAAGTAGCAAAAAGTTATGATAGCTCTCAAAATCACTGCTATCAAGTCAATACTGACCCGCAATGACTCTCTAGGGAAGGGTAGAACTGCCCCTGTGGCTTAACTCTCAACAAGAACACAAAGCCCAGACTTTTTACCAAAGAGCCACTGCCGACTTTTAAGCCAGCCAACCTTCTGACTAGCCCAACTCATAGCCGCTGTGCCACCAGCTCTCACTGGTTCTGATATGGCAGGAAACTCAAAGACAGCAGACTCTTCCACTTAGGTTCACAAAACAGATTCAGTTGGCCAACAACTTGATAGTGACCTTCTAAGAAATCCTGTAGACAAATCAGCTAAATCCACCTAGACTTCTGACCTACAAGTATGTGCCCATGAGAGAATAAATTTTGTGTTTAGCTGCTCATTTGTGGTACCTTCTTATGGCAACCAATGCAAAACAAAACAGCACCCTTATTGCCAACATCCTGTCAAGAAACCACTATCATACCTTTACAGTAATTACTTTTGGAGTTTTGGACAGCCTAAAACATAATAGTTTTTCTCTAAAATGTACAGCCTAGGCATTATCTATGTTTCACTTTTGTTAGCTGCTAAAGATTTCATAGTGAACCAAATGCTGCCTGGTCCTGTGGCATCTTCATGACTTGTTTTATCCATTAAAAATTGGATCAGAATTGGAGGAAGGCTTATTAACAAGCTGTTCTATCCAGATAACACAACACTGTGCTTAAAGTGAGGAAGACTTAGCACTGTTGATGAAGATCAGGATTATATACTTCAGTATAGAATAGACGTTACTGTAAAAGAAAATAAAACTCCTCACAATTGGGCCAATAGGGACATCATCATTGAAATTGTCAAAGATTTCCTCTTGGTTGGATCCACAATCAATTCTCACAGAAGCAGCAGTCAAGAGATCAAACAATACATTGCATTGTCTACATCTTGTTGCACAAGATCTCTTTAAAGTGTTGAAAATTTAGGAAATTACTTTAAAGACTAAGGTGCATCTGACCCAAGCCATGATGTTTTCAATGGTCCTACATATGTGAAAACTGGACATTGAATAAAATTGAAGAAGGGATTATTTGAATTGTGGTGCTGGCAAAGAATATTGAAAGTACCATAGATTGATGAAAGAACAACAAAATAATCTATCTTGGAAAAAGAATAACCAGAATTCTCCTTAGATACAAGAATGGTGTGGCTTCGTTTAAAATATTTTGGACATGTTATTGGGAGATATCAGTCCCTGGAGGACATTATACTTGGGCCAGTGGCTGGAGACGGGTATTGGGTGGGGGAGGGGGCGGAGAAAGAAAGACCTTCAACAAGATGGATTGGCATGGTGGCTGTAACAATGGTCTCAAACATAAGGACGTTTGTGGAGATGGCTCAGGGCCAGGCAGAATTTCATTCTGTTCTTCAGAGGGTCACTGTGCATCAGAACTGACTTGATGACACATCATATTTTTTAAGGCATAACTCTTACGTCACTTTAAGTATACACTTCTCCTCTCCATACATGGCTTTCCTTATAATTTATCCATGGAAAATTATAAGCTGCTTAATATGCAAGTTTCTCTCTATCTGGATTTTTTAAGTTAAACTTTCACAGTGTGCTGCAACAAGTCTCTCTGCCCTCTCTGAGATTGCTCTTTTAGATGCCATTGAATCTGTTTTGAGAATTAAAACACAAGTAAATATCTTCCTCGTATTCTGTTTTCTTCCAATATCCATTTGATGTCAGCAATGATATCCCTTGTTCCAAGTCCTCTTCTGAATCTGGCCTGAACTTCTGGTAGGTCTATCTCAGTGTACTGCTGCAACCATTGTAGATTGATCTTCGCCAAAGTTTTACTTGCATGTGGTATCAAAGACATAGTCCTAGAATTTGAGCATTCTCTTGAATCATCTCTCTTTGGAATGAGTATAACTATGGATCTCATCTAGTCAGTATGCTAGGTAGCTGTCTTCCAAATTTTGTGGCTTAGACAAGTGAATGTTTCAAATACTTCATCAGCTTGTTGAAATATTTCTATTGATATTGAGTCCATTCTTTAAGCCAGGGATCCGAAACCTTCCTAAATGTCACGACTCTTTAATACAGTTCCTCATGTTGTGGTGATTCCCAACCATAAAATTATTTTCATTGCTACTTCATAAACTATAATTTTGTTACAGCTATGAATTAGGCAACACCTGTGAAAGGGTTGTTCGACTCCCCCAAAGGGGTCACGACCCACAGGTTGAGAACCGCTGCTTTAAGCCTTCTTTTTGACTAATGCCTCAGTATAGCTTTGATTTTCTTCCTCAGTATCATTATTTTCCGGTCATATGCTACCTTCTGAAATAATTAAATGTCGATTAGTTCCTTTTGGTACAATGAATCTGTATTCTTTCCATTTTCTTTTGATATTTTCTCATTGTTCAATATTTTGCCTATAGAATCTTTCAATATTACAACCAAAGCTGGAATTTTTTTCAATTTTTTCTATTTAAAATGTGCTGTGCATGTTCTTCCATTTTGGTTTTCTAACTCCATGTATTTGCACATTTTATTATAATGCTATACTTTGTCTTCTCAAGTTACCCTTTACAATGTTCTGTTCATTGCTTTCATTTCATCTTTTCTTCCCTTTGTTTGCCACAGCTACTCTAGGACTGAGTTTTTTTTAGAGCCTCTTCTGACATCCACTTTGATCTGTTCTTTCTTCACTCCCTTTTTAATGGCGTTACGCTTTCTCCCTGTATGAAGTTCTTGATGTCCTCCCACAGCTTGTCAGCTGTGTTCAATATGGACATCAGATCTTTTTTTTAAAATCACTTTATTGGGACCTCATAGATATTATAACATCCCATATTTCAATCACATGAAGCAGTATTGTACTATCAGTTTCAAAACATTTTCTTTCTTCTTGAACTCCTTGATATCAGCTCCCTTTTATCCCCTCCTTCTCCCACAATACTCCTCAAGAACCCTTCCCCGACACACACACTATAATATGCCGATTTGGGGGTTTGGTTTTGGTTTTTGCCATATCGTACCCAATCCAATATATCCATTCACATACAATTCTGTTGTTCCATCCCATCGGGAGGAGTTATAGAGTCATCAATGCTATGAGTTCCCTGATCTTCCCTCCCCTTCATCCTCTCTTCCTGTATCCTCAGGGAACCATTATTCCTGTTACTGTTTCTGAAGGTTTATCTGTCTTGGCTTTCGTGTACCGAACGAGCTTCAAAATAAAAATGAGCATACACAAATCTAACATGATTCATGAGGTAAAACAAGTAAGAACCATAATAGTCATGGGAGGAAATATTAAAGAACTAGAGGATGGTTATGTGGTTTGTCGGTGCTATACCACATCCTGAATTTATCATCCCTTCTGTGTGGCCCTTCTGAGAGGGACTGTCCAATTGTATTACAAGTGGGTTTTGGGTCTCCACTACATCCATGCCCTTTCACATCAATTTGGTTGCTTGTTCTTGAACTCCTGATACCTCATCCTATCAACACTTTGTGATCATACAGGATGGTGTGCTTCAAAAAAAATGTGAATTTTATTGCTTCCCTGCTAGATGGCCACTTGCTTAAGTTTAAGCCTTTAAACCCTAGAAGCTAAATCTTCTAATAACCAGGCACCATCAACTTCTTCGCATTTGCTATGTACCCATTTTGTCTTCAGTGATGGTGTCAGGAATATGAGTGTCATACAATACCACAGTATTAGAACAAATCATTCTTGTACTGAGATAAGATTTAAGTAGGAGCCCAAAGTCTATCTGCTTATTTGTTGCATTTACATATGAATACCTATATAAAAAGTATACATATATTTCTATATTTACATATATACATTTTTTCTTCTTTCCTCTTTTTCTTTTTTTCCCTCCTGCCCCACTAGTGTGCTTACCCATTATTCATTTCTCAGTAATTCCTCTCAGATACAACACGATTGATCAAACCCAGCTAGGAAAGGTCCACCCTACAGGCCATCAATTTTCGAACACTTACTATTCCCTGTACCCATCATTTTGGGCTCCCATTCACACACACCCTTGCCCTCCCCCACCAATCTCATGCTGCCCCAGGATCTTCAAACCAGTAGCTGTCTCCATAAGATTGCCTTAGGCAGGATGGGAAATCCATTCTGTACTTAAAATGTTCTCAAACTCAACTCAGATCCACTCAGGGTACTAGTTTGACTCTCACAGACTTATTTCAGTGCTCTCCAGCTTCAACCTGAACTTACATGTGAGTAATTGATGGTCTGTTCCACAGTCAGCCAGCAGCCTCATTTTAGCTGCTGATATTGAACTTCGCCACCATCTCTTCCCACAGATGTCATCGATCAGATTTCTGTGTATTCCATCTATAGAAGTTTACATGTATAGTTGCCTTTTGTGCTGTCGGAAAAGGGGATTTCTTTCAAAATTCTATTATATAATCCCCTGCTTCATTTCTATCCCCAAGTTCATATATTCTAACTACTGTTCCTTCCTCTTTGTTTCCAACTTTTGTATTCCAAACACCAATAATTTTCGCTGTATCTTCATTACATATTTGATATATTTCAGACTGAAGACATTGGTAAAATTCTTCAGTTTATCCATTATTAGAATCATTGATTAGTGCACACATTTGAATAATAGTTGTATTGATTGGACTTCCCTGTACTTGGGTATATATCCTATCAATTTCAAAATTGATCTTGAAAATATCCCTTTTGACAATAAATGTGGTGCCATTCCTCTTTAATTTATAATTACTGGAATAATAAACCATATGATTTTCTGATTCAAAATGGCCAATACCAGTCCATTTCAGTTCACTAATGCCTAGAACATCAGTCTCTATGCATTCCACTTCATTTTTGACAACTTCTGATTTTCCTAGATTCACTCTTTGTACGATCCAAGTTCCAGTTATAAATGGATGTTTGCAGCTGTTTCTTCTCATGTTGAACCTCTATTCCATCCATGTCATTATGGTCCACTCTATTTTGAGAATTCACCTCTCCTCCAGTCCTATTTGAGTGCCTTCAAACCTAGAGGCTCATCTTCTGGCACATGTCACACAATGTCCACGGCTACCCATAAGGTGTTCGGTGGTTAACTCCTCAGAAGTGGACAAGCTCTTCTTTCTTCATAGTCTGTCTGAGTCTGGAAGCGCTGCTGAAACCTGTGGAAGCTACCCTCTCTAGCTCTTGCAGATTTGCAACTGGATTAAGATCTTTATTGATCTCAGGTTTGATCCCTTTGAAAAGTATTGGTAGTGTCTCCAGTTTTTGTTAAATTTTCAGATAATACCCAAATCATCATTTTAGTATGCCAAAGGGAGAAAATATTGAACTGTCCATTCTTTTTCATTTATTAAATAGAATACTCTTTATTCTAATAATACATTTTAATCATTATATTTGGGGTTCTTATATCTCTTATCACAATCCATACATACATCCAGTGTGTCAAGCACAATTTGTACATACATTGCCATCATCATTTTCAAAACATTTTCTTTCTACTTGAGCTCTTGGTATCAACTACTCAGTTTCTATCCCTCCCTCACGAACCCTTGATAAATTATAAATCATTATTATTTTCCCATCTTACATCATCTGCTGTCTCCCTTTACCCAACTTTCTGTTGTTTGTCCCTCTGGATGGGAATTATATGTCTATCATTGTGATCTGTACTCCTTTCTCCCCGCCCCACCGCCACCACTTTCCACCCTACCCTCCTGGCATCGCTACTCTCATTATTGGTGCTGAGGGGTTTATCTGTCCTGGATTCCTTGTGTTGTGAGCTCTTATCTGTACCAATGTACATACTCTAGTATACCTGGATTGGTAGGGTAGAATTGGGGTCATGATAGTGGGGTGGGGGGGGCGAAATTAAAGAAATAGATGAAAGTTGTATGTTTTGTTGGTGCTATATTGCTCTCATCTACTGTAACAAAAATAATTTTAAGTTCAAATCTAGGAGGCAAAAGATATTTGTAGAGGTATAAATATAGACATGTATTATGTAAATATATTAATATATTATGATAGGGATACAGGTCTATGTATATATATATTTATATGTTAAGTACCAAGATAGTATATGGATGTTGGGCCTCTACTCAAGTCCTTCCTCAATTCAAGAACACTTCATTCTACTAAGCTGGCATTCTGTGATGCTCATCTTCCCAACATGATTGCTGAAGTCAAAATGCGTGCATAAGCAAATGTGGTGAAGAAATCTATTAGAAGATACAGCATCTGGGGTCAAAGGCTTGAAGTTAATGAAGCAGCCATCAAGCCTGGAAGCAACAAAGCCCACATGAAAGAAGCACACCAGCCTATGTGATCACGAGGTATTTATGGGACCAAGTATCAGGCATCAGAAGATCCAAAACAAAAAATCATAACAATGTGAATGGGGATTTGGTGGAGTGGAGACCAAAAGGCCATCTGTAGACAGTTGGTTGGTCATCCCCTCACATAAGGGTCACAAGGAATGGAAGAGTCAGCCAGGGTGCAACATAACACCAGTGAAACACATAATGTTCCTCTAGTTCTTTAATGCTTCCTCCCCCCAAATATCATGACCCCAGTTCTACCTTACAAATCAAGCTAGACCAGATCATGTACACTGGTACAGATAAGAGCTTGCAACACAGAAAATCCAGGACCGATAAATCCTTCAGGAACAATAGTTGGAGTAGTGATACCATGAGGGTAAAGGGTAGGTAGGGGAAGAGGGGGCAGAAAGGAGGAGCCGGCCGCAATGATCAATGTATAAACTGCACCAGGGGGATGAACAACAGAAATGTGGATGAAGGGAGATGGCAGACAGTGTAAGATATGAAACTAATAATAACATATTATATCAAGGGGTCACAAGAGGGAAGGGTAAAAATAGGAGATGATATCAAGGGCTCAAGTAGAAAGAAATGTTCTGAAAATGATGATGACTGCTTGTGTATCTTTAAGTCTTTATGACCCCAAATGCTATAAAAGCATCAACGGCCCACGGAAAAAAGCACACCAGCCTGTGTGTCAACGGGATAAGCTATCAGGCATCAAAGACCTAAAACAAAACCAAAAAATCATATTGATGTGAATGAGGGAAGGGTGGAGTCGAGACCCAAAGTCCATCTGTAGTCAATTGAACATCCTTTCCAGAAAAGTCACAAGAAAGAGACAAGCCAGTCAGGGTGGAGTATATCACTGACAAAACACAACCTTGCTCTAGTTCTTTAATGTTTCCTACCCCACCCCACCCCCACTATCATGATCCTGAGGCTACCTTACAAATCCAGCTAGATCAGAGGCTGTACGCTGGTACAGATAGGAACTAGAAACACAGGGAATCCAGGATAGATAAACCCTTCAGGACCAATAATTAGAGTAGCAATACTAGGAAGGTAAGGGAAGGTTGGGGGCGGGGGCAGGGGTCTGATAAAGGGGAACCAATCACAAGGATTGACATATTAGCCCCTCCTGAGGGGATGGACAACAGAAAATGGGTGAGGGTAGATAGTGGTTGGTGTAAGACATGAAAAAAATAATAATTATAAATTATTGAGGGTTCATGAGGGAGGGCAGATGGGGGAGGGAGGAAAAAATGAGGGCTTAGGTAGAAAGAAAATGTGGAAATAATGATGGCAACAGATGTATAAACATGCTTGATACAATTGATGTGTATATTTGGATTGTTATAAGAGCTGTAAGAGCCCCCAATGAAATGACATATTTTTTTAAGGTGGAGGGAATAAAGAGGAGCTGATATACTGATATCAAAGGGCTCAAGTAGAAAGAACATGTTTTGAAAATGATGATGGCAGCATCTGTACAAGTTGGCTTGATATAATTGATTTATGGATTGTTATAATATCTGGAAAAGCCTCCAATAAAAATATAAAGGGAAAAAATAATTTCCCATTCATATGTGATATAGTTGGAGTTTTTTCTATTCTTCCTTAGATCAATTTTCAAGATAATGAATTCACTCCTTACCGTCTGCCAAAGATAACCAACTAATTTTTTATTATTTACATTATTCTAGGGAGCTGAGCATATTTGATGAGTTCACTCCAGGGCAATTAAAGTCCATGGTCCCATCTTTGGCATGTGAAACTTCTCCCCGTGGCTCTAATGAACCTGGTTTTATAGTGAGTTACACACTGAGCTGCTAACCACAGGGTCCGCAGTCCAAAATCACCAGCCACCCCTCTAGGGGAAAACAAGGCTTTCTGCTTCCATCAAGATCTACAGCCCCAGAACCCACAGGGGCAGATGTACTTCATCCTACAGGGTCACGATGAGTCAGAATCGATTTAACAGCAGTTGAGTTGAGTGATCCCTGGAAGTACACAAAACTAGTTGCTCCGGGTTCATGTTGGGAACAGCTTGCTGCAGATCCTGGAAGCGGCCATTTCCTACAGAGTCTGGTTTCCTTTCATGAAAGATAGCATTTCAACAAACAATGTAGGTACTAGCATCAATGTTTTCTTATTAAATATCATGTGGTTTGTTGGGTTACTGATTCTGCAACAGGTAATAGAGTATCAACAACGATGTCAGAATATAGTTTGGACTAAAATGATTACCAAAATATGCACTTTACTCTTGAAATGATCTACTAATCTCTGACAACATGGAAGATAGCTAACTTTTTAACGATTTTGTGATGCATTTTGTAATTTCTGTGAGGAAAATTGCCTTGTTCCTTCAGGAATAACTTTTCACCCTGAAAGTTAAAATCGGATGAAAACTACTCAGTGACATTGAAATGTCCACTGCTATCTAGTAGGAAAGGAAAAAGGCTACTCCTACCTTGTTCATGATTTGACTAAAGAACAAATTTTTTATTTCTTTTTTCAAACTTCCCAAATAGCTTAATTCAAGAATGTAATATATAAGGTACTTAAGTGTGCAAGTTTCAAAGCGCAAATTACATTTGTTAGTTAAAACTTACTTTTAATTAAAACACTGTTGTGTTAGTTAGTTAGTTAGTTAGTTAGTTAGTTAGTTAGTTAGTTAGTTAGTTAGTTAGTTAGTTAGTTGCCAGTGAGTTTAGTTCTGACTCAGGCCAGTCCAAATGTGGCCATCGGGTGTTCAAGGATGTGATGTTCAGAAATAGATGGCCAGAGTCTGTCTTCTGAGGACTCTCTGGGTGGGATCAAGCTGCCAACCTTCCATCACCCATGCTATTAAAAGAAATAAAAATTGACCCCAACAATGCCTTTCAATTCTAATATTCAATGATTCCATGTACCTTTAAAAAGTTACTTAGCAAGTATTTGTTGAGAGATTCCTCTAGCTATTTGGTAGCTACTAGAGGAAGGGAAGAAAAGAAAGGGTATCTGTATGAAACATAATAATAATAACCACACCCAAATAATGTCCCTCAAGAAATTTAATCCTAATGTACAGAGACATAAATTAATTAAAATTAAAAGTAGAGATATTTACAATTGTTAAAAACACTATTCTAGAAATAGACATATCAATATGATGGCAGTGAGTTTAGTTTTGCTGGGAAAGTAATGTGAAAAATTGAATACCGAATAGTAAGTATTTTATGATGCAAGGTCTGATTTTTTAGAAAATAAAAGTATTTCAGAAGTAACAAGAGAAGTCTGAAAGGAGATAAACCAAAACGTTCATAGTGTTGTTTGTATTTAATTTTTTATGTTACTCTTAGTTGTTATTTGAATTGATCTGAGTCATTTGACAAGGTAGAACTGCTCCATAGGATTTTCAAATCTGAAATTTTCAGAAGCAAAACATCCAGGTATCTGAGAGTAGGGTTGGGTCCAAACCTTTTTGTTAATAGTCCAGCATTTAACCATTTAGTGTACCTTGAGACTCCTTTCATGTCGAAATACCTTAAAAATATATGACACATGAAATGCAAAAGCTTGCTCAAATATGTTGAATACTTTAACATTATTCTTAATAACCAAAGGACAGAAACATCCCAAACACCCATCAACTGCTACATAGATAAACAGAATGTGCTATATACACCTAAGGGAATATTATTTAACCATAAATAGGAATGAAGTACTTTCATGTGCCATTACATGAATGAACCTTGAAAGCATTATACTAAGCCAAAGTAATGAGGTGTACAAGGGTCACATTTTGTATTTTTCTATATATATATCAAGTATCTAGGAAAGGCAAACCAAGAGAAAGTACAATGAGTATTTTGCCAGAGGCTGAGAGCAGGGGTAGAGACAGTATATCTGCTAACAGATACTATAAGTCTTTGGGGCGTGATGAAAATTATCTGGAATTGCAGAGTGGTGATGACTGCACAACTTTGTGACGATACTGGAAACTACTGAATTGGATTTTTAAAGAGTGATTTTTATGGTAGTCTATCTCAATAAAAATACAAATGTATATAATCTGCACAGGAATGTAATTTCATCAACAAATATTCAGTTTTCATCATAGAGACAAATAAAATCAAAGAAGAGGTAGTTGGAGCCAGGAAAGTCTTTACCCAAGAGGTAGAGTTTGGGGTAAATCTTACATGTAGAAATGTCAACATCTTACCAAAAATTTAGCAACTGTAGCAAAGTATTAAAGTTAGTATTATGATAGATAAATACAACAACTTGATCAACATGATTTGTAGCATTTTTAACCTAACAAGCATTGACTTTTAATCCAGATCTATGGAAATTAATATGTTACGTCAAATGTTGGATGTTAATAAGCCCACCAAAAATGAGGAATTTTTCAGAATATTACCTGTGTTTCTTTACCAAAATCTCCCCGTACCCTCTTCAACATTCCAAATGCTGCAGCAACAAAAGTTAAAGTGATATCCATGAGGCATGCCCCAGCCTGCCAAGGGTAAGTACATTTTTATCTTTCAGGAATCACATCATCTTGTATTCACAGAACATGCAGAAAAAAGTGCCTTTTTCCTTATCATGTGAAGCACAATGAAGCCTTGCTGTCGGCCCAGCTGGTTAACACAACTGAACTTGCCCTGAGTACGGCAGTGACATGCTTTTACTCTTATCCATCTAAGATGTACACTCATCAATCACCTCTTACACACTGTCAGGAAGAATTTCTAAAATACTTTTATTTTGTGTTTCTTAAATTAAAGTTCAGCCTGGACTTCCCACTTCTTTACTCACGCAAACAGAGGGGTACTTTTTATTCTATGTAGTTTCAGAAAAATGCCTTTATTTACAGATTTCTAATTACAGATACACCTTCTAGAAAGATCACCATTGCCTATCTGTAATCAGAAACCTGGCGGGCAATTTCTCGGGCAACTCTCTTCCTCATGCCCATTGAGCATTGATACCAGGTACATTGTGTGTTTCATTTTCTGATTTTCTCTCAGTTGTTTTAGGGATTAATGTACTTCTCCTTTACCTGAAATGTATGTTGTCCAACATGCAGAACTTACTCTGACTGAATTTTCAGGAATGTCTTATTGACAACATGTTTAACTCGCATGCACCATCTCTGAATGCTGTAAGTATTATGACAAAGCAAAGAAAGATGCAGGTGCAGGGAACTTATTACTGCATTAAGATGTCATCAACATTATAATAGCCTAGCCTAAAGTATCTTTAAAGTTTCCCTCCATCCTTTCTGGTTAAAGTCTTAAAGCCATACGGGAGTGGCACAAATGGCTACCATGTAAAGTTAGAAGTTCAAATCTACCCAGAGGCACCTTGGGAAATAAACAAAGGCCTGGTGATATTCTTCTGTAAAATTAGCCTTGGAAGTCCTATGGAGCATAGTCCTGCTATGACCAGCATGAATCATCCTGAGTCAGAATAGACTCAATAGAAGTGGCTTTATGGTACACAAAACCACATAATCTGGCTTCCTCCATACTTTTCTGTCTGCTCTTATCCCTTTTAACATTTCATAATGTGTAAACTTGCATTTCGAAATGTTTAATCTCCTGGCTCTATTCTACTTTTCCATTTTCTCTTCCATTTCAACCTGGAACATCTATCACTTCCTGTGATTTTTTTCATCTTTGTATCATCCTTTAGCCATTACTCCACCTAGCAGCTACGAGGATAAAGTTGAGCATATTTTAATGATTAATTATGAAACATAGCAATTACTTAAAGAGAAACAAATTTTGCACTACCTATTCCAATTATTGTGTAAACAAAATATATTTTCACTTGTTAACTATATAGTAAATAGGCTAAATTTTTTTAAATACCATATATAATACTCGTGTATAAACCGAGTTTTTCAGCACAAAAAAAAATGTGCTGAAAAACTGGGGTTTGGCTTATACAAGGGTCAGTGTTACCCCAGCGAGGTGTAACATCTCACTACCCCCGCCCCTGAGGTAATGGGACAAGTGCCCATTATCTCGCGGGTGATTACTGTTTCTCCGCTGTTCATTCAGAGCCCCACTGACACTGCAGGACTTTGAATGTTTGTTTACTCACATCTAACCAATCAGAGCTGTCTTATGACCTGGATGGCTCCAATTCACAGAAGCACCCGTAGTGATTCATTTACGCCAGCAGCTGAACTGGTAAGGATGTGTCTGTGGCTGTGCTCCGTCTCTCCCCTCTGGTCTCTGTGTTAATTCACATCCTGCATCCCCCACCCACAAGACACCCCCCCTCCTCCCGGCTAACACATCACAGGGCAGAGGGGCATTACCATGAAGGTTCTTTTTCAAAGTCTTGTTTTTTTATCCTATTAGAAAAGGATACTCTTGAACCAAAACAAAAACGCCCACCATATGAGGCAGATTTCAAAATGAAGGTTGTGTCAAGAGCAGAAGAGAGCAATAACAGTGTTGCAAGTAGGGAATTCTGTGTTGAAGAAAAGTAAGTGAGGGAGTGGTGGAAAATGAAGGCTGACTTGAAACAGATTCCAAAAGCTAAGAAAGCTCATCGTGATTTAATGTCTTTTATGGGGCTCTAGAGAGTGAATTGCATGAATGGGTTATGGATTGTCGTCAAAATGGTTACTGTGTAACATGCATGGGAATCCATATATGTGTTCTACAAATGGCTCAGGGTGACAAATATAAAGCACCAGGCATTGAAAAAGCAGGATGGTGTACCCACTTCATGTATAGGTTTGTCCTATGTTTGAGACAAAGAACAATGATTTTCCAGAAATTGCCACAAGAGCTTGAAGAAAAAATTATGTCATTCCAGTCATTTATTATAAAACAAAGAGGGATTTATAATTATGACCTGGCAGATATTGGGAATATGGATGAAACTGCCATGACCTTTGATCTTCCAAGCAACAGAACTGTGGCAAGGTTAGGAGAAAAAAACATTTTTCTCAAAACCACAGGAAAGGAAAAAAAATACTTTACAGTTGTTCTATCATGTTTGGCTAATGGAATTAAGCTGCATCCTGTCATTATTTTTAAAAGAAAGATCTTGGCTAAAATCAATTTCCCACCAAGAATTACTGTGCGTGCACATGTTAAGGGCTGGATGGAGGAAGACAGAACAAAAAAATGGCTGGGAGAAATTTGAAAGCGATGACCAGGAGCAGGATTAAAGAAAAAGCCATCGTTACTTGTTTGGGATATGTTCAGAGCCCACGTATCGGAAGACATAAGAAGAAGGGAAGACCTGGGAGGCATAGGGCATTTATAGAGATCTAGACAAAGACATGTACATGCAAATATATATATAGGAGGATGGGGAAATAGATCTATTTGCCTATGTTTATAGGTTTAGTATTAAGGTGGTGGAAGGACCTTGCACATCTACGCAAGCACTCCCTCAATGCATGAATACTTTCTTCAATTAAATTGGCATTCTATGATGCTCACCCTCCCGACACAACCGCTGAAGCCAAAGCGGGTGAACAAGCAAATGTGGTGAAGAAAGCTGATGCAGTCTGGCTATCAAAAGAGATAGCATCTGGGGTCTTAAAGACTTGAAGATAAACAAGCGGCCATCTAGCTCAGAAGCAACAAAGCCCACATGGAAGAACACACCACACTGTGTGATCACGTGGTCCCGAAGGGATCAGTTATCAGGCACCAAAGAACAAAAAATCATATCATTGGCTGCATACCTCCATGATACGATTGCTGAGGACAGACAGGTGCATAAGCAAATGTGGTGAAGAAAGCTGATGGTGCTCGACATTCAAAGACATAGTGTCTGGGATCTTAAAGACTTGAAGGTAAACAAGCGGCTATCTAGCTCAGAAGCAACAAAGCCCACATGGAAGAAGCACGCCAGCCTGTGTGATCACCAGTTGTCAAAGGGATCAGGTATAAGGCATCATCATCAAAAAAAATCTTACCATAGTGAATGAAGGGGGAAGTGCAGAGTGGAGACCCAAAGCCCATTTGTTGGCCACTGGAGATCCCCTCACAGAGGGATCTAGAGGAGGAGATGAGTCAGTCAGGGCACGATATAGTACCGATGAAGAATACAGCTTTCCTCCAGTTCCTAAATGCTTCCTCTCCACCCACTACCATGATCCGAATTCTGCCTTGCAAGTCTGGATAGAGCATAGGTTGTACACTGGTGCATATAGGAGCTGGAGGCACAGGGAATCCAGGGTGGATGATACCTTCAGGAGCAGGGCTGTGTGGGGCAATACTGGGAGGGTAGAGGTTGAGTGGGTTGGAAAGAGGGATCTGATTACAAGGATCTACATGTGACCTCCTTCCTGGGGGAAAGACTACAGAAAAGGGGGTGAAGGGAGATGCTGGATAGGGCAAGATATGACAAAATAATTTATAAATTATCAATGGCTCATGGGGGGGGGGGGAACAGGGAGGAAGGGGAAAAAGAGGACTTGATGCAAAGGGCTTAAGTGGAGAGCAAATGCTTTGAAAATGATGAGGGCAAAGAATGTATAGATGTACTTTATACAATTGGTGTATGTATGGATTGTGCTAACAGTTGTATGACTCCCTAATAAAATGGTTTTTTTTAATTGGCAAAATCTAGTAAAGTTACTTTAGCCATTATTCCAGGTGGACTTACATCTATACTGCAGCCTCTGGATGTATCTTTGAATAAGCCTTTTAAAGACTGTGCGAAGGATGTGGCATGAATGGATGTCATCTGGTCAAACCCGAATAACAAGAGGAGGAAATCTCATGAAGCCTGACATAGAGTTAATAGCAAAGTAGGTTCAAGATGCATTGGAAGACATTCCAGAAGACAGGGTGTGACATGCCTTCCAGAAATGTAGTATTAGTAATGCTATGGATGGCAGTGAAGACTGCACTTTGTATGAAAATGACAACAGTGATGGTGATGAAGGCGATCTCAGTGAGGACAGCGTCTATGATGACCTCACACCAGCTGAAGCTCTGCACTGGGATACAGATTATGATAAGGAATCCAGTTTTGAAAGATTTTAACTCTTTACATTTTAGCTTGGTTGGTGACGGAGCTCAGGGAATAGTACTCTTAAGGTATCATTGTTGATACCTTATTGTTTTTGTTGAACCTATTTTCCACTTACTGTGCTGGTTTACTAATGTTAAATGACTTATTGTGCTTTAATTTATGTTTTTTATTTAAAATAAATAAATACATTACCCCATTGATGTCTCAATTTTTAGTAATTTTATTTTCATTTGTTTTGATTGTTGAAACTCACCAATAGCTTCTGCATTTTCCACCCTAGGCTTATACTCGAGTCAATCAGTTTTTCTGGTTTCCCAGGTAATAATTAGGTACCTCTGCTTATACTCGGGTTGGCTTATATTCGAGTATATACGGTGCTTTAAACGTTGGATAGACCTATGTGGTGGATAATGGAAACCCATAGCCAAGACTTAGAAAAACTGACATTATTTTGTAGATTTTGCTGTATTCCTGATACAAATTAACCAAATATAAGTATCCAAGTGAGTTTTTCACCTCTAGAGGGCTGACCCTCTGATACTGTATCCGTAATCTATTTCCTAATACCATGCTGAAGGTGCTGTTGGAACTCATCTTTTGGAAGGAACTTCTGAGCCAAACTCTATAGTTCTTAATTAAAATCCAATGCTCTATTTAACAACAAATACTGAGTTAAAATTAATACTATGGTTCTTTGTTAAAATTCACTACTAATAATTTATCACCTATATTATTCACTGGAATTGACTACAAATGGATTCTAGCCATTTCCAAATTTCAAAGCTACCTTAAATAGTTAAGGATATTCTAGTCTTTAACAATAGTGGAAAGATAGATCTGCTATAAAATAGAAATAATCAGATAAAACTGCTTTAAGGAAAATCAAATATGTTATAACTATATATATGTATGTCTGTGTCCATTTGTGAGGAGATATTAATACAGATTTAAAAAATTGCGTTGCTTATTCAAAATATTTGCAGCTTCCTCCATATCATGTATCAACTACTGGCTCCATTTGTGCTCAAAAAAATTCACTGCCATCGAGTCGATGCTGACTCGGGGAAACTATGTATTAGATTCCCCTTAACATTATACTGTTGGTTCATATGCATCAGGCTTGATCATATGGCTTTCTACACTAATGAAATGTGAGTAGAAGTGACATGGGTCACTTCTGAAGACAACTTGAAGATCAATTCCATGTTCAACCACTGTTCTATTCCCACTACTCCTTCCCAGTGAAGTGAATATAGAGCAGAATTGAATCCACGTCACTGCCCGTGTTACACAAATGAGAAACACAGTTTTGTTATTGTACACGTCTGAGGCTTTCAGGATGTTTGTGACTGAATCATAACTCTGCCTAAACTGACTGATATAGACAGTACTTTGGTGGGAAGTATAAATCATCTAAAAAGTATGAAAATATCATTTTTCATTTGAAAAATAAGACATTTAATTGTAAAGTTTAACATTCAGGATTCATAATTGTTATTTCCTCCAATAAATTTAACCCTATATGATAAAATATGCACTATTATTCTCACTGAGGGGAGATGGGTTGAGCCTAGAAACTAAAATAAGATGACTTTTCATAATTAAAATAAAATGATTTAATATTGTCTTCTATTAATCCATACTTTCAAGACATTTAAACAGATATAAAGTGATGCTACTCTTCTTCCTAATGGTTTTTTTGGGAAAATTATGGCTCTATTTCATGAAAATAGTATTTATGATCATGCTTATTGGGTTTATTATTTTTCAAAATAAATTAATAAATGCATAAAACATTAGTTAAATTATTTTAGTATGGGAAACATCAACAGTATGAACCACATAAACAAGAGCTCTTGGATTCTTCAATAATTTTTGAAAATGTAAAAGAGTTCTAGGAGGTGAAGGGTTGAATACTTGGCAACTAACTAAAAGGTTGATAGTTTCAATCTAACCAGAGCTATCTCGGATGAAAGACCTGTGGTTTAATTCCGAAAGTTCACCTTAAAACCTCTCTGGAGTAGTTTTACTCTGACAGAGTTGTCCTGAATTGGAATCTATTCAATGGCAACTGGTGTTTGGCTTTTCAAAAAGAGACATGAGGTTAAAAAGTCTGAGAACTGCTGGACTTTTGAAGATCTAAATGTCATTTCCCCATTATTCTTACATAAAGCTGTTTCTTTCTTCAAAGAGTACAACTACAGTTCTTTAACTCTTTATATTTACTATTCGCATAATGGTTCTGCATTGTGCTGCTAACCACAAGGTCAGCAGTTCAAATACACCAGATGCTCCCCAAAAGAAAGATGAGGCTTTCTACTCTCAGAGAGAGGTGCAATCACAGACAGCCACCAGGGCAGTTCTACCCTCTTCTAGAGGGCTGATATAACCCAGAATTGACTCAATGACAATGAGTTGTTTGAGGGCTTTTTAAATGATCTCAGAGTTGTAAAGCTTGAGGAGAATTTATATAGCAGGAAGAAAGATAAAATAATAATAGTATTGTGCAGGTAATAACCCTGATTTCACATTTTGTGGTTCAGAATCTGTATCTCAAACTAAATGTTTATCTTTCAAATAATAATTTTATAAACTGGATTTATTTTTAATCTTGAAAGTACAAGTATTTCTTTTCCTGTTATTGTGACCCCTTTGAGGGTCAAACGACCCTTTCACAGGGGTCGCCCGATTCATAACAGTAGCAAAATTAGAGTTATGAAGTAGCAACAAAAATAATTTTATGGTTGGTGGGGTCACCAAAACATGAGGAACTGTATTAACAGGTCATGGCATTAGGAAGGTTGAGAACCAGGTATTCTTAAAGGTAAGACACATGAAACCTCCAAAGTTGAAAGGAGATAACATCCCCCATTGCCAAGAGAGAGAGTAACCCTCTCCCTACAACCGTTGCCCTGAATTTGAACTTCTCATCTGCTAAACAGCCAGACAATAAATTTCTATTGAAATCACCATTCACTTGTAAGGGTTCTATATAGCTGCACTAGATGAGATGCTAGCTAAGGTTTCCTGATTCTGGGAGGAATAAAATTCTTACCAATAGAGCCATCTCATGGCCATATTTTCCATGTGCCCTTTGTCTAGGTACATGTGAGATAAGATAAGAATGACATTTGCTGATGTTCTAACAAGGATTAGCAATTTTCAAATAATATAGCCAGGATCTTATAGATATTTAGATGATCTTTTTAATAGAATCAAAACACTGGGGCAAGAGAAAAGAGAACATAAACACACTAAGCTGCTCAGTGAGAGAAGAACAGTTTCTCTCTCTGCATGCTCTAGCAATTTTGCTTGACTTTTGGCCAAAGATGCCTAGGGGGAGACCAGAATGTACAAATGAGGGCACCAGTGAAAAGGGCGTAAGGCATTTACTCTGGGTGTAAGACTACCAGTGTGAATGCAGATCGAAGCCAACGAGGAAGTTTGCCAAGTCATGATGGAAGCATAATGCCTCGCCCTCGACATGCTCTCTCCTCACAAGGGGACCAGGACAATCTCAGTTCTATTCACAGTCAGCATTTTTATAGTGAAACTTTGCACAGGTTGTCACCAATTTTTATTTGAAGTATATTAAGTGATTGGATTTAAATTACTTAGAGGTAATTTTACTATATCTTGGGGCCAACAATTTTCCTAGGACATAAAACCTGGAGGTTGGAGGGGCGTTAGCTTACCTAAAAGAATTTTACCTTTTTTTAAAAATCATTTTATTACGGGCCCATACAACTCATCACATCCCATACATACATCAATTGTGTAAAGCGCATCTGTACATTCATTGCCCTCATCATTCTCAAAATATTTGCTCTCTACTCAATCCCCTGGAATCAGGTCCTCATTTTCCCCCTCCCTCCCCACTCCCCACTTCCTCATGAGCCCTTGATAGTTTATAAATTATTATTTTGTCATATCTTGCCCTGTCCGACGTCTCCCTTCACCCACTTTCCTGTTGTCCATCCCCCAGGGAGGAAGTCACATGTAGATCCAAATTTTACTTTGTAGATGACTTTTCTCCACCGTGGCCATTCAGAGGCGACCTGCATTTCATAGCCTTAGTTAAAAATGATTATTTGCCCAAACCTCCTAGAACATGCTGAACATTACAGTAAAAAGAAGAAATTCTAGTAAAATCACTAAGCATGGGGTTTACAGCTACCACCCTAAGCATAGGGTTTTGCCCAGATGGTGTCCCAGTTCCCGTATAAATTTCTATCACGACACCAGAAAAACAAACCTTTAACCAGCTGTGTGTTTTATTTGAAATCTCAGGGCACTTTGAAATTGCCTCCTGAGTATAAAAATGTTTGATTGCAAGAGCAATGAATTTGGAGGGCTGAAAAAGAACCAACATAGGCAGGAAAAGAGACTTCTATGTGGTCTGAATTGAACTCCCCCACGGGGTTCAGCTTATAGAAAGTCAGCATGTTGAAGTATGTTTGGCTTCCTTCCACAGGCTCAGACAATTCAGCTGACTTTGCTAATTTCCAAGGCACAAAAAAGTTCAATGAACTTGACCTCCTAGCTAATACTTGTACACAGAACGTTCCTTTTGTCTTATCCCTTATAATCTTACATAATACTTTGGGCATGGTTTTAATTTTAAGATGACACCGGGCCACGTACTGTTTCAAATGTATGTGAACATTTACCATGACAACCCAATATGAAGCTAGCTAGTAGGAAGTGCTAGTGTCGTGGTTACATGTTGGATGGCTAGCCACAAAGCCAGCTGTTTGAAACAGCCAGCCGCTCTCCAGGAGAAAGATGAGACTTTTTACTTCCACAAAGAGTTAAACTCATGGAAATCCACAGGTGTCTTTCTAGTTTGTCCTATGAAGTCGTTATAAGTCAAAACTGACTCCACAGCAGTAAGTTGGGGTTTTGTTTTATTGCTAGCTATAATGTTATTACAGTCTGATTTTTTCATAACTATACCCGAATCAGACCATTCAATAAATTTTACACAAGATTAGGTACATTTATAAAAACAGCAGTCTTTCCTGAGCCATTGGTTAATGATAAAAATTAGGGTCTGGAGCATAAGATATTAGGTCTATTGGCAACTGCCTTAGGGGAATATTACTTATTGAGGCCTGGACAGAATACTGGAATTGAAGTTAGGTAAACTGTGTTTTAGAACTTTCACCTCTGATTAGGGACTGAGGCTGCTTTTTCTGTAACTTGTATCAATAACACCTATCTTAAAGTGCTATTGTAAAGACTTGTTTGAAAACTTCTACCTGTCTGTCACACTATGATGGTTTCCTTGGTGCTAAAAGGCTGAAAGCTAAACCATCAGTATTTCAAAAATCAGGGGGATTTACACACGACGACAGATTAGGAAGAAAGGTCGGGTGACCTACTTCAAAAAATCAGCCAATGTAAATTCGATGACTCATCACAGCATAAGGTCCAATGGTAGTGCTGGTCCAAACATTCCACTGGGCGTGAAGATAGTGAAGCATGGGGGAATGGTCTGTTTTGTTCTACATAAAAGTTGTCATGAGTTGGTGCTAACTTGACAGCCATGAACAACAACTTTCTAGAAGAGGAAGCAAAAAGCATTCAAAATTGTGAGTCACATACTGCTGGACTGCTGGACAGTCAGGTGGACTTTATTCTTCCCTTCGCTTTTACCTTGGAACTAAACCAGTTGCCACTGAGATAACTGCCCCATGAAACTCGTAAAAGTACATCACCAGGACTTCCTTCCGAGGCCCCCATGAGTCAGTGCAAACTAGTCAGCAGCAAAGTGTATTAACTACACTCCTCAGGGACTTAATCTAGAAAAAACAATATAATAATGCTATTTTCCCCTCCCTTGAAATATTCTCTCTATCTAGCCAGAGATTCTTTAGTTAAGTAGAAAAGTCCCTTCCCCCCACTTTGTAGAGGGCTAGAAATCGGGTTTTGATAACCATTGATATTCTTGAAAAGCTCTTCTCAGGCAATCAACATTTCAAAGGACATTGATTGTAAATGCTTACTGAGCTGTCATAAGGGACAGTTTTGAGACCAACCCCAAGAGGACAGTGGAGAAGCTGCACGGCGGTGGTGACCCCTGGCTGGTCAATATGAGAAAGTAGGTAGTGCTTGGAAAGAAGAAAAAGGTGGACAAGCCAGGAGCACGTTTCAGTGGTGAAGCGCTTGCCTAAGCAATCAGACTCACCGAGTAGCTCTCCCGGAGAAAGACTTGGGGATCTACTCCCTAAAGGGACAGCCGAGGAAAACCTATGGGAGCGGGGCTGTCATGTGGAGTCCCCCTAGTCAGAAACCGACTAGATGCCCCTGAAGAGCAGCCTCAAGAACAGCACACACTTTCGGGGGCTGTGGGGTGTGGGCACCACTGCTTTCTCACCTTAAGGATCAGTTGCTGGCTTATTTTGTATGTAGATGTTTTGGAAAAAGAAATCAGTCAAGACCTATAAAATTGTATTAAAGAAATCTAAGTAATCGGGGAGAACGTGTTGACTAATGTAGTGATTTAATGGTGAAATTCAATGCAATTAGCTTGAGTGAAGGAACTTGGCACATAAATAGAGTGTTTTCAGTTCCCGTTTCACTGGGCATGACAAAATCCTATCTGAACCATCTGTTTTTGCACAATGTTAAGAATCTCAAAGTTGAAGAGAGGACAGATGTGTTTGTGTTTGCAAACTTATCTTTTAAATATGTTCAAGGAAAACGTATATGCTTGGCCATCCACCCATTTATTGATTATATCTTTTTAGGGGGAAAAATCTTTGACATTTGATAAAATCTTAAAATCAGGATTAAAGTTCAGTGTATGCATTTTTACCTTTCTCAATCTCCAGTGAGGTCCAGCAAACTTTTTTTAAAGTCCTTGAATTTGTTCTTGGCACAATTACCTCTTACTGGTTCCATGACAGAAATGCCTTCCCTGGCTTTTTGAATATTGATGTTTTTTCTTCTTATACACCATTTGTATTTTTATCTTTGTACTATTATAATGTCATTCTTACCACTTAGTTTGGTCTTGTTTATATTCTTTTCTGTTGAGTCTCCCAGCTGTGAAGCCCGGGAGGAACGGATAAATAATGAGAATAACTGACACAAGGGATGTAGGAAATGCAGGGGTGGGTGGCAGGGAGGTAAGGGGATTTGGAGAGTAAATAAAGAAGGCAGGAGCAGGGAGGGAACACTAGAGCTGATGGTGACTGCATAACTCATGTTAGAGGCTCTAAAATTGATGTGGTAATGATTGTACAATTCATCTTGATATGATTGAACTATTGAATTGTATGATATGCAAAATACATACCAATAAAATGGTTGGAAAAAATCATGTATTATTTTAAATTTTTATTTGGTCTCATATAAATATTTTTTTCTAAAATATATTTAAACTCAGCTTACCAATACATTTAGCTGTACATTTTGATCCAATTAACTACCTTCAGAATCTTCCTAAGACAATTTCAGTGTGGTTATCATTTTTCCTAAATGTGGATGTTGCATAATCTATAATCACCAAAGAGCCATCATTAACTGTTTTTGTTTTATTGGATTTCAGGATTTTCTGTGGTAAACATTCAATGACTTTGACTTCCAACTTTCCTACAGTTTTTAGAAGTACATTTTAAAAAGAAATTTCTTGTGTCAAAGTAAGCATATTGTCCCAAGTATGCTGGAATCAGACTGATTAATTCCTCTTTTTAGATAGTAAGTTCTATAGCACATATTGATATCAATTGTCCTGATATTGTTTAGTGTTCATATTTTACTTCCATTCCCCATTAAATCACTTTATTATAATTATGAAGTCACCTTATTCTAGTTTCTAGGTCCACCCTTCACCTCTCAGTGAGAATAATAGTGCATTTTCTACCATACAGGGTTAAATTGATCATTGGAAATAATAACAATTTAGAATCCTGAATGTTAAAAATTACAATGAAATGGCTTATTTTTCAAATGATCTATTCATTTTAGATGATTCTTACTTCCCCCCAAAGTAGCATCTAAATCAGTCAGTTTAGGCAGAGTTATGATTCAGTCACAGACAGCCTGAAAGCCTCAGACGTGTACAATAACAAAACCGTTTTTCTCATTTGTGTAACATGGGCAGTGACGTGGCTTCAACTCTGCTCCATATTCACTTCACTTGGAAGGAGTTGTGGGAATAGAACAGTGGTTGAACATGGAATTGATCTTCAAGTTTTTTCAGAAGTGATGCATGTCACTTCTATTCACATTTCACTGGTGTAGAAAGTCATATGATCAAGCCTGATGTGTGTGAATGAATAATATAATAACAATTTTACTTCAATATGTATGCTGGACAAATAATCCAAGGAACTGGACTATATGTAGAACAATAAAGCAACACAATTGGAGAAAGACATAGTAACAACCTGTACTGTGCATATAACAAAATCCTACTTGTTGAAAGTGAAGAAGAATAAAATCATTCACTGACGAAGATCATAGACCACAGACTTCAGTGTGTATTACCTCAACATAAAGGGGGAAATCCTTATTGCTGAGCCAAGAACCAACAATGTGATATAAGAAAAACAGAAGACTGGAGTTGTCAATTATATCACTTTACTTGTATTCACGTTTAACATCCATAGAAGTAGCGAAATAGCAGTCAAAAAATTCAGACAAAGTTTTAAAAAGTATGTATGATATAACTGCATTGGGAGGATGCAGAGAAAAGGAGTAGGGCATAAGGTATATAGGAGTGTTTCCTTTTTGCCAAGATAAGGTCAATATATAAGACCTAAATAGCAGGGAGGAGATGAGTCAATCAGGGTGCAGTGTAGCAACAATGAAACATACAACTTTCCTCTAATTCTGTAATGCTTCCTCCCCCACACCCCCACTCCCAACTATCATGATCCCAATTCTACCTTACAAATCCGGCTAGACCAGAGGATGTACACTGGTATATACAGGAACTGGAAACACAGGGAATCCAGGATAGATGATCCCTTCAGAACCAGTGGTGACAGTGGCATATCAGGAGAGTGGAAGGAAGGTGGGTTGGAAAGGGGGAACTGATTACAAGGATCTACATATAACCCCCTCCCTGGGGGACGGACAACAGAAAAGTGGGTGAAGGTAGATGTCAGATAGTGTAAGACATGACATAATAATTTATAAATTATCAAGGGTTCATGAGGGAAGGGGAATGGGGATGGGTGGGGAAAAATGAGGAGCTGATACCAAGGGCTCAAGTAGAAAGCAAATGTTTTGAGAATGATGAGGGCAACAAATGCACAAATGTGCTTGACACAATGCATGTGTGTATAGATTGTGATAAGAGATGTATGAGCCCCCAATAAAATGATTTTAAAGGACCTAAATATAATAAATCAAGGTAATAGGAGCGTTATGTTATTTAAAATTATGGAAATGGAAACCAGAATAATTTTGTTAGGAACTTCCAGTGAGAAGGATAAAGGTGATGCAGGAAAGTTCCCTTGCAATTTTTTTTAAGTTTTATTGGCACTTCATCCACATATCATAAAATTCAATAGTTCAAGCATATCAAGAATAGTTAGTTGTACATCGTTACCACAATCATTATCCTTTGTAAAACATTTTCTTCTGCCATAAATCATTGTTAGGGAAAGTTCTATCTTCAAGACAAGATTTATAGGTCAAGTGGACTTGTAGATTGCCACATATGCATAAAATAATCATAAAAGAAAAAAGTCAAAAATATATTATGTTTGGAAAATCTACTACAAGAGACCTCTTTAAAGTATTGAAAAGCACTTTGAGGACTAAGATGCCCCTGATTCAAGTCCTGGTATTTTTCAATTATTTCATAGACATGTGTAAGTTAGACAATTAATACAGAAAACCAAAAAAAATTTAATGCCTTCAATTATGGCATTGGTGAAGAATATTAAATGTATCATGGACTGCTAAGAGAATTCATAAATCTATCTTAGAAGAAGAATTGCCAGAACTTTCCTTAAAAGTGGGAATAGTGAGATCACATCCTTTGGACATGCTATCAAGAGGGACTAGTCCCTGAAAGATATCATGTTGGTAACAGAGAGAGTCAATACAAAAGAGGAAGGCCTTAAATTAAATGGATTCAACAGTGGACGCACAGCAACTATGAGAACGGCACAGTGCCCGACAATGTGGCTGTTGTAGAAAGGGTCGCTGGAAGTTGGAACTGACTTGAAGGGCCTACAAAATAGCATTGGAAATTTCTCACACCAACCTTTACATTCATTATGCTACAATCTAGTTTAAGTTAAAATATGGCCTCACACATGCAATAGATATGTCGTAGGAAATGGGAAAATTATTTTAGTGCGCTTTTCAGATCATTGTGGATATTTTTCTTTCAGACTACACAAAACTCAACAAATTGGAATCCTAAGAGGTTAGTGTGATGGTTGGGTTTTATGTGACCTTGGATGAGGCAGTATTCTCCCGTTTCTCATGGAGCATGGTATGGTCAAATCCATGATGGAATCTTCTGTGAAGTAGCCAAGTAGCTGTGAAAAGAATAGGGTGAAGTCCCCACACCCCCACATCACCTCATTGCCATCTAGTGGATTTTGTCTCATAATGACCCAAAGGACAGAATAAGAGGGGGAACACCCCCTCCAAAAAAAAGTGAATTTTTTCAAAGCTATGTATTTAAATTTTTTACAAAACAATCATCTCACATTCAAATTACTCTCATTACACTTAGGATATTGTCAAATCTGTGATTCCATTCTTGGAAACATTTTTAAAACTCATATGTTTGGATGGCTGACAGCACCTTCCTCATTTTTTTCTTCAACTCTACTACTTCGGCAAATCACTATCCTTTCATGACCCTCTGCACTCGCAGAAACAAAAAGAATTAGGACAGAGCAAGGTCAGGTGAGTAAGGTGCTTGGGACAAGAAAGGCATGCTCTTTTTGTCAAAAACTGGCTCATGGAGATGTCTGCATGAGCAGGTGCATTGTCATCATGGCAAAACCAGTCCCCATCTGCCATAAATCAGACCTCTTGTTGCACACTGATATGCCATCTTTTCAGAACCTCTAAATAGAAAACTTGATTAACAGTCTTACCTGGTGGAACGAACTCCAAAAACACTAGGAGTGGACATTTTCCTCTGTTTGTGAAGTTGATGGATGTCCAAAATGAGGTTTGTCCTCAATTAACATTCACCTTTTTTTAAATGAGAAAGTCACTCGTACACTTGAGTTTTTCCCATAGTGCTGTCCTTGTAAGCTATGTTCAACACCACAACCATTTCTATGGCATTTTTCTCAAGCAGGAAACAAAATTTCACCACCAAATGCTGTTCTTTTAATTTGGCCTTCACAAGAAAAACAGGTTCACATGAAACTGGTTTTACAAAAAAATCCATGTGACCAGAGAGAATCTTCCCAGGCAATGCCACTGGACGCACTGACTCAGAGCAAGTTGTTCAATGCTCACTGAGTAGGGAAAATGCCTGCTACAAAAGTTCCATTCTGCCCAGCGTAATTCTGGTTTGGGTGGCGGATACTCCCTCATATACAAGTAAGGGAGGATTCACTCGGTGTGGCTTACTAACTCACTGCTACTGCTAGATCTGCATCCTGCATTTGATCTATCCACCTCCTGTTACTTTGCCTGTGATTCCAGTAACCACTGACCTTGAATTCATTCAGTTCTGCAGACACCAGCATGTACTCTTCATGTTTATCTTCCTGCCTCCTGTTCATCAGCCCCTCTTCACAAGTCAGGAGAAGCCTCTAACTCACATCTGACCCAAAGGCTTGAAACTGACTTGACATACTTTCATCATAGGAAGAACAATTTCTTGATATAAATCAATCTCTCTCTCTCTCTCTCTCTCTCTCTCTCTCTCTCTATATATATATATATATATATATATATATATATATATACACACACACACACACACACGTAAACATCATTGGTTTTCCAACCCTAGAGAACACAGGCTGACATAGTTAAAATAAATATTTCAGGCTCTATGCCCTCATGATGAATGTAACCCCCAAAAGGTAAATAATATATTATTATGATGATGATGAAATTATTTTTACCTCATACACTCCTGAGAGTTTATTAAGAACCCTTTGAGTTCCCAGGTCACCCTTTATCCTAGAGAAAAATATAAGTCTTTCTACTATGGTAAGGGTTATAGAGGTCTAAATAAAGACATTTATGTATGTAAATATATTCATATATAATGATAGGGAAATAGATATATGTACATATATTTATATTAAGTATAAAGATAGCTGACAGACATTGGGCCTTTACTCAAGCACTCCCTCAACGTAAGAACACTTTGTTCTAATAACCCGGCATTCTGTGATGCTTACCTTCCTGCTATGATTTCTGAGGACAGAGTGGGTGCATAAGCAAATGTGGTGAAGAAAGCTGATGGTGTCCAGCTATCAAAAGATATAGCATCTGGGGGTCTTCAAGACTTGAAGATAAGCAAGAGGCCATCTAGCTGAGACGCAACAAAGTCCACATGGTAGAAGCATACCAGCCAGCCTGTGTGATCATGGGGTGTAGATGGGATCAGGTATCAGACATCAAATATCCTGAACAAAATATCATATCAATGTGAAAGAGGAGGAAGGTGGAGTGCAGACCCAAAGCCCATCTGTAAGAAATTGGACAACCCCTCACAGAAGGCTCACAAGGAAGAGATGAGCCAGTCAGGGCACCTCTAGTCCTTTAATGCTTCTTCCCCCCACTGCTGACTATGACTCCAATTCAACCTTAAAAATCCACCTAGACCAGACCATGTGCACTGGTACAGATAAGAGCTGGAAGCACAGGGAATCCAGGATGGATAAACCCCTCAGGATCAATAATGAGAGTAGCAATGCCAGGAGGGTAGGGGAAGGTGAGAGGAAAAAGAAGGAGCCTATCGCAATGATCTACATATAACCCCTAACATCACCCCCAGGGGGACGAATGACAGAAAAGTGGGTGAAAGGAGACAACAGTTTGTATAAAACATGAAAAAATAATAATTCATAAAATTTCAGGGGCTCAGGAGGGAGGTGTGGGAGGGACAGGAAAAACTGAGGAGCTGATTCCAAGGGTTCATATAGAAAGAAAATGTTTTGGAATTGATGATAAAAGCATAAGTCACGCTCAATGTATGTATGGATTTTGATAAGAGCTGTAAGACCCTCCAATAAAATTATTTAAAAAGAACAAAAAAATTTAGTCTCAGAAACCCACAGGAACATTTCTACCCTGGGCTGTAAGGTCACTGTGATTCAGAATCAACCCTATGGCAGTGAGTTTACTGGCTTAATTGAATTGATAAGCAACGAGAAGATTTCATTATGTGAACCTTAATTAGGTCTTAATTAGTTAGGGCTAAGCACCTTAATTAGTTAGGGCTGTTCAAGGATCTTGAACAGCCTTACTATCAGGCAGTGATCATTGTAATATTCGTTATGCCGGATTAAACTTGATGCTTGGTCATTTGACCTCCCTATTGACCCAACCTGAATTTGTTAGGTGCAAGGATCTCTTACTTGTTCCATGACAAAGTTACTTCCCTGACTTTTAAAATATTGATAGTGATCTTTCTTTCCTACTCATTATTTGTGTTTTATCTTTATGGTGTTATTATTTTATACTTAACACTTTAATTGGTTTGGTTTGGTTGCTGTTGTTCTGTTGGGTGTTCCAGTTAGTGAAGTAAGGAAGGTAGTGGATGCATGAGTTCAGAGGTGATGTAGGAGTGGGGAGTGGTCGATAGGGAGGGTGAGGGGACTTGGGGAGAAAATGAATGAGGGAGTGAGGAGGAGCACTAAATTGATGGTTGATTACACAACTCATTTGAAAGGAAATTTAACCATGAAAAAAAGAAAGAAAGAAGAATTTCCTTCTTATAAACAAAGTTTATGGAGGTACACTGGTTTACTCGGCTGCTAACTAAAAGGTTCACTGTTGAAACCCATCAGCCACTCTGTGGGAGAAAAATGTGGCCATCTGCCTCTATAAAAATTGGGAACATTTTGGGGAGGTTCTACTCTGTCATGATAAAAGTCACTATAAGTTGTAATCCACTCAAGAGCAATGTGATTTTTATAAATAAAATTTGCTTCCTACATTGAATACATTTCCTCCTCTCAACAAAATTCTATCAAGTAATATAAAACTTACAAATGGAATCCTATTAAAGATTTTTTTTATGTCAAAATGTTATGTTTACTGTTTCTCCCTACTCTAAGTGCTCCTTTGCTCCTTTCAAAGAGTCCTCTTTGACTTTTTCTATCCATTGTGTTACCTTGCTTATGTTGTCAATGGTCATAATGTGCCTTAGAATTCCCACCATGTTGTTCCTAGATCATAACCTCTAAGGTTTAGTTCATAACCTTCAATGTATGGTTATAATCCCTAAGGTATGAAAAATAATATTTAATATAGGTATATGTTAGGCAGTTTAAAAATTTTTAAATCCATACTTGCAGGTGGATAGTTATGGCAGCAAAAATTAGCTATGACCAAGGAAATGGTCTAGGAATCATGGGTTTTCTTAAGAATATTTATCCTTTAGAAACCTTTAACAAGAGTCATGCTGAACATTAGTCAAAAAGGATGCTTCAGGCCCCAAATATATCAAATGGGAAGCCAATGCCCTCTTTAACAAGTGGTGCTGGAAAAAATGGATATCCACATGCAGAAAAATGAAGCAAGACCCTATCTCACTCCATGCACAAGAATAAACTCAAGGTGGATCACAGACCTTGAAGTTAAACCCCAAACTATTAGGGCCATCAATGAGGGAATTGGGACCAACTTGAGAACTTTGGCGCAGGGAATACACAGGCTATCAGAAATAGGGAAGGACACAAACACAGAGGAGGCACAAATCGACAAATGGGATATACTGAAGATAAAACACATGTGTACATCTAAAGAATTCACCAAGAGAGTAATAAGAGATTCCACAGACTGGGAAAACATCTTTAGCAATGACACATCAGACAAAGGTCTTATTACTAAAATCTACAATACTCTGCTAGCTTCCAAAAAGAAAAAAACCAATAGCCCACTTGAAAGGTGGGCAAAGGACTTGAACAGAAATTTTACAGGGACAGAAATCCGAATGGCCAACAAACATATGAGAAAATGTTCCCGATCTAAAGCCATAAGAGAAGTGCAAATTAAAACAACAATGAGGTACCACCTGACACGCTCAAAGGTAGCCCAATTCAAAAAATCAGAAAGCAACAAGTGTTGGAGGGGCTGTGGGGAGACAGGAACTCTCATCCACTGCTGGTGGGACTGTAAGTACGTACAGCCACTATGGAAATCAATCTGTCGATACCTAAAACAGATGGAAATAGAGTTACCATATGACCCAGCAATTCCCCTACTGGGCATATACCCAGAAGAGGCAAGGAACAAACCAAGACCAGACATCTGTGCTCCAATGTTCATTGCGGCACAGTTCACAATTGCAAGGAGTTGGAAGCAACCCAAATTTCCATCAACTGATGATTGGATTAAAAAACTGTGGTATATACATACAATGGAGTACTACGCATCACTAAAAAGCAGTGATGAACGTATGAGGCACATAGCAGCATGGGAAGAACTGGAGGAAAACATGCTAAGCGAAGAAAGTCAGGCACAAAAGGACAAGTACAACATGAGCACGCTGAGGTAAGTATTAAAAAAAATTTAAATTAAAAAAATTTTTTTTAATTTTTTTTAATGCAAAAGTGGCATAGGGGAAAAAGCTACTGTATACAAACATTTCTGGGGTGAAGACTGTGTAGTATGGCAGAGATCAGATCAAAACCAGGGATGCACATGGTAGACAACAGTGGAGGAGGTGGGGAAAGGATAATAAAAGGATGAATATAAGGAAGAAAAGGGAAGTGGGGGCATGGGGCACTAATCCACCCAAGGGGAGGGTATTGTTTATATCTCCACAGGGAAAGTGGGACCAGACTTGAACCCAGTGCCGCAAGGTGTGAATGCAATATCCTGGCGTGGAGTAGGGCCCAGCACCAAAAATTAAGTGGATTCCTGCCCCTCCCTCGAAAAGAATTTGTTTCAAAGGATGACATTGATTCTGCAGCTCCGGGAGATGGACATGTCTGATCAGAGCACATGGGAGCAGATGAAGGGGCAGGAGGAGACAGTGGAACACAGCCTGGCCCACGAGGCCGTGAGGATAATGTCCCAGAGTAGAGCAGCCAGTCCACAGAGAGAACAACATGGCTGGCCCTACTATGAGACATGATGCCCCTCAGTGACTAAGGGCAATACAGGGAAAAGCACCGGAGATACAGTGTGGGAATTGCACCTGACCTGATCCCACCACACCGAGGCAAAGCACTGGGGGAGTCCAGTGGAACAGCAAGAGAATGGAGTGGCAAGGTCCCCAAGGAATGCTGAAAGTGGGCTTTGGGGCCAGGGCGTGGTGCCCCAACAGACTGGACTGGAAAACGCTCCTCAGGGCCAGCAAACGATCCTTGAACGAACTACAAGCCTTTCTTTTATGAAGTGTTTTGTTTTGTTCTTTGTCAGTGGTTTGGTTTTGTTGTTTTATTGTCTGGTTGTATACTGTTGCTTTGTTTTCCTCTGTCTTGTTTTCATGCATGTTAGTGTCTCCACAGGTCTGTCTGAATAGGACAGGCTGGATGAACTATCTGGAGGAAAAACAATAGGACAGACAGTTCCAGGGGACAGACAGATCTGGGTGGGGGAGGGGGAGGAGGGTAAGGAAGTGGTGTTAATAAACACAGGGACAAGGGAACAACATGGGACCCAAAATGGTAGTGAGGGGGGAGTGACAGGCCTGATGGGGAACGATTAAGGGTAAAGTTGCGTAGAGAAGAGGTATAGCTGTAGCCCAGGTGGGGACAGAGCATGGTGGTGGGGCAGGAGGAAAGTCAAGGGAGAGGGAGCAAGGAGCTGGGAGTCAAGGGAAATTTATGGAGGTCTAGACAAAGACATGTACATGCAAACATATATATGAGGATGGGGAAATAGATCTAATTGTCTACATTCATAGGTTTAATATTAAGGTGGCAGAAGGACCTTGGGCCTCTACTCAAGCACTCCCTCAATGCAGGAATACTTTCGTTTATTAAATTGGTACTCTATGATGCTCACTCTCCCGACACAACGGCTGGAGCCAAAGTGGGTGAACAAGTAAATGTGGTGAAGAAAGCTGATGGTGCCCGGCTATCAAAAGAGATAGTGACTGGGGTCTTAAAGGCTTGAAGATAAACAAGCGGCCATCTAGCTCAGAAGCAACAAAGCCCACATGGAAGAACACACCAGCCTGAGTGAGCGAGTGATCCCAAAGGGATCAGTTATCAGGCATCAAAGAACAAAAACTCATCATATCATTGGCTGCACACCTCCATGATAGGATCGCTGAAGACAAATGGGTGCATAAGCAAATGTGGCGAAGAAAGCTGATGGTGCCCGGCTATCAAAAGAGATAGTGTCTGGGGTCTTAAAGGCTTGAAGATAAGCAAGCAGCCATCTAACTCAGATAGCAAAAAAGCCCACATGGAAGAAGCACACCAGCCAGTGCGATCACGAGGTGCCAAAGGGACCAGGTATAAGGCATCATGAAAAAAAAAAAGAATATGTGTGTGTGTGTGTATATGTATATATATATATATATATATATATATATATATACCACATTGAATGAAGGGGGAAGTGCAGAGTGGAAACCCAAGGCCCAAGTGTCGGCCACTGGAGACCCCCTCATAGAGGGGTTTAGGAGAGAGATGGGTAAGTCAGGGTGCAAGGTAGTACCGACGAAGAGCACAGCTTTCCCCCAGATCCTGGATGCTTCCTCCCCCCAACTACCATGATCTGAATTCTACCTTGCAGGGCTGGATAGGGCAGAGGTTGTACACTGGTACATATGAGGGCTGGAGGCACAGGGAATCCAGGGTGGATGATACCTTCAGGACCAAGAGTGTGGGGGGCGATGCTGGGAGAGTGTAGGGTGAGTGGGTTGGAAAGGGGGAACTGATTACTGGGATCCACATGTGACCTCCTCCCTGGGAGTGGGACGGCAGAGAAGGGGGGGAAGGGAGACTCCGGATAGAGCAAGATATGACAAAATAACGAGGTATAAATTACAAAGGGCACATGAGGGAGGGGGGAGCGGGGAGGGAGGGGAAAAAAAGAGGACCTGATGCAAAGGGCTTAAGTGGAGAGCAAATGCTCTGAGAATGATTGGGGCAGGGAATGTATGGATGTGCTTTATACAATTGATGTATGTATATGTATGGATTGTGATAAGAGTTGTATGAGTCCCTAATAAAATGTAAAAAAAGAAAAGGGAAAAAAAAGAAAGAAAGAAAAGAAAATGATTAGGGCAAAGAATGTACAGATGTGCTTTATACAATTGATGTATGTATATGTATGGACTGTGATAAGAGTTGTATGAGCCCCTAATAAAACATTTAAAACAACAACAAAAAAAAAAAGATGCTTCAAATGACGTCTACAAATCTGCTGTTTCTTACACAAACCTGCCTTATCTGCACGCCTGGAATACTGCGAGCGATTTGACGGCTGTGTCTCTAGGAAGACATAACTGACCTGGGAGACGTCCAAAGAGTTTTACAAGAATCTTATAAGTAATGGAGGCATTTCTCAAAAATGAGAGATTAAGAGGGAAAAAAGGAGATTTAGAAGAAAGAAGAAGCTTTAGAAATCGTGAATCAGGGGTCTTCAAAATTTTTAAGCAGGGGGCCAGTTCACTGTCCCTCAGACCCATTGGAGGACTGGACTATAGTTTAAAAAAAAACTATGAACAAATTCCTATGCACATATCTTATTTTCAAATAAAAAAACAAATTGGCAAAAACACCCAGCAGGCCGGATAAATGTCCTCAGCAGGCTGCCTGTGGCCCGCAGGCCATAGTTTGAGGATGCCTGGTAGACAATAGAGTTGTTTAGGAAAATCTAAGAGTTCTTGAACTATCTTTAACTTGTGAAACTAGTGAGTAGCATAATTTTAAAATGTAAGTGGGTTCAGGTGTGGTTTAAGGAAAAATATTCATTGACAAGCTACTATGTTGGATAAAACTTTCTCTACCCCATGAAATTTTCTTATAGTCTCAGCTACATACTTTAAGTACAAAAATTATTTTGTGATTACAATGGTATACCTTATTCAGGATACACTTTCAGAGGAGTGATAGTAAACTGTTTATTTTAAAATGTCTAGTATTTCAGCAGAAATGTACTATTTTTATTAAAATATTCTATTAGTTAAAACAACAAAAACATTTTCATAAGACCATTGGTGGGACTCAAAAAATTTAACAACCGATTAACTGCACCAATTACATTTTTTTTATAAATCATTTTATTGGGGGCTCGTACAACTCTTATCACAATCCATACATAGATCCATTGTGTCAACCACATTTGTACATTTGTTGCCATCACCATTTTCAAAACATTTTCTTTCTACTTGAGCTCTTGGTATCAGCTCCTCATATTTTTCCCTCCCTCTCCCACCCTCCCTCCCTCCCTCCCTCCCAGACCCTTGATATTTATAAATTATTATTATTTTTTATGTCTTACACTGACCAATGGCTCCCTTCGACCACTTTTCTGCTGTGTGCCCCCTGGGAGGTGGTCATACATAGATCATTGTGATCGGTTTCCCCTTTCTTCCTCCCACCTTACCCTTATCCTCCTGGTATCACTACTCTCATTGGTCCTGAGGGATTTACCTGTCCTGGATTCCCTGCATTTCCAGTACTTATCTGTACCATGGCATGCTCTGATCCAGCCGTATTTGTAAGGTAGAATTGGGGTCATAATAGTGGGGTTGGGGGAAAGCATTAAACAACTTGAGGAAAATTGTATGTTTCACTGGTGCCATTCTGTACTCTGACAGGCTTGTCCCTTCCTTGTGACCCTTCTGTAATGGGATGTTCAATTTTCTATAGATGGGCTTTGGGTCTCACTTCGCACTCCCCCTCATTCACATTGAAATAACTTTTTGTTCTGGGTCTTTGATGCCTAATACCTGATCCCATCGACACTTCATGATCACACAGTCTGGTGAGCTTTGTTACTTCTCAGCTAGATGACCGCTTGTTTATCTTCAAGTCTTTAAGACCCCCGATGCTATATCTTTTGATAGCCAGAAACCATCAGCTTTCTTCACCACATTGGCTTATGCACCCATTTGTCTTCAGCGATTGTGTTCCGAAGGTGAGTGTCACAGAATGCCAGGTTATTAGAACAAAGTGTTCTTGCGTTGAGGGAGCACTTGAGTCAAGGCCCAGTATCCATCTGCTATCTTAATAATTAACATATAAATATATGGGCATAGACCTATATCCCTATCATTATATATAAATATATTTACATTTGTACATGCCTATATTTAGACCTCTATAAGTACCCTTTGCCTCCTAGTTCTTTCCTCTATTTCCTTTTACTTTCCTCTTGTCCTGCTATCATGTTCAGCATTCATTAGGGTTTCAGTAATTCCTCTCAGCTACATTGCCCTTGATCAATCCCTAACAGACATCCTACCCCCTCCTTGCCATTGGTTTTAGATCACTGTTCCCTTGTCCCTGGGTTTGTTAGCACCTACTTCCTTTCCCCTGCCTCCTCTACTCCCAAGTCCCCAGGAACCTTCCGTCCTTTGTTTTATATTCCAGATTGTTTATCCTACATATCTTATCTAAATAGACATGCAAAGACAATAATAAGCACAAAAATAAGGCAGAGCAAAACAAAACAACAAAAGATAACCAAAAAAAAAAAACAAACAACAACAACCAAAAATAGCCTGTAAATAGTTCCAGGTTTGTTTGTTGACCTTTAGGAGTGTTTTCTGGTTGAGTCTGATGGGGTGCCACACCCTGACCCCAGACTATTTTTGGTATTCCCGGGGGACTTCATTGCTTTGCTCTCCTTGCTGCTCCACTGTATGCCCTGAGTGTTTCGCCCCAGTGTGGTGGGGTCAGATGGGGCACAATTCCCACACTGTGCCTCCCGTGTTTTCCTTCTTAGTGCTATGAGTCTGTGAGGGTCATCATGTCTCATTGTGGGGCCTGCCTTATGATCCTGACCAATGATCATTTGAAGTATAAGAAAAACGATATACCATAAGGTGGTTGATTATTTCATACAGTTAATATTTTAATATGAAAAATAAAAGAGGTACACAAAATAGAGTATTATAAGATTTCTAATGAAAATATTGAATAATACCTGAAAAATCAATTAAAATGCTATTTATAATATCTCCATATTGCTTCTTGATTGATGTTCTCACTGGCAATATTCTTCGCTTTTATCTGAGCATCATTGATCGTGTGATTTTTCCTTAACCAACTTTTCACTGTAGAAGAAGGATCCCATTCCTTTAAAGGCTGGCCAATTGGATAAAAGTCATTGTGTTTCATATATTAGAAACAGTTCGTCAACTTTTCTTCTCTGAACATAATATGTTCACCTTTGAAACAACCCTTTCTGCTTTTGATGCATTTAAAGCAATTGTTCTGACATTTTTAGCTTTTGAATATTTTTACTCATAATATTTCATGGGACTTCAAGACATAATACAAAGTTGAAAAGAATGAATTGTATAATTTCACTTATCGTATCTTATGGGAATTTGTGACATAGCACAAAGCTGAAAGGAATGACACATTGTCACAATCTGGTTGACACTTTTTCTCTTTGAGTTATATGTGTATATATATTGAAGTAACAAACAGAAGGGAATAAAAATGTAGCATCTCATCAAAAGTATAATGAGTTTTATGAAATGAATGAATAAATAATACAAGTATAGTTCCATCTAATTTTTATACTTATGGATGAAATAAACATTATCATGGGCACTCAGAATACACTGGTGTTCAGATGAACATTAAAAAAAAGTAAGGAATTCAAATCTGTGATTTCCATGTTGGATAATTGTCTAGCGCCCACCTTAGAGAGAACCCTGATTACAGGTGTCATTTTAACAACTGGTTTGCCAAACTCAACCAAAAATTAGGCATCAGTTCTGCCAAACCAATGACACCGGCTACATCCCACCTCTACTTGAGCCCAATTGATATGTTTCAATGTATTTGCAAAGCTAAAACTAAATTCAAATTTAGTTTTTGAGTCCTGTATTGCACTCCAGTCAGAGTGGCCATCCGTACCAAATTACAGGGACCTTTCAAATCAGGTGTGTTTGTCTGATTGTGCTATAAGCCACACCGTTGTTTTCATTACCACTGGGCTTTATTCTGTGATAATGTCAAATGTTATGGTGTTTTGGCTATGACATTGTGGTGATTACAATCAGGAAATATGTGCATCAGGGTTGTATCCTTTCAGCATACGTAGTCAACCTTCATGGTGAGGAAATACCATATATAATCGAGGCTAAGCCAAGTGTTACAGTACATTTTTAATGCAGTTTTTGTGGTAAAAGTGGGTGCCTTGGTGGATATCTGGGTCGGCTTTTACTCGAGTATATATGGCAATTTAGAAAATTGGACTTATGAAGAAGAAGGCTACATCAAGATTGGAGGAAGGCTTCTTAACAAGCAGCAATATGCAGTTGACACAAACTTGCTTCCTGAAAGTCAGAGGACATGAAGCACTTACTGATGGAGATAAAAGACTACATTACATCCTTCAGTGTGGAGTATGGCTCAATATAAAGAAAACCAAAATCCTCACTGAAGAAAATGGACAATATGAGAATTTAAAAAGATTGAAATTGTCAATGATTTAGTTTTGCTTGGATTCTCAATCAATATTCTTGGGAAGAATGGTCAAGAAAAGTATTTGCATTGGGAAAATCTGCTGCCAATGATCTCTTTAAAGTGTGGAAGAGCAAAGATGTTACTTGGAGGATTAAGCTGTGCATGATCCAAGCCATGGTATTTTTCAATTACTTTGTGTGTGTGTGTGTGTGTGTGTGTGTGTGTGTGTGTGTGTGTGTGAAAGCTAGACAATAAACAAGGAAGATTGAAGAAAACTTGATGCATTTGAATACTAGTGTTAACAAAGAATATTGAAAATATCATCGACTGCCAGAAGACACATAAGTCTCTCTTGAGGCCAGTATAGCCAGAATGCTCCTTAGAAACCCACCCCCCAACACCACTCCTGAGGGAATGAACAACAGAAATGAAAGTGAAGGAAGACAGGGGTCAGTGTAAGATATGAAAATGATATCAATTTATCATTTATCAAGGAGTTACAAGGTGGAAGGGAAAAAAGAGGAGCTGATATGAGGGTTTCAAATAGAAATAAATGTTTAGAAAATGATGATGGCAACATATGTACAAATATGCTTGATACAATTTATGTATGGAATGTTATAAGAGATGTAAGAGCCCCAAAAATGATTTAAATAATAATAGTAATAAATAAGCTACCTTTGTTAAAATAAAAAATAAAGATGATGTCATAGGTATGTTTATTGTGCCAACTTGGCCAATGAACACATGTGGGATTAATTAAAGGGCAGAGAGATAAATGGCTCCACGAGCCTCACTTTTCTTGTCTCTTGCTCTTTGATGATGAGACCAGTGTGTGACTGCCTGAAGCTGGATAGCCTGAATTGCAATAGAGAGGACTGCCTGGTGGCCCTCAAGACTTAAATGCCTGCCAGTGTGTTAGCTGTCTCATGGAAGTGAGTTGCACTGAGTAATTTATACTGCTTTATAGAATAATTTTGTTTATTTCTTATGTTATGTGTGTGTGTGTGTGTGTGTGTGTAAAATCATTAGTGCCCTGATTGTGTTTCTCTAGAGAACCCTGTCTAACATAGATGGTAAGATTTGGATTCACATTCCTGGACATGTTAGCGAGAGAGACTAGTCCCAAGAAAAGGATGTCATGCTTGGTACAGGACCAGTAACAAAGAAGAAAGGTCTCAAAGAGGTGGATCGATGCATTATCTTCAACAGCAATTGTGAAGATGACACAGACTGACAGTGCTTCCTTTTGTTGTATATAAGATCACCGTGAGTCAGAGTTGGCTTGATGTCACTTAAACACATCAGCATCAATTTTTTTTCAAGAAATAGGTAGTAATTAAAGAAAATGAAGGAGCAAAATAAAAAACGTTTCTGCTCAGTTGTTCATCATGTTGTAACTAATATTGTAATTCATTGTAGACCTACCTCCCACTGTCTCTGTTTAGATCTGGCTGCTGAGATCATGCCATTCCAGAGTTTTGCCTTGACTGTTGCACAATAAATGCTCTTGGAAGCAGCAGTCAAGAGATCAAAAGAAGTGTTGCATTAGGTAAATCTGCTTCACAAGACCAGTTTAGAGTATTGAAAAGCAAGGACATTACTTTGAAGACTAGTTTGTGCCTCACCCAAGCCATGGTATTTTCAATCGCTTCACCCTGATCTTTCCCCTTCAGACTTCTTATTTCCAAAACAAAAAGGATGTTTTAATGGAGGACAATGTGGGTCCCTCAAGAATACACGGTGTAAATTAAGGAGAGTAAACATCTTCAGAGAAAGGTGAGAGAGATGGAAGCACCACCATCAGAAGCAGGTAAACCCTCAAGGGAGGATATATCGAAAAACAATAGCTTCACCTCTTACTACTTTTGTTTCATAAGGTTTCTAGTATTGTGTTGCAATACTTTTTTATTTACTCTTTTATATGTATTACCTATTATTCTATAATTAACATTGATCATAAACATCAATGAGGACTTTGTCTGATCTGGTACAAGAAGAGGTTCATGGGGTGTGTGGGGGGTGGTTCATATGATGCCATGAGATATCTATGAACACCACACTGACTAATTCCAACCCTGTGGGTAATACTATATCAGCATCCCTTCCCTATCCCACCCTTCTGCCCAAGTAAAAGATAATCTTCTATTTTTTTCTAGTCTCATTCCCACTAAGCCCTCTAAGGAATACTTACCTCCATTGAACTGATTCTTTAGAGTTTTAATAGAGAAAGTAAGAGCCCTGATAGTGTAGTAGTGTGTTAGTCTGGGTTGACTAGAGAAACAAATCCAGAGAGATGCTTAAGTGTGTATAAGAAAGAGCTTTATCTAAAAGAGCAATTGAATATTGAGAAAATATCCCCACCCAAGATCAAGCCCATAAGTCCAGATCAAGCCCATAAGTCCAATATTAGCCCATATAAAAACCTCTTCAGACTCATGGAACACATGCTATGATGCCAAATGCAGGAAGATCACAGGCCAGTGGGTGAAAGGTCTTGGGGATCCAGTGGCGGTGTAAGCATCTCAGCACTGGCAGGGGTCTCCATGTGGCTTCTCCAGCTCCAGATCTCTGGCTCCACCAGCCTCTCTCCATGTGTCTTCTCAATTGTGATGCCTTCCAGGGAGTGAGCATGTGTCCCGTCTCCAGCGAGCTATTTATCTCCTTAGCACCTCATCAAGCCTCATCAAGCTGCAACCTGATTGACAGGCCAAACTCCACCCCTTCCCTTCTAAGTGTCAAATTGGCGATAGATTATGTAACTATAACAAGTATCTTATGAACTGGGATGTTAGCCACAAAGTCAGAATTTGAACCTACCCGCTAGCCATTCCTGGGGAGAAAGATGAGGCTTTCTGCTCTCATAAAGATTTATAGCTTAGGAACCCACAGGGGCAGCTCCACTCTGCTCCTAGGGCCCCTCTGAATCAAAATTGGCTTGATGGCAGTGAGATGAGCAGATGAATGATGGAGCAGAGTAGTGGTGATGACTAGGAAAGACATTTGAAAATAGACCCTGGGACACCTGCAGAGAATATGGGCATTGCATAGAGAAGAAAAATAATTTCTAAAGGCCTTGCTATTGAGAGATGTGAAGGATTTAAGTCACTTTGAAGCTAATTTTGGTTTCAGTGTTATATTCTTTGGACCACTCTGCTGCCTGAGGCATAGCCACACCAATCAAAGCTCCCCATGTGGGTTCATCCAGTGATGCCCTTTGGGATTCCTTGTTAAAACACCTAGAATTCCTATTTAATATTCCTTCTCCACCACATGCCCTTCTTCACTATAAAGTGGTTAAATCAAACTCCTTGGAGGACCTCATGAGTTAGGTAATTGGAGCACAAGGAAGAATCTGTCATCAGATGCCTTTCACTAAGTTAATTACCGATAAAACCAACACGAAGTGGTTAGAAGCAGAGGTTACAATTTCACTCCCTTGGCCTGGGTATACTAATGAATTAAACTGCTGGGTTGCGTTGGCATTCTGCTGGAGCTATGATTTGGAAACAGAAACACCAGCCAATGAGTGATCTGATTTTGTTCTTGAAAGTCACGTGTATTAATACAGACCCACAGAGGCTCTACCTCCCTTTGGTTTTAAAATGGTGTTTGCGATAGGAGCTGTGCAGACACATAGCAGAATCCGCACATTCTTTCTCAAGTAAAGATGCTTTCTCCATATGTGTGTGTGTTTCACAAATCGTCTAAGTACATTTATTTTTATAACTCGGGTGCTGAGACAGCAATTCAGTGCTGATTCATTGCTCAAAAATATGAGTACATGCCACACATCCAGAAATCACAGCACCTAAGAAAGTAGCCAGTGCTGTGGAGTGCGGAAGGAGAAGGAGGGAAGGGCGGAAGAAATCCCAAAAGCCCAAGGACAGTGAGTCCTTCTAACAGGAAAATGAAATTACAAGGACCAGTCTGCTCCTTTGAATGTGCTTCATATAAAAATAATTTAAGATTTCAAGAAACACATTCCTAAACTAAGGCTCTGCCCAAAATCCAAGCGCTTCATTAAAAGGGCCTTATATTACATTGCTAGTGAGGAAATTCTCTCTTTTTTAAACTATGTATCTAATGACTCCCATATCCCATGATAAGATTTTATAGGCTTTCCTGCTGGTGGCACTTAAACTCTAAAAACTGCTCAGGCCTTGCTATTTTCCACTTTATTTCTACATTCAAAATAAATTCTATACCCTGATTTTTAATATGATCATCCATTAAAATGTATTAGCTAGAAAACCTTGGTTCATTTAATAAATGCACAATCACTTTGGCAACTTCCTCTTTTCCTTTCCAAATACTATCCTCTTAATTGTTTTTGGAAGAGCAGGTGGCAGCATCCCTGCTGTCTGTGACTTAGGAGTCTGCTCTACTGGCCAAAAGGTTGGTCGTTCAAAGCCACCCAAAGGAACCTTGGAAGACAGGTCTGGATATATGCTTTGAAAAAGTCACAGCTTTGACCTATGTATACACTGTGTTGACACATATCAGAATTGACTCAACATTGACTAATAACAATAACAAATACAACTTAGAAATCAGAAAATCCTGTCTAGGTTTATATTTAGGTATATAAAGAGCACTGCAGACCTCTTTCACGTCTCTGACACCTACTTTTCCCTTCATTACACACCAATGGTTACATGCAGTGGGGCGGGGAGCTTTCTTCCTGCAGAAGAAGCCTTCTGACTGCTCTGAAGCGTATTTGGCCCAGAAGCAGGGTAGAGCCTGTTGTTATTAGTTGCTGTCCAGTCAAGTCCAACCCCATCTGTGCAGAATAGAGCTGTGCCATAGGTTTGCAAGGCAGTAGCCTTTGGGGAGTAGAGTACCATGTCTGTTTTCCAAGGAGCTTCCAAGTTGATTTGAAACACCAACCTACTGGGTATGGGTCAAGCACTTAATGGTTTGTACCACCCAGGAACTCCAAAGAACAATGTAAAATGTTTTTAATTCTAAAATTTATAATAGAGCAAAATAAAGACTTTGACAAATTGGGCCACTTACAGTAAATCTAATATTTTTGTGTCTATATATATTAAAAGTTACATGTATATGAAAACTATCTTCCATGAATAAAAATAAATTTTATATTATGCACTGCAGTTCCAACCTTGAAAAAAAAAGTCTTCATGTAAATAAAGGCAAAGATACTATGCAACCTTGGTACTTTCCCATTGCTTCCTACTACAGTGACTAGCATTGTCAGATGTTCAATTTCTACTCCAGAACATGAGGACACATTTTCAACACTTTTGTTTCTCAACTATCATATCATATCCACCTTGAATTCTGTCAATTATACCTCCTCGATATTTCCCAGATCTGTCCACTTCTCTCCATCTGGTCTTATCAGGTAGGTAGCAATGATACAGATTTATCCCATCCCCTGCCCATTCTAGTCTCCTCACATCAGCTCATATCTTAAAGTCCTTCACGGGCTCCCCACTGCCCTCAGGGTAAAGACACAGATTGCCACTTAGCCTACAAAGTTCAACTTCTTCTCTCAGAACTCACTTCTCATTTTACAAAGTCCAGTCACATAAGTCAATCTTTGCTATTGTAACCATGAGCTTACAACTCACAGCCACCCTATGTACAGCAGAATTAAGCTCTGCCCCATGCTCATAATTGTTATGCTTGCCTATTGTGCAACCTCTGGTCAAGCCACCCCACTGAGGGTCTTCCTCTTTTTTCCCTGACCGTCTACTTTACTAAACTACTTTAACTCTTCATTTCCACTTTTCCTGCTTCTCCAGGGAACAGTCCCTCCGTACATGAGACAGATTCACTATCTCCATGCCTAAGGTTCATTCTAAGTGTACTTCTTCCAAGACAGATTTTCTCATTATTTTAGAAGTCCATGGTACTTTTAAACTTCTTCTCCAACACCATAATGCAAACGAAGCAGCTCTTTTTCAGTCTCTTTGTTCTTTGTCCAGTTTATGCATCTTTATGAGGCCAATGAAAGTACCCTGACTTGGGTCAGACACACCTCAGTCCACAAAGTAACGTCTTCACTCTTTAACACGTTAAAGAGGTCTTTGGCAGCAGTGTTTCCAAGGGGAGAAAAACCCGCATCACCACAATCTTGGGGATTTTTCACTTCTACATAATTCTTCTTTCCAATATGTATCCTTTTCCCAGACTTTCCCTCCTCCTCTACCTAGCTGACCCTCGCTCTCCTTCAGTCCTTCACCCAACAATGCTCTTCCTTGGTGCCCCTAGACTCTATGTAATAATCTCTTAATGACTTTTCCCCCTTTTCATCTATTGCTATTTTATTCTTTCTGTGCTATTGGATTTCCTGCCTCTCTCTAGATCATGAGTTCTATGAAGTTGTCATACAGCAGAGACTTAAAAGGTATTTGTCTTCTTTAAAAAGTATTTTAATATTAAGTTGCCCAGAGACACTATACATCACTTGACATGTGTTATCTATGTATACCCAATTAAAGCTAAGAATACTAAGGCTTAACCTACAAGCCCGCTGCTGTTGAATTGATTCAGACTCATAGCGATGCTATAGAACAGAGTAGAACTGTCCCCCCGTAGAGTTCCCAAGCTTGTAAATCCTCAAAGAAGCCAACTGCAGCATCTATCTACTGCTGAGTGGCTGGTAGGCTTGAAGTGCCAACCTTTTGATTAGTAGCCCAGTGATTTAACCACTGTGCCATAAGTAGGTTCAAATTAAGGCAGAAACTACTAAATTTCATGCTCACTGTGAATTTAATCCTAGTTTTGTCCTGACTTGAGCTGTCACAATTTACTGAAAAATTTTTTTAAAGTTGTGTTCATTTGAGTTATGGGAAACATTCTGCATTTCTCCGTTTTCTTTTATAATGTAGCTCTGATGTCTGTTCAACAAAATAGCCTTCCATATGATGGGAAATTTTTTCTAAACTTAATTTTCTCCACTACCAGTAGGTTGTGGCATGTGTTTTGAAATAGGATGGGAAGAGACAATGAGGCAAGGCTGAATTATACAAAGTCCAACCCAGGAAAGTCTGTTCTTGTTTGGCTATAACAGAATCACATCATTGTCTTAGTTAAAGAATAAATATTGTTAACTAATGACTATTAGAAATGAACTTCAGTAATATAAAAAGACTGAAAATTAGCATTTTAAAAATCAATTATTTGAGAAAACATGTCTGATGTTCAGCGTAACAGATAAACCAATATATTCACATAATCAGTATATATTTTAGATTTGTTGCTGTTTTTCCTGATGAAATTGGAATCCTTTGCAATAGGTGCACATACTTTGTTCATTTAAAAAATATATTTGACCAGTGTACAGGCTCTGTCCTATCCAGCCCTGCAAAGCTGTACACTGGTGCATATGAGGGTTGGAGGTACAGGGAATCCAGGGTGGATGATACCTTCAGGACCAAGGGTGTGAGGGACGATGCTGGGAGAGTGGAGGGTGAGTGGGTTGGAAAGGGGGAACTGATTACAAGGATCCACATGTGACCTCTTCCCTGGGAGAGGGACAGCAGAGAAGGGGGGAAGGGAGACTCCGGATAGGGCAAGACAAAATATGACAAAATAACGATGTATAAATTACCAAGGGCATATGAGGGAGGGGGGAATGGGGAGGGAGGGGGGAAAAAAAGAGGACCTGATGCAAGGGGCTTAAGTGGAGAGCAAATGCCTTGAGAATGATTGGGGCAGGGAATGTATGGATGTGCTTTATACAATTGATGTATGTATATGCATGGATTGTGGTAAGAGTTGTATGAGTCCCTAATAAAATGTAAAAGAAGAAAAGAGAAAAAAATGATTAGGGCAAAGACTGTACAGATGTGCTTTATACAATTGATGTATGTATATGTATGAACTGTGAAAAGAATTGTATGAGCCCCAATAAATTGTTAAAATAAATTTTAAAATATATATATATATATATATATATATATATATATATATATATATATTTGACAAAAGAGGTGATTGTAGAAAATCAGGTCAACTTGATTGATGATGAGACAAGAGTGGATGGAAAATATCAACAGTTCTTACACAATCTGTCTGATTGAGTGCAGACATCAGCTAAGGTATTGTGTGCAGCTATAATATTTTGCCTTTATTTCTGAGAAGACTACTTATACTCTACACAGCCAATTCCCCAAACAGGAAACTCTGGGTACCACAACTCTGTTTATCAGGGTGGACTAGTCTTATCAACTCATTCTTGGACTCAACTTATTCCTTTTTAATGTCTCCTTTTATAGTCTCCTTATTATGAACAGCTCAGGAGGTACAGAATGTTTGGCTATTAACTAAGAGGTGCCTTGGAAGAAAGGCTTGGCAATATATTTCAGGAGGGGAAGTAAGTTCTGGAAACCCTATAAAACACAGTTGTATTCTGACACACATGGGATCATATTGGATTACCATTAACCCAATGGCAACTGACTGTATCCTTCTTCACTTTACCTCCTATCCCCTGACAATGCAATGTACTTGGTGATCATTATGATTTGACCCTCTGCTTCCACCTCTGAAATTCATTCTTTCCCTTTCCGGGGCTCTTTCTGCTTACAGTTGACTTGGGTACCAAACCTACCCAATAAAGCTCAGCATGCTACACCTCTTGACTCCTCTAATCCCCAGGCAAAAGAGCAAACAGCCACTCACATCTAGCAACCTCATGACAGAACATAAGGACCCCAAGAAACTTCTAGCACCCACACCAACATCCTGAAATCATCTCTAACAACACAAATACTATCAAAAACAAATGACTAAATAACAGTCTCACATTAAATTCCCAAGGGATAGGACTAATAACACATAACCACATGGAAATGGAAAACCCTGGAGGGGTGGGAAGGCAGCTCCATCCTGAGAACCTGACTGGGGCCGATGAATGTAATCACAGATAGAATAATTTTGACAAGCAGTTTGAAGGACACCACTGGCAATTTTTTTAATTACTTTCAATATTTCTTGAGTCAAACCTTATTCTTAGAAACCAAACTTGACACTTCTGGGAAGATGTCAATTGAGTAACACACATCAGAGGGACTCTGCAGAAATCATCGCAGGAGAGTTGCTTAGAGGGAAATGCAACACTGCCAGACCACAGGAGGAGCATCATAAAGATAAGTAGGCATAGGTCCACTGGGTTTTGAGGGACTCCAAACTTTTGGATTACCACAGTGGAAGCCGACTAGGGTATGACCTTAGCCCCGCCACTGTCTTGGCCAAAGCCAGGAACATTTGGAGCTGACAGAGGGGCTTGATCTCAACACAGCCACAGCTTGCCACCACCTCAGGGCAGGAATTAAACTCCTCCAGCCCCATGGTCAGGGATCAGGGCACAGCTCTAGTGTTACATTTATTTCTCTCGCTACTCTCTATCCCCCAACAGTCTCAGTGGACTTAGTTCTTTTTAATTTTTTTCTTTTAATTTTTTTCTTTTTCTCTTCATTTTCCTCTCACATGCCACTCCCAACATAGCCTATGGCATTTACGCCTGCCCTCCAACCAGCTGGCAGAGCTACCCCCTCTGAAGGCAAACCTGAGGCTGGGGAAAGCCTGCCCACCCTCCACCAGAGGATAGCTCACAAACCTTCTTTCGGGGGAAATTCTGTCCACTTTCCTCCAGGGAAAATTCCGACCACCCGCCTGCTCACCCTCTGCAGGGCTTGACATGTGGCTGGGAAAATCCTGCCCACCTTCCTGAGGGGAAATCCTGACTGTATGCCTGCAGGACCTCCTGCCCATCCTCTGTGGTCCCACGTGACTGAGGGAACTTCTTTCAGCCTGCCATAGTGGTTCACATGGCCAAAAGCAGTTCTGCCAACACTCACCAATATTCTACACTGCTGGGGGAACCTCTACCCAGCCTCCGCAGCAATCTACATGACCTAACCTGGGTAAGATCCCACAAGTATTGAGAACTACAGACCAATATCCCTAATTAACATTGATGCAAAAATCCTTGGCAAAATACTGGCCAATACTTAGCAAAATAGAATATAAAAGTATATAAACCAAATAATTTACCATGACCCACTGGGATTCATATCAGGGATGCAGGGATGGTTCAACATACAAAAGACCATTAGTATCATTCACCACATCGACATGAAAAACTATAGGAAGTACATGATAATATTGATAGATGCAGAAAAAACATTCGACAACATCCAACACCAATTCCTGTTTAAGGCCCTCAAGAAGACGGGAATAGAAGGAAAATTCCTCAAGATAATATGGGCTATATATGAAAAACCAACAGCCAAGGTGGTATTCAATGAAGAAAATACTAAAACAATCCCATTGAAAAAAGAGGACCAGAAAAGTATGCCCCTTGCTCCCACTCTTATTTAACTTTGTACTGGAGGTTTTAGCTAATAGCACAAGGCAAAGAAAAGACATCAAATGTATTTGCCTGGGAACAGGAGAGGTGAAATGATCACTATTCACAGCTGATATGATTTTATATATGGAAAACCCCAAAAACGCCACAAGGGGAGTACTGGAAGCAATAGAGGAAAGTGACAGAGTGACAGGATACAAGATCAACAAACAGAAGTCTATCGAACTGCTATACACATCAGACAAGACCACAGAAGAGATCAAAAAAGTGTTACCCTTCCAATACCCAAGCACAAATTCAAATATCTAGGGATATACTTGACTAAAAAAACAAAAGATTTATATGAGGAAAACTACAAAATACTATTACAAGAAACCAAGAGTGACCCCAACAAATGGAAGAAGATCCCATGCTCGTGGATTGGAAGATGCTATATAGTAAATATATCAGTTCTGCCCAAGGCACTATATGTGTAATGCAATCCCAATACAATTATCATCATCTTTCTTCAAAGAATTGGAAAAACTTATTACCAACTTCATATGGAGAGGGAAGAAGCCCAGAATTAGCAGGGAACTCCTCAAGAAGAAGGACACCGTGGGAGGGCTTATTTTGCCTAACTTTAGCATATATAATAAAGCCACAGTGGTCTAAACCACATGGTATTGGTATAATGTCAGATACTCAGACAAATGGAAGAGAAATAACCACCCAGAAATAAAATCATCAGCATGCAAACAAGTGACCTTTGATAAGGGCCCCCAAAATATCAAATGGGAAGTAGATGCCCTCTTCAACAAGTGGTTCTGGGAAAATGGATATCTACCTGCAGATAATGAAGCAAGAGCCTTATCTCACTCCAAGCACAAGAATAAACTCAAGGTGGATCACAGACCTTGAGGCAAACCCCCAAACTATTAGGGTCATCAATGAGGGAATTGGGACAAACCTAAGAACTTTGGCACAGGGGATACTTAGGCTATCAGAAATAGGGAAGGACATAAACACCGAGGAGACACAAATTGACAAGTGAGATAAACTGAAGATAAAACATCTGTGTACATCAAAAGAATTCACCAAGAGAGTAATAAGAAAGCCCATGGATTGGGAAAACATCTTTAGCAAAGACACATCAGACAGAGCCCTTTATTACTAAAATCTACAATACTCTGATAGCTTCCAAACAGAAAAAAAAGAAAAACTAATTGCCCACTGAGGAGATGCGGAAAGGACCCGAACAGTAATTTCACAAGGGCAGAAATCCGAATGGCCAATAAACATAGGATAAAATGTTTTCAATCATTTGCCATAAGAGAAATGCAACTTAAAATAACCTAACACCTTCAAAGATAGCCCAGATCAAAAAACCAGAAAGCAACAGGTGTTGGAGGGGCTGTGGTGAGATAGGAACTTTCATCCACTACTGGTGGAACTGTAGGTATATACAGCCACTATGGAAATCAATTTTGCAATTTCTAAAACTGATGGAAATTGAGTTACCTACCATATGACTCAGCAATCCCCTTACTGGGCATATCCCAAGAAGAGGCAAGAAACAAACCATGGCCAGACTTCTGTGCTTCAATGTTCATCGAGACACAGTTCACAATTGCAAGGAGTTGGAAACATCCCAAATGTCCATCAACTGATGAATGGATTAAAAAATTGTGGTACATACATACAATAGAGTACTACGCATCACTAAAAAGGAGTGATGAATGTATGAAGCACATCGCCCCATGGGAAGAACTGGAGGAAATCATGCTAAGTGAAGAAACCCAAGCACAAAAGGACAAGTACAACATGAGTCTGCTGAGGTAAGCTTAAATATATAAATAGCAAAAATGGTTATAGGGAAAAAGCTACTGTATACAAACATTCCTGGGGTTCAGATATTCTGGCAGGGGTCAGACCAAATCCAGGGATACATACAGTAGCCAAGTAAAAAGGAGGTGGGGGGTTGGAGGAAAAATAAACAAATGGAAAGTGTGGAAACAGGGCACTAAAGCACCCAAGGGGAGGGTACTGTTGATATCTCCACAGGGAAAGAGTGACCACATTTCAACCCAGTGCTCCAAGATGTGAATGCAACATACCGGCATGAAGCAGGGAACCAGTAGAAAAGTCTGAGGGGTCAGCCCCAATTCCAGCTATGTGGACGACCACTGCCCCCTCACCAGAAGAATTTATTTCAGAGGACAGCACTGAAGCTATAGCTCAGAGAGAGGGACGTGTCTGATCAGAGCACACAGAAGCAAATGAAGGGGGCGGAGAGAGAGTGGAGCACATCCTGGCCCACCAAGCCCTGAGGACAGCCAATGCACAGAGAGGACTATATGGCCAGCCCTACTATGATACATGACATCCCACACTGACCCATAGCCCTATGTGGGAAAACACTGGAGACAATGTAGGAATTGCGCCCAACCTGACCCCACCACACAGAGCAAAACACTAAGCCCATGCAACAGAACAGCAAGGGGAACAGAGCAATGACGTCCTGAAGGAATACCAAAAATAGACTTTGGGGCCAGGGCGTGGCATCCCATCAGATGTGACTGGAAAACACTCCTAAAGGTCAACAAACAGACCTTGAACTATTTATAGGCTTTTCTTTTTTGTGTCATTGGTTTTTGCTGTTGGTGTTTTGTTTTCATTTGTTGCTTTGTTTTGCCCTATCTTATTTTTTATGCAACTTATTATCTCTGCAGATATATCTAGATAAGATAGGCGGGGTAAACAATCTGGAGGAGGAAACAATGGATGAATGGTTCCAGGGGGGATATGGGAGAAGGGGAGGGGTGGAAAAGGAAATGGGTATTAACAAACCCAGGGACAAGGGATCAACAAGTCATACAAAATCAGTTCCAAGCAGGGTGTAGGAGGCCTGATAGGGCTTAAACAAGGGCAATGTAACCAAGAGGAATTACTGAAACCCAAATGAAGGCTGAGCATGAGAGTGGGACAAGAGGAAAGTAAAAGGAAATAGAGGAAAGCAATAGGAGGCACATGGGCATTTATAGAGGTCTAAATACAGCCATTTATGTATGTAAATATATTTATACTTAATGATGGGGAAATAGATCCATGTGCATATATTTATAGGTTCAGTATTAAGGTAGCAGATGGATATTGGGCCTCAACTCAAGTGCTCCCTCAATGCAAAAACACTTTGTTCTATTAAACTGGCATTCATGATGCTCACCTTCCCTAAACAATCACCAAAGACAAAGCGGGTACATAAGCAAATGTGGTAAAGAAAGCTGATGGTGCCCAGCTATCAAGAGATAAAGCATCTGGTGTCTTACAGACTTGAAGATAAACAAGGTGCCATCTAGCTGAGAAGCAACACAGCCCACATGGAAGAAGCACACCAGCCTGTGTGATCACGAGCTGTCATAGGGATCAGGTGTCACACATCAAAGAACAACAAATCGTGTCATTGTGAATGAGGGAGAGTGAGGATTGGGGACCAAAAGCCTATCTATAGGCAAATGGACATCCCCTTACAGAAGGGTTGTTGGGGGGGAAAGAGTCAGTCAGGGTGCAATGTAGCAACGATGAAACATACAACTTTCCTCTAGTTCCTAAATGCTTCCTCCTCCCCCACTATCATGATGTACATTGGTATGCATAGGAACTGGAAACACAGGGAATTCAGGACAGATGATCCCTTCAGGACCAGTGGTGAGAGTAGCAATATCGGGAGAGTGGAGGGAAAGGCGGGTAGAAAGGGGGAACTGATCACAAGCATCTACATATAACCTCCTCCCTGGGGGGACAGACAACAGAACTGTGGATGAAGGGAGACATCCGGAAGTGTAAAACATGACAAATAATAATAATTTATAAATTATTAAGGGTTCGGGAGGGAGGGGGAAAATGAGGAGCTGATAACCAGGGCTCAAGTCAAAGGAAAATATTTTGAGAATGATGATGGCAACAAATGCACAAATGTGCTTGACACAATGGATGAATGTATAGATTGTAATAAGTTGTATGAACCCCAATAAAATGATTTAAAAATGAAAAAAATCTCACTGCCATCGAGTCAATTACAACTCATAGCCACCTATAGGGCAGGGAAGAACTGCCTGCTCCTGTGGGTTTTGAAGACAGTAACTACAGGAGTAGAAAGCCTCATTTTTTTCCCACAGAGCGACTGGTGGTTTTGAACTAATGACTTTATTAAAATTATCTGGAGAAAGTACTACATAAATTATTCATCGCAAACGAGATATTATTTCAGAATTTAGTCTTCATAATGTTTGGTAGTCTTTGTGTCAATTGTCTAGTATGTTGCCCACAAGTCAAAATAGTCATTGAGCATTTGAATGTAGCCGGTCAAATTAAGATGTATTGTAAGTATAAAACAGGCTCTAGATTTAAAGACATATTTTGATGTGAAATACACATTTGTTCATTTTTAATTGAATACCGAAAACCAGAAAAAATAGTGAATACTAAAAGCCCATGTTTTCAGATGAACTAAACTTTGCTGTTGATGACGAACAGAGCCTTCAAGCTGGTTCTGCATCACAGTGACCTCACATGTACACCAGAAAGAAACGCTGCCTGCTTCTGTGCCATCCTCACAATTGTTGCTCTGCTTTGAGCCCATTGTTGCAGACACTTCATCAAGCACCTCACTAAGGGTCTTCCTCTTTTCTCTTACCTACTACTTTACCAATCATGAGGTCCTTTTCCAAGAACTAGACCTTCCTGATACGCTGACTAAACTTCTTCTAAGACGTGTGTTTGTTCTTCTATGGTTTACTCAATATCCTTTGCAAACATCATCATTCAAATGAAAACTGTGGCCATCATCTAGTGGGTCCCACCAGTCTCTACCTGACCAGTGAGACTGATCTGTTATGATTTTGAGTTCTGTTCCACATTTTCCTCCCACTCTACCCAGGACCTTAGTGTGACCCTTTTCAGAACAATTAGTAGTTGTAGCAAAGTGCCTTTTAATTCTTCTGATCTCCAGGTTGTGTGGGCTGATAGTTTCATAGTTCATTAGTCCAATGGACTAATTATTTTCATGTGCATTTTAATTTTTTTTACTTCCATGAGCATTGATTGTGGATCCAAGTAAAATGAAATCATTAACAGCTTCAATGGTTCGCCATTTATCATAATTTTTTGTTTTCTTTAGAGTGAGGTGTCATCCATACTGAATGGTTTATTTGTTGATTTCACCAATAAGTTCTTCAAGTCCTGTTGGCTTTCAAGGTTGTATTGCTGTACACAAGGGAGCACACACACACCCCTCCACTGGTGGAGCTCTGTTGTGCACAGTTTTTCGCGCTAGGCACACATCAAGCAAATCACTCTGAATTTGTGCACCCAATGACATCACTTGGGAAGATTCTCTCTGGTCACAGTGAACTTTTTTGTAAAAGCCATTTTGCTCGAACCTCATTTTTTGTGATGGCAAATTTAAAGAGAACAGTGTGCAACTGTGAAATGTTGTTGCCTGCTCAGGGAAAACGCTGCAGAAACTGTTGTGATGTTGAACACCATTTACAAGGACAATGCTATGGGGAAAACTCAAGTGTACAAGTGGTTTTCTTGTTTCAAAAAAGGTGAAATGTCGACTGATGACAAACCTTATTCTGGACATCCACCAACTTCTTGCACAGATGAAAATATTGACAAAATTCATGCAGTTGTGCTTGAAGACGGATGACAAAAGATCAATGAAGAGATAGGGAAGTTATCTGGACTATCTTGAAGCTCAGTTCAATGAATTTTAGTGGACAATTTGGGAATGAGAAGAATCACTGCAAAATTTGTGCCTCAGGTTCTGACTGACCAGCAAAAAGAACGTTGGCTGAAATCATGACATGCTTTGAAGGAACCACTCCAAAGCAACCATGATTTTTTTCCCCAAGGTCATTACTGGTGATGAGACATGGCTCTATTCTTACAACCCTGAAGCAAATATAATCAAGCCAATGGAAGATGCCATCATCACCTCAGCCAGAAAAAAATCTCATCACATGAAATCAAAGATCAAGCTGATGCTCATTTGCTTCTTTGATGTGAGATTGATAGTGCATTTGTTACAAAAGGTCAGACTTTTAATCAAGCTTTTTATTTAGAGGTTTGCAAAAGATTGCATAAGAATGTGCCACAGAAAAAGGCCTGATTTGTGGCAGATGGGATACTGGTTTTGCCACCACAACAATGCACCAGGCAAAAAATAGCATGTCTCTCTTGCTCCACACACTTTACTCACCTGACCTTGCTCTGTGTGACTTTTTTTTTATTTCACGAACACAGAGGGACATGAAAGGACAGCAATTTGACAATGTAGAGGAGGGGAAGGGAAAAAGTGAGTGAAGTACTGTTAGCCATTCAAACAGATGATTTAGAAAATGCTTCCAAGAATGGAATCACAGATTTGAAAAAATGTATTAAGTGTAATGGAAAGTGCTTTGAAGGTAGGCGATAAAGTTGTTTTGTAAAAAAGTTTAAAAACATAGCTTTGAAAACAATTTTCGGTGTTTTTGTGTACCCCCTCATGTGGTAGGGTATTAATGAACATTCCTCCAATCCTGAAATGACATTGTTCTTCATACAGTCCAGGTTCTCAGATTTTTGCTCAGCATACTAACTCATACAGATCAAATAACTATGGTAAATGGATACAACCCTACACACACCTTCCCCAATTTTATATCCTTTATTATCCCCTAGTTTTCTTGATCTAAATGAAGATTATATGTGAGCACAATTAAGTGTTCTGGAATTTCTGTTCTTTGTAATATTATACAGAGTTATGATCTTCACAGTAGAATGTATTTGCATTGTCAGTAAAGCACAAGTAAACATCTTTCTGGTTTTCTCTTTTAGCCACACTATCAGCAACAATATCCCTCATTTCATATCCTCTTCTGAAAAGCTTGAATTTCTAATAGCTTCCTGTCAATATACTGTTGGAACTGATTTTAAGTTATCTCCAGCAAAATTTTATTTGAATGCAATATTATTGATATTGTTCAATGATTTGTGCATTCTGTTGGGTGACCTTTCTTAGAGATGGGAACAAATATGGATCTTTTCTGTTGGTTAGCCAGGTACCTGTCTTCCAAATTTCTTGGTATACACAGGTGAGTGCTTCTAACTCTGCATAAGTTTGTTCAAAATTTTCAGTTGGTGTTTGGAGCACTTTCTGGAGATTTTTTTTCATCGATGTCTTTAGTGTAGCTTGGACTTTGGCCTTTGGTACTATTGGTTCTTGATCATATGCTACTAGACCTTGAAATAGTTGGTCATCACCTAATTCTTTCGGTATATATTTCTTTCCTCTTTTTTATTTTTGATGCTTTCTGTGTCACTTTACACTTTGCACATAGAATCTTTTAATATTTCAACTACAAGTTTGGATTTTCGCTTCAATTCCTTTAGTTTGATATTTAATGAGCATCTTATTCTCATTTTGTTTTCAACCTCCAGGCCTTTGCACATCTCATAATGTTTTGATTTGTCTTTCCTAGCTGCCTTTTGAAATGTTTGGCCTAACTCTCTTACTTCATCATTTTCCCCATTTGCTTTTGATTCTCTACATTCAACAGCAAGTTCCTGAGTCTCTCCTGATACCCATGTTGTTCTTTTATTTTCTTTCCTATCTTTTTAATGAACTTTTGATTTCTTCATGCATGATATTCTTGATGTTGTCCCACAACTCCTTTGGTCTTCTGTCATTTGTGCTCAACGAATCAAATCTATTGTTGCGATGATCGCTAAATTCAGGTGGGATGTATGCAAGTTCATATGTTGGCTCTCCTGAACTTGTTTTAATTGTATGCCGCTGAAAACTGAACTCACATATGTTGGTGATCTGTTCCACAGATAAACTCTGGCCATATGTTAGCTAATAATTTTTAGCTTCTCCATCATATCTTTCCCACAGATGTACTCTGATTTCTGTGTATTCTACCTGGTGATGGCCATGTGTATAGTTGCTATTTATGTTGTTTAAACGGTATTCACAGTGAAGTCATTGGTCTTGCAAAATTCCATCACTGTTTCTCTCTAGCTTCATTTCTTAAGCCAAAGCCACTTTTCACATTCCATTCACCAGCAATTATACATGCATCATTTTTTGAGCCATGCTATTACATACGTTATTTGATCACTTCAAAATAAAGAAGTTCATAGAATTCATTTTCCCCCATGTTAAGAGCTTTATTAAGGGAGTTAACAGGCTGTAATGTTAGTGAGAAATGCTCAAGATCATTGTTTATTAGAATATATTACAAAGTTTTTTTCAGGTATGCTAATAATGCTCAAAGGAGTGTATGATTTTGCTGAAAGCCTCACCTTGACGGCATTCAGCTCAAGCTACGTGGGTCAGCAAACCCAGCTCTCTGAATTAAGTGTCCAGAGCTACCCACTCCAATAAGCCTCAACATGAAGGCACTCAGATCCACTTCTTTGGATCAACAAGCCCAACTTTCCCAATTAATTGCCCAGAGGCACCTTACTCCACAAGCCAGCCTCCTGCACAAAAGCACTCAGCTTTGCTGGCTCCATGGGTTAGAAAATGTATCACTTTGGTCTGTGCTCTGGCTCTTACTTCTGCTGTTTTCCTCTGATGTTATAGATGTATTTTCATCATTTTTTAGTGATGCATTGTATTTTATTGTGTGTATGTGTCAAAGTTACTTTATCCATTCTTCTACTAATATGCATTTCCAACAGCCAAGTTGGCTGTTTCTAACTTCTTGCTGATGTAAACAGAGTGGCAAAGAACATGGGAGTGGATGTCTGTTTATGTTGGGCTTCTTAATTCTTTTTTTTAATCATTTTATTTGGAGCTCTTACATATATAATAACAATCCATAATTCAATTAGATCAAGCATAATTGTACGCTTGATGCCACCATCAGTTTCAAAATTTTCTTTCTTCTTGAACTCTTTGATCTCAGCTCACCTTTGTTCTTTCCCTCCCCCACTCCACCCCTCAGGAATCCTTATTATTATATAATTATATGCAGGTTTAATAAGATTAATGAGGTAAACCTAAGACCATAATAGTAAGGTGAGAAAATATTAAAGAATTAGAGGATAGGTATGTGTTTCATCAGTACTATACTGCTCGATAGCCTTACCATCCCTTCCATTTGGCCCTTCTGTCAGGGACTGTCCAATTATCTTACAGATAGTTTTGGGGTCTCCACTTTGTTTAGGCTCCTTCATGTCAATTTGGTTGCTGGTTTTTTAACTTCTGATACCTATTCCCATCGACACCTCATGATTGTACAGGTTGATGTGCTTCTTCCATGTGGGTTTTGCTGCTTCCCTGCTAGATGGCTGCTTGTTTAACTTCAAGCTTTTAAGACTCCAGATGCTATATCGTCTAATAACCACAAACCATCAGCTTTCTTCATCACATTTGTATATGCACCATTTTTTTCTTTTAAACTTCTTCATGATTGACTTGAGTAGTTGGTGTATAAAACTCAATAACAATTATATTAAGTGGTCTTCTTTATCAGGGTGTAATTATTATCCTGTCAATACAAAACAGTATTATACATCAATATCATCCCCACTGCTGTCAAGTTGATTCTGACTCATAGAAAACCTATACAGTGTTTTTTAAATGATATATCCTTATAGGTGCAGATAGCCTCATCTTTCTCCCAAGGAATAGCTGGTGAGTTTGAACCACTGACTTTGTGGTTAGCAGTCTAAAAATTAATCCATAGCTCACTAGGGATGTGGATTTTTCAAGATAGATATTAAAATTGGTTTTCTTTGATAATGAATGTGATATCATTCCTCTTCAATTTCTCATATCCAGCATAGTAAACTGTAGACTAGAGAAACAAATTCATAGAGACTCATGTGTAACAAAGAGGCTCATATACAAGAGAAATTAAATATTGAGAAAACATCCAGCCCAGTCCAGATCAAGTCTATATGTCCAATACCAATCTATAAAGTTCTCTTCAGACTCAAGAAACACCTGCAATGATGCCACATGCAGGAAGATCACAGGCAGTGGGAAGTCTTGTAGATCCAGAGGCATTGTAAGTATCTCAGTGCTGGCAGGGGTCTCCACATGGCTTCTCCAGGTCCTAGGTTCTGGCTGCATCAGTGTAGGTCAATGCAACTTCTCCTCAGGGATGTCTCACAGGGAGTAAACAGAGAGAGAGACAGTGTCTCCCACCTCCAGGGAGGAAAATCAGGAGTTATCAGAATTCTCAGGAGAAGGCCATGCCCACATAGAGGCCTCATTGGTTATATATTGACTGATAAGCCAGACTTCACCCCTTCATTCATAATCCTCTCAAATTGACAAGTTATATAAACCATTGCTCAATTCACCATGGTAAATACCAGCCCACCTTTACTCATTAGAGTCATGGACACTGATCTTTTCTTGTTCTATTTCATTTTTTGACAACTTCCTCTTTTATAGAGTCACACTTCATATATTCTACTAGTCTGTCAGTTTGTTGTCGTATGGTGGCTTGTATGATGCTTTGATGATGAAAACTAGGCCACCAGTATCTCCAACATCAATAGAGTCACCCATATTGGACAGGTTTCAGCAGAGCCTAAGACACATGAGGGGGGAAAGGAGGTCGATTTCTGAGGGATTATCCACAGAAAACCTTATAAATAGCAATGGAATAGTGTCTACTATAGTGTGGGAAGATGAATTCCTCAGGTTAGAAATCACCCAAAGTATGATTGTAGAAGAAAGGGCTACCACTTCAAATTAGAGTAAACCTTACTGACATGAATGGACCAAAGATTTTTGGACTTTAAATATCTGATGGGACACAATTCAAAATGAAAACAAAGTGCTGAAAATGTCTATTAATAATACTATTTTCTAACCAGATGAGAAGTCAAGTCAACAGAAACAAAAATCTGATGGGATGAAGAGAAAGCTGCTAAATAAAATGGAATGGCATGTGTAAAAAAAAACCCCCCAAGCTCCCTGTATTAAATGTCTTGTTTGTTTTCTTAAGTCATCTGATACTGTTTGGGTAAGTTGTTTTCATTTCAAGAATATTAGTTATATCCAGTTTTCAGCCAAAGGACATCAAAATTATTCCCATTTCTGCCCCCCTGGGAAGGAAGGCATCAAAGAGAGGTGATGAAGAGAACTGGACTTCCTTTTAGATCCAGGAGATCTATAATTCTGGACCTTTCTACAGGACATATAGATTTTGTTTCAAAATGCTGAGAACAATTAGAGTGTGCGGCATAGTCCATGTGCATCTCTGTCAACTCTGGAGCACTTGCAGAAGGTACAGCACTGAGAGAACTGACCTAAAAGTCAGAAGACATGTGTTCTCGATCCCTCTCTGCCACTTATTAACTGGGTATTCCAGTAGTTTATTTCCTAAAATGAAAGCGTTCTATAAAAGGAAGTTAGACACATAGATGTTCAAAAGTATAGTATTGTTAGTTGCTACATAATCAGCTCTGATTCACAGCAACCTTACATGGAAGAAAATGGTGCTAGTCCGCACCATCATCATGATCATTTATATGCTTGAACCTACTGTTACAGTCATTGTGTAGTACTTTATAAACTAGAGGCTCATTGACTGGCAGCACGGAACAATCTGGATCTCTGGTGATGTCGTGGTTATGCATTGGGCTACAATCTGCATGGTCAGCAGTTCAAAGCCACCAGCATCTCTACCAGAGAACAACTGGGCTTTCTATTCCGGTAAACAGTTACCGTGTCAGAAACCTACAGAGGGTCATTATGAGTCAGTAGGACTTAATAGCAGTGAGTTTTATTTTATTTTATTTTATTTTATTTATTGGGGGAGGAGTGTTTACATTGAGCAATAATCTTCTGTGATCCATAGCTATTCACTGGATAATTTTACAAAAGTCCAAGATTTTCTTCATTGACTGTTTTATTCTAGAAGCTCTATTGAAACCTATCCAAAACCTGTCCACCATGGGTAACCCTACTGGTATCTGAAATACAATGACATAGCTCTGGCACCATTAAAAAAAAGAAGAAGTGCCATCAAATGGATTCTGACTCACAGCATCCTAAAACGGTTCAAACCCTCACTCTTGAATTTCTAGTACAAGGACCTGTTCATGTTAACCTCTCAAAGCCCTTTCCTTCTTCTGTAGATAGAGAGGATCATGCCAACCTCACAAGTTGATAGAATGGTGGGATGAGGTCAACACTATAAAGTGCTTGACACAATGTGTGGCACCTGGTAAGTACACACACATAAAATTATAAGAATTAGATGATAATTAAGTTTCTTTCTGGCTCAGGCCTTCTATGCCTAGAAGCCGCCAACACAGCCTTGTTATGCTGTGCTTTTTTCCAGACCCATGTCTGTTCTTTATTTAAAATGTTGCAACTATGTGGTAAGAGAACTTACCCAATAATTTGGAACATCAAAAAAACAAATTACCTGACACCAATGCTCTTGTGGGAACGCTGAGCCTTAAAGTAGTGGCCTTCTTTCACAGGAAAGAGGGAGGCTGCCCCTTCCCAAAGATAACACATGTCAAGTCACTATGCTGGAGAGATGAGAAACTCTGAGTCCCCTTTACATGCCCTCTGGCTCGCAGACTAATAACGTGTGAAAGTTATTAACACTCGTATTCTTCCTCTCGATGTTTGGTTTTCTCCAATTACAGTTATAAAACAGAACCCTCTGATCAAAGCACAAAGTTAAATGCTGGGTAAGACTGTATATTCAGATTGCCAGCGGGCAGTGGGGCCCTCCTTAAATATTCCAGTTAAAAAGGAAGTCTTGCTTAGAAACTTTATTCACTGGTGCAAAAGACATATATATAATATGCATGTTATACACTTTATAACGGCACAATTAAATTATGTGGGTGACATTCCAAAACCAGTTGATATATTTTTATAATTGCATTACAAGCAGTTGTGTGGACCAGAAGGAAATTTAAGGAGGAAATCTTGTTTATTTCCCATTAACTCCAGAATAGATTACGATTTCTGCTGGCCCTTATACTTATTCAACTGTTGGGTTAAAACCAGACACCATCATTGTGCTCTTTCACGGTCACTAGACTATGTCTCGAAATGTAGAAAACAGCTACCTGCCAACAAACTGGAAAATATGCTTATTTGTGCACATTCCAAAGGAAAGCTACCCAATAGAATGTGGAAATAAGTTTAAAATATCATTAATAGCACATACAAGTGAAATTTTACTGAAGATCATTTAAAAATATTTGCAGGGGCTACCACAAAGTCGAGCCCTATTCAAAAGAGGCCATAGACCCAGAGATAGCACTGCTGGTATCTGATTAATCTCAGCTGAAGGCTGATGATACAAGGCAAAAAATGCAAAGGCAATCTAGTGTGTGTTTCAAAACAAACTGGATAACATTGCAAATAATGGGAATTCCAGATGACTTCATTGTGCTCATGTGGAACCTGTACAAAGACCAAGAGGTGGACATTGAAATTAAATAAGGAAATGTTGCGGAATCTAAAATCAGGAAAGGAGTGTATCAGGGTTATATCCTTTGAGCATGCTTATTCAATCTATATGCTTATAAATAAATAGCCCAAGAAGCTGGGCTATCTGAAACTAAATGAAGTATCAGATTGGCGGAAGGCTCATTAACATCCTGTCATATTTATATATTCATGAGGCCTTTAGTCTCTGACAATATTCTGCTGCTATTATTAGGTCTTCAGTGGCTAATTCCTCAGAGGTGGACAGCCTATTTCTCCTTTGTCATCTGTTCTTATTCTGAATATTCTACTGAAGCTTATTCATCTTGGGGGATCCTGCTGATATTTTGAATACCTCTGCCATTGCTTCCAGCATCACAGCAACATGCAAGTCTCTACAGTACGAAAGACTGACAGACAAGAGAATATTGCATGGTTACAGTGAAGAAACGTGCACATTAGGATTTCATCCTCTCGCCATATTTATTCAATCTGTATGCTGAGCAAATCCTCAGACAATGTGGATTATGTGAAGAAGAATATGGTATCAGGATTGGAGGGAAGCTTATTAGCAACCTACCATATACATGACACAAACTTCCTTGCTCAAAACGAGGACTTGAAGCACTTGCTGATGAAGATCAAGTATCACAGTCTTTAATGTGGATGTAATGTGAAGAAAATAGAAATCCCCACAACTAGATCAATAAGTAACATCAGAATAATTGGAGAAAATATTGAAGTTTTCAAGGATTTTATCTTGCTTGGATCCACAATCAATGCTCACTAAAACAGCAGTCAAGATATAAAATGTCTCATTGCATTGGGTAAATCTGCTGCACAAGACCTCGTTAAAAGGTTAGATACTTTAAAAGCAAGGATACTACTTTGAGGACTAAGGAGTGCCTAACCCAAGTCATAAGAGCCCTGCCTAGTGGCATAGTGGTTACCCCTTGAGCTACTAATTGTAAAGTCAGCAGTTCAAAACCAACAGCCACTTTGGGGGAGAAAGGTGGGTCTTTCTACTCCTGTAAAGAGTTACAGTCTTGGAAACTCACAGGAGGCAATTCTACCCTGTTCTCTAGGGTCACTATGAATAGCATCAAGTTCATGGCAGTGAGAGAAAGTTTTTGAGAGACTCATGCCTGGTTTTATCAATTGCCTTTTATGCCTGTGAAAGCAGGATGTTGAATAAGGAAGACTGGAGAATCATCACTGCATTTGAATTGTGATGCTGTGGAGAGTACTGAAAGTACTACCGACTTCCAAAGGAACTTCCAAATAAATCTGTCATGGAAGATTTACATCCAGAATACTCCATCTCACATACTTGGTACATGTGATCAGGAGAGACCAGACACTGGAAAAGGACATCATGTTTGGTAAAGTAGAGAGGCAAGAAAAAAGAGGAAGAGCCTCAGCAAGCTGGATTGCCATAGTGGCTGCAGATATAGGCTCAAACACAACAGTAATTGTGAGGATGGCATGAGACAGGGCAGTATTTTGTTTGGAACAATACATGGAATCACTGTGAGTCAGAACCAACTCAACCATACCTCACAGCATATGTGGACAACACAACCTTGTTTGCTGAAAACAAAGAGGGCCTCAAGTACTTGCTGATGAAAATGAAACACTATAGCCCTCAATGTAGGTTAAAACTCAGTATAAAGCGGAAAAATCCTCGCAATTAGATACACAATCAAAGTTCATGGAAGCAGCGGTCACAAAATCAAATGACATATTTCACTGGGTGAATCTGCAGCACAAGACTTCTTTATTATGTTAAAGGGCAAAAATATTGCTTTGAAGTCTAAGGTGCACCTGACCCATGCGACATTATTTTCCATCACCTCATATGCATATTAAAGGTGAGAAATCCGTAAGAAAGGCCAAAGAAGAACTGATGTATTTGGATTGTGGTGTTAGTGAAGAATATCGAAAGTACCATGACCTGCCAAAAGAACAAAAAATCTTTCTTGGAAGAACTAAGTATACGAGTGAGAAAAAAACAGAAGAAGAAGAAAAAGTGAGGAGAGTAGACTTCATGTCTCAAATTCTGGATAAAAGTGGCAGGTACATAATCTCCTGTCAACTTGAGTGAAGGGGTGGAGTCTAGCCTGTCAATAGGGTCATAGCCAATGAGGTCTCTGTGTGGGCATGGCCTTCTCCTGAGGATTCGGAGATCTCGTGTCTTCCTCCCTGGAGGAAGGATGCACGCTCTCTGCTTGACATTCCTGTTGACAAGCCACGTGGAGCTACACTGATAAAGTTAGAGCCCTGGAGCTGGAGGAACCATGTGGAAACCCAGCACTGAGATGCTTCACTGCCACTGGATCCACAAGACTTCCACCCACTGGCCTGTGATCTTCCTGCATTTGGTGTCATTACATGTGTTGCATGACTCTAAGGAGGAATTTATATACTGGTGTTGGACACATGGGCTAATATCAGACTTATGGACTTGATCTGGACTGGGCTGGATGTTTTCTGAATATACAATTGCTCTTTTATATAAAACTCTTTCTTATACACATGAGTGTCTAAAAATTTGTTTCTCTCCTCAACCAGAACTAACACAACATATTACAAAGAGGTACCAGTTACCGGAAAATGGCACCTTGCTTGGTAAAGTAGACAGAACAAATGAGGAAGACGCTCAACAAGGTTTGACACAGTGGCTGCCACACGAGCTCAGACAGAACAGTTGTGAGGATGCCGCAAGACCCAGCAGTTCTGTTCTACCACACATGTTGGAATTTACTCAATATTAGCTAACAACATACTGTTTGCAACTTTTGGCTTCTCACCAAAATTTGACAGTTCAAAGCCACCAGTGGGAGAAAGATGGGGCAGTCTGACTGTCCAGAGCTTTACAATCATTTAAACACTGTAGGATTACTCAATCTGCTCTGTAGGGTTACTATGTGTCAAAAGCAACTCAACAGCAATGAGTTAGGTTTTTTGTTATGGTTATATCAGACAGATTTCATAAACTGGGGAAAATGTTTACTGAAAAGTTGCAGTAATTCCGAAAAAAATGACACAATAAATTGTATTGTCTCTGCATTTACTTTCTAGTTTTCAACAAATCAGTTCTCACTACTGATATTATCTCTTATGATTGATGTATTTCATATATTTCCATAGATAAGTTATGGATGGAATTTTGGTTTCCTCCTCCTCTCCCCACAAATATGTTGTAAATCCTAACCTCTATTCCAGTGGTTATAATTCCATTTGGGACTAGACTGTATATTTATGCTAATGATTCAAAATTATTGTAGAATGTATCTTGAATAAATCTCTTTTGAATTCTGTAAAGAAATAAGTAAGGCGGGCCGAGAGAGAGATGAGGTAAGCACACATGGAAATCTTAAAAATAAATGGGAAGCAGAAACTAACAAAGAAAAAAAAAAGCCTTCTCCTTGAGCCTGTGCTCTGAATTCATACTTGTAGCCTCCTACATTGTGAGAACATGAATTTCTATTCATTAAAGCTAACCACCTGTGAGGCTTCTGTTATAGCAGCAGTGGGTAACAAATTCAGTGCGCAAGGAAATGACTATCCAGTAATCCTGATCATTTCATCAAGAAACAGTTACCAAGTGCCCCTAAAGCCTACCTAGCTTGCACCCAATAAATGTATGCTAAATTTGCTTGAAATTTGTTTCCTTCTATATGGGAAATTAACTTATGGCACACGCCTTATCTCTGGTACCCTTACATCCCCTAAATCAGATCCTCATAGAAGATATCAGGAAACACAGAAAGGGAGTGGAGGAAGTGAGACAGGGAAAGTACAAAATCGGAAAAAGGCACATTCATGAGATGGATCCTCTGTCATCTATACCTGCACAGCCTTAATAAGTCTGAATCCATCACTGGGCTATGATGTCCATCCATCTCACTGAAAGTTTCCTTTGTTTTTACTGACCCTCTACTTTGCCCATCATAATGTCCTTTTTGTAGTGATTGGTCTTTCCTAGTGGTGTGTCCAAAACAAGCGTGACAAAATCCAAACATAACCCTGGGCCAGATAATGTTTTGTTTTGTGATACTTAAGGTAACCATGAGTCAGCGGTGACTCAACAGCCACAATGATATGGGTAGATGCTGTGGGAAACTAAGGTCAAAACCTAGTGGTGACCTATGAAGAACTAGGTATTTAGGCAAAATTTCATGAAATTCTTGGCATTTCCTCACAATGCCATCTTTACTCTGTCTCCCCACCCACCACCTGCTTCCCAGAGATTCTTGGTAATAGCAAGGACTTAGGTTCCACCCATTTTCAGATTAGACTTTGGAAATGTTCTCATTCGTTTCTCTTTCTCCCTGCCCACAGTTACATATACTATCAGAAGGAGCTCCTCACTCTGTGGCTCTCCCACACAATGCTCTTCTCCATCTCCAGCCTGTACCTTAGTAAGCTCATTGGAAAACTGGCATTCAAATCACTTCAACTCTTTTGCCTCATCTATTTCAGCAAATAATTCTAGAGACATTTTATCCTCTAACACATTTTTTTATTATCTGAGTGGTACAAATAGTTACTCTGTCAACGCATCCAGAGGCACCACGAAAAGAAGGGTTGGCACTCCACTCAGAAAAACTCAGCAATTGAAATCCTGTGGAGCACAATTCTACTCTGACACACGTGTTGTCACCTTGAGTTAGTCACAGCAACTGGCAACACATTTTTTTGGTTGACAGTTAAAGGATTTTTATCATAAATTTAAGTAGTTGCTGAATGTGATTTTCAATGAATTACAAATATTGAACAACTAATATAACACGATTACCCAATTTTAAAAAATATTTCCAGTAGAATTGAATTTCAAGGAATCCGATATTCACAATTATCTTAAATGTGAATACATGTTTGCCTTGTTTTATAATGTTCCTTAAGCTCTTATTTCCATTCCAGTCTCCCACAGAATTTTATTCTAATATAAAAATACATAACACTTGAAAGAATTTTATTAAATAATTCACTTCTTTTAGAGTTGAACAAACAAGTTCAAAGCACTGCTTCATAAGATAAATTATTATAATGAAATGTGCAAAACTCTGCAGTTGGAAAACCAAAAGGGAAGCACAAACTCAGCATTTCCCATGCTGAAAGACCCGAAGAAAAAAATTCAAGCCTATAATTTCAATACTGAAGGATTATAGGGCAGAAATATTGAACTATGCAGACAGCATCCAAGTGAATAAAAGCAATACACGCCATCACCAGATTAAAGAGAATTGGGTAACCTCCAACCATCTCAAGAGGATGCATATGACTAAGAAATAAAAATATTGAAGCAAAAAGTCCCAGTATCACTGAAGACATTAGAGGAAAACAAGGTTTGGGATTTGTGGAACACCAGTTGAAACATTTGAACAAACCGAAGGAGAGTTGAAAGCACTCATTGGTCTATACCAAGATATTTAGGTGACAGCTACCTGGCCAACTATAGGGAAGAAATCAATATTTATTTCCATTGCAAAGAAAGATGATTCAACAGAATGTATAAATTATCGATTAATATCACATGCAAGTCAAATTTTGCTGACGATAATTCAAAAATGATTGCAGCAGTACATCAACAGAATGCTTCCAGAAATTCAAGCTGCATTCAGAAGAGGATGTGGAACAAGGGCTATCATTACTGACTTCAGATGGATTGTGTCTAAAAATAGAGAATACCAGAAAGATCTTTACTTGGGCTTCATTAACTATGCAAAGGCAACCTACTGTGTGTATCATAACAAACTATGGATAACACTTCAGAACTTTAGTTGTGCTAATACAAATGCCAAGAAGCAGTGGTTCAAATAGAACCAAGGGATCCTGAACTGTCAAAAAAAAAAAAAGGAAATGTGTATGTCAAGGTTGTGTATTTTTCCCATACTAATTAAATCTGTATGCTGGTAAATAAATAATCCAAGAAGCTAGACTCTATGAAGAACTGGGGACTTATGATTGGACTGAGGCTCATTAACAGCTTGTCATATGCAGTTGACACACCTTACTTGCTGATACTAGAGAACTTAAAGGACTTACTCATAAAGATTCACCACTTGTCTGTCATTTTGTGTACTATAGTGGCTGTGTGTTGCTGTGAGGCTGGAAGCTCTGTCACTAGTATGTCAAAGGCCAGCAGTGTCACTAAAAGTGAACAGGTTTCAATGGAGCTTCCAGACTAAAAACAGACGTCAAAAAAGGAATGGCTGCCCACTTCCAAGGGAATAGATGCTGAAAACCTTATGCACAGCATGGAAACATTGTCAGATACTAAAGGTCTCATGGAACCAGAACACGGTTAGAGGTAGTGCCGGCGGGTGGGCCCCTTGGATCATAAGGCTCTCAAAATGCGACTGAGAAAGGGCTGCTTTCTCAAAGTGGAGTCGATGATGATGACGTGAATGGAGTAGAGCCTGAAGGAGTGGAGTCTTTGGAACCTTCATTTGCTTATAGGGTACAACTCAGGTTAAGAAGAAACCACTGCAAAAATGTAGCACTAAATCTGAACTTGTAACGTATGAAGTATGAACCTACGAATATTACAAGTCATCCAAAAATGGAATGGAATGCATAAAGATCTATTTCTTAGATATAAATTAATAGAGGTCATTCTGAATGAGAAAATCATGATTTACTCTGCCAGGAATGACCACATCCAAGAGGCATGGCATTACATTCATTGTCAGAAAGAACATTTCAAGATCTATTGGAAATGCAATTTTGTCTGTGATAGGATCACAGCTACCTTCAAGAAAATTCAATGCATAAAATAATTACTCAAATTTATTCACCAACCACAAAAGGTAGTGATGAGGAAATTGACCCAACATGCAATCAAGATGCATTGGTAAGTACTGACTATAGAAATGCAAAAGGTTGAAACAAAGAGGGAGGAACGATAGTAAGAAAATATGGTCTCGGTGATCAAAACAAAGCTAGAGATCCCATGATAGATTTTTGCAAGAACAATGGCTTATTTGTAGAAAATATCTTTTTTCAGCAACACAAATAGTGATAGTACACATAGCCTTCTCCAGATAGAAGACACAGATATAGACTACATGTGTGGAAATAGACAATGGAAAAACTCAACATCAACAGCTAAAACCTGGCCAGGGCTGACTGTGAAACAGACCATCAACTGCTCATATGTAAGTTCAGATTGAAACTGAAGAAAATTAAAACAAGTCCACGAGAGCCAAAATACAACCTTAAGTCTATCCCACCTGAATTTCAAGAACCTCTCAAGAACAGATTTGATGCATTGAACACTAATGACAGAAGACTTGATTGACTGTAGGAGGACATCAAGAATATCATTCATTATCTACAGATGGGTTTTGGGAATCAGCTATGACCCACCTCATTCTCACCAATATGGATTTTTTGTTTGTTTGGGGTCTTTTGGTGCCTGTTACCTGTTCCCGTTGACGTATCATGATCTCACAGTCTAGTGTGCTACTTCCATATGAGCTTGTTGTTTCTCTGCTAGATGGTCACTTGTTTAACTTCAGGCCTTTAAGACCCCAGACACTATATCTTTTGATAGCCAGGCACCATCAGCTTTCTTTACCACATTTGCTTATGTACTCATTTTGTCTTCAGTGATCGTGTTGTGAGAGTGAGCATCGCAGAATGTCAGGTTGTTAGAAAAAAGTGTTCTTGCATTGAGGGAGGGCTTGAGCAGAGGCCCAAAACCCACCCCTAGACAATCGGACATCCCCTCACAGAAGGTTCATAAGGAAGGGATGAGTCAAACAGGGTGCATAATAACACTGATGAAATGCACAATATTCCTATGCTTCTTTAAGGTTTCCTCACCCCCCACTCTCATGACCCTAGTCCTTCCTTTCAGTTCAGCCTAGACCAGAACATGTACACTGACACAGATAAGAACTCATGACACACGAAATCCAGGTGAAATAAACCCATCAGGAACATAAATGGGAATAGTGATACCAGGAGGGGAAGGTTGGGAGAGAAGGTGAGGAAGGAAGAACCAATTACAATGATTGAGTCATAACTCCCCACCTCCAAGGTGGACAAACAATAGAAACGTGGGTGAAGGGAGACAGTGGTAAGTGTAAGATATGAAAATAATAACAATTTATAATTTATCAAGGGGTCACAAGGTAGGGAAGGGGGCAGGGAGGGGGAAAAGAGAAGCTGATACCAAGGGCTCAAGTAGAAAGAAAATGTTTTGAAAATGCTGATGGCAACATAGGTACAAATGTTCTTGCTACAATTGATGTGTGGATTGTTAAAAGCTGTAAGAGTCCAATAAAATTATTTTTTAAAGAGTATCATTCGGCCGCGGGCGGCGCAGGGGCATGGGGCGTGCGCGCCGGTGAGCTGCTCGCAGGGGCTTCTGGCTGCGAGAGGGGCTCGCCTGGAAGGCCTGTTTGCTCTCGCCGCCGAGCTCCTGCCTCCCCACAGCCTCTACCCCTGGGTCTTCGTGCCAGGCGACGCCCTCCTACCCGCCCTTGGCTTCCTTCGCTCTAGGGACATTGGAGTGAAGACTTAAGTCCAAGGTCATGTCAAAACATCTGAAGTTCATTGCCAGGACAGTGATGGTGCAGGAAGGAAATGTGGAAGGGGCCTACAAGACCCTCAACAGAATCCTCACCATGGACGGACTCCTTGAGGACATTAAGCGAAGGCGGTATTACGAGAAGCCATGCCGCAGGAGACAGCGGGAAAGCTTCGAAACCTGCCGGAGGATCTACAACAGGGAAATGACTCAAAAGATCAACTTCTTGATGCGGAAAAACCGGGCGGATCCTTGGCAGGGCTTCTGAGGGGATTTGTGTCTCCTTTTCTGGAACCCATGTCTCTAACCTTTCTCTACAATAAACCCCATCTCATGTCTGTAAGAAGGCCTTTATAGACAGAGCTAGTTCCAGCTGTCCTCAGTGTCCTATTAACTGAAAGAGAAAGAGCCAACAGTAGTATAGGAGCAGTACTGAGGAAATAGTCTAACATATGGAATGTATTTGTTGTGCGGGGCTTCAAAAATCATGGGAAAATTCCACGAAAATTTTGAAGTTTCTTCATATGTTCACTCCATTTTTATGAACTCTAAGTAAGAATCTTATCTGTTAATGCTTTATTGAACTGTCCCCCCCACCGTGACTTCTCCCCATTTCCGTAAAGAGGAGAAACAGCATGTGTGTATTTAGAGTAAATTCTGCTTCTGGAACACTCAAAAAAAAGAATATCATTCATGAAGAAAGCAGAATTCTGTTAAAAAGACAGGAAAGAAAGAAAAAGTGGATGTCAGAAGAGACTGAGGCTTAATCTTAATAGCAGAGTCACTAAATCAAATAGCAGAAATGATGAAATCAAAGAGCTGAACAAACTATTTCAAAGAAAATTTGAGAAAATGCAAATGTAATTCAAATATTATAATGAAAGGTACAAAGATCTAGAATTAGAAAAAAAGAACAGCACTCTCCACATTTCTTAAACTCAAGAAACTCAGGGAAAAAAGTCAAGCCTTGAGTTGTAATGTTGAAAGATTCTATGTAATGCTTCTTCCCCTCCCCCCCACTATCACGATCCAAATTCTACCTTACCAATCTGGCTCAATCAGAGCTGTACACTACTACAGATAAGAACTGGAAACACAGGGAATCCGGACAGATAAACCCCTCAGGACCACTAATAAAGAGTGGTAATCCCAGGAGGGGAAAGGGAAGGGGAGGGAGTAGAAGGGGAGGAATTGATCCCAAAGATCTGCATATAACCCCCTCCCTGGGAGTCAGACAACAGAAAAGTGGGTGAGGGGAAACGTCAGACATGACATGACAAAATAACAATAATTTCTAAATTATCAAAATTTTGTGAGTGGGGCATTGAGAGGAGAAAAAATGAGGAGCTGATACCAAGGACTCAAGTAGAAAGCAAATGTGTTGAGAATGATGATGGCAACAAATGTACAAATGTGCTTGACACATGGATGGATGGATGGATTGTGATAAGACTTGTATGAGCCTCCAATAAAATGATTATAGAAAGAAAGAAAGAAAAGAAGGAAAGATTCCGTGGAGAAAAGATGGAGTGATACATGGAGCATCAAAGAAAATGAAAGGGATACACACAGGCACTGTCCCAGGAAGAACTAGTTCAAGACCCAACCATTTCAGGAGGTAGTATATGAGAAAGAACCGCGCTACATTCCCTTGTTCTGTTGACACAACTGCCTTAGATCCATGTACAAGTTTTGAATGAGCATAATGAAGTATTCCAGAATTCCCATTCTTCCCAAAAAACATTCATAGTTTGTTGTGATCCACACAATCAAATGTCTTGGCCTAGTCAATAAAACACAAGCGCACACCTTTCTCATATTCTCTGCTTTCAGCCAAGATCCCTCTGACATAGCAATGATATCCTTTGTTCTAGATCTCTTCTGAATCCAGCTTGAACTATTGACAGCTCCCTGTCAATGTGCTGCTATGTTTCTTGGGTAATCTTCAGCAAAATTTTACTTGCATGTGATATCAATGATACTCTTCTATAATTTTAACACTCTATTGGGTCACCTTTCTTTGGAATGTATATAAATATGGATCTATTCCAGTCAGTTGACCAAGTACCTGTCTTCCAAATGTCCTGACATAGATGATTTGCAGTTACATAATCTCCTATCAACTTGCAAACGGGTGGAGTCTAGCCTTTCAATCAGGTCACAGCTTGATGACCTCATTTGGAGACTCTAAGGAGAGAAATAGCTCACTGTAATTGGGACACAGACACTCTCCCTGCTAGACATTCCCATTGACAAGCCACGTGGAGCTAGGCTGATAGAGCCAAAGCCCTGGAGCTGGAGGAGACATGTGGAGACCCACACCAGCGCTTAGATGCTTCCATCACTACTGGATCCACAAGACTTTCCACCCACTGGCCTGTGATCTTCCTGTACTCGGTGCCATTGCATTGGTTACGTGAGTCTGAAGGACAATTTATAGATTTCTATTGGACATATGGGCTAATATTGGACTTATGAACTTGATCTGGATGGGGGTAGGATGTTTTCTTAATTTACAATTGTCCTTTGATATAAAGTTCTCTCTTATACATGCACAAGTCTCCCTGGATTTGTTTCTCTAGTCTACCTAGGCTAACACAAATGAGTATGTCATTCCAGTGCTTCATCAGCTTGTTGAAACATCTCAATTGGTATTCCATCAACTCCTACAGCCTTTATGTAACATTTGCTTTATGTAAAGAAATTAAATTAGATTTGCATTACATATACCTTCATTTTTAATAAGAATATTTAGGTGGTATAAATGCTTAATGTGTTTGGTTACTAACCAACAATTTGGAGATTCAAATCCACCCAGGGGATCCTCAGAAGATAGACTTGACCATTCACTTAGGACAAAAAAAGCCATTAAAAACACAGTTCTACTGTGACAAACATAAGGTCACCATGAGTCTAAATCACTGGACAGCAGCTGGTTACATGTTTATCTTGTGTTATTACATAAGTGTAATTATCTTGACCAATCTTCTGGTGTTTCATTTTAGGAATATATGTATATAGCAATATAGACCAATTGTTCCCTAAACTAATTATAAACAAATGATTTATTGACTGGATTTGTAGTGGCTTGTTCAAAGGCAAGCTGGTATTCCAAAATGGCCTGATGTAAAGTCCAGCACTTCCATGTCATGACACAGAATTAACCATTCTTTTCCAAGCATGTATCTAATGAAATGTTGGTTATCTTTACAAATTAACCATCTAGACATAACCCATATGTATCATACATTAAAAGCATGTACTGTTTCCTGAAATAAACATTCTATTCAATAAAACTATGAAGAAAGGTTGATATGTTGTATTTTATAAAATCCAAACACTGCTTTTCTGGTTTTAATCCCCACCACCACTACACCATAGTTGAAATAGGACACAAGGGAAGAAATCCTTTATCCTTTGATTACCAAAGTATTCTAATTTCACTATGAAAATAAAAGAATAGTTTTCTTGGGTAAGTCAAGGAAATTGAAGAGGTTGAATAGCAGAAATTGAGAGTTATTAAATCACCAAAGCCAATTGCCATTGAGTCCATCCTGACGCATTAAATTTATACAGGACAGAGAAGACCTGTCCCATTGGGTTTCCCAGGCTATAACTTTGTATAGAAATAGATCATCTTTCTCCCTCAGAGCTAGACACTGCAACACCAGGCTGCTCCAGAAGACAAGAGATTTACCAAGGGGGCTTCTTCCTACTTAAGTAGCTATGTTTTTCCATAACTGCACAAACATGGAAGCTGTACACATATGTGTATATCACATCCAGACACGGCCTCAATGGCAAAATAGTTGATCTCTTTCTAAATTCATGGTGTCAGTCAAGCATAAGTAAAGCCCAAAGACCATTGGAATGAGAAAGTATCTGTTTACCAAAAAAAGGACATTTTTTTAAGAAGAAGAATCTGATCCAAATGTCATGGGCCAGCTTGAATTCTGTTAAACCTAATGATTTTTGAAAAATATCTGTTAGAACTGCTTTCCATGCCAGGCTCCAGGGTAAAACCACGAAAAAGGGTTGATAGGTTTTATTTTATAAAATCCAAACACTGCTTTTCTGGTTTTCATCCCCACCACCTCCACCCCAGAGTTGAAATAGGACACAAGGGAAGAAATTGAGGCAGCATATTTGGCCCTTCTCAAGTTGCCAGGCCCACATATTTCCTCCACTTTCACCCAGAGGGAATCAAATATCAATTTGTCCACCCCAGCCCTCTAAGGCCTTGTAGTCTCTAGTGAGCGCTTATTTGTACTATGTTCACTCCAAGACCTTGTTTGAAAAATGCCTAGGAGAGGCCAAAGCTTTGTAATTGAATGTGTACTCATTTAGTTTCACTGACCAAGAAAAGCAAGTGAGAAAAAGCAAAGTGTGCCCCAAAACTTGTTATTGCTTTCTGGAAAGTGTTTAACCATTTAAAAATAGCTTAGGTGTCTCAGCTTCTCCCCAAAATAGCATATGATCAAAATATCCACTATGATCAAGCAAGATGATCTATTCTCTTAATATGACAGACCATCAATGACTGCCTAAGTCTCTAAATTTCTTGTAAGGTGGTTTCATATGATATGGAGCTTTCTACTACTGAGATCTAGGGCTTGAATGAGGGTGGAGGGGGGCGTTGATACGAGTGAATCATGCAGGCTTGGCGTTGATACGGGTGACTCTCCAATGGCCCTGGAGAAGTGGCCTGGGTTTTGGAGGTGAGGGGCCCTCAAAACACACACTTCCCCTAAGCACTGTTTGTTAAATCCCCTAGCTGTGACTAGAAAGAGCATGTTTGTTTTTATGGACAGCAGAGAAATTGGGAAAATACAATCACAGGCCAATCTGGGTTTGATTCCCAACTACTTCACTTGCTGGCTCTGTGACACCAAAGGGCTTCCCTAACTGCCCTCTGCCTTAGGGACCTCTGCTGTAAATCCAAATATAAAACCCTTCCCCCACAAAACTCATGTGTGAACCAAAATAAAATAAAAAGGGTAGTGGAGAATTAATGAACCTGTGTTCCTTAGCATTTCCCCTGCATCAGTTCTTAAAAAGAGACTTGGGAAAGCCTTCATGTTAAGTCTTTGGTGGAGGGGTTGCATGGGTAATAAATAACACATCTCTGTTTGCTCAGATTTAAAATTCATAAATAAGGGAGATAGAGAGAGAAGAAAGAAGTTAGCGAGGGTGGAACACAGTGGTCATATTGGTTTATAATAAAGGCAGGGCTGAGAAATGCACTTACATCAGGGTGGGGGATGAGTGTGGCCAGGGAAGGAAGTGTCCTAAACTGAAAACAAGAATTAACCAGAACAAATTGTGGTATTAGAGAAGAATATCGAATATAATGGGGGCTGTCCAAAGAAGAAACAAGCCAGTCTTAGAAGAAATACCACCAGAATATCCTTAAATGGTAGGATGTTTAAGACTTCATTTCACATACTGTGAACATATGACAAGAAAGATCAAATACTGAAAAGGGGCGTTGTGTTTGATAAAGTAGAGGGTCAGGACAAATTAGGAAAACCTTCCATGAGACAGATTGGCCCAAGAGACATAATAGTGAACTCAAATATACAAATACAAATGATCTTAATGGCCTGGGACCGGACAGTTTCTTTCTGTTAGATCATTCTGAGGAAGAGCATTCTGGGTCCGAGCAGCCCGGATGGCAATGAACAACTAACAGCAACCACTCAGGCATTAATGTGAACTATTATTGTTTAACAATGACCCCAAAATTTGGCAACTTGAAAAAAATCCACCATTTCTGTGGGTCATGTAGGCATGGCTTAGCACAGTCTCATGGTTCTGTGTGTCTGACAGGTTGTGATCAATTGTCGGCCATGATTTCAAGTCATCGTAACTGAGAGAGAATCTGCCTCCAAGTTCACTGATGTGGCTTTTGGCAAGAATTATTTTTGTATGTGCTGTTGGACAGCAGGCCTTCATTCCTTGCTAGCTTTGGGCCAGAGACACCATTCCCTTGCCAGGCCAGCCTTCCCATAGAACTGTAGAACCCTGTTTTCTCTAACAAAGAGAGGAAGAGAAGATCATGAAGACAAAAGTCACAGTCTTCTTTGTAATCTAATCTTAGAAGTAGCATCCCATGACTTTCGCCGCACTCTGTTGGTTAGAAGTCCAGGAAGTGGATTTTACAAGCGTTGGAAGACTAGGAAGTAGAGATCATAGGGTGCGATCTCATGGGCCTGCCAGCACATACAACTCAGAGCTTTGGGATGCCAGGCAGCCAGCCTCTCTGACACTGTCTCAACTAAAACATACTCCTGATGCCTGTAAGCATATGGCCCAAGAGAAGTGATGGAAGGGAAACGTCGGACAGTGTAAGATATGACAAAACGATAATAATTTATAAATTATCAGGGGTTCGTGAAGGAGGGAGAAACAGGGAAGGAGGGGGAAATGAAGAGCTGAGGCCAAGGGCGTAAGTGAAGAGCAAATGTATTGACAATGATGAGGGCAATGAATGTACAAATGTGCTTTATACATTGATGTATGTATGGATTGTGATAAGAGTTGTATGAGCCCCCAATAAAGTGATTTTTTTTAAATAAAGAAAATAAGGTGCAGTGCACTTATGCTTGCTCTTTCATGCTCACCTATTAGGCAAATAAACCCTTGGTGAGTGAAGGAGTCGTGAAGAGAAGTTACCAGTTTTGTGCTAATAGAGAGCAGTGGAGTAGCAGAAGCATCCTTTCAAATGAAGGCAAACATCAATTCTGAAACACACATGGGTCATCATGAGTCAGGTCCACCACTAGCAACTGTTTTTTAGCACTTGCAATACCCAGTTTACAATATGAGGTCATTTGATATTAAAAAGACAATGAGCTTTAAAGAAACTGCATAATGCAAAGTCACACAGATAATATGTGTTGGAGCCAGGAGTCATTAAACAATCAGTCTCTGGAAAATGCCACATTCTTTGTTATAATTACTTTCCCATACTTAGAATCTGCCCATACACAACTACCTGTTGAAAACATTTGTACTTGCCAGTGACAATATCTAATTTCGGGAATAAGACATAATTGCTTCTTCCTTGTCGTGAAATGTCCCCTGATTCTTAAGTTTTATGATGGTGATGAAACAATACCTCTGTTGGAAAGTAAAATATGCACCCAGCCTGTGAATGAGCAGTCACCAATCAGCAGCCAGCACCAGGGAAGGTGGGGCTGTCCATCCAATGTTCTCAGCCGAGAAACCTACCAATGGCTCATAGCCCTGACAGAGATGGTGACATCCAAAGGAGATTTGCCCAGAGTACATGGGTGGGATATGTCACTTCTGATACAGGACACTGCACAAATCTGAGACAAACTCCTTCCTTTCATCAACCAACCAGACTCACCTGCCCTTTGTTCATTGACGTTGGCTAAATCAAAGATGGTGGCACTTAGTTTTCTGCACCTTTGAGGCATATACCTGTATGATTGCTAGATTGTACAGCGTTTTCACAATAATATAATGCCTGCTTTGTCTCTTCAATAGTTCACATGCTAAGAAGAACTGACAATTTTATTAAAATCTTCACTGAAGATTGGTCTTCTGTAAGTGCCTGGGTGGCATAAATGATTCATCCTTGAGTACTAGCATAAAGATTGGCACTCTGAAACTACTCAGCAGTACTGCCAAATAAATAGCTCGCAGTCCGGCCTGACTCCAGCCAAGAACTGTATAGAGCAATTCTGCTCTGTAACACATGGGGTTGCCATGAATCAGAATCAACTTGACAAGAATGAATACAGTCATATATACAAGCTCATTATAAGGCATGGAAAAACAACAATTTTTACTTTTATGACTATAGCTCACTTGATCCAAGCCATGCAACTGCCTCATAGGCAGATGTAAGTTGGACACAGAAAACAGAAGGTGGAAGATGTCTTAACAGTGTGCCATTGTTGAGAATATGCATATAGCACGACTTCCGCAACAAGGAACAAATTGGTCATGGAGGAAATGCAGCCAGAGTGTTCCTTCGAAATGAAGATGGTCAAATTTGGTCTTGCTTACTTTGGCCACAGTACCAGGACTGGCCAGTTCTAGAAAAGAACATTCTGTTTGGTAGAGGATCAGATAACAGGATAGCCTTCCATGAGACAGTCTGACACACAGCTACAAAAATGGACTCAAACATATGCACAATTGTGAGGATAGTGCAGGAGCAAGCAATGTTTCATTCTGTTACACAAACGTTCACCATGAATCAGAGCTGACTCAAAGATACGGAGAAACAACAATTCAATGAATATTCAAATCCTCACTGTGTGACAGACTCTGTAACATCTACTAAAGCTCAGAAATGAATAAAACAGAGAACTTCGTTTCCAGCGGTGTCTACAGTGAGAACTAAGGAAGAATATAACCTTCCTGCGATAGCTAAGGTAGCCTGTCAACATGCCTAGAGCAGGATTTTCAGTGGTTTGGCAGTAGTTATCGTTGTGAGGAGCCGTCCAGTTGGTTCCAAACCTATGTCAAACAAAATGAAGCCCTGCCTGGTCCTGTGCCATCCTCATAACTGTCGCTACGCTTGAACCCATTGATGCAGCCACTGTGTGGATCCAGCATGTGTGGGCCTTGTATTGTTCCCTGCCTCTACCAAATATGATGTCCTTGGTCAGGGAATGACTCTCCTAATATCATGTCCAAAGTCTTGCTTCTAGGCAGCATTCTGGCTGTACTCTTCCAAGACAAAGTTGTTAGGAGTTTTTGGCAGCCCATGGTACTTTCAGTATTATTCATCAGTCCCATCATTTAAATTCATCAATTCTTCTTCAGTCTTCCTTTTTATTTGTCAACTTTCACATGCATATGAGGCCTCTGAAAATACCATGGTTTGGGTCAGGCACACTGGAGTCCTAAAAGTAGCATCCTTGTTTTTCAACACTTTAAAATGGTCTTTTAAGGCTGATGGTGCCCAGCTATTGGAAGACATAGTGTCTGGGGTCTTAAGGAATTGAAGTTAAACAAGTGGTCATCTAGCAGAGAAGCAACAAGCCCACATGGAAGAAGCATACCAGCCTATGGGATCATGAGATATTGACGGGATGAGGTATCAGGCATCTGAAAACCCAAAACAAACAATCATATTGATGTAAATGAGGGAGATCTGAGCGGAGACCCAAAGCCCATCTCTAGACAATTGGGCATCTCCTCACAGAAGAGTCACAAGGAAGTGACTAACCAGCCAGGCTGCAGTACAAAACATACAACATTCCTCTAGTTCGTTAATGCTTCCTCTCACCCCACTATCATGACCCCAGTTCTACCTTACAAATCCGGCTAGACCAGAGCATATACATTGGTACAGATAAGAGCTCTCGACACACAGAATCCAAGACAGATAAGCTCCTCAGGAACAATCACGTGAGTAGTGAAACCATGAGGTTGGACCAAGGTGGAGGGAAAAGGGTAGAAAGGGAGCACCAATCACAATGATCGACATACTAACACACACACCTCAGAGTGGGACGAACAACAGAAACGGGTGAAGGGAGCCAGCAGATATAAAAATAATAATAACTTATCAAGGGTTCATGAGGGTGGAAGAGGTAAAGGGAGGGAGAAAGGGGTAAAAAGAGGTACTGATACCAAGGGCTCAAGTTGAAAGAAAATGTTTTGAAAATGATGATGGCAACATATGTACAAATATGCTTAATACAATTGATGTATGGAATATTATAAGATCTGTAAGAGTCCCCAATAAAATGATTTATATTTAAAAATTAATAAATAAGTAGAGATCTTGTGCAGCATATTTAACCAATGCAGTGCATCATTTGATCCCTTGGCTGCTGCTTCCATGAGCATTGATTGTGCATGAAACTCCTTGACAACTTCCATTTTCCTCTCTGTGTATTACCTATTGGTCCCTTTGTGAGGATTTTTGTTTTCCTTACACTAAGGTGCAATCCCAAGTGAAAGCTGCCAGCTTTGACCTTCATTAGCAGGTACTTCCTTTCTTCCTCACTTTCAGCAAGTAAGATGTTGTTATCTACATATGAAAGGTTGTCATTAAGACTGTGCTGAGTGAAGTTAGTCAATCACAAAAAGACAAAAGGTGCATTGGCATACTAATATGAGGAGAAACAAAAACTAAATAAATCTTCGAGACCAATTCTCAAACAAAGGGGTCCAGAGCCTGATTACTGGCCAGGAATCACGCATCACCACCCTTATACGCACTTCATCAGAACCACCTTGAAAGAGGAGTGCTCACGTGGACAGGGGCCATTCCTTCAAGAAAGGGAAAGAGGCAGAAGATTATCCACTTGATGCCACACAACATTGGGACAAGGTTGCAACAAACCAGCAGACACTCTACAGGAATGAGGAGGGTACCATCCTGGAAAGTCAAGGTAAGAGAAGGGAACAGTTGGATTGCAGAGGAGACATTTATACTTGTGTTGGAGGATAAGGGGGGAGGAGCACCTCACATTGGGATAGGACGCTCAACAACAATTTTAGAAAACCCAAGGAGAGAATAAACCCAGTATTTTGTTCCCGTTTAGACACTTTTGAATTTGTTTCTACCCAACCCCTCGGTGGCCCACCCCATAGACTATGCACTGAGATGGCCCTAGACTCTGGCCTTATGAGAAACATGGTATTCCCCCTCCACCACACCAGAAGAACTCAAGGTAGAAACCAAACTGAAGGATCGGGACCCTACATAATATTACCTATAGCCTTTGGACTTAAGACTGAATTCCTTGATGAGAAAAGAAACAAATGACAGACACCGCAAGACTGTGGAATCAGTAGTCATCTGACCTTGGTTAGGGTCCTTGATTTACCAGGCATCCAATGAAAGTAGAGCCAGAGTCACAATATATATTTACTATCTTAATTTCCTCCTTGCATTAACATGTATTAAAGTTATTAGCAAAGATCTGTCCCGTGTAAGGAATGTAACAGGAAATTTTCCCCTAGCACCACCCCTCATGGTCATTGTAAATAGAGCTCAGTCATTTAAGAAGTCAGTCTAAAAATAATAATTTATAAATTATCAAGGGCTCATGAGAGAGGGGGAGCGGGGAGGGAGGGGAAAAAAGAGGACTTGATGTAAAGGGCTTAAGTGGAGAGCAAATGCTTTGAAAATGATTAGGGCAAAGCATGTACACATGTGCTTTATACAATTAATGTATGTATGGATTGTGATAAGAGTTGTATGAGTCCCTAATAAAAAGGTTAAAAAATAAATTTTAAAAAAGAAAAGAAAAAGAAGTCGGTCTATACAAAGCAGCAACTAATGGACTGTGGTTTACAGTTGGGCTCTACACGCATGTGGTAGTCACATAATCTGGTGTCAATTTGGTACTGGAGAGGATTAAGTGTAAAGGGGTGGAATCTAGTCTGTCAATTGGGTCATAGCCAATGAGGCTTCTGTGCGGGCATGGTCTTCTGAGAATTCTGGGAAATTCTTATTTTCCTCCTTGGAGGCCGGAGACACTTTCTCTCTCCCTCTCTGCTGACTCCTTGAGAGTCACTCTACTGACAAGACAGATGTCACTATGCTGATAGACCCCATGCTCTGGGAACTGGGAGACCCATGTGGAAACCCTGCCTGCGCTGAGATGCTTCTACCGCCACTGGTTCCCAAAGACTTTGTACCCACTGGCCTGTGATCGCCCTGCATTCGGTGTCATTGCATATACCTCATGAGTCTGAAGAGGACTTTATAGATTGGTATCGGACAAATGGGCTACTTTTGGACTTATGAACTTGATCTGTACTGGACTGGGACATTTTCTCGATATTCAATTGTTCTTGTATATAAACCTCTTTCTTATACACATATAAGTGTCCATGGATTTGTTTCTCTAGTCTACCCACACTAACACAATGCATAACCTCCTTTTCTCAACAGTATCTTAAATTCTATGCAATTGCATAAATTATTGATGTCGTTATTTTTATCGGCTTATACTCCAAGGAAATGACTGGTAATGTTTTTTTTTCATAAAAGGATAATAAGACCACTAGAGTAACCCAGAGTCATATATAATCCAAGGACAAGCAGATGGATTCTGGGCTCCCACTTCATTCTAGCCCCAACTCAAGAACAGTTAGTTCTTATGACGTGAACTGCTTGATACTAGCCTTCGTGAAGTGATCATTGAAAATACGGTGCTGCAGCAGAGTGTGGTAAAGAAAGCAGATGACGCCCAGCTATCAATTGCAATAGTGTCTGGGGTCTTAAAAGCTTGTATTCAAACAAGAAACCATCTAAGTGAAGTGTCAATTAAATTCACATGAAAGAAGCACACTAGCCTGTGTGATCAAAAGATGATAAGTAACCAAATCCAATTCTGAAGAAGCGAAAGACTTTAAAATGTGAACACCCAAATTTTAGAAGGCTATGGGGGACAGTGGAAGCCCACAATCCACCTGCACAGTACCTATTCAGATCAAGCTTCTGGCGGATCTCCTCTGGCCACAGTTGAGTGATGTGAACAGGTTTAATATCAAACAGTGATCACTGTAAACTTATTATGGTGGATAGAACTATGGGACAATATGGTACCTAGTCAGTTGACCTCCCTCTTGACACATCCTGAATTTCCTTTAGGTTTAAATATTCCTTGCTTGTTCCAAACAGAAATTTTCTCTCTGGCTTATCTTAATAATGCCAGTAGTCTTTTCTTTCTCAGTTTTGTTTTGTTTTGTTTTTCTGTGTTTGTTTCTACTATGTTTCCCATTTTATGGAGCGCAGAAAGAGTGGAAGAAGAGGGGAGGGGGAAGATGCACTAGAACTCATTGTGATAGTGTATACACAACTCTTTTTAAAAGCAAGGTAACTATGGAAATATGCGATATGTGAATTTTAAGTCTATAAAGTTATTGAACGAAAACAAAAAAGACTTCCTCTACGCCTGATGCCACATTCTTCTTCATATAATTCCGCTTCTCTGATTATTTTCCCAGCATAGAGATTGAATATAGATTGATAAAATATAACTCTGATGCACATCTTTCCTGATTATAAATGTGCAGTGTTTCCTTGTTCCATGTACAAGGGAACAACTTGCTCAACTGCCTCTTGATCCATGTACACATTCTGCCTGAGAACAGTGGAGAAATTCCATACTTCTCAAGGACAGTCACTCTATGGTATGATCCACATACAAGTGCCTTGGCATAGTTAATAAAAAGCAAGTAAACATCGTTCTAGTGTTCTCTGCTTTCAGCCAAGATCCATCTAATGTCAGCAACAGTAGTTCTTGTTTCACATCCTGTTCTAAGTCAGACGCGAGCTTCTGGCAGCATCCTGTTAAGGTACTGCTACAATCATTATTGAATGATCTTCAGTAAAATTTTACTTGGATGTACTATCGATCATATAGTTCTTTAATTTTCATTCTTTTAGATCACCTTCCTTTGGAATGAGTACAAATACAGAGCTCTTCCAGGCCAGGTAGCCTTCCAAACTTCCTGGCCTAGATGAGTGAGTGCTTCCAGTGTTTCATCAGCTTCTTGAAACATTTCTATGGAATTTCATCAGTTCCTGGACCCTTCTTTTTGGCTAATGCATTCAATGCAGCTTGGACTTCTTCCTTTAGTACCGTTGGCTCCTGATCCTATGCTACCTCGTGTAATATCGGAATGCCAACTATCCTTTTTGGTGCAGTGACTCTGTGTATCCTTTCCATTCAATATTTTGCCCATTGGATCATTCAATATTGAAACTAGAGGCTTGAATTTTTTCCTTGCAGTCTTTGTTTAAGATATGCTGATCAAGTTCTTCTTTTTCAGCTCTCTAATTCTAGATCTTTTCATGTTTTATTATATTTTACTTTGTCTTCTCAAGCTGCCCTTTGAAAATTTCTGTTCAGCTCTTTGACCTCATCATTTCTTCCATTTGCTATAGCTACTCTTTCGTTTAAGAGGAAAGTTCAGAGTCTCTTCTGACATCCACTTTGTTCTCACCTTTCATTCATGTCTTTGAAATGATCTTTTGCTTTCCTCGTGTTTTATGTTCTTGATGTCATCTCACAGCTCATCATGTCTCCTGTTGTTAGTGTTCCACGTGTCATATCTGTTCTTGAGAAGTTCTCAAAAGTCAGGTGTGATGTACTCACGGTTATATTTTGGCTCTCGTGGATTTGTTTTAATTGATCAGCTTCAGTCTGAACTTACATATGACCAATTTATGGCCAGTTCCACAGTAGGCCCTTCACCTGCTCTTAACTATTGATATTGAGCTTCTTCGTCTTCTCTTCCCACAGATGTAGTTGATTTTATTTCTGTGTTGCATCCAGGGAAGTCCACATGTGTTCTTCAAAAATATATATGCAATGAGAACTCATTGGTTTTGCAAGCTGCTATCTTGCAATCTTCATTCTTCATTTCTATCACCTAGACTATGTTTTATGTCTACTGTTCCTTCCTCTTTGTTTTCAACTTTTGCATTTTTTTTTATTTTCTAACTTTTGCATTCTAATCACCGATAATTAGCCATGCATGTGGATTACATGTTTGATCAATTTCAGGTTGAAAACATTGATAAAATTTTTCAATTTTGTCACTTGGACGCATCGTTTACACTTGACAGCAAGCAGGAGGAGCAAACTTCCTTTTGGTGGGATATGCAGAACTTGGGATATGTGTGTGTATATATAAATATATAATATATATAAATATATATAATACTGACTTTGAAAATCAAAATTTCCCCCCACATACATTTTTTTAATCTGTGCCAAAAATGTGTTTTCAGAGAGAATCTTATTTTCATACTCAGACTTTGTATCGTCACTCATTTGTATAAGTGTGCTTCGTTACAGCATGGCCTGTCCTGCAACGTGAAGTGTCACACAGCACCTGTATAAAGACTGGCTGGTCTCCTCACCCTACCTGGAGCTCCCCCAACTCCCTAACACTTATTAATTTATGAAACTGTTTTTCTCAGCGCAGTTTTGTTTTGTGTGTCCACTGGATTGCAAATTTTATTAAAAAATACAACAACAAAAATTTTTCAATTTTTGCATCACTGGTTTTCATAGTTGGTGCATAAAATTGGATAATAGTTGTATTGACTGGATTTCCAATAACAGACAACATTGTACTTCAAAATAGATCTTGAAATCTTTTTTATGTTGAATTTGACACCTTCCTCTTGCGTCTGTAATTACCAACATAATAAGCCATATGATTTTCTAATTCAAAATGGCCAATACCAGTCAAGTTCAGCTCACTAATGCCCAAAATATTAATCTCTATGGAAAATATAAAGATCACATAAAGACTTCAATTTCCTTTGAGTCATACTTAGTACATTTGACATTCCAATTATAAATAGATGATTGCAGCTGTTTCTTCCCATTCGGGGTCGTGCCTCACCAGCAAATGAAGATCCCAAAGGCTCTACTCCATCCAGGTTGAATCCATTATGGTTGAAGCTACTTTGAGAAAATAGCCCCTCCTCAGACATATTTTGAAAACCTTCTGACCTAAGGGGCTCCTTTTCTGGCATGGTTTCAAGACAATGTTCTGCTGCTATTCCTGAAGTATTCAATAGCTAAGAATGTCCTGCTGCCATCCACAGGGTGTTCAGTGGCTAGTTCCTCGAAAATGGACACTCTAATCCTTCTCCTTTTTTTCTAGTCCTTCATAAGCTGTTCTTAAACTGGAAGCTCTCCTGAAACCTGCCACTTTGGGTCACCCTGTTGGTATTTGAAATGCCAGCGACATACCTTCCAGAATCATAACACACAAACCACCGAAGTCCACAAACTTAGACAAATGATGGTCAAGCACAATAACTATCCAATATTTAGCTTTTCCTGGGACCTTCCTGCGGGGCCCTATAGTAGTGAACCTAAATATTCACTCATGGCCCCTCTGCAGTTGGACTTCATATTCATATTCTCCATCCTCACCTCTAATTTGTTCTCCCAGCTACCCTCCTTTTCCCGCTGAGCCTCTAGATGTTTCTAATTAAGTTTCTCACCCATTCCAAAACTCATGTGTCCATCTGTCACATTGTGGTGGTTTATATGATGCCATGATGCTGAAAATTGTATGTTTTCATTTCCTAGTCCTGCTGCAACATAGATATCACAGTTATGTCACAGTTTAGGAGACATTGTTTTGTTCATTAGGTTTGAAGAGTAGTGTGATAGTTAGATTTTATGTCAATTTGAGTGGGCCAGTATGCGATCTAACACAGTGTGGCCAACTTCATGATTGGACTTTCTGTGAAGTAGCCCAGCGGTTGTGGAGAGAATAGGCCTCATTAATATGTTCACAGCTTTGATATGATTGAGGGAGGTTTCATTCGGGGTGTGGCCTACTTTTAGTATAAATTGACAGTGTGTGGAAGCTAGCTGACTTCTGCTGGATTTAGATCCTACATCTGGTTCGATGATCTACTGTTTTATTACCTGCTGATCCCAGGACCCATCAGCACCTTGTCAACCGTGGATTCATTTAGCAAATCTCAGATTCATTCAGCTGGGCATCCACCAGCCTGTGGTGTCCTTCTTCATCTGCCTGCTTCCTGTTCATCAATCCCTGTGGCTACAGTTGTCACAAAAAGCCTTCAACTTACATCTGACCCATGGACTTGAACCAGACTGGACTTAGCCACTTCTCCAACTATGTGAGCCATTTCTTAATATAAATCTCTTCCTATATACATGCATATACAGATGTCACTGGATTTGCTTCTCTAGGTAACCCAGGTGTGGTAGGTGCATAATCTGTCAACTTGCAAGGGGGTGGAGTCTAGCCTCTCAATCAGGCCATACCCAGTGAGCCATCTGTGTGGGCATGGCCTTCTCCTGAGGATTCTGGGAACTGCTGTCTTCCCTGGAAGCTGGACGCATGCACTCTCTCTGATTTACGTTCCTGTTAATAAGCCACATGGCACTACACAAATGGAGGCAGAGGCCTGGAGGTGGGGGATCCACATGGAAACCTACGCCAGCACTGAGATACTGCTACCACCACGGCATACACAAGACTTTCCACCCAATGGGCTGTGATATTCCTGCATTTGGCATTAATAGTTCCATCCTTGCTTTTAAGATCATTCTGGATATATTTCATTTTTCTGGGTGTTCATGATATACTCAATATTCTTCACCAACTCCATAATTCAAAAGTATTCAGTCTTCTTTATTCTTTGCTCAGTTTTCCCATGTATATGAGGCAACTGAAAATGTCATGGCTTCATTCAGATGCACGTTAGTCCTCAAAGGTATTTCTTGGCTTTTTAATACGTCAAAGAGGTATTTTGTACCTCTTGACTTAGAAAGTTCTTAGGAGGTTATCAGTTCCAATGTGATACTTAGGATGGAAGTTTGAATTCAGGTCACAACTGTAGGATCTCTCTCTCTCTCTCTGTCTCTCTTTGTCTCTCTCTCAGCTCTGGGGGAGAGGTGGGGAATCCTGTCTCACTCAGCCTCTCTTCCTTCATTCCTTGATGAGCACCATGAGCATCAGTCTTATCATTGCTTGTTGGTTCTGTGCCTGCTCAATTTATATCTCAAGGATTAGTATAAAACACATCCAACACCAATATGACCTCATTAATATGCAATAAAGAAAACCCAATTGCAAGATGGAATTATATCCACCAGTATAGTAATTAGAACTTATAACCCATATTTGGGGGATACACAATTCACTCCATAACACTATTCCACCAGGACAACAAACACCAACAGGGTTGCCTATGGTGCCTACTAACCAACCAACTCACTGCTTTCAAGTTGATGCTGACTCATAGTAACCCTGTAGGACAGGGTAGAATGGCCCCCTATGATTTTCTGGGACTAACTCTTCAGGATGTAGACAGTAACTTCTTTCTCATGCAGAGTGGCTGGTGGTTTCAAACTGTGGGCCTAGCGGGTAGCAACCCAACTCATAACCACTATACCATCAGGACCGCTTCCATGATGTAAAGGCTTCAGCAAAGCTTCTAGAACAAGACAGACTAGTTACACAAACCGGATTATCTGCTTCTGAAAATTAGCTAATGGAAATCCAATGAATCACAACATGATAGTGTCCAATAGAGTGCTGATCAATGAACCCCCTAGTCTGGAAGACACTCAAAATCCACCATGGTCACCGTTATGGGCTCCAGCAACATCAAACAATGATCATGCAGATGGCTCAGGTCAGGCAGACACTGGTATATACCGCTATACAGGAGGTTGCCTTGGGGCAGGCCTGAGTCAACAGTCGCTAACTACAAACCCCCACTCCTCCACCTGCAGGCTTTTCACACAGAGGAGGTTCTCTGAGTCTTAACTTTTAGTAACAGTTTTGTTCTTTGCAAGCCACTATCCATTCTTCCCATGCCACAGCCTTTTTCCCATCCCAAGCCCCCAAGTGGTCTACTTTCTCTTTCTTATGACTGAAGACAAGTGTCTGTCCTACCATCTCTTGGTTCTTTTGGTAGAGAAATTAGTGTGAAATGCTACAATAGTCTTAAATTTCTAAAACCAAAATTCCCAATAACCATATTTCCAGGAGTTGGTGGTTTAGTGCCGTACACATCAGGCTGCTAACTGAAGAAGTTCCAGCCCCCTAGCATTGCGTTGCTAACTATAAGCTCAGCCACTTAAACTCAGCAGTGGCTCCATGGGAGACAGGTTAAGACTTTCTGATCTGCAAAAATTTACAGCCTCAGAAAGTCTTTAAAGTAGCTAGGAGTCAACACTGAGTTTTAATAACCATATCAGGCCTACTGAATAAAAGTGAGTCAACTACACATCTTTGTTTCAAAGACCAGCCTGGTCCTCTGAAAAGTACAAAGAGGCTTTGACCTGCTGAGACCACATTTGCCACACAGCTTCCTGGTGTGCACGGAGGACAACTGAGACTCTTGTGAGAGGACATGTTTTCACTCTCAACTCAGAGGAAATGACTGCATCACCGCGATGCTTCCATCCTCACCATCCGCTTTGTTCTCCCCACAGCAAGTCGGCATCTGACCATAATCAAAACCCTGGTGAGACAACGAAGAAATGGAGTACTTAGATTTACAGCTACGAAAAGTTGCAGTGTGAACATAATTTACTTTGAGCTTCTGATCATACAAAGTGTGCAATTGAGTGCATTTATCATGAAAAGATTGAAGGTGTCAAGGATTTTGTCTTGCGTGGGTCCATAGTCACTGCGCATGGAAGGAACGAAGACATCAAAAGACACTTTGCACTCGATAAATCTGCTGCGCAAGGCCTCCTTACCATGCTGACAAGCAAGGGTGTCACTTTCAGGATTGAGGTGTGCCTGACCAGGTCATGGTACCTTCAATCACCTCATGTGCATGTGAAAGTTGGACATTGAGTTAGGAATACAAAGACATAATTGTTTCACTTGGTTTGTGGTTTTGGCAAAGAATATTTAAAGTTCCATGGACGTCCAAATGATCAAATAAATCTGTATTAGAATTACCACCAAAAGGCTCCTAAGAAGCAAGAAAAGCGAGACTTAGTCTCATGTGCTTTGGACATGTTGTCCAGAGAGACCAGTCCCTGGAGAAGGCCATCATGTTTGGGCAGGTGGAGCAGTGGTGACAAAGAGGAAGGCTCTCGTCAAGATGGATTGACACAGTGGCTGCAACAATGGACTCCCAGGGGAACAAGTGTGAGTGTGGCTCATGATCAGGCTCTGTTTCTTTCTGTTGCCTGTATGGTCCCTATAAGTCAGAACCAACGCAGTGACACCTGACAACAATAGCAATCACAAATGGGAAAGCCGATGGTGGATTCTCATGTTGCCCTGGAATCATCCTGATCAAAAGTTTGCTACAAGATGGTTATAGGTTCAGCTGCTAAAATACAAAAGGTTGGAAGTTGCAGTCCACCCAGAAAAGCCGTGGCAAAAGGTCGGAAGATCCATTCCTACTCCATCAACCTTAACATCCCTATGGAGCACAGGGGGTGTCTGGAGTCAGAGCTGATTCAAAGGCAAATGACTGGGCTTGGGAGTTTATGGTAGTTTGCTGCCTCAATAGTGCATTGAATATCGACATCCTATTATCAGTTAGGAAGTTTCATACCTAGAGCACAATGCATTCCATCTTGTCAAAATACAATATGTACATGCCAAGCATTAATTTAAAAAGCATTATTAAGTATGGGATGTGATCAGGAAAACAGTTAGCTGTGAGTGTCTCGCAGAGCATCTTGAAAAACATGGTGCAAACAAGCATCATTATTTAGTTCATGATCCCATGGGTCATAACCTAGTCCATCAAACCTCGGGTGGTTCTTCTGCTGGTAGCTGGCCCTCCTGGTTGCCATTAGGCGTGGGTTGGCTGGCTGGCGGTGGTTCTGAGTTGTCTGACATTCGTGCTGGGGCCTCATTAGGGCTGCTCCACGATGTCCTTCATGCTTCCAAGGCCACGCTGTGCTGGCTCTTCTGACCCTGGCAAGGTCCACGTATGAAAACAGAAGCACAAGGGAATAGCACACAGTGCTTTCAGGTTGTCTAACTTTCCCATTTATACATAGTCCACAATCCTAAAACCTTAAAACCACATCTATTTCATTAGCCCACAGTTCTGTGACTAGGTTCCACGTGTCAGACAGGCAGAGTTCTCTGGAAGATCACAGGTGGGGGAAATCCACTTTTATCTCTTTTTTGTTGTTGGCGGAATTCAGTTCCTTATGGCTGTAGGACAGAGATGGGACAACTCCAGTAATTAGAGGCTCTCCACATGACTTGTCATTTGCCCACGTCAAATGGCCTTATCAAGATGTGTCAAATCCTCTCATGCAAGGACGGTAAGTGTCTTATGAGGAAGGTAGTTGGTTCTGGGAGCTGTGGTCAGCACACTACTAATAAGGGAATGCTGCTAGTATGGTCTCAAGTGAGAGCCTTTAGCAAGGGAATGGTACTAATATCCCTCTTGACCCTGGACGCTCAGTGGCCAACTAATTCAGGGACCCGTAAGCACTGACCACTTCAAGGACCGAGTGATATCCAGTGGTCCTCTCCTGCTGCTATAAGGCTGGTTTTGGTTTTTGGTTTTGCTGCTCTCATTTAGATGTCTTTCCCTTACACCTTGGCTGGTGTCTGTTTGCCGTCTCTGTCTAATTCAGCCTCACAGTCTAGTAGTAATGTTGACTTTTAATTTATGCTTCCAGCAATCATTCCAATGCATTAATTCTTCTGTCATCTTCTTTACTCGATTTCCAACTTTCACAGACATATGAGGAGATTTAGAATACCGTGGTGTGGATCGGGCACACCTTAGTCTTCAAAGTGACATTTTTGTTCTTCAGTACTTTTAAAAGGAATTGTGCAGCAGGTTTACCCAATGCTGTGCATCATTGGACCTCATGATAGCTGCTTCCGTGAGCCTTGACTATGGGTACAAGCAAAATTAAATCCATGACAACATAAATCTTTTCTCCATTTACCACAATGCTCCTGACTGCTTTCATTTGTACTGAGCCGTAATCCATAGTGAAGGTTGCAGTCCTTGACCTTCATGAGCAGATGCTTCAAAGTATCTTCCCTTTCAGCCAGCAAGGTTGAGTTATCTGCATATCAAAAATTGTTAATAAGCTTTGTTTCCGGCCCTGATGCCTCATCCATCGCCATGGAGTCCAGCTTCTGGGATCGTTGGTCCAGCACACAGATTGAAGACATGTGGTGACAGGATGCACCCCTGACCCATACCTTTCCAGATTGTAAATCATGCAGTATTCCCACATCCTGGTTGCACAACTGCCTCTTGATCCACATACAGGTACCGCACCAGTACAGTACCGTGTTCTAGAATTCCTATTCTCGATGTTACCCAGAGTTCATTATGATCCACACAGCTGAATGCCTTTCATAATCATTGAAACACACTAAAGGTCTTTCTTGTATTCCTTGCTATAAGGTTTCCAAAAAATGCACACCTTTAAAGAGCAGATAGATAGCTTCATCTTTCCCCCAAGAATGGCTAGTGGGTTTGAACCAGCAACCTTGCAGTCAGCAGCCCAGTGCTTATCCATAACACCACCAGGCCTCCTGTTCTAAAGGCCAGATCAGGCCAAATTCAAAAGGTGGAAGAATCCACATTGCAAGGGGAGCATAGACACAGGCGTGATGGGGAGTTGGGCCCCATTTTCAGTAGTTGGCCACCGGCAGTGCACATGAGACTTGCCCAAATAGACCAAGCCACTCAGCACCTACAGTAGTTCTTACAATGCAAAGTAGTCTGAAGAAAGCTGACTTCTCATTGCAAATAATAATAATAAGACCATAGAAGGGTGAGCCGGAAACATGAATTGCACACTGTCCTTGAAGTGAACCCCAACACATTGATTTCCTGGTTGCTCCACTTCAAAAAGCCCACTCACTCCATCTTTACTTCCTGTTCTGCCCCTAGTGTAACCAAACACCAATTGGAAGGAGCTTACCTCCAGCTTCATGGCCACAGTGGGGCACTTCCTGTTCCCACACTAGAAACCTGAGGATGCTAACATCCTTTCTAGAGACCCTGGGGACTGCGTGGCTCATGAAGCAGAGGGGGAGCTGCACAGTTACAAGGGAAAGGGAAGCCACAAGCGGTGCTGATGGCAAAGTCAAAGAGACAGGTGGATTTCCTTCCATGCGTTGGTGTTTTGAGATTCGTGGTTTGAATCTTATCCTCATAACTCCCAGTCATACCCATATCCCTCTCATATGTAAAATTGAGGCACGGTTTAAAAGAAATGGAAAAAGGAAGGCAGAAGAATTGGAGCATTCCAATCATGGTGTTCACAAAGAATATTCAACGTACCACGGACTGCTAGAAGACGGACAAATCACTAGGAACCGTTAGCCTGCTCCTTGCGAGAAAGGCTCACCAGCCTTTTCCATTCGATTACAGTGGACGCGTCCTCAAGAGGAAACAATCGCTAGACAAGGTCTTCATGGTGGGCAACCTGGAGGGTCTGGGAGAACGAGGAGCATGCTCCATGGAATGGCTTGCCTTAACACTCACCTCAGCGGGGTCCAAGTGAGCAACCAGCATGAAGATGACGACTCTGGATGCGGTGACTCCTCCTCCGGGACACTCCTCTGTGTGGGAGCCGAGAGTTGAAGCCAATCTACCTGTGGCAAACACCAACCACACCCAGACTCTGCATTAACCAAGGATCTGAATTAATACACATCACAAGGAGCTGGAGGAAGTATAGGTTTCTGTCCTCAGGGGAGTTTTAGCTGTTTATTTTTAATTTTGTCGTTGTTGTTCAAAGCTTTGTGGGCAAGGCCAGAGAACACAAGACTTTAAAAATCAGCCTTTTTTTCTCTCGAAGTGTTGAGCTCATTGTCTACTTGTGTTAAAATGGCTTTTCAAGGCTTAATTAGGTCAAAGAAAGTTCACAGTGAAAATGAATGAGGGGCTACTCTGTGGTTTGTGGGCTTTGTTGGAAATGTGTGGCATCTGCAGACTAAAAGCATAGAAGATACATCTATTTCTTTTATATCTTCTCAACTGCTGTAGGGAAATGTGTCTTTTTTTACATCCCCCACTTGACTGCTCTCTCATCTGAGCTAAACACACAAAGTTTACCAAGCTCACTCCCTTTCCCTGGTGGCATGTCGCCTAAACTTCCAGAGGTTTCCATGGCTGACTCGAGGCCAGTCAGTAAAATACACCCTAAATTCAAGAAGGGTAAGAGAGAAAGACCAAGGCAAGAATCCTTTTCAGAGAGAAACACAATCAAGAAGAGGTTAAGAGAAAATGCTGAAAATGAATGGCAGTATGTTTTGTATATTAAGAGAGATGGTGCTTAGAAGCTGTGGGGATTGTTCTCTCCAAATGACATTCAGATCACTGTGGGTGCAGAATGCAGAATAGCAATGACTTGGCAACAAAGTTTAGACCCTTTCTTTTACACATGAATCCCTTTGCCACCTTGCATTTATGCATGCGCTGTTGAAGTAGTCGAGACATGTCTGCGGCTTTCTCGTTCAAAATCAATTAGCTTAGCTGGTGGTCTGTCACATTTCCACATTTCAGTAGTTAAGTGATATTTCTTTGTTCAAATCCAGCTCTTTCCATAAATTTTGTTGTTGGATCACCCAAAGAAACAGCTGATGTCTGTGAAATTTGTTGATCACTATGATATGTAGAAGGTGTTGACAACCGCTCGATGAGTCGAGATATGACATTGCTGATCCATTTGTCTATTGAAGTTAGGATAAGACGGGATAAAGGAAGAAGAGGGGGAAACAGAGTGTTGATATCTACACAGAGAAGGACGACCTGTTTACCACCCTCTCTCTCTCCCGTCTACAGCAAATTGTGCAAACAAGGCTCTTTTAAATATAAGTTCCACCTATCCCTTTCAAGCACTTAGGACAAATCAGTTGAAGCCATCAGGAACCTGTCTCGCTTGTCATTTGGGGTTGGAATGAAGGATTTTGAAGAGCTGTTACTGAAGTCTGAATCAAGTGGGAGTGATTTTTGTTAGTTGGAAGAAAGGGGCCTTGCATGTTAAAGACAGTTCTGTGCACGTTATACTTGCTCAGTACCACTTTGAGCAGGACACCAGACCAGAGGACTTTCTGCAATGAGAGAATGCACCATCTCTAAGCCGACAGCCCTACACAAGTCACTAGCCACCTGCAGCTATGTATATGAACACTTTCCCTCCTCAGTAGCGCCGGCCGGGCTTCAAGTGCCCCACAGCAACTTCGGGGTAGTAACCACCATCCAGAACAGCTCAGCTCTGGAACCTAAGAGGATGTTCCAACTGCAGTGAAAATACGCACAGAGTTCCATGTGGCTGGAAATGGCAAACGTTTCAGAAGAACTCCCATGGGGTCTAAAGAAAAAGATCCACGTTGTGTCAGTGGACACACCGAGTCCCTTTTCCACCAAGTTTCAGTGAATTGAAGAAAACAACAACAACAACTAAAAAGTTTCAGGCAGTAATTAAAACAAGTTAGAGAGACTTTCATCCCAACAGCCTCCTGGGCACATTTGCATGCTTCTCATGTGCATTCACGTCTATGATCCCTGGAATGTATTTATCATGGAAATTTCCCCCTCACATAAAGCCTATCTGTGTCGTAGCGACCATACTTCCCAAGGCTATTTCGTAAGGCAAGTTTCTCTATTTACTTTTGTCTGCTTCTGCAGACCAGATCAGACCAAGCAAGAAGATTTCCAACGTGGAAAGGAGGAAAATATACAAACTCCTCTCTTGTACAGGTAGCCTTGGGAATGTCTCCACTGCCCTATGAGAACTGACATAAAGCAGAAACTCAAACGACACTCAGTCAAACCTGGAGAACCAGCCACAGGTTTCTGCTGACTTTCCGTTCCTGCTCGATCATGGCCCATGCCTGAATGGTGGCATTTATTCATAAATGAATCCATAGAAAGATTAACAAGTACAGTTTGTGGAGATTCTTGTGTAAGAGATGGGGTATCCTTTACCAGTCTCATGTTAAGTGATTTCACAGGCGTAATGTTCTTAGAAACCTAGTATTACAGTGATGCCAAAAGTATCCGTCCATTCCTACCTGCCCATATGGCGTCTACCAAGGTGAATTCCTGGAGACGATTTGCTTTCATTCATCTGGGGTCTGCTTTAGCCTAGACAAGTAGGAAAGAGCCTTCTTGAAGGTCAAGGAATGCTTTCAGCGGGCAGAACAAATCTTGAGTCAACCAAGTGGTCCTGAGATCTGCTCTCACTCTCCCTCCTCCTAACCCCCTAATTCCTATAGGTAGATTCACATCCTCATCTTCATTGTCTCTATCTGGACTATCTTCAACCCAGAGATTAGATGCTGGCAAGTGGCCTCAAAAAAAGCATATTTGGAATCAGCACCTGTGTGACCTTATTTTTGGTCAACAAAGATATCCCCTTGCTGAGGATTGTTTAATGCACATAAGAATCCCAGGTGGTGCAGCAGTTAAACACTCAAATGCCAATGGGGAAGTTGGCAGTTCAAACTCACCAGCAACGCTGTAGGAGAAAGAAGTGACAGTTTGCTCCTGTAAAGGCTGACAGCTGTGATACCCTCTGGGCATTTTTACTCTGACCTGTGGAGTCAGCAGGAGCTGAAATTGGTCCCTTGGGTGATGAGGTTTGTTTTATTTATTTTCTTAATGAGCTTAGTTATATGCAGGGCAATATTCATAGGTACATATAGGGAAATAAATCACTAATTCGATTCCAACCTCAGCACAATCCCAAAGCTAAACCTTTACTGCCAAGGTCGAGCCCAAACTAGATAGGGCCCATGGAGATACATAGGAAAAAAATAAGATCTCCTGAATGTGTTAGTCTGGGTAAACTAAGGAAACAAATCCACAGAAACTCATATGTATAAGAGAGAGTTTTATATAAAGGGTAAGTGTGTGCTAAGAAAGCATCCCAACCCAGTGCTGCCCAAGCCTGTAAGTCCAACATTAGCCCATATGTCTGAAACCAATCTAGAAAGTCCTCCTCCATCTCACCAAACACACACAATGATGCTGACTGCAGGAGGAAAGCCCAGTCAGTGAATGTGTAAACATCTCACCATTGACAAGGGTCTCCACACGGCTGCTCCAGCACCCAGGGCTGCATCTGGGTAGGTCCACGTGGCTTCTCCTCAAGGATGTTTTGCAGGAAGTGAGCCTTGCCAGCTGAAGTAAGGAACTGGCTAAGGCAGCTGCACACTGGTCCAACCAACAGAGAACAAGAGACCTGAGAACTAGAACGGGAGGCTCACTGTGTCATTTATCCTTCTGCCTTTCAATTAACCCCACATGTGTTTATCGGCCAGGTTGGCACAATAAACTTAACTATCTCACCAAATACATCCAGGTTCCCAAGTCAAGCGCACAAGTCAGTTAATTCCCTACCAGCATTTTACCACCCAAAAAAAAAAAAGACATATGATCATGCTTAGGACCTATATGTAAAGTTACGGCGTTTCAGAAATATAAATGGGGTAGCCAGGGAGAAGGGAAGAATATCTGTAATGCCTTCAAACCTAATACAGAGAGAATCTTCCAGACTGGGATGAAACCGCAATCAAGTTTGAGAGCAAATCTGCCTGCTGGCTTTGTAAATATATGTTTTGCTGACCCAGGGCAGGTTTGCCCGTTTACATGTTGTCCACGGATGCCGTGGGAGCCCTGGTAGTGTGGTGGTTATGAGCTGGGCTGAGCTGCAAGGTCAGCAGGTCGACCACCAGCAGGTCCTCGGGAGAAAGTCCCAACTTTCTACTCCTTTAGTCAGCAGGTCGACCACCAGCAGGTCCTCGGGAGAAAGCCCCAACTTTCTACTCCTTTAGTCAGCAGGTCGACCACCAGCAGGTCCTCGGGAGAAAGTCCCAACTTTCTACTCCTTTAGTCAGCAGGTCGACCACCAGCAGGTCCTCGGGAGAAAGTCCCAACTTTCTACTCCTTTAAAGAGTTACGGTCTCAGAAACTCAGAAGGATAATTCTACCCTGCCCTGTAGGGACACTATAAGTTGGTATGGACTAATGGCAATGAGTTTGTTTGATTTTTTTTTTTTAAGGATGCCTTGGACTACAGTGGCAAATGAGTCGTTGTGGCTCAAAAAAATGAAATCATTTACTGTATGAAAAATGTTTACTGGTGGCTGGATTACAGTTTTACATTTTCTTGAAAACAGTAGTTCCTTGGAGCAATTTTTATTTTTTCTAATTAGGAAACGAACTGTAGGAGGTGGGGGGGAAGGGCCAGGGGAGGGGGCGCACTATGCGCTCCCCATGGCAGAGCAGGAGCTGCATCCCGGCTCTCAGTTGGCGGGTCTCGCGCCTTTGTTGCCTTAAGCTTTGAGAATAATTATTTCTCATGAACACTTGGTAAGTTGCTCTTTAGGAACCTGGAAAAGTTTGGGACGCTCTCTGAAGGTGAATTTCAAAATACGGCTGCCTCTAACTTTCAGGTCTTTCAAGTGCAGATAGCGAGAATAATCAAAGAGACGCTGCTGGCTGGTACTTTGTAATAACGCCATGGAATGAACTTGAAAAACAGATAGAATGGCTTTTCCAAGTTTGCACGATAAAAAAACCATTTTTTTGAAAGGTTCCAGTAACTTACCCACAAGGGAGAGGAAAAAAGTTATAAAGGGACCATGACAGAGTGGTTTTGCTCTGAAACAGTCATGTGTAATGTCATACTGCCATCTGCCGTGTTTCCATAGTTTCACACGATTGGGGGAAGGGGCTCTGCAAGTGAGCGCTCCACCTGGAGGAAGAAAAACTTGAGAGCAAATGTTCTACCGCCCCAAGTGTAAACGCACCCCGCGTCCTGACAAGAGCGGACAGACCGCAGGGGAACCATATGCTCAAAGGCGTGCGTGTGCTGCTGGCAACCACGGGGATCCACGGCCCCTTGTCCACGGCCCAGACCGACTCCACCGCCGGAAAGTTGCTTCCACCTCCCCGCAGCAGGCCTGTGGGGCAGAGTGGAACTGCCCTTTGGGGCTTCCAACACTTTTAGTACTTACTGGAGCACAGCCTCGTTTTTCCTCTGACTGAGCAGCTGCTGGGTTTGAACCTCTAACCTTGTAGTTAGCAGCAAAATAACTCCATGGCAGTGACGGGGGATGGTGTGTGTGTGTGTGTCTGTGTGTGTGTGTACTTTTTATTTATCCGTTCCTCCCTTTTCCCCCCTTTGTATCGTTATAGCTTGTAATGGACTATGTTCCCGTCATGTAAGGTCTATTATGTTCCACTTAGCTTATACCCTGGGATTCTTTAACCTACATGTTTTCCATGGTAAAAGAAAAAACATGTCTTGGCTCTTATTCCCACTGTCGCCAGGACTTCCCCAAGCAGCACACTGAGCTGGAGAATGCACCGGCCCTCCCACTGAGAGCGGGAGTCGGTCACAGCCTTTCTGAGCCACATCCCTGGGAGGCTTGAACACACCATCTGCTTGGAGGGAGAGAAAGAAGAAACTGTCTGCCCTGTACAGACTTCGTCTCAGAAACCCAAGCGGGTAGCTCTCTCTCTGAATCAGAATCAACTTGATGGCAGTGGACTGGGCTGGGTGTTACCACAGGAGCTGTGTTTGATTCCCTGAGTTGGATTCCCAGCCATTTATTGCCTTGTGAGCAGTCACTGCTTAACTGTCAGTGGAGGTTCATGTATTGCTAGGTCCCTGAACAGGTTTTTTTTTCTTTCTTTCTTTCTTTTGAGAATATGTATATACATTTTAAAATCATTTCATTGGGGGTTCATACAGCTCTTATCACAATCCACACATACATACATTATGTCAAGCACATTTGTACATTTGTTGCCCTGAACAGTTTTTCATAGGGCTTCCAGGCTCAGGCTAGGAAGAAAGGCCTGGCAATTTATTTCTGAAAGTCAGCCAATGAAACCCCAATCGATCACAGGATTCCAACACAACCGATCATGAGGAAGACCCAGAGCAGATGGCATTTTATTCTGTTGTGCACGGAGTCCCAGTGAATCCAGGACGGACTCAAGACGGAAGCTTGGGAACACGTGGCTCCGAGGAGGCACAGTTAGTTATAAAGCAGGAAAGGGTGGGAAGAGTTGGAGGATCTCAGCTGTCAAATCCTTTCCTCTTTGCCTGCTGTGTCCTGTATCACTGAGACATGCTGTGTCACTGTGACTCCCAAAGGCCCCGGTGTTCTGCAGAAACCAGATGCTAGGCAGTCCCCAGCACAAACTGCCCCAGAAATGTTCTCTGAAGTGTGTGCTGGAACGAGTCAACCAAGTCCAGCAAAACTAGAACGACACGGTTTTGCTATTCTTTGAACATCCGATGGCTATTTGCTGGGTGTTCTGTGTGTCAGAAAGCAAAACCCTATGTTGTCCCTCATGCCCTGCCATAGCATATCCTATGTAAGAGCAGTAGCCGGCAGTCTGCCCTGTAGTGGTTACATTGAAACAGCAGCAACAACCGGTCCCTGTTGCCAGCAAGCCGATAGCAACCATGAGTTACAGAGCAGAACTCTCTGCAGGCCTTTCTTGGCTGTGATCTTTATGAGCACTGGTCGACGGGACTTTCTTCCGTGGTGTTGCTGGGAAAATTCAAACCATCAGCCTTTAGGGTGAACAGTTCAGCATAGACTGTTTGCCCCACTCAGGGACTCTACACTGAAGCCACTGCATAATATTTCACTGCTCCACCTGTTGAACTATATCACACTGCCAAAAGACCTGTACATCTATTCCCCAATCTACTATTTCTTCTCAATAAATGGAATAACAGGCTCCCTTTGGCTTACTGCTTTCTATGTATGACACTTAGACTAACTATTTTACATACATTGTCTTGCTCGGTAATTGCCTTTCCAATATCTTCAAGTATCATGCACACTTACAGGGAGTTACAAGTACCAGGTCATGAAGTATGTAAATTCTATAAAATATTTTATAACTATTCTGTCTTAAACTTCTTTTCTTTTTCAAAAACCAAATAGAATAAATTTTGAAGGGAACATTTTAAATGTTGCCTTTTTTCTTCCCAATTTTGCAGCCGTCGACACAGTCTGGCCTGGAAGCATTATGCATCAATGCATATGCTGGCTGGCTTTTTTCACTGATAACTTAAATTACAAAATGCCTGAGTCAGAGGCAATACGGTTTTTCAACAAGCATCGAAAGCAGCCTCTGCTAACAAAAACGTATTCTTCATTTATGGAAAAATGCAAACAAAGAATAATAGTGCCTTATAAATAAAATTCCAGTTACTGCGGCAAATGGGAAACACATGTGAGTAGAGGTGTTGGGCTTGAAATCTACAATGGAACCAGTTGGTAAAAAGCTTTTGTGGGGCAACACTGTCATCTGGTGGTCGATAGCAAGTATTACACCTTTAGTTGAGGAGAGTGACTGAATAAATTCTTAACAATTTCCTGGTGGTGTGGTGGGTTAAGTGTTGGGTTACTAACAACAATGTTAACAATTCAAACCCACCAGCCAGCCACCTGTGGAAGATACAAGGAGGTTATCCTCTCCCTAACAATGTACAGTCTCAGAAGGTCAATGGGCTTCTGATTTGTTTTGTGTGGGGTTGGACTGGGTTACGTTGGGTTTACAGAATGGTGCCTAAATGCTTGGCTGCTAACCTACGGGTTTGCACTTTTCATCCACCAACCGCTATGCAGAACAAAGTTGTGGCAGGCTGATTAAGTACAGGTGTACAGCCTTGGAAACCCTATGAGCCATTCAAAGCTGTGACCTTTGAGACGACCTTTGATACCTCTGGGTGGTTCAAACCACCAACACTTTAGTGATTGAGTACTTAACTCTTGCACCACCAAGGGTTTCCTAGGGGCACAAGCAATCTAGTTCCCACGTGTAGACACTGTAGAATACGTGTGCTATTTAAATAGATAAAAGGATTGTTCAAGAGTTGGCTGCCTTAGGGCCCAGCAAGATGGGTCCTGTCCCGGACCCCACAATTTAGAGAGGCCAGCTCTAGTCTTTCTGTACACGCTCCTCCCCACAGGCTAAGGGACTGTTGCCAACACCCAGGCCGTTTCCTCCTTCTACCCACCACTCCCTTTCACCGGTGCCACCACGCAGCCACCAGATCAGCTTCCCGGCATCCCTACTGATGCCCTCACAGTTTTGTTTTGCTTGAGGTTTTAATGAATAATCACTGCTACTGCTTCCCAGATATCATTTGCATTAAAGCTTCTTCCGGAAACATCACGAGCCACCCTTTCCCAGCAACCATAAGGAAAGTGAATTTTAAAACACACAAGCATGCCCATAGTGTAACCTTTACTCACCCCTTCAAATGAACGCTAAGAACAGTGATGCCCCTTCCAAATCTTAGACCTCTGCCGCCACCTTCAGGATCTTGTCTTAACTGCATGGGCTGCTGCAGATACATGTTCACGTGCATGGTGTTCACTGCACCCCCTGACAGAAAAGCCTGGCTGAATCTTGTAACCCATCCAGGGAAGAGTGGCTGCATTGAGTATGTATGTGATCGTTCACAAATTTGTAACACATTGTTTCTGCTGTTCTATCAAATAAAGAAATAACAAAAAATTGTTAGCATTATACACAAAATGTAAAATATATTATTTCTAATATGATATGCAACAAAACATCAATACACTGAATATGTCATGAGTTGTCATTGCTGACACAGCTCCAGTTCACAGAACACGTGTTCTGAGTAACAGAACACATGACCCACCTCTGCTCCCTCTTTGTGATCACTGGGACGCCATCCCTTGTTTGGGCGATGGCATCAGTCCATCTCATAGACAGTGTCTCTCATTTTTGCTGAAACTCTATCAAACGCGTTGTTCTCCGGTGATTGATCCTTCCTGACAACCTGCCAAAGTAAGCAAAGCCGGAGTCTCTCTGTCTCACTCCTGAGGAGCATTCCGGTTGCATTTTGTGTTCATTCTTCTGCGGGTTCATAGGCGATTTCTCTGCCAAGACAACAGGTTGAAGACATCAATTCTTCTTGTCTTTTTTTTTTAATTTCCTCCTGGTCCAGCTGTCACATGCAGATGGAGTGATTGAAAAATGTCATGATTTGCTCCTGGCACGCTGTAATCACCAACGTGACAATTTTCCTTTTAAGAACTTAAAAAGTCTTTGGCAGCAGATTTGCTCTTAATGGAACATGCCATTCGATGTCTACTCCTTTGGAGATATACACATACACACAAACATAGACATAGATACTCACACTGCATCATCAACTGTCACAATCCAAAGATCATAATGATCTATATATATAGATATCCCCTCCCAGAGGAACGGACAACAGAAAAGTGGGTGGAGGGAGAGATTGGTCAGTGCAACACATAAAAAAATTAAAATAATTTATAAATTATCAAGGGTTCATGAGGGAGGGAAGGAGAGTGGGGAAAGGGAGGAGCTGATACCAAGGGCTCAAGTAGAAAGAAAATGTTTTGAGAATGATGATGGCAACAATTGTATAAATGAGCTTGACACAATGATGGATGATGGATTGTGATAAGAGCTGTATGAGCCCCAATAAAATGTTTTTGTTTTAAATGTTTTCCAAAGAAAGAAACAGATTTTGGTGTGATTTGGATGTTATGTGAACGCCACATTGAAACTTGATGGGAACCTGCTGTCCATTGTCCTCATGACTGCTCCGGCTATTGCTGATGACAGGGAAGAGGGCGCAATCGAGGCACGCTCTTGGTGGATGAACCCCCAGAACCACTTCCCTGAGGTCACCTTTAAACCGTATAGTAAAAGTATCCCCTGCATCAAATTAAACCTGATACTACTTTCACTTAAGGGGTCAGAAGGGTCTGCCTTCAGCATTGCACTCTTGTAAGAACTGTCTAAGCCACAGGGGGTTAAATTGACCACTGGGACCGGGAGGTTTGAATAGAAGCTTAGGGGACAAGGAGCTTGTGTTAATGAGGGAAGGACAGCTCAGAAGAAGGGAAAGAAGGTTTGTGCCACTCAAAGACGGTAATCAAGTCACCAAACTGCACATACAGGCTTTATTAAATCGTGTATGGATTTCCAAATTTCTGTAGTTCCGGCAAGTTTGGGGAAGTGCTCTAGGAAGCAGAAGCACCATTCTGCTTATGGGTTCCCACTCACTTCCAATGAACACTTTAGAGGTGTGTGTGTGTGTGTGTGTGTGTGTGTGTGTGTGTGTGTGTGTGTGTGTGTGTTTTCATGATAATGAAGGTCTGACAATGACTACATTTTCCACCCATCGTTGGACTACATGCGCACAATTCTTTCCAGGTCCTTTTTAGATGTTTGAGGATTATTGTTGGGATAGCTATAGGCTTCTTAATAGAATTTCTAGAAAGCCAGAAGGATGTTGGACACAGCACATGTGATAGAGATATAGGGAAACAGCCCAGCCAGGGAGAAAACATGCCACAGTGTCTGTTTCATAGGAGAACCTGCCATTTAAAAATTGATCCCGCTTTCCACTTTCAGAGGTAGACCATGAGGATTAGCTGAGACTATCACTTCCTGCTCAGAGAGCTTTTATAGAGTTTCAGTTTCTCTTGTTTGCTTACTCTGATGCCTTGAAGAGATGATTCATTACTGTCACCAAAGCCATTTACCTGAGTGCCCCACTGAGGGATACATATTTGAATAAATCTATCTCACTTCCTCCTGAACAGCATTGGCCTTTTGTCAACTTTTCAGATGCCCTCAGATTTTGGAGACACAATATCTTGGGAGAGAAGGGCCAATGAAATGGATTCCATTTTATTAACTTACGATAGGCTGCATTTAGCTCTCCAACTTTGCTTTACTTCTTAATATCGCTATTGTAGGAAATGTGGGCATCTGATCAAAAGTCTAGCTAAAACCTCTTTCCATCATTTCTGTCAAGCTGATTCTGACTCATACCGCCTTTGAGTCTCCTTGGGTCCCTACAACCCTGTCAAGATATGTGTCCTCCAGAAACGAGAAGGAAATGTCCTCTCCGTGAGAGTGCATAGGAGCTCCCTAATCCTTGCCCCATAGGCATGTGAAAGTTGGACATTGGCGAAGAAAGACTAATGAAGAACCGATGCATTTGAATTGCACTTGAGAAGAAGATTGGAAGTATCATGAACTGCCTAAAGGACAAACAGAAAAACTACAGTGAGAGGGTGCCTCAGAGGCAAGGAGGCGAGACTTAGTCTTACATACTTTGAACATATCGGCAGGAGAGACTAGTCCCTTGAAAAGGACATCACACTTGGTGAAGTGGAGGGGCGTCCAAAATGAGGAAGGCCCTCGATGAGCTGGACGGACACGGTGGCTGCCACACGGGGCTCAGGCATCGGGATCCTTGGAGGCTGGCGCAGGGAGCATGCAGTGTTGCATTCTGCTCTGCACAGCGCCACCACGGGTCCGAGGCAACGGGACGGCACCTACCAGCAGCAGCTGTAATCAGGGTGGCAGCTGCCATCAAGGCAACTCCAATTCACAGAGGCCTTATGTGTTGCGGGGGAAAAAAATATTGCCTGCCCTGACCAATTCTCCTGATTGGAAGTCTAGTGGACTGCACCGTTTCAGTTAAGGTGCCAATCTAACTCACTAAGCGCCTCCTTCACCCTGGTTGACCCCTGCTTCAGCAAACATGATATCCTCCACCAATCAATCCCTCCTGATGACTGGTGCAAAGCAGGGGAGCCAAGCCATGTTCGGTGTGATCCACAATGTTCTCTGTGGCTAATTTTTGGAAATAAATTGTGCCTTTCTGCTTAGTCTGTCTTCGTCTGAAAGCTCTTTAGAAACCTGTCCACCAGGTGTGACCCTGCTGACATTTATGACGGCGTAGCTTCTAGCATCACAGCAACACACAAGCCACCACCACGTGACAACACGGCAGATGGATAGTGAAGCAGAGAGTTATAGCGTGTTTAAATGTACAAAAAGAAAAAGTTCCGGGTTGGCATCAACAGTTTCTGCTTGACTCTTCACCTAAAGGTTGGCTGTTCAAACCCCACACAGCACTTACCAGAGAAAAAGCCCTATTGAGTGGCTTCAATTAAAATGACAGCCAAGAAAAGTCTACTCTGTAATCACCGGGTCACCATAAGTAGGGAGCGAATTGACAGCAATGGGTTTAGTTTGTTTTTTTAATGTGCCAAACATGGCTCCACACATATGTGGACTAAGGTTCTTACAGCCATACCACCTTTTTAAAAATGCAGCAATCTTATCAGAGAGCTCTGAGCTCAGCAGTTTGAACCCATCAGCCACTCCTCAGAGAAAAATAAGGCTTTCTACTCCCATAAAGAGCTACATAGAGTCTTGGACACCCACAGGAGCAGTTCTGCTCTGTCCTATATGGTTGCTAAGAGTCAGCATTGATGGTGGTTGTTGATGACAATGAGTTAACAGTCCTTTCAAGAGGTGTAAGGAAGCGCTTAGCAACCTTGAACTTCAGCTTCGGCATCTAACCCTCTCAAAGACAATGTTGCTCTTCTAGTAGGGTCTTCAGCCCCAACATGGGAAACTGGTCATTTCAGAAACAAAGCTGTGACTGAAAGCTAGGGACCCCAGCTCAATGACTTCTGAATCATTGTATCACTGTAATGTTAAGGAGGCGCTGGGGGCACCGCTGTTTACGACTGCTAACCACAAGGTCAGCTCCACAGCAACCAGCATGACAGATGTTTTTTCAGAACTATCATGGGCTTAAGTTTTGTGAGAAACAAAAAATTAAAAATTATACTCACAAGCAATAAATTTTAAAAAGAATACATTTCACAGAAAATTAAACTCTTCCTAAGTCTAGAAACAGTGGGGTTATCCTGCCATCCTGTGATGAAATGACCAACGCCCTCTCCGTTTATCGAAATCTCAAAAATGATCTTACTACAGTGAAACCCTGAAATCAGTTTTGAAAGTGCAGGGGACCCCTCCTGCAGGACCGTTCTCTTCTGACATAGGTGGGGTCACCGGGAGTCTGCGTCAGCCTGAGTACCCCCTAGTCACCCCACATGGTCCCCCACGTCCTGTGTCGACAGTTCCCCCCTTCTCGGTTTGTGATGCACATCCGTGTTTCCACAGCAGTGACTGTCGAACTCAACCGTAATGGTTTTGGGGGATGGAGAGGTGAAAGACACCACCCCAAACCCAACTTTCTCCGAGAGGACTCTGACTTCACAGCTACAGGGCGGAGTAGAGCTGCTCTGTGTGGCGTTTGTCAAACCGCCCATTTCCTGGACAGACCGTTTCACTGTGCTCCCTCGGGTGATAGGTGCATCAAACCAATGAATTTTAGGTTCGGTCCTATTCTTAACCCACTGAACCACCAGGGATGGGTGTCAGATCCTTGCGTCATTGTTTCCCACATCCCTGGTGCCCTCCATCACAAGACAGACCATGCTTGCCTTCCCACGAGACTGTGTCATCACTCTGGAGAAAGGGTGGACTGCATGGGACCCGGTGGGCTAAAGGGAAAACCATGTCCAGTGGCTCGTGAACCCTCTTATTTTCTGGTCAGGGGGTGTAGGGGATGGTCGATGGTAACTTCATCTGGCAGAGCCCCGATGGAGTGGGTGACAGGTTGGGCTCTTGGAACCAGTCAGCATTTCGAAACCACCACTCCCTGGGAGAAATGTGGGCCTGGGGTAATTCTATCTTGCCTTGTTGCATTAAGGTGGGTAGCCATCATCCTGAAGGCAGTGAGGGGAGTTGAACTTCATTGCTAGAAGTAGCTACTCACGCATTCCATAGATTTAGATACATCATCTGAAGAGAAACATCGGTCATAAAACAAGACTAATTTGGAAATAAAATTTATTCTGCTAAGAATTATGAGAGAGTTTTCTATCACCTATTCCTCTGTTGTGTGTCTAGACAGAGATCCCCGCCCTTTCACGTGTACACCATTCCTGCTGTCTCCTTCTGGGGCTACTCCTCCTTCTGAAAAAGCAGGGGTTACTAACTAGAGTCTGATATGTTTCTATGGAGCTCAAAGTGAAAACAGTACTTTCTTTATTGCACGCTTTATACAAATAACATTATCCTTCAGAAAGAAGACAGTGGGCGTCTTGGATTTTCATCTGGAATTTCCTAAGATGATCCAGTACATATTTGGAAGGGAGCCCTGTTCCGTTTCGTTTCTACAAATCCCATACCAAAGAGTTCAAAGAAAACCCTCTTTTAGTGCCAGTGGCAAATGGGGCCCAGAACCCTCTCACAGAGTTGTATCTGTAAACCTTTGAATCCATGGCTTCACAGTACCTGCCTCTTCAACACAGGTGCTATTTCCTACAGTGAATAAGTGGCTGAATGCATTGGGCACAAGCAGCCTGTCAGTTCCGCCAGTAGCAAACAATAAATGAATCTGAAGAAGTTCTGGTGAACCAATCAGAAGGGGGAGCTTTGTCTCTGAGCTTGGCTGGGCCCACCTCGTGCCTTGTAAATGTCAATGTGTGTATGTGTGAGCCTCTGACATTACTCAGCAGCACATACCAAAGCCCAAGGATTTGGCAGGGGCAGACTGATTAGAATGCCTAAAAATATTTCATTTTATCACAATCCATTCTGGTGATTTTCAGCCTATGAGTAAACCGCTAGAACAGCAAGATCCTTCAGAAACAGGAATTCTGAGGAGCTTTCCAAACACCCAAGCTCGTTGTGTAAGAAGTAACACTTCAGCTTACGTTCTGGCTCTTCGTCAGTTTTCTTATCACAACAGGATTTTCCTGACAAACCATGTATGGTGATGCTCTCTCATTTATGAACATTTATACAATGTGATTAAATGTAATAACAATTGAGACCCTATTATACCCTATGCACTTGTTGGGACCAATGGGAATAGAAGTTCGAACGAGTTACGGTTAATGGATTTAAAGTGTGGAAAGAGATGAGATCTTTTCTTTTTTTTAATCATTTTATTGGGGGCTCATACAACTCTTATCAGAATCCATACATACATCAATTGTGTATGCACATTTGTACGTCCGTTGCCCTCATCATTTTCAAAACATTTGCACTCCACTTAATCCCTTGGCATCAGCAACGCATTTCCCCCTTCCTCCCCGTTCCCCACTCCCTCATGAACCCTGGATAATTTATAAATTATTTTGTCATATCTTATACTGTCCAATGTCACCCTTCACCCACTTTTCTGTTGTCCGTCCCCCAGGAAGGAGGTTTTATGTAGATCCCTGTAATCGGTTCCCCATGTCCACCCCACCTCCCCTTCCATCCTCCTGGTACAACTACTCTCACCACTGCTCCTGAAAGGATCATCCATCCTGGATTCTCTGTGTTTCCAGTTCCTATATGTACCAGTGTACTTCCTCTTGTCTAGTCAGATTTGTAACATAGAATTGGGATCGTGATAGTGGGGGCGGGGGAGCCTTTAGGGACCAGAAGAACGTTGTATGTGTCATCGTTGTTACACTGCACCCTGACTGGCTCGTCTCCTCCCCACGACCCTTCCATATGGGACATCCAGTTGCCTACAGATGAGCTTTGGGTCCCCAATCTGCACTCCCCCTCATTCACAATGATATGATTTTTTTGTTCTTTGATGGCTGATAACTGATCCTTTTGGCACCTCGTGATCACACAGGCTGGTGTGCTTCTTCCATGTGGGCTTTGTTGCTTCTGAGCAAGATGGCCACTTGTTTACCTTGTGACCCTAGATGCTATATCATTTGATAGTCAGGCTCCATCAGGTTTCTCTTTACCACATTTGCTTATGCACTCGTTTTGTTTTCAGCAATTGTGTCTGGAAGGTGAGCATCATGGAATGCCAGTTTAATAGAACAAAGTACTCTTGCATTGAGGGAGGAGTTGAGTGGAGGCGCAATGTCTGAGATGAGATCTTTTCTAAGAGAAAATTATTCTCAGACAAAGACAAACCATGATCCACGCTTTAGGAGAGTCATAAGCCAAGGGGGTATGATACAAGGCTTCTTGGTGGCATGGCATTGAGATCTGGTGCTTCCAGAGTAGGTTGGGTTTGCCGGACAGAGATGGCTAGAGGCTTCAGACAGGAAACACCAGGAGTGTACACAGAAACAAAGCCAGCTATTAAAAAGGAGTTTGGCTGCAGGCCTGCTGCCTAAGCCAGATAGTACAGTCTGAAGAGGACATGCGCTAAGACTGGGCCAGTTTCCATGTCAAATCAAGATGGTGAAAGATAAAGGTATGTATGGATTTCCTCTTGGCATTTATAAAGAGAAAGCGACTTAGAATTTCACAATTCATCAGAAGGATTCCCAGTTAGGCTATTCCTGCATTGTATCCTGTGCTCCACAGATGTTTCATTTAAAAGGTGTTTGTTTATGATTTCCAGTGTATGAAATCCTGGATACATATACATCTATAAAGACAGTAACTTAGTGGGGGCATGGGAGGGGAGATTGGAAGGAAATGGGGAGCTAGTAGCAATGAGTACAAGAAGGAAGAAATGTTCTGGAATTGATTTTAGTGATAATTGTACAACTCTTTTTTTCATAGATTGAACTATTAAAGTATATGGTATGTGAAGTAAATGTCAGCAAAACTTTTTAAGTGCTTTGCTGAGCCGCTAATTTTAACTAAGAGTAATAAAACTTTATTTTGAAAATACTAAATCTTTTAAAAAATAAATAAACCTTAAAAAGGAGTGTGAAATCATCAAAAGCCACATTATCACCACTGGTACAGTTTTCTTAAACGATGGAGGCTAGTGCGCCAGGCTAGCAGCTCTCACAGCCTGCCACCAAGTGGAGCAGACACTGAGCAAGAGGGGGACTGACATTGCTGCAAAAGAGCTCACGTCACAGAAGTGATCCATTGTGCTAAAAATAAACACGGCTTACTCCTCATTTGTTTAATAACATATTAAACGTATGGCCATCTTTCATTCTGACGTGTATGCTCTGGGCATTCAACAGCCTATCATGCTTTCTCTCCCAGCATTCCAAATTCCCCTAATTCTGGCTTTCAGTTTAGGCATCTCCCATGCATGGCAGCTTTAGAAAATGAGGCAACTCATCTTCCTAGCCATGGCCCCACCCTGAAGTCAGAGAGACTAAATCCAAGCAGTGTAACATGTGTGCTGAGCTTTAGGTTGTGTGACATCTGGGATTGGAAGAGATTTGGGTGACTTGCTCAGGGATTGTCTTCATTTTACCTATAACATGATTCCTAAAGAAAATTTCCTAAAACCTTGTGAGGAGCTGACTTCCTCATTTCAAAGGCCTTGATCATAGCAACTAAAGTCAAGTGACTTCTGACTCTTGGCACTGTTTTCATGAAGAAGCTTGATAACCCCATAAAATACAGCGAAAATCCAGGCCTCAGCCTAAATACCAATACCTATAGATTAAGGCAAAACAAACCCACTGGGGTGATTTTGATCTTAAATTGGGTTTCCAAGGCTGTATATTTTTGTGACAGACAGCCTCATCTTTCTTGCACGGAGCAGCTGGTGGGTTTGGAGTGCCAACCTTGCAGTTCGCTTGCTCGTTCCTAATGCCTGTAGACAAGAACGCTACATTTCCCAGTGAATTGTTCAATCATGCATTCCCCATAAGTTGTGTACCCACCTACCCTGACACTACCTCATGTCACAACTAAGTTGACCTTGGATAACAAGCCACATGGTAGTTAAACTATCACAAAGTTTAACTTCCAGTCTCTTCCACATCGTATCTTCTAATGCAGTTAACTGGTTGTGGTCCATGAGTCATGACAACCCCATGTTTATCCATGTGAAAATGTGCCCCACAAGGTGTTCAAGGTCTGATATTCTGGAAGTAGATCACCAGAACCTTTGTCCAAGGAGTCTCGGAGTGTATGTGGACCTTTGGGATAACTGCTTAGTATGCATAAATAGATCACAGATATACGGTATGCCTGGTTTTCCCTGCTGTTCACCATCCTCTATCAGACAGCCTTTAGTCACATTCTATTTCATTCCATGACCACAAAAAAAAAATCTCAGTAAAATCCCCATTCAGTTCAGATTTTTAAATCATTTAGTGCCTGATTTTATAAAGGACTTTAAACATGTTTCATTTCATTTGATGCTTCAAACAATCTTATGAGATCGATGTCAATACAATTCAGAAAGAAGACAAGTTCCTTGTACCAAACAATATGACAGAGAGAACCTGCAAATCTATTCTTTCAGTTTCTAAAATATGGTATCTTTCTGGGACATAAGTGGGGTATTCATCATACACTGCCCCCCCCAAAACAAAGCATTGCCATAAATTCCATTTTATAACAATCCATAGGAAAAAGTGCAACAGCCTCACAGCTTCCAGTGCTGTAATCTATAGGGAATCATTACTATCATATCTGTCTCCCACAGAGCAGCTGATAGATTGGAAATTCCACGCTTTCGGTTAATAGCCAAACACTTGAACTGCTTTTGTGGCTGTTGCATCAACTTAGCTCATTGAGAGGTCCCTCGTGTTCACTGACCCTCTAGCATATGCCATGTCCTTTTCTAGCATTTGGATTTCCTAATGGCATGTCCAAGGTAAGTCAGATGAAATCTTGCCATCCACTTCCACAGATCATTTGGTCATAATACTACTAAAACCTATTTGTTCATTCTTCTGAAAGTGCACCCAAAGCCCATACAATTCCTAGGAAAATACTCTTTGCCTTTTTTCGTTATCTATTGCTGCCTAACAAGCTAGTCTGAAACTGGATGTCCAAAAACTCACTGCCACCAAGTTGAGTCTAACTCACTAACTCTATCAGTGGGTTCAAACAGACGACTTCAAGATGAGTAGCCTGATGCATAACCTACCATGCCGCCCATGATAACTTTCAACTCACTACTCACAGCCATCCAGTAGATTTTAAACTCAAAGCTACACTATGGAACAGGTTAGAATTGCCCATTTGGATGGTTAGAGAAAGGAAAATTGACCAGGATAAAAGTAAGCCAAGAGGAGTTACTAGGGAGAAGAGGGTTAAGATGGACATTAGAGGGAAACAGCAAGCATTTGTCCAGAAAGTGCTTCTGAGTAAAAACAGATTTTGAAAAGAATTGATATATTTACCTCTACAGTGGATCCATAACTCACACGGGGATGCCTCAGGAGTGAACTTCCCCATTCAGCCATGCTCTCAATTGAATGAAGACCCACAATGGCTTCCAGTTGTGTTAACTTGTTCTTTGCCTTTTCTTTTTTTTTAATCATTTTATTAGGGGCTCATAAAACTCTTATCACAATCTATACATCCATCCATTGTGTCAAGCACATTTGTACATTTGTTGTCATGCCATTCTCAAAGCATTTGCTTTCTACTTGAGCCTTGTGTATTAGCTCCTTCTTTATTTTCTTCTCCTTCTCCCACCCTCCATACCTCACAAACCCTTGATAATTTATAATTAGTATTATTTTTTCATGTCTTACACTGTCCAGTGTCTCCCTTCACCCATTTTTCTGCTATCTGTCCCACAGGGAGGAGGATATATGTAGATCACTGTGATCAATTGCCCCTTGCTCACCCACCTTCCCCTTCCCCTCCTGGTATCTCTACTCTCATTATTGGTCCTGAGGGGTTTATCTGTCCAGGATTCCCTGTGTCTTCAGCTTTTATCTGTACCCATGTACATGCTCTGGCCTAGCCAGGATTGCAAGGTAGAATTGGGGTCATGCTAGTGAGGGGGATGGGGTTGGCCTTAAAGAAATAGAGAAAAGTTGTATGTTTCAACAGTGCTATACTGCACCCTGACTGGATCATCTCCTCCCTGCAACCCTTCTTTAAGGGAGTATCCAGTTGCCTACAAATGGGCTTTGATTCTTCACTCCACACTACCCCTCATTCACAATGATATGACATTTTTTTACCTTTGATGCCTGATGCCTGATACCTGATCCCATCATCCCATTGACACCCTGTGATCACATAGGCTGGTGTGCTTCTTCCATGTGGACTTTCTTGTTTTTCAGCTAGATGGATGCTTGTTTATCTTCAGGCCTTTAAGACACCAGACACTATATCTATGATAGCCAGGCATCATCGGCTTTCTTCACCACATTTGCTTACGCACCCTCTTTGTCTTCAGCAATTGTGACAGGAAGTTGAGCATTATGGAATGCCAGGTTAGTAGAACAAAGTGTTCTTGAATTGAGAGAGTACTTGAGTAAAAGCCCAATGTCCACCTGCTACCTTAATACAAACCTATAAATATATGCACATAGATCTATCTCACCATAGTTATATATAAATATATTTATATGTGTACATGCCTGTATTTAGACCTCTATAAATGCCCTTTACCTTCGAGTTCTTTCCTCTATTTCCTTTATTTCCTTTTACTTTCCTCTTGTCCCACCATCATGTTCAGCTTTCATTTGGGTTTCAGTAACTCCTCTCTCGATTACATTGCCGTTAATCAATCCCTACCAGGTCTCCTACACTCTCCTCACCATCAATTTTAGATCTCTTGCTGTTTCCGTGTCCCTGGGTTTGTTAACACCAATTCCTTTCCCCCACCTCTACCTCTCCCATGTTTCCCTGGAACTGTCCACCCCATTGTTTTCTCCTTCAGACTGTTTATACCGCCTATCTTATCTAGACAGACATGCAGAGATAATAATATGCACAAAACCAAGACAAAGCAACAAAAAAAAACAATGACCAAAAAAAAGAGAAAAGCCTATAAATACTTCAAGGTCTGTTTGTTGATCTTTAGGAGTGTTTTCTGGTTGGGTCTGATGGGGTGCCTCATCCTGGCCCCAAAGTCGATTTCTGTTATTCCCTGGGGCCTTCATTGCTCTGCTCTAAGGTGTGTGCTATTCTGTTGCACACCCTTAGTGTTTCGCCTCAGTGTGGTGAGATCAGAACAGGCACAATTCCAGCACTGTGTCTACAGTGTTGCCCTCCGTAGCACTATGGGTCAGTGAAGTATGTCATGTCTCCTAGTGGGTCCGGGATATGGTCCTCTCTGTGCATTGGCTGCTATGAGCAGGAATATCATCCTCAGGGCCTGGTGGCCCTGGATGTGCTCCACTCTCTCTCTCCCTGCCCCTTCATGTACTCCTGTGTGCTCTAGTCAGGCATGTCCCTCTCCTTGATCTGTAATTTTAGTGCTGTCCTCTGAAGTGAATTCTTCGGGGGGACAGGGAGCTGTCCACATAACAGTGATTAGGGCCAGCCCCTATCTATTGGTTCCTTGCTTCATGCCGGTATGTTGCATTCACATCTTGGAACATTGAGTTGAAGTCTGGTCCCTTTTTCCCTGTGGAGATATAAACAATACCCTCCCCTTGGGTGTGTTTGTGCCCTGTTCCCCCACTACCCATGTCTCTTTTTTTCTCCCCCACCCCCTCCTTTTTAGTTGGCTACCATATATATCCCTGGATTTGGTCTGGCCCCTGCCATACTATCTGGACCTCCCCCCAGAAATGTATGTATACAGTAGCTTTTGCCCTGTGCCCCTTTAGCATTTTCAAGCTTACCTCAGCAGACTCATGTTGTACTTGTCCTTTTGTGCTTGACTTACTTCTCTTAGCATAATTTTCTCCACTTCTTCCCATGCGGCAATGTGCTTCATGCGTTCACCACTGTTATTTAGGGATGCATAGTACTCCAGTGTATGTATGTCCCACGGTTTTTTAATCTCAATTCGTCTGTTGATGGAATTTTGGGTTTTTCCAACTCCTTGCAATTGTGAACTGTGCCACGATGAACATTGGAGCACAAATGTCTGGCTGTGGTTTGTTTCTTGCCGCTTCAGGTATATACCCAGTAGGGGCATTGTTGGGTCATATGGTAACTCAATTTCAATCTGTTCTAGATATCAACAAATTGACTTCCATAGTGGTTGTACATTCCTACAGGTCCACAAACAGTGCATGAAAGTTCCTATCTCACTAGAGTCCCTCCAACACGTGTTGCTTTCTGATGTTTTGAATTGGGCTATCTTTGAGGATGTTAGGTGATATCCCATTATTGTTTAAATATGCATTTCTCTTATGGCTAATGATGATGAACATTTTCTCATATGTTTATTGGCCATTCAGAATTCTGCCCTTGTGAAATTTCTGTTCAGGTCCTTTCCCCATCTCCTCAGTGGGCAATTAATTTTTTTCTTTTTGGAAACTAGCAGAGTATTGTAGATTTTAGTAATAAGGCCTCTGTCTGATGTGTCATTGCTAAGGATATTTTCCCAGTCCGTGGGCTCTCTTATTGCTCTCTTGGTGAATTCTTTCAATGTGCACAGGTGTTTTCAGTATATCTCACTTGTCAATTTGTGACTCCTCTGTATGTGTGTACTTCCCTATTTCTGATAGCCTATGTATTCCCTACACCAAAGTTCTCAGGTTTGTCCCAATTCACTCATTGATGGTCCTAATACTTTTGGGTTTTACCTCAAGGTTTGTGATCCACCTTGAGTTTATTCTTGTGCTTGGAGTGAGACAAGGCTTTTGCTTCCTCTTTCTGCAGGTAGAGATCCATTTTTTCCAGCACCACTTGTTAAAGAGGGCAGCCACTTCCCATTTGATATTTTGGGGGCCCTTTTCAAAGATCAGTTGTCTGCATGCTGATAATTTCATTTCTGGGTTTTCAGTTCTTTTCCATTGGTCTGACTATCTGTCATTATACCAATACCATGTGGTTTTGACCACTGTGGCTGTATAATATGTGCTAATGTCAGGTAAAGCAAGCCCTCCCACCCTGTCCTTCTTGAGAAGTTCTCTGCTAAGTCTGGGCTTCTTCTCTCTCCATACGAAGTTGGTAATCATTTGTTCCATTTCTTTGAAGAGAGATGTTGGTAATTGAATTGGGATTGCATTGCACTTATATAGTGCCTTGGGCAGAACTGACATCTTGACTATATTGAGTCTTCCAATCCACGAGCATGGGATCTTCTTCCATTTGTTGAGGTAACCCTTGGTTTCTTGTAATAGCATTCTGTAGCTTTCCTCATACAAGTCTTTTGTCTTTTTAGTCAGGCATATCCCTAGATATTTGTGCTTGGGTATTGTGAAAGGTACCACCTTTTCAATATCTTCTGTGGTCTTGTCTAATGTGTATAGCAGTACGATAGACTTCTGTTTGTTGATCTTGTATCCTGTGACTCTGCCATATTCTTCAATTGCTTCCAGTACTCCCTTTGTGGAGCTTTTGGGATTTTCCATATATAAGATCACATCATCTGTAACACTAGTTTCACCTCTTTCTTCCCCAAAAAAATATCATTGGTGTCTTTTTTTTTTTTGCCTTATGCTGTTAACTGAGACCTCTAATGCGAAGTTAAATAAGAGTGGGGACAAGGGGCATCCTTGTCTGGTCCTCTTTTACAGTGGATTTTGTTAGTTTTTCTCCAATGGCTACCATGTTGGCTGTTGATTTTCATGTATAGATTGTATTATTTTGAGGAATTTTCCTTCCATTTCTATCTTCTTGAGTGTCAGAAACAGGACTTGGGTTTGGATGTTATCAAATGCTTTTTCCACATCTATTGATATTATCATGTGGTTGTTATAATTTTTTCATATCATTGTGGTGAATGATACTAATGGTCTTTCATATGTTGAACCATCCCTGCATCCCTGGTATGAATACCAATTGGTCATGGTGAATTATTTGTTTTATATACTTTTGTATTTTGTTGGCCAGTATTTTGTTCATGTTCATTGGGGATATTGGGCTGTAGTTCTCGATTCTTGTGGCATCCTTACCCAGTTTAGGTATCAAAGTTATAATAGCTTCATAGAAGGATTTTGGGAATTTGCCATCTTTTTCTATGTTCTGGAAGAGCTTGAGTAGGACTGGTGTCATTTCTTCCCTGATGCATGGTAGAATTCTCCTCTGAAGCCATCTGGTCTAGGGGATTTTTCTGTAGATAATCACTTGACAACCTTGTCTATTTCTTCTAATGCTATGGGTCTGTTGAGATTCTTCATGTCCGTCGGGGATAGTCTAGGGAGGGATTGTTTTTCAAAGAATATTTCCATGTCTTCCAAGTTGTTGAATTCAATGGAGTACAATCCTTCGTAGTACTGTGTAATTATGCTTTTGATTTCATTAGGGTCTGTTGTAATGCCCCCTCTTTCATCCATCATCCTTGCTATTGAAATTTGTTCCTTCCTTTCTTTGGTTAGGTCTCCTTTCTTTGGTTAGGTTTCCTAGCACTCTGTCAATTCTGTTTATCCTTTCAAAGAAGCAACTTTTAGCAGCATTAATTTTTCCCTTAGTTTTCTTATTTTCCCTCTCCTGAATCTCAGCCCTGAATTTTATTATTGCTTTTCTTTTGCTACTAGTAAGATTGTCCTGTTGACTCTGCTCTGTCTGTTGTAAATTTTGTACCTGCTTATCAATCATAAGTCTCTCTTCCTTTTTCATGTGTGCATATATTACTATAAAACTTCCTCTGATGACTATCTTTGCTATGTCCCATGTTCTCATTCTTGTTGGTTTCCAGAAATTTCCTAATTTCATCTCTGATCTGGGCCAGTACACACTCCTTTTGCAATAGAGAGATATTCATCCTCCAATTGTTTGCCCTTGCTTTCTTCATCTTCTTTTTGTTGATTTCCAGTCTTATGACACAGTAATCAGAGAGAGATATCTGTATGATATCAATGTGCTTAAATTTATGCAGATTCAACTTATGCCCCAGCATGTGGTCTATCTTTGAGTATCTGCCATGTGGATTTGAAAAGAATGTGAATTTTTATGTATTTGGATGAAGAGCTCTGTAACTATCTATCAGGTAAAATTATCTAATTGTAGTGTTTAGATATCTAGCCTCCTTGTTGAGTTTCTTTCCCTGTAATCTATCTTTTACAGAGTGATGTATTGAAGTCACCTACTATAATTGTTGATTCTGTGATTTCTTTTATCATCTTTTGGTGCATTTGATTCACATATTCAGATGGTCTCTCTTTTGGGGAACATATGTTTAAAATGCTTAGTGGTTCTTTGTATACAGTTCCCTTGAGCTTTATATAGTGTCCCTTCTTATCTCCTTTTATGGTTTACACTTTGGGGTCAATTTTATCCGAGATTAGAATTGAAACCCTTGCTTTTTTTTGCATTGCTGTTTGCTTGATATGTTTTCCTACAGCCTTTGTTTCTCAGCCTATTTTTGTCTGTATTCTTAAGAAGTGTCCTCCGTATGCAGCAGATTGGTGGGTTGTGTTTCCTAAGCCAGTCTGCTAGCCTCAGCCTTTTAATGCCTGAATTCAGTCAATTGATATTCAGGGTAATTATCTCCATCTGTAGACTCTGTGATGTCATCTTACACCTTTTGTGTTGGGTGTTTTCCTACCTACCTTTCTTATCAGTTAATTGTGTGTGTGAAGGGTTCATTCTTGACTTCCTTCTACCTTTTTAAGCCAATTGTATCTTGGGGCAATTGTATCTTGGGGGCTGTTTTTTCTCTTTGTTGCCCTGTAGGTGGGATTGCTCTTTGTGGCAGTATCTCATTTGTGCTCAGTGAGTGCTCTTTTTCTGCTAATATTGGGCAGCAAGGATCATTTGTAGGAGTGGGTTTCTTTTAACATATTCTTTGAGTTTTTCCTTGTCTGGGAAGCCTCTTACTTCTCCATCTACCTTGATAGATAATTTGGCTGCATAGAGTATTATTGGGTTTGCATTATTTTCCTTCAGTTCTTGGAATAAGTTGCTCTACTCTATCTTCTTCATAGTGTCCACTGAGAGGTCTGAGCATATTCTTATGTGACTGCTTGTTTTTCCCTTGATGCTCTCATAATTTTCTCCTTTTCCTCAAATTTGGGTAGTTTGACTATTATGTTCCTTGGTAACTTCTTGGGATTCAGTCTAGCTGGTGTTCTTTCAGCCTCCTGAATGGATGTCTGGTTTTCATTTATTAACCTGGGGAAGTTTTCCTCCAAGAATTCTCTCACTATTTTTGCAGTTGACTGTTGTGTCTTCTTCCAGTAATCCAATTATTCTGATGTTGTTCCTCTTTGTAGCATCAGACATCGCTCTTAGGTTTTCTTCAGCTTCTCTGAAGATCCTATTAGACTTTTGCTTGTGTTTGTCAAAACCTGCTTGGCTGTCCTCTGGGTCAGTGGTGTGCTTCTCTGCCTCCTCCAGTTGGTTGGCCATGTCTGTGAGTCTGCTACTGGTTTTGGTATCTCATCCTTAAGCTCTTGTATTTCCCTTTGGTGTATGGTCTTTATCTCCTTTATCATTTCATTCTTTTTCTGTATAATTTCCCTCATCTCCTGTATGACTCCAAGCAGCATTCTGAAAATTTATTTCTTTGGCAGATCAATGTCTGCTTCTTCTATACATGTCATTAGGTTCAGGATATCTGCCAGAATTGCCTTTTGTTTCTCCTGGCTTTTTTTGTTGAGGGCGTTGGGGTTGTTTGCTGTATGTGATGACTTATTCTAGAGGAGTCCAATGCCATTTCCCAGAGGATCAAAGAGCACTGAGCTCTCTCTTGGAGACTCGTAGGAATGATTCTTCGAACTTCCTAATTGTATTATGGGATTGGCCTACTAGTGTTTTATCTTCCTATGGCTTCATTCTTTCCCTAGTCAACCAGTATTCTGTTATTTGGAAGGCAAGTTGGATGGTCCTCTCAGGGAATACCAGTTGAGTGGTTGTGGACCCATGAGGATGGTGCTGTACTAGGGTATCTCACAAGAAGCCATGATTGTGTGGCCCACGGCAGCTTGGGGTGCCACAGAGGACACACAGTGGTGCCTGCTGCAACAGTAGTGCCGTAGAAAGCAAGTGGGTGTGCCTGATTTGGTTTAGAGCATTGAGGATGGTTGTCAGAATTTCCCTGGCCAGATAGATGGCCATGGAGGTTGGAAAGAGGTTCCCTCAGTAGCATGGAGCACTGGAGTGTTGGCCAAGCTGCCTTAGGCCATGTGAGGCACTATAGCAGGTGGGAGAAAGTTCCCTCAGTCACTTGGGACCACAGAGGTTGGACAGAAATTCCCCCAGTCATACAGGCAGGACTTCCCCTGGAAGAAGGTGGGTGGGATTTCCCCAGCCTGTGTTAAGCACTGCAGAGGGCGGGCAGGTGGGCGAATTTCTCCCAGAGGAAGATGGTGTTGACTTTTTCTTAATGAAAACTAGTTTTCTTTTAAATATCTACTCATAGTAAATCTTTTCTCATTAGGCACAGGGGGCTTGGAGTGGATTATTTTTCTTCTATTAAATGTAAAAAGGTTGAACACATGAACTAACTAGGGTTCTAAAAATCTAGATGGGTGAATTGAACTCGAAGGTGATCCCATGACAAACCCTAATGGAGGCACTGAGATAGTTAGACTGGCCAGACCCTCCTTCCCTGATCCTTAAGCAACATAAAGAGGATAGAAGACCAAAAAGTGAGTCAAGAAAACAATGAGAATAAGACAGAAGCCTTGATTGGGAATGAGGTGAATCATGTGACCAATTTCATGGACATAAAGGTCCTTAGATTGTGGTTCTAGAAAGCAGGAGAAGCAGCTGAGCAGAAGCGGGAGGGGGGAGGGCGGGGTGAAAATGGTAAGCTGTCTGGAAAAGACAGAAAGGAATTTGGCACTAACACAAATTCATTCGTGGTGGAGAACCAGAGAGGCTGGCAGCAGACAGGCAAAGGCAGTCCATGCAGCAGAGAGAGGCTCAGGATCTGGTATCAGTGAGCATTATGGAGGTAGGAGAAAACTCAGTCTGGAAGAGGGAGTAAAAAGAAGATAAACAGTAGAAAAATGTTTTGCAAATAATGATGGCAACATATGTACAAATGTGATTGATACAATTGATGTTATAAGAGCTATAAGAGTCCCCAATAAATTATTTATATACAAAAAAAAGAAGATAAACAGGCTAAGAATAGACATTCATAATGGCCAGGCAACAAGAACAAAACTACAAGGCCCTATTAATATATGTGTCACATTGCATTAAGTTCCTGAAAGCAGTCTATTTGGAACCCAGTCCTCAGGCATGAAGATTAAAATTTAAATCTCTTCACCATAGGTCACCCCAAAATAACTTCAGGTATGATGAAAAGCTGGTGATTAGGCTGCAGTTGAGAGGTTTATGGATCCAAATATGCTCGTGAGATCCAGAAATCCATGCCAAGTCAGAAAAGTATGTTCTCCTGGTGGGGAAGTCTCCAAGATCACCAACATTTGCCTCACTATCTCCCCTGGGAATCAGCCGAGAAGCAAAGAGTAGCTATTTTCCAAAGGGCATCTGCCACATTTAGTAAGTCCATCTCCCCTCATGCTCTGGGAACGGGGCTGGCTTCACAGGAGAGTGATCATTACCATTGCATAGGGCCCCTTGTTCATAGGACTCTGCACTTGATTGCCCACTCAGATGATTTCAAGATGTTGCCATCTTGAAAAATCTCACTAATTTTCTAACAAGGGCCCAGCCTTTGCTTCTTGTCCTGGGTCTGAGGAAGTAGATTACTGTTCTTGCCTAATACTTATGTCCCTCACTTCTAGAATCACAATAGCAGTTTCTCTTCTGGACATCTTTTCATAGAGTGCAAACACCACCCAGAATCTATATAATCTTACAACCCAGCCATAGTTCCAAAACATTCTTACTTTCCTTATCCAGGCTGAGAAAGAAAAGTAGTTCCAATAAGTGGTTTCCCTTTCCCTCCCAGGCAGTAAAGATGAAGGAAAAGACGACCCTTGAAGGGAGGTCAATTTCTTGGAAGACTCTGAAACTTCTATTAGGCTTTGAATTATATTTCAAGACTCAATTATAAGAACTATCAGGCCCATGAAATACAGGTTTCCCGGTCAGGATTCAATAATGTACTGAGAAAATACACAACTTTCTTCTAGTTCTTTAAGGCTTCCTACCGCCATCCCCAATCCCAACCCCCAGCCCACTATCATGACCCCAATTCTGCCTTACAAATCTGGCTAGACCAAAGGATTTACACTGCTACAGATAAGAGCTCACAACACAGGGAATTCAGGACAGATAAACCCCTCAGGACCAATAATGGGAATAACGATAATAGGAAGGGAAGGGAAGGGGGAGTGGTAAGGGGAACCCGGTCACAACATGTGTGTGACCCCCTCCTAGGGTGATGGACAACAGAAACATGGGCAAATGAAGACAGTGGTGGGTGTAAGACATGAAAAATAATAATAATTTATGAATTATCAAGGATTCATGGGGGAAGGAAAGGGGGAGTGAGAAGCTGAAGCCAAGAGTTCAAGTGGAAAGAAAAAGATGATGGCAACATATGTACAGGTGTGTTTGACATAATGAATATATGTATGGATTGTGATTAAAGCTATACGAGCCCCCAATTTAAAAAAGAAAGAAAGAAAAGAAATACAGGCTTCCATTACATCTAGAGTCCACAAATCTTTTCAGCGAAGGCCCAAAGAGTAAATATTTTAGGCTGCGCAGCCAATGTGATTCTTGCCATAACTTACTGCCATGGAATTGATTCTAATTCATAGTGACTTTATATAGGGTTTTGAGTTTGCAAAATTTATGCCAGCACAAACAGCCTCATCTTTATCCCTAGGAGTAGTTGGTGGGTTTGAACTGTTGGCTTTGTGGTTAACAACCCAACACCCAGCCCACAGTACCACCAAGATGCCTTGATTCCTGCCAAGGATAATGCACAATCAAATGGATGTCTGTGTTCCAACAAAACTTCAATGATGAAGAAAAGCATAGGCTAGAATTTAGCCCATAGCTTGTAGTTTACCAACCTTTGCTCTAGATCAGTGATTCTCAACCTACCTAATGCTGCAACCCTTTAATATAGTCCCTCTTGTTGTGGTGACCCCCCCCCAACAATAAAATCATTTTGTTGCTACTTCATAACTGCAATTTTGCTACTGTTATGAATAGGGCAACCCCTGTGAAAAAAGTCGTTCGACCCCCAAAGGTGTCGTGACCCAGAGGTTGAGAACCATTGCTCTAGATGCGCTAGTTGTCTCATTGAATCAAAGACTCTTATTTATTATTCGGCCCATGTCCCTAAGTCTTGGGTTCCTTGGTTTCCTTTCTTACTCTGCAAAACTTTTCTTCTATTTATTATTAGATATTTGGCGAAAGCATATTGTTTTTTTGTTTTCTTTTGTTTTTGTTTTTTTAAACATTTTATTAGGGGCTCATACAACTCTTATCACAATCCATACATATACATACATCAATTGTATAAAGCACATCTGCACATTCCCTGCCCCAATCATTCTCAAAGCATTTGCTCTCCACTTAAGCCCTTTGCATCAGGTCCTCTTTTTGTTTCCCCTCCCTCCCCGCCCCCCCTCCCTCATGTGCCCTTAGTAATTTATACATTGTTATTTTGTCATATCTTGCCCTATCCGGAGTCTCCCTTATCCCCCTTCTCTGCCGTGCATCTGCCAGGGAGGAGGTCAGGGATGTGGATCCTTGTAATCAGTTCCCCCTAGCATATCGTTTTTTAATGTCATCATTTTATGACTCTTAGCAAACCAATGTGACAAATAAAACTGCTTGTGTGGCTTTCTTGGCAATAATCTTTATGGAAGCAAATCAAAATGTCTCTTCCCCATGGAGCATCTCTGGGTGGGTTTGAACCGCCAGGTTAGCAGTCAAGAACTTTATGAATTACACCCCCAGGATAAAGACAGGCTTAAAAGAAAACCACAGAGGCTGATGTGAGGAGGTTTATTGTCCTCTTTTGATTTGTACTCTCCATTGCCACTTGTACTCGTCTGTTTCACAGACTCAGTGGACAGAAAAACAGAAGAGACACAGAGCAGATTGAAGAAAAGCAGGAGATGTGGAGATGAAAAGGAGTAAGGAAAATGCAGGGAAGAAGATGCAGACCATGAAACGGGGCACCAACTTGAAAAGATGAAGATGGAAAAGGAAAAAAGCTTGAAGCCAAACCACAGAGAATTCAGCCCAATGAGATCACTAGACTGAGGTAGGAAAAGAAACATCAGGACAGGCCTCCAACTGTGTTTGCTGTTTCAGCTCCCTAGAAAGAAAATCTCTACACTGTGGATCCCTTACACTCTTTGATAATTGGATACTCACTCTTGGGCCGAATCTTAATACATTAGCTTGCCCTCAGATGTTGCCCAGAGATTGCTGACAACCTGCAGGAACTCACACCTTGCAAGGACGGAGGACTGTAACTTGTGCATTATTCCTGGAGGTGCTATTTCTAGAACATTATATCTCACAGCCTTTACCATTATCGGGCCTGCTTAGCAGCGTCACTCTAGCTATTTCTTCCCTGCTGCTAGATCTTTGCACATGAAGACAAAGAACACGCGCTTGGATGTTTTGAAAAGATCTACAAGAATTTCTGCTTCTGAAATGATGGTTATTGAAACCACAGTCTAGATTGTAAGTGAATGAGGCTGAGTTTCACCTTTGTATCCAAACCACTAGAGGAAGCATTTCCTTAGTCTCACACTGGTGTCATTGAAAAATCATTGAGTGAGAAAAATCAACTCCAGACAAGGCACGTGCTTTGTCTAAGTGTTGTCTTAACCAGCATTCCCCACTAATGCTAATATTCATTGCAATGGCTACTCAGAACACATACACACATATTCATAATTGAAAGGTTTAAGGGAGTTAATAGGTAATCAGAAGTCAGGATCAACAAACGTAAGAATACAGTCATTGGTCCACAGCAACGTTTCTCCTGGACAGCAGGTAAGCCACTCTCTGATCATCAGCCTCTCAGCCACATAATCACTAGGCCTTGGCCTCCATGGGCCAGGGAACTACCCTGTTGCTCTACCTCACAGTCCCGTAGTCTGGTCACTGGTGCTCTTGATCTGTCCCAAAATATCCATACCCAAAATCTCTGGTGCCTCTGGTCTTGGCCTCTCCCACTTCAGAGAGAGATCTGGAATAGGCGCGCTTTGAAGGGTCCTGGAATTTCCTTCTGTGTCCAAAATGGCTCTAATCCAGCCAGAATGACTTCAATGAAGGAGTACTTTTTGTCTTTTAGCCATCCATACCCTCAAGGAAAATGATGAAGGCTATCTTAAAGCACACCCTCTAGTAAAGTTTTCTTAAAGCTAAATCCCATGATAAGCCTGTAATAGACAACACCCCCCAAAATGGGATTCTAGCTACAGGCATAGAAACGAAAATAATATTACATAAGGAATACGCCTAGAAGAGCCATGTTCATTGACTACATCTCACTAAGTTTCCAGAACTCATTAGGATTGATGGCAGGGAAAGATTCAGGAGAATTACTGAACCATCTAAATAGTTTCAGAGAGCTAGGACACAAATTTCAGCAAGTGAGGGGAATCAGGAAGTTCAGGAACAGGAAACCCAGAGAGAAAGCAACTGGAACATGACTCTTCTTGCCTCAGGTTAGATCGTCTGGCTGCTAAAGCCAGAGCTTCTGCAAGGGCGGCTGCTTTGGCCTCTTGCCAGCTCCAAAGTATCCTGCTTGGTAAAATAACAGAAAGGCCTTAGGCATGCGACCTTGAACAAATTACTTCTGAGTATTTGCTTTCTCATCAGAAAAATGAAGGTAAACCAGTCCCAAAAAGGCTACGTGACCGGGGAGTGGTGATGGTCACCAGACACGGGGTGTTCAGAGGGAGAAGTAAAAAGAAATTCGTTTTCCCATGTTCTTTTCAGGGGACAAACCGAGGGGAAAGCAGATGTGATAGAGGCTCCATCCACATGCTCTTGGCTCTTTCACACATGCTGCCTTAGTTACCAGATGCTGCCATAACAAAAGATACCACAAGTGGTTAGTGTTGGAGAACAGGAATTTACTTTCTCTCAGTTCTGGAAACAATGAATCCCACTTCTAATACTAACAGAGGAAATGCCTCCGGCTATCTCATACCTCCTCTGGCAACATAAAATAATCCAAGATATGACAAAATCATAATAATTTATAAATTATCAAGTGTTCATGGGGAAGAGGGAGGGGGAGAAAAGGGGAAAAATGAGGAGCTGATACCGAGAGCTCAAGTAGAAATGCAAATGTTTTGAGAATGATGATGGCAGCATATGTACAAATGTGCTTGACACAATAGATGGATGTATGGATTGTGATAAGAGCTGTACAAGACCCCAATACAATAATTAAAAATAAGAATCCAACTCCACACAAGCAAAAGGCAGATTGCCACAAGGCAGAGGTGACATGCCTCCACCTTCCATCCTTCTTTCCCCTACGGTAACACCAACCATCCCTCCCACAGCACTCTACTTCTCTGATGAATTCAAGAATTCTTTGCAATGGCCAACAAGCAAAGCTCCATCAACAAACTGGAGTGTGTGATGTGCATTGTCCATGACACAAACGTGGATCTCCCATGGGTAGGCAATAATGATACCTCTAAACCACCACTGCCTCCATGCTTAGACTGTTGTGTGCTCTTCAGCCAATTCCAATTCATCGGAACCCTGAGGACACAGAGTAGCTCCCTGAGGGAACTGCCCTCTAGGGTTCGTCGTGCTGTCATCTTTATGGAAGCAGATTGCCAGATCTTTCCCTCTGAAGTGGCTGGTGAGATCAAGCCAGTAACTTTTCAATTAGCCATTGATACTAAGCTACTGTGCTGCCGGGGTTCTTTTGTGTCTGCATCAGGAGAACCAGCTTTGGGCTCTATTATCTTGTCTATTCCAGATGGACATTTTCTAACATGCCATTAGTGTGAGTGTGTGGGTTCTCTTGGAGATGTGACAAAATAGGGATAGATATATTTTAATCCCTGGAAATTTAAACATTTCCCATTGGAACAGATAATCCTTCCAGTCTTGTGATCATAATGATTCAAATAGAGGATCAGTGAGCCACAAAATTTTTCCACAAAATCCATAAAGTGAACACTTTCTTGTCCCAGATTTTTAAAAAGAAGACTAGAGACACAAAGTATAATAAATGTGGTTAAAATCACCTTTCTTGCATTTAACTGTTCAATTCCCAAGACAAAAATGTCAGAGCTCCTTAAAGCTAAAAGCTTTCCTGCTCTGAATCGTTTCTCAATAGGCTGACTTTGTGAGCAATGACTGTGTTTTCCTGAGGCTCCACATTTCAACTAAACATCCTGCCTTTGGACGAGAGGTCTGCCGCAACATTAAAAGTGGGTGCATCAAAGTTAACGTCCAGCACCGTGACACTATGGGGCAGTGAAACTGTAGTTTAAGTCTGAAGCTTCTATTTAGAATGCCTGAGAAGTTCCTGACTTTCATTTGCCGCCCCTGGTGGCTGTTGTTACTTGCCACTGAGTCAGCTCTTACTCATGGTGACCGTAAGTGTGATCAAACAAAACAAACAGAACATTGCCGTCACCCTCATGACGGTTGTATACATGAGTCCATCTCAAGGAAAGTTGCCTTGGTTTTCATTGACCCTCTGCTTGACCAAGCATGATGTCCTTTTTGTTGGCAATTGGCCTTTCCTAATGACCCATCCCAAGCAAAGAGCCCTCTCAATATGGAGTATCCAGGTGGTATTTCTTCCCAGAATGAACCAACAGTATTTTCACTGTTCTTTGCATTCATTCTTCTTCAATCTCCTTTGTTCATTGTCTGACTTTCACATGCCAATGAGGCTTGAAAAGACCCCAGCTTGCGTCAGGCACAGGCCAGTCATCAACCTGACATCTTTGCTTTTGAATACTTTAAAGAAGTCTTTGCAGCAGATGTACCTAATGGGAAGTGTCATTTGATTTCTTGCCATGCGCTTCCACATAGAAGTAGAGGTTGTGGATGGCCCCTCGTTCTTGTGTACTCACAAGCTGCCTGCACTCATCACCCAGCTCCTCAACAGGCCACCACCCCACCACCGTCTGGCAGTTGGTAGGAAAATTATCCTTTCTTTGGGGGCTTTTCTACTTCTCTACATCCCGTGGCCACCCTGTTCCCTTGAACACTTTACTCACTTCTTTCTGGTTTTTGGTCTCACCTTTTCTGACTTATTCAGTCCTGCCTATATCCACCCATTCAGGCAAAATATTGGTGAAAGATATTGATATTCCCAATTTATGAGTGAACTATCTGCAAGATATTAAGAATTTCTTGAATACCAAAATGAATTCCTCTTAGGATATCCCCCAGGTGCTATTATGCTACATGGCTCTGCCCCTTCCTCCACTTAGACGCAGTATAGAATGCTGTCTCCTTTTCGTTTTATTACTCTAGCCTTTGCTTGGCATGGTAATGAATTAAAAAATAAAAATATCATATCCCAAACAATAGAGGTTATAGAGTACTTGCTACAGAGCAGATACTGTATCTTAATTAATCCTCAAAAATAGCTTTATCATTTCATTTTAAAGAAAAGGAAATGGAGGCACAGTGTTCTGAATAAAGTGTAGGACTGTCAAGTGCTATACTGAAATGGTGGGACTTGCATTCCCTAGAGAGATCATCCAGGAAGAGATGATCAGTAGAGGTCCTGGGAGTGCTGGCACAACAGCAATCTAGCTGAAAGGAAGTACTCTGAGGCAGAAGTAGGGTGAGCATAATGGTGGGACAGAAGGAAGGTAAGAGGAAGCCGAGGAATGATCTAGGAAGCAAAACTATGGATAGAGGCATGAGCGCAGGGGTGTCCATATGTAATTATATTAACCCATAAAAATAGAAGTATTGGCCTAAGTACATATATTTATATGGCAATACACTGAGATAGTGGACGGACTTTGGACCTCTGCTCATACCCTACCTCAATACAAGAACACATTGTTCGAGCAAATTGACAATCTGAGATGCTTACCTTCCCGACACAATCGCTGAAGACAAAATGGGTGCATAAGTAAATGTGGTGAAGAAGAAGGCAGATGGTACCCGGCTATTAAAAGATATAGCATCTGGGGTCTTAAAGGCTTGAAGTGAAACAAGCAACCATCTAGCAGAGAAACAACAAGCCCAATGGAAGAAGCACACCAGACTGTGTGAGCATGGAGTGTCATCAGGAGCAGGTAACAGGCACCAGAAAACCCTTAACAATCAAACAAACAAAATCATATGGTGAAGAATGAGGGGGATCAGAGCAGAGAGTCAAAGCCCATCTGTAGACAATGGAACATCCCCCACAGGGGCTCACAGGGAAGGGATGAGTCGATCAGGGTGCGGTAAAGCACCAATGAAACACAATATTCCTCTGGTTCCTTGAGGCTTTCTCACACACACACCACCATGACCCCAGTGATGCCTTTCACTTTGGACTAGACCAGAGCATGTATACAGCTGTAGATAAGAGATAAGAGCTCAGGACACATGCTACCCAGGAGCAGGAAAGGGAAGAGAGAGACACCAGATGGGAAGGGTGAAGGGAGGGAGGAGGAGAAGAAGGGGGGACTGATCGACACACAACCACACACACCCCTCCAGGGGAAAGAACAACGGAAACCATGGGGAAAAGGAGACAGTGGTTGGTGTGACACATGAAAATAATAATTTATAATCCACCAAGGTGTCGTGGCAGGGGCAGGGGAGAGGAGGAGCTGATACCAAGAGCTCAACAGAAAGTGTCTAGAAAAGAATGATGGCAACATATGTACAAATATGCCTGATACAATTAATGTATGGATTGTAGTAAGTATTGTCAGAGCTCTGGATAAAATGATTTTTTTAAAAAAGAAAGTATGAAACCAGATCTCTTTTAATTAGTATTTAACAATGTTTGGAGACATTTATGGTGGTCACAATTGTGGGGAGGCTGGGTGCTACTAGCATCTAGGAAGTAGAAGACAAGGTAGCTACTCAGCACCCTACAATGCACAAGGTGACTAGTCCCCCACAACAAAAATTACCTGGTCTAGAATGTCGATAGCACCAGATCAAGACACCTGCCAAGCATTTAATGTATTTGGCACATTTAATACAATCCAACCCATTCTTTTTCAAGGAATTTTATTCTCTGGGCCCCTTTTAATATTTTACTGTAAGTGCCCCACCACCACCAATGTTCTTTAGGGAAGCTGGAAAAAGTAAGATAACAGATAAACTGACTTTGAAAGAATCTACAGGGAGGGCACCCAGCTGGGAACAAAATGCTCTGAGGGCACTATTTTGGGAACAGTGACCCAACAAGCCAGTTTTCTGTCATGTAAACACATTGCCTTCAAGATTGGCACTTCCTGAAATCCTGTTTTTAAAAAAAGCTGTGGGGGGTATGGAGAGTGGTTACCCTGGAACATGCCGTTGCAATGAGAAATCTTGAAAGAAAAACATCTGTAATCTTATGCCAGCCTTACCGTCCCTTCACTAACCAGGAATCAAGAGGATGTGAAACAATTTCCACTGCACGCACGTAGCATATTCTCCGGGGGTTGCAGGACAGGAGGAGACCATGTAGAGGGGATGCTTATTGCGTGGGATTATAAGCACAGACTAATGTGTCAGGAGATAAATTCTACTGCCTTCGATAATAAAATGTATGTCTCAACCATCCCTTTATTGAGCAAGCCCTAAAGAGTTCAGGAATGGTAGACATTCAGGCAACTTCAATGGAAAAAACAATTGTGTTTATGTTGTAGGACTGACATGTAAACTTTGCAAGCACGCTATTGAATGAGAAAATATTTTAATTGGCTTTTAAAATATTCTTATAGGGGCAAATTCAGTTTGTTTAAAATGTTGCCTGACTGGTCTCTGATTTGGGCAGCTCATTATACAGCTTCAGTGCCAGAAGATTAATTAATCATTATGTCAGTTTCTTTAAAAAGCATTCCAGATTTATTCAGTTCTGGATAAAGGTTATTTATACTTTAGAATGTTTTTCACTTCTTCATGTCAGAGGAAAATATGGGGTGAGTTACAAATATTACCTCAGATGATATCTTTCTAAATTACAGCTTTTTTGGCAAATCATTTGCTCATATAATTCTTTAAGCCTGGGATGTCCTATTCCCTGCCTACTAAAATTCTCTTTACCATTCAAGGGCTAACTCAGATATCACTCTCCCCATCAAACCAGTGGTTCTAAACCGTCCTAATGCCGTGACCCTTTAATACAGTTCCTCGTGTTGTGGTGACCCCCCCCAACCATAAAAGTATTTTTGTTGCCACTTCATAACTGTAATTTTGCTACTGTTATCAATCAGGAGACCCCTGCTGAGAACCGCTGCATTAAGTTGTCCCTGGTTCCCCACAAGCTGTAACCAACTGCTGCAAATTTGCACTTAACTGTATTGCTTGTATCTTCACCAAGCACTTACAAGAATCATCTCACTTTATTGTTAGTACTATGATGTCCTATCAAGTTGATTCCAACTTAAAGCCACCCATAGTGACAGGGTAGACATGTCCCAGAGGGTTTTCTAGGCTGTAATCTTCACAAGAGCAGATTGCAAGATCTTTTCTCTTGCAGAATCTCTCAGTGGATTTGAACCTACAACTTTTCATGGTTTTTTTAAATAATTAAATCATTTTACTGGGGGCCTGTACAACTCTTATCACAATCCACACATACATCCATTGTGTCAAGCACTTTTGTACATTTGTTGCCATCATCATTCTCAAAACATTTGCTTTCTACTTGAGCCCTTGGTATCAGCTCCTCATTTTTCCCCTCCCTCCCCATTCCCCCTTCCTGATGAATCCTTGATCATTTGTTTATTATTATTTTGTCATAGCTTACACCATCCGATGTCTCCCTTCACCCACTTCTCTGCTGTCCGTCCCCCAAGGAGGAGGTTATATGTAGATCCTTATAATCGGTTGCCCCTTTCTCCCTCACCTTCCCTCCACCCTCCTGGTATTGCCACTCTCACCTCTGATCCTGAGGGGTTCATCTGTCCTGGATTCCCTGTGTTTCCAGTTCCTATCTGTACCACTGTACATCCTCCAGTCCAGCTAGATTTGTAAGGTAGAATTGGGATTATGATAGTGGAGTGGAGGAACCATTCAAAAACTAGAGAAAATTGTATTTTTTCATCATTGCTACACTGCACCCTGACTGGCTCGTCTCCTCCTCACGACCCCTCTTCAAGGGGATGTCCAATTGCCCAAAGATGGGCCTGTCCCCAATCTGCATTCCCCCTCCTTCACAATGCTATGACTTTTTTTTTGTCTTTGATGCCTGATACCTGATCCCTTCAATACCTCCTGATCTCACAGGCTGGTGGGTTTTGTTGTTTCTTAGCTAGATGGCTACTTGTTTATCTTCAGGCCTTTAAAACCCCAGATGCTATATGTTTTGATAGCTGAGCACCATCAGCTTTCTTCACCATATTTGATTGTGCACTCATTGTCTTCAGCAATCGTGCCAGGAAGGTGAGCATCTCAGACTGCCAAATTGTTAGAACAAAGCATTCTTGTATTGAGGGAGTACTTTATTAGGGGCTCACTGTCCATCTGTTTCCTTAATACTAAACTTATAAATATAAGTACATAGGTCTATTTCCCCTTCGTCATATATAAATATGTTTATATCTGTATATGCCTGTATTTAGATCTCTGTGACTACCCTTTGCCTCCTGATTCTTTCCTCTATTTCTTTGTACTTTCCTTTTGTCCCACTATCATGTTCAGCCTTCATTTGTGTTCCAGGAATTTCACTCAGCTACATTGTCCTTGATCCAGCCCTGCCAGACCTCCTACACCCTCCTTGCCACTGATTTTGGATCACTTATTGTTCCTTTGTCCCTGGGTTTGTTAACACCTACTTCCTTTCCCCCACACCCCCTTCTCTATGCCCCCCCCCCCGAACTGTCATCCATTGTTCTCTCTTCCAGCTTGTTTATCCCTCGTATCCCTTCCAGGTAGACATGTAACAATAACAAAATATGCACCAACACAAGACCGAGTACAATGAAACAATAGAAAATAAAACAATAGCTGCAACAATAATAACAGAAAACCTATAAATAGTTCAAAGTCTATTTGTTGTCCTTCATGAGTGCTTTCTAGTTGAGTATGATGGGGTGCCATGCCCTGGCCCCACATCTATCCCTGGCATTCCCTGGGGACTTTATTGCTCTGTTCCACCATCACCCCACCCCACCCCACCCCCACTGCTCTGCTGCATGCCCCAGTGGCCGGTTTAGGCATAGTTGGCGAGCACAATTCCCATTGTGTGTCTCTAGTGGTGGCCCTGGTCAGTGAGGAACGCTGTGTCTCATGGTGGGGCCGGCCTTGAACCTACACCTTTTCAATTAGCAGCCCAGCATTTCACCAGTGAGCAACCAGGGTTCCTCATTTTGCTTTGCATTATAGCTGTGTGTGTGTGTGTGTGTGTGTGTGTGTGTGTTCCTGAATTGAGTTGAAACACCATCTTTAGTTCACTTCTCAGAAACCTGACAGGTTGCCTGAAATTAGTAAGCACCCAGTAATGTTGGGTTTAATTGCATGAAATTGTATGGGTTTTATCACAGAGGACTTGTTTTTCAGTTTGTCCTCTTGGTTTCTTTGCAGTAGTTTACTCATTTTAATAATAACAAAACCCAAACTTTCGTCCATTGGAACAAATTGTTCTAGTGCCTTCTCTCCCCTAGACTTAAGTTGGAGTTCCAATAGGTGCTCTGAAATGAGCAGAGCCTCCTCTGATACATACACTGTTTTTGTCTTTGACACCACACTGGAAACCACAGTCCAAGTGGAGCGAAGAATGTGCTGGATATTTTGCCTACATTTGGGTGCTGCAGGCAAACTAGCTAATCATTAATTAAGGAAGGCTTTCCGTTAAATACTTTTGTTCAAAACTTTCCCACACATTCCCTCCCTCATTAATGATCAACTCATGACATGTCCAGGAGCTCTGGCAGTACAATGATGAAGCATTCTGCTACTAACCAAAAACCAGGAGGTCTGAGCCTACCAGTGGCTCTGTTGTGGACAAAGATCTGTTCCAAAGAAGTACAGCCGGCGTGTTCCATGGAGGAGAGCAGGACAAGACTTAGCCTCGTGTACTTTGGGTACGTTATCTGGACAGATCAGTTCCTGGGAAAGGGCAGTGAGCTTGGTAAAGCAGAGGGGCAGCAAAAAAAAAAAAAAAAGACCCTTGACAAGATGGAATGACAGTGACCGCCACAATGGGCTCAGACATAACAACACTGTCAGCATGGCACAGGATGGGGTGTGTTTTGTTCTGCTGTACATATAAAGGGTTGATAAGGGTCAGAATCTCCTTGAAGGCACCTAACAACAATAACAGTCACTCTGCAGGAGAACAGAAGAGGCAATCTGCTCTCACAAAGATCACAGCGGGGGAAACCTCCTGGGGGTGTTGTTCTCTGTCATGCAGGATCACTAAGAGGGAAAAGGAGTCCTGGCCTTGTAGTGATTACCAGTTGAGCTACTAACCACAAACCTCAGCAATTTGAAGCCACCCCCAGCTCCTCCAGAGAAAGATGAGGCTTAAGGAGCCTGGAAGCCACAGGAAGAGTTCTACCCTGTCCTTCTGAGTCCGCTGCATGGGTGAGAAGAGTCAGAGGATACTGATGGCAAAAAACAGCAGCAAATTAGCTTACATTGTTTGTACAGTAAGGCGTCCTGGGGCTGTTTACTGCAGTCACCAGGTTGAAAACACCAGCCATTCAATGAAACCATCATGAGAAAAGACAAGGTTTTCTGCTCCCATAAAAAAATAATAATCTCAGAAATTCACAGGGGAAGTTCTACCTTGTTCTATAGCGTCACTTTGAGTTGGAATCCACTCGTAGCAGTGAGTTTGAGTTTGAGGCAAACACTTAGCAGACTGGGCTGCTAATCTTAAGGTTGAAGATTCAAGCCCACTCTGAAGCACCTTGAAAGAAAGACCTGGCAATCTACTTCTGAAACTCAGACACTGGAAGTCCTATGGAGCACATATCTACTCTGACACACAGGACGCCACTGTAGGTTGAAATCAACTCAGTGACACTGACTTAGTGACATATAAACACCGAATATGAACTAGGTACATTCAGCAACTCACAACACAGAGCTCAATAGAACATAAAAATATATAGGAGAGTTTTAATAGAAGATTATACCATTGAATATCTAGAAATCTAAAAAGTCAAAGAGATTATCTTAACAGAAATGGATCACCAAGAATATGCCCTGGTAGGTGAGGAAAGTGTGTTTTCAGGCAAGACAGATTGCTCTAGTCATTGAATTTCACTTGTATATAGTACACCACTGAGAGTCCATAAATAACAATTGACTGATGAGCATAAAGCAAAGACAAATCCAGAGGCAAAAATCATCTCTGAGAAAGTGCCACGCTAGATTCATTCTGCACTGGACTTCCCACTGCTTTTCTTGTCCTTTGCAATTTCAAAACTTTAATAGAAAGCCAGAGGCCTGATTTCTAGTCTGGACAGTCCATTTATCAAGTTGTGTAAGAATGGGACAATCACTTAATTTCCCAGAACTTGTTTTCTTAAATTTGAAATAAAATAAGTAGATGGGTTATCCCTAAGACTCACTCTAAAATCAGAGGTCTATGGCTTCCTTAATGAGTCCTGGTTAAGCAGAGCAGCTTGAACCCCCCAGTCACTGCACAGGAAAAGATGTCTGCTTCCATAAAGACAGTAGTTTTGGAAACCCTCTATGGGAATTCTCTACAGTCATCATATGTTAAAATCAACATGTAATCAACAATGAATTTAGTGACTAGCTTCCTTATTACTCTGATGTATTCTATCAATATACTGAAGAATCAATATTACCTACTAATAAAAGTGGTTGCCAATATTGAGCTATGCCAATACACATAATCACTCAGATATACCTTAAAATTGTGCTATTTAATACTTCTCTCCAATTATTTTGTGATATCATATGGACCTATGCAAGGTCACTAAGCAAGCAAATATTTTCCTACTACTCTGTTTTTGAAGGTATAAAGATTATTTCCTTCAAATCACTGTCTCAAATCATGTACTTCTGGGTGGGGTGTAGTTAATTAAAAGATGAGTGTTTTCATAATACTTATTTCATTTCAACAAAAGTTACCACTTCAACTTATCTTAAATTGCCTCTAAATTCAGGTTTCCTATGTTTTTATTGGAGAATTCCATAAGAAACCCTACCAGAAAAGAGTTTTACCCATGAAAACATATATTCCAGAAGGGATGAGCTCTGTTTTGATAATGGAAAATTTAAGGTAGAAATGAATGATGATCTTCTGGAGAGTCTCGTCTTAACTCCTGCTTATTCATTTACTATTTACAGTTTAATTATTTACAAACATTTAGAACTGAAAGTGACATGAATGGTGATCTAATACAACCCTCTTAGAGATTGGGCAATAGAAGGCACGTCATGACTTGGGAAGGAAGTGACTAGAATTGCCATTGACTGAAACTGGAAATTTTTTTAGATGTTTAGAGTAGGAAGGAATAAATAAAGTGGTTCAAACATAAGAATCCTTGTGGTAGGGTAACACAACATTGGTCAATTTAGAGGATACACAATGGCATCAAGAATGTGGCGCCTTCTCTATTTCAGCTTCTTCCTCTGCAGTACACCAGCACAGCTCTCTTCCTAAGCAAAAATGACCACAGTGATGTGGGCTAATAACTCCACCCATAACAAAGTCCAGTGAAAAAGAGAAGTGCATCTCTTCATACCTCAATTTTCGTTAGCAACAACAACAGCAAAGAATCCAGGAGTCATCCATTGACTTCTCCTCAGTCCCTATCAGCTACATTTCCTAACTTATTGGCATTGAGTTGATTCTGGCTCATCGTGACTCAATGGGACAGGGTAGAACTGCCCCCGGGGGTTTCTGGGACCACAATCTTTTTAGGAGATGCCCTGGTTTCCAAACAGACAAACAACACTATCAATACAACAGCAGAATAAAATAACACATTTGGCATCAGAGTTTCCCAACCTCCCAATGATGAACATTTAGGTCACCAGTATTTGATTTCAAAGAGATTTTCAAACGCTGAGACCATGAATTCATTTATTTATCCAACCAAGTGAGTCTCCATCAAAATTTCCAAGGAAATTTCCCAAATTTAAATGAAACCTTTCCTTGTGAACAAGACTTCCAAAATCCCACAAGCATCTTTATTTTTTAAAATAAATTCCAAAGTTGAAAACATTCTCAAAAGAAATGCCCTAAATACTTGGGCTTTGAATCGTTTTCTTAAATAATCAAAAGGACAAAGCGTGAAACAAACTTACTGAAACTCACAAGACAGATGCAAGGTATGATCAAGGTAGTTTAATCAAGGTAGTCAAACCTGTCTCAATGTTTTCATTTGTCTGGATGTCTCTTGTCTTTTGCCTTCAGGTGGATATCTTTCCTCTGTACTTTCTCCAATATGTCATCACTGATTATTTTCCTCATTTGTTTCTCTCTAAATCTCTGTCTCTCTCCTACACTTGACCATGCATCAGAATGATTTTGCACAGCTTTCTCTCTTTGGTCTTTGTCCTATTCCCTGTGTCTCTCTCTCTCTCTTTTGATTTCTTTCTCTAAATTTCTCTTCTCACCACCACCACCTCCACTTTCTCTTAACTGATCTTCCTTTGACAAGTAATATAAATGATTTCAGATGGAAAGAGTCCTTTACTTTATGAGGGTTCGTCAAAAGGCATTGCTTCTAATTCAGGTACAGTTCAGACAAGCACAGATTTATAACAGGCGAAATGTGTTTATGCATGTCTGTAGTCAGTGGGTGACTGCGATTAAAGTCTCCCAATAGTACACTTGCCTTGGCTTATCAGGTTAACTTTTTAAAAAGAGATCCAATCAAAACAATAGCTTTGAAGGGAATCTGCTGAGCAAAGTTCAATTCAAGGCAGAAAGGTCAGCTCAGAAGGTAATGGCAACTGTGTCTCAGGCATGACAAAGGACACCGGGGGCTAGTTAGGAAGAAGTTTTAAGAAACTTGAAAACTGCATTGGTAAGAAGGAAACCAGGGGTAAAACTTCCTGAGTGTCTTTTCGAAAATGTTATATAAGTAAAATGAAACAGTATGTGACTTTCAAGGTTGACTTTTTGTCACTCAGCATAATTCCCTGGAAATTTATCATTGTTATATGTATCGGTATTTTGCCCCCTCCTATTGTGAATTAGTATCCAACATTATGGATGAATTCATAGGTACACTGATTTTAAAATAAATAAATAAATAAAGCTTTTAATAAAAAACAATTGAGAGAGAGGAGGTGGGTAGAGGGGAAACAGAGCGCTAAGCCACCCATGGGGAGGGTATTATTGATGTCTCCACAAGAAAGGGAGAGAGGGACCAGATCTCAGTCTGATGCACCAAGCCATGAATGCAACATACCAGCGTGAAGCAGCAAACCAAAAGAGAGGTCTTCACGCTGGTCCCGATCCCACCTATGTGGGCCCCCTTCACAGAATAATGTACTACAGAGGACAACACTGAAGATACAGCCCAGGGAGAGGGGAGGGTCTGCTCAGAACACACAGGAGCAAACTAAGAGGGAAGGAGACCCACTCAGCCCCCAGGAACAATATTTCTGCTTGGACTAGCCAATGCGCAGAGAGGACCATAGGGGCAACCCCACCACTGACCCATAGCTTCAGGAAACAACACTGGAGACACGGTGTGTGGAAATTGTGCCCAGTCTGACCCCTCCACACTGGGGCAAACACAAAGGGAGCAGCACAACTGAACAGCAAGAGAACAAGCCAATGAAGTCCCCAAGGAATGTCGGAAATAGACTTTGGGGGCAGGGCTTCGCACCTCATCAGACTCGACTGGAAAATGTTCATAAATGTCAACAAACAAACCTCGAAATATTCATAGGCTTTTCCCCCATGTAAGATAGGCAATCCCAAGGTGAAAAATATGGGACCGATGGTTCCAGGGGGACATGGGAGAGGGTGGGGGAAAGGAAGTGGGGAGACAAAAAACCCAATTGTCAATCAAACGCTCCAAAAGATGAAAAAAGAAATCACAGGCTTAACAATTAGTAGGTGACTAATACACCACTCTCCAAGAAAAACAGACCACAGGTAAAGAAACTTAACAAGAAGGCTACAGATCTAAAGATTACACGTAGACAACTTTACCTGATAAATAATTTCAGAGCTCACCACCCAAATGCAAAAGAAGAAATCGCATGCTTTTCAAGTCCACATACCACATACTTGAAGAAGACCACGTGCTGGGACACAGTTTGAATCTGTTAATTCAAGCACATAGAGATCAAACAGACCTCTCTCTGACCACTCTGCCACAAGGCTTGAAATCAACAAAAGGAAAATGAAGAAAATCAGGACAAACAATTGGAGGATGAATAACTCTCTATTGCAAAAGGAGTGTCTACTGCACCTGATCAGACATGAAATTAGGAGGTTTCTAGAAACCAACAAGAATGAGAATACAATGTACCAAGACTTTGGGGACACAGCAAAGGCATCTCCAGAGGAACTTTGACAGCAATACATGCACACATGAAAAAGGGAAAGAGACTTTATGATAGATGTGCTGGCACAAAATTTACAGCAACTACAGCAGAGTCAACAGGACAATCCTACTAATAGCAAAAGAAAAGAAATAATAAAATAATAAAATTCAGGACTGAGATCCATGAGAGGGAAAACAAGAAAATTGTGGAAAAATTTAATCCATCTAAAAGTTGGTTCTTTGAAAGGATTACCAGAAGACACAACCCACTGGCAAACCTAACCAGAGAAAGGAAAGAACAAATTTCAGTAGCAAGTTGGGAGATGAAAGAGGGGACAAAAAGATAATTACACAATACTACAAAGGACTGCACTCCATATAATCCAACAACCTGGAGCACAAAGACAAATTCTTGGAAAAGCAATCTCTCCCTAGTCTATCCAAGGTGAATATCAAGAACATCAACAGACCTGTAGCAATAGAAGAAATACACAAGGTTATCAAGGGATTACCCAGAGCCAGATGGCTTCACAGAATTCTACCAAACCTGCACAAACTCTTCCAGAATATAGAAAAAGACAGAAAACTCCCAAACTCTTTCTATGAAGCTTGTATAACTCTGATACCTAAACTGGGCAAGGATCCCAGAAGAATTGAGAACTACAGACCAATATCCCTGTGGTAGTTACATAATTTGTTGTCGATTTGAGACCAAAGAGTGAAGGGGTGGAGTTTAGCCTGTCAATCAGGTAGCAGCTTGATGACTTCATTTGCAGGTGCTAAGAAGATAAATAGCTCATTAGAGATGGGACACATACTTACTCTCTGTGAGGCATGCTTGCTTACAAGATACATGGAGCTATGCTAGAGACTTGGAGCTGAAGGAGCCACGTGAAGATCCCTGCCAGCACTGAGATGTCTCTACCACCACTAGATCCATTGGACTTTCCACCCACTGGCCTGTGATCTTCCAGCATTCGGCATCTTTGCATGTGTTTCATGAGTCTGAAGAAGACTTTATAGATTGGTATCGGACTTATGGACTTGATCTGGACTGGCTGGAATGCTTTCTCAATATTCAATTGCTCTTGTATCTAAAGCTCTTTCTTATATACGTATGAGTGTCTCTGAATTTGTTTCTCTAGTCAACCTAGACTAACACAATCCCTAATGAATATTGTGATAGGTAGGTTTACTGTGCCAGCATGGCCAATAGACAAATGTGAGATTACTTGAAGGTCAGAGAGATAAATGGCTCAGTGAACCTCACCCTTCTTGTCCCTTGCTTTTCAATGATTGCACCAGTATGCGGCTGCCTTAGCTTATTTTCTGCCTAAATTTGCAAGCTACACTCCCTGTGGGACACCTAACCCATATGTCACTGTAGTTTGAGATTCCTTCAAGACTTGCTTCACCACACTACTGGACTATACATGGTATAAGCTGGGGACTGTCGGGCCCTGTCATCTGGCTGACTATTGGTAACCTGCATTGCTGTTTCCTACCTGTGGCTGGATAGCCTGAATTGTTCTACAGAGAACAACCTGGCGGCCCTCAAGACTTGAAGAACTTCCAGTGTATTAGCTGTCTCATACAAGTGAGTTGCACTGAGCCATTTGTACTGCTTGATAGATTAACTGTTTATTTCTTATGTTTCATATATATGTGTGTATATATATATAATAATTAGTGCCCTGATTTTATTTCTCTAGAGAACCCTGTCTAACATAAATATGGATGAAAAATCCTTAACAAAATACTGGCCAATAGAATAGAAAAGTATATAAAACCAATAACTCACATGACCTAGTGGGATTCATACCAGGGATGCAGGGATGGTTCAACATATAAAAGACCATTAGTATCATTTGCCACATTGGCATGAAAAATTATAAGAACAACATGATAATATTGATAGATGCAAAAAAAATTCAACAACATCCAACACCAATTCCTGTTTCAGACATTCAAGAAGATAAGAATGGAAGTAAAATTCCTCAATATAATATGAAAAACCCAACAGCCAACATAGTAGTCAATGGATAAAAGACAAAAATAATCCCACTGAAAAAGGGGACCAAACAAGAATATCCTTGTCCCCACTCTTATTTAACATCGTACTGGAGGTCCTAGCTAACAACATAAGGCAAAGGAAAGATATCAAAGATATTCACCTGGGGAAGGAAGAGGTAAAACTATCATTATTGGAAGATTTTATGATTTTATAAATGAAAAGTCCCAAAAGCTGCAAAAGGGGAGTGCTGGAAGCATTAGAGAATATGGCAGAGTGGCAGGATACAAGATCAACAAATAGAAGTCTATCAAACTGCTATACACATCAGACAAGACTACAGAAGAGGGGATCAAAAAGGAAGTATTACTCAATACCCAAGTACAAATTGAAATATCTAGGAATATACCTGACTGAAAAAACAAACCATCTATACAGGGAAAACTACAGAACACTATTATAAGAAACCAAGAGTGACCTTAATAAATGGAAGAATATCCCATGTTCATGAATTGGAAGATTCAATATAGTAAAGATGTCAGTTCTTCCCAAGACATGAAGCACATCACCACATGAAATGAACTGAAGGAAATTATGTTAAGCAAAGTAAGCCAAGCACAAAAGGACAAGTACAACATGAGCCCACTGAAGTAAGATTAAAAATGCAAAGGGGGCACAAGGGGAAATGGTACTATACGCATACATTCCTGGGTGAGATCCAGGATATATGACTGGGGCCAGACTCAATCCAAGGATCCATTTGGCAGCCAACTAAAAAGGAGGGAAAGAAAGAAGAAGAACAAAAACCTGGGTAATGAGGGAATGGGACACTAACCCACTCAAGGGCAGCGTATTGTTTATATCTCAACAGGAAAGGGAGAGAGGGACCAGACTTCAAGCTGGTGTTCCAAGAATTAAATGCAACATACCAGCATGAAGCAGGGAGCCAATAGAGAGGTCTGCAGGGTCCACCCCAATCTCAACCATGTGGGCACACACACCCAGAAGAATGCACTTCAGAGGACAGTACTACAGCTCAGAAAGCTACAGCTAAGGGAGAGAGGTGAATCTGATTAGAGCACACAGGAGCAAATGAAGATGGAAAGAGAGGGAGTGGAACACATCCTGGCCCACAATCCCCGAGGACAATACTCCCGCTCTGAAAAGTCAATGCACAGAGAAGACCATTGAACCGGCTCCACCACGAGACATGATGTCCCTCACTGACCCATAGCATTATACAGGACAACACTGAAGATACAGTGTGGTAATTGTGCCAATCTGTCCACACCAGGGCAAAACACTACGGGCATGCAACAGAGTAGCAAGGGGAACAAAGCAATGAAGTCTCTGGAAATACCAAAATTCAGGCAAAGGTGTGGCACCCCATCAGACTTGACCAGAAAACACTCCTAAAAGTCAACAGACCTTGGACTATTTATAGCCTTTCTCTCTTTCTTTTTTGTCATTGGATTTTGTTGTTGCTGTTTTGTTTTCTTGTTTCAGTTTGCTCTGTCTTGTTTTTCTGCTTATTCTTTTCTTTGCATGTCTATCTATGTATGATCTATGTATCTATCGTTGATGGAAATTTGGGTTGTTTCCAAATCCTTGCAATTGTGAACTGTGCTGCAATGAACACTGGAGCACAGATATCTGGCCTCGGTTTGTTTCTTGCTTCTTCTGGGTATAAGCCCAGTAGGGGGATTTCTGGGTCGTATAGTACCTCGATTTCCATCTGTTTTAGATATCACCAGATCGATTTCCATAGTGGCTGTACATACCTACAGGTCCACCAGCAGTGGATGAGAATTCCTGTCTCCCCACAGTCCCTCCAACACTTGTTGCTTTCTGATTTTTTAATTGGGCTAACTTTGAGGGTGTTAGGTGGTACCTCATTGCTGTTTTAATTTGCATTTCTATTATGGCTAAAGATCAGGAACATTTCCTCATATGTTTATTGGCCATTTGAATTTCTGTCCCTATGAAACTTCTCTTGAGGTCCTTTGCCCACCTTCTCAGTGGGCAATTAACTTTTTTGGAAGCTAGCAGAGTATTGTAGATTTTAGTAACAAGGCCTTTGTCTGATGTGTCATTGCTAAAGATGTTTTCCCAGTCCCTGGCATCTGTTACTCTCTTGGTGAATTCTTTGTATGTACACAGGTGTTTTATCTTCAGTATATCCCATTTGTCAAGTAGAGCCTCCTCTGTGTGTGTGTGTGTGTGTGTGTGTGTGTGTGTGTCCTTCCCTTTTTCTGATAGTCTATGTATTTCCTGTGCCAAAGTTCTCAAGTTGGTCCCAATTCCCTCATTGACGGCCCTAATAGTTTGGGGTTTTACTTCAAGGTCTGTGATCCACCTTGAGTAAATTCTTGTGCATGAGTGAGATAAGGGTCTTGCTTCATTTTTCTGCAGGCAGATATCCATTTCTTTCCAGCACCGCTTATTAAAGAGGGCATCTGCTTCTCATTGGATATTTTTTTGGAACCTTATCAAAGAACAGTTGTCTGTATGCTGGTGATTTTATTTTGGGTTGTCAGTTCTTTTCCATTGGTCTGAGTGTCTGTCGTTATACCAATACCATGCGGTTTGGACCACTGTGACTGTATAATATATGCTAAAGTCAGGTAAAGCAAGCCCTCCCACCATGTCCTTCTTGAGGAGTTCTCTGCTAATTCTGGGCTTCTTCTCTCTCCATATGAAGTTGTTCGTCAGTTTTTCCATTTCTTTGAAGAAAGATGAGGATAATTGTATCAGGATTCCATTAACCTTATATATTTCCTTGGGCAGAACTGACATCTTGACTATATCGTCTTCCAATCCACAAGAATGGGATATTCTTCCATTTTTTAAGGTCACTCTTGGTTTCTTGTAAAAAGTGTTCTGTAGTTTTCCTCATATAGATCCTTTGTTCTTTTAGTCAGGTATATCCCTAGATATTTCCATTTGTGCTTGGCTATTGTGAAGGGTATCACCTTTTGTTTTTAAAACATTTTATTAGGGGCTCATACAACTCTTATCACAATTCACAAATATACATACTTCAATTGTATAAAGCACATCCGTACATTCTTTGCCCTAATCACTCTCAAAGCATTTGCTCTCCACTTAAACCCTCTGCATCAGGTCCTCTTTTATTTCCCCTCCCTCCCTGCTCCCCCCTCCCTCATGAGCCCTTGATAATCCACAGATTGTTATTTTGTCATATCTTGCCCTATCCGGAGTCTCCCCTCCCCGCCTTCTCTGCCATCCATCTCCCAGGGAGGAGGTCACATGTGGATCCTTTTAATCAGTTCCCCCTTTCCAACTCACTCACCCTCCACTCTCCCAGTCTCACCCCTCGCGCACCTGGTCCTGAAGGTATCGTCCACCTTGGATTCCCTGTGTCTCCAGCTCCCATATGCACCAGTGTACAATCTCTGCCCTATCCAGTCCTGCAAGGTAGAATTTGGATCATGGTAGTTGGGGGGAGGAAGCATCCAGGATCTGGGGGAAAGCTGTGTTCTTCATCGGTACTACATCACACCCTGACTGACCCATCTCCTCTCCTAAACCCCTCTGTGAGGGGATCTCCAGTGGTCAACACTTGTGCCTCAGGTCTCCACTCTGCATTTCCCCCTTCATTCACTATGATATATATATATACCATACCACACATGACATATATACACACACATATATATACACATACGCACACATATATATATATTCATTTTTTTGCATGATGCCTTGTACCTGGTCTCTTTGGCACCTAGTGATCGCACCAGCTGGTGTGCTTCTTCCATGTGGGCTTTGTTGCTTCTGAGCTAGATGGCCGCTTGTTCACCTTCAAACCTTTAAGACCCCAGACACTATCTCTTTCGATAGCCGGGCACCATCAGCTTTCTTCGCCACATTTGCTTATACACCCGTTTGTCTTCAGCGATCCTTTCATGGAGGTGTGCAGCCAATGATATGATTTTTTGTTCTATGATGCCTGATAACTGATCCCTTTGGGACCAAGTGATCACACAGACTGGTGTGTTCTTCCATGTGGGCTTTGTTGCTTCTGAGCTAGATGGCCGCTTGTTTATCTTCAAGCCTTTAAGATCCCAGTCACTATCTCTTTTGATAGCCGGGCACCATCAGCTTTCTTCACCACATTTACTTGTTCACCCACTTTGGCTTCAGCAGTTGTGTCCAGAAAGTGAGCATCATAGAGTTCAAATTTAATAAAGTATTCGTGCACTGAGGGAGTGCTTGAGTAGGGGCCCAAGGTCCTTCGCCACCTTAATACTACACCTATAAATATAGACACATAGATCTATTTCCCCATCCTCATATATATATTTGCATGTACATGTCTTTGTCTAGACCTCCATAAATGCCCCTTGACTCCCAGCTCCTTTCTCCATCTCCCGTGACTTTCCTCCTGCCCCACTACCATGCTCCGTCCCCACCTAGGCTACAGCTATATCTCTTCTCTACGCAACCTTACCCTTGATCATTCCCCACCAGGCCTGCCACTCCCCCCTCACTACCATTTTGGGCCCCATGTGGTTCCCTTGTCCCTGTGTTTCTTAACACCACTTCCTTACCCCCCTAACTCTCCCCCACCCCAAGTCCCCCCCGGAACTGTCTGTCCCATTGTTTTTCCTCCAGATAGTTCATCCAGCCTGTCCTATTCAGACAGACCTGTGGAGACACTAACATGCACAAAAACAAGACAGAGGAAAATAAAGCAACAGTATACAACCAGACAACAAAAACAAACCACTGACAAAGAACAAAACAAAACACTTCACAAAAGAAAAGCTTGTAGTTAATTCAAGGATCGTTTGCTGGCACTTAGGAGCATTTTCCAGTCCAGTCTGTTGGGGCACCATGCCCTGGCCCCAAAGTCCACTTTCAGCATTCCCTGGGGACCTTGCCACTCCATTCCCTTGCTGTTCCGCTACACTCCCCAGTGCTTTGCCTCGGTGTGGTGGGATCAGGTCAGGTGCAATTCCCACACTGTATCTCCGGTGCTGTCCCCTGTATCGCCCTTAGTCACTGAGTGGCATCATGTCTCATAGTGGGGCCAGCTATGTTGTTCTCTCTGTGGACTGGCTGCTCTACTCAGGAACATCATCATCACGGCCTGGTGGGCCAGGCTGTGTTCCACTCTCTCCTCCTGTCCCTTCATCTGCTCCTGTGTGCTCTGATCAGATATGTCCATCTCCCAGAGCTGCAGAATCAATGTCGTCCTTTGAAACAAATTCTTTTCGGGGGAGGGGCAGGAATCCACTTAATTTTTGGTGCTGGGGCCAGCCTCCCAGACCTCTCCACTGGTTCCCTACTCCTTGCCAGGACATTGCATTCACACCTTGCTGCACTGGGTTGAAGTCTGGTCCCACTTTCCCTGTGGAGATATAAACAATACCCTCCCCTTGGGTGGATTAGTGCCCCATGCCCCCACTCCCCTTTTCTTCCTTTTGTTTTCCTTTCTCCACCTCCTCCACCATTGTCTACCATGTGCATCCCTGGTTTGGGTCGGGTCTCTGTCATACTACACAATCTTCACCCCAAAAATGTAGCTTTTTCCCCTATGCCACTTTTGCATATTTTTTAAATTTTCTTTTTTAATACTTACCTCAGCGGGCTCATGTTGTACTTGTCCTTTTGTGCGTGCCTGACTTACTTCGCTTAGCATGATTTCCTCCAGTTCTTCCCATGCCGCTATGTGCCTCATACGTTCATCACTGCTTTTTAGGGTATCACCTTTTTTATCTCCTCTTCTGTGGTCTTATCTGATGTGTATAGCAGTCTGATGGACTTCTGTTTGTTGATCTTGTATCCTGCAACTCTACCAAACTCCTCTATTGCTTCCAGTACTCCCCTAGTGGAGCTTTTTGGATTGTCCACATATAAAATCATATCATCTGCAAATAACGGTTGTTTCACCTCCTCCTTCCCCAGACAAATACCTTTTATGTCTTTTCTTTGCCTTATGCTGTTAGCTAAAACCTCCAGTACGATGTTAAATAAGAGTGGGGACAATGGGGCATCCTTGGCTGGGCCCCTTTATCAGTGGGATTGTGTTAGTTTTTTCCTCCATTGACTACCACATTGGCTGTTGGTTTTTCATACATACCTTGTATTGACTTGGTATTCCTATCTTCTCAGATGTCTTAGACAGAATTTGGCGTTGGATATTGTTGACTGATTTTTTTTGCAACTATCGATATTATCATGTGGTTCTTATAGTTTTTCATGTCAATGTGACAAATGATACTAATGGTCTTTCGTATGTTGAACCATCCCTGCATCCCTGGTATGAATCCCACTTGGTCATGGTGAGTTATTTGTTTTATATACTTTTATATTCTATTGGCCAGTATTTTGTTAAGGATTTTTGCATCAATGTTCATTTGGGAAATTGGTCTGTAGATCTCAATTCTTGTGGGATCCTTGCCCGGTTTTGGTATCAGTTATACTAGCTTCATAGAAGGAGTTCGGGAGTTTGCCGTCTTTTTCTATGTTCTGGAAGAGTTTGTATAGGGTTGGTGTTAGTTGTTCCCTAAATGCTTGATAGAATTCTCCTGTAAAGACATCTGGTGCAGGGGATTTTTGTTGGTAATCCCGTGATAACCTTCTCTATTTCTTCAATTGCTATGGGTCTGTTGAGATTCTTCATGTTGTTTGGGGATAGTCTAGGAGAGATTTTTTTCCCAAGAATTTGTCCATGTCTTCCAAGTTGTTGAATTCATTGGAGTACAATCCTTCATAGTACTGTGTAATTATCCTTTTGATTTCTTTAGGGTCTGTTGTAATGTCCCCTCCTTCATCATTCATGCTATTGAAATCCATTCCCTTCTTTCTTTGATAAGATTTGCCAACGATTTGTCAATTCTGTTTATCATTTCAAAGAACCAACTCTTAGCAGGATTAATTTTTTTTCCGTAGTTTTCTTATTTCCCTCTCATGAATATCAACCCTGAATTTTATTATTTCTTTTTTTTTTTTTTTTGGCTATTAGTTGAATTATCCTGCTGACTCTGCTCTAGCTGTTGTAAATTTTGTGCCAGCATATCAATCATGAGTTTCTCTTCCTTTTTCAGGTGTGCATGTGTGGTATGAAACTTCTTCTGATAACTGCCTTTGCTGTGTCCCGTAAGTTTTGGTACATCGTATTCTCATTCTCATTGGTTTTTAGTAAAATCCAAATTTCACTCTGATCTTTGCCAGTATGCACTCCTTATGCAATAGAATGTTATTCATCCTCCAATAGTTTTCTCTTGTTTTCTTCGTCTTCCCCTTGTTGATTTCCAGCCTTATGGCACAGCAGTCAGGGAGACAGGTCTGCATGATATCAATGTGCTTAAATTTATGTAGATTCAACTTATGCCTATGTATAAGGTCTATCGAATATGTGTCATGCAGACTTTAAAAGAATTTGAATTTTTTTACTGGGATGTAAAGATATGTTAATATCTATCAGGTCAAATTTTCTAATTGTAGTATTTAGATCTCTAACCTTCTTGTTGAGTTTCTTTCCCTGCGATATATCTTTGTCAGAGAGCAGTGCATTGAAGTCACCCACTATAACTGTTGAGACTGCAATTTCTTTTTCATCTTTTGGAAGGTTTGGATGATGTATTCAATAGGTCTCTCATTCTGGGAATATATGTTTGCAATGCTTAGTGGTTCTTTGTCAAGTGCTCCCTTGTGCCTTTTATAGTGTACCTCTTTATCTCTTTTTATGGTTTGCACTTTGAGGTCAATTTTATCCAAGATTAGGATTGCAACCCCTGATTTTTTTTAATTGCTTTTTGTTTGGTATACGTTTCTCCAGCCTTTGATTCTTAGCCGATTTTTGTCTGTAACATTGAGATGTGTCTCCTGTAGGCAGCAGAATGATGGATTGTTTTCTAAACCAGTCTGCTAACCTCAGTCTTTTAATCCCTGAGTTCAGACCATTGATATTCAGTGTTATTATCTCCATCTGTGGACTTTGTGATGTCATCTTATACCTTTTGTGTTGGGTGTTTGCCCACCTTCCTTTCTTATTAGTGTGTTGTGTGTGTGTGTGTGTGTGTGTGCATCATTCTTGACTTCTTTCTCTCTATAAGTCAATGCTATCTTGGGGTCTGTTTTCTCTTTGTTGCCCTCTGAATGAGGTTGTTCTATGTGGCAGTCTTTTCTTTATACTTGGTGAGTGTTGTTCTTCTGCATATACTGAGTCAGCAAGGATCTTTTGTTGGGCTGGTTTTGTTCTAATGTATTCTTTGAGTTTTACCTTATCTGGGAAGACTCTTACTTCTCCATCTATCTTGATCAATAATTTGGCTGGGTAGAGTATTCTTGGATTTGCGTTGTTTTCCTTCAGTTTTTTGAATATGTTACTTCACGCTCTCCTCTTCATAGTCTCTGCTGATAGATCTGAGCATTTGGGAAACTTTGTATGAGATTACTTGTTTTTCCCTAGCTGCTCTCATGATTGTCTCCTTTTCCTCAAGGTTGGATCGTTTAACTATTATGTGCCTTGGTAGCTTGGGATCTGTCTAGCTAGTGTTCTTTCAGGCTCTTGAATGGTTGTCTGGTTTTCATTCATTAAGCTGTGGAAGTTTTCCTTCAAGAATTCTCTCACACACACAAAAAAAGAATCCTCTCACAATTATTGCAGATGCCTTCTTTGTTGTGTCTTCCTCTAGTAATCCAATAATTCTAATGTTCCTCTTCATAGCATCAGACATAGCTCTCGTATTTTCTTCAGTTTCTCTGATGATCTTATTAGATATTTTTGGGGGTTTTTAAAAGCTTTTTGGCTGTCCTTCAAGTCACTGGTGCAGTTCTTTGCTTCCTCAATTCAATTCTTGGGGTCCATGAATCTGCTACTGGTTTTTATCTCCTCCCTAAGCTCTTTTATTTCCCTTTGGTATATGGACTTTATATTCTTTATCATTTCATCTTTTTTCTGTATTGTGTCCCTCATATCCTGTATGATCTCAGGCAGCATTCTTCAAATTTCTTTCTGTGGCAGCTCAATGTCTCCTTCTTCTATGCATGTTGTTAGGTTCAGGACATCTTCTGCCATTGCCTTTTATTTATACTGTGTTTTTTCATTCAGGTCACTGGGACTGATGGTTGTTTGCATTGCGTTGTTTTAGAGGAACCAGGTGCCATTTTCCAGGGAGTAGAAGAGCACTGGCCCTCTCTGGGAGACTTGTAGGAATACTTCTTTAAACTGCCTACAATTAATTTCACTATGGAATCAGCCTACCTCTTTATCCTCCTGTGCCTTCCCAATCAAGGGATTGCCCCAGAAGCCTGGTGGTTTGCCTGCTTTGGTGTAGAACACCACGAAAGGTGGTCAGAATCACCTTGGCCAGATACATCACTGAAGATATTTGGCAGAGGTTCCTTCAGCAGATTGGAACATTGGCAAGTGTTGGCCAAGCTGCCTTAGGCTGTGTGAGGCACTAAGGTAGGCGGGCAGAAGTTCCCTCAGTCACATGGGTCCACAGAGGACAATTAGGAGTTCCACCAGCCACACAGGCAGGAATTCCCCTGTAAGAAATTGGGCAGAGTATCCCCTGCTGGAGGTTAGCTGGGCTTTCCCCAGTTTGGAGCTACGCTGCCCAGTGTGGCATGGGTGTAAATGGCCTAGGCTAAGGGTAGTGGTTTGGAGGTAGACCGTGTAGTGTGAGAGAACAGGGAATAAACAAAGAGGGAAAAAATCTGAGCCCGCTGAGACTATGTGGAAATAGAGAGAAAAGAGGGAAACAAAAGTAATAATATAGCTGAGCCCCGATCCCTGCCGGCGTTGGGGGGTGCGAGTGCAAAGGTTTATTCCCTCCCCTTAGGCAGGGGCAAGCTGTGACTGTGTTGAGATAAAGCCCTGTGCCCCTGTGCTGGCTCCAAATGGTCCTGCTCTGCCCAAGACAGTGGCAGGTCTAAGGTCAAGTCCTAGCCGGCCTTCACTGTGGTGAGCCAAAAGCCCCCAGCACCTCAAAACCATGTGGATCTGTACCTACTTATATTTATGATGCTCCTCCTATGAGCCATCAGTGTTCAATTTCCCTCTTAGTAACTCTCCTGGGCTGATTTTTGTGGAGTTCCACTGGTATGTGTTACTCAGTCGCCATCTTCCTGGAAGTACATATATTTATATGTTAAGTATTAAGGTAGCAGATGAACATTGGGTCTTTACTTGTTCTAATAACCTGGCATTCTGTGATGCTCACTTTCCCAACAAGATCTCTGAAGACAAAATGGGTGCATGAGAAAATGTAATGAAGAAAGGTTATGGTGCCTGGCTACCAAATGATATAGCATCAAGTCATAATTGCCTGAAGATAAACAAGTGGCCATCTAGCTCAGAATCAACAAAGCTCACATGGAAGAAGCACGTCAGCCTGTGTGATCATGAGATGTCAATGAGATCAAGTATCCAGAATCAAAAACACAGAATAAAAAATCATATCAATGTGAATGAGGGGGAGTGGAGTAGAGACCCAAAAGCCATTTGGACCTCTTGTAGAACTGTAGACCAGGGCTGTACTCTCAACTGTTACTTGTGTGAGCCAGGAGGGGCCTGGCTGGGGCAGCAATGATCCATGCCTCTGGGGAAGTGGCATGTGCCACACTGTGCCACGTGGGCCAGGAGAGGCCAGGTCAGAGATGAGTCGCTATGCACTGGAACTGGTAGGCAGCATACCCTATTGACACAGCATATGTGACTACACAGGGGTGGAAGGGTCCTAGGTACTGGTGCCCTGAGCCCCCACAGCCACAGGTGATCAAACTTTCTTCAGGTCAGGCCCAGGGCCCCTGGGTGGCTGTTGGAAGGAAACAGAACTTACAGGCAGAATCACAGCTTCATGGGGAGAGGGGATCTGTGGGAGCAGCAATCTCAGGCAGGAGCCATGAGTAGACTCATGTTATGTGGTGAAGTCACAGCTTTGGGGAACTCAACAAGGCAGCCGACCAGCTTCTGGGGTGGCAACCAGGTTAGGTGTGGTGGGCACTTTTGAGTGGCTACTGCAGTGCACAGAAGCAGCACAGCCAGTGGGAAATTCCTGGTATAAGGACACAGATCTTCAGGCCTTTGGAGCAAAGCAGTAGCAGGGGAGGGCTGCCTCCCAGACAGAGGGGTACCTTGGGTCTTTGTGGGGATTTTTCCACTCATCACAATTCTATCACTTGACCTCCTGGACACCAGGCTCACTGCTCTTTGCAAAACTCCCAGAATGAACTGCTAATCTGCCTGCCATCTTGTAGCTCCTCCCTTTTTATGTTTCTTGATCATACTTTCCTTGTGATCTCATATTCTTTTAGAGTGTCTTTCCACCTTAAAATGGTGAACTCCTCATGACTGGGAACTTTTCTTTGTCTTTGGTTCCCAGTGATTAGTCCAAAGATTAGATGCTTGTTAAATGTGCATTACAAAATGACTGAATGACCATATCAGGCAAGATGGCTGCATATTTCAGTATACTCATCTGTGGAATTAGTATAGTATCATTTTATCTTTCAGTCTCACAAAGTTATTGTACAAAGGACCAACTAATGTAATGTTTTTCAATGTTTTATGATGTATAAAATTCTTCTTATAATTCACACTTTATTCATGAGTCAAGTTCAATATTATCATTAAAATGTAATTGAGCACACCATTATGAACTTATAAATCTCTATAAATACTAGGATTCTCTGTATCCATTTATAACTTCATTTTGATGTAAAAAATCTAATATTTTAAAATAAATTTTTGAAATTGTTCTATATTGATAACGTTATAACAGTCCTTTGAAAAAATAAAAGTTTCCATAAGATTTTCAAATTGTTTGTCTTCAGTGATCGTATCAAGGAGGTGGGCACCCACTGATATGATTTTTAGTTCATGATGTCTGATAACTGGTCCCTTCTACACCTTGTGGTGAGACAGGCTATTGTGCTTCTTTCATGTGGGCTTTTATGCTTCTCATCTAGATGTCCCCTTGTTTATCTTCAAGCCTTTAAGACCGCAAACACTATATATTTTGATAGCCGGGCACCATCAGCTTTCTTGACCACATTTGCTTATACACACATTTTTCTTCAGCAATCGTGTGTGGAAGGTGTGCATCCTGAAATTCCAATTTAATAGAACAACGTGTTCTTGCATTGAGTAGGTGCTTGGGTGAATGCCCAATGTCCGTCTGCTGTCTTAATAAGAAACCTATAAATATATGCATGTAGATCTATTTCACCACACTCTTATATAAATATATCTATATATGTATATTCCAGTCTTTAGACTTCTATAAATGCCCTTTGTCACCTAGTTCTTTCCTCTATTTCCTTTTATTTTTCCTCCTGTCCCAATCTCATGCTAAGCCTTCATTTGGGTTTCAATAATTTCTCTCAGTTACATTGCCCTTCCTGAATCCCTACCTGAATCCCTCTCACACCCTCCTTGCCACTGATTTTGGATCCCTTGTTGCTGCCCCCCCTGTACCTGGGTTAGTGAGAACCTCCTCCCTGCCCCTGCCTCCCCCTCTCCCATGTTCACCCGGAACCATTGGTTCTGTTGTTTTCTCCTCCAGACTAATCATCCAGTCTATCTTATCTTGATAGATCTGTAGAGGTAATAATATATACCAAAAAACAAGCCATAGCAAGATAGGCGGTGAATGATAACACAGCAATGGCAAAAAGAAAGAAAACCAATTACCCATAGAAGAATATATTTATTAAAAGAAAATAATTTTCAAAAGAAAAAAAACTTGTAAATAGATCAAGTTCTGATTTTTTATCTCTAGGTGTGTCCTTCAGTCAGATCTGATGTGGTACCATGCTCTGGCCCCAGAGTCTGTCCTTTGTACTCCCTCAGGGGCTCCCTGCTCTGCTCCCACAGTTGCTCTGCCGCACACTGTTAGTGGTTTGCCTGGGTGTCACAGGGTCAGTCTGGGCCAGTCCCTACACTGAGTCTCCAGTGTTGTCCCCCTTAGGGCAATGGGCCATCAAGGGGTTGTGTTGGGAGGGTGAACATCATAGAATGCCAATTTAATAGAAGAAAGTATTATTACATTGAGGGAGTACTTGGCATTCTATGATGTTCACCCACCCAACACAACCCCTGAAGACAAAGCGGGTGAAAAAGCAAATGTGGTGAAGAAAGCTGATGGAAAGGGCTTAAGTGGAGAGCAAAGGCTTTGAAAATTATGAGGGCAATGAATGTACAGATGTGCTTTACACAATTGATGTATGTATGGGTTGTGATAAGAGTTGTAGGAACCCCTAATAAAACGTTTAAAAAAGAGAATGTGAATTTTTTGCATGTGTGTGGAAAGCTCTGGAAATATCCATCAAGTCAATTCATCCAATTGTGCTATTTACATCTGTAGCCTCCTTGTTGAGTTTCTTTCCCAATGATCTGTCTTTTTCAGAGAGTGGTGTATTAAAGTTACCAACTATAATTTTTGAGACTGTGATGTCTTTTTTCATCTTTTGGAGTGTTTGATGTACAAATATCGCAGGTCTCTCATGAGGTGCATATATGTTTATTATGCTCACTGGTTCTTAGTCTATTTTCCCCTTGAGCATTAGATAGTGCCCCTCCTTGTCTCTTGTTATGGCCTGTATCTTGAGTTCAATTTGGTCAGATATTAAGATCGTCACCCCTGCTTTTTTTGCATTACCATTTGCTTAGTATATTTTCCTCCCGCCTTTAATTCTCAACCTGTTTTTGTCTTGCAAGCTCTCCTGGAGGCAGCAGATCAATGGGTTATGTTTCCTGAGCTAGTCTGTTAGCCTCTGCCTTTTAATGCCTGGGTTCCTGCCATTGGTATTCAGTGTTATTATATCTACCTATCTTATCCGTGTGTGTGTGTGTGTTTTATGTTTGCCTTCTTTCCACTATTGAGATAGTTTCCTCTTTGTCGCCCTATAGGTGGAGTTGTTCTAGGTGATGGTCTCTTATTTGCCCTCACTGAGTGTTGATCTTCTTCCCATACTGGATCAGCAAGGATATTTTACAGGGCTGGGTTTCTTTTTATGTCTTATTTGAGGTTCTCCATGTCTGGGAAGACTCTTATTTCTCTATCTATCATAATAGATCATTTGGCTGGGTAAAGTATTCTTGGGTTTGCATTGTTTTCCTTCAATTTTTGGAATTTGTTACTCCATTCCCTCTTCTTCATTTCTGTTGATAGGTCTGAACATACTCTTTCTGGGCTACATTTATATGTGACTGTTTGTGGTTCCCTACATGCTTTTATGATCTTTTTCTTTTCCTGATAGTTGCATAATTTGACAAATATGCGTCTTGGATTTCTTGGAATTTAGTCTGCATGGTGTTCTTTCAGCCTCATGAATGGTTGCCTGATTTTCATTTATTAAGCTGGGAAAGTTTTCCTCTAAGAATTCCCTTGCTATTTTTGCTATTGACTTCTTTGTTGTGTCTTGTTCCAGTAGTCCAATTATTCTAATATTGTTTCTTTTAAAATCATCAGGCATGATTCTCAAGTTTTTGTCAGTTAATTTGATTGTCTTACTTCACTGCTTTTCGCATTTGCTGAGGTATGCTTGGTTATCCTCTAGGTCACTGATGGGATTCTCTGTATCGTCAAGCCTAATGGCAAGGTCGGTCAATTTGTTATTGGATTTTGTTAATTCATCCCATAACTCTTTTATTTCCCCCATTGGTGCATTGTCTTTATCTTCTCTATCATTTCATCTTTTTCTGCATTTCTTTCCTTATATTCTTTATGACTTCAAATAGCATTTTGAAAATTTCATTTTGTGGCAGCTCAATATCTGCTTATTCTCAGCCCATAGTCTTAGCATTGTTTTCTCTTTCTCCTGCTTTTTCGTTGAAGCTGTTATAACTGGTTGCTGTTTGCGTGTTGTTTAGAGGAGCCTGGAGCTATCGTCCTGAGTCGAAGAGCCCTGGACTCTCTCTTGCGAGATTCGTATGAGTACTTCTATGAACTACAGGCTGGTAGCTGTACCGAGGGGTCAGGCTATCACTATATCTTCCTGTGGTTTCACTCTTATCCTAGCTGTCCATTATTCTGTTATTTGGAATGTGTGTTGGATATTCCTCTCATGTGACACAGGTTGGGTTCTTGCCCGCCCGTGAGGAGGGCTTTGCTTCCCTGGCCAATATCTAAAAAGGCTTTACATCTCTTGGAGAACCTCAGCTGCCCTATGGTGTTTTCCTCTGCAACTGGTGTGCTGAGGAGGGCATGTGGGTATACCCTCCTTGGTGTAGAGCTCTGTAGATGGCATTAGAATTACCATAGACACAGAGATCACCTTCAAGATTGGGTGGATGTTCCCGCAGTAGCATCGAGCCCCAACAGTATTAGTCAAGTATTTCCCAAAGTAACTTGTAGGTTCTCGGTATTTAGGCTGGGTGTGCCCCTACTATTTGTGGGGGAGAATTCCTGCTGTTTGGTGTGGGGAAGAGGACTGATATGAATTCTCCAGCTGCTTTCCAAGGGAATAAATGCTGGTGAGGGGAGCTCCCCTAGTTGGGCCTTCAGAGTTGCACTAGGTAGAGATGAGTGGCTTGGAGGCCACTAATGGCTTGTGACAGGAAAGAGAGTAAGAGGATTGGAAAAAGAGAGAAAGAAGAAGACACAGACTGGAGCAACAATTCCAAGGAAACTGACACCCACTCACACACACAACTAAAATGCACAAAGTAAACAAAAGTGAAACAGTAAACAAAAGTGAAAAAAAAAGAATAAAGAAAACAACAAAAAAGGAGAACTGAATCTGCTGAGGCTGTGGTAAGAAAGAGTGAAGAGCAAGACGAAGAGGAGAAAAGAAGAAAAAGTTGAAAAAGAACACAAAGAAAGAAAAAAAGAAGAAATAAGAAAGAGGAGAGAGAATTTTAAAAATAGATAAAGAGATAGCTGACCTCATGCTGTGCTTGTGTGTAACACGGACTCGTCCTGTGTGCAGCACTCTCTTAAGGGTCAGGTTGCCCACTCTAAGGACAGGCTTGCCATAGGCAGAGTGTAGGTTCCTAGGAACCAGCTGTGGCATGTGAAAGGAGTAAGAGGAGGAAGAAAGAATCGTACAAGCAGAGAAAGAAGCAAAAAGAAACAAAAAAGAGGAAAGAACAAAAAATGGGAAGAAATAGAAAGAAAAGGGGTGAAAAACCCAACTGTGTTCACTAAAATTGGCTGTGATGGTAAAGAGGGAAGAGAGAGAGAAGGAGGAAATAAAGAATAAAGAAAAAGCTCATCCATGATTGCTTGAATGTGGGATCAGAGGGGTTTAGACCCTGCCCCAAATGGCAAGTTTGTGTGCCCTTTTAATGAAGGGACCCAGTGGTACTGGACAGAATTTCCCTGGTTGCTGAGATCGCCTTAGGAGTCCAATGGAGGTTTCCCCAGCAGTGCAGTGCAGTGTAGATGTTTGTCCCACCTGCCTTGTGTGGTGTACAGCACTCCCACAAAGGGCAGGCTGGAGTTCCTCCTGCTATTTGCGTTGATTTGCCCTAAGCAGAGAGTAGTTACCTGGAAGACAGTAGTGGCATATGATAGGAGAGAGTGGGAGAGATGAGAAAGAGGGAAAAAAGAAACAAAAAGAGGGGAAACAAGAAAGAGAGAAAAAACGCAACAACAGCTCATAGAGACTGACTGCGGTGGGAAAGACAGAAGGGATAGTGAATAGAATGAGAATAAATAGAGCAGTAGATAAGGAGATAGCTGAGACTTGATCATCTGTCCATGAGGCTGGAGGAGTCCCATCTCTTCCTCAAGGTAGCAGGGTGGTATACCCGTTTCATGTAGGGTTCCACAGATGCTGTGTGGGATTACTTCAAAGGCAAGATTGCATCCATGGCCAGACATCACTTGAGTGCTGGAGTTCTCTGGTGTACCTGCCTTGTGCTGTATGTAGCACAGAGCAGGGGTAGGAAGAGGGCCGCTGGGTGCTCCAACAGCCCCATCTAGTGCCCCAGGACAGGCAGGGCCTCCCCAGCTATGTGTAGACTCACTGAGGGAAGCTGGGCTTATTATCCTATCTAGTCTGCTGGTGTCCTACTAGATCAGAGGATTTTGTTTTTTTATTCCCTTGGTCAGCTGCAGTCTCTGGGCTGCAGCTCCATGCTGTTTGAAGCTGAGACTTGCTATAGCAGGTCTTTGTTATGCAAAAAAGCTGCTACGCCCTGTATCTCAGTTCTGGCATTTCTTAGCTAGGTTTCTTCTTATACTGATTTATGTTAAGCCCCCAACCCCCCGCCCACCCTCCACCTATGTGCTCCTTGGAGTTGAGTAACCAGACTGGGGTTTGAGTTTTTAACCAATAATATATATGTCACCCTTTTTAAATTATGCTTGTGATGTGCTCCCATTTGGGGACTGTCAGGCTGACCCCCAGAGGGGGAGATTCAGCTTATCAGGGGGATGGTTTCCTTCTCCGCCAATTGGAACTAAATTCGTTCCCTGGACTCCGACTATACACCTATTTTCTCCCACCCTGCGATATACCTTAGGTAAAAATCTGCTTTTTCTTCTACTCTAAATTATGGCTACCCTCTACTGCCACTCCCCAAGCTGTGAGATCAAGGCAACCAACATTGTGGAGAGCTCCGGCATGGGGTTCTCCTCAGGCCTGGGATTCTGTCCCGTTTAGGGCGTCAGCCTGGATAAATCGCTGCTCCCAGTAAGGGCGCAGCTGGAGCCATGGGCTCGCCAAAGCTAGAGCACTTTAAAGCATTTTTAGTTTGCTTTGTGAGTGGAATTCACACTCAAAAAGGGAGTTCAGGAGAGACCCTAGTACCCTAGTTCTAATTTCAGGACTCCACCACCCCATTTCCTTCACCTTACCTCCTAATGTTCTGGTCTGGCAGCAGGAGCTCCGGACGGATGAGTCTTATCGAATCGCCATTTTTTCCTAGTTCCCAAGATTGTTTTTTTAAAAGATATTTTTTGGGGGGGGCCTTTATAACTCTTGTTACAATCTATACATCAGTTGTATCATACATATTAGTACATATATCACCATCATTTTTTCCTAGACATTTACCTTCTATTGAACCCTTGGAATCAGCTTCTCTTCCCCCCCCCCCCTCCCCTAACCTGTGGCCTCTTGATAGATTATCAGTTGTGATTGTTTTCATATCTCACACCGATTGCTGTCATCCCTTCCCCTCTGGTTTCTGTTGTTCTTCCCCCTGGAGGTGGGTGGTGGTTATGTGCCATTCATTGCAACTGGTACCCATTTCCTCCCACGTCTCCCTGCCTTCTCCCTACTCTTTTGATATCACTATTCCCATTCCTGTTCCAGATTTCTGAGTGTCGTGAGCTTTATCGCTTGCCTACACCTACATACATGCTCCAGTCCAGATTGGGAAGCAGCACTGGAGTCATTTTAGTGGGGGGGTGAGGAGGCCTCAAGGGATCAGTGGTATATTGCATGATCCATCAGTGCTCTACTGCATACCGATTACTCATCCTCTCCATGCAACCCCTGTGTACAGACATATTCCATTGTCCACAGATGGGCTTTGGGTCTCATTGCCAAACCCCCTCATTTTCACCAATGTGTTTTTGTTTGTTTGTTATTAATTGAGATAGTTTATTGTGCCAGCCTGGCCGATAAATACAAGTGGGATTAATTGAAGGGTGAAGAGATAAATAGCTCAGTGAGTTTCACCTTTCTTATCTCTCGCTCTTTAATCATTGGACCAGTGTGCTGCTGCCTTGCTTGTTCTGTGCCTCAGTTTAAAGGGTACACAACCTGTGGGATGCTTAGTCTGTGCACTGTGTCACTGTCAGTTGAGGTCCCTTTAAGACCACATGATTGGAATTTACATCTCTGGAGCTGGGGACTGACAGTTGGCGACCTGGCTAATGGTTGGTGACCTGCCTTGCTGTTTGCTGCCTAAGCTTATATAGCCTAGCTCTCTCTACAGAGTACTACCTGGCGGCTCTCAAGACTTGAAGGACTGCTAGTGTCTCACAATTCTCTCACGGGAGTGAGTTGCACTGAGCCATTTGTGCTGCTTTATAATTTAACTGTTTATTTCTTGCATTATATATCTATCTGTATATAATTTAACAGTTCATTTCTTGTTATATATCTATCTATATATCTATCTATCTATCTATCTATCTATATATATATATATATATATATATATATATATATATATATATATATATATAATTATCAACAATCTGGTTTTATCTCTCTAGAGAACCCTGTCTAATACATGAATCTTCTGATGCCTGTTACCTAGTCCTGATGACACTTCATGATCGTACCGGCTGGTGTGCTTCTTCCATGTGGGCTTGTTGCTTCATTGTTGGATGGCCACTTGTTTAACTTCAAGCCTTTAAGACCCCAAATGCTATATCTTTTACTATCCAGGCACCATTGCTGTCTTCGCCACATATGCTTATGCACCAATTTTGTCTTCACCAATCATGGGGTGGGGAGTTGAGAGTGGAGGATGAGCATCCCAAATTGCCATTCTCTTCAACAAAATGTTCTTGTATTGAGGGAGGGTATGAGCTGAGGCCCAAGGCCCTTCTGCAACCTCAGTGTATTGCCTTATAAATATATGTACATAACCCAATACTTCCATTGTTGTGGATTAATGTATTTACATAATTATACACCCCTGTTAATACCTCTATCTATAGTTTTGCTTTCTAGAACTTTCCTCTGTTTCCTTTTGCCTGCTTCTGCCCACCATCACATTCCCCCTTCTTCCACCTCTTAGTACATCCTCTCAACAAGATTGGTTTTGCTCTGCTACTCACAGGACCTCTACAACTCCTAGAAGTTGGTTTTAATTCCCTGGTTGTTCCCCTGTCTATGGCTTTGTTTGCTCATCATACTCTTCCCACCCCCAACCCCACCACCTTCTTCCCCTAAGACCCTCCAGAGCCATTGGCCCTGTTGCTTTCTCCTGAGATTGCTTCCCATGTCTGTCTTATATAAGTAGGCAAACTAGTCATGTCTTAGTTCAAACAATAAGAAAACAAAATGTTGGGAAAAGAAATGGAGAGAGAAAAAATACACAGCTCCAGGTCTGTCCGCTGGCCTTTATGAGTCTTCCCCTGGTCCTGGGGGAGTTCCAGGTGCAGCCCCTCCTAGCCCCAAGTCTATTTGGGGGGGCTTTTTAGGGGATTTGTGGATTGGTTTTGCTCCAATAGCTGATCTCTTATGCTCCCTTCTTGGTTGGTCCTGCTTCAGGCCACATTATCTCCTCGCCTGTGTCTCCATTATTGTCTCCTGTTGCAGTACACTCCAGGTAGGGGACATGTCTTGAGTTCTTGGCAGTTCTACAGCCCTCTTTCTGACTTATCATGGCCATGGAGGAACATCATCCTCTGGGCTTGGGTGCCTATATGGAGTCTAGGCCAACTGTCCCCTTCTTTTTCCTTCTTGGTTGCTTTTGTGTGGGCATGGTAAGTTGGCTCCTTTTTACCATATGAAGGGTTAGTGTTGTTCTCTGTGACACATACTTTTAGAGAAGGGGTCAGATTGGCTCTGGTTGGGGCCAACCCTGTATCCCAATCTTTTCATTCAATCCTCCACATGATTACATTGCCCTCTTGGTTTCGTGCGCTGTGGTGGGGTATGTATGCACACTCCCAATTCTGGGCACCATCTTGACTCCTCCCAATAGACTCTTTTTAAAAAGTAACTATAAAACTCAGAAGAGCTTTTGGTAATGGAATATGTTGACCAAAATTATAAAGAGAAAGAATTTTAAGTCAAAACAAGTATGTTGCAATAAGAAAAAGAAACTTAAAATAGCATCTCTGATGCCACAAATATAATTCCTTTCAAAGGGGGGTGCTAACAAACCCAGGGATAAGAGAACAACAAATGATCTAAAATCATTGACAAGGAGGGCATAGGATGTCTGGTGGGGCTTGATCAAGGGCAATATAGCCGAGAGGAATGTAGCCCAAATAAGGTTGAACATGATAGTGGGATAAGAGGAAAGTAAAAGGAGAAAGAGGAAAGAACTAGGAAGCAAAGGACATTTATTACAAATGTGCTTGACACATGGATACATGTATGGACTGTGATCAGAGTAGTACGAGCCCCCAATAAAATGATTTTTTTAAAAGAAAGAACTTTATGTACAAGAGCAGTTGAATGTTGAGAAAACATCCCAACTCAGTCAAGATCAAGTTCTGAAGTCTGCTATTAGCCCACATGTCTGATACCAATCTATAAATTCCTTTTCCGATTCATACAACACATGCAATGACAGTGAATGCAGGAAGATCACAGGCCGGTGGGTGTAAAGCCATTTGGATCCAGTGACAGTGGGAGCATTTCAGTGCTGGGAGGGGTCTCCATGTAGCTCCTTCAGCCCCAGGGCTCTAGCTTAACTCCACGTGTCTTCTCCACATGAATGACTCACAGGAAGTGATTGTGGGTCCTGTTTCCAGCCACCTATTTATCTCCCTAGTGCCTCCAAATGAGGTTATTACGCTGTAACCTGATTGACAGGCTTCACTCTTTAGTCTCAAACTGACAAGAGATTATGTAACTACCATAGCCATGAAATAAAGGGAACCCTTTCTACTATAAAGTTCTTAATAATCTTATTAATAAACCTAGCACAAGGGGAAAGGGATATGCCAAAATTTAAATGTTCTCACCCTAAGATCGGTGAAAATGAGGGAAATCCTCAATGAATGCATTGACACCATAGCCACAGTAATGTACTCAAACAACCATCATGAATATGGTTCAGGACCAGGGAACATTCTGGTCTATTATATGTAATGTGACCAGGAATCCGAACCAACTTAATGAATGACCGTGCACAGCAACAACAACAAACAGAATCAAATGAACAACTAAATGAAATGTGGGCGTCATTTTTTATAAAATTCCTCAGAGAGAAATGTGACAGTGTAGTATGTTTGAAAACTGAAGAGCATGCACATAATTAGATGATAGATGAGACAGGCAAAAATCAAAGAGTAGCTAGACATCACTGGTTTTAGAATTTGGAGATCTAAATAACACAGATAGGGTTCCACAAATAAAATAGTTCAGAATCACTCAAGACCAAGATCACTATAGGGAATACATGATAGTGGAAAGGATGAAGAAATGGGATAAAATCATAGGGTATTGCTTACAGGCTGGTTATTGTATCATGAGTGGAATAATTATCACTTGTGAGTTTAGAAAGAAGGAAAATAAATAATTCTGAAAGAGAAGAAAATGTGTTGATGTGTTCTCGGAGCATCATTGTCTAAAGTGGAAACACAGAAGGAGTGAGAGCTAACTAACGTTTATCTGGCAGCCACATGAGCCAGACACTATCTCAGCCTTTGAATATGTTCTCTCACCCGATCCTCACAACAACCCCCTTGGTAGGTACAATTGATCCCATTTTTGCGAATGTGGGTAGCAGTGAGTATTTGTGGCATGCCAAGAGCTGTGCTGAGGACTTGTGGATTATCTTATTTACTCCTCACAGCAACTCTGGAGTACCAGTGTTATCTCCTTTCATAGCAATTAACATCAAACCTAAGAATGTTTAAATCACTTCACTACCAGCATATAAGCATTAGCAGTGGAGCTGGCATGTCAACACCCTGGATTCCTTCGTAGTGCGCACGCTATATTAAATAAAAAAGAGAATGGTCTGTGGAGAGCACATAAATGAGGAAATTGACTCAAGCAGGCCTGGCCATCAGGGACAGAACTTGTCTTGTTTTGAAGCCAAATCTGGAGCTCCTTCCAGGTCAAAACATGGCCAAAATGAAATATACCAGAGCAGCTAACTTCTTTGTCTGAGTCCATCCTCATTGCAACAAAGCCTTCTGACATGAATTTCTCTTTCAAAAATAAAAGTCTTCCATTCTAGAAAAGTAAGACCCTAAGAGGAAATCAGTAAAAAAAAGTATCCTAACTTTTCCATTACATTCATCAGATGGTCAGTGGTTTGTGGAGTAGTCCCCATTCACTTCAGACAGCTCTTGTCAAGCTTCCCACTCAAGAGCCCTCTCAATAAAGTGAACCACTGGTAGACATTGCGCATTTCCCAAGTCCATGATTTAGGTAATAGTCACAAACCTGAGACATGACAACTACCTGTCTCTGCTTACACATGAATAGAAATCATTAAATGGACACATTTGAGCAAGAAGAAGCAAAATGTCTATTTTTCTTTCTTAGAATCACTCTTTGAAGACAGATTCCTATTCATGGTTAGTAAACAGGGAAGAGTCCTCAAGGAGCCGAGATCTGAGGTCCCAAAGATATCAAAGGAAATAGAAGAATCTGAAATGAAATCATCAGCATTAATTCCATAACTATACACAACTACCAAGGAGCTTTCCGGCACTGTGGCTAGGTGTTGGCTTATTAACCACGTGGTTGGCAGTTCAAACCCACCAACCAGTCCTCAGGAGAAAGATGAGGCTTTCTACATTCCCATAAAGATTTATAGTCTCAATATGAGTGAACTATTGAATTGTGTGATATGTAGATTAAGTGGCAATAAAACTGTTTTTTACAAAAAGAATGATCACTTTAGAGACCCTTTATAGAGTCTCTATGAGTTGGAATTAACTCGATTACAGTGGGTTTATGTTTTTAGGATATCTTTGGGGCGGGGCGAGGGTTGTTTTTTGTAAGAAAGTAAAGCTTAAAAATACAACTAAACTTATCGTGTGTGTGTATGTGCGTGCATGTGTGTATGTGTCTTAGATGAAAAGTTGATCGCAGAGGATCACATAGCTGGGATTTTAAAAATCCGGTTACCATGGAGTCAATTCCAACTCATCGCAACCTTATGTGTCTCAGTGTAGAAATGTGTTCACTAGGGTTGCCAATGGCGATGTCCTTTTGGAAGTTGACCTTTCTTCCAAAACACCTCAGGTAGATTCAAATCACCAACCTTTTAGGTAGTAGCCAAGCAGATAGCTATTTGAGACACCAAAGATTCCAGCCTTTAGATCAGGGTATGCGTGGGAAATAACGAGCATGTGATAGTCATGGGTCAAAATAAAATTCCTGGGACTCGAGCAGAAGGAACAACAGGAGAGTTGGAGAGATGTAGGCAGAGACAACCGAATCTCATTCCTCAGCCTTGTGGGATTATCTAACATGTCCACACCTGAATCCGCTCTCAGTGTTCCACAAAACCCAGTTTAAGAGCCAGTAGGACAAAAGGCCTGGCCAAAAACCATGAGATTTTTCAATACTCATGAGAAACAGCCATAGACCTTTTATCCCCAGAGACGATATTATGGTACTACACATAGAGAAGAAAACATGTCTATAATTTATATATTTTTAACAATTTATTGGGGCTGATACAATTCTTTTCACAGTTCATACATATACATACATCAATTGTATAAAGCACATCTGTACAGTCTTTGCCCTAATCATTTTTTTCTCTTTTCTTCTTTTACATTTTATTAGGGACTCAAACAACTCTTACCACAATCCATACATATACATACATCAATTGTATAAAGCACATCCATACATTCCCTGCCCCAATCATTCTCAAGGCATTTGCTCTCCACTTAAGCCCCTTGCATCAGGTCCTCTTTCCCCCCCCCTCCCTCCCCATTCCCCCCTCCCTCATATGCCCTTGGTAATTTATACATCGTTATTTTGTCATATCTTGCCCTATCTGGAGTCTCCCTTCCCCCCTTCTCTGCTGTCTCTCTCCCAGGGAAGAGGTCACATGTGGATCCTTGTAATCAGTTCCCCCTTTCCAACCCACTCACCCTCCACTCTCCCAGCATCGTCCCTCACACCCTTGGTCCTGAAGGTATCATCCACCCTGGATTCCCTGTACCTCCAACCCTCATATGTACCAGTGTACAGCCTCTGTCCTATCCAGCCCTGCAAGGTAGAATTCGGATCATGGTAGTTGGGGGGAGGAAGCATCCAGGATCTGGGGGAAAGCTGTGTTCTTCATCGGTACTACCTCACACCCTAATTAACCCATCTCCTCTCCTAAACCCCTCTATGAGGGGAACTCTATTGGCCGACACTTGGGCCTTGGGTCTCCACTCTGCACTTCTCCCTTCATTTAATATGATATATATATACATATATACACATACATATATACATATACACATATATACACATACATACACACACTTATATCTTTTTTTTTTGCATGATGCCTTATACCTGGTCCCTTGGGCACCTCGTGATCCCACTGGCCGGTGTGCTTCTTCCATGTGGGCTTATTTGCTTCTGAGCTAGATGGCCGCTTGTTCACCTTCAAGCCTTTAAGACCCCAGACACTATCTCTTTTGATAGCCGGGCACCATCAGCTTTCTTCACCACATTTGCTTATGCACCCATTTGTCTTCAGCGATCCTATCATGGAGGTGTGCAGTCAATGATATGATTTTTTGTTCTTTGATGCCTGGTAACTGATCCCTTGGGGACCACTCGATCACACAGGCTGGTGTGTTCTTCCATGTGGACTTTGTTGCTTCTGAGCTAGATGGCCGCTTGTTTATCTTCAAGCCTTTAAGACCCCAGTCACTATCTCTTTTGATAGCCGGGCACCATCTGCTTTCTTCACCACATTTACTTGTTCACCCACTTTGGCTCCAGCCGTTGTGTCGGGAGAGTGAGCATCATAGAGTTCCAATTTAATAAAAGAAGGTATTCATGCATAGAGGGAGTATTTGAGTAGAGGCCCAAGGTCCTTCCGCCACCTTAATACTTGACCTATAAATATAGACACGTAGATCTATTTCCCCATCCTCCTATATATATTTGCATGTACATGTCTTTGTCTAGACCTCCATGAATGCCCTTTGACTCCTAGCTCTTTCCTCCATCTCCCTTGACTTTCCTCCTGCCCTACTACCATGCTTCATTGCCACCTGGGCTAGAGTATACCTCTTCTCTATAATTTATATTTTATTTTTGTGATTCATTAGAGCCCTGTTGGCATAGTGAGTTAGGCATTTACCGGCTAACCACAAGGTCAACAGTTCAAAACCTCCAGCTATCACTGGGGGGAAAAGATAAGGCTTTCTAATCAACTGGAAAGATTTACAGTCTCAGAGACCTACTGTGGTAGTTAACTTATGTCAACTAGACAGTCCTGGCTAAGGGGAGGAGTCAGACCTGTCAACCAAATGGTGTTTCCTTGGGCGTGTGATCTTCTTATTAAAAAGACCGCTAGGAGAAAGCAGGGCCCCTTTCCCATCTCTCCCCCTTCATGCTACTGCTTGCTGGCCACCCTGAGAGCTGCCAGAGCCCTGCCATGTTTACACCAACCTTGGATCCACACAACTCTGCACTCACTGGCCTGTGATCTTCCTGCATTCCACATCATTCCACGTGGCTGAATGAGTGTGAAGAGGAGCTTACAGTCTACTATCGGTCAGACTTAGGGACTTGGATTGGACTAGGCTGGGTTGCTTTCTTGATATATAATTATTTCTTGATATACAGTTCTTATACATATACATATAGAAGTGTCCCTGGATTTTTTTTCTGGTCAACCTAAACTAACACATCCACAGAGGCAGTTCTACTCTATATTTTGTTTTAGGGTGCAAAAGAGACCTAGACCTCAAATATTAATTTAAAGAGAACATTTATTAATTTTTAAAGACACCGACACATCTTCCAGATGACCGAAGTCATTAGCACAGGGTGACAGAATAGCATGTGAGGATTCATAGTCAGGACACGAGTTAAATAAGGCAGGGAATGAAGGGAGCTATCACAAATTCATAATTGGCAGAAGATCAATACATCACAGTTGCAAATAGGAGTCCAGAAATGGGAACAGGACTAAATTGGGGCACATACATTGCTAGATAGGAGAGTTTACAATATTGGTCCTGGGTCTCCTGACCAAGGCAGTAAGGGATAAAATGGTAGGTCATGCCTCATAAATATACAATCCCCTGTACTGTCCCCAGTGTGGTGTTCTCCACAAAAAACACAACCAAAATGATTAGGGCAAAGAATGTACAGATGTGCTTTATACAATTGATGTATGTATATGTATGGATTGTGATAAGAGTTGTATGAGCCCCTAATAAAATGTTAAAAAAAAAAAAAAAAAACAACCAACCAAGCCCTGAAGAGAGACTGCCCCTTCTTGGGCCAGCTGGAGAGGGGTAGGAGTAATCTACTTCCAATGCACTCTTTCAGAAGCCTAGATTATCTACATCGTCGGTTAATGAGCAGAAAGAATTCAATGAAGGCTTATTCTATGTGGGGACTGTCAGCCAATAGCCTTCTAGAAAATTTAACTTTAATACAGCTCCAAGCCACCTACAGAGTGGCTGTGAGTCATAAAGACTTCACTGGCAGTGAGTTTGGTTTTTTGATATATCAGTATATAAAAAGATTAATTGTGCTAAGTTGTGAACGATTATTGACTAGTTTTACTGCTCTTTGTAACTAGGACAGAGTGGAACTGCCTGTAGATTTCTGAGACTGTAAATATTTACAGTTGAGTAGAAAGCCTCATCTTTCTCCTCTAGGAGCAGCTGGTGGCTTTGAACGGTTGACTATGTGGTTAGCCAGCAATTGTATAACCCACTAGGCCACCAGGGTTCTAATCCCAAAAGAACATGTAAAACCAGAAATTACAAACCCACTTTCCACTCCATGTGGCAGCACCAAATAACTCCTTGTTGTTGAGATTTTATACATTGGCCAGATATCCACCTTCCTCAATCAAAGCTAAGTTTCTACCTGATCAACATAAAGTTTCTTGTCTTATGATTACAATTTCCATTTTCATAGACAATTCCAGAAGCAGGTACAAATCCAAACGTATATTTAAATTTTTTCTCTATTTTTATTGTCAGATGTCAATGAGTCTGTTCTTACTCATAGTGACCCTATCTATATATAACAAACACTGCTGGCCTTTGAACCATCCACACAATTGTTGCCTAGAGGTTTTTTTCCTATAGCCTACTCCATATACAGTTCTAAACATTGAAAAAAAATAGTTCAAAGTTGATATTGAATAGCCAACCTAAAGGATAACTGGTCATGTTTTATTTGTTGCTTCCACTGAGTATATGCCCAGTAGAGGGATGGCTGGGTCAATTTACATTTTTTACGACCTTTTTAAAAAAATTTTTTTTAACATTTTCTTTAAGTATAGCCAGATTGCTTTCCACAGTGGCTGTATAAATCTACATGAACACTGGCAGTGGAGGAGGGTTCCTACTTCACCACAGCCCCTCCAACACTTGTTGCTCTCTGATTTGCTAATTTGGGCTAGCCTCAGGGCTGTTAGGTGGTATCTCATGGTTGTTTTGATTTGCATTTCTCTTACGGCTAATGACCTGGAACACTTCTCATATGCTTATTGGCCATATGAGTCTCCTCTCTAGTGAAAGTTCTTTTGCCCACTTCCTTAGGGGGTTAACTGTTTTCCTCTTTTTGCAGGTCATGATGGTGTTGTAGATTTTAGTAATGAGCCCTTTGTCTGTGTCATTACTAAAAATCCTCTCCCGGTCTATGGGTTGTCTTGTCACCTCTTGGCGAAGTCTTTCGAGGTGCACAGGTGCTTTATTCTTATTAAATCCCATTTGTCGATTTCCAGTTCACCTGTGTGTGTACCCTACCCTATTGCAGTGATCCTATGAGTTCCCTGGGCCAGTGCTCTGAGGTTAGTCCCAATTCCCTCCTTGATGGTCCTGATGGTTTGGGGTTTGACTTCTAGATCTGTGATCCACCTTGAGTTTTTTCTTGTGCATGGGGTGAGGTAAACGTATTGTTTCATCTTTCTACATGTGGATATCCATTGTTTCCAGCACCACTTGTCAAAAAGGGCTTCCGCTTCCCACTTGATGGTTTTAGGACCCTTGTTGAAGATCAGTTGTCTATATGCTGATGGTTTTATTCTTGGGCTTTCTATTATTTTCCGCTGGTCTGAGTGTCTGTCGTTGTGCTAGTACCACGCTGTTTTGACCACTGTACCTGTGTAATGGGCATTAAAATCTGATAAGGTGAGTCCTCCAACTGTATCCTTCTTCTTGATGAGGTCTCTGCTAATTCTAGGTTTCGTCCCTCTCCATATGAAATTGATGGTCAGTTTTTCCAATTATTTGAAGAAGGTTGATGGTATTGGAATTGGTATAGCATTGAACTTGTAAAGTGCTTTAGGTCTGACTGTCATCTTTACTATGTTGAGCCTTCCAACCCATGAGCAGGAGATGTTCTTCTATTCATGGAAGTCAGTTTTGGTTTCCTGCAGTAGAGACTTATAGCTTTCCTTGTGTAGGTCTTTAGTATTTTTTGTTAAATATATTCCTATGTATTTCAGTTTGTTCCGAGCTACTGTGAAGGGTACTTCCTTCTTAATCCTCTCTTCCATGGTCCTGTCTGATGTGTACAGAAAACATACCAACTTCTGTTTATTGGTCTTGTATCCTGCCACTCTTCCATATTCTCTGTTGCTGTAAGTACTCCAGCTGTGGAGCTTTTGGGGTTTTCAATGTACAGGATCATCTTGTCGGCAAATAGCGATAGTTTCACATCCTTCTCTCCCCTTTGGATTCCTTTGATGTCCTTCTGTTGTCTTTTGTTGTTAGCTAGGACCTCTGAAACGATAATGAATAGAGTGGGGACACGGGGAATCCTTGTCTTGTACCCTTTTTTGTGGGATTGTTTTGTCTTTTCTCCATTGACTATGATGTTGGCCGTGGTCTTTCATAGATAGCTTGTATCAGCTTGAGGAACTTGCCTTCCAATCCTATCTTCATGAGTGTCTTGATTAGGAATGGGTGTTGGATGTTGTCAAATGCTTTTTCTGCATCTATGGATATTATCATATGATTTTTATCCTTTTTCTTCTCAATGTGGTGTATAATATTGATGGATTTTCGGATGTCAAACCATTCCTGCATCCCTGGGATGAATCCTACCTGGTCTTAGTGGATGATATGTTTTATATATTTTTGTATTCTATTGGCCAATATTTTGTTAAGGATTTTTGCATCTATGTTCACTAGAGTTATTGGTCTGTAATTCTCTATACCTGTGGGGTCTTTGCCCTGTTTGGGTATCAAAGTAATTCTGGCTTTGTAAAATGAGTTAGGGAGTTTGCCATCCTCTTCTATGTTATGGAATATTTTGTGGAGGATCGGTGTCAACTCTTCCCTGAATGCTTGGTAGAATTCTGCTGTGAAACCATCTGGCCCTGGGGCTTTTTTGTTGGTAGGTTTTTGATGACCCTCTCTATTTCTTCTTTCACTATGGGTTTGTTGAGGTTCTTGATCTCTGTCTGAGATAATCTAGGGAGAGACTGTTTTTTCAAATATTTATCCATGTCTTCCAAGTTTCTGAACTCATTAAAATACAGACCTTCATAGTACTTTGTGATTATCCTTTTAATCTCATTGGGGTCTGTTGTTATTGTCCCGATTTCATCCCTCATCCTGGCTATTGATGTTTGCTCCTTTCTATCCTAGGTAAGCTTTGCCAGAGGACTGTCAATTTTGTTGATTATTTCGTAGAATCAGCTTTTAGCTGCATTTATCTTTCGCATTGTTCTCTTGTGTTCCCACTGGTTTAACTCTGCCCTTATTATTATTATTATTTCTTTTCTCTTGCTATTGGAGGGGTTGTTCTCCTGACTCTAGTTGTTGGAGGTTTTGTGTTAATGTATCTGTCATAGGCCTCTCTTCTTTTTAAATATATGTATTTAATGATATCAAGTTACCTCTGGTAACTGCCTTTACAGTCTCCCATAATTTTTGATAGGTTGTATTCTCATTCTCACTAGTTTCTAGAAACTTCCTAATATCCTCTCTGATATGGGCCTGTATCCATTCATGTCGCAGGAGATCGTTGTTCATTCTCCAGTTGGTTGCCCTTGCTTTTCTGGATATCCTCTTATTAATCTCCAGCTTTATGACATGGTGATCTGAGAAAGATGTCTGGATAATATCTATGTGTTAGAATTACCAAGGCTGGCCTTGTGTCCCAGCATGTGGTCTATTCTTGAAAAAGATACATGTGGGCTTGAAAAGAATATGAAATCCTTTACCTTTGGATGGAAAGCTCTATAAATGTATATCAGGCCCTGTGGCCCAATTACATTGTTTAGCTCTATGGCCTCTTTGCTGAGCTTCTTTCTCAGTGATCTGTCTTTCTCTGATAGCAGAGTGTTAAAGTCACCTACCATGATTGTTGAGTCTGTGATTTCTTTTTTCCTCTTTTTAATAGTTTGTTTGATGAAATTCGCCACACCACTACTATGAGCATAAGTATTCAATATGCTAAGTGCTTCTTAATTTACTGAACCTTTGAGCATTATGTAGTGCCCCTCTTTGTCTCTTTTTATGCTTTGGATCTTGAGGTCCATTTTGTCGGATATTAAGATAGCCAACCTGCCTTTTTTAAAAAAAACATTTTATTAGGGGCTGATACAACTCTTATCACAATCCATAATATACATACATCAATTGTATAAAGCACATCTGTACATTCTTTTCCCTAATCATTTTCAAAGCATTTGCTCTTCATTTAAGCCCATTGCATCAGGTCCTCTTTTTTTTCTTCCCCTTCCTCCCCGGTCCCCCTCCCTCATGAGCCCTTGATAATTTATAGATTACTATTTTGTCATATCTTTCCCTATCTGGCGTCTCCCTTCACCCCCTTCTCTGTTGTCTGTCCCCCAGGGAGGAGGTAACATGTAGATCCTTGTAATCAGTTCCCCTTTTCCAAACCACTCACCCTCTACTCTCCCAGTATCGCCCCTCACCCCATGGTTCTGAAGGTATCATCCACCCTGGATTCCTTGTGCCTCCAGCTCCTATATGCACCTCTGCTCTATCCAGACTTGCAAGGTATAATTGGGATCATGGTAGTTGGGGGGGGACAAAGCATCCAGGATCTGGGGGAAAGCTGTATTCTTCATCAGTGCTACATCGCACCCTGATTGACTCATCTCCTCCCCTACACCCCTCTGTGAGGGTGTCTCCAGTGGCTGACAATTGAGCCTTGGGTCTCCACTCTGCACTTCCCCCTTCATTCACTATGGTAAGATTTTTTTTGATGATGCCTTATCCCTAATCCCTTTGGCACCTTGTGATTGCACAGGCTGGTGTGTGTCTTCCATGTGGGCTTTGTTGCTTCTGAGCTAGATGGCCACTTGTTCACCTTCAAGCCTTTAAGGTCCCAGACACTATCTCGTTCGATAGCCAGGCACCATCAGCTTTCTTCACCACATTTGCTTATGCACCCGTTTGTCTTCGGCGATTTTATCATGGAGGTGTGCAGCCAATGATATGATTTTTTGTTCTTTGATGCCTGATAACTGATCCCTTCAGGACCACGCGATCACACAGGCTGGTGTGTTCTTCCATGTGGGCTTTGTTACTTCTGAGCTAGATGGCTGCTTGTTTTTTCTTTAAGCCTTTAAGACCCCAGACACTATCTATTTTGATAGCCGGGCACCATCAGCTTTCTTCACCACATTTACTGGTTCACCTGCTTTGGCTTCAGCAGTTGTGTCAGAAGGGTGAGCATCATAGAATGCCAATTTAATAGAAAAAAGTATTCATGCATTGAGGGAGTGCTTGAGTAGAGGCCCAAGGTCCTTCTACCACCTTAATACTTAACCTATAAATATAGACACGTAGATCTATTTCCCCATTCTCATATATATATTTGCATGTACATGTCTTTGTCTAGACCTCTATAAATGCCCCATTGCCTCCTAGTTCTTTCCTCTATTTCCCTTGAGTTTCCTCCTGCCCCACTATCATGCTCCATCCCCACCTGGGCTACAGCTATACCTCTTCGTTACGTTACCTTACCTTTGATCATTCCCTACAAGGCCTGCCACTCTCCCCACACCACCAATTTGAATCCCATGTTGTTCCCTTGTCCCTGGGTTTGTTAACACCACATCCTTACCCCGCCCCCAACTCCCCCTATCCAAAGTTCCCCCGGAACTGTCGGTCCCGTTGTTTTTCCTCCAGTTAGTTCATCCAGCCTATCTTATTTAGACAGACCTGTGGAGATTATAACATGCACAAAAACAAGACATAAGAAAACAAAGCAACAGTATACAACCAGAGAACAAAACAGCAACAACAAACCACTGACAAACAACAAAACAAAACACATCAAGAAAGAAAAGCTTGTAATTAGTTTAAGGATCATTTGTTGGACTTTAGGAGTATTTTCCAGTCCAGTCTGTTGAGGCACCATGCCCTGGCCCCAAAGTCCATTTTCAGCATTCTCTGGGGACCTTGCCGTTCCATTCCCTTGCTGTTCCGCTACACTCCCCCAGTGCTTTGCCTCAGTGTGGTGGGATCAGGTCAGGTGCAATTCACAGACTGTGTCTCCGGTGCTGTCCCCTGTAGCGCCATTGGTCACTGAGGGCCCTCATGTCTCATAGTGGGCCAGCCATGTTGTCCTCTCTGTGGACTGGCTGCTCTAATCACACCCTGTCTTTTTGAGTTACTATTTTATTGGTAAACTTTCTGCCAACCCTTTATTCTTAGCATATTCTTATCTGTGCGCTTAAGATATATCTCTTGGAGGCAACAGATTGATGGAATATGTTTTCTGAACCAGTCCTCAAGCCTTTTTCTTTTAATGTATGAATTGAGTCTATTGGGATTCAGAGTTATTTTCACTATCTGCGGATTCATAGTTGTCATAACCTGTTTTGTGTTTTGGGTCTTTACCTATCTCACTTCATATCAGTGTGCTGTGTTTGAGTGGAGAGTTTCTATCTTGTCCTCTTTTCCATCTGAGGCCCTGTTGTCCTGGTAATTGTTGCTGGCATGTTGGCTTCTAGATGGAGATGGACTATATGGTGGTCTCCTGTTTGTTCTTGGTGGAGGTTGATCCTCTGGCCATAGTGAGTCTGCCAGTATCTTCCACAGGGTCGGTTGTCTTGCAGCATATTTTTGGATTATTTTCATGTCCTGGAAGACCCTTATCTCACCATCTATCTTAATGGATAACTTGGCAGGGTACAGGATTCTGGGGGAGGCATTTTTTTTCTTTCAGCTTTTGGAAGATGTTGCTCCATTCTCTTTCTCTTCATGGCATCTGCTGATAGATCTGAGCATATTCTTAACTGCACTCCTTTGTTTGTGACTGTTTTCCTTTCTCTTGCTGCTCATAAAATTTTCTCTTCTAAGTTGGATATTTTCACTATTATATGTCTTGGCAAGTTCTTCTTGGGGTGTAGTCTAGCTGTTGTCCTTTCTGCTTCCTGTATGAGTGCCTTGTTCTCCCTTGTTAGGGTGGGAAAGTGTGGCACAGGGGTAAAAGAGCACTAACCCACCCAGGGGGAGAGTATTGGTTGTATCCCCACAGAACTGGAACATGCTAACGGACCCCACCATGACACGCCAAACCAGGAGGGCAACGTAATGTACGGAGGAATCCACAAAGAGACTGGACCATATCCCTGCCCTAACCAGAGTTAGCCCGACCCCCACCATTGTAGGGAGTACCACAGAAAATGAAAATAGATCATCTGGTGTGGGAAAGGAACTGACCTACCACACTACACTCAGAAGGAAGCTGAAGCAAAGGAAGGAGGAAGAACGGAGATGAGCACACCTGGGCCCACCAAGCTCAGAGGACGATAGCCCAGCTCAGAGGACCCAATGTACAGAGAGGACCATATATCCAGCCCCAAGGCGAGATGCAACATCCTGGACTGACCCGTGGCCCTACATGGGAAACCACTGGAGACACAGTGGGGGATGTGCGACTGAGCTGACCCCACCACACTGAGGCAAAACAATGGAGCATGCAATGGAGCAGCAGGGGAAGAGAGCAAAGAGATACCAAGGGAGTATAAAGGATGGACTTTGGGGCCAGGACGTGGCACCCCATAGACTCATCCGGAAAACACTTTGAAAGGTCAACAAACAGACCTTGAACTACTAACAGGTTTTGGGGGGTGGTGGATTTTGCTGTCCTTTTGTTTTGTTTTTTTCTCTTTTTTTTCTCTCTTCTTTTAAACTTTGTATGCCAGTGGCTTTTTTATTTGTTAGCTTGTCAGTGTTGCTGCCGGTGACACCATGTTCTCATGTGCCACCTTGGTGCTGTCAAAGCCATCCGCAATTTTATGCACATATTACTATATCTGCAGGTCCACCTAGATAAGATAGGCTGGACAAACAATGTGAGAAGAAAATAACAGGACCAACGGTCCTGGGGGGACATGAGAATGTGGGAGGTAGGGGAACAAAGGAGGTGTTGGCCAACCCAGGGACAAGGGAACAATGAGTGGTTCAAAACCAGTGGCAGGGAGGGAAGGGGAGGACTGGTAGGGAGTGACCAAAAGCAAGGTAACTGAGAGGAATTACTGAAACCAGAATGAAGGCTGAACATGGTAGTGGGACAGGAGGAAAGCATAAGGAAATAGAGGAAAGGAGTAGGAGGCAAAGGGCACACATAGAAGCCTAAATACAAATATGTACATATGTAAATATATTTATGATTATTGGGGAAATAGACCTGTGTGCATATGTCTATAGGTTTAGTAGTAAGGTAGCAGGTGGACATTGGGCCTCCTCGAGCTCATTCCCCCAATACAAGAGCACCTTGCTCAGCTAAATGGTCATTTCATGATACCCACCTTCCTGACATGATTGCTGAAGACAGACATGTGCATAAGCAAACATGGTGAAGAAAGCTGATGGTGCCAGGCTATCAAAAGATATAGCATCTGGGGTCTTAAAGGCTTGAAGGCAAACAAGCAACTATCTAGCTCAGAAGCAACAAAATCCACAGAGAAAAGGCACACAAGCCTATGTGAACTCAAGGTGTTGAAGGGATCAGGTAGTAGACACCAAAGAACAAAAACCATCATGTGTGATCACCTTCCCCACATAAACTCTGAAGACAAATGTGTGCATAAGTAAATGTGGTGAAGAAGGCTGATGGTGCCCGGCTATTAAGAGATATAGCGTCTGGGGAACTTAAAGGCTTGAAAGTAAACAAGCAGCCATCTAACCCCGAAGCAACAAAACCCACATGGAAGCAGCACACCAACATGTGTGATCATGAAGGGCCGGGGGGGACCAGGTTTCAAGCACCATAGGTGGGGGGCAGGGAGGGAATCATATCATAGTGAATGAGGGGGAGTGCATGATAGGGACCAAATGCCCATCTGTAGATAACTGGACATCCCTTGCAGAGGGGTAGGGAGGAGGAGAAGAGTCACTCAGAGTTCAGTGTAGCAATAATAAAACTCATAACCTTCCTCTAGTTCTTAAATGTTTCCTTCCCCCAACTATCATGATCCCAATTCTACCATGCAAACCTGGTTAGACCAGAGGATGCACAGCGGTACAGGTGGGATCTGGAAACACAGGAAGTCTAGGATACATGAACCCCTCAGTACCAACAGTGAGAGTGGCGATATCGGAAGGGAATGGCGGGGGGGCATACAAAGCGGGAATCGATCTTGGGGATCTACATGTAACCTCCTCTCTGGGGGATGGGCAACAGAAAAGTGGGTGAAGGGAGACGCCAGGCAGTGTAAGATAAGATAAAACAATAATATATAAATTATTAAGGGTTCATGAGGGAGTGGGGAGTGGGGAGTGGGGAGGGAGGGGAAGGGAAAATAGGAAAATGAGGAGCTGATTCCAGGAACCCAAGCAGAAGGTGAATTTTGAGAACGATGAGGGCAATGAATGTATAAGTGTGCTTTACACAATTGATGTATGTATGGATTGTGATAAGAGTTGTATGATCCCCAATAAAATGATTTTTTAAAAGAAAAAGAAATAACAGGAAATTTTTTAAGTGTCAAAGTGGATGTCAGACTAAAATTTGCACTTAATTGTAGAGTACCAAATGGAAGAAATGGTGAATTCAAAGAGATAAATACAATTTTTCAAAGGACAGCTCAGGAACACAAAGCCAAATCTTATAATGAAATGTGTAAAGACTTATAATTAGAAAAACAAAGGGGGGGTGGGAGAAAAAGAAAACCAAAAGGGAAGAACAAATTCAGCATATCTCAAGTTGAAAAAAAATACATAAAAATTCAAGTCTTATATGAGGATGTTGGAATAGATGTATGTGCATATATTTATAGGCTTAATATTAAGGTACTAGATGGACATTGGGCCTCTACTCAAGTACTCTCGCAACACAAGAACACTTTGTTCTGTTAAACTGGCATTCCATGATGCTCACCTTCCCGACACAATCGCTGAAGACAAAGCAGATGAATAAGCAAATGTGGCGAAGAAAGCTGATGGTGCCCAGCTATCAAAAGATATAGTGTCTGGGGTCATAAAGGCTTGAAGGTAAACAAGCAGCCAACTAGCTCAGAAGCAACAAAGCCTACATGGAAGAAGCACACCGGCCTGTGCGGTCAAGAGGATCATGTATCAGGCATCATCAGAACAAAAAAAAACACATCATTGTGAATGAAGTGGGGAGTGCAGAGTGGAGACCCAAAGCCCATTTGTAAGCCACTGGACATCCCCCTACAGAAAGGTCTCAGGTGGAGACGAGCCAATCAGGGTGCGATGTAGCAATGATGAAACATACAACTTTCCTCTAATTCCTAAATGCTTCCTCCCCCCCAACCCCACTATCATGCTCCAAATTCTATCTTACAAATCTGGCTAGACCAGAGAATGTACATTGGTACATATAGGAACTGGAAACACACGGAATCCAGGGCGGATGATCCCTTCAGGACTAGTGGTGTGAGTGGCGATACTGGGAGGGTAGAGGGAGGGTGGGGTGGGTTGGAAAGAAGGAATCGATTACAAGGATCTACATGTGACCTCCTCCCTGGGGGACGGACAACAGAAAAGTGGGTGAAGGGAAATGCTGGACAGGGAAAGATATGACAAAATAATAATTTATAAATTATCAAGTGTTCATGGGGAAAGGGGAGGGGGAAGAGGAGGGAGGGGGGGAAATGGGGAGCTGATGCCAGGGGCTTAGGTGGAGAGCAAGTGTTTTGAGAATTATGAGGGCAATGAATGTACAAATTTGTTTTACACAATTGTTGTATGTATGGATTGTGATAAGAGTTGTACGAGCCCCTAATAAAGTTATTTTTTAAAAATTCAAGTCTTGAGTTGTAATGTTGAAAGATACGATGGGAAAAAATATGAAATGATGCAGGAAGAATCAAGGGAAAATAGAAAATACACAGTCAATGTACCAAAAAAGAACTAGTTGACATTCCACCATTTCAAAAGGTGACAAATAAGCAAGAAACAATGGTCTTGTAAGAAGTTCAAGCTGTGCTGAAAGCATTCACAAAAACCATGGCTCCAGGAATTGATGGGATGCCCATGAAAATGTTTCAGCAAGCTGATGAAGCACTGGAAGTGCTTACTTGTCTTTGCCAAGAAATTTGGAAGACAGCTACTTGGCCAACTGACTGGAAGAGACCCATATTTGTGCCATTCTAAAGAAAGGTGACTCAACAGTGTTCAAACGATAGAACAATATCATTGATACCTCATGCAAGTAAAAGGTTGCTGAATTACCAACAAGAGTTGCAGCAGTACATTGACAGGGCGCTGCCAGAGGTACAATCAAGATTCAGATGAGGTCGTGGAACAAGGGATATCGTTACTGATGTCAGAAGGATCTTGGCTCAAAACAGAGAATAACAGAAAGATATTTACCTGTGTTTTATTGACTGTACCAAGACATTTGACTGTGTGAACCATAATAAACTATGAATAACTTTGAGAAGAATGGGAACTTCAGAACACTTCATTGGGCTGAGGGGGTACTTGTACACGAATCAAGAGGTATTTATGGAAATGAACAAGGAAATAGTACATGGTTTAAAATGAGGAAAGGTGGGCAACAAGGTTGCATCTTCTCACCATACTTTTTATCTCTGTGTTGAGAAAATCATTGGAGAAACTGGCTTTTATGAAGAAGAATATGACATCAATTAGGAGGCATATTAACTAACTGGAAAATGTAGATGACACAAGCTTGCTTACTGAAAGAGAGGAGGACTTGCAGCCCTTGCTCATGAAGATCAAGGATTGTAGCCTTCAGGATGAATTACAACTCAATGTAGAGAAGACCAAAATCCTCACAACTAGACCAATAAGTAGCATCGTGATGTAAGGAAAAGGTTGACGTTGTCAAGGATTTTGTCTTGCTTGGGTGCATAATCAATGCTCATGAAAGCAGCAATCAAGAGCTCAAAAGACATATTATGTAAATCTGCTGTAGAAGACCTCTTTAGAGTCTTGAAAAGCAAAGATGTTATTTTTAGGTCTAAGATTCACTTGACCCAAGCCATGGTATTTTCAATTACCTCACAGGCATGTGGAAGTTGGACATTGAATAAGGAAGGCAGAAGAATCTATGCATATGAATTGTGATCCTGGAGAAGAATATTAAATGCATCATGGAGTGCTAAGAAGGAAAACAGATCTGTCTTAGAAGAAGTTCAGCCAGAGTGCTCCTTAGAGGCAAGGATGGCAAGCATTGATTTTATGGTCATATTGGACATATGACATATTAGACATTTTGGACATAATGGCAGGAGAGACCAGTCCCTGGAGAAGGACATCATGCTTGGGGAGAGGCAGCTAAAAAGGCGAGCCCTCTAACAGAAGGATTGGCGCAGTAGCTGCCATAAGGGCTTCAGGCATAGGGACATTTGTGAGCACGGTGCAGGGCCATGCACTGTTTCATTCTGTTGTGCATAGGGTCACTATGAGCTGGAGACAACTCGATGGCAATTAACAACAACAATAACCCCTTAATGGTAGGAAATCAGAAAAGCTTCTGAAAGTGACATGGTAAGGTTGCCGAAGGAAATGCAGTAACATACAGCATGTCCAGTTACATATGAATTTGACATAAATATGATTTTTGTGTGTATGTGTATGTACAATGCAATGTTTGCAGTAAGATAAATGTGGTTTGTTTGTTTTTCTCCTTACTTCCCTGCTGCTTTCTAAGTGTTTGTCATGTCAGTTTAGCTGTGCTGTGTTGATTGCTCTTCCCACAAAGGAAAGAGAAACAGCTTCACAGCTGAAAGTGGGGAAGATTAGAGCCAGCAAGGAGAGGGAAAGGGGAACAAGCACTGTCAGAGGCCTGAAGAACATTCAAGAAGAGACCATAGGAAAAGACATTATGATATGTTATTCCATGTTTCTCAAAAATGAAAATTTCCTCCTACAAATGCACCCATTAAACTGTGCACTAATCATTCATGCTTTGAAGGAGGGGGTAGGGTTGAGTAGATTCTTTCTTGGTAATAAGGGTTCTAAGTCCTACCTAAAGCTTGGCACCGAACAGTAACATATGGATTATATGAATAATCAGAGAAAGCCTTACAAGCAGCAGAAAGTATATTCGTTTGCAGTTCAGTGCCTAGACCGGCAGGTGTGTGCAAAACCACCTGGATCGATGTGGATCAAAATAGACAAGAGCTTGTCAGCCCGGGGTGGCAGAGTGGCTGTGCATCGGGCTTCCATCCTCAAGAGCTTGTTTAAATCTAGGGGATTCCAGCTCTGAAGAACTGGGGAAAGAGGATTCTGACCAACCAGATGAAAACCAGGGGTCCTGAGGGCACGTTCAGCTGCTAACCACAAGGTCAGCAGTTCGAACTCCATGGGAGAAAGATGAGGCTTTGGGCTCCTATAAAGATTTCCAGCCTCAGAAACCCCAGGGAGCAGTTTGGCTCTGTCCTATAGGATTGCTAAGTCAGAATCCATTCAATGATAGTGAACTTGAGTTTTGTGATGAAACACACCAACTTAATCACACATACAGAAAGGAGGCTTCAAAGATATCTCAGCCAAGAAAGACTATAAAGCTACCTGTGTGGAGATATTGAGAGAGAAAGAGAGAGAGAGAGAGAGAGAGAGAGAGAGAGAGAGAGAGAGAGAGAGAGAGAGAGAGAGAGAGAGAGAGAGAGAGAGAGAGAGAGAGAGAGAGAGAGAGAAAAGAAGAAGAAAAAGAAGGAGGAGGAGGAGGAGGAGAAGAAGAAGAAGAAGAAGAAGAAGAAGAAGAAGAAGAAAAGAAAAGAGAAGAGGAGAGCCCCAGGCTGAGAAAGGAAAGGAGACCCCGAGGCAAGCCCTGGGAGCAGCAGGATGGCTGGAAGAGTGATTCAACAGCCCAGGATCATTTAAAATCTGAAACCAGCAGGCACTGGACCCCTGGGCTAATTTTAGACTCCAGAGTCAGCTAACCCATGACTCTGCTTTGCTGACGCATTGACTGTTTCTGTCTTTGTCCATACTTCTGCAAGACCCAGCCATGGACAGATTCATGACTGGACTGAGAAGTGTGACCTGACCTGGGATTAATGTGTTCATAACCTGGAGACACAGATGAGCCAAGTATCCCACATCCAATAAAAATGCCTGGACACAGATCACTAAGAGGCAACTCAGTAGAGTTCCCAGCCACTGCCGTCAGGTGCTTCTCATTTCTTTTTAAATAAGCGTCTGTTTTTGCTTGCCATTTGTGGTCCTTGAATCCATTCTTCAGTTTGAGAGACAAAGGACGCCTGGACACACAGAACAGGTTCCATGCTATCATTATTAATATTTTAGCATGTGTGTTACTAGGATACTGGAAGCTATGCCACTTGTATTCCAACTATCAGCAGGTTTCAGGGTAGCTTTCAGCCTACAACAAACTAGGAATAAGGACTTGCTGATCTATTTTTGAATTTTAGTAAATAGAAGTCTTATTAGCCACAACAAAATATTGGCCTACTCGATTGTTTTGGACAAGTCATTATGAGGGATCAATCATAAGAGGACAGTATGAGGGATCGATCATAAGAGGATAGTATGAGGGATCGATCATAAGAGGATAGTGAAGGTGAGAGAGCCCTTCATGGGATGAATCAGCACCAGAGCCACAAGACGGACTTGAATATTCCAGGGATTATGGTAATGACACAGGATGGGGCAACATTTCATTCTGTTGTACATAAGGTCATCATGAATCAGAGTCTAATGACAGAAATCAGTTTATCCATCTATGTATTATTGTCAAGTATTTTTCTAGCATTGGTTACAACATACACGTTTTACTCATTTCTTTGTGAGCTAGTTTTCTTTTCAGAGTGTTTTTTTTTTAAGCTGACCAATTGACTACTACGCTATGTCTAATATTTTTATAAAATAATGCATTTACACTGATAAATTCCATCTTGGTAAATGGAAGCAATGAGCTACACCATAAAACAGTTCAGAAATCTTTTTGAAAAACAGCTTTACAAAAAAAATCCTTAGAAGTGTGATTTCATTTTGATTGTAAACACCTGCGATAACCTAAGAACACTTTTCCAAACCACTCTCCGTTACTATCTCTCCTGTGCCCTGGAAGGAGCCCAAGTGGCGCAGCAAGTTAAGCATTGGGCTGCTAACCACAGAAGAAAGATGAATCTGTCTGCTCATAAATATTTGCAGTCTCAAAGCAATCACTGAAGAGATGGGGGCGACAGCAAAGTGTGGTGAAGAAACCAGATGATGTCTGGCTGTCAGAAAAAAATGGCATATGGGTCTTAAAAGCTTGTCTTAAAGCAAGCAGCCATCTGAGTGAGATGACAACTAAGTCAACATGGAAGAAGCACACCACTGTGTGATCAAATGATGGTGAATAATAAAAATACAAATCCTCAAGAGGAAATAACAGAGCTTACATTGTGAGCTCCTGATTTGCAGAAGGCACTGGATAACAATGCAAACCCCAAATCCATTTGCAGGGTCCCGACATGGATGCAGCCTCTGCTGGATCCCCTCTGCCCATAGTTGAGGAAGGTGAACAGTCTTGCTATCAGACACTCGTGGCTGGTGTGATTAGGTTAAAGTGTGATACCTGATCATTTTATCTCCCTTGTGACCCATTTTAAATATGGTCCAATTTTAATACTATCTGCTTTTTTTTCTTGATTGGGGTTTTATCTGTGGTGTATTTTGTTATTATTGTTTGTCATTTAAAAAATATTTCCTGTCTATGGAGACTGGGATGGGTGAAGCCAGAGAGACATACCTGGATTAGAGGCTTATTTGTGGCACAGGTGGGGTGGGAAGACTGGAGGGAAATGAGGAGTTAATAAAAAATACAAGAAATAAGAAAATGTCCTGGAACTAATTGTAGAGATGATTGAACAACTCTCATTAATGTGAATGAAATATGGACGTGTATGATATTTGAACCATCTTGTCAATAAACCTAAATGTTTAAGAAAAGATTTACAGTCTCAGAAACGCTGTGGAGCAGTTCTACTCTTTCCTAATGGTTCTCTATGACTTGGAACTGACAGGATGGCAGTGGGGTACTTTTTATGCCCAAGAAGACCGAGCACTGGTTCATTCTATGGTGGCAATACAAAAATGATGTAAGTGTCAGATAGACCATTGACAGATCCACATATTGTAGGTAATCAATTACTGAATACATATATCTACATTTTCTAACATTTAGAAGAACTGCTAATAAGGAAAGGTTAATTCTAAATGTGGTATGGAAATAATTGAACTGAGTTGCATATGCAAATAGTCTCAATATTAATTTGCTTTTTCTCAACAGTATTTAGGCAATAAGGTAAAAAAGAAATGTCTTTGTCTGCACAGATACTTCTAACCATGGGCTAGTGTTTTGACCTAGAAAATGATTACTGTGACTGTGGATGCTAGAGAGCATGTCAAGCAAGGATGCTCAAGCAGGCTACATGTTCAAAAGATGTCAGGTGATTTCGTTGTTGTTGCTGTTCTTCTTTAATTTAGTTCCCTGGCCACACCGCTTACCCATTAAGTCACAATCTCTGTGGAGTGGACCAGACATCTGGATCTTAAAAGAGAATTCCATTATGCAATGAAAATTGAGAATGACTAATATACAGACAGCCTCGCCCTTTTAAGGAGCCCAGCTGGCATTGCCTTGTGGGCCTCAAGGTCAACAGTTTGAAGTCACCAGTAGTTCTTCAGGAGAATGATGAGGCTTTCTCCCCTGGCCAAGATTTATAGTCTTGGAAACTCAAAGGGGCAGCTCTCACCTGTCCTCTATGGTCACTAAGAGTAGACACCCACTCGATGGCAGTGAGTTTCCTCCCTCTATGGCATCCTCATGGAACTGTCAGTAAAGGTTGAACTGCTAACCACAAGGTCAGCAGTTCAAACCCACAACCACTCCTCAGAGCAAGATGAGCCTGTCTGCCCCCCCTACAGATACAAAGCCTAGGAAACTCTAGGTACGGTCAGTACAAAATGGGATCGACTCCATGCCAAGTGGGTTTGGGGTTTTTTTTCCTTTATCCTGGTGACACAATCAGTTAAGCTTTGGGCTGCTAACTGAAAGGTCAGTGGTTTAAACCTGTTACTCTCCTCTGGAAAAAGATGAGGCTGTCTGCCCCCATGAACATTTACAGTCTTGGAAACCCTAAGGAGTAGTTCTGCTCTGACCTACAGGGTATATATGAGCTGGAATTGGCTCAAGGACAGTCAGTTTGGGGGGTCTCTTTTCCCATACGTGTGCATCTAGCTCCAGCTGCCATTTCAGTGGACACCGTCCTGCCATGACCCAGAACTGCCCAAGGTGCTCCCAAGAATCAATATATTTTTTTGGAGAGTGGATCTGAGGGAAGTTGAAGGTTTCTTCTTCCACCTAGTTTCCTCTTCAGCGTTCTGTTTGACATAGCCTTATAAAAGTTACCGCTTGAAAGAAAGGCCCAAATCCTTTTAAGAGATCTCCGGCAGAAACCCAGTGCCTGTCTATCAGTTTGTCATACTGTGTTGGTGTGCATATGGCCATGATGCTAGAGACAGTGCCTCTAGCATTTCAAAAACAGCAGGGTCACCCAAGCTGGACAGATTTTATCCAGTTATCAGCCTTAAGACAGACCAGGCAGAACAGTGGAGCAATCTACCTCAGAAAATTAGCCAGTGAAACCCTGATGGATCACAACATACCAGATATACTCGACTCTAAGCTGACCTGAATATCAACCAAGTAACCTAATTTTACCACAAAAGCTGCATTAAAAAGGTACTGACATCCTGGCCCACCAGCCTTGAGAATGCTATCTCTGCTTAGGGCAGCCAATGCCCAGAGAAGACCATATGACCAGCCCCTCGATGGGACATGACATCCCTCACTGACCCATAGCCCTACAGGGGACAACACTGGAGACACAGTGTGGGAATTTCGCCCGACCTGACCCCACCACCCTGAGGAAAGCACTAAGGGCGTGCAACAGAACAGCAAGGGGAGCAGAGCAAGGAAGTCCTGAGGGAGTACCAAAAATAGACTTTGGGGCCAGGACGTGGCACTCTATGAGACTTGAACAGAAAATACTCCTAAAGGTCAACAAACAGACCTTGAACTATTTACAGGCTTTTCTTTACTTTTTTGTCAGCTTTGTTGTTGTTTTGTTTTGTTGCTTTGTTTTGCTCTGCCTTGTTTTTGTGCATATTATTATCTCTGCAGGTCTATCTAGATAAGATAGGCTGGATAAACAATCTGGAAGAGAAAACAATGAGCCCAACGGTTTCTGGGGGACATGGGAGAAGGGGAGGTGGGGGAAAGTACATGATGTTAACAAACTCAGGGACAAGGGAACAACAAGTGATCCAAAATCAGTGGCAAGGAGGGTGTAAGAGGCCTGGTAGGGATTGATCAAGGGCTATGTGTCCCAGAGGAATTACTGGGCCTCTACACAAGTATTCCCTCGATGCAAGAACACTTTGTTCTATTAAACTGGCATTCCATGATGCTCACCTTCCCGGCACAATCACTGAAGACAAAGCAGGTACATAAGCAAATGTGGTGTGAAAAACTTGATGGTGCCCGGCTATCAAAATATATAGTGTCTGGGGTCTTAAAGGCGTGAAGAAAAACAAGCAGCCATCTAGCTCAGAAGCAACATGGTTCATATGGAAGAAGCATACCAGCCTGTGTGACCACGAGGTGTTGAAGGGATCATGTATCAGACATCAAAGAACAAAAAATTATAGCATTGTGAATGAGGGGATGGGGTGCGGAGTGGGAACCCAAAGCCCATCTGTATGCTACTGGACATCCCCTTACAGAAAGGTCACCAGGAGGAGATGAGCCAGTCAGGGTGAAGTGTAGCAACGAGAAAACATACAACTTGCCTCTAGTTCTTTAATGCTTCCTCCCCATACACGCACTATTGTGATCCCAATTCTACATAACAAATACAGCTAGACCAGAGGATGTACACTGGTACAGATAGGACCTGGAAACACAGGGAATCCAAGACAGATAAACCCTTCAGGACCAGTGGTGAGAGTGGCAATACCGGGAGAGTGGAGGGAAGATGGGGTAGAAAGGGGGAACCAATTACAAGGATCTACATATAACCCTCTCCCTGGGGAACAGACAACAGAAAAGTGGGTGAAGGGAGACATAAGACAGTGTAAGACTTGACACAATAATAATAATTTATAAGTTATCAAGGGTTCATGGGGGGGTTGGAGGGAGGGGAGAAAATGAGGAGCTGATACCAAGAGCTCAAGTAGAAATAAAAGTTTTTGAGAATGATGATGGCAACAAATGTACAAATATGCTTGACACAATGGATGGATAGATGGATTGTGATAAGAGTTGTACAAACCCCCAATAAAGTTATTTTTAAATTAATTAAGTAATTAATTTTTTAATTTAATGTGCTGAAAAACTCAGCTATACTCAAGTATATAGGGTAATATTTGAAGATGAGCCCTCTGGACTGGAAGTTACTCCATATGCACACTGGTCACCACAGTGGACGCAAACACACGAAAAACTGGGAGGATGACCCTATTGTGCACAGAGTCACCATGCACTGGAGCTGATTCATCCGAAACAGAATTTGTTTCAGGCAGGATATGACTTCTCTAGTGTATTCTGTGTCTAGGTTTATTGGTACCATAGTTTTAAGCAAAATAGGAGGATCAAGCAAATTCCATGTGATCAAGTAGGCGAAAACCCCACACATAGGAGAAATGAGATGTAAATGCACATTCCACTGAGAGGTCCTCGGTGTTCTGCAAGAAATAACTGTTCAGATGGTCTCAAGTAATGAGGGTTTGCTGAGCAGATTCATGAGGAAATAAGCCATCTGGGAAGGCCACAGAAACTCCAACTGACACCCTCCTTCCCTGTTCTGCTGCCCTGTGTCTGTTTACTCAAGACCCATAAACATAATTGCTTTTATCAGTTTCTGGATCTTTTCAGCTTTTGCTCCCAATGTCCAGGCAATTTAAAATCTCTGAGGCACCAGAGGTAGCCAGGCACAATAATATTTTAGTGCCTCCACGGGACTGCAGTGTGCAACCAAATCGGAGAACCACTGCCCCAAATAATTAAACCAAACCCAACTCACTGCCATTTAGTCTATGCCAACGCATCGCGACACTATATGAGAGTAGAACTGCTCCTGTGAGTATCCAAGGCTGTAAGTCTTTACAGGAGTAAAAAGCCCTATCTTTACAGGAGTCCTTTACAAGAGTCCTTTACAGGAGTAAAAAGCTCCCATGGAGCAGCTGGTGGTTTTGAACTGCTGGCCTTGTAGTTAATAGGCCAATGTGCAACATGTGACTTGTAACCATAAGGCCACCAGGCCTCCTGCACCAAAGAGCAGGACTGTCTGAATTCATAATTAATTCTTATCCTGAAACAAAGAAAGTTGAACAGGGCACCTCAACATGCCTGAGAATTCGGGGGGGGGGGGTTCTTTTTCCATTTTAACACACAATAAATTTATTTGTGTTAATATTTTAACTAATTTGTTTGATTTAAAATACATAAAAAATTACCTTTATCAAAGGGAACAATCACTTCCCTGAGAAGTTATTAGGCCAAGATTGCATGCTCTCTTATGAGTCAAGACTGCCATCTAGTGGCTTCTACCCATGGATTACAAATGTAAGGTATCTCCACTTGAAACAAAGTTCTTTTTTGATGAACCTAGAGACAAGCAAATGGAATAAGGGTTTCACAGCCCGAAGTGGGTTGGGAGGGCGAGGGGGTGGGGGTGTAAAAGAGAGACGATGTCAAGGAGTCCGGAAAGAAAAAAATTGTTTAGAAACTGCTTGTGGCAGCAATTGCACAATACTACTTAATGTGATTGAACTCTGGAATGATATATGTATCAATTTCCAATTAATAATGCATTTTTTAAAGAAAGAAGCAACCTTCTTTAAGTACCTGCATCATGTAAACAGTGTACTGGACTGCTAAGCAAAGGTTAGAGGTTTCAATACATCCAGAGATACCTTGGAAGAATGACGTCACAATCGAGCTCTGAAAAATCAGTCGTTGAAAGGTGTACAGAGCTCACTTCTCCTTGGGCACACATCGCGTCACCACGAGTTGAGGTCGACATGACAGTCACTAGCCTAAGAAAGTTCTGAGGGAAAGGCTGGTCCATACCTACAACTCATCCACCTAGAACAAAATGCACCCATCTGTAAAAGAGTTTAATCACATTCAAGCTGTGTCTAAGAGACCTCTAGGAAAAATTGCCTCTGCTGACTAGAATTTACTAAAGTGTTCTAGGGTACAAATAAAGAGCCTAAATCTCACATCGACTCCGGCATTTTAGGAGAACATGTTATAAGCCTTAAATAGGAAAATACAAGACAAAGACTTATCTTGATGGAGATGATTGGCATGAGCTGAAACAGTAGGCAAAGGTTTGCAGGGATTCCGGGCCGTAAAAAGGACATGGGAAAGCAAAGGGAACTGCCAACTTGTCATCAAAGCATAATGGGAGGCACATTAATGGATCAAAGTTACAGGTGGGACTGCAGACACGGGAATGGGACCATGACTGGAGCATGTGCATTAGGCTACAAGAGTTTTCAAAACTGGTTCAGGGCACTCCAGCAAGGAAGTCAGGATGTGACTCCTGACCATGTGATCCTAGCAAGGAATTTCCACCAAGAACACACCAGAGTCCCCAGGGGCTGAGCTGCTGCTCCCTGGACCAGCTAGAGGAGGGACAGGGAGCCACCCTCTAATGAACTCTGCCTGAGGGCAAGGCTCTTCACGCTGCCAGTTAATTGTTAGAAGGAATTTTGAGGAAGCTGACTTTACAGAGACACACACATGGATTTAGAATGTGTTAGTCTGGGTAGACTAGAGAAACAAATCCATGGACATGCATAAGGGAGAGGTTTATATACAAGAGGAATTGAGCACTGAGAAAACATCCCAACCCAGTCCAGTCCAAGGCCATAAGTCTGATATTAGCCCATATGCCCGATACCAATCCATAAAGTCCTCTTCAGACTCATGAAACACATGCAATGAAGCCAAAGGCAAGTCAGTGGGTAAAACGTCTTTGGGTCCAGTGGCATTGTAAGAATCTCAGTTCTGGCAGGGTCTCTCTGACGTTTCTCTGGCTTCCTTGGTCTGGTTGTGTCCCCCAGTGGGAGGGGGGGAGAGAGAGAGAAAGAGAGAGGAGGAGGAGGAGAGAGAGAGAGAGCGAGAGATTGATTCCGCCTCCAGATTTCCCAGAATTCTCAGGAAAAGGCCATACCCACACAGAAGTCTCATTGGCTATCTCCAGATTGACAGCCTAGACTCCACCCCTACACTCTTGATCCTCAAATTGACAAACGATTATATATCTACCACAAGAAGTTCCACTGTAGACCATGAAAGTACCATGAACTGCTAAGAAAAAAAAATCTGTCTTGGAAGAAGTACAACCAAAGTGCCTTCTGCAGACAAGGATGGAAAAATATCCTGTTACATATTTTGGACATATTGTCAGGAGAGACCAGTTCTTGGAAAAAAGACATCCTGCTTGGTAAAGTGAAGGGCAGCAATAAATGAGGAAAGCCCTCAAAGAGATGGACTGACACAGTGGCCCCAACCATGGGCCCAAGCACAGCAATACCGTGACAGCGGCACAGGACAGTGCAGTGCTTTGTTCTGTTGCACATAGCTGATTCCATTGCACCTGACAACAGTCATTGTGGACTATAGCCTTTTGCAAACTTGGTGTTCAGAAATAAGCTTAACAAGACCCCTTTCCTCTGATCACAGACGTTATTCAAACTTCCTCAATCATATACTTGCTGCAGTGTTTCTTCCACACAGATTACTCAACACTTTCCTTCAAAGGCTGCTTTTCTTTAAATACAAGCCTTTAAAACAGTGGTTCTCAACCTTCCTAATGCTGCTTCAGGACCCTGTCATACATTCCTCAGGTCGTGATGACACCCAACCATAAAATTATTGTCGTTGCTACTTCACAACTATAATTTTGCTACTGCTATGAATCGTGTGACCCCTGTGAAACGATCGTATGAGCCCCAAAGGGATCGTGACCCACAGGTTGAGAACCGCTGCTTTAATACAAGCCTTTGAAACCTCAGACGCTATTCTGTCTGGTAGCTGAGCACCATCTGACTTCCGCACCGCACTGTTGCTGACACTTGTATCTTCAGCGACCATCTCACGGGTCCATGTTATAAGAACTACTGGTGCTCCAATTAGTGTTTCTGATTAAATGCAAGCTCAAAAATAATTCGGATTTATGGACATAGATGTGGTCCACGTCAGAGGCAGTACATTAGTTTCTTGAGAAAATGACCTCCAAGAGGCACTCAATAATCGCAGTGATAATCGCATCGTTCTGCTAGCGCGCCATATAGGTTTAAAATACGAATGAGAAAATATGCATACCTATGTAAAATGAAAGCTTATTTGGTGAACTATATGAAAGATATCATTCATACAAATTAGCAAAGCTTACGTGACAGAACACTACTTAAGCAAACAGCAAGGGTTCTTGATTCTGCCAAATAAGCGTATTTACTGAATTCAGAGGTTAAATAACTCATATAGTATGAGTCCAGATGGTGTCATGCTTAGGAGTTCGGCTGCGATCCTCATGGTCAGCAGTTTGAAACCGTCACCAGCAGCAGCTCCTCAGGAGAAAGACTGGACTTTCTACTCCCACAAACAGGTACAGTCTTAGAAACCCACTGAGGGTCATGATGAGTCAGCACTGACTCTATAGCAGTGAGTTTAATCTCGTTTTGTTTTTTTATGACTAATCTGATAAAACCTAGTGTTCACCAGGGAATAGTTATTATACATCCAACCTGAAATGGTTAGTCGTGACAAAATGACTTATTCTTCTTTCTCTTAAATGTACTTTTTCAGGAAAGAAAACAGATATATCATGTTTGCAATGACTCAGAAACCTAGAGGGTTTGTTTTTCTATGTTGTTTTCCTAAATGACTTATGTACAATTCGTTGGCCTAAAATGGAATAGAATAAAATCTCATAATAAATACTTCACTGTCTAGACACTACTTCCAAAGATCTTTTGGATGTCAGCATTTTCATTTCAAACATTTTTGCTAAAAACACTGAAGCTGAAGAATCAGATATTTAACATGCTTCTTTCTAAGAGAAAAGGTGAAGCAACAAGAGTTTTGTCTAAATATGGATATGTGTAATTGAAATAGCTCACATGTCAGATCCAGTTGAGGCAACAGAGTCAATTCAACAAGAATGTCCATGGGTTGTCTGTTTGGAAGATATGTGAATACTGGAAACCACCGTGTCAATACAATTGAATAAAGACATTAATAAACCAGTTTTCTGATCAGCAGATAATCTTGTAACTGAATATTTGGGAACTCTGGGGGAAGGGAAAAAGTCAAAAGGCAGCAAATTCCCTTCAGGACATGTGGAATCCACACATTGTAGTCACAGGTTTTGTTCTACTGAATAATTCATGAAGATGTCTGTTTTGAGTTATTCACTGATTATATACTCGACAAGTAACCACTGAAGAATGATGAGATTCCACCAGGAGCCTGTTTGATGCCTGACTTGGTGAAGGCTATTTTGCTTTGCTTTGCTTTGCTTTGCTTTGGTTTCTTCAAAGCATGGTATGATTCTATGTCAAATAAGATTAAAGCAAGGAGAGCAGGTCGGAGGCGTGCTCACAAGAGGCACCTATGAAATGTCCAGAAAAGCACTGATGAAGTCCACACCTGGTTCTATCGCATTCTGAGGTTTCAAAGGGTTAAGTTCCGCCATTTTCCTAATAAATACATCCACACGTCGCACCACATAAAAGTGTGACATTACCTTAGAAGATCAAATAAGCATTTGGGAGGAGAATGAGAGAGGACAGCACCGTCACCTTTGAATTCTTTCTATTGTTTTTCTTTCACATATTTTCAAGTGCTCTAGACACAAAGAGAGAAGGGGAACGAGAGTTATCAACATATACATTTCTACATTCATGAAATAATTGATTTTCTCCCTTGAGGGATGAGAAACCTAAAGCTGAGAACAGTTGGGGAATTGTGCCTTGTGAGCCAGTCCTTCCCTTCAGATTCACTGTCTGTGTTTCTTCCTGGTTGACTACCAAAGGCCGCCTCACTGGAGCTCCAAAGAAGAGCCCTTTACATCAGCTGGTCACTGTCCTAGTACGTCCCCTATCCAGCTCTGACTAACTCTCATGAGCGTTCATAAAGGATGGAGCAAATGAAGGAGGAGGAAGAGACAGTGGAGCACATCCTGGCCCACCAAACCCTGAGCACGATAGTCCTGCTCAGAGCAGCCAATGCACAGGGAGGACCATATGGCTGGCCCCACTATGAGACACGACATTCCTTACTGACCTATAGCCCTACCGGGGACAACACTGGAGACACAGTGTGGGAATTGTGTCCAATCTGACCTCACCACACCGAAGCAAAACACTAAGGGTGTGCAACAGAACAGCAAGAGGAACAGAGCAACAAAGTCTGCAGGGAATACCAAAAATAGACTTTAGGGTCAGGGTGTGGCCTCCCATAGACTCAACTGGAAAACATTCCTAAAGGTCAAGAAACAGACCTTGAACTATTTACAGGCTTTTCTTTTCTTCTTTTTTTGTCATTGGTTTTTTGTTGTTGTTGTTTTCTTTTCTTTTCTTGCTTTGTTTTTCTCTGTCTTTTTTTTGTGCATATTATTATCTCTGTAGGTCTATCTAGATAAGATAAGCGGATAAACAATCTAGAGGAGAAACCAAGGGACCAAAAGTTCTGGGGGGACATAAGAGAGGGGGAAGTTGGGGAAAGGAAGTGGTGTTAACAAACCCAGGGACAAGGGAACAAGGAGTGATCCAAAATCACTGGCGAGGAGTGTGTAAGAAGGCTGGTAGTATTTGATCAAGGGCAATGTAACCGAGAGGAATTACTGGAACCAAAATGAAGGCTGAGTATGATAGTGGAACAAGAGGAAAGTAAAGGGAAATAGAGGAAAGAACTAGGAGGCAAAGGGCATTTATAAAGGTCTAAATACAGGCATGTACATATGTAAATATTATATTTATATATGATGGAGAATAGATCTATATGCTTGTATTTATAGGTTTAGTGTTAAGGTCGCAGATGTACATTGGGCCTCCACTCGTGTACTCTTTCAATGCAAGAACACTTTGTTCTATTTAACTGGCATTCCATGATGCCCACCTTCCTGATATGATCTCTGAAGACAAAGCGGGTGAATAAGCAAATGTGGTGAAGAAAGCTGATGGTACCCAGCTATCAAAAGATATAGCATCTGGGATCTTAAAGGCTTGAAGGTAAACAAGGAGCCATCTAGCTCAGAAGCAACAAAGTCCACATGGAAGAAGCACAGCAGCCTGTGTGATCACAAGTTGTCGAAGGGATCAGGCATCAAAGGGAAAAAAAATCAATATCATTGAGAATGAGAGGCAGTGCGGAATGGGGACCCAAAGCCCATCCGTAGACAACTGGACATCCCCTTACAGAAGGGTCTTGGGGAGTTGATGAGCCAGTCAGGGTGCAGGGTAGCAACGATGAAACATACAACTTCCCTCTAGTTTCTAAATGCTTCCTCCCCTCTCCCCCATGATCCCAAATATAGCTTACAAATCTGGGTAGACCCAAGGATGTACACTGGTACAGAGAGGAACTGGAAACCCAGGGAGTCAAGGATAGATGAACCCCTCAGCACCAGTGATGAGAGTGGCGATACCGGGAGGGTGGAGGCAAGGTGGAGTACAAAGGGGGAACTAACTACAAGGATCTACATATAACCCCCTCCCTGGGGGATGGACAACAGAAAAGTGGGTGAAGAGAGACATCAGACAGTATAAAACATGAAAAAATAATAACAATTTTTAAGTTATCAAAGGGTTCATAGGAGGGAGGGGTGTGGGGAGGGAGGGGAGAAAATGAGGAGCTGATACCAAGGGCTCAAGTAGAAAGCAAATATCTTGAGAATGAGGATGGCAACAAATGTACAAATGTGCTTGACACAAAAGATGGATGTATGGATTGTGATAGAGTTGTACGAACCCCCAATAAAATGATTTTTAAAATACAATAAAAAAAGATGGAGACCAAGTTTCTTCATCATTATGTCAGCAACACTGAGCTCAGTGACTATTCCCTAATAAACTACTCACTGTGATGGATATATAATCATTTGTCAATTTGAGGATTAAGAGTTTAGGGGTGGAGTCTAGCTTGTCAATCAGATCATAGCCTGATTGTGGGCATGGCCTTCTCCTGAGAATTCTGGGAAATCTAGTACTTCCTCCTTGGAGATGGGAAACACTTCTCTCTCTGCCTCTCCCTGAGAGACATTGCAGCTGACAAAACACATGGAACTACACTCTTGCCTTAAGCTGGAGAAGCTTAAGTTGGAGAAGTTGGACCTACCCTGATGCAACCAGACTTCTGAAGATGGAGAAGCTACGTAGAGACCTCTGCCAACGCTGAGATGCTTGCAACGCCACCAGATCCAAAGGCTTTCTCCCCACTGGCCTGTCATCATCCTACATTCAGCATCATTGTGTTTTGTGAGTCTGAAGAGGACTTTATAGATTGGTATCAGATATATGGGCTAGTATCGGATTTATGGATTGGACTGGACTGGGTTGGGATGCTTTCTCAATATTCAATTCCTCTTGTATATTAATCACTTTCTTATACACATATGTGTGTCCATGGATTTGTTTCTCTAGTCTACTCAGACTGCCACACTCACTGAATGATGAATAATGTGAACTAGATGAACAGATCAAAGTTATGGGAGAAAGAGGAAGGCTTTGGCTGAAAGCAAATACCAATGTAGCTGAATTTGCCTCTTCAGTGTCTATTGAGCATATATAAACAGCCCAAACACAATGATCTAAAGAAATACGTTGAAATTAATAGCTCAGTAGGTGGATAGTTTGCACTAGGGAGGAGACCTCGAGACTCTTGTTGTGGAGAGTGATGAGCTAGCTGCCCTTCACTGTCAGCCAGAGAGAAGGGCGTGGTGTCTCTCCCACCAGGTGACCCACAGTTACTTGACAGCAGAAATGACAGCCATTGGCACCCAAGACCTTTGGACCATCTACCATTGTGTCCTAGATAAAGTGAAGCTGGTGGTGCCTGAGAAATTGAGGCGCTGGTGGCATAGTGGTTACACATTGGCCTGCTACCTGCAAGGTCAGCAGGTTGAAACCACCAGGTGCTCCTCGGGAGTATGTAAAGAGTTATAGTCTCAGAAACTCAGTGGCCATTTTACCCTACTGGTAGGTTTCAGCTGCCAACATTGTGGTTAGCAGCTCATCACTGAACCCCCAACACTACCAGCACTAGCACTTGCAACTCCAATTCTTTCCACAGTTCTCTGGACTCAAATATGTGTAGTACAGGGAAGCATTGGCAAATTCTAAAAGTTGACTTTTTAAAAAAATTTTATCCCCAACTTGCAAAAATCATCAACAACAATCTGTAGTCACTAACTTCTCACTGGGCCCCACTGCAATGTGCATTGTCGACTGTTGAATATACATCTTAGTTGTGTTCTAAAGAGACAAAATGGCTTTAAGAGATGAGCTATGGTTTCAACAGCCATCTAGTACGAGGCAAGAAAGCAAGCAAGCAAGTGGCCTTCAAGTTAAGTGTGTTAGAGCAGGTAGTCTAGAGAAGCCAAACCAGCGACACTTAACTATGTATATAAGAAGGAGCTTTATATCAAGAAATAATTGTATACCAAGAAGGCATCTGAGCCCAGTCTAACTCAAGTCCCTAAGTCTGATGCTAGTACTTAAGTCCCTCTGCAGATTCATGTAACTCCTGGCAGGTGATGCAGAAAAGTGAAGTTAGAAGCAAGGAGATGATAGGCCAGTGGGGACGGAGTTGCGTGGATCGAAGGTTGGTGGAAACGTGGCCAGGCGCCTATAGCTCTGAGGTTAAGACAGCCCACATGGGGGAGCCCCTGGAAGCAGCCAGGGTTCCAGTAGCCAGGAAAACGGAGGCGAAGAGAGAAGAGCAGGATCTCAATTCCTTCTTCTAAAAAGGTCCACCCTGACATGTTGGACTCCACCCCTACACTGTCACTTAACAATTCAGGTCGCATAAAATCACCTAACGACCACAGTAAAATTTTCAAAGGGAAAAGAAGAACTTAAACACTGAAGATTATAATCATGACTAGAAAGGGTAAAAGAAAAAAATAACTTGGGTGAGAGTTAACTTGAAATAGACAAACAAGTTTAAAACACAGCTTCACAATGGTGAATGCAAGTGGCCAGTTTAAAACAGGAGGTGATGTGGAGAAGGTAACAGCATAGTGCCTGTTGTCCCTAAAGGTGAATAAAGGATTCCGTGATGCTTATGTCAAAAGGGGCCTACTGAAAGGCTTAGAGGAACATTTGGAAATGGCACCGACCATCAAGGTGTCTGTTTATGTCTACCAACTCACTCTCTATTGATTCCCATCAAACGTGCTTCCCTATTTTGCGTGAATTCTTCGTCCTTTGGTTCTGACGAGAGCACTAGAGAGGGACTCTGCTTCCTCTAAGGATTAGTGTCTGCCAAGGGCCAGTCCTGTGGATCATGCAGGTAAACAGGTGACCCCGTTTTGCGGGAAGCTGTCCTGAGCATCCCCAACCATTCTTCTGCCCTGCCTGCTGCACGGCGGCTCCCCTTCACTCACTTAGCAGCAGCTGCCCACTGCCCGAGCTCCCTGGTTCACGTCATGTGGAGCCGTCTGAGTGCACGCACCTCAGCCTGGGATTTGGGTTGTGTGTTAGTCTGGGTAGACTAGAGAAACATTCATGGACACTCATATGTATATAAGAGAGTTTTATATAAAGGGTACATTAAGAAAGTCTCCCAACCCATTTCAGTCAAAGCCCATAAGTCTGACATTAGCCAATATGTCTGATTCTGATCTATAAAGTCCTCTTCAGATTCACCAAACACATGCAATGATGCCAAATGCAGGACAGTCACAGGCCAGTGGGTAGAAAGTCTTTGGATCCAGTGGCAGTATAAGTATCTCAGTGCTGGCAGGGGTCTCCACCTGGCTTCAACTAACGGCACGAGCGTAGTTCCATGTGTCTTGCCAGTACTGTGTCTCCCAGGGAGTGCGAAGAGAATCTCTCCCACCTCCAAAGAGGAAAAATATATATTTTCCAGAATTCTCAGGCTCTCAGGAGAAAGCCAGGCCCACACAGAGGCCTCATGGTCTATCTCTGGATTGACAGGCTAAACTCTACCCTATACTCTTAATCCTCAAATTGACACCAGATTAAATAACTACCACAGGTTCGATCTTTAAAATTGCTCTCTCCAAGCCTGCCAGCCTGTCTGGGTGAAATTCTAAAGCAATCATATTGGAAATAGAATCGCCCTGAGCCTTGGGAGTGTGTGTTGCACATGCGGACAGAAGGCTTCAAGATTCCAAGCAGCAAGAAGACTGCCGGAATGACAATTCCACGGTGCCATCAACCATGCTCATGGGTGATCCGTCCCGTTCAGGGTGTTCTAAGAGTCCACAGGAGACGTAAAAATGTGTCAGTGCCTGATTAGCACCTGAAGACTGCCTATTATTTATAGAAAGAAGTTACAGACAACATTGTCCAAAGTAACCACCCAGAATCCCTCATCCATTGGTCCTTTCTCCTCTAATGCACCACACTTCCTTGAGTAAGGAATTGTTCCATTGGGTCCGACATTGATTCACATCATCATGTGGAATCAATGCAGGACATGACAATCTTAACTCCCCTCCCCTGGTCAATCCAGACCCCAGCTCCTCCATCCAGCCTTATCCATACTAGGGGCTACAAACCAAGAGTTAGATAATTCACAGAACTCCCCCCTGTTTTAAAATTAAAGTAGTGGTCAACTCCCTACCCCTTAGGTTTAATAGTGGTAAAATTATCTCTAGTTTAGTAGAGAAAGGATAAACACACACAAAGGACATCCATATAGAGGTACATTGGCAAGGTCCAGAGAGGCTCTCTGTGCAGGGCTTCCTGTCCCCAGAGGCACTATGTTCCAAAGACACACAGGGCTGCATGCATCACCTATCCTAGAGCCCCAAGGAAGTTCCATGGCCAAGGCTTTAATGGCTCATGCCTAGTCAATAATTATATCCGCATCCTATATGTACAAACCATCCAATTAATGAGTGATTATACCATACCCTCCCCCTTTCTAGGGAGGTCTTTAGACCTCCCACCACATTGGCACAAAAAGGCTTTTCTATTGCTGGCCAATTCCAATATGTTATTTTTAGGAAATCAGAGGAAAACAAGACAAACCAAGTTATTTGTGTCCATCCCCACCCCACCCACCCACCCACCGGGACTAGTTCTTTCACTTGGTAGCTTAGTGAGTTTAAACAAGTCTGTTAACCTCTCTGCCCCTCCTTGTTTGTAAAATGGGGAAAATAAAAGTGCCCACCCACAGAGTTGTGCTGAGGGAAAATTGAGATGATGTGTCAGCACTTATTGAGCTAATAGCTGTCAAATGAGCCCAACTCTTTTATTTGCTTAGGTCCATCATTCCATTTATTAGTACGAAAATGTGGAACTCTAGATCTTTCATGGAAACGGTTAGCTCGACAGAAGCAGGCAAAGGGGGGAGGGGTGATGGTGGCAGAAATCTCAACACAAAGGGAAGTTTGAGGAATGCTTCCCCACAGCCCTCTCCACACTGAGGAAGGTGAGGAGGATTAGACACATTTCCTCATTATAGAAGAGTGGTAATAGTGAAAGACAGGCTCACAATACCCCCACAAGGACTGAATAAGACTCTTGGGTTTGGGGTCTGGAGACAGAGCACAACATGAAGTCTAGGGTGCTAGGGTGCAGGGGCACACATACCCAGAAAGAGGAGGTATACCACAGAAAACCAGTCAATATCAGAAGACTCCCCCAGAAAGCCAGCCAATGGTGGGAAAGCCTCCATTAGAGGAATAAAAGGTTCTGCTCTACGTTCTACAAGGTCCTTTAGACGACGGGGCCCTTTGAACTTCTTTCCCAATGTCTCCCCTTCAATAAACTCACCCTTCCTGATCAAGTTTTTCTCAGACTCTGGTCTGAATTTTGTTCCTCGTCTGAAATCTTTCTTACTAGTGGGACAAGAACCCAGGACTGAAGAGGCTTCACACCTTGAGCCACCTCCCAGTAGCAAAACTAAAGTAGAAAGCTTGGTGTTTGCTTGTTTGTTTTCTCCTTTTGTCAGGGTCAGATAGAGGTCTGGATGGATAACGTGTAACTGCCTCACATGATCCATTCTGCCAGTCATATGTCAGGGTCAGCTAAAGGTCTGGATGACCCTTCCCAAACTGCACCGCGCACAGCACTGAAGCTTCTAAATGTCTTGGCAGCCCCCTGGGAGTGGCGGGCAGGCAGCATCGACAGCAGGTCTAAGAGGCTGGGCTCCAAGACAGGGGCTCCTTTCACTCAGAACAGATGCGTTTTTATCCATTTTCTACATTGACTTTATGTCGCCTCTTGTCCATACTTATATTTTTTAAACAAAGGCCCAGTGTTTGAAGAAAAAAACTCAAACCCATTGAAATAAATATAATTCCCTTCTATAAAATGATAATATTTCTAAAATCTCTGAAACATTTTGATCACCAAATCAGTGTTTAATCCCCAAAGTTTAGGATATCCTGTGAGATTTTCAAAAGTGCATTTTTACCCCAGTCCTGTCAAATCAATTCCAATGCCTAGTGACCCTGTAGGACAGAGTGGAACTCTCCCTGTGGGTTTCTGAGACTGTACATCTTTAGCAAATCAGGCAGCCTCATCTTTCTTTCTCAGAGAGGCTGGTGAGTTCAAACTGTTGACCTTATAGTTGGCATTTTGAGTGGATTAAAGGACTTATGGCCACTGGACGTGTTAGAGTAGACCTGTGCTCACAGAGCTGCCAAGGGTTGATTTTCAGAAGTAAATTACTAGACCTCTGGGTCGAGGTAAACCCTAACGTTTCAATTAGTTAATCATGTTGACTGTTTGTAGAAACAAAACAAATGGTTTCTGTGCCTTTATTGTTGCCCCAGAACTCTGGAATTCCAAAAATTCTATCAGAGGTCTCAGTGGAATCCCTCTTTTTCCCTTGAGTTTGTTTGCTTTTCTTTGTTCTTTTCTCTTATTGCTCTGGAGACTTGATAAGTTCAATTCTGCTGTCTTCAGGTCATTTGTTCTTTTGTCTGTTTATAGCTGGTGTTGAGTATTTCTCTTCCTTTTCCTAATTAGTTGCTGTATTTTTCACTATCGTGTTTTGATGGCTAATTTTTCTACTTGAACACCCTGGTGGCACAGGGTCCAGGCACCCAGAAAACCAAAAGGCTAGGGTCCATACCCACCAGCCGGTGAGTGGGACAGAGAAGGGGTAGCCTGTGTTCACAAGACCCGTAGCCCTAGAAACCCCACAGGGCAGCTCCACTCCACCCCACAGGGTCACTATGAGTCAGAACCCACTCTTGGAAAAGAGCTTGAAAGCTTCTCTTAAGAACCACTAGGGGGCACTTTCATTCTCAGGTTTGCCCAGTACCGCTCTGCGAGTTGTGAATGCAGGAGTTCTGGAGTTCAAAACCCATGCAAGGGTAGCTGCGTCAATGATGGGGGCGGGAGGGAGGTGGGACTTTCTGTCTTTTCTTCATAGGAACTCTTGCCCAAGTTTGACTATGATGTCTTGCTGTGGACCATTCTCTCCTTGTGTTGCCCCATCAGTTCCATCTGAAGCATTCTCCTCTCCCTGATGCCATAGTTGTCCCTCAGAATCCTAGTGCTCCTCTCTCTCGGGTGTCTCAGGTCTCAGCAAAGCGCTCTCACAATGGCCCTGTCTCGCTGTGCCCTTTCCAACAGCATAGCTCACAAACTCAAACAGCACCTTGCACCACCTTCAAAAAGACGCTGGGAGACTACAGAGTGGCTCCTTTTCCATGCTCCCTATTTAGAGTTACCCAGTCCCACCTCAAATTGCCTGCAACAAGCAAGTGCTCCTGCTGTTAGCTGGTGGGTCTGCCAAGCTTCGATGCCATCTCCATCCTCCTGTGCCCACTCTTTCTGGACTCACCCCTACCCTTCAATACCTTCACCGCTGTCCCTGTGCTTGTTCTCACTCTTTGTTCAGTGGGTTAGTTGTTAGGGCCCCTTTATTTATTTTTGTTTGTTTGTTTTGTTTTTTTCACTTGTTGCTACCTTTTTAAAATTTTTAATAAATCATTTTATTAAGAGCTCTTACAGTTCTTATAACAACCCATACATCCATTGTGTTAAGAATATTTGTACAAATGTTACCATCATCCTTTTCAAAACATTTTCTTTCTAATTGAGGCCTTAGTATCAGCTCCTCTTTTTTTCCCTCCCTCCCCACATTCTCACCCTCATGAACCCTTGATATAAATTATTATTCTTTTCATATCTTACGGTTTGCTGTCTCCTTCACCCATGTTTCTGTTGTTTGTCACCCTGGGAGGGGGGGCAGGCAGTTATACGTCGATCATTGTGATCAGTTCCTCCTCTCTCCCCCACCTTCCCCTTATACTCATGGTATCTGTGTTAGTCTGGGTTGACTAGAGAATCAAATTCATAGACACTCATATGGGTGTAATAGAGAACTTTATATCAAAGAGCAATTGAATATTGAGAAAACTTTCCAGCCTAGTCCAGATCGTCCATAAGTTCAATATTAGTCCATGTGTCAGATACCAGGCTACAAATTTCTCTTCAGACTCACTCAACACATGCAATGACGCTGAATGCAGAAAGATCACAGGCCAGTGGGTAGGAAGTCTTGTGGATCCAGTGGCAGTGCAAGCATCTCAGCTCTGGATTGGGTCTCCACATGGCTCCTCCAGCTCCAGGGCTCTGGCTCCATTAGCGTAGCTCCATGTGTCTTGTCAGTAGGAAGGAGAGGCAGAGAAAGAGTGTGTGTGTCCTGCCTCCAGGGAGGATGATGTTCCCAGAATCCTCAGAAGGCCATCCCCACACAGAGGCATTATTGGCTATGATCTGATTGACACACTAGATTCCACCCCTCCACAAGTTGACAGATTATGTAACTGCCACAGTATTGCTACTCCCAATGTGATAGTTAGTCTAAATAGAGCCCTTTTATATTAAACAATCATTCGGCACCAGTCCTAAAGTGCAACCTCAGGCCTTGTAGCATTTTCCAAAAAAAGACAAAAGGCCAACAAGCCCCTTGTACCAGGAAATTGTGCAACCGCAAAGTCTGCCTGCTTAGTCGCGCCGTTTAACCGCAAGTTCTGCTTCTGTACCAGCCTGCTTGCACAGTACAGCAATCTAATGAAAACTTATAAAAACCCCAGTCTCTAAGCAGGAGGGACCGGTGAACCAAGTTTTTGTTTCCTTTCAGGCCGCTGGTCCCTGCGCAGGTTGTTGTTGTTCTATTCTTCTTCTTCCTCGTTAATGAACTTATCTATTTCTTACCATCTCACGTCTCAGTTGTTCTTGTCTGGCTCGTGTACAACACCATTACTGGTCCTGAGGGCTTCATCTGTCCTGGATTCCGTGTGTACGAGCTCTCATCTGTACCCGTGCACGTGCTCTGCTCTAGCCGGATTCACAAGGTAAAACTATGATCATGGTAGTGGGGGGGGGGCATTAAAGATCTAGAGGAATGTTGGATGTTTCTATACTGCACCCTGGTTGGCTTGTTATCGCTTCCTTGTAACCTTCTGTGAGAGGAGGTCCAACTGTCCACAGATGAGCTTTGGTTCTCTGTTCCAAACCTCATCATTCTCATAGAAATGGTTGTTTGTTTGGGGCCTTCTGATACCTGATTTGTGGACGCCTGGTGATCACATGGTCGTATGCTTCTTTCATGTGGACTTTTTTGCTTCCCTGTTAGATGGCTGCCTTTTTAACTTCAGGTATTCAAGACACCAGAAGCTATCTATTGGGATAGCCAGGCACCATCAGCTTTGTTCACCACATTAGCTTATCTACCCATTTTGTCTTCAGCGACAGTGTCGGCAAGGTGAACATCACAGAATGCCAGGTTATTAGAACAAAGTGTTCTCTGTTGAAGGAGGACTTAAACAGAGGCCCAATATGTATCTTCTATCTGCTACCTTAATGTATATAGACCTATATCCCTATCATTATATATGAATATATTTATATTATATATGAATATATTTACATATGTGCATGCCTATATTAAGAACTCTCTAAATGTCTTTTGCCGCCGAGTTCTTTCCTCTGTTTCCTTTTACTTCCCTCCTGTCCCACTATTATCTTCAGCTTTCATTCAGCTCTCTGTACTTCATCTCGGCTACATTGCACTTGATCAAACTCCACCAGGCATTCTACACCCTCCTCACCATTGATTTTAGATCTCTTGCTGTTTCTTTGTCCCTGAGTTTGCTGGCTCCCCTCTCCCTTTCCCCAACCTCCTCTTCTCCTATGTCCCTCCAGGACTGTTGGTCCCATTGTTTTCTCCTCAGGGTTGTTTATCTTGCCTATCTCATATAGACAGACATGGGGGGGGGGGCGGAAGAAAACAATAGACTACAAATAGTTCCAGGTCTGTCTGCTGACCCTTATGAATGTTTTCCAATTGAGTCTGATGCGAAACACCAGACATCTTCATCTTGTGCTTCCATGTGTGGAAAATTTTCAAACTACTTAACCTAGGATTGTTCCACATTGAAACCAAAAAATGAGCCCAAGTAGAAAGAGGCCAATTAAATAAATCTTAATGTATCTTTTAATAAATAAATAATGGTTTTGGATAATTCTAAAGATTGGAGAGGATAAAAGAAAACCTGTCAGCACCTGTATTTTCATAAAAGCAAAAAGATTCTTTTCAAAGATACAGAGTAATGGTATCAGTTCCTGGGTTGATTCTGTTTTAGAAAAGGCCAATTTTCAATGAACTCAAGAAACTCACATTATTCAATAGCATCCTCAGTCTTCAGACATATTTAAAAGATAAGTAAAATACATGGCATCCTAAATAAAAAGACCTAGTGAATACCCGTGACTGTATGTTGACTAAATAACCTGGCTCCACGGTAAAAACTAAAACAACCCAGCATGTTAGACAGGGTTCTCTAGAGAGACAAAACCAGATTGCTAGTAATTTTATATATATTTATAAAGATAGATAACACAAGAAATGAACTGTTAAATTATATATAGATAGATAGATAGATAGATAGATAGATAGATAGATAGATAGATAGATAGATAATACAAGAAATGAACAGTTAAATTATAAAGCAGTATAAATGGCTCAGTGCAACTCACTCCCATGAGAGAGTTGTGAAACACTGGCAGTCCTTTAAGCCTTGAGGGCCACCAGTCCGTCCTCTGTAGAGAGAGCTAGGCTATATCAGCACAGGCAGCAAACAGCAAGGCAGGTCACCACCTGTCAGCCAGGTCACCAACCATTGATCCCCAGCTCCAGAGATGTACATTCCAATCATGTGGTCTTAAAGGGACCTCAACTTAGAGTGACACAGTCCACTGGCTAGGCGTTCCACAGGTATTATAGCCTGTAAATTGAGGCACAGACCAAGCAAGGCAGTCACACAGTGGTCCGGTGATCAAAGAGCGAGAGACAAGAAAGGCAAGGCTCACCGAGCCATTTATCTCTCCGCCCTTCAATTAATCCCTCTGTGTTTATCGACCAGGCTGGCACAATAAACTATCTCACCCAGGGAGAATGGTGAGAGAAACGACGCTTCAGTGGTAGGCTTCTCCCTTTCCATGCAGAAGACCCGGGTTTGACTCCTCCAGCCAATGCCCCTCCTATAGTCACCATTCAAATAGCAGTGGGGGCTTGAGCAGAGCCTCGAGACTGAAAAGGTTTAATAGCACTTTCAGAATTATAAAGATTATAAAGATCTAATGACCTACTTCCAAAAAATCAGCCAAGAAAAGCCCTGTGGAGTATCATAGTCTAATCTGCAGCCCATTTTAGGTACGGTACCTGCCCAGGTAATATTTGATCTTGTGATCCCACTGTGAGTCAGGGACCAGTGAGTCAGTGACTGCAGCGAACAACCATGAGAATGGCATAGATGGAGGACAGAAAGCCCAATGTCTTTGAAATGGGACAGCAAACCAGGGAATGAGTGAGTTCAAAGAACAAAGAAAGGCGTGTGCTAAGGAAGCAGAAAGCACTCCAGTGTCACACTTGTTGTACCTATAGGTAGCAATTTTTTGAGTACATGAAGTGTACTTTAAACACTCATTGGTTAATTGCACAGAGGCATAAGGCACCAAGTAGAAATCATTAGGTTAAAAAAATAATCAGGAAGGGAGATGTCAGACAGTGTAAGATATGACAAAATAATAATTTATAAATTATCAAGGGTTCATGAGGGAGGGGGAAGTGGGGAGGGAGGAGGGGAAATGAGGAGCTGATGCCAGGGGCTTAAGTGGAGAGCAAATATTTTGAGAATAATGAGGGTAACAAATGTACAAATGTGCTTTACACAATTGATGTATGTATGGATTGTGATAAGAGTTGTATGAGCCCCCCAATAAAATGACCCAAAAAATTCACAGCTTAATAAATTTCTACTATCCTGATTTTTATAAAAAATCAGATCGTCCGGCCACCAGCTGCTGTTGCCACCTTGCGGTGCCCCTTGGGGCTGGTGCTTCCCCAGTCAGGATGATCTCTCCACCTGGCACTCTGTAGCTAGCAGTGTCGGTTTTCTATCAAAATACGAAATTATGGAAGCGAGGTTCGGGGTGCTTGTGCTGACGGACGCAAGATGGAGGACAGTGCGGAACTAAAGACCAGACAATCCATGTGCTTTGTACAATTGATGTATGTATATGTATGGATTGTGGTAAGAGTTGTTGGAGTCCCTAATAAAATGTAAAAGAAGAAAAAAAAAAAAGAAAATGATTAGGGCAAAATATGTACAGATGTGCTTTATACAATTGATGTATGTCTATGTATGGATTGTGATAAGTGTTGTATGAGCCCCTAATAAAATGTTTAAAAAAAAAAAGACCAGACAATCCAGAGAAGGGGCTGCTAGCTGGAGGTGCAGAGCAGGTCCTGGACCCGGGAGCAGGCCGGGCATCGGGAGCAGAGCTCGACTTCTTGGCTGAGGACACTGAGCTAAGTCCGTTTCCCAGGACATCCTCAGCGGTGGTCAAACTGCCGGTCCGTGTATCTGCTTCAAACCCCAATATCAGAGCTACAGTCCTGAGGGTACGAGAATAATGAGGGGGGGAGGTGCTGGGGGAAATTTGAACTGTTAGCACTGAACTGTTAGCATTGATGAACCCCGCTTGAGGGGAGTGAACCACGGAATTGTATGTGAATGGATACAGTGGATGGCGTATGATACAGCAGAAATGAATGAATGAATGAATGAGTGTTCCTGAGGGAAGCGAGGGTATAAAGGGGAACTGATATCAAGGAGTTCGAGAAGAAAGAAAATAGTTTCAAACGGATTGTAGTAATAATTGTACAATACTGATTGATGTGATTGGCATCTGTAAGAGCTCCCAATAAAATATGTGGGTTTTTTTTAATCACAACATGGATCCACCAAGTTTTCTCCTGCGCTCAGTTTTGCACACTATGGGGCTGATCTCAAAAACTAAAGCAGACCCTGGCATGTAAAAGACAGACCTATTGAAGATACGGGGATTAGATTTGTATGTGCATAAGGAGTTAACATATGATGGAAGTATCTTATCAAAAAGAAAATGCTGAAAAAAAGAGTAAGAATGCCAGTTTGCTTTTTGCCTATTCAATAAATGATCTTGGGACAACTGGGTAGCCTAGTATAAAGGAAAAATAACATTGGACCCAGACTCCACATCCTATACCAGGAATAATTGCATATGGATCAAAAATGTTTAAGTAAAAAATAAAACCAAATATTCTAGTGTGAGGAGAAAATGCAACTTCTTTACAAATAATCTTGGAATTACAAAGAAATGTCTTTATTATTTTAGACTGGGGACGCTATAATATAAAATCAACACACCATAAAATAAAATATTGATAGTTTATGGACATAATACTTCCACAGGGAAAAAATATTAAAATCAAGCCAAAGGCATATTTGGAGGTGAGAGTAAGCTTTGAACCTTGTATCCAAAAAAGTTAATCATCTTGATATATTAAAATTTCCTTTTAAAAATCAATAAGGAAAAGACCAACACAATAAAATACAGATAGAGAATATTAATAGAGTTCAGAGAAATAAGTAACATAGTAGATTAAGTCATATAAAATTGAAATTTCTGAATGTCAAATGTTTTTTCAAATGTTTTGAAAATCAGACATTTCATGTGGTTCAAACTAACAGAGATTAAACATATTATAGAATGTTCAATTCCACACGTAATAAGAGAAATGCAAATGACAACATCACAAAAGTGCTGATTACGAGGGGGGGAAGTTTGTAAGCTCACTATGGTGGTGAAGTTTGAGGGAAACAGATTTCATAAAGCATCGACATAAATTGGTGTATCTTTGAAGGCTGGAAGGTGCAACAATTAAGAACTTGGATGCTAGTAGAAAAGGTTGAAAGTTTGATACCACCCAGTGACCTTGCAAGAAAAGGACCTAGCAATATGCTTTCAAAAAGATTATAACTTATAGGACCCTAAGGGGCAGTTCTGTTCTGTCCCATGGAGTCAATGTGAGTCAGCATCCGTCTGATAGGATTAAACAACAACAATAGGATGTGGAACAGAGTTGGGTTTAAGGGTGTCTTCTGGCCCTAGGTCACATTCTCTTTCTACTAAGCTGCAGGTGCTCTCGTGGACTAGGATGTGAAATGGTTCTAAGGACCTTTGGTTGCACAGCACTTAAGCACTTGGTCCTAATCAAAAGGTTGGCAGTTCAAACCCACCCAGTGACTTTGTAAGAGAAAGGTCTCATGATCTGCTCCCATAAAGATCGCAGCAAACAAAATCCTATGAGGTAGTCCTACCTTGTCACCAAAAAGTTGCTATGAATCAAAGTCAACTCAATGACCAAACAAAACTTAAATTGCAAATATATGCACCCTTCTCTCAAGCAAATTCACTCTGGAGAAAGTATCCTGCTTGCCCACAAGCAAAGTGATAAATACACAGTGTTATTCAGTGTAGCCCTGTTTGTAACTGTATTAATAGGAATTACCCAAATGCCTAGTCATAGGAATCAGTTAAAGAAATTGTTACTCATTGATGTTATGGAATTTTATGCAGCTTAAAAAAGAGAGATAATTCCCAATGTATAGATATTTTTAAGATCTCCAAGAAATATTGTTAAGTTAAAAAAATGAGGCTTTATATTCACACAATAGAATATTATTCATCCATCAAAAGGAACGAGGCACTAAATTGCAACTGCATGCATAAATCTCTAACACATTATTCTAAGTGAAAGAAAACATGCCCAAATATTACATAATGAATATTCAAATTTTATGAACTATCCAAAATAGGTCTATCCATACAGCTGGAATGCGAATTAGTAGTTGCCAGGCACTGGGAAGACAAGGGGTTGGGAAGCAGCTGCTTAATGGGGAGCGAGCTTCCTCTTGGGTTGATAAACTAGGAGATGAGATGCAGGTGGCTGCTGCACAGCATTGTGAATGTACAAATGCTGCTGCATGAGTCGCTTCCAAATGAGAAAATTCAATCATGCAGAACTATATGTGTTGAAAGAAAGGAAGAGGGGGGAGGCAAAGAAATCGGATGCCTCATTCATCTTTCTTTGTGCATACACAAAAACTAGCTGGACCGTTACAACATGCATGCTACCAATACCAATGCCATGAAACCAAAAATCAAACTCACTACCACCAAGTCCATTTTGACTCACAGTAACCCTACGGGTCAGGGAAGAATTGTTCTCTGGTTCTCTGTGACTGTAATTCTTTAAGGGAGTAGAAGTCCTATCTTTCTTCCACAGAGTGGCCGCTGGTTTCAAACTGCTGAGCTTGAAGTTAGCAGCGCACTGTGTGAATGCTACAGCGCCATCTTTAATGATGTGGAGAGTGGAGAGAATGTAGGAACTCGGTAAGAAAACAAAAATGGAAAAATACTCTCCTGTTGACCGATTAGCCTGTTGACTTTTTAGCCTGTTGACCTTTTGGACTACGTCAATGAGCTACATATTTTAAAAGTAAAAGATTTTTAAAACAAATAAATCAGTCCTGTCACTGACTAATTTGGTAAATAATCTGAAAAAGATGTGCTTCTTCACAGGTTTGGCTACATAATTTGCAGAACCAAGTGAAAAATTAAATTTTGAGGTACCTTGCTAAATATGTATTAGGAATATCTAGACAGTGATAACGGAACAATAAATTTAGTATGGTGTTTTTCTGAACAGAGGGCCTCGTGAGGTGGCACAGATTGCATCCTCGTGAAGTTGGCCTATTGTACATGTCGTTTGGTGCTTTCCAGTCAATTCCAACTCACAATGACCCTATGTAGATGGAAGGAAACATTACCCAGTCCTGTGCCATCCTCACAATTGTTCTTAAGCTGAGCCCATTGTTGCAGCCACCGTATCAGTCCATCTTGTCAAGGGTCTTCCTCTTTGTCACTGCCCCTCTACATACCAAGCATGGTGTCTTTTTCCAGGGACTGGTCTCTCCTGACAACATGTCCAAAGTATGTGAGACAAAATCTCAACATTCTTACTTCTAAGGAGCATTCTGCCTGTACTTCTTCCCAAACAGATGTGTTTGTTCTTTTGGCAGTCCACTGTTGTTGTTGCTAAGTGCCATCAAGTCAGCTCTGACCCATAGCAACCCTATGCACAATAGAACGAAAGACTGTATGGGCCTGTACCAACCTCAGAAATGTTCCCATGTCTGACCCTAGTGATGCAGCCACTGTGTCAATCCATCTCATTGAGGGCCTTCCTCTTTTTTGCTACCCTTCTACTTTCCCAAACCTGATGCTCTTCTCCAGGGACTGGTCTCTTCTGACAATCTGTCTGAATTATATAACATGAAGTCTTGTCATACATGCCTCTAAGGAGAACTTGGGCCTGATTTCTTCCAGGACAGATTTGCTTGTTCTTTTGGCAGTCCATGTTACTTTCAATATTCTTTGCCAGCACCATAATTCAAAAGCATCAATTCTTCTTTGATCTTCCTTATTCAAAGTCCAAGTTTCACATGCAAACAAGGCAATGGAGAATACTACAGCTTGAGTCAGTATACAGTTGGACATTCCCTTACAGAAGGGTCACAAGGAAGAAATGAATCAGTCAGGATGCAGTATAACATGAATGAAGCATACAACTTTCCTCTAGTTCTTTAATGCTTCCCCCCCGCCCCCCACCCCCTATCATGATCCCAATTCTACCTTACAAATCTGGATAGACCAGAGAATGTACAGCAGTACAGATCAGAGCTAGAAACACAGTTAATCTGGGACAGATAAACCCTTCAGGACCAATAATGAGAGTAATGATACCAGGAGCGTAAAGGGAAGGTAGGGGGAGAAAGACGGAACCAAACACAATGGTCTACATATATCCCCCTCTCAGGGGGATAGACAACAGAAAAGTGAGTGAAGGGAGACATAAGACAGTGTAAGACATGAAAAACTAATTATAATTTATAAATTATCCAGGGTTCACTAGGGAGGGAGGCTGGGGGAGAGAGGCAAAAAAGTGAGGAACTTATACCAAGGGCTCAAGTAGAAAAAAATGTTTTGAAAATGATGACAACATATATGTGCTTGACACAATGATGTGTTTGTGGATTGTGGTAGCGCTGTAAAAGCTCCCGATAAAATGCTTAGAAAGAAAGAAAGAACTAGCATGCTTGGGTCAGACCCACCTGGGTCTCCAAAGTGGCATCCTTGCTCTTTAATACTTTAAAGAGGTGTTTTGCAGCAGACATGCCCAATACATCATTTGATTTCTTATCTGTATAGACACTTAAAATAGTAATGTCAAAGGAAGCAACTTACTTCTCAAAGGGACCACAGGCTTTTAAAACTCAATTTTCAAGTGATTAGGTCAAAGAATGTATAGTTGTGCTTTATACAATTGAAGTATGTATATGTGTGGATTGTGATAAGAGTTGTATGAGCCCCTAATAAAATGTTTGAAAAAAACTCAATTTTCTCTATTTCTTTGCCTATTTTCATGATCATTTTGTTCCTAAATAATTAATCTGAAAATATAGCAGTTTTAACCCAATGGGATCAGCATATATATCACTAAACACTAAGGCTTGGAGCCAGGTCATCTTATGTCATAAATCTGTCAGCATCCAAGATACTGTCAGCATCCAGGATAATCCCATCCAATTTAGAGTTCTTCTAAGTCATATTTGTATACACATTCGGGTCTTTTTGTTTTAAATAAGGAAGTTTTTCTTTTACTGTATTCATATAAATTGTGAAACCCAAGTGAAGGCTGGGTTGCAGTATGGTCCAATCTTGCAATCTAGTGTTGCAATCAAGTCATTGTAATTTGGCAGCCAAAAAGTACTGAAAAGAACTTCCAAGTTGTTTTGTTTGCGGGCTTGGTTTGGTGTTTTGTTTTGTTTTGTTTTGTTTTCTGCTCTTAAGAAAAGCCACAGAAGGAAATGCATTCCTAGTGCCTAGAAAACATCTTTAAAATGTTCTCTTATCCCTGCTTTTGTTTTTTCAGATTTCTATATGCAGTTATATGCAAACTCTCTCCCTGACCATTACTCTCTTCACCCACAACCCACACAGACGCTTCCTCCCCTGTACCATGCCTGCCTAGCTCCATTACGCTTCCTCTCGCTCAAGCAAATACATGCATCTTCGATGTGAACCACCCATTTATATGCACTGCGCACCCAAGGACTAAGTTGAATAATACACACTGGCTTCCAGGAGCAAAAATTGCAGGGCAATTCTAAGTTTGACATGACTGTGGAAAGGAAGAAAGGGAAGATGTGAAGATGCTCCAGATAATAATGTTTGTTCTTCTTACAGTTGCAATGATCAACATGTGTTATATAAGTGTCCCAAAGAAGGTCTCGTGTTCTGGCCTGGAATTGTTTATCTATTCATAACCGTCTGGGGCCTGTTAATCCAAAAGGTCTGCCAGCACCAAACTCAAATTTTTACATATCTGATTGTTTGTAAAATTGCCCAAATAAGCAGATTTGTAGCCATTTAGAGTGCTGTGTATGCTTGTTGTGAAGGAGCCCTAGTGGCACAAGGGGTTAAGCATTACACTGCGTAACAGAAGGTTGACAGTTTAAGATTACATGCTTCCCTGTAGAAGAAAGATGAGGCTGTCTGATCCCATGAAGATTTACAGTCTCCAAACCGCTGTACAGGGAAGCTATACATCAGAAACCACCCGGTGGCAATGGGTTTGGGCTTGGGCATGCTTTTCTGTAATAGTCTCAAATCACATATAATTCTGTAATTCTCTTAAATCATATATGACAGTGTTATACTACTTCTATACTCTTAAACTACCAATATGCATATATTACTTATGATGGGATTCAGAAGTAAGAAAACCTCTGAATGCAGGCCTGGAAACATAGATGTATGTGAAGAACGTGGTAAGCAAACTGTAAGTTAGTTGATTTTGACCGGGCAGGCTGTGATAAAAGGAGACATAACGTAGTTACTATGGACCAGTGAACTAACACGCCACCCTTTGGCATCACACTGGCCTTTATAAAGCCAAGGTGAGGAATTCGTATATAAGGTGTAGAGTTCTGCTCATTTGGTGAGAGGAGACCGAAGCAGAGCGATCTTTCTCATTCTCTGAGCACTGAGAGCCTGCTGGGACTCTGTGGATACGGCACATTTCCAGGCCCAGTCACAAGGGAGCTAGCTCGAGCTGTGGTCAATCTTTCCTCCCAGGCCCTCGCCTTAAAGATCAATACCTAAAGGTTTGGCCTGTAATCAAAGTAAAAACATAACGGTAATTTTAAGTGCTGATTCTCAGTTCTAAAAAGAATGTTGCGAGATCTTACTGTATTATTTACTTTGACTGCCTTGCAATAAAGGAAATGAGGTTATGCACGACACACCTGAGTGTCTCGCTCTTCAGTTCAACACTGTCAGCCACAGATAAGATAAAGCCCTGAAGTTCCCAGGATCCAAGCACTGCTACCCTTCAGAATGCTCTGACCACCTTGCTGCTGAGAGACGGAACCTCGACAGAAGTCCATCCTCCTGCTTCCCCTCTGCCCTTGCCCTTAGCTCTCCTTTTGGAAAACACACATAATGTGCTTGCCTCTGGGTAATGTCCTGCTGTGAAGAACTTCCCTCCACATGAAACAACTGTCAGCACATCCTTCTCAGTAAATAGCTTGTGTTGCAAAACTCTCATCCCATGATCCTGCCTTTTTCCTGGGCTCAATCCAAGTCCAAACCCACTGCCATTACATGGATACATGCCATTGCATTCATAGTAACAAAGTACAACCACTACCTAGGATTTTCAAGACTGTGAATCTTTATGGGAGCAGACAATCTCCTCTGTCTCCTGTAGAAGAACTGGTGGGTTCAAATCGCCTACCTTTCAGTTAGCAGCCCACTGCTTAACCCACTGCACCACCAGGACTCCTTTTTCTTGATCCAAACAAACAACCAAGCCCACTTCCATCAAGTAGAGTCCAACTCAAAGCCACCGTACACAGGGTTTCCGAGACTGTAATCTTGACAGAAGCCATCTGTGTCATCATCTCTCTCCCACAGAGTTGCTGCTGGGCATCTACTGCCAGCCTCGCTGTTAGCAGTTCAATGTGTAACCCAGAGTGCCACCAAGCCCTTTATCCTCACCAGCTCCTTTAACACCCCTCGAACACTCTACAGCATCAGACTAGAGTGAACAGAGGGGCCCCCAACATGATTGCAGCAGATATGTCCCTTAGAAAAAGTCACAACGAAAAGCTGTGTTCGAATGGTGTTCTATCAATATGTGAAAAATGAGATGAACATGTCAAATTACCTTGTTAACATATGGCACTAGTTATATTTCTCTCCAAAACGTAGATGCTATCTTATTAGGAAGCAGCATTTTTCTCTGAGTCTCACGAATCAGAAGACTGACAAACAGCTGAATTTCTATCAAGTTCACCCTACCGCAAGTTACCTAGGACTCTGTAAGACCATTTAACCTTCAAAAGTGCACAACAAAGTTTGAACATTTTGCAAGGTAGCAATTAAAAATAAAGATAAAGACTTCCAGATTTTTCTAGAACAGAGTGATTTTACAACAGACTCATTCTAGTAATCAGTTTGAATATGTCAGGAAAGATCTTGAAATCATTTTTAAAGGTACATTGTACCCTCTAAATGATTTCAAAACAACAACAACCACAAAAATTCATTGCTGTCAGGTCATTTCAGAACCATCGTGACCCTCCAACGACCCACTAGGACTAGTAGAACTGTACCCGAGGGTTTCCAAGAGGGTTATGGGAGTAGAAAACCTCATCTTTCTCCTGGGGAGCTTTCCAAATGCTGACTTTGCGGTTAGTAGCCCACGGCATAACTGCATCACCAGCCTCTCCCGAAATGATCTACTCTGTGGTAAAGAGATGGAGCATTTGGTAGACTGATGGATCATAAACCAATAACCCTATCCAAAAGATTTATCACTGAGAAAATTTGATAGCTGTAAAATAGAAAAACACTGGAAGGATAAAGCTACAATCGTTCTCAACGATAACCACATGCATCCTTGCATATCAACAAGAGAAAAATGAGATGCTCAGCAAGTGCCCATTATGCCACAAACCATCTTTTAGAAGCTTTACACACTACATCTACCTCATTCCTTACAGTTCCCTGAAAACGCGTTAAACCTGGGTGGTCATTAAATGTGCTGATTCCCGTACTTGGAGCTGGAACTTCTGATTTGATTGAACTGGGTTAGGGCCTAGATATCTATAATCACACCAAAATTGACTCTTTGTTGCTGTGCCACTTAACGACTTCCATTATTCCCATTCTGTAGATAGAAAAAACAAAACACTGAGAAATTGCACAATTCACCAGTAAAAGTAAAAAGGTAGAAATGGGTGTTTGAACTCAAAGTATCTCCAAAGTCCACACTTCATCACCAGGCCCTTCCATCCCAATAAGAAATGATTTTCACAAAAAAAAAAAAAAAACAAGGAAGAAGAACTCATTTTCTCTATAATCCTAAAATAGTGACTTCAATGACCTGTCCATCACATCTCGAACTCATCCCTCCCACTCCTAGTCCTTGACAGCACATAGGTTCTTGACTTGTATTATTGGTTATTATATGATAAAATTCTGCTTGCTGTCTTGAATAGAAAGGCAAAGCTCTGTCCTGTCTCCTTGTATCTAACAATTCCTCTACAAAGGAAGAGAACTGGTTGCCTCTGACTCATTGCCTCTGACTCATGGTGACCCCATGTGCATCAGAGCAGAATTGATCCAGTTTCCAATGGCTGGTTCTTCAAAGTGCATTATAAGGCCTTTATTCTGCGGAACCCCTGGGTAGATTTGAACCTTTCCATTATCAGCCAAGCATGTGAACTGTTTATACTGCCTGAGGACTCCACAAAGGATGAAGAGTTGGTCAAAACTTAAAAGTGTGGGGAGTACAGTTTGTCATTCATTTGTATCTGCCACAACTACCCTATTTGTACACAAATAATATGTGTTATACATTTTTGCAAACCTGCAACCCCTAAACATTAATTTGCTATTATGAACACTATGCACAAAACATAGTGTGTATACCTGGTTGTGTGTCCTTTACATGGGAGGATCATATGGGAAAAGTAAGGAATTTAGGCGTTTGAAATCTTCAGAATTGCTTCCCAAAATAAAATACCGGATGAGAATCCGTGAACCTTCAGCTTTGCGATGTCTACAAAGACACCGCTCCACAGGCTTACAGGGTTCCATTTTAAACCTCTGCTTCGTTGTCCCTGAATTCACATACTTATAAGTGCGACATGCTTTAAATGTGAACAAGTGTGAAAAACCATATGATGCTGAAACAAGCAAAACCTGTGGCCGAAAGTTGACATTGAGGTTGTCTGAGCACTCTACCGGTACATAGTGTTCCTGCCTCGCCTGGCTCTTCAGCAGCTCTGAGAGCTCTTTCCCCTGTTTGTTGTTGGAGCCCATCCATCAGTGTGTTCTGTGGTGCAGTGTCTGTTTTCCAAAAATCCAGGAACATGAGTCAGCTGTTCAGCTATTATCTACAAATTTGGTAAAGTGCCGTATTCGTGGACTCTGAGCATGTTTTCCAGGAATTCCGCCTCCAGTGCCTCCATAATGGCTGTCCTGATCAGTGTGTCATGCTTCTGATGTGTTCCATGTTGACTTGGTAAGGGAAATGTCATCAGGGTAAATAATGATGGGCTCTCTTATTTACTCTGAATCAAGGTACAGTGTAACACCTTAATGCACTCACTAGTCTGGTTAATATAAAATGTCATGGGCCGTGTGTGTCATGTTCACAATTTAGGGATATCTCTGAATTTCGTAACCTGGGTAGGAAGGCCATGTAGATAGTTCTGGCAGGCACTTCCAGCTATGATTGCTGGAGAATGTCAAGAGGAGCTTGGACTAGTTGAGATCTCTCTGCTCTTCCCTCTTCCACGTACTCCCTGCTGAAGTGACCTCCCCAACGGCTGAGGCTTTAAATACCACTCATATCCTACAACGTTCAAAGGTATTATCTCCAGTCATGACCTCTCCTAGAACTCCTGCAATCTTTAACAATTCTTCCTAGAATGTCTAATGGTACCTCAAAATACACATTTTTTAAAAGCAGGGTTTTTAATTCAACCTTTGCTTGGATCAGTTATCTAGTGCTGCTGTTACCGAAATATCAGAAATGGGTGGATTTAAGAAACATAAATTTATTCTCCCACATATTTGGAGGTTACCCGCTGCTATCAAGTTGATGCCAACTCATAGTGACTCTAGGACAGGGTAGAACTGGCCCCCTGTGAGTTTCAAAGACTGTAACTTTTCCAGAATGGAAAGACCTGTCATTCTCCTGAGAAGTAGCTGATGGCTTCAAACTGCTGACCTTACAGTTAGCAGCCCAACATGTAACCACCATACACCAGGGCTCCTTTTTAGGAGGCCGGAAGTCCAAATTTAGGGCTCCAGCTCTCAAGGAACTAGAGCTGTCACCTCTAAGGTAAGATCCTTGCTTTTCTTCAACATCTCTTAGCCCATCATCTCCATATTTCTTAGCATCAATCTTCCCCTAGACTTGGGAAGTTCTCAGCAATGGGGCTTGGGGTCCAAAGGACATGCTCCACTCCCTGCTCTTCTTTTTCGGTGGTAAACCTGTTCCTCTTTCCTTTTATGTCTCATATAATAAAAAGGTGATGCAAGTCACGCCCAGAGAAGCTCCCCTTACCTTAGATCAGGTCTGTAACCAGAGTACGGCTGTTGTATCCCACCTTAATCCCCTTACAACTGAATTGATCACATTAGCTCACATCTCAAGGTTGATATCTCCATGCACAGCTGCCAAATTACAACATTACACAGCTGCCAGCCCGCTTAGAACCATGGACAAGCCAAGTGAATAGATATTGTGGAGGAGTGCATTATCCCGTGGCCCTCTCCGAACCTTCCTGGCCTGCTTCGTCGTAGTCAGTGCATTTATCGTCATCAGAAACTTTTCCAATCCCAAACCTAGGAGTCCTTGTTTCACCGTCTTCTTCATCTTCATATCAAGTCAATCCGTGAGTCCTGTGAGGTCTATCAACAAAAAAATGCCCTAAGGAAGTTCCCTGGAAAGTTATCTCTGAGATGGGGATTTACTGGTAAGGGCACTCCAGGTGCTTCAGGAGGGTACAGCTCCCTTGAAAACAAGACTGATGCTAGCTGAGAATGGGGGTGACCTAAGAGAGAAGAAGAGCTTAGAAGACAGTAAGCTCCAACAAAGAGGCAAAAGATTAAGGAATATAAAGCAGAGCAAGAATAGACATCTCCACAAATGGGCCCTAGTTGGGGTACAGTTCCAGCAACATTGAGCCATTTAGGAACAAGTCAGCACCCACATATTCTGTGGTGACCATTGCAAAGCCCAGTCCGTCATCGTGATCAGGGATCATGCAGGTTGTTCTTGCCATCGGGGCCAACAGAGAGCTTCCCATCCACAGCTCCAGTGCTGTGCCTGGTGACAAAGTAGGCATGAGGTACATACTTGCTTGACCCCAACCAACTTAAGTTTGTGCTTGACCGTTACTCCTTTTCTATGCAGTGTTCCAAATTATTTGTAAGCCCCAGGAAAAGAGATAGGGAGTGGAACTCTGGACACCTACTACAGTGGATGGTAAAAGAAAGGAGGATTTCAGACTCAGAATGGAGCTAATACATGATGTGCTATGAGCCAGTAAGATGGGAAAAGTATGAGCTAAAATTCTAATAGATATTTCCTTCAGTATGGATTACATCTAAACAGGAAGAAAATAAGAAGCCTCATGACTAAAGCAATATGTACTATCATGGTAAACAGAGAGCAAGATAAATCTGTCAATTTTTGATTCTATTTGGATTAATAATGCATATCCATGAAATCAACAGTCAAGAAACCAAATGATGCATTGATTTGGAAAAACCTGCGGCAAAATGCCCCTTTGAAGCTTTTTTCTGAAGAGGTTACTTTGATAACTAAAGTACACCTGGCCCAACCGATGGGCTTTTCATTTGACTCATATGCATGTGAAAGCTGAACAATGAGAAAGACGGAGAAATAACTGATATATTCCATTTGAGATTTGGAAAAAGTATATTTAATACAGTATGAATTGCCTTATTCTTTTGAATAAAGAAATCAATGTAAAAGAAATACTCCCAGATGCTCCTATATAGGGAGGATGATGGGATATAAAACAATCTCTAGAAAAGGCCTTCATCTGCGGTAAAATAGGTGGTCAGCAAAAATAAGAGAACGCCTCAATTAATTAAGTGAATTGACACAACAGTCCTAACAATGGACTCACACAAGCCAGTGACCGTGACGACAGAGCAGGGCATTTTGTCTGGTTACACACAAGGTTGCCATAAAGGAAACGGACTCCACCAACAAACATTTTGTCCTCGGTGATTGAGAAGTTCTTCAGGACCATTTGGGATTCAAATAATGATCCCTCACACCAGTGTCCACCACAGATCTATGAGACGCAGAGAGAGCAATGAGTATGTTTTAACCCTATGGACAAACCTTCGGACTTGCTATTGTTGGCCAAACAGAATGGTAACAGGATTTCAGTCCACATTTCTTTTCTTGTTCAGAAGATCATTTCTTAACTCCTCTGTTCTGGGTAAGTGGTGATGGGTGGGTTGGTTGTTTTTTCGTGTTATTTAAGCTGATGAGGAAGATTCTGCTTTTTTGCTTCAATGCAAAAGTTATATCAAACATTAGATCACTCTCACTCTCTTAAACTACGTGACTAAAGGGATTTTCCTAATTCTGCTGTGTTTCATTCAATTATCCAGAAATCTATACATCTTCCCCTGAGGATATTTCAGAGGAGTATGTATATTAAATAGAGAACACTAAATAACTAACACAATGGTTTTCTGTCTATAGTCATAGATTTAATAAGGCAGACAAAATAGCAGAACTCATTCCTGCAATATCTTCAGGAATCAATATGGTGGCAATCATTCTTGGGGGGCTAGCCCAATATTCATTCCAAATTCCCTGCCATCTTGACACTTTCCCCCAAAATGCTAGAAAGGTCTTATTCACATTATCAGCCTCCCATATAGCTAGAGTTGGTCATGAACCACATTTAAAGCCAGTGCTTAGGGTGGTAATGTGTCATGTAAAGCTTTTGTTTCTCTTACAAAATGAAATGGACAGGTGAGAGCTATGAAGACTGCCCCCCTTCCTTTTTATTCCTGCTTTACAGGTGTTCCACCAAACTAAACCCAGTGCCATTGAGTCGATGCTGGCTCATAGCTTTATAGGCAGGCTTCATGAAAATAGCAAGCCAAGTCATTTCATATTTATGAAGATTTAGTCACTAAATCAGTTCTAGCAAACAACTACTTCTGAATATCTTGTTATGAATAAAAGGTCGATTATATTTGTTTAAGCCTCGTGAATCTAGTAGTGCGTTAAACCACTTTCCAGTGAACCAATTCTGAATTAGTTAAGTGCTGGTGGTGCAAACAGTTAGGTGCTGGGGTAAGAAGCAAGAGGTTAGTGGTTCAGATCCAGCTAACACATGGGGTTTCAGAGCAGACGTGCACTCTGTGAGATTTTTATGACTTTTTATGCTAGTATTCAGTTACTTGTTTGCTAAATACAATCGTTTCTGTTTAGGCATATGAACTGTCTTAAATTTCTTCCTCCATTCTATTATTGGTGTGAAGCTCATCTTTTCCCACATTGATTTTGGATTATTCCAGACCATTTACTGAATAGATATTCCTTACATCACTAGATTATTTTCGTGTATTTTTTGAAAATTAAATGACTGTAGGTATGAGTCTTTCAGGAATTTCTTCTTTCCTATTGGTCAAGTTTTCTAATTTTATTGCAGCGTCACATGATCTTATTTCGTTTACTGTGAAACAGGCAATGCAAGTCATCCAACTTTGTTCTTTTCCAAGGTTGCTTTGGATGTTCTAGATCTTCGTATTTCTATATGGATTTTAAAATGAACTTGTCAAATTCTATACACCTGCAAGTCTGCTAGGATTATGCTGGAGATTTCGTCTAATCAATCGATCAATTCGGGTAGGTTGGACCTCAATAATATTTAATCTTCCAATCTATGAACAAGGTATATCTTTTTTTTATTCAGGTCTTGTTTTGTTTGTCTGTGCAATGTTTTGTTGGTATTTAGAGTAGAGTTCTTATATATTTATTTCTAAATATGCAGCACCTCTTGGTGTTATTATAAATGGAATTGTTCTTTTATCATTTTCCAATTGCTTGCTGTTAGTATCCTTGCATCTGTGACCTGGCTAATTCATTTATTAGTTTATGTGGTTATTTTGTAAACCACTTAGGATTATCTTTGTAAATAATCATGTCATCTACAAATAGAGACAGATTTACTTCTTCCCTTCTGATCTTTTAGTTAAAGGCATTTTAACTGGTTCAAATTTAATAGTTTTAACTTTAAAACTCATGTTATTAATGCTCATCAAGATAACATATTTCCAAAGAACACAAGAACAAATTCAAACTATCTTAGTAGTCAGCAAATTTTTATTCCCTTCCTACTTTGTACTTAATGTGTTGTAATAAAGCAGGATCAGATTCTGTTCTAAATAAATGGTCCTAGAGAAATCCTAAGTCCCACTGAGGAGATAACATAGATGTTGTGACTCCGAGAGATGAGAGGGATTGTTGATAGGTAGTGTAAACTCTCAGGGATGAACATCTCTGAGAGAATAAGACATCTAAACTAGATTAGAAGAAAAGGTAGCATTCCAATTATTGTACCTCTAGGAAAGATGGAGGCACAGAGTAAGCAAGGTCACATAGAGAGGAATGAAATGCCTTCCTAACAGAGAGAGGCCACACCACATTAGTCTGTGAAATACTGAAACAGAATAACAGAGGGTCTGAACTGAAAGGTTACACTTTAGATTTCACCTTCTACTTACTTAGAAGCAGAGACAGTGGGTAGAACGGCCACCGCTGCATTGGATCGAACTTTCTGATTTCCATGTTCCTGCAAAGAAAAATAAGAAGTTGATGGTCCTGAGGACATAAATGATACCTTCATGTAAAAATGTAACAGCCAAAAAGCCGAATGGCCAATTATAAGGATATCTCAGTATTAGATTGATAGGCACTTAATATGCTAAAATGAGGACAAACTTTGTGCTCTATGTGTGGGCTTGCTCAAAGAGAGAAAATATTACATTTTAATCTTATTTAAATGCTTTGATATGTTATATAGAAAACTCATTAGAAAGCTATGAACTGCAGACCAAAATCATAAGGAACCGGGTCTATCTTGAGTATCTTCCAAAGGGGGATTCATGATTGAAATGTAAAAAGAAGTATTAGGGAAATATTTCAAAGGATGAACAGTAGTTGATCCAAACCTCATAGGATTTCAACATCTGAATATAAAATGCCTTTGCGTTCTCTCATTACCCTGGTCTCCCCGTTAAGTGTCTTGTCTGTAAAGCTCCTGAAATGGCACATCACAGAGCTGTCCGAGTTGACACTGCGGAAGCCCCCGTGGCTGTGGTGCGGAGGCAGCGTCTTTCAGCCCTGGCGCAAATACCCTCTCCTGCAAAACCATGCTCTCCTCCGTACATCAGCCTCCCTGGCCGGCTTGTGGGGAAGTGGACTCTGGACAGAGGCCAACTCAAGTAGCAATGATTTCTCTTTGATTCCGTGAGGGCTTAGTCAAAGAAACAGAAGCCAGTCTAGGCCTTTCATGCAAGAAGTGACTTAATTGGGGAATTTGGAGACGTACAAAACGGAAAAAAAGGGTTAGGGCAACATGTCAGGAAGATTCCACTTACCTGTAGTCAAGCAGACAAGGCAGACAGTCCACAGTAATTTGCACTAGCACTAGTTGAAAAATATCACTTCTGCTCACATCTGTTCACCTCCCTTACACTGCAACCAAAAATCAATCACTTCTTTTATCCCAAATGCACACATGTTCCTCATATTGGAAAAATCTAGGCTGAAAGCTTTGACAGGGTAAATTAATAAAGAAACAAGTTCTTACATTTTAGCCCTACAGGGTGGTGGTATGTAGGCTAGGCATTGGGCTGTGGGTTAGTCCGGATTGGAACAGAAACAAATCCAGTTGCACTCATGTTGTGTAAGAGAGAGTTTATACCAAGAAATCATTATGCACCAAGAAAACATCCCAGCCTGGTCCAGATTAAGTCCATAAATTCAATAGTAGCCCATAAGCCCAACATTAGCCCATGAATTCCTCTTCAAACTCACGCAGTACATTCAATGATGCCAAATGCAGGAAGATCATCGCCCAGTGGGTGCAAAGTTCTGAGGATCCAATGGCAGTGGATGCATCTCCAGGGCTCTGACTGCCATCAGTGTGGCTCCATGTGGCTTGTCAGAAGGAAGGTGAAGCACAGACAGACAAACAGACAAACAGAAACCTGCCTCTCCTAGTGACAGAATCAAGAAAGTTCTGAGAATCCTCATGAGAGAGCCATGTGCACAAGGAGTGATCGATCAGGCTCTGACCTGATTTACAGGCTAGACTCCACCCCTTCATTTATTTATCAAGCTGACATGAAATTGTGTAAATACCACAGATTGCTAACCACAGGCTCTGTAGTTCAAACCTCACAGCCACTCGAGTGCAGAAAGATGAGATTGTTTGCTCCTGTAAAGATTCTTTCTTAGAAACCCTATTTGAAAGTGGTGTTAACAAACCCAGTGACAACAGAACAAGTGATCCAAATTGATGTTGAGGAGGGTGTGGGAGGCCTGGTAGGGCATGATCAAGGGTAAGGTAACCAAGAGGTATTACTGAAACCCTGGTAGGGAGTGAGCATGATAGTGGGACAGGAGGAAAGTCAAGGGAAATAGAGGAAAGAGCTGGGAGGCAAAGGGCATTTATAGAAGTCTAGATAAAGACATGTATATCTTTCTAGATAAAGACATGTGTATATGCAAATATATTTATATATGAGGATGGGGAAATAGATCTCTGTGCCTACATTTAGAGGTTTAGTATTAAGGTAGCAAAATATTTTCTTCAATTAAATTGGCATTCTATGATGTTCATCTTCCCCACACAACTGCTGAAAATAAAGCAGGTGCATAAGCAAATGTGGTGAAGAAAGCTGATGGCGCCTGGCTATCAAAAGATATAGTGTCTGGGGTCTTAAAGGCTTGACGGTAAACAAGCAGCCATCTAGCTCAGAAGCAACAAAGCCCACATGGAATAACACACCAGCCTGTGTGATCACTAGGTGCTGAAGGGATCAGATATCAGGCATCAAAGAACAAAAAAAGCATATCATTGTGATCCTCACCTCACTGATACAACCACTGAAGACGAATGGGAACATAAGCAAATGTAGTGAAGAAAGCTAATGGTGCCCAGCTACCAAAAGATAGAGTGTCTGGGGTCTTAAAGGCTTGAAGGCAAATAAGCAGCCATCTAGCTCAGAAGCAACAAAGCCCACATGGAATAAGCACACCAGCCGGTGCGATAACAAGGTGTCAAAGGGATCAGATATAAGGCACCATTAGAACAAAAAAATCTTGAGGGGGGAGTGCAGAGTGGAGACCCAAAGCTCATTTGTCAACCACTGAAGATCCCCTTGCAGAGGGGTCTAGGGGAGGAGATGAGCCAGTCAATGTGTGATGTAGCAAAGATGAAAAGTACAACTTTCCTCTAGTTCCTAAATGCTTCCTGCCCGTCCCCCATCCCCACCCCCCGCCCCACTATCATGATCCTAATTCTACCTTGCAAGTCTGGCTAGACCAGAGGATGTACACTGGTACAGATGGGAACCAGAAACACGGAATCCAGGGCAGATGATCCCTTCAGGACCAGTGGTGTGAGTAGCGATACTGGGAGGGGATAGGGAGGGTGGGTTGGAAAGGGGAAACCGATTACAAGGATCTACATGTGACCTCCTCCCTGGAGGACAGACAACAGAAAAGTAGGTAAAGGGAGATGTCGGACAGTGCAAAATATGACCAAATAATAATTTATAAATTATCAAAGGTTCATGAGGGAGGGGGGAACGGGGAGGGGGGGGTGAAAATGAGGACCTGATGCCAGGGACTTAAGTGGAGAGCAAATGTTTTGAGAATGATGAGGACAATGAATGTACAAATGTGCTTTGCACAATTAACGTATATATGGATTGTGATAAGAATTGTATGAGCCCCTAATAAAACGATTTTATTTAAAAAAGAAAGAAACCCTATTGAGTGTTTCCATGAATCAGAAATCATTCAGTGCCAGTGGATTTGGTGCAGGGTGGAGATTTGAAGCGTGAGGCTAGTGTTAAACACAGTCTGTGGTAGCAAATACACCTTTTTTCCCTTCTCTTCCCCAGCTCCCACTCCCAACTGCATAACCAACACACCCCCATGAAAGACACCCCCGCCAATGTGTTCTCACAGCAGTGAGTTTCTTCCACTGACCTGGGTCAGTGTTTCTCCTTCCCCATCCTGTGTTCTGCCATCTTCCAATCACATATGCAGCCCCCAGAAACCAGTGGACCCGCATCTCATCTTTAAATATTTTTCCAGATTTGGAATAACTTTTTTGCAAAGGAGCAAGTGTGGCAAGACTGCCACTACACCCAAGATGAAACCTCGGCTTTAATTTCCTATCACCCTCACAGCAAATGATTACAAACTGGGTTGTTTAAAATCTGAAAAATGTATTCCCGTACCATCCTAGGAACCAGAAGACTGAAACGAAGGTATTAGGCAACAACCATTTGAGATCCGTTACGAGATTTGGATGACATTCTTAAAGTATGTGAACATCGGACACTACTGAAAGAACACAATGGTATTTCCAGGTTCTTTTGTTTTGATGTATTACTTTAGGGGTCATTTTATCTACATCATTTTAAGAAGAGGATGAACTGATCACCTGGTTGCATGTGTGAAACTCTCTGTACGTGTTGGCTTAGCTGCATCCCTGATCACTCCACATGATGGTGAAGAATTGTTCTTTCGCTCTCTACCCCATTCACATTGAGTTACTCATATAAAGAATTGGATAGGGCCCCAGAGACAGGCATTAGGGATCATTTCTTAAGGCCAGCCAAAAGTAATATAATTACAGGGGTATGTTCTTACAGATTTAAATGCTATTTGTTATGTTGACCTGTCACCTCTATTTGTTGTTTAGTTTTCAGTGTTCCTCCTTATGTGTCCCTAGTCTATCATTTCCAAGCCTCAGAGCTGTGGGTTATTTATAATCAGTCATCACTGTTTTAGTCACACTCATTTAGTGAATACTTGAAGAAACTGGGAGCTCTTGAAGTCCTGTTAGTTGCTCAAGAAATTGCCAACAAATAGTAGGGTATAAAAAAGCCTCAAGTAAAACTAGATGGGTGTTGTTGGGCATGAATGACAGAAGAAATATAGTCTTTGTGTTACAGAGCTTAAATGTGCCATCTCATCCAAATATTACCATGTTTTTGATTTTGAAAAAAAATGTTCATTTAAATCTACACCATTCCAATGTAGCAGCGAGGAATTGCTAAACCTGAATGGAGGTCGAACATGATGATGAGACAAGAGGAAAGTAAAAGGAAATAGAGGAAAGGACTAGGAGGCAAAGGACAATTATAGAGGTCTAAATGCGGGCATGTACATATGTAAATATATATTTATATGTGTAAATATGTATATATAAATATATACATGTACATATGTAAATATATATATAGAGAGAGGAATAGAACTATGTACTCAAATATATGTTAAGAATTAAGTTGGCAGATGGACATTGGGGCTCGACTCAAGTATTCCAACACAAGATCATTTTGTTCTAACAATCCGGCATTTTGTTATGCTCACCTTCCCCATGCTTGCTGAAGACAAATGGGTGCATAAGCAAATGTGGTGAAGAAAGCTAATGGTGCCCGACTATCAAAAGATATAGTGTCTGGAGTCTTAAAGGCTTGAAGATAAACAAGCAGCCATCTAGCTCAGAAACAACAAAGCCTACATGGGAGAAGCACACCAGCCTGTGTGATCATGAGGTGTCGATGGGATCAGGTACCAAGCATCTAAGACCCAGAGCAAAATCATACCCAAGGTGAATTGGAGCATAGGGTGGAGATCCAGTGCGAATATATAGGCAATTGTACATCCCCCTACAGAGGGATCACAAAGAAGAAATGAGCCAGTCAGGGTGCAGTATAGCACCAATGAAACACACAACTTTCCTCTAGTTCTTTAGTGCTTCTTTTTCCTTCCTCCCCACTATCATGATCTCAATTCTACCTTACAAATAGGATTAGAACAGAACATCCACACTGCTATAGATAAGAGTCCCAGGGCCAACAATGAGAGGAGAGATACCAGGAGGATCTGGTATCCTCCTGGTGGGGGAGAAAGAGGGAATTGATCACAAGGATCAACCTATAACCTCCTCTCAGGGGGATGAACAATGGAAAAGTGGGTGAAGGTTGACAGAGGACAATGTAAGATATGAAAATAATAGTCTATAACTTATCAAGGGTTCATGAGGGAAGGCAGGCAGGGAAGGGAGAGGAAAAGAAATGGAGAGCTGATATCAGGGGCTCAAGTGGGAAGAGAATGCTTTGAAAATGACGATGGCAGAATATGTGCAAATGTGCTTGACACACTAGATGAACGTATGGATTATAATAAGAGATGTAAGAGCCTCCAATAAAAGTATTTAATAAAAGAAATAAATCTATGCCATTCATATATCTGTAAAAACTAGTTAGAATTAACTCAATGGCAGTGAGAAGGATTTTTGAATACTTTCTATATAAAGACTTTTTATATAAAAATGGGTATAAATCATAACTGAATTGTTCAACTAACTCAAATAAGTGAAAATATGTGGGCTTTTTTTCTTACTGAAATTCTAGTTAGTGGAGAATTTAAACCAAAAGTTCCTATCCTATAGCTTAAAAAGCCACTGTAGGTCCCTCCCTCAACAGGTATATCACACTTTTGAGATATATGACTTTTTCACCAATCTGTTATTTTTAAATACCTCATAAAAGTTATTCTGACTTTTGATATATTGTGATAAGGATTGAGTTATAGAATAAGTGATAGAGATAAGCTTGTAATGTACTATCATAAGTGATTACACATGTGTACATGCAGAATCCCCAGAAAAATTCTACCACTTTTTCATAAAACATTTACGTGGACAAAAAAAAATAAAATAACAACAGTCCAGATTTCATCACAATATCCAAATGCTTTGAAGCATGTGGCTTTGACTTACTATATGTCTCAAACTTATTTTTCAAGTGTTGACAATAAAACCCATTAGCAACGCTAGAAGACAGAGTAGGACTGTTTCTTAGGGTCTCTGAGAACTCCAAACTCTCCACCGAAGCAGACAGCCTGAGTTTTCTCCAGCAAAGCAACTGGTGGGGTTGAACCCCAAACCTTCTAGTGAACATCCAAATGCTTAACTCAATGCGCCACAAGGTCTCCTTCTGTTGGCAATAGTGAGTTGTTTGGTGCTGGTGCTGCTGTTTAATGGAACAGAATCTTAAATGCAGAAAATCAGAAATTGTCCGACTGTTTATTTCATATGTAATATCCAAGTTGTGTGGCTTCTTGGTAAAGATATAAATCAGAAACTGAATTCCAAATGCCTTGTTGGTACACCCCCCAGCCCAACAACTGTGTTTCCTCTTTTCAGGTTTCTAGAAATCAAATGTTTTTGTTCATTATCTGTAAGATGTGGTAACTCCTCAGGAAGGTATCGGCAAACTTCAGGTACCAAAATGCCTGAAAGAAAACTTTGGTCTGACTTGGGACTCATTCAATTGCTCTCTTCTTTCTTTGAAGATCCTACCATCCCTCTCATCTGTTTCACAGACTCTGATCTTAACAGCGTAGACAGATATGGGCTTGGGAAGCAAGGGTCTTTAGGCTGAATCCCTGCCGCCTGAATGAATCGGAGTGTGATACTGAGGGCAGTAATAGGTCGGTGGTAGAATGCTCATTATCTCTTTAGGAGAAACACGTTCAATTCCTGGCCAATGTACCTTAAGAGCAGTTGTGTTACTAAGATGCTAAATGGGCTTCAGCAGAGCTTTCAGACTAAGATAGACTAGAAAGAGAGGGCTGGAAATCTATCTCCAAAGCTCAGCCAGCAAAAACCTTAAGAATGGCAACCATTTAATGTAGTTGTGATCCATAAGGTTCCCCGTGAGTCTGTAAGGGCACCTTACAGCCACTAATCAGACAAAAGGTTTAACTTCTCTGGATGGCAGTTTCCTTATCTGTAAAGTGGACAATAGCACCAAGTGAGTGACATTATTAAAATGATTACACAAGTTCACCTTGGCAAAAGAAACCATAATAGATACTCTACAGCCATCCGTCTATTTTCCCCTGGTTTGGGGAAGTGGGGCAGAGCAATAGTAATGATTGTGTGCATGAACTCAGACCACTTTACCATCAAATGTCATCTTAAGCATCCCAGTACTTCAAGGGGGAAGCACTGAAGAAAAGAGGCTAACATGCTGGTCTGAAAAAATTCACTACAATCCTGTGCCAAGTTTCCAGTGTCAGAAGACCGAAGCTAGGTCTCCCCAAGACTTTCCACTGCACTTCCCCCAGCTGATAATTAAAAGACCAACAATCCTGACATTTGCTTGATGCTCAAATACTCCAGTGGCTCAACCATCAAAGAATCTTAATATAATCCAATGTATTCAAATTAAAGCATAATTTAGATTTTTTTTAACAAGTCAGAAGGTCTTTTTAAATCTTGCCCTATCTCAATTTGCCATCGGGAACATTTATTAGTAGTTCACTGAGCTACAAAAGCATTCTGGCTATTTTAACTGTTCAGTTCTTTGGGGCTGGATTTGGAGGTTTACTGTAATAATATCTCATGATGGCTAAGGGAGGGAGATAAACATGTAAAGACATATGTAAAGACACATGAACAAACTACTACAAAATAGTTATCATTATATTTTTGAGACTATTAAATATCTGATCCCTTTTTATGGACATTTAATGCTACTTCAGAATTCCAATCATCAACTTACTACATATGAAAAAAATAACGTTCCTACTGACATTACACTGGAGCCAGATCTTAGAAGGACTTGATGATGTAGTTCATGTACCACCTAGGACAGAGAAAATGGTTTTTGTTTGTCTGCTTGTTTTTCATCTCCTTGGCAGTTATAAATTTACCTAAGTATATTGGTCCCAATCAATCAGAAAGTAAGGTGAAATTCTTATAAATATTTAGTTATTGTATTTTAATCTCCCCTGACAAGAATAAGGTACCATTCACCTGAATCACAAGTCATATGAAAGAGCAATTTGTTTGCAAAATGCCAGATTTCTTAACCCATGTTCCAAAAAGGTATTGAAAAGGGCTTCATTGTAACAACAAAAAACTATAGAATATTTGTGGAATGAAATATGTTAACTGTTTCTCTAGTTGATTTCCTTAAAATGAACCACATCGTCTTAATAAAATAAAGATTATGACACACTTTTATGTATATGCAAGTGTCCCTAGTTCTCTTTAGACGTTGAATGGTTACACTTAATTCGTTCGACTGTCAAAGAATGAAGAAGCACCAAATGGGACGACCTTCTTTACCCTAATTGTAATTAAAATTTTGATTTCATTGCCTGGCCAGACTGTTGTAATGAAAACATCCACTAAGTGTGGTCCCATAGCCATCTGAAATACACTTAGACAGACATGTCTTACAGTCTAGATGGATCTTGTGAAATGCGGCATTCCCCCGGCAGCGCACCCCACAAATTCATATCCATCCCATTTTCGTTTCCCCTTCCTCGACGTGTTTGTGTACTGAACGCTGACAACTCTAACATGTTTGCAGTACAAACAGTACTTTGAATTTGGGGTTGAAATCTGTTTGGGCTTTCTCATGTAGCTGGAATGTTGGCATGACTAAGAAAACAAAATCAAGTTAAAAAAAAAAAAAGTTAGTTCCTCCAGAAAAGCAGGAGATGGCTATCGGGCTTGACAAATGCACTGTAATGTGAAGAGAGCAGCAGGGCTAATTCTGCTCAGTGATGCTCTAGGCCTTTGCTTGTCTTGGACTATAAGCCTTTTGCTGCTAACAGGGTGGGCCTTGTTAAACTGCCATGTTGACAATTTTATATCCAAAGGCTTTTGACAATTTTATATCCAAAGGCTTTGTCTTTCAGTGGTGAATTTTCAACCAAAACACTCAGAGCACCCTGAGGCTTTTCTTTCAGGAGGCTTGTGATAAATCTTTGCAAACTCAGGGGTTCATGGAATCCAAGTGGTGAAATTGGGTTCTCAAATGGGAAAAATACATACATACATACATTATTTTGGAGGTCATAGCGTGCTCTTCTAACCTATACCGGCTGATACTTTCTTAAGGGTTGCAATGGAGCTCTGCTTCTGCTAAACCTTCTCAGAAACTATGAAACACGAGGATAAGTCACAAACTAATCCACAGCGTGGGACTCTCTAGCTACTCTTGGGGCATTTTCCAACTGGATAAGGAACTGAACTTTATGGACATGTATACTGAGCTCTGATAATGCCTTGTCTATGCCGGACTTAACCGAAGGCAAAAAGCAAACCCACTGCATAGAGTTCATTCCAACTCATAATAACCACATATATTTGAGAGTGGACTACCTCTTAGGGCTTTGGGCTACATAAGACACCGATCACTTTAATCACAAGTCATATGAAAAAGTAACTTGGTTTTTTTTTTAAGTAACTTGTTTTTTAAAATGCTTCATTTCTTGCCTTTTGTTCCAAAAAGATGTTGAAAAGGATTAATTTCAACTAAAACTGTATAGAACATCGATGGAATAAAATTTGGGGGTCAGATTTCCAGGCCTTTGCTTCTCTATAATGCTGATTTTCATCAGCAAAATTTTAAGCTAGAATTTAGACACAAACCCTTTGTGATACCAAGAGGCCTTTGCTGAGGAGACATAGCTGCATAGCTGTTAGCTGCCGTCACGTCATCCCCTGACTTCTAGTGACACCAGGCACAAAACAAGTCCTAGTTCTGTGATCAGCAGTGGTTGCACAAGTATGATCCATGGAATTTTCATTGACTGGTTTTCCTAAAAGGCCAGAAGGCTTTTCTTCCTAGTCTGTCTTAGTGTGGAAGTGCTGGGGAAACCTGTTCACCATAATCACATCAAGCATGAGCTCTGATGCCTTTCTTTTCATCAACTTTGGATTTCCTTATTTGTCATCTGTGGATCACACACAAGTTGGTGTGTTTCTTTCATGTGGACTTAGTTGATACCTCACTTAAATGGCTGCTCGTTTGAATACCAGCCTGTAAGACCCCAGACACTATTCCAATTGATAGCCGGGCACCATCCGCTTTCATCATCACATTTTTCTGTAGTGCCCTTATCTTCAGGGATGTTTTCATGAAAGGGATTATCAAGCAGTGCTTCTTCAAAGACAGATCAGTTTGTCCTGTTAGCAGTCCATGGTACTTTTAATATTCTCCTCCAGCACCACAATTCAAGTGCGTTGATTCTCCTGTGGTCTTCCTTAGTCAATAGCCACCTTTCACATGCATATGAGCCAATTGAAAATGCTCTGTCTTGGATCAGGCAATTGAATCAACCCTGGCATCAGTATATATTGTAAAACATCCCCAGGTGATTCTAAAGTGAAGCCGAGGTTGAGAGCCAAGGTTAGTCAGACAGAAAGACCTACAGGAATTCACAAGAGGGAGAAGTCACTGCCAGTTGGGGTGGTCAAATGCTACCTTTGATTTCCTTTTATATCTTATGAAAAGACATTATGTTCTCTTTGGAAAGTATCTGTCTATGGGTTTATTGTTGCTAATAAAGTGTCATATTTATATAACATCCATCCAAGAAAAGTATTTTTATAGACAACACTTAATCTCATTTTTATCCTCCATTCGTTCCTAAAATGTAGTAAGAAGAAAAATTTATTACCTTTTCAGTTACAGATAAAGCAGGAGATGGGTACTTTGCTGAGATCACACAGCAAGTTAATCCTGGAAACTGGACTCCACTGGAGGTGTTTCAAAATTAAAATGTTCATGTATCCTTCAAGCAGTGATGGTTGCAATGTAACCTGTCTGGCTCTGCAAATTGTTAAATTCCCATTATCATAGCCCCATCCACATTTATTTTTGGCATTCTATCTGTTGGTTATAAAGGATAGGTGGCCTAATGGGTCCATAATTCTCCTGTATCCCAATTCCTATTGTCTCATAAGTCCATTATGGTGCAGACATTAATGTGCTTGCTCGGATAGGTTTTTCTCGTATCCCTGTTTACTCAGAATTTCCCCCGTGTTAGCACTGAAAATCTGGTGTTCCAAGAGACCCCCCAGTCCTGGGAAAATCTGGACAGTATCAGCAGTGGAAGTAAACATTGCTTTGAGCATCTATGCAGAAATAAGAACATGAAGTTGATGAGAAAGATGATAGGGTAGATCAGCAGCGGACAGAAACTGAGACAATACAATAGCTCGTCACCAAGTGGAACAGATTTAGCGTTGGATTGGAGGTCCATATGTGAGGCAGAATATACGGTCTAGGATACTGGCTTTCAGGTTAGCATTAAAATACAAAGTCTGGAGTGAGTCCTTGCACACCAATATGTATTTTTCTTTGTCTAGCTTTTTATTGTAAATTGGGTGAAGGTTTACAGGGTAATCCGTTTTCCACTCAACAATTCACACGCATTTTGTTGAATGTCATGGGTTGCTAGCTCCATGCTGGGATCCAGCTGCTCCTGCTTCCTCCCTGTGTGTCCTACTTCCATCCTCCTTCTTTCCTACTCCTTCCTAATTCTGATTTTTGTCCTTGGGAAAATACTGCTCTTTGGATGGTAAATGGTCGATTGTTCTGAGGAGTGCAAACCTCCTCGGTAGTCATCATTTAGACCTCTCTATAAATATTACTGAAGTGTTGACTTTCTCATATAGTCATATATTTGTTACAATTTAAAAGAAAACATACTAGGGCTTACCCCTCGAGTTCCTGAATTAATAGCTCTGGAGTTGTACCTGAGAATTTGCATTCCTAACATGTTCCTATGTGATGTTGATGTTGTCGGTCCAAGGAGTCATGTTGACAACCATTGCCCTAGAGTTCAAGGGTTGATAAATGAGCCCCCTAGCTTGAAGGAACCATACCAAACCCAACTCACTGCTATCAATGCAAATCTAACTCACAGTGACTCTTTTGACAGAATAAAATTACTCCATAGAGTTTCCAATACTGAAAGGCTTACAGGAGCAGACAACCTCATCATTTCCCCAATGAGCAGCTGATGAATTTGAACTTTCAGCCTTATAATTTGCCCCATGTTTAGCTCACTGCACCACCAGGATTCCTTCCTTGCTTGAAAGGCATTCAAAATGCACATTGATTACAACTCTGCACTCAAATGCTATCACCAAGAGGGTACAGGGCCAAGCAACATTTTGATCTGTCATGCAAGGGGAATGGCCAGGAGTGGGAAGCAACTTGACAGCCACTAAAAAACCCAGCGAAGGAATTTCTCTGGTTAGAAAATTAATTCCATCTAAACTTCTTAGTGCCATTATTCAACAGCTCAAGTCCATTCCAAATTTCTTCTGTGACCAAATTTCACTTGCCCTGCAAATTACTTCTGACTCATGTCAACCTAAAGTATGTCTGCCAGCTTAGCACTGTGCTCCTCCTTAGTGCTTTCAAGATCTTCTTTTGCTAGACATAGATCAGCAGATCTTTCTTCCCAGTCACCTCTAAATGAGCCCAAGCCTCCAGGCATCCAATTTGGAGTGGATGCACTCTTGTGTCACTCCAGGACTCACGTCGAAGGAGCCTTGGTGATGCAATGGCAGCTAACCATCAGGCCGGTGGTTCAAACTCACCAGCACTTGGCAGGACAAAGATAAGGCTCTCTGCTCCCATAGAGATTTACAATCCTGGACGCCCTAAGTAGGGTCACCTTGAGTCAGAATTGACTAGAGGGAAATGAGTCATGTTGAGGAAAGTCCATCTAAATGGGTTAGAAAGAAGAGTGCTCCCTTATCCTGAGAGTGCTGTAGAGGAGATTCTTAATGCTTCAAAATCCCTCTACAGAAAGCAGGTGTGGCTTTCTGAATGAGCCATAGAAACAAACCAACAAACGCAAAACAAATCGTGGCTCATAGTGACCCTACAGGCCAGGGTAGCACTGCCCCTGCGGATTTCTGAGACTGGAACTCTTTCGGGGAGTACAAGGCTCCACCTTCCTCCCAAACAGTGGCTGGTGGTTTTGAACTGTCGGCCTTGGGGATTTCAGCCCAATTCATAACAATCAGCCATCAAGGTTCCCACAAATAAGCCATATCATCTACTAAATAGAAAAGGAATAATCCAAGAAGAAAATCCTCTCGGAGGATAAGGGGTTCAGAGGGAGTGAAGAAGATTTAAATTTCTTAGATAACCTTGGAAAGAATAGAGAAGAAGCGCAATCTTATTCATCCATTCAACCACTCATTCAATACTTTTAAAATTCTAGTATATGGCAGACTCGGTGCTAGAAAAAGTGGGGGGGGGGGCTACAAAAAGAAATAGAACAGAGTCCCTAGTGCCACACACACAACCTAAAGGGGCAAGCAAATTAACAAACAGCTGCAGTACATCTAAACTGCTTTTAATAGAGGGATATATGCAATATATACCAGAGAAGCACATAAGAGGAAAATTTTTCCCCAAGCGTTATATTTTTCTCAATGCCACTAACTTTTGGCACCTAAGGGTTAAATTCTTCCCCTTCTCAGAAACTATTTGAGTCATCCTTGGTGGGGGGGGACTGTTTTCTAATGAACATTTCAGTTCAGAACAGCCATGGGGGCAGAGGGGGTGGGGAATTTAAAGTTAAAGGCTGCAACAGACAGTCAGACTTCAATAAGCAAGAGAGAGAGTTGTGCCAAAGAGTTAATGCTCGGTAAGCACCAATAAAGATGCAGCAGACGCTAGTTATGAAGTGGTTGTTGTTCAAAGACTGATAATTACTATCATTTAGGGAGCACTTCCATGTGCCAGAGGTCCCTGGTTTCCAGAGCACTGTTGGCATAATATAGTCCTTGTTGGGCTTCTAACCACAGGGTCAGCTAGTCGAAACCACCAGCTTCTCCAAGGGAGAAAGGTGAGGCTTTCCATTCCCACAAAAATGTAGTCTCAGAAACCCACAGGGGCAGTTCCACTCTGTCCTGTCGAGGGTCTGTGAGTTGGAATCAGATTGATGGCAACAAACTGAGTGAATGATTAACCGAAAGATTGGCAGTTCAAATCCACCCAGCCATGCCGCATGCATGGTGATCTACTCCCGTAAAGAATATATCCAAGAGAACCCTGTGAGGCACTTCTACTCTGTAACACCTAAGCTCACTGTGGACTGGAACTGCCACGATACCGTTGAGTTTGTCACTATGCCAGGCACATATTGAGTGGGGGTAAAGCGCTGTGTGCCACGAAACATTTTAATTTCTATTTTATAAATTGAGAGAAATGATGCACAGCATCTAAGTCAGTCATGGATGTAGCCAAGCAATGCTACTTGCTTTCAAGAGTTGTTGGAACTACTTATGTAGTGACCTTTTACAATTTTTATATTGATTGTTTTTATTCTATTATGATTATTTATCTGATTTTTGCTCTGACGAGCCGTTACACAGAATTGCATGCCAAAACCAACATGCAATTCCTTGTTAGAGTTCATCAAAGCTCATCACAGCATTCCCTTATCTGAGATGACAATTGCAATGATTTTACTTAAAGCAGTTCTTATAAGTCCTAGCCGTAATTGCTACAATTAACTTAAGGTCTTTACCTGGCAGACACACTGTCTTTCCATAGGCATAGATCTCTGAGTGGTGGGTAGATAGCATGTATTACATGCTTTAAGTTTTTTAATTTTCATATATAATGTAGAGTGTTACATAATTTATTCAAGGTCATTTTTGAGGTTGGGTTCTCTAGTGGAGCAAAGTCAGAGAAATGTATATGTAAACAGAGAGAGAGAGATTTATTTCAAGGAAATGGCTAACCCAAACGCAAGGGTGAGGAAGCAGGCTGAATGCATCTCCTGATGTATACGGTTGAGGGAACTGTAGGTCAGGCTGCCGGCTCCTTTAAAAGTGGGAGATGATACCACAAGATGAGTGCAAGGTGGAAAAAGAGATGGAGTTTAGGAACTTTACCAAAATATTCATATATACTGGACGTAGCCAAAGAAGGCCCCTTTCTGGGTCTTATTGTTTTTGGGGTTTTTTTTGCCAGGTCTTAAAATTATTTTTTTGGTCTTAAAATTTTTCAATGGCAAAAAAAACCCACAATAAGACCTTTGGCTGCTCCCATCAGATCACAATATGAAGGATGCTCACATACTACATACCAAACCACAGAAAATTGCGTCCTAGCCAAGGTGGCATGTAACATTAACCATTACAGATACATGAAGCGATTGAAGTTTAAGCTTCAAGCACTTCATCAGCACAGAACCATCCCAATGCCCTGCAAATGTATACAATTCTCTGTGGTCAAATCTGTATATAAAACAATTTCAACTTGGTTTTATGGATTAATGCTTCAATGACTACTGGTATTCTGTAAATGGGAAGAAATCAGTATGTGGGATCAGAAAGGAAGCAAGAGGATACCATCGTTACACAAAAGCAACAGTATGAAGAGAAAACATTATAAAAAAGGCACTGTGTGATCTTTCAAGCAGTGACTGGTCCCTGAGATTATATGCTGAGACTATATTACTATGTTCTATGGATCTCTGTGGTTTATGTAATTTCACTACCTGTGCACAAGTTAATGGGCGTGAATGCATGTCTTAATGGAATTTGGATAGGTTATCAGGTCCATATTACTAGGTCCCTAGTGAAAGACATAATGCTTGGTACAGGGACAGGGTGTAGAAGAAGAAGACCCTTGATGAGATGGGTAGACAGAGTGGCTGCAACGATGAACTCGACTTAACAATTGAGAGAATGACACAGGACTGGACAGTGTTTTGATGAGATGGGTAGACAGAGTGGCTGCAACGATGAACTCGACTTAACAATTGAGAGAATGACACAGGACTGGACAGTGTTTTGATGAGATGGGTAGACAGAGTGGCTGCAATGATGAACTCGACTTAACAATTGAGAGAATGATACAGGACTGGACAGTGTTTTGTTCTGTTGTGTCCTATGAGTCTGAAGCAACTTGATACCACCTAATATTAATAACAATATAATAAATTTAATAAATATGTTTACTTATAAGATGACTTGTTTTTATTGTGTCTAATCTACTGTTATAAAATTTTTCAATGGCAATAAAAACAACAATAAGACCATGATCACTAACTGAGCTTCACCGAGCACGTGCTGGTGACAAGCATTGTACAGGGGACATTTTCCTGACCAAAAATAAAATTTAATTAGAAGATAATACTTTTATCTTCCTTAATAGATAAAAAAGAATGAGACTCAGGAAGGTGAGATGATTCACCCATGGCCACAGAGTCATTTTAAAAAATAGAACTCAACATTTGTCAAAGAACCAGAAGAGGTGAAGAAGGTGGATGGTGCCCAGCTATTAAAAGATATAGGGTCTGGGGTCTTAAAGGCTTTAAGTTACACAAGCCACCATTCAGCAGAGAAACAAGTCCATATGGCAGAAGCACACCATCAGTGCGATCATGAGGAGTCATAGGGCCCGGGTAATAGGCCTCAGCAGACACATAACAAACAAACAAAAAATATAGTGTTGAGAATAAGGGGGTTTGGAGCAGAGATCCAAAGCCCATCTGTAAACAATGGAACAATCCTACCACAGAGGGGCCACAGGGAAGGGATGAGTCAGGATGCAGTAAAGCGTTGATGAAACACACTATATTCCTGATTCCTTGAAGCTTCCTCATCCCCCACTACCATGACCCAGTGCTGCTTCTCAATTCAGACTAGACCGGAACATGGACACAGGTATAGAGATGGGATGGGAGTTGAACTTATATAGTGCCTTGGGAAGAACTGCCATCTTTACTATATTCAGTCTGCCAATCCATGAGCATGGGATATTCTTCCATTTATTGAGGTCACTCTTGATTTCTTGAAGTAGTGTTTTATAATTTTCCTCATACAAATCTTTCATTTTTTAAGTCAGGTATATCCCTAGGTATTTCAATATGTGCTTGGCTATTGTAAAGGGTACTACCTTTTTAATCATCTCTTCTGTGGTCTTGTCTGATGTGTAGAGTAGTCCAATAGACTTCTGTTTGTTGATTTTGTATCCTGCCACTCTGCCATTGTCCTCCATTGCTTCCAACACTCTGCTTGTGGAGTTTAAGGATCTTCAATATATAGAATCATATCGTCTGTGAATAATGATAATTCGCCTCTTCCTTACCCAGCTGAATACCTTAAATATCTTTCCTTTGTCTTATGTTGCTAGCTAGGACCTCCAGTACAATGTTAAATAGGAGTAGGGACAAGGGGCATCCTTGTCTGGTCCCCTTTATCAATGGAATTGTTTTCGTCTTTTCTCCGTTAACTACCACATTAGCTGCTGGTTTTTCATATATGGTGTGTTAGACAGGGTTCTCTAGGGAGACAAAACCAGATTGCTAGTAATTATATATAAATATATTTATAAAGATAGATATATAACACGAGAAATGAACCATTAAATTATATACAGATAGATAATACAAGAAATTAACAGTTAAATTATAAAGGAGTGAGACACTAGCAGTCCTTTAAAGTCTTGTGAGCTGCCAGTCCCTTTTCTGTTAAGAGAGCTGGGCTATATATACCCAGGCTGGAGGGTGGAGAGAATGTGGGGTAGAAAGGGGGAACTGATTACAAGAATCTACGTATAGCCTCCTCCCTGGGGAATGGACAGCAGAGAAGAAGGTGGGGGAAGACGTCAGACAGTGTAACATATGACAAAATAATAAAAATTTATGAATGATGAAGGGTTCATGAAGTAGGGGGAGTGAGGAGGGGAGGGGAAAATGAGCAGCAGATATTAAGGGTCCAAGTAGAAGACAACTGTTTTGAAAATGATGATGGTAACAAATGTACATATGTTCTTGACCCAATGGATGTATGTATGGATTGTGATAGAAATTGTATGAGCCCCCAATAAAATGATTTTTTTAAAATAATGAAGGTGAATCAATAGAATGAAGGCAACATATGTACAAATTCACCTGATGCAAGCAATGTATGGATTGTGACAAAAGTTGTAAGAATCCTCAATAAAATGATCTTTTGATTAAAAAAAAGAACCAGAAAAACAAAATAATTCCCCTAAATATTCCAAAATTAAGAATTAGGTGGGGGGGGGAGGAAAAAACGAGGAGCTGATACCAAGGGCTCAAATAGAAGTAAATGTTTATAAAATAATCATGGCAACATATGTACAAATATGCTTGATATAATTGAGGTATGGATTGTTATAAGAGCTGAAAGAGCCCCCAATAAAACAATCTTTTTAAAAAAGAATTAGGCAACATGTGTATTCTGCAAGTTCATAAGGAACTTAATAATTTCTGTTTAACTGCAGAAACAGAACATTTGCAAAAGACCAAGATTTAATGTGTTAGCAAACTGCTAATGAAGATGTACTAACTAAACAATTGCTTCTGAAGAAGTATCATATATTTATATAGTGTTTCTAAGCTTTCTGTGCATAATTACTACCCTGAAGACCTTTGGCTTTCATTTTTTAGCCTAAATCAGCTCTGTGTAGTAGGTCCAGACACTGAGCATTGCTTCCTGGAGCCACTCTGCCTTCTTATCGAGGCTGGACTCGAGTATCCAGCCTGGGAAAAGGCTCAAAATCTCTTGTTGTAGGACAAACATTCTGGAGTCAGCACAAAGAGGCCCAGTAATGCTTCAGGATGTGGTTTCAGCCAAAGGTGATACCATCACAAGGCCAGGACGAGAGGGGAAATACAATCAGGAGCTGTATTGAATGGATTCCCATTACCTGGAGTCTTCCTGTTCTTTCTACCACCTCCAACTCGCCAAGAGTCTCAATTACCATTGAAGCAAATAATTAGTAATGAGAGCCGGAAGCAAAAGTATTGGAACACTTGAACTCTCCTGAACATAAATATAATCATAGTAATAAAATAGCAAATGAATCACCGAATTGAGGGCAGGGCAGATTCCATAATGATCTAAATTGAAAAGATTGTTCTGAACAGTATGCAGAGTTACAAGGCTCTCAAAACATTTTGCTCAATCAAAGAACTATTAACTCTCCCATACTCACAATCTTGGTGATAAATATTCAGACTCTGGGTTTTTACATACCCCATGTCCATTATTAGATGACTCAACATATAGATGTTGCATGAGATAGTCGAATGCATCAACCACAATCAGTCATTCATCTATTCATGTATTTAAACCACATCTGAAAGGAGAACCCATCCTCAGGGAATTCAGATCCAGATTCAGTTCACATTTCCTGAGTAATAACCACATCCTTGACTTTGATCTAAGCACTTTAACTCAGTCTGGTGCCTATCATTTGCTAGACTTTTTAAAATAATTAAATCATTTTATTGGGGGCTCTTACAACTCATAACAATCTATACATCAATTACTTCAAGCACATTTGAACATATGATATGTTGCCATCATCATTTTCAAAGTATTTCCTTTCTCTTTGAGTCCTTGGTATCAGCGCCCCCTTTTTCCCTCCCTCTGACACCCTCCCACCCACCTGAACCCCTGATAAATTATTATTTTCATATCTTACACCACCTCCTGTCTCCCTCCACCCACATTATTGTTGTTCATTGCCCGGGGGAGGGGTGGAGGGAATTATACATCATTGTACTCAGTTCCCCATTTCTCCCCCTTCTCCCTCTACCTTTCCCCTACCCTCATGGTATTGCTCCTACCATTGCTGTTCCTGAGGGAGTTATTTGTCCTGGATTCCATATGTTGAGACCTCTTATCTGTACTATGGTACATGCTCTGGTCTAGCCAGATTTTTAAGGTAGAACTATGGTCATGAAAGCGGGGGGTAAGAAGCATTAAAGAACTAGGGGAATGTTGGTGTCCACCATCCAGTTATCTACAGATGGGCTTTGGGTCTCCACTCTGAGGCGCATCATTAGCATAATATATTTGTTTGTTTGGGTCTTCTAATGCCTGATATCTTATCCCATCGACACCTCATGATCACACAGGCTGGTGTGCTTCTTCCATGTGGACTTTGTTGCTTTCCAGCTATATGGCTGCTTGTTTAGCTTGAAGCCTCTAAGACCCCAGATACTTTATCTTTTAATAGCCAGGCACCATCAGCTGGTATCATCACATTTGCTTATGCACCCATTTTGACTTCAATGATAGTGTCGGGAAGGTGAGCATCACAGAATGCCAGGTTATTAGACCAAAGTGTTATTTCATTGAGGAAGTACTTGAGTAGAGACCCAATACCCATCTGCTACCTTAATGCTTAACATTTAAATATTATGTACATAGACCTATATCACTATCATTATTAATGTATTCATATATATACATGTCTAAATTTATGCCTCTATAAATGTCTTTTGCCTCCTAGTCCTTTCCTCTATTTTTTTACTTCCCTCCTGTCCCACTATCTTGTTCGATTTTCAGTTACTTTATCATGTTATCTCTTATGATCGTCACAAACAACTTTGAAATTAGGTGTTCTAGTTCTATTTTATACATATGAAACTGGAACTCAAGGTTAAGTGACTTGTCCAAGATCATACAATCAGTCAAGATTTAAAACTCATTGCTGAACCTAGGTCTTCTAGCTCTCCCCCAAAAAACAAAAAGAAATTTACTGCCATTGAGTCAATCCAGACTCATAGCAACCCGATAGAACAGACTAGAACTACCTCTGGGATTCTGTGGCTCTAACTTCTTACAGGAGGGGACAGCTGTATGTTTCTTCCCAGGAGCACCTGCTGATTTTGAACTGCTAATCTTGTGGCTAGCAGCCCAACACATAACCCATTTTGCCACCAGGGTTCCCTCTAGCTATCTCTTGTAGATAATATTTCCCCTCATGTTCATGCCTTAACTTTACTGCTATCTGAACCAATGTGTCTGATCAGGAAGAAAACAAAGCTTATAGTTTGATCCAGAAAAGACCAAACATCTTACAGTTAAAGTCAACTTTGTCTAAGAATTAATAGGTGCTCTTAAACCAGCTCTAACAAACCACATGCTCCAGGGACAAGACCCACGGCAGAACGTTTTACAGCCCCTGGAGTATCACGTTGAAGAAGCTGCTAATTCTTCATCAGAGACAAATGAATAAATGGATGTGACATATTCCAACTAGGGTAATTAAATAATTTCAAGATTTTCCAAAATGACTCTTACATGTTTATCTTGTATCTGCAATCACTAAAAAGAACCCATTTTCCAATAGAGAAACTATATCTACCTCTTTTTCATAACTACATTTAAAGCATCTAAATTTGTGAGGTATTTTATCAACTGTAAAAAATTGTAATTTAGGTTGTATGAGGGGGTTTCAGAAAGATTATGAAAAAAATCCATTATCTTTTAATTCCATCATCTATGAATTTTTGAAACTCTGTGTTTCACATGCACACATATAAAACACAAGAGTAAGTTAAAAAGTATTTTTCAGACAAAATTATTTTATTTTTTAAGGATTTAAAATAATTTTTAATAAATCATTTTATTGGAGGCTCGTACAACTCTTATCACAATCCACACATGTACCCATTGTGTCAAGCATATTTGTACATTTGTTGCCAACATCATTCTCAAAACATTTGCTTTCTACTTGAGCCCTTGCTAACAGCTCCTCATTTTTCCCCTCCCTCCCCCCACCCTCCCTTCCTCCCTCACCCTTGATAATTTATAAATTATTATTTGTTTATCATGTCTTACACTGTCTCGTGTCTCCCTTCATTCACTTTTTTTGTTGTCCATCCCCCAGGGAGGGGGTTATATGTAGATCCTTGTGTTTGGTTCCCCCTTTCTACCCCACTTCCCTCCACCTTCCCATTATCGTCACTCTCACCACTGGTCCTGAGGGGTTCATCTGTTGTGGATATTCTGTGTTTCCAGTTCCTGTCTGTACATCCTCTGGTCTAGCTGAATTTGTAAGGTAGAATTGGGGTCATGATAGTGCCAGGAGTGGGGCATTAAAGAACTAGAGGAAAGTTGCATGTTTCATCATTGCTACACTGCACACTGACTGGCTTGTCTCCTTCCCGTGACCCTTCTATAAGGGGATGTTTAGCTGCCTACAGATAGGCTTTGGGTCTCCACTCTGCACTCCCCCTCATTCACAATGATATGATTTTGTTTTGTTCTTTGATGCCTGATACTGGATCCCATCAACACCTGATGATCACACAGGCTGGTGTGCTTCTTCCTGTGGGCTTTGTTGCTTCTCAGCTAGATAACCACTTGGTTATCTTCAAGCCTTAAAGACTCCAGACACTTTATCTTTTGATAGCCAGGCACCATCAGCTTTCTTCACCACATTTGCTTATGCATCCACTTTGTTTTCAGAGATCATGTCAGGAAGTGACCATCATGGAATGCCAGTTTAATAGAACAAAATATTCTTGCATTTAGGGAATACTTGAGTGGAAACCCAATGTCCATCTGCTACCTATAAATATATGCACATAGATCTGTTTCCCCATCATCATATATAAATATATTTACATATGTACATGCCTGTATTTAGACCTCTATAAATGCCCTTTGCCTCTTAGTTTTTTCCTCTATTTCCTTTTACTTTCCTCTCATCGCTCTATCATGTTTGGCTTCATTTGGGTTTCAGTAATTCTTTCAGATCATATAAATCTTTTGCCTTTTACAAAATTATTTTAAACATATCTCTGTGATGAGTGGATGCCTGAAGACAGGTCCTCTCAGTAATACAGTTACTTGTTTTAGCATAGTTAGGACACTGTCAAGAAAAAGATACCTTTTGTGCCATGAAAAAGAAAATTATATTTAGATCTGTGCTAATATCAAGTTTTTTTAAAACTAAAATAAGCATCTTCCCAAAATTACTGAAGCTTTGCAAAATGCTTACAAGGGTGCAGCCCCAGGAAAAGCAACCATTTTCAGATGGATCATATTTTAAAGAAGTTTGGGAAGACCTCCAAGATGCGCTATGAGAGGGAAGATAGGCAACTTCAACCCATAAAGTCCAGAAACTCATAGAAGACAGTAAAATTACCATTGATGTGGTGGCTGCTGAAGTTGGGATCTCACATGTTTTATTATTTTCACATTCAAGGGAACATGTTGCCTAAGCAAACGTTCAACTGCCTGGTGCCAAAAGCCTCATGCAAAGATAAGCTAGTTAGAAGAGTTGAACTTCCCATCAATCTTCTAATTAAGATCAAAGCTAATGAAGACCTTTTATTTTTTAAAGAATCACAACCAGGTATAGATCTTATATTTACCAATAGTATCCAGAGAGTAAGAGTCAATCAAAACAATCTGTGACCCAAATAAAAACCAAATTGGTGTCAATGCTGACTCATAGAATCCCTATAGGACAGAGTAGAACTTCCCCTATGGGTTTTCAAAACAATAACTCTTTACGGGAGTAGAAATGTCCTCTTTCTCCCCAGAAGCAGCAGGTGGTTTCAAACAGCTGACCTTCCAGTTAGCAGCCCAACACATAGCCACTATACCACCAGGGCCTGAGGGGATCTGTGAGGTAAATTAATTTGGAGCCAGAGAGACCAGGTTAGAATGTTATGTCAACCGTTTGGGAAATTCCAAAAGGGCCATACTGATGGCTTTCTCAAAAGACACAAGTTGACCACAAGTTTTAAGAATATTGAAAAATCACTAGGTAGGAAACACACCAGAAAAGTTGTGCCTAGGAATGTGTTTCCAGGACAACAAAGCACCTGCTCGTGTTTCGAGGGTAGCAAGGATTGACCTACAGGAATTTTGTTAGGAGACTTTACTCCATCAACTCAATAGCTTTAATCTTGTCTCATTAGCGTTCCCCTCATAAAAAAGGTTTAAGGGAACAGGATTTTGAGTTCCTCAAGGTACAAAAAGAGTTGTTTTGATGTAGTGTGGTGTAAATAGAAGAAAACCGCCGTCCTCGGAAAAGCGAGAGAGAAGAGAGCTCCACCTTTCGAAGTGTGTACACTTAGATGGAGGCCAGATCAAGAAAAAATAGTTTCACATTTTCATACTTTTAAAAAAATTTTTTTGATACTTTTGTTTAATAAAGGTTTCTACAATTTTTAGCAATAATTTACCTCCCCTTATATATATACAAGAGTAATTTAAATTAATTTAAAACCTCATAGAGCTATGAAATGATTTGATATATGCATCAATCCCAATTAATAAAAAGGGGAGTAAGCCTCACAATTATTTCATTACATATTTTCACAAACTTTCTGAACCCCACTCAGGGGTGTGTGTGTGTGCATTTCAAACACTGGCTCCATTACTTATCAGCCATGAAAATTTTTGTTGTGGTTGTGATTAATGCTATCAAGTTGGCTCCAACTCAACGGAATGCTATGTACAACACAACAAAACATAGACTGCTCCTCGCTTCTAAGGAACATTCTTAGTTACACTTCTTGGTTTGTCCTTCTTGTGTTAAGTGATACTTTCAATGTACTTCACCAGCACCATAATCTAAATTTATCAATTATTCTCCTAGCTTCCTTATTCATTGGTCATCTTTCTTGGGTTTTTTTTAATTAATCATTTTATTGGGAGCTCTTACAGATAAATAATCCATAATTCAATTAGATTAAGCATAGTTGTACAGTTGTTTCACCATCATTTTGAAACTACTTTCTTCTTGAACTCTTTGATATCAGTTCCCCTTTATCTACTCCGTCCCCGACCCTACCCCCCAGAAACTCATATTATTTTATATCTTATTATTATTTTGCCATATCTTACACCATCCAATGTATCCATTCTCCTGCAATTTTGTTATTTGTTCCCCTGAAGTGGGGTGATACAGTCATCATCACTCTGAGTTCCTGGCCCCTTTTGTCCCATACCCTCAGGGAGCCTTTACTCCCATTACTATTTTGGAAGGGTTTATCTATCTTGAATTTGATGTATCAAATGACCTTAATTATACAAATGAACATACACAAGTATCACAAAATTAATGAGGTGAAACTAAGACCATAATTGTAAGGGGAGGAAATATTAAAGAACTAGAGGATATTTATGTCTTTCATTAGTGCTATATTATACCCTGACTATATCATCTTCCATGTGGTCCAAGACTGTCCAATTATCTTACAGGTGTGTTTTGGGTTTCCACTTTGTCCATGCTCCTTCATGCCAATCTCATTGCTTGTGTTTTAATTCCTTATACCTATTCCCACTGACACGTCATGATCACACAGGCTGGTGTGTTTTTTCCATGTGGGTTTTGTTGCTTCCCTGATCGATGGCTGCCTGTTTAACTTCAAGCTTTTAAGACCCCGGGTAATATAGCTCTTAATAGCCATCAGCTTTCTTCACCACATTTGCTCTGCACCCATTTTGACTTCAGTGATCGTACTGGCAAGTTTGGTATCAAAAATCCAACATTATTTGAACAGGCCGTTCTTCTACTGAGCCATGATTTATGTAGAGACCCAAAGTCCATCTGCTTCCTTGGTGCATTATATATCATATATAATAGTGACAGAGATAAATACCCTTATAGTTATATATTTACATATATACATAATTTATACCTATTATACATATATAATTTTTACTTTCTTATGTTTTCCTCCTATTCTTTCCTCTGCTCAACTATTATGTGTACCCATCGTTCACCTCTCAGTAATTCAACTGCAAGGAGTTGGAAACAACTCAAATTTCCATCAACAGCTGAATGGATTAAAAAAACGGTGGTACATGCATACAATGAAGTATTATGCATCATTAAAAAGCAGTGGTGAACGCATGAAGCACATTTCCACATGGGAAGAACTGGAGGAAATTATGCTAAGCGAAGTAAGCCAAACATAAAAGGACAAGTACAACATGAGTCTGTTCAGACAAGCTTAAAAAATGCAAATGGGGCACAGAGAAAAAGATACAGTATACAAACATTCCTGGGGTGAGGTCCAGGTAGTATGGCAGGAGCCAGACTAAATCCAGGGATACATATGGTAGCCTACTAAAAAGGAAAGGGAAAAGAGAGAAAAAAAAGAAATGGGTAGTGGGGGAACAGGGCACTAACCCACCCAATGGGAGGGTATTGGTCATATCTCCACAGGGAAAGAGTAACCAGACTTCAACCCAGTGATCCAAGATGTGAATGCAACATGCCGGCATGAAGCGGGGAGCCAGTAGAGAGGTCTGAGGGCCCCACTGCAATCCCAACTACGTGGACAGCTGCCCCTCCCCCAAGAAGAATTTACTTCAGAGGATGCCACTGAAGCTACATCTCAGAGCACACAGGAGCAAATGAAGGGGGAGGAAGGAAGGGGGGAGCACATCCTGGCCCAGCAAGCCTTGATGACAATACCCCTGCTCAGAGCAGCCAATGCACAGAGAGGACCACAGGGCCGGCCCCACTGTGAGGCACAACATTCCTCACTGACCCATAGCCCTACAGGGGACAACACTGGAGACACAGTGTGGGAATTGCACCCAATCTGACCCCACAACACCGAGGCAAAACACTACAGGCGTGCAACAGAACAGCAAGGGGAGCAGAGAAAGGAAGTCCCAAGGGAGTACCAAAAATAGACTTTGGGGCCAGGGCATGGGACCCATCAGACTTCACCAGAAAGCACTCCTAAAGGTCAACAAACAGACCTTGAACTATTTACAGGATTTTCTTTTTGTTGGCATTGGTTTTTTGTTGTTGATTTCTTTTCTTTACTTTTCTTTTCTTGCTTTGTTTTGTTCTGTCTCTTTTTTGTGCATATTATTATCTCTGAAGGTCTATCTAGATAAGATAAGCAGGATAAACAATCTGGAGGAGAAAACAATGGGAGCAATGGTTGGGGGGGCATGCGAGAGGGGAGGTAGGGAAAGGAGGTGTTGTTAACAAACTGAGGCACAAGGAAACAGCAAGTGATCCAAAATCAGTGGCAAGGAGGGTGTAAGAGGCCTCATAGGGCTTAATCAAAGGCACTGTAACCGAGAGGAATTACTGAAACCTAAATGAAGGATGAGCATGATAGTGGGACAAGAGGAAAGTAAAAGGAAATAGAGAAAAGACCTAGGAGGCAAAGGGCATTTATAAAGGCCTAAATACAGGCATGTACTTATGTAAATATATTTATGTATGATGATGGGGAGATAGATCTATGTGCACATATGTATAGGTTTAGCATTAAGGTAACAGATAGACATAGGGACGCCTCTCAAGTACTCCCTCAATGCAAAGACACTTTGTTCTATTAAACTGGCATTCCATGATGCTCACCTTCCTGACACCATCGCTGAAGACAAATGTGTGCATAAGCAAATGTAGTGTGAAGAAAGCTGGTGTCCGGCTATCAAAAGATATAGCATCTGGGGTCTTAAAGGCTTGAAGATAAACAAGCGGCCATCTAGCTGAGAAGCAACGAAGCCCACATGGAAGAAGCACACCAGCCTATGTGATCATGAGGTGTTGATGGGAACAGGTACCAGGCATCTAAGACCCAGAACAAAATCATACCCAAGGTGAATGGTCAGGGGCAAGGGTGAGGGGCATGGAGTGGAGACCCAATGTCCATCTTTAGAGAATTGGACATCCCCTCTCAGAGGGGTCACAGGGTAGAGATCAGCCAGTCAGGGTGCAGTATAGCACTGATGAAACACACAACTTTCCTCTAGTTCTTTACTGTTTCCTTCCCTCTCTATCATGACCTCAATTCTACCTTACAAATTGTATTAAACTAGAACATACATACTGCTACAGATAAGAGCCCTAAACACAGGGAATCCAGGAGAGATAAACCTCTCAGGGCCAGCAATGATAAGAGATACCAGAAGGTTTAGTGTAGGGTAGGGGAGAAAGAGGAAATCGATCACAAGAATCAACTTATCACCCCCCCTCAGGGGGACAAGCAACATAAAAGTGGGTGAGGGTTGACAGAGGACAACGTAAGATATGAAAATAATAAATGAAAAAGAAATGGGGAGCTGGTATCAGGGGCTCAAGTGGGAAGAGAATGCTTTGAAAATGATGATGGCAGCATATGTGCAAATGTGCTTGACACACTGGATGAATGTAAGGATTGTGATAAGCGATGTAAGAGCCCCCAATAAAAGTATTCAATAAATAAAATACATTTTTAAAAAGAATGTTAGTGACCTTTGTGCCTCTATCAGTATTTCCCAAAGTGCGTGATAGCACCTAAGGGTGCTGGAACAGTCTAAGGGCTGCAAAAGCCAATCCCTCCACTTTATCCTGGGTTGTGGGATATAGTACCAAAGCTTATTTGGGTTTTTTGCTTTTCTTTTTCTGAAAAAGCGACAGTAGACCAAATGACAAATTTGGGCACCTGCGCTCTAGGTTTATTTATCATAAACTTAAGTATTGCATCGGATTTCACTGCCTTCAAATTGATTCCAACTTATAGTGACAAATACAAAATTTTCTGTCACTAAAATACAGCATTCTAGAAATAAAATATCTTTAATGACTCTTTCAAAGAAGGCAAAATCATGAAGTAACTTCATCTTATCAGAGTTCACACCATTATTCCAGCACATTTTTAAAATTGAGAACAAGGGGGTTAGTAGCTTCCTTTCATACTAGCTTATAATAGCTCTCTCTCTAAGTGACTATCGCTGGAAAGGACTATTATAAATTCCCTACCTGAACTATAACATTGCTGCACAAAATTGAAACACTGACATAACACCTAGAAGCTATTAGGTTCTAAATCAGACGTAAGTCACTTTAAATAGACTCTGCGGATGAGAGTTGCTCAGAAACTAATAGCAGTTATTTGCTCTACTGGATGGAATCTAAGAAACTATTTTAGTTGGGTCTGAAAAAGTCGTTAAAGTTTCTATGTGAACAGCAATAAAGAGAACTACTATAAAATTTACCTGTTTGCTTATTTTGCCCAACCTTTCAGATATGAGTTCTGGCATTTCCACAGAATTGATGGCCAACTAGTTTTGGGTCACAAATTCCTTGTAGCCAATTATTATTCCCCAGAAATTTGCCCAGGCCAGTTATTATAGCCAAACATAATCCATTAACAAAAACTAACCTTTGTGAATATGTATAAAACTCTGCAAAGTTATGTGAAATAGACGGAGCTGCCAGTACTCAGTAAATGAAGAGGAAAATGAATATTTTGTATTTCAAGGAGTAAATGAATATCCTTGGATATTCCATCCATCAGAAATAGCACCTTTGATACTTATGGGAATAATCAATTACCAAAATAAGAACAGAGAAATTCAGGGACTAAAACATTGAAAAATCAATAACTATATCTGTTATATACTGTATTTTAATAGGTTCTATGGGAAAGGAGCCCTAATGACTTAGTGGTTGTGTGTTGGACTGTGATTTGCAAGGTAGGCAGTTCAAAACAACTAGCCCCACTGGGGAGAAAGAGGGCTTTTCTACTTCCATAAGCAAGTACAGACTCAGAAACTCAAAGGTCAGTTCTACCCTGTCCTATAGAGTCACTATGAGTCGACATTAGCTGGATCGCAGTGAGTTTGGATTTTGTTTATTTGGGATGGGAGATAATGATATGTTTATGAAACCCTGTTCCTATTTATGACTTGATAATTTGAGTAAAGTATTATTTGCTATAGAAATAACAAACTTTATTTTTTAAGTTTTATTGATGTAAAATTCACATAACCTACACTTACATAGTTAAGTCGCCTTTTTATTATTTTATTGGGGGCTCATACAACTCATCACAATTCATCCATCCATCCATTGTGACAAGCACATTTGTACATTTGTTGCCATCATCATTCTCAAAACATTTGCTTTCTACTTAAGCCCTTGATATCAGTGAATTAAGCAGCTTTTAAAAACAGTTGTAAATATATCATCACAATCAGCTCTAATGTTCCTTCCCCTCTCCTGCATTCATTGTTTGTTCCCAATTCCCCTCATCTTCCTCACTCCCATCCTGGATAAACCATAGCATTAATCATTGTCTCTATTCATCCACTGTTTCTGTGCTGCATAAACTGGGAAACCTAACAGAAACAACTGAAATAAAACAAAACAGTAAGAAAAAATAATAGTATAAAGATAAAAATAAAGAGTAAGAAAGAAAAGAACACCAGCAATATTAAAAAGACAGAGGAAGGAATTTCTGTCATGGAACAAGTGAGAAATATTTAAGCCTAGAGCAAATTCAGTATGGGTCAAGAGGGAGGTCAACTAACCAAGTCTCATATTACATCATAGTTCAATCCACCAGGATCAAGTTTATGATCATCTCTGACTCAGAGTAAAGCTGTGCAAGTCCCTCACCTGTGGCTAACGAGGAGGCTTAGTCTGACTAGATGTTCTGCCGATGGGTTTGGGACTCCCACTCTCCTCCATAGCCTTCTATAAATTGGCTAGTCACAAATTAAGTTCTGACACTTTTCCCTTTGTCATATTTGGATTTTGTTATTGTCAGCTTTGCATCACACAGGCTGGTGTGTTTCTTCCATGTGGACTTTGTTGGTGCCTTACTTAGATGACTGCTTGTTTGAATGCAAGCCTTTAAGACCCCAGACACTATTCTAATTGATAGCCAGGCACCATCTACTTTCTTCACCACACTTTGCTGTAGCACCCTTTTCTTCAATGAACTCTTCATGCAGGCAAGTATTAAGCAGGGCCATGAGAACTAACAAACTTAGGGACTTAATTCAAATAGCAAAGTTTTATAACTGGAAGAGACCATAGAGCTTGCCTAGCCTAGTTTCTCAGGGTGAGTGAGGGAGTGAGTAAGCTAGTTATTCATTTATTTTTAGTGTGACCTTAAAATAATTTAACTCCCCAAAGCAAATCCACAAAAACCACAAGGAGTCCCCAAAATAGATTTCAGGCTAGGAGGGGCAGTTCCCAGAACCCCTTAAAACCGGTGGGGGTTCATAAAAGTCAATGGACAGACCTGGAATTATGTATGCATTTTGTTTTTTACCCCAGTTTTTTCTTTCCTTTTTTCTCGCTTTTTATTCAATCTTTTGTTTTCTTTTTGTTTTGCCTCTGTTTTTGGTATTTTGCCTACTTATATAAGATAGGCATGGGAAGCAAGCCCGAGGAGAAAGCAATGGGACAGAGAGTTCCAGAGGGACCTGGGGAAGTAGGAGGCAAGGAAAAGGAGTGGTAAGCAAGCAATGCCATAGGAGGAAGATAAAAGAAAGCAGAGGAAAGATCTAGGAAACAAAGCTATGGATAGAGGTACAAACATAGGTGTGTACTTATGTAAATATATTAATTCATTAAAATAGAGGTATTGGCCTATGTGTGTATATTTATATAGCAATACATTGAGGAAGTGGACAGACTTGGAGCCTCTGCTCAAGCCCTCCCCGAAGGCAAGAACACTCTGTTCTAACAACCTGGCATTCTGTGATGCGTACCCTCCCGACAAGATCTCTAAAGACAAAATGGGTGCATAAGAAAATGTGGTGAAGGAAGCTGATGGTGCACAGCTATCAAAAGATATAACATCTGGAATCTTAAAGATTTTAAGTTAAACAAGTGGCCATCTAGCAGAGACGCAACAAGCCTACATGGAAGAAGCACACCAGCCTACGCGATCATGAGCTGTCGACAGGATCAGTTAACAGGCACCAGGAGACCCAAAACAAAACAAGCAAACAAAACATATTGTGGAGAACAAGGGTGTCGGAACAAAGACCCAAAACTCATTTGTAGACAACAGAACATCCCTCAAAGAAGTGTCACAAGAAAGGGATGAACTAACCAGAGTGCAGTATAGCACCAATGAAACACACAATATTCCTTTGCTTCTTTCACTTCTGACTAGACCAGAGCATGTACAGTGGTACAGATAAGAGCCCGTGGCACACAAATACAGGTCAGATAAGCCCCTCAGCAATAGAAATGGGAGTAGTAATACAAGGAGGGCATGGGGGATGTGGGAGGAGGAGGGGAGGGAGGGGGACCCAATTACAATGATTCATGCATAACCATCCCTCCCAAGGGGATGAACAACAGAAACATGGGTGAAGGGAGACAGCAGTTGGTGTAAGATATGAAAATAATAATAAATTATCATTTATCAAGGGGTCACAGGGTGGAAGGGGGAAAGAAGGGAAAAGGGGGAGCTGAAACCATGATTCAAATAGAAACTAAGTGTTTAAAAAATGATGATGGCAACATATGTACAAATAGACTTGGTGCAATGTGGAATATTATAAGAGCTGTGAGAGTTCCAAATAAAATTATTTTTAAATAATAATTTAACTCCTTATAATTGTAACCTATATGACTGTATTCCTTATTATTCTGTATTTTTTTAATTTCCCCTTTCTTACTGAAGTGTTCCTAACCCAACCCATGATTTTTCCAATTGTCTCACATGTAAGCAAAAGCTAGAAAATGAAAAAAAACAGAAGGAGAATTGATGCATTCAAGCTGGAGAATTGGTAAAGAATATTGAAAATATTGAATATACTGTAAATTGACAGAAAAAACCATGCAACCTTAAAAGAAACACAATAAGAATGCTTCTTAGACACAAGCGTGAAGAGAGTTCAGCTCACCCATTTCTATCAAATAGAATACTTTTCTATCAACTAGAATTAAAAACATTAAAGAAACACATTGATACACTAAAATATTTTACATAATAATACAATAATAATGTCTTTTCCAAGGGCTCAATAGAAATCAGATGTCTAAAAAAGAAAGATGGCAATATAGTACAAATGTGCTTCATACAATTGATGTATGGATTACTATATGAGTTGTAAGAGCCCCCAATAAAATGATCTTTTAATAAAATAAACAATAATACAATAATAATGTCTATGTTTATCACAAATTACTGACTTTTGTTATTACAAACCATTGAGTTTACCTAGAATTTTTAATGTAGTAGCATTTACAGGATCTGTCCATTATTACAGATTATACATAAATTGGATATTTCATAACATGATACAGCCTGTACACCTGTCAAAGCTCCACTTCCCAAAATGAGAAGTGCAGACTAGCCAGTGTTTCACAATGGTAAAGGGCACACCTGAGGAACTTACTGAGGGAGACATTTTTGACCTCTTACTTTATTATTCAACCAATCCGTTGGCTATTTTGTATTTTTTTACTATTTTCTCTCATTGAGGAAATATTCTGAATCTGATCTAAACTTTTTAAACTATTCGGTTGTATGCAAAATACTTCTGATACTTGTGAGTTTACAAAATGTTCTTAACCTCAAGAGAAACTAAGCAGGTTAGAGAAAATTGAAACCAGTCCAAATCACTGAGTCCATTTTGGGAAACCCCTTAAGTCGAAGAGGAATGCAGGTAGAACGGAACAGCAATGAACCCAGAGAAAGTTCCTAGGACGTCAAACATGATTCCACATTCAAAACTAGATGTTTTGTGTTAATTTTCTCAAAAAACATCATTTGAAAAGAAGGGAAGGATGACAACATATGTAAAGATGTGTTTGACAAAATGGATACGTGTGTGGATTGTGATAAGAGCTGTAAGAGTCCCCAGTATGGTTTTTTTAAAGAAGGGAAGAGTTGAAGAAAAACATGGAAGAGGCAAGCCTATCAAATTCAAGAATTTGCAGTGATACCTTGCTGAAGTTAATCTTCCTAACTCTTGAAGTTTATCAAAAACTCACTCCATTCCAACTCATAGCTGCCCTATCAAACAGGGGAGAATTGCCTCTGTACCCTTCAGACATTATAATTCTCCTTGAGAGTAGAAAGCCCCACTTTTCTCCCTCTGGGTGTCTAGTGGTTTTGAACTGCTGGCCTTGCAGTTAGCAACCTAACATGTAACCCCCTACCACTACTCTATCAGGGATCTTCATCAAGATAACAATCCTAGTGAAAATTCATTTCTGTTCTAGTCAATTCAGCAGGACTGAGAAAGCATGGAGAAATGAACAAAACTGGATTCTTATCCACAAGACCTGATTGAGATGATGAAACAAACAAACAAAAAAAGGTAATGAAATTATGTTAAAGATGAAGCATAATGTTATATGATATCATAATACAATTATATTATAGGGAAGATTTTTAGGATCTTCTTCCAGAAGTCAAAGGGAAATAAACTCTATTTCTCATCTGTTCAAGTTCTCCCTCTCCCTCAAGTTATGCCTCGATGCCACTTCTGAATCAACCTGTATGAAATGAAATTTCCCATACACTTACTGTTTATATTACAAATTTGATGACACTTTATTGATTTATTTTTAATCATTTTATTGGGGCTCTTATAGCTCTTATCAAAATCCATATATACATCCATTGTGTCAAACACATTTGTATATGTTGCCATCATCTTTTTTTTAAATCATTTTATTGGGGGCTCGTACAACTCTTATCACAATTCATAAATCCATCCATTATATCAAGCACATTTGAACATTTGTTGCCATCATCTTCTTTCTACTTGAGCCCTTGGTATCAGCTCATTTCCCCTCCCCCACCCTCCCTCTCTCATGAACTGTTGATAATTTATAAATTTTTTTCATATCTTATACCAACCGCTCTCTCCCTTCACCCACTTTTCTGTTGTCCATCCCCCTGGGAGGGGCTATATGTCTACCATTGTGATCTGTTTCCCCTTTCTTCCTCCACCTTTCCCTTATGTTCTGGGTATCGCTACTCTCATTATTGGTCCTGAGGGGGTTATCTGTCCTGGATCCGATGTGTTGCAAGCTTTTATCCATACCAGTGTGCATGATCTGCTCTAGCCAGATTTACAGGTAGAATTGGAGTCATGATAGTGGGGATGAGGAAGCATTAAAGAGCTAGAGGAAAGTTGTATGTTTCATCAGTGCTATACTCCACCCTGACTGGTTCATCTCTTCCTTGTGGCCCTTCTTTAAGGGGATGTCCAATTGTCTACAAATTGGCTTTGGGTCTCCACTCTACACACCCCTCATTCACCTCTATATGATTTTACCTGATACCTGATCCCATCGATACCGCATAATCACACAGGCAGGTGTGCTTCATCCATGTGAGCTTTGTTGCTTCTGTTAGATGGCCACTGGTTTATCTTCAAGCCTTTAAGACCCCAGATGTTATATTTTTTGAAAGCCGGGCACTATCAACTTCACCACATTTGCTTATGCACCGATTTTGTCTTCAGTGATCATGTAGGGAAGGGGAGCATCACAAAATGCCGGGTTATGAGAACAAAGTGTTTTTGTATTGAGGGAATATTTGAGGATAGGCCCAGTGTCTGTCCCCTACCTTAATATTTAACATAAATTTATGCAAATAAATATATCTAATATGTAAATAAATAACATATAAATATGTGTACATAGGTCCATTTCCCTGTTGTTATATATAAATATATTTAGATATATACATGCCTATATTTAGAGCTCTAAAAATGTCCTTTGCTTCCTAGTTATTTCCTCTATTTCTTTGTACATTCCTCTTGTCCCACTGTCATGTTCAGCCTTCATTTGACTTTTAGTAATTCCTCTTGGTAACATTGCCCTTGATCAAGCCCCACCAGGAATCCTATGCCTTCCTTGTCATGAGTTTTGGCTCACTTGTTGTTCCCTTGACCCTGAGTTTGTTGACACCCCCCTTCTTTGCCCCACCTCCTCCTCTCCTGAGTCTCCACAAAACAGTCGGTCCTGTTGTTCTTTCTTCTGGATTGTTTATCCAGCCTATGTTATCTAGACAGACATGTACAGACAATCATAAGCTTAAAAATAAGCAGAGCAAAACAAAACAACAACCCCCCCAAAAAAAAGCAAACCCAACGACAATAAAAAAGGAAAGCCTATAAATAGTTCCAGGAATGTTTGTTGACTTTTAGGAATGTTTTCTGGTTGAGTCTGATGGGTTGCCATGCCCTGGCCCCAAAGTCTAATTTTGGTATTCCCCGGGGACTCCTTTGCTTTGCTCCCCTTCCTACTCTGTTGCACAACCTTAATGTTTTGCTCAGGTGTGGAGGGGTCAAATCAGGCACAGTTCCCACAGTGTCTCCAGTGTTGTCCCCTGTAGTACTATGGGTCAGTGAGGGACATTGTGTTGGCCCAAGCCCAAGGATAATATTCCTTCTCAGAGCAGCCAATGCACAGAAAGGACCAGCCCCACCGTGAGACACAACATCCCTCTTTGATAACACTTTAAATACTTCCCTTGACTCTAGTTCTAAAACTATGCAATGGGTATCATGTGCATTGAGGAAGGAGAGAGCATAACATGTCAAAGCAACAAAGCATAGTGACTTGGAGGGTGTTTTTGGAGCCAGACAACCCACATAACAATGCCAGGAACACTGCTTACTAGACGAGCAATTTGGGGGAAGTTACTTCAGAAAGTAACTTAGTAACTAAATTACTAAGACTCAGTTTTTCCGTTTGCAAAATGGCATTATTAATAGTCCCTACTTCATAGTATTGTGGGGGTTAAATGAATGGTAATCATACAGGCATACCTCGTTTTATCATGCTTGGCTTTATTGTACTTCACTTTTTTATGAATTGAATGTTTATAACATCTCTATGTCAAAGAGGTCACATTAATAATAAGAAGAAGAGTATGGCATCAGGATTGGAGGAAGGCTTCTGAACAACCTGTGATATGCAGATGACACAACCTTGCTTGCTGCCAGCAAGGAGGACTTGAAGCACTTGCTGATGAATATCATGGATCGTAGTCTTCACTATGGATTGCAACTCAATGTAAAGAAAACTATAATCCTCACAACTAGACCAATAGAAAACATCACGGTAAATGGAGAAAAGGCTGAAGTTTTCAAGGATTTTCTCTTACTAGGATCCACAATCAGTGCTCATAAAAGCAGAAGTTAAGAGACCAAAAGACATATTGCATTAGGTCAATCTGTGCTACAAGACCTCTTTAGACTACTGAAAAGCAAGGATGTTATTAGGGACTAAGATATGCCAGACCCAAGCCATGGTATTCTCTATTGCCTCATATGCACATGAAAGCTGGACAATGAATAAGGAAGACATATAAGAATAGATGCGTCTTTTGTTTTTCAAAATCTTTTTATTGGAAGCTTATATAGATATCCTATCGTTCCATATTTCAATCACATCAAGCAGAATTGTACAATTGCTACCACAATCAAGTGCAAAGCATTCTTTCCTTCTTGAACTCCCTTTTACCTGTGTCCCCCGCGCCCAGCACCCCTGTACTACCCAGAAACCCTTATTCTACTTACTGTCTCTATAGGTTCATCAAGCCTAGATTTCATAAAATGAAAAAGATAAAAAGATATAACACAATGTCAAGAGAGTCATCCACAATATTAAAAGGCATCTGAGACAAACCTCACTGTGAACAAACAAAATCCAAAAATATACAGGAAATGATGAAAACTAGATCAGGCCCAATGTGCATCAACTGACAAGGTTTTAACCATTCAATTCAGATTTGTCATTTTTGACCTTCTATAATCATCTCTCCAGTGCACTCTGTTTGGTAACCAGTATCTTCCCATCCCTCTTTTATGGACAGAGGTAGCTGGAGAAGAATAGGCATCCTGTTTGGTAATGTGAAGCGGCAGTGAGAAAGAGGCCGGCCCTCGATGAGGTGTATTGTCACAGAGGTGCATGCGTGAGCTCAGGTATAGGAACAGATGTGAGGAGGGTGCAGTGTTTCATGCTGTTGTGCATAGGGTGACTATGGGTTGGAGCCAGCTTAATGAAAACTTACAACAACAATATCTAAACATTAGCTATGAATAATGTTTTCATTTAGGTATATTCGTTCATGTATCTCACACATACAAGTATCACAAATGCATGTGTCTTTTATTTACCAAGTGCCCCATATATGCCTGACACACTAACTCAATGGTGAATGAGAAAGACAATACTCCCAACCCTCAGAAGGCTTCATTCTCAGCTAAAGCACGCAATACACAATAAGCCTCACTGGGAAGGAGGGTACAGGATATTTTTTGTACCTCCCTTGGTGCCTGCCTGAATTACAAAATAAGTGTTTGTGAAGGAATTCTTGTTGTTAGTTCTCAACAATGGTACTAGACTGTTGTGATCCATAGGGGTTTCATTGGCTTATTTTTCAAAAGTAGGTTGCTATGCCTTTCTTCCTAGCCAGTCTTAGTCTAGAAGCTCCAATAAAACCTGTTCAGCCAAGAATCATATCATTGGGTGCACACCTCCATTATACGATCGCTGAGGACAAACGGGTGCATAAGCAAATGTGGCAAAGAAAGCTGATGGTGCCCGGCTATCAAAAGAGATAGTGTCTGGGGTCTTAAAGGCTTGAAGTTGAACAAGCGGCCATCTAGCTCAGAAGCAACAAAGCCCACATGAAAGAAGCACACCAGCCTGTGTGATCACGAGGTGTCGAAAGGATCAGGTATAAGGCATCATCAACAACAACAAAAAAATCTTACCATAGTGAATGAAGGGGAAAGTGCAGAATGGAGAGCTATAGCCCATTTGTCGGGCACTAGAGATCCCCTCACAGAGGGGTCTAGGAGAGGAGATGGGTCAGTCAGGGTGCAATGTAGCACAGATGAAGAATACAGCTTTCCCCCAGATCCTGGATGCTTCCTCCCCCACCAACTACCATGATCCAAATTCTACCTTGCAAGTCTGGATAGAGCAGAGGTTGTGCACTGGTGCATATAGGAGCTGGAGGCACAGGGAATCCAGGGTGGATGATATCTTCAGGACCAGGGGTGTGAGGGATGATACTGGGAGGGCAGAGGGTGAGTGGGTTGGAAAGGGGAAACCGATTACAAGAATCTACATGTGACCTCCTCCCTGGGGGATGGACAACAAAAAAGGGGTGAAGGGAGACTCCGGACAGGGCAAGATATGACAAAATAACAATTTATAAATTATCAAGGGCTCATGAGGGATGGGAGCAGGGAGGGAGGGGAAAAAAAGAGGACTTGATGCAAAGGGCTTAAGTGGAGAGCAAATGCTTTGCAAATGATTAGGGCAAAGAATGTACAGATGTGCTTTATACAAGTGATATATATACATGTATGGATTGTGATAAGATTGTATAAGTCCCTAGTAAAAGATTTTAAAAAAGAAAGAAAATGTTTTGAGAATGATGATGGCAACAAATGTACAAATGTGCTTGACACGATGGATGGATGGATGGATGGATGGATGGATGGATGGATGGATGGATGGATGGATTTGATGAGTTGTATGAACCCCCAATAAAATGATTTTAACACCCCCCAAAAAAAAACCCTGTTCAGCAACATAATCATAGCAACAGGTAGGCTCCACCGACAGGTGGGTGGTAGCTGAGCCTGAAATGAGCTCCACTGACAAGTGGGTGGCTGAGCCTGAGGTACCTTGGTTGGGATTGTCCCAGAGGTCTCCTGTAGAGAAGGCAAGCATCTGGCAGCTGAACCACTATCATCCCTGAAGGAAATACATTACAGGCTAAAAGGAGGACATGTTTTGTAAATCTTGTACTCCAAGACAAAGAAAATCAACAAGTCTGTGGAGAAGTCAATCATACTCAATTAAGAAAATATCATGGAAGCACATCTTTTAACAAGGGAACTTGATGGCCTAGTGGAATACGAGTTGGGCTTGTAACAGGAAAGTTAACAGTTTGAAACCACCAGCAGCTCCGTGGGATCCACCAGCAGCTCCGTGGGAGGCAAATGAGACTTTGTGCACCTGTAAAGATTTACAGCCTCAGCTATTCAAAGGGGTATTTCTACACTGTCCCGTGGGGCCACTATGAATTGAAATTGACTCCAGGCCAGTGGATTATATAGAGAAATACAGAGCCCTCGTGGGGCTTTAGATAAGATATTGAGTTAGTTAGTTTATTGTGCCAACCTGGCCGATAAACACAAGTGGGGCTAATTGAAGGGCTGAGGGAAAAATGGCTTGGTGAGTCTCACCTTTTGAGTTCTCAGGTCTCTTGCTTTGTGATGGTCACACCAGAGTGCCGCTGCCTTAGCAGTTCCCTGCTTCAGCTGGCAAGGCTGACTTCCTACAAGACATCCCCAAGCAGAAACCACATGGACCTACCCCAATGCAGATGCAGCCCTGGGTGCTGGAGCAGTTGTGTGGAGACCCCTGTCAGTGCTGAGATGCTTACATTTTCACTGATTCGGCTTCCCTCCTGCAGTCCGTATGATTGTGTCTGTTTTGTGAGATCCAGGAGGACTTTGTGGATTGGTGTTGGACATATGTGTTAATGGGTTAACGTTGGACTTGTGGGCTTGGGCAGCACTGGGTTGGGATATTTTCTTGATGCGCACTTAACCTTTATATAAAACTCTCTCTTATCCATGAGTTTCTGTGGATTTGTTTCTCTAAAGTACCCAGACTACCACAGAAACCTATTAGATCTAAACACACTTAAGCAAGACAGAGTGCAAGTGGTTATCCCCAATCTAGGACTGTTTTTATGTTTGTAGACCACTCATGCCAAGCCTGAGGATGGTAGGTTAAAAGTTGTTCGTGAGAAGATCAGTGATTTGAACCCACCTGTTGGATCTGCAGTATTAAGACTTAGCTAGCAATCTGCCCCCAGGAAGTTTAAAACCTAGAAAATCTAAGAGCGTAGCTCTATTCTGCCACATGGGGACTCTATGAGTCAGAATTGACGTTATACTACCTAACAACACAAGTATGTATGTCAGTGATTTCTGAGAACACGAATGTTCTCATAGTAAAGCAAGCTAGCTTCCTTTGCTTACTACGTGAAGGTTGCCAGTGAATTTGACCCAGAGGGTTTATAACCTCCGACTTATTCAAGGCACTCAGCCCTGCTGATTCTACTCCCACCAACAATAATGAGTTCAGCATGTTTGGGAAGAGAAAAAAAAACTCGGTTCTTTCTCTGAATTTTCGTTATGCGCTACCCTGTTTAGTTCATCTGATGCTCGTCGGAATTCTTCCTTACAGATTTTCATATAAGGTTAGCATTTCCTTTATGAACTAATTAACTGCCCTCCGGTTGGCGCAGGTTCCCCACGATCCCTGGACAAGGTCTCCAGTTGCTCTGTCAGTGTGATGAGCAATTCTCACCCTGCACTTTGGCCAACAAAAATATTGTGCTATTTTACAAGCAGCAAGAGTCCCAGAAGGCCTCACGGTTCCATGGCTTGATATATGCAGAAGAATCATAAAACATTTTATGACTCCAGGAAAGTCAAACAGTCCCAGTAATGCCCCGAGGCAGGTAAAGCTGTGTGTCCTCGCTCAGCCCCCCGCCTGCACAACTTTAACCTCCCGCCCTCCCGCTCGGCAGGAGTGACTACAAACATAAAAAGAGTCCTTGGTTTGGGCTAGTTGCTTGCACTGAGTCTTGCTTAAGTGTATTTAGATCTAATTAGTGTCTTATCTAAGGAATCAGTGGGATTATTTATTTGAAGCATAAAAGCTAAGTTGTTTTAATAATTGGAATGTTCCATACCCTTGAAAAAGCCAAGAAATTTACATTTCACTGAATATTGGGAAAGAAACAGGACATTTGCTGATGGGAAGCACCCCTGCTAACTGACTTCTATGCACTCCACGTGTTCTTTGCAGAACTTTCCCCAGTCACATACAAAAACAATAAATGCTCCCTGGGATATTATCAAGTAGAGAAAGCTTTTCAAACGTCACTGATATACTTGTAGATCATCACAGATGACCAGTGTTTATACCAAACCAGAGATCATGTGTATAACCGAACCCAAACAAACACTAGCCGCTATTATTACATCGATTCCACTTACTTACTTTATTATTATTGCTATTAAAAGACCATTTTATTGGGGGCTCTTATAACAATCCATATATCAATTGTATCAAGCATATTTGTACATATGTTGCCATCATTCTTTTCTAGACATTAACTTTCTATTGAGCCCTTAGTATCAAATCTTCTTTTACTCATGACCCCTTGATAAATTATAAATTATTATTTTCATATCTTATCCTGACCGTGTCTCCCTTCACCAATGGTTTCTATTGTGTGTCTCCCTGGGGTGGGGGTTATGTGTCAATCATTGTGATCGGTTCCCCCCTTCCTCCCGTCCTACCCACCTTTCCTTTACCCTTCTGGTATCATTATTCCTATTCCTGTTCCTGAATTCCATGTGTCATGAGTGCCTATCTCTTATCTGTACCTGTGCACATGCTCCAGTCTAACCACAGTAAAAGGAAGTACTGGAGTCATGAGAGTGGGGGGGGTGAGGAAGTCTCCAGGAACCAGAGAAATTCTGTGTGTTTCACTGGTGCTTTACTGCGCCCTGGTTGACTCATCCCTTCCCTGAGACCCCTCTGTGAGGGGAGGTCCTATTGTCTGCAGATGGGCTTTGGGTCTCTGCTCTAACCTCCCTCGTTCTCAACAATATGGTTTTTGTTTTTTCATAGGTGTGTAAATATGTGAATACATTAATTCATTAAAATAGAGGTATTGCCATATATTTATATGGCAATTGACTGAAGTAGTGGATGAACTTCGGGTCTCTGCTCATACCCTCCCTCAAGGCAAGAACACATTGTTCTAACAACCTGGCGTTCTCTGATGCTCACCCTCCCAGCACAATCATTGAAGACAAAATGGGTGCTTGAGCATATGTGTTGAAGAAAGCAGGTGGTGCCCAGCTATCAAAAGATACAGCGTCTTCATCTTAAAGGCTTACAGTTAAACAAGTGTCCATCTAGCAGAGAAGCAACACGGCCACATGGAAAAAGCACACCAGCCTGTGTGATCATGAGGTGTCATCGGGACCAGGTAAACAGGCGTCAGAAGACCTATAACATCCACTTACTAACTTGGAACAACTCATCAGGAAAGATTGAATGCTGGAGAAGGACATCATTTTGGGTAAAGTGAAGTTCATTGTGTTGAATTGACACAATGGCCACAACAATGATCATACGCCAATGAGCATAAACATGGAGTAGGGCAACATGTCCCAGATTGTAAGTTTTTGTGAGAGCAGACAATCTCATCTTTCTCCTTCAGAGAGTCTTTTGAGTTTCAACCATCAACCTTGTGGTTAGCAGCCCAGCATTTATCCCACGACACCACCAGCACATTACAAACTACAGTAGAGAAATGGATATGGTCCATGGCCCAAGTAAAAATTTTAAAAATCCTCCCACTAAGGATGATGTAGAACATGTATACACATATTGAAATTTTAGAGCTTCCCCAATATACAGATTGGCTCATGCTGACATCTAAGCTGTGATGAGTCATATGGCCTAGGTGAAAGATATCTGACCATTCCTAAAGTAACAGGAAGAGCCCAGAGGGTATAGTCTAACTTTGTTACCAAACATTCTTCAAACATATTATACAAATATTTTATATGCATATCTTTTATATACTATAGAGCTAACATATTTTATGTGTTGCCCACAAACAATCCAATGTAATTGCTATCCAAATTATCTTTTCTTTCAGACTCTGAAAGAAAAGTTTAGTGTCCTATAATTTCTTGTTCCTACAAAGATAAATCCAACCAAGAATACTCCACTGGCTAGATGCCTTCATGATGCCTTGACTGGCTGTTAAAAGAGAAGTTCATGTTTCTTGGGGAAGAGTAAGACATGAAGTCCATAAAGTCTATGTGAAATGACAAAAACATCCAAAGTGATTCAAAACTACACCTGACTGCCCGCAGGCAAAGAAGCATATGTGTTTCAAAAGGCAAAGCCATGAAGCTAGTTCCAATGGTGTTCCCAAACCATATAAAAATTCACCAAGTTACGAGGCAGCTCAAGCCTACTCCTTTGTTTGCAAGCATACCATCCAAGCACATCTGTGTTCGCGAACTTGAAACTTTAGCTTTTCCCTAATGATTTCAATGGGGATGGTTTCAGTCAAGCAAACTGCCTCCGCCTGTTAACTCTAAGCCCTCACTATTTTCCTACACCGGGGTGAAGGGGGGATGTTTTATATTTTACAAAGAAGCATTACCAAAAACTAAGGATTTGTTTAATAATCTCTTAATATTTATAGGCCTCCTTTCCTTCCTTGGAGAGAAAGTAATAAAATATGTGAAGAAATTATTTTCATCTACCACAGAAAATCCTACCTTGTCACATCCAGAAATGCCACCTTCCAACTGCCAATGGCTATTTCCCGCAACCCTTTAGATTTTCCCTCCAGAGCTTTCTTCCAAAATTTAACTTGATACAACACAGTTTAACTTGAGAGTTGTGGAGATCATATTCTCAGATGATGTGATTACCCCAAAAAGGGCAATATTAGTTTATAAATGTATTATATATTTACATATATTTGAATACATAGCTTTGAAAAATTCTGGGTTTTTTTTACATTTAACCCATTTATCGAATCTATGATTCCATTCTTGAAAACATTTTTCAAACTCATCTGTTTGAATGGCAGACAGCACCTCCCTCGTTTTTTTCTTCACCTCTTATACATTGTCAAATTGCTGTCCTTTCATGTCCCTCTTCATTCCCAGAAACAAAAAGAAGTTTCACAGAGTGAGGTAAGATAAGTAAGGTATATGGGGCAAGAGAGGCATGCTGTTCTTTGCCCAAAACTGCCACATTGAAATGACTTCATGAACAGGTGCATTGTTGTGGTGGCAAAGCCAGTCCTCCATCTGCCACAAATCAGGCCTTTATTGTCACACAGTTACGCAATCCTTTTAGAACCTCAAAATACAAAACTTCATTAACAGTCTGACCTGGTGGAATGAAATCCAAATGCGTTATGAGTCGACATTTTTGTCCATTCAAGAAGTTGACCAACTTGCAGATTGAGCTTTGTCATCAATCGATATTTCACCTTTTTTGAAATGAGAAAAACACTCTATAGCTTGAGGGGGTTTTTTTCCTCCCAAAATTCTGTCCTTGTAAGCTGTGTTCAATACCACAACAGTATCTGTAGCATTTTTCCCAAGCAGGAAACAAAGTTTCACAGCCACACACTGTTCTCTTAAATTGACCATCACCAAAAAACAAGATTCAAGCAAAACAGCTTTGATGAAAAAATTCACTATGACCAAAGAGAAACTTCCCAGGTGATGACACTGGGTGTACTGACTCAGAGTGAGTTGCTTGATGTTTGCCTAGTAGGAAAAATACAAACTACAAAAGCTCTGCCCAGAAGCACTATTTTCCGTTGTTGTTTTTTTTTTAGGGTATCCCCGTGTGTGTGTGTGTGTGTGTGTGTGTGTGTGTGTGTAAACTTTCATAGAATAGGCTGATATATATATATATATATATATATGTTTGTGTGTGTGTATATATACTGTATTAGTATATTAGTGAGTCCATAACATGTGAATCAATGTGGTATATTATTATATTAATTACCACCTCCTGTATTGGTTTGTATGTTCTGTGATACTGGAAACTATGTCACCTCTATTTCAAATACCAGCAGTTACTTCATGTGGTGACCACAATGGATGGGTTTCAGCAGAGCTTTCACACTAAGACAGACTACAAAGAAAGGTCTAGTGAACTTTTTCTATAAATTATCCCATAAGATCCCTATAAAGCACAGAATATTTCCTGAGATGTCTACTTACTTACATTGAATGAGTCATGGGGATGGACTGATTGATTACTGGAGAAGGATGTCATATTTGGTAAACTGAAGGGCCAGTGCAGGTGAGGGACCCCTCAGTGAAGTGAACTGACACAATGGTCACATCAATGGCCTCCTACCAATCATCATGAGGATGGGGCTGGGAAGTGCTTTCCTCTGTTATACACGGGGTCACCGTGTGTCAGAGCAGGCTCAATGGTCACTAGCAGTGCTGCATATTAATTCCATTACTCTATAGCACTTGTTTTCTGAAAGAATCAGTGTCCAGTAGACACATAATATGAATGAGCTACATGATTCATTTAAGTTTTCTAACAGTCACATTAAAAAATTAAAATAAATGTATTTATTTAGCACAACATATCCAAAATAGTTTCATTTTGAGATATGGTCAATTCTTTTAAATTACTGAGATAATTTACATGTTGCTTCTCAAAACACATGGCACATTTTACACTGTAGCATGCCCTATTTCATCCTAGCTCTGCATGCATAGCTCAGTAACCTCAGATGAGTTGGGCAGCACACACATGGAAGCTAAACCTAAAAACCAAACATATCCCTCTGAGTCAATTCTGACACATCGTGACCTGACAAGATGGAGTAGAACTGGCCCGTGAAAGTTTGCAAAGCTGTGACATTTCAGGAAGCACACAGCCACATCTTCCTCCCTAGGAGTGGTGAGTAGACTTGAAACATCTTTCAGTTAGCAGCCAAATACTTAAGCACTGTGCCACCAGGGCCCCTTAGATTTAGAGCATTGTTTCCCAGATTGGGTGATAAAACCTCCTGGAGGTACTGGAACAATGGTGGGGGTGGGGCATAAAGCAGATACCTACACTTTATCCTGGATTATGGACTATAGTATAAAAGTTTTAATTGCCAGGAGGTCACTGAGTAATATTTTTTTTCTAAAAAGAGGGTGGTAGGCCAAATAAGTTTGGGAACTTATAGTCTAGAGCAGGAATTCTCAACCTGTGAGTCGTGACCCCTTTGGGGGTTGAATGACCCTTTCACAGGGGTTGCCCAATTCATAACAGTAGCAAAATCACAGTTATGAAGTAGCAACAAAAGTAATTTTATGGTTGGGGATCACCACCACATGAGGAACTGTATTAAAGGGTCACAGCATTAGGAAGGTTGGAAACCACTGGTCTAGAGTGTGGGGGGCGGGCTATTAATTGGAAAAGCATTGTATGATCACTGCCAGTTCCCCCAGTTTTAGATGTGTAAATGTATATCAGAAGTTTAAATTATCTAGTCCTTTATAAGCACAAGCTATTTTTTAAATCATTTTATTGGGGGCTCACACAACTCTTATCACAATCCATCCATCCATCCAATATGTCAACATATTTGTGTATTTGTTGCCCTCAGCATTCTCAAAACATTTGAGAATGTTCTACTTGAGCCCTTGGTATCAGTTTCTCATTTTTCCCCTCCCTCCCCGCATCCACTCCCCTCATGAACCCTTGATAATTTATAAATTAATATAATTTTGTCATGTCTTACACTTTCCAACGTCTCCCTTCACCCACTTTTCTGTTGTCCATCCTCCAGGGAGGGGGTTACATGTAGATCCTTGTAATCAGTTCCCCCTTTCTACTCCAAACTCCCTCCACCGTCCCGGTATCACCACTCTAACCACTGGTCCTGAAAGGTTCATCTGTCCTGGATTCCCTGTGTTTCCAGTTCCTATCTTTACCAGCGTACATCCTTTGGTCTAGCCAGATTTGTAAGGTAGAATTGGGATCATGATAGTGGGGGGTGGGGGTGGAGCAAGCATTTAAGAACTAGAAGAAAGTTGTGTATTTCATCATTGCTAGGATAGGAACCGGAAACACAGGGAATCCACGACGAGGTGATGCTTTATCCTGTTGTACATAGGGTCTCTATGAGTTGCAATTGACTCAATGGCACCTAACAACATTGTTATAATGTTAGAAGATAAAATAATATACTGTCTTGGAATTCAAAAGCCCGGAGGTCTACAATGTTTCTTCTTGAAGGGAGAATCTCTTTCCTTGCCTTTTCCCATTTTACAGACTGACTGCATTCTGTAGTTCATGATCCTTTCCTCCATTTCCTAAGTCAGCAGACTCTGATCTTCAATCTGGACTGTCAGACTCGGATCTATCAATCTCTCTGACCTCTGCTTCCATCACTACCTGCTTCTCTAACTCTGGTACTCTTGACTCCCTCTTACAATAAGTCTTGTGATTAAACTGGACCATCTAGATCATCCAGGATAATCAAGAACCTTCACTTAATGATATCTGTACAATCTCTTCCACTGTTTAACAGAATATATGAAAATTTTCTGGTCACTAGGTATATGAACATCTTTAGGTGCCAGTATTTTACTGATCACAATTGGGTATGTCTAGTTTAGGGATCCAGGTGAAATTCCATCACAAAACATCTAGGTATGATATAATCTACAGGACACATGCTAACCAGGCCCTAGATGACTCCTAACTTGTTTCAAGCAATATATCAGAAGAATAAAAGTGCAATAAATGTAATCGTGGCATTTGTCTTCAATAAGTAGAAATTGTCCGTTTCTAGAAGTGCATTTGGATTGACATATCAATGACAACAATGGACTGAAGTATACCAAAGATCCTAAAAATGATGGCGGTCCAAGGTATGGTTCCTTGTTTTGTACGTAAAAGCACAAGAGTCAGCCAACTCAATGGCAACTAGCAACAGAAGCAATGTACGTAGATGTTCTGATACCTTAGGGAAAGTCCAGATCCTGGGTGCATAAGTCAAGACCAGAGAGAGAAAGAAAGGCTCTCCAGGTGATTGTTATCTTTGTAAAACTGCCTTTCCCAATTTGGCAGGGAAAACACACTCCCTACACACTCACTTCCAAGCAATTAGTACCACTTTGAGCATGAAGCAAGTCATAAATGATATTTTCTCATAAGAATGTAAAAAAAAAACTCGATAGAAATCCTACCCCTTGCTGAATTTACATTACGAAGGAGAAAACACTTTAAATCAAATCAACCAATATTTCATGAGCATATTATGAGGAAGGCATAATGCCCGACTTAAAATAGTCCCTGACTTAAATCATGCATTCCACTTTTGTAACACTAGCTACATTTCAATGTTCCCTTTACTAGCGCACTAGTAAAGGGAAAGAATAATTTGACTCACAAACCCTTTCTTGATCCCATTAGGGAAATGCCCTCTTAATGCTGTCTGATCCACGTAACTGCCTTCTGAGACCCTGCTTTCACACTGGCGTCCCTGGGTAGTAGCAACAGCTAAGAGTTTGGCTACTAACAACCAACCGTAAGAAAGGAAAGAGAGAGGAAAGGAGAGTGGAGAAAAATGGTCAACACGGGAAGTGGGAAGAATTACTGTTGCATTGGGGGGATTGCAACCGAATCAACACGTATAGGAATTGCTTCGTGGAAAATCAGTCTGCTGTTTTTCACTTTTCTCCAAATCACATTAAAAAGTTTTTTAAGTTAAAAAAAAAGAGTAAAGTTGGCAGTTTGAATATACCCAGATTTGCCTTGGAGGCAAGGCCTGGCCTTCTGTTTCCAAGCAACGGTAGCCCTTGGAAACCCAGGACCAGTTCTACCCTTACAAACACTGGGTGGTCCTCAGTCAGAAGTGACTCCATGGCTACCAGGCTGTACTCTCAGGGAGTGATGAGACAATTATTCACATTTCAAAACATGTTTTTCTCGAAACATGCAGTTCTTGTACCACCATCTGACTTTCCCACTGTGTGTTTGTTGTTGTTTTTCGGTTTTGTTTTGTTTTCACGTGCTCAGGCTCCAAATGCCTTACCCTCTCGAGAGTGGTGGATGTGTACTGCCCGGCTCACATCAGAGTCCACCCTCCAGTAATCCTGGGGGTTTCTTCCAGTGGACGGTGAAGGAGACAAAGAGTAATTATGATTACTGCTGAAAGCTTGCTCCTTGGGTTCTCTGTGCACAACCTCCAAAAGCACTTTCTAGCCAAAATTGTGGAGCCCCTGGTGGTGAAAATAGTAACCTCCTGGGCTGCAGATAGGTCAGCAGAGACTGCTAGAGGTGCCTCAGAAGGAAGATCTGGCGATCCGCTTCCAAAAAGTAATCTGGGAAATCTTGTAGGGCAGTTTTACACTGCCCTCATGGGATCACCATGAAGCCCAGACTCAAAGGCAACTGGGTTAAAGTTTCCTGGGTGTGCAAATACTTTGTACTCCACTACTAACTTAGACATAGGTGGTTCAAATCCACCAAGTGACACTAAGAAAGAAAGAGCTGGCAGTCTACTTCTATAAGATTAATTAAAACCCCACTGCTATTGAGTCAATCCCAACACATAGATAACCTATAGAGGGTTTCCAATGCTGCAAACCTTCACAGGTGGTTTTGCTTGTGGGTTTGAACCGCTGACCTTGTGCCAGCCCAATGTATAACCTGTTGGGAGACTATGGCCATTAAGTCCCTAGTTTCAGCCACGTAGCAGAAACTTGGCTGCTTCCTAACAGCAAGGCTTTGTGTCCTGCCCAACTCCGCCCCCACATTCCAAGCTACATACTCTGTAGCACGGGCAGTTGTGATAACTGACCTTGTTGCCATTGGTTAAAATACTGAGCACCCATTGGACTACAGACATACCATATTAGGAACATAACGAAATTAGTGGTTCATCTGGTAAGCCTTAATTAGCATGCGAACGTCATGTTGCATGCCCTTTTTACCTTATTAGGAACATGTGCCTGATTGGTTGTTATACAGTATGCTTCATTAGAACATGTAGACGATTGGTTGTTACACAGTATGCTTCATTAGAATATGTGCCTCCCACTTCCTACCTGCAGCTGATTGGCTAACGTTGTTATGCCTCATTGTAATACAGATATTGTATTGGATGCTATGCAGTATGCCTTATTAGCATATACTCCTCCCAGTTCCTCTTTAATGTAAATATATACCCCGAGTTTTGACGATCAGCACTTGTCTTGCTCCATGTCTCTGTGTCTTTCTTCCATCCAGGTTCGCTGCCCCTCCGGGTCACCGCGTGAGGGTCTTGCTGGACGAGAGCCCACAATAACCCATCAAACCACCAGAGCTCCACTGGTAATCCTAAAGAAGACTGTTCTACTCTGACATCCATAGACTTGCCGGGAGTCAGAATCCACTTGACAGCAACAGGTAAAATTCTATAAGCCAAGAGAAATGATCAACTTATGAGTCATAAACTACCACTGTGCTAAAAGGGGGGGGTGGGTATCAATGATAATCATTTTCATGACAACTCAATTTCAAGAAGACACTGAATTCATGGTTTGCCTAAAGGGAATGAACCCATTAATCATAGTAGCAACCTGGAAGCAGTGGGAAAGCGCCCCCATGAAGATTCTAGCGCTTTCATCTGGAGAGATGCAGTGTAATTATGAATCTCGCTGTGAACTTCGGCAAATAATAATTTAATGCTGCGATATGGGTACCATTAAAATCTGAATATAGCTTTCCAATAATTTCTAGAAATTGAAATGGAATCTAGTTGGCAAACACCTGACATTTTGACACCAATGAAAATATTTTCTATAGTTACATAAGCACTAAAAAATGTTTTATAAAATCTATCCAGAAAGACTTATAACTAGGAAAAACAATAATAATTAACAAGATTCCATCAGGTACACTGCAGCCAAAGATAACTTTTAGACCAGCTGAAGGTGATGAGGTCATTTCTGGTCCTGAGTTCATAAGAGTTGACCACCTGTAGTGATTAAATACTTAAAAGAATTAATTTTCCAAATAGGAACAGGCAGAAAGAGGCGCTCCCTTTTATGTGACTTCCTGTTCTGCCAAGGTGATGGAATTCAGTGCACACTTCAGTTGTTCCTCTGGGGCAGGAATTGATGTGCAAACCCTACTGGTCCCAGCTGGGGGAAAAGACTGGAATTTATTTATGAATATACTGTGGAGCTTAGATTTGTTTCAAGGATAGGCTGTGTCCAAAGCAATCCCATTTAAAAGCGGGTGATGAAACTAGCCAATGAATGAGGAACCATCTTGACAATTCAACTGGATCATACAAAGTTGCACCTGCAGGTAAGCCTGCTACATTGGCTGTGATTCTTCTCAGCAAGTTGAAGAGAGTATCATTGCAGCGCAAGAGTTGACTAAAGCATTGTCAGAAAAATAAACAGCAACATTTAAAAGTATATATCTTTTATATATGAATCGAATGAGAGGGTCAGTAAGAGGAAGACCCTCAACAAGAAGGATTGACAAAATAGCTGCAACAACGGGCTCAAACACAACTCTGAGGTGGGCAAAGGACCGACCACAGAGTGACTATGAATTGGGACCAACTCGACAAACCAAACTACAATATATTTTTTTCTTTTCTTTTTACTTTAATCATTTCATTGGGGGCTTGTACAACTCTTATGACAATCCATACATACATCAATTGTGTCAAGCACTTTTGTACATTCATTGCCCTCATCATTCTCAAAACATTTGCTCTCCTTTTAAGGCCTTGATATCAGCTCCGCATTTTTCCCTCCCTCCCTGCTCCCTCCTCCCTCATGAAGCCTTGATAATTTATCACTTATTTTGTCATATCTTACACTGTCCAACGTCTCCCTTCACCCACTTTTTTGTTGTCCGTTCCTCAGGCAGGAGGTTATATGTAGATCCTTGTGATTGGTTGCCCCTTTCCACCCCACCCTCCCTCCACTCTCCCTGTATCACCAATCTCACCACTGCTCCAAAAGGGATCATCTGTCCTGGATTCCCAATGTTTCCATTTCCTATCTGTACCAGTGTACATCCTCTGGTCTAGCCAGATTTGTAAGGTAGAATTGGGATCATGATAGTGGGGAGGGACGGGGGAAGCATTTAAGAACTAGAGGAAAGTTGTATGTTTCTTTTAAGAAAAAATCATTTTATTAGGGGCTCATACAACTCTTATCACAATCCATACATACATCAATTGTCTAAAGCACATTTGTACATTCATTGCCCTCATCATTCTCAAAACATTTGCTCTCCACTTAAGCCCCTGGCATCAGGTCCTCATATTTTCCCCTCCCTCCCCGCTCCCCCTCCCTCATGAACACTTTATAAATTATTATTTTGCCATATCTTGCCCTGTCCGACATCTCCCTTCATCCACTTTTCTGTTGTCCCTCCCCCAGGGAGGAGGTTACATGTAATCAGTTGTAATCAGTTCCCCCTTTCCAACCCACCCTCCCTCCACCCTCCCACTATCACCACTCATATCACTGGTCCTGACGGGATCATCTGCCCTGGATTCCCTGTGTTTCCAGTTCTGATCTGTACCAGTATACATTCTCTGGTCCAGCTCTAGCCAGACTTGCAAGGTAGAATTGGGATCATGATAGTGCAGGGGGGAGAGTGGGGTAGAAGCATTTAGGAACTAGAGGAAAGTTGTATGTTTCATCGTTGCTACACTGCACCCTGCCTGGCTCGTCAACTGTCCACAACCCTTCTGTAAGGGGATGTCCAGTTGCCTACAGATGGGTTTTGGGTCCCCAATCTGCACTCCCCCTCATTCACAATGATTAGATTTTTTTTGTTTTTTGATGCCTGATACCTGATCCTTTCGACACCTCTTGATTACACAGGCTGGTGCGCTGCTTCCATGTGGGCTTTTTTCCTTCTGAGCTAAATGGCCGCTTGTTTTACCTTCAACCCCTTAAAGCCCCAGACACTATACCCTTTGATAGCTGCGCACCACCATCCCTCCTCACCACACCTGTCTATGCACCCATTGGTCTTCAGCAATCATGTCGGGAAGGTGAGCATCATGGAATGCCAGTTTAATAGAACAAAATATTCTTGAATTGAGGGAGTACTTGAGTGGAGGCCCGATGCCCATCTCCTACCTTAATTCTAAACCTATAGATATATGCACATAGATCTATTTTCCCATCCTCATATATAAATATATTTACATATGTACTTGCCTTTATCTAGACCTCTATAAATGCCCTTTGCCTCCTAGCTCTTTCCTCTATTTCCTTTTACTTTCCTCTGTCCCACTATCATGCTCAGTCTTCATTTGGGTTACAGTAATTCCTCTCAGTTGCAATAACCTTAATGAACCTCACTGACCTCTAAATTCACAAGGTCTACTCCATTTTTCAAGGTCCCTGGGAGGCACAAATGGTTTGCGTTTTCCTGCTAAAGGTTGGAACACTGCAGAAGACAAGCTTGTGATCTGCTTCTGTAAGGTGTACATCCAAGACAACCCTATGGAGTCATTTTCTTCTGTCACTCATGGGGTTACCATAGGGTACTATCAACTCCAGGGCAAGAGATTGAAGTTTTTGTTCATGGGTACCAAGATTTGAGTTATCCTCCCATGATCCAATCAGTTAAACATTTGACTACTAACCTCAATGCTTAAATTCACCCAAAGAAGTCATAGAAGAGAGACTGTGTTAGTCCAGGTGGACTAGAGAAACAAATTCATAGACACTCATATATGTATAAGAAAGAGCTTTATATACAAGAGTAATTGAATACTGATAAAACATCCCAGCCCAGTCCAGATCAAGTCCATATGCAACGATGCCGAAAATAGGAAGATCACAGGCTTGTGGGTGGAAAGTCTTGTGGACCCAGTAGTGGTGGAGGCATCTTAGTGTTGGTGTGGGGCTCCATGTGGCTCCTCCAGCTCCAGGGCTCTGGCTGCATCAGTGTAGCTTCATCAGGCTCATCATCAGTAATGTCTTGCAGTAGTGAGTGTATCTGGCCTTCAATGAGCTATTTATCTCTGAGGTACCTCCAAATGAGGTCATCAAGCTGCAGCCTGATTGAGAGGCTAGACTCCACCCCTTAACACGTTAACAGAAGATTATGTAACTACCACAGAGGCCTTGGTGATCTGTCTCCAAATGGTCGCTGTATTGAAAATCCCATAGCATATAGGCCACTCTGCTCTGCATCTCATGCCAACATGAGCTCCAATATGACCAGGAATCTTTTCAAAGGAGAAGAGATGCAGACACATGCAAAGGAAGCGCACATGAGACACGCAGACCAGAGGGCAAGTAATCATGTGAGAAGACAGAGATTGGAATGACCTTGAATCACAGACAAGCTACAAAGCGCAAACCAAGGAAAAGCTGGGGCTAACAGAGGCTGGAAGAACATGGAGTCATCCTCCCATAAAGGATTTGCAGGAAATTTGCCGCTGCCAAGAAGCCCCTGTGGTGTAATAGGTGACACGTTGGGGTGCTAACCCCAGGTTAGTGGTTCAAACTCACCGCTGCTGCACAGGAGAAAGACGAGGTTCCGTAAGCTCTAACCTAAGGGAGCACTTCTACTTTACCCTGTAAGACATACCCCACAAGTCACCATGTGTCAAAATTAACTTTATGGGTTTGGATTATTGTCCTGCCAACAACTTAAAAAACTCATCGAAGTGAACATTGTCAATAGTCAGGGTTTGTTTGTTTATTGTTAATGCGATCCAAGTACTTTCTGCATTTTAATTTATTAAATATTTTACTAGGAAACAAATTTCAAAACACTTATAAAAGAAGGCAAATACCTGGACAGTCTAATACCTTACAGAAGATGTTTTCAATGATATGTATGTTAACGATGCCCCTACTACAAAAGGTATCAAGCTCAGTCAGTTTTATTGAGTTCTACCAAATGCTCCAGAAACAGGAGCTTAATAACCTCTGAGGTTGCTATAAACTTGATATAAAACAGAACTACATGAATTAGCATTCCTAAATTAGCAGTGTTTTAAAAGAAAAGCACATCATCTTCCTTGAAGTTTCATTTAAGAGTGTTTCTCTGGGCCAATATTAGGAATTAGAAAATACGCTTAAACGTTATTAAAACAAATATATAAAAATATAAGTACATATATAAATAGAACATAAACTATATAAATATGTAACTATATAACTATATATATATTGGGGAACTATATATATTTTTCTCTATTAATATGTAACGCTTCATGCGTATCATCCTTGTGCAGGGGCCATGTTAATCTACTCTGTGCCCTTTCAATTTTAGTATATGTGCCGTCGAAGCAAGCATGGGAAATACATATATCATATATATCTGGGGGAAATATATATATATATCATACACCTGGGGGTAATATATATATCATATATCGGGGGAAACATCATATATATCTGGGGGAAATATATGATATGCTCATCCAAATATATATAAATGCTCATCCAAATAAAAAACATTTGAGCATGCCCACTATCTGGTGCTAACCCATAAAGTAAATATAAACATCCCCAAACTGACGCAAACGTCCAGACTTGCTGACATCCCTGGCGTTTTAAAATGCCACGAGCATGTGCTGATAGTTTCACAGGGAGTAAAAGCCGCTGCTCCTCGGCGGGCCTACGTCTCCCGCGCCCCGCCCCCACGCCGAGGTCGTGCCACTGCGCAGGCGCGACGCGGACGCAAGTGCGCGCGGGGACGCGCGGAGGATGGCGGCGCTGAGCTGCCCCACGCCGCTGCACGCCCACGTGGGCCGCGGGCCTTTCCGCGAGGTGTACGAGCCTGCCGAGGACACGTTCTTGCTGCTGGACGCGCTCGAGGCGGCGGCAGCCGAGCTGACCGGGTGCGTGAGGCGGTCGCGGGGCCGCGGGGAGACTTAGGGAGTCTCGGCCGCTCGGCGGCTGGCGGGAAGAATCGGTCGCCGCCCCCTTGGCGGGAACCCGCCCACTGGCCTGTGATTGACACCGAGATACGTTTTCCTGCAGAATCCTGTAATGCGCGTACCAGGAGTGGGTACTCTTTTGCCAAAATGTTGGTTTCGTGATCTTGAGGCCTTCTTACCACGCTACGATGTCTTTTCCGATCCGCTTGTGTGAAAAACGCATGCCCTTTTTTAAAGGCAACTGTTGTCATAAACATAAAATAGCCAAAACATTGGACTTTTACTAAGTATTTTAAATTACCGATCGTTATCGGATTTATTCAATACACAAAAAACAACATAAGGGCAGTAAAAATAGGTTGGAAGAGCTTAAAGAAATTCTTTTATCAGCGCTCCGTAACATACTCTGCCTTGATAAAATGTTAGCCAGTTAAGTAGCTGCTAGCCACTTGTGGGTATGGAGCAGTTACCATGTGGCTAGTGCAGCCGAAGGTCATTCGTTTCGTTTAATTAAAAATTATCTTCTCAAAGCCAAGCTCATTGCCAACGAGTCGATTCTGACCCATGGCAGCCCTGTAGGAGAAGATAGACTGCCCCGGAGGTTTCGAAGCTGTAAACCGTTAAGGGAGCAGGAAGTTTCATCCTTCTACCAGGAGCTGCTGGTGGGTTTGAACTTCTGACTTTGCGGTTAGCAGCAAAACAGCACACTCTGCCATAGGGGCTATGGAATCTACCTGAGAGCTTTATAAATATTAAATTGATATTGTTGAAATGTTCGTGCTGAATTTTGAGTTAGTGTATATATATAATCCTAACAATTTTAAATGCATATATGTGCAATTTAACTTATTTCTAATGAAAAAATATGGAGACTTGGATTTATTTAAAGATGAAAACTTGAACTGGGTTTTCTCAGGGTGAAATAATGAGCTGTCAGGCCTCAGAACAGCTTCAAACATCTATATTGTGTTAATTTATCTCTCTTGAACTCAGTTGGATTTTTCCATGTATAAAATACCCCAACCTTTATTAAACCAGTTTCTTATTGTAAATGATGGAATCTGGATTTACTGGAATATGGAATGGAACAGCACTGTTTTATCACTTATCTTTTATGATCAAGATATCCCAGAAAGATTTACAAGCCCAGATTGCATGACAAAGTATGCAGTAAAAGGACCTGATTTTTATTATAAAGTCTTGAATAGTGCTGGTCTTGGAATTCTAATTATTTATGAGACTATGATGGTTATTTTCAAATAGAAGTGACATGATAAGATTCACAGACCATCCTACAGAATAAGAAAAGCTTCTCGGCTATATGGGCTGTTTAAGTTAGAAACGCCCAGTGTCTACTCTTGGTGAGTTTTGGGGAGTTAGGTGGAAAGACCACTGCAGGGACCCTTTTTTAATTCAGTTCTCCCTGGTGGCATAGTAGGATGTGCTTTGGGCTGCTAACGGCAAGGTGAGGAATTCAAACCCAGTAGCCACTCTGGGAGAAAGATGAGTCACTATGGGTCACTATGAGTTGGAGTCAACTTGATGGCAGTGAGTTTGGATGAGGCTCACCTGCACCTATAACAATGTACAGCTCAGAAATCCTATATAGGATCACCATAAGTTGGTATTAACTTAAGTGGCGGTGGGTAACAACCTTCTAAGATAGTTAGAAATAACATTCTATGGTCAGATATTTAAATATTTTCCTAATTCCACATATAGCTAGCCAAACACTAATTTTTTTCCCTTCAAAATCTGTTATTAGTTAAATACGCCATCTATTTCCTTACCTCCCCACTCTATAAGGTATGCTAATAGACTTGGGAAAATTATGTAACTAAAACATGACTGAGGAAAACATCTTTCCTAAATACATTTTATAGTTAAGCTAATCCTGCCCTTTTAGGAAGTCCTAAACAGCTCCTTGCAAAGATTCTGTGTTTCACATTATTTGATATTCTAAAAATAACTTATTCTAGTAATATTTTATTGACATTAATTGAAAACCACTTATCGTGATTTACAATAAATTGCACACTCAAATCGTCAACAATTTCGAGTAACACACCGTTAAATTTGAGTACAGTGTGATGGTAAGTAAATGGTAAATCAGTTTTATATCCCCATATAAGAAGGGGCTTTGGGGCCAGGGCATGGCACCCCATCAGACTCTACTCGAAAATACTCTTAAAGGCAACAAACAGACCTTGAACTATTTAGAGGCTTTTTTTTGTCATTGGTTTTTTGTTGCTGTTTTGTTTTCTTTTGCTGCTTTGTTTTACTCTGTCTTGTTTTTGTGCATATTATTATCTGCAGGTCTATCTAGATAAGATAGGCAGAATAAACAATCTGGAGGAGAAAATAATGGGACTGATGGTTTGCGGGGAGGGACATGGAGGAGGGAGAGGTGGGGGAAAGGCAGTGGTGTTAACAAACCAGGGACAAGAGAACAACAAGTGAGTGATCGAGAATCAGTGGCAAGAAGGATGTAAGAGGCCTGATAGGGTTTAATCAAGGGCACTGTAACCGAGAGGAGTTACTGAAACCCAAATGAAGGCTGAACATGATAGTGGGACAAGAGGGAAGAATGAGGAGCAAAAGGCATGTAGAGAGGTCTAAATACAGGCATGTACATATGTAAATAAATTTATGATGATGGGAAACAGATCTATGTGCACATATTTATGGGTAGCAGATGGACATTGGGCCTCCACTCGAGTACTCCCTCAATGCAAGAACACTTTGTTCTATTAAACTGGCACTCCATGATGCTCACCTTCTTGACATGATCTCTGAAGACAAAGCCAGTGCATAAGCAAATGTGGTAAAGAAAGCTGATGGTGCCCAGCTATCAAAAGATAAAGTGTCTGGGATCTTAACGGCTTGAAGATAAACAAACAGCCATCTAGCTGAGAAGCAATAAAGCCCACATGAAGAAGCACACCAGTCTGTGTGCATAGGAGGTGTCAGTAGGATCAGGTCACAGGCATCAAAGAACAAAAAATCGTATAATTGTGAATGAGAGTGAGTTCGGAGTGGAGACCCAAAGCCCATCTGTAGGCAGCTGAACATCCCCTTACAAAAGGGCTGCCGGGGGAGGTGACGAGCCAGTCAGAGTACAGTGTAGCGCCTATGAAATGTACAACTTTCCTCTAGTTCTTAAATGCTTCCTCCCCCCACTATCATGATCCCAATTCTAACTTATAAATCCAGCTAGACCAGAGAATGTACACTGGTACAGATAGGAAGTAGAAACACAGAGACTCCAGGACAGATGATCCCTTCAGGACCAGTGAGAGTGGTGATACCAGGAGGGTAGAGGTAGAAAGGGGGAACCTATTACAAGGATCTTCATATAACCCCCTCCCTGGGGGATGGACAACATTGGGTGAAGGGTGATGTCACACAGTGTAAGACATGGCAAAAAAATAAAAATTTATAAATTATCAAGGTTCATGAGGGAAGGGGTCTGGGGAGGGAGGGGAAAAGTGAGCTGATACCAAGGGCTCCAGCAGAAAGCAAATGTTTTGAGAATGATGATGGCAACAAATGTACAAATGTGCTTGACACAATGGAAGGATGTATGGATTGTGATAAGAGTTATTCAAGCCCCTAATAAAATGATTTTAAGGGGGTGAGGCTTAAAAAAATTTATGGGAAAAAAATCCATTATCTTTTCATTCCATTTTTCAATTAACTTTCTGAAGCCCCCACATGTAAGTGATGATACTGGGGAAATGTACATTGAAATTAGCATTGAAATTCTTTTCTCTAAAGTGTATTTTTGATCCTGCCATACTTATAACTGTTTGTTTCTTCTTAGAGTGGAAATATGCCTTGAAGTCGGGTCAGGCTCTGGTGTGGTATCTGCATTCCTATCCTCAATGATAGGTCCTCAGGCCTTTTACATGTAAGTAGATTACATTCTTTTTTTTTTAATACTTTTATTGAGGACTCTTATATCTTATCACAATCCATACATTCATCCATTATGACAAGCACATTTGCACATATGCTGCCATCATCATTTTCAAAGCATTCTCTTCCCACTTAAGCTCCTGATATCAGCTCTCCCTTTCTTCCTCCTCCCTCCCCCACCCGCTCTCCCTCACAAACCCTTGATAAATTATAGATTATTACTTTCAAATCTTACATCATCCTCCATTGCCCCTCACCCACTTTTCTGTTGTTCGTCCCTCTGAGAGGGGATTATAGGTTGATCCTGGTGGTCGATTCCCCAGATTGCATTCTTCTACGTCTTCCACTGTGAGAAGTCACGGTGAATGTGATTGATTAAATGAAGTAACTGTTATGCATTGGCAATATGCATATGCTATTTTATTTAAATATAGTAAGGTCCTAGATCACAAATTATCCTTTTCTGGAAATTATAACTGCACATCAGAACTCCTCTAGTATACTGCATAATTATATCTTAAGGTTTAATGTTATTTTAGGCACAATTTCATCAGAAAAAACTTAAATTGCCTTGAAAAATGGTTGAGAAGATAGAAAATAGAAATAAAATAAATGTTATCACATAGGGTCAAAGTGTGTTTCCCTCCAGATCCCCCCACCCCATTTCCCATTCATTTATTTTAGTATCACCAACATTTTCCCATGATTTAAAGTCTTTTTAACTTTCATTTTTAATGACTGCATAGTATCCTTTCACTGGATGCATCATAATTTAATGAATTCCTTCAGGTGTATGTACATATGAAAGTATTCTTTTACTCTTGGACATTGTATCAATATAATTTTTTTCATCAGTACACCTACTGACCACTGAGCAATTTATCTCATTAGCCAGCATTTTGTATTCATGACAGTTTTGCACATTGACGATGTGTATCTACCATTAGTGCTTATTATGCTACTTCAAGTCGTGTGCCAACCTGGCTGAGCTCTGATTCTCAGAGGTACTCATGAGGTACTCATGTTCCATTTTGTGATCTGATGTGGCCAGCTGCCATTTTTATTTTATTTTTATTTTTTAATCATTTTATTAGGGGCTCATACAACTCTTTTCACAATCCACACATACATCTTTTGTGTCCAGCACATTCGTACGTATGTTGCCATCATCATTCTCAAAATATTTGCTTTCTACTTGAGCCCTTGGTATCAGCGCCTCATTTTTCCCCTCCCTCCCCATACCCCCCTCCCCCTGAACCCTTGATAATTTATAAATAATTATTATTTTATCATATTTTACACCAGTCAACATCTCCCTCACCCAGTTCTTCGCTGTCCATCCTCCAGGGCGGAGGTTATATGTAGACCTTGTCATCTGTTCCCCCTTTCTCCCTCACCCTCCCTCCACCCTCCCGATATTGCCAGTCTCACCGCTGATCCTGAGGGTTTTATCTGTCCTGGATTCCCATTTCCTATCTGTGCCAGTGTACATCTTCCGGTCCAGCCAGTTATGTAAGGTAGAATTGGGATCATGATAGTGGGGGCGAGGAAGCATTTAAGAACTAGAGGAAAATTGTATGTTTCATTGATGCTACACTGCACTCTGACTGTCTCGTCACCCCCCCGCAGCCCTTCTGCAAGGGGATGTCCAATTTCCCCCAGATGGGCCCTGGGTCCCCACTCTGCACTCCCCCTCATTCACAATGCTATGATATTTTTTTTTAGTCTTTGATGCCTGACACCTGATCCCTTCAAACGCCTTGTCATCTCACAAAGCTGCCATTTTCACACGACACTAATTTACACGAAACAACCTGCTCCATGAGATCATAGCCATATCAATATGGGAATCCCAATACCATTGAGTCAATTCTGACTCTTAGTGACCGTAGAAGACAGGGTAGAACAGTCCCTATGGATTTCTGAGACTGTAAATCTTTATGGGAGTAAAAGGCCTGTCGTTCTCCTAAGGAGTGGCCTATGGTTTCAAACTATTGACCTTGCAGTTGGCAGCACAACATGTTATCCATCACACCCGCAGAGCTCAATAGTGAGAAGTGGGCATATAACAAATCTTGGTTCATTTTGCTTCACCATTATTAAAGTATTCTAATTTTTCCCCTTAAATCTGTTCTGTTTAGGCGAAATGAAGTATTCCTTTAATTTTTCAGTAACAGATATGCCTCATGGATGCAGGACATAGTTTTCTTCCTTTTTGGTTTACAGGTGCACGGACATCAACCCTAACGCAGCAGCTTGTACCCTGGAGACAGCACACTGTAACAAAGTCTGCCTTCAACCCATAATTACAGACTTGGTAAGAAATTCATCCTCGTCCAGTAATTATAAATTACCTTTACAAATAAATTAAGGTCAAGACAATTTAAGTCAAATAAAGTTGAGGAATTACTTAATTAAACAGTGACTCCCTAAACAGTATACTCCATTCAAAGTAAATTCTTGGCTGCTGTAATCCTCAAAGAAGAAAGTTTGCACTCCGTTAGCAGTGAAAGCTGAAAGGGGAAGACAATGCAACAAGAGGTGGGCCAAAAAACCTATGGAAACAGGGCAAGGCCTTGAGAAGTTGTGATGAGTTGTTGAATGAAAAGCTGGTTATCTGTTCTGTAAACCTTCACCTAATTCACAATTTAAAAGTTTTTTTTTTAACAAAGTGAAAGGAGTTGTATCAAAAACAACAACCAACTTAAATAAGTAGATAGATAGATAAATAAATAAAAGGCGTCATGTTAAGGAATAATGCACTTTGAGCCAGGCAGTAATCCGAAACCAACTGATCAGACATCTTTTGGTCAAAAGTGACAGCTCAATTTAACTGGCTTAAATAAAAAGCAGAATGTATTTGGTTTGTCACTGGAAATTCCAAGCACATCTATCCTCAGGCACTCAAATGATAATGCAGGCATAGTTTTCTTAGATCTCTAGCGGCTCTATCCTTGGCAGCCTTTGCCTTCATGCTAAAAAGGTACTTGGTGTCATCTGTGTCTTATATTTCCGCAGTCCCCACCTAGCCAGAGAAAAAGGCCACTGCTAGTCAGTTGCTATAGCAAAATCCCCAGACTGAATAGTACTTGCATCAACGTGGGTCATTTCTTTCAATCACCTGCTGTAGCCAAGGGGGTTGGAGTATGGAGATGATTGGTTTAGACCTGGATTATATTCCCTCCCCAGGAGGGAGAAGGTTGGGATCAGTCCTTCCTGAACCACGTGGATTGAAAATGAGAGGCCCTTCCATAAGGAAATGTAGTTAACAGAGGAAAAATGAGACCAGCACAGGTAATGACAAACATAAAACTGCAGCATCGCAAGTGTGTTTCAAGACACAGCTTGCTCTTTTTGAATTGTTCTATAGTAATTTTGATTATATATAAGACGTAGATTATTTTGCATTTGTATTTGATTGCTTAGATATAAATATGAAATGCCTTTTTTATAAGCAAATATAGAGGCATCACCGGGTAATAAGGCTTCTTAACCAGTGTATTATTCTTACATTGATGAGGGTAGGTTGAGGGCGAAGGAAAGCCCAGCTCCCTATCTGCTCAAGGATGAGTCCTACGAGACAGAAGTAGACATGCCTCAGCTCTGCAACGTTCTTTACCCTATTTCGACACCAATCAGCGGACATACGACACTCGGCTGGGTTTCATAGTCCATTATGCTGGCCACATTCTATCTCAAAATGTCATTAAGACGACTTCTTGTGGTCTCTTCCAGGCTCCCCCACTTAGTCTCATGGTCTCAGTGCTGTGGCCTCTGCTGCTTCTCCCACATCAGGCAGCTGACAATTATGGGAGTTAGTAGGAAAGTAAGCAGGTTACATCAAGTCAGGATCAGAAGACAGTCAGGATGTATCCTTTGTCTGCAACACCTCTTCTCAACCATCCTGTCAGGCATGTCTCTCTCTGGTCCTTGGCCCCTCTCCAAATGTTACAAAGCTTCCTTAGTGCTGGTGAATGCTCAGAGGGCACCCCAATCTTCCAGCCTGCCTACTGATCTATCTCACAGTCTTCACCAAGGGTTGCTGCTCCATCTCATAGACTCTGTGTGACTCCTGCACTCTGTTTCACGGTCTTGGTGCTGCTCTGCTGCTTCTGCCACATCAGGCAAGAAACTGGCAGCTTTCTTGATGGCTGTGAGTTTCATCTTTTTGCTTCTCAGATGGCTCACTTATACCCAGCAGAATGACAAAGTTAATCCCTCAAGTTAGAGCTCTCTGCACCTATTTGCAGACACTGTGAATAGAAGAGAGATACCAGGTTCTTGAACTTCACCACAGTAGCTTTCTTGCTTTTACAAATTGACAAATTATTTCCAGTTTAGAAAGAATTAAACCAGTACTTACGTAGTTCTAAACATTATTAGTACAACTTCTTGCTGCTATTAAAAACTAGATAGTAAGAAAGGTACTCTTAACGATTTTCATGGGATCCATGTGATCATGTTAATCTTTAATTTTACTTCTTTCTTTTGAGTGTTCATAGTAATTATTGAAGCATATATTTATTACTGGTAGGACAATAAAACATTTAAAAGTGGAATAAATTCAGAACGTCTTGGTTTTTTTTTATCTTTTTATTGGGGCTCATAAGGCTCTTATCACAATCTATACATACATCAATTGAGCAAAGCACCCTTATACATTCGTTGCACTTGTCATTCTCATAATTCACCTTCCACTTGGGTTCCTGGAATCAGCTAGGTTTCCCTTTTCCACCCTGAACGCGCCTGATCTCGTCTTGGTTTTTTTAAAAAGCAGATGTCGAAGCTGAAAGTCACATAGCTGAAAGTCATAAACCCAGATCTATAATCCAGAGTTAGAGGCCCCACTGCTGCTTAGGATGTAACTTGTTTTGTCTAGGCCAGTAGTGGGTCCCCAGAAGTTAAAAGTGGCCCACAATCTTGAATATTGAATTTTGGGAAAGAAATAAGCAAGAGATAGTTCTGAGCAAAATGATAATCAACTTACAAAGTTCTACATTCAGAACATGGCAGAAGGATGAGAGTGCTCCATAAATATTTAGTCTCAGGAACCCTGTGTAAGATTGCAGTGAGTTGGATCGATTGATGACGGTGGATTTGGGATTGTATACAATAAAATGACTTTTCAAGAGCTGAATTTACTTTAAAAAGTAATTTCATTGTATTTCATTTTTAGTTTTAAAAGAAAGCATTTATTTTGTTTTTCAATATATGCTACATTTCTTATATTCTTAGAACATAACTTTACCTTTGTTTCAGCAGGATCAATATGAAGAGCGGGTATTCTGTGCTTTATGTGATAATGACTATGGCTTATTCATGCCTTTAATATCTCAGCCTTTAATCACTTTTCATTTTTATTTTCTCCATCTTTTCACTAGTTATAGGTCCTATTTCACTGCTACTCGATAGCTCTTTCAAGTGTTTTGTGTTAGAAAACCAAACCACCAATGTGGTAGACTTGAATTTAAAGTAAGAGGTAAGGACTCTGAGTAGTGCAAAGTACAGTGAAAATGATTGAAAGCAAGAACTCAAGACTGCTTTACTTTTCGAGATCTCCCAAGTTTTCCTCCTTTGACAGGTACCGTCTCAGACTTTTCTATCAATCTGTATTAGTAGGGATATTTGAATTGGCCTTCTCTCACAGGTTTTGACCTTCTACAGTTTCTGACTCTCCCCAGATTTACTGTATATTTGTTTAGTGTATTGATTTTAAAAATCTCTCAGAGACTTTTTTGTTTTCTCTCTAGTTCTTGGCTATATTCTTGTGGTATGAAACTGTCCAAAAGCTGAATATGGATGAGTTCGGTGCACTGTAATGAGACTTTATATCCTGCCCATGATGGCTTTTTAAAATTTAAGTCCATGTTCTTTTGAATTCCAAAAATGTTTACTTAAAATCCATTACTGCAATAATTACTACTTTATAAAGAGCCCTAGTGGTACACCCATTTAGGTATTAGCTACTCTCAGAAAAGCCAGCAGTTCAAACCCACCAGCCTGCCCCACAGGAGAAAGATGAGGCTGTCTGCTCCCATAAACCCTATGTAGGATAGATATGAGTTGGAATAGACTCAGTGGCAGTGGATTGGGTTTTCTGAGTTTGTATAAAACATCAGGGATCATTATACATAGATATGAAGCAATTACTCTCTGGTTTTCTTACTCAATATTTTTGGGAAATTACATAATGGAATTCTGTCTAGAGTTTGAAAATATTTCTTTATGAAGTTGAAAAACAATCTTTTGGAGAGGACAGCAAATTAACTAGAGCTCTTTCTACATGCAGACAAGGTTACACCTAAGTTTCCCTACCACCTTCCGCCACAAGTTGTCTGTCAGTTTTTTTTTTACTGTGATGGTTAGTTTGTGACTCTGATGCTGAAAGCTATGTCACTGGTATTACAAACACCACCAGGGCCACCCAAAATAAACAGGTTTCAGCAGCACTTCCAGACTAAGAACAGAGTACACAGAGGAATACGCTGACCACTTCAGAAGAATTAGCCACTGAAAACCCTATGGTTAGCATCAAAACATTGTCAGTTACGGAAAATGTAATAAACAGAAGGAGAATATTGACAATGATAGTGTGTTCGACTGAATAGAAACACAAGACCAGTGATACTCATCTTTGTACAAGAAAGAACTTTACATCAAGAAGGAGCCCCAACCCATTCCAACCCAAGTTCATAGGTCTAATGCTAGCTCAGTCCTCGTCAAACTCATGTAGCTGCATGTTGCTGAAACAGGAAACAGTGATTAGAAGCTGGTGAGTGCAGTCATGTGAATTCAAGGTTGGTGGAAGCATGCCAGGGTACCTGCAGCTCTCAGGCTTCGGCATCCTATCTGAGACTACCCATGGAGGTAGACACAAAGTCCCTGTGAAGCCCCAGCAAGGAGAAAGTTGAGTGGCAGAGAGAGAAGCGGTTCCCAGAATCCCACATTGTCATATAAAAGACCACACACTCATGGAGGTGTCATTCAGCTACCACCTGGTTGACAGGTTTGGTTCCATCTCTAGACAAAAGTTTCTAGTTGACATATCATCCAAGTACCACAGAGAGTGCCAGAAGATGAGCCCTCATGTCAGAAGGCACTCAAAATATAAGTAAGGAAGAACAGCCTTCTCAAATGACCTTATGACATGGATGAAGTAAAGTGCGTGGGAAGAAAGCCATCAGGACCTTCTTTTGCTGATGAAGCACTACTCAAAATAGCTGCAAACATCAATAAATAATTGAAAATTTGGACTGTAAGAAGTATGACTAGGAAAATTGAGAGTTCAAAAGGAAATAGTGCATTAAGATCGATACTCTAGGCATCAGTGAGCTGAAATGTGCTGGTATTGGCCATTTTTAATCAGAAAAACATATGGTTTACTAAACCAAAAATGACACAATCAAAAGGAATGACTTTGTATTCATTGTCAAGAGGACTTTTCAAGATCTACCTTAAAGTACAATGTTGCCTGTGGTAGGATAATGTCTATGCACATTCAAGGAAATCCAATGAATATGAATATTTCTCAAACTGAATGAAGAAACAAGAATTCTACCACTGTGTTTGTCTGCAGATCAAACATGCACTCAAGATACATTGGTAATTATTTGAGATTGGAATGCAGAAGTTGGAATCAGGAAGGGACGTAGTTGGAAAATACTATCTTGATGATATAAACAAAGCTGGAGATCACGAGAGGATTTTGCAAGACCAACAACTTCATCAAAGCAAATGCCTTTTTAAAAAAATAAAAGATGTACCGGTGAAGAACACAGCTTTCCCCCAGATCCTGGATGCTTCCTCCCCCCAACTACCATGATCCGAATTCTACCTTGCAGGCCTGGATAGGACAGAGGATGTACACTGGTGCATATGAGGGCTGGAGGTACAGGGAATCCAGGGTGGATGATACCTTCAGGACCAAGGGTGTGAGGGACGATGCTGGGAGAGTGGAGGGTGATTGGGTTGGAAAGGGGGAATTGATTACAGGGATCCACATGTGACCTCCTCCCTGGGAGAGGGACGGCAGAGAAGGGGGGGATGGGAGACTCCGGATAGGGCAAGATATGACAAAATAACTATGTATAAATTACAAAGGGCACATGAGGGAGGGGGGAAAAAAAGAGGACCTGATGCAAAGGGCTTAAGTGGAGAGCAAATGCTTTGAGAATGATTGGGGCAGGGAATGTGTGGATGTGCTTTGTACAATTGATGTATGTATATGTATGGATTGTGATAAGAGTTGTATGAGTCCCTAATAAAATGTAAAAAAAGAAAAGAATTAGGGCAAAGAATGTACAGATGTGCTTTATACAATTGATGTATGTTTATGTATGGATTGTGATAAGAGTTGTATGAGCCCCTAATAAAATGTTTAAAAATAAATAAATAAAAGATGGGCTTCTCCAGATGTACTACAAAGAAGCCAAATTGAGTTCCTCTGTGGGATGAGACTACAGAGAAGCTCAATATCGGCAGATAAAACAAGGCCAGAGATGACTTTGGAATAGACCATCAATTGCGCATATGTAAGTTCAGGTTGAAGCTGAACAAAATTAAAAGTCCAAAGGAGCCAAAATAGAACCTTGAGTATATTCCACCTGAAGTTTGAAAGTATCCACCTGAATATTTGAAGATTTGATGTATTAAACACTGATGACGGAAGACCTGATGAGTTGTAGGAGGACATAAAAATATTCATGAAGAAAACAAAAGCTTACAAAAGAGACAGCAAAGAAAGAAAAGATCAAAGTGACTTTCAGAAGAACTCTGAAACTTGCTATCACTCATAGTATAATGAAGGCAAAGGGAAGAAACTGTGAAGTCAAAGAGCTTTAAACATTTCAAAGAGGAGCACAAGAAGGCAAAGTCAAATATTATAATGAAATGTACAAGGGCCTAGCCTTAGAAAACCAAAAAGGACGAAAATGCTCAGCATATTGGAAACTAAAAGAACTCAAGAAAAAACTTAAGCCTCAAGTTGCAATATTGAAAGATTCTATGGGCGATAAATTGAATGATGCAGGAAGCATTAAATGAAAATGGAATGAATACCTAGGGTCACTGTACCAAAATGAACTAGTTGACATTCCACCATTTCAGGAGGTAGCATGTGAACAAGCACCAGTGGTACTGAAAGAAGTTCAAGCTGCACTGAAAGCATTAGCCAAACACAAGCTCTAGAAATTGATGGGATACCTATTAAAATGTTGCAGCAGACTGATGAAGGACTGAAGATGCGGCCAATTGATTGGGAGGGATACATATTTGTACCTATTCCAAAGAAAGGTGACCTAACAAAATATTCAAGTGACAGGACAATATAATACCACATGCAAATAAAGTTTCGCTGAAGATCATCCACCAATGAAGCTGCCAGAGGTTCAGATCTGATTCAGAAGAGGATGTGGAACAAAGGATATCATTGTTGATGTCAGATGGGTCTTGGCTAAAAGCAGAGAATACTAAAAAGATAATTACTTGTGTTTTATTTACTATGTAAGGCATTTGACTGTGTGGATCATAAAAAAACTTGAGAAGAACGAGACATCCAGAACACTTCATTATATTCATTAAGAACTTATACATAGATCAGGAGGCAGTGGTGAGAATTGAACAAGGGAATACTGCATAGTTTAAAATCAGGAAAGCTGTGTGTCAGGGTTGTGTTCTCATGCATATTCAAACTGTATGCTGAGAATCATCAGAGAAGCTGGATGATATAAAGAATGTGGCATCAGGATTGGAGGAAGATTTATTAATAACGTGTGATATGCAGATGACAACTTTGCTTCCTTAAAGCAAAGAGGACTTGCAGCACTTGCTGCTGATGAAGATCAAGGCTCGTAGCCTTCAGTGTGGGTTACAACTCAATGTACAGAGGACTAAAATCTCACAACTGGACCAAGAGGTAACATCATGTTAAATGGAGAAAAGATTGAAGCTGTCATCTTTCTGAGATCCACCATCAGTACTTATGGAAGCAGTAGCCAGGAGATCAAAGAATACATTGCATGTGTAAATCTGCAACCCAAGACCTCTTTAAAGTGTTGAAAAACAAGAATGTTACATAAGGACTAAGGTGTGCCTGACCCAAACCATGGTAATTTTAATTGCCCCATATGCGTGTGAAAGTTGGACACTGAATAAGACTGAAGGATTGATGCTTTAAAAAAAAATCATTTTTTGGGGGGCTCATACAACTCTTATCACAATCCACACATAACTCAATTGTGTAAAGAACACTTATACATTCGTTGCCCTCATTCTCAAAACTCACTTTCCGCTTGGATTCCTGGAATCGCCTCCTCATTTTTCTTTCTCCCCTTCCCTTCCTTTCTCATTTCCCCCTCCCTCATGAAACCTTTATTATTTATAAATTATTATTTTATCTTATCTTACACTACCCGGCATCTCCCTTCACCCACTTTTCTGTTTCCCATCCCCCAGGGAGGAGGTTATATGTAGATCCTTGTGATCAGTTCCTCCTTTCTACCCTTCCCCTCCCTCCCGGTATCGCCACTCTCACCACTGGTCCTGAAGGGTTCATCTGCCCTGGATTCCCTGTGTTTCCAGTTCCTATCTGTACCACTGTGCATCCTCTGGTCTAACCAGGTTTGCAAGGTAGAATTGGGATCATGATATTGGGGGGAAGGAAGAGTTTAAGAACTAGATGAAGGTTGTGACTTTCATTACTACTACACTAGACCCTGAGTGACTCATCTCCTCCCCACTACCCCTCTGCAAGGGATGTCCAGTTGTCTACAGATGGGTATTGGGTCCCCATCACACGCTCCCCTCATTCACAATGATAGGATTTCACCCCCTGCCTTTGTTGCTTGAAACCTGGTCCCCTCGGCCCCTCATGATCACACATGTTGGTGTGCTGCTTCCATGTGGGTTTTGTTGCTTCTGGGCTAGATGGCCGCTTGTTTACTTTCAAGCCTTTAAAACCCCAGATGCTATATCTCTCAATAGCTGGACACCATCAACCTTCACCACACTTACTTAGACATATATTTGTCTTCAGTGTTTATATGGAAAAGGTGACCACACAATGATGGTTTTTGTTCTTTGGTGTCTGCTACTTGATCCTTAAACACCTCTTGATCACATGGGCTTGCATGCTTCTTCTCTGTGGGCTTTGTTGCTTCTGAGCTAGATGCCTGCTTGTTTGCCTTCAACCCTTTAAGACACCAGATGCTGTATTTTTTGATAGCTGGGCACCATCAGCTTTCTTCACCACATTTGCTTATGCATATATTTGTCTTCAGCGAGCATGTCGGGAAGGTGGGTATTATGGAATGACTGTTTAGCTGAGCAGGGTGCTCTTGTATTAAGGGAATGCTCATGAGGAGGCCCACTGTTCACCTGCTATCCTACTACTAAACCTATAAATAGATCACATAGGTCTATTTCCTCCATAATCATAAATATGTTTACATATGTACATGTCTGTATTTAGGCTTCTACGTATGCCCTTTGCCTCCTACTCCTTTCCTCTATTTCCTTTCGCTTTCCTCCTGTCCCACTACCATGTTCAGCCTTCATTCTGGTTTCAGTAATTCCTCTCAGTTACCTTGCCCTTGGTCACTCCCTACCAGTCCTCCACCCCCTCCCTGCCACGGGTTTTGAACCACTCATTGTTCCCTTGTCCCTGGGTTGGCCAACACCTCCTCCCTTCCCCTACCTCCCACACTCTCATGTCCCTCCAGGACTGTTGGTCTCGTTATTTTCTTCTCACATTGTTTATCCAGCCTGTCTTATCTAGGTGGACCTGCAGAGATAATAATATGTGCATAAAATTGTGGATGGCTTCAACAGCACCAAACAAAGTGGCACATAAGAACATGGCGACGACGGCAGCAACACTGACCAGCACCAAGCAAAAAAGCCACTGACATACAAAATTTAAAAGAAATGAAAGAAAAAAACAAAACAGAAAAAGAAAAGCTTGTTAATAGTTCAAGGTCTGTTTGTTGACCTTTAGGAGTGTTTTCTGGACGAGGCTGATGGGGTGCCACATCCTGGCCCCAAAGTCCATCCTTTATACTCCCTCAGGACCTCCTTGCTCTGCTTCCCCCGCCACTCCATTGCACGCCCCAGTGTTATGCCTCAATGAGGTGGTGTCAGCTCCGTCACACAACCCACACTGTGTCTCCGGTGGTGTCCCGTGTAAGGCCATGGGTCAGTGCAGGATGTCGCATCTCGCTGTGGCGCCGGCTATATGGTCCTCTCTGTACATTAGGCCCTCTGAGCCGGGCTATCTTCCTGTGAGCTTGGTGGAACCAGGTGTGCTCCATTCAATTCCTCCTCCTTTGCTTCAGCTTCCTTCTGGGTATGGTGTGGTAGGTCAGTTCCTTTCCCACAACAGATGATCCCTTGGTGTGTTAGTGCCCTGTTCCCCCCGTGCCATCAACTCAGTTTCTCCCCACCCCAATCCTCCCTCCTCCTGCCCCCCTTCCCCTTCTTTATGTTGGACTCTCATGTACCTCCTTAGGTGTGGTCTGCCCTCCCACCAACTATCTATTCTTCTGAATTATAGTGCTGGCAAAGAATATTGACATTACCATGGACTGCCTAAAGAACATGCAATTCTATCCTGGAAGAAGTACAACTAGAATTTCAGCTCTTTAGAAGCAAGGATGGTGAGACTTTGTCTCAACTACCTTGGACATGTCAGAAAAGACTAGTCTCTGGAGAAGGACATCCTACTTGCTAAAGTAGAGAGGTAGCAAAATCAGGAGAAAGCCCCAAAGAGATGGATTGGCACAGTGGCTGAACAATGGGTTCAGACATACAAACAATTGAGGATGGCACAGGGCTGGGCAGTGTTTCACTTTGTTGGACATGAGGTTTTTCTGGCTCGATAGCGCCTTACAACATGATGCCTGTAAAGGCATGGGTTTTTTGGGGGGTTTTCTTGTTTTGTTTTTTAAACGTTTTATTAGGGGCTCATACAACTCTTATCATAGTCCATACATATACATACATCAATTGTATAAAGCACATCTGTACATTCTTTGCCCTAATCATTTTCTTTTCTTTCTTTCTTTTCCCTTTTCTTTTTTTACATTTTATTAGGGACTCATACAACTCTTATCACAATCCATACATATACATACATCAATTGTATAAAGCACATCCATACATTCCCTGCCCCAATCATTCTCAAAGCATTTGCTCTCCACTTAAGCCCTTTGCATCATGTCCTCTTTTTTTTATTCCCCTCCCTCCCCGCTCCCCCCTCCCTCATGTGCCCTTTGTAATTTATACATCGTTATTTTGTCATATCTTGCTCTATCCGGAGTCTCCCTTCCCCCCCTTCTCTGCCGTCCCTCTCCCAGGGAGGAGGTCACATGTGGATCCCTGTAATCAATTCCCCCTTTCCAACTCACCCTACACTCTCCCAGCATTGCCCCTCACACCCTTGGTCCTGAAGCTATCATCCACCCTGGATTCCCTGTGCCTCCAGCCCTCATATGTACCAGTGTACAACCTCTGCCCTATCCAGCCCTGCAAGGTAGAATTCGGATCATGGTAGTTGAGGGAAGGAAGCATTCAGGATCTGGGGGAAAGCTGTGTTCTTCATCGGTACTACCTTGCACCCTGACTGACCCATCTCCTCTCCTAAACCCCTCTATGAGGGGATCTCCAGTGGCCGACACTTGGGCCTTGGGTCTCCACTCTGCACTTCCCCCTTCATTCAATGTGGTATATATATATATATATTCTTTTTTTTTTTGCATGGTGCCTTATACCTGGTCCCTTTGGCACCTCGTGATCGCTCGTGATCGCACTGGCTGGTGTGCTTCTTTCATGTGGGCTTTTTTGCTTCTGAGCTAGATGGCTGCTTGTTCACCTTCAAGCCTTTAAGACCCCAGACACTATCTCTTTTGATAGCCGAGCACTATCAGGTTTCTTCGTGTAAAGGCATGGGTTTAATGGTTTTTAAAGTATTTGGTTATTTAATATAATCTGAGCAATACTTTAAATGCCATTTTTACCCTAAATGCACTTTCTTTAAAAAGACATTTTTTTGTGTTTTCCATAGACAATTATATTCAGTTTGAAGTTTCATAAAATGCCACACAATTGTATTTTCAATCTCTCCTGCCTTTGCTGTCTACCTTGTTTCAGGTAACACATTTATAAGAATTAAAGAAATTGATGTTACTTACTACCAAGTTTATTCCATCTCATGCTGAGCCCATATGTGCTGCTTAGAACTGCTCCATAGAGCAGAACTTTCAAGGCTGTAGCCCTTGGGAAGCTGATCTTCAGTCCTGTCTTCTGCCAGTGGTTCTCAACCTTCCTAATGCCGCGACCCTTTAATACAGTTCCTCTTGTTGTGGTGACCCCCAACCATAAAATTATTTTCATTAATTTTGCTACAGTTATGAATCAGGGGACCCCTGTGAAAGGGTTGTTCGACCCCCCAAAGGGGTTGGAACCCACCAATTGAGAACCGCTGCTCTAGCTGGATTTGAAGCATCAACTTTTTAGCTAGTATTTGAGTGCTTAATCATTTGTGCCACACCAAGAGACTCCCAATTGAAGAAGAAAAAAGAAGAAAATCCATCATCTGACAATTTCTTTAATTTAAATGGGTTTTTTTTGTCATCAAATAAAACATTTCTTTTTATTATAGAAAGTAAATGTTTTAAGCTATTTGGAGTTCTAAAGTTGTGTCCAAATCTATGGAAACTAGAACATGTCTCATAGAACTCCTACAAGTGGGAATGTGAGGGTGATCTGGCTGCGACATCTGTCACCCCATTGATCGCCAGGGTTGATTCAGCTGATCTGGCTGGCTAGGCGGGTGTCCCCTTCCTCCCTCACCGCTCCATGTGCGTCCCTCCCGAAGCTGCGTGCTCGGTTGAAGAGGACGACCTTCCCCGATAGAAGGAACACCGTCCTTCAGACAAGGGTATACAAGTAGCGCTCCCCTGCTAGAACCTCCAAACAAGTCTCAAGAACTCCTAAAACTGAACTCAAGACTGAGCATATAACTGTTCAGAAACCAAGGATTGATTTGCGGAATCATTTTAATTCATTCTTTTATTAATAATAATAAATTAATGTAATAGCTCTTATCACAATCCATACATCAATTGTGTCAAAACACATTTGTACATATGTTGCCATCATCATTTTCAAAACATTTTCTTCCTGCTTGAGCCCTTGGTATCAGCTCCTCTTATTTCCCCTCCCTCTTCCACCCTCCTACCCTCATGGACCCCTGATAAATTATAAATTATTATTTTCATATCCTACACTCTCCACTGTCTCCCTTATAGTAAATTTATCCATTATTACCTGTAAAATCAGTAATATGGGTGAAAACCTTGTTAATAAAATTATAATTCTAAAATTTATATTAACTTACAGATTAAAAATTTTACCTAGCAGATAATATTAAAATATTTATTTCTAGTTTTGTCTACAAGTGTGGTCCTTTAACATATTTTTCTTAAAATGTAATAGAGTATTTAAATATGTATCCATATGTATTTTACTTAGTCTGGCTTAAAATTCTGCTTATTGTTCAACAAATTTAGGTCAAAGGTTTGCTACCAAGATTGGAGGGAAAAGTTGATCTTCTGGTGTTTAATCCTCCCTATGTAGTGACTCCATCTGAAGAGGTAAGATATATACAAAATTTCACTATATTTTTAACTGCCTTGTTTCTACATCACATGAACTTCACATGACATCATTTTAGGTTGCTAACACAAACCATTCCAGTTTTATTCATACTTACCAAAAATTGGCTTCTATTGGTAGACAAAGGAAAGAAACCTAAAACAATAAATAAAGAAACTATTCTTTTTTTTAAAAAACATTTTATTAGGGACTCATACAACTCTTATCACAATCCATACGTACATCAATTGTGTAAAGCACATCTGTACATTCTTTGCCCTCATCATTTTCAAAGCATTTGCTCTCCACTTAAGCCCTTGGCATCAGGTCCTCTCTTTTCGCCCTCCCTCCCTGCTCCCCCCTCTCTCAGAAACTCTATTCTTCTATAGTCTTCAAAATCCCATCCAAAGCAGAATATAGGTATTTAAATATTCTCCTTCTCTCTTGCTTGCTCCCTCAGGTACGCCTTTTATTATGATTGATACATTTGCAAAGCAAGCGATCTTAATCAACCTTAAATTTCCATTGGAATTCTTTCTGAATTTCTACCACCCTTCCATTTTACCATAAACAGATTTTTCTCTTTTGTAAATATTACCAGAAGTGAGAGAAGGAAACCAGTTCTTGTTTTAGATAGAGACAGTGATCTAGAAATCTCTGTCGTGAAGTAAACCATGTTAACCATTTCCCTGTACAGAGCATATTGAAGGGTGACGGTGCGTACTTGTGGATCAGGGCTAGCCGTGAGCTGGAATTGACATGATGGCAGTAGGTTGGGTTTGGATTTGGAGCTCCTTTAATTAGTCCTGGTGGCACTGTTGAGTAAACGTTTGATTGCTAATCTTGCGGTTAACAATTCAAACCTACCAGCAACTCGGAAGTACAAAGTTGAGGCTCTGTGTTCCTGTAAAAGAGTCACAGCCCCCACTGAAACTCTACGAGGCACTATGAGTCAGAATCTATTCAGTGACAGTAGGTTTACATTAGATTGCCTTTTAATTGATGTGCCTACTTTATTTAGATGATCATCTTTTGGCAAAACTGATAAATGTTACACTCACCTCCACTAAGACTGGGAAGATCCACAAAGCTGCTATTACTGCTAATAAAGATTAAACCAGTAAGAAGTTTTTATCTCCGCTGACATAGGAAACTCATTATCACATTCAGGAAAACATTTTAAACCTGAAGACCACTTCAGGGAAATGCAAGTTACTAAGACCCTTTAGGAAACATTATGAAAGTATATTATTTTATCATACAAACATGATAAAAATGTTTGTTCAATAATCTCAATCCTTGAAATCTAATTTAAGAAAGTTATTCAGCAACACAAAAATGGAAATTCACAAAAAAACATATCATTACAATGACAAATATTATGGAGGCATATATGAAACAGAATAGAAATAGGTGAGAGAGTCCTGGTATATTTTGTGCACAAACTGGGAAGACTAATGAATGATGAGTGGAGAGTTTACAGCATGGCAGTCGAAAAGGACTCTTCTAGAGATTATTTCTAGCACTAGGTTCTGGGCTTCTCCAGAGCCTTGCAGCTGCTGGACTCTGTTATGATTGAGTGTTTGCCTTGGGCTCTGTTGTGATTCCAACCAAGAGAGCAAGTGTCATAAATCCTCTTCTATGAGCTGAGTAATTAATTAATTGGAGAGCAGGATCAAAGTACAGCACAGCGAAGATTTCCTGGCGTTTTAGGAACATGTTTTACAAAGTAAAACATTAGGAAATGGATGTAAAGAGATTGCAGCTAAACTATGAAGACCGGAACCAGTAGTCTGGGAATCAAATGGAAGAACAGTTTCTGTTCCCAGAGTATGATGATAAAGAGAATTGAACCACAGTTTTTAAAAAGAGCCTTGAAGGAAAGATTGAGGAAAACATAATATGAAAGATATTCCAACTTACTAATACATCCAGACACATGGAATCTGGTGCTTTTGGTTTGTGCCTATAATCCATAAGTGATCACTGCAAGCTCAGCACTGGAGCTGGGTAGAAGGCAAGCACAAGACCACATTGACTCTTGCTCCAAGGTACGATACAATGAGCTTTCCCCACAAAGACTGAAACTGCTTGGGGCCTATGCAAATGTGATCAGCATCAGATGATCAGTAAGCACCAGATTAACATGGTTTAGCATCCTTGAGGAAACATCTAAACTAGCGTCTGCACAGAGTTCCTACTCAAGACTGGAGTAACGTAGCAAGACACTCCAGACTTAGCAAAAGTATATTGTTAGGCATGGGGATACTAACCATAAGGTCAGTGGTTCAAATCCATCAGCTGCCTTATAAGAGAATAGGCTGTTCCTGTAAAGATTTATAGCCTCAAGAACCCTAAAGAACAATTCCATGCCCTCTGTGGTCTCTATGTTTGGGAATTGATTCAATGGCAGTATATTTGGGTGGTTGACTTTTTTTAATCTTCTGTCAACAAAACAGTTTACCTCTAGAGAATGGGCTCCATCAACATAGGGGAGAAAACCGAGAAGACAATATGAGGCCCAGGAAAAGAGGGAATTCAACCCCAGGGCAAAGCAAAGAAGTCTAAGGGTGCTAGTAAAGGATTGTCTTCAGGAGAAAAATCTTAAAGCAAAATAGAACTGCTAAATGTACTTTTGTGATTAACTATTGCGATTACATGGATCAAGAGGTAGCTGTGCGAACAGAACAAAGGCGTTCTGCATGCTTTAAAGTCAGAAAAGCTGTGTGACAGGGTTGTGTCTTCTCACCAGACTCATTCAGTTTACATGCTGAGCGAATCATCAGAGAAGCTGGCTTATGTGAGGAATAATGTGGCATCAGGATTGGAGGAAGACTTAGTGACAATCTGGTGTGCAGATGGCACAACTTTGCTGAACGTGAGGAGGACTTGCAGCACTTGCTGATGAAGATCAAGTGTTGTAGCTTTCAGTATGAATTACAACTCAATGTAAAGAAGATCAGGATCCTCACAACCTGACCAATTAGTAACATCACAATAAATGGAGAAAATGAAGTTATCGGGATTTTTGTCTTGCTTGTGGATTTACAATCAGTGCTCGTGGAAGCTGCAGTCAATAGATCAAAAGATGTATTACATTAAGTAAATCTGCTGCACAATATCTCTATAGTCTTGAAGAGCAAGGAAGTATGTTACTTTGAGAACTAAGGGTGCCTGACCCAAGCTGTAGTATTCTCCTTTGCTTCATATGCATGTGAAACGTGGATATTTAATAAGGAAGACCAAAGAAGCATAGATGCATTTGAATTGTGGTGCTGGTGAAGAATATTGAAAGTACCATGGACTTCACTAAAAGGACAAACCAATCTATCTTGGAAGAAGTCAGGCCAGAGTGCTCCTTAGCGGCAAGGATAGCAAGACTTCGTCTTACATACTTTGGACATACTTTCAGGAGAGTAGTCCCTGCAGAAGGACATCATGATTGATAAAGTGGAGGGACATCTATAAAGAGCAAAGCCCTCAATTAGATGATTGACAAAGTAGTTGCATCAGTGGGGTCAGGTACAGGAAAAATTGAGAATGGCACAGGACAGTGCAGTGTTTTGTTCATAGGGCTGTGCATAGGTCCCTAGGGGTTGGAGCTGACTCAATACCTAAGTTTAAGATATGTATGGGAATACAAAAGGGACTTCAAAATCTTCATGGAAACTTGGAATTAAAAGATAATGGAATTTCTCATGAATTTATTTAAGCCTATTTGTAACTAAAATACAAAGAAAAATAAACAAACATAGAAACTAGTACTTTACTATCAAAAAGTATGAAGCTATCAAAAATGAATTAAAACTAATCCAAACCACTTAAAAAGATTTCTGTAAGGTATTCTAAATGAGAGACATGCAAGAGTGAATGTAAAATGTATAATCAGCATAATGTTAACGACATCAAACATTGGCATGTGTATGGGTATGTGTGTGTGGTGGGAAGAAGATAGGACAATGAAAACATTTAAAAGCTAAAATATGGAGGAAAAAGGTAAAATAGCCAGCTTTGTAAAAACATGTGATCATATTTTTCTCCCTTGTAAAGTTATGTATATAGGTGCATATAAAGAAATTAAAGCAAATATAAATCATATTAAATGGATAAAAGCAAAGGCATGAATGTTTTTTTGTTAAGTAAATGCCATAGAAAGAAAGAGAAAACAATTGTTAGGGTTAAAGTAAGATTCAAAACATTTATATATATATATATATATATATATATATATATATATATATATATATATATATATATATTCTTTAATTTACAGTGGTTAAAACAAAAAATGCTTGAGTGTACCGCTATCTAATAAGTGGGTTTCAAAAGGGAGGTGTAAAGGATACCCCTTCTCATCACTTTTATTCAACATTTGCTGGAAAGCTTAGCCAGAGCCTTTAGACAACAGAAAAGGATGGAAAGAATCCAAATGAGTAAATTAAGAAGTGAAACTCTGTGCAAATGATAGGCTTTTATATGTAGAAAACCCCAAAGACTCCATAAAAAAAATTGTTGGAAACAATTGAAAAGTTTGGCAACATGGCAAGATTAACACCAAAAAGTTATTGGATTCCTATATACTAACAAAGAGAACTCCAAAAAAGAAATCAGGAAAACCATTTACAATAGCTGTGCACACACAAAAATGAAATACTTAGGAATAAAGCTAACTAGAGAAACAAAAGACTTGTACCAGAAAAACTACAGATCACTATTACAAGAAACCTGCTTAAATGGAAGAATATTCCATATTCATAGATAGGAAGGCTAAACATTGTGAAAATGTCACTACTACCCAAAGTAGTCTATAAATATAATACAAATGCAATCCAAATCCCAAATTCAATCTTTAAAATTGCTAATTTTATATGGAGAGCAATGAACTTGTTAAGAAGAGGCCTCTTTACTATCTGATCTCAAATCCTATTCCACAGCCACTGTAGTCAAATTAGCCTAGCACTAGTACAATCGTAGATACATAGATCAGAGGAACAGAATAGAGAACCAAGAAATACATTCATCTACCTAAAGACAACTGATCTTCAACAAGGACCCAAAAAGCCATCTCATGGGAATGAGATAATCTCTTTAGCAAATGGTGCTGACAAAATTGGATCTCCATGTGCAGAACATTGAAATACGACCCAAACTTCACTCCATGTACAAAAATGAACTCAAGATGGATCAAAGACCTAATGTAAACCCCAGAGCTATAAAGACCATCAATGAGATAATAGGGACAAACTTGAGCACCCACTACAGGACATAGACATATTATCAAACATAATGAAGGGAGAACAAAAGGCGAAATAAGATGTATATTCAAAAGCCTTCATCAGAAGACTAAAGAGAACCCATGAACTGGGAGTGGGGGTGGGGGTGGGGGTGGTACGGGGCGGAAATTAGCAGCAGCCCAGTAGACAAGGGAGTAATGTCTAAAAATATAGAAAACGGAAAGACCTCATTAAAGGAAAAAAATATTTCTAACCCAATTAAAAAGTGGGCGAAGTACATTAACAGGCAGTTTACCAAAATATTATATCCAAGTGAATAAAAATATGAAAAAATACAATCAGCCATCTGGGAGATGCAAATCAAAACAACAGTGAGAAACTACCTTACACTGACATAGACAGCCCAACCTTAAATGCTAGAGAGGGTGTGGAGAGATTGGAACCTTTATACCATACTGGTAGTTTGTAAATGTGTACAACTCCAGCTAACAAGTGGGAGTAGAAATTCTATATCCTCTAGCAATATCTCTTCTTGCCATATACCCTAAAGTAGTAAGAGATAGCATAACAGATACATGCACACCCATGTTCATCACAGCACTGATCACAATAGCAAGAAGTTGGAAACAGCCCAAATGCCCATCAGTAGACAAATGGGTAAAGAAACGTTAGTGTATGCACACATGAAATACTAAGCATAACTCAAACAATGATAAAGCCATAATGACCTGGATGGACTTGGAGATAATTATGCTGAGTGAAGTTAGTTCATCACAAAAGAACACATACTATATGCAACCACTACTGTAGGGATAAATCCCAGGGGAAAACTTGTATAACAAAGGGAACAGACTTTAGAGGTTGCCGAAGGGGGGAGTGCAGGGGAGGGAAGAAGCAGCCGCGGACTAGAGGGTTTGCCAGTGTTGACTTGGGTGGAAAGGGAGGCTGGAGTTCACGAGAGGAAGATGTTGGGCAGGGAGGTTTGGGAGGACTGAAATAGGAAGGTGAGGAGGGGTTTCAATTACTGAATGCCGGCTTGGTGGTCTGAAATATGAACCCTTCCCAATTTTTTAAAGGGTGTATATGATTTATCTTTTAAACAATCTAGAAAAGAGCCAGGTGCTGTAGGACATTCTTTGTTTCCGCCAAATAGATCTCTTACAACACAAGTTCCTAGTTTCTTCTTAATATTGTACATATATTAACTGATATCACTCAATGCACACATTGTAATGAACTCAAATACACTTCCCTCCCCACTCTGCCCCCCTCACGAACCCTTGGTAATTTATAAATTATTATTTTGTCATATCCTACACTGTCCGACATCTCCCTTCACCCACTTTTCTGTAAAACTTATTTGTTTGGTGAATATTTGTCAAAAAGATTCTGTTTATGATTCTTGATTTCATATATAAACTGAGTCAAAAATACAACTTTAGTCCAAAGAAAACACTTTTTTTAATTGTTTGGAGGTGAAAAGTCGAGGCATTGAGGCAGCCTGGGCCGGTGGCAGAAATGGCCGAGAAGTCATGGACAGATTCTTTCCATTGGCTGCAGATCTGCTTTCCCCAAGAGGATTATTCTATCTCGTTACCATTAAAGAAAACAATCCAGGTAATGCCCATCAGTTTGTATTTTAGCCATTTACTAGGCAGAAGTCAAGAATTAATAGTGCAGAAGACTACATAAAATCACATGGACTATTGATAAATGCAGACATAACATTCATGTAGAAAGATATTTTTGAGGTAAATTTTTATGGCTTCAAAAAACATTGTCTATTATCTCCACCATCTCACTCCTCTTCTTTTTTTTCCTCACTCCTCTTTGTAACCTAGTATTCACATACACAATCTCTAATTTCTTCTTTAGAACACCTCAAGCTCAATATTGTGAGTTTTTCTCTCCACCCTTGTGGCCCCATGCTCTGGGCAATTCTGTTTTCTTTGGTTCCTCTGAAGTTGTATCATGAAAATTGTCTGTTCTGTCTCCCGCGGTGCACTCTACTTTTCCTCTAGGTTCTATAATTCATTGCATCAGCCACACTACATAGCAAGACAATTTCATGATTAAGGGATTTACTGAGGAAGGCAACAGGTTCCATTACAGGTGAGAAGTACTCAGAATACCGTTGTTCAGTCAGGACACATTACAACATTCTTTCAGGGCTGCTGGTAAATGCCCAAAGAGTAGTCCGCTCTACTAGAACCCTCATCCTGGAGGCCCTCCGCCCCATCTCCCTGAGTCAGCAAGCCCAGCTTGCCGATTAGGTGCCCAGATGCCCTTCACTTTTGCCCCGAACACTCAGATTTACTTGCTCTGTGGGCTGGAGGGGTTGGGAGTATGTGGCCACAACCCTTTCTCAGGCTTTGGCTCCTGTTGCTCCTCTGATGTCACAGCTGTCATCCTGCACCCAGGAGGTTTACTGTGCAGGGACCTTGGGTCCAGAGGACATGCATCACTCCTGGCTCAGGCTGGTAGAGATCCCCCCTCCCGTGTCTCCGAGGACTCATTTTATACCCAGCATGGTGGTAATCCCAATGAGGCCTGTTCAGAATTACTCACAGGTGCATCCTATCAGTATCTACGTCCCCCTTCTTACCCAGACACATGTAAGCAAAGGTCGTTTAGTGGGAGCTACAGAGACTTTGGTCAGACGAGTCACATTAAATGATTCATTGCCCCTGCACTATCTCATCATTTGGATTTTTAAATTTTGATTTTAAAATGACTAAGTAAGTTGATCGTAATCTTTCTTCTTTTCCTATCTCCTTTGATTTTATCTCATGTCTTACACATCATGATTACTAGTTTTCTTTATTTTTTGTTTTCTTTTAAGATCAGTTTTATTTCTAATAGGAAGGGATAAAAACTGCCTTATTTGTCAGAACTATGCAATGGAAACCAGTATGGGGTGCCCTTATCTTCACTGACATTTTTCATCCAAGAGGAAGACTAGAGGGCAGAGATTGGAGCCCTTGCTGTAATTACAAGTTTAATTAATTTTTGCTGTTGTTGAATCCAGAGTAAGCTGCTCCTTCAAAGCAGGCCATGCACCCCAGTTGGAACCCAAGCAGCACCTTGATGATACAAAATGCTCCCATCTATCTGAAGCCCAAGGCCACTTAATAGGAACTCTTATTATACATTGTTTTACCGGATGAAGATAATTTTTTAAGTTTGTGTTTATCATTGTAATAAGCTGTTTAGTGATCAAACCAAAGTATTTAATGAGGGTTTACAGTTTGTTCTCATTTTTATTTTAGAAGAAATTTTTAAAATAATGAAGAAAAAAGGCCTGCAAGGCACCACTGCACTTTCCAGGCAGGCGGGCCAAGAAATCCTTTCTGTCCTCAAATTCTCCAAATCTGGATGTACAGGTGTCTGCTGACAGCTTTGGGAAGCGGAGTCCATTCAGCATGTTTTGGAACTGAAGTAATTCCTGGATTTATCAAAAACTTGTCAGAAAGGTTTTATAGAAAAAAGGTAGAAGAAAGAGGCATTCCCTTTCACCCACAGGGAGTATTCAAGCTTATAGAAATCTTTATGCAATGTGCATAAATTGCATATTTATATATAAAATATGTTTCTTATGTACAAACACCTTGTCTTTTTTTATTAAAAGATCATTCTATTGGGGACTCTTACAACTCTTGTTACAGTCCATACATTGCTTGCATCAGGCATGTTTGTACATATGTTGCCTTCAGTGTTTGCTAGACATTTATTTTTATTGAGCCCTTGGTATCAGCTCCTTTTTTCCCCTACCCCCTTTCATAACCCCTCGATAAATTATAAATTATTGATATTTTCATATCTTAAACCAACCAGTCTCCCTCCCCCTATGTCTTCTGTTCTTCCTCCTGGAGTGGGGTGTATGGTTATGTCAGTCATTACGATCAGTTCCCCCTTTCTCCCTTCCTCTCCCCACTTTTCCTCCCCCCCTTCCTCCTACCCTTCTGGTATCACTATTCCCACTCCTGTTCCTGGGTTCTGTGTGTCATGAGCACCATCTCTTATCTATACCTGTGTCCATGCTCCATCTAGTCTGAATTGAGAAGCAGCACTGGGGTTCATGGTAGTGGCGGGTGGGGAAGCCTCAAGGAACCAGAGGAATATTGTGTTTCATCGATGCTTTACTGCACCCTGGTTGACCCATCCCTTCCCTGTGGCCCCTCTGTGGAGGGAACGCACCGTATCTTATTGTACCTTACTTTATTGACCTTCCGTTACTGTGCTTTTTACAGGTTGGATGTTTGTGGCAACTTTGCCTCAAGCAAAGCCTCAGGTGCAATTTTCCAACAGCATGTCATGTACTCTGTCTGTGTCATATTTTGGTTGTTTCTCACACCATTTCAAGTTTTTTCGTAATGCTATTGCATCTTAATAAACTACAGTTTAATATAGACATACCTTATATGCACTGGGGAACCAAAGAAATGTGTGTGACTTGTTTTATTGTGTATTTGCTTTATTGCAGTGGTCTGGAACCAGACCCACCATATCTCCAAAATATGCTTGTATAATGTAAGTATAAAATATATGAAAGAATACTTATGTTAACATTATTTGTAATAGCATTGATTCAATCTCCATATCCATTAGTACAGGGATTGGTTAAATAATGCCTAAGTACAATAGATCTGAGTATGCAGTCAGTGAAACCAGTGTGTCGGGTGTCTGTCTACTAAGCCCCTGGAGGGGTCTGTGTTGTACTATGAAGGAAACTAAGGATTTGAGGACTGAACAGTGAAGCAGCATGGCCACAAGAAGCAGTGACACACAACTTTTCATTGCACAGCACTTGGGCAGCATTATATGAAGGGAGAGACCCGCCCTGCAGGAGACCGTGCACGGCAGCTCCAGGTGCCACCACAGCAAAAGTGCAGAAGGGAGGTTGGAGAGGGAGTGCTACAGATCCAATTGTGCCTCCCAGGGTTCCATATTAGAATCCTAGGTGGAGCTCCAACCTATTAGTTCTCTGCACTGTAGGGTTGCTGTGAGTTGGAATCAACTCAGCAACTCACACCACCTCCACCTGTGGGTGTATTCCATTTGGAAATGCCATTTACTGTGTTAATGTTACTATACTTACGAAGGTATGCTCGAAACCTCATCACTTCTGAATACTATGAAGAACACAAAGACGGAAAGAAGTCAACATATACGGGGAATGCAAAGACTATCTGAACACAGACCAATGTCCAATCCCAGGAACTCCAAGGATTGCTGACTACCAGCAGCTGAAATCAGTGACACTTGTTCAGCTTGGTTTAGAAGCTGAAATTGATGATACAGAATGTCTTTCAAGAGCTAGCTCTGAATTTGGACGTCTAGCTTCCGTGAGAAAATAAATTTCTGTTCTTTAAAGTTGCTTGTAAAAAAATAAAAGAAAGCTGCTTGTAGCATTTGGATACTGCTCTGGCAAGATGGGCCAAGGGAAATAGAAATAAGGCATATAGAGTAGCAAGGCGGAGAAGATCACTGTAAGTATAAGAAAACCCATAGGTTTTCTGCTTCCTGTGAGTGACTGCTTCCTGTCAATAAACTGAAAAGAGGGGATATGGAGAATTTCCCCCTGAGAACACAGGAACATTGACACATAGCAAAATAGAAGGCCCATGGGATTTTATAGATAATACCAAACACACAAGGGCCCCAACTCATTTGATAACAGGATTGTCTTTGATGCCAAAACCAGACAGAAGCCAGAAGGATTATCAGAGGTTGATCTCAGTTGTGAATATATATGCAATACAACAAAGATTGCTAGATTAATTTCAGTTGTGACCAAAAATGCATCATTTTATAATAAATTATTTTTGAATCAACACATATATTATCTGTGATAATAGTATTGTTCGTGTCCAATTAGAGTTTACCCCAGAGGTGGGGAAGTAAGTAAACTTAGTAGACAGGGGAAAAAATACTTCCTAATACATTCCATACCATTCATTCAGACCTCAAAAATGTAAACAGGCTACAAATTTAGAGCCCAGATCTATAAATAATAATGCTCCATGTAGTGACTGACAATAGTGCATTTTAAAGTCCAGGAAAGGGGGCTCTGGCGGCAGAGTGGGCTGCACACTAAGCTGCTGCTTATATCGCCAAGTTAATACCATGGATGACTGCTGACCCAGTAGTCTTGCCAGTATAGCACTGTCAGGAAACAGCAGGTGAGATTCCACAGGTGTGGTACTCAGACCATCGATCAAACAGACTGACAAAACGGGTGTTATGCAAGGTATACTGACATAAAGCGGTGTTAAAAAAAATCATTTAATTGCAATCTTATGACAGTAAACTACAAAAGTATTTCTGAAACAGCGCATCAAAATTGAATATTATTTTTCTTTTAAGTAAACTAAATTTTAAAATTATTTTTGTTGCTACTTCATAACTGTAAATTTGCTACTGTTATGAATCAGACGACCCCTGTGAAAAGGTTGTTCGACCCCCAAAGGGGTTGCTACCCACAGGTTGAGAACCGCGGGACTAAATAGAGGTGGTGTGTGAACTCTCATGACTGGCTAGAATATTAGTACAGTTTCTGGAAGCTCTGGCCTGAGCAATAATGCAGGTTTCTTCAACATTTCTAACAACAGTACCTCCATTGGCTGGCCTAGAAGAGAGTGTGACATGCTGTGCATGACAGATCCCCAGGACACAATCTAGAATTAGATCTTCTGAAAGCTGTCACTTGCCCTTCAATCTAGCCCCATCTGAGAACAATTAGGTCTTAGGACAAGGCTCTGCTTAATACTTGCCCTCATGATGAGATCACTGAAGAGATGGGTGCTATAGCAAAGTGTGGTGAAAAAACTAGATGGTGCCTGGCTATCAGAAAGAATAGTGTCGGGGTTTTAAAGGCTTGTCTTCAAACAAGTAGGCATCTCATTGAGCCATCAACTAAGTCCAAATATTAAAAGCGCCAAATCCAAAGGAGAGAATAGTATCAAAGCTTAAATTGTGAAGATCCAGTTTGCAGAAGGCTATGGATGACAGTGGAAACCCAGTATCTGTGTGCAAGGTCCTCACAGATTAAGCTGCAGGTGAATCCCCTCTCACCGTAGTCTGGGGACGTGAATAGCCTTGTAATCACACAGAATTGTAGAAATGATTATAATATAGTTAGGTTAAAATGTAATACTTACTCTCCCTTTGACCTCTTTAAAAGTATGCTGATTAAGCCTCTGGTGAATGAATACCCTCTGACTCGAGACCAGGGATGTCAGTAGCCTTGCTGTATCATGCAAAGTGGATTGAAGAGTGGATGATAGCAAATACAGTTACACTTTTCCACTTGATCCCTTTGACACATTTTTAAGTTGCTCTAGTTTAGAATATTTTCTGCTTTCCTTTTCATTGTTTTCCATATTTTATTTTGTTACTGCTTTTTTGCTATTTTTGTTTTTGTATGTTTATCAGTATATGAAATCCAAGATGGGTGAATCTAGAGACAGTAACTAGATTAATGGTTTCTTAGGGGGATCGCAGGGTAGGTTGGGGAAACTGGGAGTACTGATAGTGGTAATAATTCTACAGCTCTTGATATGATTGAACTATCGAATTGTGTACATTATGTGGGTTATATGCCAATAAAACTTTGAAACAAAAAGTTAAAAGTTGCAAGTAAGATCATTACCAGTGGTCTATTTTAACATGCATTTTCAAAAATAAAAACTATGCCACTAATTCTATTATAAAAAATACAAGAGGGTACCCTCCAAAAAATGGAATTTTTTTCAAAGCTATGCATTTAAATTTTTTTACAAAACAACCTTATCATCACCTTCAAAGTACTCTCCATTACACTTAATACATTTGTCAAATCTACGATTCCGTTCTTGGAAACATTTTTCAGATTCATCTGTTTGGATGGCTGACAGCATTTCCCTTGTCACTTCACTTCTACATTGTTAAATCACTGCCCTTTCATGTCCCTCTGCATTTATGGAAACAAAGAAGTCGCAGAGTGTAGTCAGGTGAGTAGTGGGGGGGAGGGGCAAGAGAGGCCATGCTGAGTTTTTGATGGTACACTGTGATGGCTGCGTGAACACGTGCATTGTTGTGGTGGCAAAACTAGTCCCATCTGCCAAAAATCAGGCCTTTTTTGTCACACAGTTATGCAATCTTTTCAGAACTTCTAAATAGAAAGCTTGACTAACAGTCAGCCCTGGTGGAACGAACTCCAAATGCACCATTCCCCTTATCAAAAACAAATAAGCATCATCTTGATCTTTGATTTCACTTGACAAGCTTTTTATGGACGAGGTAATGATGGCATTTTCCACGGGCTTGATTGATGTTTGCTTTAGGGGTCCTACTAGCACCATGTCTCCTCACCAGTAATGACCCTGGACAAAAGCTGTTCTTTCAAAGCACAGCATGTTTCCACTCGACACTCTATACTGGTCAATCAGAACCCAAGGCAGCGACCCTTCTCATTCCCAAATAGTCTGTTAAAGTCCACTGACCTGAGCTCCCAGCTAGTCCAGAGATCTTCGCCAGCTCTTCAATGGTCCGTCGTCGATAGTTGAGCACAAGTGCACGAATTTTGTCGACATTTTCATCTGTTCAGGAAGTTGACCTCCAGACTGAGGTTTGGCATCAATCAACACTTAAGCTTTTGGGAACAAGAAAACCACTTGTGCACTGGAGTTTTTCTCATAGCACTGTCCTTGTAAGCTGTGTTCAACATCACAACAGTGTCTGAGGCATTTTTCCCAAGCAGGAAACAAAATCACACACCCTCCCAGTGTTCTCTTCAATCAGCCATCAAAAAAAAATGAGGTTTGAGTGAAATTGTTTTTACGAAAAAATTCACTGACCAAAGAACCTTTCCAGGCAATGCCACTGGGCGCACTAACTCAGTGAGTTGCTGAATGCTCACCTAGCAGGGAAAAATGTGTACTACAGAAGTTCCCGCCCAACAGAGCTTTTTTCTGGTTGTTTTTTGTGGAGGGTGTCGGGGCACCCCCTCATAGGATGTAAATAACCCAACAATTAATACACAGAGTAAGTCATAAAGTACTGCTTCAAAATTAAACTTTATTAAAAATAACAAAATGTGAGTCTATCCTCCATTTAGGTCAATACACTTCTGAAGACAGAATTTATACCACTTTCAAATGGCAATTGGAAACCCTCAAAGGACTCAAACCGTATTTTAAATATTCTTTGAGTGTTAGGAACTCCCTCTGAAGATCAGGGCTATGCAATATATGGCGCTAAGTTTTCCCACAAAATTATGACAGCACTTGCTACCTTTAAAGAAAGAACAGGTGCAACACCACCAGGGCTCCTTCTGCATCATGGGAAAAAAATTCCAAGGTGCAAAGTTTAATCATAATTAACAACTTAATTTCATGACCTTGCTTCTGAAAGCCAACCCTTCAGGGGAATGGGAAGGGAGGGACAAAAATGAGGAGCTGATGCCAGGGGCTTAGTGGAGAGCAAATGTTTTTAGAATGATGAGGGCAATGAATGTACAAATGTGCTTTACATGATGTATGTAAGGATTGTGATAAGAGTTGTATGAGCCCCTAAAAACGATAAAAAAAAAAAGAAAGCCAACCCTTCAGAGACAGCCTCTATTGTCAAGATCAATCACTAATAAACCCAACAGTAAACCTGCTTCAGAAAGCAGCTGGCCAATGTATTTTGCCAAAATACCCATTTTTGTAGCTGGACTTCTATAACCAATGAAACAACAGTCCAACAGAAAAGCCATATACGACGTTGGTAGTTGCCATTGAGTGGTTCACCAGTGGACTTAGGTATAACTGAACAAAACGTTTGCCCAGTCCTGTGCCCTCTTTAAGATCACTGGTATGGTTGAGTCCACTGTTTCAGTCACTGTGTTTGGGGACTCATTTTCCAGGACATAAATACCAGCAAGTCAAGCTCACTGCCATCGAGTCATTTCCAACTCATAGTGACCCTATAAGACAGTAGAGCTGCCCCTTTGGGCTTGCAAGACGTACGTAAATCTTTACAGGAGCAGAAAGCCTCACCTTTCTCCTGAGGAGTAGCTGGTGAGTTCAAACTGCTCACCTAGCGGGTAGCAGCCCAACACTACCAGGGCTCCTTCTTAATTACATGAAGCAATGTTCTATTATGCATAGGTTAGTTGACTGGTTTGCAGCAGTAGTTAGCCAGGACTTCCCCCTACCCCCATGCCTCCATCTGACTTAATCTAGAAACTCTACTAATCCTGTCTGTGATAGTTAACCTGCTGGCATTTGAAATGCTGGGGGCATAGTTGCTTACATGATAGCAACACACAAACCACCACAGTAAGACAGACAGATGAGAGAAATGGGAGGTGGCTATGTAAAATAGGCACGGGGTTTTACTCAAAATGCCTATGACTAAGCTGCTTAATTTTCTTTGGGATAAAATTAATATTTGTGTCTTTAAAAAATTAGTTCAATGATATTACACAGTGAACTGATCTATTCTTTGGAGATCCCTTGGCAAGATTATTTGGCATTTCACTTGACAGTATTCCAGCACACTGTAGACCAACAGTGTGGTAGTTATATAACCTGTCCATTTGAGACTTGAGAGTGAATGGGTTAGCCTGTCAATCAGGTCACAGCTTAATGACCTCACTTGGAGGCCCTAAGGAGATAAATAGCTGGCTGGAGGTGGGACACATACTCGAACTCCCTGCAGGGCATTACTGACGACAACAAGCCTGATGGAGTGACGTTGATGCAGCCAGAGAGCCCTGAGAGCTGAAGGAGCCACGTGGCGACCCCTGCCAGTGCTAAGATGTTTCCACTTCCACTGGATCCACACGATTTCCCACCCACTGGCCTGTAATCGTCCTTCATTCAGCATTATTGCATGGCTGTGTGGGTCTGAAGAGGAATTTATGGACTACTATTGGACATATGAGTTCATATTGGACTTACGGATTTACCTGGACTGGACTGCAATGTTTTCTCAATGTTCAATTGCTCTTTGATACAAAATTCTTTTACACATAAGCGTGTTTATGAATTTGTTTCTCTAGTCTACCCAGACAAACAAACAGGAAAGCTCACTGGGCCCCTTGAGACCCAAAGTTCAGTAGCCCTTAGATCTGTTGCCAGGTGATTTTATCAAAAAATGATTTGAACTTTGAATAGCTCCCCTGAACTCTTAATGCTAAATTTCTCTTACAAGTTGTTAGAAGGTGCCATCAAGGTTTTTCCAATTTACACCGCAGCATCCTAGTGTACAGAGAATGAACCACTATCCTGTATCATCCTCACAATTGTTGCGATTACGCTGCTGGGTGCAGCCACTATCAAGCCACCTCATCAAAAACCTTCATCTTCCTTGCTGCTGCCTTTCCACTTTACCGAGCACAATGTCCTTTTCTAAGACTGGCCTCTCCTGATCATAAGCCCAAGTGTGGGATACTCTCACCAGCTTCTCTTCTAAGGAACATTCTGGCTCTCCTTTCAAGACAGACGTGTTCGTTCTGGCAGTCCATGGGACATTCAGTGTGCTACACTCACACCATAATTTAAATGCACCAATTCTTGTCAGGTCTTCCTTATTCTGTTACTCCTTGTCCAGTTTTAATGTGCACATGCGGGGATTGAAAATATCAGGGGTATTCTAGCCCTCAAAGTAACATCTTTGCTTTTTAACACTTTTAAAAAGCTCTTTTGCAGCAGATTTGCCCAATGCAATAATACATCATTTGATTTCTTGACTGCTGTTTCCAGAAGAGTTGATTATGGATCCAAGTAAAAAAAAAATGTTAAGTCTAAAACTTTTAAACTTTTTTCCTCTCTATTTTAATTTTAACTTTATTTTACTTTTAAAAATTATTTCTCTGTGGACTACAATACACACAAAGAAAACATATTCTATGTAGTTGCACAGTCCATGTGGTTTTGGCTTTTTTAATCATTTTATTAGGGGCTCGTACAATTCTTATCACAATCCATGCATCCATCGTGTCCAGCACATTTGTACATTTGTTGCCATCATCATTCTCAAAACACTTGCTTTCTACTTGAGCCCTTAGTATCAGCTCCTCAACTTTTAAACTTTTAACAAGGTTATTTATGACATGTTAGGTAATTAGACTTTCTGGCTTAAAGGGGTGACCTCTTTGGCTAGTATCTTCTATTCTTCCATTGCTTGATTTGCTTTCACCTTTTTTGCTGTTCATTTGTACCAGTTCTTGTTCTCTGTGTTTTGTCTTTTGTTGCCTTGTGTTTGTTGAAGGCACAAGGCAGTATTTTGCATAGAAGAGATGGAGGCATAAGCTGATAAGCCTCTAAACAAGTTGGCCCCTATAAACTAATAGTTCATTATTAAAGATATTAAAAACTGGCTGCCAAAAGGACAAACTCTGCTGTGGATTCTATATAACATCTTCATAAGGGGACTGCCCAAGGCCTGCCAATTTGTTGAAGATCTTTTCCATTTGTTAAAGATTTGATCTAAATTTCTTGATTATCAGTTGCTGGGAATCCTTGCTCACACTTCCAGCCTCTGCTAGGCTGGGAACTCTCACCGTCATTAATAAACACACTTGTAACAATTGGTCTCTTTCTTGTTGTGATGGGTTTGTCTATGTCACAACCACAATCTCCTTCTGGCAGAATTTTCACTGTCATCCTAACTCATGTGTTTACCTTCATAAATGGAAGTATTTGCTAAAAACAACCTAGGATTGCAGAAGCGATGATATAGGCCCGCCCCCAAACAAGGAATAACATAACAGGTAATGACAAAAGTGCCAATGTTACTATTAAAAAGAAAGTCATAGTCCCTAATAAAATGGTTTTTTTTAAAGAAATTCATTGTAAAGAGATATTTTCAACGCTATAGGAAATAACAGATCTCAAGCTAAACACCCTACTTTAACTAAAGAACTATTGCAAGGAACTTTTAAAATATAGAACCGCAAATCAATGGAGAGGTTTCAAAGATTCCACCACAGATACACAAGATGTTTGCTTCTAATTTTCAAAACAAGCCACCCAAGAAGCAAGCCCAGACGGTAACTGGGAAGTATGGCCTTGAGGATAAGATCTGGCAAAGTCAAAAGAGCCAGCTGGCAGCACTGGATAAATCCCAGATGGGCTTTCCAAAATCTTTCATGAAACCGCCTATCACAGTAAGGGCACCTTGGCCTTTATGCTAACCTAGTGTGACTCAGACTCACTGCCATCAAGTTGATGTCCACTCATAGCAACCCTATAGGACAAGGTAGAACTGCCCCTGTGAGTTTCTGGGACTGCAAATCTTTACAGATGCAAAAAGTCTCATCTTTCTCCCAAAGAGCTGCTGGCAACTGTGAACTGCTGACCTTAAAGTTAGCAGCCCAATGCATATAAATGACAAGCTAGGGACTTAGAGAATATATTGGAAAACCACATATCTAGTAAGAGCCTACAAACCAAAATACACCAAAAACTTTGACAACTTAACAAAAAGACAAGTAACCCAGTCATTTCACCCAAGGGGACATTTAAATGGCCACCAAATAGAAAGATGCTTAATGTAATTAGTCATCGGAGAGATGCCATCTCAATCCCAAGATATTTAAACACAAAATGGTAATACGATTAATAAGGAATGTTGGCAAGGCTGTGGGGAAATTGGAACCCATATCTACTGCTGAGAGGAATGCAAAATGGTAAGCCCTTGTGAAAGCCAGTGGGACAATGTCTCACTCATTTGGTAGAACTATCATACGATCCAGCAATTCCACTGCTAGGTGTTGTCCCCAAAGGCTAGAAAGCAGAGACCCAAACAGATACTTGTACACCAATTTCACTGCAGTATTACAATAGCTGAGTGTAGAAACTTAAAATACTCATCAACATAAAAGTAAATAAAAGATGAAATATGCATACAATAGACAACCAGTAAGAGAAATTAAATCCTGATCCATATTAGTTACAGTATGGATGAAGCTTGAAGACGTTCTGCTGTTAAAAGGAGTCAATCACAAAAGGACAAATATTCTCGAATTATACACTATGAGTTACAGTACAAAAAAAAATTAGTTCAACTGCATCCAGAGAGCAGAGCATCAAGAACCCATGGGACGGAAAGAGCAGGTCTGTTTCAATGAAGATACTGTCGAAAAAAACAAACCCAAGGAGAGTCATACATGCATCCATTTCAGAGAAAGGTGACTCAGCAAAATGCAAGAATTACTGAATGCCACCATTAATATCACTTGGAAGTAAAGTTTCACTGAAGAGCATGCAAAAGTGGTTTCAGCAGTACATGCTGGCAATCCAAACCAGCTTCCAAATCGGATATGGAATGAGGGACACCATTGTGGACATCAGATGGATCTTGGCTGAAAACCAGGAATACCTGATAGATGTCTCCTTGCTTTATTGACCATGCAAAGGCATTTGTGGTCATAACAAACTATGGGTGTCATTACAAAGAATGGAGATTCCTGTACCTTTTATCATTTTATTGGGGGGGAGGTCTTACAGATCTTATAACAATCCATGTATCAATTGTGCATATGTTGCTATCATCATTTTCAAAGCATTTTCTACTTGAGCCCTTGGTATCAGCTCCTTTTTTCCCACTCTTCCCCACATTCCAACCCTTGTGAGTCCTTGATAAATTATAAATTAATTTATTTTTAAAATACTTTTATTGGGGCTGTTACATCTCTTATCACAAGCCATACCTTCATCCAGTGTGATTTGCACATATGCCACCATAATAATTTTCAAAGCATTCTCTTCCCACTTGAACCCGTTATCAGCTCCCCTATAAATTATTTTCATATCTTACACTGTCTGTTACCTCCCTTCACCACTTTTCTGTTGTTTGTCCTCCGGGGGGGTGGGGGGGGGAACTATACGTTGATCATTGCCATCAAGTTTCCCTTTTCTCCTTTTTCCCCTACCCTCATGGTATCGCTACTCCTCTTACTGTTCTGAGGGTTTTTATCTGTCCTGGATTCCGTGTGTCGAGAGCTCCTATCTGTCCTGTACCTTTCTTGATGGTGTACATGTACAACCTGTACATAGAGGAAGATGTTCAAACAGCACAAGGAGACACCAGTGTGGTTTAAAGTCAGGAAAGGTGTGCATCAGGATTAAACCCGCTCACCACACTTACTCTATCTGTATGCCAAGCAAATAATGAAGGGGTTGAACAACGTATGTGAGCTGCTTGTGGTGCTTACTGAGCAATGAGACCGTTTGCTGCTAATGCAACGAAGGTACATGAAGGCCTGGGTGGGGTGGGGCTAGAAAACAAGTTGTTTGGAACCCTAACAAGGGCATTTAATGAGAGACTTGGAGGGAGGAGGAGCTATGGAACAGGGAAGATGAGACACAGTAGCCCTGAGATGGCAGGAACCAGTAGACTGGAGCCATGCGGCTGTAGTGGGGCTAGCTGACTCAGCTAAGAGCTGTAACACTAGCCTGAAAAGGACCTGAACAATTTCCAGCAACAGGTGAGAAGAAGCTATCCAGATGAAGAAGTGTCTTCAGAGGTGTTCCTGCACCTTCGGAGTCACATGCTTGGCTTACCTACCTTCATTAGCATGTTGGTGAGTCTGTGGGAGGAAGCAAATTTACAGAACCCAGAGACAGGAGGGAGAGCACCGATGGGGAGCAGTAGTTGGTAACAGATGATGGAGTGAGTGTTACCGCTCTGTGGAGAAGCTGAACATTTGGGTTATCTTTAACCTCTACCTTATAGGAGCCAGCTTTGTGCTGAGTCTGGAAAACATTTTTTAACAGCCAAAAGGGAAAAAAATAATTTCATGGTGTTTACTGCCTATTTAGAAAAAAAATTAAATTAAAATGCTAGATGCATGGCCAGTGCAAAGGAATATATGGTGTTTTAGAAAGGCAGCTAAAGCAGCCCAGGCTACTGGTAATGCTTGCAATACTGCCACATTCGTATCAATCTTATGTTGTTAAAACACTGCTTGAGCTGGACTGCAAAAGAAATCAAAAGAAAAACCTCTCTCAGCGAAGGCAAGCTGAACGGAGCATGTACGTAAAACCTGAGATGGAAAAGGAAATCTATGAAAATATATAATCAATATACAAGGAAGTCATAGAAACAAGGCCAATCCAAGCTTCAGGCAAGCTGACACAAAAGAGAAACCAAAGGAAATTGTTCTGTAAAGTACCCAAGATTTATGCCGGAGTTTTGACTACATGGTTTTCTGAGAAATTGGCCTCACCAGATGACTTGTCTAGACAATCTGAGAGCATCGACATATTAGAACTAAGAAGGTCTTTCAAATTAAGTCCCCAAATTAGGAACAAGCAAAAAATGTAATTTAAAAAAATCACCACAATTAGTAGTAAATATACCCAGGAATCATTTTTTTTCAAAATAGGCAAATTGTTATAGAGAAAGGTATAAATTTCAGTGAGAGACATTATAAAAATGAATAAATGGAATTGGGAAAAATGTAACGGTATAAAAATGGCAATTCTCACACTATAAAGATAGGGAAATTTCCACTATAATCCCAATCTTCTTTGGAGAATGAGGGTGAAACTTAAGCTAATCCTTACATTAATATGAAAAAGTCCAGACTAATGAAGACAAGTTTGAAGAACAATATTAGCCTACTTACCCTTTGATTATAAAACTATAGAATACACACGCACACACACACAGATATAAACACTTAGCATAGATAAACCAGGGATTAAAACAAAGCCCAAGAAGCAATCCACATACACAAGGGGATTTAGCAAAATAAGAGAGAAGGTACCACAAAGTCAATGGGAAATGGATGGGTCGTTTAAGAAATGAGGCTGTGAGAATGGGCTATCAGTACAGAACTAAGATTCAGAAATTCAAGTTCAAATGTAAAACTCTTTAAAAATTAGAACAAGAATAATATTTTTAACTCCTTGGAAGGGACAAGATTTTAAAACAAAACACAAAAAGCTCAAGCAGAAAGAAAAAGAATAAACCTGTCTGGTTGAATTTAACTGAAATATACTGTTAAAGACTCACAGACCCTGCTAAGGACAAGCGCATACTAAAAGAGGCTCTGCAACAATAAAGCATTATGCTGAATAAGGACAGAACACCCACAGAATCACGAGCCCAGGCCTTTAGACACGAAACTCAAAATCCGGTGCCAACTAAGTGCCTGAAATAAAACTAAGATTCTTGGTAGTCAAGGAAATGTAAATTAAGAGACCACCCCATAGCTCTCAGGCTAGGTATGTTATAAACAGCTGATAAAATATAAGCTGCTGGTGCAACGGTAGGTTAAGATGGGGTTCTCTCACACGCTGTGGGAGTACAAAGTTGCATCCTTGTGGAGAGCCGTGTAAGCATCTAACATCATGGAGTACACATTTTCCACTCGCTGAAATTCCCTGTTCAGGCACGGAGCCACCATATCTAGCACATTCGTACAAGGAAACATGACCAAGAATGTCTACTTGCAGCACTGTTTCAACTGGCAAAAAAAAACAAACCCCAAACTGAAATGCCTCAGAACTGGTGGTGGTGGCAGTCTTAATGCTGTCACTATAAGTGGTATTTTGAACATGGAAACCACATCTCAGAGAGCCATGGAACTTGCTCTAGAAGACTGGGGTTGGAAACCTCGCTAAACTGAAGAGCTGAGAACTGTAATGGGTCTCTCTGATGGCTCACGGGGAGCAGATTTACAGAGTGAGAAAGCGCCGCAGCAGATTACAAGTGATTACATACGTACATGCCTGTAAACTTTGAGATACTTTCCCACACATTTACGGATATAAACACAGGTGGTAAAGAACGCAGCCTTTCTGAGGAACTTCCAAGAAATCGTGGTAAGCTCCAGGGAAGGATGGACGGAGTCCTGCTGGCTCTCGGCTCTGTAGGTGCAGCCTCAGGCTGCTCACTGGAAGGTGGGTGGTTCACACTTGGGTCCCTCCACGGGAGAGGGATGAAGCAGTATGCTCCTGTAGACATTTACAGTCTTGGGATCCCTACTTAGTTAGGGTCCCTTTGAGTCAGAATCTTGACGGTGCTGGATGAGTTTTGTTTAAAGGGGGATGGAAAAGAATGGGGTCAGGGAAGAATACAAAATAGTAGTATTTTATTTCTTTAAAAACCAGAAGCAAATATGGCAAAGAAGTTTGTGATGAGTACAAGGACATTTCATATTATTCTTATTTTTCAGTATATTTGCAATTAAAAAAATTCTTAATGGGCACATATGGCATAACAATCAAACAAATAGGCACACCACAACATTTATGAAGTACTAACATTAAATCACATAAACTTGAACACATACATTTGCGAATAAAGAGAAATCTAAAGCAAAATTTAAAATTTGGAATTTAATTTAGGGTTCGAAATTAATAATTTGCCAATGGGCTTTTCATCTCATGCAATCCCGAAATGTTCTTATGTAAAAATTCCAAGGCATGCTACCCTTTTTTTAATGTTGTCAACACTACATAAGGAACACTTTAATGTGGTGATATGAATTTCAGTCACTTTGGAAAGCTTTTCTTTACCATACAGACGGTAACAAGGTTTACACTTACACTTGCAAATCTTAGAGAATTCGAAGAATGAAGAGTAGGCACAGCACTTCATACTAAGGTCTCCTCAGGAACCCCGTGCCCTAAATACCAATGTGGAACGCAATGCCCATTCTCCCCCTGCTTTTCTACTTGGGGATTAGGTCAGACACCAAGTACCAATATTGGAAAAGTTATCAACAACGCCTTATTATAAAACCATGTTTAAGATGGGGGTGGGGGAAGCTGCCCCGAGGGAGTAACAACATCCTTCGGGGCTGTTATACTGGCCAGAGACACTGAGCGAGTACTAAGAAGAGGCAGTAGAATTTTGCTATCTGTTCTTCATTGACGGGCTCTGAGCCTCAAAGCTAGGAGATAATAAATACTACACAGAAAAATGAGGAGACAAAAGGGGTTGGACACTACAGATCTGTAAGTAGTCACCTTGACTGCAATCCTCTAACCTTGTTTGTAATATTTCAATAACAGTCATTTTACCCAGTTGATGGTAAGCAGTAATTTTATTTAACATGAGTGGCTTTTTATCAATAAAACATTTGCAACAGAGATAAGCAGTTGATCTCAAGTAACCTAGCTATGACAGATGCTAATACTTCCCATGAAACTGAAGACTACCGTGAAAGTATTCCACATTCCAAATGTCTACGTGTCTACACTTTGGGCACAAATATTAAGGGCAACAGGACTGTGGCAAATGACAGGTGTGCGGCCACACTTCTTCAGCCCAGTATATGGAATCTTACTTACTATTAAGATCATTAACTTAAAAAAATCATTAACTTTCACTTCCGAAGGCTGAATTAGCTACCATAAATCCTTTAGTTAGTGTTAACTTTGGCCACTAATAGAAAAAAACTTCCATACAGAATTGAAGCCTTTCTACAACAGGTACAAATTTGGCGTTTTTTCCACTACATCTTATGTTTCAGAAATATTCATTTAGTTCTCATTAAAGGGATGACTACCTCTCTCCTTCATGAAATTAAAATAATCTGATTTCTATTTCTCTCAAATTCTAACCCCCTAGGGACTCATTCAAACTGAGTAAATAATTTCACTGACCAGTTTGCAATTCACACTTCACTAGTACATGGGAATTCTTCTTTCACAAGCCAACATGTCAGTGTCATGAATGTCATTTTCTAAATTTCATAACCCTTGATCAGTGGAGGCATCTTAAAGTCAGTTTACACTTTCTTACATAGGATGGTCAGACATGCTTTAAATAGCTCATGGTAAATCATACTAAGTAGCTTAGTCCTTTTTATAATTAAAAAAAATCTACAAATATCAGAGTATTCCTCATTATTTTTGTTGTCAAACTAATAAATAACAAGTCTTAAAATATCTGTAGACATAAATCATTACCCCTTTCAATTTATTCTGCTCCACTTGGCCTTTTCTACCACACAGACCAACAAACTAAACAGATTTACCAGCCTAATATAGTTGGTATAATGCTTTAACAAATTCTCATTCTGTAATTCAGGGCTTTGTCATATTTATTTTAAAATATACAAAGAGATTAAACTATTAATATAAATATTATTTTCTCTCAAATACGTAATATTCTTATGTAACAGAAAAGGTTTCCAAACCTTTTGCTTACAAAGCAATCTAAAGATAAGTAAGTCTGATTTCAGAATCATTATATTAACCAAAATAATTTTCCAGAGAACCTCCTACTTAAAAGTAATGCTCACTGGCTTCTTCACATTAACATTTTTTTTTAAGATGGATCCAAATCCAATATCTTTACTTGATTTACTTCGTGGTTCACTTCCAGTGGGGAGAAAGGCAACTATTTCAGAAGAAGGTCTCACGACAGAGTGGACAAGTGGATTTGTTGCTAGATGTAAACCATTTGTACTGAAAAAGAAAAAGGTTTTCACGTTAAAAGGATTTTAAAAGCTGGTACCTTAAAGGCATACATCTAAAATAACTTTAAATCAATCAAGTGAAAAAAAAAATAAGAACACAAAATACCTGCCCTCTCTGTTTAGTTCTCAAGCCAGAACCGGCGAGCATTGCTTCCAAAGGTGACAGTGTGATTCTTTCCATCTAGGCGCTTATCCCCCACCATCAAGATAAGTGAGGAAGCAACGTCCTTACACATCACAGGGCAACTTGCTTTCCAGTATGGCATCAAAAGAGCAAAGGGTTAGGATCCCAGAGGGCTCAACCACTTACTAGGTCGAAAATGCCCAGCAGCCTGCTTGACCTTTGAAAGGCTGGGTCCCTTTTCTAGGAATGGAAATTAAAACTCTTTCCTACCACATAAGGCTGGCCTGAGATTAAATGAGAACACACAGGACAGGTCCTCATTTACACAGATGAGGGGGCTTTCAAAAAGTTCATGAGAAAATTCCATTACCTTGTAACTCCATTTTTCCATGAGTTCTTGGAGGACTGCTCATGCAATATACATAAAATATTTAGAATATTCGTTTCTCTGCAGACTTACCAAACAGGCTGAATGGAACTTTTTCTTGCATGTTCTACAGGCTTTTTTTGGAAGAGAATAGTTGAAACCATGAATGACTGAGAAACAGATCATGCAATCTTCAACACCCTCAAAACGTTTATCGACATTATTTTTCCATAATGCTAAGCCTTCCATAATACTACCGTTCTGTTAACAAGAAGAAAACAGAAATGTCCATCAGTATACACTACACACCATCACTATTATGATTTGCATTACATCTGACTCATTTTGAAAGCAGAGTTACAATTCTAAGAAGAAATGTGCGTGGCTAAGCTCATGATCTTCTAGGCTTTGAATATTGATTGTTAAAATTACCTCCCAAATTTTAGGAACCAGAAGTAATTTTTTCCATTAACTCAAAACTGGAACGCAACCCACTGACACCATGTCCATTTCAATTCATAGTGACCCTTTAGGACAGAGGAGAACTGTTTTCTAGGCTGTTTTTTTAAATCTTTACAGGAGCAGAAAGCCTCGTCTTCCTCCCACAGAATGGCAGGTGGGTTTGAACTGCTAACCTTGCAGTTAACAGCCCAATGTGTAGCCCACTAAGCCACCAAGGTTCCTTTTTCTCCATTTAAGACAGACTTAAAAGAAAGGCTTCTGCACCAATACTTGGAAGTCTCATCTTGTTTGATGATCTCTTTTTAATAATTAAATCTTTTAGATCAGCATTGCTGAGTTTTAAGTGACAATGATGAAACTAATTATCTCGCCTTCTCAACTGCTGGTTTATACCAGCTTTACAATATTGATGGATACGTTTGCTTTAATAGAATTCTTCTTGACCTCTGAATACTCGTGAGATGGTACAGTGGGTATATGTATATAACTGTAAATGATCTATAATTTTTTAATGGTCAAATGCTTTGTAGTACTGAGATGGCTCTCACCAAAGGAGAGAGGTGAAATGTAAGAGTGAAAGTAGCTCAGAAGACATTCTCTAGTCCAGTGCTCCACACAAAGGGTCACTCTCAGATAATTTCCTTAATAAGGAGCCTAGGAGGCACACCAGCTTAGCACCCACCTGCTAATGGTAAGGTCAGTGGTTCTAACCCACCAGAGGTTCCGAAAAGGCCTAGTGATCTGCTCTTGTAAACATTACAGCCCAGGAAATCCTCAAGGGCGTTTCACTTTGTCACTGAATCACTGTGAGTTGGAGGTAGACTTCACAGCACACAACATGGATTGTCCTACATCCTCAGGGTCAGTGAAGCCAAGTCTATTCCTCTCCAGCACCAGAGAATGAGGTTTAGAAATCAAAGCTGAGCTGGCAGGTCCAAGCCATGCAGGCATGCATCTGTGATTATCTAAGGAAATAGCCATCTGTACGCCATCTGTTTTCTGCAGGAAGAGACCTTTGCGGTTTTACTGCCTGTTCAAATCGGGGACCATCAGGCGTTCGCTGGTTTGAAAAGGCACACTTGTACGCAGACACTTACTTGATGGGTGAGGTAAGTGCTCAGCTGCAGCATCCAGTTCCGCCACTGCTGCACAGCGACTCCCACTCTTTTCCCGCTCTCCACCGTGATGGAGCCCAGGGGGTAATTGGAAGGGAGTTGTATTATGAGCTCAATAACGATGTCCTCAATTGTATACGTAGCCATTACTTCTCGAGTGCTAGCTCGAGCTTTCACCTGCAACACACGAAAAGTCATTCCCCTCCCAGAAACGGACCTCCTTTTTCCATTAAACAGTAATTTGACAGACTATTAGCCACCCAAGTTTTCACTCAAGGAAAATACAGAGACAAACTTATTTATTTGATATGAGGGACTTACTAATACAAAGCTTTAAATGCCTGGCATATTTTATAGTGACTTTGAGACATTGCAAATGCAACATACTCAAGACATAAGTTATCATCCTTTAAAAACTTATTCTTCAGATTTTCGCACTTTCAGAGTAAAAACCATATAGCATCACCTTAAAGTAAGACACACAGTATTGAAATAATTATTATTTCATAGAAATAATTTTTATTAAACAAAAATAGGAAAATGTGAAGCTACGTTGTTTCTTCGTGTGTTTTCCTTCTAGGTCTATAGACGACTGGAGGTGGTGTTTCCATTTCTCTAGTCTTTCCCAACTTCCCTCAAAGGCTTGATCAATCTAAAAAGGATTGTTTTATGTGCAACAGTATTTTCAAAAACTTGAAAAGAAAGAGCCAGTGATTTGGGACATTTCCCAAATCCATTTGAGTTTTGTTGAAAATTGGATATTTAATATCTTTGTCCTCAAATTCATATTTTCCTATAGCACAAAAAGTATCTTTTGGGAGTGTGTGTCGGGGGTGGGGGGCTGATAGGACTAAAACGAGTGAATTATGGAGGGAACTTATCTGCAGCCCTGGTGGCATAGGGGTTACACTTGGGCTACTAACCAAAAGGTTAGCAATTCAAAACTACCAGCTGCTCTTTGAGAGAGATGAGGCTTTCTATTCCCATAAAAGTTACAGCCTCGGAAACCCACAGGGCAATTCTACCCTGTCTTGTAGGGTCATTATGAGTCGGCATCGACTTGATGGCAGCGAGTTGAGCCGTTTGAGTTGATCCACTGATCACAGAGCTCTGTTTAAAAACTGAAAAAAAAAAAAACCCCAACTATGCATGTATGAATTAAAACCCTAATTCTATTAATGTTCCCTCATATTCCTCCTTCCACCTTTATCACAGATATTAACGAGTTGCAAGTTTAGCTAACTACCAAGAAATCTTACTCATCTCTGTCCTTTCACAATCCCACGGGCACTACCCCACTCCGACTCACAGCAGCTGAACAAGGGGTCTTCCCTCTTCATCTGAGTCCAGTCTCTCTCCCAACAGCCCCAGGATCGTTTATCTTAGGCTATCATCAGAGGCCTTTCTTAATATGGCCCTAACTCATCACTCAAGCAGTCTTCTGACTTGACTATTACTTCAGGAATCCTAAGGAATGTGAATACTTACTAATGTATCATGTTTCAAGCAGTTATAAAAGTTCTGTTCTCGGTCCCATGTTTGTTTTGGCCACACTATTTTCTCTGTATTAAATACCTTTCCCCTCATTTTTCACCAAACAAAATCCTGTCCATCGCAATGAAACATTCCTCCAGGAAGTCTCACTAACCTATTCAGCTAGATATAACCTTCTCTCAGTCTGATCCCAGAGCATGCTGTCTCTTAACGTGACTTTCCAGTTCTCAATGTAAAACAACATCCACACCAGCCTCTGCCCGGTTAGATTTGATGCCACTATAGGACAGTAATCCAATCCTAGTAACCTGTTCAATTTTCAGATAGTTGGCACACAGTGCCTGGCATCTGGTAAGTATTTCACTAAATGTATGAACTATCTGGTTGAGCATGTTAAATCTCAAAATTACTTAAAGCCTCGATTGAAAAGGTGGTGTAGTCTTAGGAATTTAACATGTAAAATATAGAAAATAGAACAGAAGGTTCCTACAAATTCTAAACCAGGAGCTACAGCTTTGTGATGATATTCCCTACAATGTAAGGTATAACCAATATTCAAAAAACTTTTCTAGAGAAGACTGAGCAAATACTAACCGTCATGCCATTGAAGAGTTGTGGACTTGTTTGTACAGAAGTTATTTCTTGAAAAGAAAGCACATTGCTGACATACTTGCTTGTAAATCTATCTACAATATTAAAAATACGTTTCTCACTGCTATTCCACCACAATCTAACCATAGCGGGCAGGTCCTTTAATGTCATGTGATACACTGAGCACGCCAAGTGTGGAATTTGGTAACGAAGAGCTGCTGTTTCTGAGGAAAAAAGAAATTCTTAGTAACATGTATTTCTTACATAGAGTAACACACCAGTATTAGTATTTTCCTTAGAAAATCATTTGCAATCACTCACTAGCAGAGGCACCGTTCCTGACACAAACACACGAAAGAAACAAGACTCTTAGAGTACTAGCTTCCCCACACTTTCAAGCTGCGTTTGCCCAGCTGAAGACAACTTACTTCCAAGCCTACAACACATTATTAAATAATTATTAAATAACGAAATGACATTGCGTTACTATTAAAGATAACAGCTTCAACACATTAAGCTTCAAAAACTAACTGAATTCTTCACAACTTTATCCAAAGACCTAATGATGTGCTGTATTTAAAGAAGAATAAAAATATCTTCCATTTCAACCCCAGGGCTTCTTGTAGCCAGGGCCCACGTTTGGGGGTATTGGCCACTCCTCCAGGGCCATGTCTGAGCCCAGTCGCCTAGAAAGACCCAAACACACAGTGTACTGACCTCTGATACTCAAACGGAGCTCCTCAGTGAAGAACGTTTTAGGGTCCTTATTTGGGAACTCAAGAACTGACTCTCCAAAGGTGGGGTTTTCAGGCATAAGCTTGAACAGGTGATACAGCAACTTATTCAAACTCTTTGTTTTCCGAAGGTACATGGAATAGAGAGCCCGGAGCTGGTGGAGAGCAAATGATTTGTTAGCAAACCCTATTAAGCCAAGAAGAGCAATAAATAAAAACAAACCAACACTGGGAGGATTGTATAAGGGCCGTTAATACACAAATGCCATAATCTGAACGACTACAAGCAATTTCTAAAAGCCACCTCTACCGTCCACATTCTTACTTCCCCAAGGCACCCCTGCATGGCCCTGCTCCCTCACCTCAGCCACTAGCAGGTGTTTTCACTACCCCTTCATTTCTAGGCATTTGCTTCAAATATCTTTCTAAAAGTGTCTCCCTGTTGATAAGCTCCCCTCCTCGGGAGTCTCTGCTCAAGCCAAGAAAATTCACCATTCCCCCGAGATGACTTACTCACTCTCCTCCATCCTCCACACATTCCTGTCATGCTGCTGTCCTTAATCTTCCACATTCCTGCTTAAAACGAATCCTATTTCCATAGAGACTGGCCCCACCCGCTAGTCAACTCTAGCATCCCTTTAGGACACAGAACACAAACCAGTAGTCCCAAATGTCTTGGGGACTTCTCATCTACCAAACCCAAGTCAGCTGCCACCAAGTATGTTCCACCTGCTCCACAAGGTCCCCAAGTCTGTAATCTTTACAAAAGCTGACTGCCGCCTTTGCCTTCAGCATCGTGAGGTGTAAATTCCCAAAGCCAACCCTGAGGTTAAAAGTAAGGCATTTTTTAACCACTGTGCACCAGAGTTCCTTGGGACTTCTCAAAGTAATTTATAAATCAAGATATTTCATACAAAATATAGATATGTACTCCTGGCTTCTCTCTTTTAAAAAATGGGAGACTATAACATACGAGGGGGTACCCCCCCATCTAAAACCGGAATTGCTCTGGGCAAAGCAGAGCTTTGGTAGTGCACATTTTCCCACTAGGCGAGCATCAAACAACTCACTCGGAATTAGTGCACCCAGCGGTGTTCACTATGTCAGTGATTTTTTTCCTAAAAGCAGTTTCACTCTAACTTCATTTTTTTGGGATTGGCCTATTTAAGAACAGAAGATGGCTTTGAGATTTTGTTTCCTGCTCGAGGAAAAATGCCGCAGGAACCGCTGTGAGTCAAACCCTACTTACAAGGACAGCACTATGGGAAAAACTCAAGTGTACAGGTGGTTTTCTCATTTCAAAAAAGGTTAAAAGGTTGATGAATGACAAACCTCATTCTGGACGTCCGTCAACTTACTGAATGGACAAAAATGTCAACTTGTACTGCACTTGGACTGTTAATCAAACTTTTTATTTAGAGGTTCTAAAAAGCTTGCTTAACAGTGTGCGACCAAAAAAAGGCCTGATCTGTTGGAGACAGGAGACTGGTTTTGTCACCATGGCAATGAACCTACTCACACAAGCATCTCAGTGTGCCAGTTTTGGGCAAAACACAGCATGCCTTTCTTACTCCATGTACCTGACTCACCTTTCCTTGCTCCATGTGATTTGTTTCTACCCATGCAAAGGGACATGAAAGGACAGTGATTGCATGATGTAGACGAGATGGAGAAAGGAACGAGGGAGGTGCTGTCTGCCATCCAAACAGATGAGTCTGAAAAATGTTTCCAGGAATGGAATCGCAGACTTGACAAATGTCTGAAGTATAATGGCGAGTACTTCGAAGGTAATAAGATTGTTTTGTAAATAAACTTTAAATACATAGCTTTGAACAAGCTATTTTTTGGTACCGCCTAGTAATAATTCCAATTGTTCCAATTTACTTTGCAGTTACTCGGTCCTTGTAACTGTTCCAAGATGATGTCTTCCACTATACTACAAAGCCCCTGTGGGTTAGGCTCTTTTTAATCTCATTGTCATGGAAAGATGCCATGTGTGAGCCCTCCAAGTGTCACTGAAAAAGAAAGACTGAAGAAGAAGCCACTATTTGCACTGCATGGTGCCGGTGAAGAATACCCCAAGTACCACGGACTGCCACAAGAACAAACATCTCTCTGGGAAGAAGTACAGCCACGATGATCCTTAGAAGTGGGTGGGCGAGACTTTGTCTCGGGGACTCTGAGCACGTTAGCAGGAGAGATCAAAGGTCATCAAGCTTCATAAAGCAGCTTTGGGAGGGTGGCGAAAGCAGAGGCAGGCCCTCAACACGGACTGACACAGTGGCTGCATTGATGGGATCAAACACAAGCCCAACTGTGAGCATGGGAAGGATCGGGCACTGTTCCTTTCCACTGTCCACAGGGTCACCACGTGCCGGAACCAAGAATAAGACACATGCTCAAATACAAGAGTCACCACATAACATTTAGAACTGATATTTAACGTGCTAATCCAGGAACATTTATAATAGGGAAATTTGGTGGCTGCTGCCTTTTCCAAGTAACCAAAGGGAAACAAATCCATAAAGGGAAACCCTGACGGCCCCACCTGATGTCCAGACAGTCCTTCTTGCCAAAAATATTTATTCAAAATCTAATCATCAAAAAGCAAAAGCAATCAAATAAATCCAAATTGTAGGACAGACTACAAAGTAATTGGCTAGGAAAATTTTAGGTTAGAAAAATTAAAATACAACTAGCAAATGCAAACATGGTCCTTGAATATATCCTAAATAAGGGAATGGGATAGGGGTATACTGTAAAGAATATTACTGGTTCAGCTAAAGTAACTGAAATTGAAATGCAAAATAGGTAGTATTATTTCATCAAAATTCAATTTAATTATAATAGCTATACTACACTTATGTTGAAACATGTCCCTGTTCTTAAAAAATATGTACATAAAAATACCTTTGGTAAAAACTTCATAATGTCTGAAATTTCGCAGGAAAAAAATGGAAATACAGAGAACGTATTTGCAATGGAGCAGCATACTATGGGCCAGAACCGACTTGATGGCACCCAACGATCTCAACAACATGCTAACAGCTGGTGAGTCTAAGAAAGGATATTGAATTATTCTTTGAACTTATTTATAAATTTGAATTATCAAAAATAGAAGTTAGAGGTAAGGTAAAATTTTAAAATAACTAGTTCCTATTGATGGATTCTATTTACTTAGAAGGGTAGATTCTTTATCACAGATTTAATATTTGTCAAGATTCAGTTTCAGGAATAGACAGAATGGCTGGTAGGTGTTAGAACATGCATAAACCTCAGAAACCTTCTAGGTGAATGCTAGTTCTCCAGGGCATTAGATTAGCATTCTTAGTAAAAGACAGTCTCACCACAACGGGAAATGTTCTGTCTTCTGCTGAAGGCAAGAGCCCATCATCACATATTAATGGATTTTAAAATAGAAATCTATGATCCAGTAATTCCACGGGCACACACATATTTGTACATATCAAACCCCCAAACTCACTGTTATCATATCATTTCCAACTCATAGTCACCCTATCTAGGGCATCTCAGGATGCAAATCTTCACAGAAGCAAACTACCTCATCTTTCTACCATAGTGGCTGGTGGGTTCAAAGCACAGCTCTTTTAGTTAGCAGCCCAATGGATAAACCCACTGCAGCTCTAGGGCTCTTTCACCGGTCAACAAAATGTGGTGTCTCTGTTCAACAGAGTATTATCAGCCAGAAGAAAGAATGAACTACGGATACATGCTACTATATAGATAAAAGGCCAAACTCAAGGCCATCAAGTTGATGCCAACTCAGTGACCCTATAGGACAGGGTAGAACTGCTCCTGTGCATTAATGAGACTATAACTCTCTATGGGCACAGAAAGCCTCTTCTTTCTCTCATGGAGCAGCTGGTGGTTTTGAACTGCTGACCTTGCAGTTAGCAGCCCAAAGTGTAATCCACTACACCATCAAGGCTCCCTAGTATATGGATGAGCCTTGAAAATATGCCAGTGAAAACACCCACACAAAAGGACACACATATTTTTTTTAAAAAGGTCATACATGTAAAATGTCCATATTAGAAGAGTACACAGTGGCTGCCAGGGATTGGTGGTTTGGGGAAAAATGATAAGTGACTTTTAATAGGTTAGGTGGTTTCTTTCTGAGACGTTTAAAATGTGCTATATTTCCTCCACCCCTCCCCCACCCTCACCCCCCCCCCCCCACACACACACAATCACTGAAGACAAAATGGGTGTATAAGCAGATGTGGTGAAGACAAAGGATGGTGCCTGGCTATTAAAAGATATGGTGTCTGGGGTCTTAAAGGCTTGAAAGTTAAACAAGCGGCCATCCAACAGTGAAGTAACATGCCCGCATGGAAGAAACACACCAACCTGTGTGATCGTGAGGTGTCATTATGACTGGGCAACAGGCATCAGAAGATTCACAATAAACAGTGAACAAACAAACAAAAATGCACTGGTGAGAACGGAGGGGGGTTGGAGCAGAGACCCAAAGCCCGTCTATGGACAATGGAGCATCCCCCTACAGAGGGGTGGCAGGGAGGGGGTGAGTCAATCATGGTGCAGTAGAGCACTAATGGGTCACGCAATACGCCTCTGTTCCCTGTAGGCCTCTTCACACACCCCCCCCCATCATGACCTCAGTGCCGCTTCCCAATCTAGACTAGAAGGGAGCATGTACACAGGTATGGGCAAAATCTAAAACTCACAACACATGGAACCCAGGAACAGGAATGGGAATAGAGATACCAAAAGGGTAGGAGAAAGAAGGAGAAAGGTGGGGAGGGAGGAGGGCACCAATTGCAATGAATGGCACATAACCATACACCCCCAGTTAGGGGGAAGAACAACAGAAACGAGAGGGAAAGGGGGACAGCGGTCGGAGTGAGATTTGAAAATAACAATGTACAATCTATCCAGGGGCCACGAGGGTTGGGGGGTGGGAAGAGGAGGGAGGGAAAATGAGTGAGCTGATCCCAAGGACTCAAGGGAAAGTAAATGTCTAGAAAAGAACAATGGGATATATGTACGAATATGTCGGATACACCTGATGTATGGCTTGTAACAAGAGTTGTAAGTGCGTGAGTGGCGATACTGGGAGGGTGGAGGGAGGGTGGGTTGGAGTGGGGGACCCGATTACAAGGATCTACATGTGACCTCCTCCCTGGGGGATGGACAACAGAAAAGTGGGGGAAGGGAGATGTCGGACAGGCCAAGATATGACAAAATAATTTATAAATTATCAAGTGTTCATGAGGAAGGGGAAAAAATGAGGACCTGATGCCAGGGGCTTAAGTGGAGAACAAATGTTTTGAGAATGATGGGCAATGAATGTACAAATGTGCTTCATACAATTGATGTATGCATGGATTGTGATAAGAATTGTAGGGGCCCCTAATAAAACATTTTGAAATAAAAGAGTTGTAAGTGCCCCCAATAAAATATTTTTTTTTAAAAGGGCTCTTTCCCAGCAGCTGCTATACCATGTAGTACAGCTGGACTGTGGTCCGGAGCAGCCAGGCCGCAGTCCACAACTGTGCCGCAGACTCTGGCTTGAGTTCCCTTTACTGTAGAACCTGAAATTGCTTCTATTCTCTATAAACTCACATGGATCACACACATACACATACACACACACACATAAAAAGAATGAGAAAATGTTCTAAAATTGACTGTGGTGATGATTAAACAATAATTTTAATATAATTGAACAATTTAATTGCAATATTATGAATTATATGTCAAACTGCATTAAAATGTTCAATAAAAATTGTGACGGCAAAAACAATGTTCTATAATTAGACAGTGATGATGGATGCAGAATTCTGTGCATATGCTAAAAGCACTAAACTGTACACTCTGCATGAGTGAATTTCAAGGTATATTAAACAGATCTCAAGAACGCTATAAAACACACACTTTTGTTCATTGGCTTATTAGGGGCTGTTTAGGAGAAGTGTTAAAAAAACATAACTATTAAAGTTTTAATGATTTAAAATCAGGAAAGATGTGTATCAGTGTTGTATCCTCTCACCAAACTTATTCAATTTGTATGCGAAGCAAATAACCAGAGAAGCTGAATTATATTAAGGAGAATGTGGCAATAAGGATTGAGGAAGACTTATTATTAACCATGTGCAGATGACACAACTTTGATAGATGAAAGTGAGGTGGGCTTGAAGCACGTGCTGATGAGAATCATGGATTATAGTTTTTAGTATGGGTTGTAATTCAATTTCAAGGACAAAATCCTCACATCTGGACCAAAAAGTAACACCATGGTAAGTGGAGAGAAGACTGAAGTTAGTGGTTTTGTCTTGCTTGGATCCACAATTAATGCTCACGGAAACATCAATCAAAACATCAAATGACATATTGTATTGGGTAAATCTGCTGTGCAAGACCTCTTTGAAAGAATGAGATGCAAGGATGTTACATCTTGATGGGTGCATCTGACCCAAGCCATGGCATTTTCAATCGCCTCCTATGCATGTGAAAGTCGGACACTGAATAAGGAAGACCAAAGAAGAATCAACGCTTTTCAATTGTGGTGCTGGAGAAGAATACTGAAAGTAGCATGGTCTAACAAAAGAACAAATAAATGTCTTTGAAGAAGTGCAACCAGAAGTCTCTTAGAGGCAAAAATGGTGAAAGTGTCTCTCTCATACTTTGGACATGTTATCAGGAGAGACCAGTCTTTGGAAAGGGGCATCATGCTTGGTCAAGTAGAGAGGCATCAAGAAAGAGGGCAGCCCGCAACCAGATGGACGGACACAGTGGTTGCCACAGTGGGCTGGCACATCTTAACAATGGTGAGGCTGGTGCAGGACTGCGCAGTGTCTCCTCGTGTCGGACGCAGGGCAGCCAAGAGCCGGAACCGACTTGACAGCACCTGACAACAAGCTTAAAATCTCTTTTCACCTGGTTTCAGAATTCAGTTCTTAAATGTTCTTTATACCAGTTTTTCTAGTTTATCCATCAAGAGCTCAGCTAAATTTTCGTGCTCAATAAATGGTGCCATAAAACACTTTGCAGCCCTGCCCCCAAATTCTACCTCCATTTAATAAAAAAAGATAATGTATGGCCATTTCTCTAAGTTTTTAGTAGATAAAAAACAAAATTCTTATATATACAGTCTTAAATCCACTGTAATTTTAAAAGATCAGCAATTTTAAAGAAACAAAATAAAAGTCAAACCCCAACACGTTCTTGAAGCTCATGGAATATATAATCCAGTGGGGTGGGAGGGGAGCTGAAATCCCAAACATAAATGACAGACAAGAAAAGGAATAAAATGAATCTCTTTAACAACTAGATCCGTATAGCCCCTGTAGTTGGCTATTACTCACATCTAGGGCTACGAATGTAAACAGCCAATGGGCTGGTATATCTGTACCAAGAAATGGATTGACCCCAACAACATTAGTTGGAATTTAAGAATTCTGAAAATCTCGAGACAAAAAATGCCATCAAAGTTTAATCACCTTTTAAACAAGAAATGATAAACTACGTCTTTTTGCATTGTCCTGACAAAGAAATTTCATGACCTATTAGGAAGACTACTCAAGATTTGAGTACAACTCTTTAAGTAGGAATCTGTCTTCAGAGAAAACAAAAACCCCCGGACAAGTCTTTCCAGCCGCTTCCTGGGGGGTGAGGTCTTTCTTCTCAAATGTGAGACAACAGAGACACCTAGAGGTTGCTAGGATAAGCTATTATTTATAAATGTATTTTTACTATTTAGACAGAATAGTTTGAATTATATGTAATTCTTCACCTTATGTACAGGAAGAATTTTATACAGGTAAAAGCATCTTTTTTCTAAGTACTGATTTGCAAATAGATTTGCCACAAGAGACTTAGAAGTTAAAGAAAAAAATTGCAAGATTAACTTAATATTTTGAAAATATTAGTACAAAATCACTCAAACACAAACTCACTGCCATCAAGTTGATCTGACTCACAGTTGACCGTATGGGACAGAGTAGAACTTCCCCTTTGCGTTTTCCCAAGATTTAATCTGTAAAGGAACAGATAGCCGCATCTTCCTCCCTAGAGCAAATGATGGTTTTAAACTACTGACTTTGTGGTTCAAGATATAAATACTGTGTTTAACAATTAAAGGGTATAAGGACTATATTGAATTTTTTTTAAAAAATCGATTCAAGCACATTCCAGAGAATAAATACTTTTACTGTGTGTGTGTGTGTGAGAGAGAGAGAGAGAGAGAGAGAGAGAGAGAGAGAGAGAGAGAGAGAGAGAGAGAGGAGAGAGAACGTGCACGTTCAAGAGAGGGGGGTGAGCAAACAAAGTATGGCTACAGGGAGTAGGGAAGTGATGATATGAATAAGTTTAGCAAAAGATCAAAGTTAGACAGGTGAGACTAAATTAAAATATAACAAAGTTCCTCCTCTTTTTCCTTTCCCCATGAAAAGAGAAGGGAAAAATGAGACTAAAGTTATTACATAATTATTTACCTGAGATGAAGCAGCTTTGAAGAAAGTCAGAATTAATTTCCAAGTTAAGAGATATCCCAGAACATAACAGAAGTCCTCACTCAGTGGCTTAATTGTCACTATCTGTCCAACAGAAACACATCCCAAAATATTTTCTAGTAAGTCCTCTTGAGTGCTAAGAAGAGACATCAGCACTGCTGGAGGGGACCTGAAAAAAAAAAAAGCAATGTTAAATCAAAACACCACAAAACTTGTTCACAATTCATCGACGAAAAACAAACAGTATTTATAAACTCAAGCCATTTTAGTAAAACCTATCTCCATGTTTAAAAAAGCCTCCTTTATAGATCCGATTTTCACTACGAATCTCACATAATGACAATTATAGAATTTGAAGATACACTATAAAAATAGAAGCTATCCCCCCACCCTGCAGAAGAATTCACTTCAGAGGACAACACTGAAGCTACAGTTTAGAGAGAGGGACACTTTGATCAAATAGAAGCAAATGAAGAGGGGAGGAGCAAGAGTGGAACATATCCTGGCCACCAAGCCCCAAGGATGATATTCCTGCTCAGAGCAGCCAGTGCATAGGGAGGACCATAGGGCTGGCCCCACCATGAGACAAGACATCCCTCACTGACCCATATTGCTATGAGGGACAACACTAGAGGCACAGTACAAGAACTGTGCTTGATGTGACCCCACCAATCTGGGCCAAAACACTGAGGGCGTGCAGCACAACAAGGGGATCAAAGCATAAAGTCACAGGGAAATACCAAAAATGGACTTTGGGGCCAGGGCACGGCACCCTATCAGACTCGACTAGAAAACACTCCTAAAGGTCAACAAAGAGACCTGGAACTATTTATAGGCTTTTCATTTCTTGTAGTTTTTGTTGTTGTTGTTGTTGCTTTCTTTTCTTGGTTTTGTTTTCTTTTGGTGTTTGGTTTTGCTCTGCCTTGTTTTTGTGCTTATTATTGTCTCTGTGTGTCTATCTAGATAAGATAGGCAGGATAAACAATCCAGAGGAGAAAATGATGGGACCAACAGTTCCAGGGATACCTGGGAGAAGGGGAGGTGGAGGAAAGGAAGTGGGTGTTAACAAACCCAGGGGCAAGGGAACAAGTGTGGCAAGGAGGGCAGAGAATGCCTGGTAGGGCTTGATAAAGGGCAATGTATCCTAGAGGAAATACTGAAACCCAAATGAAGGCTGAACATGATAGTGGGACAAGAGGAAAGTCAAAGGAAATAGAGGAAAGAACTAGGAGGCAACGGGCATTTATAGAGGTCTAAATACAGGTACGTAAATATATTTATATAGAACAATAGGGAAATAGATCTATGTCCATATATTTATATGTTAAGTATTAATGTAAAAGACATTGGGCCTCTACTCAAGTGCTCCTTCAATGCCAGGACACTTTGTTCTAATAACCTGGCATTCTGTGATACTCACCTTCCCAACACAATTGCTGAAGACAAATGGGTGCAAATGTGGTGAAGAAAGCTGATGGTTTCTGGCTATCAAAAGATATAGCATCTGAGGTCTTAAAGGCTTGAAGATAAACAAGCAGTCATCTAGCTGAGATGCAACAAAGTACACCAGCCTGTGTGATCATGAGGTGTTGATGGGATCAGGAATCAGGCATTAAAGATCCAGAACAAACAATCATATCAATGTGAATGAGGGGGAGTGTGGAGTGGAGACCCAAAGCCCATCTGTAGACAATTGGACATCCCCTTCCAGAAGGGCCACAAGGAAGAGATGAACCAGTCAGGGTGCCGTATAGCACCAATGAAACATACAACTTTCCCCTAGTTCTTAAATGTTTCCTCCCCACCACAATAATGACCCCAATTCTACCTTGGAAATCCGGCTGGACTGTAGCATGTACATGGGTACAGATAAGAACTGGAAACACAGGGAATCCAGGACAGATAAACCCCTCAGGACCAATAATGAGAGTGGCAATACCAGGAAGGTGGGGGGAAGATAGAGGGGAGAAAGGGAGGACGATCACAATGATCTACAATATAACCCCTTCCTGGGGTGTGTGTGGGGGACACACAGCAGAACAGTAGGTGAAGGGAGACAATGGTCAGTGGAAGACATGAAAATATAATAAATTATCAAGGGTTTGTGAGGGAGGACGGGGAGAGGGGAAAAAATGAGGAGCTGATACCAAGGGCTCAAGTAGAAAGAAAATGCTTTGAAAATGATGGCAGCTGATGTACAAATGTGCTTGACACTGGATGGATGGGTGGATGGATGGATGATGATAAGAGTTATATGCACCCCCAATAAAATGAGTTAAAATAGTGGCTACAAAGTTAGCATTTGAAGGAAATATACCTTTAGAAAACATCTATTTAAGCATACTATTTCAGAGTTTAAAAACATCATACAATCAGAGGCAAAATGGTAACTCCAATTAGGTCCCTCAGTTTGGCCAGAGGAATTACTGTAGTTTTTCATTGTCATTGAGTTGACTCTGGCCAACAGCAACCCCCTACGTGAAGGTCAAACTGCGCCACAGGGTTTTCACGGCCGTGACGTTTCAGAAGCAGATCACCAGGCCTAACTTCCAAGACATGTGCTGGTAGTGGAGCTAGTAGTGGAGATCTAAAATGTCTGAGCTACTCCGGGGCTCCATGCGGGAACTACTTGTTTTGTGTCGGTAAATCAATTCCAACTCAGAGTGACCCTACAGTGCAGAGTAGAACTGCCCCACGGGTTCCTTAGGCTGTAATTCTCACAACAATGGAGCCCTGACAGCACCTTTTTCCCTGGAAGAAAAGGCCTGGCCCTGAAGGACCGAGGACACGTGTCCCACAGCGTTTCCAAGGCTGCAATGTTCACAGAAGCAGAGTGACCCATCTTTCTCCCATGGAGAAGCTGGGAAGCTCCAGCTGCCTAACTTTTGGTTTTTGGCTAAACACTTAAAAAGAGGGATATTAAATTCTACCACATCCTTTATCATTTTGCAAACAAAGGGGAAAAAAAGACTAAATTCTGTTACATCATCCTAGTTTCTAAGTTATTTTATAATTTACTTACTTAGCAATATACAGTAACCAGATGTCAGAATCCTCATGATTAATCAGAATGAATATACGCAGAAAAGCATTGCATGCTTTGATCAGAGACTATAAAATCATTGATTTGAGATAATGTAAGTGAATTTTGTTTATTAAACTACTATATTAATTATAGGCTAACCACTGGGCTGCAAACCACAAAGCCATCAGCCGTTCAAATCCACCTGCCTCCCTGGACGAGAGTTGAGCTTGTCTTGCCACCATAAAGACCGACTCTCAGAAACACTAAAGCGCTGTTCCACTGTGTTATATAGTCACTAGTAATCAAAATCAACTCAATGGCAATGAGTTCGGGCTTCTGTGTACTCACTAACTTTATGAAAATTTCAAAAGGTTTACCTTTTGTATATGCCCTTTCAATGCAAACTGACACTATGATTCATGTAGAACAATCATTAAAAATTAATTTAACTTCCTAGCCAAAACATTTAATGATCATTAAATTTTAATGATCATTAACATCCAAAACACTTTAATGATCATTAACATCCAAAAGTAAATCAATGCAACTACTTCTTCAATCCAATACCAAGCATCTCCACCTGTAGTCCATCTCAGTTTCTTTGTCCACCCTCTGTGGATGCTGCCTAGAGCCACTTCGCAGGAAACGTACTCAGCCACACTACATCCCCTTCCAGTCTATTAGTAACCGACTTTGTTTCTGTAATTGTCCTATTTCATTGGTCCTCACAATGATGTTGATAGCGAAAAATCAAGATGGGCAGTTACCATATTTTTGTTGTTGTTGCAAATAATGTGGCCAACACACACATACAATGTATGGAAATGCCGAAATTAAGTAAGGACAGTTTGGTATAGCATTCCCATGCATGTCTTGTGAGATTCTAGAGTGGATTTTAACCTTATTTATCCTTCCTCCCATATTACAAGTAATCTCCTGCTTATGTGTATAAAAATAGTTCATAACTATTACTTTCAATCAGAACTGCCTAATAAAGGGATGCGTCATCATCAAGGTAAAGGAGTCTGCTGGGTAAGCGTTCGACTACTAACCCGAAAGTGGCTAGTTTAAATCCATCCGTTTTTCCACAGGAAGAAGAGGCAATCTGCTTCTGTAAAGATTTACAGTCTCAAAAACCCTATGTAGAGTCACTATGAGTCACCATGGATTCAATGCAGCAGGTCCATTTGGCTTAGGGTCATAGTGAAGTTATGGGTAATGTGTTGCTTCAGTAATCAAAATTAAGTAATAACAATTACATGTTGGGCTATGATCCACAAGGTCAGCATTTCAAAACCATTGCAGCTCTGAGGGAAGAAAGATTGGGCTTTCTACTCCAAAAAAAACAATTACAGTCTAGAAAACCCACAGGGGGTCGCTAATAGTCAGCAATGACTCGATGGCAATGAGTTTTCAGTAATCAGAAAATGAACGATCAAAATAGTATGTTTGTTCCTATTAATTTACTGAAAACACCTAACTTAAGTGGTTTCCATATGATCAGAAACAAGTAGAAATTAACAAGTAAATAAAAAATCCTCACCTGGTACGTATAGAAAAATAATGGGGGAGTGGGGATGGACTTGCACAGTTGGCAAAAACGTTAATGCACAAGAAATTTGTGGAATGATGCACATGTTTGAATCCCGACTGTAAGGGTTTAGAGCCGATTCTTGACTAGAAGGCATAACTCTTACCATTCCCATTGCTAGGTTATTGTGGATCCCACCTGCATTACTTCCTGTGGGATCCACTGACATAAAGTCTCCTCACTGGTCGTCTTCTCTTTTCCAGTTTTTTCTATTCCTTGCTCCCTCCTTAAAGACCTTTCCGGTGGAATAAGTTTTGTAATAACTGAGATCCTGTCACTCTTGCTCAAGCAAACAAACAAAACTTGAACTCTTTTATCCTGCCATTCCAAGTTCCCCAGACCCATACTGTCCTCTGATGGCTCTTAGATTAACCATCTATCAGGAAAGCCACAAGCAGTTTATCAGATGATGTCTTTGACCTCCCCTCAATTCCTCTTGCCTTTTCCTTTGTGATGCAGGGGAACAACGTGAGCTCTGCTAATTTGGGAAGCTGGAGTCCACAACCCAATTCTACAACGGGAGGACTTCCAAAGTTTGTGGAAAAACAGAACTTTTAAATAGTGAAAATTCTGAGGAGCTGATACCAAGGGCTCAAGTAGAAACAAAGTGTTTTGAGAATGATGATGGCAACAAATGTACAAACGTCCTTGACACAATGGATATATATATATATACATATATATATGGATTGTGATGAGTTGTATAAGCCCCCAATAAATTGAACTTTTTGAAGCCCCTTCAAATTTATCAATTTCTGCTCTTCCAAGCCTGTTTTCCCCACTTATTAAATGAAAGAAATATCAGCTCTGCACAATTGTCATGAAGATCAGCACCCAGCCCAGAACAGGGAGAAGGTACTAAATGCTTGTTTGGATTTTACTCCCTGTAGCATCAGGACCATATCCAATTCCATCACTACTAATAAATTCTGGTTTATTCCTCAGAGTTACTACCCAGTCTCTCCTGTCTCTGAGCATGTGTAAATGAAATCAGACATCTATCCTCCCTGAATTCCTGAACCTAAGACAAACACTGTCTTGAATGACAGCTGAAAATTACTTAATCATTAAATGCAATCACCTTCACGGGCCTCTCTCTACAACACTGACTCAGCTGGCTCACTAATTACTACCTTCAAATACTCTTCTCTGCGACTCTCACTTCTTTCCCTTCCTTTCCCTTCCCTTATAGCGGCTTGTCTCCCTTGTGAGATTCCTGACCATAGCTTTTCAACAAATCCATTTCATGTATCAACCCTTCTCTAATTTATACCAAGTGGTCACTAGATCCTAAAATAATATCAACTTTGAAGTCTCTCTACACTGCCCTCCATGTGCTGGTGTATAACCTCTGGAATGGTGTGCACTTCTGCTTCTGTCTTTTTATACTCCGTAAATGCTTCATATGATTGCCAAGATAAGCTGATAATGCACAATCGCCTACCAAATAATGCCCAACACCTAAACACTGTAAGGCCCTGTGTTACCCCGTACTTAACTATCACTCTACCTTTGTCTTTCAATATACCCTCCCAAACCAAAAACCACTGCCGAGTCCATTCCACCTTGTAGCAACCTTATAGGATGAAGTACAACTGTCCTTCAGGGTTTCTGAGAATTTAATGCTTCACAAGAGCAGGCAGCTTCATCTTTCTCCCACAGAGATGCCTGTGGGTTTGAACCACTGAACTTGTAGTTAGCAACGCAATGTGTAACCCAAATGACTATAATAATGTCCAGCACTATTCTGGGTGCTGTGGATAAGAGTTGGAACTAAAAATAAGAATTTCTACATTCAAAAGAGTGAACGTTTTCCAGGAGGAAGATACTGACAATTAACAAATATGTTAAATGTTAAACTCAACATTTCCAGGTGACTTCGTGAACATTCATGCCTCAGCGTCTCTGAATATGCTGGTTCCATTACTTAAGTTGTCTTCTCTTACAGGAATGCTTACCTAACCGTAAAAGTCTTTCTTTAAAAGTTGATTAAAAAAAAGTTGATACAAGCTTTCCAAGGCGACCATGTAGCTAAAGAGAGTTTTAACAAACATTAACAAACTATAAATATGATTTAGGAACAATTAAGAGGTATAAATAATCTTTTTATGTCAACTTGAGATTTGATTTACATCTTACAGATAATCTTTAAAAGAATTTACCTGCTGAATTAATAAATATTCTAAATTTAGACTTACTGTGTAGTCTCGTGGCTTCAAGGTGAGGTGAATTATACAAATTTAATAAAACAAATTATTAAAGGGAAAAAGCTTACAGGGCAGGCTCTTCTTCCTCATCTCCATATGACTTTAAATTATCTTGATCATACTGTGGTAATTCAGGCATCAATCTAAAAATTAGAACACTAGAGTAAATTATCCATTGCTAAAGCATGAGCAGAATGATCAATGCTTACTCTGTAATGAGTTTCTTATTTTATAATGATTTTTTTTCTGATGCAACCAACTGGCCAGTCCAACCTAGATGTAAAATTTTAAAGGACCAGAGTGACCTAAAAGAACAAATATTTTGGCTTCTCTGTTTTTGAGGTTGATGGCCAAGTTTGCTTTTCTTTTTCACTGATTTTTTTCAATAATTAAGTTAGGACTAAATACATTCTAAGCTTTTTAGACCAACATAGCATTAATTCAGTGTGAAAAACTCTTACTTGTAGAGCATATGATAAGCAGCAATCTGTACTGGTCTAGCTTTGTGAAGGAGTAATGGGGTCAATGTATTTAGCAAAGTCTGAAGATGCTCCGGTATGTTTGTTTCTTGGCCAGTAACAAATTTCTCTGGGAGTTTGTGACTCAGCAGCTGATCCTTTGAGATATATGTTAATGCTTCACACATGGGCCTCAGCACTGCATTCTGAAAGGATGTTTCAGATGAATCTTTGCTTTCTACGTGACAGAAAGAAACACATCCGAAAAAACAGTTAGTGTATAGCTGGATTTATAATCAATACAATTACATAAAAATGAGATACATATTACAGCACTCCTAAAAGATACTTGAAGCCAATCTATATTTCAAGCAATCTTAACTGTTTCGTGACTTCTTTTTCATCCATGAAACAGCTCTGGCCACGGTCTAGGCATCAAGCTAGGATGAACAAAGGGCTGCCAGTCTGCTCTGCCCCTGACTGATATAAGAGCACCACCACCAATCAGGTGTCTCTTTGCCCATAGCCAGGGGTTCAAGTCATTGAATATCTTGCCATCTTCCAATTCTTCTCTGTAAAGCCAAACCATATGTGGTATTCTGAGCAGCCCAGCTTCCTCTCTGGCTCTTTACTGCTCAGTGCTGTTTGACTGAAATGTCCAGTTTCAGGTTTGAGATTTTCAAGAAGACTTTTCCCTGCATCTCGCTATTAATCCTCCTTTCACTTGCCTGTAAGAGTCATCAAAAGAGGTAACAGCATGTTGTGGATGCCTTGGGAAAAAAATTCTTTCCATTCATTGATCAGATTTGCAGGAAGCTTGCCAATGGTACCCAGATTTTTGGAATCAAAATACACACTGAGGTCACAGGCCAAGCCACAGCTGACATAGGCAAAGAGTTGTACAAGAGGGTCAAAATACAAGGCACGATTCTTGCTTGCTGTCTAAAAGAACAATAAAAAAATCAAACCATTAGGCACTCCATTGGAACACAAACCAACACAAGAAGTGGCTTTTCTTCCAAATTTTAAAATTAAAAGCAATTAAGGAATATAATCTCAGGAGAATTATTTTGTGTTAAATCAAATGCTTTTTCACTTCTAAAATTACTAAAGAAAATAGTATCAGCTACCATTTCCAAATCAGACACTTTAAAATCAAATATTTAATCCCTCAGTAATCCTCCATGCTAGGTACTATGTTCATCACATTAAAATAACAAATTTGAGGCTCAAATGAAGTAAAATTAAAACCGTTAGCTGTCAAAGCTCACAGTAGGTAAAACAGAGAATCAAATTCAAACCCTAGCTGATATGCTGTCTCAGAACCCACAAAAAGAAAATTAACCCCCTCCGAATTTGCTTCTCATTAATATAAGAGGCGAAGTCCAAAAGTTTTTTGCTACTGGGGTTGCTGTTCATATACACCGGCTTATTCCCAACAAAATGTGCTTCAGCGAGTCTTTGGGATCAGTGGGTTGTGGCAGTATGCACTTTTGGTCAAAAGATCCAGTCAAAGCTGTGTTTTTGGTGGGGGCTTGGGGTCAGGGTCCACTGGAGTTAATTTCAAGAAGGAGAAGTCAGCTCAGAAGGTTACAGTAACTGTTAGGGGACGGATCCCATTGGGCTAATCCTGATAGATTGTCCTGAACAACACAAGATGACTATGGGGACTTCTTACGAAGTTTTCAAACACCTGAAAACTGCACTCTGAGGAAAAGGCCAAGAAAGTGTCTCTGAGCAATTTTTCCCCCATTATCACAACGCACCTGCTCATTCTGCAAGAGTAGCAAGCGTTGTCCTGGAAGAATTCTATTAGAACCCTTCCCCATCCACCCTACAGTCCTGCTCTTACTCCTCCACCCTGGCATGTGTTTCTAAAACTCTAACACTGAAAAGTCCCTCATGGATGCCAAACCCTGTTTTGAAGTGGTATAAATTGAAGAGTACAGAATTCATTGGGGAATGGTTAGAGAAACACTGCTTTCAGAAATGTACAGAACTAGTTGTAGAATATGTCAAGTAACAGTAACTTCACATTTTAATATCTTTGTTTAAGAAAGGGCCCTATCCTCATATTACTTGGACGATAACATTGTAAGAGTAACAATTAGGATCAAAATATTTTTCATTATTAATCATTTAATTGGGGAAAGCTTACAAATTTTTTAACAATCTATCACTCAGTTGTATTAAGCACACTTGTACATCTGTTGCCATCAACATTTCCAAAACATTATCTTTCTACTTGAACCCTTGGTATCAGCTCCTCTTTTTTCCCCTCCCTCCCCCATCTTTCCACCCCCTGGTGAATCCTTGATCGAATATATATTGCGGTTGTTATTTCATGTCTTACAGTGTCCGTTGTCTCCCTTCAACCACATTTCTGTTATTCATCTCTATGGGGGGTGGGCTATATGTCCAATCACATGCCCCCTTTCTCCCTCTCCCCTACATGCCCCCGCCGTCCTCCTAACCTCATGATAACACTACTCCCACTACTGCTCCTGAGGGTTTTATCTGTCCTGAATTCCCTGTGTCAAAAGCTCTTATCGGTACCAATGTGTGTACTCTAGTCTAGTACGATTTGTACAGTCGAACTGGGTCCTGGTAGTGGGGGGCAGCATTAAGGAACTAGAGGAATGATGAGTGTTTTGTTGGTGCTGTACTGCACCCTAGATGAAACATCCCTTCCTAAGATTTGGGTCTCTAATCCATTCCCCCTCTTTCACATCAATATAGTTATTTGTTTTGGATTTTTTGATACCTGATACCTGATCCTGTCAACACCTCATGATCACACAGGCTGGTGTGCTTCTTCCATGTGGGTTTATTTGCTTCCCTGCTAGATGGCCACTTGTTTAACTTCAAGCCTTTAAGACCCCAGACTTTTTGATAGCTGGGCACCATCCACTTTCTTCACCACATTTGTGTATGCACACATTTTGTCTTTAACGATCATGTTGGGAAGGCAAGTATCAAAGAGCTCCAGGTTATTAGAATAAAATGTTCTTGGGTTTAGGGAGGTCTTGAGTAGAGGCCCAAAGTCTATCTTAATACTTAACATATAAATATATGTACATTGGTCTCTATCCCTTTCATTATAAAGTAATATATTTACCTATATACATGCCTATAGCTTTACCTTTATAAATAGCTTTTGCCTCCCACTTCGTAAGAAAATGTTTTGCAAAATTATCATGAAATAGTAAGATAAAACCTAGAGTTCTGTATTGCAAATACTATATTATATAAGCTAATGAAGAAAGTATTTTAATAGCAGTTAGGAGATCTGGTCATCAATCATGTTAATACTTATTAAACCCATATCATTTTAATGATCATCTATGATTATCAAATATCAGCTGAGGAAAATATTGTGTTAAGAATTTTAAATATTAAAAAAAGAATTGTAAATATTTTCAAAGGGTCTATTATCACTTTGACAAAATAATAATTTATAAATTACGAAAGGTTCATGAGGGAGTGGGGAGCAGGGTGGGAGGGGGAAAATGAGGACCTGATGCCAGGGGCTTGGGTGGAGAGCAAATGTTTTGAGAATCATGAGGGCGATGAATGTACAAATGTGCTTTACACAATTGATGTACGTATGTATTGTGATAAGAGTTGTATGAGCCCCTAATAAAATGATTTAAAAAAAGAAACATCACTTCAAGAATAAGATCACAAAAACTGTCCTGATACATAGATTTGCACAAAACAAGACAAAAGTGATGCTGCATCAGGTTAATTTACCTCCAACCAAGCCAGCATGGAACACATGATGAAATCCCACTCATTCTCTGCCAAAGGAGAGGTCCAATATTTGAGGAACAGGGAAAGAAACCGGATCATTTCTATGTTTATACCCAGTGTCTCTGGATTTTCTTCTGACAGATCACTATCATAAAAACAAAAAAAAAGAAAGAAAACAAGACAAAACAAATCAGAGTTAAAGAGTTATACTGACAGTCAATTAGAAAGTATCCTATTTTATTTTGTATACTTATAAATGAGTGACTTAAATGTCTACCATGCTATTGATTCTATAAGGTTGTTCATTAAGATGCACAATTTGGTTTACCATGTAGAAGGGAGCTTACGAAAAGGGAAATTATGCAGCACGACCTACCAACTGAAGAGAAAGACATCTTCATAGTTTTCCCTCCAGTACATTATGACTTCTAAGATACCATGTAACAGCTCTTCATCCTCTAGGTTTCTGGTTTGCAGAGAAGAATTGAAAATAGCAAAATATCCAAAACCCCCTAAAGTAAAATTCAAAGAAAAACTTATAAATACATAATGCTACTACGAACAGAAAACCTCTTCTACTTTGAGAACTGCTTAGGGTGAGAACCTACACACGCCTTACACAAAAGATTAGTAAATGAGTTTGTAAACTCCACGAGGCAGAGTGCCTATCTATACCCAGCACCTCACACAGTACAGGATTTCCTCTCTCTGCTTTTCTTCTTAATATATGGTACTGTACTTTATACTACACATGTTGTTTTTATCTTGGTTTAAGTATAGGACTTAGTTAGCAGTCCCATCTCTCAAAAAAAAACAACAGCCAAAGCTATCGAATACAAACTTAATAAAAGATAAAACACACTGTTCTATAATCCATAGATTCCTTGAGTAAGCATCTACTGTGTCCTGATAAAAGAGCCCTGGTGGTGCTGTCAGGTAAGCCTGGACTTCTAACCACCAGCTCAGTGGTTTCAGACTCACCAGCCGCTCTTCCGGGGAAAGGTGAGGCTTGCTGCTCCTAGAAAGATTCACAGCCTTGGGAATTGTATATAGGCCATTACGCATCCGAATCAACCCAGTGGCAGTAGGGTTTTTTGGTGTCTAAAAGCTACTATGTATCCCCATACTTTAAAAGCCCTGGTTCTTTTTCTCCCTTAATTCTCAACTTAACTGCCTCCTCTCTACAACATTCTCTCATATATCTGAAACAAGCCTTCTTGCTAGTTCACTGAGGTCAGTCAGGGTCGACAAAATGACATCTTACTGAAATGGAATTTTTCAAATGTGGGTGAACCAGACTATGAAACTTAATCTTCCTCTTAAAAAAACAGGGCAATGTGTGAGTCATATAGCAAACAATCTCTTGGCCTGAGTCAAAAGACAGGCAGCCACACCACTTTGATCACATATGGCTCTCAAGGCACAAATTCATAAAAAGGTACATTATATTGCCATACTCGTACAAATTTGGAGAGGCCCTGTGGGGCACAAAGGGTGAATGGCCCAACTGCCACCAGAGGTGCCCGGGAAGGCAGGCCTGGCAACCTGTTCTGAAAAGTCACCGTGGAGAAAACCCTGTGGGCAATGGTTCCACTCTGTACACATGGAGCTGCCACGCATCAGAATCAACAGCAAGTGTCTGCAACAAAATTCACGACCACTTCAGACAAGTGGAAGCAGTAGAAAATAAAAGCGAAAAGGTAAATCGTAATATAATCGTAAATTATCTTATATGCCAAATTAAAACTTCCAGATATTATCTTGTGGGTATAAAAGGGACCCAAAATAAGAAGGGATCTTTGCTTTGTTTTTTGTTGCAAGATTATCCTGGTGGCAAAGAAAGTAGAGACTCGAGTAAAATCAGAAAGCACTGAGTTTTGGTCGTCAACCGAACACATTCATTTAGCTGTTTCATCCCTTTGACTGGGAAAAATTGATTGTCAAATTGCAAAAACATTTTGTCTCCGTTCAGGTCCTCTTCCTTTGCAGCTGGACACAGTCAAGTCTGTGTGAATAACATTCCCATCAAGTACTTCTCTATGCATAGTCACTACAACTCAATCCCTCTCCCAAAATTGCAGATTCCAACCTAAAATCAGGCTAACTGGGTTAAGTGAAGTCAATGCCAAAGGTCAGTGCCACCAGCTGTATCACGGTGGAGGTCCACCGTGTCATTGGACCATTTTGTTAATGCTGGTAGGAAGGGTCTTCGTCTATTATTTCAAATTTTCACCACCCATCTGAACATCTACAGTCCAATTTCTACTCCTAAAATAGCCCAGTCGATTTTACATAGGAAATTAAATGTTAGTGGAGAACACACGAGGTTCCCAATGGCATCTATATGGCATCTGCAGCCATCCTCACATCCTTCCTTGCCTCGTCTCGGAGGAAAGCCCCTCCCTCTCAGGCAAGGGAAGGGCTAGCTGTGCTTTCGCGTTGCCTCCACGCTCATCGACTCAGTGGGAACTATCTGTGTCTCTGTTCTATCTTCATCCTTCCTGCTCGGCTGTATCTTCCTCTCAACATATGGCGTTCCCCTTAACTCTGTATGCGGACTCAGTGGCTCCTTTCTACCGAAAGTCCCAAATCCTTAACCTGCAAAAGTAGGCTAACAAGATGTCTAGCATTTCACAGAATTCCATTTGTACACCCAAGCATCTCCTGATCCCAACTTTCCACCTGAAATGCCAGCCAGAATGAACCAGGTGCCCCCTCATGTGTTTTTAAGTGCCGGGCATGCCTGTCCCCAACTATATCCACATAGAATACAACTTATTCTCCAAGACTCAGTTGAAGTAAGTCTTTGAGAAACTCTCTTGACACCTCAAAGCAGAGTGGAAAACGTCTTCCTTATGGCTGCTTCCAACACATCCTTTTGCTACATGAGTAATCACATGGGAACTTTACACCTGTCTTCTCTACCAGATTATGACCGCAACTGATGCACAGCAGGTGCTCACAGTGTTCAGTTGAAGCTAATAAACTAAGAGAGAGTGAACAGTGCTCAGAAAAATGCCAAATACAACAAAACCGCTAACTCTTTGGCCTTCATTTTGGTCAAGGCTCCCTGGACTAGGAAGAAAAGAATCATCCCAGAAGACTGCAGCATTTCTGTAATGCCACAGTGATGACCGGCACGCTCCAGCAATGTTGCTCATTTTAATAACTGCATTGGTCACATCCCTAGATGCAAAGCAGGCACCCTGCCACCACCGCCACCATGCCCAACAGAAAGGCTACGGCGGGGGGGGGTAAGGGAGATAAAGCCAAGGGGAAGGATGAACCTCAGAGATCAGCAAGGTTATCTGCTAGCCCTGGCTCTTCAAAACCAGAACCTATGCCTAAGAAGACCCCTGAAAAGATGGGTCAGAAAGTGCCCAACAGGGGAAAGCTGATGCTGGCGAGGACGGGAGCAACCCTGCAGAAAATGGAGACGCCAACACAGACCAGGCACAGAAAGCTGAAGGTCCTGGAGATGCCAAGTGAAGTGTGCGCATTTTTTTAATCACTGTGTATAGTTATAAAATGCTAGTTTAAAAGAGTATAAAACAGTATTAGAATAGTTATAAAAATAGTTTGATGGAGAGGTCTAAGGGGTTGGCCCCAAACTCAACTACTACGTGGACACCTGCTCCTTCCCCCAGAAGAATTTATTTCAAAAGACAGCACTGAATCTGCAGCTCCAGGAGAGGGACATATCTGGGCAGAGAACACGGGAACAAATGAAGGGGGAGGAGGAGAGAGTAGAGCACATCCTGGCCCACCAGGCCCTGAGGATGATGTCCCCAATTAGAGCAGCCAGTCCACAGAGAGGACCACATAGCCGGACCCACTATGAGAGATGACGCCCCTCACTGACCCGTAGCCCTACAGGGGACAACACCGGAGACACAGTGTGGGAATTGCGCCGGATGTGATCTCTCCACACTGAGGCAACACACTAAGGGTGGGTAACAGAACAGCAAGGGAACAGGCAGCGAGGTCCCCAGGGAATGCTGAAAGTGGACTCTGGGGCCTGCGCGTGGTGCCCCAACAGACTGGACTAGAAAAACTACTAAAGGCCAACAAACAGTCCTTGAACTAACTACAAGCTTTTCTTTCTTCTTGTGTTTTGTTTTGTCATTAGTTTGTTGTTGTTTTGTTGTATATTGTTGCTTGGTTTTGCTCTGTCTTGTTTTTGTGCATGTTATTATTTCTACAGGTCTGTCTAAATAAGATAGGTTGGATGAACAATCTGGAGGTGAAAACAACAGGACTGACAGTTCCTGGAGGACATGGGAGAAGGGAAGGTGAGGGAAAAGGTAGTGGTGTTAACAAACCCAGGGACAAGGGAACAACAAGTGATCCAAATCTTTAGTGAGGAGGGTGTAGGAGGCCTGGTAGGGTGTGATCAAGAGTAATACAACCAAGAGGAATTACTGAAACCCAAATGAAGACTGAACACAAGAGTGGAACAAGAGGAAAGTCAAAGGAAATAGAGGAAAGAGCTAGGAGGCAAAGGGCATTTAAAGAGGTCTAAATAAAGGCATGTACATATGTAAATATATTTATATATAAGGATGGGGAAATAGATCTATGTGCATATATTATATTTATAGGTTTAGTATTAAGGTAGCAAAAAGACATTGGGCCTCCACTCAAGTACTCCCTCAATTCAAGAATACTTTCTTCTATTAAATTGGCATTCTATGATGCTCACCTTCCCGACACAATCGCTGAAGACAAAGCGGGTGCATAAGCAAATGTGGTTAAAAAAGCTGATGGTACCCGGCTATCAAAAGATATAGCACCTGGAGTCTTAAAGGCTTGAAGGTAAACAAGTGGCCATCTAGCTCAGACACAACAAAGCCCACATGGAAGATGAACACCAACCTGCATGATCACGAGGTGCTGAAGGGATCAGTTATCGGGCATCAAAGAACAAAAAATCATTATCATTGTGTACGTACTCACTTCCCTGATATGATCACTGAAGACAAATGGGTTCATAAGCAAATGTGGCGAAGAAAGCTGATGGTGCCCGGCTCTTAAAAGATATAGTGTCTGGGGTCTTAAAGGCAAACAAGTGGCCATCTAGCTCAGAAGCAACAAAGCCCACATGGAAGAAGCACACCAGCCTGTGTGATCATAAAGTGTCAAAAGGGATCAGGTATCAGGCATCATCAGAACAAAAAATCATATCATTGTGAATGGGGGGGGGGAGGGCGGAGTGGAGACCCAATGCCCATTTGTAGACCACTGGACATCCCCTTACAAAAGAGTCTCGGGGAGGAGATGAGCCAGTCAGGGTGCGATGTAGCAATGATGACACACAACTTTCCTTTAGTTTCTAAATGCTTCCTCTCCCTCTCCCCAACTATCAAGATCCCTATTCTACCTTACAAATCTGGCTAGACCAGAGGATGTACACTGGTACAGATAGGAACTGGAAACACAGGGAATTCAGGGCAGATGATCCCTTCAGGACCAGTGGTGAGAGTGGCGATACTGGAAAGGTGGAAGGAGGGTGGGTTGGAAAGGAGGAACCAATTACAAGGATCTACATGTGACCTCCTCCCTGGGGGAGGGACAACAGAAAAGTGGGGGAAGGGAGATGTCGGACAGGGCAAGATATGACAAAATAATAATTTATAAATTATCAAGGGTTCATGAGGGAGGGGGGAGCAGGGAGGGAGGGGAAAAATGAGGAGCTGATGCCAGGGGCTTAGGTAGAGAGGAAATGCTTTGAGAATGATGAGGAATGTCCAAATGCGCTTTACACAAATGATGTACGTATGGATTGTGATGAGAGTTGTATGAGCCCCTAATGAAATGATTAAAAAGAAAAAAATTTTTAAAAGAAAAAAAGTAGTTTGGAATACTAATTGTTTATCAAGTTTCATAGAAATGCAGAGTTTTGGTCCACTTTTTCTATTTTTAAGCGGTGCTGCTAGCACAAGCACACAGGAGACGTCACTGTTGTTTTGGGGGAGGGGCAAACGTCACTAATGGGATGTCTCCAAAGCTGGATGGATGTGAAGACACCTGCCCTGCTGGTTTTGAGAGACTCCCTCTGAGTTCCCAGGAGGAGGGATTCCCTGATGTGGGCACACATTAGCTACCTTGGCACAAACACCGCTTGGGAGAGGGAAAAAGTCACATTTCTTTTTCCATTCTCCACACACTCTTCTCCCTCTCTGCCTTCAGCACAGACTTGACTCCCATAAGCCCAGAGACATGTGGAGACCTGACCTCTAAATACTGGTTAGCATATCGGGCGATCTGGACTTTCCAGTGACGCCGTGCTAATGGCACCCACCCCTCACAAGAGCAGCGGCTCCTTGGTTCAGACTGGATCTTCAGATGGGCAATTCTGCCGTGTACATTTTGTTTTCTGAAAGTCAGGGTCCACGCATGAAATGTTGCTAAAACCACATGCCAAATATGTAATGTCAACTCTGACTCTAAACTTTTCCTGTTCAGAGCACCAGATGAAGACTTCAATGGTTTTATAGTGGCTGCACACTGTTAACAATCATGTGCCCATGTCCTGCCTGAATACCATGACTGCTTATGAAAAGTGTCTTTAATAAAGCTGGATATAATTGGGGGGGGAGAAAGAATGATATCTTATATCTCAGACAATATTAAATTCATGAAAAAATTACTATCAAGCAACTAACCATCGATATAGTAAAGATCAGTCTTCGGCCAAGACAAAAGCGCAGGTATACAGTCAGCAATGAATTTTCTCTTTTCTTCTTTCACCAAAAATGGACCAAGAATTTGAATGGTATGCAAATTACCCTCTGTTAGTGGGAAAAACCTATTTAGAGAAAACACATAATTATTTAAATATGCAATTTTTTAGAAAATTCATCACATTCAGGCTGCTCAAAAAGACTAATAAGTCCTCTATACAAAGGGGGGAAATGAACTATGACAGTAAATTAACAATGGCTGGTCCTGAATAATGAAACTGAGTTTCTTTTTCCTTTTCCTGTATGCTTGTAGTTTTTAAAAATAAGTATATTTAAGTTTTCCTCAGGTATAAAAGTTCCTTTTTAATTATACAAGCAAAGACAATGTTCTATATTCTACTTTGGTGATCAATGACTAGGATCCTAAATGCTTGTGCACAGCCATTTAAGGAAGAGAGAATAATGATGATGTTGAAACAACTAGTCCAATGGACTAATAGCCACACAAACATCAGTTTCCACAGTCCTGAAGCCAGAAGAACTGGATGGTACCCAGCTACCGGTTCCAACTGCTCTGAAAGGGACCACAATAGAAGGTCCTGGGTAGAGTGGGGGAAAAATGTGAACAAAACTCAAAATCCTAAAAGATACCAGGCTCACCAGTTGGACACTGGTGGGATCTTTAAGACACAACAGGGGGCCTTAAAAAAAAAGATACAACAACCCTCCTTTTTTATTTCAAACTGAACTCACCTCCTTGTAAGAATAATCAACTACTTAAAGATCAAAAGGGCAGCATTTACCCAAGGACATGGTGCAGAGGGTTTAGGAAAGAAAGAGAAATGAAAACAGGAAACACAGAAAGGAAGTAGAATAAGTGATATTACATTAATGTAGTGGTTCTCAACCTGTGGGTCGTGACCCCTTTGGTCACAGGGATCGTCTAATTCATAATAGTAGCAAAATTACAGTTATGAAGTAGCGACAAAAATAACTTTATGGTTGGGGGGTCACCACAACATGAGGAACTGTAGTAATGGGTCGTGCCATTAGGAAGGTTGAGAACCACTGCATTGAAGGGAGTGCAATGAATGAGTTGAAACAAACGTGGATGAAGTGTTGAATGCAAAAATGCCAATCTGCTCTCTAAACCTTCACCTAATGCACAAAATGTTAAAATAAAGTTTACAAGCAATACTTGATTGTGCTCTTTAATATTCTGCCCTACAGATATTCTCTTCCCCGAATCTTCTCTTCACTGATATTCTGTGTATATACATGTTGCTGCTGTTAGATGGCAGTTGAGCCGATTCTGAGTCACAGCGACCCCATGTGATGGAGTAGAACAGCTCTCCAGGGTTTCCTGGGCTGAGAGCTACAATGGTAACAGAGCGGCTTTGAACCACGATCTTTTAGTTAGAAACTGAGTATTGAACCCGGGTGCCACAAGAAGAATATAAGTAGTTGGGTTTTATTTAAGTAAATGAGATCACACTAAACATTTTCCTGCTATGTGCCACTTAATAAAAATATACTTTGTAGATCACTCCACATCAAGGCCTATCACTCCCTCCATACACGTGTCCTGTAAAGCTAGTGACAAGGGGAACAACTCCTGAACAGAAACCCATACTCTGACTGTCTCACAATTCAACTCTTTCTCTTTAATGAACCTTTAGTTTCTTTCCCAAATGTTTGGTCTTTTAAATAATGCTACAATGACTGTCCTCAGCAGATATCCTGCACGTGTGCAAATACCTCACGGTTAGATTCTCAGACATCTCATTTAAAAAGCATAGGATTTGAACGTCCTAATAACACAGTTGGCAGGAGTCTTGTGGTGGGTCAAATGGTTCAGTGCCCATTAACTGAAAGAGTTGCCTAAGAAGAAACGCAGGTGATCCTACTCCGAAAGATCTTGAACACCCTACGGAGCAGCTCCACTCTGCGCACATGGAGTCTCTGGGAGTCAGACCCAACTCGGTGGCACGGAGCAACGTGTTTTGGTAACGTCAGTGTTTTCTGAAAAAGCTAAACAAATGTGCACTTCACCTAAAGCTGCCAATCTTCTTCACTGCTGGATAGAAGGGAGAATCAAACATGCTTATTTGAATGTATATGTCTGTCGTTACTGGTAAGTAAGTATTTCACATTTCTTAATTGAATTACCTCGGCCGATACATTGACGATTTCATCGATAAGGTACTATCTGTCATGGGTTGAACACACCGCGCCCGCCCTAATGTATGTGTGTTGGGCTAGGCCATGGTCCTAGTATTGTGCGGCTTTCCTCTATTTTGTGATGTGCTGCAGCCATTCTAATCCCTGCCTGGGAGGAATAACGCAAGGTTGTTGTTGTTGCTGTGAGGTTCTGACTCACGGCAACCCTATGCACAACGAGAGGGAAGGCTGCCAGGTCCTGCGCCGTCCTCACAGTCACTGTTACACTGGAGCCCACTGCTGCAGCCACTGTGCTGATCCACATCGTCAAGCGCCTTCATTCCTTCTTTGTCCCTCCAGTTTTCCAAGGTGGATGGCCCTCTGGTGGCTGGTCTGTCCGGATAACATGTACGAAGGATGCAAAGCAACGTCTTCTCATTCTGGTCTCCATGGAGCATTCGGGCTGTGCATCTCACAGATTTGTCTGTTTTCTGACAGCCCACGGCACTTTCAATATTCTTTACCAGTACCATCGCTCAAATGCACCAATTCTCTGCTCCTCCTTAATGTCCAACTTTGCACATGCGTGATTGAAAATTCCATGGCTTGGGGCAGGCACACCTTCATCCTCTAAGTGATAACCTTGCCCTTCAACACTTTAAAAAGGCCTTATGCATCAGACTTGTCAGTTTAATTTTTTGATGGCTGCTTCCAACAGCATTGATTATGAATGCAAGCACAATTAAATTCTTGACCACTTCAGTCATTTTCCTATTTAACCACAATGTTATCTATTGGTCCAGTTGTGAGGATTTGGGTTTTCTTTACATTGAGTTGCAACCCATCCTGAAGGATGAGATGAAGTTATAGGGGTGAGGTAGAATTATGGTGGGATATCAACCCACAACACTTGGGTGTGGCTTGCAACACCTTTTATCTCCTACAAGATAAGAGATAAGGTGAGAGAAGCCAGCAGAGAGGGGGAGAGGGATTTACTACCACCAAGAAAGAAGAGCTGGGAGCAGTGTGCGTCCTTTGGACCCGGGGCTGGGGGTCGGGGGTCACTGCAGTGAGAAACTCCGAGACTCAGGGGGAGGACTGTGAAAAAGGCAAGACATTTCTGTGTGTTCAAGTTCAAATGTGACTCGTATTTCTGTTACAGCAGCATTCGAGAATTCGACATATTTTTCAATTTAGAGATTTTTTAATTACATATTCCAGATATATTTGCTAATTTGCAAATGTTTCCTCCATGTTGTCATTTGTTTCTTAATCTTTGTTTACTGTATCTCTTTCATAAAGAGATACCATATATTTTTATAAAGTAAAGAATCTTTCTTTCCTTTATGGATTCTGGATTTTGTGCTCTGCTTAAAATGATTTTCTTTTTGCCCAGATTATACATTTTTTATTTCTCTTTAAACTTTTATTGAACTGTTCTTTACATTTAGCTTTTTTTTTAATTTAGCTTTTGATGTAGACTTTATTTTTGTGTATAATGTATGGGAGGGGTCTCTCCTATCATGCTAAATATCTAAAATAAATATAAAATTCTTCATTTTTTCTCTCATTCCCTTTCATTTCATCCCTACATTTTCTAAAGCTATGCTCTTGAAAACCTTGTGTTTTTTATTTATGTGTTTTTGTTTGTTTTTATGATTGGAACATTGATTTATTAGTGTTTTGGGGCATGAGTGATCGAGGTGAGCATTTATTACATTACAGAGTAAAAATATTTTAGATGAGAATAGCTGTTTTCTCAAAATCATAAAGAAGACCAAGCATTCTAGTTGGACGGCGGCAGGTGCGACCTCTGAGACGATGGCCTTATCTCCCCTGTGGTCTGGAACACACAGCCGTTTACGATCAAAAGGGCAGCACTCCCCCAACAACGGCGCACACAAGGTTAGGAAAGGAAGAGGAGTGGAACAGGAGACACGGGAAAGGCAGTGAAGGCAGGCACATTGAGGGGACTGAGACGGATGAGTCGAAACAAAATGTGTACGAACTGTCAAACTAAGACTGGTAATTAGCTCTGTAAACTCTCACCTAATTCACAATAAAAAGAAAAACTATACCTGTTTTCTTCTCTCCTATACTGGTGTTTTACGTCCTCAGGTGTAATCCTTCGAACAGAGATCAACTTGATAATAATAAGAGACCAAAGGGTGCCATATACTTTGGATCTAAAAATGAAAAAATGGTTTTTCTGTTTAAAAGTGTACTTAATGTCATTTCTTAACACTGATATATCTAAATTCCTTTTATAGAAATCATTAAATCACTAAGTGAGAGCATCACTTCATCCAAGACATCTGTACTAAAACACCTCCCATTATCCAAAGGATTGGGAGTTTTGGCTTTTGCTATTCTTTCTCGAGCGGTACTGAGCTCTCACTCCAAAGCAATTCCACACCCTTCAAGTCCCAGTACGGGAGTTGATTTTAATCCAGACCGGTGGGGAAAGGACCTCTCTCTGGGCTGGGTGAAGCTGGAGAATCAAGCAGATACTCATATGCACTGAGAAAGCTGTGCGGGGTGCACAGAGTGTCCTCTGATATGACAAAGTAAGGTAAAAACACTACAGGCAACTGATAAACTTTTTAATTGAGAGAGAAGTTCAACATAGTAATTTCAAAATGCTAACTTCTAGGACGAAAGGCCCAGTGATCTACAGAAAATCAGCCATGAAAACCCTATAGATAACCACACTCTAGTCCAGGGATCACCGTGTGTTGTGGGCAGATATGGTAGCAGCTAACACCAACAATAACAAGTAAATCAAATTGAGGGTAAAAACAAAAGACACTGAAGTGCTATAACCACCGAAGGACTTCATTGTCACATCTTCTTCCTCATCCAGGGGAATGGGTTTTGTGCTTATAATATTGACCCATCTAGAGCAATGTATAGGTTGAGGTTGAAGTTGAAAGTAAAGAGAAGATGGGTTACATACAACAACACAGCCCTCATAAATATCTATTTCTTTCGCTTTTAGCTCCCCTTGAATGTATTTACAGAGCAATCAAGGAAGGCAAAGTTCGAACATTTCCCTTGAGTTCATGAAGTACTCAGTGCATATAGAGAATTCATTACTAAGCAATACATATTATCTTGTAAATTAGACCCTTTGAGCAAAGAATAGCTTTTATCTTATACAAGTCAAAGCCATCACAAGTAAAATGGTCACAAACGATGGGAATTCAAAGGGATTCTTACCTGTCAAATATCAGCTGCAGAAGGCCAGACGTGTCACCAAGTGCACATAGGTTATCATATGTGATATTCATTCTTTGCAGCATGTTACAAAATCCAGTTACAAAGACAGGCGGGTTGTACAGCTCTTCACACCACTGCAGGGAATAGAGGAGCTCTGCAACTAACAGAGGGGGCACCACGTTTCCAGACGGGCTTTGTACACAAGCCCCGCGGGCACTTTTCTTCCTCCGCCCCATTTTCTAACGCTGCTACTTCCCACTTATTTCAAAACATCAAGGACTCAATTTTTAAATCAGCCTTCAATGAAAACTAGGAATATCTGCCTAATACAAAATATCACATTCTCCCAAATATTTGTCTGATATAAAATAGCACATTCTCCCATCTGGAGAAAGGCACCATGCTTGGTAAAATGGACGGGCAGAGGAAAAGAGGAAGGCCTTCAACAAGATGGGTTGGCACACTGGCTGCACCAATGGGCTCGGGCACAGGAACACTGGTGAGGATGGCGCAGGCCTGGGCGAGGTTCTGTTCTGTTGTGCACAGGGCTGCTTTGGGTCCGCACCAACTCAGTGGCGCCTAACAACGGTCCAAATCTTACTTGGTCTCTTCTGACTAGGAGGAATGTAGCAGGACCTAAATTACTGGAACTACTAGAATATTTTTCCTACTATTTCTGCCACAATGAGTGAGGGGTCGCATACAAGATAAGCTCCAAAGGACACGAGACTTGAGATGAGAACTCATGTCAAGACAGAAGATGGGTGACAGCATGATACAGTAAAAGGGTACCGGCCTCCGACGGACCAGACTGCCTGAATTTAAGTCTGTTTGGCCATGAGCTATATGCATAGTTATCAACACTTCCTAAGACTGAAGTAAGAAGTAAACCTTACAGGTGGTCGCTTTTAACTCACAAGCAGTTCCACTCCCTTGATGAAGTTATGAATGAGTTTTGAACTGGACACGAGACCTAGTTCAAGAGTGAACCTTGTCCATAAAAGGCAAGTAACTGACCAAGTCAAGATAATAATAGTACCTGACTTAAAAGGATCGATGAGAAGATTAAATATTATAATCAGTTTATAATTTGCATAGCAATTAATAGAGAAATGAAGCATTATAAGGACTCGAACTCCCATCTTTGTGTTTGGAGTCATTCTGTGAGCACAGCTCCTCGGATGTGGACCTGAATGACCAAAAGAGTTTTTAGCCTCCATTTTTTCCCCACAGGTAATAAAGCTGTGGGAACAAGACTGACACAGGTTTATGCAATTCCTCTACTTTGAATTGTATCTTATAAAAGTCATACTGCTGTCCCAGAATCTGGTGGGGAGACAGTCATAAAGGTCAGCAGACAGGCCTGGAATTATGTATGCTTGCACATTGCTGTTTTTGCTGGTTTCTTTTTTTTCTCCTCTCTTTTTATTCAATCTTTTGGTTTCTTTTTGTTTTGTCTCTGTTGTTTTGCCTACCAATATAAGAAAGGTATGGAAGCAAGCGAAAGGAGAAAGCAATGGGACCAACAGGTCCAGAGGGACCTTGAGGGGAGGAAGGGGCAGACAAGAGGAGTGGTGAGCAAACAGTGCCATAGACAGGGGAACAACTAGGGAACTAAAAGCAACAGTGAGGAGGATGTGGAGATCCTGGGGGTGCTTTAGCATTAGCAAGCAGTCTAGCTAAGAGGAATTACTAAGAGGCAGAAGAAGGGCGAGCATAATGGTGGGGCAAGAGAAAAGTAAAAGGAAACAGAGGAAATATCTAGGAAGCAAAGCTTTGGCTAGAGATATAAACATAGGTGTGTACTTATGTAAATGTTCATTCATAAAAGTAGAGGTACTGACCTATATACATATATTTATATGGCAATACACTGAGGAAGTAGACAGACTTTAGGCCTCTGCTCAAGCCTTTCCTCAATGCAAGAACACTTTGTTCTAATAACCTGGCATTCTGTGATGCTCACCCCTCCGATGCAATTACTGAAGCCAAAATGGGTGCAGAAGCAAATGTGGTGAAGAAAGCTGATGGTGCCCAGCTATTACAAGATAGAGTGCCTGGGGTCTTAAAGGCTTGAAATTCAGCAAGTGGCCATGTAGCAGAGAAGCAACAAGCCCACGTGGAAGAAGTACACTAGCCTGTAAAATTATGAGGCATAAATAGAATCAGGTAACAGGCACCAAAAGACACAAAACGAAACAAAAACATATTGCTGAGAACAAGAGTTGGAGCAGAGACCCAGAAACCATCTGTAGACAATAGGACATCCCTCACAGAAGGGTCACAGGGAAGGGATGAGTTAACCAGGGCACAGTATAGCACCGATGAAACACACAATATTCCTCTGGTTCTTTGAGGCTTCCTCACCCCCCACTATGATGAACCCTGTCCTGCCTTTCAGTTCTGGCTACACCAGAGCATGTACACTGGTATAGATAAGAGCTCACAGCACACAAAATGCAGGTAAGATAAGCCCATGAAGTACAGAAATGGGAGTAGTGGTAGGAGGGTAGGGGGAAGGTGGGAGGAGGAGGTGAGGAAAGGGGAACAGCTCGAAATGATTGATGCATAACCCCCCCACCCAACAGGGGGATAAACAACAGAAATGTGGGTGAAGGGAGATAGCAGTTGGTATAAGATATGAAAACAGTAATAATTTATAATTTATCAAAGGGTCACAAGGATGGGAGGAGTGAAGGGAGGGAAAAAAGGGGAGCGGACACCAAGGGCTCAAGTAGAAAAAAAATTGTTTTGAAAAGGATGATGACGACATATGTACAAATGTGCTTGACACTATGGGTGGAGGGTTATAAGGACTGTAAAAGATGATAAAATAAAGATAATTTATAAATTATCAAGGGTTCATGAGGGAGAGGGGAATAGGGAGGGAGGGGGAAAATGAGGAGCTGATACCAAGGGCTCAAGTAGATAAAAAATGTTTTGAGAATGATGATGGCAACAAATGTACAAATGGGCTTGGCACAATGTATGTATGTATGGATTGTGATAAGAGTTGTATGAGCCCCCAGTAAAATGATATAAAATAAATGTTTTAAAACTGTAAGAGCCCCCAATAAAATGTTTCAAAGAGCTGTAGTAATAAAATGATTTTTTAAAGTTATACTACTATTTACAATTCCAAGCCATTTCCTAAAATAAATGTATCATGGTGATCCCATGTGTGTCAGAGTAGAATTATACTAAAATTTACGATGACTTTTCCCCTCAGAAGTAGATCCTTGAGCCTGTCTTCCATTGAGTCCATTTTGGGTGGACTCAACCTGTCAATCTTTTGGTTGGCAACCAAGTACTTGATTGTTTTCAATATCCAAAGCCAGAATTTCAACATTTGAACTTCACATTTATCAGGAAAACAAATATAGCCCTCTGGATAAAAAGATTTAGTGGTTAAAAACAAAAAATCTGAAAATATATAATCTTTGATAAAATACCAGTTTCTTTCTTTTAGGGTATGTCCAATAGGCTCAGCATATATTAATACCATTCCAATTTAATTAACTGCTAGACTGTCAAATCATGCTCTAAGACTAATAAGATTATAGTAAAATTTCAATATATTTTCATATAGTAAGAAAATTGATTTAATATCACTTAATTGACCTTAAATTCTCCACCTCAAAGACATTTAATAGGAAGCTACAGATTCTTGAATTGTTTAAATTTTATTTATTTATTTTTAAATATGGAACACCTCACGAATTTGCATGTCATCCTTGCGCAGGGGCCATGCTAATCTTCTCTGTAGCGTTCCAATTTTAGTTTAGGTGCCGCCAAAGCAAGCACTAAATTTTAATTTGTAATGTGATTTTAAACTGCTTCAAAATTATATCCATTCATTATTTAATAACTAGATGTTCACATATACTTACTTATTTTCTCAATTTCTTTATTTTCTAGGATGCCTTCTTTTTTCAGTCCAACAAAGATCATTGTGCTCAATAATGCTGACGCACATAAATGGTTAGGAACTGCATTGATATCTTGAACCACATAATCTACTTCAAAACATTCATGATTCAAACTCAGTTTTCCTTCTAAAAGAGGCCTGTGAAGCCACTGTAGAGAAAAAAAAGTAATATACTACTAAATTGTATACAAAATCATTAGACTTTCTAATTATTTCCGACCTAAGCTATTCAGACTGGGAACAACATGTGTGTGTTTGCTTATGGTTCTTTAAAAAAAAAAAAGTCTTATTTAACTTTGTACTATGGGCCCTGCCCACATTTACTGATTGCTTGTGAAGAGCGAACATCAAATATGTGACAGTTCAGAGGCACAAAGTCTAGCGCAGCAGTTCCTAATGTTGTGACTCTTTATTATAATACAGGTCCTCATGTTGTGGTGACCCCCCCAACCATAAAACTATTTTCATTGCTACTTCATAACTGTAATTTTGCTACTGTAATGAACTGGGCAACATCTGTGAAAGGGGTCGTGATTCACAAGTTGAGAACCACTGGGCTAGTATGAGATTCATTTCATGTACTTTATTCTTCCTCAGGAAAAAATTTTAAAAATACTTGGGTCTGCTTGAAATCTAAACTTTAGAATGAGAGACACTCATCAACCACAAACATACCTGCACAGGGAGAGACTGTCTCATCTGTTCCCATTCGCTGTCATTTGGTATAACACTTGCAATATAAACTCCCAGCAGAGCAGTATCATCACTCTCGAGAAGTTTCTTCAGGAAATCATCCACAGTAGACAAGAGGACCTGAAGCCTGACAGGAAGGACAAGGACTTACTGCGGTAGCTGTGCTGGGGCTAATGTGAACACCCTGGTACATTCACGATCCCACTGAACAAGGAGACAGGCATACATAGAAGCGACTCTCCATGCTGACACACGCACTCAAACTAGGGACTATCCAGCATTTGAGAGGGGAAACTGCATGGTGATACTGCTATCTCAAAATGAACACGACTGGACTGGTTTCAGAGCAAGTATTTGATGCTCCTAAGAGCATGATGATCAAAAAAGGATTGGGCCGATTCCAGTAACTTTGGGAGGCATTCACTTAGGCTCCCTATAATTCAGATACCACAGTCAATCGTTAGTAAACAGAGTTGTATGGTCACCACCACAATCAACTTTAGAACGTTTTCGTCTTTCTTGTACTCACCGTTATTAACTCCCCATTTCCTGCCAGCACCTCAAGAAACCATTGAGTTACCATCTCTATAGATTTATGTATCCTGGATTCCTTATACAGAAAACCATACAAAACAACAAAACCAACAATAACAAAGTAAAACAGAGGAACACCTCAGTCGAAAGAGACCGTACATCTTGATGTGATTGAATTATTGAGTTACATATGTGAATTATATGCTAATAAAACTCAAAAAATGAAATAAAGTAGAAAATATTAAAAACTAGAACAACTTTAAACTGGGTCAAAAGTGAAATCAAAAGAAAATATGTTCAATGTTAACCTAGTTGCATCAGCAATAATGCACTTTCCAGAAAGCGGATCTATTTACATCCCTGGTGATGGTCAGAGAGGATTCACCAGGAGTGAAATACCACTTGTTTTTTTCATTTGTTTTCTTTGTTTTTAACTGAAACCACTTTGAAATTGGTCAAAAGGGGGATCAAATGATAAGATAGTACATTTTCATATCAATGTGAATGAGGGGGAGTCCAGAGTGGAGACCCAAAGCCTGTCTGTAGACAATTGGACATCCCCTTACAGAAGGGTCACAAGGAAGAGACAAACCAGTCAGGGGTGTAGTATGGCAATGATGAAACATACAACTTTCCTCTAGTTCTTTAATATCCCCCCATGCCCCCCACCTCACAATCATGATCCCAATTCTACCGTACAAATCCAGCTAGACCAGAGGATGACAACAAATATACAAATGTGCTTGACACAATAGATGGATGTAAAAGCTGTATGTTCCCCCAATAAAATGATTTTTTTTTAAAGAGAATACATTTTAACAGAAACATCATTGACTCTACACAATGCTCTGTATGTTAACAAGGCTATTAACATTCCTCAACTATGGTCAGAGAAGATTCACCAGAGGCTGAATTTAGGTGTCGATCCTGCAAGTGGATTTTGGGCTTCCAGTCATCCACAGCCTTCTGCACACCAGCTGTTCACATTTTAAGTTCTGATACCATTTTATTAGGTTTTACTTTTAAATGTAGTCAAGGTTTTTTTTTTTTAAAGGAGTGAAGTGTAATTGCAACTCAATGTCACAATAATAGATACCTAAAGTCAAAACAAACAACCAAGAACAATCATAGTATCTAGTAGCCAGTGAGAGGCTTTGGTTACAATTTATGCCTGTCTACAACACAGATTAGGACCCCATCACAGACTGGCCATAAAGTAGGAGTCTTTCCAAGAATATTCTATGAAATCATTCTTGAACTAAGTGACAGTTATGTGAATGACCATTAAAATAAATCTTTGGAGATAAATTTGGTTGTATGGATCTTCTTTTGTTTTTTTCTGTAACAAAATGTTTTTCACAGACACTCCCAACACAGGATCTACTTATTTAAGAACAGTACTTACATATAAGAGCTTGTAAGGAAAAAAAAAGTTGAAGACACTATAATCATTTTTTTAAAAGATTACCTTTTGACATCCAAAGATGAAGACTGAACTTGACTCCTGAGCCAAAGAGCAGACAGACGCAGGAAGGTGCTCCTCTCGTAGGCACTCTCAGTTTGATGGATCAGGAAATTTAAGCCAGACAGCCACGTTTTTTTCAGTTTACTGATAAGAAAGTCTAAAAAAAAAAGTCAATAGGAATTTGTAACCCCAATGGATTCACTCTCAGCAGAAAATAAATTCTGCAGAACTCATTGCACATAGAGATTTTTAAGATCTCATGTAACAAAGAAAACACAAAATTGATACTCAATAGCCTATGCCATAAACATGTAATAATACATGCTAGCTCATGCCTCATAAATGTAAACATTGTGAGGTTTAAGTTAGTTAAACCTTAAAAGTTAGTTCTTTCCTGCTAAGCTTATTATAAAATGTGTCTTTTAGAAATGAGAAAGATTATCTCTTTCCCAAAGAGATACTAACATTAGAGGAGGGGCTAGAGGCAGAGTTATTGGTTTTTGTATCTCTTTCATAAATAAACCTGAATTCACATTTAAGGACAAGAATACATTCTCAAGCAAGCAATCTCAATTTTGTTTTGAGATACATTACGATTAAACATTTTTAACTATAAGACCAGAGAAAGAGATATTACTTCTCTTTTCTAAATGAAAAAACTGAGGCATTAAGCAACTTGCCACAACTATTGCTCCTTCCAAAAGTATTCGTTTTCATAATTTTATAAATAATATTTATATACATCTTTAATTTGGTTTCTGAGGCTGAAAATGTATAGAATCTATAACCCTTTATTGAAAATGCTTTTTTATATTTCCAAATAATGATTCAATTGTTAATGCCTTAAACCCCCAAAAAAACAAAAACACCTTACTGCCATTGAGTTAATGCTGACTCATAGCACCCCAATAGGGCAAGGTTGAACTACACCTATGAGTTTCCAAGACTGTCACTCTTTATGAGAGTAGAAAGGCCCATCTTTCTCCCGAGTAGTGGCTGGTGGTTTCAAACTGCTGACTTTGTAATTAGCCCAAGGAGTAACCACTACACCCCAGGGCTCCCTTTTATTAAAGCCTAGGTACTTACAAAAACTCCCTGGCATCAAGTCAATTCCAACTCATAGCAACCCTGTAGGACAGAGGTAGAACTTCCCCTGTGAGTTTCTGAGGCCGCACATGTTTACAGGAGCAGAATGCCTGCTTTTCCTCCAGCAGAACTGCTGACATCAGCTACCCAAAACTTAATGCACTATACCATCAAGAAGCCTTGATGGGGACGTGGGCTGCTAGTCAGAAGGCCAGCAGTTCAAATCCACCAGCTGTTCCATGAGAGAAAGATGAGACCATCTACTCATAAAAATTTACAGCCTTGGAAATGCAAAGGGGCAGTGCTACTCTGTACTATGAGTTACTACGAGTCAGCATTGGTTTGAGGGCAGTGAGGTTTGATTGTTCTTCTTGATGTCCTTACGAGGAGCCCTGGTATCAAGGCTACCAGTTCAAAACCACCAGCCACGCCTTGGGAAGAAAATGAGGCTTTCTGCTCTTATAAAATTTTACAGCCTTGGAAATCCAAAGGGGGCAGTTCTACCCTGTACTGTGAGTTGCTATGAGTCACATGGTTATACCAGAGATTCCCAACAAAACGTATGAGCAATAGACTATTACCTGGCAAATGTGTTTCTTCTTTACTCTGAGCACATAACTGAAAGAGTGTTAATAACATATCTTCAGATGGTGGCATAAGCAAACATCCTTTTGCTGAGCGGAAATAATCATAGGCCACATCACAGACATAAGATATGGATGAGTCACTATTTTCAGCTTCTGACAATGTCTTTGTTTTGGACAAAGTTTCATGAAGCTTATTAATGATTCTTTCAACATATACTTCTCCAATCAAGTAATCTAGAAGGGAAAAAGTCCAAACAGACAAAAGATTTCTAATATTAACTGCATCCACTCCCCACCTTTTTTTTAATACGGTAAATACAGGTAACAAAACAAATGTCTTGTCCTTCTCAAACAATCATCTGCAAGTTAAGCAATTTCCCCTACTAGAAAACCGGGAAAAAAAGCCACGCTCTTGCCTACCATTTTCAGAAGGTTGGCATAACACCACACTTAGCAGGGTCCATCTTTCTGAGAAGTAGGGCTCTGGAGATACTGTGGATTCCAAGTTCATATTACATAAGTGATCTGCCAAGTTTACCAATTTCTCTCCGAGGATATCGCCTTTTAGCCAGAGAGTTACTAAAGCACGTCTCTCTGAACTAGAACATGCCTAAAACCATAGAAATTAAGGCAAAATTAGAAACAAGATTTTAAAAAGTTACCTGCACCAAACACTACCATTAGGACTTCTCTTCAACACAGTGGTCTCAACACTATGCCAGATTCTTCCTCCTTTTCCTCAAGTATAGAAATCTGGCGTCTTCCCTGCTCCCCATGTGTTGTTACGCATCCCCAAGTCCATTTGACTCACAGGAAGCCCATGTGACAGGCTGTAACCTGGATAAAAGCAGATCGCCAAGTCTTTGGCCTACAGAGCCGGTGGGGGATGGGGGGGGTGGGGGGGGGGACTGAACCCTGACTGATGGCTGCTTCCATGCTTTGCTCATGCTACCTGCACTATCATAAGTATTTATCATAAGTATTATTTATCAACACTCCATCCATACTTTGAAAGTCAGTATAAATTCCACCTGCTTCACCAAGTATTCCCCATCTTCTCAAAACCATGCTGACTGATCCCTGCTTTCCTCTGCCTGTCTAAAGCACTCACTGGACTGCATTATTATCTGTTTCATCTATAGCTTGTCTTTCCAATGAGATTATAAGTTCTTTAAGAGCAGAATTTGCCTTAAAATTTCTGATACCTGCTAACAACATAATAGATATGTTCAAGGAACAGTGAATAGATGAATTTCTCACAAGATTTCTTAATGCTCCATAAACATTAAATTTTTGTTACTTTTACTAAAATTAAAGGATGAATTTATAATAACTTATAATAATATTCTCTAATATAAGCAATGAATGGGGTTTTTTTTAATGGGGCTTATTATTTCCCCAAATTATGTGAAATAAAGTTACTAGGGCCAGGTATCTGACTGCAACTAGTTTATTTTCATAGGTAGGGCAGTAGGGAAGGCTGGAAATCCACCCCCAAAAGCATGCTGATCCTTGTTCCCAGAGCTTCTTTTACTTTAAGGGATGTGCAACTTGGTTCATCTCAAAGCAATCTGGAAAAAAAAGAAATCCAAGTGCGGATTGGGTAGTGACCAAAAAACTTATTTTTTTTTATTCTAAAAAAACTGTCGATCGTCAGACCTTATATCTTAGCCAAAGCTTACTACTAAACGATCTTTGTGATCTTGTACATTATTTCTTAACCTACCTAGGAATTAAAAGGTAACCTAGAAAAATTACCAGCTCCTCTTTGGTTCTAAGATTCAGATTTATTTGTTTTTGTAATTTTTAAAGATGTTTACGTTAGAACTCTGCTCTTAAATCATTAGTTCACTTAAATACCAGATAAACAACTTCAGAGTATAGCGAGTTTTCATAGTGGCATCTCTAGAATAGCTTAGTAAATGAAAATGAATCCATTCCACAGAATGCTGGTAGAGAAAATAAACGACATTTGATTCAGAATGTCTTTCAGGTTAGCAGTCATGAAGTTTAACTTCTGCCCATGGGCTAAGGAGGCTGCTTACTGCCGGAAGTACAGGAGGAATACATGGATCAAGAATTTCCAGATGCTAAACGAAGAGAATATTCTTGCAGGAAGTGTCTGGACCACCTGGTGGGCAGACTCCTACTTTGGAAATAGATGCATCAGGTTACTTCTACAAAATCAATTGCCCTTGCTCTAATTCTAGACTGATCCAGCAGCCTAAAGATTTGCCTTTCGTGTAGGTCGCCCATAGGTAGAGAAAGCACAGGATAAATTAAAGCAACCGGTGTAACTTAGAGATCACTGAAAATTTTCAAATTTGTTTTCTGCTCATTTGTTTTGTAAAAATAAACCTGTCGATTAAAAAACATAGCTCACAATGCAAAAGGGAAAAATAATTGTTTTAATACTAAGGTAAACAGGAAGAATTTTGCATAACTATTTGCCATTTCTATAGTTAAGAAAGTGAAAAAAGTTTGATTTTAGTTAAATCATTATTAGGAAAGAATGCATGTGCCATATTTTATCATTTCTAAATTGTTTTTGGTCCTTGACTCTGTCCATTATTCTTACCACTAATTTTCATGTTTGGTCAAGTGGCAATTACACAGATGGGAAGACTATATACAAAGTATTCAAATGTAGGAGGAATTTCATTTCCCTGACACTTTCTCGTCAATGCTGGAAACAGTGACTTTCTACAGATAAAGAGCCACCCAGAAGTAGAAAGCTGTGGCCTTCGTTGAAAAGGCAACAAGATGATAAACTTGCCCTGGGACCTGCTAGGAACGGAACACTATGTTTTCCAAACCCTTTTTATTCTTCACCAATAATTCTAATCAGAAAAATACTACCACCAGAATGGCAAATGCCCAATGTCTTCCCCAATTATAGAACTTAGAAGAATAAAGAAGTTCTCTAATATAAAGTCCTAACTGCAAATTAGCATGTGAATCTGACTGGTTTTCATTCTTCTACATCTAATAAAAATGTTAAGATACCTTTTCAATAACATGAAGAAGAGAACTCCATTTCAACTCCACCTGGAAGATGAAAAACAGTAAGAAACAATCTACTAAAAGGAATAGCAAAACTTTAATAAAGTAACTGAAGTGACCATATAACCTTTACAAAACTAAAACAAAAACTTTTTAAGCTAGGTCACCTAAAAAAAGAAACCTTAATGCCCTTGAGTCAATTCTGACTCCTAGCAACCTTTTAGGACAGTGTAGAACTGCCCATGCAAGTTTCTGAGACCGTAACTATGTACGGCAGTAAAAAGCCTCATCTTTCTCCCATGGAGGGGCTGGTGGTTTAGAACTGCTGGCCTTGCAGTTAACAGCCCAATGCGTAACCACTGCACTGCCAGGGCTCCCTTTTTCCACTTAAAAAGTGAAAATACGTACATGCTTTTCTTACCAATCTTTTGTCATCCTAACACACTGGGCCTGCAATCTCAGACACTCTGAAAAATCACAAAAATACACTGCTTGTCTTTACACTGACATTCTCAGTTGAGGCCAACTCCCAAGCTAAAAATCCCCTTGAAAATCTCCTTCTAGCTCTCCATTATTAAAACAGCCTAAAAGCAATACCTGTGTTAAATCATCCAAGATATCTTTCCTTTCCGTATTATTGTCACAGCAACGGAGGGCACTGTATAAAATGTCCACCAGGAAACCAGCATCCTTCCTTTGATCTTCATTTAGCCAACCAATTAATTTCTGGTAGAGAAACTGCACTGCAGGATTTTCTTGTGCAAGTTTACTAATTTCAAGAGATTTGCCTTTGGCAATACTCTGCTTTTCATCACCTAGTAACACTTTAAAGACCTGGCTTGAAGAGAAGGTGCTGAGCAGATCTGAAAGAAACCTTAAATGCTGCTCTGACATTTGCTCATTAACAAAATTTATACTCATTTCCGCTAATTTGCAGACCAAGTCTTCCAACGATTTCTTCCTTAGGGGAGACACAGCGTCTGAAGGCTGCTGAGAGAGAGGGTCAGGCACCAAGTCGGAGCCCTCGCTGCTCTCGCCCTCTGAAGACATGCTTTTCTCGTTCTCTTTGTGACTTTCAGGCATTTCGTCAGCAAATCGAACCTTACCGACTTTTTTTTTGTTTGATTTCAATGCACTCTTTGGCTTATGAAGGACCTGTAATAGATTAGATACTCCCAAAACAGACTTATCATCAGCTTCTGGCTCATTAATTTTCTCAACACAGATCTCTGACAGTTTTTCCCAGAAATTCAACAGTACTTTCTCCAAATTACGAGCTGCTACATCATCTTTTTCCATGTCTGCTTTGGTTTCCCAGGAAGTCAAAGTAGCACCTAAGTGGTTAAACATTTGTCCATTTTGTAATCTGGGCTCTTTGAGGACTGCATCAATAAAAGGGATCAACTGAAACAGAAATGCAATAAAATACACTTTTGAGAAAAGTAAAACTTAAAGTGTTTATTTTATACAACACTAAGGTTTCATATGACTTAGTAACTGAAAAAACATAGACCTTCCCCCTAAAACTCTGAAAACCGTTTTCATGATATAGCTCGTTATCATAGAACAAGTTTAGTGATTTACTGCACTCCACCCCAACTACTTCTTTTAAGGACATTACAAACAATCTAGTTTTCTTTGTATCGGCTGAGCTTATTTTATCTACTAAGATCTTTACTTTTTTGCCTTATATCAGTGGCTGTTCAAGCTGACTATGATGCCGCAAGGCAACCTCCGGGGTATCAGAGCAGAACTGCGCCCCGTAAGGTTTTCAAAAGCTGGGGACTTTTTGGAAATAGATGACGAGGCCTAAAATAAGGTGCCACTGGGTGGACGGAAGCCTCCTCCCTCTTGATTAGTGGCAGACATCTCTATTTGTCCCACCGAGGGGATGTGTGAGCTATGACTTAAGTCATTGTTCATAATACCTATGGCCCACAGAACTCAGAATCCTATTTCTTAAAATAAAATATAGGACAAATTAGGCATCTGAGACATCAAGGAGAATCTGAACTTCAGTAATCCTACTATACTAAACCATATTCCAGAACCTGCTATTATCGCTGGTTCTAAATCAAACCCAAAATGATTAGCAATATTTTAGGATAAGATGCTTACTGTATAATTAAAGTTTAAAAGATAATATTGGGAGAGGAGAGCAGGGAGAGAAGGGAAAAATGAGGAGCAACAGTGCACAAATGTGCTTGACACAATGGATGGATGGAAGGATTGTGACAGAGAGTTGTAAGAGCCCCCAGTAAAATGATTTTTAAAAAAGAGATCTTTCTAATTTCCAACGTAATCAAGGTTTTTACACTCAAAGTTTGATTAATCCTCAGTTATTTTATAATACTGATAATTGACTGTATAGAATTTTTAACTTATTGGGTCAGAAATACATATTACTCGATTTGTGTATTATAAATGCAAAATTGTTACTAAAAATGCTAGTGAATGACAAGAACAACAACAATGAACTTAGTTCTTTATAGTCAAGGTACCAGAGATGTTTGTTGTACATACCTGATCATTGACGAGCATCTTTTCCATATCTTCCTCACCCAAGTTTTGCTGCATTATAAAACGTAAGCATTCAAAAAAAGCAGCTGCTACAGCTGAGCACTCGGAAAAGCTAGTTTTGATTCTCTCTGTGGACAGCCTAAGAAATGATAAACAACCATGGCTTACTCTCACATTAAAAAATAACCGAGAGTGACAAAACAATAATAATATATGAATGATGAAGGGTTCATGAGGCAGGGGGAAGTGGGGAGGGAGGGGGAAAATGAGCAGCAGATATTAAGGGCTCAAGTAGAAGACAAATGTTTTGAGAATGATGATGGCAACAAATGTACGTATGTTCTTGACACAGTGGAGGTATGTATGGATTGTGGTAAGAATTGTACAAGCCCCAATAAAGTGATGTTTTAAATAAATAGATAGATAGATAGATAAATGAGAATTTAAATCACTGAAAAGTCCTTAGACCAAAAGAGGATATGTTCTCTAATAAAAAATTTCAATGAAAAACTAATGGCAAACAATCTATTCTGACTGGCATATAATTTGTAGAATTGTGTAAGAAGCTTAGTTTCAAAAATGTTTTGACAAAGCAAAAGAACATTTCCTATTCTATGTATCAAATATGAAAAATAAAAGACTCATTTGAAAAGTGGCCTATTTTATCTACAGGTCTTACCACAGAGCAAACTTTCTGCAGGTCATACACTACAGCACTGACTCAAGTTCAGAATTAAAATCTTAAACAATTTTTGAAGTGTTTAATAAATAGCAAAACAATTCAAGGAAAATTTAAAAGAAGAGATGATGGTTAGTATGTCACCCTAATATTATGGCAACAAGAAAAGCCCTTTTGCTTTAAAAATCAAGAATTTAACTTCCTTACCCTGTTCCAATAGAGGTGAGGAAATTTTTGAAGAAATCCAACTTTGGATCTGTAATGGACTGCGGGAGCTTGCTGATGAACGGCAACAGATACGGGTATATCACAGTAGCCAGGCCCCGACCACCTTCCCGGACTATAGCGGACAGCTTGGGAAACACACTTTTTTTTGCATTGACATGCATCCAACAGTCCTGACCACAGCCAAGAGTATACAGTTAGAAATCATACAGCATTCTCTTCCCAGTCACCGGGAAGAAAAAACATATGGGCTCTCAAATATAAAAATCCTTCATTTTACCTTAAAAATATCTCTCTCAGTACCATTATATCTAAAACACTGAAATTATAAGATTTATACTACAGTATTCATGCATTCCACAGCTTGTAGGGCAATACTGATCAGAAATGATGTGATTTAAAAGACTGCTATGACATTTTCACTGAGTGTTTAACTTATAAGACAAAAACAAACATGGGAACACCTCCCCCTGACTGTGTACAGATTACTGACTCAGCAGTGGTGGGGTTCTGCATGACTCATCATGTTTACAGCACAGATAATGAACAATGGAGACATTTGTGACACAGAGTGGTGCCATATTACAATCATCACCATCATAATGTGTTGAGTGTACTTAGCCACTGGCTCCAAGGAATACCTAGCAATTGATGGATTTGTTTTGATTAGATCTCACCACTTCCTTGTTGGGCAGGATGAACGTGCTGAGTTAACCCTGGTACTTGAACCCGCTTCAGGTTAAACGATGAAAAGGCCGTCTTAATGGCTCTGTTTGCCAGCACCTCCTCTTCTTTACAGAGCTCATGGTTTCTCCCTCTTTCATTTTAAGGAAGAAACCTACGTCCATTTCTATATTAAACAAAATATCTATGTAGTGTTTTGTATGGTTTTCTGAGTGTGATATCCAGGATAGGTAAATCTATAGCGACAGTACCTGGATTCCTAGTTTCTGGAGGTTATGCCAGGGGAGCTTGGGGAAAGTGGGGAGCGAATAATAATGAGTACAAAAAAGAAGAGAATGTTCTAAAGTTAATCATGTTAGATAACTGTAAAACTCTTCTTGATATGCTTGAACTATTGAATTGTATATGAGGATAATATGCTAATAAAACTATTTTTAAAATGCAACGCCATTTTTCATACAGATGTAAAAGTACAGAAAATGGTATAATGTAATCTCAGGCCCACCCCTCAACTTTAACCATTATTATTATGGGCCAGCCTTAGTTCATCAGGTTCCCACCCACATTCCCTTTGCTCGCATTGTCTCAAAGCAAAGTCAACGTAACATTGGCCTTTGTGAGTGTTTTAGTACATGCCAAAAAATGATCTAAGGATTTTCCTAATTGTAATTGTTCAGTATCACTTTTATAGTATCTTAAGTTTTTTTGTTTGAAATTAGTTCTAAACATAGTCAACAGGCTGCAATCATCGCTGGGTGTCTCACTTATCTCTCAAAAGAACACATTCCACCTCTATTCTCTTTCTTCCTCTGCAGTTTGGTGATGGAGCGCACGGAGTCATATGGCCTATAGAGTTGTTTACGGGGTAGATTTTACTGAATTCATCTGCCTGGCATATTTCAACACATTCACCTGTACCTTAAATGTTCTATAATTAGAAGTTAAATTTAGAGATGTGATCGAACGTTTACAGTCCATTATTTTAAGGGATAAAGCCATTTTGCTATACAAAAAAAAAGATTGATATGGAATGTGCTTTCTAAAATAGTCTGTAATCTTAACGACAAGATTCACATAGCTAATTATACTGGGCCACATAGGGTTAAAGCAGTGGTTCTCAACCTTCCTAATGCTGCGACCCTTTAATACAGTTTCTCATGTTGTGGTGACCCCCCCCCAACCATAAAATTATTTTCGTTGCTACCTCATAACTGTGATTTTGCTACTGTTATGAATCCAGCAAGGCCTGTGAAAGAGTCATTTGACCCCCAAAGGGGTCGCAACCCACAGAAAAATAAGATGAAAGCTTTGTGTCATTTTTTTGGTCAGTTTAAGATTTATACCAAGTTAAAAAATTAGATAATATATTGCCAAAAAAGCATTTTTCCAATATTAGATAATCAGGTATTCACTCTCATGTATAATATCTATGGCTTCTAAAATACAATAGTAAGTAACAACAATAAAGTACGGTATTCACAAATGTACCTCCCTTTACATACCTCAATAGTTGTAAGTGTATACAGTACGGCTTCCCAGAGAGCCGGGCACACAACAGGATCACTATCATCAATGCTAAGTAGAACAGATGGGCTCACTTTGGATGCTTCATCTTTCATTAGCTGTGGAATGCGCTGGCACAAAGCAGAAACTAATTCAAAATAAGCTGAGCGGATCTGCAGGAAGAAATAGAAAACTGAGTTAATCACAGCCTGATGGCAGCCTGTTGTACTATGGTAGCTGGGTCCTGCTCATGCTGGTAGCTATCCACCAGTCTCTGACACACCAGCAGATGCACTCATGGCAGCTTCAAGACTAAAACAGACTAGGAAGAAAGGCCTGTTGATCTCCTTCTGAAAATCCAAAAGTAAAAACCTTATGGATCACAACAGAATACTATCTGATACAATGTTAAAAAGTAAACTCCTAGATGCAGGACACAGTCATTACAACGAGACTTAACCGTACTAATGATCATGGGGATGATGTAGGACCTGGGAACATTTTACTGTTATACACTGAAGTCCCACAGTGCCTACAAACAAAATTAGGAATCACCAGGCCAAAAGTGAAAACAGAAAGAATTAGGTGAAATTTCCATTTGTTTGGCTGAAACAAACAAATCCAGTCTAGAACCAGAAGACGTCCCTTGGACCTCACATTATTCTGACCAGTCCCGTGACCAGCAGTGTAGTTAGTGGTCAAATCTAACGACAACACCAGCAAAAGCAAGAAACAACACAGAGAGCTAAGACTTAGGAATATAACTCTATTATAAAATCCATACCTTATATACCTAAAGAAAACAAAGTTTTTAAAAATCTGCAGGGCACAGGATACTAGAAAAGTATTTTATCAACTCTGAAAAAGAACCAAACACATTTTTAAAAATCATTTATTAAGGGCTCATACAACTCTTATCTCAATCCATACATACATCAATTGTATAAAGCACATTTGTACATTCATTACCCTCATCAGTCTCAAAGCATTTGCTATCTACCTAAGCCCCTGGCATCAGCTCATTTTTTCCCTTCCCTCTCCCCTCCCCCTCCTTCATGAACACTTGATAATTTATAAATTATGTTGTCATATCTTGCACTGTCTGATGTCTCCCTTCACCCACTTTTTTGTTGTCTGTCCCCCAGGGAGGAGGTTATAGATAGATCCTTGCAATCAGTTCCCCCTTTCCATCTCACCCTCCCTCCACCCTCCTGGTATCTCCACTTTTACCACTGGTCCTGAAGGGATCATCCTCCCTGGATCCCTGTTTCCAGTTCCTATATGTACCAGTGTACACCCTCTGGTCTAGCCAGATTTGTAAGGTAGAGTTGGGATCACGATAGTGGGGGAGGGGGGGCGGGTGTGGAGGGGAAAGAAGCATTTAGGAACTAGAGGAAAGTTGTATGTTTCATCATTGCTACACTGCACCCTGACTGGCTCGTCTCCTCCCCACGACCCTTCCGTAATGGAATGTCCAGTTGCCTACGAATGGGCTTTGGGTCCCGCTCCGCACTTCCCCATTCATAATGATATGATTTTTTTCTTCTGATGATGCCTGATACCTCATCCCTTTGACACCTCGTGAACACAAAGGCTGGTGTGTTTCTTCCATGTGGGCTTTGTTGTTTCTGTGCTAGATGGCTACTTGTTTACCTTCAAGCCTTTAAGACCCCAGACACTATATCATTTGATAGCCAGGCACCATCAGCTTTCTTTGCCACATTTGCTTATGCACCCATTTGTCTTGAGCGATCATATCTGGGAGGTGAGCATACAATTATATGATTTCTTGTTCTTTGATGCCTGATAACTGATCCCTTCAATACCTCGTGAGCACACAGGCTGGTGTGCCTACTCCCTGTGAACTTCGTTGCTTCTGAGCTAGATGGCCACTTGTTACCTTCAAGCCTTTAAGATCCCAGATGTTATATCTTTTGATAGCCGGGCACCATCAGCTTTCTTCACCACATTTGCTTATGCATCATGGAAAGCCAGTTTAATAAACAAAGTATTCTTGCATTGAAGGAGTACTTGAGTGGAGGCCCAATGTCCACCTGCTACTTTAATACTAAATCTATACATATATGCACATAGATCTATTTATACATGTACATATATATTTACATATGTATATGCCTTTATTTAGACCTCTATAAATGCCCTTTCCTCTATTTCCTTTGACTTTCCTCTTGTCCCACCATCGTGTTACACCTTCATTAGGGTTTCAGTAATTCCTCTTGGTTACATTACCCTTGGTCATGCCCTACCAGGCCTCTTACACCCTCCTCACCACCGATTTGGATCATTTGTTGTTCCCTTGTCTCTAGGTTTGTTAACACCACTATCTTCCTCCCCTCTCCCCCTCCCATGTCCCCCCAGAACAGTCAGTCCCATTGTTTTCACCTCCAGATTGTTCATCCAGCCGATCTTAATTAGACAGACCTACAGAGATAATAACATGCTCAAAAACAAGACAGTACAAAACCAAGCAATAAAATAAAACACAACAACAAGCCAATGACAAAAAAAAAGACACAACTATATGAAAGAAAAGCTTTTAGGTAGTTCAAGGACTGTTCGTTGGCCTTTAGAAGCCAAGTACGATTTCTAAACTAAAAAAATAATCCACTGCCATAGAGCAGATTCCAATTCATAGCACGAGTTTCTGCAACTGTACATCTTTACAGGTGCAGAGAGCCTCAAACTTCTGAGGAGCACCTGATGAGTGGGAACTGTCAACTGAAGGAATCCTGGTGGTACAACAGTTAAGCTCTCAGGTGCTACCTGAAATATAGGAGAGGTGTGGTTCAAACCTACCTAGGGCTCCACCAGAGAAAAGCCCAGTGATGCGCTGAGTCACGAGACTGGACAGCACCTAGCAACAACAATAATGGTCACCTGAGTTTCAACAGAAGCAACAGCTAAGGTGAGGGAAGGACTGTCACACCAGACCTCCACTTTTATGCTAAGTGGATCACAGACCTGCCAGAATCCAAAAGCAAACACTAGAAAAGAAAAAGTGATACTACACTACACACATTTAAAACATCTGCTCTTCCAGACCATTAAGAAAAAGGGAAGCTACAAACTGGAAGAAAATATTACTGATACTGTTATCTGATGAAATACCCACAGCATAATATATACAATGTCCAGGATTCAAACTAAAATCACTCCCCTTACGAAGAGGCAGGGAACTGTGATTCACATCTCAAGGAGACAGAAAATCACTTGATGCCAAGCCCAAGACGATCCAAATGTCCTTTTCATACATAGAGTTTTCAGCAATGGTTAAAATTATACTCGGAAATAAAACATGGTACTACTGAATGAAAAAAATAAGAAATAATGTCAATTCTTTAAAATTTGAGACAGAAAATGTATAGAAATGAATATTTGAACACCATCGCACAGAACGAAAGATAGAGATGGCCAATAGCACATTAAAAAATTCAGTATTGCTATAATCAGAGAAATGTTAATTAAAACCAAAGAAATCCCTATCCCAGTGGCCAATAAATACTTTCTATAAAGCTCCAAAACGTATCTTAAGCTTTACAGGCCACCTCCAGTCTGTTGCTTTGTAGGCAATACCCACTCAACCCTGCTTCACAGCACGAAAACGGCCACAGGAAATTAGACCAACTGTTTACAATGCCAGACTTCACCCACGGACTGCAGTTTACTCTCTTCCCCCAAGAGAAGGACTTGAATTAAAATGACAGACACGCCCAAACGTAAGGCTATATAGCAAGTGAATCTCTCTCATGTTGCTGGTACAAGTGTGAAGCAGCACCAAATCTCTGGAAAAGTCTGGCAGCTTGTTCTAAAGCTAAATAGACATTTAGCATGCAACTCCTCCACTTCCTTTCCTAGGGGTTTACCCAAGAAAACGGAACACATCTATCTAGGAAGAGACTGCACAAAGATGTTCATACTAGATTTATTCCTAACTGCAAAAACCATAAATCCAAATGCTGGTCCAGAGTGGATGCATAATTAGTGGAGGACTAGATGAACAAAGTTTGATACACGAACACAACAGAACATTCCTCACTGCAAAGCACCTCCTAAAACAGATGAACCTGGAGGCTGTTAAGCTGAGGGAAATCAGTCAATCACAAAGGACAAATTCTGTATGAGATCACTACTGTGAGAAGTCGCACAAAGGTTTTCATATTAAAAGAAGCATTCTTTGATGGCTACCAGGGGCCGAACGGAAGGAGAACAGTACCCTGACCCCAGTTCTACCTTACAAATCTGGCTAGACCAGAGCATGCACACTGGTCCGGATGAGAGCTCTCGATACAGAATCCAGGACAGACAAACCCCTCAGGAATAGCAGGGGAGTAGTGATACCATGAGGGTAGGGGGAAGGTGGGAAGAGAAGGAGAAACCGTGAACTGACTACAATGAGTAACATCTAATTCCCCTCCACCCCTTCCCAGGGGAATGAACATCAGTAATATGGGCGGAGGGAGACAGTGGACAGCGTAAGATATGAAAATAATAATAATTAACAATAATTTATCATTTATCAGGGGTCCATGAGGGAGAGAGGGTGAAGGAGGTAGGGGACGGAGGGGAAGAGGAGCTAATACCAAAGGCTCAAACAGAAAGAAAATATTTTGAAAATGATGATGGCAACATATGTACAAATGTGCTTGATACAATTAATGTATGGATCGTTATAAGAGCTGTAAATAAAATAAAGTATTAGAGAACTATACTGGCAGACTGGTGGATAGACCCAGAACAGACAGGGAACAGAGATAACAGGGGAAAATGTAGTACACGAGAAGAGTCCTACACAAAACAGTAACTTTAGAGTGCCATTAAGGGAGAAGCATGAGTGTTTAGCTCTGAACCTCAGGTCCAACTAACTAAACGAAAAAGTCATGAGATACTCTAATAAGAGAGGTAATTCACTCTTGATGCTCCTTCACAAAGATACGCTTACAGAGTTGCAAATAAATCTGGACCAGTGTTTCCCAAAGTGGGAGATACCATCCTGGACTGCTGGAAGTATCCAGGGAGGCTGAAAGATCAGATACCTATACTTTTAACTTGTAAAATGTGCTAAAGTACAAACTTTTTTAATTGCCAAAGCAGGACTGAATTTTTTCTCTTTTTTTCTGAAAAGGGTATGTATGGCAGGGCAAATAAATTTTGGAGTCTATGTTCTATACCCAAACCAAGGTATTGCCTCTTGTCCATGTGAAAGCTGGATGCTGAAAGAAGAAAACCAGAGACTGGATGCAACTACATTGTGGTGCTGGAGAAAAATAATGAAGTGCTATGGAGTGCTAAAAGGACAGACCCCTCAGTCTTAGAAGGAGTGCCAGAGTCCTTTAGAGGAAAGATGGTGAGACTCTGTCTTACATATTTGGGACATGCTGTCCGGAGAAACCAGTCCCTAGAGGACACCCTGCTTGGTAAAGCAGAGAGGCAGATAAAAAGGGTTGGCCCTGTGGCTACAACAACGGGGTCAGGCATAGGAACAATTGTGAGGATGGTGTAGGTCCGGGCAGTGTTTCATTCCGCTGTGCCTAAGATCAATATGGGGCAGAACTGACTTGATGGCACGATCCAACATGTTCTAGGCCAGTGGTTCTCAACCTTCCTAATGCCGCAAACCTTTCATAAAGTTCCTCATGCCCCAACCATAATATTATTTTCATTGCTACTTCATAACAGTAATTTTGCTACTGTTGTGAATTGTAATGTAAATATCTGATGTACAGGACGTATTTTCATTGATACAAATTGAACATAGTTAAAGCATAGTGATTAATCACAAAAACAATATATAATTATGTATTGTGAAATATTTATTTCTAATGACAAATAAATGAAATGGTGTCTTGAAGCATGGTGTAGCATGGGTCACAGTCTTCACACCAGGTAGTCATGTGGGCGTATCTGCATGTCGGCAGACCCGCCTGGAGGCAGATAGAGGAGCAGTGTCTCAGTTCCTAAGACCATCAGAAATACGTGTTTTCCGATGGTCTTAGGCGACCCCTGTGAAAGGGTCCTTCGGCCCCCAAAGGAGTCGCGACCCACAGGTTGAGAACCGCTGTTCGAGGCAAACAAAAGTGGAGGTGGGAGTACAATTAAAGAAATGAAAGACATTGACAGGATTTTGAGTTTTACAGCATTTTGTCAGTACATTCTATCAAGCGTACGGAAGGCAAAAGTTACGCCAACTATGCATCTGTTATCAGTGAACGCATGGAAGGCACCAGTAAAATGTATTAAGCGCATTTAAAGCAAATGAGCCCATGAGTCCCTCTGTCACCTATGGAATCAGTCAGTTGTCTGATTTCACTGATGACCTGGCAGATCTCACTGTCTTGTTTTCATTTTTCTTTTTAACATTTTTTTCATGACTTAGAAGAAAATCCTTGTTTGTCAATTATTGTTGGTTCCAATTCTTCAAGATAGTCGTATCTACGGTACTTTATAACATTCACAGTATTAACTGTTTACAAGACAAATGAGCTAAGGAGGGGTAACAAAGTTTATTTACATCCTCTAGATAAAATCTGTTATTAGGGTGTATCTCAGAGGTGTTATGTCATTGGAGATCACCCTCGTGAGGTTGTGTTATATGTGTTTCTGCGTTTGTGTATGAAGCCCAGAATTGGTGAACCTATAGGGACAGCAAGGAGAATAAGGGTTTCCGGGTGGGGGTGGGGCACAGTGGTCGGGAGGGGTGTGTAAAAGGGAGACACTGTCAAGGAGCCCAGGAAGAAAAAGAATGCTTGAAAGCTGATTGTGGTAAACTGCACAATTCTGCTTGACGTGATTGAACTATGAACGGATATATGTATTCACTCCCAATTAAGAATGATTTTTTTAAATATTAGTTAAATATAAAGTTCTCCAGCCAAAGGAAGAAAGATCTTAAGATAAAAGATTGAAATACCTGAGGTATATTGTGTTTTCCATACTTCCAAAACTTATTTTGTGATAAAAGAAATTTAAATTTCTCCTCCAGAGAATTAATCTCATTATCAGGCAAGAGGCAAAGCATTTTCTTTAAGGCCAATAATGAACAAGTTATAACTCGATAGAATTTAGCTTGTCTTTCTTCTTCTGGAACAGTTCTTGATGGGGTGGGGGGGGAGGGAGGGAGGAATGAGAATAAGCCAAATTACATATTTGACACTTCTATTTTATCATTAAATATCTATGATAGCTGCTTTCAAATAGCAAAACAGATACTTTTTTAGGACAATACTTTTATTTCTACCTTCTGTTTCACTGCATAGTGCTCCCTCAAAATACAAACATACATAGAGTTTTAACCACATAATTTCTGCTAACACAGATGATAACATGGATAAAAAGTCCTGAGTGTACAGCCTTCAGTGGTAGCACATAGCCAGGTCGTTCCAGAGAAAGAACAGCAGAGGGTGTAGGATCATCGACCCTTTGAGGCCCCAACAATTCTATCAGAACCTGAGTATTAATAAACAAAAAATTTTGCTTAGATCTATTCATGGCTCTTCAATGATTTTTCATTAAATCTTAAAAGTACCTGCTATGATTAATCATGGTACCTGCTATGATTAAAAGGGGTAAATAGAAAAAAAAATTTTAACGATCTCTTTCTAAAAGAACCAAACGCATACGGGAAGCACCCAGATAATTCAAGTTAAGTAGTAGGACAACTTACAAATAAAAGCCCTGAAAACAGCACCTGCCCGTAGCATTTTGTCAAACAATTTAATCTCACCTTTAAAAAATCATACTGAAATTAATCATCTGATTATGATGAAGAGTGAAATAAGTCCGTACAGTGTTACGGGGTGGGCGTAGGGGTCAGGATAACTTACTGTGGGTCACTGAGTGTATCAGGTGTTTCTTTTATAAGATGATCATGAAGCACCTGTGAGGAGAGAGATCCCAGGGCATGAAGATTTTATTGAACCAACAATGATGAACAGATACAGCATAAATAAGCTAAATCTATTTTAAAATCCCAGATCACCTCATCTTACCTAATAGCTTTTACCTTCTTACCAATAAAATAGCTTCAGAATTACTAAGTTACAAAACTAAAATCTTTTTAGCTGTTTTTTTTCTTCCACTATCAATCCCCTGAGACACGCTGTGGGTTAGGCATAGGACTACTAACTATAAGGTCAGCAGTTTAAATCCACCAGCTGCTCCATGAGGAAAAGATGAGGCTGCCTGTTTCCTTAACGATATCGAAGGGGTAGTCCAAAAAACCCAGAATTGAATTATGCTGAGCAGAGCTTCCATGGTACGCGTTTTTCCCTCTAGGCGAGCATCCAGCAACTCGCTATCAGTTAGTGCACCCAGTGACGTCCCCTGGAAAGGTTCACTCTGGTCACAGTGAATTTTTCATTAAAGCCACTTCACTCCAGAGAATAGTATGCAGCTGTGAAATTTTGCTTCCTGCTGGGGGGCTGGGTAATGCTGCAGAAACTGTTGTGCTGTTGACCACAGCTTACAAGGGCAGCGCTGTGGGAAAAACTCAAGTGTATGAGTGTGGGATACAAAAAAATTTTCCCTGGGTTGTCTTCTGCTTGCTAGCTCATTGTGTAGTCAGCTGCTTAGTTTTCTCCCTGAAGGCATCAGCCATCCAGAGCAATCAGACTATTGTCTGTCCCACCATAGGCGGGGCTCCCATCCTACTAATAGGGGCAGTTATTGCTACCCTGGAGAGCACAGAGACAAAGTAGAATCCACTCAAGGATGACCAAGGTTAGGCTGCCACCTTGAGTCTAGGGTTCACCCATCTTGTCACATGCGAACCCCCTATTCCCTCCCCTTTCTATTAAGTGTAAGCCCCTAGCTGATCCCCTTCCTGTGACGCGTATGCCTACGGTACAGCCCCCTCCTGTGACATATGTGGTTATCTGTAATCAGGGAGGTTTGCACGCCTCTAAATATACATAGGCCTTGGTCAGAAATAAAGCGGGTCTCTCCTCCTCCCCATTCTCTCTGCATGGACCTGGCTGCTGAGATCATAACTGTCCTGGAGGTGAGCATGCTACCATAAAATGTGCCTGACTCTATCTTCTCTCCTTTCTCTCCTATCATCTATGACTTTACTATGATCTTATGATCTTTATATATTACAAGCCGTACAGTTGCACTTACAGACCCCCACATGGTTGTTAGAGGCTGTTTTACTCTAACATATGAGTGGTTTTCTTGTTTCATATAAGGTGAAATGTCCATTAATTACAAATCTCGTTCTGGACTACAGACAATTGAAGACATGGGCAAGTTATCTGGACTCTTGGAGGCTGGTTCAGTGAATTTTAATGGAAGACTTGGGAATGAGAAGGGCCGCTGCAAAATGTGTGCCTCGGAGTCTGACTGACCAAGAAAAAGAGCTTCAAGTGGAAACATGCCATACTTTGAAAGAACAGCTCTGAAGTGACCCAGACTTTTTTTCCCAAGGTCATTACTGGTGATGATATATAGTGCTATTCTAATGACCCCCAATCAGCCAGTGGAAGACACCATCGTCACCTGGCCAAAAAAAAAAAAAATGTTGCCAAGTGAAATCAAAGATCAAGATGATGCTCATTTGTTCTTTTGATTTGAGGGGGATAGTGCCTTTGGAGTTCATTCCATTCAGCCATACTCTTAATCAAGCTTTCTATTTAGAAGGTTTGAAAAGATGCATAACTGTGAAACAAAAGAGGCCTGATTTATAGCAGATGGGGACTGGTTTTGCCACCATGACAATGCACCTGATCACCAACCATCTCAGTGTGCCACTTTTTGGCAAAAAACCAGCATGCCTCTCTTGCCCCACGCACCATACTCACCAGACCTCACTCGATGTGACTTCTTTTTGTTTGCCCAAATGCAGAGGGACATGAAAGGACAGCAATTTGACATCGTAGAAGAAGTGAAGAAAAAAACGAGAGAAGTGCTGTCAGCCATCCAAACAGATGAGTTTAGAAAATGTTTCCAAGAATGGAATCGCAGATTTGACAAATGTATTACGTGTGATGGAAAGTACTTTGAAGGTGATAAGGTTGTTTATTTTTAAAAAATTAAATACATAGCTTTGGGGGAAAAAATCTGGGTTTTTTGGGCACCCCCTTGTACAGTCTGAGAAAGCCTATGGTGGAGTTCTACGTCATTCTGCACAGTGGCTATGCACTGCAACTGAGCTGAAAGAAATGAGGTAGGATTGGTTTTAAAGTCAATACCCAGGGTTGACTGCTGTTGGGGTATAGAAGATAGTGTACTTTCCCCCACACAATTCCAATATCCATCCAGAAGAATTTTCTCCTAAACACTCCTGGCAACTTGCTCCCCCATGTCTCTTCCAAGCAGAAAACACCCCGTTAGTGACTTGGAGAGAGAAGTCAGGTATAATTTTCTTTATTCATCTTGATAGTCTCCCTACCCACAGAAACAACATACACTGTGCTTTCCTCCATCACGGCACAAGGTCAGGCTTTCCAATAAGTCGGCTGACTTCCCCAGTATTGATCATACAGTAACAACTATAACTAATATTACATTCACTATACTTTTCTGTATGAATTTCACGCATGAACTCAATTAATCCCAACAACTCTATATGTGGGAAACTAACTGAGAGAAATATGACCAGGACTAGATTCCCTAACTTATAACAGAGGGAATCTGGAAAGCTAGTATTCCACAGTAGAAAAGCCAAAGTCCAAGTACATTATCCTGCATTAATTATCATTCCCACAGATTCTGCCTTAAAGCAAGCATGTCTGATTGTCTCCCTATAGAAGCAGACATTCTTGTTATCTCCTGCTGCTGTGGCACCCATCCCCCCTCACGTTTTCCCCCAATGAAGGTATTGGGTTTCCTCCCCTGTGAGCTCAGGGACTTTACTGTGATTACCATCCACCTTATGACGTATGTAACTATGCCCGTCTTATGGCTACCTATAAATGTCCCAAGACAGTAAAAACTCGCTCTCTCTTCTCCCACCTCCATGTGGACCACGAAGACGGGCTAAAGTGAACATGCTACCATAAAATGTGTCTGACTCCTTTATTTTACCTTCCCTCCTATCTTTCCCTGTGATGTTACTATAATCTTTATATATTATCGCCGTACAATTGCGCCTACTGACCCTGTGGTTGTTAAGAGGCTGGCTTACTCTGACTATAAAGGTCAACCTCCACTTTATAGATGAGGAAATAGAGGCACAAGAAGTTTAAGCAATTTTCCCATGTCACACACCAAATTAATGGCAGAATGAGACTGGAACCCAAGAGTATAACCCAAAGTATATGTTCTTATAGACTGTATGGTATGTCTTCAGCTCTGACATTTTGATCTTCATCTGCCTGGCTCCTTGCTATTTAGTTTTGAACAAGGAAGAGTTTGAACTCAATAGTTGTAATGAGCTGTGAAATAACCAACTAAAGAGAAAATATGCAATCCACATGATCAGTCATCCATCTAGAACAAAGTCAAGAACACAAGAGGAAACAAAAACAAACATCTGTGAACAGTCAAATTAGTTGTCTCAAGCTCTTTTCTAAAACCCTTAAGTGACTAAATCTCAAGACTTCATCATTTGGTATTTTTAAATAAACCAATTAACCCTAATTTGTGGAAGGATCAGAAAACTCCCTTTAAGAATAAGACTACTACTCCCTTATCAATTGTCTCATTATTGGGCATTCTGCATTTAGGACAATAGTAGAAAAATCTACTACCCGACTCTTCTGTACATTCACAATGTACACCTACAAAAACATGTACATTGCAAGGCAACAGTAATACTGAGCGTGATGGCTACAGCCATGTATCATTTTGCTGGTTCATGGCTGGTTAAGTAATATTTGGCATTTATGTAATGACGTAATTTGGAATTACATCATGATGTAGTCATCCTCCATTTTTGCTTAATGACTTGCTCTTAGGGATCTAAGTGTGTTGCTAAGTGAGGAGTGCGTGTATGATTAAAGTTACCCTCTCCCCAGGGTGGGAAAAATAAGCTGAACTACCTGAGGAGTGAAGACTGGGAGAAAGAAGAATCTAAATGGAGAACTAGAAAGTACAAAGATGGGTGAAGGTGAGGGGGTAGGAAAGTGCTGGTTGGGATGAGAGAGGTGGGTATAGAGACCAAGATAAGGAATCTGGATTTGTAAATGTAATGGGAAATCAAAAGAGAGCTGACTAACGGCAAAGAGTAAGGGAAAAGGGAGGAGAGCATTACACAGGATGATGCACAGGGGATACTATGAAGACTATCAAATCAGAGAAATGCAAGCATAATCTTTTCAAAGATTCTAAATTTCCCCCGTAATTATAGTTACCTTGGCTTTTCCCATCCATACATTGGGAGAAAAGAATGAGGGGAAAATGAGCAAGGACACCGTTAGCTACAGACACACCAAGCAACACAAGTGTGGCATAACTTTCAATATACTTCACAAGAGTATACATTTACAAGACCTTCTTGAAGGGAAACTTACCAATTTTTAAATGTTTCTTATCCTCTGACCCAACAATACCTACTTATAATTATTGCTCTCTTACAAGGATATGAAAAGAAAATTCAAGAATGTTCAGAGAAGCAATGTCTATTAGAGTGAAAGTTAGGAGTAAAATAATAGGTATATTTTACTGTAAAAGGTATAAACTAAAATTTAAAAAAAACATGTAAACTACAATACACCCAACCAAAGTCAACAAAGAGAATGAAGGAGATCTGCATACAAAGAGGACCTGATGCAAGGGGCTTAAGTGGAGAGCAAATGCCTTGAGAATGATTGGGGCAGGGAATGTATGGATGTGCTTTATACAATTGATGTATGTATATGTATGGATTGTGATAAGAGTTGTATGAGTCCCTAATAAAATGTAAAAAAAGAAAAAAAAGGAGATCTGCATGTATATACCAAAATGGACAAAGAGAATATTAATTTACATCTATTTGAAACGCATGTTTGGATATAGACTATAAAGTGCATACCTAAATTTTTAAGGTAACATGATAAACGAAGCTTTATAAATTAAAGATGGAAAATTTCAGAAAAGAAGATTCAGTTCAACATATTAATTGTGCAGAGAACCCTAAATAATTAATTTGGGTAAATACCATTTTTAAAGGGTAACCTTTCACTATTAAAAATAATTCACTTACTCATTCACCCATAATGCCAAGTAAAAGAGTTGTCATTATAATATACAATATCACTTATACACTTAAGAAAGAGGGGAGCGAGAAGAGACTGCTTCCAAGAACTTACACTGGCAATTTCATCCTTACAAAATGCTATGGCTTCAGGTTGCTTGCTTGGAGGAAAAGCAGCTTCAAAGGCATCTTTTGCTGCACATGCAGCTGGTGTGTAGGTATCACACTGAGCCATCAGCCAATAGCCCATGAGACTTTTTAAATAGGGAGCCAATTGTTTCTTTACTTTAAGAATGAGTTTCTCAAAAGCTTGCTGTGTGGCTTCTCGAACCCGGCGGTCATGATCCTATTGAAAATATAAACGTGATTTTTAAATAACATTAGCCCATAAAAACAAACAAAAGCATTTCCAGATCTGTTATAATGACCCATACTAAGAACTCAGCTAGGAACAGAGCTAAACTAAATTCAGTGTTTGAAAATATCAGAAAGTTGTTTGTCTGTCTGATCAGAAGTTCTATCAGTTGATTATATGACTACAAGTTAAAAGCATGCTACAACAGCATTGAAACCTTATCAAGCAAAGGGTGCAGTTTATGTTGTTCGCTCTGTCCTTGCACGAGGGTCTACATGCTCCTGAAGGTAGGCTTTCCACCTCGGTAATCCTGCGCTATTCAGTTTACTCCACATCAAAATGACAGTTTGGGCATCTTTGAGGGACTCAAAACACATTTCTTCTAAATGTTCTTTGATTTAGAGGAAATGAAAAGAACTGCGCAGGGGCAAGAGACGGGCTGTAGGGTGAATGGGGTAATATGCCAAGATGAAATGCTCTCCGGACAGCCCTGCTTTCTTTGAAGAATGAGCAGCTACATGGTTGTGATGAAAAAAAAAAAAGTCTTGGCCTTTTGCTCATCAAGGCAGCTTGTAACTTCTATAAAACTGCACAATAAGCACCCAGGATCACAAAAAAACACACATCCCTCAAAAGATTACCTGTCAGAAATGCCAAGAAACAGTCACCATGGCCTGCCTGAATGTACAGTACTAGCAAATTCCCGTGGAAGCCATTGGTTTCTTTTGTTTCGTTTTGTTTGGGGTTTTTTTATCGTTTTATTAGGGGCTCATACAATTCTTATCACAATCCATACATACATCAATTGTTTAAAGCACATTTGTACATTCATCGCCCTCATCATTCTCAAAACATTTGCTCTCCACTTAAGCCCCTGGCATCAGCTCATTTTCCCTCCTCCCTCCCCACTACCCACTCCTTCATGAACCCTTAATAATTTATAAATTATTATTTTGTCATATCTTGCCCAGTCCGATGTTTCCCTTCACCCACTTTTCTGTTGTCCATCCCCGAGGGAGGAGGTCGCTAACATAGATCCTTGTAATCGGTTCTCCCTTTACAACCCACCCTCCCTCTACCCTCCCAGTATCACCACTCACACTACTGGCCCTGAAGGGATCATCCTCCCTGGATTCCCTGTGTTTCCAGTTCCTATATGTACCAGTGCACATCCTCTGGCCTAGCCAGATTTGTAAGGTAGAATTGGGACCATGATAGTGGGGCAGGGTGGTGGTGGGAAGCATTTAGGAACTAGAGGAAAGTTGTATGTTTCATCGTTGCTACATTGCACCCTCACTGGCTCGTCTCCTCCCCAAGACCCCTCTGCAAGGGGATCTCCAATGGGAAGCCACTGTTTTAATAGCACCTTGTTCTCTGAGTTGTATTGGTAAATCCAACCAATTGTAACTTGTTCCCAGTAAATTTTTTTCCACAAAATCATGTTCATTTGCTTTAATCTTGTTTAAAAGACTAATGGTAATTGTATGAGCCCCAATAAATTGTTAAAAAAAAAAGACTAATGGTAAGATTAGCTCTTTGAACTAGCTGAACTTCACGCCATGCTTCTGGCATCTATCAGCCAACAGCTTATTCAGGCCAAGATGCTTGCTTAAAATTAAAAATGTTACACCAAATGAGATCCCAACTTCAGTAGCTAATTGCATCAATAGTAATTTTGTGATCTTCATGCCCTAGTTTCCGAACTTCAGCCATGGTTTCTTTATTTGTTGAAGGTGATAATCTTCCCATTCTTGGTTCATTCTTATGGTCTTTCTAACCTTCCTTTAAAATATTTGAACCATCTAAAAATTTATTTTATGTGGGGAAACCCTTCTGTAAATTTGTTGCAAAACTTTAGTGGTTTAATATGTCCACTTTGATTTTACTAAAAATTGGCTCCTAGTTCTGAATGTAAAATCTTGTTTCCCCATGGCACAGAAAGTAAAATAATCCTTTTTTTTTTTTCACCAAGTATTTGGTAAGACTAGTTCTCTTGTCTGCAGCTATCCCTTGATTGCAGAAACAAGTTTCAGCAAGGTTTCTTGGGAATAAACTTGTGCATGTATGAATCAGAAATGGAGCAGCAGTACTTCTGACTTACTCTTGTTATTTTTTTGACAAACCCCTCCTAACTATACAAAATCTTACTGTAACAGATTCAGGCCTGCGCTTTGAGAAAAACAATTTGTTCTCATTCTTCTGCAGCACATGTATGAGGAAATAAAGGTAATTCTAGAAATGTGTCATGATTAAAAACCATATACTCAAATAATAATTCCCAAATAATCAGCTCATGTCTAAAAATATAGACCCTCACATATGCTCTGTATAATCCATTCTTCAAAACACTTACCAAAAATGAGTTAAATCATTCTGAGACCACCCCTCCCCGCCCACCACACATTGACTTAAGAAAAAAAAATACATGACCCCCCAAAAAAACTAGTAAAGTTTTAAAACTTACAAGTGAAATTTTACAAAATATCCTTGGCCAGTATGGGAGAACTCCTTTTACGATTTCTGTGTCCCGCTCTGAACACATTGTTCCAAATTCCTGCATAGCCTAAGAGAAGATTATTAACATTTTAGGATTAAAAGTCAACACAGTATTTGTTATTAATTATACTTATCTGTTTGGGAGACTCAAGACTATTTTAAGCAACGGGAATATACATCATTTCTGTATGTTTTCTGTGGAACTAAATTAAAGAATTCCTTCACAGGTCACTTTGGTAAAAATGTTCCATTTGGATGAATTTTTTTTAATCATTTTATTAGGGGCTCATACAATTCTTATCACAATCAATACATACATCAATTGTGTGAAGCATATTTGTACATTCATTGCCCTCATCATTCTTAAAACATTTGCTCTCTACCTAAGCCCCTTCCATCAGCTCTTCATTTTCCCCCTCCCTCCCCGCTCCCCCCTTGATTTTTTAAAAAATAAAACTCATATAAAAGTTGTAAAATATTACAGGATCAAAAGCAGATTCCCAAAAAGTACAGACTGTACAATCAAAACTTCATAATTATTTAAGAGGGCTGAGCAACAAACTAACTTATAACCCAGAAGGTACATGACAACTAAGCGTTATGTGTGCTCCTCAGAAGCAAGCACTATTGCAGAGATCCTTATCAGTGACCAATTATTGCTGATGGTTCTTTACATAAAACATGCCGGTCGTATTTTAATAAGAGGGGGATCGCTTTTATGGAAACTTGCTTTTAATTTTGTTGTGACATCCTTCTTGGAAAGTTTCCGCAGCACCATTCGGAAATCAGAATCTACGAGATTGTCCGTTTCTTCAGCTCCTTGGACCGCAGGAACGTAGCCTAAGTCACTTTGGGATGTTCCGAAACCAATAAATCCAGGCACTGTGCCCTGTTCTTTGGCAAGGAGTTCTGCAGCTCGGCCGCTGTTGGAAGGCTGGTGGGGAGGGACAAACGGACAGTGCAGGACAGTTAGAAATGTAAGCTCTTGTAAGTAAATCCTTCACTAGTCCCATATTTTTAATTAGTATACTTTTACCCCTAGCCTAAGAGTTCATCTATTGCAATATTCCTCACCAATACTGATTTGAGTCATCATCTTAAAAGAAATACTCATTGAATAAAAATGTTTAAAATCAGAACACATCCCAGGTGGTAAGAAAAAGTACTGCTTATGAATTTTGTTAAGAAAGGCACTGCTTATGATTATTTTTCATATAAATCAATAAATACTTAAGTTTTAGTAACTATGACAAAACATTTAACTGTGGGGATCGTAACAAACTATGGATAACCTTGAGAAAAATGGGACTTCAGAACACTTCACTGAGCTCCTGTGGAACTTGTGCATGGACTGTGAGGCAGTTGCAGTTGTTCAAACAGAACAGGGGAGTGCTGCATAGCTTAGAATGCGGGACAGTGCGACCAGGCTGTGTCCTCTTACCATGCTTATTCAGTCTGTATGCAGGGCAGATAAGCAGTGAAGCTGGATTACAAGAAGAATGTGGCGTCAGGTTTGGGGGATTGCTTATTAACAACCTGCAGTGTGCTTGCTGAAAGTGAGGCGCCTTGAGGCACTTGCTGACAAATATCAAGAATGGCGGCCTTCACTATTGATTACATCTCAATATAAAGACCAAAATCCTCCTCACAACTGGAAAAATAGGTGACATCACAACTTCAATGTTCATGGAAGCAGCACTCAAGAGATCAAAGGACATACTCTATTAGATAGATCTGCCCAAGACCTCTTTGGAGTATTGAAAATGAAGATGTTCACCTGATCCAAGCCAGGATATTTTTCACTTGCCTCACATGCATGTGAAAGCGGGACATTGAACATGGGAGACCAAAGAAGAGGATGCATTTGAATGGTGGTGCTGGGGAAGAGTACTGGAAGTACCCTGGACTGCTAAAAGCACAAGCAAACCTGTCTTGGACGAAGTCTGGCCAGATGCTTCTCAGAAGCAAGGGTGGCAAGACTTTGTCTCGCATACTTTGGGCACACTGTTAGGCGAGACCAGGCCTGGGGGGCACGGAAAAAGAGGAAGGTCTTCAGGAAGATGGATTGACACCGTGGCTACAAAGGTGGGCTCGGGGGTGTGAGCAGTGATGAGGACGGCTCAGGGCCGGCAGTGCTGCCTTCTGCTGTGAATAGCGTCGCCATGGGTCAGAACCGACTTGATGGCACTCAACAACACAGACACTCATCAGAGACATATACACACATGAAGCCCTGGTAGTGCTATGGGTTGAGTGTGGAGCTGCTACCAACAAAGGCAGTGCTTCGAATCCACCAGCTACTCTGCAAGAAAAAGAGGAGGGATATGATTTCATAAAATTTTAGTTTTGTGAATCTTATATAGGGTCCCAAAGTAGAAATCAATTAGATGCCACTAGATTTTATACACACACACACAAACATGTGTCCTCTGTAATGATGTAAAAATAAAATTAGCTTTAAAAATAGATCACATGTTTTCCTTTGTTCATTCATGTTGTTCGTTGCCACCCGGTTCATTGCCACTCATAGCAACCCCATATGTAGAATTGTTCCAAAGGGTTTTCAAGGGTATGACTTTGCAGAAGCAGATTGCCAAGCCTGTCCCAAGGAGCTACTGGGTAGCCAGCCGTTTGTACCACCCAGGTGCTCCTGTTCATCACTTATATAACCATGGTGCAAGTCCAATGGGCAGGTGCCTCTAGGGAACCCCTTGTTAGCAGGCACATCTTACTGCTCTCTGTATATCCACAGTCTAGTTCAACTTATGTAAGCTACAGAGAGTAAAATTAATTGTGGGGGGGGGAATTATCAACATAAAAGTCAATGATGGAAAAGGGGAGTGCGGGCATGGGGCACTAATCCACCCAAGGGGAGGGTATTGTTTATATCTCCACAGGGAAAGTGGGACCAGACTTCAACCCAGTGCCGCAAGGTATGAATGCAATATCCCGGCGTGGAGTAGGGAACCAGTGGAGAGGTCTGGGAGGCTGGACCCAGCACCCAAAATTAAGTGGATTCCTGCCCCTCCCCCCAAAGGAATTTGTTTCAAGGACGACATTGATTCTGCAGTTCCGGGAGATGGACATATCTGATCAGAGCACACAGGAGCAGATGAAGGGGCAGGAGGAGAGAGTGGAGCACAGCCTGGCCCACCAGGCCGTGAGGATGATGTTCCTGAGTAGAGCAGCCAGTCCACAGAGAGAACAACATGGCTCGCCCCACTATGAGAAATGATGCCCCTCAGTGGCTAAGGGCGATACAGGGGACAGCACTAGAGACACAGTGTGGGAATTGCACCTGACCTGATCCCACCACACCGAGGCAAAGCACTGGGGGAGTGTAGCGGAACAGCAAGGGAATGGAGTGGCAAGGTCCCCAGGGAATGCTGAAAGTGGACTTTGGGGCCAGGGCATGGTGCCCAACAGACTGGACTAGAAAACACTCCTAAGGGCCAACAAACGATCCTTGATCAAACTACAAGCTTTTCTTTTGTGAAGTGTTTTGTTTTGTTCTTTGTCAGTGGTTTGTTTTTGTTGCTTCGTTGTCTGGTTGTATACTGTTGCTTTGTTTTCCTGTCTTGTTTTCGTGCATGTTAGTGTCTCCACAGGTCTGTCCGAATAGGACATGGCTGGAAAAACAATGGGAGGAAAAACAATGGGAGCGACAGTTGGGGGGGGGGGCAATTGCTAGGGGGGTAAGGAAGTGGTGTCAACAAACACAGAGACAAGGGAACAACATGGGACCCAAAATGGTAGTGGGGAGATAGTGGCAGGCCTGGTGGGGAATGATCAAGGGTAAGGTTGCGTAGAGAAGAGGTAGAGCTGTAGCCCAGGTGGGGACGGAGCGTGGTAGTAGGGCAGGAGGAAAGTCAAGGGAGATGGAAGAAAGAGCTAGGAGTCAAAGGGCATTCATGGAGGTCTAGACAAAGACATGTACATGCAAATATATATAGGAGGATGGGGAAATAGATCTATGTGTCTATATAGGTTAAGTATTAAGGTGGCGGAAGGACCTTGGGCCTCTACTCTCAAGCACTCCCTCAATGCATGAGTACTTTCTTTTATTAAATTTGCACTCTATGATGCTCACTCACCCGACACAACTGCTGAAGCCAACGTGGGTGAACAAGTAAATGTGGTGAAGAAAGCTGATGGTGCCCGGCTATCAAAAGAGATAGTGCCTGGGGTCTTAAAGGCTTGAAGATAAACAAGCGGGCATCTAGCTCAGAAGCAACAAAGCCCACATGGAAGAACACACCAGCCTGTGTGATCACATGGTCCCGAAGGGATCAGTTATCAGGCATCAAAGAACAAAAACCCATATCACTGGCTACACACCTCCATGATACAATCGCTGAAGACAAACGAGTGCATAAGCAAATGTGGCGAAGAAAGCTGATGGTGCCCGGCTATCAAAAGAGATAGTGTCTGGGGTCTTAAAGGCTTGAAGGTGAACAAGCGGCCATCTAGCTCAGAAGCAAAAAAGCCCACATGGAAGAAGCACACCAGCCTGTGCGATCACAAGATGCCAAAGGGACCAGGTATAAGGCATCATGCAAAATATATATATATATATATATATATATATATATATATATATATATATATATATATATATATATATACACACACACACCATAGTGAATGAAGGGGGAAGTTCAGAGTGGAGACCCAAGGCCCATTTGTCGGCCACTGGAGATCCCCTCATAGAGGGGTTTAGGAGAGGAGATGGGTCAGTCAGGGTGCAATGTAGTACCGATGAAGAACACAGCTTTCCCCCAGATCCTGGATGCTTCCTCCCCCCAACTACCATGATCCGAATTCTACCTTGCAGGACTGGATAGGGCAAAGGTTGTACACTGGTGCATATGGGAGCTGGAGGCACAGGGAATCCAGGGTGGACGATACCTTCAGGACCAGGGGTGTGAGGGGCGATGCTGGGAGAGTGGAGGGTGAGTGGGTTGGAAAGGGGAAACTGATTACAAGGATCCACATGTTACCTCCTCCCTGGAAGATGGATGGCAGAGAAAGGGGGGAAGGGAGACTCCGGATAGGGCAAGATATGACAAAATAACAATCTATAAATTATCAAGGGCTCATGAGGGAGGGGGGAGCGGGGAGGGAGGGGAAAAAAAGAGGACCTGATGCAAAGGGTTTAAGTGGAGAGCAAATGCTTTGAAAATGATTAAGGCAAAGAATGTATGGATGTGCTTTATACAATTGATGTATGTATATGTATGGATTGTGATAAGAGTTGTATGAGCCCCTAATAAAATGTTTTTTTTTAAAAAAGAGTGTAGAGGTGGAATCTAGACTGTCAATCAGGATGTAGCCAATGAGGCCTCTGTGTGGGCATGGCCTTCTCCTGAGGATTCTGGGAACTCCGTGGAGGTGTGAGACATTCCTCTTTGTTCACTCCCTGCGAGACATCCCTGTGAAGAAGACATATGGAGAAAGGCTGATGGAGCCAGACCTCTGGAACTGGAGAAACCATGTGGAGACCCCTGCCAGCACTGAGATGCTTACAACACCACTGGATCCACAAGACTTCCCACCAACTGGCCTGTGTGATCTTCCTGCATTCAACCTCATTGCATGCATTTCGTCAGTCCAAAGAGGACTTTATAGATTGGTATCGGACACATGGGCTAATTGACATATCGGACTTATGGACTTGATCTGGACTGAGCTGGGATGTTTTCTCAATATTCAATTGCTCTTGTATATAAAGCTTTTTCTTACACCCATAAGACTGTTTATGAATTTGCTTCTCTAGTCTACCCAGACTAACACACCAACCTTGCCGTTAGCAGCCAAGCATTCAATGTGTGCATTACCAGGGGTCCTTGGAATCCACCTAAACTCATCTATTTCCTATTTCTTATAAGGATGTCCCAAGTATGTGCCTCAATTTGCTCTTATCTAGCAAAATTGTGTTTAGAAAATTCATTTGGCAAGAATTAGCTGACCTTGTTTACAAATTTAAATGAGTGACCAGAAAGTAAAATGATGGCCTGAATTATGTTTTCTCAAATTTGCAGCAATAAAGGCTAATTTTTAATTTTCTTTATTTTAAATGTTTATTAATATGAATTACCATGATTCAACATTGTTACTAAAAGCTAAAGGTGTTATGAGTGAATTTTTAACTGACCTAGAATAACTGAGTTAATAGTGATAAACATATGTAAAACAAAGTATCAGATTGCCAGCTTCAAATTTAAAAGTAACAATTTATGAAAAGTTGTTCTAATTGTATCTTCTTTTCATGTCTACCTGGAGTTAGAAACCCTGGTGTGGTTGGGCTGATCAAAAATCTGAACCAGTAGCTGCTGGGCAGAAGCTAAGGCTTGGGTTTGAGTTTGCTGCCTATCACCACTTTCCCCCCATGGTGGCACAAACAGGCCTCCTTACATTCAAAGTAGATGCTGAATAAAGGAGAGAATTAGTACACGTTTCCATCAGTTGTTACTTTTAGTGGTATGATGGGTTAAGTGTGGGGCTACACTTGGGGAGGATGGTGGTCCTAATCCAGAAATATACTGTTATTTAGTTGATTCCAATGCATAACAACCCCGGAGCTGGAGAAAACCACCTCATCTTTTTCCTGTAGTAGGGCAGCTAGTGGGTTTGAGTCACTGACCTTGCAGTTCTCAGCCCAATGCTTGTCTCCTTCCCCAAAAGATTACAGTGTGGGAAGCCCCGTAGGGCAGTTCTACTCAGTCATTGAGGGTCACTGACTCACAATCAACTTCACAACATGTACAAAGACAAACTTTCGGTTAAAAATAATAGTTATTGTCATCATTTTGTATGTTACTTATACCCACTGTGGAATATAAGTTAAAATGTTGCTTCTACTTATTGCTGGCAGTTAATTTTTCTTATGTTCCACCTTATTCATTCATTTGTACCTGGCTTGCAGAGGTATGTGAGGTGGTAATCTAGAGTCTATGGCTTAAAAATCAAACTCAGGAGGAATGGCAATATTGTTCACAATATGGCCTCAAGCTCCCTATTCTTATCTCCTTTCACTCTTCCCTTCCCTTTGCTGCTACCATTCATATTCCAGTCCCAAACTGAATCCACATTCCTCCGAAAATGCTATGACTTTTCACAAACTGGCCTTGAAAGAATTTTTTTCTACACCTGAAAACCATTTTTTCCTTTTCAGTGTCAGACACACTCCTACTCATCCTACAAGATGTACTCATGTTTCAAACCCGCCTTTCCCTAGTCAGTTCCCACAACCTTTTGTTTGTTTTCCCACAGCCTGAGTCACAATTCTTGATTTCCTTCCTATTTGTCTCTATCATCAAATTAATGCTTCCTTAATAACAGGATGGATCTATTATTTTTGAATACATGGATCCAGTATCCAAAGATGTCTGCTGAATGACTGATACCCCGAAGTTCAAATCCCAAGTTTACAATTTCTTAAAATTAAAAAAGCCCACTGCCATGGAGTTGATTACAACTCACATCAACCTATATAACAGATTAGGACATAGGTTCCCAGACTTCTTTGGCCAATTGCCCTTTTCAGAAAAGACTGCTCAGTGCCCCTTGGCAATTGAAACTTTTGTGCTGATAGCCCATAATCCAGGTATCCAATGTAGGTATGTGAGTTTGCAGCCTTTCTGGATCATTCTAGCGCCCTCCAGGGGGTGGTATCACTCCCTTGAGAAACACTGGAGTAGAACCACCCCACAGGGGCAAATGAACATTTTAAAAAGAACTCACGGCCATGGAGTGAGTGCTGACTCTCGACCGTGTAAGTGGGTCTTTACACATAGGCAGAGACTTCTGCAGAGCAGCTAGCGGCTCCACGTGCTAACTTTTTGGTTAACAGCCCAGCACCTAACCACTGCACCACAAAGGTTTCTAGAGATGAGCTTAGGCAAGTTAATTCATTTCTCCAAGCTTCATTTCCATCACCATGAAAATGAGATGCCTGTAAATAAGCTCATTACTAGGCTTGTTGTCAGGAATGCATGTAAGCTGTAATAGCATCATAATAATTACTATCACTGAGAATCATCAAATGTGCTCAAATTTGTGGAACAGTAGGATATGTATATCCTCAAACTATCCACATATAATTTGTTGACTAGCCAGCGAAAAACCATAAATTTATAGTGAATTTCACCTGAATGAAATAATTACTAAATAAATGTCACCAATAATGGAAAAAAACAGGGACTGAGTATGTCTCCCCTGGTGATTCACTGAGAGGCATTCCTGTCAATAAATGTTTAACCTGAACTAATGTAAATTAACCCAAACAACTGTCCAAAACGCTTAATACTTCTTAGTTTACAGAATACTAAATATATATTAGGAAATGGTCTCCATCAGAGAGGGAAAATGCTATACAAAATGAGGGGTTCAAATGAATCTTAGGAGCCCAGGTGGCGAATTCAGGTAAACTTTTAACTGCTAGCCCCAAGGTTGTCAGTTCCAGGCAGCTACCGCTCCTCCTCGGGAGAGAGATGAAGCATCCTGCTCCCCTAAAGACTTGCAGCCTTGGAAACCCAAGGGAAGCAGTTCTATTCTGACCTACAGAGCGGCTAAGAGTTGGAATCCACTCAGTGACGGTAGATATGGGGAAAGTATATGCTCTGAGGACACTGCAGCAAGTGAAAGAAAACACCTGCTTTCACCCTAGTGGAAAGCAAGGCAGTGTATTACATGGCAGGCTAGACGTCATAAATGCAACCGAGCATGAGGGGCAGCAGGAAGGCAGGTATGCAATTAAACCTAGGCAATCACGGGGGGCTCAGTGAGGGGTCTAGAACGGGACGTGAAGGCATCAGAGAAAAAAACGTTAGGGAGCACGCCAAGCAAGGTCAAGGCTGGCTGTGGCGGCCAATGTGTCTGGATGGGGAAACTGAGGAGGGAGCTGAAGCTGGAAGCGGGCGCTGAGTTGACCACATAAATGTACACCTTGCATACCACCAGGAGGTCTATGACCTTTACCCCGAGCAATAGGAACAGCCACTGCATGCTACCAAACAAAGGAGCGACAGGATCCGAGTTATCTTGCACACCGTGCTCTCCTAAACTCTCTCCCACCCAATTCCCCTCCTTCCACTTAGGCCAGGTAACCTGCAGTTGGAGCTGACAGCTCACATGAACTACGTCTTAACGAACACTGATCGGGTGGGACCAAGGCATGAAGTGCAACAGCTTCTCTCTCGCCACTTCCCATTCTGCTCAGAGATGACACTCGCCGCCAGGACGCACCCAGCAGACAGAGGTCACACCCGAAACGCACACACACGCTTCCCCGCAGCCGGGCTCCACGGACCACCCCGCGGCGCGCGGGGCACGGCCAGAGGCTGGCTGCAGGGGAGGACGTCCCGGTCGCCTGGGCCGTCCCGCACTCACCCTCAGGTTCCCCTTAGTGCGCTGTTTGTTCTTCCCGCCCATGGTTGCGGTCTCGGTCGCAGCCCGCTCCCACCCCCGCAGTCCCCCTGGTTGACGCGGCGGGGCTAACTTCCGGGCCCTCGCGCGAGCCGGAAGCAGGCCCCCCGGAATCAACTCCCCAACCCCGCCCACCGGAGCGCGACTTCCGTGCCCGCCTCCGCCGCGTCCGCAGCCCTCCGCCTCCCAAGACGTCACAGTGAGAGCAACGCCCCCGAGTGACGTCATGACGCCAAAGCCCGCCGGCTGCGCTTTCCGGAAACAGCATGTGTACCTTGCGGAGTGGTCGGCGTGGGCAGGTGGGGCGTGGCGCCGTGGGCTCCGCCCGGGACGTGGCACTCGCTTACCCTGTCGTTCCCTCGCCCCTAATTTGCCCCGTCTTTCTCCGGAGCTCCGACGCCCACTTGAAATTCGTGTATGCATCTATAGCTCTACTTCCCCAGCTCTTGTTTTCATTCACCGCCGCATCGCGGCTCCTCGAAAGATGAGTGGCACGGGGTTGGCACGCAGTGGCTAACTGCTGGCAGGAGAAAGGAATACTGTGCGTGTGTGCTGGGCACTGTGTAAGTTCCGAGCATCCCGCGATGAACGAGACGGCCATGAGCCCTGCACCAGAGGAGCTCGGCGGCCGAGGGGCAGGCACAGGAGTGCACACAACAGAGGAGAGTGCGGAGGTGGGTTTGCACAGTGCTTTACTAGAGCACGCAGTCCACAGCTCCGCTAACTCAAAGCGTGACGAGTTACACTGAGAAAACGCACACACGCACGCGCGCACACCAGACCCGCTTCCAGGAAGCGAGTCCGACTGATAGTGACCCCTCTTGGGGTTTCCAAGGCTATCCACCCTAGCTTTTTTCCCCAAGGAAAGAACTGTCAACCTCGCGGCTACCATCTGACGCTGACCCCACAAGCACCAGGAATAGCTCAGGAAAGCTTGAAGGTTTCAGGCTTTCAAAGCCTTCTAGAAAGGCTTTAAGTGACGCTAAAATCCTATGTGGCAGGGTGAGAGATTTACAGATTAGGAAATCACTGGGGTACTGTGCAAAGCCGAGGAGCAAGCAGGTAGCTGACCTTCGTGTGGCAAACAAGACAGGTGAACAGAACTATGGCCAGTGGACAAGGAGTTCCCCTTATGGAAATGCTCCCATGACATGGAAGACGGCTGCACAACCAAAGACCTGCACTTCGACACGCTTAAGTTCTCATTGTCGGACCATGACATCCAATTGTTGCTGAGGTTAGGTTGGATAGTCAATCAGCAAATGTCAGAATCTTAGATAAGCCTTCTGGAGATTGTAACATCTACAAGAAGATACTAACGTTTACCTATTTATGTTTCCGAAAGTAACTTGGGGCAATTTACATAATTAAATAGTTTGATTTTAGAAAAAGGTAAAATTCCAAGTGTGACAAAGAAAAACAGTATTAAAGGGCTACATTGTGGGTCACACATAGGCTGGTGTAGAATAGTGAATAGCCTTGCCTTTCTCCCACTCGAGGGTCTTAATTGACTAGGTGGCAATGGGTTTGGTTTGGGGTTGAATGGGTCTTAATTGATCTTCATTTAAATAATAGATTTCAATCTCCTCAGGCTCATTTTTGAAGGAGAACCTGATCATTAATTTTTTGAACTAACACAAAATAGTCTCATTAACGAGCCTTCTTCAGAGATTAAATTGCTATTTCTATGCACATCAGCTATAGTTTTATCATAATCAATCTTCAACCAGGCTACCAAGGAGCCTGGGATGGTATCTGACTACTAAGGCTAGGTCATAAAGGCACTGTAGCTCCCAACAGTCTGTGGGATTGCTTGCTCTGAACGATGCCAGCTGTCATGCCAGGGGACACTCAACCCTCCAGCGATTCTCAACCTGTGGGTTGTGACTCCTTTGGGCGTTGCCCGATTCATAACTGTAGCAAAGATATAGTCATGAAGTAGCAACCAAAATAATTTTATGGTTGGAGGGTAAGCACAACACAAGGAACTGTATTAAAGGGTTGCAGCATTAGGAAGGTTGAGAACCACTGCCCTAGAGGACTCAACTTTCCAGCACCAACCTCTCAGCCATGTGCAGGGGCCACCTTGGAATTAGATCCTGCAGCCCCAATCAGCTTTCATATGACTATAGCTCAAACCAAGATGTGACAGCAGCCAGAGCTACTCTCATGGGACACCCGACAATTTCTTACCGATAGAAATTGTGAGAGATAAGAAATGTTTTGGGCTGTGTTCGCCACTAATTTCCAGGTGATTTGTCATGCAATATTAGATAGCTAATACAAATATGTCATTGATTAAATAATCAGATAATTATTTAAAATACCATATTCGTTACTTCCCCAGGGGAAAATAATAAAAACATCAATAATCAAAGAAAATTGAAAAGTGCATTATAACAAATTCTAAAAAGTACAAAAAATAGACTTTGTGCCAACTATGACTGCCAATTTTCAACTAGCAAAATGTTGGTTATGCAGTGCAAGATAAGGAGCCCTGAAGGCACAACAAGCAGTAGGGCTTTCTTGAACCTCTTCAAGTGATGCCATCAGCAGCATTACCTGGGAGCCTGTTGGAAATGCAAATCTCAGGCTCATTCTGAAATAGGGAGTCAGGGACTGCATTTTAACAGGACCCACAGGTCTCATGAAAATTGAGAAGTGCTTGTTTAGGCGATAAGGAACCCTGGTAAAGTGGCATTAGCGGTGTTGGGCTTCCCACAACAAGGCGAGTGGTTCGAACCCACTAGCTTCTTCAAAGAAAAAGATAAGACTCGGCTCCCATAGCCTCCAAACTCAGTGGGCTGCCATGAGTCAGCATTGATTTGCTGGCAGTGGTTTGGGGTTAGTTTGGATCTAGGTGATGTTCCTTTTCCAACATCAAAGGTATGTCCAGTTCTAATGAAAGAGAGTAACGTGGTAGTCTATATGAAAAGTTGAAGTGCACAGACCCTATAATTTGGGGGTTTGGGTTCTCAGAATCCACTCTAGAGAAACAAATATGCCTTATTGTTAAGCTATTGGCTCCTGTCCAGATATACCATTTTACACTCGACTCCATGATGCTGGATCTCTGCAAATATTTTCTCCTTTTCTTTTCCATCACAGTCGCGGTAATGCTTCTGTATAATCACCAGATCTCACCTTGCTGTCCTGGCTCTTAAAGTCAGATTGCCAGTCTCTCACTATTCTACCTATAAACTTAGCGTGAGAAAATCTTGATCCTTGTCACCCCCCATATACACCACTTCTTATTAAATATCAACACCAATTTCAGACTACAACCTGCTGTCTTTAAAAGTCTCCTGTTTTTAGTAATTTCATACTGTTCCTTTTTCTTCGGAGCCATGAAGGAGGTTTGTGGGGGTTTGTTTGGTTGCCTTTTGATGACCACAGACACCATTTCTCCTTGATTCAGCAGGCTTCCTGTTAGGATCCATCAGTGGAGCACTATCAGGAAACTAAAAGACAAGAAACATGACTTGCTCCATTCTGCTGGTGCCGTGCCAGCAGCAACCTTTTACTTCCCCCAGCAATAATTGATGGTAGACAACAGCTGCGTTCAGTCTTCATCTTGTTTTTCAGCCCTCACAGATCAGTCTTTTACTCCTCAGGGGTATGCAGAGGCCAGATAGCACCCTTCTTTTCAGAGATAGAAGTCCTACTTGTGGCCCCTCCCTCGGTTCCCGAGTCTTGAGACAGCCAATGATGTCCTCCTCAGAAGTCTGAGCCCAACACCAAGATGCCCCTCAGAGACGTGAGCCAAGCTCTAGCTTTCTCCAGAGCCCTCTCTAAGCTTCAAGGTTTTCACCTCAACTTCCTTCCAGATCCCCAGGGATTGTAGCTGTGACCTGAAGCATTAACTCTGTTGCCTCAGTATTGTTACTATATTTTTATCATCCCTGTTAAACAATTCCATATAATAAATTCTGTTAAAATGTTTCTGATTCCCCCCACTCCCATGCACTCTAACTGAAAGATGCCAATAGAGAAACACATTCTAAGATGTTTACTAAAACATTGTAACTGCAAGATGGGCCCAAAATACCCAATGCTTGCCCATTTGGAAACAGCTACATAAATCGTATCTTTTCAATAGGCTATTAGGCAGCAGTTGAGAAGAGTGAAGCTTATCTGTACCTACACAAAAAGACATCCTTAAATAAAAAATAGAATAATATTCGCAGTATGATTCTGATGTTTTTAAAATTCACAACGCTTAGGTATTTTATATGAGTAGATGTGTATTATATAGTTACAAGGAAAGTGAAATCGGCAAGATTACATACCAAGCTGAACATTGCAATCACATCTTGGGGAAATCGGGAGCACAAAGAGATAGTGGGCAGGAGGGACAGTAAAAGGAAGGAGCCTTCTCTGTAAGACTTTTACAAGAGGAATATATTCATGTATTGTGTAATTAAAGCAAATCAAAGTCATCTAAGTGAGGCTATCAAACTAAATCCACATGGAAGAACCACACCAACCTTTGTAATCAAAAGATTGTAGTAGGTAATAAAATCCAAAGGAAGGAATGGTATCCGAGCTTAAAATCTTAACACCCAGTTTGCAGAAGGCTATGGATGAAAGTGGAAGCCCAGAATAAATTGTCAGAATAAATTGGCACCTGGATTAAGACTCCAGTGAATTCCTCCAACCTTAGTCCAGGGGTGTGCATAGCCTTGTGGTCAGAGAGCCTTAAAAAGTCAACTGGGACATGCGTAGGTTAAAATGAAGCAATTATCATTGATCTCCCTTTGACCCATTTTAAGGTTGTTTCATTTGTTATTATTTTCCGCTTTTTATTTAAGGTTTCTCTCAGCTTTGTCATTGTTGTTTATTTGTTTTCTATGGTTTTCTTTTTTAGAGAAATTCCAGATAGGTGAATCTATAGTGACAATAATAGGATTAATTATTACCTAGGGAAATAAAGGGGAAGGTTGGGGCAAACAGGGAGCTAACAAAAAGTAGAAGAAAATGTTCTGAAATTGATTGTGGTGATGATTACACAACCCTTCTTAATATTATGGAACTATTAAATTGTATGATAGGTGATTATATGCCTATAAATTATTTTTAAAATAAAAAATAAAATCAGTAAGTAATGGAGTTCTTTTTTAAATCATTTTATTGGGGGCTCGTACAACTCTTATCACAATCCATGCATCCATCCATGTGTCAAGAACATTAGTACATTTGTTACCATCATTTTTCTCAAAACATTTGCCTTCTACTTCAGCCCTTAATATCAGCTCCTTAGTTTTCCCACTCTCTCCTCCCTCATGAACTCTTGATAATTTATAAATTATTATTTTTTCATGTCTTACACTATCCGATGTCTCCCTTCACCTACTTTTCTGTTCTGTCCCCAAGGGAGGGGGTTATATGTAGATCCTTGTACCCAGTTCCCCCTTTCTACCCCACCTTCCCTCCGCCCTCCCGATGTCACCACTCTCACCACTGGTCCTGAAGGGTCCATATGTTCTGGATTCCCTGTGTTTCCAGTTCCTATCTGTACCAGCGTACATCCTCTGGTCTAGCCAGATTTGTAAGGTGGAATTGGGATAAAATAGTGGGGGGATGAAGCATTAAAGAATTAGAGGAAAGTTGTGTTTCATCATTGCTACACTGCACCCTGACTGGCTCATCTCCCCACGACCCTTCTGTAAGAGGATATCCCCTTCTGTAAGGGTATGTCCAGTTGCCTACAAATGGGCTTTAGGTCCCCACTCCACTCTTACCCTCATTAATAATGATATAATTTTTTGTTCTTCTGATGTCTGGTACCTGATCAATACCTCATGATCACAAATGCTGGTGTGATTCTTCCATGTGGATTTTGTTGCTTCTGAGCTAGATGGCCGCTTGTTTATCTTCAAGCCTTTAAGACCCCAGATGCTATATTTTTTTATAGCTGGACACCATCAGCTTTCTTCACACTCGCTTATATACCTGCTTTGTCTTTAGCGATTGTGTTGGGAATGTGAGCATCCTGGAATGCCAGTTTAATAGAACAAAGTGTTCATGCACTGAGGGAGTACTCGAATGGAGGCTCAATGTCCATCTGCTACCTTAATACTAAACCTATACATATATGCACATAGATCTATTTCCTCATCATCATATATAAATATATTTACATATGTACATGCCTGTATTTAGACCTCTATACATGCCTTTTGCCTCCTAGTTCTTTCCTCTTATTTCCTTTTACTTTCCTCTTGTCCCACTATCATGCTCAGCGTTCGTTTGGGTTTCACTAATTCCCGTTACATTGCCCTGAATCAAGCCCTACCAGGCCTCTTATACCCTCCTCGCCACTGATTTTGGATTGCTTGTTGTTCCCTTGTCCCTGGGTTTGTTAGCACCAATTCCTTTCCCCCACCTCCACCTCTCCCATGTCCCCCCAGAACTGTTGGTCCCATTGTTTTCTCCTCTAGATTTTTTATCCCGCCTATCTTATCTAGATAGACCTAATCATTTGTTTCTATGAAATATCTGACAGCATTGGTTACATAAATTATAGCTTATTCTCAAGGTATTCCCTGCAGTTGGGAAGCAGCTGAAGACAAAAGAATTAGGAAATACAATTAAATAATATGGAATTCATTGATAATTTGGGTCTCACCTATCAAAAATGCTGCAAGAAGAGGGTTTCACATCAGAAAAGTTTCATGAGTGCCTTGAGCCCAAAGCTTGGACCGGCTAGAGGAGAAATGAAAAGAACACAGCAGTCAAGGGCTAAAAAGGGACAGTGACAGGGCAGCAAAGATGGACATGGTCTGTGGAAAGGACAGCCAAGAATTGAGCAGGATTCAGTATCGACTGATCAGAGAAATACTGCCTCCGGGAAAAGAGCAGCAGTAATTACCTTGACCGTTAGTGGCTTACTGCTTCCTTATTCTGCCTAGTCTCTTAAAACTCATTATTTCATCCCTTTCAAGTTGTTAATGATGCCTCACTTAGATAACACTGCTGTGGAAAGGTAAATCTTTGAAAAATCTAGATACTGGAATGTCTGAATTGGGTGACCTAAATAAAAAATACTCCATTTTGAATTAAAATAAACTTTTAATCTTTATTTTTCTAGAGAAACAATTCAGTGTTTTTGTCAAAAGATTTATTACTCAGGAAACAGAAAAGGCAAAGGTGGATTTCTAATCTGGCTACAGAATTGCTTGGTGCTCCTTAAGAATATTTATACAGCTGACTCCAGGGAAGGCCCCTTGGTCAGCAGGAAGACAGGAGAGGGACTGATAATATTCTGTGAAGTTAGAGCCTGTAAATAGCATTATAGCTAAAATAGGTACGAATTCAAGTCTTAGTTCACACACTGCCTCACTAAATGTCACTCGCTAGAATTCTCTTTGTGAATCTGCATGCAGGAGGTGAGACTAAATTGCTGGGAGGAGACAAATTAACAAACATAAAATTGGGCCCTGGCAGAAGAGTTTTTAAAAGAAACTTAAAAATTTTAGACAGGTGAACATTGGTCCTCTACTCAAGTGCTCCCTCAACACAATACCACTTTGTTCTATTAACCTGGCATTCTGTGATGCTCACCTTCCCAACACAAATGCTGAAGACAAAATGGGTGCATAGCAATGTGAAGAATGCTGATGGTGCTCAGCTATCAAAAGATACAGCATCTGGGGTCTTATAGGCTTGAAGATACACGTGCACAAATAGTCTTGAAACAATGGATATATGTATGGATTGTGATAAGATCTCAATAAAATAATTTTTTTTAATTCTGCCTTTCAATTTGGACAGCAAGACCTGACTTGATGATCGTGAGAATTTTTTGTTTAATTTTAATGAGCACAGCCATTTAAACAAAATTTGTTTTATGCTAAGATATCTGGAGCTGGGCCAAAGCTACACTATTGGATCAGAAGTTCAGCAGTTCAGGAACTGGCATCTCAGCAGCCTTCCCGAGTGCTAAAATAAAGACTGTAGCTCCAGCCATCACGTTGGTGTTTATAGCAGAAAGAGAGGAAGCGGTGGCCTTGCTGCCCTGGTCACTGTTACCCAGGGAAGCAAAAGCTTTCCCAGAAGTCCCCTAGCCAAAACTGTGTGTGAGGTCGCCTGTATGGTCACAGAGGCTGGAGAGTGAGTCTTGAACTTTTCCTGACTCTCTATTGGCGATGAGGTGAAAGAAAATAGGGGTTGTGAGTAGGGTCAGGGGATGAGTTAAACCATCCATACCGTCCTCCGAGACGGTTATTTCTCTTTTAAAACAGAGACTTTATATGTCAAGACATTTCTTCAACACTTGCAGGATTATAATTTGAAACTCATTTCTATTTCTCATCATTATTAGGCTTTCTCGTATCACACATGTTACACGAGAGATGGTAACTATCACACATTTTATCTAGCAGATATATTTCAGATCTTCTTTGTTCTAGCTTTTAAACTTTCTTCTCCAGAACTCTCTAGGATGGGACTAAATAAAAGGATTAACCTTTTGAGAAAGAATGAGAAAATCAAAAGATGATCAGTGACAAAACATTATCAGTTATTGTCCTTCCACGCCAAAGAACATCTGGAAAACATCTCCACATCCTCTGGCATTTAAAAACTGATACAGCTGGCCAAAGTCCATGTGATTGCCTCTGGCTCCATGAGTAGTGAACACTTTTTCTTCGAAACTTGGGAACTTTTTTTGTCTTTCCAGTTCGTCACTTGTGCCATCAAAAGGAATGTCTTCCCGATGGCGAATGAGAATGCGTTTCCAGTTTAATTTTTTGAGTCTGAAAAGACATGATCCAAGGAAAACTTACTGACTTGTACCCCCACCTTTGAAATGCAGAAACTGTTGGTTCTGAAACTATTGACATGACTTCTCAGAAAAATTCATTTAGGGGAGAAATGATGCCCCTCAGTGACTAAGGGCGATACAGGGGACTGCACCGGAGACACAGTGTGGGAATTGCACCTGAACTGATCCCACCACACCGAGGCAAAGCACTGGGGGAGTGCAGCAGAACAGCAAGGGAATGGAGTGACAAGGTCCCCAGGGAATGCTGAAAGTGGACTTTGGGGCCAGGGCGTGGTGCCCCAACAGACTGGACTGGAAAATGCTCCTAAGGGCCAGCAAACGATCCCTGAATTCACTACAAGCTTTTCTCTTGTGAACTGTTTTGTTCTGTTCTTTGTCAGTGGTTTCTTTTTGTTGTTTTGTTGTCTGGTTGTATACTGTTGCTTTGTTTTCCTCTGTCTTGTTTTTGTGCATGTTAGTGTCTCCACAGGTCTGTCTGAATAGGACAGGCTGGATGAACTATCTGGAGGAAAAACAACGGGACCGACAGTTCCGGGGGACTTGGGATTGGGGGGGGGGGGGTAGGGGAGGTAAGGAAGTGGTGTTAACAAACACAGGGACAAGGGAAAAACATGGGACCCCAAATGGTAGAGAGGGGGGAGTGGCAGGCCTGGTGGGAAATGATCAAGGGTAAGGTTGCTTAGAGAAGAGGTATACTCTAGCCCAGGTGGCCACGAAGCATGGTAGTAGGGCAGGAGGAAAGTCAAGGGAGATGGAGGAAAGAGCTAGGAGTCAAAGGGCATTCATGGAGGTCTAGACAAAGACATGTACATGCAAATATATATAGGAAGATGGGGAAATAGATCTATGTGTCTATATTTATAGGTTAAGTATTAAGGTGGCAGAAGGACCTTGGGCCTCTACTCAAACACTCCCTCAATGCATGAATACCTTCTTTTATTAAATTGGAACTCTATGATGCTCACTCTCCCGAACAACGGCTGGAGCCAAAGTGGGTGAACAAGTAAATGTGGCGAAGAAAGCTGATGGTGCCCGGCTATCAAAAGAGATAGTGACTGGGGTCTTAAAGGCTTGAAGATAAACAAGTGGCCATCTAGCTCAGAAGCAACAAAGTCCACATGGAAGAACACACCAGCCTGTGTGATCGAGTGGTCCCAAAGGGATCAGTTACCAGGCATCAAAGAACAAAAAATCATATCATTGACTGCACACCTCCATGATAGGATCGCTGAAGACAAATGGGTGCATAAGCAAATGTGGTGAAGAAAGCTGATGGTGCCTGGCTATCAAAAGAGATAGTGTCTGGGGTCTTAAAGGCTTGAAAGTGAACAAGCGGCCATCTAGCTCAGAAGCAAAAAAGCCCACATGGAAGAAGCACACCGGCCAGTGCGATCACGAGGTGCCAAGGGACCAGGTATAAGGCATCATGCAACAAAAAAAAAAGATATAAGTGTGTGTATATATGTGTATATGTGTGTATATGTATATATATACCATATTAAATGAAGGGGGAAGTGCAGAGTGGAGACCCAAGGCCCAAGTGTCGGCCAATGGAGATCCCCTCATAGAGGGGTTTAGGAGAAGAGATGGGTTAATTAGGGTGCGAGGTAGTACCGATGAAGAACACAGCTTTCCCTCAGATCCTGGATGCTTCCTCCCCCCAACTACCATGATCCGAATTCTACCTTGCAGGCCTGGATAGGACAGAGGCTGTACACTGGTACACATGAGGGCTGGAGGTACAGGGAATCCAGGGTGGATGATACCTTCAGGACCAAGGGTGTGAGGGACGATGCTGGGAGAGTGGAGGGTGATTGGGTTGGAAAGGGGGAACTGATTACAAGGTTCCACATGTGACCTCTTCCCTGGGAGAGGGACAGCAGAGAAGAGGGGGAAGGGAGACTCCGGATAGGGAAAGATAGGACAAAATAATGATGTATAAACTACCAAGGGCACATGAGGGAGGGGGGAAAGGGGAGGGAGGGGAAAAAAAAAAAAAGGATCTGATGCAAGGGGCTTAAGTGGAGAGCAAATGCTTTGAGAATGATTGGGGCAGGGAATGTATGGATGTGCTTTTATACAATTGATGTATGTATATGTATGGATTGTGATAAGAGTTGTATGAGTCCCTAATAAAATGTAAAAAAAGAAAAGGGAAGAAAAAAAAAGAAAGAAAGAAAAGAAAATGATTAGGGCAAAGAATGTACAGATGTGCTTTATACAATTGATGTATGTATATGTATGAACTGTGTTAAGAATTGTATGAGCCCCAATAAATTGTTAAAAAAAATTCATTTAGGGTTGTTAATCAGTAAGGAAACAGGAAGACTACTAGAAATTCTATTGTCTGTAGAAAGGCCCCTATTTTACAATTACACAGCTGACAGCATTTCTAAGATAAAGGACGGATCAGACCCATGAAAACATAGGAATATAGATAGCATTATTATTCTAAGGCTCAATTTATTCTGTACATTTATGGAGAGTCTCCTATGTATACCATGTCAACTGTAGGCAAGAATACTATCTAAGATGTCTACTTTATCCACTAACTTTGAGACTGAATCCCCATGAAAATGCAACCCTCTGGATGTACCTGGTTCATATTTCTACTGTCTTGTTTAGTACTGAAAGTAATGACTCAGTATATAAAAGATATGCATGCAAACCTTGACCAGAATTCTTCACAGGCACTTTGTGGGCCTTCCACACAAACCACACCAGGCTTCCCTGGCATGCTAAACCCAGACAGAGAAAGTTCCTTGGCCCATTCTAGAATATCCTTCCTTTTGTATTTGTTGTAGATGTGATGGCTGTAGATCCAGAGCCGTGTGAGAATAGGATCGAGTGACTGGGCTGTACTTCCTGTGGTGGCAGAAGATGTGGCATCTCGGCTGATATACCCAGAGGCATGTTCTCTGACCCACTCTGTGGCATTCAATATACACACATCTCCGCAGTAGTTTTTTTGCAAGTATGCATTCAGATCTGTATTCAGCTGAGTCTGCTGGGATCTATTTAAGAAGGTTGACCTGATGGAAAAGACATGGGGAAAAGAATTAAATCAATTTTCTTGGAGCAAAAAGCCACACAAGAATCGCTTTTAGTCTCAGATTGATTTTTCAGATCGAAACTCAGCGAGAGTGTCTGTAACACACCTGACAGTAATTTCAGGTAGAACGGCAGGGTATTTGAAAGGAAGGACGCAGGCCAGTGAGAACATTACCTGGTTAAAAAGAGAGAAAGTAAAGCGCCCTTAGTGCTGTTTTAAGCAGGGACATGTTTCTGTTCTAAAAGAAGCAAAAGTGGATTACCGTTGCTTCCTCAGAGACATCCAGGTTGAGATTGAGAGTAAAGTAAACTTTCGAGGACCGCCCTTGCATGGTCTTCTTTGCAATACAGTCTTTCAGTTCCGCTAAAGCCAGCTGGTCATTCACCATGAACTCCTCCTCGCTGGGGAACATACTGGCCAGCAGCTCTAACTCGGAGAGCTGGGCCTCTGCCTGCTCAATCGAGCTCATTTTGGGATACCTGAAAAAGTGTTTAAGGAGGAAAAAATACAAGAGACAACTTATATATACAATCCTGAGAGAATGCAAGAGATGCTGATTAAAAGTGCTGACATAGAGTCTTTTTTTTTTAACGTTTTATTAGGGGCTCATACAACTCTTATCACAGTCCATACATATACATACATCAATTGTATAAAGCACATCTGTACATTCTTTGCCCTAATCATTTTCTTTTCTTTCTTTTTTTTTCTTCCCTTTTCTTTTTTTACATTTTATTAGGGACTCATACAACTCTTATCACAATCCATACATATACATACATCAATTGTATAAAGCTCATCCATACATTCCCCACCCCAATCATTCTCAAAGCATTTGCTCTCCACTTAAGCCCTTTGCATCAGGTCCTCTTTTTTTTCCCCTCCCTCCCCGCTCCCCCCTCCCTGACATAGAGTCTTTTATGAGTTGGGCTACAAGCTGCAAGGCTGGCAGTTCAAACCACCAGTCCTTCTGTGGAAGGAAGATGAAGCTTTCTACCCCCTGTAAAGAGTTACACACTCAGAACCCCCCAGGGGCAGTTCTACCCTGTCTTTTGGGGTCACTATGTGTCGGAACTGACTCGATGGCAGTGAGTTTGAGTTTACTTTTTTTTTTCTTTTATGGGCTTTGGGTTTTCATTCTTAGAAAAGATCTGCCTATAGCAATATTGCTTTTTGAAATCATGCATGGAACATTTATGTTTTCAATTTTTACATGCAAATATTTGATCCATGTGCAATTTGCTTTTTTTTAAGTTGGCTCACCATTCACACCTATATATATTTATAATCCATTTAAAATACCTCTTTCAACATATGTTACATTCCTGTATGCACCCCCAGAATTTTCTATTCTGTTTCATTGATCTGTCATGCCACTTTCCCATACGCAGCTGTCTAAGTCACTAGAGCTTGGTGATGGGCTGGTAAATCGCTTATACTCCATTTTCTCTACAGACAGTCCTCTTCCAGAAGTTTGCTCAGTCAGGTTATTCTCACAAGCTCAATTTTCCATGTAAAGATTAGAATCATTTTCCAGTCAAGTTCCAGAAAAATAATTGGGGAGTTGCATCAAAACTAAAGATTAATGTGGTGTAAAGGGATAGAATATAAGTGTCTCTTCATTAAATAGGTTTATTGAAATACAATTTATATACCGTAAAATGGATTCACTTGAAAGTGTCCGATTCAGTGACCTATAGTGTACCTGGAGAGCTGTGCCGCCACTAGCACAGTGCCTGTCGGGCGCACATGGTTTGCACTGACTGCTAACATCAGAATTGGTGGTGGATATCTGCTCATCTGCTCCCCCCCAGGAGCCAAGAAACCCCGAGAGAGAGGCGTTCCACTCTGTAACACATGGGGCTGTCCTAACGTGGACTTTGTTTTGCAATCATCACTATAACCTAATTTTAGATATTTCCATCACCCTCAGAAGAAGCCCTATGACTTCCTGCAGTTGCTCCCTGTCCCCAACCCCTCACCCTAGACAACCATTAATTTACTATTTTTTTAAAACTAGACATTTTTGGTTTTTTCTAGTTCATATAAACAGAATGCCATGTCTAATCATTTGCATCTGGCCTCTAATACTTATAAAACAATTTGAAGTTCTTTCATGGTACTTATGTATCAGTGTTTCACTCCCTTTATGTATCAGTGTTTCACTCCCTTTGCTGAATTGCATGGATTAATTATGTATATGTATCCCTTTTTTAAAAAAACCCATTCTCGAGGAGGGGGAAAAATAAGGAGCTGAAGCCAGGGGCTTAAGTGGAGAGCAAATGTTTTGAGAATGATGAGGGCAATGAATGTACAAATGTGCTTTATACAAATGATGTATGTATGGATAGTGATAAGAATAGAATGAGCCCCTAATAAAATCATTTTTTTAATCCATTCTCAATTAATCTAGATATTTCCCCCTTCTTCCTATAGGTTCTGTACATCCCTGAATAGTTTGAGTGGTTAAGCTCTTGATTATTAGTTGCTGTTTGAGCCCATTGTTGCAGCCACTGTAGAACTCAACTGCTTTGCTCATCGGGGCCTTTAATATTCCATTTCCAAGTTTGAATTTTTCCTTCAGCTCTCTCAGCTTGAGAAATGCCAAGTGTGTTCTTTCCTTTTGAATTTTTAACTCCAGGTCTTAGCACATGTCATTTTAACACTTTGTCTTCTGGAGCCACTATTTGAAATACTGGTGAAATTCATGATACTTTCCTCTCACTTTAGTATTCAACTTCAAGAGCAAGTGTCACAGTCTGTCCTTTCCTTCCTATCTTTTTAGTAAACCAGAAGTTGTGGGGCTCAGCCCCACAGCTGAACAATCCTGTGGAGCAATGTGCACAGTTAAAGAAGACCAAACAAAACCCAAAAAATAGAAAAGGGGGCGCAGGGGACTCAACTCCATTCTCGGGAGAAGTGAGAAGAGGGAAAAGATGGCACTGAGATCCCTCTCTGCTTGCTTCCTACTCTTACTGACTCTTGTGCCCCCATGGACAACGGAATGAAGCACTGCCCAGCCCTGTGCCACCCTCACAATTACTAACTATGTTTGAGTTCACTTGTGTAGCCACTGTGTTAGTTTATTTCACTGAGGGGTTTCTCTCTTTCATTGGCCTCTATCAAGCATGATTTCCTTTTCTAGAGACAGGCCCCTCCTGATGATGTGCCCAAAGTAAGCAAGACGAAGTCTTGGCATCTCCCTTCTAAGGATCATCCTGGATGTCCATTATCTTCTCCAAGACAGATTTGTTTGCTATTATGGCAGTCTGCCATAAATTAAGTATTATTTGCCATAATGCAAAGATATCAATTCTTCATTTTTCTTTATTCATTGTTCAGTGTTCACATGTCTATGAGACAGCTGAAAAAAAATCATGTTGACTCAGACACACCTTACCTTAACATGAAATCTTTGCTTTTGAGCACTTTAAAGAGGCTTTTGCAATATATGTGGTCTTAATCAGTGAAATTTTATAAGGTTATTAAAATAAGCACATTAGCATTGATATCTGTTACCTGAAAAATAAGGCAATTTTATTATTCATTCTTTTTTTAAAAAACATTTTATTAGGGGCTCATACAACTCTTATCACAATCCATACATATACATACATGAATTGTATAAAGCACATCTGTACATTCTTTGCCCTAATCATTTTCTTTTTTTTTCTTTTCTTTTTTTTGCATTTTATTAGGGGCTCATACAACTCTTATCACAATTCACACATATACATACATCAGTTGTATAAAGCACATCCGTACATTCTTTGCCCTAATCACTCTCAAAGCATTTGCTCTCCACTTAAGCCCACCGCATCAGGTCCTCTTTTTTTTTCCCCTTCTTCCCCGCTCCCCCCTCCCTCATGAGCCCTTGATAATCCAGATTGTTATCTTGTCATTTATTATTCATTCTTAATAAGATCTTATTCTTTTTTATTATTCATTCCTATATGATGGTACATCCATGAAAAAATAAGGAGAACTCACCTGTTGCCTAAATGTGTGTAAATGCAAGAAGGGAAGGATTTTCTAATTCATACAGTTAGAGATTGCTTGAAGTTTTATGGTCAGCATTTGGCTCCTTTATAATCAGCAGAAAAATATAAAGACTAGTTTAACATTTGATGAATAAAAATTGAGCTCAATCCCTCCACTGCAAAGGAAAACATGGCTTACCTTCTCAAAGAGAATTTACTCTGAAAGCAAACACTGTTATTTCAGTTATTTGCTCAGTGGTGTCTTCATTGTATTCTTCCTCATTTTGGCAGATATTATGGAACAACTACTTATGTAGCGCTTCATATTTCATGGCTTCACAGAACGGTCTATTTAATTTGAAGATCAGTAATGGAAATCTGACAAGATATATAACAATGACTTTGTTTTAATTTTAAAGAAGAGGTTCTGAAACTTGTTTTTCATCAGAAAGTAGCTAAAGTACATGGAAGAAATGGTGAAATAAAAGAGCTGAATACACACAAAAATAATTTATGAATTATCAAGGGCTCATGGGGGGGGGGGTGCCGGGAGGGAGGGGAAATGAGGAGCTGATGCCAGGGGCTTACGTGGAGAGCAAATGTTTTGAGAATGATGAGGGTAAGGAATGTACAAATGTGCTTTATACAATTGATGTATGTATGGATTATGGTAAGAGTTGTATGAGCCCCCAATAAAATGATTTTTTTTAAAAAGCTGAACAGAAAATTTTAAAGAGCAACCTGAGAAGACACAGTAAAATATTGTAATGAAATATGCAAATGCCTTGAGTTAAATAATAAAACTTAAGAACATGTTCAGCATATCTTAATCTGAAAGAACTAAAGAAAAACTTCAAGTCTCAATTGCAATATTAAAGATTCTATGCGAAATTTGTACATGGAACAAAAGGCAGGTGTGCAAACAGAACAAAAGAATACTGCCTGGTTTAAGAACAGGAAAGGTGTGCATCAGGGTTGTATGTTTCCTCAATCTGTGTGCTGAGCAAATCATCAGAGAAGCTGGCTTATATGAAAAAGAGTGTGGCAGCAGGATTGGCGGTCGGCTTATAACAACCTTGGATAATCAGATAATACAAGCTTGCTTGCCGGAGCACTCGCTGATGAAGATCCAGGATTGCAGCCTAACAATGGAGTACAACTCAATGTGAAGAAAACAGCAATCTCACATCTAGGCCAATCGGCAACATTATGATAAATGGAGAAAAGATTGAAGTCAAGGATTTTGTTTTGCTTGGATCCATCATCAATGTTCGTGGAAGTAATCATGATCAAATGATGCACTGCACAGGGCAAATCTGGCTGCATAACCTCCTTCATATGATGTAAAGCAAGGAAGTTACTTTGAGGACTAAGAATCGTCTGGCCCAAGCACATAACCCCTGGTATTTTCAGTTGCCTCATATGCATGTGAAAGTTGGCAGTGAATAAGGAAGACTGAAGAAGAATCTGCATTTATTGGGACCCAAAAGTGCCATGGACTGACCAAAAAAGAACTCTTCTAGGAAGAAGTACTGCCAGAATGCTCCTGAGAGGCAAGGACGGCAAGACTTCGTCTCACATACTTTGGACACGTCAGGAGAGCCCGATTCCTGGGAACGGACCTCCTGCTTGGGAGACGGAAGGAGAAAAAGATCAAGACCCTCGACAAGATGGATCGACAAGATGGATCGACAAGATGGATCGACAAGATGGATCGACAAGATGGATCGACAAGATGGATCGACAAGATGGATCGACAAGATGGATCGACAAGATGGATCGACAAGATGGATCGACAAGATGGATCGACAAGATGGATTGCCACGGCAGCTGCAACAATGGGCTCAAACATAAACAATTGTGAGAAGGGACGCAGAACCTGGCGGTGTTTCTTGCACTGTTTCACATGGTCGCTGAGTCTGTAGCGACCACACTCTCCAGCGGGGTTTCCCCTAGCCCCCAGCAACGGCTCCAGCTGTGCGCGGGGCAGCAATGGAGCGGCCGCGCGCGAGGGGGTCTGGCCCGAGGGGTCGCAAGTTCCCCCGGGGGAGCGAGTGGGCCGCGCGGGACGGGACGCCGTTCCACTCAGGCCCAGCGGGAGGAAGCACACACCTACGGCAGTCTCGGCGCTGTCTCTCCGGATTGCCGGCTTGCAAGAAGGGCTCTCCAGGAGAAATCTCAGAATTCCAACACAGCGGCCGGAAGCCCGCAAACTTGCTCGGGAGCAGCCTCTCGGAAACGACGCGGGTCTGCGCAGTGCTTGCGCCTGCGCGTTTGGTCACCGACCGGGCGCCCAGAGTGGCCAGGAATTGTAGGGGGCGGCGACCTGGCCACCCTGCCTGCCGAGACGCACGCCACCTAGTGCGTTTACGCTGCGTCCATCCTCACTCCTCTCCATTTCGCCCTGACCGTGTTTCCCAGCTGTTGCCCCGAGGAGGGAGAAAGGCAATCGCCTTTTTTCTGGAAGATTCCATTTTTAAGTAACATTTTTCACCCTCAAGGTCAGCAACTCAACCCCCACTGGAGAAAGATGCTGTGTGCTTCCATAAAGATTACAGCCTGGGAAAATCTATATTGTATAAGGTTTGGGGTTGAGTTTTATGAAAGTGCATATCCAGTTGGGGAGGACAAGGTGGGGCTTTGGATTCGGAGTTTGTAATAGCCTCCCACTTTTTGCTGGTAGATTTTCAAACACACTAAGTAGCAACACATTAGGAACTAATAGATGGGGCGGTCGGGGCGGGGTGGGTTATCATGGTCTTAGCCTGTCTTGTCCAGGAACCATGATGGGGTGCACAGAAGTTTACCCAGGATAATAAAAGGAAATAGATGCCAACACATAGTAATTAGTAATGTTTCCTTCTCAATTCGAATCTATGCAATACATTCCTTACAACGTTACATGTAGGGTTTAGAAATATAATCATTCTTAAACATATCATGCGGTACAGATAACATCAATTTTTTCTTTATAAAAATTGTACCATAGCATAAAGGTCTTCAGCTTTTTTGGGCTTGGGTTTGGTTTTTAGTACATGGTATTTTGTGAGCATTTTCTAATATCATTAAATAATTTCTCCAACTTATTATGAAGTAAAGTTTCAAGCACAGAGCAAAGTTAGTAGAATTTTACCATAAATTTGTAGTATAGTAGTAATTCTCCAGGGAGAAGAGGACAATTTGCCAGGGGACGTTTGACGGCGGCTGGGGACTTTAGGTTGTCACAGCTGTAGGGGTGCTACTGACATCTAGAAAGTAAGATTCAGGGCTTCTGAGCAATTCTGCAATGCACTGGACAAAGAATTACCTGGTCCAAAAGAGGACAGTGTTGCGGCTCAGAAACATCATCTAGACAACAGCATTCTCTTGTGAGAACAAGAAGAGGTGGAGGAGGAGGAGATTGGCAGAGCCGGGCTCCTGGCAGATGACTGACTGGTAAGTGCCATTTTGCCAGTTCTCAGAAATGGGCGTAGAGCCCTCAGAGCCCACATGTAACCGGTGGTTGCTACTCCATGCAGCTCAGTGCTTCAGGCCAACGCCTCTTTGATTTTGTAGGTCTTTGTGTCTTCAACGTTGAATTTCAATACTACCACTGGCAAATCCAGTAAAAGGATGTCCTGTCGTTCTGGCTGAAGCCTGAGTCACCATGAGTGGTTTAGGAAAAGAAAAAGACTAACGAGAAATGTCCCAAAGTGCCAGGAAGAGAAAAGAGGGCTGAGACCAAAGGCAGAGATGCCGAAGGCGGAAAGAAGGACTCCACTGCTGCCCGACCAGGGGCGGCTTTTTCGGAGGACAATCCCATCAAATGGCCCAGTCCAGCAATGCAGAGGTGATCCGAGCTCAACACATGCCAGGAAGAGAACTCAATGCCTTTGGACTTATCCACATAGTACCATCACCCATATTGCTATTAGCAATCAAAGGGCTGACTCAATTAGCAGAACTTGATTCACACAGTAACACATTGCAGTGTCTCCCTGAAGAGATGGGCTGTCTAGTCATTCTGTGACCACTGGCTCTAAGTGAAAATTCACTTACGAGTTTGCCTGAATTTCTTGATAACTTGAAGCTGCGAATGCTGGATTTAGGGCATAACAAACTGAGAGAAATTCCTTCGGCTAGATTCGGCACAGGCTAGATTCTCTCACCACAGTTTCCTGCGCTTTACTTGTATAACTGTTGTGGGAAAAGGCCTCAAAGGCCTGTTAAAACTCACTATGGTTTGCATTCAAGAAGAAAGTTAAAGAACTACCTGCTGAAACTGGTGAATGATGAACACCTCATTATGCTGGATATGGCTCACAATCATCTCGAGCACCTTCCAAAGGAAATTGGAAACTGCACGCAGATTAACAACGTGATTTGCCGCACAAAGAACTGCTACCCTTCCCAGATACTAGAGAAAACTTGTCCAGTCTGAGTTGTCAAGGTCTGTCAGCAATACCCAGATCATGGGCAAAATGTCGTCCCTTTGAGGAGTTAAGTTCAGAGAACAATAACATTTCTACCCTACGAGAGACGCTCTTATCAGTTTTGTGAAACTGAAGAGTTTGATCCTAGCCAGAAATTGCTTTCAGTTGTATCCAACGGATGGCCCTCTCAATTTCCACCATTTCTTCTCTCAACACGGAACACAATCGCATCTATAAAATCCCATTTGGAATTTTCTCTAGAGCAAAAGCATTAAGCAAGCTGCATATGAAGGACAATCAATTAAGATCTCTTCCCTTGGATTTTGGAACCTGTACCAGCATGGTAGAATTGAATTTAGCCACTGTGTTAGTCCGGGTAGACTAGAGAAACAAATTCATAAACACAAATATGTGTATAAGACAGAATTTTACTGAAATAGAAAAGTTCAGCTATCTGAATTACTTAGCTAATGCACATCAATGTTTACATTATTGTGTCTTATATTTTAACTGATACATCCAACATTATGTAAATGTAGTTTGGTGAGAGTTGTAAAAAAAAGAAAAAAGGGATTTTATATACAAGAGCAATTGAATATCCAGAAAACATCTCAGCCCAGTCCAGATCAAGTTCATAAGTCCGATATTAGCTCATATGTCCAATACCAGTCTATAAATTCCTCTTCAGACTCATGAAGCACATGCAATGTGTCGTGATACCAAATGCAGGATTATCGCAGGCCAGTGGGTAGGAAGTCTTTGGATCCAGTGGCATTGTAAGCATCTCAGTGATGGCCGGGGACTCTACGTGGCTTCTCCAGCTTCAGAGGTCTGGTCGCATGAGGATGGGTCCAAGGGGTTTCTCCAGCTCAGGGCACCAGCATAGTTCCCTGTGTCTTGTCAGCTGCAATGTCTCCCAGGGAGTGAATAGAGAAAGTGTCTTTTGCCTCCAAGGAGAAAAATCAGGACTTCCCAGAATTCTCAGGAGAAGGCCATGCCCACACAGAAACCTCATTAGCTATCACCTGATTGACACCCCTCCACTCTTAATCCTAAATCCCAAATTGACACCAGATTATGTAAACACCTCAGCCACCTGAGCATGTATCTGATCTCATTTCTCTTGAGAATATTATCTAATATTATCTAACGATCTTCTGCAGAAGCTCCCCAATGGTCTTGTAAGCCACAGGAAGTTAAGGAAGTTGGATCTAGAGGAGAACAAATTGGAATCCTTGCCCAATGAAATTGCTTATCTTAAGGATTTATAGAAATTAGTCTTGACACACAACCAGTTGACTACTCTTCCTAGGGGCTTTGGTCACTTTACCAAACGTAGGCATCTGGGCCTCGAGAAAATCTACTTACTCATCTGCCTGGGAATAGTGGTACACAGGAGAACCTAGAATGCATTTGAATGGTAACCCTAACCTGCATAGCCTTCCCTTTGAGCTGGCTCTCTGCAGCACACTTTCCATCATGAGCATTGAGAACTGTCCACTCAGTCACCTTCCACCTCAGATTGTTGCTAGGGGGATTTCTTTCATCATCCAATTCCTAAGGATTCAGGGTCCATATCATGCCAAGAACTGGTCCCACCCACTGTTCAAAGTAGACTGCCGCCCCCCAGTCCTGCGTTTCTGTCAGGGGAAGCCAGCCCCTAACACATCATTACAGGTCCGGTAGGCGCAATTGTACAGCGATAATAAGTAAACATCATAGTAAAGTTATAGAGAGTATGAGAGATAGAAGTGAAGTATTGAAATAAATGGAGTCAGACACATTTCATAGTAGCATGCTCACCTCAGCCCCACTTGGTGGTCCACGAGGAGGAAGAGAGAGCTCTTTAATGCTAGCCCAGGCTTTTTATATTTTCTGGGGACATACAAGCCCCCTAATTACAGGTGAGGACATACAACACAGTAAAGGGTTGTGCTATCGGTAATACAGTAATGAGAAGGGGTGGTCTAGGTACATACATGCAATAGGAAGAGAAGGGATGGGGGCATACATGTGACAAGATGGGTGGATCCTAGATTTAGGATGGTAACTTAACTTTGGATGTCACAGAGCCAGTTTGGCCTGTTCCCTGGCTCAACTGATAGAGACCATTATTGGTAGGATGTGAACACTTGGTCACAGGCCTCAGGGAGAAATAGTTTATTGTCCCCCACAGCAGGGAGCTAGGCCTACCCTGTAGTCCAGTGACTAACTGCCCTCAGGGAGGATGTCTGTAAGCAAGCATCTGACCCCGCCCCCCCATGTTTCAGTTCTGGCTAGGCCATAGTAGGTACACTGGTCCAGATAAGGGCTCCCAACAAAGATAAACCCTCAGGAACAGAAATGGGAGTAGCTATACCACATACCACGAGGGTAGGGAGAAGGTTGGGGAGGAAGGGGGAACTGATCACAATGATTGACGCATAATCTCACCCCCTCCTCATGGGGATGAACAACAAAATGTGGGTGAAGGGAGCCAGCAGTCCGTGTAAAACATGAAAACAATAATTTATCATTTATCAAGGGGTTACAAGGGTGGGAGTGGGGAGGGACGAAAAAAAGAGGAACTGATCCCAAAGGTTAAAATACAAAGTAGATGTTTAGAAAATGATGATGGCAATGTAAGTACAAATATGCTTGAAACAATTCATGTATGGAATGATATAAGAAGCTGTAAACTCCAATAAAATGATTTTTTTAAATGATTTTTTAAAAGATTGTCATTAATGTTTTATATGTTTATCTGAATCTGTTTATGTAGCTATTGATACATATGGCAGATTTATAAAGACTGCATTATATGTTAATGCTAATAGAGGAATCATAGCTATGTAGATTTTAAAAAATTTGGTACAAAGCTTATATAAGTCTTTGCCAAGCTCGATGGATTTCTTTTATCTCTTGTGTAATCTAATATGGCAGTTTTATTTATTTTTTAAACATTTTATTAGGGACTCATACAACTCCCATCACAATCCATACATACATCAATTGTATAAAGCACATGTGTACATTCCTTGCCCTCATAATTCTCAAAGCATTTGCTCTCCACTTAAGCCCTTTGCATCAAGTCCTCTTTTTCCCCTCCTTCCCCGCTCCCCCTCCTCATGAGCCCTTGATAATTTAGAAATTATTAATTTGTCATATCTTGCCTTGTCCGGCGTCTCTCTTCACCCCCTTTTCTGTTGTCTGTCCCGCAGGGAGGAGGGCACATGTAGATCCTTGTAATCGGTTCCCTCTTTCTAACCCACTCACCCTCTACCTTCTACCTATCACCCCTCACACCCCTGGTCCTGAAGGGATCATCCGCCCTGGATTCCCTGTGCCTCCAGCTCTTATCTGCACCAGTGTACAACCTCTGCTTTATCCAGACTTGCAAGGTAGAATTCGGATCATGGTAGTTGGGGTGGGGGGGAGGAGGAAGCATTTTGGAACTAGAGGAAAGCTGTATTCTTCATAGGTGCTACATCACACGACTGACTTATCTCCTTCCCTAGACCCCTCTGTGTGGGGATCTCCAGTGGCCGACAAATGGGCTTTGGGTCTCCACTCCGCACTCCCCCACTCATTCACTATGGTAAGATTTTTTTTTTTCTGATGATGCCTTATACCTGATCCTTCGACACCTCGTGATCGCACAGGCTGGTGTGCTTCTTCCATGTGGGCTTTGTTGCTTCGATATGGCAGTTTTCTTAAGACATTTGCCAACAAATTTAGGAAGTTATTAAATTTAAGGAACAGAGATAGTACAGCTAACTATACTTTCTCTTGTGAAAAATGATGGGTAATTTTGTTGCAGCTTTTCATTTACACTTTCCAATTGTCACGATCTTTATAGTATTAGAGGACCAGAGGTAGAATTTTTCTTTAACTTATTTCGAGATTTGAGAATTAAATTTTATGTATTGTTTGCAGTCACAGTAAATCACTGGATTATTATTATTTTGTTATGTTTTGATTTGCTCCATTCCAATCAATCAAGTTTAGAACTTATATCCTGCTGAAGAATTTGAATCAGCTTATTTAAATATCAAAAGTTATTTGTTTGGGAAAACAGCTCACAAAGTGAAAAGATGTAATTAACAATTCCAGAATTCCTTCCATTGATCAGTTGTGAAGCAAAATTCTTTGAAGTGAGTCTTCAGGGTGGGTGGAGGGAAGGATGGGTACTGAGACCATTTCTAGTATAAATACATTTTTCTTCGGTTTAGGGGAACAAAAACATCTAGTGAAAAGTTTTCATTTTTGTAAGTTGCAGATCCACATAAACTAACAATTTGAGGGGGAAATTACACACATGTATACACATATGTATGCATGTCTCTGTGTATGTATACATGTGTATATATGTATACATATATAGCATTGTATATGCAGAGTATCCCACTGAAACCAATGCTCATTTTTTTTCTGATATGAGGGGGAGAGTGCATTTGAACTTCATTCCACTACATCAGACTGTTAATCAAGTTTTCTATTTAGAGGTTCTGAACAGATTATATAACAGTATGTGACCAAAAAGGCCTAGTTTGTGACAGACAGGGACTGGTTTTGCCAACATGACAATGCTCCTGCTCACACAACCATCTCGGTGCACCAGTTTTTGGCAATAAAACAGTCAGCATGACTGTCTCGCCCCATGCACCTTACTCAGTTGACTTTGCCTCCTGTGACTTCCTTTGTTCCAGGAATGCAGAGGGACATGAAAAGACAGCAATTTGCTTTATACAATTGATGTATGTATATGTTTGTATGAGCCCCTAATAAAATGTAAAAAAAAAAGACAGCGATTTGAAGATATAGAAGAGGTGAAGAGAAAAAGCAAGGGAGATGCTGTCAGCCATCCAAACAGATGGGTTTGAAAAATGTTTCCAAGAATGGAATTGCTGATTTGACAAATGTGTTAAGTGTAATGGAGAGGGGAAAAAACGTGCAATGGAGAGTATGTTGAAGGTTAAAGGGTTGTTTTGTAAAAACAAAAACAAAAAACCCTAAATATATATCTATGAAAACAAGTTCCAAGGTTTTGGGATACCCCCTCATAGGTAACTTTTAAGGATTTCTCCCTAGCCTTTCACAATAAAATGAATGTCTTTCTTTGAACACTGAAATTTATGTATGTTTCAAGGTTATTTAACAGTGTACTCTGATTTTATATCTTGACTTGCCTTGAACAACTTTCAATTTTGGAATATCTGCTTCTAAGCACAATATCTTCCCACTGTGCTGTATTGCTGCTGATCTAAATGCACTTTCCCCACATGTGGGCACTGGCTTCAAACAATTCTGTTAAGTACCATTCATTTTAGTCTCATCTTTCCTTTCTTGGTAGTTCTTACTACAGTTAATTGAAAAGAGGCACACTGCATGGAAGCCATTGGTAGTCAGTGAACGCTCTGTCAGATATACATGTACTATTTGATGTCTTTTCTTTTGCTTTACCGCTTTAAAAGGCTACCAGTATTGTAATCTTGTGCCTTTTATATAATACTCAGACTTTTGGTAGTATTGGTCCAAGTCAGTTTCATCATTGAAGAGGCTCAAAGAACAAGTATATTCTAGATATCATCCTAAAAAATGTTTTTCCTATAATGAATAACTATGAAGTATAATTATGTATTGAGACTTGGTTTTCATTTTTTTCCACTTAAATGGGCATTGTGTTTTAAGCAAAACATTATAAAATTAAGGTTATGAAGTATTAAGACACAAATTTTCCCCCTGGCATAAAAATACAGAACTAGGTTTTTGGTTGAACCTACCTTTTTAATTGGAGTTATATAAGAAGAAATGTAGGAAGCAGGTGATAGAAATGTAGAAATGGAAGGCAGGTAAGGATATAAAACCCCAGAATGTTTAAATGTGCTGTAAAACTACTGTAGATGTTGAATGACGCCCTAAATAGTTATAACCCTTGGTTAGCTATAAAGTTGCTCTTTCCTACTCTTGCTCCCGGGCTCTCCCCATGAAGACCACCAAGCGGGGCTGAGGTGAGCATGCTACCATGAAAAAAATACAACAACTATTGTAGATGTCAAAGGAATTTACCAAGCAATATCCTTCTTCCTTATCCCCCATCTACTGTGACTTTTCAGTTAAAGTTTTGCTTATAAAAGAAATTTGTTATATATATATATATATATATATATATATATATATATATATATATATATATATATATATATAAAGAACCCCGCGACACTGAGGCAAATCACTAAAGACATGGGGCAAAGCAACAGGGGAAGCACAGCAGGGAGCTCCTGAGGGAGTGCAAAGGATAGACTCTGGTGCCAGTGTGGCACCCAATCAGACCTGACTGGAGGACACGCCTGCACTTCAAAAATCAGACCTTGATACTATTTATAGGTTTTTCTTTCTCTTTAAAAATTTAAAATTTTTTTCTCTTTTAATTAATTTATTCTCTTCAGGGTCATGGATGTCTTTTTTGTTGATATCGTTGTGTTCTTTCTTGTTGCTTTATCTTGCTATGCCTTGATTTTTGGTGCATATCATTATATCTGCTGATCTATCTAGAGAAGATAGGCTGGATGAACAGTCTGGAGGAGAAAACAACAATGGGACCAATGGTTCCAGGAGGACATGGGAAAGGGCCAGGCGGGGGAAAGGAGGTGGTGTTGACCAATCCAGTGACAAGGGAGCAACAAGTGATCCAAAATTAGTGGCAAGGAGGGTGTGAGAGGCCTGGTAGGGATTCAGCAAGGAAAATGTAACTGAGAGAAATTACTGAAACCTAAATGAAGGCTGAGCATGATAGTGGGACAAGAGAAAAGTAAAAGGAAATAGAGGAAAGAACTAGGAGGCAAAGGGCATTTACAGACGTCTAATAGACAGCCATGTATGTATATAAATATATTTATACAGGATGGTGGGGAAATAGATCTATGTGGATACATTTATGTTTAGTATTAAGCCAGCAGAAGGACATTGGACCCCCACTGAAGTACTTATTCAATGCCAAACCACTTTGTTCTATTAAATTGGCATTCCATGATGCACACCTTCCCAACAAGATTGCTGAAGACAAAATGTATGCATAAGCAAATGTGGTGAAGAAAGCTGATGGTGCCCAGATATCAAAAGATATAGCGTCTGGGGTCTTAAAGCCTTGAATTAAACAAGCGGCCATCTAGCTCTGAAGCAACAAAGCCCACATGGAAGAAGCACACCAACCTGTGTGACCACAAGGTGTCAAAGGGATCAGGTATCAGGCATTAAAGAACAAAAAAAATCATATCCTTGTAAATGAGGGTGAGTGCAGAGTGGAGAACCAAAGCTCATCTGTAGGCAACGGACACCCCCTTACAGAAGGGTCACAGGGAGGAGACGAGCCAGTCAGGGTGCAGGGTAGCAACGATGAAACATACAGCTTTCCTCTAGTTCCAAAGGCTTCCTCTCCCCACTATCATAATCCCAATTCTACCTTACAAATCTGGCTAGACCATATGGATTCAAAGTCATGCAGTCACCTAAATAGTTCCTAGAGATGGAAGAAAACTGTCACTAGCCAGACACCTTGAGAAAATGAGGCACTGGGCCGAGGGGCTCAGGACCATAGTCGTGGGAGACACCAAGGACAATTGCCTCAATATAGTTCACAAAGACAATGTTCTGCATCCCACTTTGGTAAGTAGCAATAGGGATCTTATAAACTCCTGAGAACTCACCTAAGGTTTATAACTATTTATGCCTCACCTAAACCACGGTATTTTCGATCACCTCATATGCATGTGAAAGTTGACATTGAATACGGAAGACTGAAGAAGAATCAAAGTATTTGAATTTGGTGCTGTTGAAGAATACCGGAAATATGGACTGCCAAAAGAACAAAGAGTTCTTTCTGTCTTGGAGGAAGTAAAGCTAGAATGCTCTTTAGAGGCAAGGATCACCGGTGAGACTGTGTCTCATGTGCTTTGAACATATTGTCGGGAAAGACACCATGCTTGGTGAAATGGAGGAACAGCAAAGGAGAGGAAAGCCTTAAACAAGATGGATTGACAGGTGCTGAAGGGATCAGTCATCTGGCATCAAAGAACAAAAAATCATATCATTGTGTGCTCACCTCCCTGATATGATCGCTGAAGACAAATGGGTACATAAGCAAATGTGGGTAAGAAAGCTGATGTTGTCCAGATATCAAAAGCTATAGCATCTGAGGTCTTAAAGGCTTGAATTAAACAAGTTCAGAAGAAGCAAAGCCCACATGGAAGAAGCACACCAGCCTGAGCGATCACGAGGTGTAGAAGAGATCAGGTATCAGGCATCAAAGAACAAAAAATAATATCATTATGAATGAGGGAAAGTGTAGATTGGGGACCCAAAACTCATCTATAGGCAACTGGACATCCCATTACAGAAGGGTCACAGGGAGGAGACAAGCCAATCTGGGTGCAGTGTAGCAATGATGAAACATACAACTTTCCTCTGGTTCCTAAATGCTTTCCCCTTGCCCCCTACTATCATGATCCCAATTCTACCTTACAAATCTGGCTAGACCAGAGGATGTACACTGGTACAGATAAGAACTAGAAACACCGGGAATCCAGGATGGATGATCACTTCAGGACCAGTGGTTAGAGTAGCCATACCTGGAGGGTAGAGGGAGGGTGGGGTAGAAAGGGAACCGATTACAGGGATCTACATATAACCTCCTTCCTGGTGGATGGGCAACAGAAAAGTGGGTGAAGGGAGCCGTCAGACAGTGTAAGATATGACAAAATTAAAAAAAAATTTTTTTATTTTAACAATTTATTGGGGCTCATACAATTCTTTTCACAGTTCATACATATACATACATCAATTGTATAAAGCACACCTGTACAGTCTTTGCCCTAATCATTTTTTTCTCTTTTCTTCTTTTACATTTTATTAGGGACTCATACAACTCTTACCACAATCCATACATATACATACATATGACAAAATTTTAAAAAGATATGACAACATATTAATTTATAAATTATCAAGGGTTCATGGGAGAGTGGGGAGGGAGGTGGGGGGGAATGAGGAGCTGATGCCCGGGACTTAAGTGGAGAGCAAATATTTTGAAAATGATGAGGGTAATGAATATACAAATGTGCTTTATAATTGATGTATGTATGGATTGTGATAAGAGTTTTATGAGCCTCTAATAGTGTTTTTTAAAAAAAGAAAATGATGAGGGTAATGAATATACAAATGTGCTTTATAAATTGATGTATGAAAAAAATAAATAGATTTATGTATAGATTGTAATAAGAGTTGTATGATCCCCAACAAAATGATTTTTAAAAAAATCCCCCAAACAAGATGGGTTGACTCAGTGGCTGCAACACTATGCTAAAACAGAGACAATTGTGGGGATAGTGCAAAACAAGGTGTTTTTTTGTTCTTCATAAGGTTGCTGTGAATTGGAACCAACTGGACGGCACCTAACAACCACATCCCAGTGGCTCATGTCCACGGGTATCATCACCATGTATGTTGTTGATAAAAGTTATTTGCTATGGACACATCATTGGTATTGAAAAATTGCATCATGCGGTTTCCAGCATTGTTTCTATCACGTAGGCCATATTTCCCAATTACTGATGTTCTTCTTTCCAACTCTTAGATTCCAGTCACTAATTTCTGTTAGAGTAAACCAGCCTCAAACAATCATGGGGTCTGCAGGTGCAATTGTACGGCAATAATATAGAAAGATTATAATAAAGTCATAGAAGATAGGAAAGGTAAGAGTGGACATAAAACATTCAGACACATTGTATGATAGCATGCTTACCTCAGCCCCTCTTGGTGGTCCACGTGGAGGTGGAAGACGAGAGGAGGAGAGCAAGAGGAACATAATTCTAACTAAGGCTTATGCATACTTAAGGGCATGCAAGCCCCTCTGATTCCAGGTAACCACATATGTCACAGAAGGGGTTGTACCATAGGCAATACAAGCAATAGGGAGAGGGGATGACTTAGGGGTGTACACTATAGAAAGGGGAAGAACTAGGGGTACACATGTGATCACATGGGTGGATCCTAGTTTCAAGTTGGCAGCCTAACCTTGGTCGTCCTTGAGTAGGCGCAGTCCTGTTTCTGGGCTCTCCTTCAGGGAAACAATCCACTATCCTTATCAGAAGGGCATGGGCCATGCATAGGGTAGGACAGATTACAGAGTCTGATTGCTCTAGATGGCTGATAACCCTCAGGGAGATTAAACTCTAAGCAGCTTGCGTTGACCTCCCTGTATAGTCATTTACCATGTGATGCAAGCAGTGTCCTAGGTTTGGCATGCATTTGGGGACAACCTGGGGAAAAGCCACAAATATAATCAATGCATCTTGATTGCATGTTTGATCAATTTCAGAGAGCTGGAGTTGGTGCAAATCTTCATTTCCCCACCATTGGCACCTTGATTTAAATAATTGTACTAACTAGCCTTCCTTCTAGACACGCGCTTATTATCCTCTCATTGACAGCTGTGTACTTCAGGATAGACTTTAATGTTCATTTGACAATGAATGTGATACAGTTCCTCTTCCATTTTCATTTCCTGCGTAGTGGATCATAGGGTTGTCTGATTAAAAAAGGCCAATACCAGTCCATTTCAATTCACTAATGTCTAGGATTGAACTTCAAGTGTTCAATTTAGTTTTTTTACAACTTCCAATTTTCCCAAATTCATATTTGATACAATTCATAGTCCAGTTGTTCATGGATGTTTGCAATGGTTTATTCTCATTGTGTCATTCACATCAGCAAATGAAGGTCCTGCAAGCTTTACTCCATCTGCATCAGTACGCCAATTCTATTTTGAGGAGGAAACTCTTCCCCAGATATATTTTGAAGATTTTCCCATCCAAGGGATTCAACTTCAGGCACATTACCAGACAATGTCCTACCATTATTCATAAAGTTTTCACTGGCTGATTTTCTCAGAAGTAGATTGCCAGGCCCTTCTGTCTAGTCTGCCTTAGTCTGGAAGCTTAGTCTGTAAATTTGTTGTTCTGTTGTGATTTTCATGTTGCTGCGATGCTGGATATTATGTTACTAGTATTTCAAATACTTGGAAGTGTCACTCTTAATGTGGAATTTCCAAAGACAAGGGTAAAATTTGTAAACCATGCATAATTTAAAGTTAAATTTGTGTAGCTCAAACTTGAAGAAGATACAGAACATAACCAGAAAGTTCCTTTTTACCTTTAAAAAGTCATTTTATTGGGGCTCATACAATTCTTCTCACAATCCATCCATCCATCCATCCATCCATTGTGTCCAGCACATTTATACATTTGTTGCCATCACCACTCTCACATTTGCTTTCTACTTGAGCCCTTATTATCAGCAACTCATTTTACCTCTCCCTCCCCAATCTCTCCTCCCTCACATGCTATCTTTTGTCATGAGTCCCCACCCAAGCCTATTCTCATTTTGTTCCACCATAATTAGGTTTAATTATTTTAGAAATTAAAATCAATGGAATCATGCAGTGCTGTAACTTTTTTTTCTCACTATATTTAAAATATCTGCCGGTGTTCTTTTATCTATAGTTACTGCTTATTGTATTCCACTAAATGGATGCACAAGTTTTTATTTCTATTAAAATAGTTTTATTGGCACATATATTACATATCATAAAATGTAATCATGTTAAGATTTGTGCAATCATCACTATAATTTTAAAACATTTTTATCTTAATACTTACTGCTGTTTTCTCCCACCCCTACTATCCTCCCCTGCTGTTCCCCTACCCACTTACTCTCTGTAGATCTACCTAGACATTAGTGAGTTGAAATGGACTAGTATTGGCCTTTTTTCATCAGACAACCCTATGATCCACTATGCAGGAAATGAAAACGGAGGAGGAGCTATATCACATTCATTGTCAAAATGAACATTTAAAGTCTATCCTGAAGTACACAGCTGTCAATGAGAGGACAATCAGCACGTGTCTACAAGGAAGGCCAGTGAGTACAATCATTTAAATCAAGATGCCAATGGTGGGGAAATGGAAATGACATTTGTTAACCTGTAACGTCCTTAACAGTGGAACTCAGAAGACACCAGGCACTAATTTATTTGTTCTCAGCCTGGAGGTTTCGAACCAGTGACCCTCACCAAACAAACACCCGACACGGTCAACACATTTAAGTGACCGCACAGTTAAAACCCACAGGGAGACTCCCGGCGGCCGACGCACGGACACTTCCGGCGCGGAGCGCTCCCAGGCGCCCGGGGAGCCGCCGCCGCCGTGGGGCGAAGTTCCTTCCCATCATGCCACGTTCCGGAAATTGCTGCAGCCTCGGGTCGCTCTGGCTTCCGCCTCGGTCGCTTCTTCCTCGTCACCGGAGGAAGACAGAGATGCCTGCCTAGCGCCAGAGCGCAGTGGAGGCCACCGCGATGGGCGCTGTCGCCGTGGGTAAGTCCTGGCCACGCCGGCTCGCAGTCGCCTCTGCCGTGACTGCGAGCCCGCGGAGGAGCCCGAATGTTCGCTTCCGACCTCGGTCGCTCTCCAACGTCTTGGCTGCCGCCTTCTGCTTCCCTGCCTCCCGCCCGGCCCTGCGTTCGAATAGGTTGTCGATCCTGTCACTTCCAGCATGTGGCCAATTAGTCACCGGGGCTGGCAGTCAGTCCTCTTGACCTCATGCACCCGAGGTGCTCCCGTGGGTGCAGAGCAGTTGGAAGGGAAAGGGAGGTGTGGCGCGTGTCACACGACTGGGAACACCCAAAGGTTTGTGGGTGTCACGCGACTGGGGACACCCGAAGGTTTGTGGGTGACACGCCACTGGGGACACCCAAAGGTTTGGACGTGATACTGCAGCCGTGCTCTCGTGGTTTTTAATAGGAAAATCTAGGGTCTATCCCCAACCCAACGCTGCTGCCTGGGGAGGACCGAGCTATCTAAACAAGCCATGGGTGAGCCCTCGGGACCCCCTCCCGCGCTTGTATTTTTTTTAATGGGTCCGAGCAGCAGGAGACAATTGAGAGGGCTCGAAGCGGGAGGGAAAGGGATGGATAGGAGAACCGGCAAGGCTAGCTTTAATTCTGAAGACACGCCTGGAAATTAAAATTCATTTGTTTTTTTTTTTTTTGACAGGGTGGGAATTTATTCAGCCATTCTCCTACTGATGGGTATTCCTTATTTATTTGTTTTTATTTAATTTATTTTTTAATCATTTTATTGGGGGCTCGTACAATTCTTATCACAATCCATACATCCATCCATTGTGTCAAGCACATTTGTACATTTGCTGCCATCATCATTCTCACAACATTTGCCTTCTACTTGAGCCCTTAATATCGGCTGCTCATTTTCCCCTCCCTCCCTGCTCCCCCCAAACTATGTTTTTTGAGAGCATTCACAATACTCTCTTCTCAGACTAATTAGACATGCCCTGTCAACATTTTGCTGACGCTCTTTCTACATCACTGAAGTGACACCTTACCCCCCTTCACCCCCTGTTACAATTCTGTCGCGTTCTTCGTTGGAGTCTTGCCTCCTACCATCCTCAAGCCAGATTTCCTAATGCCGATCCGTCACTCTGCATTCTTTTCCTTTCACCCTCTTAGTTTGCTTCATCCTTATGTACCCATCTTTGCACCTTATAACCACCTTTTATTGCACCATGACCATTCTCTTATTCTACTTCGATTTAGATAGTATTTCTAGAGGGTCTGTAACTGCCATAGAGTTGATTCTGACAGAGCAGAACTGTCTCTTTGGGTTTCTGAGACAGGAGCAGACAGCCTCATCTTTCCCCAGCGGAGCAACTGTGAGTTCAAAGAGCTGACCTGTGGTTAGCACTTCAGTTTGCATGCATCCTGGGCTCCCTTTGAAGCCCCATAGCATCATATAATTAAAATGTTCATATAAAGAGCCCTGTGGGGTAGTGGGTCAAATCCCCAGGCTGCATGCTACAAGGTTGGCAGCCCAGCCACTCTTCAGGAGAAAGATGATGCTGTCTGTGCTTTTAAAGATTGACGGCCTCAAACACCACAGGAGCACTTCTACTCCGCTCTGGAGTTGCTGTGAGTCAGAATTGACTGAAGCCAGGGGGTCTCATATTGAAATGGAACATGTTTTGTTACCTCTATGAGTGTTTATACCACACTCAAAAACTTTTTTTTTAGACACACAAAAATGGAAACCAAAAACATAATGGTGCTTTTTGAGCAGTCATGAGATTCAGGATTCCCAGAATGTTGGGGCTAAATGTTGGGAGTTTGCACTGGGAAACTGTTAAGTGATTACAGTCACGAGAGTGAGGTGATGAAAACGATGCTGACAGGTGAACTGGGTCCTGCAGCGTAGACTCGAGGGAGTTAGATTAGAGGCAAGAAATTGCATAGTATTTTAGTATTTTGGGGGTGTGGGATAAAAACCTGTCATTTCTCTTAGACAAGTTATAGGAAATGCCATGTTTATGGTGAGGACTAGTATATGAAATTTATCTTAATATATACCCATATGCTTTGTGTGTTCCTTTGTTACTGTTTTCATTTGTTTTATAGACATTGTTTTGTGTCCTTGAGAAGGTTTTACTGTCATTTACTTTATGTGGTACTTATTTTTTATAGAAATCTTTTTACCTTTTAAAAAAAATCATTTTATCGGGGGCTAGCACAACTCTTATCACAATCCATATATCCATCCATTGTGTCAAGCACATTTGTACATTTGTTGCCATCATTTTCAAAACAATTTTCTTTCTACTTGACCCCTTGGTGTCAGCTTCTCATTTGCTCCCTTCCCTTCCCCACCCTCCCTCCCTCCTTTATGAACCCTTGATAATTTATAAATTTTTTTCTCATGTCTTATACTGACCGATGTCTCCCTTTGCCTACTTTTCTGTTGTCTGTCCCCTTGGGAGGGGGACAAATCTTTTTGTATTATCCTACTTTTAATTACACTAATCTATCAAGAGCTGAAAAAATACATCGAACTCTAAACCAGAGTAGTGGTGACAGCTGCATTGCATGATTACTTGGGCAGTGTTTCAAAGCATGTGTTCCGGGCTACACTTCTTTTCTTAGAAGGAATCAGAATTCTAATAAGCGCACAAGGTAATTGAGCTGTGAGGGAGTTAATAATTTTGAATGATTTTGACACCATTTAAAAAATAAAACTGATAAATACAACTTTTCAAACTTGTCACTATTATATAAAGCTAGGTAGATTTCTTGTGTGTCCTTTTAGCACTGGCTACATCTTCTAATTTTGAATTGTTGATTAAAGAGGTGAATATTTGAAGTTCATCTTAAAGAGTTTGTCATAACCAAATTGGTTTTAGCAATGATATACTAGAAAGAGTGAGAATATCGTTATAATTTATTCTATGCTAATAGCCATAGGAAATCCTGGTGTGGAAAATGACTTCTATTTGACTTTGAAATTGTTTAGTTAATTTTCTAACACTTCAGGACAATTAAACTTTTTTCTTTGGAAAATTATTAATTTCATCTGCATAGACTGCAAAGTTAAGAAAAGTAGATTTAAAGGAAAAGGAAGAATTAATTTGGGTTAGTTTAGAGTTAGATTGCTAATAGTGTAACGTGATGTGACTTTTCAAGATCTGTGTAAGCAGACCGATGCTCTCACTCACTTTGTTTATTAAACATCTCAACCTCATTATCAATTTCCCAGGCTGTGAAAAAAACAATTCTACCTACTGCACGGTCTTTTTATTGAAAATTAAATTATGTACTTGTATCAGTGGTCTTTGTAATTTATGTAAAGTGTGCTACAAATAAAAGACTAGCTTATATGTGGCTTAATTGTATTACTATCTTTTAAAGAAATATAAGACACTTCATTTTGGTCAAGCTAACTTTATCTTGTTTTCTAGATTAATACTTTGTGTCGTTACGTCATCTATAAAGTACCAACATGGGGAAAAAACGAACAAAGGGAAAAACTCTTCCAATTGATGATTCTTCTGAATCTTTAGGTATATTTCACTAGTTAAATTTTAATATTTATACAAGAAAAAAGAAAGGTGTGCATCAATACGATATAATCTGCATTTTAACTTAATAGATATACTTAAGTGACATTTAATATTCTGCTATAATGTTTTTATTGGCATAGTATTTTGTTGATTTAAAGGGTCATTATACATCCTTCATAGTTTATGTAGCTATTATAAATTTAGATAGTCTTTAACTGTTTAGCCATATGAATGGAACAACAAAAAAGTCTATGTGGCTGAATTTATGATCACTTATTTCCTTAGTACAAATTGGAGAAATATAATTTCTAGATGACAGTATAAATATTTTCAAAGCTTTCTTGATATTATTGCCAAATTACTCTCTAGGGCTGTTTTACTAATGCAAACGGCTAGCTGCCACCTATCTGCCAGTGGAACCTTGCATGTTGCTATTATGATAACCAGGTCCCAGCAGAGTTTCAGGATGAAGACAGGGGAGGAAGGAAGGCCTGGTATCCTCCTTCTGAAAAATAACTGGTGAAGACCTGTGACTCACAATGGTCCAGTCAATTTTGTGCAGAGCCACTCTGGGTCAGGGTGGCTTGACAGATGCTAACAAAAAGCAACAGCAAATAAATGTCACTTCCTTACCCTTCACCAGTACCTAGTTAACAACTCATTTTTAGTTTGTATTTTGGCTAGTACTGAAGTTCAATAGTTTTCACATGATCTTATTTGCATTTATATTTCTTTTGTTGAATTGCAAGGTTATTAGAAGATAGTTAATTGTGCCTCTAGACTACTTTCTAATCTTCCAGGACCTTTGCTAAAACGCTTTTATAGTAGCAACCTGTGGGTCGCGACCCCTTCGGGGGGTCAAACGACACGTTTACAGGGGTCACCTAAGCCCATTGGAAAATACATATTTCCGATGGTCTTAGGAACCAAGACACTGCTCCTCTATTCCTCTACAGGTGGGCTCGCCCACATGCAGATCTGCCTACTTGAGTACCTGGTGTGAAGACTGTTACCCATTGTACATGATACTTTAAGACAAAATTTCATTTATTTATAATTAGAAATAAATATTTCATAATATATAATTACATATTGTTTTGTGATTGATAATTATGATTTAATTGTTAATTTTTAACAATGAAAATACATCCTGCATATCAGATACTTACATTATGATTCCTAACTAACAAAATCACAGTTATGAAATAGCAATGAAAATAATTTTATGGTTGGGGATCACCACAACATGAGGAACTGTATTAAAGGGTCGCAGCATTAGGAAGGTTGAGAACCACGCTTTAGAATAATATACAAAATCATTCATTTAATCTGGCCCCAACAAGGTTTGCAGCCTCAGGCTCAGATGCTCATTTTTCACAACATTGTGTGATTTTGTCACATCTAATTACCGGTCCTTTTGGGGAGACAACAATATGCTCCTATTCCTCCCATGCTCTTGTTCATGGGATATTGACATTTCAGAGTGTCCTTCACCCCCTGAGGTCATGATTTGTGAGCCTTGGGAGCAGAAAGACCTGAGTCCAAATTCTGCCACAGCCAATGAGTTGTTAATGTTGGGTGTAATCCTAGTTTTCTGTCTTCTCCTTGAAGATAATAGTATCTTTCCTATGGCGTGGTTGTGACGATTACATGACACGATGTATGCCATCATAGGCGCAGTGCCAGGCTCTCAGTAAGTTTGTAACAGTAGCCATTTTTAGGATTGTCATGAAGCCTTTGACAGCATTGGCTTTCCCTGTGCTGCTGTAGCATGTTTGAAGTTTTGCACGTGTATTTGTGTGTCTGTGCTGTCAGACTGTAAGCTGTGATTTGGTCACTTGCAGCCTCCATGGCATCTGGCACAGTGCCATCGAATCATCTCAACAAAAATAAAATGTCGGTTGAACGATTTATTTATTTTTTGAACTATTTTTTGAGTTAATTTATTTTTGAAATTTGAAAGGTAAGTTCTGAGATTAATTGAAGAAAACCAATTTTGATCTCGTGCATTTCTCTGTTCCTTGTTCGACTAGAACCTGTGTGCAGACACCTTAGAAAAGGATTGGAACAAGGTAATTTGAAGAAGGCTTTGGTGAGCGTGGAGTGGAATATCTGTCAAGATTGTAAGACAGACAATAAAGTAAAAGATAAGTCTGACGAGGAGACAGAAGAGAACTCTTCAGTTTGGCTGTGTCTTAAATGTGGTCATCAGGTATATTTAGATTTTGATAACTGATGGGACTTGAGAAACACTTAACTTATTTGGGGTTCCTGGGTGGTGCAAATGGATGTGCTTGAGCACAGTGAGGGAAAGCCTACGGAGAGGCTCTAGTCGCTAACACGGGTTGAAATGGGCTCAATGGCCGCTGTTTTTAGCATGCTTTATTATAGGCGTTACTTAAAAGTACGGTATGGATGATGTATGATTAGGATGCCAGCTGGCATAGGTCATGTTGTCTGGGGGAACGATTTTGAAATGAAAACTAGTTATCATTGGTTTACTGTGGGACATTCTCAGGTACCACACCAGGTAAAGAGTAAGGGAGGCCAGCTTAGGCAGAGGGAGAAGATGAACGAAGAAGCAATTGTTATAGGGCCTCAGTCAATCCCATAGGGAACTGTAGCCCTTCAAAGATGCCCCGAATTAAGGGAAGGGGCCAGGCCTTTGTACCTACTCTTTGACTAGCCATTGCAATGGGCTGCCCTATTGGGTGCAGACAGCTTCTGAGGATTGACTGGACTCTGAGCTGTCAGTAGGCATCATTCCTGTCAGCTAGGGGAATGACTACTTCAATGGGGGATCTGGCAACACATTACCAGTCTCCATATATTACCCAGCATCGGGTCTTTGATCACCCTCAGTGGGTGAGAGTTAATATGTTAGGAAGCTAGGCTGCTAGGTAGGGCTTTCAGATGGGGCAAACAGCCTCCCCCTCCCCCCATTTAAAGCATATTTTTAGTTTTAGTGTGAACAGGATGAGTTACTGTAGTGTAGTCCAAGGAGGTTGATGGCCTCGTTCAGATAAGTACAGTATATTTTAGTGGTGACCTAACCAGCTGGTACATCTTTTAGGTGGAAAGCGTCCCTTTATTTGTTTGGTTAAGGCTTATTTACCATCTCTCATGGTCTAGGTCTTTTGGTTTTATAAAAGGTTAATAAACCATACTTTGTACCTTCAGTGCATACAGTTCAGGGGAGAAAAGAGGTACACTGATTTCTTTAATACAAGGAGGAAAATAAGGAATGACAACAGGATTTAAAAAAAATCATTGTATTGGGGGCTCATACAACACTTCTCACAATCCATCCATACATCAATTTTTTTAAAACAATTTATTAGGGGCTCATACAGCTCTTATCACAGTTCATACATATGCATACATCAATTGTATAAAGCACATCTGTACAGTCTTTGCCCTAATCATTATCTTTTTTTTCTCTTTTTTTACATTTTATTAGGGACTCATACAACTCTTATCACCATCCATACATATACATACATCAATTGTATAAAGCACATCCATACATTCCCTGCCCCAATCATTCTCAGAGCATTTGCGCTCCACTTAAGCCCTTTGCATCAGATCCTCTTTTTTTTCCCCTCCCTCCCCACTTCCCCCTCCTCAATGTGCCCTTGGTAATTTATACATCGTTATTTTGTCATATCTTGCCCTATCCGGAGTCTCCCTCCCCCCCTTCTCTGCCATCCCTCTCCCAGGGAGGAGGTCACGTGTGGGTCCTTGTAATCAGTTCCCCCTTTCCCACCCACTCACCTCCACTCTCCCAGCATCGCCCCTCACACCCTTGGTCCTGAAGGTATTCATCCACCCTGGATTCCCTGCGCCTCCAGCCCTCATATGTAGCAGTGTACAACCTCTGCCCTATCCAGCCCTGCAAGGTAGAATTCAGATCATGGTAGTTGAGGGGAGGAAGCATCCAGGATCTGGGGGAAAGCTGTGTTCTTCATCGGTACTACCTCGCACCCTGACTGACCCATCTCCTCTCCTAAACCCCTCTATGAGGGGATCTCCAGTGGCCAACACTTGGGCCTTGGGTCTCCACTCTGCACTTCCCCCTTCATTCAATATATACACACACATATATACACACCCCCATATATATACATATACACATATCTTTTTTTTTTTTTGCATGATGCCTTATACCTGGTCCCTTTGGCACCTCGTGATCGCACTGGCTGGTGTGCTTCTTCCATGTGGGCTTTTTTGCTTCTGAGCTAGATGGCCGCTTGTTCAACTTCAAGCCTTTAAGACCCCAGACACTGCCTCTTTTGATAGCTGGGCATCATCAGCTTTCTTCACCACATTCGCTTATGCACCCATTTGTCTTCAGCGATCCTATCATGGAGGTGTGCAGTCAATGATATGATTTTTTGTTCTTTGATGCCTGGTAACTGATCCCTTCGGGACCACTCGATCACACAGGCTGGTGTGTTCTTCCATGTGGACTTTGTTGCTTCTGAGCTAGATGGCCGCTTGTTTATCTTCAAGCCTTTAAGACCCCAGTCACTATCTCTTTTGATAGCCGGGCACCATCAACTTTCTTCACCACATTTACTTGTTCACCCACTTTGGCTCCAGCCGTTGTGTTGGGAGAGTGAGCATCATAGAGTTCCAATTTAATAAAAGAAAGTATTCATGCATTGAGGGAGTGTTTGAGTAGAGGCCCAAGGTCCTTCCGCCACCTTAATACTTAACCTATAAATATAGACACATAGATCAATTTCCCCATCCTCCTATATATATTTGCATGTACATGTCTTTGTCTAGACCTCCATAAATGCCCTTTGACTCCTAGCTATTTCCTCCATCTCCTTTGACTTTCCTCCTGCCCTACTACCATGCTTCGTGGCCACCTGGGCTAGAGGATACCTCTTCTCTCAGCAACCTTACCCCTGATCATTCCCCACCAGACCTGCCACTCCCCCCTTTCTACCATTGGGGTCCCATGTTGTTCCCTTGTCCCTGTGTTTGTTAACACCACTTCTAACCCCCCCTACCCCCCCACCCCAAGTCCCCCTGGAACTGTCGGTCCCGTTGTTTTTCCTCCAGATAGTTCATCCAGCCTGTCCTATTCAGACAGACCTGTGGAGACACTACCATGCACAAAAACAAGACAGAGGAAAACAAAGCAACTGTATACAACCAGACAAAACAACAACAACAAACCACTGACAAAGAACAAAACAAAACACTTCCCAAGAGAAAAGTTTGTAGTTAGTTCAGGGATCGTTTGCTGGCCCTTAGGAGCGTTTTCCAGTCCAGTCTATTGGGGCACCACGCCCTGGCCCCAAAGTCCACTTTCAGCATTCCCTGGGGACCTTGCCACTCCATTCCCTTGCTGTTCCGCTGCACTCTCCCAGTGCTTTGCCTCGGTGTGGTGGGGTCAGGTCAGGTGCAATTCCCACACTGTGTCTCCGGTGCTGTCCCCTGTATCGCTCTTAGCCACTGAGGGGCATCATTTCTCATAGTGTGGCCAGCCATGTTGTTCTCTCTGTGAACTGGCTGCTCTACTCAGGAACATCATCATCACGGCCTGGTGGGCCAGGCTGTGTTCCACTCTCTCCTCCTTCCCCTTCATCTTCTCCCGTGTGCTCTGATCAGATATGTCCATCTCCCGGAGCTGCAGAATCAATGTCATCCTTTGAAACAAATTTTTTTGGGGGGAGGGGCAGGAATCCACTTAATTTTTGGTGCTGGGGCCAGTCTCCCAGACCTCTCCTCTGGTTCCCTACTCCACGCCGGGATATTGCATTCACACCTTGTGGCACTGGGTTGAAGTCTGGTCCCACTTTCCCTGTGGAGATATAAACAATACCCTCCCCTTGGGTGGTTTAGTGCCCCATGCCCCCACTCCCCTTTTCTTCCTTATATTCATCCTTTTGTTTTCCTTTCTCCTCCTTCTCCACCATTGTCTACCATGTGCATCCCTGGTTTTGGTCTGGTCTCTGCCATACTACACAGTCTTCACACCACAAATGTTTGTATACAGTATCTTTTCCCCCTATGCCACTTTTGCTTTTTTAAAAAAAATTTTAATTCTTACCTCAGCGGGCTCGTGTTGTACTCGTCCTTTTGTGCCTGACTTACCTCGCTTAGCATGATTTCCTCCAGTTCTTCCCATGCCGCTATGTGCCTCATACGTTCATCACTGCTTTTTAATGATGCGTAGTACTCCATTGTATGTATATACCACAGTTTTTTAATCCAATCGTCAGTTGATGGAAATTTGGATTGCTTCCAACTCCTTGCAATTGTGAACTGTGCCGCAATGAACATTGGAGCACAGATGTCTGGTCTTGGTTTGTTCCTTGCCTCTTCTGGGTATATGCCCAGTAGGGGGATTGATGGGTCATATAGTAACTCTATTTCCATCTGTTTTAGGTATTGCCAGAGTGATTTCCATAGTGGCTGTATGTACTTACAGTCACACCAGCAGTGGATGAGAGTTCCTGTCTCCCCACAGCCCCTCCAACACTTGTTGCTTTCTGATTTTTTGAATTGGGCTACCTTTGAGGGTGTCAGGTGGTAACTCATTGTTGTTTTAATTTGCATTTCTCTTATGGCTAAAGATTGGGAACATTTTCTCATATGTTTGTTGGCCATTCGGATTTCTGCCCCTGTGAAATTTCTGTTCAAGTCCTTTGCCCACTTTTCAAGTGGGCTATTGGTTTTTTGCTTTTTGGAATCTAGCAGACTATTGTAAATTTTAGTAATAAGGCTTTTGTCTCATGTGTCATTGCTAAAGATGTTTTCCCAGTCTGTGGAATCTCTTATTACTCTCTTGGTGAATTCTTTAGATGTACACAAGTGTTTTATCTTCAGTATATGCCATATGTCAATTTGTGCCTCCTCTGTGTTTGTGTCTTTCCCTATTTCTGATAGCCCGTGTATTCCCTGCGCCAAAGTTCTCAAGTTGGTCCCAATTCCCTCATTGTTGGCCCTAATAGTTTGGGGTTTAACTTCAAGGTCTGTGATCCACCTTGAATTTATTCTTGTGCATGGAGTGAGATAAGGGTCTTGCTTCATTTTTCTGCATGTTGATATCCATTTCTTCCAGCACCACTTGTTAAAGAGGGCATCTGCTTCCCATTTGATATTTTTGGGGCCCTTGTCAAAGATCAGCTGTGTGTATGCTGATGCTTTTATTTCTGGGTTTTCAATTCCTTTCCATTGTTCTGAGTATCTGTCATTGTACCAATACCATGCAGTTTTGAGAACTGTGGCTGCATAGTATGTGCCAAAGTCAGGTAAAGCAAGCCACGGTATCCTTCTTGAGGAGTTCTCTGCTAATTCTGGGCTTCTTCCCTCTCCATATGAAGTTGGTAATCAGTTTTTCCATTTCTTTGAAGAAAGATGATGGTAATTGTATCGGGATGGCCTTAAACTTATATAGTGCCTTTGGCAGAACTGACATCTTAACTATATTAAGTCTCCCAATCCAAGAGCATGGAATATTCTTCCATTTGTTGAGGTCGCTCTTGGTTTCTTGTAATAGTGTTCTATAGTTTTCCCTATATAGATCTTTTGTTTTTTCAGTCAGGTGTATCCCTAGATATTTCAATTTGTGTTTGGCTATTGTGAAGGGTACCACCTTTTTGATCTCTTCTTCTGTGGTCTTATCTGATGTGCCATACATCAATTTTATAAAGTACACTTGTACATTCGTTACCCTCATTCACAAAGCATTTGCTCTCCATGTAAGCCCTTGGCATTAGCTCCTCATTTCCCCCCTCCCCGCTCCTCCCTCCCTCATAAACCCTTGATAATTTATAAATTATTATTTTGTCATATCTTACACTATCCGACATCTCTTTACCCACTTTTCTGTTGTCCACCCCCCAGGGAGGAGGTTATATGCAGATCCTTGTGATCGCTTCCCCCTTTCTACCCCAACCTCCCTCCACCCACTAGGTATCACTACTATCACCACTGGTCCTGAAGAGATCATCCACCCTGGATTCCCTGTGTTTCCACTTCCTATCTGTACCAGTGTACATCCTCTGGTCTAGCCAGATTTGTAAGGTAGAATTGGGATCATGATGGGGGGGTGAGGGGGGAATAATTTAGGAACCAGAGGAAAGTTGTATGTTTCATTGTTTCTACATCGCACCCTCACTGGCTCGTCTCCTCCCAGAACAACAGGACTTTACACCATGTTTTGTAAGAGGTTTTTTATAGGAAGTGTATAATATTTTCTTCTGGAAGGATTGGACGTTTGGGAGGATTTATTTCTTGATCAGAATCCTGACAAATAGGTGGGATTTGGCCGTGTGGCAGCAGCAGCAGCAGCAGCAGCAGCAGCAGCAGCAGCAGCAGCAGCGGATGATCCTAGGACAGACAGGACAGGAGTGTGGTTGCAAAAGTGCTTAGTGTAGTTTCAGGTGATACGTGGTTTGTGCACAGGAGAATATGGGCCTTAGCAGTTGGAGTTGTTTATTAGGAGATTGAGAGCTATTGATAATTTTTGAACTGTATATGAGTAGAGCTTTGTTTTAGGAAACTAAGGAAATATGGGTTTATGGAAGAGACTCGAGAACAGTTAAGAGACCTTTACAAAAAAAGAAAAAAGAGATACTTTTACATGGTCTTGCACCTAATAGTGGTTTAGTGTGGTGTAACTAGCACTGGACAGGATAAGTTGGAGAGAAAGAATACTTTTAGTGCATAGTTTCCTAACTACGTTTTTTTCTTAAATGTCTTTAATTGCATATAGATATTCAAGTTTTAATAAGAACCCAAACTTTTGTTAATGCTTTATTTTCAAAATTGTGTAACTGGCAGACTTGGTTTAGCCACTTCTGTGTTCTTTAGCGTTTATGAATTCTCTTTGCTTCTTGAATTTTTGAGCTCTATGGTTATGATTCTTTAGGGTTGTGGCCGAAATTCTCAGGAGCAGCACGCCCTGAAGCACTATATGATACCAAGATCTGAACCTCACTGCCTCGTTCTTAATTTGGACAACTGGAGCGTGTGGTGAGTTTTAAGTCTTACGTACATCGCCTGGAAATTCTTGGAAATAATGGAGAATGGAGATGCTTCATAATGTTTTAAGAAACCAAAAAGTTAGCGGTTTGGCTTATTTGCTTAAATACTTTCAGAAGTCTAGAGAATGGAATGTTATGTAAAGCTTTTGCATAGTATTAGACAAAATGGACAATTATGTCCTGTAGAAGACAGAGAGATCGTACCCCTTTTGCTTTTTCTTTCTAGTGATATCAAGAAGTGTTCAGTGGGCCCTTTTTAGTTTAAAAATTGGGGGCCACTAAGAGTAAATTTCAGATAGCTGAGAATAAAGTAAAAATTGACAGTACATCATATAAAAATCTTGGTGTCTAGTATGTTGTAGTTCTGTGTTGTTATATCATTAAACTCAATATTCACATCTTTTTTATCCTTTTTTGTTTTTAATCATTTTATTAGGGACTCATACAACTCTTATTACAATTCATACATACATCGATTGTGTAAAGCACACAATTGTGTAAAGCACATTTGTGCATTCATAGCCCTCATCATTCTCAAAACATTTGCTCTCCACCTAAGCCCCTGGCATCAGGTCCTCATTTTTCCCATCCCGCTCCACTCCCTCCTCCCTCATGAACCCTTGATAATTTATAAGTTATTATTTTGTCATATCTTGCACTGTCCAACATCTCCCTTCACCCACTTTCCTGTTGTCCGTCCCCCAGGGAGGAGGTCACATGTAGATCCTTGCCATTGGTTCCCCCTTTCCAACCCACCCTCCCTCCACCTCTCGGTATCGCCACTCACACTACTGGTCCTGAAGGGATCATCCTCCCTGGATTCCCTGTGTTTCCAGTCAATGTTCACGTCTTTCAAACTCATGTATATTCATAGCAGCGTTCATTGTAAGTTATGTGACTTGTTAATCTTGTTGGTATTTTGAACTATATATGTGTGTTTTAAAATATATATTTAGAAAAAATTTCACTTTAGTGTTATAAATAGCCATTCCAGTAAAATGTTGGTTTGGCATTTTTTCCCAGTAAATATAGCCACAATACTGGCTAACTGTAGTAAAAGTATAGCAGAGTTATTATGGGTAGTCTTTTTAAAGAAAACAAATAATTTTAATTTAAATAAAGAAATTTATTTGTTTATTTAATACAATAATTTTGTTTTTATACATTTTGTAGCCCAGAAATTATAATTTGGCTCCCTCTTTTGGTTGGGTGTCATTTTTCTTCTTTATGCTTTTTTGGGAAACAGGTGTTACCTGTGTGATAATGAGGTCCAGTATTGTACTTCAAATCGATTGGGTCAGGTGGTTGATTATATTAGAAAACAAGTTGGTATTGCAACTCCAAAATCAGGTAAAACAATTTATATCTTAATGTACAGTGTAATGTTGACTTACCTATTTGTTGATAATTCTCCAACATTAGCATAAAGCTGGGTAAAAGGATTTATAGTTGGCTATAATAAACAGATTTATAGTGAAGCTAATTTTGATTATAGATATAAAACAAATACATAACAATTGTAAGGTATTAGATTTCGAAATGATCTGAGACATAAATTAGATGTGATGAAGAATCTTAATCAGAGTAATGGGTAGTAATTTCCTGTCTCTACCCTGGGATGGGGCTTCAGGTATAGCTGATGCCGAATGCAGACCTTGGTCTCAGTGTGTTTGTGGACCTTATACTGACACTAAGGTCCACACTCATTGCATGTGTTAAATTTTGTAAGAGCAAGATTGCAATTCATATGTTGGGATGATATAAAAGTAAGGTACTTCTAGGAACATGATACATCTCAGGATTTTTTCAAGAATAATTGAATTAATTATGTTGGTTTACCTCATTTGCTTTAAGCTTAATAGTTTTGCTGAGAAAAGTTGATAAAATAGTTACAGAAATATCTTTGGAAGGACTAAAATTGTTGGTTCTGCACTCTAGATTGATTTTTGACTTGTGTTTACAATCTCTTATTCGATGTTTGCAAACTCTATTTCCTACTTTAATTTCTCAGTATAAGATACACTCATTTGTAAAGAATTTTTTTTTGTTTTTTAAACATTTTATTAGGGGCTCATACAACTCTTATCACAATCCATACATATACATATATACATACACCAATTGTATAAAGCACATCTGTACATTCTTTGCCCTAATCATTTTCTTTCTTTTTTTTTTTCTTTTCTTACATTTTATTAGGGGCTCATACAACTCTTATCACAATCCATACATATTCATACATCAATTGTAAAAAGCACATCCATACATTCCCTGCCCCAATCATTCTCAAAGCACCTGCTCTCCACTTAAGCCCTTTGCATCAGGTCCTCTTTTTTTTTTCCCCTCCCTCCCTGCTCCCCCCTGTAAAGAAATTTTTATGGAGTAGCAAAGGGAAGACTTATACGAAAGCTTATACTGTTTGGTTTCATTTGTCCAATGAATTATGTCAATTTTTAATTATTTTGGCTTTGCTTTGTATAATAATTTACCTATATTAATTAGCACTTAAAAACTAGTGACAAGTACTGATAGGTAGCATTCAAAATTTCTCATACATTGGCTTAATAATAACATTGTATTTGTTTGGCATAACTATTTCATATTCTGCTAAATCTTTTTTTCTCTCTCCCCTTAAATTTTCTTTTCCTCTTGAGCAGCAAAAGATAATGGAAATATTGAACTTGAAAATAAAAAATTAGAAAAAGAAAGTAAAAATGAACAAGAGAGAGAGAAAAAGGAAAATATGGCTAAAGAAAATCCTACCACGAATTCTGCTTCCCAAATAACTGTGAAAGGACTCAGCAATTTGGGAAATACATGCTTCTTCAATGCAGTTATGCAGGTGCCAGTATTGCCCCCCCCTTATTAAATTAAAGAATCTTCTAGCATTTTAAAAATATTGTAGGGTTTTTTTTTCTTAAGTGACTTATTTCTGTGCTTTCAAAGAAAAATATTTCATTTTGCATGAGAGTCAAACACTGTACTGTATGGGATTCGTTGGGGTTCAACACAGTCACGGTCCCTGCCCTTATGGAGCTTGGCTGTGGGTGAGGAAGCAAAGGACAACCTAGAACAGAAACAGATCTCTGGTTAAAGGTAGGGGAGAGAAAATCGGGGCGGGTGGTGCTTGTGGATAGATAGTTACTTCTTGCTCAGTGGTTGGAGAATGCACTTCTTGGGTGCGAGTCAGTCTGAAACAGCCCAATAGTGTGCAGAGAAGAGAAGAGCATGCCATCGCCTTTCATCCCCAAGGGTAGGTGGAACACTGATTGTAGTGCGCTCTGTTTTGATAGCATAGACACATAAGAAGCCTTTAGATAAACTGGTTATCTTTTCAATGATTTTCTTCCTTTTTTTCATTCCAGAATTTGTCCCAAACTCCAGTGCTTCGACAACTCCTAAAAGAAGTCCGAATGTCTGGAACAATTGTGAAAATCGAGCCACCTGACTTGGCATTAACAGTACGTACTCCAAATGTTCTTCTTCCGTCAGGCGCATTCCCTTCTGAGCGTCCACATTCTAAGTCATTGAACAATTGACACCCAGATTCACCTTTTTTACTTACCCTTGTTGTGTTTTGGGACACCCAGTTAACATCGTCATGTGAAGAGCCGTTACAAGGGACTTTCACGTATAGTTTTCCTCGTGTGTGTACCGTGTCTGTCCCTGGCTTCCTTTGGAGCATGGCTGGGATTTGTGAAGCCCTAGGCCTATATGATTACTTTTAATATTTTAAAAACAAAGTGACTGCTGTGTAGTCAAATGAGTTTACCCTATTTGACTACATTATTTACAGTTTGCCTAGATTTTCTGTTCTTATATTGTAGTACTATTTTTTAAGCTTTAAAAAAATTTTAATCATTTTATTGGGGGCTCGTACAACTCTTATCACAATCCGTACATCCATCTCTTGTGTCAAGCACATTTGTGTATTTTTGCCATCATCATTCTCAAAACATCTGCTTTCCACTTGAGCCCTTGATAGTTTTTCCTCATTTCCCCCCACCTCCTTGCTCCCCCCTCCCTCATGAACCATTGATAATTTAGAAATTATTATGATTTTGTCATATCTTACACTGTCCGACATAAGTTCTTGATAGTCTCAGCTAAGAAAAATCCCCGGCCACTGAGTCAATCTTGAGTACTGGCAACCTTACGTGTTACAGAGAAGAGCTACTCCTCAGGGATTCTTGGCTGTAATCACTATGGCAGCAGATTACCAGACATTCCTTTTGTGTTACTGCTGGGCGGGCTTAAATCACCTTCGTGTTGTGGTCCTCAAGTACAAACCTGTGCAGTAAGAGAGGCCCTCTGGTGGTTCAGTGGTTAAGCACTGAGCTGCTCACCAGGAGACTGGAGGTTTGACGCCCCTAGCCACTCTGCTAGGCAAAGATGTGGCAATCTGCGTCCACAGAGGTGACGTCCTTGGAAGTCTTCTAGGGCAGGTCTGCACTGTGCTACTGCGCCGCTGTGAATCCTAATGGATTTGATGGTAATGCTTTGGCCGTTTGGTAGGAATAGAAAACGTTACTGTCGATGATGTACGTTTAAAACTTTTTAATGACGCTGCTCTATGTTCACTATTGCAGTATATGTTAACTAATCACATTTTGATAAAGTAAATGAAGGAAGTGATTTTATTCCCATCTTCAGGAATCCTTAGAAATAAACCTGGAGCCTCCAGGACCTCTCACTTTGGCCATGAGCCAGTTTCTCAATGAGATGCAAGAGACCAAAAAGGGAATTGTGACGCCTAAAGAGCTCTTTTCTCAGGTCTGTAAAAAGTGAGTATCCGTTTTGATTGTGATCCATCTAGTGCATCAGCAGGATGCTGAGAAATCGAAACAATTCATTGCATTGAGTTAACGTGGTTATACATATTAAAGTGGTGTATGTCACTTGGAATAAACCCGTATGTTTTAAGTTATAGTTAAATCGCTAACTTTTAATTGGACTAAACAGAAAATTTGATACCCTAGAGAGATGGAGATTTGAGCTGTGAGTTTTAAGAGTTTATAAATTTAGTCTTGGGAGGAAGGTGAGGTTTTTTACTCCTGTAACAAGTGCCAGTCTTGAAAAGCCACAGGGGCAGTTCTGCCCCATCCCGTAAGGTGACTCTGAGCTGGAAGGGATCTGATGGCAGGAGCTTCATATCTTGGTAGATGATCACTCTTCCCCCTTTCTCATAGAGCTGTGCGGTTCAAAGGCTACCAGCAACAAGACAGTCAGGAGCTGCTTCGCTACCTGTTGGATGGAATGAGAGCCGAGGAACACCAGGTTAGCGTGTGAAGGATGGCCGTTGAGTTATAGAAGCCCTTCTTCTTGGACTTGTCTCTAATTTGATGTTTGGGAGTTCCTAAAGACTGGAAGCTAGTGATTTGCAGCCATTGTACTTAAAAAAAAATTTTTTTTAATTAAAAGATCATTTTATTGGGGGCTCTTATAGCTCTTATAACAATCCATACATCAGTTGTATGAAGCATATTTGTACATATGTTGCCATTATTTTCTAAACACATTTCTATTAAGCTCCTCTTTTTACCCCCCAACCCCCACCATCATGACCCCTTGATAAATGATAAATTATTATTATTTTCATATCTTATGCTGACCACTTTCTCCCTTCCCCCATTGTTTCTGATGTTCATCCCCCTGGGGGAGGTGGGTGGTGGTGATGATTATGTGTCAATCATTATCTTTCTTCCTCCCCTGCTCTCCCCACCTTCCCCCTACCCTCCTGGTATTGCTACTCCCGTTCCTGTTCCTGGATTCCATGTGTCCTGAGCTCTTCTCTGTACGTGTGCACCTGATCAGGTCTAGCCGGCAGTGAAAGACAGCACTGGGGTCAGTGTGGTGGGGGGAGAGGAAGCCTCAAGGAACCACAGGAATAGTGTGTGTTCCATCGGTGCTGTCCTGTGCCCTGGGTGACTCATCCCTTCCCTGTGACCCTTCTGTGAGGGCATGTCCCATTGTTTACAGATGAGTTTTGAGTTTCTGCTCTGACCCCTCTCGTTCTCAACAATATGTTCTTGGGTTTTTTTCCCGTTTGTTGGTTGGTTTTGAGCCATTGTACTTTTTAGCATTTTGGGGGCTCGTACAACTTATCACAATCCGTGCATACATCCATTGTGTCAAGCACATTTAGACATTTGTTGTCATCATTCTCAAAATATTTTCTTTCTACTTGAGCCCTTGATATCAGCTCCTCATTTTCCCCTCTCTAACAAACCCTTGATAATTTATAAGTTATTATTATTTTGTCATGTCTTATACTACTGATGTTTCCCTTCACCTACTTTTCTGTTGTCTGTCACCCAAGGAGGAGGCTATATGTAGATCATTGTGATCAGTTCCCCTTTCTCCCCCTCCTTCTCCTTACCTTCCTGGTCTCTCTACTCATTATTGGTCCTGAGGGGTTTATCTGTCTGGATTCCCTGTATTTCCAGCTCTGATCTGTACCAGTGTACATGCTCTGATCTAGCCGGATTTTTAAGGTAGAATTGGGATCATGATAGTGGGGGGAGAAGGAGGTGGGGGAAGCATTAAAGAACTAGAGGAAGGTTGTATGTTTCATTGGTCCTGACTGGCTTTTAGCATTTTTTTTCTACACTGGCCATTTTAACCAGTATGTTTTAAGCCTTACAATAATGCAAGAGAATTAGAAATGACTCTTTTTTGTTGTGCTTTAGATTACATGAATAATTTCAGCATTCTTCTTTGTGGGTCCAGTTGCACTAGCTTCTACCAGGAGATCTACAGTCAATAGAAAGCATTTCCCCTGAATATGCTCTAGTTCCAGTGTACCCTCCTGAGCATAGTTTAGCAGCTTTGAATCTAGGAAGTATTTTCATTTTGTAAGAGTCAGGGAATGTTTGTTATAATTTAATTGCCTTAAAAAATGATAGTTAGGGTTGGTGAGTATAATAGTAACAGTGAAAATCACTCACACGTAATTGATCCCACTTTATGCCAAGTAGTATGCTCAGCATTTCATATAAATTACCGTTCTTAGTACTCACAACCATGCTGGGAAGCAGTTGCTATTCTCTCTTATTGATTGAGAAGATGTAGCTACGTTTACTTTCTGGTCCAACTCTACCCAGTGTTAGTGAAGCTGGGCTCAGTCTAGCAGTACACGTCTGTAGCCCCGTTTCACTACGCTGTTGCCAGCATGAACATTGATTTCAGTGTTTGTTTCAGGACATGGTGGGCGTACCCACCACGGCTGGACTTGAATAGGCTAAGAACTTGAAATTAAGGCAGTGCATTTGTTTAGTGGTTAGACATTGCTTTAAGTAATTTCTGGAAGTGTGATATTTGGAACTACTAATTGTTATTTCAATAAACCTGTCGGGCTGCATCTTGATCACTTTCTTGCTTTCATCTTTTCTGAGGAAAATAAAATTGAAAAGTTAATAATATACACCTCCATTTTTTCTTATTTTTAGAGAGTGAGTAAAGGCATTCTTAAAGCAATTGGTAATTCTACAGAAAAATCGGATGAAGAATTAAAAAATAAAGTTAAAGGTAATGTCTGAGTTTGAACTAAAACAGTACTGTCGACCACATCTGTGCTTTAGAACAAGATTGCTGGCAATGTATTTCAAACCCTTAATTATTAATATGTTACTTCTTATCACTGTTGTTTACTTTGTAATCATTTAGCCCTCTAAAAAGTAAATACCGGTACTTAAAAAAATGTGTAGTCTTTATATGCACCTTTATAATGAAATTATGAAGCTAGAACTAAGATGATGTCGGAAATTTATTTTTCAAAAGCTAAGAATTTTGGTTGGTGCCAAGAGAATTATACTTGCCTTTATGAATTGTCAGTGGCTAGTTTATTAATCATGGCGCCTTCTTAGTTCCTCCCAGTTCTTCTTCATTCTTGTTAGTGGACCTTCAAAAGGTCTGAACTTGGCCGCCCGAACTTTTTGTGTAGATGGAAACATTCTTTATGCCGTCAAGTTACGGTAGATATTTTCATTGAATTTTAATTGATTTAAATAACCTAACAATTAGCAGCTAATGTTTGAAACCCCACAGATGAGATCAACACTAAACACTTCTTCCTCCTTGGTCCCCTGGGGTCTGACTAGTAAGAAAGACATTATACTATCTGTTCTAAAAATAGGTTTCTGCATAAATGAACACTGGTTATTTGAATAAGGCTTGTTTCTCTCATGTTATTAAAAGATCGGGTGTCCAGGAAATAATACGAGGAAGTTACTGAGATTCTTCTCAAGAAATGGAAAAATTTAAATGGAAGATTTTTCCTGAATTAAAAAAAAAAAGAATAAAGTCTTAGAGTTCACAAACCAAATTACATGCATTCTTTTCAAGTTTGCTACTATGCTTATTTATTTAAAATTTTTTTATTATGAATTAGGTGTAACTTTACACAGAGTAGATCATCAGATTTACATTCAATAGTTGATACACATTTTGCCTGTTCTCATTAATTTTCTTTTTAAAAAAAATCATTTTATTGGAGGCTTTTATAGCTCTTATCACAATCCATACATACATCCATTGTGTCAAGCACACTTGATGTATGTTGCCATCATTTTCTTTAAATGCTTTAATCATTTTTTTCTTTCATTAAAAAAAATGCTTTATTGGGGGCTCATACAACTCTTCTCACAATCCATACGTACATCAATTTTGTCAAGCACATTTGTACATTTGTTGCCATCATCATTCTCAAAACATTTGCTTTATACTTGAGACCTTGGTATTAGCTCCTCATTTTTTCCTCTTTCTCCCTGCTTCCCCCTCCCTCGTGAACCTTTGATGATTTATAAATTATTATTTGATCATGTCTTACATTCTCTGACGTCTCCCTTCACCCACTTTTCTATTTTCCGTCCCCCAGGGAGGGGGTTACATGTAGATCCTTGTTATCGGTTCCCACTTTCTACCCCACCTTCCCTTTATCCTCCTGGTATCGCCACTCTCACCACTGGTCCTGAAGGGATCATCTGTCCTGGATTCCCTCATTAATTTTCAATCTCCTTAATAGAACACCACTAATCTCACCCTTTCCTTCTGTCTTAACCCTTTTGAACTATGCCCTTGCAAATGCTGCTCCTGATCGCAAATGGTTGATTCTTCTAAGGAATGAGTATCTTTTTGGGGGGTGGGGTGGGGTGGGGGTGCGGGAGAATGAATATCTTACTAGTGTTATTGTGTGTGACCTTATGAGTTGGGTTACTAATCATAAGGTCAACTGCTGGAAACCACGAGCCACTTCTTTTAAGAATGATGAAGCTTTCTACTACTGCTGTAGAAAATCTACCAGGGCAGCTCTACCCTGCCTTATAGGGTCACTATCAGTCAGAATCAACTTGGTGGCTATGAGATTAGTTTGGTTTTATTTTGGGCTGGGAAACTGAGTCATGGGGGTGAGTTCAGTTCCAGACCTGAAGAGTGACTAAGGGCCATGTCTTGAGGGTCCCACCATTCTCCCTCTAACCAGTAAGCCTGGTCTCTTGTACACTGTTGCTATCTTTTATTAGTAATGAATAGAGAATATCTGAGCTAGAAAGAAGCTGGGATATCATGTATCCTAGTCTGATCATCTCAGTTTACTAGTAGAGATGTTGATATACAAGAGGTTCCACTGACCATTTTCCACTGACTAGGCAGGTCTTTCATAAGAACTTAATTTTCTTACTCGTGAAAAGTAATTATGGTAGAAAATGTTACTATGCTGAGGTAGAGGATATGTTGCTGATGTCCGTTATATAAAAATTAAAATTGTAATTAGATAGAATTAAAAAGTCAGGAAATTAAAAATAAAAAGTTAAAGTTAGGTAAAGTAAGTAGATTTTAAACTTTTTCTTTTTTTGGTAATAGTTTTATTGACACATCTTAAACAATCTAATATATCCATTCCCAAACAGTTCTGTTGTTCAGTCCCATCGAGTGGAGTTAAACGTCAGTGCCCCCTTACCCCGAGTTAAAATTTTTGATTATTTAAACCAGTTTGCAGTTGAGTCGATTCTGACTTGTAAGGACCCTGTATAGGATTTATGACTGCAGCACTGGATAGCCACAGCTCCCTGCCCCTGGGCGGTAGTTATCCGACAGCGCTGCTCGGGCTCTTAGCAGATTCTAGAAGGATCATTAGTAACATGTTTCTTTCTTTATATAGATTACGAAAAGAAAAAATCAGTACCAAGCTTTGTGGACCGCATCTTTGGTGGTGAACTGACGAGTACAATCATGTGTGATGAATGTAGAACTGTAAGTATTTGTGGATGTTCCTGGGTTGGTGTATAAACATTAGTAGAATATAGTTTATCAGCTTTTTTTTTTTTTCCAAAAACAGAAAAAGCTAACATGTACGATGTTCTTTCTTAAACTATTTCAATATACATGTTTCTCTGTTGGGAATATTAACACTCTCAAATTTGGAAGAAGATGATTTATTTCCTCTGGTCAAGCATTTTCAATGTTCTATAATTTTTTTAATTTAATTTTCTTATTGTATCTGTTTATTTGAAAACTCAGGATAGGATACTCTTTGTGTGTAATGTCTAAAGTGGACCTTTTTCTTCCTTTCACGTTTTCTCTTTTGGTTGGTTAAGGTCTCCTTGGTTCATGAATCTTTCCTTGATTTGTCTCTCCCAGTTTTAGAGGATCAGGTAAGACTACTGAGTTTATTTTATTTAAATAGTTTTTTGTTTTTATTCTGTTAGATATTATGGGAAATCCTTGTCACTTTTTCCAGGTGTGTTACTATACTAGACCTCGGAGAAATCTACTTGAGATAGAAACATTTTTAAGATTTGCTAATAAGAGTATACCTTTTTTTTTTTTTTTGGTAAGCATTTTATTAGGGGCTCATACAACTCTTATCACAATCCATACATATACATACATCAATTGTAAGGAGTATACACTTTTTAAAAAAAGAAGTTGGTGTGTTTAGAGTTCCTTAAATAGGGTACTTGATTGCCTTATCTTTTGGGAAATTATCTTCTTCATTCTAAAGAGTAATTATTAATTTAACTGCAACTTCTTTATGGTCCTAGGTCCATAAATGTTAAATAGACAATATCTCATTTTTAAGCCATGCTAACGCGATTCATTTTGAGTCATAGAAGAAAATAAGAGAGCATACGATTTGTTCAGTTTCACCAAACTTACTTTATTTCCTCATTCTCTAAAACTATCATTTATGAGCAAAGAAAAAGAATAAAAAGGATTTAGGGAGACGTGTAAACCACTCGTAAACAATCCAAGTACATTTTCAAATGGACAGACCTAGCCAAACCAAACTCACTGATATCTAGTAAGTTTTCCCTCCTGGTGACCCTTTATTATAGGTCACTCGATGACTTTCTGAGACTAATTCTATGTGAGTATGGACTTCATCTTTCTCCTATGGAGCTGCTGGCAGTTTTGAAGTGCTAACCTTGAGGTTGGCAGCCTAATTCATAACCACTATGCCACCATGGCTCCTGGACATACCAAGGGACTTGAAAACCTCATAGAAAAAAATGGGATTAAAATATATGGGGTTTTCCCCACAAACTTTTTGAAGCCTCTCCATATATAGAGTGTGAAGCAAGAAGCATGTTTCTAATAAAATTCACTCTATTACATGTGAATGTTAAGTTGTCTTTTTTTCACTGTTTTCTTTGTTTGCTTATTTATTTTCTTAGTATGTGAAGATTGCTTTTTGTTAACCCGAGTTGTATAAATTTTGTCTTGGACATATTTTCAGATTTTGTTGAAAATCTGTCTAGTGCCAGACAAAATCCAAGCCAATCCTTTGCTGTCAAGTTAATTCTGACTCATGATGCAAAATAGGAGCAGAAAAATTCGTAAGTGACATGCATCATTTTTCATTGAGTAAGTTTTACTTTTGATTCATATTCTGTTCATATTTTAAGAATGGCAAGAAGAGTATAAATGATCAGAATCTGAAAAAGACAATGGAGAAGGAAGACAAAGACAGTGAGGAAGAAAAGGATAGTGACAGTTACATGAAAGAGAGAAATGACATTTCTTCAGGAACAAGTAAACACTTACAGAAAAAAGCCAAGAAGCAAGCTAAAAAGCAAGCCAAGGTGGGTAATTATGCAGGAAAACCCTCACTTTTCCTCGTTTATATTTAGAACTGTTGGGTTTGTAGTCTGAATGACCTTGGATGCTGCTATTTCATTTTACACCCAGCGCTTTCATTTGGCAGTTTCAGCATTAGCTTACTAAGTAATCTCAGCAGAGGAATATCTTTGTGTATGAAGAAAAAATTGGGTTGTTTTCAAACCCTGTATGACTTGTGACAGTTGTTTCTAGCCTTTTTAGCTCATGTATTTTAATTTTTTGAATTTTTATTACATGGACTTTCATAAGTTAGAAAAATATAATAAGCGGTACACTAAAAATCATCCTTTTGTTCCTGCCTTTCATAGTTTTTAATGTATTTTTCTGACTTTTGTATTTGACAAATTTGAACAAATACATGAGTAGTCTTACTCCCCTCCTTCTCTTTCTCCCTCTTTTTGACTAGTCATTTTGGTTATTAGTTTTAATTTAGCTAGATATTTGGAAAATACTTCCATGTCAGAATACAGAGCTTTCTTTAGTTCCCTTGTAAAACAGCTATGATGTCTTCCATTTTATAAACCAATAGAGCCCGCATACCTGTTGCCATCTAGTCAGTTCTGAATCATGTGTCTGCATGTGTTAGAGTGTGTAACTGCTCCCCAGGAATTTCTTGGCTGTAATCTTTTTGGACGCAGATCACCAGACTTCTAATGTAGTGCTGTTGGGCGGGTTTGAACTGCCAACTTGTAGATTAGCAGCTTATTGCAAACCACTTGTGCCACCAAGGACCTAGGTCATAGATCCTAATTTATCATATAATCATTTATTTATTGATATTTATAGTTTCTAGTCTTATTCCATTATAGCCACTTACACCAGGAATAAATAATCTTATTCATTTGTCATATGTAGTGTAAGTTTTGAGAAGAGGGATTGCATGTATAATTTTGATGGCTGTTATCAACTCGTTTTCCCATAGGGTTATACCAAATTATACTCTTACTTGACATGTATGATCTGTTCTTTTACTTTTATTGTTGAGATTAGTGTGTTATCATAATTCTGGGGTTTTGCCAATCTGATAACATGGAAAATATCATCTCAATAGCTTTATTCTGCATATATTTTAACAATTGAAGTTAAGCATATGTCTGTGTTTGAGCCATTTGTAATTCCTTTTCTATGATTTGTTCACTCAAAACCTTTCTCCACTTTACTTTTATGTACTACTCTGTAAATGAATTATTTCTCTTAATGTATTTCATATGCTGTCCTTTGGTTATACCAAAAATGGGATGACTGTTTTGGGTCTTTCAGCATCTAACAACAAGAATCTTGAAGAACTACCCGTTAGGTTCAGCCTGAAAATAGGCTGTAGGCTGCAATGAAGGCAGTTTTATGGGTGGCATATCCTTTAATCTCTGTACATGTAACTTTTCCCTAACTTTTGCTTCTGTCCAAGTCATTCCTGTTCTTGGCCAGCTTTGAATTTTCATTTTTTATCTTCTCAGTAAATCTTTACCCAGCAAGCATAGCTCCCATTGATGTCTCTCTTAGCTGTAGTATGTGTGGTCACACACCCGGAGCTTAATCCTAGGTGACTTCTGTCTCCAGTCTTAGCCCTCAGCCATGTCTGGCCCCTGTCCATGTGCTCCCATGTGACAGTCTTCACTGGCTGGGAATAGTGTTTTTGCTTTCTGTTCAGTTATACTTTCTTCCATAATTTATTTGGTCTTAGATAATAAAAGAACTTTTAAGATAAAATTCCTTAGAGTAGACTCTCCCTTACTCATTTATTTGTTTTTTACTGATAGCAGCAAAACCTGATGAGTCCCAAAGGCTTGCATTCGTGCTCAACACACTCCTTTTTTTAAAAAGGTGTCTTGTACTCTTTACACAGAACCAACGAAGACAGCAGAAATTGCAAGGGAAAACTTTACTTTTAAATGATTTTTGTACCAGTGACCGTCCTGAAGATAATGAATGTGATACTGAAGGGTCCCCTCAGGAGGAACTGGATGTTCAGTCCAACCTTCTCTCACAAGAGGATGTGATCAATAATGAAAATAATGTTAATCAAGAAGATTTGAATGACCAAGAAAAAATGATAGACAAAGGAACTGATTACCAATCTGCAGAGGAAGCAGATATGAGAAATGTCAGTGTGGATAATGATGTGGAGCTCCTGTCATCTGCCCCAACTGAGTGCACTAAGGATTTAAATGGTGTCTGCCTGAAGGAAGACAGCGACGGAGAAGTGGACATTTCCAGTGGTTTTAAAAACCTTAACTTGAATGCTGCTCTTGAACCAGAGGAAATAAATATAGAGCTCCTGAATGACAGTCATATTCCCGGGGCGAAGATCTATGAGGTTGTAAACGAAGATCCAGAAACTGCTTTCTGTACTCTTGCCAACAGGGAAGCTCTCAGTACGAATGAGTGGTCAATCGAGCATTGTTTGTATCAGTTCACCCGTAATGAGAAACTTCGTGATGCAAATCAACTTCTTTGTGAAGTCTGCTCACGGAGACAGTGCGGCGGCCCCAAGACAAACAGACAAGGTATTTGCATTATGTTACTGTATGTCAAGCTCACATGCCCAGCACTTGCGCTGAGGGAGTGCTTCTGTGGTGTGAGTGGGTGGGTGGCATTGCTAAGTGCCCGCTGCTGTGTAAGTACGCTGATAGAAGCAGGGCAAAGCAGGGAGGGGTCTGTTGACAGGGCTAGTACTGTCAGCGTTCCAGCTGCAGTCGGTGGAGAATGGTCTGCTCTCCAAGCCCTGTCCCTGTGGGGAAGGAATGCTGTCACTCAGCATTCTGGCAGATAGTGTCTCTTTCTTGGTTCTCTTTCAGAGAATTGGCAATTCTCTGTTAACAATTTGTGATGGCTTCATCTTCCTGCTACCCAGGGATCCAATGACCAACCCACTGCCATCAAGTTAATTCTGACTCATAGAGACCTGATGGATTTCCAAGGCTGTAAATCGTCATGGGAGCAGATAGCCTCGTCTTTATTCTTCCAAGTGGCTGATGAGTTTGAACTGCCAACCTTGTGCTTTAGCAGTCCTAACACTTTTTGGACATCACTACCAAGGCTCCAGGAAATTTAATTTAGAATTCTTGTGGCATGGCCAAATGAGGTTCTAGGAAGATAGAGCTTTTTTATCTAAGACCCTCAAAGGTAGACAAAAATATTTTCATCACTGCCCACCCCCTGCTTTTTGTTTTTTCCCATTAGGGCAGTGCCATTCAAGATATAGGAGTAGGGTTGTGGAAAGATTCCTAGGACTCAACTAGAATTGTTAAAATGTTTTAGTTGGCCTTTTTATTCACATGTAAATACAAAATGTAAGTTATATGTTCTTTTTAAAAAAAATCATTTTATTGGGGGCTCATACAACTCTTCTCAAAATCCATACATACATCAATTGCATAAAGCACATTTGTACGTTCGTTACCCTCATCATTCTCAAAAACATTTGCTCTCCAAGTGAGACCCTGGCATCAGCTCATTTTCCCGCCTCCCTCCCTACTGCCCCTCCCTCATGAACCCTTGATAATTTGTAAACTATTATTTTGTCATATCTTACACTGTCCGATGTCTCCCTTCACCTCCTTTTCTGTTTTCCATCCCCCAGAGAGGAAGTTATATGTAGATCCTTGTAATCGGTTCTTCCTCTCTACCCCACCCTGCCTTCACCCTCCCGGTATCACCAATCTCACCACTGGTCCTGAAGGGATCATCTGTCCTGGATTCCCTGTATTTCCAGTTCCAATCTGTACCAGTGTACATCCTCTGGTGTAGCCATATTTGTAAGGTAGAGTTGAGATCATGATAGTGGGGGGAGGAAGCATTTAGGGACTAGAGGAAAGTTGTATGTTTGATCATTGCTACACTGCACCCTGACTGGCTCGTCCCCTCCCTGTGACCCTTCGTAAGGGGATGTCCAGGTTCTTACAGATGGGCTTTGGATCTCCACTCCGCACTTCCGTTATTCACAATGATATGTTTTTTGTTTTTTTTTTGCTTTTGATGCCTGATGTACCTCATCCATTCGACACCTTGTGATCACAGGGTGGTGTGCTTCTTCCATGTGGGATTTGTTACTTCTCAGCTAGATGGCTGCTTGTTTAAGTTGGGTTGTTTTTAAAGACATTCTGTTTACATTAGAGCAAGGGTTGGCAAGCCATAGACCACAGGTTGTGTCTGGTCTACTGTTAATATATGAGTTGTGTGTTACTATATATGAGCATTTTCTTTCTTTTTTAAAAAATTATTTTATTGGGAGCTTATACAACTCATCACAATCCATACATACATCAATTGTATGTCACGCACATTTGTACATTTATTGCCTTCATCATCCTCAAAACATTTGCTCTCTACTTGGTATCAGCTCCTCAATTTTACCCCTCCCTCTCCACTCCCCCCTCCCTCCCTCACGAACCCTTGATAATTTATAAATTATTATTTTGCCATATCTTAACTGTCCGATGTCTTTCTTTACCCACTTTCCTGTTGTCCATCCCCCAGGGAGGAGGTTACATGTAGATCCTTGTAATGAGTTCATCCTTTCTACCCCACCCTTCACCCTCCCGGTATCACCACTCTCACCACTGGTCATGAAGGGATCATCTGTCCTGGATTCCCTGTGTTTCCGGTTTCTGTCTGTACCAGTGTACATCCTCTGGAATAGCCTGATTTGCAAGGTAGAATTGGGATAAAATAATGGGGGGAGGAAGCATTAAAGAATTAGAGGAAAGTTGTACGTTTCATCATTGCTACACTGCACCTTTACTGGCTTGTCCCCTCCCTTGGCCTCCTCTGTAAGGGGATGTCCAGTTGCCTACAGATGGGCTTTGAGTCCCCAATCTGCACTCCCCCTCATTGACAATGATGTGATTTTTGGTTCTTTCATACCTGATAACTGATCCCTTCGACACCTCATGGACATACATGCTGGTGTGTTTCTTTCATGTGGCCTTTGATGCTTCTGAGCTAGATGGCTGCTTCTTTACCTTCAAGCCTTTAAGACCCCAACATGAGCATTTTCAATTGTTTTGATGATAGGGAGCAAGCACAACTTTGAACCCCAATTACGTGAGATACTATCCCCCCACTCCCCCCTAAAATTCTGTTGCTTCTTATTAGTAAACCTCTATTACAGAAAGTATATTGTTTTGAATTTTGTCAAAAATGTGTGGATAATTTCCCCTTTTTTATTATCTGACCCTTTGCAGGCAAAGTTTGGTCACCCTTGATTTGGAGGTCTGAAATGACTATAATCAAACCAAACTCAGTGCCATCGAATCAATTCTGACTCCTAGGGACTCTGTAGGACAGGGTGGAACTCCCCTGTGTGTCTCCAACAATGAGCACCTCTACAGGAGCAGGAAGCCTGTCTCTCCTGTGGAGCAGCTGGTGGTTTTGAACTGCTGACTGAGTGGTTTGCAGGCCAAACTTGTAACCACTGCGCCACTGGGGTGTAACACTTTTTCCAAGTTTAAAAAGGTTTTTCTACTGTCAAATTGTTTTTCTTTCTTCAGGTGACAGGAAGCGTGTTTACACCAATGCCAAAAAGCAGATGCTGATTTCTCTTGCTCCTCCTGTTCTCACTCTTCATTTAAAACGATTTCAGCAGGTACCCTATTTATCTGTTACTCACAATCTGTTTTAAATATTTGCCTTAGTTTTCTAGTACTGCTGTAGTAGAAGCACCACGGAGTACCACCGCTGAGTGGCAGGAAGTTATGTTCTCACAATTGATTGCCTAAGAGCCCAAACCAGGGTGTCGGCCACAGGGATTCCTCATGGTCACTCCGAGATTCCTTGGTTCTTGGTGACCCCTCCTGGGCCACCCGCATCTGTCTTGCAAACATCCCTCCCCCTGTGTCTAATCTGCTTTTGGGACACATCCTGCTCTGATACAACTTCTTCCTTTTTTTTTTTTTTTGTTGATATAACTGCTTTACTGTAACAAAGAAAGTCCTGTTCTCAACAGGGTTCCATCCACAGGCAGGTTAGGGTTGCAGTGCATACTTAGGTGGGGGTGCGGGGGGGTGGGGGTGGGGGTGGGCGCGCACAATTCAGTCCACAACAGTATCTATTGCCGGGTTATTTGTTAACATGTCAGTGTTTACTCTGTTGGTTGCTTTTCTGTTATTTCTTGATGCTAATAACAAACAAAGGTGTAGGGAAGTGAACAATATCTATGAGTAAAAAGGTATTTGATGCAGAAAAACACCAAGATGGAAGAACACTTTAGGCGTAGGCCTTACTCAGTTTTACCAGAAATCATGTAGTTTTTAGTAATGGTACCATTTTATTTTATAGCAAGCAAACAAACCAACCCAGTTTCCTAGCTGTAGATATAAAAGCTTGTACTTATAGGTGCTTTAGTGATGTTTTCTTCTTCTTTTTTTTTTTCTGGTTTAGTGTTTTTACTGACATTTGGTTAAAAAGCACTGTAATTTCATAATTTTGAAAACATTTTCTTGAAATGTTTTGGCATAAGTTAACAATACAGCTTTCAAATTCGATTCCAAATTCCACAACTACGCACAGGTTCTTTAGAATGTTCTCCTACTGACAGTTGGTATCGGCTTGATTACTGGAGTTTGTCTGCAAAATACAGTAAACCTCGGTGGAGAGAGAGGTTCAGGTTGTTGGTGCCCCAGAAAATTTTTCTTTTAGTGTTGAGTTTTATCATTCAAAACATGTAGATGGCTTTACTGGATGGCCGAAACTGGCTCCATAGGAGGGTATGTGTATGCATGCACTTAGCCAGAGCAAGCCAGCACAGCATCAATCAGTGTTACGGATGAAGAACCTCCTAAGAAGATTGAAGTCGCTTGAATGTTGGCATTCTTTATGGCTAAAGAGAAGGACTATGTACTTTGTTTACTTACCCTGCGCAACTTTTCCAGAACTCAATCTGCTTCCCCTTCTCCCCCGCCCTGTTTTATTTTCTAGGCTGGTTTTAACCTACGCAAAGTTAACAGACACATCAAATTTCCAGAAATCTTAGATTTGGCTCCTTTTTGTACTCTTAAATGCAAGGTAGGTGAAAGTGGTCTTTATTTGGAAATCCTTTTTACAAAAAGCTATTTAAAGACAAAAGCTTAGTAAATATTCCATTAATAGTTTACATGAATAGGAACTTGATGAAAATTAATGAGTAGATGGGCCTTTTAAGGTCTTTGTATCTTTACAACAACAAGGTTCTTTGATGAGTGATTTTGAGTATTAGACTGTTATTGGTTATTTCAGTGCAAAAGATTTCATCAAAGAAGTCAGCAGGACCCACAGATTTGGAAACAGTATTCAGTAATAATACATTAGATAAAGAGCTAATCTCCAAAATCTGTAGAAAACTATAACATAATAACAAGAAAAATACAAATAACCCAGTCAAACAATGGACACAGACACGAATAGACAATTTACTAAGAATGTCATCCAGGCAGCCAACAACCACATAATGAAATGTTCAAGATAATTAGCAATAAGAGAAATACAAATTGAGATATCTTACCCTGACACTTTGGCAAAATTCAGTAAAATAAAAGAGTAAATTCTGGAGAGGATGTGGAAAGATAGGTATACTTTTACGTTGCTGATGGGACTATAGATCTCAACCAGTACTATGGAAATCAGTGTGGCACTTCATGAAACAAATGCAAATACCAGTCTCTTATGAAGCAGTTATATCTCTGAGCGTATGCTCTAAAGCAATAAAGAAAACAGTGAGTAAACAAATGCAGTTTTCTTAATAGCAAAAACATGGAAACAACCAGAGGCCCCAACAATAGAGGAATGGATAAAGCAACTCTGGTATATCCATATGGAATTCTATGCATCAATAAAGAACAATGACAACTCTCTGAGATGCCCCAAGACAAAGACAAAACTAGAGAACATTATGCTTAATAAACTACAATTCATTTTACAAAGACAAATATTTAATATCACCATTGTCGTATGGAAAAACAAGAAGAAACATGATTTATAAAAAAATAGACAAAACTTTGATGACTGGGAGAAGATGGACAGGGTGGGAACAGGGAGAGAGAAGGATGGGAGAGGATGAATCCCACATATATAGAGGGTTTACGAGGATATTGTTGATTTCATTTCTTGAGATGAGCTGTGTAAATATATATAGTGTTGCTTTAAAAAAAAAAAAGCATCCCATCCAGAGAATTTATTCCTCAAACCTAAACAGTGGTTTAAGTGGCTTTAAAAAAAAAAAAGAAGAAAGGTAAAATTGAAATGGGCTTGGAGTCTTTAGTTACAAACAAGTTCATAACAAAAAAAAATCTGTGGGTCATATGCTAAACCAGAGGCTTTTATTAACTCATGTAGCTGCTAGAACCGATGAACTAGGAAGCAGGGAAAAAAGCAAAACAGGAAGACCATTTCTGGTGGGTGCAGAGATGGGATGAATTCAAGATCAGCAAGTCAGATGGCAAGCTCCGATGGCTCCCATTGCTGAAAGGAAATATGGTGGACTGTTGGATAAAGCCTAAAGAACCAGAGGTCATTGAGACAGGTGCAGGATCCCGCCCAGTGCTGCTAAGTGTTTGCTGTTAATCTAAAAGGTCAGTGCTTTGAATCAACTCTGCAGCACAAAAACTGTTAATTGGCTCCTATAAAGAGAATTCTGTGGGGTCAGTTTTACTGCTATATGAGTTTGCTGTGAGTTGAAAATCCATTGGTTTTAGGAAGGCAAGACAAGAGACAGGGATACTAGTTTGGAGTCCGCATTTGAGTTCAGCGCACAGATAATGAGGGTATAACTTGGGGCAGTCAGAAGAGGGGTGGAAAAGAAGAGAGTCAAGGGGGTAAGACTCTCCACACTTCTGATTGGCTCTGGTCGGTGAGGCAGACTTCTAGGTGGATGCTGAGGGTGACACAGCAAGGAGACTCCTGGAGCCTGACTTGAGTGACTCGACTAATGAGATGAGACAGAAGACAAAGGGATAAGGGCAGGTTGGGAGGTAGATGACGGATAATGTGTTTCACTGTGGATACATTGAACTTCAGATATTTTTGAGCAATCCATGTGGTTATTTATGTCTAGAAAATGTTGTAATGCACATACCTGAGGAACATGTGTTAGGACTGTGATAGAGAGAGAATGAACAATACATAGACGATAACACAGGATAGGAGCTCTTATTCAGAACATCGCGTGAGAGGGAGAGAAAACCAGTTGAGTTTGGAGAAACAGCAAGGCATATGAGTAGCTATATTTTATTTTGTACAGATTTCAGACACTACTGTAAACATTAATAAAGTACAAAATTTTACATCATAGAAATTCCTTCATAGTTGGTAGGTAGTGTTTTTAATTATATTTGTTATCATGGGATAACTTTAGCTGAGAAGCAGAAGTTTGTTTTCCAAATAAACATTTGATTGGGTTTGTTTTAAATGTGAAATCACCAGAATTTTATCTTCTCCAATAATGCCATTGGCCTGTGCTCAAGTTTCAAGAAAGGACTAAGTGGCCTCAGTGTCAGAATGTCAGAGAAGGGGACAAGGCAGTGTTTACGGACTGGACAATATAGAGGTGGTAAATTTTGCAAGAATGGTGCTGAGAATTTCATTGGGTTGAGAAATAGATCAGAATATTAGCGATAACATGTAATTTATATTGAAGTTTGGCCCAAAACTTAAAAGTGCAGGATTGATCAATTAAATTTTTTTTTAAGAGCAAGAACAAGCAGCAAGCAGATTGTAGTTGGGTAGGTTGTGTCTCAATGTTCCTGAAGTAGGCAGAGAGCAGGGTGTTGGAATGGTGGCACAGGTGCTAATTGAAAGGTTTGAACCCATCCACAGATTCTGTAGAACAAAGGCTCAGCAATCTACTTATGAAAATTCTCTCATTGAAAACTCTGTGAAGCCCAGTTTTCCTCGGACACACATGGGGTGACCCTGAGGTTACATTAGCTCCTTCACAACTAGATCTGGAAGAGTGGGCAAAGTCTGGGCCCATTGTTGTGAAGAGCATCCATGGATGAGACCTCTGAGGACAAGATGGTATAGCTAAGACTCCTGATGAGGTGCAAGATGATAAGTGTACCATTCTACATGGTTATGCAACTTTGTATTTTAGCAATAACAGCTGTCTGAGTGTGAGGTCAGAGACACAAAAGTGTCATTTTTATGTTGAACTTGGTATTGTGGCAAGTTTGGTGTTAGATATTAGAGGTTATTGCTAAAAATGATACATTTGATCTAATTTATCAAACTTTAATGTCCTTATGAATTACCTGGGAATCGTGTTAAAAAATAGCCTGGTTCGGGAGGCTGGAGGGAAGGTGAGGGAAAAAGGGGGAACAGATTACAAGGATCTACATATAATCTCTTCCTTGGGGGGGGACGGAGAGCAGAGAAGTGGGTGAAGGGAGACGTCAGATAGTGTAAGATATGACAAAATAATAATTATAAACTAGTAAAGGTTCATGGGGGAGAGGAGGGTGCGGGGAGGGAGGGGGAAAATAAGCTGATACCAAGGGCTCAAGTAGAAAACAGATCTTTGGAGAATGATGATGGCAACATATGTACAAATGCACTCGACACAATGGATGGATGGATGTATGGATTATGATAAGAGTTGTACGAGCCCCAATAAAATGATTTTAAAAATTTACTTAGCTTTGGGAAAAAAATAGTCTGGTTTAATAGGCCTGAGAATCTGTATTTTAGGAAGCTCTCAGTAGATGCTGATGCTGCTGGCTCATGGACTACATGTTGAGGTTGAGGTTTCATACAGAAGGCCAGAGACTTTATAGGAGACAATAAGGGTTGGAGGCTCCTGTGGAGTGAAAGACACAGAATAAGTGAGTTGAGATTTGGAAGGTTTATGGATTGAGATTAGACAATTAGGAACATATATGATCAGATCCAGAATATAGTCCTGGTGGTGGGTAGCTAAAGTTGGCTAGTTGCTTAAACACCAGGCGATTCATCCATGTGGCACTGAAATCCAGGAAGAAGCAGATAAGACAAGATGGTGAAATATGAGGTTAATTGAATTTAGATCAGGTTAATTGAATTTAGATGCATAGGGACAATACAGAGGGGCCCTGGTAGCATAGTGAGCTACGAGTTGGGCTGCAAGGTCAGCATTTTGGAACCACCAGCGACTCCACACTAGAAAAAGGAAGCTGTCTAGTGCCCTAGAAATTTCCAGTCTTGGAAATCCCACAGGGGCAATTCTATGTCAAGAATTGCTATGATCACCTATTTTTACTCATTCTTTTTTTCCCACTGTTTTTTTTTTCTTTTACGCTTACTTAATAATAGCTACAGTAGTAAGACGTGGAGTAAAATATTTCTAGATGCTTCGTAACTGGCAGTTAAAGGCCAGTAAGTATTTAAGACAGTCACCACCAAGTGAGGTCACATTCAGTATTCCTAAGCTTACAGGAATGGGATAGAACCCTTTCTAGAGCAGTCACTTACCATGGGATAGCTTGTCAACTCAGAATATGTAATGGATGGCTGAGGAGAGTTAAAGTGGAAAAGGAAAGGGTAATGTATTTAACATCTTACGTCTTTTAGGAAGTAAAATATCCAATGAACAAAAGAAATAATTGTTAAGAGTTGGAATCAGCTCAATGACAGTGACTTTGGATTTTTATTTTAGGGGTAATACAAGTGAAGGGTCATAAATCCCATTCAGGAGGGCTTCCTACAAGAGCACATAAATGTAGTTTTCTGGAAGTGGCTCTGGAGAACTTGGAGAACACATGTCCTTTTCTCCATTCTATGGCCTATCATACTATCGTGGCTTGCTGTGATGCTGGAAGCTAAGTCACCGAGATTTGAAATGCCAGCAGGCTCACTCAGAGTTAACAGGTTGCAGCAGAACTTCTAGAAAGAGTAGACTTTGAAGAAGGAATAGGCTGTTGTCCATCTCCTTGGAATTATCCACTAAAACCCTGATACACTGAAACATTGTCAGATACTGAAAACCTCACGGATAGTAACAGTGCATTTTCAGATAAGAGTGCCCGAAGATGCAGGTTGGAAACTCACTGCTAGTGAGTGAGTCAGTCATGACTTATAGTGACCCTGAAGGACAGGGTAGAACTGCCCATGTGGATTTTTGAGACTAACTGTTGCAGGAGTAGAAAGCCTGTCTTTCTTCTGTGGAGGTGCTGGTGGTTTTGAACTGCTGACTTTGCAGATCATAGGCCAACATGTAACTGTATGGATCCACCAAGTGGGTAATACCTCGGTTCCTGGCTTTGCACGAGGAAGAATTCACGCCCAAACCTGTTGGTAAACCAAGAGTGTTTTTATAAAGGACTGGAGAAGCTTCAGGTTTTACGGTCTGAAAAGGGTACATGATATTTCAGGGAAATGTGCCACGCCTCGTGGAAGCCTCGCTAGGGCTCACAACTGGTCACAAGCAACTTTGTAGAACAGCGCACTGAAACACAGTGGGGAGCTGTGGCCAGAGAGAGCACTGGGGGAAGGGTGTAAGAGATAAGAGAGAGCAGCTAGCTGTGGGTCCCAAGAAGGACCCAGGTAGATACATGTAAACGCCAAAGTAGGCCCTGAGGGGGGCTGCATCCTAGGCCATACTGGGCTTAAATGGCCTGGTACTGGCCATTTTGATTTAGGCAGTTGTGGGCCCAGTCCACAACTGAATGGGTCCGGAGGGGCGGTTATGGAATTGAAAGGGAAAATAGACAACAGATCAGGCATGTAAGGGCTCACCCCTTCCACAGAGTCAAGAACAAGAGAGAGAGAGCAAATGTATTTAACAATGTGTTTATATAGTCTCAGGACGACCTCATCAATGATATACGTAACAAGGTGATCAGTATCTTAACCCTTGTGGTTGGTAAGCTCATTGGGGGAGAGACCTAATACTAGCATGGGGGACAGGCATATGGAAATGGACTGCTCCTTAAGCCGGGAGAACAAAAGAAACTTGTCTGCTTTTACAGATAAAGGCCTCTGGCTGTACAGTAATCAGTCACCTAAGAGGTATCATTAAGGTAGCAATATTATGGGAGAACATAATGGGTATGACTTTTAGACAGAATATGACAGGGATTAGTCTCCAACTCAAAAATGTGAAGGCCCCCCTCTACCAGAATCCTGACCTTCCAGGCTTCTTATTTATGAGCATATAGAATTTGCGCGAATACACGCTTTTCCTGTTCCTCAGTTTCCCACAGGCAGTCAAATGGTTTACTATGCCTGGGAATTGTTGATTCAAGAGGAATGGTGTTGCATTCATCTTCAAAAAGGATATTTGTGCATCTAGAGTCCAATGCTGTCTGTGATGGGATGATACCCGACTGAATACAAGGAAACCCAGTCAATACAACTGTTACTCCAATGTACGCACCAACTACTAAAGCTAGTGTTGTAACTTGAACTCTATCAGCGTCTGCAGTCTGAAATCGATCAGACCTGTAGTCAAGATACATTGATAATTGGTGATTGGAATGCAGAAGTTGGAAACGGAAGGAGCAGTAGTAGTTGGAAAATATAGCCTTAGTAGTAGAAATTAAACTGGAGATCACATGATAGAATCTCACAAGACCAATGATGACTTCGTCACAAATACCTTTTTTCAACAACATAAAAGGGGAACTATATGAATGGACTTCTAGAGGTGGAATATACAAATTAAATTGACTACAAATAACAGCTAAAACTAGTCTAGGGGCTGATATACCCTATTGCCCATAGAGTTCAGGTTGAATCTGAGAGCCAGAATATGACCTTGAATATATCCCATCGGCCTTTCAAGAACCTCTGAAGACCAGATTTGAAGCCTTGAACACTAACGACAGAGCTGTGGGATGACATCAAAACATTGAGCGAAGAAAGCAACAGATTTAAAAAAGCCAGCACGGAAGACAAAAAATCAAAGGTGATGTCAGGATAGGCTCTGAAACTTGTTCTTCGTTGTCAGGTAGCTAAGGCAGATGGAAAAGGGATGACGTAAAAGAGCTGAACAGAACATAGGGCAGCTTGAGAAAAAAGTATTGTAATAAACCGTATAAAGACCTAGAGTTACAAAACCAAAAAGGCCGAATATGCTCAGCGTATCTTTCCTGGAAAGAATTGAAGAAAAATTGAAGCGTCGAGTTGCAGTGCTAAAGACGATGGCAGCAGTTTTCAACCTGTGGGTCGTCACCCCTTTATGTCGAAAGACCCTTTCACAGGGGTTGCCTGATTCTTAGCAGTAGCAAAATTAGTTATGAAGTAGCAACAAGAATAATTTTATGGTTGGGGGAGGGTCACCACAATATGAGGAAACTGTTAAAGGGTCGCGGCATTAGGAAGATTGAGAACCACTGCACTTTGGGCAAAATATGGAGCCATGCAGGAAACAAAAGAAGATGGAAAGAATACACTGAAAGAGTCACTACCAAAAACCATTTCAAGAGGTAACATGTGACTAAGAACCAATGGTACTGATAGAACAAGTCCAAGCCGCAATGAAAGCATTAATCAAACAAGGCTCCGGGACTTGATGGAACACCAATTGAAATGTTTTAACAAGTTAATGAAGCACTGGAAGAACTCATATATTTGTGCCAAGAAATTTGAAAGACAACTGGCCAACTGACTGGAAGAATTCCATATTTATACCCATTCCAAACAATGCTCCAATTACAGAACAGTATCATTGATATCACATGCAAGTAAAATTTTGCTGAAGATCATCCGATTGTCGCAGTACATTGACGGAGCTGAAGCAGGTTCGACTTGATTCAGAAGAGCATGTAACACAAGGGATACCTTTTCAGAAGTCAGGTGGGTCTTGGCTGAAAGCAGAGAATATCAGAAAGATGTTGTGATTTGTTGACTATGACAAGATGTGCGATTGTGAATTCTAACAAAGTATGGCTAGCCTTGAGAAGAATGGGAACTCCAGAACACTTCATTGTGTTCATGTGGAACCTGTACATGGATCAAAGGGAATTTGTACAGATAGAAAAAGGGAATACCGCATGATTTATTATCAGGACAGGTGTGCTTCAGGGTTGCATCATCTTACCATAGTTCCTCAGTCTGTATCCTGAGCAATTAATCAGGAAAGCTGGATTATATGAACATGGCATCAAGATTGAAGGCAGGCTTATTAAACACCTGAGATATGCAGAAACAGCCTCCTTGTTTGCAAAGTGAGGATTTGAAACACTTTCTGATGAAGATCAGTGATCACAGCCTTCAATATGGATTAAAACTCAACGTAAAGAAAACCAAAATCCTCACAACTGGACCAGTAGTAACATGATAAATGGAGAAAAGATTGAAGTTGTCAAGGATTTCATTGTGTTTAGGTCCACAATTAATGCTCGTAGAAAAAAACAAATCGAGCAAATGGCACGTTACTTTGGGTAAATCTACTCAAGACCTCTTTAAACGTGTTAAAACTTGTTTTATTTTTTTTTCTTAAAACCAAGGATGTTACTGTGAAGATTCTCATACTTTGGACATGTTACCAGCAGAGACCAGTCAATGTCAAAGATCATGCTTGGTAGGCCAATGGAGGTCATTGATAAGGGTTGACACTGGGTGCAATGATGGGCCTGAACCTAACAATTGTACGGATGGCTTAGAAAGGGTAGTTTGGTGGGAACCACTCAACAGTACGCTACCACCTAGTTTACATTACCAAGTCTTACATCCTTTTGGTGTCTCTAAGAGAAAGTATACTTGAGGCACCATGAGGCTGCTGCTCACCAGCTTTCTAGGGAGCATTTGAAGCTTTTTGGTACAACCTGCCTGCCAGCTTGTGTGTGTTGAAGGAACTCTGGTAATTTCACTTATTCAGCACCCATAGCAGGAAATAGGAATTGGGTTTATGTTTTTCTAAGTGCCATTGTAGTATTAACTTCCAGTAAAACTTCTAATAAAAACTGAGTAGGTTGAGAAGAGGGGGGAAATGGATAAGTTCAGACTCAAATTATTTTTGTTTAATAGTTTAAAATTATTTGCCAACATCACCTATGATTGGGGCTAGAACTGAGCCTTTTGAATTCTGTTCATTTTTTAAAGAACGTGGCTGAAGAAAACACAAGAGTACTGTATTCCTTATACGGAGTTGTAGAGCACAGTGGCACCATGAGGTCTGGACATTACACTGCCTATGCCAAGGCAAGAACCGCAAATCATCACCTCTGTAATCTTGTACTCCACGGTGACATTCCACAAGGTAAGATGCCCCGGGAAATTCACAGCAAATGGCAAAACCAAACGTTATGGACGTGACCCCACTTGGATTTAATCTCCTGTTTCTTCTTGACAGATTTTGAAATGGAGTCAACTAAAGGCCAGTGGTTTCACATCAGCGACACACACGTGCAAGCTGTGCCTACAACCAAAGTACTAAACTCACAAGCGTACCTCCTGTTTTATGAGCGAATACTGTAACAACTTCAAATTCTCCAGAAACACATTTATGGCTTTTATAATGGCTGCTAATAAAAAGGCAAGACTAACTGTAAATTACATGTACTTAAAACTACATGGCAGAAGAAATCATGTTTATTGAAATACAGAAGGAAATCTAAAAATTTACAATGGTTTTATATTGAGTGGTTTTTACCGGTTTCATTTCTGGAAATTCTAAATTACTCAAGTCCACTTGTGTTTAATGTGGAGATGGTGGGACAGAACACAATAAACCGACTTACCCCAGAAATGTTTTATTACTTGAAGGTTTTAAGATGTATTGATATCTGCTAACATGTATTAAATGTTCTGAAGCAGCTAATAAAATCCAGTGTTTAAGTGACTGTGATATCTGATACTGGTAGGTATGTAGTTGGCAGTCAGGTCACTAGTTTGTTTTTTTTTTGCTTCCTTGCAGTGTGTGACACTGAGCAAGGGTAGAAAATCCTGATGTAAACTCAATTGGCCTCTCCCTTGTGCCTGCAACTGGGGATCAGGGTTCCCCTTAACACTAACATGATGGACGTACTCTCTTCCAATAAATTCCTTTTTATCCAAATTAGCTAGTGTTTCAGCTGCACATAATTTAAGAACCCTTAAAGATACCATGTCCAAACTTATTATAGCTTATTAGGATTTATTTTATCCTAATTAATCCTTCTTGATAGGACAGTCCTAAGAGTTATCACCCCAAACCTTGAGTTACTTCAAGACCCAGTCATCGATATATATTTCAATTTCTTTTGTAATATGTAAAAGGATTTCAAACAATATTTGAAGAATCCTTTATATAGCCAGCATCTGTAGTTAGCTTTATAGATTATAATTGAACTGCCTTTTCAGTAAGCCTTGAGGGAAACCTGGGCTCTACTTTATGAAATGGCTTTGCTTAATATTTTATGTCCAGAAATCTCTCCTTGTTACCATCTTTTACTCCCAAACCAACCCTGGACTATGTAAATAGTATAGAGAAAACCTCTGGAAATCCAGTTGGAGCAGGGCAGCACATTTTGTCTGCAAAAGGATCGAAATTGCTGAATACCTATGTGAAACCCTGTAATATATTCATTGAGAAACTTCAGACAACAATGCTTTGATAAGAACATATTTATTATATCATCCAGCTGGATATAAGCACAAAGCACTTAACTTAAGGAGAATAAGAAAAGAGGGTAATTCCTAGACTACAGACTACTCAAATTTAAGGGTAAAATTAAGCTATTCAATCATTTTGGTCTTCATCCCAGTCTTTCTTTCCACTTGGCGGCTTAGGTCCACCAGCTGGCTTTGCCATGATGATCTACAGAACAAACAAAAGGAACTGTTACAGAAGAGATCACACTTGTCCACAGCCAACAACCCTGAAAACGCCCCATCTTGTCTGAAAGGACCACACAAATTAGCCTGCTTCAAGACTAGCAATCAACATAAGCTATCTGAGATGCATATGCAACACTAGCATGTTTCTTAGCCTCCTTGTTAGAAATGAAACAACTTGGAGAAGTTTAACTTTCCTGGATGATAGCTACAACAAAATACATCTCAGTGAGAGGCACGCACCTCACTAACTGAATGAAAAATCATGTACTCGCATCACTTCTAGAAAGGCATGGCACCTGCTTTGCTATTTATAGATAAGGCACATCTTGCCAATCATCTTGATCCCATTTCCTTGTGGCTGAGGAGCTCTAGGCCCACCTGCCGCCTTATAATCTAAAGCAGTTGATAAAAAAAAATTACATTCAACACTGAATAAATTTCCATGATCTACAAGCGAGAACTATTCAAATGGCAGGAAGTATTCATAAGCCAAAGTAGATAAACTTCAGTTCTTTGGTAACTTGGTTTATTTAAAATGTGCTAACTCGGCATTTCCCAACCACAATCATGTGGTATATTGGATTTTTAAAGTTTTGGCAGCTTTGGTAGTCTTATAAATCCAGCTAGACCGGAGCATGTACATGGGTACAGATAAGAGCTGTAAACAAAAGGAACCCAGGACAAACTCCTCAGGACCGAAACACAGGGAACCCAGGACAGATAGAACTCCTCAGGACCAGCATTGAGAGTAGCGATACCATTTATTAAAAAAAGCAAACTGTGAAGCTAAGGTTTCTTGGCATATTCTCCATGCAGGTCTACACACACTTTGAAGGCAATGATTGCAGGAACCCTTTCCTTATGAATTCTGTACTTACGCCTTGTCATATTGGAAGTTTTGGCAACAAAAAGTCAGAAGGGGCAAGATTAGGCTGGAAGGGATATGCTTTCCCACTCAAGACGCTTACTTTATGATTAAGAAATCTAGACCTGGCTTGTATTTCAAGGAATACAAACCCACTAGCACCTTCAATATTTTATACTTTAGAAGCTACTATACTGAAGTGACCATCCTAAAACTGAAATTGTTGGAATGCCACTTTAATGTAAGTTCAATGGAATTAGAGAAAAAGGTATGTTAATAAAAATATATATCTTGTATTAGGAAAAAAGTTAAAGGTCATAGTGGACATATTTACTTTATTAAAACTGACTGCTAGGTTCTCCCTACAGAGTTTTTGATTCAGTGAGACTTTAACAAGTTCTACGGTCTGAGTTGACATCGAGTGAAATAGCTGTTTATAGCGAGATAAGCCCAGTCCCTATAACACTACCCAATGCTCAAGTTTGGTTTGCAGTGATCTTTCCAGACTATCTATGATCTGAAAATCAGGTACAACTGATTTTAAATATAATTAAATTTACTGATGATACTTACTTTACATACAGCGTGCAAAGGCTACAACGTATCCCTTTTATCAAGTGCTGATCTGCCTCTGCCTCTTAACTATTCAAAATGTTCCCGTTAAGGAACTTCCTATCACATTTCGACCTGCTTAAAATTTTTATATGGCTTCTTGTTTTCTCCTACTTTTGATGATTAACATGTTTTCTTCACTTAAAAAGTCTAGAAAAGTTACAAAGTAGTAACAATTTTATATTGACCAAACGGTTTATTTAACCAAAGTCTATTATGATATTCTTTGAAGGTAAAAGAAATGTCTTCAACTAACTGATTCCTACTCCAACCAGCAATCGGGAAACTTCTCTTAAGTGTTTATGTGCACCCAGCTTGATCATATTTCCAAAGTAGGAACTAGATTCCAGGTCCTTTTTAGTAGTCTCTAGTGACTAAATTCTTATCCTGAGCTAAAAATTGCTTTCCTGTTCTCTATGTTTAGAATTTTAATCTAATATTCTTCCCAATAATTTCCACCTAGGATTTGCTTCTCAAGATTAATCTGGCACAATTTTTGTTCAATAAATTTATACCATGCTACCAGCAATGGCACTTTCTAATACTTAACAGTTTAAAAATTACTTGGAGAGATTTGCAGAGTAATGAAGCCTCATTAAGCTCACTAGAAAACACATAAAAAATGAATATGAATTCAGGTTCACCACTATATCATGACAAGACAATCTAGTCACCCCCTTGTCACAACTGTTCCCATGCACACCAAGACATGATGGAAATGCTATGACTTGAATACCTGTATTATCTGAAATTTAAAGGGAAAAAAATCAAAGCCTGCTCCACAGAAAGCTAATTTCAGGCTTTGGCTTCCTCTAGTCCAGTGGTTCTCAACTTTCCTAATGCTTGGACTCTTTAATACAGTTCCTCATGTGGTGACTGCCAACCATCACATTATTTTTGTTGCTACTTCATCAATGTAATTTTGCTACGGTTATGAATCAGGTGACCCCTGTGAAAGGGTCGTTTGACCCCAAGTTGAGAACAGCTGTTCTAGTCAATGTCTATTCTAGGGCTTTATGATTCTAACATTTTAACTTATAATTATTATTTACTATTACATGTTAAACGTCCTCTTGATTATTCAAGGATTCTAAGGCTAAAACGTTTTAAAGTTATAGAACAAGATCAAATTTCAAACACTAAAAGCCTTTCTTCATGGGAGGACTTTCATTTTAAAGGGCATCCAAAAATAAACTAAACCTGTAATTGTAATGGACGGGCATCAGTGGCAACACCTTTACAACTCTGGGAGTAATAAGAACTATGCTATGTTCGGTTTCACGAAAATATATAAACATGGAAAATTATATTAAAAAAAAAAGACCAGAATTTCCCTTTCCCCTACCTGATCCACTCTAAGTACGGTGACAGCAGCATTGGTAGCCAGTTTGATAGCCCAGTATTTCCCCAGGTAAGTATCCAGAATACCAGCTTCCAACATGTCCTTTACAGCGGGGACTTCAGCCTGTCAACATAACAATTGTCATTTTTCACTTCGGGTCCTTTTATGTAAAAATGTTTCTACTCAATAAAAACACACCCCCTAACAGCACCAGAAAACTAAATGAGCATAGAAACACTCCACTTAAATATTACAAAAAAGAGAAAGGAATTAAACAACAGAACTAAATATTTAATCAGACTTTATGAATACTAATTTCTAGGAAACCATTTACTATCAAACCTTAACATTTACTGATTGTCCTTAAAGTAATTAACTTTACTGGCTCCATTTTTAGGCTGGATACTCACAAAACAATATAAGGTCATATCTACCCCATGTGACAAAATACCTCAATATCCAATCCAACATTTTTATTTCCTTCTTGATGTACTGCATAAAGCTTGGAGATTACTTCATTGGCCTTAACACCAGAATTTTCTGCCAGTGCCCGGGGAATAGCTTCAAATGCCTCTGCAAACTTCTTAATAGCATACTGCTCAAGTCCCGGACAGGTCTACAACAGAAATGCATTTATTAATATTCTACTTCAATCACATACGGGGAAAAAGTCAACTAACAAAAGGTTATACCTCTCCATATGACGTGATCTGTTTGGCCAACTCAATTTCAGTTGCTCCACCTCCAGGTACAAGACGTTTGTCCTATAATAAATAAAAAACACACACCTTAAGAGACAGTCTGCAGTTTTACAGTTTTCTGCTTCCATTACTACCACCACACTAATGTTTGTAACCAGCCCTTGTTACTTGTTGCAATTACAATTGTTGCAGAGCTGGGTGCTCAGTGTTTGATGCATGAAGAGGAAAGTAAGAACATTCAGAAGAACACAAACACCACCGGGCCTGTATCTGCGTTTCCACAGCTACGCGCCAATAAAAGTCCTCTGGGGGAAGACAGGTCCAGGATAATTTAAAATAATCCTAGCTCTGAGACAGTTAAAAACAAACAACCAAACAAAAAATCCCCATGATTTGCAACATATCCTTGGCACTGTCATTTTGGAAAGCTGTCATACTAATCAGCAATGGATATAAAAATTGCTCAAGTGCCTGCCATTAACGTTCCTAAGGCCCTACAACAGTGGTTCTCAACCTTAAGGTCACGACCCTTTAATACAGTTCCTTGTGTTGTGGTGACTCCCAACCATAAAATTATTTTCGTAGCTACTTCATAACTATAATTTTGCTGTTATGAATCAGGTGACCCCGTGAAAGGGTCATTCGACTCCCAAAGGGGGTCCCGACCCACAGACTGAGAACTGCTGCCCTAAAGAAAATGATTGCTAATACTCACCCTTGTGAGAACTTTGAATGTATTAACACCATCATCTACTGCCCTTTCTATATCATCCATTAGATTGTCAGTGGAACCTCGAAGTACTATGGTAGAAATAGCACCATCTTCCTTTTCTGTCAATAAATTAAATAAGTTAAGATAAAATAAGCAACCCTATATAAGATAAACAACATCCCTACTGTGATAGTTAGGTTATCTCCCTTTGGCTCCCTGGTAATTGGACCAGTGTGCTTCAACCTATAGGCTACACTACCTGCAGGCCAAGCCAACACAGGCTCCTGGTGAGTATATGACTCGAGCTTGAGGCTGGTGGATCCAATCACTGTGCTTGAGCTCCAGATCCTATCAGCCTGCTTCTATAAGCTCCTGTACTACTGAATATTGCTAACCCACCCTGACATTTGATGCCTATGTTCAGACTCTGTCTTCCTTGCCTGGAGATTGTTGTTTGCTTCCTTGACCTTGAGACCTGGTAGCCCAGAAGTTAAAGAACTTCCAGTATATTAACTATTCCATGAAAATTAGTTGAACTGAACCCTCTGTACTGCTGTATAGACTGTTATATTCCTTCTTACTGTATAAACACATATATAAAAATAATCTGAACTATCAAGGTTTTGTTTCTCTAGAGAACCCTACCTAATACATCTACAAACCAGCTTTTACCATTACTACTTACCATGTTTAAAAACAACCACCTGTGTATCACCGACTTCCGAGAGGTACACACTGTCACAATGGCCCATTTCTTCAAGGACAGGAGCAGTCTGGGGATGAAAAAAATCATTGTAATAAAAATAAAACAATTCTGTCCAATAATCTTTTATGTTTTCCAAAATACATACCAATCTAGGAAGAGCTGTAGCACCAACTGTTTTACAAAGTCTTCTGAGATCCCATTTTGAATTCAGTCTTGAAAAAAAGCACCCCAAAACAAACTTTAGTAGTTTTAAATGCACAAGTTAAACAAGAAATTGGCTCTTGAGTCACATTCTTTTGAGTAGGTTCCAGCCCAGAATATCTGAATTGTAATGGTGTGCTAAGCCAATCCCTGTATCTGGGAGGGGACCAACTCGCCAGCAGCGCTGTTGTAGGCTTTCATGATGTTATTCTCAAACTGGGAGTAGAAGTCACTAGAAGATGCCAAAAATCTATAGTGCTAACAAAACTTATAGGACTCCATAGTATGTAAACATGTTTACTTGGCGCAACTTTGTTGTGTAAGCAGTGATGCGCTGTGCATTATTGCAGGTATTAGGCATGGCAGTAGAGGCAGGAATGAGTAAGCAGGTTTTTCACCTTGTCCTATAATTATGTTTACAAACTAAAGTGTGTTCTCAACTCTAGCCTAACTAAAAGCAGTACACCAGGACTGGAATCTACTCAGTTGCAGTAGACTTGGTTCTGTTCAGATTAGGTTAAAGCATCTTTGCATTTGTCCTATCACCTTATACTTTTCCATTCCTAAAAGTCTTCACCGTTGGCTGAATATCCACCAAATAACCATTTATATCATACAGGCTATTAGAACACAGATTTTCCTTACCTAACCAACATGATATTATATTTGTTTGCATAATGAAGAGCCATGTCTGCTACTTTGCCACCGGTTACTATGACATTTGCACCGGTATCAGCAATCGCTTTGACTTGCACATCCATGAGATTTTCTTCTCCCTTACTGAAATTCATCAGTTCTTCAGCAGTTTTTATCAATACTGTTCCCTGGCAAAACAAGCAGGCAAGCAAGTGCTCTTTAAACAAATTCAAATATTCAGTTATTTTTACAAAAGAGATACTGTAAAATACTGGGAGAAATTATGAAGATAAAAACGTATTTTTAAGCAAAATAGAAATTCTACATGAAATAGAAGCCCAATTTATTAATAAACCAAATACACATTATTGGAAAAGTTGGAGGATACTTATGTTGGGCAGGTGTCTAGGTAAGCGGTCTTCTGATGAAGATCAAGACATATCACTAAAACAATGTTATTCTCCAACTTCAAAATATGTGGATTAAATGACAAATATTTCCCCTTCTCTAGGACAATCTTAAAAAACCCAACCACCTGCATTTCAAGAATTCTAGAGAAGTCACAGTAACCTCAAAATAAATTCCAAACTTTTAACTTAGTTTTTAAGACTTTTCACTTTCAAATGCCATTATCATATTTTGTTTCCTAACGAGTATTTTTAAAAATAAAAATACTTCTCATACAGAGTACACTATTCTGTAGCTCCCGGTTCAACCAGTTTTCCATTATTGCTCAATTTGAAGTCAACCTCTGTATGTTCTACATACCTTAGTCTCTGTTATCATACCATCAAAAGGACAAGAGTACACTGCTATTTTTGCATCCTTGACAGATGTCACATCACCTTCAGTTTCTTTCTTAAAAACCATGCCATGCAATACTGAAGAGGAATGCACACCAGAGCCCTAAGGAAACAAGTACCCAATCATCACAGATCTTACGAAACCCAGCAGGGCTAAGTTGTCAATTATGCACATGCTACAAACATTCTTTTCTAAAGTAAAATAATACACCAAAGGAATGACTCCACAGAAGAATAGCATTTATACTCCACTCAAGGCTAGAATCACCATGGGAATGAACCACTGTTAAAGATGGGAGGCCTGCTCATCAGTACACTCAAAAGAACCCAAATTAGAAAAAACTATCGTTGCTTTTTGCATCAGATAAATATTTGATTAGAACATACTTAGTAAAACAGTGGTAGGCATATCTGTACACATATAGACATCCCATGCACTTATGTAAGTCAAACAGTAATACTGTCAAACTGGCCATGGAACCAATGTCCACTATACTTTATCAAGCACACCATTTTAGGGAAAATATGCCCTATCACAATGCTAACACTCAAGTGTGAATTTTATTATAAAGCAACAGGGCAACTTTCATTGCTTTCCAAGTCAAGAGACACAACAGAAATTTATATTTTGTTTATGCACTATTATTAACCTGAGCGTGATGGTGGAAAAATGCATATAACAACCTTTCAAATGTTAAAAGACAGTGGTATTACACTTCCTAGAAATATCAAAAATATTATAAACTGATGCTCCTGAAAAGCAAATAATATATAAATCATGAGATATCATGTAGCTGAGTCTTTTCCTAAGAAAATGACTCATCTAGGTAACATTACATATTTTCACAACTTACCAGAATCTTACAAACTCTGATGTTATCAACGTTGAAGTGGCCAGAATCAGGAAAAATAGATACTGTTAAGAAAATAAAATATATCAAAAGGGATTTTTTTTGGAAAAGAGGAAATAAAGATATTTTACCTAGGCCTTTTCATTTACTTACCACATGCCTGGGCAATGAGCTTGGCCAGAAACTCTTCATTACCATACTGTTTACTCATAATGGAAGTATGGAGAAGAGATGAGACTTCATTTACATCGTGAAGGTTTTTTGCAGAACAACATACCAAATCAGGAAGAATCTCATGGGCTTTTCTACAGGCTATTTCATAACCTTCTATGACCTGAAATGTAGATAAAGTAACTACTTTTCTTCAAATGAAATTGCTACAATTTCATTTCTACAGATTGTTACAAAATGATAATGAATTCCATTCCTCAAGCCACCACTTTCCCCCTGCCCCCCTCAAAAAGCAGTTATGGCGGGGCACCTACTAGTGAAGCATGTAGGCTTTGGCGAAAGCTTGCATTTGAGTCCTAACCCCACCAGCTGGTAACCTTTAATCTCTTAGCAAAGACTGGCTTTGCTCATGTAAAAGCAAGCAAGGCTTATTTTAATACAGGCCATACTCTGAATTCTTTTAAGGATACAATGACACAATGAATGCCAACTATATGAGCTTCAAAACACCCACGGAAAATGGAATAAAATTATAAGGAACTTCCATGAACTCTTGTAAAACCACCTTATATACTACAATGCGTGGCAAAAGTAAATTCAATGATTGTTAGCTATTAGTATAAATTTCATTTAAAATTTATAAAGTAGCTACATATACACACACACAAAATAGGGTGAAGTTTTAAACACTCACTTCTGAAACGGACAGGCCAATTCTTAGAAGTTCTTCAGCCAATTCCAGAAGAGCACCAGCAAATACCAGAACAAAGTTCGTGCCATCTCCAACCTCTTGCTCTTGCATGTGAGAAGCCATTACAATCATTTTTGCAGCAGGATGTTGTACCTGGAAGAGGTTTAAATTTAAATATCAAGTTGAAACACCACCTTTAAAGCAGCACAAATTTATCCGTTTATTCTTAAATGAAGATTTCAATTTCTCTGTGGGACAGGTAACTATTAGATCCTGTTAAACTGATCACGAATGAAAAAAAAAATCCCTTTGGGCTTAATCACACAAATATATCACTAGGAATGGAAACAAATCCAAGTGTATCTCTTTTGATAGTTACCTATATGTAAGGCTCAGCACATCATTATCCAAAGGCAAGAACGCATTGCTACAGTATCATATAAACATACATGGAAAATATTTAAACATGAAGCGTAGTATTTCCTGTCCTCTTATATAGGTTTATACACTTCAAAGGTGCTGCTTCCCTTTCTAAACCCTCCCCAAACAATACTGTGTTCTCTGATTCATAGCACACCAAAGCAATTCTGGCATCCTCAGGGAACGTGAGTCAGGTATTCCCCCACCCCTTTTGGGGTGGTAGGAGGAGAGCCTGACGGGCATGATTAGAACTATAGGGTGAGTGGGTTAGTTTCTCAATGGGATTCTCATAGGACATCCCTGTACCCAAGAATGAGCAGGTACAGTCATGATGTGGTGTGTGTGTGTGTGTGGGGGGGCAGGTTGGAGAGAAATCATTCCTGCAACTTTCCTGGCCTTTGGCTTCAGTCTTCAAATTTATAAAAACTTCTAACAAATCTGTGATCATTCTGTATGCTCTGAGGAAACCTATAAAGGTTTGAGTTCTCCAAAACAGGCACTACAATGTTTAGAGATCCGTCTTGAATTTTACTTGATCAGCAGACTCTCAAAAGCCAGTTGTTTGTATTGGTAAATCCCACGACTTGTCTTTGATTATGATTTGCTTCATTAAAAAAAAAAAATAAAAATCAACCTCATTCATTAGCTTTAGTTTTGCTTAAAAAAACAAAACAGCACTTCCAGTTAGTTTATCTTTGTGCAATGCCATTTGGTACCCATCAAGCTGAATGTTTGCTACGGCCAAGCTGCCTAAAATTGAAAATGCCGAGTCAAGATTCCAATGCTTCTAGCTTATAGTTATGGTCGTCTTCCATCCACCAATTTCTGGAATTCTGTCAGCATCTTCATTTGCTGAAGTTGAGCATCTTCCCTCTTTTGCCTCATCTTTGAGGTCCTGTGACCTTCCTTAAAATGTTTGGGCCACTGTAAAAAACTACTGTTTTATGTCAGTCAGTAGCCCCATAAATTTGTTCCAGGGGTTCTCAAACTATTAAAACAGGGGGCCAGTTCACCATCCCTCAGACTGTTGGAGGGCCAGACTATAGTTTAAAAAGAAACTATGAATAAATTCCTATGCACACTGGACGAGTCGGTTGCTAAACAGGACAGGCAGTGGCGGGCGGCAAAAACACCCTGTAGGCCGGATAAAATTTCCTCGGCGGGCCGTGGTCTGAGGACCTCTGGTTCAGACCTTTACTGATTGGGAAGATGTCCACCTGAATTCTGTTAAAACCCCAACTCAAGTAAGCTGATACTGTTGTTTTATTTGCTATGAAAGTGGGTGGTTCAAATTACTATCACTCTACAGGAAAAAGATGAGGCTCTTTGCTCCTGTAAAGAATTAGTCTCAGAAAGTCCACACAGAGTCACTATGAATCAGAATTGACTCGATGGCAGTGCGTTTGGCTCATTGTATTTAACATCGACATAAAGACAACTTGGATCATCAAGTATCAAATTTTGTTCATCCCTTAAAAGAATTATATTGCTATTTAAAAGGTTATAGAAATATTAATGTATCTACAGTTACATTTAAAAGATAGGATTAAGTCCTGGTGGGTTAAAGGCTAAGTTTACAAACTTCTCCCTGAATTAAGTACTTAATGTAATTCCCCAATCATATTGCAGCCCTTGTGTCCCAATGCCGGACCTTCCTGATAACACGATGGCAGTATTCTTTCTGTAGCCTCTATTAATGTAAAATCTGAAGCTCAATAAAATTTCATTAATTATATTTTTACAAAGTCAAGCAAATGGTATGGATGGTTAAAAGCTGTAGCTTTCAGAACCAGGTGTTTCTATATTACAGAATAATTTATGTCATTGTCAATCTATAAAACTAGAATAGAATCTATTAGCTCTGATTATTAACATATAAACCTTTATCACAACAGAATCTTAAACATTAATGAAGATTTTTTAAATTGGAGTACTTAAAATGTTGAGTTCAAACACTTTAATTAATTCTGTATAAGTTTTCAAGTAGGAAATTTAGTCATACAGTAAAACCTGAAAAAGCAGAAATCTTGTACAAAGTGTAAACCTGCCAGAGAATAAAAATGTAAAAATTTTCCACTAAAGTAAGTGATTGAAGAGTAGTTACATGGCACCCTGCCAAAGTAGAACACCTGAAAGACCCTGGAAAGCAAGGCAGCCTGGCTTGTTCTGGACACAGGTTTCACTGCCGTCCCACCCACCTGCAATAAAAAAGATCTTCTATGTTAAAATCTATTTGATGTTACCAAAACAGTCATTCTTTTAAAACTTACTTCTAGCTCTCTTAGAATAGTTGCTGCATCATTTGTTACAAACAATTTCTCCAGATGGTTGATAACCATTTTGTTCATTCCTTGAAAAGAAAAAAAACATTATTATTCAATTCTTTCCCTAAACCCAGGTAAACCTAGTTGAGCACTATAAAATATATTCACATTTTGAAAGTTGAGGATGCCAAATCTTATCATATTTTTGATTTTCCTTTAGTTTAGGATTAGCAGGAAGCAAATGCTCAATAAACAGAAGGATTTACAGGTCCTTAATCCTATATAGGGTTGCAATGAGTCAGACTCAACTAGGTAACAAACAGTAGGTCTCAATGGAATAAAGGTCACATTTTGATTCCAATGCAATTAGAAATTACCGTTTGGGCCATATGCTGTCCGAGTAGTTTGGGCAAGCTCCTTGCAAGCCTGAATGTTTCTGTATACAGCCTCTTCTAATCCTGAAAAATGCTGTAAAATATTTCTGATTAAGCAAGAAGGGGAAACATAATTCAATACAAATACAGTAAATGTCTTTGAAGAATTTGCTTGTAATAATCAGTACTACTTAGAGATTTGGGACATGGATTCAAAGACCGACTGGCTCTGAATCTTTTTGTTAATTAACCACACTGCATGACTGTTGCAATGTAGCTAACACTTATTTCATCTGTAAAATGAGGGCAAGATTATCTACCTCACAGAACTGAGATGATCAGACTTACGTATGTATGTAAAGCACAGTAACTGGTTTTCATTAAACGATTCCTATATTTGCTCAATAGCAGGATGAGTAAGACATGACATTTTGAGACAGCTGACACCTACTTATACATCAAATCGTAAGGCCCATACTTTTTTTAATGCAGTGAAAAAGTATCGCAGGGAAGAGTGCCAGTAAAATACCTCTTCCAAGTTTATCAGTATTTTCGAATTAGATGCTGAAATGTACACACATTTTTCTTTTGTGTTAGGACCCTAGACGTCTCATTCAGGATTTGGGGTAATCGGCATTTCACACTTATAAAGTAATGAAACATCGGACTGCAAATATTTAGTACTAACATAAACAGACTTCTAAAGGTTCTTTTGAGTTGGAAAACAATTCCCCCGAACACATGATTATTTTTTTAGAGGTGGAATTAATATGGGGCCTCTTATGAGCCTCCTGTACATATGAATATTCTTCTAGAGCTCTGCTGTGCCAACATAGTTAACTGCTAGGCAAATATAGTCACTAAAAATTAAAAAGTTTCTTCAGGTATATCAGTCATGCAAGTGGCTCAGTAATCACAACTGGCTAATGGTACAAAGAACACTTCCATTATTGAAGGAAAGTTCCAGAACTTTTGTATAATTCATTAAAAAAAACACCAACTCTGAGCTAGAAATGTAAATAACCACTACTTTGGAAGTTTCTTCAATTAAACGAAGTAGGCTTTTTTTAGCAGTACTGTCTGATCTTACGGTTTCCACTCTGACTCCTCCCCTACTCTCACACTTAAAAAAAACAACAACCATACATTGCATCCTCCCACCCCCATAAGACCTTTCAAAAAAAAATCTTTCAATGGCTTTTCAGCCTAAATAAAATACAAGACCCTCTTCAGGGATACAGTCTCAGAAGGATTTGGCTTCTGCCCACCTCACAGTTAGTCCATTCTAAATCATCGCAAGTCGATAGGACAGAACTGTCCACGTGGGCTTCCTAGACTCTTCTTTCCTGGAGTAAAAAGCCTCATCTTTCTTCTGTGGAACAACTGCTGATGGCTGGGTGGTTCTGAACTGCTGATCTTGCAGCTAGCACACAACCCATTATGGTTCCTGGCACCTGCCTATAAACCCAAAACCAAACTCACTGTGGAATCAATTCTCATTCACAACAACCGTATTAGGGTAGAACTGCACCTGTGGATTTGCAAGATGTAATACTCTATGGAATTCAAAGCTTGTTTCCTTTTCCAGAGGCAGATGGTTTCGAACTGCTGACCTTGCTGTTAGTAACTCAATGTGTTTAACCCTTCTTACCAGGGAGCCCTTGGCCCTAGCTATAGCTTTTAGAATTTCTTTTTTTTAACCATTTTTTTCACCCCTTGATAAGCTTTAGCCCCATCATCCCTATTACTGTTCCTAACAGTTCAAAACTCATTTAATTCTCAGTCTTTAAAAAATACTAAACTTTTGGGGTGAAGGGAGACGTCGGACAGGGCAAGATGACAAAACAATAATTTATAAATTATCAAGGGCTCATGAGGGAGTGGGGAGCAGGGAGGGAGGGGGAAAAAAGAGGACCTGATGCAAAGGGCTTAAGTGGAGAGCAAATTCTTTGAAAATGATGAGGGCAAAGAACGTACAGATGTGCTTTACACAATTGATGTATGTATGGATTGTGATAAGAGTTGTATGAGCCCCTAAGAAAATGTTTTAAAAAATACTAAACTTTATTGGTTCGTTATCAACTCAGCACTAAGTAGAGTTCCTCCCTGACAATTCTTTTCTCAGATTGTAAAGTCTGGGGAAACAAATCTCTTTCACTGTCGACCTGTAAGTCATTTATTGAATTAATATCTCCAATTATCTCATCTAGTGTTCTGCAGCAACTGACATCTGAAAAACATTTAAATTATGCTTTGTGATATGGGGTTGGTATGAGTTGAAATCGATTAAGTGACAGTGGATATAAAATAAGTTTTCAAATCTAATTAATGAATTGTCTTCCCTTGGACTTAGGTTTTTCTCCTTTTTAGGAAGGGAGAAGGCAATGCCCATTGCAGCAACATTTCTGCAGCATTTCTATTACGTCCTGACATTCCATAGTCCAAGTTACCCAAAACGGTATCTTGCAAATACTAAGCACCTGCTAGTGCGCACTCTTCCTTTCTGAATGTTCAAGATCTAACATAAAACAAAATTACGTTATTTGGTCCTGAGCCTCGGTTGCCTTGTGGGTTACATTAGTAAATCAGATGGTTAGAACGCAAAAGTTCGGCTCCCGCCTCTTTAAAGATGAGGAATGCAAGGTCTCGAGGGCCAAATTTCATATCAAACAGGAGTGGGGACCAGAACCCAGTAGGATTGCATGTAGCGTTCCTACTGCTCTGAACGCCTGCTTCTGCAGACGGCAAACTCAGCGGGCGTCCTTTCCCACCCTGGAGTGTAGACACCACGGCATGAACCGGACAGGAATCGACCCGCAAACCCAAAGCAATTCACCCACGTTATCCGCCTTCATCCTTCAGAAAGGGGGGATCTAATCGGCCCCATCTTACAGGTGAAGGACAGGTGCTCGAGGGGCTTCCCATAGGCCCGGCTAGGAAGTGAACGTAAACCCTGCGGCGTGGCCCGCCCGGGTCGCCGGGACCTTCCGTTCATCCGGCCTTTCCCGGGGCGGGGAGGAACCACAGCGCCCGTGGGTCTGGGCGGGCGCGCCCCACCGTGCTCGCCTCTCTTTCTGGAATCTTCGCCTTCCCCGCCTGACGGGCCGAGGGAGCACGCTCGGCCCGTTAGTAGGCCCTCCTCCCTCGCTGCGGTCCCGCAGCTCCGTGCAGCCCCTCCCAGCGCACCCCCTTTCACCACTTCTTACTTTCGCTCCTTCCTTGAGCATCTGGGCAAAGCCCGGAGCTTTAGGGACGTGAAGCGCCATGGCCCGGCCTGAGAAAGCACTCCACGCGCTCACGTTTCTAGATTCCGGGGGAAACGAGGGGCGCGCACAGCCTTCTGGGATCGCAACCAGCTGCCGCCTCACGCTGGTCCTTTCTCCAGCCGGACACGCCCTTTTTCTCTAGCACATTCCCCAACCGCCTGGCGGAAGCCTCGCGAGAACTATGGCAGCCCCCTCAGCCAGACCGAGCAGACGATCTTCAATCAAGTCGATCGGGCAGGTCGATCGCAGATCGCACTTCCTGTTATTGCCTGCGCTGGGAGCCTGCGCAAGGAGCCTTATGCAGTTTGAGTTCCGGAGCCCGAGGATTGTTCCCCGGGTGGAGAATCGGCGGGCGTGTGTGCGTTTTGACCCGAGCCTACACCTCCCAAGCTTAATTTCCGTATAATTTTCCAGACCCGCCTGCAACATTAGGTCAGATGTGCCTTTTTTGTCTCTCCGAAACCAAGCAGCTATCATACCTAATGTGTGTGTATACCTGTATATACTTACATCCATGCTTCGAAGGAAGACTGGACTTTCTACTGTGAAGAGTTGCAGTCGTATCCTTCCTTCCCGAGAGGGTGCCTATGAGTGGGCACCGACTCACGGCAGTGAGTTTGGTGTTGGTTTTGTACGTACAGTTATAGCTCGATCTCACGGCTTCACGCTGGAACTTTCCATTATATGGAACAGAAACAGCGAAGTTGTGTGCGTGCGTGCGTGTGTGTGTTTCTGCTTGAAAATCAGACTTGAAAAAATATTTTTAGGCCCAGAGTCACTTGTCGCAGGGATGACACTTCAGTCTAAGCGCTGCTCTTGCTCAGACAACATACACTGCATGTATTAGTGCATTAAAGCTTTCATCACTGCTTCCCGCCCCACTCCCCCTAAAATATTGTAACCGTAGGTCCAAAGGAAGTTAGTGACGCCAGCAATAAAGCGAAGGAAAACCGAGAACCATGCTAGAGTTAAAAAAAGAAATCACTGCCAAATTTGAATCAGGTCCCCGATAGTCTGATTTGGTGTCTGAATATAACGTGGTTAAGGCAATGTTATTAACATTTTTGAAAAGAATGTGATTAAAGCTGCGAATATATGGGGAACCCATTACACCTCCTCCCTGGGGGATGAACAACAGAAAAGTGGGTGAAAGGAGACATATATGACAAAATAATAATTTATAAATTATCAAGGGCTCATGAGGGAGGGGGGAAAATGAGGAGCTGATGCCAGGGCTTAGGTAGAGTGCAAATGTTTTGAAAATGATGAGGGTAATGAATGTACAAATGTGCTTTACACAATTGATATATGTATGGATGTGATAAGAATTGTTTTTTTTAAAGCTGCGAATATAGCGAAAGTTATGAAATCATTAACCATGAAACAACCCAGACCATCAAACAGGTTGACAAGTTACTGTTAACTTGGATATTCAGAAACAACTTTATAGCAATAGCTTGTCCAAGACAGTGATACTGGAGAAAGCTAAAAGCCTTCCTAGTGATGTGATGTGAAATGTTGCGGAGCGAGTGCTGAGCATCCCGAAGTGTTCAAAGCCAGCCCCAGAGAGAACAGGTACGCACAGTGTAGTGAGGCGTGGGGATGGAGTGTGTGCAAATACAAAGAAGAAGCCGCCAAGTTTGCGGCTGCGTTTGCTAAATGGCAGCGGAGGATTTTCGTTTCCCAGCTAGCGTTCAACGACAAAACGACTTTTTTTTGGGAAAAAAAATCCAACCCAATTAGACCTTCATTACTAAAAGAGGAAAAGGCATTGCCAGGCCAAAAGCCGGTGAAAGATAGGCTCTGCTATGTGAGAATGCTAATGGAGATTTTAAAATAAAGTCCATGTGCCATTCCGAAATCGGGATTTTAAACAAAACAATGAAAATAAGTTGATTTCATTTACAGTATTGTGTTCTGATATGTAATTACTGTATTTATTGTGTTTAAATGTTTAGGGGGTATTTCCACAACCTAGAGCTTCTAATTTTGTGTTAAAGTCTTGAAAATGAATTTATAAGTATAAATATTGGACAAATTACTTGGTTTTCCACTATTTCTTATGGGAAAAATAGGTTCAGCTCTCAAATTTTTCAGTGTTCAAACATGGATTTGGAATGAATTAAGTTCAACAACCTAGATATTGCTATGTGTGTGTATCATATATATATATATATATACTCATGTACCCTACAATACTCAACATACTAAGTACTTACAAATTAACTTATAAATCTTACAAATTAACTATGCATTGTGTTATAGAAAGAAAAATTGAAATTCACACATGGTAAATAATTTCACTAAGACCACAGAGCTTGTAAATGTAAAAGCCAAGATTTCTACTCAGATTATCATAAACAAAATTCATGTTCTTAACCACACTCTACTGAAGGGTCAGTAAAAAAGTATTGCTAGAAAATCATAGAAACATTTATTTAACAAAAATTAAAATGTGAAACTTGAGATAACCTTCCTGGTTCTACACACTTCTGAAGGCAGTATCTCTACCTTTCTAAGCGTTGCTGGCAGAATTTTGTGCTCTTTGATTTACCAGGGCATATTGGCACTTTTGGCAGCCACGGGGACTCAAAATGTGTTCCTTTGAAATGGTTTTTGAGTTTTGGAAACAAAATAAAATGTCTTAGGAGGCAAGAACAGGACTGGAGTGTGGCTGCAGGTAAGGTTTCCCAGTGAATTTTTGTAGGACAGTCACTTGCAACCTTTGAAGAAAGGTTTTTTGCTGTAATGGGCGAAGGAAAAAAAAAGCTCAACTTTTCTGTCTTTTTCTCATCAATTTTCTTAAAACTTTCACAATTAGTCCTTGTGCTTATCCTGTGCCTTTTGAGAAAATCTGTCAGGATTACTCCTTTGGAATAATAAAAAAACAGTTGCCATAATTGTGGGAAGCAGAACGATTTCTCCCAAGTTGTCTCCCCCAAATATAGCTGCAGAACTTAGCTGCTTGCTATACCTGGCAAATGACTATACACTTGGAGGTCAATGAAAGTAGATCAGAGGTTATTCCCCATAAGGATTATCAGCCATCTAGAGCAATCAGACTGTATAGTCTGTCCCACTCTAAGTGGGGCCCTCTTGCTTCTTTCTTTTTTTTTAAACATTTATTAGGGACTCATACAACTCTTATCACAATCCATACATACATCAATTGTGTAAAGCACATCTGTACATTCTTTGCCCTCATCAATTTCAAGGCATTTGCTTTCCATTTAAGCCCTTTGCATCAGGTCCTCTTTTTCTCCCCTCTCTCTCTGCTCCCCACTCCCTCATTAGCCCTTGATAATTTATAAATTATTATTTTGTCATATCTTGCCCTGTCTGACGTCTCCCTTCACCCTCTTGTCTGTTGTCCGTCCCCCAGGGAGGAGGTCACATGTAGATCATTGTAATCGGTTTCCCCTTTCCAACCCACTCACCCTCTACTCTCCCAGTATCGCCCCTCACAGCCCTGGTCCTGAAGGTATCATCCGTCCTGGATTCCCTGTGCCTCCAGCTCCTGTCTGCACCAGTGTACATCCTCTGCTCTATCCAGACTTGCAAGGTAGAATTCGGATCATGATAGTTGAGGAGGAGGAAGCATTTAAGAACTGGAGGAAAGCTGTATTCTTCATTGGTGCTACATCGCACCAGGCCTCTTGTTTCTAATAAGGATGGTAGTAGATTGTTTCCCTGAAGGAGAGCCGAAGGAGGTCAAGCCTACTCAAGGGTGATCAAAGTTAGGCCGCCATCATAAATCTAAGATCCACCCATTTTGTTACATGTGTACCCCCAATCCCCTTCTTATTGTGAGTACACCCCTAGATTGTCCCCCTCATTACTGTAGTACCTATAGTACAACCCCTTCCTGTGACATATATCTTTACCTGTAATTAGGGGGCTTGCATGCCCCTAAACATATATAAGCCTTGGTTAGTAATAAATCTCTCTCCTGCCCTCTCTTCCCACGCTGTGTGTGGGTGGGCCTGGCTGTTGCGACCTTGGCCATCTAGGAGGTGAGCATGCTGCCATTAAATGTGTCTGACTCCTTCATTTTACTCCCTCCCAGCTCTCCCTATTCTCTATGACTTTATTATAATCGTTATATATCTCAACCATACAATTGCATTTACTGAACCCGTGATTAGTTGTGGGGGGCAAGCTTCCCCCACACATAATGGTCTACCTTCTCCATGTCTTTCATATGCTTGAGGCATCTAAAAACTTATTTTATGTAGGACTGCATTCTGGTAGATTATCACAAAACTTTGGGATTTGTCCATTTGAGCTTTGTTCAAAATTTACAATTCGCCTTAGCCTCAAGCTCATTCTTTTCCTTGGCACAGACAGTATTCCTTTTTCTTTGGAAAGCACTCTAAATGAACTTAAACAAATGTTCTACTGAGAGAACTTGTGAGCAGCCATCACTAATCAAGAGAAATTTAAATAAGGTTGGGAATAAACCTATGAACTAGAACGAATAACAATACTTTTTAACTTTGTTCTTTGTCTTCCTGCAAACACGAATCCCCTTTGTTGTTATTAGTTGCCCTCAAGTGGGCTCTGAGCCGCTGTCATCTCATGTATAACACACTGTGTACAAAACCCGGCACCATCTTCAGGATGGTTGATAATGTTTGAGTCCGTTGTTGGGACATTTGGGAATTTAGTATTTTGAATATTATTTAACATAAATCATGAGTCCTGTTGGCAAAAGGTTTTAAACTCTTGGCTGCTAACTAGAAGGTTAGTAGTTTGAGCCCACTCAGTGGCTTCACCGGTGAAAAGGCCTGCAATTCGGTTTTGTAAAGATTACAACCAGCGGGGGGAGGTTACAGCCAAGAGGACCTCACCGGGTAGCTCTCCTCTGCCACATAGAGTCACCATGAGTGGAAACGGCAGTCATCTAGCACTACAGTGGACAATGAACTGTTGTGAACCATAATGTCTTATTGGCTAATGTTTGGCTCACCAGGCATTTTCTTCCTAAGCAGTCTTATTCTAAAAGCTCTGCTTAAATCAGTCCACCCTGGGCGACCCTGCTGAAAAATTGGTGCTGAAAGTTTCATAGCAACATGCAAAGCTATAGCTGAAAGACCATTTACCTGCTGCTGTGAGGTTCTTGAGTCACAGAGACCTTTTTCCAAGACTGGAAATCTTTACAGAGTGGCTACTGGATTCGAACTGCCAGCCTGAGGGTTAGAACTCAACATCTAACCCACTGTGTCACCAGGGCTCATTAACTGAGGAGCAGGTAGTGGAAATCCCTGTTATTCTCCTAACCAGTTGCCATGTAGGTGACTCTGACTGATGGTGACCCCATGTGTGTCAGAGCAGAATGGTGACCCATGGCTGAGTTTTTCAAAGGAGATTCCCAAGCCTTTCTTCTGAGGTACTTCTAGGTTGATTCAAACTTCCAGCCCTTCAGGTAGCAGCTACGGTCATTAATCACTTGAGTCACCCTGGCACTTTTACCCTCCTGATCTCTGAATCTTCCCACATTAACAGGTGCTGATTTTAAAAAGATTGAATGAAGAGGAGCCAATGTTTAGAAAGCAGTGAATATTTATGGTGAAATTTGACACTCATTATGATTAATGTGATTGACAACATTAAATTGTACACTGTTGAATTGGCAAATGTGTTACATGTGTTTTCTTAATCATTTTATTGGGGGTTCATACAAATCTTATCACAATTCATGCATACGTCCATTGTGTCAAGCACATTTGTACATTTATTGCCATCTTCGTTTTCAAAATACTTTCTTTCTACTAGCTCATTTTTCCCTCCCTCTCTCTTGAATCCTTGATAATTTATAAATTATTATTATTTTTTCATGTCTTGGACTGATCGATGTCTCAATTCATCCACTTCTTTTGTTCATCTCCCTGGGAGGGGGTTATTTGTAGATTATTGTGATCGAATTGCCCCTTTTCCGTCCGCCTTCCCCTTCCCTTCCTGGTATTGCTACTCTCAATATTGGTCCTGAGGAGTTTATCTGTCCTGGATTCCCTGTGTTTCCAGCTCTGATCTGTTCCCATGTTCATGCTATGGTCTAGCCAGATTTATAAGGTAGAATTGAGGTCATGATGGGTGGAGGAAGAATTAAAGAACTAGAGGAAAGTTGTGTATTTCAGTGATGTTATACCGCACCCTGACTGGCTCGTCTCTTCCTTGTGACCCTCTGTAAGGGGATGTCCAATTGTCTACAGTTGGGTTTTGGGTCTTATGTTAGACAGGATTCTCTAGAGAAACAAAACCAGGACACTAATGATTTTATATCTATTTATATATCTATAGATATATATATAACATAAGAAATAAACATTTAATCTACAGAGCAGTACAAATGGCTCAGTGCAACTCACTTCTGTGAGACAGCTAATACACTGGCAGTCCTTCAAGTCTTGAGGGCCGCCGGGTAGTCCTCTGTATAGTAATTCAAGCTACCTGGCCACAGGTAGGAAACAGGAAAGCAGGTCACTAATAGTCAGCCAGATAACAGGGTTCAACAGTCCCCAGCTAAGCGATGTATACTCCAGTAGCATGGCAAAGCAGTTCTTGAAGGAACCTCAAACTACAGTGACACAGTCCATGGGTTAGGTGTCCCACAGGTAGTGTAGTTTGCAAATTGAGGCAGAAAACAAGCTAAGGCAGACACACACTGGTCTGATCATCAAAGAGCAAGAGACAAGAAAGGTGAGGTTCACTGAGCCATTTGTCTTTCCATCCTTTAATTAATCCCACATGTTCATTAGCCAGGTTGGCCTAATAAACCTACCTATCACAGGTCTCCACTCTGTACTCCCTCCTCCTTCACACTGATATGATTTTTTGTTCTGGGTCTTTGATGCCTGATACCTGATCCCATCAACACCTTATGATCACACAGGCTGGTGTGCTTCTTCCATGTGGGCTTTGTTGCTTCTCTTCTAGATGGCTGCCTGTTTATCTTCAACCCTTTAAGACCCCGGGCACTATATCTTTTGATAGCCGGGCACCATCAGCTTTCTTCACATTTGCTTATGCACCCGTTTTGTCTTCAGCAATTGTGTTGGGAAGGTGAGTATCATGGAATGCCAGGTTATTTTGAACAAAGTGTTCTTGCATTGAGGGAGTACTTGAGTTGAGGCCCAATGTTTGTCTGCTGCCTATATTATATGGAATGATAATAGTGTACTTTGAAGAATAATTTTTATGCCACGAAAGCAATACATTTTCCGTAATAGTATTTAGTATTAAGTGTTGGGTGGAGAATTACAAGGTTGGTTGTTCAAATCCACCAGCCTATCCTGAAAAGAAAAATGAGGCTATCTGATCTTGTAAAGATTTGGTCTTGAAAACTCAATGCAGGGTCACTCTGAGTCTGGAATTGACTCAATTACAGTAGGTTGGATTTTATACTCAACAACATATGAGTATAAAAAGCTATGGAGAAGAATTTTGTCTTTTGACTCAGACACATGTAAACTGCTTAACATTCTTTTAAAATTGGGACATTTATTGTTCCTTAAGGAATGATATTTAATAGAAAAATTGTGTCAATTATATTATTTATATTTTTGCTAATATTTAAAATAATTATTAAACTTTGGCAGTGTTTTTTTTAATAACCACCTCAAGTTGTATGTGAACCACCCAATGGTTCTGCAGTAATTAAAATGTAGTCCTGGGGTCTCTGAGGGGCCTTTGTAGTCCAGGGCATCCGAGGCGCCCACGGCATTTTCAGGAGGTCTGCCAGGACAAAACTGCTTTCAGAATAAGCCTTCAGCATGTTCTCTTCTCCTCTCGGTGGCCGGTTTTCCAGAGTGCACATATTTTGTAATATTCCCGCAGTTTGAATGCCAAAAGTATGATAAACCCGCTTTCCTCCATTAAACCAATCATTAAAAGAAATTTTTAAAAAGCAATATGATTTTCTAATGTATTTTTGAGGTATTGTTATTTTTAGTACATACTTGTGTTGCCATGTGATGTGTTTATTATTGTTGTTCTAAAAATAAATGTTAAAAATGTATCAGTTTTATCTGATTGTATCTGCATCCAGGAAGTATCGCTAGGGGTCACCCATGGGTTTTGTTTGAGGTTCTCAGTCCAGTGTGAGAGTGAAGAGTTCTGAGAAGTTTGAGACCCACTACAATAGACCAGCTCTTGATAATACAACAACTTCAAGGGTGTTTCTTCTTTTTCACTTGCTCCCAGTGTCTGATTTACTTTATTTTTTAAACAGTTTTATTAGCATTTCATCCACAGGTGTGTTTTTCTCACGACTGGTGTAACACGTGAATAAAAACTGTGCCTTATCTCACTCAAAGGGGACAGTGCTGGTAAACATAAGCAACATAAAATAAGACTGAAAGGGTTTAAGATGATACTTCATGAAGTTGTATTATCTAGAAGTGATTCAGGGAATCAAATCATGATAAAATTTATAACTAGATCTTGGGAAATTAATTTGATTGCTAAATGAAGTGTTATTAGAAGTTTATAATAAAAATTAGACTGAATTCTTTTTGTCAGCTGTCATCAAGTCAGTTCAGACTCATAGATACCGTATGTACAACAGAATGAAACATTGGCCAGCGCAAAAGTGGAAAGAATTGAAATACGTTTAAACTTGTGTGATAATTTAGGAGAAAGTCAAGGCTTTCTACTCTCATGAAGAGTTAGTCCTGGAAACTCAGAGGGGGCAGTTCTACCTTGTCCAATAGGGTCACTATGAGTTTGAATCAGTTCAATGGCACTCAGGTTTTTCGTTTGTGTGGAAATTTAACAAAGAATTAAATTGCTGGAGAAAATGCATTATAATGATAAATGTGTTGTATTAATGTGTTGTGATTTAAAATACATTGGAAATGCTTGATGACAAATGCTTCCCTGATACCATCAGATGGAAGGCCACCCCCTGCCCCAAGTGCTCTGGGGGTGTCCTTGGGGACCAGCAGCACTGTGATGGAGCCAAGGCTGTGGAGATCTATCCCTCACTTGGACATCGAGGCGCTGAAGAAGCTAAACAAGAATAAGAAGTTAGTAAAAAAGCTGACTAAGAAGTAAAATGCCTTTTGGCCTCTGAATCCCTGATCGAGTAGATTCCTCAAATTCTGGTGTGAGGCCTTAATAAGCCTGGCAAATTTCCTTCCCTGCTGGTCCATGATAAAAGGAGAAATGCTTGAATGATTCAAGGATTTCATCTAGCTTGGATCCACAATCAATGCTGATGGAAGCAGCAGTCAAGAAGTCAAGAGGTCAAAAGACACCATGCATTAGGTAAATCTGTTGTATTAGGTAAAACCTCTTTAGAATACTGAAAAGTAGGGATGTTATTTTGAGGACTAAGGTTTGCCTGCCTCAAGTCATGGTATTTTCAATCTCCCCATATGTATGTGAAAGTTGAACATTGAAGATGAAAGACAAGAATCCATGCATTTGAATTGTGCTGGCAAATATTGAAAGTCCCATGGACTGCTAAAAGGACAAACCAATCTATTTTGGAAAAAGTACAGCCAGAGTGCTCCTTAGAGACCAGGATGGCAAGACTTTATCTCGTGTACTTTGAACATATTGTCAGGAGAGACCAGTCCCTGGAGGAGGATGTCATGGTTAGTAAATTGGAGGGGCAGGGAAAAGGAGGCAAGTCCTCAAGGAGATAGATTGACAGTGGCTGCAACAATGGGCTTAGACATAGGAACAATTGCAAGAGTGGCACCAGACCGGGCAGTGTTTCATTCTGTTGTGCATAGGGTCTTATGGGTCGGAAATGATTGGATGGTACCTAACAACTACAACAACAACAGCATTAATAATTGTGGAGTCAGAACATCACGTCAAAATTTCTATAGGTCCAAATAAACCAAAACACCAAACCAGGTGTTGCAGGTTTGATTCTGACTCATGGCTACTCCTTGGGCTACACGCCATCGGGTTTTCAGTGGCTGTGACCTTTTGGAAATAAATCACCAGGGCTTGCTTCTGAGGCACCAGTAGGTGAATTCATTTATTTCAATCCAAACCACTCACCCAGAACTGAAAACAAAAATCCCCTTTTCCTTTTTTTACAAGTGGGAACAATTAAGTTTATTGAGACTTGCCTTGGTACAGACGCTGGGGTTTGCCCATGGAGCTCGTAATGCACAAAGCGTGGCCATTCGCCAATTCTTTTTTTTTTTCATGTATTGAAAAAGTTTACATTTAGCATTAGCCAGCTGGACTCATTTTAGATGATTCCAATTTTGTTAGCAACATCTAAAGCATCTTAGGAGCCAGTGGAACCTATGCCTTCTCATTAAGTCTTTCCAGGTATTGACCTTGACTACGTCAATGTCCTAGAGCAGCGTTTCTCAACCTGTGGGTCTCGACCCCTTTGGGGGTTGAACAACCCTTTCACAGGGGACGCCCGATTCATAACAGTAGCCAAATGACGGTTAAGAAGTAGTGACAAAAATAACTTTATGGTTGGGGGTCACCACAACATGAGGAACTGTATTGAAGGGTCACAGTATTAGGAAGGTGGAAAACCACTGTCCTAGAGCTTCTTCACAGCCTGTTTGATCTGGTGCTTGTCGGCCTTGATGTCCACGTCCACAGTGAACACAGTGTGCTATTATCGTCGATTTTCCTCATAGTGCACTCTGTGGTTTGGGGAACTTGTGATGGAATAGTGGTCCAGCTTGTTTCTCTTGGGGCCTCTCTTCTGAGGGTAGTTGGACTGTCTTCTTAGCCTCAGGGTCTTGGCCTGCTGGAAGGAAGGTGGGTGACTGGAAGCCTTTCAGCAGTGTTCTTGGCCTTTAGCGCCTTTGTTTTGGCTTCCATTTGGGGAGAGGCATCTTCATTTTCTTTTGGCACCATCTTTTCCCCAATTCTTTAACAGTGAAGCCAGAAATTTGACAGGCAAGTGGATGTTGAAAAGGAGTTTGTCATCTGTCATCTTCACATGGCCCATGGTCACTGTTAGACACAGCACCTGCTTCACCTGGAACTTGATTCACCTCGTCAACTTTGGCCACCATGTTCTCATTGTGGGTCACCAGGGAAGGGAATTTGTCAGCCTCATTCCTGCCAGACCCCAGAATTAGAGGCATTTAGTTGACTAGGGACGCAGAGGCCAAAAGGCATCTTTCTTTGTAGCCATTTTTTTTGACCAACTTTTGATTCTTGTTGAGCTTCTTCAGTGCCTTGATGTCCAAGTGAGGGATATTGATGGCCTTGGCTCACACCACAGTCCTACTGGTCCCCAAGGACACACTCAGAGAACTTGGCCTGGGGTGGGGCTAGGGGTTGGGCTTAAGCCTCACTGTGCCGAGAAGCGTTTGTCCTTCTGTGGATCATAGTTCTTCCAGCTGATCCGAAGCTCCATCATCTCCAAACCTTCCTGCACTTGTGCTGGTTCCCAGGCAGGACTTCCCACACTGCCTCATCGAGGGTGTTGCTAGAGACTGCTACTCACGGCTCCTAGTGCTGCAGAAATGGGAAAAGCAAACAAAAAATCTCAATGTAGCTTCACGAACCTCGCACATCTCACCCGTTTTTCTATCTCTTGGAAAAGTCTAAAGTTCTGGTCAATTTTAGATTCAAACAATTTATTATTTACCTAGACAATGGAAGAAGGATTAGCAAAGCTGCCAATTCTTTGAGATCCTTGGCCCCAAGTGACAAAAGGATTACATCAAAACAAAGGGTTTGTAAATGCAATGCAAGCAAGTCGGGGGTATCCCATTGTGGAGTCAATCCTAGGCTGCTTTTTATTGCCTGCAGCAACAGTCTGAAGAGGGCAGCACAGAAAGCCTCAAAGATCCTAGCTCCTGACAACCTCCTAGAGGAAATGTTGTCAGGTGCCATTCCAGTGGATTCTAACTCATAGTGACCCACGCACAACAGAACAAACACTGCCTGGTCCTGTGCCATCCACACAATTGTTCCTGCGCCCAAGCCAGTTGTTGCAGCCACTGACCCAATCCATCTCATCAAGAGCCTTCCTCATTTTCTCTGCTTTTCTGCTTTATCAAGCATGATGTCCTTCTCCAGGAACTGGTCTCTCCTGACAATATGCTCACAGTATGTGAGACAAACTCTTGCCATCTTTGTCTCTAAGGAGCATTCTGGCTAAATGTCTTCCAAGACAGATGTTTGTTCCTTTGGCAGTCCCTGGCACTTTGAATCTTCTTTGCCAACACCATAGTTCCACTGCATCATTTTTTCTTCAGTCTTCTTTATTCAGTGTACAATTTCACATGCGTACGAGGTGATTGAAACACCATGGCTTGGGTCAAGCTTACATTAGCCTTCAAAGTCCTTGCTTTTCAATATTTTAAAGAGGTTGTATGCAGCAGCTTTATCCCATGTAATGTGTCCCTTGATCTCTTGACTGCTACTTCCATAAGCACTGAATGTGGAGCCAAGCAAGATTAAATCCTTGACAGCTGCAAACATTGATCCTTTTATCATGATGCTACCTATTGGTCCATTGATGACGATTATGGTTTTATCCTGAGTTGTGATTCATACTGAAGGCTGCAAGCCTTGATCTTCATCAGCAAGTGCTTCAAGTTCTCCTCACTTTCACCAGCATATTGCAGAATGTTAATAAGCTTTCCTCCAATTCTGGTGCCACATTCTTCTTCATATAATTCAGCTTCTCTGATGATTTGCTCAGCATATACAGATTGATTAATGTGAGAGGATACATCTCTGACACCCACCTTTCCTGATGTTAAATTATGCGGTGCGCCCTTGTTCTGTTTGCACAGCTGCTGTTGATCCATGTACAAGTTCTGCATGAGCATGAAGTGTTCTGGAATTCCCATTCTTCTCAAGGTTATCCATAGTTTGTTATGATCCACACAGTAGAATATCTTTGGATAGTCAGTAAAACACAAGTAAACATCCTTCTGGATTCTCTGATTTCAGCCAAGATCCATTTGACGTCAGCAATGACATCTCTTGTTTCATGTCCTCCTGAATCTGGTCTGAACCGCTGGCAGCTTTTTGTCTTTGTACTGCTCCCAACATTGTTGGATGATCTCCCACAACGTTTTAGTTGCATGTGATGTTAATGATATTGTTTTATAATGTGGGCATTCTTTTGGGTCATCTTTCTTAGGAATGGGTACAAACATGGATCTCTTCTGGTCAACTGGTCAAGTATCGATCTTCCAAATTTTGTGGCAAAGAGGAGTGAGTGCTTCCAGTTCTTCATCAGCTTGCTGAAACATTTCAATTGGTATTCCATCAATTCCTGGAATACTGTTTTTGGTTAATGTTTTCAATTTCTCTTAGACTTCTACTTTTAGTACTTTTGGTTCTTGCTCATATGCTACATCCTAAATGGTGGGATATGGCTAGTTCTTTCTGGTACAGTGACTCTGCATTCTTTCCATCTTCTTTTGATGGTTCTTCCATCCTTAAATGTTTTGCACATAGAATCTTTCAATATTGTGACTCAAGGCATGAATATTTTCTTGAATTCTTTAAGAGATGCTAAGCATGTTCTTATGATTTTCAAACTCTAGGTCTTTGCACATTTCATTATAATATTTGACATTTTCTTTTTGAGGTGCCCTTGAAATTTTCTATTCAGCTCTCTGACTTTATACTTTCATTCATTGCATTAGCTACGCTATGATCAGGAGCATGTTTCAGTCTCTTCTGACATCCATGCTGAGTTTTTATTTCTTTCCTGCCCTTTTAATTATCTCTTGTTCATATGTGATGCTCTTTTTAAAAATTATTTTTATAAATCATTGTCTTGGGGGCTCTTACAGCTCTTATAATAATCCATACATTAATTGTATTAAGCACATTTGTACATATGTTGCCATCATCATTTTCAAAATATTTTCTTTCTGTTTGAGCCCTTTTTTCCCCCTCCTCCCCACCCTTCTACCCTCATGACCCCTTAATAAATTATAAATTATTACTTTCATATTTTATACTGTCTGCTGTCTCTCCTTTCCCCCTACCCTCATGGTATAGTTACTCCCATTACTGCTCCTGAGAGGATTATCTGCCCTGGATTCCATGTGTCTGGAGCTCTTATCTGTACCAGTGTACATGCTCCAGTCTAGCTGGATTTGTGAGGTAGAATTGGGGTCGTGAAAGTGGTGGTGGGGGTGGGTGGGAGGAATATTGTGTGTTTTGTCAATCATATGCTGCACCCTATTGCTACTCATCCTTTTGGCTAAGATCATGTATAGCCTACTGCACCGTAGCTGGCTCGTCCCTTCCTTGTGACCTTTCTGTGAGGGGATGTCCATTTGTCCACAGATGGGCTTTGGGTCTCCACTCCCACTCCCCCAGTTCACATTGATATGATTGATTGTTTTGGGTCTTCTGATGTCTGATACCTGATCCCGTCGATACCTTGTGATCACACAGGCTGGTGCACTTCTTCCCTGTGGGCTTTGTTGCTTCCCTGCCAGATGTCTGCTTGTTTAACTTCAAGCCTTTAGGACCCCAGATGCTATATCTTCTAATAGCCAGGTACCATAAGCTTTCTTCACCACATTTGCTTATGCACCCATTTTGTCTTTAGTGATTATGTTGGGAAGGTGAGCATCATGGAATGCCAGTTTAATAGAACAAAGTATTCTTGCATTGACAGAGTACTTGACTAGAGACTCAATGTCCATCTGCTACACAGGGACAGTTCTTACCTGTCCTACAGGGTCACTATGAATTGACATTGACTTGATGGCAGGGAGTTTGGTTTTGGTTTATAACACTACAAAGAATATCTGCACCCTAAATTGTAGTTGAGACATAACTTTTAACTGTCATATAGTCAATCCTTATTAAAGGTTTGATTATATGTGGGAGAGGGAGGGGATAAGAGGAGCTAATAACAAAGGGCTCAAGAAGGAAGATAAAGGCAGAACTGATCACAATGATCTACATATAATCCCCTCCCTGGGGGATGGACAAGAGAAAAGTGGGTGACAACAAATGTACAAATGAGTCTGATAAATTACATTTGGTCTCATGCCAGATTCTTACAATAGACACTAAGAGGACCAGCCAAGTGTAATGGACTGTTGTCTCTTTTCTAGACCTATTTTGTTATGGATGTCAATCATTTCATTTTTCTATTTCACATAGGGAAAATCAATCTCATCATTCAACCATTATGCTTTTACTTTATGGTCTATATGAATCTTATCATCTTTTTGTTTGCCTCTTTACCTGCTGGAAACATTGAGCCAAATATGTAGCACACCTCCACTGAACTGCAGTGAATTGACTTATATGGAAAAGCTCTTCTACCCACATCTTTGTGACTCACACCACATGCTGAGCTGGTGGCCACGGTAGTTGTTAGATGCCATTGAGTCCGTTGAGATCCATGGCAACCCTGTACAATGGAGTGAAACACTGCCTAGACTTGGGCCATCCTCACAATTGTTGTGCTTGAGCCTATTGTTGTCACCACGGTGTCGATTTAATTTCTGATCTGGCAACATCTATGTGCATAGTTACCATTTGTATTGTTGGAAAAGGGTGTTTGCATTAAAAAATAGCTGGTTTTGTAAAATTCTAACATGTGATCTTCAGCTCTGTTTCTATCACCAAGGCCGTATTTTCCAACTACTGTTTCTTCCTCTTCTGCTATGTCTCACACACGCTACCCTTTTCAGTTAGGGTCTATGATTCTTAGCAATGGTTATACCGAACTCAGACAATTTTTATGATTTAGAGGTTTATTATGGACATTAATAAGTTATAATTCAGTTGAGAAGTTCTCAGGCTACAGTTGCTCAGTCAGGACATATTACAAAGTTTTGTAAGTTTGCTCATAAACACCCAAAGAGCATGCCTCTCCGCTATAAGCCTTAATCCAGACACCCAGCTGAGCTTTGGGTGAACAAACCCAGCTGCCCAAATCAAGTGACCAGAGCACCTACTCCACAAGCCAGCCGACTGCTCCCAAACACTCAGCTTTACTAGCTCTGTGGGCTGGGAAGGCCACCACTCTGTCTCATGCTTGGCTTCACCCCTGCCAGTCCTCTGCTGTCGTCTCCTGAATGACAGCGGTCCACTGCCCAGGGACTTCAGGGTCCAGAAGACGTGCTCTACTTCTGGCTCTTGCTGGTAGTGAGATCCCCCTGACTGCTTCTACGATGATGGCTCACTTTATACCCAGCAGGGTGGCCCTCACTCACTGCTGAATCACATAGTACACCAGTATCTTCCCTCATCAGGGACATGAGAGATATTTGGTGGGAATAACAAGGACTATGACTAGAAATGCCATATTAAATAACTCACTAACTTGCATCTTCCCAATTTTCATATTCCAATCACCAAGAATTATCAGTTCATCTTGACTACTTATTTTTTCAATTTCTACATAGCAAAGTTGGTGGAATTTTTCAATCCATCACTAGCGTTTTAGTGTTTGATGTGTACATCTGAATAACAGTTGTAATAATTGATGTTCTTTGTAAGTGTATAGATTTTTTCATATCACAGACCGTCTTGTACATCAAGCGAGGTGACCTGTAGCCTGAATGCCAAACCCATTCTCTTATCCCTGGCAGGTCCTGTTCTTCTGCCCCTTGATCAAGGCCACCCCACCTCTCAGCTTTGCGTAATAGCCCCATGCCCCTGGCATGCTTTAATACAGCCTCACGTTCTGAACCTAGCAAAGTGTGGCCCTACCCTTTGAGAGCCAGAAGACCACAGCTCCACCATTTTAACCCGAGAAGACCCTGCTTTTCTTGCTACTTCCAACGATTTTGCTGACCTCAGAGCTGCTCCAGGATGGTCCTTTCTTGAGACCAACAATGCAGCTCCTTTGGCTTGTATTCTTTCTGGAGAATTCGAAGAGGCAGGCAGCATTCTTTCTTTTGTCCTTTCTCTGTCCCCTTTACCTTAAGCAGATGGAGTTTCTGCTGTGGCAGCTGGTTAGATCTACCAGTCACAAGCTTAAGCTCTTTACAAAAAAAATGTGTAGCTGCAACATTCTCCAATAAAATAATGATATCTCTAACATGAACCACAGGGACATAAATAACCCATATATATATATATATATATATATATATATATATATATATATATACACATATACATACACACATATTTTGAACTCACACTTAATTGTACTCTCAATCTAAGGATAGCTAGTGCCTATGACATACATGTCCCTGCTCAATACTTGCCCTCATGAAGAGAGCCCTGAAGATATGAGTGCTATAGCAAATGGTGAAAAAGCAGATGATGCCCACCTATCCAAAAGACTAGCTTCTGGGTCTTAAATGCTTGTCTTCACACAAGCAGCCATCTAAGTGAGGCATCAACTAAGCCCATATGGAAGAAGAGCGCCAGCCTGTGTGAGCCAAAGACTGTAAACTGTAAATTCTAAGACCAGCAAAGTGAATGGTATTAAATCTTAAATTCTGAACACGCAGTTTGCAGAAGATTATGGATGACAGTGAAGTCCAGAACCTATTTTCAGAGCCCCATGCGGATGAAAGCTCAAGTGAACTCCCCGGGACAATGGACTAGGGACGGGAACGGCCTTGTTAGCAGATGGAGTGCTTTGTGGGAGGACTCACTGTAGTTACAGATAGGTTAAAATGTGATAACCTAGTCATTTGATCTCTCTTTTGATCCATTGTATATTTTTTCCAGTTTTTAATATTTTCTGCTTTCCTTTCAGTGGAGGTTTCCCCCTGTTTTATTGTGTCATTGTTGTTGTTTTAACATTTTGTATATGTTAATGTATGAAATCCAGGAGAGGTAAATCTGTGGTAGTCTGGGTAGACTAGAGAAACAAATCCATAGAAACACGTGTATGAGTTTTTAAACTTTTTAAGACTGTTTTATTAGCATATAATGCACATATCATTCAGTGCAATTATTTAAATATATTAATGAGTTCTAAGTTTTATAAAAAGGGTAAATTATACATTAAGAAAGCATTCCAATCCAGTCCAAGCCCATAAGTCCGATATTAGCCTATATATCTGATACCAATCTAGAAAGTCCTCTTCAGACTCATAAAACACATGCAATGATGCCGAATGCAGGATGATCACAGGCCAGTGGGTAGAAAGTCATTGGATTCAGTGGCGGTGTAAGCATGTCAGTGCTGGCAGGGGTCTCTACATGGCTTCTCTGGCTCCAGAGATCTGGTTGCATAAAGGTAGGTCCATGTGTGACTTCTCCAGCTCAGGGCATTCCATGTGTCTGTCAACTGCAATGTGTTTGTCTCCCAGGGAGTCAGCTGAGAGAGAGATATCACGTTCAAGGAGGAAAAACAGGAATTCCCAGAATCCTTAGGGGAAGGCCATGCCCACACAGGCCTCACTGGCTATATCCTGATTGACAGTCTAGACTCCACTCTTTCACTCTTAATCCTCAAATTGACAAATGATAATCTATAGAGATAGCTATAGGTCTGCCACAAAGATAAACCAAGACCAGGCCCTAGAGAAGGAAAAGGACAGGTTTATTCAGCGCTTCCTGGCGGGAGGCAGGGACTTCAGGAGGGAGTCTGTGAAGTCTCCAGGCCTGGAGGCAGTGAGGAGCAGAGAGGGAGAGAGACGGGAGTACTGAACTCGCAGAGACGGGAGTCCTGAACTGCTCATCTGTGCTGGAGAGCCAGTTTTAGGAGAGGAGGGTGAAACAATAAAGGGAGTGTTTAGAAACCTCAGGTGGGCAAAAAAGGAGGAAGCAGGAAGGACTTGCAGCTGCGGGGAGGCTCTAAGCTGCCTCCACCCAACTTCAAGGGCAGCAGTTTAAAACTAGCAGCCGCTCCTAGGAAGAAAGAGGAGGCTGTCTACTCCCAGACAGAGTTCCAGTCGTGGAAACCCACAGTGGCAGTTCTCTCCTGCCTGGAGGGTCACTAGGCACTGGAATCAATCTGAGGGCAATGAGGGAGATTGAAATGTATGATATGTGGATTATGTGCTAATCAAACTGTTAGAAATAAACAAAGGTATTGAACAGCTAAACATTTTTGCTGTTGTTGTTGCCACTTACTTGGTGAACGTTCTTGGGTACATGTCCTTAGTTTATACCAGGGGGGGTCAAAGGCAATTAAAACGCGGGCCATTCGGTGCAACAGGCGAGATTCAGGCGGGCCACATCATGTTTACAAATTTTGTGAAATTTATATTTTGAATTGAGGTTTCAGGAATATGGAGAGGATAATTAAAACCCTATGTAATTGCTTTTATTTAAACATTTATTTAATGTATTTATAAAACTAAAATTATTCTTTTTTACCCGAAACTTGCCAGCGCTTTCCTACTACTAGTTTTCCAATTTCTGGATTCAAAGACTGAGAACAGACGATCTTCATTATGGCAGATAGATGTTTATCAGTTTATCTTGATCTGTATGATGCTTTAATTTTATGGACGAAAATAGTTGCCCACTCAATGGCTTCCCTCTAAAAATGTGAACTAGCTTTGCTGCTAGGTATGATTCAACACAGCACAACCCAGAGTGCTCTTTCTAACCTTTCTCTCCTGGGATCTGTTTACATGATGTGACACTGAGAGTGGCAGACATATCGCTTCCAAATGTCACCAGAACTGAGTCAGCGCGCTTGTGCACGTCCACAACCCCCAGGAAAGGCAGTGGGCCACGTGCATGCTCGTCTTCAGTAGTTAACGAGGGAATTGTGTGGACGGTATTGCCCCATCTCCCCTAAGTGCTATTTCTTCAAAGCACTTTTTTCTTATTTTCATTTTATTTCAGAGCATCGCAGGCCACAAAAAATTACCTCAGGGCTGTCAGTTCGACACCCCTGGTTTATACAATGGGATTTTCCAAACATTAAGTTTTGTTAAAGTTCATTTTGAACAGTTCGCTTGAAGGTCATCGCTTTCTTCTCAGCTTTCAATGAGAGCACTGGGGAGTGACCATGTGGAGTAACCCTTGAAGATCTGGGTTAGGAATCTCATCAGCCAGATATCCAAATTCTTCCCTTACTAGGTAAACCCACACCAAATATTTTAGAATTGTTCAGACAAGTTCCTTGCCACTGCATAATATACATGTCCTTTCCTCACATATTGTCCAATCACATATTCATAATTTTCTTTTAACGTTTCACTAGAAGCACATTTAACATGCACATTTCTAGCAACATTCTGTGGCTGGTGCCATATGTATTCTCTCTAGACACGCTCCTCACTTCCTTCTAAGCTATCACGAGAATTATTTTGTTTTCCTTAATTCTGCCAACAGCCTCTTCAGACAATCCAGGCTTTTACTATTAAATAAAACAAAAAAAGAATCTTGGATTTACAATTATTGACTATTTGAAAAAAATAAACAAATCATTATATATCCTTAAACAAAACAACTCCCCCCCAAATCTCACTGCCACCAAGTCATTTCTGATTTATAGCAGCCTTATCAAAACGGAGTAGAACTGTTCCTGAAAATCTTTACAGGATTTGAAAGCTCCATCTTTACTATTAGGCACCATAAACCCTCCTGACTTCTAAACCCACTCGCCAACTCCTGAACTGTATCCACATTGTAAGTATCTGTTAGTGCAGCATCCCACTCTTTTGCTGCCAAATTCTGTCTTAGTTCTCGTGTGCTGTGGCAACAGAAATAACGTAAGTGGATGACTTAGCAAACAGACATTACGTTGCTCACAGTTTAGGAAGCTAGAAATCTGAAGTCAGAGTGTGCCTCTGGGGGAAGGCTTCTCACTCTGTTGGTTCTGGAGGAAGACCCTTGTGTTTTCTACTTCTATTTTCTGGTTTTTAGAGATCTTCTGTGTCTTGCTTGGCCTTCATTTTATTTCATCTCCCTTCTGCTTTAAAGTTTATTGCCTTTTATACTTCAAAAGAGATTAAGATACACTCTACACAAATACTACCTTATGAATATAATAACAACAGCCCACTCACAAATGGGATTATAACCTCAGGCATAGAGGTTAAGATTTACCACATGTATTTTTTTGAGGGGTGTAATTCAATCCTTAATAAGCACCAGAACTTTTTCCCTGAGATTCCTTTGGCTGGATAAGAACTGCCAACCTTTCACGTGGCAGGGAAGTGTGTTAGCCCTTGACATCACCCAGGGATCTTGTTTTTTTTTAAGCTATTTAAAATTCTTTATTGAATGAGATGGGGATATATATATATATATATATATATATATATATATATATATATATATATTTACAGATGACTTCAGGAAAATTACAGGTGTTTGGGCCTTCATCTCAGAGTGCTTTGCTGGTTGGTTTTATTAACGGAGGAAGAAAAATGTATAATTTGTTGCATGAACTAGGAGCACTAAGTATTATACCACCAAATTAAAAAAAATTCAGGCCTTTTAGTGTTACTATATAAATGCCATTAAAACATCCGAGGGAATGAAAGGAGTGTGGTAGATTTTCCCCTTAAGGTTCACTCACTAATTGATTCTTGTAAGAAAGTCCCTAGTTTCTTTTAAGTACTGAGTCCCTGAGCCTACACTTATTTTTGTGGTTGGATTAGTAAATAGGCTTGATGGTTGGAATGGTTATCAGCCACCGTCATTCTCACTTGTACTATTCTTAATGTTTTGGCTATTTTTATAACAATGATTTCTACTAGGATTTTTATTAATGTTGACCATTAGTCTTAGGAGTATAAGTTATATCTATTTATGTAAAATTCAGTTAGTGAAATTATATTTTATCACTGGTATTTGATTTAGGGTTCGATTTAGCGGGTACTCACTCTGGCAGCTCTCCACCAAATGTCACCATCAGGGTGAACGTTATGTCTCATTAGGAACCCTGATGAAGCCAGCGCGTCTCTTCCAGAAGACCTCTTCTTCTGCATCATCATATAGCAATTACAACTTTCTTTATTGTAGTAAAAAAGATATAAACATTTTCTAGTTTACCAATTTTTACATGTATCATTTAGTGACAATGACTATTATATTGATCTTGGTGTACAACTATCACCGGTACCCTGTTCAAAATAATTCCTCCACAATTAACATAAACTCAGTACAAGATAAGCAATAACTCTCTTTTTTCTCTCCCTTCTGTCCTCCCAGCCCTCGTAACCACTAATCCGCTTTGCATTTTATACATTGGCCTATTTTATATATAAGTGGGATCATACTGAGTTACAGTCATTAATATGGCCCTAGCAGCCATAGCCCTTTATGTGATATAATTTGGAACTTCATACGCTGTGGCCAGAGTCCCATTTTGGAGGGCCTTATCTGCTAAGGAACAATCGGATGTAATCAAGACCTGGCCTTAGTAGAGGGTGTGAATTGGGCTACATGCTTTGCTTAATGGGTATCTTGGTTACTGTTGCTTGTAATGGAAGTAAGGAATGATATGCTACAATTGAGAGGAGAAAAACTGCTTCTGGAGTAGCCTGGAAAAAGTCTGATAATTAAGATTAGTAGGAGGCCAGTGCTACTGGAAACATTTGCCAGAACTCTCAGGTCATAGCTGCATAAATAAAATACAGTCCAGTGCTGGGTAATAGATTAGTATATTTGGGTATCATTAAAAAGATGAAGGATTATAAGTTAGTTTGATTACGCAATTGACACTCAGTGTAACTTCCAGCAAATGACCTTTCTCTTCATGGGTCTGGTAAGAAGATGGGGAAGATACTGATAGGATTCCACTGTGTGTAAAACTGTGAGCAGGAGTCCCTGCGATGACATCCTGCTGCATATAAAATGAGCCCTCTGAGATGCAGGGGGTGTGACCGCACCATCAACAAGAGCCTGGAGTGGAGGGCATCCTCTGGGCCAAGCATCTGGCTTACTTCTGCCTCACCTCATTTTGGATGGAATAGTATCCACCATGATGTGAGACATTTCTTCAAACTTTCATGACTTTCTGTGGGGAATATACTCAGAAATGCGGGTGAATATACTCAAGGAAGGAGTGGGGTTGGGGGTGCGGCAAATGGAGCTGCAAAATATTATGGGAGAGTTGGACATTTGGGGCATCAACAATCTCCAGCTCTTTGGGACTGGGCTGGTATTAACTCTTCTAAATAATATTACTGCCACACATACAATAGTTATTCATTTGAAACTAACTTATTTCACACAGCATAATGTGTTCCAGTCTCATCTGTGTTGAGTAAATACCAGGACTTCATTTCTCTTTAGGCCAAGAAATAGTCCATTCCATCATGGAGTAACTTTTGGTAGCTCCAGAAAGTGTATCCTAACAACAGTTCAAAGTGAACTTACTTTTTCTGAAATGAATAAGAAATTTTGTTTAGGAACTAGAAATGAGAAGCACAGAGAATATGTTCAGTAAATATAGGAAAACAGTGCCTTGTTTCAAGACAAGTCTCAAACTTTATTAAAAAATCACAAAGGGGGAAAAATTAGCCAGCAAAGAGACCTGCCTCCAAGTTCACATGATTCCCCTGCCCCCACTTACGGTATAGAATGACTTATAGGCCCTTATTTGGGGTTTCTTTGAGAATTATTATAATGTCTCAGTGTTTTATAGTCTAATATCTTAGACAGTGCAAACAAACACAGATGTAGGACCACACAAGCTAAGAACAGTTAGGCCTAATAGTAGCAAGAAGAGACAGCTCCTAGCCAGGCCAATAAGGGGGCAGAATTGGAGGGGACTCTTCTAACTGGAGAGGCACACTTGGGCCTGTCACAGTGAAGCCACTGGATGTAGCAGTGTCTTGAAGTCATGATGATAATTGGCTCCAAATAAACAAAGAAATATGATCCATGCACCTTGTCTCAGTGGTCACTGAACATGTGGAATGCCTTCAAATCCATAAACAAATGATTTCAAAAAATTTCAAACATCCTTTGGTTCCTGATGGTGTAAGTTTCACTTGCTTTATATAGAAAACCCCATTTCCTGGATAGGCTAGACACATGATTTTTTACTGTGTTTCCCATGAGTTGAATGTCAATAGCATGGTCTTTGGAAGCAGCAATCTGATGGCTTTGGTGCAAAGTCATAACTCTTGATTTCTCCCTGTTTGAGACAGCCCGGGTAGGATGAGTACCTGCCATGCACAGAGGTCAGGTGGTTCGAACCATGCACTTGTAGAAGTTTGATCAGCTGTAGTGACTGATCTGACAGTGTGAGTGTCCTCTTCCAGACTCTTCCCTTAGATTGTAAGTCAGCTGTAATCCCATTTTTGTTGAAAATAAAGCCCATTGCCTTTGAGTGGATGCAGATCCTGTGTAGCCTTACATATAGGATAGAGTAAAACTTGCCCCATAAGGTTTCATCGGAAGGAGCCCTGGTGGTGTAGTGGGTTAAACACTGGGCTGCTAACCACAAGATCAGCAGTTCTAAACCACCGGGGAGAAAAATGAGGCTATCTACTCCCATAAAGAGTCATAGGATGAGAAACACAAATACAACGGTGCCGTTTAATCTGTCCTGTGGGGTTGCTGTGAGTTACAGTGGACTTGGTGGCAGTCACTTAGAAACAGAATCTGCCTGGAGGGCGACTGCCACATCTTTCTCCCCTCTCCCCTTGCATGTCTGGCAGGTTTGACCTTCTTTTAGCTGCCCTGTGCTTAAACACAGCACCACCAAGGCTCCGGCCCTGAAAATAGAGTAGGAAAAAATAGAAAAAGCAGCAGAGGAAAATGAACCTTAGAACTATTTTAGCGAACGATTGCTGTTGACAATCTGGCAATCCGTGGTTAAGTCAGAAGCCTATTTGCTGAGGTGCTGATTGAAACTCAGGAACACCGGTTCTTTCCCTTATTACAAAGCCAATTTTGAGCCAAGTCAGTTAAGACCTTTGGAAAAGTGACTCTAAAATAGCATGTGATATCCTGAGGAAAAAATAAACCATGATTTAGTAAACTAAATGATCTGCGAAGTAAGTATTGCTTTACACGCCTTCCGCAGACAGGGAAGTCACCGATGGTGAAGTGTGACCAAGAAAGGTCTTGGCGCTCCCACGGGGGTGAGTGTGTTCTGCCCACCAGCTCAAAGACGGCGGAAGGATTCTCAGCCAGCCTGGGATACAGAGCATGTGATTACCTGTTGATGCTCTCGTGGACATGGAGGCATGCTGCTGTCTTTTACTGACCTCCACACTGCTTCAGACTCCTCTTCCACGGGCAGATCACTATTTTTCTTGCCGTCAGATGGCAAGACACCAGCCCAAGATTTCATTGTTATTGAAGGGAAATTAACGTTGATAATGAAAATGATAATGGTGACAGAAAGGTGACCTGGTAAAATGTGCCCCTCAATACCTTTAAAAATTGGGATTTATGGGCCCAGGATATTGGAAGCTGTTCAGATTTCAGGGATGTTGTAATAATTGGCCCTGGATTTTCCATGAATGAATATTTTTGAACCTCGGTGACACTATTATACATCAGGGGTTGTACTTTAATGATGACATCACCCTCAACTGAGGGTTCAGTCTGCTATTCCTTGTGCTGAGCACTTAATTTTGACAATCCTGGATTAACGCCCCCCATCCCCCGATGACAAGTGTGGAAATATTTCTACACTGTGTGTATTCATAAGTTAGTTACATGTGCTATATGCTAAGAGGAGCCCTGGTAGTACAGTGGGTTAGGCGTTGGGCTGCTAATAGAACAAGGCCAGCAGTTTGAAACCACCAGCTGCCCCTGACGGAGAGATGAGGCTTTCTCCTCCCATGAAGAGGTAGTCTCAGAAACCCACAGGGGCACTTCTACCCTGCCCAATAGGGTTGCTAGAAGCCAGAATCGACTCAATGACAGTGAGAGTCAGAATGGCTTCAAGATGGAAGCACTGGTGGCTGGTGGTTATGAGTTGGACTACTAACTGCAAGGTGGGCAGTTTGAAACCGCCAGCTGCTCTGTGGGAGAAAGATGAGGTTTTCTATTCCAAAGAGGAGTTGCAGTCTCCGAAACCCACAGGGGCAGTTCTACTCTGTCCTGTAGGGTCACGGTGAGTTAGAAACATCTCAGTGGCCATGAGTTTGAGTTATTGACTTCAGAAGTCTGGTGATCTACTTTGGAAAATCAGCCAATGAAAACCATATGGCTCACAAGGTCTGATATGCAACTGATCATGGAGACAGGCACAGGACCAGGCAGCATTTCAGCCTGTTGTCACGGGTTGGCAGCCAAGTCAACAACATCTCACAACAACTACATAACTTTCTATTGTATTTACTTCTGTATTTTATTTATTTTCCTATTGTATTTAAAATAGAACTCAAACTCTATACGAGGGCCTATAAGGCCCAACACAATCCAGTCCCTGCCTTCATCAAGTTCTGTTGCTTTTCTACCCGCCCTGCCACGGTCACAGCTAGTGGGGCTTTCTGTATGTTCTAGGAACGTGTCAGCCTCATTCCCACCCTGAGCTCTTGTACCCGCTCTTTCTTCTGCCTGCACTGCCCTGCCACCAGCCAGGTGTGGTCACTGTTACATCACTCGGCGACTCCTATCACATGGCAAGCATTCATGGAACTGGATTTTTGCATCAGGAAACGAAGGCAGAGAGAGGTTCTATGTCTGTGGCCACACAACCCCTGGTGGATTGTGCAGAATTGACTGTGCTTGACTCCCAGGCCCGGGTTCTTAATCACCGCGTTGTAGACAATTGCTGAAGACATCCTTCTGCATCACACCTGGAAGCCACCCTGGATTGCCAAGAAGAGACATGGTTGTGTTTTAATCAACTAAGCCAGTTAATTGAGTAAGAGGATCTGTATGGAATAGCAGCTCTGTTTCTCAAAAGTGCAGAATTTTTAAAACCATGCACACGCGAGATCAGAGCTGTGAAAACATTTCGCTTCTATTCTAGTAACTTTGATGAAGACCAATGCTTTTATTTTGTCAGCAGAGCATGAGAATTGAGGCTTAAATAGACATACAGTTTAAGACGCTGTCCTAAATATGGTTAAGATGTTTAATATAAGCATAAAGGGGAAAGAGGAAATGCTACCATCTTTTGCTGTGTTATCCTGCAAGTGTTTGTTTGTTTGTTTTAATCGAAACAGTATTTGGCAAAGAAAAAGAACATGTGTGCAGACCTGAATTAAATTTTCACCAGGCTCTGAATTATGGGTCATGAAAAAAATACCAGGGATCCTGCCAGTTGGTCCAGCCCGCTACCTTCTGCTCTGACCCCTGTGTTCATTGTTGTGGCTCCAGGTTCCTTCAGGTCAGGCATCTGTTGTTCCCAGCCCTCTGCAGGCGAGAGAAGGACTTTCCAGGAGCTCTGCAGGGCAGGACAGGGAGGAGAAACCCAACATGGAAAACTCAACAGTGAAAATGACGGAAAACCTGAAAGCTAACGAAAGATGGAAAGCAAAGAGTGGTCGCAGATTAAGGGGACGCTGTAAAAACAAAAACAGTTAATTGCGTCGTAAGAAAGAATAAACCATAGTAATTTTGGGGTTTTCCCAAACCCTCTGTCATAAACCCTCAAGTTATTTTACATACTGCAGAGTTTAATTTAGCCATACTAATTTTCCCTAACAGGTTAAAATGAATTAAAATGTTTTAAATGATTCTGTAAATAGAAAGAATGTGAATAGAAAATATATTCCAGCTTGTAGCTTGCTTTTTGATTTTGTACTTGTTTTTCTTTTTAAAAATTTTGGGTGTGTGTGTCCTGTTTGTTTGGTTGTTGGTTGACTTATGGCTGCTATTGATTGCAGTTGGTCTTATGGGGTTATTTTGTCATATTATGCCTGTCAAAGTAAACCTGAGATGTGCAAACCCCATGGACAAGCAGATAGAGTCTGGGCTCCTATTGAACTCTAGCCCCAATTCAAGAATGTTAGTTCTGACAATGTGGCCCTGCTCAATACTCCCTTCATGAAAGTATCACTGAAGATAAGGGTGCTACAGCATAGTGTGGTGAAGAGAGCAGATGGTGCCCAGCTATCCATCAGAATAGTGTCTGGGGTCTTAAAGGTTTGTATTCAAACAAGAAGCCATCTAAGCGAGGAGTCAATTAAGTCCACCCGGAAGAAGCACACCAGCTTGTGTGATCCAAAGATGACAAGTACAACATTTGAATATGGCAAAGGGAAAAGTATCAGAGATGAAATTTGAACACCCAACTGTAGAAGGCTATGGGCACGGTGGGAGCGAAAACACATCTGCAAGGTATTTAGTCAGACTGAGCCTCTGGCATGTCTGCTCTAGGCACAGGCAAGAGTCTCGAATAGTCTTACTACCAGGCAGCGATCATTGTAATCTTGAGTGTGCTGCATTGAACTCCATACTTGGCCAGATGATCTCCCTACAGACCCAACCTGTATTGGTTCTGGATGCAAGTATCTCTCACTTGTTCCATGACAGAACTTTCTTCCTTGGCTTTTGGAAGGTTGACGAGTCTTTTTTCTTACTCATTAATTGCATTTTGGTCTTTACATTATTATTATTTTATCCTTAACACCTCATTATGATTGTGTTTCTTATTGTTGCTGTTGAGTGTCCTAGTTTGTGAAGCACAGGAGTAGCCACACAGTGATGAAAACGGATACGGGGGTTCATAGGGGGTGCGGGGTGGGTGACAGGGAGTAAAAATGAAGGTGGGGGCAGGGAGGAGCAGCAGAATGGACTGTGAGTGCACAACTTATTTTAAAGGCAATTTAACCATGTTTTTTTTCCTAAAGTTCTTATGGTAATGATTGTGCAATTCTGCTTGATATGATCAAACGGTTGAATTATTGAATTATATGATATGTAAATTATGTGGCAATAAAACTGAGAAAATACATTTCATAGCACTAATGCTACCAGCTATTACCATCATTGCAGGCAGTTGTAGGTTACGACTGAGCAATCTAGGACGAGTTTTGGCGATGCAGGGAAATGTGTGTGTGTGTGTGTGTGTGTGTGTGTGTGAAGGAAGGCAGGGAGAGCTTACCTTTTATGTTCCAGCTTCTTCTAATCCTACAATAATGAGCATGTCTCTTTGTTCTCCATTCCAGCATCTTGAAGGTGACTGTGTCAATGAGTTAGCTTTCCTTTCTGTGAATGAATGGCGCTGGGAGGACTTGGCAGGGTTTTCCAGAGGGGACTCTCATCCCCAAATCAATAATCGGGTGGGGGGGACACCTCATCATGCTTGGAAAAAGAAGAAGGGGCTCCCAAAAGCCAAATTTGGGATTAAAAAAATTTTTTTCCAAGTTGCGTTTTACATGGGTTTTTGCACACGAACAATCTATTACATGTTACTGACTGAGGGAGTAGAAAAAATGGCATTGGTGGTCCTCTCTCTCAGTTGGGTTAATGTATATACATATTTGTTTACAGTGTACTTTGCATATGTGTTTGTATAACAGTAAAATTTGTACACAGTGTAATTTGTGTAACAGTAAAATCTCAAAAGATGGAACCTATGATGGGCAGAAACCTATTGGAGAAGGAAAATGGAAATATTTCCCTCTCAAACAAAGGATAGAAAAGTAGTGAGCCTGAACCCTGTCAAAGACAGAAAACTTGTGAAATCTGAAAAGACAAGGCAGTATCACTGAATTCCAGTTATTACAGTGTATTTCAAAACTATTCCAGGAGCAATGAAGAAAAAGTTCCCCGGTTCTAAGCAACCAACTCATATACCGCCTTTCAAAAGGCGATCCTTCCCCAAGCTGGGAACTGTCTATAATGAACCATTTTACATGGTTGAATTTGTAGCTGGAAAAGTTTGTGGCCTTATTTCTTGATTTTTGTCTGCCAGGCTGGGCTTAGAAGCATGACTGGGTGTTAAACCCACAAATAAAATCTTTAGAAATTAGTAGCACAAATCTGTTGGTTGGGTTTAGCTTTGTATCTGCTGTACATGGGGCTTTAAAAGAAAAAGAGGTTTGTCCTTGCTATAAAAAGGGTGAAATAAAGAGAGAAACAAGTGGGAAAAAAAAGAAAAGAGGGATTAAGGATGAAGATGAAGGGAGGGAGAGGGGAAGAGAAGATAGGTAGAAAGAAGATGAATGAAGAAAATGGCAGGAGAGAAGGGTTAAATGACTTAATAACAGTCTGTCAGGGGAAGCCAGCCCCTAACACATCATTATGGGTTTGGTAGGTGCAATTGTGCAGCGATAATAAGTGAAGATCATAGAAAAGTTATAGAGAGCATGAGAGATAGAAGTATTGAAATAAATGGAGTCAGACACGATTCATGGTAGCATGCTCACCTCAGCCCCGCTTGGTGGTCCACGTGGAGGCAGAGCTCTCTTTAATGCTAGTCCAGCCTTTTTATATTCTCTGGGGACATGCAAACCCCCTAATTATAGGTGAGTACAAACATCACAGGGAGAGGTTGTGCTATAAGTAATACAGTAATGAGAGAGGGTGGTCTAGGGACGTACATGCAATAGGGAGAGGAGGGATTGGGGGCATACATGTGACAAGATGGGTGGATCCTAGATATGGATGGCAACTTAACTTTGGATGTCACAGAGCCAGTTTGGCCTGTTCCCTGGCTCAACTGATAGAGACCATTATTGGTAGGGTGTGAACTCTTGGTCACAGGCCTCAGGGAGAAATAGTTTATAGTCCCCCACGGCAGGGGAGGCCTACCCTGTAGTCTGGTGACTAACTGCCCTGGGGTGGATGTCTGTAAGCCTCTGACCTCCCCCCACAACAGTCGCTACATGATCAGCTCTGGTCCTGTGTCTTTATTTTCATTATTGGGTTAAGGATGAAAGCAATAGTCAATGTTTCTTCTAAAATACTACCACGTGGCCTGCAGAGGGCGAACTTTCCTTAGTTTTGCATCTTTCCAAGGCTTCAAGGGCCATAAAAGGATACCGTTTTTTAAGTTTAAGAACAGAACTTACCCAAGGAAAAGAGGAGAACAAGCCAGCTCAATGCTCCCTCTTCTTGCTTTTATCAACGGTTGGAAAATAGAATATTTACTAATTACTATACTAGAATGTAGATCATAAACTTTTTAGACCACATTCTGCCAACTGACCAAGCTGTCCCACAACACTTTGATCCTAAGCCTTCAAACTCAGTAAAACAAACCTGTGAAGTGTTTGGTTATGTCTGGAGGGTAACCATGACTGTGCCCTTATTACACAGATGAATAGAAGTGCATTACACATAAATATGTATATATATACTGAGATACCCCCACATATGCACACGCACATATACCTTATGATGTACATGTATACGTATACTCATATGCCTATCTATGTCACTGTTGAACTATTCTGGAGTTGTTACTGCTATTGTTGCTAAATTGCATATTTTATAACATTTACTTGTGAAGTCCCTTCACCTTGCACATTTCTTATTGTCGTCATCTACCTCGGTTAAGTTGTGCACACTTCTGTCACATTCAGTACTGGCTTTTGCATCACCCCAAATACCAAGTGTCTACTATCTAGAGAGTGCTTCCCTGCCCAACCACAAAAGAACTCTGATTTCTATATGTACACCTATTTTTACTTTTTTATAGAAATCTTATATTATTTGTCCTTTTGGGCTTGACTTATTTCACTCAGCATAATACCCCCACATTCATCCATGTTATATATTGTGTAGTATTCCATTGTCTGCATGGACCACATTTCATCCACTCATGTGTTGATGCACGCTGAGCTTGTTTCTATCTTTTTGTCATTGTGTATCATGCTGCAATGAACATAGATGTGCACATGTCCACTTGTGATATTGCTATTAGATCTCCAGGGTACAGACGTAAGAGTGGTGTTGCCAAATCATAAAGTATTTCTAGCTCTATCTCTTGAAGGAAATGTATTTTCCATAGTGGTCTTGCCATTGTACAATCCCACAACCTCCCAAGTCACCCTAAGACTCACCTCACTGGGTTTTTGTTTGTTTGGCTTTGAATCAGTGATTTTTGCAGGCGTGAGATGTTCCCTTATTAGAGTTCTGACTTGTATCTCTTGGCGGCTGACTCATGATCACAAACATCTTTTCGATGTTGGCGGGCCGCTGGAATATCTTCTTTGGGTAAGTGTCTGTTCACATCCTTTTTGATTGGATTTGCTTTTGCGGTTGTAGAGGTGCTAAAGTATTTTTATATCTTTCAGAGATTAGACTCATCTGCTATATTATTTCCAGATATCTTTTCTCAGTCTGTAGGTTCTCATTTTGTTCTTTTTGTAAAGTCTTGGTGAGCATCAAACACTAACTCACTGCCACGGAGTGTGTTCTCACTCGGAGATACCCCATGGAACAGGGTGGAACTGCCCCGTGGGTTTCTGAGACTGCCACTGTTTATGGGAGTAGAAAGCCTCATTTTTCTCTTGAGGAGAGGCTGGTGGTTTAAAACTGCTGACTGCCAAATTCATAACCACTCCACCACCAGGGCTGCTCATTAACCAGCATACGTGTTTGATTGTAAGGAGGCCCCAGTTATCCAACTCGCTTGCTGTTGCTAGTGTACTTGAAGTTCTGTTTCATAATCTATTACTGGAAAAAAAATTAAGGTCTCCCAGTTCTGTTACTGTATTCCTTCCAAGAACTGCTTAGCTTTCACTTTAGCTTTTTAGGTCTTTAGTCCACTTGAGTTTCTTTTCAATGTACGGTGTGAGGTACGGGCCTTGTTTCATGTGTCTGAAAACACCTGTCCAGCTTTGCCAGCACCATTTGTTAAAGAGCCTGTTTCTTTTCCTTGAAGAGACTTTGACCCCTTGTCAAAAATCTGCTTTTCACAGGAGGATGAATTTACCTCTGGCTTCGCAACTGTTGCGCACTTGTCTCCGTGCCTGTCAGCGAAGCAGTGCCCCGCAGTTTCCATTCCTGGGCCTCCTTCCCTGAGCCCCTTCAATGGTGCTGTGGCTCGCTGGGGCCTGTTCTCATAGGGACAGAACGCACGCCACATGTGGACTTAAAGAAATTCTAGTAGTCGTATTTTAGAAGTAAAAAGAAGCAGGTCAAATGAAAATGCATTCTGCTTATGACAATATGTCCAATGAAAAAATTCAGTATGTCGGCAACATAAAAACATTATTTTCCACTTACAGCACATCTCTATTTTGACTGTGTTTCAAGTACTCAGTAGCTACACATGGCCATCGGCGACCAGATTAGATGGCGTGCCTCATCTGTACCTTCCTTCCTTCACTTGCATGGCTCTCACCCTTAACCGGGTGTATTGGACAGGGTTCTCTAGAGAGACAGCAGAGATCAGCATATTGCAAAAGGCTGCAGTGCACACAGGGACCCCTTTCCCTCTCCCATTACCCTCCAAACTGGATCGAGCAAGAAACCCGAGAAAGGTGCATGTTCCTTCTGAGAGGCTGTCAGATTTAAAAAACCAGAAATGTCAACAATGTTTCTTAGCCTGTCAGTTCTTGGATCAAAGCAAGACAAAAGAGGAACTGATGAATTTGAATTCTGGTGTTGGCCAAGAATATTAAGTATATTGTGGACTGCAATAAGAATGAACTCATCGGTCTTAGAAGACAACGATGGTGTGTTGATGGCTGACTTACTTGGGACCCATCATTAGGAGGGACCAGTTCCTGGAGGAGGACGTCATGGATGGTAGAGGCCAGTCAAAGAGAGCCCCTTCACGAGGGTCTGACATGGCAGAGATCATAGAGAGGTAGTACAAGTCCCAGGCAAAGTGTTATTTTATTTTTATACATAAGACTGCCCTGAGTAGGAGCTGACTTGAGGGCAGCTAATCACAATTCCTTCTATCACAATATGAGGTTTAGTTCTAACCCAGATTTTCAGTATTATTCTCTGGAGTGTCCTTTTTCAATTAATTAATTTCTACCATGGATATATAAACTTCCTGTGTGTCGGGTGCTGTATACCAATTGCTCCTACACTTAAAAAAAACTTAAAACATTTAACAATGTTTATTCAAAATGTACATTATAAGAAACTATAAAATAGAAAGAAAAATATTGTACAATTTCAGTTTCATCCATTTCCTGTATTTCCCCCCCTTTTATTAAAATATCATTTTATTGGGGGCTTTTTCAGCTCTTATACCACTCCATCCATCAATTGAATCAAGCATATGTGTACTTATGTTGCCATCATTACTTTCTAAACATTTACTTTATTAAAAAATTATTTTATTGGGGGCTCGTACAACTCATCGCAATCCATACACCCACCCATTGTGTCAAGCACATTTGTTGCCATCAACATTCTCAAAATATGTGCTTTCTACTTGAGCCCTTGGTATCAGCTCCTTATTTTTTATCCTCCCTCCCCGCACCCCCTCCTTCATGAACCCTTGATAATTTATAAATTATTATTATTTTGTCATGTCTTACACTGTCTGACATTTCACTTCATCCAGTTTTCTGTTGTCTGTCCCCCAGGGAGGGGGTTTATGTAGATCCTTGTAATCGGTTCCCCCTTTCTACCCCACCTTCCCACCACTCTCCCAGTACTGCTACACTCAACACTGGTCCTGAGGGGTTCATCTGTCCTGGATTCCCTGGGTTTCTAGCTCTTATCTGTACCTGTGTACATGCTCTGATCTAGCCAGATTTGTAAGGTAGAATTGGGTTCATTATAGTGGGGGAAGGGAGGAAGCATTAAAGAATTAGAGGGAAGTTGTATGTTTTATCATTGCTACAGTGCACCCTGACTGGCTCATCTTCTCCCCGTGAAAAACTCAAGGAAAATTGTATGTTTTATTGCTGTTACACTGCACCCTGACTGGCTCATCTTCTCCCCGCGACCCTTCTGTAAGGGAATGTCCAGTTGCCTACAGATGGGCTTTGGGTCTCCGCTCTGTACTCCCCCTCATTCACAATGATATGATTTTTTGTTCTTGGTCTTTGATGCCTGATACCTGATCTTATGGACACCTTGTGATTACACAGGTTGGTGTACTTCTCCTATGCGGGTTTTGTTGCTTCTGAGTTAGATGGCCACTTGTTTATCTTAAAGCCTTTAAGACCCCAGATACTATATATTTTGATAGCCAGGCACCATCAGCTTTCTTCACCACATTTGCTTATGCACCTGCTTTGTCTTCAGTGATCGTGTTGGCAAGGTGAGCATCATGGAATGCCATAAACATTTACTTTCTATTGAGCCCTTTGGTATCAGTTCCTCCTTTTTCCTGTCTCCCCGTCCCCCATTTAAAAAAATTTTTATTGTGATTTGGATAAAGGTTTACAGAGCAGATCTTCAGGTTTACAGCAAGAATCCACACATATTTTATTACATCTCATTTATGGAAGTCCCCTCAACTCATAACATCGCGTATCCCATATCCTCCCTGTGTTCCCTGTTTACATTTTTCTTTCTTTCCTAACCCTTGGGGAAATGCTGCCTTTTAAGAAATCTCAAATCGTTGATGATTCTAAGGAGTGTGCACCTCCTTGGCATTATTGTTCCCTCCTTGACTTGTCTCCTGTTTGGCTTAAAATTGAGCCCCATGAGTGGGTTCTGTTCCACACCCGAAGGGTGACCAAGAGCTATCATTTCAGGGCTTCCACCAGCCTCTATCTGACCAGTAAGCCTGGTGGCCCCTTTTATGACTTCCTCACAACTTTTTAAGGAAATGACTATTATTATTACCTCTATTTTAGAAATGAGGAAGTTGAGCATGGGGAGGGTCAAGGGAGTTGTCCAACATGATCCAGGTGGAATCTGACAGACAGGGGCTTTAACAGTGGGCCTGAAACTCCAAAATTCAACTTGAATTTTATGCATGGTGTCTCCCAGGCCCCTCAATTCCGACTTAAGGCCACTGCACACGTGTCAGCGGAGAACTGTGCTCCAGGGTGTTCAATGGCAGAGCTTTCCCAAGTGGACCACCTGGCCTTTCTTCCCAGACGTCAACTTTCCTGCGGGCGTGAAGTCAAACGTGGACCCACTGGTGCCACTCTCGGATGCTAGTAACCCTGACATGGGTTCATTGCCATGTTAGTATTGGCAAGGCCTAGGATTCTAGATGTGGAAGAAACCCTACAGCGCCTCTGTTTGGATCTCTTTGTTTCGTGAGATCAACAAAAGTGAAATTTGAGGCCAAAGGAGGCCGAGTGGTTTGCTCCATTGCGCCTCCAGGAACGAGTAGAGCCTAGGGCTTCGGCCTCCCAGCTTGGCGCTCTTTTCCCTGCTTAGAAATGTTTCCAGATTTAAACTCCAGTCTACAGGGCCATTAACAGCCCTCTCGAAAGAGGAGGCAAGAGGTTTCAAATTCTTCTCCGGGCAAAACGCAACGGACATGAAAGGTTTCATCGGGTTCATCTGTCTCACCGTGACTTTGCCTTGGACTTGATCTTTATTTAGCATTTCAGTTTTTAATGCTCTGAAACAAGTTTGGCCATGTTGGAGGACCGTCCAAAGGTCAGCGAATTGGCTGCTGGCGGTCTCTGACTGCGCCCCTGGAAATCCCCGGCTCCCCTCGGGATGCGGGATGCGCAGTCCAGCCTCTGCGTGTGCCCTGCCGGCTCCAGACAGCCTCAGAGCCGGCCCGGCCCGCTTCATTCTTCAGGGACCTTGGTCACAGGGGGACAGATGGCTACTCTTCCTGCCCAGTGAGGCACTGCCCTAGGACATGGTTTTGTGTTTTCACCAGGGATTGTGAGGAGAAAGACTCTTCCGTGTCTGAGAGGACAAAGACGATTATTCCTGGGGTTACTTAATTGTACTGTTGTTTGCTTCTGCCTCCGGTGTGCCCAGCTCCCCAGTGCCCGTGGTGACTGCCACCAGACCTTTATTTCTGGAGAACAGCCTTTTCATGCATGTCAACACTCATGGATATATATTTTTGGGTCCTTTATTTTATAAATCATTTTACTGGGGACTCTTACAGCTCTTATCACAATCCATACAAGCATCCATTGTGTCAAGCACAGGTGTACATTTGTTGCCATCACCATTTTCAATATTCTTATTCTAATCATAGACCCACACTTTCCATATGGAACAATCTATGCTAGTGTTTCTATAACTGCTGCTTCTAAAATGTTGAATTTATACCAAGAGAAATGATCTTCACTAGAGTGGAGGCTAAGAATATGCCCTCCTTAACTCACTGACTTTTTATTTACGGGAGAGAGGGGAAAAAAAGACCTGAGTTTGAGTTCTAGCTCTGCCACTTAGCAGTCCGTGACCTTGAACATGCCAAGTCACCTGCATGAATTTGAGGTTCTTTACCAGGAATAGGGCAGTGAGGATGCTTTCCTTCCTCATAGAAGTATTGTCAGAGCCAAACGACACATAAGTGCTTGCCATACATGCAAACAATGCACGTTCACGTCATGGCCATGATGGTTTATGCATTATGGTTTGAATTCAGACCCATCTAGACTGTAGCTATTATTCCACGGCAGTACTTCTCAGACTGGGATACTTTGGCAATGTCTGGAAACCGTTTTAGGAGTTGCAGTTGGGAAGATGCTTCTGATACCTGGTGAGTACAGGTTATGAATTATTCGGTCCAAAATGTCAACAGGATTGAATTTGAGATTCCCTGTTTTATAGCTTACCTACCTACCTACAGCCATGGAGTCAATTCTAACTCATTTGAGACTGTTAATCTTTATGGGAGCACGAAGTCTCATCTTTCTCTTGTGGAGTGGCTGATGGGTTAGAACAGCTGACTTGCAGGTAGCAGCTCAATTTGTAGCCCACTCTACCACCAGGGCTCCTTTGCTTTTTCACAAACGTCCTACACTCTATCACACACCAGAATCACCTGGATGGAGGTGGAGGGTGGGGGAACACTTGTTAAAATATAAATTGCTGGCCTTCATCCTCAATTTCTAAATTCAGGATGTCTAGTTACAAGGAACCGGGGTGATTTAGGGGTTAAGCACTAGGCTAGCTGCTAACCTAAAGTTTGGTGGTTCAAACCTACCAGCTGCTCCATGGGAGAAATACATAGCAGCCTGCCTCTGTAAAGGTTACAGAAACCTGGGAAAAGCTATGGGGCCATTCTATGGGGACCTATAGGTTACTATGAGCCAGAACTGACTTGAGGGATGTGGGTTAGAGTGGAGTCTTAAGAATTTGCATTTCATAGCACCAACCAAACATAAACATTCCTCTAGTTCCTTAAAGCTTCCTGCCCCCCACTGTCATGACCCCAGTTCTACCTTACAAATCCAGCTAGACCAGAGCATGTACACTGGTACAGATAAGAGTTCTTGACACACAGAATCCAGGACAGATAAAGCCCACAGGAACAGCAATGGGAGTAGTAATACCATGAAGGTAGGGGGGCGGTGGGGGTAGAAAAGGGGAACAGATTGCAATGATCTATGTATAAGTCCCTCTACCCCAGGGTGACGAACAACAGAACCATGGGTGAAGAGAGACAGTAGATGGTGTAAGATACGAAAATAATAACGATTTATAATTTATCAAGGGTCCATGGGGGTGAGATGGCTGGGGAGGGAGGGAAAAAAAGAGGACCTGATACCAAGGGCTCAAGTAGGAAGAAAATGTCTTGAAAAGGATGGTGGCCACATATATACAAACATACTCAACACAATAGACATATAGATTATTATAAGAGCTGAAAGAACCCCCAATAAAATGATTTATTAAAATAAAAAAAAGAATTTGCATTTCTAATACACTCTAGGTGATGCTGATCTTGCTGTCTGGGGACCATACTTGAGAACCATTACAAGAGAAAAATTAATCAACAAGCATTAGTTGATTTGATAGACCTCATTGCTGAGTCAACTAAACAAGGTTGTATGTTCAATTGTTAAATGGTGCGTAGTTTCCAACAGCTAGTTGCGAACTTTGGCTGCAGCCCAGAATTCTATGTATAATCTCTCTGGTCCAACCATACAACACCTTTATCTGGCAGGCCTCATGGGGAAGGCACTCTTCCTACACCAGACTCGGTGCCTAGTCAGTGCATTGTATTTTCTGAGAGGGGAGACGTTGAGTCATATGCATATCTGCATCTCTAGCCAGTTGCCTCCATTCTAAGGCCTTGGCTGAGGCATTTCCAAAGGACTGTCAGTGAGTCTTTCTTGTCAAGGGTCTAGACCCTTCCCATCATTCCCTCCTAGACCCTTCCCACCATTCCATCCTAGGTTCACGGTGCCCTAAGAAGCAGGTACCTTTCGTTTGGGGCTCTTGGCAGTGAGATGATTCCCTCATCTGTGTTGTGTTCTGCCTGATTCTTGCCTGTTGCTGTTCTTCTTTTAAAAAACAGTTTATTGGCATAGATTTCACATATCATGCACTTTAGTCGATCAATCACAGTAAGAAGAGCTTCACAATCATTGCCACAACCAATTTTAGGGGTATTACATCTTTTGCGTACTCATTGTTGCTAGCTCCCCATTTTGCCCAGCCTCCTTTGCCATGCCCTGAGGTGGTTATTAATACCATTACTATCTCTATACACTCACCTATCCTGGATTTCTTATACAGAAAATCATACAAATAAAAAACAAGAAACAAAACAAAACAAAAATACTCAACAACAAAGGCAAAGCATAGAGAAATTTCAATAGAAAAGAAAGCAGAAACTATTAAAAATGGAAGCAACTTTAAAATAGGTCAATCGTGAAAAAAAAAATAGGTCAACCAAAAAAAAAAACCAAACTCACTGCTAGACAATCAAATGACAAGGTGTTATATTTTAACTTAACGACGTCTGCCATAATTGACTATGATATTCTCCATGATAGCAAGGCTATTAAGATGCCTGAACTAAGACCAGAAGGGGTTCACTGGGCACATAATCCTTGGGGACTAAGTCAAAGGGATGTTGAGCTTCCACTGTCATCCATAGCCTTCGGGAAACCAGGCATGGAGAATTTAAGCTCTGATACCATTCCCTCCTCTGGATTTGGATTTTATTATTTACAATCCCTGGCTTAGTTGATGCCTCACTTGATAGTATCAACTCTAAGATAAAATATGAGAGGGTTATTTAGAACAGCAGTTATCAACTTTCGCTCTTGTAAGGCACTAATTGTTTTTGTATAGGAAATATTTTATAGTGTTTATAGTGAAAAGAAAATTTGGAGCGAAAATTTTACAGTGTTAGCCTAGTTATTCTGAGCTAAGGAGCTCTGGTGGCATAGTGGTTACTATGAGTTGAGCTGCTAATGGAAAAGTTAGCAGTTTGAAACCACCAGCCACTCTGCAGAAGAAAGATGAGGCTTTCTACTCCCATAGAGTTACAGTCTTGGAAACTCGAGTTGTCCTAGAGGGTTGCTATGGGTCAGCATAGACTTGATGGCGTGAGGTTTTTGTTTGTTTGTTTATGGAATCATAGAGAACTTGATGTCTACCAACTTGACTGTTAAAAAGCATCGACAGGTTTAAATGGGAAAGTATAAGTGACAACACTATTCAGTCATTTGTTCAAAATAGTCACTGGGTGAATAATCTCAAAAGACCAAACTCACTGCCATTGAGTCGATGTCGACTCACAGTACAGTGAATGTATAAGAGAGGTAGAATCATCCCTGTGGATTTCTAAGACTGAGAGTAGAAAGGCACATCTTTCTCCTGAGGAGCAGGCTGGTGGTTTTGAACTGCTGACATGTTAACAGCCCAACATGTAAGTACTATGTCACCAGGGCTCCTCGCACTAGTGTAGGCATTGGGAAACACACCAGTGAGTAAGACAGGTATGGGCCGTGGCCTCACGGCACTTACAGTCTTGTGGCGAAGACAAGCATTGGAGAGGCAAGTATAATAAAGTAGGGTGTTAAGATCTGGGACGCACAGGTGCCACCAGAGAGCTTATAATACATACGCATGTTCATCTGAAAAGCAGACAAACAACTTTCATCTAAAAGTTATGAAAGGAATACTGAGATCTGAGAGACAGGGCTCCAGGCAGAGCATGGCACGTTCCAAGGCCCAGTGATGTCAGAGCACAGCAACCAGGGGGGCTGTTGGGAGTTTGACAGGAGCATGGGGACGGGGACAGCACATGGCTCCTTGTGGATCTGGACAGGGACCCTATTTGGACAGAAACTCAATTCGTAGGAGCTTAAGTGAAAACATTGTTGGCTGGTGACATTGGGACATTCGGGAGTGAGGCTAGCCTCAAAGTGCCATGCAGTGACACCCTCAGATTTGTTTCCTTACTCTCTACGTCATGTGCTGGTCTCAATCTCTCTCACTTCTGAAGAGCTTTCTCTGTGTTTGGGAGATGAGCGGGCATTGCTAGAGATAGCTCAGGGCGTCCTGACTTACTACAGGGAAAGTAGATTTCCTTTTTCCCAGGGTGTGTATAAAACCCCGAGTTAGGACTCTGATTGGTCTGGCTTGCATATCTTAGGCCAATGACTGTGAATGAGGAGATGGGGTGGTGGTGGTGGTACTGTGAGTGGGTTTCCCACTAAAATCTCAAGGATAAATAAAGGAATGTTACCTTAAAAGATGTCTTAGTCGTACGTACAAGAATGAAGAAAATGGCGATGATCACCCAACTCTTCTCAATGTGCTCAAACGAATTGTGTGATACGTGGATTATATGACAATAAAACGGTTGGGAAAAGCAACTGAAAAAGAGGAAAGCTGAAGCTGTTATCGGGGGCCTCACAGCAACCCCACAAGACAGAGGGGAATGGCTGCAGAGGGTGTTCTTGGCTGGAAACTTTGCAAGAGCCTGAGTTTGAAATCACGAGCCACACCGCAGGATCAAGATGAGGCTCTCTAGCCCTATAAAGAAACCCACAGGGGCAGTTCTACCCTATCCTATAAGGTTGCTACGAGTCAGCATTGACCCAATGGCAGTGAGCTTGGTAAGTTGGGTTTTAATCTTTACAGAAGCAGATTATCAGGCCTTCTTCCGTGGAGCTGCGTGGGGTTTGAACAGCCGGTCTTCTGGTCCGCAGACACATGATGAATTGCCGTGGTACCAGTGCGTCAAAGGGGTAATGCTTGTCAGAAAAAAAGGAAGCAAAATGATGCTGGGCAGATGGAACCCCGAAATCATCGCAAATAGTTCATGGTAAGAACCTGGAAGGAATGGAGAATACATGCCATGGTATAGAGTTGGTCTTTTAAAATGTAATGTTTTATTTTTAGCTTTGAAAGTTTGTTTTAGCTTGGTCTTTATTCTAAGCTGACCTCAGAGGATGAGTTGGCTTCCCAAACATGATTGAGGTGTGTAGGGAGAGTGAAGTTGTACTTTCCAAATAAAGACAACTACCTTATGCTTGCCTTAGAAACCATGAAAGCAAGGGAGATGGGGAAGAGAGAAGAGTTTTTATAAATGGAAAATATCACCTTGAGCAGGAACAAAAAGTATATTTTCAATTTTATTATCATCACGGGAATTATTACTCTCCAGGAAGCCTTGGGATGCCTGCTTGTATTTGTGTCAGCTTCAGACTTTAGACTGGCGGTCAGATTTCTTATTGGTTTCTTTAGGCTATGGGCTTCTTTCTGAATATATTTGAAATGAATCACTTCTCAGATAGACATTGTGGTCAATTAATGTGATAGGTAGTTACCAGGCTAATTGATTTCACATAAATTAGGCAAAGAGCAAAAACCCAACTTAATTAAAATATGCAAGGATATAATTTGTACAATGTTTACAGTTGGTCAGAGTGGGTTCTCCATGAATGTTATGACATGGGGATTAATAAAAGCAGAAAACTCTTGGTATCTTTTTGTTTTCTCTTCCCCTTTGAGCTCAATTAGGAGAAACTAATTGAGCAGCTTAGACAGGACCCAATGCAGCATTGTAGGTTCTCCAAATTGTCATAGTTGAAGAATTTAAAGGCATGATAGGAAAATGGAGTTCCCGGGTAGTACAAATACTCAACATGCTTGGCTGCTAACAGAAAGGTTGGAGGTTTGAAGTTACCCAGAGGTGCCTTGGAAGAAAGGCCTGGTGATCTTCCCCTAAAAACAGTCGCTGAAAACCTACGCAGGACAGTTCTAACCCGACCCTCACAAGGTCACCCCACCCTGGAATCTCCTGGAGAGCAGCTCCATAGACGAGTGATAAACGTCTGGATAGCTGTGCAGTTCCTAACTCTATACTGTCCGATACAGTAGCTGCAAAAATCTGAATGAATTCGAGTACAGTAATAAAATTCAATTTCACTAGCTACATTCAAATGCTCAAGAAGCACAAATGGCTAGTGTCTGTCCTCCTGGACAGCACCAATTACATGGGGGGAAAAAAGCACCACTTCCTCCATCACAGAGAAATCTGTGAGGCAGTGCTGATGGAGACAGCGGCCCGGGTCTAGTGCTCTTTCTTTGGGAAGAAATAAGTGAAATAAAAATTTTAATGGTTTCTTCCTGTCTCATGCCCTGCAGAGAACCTGCCCTTAAAACACATCCTAAATCCACCCCCTTCTCTCCCTCTCCACCACTGCCGCTGAGGCCAGGCCATCATTAGCTCCTATGTGAACAACTGTGGAAGCCTCCTGACTCATCTCTCTATTTCTACTCTCCCTCCTTTATAAGTGTTTTCCATAGAGCCATTGGAGCAAGTAAGAAACAAAAAAATCAGCTGTAAATTTCCTGGGAAAGATTAAAATAGAAATGTAAAAGGGAGGAAATGGAACTCTCTCTTGTTAAAATTCGGTTACTTATGCCACTCTGTACTGTTCTTAGGAAGAATTCTTATTTAATCTTCACACCAAGGGCAGTGGTGGTTCAATGGTAGAACTCTTCCCTTGCATGGTTTGATTCTGGGGTTTGATTTCTGGCCGATGGACCTCCTGCACAGCCCCCGCTGGTCAGTGGGGGCTCGTGGGTTGCTGTGATGCTGAACAGACCCAAGTGAGGCTGATGAAGAAGAGAGGCCTGTTGATTCACATCTGAAATCTAGCCAACAAAACGCTGCGCATCACAATGGCCGCACCTACTGTGCACAGTTCTCCAGGAGCCAAGGGCTGGCTGTGAGCAACAATCATCTTCACAATTATACGCCAGGGAGTTACTACAATTCCCATTTTACAAAGGTGGAAATGAAGGCTCAGAGAAGGCAAACAACTTGTTGGTGTTCACCTAGCTGCTGAAGAAATTAACAAATGAGTGAATGAGTGGACAGAAAAGTCTATAAGCTTTCAACTAGCTGCATTGCCAAACTGTACTAAGATTTGTTATACAACTTCTATTGTTTTAGGAAGAGTGGAACTCTTGGCACCTCTATCCATTTTATCTCTTGTCACCTCTACCCATTTTATCATTGTATTTCTTTTTGTTTTGGTTTGTTTTTATCATTTTATTTCTTTGCCACAGTTTTTTCACGAGGTTAGTGTTAATGTCTCTAGTCCACTGACTCTCAGATTCCAGGCCACATTTAGCAGAGTTCATATTGATAAAGGAATCCCAGGGAGACACAAATAGTGGTGGTGTACTTGGATGCTAACAGAGAGGTTAGAGGTTCTGGTCTACTCAGAGTTTCTGTGGAAGAAAGGACTGGCGATTTACAACAGAAAAACCAGGCATTGAAAACCTATGGAGCATAGTTCTACTCTGAAGCACACGAGTATGCCATGAGTCACAATTGACTTGATGAACAACCGGTTTCCACACTAAAAGGAGCCCATTCCCCATCCAGCCTCCTCTAGTGTTGTATTAGGATTCTTATGTTGATCTCATCAGTGTTTGTTATGTTCATTTAATTTCTTAATAGCTCTCTAAAAGTTTCTTTCCCATTGCGATAGATTCATTTCCAATGGTCCCTTCCCAGTCTCCTGTTAATGACCCTTAGAGTCCTTGCATCTGGGAAACTCATGCTGGGAAGTTGTGCAACAGAATGGTCACTGCCTCTTGGAATGTTGCTGGGTGTCACCTTTGTAAAGTTACACGGGATGCCCATGGAGAAGCAGCTCCCTTGATTGCCATATCTGTCATGACCTGGGTAAGGAGCATACTCATTGGATGAAGATCCTGATCACCATAAACCCATCCCAGTATTGCTTCTACAGCAACATATTAGCTGTTTGGGACAAGACAAGGACTTCTGCCTGCCAAGGGAGTAAATACTCTGCGTGCTAAAGAACAAATATTCTGTCTGCTAAGAGAGGGACCACTCGGTAAGCCAGGAAAACAATCTGTTGACCTGGAGATGACAAGCCTGTAACCGTCTCAACCTTGACGTCGGTTCAGGTGGACATCCTGCGCCATCTTAGCCAGAGATATAGCCTGGGAGAAGTTCCAACCATGCCGCACCAGATGTGCAGCCTGACTCAAGGCCTTCTGACACAAATTGTAGCCTGAGATAAATCGGAAAGAAAGATGAGAAATATGTAGAAGACCCAAGGACAAACTTAGTGATTAATTAGAAAGAGGCTTCTGTAGAGATGCCCTCTTGCCCATTTAAAACAAGAAACTTTCCCCTTTGACAATGTCCTTCTCTCTCACCTCTTCCCAAGGGCTCCCATTTTTCTTTTGGTTCTCAAGGCAAGCACTATCTTACTTATGCTTAAAGTGTCCTCACCGTGTGAGAGGGACCTGCTTCATCTTTTTTAAAGTGACCCTATGTTTACTTTTCTGGTGTGAGTGAGAGAGAGAGAGAGAAAGAGAGAGTGTGCGAGTGAGAGTGAGAGACTTATCTCATATGTAAATACAGGATGAAGCTGAAAAAAACAAAATAAAACAAAACAAAAACCCAGACCACAGGAACCCAAATACAACCTTGATTCTCTCCCACCTGAATTTTGAGAACATTTCAAGAACAGATTTGACACATTGAACACTAATGACAGAAGACCTGATAAGCTGTGGGAGGATATTAAGACCATCATTCATGAAGTAAGCAAAAGGTCATTAAAAAAACAAATACCAGGAAAAAAAAGAAAAGATCCAGTTGAGTCTTTGAAACTTGTTATGAATCATAGAGTAGCTAAAGCAACTGGAAGAAAGGAGTAAGTCAAAGAACTAAATAGAAAATTTCAAAGGGCAGCTTGAGAAGTCAAAGCCAAAAATTATAACAAAATGTTATAATTAGATATTTGTTACATAATTCTAACAAAATGTTAGAATTAGAAAACCAAAAGGGAAGAGCATGCTCTGCATATCTGAAACTGAAAGAACTCAAGAAAAACTCAAGCTTTGAATTACAAGTTTGAAAGAGTCTGTGGACAAAATGTTGACGTAAGCCAGGAAGCATCAAGAGAAGATGGAAACAATACCCAGTTGCTGTACCAAGAAGAACTCGCTGACAGCGCACCATCTCAGGAGAGAGCACTGAGCAAGAACCAACGGTGCTAAAGGAAGTTCATTCTGTACTGAATTCATCAGCCAAAAACAAGGCCCCAAGAATTGATGGAATACCCACTGAAATGGTTCAAGAGCTGGAGAAGCCCTGGAAGCACTCACTCATCTATGCTAGGAAATTTGGAAGACAGTCACCCAGCCAACTGACTGGGAGAGATCGATATTTGTGCCCATTCCAAAGAAAGGTGACCCAAGAGAATGCTCAACTATATAACAATGACATTGATATCTCAAACAAGTAAAATCTTACTTAAGATCATCCAACAGTAGTTGCAACAGCACTTTGACAGGGAACTGCCAGACATCCAGGCTGGATTCAGGAGAGGACGTGGAATAAGGAATATCATTGCCGATGTTAGATGGATCTTGACTCAGAACAGAGAATACCAGAAAGATGTTTGCGTTTCATGCAACACAGACTGCGTGGACCATAATAAACTGTGAGTCACCTTGATAAGAGGGGAAGTCCAGAACACTTCATTGTGCTCATCGAAACTGGTGTTTGGGTCGTGCCTGGGTGATTGTGTTAACAGAATCAAGGAACACTGCATAGTTTCATATTGGGAAAGGTCTGTGTCAGGGTTGTATCCTCTCATCATACTTGTTCAATCTGTGTGCTGAGTAAATCATCAGAGAAGATGGATTTGTTAGAATGGGAATCAAAGGAAGGCGGACCCAGAGAGTGGGTTTTATTATTATTATTAATCATTTTGAGGCTCATACAACTCTTATCACAATCCATGTATACATACAAAGCACTTTTGTACATTCATTGCCCTCATCTTTGGGAGTGGGTTTTAATGAACAGATTTTATTAGCGACTTGCTAATAAACGACTTGCCCACGACTTGCCCACGTGTTTAGAATGGAATGAGAGGAAAGGGGGTAGGATGAGGGGAGATTGAAAGACAGAGTAAAGAGAGACTAGCCGAAAGTAAGAAAGGGAGAGCTAGACAGAGGAAGAGACAGAGGGACAGACGTGCGGCCACACGAGAAGGCGAATGACGAAAGTAGAGAGAGTGAACAAAGGAATCCCGTGTTAGTAAACTTTCGGGACAGAAATAAATGATCATGTCTAAGAGGCGCTCCTGTGTCCGTGGTTGACTGTGGCACCAGCAGATGGTGAAGAGAGGGGGGAGGTGGGGATGAAGAAAAGGTTAGAGACACTGCCTGTGGCTGAGAACTGTTGTGTTACTGCTGTACCCTTCTTCGTGTGTTTGAATCATATGGAATGAGGGCGAAGGTAGCTTCTGTAACTTCTTCCTGCTGGACATGGACGATGAACAACCGAAAGTTGTCCTGTTTGGGCAGGGTCCGACAAGCGCTGTATGGGTTGTCACTGCTGGACCCTTTAGGATTATACATATGAAGAAGGATGTGGCACCATGAGTGGAGAAGGCTCATTCACCTGCGGTGTGCAGATGACACAACCTTGCTTGCTGAAAGTGAGGAGGAATTGAAGCCCTTGCTGATGAAGAAGGAGGGTTGCTGCTTTTAGTATGGATTACAACTCAGTGTAAGGAACACTGAAATCCTCACAGCCAGACCAGTAGGTAACATTGTTATCCACGGAACAAAAGTTGAAGTTGTCAAGGATTTTGTCTCACTTGGATCTACAGTGCTCATGGAAGCAGCAGTCAAGAGATCAAAAAATGTACTACATTAGGGAAATCTGCTGTAAAGAGCAAGAACGTGACTCTGAGGACTCAGGTGTACCGACCCACACCGTGGTATTCTTCATTGCATCATATGCACGTGAGAGTTGGCCATTGAACAAGGAAGCCCAGAGAAGAATAGATGCATTAGAATTCTGGCGCTGGAGAAGAATACGGAGAGTAACATGGACCGCTAAAAGGACAAACGGAAGAAGTAAGGCTAGAGGGCTCTCTAGAGGCGAGGATGGCAAGACTTCGTCTTATATACTTTGGACATATTGCCAAGAGATACCAGTCCCTGGAGAAGGACATCATGTTTGGTAAAGTGGAAGGGCGGCGAAAAAGAGGGAAGGCCCCAGTGAGATGGATTGACACAGTGGTAGCATCAATGGGCTCAGGCTTAGGAACACTTGTGAGGATGGCACAGGACCATGCAGCACTTTGTTCTGTTCTGCATCGGATTGGTATGGGTTGGAGCCAACTCGATGGCACCTAACAACAACAATAACAGCCCCAAAGAGCTGGGGATTGAAGAGGTCCCAAATGTCCAAACGCAAGATGCGAGTTTGTGTTCCTGAGTTCTGCAAATTGCTGCAGTGTCCCACAGAAACTCACGAGCATTTGAGGAAATGTCTCATGCGGTGATAGGTCAAATCTGAATGTCAGGTGGGGGTAAACCAGATACAGGGTCCAGATACTGGCGAGGACACTGCGCTCCACTCCGGACTCTTGCTGGTGATGAGATCACACTCCTGCTGCTCAGTGGGCTCAGTTTATATGCAGCAGGATGGCATTTCGGGGAATCCTGTTCACAGTTATTCACAGGAGAATCTCTCAGTATCTTCCCCCACCTTCTTACCAGACACATGTAGGGAAATGCCATTTTCAAGGACTTACCCTGAATATCCATAATGTAATCAAGTCAACATATAAACCTTTACCTTTTGAATGATACCCATATACAATAATTCTTTCTCCATCTTTGGACTTTATTTTATTCCTCCACCGATGACCTAGGGAACTCTGCAGGATGTTCCCAGAAGGCTTTGGCCTCCTACTAATCTCAATCAGCCAGGCTTTTCTCCAGGCCACTCCAGAAGCCATTTTTCTCTTTCCAGCTCTAGCATTTCATTCCTTACCTCCATTACAAGTCACAGTAACCAAGATCACCATTAAACAAAGAGAGTGGCCTGATTCATACCCTCTCCTAAGGTCAGATCTTAATCTCATCCTATTCCTATTCATTAGCACATGCTGTGCTCCAAAATGAGACTACAGTCAGGGATATATATCTCCAGTATTATAACAGTCACATGAGGGATTATGGCTGGATGGGTCCTATTAATTAACTATAAGTTAAGAGCACTTGTGTCATAGTGGATTAAGACTGTTAACTATAAAATTGGAAGTTCAAACTTATCAGCTGCTCTGTGGAAGAGAGATGAGGCTTACTGTCTCTCGAAAGATTTATAGTCTCAGAAACCCAGAGGGGCAGTTCTATTCTGTTCTATCCTTTAGTATCATTATGCGTTGGATTTCTATTCTATCCTTTAGAGTCACTATAAGTCAGAATCAACCCGATGGCAGTGGGCTTTTGGTATAGGGAGCCTCAAGTGGTAAGACCTGTCGCTAATGTGTAACCTGGAGCCACGGTGGGAACAGAGCCTCTTCAGATGACTCCTGTCCTAGCCGACAACTTGACTGTAACTTCATCAGAAACTATGAGCCAGTACCACTTAACTAAATGGCTGCTAAATTTCTGCCTCCTAGAAATAGAGTGAGTTGATAAATGTTTGGTCTTTTAAGCCAAGGAGTGGAACACTATGGCTCAGTGGCTAAGTTCAGTGTGCTTTCTCTTTTTGTAAATAAAGTTTTATTGGAACACAGCCAGGGCCATTTATGTATGGATTTTGTTGTGAGCTGCTCTGTGACTACAGATGCATGTCTCAGGTATGCTCATTGCTTTTCCTCTAAGAAGGCTAGAGGCATGTGGTCTCCACTCTGACCAGAGATAGTCCTAGAGCAGTGGTTCTCAACCTTCCTAATGCCATGACCCTTTCATACAGGTCCTCTTGTTGTGACAACCCCCCATCATAAAGTTATTTTCATTGCCACTTCATTACTGTCATTTTGCTACTGTTATGAATCTGGCGACCCTTGTGAAAGGGTCGTTGGACCCCCAAAGGGGTCGCAACCCACAGGTAAGGAGAGGTAAGGAGAGGCGCATGACCCAGTGAGGTCCAAACTGTGCTCTAAGGACCCAACTTCATATTTAGCCTGGCTTTGACTGTGTGGAGGTTGTAAGTTGCATTTTGCAGCTTGTCTCTTCAGTGTTTGGGCCAGTCTTGAACCCGCAATAGCCCCTCACTTCTTTCTCTTGCATAACATCTTTCTTTCTTGCTGCTTGCTAATGGACCCTGGGCATCTCTTCCTCATCGTTCCCAGCGTTGCAACCGTGTGGCTCACCCAGTGATTTTTAGCTGGTGTTGAATAGTTCTCAGTCAACGCAAACTCCTACCATGATGCCATTTTTCTCTGACATCAATTTCCTTGGAAGACAATCTCAGGCCTTGTGACTTCCAAGGTCCCAGTACTCCGTGGGTGGCCCTTGTAATAGCAGCATCAGTACCACCCCCACCATGCTTTTACAACAATTTTAATTTTGTCTCAAAAAGCTCTTTCTAATATCCTTTCAAAAATATTTTTTAGTTCTCTTCCCAGGAAGAGCTATGGTTTATAAGTAAATCACAGCTGCCATATCAGAAAACCAGACAAAACAAACACAAGTGAGCCCCAAACCAAAAGCTGATCCACATTTTAAAATACTATGACGTACAACTCTTCTTGATATGATTGGACTATTGAATCTCCTGGTATGTGGAAGAAGTGCCAATAAAGCTGTTAAAAAAGTCTATGACTATCTCTTATGCCATTGGGTATGGTCTAAACTTCGAGGTAGACAAAAGGCTAAGCAAATCCTCCACATGGAAGTAAGTGCCATGGTTTTCTACTCTGCCCTGAGCAGCCTGACTCTCAGGCTGTGCATGTGAGAACCTCCTATGCCGAAGTAGGGGAAGCTCATGTGGATTAGAAAGGTCCTGCGTAGAAATCTGACACTTGTCCTGAGCCAGGAGTATTTGGAATCAGACACAGGAAAAGGCTGGATATTCATTCATTGACCTGCCTCTCTGAACGGCAGAATGTGTGTGTGTGTGTGTGTGTGTGTGTGTGTGTATGTGTGTGTCTGTCTGTCTCTAATTACAGCACTCCAGGAAGCATCACCCCAAAAGTACGCCTGCTATGAACCACAGCACGTCCTCCGGCTAATCCTCATTAAGCAAGGTGGACATACCCTTTCTGCAGGCACCGTCTTTTCTAAATGCATCCTTCCTGTGGTCTTTCATGCCGCAGCGACGTACTGGCAAAATACTTGTGTGTGGGTGTGTGTAGGGGTGGAAGGAAGGTTATGCACTTGAGTTTAGTTTTGCCAGTCACTAGGGATATCTAGTAAGTTATTTGTGAGTAACCAGTTCTCAGGCAAATTCTGGGTCACGCTGACCAAAGACAAAACCAAACTCACTGCCACTGAGTCGATGCTGACTCATAGTGACCCCTTGTGGGTTTCTGAGACCGTAGCTATTTAGAGGAGTAGAAAGCAGAGTCTTTCTCTGGCGGAGCTGATGGTGGTTTTGAACTACTGCCCTTGCGAATCGCAGCTCAACATTTCATCAGATCAGCATGACTCTCCAGGTCACACTGAAGGGCCATGCAAAGAGGACTGGAGAGGTGCAGACAGTGTCTCACATGTGTAAGCACCTATTAGGAAAAGTAAGACATGTTATTCTGCCACTTGATTTCCACTGGGCATGGGCCAGTGATTCAAATCCACTCAGCGGTGCCTTGAAAGAAAGGTCTGGTGATCTGCTTCCTGAATATTACAGCCGCTGAGAACCTTATGGCATGCCATTGTGCTCTCAAATACGGTGGGCCCCCATGAATCGGAGTCCACTTAACAACAACTGGTTTGGATTTGGTTTTATCCAGTTCCAGCTTAACAAACTGCAAAACCAAACTTGTTCAGTCTTTTCTGTTTCACAGCCCCTCCATGGGTGGCAGAGGAGAACTGCCCCATACAGTTTCCTTGGCTGTACTCTTTATGGAAGCAGATGGCCAGGCTTTTCTACCGCAGTACCACTGCGTGGGGTCACCCCTCCAAGCTGTATGTTAGGCGTTCTGGATCGATTGTTTGTACCATCCAGGAACCTTCCTGGCTTAGCGGTGAGATCTGATTACTGTTTAGTATCTGGAACAATCCAGACATTTTGCTTTCTGCCTCCAAGGTTCCAATTCTGGCAGTAGAACTTGCCCCACAGGGTTTTATTTTAAGGAATGCCCTTCTCTCAGACCTTTCCCAGGCCTCCTACAGAGGTTCCAGCCTTCTCTTCCACTCTTGCCCCTGTTCCATGCTGATGATCAGTGGTCCACAGGGCAGACATTGCCCTTCTTTCTTCACCACATTTTCTCCACTGTGTTCCTGAACTCAGTGTGAGTGAAGCACAGCAATGATAAGGACGAGGTCTTTGGCCCTGCGGAGCAGTTTCCTGTTTAATTGTTGAGTCACACTTGTGAACTGCTCATCCCAGTAAAAACTGATTAATGATCTGAAGGACTAATGATCAAGGGGTCCTTGAAAGTAGAGCAAATAATTCTTCAAGAGGAGAAGTGGGACAGGAGAAGAAGATTCCAGGCATTGGGAATGAAGACATACATGAATCCACACAGCATACTTAGGACAGAGCTTCTAAGAGCTCAGCTGGAGGAATGATATTTTTGTAGGTCTTATCCTAGTAGTTTAAAGCCAGGAAAGGTGTGTGTCAAGGTTGTATCCTCTCACCTTGCTTATCTAAAGCAAATACTTAGAGAAGATGGATTATATGAAGAAGAATGTGGCATCAAGATTAGAGGAAGGCTTCTTAACAACGTGCAATATGTAGATGATAAAACCTAACTTGCTGACAGTGAGGAGGACTTGAAGCACTCACTGAAGAAGATCAAGGATGGCAGCCTTCAGTGTGGATTACAATTCAACTGGAAGAAACAAAAATCCTAGACCAATAGGAAACATCATGAAAAATGAAGAAAAGATTGCAGTTGTTTAAGATTTTGTCTTGCTTGGATCCATAATCAATGCTCGTGGATGGAGCAGTGGAGAGATAAACAATGCATTGTATTGAGTACGTCTGCTGCACAAGATGCTGTGAAGCTGTTGGAATGCAAGGATGGTACTTGAGAATTAAGGTGTGCCTGACCCAAGCCATGATGCGTTCAGTTGCCTCATATACATATGAAAGTTGGATATTGAAGAAGAATTTATGCATTTGAATTATGTTGCTGATGAATAATACCGAAGGTACCGTGGACTGTGAAAGGAACAAGCTGATTTGTGTTGGAAGAAGTACAGCCAGATGTCCTTTAGAAGTAAGGATGACCAGACATTATCTTATGTACTTTGAACATGTTATCAGGAGAGATCGTTCCCTGAAGAAGGACATCACGCTTGATAAAGCAGAGGACAAAGAGGAAAGCTCTTGAAGGGACAGCGGACTGACCCAGTGCCTGCAACAATGGGCTCAAACATAAGAACAGAATACAACTCCCTTCGAGTCTGAATTTAATACACCCAGAATCTGAATACCAGGCACTTTCCTCCCATTAGCAGTCAGTCCTAAAATCCTACAGAGACGTAGCCTCTTTCTCCCCAGAAAGCACTAGGGTCACTGGGTAAGAATGGTCAAAGCAGTGAGAAAGGGCAAGCAGGGCCCAGGGCTGCAACAACTGGCAGAGTAAACAAGCTCTCGTGACAGGGTCTAAAGGCCGAGACCTCTAAAACACTGGCTACACACAGAGTTTGGGTCCTTTGAGGTCTGTGGTTGCAACCAGAACAAAGTAAGAGCTGGCTCAGGGCACAGGACGAAAGCCCACTGGCCCAGTGGGGGACTAATGGCAGCGGTGATCTGACTCCGAGTCTCGCAGAACTGGACTCCTGCCTAGTCCTTAAAATTCTCCAGCCAGTAGTCATACTCTAGGGCAGCCCTGTGTGGTTTTACAGATTGTGAGTGTCCAAAGGCTCTGGCCAAGATGTGATAGAAGCCAAAACCCAGCTCACCTCCTTGCCAAGGCCCCACTGCTGGGTCACATCTCAGTGGAGAAGTGAGCACTTTTTCCTTCTGAAAGGCCACTTTCTGGCACTCACAAAGGATTCGCCGGTTTGCCAGGCCCTAACCTACCTGGAAATGGTGCCTTTTTCAAATTTGCATGGAGATTCCATGTAGAGCGACTGCGACCCTTCTGGGCTTGAACCTAGATGCTGGACACTGGGAATATCCTACAACTGGAAACAGCGGAATGTTCAAGGAACTCCAGTTGTGGGAAGAACCGTCTGGGAAATAGGCAAGGCTTGCCTCAGCCCTGCTGTTGGAGAGGCCCCTTCAGCAGTACTTTAAGGGAGAATTTGTTCTGCCCTGGGCTAAAATGCAGTTTCCTTCTGGTAGCACTGTGGTTTATGAGTTGGGCTATGAACCACAATGTCAAAACTCATCGCCACCAGTTGCTCCTTGGGAGAAATGTGACACTCCCTGCTCCTGCCAACCCTGGGGAGCAGTTCTATCCTGTCCTGTAGGGTCGATGACAGTGAGTTGGTTCAGTGTTTCAATCCCCCCAGCAGAGTCAGCAGACATGGGCATTCCAGCTGAAGAGGGCCTCTGGTTAAGACTTCCCTGGAGTGATAGTGCAGTGTGGGTTTTTTAAGAGTTACATGAGTCAGTCCCAATTTATAGCCGCCCTGTGCCTGTCAGAGGAGAACTGTGCGCTATCAGGCGTCCAGGCTGTGACCTTTCTGGAGCAGATCACCAGGCCTTTGTTTTGATGCACTTCTCAAAAAATCCCTCACTGCCATCAAGTCAATTCTGACTTACAGGGACCCTATAGGACAGGGTAGAACTGCCTCTGTGAGCTTCCACGTCTGTAACTCTTTACAGGAGTAGAACGACTCATTTTTGGTTTTCGTTGTTGGGTTTGTTTTGTTTGTTTCACGAAAGAGCTGGTGGTTTTGAACTGCTGGCCTTGCGGTTAGCAGGCCAATGTGTAACCACACTACCACCAGGGATCCTGTTTGAGCCCCTTCTAGATGAGTTTAACGGTCAACCTTTCCATTAGTAGCTAAATAACTACACCATTTAGGGACCTCAATGTGGCTGTCACTGTCCCCTGGCCCTTCCCCTGAGCTGGAGGGTAAAATCTCAGAAACAGCTCTTTCCAGAAACTCCTGTTAGCCTACCCCAATGCTATGGCACTTTTGCATGCCTATTTTGTTCAGATAACAACATATCCTGTAAATGTTTTTATTTAGCCATTTATTTCAGGGGAGGCATGTAACCTAGGTCTGGGAAATGTTGCTGAGGGCTTCTGGGAAAGATTTTCCTATCGCACTATGCCTGCCCACCTTGAAATTTATCATGTGGGACTAGGAGGTGCTGAATTTCAGCATGTGAAAGAATCAATGTTCATCTGTAAAACTATTTTTTGTTGCATATTCTTTAACAGTGGCTGAAACAATCTTAACTAGTATAGTAACTATTATTTGCTAGGCATTGTGCCAGACCTTTCTAATCTTTACAATGATTCTATGTGGTATTTATTTCAGTTTTTGGATGAGTAAACTGAAGTACAGAAGTGTAAAGTATTTGCTCTACAACATTGCAGGGAACATATATTTTGTACCTCTGCACACATATGTTGGCAAATGAATTTAATTACTTTAGTAGGTTAATTTTCTAGAAACAGAAATACTAGCTTGAGGGTGTACATCTTAAGGCTTGATATTGTTGTTCTCTCTTGCTGATGTTCTTGTTAGGTGCCATAGAGTTTTGAAATGGTTGGATGTCGACCAATCATTAGTAATTTCCAATTCTTGATACAGCGAGGCTGTATTACTTCCATTATCACTTGGTTTTGGTAGCAGTTTAAAAACACACATTTATTGTTTCACAATATCTGTGGGGCAGTTGAGGGCCTGGCATAACTGGTTTATCTGCTAGGGTCTCATAAGCTGCAATCAATCATCCATCATCTTCTGCTACTTCTTGAATCATACAGCATTTTGCCCAGAGAATTCTTTAATATTTCAACTTGGGCTTACAGTTTCCTTCATTTCTTTCAGCTTGAGACCTACTGAGTATGTTCTTTGCACATACATGTCTTTGCACATTTCATAATAATGTTTCACTCTGTATTCTCTGGCTGCCTTTTGAAATTTTCTATTCAGCTCTTTTACATCCTCATTTCTTCCATTCCCTTTAGCTACTCCACATGCCAGAGCAGTTTGAGAGTCTCTTCTGACATCCGTTTTTTTAAAAACAAATAAAAATGTTTATTTACAGCCAAATACTTAAAAACAGAAAATCTGAATCCTGGATTTCTGATACTTCCACAGTCTCTTGCTCAAATGCAGCAGCAGCAGCAGCAGCAGCAGCAGCAGCAGCAGCAGCAGCAGCAGCAGCAGCAGCAGCAGCAGCAGCAGCAGCAGCAGGGAGGCCAATCCAGGGGCCAATCAGATGAATTTTACTAAGCGTCTCACCCAGGAGGAAGGCCTAATTCAGTCCACATCTCCCCACACTGTGAGATCACCACAGGCAACTTGGGCTTATTGTTGGGGCCCATGGGGACATTCTTGATTTTTCTCATCACCAGAAGTCCATCGATGATTTTTCAATCTGCAAATGGTCCTCGGTAAATACTGGCAATTCCAGTACCACCTCCATTTACAAAGTCTCCACCCTGGATCATGAAATCCTTTATGACCCTGTGGAAGGTGCTTCCTTTGTATCCTATGGGAACCCCATCTTTTCTGAATTCTCCAGTGCAGAATTGCCTAAATTTCTCCGCTGTTTTCGGCACGACGTCTGCAAAGAGCTCGACCTTCATGTGGACAACTTCCTGGCCGCCAATGCTGGCGTCAAAGAACACCACAGGGTTGACGGGGCTTGAATTTGCCACCGCCATGGCTCCGACCCAGACGCAGAAGGCCTGACATCAGCTTTTGTGGGGGGAGGTCAGGTGCTTACAGACATCCTCCCTGAAGACAGTCACCAGACCAAGGGGTGGGCCTGCTCCCTGTGCTGGGAACAATGGACAGGCCTGCAGTCATCTATTTGGTTCCTGTAGGTGGGGTTTACACCCTACTGATAATGGTTCCTATGGAGACCCAGAGAACAGGTCAAAGTTAAGCTGCCATCCTAAATCTAGGATCCGCCCATCTTGTCACATGTATACCCCCAATCCCTCCTCTTCCTATTGCATGTATGTCCCTAGAGCACCCCCTCTCACTGTTGTGTAACATAGTGCAACCCCTTCCTGTGACGTATGTCTTTACCTGTAATTAGTGGGTTTGCATGTCCCCAAAGGTATATAAGCCTGGGTGAGCAATAGAGGCCTCTCTCACTGGTCTCTCCCCCCCCCCCCCCAGCTCTCCTCGGCTCCCTCTCCTTCCCTGTTTCCCTTTCCCCTGTCCTCCTTCCCTTCCCCCTCTCTCCACGTGGACCACCAAGCGGGGCTGAGGTGAGCATGCTACCATGAACTGTGTCTGACTCCCATTACTGCAATATCTCTTTTATGTCTCATGCTCTCGAGGACTTTAATATAATATTTATATATCTCAACAGTACAATCGTGCTTACTAACCCTGTGATTAGTGGTGGGGGCTGGCTCCCCCAAACTCACACCACATGCTTTGGTCTTTCAGTGATCATTTCTTTCTTCGTGTATGATATCCTTGTCGCCAGCCCATAACTTATCGCATCTTAGCTTATTAGGTCACTAGTGTTCAGTGTGGCAACTTCGCTCTTGAGAATCATCTCTCAATTCCTGTGGCATATACTCAAGGTTGTATTTTGACTTTCATGCATGAATTTTAATTTACTTCAGCTTCAACCTGAACTTACATGTAAACATTTGTTGTTCAGTTCCACAGTTGGCCCCGACTTTGTTTTGACTTATGTTATTCAGTTTTCCACTGTCTCTTCCCATATATATAGTCAATTTGATTTCTGTGTATCCCATCTGGAGAAGTCCTCATACATAGTCATTATTTATGCTGTTGAAAAAAAATTACAAGCAATGAACTCATGAATCTTGCCAAATTTATCATGCAATCTCTAGCTTCATTTCTATTGCCAAAACCATATTTTTCAAATACTGGTCTTGCCTTTGTTCCAACTTTTATATTCCAATTTTTAGTAATTATCAATTCATCTTGATTTCATGTTAAATCAATTTAAGACTATTGAAGTTGGTAGAATTCTTCAGTTTTTCATCATTGGCTTTAGAGGTGGGTATATAAGTTTGAAAAATGATTGTATTAATTGGTCTTTCTTGTAAATGTACAGGTATTAATTCTTTTATTACATTGTTTGTCAAGAGAGATCTTGAATTTAAAAAGATGAATATTATATCATTTCTCTTTAATTTGTCATTCCTAATACAGTAGACCATCTGATTGTCTAATTCAAAGTAGCCAATACCAATAACATTAAACTCACTAATGCCTAGAATATTGATTTTATTTAATTTCTTTTTAATAATTTCAAACTTTTCTGGATTCATAATTCTTATGTTGGAACACCTTCATTTGATTGTATCAGACAGTGCTCTACTCCTATGCATAAGGTTTTCAGTGGCTAATTTTTCATAAGTGGATGACCTTTCCTAGTTTGTTCTTGGTCTGGGAAGCTCCATAATTCCACAATCTTCATCTTATGTACTTTGGACATGCTGTCAGGAGAGGCTAGTCCCTGAAGAAGGACATCATGCTTGGTAAAGCAGAGGGGCAATGGAAAAGAGGAAGATCCTTAAGGAAGATGGGTTTGCACAATGGTTTGTTTTCTCTTAATCATTTTATTGGGGGCTCATACAATTCTTCTCACAATCCATACTTCCATCCATTGTGTCAAGCACATTTGTACATTTGTTGCCCTCATCATTCTCAAAACATTTGCTTTCTACTTGAGCCCTTGATATCAGCTCCTCATTATTTCCCTTCCCTCCCTGTTCCCCCCTCCCAAATGAACCCTTGATAATTTATAAATTATTATTTTGTCATATCTGTATGACTGTCTGACGTCTCCCTTCACTCACTTTTCTGTTGTCCATCCCCCAGGGAGAAGGTTATATGTAGATCCTTGCAATCGGTTCCCCCTTTCTACCTCACCTTCCCTCTACCCTCCAGGTATCGCCACTCTTACCATTGGTCCTGAAGGGCTCATCTGTTCTGGATTCCCTGTGTTTCCAGTTTCTATCTGTACCAATGTACATCCTCTTGTCTAGCCAGATTTGTAAGGTAGAATTGGGGTCATGATAGTGGGGAGAGGAAGCACTTAAGAACTAGAGAAAAGTTGTGTGTTTCATTGTTGACACCCTGCACCCTAATTGGCTCGTCTCCTCCCCATGACCCTTTGTAAGGGGGTGTCCAGTTGCCTGCAGATGGGCTTTGGTTCTCCACTCTGCACTCACCTCATTTTTGTTCTTTGATGACCGATATGTGATCCCTTCGATACCTCGTGGTCACATAGGCTGGTGTGTTTCTTCCATTGGGCTTTGTTGCTTCTGAGCTAGATGGCCGCATGTTTGTCTTCAAGCCTTTAAGACCCGAGACACTATATCTTTTGCTAGCCTGGCACCATCAGCTTTCTTCACCATATTTGCTTATGCACACATTTGTCTTCAGTGATCATATCAGAAAGGTGGGCACACACTGATATGATTGTTTGTTCTTTGATGCCTTATACCTGGTCCCTTTTACACCTTGTGGTCACACAGGCTGGTGTGCTTCTTCCATGTGGGCTTTGTTGCTTCTGAGCTAGATAGCCACTTGTTTACCTTCAAGCCTTTAAGACCCCAGATGCTATATCTTTTGATAGCCGGGCACCATCAACTTTCTTTGCCACATTTGCTTATGCACCCATTTGTCTTCAGCGATTGTATTATGGAGGTGAGCACACAATGATATGATTTTTTGTTCTTTGATGCCTGATAGCTGATCCCTTTGACACCTCGTGATCACACAGGCTGGTGTACGTCTTCCATGTGGGCTTTGTTACTTCTGAGCTAGATGGCCACTTGTTTACCTGCAAGCCTTTAAGACCCCAGACACTATATCTTTTGATAGCCAGGCACCATCAGCTTTCTTCACCACATTTGCTTAAGCACACATTTGTCTTCAGCTATCATGTCGGCAAGGTGTGCATCATAGGATGCCAATTTAATTTAACGTGTTCTTGCATTGAGGAAATACTTGAGTGATGGTCCAATGTCCATCTGCTGCCTTAATACTAAACCTGTAAATATATGCATGTAGATCTATTTCCCCACCATCCTATATAAATATATTTACATATGTACATGCCTGTATTTAGACCTATATAAATACCCTTTGCCTCCTAGTTCTTTCCTCTATTTCTGTTTACTTTCCTCTTGTCCCACTATCATGCTCAGCCTTCATTTGGGTTTCAGTAATTTATCTCGGTTACATTGCCCTTGCTGTATCCCTACCAGGTCTCTCACACCCTCCTTGCCACTAATTTTGGATCACTTATTGTTCCCTTGTCCCTGGGTTGGTCAACACCACCTCCTTTCCCCCACCGCCCCCCTCTCTTGTCTCCCCCGGAACCATTGGTCCCGTTGTTTTCTCCTCCAGACTGTTCATCCAGCCTATCTTATCTAGAGAGATCTGAAGAGATAATAATATGCACCAAAAAAAGGCATAGCAAGACAAAGTGACAAAAGAGAACACAATGAAAACAACAAAATAGAAAACCAATGTCCTATAAAAGAATAAATTAATTAAAAATAAAGAAGGAAAATATTTAAAATTTATAAAAAGAAAAGAAAAACCTGTAAATAGATTAAGATCTGAATTTTGACCTCTAGGCATGTCCTCCAGTCAAGTCCGATGGGGTGCCACGCTCTTGCCCCAGAGTCTATCCTTAGCACTCCCTTGGGAGCTCCCTGCTCTGCTTCCACTGTTGCTCTGCCTCTCGCCTTTAGTGTGTTGCCTCGATGTGGTGGGGTCAGACTGGGCCAATCCCGACCCTGAGTCTCCAGTGTTGTCCCCCATAGGGCCATGGGTCAGCGAGGAATGTCATGTCTCATAGTGGGATCAGCCATAATGTCCACTCTATGCATTGGTTGTTCAGAGTGGGGATATCATCCTCCAGACCTGGTGGGCCAGGATGTGCTCCACTCTCTCTTCCTCCCCATCCATTTGCTCCTATGTGCTCTGATCAGACATGTCCCTCTCCCCTAGCTGCAGCTTCAGTGACATCCTCTAAACTAAAATCTTCTGGGAAGAGGGGCAGTTGTCCACGTATCTGGAATGGGGGTCAAGCCCTCAGGCCCCTCCACTGGCTCCCCACTCCTTGTGGGCATGCTGCATTTGCATCCTGAAACACTGGATTTAAGTCTGGGCCCTTTTCCCTCCCAATTTTCTGATCTGGCAGCAGGAGCTCCAGACGGGTGAGTCTGTCGTCATTTTCTGGTTCATCCCTGGCACAATGGTTTTAACAATGGGCTCAAGCACAGGAACAATTGTGAGGATTGCTCATGACCAGGCAGTGTTTCCTTCAGTTGTGCACAGGGTCACTGGGTTGGAATCAACTTGATGGCACCTAACAGCGACAGCATCCTGATAATTAATGGATATTTATAGATGTCCCTTCTTACTTGGAGTAGTACTTCAGCAGGAGGTGGAGCGCTAGATAGCGTTGCTCCATCATGTATAAAGGTTGACTCTACTTTGAGGAGGGAGCCCTGCCCCAGTGCTGTTTGAGTGTCTTCCAACCCGAGGTGCTCATCCTCCGGCACAATATCAGACAACGCTCCATTCCTAGTCATAACATTCCAGTGACTCATTTTTCAGAAGTGGATGACATTTCCTTCTTCCTAGTTTGTTCTTAGTCTGGAAGCTCCAGTGAAACCTATTCACCCTGGGTGACTCCGCTGGTATTTGAAATACTGGTGGCAAAGCTTCAAGCATCACAGTCATTGGAAAGGCACCCCGTACAACAAACTGGCAAATGGAGAAAGATTTTTATCCCTACTGACAAATTGTCTTCCCAAAATGTTGTATCAATCGGCCTCTCTTCAATACTGGTTTCCAAGAGATTCATGGTGACCTCACATACTGCAGAGAACTATGTGAAACCTCTATTGGGTTTTCAATGCCTGTGATCATCTATTGCCAGGCCTTCCTTCTAAGGTGCCTCTGGGTGGATTGGAACAACTAACTTTTTAGTTACTAGGCAAGTGCTTAACTAGCTACAAATCGAGGAATAACACATTCTCTCTCTTGTATCAAAAAGAATGTAACCTTAGACATTTTGACTTTCCTTCCTCAGTGTGCCTTTAGGCAGTTGGGTAAACTTTTGCAAGCCACCTTGTGTGTTTTAGTAACCTCATTTATTTAATTAGCATAATAACAATCCCTACCTTGCTGCTGCTGGCTCACAGGAGTGCTGGAGTGTCAACTAGGGCATGGCTGAGAAGACAAACCCACGTGTCAGTGGTTGTGTTATTCACCTTAATGCTCCAGAACATAAACAAGCAACTGCATGTTTAGAGGGTGCAAATAAAACATTCAGAAATGATTTTGCAGTGTTCTATCAACACAAATGGTGTGAAAATTAGTAAAAATGGGCAAAAATGTGTGACTACTTTGATTACATTCCCAAAGTTCAATTTGAATCTGAATACAATTTAGGCTGGATCTAAACAATCCTCTGATTCCAGAAAAAGTAGCTCAAAAAAGTACAGGGACTTCCAGTTCTTCACAGCACAGTTATATTCCTATGTTGCTATTTTGTACCATCTGACTTTACTGACGATATCATTCTTAACCTTCTGGACCCTAACAAAAAAACCAGATCCATCATCTCCTCTCCAACGACAAGCATTGGGGAGTAGGCGAGGATGCTTGTTCCCTCCTCCTTCTTATCCTTTCTTTTTCCAGTCCTTTCCCAGCTAAAGCTTTTACGTATGGACATGGGAGGGACTGGATGAATATTAAGTAACAGGAGTTTCAAGGAACAAATTTCATTGTGTGCAATCAAACAGCCGAGCATTGTGTAATGTATTTTTTCCCCACTGCCCCTGTGAGTTTTCAAGACAATAATTATTTTTAAAAATTTTATAAATCATTTTATTAGGCTCATACAACTCTTATCACAATCCATACATACATCAACTGAGTAAAGCACCCTTATACATTCGTTGCTCTCATCATTCTCAAAACTCACCTTCCACTTGGGTTCCTAGAATCAGTTCATTTTCCTTTCCCCCCCCCTCCCTCTCCACTACCCCCTCCCTCATGAACACTTAATAATTTATAAATTATTGTTTTATCTTATCTTACACTGCCCGGTGTCTCCCTTCACCCACTTTCCTGTTGCCCTTCCCCCAGAGAGGAGGTTATATGTAAAAACCCGAGATCGGTTCCCCCTTTCTACACCCCTTTCTTTCCCGGTGTCACCACTCTCACCGTTGGTCCCGAGGGGTTCATCTGTCCTAGATTCCCTGTGTTTCCTGATCCCAACTGTACTGTTGTGCATCCTCTGGTCCAACCAGGTTTGCAAGGTAGAATTGGGCTCATGATAATTGAGGGGGAGGAAGCATTTAAGAATGAGAGGAAGGTTTTGAGTTTCATTGTTGCTTCACTGAACCCTGAGTGACTCATCTCCTCCTCACTACCCCTCTACAAGGGATGTCCAGGTGTCTACAGATGGTCATTGGGTCCCCATCATGCACTCCCCTCATTCATGATGATATGATTTTTTTCCCTCCCACCTTTGTTGCTTGAAACCTGGCCCCCTCGGCCCTCATGATCACACATGTTGGTGTGCTGCTTCCATGTGGGCTTTGTTGCTTCTGGGCTAGATGGCAGCTTGTTTACTTTCTAGCCTTTAAGTCCCCAGACGCTATATCTTTCAATAGCCGGGCACCACCAGCCTTCTTCACCACACTTACTTATGCACACATTCATCTTCAGCGTTTTTGTCAGGAAGGTGATCACACAGTGATGATTTTTGTTCTTTGGTGTCTGATCCCTGATCCCTTAAACACCTCGTGTTCACTTAGGCTTCTGTGGTTCTTCTCTGTGGGCTTTGTTGCTTCTGAGCTAGATGGCCACTTGTTTGTCTTTAAGCCTTTAAGACCCCAGACACTAGATCTTTTTGATAGCTGGGCACAATCAGCTTTCTTCACATGCTTGCTTATGCACACATCTGTCTTCAGTGATCATGTCAGGAAGGTGGGCATCATGGAATGACCGTTTAGCTGAGCAAGGTGCTATTGTATTGAGGCAGTGTGTGCAAGGAGGCCCAATGTCCACCTGCTACCCCACTACTGAACCTATAAATATATGCACATAAGTCTATTTCCCCCATAACCATAAATATATTTACATATGTACATGTCTGTATGCCCTTTGCCTCCCTTCCTTTCCTCTATTTCCTTATGCTTTCCTCCTGTCCCACTACCATGTTCAGGCTTCATTCTGGTTTCAGTAATTCCTCTCAGTTACCTTGCCCTTGGCCACTCCCTACCAGTCCTCCCATCCCCTCCCTCCACTGGTTTTGAACCACTCATTCCCTTGTCCCTGGGTTGGCCAACACCTCCTCCCTTCCCCTACCTCCCACACTCTCATGTCCCTCTGGGACCATTGGTCCCGTTATTTTCTTCTCACATTGTTTGTCCAGCCTGTCTTGTCTAGGTGGACCTGCAGAGATAAGTAATATGTGCATAAAAACGCAGATGGCTTTGACAGCACCAAAATGGCACATAAGAACATGGCATTGACAGCAGCAACACCAACACGCTGATGAACAAAAAAGCACTGACATACAAAATTTAAAAGAAGAGAAATAAAACAAAACAAAACAAAAAGACAGCAAAAAAAAAAATCTGTTAGTAGTTCGAGGTCTGTTTGTTGACCTTTAGGAGTGTTTTCTGGATGAGGCTGATGTGGTGCCATATCCTGGGACCAACGTCCATCCTTTATACTCCCTGGGGACCTCCTTGCTCTGCTTCCCCTGCCGCTCCATTGCACACCCCCAGTGTTTTGCCTCAGTGTGGTGGGGGCAGCTCAGGCACACAACCCCCACTGTGTCTCCCGTGATGTCCCATGTAGGGCCATGGATCAATGCAGGATGTCGCATTTTGCTGTGGGGCCGGCTATATGGTCCTCTCTGTACATTGGGTCCTCTGAGCTGGGCTATCATCCTCTGAGCTTAGTGGGCCCAGGTGTGCTCCACTCCGTTCTTCCTCCTTCCTTTGCTTCAGCTTCCTTCTGGGTGTGGTGTGGGAGGTCAGTTCATTTCCCACACCAGATGATCTATTTTCATTTTCTGTGGTACTCCCTTTGAATGTGGGGGTCGGGCTAATTCTGGATGGGGCCGGTGTATGGTCCAGTCTCTGGATTCCTCCGCACTTTACGTTGCCCTCCTGTTTTGGCAGGTCATGGGGATGTCCATCTGCATGTTCCAATTTTGTGGGGACACAACCAATACTCTCCCCTGGGTGGGTTAGTGCCCTGTTGCCCCATCCACTTTGTTTCTCCCCACCCCGCTTCTCCCTCCCCCTGCCCCACTTCCCCTTGGGTAATGTATTTTATATTTATTTAATGAATGTCATTAGAAATACTGCCTCCAGGAATTTATTTGCTTTTAATTATTAATGGAAAAACAGACTAAATCTGTTTTTCTGTTGAAATTTGAGAAATCTTAAAAGACAATAGAAAACCTTGGCCAGGTGTTAAGACTTTCATAAATCAGTGGTATGAAATTGCTAGCACACCCCATTTCACCACTTGCTTGTTCTGCCCTTGCCAATAACCATAGAAATGGTGAAAGGAATTATTTTTATTTTAAAGATTATTTGAGTGGGGTTGCTTACAGGTCTTATCACAATCCATCCATCCATTGTTTCAAGCACCTTTGTACACATGTTGCCATTATCATTTTCAAAGCATTTTCTTTCTGCTTGAGCTCTTGGTATCAGCTCATTTTCTCCCCTCACCCACCCTGCCTTCATTGTGATTGGGTCCCCTCTCCCCCACCCCCTCCAGAGTTTCCCTTACCCTCCTGCTACCATTACTCTCATGTGGGTTCTGAGGGATTTATCTGTCCTGGCTTCCCTGTGTTTTCAGCTCTTATCTGTACCCATATACATGCTCTGGTCTAGCTGGATTTGTAAGGTAGAATCGGGGTCATGATACTGGGGGAGAAGAAACAGTAAAGAACTAGAGGAAAGTTGTATGTTTCATCTGTGCTATACTGAACCCTGACTGGCTTATCTCTTCCTTGTGAAGGGGATGTCCAGTTGCCTACTGAAGGGATTTGGGTCTTGACTCCACACTCCCCCTATTCACATTGATGTGATTTGTTTTGTCCTGGATCTTTGATGCCTGATATCTGATCCAACAGGATAGCTGTGATACCTGACACCTCAGATCACACAGGCTGGTGTGCTTATTCTATGTGGACTTTGTTGCTTCTGAGCTAGGCGGCTGCTTGTTTTCTTCAAGCCTTTAAGACCCCAGATGCTATTTATTTTGATAGCCAGAAACCATCAGCTTTCTTCACCACATTTGCTTATGCACCCATTTGTCTTCAGGGATCATGTTGGTAAAGTAAGCATCACAGAATGCTGGATTATTAGAACAAAGTATTCTTTTTTTTAAAAAAAAACATTTTTATTAGGGACTCTTACCACTCTTATCACAATCCATACATATATCAATTGTGTAAAGCACATCTGTACATTCTTTGATAACAAAGTATTCTTATGTTGAGGGAGTACTTGAGTAGAGGCCCAATGTTCGTCTGCTGCCTTAATACTTAACATACAAATATAAGTACATAGATCTATTTCCCTATAGTTATATATACATATGTTTACATAGGTACATGCCTGTATTTAGACTTCTATAAATGTCCTTTGCCTCATAGTTCTTTCCTCTATTTCCTTTTACTTTCTTCTTATCCCACTATCATGTTCGGCCTTTATTTGGGATGCATTCTTCTCAGCTACATTTCCCTTGATCAAGTCCCACCAGGCATCCTATGGCCTCCTCGCCAATGGTTTTCGATCGCTTGTTGTTCCCTTGTCCCTGGGTTTGTTGGCACCCTCCTTTGAAAGGACTTATTTTTGACTGGAAGTTACACAAGTAACTATACTGAATCAATTGTTTTTCCCCTTGTGAAATTATCTATGTATTTATTTTAATGTTCCTGTTTTTAAAATAAATCATATTATTGGAGACTCATAAAACTCATCAAAATCCATACATGCATCTATTGTATGTCAAGCACATTTATATATTTGTTGCCCTCATCAGGGTAGTATATTTTCACCATACTTCTTCAATCTGTATGCTGAGCAAGTAAATGAAGAAGTTGGACTAGATTGGAGGAAGTCTCATTATCCCTGTTATGATATGCAGATAACAGAAGCTTGCTTGCTGAAACACTTGCTGATAAAGATCAGAGAATTCAGCTTTTAGTATTAATTTGAATTAATGTAAAGAAAACTATACTCACAGCTGGACCAGTCAACAATATCATGTCAAATGGAGAAAGAATTGAAGTTGTTAATGATCTCATTTTACTTGTATTCACAATCAACACTCATTGAAGTAATAGTCAAGAAAGCAAACAATGCATTGCATTGGGCACACAAGACCTCTTTCAAGTGTTAAAGAGCACAGATGTCACTTTGGGGACTATGGTGCACATGAGCCAAACCATGGAATCTTTCATTTCTCTATACACACGTGTAAACTGGACAATGAATATGGCAAACTGCAGAAGAGTTGATGGATTTGAATTATGGTGTTGCAAAAGGCTGTGGACCATACCATGGACTAACATGAGAACAAACAAATCTTTCTTGGAAGGAAGACAGTTAAAATACTCCTTAGCTGAGTGTGTGTGAGGTAGTTAGTTTATTGTGGCAACCTGGCTGGTAAACACATGTGGGGTTAATTGAAGGGTGGAGAGATAAATGACTCAGTGATCCTCCCCTTTCTAGTTCTTGGGTCTCTTGCTTTCTGACGGTCAGACCAGGGTGCTGCTGCCGTAGCCAGTATCCTGCTTTAGCTGGCAAGGCTCACTTCCTGCCAAGACATCCCCAAGGAGAAGCCTTCTGAACCTACCCCGATGCAGCCCTGGGTGCTGGAGCAGCTGTGTGGAGACCCCTGCCAGTGCTGAGATTACTGACTCGGTTTTCCTCCTGCAGGGGCATCATTGTGTGTGTTTTGTGAGATCGAGAAGAACTTTGTAGATTGGTGTCAGACACATGGGTTAATGGTGGACTTGTGGGTTTGGACAGCACTGGTTTGGCATGTTTTCTTGATATGCACTTAACCTTTATATAAAACTCTCTCTTATACATATGAGTTTCTGTGGATTTATTTCTCTATTGTACCCAGACTAACACAGTGTGGAATGCTGGAACACTGAATCCTGGATCGTCAGGGTGCACGACATGCTCCAGAGCCTGCGTCAGTGAGACCCCATGCGGGAACTTCACTGGGTGAACTGAACTCAAACTCAGACACACTAGGAACCTGAGGACTTAAAGTCAGAAAAAGCATGGTATAGGAGGTAGCAGAAGACAGCTGTACCAAGAGTGGTCTGTTGTTGGTTGGCAGATGAAAGAGGTCTTGCTACATCAACACCCTATATGCTGTATTACGGTACGTTTTATTCTGGCAACCCTGTGACAGTCATTCTGTTTTGTTTTGCTTATCCTTTTTCATATTAGGGTGTATCTCAGAGGTGTGTCATCATTGGGGATCACCCTCTTGAAGTTGTGTCACTTGTTTCTCTATTTTTCAGTAAATGAAACCCAGGAATGTTTAGCATATTGGGAAAGCAAATGGAACAAAGGCTCTGGGGGGAGGGGAGTATAGAGCAGTGGGTAAGAGAAAAGGGAGATGATGGAAGGAACCTATGAAGGAAAAGTATAGTTGGAGACCGACTATGGAAGCAATTATGCAATTTCTATTTGAAGTGATTGAACTATGGAATGATATGACACATGTATCAAAAGCTAAAAAAAAAGCATAGATTCTGGGATGGATTTGGGCTCGCACTAAATCCTAGTTCCAATTTAAGAACAATTAATTCTTACATTATGGCCCAGGAAGGGACCACGGAAGACACGGGTGCTATAGCAAAATGTGGGGAAGAATTTAGATGGTGCCCGGCTATCAGATAAAATAGCATCTGGAGTCTTAAAGGCTTGACTCTAAAAAGCAACCATATGAGTGAGATGTCAACCAAGTCCACATAAAAGAAGCACACCATCCTCAGTCACTGAAGGATTGGGATCCATATAATCCAAAGTCGAAGGAGGGATCAGTATCAGAGCCTAAATTGTGAGAATCCGGTGTGCAGAAGGCATTGGATGACATTGGGACCCCAAGAGTCATTTGTGGAACTACATAGGAAATAAGCCTCTGGAGAACTCCCCAATCTAAAAAATTGAGATGGGAGGAAAGGGGTCACTAAACAGAGTGGTTGGGAGAGAGCAGTAGAGAGGAGCAAAGGCATGAATCTGACTGCAGCAGTTAAAACTTTGCAAGTAGATCCTTCCATGGTGCAGGCTGGACCCGATCTGGTTTCTAAAATTTTCTTTCTTTTTTGTTCATATTCGTGTGTATCTCATGGAGGCCACCCTCTTGAAGCTGTGTTATTGGTTTTTCATTTTTGGGTGTATGAAACCCAGGATTGGTGAACCTATAGGAATAGCAAGTAGAATAAGGGGTTTGGGGTGAGGGGAGTACAGTGGTGGTGGTAGGGTAAAAGGGAGATGATGCAAAGGAGTACATGTAGAAAAAGAAGCTTGGAAACAGATCGTAGTAGCAGTTGTACATTCTACTTGACATGATTGAAATTTGGAATGATAGGATATATATACTAAAGCCCAACTAATAATAATAAAAAAAGAAATACTCCTTAGAAGTGATGATAGTGTGGTAGTTATATAATCTCATGTCAAGTTGAGGGTATTAAGATTGAAGGGGTGACATGGACTCTCTCCCCAGAAGAATGAACTCCAGAGGACAGCACTGAAGCTATAACTTGGGGAGAGGGGCACATCTGATCAGAGCACACACGAGTAAACTAAGAGTGAGGTAGAGAGAAAAAGCAAGTGGAACACATCCTGGACAACTAAGCCCTGAGGACGATATTCGTGCTCAGAGCTGCAAATGCACAGAGAGGACCATACGGCTGGTCCCAACACGAAACATGACATCCCTCACTGACCCCTAGCGCTATAAGGGACACAGTATGGGAACTGTGCCTGATATGACCCCACCACACTGGGGTGAAACACAAAGGATATGCAACAGAGCAGCAAGGTGGGGAAAGCAATGAAATCCCTGAGGAATCTCAAAAATATACTTCAGGGGGAGGGGATGGCATCTCATTAGAATCCCCTGGAAAAGACGCATAGTGGTCAACAGACAGACCTGTAACTATTTATAGGTTTTTCTTTGTTGTTGTTTTTCTTTAGTTTAGTTTTATTTTGGTGTTTGTTTGTTTTTTTTGCATGTCTATCTAGATAAGATAGGCAGGATAAACAATCCCGAGGAGAAAACAATAGGACTGATGGTTCCAGGTGGACATGGGATAAGGGTGGTGGAGGAAAGAAAGGGGGGAGCCAACAAACACAGGGACAAGGGAACAAATGATCTGAAATTGGTGGCAAGGAGGGCATAGGATGCCTGGTGGGGCTTGATCAAGAGGAATTAATGAAAGCCAAATGAAGGTCAGATATGATAGTGGGACAAGAGGAAAGTAAAAGGAATTAGAGGACAGAACTAGGAGACAAAGGACATTTATAGAAGTAAAAATGCAGGCATGTACATATGTAAATATATTTATATATAATTATAGGGAAATAGATCTATGAACATATATTGATATGTTAAGTATTAAGGCAGCAACCAGACATTGGGCCTCTACTCAATTATTAAAACAAAACAAAAATAGAGTGAGGGGATGGAGTCTAGTCTGTCAAGCAGGTCACAAGGTCACACCCACCAGGCGGATTCTGGGAACTTCCTCTTTCTCCTGGGAGGAGGGACACACTCTCTTGACTTCACTTCCCTGTTGAGAAGCCAATCTTTCTTTATCACCTTGCTTTAGGTGTGATTTTGTAATTAGTATATAACGAGGATTAAAAACAAAATGAAACAATTTGACAGTCTCTACTTTGTGCTTTAATGATGCACATTATATTTTATTTCTTCCATCTGACTTTATATTTATTATTTGTTTTATATTGTTATTTTCCCTTTTTTTTGGGTCGGTTTGATAAAGTTACAATTCATTCATTTCCCCTTGCTAATAACTATATGTTTCCATTCTACTTTCTCTTTATTCGTCTCAAAATAATATATGAATTTATTTAATATTTTTACCAGCTATATTTTTTATCAAGATGACCTCTACACTATCTATGCTTCCCACCCATCTTGATAAGCTGATTCCTTCAGAATACTTTTAGTCTTCTTTCTTCCTCCCAATAAATATAACCTTTAGAATTTTTACTGTATATTCTCCCCACCCTCTGAGCCAACTCTAAATTCCTATACTTTGGGAAAATTGGTGAGTAATTTCAATTCTACATTATTATTATAATTTTCTCCAGGGAATCCTGGTGGTGTCATGAGGTATGATTTTTGGGCTGCTAAGTGCAAATCCATCCATTAGAAGCCACCGGCAACTCCCTGGGAGAAAGATAAGGTTTCCTACTACATGAGGAGGTACAGTCTTGAATATCCACATGAGATATTATAATCTATTGATAGCAACTAGTTTGGTTTTGGTTTTTAATGTTTCTCGAGGACCCCTGGCTACCACTTGTCTGTCAGTTTGTCTTACCACATGACTTGTGTGTTGCTTTGACACCAGAAGCTATGACTTTGGTACTTCCAATACTAGCAGGGTCACCTAAAGTGCATAGGTTTCAACAAGGCTTCCAGATTAAGAGCAGTATGTTAGACGGGGTTTTCTAGAGAAACAAAATCAGAATGCTAATAATTTTTTATATGTTTATACAGATAGATATATAACATAAGAAATACACAGTTAAATAATCTATAAAGCAGTACAAATGGCTCAGTGCAACTCACTCCTATGAGAGAGATGTGAGACACTGGCAGTCCTTCAAGTCTTTATGGCCGCTGGGTAGTCCTCTGTAGAGCAATTCAGGCTATCCGGGCACAGGCAGCAAACAGCAAGGCAGGTCACCAACAGACAGCCAGATGACAGGGTCCAACACTCTCTAGCTCAAGAGATGTAAATTCCAATAGTGTGGCGAAGCAGTTCTTGAAGGAACCTCAAATTACAGTGATACAGTCCACAGGTTAGGTGTCCCACAGGTAGTGTAGCTTGCAAATTGAGGCAAAGAATAAGCAAGGCAGCCACACACTGGTCCAATGATCGAAGAGCAAGAGACAAGAAAGGTGAGGTTCGCCGAGTCATTTATTTCTCTGCCCTTCAATTAATCCCACATGTGTTCATTGGCCATCTCAAGCAGACTACATAGAAAGTGAGGAATTAGTCACTAAAAAGCTTTTGGATAGCATCGAAACATAGATACTGAAAACTTCATGAGTAGGTTCAGAACATTGTCAGAGATAATGCCAAAAGGTGGGCCTCTCAGGTTGGAAGGCACACAAAACATGACTGAGGAAGAGCTGCCTTATTAGGATATACCACAATGATGTGGGTGGACTGGAAGTATACGGGAGTAAAGCCTTCAAGATGTTCATTTGCTGGTGTAGCATGACTCAAAATGAGAAGAAACAATCGCAAGCATCAATTAATAATGGAATTTTAAAATGTATGAAGTATGAAATTAGGAAAATTGGAAATTACAAAAAATGAAATGGACACCTGGAATGCAGGACAGATAAATCCCTCAGGAACAGTAGTGGGAGTAGTGCTACCATAAGGGAAGTGTGAAGGTAAGGGGAGAAAGGGTGAACCGATAGCAATGATCAATGTTTTAACCCCACCCCACCTCCTACCCCCACGGTGAGGAACAACAGAAACATGGGTGATAGGAGGCAGTGGATAGTGTAAGATAAGAAGATAATAATAATTTATTAAGGTGTCATGAGGGTGGGAGAGTGGAGGAGGAGGAAAAATTGAGGAGTTGATACCAAGGGCTCAAATAGAAAATATTTTGAAAAGGATGATGGCAACATATGTACAGATGTGCTGGATGTATGGATTGTTATAAGAATTCCTTTAAAATGATTTATTAAAATAAAAATAATTACACCCCCAAAATAAAATGGGATATATAAAGATCAGTATTCTAGCTGTTAGAGCAGAAATGGATGGGTATTGGCCATTTTGAATCAGAAGATCATATGGTTTACTGATACTGGAGATGAGAGATTAAAGCGGAATGGTATTGCATTTATTGTTAAAAAGGACATTTCAAGATCTATCTTAAAGCACAATGCTGTCTGTGATAGGATAATGTCTATTGGCATATGAAGAAATCCAATCAATAAAACTATGATTCAAATTTCACACCAACCACTAAAGCTAGTGAAGCAGAAATGTAAGAATTTTACAAGTCTTCAGTCTAAAATTGATCAAATGTGCAATCAAGAAGCATTGATCATTATTGGTGATTAGAATGCAAAAGTTGGAAACAAAGAAGAAGGAATAGTAGTAGAAAATATGATTTTGGTGATAGAAATGAAACTGGAGATTCCATGACAGAATTTTTCAAGATCAATGATGTGTTCATAGCAAATCTCTTTTTTTCAACAACACAAATAGTGACTATACACATGGACTTCTTCAGATGGAATACACAGAAATAAAATTGATCAAACATGTGGGAAAAGACAAAGGAGAAGCTCAATATCAGCAGCTACAAGGAGGCTAGGGGTTGATTGTAAAACAGACAATTGATGGATCCCGTGTAAACTGTGAAGCTGGCACATGACCTGGCAGTATTTTGTTCTGTTTTGCATAGGGTTGCTATGGATTGGAACTAACTCGATGATGCCTAACAACAACAACAAGTTGAAGTGAAGCTGAAGCTGAAGAAAATAAAAGCTAGTCCACAAGAGCCAAAATTTTACCGAGAGTAAATATCCCATTTGAATTTTGGGAACATCTCAAGAACAGATCTGACACATTGAACACTGAGAGCTCTGCGATGACATGGACCATTGGATGACATGTGGAAGAGAATAGAAGGTCACTGAAAAATCAGGGAGAAAGCAAAGATCAAAATTATGTCAGGAGAGTCTCTGACACTTTCTCTTAATTGAAGAGTAGCTAAGGACAAGGAAGAAATGATGAAATAAAAGAGCTAAGCAAACTATTTCAAAGAGCATCTGGAGAAGACAAAGTAAAGTATTATGATGAAATATGCAAAGACCTAGAGTTAGAAAACCAAAAGGGAGAACACACTCAGCATATCTTAATCAATAATTTTAAGAATAAATCCAAGTCCCCAGTTGTAATTTTAAAAGACTATTTGGGCAAATAATGAACAATCCAGAAGCATCCAAAGAAGATGGAAAGACTACAAAGACCACACATAACAAACGATAAATCCAGGGTGTGGTATGGCACTGATGAATCACACAAATAACCTCTACTTCTTTAATATTTCCTCCCTTACTATTAAGGTTTTTATTTGTTTTACCTCATTAATCAGGTTAGCTTTGTGTATGTTCACTAGTATATTTAAGATTGTTCAGTACATAAAAGTCAAGATAGATAACTCTTCAGAAATAGTAACAGGAGTAACATTTCCCTGAAGGTACAGGTAGAGAAAGGGGGTGGGATAAGGAGCAGAACGGGGAGTTGATAGCATTGATGATTGTATAACTCCACTTGATGGGATTGAACAACAGAACTATACATGAAAGGCTATATTGGATTGTGTAAGATATATCAATAAAACTATTACATATATAAAGAGAATACATAGACTCACTGTACCAAAATGAAATGGTCAGTTTTATCCCTTTAAAGAAGCAGCACATGATCCAGAATCAATGAAACTGAAGGCATTCAAGCTGCACTGAAAGCAATAGTAAAACAACTCCATATAATACCAATTGAAATGTTTCAGAAGCTGATGAAGCACTGGAAGCACTCACTCATCTGTGCCAGGAAATTTGGAAGACGGCTACTTGGCCAACTGGCTGGAGGAGATACATTTTTGTACCCATTCCAAAGAAAGGTGATCCAACAGAATGCAAAATTATAGAACAATATCATGTGCATGTAAATTTTTTCCCAAAGATCAGTCAACAGTGGTTGCAGTAGTACATTGGCAGGGAGCCAGATTTAGAAGAGGATGGGGAATAAAGGATATCATTGCAGAGTCAGATGGATCTTGGCTGAAAGCAGAGACTACCAGAGGATGTTTACTTGCGTTTTATTGATCATATACAGGCATTGGCCTGTGTGGATCATAAAAAACTATGAATAACCTTGAGAAGTTGAGCAACTCATTGTGCTCATGTGGATTCAATACACAGATCAAGAAGCATTTGTGTGAACAGAACAAGGAAATCTGCATGATATAAAATCAAGAGACGTGTGTGTCAGGGCTGTCTCCTCTCCTCATACTTATTCAATCTAAATGCTGAGCAAATAATCAGAGAAGCTGGATTATATGAAGAGGAAGGTGGCATCAGAACTGGAGGAAGGCTTATTAACAATCTGCAATATTCCAATGATACAACCTTGTCTACTGAAAGCGAGGAGGACTTGAAGCACTTGCTGATGAAGATTACGGACTAAAGTCTTCACTATGGACCACAAGTCAATTGGAAGAAGATTCCAATCCTCATAAGTGGACCCATAGGTAATAATATGAAAAATGGAAAAAAGGCCGAAGTTGTCAAGGATTTTGTCTTGCTTGAATACCTAATCATTGCCCATAGAAGTAGCAGCCAAGAGATCAAAAGATGTGTTTGCACACTATTACTGAAAAAACTCAGATAAATGGAGTTTGCATTGAGTAAGTTTGCTGCACAAGACCTCTTTAAAGTGTTGAAAAGCAAGCTTGTTACTTGAGGACTAAGGTGCACCTGCCCCAAGCCATGGTATTTTCAATCACCTCATATTCATGTGCAAGTTCGATACTGAATAAGGAAGATCTAAGAAAAATGGATGCGTTTGAATTATGGTGTTAGAGAATATTGAAGGAACCAAGGACTGCTGAAAGAACCAATAAGTCGGTCTTGGAAGAAGTACAGCTACAATGTTCCTTAGAAGCAAAGGGGAGGGGCAGATTTTGTCTCACATTCTTTTTCATGTTGTCAGTAGAGGGCAGTCCCTGGAGAAGATCTTATACTTGGTAAAGTATAATAGAAAATTCTTACCTTTGATCACTTTTTAATTGTTATTTTTTTCTTATTGAGGTCTTGTAGTATTCTATACATTTTAGAGATTAGTCCTTTATATGTTGTGTCATAGCTAAAGAATGTTTTCCCCAGATAGTGGGCTCTGATTTTTACTTTTTAAATGAAGTCTTTTGGTAGACATGTGTCTTGTTTTTAGAGAGCTCAGTTATCTTCATCTATTTTACCTTCTCTCTGGGTGTCTTTTGTTATATTTGATAGTATGTGACATGCCTTTTGATCTCTTAACTGCTGCTTCCATGGGCAGTAATTGTGGGTCCAAGCAAGACAAGATCCTTGATAACTTCAACCGTTTCTCCATTTATCATGATATTACCTACTGGCTTCATTATGAGGATTTTAGTCTTTATTACATCGAGTCATAATCCATAATCCAGGCTGCAGTCGTTGGTCTTCATCAGCAAGTGGTTCTGATCACCCTCACTTTCAGCAAGCCAGCTTGTGCGTCTGTATAATGTAGGTTGTTAAGCCATCCGCTGATCCTGATGCCACAGTTTTCTTCATATAATCCAGCTTCTCTAATGATTTTCTCAGCAGAGAGATTCAGTAAGTATGGTGAGAGGATACAACTCTGATGCATACCTTTCCGAATTTGAAATCATGCTGTATTCCCTTGTTCTGTTTGCACAACTGCCTCTTGATCCATAAACACGTTCCTCACGAGCACAATGAGGTGTTCTGGAGTTCCCCTTCTTCTCAAGGTTATCCATAGTTTGTTATGGTCCACACATTTGAATACCTTTGCATAGTCAATGAAACACAGGTAAACATCTTTCTGGTACTCTCTGCTTTCAGCCAAGATCCTTTGAACATCACAATGTTATCCCTTGCTAAGCATCCTCCTCTGAAACCAGCCTGAATCTCTGGCAGCTCCATGTCTGTACATTGATACAATGTTGGATGATCTTCAGCAAAATTTGTCTTGCATTTAATATCCATGATATGGTTCTATAATTTAAGCATTCAATTGAGTCATCTTTCTTTGGAATGGTTATAAATATGAAAATATGAATCTCTTCTAATCAGTTGACCAAGCAGCAGTTTTCCCAGTTTCCCGTCATAGACAAGTAAATGATCAAGAACTTCATCAGGTTGTTGAAATGTTTCAATTGCAATTCTATCAATTCCTTCTTGGTGCCTTGTGTTTGATCTATGCTTTCAGTGCAGCTTGAACTTTTTGTCAGTACTATTGGTTCTTGCTCATACGCAAGCTCCTGAAAGGGTAGAATGTTGACTAATCTGTTTGGTACAGTGACTCTATACATTTTTCCATCTTCTTTTGATTGTTCCTGCATCATTCACTATTTTGTCCATAGAATCTTTCAATAGTGTAACTCAAGGGTTGTATTTTTCTTTTTCTTTTTTTTATTAAACATTTTATTAGGGGCTCATACAACTCTTATCACAATCCATACATATACATACATCAATTGTATATAGCACATCTGCACATTCCCTGACCCAATCATTCTCAAAACATTTGCTCTCCACTTAAGCCCTTTGCATCAGGTCCTCTATTTTTTCCCCCTCCCTCCCTGCTCCCCCTTCCTCATGAGCCCTTGATAATTTATACATTATTATTTTGTCATATCTTGCCCTATCCGGAGTCTTCCTTCCCCCCCTTCTCTGCCGTCCATCTCCCAGGGAGGAGGTCACATGTGGATCCTTGTAATCAGTTCCCCCTTTCCAACCCACTCACCCTCCACTCTCCTAGCATCGCCCCTCACACCCTTGGTCCTGAAGGTATCATCCACCCTGGATTCCCTGTGCCTCCAGCCCCCATATGCACCAGTGTACAACCTCTGCCCTATCCAGTCCTGCAAGGTAGAATTCGGATCATGGTAGTTGTGCGCTTCCCCCTTCATTCAATATGGTATGTACACACACACACACACACACACACACATATATACACATACACATATCTTTTTTTTAGCATGATGCCTTTTGATTGTTCTTGCATCATTCACTATTTTTCCATAGAATCTTTTAATAGTGTAACTCAAGGGTTGTATTTTTCATGGTGTTTTTTTGGTTCCAGATTTGATGAGTGTGTTTTTGTGTTTTGTTTTTCCCACTCTAGGACTGTGCACATTTCATTATAATAGTTGACTTTGTCTTTTTGAGCTGAGGTTGGAAATTTTTTGCTCAGCCTTTTGTCTTTATCATTTCTTCCTTTTGGTTTAGCTCTGCTATAATTAGCAGCTAGTTTCAGTGTCTCTTCTGATATCCACTTTGATGTTTTCTTTTTTCCCTATCTTTTTAAATGACATTTTGCTCTCTTCATGAATGATGTTCTTGATATAATCCAACTGCTCATCAGGTCTTCTGTTATTGGAGTTCAACGTGTCAAATCTGTTCTTGAGATATTCTGGACATTCAGGTGAGGTAGACTCAAGGTCATACTTTGGCTTCTGTGGTCTTGCTTTCATTTTCTTCAGCTTTGACCTGAATTTACATATGAGCAATTGATGGTCTGTTCCACAGTCAGACCTTAGTCTGGTTTTAGCTGCTGATATTGAGATTCTCCATCGTCTCTTCCCACAGATGTAGTCAATTTGAATTTTTTGTGTATTCCATCTGGAGAAGTCCATGTGTAAAGTAACCTTTTGTGTCATTGAAAAAGCTATTTGCTATGAAAAAAATTCTTGCCAAATCCTGTCATGTGATCTCCAGCTTTGCTTCTATCACCAAGTTCATATTTTCAACTACTGTTCCTTCCTCTTTGTTTCCCATTAGATAATAACTATCAGTGAATTTCAATTTTTGCATTCCATCATATAATAACGATCAATGTCGCTTGATTGCATGTTTGATCAATTTCAGACTGAAGTGGTTGGTAGAATTCTTCAATTTCTTCATCACAAGTGTTGGTAGTTTTGTGCATAGATCTGAATAATATTTGTATTCATTGGATTTCCTTGAAGGTGGATAGATATAATCCTATCACAGACAGCACTATACTTTAAGATTGATTTTGAAATGTCTTTTTTGACAATAACTGCAGTTATTCCTCTTGACTGTTTTATTCCCAGCATAATAAATCATATCATTTTCTGACTCAAAATGGCCAATACCTGTCCATTTTAGTTCCCTAATGCCTAGAATATCACTCTTTATGCATTCCGTTTCATTTTTAACTACTTATAATTTTCCCAGACACATACTTCACACATTCCAAATTGTGATCATCAGCAGAGTTTTGCAGGTGTTTCTTCCTGCTTTGAGTCATGCCCTATCTGCAAATGAGGATCCTGGAGGTTCCATTCTCATAGGCTTTACCCCGTTCACGTCACCGGGGTCCTCCACTCTGAGACAGCAGTTCCTCCTCAGTCACACAGCAAGTGTGCTCTAGCCCAAGGGGCCTGCCGCCTGACCCCACCTCTGACAATGTTCTGTTTCATTAGACCTTCATGTCTGACGGTGTTTCGAAGGTATGCATAGGTTTTAGTGTCTACTTCTTCTAAAGCAGGCATCTGAGCCCTTCTTCATTGTCTGGAACTCCACTGAAACCTTTTCCCTTTGGGTGACCCTGCTGGCATTTGAAATACCAGTGCCGTAGCTTCCACCATCACAGCAACCCACACCCCACTGCAATATGATAAACTGACGGATAAGTAGGGGGTGAATTTGGGTAGATTGTGTGTTTTTAGACAGTTTTCCATTTGATCTAGGTTTCTCAACTTGCTGACATACAGTTTTAGGTTGTAGGTGTTTTTATTTCATTTGGTTCTATTGTGATGTCACTCTTTTCATCTGTAATTATAGATATTGATGTCACCTCTTTCATCTCTAATTATAGATTTATTTTAAGTTCAGTAGGGTTTTTCAATTTTATTATTTTAAAAGCTGACTTCTTGCTAATTTTTTCTATTTTGTTTTTCCAGTTTTTCTTTTTAATTTTATTATAGTTTTGTTGGCATATTATGCAATTTAATAATTCAATCATGTTAACAAGATTTGTACAATCATCACCCACAATCATCACTATCTTTATAATTTACATATTTGAATCACCTGCAAGTTGGGGTGCTAGGTATCTTTTAAAATGTTTTATTAGGGGCACATACAACTCATCACAATCCATACATACATCAATTGTGTAAAGCACATCTGTATATTCATTACCTTCATCATTTTCAAAACATTTGCTCTCTACTTAAGTCCTTGGCATCAGGTCCTCTTTTTTCCCCTCCCTCCCAACTCCTCCCTCCCTCATGAGCCCTTGATAATTTATAAATTATTATTTTGTCATATCTTGCCCTGTCCGACATCTCCCTTCACCCCTTTTCTGTTGTCTGTCCCCCAGGGAGGAGGTCCCATGTAGATCCTTGTAATTGGTTCCCTCTTTCCAACCCACTTTCCCTCTACCTCCCAATATCGCCACTCATACTCCTGATCCTGAAGGTATCATCTGCTCTGGATTCCCCGTGTGTCCAATTCCTGTCTGTACTAGTGTACATCCTCTGGGCTAGCCAGATTTGTAAGGAAGAATTCAGATCATGATAGTGCGGGTGGGGCGGGGCAGGAAGCATTTAGGAACTAGAGGAAAGTTGTATTTTCCATCGGTGCTACATCGCACCCTGACTGACTCACCTCCTCCCCTAGAGCCCTCTGCAAGGGGATCCCCAGTGGCGACAAATGGGCTCTGGGTCTCCAGCCAGGTATTCAGGGACCATCAAGTAATCAGATGGCTAAAGGGCCCTTGACTCAATTTAAAACTTTTCTAGTTGGCATATTTCTCTTATAGTCCTTCCCTTATTTCTGTAGTCCTGCATTCAACAGAGTTTAATTGCTCTGCCACGAATCACGTTTTTATATTGATTAGCTTTGTAGATTTTTTAGAATTTAAGATAAATTAATTTGCCTTTTCTGTTTCCCTTTAGAAGTTAGAGATTAAGGAAATGTTTAACAAAATGATGTAAGTGAAGTGAAATATAACAGATATTCAAAGTAAAATGGGAAAAGAGTGGGCTCAGAATTATTACCTTATGATTTATTTTGACTTCCTTAGCATTAAAAATCAAACAAATGATTAGTTTTTAATTTTAGACCAGGTCACAGAATGTTTATTAAAGGTTAACTAGACAGAAACTTTTTCTTTTGGGTCTCAGAGAAAAGAAAGGTCAATTGTTCGACTCTGCTTCTATTCAAAGCATAAGGATCATGGCCACTGACCACCAGAGCAGGAAGAAACATAAAGAAGAACACATGATGTTTATTAACTAATAACCTGTAACATAAGCACACTGCTAATGTTCCTTTCCCAATTTAGTTACAAGACTATTAATGCTCCATATCCAGCCTCTCCCTCTTTTCTAACCTATACAAATTCCTTCCTTTCTCTGTTCAGAGAGATAATTTTGTTGTTCGACTGAATCCATTCCGTTTCCTGGGACATCAATTTTCCATACCATCCTCTTTCCCTCTGGCACCTCTCTCATGAATTGGCTTACTGGTGGCAGGCAGCCTGGATCATTTGAGTTGCATGAGTAGGACCAATCTCTGGAGAAGCTCTCACGCTTGATAAAGTAAGAGGGTTAAAAAAGAAGATGAAGTCCTTCAACAAGATGGATCGACACAGTGGATGCAAAAATTATTTCCAGCATAGCAATGATTGTGAAGATGCCATAGGACCAGACCGTGCTCTGTTCTGCTGTATGTTGGATACCCATAAGTTGGAATTAAGTCTATGCACCCAACAACAACAACACATTCAAATTTATTGCTCATTTCTGATTCCTACTTAACTACTTTGAAATCCCTATTATGGATAGTGCTGGCAGGGGCCTGGAGATAGAATCTTGAATTGTAGTCCTTGCTCTAGAGCTTAAATTCTACAGTACTTGGTTTGAGGAAGGCTGATGTCCACAGTGAAAGCCTGAACTCCTTTCTGAGTCTTGACATACGTTCAAATGCCACTTGAGTTCTTTATGTGACTTCCCCAGTGCTTGTTTACCATTGAACCAGCACTGAGGTTTGCTTATCCAAGTCCTGGTCAAGTCCAGGCAAGGAGAGTTTGCCCTCAGGAAGATTGTGGTTGAAAGCAGATTAGTATGCAGAAAGATGCTCACATAAAGAACATTTTTTGTGAGCCAGTCAGGTGCATTCGACCTAATTTAACGCTGGGACTGGAGTCACAAGATCCTTAACCATATCTCAACCACCATGTAGTCAAAGCCTTGGAGCCATTCATGGCACTTTCCCCGTTTCTGTAGCCCCACCTACAACAGTGATGATTGACCGGCTACCAATCATGGTCTTGTGATGATATCCTTTGTTCTCTGTCATCTACAATGAACACCATGGCTGCCGAGTGGATGGATTCCACTGGCCCTCTGTACCATGTTTATCCAGATGGTTCACCTCATTTGGATGATTATGTTTATTCTGTCTTTGTTCTGTTTAAGGCTTACGAAGATTTGAATATAGGGTCTTTTCTCCCCTTTACTGTTGTTAGGTGCATTTAACTAAATTTCATAGTACCTTTCTCTCAATGTCTAAAAATTTTTCCTTTATGATTTTTGTCCATTTATATTTTTGCTTTGTGCTTTATGATATTTATTTCATTAGATATTTCAGGCTATTAGTCTGCAGTCCTAGTAGTGTAGTTGTTATGCATTGGGTTGCTAACTGTAAGATCAGCAGTTCAAAACTATCAGCCACTCCATGGAAGGAAGACAAGGTTTTCTATTTCTGTAAAGAATTACAATCTTGATAACTCACAGGGGGAATTCTGCCTTGTTATATAGGGTCAGTATAGGTCACTATTGACTAAATGGCAATGAGTTTTTTTATTTTTTTAGTTTGGATCTCAACATGGCTGTACTTTCTTCCAATTTATCTCTTGAAATGGGAATTAGAAAATTATAATTTTAAGCTCCTGACCATTTTGGGGGCCTGAAATTAGATTTCCTTAAAAATTTCCACCTAGCCTTATTGCTGCCACATTGCTCATGATTCACCTGTCCACAGACCAAGATGCAATTGCTCCAACAGACCGAAGGCTTACAATTGTTCAAATGGCATCATTTTAAATCAAGGATGGTGTGCGTCAAGGTTGTCTATGCTCACCATTACTTATTTAATCTATATGCCGAGGAAATAATCTGAGAAATGAGACTGTATGAGGAAGAATGCAGTGTTAGGGTCAGAGGATGGTTTGGGAACAACTTTCAATATACAGATGATATACAACCTTGCTTATTGAAAACCAAGAGAACCTGCAATACTTACTTATTAAGATCAAAGAGTGCAGTCTTGAATGTGGGTTACAACTCAACAGAAAGAAAATGAAGATTCTCATAACTGGACCAACAGACAACTTCATGATAGAGAAGAGACTGAAGTTGTCAAGGCTACACTTTACTTGGATTCACATTCAACTCTCATGGAAGCAACAGTCAAGAAATCGAAGAGCATATTGCATTGGACACAGCTGCTGCTGGTGGAAGCTGGACAACGAAATGGGAAGACTGGAGAATAAGTGATGCATTTGTATTGTGGTTGGTGTTAGCTAGTCAGAGAATGGCAAGGGCAGAGGAGGTGATATGTGGACACAAACTGGCAGGAATCTTTAACACAAAGGAAGTGGAGGCAGACTTCCTTATAGACCTCTCCAACATGAGAGGTCTGTTAAGGATACATTTCCTTAACAATAGAAGAGATCAGAGATCATGAAAAGACTGGGTGGAGAATGAAAATTCAAACTCCCCCCACAATGACAGAGTAGTTTTGGATCTGAGACCAGGACACCACATGAAGGCTGGAGTGCTGGGACAGGATGCTCAGACGTGAAGGGAGAGGAACACTACCGAGAACCAGCCACAGCAGAAGACCCGCCAGGAAGTCAGCCCTTGGTGCGAAGTCCACCATTATGTTTTTTCAGCCTTTTAGACTAGCTAAGGACCCATTGAGCTTGTTTTCCAAAGTATCCCCCCCCCCCCTTCAATAGACTCACTCTTTCGGTTCAAACCTTATGTCTGATTCTTGTCTGAATTTTGTCCCTCACCTGAAATCCTTCTTGCGAGGGGGACAACAACCGAGGAGCGGAGAGGCTTGAAATTCTGAGCCGCCTCCTGGTAATGGTTGGTGAAGAGAATTGAAACTACCATGTACTGCCACAAGAACAAACAAGTCTGTCTCTTTCCTTGGACACATTGAGGTCATTCCAGGCCATGCTGACCCCAGGTGTCGTAGAGAAGAACTGTGTTCCCTGGGTTTTCAAGGACTATGAGCTTTGAGAAGTCGATTGTCAAGTCTTTGATTTCTTTACATTTTCCAATACAATATTATCATTTTACAAATGACTCATTTCACTCACTGTAATATTTTTCAAGCTTTATCCAGGCTGTGACTAGCATCAGGACTTCATTTCTCTTTATGGCTGAGTAATATTCCATTGTGTGTATTATTTCAGAGTACGAAGTACAACCCAGATCTCAAATATAATTTAGGAGAACATTTGTCACATCTTAAACTGGTCAAAGTCAAGACAAGGTAAATAAACACCATCCAGATGAGGAAAACCATTAGCATGAGTTCATAATGGGTTTGCTGAAACTCAGAGACTATAAAAGGCATGGGAGGGTAAAGGAAACTGTCACAAAAGCATGATGGTGGTAGATCAGTACATTATAGTTATAGGCGGGATGACAAAAGCAGGAATGATTTCATGACTGGGACACATACATTGTGTCAGACAGAAGAGCTGATAACATTGGTCCACGGCTTTCTGACCACAGCAGTTAGATCATGCTTGACTCATGACCATGTGACCCCAATATGACAGTCTCCATCAAGGACACACCTAGGCAAGGCCATAAAAGAGACTATCCCTCCTTGGGCTGGTCAGGGGAGGGGAGGTAATCCATTCTCTACCCATGGTATAATTTCCCACATTTTTACCAGTCCAGGCCACCACAGTATGCCAAATAAACCCTTCCTCTCCATTCAGCCCTTACTACCCTCAACGTGGGCCCTTTCCTCGTGGCATTCTCCATGTGACTCCAGTGTGCCCTGGGCAAGGGAATTTGATAAGGAACTGGATTTAGAACATCAGTGTCCATGGACTCTTTTTACAGGTATCATTTCTGCCCATATATTTGGAAGTTAGTTGTGTAATTAATAAACAAAGTGGCCTTATTCTGATTTAAAACAACAACATCAGCTGCAGAATGTAGATAGAAGACCAAGCAAAATAAATAGTAAAATAACAAATAGCTTCTCTGGTCCTATAGGGTATATACACCAGGTCCAGGATGCCATGGGAATGTCCACATTCCATCCCCTTGAACTTGTAGATTTTAGTCCAATCCAAACACTGGCAAATTCCCTTAGATAGATGGAGGGGTTGGAAAAGGGTCAGGCAGAGAACTCTTGAGAGTCACAGGAGACCAGAAGTTTCTCTCTGCAGGGGTTTGACCTTTGACTCAGAGCCCTCAGGAAATCTTGACCCTTTCTTTAGTATTTGATCCTCAGCTGATGCAATTCTTTTATTTATGTTTGCCTGTTGGACTGCAGTGTGGACCGCTGGGTTCGCATCTATAAAAGGCAGTGCGGAGTGCTTCCTTTGATGTGTCCCGCCCGGGCTGTGGCCTCACCCGAGTCCCCTGCTAACTTGGTCTTCCCCATGTAGGGCTCTGGATCCCACTCCTAAAAGCTCTAAATTGGGTACCAGAGCCTGAAATAGCCTTAAAGGTGTCCTGTTTAGCTTGTCTTTTTAAATAGCTAAGCCCCTGCTATGACCATTTCAAATACTCTCACCTTTCACTTAGCTAAGCAGATCTTTTTCCAAATTTGGCTCGTTTGTGAATATGACATCTCTTTTTCTTTATCCATTACAATTCTGCATCTATAAAAAGGATTAATGGAAGGATGAAAGAGTGAAATCACCAAGTCTTTTAATAAATAACCATAGGTAGAATTGCAGAACCAGTTGACAGTTTATCAATAATGGCTTCCAAGGTCTTCTCTGTGAGCAAGCCAGCAGAGAGGTTATAGGGATAGCCTGGCCAGCGAGCCAGGGCTTAGTTTCTGATTCTAAGACAGGGTAGATTTTTAATTATAGGCAAGTTCCTTAACCTCTTTGCCCTAGTTGCTGTATCTAAAATGGTAGTGGGGACAATGGCGGTCTAGTGGAAGAATTCCTGAGTTCTAAGCAGGCGAACCGCATATAATTCCTGACCAATGCACTTTATGAATGGCCACTACTTGCCTCGCAGTGCAGGCTGTGCATTGATATAAAGCTAAACAAGTCCACACTGAGACAACTAGGAAGGAAGGCCTGCTGATGTCAGTCAAGGAAAGCCTGATGCATCACAATGGCCCAGCTTGCAACTGATCATGGGCCCACCACAGTCCTGGGCAGCATTTTGTTGCATAGAATTGGTTTTGTTGTGCCTGGGTTCTTCATGAGTCAGAGGCAGACTCCATGACAGTTAACAATAATCAAAGCAGCACGGTGATAATAATTCTAACATCATAAAGAGAATCAGCTGAATCATTTGCAGAGTTTCTTGTTGTGATTAAATGAAATGAAAATGCAGGGCCCCTTGTTTAAAATTGTGGAGCTTACCAGCAGAGCATTAAACCAAATACTAAAGGAGTAGGGGCCCTGTGTGAGTTCCCAAGAACTTGGCGCTGCTCACAGATTGCTCTTTGGCTTAAAGGTAGTGCCTGGCACATATGCAATCTACAGAGCACAATTAACTCTAAGACAAACAAATGAAAAAGGAAGCTGGGGGAATCTGAGAACCAGAGAGATTTTGACTAGTTCAAGGTAACACAATAAACTAGTGGCCAAATGAAGCTTAGATTCTATCTGCTCTGTGACTCCCTGCATAGTTTATTTCCTATAACTCAACTGCTTGTATTCTCTCCCCATATTTGTTCAATCTGTATGCTGAACAAATCATCAGAGAAGCTGAATTATATGAAGAAGAGTGTGGCATCGGGGTTGGAGGAAGGCTTATCAATCAATGGAAGCATGCAGATAACACATCCTTGCTTGCTGAAAATGAAGACGACTTGAAGCACTTGCTGATTAAGATCAATGACTGCAGTCTTCAGTATGGATTTCAACTTAATGTATGGAAGACCAAAACCCTCACAGTTGGACCAATAGGTAACATCACGATAAATGGCGAAAAGATTGAAGTTATCAAGGATTTAGCTTTACTTAGATTCACTATCAATGCTAAGGGAAGCGGCAGCCAAGACATCTAAAGATGTCTTGCATTCGGTAAATCCGTTACACAAGACCCCTGTAGAGGATTGAAGAGCAAAGATTTTACTTTAAGGACTAAGGACTAAGGAAGCAGTTCTCAACCTGTGGCTTGTGACCCCTTTGGGGGTCAACCCTTTCACAGGGGTCACCCAATTCATGACAGTAGCAAAATTACAGTGATGAAGTAGCAACAAAATCATTTAATGGTTGGGGGTCACCACAAGATGAGGAACTGTATTAAAGGGTCACTGTATTAAAGGAATGTTGAGAACCACTGGATTAAGGTGGGCCTCACCCAAGCCGTGGGATTGTCCACTGCAGCATATGCATGTGAAAGTTGGAAATCGAATAAGGAAGACCATAGAGGAATAGGTGCATTTGATTTGAATTGTGGTGTTGGAGAAGAATATTGAAAGCAATGGAAAAGGCTGCTAAAAGGACCAACCAATCTATATTGGAAGAAGTAAGGTCAAAATTCTCCTTAGAGGCAAGGATGTCAAGACTTCATCTTACATACTTTGTCCATATTCTCAAGAGAGACCAGTCCCTAGAGAAGGACATCCTATTTGATAAAATGGAAAGGCAGCAAAAAAGAGGAAGACGCTCATTGAGATGGACTGACACATGGCTTTATCAATGGGCTCAGGCCTAGGAATCATTGTGAGGGTGGCCCAGGCTCGTGTAGTGTTTCATTCTGTTGGGTGTTGGATCGCTATGGGTTGGGCTGACCTGATGGCACCTAAAAACAACACCACAATATGGCTATGTTTAATATGGGAAAAGGATACAAATCAGGATTGTCTTAATGAAGAGATGCACTGGGGAGGGTCCCTAATGTGGCACTTCCATATCTCAGAGGACATGCTCCCCTCTCAGATTCCTGAATATCTCCCACTAACCAGGAAGCTCCCTGTAGTACAGACTTTCACTGGTCAGTCCTGGATGCTGGGGGCAGTCATGCCTCCTGGAATGAGTTCTTATCAGCCTCCCAGGTAAGTCTTTTCTGGTAGGTCCAGGACAGAGTTGCCAATACAAATCTTCAGGTGTGGCCTAGATAAGAACAACCTTATTAACTCAAAGGCCATTTCTCGAGAACCAAGGGCAAAGGTCATCTTACTTCGGATAAACTTAATTTCTTTACCAAATAGTAAGATTGGTCTACTGTGGTGTCTAATGCCTCACTCCATCTCATGGACATTTTTCATGGACCTGCAACCACAGTGCCATCCTTGAGGACAGTGCAAAGTGAGCCCAAGTCTTGTCATCTGCACTCCTCAGAAAGACAAATGGTTGACGTTGGTTTATTCTTTGTCACCAGACCTCAAGATATACAACTCTAACACAGAGTTCTTACTTTTTGAGCAGTGAGCATTTGGGAAAGTCAAGTAAATGACACTGAGATCATTGACATACAAATACAGAAAAAGCAATTTGTAAGTATAAATTAATTTAAAAATATGTAAATATAATGATAGATGAGTTTTACCATGTGTAAATCAAGAGGATAATCCTGTCTTTAAAAAAAAAAGAAGGAAAATTTGGGACAAAAGTGATTATATAATTTGTCTTCTAACTCTAAGATTAATTATATAGTCACATCTCCCAAAATTTTCTTTTTTTTTCTGAGTTGGTACTGCCCATGGAGACACAACCAGAAAGACATAGTTAAAATTTTAAGGAAACTCTTAATAGGACATTTTAACCTTTGGGAAAGGAACCCAACACACTGCCACACCCCATGTGCTTCCTCCTTCCCGGAAGGTGCCATCCCTAAGCCCTTCCTAAGGACCACGTCTGCACCAGCCATCACTGCCTGTTCTGTGACCTAACTTGTGCAGACTGAGTATCAAAGCTGTCCCCACCTGACATTCAGGGTCCAGAGCTTCCAGATTCCTAGTTTGTCTAGGTCACCCACCAATAAATTTTTCCTCTTTCAAGTTCTCCAAGAGTGCCATCTGGTCATTCCTGAGTCACGATTTAAAAAAATGTTATAAGTCATTTTATTGGGGCTCTTACATCTCTCATCACAATCCATGCATCAATTGTATCAAGCACATTTGTACTTATACTGCCATCATCATTTTCACCTGAGTCATGATTTTGCTGTTGCAAAAAACTGTATTTTTTGTTCTCCTTGTAACCTTAAGGGAATTATTAAAACAATCTCAAATCAGTGGCAAATGAATTTGAAAAAAAAAATCTGTTTCTAAAAACCTAAAGAGAATACAAAATACTCTTCTGTTTATCGTCTGATTAATCTTCATTTACTTTTTCTTGGTAACGCCATTTTGTTCATTGTGAATTTCAAAATCTAAATTTGGAAGGAGAAGTCTAAAAGTATGCTAATTAGGTCCTGCCAAGGAATTTGAATATATGAATAATTTTCCATTCAGAGTTTGAATTAGCTATAGTTAGTCCAGAGGGCTTTTTAAAGTAATAAACCTTTTCTAGTGGTTTTTCTCTCGCTTTTTTAGATAAATAGCTTCTATTTGCATAGAAAATATTCATATGATAAAGGCCCCAAAGTATAGCCTTGTCTAATTGGGATTGTTTGTATTAATTTGGAGACCTGTGAAATATTAACCTTACTTTTATCATGGTCATGTGCACCTTGAGCAAGAAATGTTGTTGGCTAATAAATAACACCTACTTGCATCGCAAACAAGGAGCTAGGTGGCATTGTGGGATAGGTGTGATGTTCCTGACCTCATGGTTGGTGGTTCAAAACCACCCGCGTCTTGTGGGAAAGATGAGGTGGTCTGCTGCTCTAAATAGCTACAGTCTCAGAAACCCTATATAGGGTTGCTATGGGGCAGAATCAATTCAGTGGCTGTGGGAATTGTTCTTATTTCAAATACAAATGCTTCTATCCACTCTGTCCTTACTGTTGATATGTTTCTTACATAGTTCCCTTCCTAAGTGTGTCTTTAAGCCAATTTTGAAAAGGAAATTGGGACCGGTAAATAGTTCTTATTTAGCCTTTCTTTAGTGGTGCTCTCTAAGAGTCAGTGGCATAGTGGTTACATGTTGGGCTACTCATCACAAGGTTAATAACTCAAAACCAGCAGCCAGCTCTGTGGGAAAAAATGGGGTTTTACTCCAGTAAAGTTACAGTCTTGATAACAGTGAGATTTTGTTGTTGCTGTTGTTAGTGGTGCTTTGGTGGCACTGCTGTGGAAGCATTGGACTGTCCACTGCAAGGCCTGTGGCTCAAAGCCTACCCTGCTTCACCTGAGAAAGATGAGGCGATCCGCGTCTGTCAAGATTTGCAACCTCAGAAATCAGATGACGGCACTATGAATATCTGAATTGACTTGATGGCAGTCAGTGTCCAGTTAGTGCAAGAAAAAGCTTGACGCCTCCCGTGATTTAAAACTACATGAGCAGAAAATGAAGGTGGTTGTGATGAAGAATTTGTTGTGAATATTGGGTTGGTTTAATGTTTTCAAAGGGAGGACAGATGTATATAACATTATAAGGCAAGGACAAGTGGTCCGGAACAACTCAGAAGGTTGTCACCTGTGGCTAGCCTGAATTGAACATATTCTCCAGTCTCAGAAGGAGATCATCTCCTGTCTATTACTGGGATTTTTTCTGTTCCAGCAAAATGTCAGTTCCTATTCGTGGCCTCTTCTAGGAAATCTTCATTCTCATTTAGCTGGAGCAGTGGTGGGAAGCGGTCTCTTCTTCAATGGACTTAACCATGCTATTTCTGTGTCTCATCTTGGATGCGAGGCAGTCATTCACTTGTGGTTAATACTGTAATTCTTAAAATGTGCTTTTGAGAAGCGGATGGAAATATCTGCAACTCCATTTTCGTTTAAATGCGATCACTGTTCAAGCACACACACACACAACTGTCAGCAGAATGCTGTTTGCGCTGGCCAACTCCTCTGAATCGAGAGCAGCTAAGTTAAAAAAGGGAACTGGACAGGTGTCTTATTCGGCCTGAGCTGTTAGTCATTTTTGTTTCTGCATCAGTAATCAACACGCCACTGCTCAACAAGGACTGTGCATTCGCATGCTTTCAGGAAGAAGTCCTGATGGGTGATTCTAATCCACTATTTTAGGATGCGATGGCTTAATTTGAAAAATGTTTTGATGAACAAAACATGATCTCTTCCTTGCCACTGCTTTTTGGATATGCTCAGGTTTCATGGTATAATCAGGGGCTGAATGGATTTTGCCTGGGTACCAAATATGTGATGACTCAGTGGGCGTGGCAGCACAATGGGGGTGGTGTTGGTAACTGGTTTCAACAGGAAGGGGTTTATCTTCATTCTATTCTTTTCCTGATGATCGCCATAAAACATTTTTGGTTTATTACAAACCAGTCCCTTCTTTACCTAGTGAAAACTGAGGCCGGCATCCTGGGGCTAATTAGGTTTCCATTTTCCGGCTGGTTCCAACTCCTACAAGCAAGAATTCAGAATGGCAGGCAACTTCTAGAGAGTATCAATCTTACGTCTCTCTCTTCCAGATGAGAAAATCGAGGCTCTGAGACATTAAGTGATGATCTCGACATGACTGATCACGTTAAGAGGCAGAGGCAAGGTGTGGGGTGGGGTGTGCTATTTTGTGGGACTCAAGTCCTCTTTCTTAGAGACCTGTATTAATATGGTTTCTTTCTACTAAAGGGCAAATTGCTATAGCACTCATTTTCCTCACTGCACCTCCACACCCTTTTACTTTTGACCTTATTTGTGAACACACTGAATATGTCTAACCTAGTATGACCATCTAATTTTGCTTGGATTCACAATCAATTAAGGAAGAACCCATCAAGGAATTGATCATGAATTGCACCTGGCAAATCTACTGCACAGACCTCTTTGAAGTGCTGAAGAGTAGGATATAGTTGTGAGAACTAAGGTATGTCTGACTCAAGTTACGCTGTTTTCAGTTGTCTCATATGCATGTGAAATTTGGACAATGAATAAGAAAAACCAAAGAAGAATTAATGTATTTGAAGTATATTATTGGTGAAGAATGTTGAAAGTGTTGTGAATTTCCAGAGGAATAAACAAATCTGTCTTGGAAGAAGTACAGCGGGTAGACATCATTTTATATAATTTGGATATGTTATCAGGAGAGACTGTTGTTGTTGGATGCCATTGAGTCAGTTCCAAACCATAGCAACTTTATGCACAACAGAGCATAGCCCTGCACAATCCTGTGCCATCCTCACCATTGTCCCCATGCTCGATCCCATTGTTGCAGCCACTGTGTCATTCCATCTCCTTCAGGACTTTCCTCTTTTCCCTGCACCTCTAATTTACCATGCGTGATGCCCTTCTCCAGGGACTTGTCTCTCCTGACATGTCCTAATATGTAAGACGAAGTCTTGACATCCTTGCCTCTAAGAAGCACTCAGGCTGTACTTCTTCCAAGACAGATCAATTTGTTTGTTTAGCAGTCCATGGTACTTTCAGGAGAGACTAGTTCCTGGAAGAAGGCATCATGCTTGGTAAAGTAGAGAATCAGTGAAAAAGAGGAAGAGCCTTAAGGAAATGGATTGACCCAGTGATGATTATGAGGATGGCGCAGGACCAGGCAGTGTTTCATATTGTTCTACATAAGGGCATTGCAAGTCAGACCTTACCTGGAGGCACTGAACATCAACAGCAACAATAATAACCACGTGGAAACATTTGAGTTTGTGATTTGACCGATGAAGTGCCACTATTAACAAAAGAATGCTTTCAGACCAACAAGTTCTCATTTGGATGATTGCTGACTCTCCAAGCCATTGGTCTTTGACCAAAGGACCCAAAACAGTTGCTATCAAACTGACTCTAACTCAAGGCAACCCTTCGTGTCGCAGGTAGAAGGGCTCCACTGATGCTCAGGACTGAGGGGCTTGCCAAGTCTTTCTGCTGAGGTGGTTTCAAAAGTAGCAGAGCACTGTTGCCCTCCTCAGGGACTTCTACTGTGAGACATTACTCAGGATTAATCATGTACCTAAAAATGACCAAGCCCCTTTGAGCTTACTTTGTTGTCACCCTACAACCAACTTTGAATTTTGTCACAATACTTCTATTCATCTTCGAAATACACAACTACAAAAACATTATATTGGTGCACAACACTGAAGAGTCCCTTAGACATCATTCCCCTCATATTTATCTTCTCTTTCTTTTCATGACATAGCGCTAAAATATTTATTTTCTGAATCCATTCAACTGTAGCACAAAGCATGCATGCCCCACAGCAACACAAAAACCTATGGTAAACAATGAGTATTTTTATATTCCTCAAATTGCCTTTTGGGAAGGGGTTTCTCAATTTATTTGGTCATATCTGTGGCTTTTGGACTGCTGGTTCTTCTAAAAAGCATATTTAAAATTGAAAGGTTAACTTAGAAGATAAAATGGGAGATATTGATAAAGAAAATGGGTAGCTTTTGAGTTCCTGGTGGATCCTTGACTTCGATGGATGCTGTGTTAACCTGGGTGGACTAGAGAAACACTTTCATAGACACTCCTATGTGTATAAGAAACAGCTTTATGTAAAAGAACAGTTGTATATTGAGAAAATATCCCAGTCTGGTCAAGAACAAGTCCTTAAGTCTGATATTAGCCCATATGTCTGACACTAGTCTGTCTATACATTCTTCTTCAGATTCACGCAACAGATGATGCCGAATTCAGGAAGAGCACAGGCCAGTGGGTGGAAAGTCTTGTGGATCCAGTGGCAGTGGGAGCATCTCAGTGCTGGCGTGGGTCTCTACTTCGCTCTGCCAGCTCCAGGGCTCTGACTCCATCAACATAAGTCCATGTGACTTGTCAACAGGAATGTCTATGGGGGAGGTGAAGTAGAGGATGTCTTGGCCCCAGGGAGGAAGACAGGAGTTCCCAGAATATTCAGGAGAAGGCCCACAACAGAGGCCTCATTGGCTATGACCTGATTGACAGGCTAGACTCCACCCCTTTGCAAGTTGACAGGAGATTATATAACTGCTACAGTTGTCTTTCCTAATAGGACCTTGTAACCCAAGTTCAGTTTAGTTCTAGAAATATTTATTTTTAAGTGAAATTTATTTAATTGTTTTATTAGGGGCTCATACAACTATCACAATCCATACATACATCAATTGTGTAAAGCACATTTGCACATTCATTGCCCTCGTGATTCTCAAAACATTTGCTCTCCATCTAAGCCCCTGGCACCGGTTCCTCATTATTCTCCTCCCTCCCCGCTTCCTCCTCCCTCCTGAACCCTTGATAATTTATAAATTATTATTTTGTTATATCTTGCCCTGTCCTACGTTTTCCTTCACTCACTTTTCTGTTGTCCGTCCCCCAGGGAGGAGGTCACATGTAGATCCTTGTAATCAGTTGCCTCTTTCCAACCCACTCTCCCTCTACCCTCCCAGTATCGCCACTCACACCACTGGTCCTGAAGAGATCATGTGCCCTGGATTCCCAGTGTTTCCAGTTCCTATCTTTACTAGTGTACATCCTCTATTCTAGCCAGACTTGCAATGTAGTATTCGGATCATGATAGTGGGGGCAAGGGGTGGGGAGGAAGCATTTAGGAACTAGATGAAAGCTGTATTTTTCATTGTTGCTACATCGCACCCTGACTGGCTCGTCTCCTCCCTGAGACCCCTCTGCAAGGGAATCTCTATTGGCCTACAAATGGGCTTTGCGTCTCCACTCCGCACTCCCCCCCTCATTCACTATGGTAAAATATTTTGTTCTGATGATGCCTGATACCTGATCCCTTCAACACCTCGTGATCACACAGGATGCTGTGCTTCTTCCATGTGAGCTTTGTTGCTTCTGAACTAGATGGCCGCTTGTTTACCTTCAAGCCTTTAAGACCCCAGATGCTATCTCTTTTGGTAGCCAGGCACCATCAGCTTTCTTCACCACATTTGCTTATGCACCCGCTTTGTCTTCAGCGGTTGTGTCATGAAGATGAACATCACAGAATGCCAATTTAATAGGAGAAAGTATTGTTGCATTGAGGGAGTACTTGAGTGGAGGCCCAATGTCCTTCTGCTACCTTAATACTAAACCTATAAATATAGGCACATAGATCTATTTCCCCATCCTCATATATAAATATATTTGCATATGTACATGTCTTTATCTAGACCTCTATAAATTCCCTTTGCCTCCCAGCTCTTTCTTCTATTTCCCTTGACTTTCCTCCTGTCCCACTATCATGCTCAGTCCCCACCAGGGTTTCAGCAATTCTTGGTTACATTACCCTTGATCGTGCCCTACCAGGGCTACCACACCCACCTCGCCACCAATTTGGATCACTTGTTGTTTCCTTGTCCCTGGGTTTGTTAACACCATTTCCTCCTCCCCCCCCGCCCCCCGTGCCGATGCTCCCCTCTCCCATGTCCCCCCGGATCTGTCGGTCCCATTGTTTTTCCTTCAGATTGTTCATCTAACCTATCTTATTTAGACAGACCTGCGGAGATAATAACATGCACAAAAACAAGATAGAGCAAAACCAAGCAACAAAATACAACAAACAAATGACAAAAAACTAAACAAAACACAACAAGAAAGAAAAGCTTGTAGTTAGTTCAAGGATGGTTTGTTGGCCTTTAGGAGTGTTTTCCAGTCCAGTCTGTTGGGCACCATGCCCTGGCCCCAAAGTCCACCTTTAGCATTCCCTGGGGACCTCGCCGCTCCATTCCCTTGCTATTCTGTTGCACCCCCTTAGTGTTTTGCCTCGGTGTGGCGGGATCAGATTGGGTGCAATTCCCACACTGTGTCTCCGATGTTGTCCCCTGTAGGGCTATGGGTCAGTGAGGCGATCATGTCTCATAGTGGGGCTGGCCATGTGGTCCTCTCTGTGGACTGGCTGCTTTAATTGGGATCATCATCCTCAAGGCCCGGTGGGCCAGGATGTTCTCCACTCTCTCCTACTCCCCCTTCATCTGCTCCTGGGTGCTCTGATCAGATATGTCCCTCTCCAGGAGCTGCAGAATCAATGCTGTCTTTTGAAATTAATTCTTCTTGGGGGAGGAGTAGGTGTCCACTTAGTATTTGGGATTGGGCCCAGCCCCTCAGACCTCTCCACTGGTTCCTTACTCTATGCTGGCATGTTGCTTTCACATCTTGGAGCACTGGGTTGAAGTCTGGTCCCTCTTTCCCTGTGGAGATATAAACAGTACCCTCCCCTTGGGTGGATTAGTGCCCTGTGCTCTTGCTACCCTTTTCTTTATTATTATTATTATTTTCCTTTCCCCACCTCCTTTTTAGTTGTCTACCATGTGTATCCCTGTATTTGATCTGGTCCCTGCCATATTACCTGGTCCTCACCCCAGGGATGTTTGTATACAGTAGCTTTTTCCCTATGCCCCTTTTGCATTTTCAAAAAAAGTTTACCTCAGCGAACTTATGTTGTAATTGTCTTTTTATGCTTGATTTACTTCACTTAGCATGATTTCCTCCAGGTCTTCCCATGCAGCGATGAGCTCCATACGTTCTTCACTGCTTTTTAGCGATGCGTAGTCCTCCATTGTATGTATGTACAGCAGTTTTTTAATCCAATTGTCAGTTGATGGAAATTTGGGTTGTTTCCAACTCCTTGCAATTGCGAACTGTGCCACAATGAACATTGGAGCACAGATGTCTGGCCGTGGTTTGTTTCTGGGTGTATGCCGAGTGGGGGGACTGCTGGATCATATGGTAACTCGATTTTCATTTGTTTTAGATATTGTCAGATCGATTTCCATAGTGGCTGAACATACTTACAGGTCCACCAGCAGTGGATGAGAGTTCCTGTCTCCCCACAGCCCCTCCAACACTTGTTGCTTTCTGATTTTTTGAATTGGAGCCCCAGTTCCTAATGGCACTATGGATGAGTCTTTGCTTTAGTAATCGAATGGGAGATAATACTGTGCAGACACAGAAGTCACACTAAGTACAACTAAGTGCTTTAGCGAGACAACCGAGCTTTGGGGGTTCAGTGGCTGGAAGGACTACAAAGGAAATAACTACAAAGATGCCCTTGTTCTACGAAGGCACATAGCTAACACCGAGTCTGTAGTGTTTGAGGAGCTGTGGCCCTATTGTCTGGAGGGAGGAACACAGAACGCGCATAGGAGGAGATCACAAGTCATGAAGGTTTTGAGTGCTGAAGTAAAAGGACTGTTTCCCCGAGGCAACAGTGAGCCAGTGAGTGGATCTTTAAATATCTCATTCTTGTCTATGCTTTACATGCACATATAGAAGAGTGTCTGCAGATGGTTAATGAAAAACCCACTGAAGCCTATTCTCCTTTCCCATCTTCTCCATTGTTTGTATTTAAAGTTCTTGCTCTGTCTGGGCCATTATATGTTTATTTTTCTCCATGGAGGATGAAGGTTGAACTCTCTTTACCCTCTGCCATTACTGAAACATACATCCTGTCCTTCATTCTGAAGTACCGTAAGGTTCATTTGCTAACCCGCTGACTCTCGCTTCTGTGCTTTCCCATTGCTTAAACTTGCTACCCCGGCACTAATTTTCCTGCCCAGAGTCACTGGATTCAAAATTTTGGTGGGCTGCTGCCCACGCCCATGACGAATGCTGGTGGGAAGTTCCCTAGCTGTCATCTTCTCAGTGAGCGTGTGCAGTTGTGATTGGACTCGAAAAGTCACCCCGCCCACTCGTGGTTTGCTGCTTTATAAACTGGAGTATCAGTGGCCTCTGGACCGAGAGACCCGGAGTGACAGCTGACTCCTGGTCGCTGGCTCCAATCAAGCTTCTCATTCGATGCGGTCCTGATTGACTTGGACACTGGGTACAACAATTCTTTTGCCAGAAGTTGTGTATTTTGGAAAGATAAATAAATAGTGAGTTTGAACTCGAACTTAGCTAAGGGTGACAACAGAAGCTATCCAAAGGGGGCGATTCACTTTTGGGCTAGGACACTAGTTTTGAGTAATGTCTCGAAGACTAATGCCACAGAAAGTTGTATCAATCATCAATGCTGGCATGAAAATAGTTTGATAGTGGTGGTATTTCATGAATCAAATCACCAACTTAAGGTAGATCTTTCCATTTGATAAATAGTATTTTCATTACTGTTGTTGCTACTGCCCTTAAGTTGGTGCCTGACTCCTGGTGATTCTACACACAACACTATCAGACTATTGTGATCCATAGTTTCCAATGACTGGCTTTTGGAAGTAGATCACCAAGCCTTTCATCTTAGTCTGTCAGTCTGGAAATGTATCTGAAATCCTGTTTTGCATTGTAAATATGGCACAAAGGTGACCATATCTGACTTCCATATCACCACAAGGTGGGGGTTAGACATGCCTCCCCAGCCCCCACCCTCACCATCCCTTTTTACCTACTCTGACACCAACTATTTCTCCTACAGTACTCTGCATATATGTTGGATGTGATAATTCATTGCAATGGCAACATGGAAATTACAGACAATACTGGTTGTTGTTGCTGTTAGGTGCTACCAACCCATAGTGCAGCAGTTACATAATCTCCTGTCAACTTGTGAAGGGGTGGAGTCTAGCCTGTCAATCATACTTAGACCAGTGAGGCTTCCCTGTGGGCATGGCCTTCCCCTGAGGATACTGGGAACTCTTATCTTCCTCCCGGGAGGTGGGACACACACTCTGCTCCATATTCCTGATGACAAGACCCTAAGCTACACTAGAGCCCTGGAGCTGGAGGAGCCACATGGAGACCCACACTAGTGTTGAGATGCTTACACCACCACTGGATCCACAAGACTTTCCACCCACTGGCCTGTGATCTTCCTACACTAGGTGTAATTGCATGCGTTGCATGAGTCTGAAGAGAAATTTACAGACTGGTATCAGAAATATGGGCTAATATCAGACTTAGGGATTTGATCTGGCCTGGGCTGGGATGTTTTTTTAATATACAATTACTCTTTTATATAAAGCTCTTTCTTATACACATGTGAGTGTTTATGCGTTTCTCTAGTCAACCTGACTAACACACAGAAGCAAATATTGCCCGGCCTGCGCCATGCTCACAATTGTTCCTGTGACTAAGCCCGTTGTGACAGCCACTGTGTCGATCCATATTCTTGAGGACCTTCCTCTTATTCACTCCCTCTCCACGTTGCCAAAGACAACGTCCTTCTCTAGGGACTGATGTCTCCTCACAATTAAGGAGGTTTATTAGAAAAGTTAACAAGTAGCCAAAAGCCAGGATCAGGAAGCTCACCTTCTGCTCTGCCTCACAGTCTTATTGTTTCCACAGTTTCTGTGCTCTGTCTCCTTGCCCCCACTTCTGGTGTCCCCAATGACTCCTTTGCTCTGATCCATGGTCTCCATACCACTGCCTCTGGTGCCTCTGGCGCCTCTACCACTTCAGAGAGATCTTGAATGTGTTCCATTGAAATCTCTGGATTTCTCTGTGCTTCCAAGGTAGCTTATACACAGAGGGATGACTTTATGGAGTCAGTGGATTTTGTCTCTCAGTGAATCATATCCATAAGGAAATAAAGAGTGTGATTTGGTTTACACCCCCTAATAAGGCCAAGACTTAATTTTGTCTTAACCTTGCCCATTAGCATAGTAGAGAATCCCCTGCAAATTGGGATTATAGCCATTGGCATAGAGTCTAGAATTGTAATGCTTTACATAAAGAGTTACAGCTAGAAGGGTTATATTAATTGACTGCATCTCATCTCCAGGAACATGCCAGCCTTCACTGACACTGATGGCTGCACATGTCCATTCAAATTGAATTTCCTGCATGAAAGGGGAGAATCCGATCACTCAACCACCCTGTAGATGTTATTCATAGTTGAGACACACAGATGATTATGGTTTCTTTTACTTTGCAACAAACTTCTAGCCCTGTCCTCGGAGTTAATATTTTTATTTGCTTTTTAATGTCCTGTACTTGTCACTAATTCAACCTCCCAAATCTTCCCTTTTACACAGGTCTAAGTCTTCTTTCAATATATTCAAGTAGCCTGTTGCTTTTCTATTCCCAAAGAAGGTGTTCTTGCAGTTTTCCAGTTTCCTTGGGGCTGGCTGTCCTCCACTGGCTTCTAGATAAAATTCTGGAATTTCCTTTCACTGTTATTCTGAAAGGTCCTTTCACCTTCTTTTGTGTTGGATCTTCTGTTTTCTGGGTCTAGGCATCCATCCCCTCCCCCTTCTTGGGTTTGCTCTGGTAATATTTTTGTCCTGAAGGCCTGGTTATTGAGATTTGATTGATAGTTTGGTCCAGTAAAGAATTCTATAATGCAAATAATATTTTTCTTTAGGATACTGAAAACTACTTTCCTTTTCTTCTTCAGTGTTGTCACTGAGAACTCCACCAAACTCTTCTGATTCTTTTATGAAAACTTATTTTTTCTCCTCCCAAGAAGCTTGATCTTTTGTCCCTGGTTCTGCCAGATTGTTTATTTTAGTCATTTTGCTGGGCATTCAGCAAGCATTTTCAATTTGGAAACTTATGACCTTTAGTTCTTCAAAAATGTTCTTGAATCTTTTCTCTGCATTCTCTATCTAAATGTACTCTATTCTGTTATTCTGAAATTCCTGTTGTTTGGTTGTTGAATTTCTTGGACTGGTCTATTAATTTTCATATCATTTTATTTTTAATTTTCCATATCTTGTTATTTGATTGTTGAAATTCTTGAACTGACTTGTCTTCTAATTTTCCTATTGTTTTACATTCTATTTTCCATTTATTTATCTTCTTATTCTACTTTCTGGGAGATTTCTTTAACTTTACATCCTACCTTTGTTGGAGGGTTTTCATTTCTGATTTCATATTTAAAAGTTCCAAGAGCCTCCCCAGCCCCATTTTTCCCTCTGTGATTAGCCCTCATTTTATATGTATAAGATCTCCCTTTATTATCTTTGTGACTGTCTTAATTCTAGTATTTTTTAATGCTTTCATCTTCTTAAGTCTTTTCCCTTCAAGTTACACTTAATTTTCTTTTTTTTTTTAGTTACACTTAATTTTCATGTTAGTAACATTCCTCAGATATCTGGCCAACTTTTGCTGTTTGTTTTTTGTCTCTCTCTCTCTCTCTCTCTGTACTGCTGTTTGTTGCTATTGTTAGGTGTCATTGAGTCAGTTCCAAAGCACAGTGGCACTTTGCAAACAGAATGAAACACTTCCCGGTGCTGCACTATCTCACAATGGCTTCTGTGCTCGAGCCCGTTGGTGCAGTCACTGTGTCGACAGATCCATCTCCTTCAGGGTCTTTCATTTGCCGCCTCTCCACTTTACCAAGCATGATGTCTCTCTTCAGGGACGGGTCTCGATAGACAACATGTCCAATGTATGCAGAACAAAGTCTTGCCATCTTGCCTCTAAAGAGCACTCTGGCCTTACTCCGTCCAATATAGAGCGTGTTGTATTTTTGGCAGCCCGTGGTACTGTTACTATTCTTTGCAAGCACTACATTTCAAACACATCGATTCATCTTTGGTCTTCCTTATTCAATGTCCAAGTTTCAGATGCAGATGAAGTTATTGAAAATATGGGTCAGGCACACCTGAGTCTTCAAAGTAACATCCTTGCTCTTTAACCTTAAACAATTCACCTTTTGATCTCTTGACTGCTGTTTCCATGACCATTAACTGAATCCATGTGAGAAAAAAAAAAAAACCTTGACAACTTTAACCTTTTCTCCATCATGATGTTACCTATTGGTCCAATCATAAGGATCTTGGTCTTCTTGACATTGAGTTGTATTCTGTACCGATCAAGGCTGCGATCCTTGATCTTCATCAGCAAGAGCAAGGCTGTTCAATTCCTCCTCACTTTCAGCAAGCAAGTTTGCGTCATCCACATACTGCAGGTCGTTGATGAGCTTTCCTCCAGTCTCACTGCCACATTCTTTTTCCTATAATCCAGCTTCTCTGATTATTTTCTCACCATACCGATTAAGTAAATATGGTGAGAGGATATAACTCTATTGCACACCTTTCCTGATTCTAAGCCATGGAGAGAGATGGGATGCTGACTTTGGAAAACGTTTATCTCGGTCACCCTCCAATCAAGCTGCCAACGGATTAAACTCCCCTCCCGTGTTCCTATGGAGGCCTAATTGGAACAATAAACCCAACTATCACATGATCTTTATGTATTCTGTTTAATTTTTGACTACTTCCAATTTTCCTAGATTCACACTTTGTAACTTCAAATTCTGATATTTAATTGTTGCTTCTGTTAGGTAGCTAGCATAGGGACCGGCATATCCATTACGTATGCTCAGAGGTTTGAGCTTCTGGCCAGGAAGGGGTGGTACACCAAGGTGGGCGTGACACCTGGATTGGTTTATCTAAGCCAGGTGAATTAGATTCAGCCAATGGGGTTGACCAATATTGTTGACCACGCCTCCCAACAGGGCCCCTGAAAAGGCCAGAGGTTTTGCTCTGGCGCTCTTTCCCAGCGGCTGTAACACAATGTAGCACAGCTGGGCTGTGGTCCAGAGAGGCCAGGCCACAGTCCCGCAACTGTGCTTCAGTCTTGTGTTTCATTTACTGTAGAACCTGAAACTGCTACTATTCTCTATAAACCAACTTTGATGACAAACCAGGCTTTGGTGTGAGTTCTTCCTCATGCAGAGCCAAGGACCAAGGGATAGCTCTTCCCCAAGAGATCTAACACTAGCAGCTGTTTGTTCTCTAGTTGACTTGTGCCTAATCAGCAAATGGAGATCTGGACGGCTTTACTTCCAAAGATTCCCATAACCAGGGTTGCCTCTACTTTGAGAAGGCAACTGTTCCTCGTCATATTTTGAGTACCTTCTGACCCAAGGAGCCATCCTCTGGCACTGTCTCTGACATAGCTCTGCCTTCAGTATCTGACATGTTTCAAAGCTCTGAGTAAGGTTTTCAGTGGCTTGTTTCTCCAAAGTGGGAAGTTGATCTCTTCTTCATAATCTATTCTTATTCTGAAAAGTCTTCTGAAACCTGTTCATTTGGGGTCACCTTGCTGGCATTTGAAATCCCAGTGACATTGTTTCCAACATCATGGCAACACACAAGCCGCCTCAGTAGGATAAGCTGACAGACAAAAGGTGGAACAACAACCTCAGAGAAGTTGTTAGGCCATGTTGACTAGAGAAAAAAAACAACAACAGGGATACTCAAACATGTAAAAGAGAGAGCTTTATACCAAGAAGTAATTATATACAGCCCAGTCCAACTCAAGTCCATAAGTCCAATAAAAATTCACAAGTCCCTCTTCAGACTCACACAGCCACATGAAATGATTCAAAATGCAGGAAGATCACAGGCTGGTGGATGCAAAGTCATGTGGATCCAAGTTTGGTGGAAAACATGGCAGGGCTCCAACAGCCCTTGGGGTGGCCAGCAACAGGAAGGTCAAGGTAAAGAGAGGGAGAGGCAGTCTCCAGAGAGTCAAATATCTTGGTTGCACCTCCAAGTGAGGTTATCAGACCATGACCTGATTGATAGGCCAAACTCCACCCCTACACTTTTATATATCTTCAAGTTAACATGGAATTATGTAACTACCACAGGTAGTTACTAGGCTCTCACAGATCAAGATCAGTGAAAAGTAAGGATATAGTCATTGGTCCCTAGCACCTTTTCTCCTCAGCCAATAGTCAAGTCTCTCTCTAATCCTGAGCCTCTCAGCCATGTGGCTCCCTGACCCCTGCCTCCATGGACCAGGAAGCCATTTTGGAGTTCTGCCCCACAGTGTCTTATTCTCAGCACTGTTCCTCTGTTCTGTCTCCTGATCTCCTCCCCAGACAGGGGTCTCAGTGTGGCGTCTTGCTCTGTGCCATGGTTTCTGTGCAGCATCCTATGGTGCCTCTGGTCTTGGACTTTGCCACTTCAGACCGAGGTGTGGAACACACTGAATGGGTGGAGCATTTTCCTCAGGGTTCTAGGCCTTCTCTGTGTTTACAAGAGGTCTCATACACAAAGGAATGGCTTTAAATGAGGGGTGAATTTTGCCTTTCTGCATACCATACCCATAAAGAAGCAAGAGTTATGACTTGTTTAACACCATCCACTAAATTTGAAACTTAATTCCACCTTAATCCTATTATTCTAGCAGAGAACTCCTTCCAAAATGGGATTGTAGGCACCAGGCTAGAGTTTAGAATTATAACACATCACATTTGAAGTGCCTTATTTGAAGCACCTTATGGTTAGAAGGACCACATTAATTGACTACATGCCATTAATTAAGTGTACATATCATTTATCTGAGGTCAGCATTTATTTAAGATTTTCCTTGATGTAAAATTCACATGTAACTCAGCTCTGTGTAACCTAAATCCCTATCATGATTTATAAGGACAGCACTGCCATGTCCTTTTCCAGTCAGCATCACCCCACACTTTCAAAGGTCATCACTTCTGTTGTTTTCTTCCCATAGAACTGTTTTGCTTGTTCTAGAAACTCATTTAAATGGAGCCATACAGATGTTCTCTTTTGCAAACAGTTTTTGTTACTCAACAAACTGCTTTTGTGATCACCCATATTTTGTATTTGGCAGTAGTTAAACTGAAAACCACAACAAAACAAAGCACCAGATCTCTTATTGACTCATTTTCAACTCATAACAACATTCTATTGTATGACTGACCATACCAGTTTGTTTATATATTCTCCTATTGATAAACACCTTGTCTGTTTCCAGGTTTTGCTTCTTATGAATGAATCTGCTACAAATGAGACATTTCAATATGCCTTTTTCTTAAAGCTGTGCTTCATTTCTCTTGGGTGAGAACTTAAGAGTGGAATTGCCAGGCGATTGGGTAGTTATATATTTCCTGTCAGAAAACACTGTTAGATATTTTCTAAAAGTGGTTGAACTGTTTTTCCATTTTTCCTGACAATTTATGAAGATTTCAGAGCTTCAACACCCTCACTAAATTATTGTTGATGTCAAACGTCATTATAGTCTTTCTGGGGAATGTGGTAATATTGCATTATATTTTGTTTGCATTGGCTACTTTTCTGAGCAAATTGTCATCCAATTTGCTAATTTTACCTGATCTTTTATGTAACAGCCCAGTCCAACTCAGCTTTAGGGGACAGGTTAGATGGTAGAAACTCCTGAGCTGGGCATTACTTTGGGAGGTGGCTTGCAGTGCAATTTGTTTTGGTTCTCAACTTTCCCTCTTTCCATTTGATTCAGTCCTCTCTGGTCTATTACATCATGCCTTGTCATACTCTTTCACCTATTTTCCAGCTTGCAAAATTGTATTATAGTTGTATTTTTTCTCATTCTCTCTATTCTTGTGGATGCATAAAAATAAAACAAAACCAGAAAGTGACAATAATAGTAACAAAACGTTACTATCACTTTATAGGGTTTTGAAAATAGAAAATGTTCAAATTCCCATGTTTACAAGGAAGTCCATGGATGTGAATATGCTTTTAAAGTTCCTCAATATTTTTTAAGATAAAAGATATAAGATTATGAATGTTGTATAAGCTACATTGGGATTATGAGATGGCTGGTGATTCTATATCTTCATGCTAACACTCTCTGAGCATTGGCAGCACAGTGAGTGGTGGAAATAATACTAGAAGCCATTTCTACATTGGGAAGGCCATTGACAATGTGGCTATCCTGTCTGAGCACCCTATAAAGATATAAATGTATACAATTCCACTTCTCCTTAAGCAAATCTCCAGAATTTCCACAACTGTTGGAATGTGAATGGTAAGGAACAGCCATCTTAACTGATACAGTTAAAATAGTTCATGTTTGCAAGTTTTACAAAGACACAACATGATATGAACCCATTTGGAAGACCTTACCAGGCCTAGGCTGGAATCTGGGTGGGTGATGGTATCTGAAATCTACCTCTGGTCCCATAGATACTTTCAACAAGATGTGATGGTCATTCCTAAACCGAAACTAAACCAACTATTGCTGTTTAGTCCCTTCCAACTCCTAGAGACCCATAGGACAGAATAGAAGTGCCTCATATAGTTTCCAAAGCTGTAATCTTCATGGAACCAGACAGTCACCTTGTCCTGTGGAGCTGTTGGTGGGTTTGAACCACAGACCTTTTGCTTACTGTCAAACATTTAATATCAGTGATATCAGAGTACCTTTGGTGATCCATATCACTTTTTTGAAAGAAAGGTAAACAATGGTGGCTGTGTGAGTAATGATCTAACGAAGAATAAAAGTAGTGGTTTAAATGATACTGCTTCAAGTCACCACTGGGATATTATGATCGATTTTGGAGGATGAATTCACAGGATTCGGCTGATAATGCATTGTGAAGAGGGAAAGTAGAGGAAGCCTGGTGTCAGAAGATTAGTGAGATCTGGGATCTTTTCCTGCCTTCTCTTCTGCCCTTTCTTCAAATATGAAATGTTATATATCCCTTCCTTTGTCTTCTAATGGTTAATATTGGGCAAGTGTGCCTGAATACTTGTACAAATGAAAGGTTATGAGCATGCTGTTGCTCATGTAAGTCTCTCTTAAGGTGTGAACTTCCAGAGTGGCTCCCTGTTCTTTTTGTTGTTCTTCAATTCGACAGGCATAAATATATTTCTTCCTCTTCTTTTTACTACAGATAAAAGTTTATTGTACAAAATTAAGGCTTTCATATTTCACAGATCACTAAGGCTAACAAAATTAATTTTTTTAAATCCACAAAGTTTTAATTTCATTATCATCTCTGGTTCCAATTATAAAATGGCCTGACTAAATGTTATTTTAAAAAAAGATAAATAAAGCCACATCCTTTAAAGAAGACTACCCCAGCTATTATTTCTTGACATAGGTGATCTTCATGGCATGGGATGGTGAGATCTAAAATCCTTGTAAAGTATCCTTGGCAGCTCCAGTCTTTCCATCACTTTAACATTCAGCAAAAGCAATGCCATGTCTTCCAGTTCCAAACTCACTTTTTAAAAACCAGGAAACTACAGGAGTAGTCAAGGTGATACCCAGGTAGAATTATGCACCCAGTGCTCCTGTTGTTAGACCACAAAATGAACAGTTAAGGAGGTTGATACTGGGAGGTTGGGTGCTAAAAATAGATTTAGTGTACTAGTGTCTGATTCAGAGCTCCCCCTGTGATTTTTGCCCATGATGCGAGATAAGAACTCACTGAAACACCTTAAGTGCACTGCTTCTGCCCACAGGCTTCACTAGCCCCTTGTTGGGTCCAAGACAATAGCATACACCACCCATTCCTACACAAAAGGACTGAGTCCCACAGAGAGCAGTTATTTCTCCAAGCTGTTATCTAAAAGTGGTCATAATCTCAGGCTCATGGTGAGCCTCTGAGAGCGATCCACAAGACCTCACACCAGAGTTCCTCTCTTTGCTATCTGCCCTGCTTACAGTCTAGGGCATTGCAGCTTCCCTCCCCAGCCAGGAATGGAGTGAATACATCAGTCACCTCCTTTCTCCTTCTCCCCAGCTCCATGCCTGCCAGCATGGCTAACAGTTGTTAGATAATTAGACACTCATTTGCAGCAATTGAAGAGCCTTTGGGATATTTACCTGTGACAGAACGCAATTCCCAGAGCACAACCCACAGTACTGTGCAGGAAAGAGCTGAGGGTGGTACAGGAGTACAGTTGAGGGATTGTTCAGATTCAGTCAGCCCCAAACCCACTCTGCTAATCTGTTTTCCTTTACCTGGGGAACAGTGAGGCCCAGCACTGATACCAGGGCATCCCACAAGCCCATTATAAAAAGGAGAAAACTGTTTTTTAAATGCTTTCAAATCCAGACTGTGTTCCTTTGTGTAACTTTGAATGTAAGCCACCAGAACTCTGTCCTTAGCACAGCATTAAAAGACAGTCAGAACTCTAATCCCCAGAGCATAGCCTAGGATTTTAACGTAACAAAGCAGGAAAAGCTGGTTCTACCAGTTTTGGGCTCTATAGAGAATCTTGAAAAGGCTGAAAATTGGGGTTAGACAGTTCAGACCAGGCCCATGCCCATGCTGCAGATCCGCCCCTACCTGGCCCAGTGGCATACCTACAGTCACTTGCCTTAGCTCAGCCTCTGAGGGTGCCCCCCCGGCCCCTTCCAGCCAATGAGTTTCCTCAGCACTCTGCCTACATAGCAGACCTACACAACACCATAGTAGGCCACATGTCTTAAAAAAAAAAAAAAACACTTAACAGTCAAACTCAGGGCCTCTCGGTCTCCCAGGAACATGACTCCCAGTTCTTCCATAATGACATGTAAACAGCAACATTCCTCAACACCCTCCACAAGAAAATAAGACAAACAAAACAAAATACAAGAGCAGAGGAAGTCAAAAACCTAATAATGATCATAGAAGAATCATATGTTGATTTTACACAAAAAGAAATCTTCAGAAAGCTTCCTGGAATAATACAGGATATGCGGGAAGCAACACAGAATAAGGGTGCAATAAGAGAGGAGATTGAAGTCCATGATAGAGGGATGAAGTCCACACACCAAAGGGAAATACAAGAGCTAAAGTATGAGGTAACAGAAGCAAAACACAAGACCAACAAACTAGAAAAGTTTTTTGTACTAGTGATCTCAAGTACAATCAGGAAGACTTCAACAAACAGGAAAGACAATCAATCAAGATAATCAAACAAGTGGAAGAAAACCTGAGAACAACGACAGATGTTATGGAGAGGCACAATATTCAAATAATTGGTCTACCAGAACAAGACACAAGGAAGTCAACAGTGATGGAATTCCTGGAAGCAAACTTCCCTACCTTGATGAATGAGATACAGACACTCGTACAGGAAACAGAGGACACCAATTAGATAAAACCCCAGAATGAACTCACCAAGGCACATGATAGTTAAATTATTCAACTTCGAGGAAAAAGAGAAAATTTTAAGAGCAGCAAGAGGAAAAAAGGTGGCCATATACAATGGTGCTCAGGTAAGAATATGTTATAACTATCAGCAGAGACCAGGAAGAGAAGGAGAGAGTAGAGTAACACGTTCCAAAAGTTGAAAGAAAAAAATCGCCAACCTGAGAATCCTCTACTCTGTCAAACTATCTGCTAAGATAGATGGTGATGTACGGGTACTTTTGGACAAGGAAAACTCAAAGAATACACCATAAGACATTCAACCCTGCGGAAAATGCTTGCTGACTCACTGTGGTCATAAGACCAACATCCAGCAAGCACAAGCAGGGAAAGGAACTGCCATATAGCATAACTTCATCCAAAAGTCAATGAAAGAGGAGCTCAAGGAGGCAGTACCCTTCACAACAGGCAAGAACTAATTGAAATATCTAGGGATATATTTAACTAAAAAACCAAAAATGTATCCAAGGATGACTACAGGACCTTACTACAGGAAACCAAAAATGACCTCGAAAAATGGAAGAATACCCCATGCTCATGGATTGGAAGACTCAATATAGTAAAGATGTCAATCTTACCCAAGGTACTATATAAGCTTAATGCTATCCCAATTCAAATACCAACAACCTTCTTCAAAGAACTAGAAAAACTGACCGCCAATTTCATATATAGAGGGAAGAAGCCCAGAATTAGCAGAGAACTCCTGAAGAAGGACAAAGTCGAAAGACTCACTTTACCTGACTTTAACACTTACTATACAGTCACATTGTTTAAAACAGCATGGTACTGGAATAATGACAGATACTCAGACCAATGGAAAAGAACAGAAAATCCAGAAATGAAACCATCAGCATATAGACAACTTATCTTCGACAAGGGCCTATAAAGCACCAATTGGGATGTGGAAGTCCTCTTGAACAGTGGTGCTGAAACATTGGATATCTACTTTTAGAAAAATGAAACAAGACTCTTTCTTTACCCAATGCACAAGAAGAAATTCAAGGTGGATCACAGAACAAAAAAATAAAAAATAAAACCCCAAACTATCAGTGCCATCCAGAAAGGAATCAGGACAAACCTAAGGATCTTGGCTCAGGGAATACATAGCCTAAGTGTAATAGGGAAGGGTAACCACACAGAGGAAGCTCAAATCAACAAATGGGATATACTAAAGATAAAACACTTGAGTGCATTGAAAGACTTCAGCAAGAGAGTAACAAGAGAACCCATAGACTGGGACAGGATTTTTAGCAATGACATAACAGATAAAGGATTTATTACTAAAATCTACAATACCCTTCTAGTCTGCAAAAAAAGAGCAAAAACAGCTAACCCACTGAGGAAGTAGGCAAAAGGCCTGAATAGAAGTTTCACTAGGGTGGAGACCTGAATGGCCAATAAACATATGAAAAAATGCTCCCTATCATTAGCCACCAGAGAGATGCAAATTAAAATAACTATGAGATACCACTTAACACCCTAGAGGATAGTCCAAATCAGAAAATCAGAGAGCAACAAATGTTAGAGGGGATGTGGTGAGATAAGAACTCTCCTCCACTGTTGGTGGTCATGTAGATATTTACAGCCACTGTGGAAAGCTATCTGGCAATATTTAAAGAAATAAAAATTGAGTTACCTTACCACTCAGCAATCTCTCTACTGCTCAGAAGAGGTAAGAAAATGATCACGACAAGTTGCCTACACTCCAAAGTTTATTGTGGTGCAATTCACAATTGTAAAGAATTGGAAAGAACTTAAAAATCCATTGATAGATGAGTGGATTAGAAAACTCTGGCACATTCACACAACGGAAAACTATGCATCACTAAAAAGAAACATCGCATGAAGCACATCATCTCATGGGAAGAGTTGGAGGAAATTATGCTAAGTGACGTTAGCCAAGCACAAAAGGACAAGTACAACATGAGTCCAATGAGGTAAGTATATTCAGCACAGTAGGTATAGAAGACAACCCACTGTCTTACACTATGTGGGTTGAGATACAGGCAGTTGGACAGGCCAAACCCAAGGATGTACATGTCATTCAAATTCAAAGAAGGGTTAAGGGAGTGTGGAGGGAGGGAGAAAGGGGTTGGGGCTGAAAGAGGGAGATAATGGCACTGGGGACCAGGGACTAAACCACGCAGGTGGAGGGTATTGTTCATGTCTCCACTGCAATGGGAAGGGTGCACCTAGACTCCACCATGGTGCAGCGAACCTTGGAGCAACTCATGAAAAGAGTGGGCTGCAGGACCGGCTGCTGTCAGAGTCAAACTGACCACTTTCCTAGAACTATGTGCTACAGAGGAAAACACTAAACTTACAGGTTGGGGAGGGGGGCTGGCCTGCTATGCCCATACAGAAACAAACCCAGAGTGAAAAAGAGAGAGAGAGGGTCTAGACCCCATATTGGCACACCAATCCCTGAGGATGAGGTCCCTGCATGGAGCTGCTGAGGCACGGAGAGGAACTTTAGGACTGACAACAGCTCGAGACATGATGTCCCCTCCCTGGAGCATACTGCCTCAGAGGACAATACTGGGGACACATGGAAGGGAGTGAGTCCAGTCTGAACCACCCCCCCCCCCCAGTGGGGCGAACCAAGAAAGGAAAATAACTGATCAGCAACGGGAACAAAGCAAAGCCACAAAGCCCCTGAGGAGCCTCAAAATTAGACTGCAGGCTAGGAGGGGCAGTTCCGGGAACCTCTTGGACAGGTAGGGTGATAATCATAAAGGTCAGTGGACAGATGTGGAACTACATATGCTTTTTATTTTTTTGCTAGTTAATCCCCCCCCTTTTTATTCAATCTTCCATTTCTCTTTGTTTTATCTCCATTATTGTTGGTTTGCCGACCTATATAAGATAGGCATGGGAAGCAAGCCTGAGGAGAAAGCAACAAGGTTTGGGGGGAGGAGGAAGAAGGGGAAGGCAGTGGTGTGCAAACAACACCATATACAGGGGAACAACTAGGGAATTAAAAGCAACAACAAGGAAGACTTAAGAGATCCTGGGGGTGTTGGAGCAATAGCAATCTAGTTGTGAGAAATTACTAAGAGGCAGAAGAAGGATGAGCATGATGGTGGGGCAGGAGGACAGTTAAGAAACAGAGGAAAGATCTAGGAAGCAAAGCTATGGATAGAGGTATAAACATAGGTGTGTACATATGTAATTATATTAATTCATAAACCTAGAGGTATTGGCCTATGTAAATATATTTATTTGGCAATGCACTGAGATAGTAGGTCGAGTTTGGGCCTCTGCTCAAGCCTTCTATCAATGCAAGAACACTTTGTTCTGACAATCTGGCATTCTGTGATGCTTACCCTCCTACAGTATCACTAAAGACAAAATGAGTGCATAAACAAATGTGGTGAAAAAAGTGGATGGTGCCCAGCTATCAAAAGATATCGTAGCTGAGGTCTTAAAGGCTTGAAGTTAAGTAAGCAGTCATCCAGCAGAAAAGCACCAAGCCCACATGGAAGAAGCACATAAACCAGTGTGATCATGAGGTGTCGACAGGATCAGGTGATAGGCATCAGAAGATCCAAATAAAGCAAACCCAAAACATATTGTTGAGAACAAGAGGGGCTGGAGCAAAGACACAAAACCCATTAGCATACAGTATTTGCTGTCAGAAAGGCCATTTCTCACCACCACCTGGAAACCAGAAATGCCTCTTGGGAAATTGAAACAGTCTGGTTGTGAAGATGAATTGCAGTTACTTTTCCTTTTCTCTTTCTTGGGGAACCCCGCTGTTAGTCTGGGTGCTTTAGAGAAACAAATCCACAGAAACTCATGTATAAGAGAGAGCTTTATATAAAGGGTAAGTGCCAACCCAGTGCTGCCCAAGCCCACAAGTCCAACATTAATCCATTAACCCATATGTCCAACACCAATCCACAAAATCCTCCTTCATCTCACAAAACACACACTGTGATGCTGACTGCAAGAGGAAAGCCGAGTCAGTGAATGTGTGAGCTTCTCAGTGCTGGCAGTGGTCTCCACACAGCACCCAGGGCTGCATTGGGTTAGGTCCATAGGGCTTCTAATTGGGGATGTCGTGCAGGAAGTCAGCCTTGCCAGCTGAAACAGGGAACTGGCTAAGGCAGCTGCACCCTGGTCTGACCATCAGAAAGCAAGAGACCCAAGAACTAGAAAGGCGAGGCACACCGAGCCATTTATCCCTCCGCCCTTCAATTAACCCCACATGTGTTTATCGGTCAGGTTGGCACAATAAACTACCTAACCCACATTAATTGACCAACTGTGGAATAATTCTCTCCTACCTATCTTCATGGTGGGCCTATCACACGGGTCTCACTTAATTTAGTGCTCTGCCCTATGCTTCCCACTCATGTATCAGTTTGTTGTATTGTGGTGGTTTGTGTGCTGCTTTCATCCTGGAAGCGATTTCAAATACCACTTGGGTCATTCATGGTGGACAGGTTTTAACAGAGCTTCCGGACTAAGAAGACTAGGAAGTAAGACCAAGGGATCGACCTTAAAACATTAGACAATGAGGCTTTTTATAAGAGCTTTTCCACCAGAATGTGGGTGTTGATGAAAACCACCATAAAATCTAAGCAAAAATGGGAAAAGAAAAGACCCGTGTCAACATTGCCTTCATTGGATATCTAGATTTGTGTTACAGCACAACTACTGGTCACCTGAACAACAAATGAGGTGTGATCAACAGAAGAACCACTGAAAACTGAGAAGGACGTTGCTGAGAGGAGAAAGGGCTCCTTCAAGTATGCCTGGGTCTTGGATAAACTGAAAGCTGAACATGAATGTGACATCACTATTGATATCTCCCTGTGGAAATCTGAGACCATCAAGTGCTATGTAACCATCATTGATGGCCCCAGATATAGAGACTTTATTAGACACATGATTGTAAGAACATCGCAGGTTGACACTTCTGTCTTCATGTTGCTGTTGGTTTGGGCATGTTTGAAGCTGATATCTCCAATAAGGCGCCTGGAGGGTGTAGTAGTTATGTGTTGGGCTGTGATCCTAATGGTTAGCAGTTTCAAACCACCAGCAGCTATGAAGGAGAAAGACTTGCCTTTCTGCTTCCATAAACAGAATTTTAGAAAACCACAAAGGGTCACTGAGTCAGCATTGACTCAATGGCAGAGAGTGATCGCCCAGAATGGGTAGACCCATGAACTTGCTCTTCTGGCGTAACCACTGAGTGTTAAACAATTAATTGTTAGTTTTAACAAAGTAGGTTCCTCTGAGTTACTTTACATTCAGAAGAGATAGGAGGAAACTCTTAAGAAGGTCGTGCCACCCAATTAAGAAAATTGGCTACAAAATTGACATAGTAGCATTTGTGCCAATTTTAGGATAGAATGGTGACTCCCTACTGGAGGCAAGTGCTGCATGCCTTGGTTCTGCTTCCATAAAGGAAGGTCATGGAAGGTCACCCATGCTGCTTGAAGCTCTCAATTGCATCCTACCACTATTTGCCCAAATCACAAGCCCCTGTGTCTGCATCTCCAGGTTGTCTATAAAAGTTGAGGCACTAGTATTATCCTGTGCACAGAATAGAGATTGGTGTCCTCAAAGTGAGCATGGTTGTCACTTTTGCTCCAGTCAATGTTATCACTGAAGAAAAGTCTGTTGAAATGCACCATGAAGCTTTGCATGAAGTTCTACCTGAGGCCAATGTAGGCTTCCATATCAAAAAATGTTTCTGTCAATGATGTTTGCCATGCCAATTTGGTTGATGACAGCAATGAGCCATCAATGGAAGTAGCTGGGTGTACTGTTCAGGTAATCATCCTGAACGAAACCTGACTCATTCCAGGTTATTTCTAAGAAGGTTTTATAACTTTGCCCCCCTGTGTACTATATCACATTTGTGGATGTTTTTGCAGCAAAGGAAAATACCCCTGTACAAATAACTTCTGGATTATATATATATATATATATGAAGGTATGCTCCCCCTCCCCCTCCCACACCTGCATGTCTATCCAGGCATCAATTAATAGAGTATGGTTATCATAGGATTGGGTATATAACACTGTTTACCTCCGTTGCCTTTAACTCTTGCCTTCCTTCAGTGTCTTCCTTTGCTTACATAATTTTTTATCAACTTCCTTCCTTTTTATCAACTTCCTAATAGTATATTGACTTCCCATCACCCAAGTTCTTGAAACCTACTCTACTTCCTGTCCACTCAGAAGTTCTACAACTACTCTATTCCCTTTTTACTTTGTAATTGTCTTCATTACAAATTTATATCTCTGGTTCCCTGTCGTGAATCTCATAGATTGTTTAACTTTGGATACCGATATATCTGGCTCGACTGCTGGGTGTTGTTGTGATGGATATCAACCTCGGATTGTTGTCTGCTGTTGTTGGTTTTCTGAGTGAAGAACAACCTATGGTATGTTTTGAAAGACTGGTCTGGGTTTTGGAAATTCTTTACTTTTTGTTTATCTGAAAGTGTCCTAATATCATATCTGGGGGATATTTTTTCTGGGTATATGGTTCTTGGTTGGCAATTATTTTCTTTCAGAGTTTTTGATGTGTCATCTCGTGGTCTTCTTTCCTATATAGTTTCTGCTAAGAAAAATTTCATTCTTTTGAGTTACCTTTTCAGGATTTTTCCTTGTCTTTGGTTTTGAGAAGTTTGATTCTAATTTGATGTAGTTATTTTCTTTTAGGATCTATCCTGATTTGACTTTTGTTCAAGCTTCTTGAATGCATTTCTCCACTTTCATGATGTTAGGAAATTTTTTTCTTTGCTTTGGTCAGTGTTTTTCCCAGTCCCTTGATGGAGCCTAAATGCCATATTTTAAAAATTTCTTACCAGATAGTTCCCATTTTTTCCTTGGAGAGATCTTCTTGACCTGTGCTTTGGGCACTTGTTTGGGCCACTTTTTTTTTCTTTCTGTAAGCTGAAATGGTTGTCTCTGAGACATTGTGGTATAGTTATATTTACTGTATTTGATGATTGTTAGTGGGTATGTTCCTAGACACTTACTGTCTGTCTCTTGGAGGGTATGATAGAAAATAATGAGTGTGCGCACAGTTATGTTGGAAGGCAGATTTGGTTGGTGTTGGGTGCTGCTATCAGTGATCAAGTGGTACAGGTACGAGTGGTTGCCTTTGATCAGTAGGTGGGCTGCAAGAGGTACAGGTGTGATTGGGCAGTGAGTGCAAATGGATGTTTCCCATTAGGTGAGACAATGAAAAACAATCAAGAGCAAACAAAAAGAAAATAATAATAAAAAACCAAAGAACTTCAAGACAAAAGAATTTTATGAGAGTAGTGATACCATGAGGGTAGGGGGAAGATGTGGGAGAAGGGTGAGGAATGGGGAAATGATTGCAATGATTGGTGTGCAACAACCGCACCCCCCACATCCCTGGAGAGGAACAACAGAAATGTGGGTAAAGGGAGACAGTGGATGGTGTAAAACATGAAAATAATAATAATTTCTAAGTTATCAAGGGTTCACAAAGGTGGGAGGGTGGGGGATGGAGGGGGAACAAGAGGAACCGATAGCAAGGGCTTAAGTAGAAAGAAAATATTTTGAAAATAATGATGATAACATATGTACAAATGTGCTTGATAAAATTGATGTGTGGATTGCTATAAGAGCTTTAAGAGCCGCCAATAAAATGATTTATTAAAATAAAATAAAAAACCCAAAAAGACTGAAGAATTTAGTAACTACAAAGAAGGAAAAAAGGAGGGAAAATAAAAACAAAGGAAGTGATAAGCCAGAAAGAAAAACACAATAAACCAAACTAAGAAGAAGGGAAAGGAAAATAAAATAGTGAAGAGAAAAACTAAGGGAAGACAAAAGAAAGAGGGGAAGGGAAAAGGAAAATAAACAGTAGAAAAAAGAAAGCAGAGGATGAAAAGATTAAAACAAGGCACGGGAAAGAAAAGGGCAAAAAACCACCAAAGGATAAAACTTAAGTTGGGGCTGACCCCAGAGTGGAGGAAAAAACTGGAGCATGGTACCCAGTGTGGGTCAGCACACTCTTCAGTCAAAGGTGAGGGTTTGGGATGCTGGGTCTTAAATGGGGTTTTTGCTAGTCTGTATGTTGTCTGGGGCCAGGCACAATGGCAGGAAATCATTTATGATGGCTTAGAAGGTGACTAAGGTCACGGTGCTTATTTCCCATAGGAACTCTTTCAGGTTTAGAGGGCAGTTGGGGGTGGCGAGGAGGGGCGGGCAGGGTAACTCATTATATAAGGAGTTCTTGCCTACCCAAGGGTGTCCAGGGACTTAGCACAGTATGTTTTGTGAGTCTGACAAGTTAAGGTGCTTCCAAATAAAAGTGTAGTCTCTCTGGTGCCAGATCTGTGAGAGCATGACAGGCAGAGCAGGGCGGGAGTGTCACTGGCCACTGTGTGAGAGAGGGTGGCGGTTGACTGTGCTTTTAGTCACCAGAGCGGAGAACAAGGGAGAAGCTCACTTTTTACTTCACCTGTCACCGATGTGTGCCTGTGTTGTCAGATGTCAGTTATGAGTTTTAAAAATCATTACTTTTTCAATGAAGACAACTTATGTAACTAAAAATTCATTATAGAATTTTGAGATTCACTAAAACTAAGTTCAATGAGCAAAGCAAAAATTAGACAATAAAAACTTTATGGATCACAACAGAACACTGTCAGTTTGTGTGTTTGGGACCATCATCAAGAGTGATCAGTTACTATAGAAGGATGGTATACTTGGTGAAGGAACAGGCCAGTGAGGCTGTGGAGACCCTCAGTGACGTGGACTGGCACAACAACCACACATGTGTGAGTGATTATGAAGATGATACGGAATACCTGGCAATGTTTTGTGCATGAGAGTGAGCTGACATAACACCAATTGCCACCCCTTTTTTGCAGTAGAGGAGGCCTGGTGGGGTAATGGTTATTAATTAGGCTGTGATCCACAAGGTCAGAAGTTTGAAACCACTAGCCACTCCTCAAGAGAAAGATGGGCTGGCCACTCCTGTAAACAGCTAGACTATGCTCAATAGGGTCACTGTGAATCAGCATTGACTCCATGACAGTGAGTTTGGTTTGATTTTGGTCTGCAGTGGTGAGTATGGTGGGCAACTGTGGCCATTGATTGTCCTACCCAGGAATTCTGAGGAGAAAAGGTATCCTCTTTGCACTGGGCTCATAACATTTTAACGATGTAAGTATAGGTTGCTGTGGCCACTTGCGGAGGGAGTCCCTTGGAGAATGGAGCTGCCATAGAGAAAAAAAAATGATAGGGAGGTGAAGAACGACACTTTCCTAATGGCATCATTTGTGTCTTTGGATTAATGTATTCCTCCTGAAACGGAAGGTCTTTTGATTTCCTAGTTATGTGAGCCAATTCATATCATTTGGTATCCAAACTAGTCTTAAATTAGCTATTGACTCTTGAACGAAAAGGCTTGACTAAGTTAGAGTGGAGGTTGTTCCCTTGCCTCTTCACTCGCATGGATTATGAAAAGGTTTGCTGTCCTTTGGTCCTCTCCTGCAATGGAGGCTTTTCAGGTAAAGACATACACAACAGAGCAGATGACCAACATATCATGTAGCTCAGTGTTTGGGATTTTTGCCCACGGTTATACACATTTTCGTGATCATCTCTATAAACCCAAACCAAATCCACTACCCTTGAGTCCATTCCAACTCATAGCGACCCTACAGACAGAGTAGAACTGTCCCACAGATTTCCCATTGCTGTAAATCTTTAAGGAAGCAGATAGGCCAACTTTTAACCATTGTGCCATTAGACTTTCATATCCCAGTAGAGATATGACCTGAAACTGAAGCTCACTTGAGAAGGATCTCAAATAAGAGCTGTCTGAAAGGCCTTCAGGACACATCTGTTTAGGTTTTTCACGTGTTTGTGGGTTAATGTGGTACAAAAAGAAGCAGTTGTGGTTGGAAACAAAAGACAACCGATGTTAACTCTCACCAGGTGTTCAGTACTTCCTTCACAAAGTGTATTTGAAGCATGAAGGGCTGAGGATTCAAACACGAATCTCAAAACAAGTCTCAGAGACAGTCTCTGAGGAATTCAATTGTCATGCTGGTAGCTGCATGGAGAGGAGGAGCCTCAACAGCTCTGCACTGTTGAATGTGTGGTATATTCAAGTTGGGTGTGCCTGCCAGGCTACCTTAATGTAGTTAAATTATGGTGTAAATTGGTTTCATTTGTATTTCATTTCATTTCAATTTTTAAATTTGGTCTAGTAAGAGTCTCACAAATCTATAAATCTGATTGTGTGAGTTTTTAATGTGGTAGTTACATAATCTATTGTCAATTTGGGACTTAAGAGTGAAGGGGTGGAGTTTAACCTGTCAATCAGGTTGCAGTATGATGACCTAATTTGGAGGTGCTAAGGAGATAAATAGCTTACTGGAGGTGGGACATGCACACTCCCTTCAAGGCATGTTTGCTGACAAGACACATGGCGCTCCAGAGTCCTGGAGCTGAAGGAACCATGTGGAGACCCCTGTCAGCGCTGAGATGCTTCTACTGCCACTGGGTCCATAAGAATTACCACCCAATGGCCTGTGATCTTCCTTCATTCAGTGTCATTGTATGTGTTTCATGACTTTGAAGAGGACTTTATAGATTGGTATTAGACACATGGGCTAATATCAGACTTATGAACTTGATTTGGACTGGGCTGGGATGTTTTCTCACGATGCATTGTATATAAAGCTCTTTCTTATACACAGATGAGTGTCTATGGATTTGTTTCTCTAGTCTACCCAGACTAACACATTTTATAAGGAGCTTAAGCAAAGTTTCTGGTTTGTTCTTATTAATTCAGAGAGTTAAATTTATTCTTAAATAAATAATTCTGTTAAATCTTGAATACAGAGTGTGTCCTGGTATGGTGAAAATGAAGCAAAAAAATCACACAATTTGAGAGGTCCTGGTGGTGCTGTTGGCTGAGTTTTGGACTGCTAATTGCGAGATTATTGGTGCAAAATGACCAGCCACTCTGAGGGTGAAAAATAAGGCTATCTGCTCTCGTAAAGATTCACAGCATTGGAAACCCTATGTAGTGTCACTGTGCGTTGGAATAGACCATATTATCTTGCCATAGAGAGCCCTGGTAGTGCAGTTGTGAAAACAATTAGCTATTAACCAAGAGGTCAGCAGTTTGATCCCACCAGCAGCTCTGAGGGATACAGACATGACTGTCTGCTTCCATAAAGACTCACAGCACTGAAAACATATGGAGGCAGTTCGACTCTTTCCTATCGGATATTAATAACTGGGAATTGACTAGATGGCAGTGGATTTGGAGTATCAAGGTCCATTCTGATCCACCACTGATCAGTCAGTTGTTAACTGTGGTGACTTTCTCGTTATTGCAATTCTGAGAGCTCTGCTATTGGTATTTAAAACACCAGTGAGGCCAACTTTAGAGGACAGGTTTTCATGGAGCTTCCAGACCAAGATAGACTAGGAACATGGTCTACTTTTGAAAATTGTTGTTGGTGCCACTGAAGTGTGTTATTCCGGGTAGATTAGAGAAACAAATTCATAGTCACTCATATTTGCATAGGAGAAAGCTTTATATCAAAGAGTAATTGTTCATTAAGAAAATATCTCAGCACATGGTGTCCCAACAGACTTGACTGGGAAACACTCCTAAAGGCCACCAAACCATCCTTGAACTAACTACAAGCTTTTCTTTCTTGTGTTTTGTCAGTGGTTTGTTGTTGTTTTGTTGTATATTGTTGTTTGGTTTTGCTCTGTCTTGTTTTGGGGCATGTTATTATCTCTGTAGGTCTGTCTAAATAAGATAGGCTGGATGAACAATCTGGAGGAGAAAACAATGGGACCAACAGGTCCAGGGGAACATGCGAGAGGGGGAGGTGGGGGGGAAAGGAAGTGGTGTTAATAAACCCAGGGACAAGGGAAAAACAGTGATTCAAATTGGTGGTGAGGAGGGTGTGGGAGGCCTGGTAGGGCATGATCAAGGGTAATGTAACCAAGAGGAATTGCTGAAACCCTGGTGGGGACTGAGCATGATAGTAGGACAGGAGGAAAGTCAAGGGAAATAGAGGAAAGAGCTGGGAGGCAAAGTGCATTTATAGAGGTCTAGATAAAGACATGTATATATGCAAATATATTTATATATGAGGATGGAGAAATAGATCTATGTGCCTATATTTATAGGTTTAGTATTAAGGTAGCAGAAGGACATTGGGCTTCCACTCAAGTACTCCCTCAATGCAACAATACTTTCTCCTATTAAATTGGCATTCTATGATGCTCACCTTCCAGACGCAACCGCTGAAGACAAAGCAGGTGAATAAGTAAATGTGGTCAAGAAAGCTGATGGTGTCTGACTATCAAAAGAGATAGCATATGGGGTCTTAAAGGCTTGAAGGTAAGCAAGTGGCCATGTAGCTCAGAAGCAACAAAGCCCACATGGAAGAAGCACAGCATCCTGTGTGATCACGAGGTGTTGAAGGAATCAGGCGTCAGGCATCATCAGAACAAAAAAATCTTACCATAGTGAATGAGGGGGGAGTGCGGAGTGGAGACCCAAAGCCCATTTGTAGGCCACTGGAGATCCCCTTGCAGAGGGGTCTTGGGGAGATGACGAGCCAGTCAGGGTGTAATGTAGCAATGATGAAAAATACAACTTTCTTCTGGTTCCTAAATGCTTCCCCCCCACCCCCACCCCCACTATCATGATCCCAATTCTACCTTGCAAGTCTGGCTAGACCAGAGGATGTACACTGGTACAGATAGGAGCCATAAACACAGGAAACCCAAGGCGGAGGATCCCTTCAGGACCAGTGTTGTGAGTGGCGATGCTAGGAGAGTAGAGGGAGGGTGGGTTGGAAAGGGGGGCCCAATTACAAGTATCTACATGTGACCTCCTCCCTGGGAGATGGACAACAGAAATGTGGGTGAAAGGAGATGTCAGACAGGGCAAGATATGTCAAAACAATAATTTATAAATTATTAAGGGTTCATGAGGGAGGGGGAAGTGGGGAAAGAGGGGAAAAATGAGGACCTGATGCCAGGGGCTTAAGTGGAGAGCAAATGTTTTGAGAATGATGAGGGCAATGAATGTACAAATTTGCTTTACACATTGATATATGTATGGATTGTGATAAGAGTTGTATGAGCTCCTAATAAAACGATTAAAAAAAGAAAAGAAAACATCCCAGCTCTGTCCAGATCAGGCTCATAAGCCCAATATTAGCCCATATGACCAATACTAGTCCATAAATTCCTCTTTAGATACATGCATCCATGCAATAATGACAAATACAGGAAGATCACAGTCCAGAAACATCTCAGTGCTGGGAGGGGTCTCCACGTGGCTCCTCCAGCTCCTAGGCCTCTGGCTGCATCAGCATAGCTCCATCAGGCTCATCATCAGTAATGTCTCACAGGGAGTGAGCGTGTGTCCCGCCTCCAATGAGATATTTATCTCCTTAGCACTTCCAAGGGAGATAATCAAGCTGCAACCTGATTGACAGGCTAAACTCCACCCCTTCACTCAAATTTACAACAGATTATGTAACTACCACTTGAGTCATTGCTACCTTATACAATTGGATAAAATTACCCACATAGAATTTTATTGACTGTAATTTTATGGATAAAAACCTAAAATTAGAAAACCAAAAGGGAAGAAAACACTCAGCATATCTGAAACAAGAAAAAATTAAAACCTCAAGTTGTGATTTGGAAAGGTCCTATAAGCAAAATATTGAATGATACAGGAAGCATCAAGAGATGATGGAAAGAATATACAGAATCACTGTACCAAAAAAGAAGTAGTCAACATTCCACCATTTCAGGAGGTAGCATTATCAACAAGAACCAATGGTGCTGAAGGAAGAACTTCAAACTGCACTGAATGCATTAGCCCAAAACAAGGCTCCAGGGAATTGATGGAATACCAATGGAAATGTTTCAGAAAGCAGAAGTATTGGAAGCATTTACTTGTCTAAGCCAGTAAATTCAGAAGATAATTACTTAGCCAACTGACTGGAAGAGATAGATATTTGTGCTCATTCCAAGGAAAGGTGACCCAACAGAATGTTCAAACTATAGAATGAAACCATTGATATTGCACGCAAGTAAAAGTTTATCACGATCATTCAACAACATAGTGCAACACATGACAGGGAGCTGCAGGATAGAGCCGACCAAGCTTCTAGATCCAGAGAAGTGTGTTCAATTACATTATGGTGGCGCAACGTTCCAGACTGTGGGAAACTCTATGATTTCTTCAACAAATAAATTGCAAAAAAATGTTGAGGAGGGACCTGTTGATTAACAAAATCAAACAAAATAGAGCAAATAAACTTATACCTGGGCCTTGTTTGTGTATTGATTAAAAATGGGAAACAAAATGAAAAGCAGGCGATTTGAATGGCATGCAGATGAATGTTTGATAATTCTAGAAAATGATTGCTATGGTGGGGATGGCGTGGTGTGATAGTGCTATTTGGATGTGTTAAGGACATATATTCAGAGGTATTTACAGATGGCAGTAAAGTAATGCTTTCTTAGGATAACCTTAAAAGAATAAAACTATCTGTCTTATAATAATATGTTGAACAATCTTGCTTTTATTAGGCCTTCTGTGTCATATTCTTGAGAAAGATGCAAATGTTTAAATATAAAATAAATAAAACTTCCCTATGCAATCAAGAATATTACAGAATATTTTATTCTTGCTCCAAGAGCCTGATAACCAAGTTATTATAGGATCACAAACTTTACAACTAAGATCCCAAGCTTTAAAAACCTGTAAATGATAAAGTCACATATCAAGTTTAAACAAAATAGAAGACATGCACACATACTAAATATCATTCTAATCTGGGAAACCCTCAGCTGCACCATTGTTGTTTGGTGACTAACTCCATTGATCAAAAGGCAAAAACTGATGGGATTTAGAAAAAATGTGGTATACCACCTGTTTAATTTAACATGGCCTATGAGCTAAGAATAATTTTTACATGAGCGAGAGAAAGAAAAAAAGATATTAGTGACATGCACACATAATATTCAAATTTCTGAGTGCTTAAGTGTAGTCTCATGGGGAGATAGCCAAGCCCGCCTTTTAGCAGGTTTTTTAATGGAGCCATTCCTTTCCTGCATGGATTGTCTACGACGCTGTTGTGCTATCAGGGCAGAGATGAGTAGATGTGATGGAGACTGTATGGCCTACAAAACATACAGTGTTTATTATCTGGATCTTTACAGAAGCTGTGTAAAGATACACTGTGAAGATATGTTGACCTCTGCTACCAATGGAAAAAAACAACAACAACCAAGCCCAGGAGGAGTATGAAGTGTCTCATCTAAACCTCAGCTGTTGAAAGCAGAATTATCATTCCATAAATAGTATGCCTTCAAACTCCAGGTACCCTTTAGGTGTGGTTTTCCTCGTACTAAATCTTTTGGCACACTGAGCCAAACATTGATTAGAAGTCACTATCCCTTCAGGAGAGCAACCTAGTTATCTGCTTCCATAAAGATGGGAAACCATACAGGGCTGGTCTACTCCATCCTCCTGGGTTGTTATGAGTAAGAATTGACACAGTTGTAGTGTGGCATTTTGTTTTGAAGAATAATAACAACTTCTACTTGTTATTGGGCATCATTGAAATAATTCTGACTCAACTATCCCTACATAGCAGAGAAACTTCCCCATGGGTTTTCTGGCCTATAATCGTTTTTTATTTTTAATCATTTTGTGGGCAGCTCTTACAGATATCACAATAATCCATAGTTCAGTTATATCAAGCAATATTGTACAATTACTACCACTTTGAGTTTCAAAACATTTTCTTTCTTTTTGAACCCCTTAATATCATCTCCCTTCTGTTCCCTCCCTCACCCTATCTCTCAGGAACCCTTAGTATAATTATTTTTTTTCCTTTAATAGATTTTCTTGGGGGGGGGGCATATCTTACACAATCCATTATATCAATCCACATACAAGTCTGTTGTTCGATCCCATCGAGTGGGGGATACAGTCATCAGTGCTATTATCTCCCTGTTACCCCATTTCCCACTTCCTCTTCCCACACCCTCAGGGAACCATTACTCCTGTTACTGTTTCTGAAGAGTTATCTATCTTGGCTTTCATGCACCAAACAATCTTAAATATACAAATGAGCATACACAAATCTCACATGATTAATGAGGTAAAACAAATAAAAACCATAATGGTAAGGGGAGGAAATATTAAAGAACTAGAAGACTTTCATCTCCTCTGTTTGACCCTTCTGAGAGGGACTGTCCAATTATCTTGCAGGTGGGTTTTGGGTATCCTCTCTATCCACTCCCCTTCACATTGATTTGGTTTCTTGTTTTTGAATTTCTGATACCTCTTTCCATCTCTTAATAGAAGGAGAACTTCTGGGTGAGTTTGGTTAAATGTATCATCAGTGCTCTTTAGCTTCTACTTCTCTAGTGTGTTGCTGTGAGTCTTTCATTTATGTTAACTCTTGATCTTTTCAAATCTGTAAGTATATAATTCTTTTATACTATGAGTATAGGTTAAGTAAATTGGAAACAAAGAAAATGTATTAATAACAGAAAAAGGCTATTTATTCATAGTATATCATAGCCAGGCATCAGCTACCCTCATTGTGTTGGGCAGAAACTCAGTGGCCGACAGGAGAGTATGAAAGCTTTACAATAGAAAAAAGAAGAGGCTTCTAATATGTTGTGGTGGGAGGCTGTTGGCAACAGGAAGCTGTAAGTGGGCTAAGTAGAAATGGAGTAGTTTATGTGATGGGTCCCAAGGCAAAGACCAAACTCATTGCTGTTGAGATGACTATGGCTCATAGTGATCCGGTAGTGACAGGGTTGACTTTGGCTCATAGTGACAGAGTAGGCTGCTCCTTAGAGTTTCCAAGAATATGAATATTTATAGGAGCAGACAGCCTCATCCTTCTCTAATGAAATAGCTGGTAAGTTAGAACCACCAACCTTCAAGGTAGCAGCTCAAGATAACTCCTACTCTGTCAAGAGTTGTAACCAAGAGTGCCTTGTGATTGGTTAGGGGCGTATATTTGACTTTATCTGGCTATCCATTAGTTGGAAGCAGGGAGAAACATTAAGGAAGCGGTCAGATATTAATCAAGGTTTAGACTTTGGATTCCATTGTTACCGGAACTAGATTGGTTGTTTGGTTACCAGGATTGGATGCTACTGGAAGTGGCTTGACTTCCAGCGCTGGTGGTTACAGTTAGTGGGACAGCGTTGTTTTAGGATATGGTCTGACCACTGTCTGTACGAAGTCTCAACACCAGCAGCAGACAGAGAAAGATGGGAAACTGACTTGTACAAGACAGGCTCACAAACACCAAACCGACACTGCTTCTCTTTCAGAGGAACTACAGGCTTGTGAAAGAGAGATCACAGAGTAGCATAATGCCTCTTGGGGTGGTTGTTGTTGACATGGAGTTGGCTCCAAGGGCAATTTATACCAGAGCAGAATCATTAATATATCAATGTCGAGGCTATAGAAACCAGGCTCACTCAGGCTTTCCAAATCACGATCTATGACAGAACCTGAGAAGGCTATTTTTAAAAGGCATGAGCAGGTAAATGTGGGAATATTGGGGTGTAATTCATCTTCAAAACATGTTTAATCTTCAAATCTTTAATTAATTAATCTTTAAAACATGTTTCTTCAAATGTATGGAGAAACTGAGACTTCATAATCATGTTTGTACAGGAGTCTTGGTTGCGTAGTGATTACGAGTTGAGCTGCAATCCCCCTGGTCAGCAGTTCGAAATCACCAGCATCTCTTTGGGAGGAAGACTGGGCTTTCTATTCTCATCTGTTACCGTCTTGGAAACCCACAGAGGACCACTGTGAGTAAGTATTGACTCCATAGCAGTGAGTTTGGTTTGGTTTATAGCTTGTATGCCTGCTATGCATGAGCTATAGGTCACAATTCAGAAGCATGAGTCTAAAGCTCATTATGTGAAAAGTTTATGAAGTACTACTAAAATAAACCTTCCACAAAGCAGTCAAGACACGTTTTCTGCTGAGAAGAATAGAAATTATACAAACTGCTGCTACTCATGGTGCCCCTGGTGACTTAGTGGATTAGGCCTTGGGCTATTTGCTGGGAGTCAGCAGTTCCAACCCATCAGCCACTCGGTGGGAGAAAGATGAGACTGTCTGCCCTCGCAAAGACTTCTCGTCACTGAAACCCCCAGAAGCAGTTCTGTGCTTCCCCTGCAGGTTTGTTATGAGTCGAAATTGACTTTATGGCTGTGGGTCACTGTCCACAGGAATACTGTTAATATTTTGAAACACGCACACAGACCTTTTTGGCTTGAATTAATATAATTCTATTGAATTCTTAAAAATACCACTGTTATTTTGGGTTTCAGTTGTGGGAAGGGATTTTACTTGGGCTTCAGATTTGTTACTGTCTTGGTAGTGTTTGGATAATGAGCCAAGAAATATATTGTTGCTTTTATGGGAACAGAAGAATTGGCAAATATTAATTATTGTTTTGAAACTCTTAAATTTAGATGCTCAGGCTCAGACAGAGCATATTCAGATGATTTAGACATTTTTTGTTGTTGTCCCTTTCTTGCTGTTCTTAAATGATCTGTTAATGAAATATTTTCCTCCAAAATTCTTAGCCACCTGGGTTTGCACAGCACCACTGTCAATGTCTTCTTTGATGTGAGGACAGCAGTCCTTGACATTGCAGCCCAACACATGCTCCAGCCCCAGCATCTCACTGATGCTCTGGAGTGTTTTCTGGCTACATCTGGATCTGCCAGTTGCTGTTGACTTTATCGTCAAAGGTGATATTGTTATTGTCTTCAATATGCATCTGTTTCTTTCTCTTTCTGGTGTGTACTTGAGGGCTTTGATGATAAAGGCCATCCCATCCAGGGGTGGAGCTGCCATCCCATCCAGGATTGTGGAGAGTCCAAATGTTTTCATTGGAGCTGCCATCCCATCCAGGATTCGATCATGTTTAATTGTCCATTTTCCTGTCATGGACTGCCTTCCGGTCACTGATTGCCTAGGCAATGTGGATGCCATCACTTTTTCTGGAGACCCAATCTGTGGGTCAATTTGGGAGCCAATGCCCCTCTATCATCCTCTTCTCCACACATCAGGCACACACCGATGCACAAGTTTGATCTCGTTGGGGCTGTACTTGGATGTCATGATGGAGGCACCTGCTGAGAGATGGACAAGCAAGCCATTTCTAAGCTCAACACTGAGCACCGCACTTATTCTTAAATAAACAATTCAGTTACCTAATGCAAGTAAATTCAGAGTGCACCCTGATGTAGTGGAAATAGCATAAGCCAAAAAGGGGAAAACTGAGATTCAACCCATGTCCTTTATTCCATTATTATCTCTTACCATTAAGCCTCTTCCGTAAACTTTCTGAGCATTATGTAAAGTGATATGGAGTCCCTGATGGTGCACATGGTTACCATGCTCAGCTGCTAACCAAAAGCTTACGTTCCAACCCACGGCTAGGCTTGGCATGCTACTTCTGAAAAAGTATCTATTGAAAGTCCTATGGCACACAATGCTATAGAGTTAGGGAATCCACTCAATCATAACTTTTAAAAAGCAGTGACATTATTATACAAAGAAATACATAAGATAACATGAACATAATAGTTGTTCCTGAAGAGAATTGCATTTGCAGTCACAGACAGGTTTGCATGCATAAAGAGCTTTATTCCTGAGTATATCACAGCAAATTAACCTTCCACTCATTTGTTCAGGGAAACCTGTTAAGCCCTTTCATTTATTTATTTTTAGTTATTTAATCTCAACATCTTCCTCCAACTATTCTTAAGTACTATGGACATTCAGGTTCCTGGCATTGCAAAGGTGGAAATGGTTTAAACCTTCCATTCTTCAATGCCATTGACTTGTTTTGTGGCTGGTTCCATTTGTAGATGGGGTTCCGGTCATCAAGCTCAGTCACCAGCTCAACCTCAAACCTCACGTTCTTAACGGGGATCATCGCCGCTAGCATCTGGGAGTCTGCTGGCGGCCTGTCCGAGTTGGCTGGGTCTCACTGAGCAGATTGGGGAGGCCAGCATTTTTGCTGACTGGAGTCATGCTATCTTTGCCAGTTTGCTGGAACAGACACAGACACCAATCGGGTCACGCCGAAGACATTCCTGTCTTGTGAAGCAAGTCTGTTTGTATTTTAAGTTTGCCAGGACTAATGAATTAAAACATTTGGACTCTCCACAACATGCCTGTGACAGGAGGAGGGTTTTCTTTTGCTCTTGCTTTTTCTAGAAGCATGACAACATCCTGGCTGTTGGAAAGGCAAGGAAAGGAGAGAGGGCTTGTGGAAGGAAGCGGAACAGGGAGGTCCCATGGGACGCTGGGGTCTGGGGGAGAGCAGGTAGCTGTGTGCTGTCCTGCCAGCTGTCTCTGCTCCTCAGATTGTCACTGGCTGCTATGCAGCAGGTGCAGCCTGGTCTCTTATTGAGTCTTTATTCCACAAAGGCAACGACTGGCCAAGGCAGTGGCTGGCCCTGGATTACACAAGGGCAGACACTCAACTAAGTGAGGTAAGGCAACAGGTGTGAAAACCCAGCTAAACGCCCGGAGCACAGGCAACTTAGCCCAAAGCTCTGTGGCAGCCTCCGAGGAGGAAGCAGTGGCCAGTTTCCCCCAGGCGGTGTGATGAGAAGGCAAGTTGGTTTAGGGGCTCGCTGGGTCCACAAGGCTTGGAGGTGGAAACTTGCTCACCTCAGCCTCCATCCTAGGAGGCAGACAGATGCTGTGGGGAGGGAGGGGTGCCAATTAGCTGTGCTTATCATTTCATTGTCTCTGGCTGAAGGCAGCCGCATAAATCTCTTTAGGAAACCCCGAAGGCAAATTTCTACCTCTTGTGTTTTATTTCTTCATTCAGAAAAGCATTGGGAGAGGGAGCCGAAGCAGCAGCACAGCCGTTTTCTCTTTAGATGTTGTGATAAGATGGTTGGTTGATGCTAACAACACCACTCTTCCTTTTAGCGACCACTTCAAGGGGGGCTGTTAAAGTATGTTTTGTTAAGTTTCAGATGGTCTGCTCTATTCCCTAGGGACAGGTGGCTAAGAAAGGGCGTGATTATGTCCCGATGGGACAACTGCAGATGTGTGTGCCAGAGCTGATATAAAACTTATCTTAAGTCACAGTCATTATGCATTGCCCTTTCCTTAAAGCTGTCCTTCATGGACTAGTTCTTTCTAACTTAAGAGTTACATGACATCTAAAGCGGATTGCCTTCCTGTTCATTGCTATTTGTAGTATTAAATGAATGGGCTAAACATAGTTCTAATTCTGACTGTGTGATAAACAAATGCTGTTTTTTCTTCAAAGTTATCCTAGATATTTAAGCTTGTTTCCTTTTAATACATTGGGTGGATGATTCCCTGTGTGTGCGTGGATATGAAAGTCCACATATGAGTATATCTGGATACTTACACTCTATACAAATTATTGTAAAAGCAAAACTCAGTGTTCTAGGTGCTATTTTTAGATAGGAAAAGTTATGGGAAAGAACCAGAAACCTAGCTATGAGAAAATGCTCTGCAAAATCAGTTCCCAGAAATCCCTGCTAAGGATGGCTAATGGAGTGCTTTCTATTTTGGCAGTTTTAGAAAATTAGACTTTAAAATAGCAGTCAAGAAGTTGGCCTGAAGCTTGTAGGTTACTGTAAATAAATAAAATATCACTCAGGGTTTTGACCTATGTGAGATGGAAAGGAGAAGTTTTAGGAGAAGCAAAACTAAAATAGAAAAGTTAAACAGATGTATTTAAATGATAAGGTATCATATTTTCAGCAATATCTTTTCCCGGTCCTTGTGAACATAAAATGGTCAAATGTGCTGGTTAAAATGTATTTGGGTTGACTTCTCTCTTGCTAAACAAAGGTTCGTGAATTTCTGCCCATCCCACTGCATCTTATCTGTAGGATGATGACTTTCCATTCATTTTATCTTAATTTACGAATGAAATAACACTTGGATAGATGGCATAGGAGAGCAATAGAGTGTTTTTCAGTTTTTCCTTCCGCTTGCATCATTCATTGCTAAGATATTGTTGTCTTGGTTGGTGTTTGATAGATTTATAAGTAGTTAATCAGATATACAAAGTACCTAATATCCAGTTGGACCACGAGACATTTAAAAACAAGCTGGTATTCTTTAGATGAGTCTAGGCCTTTGACTTTTTACCATTCCCAGATCAATAATTCAGATCTAATTTAGGATTTCGAGCCTCTAAAGCTAGCCCAGTCTGATTCCGTCTGCTACACTATTAAGCCTATCTCTTCTTTATACCTCTTAAGTGAAAATAAAATACAGTGGCAGCCCTTACAAAACTGGGGTTAAACTGTTCGGTGTGAAGGGATACTGAAAGAGCAAGTTGGATGGAGATTTTTACCACATCTTGCACACTCTATTTTAGCCATACTCCCCCCCCCCCCATAAGTCAGACACAATTTTTAATGGGGCTGAGGAATACTTTTGAAGTAGGGAAAGATGTTCAGAATTGGGAGACTTTCAAGATAAGAAAGCAGTGTTTGCTAACTTCCCCTTTTAGTTTTCCAGAGTTTCTGAGTATCCATGGGCATGGTACCAAGTAAATTGACATGGCTTCTTCTTTTCCTTACAGCTGGAAGACCCAGGGGAAGGCCGAGGCTCAGGTGCCCACATGATCAGCACAGCCAGGGTACCTGCGGATAAGCCAGTACGCATTGCTTTCAGCCTCAATGACGCCGCAGGTACACTGTGCTATGCCTTCTGCCTGTTACCAGTATGATGTCTAGTTCCACAAAGGGCAAAAAAAGTCCACTGACATTAAGTTGATTCTGATTCATTAGGACAGAGTAGAAGACTGTAACTGTTCATGGGAGTAGAAACCTTATCTTCCATGGAGTGGCTGGTGATTTTGAACCACTGACCTTGCTTGCAGTTAGCAGCCCCAAAGCAGCCACACCTGCAAATGCCCCCTTACAAGCTGAAGAGTTTTCATCACACATTGGTAGGGTATGGATTCCAGAGAGCACTCTGGTGGTACTTCACCCACCACCTCCGATTCTTTGGTTGCTTTTGCATAGTTCTTCTGTTTTTGTTTCCATCCACTGTGTTTACTTCCTTTAAGTATAAGATTAATAAGAGTAAATAGCACTATACTAAAGGGCCTAATGAAAGCAATGGACGTCACTTTAAAAACTGCATGAGAAAACATTCATGAAGGGCTGGCCGCTAGTTAGGTGACATAAAAATATCGCTGTCCCAGTTCCAGCAGCATTTGCTGAAGCCCGAGCTCCAAATGCTGCTTTCTCCCTGGTGCTCCCACACTTCCGGCTAAACAGGCTTCAGCGGGAGTGATGAATGGGACAGGTGAGGCCGAGTCTCTCGAAATAGTAAGGTCTGAGGTGAGGCTGCCATACTTAGAGCCCTTCATCATCGCTCCCCTCGGTGACCTCTTAACACATATATTGAGTTGCACCACCTTTGAACACAGGACTCAGTGGTGGGAGGTCACAGCCATGAGGCTTGGCACTTTTCCACGGTGGCGACCATTTCTCTCTGTCTAATGTCACCTGTTAAAATCGCATGCTTGCACCACATGACCATTTCAACCCTGGGTCTTTTGAAGACCAGCTTAAGTTCTGTATCTGTTTTCCTACAATGCTCATGAAAGGGTGATACTTGTAATTATTTTTCAGAATGATTGCAAAAAGACAGATTTATTTGAAAATACTGTGGAAAGAGAGAGAGAGAGAGAGAGAGAGAGAGAGAGAGAGAGAGAGAGAGAGAGAGAGAGAGGGAGAGAGTGAAAGCTAGGTTCTGTACAGTCTGATGTTACATGGCCCATGCAGACTAGAGATTATGTGGGTGATACATTTACCCCAGGTTTCCTGCACAACGGCACCCATGGAGGGTGTGCTCCGGTGCAGGGAGAAGGGAAGCCTCAGGTTTTGTGACCTCTTCTTACATTATTCTTCCTCTGGCCTGCTGCTGTGCTCTACTCTGATTCAGGGTTTGTCCAGAAAGACAGTGGCGAGGGAGAAGTAAGCCAATCTACCCCAACATAGGCGTGCAATTGCATTTAGGTGCCTTTCTTTGTTTATTAGGCATTTGATATTATTCCTAATTCATGAAACCTGCCCGCAGCGTAGGCATCATTATTCTCACTTGACGCGCAGAGACCATAGTCGAATTGTCGTTTAAATTCAGATTCGTAGTCTTAACGGTGGAACTCTTTATTATTCCATCCGGCCTCTCTAGGAGAAGAAAACAAGGAGAGAAAACCCCCCTCTTACTTTAAAACGCGTTCATCCAAGCGAGCTTTTGAGGAATAATCAGGCCTTGAGTGCTCAGTTCTCAGAACGCACATCATCCCCAAATCCCGGGAGAAGCAGGAGCCATCATTCTTCCTTCCGCTCCTCCTGCCCCATGGGTGTAGTACAAGTCATCGTGTAATCAACAACCGTAGAAAGAAAATGTTTGTATAAGAAGCTCGTTTATTCTCAACAGGGTTTTTACATCATAATGTTAGCGTAGACAGATAAAGGTACTGCTCCATTAGATTCATTTTAACAGAATTTACAGGCAGAAAAGCCACTGAGAGGAGAATCTCAATGTTGAGTCTACCTTAATGAGAGCCTTCTTGGAAGCACAAGATGTGCGGCTTGTAATCTGCTGCCATCCCACAACTGGGAGCGCGTCCATACTTTTAATCCACCAGTTTAGATAGATCCGCTCCACTCTCTTATGCATCAATTAAAAAACAAGCAAACCAGTGATAATGCTCTTAAATGCCACAAAATATGGGCAGAACTAGAGAACATTATGCTTAGCAAATTCAGTCAGTTCTACGCAGATCAACATTCAACATCACCATTGTTAGAAGGAAAAACAAAGAAGCGTTGTTTATACACCTGTAACCAAGACTTTGATGGCCACGAAGAGGCCAGAGACAGGGGTAGGAACGTGGAGAGGGGAGGCGCGGTGGTGGAGGGAGAAATGGAGGGTTTAACACGCAAAACAATTAATTTAAGAAATAAATAAAATAAAAATTGCGTCATTAAGGGAAAAACCCAAACCCTCCAGATTCCTTGCTCTTGAGATCTAAATACTGGTCTGAGTGGCCCAGAAAGGAGGAAAAGTAAAGCTGACATGGACTTGGAGTCTCCACTGAGAGGCAAGTGCATTTCAAACAGTTGCGAACAACAACAACAACCACACAAACATTTGTTCTAGTCTCTTTCTCATCTCTCCCAAATGCTCTAAGAATGTCTACTTGGAGATGCATGGGCTTTAAAATATATAATTTCAAAAAGAGATCGTCATTTATTATACACCATTCTTCCTGATCCCACCGAAAGATACTTATGAAGAACGGACCAAAATTAGATATACTAATGATCAATGTGTCTCTGTATCTCTGAAGGAGCATCACACTGGAGTGTCCATGGCAGGCGCTTGGGCTCATTATTTCTCTGCATCTACTGGAAGAGCTACTTGAGACAAACAAACATTAAAAATACACATCCGATTCAATAGGTTCAGGCTCAGGAATCTGTTTTAGACAAGTGCTCCGCGAGAACTTTCTGATCTGACAAATACGGGGTTAGCTATTAGTGCAAAACTGGTTTCACTTGACGCTGAGAATATAGAGAAACATGCTTTGCAGATATGTGGGGACACTCCTGGATTCTTGAATAAGCATGTGGAGTGTCACACACAGCAGTGCTTGTTGTCATGGACACAGTGCATGCCTTTGGCATTCCAGTGCATATGGCCATGTGTTTAGGGGGGAAACAAAGAAAAATATCAGAGGCTTTCATGACAAATAGGGACATTGCAGTGGACTTCTGGGAGAATAAGTCTAAATTGTTGACAGTTTATTACTGATGAGTGAGCAACATCTTTTGCAGAAGGAGAATCTATCCGTAAGCATAGATACTTATCTAGTTTTGTAAGTATTGTAATACTGTGCCTCTTTCTCTCCCATTATGTTAGGACTGACTATTCATTGTTTGCATTTTTTCCTGAAATCATTTGGTGTCGAAGTTAAGACTTAGGTCTTTGGACTCAGAGGGTGTGGGTTTCAGGTTCATCTTTCTCACTGTTTGTATGACCTTGGTTAAGTCATTTAACCTTGCTAAACTTCAGCTTCCCATAAACTTTATAAATTCATAACTCACAGAATTGTTGTAAGAATTAAATGACATCATATAGTGCTTGACACAAATTAAACTTTATTACCGTGACTGGTGGAGTCCCTGAGACTATGGCCCTGAGTCACGCTTTAGGTTCTGGAAATGAACTCACCTCTATGACTCAACTTTCAGCCAAACAATAGACAGGTCTATAAGGAGAACAGTAACACTAGGGAGCTATGCACACCTTAGAATAATTAATTTTTGAGATCAAAAGGGTGGCACTTACTCAAGGACAAAATACTGACGGGTCAGGAAAGGAGCAACAGTAACACGGGGAGGAATTGGACTGCATGATGTTACATTCAGGGAATCGCAATCAATGAGATCAATGAAAATGTGTATGAATTGTTGAATGGAAAATTGATTTGTGGGATAAATCTGCACCTAGTTTACAATAAAAAAGCTTTGTTCTTAAAAAGGAAACTACAAAGCAGTGTATGTCTTCTAGTTGATAGCAAAATAGATTTTATAGTACAGGATTGGCAGCAGCTATGTAACTAGTAATTACATGCTCTCAGGCTGATTTCAATTTATGGTGAACCCATGAATGTCAGAGTAGAGCTGTACTTCAAAGGGTTTCCAAAATCTGATATTTCAGACAGAAGTAGATCGCCAGGGCTTTCTTCTGAGGCACCTCTGGGTAGACTCACATGTTTAGCCTTTTGATTAGCTGCTGAGCACATCAGCCATTTTTCATACCTCCCAGCGACTCCTGCAGTTTTTCAGGGTCTAGTTATCTATTTGATTGGCTGTGGGTGTCCCTTGCTTCCTTTCTTTTCCAAATAGAACACATGAGCTAACCTAAGAGAAGGAAGTAGTGTAGTGTGTTGGGGAAATACTAAGACTCCAGTCAGCTGTAGCAGAGGTCTGAACTGTGTGAGTCAGTAACATCATTTACTGAGCCTTGCTTGAGTTGGACCTTGTGATGGGAAGTTACCTATATTTTAACTCAGAATACATAATCATGGGGAAGAATTAGCAAGTCAGTTTTATGAGTTCAACAAAATAATTTGGACCTGTTTAGAAGGAGTAGGAAATAAAAAATCTCTTTAACAAGAGAGCAATATAAGGGAGCTTCAAAAAGTTCATGGAAATAATCCATTGCCTTTTAATTCAATTTGTCCATAAACTTTTGAAGCCCCTGCATCTAATGAAAGTGCTAAAAGCTTGACTAGTGGGATACTCTAGAATATGGAGAAAGGAGAGTACCCAAGAAGCTTTCTACAGTGCCACAGAGACAAGCAATAAAAGCCTAGATTCGAAAGGAGAGACTGCTAGATCCAGGGGACTGTGTTAGTCCAGGTGGACTAGAGAAACAAATTCATACAAATTATATGTGTATAAGAAAGAGGTTTATATCAAAGAGTAATTGTATCCTAAGAAAACCTCTCAGCCCAGTCCAGATCAAGTCTATAAGTCTGATACTAGCCCATCTGTCCAATACCAGTCTATAAATTCCTCTTCAGACTCATGTGACACATGCAATGGTGCCGAATGCAGGAAGCTCACAAGCCAGTGGGTGGAAAGTCTTGTGGATCCAGTGGTGGTGGAAGCATCTAAGTGCTGGCATGGGTCTGCACATGGCTCCTCCAGCTCTAAGGGTCGGGCTGCCACCAGCATAGATCCATGTGTATTGTTAATAGGAATGTCTCACAGGGAGAATCCACAGGAGAAGGCCAAGCCCACATAGAGGCCTCATTGGTTGTTACCTGATTGACAGGTTAGACTCCACCCCTTTGCAAGTTGATAGATTATGTAACTGCCACACACACTTGGAAGCAAGGACTGAAAGGATGTAGTGACAGAGTTTCCTGGGAGAAGGGGAGTCTGCCATTGTCCATTGATAGCAGACAAGCCATAATACTCCAAATCAACCAGGGGCTTCCAGAAGTTTAAATGAAGTAAGTTTATTGTTTTATTTTATTTTATTTTATTTTTTAACATAGCCCTTTAAACTACATCCACTGTTTTGAGCTTGCCATTGGGACCCTTCATTCAATAACAGGTGTTGTTAGTGGATCCCAGGTTCGCGTCCATTCTAGCAACTCCACAACATGCTGCCAAGTCCTGTGCCGACTTTAGGGTTATTGATGCTCATTGTTGTGTTCCTGGTGTGTTTTCAGTGCCTTTCAAAGCTAGGGCCCTCATTTTCCAGCTGTATATTATATAATATTCTGTTGTTATTTATAAAGTGTTCCTTGACTGATGTTTCAGAAGTAGTTAGCCATTTCTTTCTCCCTCATGTGTCTTAATCCATAAATTCTGCTGTAAATTGCTTACCCCAAGTCACTCTGCTGATGCTTAACATATGGGCAGAGTTTCCAGCATCATAGCAATATACACATAATCATAATTTCCAGAAGTAGAAATGCCTGTCTGTAATAAGTGAATGATATGACTATTTTCTAACTGGGAATTCCAAAGGGTTAACTTCCTCAGCCTTCACGGAGTTAGTTTTCCCAATATAAGTATGCAGAAGAGAAACATAACTCCCACTTTCTTGAGTTAGTAGATACTCCCTTTTCCGAGTACAATTTATAGCTGGACTGACATGGATTTCATATTAATTATTTGAGAGTTTCCTTTAGCTGAGCTAAAATCTGGCATGTGCTCACACAAATTTAGACCTTGACTCCGAGGTTCTTCTTTTTCAAAATTATATTTAAAAAATTTCTTTCAAGCTATTGGAATTTTTCATATCTGAACATGAATTAATCATGTGACAGTTAATATCTATCCAAGACCCATGCTGTTGGAGTCTCTATTAAAGCAGTATCATTTAGTCTTCAAAGAGCAGGGTGCTTTGTGCGACAGTGGGAATGATGCGGACTAGCAGAAGTAGTCTAATTAAACTAAGTGGCTGTCTGTGTATGTCTACTTGTATAATTGGCTCTTAGCAAGATGATGACAAAGGCAGAGTTCCTTTTCATTGTCCTCTTCCTTCAATTTTGTTTCTAACTTCACTGTTATTGCACTCTCTCTTCTCATGGCCCTAAAATCTTCTGTACTCTCTTTTTCCATGATCACAGTCCCCATATTTCTTACCAAGCACAGTGCTGAGGAAAAGAATAAAAACATATTTTAAAAATGTTTATAATAGGGTATCTATAGCCACACAGGACACATTTATCGATATCAAATGATTCTTTGAGGTACAACTGGTTTATTGGTTGGAATCTGTTACATATGGCTTTAAAGAAAGTCCAGAAGAGAATGTTTTTTAAACATCTATATGCCTTTATCAGAAAAAAACTCTGTGACTTGCCTTTGAGCATAGAGTAGCTAAAGCAAAGGGAGAAAATGATGAAATAAGTGAAAGAGCTGAACAGAAAATTTCAAAAGCAGTTCAAGGAAACAAAGTATTATAATAAAAGGTACAAAGACCTGTAACTTGAAAGCTAAAAGGGAAGAAAATGATCAGTATATCTGAAGAAAAAAATTCAGGCTTCAAATGGCAATATTGAAGGCAGTTATGGGTAAAATACTGAATGTTGCAGGAAGCATCAAAAGATGGAAAAATATACTGTCATTGTATCAAAGACAAAGAACTGGTTGACAGTCAAGTATTTCAAGAAGTAGCACATGATCAATAATCATTGATACTGAACGAAGAAGTCCCAGCTGCACTAAAGACATTAGTGAAAAACAAAGCTCCAGGTATTGAAGAAATGCCAATTAAAATATTTCAGCAAGCTGATGAAGCACTAGAAGCACTCACTCACCTATGCCAAGCACTGGAAGATGTCCTTATTTGTATCCACTCCGAAGGAAGGTGCCCCCCAAACAATTAGGGAATCATTGAACAATATAATGAATATCCCACGCAAGTAAATTTTTGCAGATGATCATTCAACAGTAGCAGCAGTGCATTGGCACAGAGTTACTAGAAACTTAAGGTGGATTCAGAAGAGGATGTGGAAAAAGGGATATCATTACTGACTTCAGATGAATCTTGGCAAGAGCAGAGAATAATTGAAAGAGGTTTACTTGTGTTTTATTGACTATATGAGAGGGTAGCCCCCTGAAAAACAGAATTTTTCCCCCAAAAGTATGTATTTAATTTTTTTTTTACAAAACAACCTCATCATCTTCAAAGTACTCTCCATTAACACTTAATACATTAGTCAAATCTGTGATTCCATTCCTGAAAACATTTTCCAAATTCTTCTGTTTGGATGGCTGACAGCATCTCCCCCCTATTTTTTTCACCTCTTCTACTTCATCAAATCGCTGTCCTTTCATGTCCCTCTGTTTTTGCAGAAACAAAAAGAATTCTCAGGGAGTGAGGTCAGGTGAGTAAGGTGTGTGGGGCAAGAGAGGCATGCTGTTTATTGTCCAAAACTGGTGCACTGAAATGGCTGCGTGAGCACATGCATTGTCGTGGTGGCAAGACCAGTTTCCTGTCTACCACATATCAGGCCTTTTTTGGTCATACGCTGTTACACAATCTTTTCAGAACCTCTAAATAGAAAGCTTGATTAACACTCTGACCTAGTGGAAGGAACTCCAAATGCATTTTTGTCCGTTCTGGAAGTTGATGGATGTTCAGAATGAGATTTGTCATCAGTTTACCTCTCTTGAAATGAGAAAACCATTTGTACACTTTTCCTGGTAAGCTGTATTCAACCTCATAACAGTTTCTGAGGCATTTTTCCTAAGTAAGAAACAAAATTTCATAGTCACATGCTGTTCTCTTAAACTGGCCATCCCCAAAAAACAAGGGCAAAACTGAGCAAAACTGCTTTGATGAAAATATTCCCTGTGACCAGAGAGAAACTTCCCAGGTGATGCTACTGAGTGCACTAACTCAGAGCCAGTGTCTGGATGCTCGCCTAGCAGGGGAAATGTGTACTATGAAAGCTCCGTCCAGCGCAATCCCATTTTTGGGGGGCAACACCTCGTATAAAGGAATTTTAAAAATTTAAATCATTTTACTGGGGCTCATGCAGCTCTTATCACAATCCATATATACATCAATTGTGTAAGGCACACATACATTTGTTGCCCTCATTCTCAAAATTTTCCTTCCACTTGGGTTCCTGGAATCAGCTCCTCATTTTCCCTTTTTTCCTCCCCATCCCTCCCTGCTCTCCCCTCCTTCATGAACCCTTAATAATTTATAAATTATTATTTTATCTTATCTTACACTGCCCAGCGTCTCCCTTCACCCACTTTCCTGTTGCCCATCCCCCAGAGAGGAGGTTATATGTAGATCCTGAGATTGGTTCCCCCTTCCTACCCCCACTTCTCTCCCATTATCGCCACTCTCACCCTTGGTCCCGAGGGTTTCATCTGTCCTGGATTCCCTGTGTTTCCAGATCCCATCTGTACTGCTGTGCATCCTCTGGTCTAACCAGGTTTGCAAGGTAGAATTGGGATCATGATAGTTGGGGGGAGGAAGCGTTTAAGAACTAGAGGAAGGTTTTGAGTTTCATTATTGCCACACTGAACCCCGAGTGACTCATCTCCTCCCCACTACCCCTCTGCAAGGGATGTCCAGTTGTCTACAGATAGGCATTGGGTTCCCATCATGTGTTACCCTCATTCACGATGATAAGATTTTTTTCCTCCAGCCTTTGTTGCTTGAAACCTGGTCCCCTCGACCCTTCATGATCACACATGTTGGTGTGCTGCTTCCATGTGGGCTTTGTTGCTTCTGGGCTAGAAGACCACTTGTTTACTTTCAAGCCTTTAAGTCCCCAGACGCTATATCTCTCAATAGCCAGGCACTATCAGTCTTCTTCACCACACTTACTTATGCACCTATTCGTCTTCAGCGTTTAGGTGGGGAAGGTGATCACACAATGATGGTTTTTGTTCTTTGGTGTCTGCTATCTGGTCCATTCAACACCTCATGTTCACACAGGCTTGTGTGCTTCTTTTCTGTGGGTTTTGTTGCTTCCGAGCTAGATGGCCGCTTGTTTGTCTTCAAGCCTTTAAGAACCCAGACATTATATCTTTTGATAGTCGGACACCATCAGCTTTCTTCACCACATTTGCTTATGCACATGTTTGCCTTCAGCAATCGTATCAGGAAGGTGGGTATCAAGAAATGACTGTTTAGCTGAGCAAGGTGCTCTTGTATTGAGGGAATGCGCATGAGGAGGCCCAATGCCCACCTGCTACCCTAGTACTAAACCTATAAATATACGCACATAGGTCTATTTACCCCATAATCATAAGTATATTTACATATGTACATGTCTGTATTTAGGCTTCTCTGTATGCCCTTTGCCTCCTACTCCTTTCCTCTATTTCCTTATGCTTTCCTCCTGTCCCACTACCATGTTCAGCCTTCATTCTTGTTTCAGTAATTCCTCTCAGTTACCTTGCCCTCGGTCACTCCCTACCAGTCCTCCCATCCTCTCCCTCCACTGGTTTTGAATCACTCCTTGTTCCCTTGTCCCTGGTTTGGCCAACACCTCCTCCCTTCCCCTACCTCCCACACTCTCATGTCCCTCCGGGACCATTGGTCCCGTTATTTTCTTCTCACATTGTTTGTCCAGCCTGTCCTGTCTAGGTGGACCTGCAGATATAGTAATATGTGCATAAATGCAGATGGCTTTGACAGCACCAAAGTGGCACATGAGAACATGGCTTCGACGCAGCAACACTGACATGCCGACAGACAAAAAAGCCACTGACATACAAAATTTAAAAGAAGAGGAAAAAAAGAAAAAACAAAACAAAAAGACAGCAACAACAACAACAACAAAAAGCCTGTTAGTATCAAGGTCTCTTTGTTGATCTTTAGGAGTGTTTTCCTGACAAGTCTGATGGGGTGCCACGTCCTGGCCCCAAAGTCCATACTTTATACTCTCTTGGGACCTCCTTGCTCTACTTCCTCCGCCCCTCCATTGCACACCCACTGTGTTTTGCCTCAGTGTGGTGGGGTCAGTTCAGGTGCACATCCCCCACTGTGTCTCAGGTGCTGTCCCATGTAGGGTCAGTGCAGGATGTCGCATCTCATCGTGGGGCCAGCTATATGGTCCTCTCTGTACATTGGAACCTTCGAGCTGGGCTATCGTCCTCTGAACTTGGTGGACCCAGGCGTGCTCCGCTCCATTCTTTCTCCTTCCTTGTACAAAGGAATTTTTTAACTATGTGAATCATAACACAAACTAGTGATAAAATTGAGCAGAATTGGGATTTCAGAAAACTTCATTGTACTCATATGGAACCTGTGCTGGAACAAGAAGTAGTTATTCAAAAAGGAGCATGGCCCTTCTACGACGCCAAGCATGATGTCCTTTCCAAGAATTGGTGTCTTCTGAGAATATGTCCATCGTGTATGGCATAAAGGCTCCCTTCCAAGGAGCCTTCTGGACCTATGTCTTCCAAGACAGATTTGTTTGTTCGTTTGGCAGTCCATGGTACTTTCAACATTTTTTACCAGCATGATAATTCAAATGCATCAACTCTTCTTTGGTCTTTCTTATGTAATGCCTAGATTCCACATGCATATGAAGCTATTGAAAATACCATGGCTCTAGTCAGGCACACCTAGTCTTCCATGTGAAATCTTTGCTTTTACACACTTCCAAGAGGTCATTCACAGTGGATTTACCCAGTGTAATCTATCACTTGGTTGTTTTTTTTCACTTGAAAACAGTAATTTATGGCTTTTCTTTCCAAAGGTTTTTGGACTTAACAAAACAAAACAAAAAAAGGGATAAATGATTCCAGATTGCTTAGTTCATACTGAGAACTTGCCTATATTCCACATGCATATGAAGCCTTCATAATGCCTATATTTATAGCAGATAGGCCTGCTGCTGTTTGAAACAAGTTTCCGCAACTTTGTCTTCCTGTCTTTTGAAATCCATTCCTTACATGCCATTCCACATAACAGTATCCAAGTCATTAAAACAGCACAGAGGTTTATTTTGGTCTATTTAACTTTATTTTTGGCTTCCTTCTATAAAATGAAAAATTACAGTTTGTTTCTGAAAAATAAATTGGTCAATAAATTAATTTTTTTTGCTTCTACTTTACGTAAAACTTCATATTCAATCAGATACTTTTCTGGCTGGATTTTCTTCTGTGCTATTGGTGCTTAAAGTTGTTGTTGTTGTACTTGGCTGTGCTCTGCTATAGATTTTAGTGAGTTCTGAGCACTAATGAACTACATCTTCTCATTTTCTGCTGCTTTTGCAGATTAGTCCACAGCTCAATTAAACCACCAATTACTTTCTGAAATATTGCCCACAAAAATGTCCACAAAGTCCTTGTCTCTATCATCCTTGAACTGTATCATCTGGTGGAGATAACCTCTGGGTCCAACATGCTCAGCTGGTTCAGCTCATCAAAGTGCAGCCCAGCATCCCCCAGGATGTCCTTGGTCATAGCTGCAGGCCACGTAAAAGTGATGCTTTGCTAGTCCAGGTTGATGACTGTGGGCTAAGCTTTATGCTCAGTGGTTCTCTGCCAGCCTGGGTGTCTCAGCCACTGCTGCGGATATAGGGACTGTTTATTCAGGACATCACTATCTGTTACCATTTGAGTTCTTCACTCCTTTTTCCCTGGATGTTGATTGTGGATCCAAGTAAGAGGAAATACTTGACAACTTCAATTTTTTTTACTCTAGTGATTATGATAATGTTTATCGACCCAGTTGTAAAGATTTTTGTTTTCTTCATATTGAGTTGTAATCATACTGAGTTGTCAGCAGTTTGAAACCACCAACTACTTTTTGGGAGAAAAATGAGACTGAAGGATATATTCTTTGTTCTTCAGCAGTAAGTACTTCAAGCCCTTTTTTTCAGCAAGCAAGTTTGCCTTATCTGCATATTGTAGGTTGTTAAAGGAACCTCTGCCAATCCTGATGTCACATTCTTCTTCAGATTGTCCAGCTTGTTGCAATGTTTGCTCTGCATAGAGATTGAATAAGTATGGTAAAAGGATGCAAGGATACAATCTTGATGCATACCTTTCCTCCCTTTAAGTCACTTTGTTCTATTCAAATGACTGCCTCTTACTCTGTGTACAAGGTCCACGTGGTACAAATAAGTATTCTAGAATTACAGTTCTTTGAAAGATAGTACATAGTTTTCTGTAGTCTACACAATCAGATGCGTCTGCATTGTCAATAAAAAACATAAATCAACATCTTTCTGATATTCTCTGCTTTCTAGTATTCTTTGCTTTTAATTGTGATCCATCAGATATCAGCAATATTATCCTTTGTTCCATGTCCTCATGTGAATCTGGCTTGAATTTCTGGCAGTTCCCTGTATTGCTGCAATAATATTAAAATTAACTTCATGAAAATGATGCTTTTGTGTAATATGGTATTTTTTGCTAGTTTCACCATTCTGATTGATTACTTTTCTTTGGAATGGGCACCAATATGGACCTCTTCTGGTCAGCTGGTCAGTTCCAAATTTTTGTCATAGACAGTGAACACTTCCAGTGGAGCATCTGTTTGTTGAAACATCTCAGTTGGTATTCCATCAATTCCTGGAGGCTTCCCCCCCCCCCCCCAATGCATTCAATGTAGCTTAGTCTTCTTCCTGAAATGCCATTGGTTCTTGATCACATATGATCTTTTTGATATGGATGAGCGAGCCCTGGTGGCAGAGTGATTGCATGTTGAGCTGCTAACTGCAATGTCAATTGTTTGAAACCACCTGGGGAGAAAGACAGGGCTTTCTACTCCCATTAAGAGTTAGTGTCTCAGAGACTCACAGGAACAGTTCTACCCTGTCTCACAGGGTTGCTGTGAGTTGCCATTCCCTTGATGGCCCTGGTGGTATAGTGGTTATACAGTGGATTTTAAAAATCATTTTATTAGGGGCTCATACAACTCTTATCACAATCCATACATACATCAATTGTGTAAAGCACATCTGTACGCTCGTTACCCTCATCATTCTCAAAACATTTGCTCTACACTTAAGCCCCTGGCATCAGGTCCTTGTTTTTTCCCCTCCTTCCCTGCTCCCCCCTCCCTCATGAACCCCTTGATAATTTATAAATTATTATTTTGTCATATCTTGCCCTGTCTGACATCTCCTTTCACCCTCCTTTCTGTTGTCCATCCCCCAAGAAGGAGGTCACATGTAGATCCCTGTAATCGGTTCCCTCTTTCCAGCCCACTCACTCTCTACCCTCCCAGTATCACCACTCACACCACTGGTCCTGAAGGGATCATCTGCCCTGGATCCCCTGTGCCTCCAGCTCCTATCTGTACCAGTGTACATCCTCTGGTCTAGCCAGACTTGCAAGATAGAATTTGGATCATGATAGTGGGGGAGGAAGCATTTAGGAACTAGAGGAAAGCTGTATTCTTCCTTGGTGCTACATCACACCTTGACTGGCTCATCTCCTCCCCCTCTGCAAGGGGATCTTCAGTGGCCTACAAATGGGCTTTGGGTCTCCACTCTGCACTCCCCCCCTCATTCACTATGGTAAGATTTTTTGTTGTGATGATGCCTTATACCTGATCCCTTCGACACATCGTGATCACACAGGCTGGTGTGCTTATTCCATGTGGGCTTTATTGCTTCTGAGCTAGATGACCGCTTGTTTACCTTCAAGCCTTTAAGACCCCAGATGCTATACATTTTGATAGCTGGGCACCATCAGCTTTCTTCGCCACATTTTGCTTATGCACCCATTTGTCTTCAGCGATTATATCATGGAGGTGAGCACACAATGATAAGAATTTTTGTTCTTTTATGTCTGATAACTGATCCCTTTGGCACCTCATGATCACACAGGCATGTGAGCTTTGTTGCTTCTGAGCTAGATGGCCGCTTGTTTACTTTCAAGCCTTTAAGACCCCAGAAGCTATCTCTTTTGATAACCAGGCACCATCAGCTTTCTTCACCACATTTGCTTATTCACCTGCTTTTTCTTCAGCAGTTGTGTCTGGAAGGTGAGCATCATAGAATGTCAATTTAATAGAGTAAAGTATTCTTGCCTTGAGGGAGTACTTAAGTGGAGGCCCAATATCCCTCATGCAGTGGATTTTTACCCACAGGGTCAGGAGTTCGAAATCACCAACTGCTCTTTGGTAGAAAGATGAGGCTTTCTGCTCCCATACAGAAGAGTTGCAGTCTCAGAAATACATGTGGGCAGTTGTAACTCTGCCATATAAGGTTGCTTGGGGTTGGAATTGACTTGATTCTAGTGAGTTATTTATTTTTCATATGGGTGAATGCTGACCAATTCTCTTGGTACAGCGACTCTGTATTCATCACATCTTCTTTTGATGCTTCTTCCAGATTTAATATTTGTCTATAGAATCCTCCGGTATTTCAACTCAGAGCTTGGATTTTTGTTCAGTTCTTTCAGCTTGAGAAATGCTGAATGTTCATGCCTTTTGTTTTTTAAACCCAGGTCTTTGTGCACTTCTTTACTTTTTTTTTTTTTTTTGCTCAAGCTGCTCTTTGAATTTCTCTGTTCATTCTTATGTCATAGTCCCCCCCCCCCCCAATAGTTTTAGCCACTCTGTGTTCAAGAACAAGTTTCAGAGTGTCTTTAGGCATCCATTTTGGTCCTTTCTTTCTCATTCATTTTTTTAAATGACCCTTTGCTTTTTTCATTTCTGACTTCCTTGATCCTAGAGGTCCCGTTGTCTGGTCATTAGCATTTAATGCATAACTTTGCTCACCTCAACAGCTCTAAGTCGGAAGGAATTCACTGTCACATTCTTGGGCATGTTTATAAGCTGTTACTCATTTAGAGACTGGGTCCATGTCACAAGAGAAGAACATGAATTTTCCTGATAACAAATTATTTCCCTAGTGATTGTGGGAGATGTTGAAGTAAGTTCAGTATAGGTACGTTTTTTTTACAATATGAAAAAAGAAAAACAGATATAATCTATTTGATGATGTGCTGAGAAATAAATAAATTTCTAGGCAGCTCTTCTTGAAACTTGACCTGACAAGATGTTTCTGGTCAGGTTGTTAATGAGTATTCCTTATAGTCTGTTATAAATCAAAGCACATATCCTTCACAAAGGGTAAATTTATAAGATTTTCAAAGCAGAACTTATAATAATAGTAACCAGATAAGGGTTTAAGGAAATGTAAGCTCTGTTCTTAAGCTGAATCAAGTTGGTCCTTGATTTATCTAGTCTTTTAATGCATGATTTGTTTGCCTGATAATTTTAGGGACTGGTTAACATAATAAGGTGATTATTATTCATTAATAAAGAGTTGAAAATCTGCTAAATGTCAAGCCACATCTCCATCTGTGTCCACAGTAGTATTTGTTTCTCCCTGTCTCCAATATCTATAATGTCTCTCTCAATTTATCCTTTTAATTGTATTGACCTTGAAAATTCAATGTCTTAAATAATTTTTTTTCTAAATTTTGTCATGCTCTAATAAGAATCTAGTTATCTAGAAATTGGTAATATGTGTGTGTGTATGTGTTGCTATGTAGTAATGCTGGTTGGCAGCCATATTAATTTTATTTCTAAAAATAAAATATTAATATAGACTTAGATTTAAAGCGAAGCTAGTTAAAGACATCTCATTTAAGTTAAATTTTTTATAATGGTCCATTTATAAAGTATTGGCTTTGATTATGAAGTAAAAGAGAAACTCTTCTTAAATTCAGATTTAAATGAAGAGAATAAACCCATAAGACTTGAAGTTATGACCACACCAGAGAAATAAGTGGCTTTTTGTCTTGCATAGGAAAAACTAAGTAATTAGAGTCAATAACCTTGGCCCAAGTAGCACAGTGGTAAAGCACTCAGCTGCTAACTAAAAAGTCAATGGTTGATTCCATAGATGAAAGATATGACAGTCTGCCTTGTTAAAGATTAGCAGTCTTGGAAACCTATGGGTCCGTTCTACTCTGTCCTATGGAGTGACTATGAGTTGCAATAGACTTGATACCAATGGAAACCTTGATCCTGGTTGTTTTCTTTGTATTAGTCAGATGATGAAGAATCGTTTGTCTACTCCTTCACTACACACCCCCATTTGGTCAGATTGATGGTAAAAGCACGCTCTGTTATATTAAAGATGTATTATTATTACAGTAATAATTATTATTTTATATGGTAGGCTTCCTTGAGGAGCCCCGATGGCTCAGTAGGTTAAGTATTGGGCTGGTATCTGCAAAGTTAGCAGTTCAAATCCACAGCTGCTCTGCGGGAGAAAGTTGCAGTTATCCATGTCTGTCCAATAGGGTTGTTATGAGCTCAAATCAACTTGACAGCAATGGAAGGCGTCTGTGGCATTTACAAATGGGAGAAATGCTTGGTTGTGACTAAAAGGCTGGTGGTTCAAGATCATCCAGTGGTGACTTGAAAGAAATGTTTGGCAACCCACTTCTGAAAAACCAGCCCTTAAAAACTCTGAGAGCCTTGCTATCAGGCAGAAAGCACTGAAAAGTTGATATAACTGACGCAGTTAGGCTAAGATGTAACACCTTATCATTTGAGCTCCCCTTTGACCCATTTTAAGTTTGCTTCTGTTTGTAATATGTTCTGCTTTTCAATTGGGGTTTTTCTGTTTTATTTTGTCATTGTTGAAAAACAATTTTGTCAGCTGATTATGTTATATATTTTATGTCTATTATACCCAGGATGGGTAAATCTATAGAGTCAGCAATTGGATTATTAATTACCTAGGGACATGGTAGGGGAGATTGTGGGGGAAAGGGAGAGAGCTAACAACAATGAGTACAAGAAGGAAGAAAATGTTCTAAAATGGATTGTAATGATGATTTTGAATATGATTGAACCATTGGTTTGTGTGACATGTGAATTATATGCCAACAATCACAACAACATAACCCCCTACCAAATGCAGTTTGCCTCTGACCTCCATGGGGTTTCCATGAGTTGGGGTTGACTTGACACTAACTGGTGGTCCTCAGGCTAAGTCATTGATATTTGCTTCTCCTTCTTAATAATATGTTTCTCAGAGGAGGAAACGGAGTTTCAGAGAGAGTATGTTAATTGTCCATTGTCCCCAGTTACACAATTATAAAGTAACAAAGCTGAAGTTCAAATGCAGGTAGGTCTGCCTGTCAAAATGGTGTACCAACCCAATGGGTTTGACTGGTTGAGACTCTATAGGCAAACAATTCCCAGGATCATTTTTATACCAGTTTCAGAACTACAGGTAGTGCCGAATGCATTTTCATCTCCAGGGCCACTTTGTCTCTGCTGCTCTGTAAGACACACTGTAGGTAGGGTCTTTTACATAATTCATGGAGCCCGTTGCAGAGTGAAAAGGCTGAGTTCCTTGTTCAAAACTTTCTAAGAATTTCATGATGATGACAGCAGAGCAGTAAGCTAAGTGGAACTCTCTGGAACTCGGCCCATCACATGCTCATGAAGCTGGTCTTCATGGCAAGGAATGCAAACACACTGAGAGGGTCTTGGGCAGGGCTGCCTATTGCATTCCTGTTTGGGGAGTGGGACGGAGTTTGGGAATGTCTTGTGAGCAGCTTCCCCTTCTCCAAAAGTCTTCTCCAGTACATGAAAAACTAAGAAATTTGTACCAGAGATTTCAAGTGTTCTATGCTCAAAATAAAACTTATTGCCAAAGAGTCAATTCTGATTCACAGTGACCTTGTAGAATGTAGGGCAAAATAGAATTGCCTCTTTTTCTATTTCTGAGGCTGTAAATCTTTTTTAAAATTAATTGAACAGTTTGATTGGCATATAATTCACAAATCATAAATTTATTAGTTTGATCATCTTATGAAGAGTTGTACAATCATCACTACAGTCAACTTTAGAAAAGTTTCCTCCTTCTTGTACTCATTATTATTAGCTCCCTATTCCTCTTGAACTTCCCCTGCCACCCTCAAGAAACCATTAATTAATTCAATTACTGCCTCTATAGTTTTCCTATTCTGGATTTCATATACAGAAAAGCATTTAAGAAAAAACTAACGACAATAACAAAATAAAACAGAGAAAAACCTCAAATGAAAAGAAAGCAGAAAATATTAAAAACTAGGACAAATTTAAAATTCATAAAAAGTAAGATCAAACGATAAAGTGTCAAATTTTAACCTAATTGTATCTGCAATAATCCACTTTCCAGTGCATTCTGCATGATGAGATTGCAAATCTTTCTGGGGGCAGAATGCCTCATCTTTCTCCCTGGAGCTAGCTAGTCATAGTCTAGACCCCAAATCCAAATACCCAACCCTGTTGTTGTTGAGTCCATTTCAATTTATGGTGACCCCTCCGTTGCAGACTGGAACTGAAGTGCCACAGGATTTCTTCACCATCATCTCTAGAAAGCAATCTACAGGCCTTTCCTCTAAGGCATGGCTGCATGAGTTTGAACTGTCTACCTTTCCAATAGTCTCCTAGAGCCACGTGGGCTTCAAATCCTGGTCTGTTGGTTTGGTCTGGTTTTGATGAGGTTTTAGTTATTTGTTAGGTTTTTACTTCTTTGCTATGAAATAAAAGCGATCAGGACATGGTCATTTATATATATATATATATATATATATATATATATATATATATATATATATATATATATATGCTTTTGTTTATAAAGTGAAATTTATCCAACATAATGAATTTCCTTTATCATGTTAGAATGTTATTTCTTATAAAGTGCTAATGATGGTAGACAGTAGTTGTTTTTAAAAGTTATTTTCACTTGTCAAATAAGAAGTTGGACATTACGAGACATGATTCCCACTATTTTATGGGAAAAATGCAAACACAGAAATTCATTTATACAAGGTAAAGAGGAACAGTGTCGCGTGGTGGGATGAGGTGAACGTCACAAGACCTGACTCCTTAATCTTACGTGATATCTTGGGTGGCCTCTTTCTGCTCTCAGCGCCCTGCCTTTGCCTCTAGTCTGAGGGGACGGGAGGAGAGGCTCGACTAGCCCTTTCCAGCTTCACCATTCTCCGGCCACTCTTGCCGGAGATATCTCCTCGCTAAACAACAGTGAGGGGTTGCCTCACAGACCTAATGCGTCCCACTCACCTGACTCATGGAGCAGCACAGTGGAGGCAATTTAAGGAAACCCGAAAACAGAAGAGCCACAAAAGCAACCCAACAGCTGCAGAATCGATGCTGCGACAAGCCCCTCTGAAAATGTACTATGGTATGCCATAACTGTTGGGATATGAATAGGAAAGCTCTATTTTGAAGTCCCATTGACTTAGTCACTTTATGTTTGCAGAACAAGGAATGAACATCTGCTTATTAAAATTTTTCTCTTTATTCATTCCTTTATATTTCACCATTCAACAAAATTTTAGGATATTTATTTACTTACTAACTTTTGCTTTCTCCATTAAATCCCCAACGCCATTTTGAGAAGGAAGCCCACAGATGACTCATTGTGTGCATTAAAAACATAAGATAAAATGATTTGCCATTGTAGTGTAGTTTCTTAGTTCCTGCCTTGCACATCACACGTATTCAGTCAACAGTAAATAATTTCAGTAAAAATGTACTTGCGTTGTGATTTTTGTCACCCTACACACATATGTACCAATTGTTCTCCTTTTCCCCCAAAGCTAAATTCGATGCATAGCTACTGTACTTTGCTTTGTGCCTCTGGAATTGTCAAAACAAGCAACGTCCTCTCCGGAACTCTGATCCAGGATCACCGTCAAAATGTTTTACAGCGATAACGCCAACCGCCTGTGAAACAGCTGTGCTTCTACGCTGCCCGAGTCATTTTCCTTCTTTCTTTTTGGCCCAATCCTGTGATTCATCATTCTGCTTTTAGAATACTTGCCTATTTTTAAATCCAGTCAAAGAAGGCAGCCACTGTTTAAAAGTAAACACACCACACATCAACTTCGGGTAGCTCTGTGAGCAGCTTCGCAGGCCCTGCAATTTCTGGCTGGCTGGGATGCCAGCGAAACCAGATGGCATCGAGGCATGAACTACAGGGCTGGCTTTCAGACTCGGTCGTCTCCTTACATCTGCGTCTGGTTTCCTTGTTTCCACTGCCATTTCCTGCTTGGGTTAATCCCACTTGATCCCTTCTTTCACAAAAGTCTTACTTTTATTTTGCTGTCTCTCTAAATCACCCCACACATGTTACATTTCTATGTTAATAAATTATACTTTCATTTCAGCTCAAGGAATCCAGTCCAAAGGCTTTATTTATCTGCAAAAAAATATTGGTCTGGTCACATATCTGTGCCTCCATATCAGGCTTACCCCAAATGGGCACGACCTCCCCTGGGAGGTGCTGGAGTGATCCAGGGGTCTGCAGAAGTAGATACCTACCCTCCACCCTGGATTATGGGCTATAATACAAAGCATTTTAATGCTAAGTAATTTTTTTTGTTTTTATTTTTTTTCTGACAAGGATGAGAGAGGTCAAATAGGTTGGGGAACCTGTGCTCCCCACGGTGATCTACTTGCTTCTGAAGGACGGCAGCCTTGAACACTGTGGAGCACTTGTCTCTGCACACATGGGGCCACTTGGAGTAGGAATCAAATGGACAGCAATTAAAAACACCACCACCAGAGGCTGTGATGACACATCATCATCTAGATTTCTAGAATGGCCGTATTAATGCTCAGTCATACTAGGTATTTCCTATGTCAAATAGAGTAGCTAGTATGACAGTAAAAAAGCAATAAAACAACAACAACAAAAGCCCAACCACAAACAAACAAACAAAACCTCCCCAAAACAACCAAGGGTCACTTTTCTTTCTTACTGGTAAGGCAGAAGGATTGTGCCTTCCTAGGGCGCTGGAGGGATTAAGTCTCCAGAAACCTTGAGTTGCATTGCTGGCTGTCGCCGAGATTTCTAAAATGTTCAGTTTGCTGCAGTACATTGCAGAAATGATTTCTCTTTCCAAAGTGTCTGTTCACTTATAATTGTTAGGATCGGGATGCCAAAGCATAATGTGTTCCCATTCACCTGTGCCAAATCAATCGGGCCTGGAACCCCCTGAGCTACAATAATCCTGATGTCTAGATTATTAAAATGCCAATGAAAAGTGCCCCAGACAAAAGCTGGTTTGAGGATCAACCGTGCCAAGTGACTATATCTGTCTCTAATCCAGTCCTTGACTGGGGCTGATTAAATGACTGTGGAGTTTACAGCTGCAGTAATTGCAAGAATTACTCACCTCTTCCGAGGATCCTTGGTGGTGTAATGGTTGAGTGTACAGTTGCCAACCATAAAGGTTTCGGCAGTTCAAAGCCACCATCGACTTTACAGGAGATAGACTTGGGAATCTGCTTCCATGAAGATTTCAGGCCAGGAAGCCTAAGGGTCTGTGCTGCTGAGTAGCTATGGGCCAGAAGGTATTGAGAACACCTGACTCCGTCAACAAGCGTCTGGGTAGGAAGAGGGCATAAGAGGCCCGTTGATTGCAGCTTGAGGTTTACTCCCAAGGCGGTTGGTTCTCCAGCCAGCGAAAGACTTCCGCTCTGCTGGCTCTGAGACAGCAAATAGACAGTGGCAGCAAACGCCTTCTGGCACAAGGACAAGTAGGCGATGGATTCAGGTTTGGTGATGTACTGTCATTTTCTTCAGCTACTTTTAGATGAGAACATGATTATATTACTTTGAGTAAAATATCCCCACGGTTACTTAAAGTCGTAGCTCTTGAGCTGTTTGGCTAAGGTTAATACTGTCTTCCTCTGAATGACCTTGCTGGTGATTATCGATGTCCCCAAAGAAACGCAATCAGCTTAGAAGCCGAGAGACCCTTGCTGACTGTATTTTATTGGCAAGTTGTGGCAGAAATAAGGTACTTGTTTCTGCATTCGGTATGGTCTGTTCCCTTCCTCTAGTTCAATAAGCGGTTTGCTTGTTTTAAAACGTTTCATTATGAATTGGTAGAGAGTTTACAGAGAAGACCATTAGGCTTACATTGAACAATTCATACACATGTTGTTTTGACTCATCCACTGCCATGTCGCCAGTGTGACATCACTTATGTCACCATCTCCCTGTATTTGGGGGTTCCCTTCTGCCCTCTTTCCTGACCCTGCCAACTCTGTCATTGAGTACAGACTGCCCTTTTGGTCTTGAATGGTTATTCTTCTGTCCCAGGGGCGAGTTTATTTCCAGACCTTCAGGGTGACTAACTAAGGGCCATTGTCTCGGGGGTCTCACCTGTGTCCATCTAACCAGTTAGAATGGTCTCTTTTATGATCTTATCAGTTAGCTTTTTTTCTTTCTTTTTTTACATTTTATTAGGGACTCATACAACTCTTATCACAATCCATACATATACATACATCAATTGTATAAAGCACATCCATACATTCCCTGCCCCAATCATTCTCAAGGCATTTGCTCTCCACTTAAGCCCCTTGCATCAGGTCCTCTTTTTTTTCCCCTCCCTCCCCTTTCCCCCCTCCCTCATGTGCCCTTGGTAATTTATACATCGTTATTTTGTCATATCTTGCCCTATCCGGAGTCTCCCTTCCCCCCTTCTCTGTCCCTCTCCCAGGGATCAGTTAACTTTTACAAATACATGTGATTATGGTGGTGAGAAGACGAACCTCATGATCCCCTCTTTGCTTATTAAAATAGAAAATATATTTTAAAGAATATTCTTTTAGCTTGCATTTTAGTCTTATTAGTTAGAGTCATATGTACTGGGCAAAGAGAGACTAGAAATGGATGTACCGGGAACTGTTCAGTCATATTCTGCCTAGAGGGACAGGGATTCTGAGGGCAGGGAGCTGCTATCTGGCACCAGAGCTGGGCTAGTGTGGTGCTCTAGAAGAGATATGAGGATGACACGGACAGCTTCTCTCAGGTTTCATCTGATGCTTTGAGAAGTGCATTTTTGATCCGACAACAAACACTTTGGTACTGCTGGTCAATTTACTTACTCAAGAGGCCTCTGTAATAGTGGCTGAGGAACTGAGTGGCAAAGGGCTATGGATTCTGCTTGTGGTTGGGAATGCTGCCTGTCACTGTCTGAGTCATTGCCTGCTACCCTTTCCAATGGGGAATGAGGCTCTGGTTTCCTGCCTTCTGGTGTCACTTTGTAGTAAGAGCAGAGAGCAAAACCATCAAAGCTTCCCATGCTTGAAGTCATTCAAAATAGAACTAATACATTGATTCTTTTCACTCATATGATGTTTCCGTCCCATTGAGATTGTTCTGGTCACCACATTAGCACCTTGTTAAAGCACTTTTCAGCATACCATGTTTTTTTTTGGTTTGGGCTGAAGTAGGAATATTGAAAGACAAGTAGTCCCTCTCACCACACCGGAGAGCTATCAGACTAAACATTTGAGGACTTTGACCTTTGTTTGCAGGCTGAGTAAGCTCGCCATGTTTCTCTTTGTACTGAAAATGAATAATAACATTCTCTCTATTCTCAACTGAAGTGACAAAAATGACTGAAGTTATAACTTGAATACCGAGGTGTGAGAGTAACTAAGGATGGTAACAGCAGGACAATTGTCATGAGAGAAAGGTCTCCCCAGTGAAGAGTCATTTTCTTTTCATTGTAGATGACGCGCCTGCTGAAGACACCATTCCTCCGGCCTTTCCAGAACTAGACCAGCAGCTACAGGTACGGATTTATTTAAAGTCTTTTTTACCACCTCAGTTTCACAAAGTATAGTGACCTGAGAGGTGATTAACACACAAGAGTCCTCAAACCCTGCATTTCCCAGACCTCCAAGGTCTTTGGGTGGCACAAACAGTTAATGTGGTCAGTTGACCTGTTTCCAAAAAGCAACCATCGAAAACCCTTTGGACCACAGAATTACTCTGATACATGTGAGGTGTCTATGAGTTGAAATCAACCACATCAACTGTGTGGTTGGTTTAAAGACAGGTTGAAGTCATTATGGAACATTCTGGGATGTCAAGAACGTACAATGCAAACTAATTCCTACTTTTAGGGAGTTCTGGCGTGACTTTAATCCTTGCTTTTTGGTGTGGATGCCTCTGGGCTAGTGTGGTTTGGCCCTGATTTGGGTTAATAACCTAGCAAGAAACTCCGCAGAAGAAACTTGCCATGATTGCCAAGAGTTGTGATTAATTTTATTTTCTTCACTCTCGTCCCCTCCCGCTGACAGCTTTTACTGGAATATAATTATTTATAGTTAAAACTTCTGAAAACTGATTTGACCCATGAGAAAAAATATTTTGCGTACATCGTTTATGGACGGTCTATTAAAAGATACCCCATTTTTAGTATGCAGAATGTTTTGAAAGGATTGACTTATGACATTTTAATTTTATTTAGATGATATATGATGATTACTGACAAAGATGGCTTTGGGAAGAGGTTGAGCTTAAAATACCTGGGTTTCTGGCCTTGGGCCAGCTGTTCACATGAGTGCTTAACTATGATCGCCGTTAGTTGAGTCCAGTAGGGAGGGGTCTTGAATCCTGTGTACAGACATTTGTTTTTCTCACCACCTCTTTCCTCGAAGAGAGTTTTGGGAATGGTCTGGAATCTCCAGTGTCTAACGACTCTATCTTACATGGAAGAGCTATTCCCATTTGTGAGCATCCCTGGTGTCCAGATGACTTCTGAGTTTGGAACCGTTGATGTGGAATAATTTTTGATAAGCCTGTCGAGAAGCAAGAATAAGCCTCTCTGCAAAATAAGATGCTACTCTTTTTGGTTCGTGCCTGCTATCATCATTCAGTAACAATCTGGAATAGGTCCAGCTTGAAAACCTATGGCTCCCCTGTTGAAGAGACCTCTAAAAACCAAGCCAGTAAAATTCTGGTTCATGGCCTCTTGGCCTCAATTAGTTCCAGTTCTCATCTCTATAGCAGACCTGGATCTTCTCAGAGCTTTCCAACAGGAAATCTGTCTGCCACACCATGTAGATTTGATGGAAGGCCATCTAGGAGGTAGCATTGTGGGTGTAACAGTCAGTGAACATGCTTGGATTCTAACAAAAGGCTGAGTTGACCCCTTTCCCAGAGGTGCCTTGGAAGAAGGACCTGAGGATCTACTCCTGAGAAATCAGCCACTGAAAACCTTATGAATCAGGGCGGTGGTCTAGAGAGACCCCCATTTCATAGGAGTAATAGTCCATAAAGCTAATGCTCTGCTTCCTATTTAAGTGGGTAGTGACTACTGAGGTCTTAAAAGCTTGTGAGTGAACCTCTAAGGTGGAACTATTGGCCTCTGCTCATCCAGAGAAAGAAGCAATGAAAATTTTTTATGTACAGAGGGAGCAGTCTACTCCATGGAGCAGGCTGGCTTGACAGCATCACGAGCTTTCATCACACAGTCACGGCTCTGGGATTTTACCCACTGTTACTGTTCTCTATGGAAGAATGAGTTAGGTCATAAAGGCCCTACTAAGTACCGTGTGGTTGACACTGTTTTCTGGAGGATGCACGGACTCTGAATCTCTCTATTCAAACTACCTAGTGAAAAAGTGGTGTTGCCACATGACTACTGTCAGCCCCACTCTGCATAACCTCTGCTTTACGTCTGATCAAGGCAGATTAAATGCCCACTGGGCAATGAGGTTCCCCGCCCCCCACTTGTCATATAATCCTTGCAAAAATTAGTTTAAGCCAGGTGTCTCATCCCCACTTTGCAGAAAAGAAACCTGAGGTCAGAATTTGGACCTGAGAATTTGGACCTCAGGTCAGAATTTGCTGCTTCAGAGTAGGAATGTAGACCAGGTTACTGATTCAAAGTTTAGGGAAAACGCTTTCCTTCACATATTGGTGGCATTGATGGGCAACCTAGATTACCTGGGTAGTGATGAAGACATCCTGGCCTCATTCACAGATTGCCATAATGACGTCATAAAGCAACCTTGTGAAATCTATTCCGAATCATGACACCCCTGGCATATTCTTTCGTGTATTTGCGGTTTATGAAACGCAGCTATAAAGTATCTAGTTGGTAGATACTCTTTCACAAATTTGACCCCCAAGATTTTTCCTTTGGTTTGCCAAGAATGTGGGCATGTTTGAGCCTGTAATCCATGATGCTTCTATTTTCACAGAAGCCAAAAAAAGCCTTGTGTAAGAATAGCAGTGACAGACATTTCTGTTGATGTCTCTATTGCTGCTAAATGCTAGGCAAGAGCACTCAGGGTAAGGTAGCTGTTAAAGTGAGTGTTTCTTTATAATGTTCATCTGGGGGCCCTAGCCCAGGGCGGGGGGTGTTGGAAGGTTTGTTCCTTTTCTGGGACTCGTTCTCTAAATCCTCCATGCCCATCAGAGGCAGTGTTTAGGCAGAACTAATTTAGACCATACAGTCAGAAGAAAGGAGATCCAATTCTATTTTCACTTCTAAGAACAGATGAAAGATCAGTACTTTTCTTTAGGCCTCAGTTTCCTTCTGAGATGACTGGCCCTGCTTTCCAATGTTAATAGTCCTGCAACTCAGGCCAGGTCCCAGCATATCTTTCAGCCTAACCATATTAAATTTGGTGGTGATGGTAGGTGTGTGGGGTGGTCTGGTCTGTGGACTTAGCTAAAGACAATCCCAAACTGTGCTATCAGGCCACTCTAATTGCATGTGAGTGCGGAACATGATTTTGTAATGAGGTAGACGACACACTAACCAGGAGATTGTCATGCGCATCCTAGCAGAAATGACAATAACTGAAGTGGCATTAGGTTGGCCTAATTTTGGCAATAGGTTGGCACCAGCATTAGGTTGGCCTAATTTTGGATTTCTCCCCAGCTAGTTTTGACCTTGTACACTTGTCACTTATCCATTGTGTCTGTTATTTGATGTCTAGGTGGCTCTGGCTCATGATGACCCTTTTGGATTGAATTGTGCTCCCCTCAAATAATGTTGTAAATCCAGCCTCTGTTGCTGCTAGCAGGTTTCCCCCTGTCAGTTCTGCGTCGTGGCGACCCTGTGCAGGATAGAAAAAGTGCTGCATCGTCCCGTGCCGTCCTCACGATTGCGGCTGTGCTTGAGCCCATTGCTGTAGTCTCTGTGTCCAGCCATCTCATTTAGGGTCTTTCTGATTTTTAGCTACCTTCTTCCAAACATGCTGCCCTTCTCCAGGGAGTGGTCCTTTCTGATAACGTCTCCAAAGTCCATGTGAGGCAGCCTTGAAATTTCACGTCTTAGGAATGTTCTGGCCGTACTTCTTCCAGGGCAATTTTGTGAATTCATGGTATATTTAATATCCTTTGCCAGCCACGTAATTCAAAAATATCAATTTTTCTTCAGCTTTCCTTATTAATTGTTTGGCTTTTATATGCATAAAAGGTGATGGGAAATGCCTTGTCTTGGGACAGTCACACCTTAGTCTTCAAAGGGATATCTTTACTATTTTACTACGTTAAAGAGATATTTTACAGTACAATGTCATTGAAATTTTTGACTGCTACTTCCATGAGTGTTGATTGTGGGTCCAAAGACAATGAATTCCTTGACAACTTCTATCTTTTCTTGTTGTTTATTGATCCAGTATGAAGATTTTTGTTTTCTTTATGTGGAGGTGTAGTCTGTACTGAAGGCTGTTGTCTTTGATCTTCATCAGTAAATACTTCAAGTCTTCTTTACTTTCAGCAAGCAAGATTGTGTCATCTGCATATCACAGGTTGTTAATGAGGATTCCTCCAATCCTAATGCTATATTCTTCATAGCGTTAAGCTGCTCACATTGTTTACCCAGTCAGTACACATGTGGAAGGAACACTGTCTGACTGCACAATGTGTGAGAGCACAGGACCGTGCTCCATGTCCTTCTGTGTACACAGGGTTGCTATGAGTTGGAGCAGACTCGATGTCTCCTGTGTTAGTCTGGGTGGACTGGAGAAACAAACCTATGGACACACATATGTGTATAAGGGAGAGGTTTATATACAAGAGCAATTGAACATTGGGAAAACACCCCAGCCCAGTCCAGATCAAGTCCATAGTCCAATATTAGCCCATATTTCTGATCTATAAAGTCTTCTTCAGACTCACAAAACACATGCAATGATGCCGAATGCAGAAGATCACAGGCCAGTGGGTAGAAAGTCTTTGGAAACAGTTTTACTGGAAACATCTCAGTGCTGGCAAGGGTCTCTCTGTGGCTTCTCTGGCTTCCAAGGTCTGGTTGTGTCCATGTGGCTTGTCTTCTGCAATATCTCCCAGGGAGTATCAGAGAGAGAGAGAGGTGTCTTCCACCTCCAAGGAGGAAGTTCCAGATTTCCCAGAATTCTCAGGAGAAGGCCATGCCCACAGAAGTCTCATTGGCTATCTCCAGATTGACAGTCTAGACTCCACCCAACACTCTTAATCCTTAAACTGATATTAGATTAGGTGACTACCACAGCACTTAACAGCAAACATATTGAATACATATGGCGGAAGGATACAGCTCTGACACACTTATTTTCTGATTTACCCTGTTTCATGTCAAATCTTGCTATATTTGAATGTCTACCTCTTGGCATATGTACAGGTTTTACACAAGCACATGTAAGTGTTCTGGAATTCCAATTATTTGCAATGTTATCTATAGTTTGTTAAGATGCACCTAGTAGATAGCCTTTGTGTAGTCAGGAAAACACAGCCAAACATCTTCCTGGAATTCTTTGCTTTCAGCCAACATTCCCCTGACAACCATGGTTATATCTCTTGTTCCATAGCGTCTTCTGAATCTGGCTTGAATTTTCTGGCAGTTCCCCGCCAAAGTTCTGCTGCAACTGTTTTTGAAATTACCTTCAGCAAAATTTTACTTTGTTATAGAAATGTTATTGTTAGACAATGGATCACTTTTCTTTGGAATGGCTCTCTTCTAGTCAGGAAGCTCTCTTCCAAATTTGTTGTCATAGATGATCGAGCAGTTCCAGCACTGCATCAGTTTGTTGAAACATCTAAATTGATAGTCTGTCAATGCATGTAACCTGAATTTTGCCAGTGCCTTGCCATGCAGCTTGGATTTCTTCCTACAGTACCACAAATTCTTGATCATATGTTATTTCGCGAATGGTTGAAGGTTACTTCTTTTGGGCACAGTGAATGCGTTTCCCTGCTATCATCTTCAGATGCTCCCTCCATCACTCAGCATTCTATCATAGAATCATTTGATGTTACAACTCCACATAAACCAGTAGTTTCCCCATCCCACTAATGGTGACCCCAAGCACTTCAGAGTTGAACCATGGGCCATCGAGTCTCTAATGGACTGCAATTTTTCAGAAGTACTGATGTATCTTTGGATGGATTCAAATCAACTGCCTTTCCATTTATAGCCAAGCCCTTAACTATCTGTACCATCTGGAGACTTATCTTAAGTCAATAAAATTGACAACTTTGCTCCAAGCGTGTAAAATGTACAAGATATGCAGTATAATTACTAAGCTGACAGACCATAATGGAGATACCATAGAAATATCAGATCTCTGAATTTTTTTTTTTGGAACCTCGGTGGCATAGTGGGTTATGTACTGGACTGCTAAGCCCAAGGTTGGCAGTCTGAGACCACCAGCCACTCCACAGGAGAAAGAAAGGCAGTCTGCTCCCATAAAGATTTATAGCTTTGGAAACCTGAGGGAACAGCTCTTCTCTGTCCTGAAGGGTCATTATGGGTCAAAATTAATTCTATGGCAATCAGTTTGAATTTGGCTTAAAATACTTAATTTTTCAGATTGCAAGAGTTTGAACAACATATTGGAGCCAGTATGGATTCAATATTTTCCTCTTAGAGCTTGCTAATTTTAGGATATTATTAACTCACTGCCATCCAGTTGATTCTGATTCAGCACAACGCTACAGAGGGTTTCTGAGATTGCACATTTAAAAAATCATTTTATTGGGGCTCATACAACTCTTATCACAATCCATACATGCACCCATTGTCTCAAGCTCATTTATTCATTTGTTGCCCTTGTCACTCTCAAAACATTTACTTTCTACTTGAGCCTTTAATATAAGCTCCTCATTTCCTCCCTCCCTCCCTGCTACCCCCTCCATCATGAACCCTTCCTAATTAATAAATTATTATTATTTTGTCAAATATTACATTGTCTGACGTCTGCCTTCACCCACTTTTCTGTTGCCCATCCCCCAGGGAGAAGGTTATATGTAGATCTTTGTAATCGGTTCCCCCTTTCTTCCCCACCTTCCCTCCACCCTCCAGGTTATTGTCACTCTCACCACTGGTCCTGGAGGGGTCATCTGTCCTGGATTCCCTGTGTTTCCCGTTGCTATCTGTACCAGTGTACATCCTCTGGTCTAGTCAGATTTGTAAGGTAGAATTGGGATCATGATAGTGGGGGAGGAAGCATTTAAGAACCAGAGGAAAGTTGTATGTTTCATCGTTACTAACCTGCACCCTGACTGGCTCAACTCTTCCCCCAAAATTTTATGGGAGCAAATGGTCTTATTTTGTCTCCTACTCAGTCACTGCTGGGTTTGAACCTCTGGCTTTGAATTTATCTGCCCAACACCTAGCCCACAGTACCACAGGGCTCTTTAAGACACAAAGGGCAACATAAATTTGAACTGGACATCCACACATCCCCACAATAAAGTTAGCATCAGGAATCAAGGAATGAACACAAAGCCTGCTCAGTGACGAACATGTTTAATCTCCCTAAATTAAATATATCTTCTGTGTGGGAAGCTGGGACAGGAAAATTAAATTCTTTCCTTTTTAAACTGGATGCGGCCAGTAGTATTTGAAAAAGCCATGCAGAAAAGGAACCACTTAAGCTGGCTTTGCCCCCTGCTGAGGGATGGTTGGCTTCAGTCCTTTCTTTCCCCTGGGGCCGCTTCCAGAGGAATGAGCCCATTTGGGAAGGAGTTCGCCCTGCTCTGAGGCTGGAGCAAAGAGCCCAGGACATGGTGTGGTGCAGCCCCAGCATTCTTGGAACAAGAACCTGCGGTTTCTCTCTTCCTTCATCTTGTTAAATCTGTCCCAGTGATTGGGGTGGGTACCAGAGATAGTAGAGGCTTTCTCACACTCTCATGTAATTTAAAGCTCCATTCTCAGTCAGCAGCGGGAGAAGGCAGACATGGAGGAAAGGGGGTGAGGAGGAAGTGGCTTTCCTGGGCTCTGACCTCATCCAAGTCCCAAACTATGTCTTGGAAAATGCGTTTCTAAATTGGCCTGAGGCACTGTTAGGAGAATGTCTTAATTTAACCTTCCTAGAACTCTGTGTTGCTTAGGAGACCAGATACCAGCATCTTCTGCACATGGGAAATGTTCTAATGTTTCCAAAGAATATGTTTTCTGGTACATGGAGAATAACCAGGCAACACCCAGCTGCTCTCGGTCTAGAGTACTCATGACCTCCCCATGTGTGTCAGAGTAGAATGGTGGTTCATGGGCTTTTCAGTGGCTGAGTGTTCGGAAATCAGTCATTATGCCTTTCTTCCGAGGTATTGCTGGATGGACAAACATCTCCACCCTTTTGCTTCACATTCTAGCGAGTTTTCTTTTTGCAGTGCCCAGGGATTCCCCATGAAGACTATCTTTGAACTTTCCGTGTTCAAACAGTGTATCGGAGGATTCCTTTATTAGGAGTGCCACATGGCATTTTGGTGGTACATGGTTTCATGGAGAAAGATGTTGAGCTCTGCTCCAGGGTCCACAGTCTCCTCTGTCACACAGGACCGCTAGGGGTCAGAATGGACCCAGCACCACACAGCCATTATGCACGAGGGAATGGTGAATAAACGCCCACTGTGAGAATCTACAGGGGTTACAGAGAAAATGACAAAATAATAGAGTCAAAAACACACTCTATTAATGTTGGAGAGCATCAAAATCAAAATATGAGATTTGAAATAGTGTTATTTTTAGTCCAATCAGTTAAGAGCGACTTTGCATCTGATAATTGCAAAAATTTTACTGAAAGTTGTCTTTCAGTTTTAAATTCAAACATGTGATAAACATGATCTCAAACCGCTAATTAATTCACGAGTGCCAGTGTTTTAAATATCACATTATTTTAAATGTCAACTTAGCAGTAGCTCAATTTTTACATGGGGAATCTGATTCTTGTGTTTGAATTTTAGGAATCTATTTCCTCTGGGGAGGAAAAAAAAAGCTTATTCACCAGATACTATTAGAACACATATTATTGATGTTATTTTTAAGGGTTATAAGAAGATAAGTCAGGTCACCCTCAACGAGGATCTTATGACGATAGCGATGTGTTCATTAATATCAGTACATGCTATGCAGAGCCAGTTTCATCTCACGGAGGCCCAGATGTGTTTCAGAATGGAATTACACTCCACAGGGTTTTCGTGGCAGTGACCTCTTGGAGGTTATCTTTTTGATAACGAGGCTTTTCTTCTAGACGATGTCCAGTGGGTTCAAATCACCGACTTTTTAGCCAGTAGCTAACTAAGGACTCACAAACAGCTATTATACCATTAATCAATTGGCGTGACCTCTCTGTCACGCTGAACCACCTATCTCAGCAATATGCAGTCTCATTTTTTGATGAGTTTCTTGGGCTAGTGTGCATATCCAGTGAACATGCCAATTGCTTTCACAGAATGATAGATTCTGCCGACCACAGGCCCCTTTGATTAACTTTCCATTGATATTTGGGGTTGGCAATGAATGGTTCAGAACTGTAAAGGGGTGAGGAATTTGAAGTTCTTGCAGGAGATATTTGAGAAGAGGAAGGTGTGCAAGTTTCGGTGTAGATGGAAGGCAGTCTCCAACGGAGACCCTGGTAATGCTCATGGGCGAGGGACATGGAGAGATCTGATGAAATAATCTCTCAATACTGCGATTGACATCACATAATATTTGCAAGATATCTCTCCTCCAATATAACTCTATCTCTTGTAAAAAGACATCCATGCTGCTCTATAATGCATCCAGGCAAATTGAGGAACTTAAAGAGAAGCTATATTGTATGTTAGGTTGAGATGAAGATGGAGCATGCAGGAGCTGAGGCTGCCGTAGTACCTGAGACCATTTTACCACATGAAACATTGGATCCTCAGTATTTCAGCTTGCTCTTTATTAATCAGTATTTCTTAATTGTGGAAATTACTGAAAACACTATTCACGTCTAAGTGGTATATCTATCCTGCTACGAGTCTGTGAAGATACTAAGCACAGCCTGAAGTTCAGCGCCTTCTCACATACCCTTAGCAGCATGATCAAGTCAACTGTGCGGTTCTTATCTGTGGTCAAGTGAGTTCTGACTTCTGGCGACCCCATGTATCCAGAAGGGAACTGCTCCATAGCCTTTCAAGGCTATGCCTGTTAGGAAGCAGACCATCGAAAACACCTCAAGGGTGGAGGGAGGGTGGCGTGGAAAGGGGGAACCAATTACAAGGATCTACATATAACCTCCTCCCTGAGGGACGGGCAGCAGAAACGTGGGTGAAGGGAGACATTGGACGATGTAAGACATGACAAAATAATAATTTATAAATTATCAAGGGTTCATAAAGGGAGGGGCGGAGAGGGAGGCAAAAAATGAGGAGCTGACACCAAGGGCTCAAGTAGAAAGCAAATGTTTTGAGAATGATGATGGCAACAAATGTACAAATGTGCTTGACACTACGTATGTTTGTAGGTATTCTGAGAGGAGTTGTATAAACCCCCAATAAAATGATTTTTTTTCAGGCTCAATTCACTTTATTACATTTTGTATAAAATTGACTATGTGGTAGCCACAGCTGGAGCCTGGGTCCTCTGCATGGAGACTCTGGTGTGGGTCTTCACAAGATGGTCAGTGAATTTCTGGTAGGGAGACTTGGTGAACACTGTCTCTTTGAAGAGGTCAGGGGTCAGATAGCTGTAGGTCTTGGAGATGGCATCAAAGGTGGCTTTGGCAAAGTTGCCCAGGGTGGCTGTGCAGCCCCTAGCCGACGTGTAGCAGTCATCAATCCCTGCCATCATCAGCAGTTTCTTGGGCACAGGGGCTGAGATGATGCCAGTGCCCCTCGGGGCAGGGATGAGTTGCACCAGCACAGACCGACAGCGGCCGGTCACCTTGCAGGGGACCGTGTGGGGCTTGCCGATCTTGTTGCCCCAGTAGCCTCGCCGCACAGGGACAATGGACAGCTTGGCCAGGATGATGGCCCCTCGGATGGCAGTGGCGACTTCCTTGGAGCACTTGACACCCAGGCCAACGTGCCCATTGTAGTCCCCGATGGCAACGAAGGCCTTGAACCTGGTGCACTGTCCAGCTCGGGTCTGCTTCTGCACAGGCATGATCTTTAGGACCTCGTCCTTGAGAGCCATCCCCAGGAAGAAGTCAATGATCTCAGACTCCTTGATGGGTAGGGAGAACAGTTAGATCTCCTCCAGGGACTTGATCTTCATGTCCTTGACCAGATGACCCAGCTTGGTGACAGGGAGCCACTCCTTGTCTTCGGCTTTGCCCCCGCGAGCTCCGCGGCCTCGTCCACGGCCCCGACCCCGGCCGCGACCCCGTCCTCGCAAGCCGCTGCGGAAGCCTTCGCAGAAGCCGCTGCGAGCTGCTGCTCCCGGGCCCCCGGGACCTCCAGGCCCTCCCGCTGCACCGGCGTCATCCGCCATTTGGTGTTTTCTCGGAGAAGAAGCTAAAATGATTTTTTTTAAAAACCCAAAACACCTCAGAGATGAGTTTAAACTGCAAGCCTTTCAGGTATCAGTCCAGTGTTTAACCTTCTGTGCCATTCAGGAATTCCTGTGCTACCTTTTCACATTCTTAAGATTTTCACAAAATCAAGAAGTACCAATTAAAAAAATAGAAAGCAAATAAAAATCCCCACTTAGAAACTTTCCAGGATAAGGAAATAGGGGACTCCCTCTTTGGTCTTATTATTAGAAAAAAAAGTTATACTCACCTCTATAGTCATAGTGAATTTCCGTATTTTAATGGTAGTTGTAAAAGGCATTTAAAGCGGCTTGGCAACAGCGTTCCCGCACGGGGTAAATCACACTGTAATGCCACTGTGCACTGCTCTTCAACTGCGTGTGTTTAGAAAGAGATACCGGTCCCAACAACCTGAGCGTCTGCTGTGAATGTGTGCAGGAGGAAGTAGGGAAAGATACTACATGATAGGATCATTGTTCTATGTCCCCATGAATTTTAGGAAATTTCCATGAGTTTCCATCAGGATGGAACCATGGTAAATTTTATCCAAAGCAGCCTAAAATTTTATTTCCCTTAGAAGACCTCTACTAAAAGACCCCCTGATCAGTGGAGAAGTTATCCAATGTATAAGATAAAGGTTATACAATTTTATTATGTCCTTGGTGGATTGCTAAGTCTGACACTCAAAGAGGCCTGTGTTCTTGGGGAATATGAGGAGAGGAGTGAGCACCGAGTAAGGCATCCATTCGTCCTCTACTTGGTCATGTAAACTTAGTGAGAATATGACCTGGCAAAAATATATTTTATACGCAAAGGCTATTGTGATGAAAGTAAGACCAAAGAGATTTTATCGCCACAAATTCACAGTTCTAGGATTTTTAATAAGATTTTCTATAAATAAATGAAAGCTAACTGAAAACTCCCTAAAACATTAACTAGTGTGCTTAAAAATGATGGTTTTAATAATGTGTTGTGAATTAAAAATTGGAGTCCCCGAATGGTGCACATGTTTATGGTCTTTACCATTAGCCAGAGATTAGAGATTTAAATTCACACAGATGTAATTCAGAACAAAAGTTTCAGTGATCTGCTTCTAAAACATCAGCTCTTGAAAACTCTGCGAAGCTCCGTTCTATCTGAACACATGAGGTCATCATGATAGCAATTGACAACCATTAGGTTAGTGAGAAACTAGAATGACAAGGTCCGAGAAATCTAGTTCTTAAAAAATATGAAGAAGTAGGATTTTTACCTACTAACACATTTAGATATTGACTAAAAGTTGGTGATTTGGATTCACCCAGAGATGCCTCCAAAGAAAGTCCTGGCAATCGCTTCTGAAGATCAGCCACCGCACACCTTGTAGAGAACAGTGGTGTGTGACACACATGAGCTTTCCATGAGTCTGAATGGACTCGATAATTGGTTTAAACAGGCAATAGGATCACAAGAGCAACAAAACCATGCACCTGTATATAGTATAAAAGATAAATATATATATATACATATATATATGTAGACTTTTCACCATGGTCTTGTCAGATGTTTTGCCATTGTTGGTGTGTGTTTCCTTCGTGAGTAGATGAAAAGTAAAGACATGAATCTGTTCTTTCATGCCTCACCTGTAGCAAGCATGGTTTTATTTGGGCTTTGCCTTTTATGCTGGTTGCGAATCATGCCTCCATCCAAGGACTCTCTCCTGAGGTCGGACGTGTCTTTTAGAAGAGCTGCTTGCTGGCAGGGCTGCTCTACTAGGAAAGATGAGACGTTCTCCGGGTTCCTGGACGGGAAGGCAAGGGGCCATTGGAACAGGCAACTGAACTGTCGCTCCCTCACTGCTCTTCTCGAACGCAGAATCGAACGTTTCTGGTGGGGGTTCAGAATCGTGAGGAGACTCAGTTCTAATCCAACACATGGCAGGTGACTGACACGTAATGAGTTCGAGTCTGTCCATGATATTGGAAGATGAATGCAAGAAATATCTGTCCAAGTGGCAGTCCACTTCTCTATTTTTCATCAAATAGAGTCAGGCGACGGAGTTGCTGGGTGATGCAAAGGGTTATTGGATGAGGCTTCTGACGGGTGGGAGGTTTGAATCTACCCATGGGTGTTTGGGAACAAAAATCTGCTTCCAAAATAGTTGCCTTTGACAACCCGATGGAGCACAGTTCTGCCACCATGAGTTGACATCCATTGAAGAAAACGGGTAAAATTAGCGACACTCTGTTTTGGTGTGTTTGTTTTTTGGGGGGTGGGGTGTGGTGGTGAGGGAGTTCCCTGTTGGTTGTCAGTGTTATTCTTAGACCCAAAAAATCTCTCTTGGCGGAGGAAAGTGGTTAGTACTTGATTCTGACACAGATGAATGGACTGACTTCTCCTTGTCGTTGTCTGTGAAGCCCCTGCCGCCCTGCCATGACTCCGTGGAATCCATGCAGGTGTTCAAGCAGCACTGCCAGATCGCAGAGGAGTACCATGAGGTCAAAAAGGAGATCGCCCTGCTGGAAGAGAAGAAGTAAGTGGGACCTCCCTGAGCCTTCTCTCCTCTCACCTGTCTGCTGACAACGGGTCCCGAATGGTGGGGATGTCCTGTGTTAGCAGGGGCGACAGGAACCAACAGTGTGTGCTTCCGGAGTTGCCTGGCATCTTACATGGATGTTGCTTTTGATAATAGAAATGGGGGCAAAAATAGAAGAAATGCTCTACTTTATGGGATGGTGAGAGGAATAGCATGAATACTTTCCCACTGTTTAAATAAGAAATTTCAGGGTCGGAAATGGAAACGAACAACCCAGAGCCATATTATGTTTCTTGTGAACAAGCTCAGGGATCCCAGAGTATTTTGGCCTGGAGAAAATTTTAATTAGTGCTTACCTAATAGATTTCTGCCACTGCAAGGAAGCTTTCTATCTTGATAGCTTCTAGTACCAACTTAGACGAGCTTCAATACCAACTGTATTCTATTGCAGTTGTTAATAAGCCTTCCTCCAATTCTGATGCCACATTCTTCTTCATATAATCCACTTTCTCTGATGATTTGCTCAGCATCCCCCATATATATACACATATATATATATTTTATATATTGCATTAAAAATAAGCTGATATAATAGTTCATGTCTAGTCTTTGTTTGAAATCTCTGCTGTTAGCATTGAGAGTAATAGTAACTGGGGGTATTAATGCTGTAATAATATAAGAAAATTAAGCCCCAAGCTAAACTCACTGCATAAAATCTCTTCCAACTGACAGCAACCTTATAGGACAGGGCAGGAATGTCCCACGGGGTCTCCAGGGTTGTGCATTGTTATGATTGCAGAGGCTGCATTTTTCTCCCAAGAAGCAGCTGGCTGAGAGGGTTGAACCAGTGAACTTTTGGTTAGTAGCCAAGGACTTGAACACTGTTCCACCTGCACTCAGTAAAGTGAGAAACAAGTCCGTGGATAGAGATGGGGAGGCTAGCATACGAATGGAGATACTTCATACAGAATGGGCCAGACTCTTAATGTAGATGTTACTCACGAACCAATATGTGCTTCTTCAGAACCTATCCCATTTTCCCTTCAACTTTGTTTAAATTATATATATATATATATGTTTTAAGTTCAGTATTATCTTTCTTTCCTCCACTAATTGACTGAATGTGGAGCAAAGTCCAGATTCTTTTGTTATCACCAGTTTCCCTTTTCTCCATTCTCACTTCGGTCATTTAGGTTTGGAGCCTACACACCCACGTTTTGGTTGATGCAATCCTACAACTGGTCTCCCTTTGCTATAAGTTTTTTTTAGATAGATGTAAAATGACACCCGGCTCTGGATTTCAAGACCTGTCCCTGTATGAGGATCCTTTGTGATTCAAGAGTTAAGTGCTTGGCAGCTAATGGAAAAGTCTGTGGGTTTCCACCCACTGGCCACTCTGCAGCAGAGAGACGTGGCTGTCTGCTTCTGTAAAGACCGACAGCTTAGCAACCCTCTGAGGGGTTGTAATGTCCCATAGCATTACTATGAGTAGGAATCAACTCAGGGGCAGTGGGCCATCTCAGTATGGTGCTGATTCATTTGTAGAGCTTGCTATCTCACCTCTTGCCTTCTGCGCTTTACTTTCACCAGAACACAAAGCCCCTCCAGCATCTGAGTCCTTATTCACAATGCCAGCCCCAATTCTGCACACGTGCAAGAGCTACTCTCCTTTAAGAAGGCTCAGCTCAATTTCCTGCTTTAACCATCCCATAATAATCAGCCTTTCTGATCAAAGGACTGCCAGTAGTATCCCTTTGAGTTTCTGTCTCATCCTCCTAACTATGTACACTTTTCACAGTTACCCTGCAACATCTCTTGGTATCTGAGTCACCTTTGAACTGTGCATCAGATGGGTGATCAAGGTGACAAGGATTATTTAAAATGACTAGTATAAACAACAACAACAACAACAACAACACAAAACTCACTGCCATTGACTTGCTGCTGACATGTAGCCACCCTCAAGGCTTTCCAAGGCTGTAAGGCTTTATGGAAACATCCTCACCTTTTTTTCTCCTGTGGAATGGCTGCTGGGTTTTCAACCTTGCGGTTAACAGCCCAATATTTACTGGTGATGCCACCAGGGAGCCCTGCTGTAACAAACAGTAATCTACTTTCTGTATACATTATTTTATTTGTAGCTTGTGTGGTCTCTCTAGATAGATAGATAGATAGATAGGTAGATAGATAGATAGAGAGAGAGTCATCTTACTGGGGGCTCTTATCACAATCCATCCATCCATCCATCCATATGTCATGCACTTTTGTACATATGTTGCCATCATAATTTTCAAAATATTTTCTTTCTACTTGAGCCCTTAATATCAGCTCATACCCCCCCCCATGGCCTATATTTTAAACAGACTCCTTATCAGAAATAAAGTATTGCCAAGATAAACTTTTAAGTTAGAGCATATCTTATATCAATGAAAAATGAGTTTGGTCTAAAACTCTAAAAGTTTATAATGGTCATTTATTTCCTATACTTCTCTGAAGCAGAAATTTGGTGTTGCAACATGTTTTCTTTGTTTTTTCGGTCAAGATAAATTGGGCCAAATGGATTTGATCCAAGAATTTAGCTGTCTCCTTTTTTTGGATAGTTCTAATGAGAATTTCTTTCCCATCATTTCATAAAGGGTCACTGATTATGTTGCCTCTGATGATTGGCTAATATAAGCTAGTTGCAAAAAGAGATTCTAGCTTATTTCAAAAGAGTGCTTGCCTCGCTTTGGAATCGCTTGGGCACAGCTTAAGGTTTGGACTAAGCTGAACTTCTGTCTGTCTCCAGAGGGGGTCTCCCTGGATCATGTTTGGCAGAACCTGGGGCAGTGCAACAAAAAAGTCGATAGAACTATTATTTTAAATCATGCCTATCTGTGGGAAAAGAAGTAAAACATTTTCTAGGTTTATAAACACTGCATGGAATGAATTTAATTTAAAGAATCACTTCTGGCTTCTTGGCTAATGATGTAGGAACAATCTTTTCCTGCTTTATTGAAAAAAAATTTTTCCCTCAATGTCAAAAATAGAGAAATAAATAAAAGGCTTTGTAACATTTTCAAGGACTCTGATATCTTTCCAGTACGCCCGCTCTTAGTTTTGCATAGTTCTTTCTAGGTCTTTTTCTATATAAATTGACATTTTTTTCCAGGTATGGAGCACAGTTCTACTCTGACAGACATAGGATTGTTATAAGAAGCAGTCAACTCATTCTCAACAGAAACTTTTTTTTAAGTGGGTGGGAAGACAGATTGCATTGTGGCTTTGATTTGCATTTAATTTTCCTGATGGCTAATGACATTGAGCAACTTTTTTTCCTTATGATTATCTATATATCACCTTGGAGGAGAAATATCTACTCAAATCTATTGTCTGTTTTAAAATTGGATAATTTGTCTTTCTATTATTGAATTAAAGGCATACTTTTTGTGGGTCTCAGGCAAAACATAAAAAAGTAGTCCATAACCAAAGCGGATGTACATTCTCATTCTTCTTTTAAATATTGACTGTGATGAAGGGGAGGGGAGCACCTCAGCCAGGGGAACGTATCAGGACGGAGGAGAGAGGAACACATGTAATTTATGAGTTTGCTCTTAGCCATGCTTTGATTTGGTTTTTTATCATACATTTGATTTATTTAAGCATTTTCCATAGTAAGAGATTCTTTTTTCTTTCTTTTAAAAAATAAATCATTTTATTGGGAGCTCATACAACTCTTATTACAATCCATCCATCCATCCATTGTGTCAAACTCATTTGTTGCCATCATCCTCAAAACATTTTCTTTCTACTTGAGCTCAATTTTCTCCCTCCATCCTTGCCCCTCTTCCATCACAAACTCTTGATAATTTATAAAGTATTATTATTTCATTTCTTACACTGCCCAACATCTCCCTTTACCCACTTTTCTATTGTCTGTCCTCCAGGGAGGGGGTTATATGTAGATCATTGTGATCAGTTCCCCATTTCTCTCCCCACCTTCCCCTTCCCCTCCTGGTATTGCTACTCTCATTATTGCTCATGACGGGTTTATCTGTCCTGGATTCCCTGTGTTTCCAATTCCTATCTGTACCAGTGTACATCCTCTGGTCTAGCTGAATTTGTAAGTTAGAATTGGGATCATGATAGTGGGGGGGAAGGGGGTGGGGGAGCATTAAAGAACTAGAGGAAAGTTGTGTGTTTCATTGTTGCTACACTGCACCCTGACTGGCTCATCTCTTCCCTGAGACCCTTCTGTAAGGGGATGTTCAGTTGCCTACAGGTGGACTTTGGGTCTTCACTCCACACTCCCCCTCATTCACAATAGTATATTTTTTGTTCTTTTATGCCTGATAGCTGATCCCATCGGCACCTTGTGATCACACAGGCTGGTGTGCTTCTTCCATGTGGGCTTTATTGCTTCTAGGCTAGATGGCCACTTGTTTACCTTCAATCCTTTAAGAAACCATATGCTGTATCTTTTGATAGCCAGGCACCATCAGCTTTCTTCACTACATTTACTTATGCACCCGCTTTGTCTTTGGCAATCATGGCGGGAGGTGAGCATCATGCAATGCCAGCTAATAAAACAAAGTGTTCTTGCGTTGAGGGAGTTCTTGAGTAGAGGCCCAATGTCCATCTGCTACCAATAAGAGATTCTTATATTTAGCCAGAAACACATATTTCTTTTGGAGATCCCCAAAGGCAGCCATTTTTAAACAGGGCTCTTGAAGCCTCTCCAAGAAGAGTGAGAGTAAAGAGGGTGGCAGGCTGAGGACTGTACCAGAACCCACTAGAAAAGGTCCAAGTCTAAGTTGTATTTATTTCTCATCAATGTAAGATGCTTTTTGAACAGGGATTTCATGACTGGAAAACATTGACAGCCAAGCTTGACTTTTTCATTTCAAGGATGTTTTTCTTAAATATTTATTCAGCCTTGTAGAAGTTAGGTCTCCTTTTTCTTAAAGAAATTGTAAAAGACATCTCCTCCCCCCTAAGCATTTGTAGGTTATATTGTCATGTGAGGGTGGGGGTGGAGTTCTGTCCTTTTCCCCAACAGCCTTCCATGCGAGACTTGGGACTAGGGTTCATTTTCTAGTGGTAGTGGTGTGTTCTCCAAGACCAACTTGGCTGGCAATAACCAACGACTAGGCTTTTTAGTCCCGCAAAGATTTAAAATCTTGGGAACCCACGGAGGCATTCTATTCTGTCCCATAGGTAATTATGCAACAGAATTGCGTCAATGTCAGTGAGAATTTAAGTGTTTGGTTTTCCCGGTCGCTGTTAATAAGTGCTATAAAATTGCAGCAGTAGCACCTGACTTCCTCTAACTTTTCACAAGGGGGAGTGGGAATTAAGACTCGCAGTCCAAGGCTGGTCCCTATGAGGGAGGTGCAGAGATATTGGCACCCTCCAACCATTTTCACCAGTCTTAATACCAGCCATTCCTCCCGCGGTAACTTTCTCTACTGCTTTTCAACAATTCATTGCAAAAGTCACACAGAACTACAGACCTCACTATTAAGGGTTTCTGAGGAAATGGACAGCTTTTTCGTGATTCAGTTTTTTGATCAAGACAACCGCTTCTCAGCCAATCTAATAGGTCTTTGGCCTCTCAGCCTGGCTTCTGCTCTGCTTTGACAAGAATTGCAAAAGCTCTCTTAGCTCTGCTGATAAGTGCCTAGAGGCGCCCTAGTCTAAAAGGAAGCCTTGGTCCAGAGGTGCTCGCCACTGGCTTTCTGGGTCAGCAGACCCAGTTTTACCAAATGCTTGCAAACACCCTCCCACAGGAAGGGACTCAACTTTCTGATTCTAAAGGGCCAGGAAGCCCAGTGCATCAGTTCCTGTCCAAATCGTGGTTCCTGTCGTCTCATGCTGCCAACCTCTCATTGTCTTCTGTGTCTCTTCATTCTGTGTTCCCCACTTTCTTCTGCACCTTGTGTTCTCTGTTTCTTCCGTGTAGGAGGATCTCAGAATAGGAGTCCCAGGCCCAAAGGCTGTGTTTCACGCCTAGATTGTCTTTCTGGGTGGTTATAAAGCTTTGGAATTGACTCTTTTAAAATCTAGTGGAACGGCAAAACTAACCAATCCCTTTTTTAGAGTCCCTTACACTTACCTGTATGGTCGCATCCACCGCAAAGGTCTAGGCACCTATTTATTTCATTAGCAAGTTATCCAATACCTTGGTGGACCATAAAAACCTTGCATGCATAGTCCCATACAGTCATTTAATGGGAGTCATAAAGGTTATAGCTGGCAGAGCCATATGAATTCACTGCGCTACAGATGTTATCAAAATAGACGTGCCCTGGGGGTTTCCAGGCTATAATATTTAAGGGAACATACATCTGGGTTTTTCTACTGCAGATGCCCTGGAGAGTTTGAACCGCCAACCTTACTGCTAGTAAACTAGCACTCAACCAACGCTGCTTCAGTTTGGGGTTGGCATTCCATTAATTTTACATTTTGGAAGACCAAAAAAAAAAATCTCTCTCTCAACTCTTACTAAAGAAGGTATGGCAAAATGGATTCTTCTTCAGAAGATTTATTTTTGTATTCCCAATTCCCTGTCTTCATCAGGCTGTGAGGTTCTATTTTCTCTTAATGATCAACTGTGATGTTTTTACACCACCTAATCATACGCAGTTCACGCTTTTCAACTCCCATTCCCAGGCATCTCTTTCCTCAGGTCTATTTGGAACCATATTAAAAGGAACACAATATGAGTGTTTATCTCTCTCATGTGAGTGTGCTTTTAATATATTTGCAGTACTAAAGAACAAGTCGTCATCTCTGGGGAAGCAGAGAGAGAAAACATTTTTCCTTTCATCTTATGAGAGTAGTTTGTAACTCTGGTGATCTCCCACCCCTGGGGATATTGGTAATATCTAGAGATATTTGGGGTTGCTATAACTGGATACTGGCATCTAATGAATAGAGGCCAGCGAGGCTGTTAAATTTCCTACACTATCCATATATGGGACGGCCATCTACAGCAAAGAATTATCCCGTCCCAAACACCAATTAGATGAGATTTAAGGAATCCTGCTTTAGAGAGATTTCACCTCTGGTTGCCCTTGGGCTCCAAAAATACATGAGTATATTTGTTGCTTCTGAGATATTCATTTGTAGGGACTTTACTCATTTACCATTCACTTACCTGCATAAAGTGAAGGCAGATAGGTCTTCACGTCTTTGCCATCTTGCCACCGCTATGCCTTTTCCCCAGTGTATGAGTGCTTTTACATGCACCTCTCTCAAGCACTAAAAATATAGCAGTCTCAATCTTTATTATATAATAAAATTATACCCAAGATGAAAGTATTGTTATGAATTTATTTTAAGAAGTGTAGCCAGGAATTGGAAAAGATTTGATAGTCGACAATTTTAAAAATCTATTTATCTACCTGCCTATTTATTTATTTTAATAATTCATTTTGTTGGGTTCTTACAGCTTTTATAACAGTCCATACATCAATTGTACCAAGCATACTTTTACATATGTTTCCATCATCATTTCCAAAACATTTTCTTTCTACTTGAGCCCTTGGTATCAGCTCATTTTTGCCTTCCCTCTCCCACTCTCCCATCCTAGTTAACCGTTGATAATTTATAAATTATTTTTATTTTTGTATTTTACATGATCTGTTGTTTCCCTTCACTCATGTTTCTGTTGTTCATCCCCCTGGGGTGTGTGGATGTTATATATCAATCATTGGGATTGGTTTCCCCTTTCTCCCTTTTCTCTCCTCACCTTCCCTCTACCCTTATGGTATAGCCACTCTTATCATTGGCCCTAAGGGGTTTATCTGTCCTGGATTCTATATGTCTAGAGTTCTTATCTGTACCATTGTTCATGCTCAGGTCTAGCAGGATTTGTAAGGTAGAACTGGGGTCATGATAGTGGAGGGGGAGGGTATTGAAGCATTAACGATCTACAGGAATGTTGTGTGTTTCTTTGGTGCTATACTACACCCTGGATGGCTCCTCCCTTCCTTGTGACTCTTCTGTGAGGGGATATCCATTTATGTACAGATGGGCTTTGGGTCTCCATTCTGACCCCTCCTCGTTCACATAGAAATGTTATTTGTTTTGGGTCTTGTGATGCCTGATACCTGTTCCCATTGATACCTTGTGATCACACAGGCTGATGTGCTTCTTCCATGTGGGCTTTGTTGCTTCCCTGCTAGATGGCCGTTTGTTTAACTTTGCTAGATAGCCGCTTGTTTAACTTTAAACCTTTAAGACCCCAGATGCTATAACTTTTGATAACTGGGCACCATCATCTTTCTTCACTACATTAGCTATGCACCCAGTCTGGGAAGACAATATTTGGATTGGGAACAATCCAAAAATGAAACTAAGAAATAAAATAAAATAAAAAGAAACAAAAAAACAAGTATAGCCAAAATGCTTCTCAGAAGCAAAGGTGATGAGAGACTTCATCTCACATACTTTGGACATGTTGTCAGGGGAGACCAGTCCCTGGTGAAGGACATCATGCTTGGTCAAATAGAGGAATAGAAAAAAGGATGTAGGCCCACAGTGAGATGGTTTGACACGGTGGTTTCAACAAGGAGCTTAATCACCAGAACAATTATGAGGATGGTGCAAGACCAGGAAGTGTTTTATTCAGTTGTACATTTGGGTGACTCAGATGATTAAGTTCTTAACTATTTGTCAACATTTGGTGGCTCGTATACAGCCAAATGCATTTCAGAAGAGAGAGCTAACGATCTGATATCCAAAGGTAACAGCGTTTGAAAATACAATGAAATAGCTCTGGAATTGACTTGAGGGAAATTAACTCAAGAACAACAATTACTATATTACTCTTTAGCTGACTGGGGAAAAACAAACAAACAAACAAACGAAACTGTCAAGAATTTATTCTTTTCTGAATAGTCTTTAATACATTTTTACAAGTTCTGAGAACCATGGTCATGATCTATCTAAAAATAAGCAATATTTGCCTGAAGGATGAACACATGTATCCGTCTCATGGAAGTCAAACGATCTCATTAATTTTGCTATTAGTTTCCCCAACATTTCAAAGTTCTCTTTACCAACTCAATTGGACTTTTCCCTTCCCCATTTGTTTTGGTAAATAAAATATTTTTCTGACAAGTAACTTTTAGATGGAGCTCTGGGAGCTTAGTAAGTTATGTGTTTGGGCTGCTTACCGCCATGGTCAGGAGTTTGAAGCCACCATTGGCTCCAAGAAAGAAACGAGATCTTCTGTTCCTGTGAACATTTACATACTTAGAAACTCACAAGGACAGCTATACTCTGTCTACAGAGTCACTATAAGTTGGAATTGATTTGGTGACATTACATTTGGTTTGAGTTTTTTGAGAGCTGAAGATGGAGTAGCAGACAACCTACTGTGGCACCCAAAGTGGTGGTTTTCTCACTGATGACATGTTATCATTTTCACATTATATCAAAAATCATGTTCCAGCATTTGGCCTCAACTCAAGTAATCCCTCAACACAAGAACACTTTGTTCTAATAATCTGGCATTCTGTGATGCTCACCTTCCTGACACGATCGCTGAAGACAAAATGGGGGTATAAGCAGATGTGGTGAAGAAAGCTGGTGGTGCCCGGCTATCAAAAGATATAGCATCTGGGGTCTTAAAGGCTTGAAGATAAATAAGCGGCCATCTAGCAGAGAAGCAACAGAGCCCACATGGAAGAAACACACCAGCCTGTGTGATCATGAGGTGTTGATGGGATCAGGTATCAGGCATCTAAGACCCAGAACAAAATCATACCAATGTGAATAGAGGTGGGGGATGGAGGGCAGAGTGGAGACCCAAAGCCCATCTGTTGACAATTGGACATCCACTTACAGAAGGGTCACAAGGAAGAGACAAGCCAGTCAGGGTGCAGTATAGCACTGATGAAACATACAACTTTCCTCTAGTTCTTTAATGCTTCCCACCCACCCCCACTATCATGACCTCAATTCTACCTTACAAATACGACTAGACTAGAACATGCACACTGCTATAGATGAGAACCTGCAACACAGGGAATCCAGGACAGATAAACCCTTCAGAACCAATAATGAGACTAGAGATTCTAGGAGGGTAAGGGTAAGGTGAGGGGAGAAATGGGGAATTAATCTCAAGGATCAACAATAGATGAACAATAGAAAAGTGGGTGAAGGGAGATATAGGGTGATGTAAGATATGAAAATTATAATGTATAATTTATCAAGGGTTCATGAGGGAGGGGAAAACGAGGAGCTGATATCAAGCGCTCAAGTAGAAAGAAAATGCTTTGAAAATTATTATTCTAGCAAAAGATAAATTATTATTGACTTTCTCTTATGTGAGAAGGTTAGACTAAAATTCTCTGATTCCATTTAGCTGTAATTTCTATGATGTTATGATTTGTTATCCATATCAGTTAAAACATATGACTTTGGAAGTTTTAACAAGGTCAGATATGGAACTAGAAAAATAATCATTGTCATTCCCATCCCCGTATGCTAACTCCTAGGCTAGGATTTGAAAGCAAAATTTGTCTCCTGAACCATTTGTATGACAAAATTCATTTAACAAGGAAAAAGAAGGAGTGTATGAAGAGCTTTGAAGCATGTCTGTTTTTTTCATTTATAAATTTATTTTAAATAGTTATATAAGGAATTTTATTAATAAATACTTAACTGCTTAAATTATGTTTAAATGGAAATGGCTCTAAACCTTTAACCAGAAGTAAATGTTTAGCTTCTGGTGGTTTGTTACCAGCGGTGACTGTTTTTCAGTTAAATGTGCACTCTAAGTCCCTGTTTTTCCTTTTTTCAAATGGTATATTTCATGGCAGTTGCTCTACCACAGGGGCTTATAGGGAGGATCCAATAAGATAACTCGGGTGGTGGTGGTGGTGGTGGTGAATCACCAGCCTATAAACTGATCAAATGCAAAATGTAGTTTTTTTAAAAAACAGACGTTTTTTTAAAACTAACCCCTGTAAGTTATTTGCTTCTGAGGTAACTTATTCTTCAATTATCCATTCAGAAAGCATTTATTGGGTTTTGCAGGAGGGTCACGGATTGTGGACAGGCTTCAGCAGAGGTTCCAGACAAAATCATACTCAGAAGGAAGGCTTCGTGGTCTCCTTCTGAAAATTAGCCAATTACAGCTTAATGTAACATGATTAAATATGATCTGAATTTCTTGTTTTCGACACCTAATTAGGAGGGACGATGCCAAAGAAGGGGATTGTGTGTAGTGAAGTGTAGGCTCAGCAAGGGCGAGAGCATAGTTTTGATTGGAGGATTGACCCAGTCGCGTTAATGATGGGCTTAAAATACTGACAATCACAAGGAAGGTGCAAGACTGACCACATGTCAGTCATTTACATCATTCAGTCACTGATCATGTGAGATCACTGCAGACAAGTAATACATGTGCTCTTCTCATGAAGGTGATTTCAAAAAGGGGACCTTTTGTGACAGGGAAATGATCTTGAGATGAGGGCTAACACAACATTTTAAACAAACTCAAGTGGACATCTTTCCAAATCATTGAAGCTTTACAAGTTTATGGGAATACTGCCTCACATCAGACAAGAGGATTTAGATGAATAAGTAGTTTAAGGAAGGCTGGGAAGACCTCAGAGATGAGGCCAGAGAGAGAAGTCCATTATCTCAATGAATGAAGGGACTATGGCTGAAGTACAGAAACTAGTGGGAAAAGGTCAGAGAATTACTCTTGATGAAACAGCCCCTGCAGTTTGGATCTCCCATGGTTAGGCACTTTCAATTTTAAGCGAGCATCTTGTCCTCAGCAAGCTTTCAGTTCAGTGGGTGCCAGAACTGTTATGGGAAGATCAGGTTGCTCAAATAGCTGATTGTCCTATCAGTGTTTTGAGCAAGAGAAAAGCTAATGAAAGACTATTTTATGAAAGGAATTGTAACTGGGGTTGCCTATGTTTACCAATATGATCCAGAGAACAAGGTCCCATCAAAATATTGAATTCTTGCAGGGATTTGCTGGGCCAGTTAAATTCAAAACAGAGAGGTAAGCTCAGAAGGTTATGGTGATTGTTTTATTGGGGGATTTCAAGAGAGTCATCTTGATAAATATTTTCAAGAGACACAGGACAATCATGAGGGCTTATTATGAAGATCTTTTTTTTTAACTGAAAACTTGTGTTGGAAAGAAAAAGGTCAGGAAATTTGTTTATAAGAATTTTCCCATTACACCAATGTACTCGATCATCCTATGAGGTTTCCAGGGTTATTCTTCAAGAATTGGGTTAGGAAATCTTACCCTGCCCACCCTACGTCTGTGATATTTCATCTTTAGACCACCTTTTCCCAAAATCAAAGAACAAGTGAAAGGAACATAATTTGAGTCCCCTAAGGAGGCCCAATGGGCTGTTCTGATGTGGTGTACAGAATAATTAGCGGAAAGGTTACCTACTGCCCTAGAGTTGGTTCCTACTCATATCACCCAGTAATCTTTTTTTCTTTCAAAATAAAATTTATTGATTTTAGTGAAGGTTTACACAGCGGATTAGGTTTTCATTTAACAATTTCTATGTAATTTGTTCAGTGACATTGGTTACAATTTCTTTCATTCCAAAAGATAACAGAACATAATTTAAGAAATAGAACAAATTAAGAATGGGTTAAAAAGGAAAATGATTCAACTTAAAAAACAAAAACAAACACCACACTCACTGCCATCAAGTGGATTCTGACTAATGGCAACTCTATAGGACAGGGATAAGAGGGAGGTCAACTGATCAAGTCTCAAGTTCAATCCAGCTCTGTAATCTTTGTGGCAGCAGATAATTTCATCTTTTTCATAAGGACAAGTCGGTGCGATAGAGTCTCCTAACATCTTATGAAAGTGTAAAGGCTTACATGGAGGATATATAAGAAACCATGACTCTACATTTTATATATATGTACATATGTATACACACATACATGTATATATACATACACACATATATGTCATCATGACCCATTGTACTTAAATACTCCAGTGAATATTTTCTAAAATTAAGCACATTCTTTCATGTAACCAAGGTACATCGTATAGATTAACTTGTGTCCCACAAAAAAATGTATCCACTTGGCTAGATCATGATTCTCCCTATAATATAATGATCTATTTTGTGATCTGATATAATTACACTGTGTATTGTATACCTGACCTATGATGTTAATAAGGAAGGATTAGAGGCAGTTATATCAATGAAGCAGAATCCAATCTAGAGGATTAAGTTATATTTGGGGTCAATCTCTTTTGAAATATAAAAGCAATCAAATAACCAAGCAGACATTACCTCCAAGGCAGAAGAGCCAGGAGAAGAGAATATCATCTGGACGTGGGGTCTGCACTGAGAATCTCCTAGATCGAGAGGAAAATTGATGTCCAGACCCAGAGAGATCTCCACGTACGTTGAAGGAGACCAGGACCTGCCCCTGAACCAACAGAGGAAAACCTTCCTCTTAGAGCTAGCACCCTAGATTTATACTTCTTGCTTGAGAGAACAAATTTTTATTTGTGGTATTACTGTTCCAGCACTAAATAACGAATTCAGTGTAATAATTAAAATCTGGAAATTGAGCCTAGATAGTGATTGTTGTTGCTGTTGAATCAGCTCGGACTCGTAACAATCCTATGTGTAGCAGAAAAAAAACCATTTTCATTCCTCGCCATTTTCATGGTTGCTGGCATGATTGAGCTCATTTTAACAACTATAATTGATAATAGTACTATTATCTAATTCACAGCCCATGTTCAAATTGCATTAATTACCTAGTAATGTCTTTCATAGCTACTCCCGCCCACCCACCCCCCCCACACACACACACTGTAGGATGACACGTGACATGCAGCTGTCATTCCTCTCTGGCCTCTTTAAACCTGGACTATCCCTTTAAATCTGGAATCCTTCTTATGATTTTGTCTCCCTACCCCTCTGCCCCATGAAGAGTACAGGCTAGTTCCCCTTAGTTTGAGGATGCTTGGTGTTTCTCGTGATTAGATTCCAGCTATGCATGTGCGGCAGCAATACCACAGAAATGATGCTATATTCTTCTCAGGCCATGTGATACAGATTTACCCCATGACAGGTGGTAGCAGGTTTGATCACTTGTTTAAGGTGGTTTGATCCGATTTCTTGACACTTTTCCTATTTCATAATTAAAATGTGAGAAGCTACTTTGAGATTATGAAAGGTCTTGCTTCTCTCTGAACATTCACTATTTTAACATTCCATCGTACCCTTGTAAGTATCTAAATTTAGATATACGTTATAGCGCCCCTAAATATTAGTACAATGACATATATCTCTATGAATGCACACACACATAAAATATTTCACCACTTGGATTTACTGAGAGCAATGCACCATTAGACATTTTCGAAGACCATGACCTAAAGTCAGTGAGATGAGCTGGTTAACCCATTTTCTGTTTTGGATTATTTGAACACTATAGGTTGAGGTTTTTGTTTTGTTTTTTCATGTTTTAAGGTCTTTGTTTCCTTTTCCAATATCCACTGACAACCATGAATTTAATAAACACTCATAAGATATCCCTAAGCCCAAGTAACAGCAGACTCCACAGTTCAAAAGGTGCAGTTTCTCCATGAGCAGCTGCCTGGTTGCTGAAGAGTGGCCTCGACAAAATTTTTGGTAGACTGAGTTTGGGATCAAGGGCTTCTCCCTACCCCCACCTCCCAGTGGCCTTGGTCTTGTTTGCAATGGAATCTCAAAGATGACGGTTTTTCAATAATTCAAAACCAGCTGCAGTCACATGGGTCCGATTCCATGCGAATCGCATTTGTGTCAGAGTAGAGCCGTGCTCTATTTGGTTTTCAGAAGATCACCAGCTTTTTTGTCTGGGGCTGCTCTGGGTGGACTCAACCTCCAACGTTTCAGTTAGCAGCTAAGTACACTCGCTGTTTGCATCATGTAGGAGCTCCTTCGGCAATTTTCACTTCCTTTTGTTCTCGCTCTTCATTCGACATAGTATCAGACCAGTCTCGGCACAAGGAAAGAAGAAAGAAGAGGAGCCTTTAGAACTTCAACCAGCAGAAGGGTAGAGTGGAGTAAGGGAGAAAGGTGTCTGTAGTCATGAGTGAGTGTGAGGAAGACAGTGATTGCGAGTAGAGTGTATTCCACCATCAAGACTACCTGCGTGTCCCAAAAGGTTAAGTGCTCCATCAGTAGCCGGGAAGTTGGCTGATCCTGCTTCCTAAACTCAAGCCAGCGGCCAGTACCAAATGCAGATACATTGTTAATTAAACCCCAAATGGAATCCTGTGCCTTCAAGCTGATTCTGACTCATGAAAAGCCCAGAAGCTTCAAAGTAGAACTGTTCCACAGGGATTTTTTGGGTGTAGTTTTTATGAGCCTGTCTTCCCCAGTGCTGAGTGGGTTTGAACTATCCATTTTCCAGCTAGCAGTTGACTGCAAACTTCTTGCATCACCCAGGGCAAGTTTGTTCATTGAGGTTGCAATGTATATATGTACACACACACATATGTAAGGACTAGGGAAAGACATGGACACTAACACCTGTTGGGGAGGAGTTGGAAACCTTGATTCAAAGAAACCTAGTGAAGAGTCATTATGCTCAGAAATATCAAAGAAAAGGAAAAAACAAAAACAAGTGACTTGTAGAGTATGAAGGTGAGTTAAGGGGCACGCTATATAGTTAGTTCTCTTACTAACACACCATAGACAGCAACTTAAATCATAAGAACTATAAACAGATCTGCTTTTTTCATAAATTGTAATATGCTGTGCTCTTAAGTAATCTTTGATTTTAGATATGTCGTGTTTCGATGTGTTAGGTAGAGGTGGCAAATTAAAATACAGGGATCTAAAACTTGCAAGGGGTCCCTGGATGGTCCAAATAGTTAAGAAGTTATTTTGTGCTAACCCAAAGGTTGGCAGTTTGAACCCATCCAAAAGTTCCTTAAAAGAAAGTGGGGAGTCGGGAGGGAGGGGGAAAACGAGCAGCAGATATTAAGGGTTCAAGTAGAAGGCAAATGTTTTGAGAATGATGATGGCAATAAATGTGCATATGTTCTTGACATAGTGGGTGTATGTATGGATTGTGATAAGAATTGTACGAGCCCCCAATAAAACGATTAAAAAAAAAAAAGAAAGGGCAGGTGATCTACTTGTGGGGCAAAAACCCTCCCAAACAGAAATAATTCATTGGAAACCCTAGAGAGACTCGAATAGCTTTACTATCAGACAGACATCATTGTAAACTTGATCATGGTGAATCGAACTACAGTCTGATACGATACTTGGTCAGTTGACCTCTCTCTTGGCCCCTCCTGAATTTTCTTTAGGCTCAAATATTTCTCGATTGTTCCAAGACAGAAAGTTCTTCTTTTGCTTTTTAAATATTGTTGGTAGTCCAGTGGTTCTCAACCTGTGGGTTTGACCCCTTTGGGGCGGGGGGGGGGGGGGGGCGTCAAATGACCCTTTCACAGAGGTTATCCAAGACTATTGGAAAACTATTTCCAACGGTCTTAGGAACTGAGACACCACTCATCTATCCGTCTCCAGGCGGGTCTGCCTACATGCAGATACGCCCATAACCAAGTACCCTTATCCATGTTACACCGGGTTTCAGGACAAAACTTCATTGATTTGTAATTAGAAATAAATATTTCACAGTATATAATTACATATTGTTTGGGGGATTAATCACTCTGCTTTAATTATGTTCATTTGTAACAATGAAAATACATCCCGCATATCAGATATTTACATTATGATTTATAACAGTAGCAAAATTACAGTTATGGAGTTGCAACAAAAATAATTGTATGGTTGGGGGGTCACCCCAACATGAGGAACTGTATGAAAGGGTCCCGGCATTCGGAAGGTTGAGAACCACTGTGGTGGTCTTTTCTTTCTTCCTTCCCATCATCATTATTACCGTTTTCTTCTTTCTGTTTTGTTCTTTATTGTTTCTGTTAGGTCTTCCAGTTCAGGAAGCACAGAAGGAGTGGGTGCATACAGGGAATCACTGACGTCATGCTTTATCCAGGAGGAGGGGAATCAGTGGGTGCAGGAGCGGGGGAGGGTGATTAGGGCTGATTGCGATGTGTTTGTATACAACTCTTTTTAGAAGCAGCTCAACTATAGAAGTATATGAGATGTTAATATTATATTAAGAAAACTACTAAAAAATAAAAAGAAAGAAAGAAAAAGAAACCATACTTGACTTATGGTTAGCAGGCGTGAAGGAAGAAGAGTTTTGGGGGGGCACTGCGTTTATTTTAATGGTGGTGGGACAATTCGGAGGAGGAATTCCGTAGTGGTTGTACATCCAATGGCACTGATTTTACCTATGGAAGTTGTTGGATTGCTTTGCTGTGCATATTTTTGCCATAATTGACAAAAACACAAATAACAATGGGGGCGGAGAAAACGTTCTAAAATTGATTGTGGTAAAGATTGTACAACTCTTCTGGGTATGGTTGAACTGTTGAATTGTATGTTATGTGGATGAAGTGCCAATAAAACTGTAAAAAGAAAGAGAAAGAAAACCGTAGCGAGCACAGTTCGTCATGTGGCACGAAAGGGAGTTGGAATGGGTTCCAGCAACAGTGCAGACGCGGGGAGCTGGGAAAACGAAAGCGACAGGCACCCACGGGAACGTCTGGTTTCTAGCATGCTACTGCGCAGTCATTGGATTTCCCCCCATTAAATGTTACACTTCTCCCTCCCTCCCGTGTCCCTTGCATCTCCAGAAAGGAGCTCATTGCCAGGCTGGATCAGGCCGAAAAGGAGAAGGCGGACGCCGCGCAGCTCGCCCGGGAGTACGAGGCGCTGGCCGAGGAGAACCGGACGCTGAAGCTGGCGCAGTCGCAGTGTGTGGAGCAGCTGGAGAAGCTTCGGATACAGTACCAGAAGCGACAGGGCTCGTCCTAACTCACGGCCAAGTGCGCCCAGAGCGGCAGCAGGGGCGGCTGCGGTGCGCGGGCCAGAGCTTTTGATTTCTAAGGGATGAAAGTAAAATCTATCATGACTTCCCTTCATCACCCACACGGCAAATGCCTATAATGAGTTTCGTGCTTGCCAGCTTCTAGCCTGAGAGAAAGATTGCTTTAAAAATTTTTTTTTGAAATAAGATAATTATGTTGAACCTGTTCCCATGATATGTGTTCAGAGATCAGAATCCTTTCCCAAAGATCTACGTATATAGCGCTGGAAAAGAAAAATAGCTGCTTATTTAGGAAGGTAGTCAAAACGTACACCAGGGGCAAGATGATGAAATAAAGTCGTAATTAGTCCTATTAAGAGCCACGAGCCGGGCAGAGTTAAGCCATGGAAATTACGCACGAAAAGCTCACTGCAGTTCACCAAGTGTGCATTTTACATTTTCATGCCTTTAATGTTTGGCCACCAGTAACTCCCCTGTATAGATTTATGTTCACCAGAGTCAGATTAATCCCTCCATGACTGATAGTACTCAGAATAACTGATCATGTATCAAAAACGCTTTCTCGTGAAAATAGGAGCAGGAAGCATGTTTGTGCCCACAGCACATTGGCCAGTGCTGACTTGCTGTTGTAATGAAAAACCGGATACGGTTGCGTTTCCTTCTGGCCGCGTTATCTCATGCTTGGCTTCTCTGCCTTTGCTTGTTGGGACAGGGGAAGGTATCATTGGACGCTGAAAGCTCTCATGAAACCAGCAGTCTCGTGTCACTTTGCTTTGAATTTTTGGAGAGGTTTTGAATAAGTAATAAATAATAGGAATCCATGAGTAAATCGAGGGTTACAATTATTTTTTCCCTGCTCTACCTATCATATTTCCTCAAATTGATCTCTTTGTACTATGTCCATTTCTATTCCTGTAACTTTTTCATTAAACATGGATCAAAACTGTCAGCTTGTATTTTGCCTCTTTCTTGCCCCCTTACGCTCAAAGAAGCAATTGCCTAAGCCTCAACAGAAATTGTTCTTAGGTGTATTTGCATGTCCCAAGAAGCAAAGTCCCCTTTCCTGGAAAAGTCTGTGGCTTCTTACACAACTCAGAACATTTTTACTGAATATGATGCCTTTGTGTCCGGAGATATTTACCAAGAAACCATTAAAAACTGATTAAAACAGTAAAATGACAAGAATTGACCAATATTTCTCAACTGGGGTTATGTTGTGTCCTTCTCCCTGCTCCCCGGGGAGGACATTTGGCAGTGTGTTAGGAAGAGTTTTTTGTTTGTCACAAGTGGGTGTGGGGAGGTGTTACTGGCACCCAGTGGATAAAAGCCAGGGATGCTGCCAGACAGACATCCTGAAATGCACAGAACAAACCCCACAGCCACGATTCCACGGACCCCAAACAGCAGTGAATTTGAGACCTCCTCACTGGGCAGTTTGGACAAATGCCAAGGTCAGCTTCTTGCAGGGTTACCCATTTCTTGTAATGTGATACAGTCTACAAAGACCTGATGTACCTTTAAAAAACCCACAGTTAATCGTCCCTCCACCCCTCCCACCGCCCTGAAACCTTTCATTGTGGCTTAAGTGAAAGTCTACAGAGCAAATAAAAACTCCAAGTTATGCACATTTTGTTCCATCACACTGGTACCAGGCCGCTCAATGTAACAGCACTTTCCCCACTTCCTCTGTGGGTTCCCCAATTCCAGTCTTCCTTCTTCCTTCCTTCCTTCCTTCCTTCCTTCCTTCCTTCCTTCCTTCCTTCCTTCCTTCCTTCCTTCCTTCCTAGCTTCGATTTTAGGCAGATGTTCCCACTTGGGCCTCGAATGACTGAGGAGTATGCCCTCCTTGGTATGATGGTTGAAGGTGAAGGAGTGGGTGGATTCAGTGTCAGGCCTGAAGGATCTCAAAGGATCACAGTCTCAGAAGTTCTATCCATCTCAAATTGATCAGACCAGTAAGTCTGGTCTTTTTATGATGTTGAATATTGTTCTACATTCTTTTTCTCTCTCCTGCTATCTGTGTAGCACTTTCTGTATTGTGATCCCGATCAATGTGGTGGGGATGGTAGCCGAGTAACACCTTCCCACTCCCACTTGTAGTTTATACTCTGTTCCCCAGTCACAATTCATATACAAATGTTCCTTCATTCCTTCAATAAATATTTACTGACATTCTTTAGGGGACACAAAGGGCTCTGGTGGTTTAGTGGTTACAAGTTGGGCTGTGAACCACAAGGTCAACAGTTCGAAACCACCAGCTGATTTTTGAGACAAAGATGGGCTTTCTACTCCTGTGAAAAGTTACAGTCTCAGAAACTCATACGGGCAGTTCTACTACATCCTATAGGGTTGCTATGGATTGGCATTGACCTGATGGCAGTGAGTTTGTTTGTTTTTGTGGATAGGGGACACAATAAATGGAAAAAATATTAAAGTTATTATGAATGTCACTTTATTTGAATCAAAAAGTAATGCCCAGAGAAACACTAACAAGAAATCAAGCAATATATTGAATTGGGACAACCTGCAGCAAAAGATCTCTTGAAAGTGTTAAAAAGTAAAGATCTTTGCTCCTGACCCAAGCCATGATATTTTCAATCAGCAAATGCAATTTTGAATAAGGAAAACTGAAGAGGAATTGCTGTTTTGAATGACTGTGTTCACCAAGAATATCGATTGCACAATGGATTGCCCGAAGAACAAACAAATCTGCCATGAAGGACAGTGAAACTGTCCATGGGAATTGAGGGTGGCAAGATTCCCATCCTTTGAACATGTTGTTAGGAGAGACCAGTCCCTGGAGAAGAGCATCATACCTGGAAGAGGGGCAATGGAAAGGAGGAAGACCCGCTAAGAGATGGAATGGCCCCATGACTGCAGCAATGGGCTCAAACATAGCAACAATGATGACACTGGCAAGGGATCACTCAGCGTTTTCTCCCGCTGTCCACAGGGACTAAAGATTTTTGTTTTCTTCACATTGATGTGTAATGCACGCTGGTGACTGTAGTCTCTGATCTTCATCAATAAGAACATTAAGTCCTTTTTTGGTGTCATGTGCATACTGTAATGGTTAGTGAGCTTTCCTCTCATCTTGATGTCACGTTCTTCATAGTCTAGCTCCATGAAGTCGTCGCTCCTCATCCATACATATGGGAAAACAATGCACCACTGCTGCAGATTCTTCCCAATTCTAAACCACGGAGTGTTGCCTCTTGTTCTCATTGAATGACTGCCTCATGTCTATGTATAGATTTCCTATGAGCACAGTATTGAGAATTCTCAGTCTTCCAAATATTACAGGTAGGTCACTGTTGTTGTTAGGTGACATTGAGCCAATTCTGGCTTATAGTCCCCTAAATACAACAGAACAAAACACGGCCTGATCCTGTCCCATCCTCACATTTGCTCTTTTCTCAGCTCATTGTTGCACTTACTGCATTGCAGTTATAAGGGATAGGGTTTCAACATATCTTTTTAGGGAAACACAATTCAATAATTCCCCATAATAAATGCTCAATACCATCGTGCTTTTAGTGTACAAATGATCTCAATAGTTTCACTTGTATATATAAGTATAATCTATAGTTTGCTTTTTGAATTATGATCTACATAATGTCCATGGTTTGGAATTGGTTGATGTGACTCTTTTAATCTATAGTTTATCCTACCCCTTTAAAAAACATCATTGATAGATAATTCACAAATATAAAGCTTTTCCTTTCAAAGTGTACAATTCAAGAAAAAAAGAAATTAAGTGTACAATTCAGTGGTTTTTAAATATATTCACAGAATTGTACAACCATCTCTACTCTCCTTTATAATTTATTATTTTATAATCACTTATAATTTACAAGGACAGTAATTTCAGAACAATTTACCACTCCCAAAACAAATCCTTTACCAATCATTAGTTATCCTCCTTTCTTCTTTCCCTGAACACCTGGAACCTAATATTTTGATTGTATGGATTTGCCTATTTTGAACATGTCACATATATGGACTCATACCACACGTCATCTTAACCACATGCTTCATCACTTAACACACCATTCCAACAGTTCATTCATGGAGCTTGCATCAGTATCTCATCTCCTTTTCTAGTGCCAAGTAATATTTCATTATATGAATCTGCCACATTTTCTTTATTCATCAATCAGTTGGTGAACTCTTGACTCACTCTATGTGTGTGTTTAAGGAACTGGGTAGTTTTTCCTGTAGCGTTTCCCACATCCTGAATATTTTGACTTCAAGATGTGGTTGAACATGCTTCCCTGTGCCCTGTTTCTCTGGTAAATGGGTCCATAAATCTAAAGGCTTGATCAACTTCAGATTTCCCCTGCCTGTAGGTCTGCTACACAAGAGGTGGAGCTTGATCTGGGAGTCACTTGAAGGGTTGAGCTATTAGGAACCGAGCGAGTCCATGACGTCACTAAGGTGCCAGTGAACAGAAGGAGGAAGAGAACATTTAAGGCAGGATGTAAGAAGCTTATACTTAGGGTCAGAAAGGAAAGACATGGAGCCTTTGTTCCAGGAATCGTCCCTGCAAAACAGTGTTCTTGTCTGGGTCCCTGAGACCCACCAGATGCCTGGACAGCATTCCACTGCCTCTAGACTCCTCTGAAGGTTAAGTATTTTCTATTGGGAAATGCAAGTTGATAAAGTTGTGGTTTTCAAATAAAAACCCCCAAAACTCAACTAATATTTTTCCTCAGATGGAGAGAGTTTCCTTTATCTATACAGAGATGAGAATGGTGATTGTTTTTCTAATCACTTGAGAATATTTGGTTATCAGCTCTAGTGTATGTGGTTTTAAAACATGCACTAAACCTTTTCATTAAAAGGAGGATTTATCCAGCAGGGAAGCAACAAAGCCCATAAGGAAGAAGCACACCAGCCTGTGTGATTGTGATGTATTGATAGAATCAGATATCAGGCATAAGAAGATCCCAAACAAACAGTCATATCATATTGATGTGAACAGGTGGGGCAGAGTGGAGACTCAAAGCCTATCACAGATAGACAATGGGCCATCCCCTCACAGAATGGTCACAAGGAAGAGTTAAGTCAGCCAGGGTGTACAATAGCATGGACAAAATACACAACATCCCTCTAGTTTTTTAATGCCACCCCCAACCCCGCCATGGTTAGCCTGGATAGACTAGAAACAAATCCATAGACACTCATATGTGTATAAGAAAGAGTTTTATATACAAGAGTAATTGAATAGTAGGAAAACATCACAGCCCCATCCAGATCAAGTCCATAAGTCTGATATTAGCCCATATGTCCAATACAATCTGTAAAGTCCTCTTCAGACTCATGAAACATGCAATGATGTCGAATGCAGGAAGATCAAAGGCCACTGGGTTGGAAGTCTTGTGGATTCAGGGGCATTGTAAGCATCTCAACACTGGCAGGGATCTCTACATGGTTCCTTCAGCTCCAAAACTCTGACTGCCTCAGGGTAGCTTCATGTGGCTTCTCAGAAATATCTCACAGGGAGTGAGCAGAGAGAGAAAGAGTATATCTCCCGCCTCCAAGGAGGACAACAGTAATTCCCAGAATCCTCAGGACAAGGCCATGCCCACACAGAGGCCTCATTGGCTATGATCTGATTGGAAGGCTAGACTCCACCCCTACACTCTTAATCCTCAATTTGATACCAGATTATGTAACTAACACACACACACACACACACACACACACACACATGTACTATCATGACCCAAGTTCTACTTTACAAATCCGGCTAGAGTAGACGATGTACACTAGTACAGATAGGAACTGGAAACAGGGAATTTATGACAGATGACCCCTTCAGGACCAGTGGTGTGAGTGGTGATACTGGGAGAGTGGGTTGGAAAGGGGGAACCAATTACAAGTATCTACATATAACCTCTTCCCTGGGGGACAGACAACATAAAAGTAAGCAAAGGGAGAAGTTGGACAGGGGAAGATATGACAAAATAATAATTTATAAATCATCAAGGGTTCATGAGGGAGGGGGGTGCAGGGAAGGAGGGGAAAATGAGGAGCTGATACCAAGAGCTCAAGTAGAAAGCAGATGTCTTGAGAATGATGAGGGCAACAAATGTACAAATGTGCTTGACATAATGGATGTATGTATGGATTGTGATAAAAGTTGAACAAGCCCCCAATAAATTGATTTAAAAAAAAAGAAATTTGAAATAGGATGATTTTAAAATGAAAGCTCTTCAGACAATATTTTCCCCCTGCCCTTGTAAGTTTTAAAGAATGATCACCACCAGAAATGAGAATACAGATCATGTCAAGCATAAACATAGAATGCTAGACTTAAAAAAAGTAAAAGTTAGCTTTTTTCCCTATGCCACTTTTGCTTTTAAAAAAAATTTTTTTTTAATTCTTACCTCAGCGGACTCATGTTGAAGACGGTGTAGTATGGCAGAGACCAGACCAAAACCAGGGATGTACATGGTAGACAATGGTGGAGGAGGTGGGGAAAGGAAAACAAAAGGATGAATATAAGGAAGAAAAGGGTAGTGGGGTCATGGGGCACTAATCCACCCAAGGGGAGGGTATTGTTTATATCTCCACAGGGAAAGTGGGACCAGACTTCAACCCAGTGTAGCAAGGTGTGAATGCAATATCCCGGCGTGGAAGAGGGAACCAGTGGAGAGGTCTGGGAGGCTGGCCCCAGCACCATAAATTAAGTGGATTCCTGCCCCTCCCCCAAAAAGAATTTGTTCCAAAGGACGACATTGACTCTGCAGCTCCGGGAGATGAACATATCTGATCAGAGCACACGGGAGCAGATGAAGGGGCAGGAGGAGAGAGTGGAGCACAGCCTGGCCCACCAGGCCGTGATGATGATGTTCCTGAGTAGAGCAGCCAGTCCACAGAGAGAACAACATGGCTGGCCCTACTATGAGACATGATGCCCCTCAGTGACGAAGGGCGATACAGGGGACAGCACCGGAGACACAGTGTGGGAATTGCACCTGACCTGATCCCACCACACCGAGGCAAATCACTGGGGGTGTGCAGCGGAACAGCAAGGGAATGGAGTGGCAAGGTCCCCAGGGAATGTTGAAAGTGGACTTTGGGGCCAGGGCGTGGTGCCCCAACAGACTGGACTGGAAAACGCTCCTAAGGGCCAGCAAACGATCCCTGAACTAACTACAAGCTTTTCTCTTGTGAACTGTTTTGTTCTGTTCTTTGTCAGTGGTTTGTTTATGTTGTTTTGTTGTCTGGTTGTATACTGTTGCTTTGTTTTCCTCTGTCTTGTTTTCGTGCATGTTAGTGACTCCACAGGTCTGTCTGAATAGGACAGGCTGGATGAACTATCTGGAGGAAAAACAATGGGACCGACAGTTCCGGGGGGACTTGGGGTGGGGGGGTAGGGGGGTAAGGAAGTGGTGTTAACAAACCCAGGGACAAGGGAAAAACATGGGACCCCAAATGGTAGAGAAGGGGGAGTGGCAGGCCTGGTGGGAAATGATCAAGGGTAAGGTTGCTTAGAGAAGAGGTATACTCTAGCCCAGGTGGCGATGAAGCATGGTAGTAGGGCAGGAGGAAAGTCAAGGGAGATGGAGGAAAGAGCTAGGAGTCAAAGGCCATTCATGGAGGTCTAGACAAAGACATGTACATGCAAATATATATAGGAGGATGGGGAAATAGCTCTATGTGTCTATATTTATAGGTCAAGTATTAAGGTGGCGGAAGGACCTTGGGCCTCTACTCAAACACTCCCTCAATGCATGAATACCTTCTTTTATTAAATTGGAACTCTATGATGCTCACTCTCCCGACACAACGGCTGGAGCCAAAGTGGGTGAACAAGTAAATGTGGTGAAGAAAGCTGATGGTGCCCGGCTATCAAAAGAGATAGTGACTGGGGTCTTAAAGGTTTGAAGATAAGCAACCGGCCATCTAGCTCAGAAGCAACAAAGTCCACATGGAAGAACACACCAGCCTGTGTGATCAATTGGTCCCAACGGGATCAGTTACCAGGCATCAAAGAACAAAAAATCATATCATTGACTGCACACCTCCATGATAGGATCGCTGAAGACAAATGGGTGCATAAGCAAATGTGGTGAAGAAAGCTGATGGTGCCCGGCTATCAAAAGAGATAGTGTCTGGGGTCTTAAAGGCTTGAAGGTGAACAAGCGGCCATCTAGCTCAGAAGCAAAAAAGCCCACATGGAAGAAGCACACCAGGTGCCAAGGGACCAGGTATAAGGCATCATGCAAAAAAAAAAAAAAAAACAACGACATAAGTGTGTGTATGTATGTGTATATATGTGTATATGTATATATATATATATATATATATATATATATATATATATATATATATATATATATATATATATATATATATACCATATTAAATGAAGGGGGAAGTGCAGAGTGGAGACCCAAGGCCCAAGTGTTGGCCGATGGAGATCCCCTCATAGAGGCGTTTAGGAGAGGAGATGGGTTAATTAGGGTGCGAGGTAGTACCAATGAAGCACACAGCTTTCCCCCAGATCCTGGATGCTTCCTCCCCCCAACTACCATGATCCGAATTCTACCTTGCAGGGCTGGATAGGACAGAGGCTGTACACTGGTACATATGAGGGCTGGAGGTACAGGGAATCCAGAGTGGATGATACCTTCAGGACCAAGGGTGTGAGGGACGATGCTGGGAGAGTGGCGGGTGAGTGGGTTGGAAAGGGGGAACTGATTACAAGGATCCACATGTGACCTCTTCCCTGGGAGATGGACGGCAGAGAAGGGGAGGGAAGGAAGACTCCGGATAGGGCAAGATATGACAAAATAACGAGGTATAAATTACCAAGGGCACATGAGGGAGGGGGGAAAGGGGAGGGAGGGGGAAAAAAAAGAGGACCTGATGCAAGGGGCTTAAGTGGAGAGCAAATGCCTTGAGAATGATTGGGGCAGGGAATGTATGGATGTGCTTTATACAACTGATGCATGTATATGTATGGATGGTGATAAGAGTTGTCTGAGTCCCTAATAAAATGTAAAAAAAGAAAAGAGGAGAAAAAAATGATTAGGGCAAAGACTGTACAGATGTGCTTTATACAATTGATGTATGTATATGTATGAACTGTGATAAGAATTGTATGAGCCCCTCATAAATTGTTAAAATTAAAAAAAAAATAAAAGTTAAGTAACTCATGAAGCAGATAGAATTATCTTTCAGATTTTCTGAAACTCCCCACTTCCAGATCTAATATCCTCTGTTTTAATTAACAGAGAATATATTTTTCATTTATCCTGGTCACAACTAAATACTCTTGAGAAGAAAATATACTAAGTAGATAATTTTTTAATTGATGTTGTCAAGGATTTTATGTTATTTGATCAACCGCCACCCATGTAAGCAGTCAAATGACAGACTACATTGGGAAAATCTTCTCAAAAGAATTTCTCAAAAATTCTGAAAGACAAAGTAGCCACTTTGAAGACTAAGATACATTCAACCCATATTTTTATTGGTGAGGAGCTCTGTTGGTTCTGTTCGGTAAGAGTTGGACTGCTATCCACAAGGTTGATGGTTCAAATCCTCCAGTTGTTCCCTGGGAGGAAAATGAGGCTATCCTGCTCTTATAAACATGTACAGCTTTGGAAACCCTGTATAGGGTTGCTATCAGTTGGAAATTTGCTTGACAGCAGAGGTTCCTTTGTTTTCCATATGCATACAAAAGCTGGATAGCCCCCCCAAAACAAGAATTCATAATGACGCATTTGAATTGTGTTGATGCTGAACATTGATCATATGAGCTACTGCTAGAAGAAAGAAAAAAAGAAGAAACGTTTTAGAAGTAATATATCCAAAATGCTTTTTAGACGTCAGAATAGTGAGCCTCTGGCTCGATCATTCTGGACACGTCATCAGGAATTAGCAACTACTGGAGATAGCATTATGGTTAGACACATAGAGGGCCGTTGAAAACAAAGAAAACTCGAAAGGAGATGGATTGACCTAGTAACCTCAGCAGTTGACACAGTAAAGATCCTGGAGGTGGCTCAGGACCAGGCATTGTTCCTCCTGTTATACATGGCCACTGGGAATCCGAGGTCACAACAACAGAGTTTTAAGTTACTGTGCTTACGTCATGACTATAATGTTCATCTCTATAAAATGTTGAAATGGTCACATCAGCCCTGGCGTGTGCATGCTTCTCAAGCATCTTTGAGGGCGGAGGAATAAAGTGGGAGGTTCTCATGAGTCTAGATTATAGAGGCCATCACAATGACCTTGAGATGATGGCCTGAGACACAAATCTGGGAAGCCAGGATTTTCCCTAAGGAGTTTGACTTTTAAAGGCTTTAATTTGGCTGCTTTTGGATGAAGGAATTTACGAGGAACATTCTGAGCAGAGGGACTGACTCAGCATGTGTAAAAGAGAAACCGGGTTTTTCAATAACCAGGAGAAGAGGAACTTGCATTTGCAAACTGCTACACTATTTCCCCCCCCCCCCCACTGTCAGTGAATGTGTCTAGGCCGTGGATGTCCTCCCAAGTCTGAGTCCTGAAAAGGAAAGATAAATCGATAATAGGACAAGGTGAAGCAGCCTATGTCCACCCCCCGCCCCCGCCTCCGCTCCCTGCCCCACCCCTGCATGCCCCTGCTTCTTGAGTGCCCACTCGCTTCTCTTAAATGGAGCAAATGCTGAACAAGCTCACTCTCCCCCACCATTCCTGTAAATAGGGAAATGATTCATAAACCCTGCAATCTCCAAAATGTCATAGATCCTATGGTGATTTGATTATTTAAAAATAACTGGGGAAAAGCAAGAAATCAATCATGGGTAACTCTGCCCTTTTCCCAGCCCTGTGGATTCTATTTTTGATTTAAATTGTCACTGCACCCAGTTTTCAGAATTCTGAGAACATCTGGTTTGCCAAGCCAGTCTTAGGGATCTATGATTTCTGGGAAGTGCAACATGAACATCGTGGTCAGACCCACGGGTCACTGAACTGGGTGCAGATCTCTACTCGGTCGGCCATCCTTCTAAAAGGCGAGATGAGCACTAAGGCCACATGAACACACTGAGCACCCCACAACTATTGCAGGTAAGTCTTAGTGTTGTAAATGCTGATTTCTTTAAAAAATCATTTTATAGGGGGCTCATGCAGCACTTATCACAATCCATACATACGTCCATTGTGTCAAGTACATTTGTTGCCATCATCATTTTCAAGACATTTTCTTTCTACTTGAGCCTTTGGTATCAGTTCCTCATTTTTTCCCTCTCTACCCCCCCCCGCAGAACCCTTGATAATTTATAAATTATTATATTTTTTCATGTCTTACACTGACCAATGTCTCCTTTCACCCACTTTTCTGTTGTCCATCCCCCTGAGAAGAGGTTATATGTAGATCATTGTGATCGGTTTCTCCTTTCTCCCCCCCACCTTCACCTTACCCTCCTGGTATCTCTACTTTCATTATTGGTCTTGAGGGATTTATCTGTCCTGGATTCCCTTGTTTCCAATTCTTATCTGTACCCATGTACATGCTCTGGTCTAGCCGGATTTGTAAGGTAGAATTAGGGTCATGATAGTGGGTGTGTGTGTGGGAAGCATTAAAGAACTAGAGGAAAGTTGTATGTTTCATTAATGCTATACTGCACCCTGACTGGCTCGTCTATTCCTTGTGTTCCTTCTGTAAGGAGATGTCCAATTGCCTACAGATGGACTTTGGGCCTCCGCTCTGCAACCTCCCTCATTCACATTGATATGATTTTTTGTTCTGGGTCTTTGATGCCTGATACCCGATCCTATTGACACCTCATGACACCTATTTACACAGGCTGGTGTGCTTCTTCCATGTGGACTTGTTGCTTCCCAAATAGATTGACACTTGTTTATCTTGAAGTCTTTAAAGCCTCAGATGCTATATCTTTCGATAGCCGGGCACCATCAGTTTTCTTCACCATATTTGCTATGCACTCATTTGTCTTAAAAGATCATATCAGGAAGCTGAGCATCACGGAATGTCAGGTTATCAGAACAAAGTGTTCTTGCATTAAGGGAGTACTTGAGTAGAGGCCCAATGTCCATCTATTTCCCTATCATTAATAATAAATATTTTTACATATGTACATGCCTGTATTTAGACCTCTGTAAATGCCCTTTGTCTCCTACTTCTTTCCTCTAGTTCCTTTTACTTTCCTCTTGTCCCACTATCATGTTTGGCCTTCAAGAGTGTTTCAGGAATTCCTTTTTGTTACATTGCCCTTAATCAAGCCCTACCAGGTATCCTATGTTGGATGTTGTTGAATACTTTTTCTACATCCATCGATGTTATCATGTGGTTCTTATAATTGTTTATAAATGCTGGTTTCTTGTGTTCTGATTATAGGAGCCCTCGCAGACAGTGGTTAAATAGTTCATCGGCTTACTGAAAGGTTGATGACTCCAACCCAGCTGCTGCTCCATGACAGTCTGCCTCTGCACAAATTGACTGCCTCAGAACAGCCTGTGGAGCCGTTCTGCTCTGTCCCATGGGGTCATTAGGAGTCAGAATTGACTTGATGGCCATATAATACAGAAAGCTATGAGGCAGTTTCAGTTGGAATTAACTCAAGAGCGTCTATCAACAATAATAGTAGTAGCAAGAGCAATAGCTTATGTTGATATTGTTTATTGATATTTTTTAGCTGATTGAGAAAGGGGAAATAAACATCCTCTTTATAGAGCTGTCTGGTAAAGATGGGGTTAAGGTTGTGATTTAGGATTAAGGTCCAGGCAGGACGTCTCCCCTTTCCCCCCTCATGAACCCTTGATAATTTATAAATTATTATTTTGTCATATCTTACACTGTCTGACGTCTTCCTTCACCCACTTTTCTGTTGTCCATCCCCCAGGGAGGAGGTTATATGTCATACTTGTGATCAATTCCCCCTTTCCACTCTACCAACCCCTCCACCTTCCTGGTGTCACCATTCTTGGCACTGGTCCTGACGGAATCATCTGTCCTGGATTCCCTGTGTTTCCAGTTCCTATCTGTACCAGTGTACATCCTTTGCTCTAGCCAGATTTGTAAGGTAGAATTGGGATCATGATAGTGGAGGGAGGAGGAAGCATTTAGGAACTAAAGTTGTCTGTTTCATTGTGGCTATACTGCACCCTGACTGGCTCGATTCCTCTCCATGACCCTTCTGTAAGGGGATGTCCAGTTTCCTACAGATGGGTCTTGGGTCCACAATCTGCACTCCCCCTCATTCACAATGATTTCATTTTTTGTTCTTTGATGTCTGATACCTTATCCCTTCAACAGCTTGAGATCACACAGGCTGGCGTGCTTCTTCCATGTGGGCTTTGTTGCTTCCAAACTACATGGCCACTTGTTTACCTTCAAGCCTTTAACCTCCCTGGCAGTCTAATTATGTCAGTAATTTTGTACCCAAAGCGGTACCTTGTTTTGCATAATGTTTGTTTTATATTGTAGGCCTGTAATTCTTAAGAAATTACTCATTTTAATATCTTTAGTAGACATTCCAGGTGTGATAAACTTTAATACACAGTTAATATTTACCCTGAGCCACACTCAGTATTACTGCCAGGGAGGTTAAGATCCTAGAGCTATATCTTTTGATAGCTGGGCACCATCAGCTTTCTTCACCACATTTGATTATGCACCCATTTACCTACAGAGATTGTGTTGGAAAGGTGAGCATCATGGAATGCCAGGTTAATAGAGCAAAGTGTTCTTGAATTGAGGGAATATTTGAGTGGATGCCCAATGTCCATCTGTTACCTTAATACTAAACCTATAAATATATGCACATAAGTCTATTTCCCCATCTCATATATAAATATATTTACATATGTACATGCCTGTATCTAGACCTTTATAAATGCCCTTTGCCTCCTAGCTCTTTCCTCTATTTCCTTTTAATTTCCTCTCATCCCACAATCATGCTCAGCCTTCTTTTGGGTTTCAGTAATTCTTCTCAGTTACATTACACTTAATCACGCCCTACCAGGCCTCTTCATGACTGAGAATTTAGTTTTGCTGCATCTACAACCATGAATGATATGGACCATACAGGGGCAGAGTTATGAAGACTTCTAAGAAATAACCAAACACTTCGAGGGACTGGATCACCAAATCTCATTATGTTCAGGACCATAATCTTAGAGACACCAAGGTCAATTGGCATAACATAGTCTATAAAGGCAATATTCTAGATCTACAATATTTTAAAAGCTCATAGCAGCCATCTAAAGTGCAACTATTGGTCTCTCCCTGTTGGAAGGAATAAGAGTAGTGACACATGGGAACAATCAGTCCAGTAGATTAATTGATCACACAGACATCAATCTTCATGACCTTGAGACCAGAAGGACTAGATGGTACAGCGCTATCTTTAACCACTGCTCTGAATAGGAACAGATTAAAAGGTCCTGGATAGAGCAGGAGACAAACAATGGACAAAACTCAATTGTGAAAGACACTAGGCTTGCTGGTTTGAGGAAGACTGGTGTCAGCCCTGAGGATAGGGCCCTTGTTCACACTTCAGGTCTGGAACTGAATCACATCTGTAGCTCAGTTTTCGGCCAAATAATACCAACCCCACCCTCGCCCCCAAACTCACTGCCATGAAGTCCATACCAACTTATAGTGGCCCTGTAGGATAGGGTAAAACTGCCACAGTGAGTTTTTGAGACTATAACTCTTCACAGGAGTAGAAAGACTGTAATTTTTTACTGGAGTGGAAACCACATGTCTCTCCCATGGAGCAGCTGGTGGTTTTGAACCGCTGACTTTGCAGTTAGCAGTCCAGTGCATCACTACTATGCCACCCAGGCTCTTCCAGCCACATAGTAGATAGGTTTAAAAAGGAGGGATAACACTAGAAGTACACACACATTAGAATAAGCAACAGTTTGGGATCAAGTGGGCAGCATTTGACAAGGACAAGAACCAACGAATATCATCAGGGATCTCCCCTATTGCTGCATTTTATTCTATGTCATTGCTGTATTTGTTGTATGTTTCTATCATAATTTATGATTATATCATAATTTTTCATTGATGATACTTGGCTTATGTGCAATTTTTTGTTTGAAAATTTCTATTAAAAGAGTACTGCTGCAGGTATCAGGCATCAAAGGAAAAAAATCATATTATTGTGAATGAGGGGGAGTGCACTGAGGAGTGGGGACCCAAAGCCCATCTCTAGGCAACTGGACATCCCCTTCCAGAAGGGTCATGGGGAGAAGATGAGCCAGTCAGGGTGCCAGGTAGCAACGATGAAACATACAACTTTCCTCTAGTTATTTAATGCTTCCTTACCCCCACTATCATGATCTCATTCTACTTTACAAATTTGGCTAGACCAAAGTATGTACACTGGTACAGATACAAACGGGAAACACAGGGAATCCAGGATAGATGATCCCTTCGGGACTGGTGGTGAGAGTGGTGATACTGGGAGAGTGGAGGGAAGGTGGGGTAGAAACTGATTACAAGGATCTCCATATAACCTCCTCCCTGGGGGACAGACAACAGAAAAGTGGGTGGAGGGAGACATCAGACAGTGTAAAATATGACAAAATAATAATAATTTATAAATTATGAAGGGTTCATAAGGGAGGGAGAGTCTGGGAGGGAGGGGAATAATGATACCAAGGAGGGGAGCTGCTACCAAGGGCTTAGGTGGAGAGCAAATGTTTTGAGAATGATGAGGACAATGAATGTACACATGTGCTTGACACAATGGATGTATGTGTGGATTGTGATAAGAGTTGTATGAGCCCCTAATAAAATGATTTTTAAAAAAGGGGGTACTGCTGTCTTTTGGTGGTCCTGTGTAAGCATTTTCTTTGGAATATGTCCAATAATGGAATCTGTAGATCTTAATGAATGAGCATACTCAAATTTACTTGTTAGGCACCATCTAGTCTTAGGGAATGACCATATTTAAAATAATTCATTATTACATGATAGTGGGACAAAAGGAAAGTAAAAGGAAATAGAAGAAAGAATTAGGAGGCAAAGGACATTTATAGAGGTCTAAATACAGGCATATATATATGAAATTTGGGAAATAGATCTATGTATTTATATTTATAGGTTTAGTATTAAGGTAGCAGATGGAAAATGGGCCTCTACTCAAGTACTCCCTCAATGCAAGAACACTTTCTTCTATTAACCTGGCATTCCATGATGCTCACCTTCCTGACATGATCATTGAAGACAAAATGGGTGAATAAGCAAATGTGGTAAAGAAAGCAGATTGTGCCCAGCTATCAAAAGATATGGCAGTCTGGGGTTTTAAAGGCTTGAAGATAAACAGGTGGCCATCTAGCTGAGAAGCAACAAAGCCCACATGGAAAAGCACACCAGCCTGTGTAATCACAAGGTGTCGATAGGATCAGGTATCAGGCATCATAGACCGAGAACAAAAAATCATATCATTGTTAATGAGGGGGAGTGCGGAGTGGAGACTCAAAACTTATCTGTAGGCAACTTGACATCCTCTTACAGAAGGGATTCGGGGAGGAGATGAGCCAGTCAGGGTGCAGTATAGCACTGATAAAACATACAACTTTCCTCTAGTTCTTTAATGCTTCCTTACCCACCTCCCATGCTTATGACCCCAATTCTACCTTAAAAATCTGGCTAGACCAGAGCATGTAGATGGGTACAGAGAAGAGCTGGAAATACAGGGAATCCAGGACAGATAAACCTCTCAGGACCAATATTGAGAGTAGTCATACCAGGAGGGGAAGAGGAAGGTGGGTGGAAGCAGAGCGAACCGATCACAATGATCTAACTATAACCCCCTTCCAGGGGGATGGACAGCAGAAAAGTGGATGAAGCGAGACATAAGTCAATATAAGACATGAAATAATAATAATCTATACATTATCAGGAGTTCATGAGGGAGGGAGAGAGGGTGAAAATTAAGAGCTGATCCCAAGGGCTCAAGTGGAAAGAACACGTTTTGAAAATGATGATGTAAACAAACGTACAAATGTGCTTGGCACAATGTATGTATGTATGTGTTGTGATAAGAACTGTATGAGCCCCCAATAAAATGATTTATTAAAAAATTATTCATTGTTGTTAAGCATCATCAAGTCAGTTTCAACTCATAGTGACACTACACACAACAGAGTGAAATACTTACCGGTCTGCTCTTCTCCTCACAATCATTACTCTGTGAATCGATCTGTGTAGTCTCTGTGTCAATCCATTTCATTGGGAGTCTTCCTGTTTTACACGGTCCCTCCACTTTATCAAGCATGATGTCCTTCTCCAGGAGCTGGTCCATCCTGTAACATGTCCAAAGTGTGTGAGACAAAGTCTTGTCCTCACTTGAAGGAGCATTCTAACTGTACTTTTTCCAAAACAGATTCACTTATTCTTTGGCAGTCTGTGGAATGTTTAATATTCTTCAGCAACATCATAAATCAAATGCATCAATTATTCTTAAATCCTCCTTTTTTTAAATAACATTTTTATTGACATATCTTACTGGTTCCAATATATCCCTTCCCTTCCCATACAGTTCTGTTGTTTTTTTTCATTGGGTGAGGCTATAAAATCATCAGTGCTGTCAACTTCCCACTCCCCTTTCATCGTTCAACTTCCATATTCATATAAGCCCATTGAAAACACCATGGCTCGAGTCAGGCACATCCTAGCTCTTTATTTTTTTTTAAGTGTGCACTGTGATTTATTTGCAAGGAACTACTGGGAGACATTGGCCTCCTAAGAGGGCTATGGCATTTCAGGGTATTTGAATCCTATAGTTCACACTCAGGGCACATTTCAGAAACCACGGAAGAGTAATTTTCAAAATAAGAATGCGTCAAAAGTCTTTAAGGAAGAGAACTGGTTGTGGCCCTTAAGCCTCTAAAAGTGACATCATTGTTCTTAATACTTTGACGAGATCTTGCTCATTAGTTTGCCTAATGCAATCTTTTTTCTGTTTATCATGATATTGGCTATTGACTGAAGGAACCCTGCTGGCCCACGTTAGCCTGCTAACCCCAAGGACAGTAAGACTTCAGTCTGGTTTTCATCAGCAAGGATTTCAAGTCCTCCCTGCTTTCAACAAGAAATATTTTGTTATCTGCACATGGCAGGTTGATAAGAAGCTGACCTCTGATCCTGATTCTGCATTCTTCATGTTGTCCAACCTCACTGATGCAGCCAAAGTAGGGATAGTGAAACAATACAACCCTGGCGCACACCTTTCCTGATTTTAAGTCAAATAATATCTTGTTCTGTTTGAATGAGTGCCTCTGGGTCTATGGACAGATTGTGCATGAGCACAATAAAGTATTCTGGAATTCCCATTCTTCTCAATGTTATTCATAGTTTGTTATGATCCACACAGTCAAATGCTTCTGCATAGTCAATAAAATACAAATAAACATCTTTCTGGTATTTTCTCTTTCAGCCAAGATCCATTTGATGTCAGCAATGATATCTCTCATGCCATTTCCTCCTGTGAATCTAGCTTGAATTTAAGGCAGCTTTCTGCTGATGAACTCATGTAACCAACTTTGAATCTTCAGCAAAATTTTACTTGCATATGATATTAATTATTGTGCTCAGTAATTTCTGCATTTATTACATCATCTTTCTTTGCACTGGGCACAAATATAGATATATTTGGTTGGCCAAGTAGCTGTCTCCCAAATTTCTTGGTGAGTGCTTGCAGTGCTTTCGCCAGCCTGTTGAAATAATTCATTTGTTATTCCACCAGTTCCTGGCAACATGTTTTATGCTAATACCTTCAGTGAAGTTTTAACCCTTTCCTTCACTATTACTGGTTCCTGATCACAGGCTTCATTTTGAAATAGTTAAACGTCAATCAATTATTATTTTTTTGGCACAGTGACTCTGTATATACTTGATCTTCTTTTGATGTTTCCTGCATTATTCCATTTCTGACCATGAAATCCTTCACTATTTCGATTGGAGGCTTGGGTTTCCTCTAACTGTATTGGCTTGAGATCTTCTTATCATGTTTTTCTAAATGCTTAATGATGCAGAGGAGAAATGAAGCCACCCCAGAGCCTGATGGTGTGAAAGAGTTAAAGCCACAGTCAACACTAGTCAATGAGAAAAATTCATTGCTAAAGAAGAGGCTTGAGAGGTCAAAAAACATTGGCATCCAAGAGTCAGAACAAGGATGAACCGAAGGGAAGCTTTTATTAATTATTTAAGCATGTCCTGAATTCCTACTATGTGCTAAGTACCATAGAATATTCTGGAAACATGAAGGTGAAGGGGCACTGCTTTTACTGACCCTGGATTATTCTTCCATTGCTGCCATTGCTTCCCACCAGACATTCTGTTTTCTGGTCAGTTGTCACCGCTCACGTGCTGAAGAAGAGTACTGCGCTCTTCTTCTGGATGCTTTGTTCAGGATGTTCTATCTGCCTGGAATGCCGTGTCTCCTTGCCATTGCTTGGATTGTTATTATTGTTGATGTTGATTTGGTTCCAACTCACGGTGACTTTATGTACAACAGACAACGACGTTGCCTGGTTTTGTGCCATGATGTTTAGTATATTTTAGTTCATTATTTCGGTTACTGAACTATCTCACTGAGCATTTATTTATTTTCCCCCATTGGCCCTCTATTTTACTAAACGTGATGTCCTTTTCTGGCAACTGGGCTTTCCTGATGACAAGTCCAAAGTAATCTAATAGAAATCTAGTCATTCTCCCTTCTAAGCAACATTCTGATGTAGTAGGGGAATGTAAACAATGAGGAGAGACTGGTGATGTGAAGCGGAACTGCACACTGTACCTACTTCATAGAGCCTGCAGTCGGATAAGATTTATGAATAACAGTGTAATACTAGGCAAGTGACATAATGCAACACTGGACAAGAGAGCAGGGTTTTTGGTTTAGCAAATAAAGTATTTTTTAAAGACTGATTTGTTTGGTCTCAGTCTAGAGATTTTTTTTTCTATATATAAGAAGGGGTCTGGCACACCTCCATGATACGATAGCTGAGGACAAATGGGTGCATAAGCAAATGTGGCGAAGAAAGCTGATTGTGTCCGGCTATCAAAAGATATAGTGTCTGGAGTCTTAAAGGCTTAAAGGTGAACAAGTGGCCATCTAACTCAGAAGCAACAAAGCCCACATGGAAGAAGCACACCAGCCTGTGTGATCACGAGATGTCGAAGGGATCAGGTATAAGGCATCATAAAAATTTTTTTAAATCTTACCATAGTGAATGAAGGGGGAAGTGCAGAATGGAGACCCAAAGTCCATTTGTCGGCCAATGGAGATCCCCTCCCAGAGGGGTCTAGAGGAGGAGATGAGTCAGTCAGGGTGCAATGTAGCACCGATGAAGAATACTGCTTTCCTCCAGTTCTTAAATGCTTCCTCCCTCCCCAACTACCATGATCTGAATTCTACCTTGCAAGTCTGGATAGAGCAGAGGTTGTACACTGGTGCAGATAGGAGCTGGAGGCACAGGGAATCCAGGGTGGATGACACCTTCAGGACCAGGGGTGTGAGGGGCGATACTGGGAGGGTAGAGGGTGAGTGGGTTGGAAAGGGGGAACCGATCACAAGGATCTACATGTGACCTCCTCCCTGGGGGACGGACAACAGAAAAGGGGGTGAAGGGAGACACCGAATAGGGCAAGATATTACAAAATAATAATTTATAAATTATCAAGGGCTCATGAGGGAGAGGGGAGCGGGGAGGGAGGGGAAAAAAGAGGATTTGATGCAAAGGGCTTAAGTGGAGAGCAAATGCTTTGAAAATGATTAGGGCAAAGAATGTACAGATGTGCTTTACACAATTGATGTATGTATATGTATGGATTGTGATAAGAGTTGTATGAGTCCCTAATAAAATGTTAAAAAAATAAGAAGAAGGGGTCTGGCACCAATTAAACACACAACTTCTAGTTTTTTGGTGCTTCCTTCCCCCACTATCATGACCTCAATTCTACCTCACAAATCAGATAAGATCAGAACATGCAACTGCTACAGATAAGAGCCCCAAACACAGGGAACCCAGGACAGATAAACACCCAGGGCCAACAAGGAGAGTAGAGATACCAGGAGGATTAGGGGAGGGTGTGGGGTGAAAGGGGGAATTGAATGAACAATGGGAAAAGTGGGTGAGGCGTGTCGACGGACGATATAAGATATGAAAATAATAATCTATAACTTATCAAGGGTTCATGAGGGAGGGCGAGCAGGGGAGGAGGGGGAAGGAATGGGGAGCTGATATCAGGGGCTCAAGTGGGAAGAGAATGCTTTGAAAATGATGATGGCAGCATATGTACAAATGTGCTTGACACACTGGATGAATGTATGGATTGTGATAAAAGATGTAAGAGCCCCCAATAAAACATTTAATAATAAAAAAGAAGGGTGCCTTTCTCCTGTTTTCTCCTACCTACCTACTTTAGAATTGATCACACTGATTGAATTAACTTCTGAACTGCCTGATTTCCCAGCAAGTGCAGAGCTCCTTGATAGGAATGGTTGGTTATTGTTTATGCTTGAGGTAGGCTGATGCTACCTTAATGTCTAGCATTTAACAAATAGGAGGTAAATGTTGTTCTTAGCTGCCATTGAGTTTGCTTCTCTTCTGTTAATGAGTAGAATTGCTTCATAGAACTTTTTTTTACTTAAAAAATCATTTTATTGGGGGCTCGTACAATTCTTGTCATATCTTGCCCTATCCGGAGTCTCCTTCCCCTCCTTCTCTGCCATCCATCTCCCAGGGAGGAGGTCACTTGTGGATCCTTGTAATCAGTTCCCCCTTTCCAACCCACTCAACCTCCACTCTCCCAGCAGCTCGTACAATTCTTATCACAATCCATACATTCATCCTTTGTGTCAAGCACATTTGTCCATTTATTGCCATCATCATTCTGGTTTTTGTACTTTTTAAAAAATAAATCACCTTATTGGGGCCCACCCCAGTCGTTATAGAAGCAGGAAGATAGGCCTTTCTCCACAGAGCCGCTGGGCAGGGTGGAACTGGCAGCCTTTGTATTAGCAGCTGAGAGTTAACTGCTTGCACCATCTAGTCTCAGTAAGAGTTTAATAGTTATTTGTCAACTCAAAGAAGGAATGAAGAAAGAATGGATGAAGAACTTATGTTTTGATCTTTTCAATAATATATATGGAAAAGTAAGGTACTGGTGTGTAAAAATTTTTTTTATTTATAAAAAATTAAATACTTTTTTATTGGGGCCTCTTACATCTCTTATCACAATCCATACATCCATCCAGTGTGTCAAGCACATTTGAACATATGCTGCCATCATCATTTTCTTTCTTTCTTTTTTTTGCCATCATCATTTTCAAAACATTTCCTTTCTACTTGAGTCCTTGATATCAGCTCCTCATTTCCCCCCTCCCTCCCCCACCTGCCCTCCCTCATGAAATAATAATCACATATCAACCTCTGTCACCCTTCACCTACTCTCCCTTTGCTTGTCCCCCTGGGAGGGGATTGTATGTTGATCCTTGTGATCAATTCCCTTTTTCTCCCCCACCCTCCCTAATCCTCCTGGTTCCTCTATTCTCATTGTTAGCCCTGAGGGTTCTATGGATCCTGGATTCCCTGTGTTGTGGGCTCTTATCGTAGGTACTGGTGTTTTGTAGGTAACAATTGTGTGAATCAGAAACTGGACAGTTTCCCTACTTCAAAGAACTTGCAGTCTGATAAGAATTGTGATGAATGGTGTAATACAAGGCAAGTGACACAAGACAACGATGTAATGCTGAACAAGAGAGTATCGTCATCAGATTTGGCAAATTAAAAAAATAAGATTCCAATTAAATTTTAATTTCAGATAAATAATAGCATATATCTATCTCCTGATATATTTGTTTATTATAATTTTAGTTTGATTGGATATCCTGTATTTTAGTTAGCATCTCTCAAAGGGATTACTTCCTTATAGGGTCAAAGGGGAAATCGGGATGGTGTATTACAGAAGCAAATGATATGTGATGGATTTTCTAGAAGGGAAAGAGACTGAGTAGAGACCCAGAGGATGGAAGCCAACATATGAGCAAGTGTGGTTTATGTAGAAGAAATGTCATATGAACATGTGGGGTGATTCACAAACTTGTTAAAATCTGATTTGACTGGTGTATAGAAGATGTGGCCTGGGAAATCAAGCTAGAAGGTTAGGAAGAGTCTTGTGATTCTACGTTATTTCAAAGCTTCAGTCCCCTGAATAATCTGCCCCTCTTCCTGGTCTGCACTTTGTGAACAAGCAGAACTAGGTCCTTGTACAAATGTCCTTACACAGTTTATCAGGCTGGCTATGTGTCTCCCTCACATGTGAAGAAGAAACACCAGAAACATTTTCCAAGGGTCACACATTGATCAGCTGTTGGCATTTTCTTAAATACTGGTTTCATAACAGCATCTCCAATCAAGTTGAGGAAAATTTGAATAGTAATAATGACTTACTAAAACAAGATGGGATGGCACAGGGAATATCACACCCTTTATTTAGCATTATATATCACACATTACATATCACCAGAATGCCATGGTGCCATATATTTTACTGTGATGTTGGATGCTGGTATTCCCTCATTTATTTAAAATTAAGTTTTAGTGGAGTTTCTGGATTAAGACAGATTAGAAAGAAAATCCTGATTATATATTTTAAAAATTAGCCATTGTAAACTTTGTGGCTCACAGCCAAACATCGTATGACTTCTTGCTTTGGACATGTCATCAGGAAGAATCAGTTACTGTAGGATGTCATGTTTGCTGAAGTAGAGGGGCCATCTTGTGTTACACCTTCCCTGAGATGGATTGGAAAGGGAATAATAACAGCAATGACAGTTTTCGCGATGCCGGTGATCATGAAGATGATGCAGAACTAGTAATCTTTCATTCTGCTGCTCACAACGTTGCCATGGGTGGAAGTTGACTTCATGGCAGCCGACAGAAACAAGTGTCATATGTTACTACATATAATATCCTACATATGTAATCAAATAGATAAAAATAGTTGATTATCAAGGAAAGAGGTGGAAATGTGTACATAATGTTAGCAAACACCTACTGTGATGGCTAGATTTTATGTCCACTGGATAGCACCTGTGTGGAGGTAGTGGGAGAGTCCAACCGCTCAGTGAGATTATAGTCTGGTGATGCTGCCTTGGTGGTGTGGTCTTTGTATAAGAGAGACACACGGAGCACTTCTCTCTTGAACCTCTCCACCTTCCTGCTTGCTTGGATTCTGTATCTGCCTTCCAGGGCAACCCATGTGACCTGCCATCCACTGAACTATCCGAGCCCTACCATTTTCCTATGAACCTTGGATCCCTACAACTCTGCCCCCAACTGGCATATCTCCCAGGTTCCTGCTTTGCCTTCCTGTGTCATCGGCCAGCAGCTGTGTGAGTTTAGAGGGCTTCAGCTAGCAGCTGACCCTTGGACTTGCGTTCGACTGGGCCACTTTCTTGAAATGAAATTCCCTTTTTAACAGTTTTATTGTCATATAATTCACATATCATGTCATTGAAAATTATCCCTTGATACAAAGTTCTTTCTTATTATTCATATGGGAGTATCACTGGCTTTGTTTCTCTAGAAAACTCAGTCTAATACTATGTTGCAGATATAACATGTAATGCCCCTTAATCCTTATAGTAATATGTCCTATAAATTAAGAATTTCTATGTACATTTTGCTATGGCTCTCGTGTCCAAGCTCTTGTGTAAAATAACCGAGTTAACCAGTAATTGTTTTGGAATTCAAATCTGACACTTACATTTGTATTATTCCCATTATACCTCACCTACAGACCCAGGGCTACGGGTTAACAGCAGTTATTGAGTGTATCTCAAGTACCTTGTGGGAACATGGGTTAAATGACTTGTGGGGGTGGGGGAGATATCTGACCTCCTCTGCCATTTAAAAGAAGAAGAGAATCCAGCTCTACCCAAACTTAAACCTGATTGCCACATGGCAGAGGTCAGACATGCCCGTAACCTTCATCTTTCTTCATCCTATTCTGACACCAGCCATTCTTCCCATGACATTTTTCTGCTGGGTGTGATGATTAATTGCAATGACCACACGGAACTCAGTTAAAACTCAAATTGTAAGTGTTTATTATAGAAGCTAACAAATTACTACAAGTCTGGATCAGTAAACAGAAGGATACAATGATTGATCCACAACAGTGCCTCTCCTCAAGCATCAGCCAAGGCTCTCTCTGGTCCTTAGCCTCTCAGCCACATGGTCTTCTGCCTATGCGGACAAGGGTGTTTGCCTGTTGCTCTGCCTCACAGTCTCATTACCTCAGCCCTGCCCCTCTGCTTTGTCTCATGGTCTCCTTCCCTGGACCTCTGGTCTCAGAGTGGCACAACCTTTACCACTTCCACCATTCTTCACTCAGGAGGGATCTCAAATGTGCTTTGCCTAGTGGTCCTTCCTTGGTGGTTCCAGGGATTCTCTCCCTCCCTGCTTCTGAGTAGCTGTCTTCTATGGAGGTGTGACTTTTGTCTTTCATCGGACCATATCCCCAATAAAACAAAAGGTAAAAACTTAGTTCACTTCCTTTCACTCATTGTCATCAAGTTGATGTCTATTTATAATGACCCTGTAGGACAGATGGATCTGCCCCCAAGGGGTTTCAAGACTAACGTTACAGGAGTAGAAAGCCCCATCTTTCTCCAGTGGAACAGATGGTGATTTGGAACTGCTAACCTTCTGGATCGCAGGTGAGTGCAGACCCATTATGCCACTAGGACTCCTTCAATCCCTCTACTAAGGTGGAAATTCAGAAAATATTGCTCTTAAATTCTGTCCATTACATAACAGAGAACTCCCTGCAAAATGAGATTATAACCACAGTCATAGAGGCTAGCATTTACAATATATCACAAAGAGATTATGGTCAGAAGAGTCATTAATTGGCTCGACATCATTGCATAAATAAGGCAGCTCCTAACTCCATCTTGTGGTCCTTAAAGATGGTGTCACAGAGTAGGGGACGCTTGAGTGGTGACTGACAAAATCATATTACATTCTTATGTAATGTAAGGGACAACGTATGCAAATTGCTTACAGGTGAAAGAAGCATTATAATTTAAAATTAGATATTATATTTTCTTTTAAAATTTTTGCATAAGATTTCTATCATCTTATAAGTGTTCTGCATTGATGACACATTTAAATTCTCATACTGGCTTCTATTCTTTATTAAACACCCACTAGCATTTTCATATTCATTAAATGGTCATTATTTACCATTTTCAGCTACTTATAGCATTATAGTTTGGTACCAATTTTAGAGAAACAGTACATTACCATAACAGTATATTTTAAAATTCTCTACAATTCTGTAACCTGAACAAATGATTAATATATTTGGGTTGACTAAATTCCTCCTACATAATTATTTCAATTATATAAAATGTTACTTACATAACTGCAATATATTGTCGATATAAAATATTCAGTTCTGCAATTATGTAAGATTAAAGTAAGCACACACACAAAAAGTGGCGGGGAGGTGAGGGGAAGCTTGAATTTTTAGCAGCCTGTTCCCTAGAGAAAACTGAAGAAATAATCTGCTCCTTTACTGGGCTTACATTTCTGGAGCTCTCACCTTCCCACGTGGGAGACTGGGCTTCCATTCCATTCCTGGCCAGCGCCCCTCAGGTGCACTCAGCACCTGTCTGTTCTGAAGGCTTGTGGGTTGCCATGGCAGTGCACAGGTTCCAGTGGAGCCTACAGACTCACACCAAATAGGTAGAAAGGTTTGGGGATTGCTACCAGAAAGCAACCAATGAAACCCTGTGGCTTAAAACAGCAGGCATGTTTTACTTCTAGATCTGTGACCCACCTTGAGTTTATTCATGTGCATGTGACGAGGTAAGAATCTTACTTCATTTTTTTACAAGTGGGTATCCATGTTCCCGTTGTTTCCAGCACCACTTGTTAAAGAGGGCATCCACCTCCCACATGATGCTTTTTGGGCCCTTGTCAACAATCAGTTGTCTATATGCTGATGGTTTTATTTCTGAGTTTTCTGTTCTTTTCCATCAGTCTGAGTATCTGCCATTATTCCAGCATCGTACTATTTTGACCCCTGTGGCTGTGTAGTAGGTATTCAAATCAGGTAAAGGGAGCCCTCCAACTTTGTTCTTCTGCTGCTGCTCCTTCTGGGCTTCTTCCCTCGGCATATGAAATTGGTGATCAGTTTTTCCAATTCTTTGAAGGTTGTTGGGATTTGAATCGGGATAGCTTTAAACTTATATAGTGCCCTGCGTAAGATTGACATCTTTACTATATTGAGTCTTCCGATCCAGGAGCATAGGATATTCTTCCACTTGTGGAGGTCGCTTTTAATTTCCTGTCGTAGGGTCCTGTAGTTTTCCTTGTATAAGTCGTTTGTTTGTTTGGGTTTTTGTTAAATATATCCCTAGATATTTCAATTTGGTCTTGGTTATTGTGAAGAGTGCTTCCTTCTTGATCGCCTCTTCCATGGCCCTGTCTGATGTATATAGTTTCAAACCAATAGACTTCTGTTTGTTGATCTTGTATCCTGCTACTATTCCATAGTCCCCTACTGCTGCCAGTACTTCTGTTGTAGAACTTTTGGGATTTTCAATGTATGGAATCATGTCATCTGAAAATAACGGTAGTTTCACCTCCTCCTCTCCAAACTGGATACCTTTAATGTCCTTCTGCTGTATTATGCTGTTAGCTAGTACGATGTTGAATAGAAGTGTGGAGAAGGGGCATCCTTGTCTGGTCCCCCTTTCAGTGGAATTGTTTCCATCTTTTCTCCATTGACTATAATGTTGCCTGTCAGCTTTTTGTGGATAGCTTTTATTAACTTGTGGAATTTTTCTTCAATTCCTATCATTTTAATGTCTTAATTATGAATGGTGGTGTTGGATGTTGTCAAATGGTTTTTATGCATCTATAGATATTATTATGTGATCCTTATCCTTTTTCTTATCAACGTGGTGCATAATGTTTATGGAGTTTCGAATGTTGATCCATTCATGCATCCGTGGAATAAATCCCACGTGATCATGATGAATGATATGTTTTATATACTTTTGTATTCTATTGGTCAAAATTTTGTTAAGGGTATTTGCATTTATGTTCATTAGAGATATCGGTCTGTGGTCCTCTATTCCTATGGGTCCTTGCCCTGTTTGGGTATTAAAGTTGTATTGGCTTCATAGAATGAGTTTGAGAGTTTTCCGTCTTTTTCCGTGTTCTGGAATAAGTTTGGAGAATCACTGTCAGGTATTGCCTGAATATTTGGTAGAATTCTCCTGTAAAGCCTTCTGGCCTGGGAGCTTTTTTCATTGGTAGTTTCTTGATAGCCATATGTATTTCTGCTTTTATTCCTTGAGGCTTCCTCACCTCCCACTATCATGACCCCAATCTTGCCTTTCACTGCAGGCTAGGCCAGAGCATGTACACAGTTATAGATAAGAGGTCACAACACAAGGAATCCAGGTCAGAGATGGGAGTAGCGATACCAGGAGGTTAAGGGGGGCGGGGGTGGAGAAGGGAGGGGGAAAGAAACTGCAGGGGAAGGGAGACAGTGATTGGTGTAAGATATGAAAATAATAATAATTTATTATTGATCAAGGGTCACCAAAGATGGTGGGGGGGGGGGGAGATGGTAAAAAGAGGAGCTGATACCACGGGCTCAAATAGAAAGTAAATTTTTAGAAAATAATGATGACAACATATGTAAAAATATGTTTGATACAATTGATGTATGGATTGTTATAAAAGCTGTAAGACCCCCAATAAAATTATCTAAAAAAAGAACAACAGCAGGAATGATGCAGGTCCAGGCAGCATTTCATTCACAACAATATGATTTTAAAAGTACAACTATAATGATAAAATATTAAAAACAAACTATTTTTTCTTTTTTGTGTTGTTCCACTTTTTAAAAATCATTTTTGGGGGCTGGTACAGCTCTTATCACAATACATATATACATGTATACATACATACATTGTGCCAATCACATTTGTACATTTGTTGCCATCATCATTTTCAAAGCATTCTCTTTTTACTTGAGCCCTTGGTACCAGCTCCTCTTTGTGACCCTGTAGGTCAGAGTAGAACTGCCCTGTGAATTTCCAAAACAATAACTCGTAATGGAAATAGAAAGCCCCATCTTTCTCCCATGGAGCAACCCCCTCCATCATTTTTCCATAAAGTACCCTTGATAATTTATTAATTATTATTACTTTTTCATGTCTTACACTAATCGATGTCTCCCTTCACCCACTTTTCTGTTGTCTGTCCCCCAGGGAGGGAGTTATATGTAGATCATTTTGATCCGTTCCCCATTTCCGCCCCCCCCCACCTTCCACTTACCGTACTGGTATCACTACTCTCATTATTGGTCCTGTGGGTTTATCTGTCCTGGATTCCCTGTGTTTCCAGATCTTATCTGTACATGCTCGGACCTAGTCAGATTGGTCAGGTAGAAATGGGGTCATGACAGTGGAGCTGGGGGAGCATTAAAGAACTAGTGGAAAGTTGTATGTTTCATTGGTGTTATACTTCACCCTGACTGGCTCGTCTGTTCCTTGTGACTCTTCTGTAAGGGGATGTCCAATTGTCTGCAGATGGGCTTTGGGTCTGCACTCCGCACTCCCCCTCATTTACATTTATGTGATTTTTTTTGTTCTGGATCTTTGATGCTTGATACCTAATCCTGTTGACACTTCATGATCACACAGACCAGTGTTTCTTCAACGTAAACTTTGTTGCCTCTCAGCTAGATGACTGCCTGTTTATCTTTAAGTGTTTAAGACCCCAGACACTATATCTTTTGATAGCCAGGCACCATCAGCTTTCTTCAAAAACATTAGCCACATTCAAATTCAAAGCATCTCAGACTTTGTCTTTTTTTTCCTTTTTGCTTATGTCACAGAAACTTTTACTGCAAACACATGAACTACAGTGAAGGGATAATCAGTGCATGTGTCCGGAGGGCAAAGCGGGGAACACAGGTGAATGTCAGTCAGTCTGCCTGGTGGGGTCTGTGGCCAGGTCTAGACAGTGCGCTCTTAGCTGGAGTGTGAAAGTCCAGCATTTCCCCATACAACATAGAAAAATAACTGTAGTCCAGCTGTTTCTGACTTGTGGCAGTTCCCATAGGCAGGGCAGTCCCTCATGCCACCAGGTCTCCTGCCACCCAGTCCAGCCACCGAGAGGGCAGCAGGAACATGTGGGAATCAGAGTTTGTTTTGAGTATTTTCTTGCAAGGCGAGTTATTATTGCTGTTCTTTGAGCCCAAATCTGCCTTCCGAGCCCTCTGTCCAGGAAAACATTTTGATTAGTGCTTGGTTAATGCTTGTTTTTTGCTGTCAACTTATTTATATTTTGGTTTAGTAGTCTTGTGGGTCTTACATGTGTAGAAAAACACTACTCAACAATGCCCAGTAAAGGTAGGCAATCACTTTTGACTGTCTGATTTTTCTGACACGGACTGCCTAGAAGCTATAGAGAGAAAAGTGTGATTTTGGTCTTAGGAAGAATGTGTGCAAGGACAGTAAAAATTGAATCACCAAAATGTTCCTCAGCAAATACTACATGTCGGGTGCTTATATTTATTAAGGAGTCTTGGGGGTGTCGTGTTTACATGTTGGGCGGTGATCTACAAGGGCAGTAGTTCAAAGCTACCAGTTGCTCCGTGGGAGAAAGAGGGGCTTTCTATTTCCATTAAGCTACCATTTTGGAAATTCACAGGGGGCATTCTACCCTGACCTATAGGGCCATTATGAGTTGGCATCAACTCGGTGGTAGCAAGTCTGGTTTTAGTTTATATTTATTAAGGGATTACTTTTAAATACATGAAGATAAATTCTCTTATTTAACTCATGAATCAATGGAGAGGCCAATAGCGTTTAAAAGGAAATTTACATTTATGATCAGATACAGAATGAGAAAATTAGTTATAATCGATCTAAAACTCTTCATGTCCACACAGACACAATTTTCATTTCTATAGAAGGAATTATTTTCATTATTATAAATTTTCATTATATATAAATTTAATCTACAGGATCATAAACTAGTTTAGAGGCAACCAAAGGCACAGATAACCCAAGTGGGTGAACTGGATAGGACACCCAATAAATTTCAGCCTTTCGCATTTAAAAACGATTGCATCATCACATTTTAAAAAACATTTTATTAGGAACTCATACAACTCTTATCACAATCCATACATATACATACATCAGTTGTATAAAGCACATCTGTACATTCTTTGCCCTAATCATTTTCAAAGCATTTGCTCTCCACTTAAGCCCTTTGCGTCCTTTTCCCCCTCTCTCCCCGCTCCCCTCTCCCTCATGAGCCCTTGGTAATTTATAAATTATTATTTTGTCATATCTTGCCCTATTCGGCATCTCCCTTCACCCCTTTTCTGTTGTCTGTCCCCCAGAGAGGAGGTCACATGTAGATCCTTGTAATCGGTTCCCTCTTTCCAAACCAATCCCCTCTACTCTCCCAATATCGCCCCTCACACCCCTGGTTCTGAAGGTATCATCCACCCTGGATTCTCTGTGCCTCCAGCTCCTATCTGCACCAGTGTACAACCTCTGCTCTATCCAGGCTTGCAAGCTAGAATTCGGATCATGGTAGTTGGGCGTGGGGGGGGGGCGGGGCGGAGGAAACATTTAGGAACCGGAGGAAAGCTGTATTCTTCATCACCCTGATTGACTCATCTCCTCCTCTAGACCCCTCTGTAAGGGGATCTCCAGTGGCTGACAAATGGGCTTTGGATCTCCACTCTGCACTTCCCCCTTCATTCACTATGGTAAGATTTTTTTTTCTGATGATGCCTTATACCTGATCCCTTCGACACCTCAAGATTGCACAGGCTGGTGTGCTTTTTCCATGTGGGGTTTGTTGCTTTTGAGCTAGATGGCCGCTTGTTCACTTTCAAGCCTTTAAGACCCCAGACGCTATCTCTTTTGATAGCCGGGCACCATCAGCTTTCTTCGCCACATTTGCTTATGCACCCGTTTGTCCTCTGCGATTGTATCATGGAAGTGTGCACCCAATGATATGATTTTTTGTTCTTTGATGCCTGATAACTGATGCCTTCGGAACCACGTGATCACACAGGCTGGTGTGTTCTTCCATGTGTGCTTTGTTGCTTCTGAGCTAGATTGCCGCTTGTTTATCTTCAAGCCTTTAAGACCCCAGACACGATCTCTTTTGATAGCTGGGCACCATCAGCTTTCTTCACCACATTTGCTTATTCACCCGCTTTGGCTTCAGTGGTTGTGTCGGGAGGGTTAGCATCAAAGAATGGCAATTTAATAGAAGAAAATATTCATGCATTGAGGGAATGCTTGAGTGGAGGCCCAAGGTCTTTCCGCCACCTTAATCTAAACCTATAAATATAGACACATAGATCTATTTCCCCATCCTCATATATATATTTGCATGTACATGTCTTTGTCTAGACCTCTATAAATGCCCTTTGCCTCCTAGCTCTTTTCTCTATTTCTCTCGACTTTCCTCCTGCCCCACTATCATGCTCCGTCCCCAGCTGGGTTACAGCTATACCTCTTCCTTACATTACTTTACCCTTGATCATTCCCTACCAGGCCTGCCACTCCCACCTCACCACCAATTTGGATCTTATGTTGTTCTCTTGTCCCTGGGTTTGTTAACATCACTTCCTTACCCCCACCTCCCTCTATCCTAAGTCCCCCTGGAACTCTTGGTCCCGTTGTTTTTCCTCCAGATAGTTCATCCAGCCTATCTTATTTAGACAGACCTGTGGAGATACTAACATGCACAAAAACAAGACAGAGGAAAACAAAGCAACAGTATACAACAAAATAACAACAAACTACTGACAAAGAACAAAACAAAACACATCAAGAAAGAAAAGCTTGTAGTTAGTTCAAGGATTGTTTGTTGGCCTAATGGAGTGTTTTCTAGTCCAGTCTGCTGGGGCACCACATCCTGGCCCCAAAGTCCACTTTCAGCATTCACTGGGGACCTTGCCGCTCCATTCCCTTGCTGTTCCCCTGCACTCCCCCAGTGCTTTGCCTCGGTGTGGTGGGATCAGGTCAGGTGCAATTCCCACACTGTGTCTCTGGTGATGTCCCCTTTAGCGCCATGGGTCAGTGAGGGGCATCATGTCTCATAGTGGGGCCAGCCATGTTGTCCTCTCTGTGGACTGGCTGCTCTAATCAGGAACATCATCTGGCTGGTGGGCCAGGCTGTGCTCCACTCTCTCCTTCTCCCCCTTCATCTGCTCCCGTATGCTCTGATCATATATGTCCCTCTCCCAGAGCTGCAGAATCAATGTCATCCTTTGAAACAAATTCTTCTAGGGGAAGGGGCAGGCATCCACTTAATTTTTGTTGTGGGGCCAGCCTCCCAGACCTCTCCACTGGTTCCCTACTCCACGCCGGAATGTTACATTCACTCCTTGAGGCACTGGGTTAAAGTCTGGTCCCTCTTTCCCTGTGGAGATATAAACAATACCCTTCCCTTGGGTGGGTTAGTGCCCCATGCCCCCACTCCCCTTTTCTTCCTTATATTCATCCTTTCCCTCCCCCCCTTTCATCACCTCCTCCCTAGTTGTCTACCATGTGCATCCCTGGATTTGATCTGGTCTCTGCCATACTACACAGTCCTCACCCCAAAAATGTTTATATACAGTAGGTTTTTCCCTATGCCCCTTTTGCATTTTTGTTAATACTTACCTCAGCGGGCTCATGTTATATTTGTCCTTTTGTGCCTGACTTCGCTTAACATGATTTCCTCCAGTTCTTCCACGCAGCAATGTGCTTCATACGTTCATCACTGCTTTTTAGTGACATTATCACATTTTTAAAATCACATATTTTATCTTTCCTTCTTAGAGGGTGCTTTTGATACATCTGACATCTTTGTAATGATAAGTATATTGTGATCAAGGAATTAGTAAAGTAAATTTGTTTTGATCAAAGATCCTTGAATAAGAAATTTTGCATTGAAATATACTATTTGCTACTGATAATAAATAAAAATACAACCATGGATCTTGCAGTAATGATTCATGTTGTGATTTTTCTGGGTGCTGTTCCTGCTCTTCCTGTGCCGTTCTGACAATCAGTGTTGTATTTGAGCCCTCGTGGCAGCCACTATGCCAATTTATCTAGTAAAGGATCTTCTTTTTGCACGATTCTCTAATTTATGGAGAATAATGCATTTTTCCAGCAACTAGTCTCTTCTGACAACATGTCCAAAGTACATGAGTTGAGGTTTGGCTATGGCTTTATATTTCCAAGGCAGACACTTCTGCTCTTTTGGAAGCCCATGATACTTTCAAAATCATTCACCAATAACAAATAATTCAAATGCGTAGACTATTCTTCAGTTTTCTTTATTCATTGTCCAACTTTCATATGCATCTGAGGCCATTGAAAATATCAAAGCTTGGGTCAGGGACAGCTTAGTCTTCAAAGACTTGTGCAGCAGATTTGCCCATTGCAATACATTCTTTGACTTCTTGGTTGGGGCTTCTGTGAGTGTTGGTTGTGGATCTAAGTAAAATGAAACCCTTGACAACATCCATCTTTTCTGTTCATCAGTGTCGATTGGTCCAGTTGTGAGAATTTTTTCTTTACATTACTTTGCAATCCATCAGGAAGGCTGTCATCCTTGATCTTTATCGGTACTTTAAGTCCTCTTGATTTTCAACAAGATCTAGTCACCTGAACATAGGAAGTTGTAAATAAGTCCTCTTCCAATTTTGAAGCCCCATTCTTCTTCACATGGTCCAGTTCCTTGGTTTACTTGCTCAGCACACAGACTGATCCAGTATGGTGAATATCTATAATCCTGAGGCACATGTTTTCTGATTTTAAACAAGCGTTCCTTCATTCTGTTCAGACAACGGACTCTTGGTTTACGTCCAGGTTCTCTGGGAGCACAATCAAGTGTTCTGGAACTTTCAATCATCTCCACTCAAAACTTATCTTTACAAATCTCATGGTGTTCTACATGCTGGATATGATCTCTGAAATATAAGAGAAGTTTGCTAGACAATTTGAATCAAGTATTCAGCTTTAAGAAATCTTCCTGTAACTCACAGAACCACCTCAATAACAACAGTGGTAATAATAATGACAGAAATAGAGACCCCACTACATGAATGGATTGTGACTTATAGGACCTTTTTTGTACCTTGTAGGGCAGAGGCACCTTACAGGATAGAGTCAACTGCTCCACAGAATTTCCCAGGCTGTCCATTCTTATGGAGGCAGACTGACAGGGTTAGCAGCCCAAAACTCAACCCAGTGTGCACCGGAGCTTCATCATGTGTCAGACATGTAGCTATGGGTTTTATCTCTGTTTTCATTTTTTTCCAACAAAGCAATTAAAATACCCAAAGTTATGCCTATTTTATAGAACTGCATCTCATGCCTTCTTTACTCTAAATTCTTCTTTTTTAATAAGGAAGGAGAAAATTCAACCAAACCAGCGTCCATGGATTTATCTGAATTAGAGCATTTCAAAAGCAACGTGATTCAGCAAACTCAACAGCAATCCTCTTTTGGCTTTGAATTTCCCCATAACTTGGCTTAGTTCCTCTCAGTTTTAAGTTACGGGTAGTTTTATATAATTCCTTATATTCAATCCCTGTACAGTGCTTTGAGAAATAATCTCTCAAGATATAAAAACCTCAATTACCCATGATATGAGTGGAAAGGTTTGAAAGGACTTGCGTACTTTGCTTTAACCATTTTAAAGTTGTGAACTATTGACTTCTAGCTATTCAGAGAGGGGAGGAGAGGAACCATCTGAAGTTAAAATGTAAATGCTGTTTGCGGAACTGAGACAGTATCTGGACTGCCCACATTGTAAAGCAGATATATGTGCACACTTGTCCTCTCCTCTGCACCCCTCTCTTCCTTTCCTTTTTCTTTGTAACCTTATCTGCTTTAAGTGCTTAAAGGATAATTTAGTATCTGACCACACACACACACGCGCACACGCACACACACACGCACACACATTCACACCGTGTGCTGAGTTTGACTATTTTCTTTCTTTCATGGGGAAAATTTTAGTATATGCTGTATTTCATTTAGTCTTCAGATGAACCTTTCTCTTTGCTGTATAGATACTCCCTAGACTCTCATTGCTTGCTTTGCATTGCGTTGTTTTCTCACCACACCAAACCTAACAAAATATAATCCCAACCCACTACTTGAATTGATTCCAACTCAGAGTGGCCCTTGAAGACAGAGTAGGGCATCCCCACAGCACTTCCAAGACCATAAATCATTATGGACACAGATTGCCTCTTTCTTCCTCGCAGTGACCGCTGGATTGACACTACTGTCACTGATCTTGCTGTTCATCTTCAAGCACTTTAATCACAGCATCACTAACACTTTTGCCACACCAAAATCAAGGGCACTTCTAAATAGAGAAGTCTTCCCCTGGCCTAGCTATGGGTTTTCTCCATCCTGCTGGTGGGAAGGGAAGGGAAGGGTCAGAACGAGGAAGTAACATGAGTCATTGCTATTGCCACACTCTCAGGAAAACCCCGACTTGGCCTTCCTCTTGCTCTGCATCCTCTCTGGAACCTACAATCTATGTTCTCAGAACATTTATTCAAGGAGATTCCTGGAAGAAAATAGAAGGGATTTCATTTAAAAATTACAATAAGTATAAAAAGTTGATCAGGCACAAAATATCCTCTAGTGAAGAACAGAAGAATGTGTCCTGATCCAAACATTTTATCTCCGCACTTATCTAGTATCTCATTGCCTACCATTTTACATTTATTACAAAAATTAAAAAACCCTACTACTTGACTATAGAGCTCAGCTGTACTATGTAAGATATGGGGTCACCATGAGTCAGAATCCGAAGGCATTGGGTTTGGCTCATTCATTTATTTATATTTTATTTATTTATTTTTTACTCTGTCATGACACAGATTGAAGCTTACCAATATAAGATGTTACCACTTCACCCAAAAGCAGTGTTTTCATTCTGCCCTGTCTTGACAGCTCATTAGGTCACTTGAAAAAGACTCAATAAATACTTTTAAAGGGGGAGGGCTTTTTGGTTTGTTGTGTCGAGGAATTCCACTATGTGATGACATGGATTTATTTTACTCCTATGTGTGAAGATACATTATGAAATCAAAGAGAGAACATTGAATTGACTTTTGTCTCACTAGGTAATGATGATTTGAGGAAGTTATTTTACCTGGGCAGCAGTTTCTTTCCAAATTGAATATATACTTAGGAATTGCTATTTTTCATAGTGGCTACACCACTTTCCCTTGTTACCTGCAATAGATAGGGTTCCAATTTGTCCACATTCTCATCAATACTTGTTATTAAATGACTTTTGAATCCTAGTGGATGACACATATTGTGGTTTTGATGTGCATTTCCTTAGTGTTAATGAAGAAACTGTCAGGAGAACAAACATATTTGTCTTGGAAGATGTACGAGAGCAGGTGGCAGGGCTTTGTCTCATTCACTTTGGATATGCTATCAGGAGAGATCAGTCCTTGGAAGGTGACATCATGCTTGGTAAGAGGAAAGGGAAAAAGAGGAAAACTCAATTCAGATTGACACAATGATTGCAAGAATGTTCTTAAATAAAAATAATTGTGAGGCTGGTGCAGAACTGGGCAGTGTTTTGTTCTGTTGTTCATTGTGGTCACTATGAGTTGAGTTAGTCTGGGTTGAGTGGAGAAACAAATTCATAGACACTCAAATGTGTATAAGGAAGAGCCTTATATACAGAGGAGTTGTATATTAAGAAAACATCCCAGCCCAGTCCAGATCAAGTCCCTAAGTTCAATATTAGCCCATATGTCCATTACCAATCTATAAATTCCTCCAGACTCATTCAACACATGCAATGATGCAAAATGCTGGAAGATCACAGGCCAGTGGGTGGAAAGTCTTCTGGATCCAGTGGCAGTGGAAATATCTCAGCACTGGTGTGGTTCTCCATGTATGTTCTCCAGCTCCAGGGCTCTGGTTCCATTGGTGTATCTCCACGTGGCTTGTCAACACGAATAGCAAGCAGAGAGAGAGTGCATCTGGCCTCTAGTGAGCTATTTATCTCCTTTGGGCATCCATATGAGGTCATCAAACTGTGGCCTGATTGACAGGCTAGACTCCACCCCTTCACAAGTTGACAGGAAATGATGTAACTGTCACAGAGTTGAAATCAATTCCACGGCACCTAACAACAACAACAGTGGTGAATGTAACTAAACACTCTACTACTAACTGAACTTTTAATATCTACCCAGAGATGACTCAGGAGATAGGCCTGGCAATATCCTTTTGAAAGATCACAACCACTGAAAACATTATGGAGCACAGTTTACTCTGATAAATACGGAGTTTCCATGAATTAGGATCACATCAATGGTCACTGTTGGGTTTTGAGGGTTCTTTGCCTAGTGGCTCATGGTCAAATAGCATCTTTTCATGTGCTTACTCACCATTTGTGTATCTTTCTTGGTGAAATGTACATTCAGGTTCTTTGCTTTTGTTTTGTTTTGTTTTTACTGTTGGGTTGTCAAAGCTTCTTATGTACCATGGATACAAGTCTCTTAATGGTTATATAATTTCCAATATTTTTCCCACTCTGTAGGTTGTCTTCTTAATTTCTTTTAAAAAGTTTTATTGGTTTATATTTCATATATCATACAATTTAATTGTTCCATCATATTAAGAATATTTGTGTAATCATCACCACAATCAATTTCAGAACATTTTCTTCTCATACTCATTGCTGTTATCTCCCCATTTCCACCTTTCCCTCCTGCCATTTACCTAGACAAATAACCAACTTATTGTCTCTACAGATATACCTTTCCCGAGATTCATATAGAAAAAATTCTATGAAATACAACCAAGAACAAACAAATGCACAAAGCCAAAAGCAACACACACACACACACACACACCGAACACCAAATAACTAGATAAAACAGAAAAGCCCCAATCAAAAAGAAATAAAATATTAAAAATAGAAAGAATTTTAGAATGGATCAAAAGGAAGATCTAATGAAAAGGTATAACATTTTAACCTCCCTATAGCTGGAGTAATCCACTTTCCAGTGCTCTCTGTCTGGTAGCAGGGCTGTGCACATCTCTGGGCTATGTTCAAAGGGGATGCACAAAAGCCTTAATCCGCGTGAGGACCCTGCACACAGACTTTGATCTTCCACTGTCATTCAACGTGTTCTGAAAACTGGGTATTCACAATTTAAGCTTTAAAACTATTCCCTCTTTCAGTTTTGCATTTTATTATTTACAATCCTTGGATCACACGGGTTGATATGCTTCTTCCATGTGGATTTAGTCCATGCCTCATTTAGATGGATGCTTGTGGCTTGAAAATCAAGCCTTTAAGATCCTAGGACCCTGGGTTGCATAGTGGTTTGCACATTGAGCTGATAACTTCAACAGTTTGAAACTACTAGCAGCTCCAGGGAGATAAGACAGGGTTTTCAACTCCCATAAAGAGTTATAGTCTTGGACACCCAAAGGGGCAGTTCTATCCTGTCCTATAGGGTCATTCTGAGTCGGAATTGACTTGCTGTCAATGAGCTCGTTACGTCTTTTTGATAGAGGAGCAGCTCTTGGTTTCTGTACCACACTTTGACAGAGCATTCATATTTTTACTGCTCTCCTCACGAGGGCAAGCATGAATAGGTCCCAATCACCTTTTCTTTCTTCTGCTTTGTATGCACTCTCTATTATATTTGGTAGTCTGTGTATACCTGGCAATAGGGGCCTTCAGTTTGTTTCAATTTCCTCACTGATAACCCTTGTATCTCTGGGGTTTACATTTAGGCCTCTAATCCATCTTGAATTCATTTTTGTCCATGGGGCAACGTATGGGTCCTGTTTTATTCTTCTGCAGATGGCAATCCAGTTTTTCCAGCACCATTTGTTGAAAAGGGTGGCCCTTCCCATTTAGTGTTTTTTGGTCCTTCGTCAAAAATCATGTATGTAGATAGTTTTATTGCCGTGTTTTCTATCCTGTTCCACTGGTGTTTTTTTTTTACCACTTTGGCTGTGTGGGAGTTTTGAGGTTGGATGGTGTAAGGCCTCCTACTTTATTCTTATTTTTGAGAAGTTCTTTGTTTATCCTGGGCTTCTTCCCTCTCCATATCAAGTTGGTAATTAGATTTTCCTTTTCTTTAAAGGATTTGGATTGGAATTGCATTGCATTTATAGATTGCTTTGGGTAGTATTGGAAGTTTCACACTATTGTCTTCCTATCTATTTGTATAGCTTTCTTGTAATAGTGTTCTATAGCTTCCTTTGTGCAGGTCGTTTGTGTCTTTGGTTAAGTTTATTCCTAGGTATTTCATGTGTTATTTTTGGTGGCTATTATGAATGCTATTGTTTTCTTTTTTTTTCTTCTTTTACATTTTATTGCTATTGTTTTCTTGATGCCTTTTTTAGAGCTCTCTTTGTTAGTTTGGAGGAATCGGATCGATTTCTACTTGTTAATCTTCCATTCTGCTACTTTACCAAAGCCCTCAATTATTTCCAGTAGTCTTTGTGGAGTCCCCTATATATAGAATCATGTTGTCTGTGAATAAAGAGAGCTTCACTTCTTATTTGCCCAATTGTTTTCCTTTGGTTTCTTTCTATTGTCTGATGGTTTGAGATAAAACTTCCAGGACAGTGTGGAATAAGAGTAGTGATGGAGGACACTCTTGTCTAGTTCCCATTTTCAGATGGAAAAGTTTTCAGTTTTTCCCCACTGTGTGTGATATTGGCTGTTGGATTTTGTATATGGCCTGTATTATGTTGAGAAATTTTCCTTCTAGTCCTATTTATTAATGGATACTGAATGGATTTAGAAATGGATATGATATTGTCAAATGCTTTTTCTGCATTGATTGATATGATCATGTGATTCTTATTCTTTGTCTTGTTAATGAGGTGGAGTGCATTGATTATTTTTTGAATGTTGAACCATCCTTTCATCTCTGGTATGAATCCCATTCGGTCATCATGAATTATTTTTTTGATACGTTGTTGGATTCTATTGGCTAGAATTTTGTTGAGAATTTTTGAATCTATGTTCATGAGAGATATTGGTCTGTAGTTTTCTGTCTTTGGGAGCCTTTGCATGTTTCTTTGTATCAGGGTTATGCTCATATAATAGAATGGGCTTGGGCGTTTGCTGTTCCTTTCTATATTCTGGAATAATCTGTGTAGAATTGTTGACAGGTCTTCCGTAAATACTTGGTAGAATTACCCACTGAAGCCATCTGGACCTGGACTTTTCTTGGTTGGAAGTTTCTTGATGACTTTTTCTATTTCTTCTTTTGTTGTTGGTCTATTTACAAGTTTTCTATATTCATCTGTGTTAATTTGGGTAGATAATGTATTTCTAGGTATGTGTCTATTTCTTTTAGATTATCAGTCTTTCCGGAGTACTGTGTTATTGTTATTCTTTTAATTCATCGTCAATAATTTATTGGCATATACTTCAGATATCATACAATTTGATCATCTAATCATATTAAGATTTGTGCCATCATCACTACAATCATTTTCAGAACACTTTCTTCTCATGCTTATCGTTGTTATCTTCCCATTACCACCCTCTACTCATCCTCCAGTGCCATGCCCCAATCCAGTTGCTGTCTCTATAAGTATAGGTATATCTATTTTGGATTTCTTATACAGAGAAGCATACAAATCAAAATACAGTCACACCAAAACCATACAAAGCAAGTAAACAACTGAGAAAAAGCCCCAATGACAATGAAGAGACAAAATGTAGAAAAACCTCAATCAACGAGAAAGCAGAACATCTATTATCAATAGACTTTCAAAAAAAGGATGCCAAGGAAATCCAGAGGGGAAAAGAATCATGGTTTCAATAAATGACACTGAGACAACTTGATGTCCATATACAAAATAATGAAGTTGGACCTCACATCTCATTCTTTAAAAATTCACTTAAAATGTATCAAAGATTAAAGATAAGAGCCGAGCTATACAAAAGACTCTAAGAATAAGACAAAGAGATAAGTCTTCATGTCCTATAATTGGGAAAGGGCTCTCAGATATGAGAACAAAGGCACCAGCAAAGTAATGCATCTTTATTCTGGAATCTGTCATATGAGGTCCCTATGATGTGGAATTGCCGTGGTGGCAGTGGGTTTGATTTTTGGTTTTGCTCTCAGTCCCACACATATACTTGACCCTCAAGATGCCCAGCAATATATCACAGGTTTTGAAAACCTCTCTGAATATCTATCGCCCATTTCCCTTTTATGTTTTTTATTAGCCTTCTGTTAATCTCAACTAGTAAACCACCTCAGGCAGTAGTAATATTAAATAATTGAGCTCCCCACTCCCAACCCCTCCTGAGGGAGAAGGTTGTTCACACAGTGGAGGTTCTGAGTCAGGTGTAGCAAAGGGAAACCTTTACATGAGAAAAGAACTTTCCCTCAAGCTGTGAGACATGTAAAACTGTAACAATTCGGGGTATTGTGGGGGCTCTAGAGCCATTCTACCCCCTCCTCCTGGGGCTGATGGTTTTCACAGCTATTAGTTGTCATACTATTTAATTTCAGGGCTAATATTAATGGAGTCTCTAAATATTAATTTTATTTCTTGCTTTCTTTAGTCTGAGGAGTAGGGGAGGGGCTAGAACAAGGTGAGATGCATTACATTTACTTATCCTACAGATTCAGCTTGACCTGCCCCCCAAACCCATTCCTTTGAATTTTGTGATGCTTCCGTTAATTTCCAGAGTTCTACAAAAGTTGATTTTGACAATTTCCCCCCAGAATTATCATTGCCTTTATGGAGAAGTGGATTTTGGGAGGTTGTTATTTTGCCATTTATGAAGTGCTTTTCCTTCTAAGATGTTAAAGAACAGTATTTAAAGAATAAGATCATGACTTCTCAGACAAACATATACAAACACCTGCCAAATAACTTATTTAGGTCTTTAATTAATGAGATTACAAATGGGTTAATGATGTGATAAATGGATCAAAAGGTAATTTAAAAACACACATACATGCACACAAACAATTGAGCATGTTGAATTAGTTTACCACTTGATGCTGATTTTGCCCATATTTATGGCACAATAATAAATTATATTCCATAAGGCATACTTTATTTTCATTTGTTCGACAAGTACCCTTTGCATTATTGTCCATTTTCTATCATGTATGAGGTTGTAAATCAGATGGAAAACATCAAAACATTGAGAGACACTGGAAATGTAGATATTGAGAACTCTGTCTAGAGTTTATGAAGACTCATTGCACCCCCAGTTTTAGTCGAAATTATCCATAGGATTATTCTAGCTGTTATCTTTATAGAAATTTATCTCCTGGTATTTCTTCTGCATCACCACTGAGTGGGCTCAAAGCACCAAACTTGGGGTTCATACTTAAGCACGAATTTTTTTCTATGAGAGTTTAGGAGAGTGTAGGGGGGTATACACAAAATTTTTGAGAGATTAAATAGACATCTCACTGAAACAGTGGAGGAGGACTTGGTATAATGTAGGAATGGTGCTCAGGACTTGTGGAAAAGGGAACATTATTAGCCCTACCTGGGACAATCAGTTATCTGTGCATTAGATTCCTCATCTGTAGGAACCAGACCAGGTGATCGCTTCTTCTATTCCACCAGTGTCACCACCAGCCTTAGAATTATATGAAAACTAATCATAAATGCAAATTCTTGGGCCATACCACAGCCTACTGAAACTCTGCAGGTGGTACCCTACAATGTATATTTTAATAAGTACTTTTGATTACTCTGATAGTTGACATTTGAGAACCACAGCATTCTAGTACCATCTGTCAGATTGTACTTTGCACTCAGGGAAATTCCTTACTTACCACGAGGAGCAGGTGCATTGTGAAGACTAAATTCCACATATACCTAAAAAAAGAAAGTCAGTCTGCTCGAAGCTCTTTTTTCACTTTTTATGTTAAATGGAAGTTTATTATTTGCTTACTCAAACCTTCTGAAGGAAGTGGCCCCTCAAAATTCCATGTTTATAATGTTGTAGGCAAAACTGACTCTACTTTATTTCAACCTAACCTGTTCAAGTGCCATGTCCTCTTCAGAATCCAAACCACAGGTGCACTTGCATGTGATATCAATGATCTCATTGCTGAAGTCGGATGGATCTTAACTCAAGCTGAAGATACCAGAAAGATTGTTTGCTCGTGTTTAATTGACTATACCAAGGCATACAACTGTGTGGATCATAACAAACTATGGATAACCTTGAGGAGAATGGAAATTCTGGAACATTTCATTGTGCGCCTGCAGAAATTGTACATGGATCAAGGAGCAGTTGTGTAAACAGAAAAAGGGAATATTGCGTGATTTAAAATCAGGAAAGGTGTGCGACAAGATTATGTCCTTTCATCATACTTATTCAGTCTATGTGCTGAGCAAATAATGAGAGAAGCTGGATTATATGGAGAAGACTGAGGCATCAGGATTGAAGGAAGGCTTATTAACAACCTTCGCTAGGCAGATGACACAACCTTGCCTGCTGGAAGTGAGGAGGATTGAAGCATTTGCTGATAGGAAGATCAAGGATTGTAGTCTTCAATACGGATCACAATGAAATGTAAAGACTTACATTTGGTTTAACAGGTAACATCCTGATAAATGGAGAAAAGGTTGAAGTTGTCAAGCATTTTTTTTGGCTTGGATCCACAATTAATGCTCATGGAAATAGCAATCAAGAGATCAAAAAACATGTTATATTAGATAAATCTGCTGTGCAAGACCTCATTAGAGTATTGAAAAGCAAGAATATTGCTTTAAGGACCAAGGAGGCCTGACCCAAACCATTGTATTCTAAATTTCCTCATATGCATGTGAGAATTGGACATTGACTAAGGAAGACTAAAGAAGAATCGATGCATTTGAATCGTGGTGCTGGAGAATATTGAAAGTGCCACAAACTGCTAAATGGACAAACAGATCTGTCTTGGAAGAAATAGGGCCACAATGTTCCTTAGAAGTAAGGATAATGTGACAGTTACCTAATCTCATACCAACCTGAGGGTATTAAACGTGAAGGGGTGGAGAGTAGCCTGTCAATCAGGTCACAGCTTGATGATACCTCCTTTTGGACATGGCCTTATCATGAGGATTCTGGGAGCATCCCCTCTCTTTCTGCCTTCATCTTCCTGTGGAGAAGTCATGTGGAGAATTGCTGCGCCATGGGAGAGCCTCTCTCTCTGATTCACCTTCTTGCTGTTGAGTCTCTCAGAGAGCTGCCAGGACCACACTGAGACCTGTGAGAGACCTGGAGATACTTCCACCACCAGCACTGAATTCACAAGACTTTTGTACCCACAGACCTGTTATCTTCTTCATTTTGCATCATTGCATGTGCTGTGTGAATCTCAAGATGGATTTATGGACTAGTATCAGACTCATGGGCTTATATTGGACTTATGGACTTGATCTGGACTCGGCTGGGATATTTTATTAATATACAATTACTCCTTGATATAAAGCTCTTTCTTATACATATATGTCTCTGGATTTGTTTCTCTAGTCAACCCAGCCTAGCAAACCGGTATATGGCAAGATGTTGTCTTATATACTTTGGACATGTAGTCAGCAGCTAGAAGTCCCTGGAGAAGGACAGTATGTTTGGTAAAGTGGAGGGGCAGTGAAAAAGAGGAAGGCTCTCAACAAGATAGACTGGCACAGTGACTACCATATGAACTCAAGCACAGGAACCATTGTGAAGATGGCATGGGGTTGAGCAGTGTTTCATTCTTTTGTGCATCGCTTCACTATGAGTCAGAAGTGTATGTCACCTAACAACAACAATCTGTTCAACAGGAGTATTGGTTAAGTGGTTGGCTACTAACTGGAAGGTTGGTGGTTCAAATTTAGCAGCTGCTGTTCCAAAAGTCGATGTAGTAGTCTACTTTTGTGAAGATCCATAGCTTTGAAAACCAAATGGGTCATTCCAGCAGGGTCACTATATGTTGAAATTGACTCGATGGCATTGAATTTGATTTTTCTTTTTCAAATGAGTGAAGGAAAAACAATGGAGGAAGAGTCCTGGAAGATTTTGGGTTTTACACATTGCAAATAGAAACTTCTCAAGTAGTCATGAAAATGGGCAATAATGAGACCAGACTTCCCAGGTCTCACAATGGAAAGCATTTATCCTTTCTCTTCACTTGCAAAGGCAGGGATCACAAGGCACAGTGGAAGCAGTGTGTAAGATTCATAATTTACAGTCTGTGGAGCGGACATGTCTTCCTTATGATAATCCATGCACTTTCTGCTTGCTACAAGAGCACTGATCAGTCCTCTCTGCTGCTATCGAATGGTTCAGCTATGTTGTGCCACTTGAAAGGACTGTATTTAACATGCCTCTGTGCATTCTCAGTGTGTTGTCCTTTCCAGAGCTCATAAATGTCAACCACCAACCTCTCAGTTAGCAGCCAAGCACTTAACCATTGCATCACCAAGGGTCCTCTTGAGTAGGTTGTTGCTGGGTGTCATCCAGTTCTGACCCACACCACAACGACACATGAAAGAATGAAACACTGCCCAGTCCTGCACCACCTTTCACAAATGTTCTTCTGCTGGAGCCCATGGGTGTAGCCCCTGGGTCAATCTATCTGGTTGAAGGCTTTCCTATTTTTCACTACCCTTCGACATTACCAAGTATGCTGTCCTTCTATAGGGGTGACTTTCTAGAGTTTTCTACAGTAGTCACTTTCTTTCCAAGCCAATCTGATTGAGTAATGCAAAGGCAACTATTATTTCAAACCTTACATTTTGGCTACTATTTTTTTAAAGATCATTTTATTGGTTGCTCATACAACTCTCATCATAATCCATCCACCCATCCATTGTGTCAAGCACATTTGTACATTTGTTGTCATCATCATTTTCAAAACATTTTCTACTTGAGCCCTTGGTATCAGCTCATCATGTTTTTCTCCTCTCTTCCTCATGAACCTTTGATAATTTATAATTTAGTATTGTTTTTTTCATGTCTTACATTAACTGATGTCTCCCTTCACCCACTTTTCTCTTGTCCATCCCCCAGGGAGGAGGTTATATGTAGATTATTGAGATTGGTTCCCCATTTCTCCCCACACCTTCCCCTTACTCTCCTGGAATCGCTACTCTCATCATTGGTCCTGAGGAGGTTATCTGTCCTGGATTCCCTGTGTTTCCAGCTCTTATATGTACCAGTGTACATCCTCTGGTCTAGCCAGATTTGAAGGTAGAATTGGGGATCATGATAGTGGGGTGGAGGAAGCATTAAAGAAGTAGAGAAAAGTTGTACGTTTAATCGGTGCTGCACTGCATCCTGACTGGCTCATCTCCTCCCCACAACCATTCTGTAAGGGGATGCCCAGTTGCCTACAGATGAGCTTTGGGTCTCCACTCTGCACTCCCCATCATTCACAATGATATTATATTTTTTTGTTCTTTAATGCCTGATACCTGATCCTATCGATACCTTGTGATCACACAGGCTGGTGTGCTTCTTCCAGGTGGGCTTTGTTGCTTCTCAGTAGATGACCATTTGTTTATCTTCACGCCTTTTAAGACCCTAGATGCTATATCTTTTGATAGCTGGGCACCATCTGCTTTCTTCACCACTTTTGCTTATGCACCCGCTTTGTCTTCAGCGATCATGTTGGGAGGGTGAGCATCATGGAATGCCAGGTTAATAGAACAAAGTGTTTTTGCATAGAGGTAGTACTTGAGTTGAGGCCTGATGTCCATCTGTTACCTTAATACTAATCCTATACATATATGTACATAGATATATTTCCTCCTCATCATATATGAATAATTTATATATGTATATGCCTGTATTTAGACCTCTATAAATGCCCTTTGCCTCTTAGTTCTTTCCTCTTGTCCCACTATCATGTTGAGTCATCATTTGGATTTCAGTAATTCTCCTCAGTTACATTGCCTTTGATCAAGCCCTACCAGGCCTCCTAACCTCTCCTAGACATCAATTTTAGATTACATGTTGTTCCCTTGTCCCTGGGTTTGTTAACACCCAATTCCTTGCCCCCCTGTCTCCCCATCTCCCATGTCCCCCAAACACTGGTCCCATTGCTTTCTCCTCCACATTGTTTATCCCACCTATCTTATCTAGATAAACCTGCAAAAATAACAATATGCACAAAAAAACAAGACAGAGCAAAACAAAATAACAAAAGAAAACAAAACAACAACAATAACAACAAAAGACAAATGACCAAAAAAAAGAAAATCCTATAAATAGTTCAAGGCCTGTGTGTTGACCTTTGGGAGTGTTTTCCAGTCAAGTCTGACGGGGTACCACACCCGGGCCCCAAAGTCTATTTTTGGTATTCCCTGGGGACTTCATTGCTCTGTCCCCCTTGCTGTTCTGTTCCACACCCTTAGTGTTTTGCCTTGGTGTGAAGAGGTCAGATTGAGAGCAATTCCTGCACTGTATTTCCAGTGTTGTCCCCTGTAGTGCTATGGGTTAGTGAGGGATGTCGTGTCTCACAGTGAGGCTGACCCTATGGTCCTCTCTGTGCATTGGGCGCTCTGAGCAAGAGTATCTTACTCAGAGCTTGGTGGGCCAGGATGTGCTCCACTCTCTCTTCCACCCCCTTCATTTACTCCTGTGTGCTCTGATCAGACATGTCCCTCTCACTGAGCTGCAGTCAGTGCTTTCAGAAGAATTCCCTTCAGAGGAAAGTGCAGGGGCTGTCCAAATAGTTGGGATTGGGGCTGGCCCGTTCTGGCAACTTTTAAGACACCTGATATCAATAAGTTTATTTAACTATAAGTTACCAGTTACATCACTCAAACTAGCATCCATGAAATTAAGAACAATGAAACCTTCTGACAGCTCTGCTGATGTTAAAGGATTGGTTTTTGTTGGTTTGCTTTAATTATTGGTTGTGATGCCGTTGATTCCAACTCATGGCAAGCTCCCATGTGCAAAGTAGAGCTGCTTTATAAAGTTTTCAAGCTTGACGCGTTAGAAGCAGATCGCCAAGCCTGGCATCTTCTTCTGAGGTGCCTCTACGTAGTGAGGACGGCTAACCTTTTAACTGATGGTTGACTGCTTAACGTTTTAAGCCATTGAGGGAGTCCTGTTAAAAGAGTTAGCCTGGAAAAAGTCATTAAGTTCATGGTCAAACCTTTCATTTAAAGATTTGATGCATATTTTGTTAGTAGCTCTGAATAGTCTTATGGTAAAGAAACTAGTTAATTCAAATTTTTCTAAGTTTCCTGGATCATGGAATACATGGAATATATGGGAAAGGCAGGTGTGGAAGCTTTGATCTTCACCACCACTACCACCCACTGCTGTTAAGGCAATTCCCACGGATAGCAACCCTCTAGACCAGAGTAGAGCTGCTCCACGGGGCGGCCAAGGCTATAGCTCTTCTCAGAAGCCTATTATTCCATCTTACTCCCCGGGAGCACTGGGGGTTTCAAACTGCTGCTTTTTCGGTTAGCTACCAAACGGCGAAGCTGCTGTACCACCCGGACTTTCTGTTGATTTTCAGAACTTGTTGAAAAGAGAGTCTTACAAGAGCTGGAGTGTGGTCTAGTGCTCAATCTCTGAGGTTTGCTTGAGTGCGTTGCTATAATATAAGACCAAATGAATCATGATGACGATTAAGAAAGGCTGGAGAAGAATGGATGTTTTGAATTATGCTGTTGGCAAAAACCCTTGAAAGTACAGTGAACATCCAGAAGAATAAGCAAATCTGTCTTGGAGGAAGTACAACCCTAATCCTCCTAGAATAACAATGGCAAGACTTTGTCTCATGTGCCTTGGGACCTGTGATCAGAAGAGCAGTCCTTGGAAAAGGGCATCATACTTGCTGAAGGAGAGGGGCAGTGAAAGAGAGGAAGGCCCTCTACAAGATGGATTGACACAGTGTCTCCAACAATGGGCTTAAACACACCAAGTGCTGGGTTGGTACAGGATCTGTTAATGTTTTGTTCTGTTGGACATATGGTATTATGAATCAGACTCCACGTGGTGGCACTTAATGAAGTGACAAAGTTCCAAAATGTTCCTAAAAGTTGTCTCTTCTTTAGTAGTTCCCCTAATACCTTTGCATTATAATTGAATAGCGTAGCCTTAACATGTTAAAATGTATGTCATATAAAAGAGAAGTGAAACTTACAAGTATGAAAAAAGGATGTGATTTGAAGAAGGGCATATGTGCTAAGTAGAAAAACCAAGACTTCTGAGAAAACGCTAAATGAATGAGTTCATAACTCAACATTTTACATTTCCTGGTGCTGAGTTTTTACTGTTTACAAGTAATCTGAAGGGCATTCAGGCTTCTAGGAAGAAGTTTTGTAACTCTGAATTTCTGCCAGATGCTCGGCCCTCCTAAGGGTGTTTAAAAAAATATCAAGGGAATTTGGCCCATTTCTAAAATGGGGAATAACATCTTCCTCTTCCAAGTCTCTGATATCATGTTCCTTAATACTTTATAAAAACTCAAATTCATGAAGGATTATAATATTAAGAACCCAGGCATGTAGAAACTATAGGAATTGTTTCTCACCTTCAAAGTTGATTGACCTTGGATCCCTTCCTGGAGCAGCACTGGTCTTTAGAACTGCCTATGATAATGAAAATATTCTATATTTTTGCTGTCCAAGTCACTGAACACGTAGAAAGGTGGCTAGTGTAACTGATATTACTTTGATTTTATCCTTGGGCTAATGGTGTGTTTCACTGTTGTTGCTAGCTCCTTGAATTGTGCTCTAACACGAGCCCTTGTTAAAATGGCAAAGTATGTTCTAATCTTGCATCGTCCCAATGTGATCCATGGGATTTCATTCACTGGTTTTTCAGTAGTATATTTCCAGGCTTTTATTTATGGTCTATTTTACTCTGAAAGTTCCATGAAAATGTGTTTGACATCGTAGACACATGCATGGCTGCACTAACAGATGATTAGTGAGTGTGCATGAGATGACTTTGCTGGGAACTGAACCCAGGTCTCCTCTCACATGGAAGCGAGAATTCCACCATGGAACTGCCATTGTTCCCAGTAGATTATATGTATAAATATATATATATGCAGATGTAGAGCATATATATAAATATATGTGTGTAGATGTAATACACATGTGTGTGTATATATATATACATATATATATGTTGTTTTTAGGTGGCATTGAGTCGGCTCCAGCCCATAGGGACCCTGTGCACAATAGAATGAAGCACTGTATAGTTGTGCACGATCCTGCACCATCCTCATAACTGTTCCTATGCCTGAGTCCATTGATGCAGCCATTGTGTCAATCCATCTGGTTAAAGGCTATCCTCTTTTTCACCACCCTGCCACTTTACCAAACATGATGTCCTGCTCTAGGAACTGGTCTCTCCTGACAATATGTCTGAAGTATGTAAGATGATGTCTTACCATCTGAGATAGTTAATGTTTATTGTGCCAACATGGCCAATCAACACATGTGGGATTAATTGAAGGACAGAGATAAATGGCTCAGCGAGGCTTGCCTCTCTCGTCTCTTGCTTGTTCCGTGCCTCAGTTTGCAAGCGACACTACCTGTGGGACAACTAACCTGTGGACTGTGTCACTGTAATTTGAGGTTCCTTTAAAACCTGCTTCGCCACACTATTGGAATTTATATCTCTTGAACTGGGGACTGTCAGACTGTCAGACTGACTGACTGTTGGTGACCTGCCTTCCTGTTTGCTGCCTGTGTCTGGATAGCCTGAATTGCTCTAGCGAAGACTACCTGGTGGCCCTCAAGACTTGATGGACTGCTAGTGTCTCACAACTGTCTCATGGGAGTGAGTTGCACTGAGCCATTTGTACTGCTTTATAATTTAATTAACTGCTTATTTCTTATGTTATCTATCTGTATAAATATGTATATAACTATTAGCGTTCTGGTTTTGTTTCTCTAGAGAACCCTGTCTAACACACCATCTTTTCCTTGAAGGTGCACTCTAGTCTTATTTCGTCTAACACACACACATACACACGGGCACACAGACACATTTGACAAAAGGCCAAGATAGCCTAGCAGGATAAGTCTGCCAGAGGCTTGACTAAAAATAACTGAGGGAAAAACAAATACAGTGGTTGGTTCTGTAGGTATGACACCTGTTTTTACTTTTATTAATTTTGAAAAAAATTTCCAAACCTTTTGTTGTATTTTAGGAAAAATATTAGACTTACATATTTTATCTGCTCTGACAGTTCCCGGTTGATACACTGCTGAGACCATTTTAAAATTGCCAGCAAAATTGTACTTCAAGTATTATTAATGATATTATCTGATAATTTCCACATTCGTTTGCTCACCTTTCTTTGGAATGGGCACAAACATGAATCTCTCCCAGTTGGTTGACCAGTTAGCTAGCTTCCAATTTTCTTGGCATAGATGAGTGAATGTTTTCTGTACTGTGTAGTTTGTTGAAATATTGCCATTGGGTTCCTATCAATTCCTGGGGTCTTGTTTTTCACTAATAAACTCTAAGTGCAGCTTGGATTTATTTTTCAATACCATACGTTCATGATCGTATGCTTCCCTTGATATATGGTTGAATATAGTCCAATTCTTTTTGGTGTGCCGACTCTATATAGTCCTTCCATATTCTTTTAATACTTCCTGTAGTATTATTCATTATTTTGTCTGTAAAATACTTTAATATTGTAACTTGTGTCTTGAATTTTGTTTCTTCAGGCATACTGAACATATTCTTCCCTTGATTTCTTAACTTCAGGTCTCTGCACATTTCTATATGTGTTACTTTACTTCTAGAGCTGCCTTTTGAATTTTTTACTCTTTTAATTTATAATATCTTCCACTTGCTTTAGTTACTCCATGTGCAAGGATAAGTATCAGAGTGTCTTCTGACATTTATTTCAGTCTTTACTTTCCTTACGTTTTAATAACTTGCTTTTGTCTTATATAAGGCTCTTGATGTCACCCCATAATCTGGTCTTCAGTCATTAGTGTTCAATGAATCACATTTGAAATATTCTCTTAACTCAGGTAAGTTATATTTAAGATTGTATATTGGCTCTTATGAACTTGCTTTTAATTTTCTCCAGCTCTAACCTGAATTTGAATATAAGTAATTGATAGTTCATTTTGCAATTTGCCCCTGGCCTTGTTTTGAGTTTCTCCATCAATTCTTCCCACAGATGTTGTCAATTTGATTCCTGCGTATTCCATCTCAATAAATCCACATATAATTACAATTTATGTTACTGAGAAAAGGTATTTTCAAAGAAGTCATTGGTCTTGCGAAATTCTATCATGCAACCTCCAGCTCCCCTTTTATAACCAAGACATATTTTCCAATTAATATTTCTTCCTCTTTGCTTCCAACTTTCACATTCTATCACACCTAATGATCAATGCATCTGATTACATTTTTTATCAATTTCAGAGTGAAGATGTTGATAGATTTCTTCATCACTGACTTTTAGTGGTTAGTGTGTACATTTGAAATATAGTCATATTAACAGGTTTTCCTTGTAAGTATGTAGATATTATTCAATCACAGATAAGATTGTACTTCTAGATAATTCTTATAATGTTCTTTGTACTGATGGACGTGGCACCCTTCTTTTAAAATTTATCATTCTAGGTTAGTATAGCAAACCACATGATTGCTGTTTTTAAAAGGCCATTACCAGTCCATTTCAACTCAGGGTATTGTTCCTTTTGCATTTCAGTCAAGAGTATCAGTCCTTCTGCATTCCATTTCAACTTGGATGAATTCTAATTTTCCTAGATTCTTACTTGGTGCATTCCTCATTCTGATTAGGATGTTTGCAGCTGTTTCTTCTCCGAGACCAAATTTAAGTCTTGCAACATCAACAAATCAAAGTCCTGAAAATGTTGCTCCAACCATACCATCATGGTCAAATCTGCTTTGAGGAGGCAGCTCTTCCTCAGTCATATTTTGAATGCCATCTGAGTGGTTCCTCTTCCAACACCATATCAGGCAGTGTTCTGTGGCAGCTATTTATAAGGTTTCAGCGCTAATCTCTCAGAAGCAGATAGCCTATTCCTTCTCTCTACCGTTATAGCCTGGAAACTACTGACACCTGTTTAACATGGGTGACCTTCGGCATTTGAAAGACCAGTGGCATAGCTTCTGGCATCACAGCAACATACAAGCCACCACAGTTTGCAAAGTGACAGGGAGTGTTCTAGTCACATTTACTTGCTGCCACCGAGTGGAATCCAACTCAGAGCAAACTGATAGGCAAAGTAAAATAGTCCCAAAGAGACTAAATCTTTACCAAAGTAGAAAGCCTTGTCTTTCTATTGTCCAGTGGAACAGATGGTGATTTTGAATGACTGACCTTGAAGTTAGCAGTTTAATGTGCAACTCACTAAGTTCCTGGCTCTACCTCAGTAGGCTCTAAATATTTGGGGGTAGAGACGGTGGGAGAAGGTGGTAGTAGTGAGATGTCAGAGTCCCCCCCTTTGGGCCAACACTCCAGACTCTACAAATTGCTCTTTCTTAGCCCCTGACGTAGCATGAGAAGAGGACAAGAACACGCCTTTTGCTCTCTTACGTAAGGAGGACCGGCATTTGAAAAACAAAACCAAACATTAATTGACTTACTCCTCTAGTACAGAAATGATTTTCTCACTCCTTTTGGACAGGATAGGGTAAACCAGATTTGTCCCACAATGACAGCAATCCATGCCAATGTTCTAAAACCTCTCTTTAGAACTTGAAACAGTGCACTTTTTTTCCTTATCATTTTATTGGGGGCTCATACAGATCTTATCAAAATCCAAATTTACACCCATTGTGTCAAGCACATTTGTACATTTGTTGCCCTCATCGTCAATACATTTTCTTTCTACTTGAGCCCTTGGTATCAGCACCTCATCTTTTTCCTCCTCCATGAACCCTTGATTATTTATAAATTACTATTATTATTTCATGTCTTACACTGACAGATGTCTCTCTTCACCCACTTTTCTATTGCCCATCTCCCTGGGAGGGCGTTGTATGTATATCATTGTGATTGGGTTCCACTTTCTCCACCTACCTTCCCCTTCCCCTCCTGGTATTGCTACACTCAAAATAATAATCTATAAATTATCAAGGGCTCATGAGGGAGGGGGGAGTGGGAAAGGAGGGGAAAAAAAGAGGACCTGATGCAAAGGGCTTAAGTGGAGAGCAAATGCTTTGAGAATGATTGGGGCAGGGAATGTGCGGATGTGCTTTATACAATTGATGTATGTATATGTATGGATTGTGATAAGAGTTGTATGAGCCCCTAATAAAATGTTTTTAAAAAACATGGGCATGCACGTTATAACCCAGAATGCATTTGGGCTGACTATTATGAAGACCTGTTTTAGCCCCAACCAGGTGATTGGTCTCCCACGTGATTTGCAGCAAATTAGAGGGCTGTGAGCGTGCATCCAAGATGCCCTAAGCACAGCGTTACAGTGTGCAGAGGATGTACTGCCTGAAAAGGTGTCAGATGGCAATATTAGGGGCTGCTTCTCAAAGAGTCTGGTTAACCAAGTACCCCAAATTGTTCCTGATGACTTTGAGACTACGCTCAACAGCAGCATTAATGACTTCCTGATGATAACCTACCTGACCAATCTTCTACAGTCACAGACCATCCTCATTGAGAAATTTGTAACCTGTAAATATGTCCAGGAAGTACTCCTGCCACTTGGGGTCCCCACCCTGGGACTCAGAATAAGTGACAGAGAAATGGTTTCTTTGTGGTCTTGAATCACACTGAATAAGGCAACTGATATGACTAAATAAGTAAAGCCTGCCTTTTCTAAGCCACAAACAAACAAACACACAAACAAAACATTTCCAGATTTAGAATCATAGTGTTATCAAGGAAGACCAGATAGCACTACTATTCAAATTTACACACCAAACACTAAAACTAGTGATGAAGAAATTGAAGAATGTTACCAACTTCTTCAGTCTTGATTTGGTCCAATATGCAGTCAAGATAATGTGTGAGTGCCTGGTTTCGGTGCCCTCTAGTTAGATGGAGAAGGTCTAAATCTAAGGTCTGGGTCATTTAGGGAATATGGTTACCAACACGGGAAGATTTCTTCAGCAACTATCAGACAGGCCACACCAGGAAGTAAGATCAGTGATTCCTGAAACCAGAAAGACAGCTTAAAAGTTGTTAAGTACACCAAACTTTCGAAAAGTTGAAGATCAGCAATGCCTACTAATTGTTACTGACTCCCCTTCAACACTGGCCAGTGGTCCAGCCCCTTCTGTGCACAAACTCTCTCCTGCACAAGTTTGTTCCCTGGCCCCATTTCAACTCACCCAGCCAAACTGCTTGCCTTGCTGGCTTCTGTCAGGTTGGTGCAGATATATTCACTAACGAAGCAACACTTTCCCCATTAATTTTTAAATTTTATCTCTTATATCCTCCTTTTCAGGTAGACCTTCCCTCCAGTTCACCACCCTCCCCTACACAGCAGAGGCATCCACATACAAACTCCACTGTCTTAGGCAGGGTTATCTAAAGAAACAAAACCAGGACACTTATGAATAGATAGATAGATAGCTAGATAGATAGCTAGATAAGATAGCTAAAGCAGTGGCATGCTGGTCAGATCACCAGAGAGCAAGAAAGAGAGAGGGGCAGGCCTTGCTGAGGCATTTATCTCTTTGCTCTCCAATCAAAGTGTGATCTTATTAATCCCACATGTTCCTATTGGCCAGGTTGGCACAATGACCCTCCCTATAACACCCACCAAAAAAACCAGAAATCTCTATCTACAGTGTAGTTTTATGTTTTACTTTGGGGTTTTGTATTTTTGTTTTATTTAATTAAAGTCTACTTTCCTTTATGATTCTGTTTCCTTCATTTCTTGAAATCATGAAGAGAACACTGAAGATATAGATGCTATAGCAAAGTGTGATGAAAAATCAGATGGTGCCTTGCTCTCACGAAGAATAGCATCTGGGGTTTAAAGGCTCTTTTTCAAATAAACAGCCAGTTAAGTGAGGTGACAGCTAAGTCCACATGGAAGAAACACATCAGCTTCTGTGATCCAAGGATGTAAATAATAAAATCTAAGACTGAAGGAGGGAATGGTCCTAGAGCTTAAATTCTGAGCACCCAGTTGCAGAAAGCTAAGAAACTCAGTGAAAACCCAACATCTCTTTTCAGGGTCTGAATGTGGAGTAAACCTCAGAAGAATCCTCTTTGACCACAGCCCAGGGATGTGAGTACCCTTGCTATCAGATAGAGTACTTTGGAAAGTGAATTATTCCATGGATAGTTAGGTTAAATAGTAACACCTTATAATTTGATTTCCCTTTCGGCTCATTTAAAATTTGTTATAGTTTGAATATTTTCTGCTTTCATTTATGTTGAGATTTTTCTTGGTATTGCTTTTTGGTTGTTGTATTTTTCTTTTGGGCTTGTATATGAAATTCAGGATATGTAAATTTCTAAAGACAGTAATTGGATTAATGATTTCTGAGAGATCCCTCAGGGAAGGCTGGGGTGAAATGGGGAGCTGATAACAATGAGTACCAGAATGAAGAAAATGCTCTAAAATTGATTGATGTGATGATCGCACACCTCTTTGAATATGATTGAACGATTGAATTGCGTGATAAGTGAATCATTTCTCAATAAAACTGTTAAAAACACGATCAAGATGCATTGATAATTATTGGCAATTGGAATGTGAAAGTTAGAAACAAAGAGGAAAAGGCAGTAGTTAGAATATATGGTCTTGTTAATAGAAACCAAACAGGAAATTATATGATAGAATTTTCCAAGACCAAGGACTTCTTCATTGAAAACATTATTTTTTAACAATACAAACAGCGACTATACATGATGACTCAATGGATGAAGCACTCAGGAAACAAATTGACTACATCTATGAGCTCAAACATTGGAGAGGTTCGGCATAAGCAGCTAAAAGAAGGCCAGGGGCCAACTGCTCATATGTCAATTCAGGATGAAGTTGAAGAAATTTAAAATAAGTCCATGAGAACCAAAATATGACCTTGAGTCTATCCCATCTGAATGTTGAGACCATCACAAGAGAGATTTGCTTTATTGGATACTAATGACAGAAAGTCTGATGAGCTGTGGGAGGACAGTGAATGGTGTAAAATATGAAAATAATAAATTATAAGTTATCAAGGCTTCACAAGGGTGGGGAAGGAGAGAAAAAAGAGGAGCTGATACCAAGGACTCAAGTAGAAAGAAAATATTTTGAATATGATTATGGCATCATATGTACAAATGCGCTTGATACAACTGATGTATGGATTGTTATAAGAGCTGTAAGAGCCCCCAATAAAATGATTTATTAAAAAAATCATTCATGAGGAAAGCAAAAGTTCATTAAAAAGTAAGGAAAGAAATAAGAGATAAAAATTTATGTCAGGAGTTGGGGGAAAATGACAACCTGATAGGATTCACCTGTCCAGAGTTCCTGCTGCCAGACCAGAAAATTGGGAGGTAAGATGAAGGAAACGTGAAGGTGGAGTCCTTAAATTAGAACTAGGGTACCAGGGTCTTTCCTGGACCCCTTTTTGTGTGGGATTTCCACTCACAAAGCAAACCCAGAACGCTTTAAAGCGCTCTAGCTTTGGTGAGCCCTAGGCGCTGGCTGCACCCGAGCTGGGAGCAGAGATTTCTGCAGGCAAACACCCGAGAGGGGACAGAATCCGAGCCACGACAGGCACCCAACATCAGAGCTCTCCACACCGTTGGCTGCCTTGAGTTCACAGCCTGGGGAGTGGGGGTGGTGGGCAGCCATAATTTAGAGTAGAAGAAAAAGCAGATATTTACCTCAGGTAGATCACGGCCAGGTTAATAGTCAGAAAGTCGGGAATCCAGGGAGAGAATTCAGTTCCAATTGACCAAGAAGGAAAAAACCCTGGTGATAAGCTAGATCTTCCCCTCTGGAGGTCAGCCTGACAGTCCCCAAATTGGAGCACATCACAAACATAATAGAAAAAGGATGAAATATGTATTATTGGTTTAAAACTCAAACCCAAGTCTGGTTGCTCAGCTCCAAGGAACACAAAGGCAGGAGACTCTTAATATAAATCAGCATAAGAAGAAACCTAGTTAAGGAATGCCAGAACTCAGCTACAGGGCCTGGTGGCTTTTTGGATAACAAAGACCCGCTATAGCAAGTGTAAACTTTAAACAGCATGGAGCTGCAGCCCAGAGACTGTGGGAGACAATTTCATTTGATTTTATTCTAGCTGACAGGGGGATAAAAAAAAAATCCTCTGATCTAGTAAGCACCAGCAGACTAGATAAGACAATAAGTCCAGTTTCCCTCTCAGTGATTCTACGGGGAGGCTCTGCCTGTCCTGGGGCCCTAGACGGGGCTGTGGGAACACCTAAGCCCCCGCCACCCCTGCCCTGCAGCAGTGCTACATACAGTATAAGGCAGGTACACCATAGAATCCAGCACACAACTGATGACTGACCAAGGGTGTGATCTTGACTTTGAAGTAATCCCACATAGCAACTGTGGAAACCTACATCAAAGAGGAGGGAATGGAGTAACATATACCAAAAATTGAAAGAAAACAACGCAAACCCAAGAAAACTTTATCCAGCCAAATTATCTATTAAGATAGATGGAGAAGTAAGAGTCTTCCCAGACAAGGACAAGCTCAAAGAATACATAAAAAGAAACCGAGCCCTACAAAAGATCCTTGCCGATCGAGTATGGGCAGAAGATCAACACTCACAGAGTGCAAATAAGAGAACATCACATAGAACAACTCCACCCATGGGGCAACAAAGAGGAAACAGCTCCCCCCACCCCCATAGCATCAGCTCAATAGTGGGGAAAAAGGCAAACATAAACAGCACATAAAACATGCAGATAAGATAGGTAGATAGGAAAATATCCAATACAAAAGGTACACAGATGGATATAATAACACTGAATATCAATGGCCTGAACTCAGGCATTAAAAGGCAGAGGCAAACAGACTAGCTCAGGAAACATAACCCATAGATCTGCTGCCTCCAGGAGACTCATCTTAAGCTTACAGACAAAAACAGGTTGAGAATTAAAAACTGGAGAAAAATATACCAAGCAAATGGTAATGCAAAAAAAAAAAAAAAGCAGGGGTAGCGATCTTAATATCTGACCAAATTGACCTCAAGATACAGTCCATAACAAGAGACAAGGAGGGGCACTATATAATGCTCAAGGGTACAATAGACCAAGAACCAGTGAATATAATAAACATATGTGCACCTAACGAGAGACTTGCGAAATTTGTACAGGAAACACTCCAAAAGATGAAAAAAGAGATCACAGGCTCAATAATTATACTTGGTGAGTTTAATACACCACTTTCTGAAAAAGACAGTTCATTGGGAAAGAAACTCAACAAGGAGGCTACAGATCTAAATAGCACAATTGGACTACTTGACTTGATAGATATTTTCAGAGTTTTCCACCCACATGCTAAAAAATTCACATTCTTTTCAAGCCCCCATGGCACATATTCGAAAATAGACCACATGCTGGGACACAAGTCGAACTTGAGTGAATTCAAGCACATAGAGGTTATACAGACATCTCTCTCTGATCATTGCACCATAAAACAGAAGGACATTAACAGAAGGACAGTGAAGAAAACAAGAACAAACAATGGGAGGATGAACAATTTCCTATTGCAAAAGGAGTGGGTATTGACCCAATTCAGAGATGAAATCAGGAAGTTTCTAGAAAACAATGAGAACGAAAATACGACATACCAAAACCTGTGGAATACAGCAAAGGCATTTATCAGAAGAAGGCTGATAACAATAAATACACACATTAAAAAGGAAGAGAGACTCATGAATGATATGCTGACACAAAACTTACAACAATTAGAGCAGAGTCAACAGAACAACCCTACTAATAGTAAGAGGATAGATACAATAAAAATCAGAGCCAAGATACACAAAAGGGAAAACAAGAAAACTATGGAAAAATTGAAGCCACTAAAAGTTGGTTCTTTGAAAGGATTAACAGAATTGATAATACTCTGGCAAACCTAACCAAAGAAAGGAAGGAACAAACGACATTTGCAAGGATGAGGGATGAAACAGGGAACAATACAATGGACCCCAATGAAATCAAATTGATAATTACACAGTACTATGAAGGTTTATATTCTAATGAATTCAACAATTTGGAAAACATGGACAAATATTAGGAAACACAATCCCTCCCTAGACTATCCCAGATGAATGTCAAAAACCTCAACAGACCCATAGCAATGGAAGAAATAGACAATGTAATCAATGGATTACCAACAAAAAAATCCCCAGGCCAGATGGCTTCACGGGAGAATTCTACCAAGAATTCAGGGAAGAACTGACACCAATCCTATACAAACGCTTCCAGAACATAGAAAAAGACGGAAAACTTCCAAACTCTTTCTATGAAGCTAGTATAACTTTGATACCTAAAAGAGGAAAATATGCCACAAGAATCAAGAAATATAGATCAATATCCTTAATGAACATCGATGCAAAACTCCTTAACAAAATATTGGCGAATAGAATACAAAAGCATATTAAAAAATAATTCACCTTGACCAAGTGGGATTCATACCAGAGATGCAGGGATGGTTCAACATACGAAAGACCATCAGCATATTCACCACATTGGCAGGAAAAATGATAAGGACCACACGATAATATCGATAGATGCGGAAAAAGCACACTTTGACAACACCCAACACACATTCCTGTTTAAGGCACTTAAGAAGATAGGAATAGAAGGAAAATTCCTCAATATTATACAAGCCATATATGAAAAACCAACAGCAAATGTGGTAGTTAATGGAGAAAAGATGAAAACAATTCTATTGAAAAAGGGGACCGGACAAGGATACCCCTTGTCCCCACTCCTATTTAACAGCGTACTGGAGGTCCTAGCTAACAACATAAGACAAAGGAAAGATATTAAAGGTATTCAGCTGGGGAAGGAAGAGGCGGAATTATAATTATTTGCAGATGATATGATTCTATATATTGAAGATCCCTTAAACTCCGCAAGCAGAGTGTTGGAAATAATAGAGGAATATGGCAGAGTGGTAGGATTCAAAATCAACAAACAGAAATCTATTGGACTTCTCTACACATCAGATAAGCCCACAGAAGAGACGATTAAAAAGGTAGTACCCTTTACAATAGAAAAGCACAAATTGAAATAACTAGGGATATACCTGACTAAAAAAATGAAAGATTTGTATGAGGAAAATTATAAAACACTACTCCAAGAAATCAAGAGTGACCTTAGCAAATGGAAGAATATCCCATGCTCATGGATTGGCAGACTGAATATAGTAAAGATGTCAGTTCTCCCCAAGGCACTATATAAGTTCAATGCTATCCCGATATGAATACCACCATCCTTCTTCAAAGAGTTGGAAAAACAGATTACCAACTTCATATGGAGGGGGAAGAAACCCACAATTAGCAGAGAACTCCTCAAGAAGAAGGGCAAAATGGGAGGGCTTGTTCTACCTGATTTTAGCACATACTATACTGCCACAGTAGTCAAAACAGTGTGGTTCTGGCATAGTGACAGATATTCAGACCAATGGAAAAGAGCTGAAGGCCCAGAAATAAAAACATCAGCCTATAGGCAACTGATCTTTGATAAGGGACCAAAAAATATTAAATGGGAAGCAGATACCATCTTCAATAAATGGTGCTGGAAAAAATCTATATCTATCTGCAGAAAAATGAAGCAAGACCCTTACCTTACTCCATGCACAAGAATAAACTCAAGGTGGATCACAGACCTTGAGATAAAACCCCAAACAATTAGGGGCATTTTTGAGGGAATTTGGAGAAACCTGAGAACCTTGGCACAGGGAGTACATAGGCTATTATAAAAAGGGAAGGATACAAGTACAGAGGAGTCACAAATAAACAAGTGGGATATACTGAATATAAGACACTTGTGTGCATGAAAGAATTCATCAAGAGAGTAATAAGAGAGTCCACCCACTGGGAAAGCATCTTTAGTAATGACACATCTGACAAAGGCATTATTACTAAAATTTACAATACTTTGCAAGCTTACAATAAGAGAAAAACGAATTGCCCATTGAGGAGGTGGGCAAAGGACCTGAACAGATGTTTCACAGAATCTGAAATCCGAATGGCCAGAAAGCATATGAGAAAATGTTCCTGATCATTAGCCATAAAAGAAATGCAAATCAAAACAACTATGAGATACCACCTAACACCCTAAAAGATAGACCAATTGAAAAACTCAGAAAGCAACAAATGTTGGAGGGGCTGTGGTGAGATAGGAACTCTCATCCACTGTTGGTGAACCTGTAGGTATGTACAGCCACTATGGAAATCGATTTGGTGATTTCTCAAACAGATGGAGAGTGAGTTGCCATACGACCCAGCAATCCCCCTACTGGGCATATACCCAGAAGAGGCAAAAAACCATGACCAGCCATCTGTGCTCCAATGTTCATTGCGACACAGTTTACAATCGCAAGGAGTTGGAAACAACTCAAATTCCCATCAACAGACAAATGGATTTAAAAAACTCTGATACATACATACACTGGAGTACTATGCATCGCTAAAAGGCAGTGATGAACGCATGGAGCATATTGCCGCATGGGAAGAACTGGAGGAAATTATGCTAAGTGAAGTGAGCCAAGCACAAAAGGACAAGTATAACATGAGTCTGCTGAGGTAAGTTTGTGTGTGTGTGTGTGTGTGTGTGTGTATGAGAACAGAAAGGTAAGTGCAAAAGGGGCACAGGGAAAACGTTACTGTATACAAACTCTCCAGGGGTGAGGTCCAGGTAGTACGGCAGGGGCCAGACCAAATCCAGGGATACATGGGGTAGCCAAATAAAAAGGGGGTGGAGGGAGGAAAGGGGAAAGAAAAAAAAAGATGTGTGACGGGGGAATAGGGCACTGACCCACCCAAGGGGAGGGTATTGTTTGTGTCTCCACAGGGAAATAGGATATAAAGCCAGTGCCAGATGAATGCAGTGTGCCAGCAAGGAGTGGGGAGCCAGTAGAGGGGCCTGAGGGCTCGGCTCCCATACCAGCTACATGGACAACTGCCCCTGCCCCCAGAAGAATTGACTTGAGAGGATGGTACTGAAGTTGCAGCTAGGAGAGAGGGGCATGTCTGATCAGAGCACACGGGAGTAAATGAAGGGGGAGGAAAATAGAGTGGAGCACATCCTGGCCCATCAGGCCTGGAGGACGATATCCCTGCTCTGAACAGCCAATGGACAGAGTGGACAATATGGCTGATCCCACTATGAGACACATCGTCCCTTGATGGCCTAGGGCCCTAAGGGGGACAACACTGGAGACTCAGTGTCGGGACTGGACCAGACTGACCCTGTGACACTGAGGCAAACCACTAAAAGTGTGTGGCAGAGCAACCATGGGAGCAGAGCAGGGAGCCCCTGAGGGAGTACAAAGGACAGACTCTGGGGCCAAAGCATGGCACCCCATTGGACCTGACTGAAGGACACGCCTAAGATAAAAAAAAAAAAACAGACCTTGATCTATTTATAGGATTTTATTTTCTTAAAAAAATTTTTCTTTTAATTAATTTAATCTTCTATGGGTATGAGGTTTCCTTTTTTGTTGTTATCACTGTGTTCTCACCCATCACCTGTCTTGCTATGGCTTGATTTTTGGTTCATATTATTATCTCTCCAGATCTATCTAGATAAGATAGACTGGATGAGCAGTCTGGAGGAGAAAACAATGGGACCAATGGTTCCGGGGGGACAAGGGAGAGGGGGAGGAGGGGATAAGGAGGTGGTGCTGACAAACCCAGGGACAGGGAGCAACAAGTGATCCAAAATCAGTGGCAAGGAGTGTGTGAGAGGCCTGGTAGGGATTCAGCAAAGGCAAGGCAACTGAGAGAAATTACTGAAACCCAAATGAAGGCTGAGCATGATAGTGGGACAAGAGGAAAGTAAAAGGAAATTGAGGAAAGAACTAGGTGACAAAGGATATTTACAGAGGTCTAAAGACTGGAATGTACATATGTAAATATATTTATAGAAGACTATGGGGAAAGAGATCTATGTGCATATATTTATAGGCTTAGTATTAAGGCAGCAGATGGACATTGGGCCTCCACTCAAGCACTTACTCAATACAAGAACACATTGTTCTATTAAATTGGCATTCCAGGATGCACACCTTCCCGACATGATTACTGCAGAAAAATGTGTGCATAAGCAAATGTGGTGAAGAAAGCTGATGGTGCTCGGCTATCAAAAGATATAGCGTCTGGGGTCTTGGAGGCTCGAAGATAAACAAGCGGCCATCTAGGTCAGAAGCAACAAAGCCCACATGGAAGAAACACACCAGCCTATGTGACCACGAGCTGTCGAAGGGTTCAGGTATCCAGCATGAAGGAACAAAAAATCATATCATTGTAAATGTGTGAGTGCCGAGTGGAGACTCAAAGCCCATCGGTAGTGAACCGAACACCCCCTTACTGAAGGGTTGTGTGGAGTGATGAGCCAGTCAGTGTGCAGGATAGCAACGATGAAACATATAACTTTCCTCTAGTTTTTAAATACTTTCTCCCCCCTCCCCCACTATCATGATCCCAATTCTACCTTACAAATCTGGCTAAACCAGAGGATGTATATTGGTACAGATAGAAACTGGAAACACAGGGAATCCAGGACAGATGACTCCTTCAGGACCAGAGGTGTGAGTGGCGATGCCTGGAGGGTGGAGGGAATGTGAGGTAGAAAGTTGGAACTGATTGCAAGAATCTACGTATGGCCTCCTCCCTGGAGGATGGACAGCAGAGTAGTGGGCAGGAGGAGATGCCAGACAGTGTAACATATGACAAAATAATAATAATTTATGAATTATGAGGGGTTCATGAGGTAGGGGGAGTGGGGAGGGAGGGGGGAAATGAGCAGCCAATATTAAGGGCTCAGGTAGAAGGCAAATGTTTTGAGAATGATGATGGCAGAAACTGTACATATGTTCTTGACACAATGGATGTATGTATGGATAGTGATAAGAATTGTATGAGCGTCCAATAAAATGATTTTAAAAATTTATGACAAAAATGACTCTGAAACTTAATCATAGAGTCGCGAAGGTAAATCGAAGGAATGATGAAGTCAAAGAGCTAAACAGAAGATGTCAAAGGGCAGATGTAGAAGAAAAATTTAAATATTATAATAAAATGTGAAAAGACCCAGAGTTAGAAAACCAAAAGGTAAGAACATGTTTGACATATATTAAACTCAATAAACTAAAGGGGGAAAAAAATCATTCCTCACGTTGCAGTACTGGAAGATTCTATGAGCAAAATATTGAATAATAGAAGAAGAATCAAAAGGAGATGGAAAGAATACACAGAGTCAATGTATATTAAAAAACAACTAATTGATGGCTAATAACACATCAGGAAAAGCTCTCGCTGATAAGCCTTCTGGGAAAGGCAAGCCAAAACAACCATGAGATACCATCTAACACCCATACCCATAACCCGATTAAAAATAACTGAGGACAACACATGCTGGAGAAGGTGTGGTGAGATTTTCACTCTTATTATTCACTGTTGGTGGTCTTGTAAATATATATAGCCACTGTGGAAAGTGATATGATGATTCCTAAAACAGGTTGCAATTGAAATACCATACGACCCAGCAAACTATTACTGGACATATACCCCAGAGAAATAAGAAATGTATCACAAACAGACATATGTTTTCCCATGTTCATTGCAGCACAGTTCACAATCACAAGAAGTTGGAAACAGCCTAAATTCCCAGCAGCAGTAGATTGGATTAAAACAACCCTCTCGTATATACACACAATTGAATACATCCCTCAAAACCAATGATGAAACTATGAAATGCCTTGGGACATAGAGGGATCTGGAAGACATTCTGCTGAGTGAAGTTAGCCAGTCACAAAGGGACAAATGCTGTATGAGTGCACTGCTGTAGGAACAAACAGCACAACAAGAGCAAGCTCAAGCTGAAAATTCATGGTGTCTGAGGAAGTGGAAGACAGCTGTACCAAGATTATTGAACTGTTGGCAGGTGCACAAACATGCTGTTGCCACATCAATGCCCTATATGCTGGATTAAGATCTATATTATTACAGCAAACCTGTGCTGAGTGATATTCTCAGTGATATTATTGTAAACTTCCCTGACAATTAGCTCCCATTATTTGTGTAAATAGTGTCCAGCCTTGGAAGAATTGATTCTGTGCAAGTGAATAATATGGGTATTGCTATATGGAGTTAGTCTGCATTGGTCCAATAGCCCTCTCTCAAAAGGGGTTTAAAAAGTTAGTACCAGGGGCTAATCAAAGACGATATTAATGGAAGGTCATTATGCCCCAAGGGGATGATTGCTAAGACTCTCTACCATAAATTAACAAGCTAGCTACCTGACCAACTGACTAAAAGAGATCTATATTTATACCCATTTCAAAGAAAATGACCCAAAAGAAGGTGAAAATTGTAGAAGAACATCATTGATATCAAATGGAAGTAAGATTTTGTTGATGACCAGCCAACACCAGTTGCAAAAGTGCCTCGACAGGGAGCTACTCAGTCCCGAGTGAGAAGAGGACATGGTACCAGGGCTATCCCTGCTCATGTCAGTGGCTCTTGGTTGAAAGCAGAGACTATCAGAAAGATGTTCACTTGTATGTTGTTAGTTATGCCAAGGCATTAGACTGTGCATCTTAACAAACCATGGGCAGTCTTGAGAAGAATGGAAATTCCAGTACACTAAATTGTGCTTATGTGGAATATTTGAAAAGGACAAAGTAATATTGCATGGTTTAAAATCATGAGAGGAATGTGTCATGGTTGTATCATCACACCATACTTATTTAAACTGCTTGCTGAGCAATAATAAGCTGGACTATATAAAGAAGAACATGGCATCAGGTGTGAAGGAAGGCTTACAACCCATGGTTTACAGATGACACCAACTTCCTTGCTGAAAGTGAGGAATACTTCAAGCACTTGCTGAGGGGAATCAAGGATTGCAGACTTCAACAATGGAATACAAATGTAATGTAAAGAAAATCAAAATCCTCACAACTAGACCAATAGGTAACATTATGATAAAGAGAGGAGAATTGAAGTTGCAAGGATATAATTTTGCTTGTATCCATAATCAATGCTTATGGAAGCAGCAGTCAAGAGATCAATGGACTCATTGCAATCTGCAGTGAAATCTGAAGCACAAGCCTGCCTTAATTATTTTAAAGCAAGGATGATACTTTGAGGACTAAGGTGTTCCTGAACCAAGACCAAAGAAGAATCAATGCATATGAATTATGGGGCTGGTGAAGAATATTAAAGTACTACAAAGTGCCAAAAGAACAAACAAATCTGTCTTGGAAGAATTACAGCCAGAAAACTCCTTAGAAACACGGATGATGAGACTTTATCTCATGTACTTTGGGTATGCTATCAGGAGAAACCTGTCCCCTGAAAGGGCATCAAGCTTGGTAAAGTAGAGAGACATGAAAAAGAGGAAGATCCTTGACAAGATGGATTACAACAATGACATTGAGAATGGGCTCAAACTTGACAACAATTGGGAAAGTGGCACAGTCCAGTCAGTGTTCTGACGGCACCTAACAAAAACAACAAGGCCCAAGAAAGGAACCTTGTTGGCATAGTGGGATATACATTGAGTTTAACCAGTTCAAAACCACTAGCAGCTCCATGAGAGAAAGATGAGGCTTTTTAATTCCTGTAAAGAGTTACTGTCTCAGAAACCCACAGGGGCAATTCTACCCTGTCTTACAGGGTTTCTATTAGTTAGAATCTATGGGGTGAGTTGAATTAAGGAACAAGAAAAAGTCAAGTGTTATTGTTGATGGAGCAATGAGTGTTAGCTTATGATTAAGGATTGGCTAGCCAAAAATGTAATTGATGTCAATATGGTGACAAAATGAAATGGCAATATTGTGTTCTCGATAAATTTATAGCAACAAAAACAACAAAAATAGCAACTACTGAAGCTGCTTGCATAACCAAACACCTCATGGAATTTGGGAGTTTTGGGGATATGGTTTCATGGGCTGTCTCAGTTAATTAGCAAAATAACATGTTTGGTGCTTTTGTTCCACCTCCTTCTTCATTGTGTGATGCTAGGGGACTCAAATGCTTGTGATTAGTCATCTAAGTTACAACGTTTAGTCTTTATTTGTCTGGAAACATAGGGGAAGAAAAAGAGCCAATACGTGGAGGAAATAGAACGTGTGTCTAGTTTCTTCCATGATTAACCCCCTCTATGGCTGTGAGACTAAACGAACCAGCTGGTTCCCAGCTATTATTACTGTGGTATGCTGAGTTTTCTAGAGAACCCAAACCAGTGACATCCAGATATGTACAAGAAAGAATTTTATATTTAAAAAGTAGCATAGCCCAATCACTTCAAGTCCACGGGTTCGGATACTAGCTGGAGGTCGTCAGACTCACGCAACTTCTGCCAGATGAAGTCAGAGTGGGAAACTGGGAGATTACAGGCTGGTGGGTGTAGAGTCACGTGGATCCAAGTTTGGTAGGAAAATGACAGGGTGCACACAGTTCCCAGGGTTGATGGACCACATGGACTGCTGTGCCAGACATGAGTCACAGGACCCAGTCAAGTGGGAAGTTGAAAGGCAACAAAGAGATGTTTTCCACGGCAGCTCTTATAAAAAGGCCCCAACCCCAAGGAAATGTCAGTAGGCAGTGACCTGACTGATAGGTTAGACTCCAGCCTTACCATCACACAGATAGAAGTTGACATAAAATCTAATCATTACAATAACTGACTCTTGATGGAGGATTCTGCTACAGACTCCTCGTCAAAAAAGGGAAATGCAGCACAGGATTTCTCTCAGAGTCTCTCAACTCAAGACATTCAGAGTGTGTGAGGCTGGATGAATCCAAACGCATTTCCCTGAGGCAGCCTTAAAATTTAAATTAAAAAATTTCCTGTAGTCTTCTTAAAGCCATAAAACTGTTTAATAGTATAGCTTAATTAGTAAAGAATGTTATCCTGGAGCACTGGGCCCTTTTAAGAAGTGCCTGTATGGAATGAAGCGGACAACAGAAACCCAAAGAACACATAGGAAATTTCAGGTGTCAGAGTTTATGTTAATGAGTGAGGAACAATTCAGAAAAGGAAGGTTGCAAACAGTCACACAATTGCAGAGTGTACTCAGTATCACGGAATTGTACATGCAGAAATGATTGAATTAGCATTGTCCTGCTGTGCATATTCTCAACAACAGGAAGAGAAGTAATTTTAGAGAAAGATTTTAAAGTTCCATGTATCACATGGTCCAACCCCAAACAATCATGGGGAGGGGGCAGGACTAGGTAGCATTTCATTCTCTTGTGCAGGCAGTCGCCACATCTGTTCTCTGGTCCTCCTGCTACAACAGAGAACCCATCTATGTGTTCTAATTGGAGTATCCGAGGCTCCGGATCGTTCTTGCATTCTTGAACGTTGGTACAATGTGCATCTCTTTTGTCTCAAAGCCGTAGGCTTTATTTTTTACTCATTAATCAGAATAATTAACCTCCATTAGTTTACATGGTGAAAGGAAAGCGATTAAAAGGTAAAAAGTAAGTAGTCTTTGATAAGTTGACTACGTTAGCCATGGTGTACTCTAGTGACCACAATTTAAGGCACTACGGCAGCCATTTCCAAAGAAATGCTTTATAATCTTAAGGGTGTTCTTTGAACTCTTCAGTTCACACCACCTAGACAGTTCACACCAGTAAAAACAATTCTAAACAAAGACTTTTCTCTAGGCATTTATTTGATACTTATTGAATTGATATTAAATGAATAAAAAATACAAACCAAAAAAAGAGAGAAAATAGACATTATTTTATTGACTGTTACATACTAGATATGTGCCAATAAATATGATTTTTATTTTTGCAAGTAAATTATCAATAAATCAATTGACCTTTTAAAAATAAGTGGAGCTTCATGGAGACAAAAGCAATGTTTACACAAGTTTACTATCAGAAATTTCATTCCTTGCTTCTTCTTTACGAGTTTAATTCTTATTATAAAGTTAAGTATAAGAACTATATAATGTACAAAATGTTTACCTCTTTCCAACCTTGGGGAACTATTATTTCAATAAAGATTATTACTGCAGAAATCCAAAGGGAAAAGCCCAATTTTAGGTTCTAATTAGCAAAGTGGGCTTTTGAATCCTTCTAATTTCCTCTCATCAATTATATGATCTAATCCCTAATTAGCCTTTGCCACTCAGGTCTCATCCCTCCAGAAAACCTTCTCCAGGCTCTGATCTCGGTAGTTACCAGTGCATCAACTTCAATTCAGTGTTGCCTAAAGTACCTGCGTAGCAGAGTAAACCATGGCCTGATCCTGTGCCTTCTTCGTGATTCTTGGGGTTTTTCAGCCCATTGTTGTGCTAATTCATGTCATGGAGGCTTCCCTTGTATTCACTGACGACCAGTCATGATGTTCTTTTCTAGTAATTGGTCTTTCCTGTTGGTGTGCTCAAAGAAAGCCAGCCAGAATCTCCCATATTTCTTTGAAGAAACATTCTGGTTATATTTTTTCCAAGACTGATTTATTTATTTTTCTGGTACTCCATGATATATGCAATATACTTGGTCCAACACCACAAGCCTTAAACATCTTCTGCTGTTTCCCCTTTCATTGTCCAGCTTTGGCATGCACACGCAGGGATTGAGAAGGCTGTGACTGGATCAGGGAGACCTTAGTCATCAAAGGGACACTTTTGCTTTTTAAAACTAAGATACTTTTGTGGCACGTGAGCCCTATGTAATATAATCTTTGATTTCTTGACTATTCCTTCTATGGTCATTCATTACGGATCCAAGGAGAATGGAATCTTTGACAACATCAATTTTTTCTCCACTTATCATGATGTTGAAAACTGTATAATAATAATAATAATAATAGAATACAGTCTAATTCTGGTAAGTTTTCCTATATTGCCTGCATACTGTCAATGCATATCTCTACAACCTACTTCCAATTAAAAGTTATTGCTTGCCTCCTTCTCAACACTTAAGATTGTTGGCTTCTCTGAGTGGGAAGCATACCATATTCATCTTTGAATCCAATTCTTCACCCCTGTGCCTACTTTAGTACCCACTGCAAAGTAGGTGCTAAGTAAATGTTAGTTGAATAGGGAGAAGTAGACTCAAGGGATGAACAAAATCATATTTTGCAGGTAAGAAAACGGAGACTGATCTGGAGTTGGCAAACTTTTCCTGTAAATATTTAACACTATGTGGGCAATCAGGTCTCTTTCACAACACTTAGCTTTACCTCTGTAAAGCTCTATTGAAAAGCAGTCGTAAACAATAGATAAATGGTAGGGCATGGCTGTATTCAATGAAACTTAGAAACAGGTGATGGGTGGATTTGGCCCAAGGGTACTTGTTGATGTGTACAATCAACTCCAAACCAAGAGTGATTTTTGGACTTGACCTAATTCCACACCCAGAGTTCATATTTTTCATAGTTGTTTTCTCCCCAGAAGTTGAAGTGATTTTATATATTTGAGTGAGCTCATATCATGTGAATACCCTCATATGCAGGCAAAAAAGCTGGGCAACGATAAAAGAAGACAGAAGAAAAATTCATACATTCAAATCATGGTGCTGACCACACTCTAAAAGGGAAAGTAGAGATGGAACACCATTCCCTTTTAGGTTGTAGTACAGGGTTATCTTAAAGATGAATGTCATTTTTGTGTGTCTCCCTTTCTTTCTGATGTTTTACTTGCACTTAAATCTATAAGAGCCCTTGAGCTTTGTATTAGGCCGGGACAATTAGAGAAACATATTTAGTGACAGTCATATGTGTAAGAAAGAGCTTTATATCAAAGAGTAATTGTATATTAAGAAAGTGTCCCAGTCCAATCCAGATCAAGCCCATCAGTCTGATATTAGCCCATTAATCTGATACTAGTCCATTAATCCCCCTTCAGACTCACACAGCACATGCAATAATGCCAAATGCAGGAGGATCACAGAGCAGTGGGTGCAAAGTCTTGGGATCCAGTGGTAATAGAAGCATCTCCAGGGCTCTTGCAGGTCTCAGCATGACTCCACATAGCTTTTCAACAGGAAGGCAAAAGCAGAGCGAGTGGGTGACCCACCTCCAGGGAGAAAGAAGAAAAATAGACTGGCCTCCTAAAGCCATTTATCTCAGTTGCACTTCCAAATGGGATCATCAAGACCTGATTGACAGGCTAAACACCACCCCTACACTTTATTTATCAAGTTGACATGAAATCATGTCACTATCACAAGCTCTAACCAACCTAGATACTTACCTTCCAGTGCTTGCATGCAAAGACACATAACTTTGGGAATGGGACTATGAGGAAAAGGTAGCATAACTGTGATTCAGCTATGACAAGAAGATTTGATGGGAACAGAGTCACCAGTGTGGATTGGGAAATAGAAGAAAAAATCAGAATGTAGAAGAGATTCATATTTATGCTGTACTTGAGATCAATTCGTTCTCAGCAACCTGTTGTCCTTGCACCTCAGCCTTCACAGTCCTCTGCTCCTACTTTCCGGAGACAACTCGTTTTGCATAAGTCTATTGCCATCGCTTCGTTGTCACTTTGTATTACTGTGGTGGTTTGTGTGTTGCTGAAAGTGATGTCACTGTTACTCAATTACCATCAGGGTCACCCCAAATGAGCAGATTTCAGCAGAGATTCTAGACTAAGAACCGATTACGAAGAAGGAATAGGCTGTCCACTTCTGAGAAATTAACCACTGAAAACCCTATAGATAGCATGGAAACATTGTCGTTTACTGAGCACCTAGTGAATGGAAGCAGACATTTTCAGAGATAGTGCCAGACGATGAACACCTCAGTTGAGAAGGCAATCAGAATATGTCTGAGGAAAATCTGCCTTCTCAAAGTAGAGTAACCGTGATGACCCTTTGGGAGTAAAGCATGCAGGACCCTCATTTGCTGATGGGCCATCACTCAAAATGAGAAGAAACGATTGCAAGCATCAATTAATAATCAGAACTTGGAATGTGCAAAATATAAATCTAGAACAATTGGAAGCCAACAAAAATGAAGTGTATAAAGATTGACATTCATAAAGATAGATATTCTAGGCATAGTGAGCTGAAACAGACTGGTTTTGCCCATTTTGAATCAGAAAACAATTTGATTTACTAGGCCAGGAATGACACAGCAAGAGGAGTGACATTTATTTATTGTCAAACAGGACACTTAAAGATCTATCTTGAAGTACATTGCTGTCTGTGATCGAATGGCTACTTGAACACAAGGAAGTCTAATCAATATAAATATATTATTCAAACTCATATACCACCCACCAAAGCTAGTGATGAAGAAATTAAAGATTTCCTCCATTTTCTTCATTAGGGTATTGATCAAAATGCAATCAAGATATATTGATAGAAGCACACCAGCCTGTGCGATCATGAGGTGTTGAAGGGATCAGGTATAAGGCATTATCAAAAAAAATCTTACCATAGTGAATGAAGGGGGAAGTGCAGAGTGGAGACCCTAAGGCCCATTTGTCGGCCACTGGAGATCCCCTCACAGAGGGATTTAGGGGAGGAGATGAGTCGGTCAGGGTGCGATGTAGCACCAATGAAGAATACAGCTTTCCTCCAGTTCCTAAATGCTCCCCCCCACCAACTATCATGATCTGAATTCTACCTTGCAAGTCTGGATAGAGAAGAGGATGTACACTGGTGCAGATAGGAGCTGGAGGCACAGGGAATCCAGGGTGGATGATACCTTCAGGACCAGGGGTGTGAGGGGCAATGCTGGGAGAGTGGAGGGTGAGTGGGTTAGAAAGGGGGAACCGATTACAAGGATCCACATGTGACCTCCTCCCTGGGAGACAGACAACAGAGAAGGGGGAGAAGGGAGACTCCGGATAGGGCAAGATATGACAAAATAATAATCTATAAATTATTAAGGGCCCATGAGGGAGGGGAGAGCGGGGAAGGAGGGGAAAAAAGAGGCCTGATGCAAAAGGCTTAAGTGGAGAGCAAATACTTTGAAAATGATGAAGGCAAAGAATGTACAGATGTGCTTTATAAGAGTTGTATGAGTCCCTAATAAAATGTTTTAAAAAGAGAGATATATTGATAATGATTTGCCATTGGTAGTGCAAAGTTGAAAACCAAGAGGAAGGACAATAGTTGGGAAATAAGGTCTTGGAGACAGACACAAAGCAGGAGATCCCATTATAGAATCTTTCAAGACTAATGACTTCTTCATCGCAAATACGTTTTGTCAATGATACGAAAGGTGGCTGTACACATGGACTCCTCCAGATGAAAACCACAGAATCAAACCGACTACATCTCTAGTATTCAGAAGAGCATGTGCTACCAGGGTACCATTGCTGCTGCCTGATGGATCTTGGCTCAAAGCAGAGACTGCCAGAAAGAGGTTCACTCGTGTCTTATTGAAAATATAAGGCATTTGACTGTCTGGACCATAATAAACTATGGATAACCTTGAGAAGAATGAGAGTTCCAGAATGGTTCACTGAGCTCCTGAGGAACTTGCACAAGTTGTGGATCAAGAGGCAGTTGTGTCAAAAGTACAAAGGATTATTCCATGGCTTAAAATCAGGAAAGGTGTGTGTCAGGATTGCATCCTCTCACAGTACTTGTTCAATCTATATGCTGAGCAAATAATTAGAGAAGCTGCCTTATATGAAGAAGAATGTGGCATCATGATTGGAGGAAGGCTTACCCCACCTTGCTGTGCAGGTGACACAGTCTTGCTAGCTCTAAGTGAGAAGGACTTGAAGCACTTGCTGTTGAAGACCAAATCTTGCAACCTTCCGTGGGGACTCCTACTCAACGTAAGAAAGACCAAGACCCTCACAACTGGACCGATAGGTAACATCGTGATAAATGGACAAAAGGTTGAAGCTGTCAAGGATTTCTGTCTTGCTGAATCCACACTCACTCTTCACGGAAGCAGCGCCAAGAGGTGAGGAGAACGAAACACTATCTTACGGTTACATTTTGAGGCAGATGCCGTCAATCGTTCTCTTTCACAGAGGAGGACACTGAGGGTGAATAACGCGACCTAGAAAATTAATGCAGGATACAGAACGACGTTTCTGTAAATAATAAATAAATAAGCAAACAAATACACAAGTAAACAAACAAATAAATAATGTCATGTAGTGTAATATAAATAAATAAATAAGCAAATAAATACAAAATAAATAAATAAATAATAAGTGAATGAGTAAATAAATACTTTAAATAAGTAAGTAAGTAAATAAATAAATACACAAACAAATAAATAATATGTAGTGTAACATAAATAAATAAGTAAATAAATACTTTAAATAAATAAATAATATTATGTAGTGTAATATATATCCTGGTGACATAGTGGTTACATCTTGGGCTGATAACTGCATGATCAGCAGGTTGAAACCACCAGTTGCTCCAGGGAAGAAAGGCTTTCTACTCCATAAAGATGCAGTAACCTGTGAAAGCTAGAAATTATATACTGTATATATGTTTAATATGTATTTATATATACTTAAAGCAGACATATCTATTTCTCCAAATACCATAAACCTCTGAAAGATAGAGCCCTTGAAAGGTGGAAACCTGCCAGGAAAGGAGAATAATATTTTCCACTAACACAAGCAATAAAAAAATCCACTGCCATTAAGTGATCCAGATTCACAGTGATCCTGTACAGTATTTCTACAACTTTAATTCTTTATGAGAGCAGAAAGGCTTATCTTTTACCTGCTGAGCACCTGATGGATTTTAACGCCTAGCCTTGTGGACTACGGCACCAGAGAACTTTGCCGTGAGCAATAGGAAAATGTTAATAATGCATCTTGTGGAAGATAGACAACTTTTGAGTCGTGGAAATACAAGGCAGTCCTCATGCGTTCCAACTCTCACAAGCTCCCCTGTAACTGTTGTCTAATAGCTGCTCAGGCCCTTCCTGAAACAGCCTGCCATGGGCAAGTTAGCAACCTCCCCCAGGAAACCATCTCCATCGGAGTATGTAACTAAAATCATCCCCAATATCTAGTATAGAATTCAATAAAATCCTTTTATCATTTGTTTTCTTTCCTTATTTATAGTAAAAAAGAGAGTAAAGATAATTACTTCCTCCTTGTCTTCCTGGAAACAAAAATAGAGGCTTGGTTAGATTAGTCATATGAGGAGGCTTCAAAATGTTTATGGAACATTTAAAAAATATTTTAATATTTGTATAGCCTTATTCTTGAGAATTCAAAGTAGCATCGATGAACATTTTGGATAACCTGCGACGAAAGCTTTACTGTGCCAGGATTCTTCCATGATGTGACCAAACATATTGTAATCAACTCCATGAAGGGACCTTCTGTGGGCAGCCAAGCAGTTGTAGCAACAACAGAGGAGAGTGTAACCCCTCACTGTGGTCAGAGCCTTGATACCATCGAAAGGAAGTCTCATGTTGTGTGCAGCCTACTCAGTATAAATTGACTCTGCGGGGAAGTTACTTCGTTCTTTGCAGGTCCAAATCCTGCTTCTGGCTCATTGACTCAATGACCCTGGAAGCTATCTGCCGCCTGCCATATTGCCTGGCAACTCACACTCATCCAACTCAGCAGCTGTGAGGCTGGCTTGCTGACTTGGTATTCATCTGCCTCTGCTGTCACTAGCCTGTGGGCTTCCCGGTTCATTGGCCCCAGTAGCTACTCTTCAGGAAAATCCTCCAGCTTAACATCTAGCCCACAGACTCGAGCCAGACTGGACTGAACTACATCTACAACTGTGCAAGCCACTTTCTTGTATAAAATTCCTTTATACAAGACCTTCATGGATTTTGCTTCTCTAGAGAACACAGTTGAACACAGCCAAACACAGGCGCCTTGGTGATGGTCTGAATAAACATTCAGCCACAAACTACAAGACCATCAGATCAGATCCACTAGTAATGCCTCAGGAGAAAGTGAAGCCTCTTTGTTTCCCTAAAGATTTGTAGTCTCAGAAATCTTAGTGGAGTCCCTATTTGTCAGAGTCGACTCCTGGCCACAAGATTTGATTTTGGATACAAAGTTCCCATGGCCTTCACTCACTCATTGTCACTGATCTAGAAGTATGACTCAAGACAAACTAGAGCAATGTGCGGGCTTCACCCTGCCATTCTGATAGTGGCTCAATGCCCAGCCGTGGGGATGCAGACATGTAGGAACACGATTGGGCCTCTCATCTGAATGACTTTCATGGAATTGTGCGGAGAAGGGATAACGTCTTCGGAATCTATGAGCAGGTGAAAGTCTGTCAAGCCACAGGACTCAATGACGATGAGCAAAAAGAGGACACATCTTTTAGAGCAGCGGGGATTTCTTACTGAGGATTATTCTAGAACATACTAAAGGAAGATAAGCAACTCGCACAGTTACTAAATATACCAGCATGCATGGGACCGAGATGCGGGGGTTCTGTGCAGCTGAGCAAACAATGTAACTATTTTGGTAGGAACCCTAAGTGTGTGGCATTTTGAATTTGAATATCCAACTTGCTATTTAAGGAGTGCTGGAGAATTTTACTTTCCAAAGTCTGGGATAGATATTTCTCATCCTGAGAAACCTGATTTTTAAATGATAGAAAGGCTCTGGCTAACACATACTGGTCTTAAAAAGTTGACACTGTCCCGCAGATGAAACCGTGTAAGAGCTATAGTGAGAGCAAGAGAAGATGGACCTGAGAGTACCAGGGACTCATGTGTCTTTTTCCATCAATTCCCACCAGTGCCGTGATAGTGGATTTCAGAACATGGATGGTGACTGAGATGAGATATTTTTTTGTGAGATTTACTGTGAGCTACTCACATGACCATTTGTTTTTATGTTTAGGTAAAATTTCAAATGCTGTCTTTATTTTGTCTGTGAACACCTGGAAATTGGTGTGATTTAGTGCTGAAAGTTTGGTGGTTCAAACTCACCCGCTGCGCTGTGGGGGAATGCTGTGGCAGTCTGCTGTAGTAAAGGCTGACAGCCTTAGAAACCCCGCGGGTCAGTTCTACTCCTTCATACAAAGTTGGCAGCAAGGAGTTTTTATGGAAAAAGAAAGCTACCACAATAAGCACATGGTAGAAACGATTGTATTTTAATTAAATGGTTGACATTTAATTACTGATTGGCTATCTTGCTTAAGGCATCTTAGTTATGAATAGAATCATAGTAAGATATTTATAGCACTAAAATTGAAAAAGAAATTATACTGAAAGCCTGTGTCTGATGAAGAGTTCAGGTGGTTTTACTTCATTCTCGAACCAGTACCAGGCAGCACAGATTGATCACGTTATAAGTTAATCTCCCTGGTAGAATCTATCAAAGTTGCTGATGAGTCACTGCCACTTTCTTATAAAGCTTTCGGTATTGCTTTGCTCAGAGACCTGAGAAGCCTCTCTTGATTTTCGTCCTGTTCTGTGGACAGCACTCTACCCTTAGATGACCCCTCTTCCAGCAAAGGCAGAGAAGGTAGACCAGAGGCAGGGCCTTCCAAAACTCTTCTCAACTCAGGGCTTCCCACACTTGAAATTCTGCTCACTCCGATTCTTTGGGTTAAGAACGTGAGAGCAAAAAGAGGCAAGACTGCATGGTTTACATTCAGAAAGGGTATGCTTCGGGGTGGTATCTTATGGCTATACTTCTGTTTGCTGGGCAAATAGTCAGAGAAACAGAGTTACGTGACGAACAATGTTAGTATCAGGATTGGAGGAAGATTTATTACAACCTGCCATTTGCTGAAACCAAAGAGGTCTTGAAGCACGGCAGCTTTCAGTACACCTAAACATAAAGCAAACAAAGATATTCTGGACCAATAGCAAAAGCATAATAAATGGAGAAAGACTGAAGTTGTTAAAGGTTCCATTTCATTTAGTTCCACAAATGAACTAGTCTCCCTCTTGTTCTCTTTGCCTTCCTGCCTGCTTTGATTCTATATCTGGCTTCTGGGGCTAGTGCCCATGTGACCTGCCAACCCTGTGAGTTGTTGGTTCCCTGCCATGTTGTTGCCAACCTTGGATCCACGTGCCTCAGCCCCTACCGGTTTGGGGTGTCCCAGCTTCCCACTTTACCTTTCTGCTTCATTGGACATGAGTTGGACTTGGCTGGGTCACTTCCCTGATATAAATTCATTTCGTGATGTAAAGTTCTGTGTTATACATATATGAGTCTCACTGGTTTTATTTCTCTAGAATGTTCCATCTAGTATGGAGGTTTTAGTAGGGAAGTTAACAGGTTCCCACAAACCAGGATCAGTAAACAGTAAGAATACAGTCGTTGGTCAATAGCCAAATCTCTGTTCACTCTTCAGCTTCTCAGCCACATAGTCCATTGGCCTTTGCCTCCACGAGCCAGGAAGTCTCTCTGCTGTTCTGCCTCACAGTCTCAGTCTTGCTCCTCTGTTCTATCTCATGGTCTGAGGACCTTGCCTCAGCCTCTGGTCTCCATTTGACTCCTTTGTCCTACCCCATGGTCTCAGCAGCAGAGATGTCAGATGTGCTCTACTGGTGGTTCTTCTTCCAATGATCCTAGGGTTTCTCTATGTGCTCGGCTTCTGTGATAGTGCATTAGATGAACGTGAGGTTTTCGTCTTTAAACGACCATACCTCAATGAAACAGAAGGTGGTTACTTGAGTCACACTTAGGTGGAGACTCAGAATATCACCCGCCTTAATCCTGTAACAGAAAACGTGCACCAAAATAGAATTAGAACCACATGCGTAGAGGCCAGCATTTACAATATATCCCAAAAGGGATTATGGCTCCAAGGGGTATATCAATTGACTCCGTCTCAGGAAATGACATTCCTCTTGGAAGAGTTAAGACCGTTTAGGAAGGGAGAATAATAATAGCTGTCATTAGTTTTCGTTTCTTTTCATGAATGAATTAATGTACCTTTTCATTGCCTTCTTGTAGCAACTCGTGCCATGCTGTGGGGTAGGCAGCATGGAGATGCCAATCGTAAGACCCGCTGTTGAAACGCACAGCTGCTCCTCGGAAGAAAGAGGAGGCTTCTGGTTCTGTAAATATTTGTAAGCTTTCTAAACCCTCGAGAGGGCTGATATTAGCTCGATGGTAGTAGATTTGGTTTGGGGCTTTTTAGTAATGCTGCTGTTCAAAAGTAATCCTAATTTATGAAGAAGCAAAATTAGCCTTTGAAGGATTAACCGCTTCCCCAGATCATGTAGCTAATAAATGGCAGCGTCAAGACTGAGACATATGGCAGCCAGCTGTCCAAGACAGAGTGCAGGAAGAGAGTAGGAGAGGCTCACGAGATCACAATTACACTCACACCTGCAGTTTTAGGTAAATTACATTTCGGGATAGGAGGAGATCATCCGGGTGTTGAGCAACTGAACCCCAAAACTGAGGCATGTGGCATGACTAAAATGGCTGCCCCAGATCTAAATTAACTCCATTTTGAATCAAGCTCCATTTTGATACTCTGAAAAAATAATTCAATTTCTTGTAAAAATTTAATTACTTATTACTCAAAAGAGGCAAGGGTTGAGATTAGCGCTTGTGCAAAGAATTGTTTGCAATGATGTTCATGGAGAGTGTCTGCATAATTTGATCCAAGAAAAATGCTTTGGTCAACATATTCTAGACCTGAAATGTGACTAAAAGCCATAATCTGGTGTCGGGGGAGCCAGCTCCCCACAACTGATCACGGGTTCCGTAGGCTCGATTGTACGGTTAATATATGATATAGTAAGTCATTGAGAATAAGAGAGAGTAAATGAAGAAGTCAGACACATTTCATGGTAGCATGCTCACTTCCAGAGTGGCCATGATCTCAACAGCCAGGTAGCCCTAGAGGACAGGAGAGAGAGATTTATTTCTAACCAAGGCAAGCCCCCTAATTACAAGTAAAGACATACATCATAGGAAGGGGTTGTGCTATAGGTAATATGGTAATGGGAGGGGGACCCTCTAGAGGTGTACACACTATAGGAAAAGGAGTGATTAAGGGTATGCATGTGACAAGATGGGCAGATCCTAGATTCATGATGGTGGCCTAACCTTGATTGCCCTTGAGCTGGAGACTTGGCTTAGTCTAAGCTTTCAGGGGAAGCAATCCACTGTCCCTAACAGCAGGAAGTGAGCCCTACCTATGGCGAGACACATGATAGGGAATGCGTGCTCTGGATGGCTGATTCCTTCGGGGAGATAACGTGACAATCATCCACCATTAGTTGCAAGCAGTTAGGTTTGGCATATATTTTGGGGAGACAACTTGGTAGAAATCTTTCTGTATCCGACAGTCTGGGATTTCCACAGGCTCTACCTGACCAGTAGGCCTGGTCTTTTGTATGACTTGGGGTTTTGTTCCACAGTTTCTGTCCAGGACTTTCTAACATGCTCCTTCGCTGAACAGTTGATACTGGGTTCTTCTGGACTCAGGATTCCTTGAACACATCTTAAATTCTCCTATAATATTTGCCAAATAGTAAAACAGGGTGTTTTATAGAAGCAAGAAAAAAATTATTGTGGATGAAAATAGAGTTCAAAGTGGAAACACAGGGCACAAGGGAAAGTACAAAGTGTCCCAATATTCTGAGAGAGGTGAGCTTTTTTTTAATTTTTAAATCATTTTATTAGGGGCTCATACAACTCTTATCACAATCCATACATACATCAACTGTGTAAAGCACATTTGTACATTCATTGCCCTCATCATTCTCAAAACAATTGCACTCCGTGTAAGCCTTTGACAACAGCTCCTCATTTTCCCCCTCCCTACCCACTCCCCATTCCCTCACAAACCCTTGATAATCTATAAATGACTATTTTGTCATATCTTACAGTGTCCGAGGTCTCCCTTCACCCACTTTTCTGTTGTCGGTCCCCCAGGGAGGAGGTTATATATAGATCCCTGTAATCAGTTCCCCCTTTCGACCCCACCCTCCCGGTATCACCACGCTCAGCACTGGTCCTGAAGGGATTGTACGTCCTGGATTCCCTGTGTTTCCAGTTCCTATCTGTACCAATGTACATCCTCTGGTCTAGCCAGATTTGTAAAGTGGAATTGGGACCATGATAGTGAGGGGTAGGGGTGGGAAAAGCATTTAAGAACTAGAGGGAATGTGTATGTTTCATCATTGCTACATCGCATCCTGACTGGCTCGTATCCTCCTGCCTGTGACCCTTCTGTAAGGGGATGTCCAGTTGCCTACAGATGGGCTTTGGGTCCCCACTCCACACTCCCCTCATTCACAATGATATGATTTTTTTGTTCTTTGATGCCTGATACCTGATCCCTTCGACACCTCATGATCACACAGGCTGGTGTGCTTCTTCCATGTGGGCTTTGTTGCTTCTGAGCTAGATGGCCGCTTGTTTACCTTCAAGTCTTTAAGACCCCAGGAGCTAGATCTTTTGATAGCTGGGCTCCATCAGCTTTCTTCACCACATTTGTTTATGAACCCACTTTGTCTTCACCGATTGTGTCGGGAAGGTGAGCATCATGGAATGCCAGTTTAATAAACAAAGGATTCTTTCATTGAGGGAGTACTTCAGTGCAGGCCCAATGTCCATCTGCTACCTTAATACTTAACCTATACATATATGCACATAGATCTATTTCCACGTCCTCATATATAAATATATTAACATATGTACATGCCTTTATTTAGACCTCTATAAATGTCCTTTGCCTCCTAGCTCTTTCCTCTATTTCCTTTTACTTTCCTCTTGTCCCACTATCATGCTCAGCCTTCATTTGGGTTTCAGTAATTCTTTTTGATTACATTACCATTGATCATGCCCTACCAGGCCTCCTACACCCTCCTCACCACCAGTTTGGATCACTTGTTGTTCCCTTGTCCCTGGGTTTGTTAATACCACTTCCTTTCCTCCCACTTCGCCCTATCCCATGTCCCCCCAGAACTGTCGGTCCCATTGTTTTCTCCTCCAGATTGTTCATCCAGCCTATTTTATTTAGGAAGACCTGTGGAGATAAAAACATGCACAAAAACAAGACAGAAAAAAAACCAAGCAACAAAAGAAAACACAGCAACAACAGAAAGCCAATGACAAAGCAAACAAACAAAAAACACAGCAACAACAACAAAGAAAAGCTTGCACTTAGTTCAAGGACTGTTTGTTCGCCTTTAGGAGTGTTTTCCATTCGAGTCTGATGGGGTGTCAAACCCTGGTCCCAAAGTCTATTTTTGGCATTCCCTGGGCACTTCATTGCTCTGCTCCCCTTGCTGTTCTGTTGCACACTCTTAGGGTTTTGCCTCGGCGTGGTGGGGTCAGATTACGCGGAATTCCCACACTGTGTCTGTAGTGTTGTCCCCTGTAGGGCTAAGGGTCAGTGAGGGATGTCCTGTCTCATAGTGGGGCTGACAATATGGTCTTCTCTGTGAATTGGCTGATCTGAGTGGAATATTGTCCTCCAGGCTTGGTGGGCCAGGATATGCTCCACTCTCCCTCCCGCTTCATTTGCTCCTGTGTGTTCTGATCAGACATGTCCCTCTCCCTGAGCTGCAGCTTCTGTGCTGTCCTCTGAAATAAATTCTTCTGGGGGAAGGGGCAAAGGTCCACATAGTTTGGATTGTGGTCAGCCCCTCATATGAGAGGTGAGCTTTTATACAGAAAATTAAGAAGGGAATATGTGACCATAAGCATGGGGCCTTTGAATTATGTGTAGCCATTAGATAATTTCAAGTTAAATTTCTACAAGGTTAGGTGATATATTTTCTAGCATAAACTTTTTGGGGCCAGGCTAGAAAATGTTTTTCTGAAATGTGTCCATATATATTCTTCTGGGTCATGCATCACAACATTCTCCCATGACCATTTTGACAAACATTTTTCTTACAAACATTTCTTCACAAAATCTCCATTGTGTGTTGAGGGTAGTCAAATTTCTACAAGAAATGACACATCATTGAGGATCTATGTCACAGGTTCTTGGATAGGCAGAAAGGAGGACACAGGACAAGACAATGTTTAATTAAAGATGGAGTTCAGCTTATTCAGGAGCCTGCCACTTGAGTTAAATGCTAAGAACCTTAATTTTTTTATTTCCCACATATTTTTAGCAGAGTCAAGAAGCATCTCTCCTAGAAACATGGGAATTTCCCAGGGGGTTTGAATTTCTGCCCTCTTATGGGCGTTTTGTTGGTATGAACCATTATCTATGCCTTGTGGCTTACTCAGGTGCAGTTTCTGAGGTGGGCTCCTCCTTTGGCCTCCTTATCAGTTGGAAATCTGTGCAGTGCTTTTTCTTCTTTCCGTAGAAGTAGCTAAAACAACACAAAGTTCTTATAATTCTCATTATATTACATTAGATAAAGACTTAAAAATCATTTTATTGGGGACTCATAACTCCTATAACATGCCATACATCAGTTGTATCAAATATATTTATACATACATTGCCATCATTTCCAAAATATTTTCTACTTGAGCCCTTGGTTTAAGCTCCTCTTTTCCTCCCTCCCTCCCACCCTGGTATATCCTTGATCAATTATATATTGTTACTATTTTGTATATTACACTATCTGTTGTCTCCTTTCACCCACATTTCTGTTATTCATCCCCTTCTGGGGGGGTGGTGTCTAATAGTCAACCTTGTGATGGGTTCCCCATTTCTCCCTCTTCCCCCTCCCCAACCATCCCTTTGTGAGATCGCTTCTCCCACTAATGTTCCTAAGGAGTTGATCTCTCCTGAGTTCCATGTGTGGAGAGCTCTTATCTGTACCAATGCATGTTCTCTGGTCCAGGCAGATTTATAAGGTAGAAGAGGATCGTAGTTGTGGGTGGGGGGAGGAAGCATTCACGAACTAGAGGAACGATGTGTGTTTCATTTCTATACTGCACCTTGGTTGAATCATTCCTTCCTTATAACCTTTCTGTGGGGGGATATCCAATTGTCTACAGATGGACTTTTGGTCTCCACTCCAAACCCCCTCATTCACATCAATATAGTTGTTTGTTTTGTGTCTTTTGATACCTGATCCTGTCAACACCTCATGATTTCACAGGCTGGTGTGCTTCTTCCAAGTGAGCTTACGTGTCAATTCTGGGTTGAGTAACAATACAAATTCACAGGCACTCATATGTGTATACAAAAGAGGTTTATATACAAGAGCAATTGAATATTGGGCAAACATCCCAGCCCAGTCCAGATCAAGTCCATTAATCCTATATTAGCCCATATGTCCAATACTAATCTATAAAGTCCTCTTCAGACTCAGGAAACACATACAATGATGCCAAATGCAGGAAGATCATAAGTCAGTGGATGGTAACTCTTGTGGTTCCAGTGGTGGGAGAAGCATCTCAGTGCTGGTGCGTGTCTCTATGTGGCTTACCCTGCCCCAGAACTCTGGCTGTATCAGAGTTTCTCTATCAGGCTGGTCATCAGTAATATCTTGCAGGGAGTGAGCATGTGTCCCGTCTCCAATGAGCAGTATATCTCCTTAGTGCCTCCAAATAAGGTCATTAAGCTGTGACCTGATTGATAGGCTAAACTCCATGCCTTTACTCTTAGGTCTCAAATTGACCACAGAGTATGTAACTACCACAGCTTATTTGCTTCTCTGCTGGATGGCTGCTTATTTAACTTCAAGCCTTTATGACCTCAGACACTATATCTTTTGATAGCCCGGCACCATCCGCCCTCTTCACCACATTTGCTTAAATAATTTTTATCAAATTTCCAGTAAAGTTAGCTGTAAAAGATAAAAAGTCCTAAAGGATCCTAAGCTGTACTATTGGTTCTAAAATGGCATAGATTATAAACTATTATATAGCATAACATTATTTTATAGTATATTTGTAAAAATAGAAACATTTCAATTGTTATCTTCAAGAGATTGACTTTTACAATAATAAGATATTAAGACACAAAGCCTATTTTATTAGCCACTTTTGTGAAAACAAACAGAACACATGGGCAAACCAGCTGAGTTTGAATTTGCTGTGAGACCAGACTATGCAAAGGTTGCCAAAATAATTGATATCATCTTGTACAACAGATAGAATCCAAAAGATGAAGGTTCTTAAAAACCAAGTTCCATATCTCCCATGTCCAGTTGAGTGTCTTTCCATTAATTCTCAGTTATCATTTGTTTAATAACAACTCTGATGGTCAGGGTATCACTAGAATGTCTATGAAAATTTGACTCACATTTTTAAGATTCCTTTAATAATTATTAATTGATAATGATTGTAATCTTCAATGACAGTAGTAATGATGACATGACAGTGAGGGTCTGAAAACCACAGAGTAGGTGATCCAACAGGAGAATGGTGAATGTGCCAGGGAGAAGAAGAGTGACAGACAAGTTAATTAGCTGGTTCAGACTTGTTTTATCCTCCTCCAAAAGAGGAATTCTGATTGATGCTACAGAGATAATCTTAAATTTAATATGAAGAAGAACTTTTAGAATTAATTAATGGATATGATGGTGTGAATGATTAAATTGAATGTGAACGATTAGGTTGAATGGCATTTCCAAGCCAATAATTCTATATCAAGTAGTAAGAGTTAGTATAATACTTTGAAATATGGAAATAAATGTATAAGATGTAAGCATTTCTCCATTTATCACAATGCTTAAATAAAAAAAATCTTTTATTTTTCCCACTGATTAAGATAAGCAACAGTTCCAGTTCTTTTATATAGGTTATGGTTTTATTTTTTCTACTTACTGTAATTTAGAAAGGAGTCCTGGTTTTGTGTTGGGCTATAGTTTGAAATCATCAGTTGTTTGATGGGACAAAGGAGACTTTCTACTCTCCTAAAGATTTACAGTTTCAGAAATCCACCAGGTAGTTCTGCTCTGACTGTAGGGTCCCTGTGAGTTGGAATCAATTTGATGGCAGTGTGTTATAATTTAGAGATCAACAGATGTCTGCATTAGTAATATCTATTATTTTATCTGCTTTCTCTGTCGGTTTTTTTGAACCCTTAAATACTTTTCAGAATTTATTATGTAATTTGACAGCATCGTTTCACATTCAGATTTTTGTGTGATTATTTTAAAAGCCAGTGATAGTTCTTCCTTTCTGTATTTTATATTTTTTCCATGTCAAAGTGAACATTGGAAATTTAGTGTTTTATTAAATGCTCATGATATAAAATCTTTAATCAAACCAATTGCCTGCCCTCAGATACTTCAAGATAAACTTACTGTAATTTGCTAATAATGCAAGTCAGTGGGATGTGGCATTCACCATATCCCTGAAAGTATGTGCCTGTCGTTACCGACACACTCTGCGTTCTGGCTCTGCTCTGCCTTTCTGGCTGCTGCATCGTTTCCTCTCTGTCATCCTCATGTTAGAAGGCTCTACCTAAAAGACGTCCTTGAAAATGTTTTCTCTCTGTGATTTTCCACTTAGAGGGCTTGTCATTTCCATGCTGTGAGTCGAAGAATAGCAGCATTCCCAATATGAGCTCCGCTCTAAACTTCCCAGCTCTCTGCTAAGGTTCTCCATTGGGGTGAACAGATCCAAACATCAATCCATTATCTTGTCCCTCAAAACACAATGTCAGACTCTTCTTTGTCTCTGTTAGGCATACTGCCTTTCCCTCAGGCATTTAAGCTCAGCATGAATCCCAGACCATCTTTCTACTTGGGGGGGAGAGAGGAGCAAGAGAACTACTTTGAGAACAACTTCTGATGTCTGCCCACTTCAAGTCTTAGCCCTGCCCTATTTATGTTGTGTGCCCTTGACCAAGTTACTTAACAGTTTTGCCTAACAAGGTTAGGCAATTTACACCAGTTTCCAATTTGCATGAATCATGCTGTGCAACCGTGGCCCACAGTCACCGCCAGATTTCTCCCCACTGTAAATGCTTAGATTTCATTTCCCACATCTGTCACGTGCGATGAGAGTGACAAAGTGTGAAGATTGATATCCATGAAGTTAGATCAAATATTATGAAATGGACAGCCCTCCACACTGACTGCGCCATTGCTCCAACGATTCAGGCATAGAAATGTAGAGATTACAAAGTCTTAAATCTCAGAGACAACTTAAATGTAGTTCTTAAATGAATTTATTTATCTATGTATGCAATACACGATGCATTTTAACTGGAAATGTTCACTGAAACTTAACTGGTTAAAAGAAAGCAAGCAAGCAGATGAACAAAAGCTAAGTACAGTTTACATTGATCTTTTCTGTTACTTCTCATGAGGAAATCTAAAAGAACTGGGAGCCCAGGTGGTTTTTAAAGCAGCATTTTTGTGGTGTTTCATTATTAATCTCTAAGTGGGGAGAAATGAAACTCAAACTGACCAATTTGGTTTCTCTGACATAAGCTATGCTTATCGTTCTTGGGAAGGGTGATTTTGAAACTACAAGCCAGAAAAGGCTTTGGGTTGTTCATAAACTGAGCCCTTTCCATGACCCTCAGTATGCCATGTGACCAAGAGTTGGCTATATAGTTATTACGTGAGACAAAGACTGAATTTTCCGTTCCAATATTAATCCTACTAACACTAACGTTGCCCTCATGCTACTGCCAAGGTGGGAGGGCGCAGAGAAGCACAGGAATTGGGATTTAAAATGACAGTGGGCTCAGCTGCTCACCTGTATCTGCTTTACTTTCATTTTCACGGGAAGAGACCATGTTTCTCAAATCACACTGCCCACCGAGTTTCTCATTCTTTCTCAGTGTTCAAATCAAATGACCTTAGTCCTTCTTGGCTGCTCAGTAGATGGAATGACTTCCAGAGGACTCAGGTCCTCTGTGGTTTCCTGAAATCCCTTAGTTTACACCACTATTAAAGCTTGCCACAGGTGAGTAATCCCTGTAAGCTACTCTGAGGTCACAGCTGTTACGTGGCTTAAGCAAAGACGAATCCTGGTCATAGTCTGTCACAAGCAGCAATAACAGACCAGGTTCCAGAGAGGCAGTTAAAAGAAACAATCAAATGTGTCTAGTAAGTGCTGCAGAGCATCTGCCCCGGGAAGAACTTACTTTTGTAAAGCCTGAAAGCAATCAAATGAAAGAACAAAACAATATCTTCCACCAGGGCCTGATAGAACTTGCAGATTGCAGCTAACTTGCTTTTCTGATAGTGGGCGATGTCTATGATATCATGCATAATATTTAATTTTATTTAGAATCTGACTTGGAAAGGGAAACATGATGAGGTAGTTTGTTTATTGTGCCAACCTGGTCGATAAACACATGTGGGGTTAATCGAAAGGTGGAGGGATCAATGGCTTGGTGAGCCTCACCTTTCTAGTTCTAGGGTCTCTTGCTTTCTGATGGTCAGACCAGCGTGAAGTCAGTTCCCTGCTTTAGCAGGAAAGACTCACTTCCTGCAAGACATCTCTGAGGAGAAGCCTCATGGACCTACCTGATGCAGCCCTGGGTGCTGGAGCAGCCATGTGGAGAAACCTGCCAGCGCTGAGATACTTATACATTCACTGGCTCGGATTTCCTCCTGCAGGCAGCATTATTGCATCTGTTTTGTGAGATGGAGGAGGACTTTGTGGATTGGTCTTGGACATATGGGTTAATGTTGGACTTGTGGGATTGGGCAGCACTGAGTTGGGATGTTTTCTTGATGTGCACTTACCCTTTATATAAAACTCTCTCATATATGAGTTCCTGTGGATTTGTCCTTTACTCTGTTTTTCATGTGAAAACTGGCAGCTGAGAAGAAACAAAGCCCACATGGAAAAAGCAAACCAGTCTGTGTGATCACGAGGTGCTGAAGCGATCAGTTATCAGGCATCAAAGAACAAAAACTCATATCATTGTGTGCTCACCTCTCTGAAATGATTGCTGAAGACAAATGGGTGCATAAACAAATGTGATGAAGACAGCTGATGGTGCCTGGATATCAAAAGATATAGTGTCTGGGGTCTTAAAGGTTTGAAGATAAACAAACGGCCATCTAGCTCAGAAGCAACAAAGCCCACATGGAAGAAGCACACCAGCCTGTATGATCATGAGGTGTCGAAGGGATCAGGTATCAAGCATCAATGAACAAAAACTTATATAATTGAGAATGATGGGCAGTGCAGAGTGGGGACCCAAAGCCCATCTGTAGGCAACTGGACATCCCCTTACTGAAGGGTCACAGGGAGGAAATGAATCAGTCAGGGTGCAGTGTAGCAATGAGAAACATATAACATTCCTCTAGTTCCTAAATGCTTCCTGCCTGCCTCCTCTCCCCGCAGTCCACTATCATGATCCCAAATCTACCTTACAAATCTGGCTAGACCAGAGGATATACATTGGTACAGATAGAAACTAGAAACAGGGAATCCAGGATGGATGACCCCTTCAGGATTTGTGGTAAGAGTGGCAATATCGTGGCAGGGTGTGAGTGTGGAAAGGGAGAACCGATTACAGGGATCTACATGTGGCCTCCTCCCTAAGGGATGGACAATGGAAAAGTGGGTGAGGGGTGGCGTCGAATGGTGTAAGATATGACAAAATAATAATTTATGAATTATCAAGGGTTCGTGAGGGAGGGGGAGTGGGGAGGGAAGGGGCAAAACGAGGAGCTGATGCCAAGGGCTTAAATGGAGAGCAAGTGTTTTGAGAGTGATGAGGGTAATGAATATACAAATGTGCTTTACACAATTGATGTGTGTGTGTGTGCCATTTCACTCTGTTCTAAGGGTCTACGTGAGTTGAACCGGCTGTGATAGGCTTGGCTCTGTTAATACTACAGTAGAGAAACTGAAAATCAAAAATCTGAAACATCATCGCGGCTGACAAGTAATCAAACCCAAGACATTGACGTTTCCAAAGAGAATAAAAGTAAAAAAACTTTGTCTCAATATTATCGGCATGTGAAAAACAAAATCAAACCATCATTGTTAGCTGTAAGGATCTTTCCTAATAAGAAATACATAACGCATCAGTGAAATGCACTCCTTTGGGGGGAGGGAGTGGAGAAGGAACCTGGGTAACTTGGGAGGGGCCCAGATGGAAGATGGAGGATGAGGAAAGTGCTCAGTTAAAGTATGAACAGTAAAAATGAAGAACTGTGTTTTAAATCACTTTATTGGGGGCTCATACAATTCTGTGGCTACGTTGTGATGGACAATCCTTGATTTGCTCCCATGAGCTTTGCTTCTTCTCCTCATTCTTTCCCACACAGCAAAGCCCCCAGAAAGTGAGTCATTCCCCGAAGCTGCTCTAGCCCCCAAATGAATTCTGCTTGCTGCTAATCTTTTGAAGAACAACATGCTCCAGAGACAGTAAAAAATAAATGCATCTCTAACTGCTCCAGCCAGAGGATGGCTGACGGTCCTTATGAGGCCCGGCCCCACCACCAGCACCATGCTTGCCAAAGAGCAGGGCGTTGCTCCCACGGTTAAGCTTGAGATCTGCTTCCCAGCCCTGTCTGGCCTTCCTGGACGAGGCGGCAGCATTCGAGGAACAAATCCCCTCTGCTCAGTCATACTCTCTTGCCGTTCAGCTGATTTGTGGGCGCTCACACTCTTATCCCCCACTGATCCTGGATGGACGGGGGTTTTCAAGCCCCAGGAGTTCCCATGGTTTGTTCAGGTGGTCAGGACTTGGGTTGTTTTTTGGCTTCGTCTACAGATAATGTTATTGTTTTAAATTGATTTGAAAAACACACTAACTTTGAGTTTTAAACTATTTGTAATTGCACCCAAGGCCACTGACTTAGCAGTACAGTTGGCAAACAGTCCATAAATAAACAAATTAAAGGGAAGAGGCGGGGCCAGAAAGGCAGTTGCAAAACAAGGAGCCAAAAGAAGCACTTTCTGCTTAGTGACTAATAGTCCTGACTCTCTGCTTATGCCCCGCAGTCTAAGTTCAGGAATGCAGTACAAGTTAGCTTGGTATGAATCCCAAGAAAATGAGTTGCATTGGGGCAAGTATAAATTTATACTGTGCCCTACTCCTTTAAGGTTGATCTAATCCATGGTCGCTTCCCAGAACGATAGGACAGGTGACCTCCGGAATAACCGTAGTTTATATCACAGGAGCATAGCCACTGACTGTTCTTTCGTCCTTGGTCTCTGTTGTCCACGGATGATGTGGACTTGACCCAGCCCTGTCTGGTCGGCTTGACCTAGTCAGTTGGTGCTACCGTAACACAAATGCCACGAGTGGGCAGTTGTAAAGAACAGAATACTATTATCTCCCAGTTCTGGAGGTTAAACGTCCAAATCCAGGTGTTGGCTATGTCAAGGTCTCCCTGTTGGTCTCCCCACTCATTCCTAAGTTCTTGATACCCCTTACGTGCACGACATCTATCTTCTCTGTGCGCGTATCTGTGGTTTAACCCACGGGTGGGGACCGTCTGGCCCCCAAATTATAAATATCAGCTCACATCACACACCTCACAAAAGAGAAGCAGTTCCAGCCATCACACATGAGGGTGAGTTCATTAAGTGTTTGACCAAATAGACTAATTTTTAAGTTGATGATTTGGTATAGCCTACAAATGATATTATAAATATCCAAATGGCCCTTGTCTGGAAAAAAGTTTTCCCACCCCTAGCTTCTATGTCTTGCCCATCAATTTGTCCTACTGTGGTGACTTGCATGCTACTGGAAGCCATGTCATTGGTGTTTCAAAGGCCAGCGGGGTCACCCAAAGTGAACAGGTTTCAGCAGAGCTTCCAGACTAAGAATAGACAACAAAGAAGGCCGAGGCTCTCCACATCCGAGAAGCTCCTGAAAAGCTTATGCGTATCTTGAAAGCATTTTCAAAGAATGAAAGTGTAAACAAAGGGAGCAGAACATTATGGAGATACTGCCTGAGATGTACCCCTCAGGTCCGAAATATAACTAAAAGGAGATGGTTTCTTGGAGGGAAGTCGACCATGATCATGTGAGTCAGGTAAAGCCTGTGGGAGTGGGACCTTTGGCATCCTCATTTGCTGATAGGGCACTACTCAAGGTAAAGAGAAACAGCTCTGCAAATCTTCTAATGATTGGTACATGGAACGTGGGAAGTCTGGATTTAGGAAAATTGAAAGTGGTCAGAAATAAAATGGAACACATGAAGATCAATATCCTAGGCTTTAGTGAGCTGAAATAGACTGGTATTGACCAGTTTGAATGAGAAAATCATATGATTTGCTTTGCTGGGAAATAACACAATCAAGAGGAATGACATGGGATTCATTGTCAGAAAGAATCTTTCTAAATCCACCATGAAGTATAAAGTCATCCATAATTGGATTATATCTATCAGACTTCAAGCAAATCTAATCAATACAACTATTATTCAGATTTAGGCACCAAACCCAAAAGATAGTGATAAAGAAATTAAAGAATTCAACTAATGATATCAGCCTGAAGCTGATACAACATGCGATCAAGAGGCATTGATAGTTATTGGTGATTTGAAATACTGGAAAGAAAGAGGAGGGAACAATAGTTGGGAAATATGAACTTGGTGATAGAAATGAAGCTGGAGATCACATGATAGAATTTTATTAAACCAGCGACTTGTTCATAGCAAATGCCTTTTTTCAACAACACACAAAGATGACTTTACACATGGATGTCCCCAGATGGAATACACAGAAATCAAATTGACTACATCTCTAGGAAGACATCTGGAGAAGCTCAAATTCAGCAGCTAAAACCAGACCAGAAGTTCAGGGCCCATTCAGAAAAGGACGTGTAAAAAGAGAGATCGTTGCTGATGTCAGATGGAGCTTGGCACAAAGCAGAGAATACCAGAAAGATGCTTACTTGTGTTGCATTAACTATGAAAAGGCATTCAATTTTGTGGACCACAATAAACTGTGGATAACTTTGAGAAGAACCAGAACTCTTAAAACTTCATTGTGCTAATTCAGATTCTTAAACATGGATCAAGATAGAGCTGTGTGAACAGAACAAGGGAATACCGCATGGTTTAAAATCAGCAAAAGTATGTGCCAGGGTTGTATCCTCTCACCATACTGGTTCAATCTCTATGCTGAACAAATCATCAGAAGCTGGATTATATGAAAAAGAGTGGAGCATCAGGATTAGAGGAAGGCTTATTAACAACTTGTGGTGTACAGATGACATAACCATGCTTGCTGAAGGTGAGGAAGACTTGAAGCACTTGCTGATTGCCAAGTATTATAGCCTGAAGTATGGATTACAACTCAATGTATGGAAGACCAAAATCTTCACAATGGATCAATAGGCAGCATCATGATAAATGGAGAAAAGATTGAAATTGTCAAGGTTTTTGTCTTACTTGGATCCACAATAATCAATGCTCATGGAAGCAGCAGTCAAGAAGTCAAAGTCATATTGCTTTAGATAAATCTGTGGCACAAGACTTCTTTACAGTATTGAATAGCAAGGAGGTTTCTTTGAGGACTGAGGTGCACCTGACCCAAGCCATGGTATTCTGTATTGCATCACCTGCATACAAAAGTTGGGCATTGAATAAGAAGGACCACAGAAGAATTGATGCATTTGAATTGTGGTAGAGAAGAATAATAAAAGTACCATTGGTTGTGTGATAGTTACATAATCTGTTGTCAATTTGAGACTTAAAAGTGAAGGGGTGGAGTTTCACCTATCAATCAGGTCACAGGTTAATGATCTCATTTGGAGGCGCTAAGGAGATAATAGCTCACTGGAGGCGGGACACATGCTCACTTCTTGCAAGACATTTCTCCTGACAAGACACATGGAGCTACACTAGACCCTTGGGAGCTGAAGTAGCCATGTGGAAACCCCTACCAACGCTGACATGCTTCTACTGCCACTGTATCCACAAGACTTTCCACCCACCAGTCTGTGATCTTCCTGTATTCGGCATTATTGCGTGGCTGCGTGAGTCTAAAGAGGAATTAATGGACTAGTATTGGACATATGGGCTAATATTGGACTTATGGATTTGATCTAGGCTGGGATGTTACCTTAAGGTACAATTACTCTTTTATATAAAGCTCTTTCTTACACACTTATGAGTGTCTATGAATTTGTTTCTCTAGTCAACCCAGACTAACACAGGTTGTTAAAAGGACAAACCAAACTGTATTGGAAGAACTAAGACTAGAGTGCTCCTTAGAGGCAAGACTTCATCTTACATTCTTTGGGCATATTGTCAGGAGAGAATGGTCCCTGGAAAGGGACATCTGTTTGGTAAAGTGGAGGGGCTGTGAAAACGAGGAAAACCCTCCATGAGATGGCTGCAAAAATGGTCTCAGGCACAGGAATAATTGTGAGGATGGTGTAGGATCATCAGTGTTTGTTCTTAGTGCATAGGCTCACTGGTTCAGAGCCAATTTGATAGCACTTAACAACAACCCTTAGTTTAACCCAATGCCATGGAGCCAATTCCAACTCATAGTGGCCCTATATCAGAGTTCCTTAGCTGTCAATCTTCATGTGAGCAGAAGGAGCACCTGGTGGGTTTGAATCTCTGACCTTTCGGTTAGTATGCCAACACCTAGCCCCCAGGGCTCCCAGGCACTGGGTCTAATGTCCTTATTTTATCCTTAGAAATGATCAGGTTTAGGGAATACCCTCCACTGATATTGCCTCACTAATGTAACAAAGAAAACCAAATTTCCAAACAGGATTACAGTCACAACTATGGTGGTGTCTTAGTCTGGGTAGATCAGAGAAACAAACTGATATAAACTCATATGTGTACAAGAAAGAGATTTATATACAAGAGCAGTTGAATATTGAGAAAACATTCCAGCCCAGTCCAGATCAAGTCCATAAGTCTGATATTAGCTCATACGTCCAATACCAATTTATAAAGTCTTCTTCAGACTCACAGAACACAGGCAATGATGCTGAATGCTGGAAGATCACAGGTCAGTGGGTGGGAAATCTTATGGATCCAGTGGCATTGTAAGCATCTCAGCACTGTCAGGGGTCTTCACGTTGCTCCTCCAGTTCCCAGAATCTATCAGCATAGTGCCATGTGTCTTGGTAGAGCGTCTCTCAGTGAGTCAGCCAAGAGAGAATCTCTCCCACCTCCAAGGAGGAAATCCAGAAATTCCCAGAATCCTCAGGGGAAGGCCATGCCCACACTGAGGCCTCATTGGCTATGACCTGATTGACAGACTAGACTCCACCCCTTCATTCTTAATCCTCTCAAATCCCAAATTGACACCAGATTACATAACTACCACAGGTGGTTAGGATGCTAACATGTTTGGGGGGGAGGGCCACAATTTAATCTATAATAATCCTTAAACTCATTTTAAGAATAAAACTGAAGCCCTCTTAGGAGATGAGAAGCCATTAAAGATGGGATGTTTATCCTAATTCTGTCATGGTATCAGACATATTAATGATTTTGGCTGTAGTAACAAATGATCCCCAAATCTTAGCAGCTCCCACCAACAACGTGCACTTTCTATCCCCACTGCATGCTGGGTAGGGGTCAGTTGCTCCAACTCTGTTCCACATGTCTTCTCATTCTAGAAGCAACGTATCAGCTCTTCTGTAGGACATGCTATTTCTTGTGTGTGTGTGTGTGTGTGTGTGTGTGTGAGAGAGAAAAACAGGACAGAAGAAACAATACAACTATCAGAGCATGCATCTGCTTGGAGCTGTCACACCATTAGCTCGCCTTGCCTTTCCCTGGCTTAGACGCATCACATGGACTCCATTTCACCTATAGAGAAGTGCTGGCAATGGGCTGGGAGGTACAGTCACCACGCAGAGAAGCACGCTAATGTGGAGAACAATAATATGATCCAGCCTATCAGACTGACACGCCAGACATGCCACTTCATGAGAAAGGTGAGGCTTCTGGATGGAAGCCTCTGACCCATAAATCTGTCACTCCTATCTTTGCAAAATAAGACAGGGAGGAAGTTCTCCTTGGTTCTTAAGTTTTGGGGGACGTATACACGGTCCATTTTATGAGATAAGGTAGGCTTTTCTCTTGACTTTGTAAAGGGTCATGCATTTGTGCCTGAGCCCATCCCTCCTTTTCTGTGAGTTATTTCAATATGCTTGACTTCATCTTTTGATTACATTGGTGGCTTTGGGGTTTTCAAACATCCACTTTTCTCTTCTTTCAGCTGACTCAGAAATGGTGTTCTTACAGCTGCAGATGTACTGTGGTTTGGAGCTGGGCCAGAAGACATACGAATCAGCATAGTCAGAAACCTAGGCTTCTTGATTCGAAATAGGTCCAAGTAGTTGAAAGATCAGAGAAGACCACCACCACAAAAATTAATTTATGTATTTCCATCATTATATAGGGAGAGCAAAAAGGGATATTTTTGCTCACTTGTCACATTTGATTTTGTTTTGTTTTTTGCTGTTTATCAGTGAGTCTTTTTCATTGGATCGTATAGCTTAGAGAGTGAAATGCTTTTTAAATTATTATTCTCAATGAAAGACTGAAAGAGGATGGGTGATTTTCACCTGTGAATAATTATTTCACTAAAAGCACAAAAGTGGAGAAAAATCCGATTTCGGTGTAGGAAATGCAGAGCACTTTCTTCTTTTCCCATAAATCCTTTATTTCCAACATATACAAACCATCTTTATTAATTAAGTAACAGAACTCTGTTTTAATTGTTTATTTTCCTGGCTTATCTGTAAAACGGTGTGTAAGAACTGCACTTCCGTGATTGCCACTGAATGCACTTGACTCATTTGTCTTTGATCAGTTTGCTGACATCTGAGACATTTCTTCTCTTGTCTGTTTCCTTTCCTGATCCTCTTGTGGAACTCAAGCTTGAGAGAGCTTGGGCTTCGGCCATTGTCTCCGCCTTCTCTGCACACTTACCAGTTGCCTTCACATCAATTCCCACTCAGGAAGACTCCCACCAATGGCTAACTTCTCAGAGGGAGCCCACCAAGCCTCTCCTCCAAGGCACTTGGGATTCGAACCTCCAAACTTTAGCCAAGTATGTTAACTGTTTGCATCCAGAGATTCTATACTTAGCAGAAGACCTGGCACTTATGTTGTATGAAATAAATAATGAAAGGAACACATGAAAAAGAGAAATACAATCGTGTTCACGAAAAGAGAAGAACATCTAATGTAGACCAATCAACAGAGAGAAGAATGACTTCCCCGGGTCTACCAGCTCTCTTCCTGGGTGTTTCTGTCTTTCTTGTCGAGTTAACTCTGAAGCTGTAGCTACTATGCATGGAAATTCTTTCAAATCAAAATAGTTGATAACACCTTTTTTATTCTACTGATGAGAACCCAATATAGTTGAAGAGTACTTGATCAAAATATCAAGGAAAAATACAAAAGATGGAAGAAAAATAATCGCCCTTGATTGTTAGCAGTTTCCTGTATGGCAAAAGCCATGTAACGTGCTCTAGAGCATGAGAACAGGGTCTTTGGAAATGAAGAACTGAGGTCTGGAGGTTATAACTTGCCCACAGTCCCACAGGTGGGCAGTGGCTATTTGATTTCACAGACTATGCTTGGAAAAACGGGTATTTCTCTGTAGAACAATTCTAGTTAATGCAGCAAAGATATTTATTGAGCATAAATGCCCCTGTTCTTTAGGTTCAGTGAGCTGCTTTTAGCCATTGCTGGGTTGTCATTTTCATAGCCAACCTACCTGGATTTTCTCTCCTTGACCCTACCTTTATTTCAAATGAGCCCAGCTTTTCTGTTCCATTTTTGTTGTTGTTGTTCTACACCACACTCCCCTCCTCTCTGGGGCTTGATTGTTAGCTGCTGTTGAATCATTTCCCAGCCCACGGGGTCCCCATGAACAGCTGAATGAAGGTTGCCTCCTGGTCAGTTGCAGGTTAAACGATTGCGATCCACAGAATTTTTCTCGGCTGCTTTTTGGAATTGGATCACCAGTCCAATGTCTTTGCTAGTCTAGAAGCTCTTTTCCTCATCACAGCCACGCGTGAGCCTCCACCGACAGGTGCACTGGCTGGGAATTCATTGAACTCAGGTATCCTTCATGAAAGGCTAGAATTCTACCAGAGAACCACCACTTTCCCCATCTCTCTGCCATCATCTTCCAGAAAGCATGCCAGGCAGGTAGAATTTCATACTGCAGACCCCTGATGATGGATGCCACAGAAAACGAAGACTTGGTTGATGCTTCTTGTCTAACTTCTCAGTAGGTTCCACATTCTCAGTTTCTCTATGAATCACTTAGGTTCATTCGTGTCTTGCTCATTTCTTTCCCTTCAACTATGAAAAATCGCCTCTTCGAATCAGGGTGGTATGCCATACGTATTCGATGAAAAACAGAACACCTACAAATAGGCACTATACCAGTACACCTTATCTAATCCTGATGTATCCATTCTTCATTGTTGGCACCCTTACTAAAATGCACACATTGCTTTGAAAGGTGGCAATATCTGTCCAAAAACTTGAGTGCTGTAATAATGCCAATTATGTCATAAATTGTTCACTGTGGTTCTCAGTCAAAATGGGCTGTATTTCCTTAGACATAACAAGGGCTAATGAAGTCCCAGGACAACTCACTGAAGTCTCTTTGTGACACTGCCATGGTTGACACCATTCCCAGGTAACATCCGTGGTTATCCTTATGCAAGCCATCCTTGAGCAAGAGCTCTCAGGAGTTTGCTCAACCACTAATGTTCAGATGACCTACGGATGGTTCAGCTTGCCAAATCACATTAATCCTCTTTCCATGGATGGTGATAGTTATTTTAAAACACGTATGAAGTGACGTCCATCTGCCATGCATGTTTCCAAGTGTTGAAGATTACCAGTGAACAAGCCCAATTCATACCCTTGTCCTTGGGAGTTTATATATGTTAGGTACGAACATAGCACATGCTGAAATTTTGCCTTGATAATTTTAAGGGTACATACTGTCTTATGCATTTTTTTTCAAAAGGTCTTACGCACTCATCTAACCACCAGTTTAAATGATTAAACTACGGTAATTATTGACTAATGATTTCTTGTTATATATGTCTCCCAATTCCTCTTCTGTTAGATATCTGCAAAGCCAAGAAACAAAGGGTAAGCCTTATTAAAAACAGCAAGTCGCTTGCATTTCAAATAATGGGCTCAGTATGTTTTCAGGGAAGGGGAGCTTGTGTTAATATTACATCAGTGGGCCTAATCACTCACTTGAAAAGGAATAACAGTCAAAAATTCCAAAGCACAAGAAAATAGTACATTATTGAGGGATCTGGCTATTGAAAAGCACATGTTGAGTATGTCTTTTGAAAATATACCTGCTAGGTTGTTGAAAAATGGGATTCTTTTCTGTTTCCTAATTTTGTTTATACCCTGGATTTTATATTTCTATCTGCTTTAATATAGAAGTAGACTATTAACATTCTTCAAGGTCTTGCTTAACTTTCTGACAGTTCAAATATTTTTTTTGTTTTATCTCTACTTTATTCTCTCTACGAGAAACATAGGCCAGCATTGGACACTGTCAATAAAAAGGTTAAATGGCACAGCATTTCTTCTAGACTTACTTGTATGTAAGCCATATTGTGTAATGAAGAGACACATTATCTATCTTCGGGGTCTGCATCAGGTATGAAGCGCTTCCCAACCTTGTCCAAATTGTTTCTTTTAGCATTCTTCTCTATAGAAGGAGGAATTTGGGGCAGATGATCCTGGAATCTCTTTCAGCTCTACCATTATGTGGTTCTAGTCCATGCATGCCCTTTTTAACTTGGGAAGATGGCGGGTTCCTATTGCTGCTGATGGGTTTGTCCAGATTTACCATTTCATTAAAACTTGGGGTGTGATGCTAGTGGCAATAAATCTTTCTTGCCTTATTACACAGGATTGGAAAGCCAAGCGATGCCTCCCTAAATCAATTAGCAGTTGCATGAAGGAACCAGGTGCAGAGATGTGGGAGAGAAACGGGGCAATAGGCCATGGTTTGCTGTTTAGGACGTTGTGGCACCTTTTTACTGTGAAGCATTTTAAGAACTCCAAGAAACATTCATCCTTTCAAGAAGGACAGTTGCAACACTTCATAATCACATTTGAGTTCTACGGGGTCACATCTGAGACGCACAAATTAATCTTATTAAAAGTGGTGCATTCAAGATTAGGAAGTTAGAACGTATATTCATCCAAGAATTTTACCACATTTCTCATCAGTGTGAGTGTCTTGCAAACGGACAGCAGGACAATTAGCAGCCTCCAAATAATCTACGTTCACAATCTAGGCACAAATCAGGGTACCTTGTACAGGCAGCTATTTTTTTTTTCAGGCAGCTATTTTGATGCATAATCTAACCTTCTGAAAAGAATATTGTCACAGCCAAAGGATGAAACTAGCAATGGTTTATTTACTCTCCCCAAGCGTGCTTGGGAAATATGCTAAATTAAAATTCAAGCAAGTGTGCTTCTGTGTCTCATCTACCACCTACGGGGTAAGTTTACCTCTCCCTGTGCTCATCTTGGCAAGCAAAGTCTCCTCAGGCCCATTACCAGAGAAACAGGAAACGATGATGACAGAGCCTGGGCAAGCCCAGACCCCACATGAGCCTCTGTAATTTTGGAAACTGGACCATCAGCCCTAATTACCTATGTCGGGAATTCTGTGTTCACTAGGCTACATTTCTCAACAATTTGCCCAAGTCATGGCCCTAAAAGCAGCTCAGACCTGCTCCACAGGGGCATTAATTCTGGTAGCAAAAGAGGGTGAACTCATGTTAGGGATACATATCTGTAAACAAATGAAAGACCCACGATTATAAGCATCAACTGGATCCAGCTATGTTGTTTTTGTAATCTGTCTCCCTTTTGCAACTGCACGGAGAAGCTACACACTTTCACCTTAGAGCAGATTAGGATCAGATAACTTTCAATGAACTTCTAGCTCTTTGCTCGCTCTGAATAAACAAAATAACCAAAACCCCAACTAAGGTACCACCTTATAAAGCTGACTGGTACAAATAAACTGAGTTCCTTCTGCCAACAATGCCACAAAACAAACAAACAACAACAAAAACCCACTGTCATCATCCCCACTAAGAGCAAGCCTATACAGCTGTGTTTCCCAAAGTAGATGTGAGCACCCCCTTGGGAGCACTCAGAAGATAGAGGAGGACTGAAAAACCAGATCCCCACACTTTATCCTGCATTATGGGCTACAGCTCACATTTTTAACTGCTAAATGGTGGAGTGTGCTTAGTAATTTTATTTCTGAAAAGGAGTCAGTAAGCCACATAATTTGGGACTCCATGCTATTTAGGGTCTCCAAGGCTGTAATTCTTTCCAGAAGGGGTCAGCCTCATCCTTCTCCCAAAGAGCACCTGGTAGATTTGAATCACCAACCTTGCAGTGATCAGTGCAACACCTAAGCCCTAGAGTAAGCTACAGCCTTTTAAATTATTTTTTCATAAGAGGAAGTTTATCTATTTCCTATGACTGTTTTAACAAATTACAAACTGGTGACAACACAGCAATAATCTATTCTCTCAAAGTTCCAGAGGTGCCCATTGTCATTGAGCCAATTCCAACTCATAAGGTTTCTGAGGCTGTACATCTTTCTTTTTTAAAAATCATTTTATTGGGGGCTCATACAACTCTTATCACAATCCAAACATACATCCATGTGTCAAGCACATTTGTGCATTTGTCGCCATCATCATTCTCAAAACATTTTCTTTCTACTTGAGCCCTTGGTATCAGCTCATCATTTCCCCCCTCCCTCTCACTCTCTCCCTCATGACCCCTTGATAGTTTATAAATTATTATTATTTTTTCATGTCTTACACTGTCTGATGTCTCCCTTCACCCACTTTTCTGTTGTCCATCCCATAGGGTGGGGGTTATATGTAAATTATTGTGATTGGTTCCCCATTTCTTCCCCTTCCCTTCCCTTTCCCCTCCTGGTATTGCTACTCTCATTATTGGTCCTGAGGTGTTTGTCTGTCCTGGATTGCCTGCATTTCAATTTATTATCTGTACCAGTGTATATCCTCTGGTCTAGCCAGATTTGTAAGGTAGAATTGGGATCATGATAGTAGGTGGGTGGGAGGAGCATTAATGAACTAGAGGAAAGGTGTATGTTTCATCATTGCTATACTGAGCCCTGACTGGCTCATCTCCTCCAAGAGACCCTTCTGTAAGGAGATGTTCAGTTGCCTAAAGATGGGCTTTGGGTCTTCACTTCACACACCCACCCCTCATTTATGATGATATGATATTTTGTTCTTTGATGCCTGATATCTGATCCCATTGACAACTCGTGATCACACAGGCTGGTGTGCCTCTTCCATGTAGGCTTGGTTGCTTGTTTACCTTCAAACTTTTAAAACCCCAGATGCTATATATTTGATAACTGGGCACCATCAGCTTTCTTCACTACATTTGCTTATGCACCCACTTTGTTTTCAGCGATCGTGTCGGGAAGGTGAGCGTCATGGAATGCCAGTTTAATAGAACAAATTATGCTTGCATTGAGGGAGCATTTGAGTGGAGGCCTAATGTCTATCTGCTACCTTAATGCTAAACCTATAAACATATGCTCATAGATCTAGTTCCCCATCATCATGTATAATTATATATACATATGTACATGCCTGAATTTAGACCTCTATAGAGGTTGTAAATCTTTATACAACAGGATAGCCTCATATTTCTCCCATAAAGTGGCTAGTGGGTTTGAACCTTGTGGTTTGCAATCCAGTGTTTACCTGACAACACCAAGCAGGCTCCTTTTTCAGGGTTAGGAATGGGAAAACAGGTTGTTCGCCATGTTGATTAATTCTGAAGGTTCTGAGGGAGAATCTCTTCATCTTCCTCACTTCCTGGAACTCCTGGGAATCCTTGAATAGTCCTAAAGTTCAATATTTCTATAGTGGATGATAGATGTGTCATTTCCATCTCTGTCTCCACTTCCCCAAGACCCTCTTCCCTGTATGTGTGTCAGTGCCCTGCCTCTCTTTATGTGGACTCCAGTCATATTGGATTAGTGCTCATGCTAATGCTCTCATCTGACGTTTCTAATGTCTACAAAGGTTTTAGTTCTGTTTAAGGCCACAGCCTAGATTCAAATTTGAAATAGACACCTGGATTCAAATTTGAAAATATTTCTTGATGTGGGTGACACCATAAGAGATAGACAAAGAAGACAAGACATAGCGTCTACTAGTGGCATTGGAGGCCTTTAAATTTTCATTCCCCTATAGTGTGAAATACTATAAAACAAGCACACAAATACATTTCTACAGATACTTCATTTTCAGCTCAGGGTTTTGCATTAGTTTAGATATATTAACTTGCTTAATTTTATGAAAATAATACTACCACTACAATACTTAACCAAACAAAAATCAAGTCAATTCCAGTTCATAGTTATCTTACAAATGGAGTCTAAGACTGTAGAGCAGGCAGCCGCATCTTTCCCTCTCAGAGAAGCTGGTGGATTTGAACGAGAATCTTAGTGGCCCACTGCCAACATCACAGTGTGACCAGGATTCCTACAATAGGTAATATCATATTACTATATCTGAGTGAACATATATTATAAAGATATAATGATGTTATTAGATAAATGAGTTTGAAAAATGTTCCATAAATAAGCCTAAAATTCAATATTTCTACATTATACAGATTTTTTATTTATGATAAATGGTTCAAGAGAAACTTTTGTTTCTATAAACTATTTTAGAGAAAAAGCTTACAAAAAAGAATGTACAGACTATGTGTTCTTTAACCCATTTAACGAAATAATTTTAAAGAAATGAAAATGGGCAGACTACTTCACTAGCTAGAGTCTGTTTCTTAGAAAGCTGTGTTATTAGAGGAATACATAATTATTCTGTAGGCTTATGAAAGGACATTGTCTGAAGTAAGCTAAAATATTTAAATAGTTGGTCCTGATAGAGAAAAGCCAGGCTGTAGAGCAACTTCACTTGAACCTGGACTTGTTAGATTAAGTGGTTCTGTAATGGTGTTCAGTGGGAACCACTGCATGTTCATTTTCCAGGTGAAGAAACTGATGTCAAATGAAGTTGTCACTTGCTCAAAGCTTCTGAGGGTGAGCAGAATCCAAAATCTAAGATTTGATTGCTTGCCATTTGCTAGTTTCAGCAAATAACAGATTCACTTGGCTGCTTTGCAAAATGTATGCAGGGGAATTAGTTTGTTGTTGGCCACGACTAAGGTTATACTTCTGCAGGATAGAACTTGAATGTGCTTATGAGGAAATTATTTTTTCCTATCAAGAAATCACATTAAAAAAACAAAACAAACAAATAAAAAGAAATCACATTTTTATATTAAATTTCAAAGAGAGGTGAAAAGCAGGAATGGTTTCCTTACCTCTCTTCAGAATGTCTCCATGCAGAGTTCTAATCTTTCAAATCCTTTTGATAAGGAAAACGAGGAAATGGTTTCAGTGAATTCAGATTCAACTTCTGGCAACAAATAAACTACTGTATCTACTCGAATATAAACTGACCCGAGTATAAGCCGAGGTACTTAATTATTACCTGGGAAACCAGAAAAACTGATTGACTCGAGTATAAGCCTAGGGTGGAAAATGCAGAAGCTATTGGTGAGTTTCAATAATCAAAGCAAATGAAAATAAAATTACTAAAAATGGAGACATCAATGGGGTAATGTATTTAAATATTTATTTTAAATAAAAAGACAACAAGTCATTTAACATTAGTAAACCAGCACGGTAAGTAGAAAATAGGTTCAACAAAAACTATAAGGTATCAACAATGATACCTTAAGAATACTATTCCCTGAGCTCAATCAGCAACCAAGCTAAAAGTAAAGAGTTCAAATCCTTCAAAACTGGATTCCTCATCATCATACGTATCCCAACGCAGAGCTTCAGCTGGTGTGAGGTCATCATAGATGCTGTCCTCACTGAGATCGCCGTCATCACCATCACTGCTGTCATTTTCATACAAAGCGCAGTCTTCACTGCCATCCATAGCATGACTAATACTACATTTCTGGAAGGCACGTCGCACCATGTCTTCTGGAATGTCTTCCCATGTATCTCAAACCCACTTTGCTATTAACTCTATGTCAGGGTTCATGAGATTTCCTCCTTTTGTTAGTCAGGCTTGACCAGATGACATCCATTCATGACACATCCTTCGCACACGGTCTTTAAAAGACTTATTCAAAGATACACGTCATAGGACGGCTCTGATCGGTTAGATGTGAGTAAACAAACATTCAAAGTCCTGCAGTGTCAGCGGGGCTTTGAATGAACAGCGGAGAAACGGCAATCACCCGTGAGATAACAGGCGCTGGTCCTGTTACCTCGGGGGTGGGGGCCCAGCGAGATGTTACACCTTGCTGGGGTACTACTGACCTGTGTATAAGCCGAACCTGAATGATATATACGGTATATCATTTTCCCAAAGTGTGAAATTTTAGTTACTTTCTTTCCTCTCAGTTCCACATGAATTAATTTCAGATTTAAAAAAAAATCACAGCCCTAAAGAGAAATAAAGTCCTGACACATACAAAATCAAGATGCACCTTGTTCATAGTGTCACTAAAGAACAAACACCGGAGGACCTAAAAAATTCATGAAAACATTCATTATGTTTTAATGTCATTTTCCCCACAAATGTTTTGCACATAGTGTATGATGTAACCTGTCTAAAATCTCCAGAATAGGCACGTGTGTAGACATAAATGTTTATGCATATTTTCCAGAGGTGGATAAGAGGAAGGAGGGAAGGAGACACAGAGGGCTTCTGTGAAAGGTGATGGAAAACTCTGGCAACAGTCAATTGTGGTTCTTGAATAATGTGATGAATGTAATTAATGTCACCGAACTAGACTGTACAGATGTGCTTTATACAATTGATGTATGTATATGTATGAACTGTGATAAGAATTGTATGAGCCCCTAATAAATTGTTAAAATAAAAAATAAAAAAAAGAATTGTATGAGCCCCAATAAATTGTTAAAAAACAAAACAAAACAAAAAAACCCCAAAAGCACTAACAAAGACAAAAAGTGCATCTTACCATCAAGGATATCCTTTAGCAGATAGTGATCAGTAGCATTTCAGATGAATAAAATCAAACAATCACTCAAAAAATAAACTTATCTGATAGGAAAAAAAAGATGGAGATTATAGAAATAGAAGTTATATTGTTATTTATATATTTGCCACAATAAAAAGAGAGACAGATGAAACAAGAAAACCCCATAAAAATGGAAATTGACCAGTAGTATATTGCAACCAATTTAGATGAATGACTCCTGTCCATGTACTGAAGCTAGTCATAAAAATGAGAACCAATATTATTGAGTGATTGTACTTTTTCCAATAAAATTTCCAATTTGTCTTTCTATAAGTAAAAGAAATGAAAGTCCCTATTAAGCACTTGACAGATAACATCATAATAGGTAAGATAAGGATAAACAGAGGAAAAGTTGAAATTGTCTGGGCATTTTTCTTGCGTGAGTCCACACTCAATGCTCACAGAAGCAGCCATCAAGATATGAAGCCAGGCATTGAGTAAACGTGCTGCAGAAGATCTCCTCCACATGTTGAAACGCAAGGATGCTACTCAGAGGGAGAAGGTTCACCTGGACCAAGTCATGGTATCTTCAATTGCCTCATCTACATAGGAAAGTTGGACATTGAATAAGGAAGACTAAAGAATAACCAATGCCTTTGAATTATGGTGCTGGGAAGAATCTTGAAATACCACAAACTGCCAAAAGAACAATCAAAGCTGTCTTGGAAGAAGTACAGCCAGAACGCTCCTTAGAGGCAAAGATGGAAGGACTTCAACTCACTAACTTTGGACCTGTGTTCAGGTGAGACAAGTCCCTGGAGAAGGACATCATGCTGGGTAAAACAGAGACAACAAAAAGGAAGGAGGGCCCCAATGAGCTGAACTGACACAATGCCTGCCAGCAGCGGGCTCAGACATAAGAACAATTGTGAGGATGGCACAGGGCTAGAGTGTTTCTGTTGTACATGGGGTTGCTATGAGCGGAAACGGACTTGATGGCCCCTAACAATAACAACAATATCAAACACTTGGCATTACAGGTTTATTTCACTATTAATGGACACAGTAACACTGGATATTCACAAGAGGAAGGGCTTATTTCCCCATTTTTATCAGAGTTCCTGAGGTAGTTAGTTTATTGAGCCAACCTGGCCAATAAACATATACGGGGTTAATTGAAGGGCAAAGGGATAAATGGCTCAGTGATCCTCACCTTTCTAAGGTCTTTTGGGTCCAAGGTTGGACCAGAGTGCAGCTGCCTTAGCCAGTTCCTTGCTTTCGCTGGCAAGGCTCCCTTCCTGTGAGACATCGCTGAGGAGAAGCCACACGGATCTAACTTGATCCAACCTTGGGTGCTGGAGCAGCCGTGTGGAGACCCCTGCTAGTGCTGAGATACACGCTCACTGACTCGGCTTTCCTCCTGCAGTAAGCATCATTGTTTGTGTTTTGTGAGATGGAGGAGGACTTTGTGGATTGGAGTCGGTCACATGAGTTAGTGTTGGACTTGTGGGCTTGGGCAGCACTGGGTTGGGATGTTTTCTTGATGTGCACGTAACGTTTATATAAAACTCTCTCTTATACATGAGTTTCTGTGGATTTGTTTCTCTAAAGCACCCAGACTAATACAGTTCCCAGAGTGATTATTTGGGATAATTTCATTTCTTCTTCCAAGAAGAAAATTAGCCAACCTCCTTTACAAATGTTAATGCTACACACAGCAAGCAGTTTGTTGTTTCATGAGTCACTAGTTAAGAAACAGAACTATTACAACAGGACTTTCATTCAGTGAGGATAGCTGTGTGGGTGGGAGGCAGGGTTGCTCAAGAAAGACAAACCCCTCTTTGTCCTGATCCTCTTCCAGATTCTCGTATTCCATCCAAGCCCTTGAAACGGTGTGGTTTCTGTTTGTCTCTCCTTCCTTTCGAAAAGACCTCTATGCAGAGATTTTAGACCTAAGTAGAAGCACGGGTCTAAAGTTTTTCTTTATTGCCATGTTTAAAGTCAGTATTTCCAGCATTCAGATGCTTGCTATCAGCTGTTCATTGTCCCAGAGGTTGGTTTTAAAAGTACTAATGTCAAGCGTCAAGGAACCCAGGAGGTGCCGTGGATTAAGGGCCAGGCTGCTCTCCAGAGTCAGCAGTTTAAACTTATCGACCTGTCGGAAGGAGAAAGATGACGGTCTGCACCTGTGGAAATTTAGTCTTGGAATCTTACAGAGCAGCTCTACCCTCTCCTGGAGAATCAACTCCACACACGTGGGTTTAATAGTGTGTTGAAGACACTTGCAATTTGTTGCTCACATTAGGGGTTATCTCAGTGGTGTTATGTCATTGAGGGTCACCCTCTTGAAGTTGTGTTACATGTCTTTCTTTCTTTTTTTGGTATATGAATCCCAGGATTGATGAACCTATAGGGACAGAAAGTAGAATCAGGGTTCAGGGGTGGGGGCACTACCTTGGTGGTTGTGGGGGAGGTGAAAGGGAGCTGATGTCAAGGAGTTCAAGAGTGTTTGGAAACTGATGGTGGTAGCAGTTGTACCACACTGCTTGATGTTAGTAAAGTATGGAATGATCTATGTGTTAGCTCCCAATTAAAGTTTTTTAAAGAAGCAGAGAATAAAAATTACACTAGGTATTCATTTGATACTTATTCCAAGAAAAGAAAAACAAAAACAGAAATTTCGATGGCTTTGAATTCTTCCAAGGACTCCAAGGAAGAAGAACGTGGTCACATTACAGGAAGAAAACCTGGTGAATCCGCTCTCCCCGGTAGTGTCTCTATGAGGGAGGGCTGGTAACAATGTCCACTTTCCTTTCGTTTTCATATCAGGAGAGGAAAGGTGTTTTAGTATCTTAGTATATTTGGTGTTCCCAACTCTTTTAAAAGACTCATTTCAACATTTAGTATTCACCCGGAAAATATTTAAATGCCTTCCTTGCATATTGAAGTCCTATATAAGAATTTATCTGAAAACCATTTCTACTTCTTTTAAAGTTTGAAGATCACCGCTGATACACAACACTGTTGAAGTCTGTTTTTCTTTGCTAGCTTTTCTCCTGTACATATTTATTACATTTTTATGATGTTTAAGCTATTTTATGTCCTTTTCAGTTAATATTGTACATACTTGCCACAATATTACTGCATCTCTGGTAAACAACATTGAACACTGTTTTTGTCGAGATGACCTTTTGAGTACATAGCTTTGCTATTGTAACAGTGGTATAAGATGCAGACAGGAAGGCTCCTATGCACTGCTTTTCCCAACACCTCTTAAAACTCCCTAAGGAGAACCATTGTTCAGAGTCACAAGTACCTTTCCAGAAATGTCCTTGCAAACAAAACCCAATTGCCTTTAAGTTGTTTCTCACTCTTGGTAATTCTACTGAGTATCAGAGTAGGATGGTGCTCCATCAGAGCTGATTTCAATGACTGAGTTTTCAGAAGTAGCTCTTCAGGCCATTCCCCAAGGCACCGTTGAGTAAACTCCAACCACCAATCTTTGAGTTAGCAGATGAGCTCCTAACGTTTTGCACCACCCAGAGACTAAGAAAAACAGACTGATTCTGACTCGTTGTAACCCTGTAGGACTGAGGAACACTACCCCGGCGGGGTCGGGGGGGTTGAGATTGTACATCTTCATGAGAGTAGAAAGCCCCATCTTTCTTGGAGAGTCCGGTAGATTCAAATTGCTGATGTGGGTAGCAATCTAAAACCTAAACCACAGCCCAGTGTGTAACTTGTTATACCAAAGGGCTCCCTAGGTATAGCCAGGGACTCTAGGAATCTAAAAATGTATCCTCATGTAATATAACACTTTCATTATTATATATTGGAGCCTTGGTGGGATAGGAATGTTGGTGATGTAGTTGTTATGCGTTGGGCTGCAATCCACGTGGACCACAGTTCGAAACCATTGACAGATCTGCTGGAGAAAGACTGGGCTTTCTACTCTCTTTAAACAGTTATAATTTCGGAAATTCATAGGGGGTCACTATGAGTCAGCATTGACTCAGTGACAGCAAGTTTGGTGGGATAGTGGGTACATATTGGGTTGCTAGAGGCAGGGATAGTAGTTCAAACGTCTAGGTGCTCTGAGGGAGAAAGATAAAGCTTTCTACTCCATAAAAAGATTTACGCCATCAAAAATCCAATGTGGCTTGTATCCTTTCCTTATATGGGCGCTATGAGTCAGAATTAACTCAATGGCAGTGAGTTTGGTTTTTAAGGTTTTGGTTATTATATGCTAGCTATGAGTGATTCTTTTTTTGTTTTATTCATATTGCTATGTATAGATTTTCCTTATTTGTCTTAGTAACTCAGTAGCATTCTATTGTATCAGATACATTAATTCATGATGAGGTCACATACTTCCGAGCATGTAAATTATTCATCTACTCATCCATTTATCTATTAACAATTACAGAATTCTAACATTAGTTTAGCTACCAACTTCTTTGTGTAGATTAGCCGATAGCAGCATCTGTGAAGGAGTTCTTCTGTGGGCCCTTCTGATTGTACTCTCCACCCTTCCCCACTGACGCTTTCCTGCGGAGACTGACCTGAACATGTACCTCGTCAATGTACCCCCTTGCCACCTTACCTATAGTTGCCTCAGCCAATGGAAAGCAGCTGTTAGAAATTGGAAGGAGGAAATAGGCGAGGCGGGATATTCATTCTCCAGACTCTGATCCCTCCTTCTACTTTCTGTGGGCTTGTTGTCTCCCTCTAACTTGTTCGTCCAAACTCTTACCCTTTTCCTCTGCTTTCTTTCATTTCCTTCTAGTCCCAGCATCCTCCTCAATTCCTTCTCATTTTTCTCTTACCCTAACTTTCAGAGGTAGTGTATTTTAAAAACTAGTGTACTTTAAAAACTGCTCAACAGCAATGATAGCAAAGATGCAAATAAACACACACACACACACACACACACACACACACACACACCGCCCGCCCAGACAATTACAAATGCTGGAGCGGGTGTGGAGAGACTGGAGCTCTCATACACTGCTCGGGGGACTGTGAAATAGGACAGTGGCTGTGGAGAGTGCTACGGCGCTTCATAAAAATGTGTGTGAATTCCATAGGTTAAGTTACTAGCCGTGGAGTTTTCTGAGTTGAATCTGTATTTAACTTTGATTTTGCCAAATGTTTATGCAAAGAAAGAAGAAACCCCCAAACTCAGTGTATTTTCTCACTGTGTCTTTACCAATTCTAGGTTTTAATACACTCTGAAATGTTTGCCATTTTGATAGGTAAAAGAGGTATCTTCCAGCAAGACACGGAAGCATCTGTGGAGGAACCTAGTAAAAAGGGAGCTCTTAAGGAAGAACAGAGGGATAAATTAGAAGAAATCTTACGAGGACTAACTCCAAGGAGGAATGATATTGGGGATGCGATGGTTTTCTGTCTAAATAATGCTAAAGCTGCTGAAGAAATAGTGGATTGCATTACGGAGTCATTGTCCATCTTAAAGACACCCCTTCCTAAAAAGATTGCCAGGTTATATTTGGTTTCTGATGTTTTACACAACTCCTCAGCCAAAGTGGCCAATGCTTCCTATTATAGAAAACTTTTTGAAACAAAGTTATGCCAGATATTTTCAGACCTCAATGCTACCTATCGTACAATTGAAGGCCATTTGCAGTCTGAAAAGTTTAAGCAAAGGGTAATGACCTGCTTCAGAGCATGGGAAGATTGGGCTATTTATCCAGAACCATTTTTGATCAAACTGCAAAATATTTTCTTAGGGCTTGTAAATATTATTGAAGAAAAGGAAACGGAGGATGTACCAGATGGTCTAGATGGTTCCCCCATTGAGGAAGAACTAGATGGTGCAGCTCTTGAAGATGTGGATGGAATTCCTATTGATACTACACCCATTGATGATCTTGATGGAGTACCTTTGGACGTGACTGAAGATTCAAAGAAAAATGAGCCTATATTTAAAGTTGCCCCATCCAAGTGGGAAGCTGTTGATGAATCGGAATTGGAAGCACAGGCTGTAACAACTTCTAAGTGGGAGTTATTTGACCAGCATGAAGAATCAGAAGAAGAAAATCAAAATCAAGAAGAGGAAAGTGAAGATGAAGATGATACTCAAAGTTCCAAATCTGAAGAGCATCATTTGTACTTAAATCCCATTAAAGAAGAAATGACAGAGTCTAAGTTCTCTAAGTACTCTGAAATGAGTGAGGAAAAGCGAGCTAAACTCCGGGAAATTGAGCTCAAAGTTATGAAGTTTCAAGATGAATTGGAATCTGGGAAATGACCTAAAAAACCAGGCCAGAGCTTTCAGGAGCAAGTAGAACATTACAGAGACAAACTTCTCCAACGAGAAAAAGAGAAGGAATTAGAAAGAGAACAAGAACAAGACAAGAAGGATAAGGAAAAATTGGAATCTCGATCCAAAGATAAGAATGAAAAAGATGAGTGTACTCCAAGAAGGAAAGAAAGGAAAAGGCGACACAGTGCATCCCCCAGCCCATCTCGCAGTAGCAGTGGCAGGCGAGTGAAATCCCCCTCACCAAAATCAGAGCGATCCAAGCGTTCTGAAAGGTCTCACAAAGAGAGCTCACGGTCTAGGTCATCTCACAAAGATTCTCCCAGAGATGTGAGCAAAAAGGCCAAAAGGTCACCGTCTGGTTCAAGGACACCTAAGAGGTCTAGGCGATCTCGGTCTAGATCCCCTTAAAAATCAGGGAAGAAATCCAGATCCCAGTCCCGGTCTCCACACAGGTCTCATAAAAAATCAAAGAAAAACAAACACTGACATAGTGTTCACATATTTTTAAGATGCTGTCACTTATTGGAAACGCGGTTTTGTTTTGTGCCTGAACAGTCTGTTTTTAGCAAAAACAAAACAAACAAACAAATGAAAGAGCATTCCTGGGGTTTTTTGTTTGTTTGTTTGTTTGCAAATGCATGTGTAAACTCATGAGCAACTGCATCTTTAGAATTGTCATTGTTTTATATTGTACAAATTACTTTCGTTGTGGCTGTTTCTCAAGGTAAAATTTTTACTGTGTTAAAGAATTTCATCAGTAATGTGTATACTGGATCTGCTGGCAGTAGTATTTTGTTTTAGGATGTTGTGACTTAGAAAAGTAATACAGATGTCTTCCCCTCCTTTTGTAGCTTTGAAAATTGGAATTAGATTTCAAATAAAATCTGAACAGAAAAAAAGTGGTATCTTCTTTAACTCTTTGATTTTCCTTTTATTGTTTTGAAATTATGACTGAAGTTGGACACATTTTCACATACCTATTGAATATTTAAATATTCTTCATCCATTTCTCCGCTGTATTAAGCTTTTCTTTACTTATTGGGAGGAATGTATTGTTTGTCATATGTGTAGCAAATATTTTTTTCCAAATTGTCATTCTATCTAATGTTTACATTTTTATATAGGTGAATGATACCAAATGTCTCTTTAATGGTTTTCCAGTTTTTTGTTTGTGAAGAGAATTCTTCTTGGCAGAAAGAGATTCAAATCAAAAGGATAAGAAAATATTCCTTAAAAATAATGTTAAAATTGGGCCTCCACTCAAGTACTTACTCAATGCAAGAACATGTTGTTCTATTAAATTGGCATTCCATGATGCACACCCTCCTGACACGATTGCCAAAGACAAATGTGTGCATAAGCAAATGTGGTGAAGAAAGCTGATGGTGCCTGGCTATCAAAAGATAGAGTGGTCTTAAAGGCTTGCAGATAAACAAGCAGTCATCTAGCTGAGAAGCAATAAAGTCCACATGGAAGAAGCACACCAGCCTGCATGATCACGAGGTGTTGAAGGGACCAGCTATCAGACATCAAAGAACAAAAAATTATATAAGTGGGTGCTCACCTTCCCAATATTATCACTGAAGACAAACATGTGCATAAGCAAATGTGGTGAAGAAAGCTGATGGTGCCCAGCTATCAAAAGATATAGCCTGGGGTCTTAAAGGCTTGAAGATAAACAAGTGGCCATCTAGCTCAGAAGCAACAAAACCCACATGGAAGAAGCACACCAGCCTGTGTGACCATGAGCTGTTGAAGAGATCAGGTATCGAGCAACAAAGAACAAAAAATTGTATCATTGTAAATGAGGGTGAGTGTAGAATGGAGATTCAAAGTCCATTGGTAGGCAACTAGACACCCCCTTACTGAAGGGTTGTGGGGAGGAGATGAGCCAGTCAGCTTGCAGGGCAGCAATGATGAAACATATAACTTTCCTCTAGTTCTTAAATGCTTCCTCCCCCTCCCACTATCATGATCCCAATTCTACTTTACAAATCTGGCTAGACGAGAGGATGTACCTTGGTACATATAGCAACTGGAAACACAGGGAATCCAGGACAGATGACCCCTTCAGGACCAGTGGTGCGAGTGGCGATGCCTGGATGGTGGAGGGAATGTGGAGTGGAAAGGGGGAACCGATTACAAGATTTTACGAATAACCTCCTCCCTGAGGGATCGACAACACAGAAGAGGGCAAGGAGAGACGTTGGACAGTGTAACATATGACAAAACAATAATAATTTATGAATTATGAAGGGTTCATGAGGGAAGGGGAAATGGTGAGGGAGGGGGAAAATGAGGAGCCGATATTAAGGGCTCAAGTAGAAGGCAAATGTTTTGAGAATGATGATGGCAACAAATGTACAAATGTGCTTGACACAATGGGTGTAGGTATGGATTGTGATAAGAATTTTATGAGTCCCCAATAAAATGGTTTTTAAAAATAATGTTAAAAAGATCTGGAATGGCAATCTTAATATAAAAGTAGTCTTCATGTCAAATTTTGTCAAAAGAGATATAAATGTTCATTATGAATGAATACAACACAAAATTAGCCAAGATGATTTAACAATACTAAATATATACTGGAGTACCCAATCCCATACAACAATTATTGACAATATTAAAGGAGAAGCTAAAACTACTATAACAATAATTGGAGACATCAATATACTACTTTCAATGTTGGACAGACATCTAGAAATAAGACCAACAAGGAATCAGAAGATGTGAGTGGCCCTATGAACCAGCTGGAGTTAAACATATAGAGCATGCTCCACCAAACAGCACCATCTTCACTCAACTCCAATGAGTGTGGATGGTTCCACAGAAGAGGACATCTCTCTCTGGAAGCTCTTCCTCTCTTTTGCTGACCTTTCACTTTACCAAAGTCATTTTCCAGGGGCTGTTTTCTCCTGAGAGCGTGTCCAAAGTCCAGGGGACAAAGTCTTGCCACCCTCACTTCTTTTTATTTACTTTGTAACACTTTCTTTTTCAGTTTTATGCACAAGTAATTTACAAATCATATAATTCAATAGTTCAATCATGTCACAGAGAACTGTACAATCACCCCACATCAATATTTGAGCATCCCCCCTCCTCTTGATCAAATCACCTTTAAGATGCTTCGTGCAGTCACAGTCCGTTCTAGTGCTCCCTCCCCCTCCTGCTTTCATTAGTCACTGTGAAAATCCACCCCCCATCTCCCCTCACCTCAGTGCTCCCTAGATCCCCTTGTTTATGTTATTATCATCATGCCTCCACTCCTCCTGTGCCTCACAGCTGAGAGACCCAATAGAAAACGAAATTACACTAAGGTGGTAAGGGTAAAAACAATGTTACACACAAAATACTAATAATGCATAAGAAGGAAAATAATCCCCCAAATAATCAAAAAGCCAGGGAAACAATTTCTGTCATGGAACCAGCAAGAGATAGTTGCACCCAGAACAAATTCAGCCTGCGTCTAGAGGGTGGTCAGCTGGCCAAGTGTCGAGTTTGATCCAGCAGAATCAAGATTACAGTGGTCTCTGCCTGATAGAAAGGCTGATTGTGACCCTTGCCTGTGGCTAGAGTCGATCCGCCAGCGGCTCAGTCTGCAGATGGGTTTGGGGCACTCACCGTCCCCCATAGCCCTTCACAAATTGGCTGTTCCTAATTTTTGCTCTGATGCTTCTCTCCACCCCATATTTGATATTTGCAGCTATCATGTTCGGATCACACAAACTGGTGTGCTTCTTCCGTGTGGACTTAGTTGACTCCTTATTTAGATGGCTGCTTGTTTAATCCAAGCTGTTAAGGCCCCATACACTCTTCTGATTGGTAGCCAGCTACCATCTGCTTTCTTCACCATATTTTGCTGTAGTGCCTTTATCTTCAGTGATCATTTCATGAAGGTGAATATGTAGCAGGGCCACGATGTAAGAACAAATTGTTCTTAAGTTGGGGCTAGGATTTAGTGCAAGCCCCAAACCCATTCCTGGATCTATGCCTTTTTATTTTTTTATCTGCTGTAACTTGGGAGCCAGTACATATGTCACATCCTTCCATAATTTAACCATGTCAAATATAACCATGCAATTTCTTCCATAATCATACATGTTTTCCCAAGCATGCTTTTCCTTCCTGGACTTCTTGACATCATCTCCTTCTTATTTCCCCAACCCTTCTATATCCCCCTTCCTCTAAACCCCTGTTACAGTTTCTTTCCTTGTAGGCTCAACATCCCTAAGTTTCATTTACTGAACAATAAGGCAACAAATAACACTTTCAGGAGGCCACTCTTCTAAGGAACATGAAGGTTATACTACTTCCAAGACAGAGTTGCTTGTTCTGGCAGGTCATCCTCATGATATTTTCAAAATTCTTCACCAACATCATAATTCAAATGCATCAGTTCTTCTTTAGACTTGTTTAGTCATTGTCCAGCTTTCCCATGAACATGAGGAAATAGCACACCCTAACCTTCAAAGTGACGTCCTTTCTCTCCAACACTTTGGAGAAGTCTTGTGCTGCAAATTTCCCAAAGCAATATGTGTTTTATTTCCTGATTTCTGATTCCATTAGTATTGACTGTGGAGCTAAGCAAAATTCATTTGAAATAGACAGTTTACGCCTTCTTTTTAGTCTGTTCTTAGTCTGGAAATCTCACCTTCAGTGAGCCTGCTGTTGCTTCACATACTAGTGACATAGCTTCCAGCATGATGACAATATGCCAGCTACCCCAATATGACAAACTGACAGACAAGTAGTGGTAATGTCATTATGATGTCAATGTTTTCTAATTACTCTAAAGTAAGTAAGTAGATTTAATGCCATCTCAGTCAAAATGCAATAGACATCTTTACAGAAATACAGAAACTAAATCTCAACTTTATCTTGAACGGCAGGAGGCCTGATAGCTAAAACAATGTTGAGGGATAACAAAGTAGGTGGGCTAAGACGTCCTGATTTGGAAACATATTATACAGTTTTAGTAGCCAAAATATCCTGTAACTAATATGAGATCAATATCATCAGCCCAGACAAGGCAGGGACCAACTGTGGCATAGGTCATCAATTGCTCATATCTAAGTTCTGATTAAAGTTGAAGAAATAACAAAAAAATCCACCAGAGCCAAAATATATCCACAACCATACTGCAATTAAATTTGGAAATCATCTTTTATTACTCCCAGAAATAATCTCCTTTTTATTCCTACTACAAACTTAAAAGACAACTTTGAATTATGAAGGTTTTCTCTTTTCTTCGTGGATAGATTGTCACACACAAAATGATTTTTAGAGAAGGTGTCACCATTGCGCTTGAATTTTTTTTTTTTAATGAGAAGACTTACATAGGTATTGGCTTGTTATAGGGTCTTCTGGAATTAGATTAGTTCTTCATATGGATAAATATGATTATAGTTTAACAAAGCAGTACAGTTTCATTAAACATACAGTATTCATAGATAGGTACTCATCTAACTGAATTAATGTGAACAAACATCAGTCCCATATTCAATGAAAAAGATCAGAGACAAACCAGCCTATGTGATCTTGATGTGTTGATTGGATTAGGTATCAGGCCTCAGAAGACTCCAAACAAATAATCATATCTATGTGAATGAGGTTGGTCACAGTGGAGATCCAGGCCAAAGCCCATCTGTAGATAATTGGACATTCCCTACAGAAGGGTTACAAGGAAGAGACAATTCAGCCAGAATACAGTATAGCATGGATGAAACACACAAAATTCCTCTAGTTTCTTAATGCTTACCGACCCCTACCCACCCCCACCCCTACCTCTACCCCACCCCCACATGCACACTATTATGACCCCAGTTCTATGTTACAAATCTGGCTAGACCTGAGAAGGTACACTGGTGCAGACAAGAGCTTTCCTCACACTGAATCCAGGACAGATAACCCCCTTAGGAACTGTAATGGGAGTAGCGATACCATGAGAGTAGGGGGATGATGGTGGGGGAAAAGGGACAAAGGGGAAACTGATCCCAATGATCAATGTATAGCCACACACACACACACACACACACACACACACACACACACACACCCCAAAGGGGGAAGAACAACAGAAATGTAGATGAACGGAGACAGTGGACGGTGTAAGATATGGAAATATTAATAATTTATCATTTACCTACCAAGGTTTCACAAGGGTGGGAAGGTGGGAGAGGTAGGATAAAAAGAACTGATACTAAGTGCTCAAGTAGAAAAAAATGTTTTGAAAATGATGATGGCAACGTATGTACAAATTTGGTTGATATGATTGATGTATGGATTGTGAAGAAAGCTTTGCTCAGAACTTAGAGTCCAATAAATTATTTATTTTTATTTATTTTTTTAAACGTTTTATTAGGGGCTCATACAACTCTTATCACAATCCATACATACATCAATTGCGTAAAGCACATCTGTACATTCTTTGCACTCATCATTTTCCAAGCATTTGCTCTCCACTTAAGCCCTGGGCATCAGCTCCTTTTTTTTTTTACCCCTCCCTCCCCACTCCCTCCTCCCTCATAAGCCCTTGATAATTTATAAATTACTATTTTGTCATATCTTGCCCTGTCTGACGTCTCCCTTCACCCCCTTTTCTGTTGTCCATCCCCCAGGGAGGTTACATGTAGATGTACTTTACTTAAAAAAAAATGAGTTGTTGAACTTCATCAAAGCCTCTTCAGAGTGATGACAATTTCTCAGCACATGGATTTGTGTTCTTTTCTTGCCTTTCCCTCAGAGCTTGCCCATCATGTAATTCCTGAGAGAATTTCATGCTTATTTTAATTTAGAATTCCAAGCTAGGGAATGTGAAAGTTTCATTTGTCTGTTTGTGAGAATGTTTAGAGATAATCTTAAGAACAAATGTGAAACACTTACTGTGAATAACAGAAGACCTACCCAGCTATGACATTAAGAGCATCATACACAAAGAGAGCAAAAAGTCATTAAAAGACAGGCAAGAAATAAGAGAGCAACGTGACTCTCAGAAGAGGCGCGTCAACTGGCTCTTGAATGCCGAGTTGCTAAAGCAAAGGGAAAGAATGGTGCAGTAAAACAGCTGAACAGAAAATGTCGGCAGCTTGAGAAGACAAACCAAAGTATTACAACAAAATGTATAAAGACCTGGAGTTAGAAAACCAAAAAGAAAACACCGAGTGTACCTCAAACTGAAAGACTTTAAGAAGAAAGTTAAGCCTCAAGTTGCAAGATGGAACTATAAAAATATTTAATGTTACAGGAAACATCAGTAGACAAGAGTACACACAGTCACTGTGCCAAAACGACCTAGTTGACATTCAACCGTTGCAAGAGGTAGCATATGATCAAGAACCAATGGTACTGAAGGAAGAAGTCTAAGATGAACTGAATTTATTAGCAAAAAACAAGACTCCACGAATTGATGAAGCATTAACCTCAAAAAGCTGACGACACTCTAGAAGCACTCTCTTGTCTATGCCAAGAAATGTGGAAGTTGGCTATCTGGCCAATCAACTGGAAGAGATACATATTTATCTCCATTCCAAGGAAAGGTGATGCAACAGAATGCAGAAATTATCAAACAATATCGTGCATATCACATGCAAGTGAATTTTTATTGTAAATAATTCATAAACAGCTGCCCCGATAAATCAGTAGGGACTTGTCAGAAAGTCAAGGTGGATTCTTAAGAGTACGTGAAATGAAATATATCATTACTAACATCAGATGAATCATCACTGAAAGCAGAGACTATCAGAAAGATATTTACTTGTGTTTTTTCTACTATGTAGAGGCATTGTACATATGGATCATAACCAGCTACGGATAACATCGAAGAGAATGGGAATTTCAGAACACTTCATGGTGCTCATTGCTCAGGAACTAGATCCGAGCAGAGAGAGCTTAATGTATTCCCATGATCTTATATCATCTGGGACATGCAGGCCACAGTAAGCACAAACGTAACAGGAAGAGGTTTTACATGAGGCATACATGTAACACGAGGGCTACATGAGCTAGAGGTATGCATGCAATAGGAAGCGGGCCACTAGAGGCATACATGTGACAGGAAGGCACACACGTAACAAGATGGGTGGACTCTACAATCAAGATGGCAGCCTAACCTCGGTAGTCTCTGAACTAGTTTGACCTTCGGTGTCTTTGAGGTCTTCCCCAGGGGAATAATCTAGGATTCTGGTCAGAGGGGAATGGGCCCTGCTTATGGTTGACAGACAAGAGGGTCTGATTGCTTCTGATGGCAGACAACCTTCAGGCAGATAGCTTTCTCGCAGTTGCCTCTCAAGTGCATAGTAAGGAACCATGGGTTTTCAGACAGCACTTTAAATTTGGCATTATTATTGGTGGGGGGGTCGTGTGGTATAGAGGGGGATAACTTTAACTTAGGAGAATGTGAGTGGAATGCATTTCCAACCCATGAACGTGAAGGTTCCCTCCACAGGAGCCCTGGCTTCCCAGACTCCTTAAGGTGAGACGGTCCCCACACACTCTCTGCCAGTTCCTGTTTCCCACACATCACTTTGAGGGCTAAGATGGTGTTTAGTCACGGGATTTTCAATCCTCACATATGCATCCTGAATGAATAAGGAATATCAAAGAAGGACTGAGCATTTGAATGATGGGGTTAGTGAAGAATATTGCACAGGCTACAGACTGTTAAATGGATGAATGAAGCTGTCTTGGAAGAAATAAAACCAGAATGCCTCTTGGAAGGACACGTGGCAAGATTTTGTCCCACCTACTTTGGACATGTCAAGAGAGACTGATTAGTGGAACAATGCACCACACGGGTAAAGGAGCAGGTCAGTGACATGAGGAGAGCCCTTAGGGAGATGGATTGACAGTGCCGGTGGTAATGGGCTCAAACATGGCAACAGTCATGAGCTGGGCCAAGACCTGCAAGTGTTTTGTTCTGCTGCATGTTGGGTCGTCAGGAGTCAGCACTGACTCAGGGATCCTAACAAGGACAGCAACAGGTAACCCGCTTGGTGAAAGCGTTGTGGTTCGTGCCACTTTAAGAGTCAGTCACTCCTTTTTAAAAAATGTTTATTTATTTATTTTTTACATTTTATTAGGGGCTCATACAACTCTTATCACAATCCATACTTATACATACATCAATTGTATAAAGCACATCCGTACATTCTTTGCCCTAATCATTATCAAAGCATTTGCTCTCCACTTAAGCCCTCTGCATCAGGTCCTCTTTTTCTTTTTCTCCTCCCTCCCCGCTCTCCCCTCCCTCATGAGCCCTTGATAATCCACAGATTGTTATTTTGTCATATCTTGCCCTATCTGGAGTCTCCCTCCCCCCCTTCTCTGCCGTCCCTCTCGCAGGGAGGAGGTCACAGGTGGATCCTTGTAATCGGTTCCCCCTTTCCAACCCACTCACCCTCTACTCTCCCAGTATCGCCCCTCACACCCCTGGTCCTGAAGGTATCATCCACCCTGGATTCCCTGTGCCTCCAGCTCCTGTATGCACCAGTGTACAACCTCTGCCCTATCCAGTCCTGCAAGGTAGAATTCAGATCATGGTAGTTGGGGGGAGGAAGCATCCAGGATCTGGGGAAAGCTGTCTTCTTCATCGGTATTACGTCGCACCCTGACTTACCCATCTCCTCTCCTAAACCCCTCTGTGAGGGGATCTCCAGTGGCCGACACTTGGGCCTTGGGTCTCCACTCTGCACTTTCCCCTTCATTCACTATGGTATATACCCACACACATATATATACATACACACACACACACACACACACACACATATATGCATGATGCCTTACACCTGATCCCTTTGGCACCTCGTGATCGCACAGGCTGGTGTGCCTCTTCCATGTGGGCTTTGTTGCTTCTGAACTAGATGGCCGCTTGTTCACCTTCAAGCCTTTAAGACCTCAGACTCTATCTCTTTTGATAGCTGGGCACCATTAGCTTTCTTCGCCACATTTGCTTATTCACCCGTTTGTCTTCAGCGATTGTATTATGGAGGTGTGCAGCCAATGATATGATTTTTTGTTCTTTGATGCCTGATAACTGATCCCTTCGGGACCACGTGATCACACAGGCTGATGTGTTCTTCCATGTGGGCTTTGTTGCTTCTGAGTTAGATGGCCGCTTGTTTATCTTCAAGCCTTTAAGACCCCAGACACCGGGCACCATCCACTTTCTTCACCACATTTACTTGTTCACCCGCTTTGGCTCCAGCATCAGCCACTACTTTTATGAATCCTTCTACACCAAACATATTTACACAGGTATTTTATGTCATCAAGTCTAGTAGCTGATACTTATGTAGAACTTTCTGTCTTTAATGAATTCTAACATTTTATTAGCTCACTAAAAGTTTCAACAATTTTAAGAAATAAATGTAATTATGCCCATTTTATAGATGAGAGCTGTGAGACCGAAAGCCTAAAGCCCTGGTCTGAGTAGGATGCTGAGGGTCCCGGGGGTGAGTTGGTTACTAGCAGGGCTGCTAGCTGAAAGGTTTGAGACCATCAGCAGCTCAGTAAGAAAGATGAAATTTTATGCTCCGGAAAGTTTTGCAGCCTATGGAACCCACGGAGACGTTCAACCGTATCTTATAGGGTCACTATGAATTGGAATCGACGTGATGGCAGTGAAGTGTTTGTTTGTTTTTTAGTTTACATAAATGGCAGAGCCAGGATAAAACTAAATAGACTGGGCTTAGTAGCAAATTAGACCCCATAATCTAGATGTAGAATATTCCTACCACACTGCAAAGTGTCTTTTATTCTCTGTGCAGCCAGTCCCTGACTTTGCAATGATCCTCTAATGTTTTCTTATCACAATGTATTCATTTTCCGATCCTAGGATGTCATAGAAGAAAGCTCTAGGATCTCATATAAGCAGACACTCAGAATATGTACTATTTGGTTTTAAATTCTTTTGCTCAAAATAATATTTTTCAAATTTGTTCATGTTGTGATATATATTTTGCTTGTTTCTTTTTTTAAACGTTTTATTAGGGGCTCATACAACTCTTATCACAATCCATACATATACATACATCAATTGTATAAAGCACATCCATACATTCCCTGCCCCAATCATTCTCAAAGCATTTGCTCTCCACTTAAGCCCTCTGCATCAGGTCCTCTTTTGTTTTTTTCCCTCACTCCCCGCTCCCCCCTCCCTCATGTGCCCCTGGTAATCTATACCTCGTTATTTTGTCATATCTTGCCCTATCTGGAGTCTCCCTTCCCCGCCTTCTCTGCTGTCCCTCTCCCAGGGAGGAGGTCACATGTGGATCCTTGTAATCAGTTCCCCCTTTCCAACCCACTCACCCTACACTCTCCCAGCATCGCCCCTCACACCCTTGGTCCTGAAGGTATCATCCACCCTGGAATCCCTGTGCCTCTAGCCCTCATATGTACCAGTGTACAGCCTCTGCCCTATCCAGCCCTGCAAGGTAGAATTCGGATCATGGTAGTTGGGGGGAGGAAGCATCCAGGATCTGGGGGAAAGCTGTGTTCTTCATCGGTACTACCTCGCACCCTGACTGACCCATCTTCTCTCCTAAACCCCTCTATGAGGGGATCTTCAGTGGCCTACACTTGGGCCTTGGGTCTCCACTCTGCACTTCCCCCTTCATTCAATATGGTATACACACACACACACACACACACACACACACACACACACATATATATATATATATATATATATATATATATATATATATATATACACATACATATATTCTTTTTTTTTTTGCATGATGCCTTATACCTGGTCCCTTTGGCACCTCGTGATTGCACTGACTGGTGTGCTTCTTCCATGTGGGCTTTTTTGCTTCTGAGCTAGATGGCCGCTTGTTCACCTTCAAGCCTTTAGGACCCCAGACACTATCTCTTTTGATAGCCAGGCACCATCAGCTTTCTTCACCACATTTGCTTATGCACCCATTTGTCTTCAGCGATCCTATCATGGAGGTGTGCAGCCAATGATATGATGATTTATTGTTCTTTGATGCCTGATAACTGATCCCTTTAGGACCACTCGATCACCCAGGCTGGTGTGTTCTTCCATGTGGGCTTTGTTGCTTCTGAGCTAGATGGCTGCTTGTTTATCTTCAAGCCTTTAAGAACCCAGTCACTATCTCTTTTGATAGCCGGGCACCATCAGCTTTCTTCACCACATTTACTTGTTCACCCACTTTGGCTTGTTTCTTTTTTATTGTTAAGTACTATCCTAATGTATGGATTTAACCAAATCATTTTCCCATTCCCCTATTCATGAATATGTAGATGCAGTCTAGTTTGGGGCTATTATAAATATGCTTCTATGAACATTTGTAGGCACATATTATTTGAATATATGGTCTTACTCTCTTGGGTATATAAATAGGTGTAGACTATATCAATATAAGTCTTAAATTCTACTAGAAATTTGATATTAATGAGGTTAATATGCAGAGTCTCTCTTGGAGGAAAGCCTGGTGGTCAGTGCTTATGTGCTGGGCTGCTGTTTTTAGATGATTTTATGTTCTCTTAATAGTGCATTAATTTTGGAGATGATGATGGCAATATATGTACAAATATGCTCAATACAATTGATGTATGTAATGTCATAAGAGCTTTAAGAGCTCCCAATAAAATGATTTTTTTTAAAGTTACAGTCTCAGAACAAAGACAATTTAGGAATCAGAATGGATTTGGTGGCAGTGAGTGAGCTTATGAATCTCAATCAACAAACTGAAGTGGGTGAAAAGGGAATTCCCACATGCAGATATGCTCACATATAAGTACCCTGCATGAAGACTCTTACGCATGCTACACCATGCTTCAAGACAAAATTTAATTTATTTGTAATTAGAAATAAATATTTCACAATATATAATTATATATTGCTTTTGTGATTAATCACCATGCTTTAATTATGTTCACTTTGTAACAATGAAAATATATCCTACATATCAGGTATTTACATTACAGATTCATAACAGTAGCAAAATTACAGTTATGAAGTTGCAACAAAAATAATTTTATGGCTGGGGTCACCACCACATGAGGAACTGTTTGAAAGGGTCATGGCATTAGGAAGGTTGAGAACCACTGTTCTATACAATCTGGCCTAACCACAACAGGGGCAGTTTTACCCTGTCCGATATGGTTGCTATGAATAGGCATTGAATCAAAGGCAGTGAGTTTTATCTTGGAAAAAGTACAGCCAGAAGGCTCCTTGAAAGTGAGGATAACAAGACTTCATCTCACTTACTTTGGATACAAATCAGGAGAGACCAGTCCATGGAAAAGGCTATCATGCTTGGTAAAATCGTGAAGTGTGTTAGGCTAGGTTTGCTAAAGAAGCAAACCCAGTGACACTTATATGTATATAATGACACATATGTAAATGTGTATATATAATATATCAAGAACAATGGCTTACATCATTGTAGAAACAGTCAAGTCCAATTTATTTTTAGCCACTTTGCCAGATGTTAAGGTGAAGCATTTTCCTTACTTGTATGGTTGCCAGGAAACTGGGAAGCTAGGAAGCCAGAAGATGGACCAAGAGACAAGACATCAAAGCAGGCAGGCAGAGCAGGGAGATGATGACTAGTGGATGCAAAGGTGGATCAGCAGATCAGATGCTTTGGCAAGCTGTTGATAGTTCTCAGAGTCAGCAGACAGTATGGTAGGTCACTGACTCAAGTCCAAAGAACAGGAGATGAATTGAGAGATGAAAGATTCACAGCAGAAAGGACCATTGCCAAACAGAGAGTATTGGAGAGATGACTATAGCACATCAGAATGATAAACCTGACTTGAATGGTTAAAACCATGTCACTTGATCTCCCAGCTGATACATGTTGGGATAGATCTGCTTTCAATATTTTCTCTGTGTGTGTGTTTGTGCATTTTCATATTGGAGTTTATCTCTGATGCATCTTGTCATTGTGGGTAGCCTTCTTGAATCTTTGCTATATGTTTGTCTATTTTTTGGTATATGAAATCTAGGACTAAGGAACCTGTAGAGAAAACAAGCATATAGGAGTTCCTGGAAGGTACAGTATGAGGGATGAGAGAGGCAGGAGAAGGGGAGATGCTATCAAGGAGTAAGAAGGAAGAAAAAAATTAAAAACTGATTGTGGTAGCAATTGTACAATACTGCTTGATATGATCAGACTATATAATGATATGATGTCTGGATTAGCTCCTAATAAAATTATTTGGAAAAAAGAAAGGAGAGAGTTAGTGAGTTCTCCACAGTGTCTACTTATAGATACAGAGTAGCCATACCCACAGATGTTATCAGGAGTAAGGGGGTAGCCTGGAGTTTGTATTATGTTAGGTCACATTATAGAGACGATATTACTGCCAAATGACTCATAATTCTGGCCCAATCAAGTTGACTAAAAGCCTAACTAACACAAGAGGTCGTTGAAAACAACAAGATCGATTGACACAGTGGTTGCACCAATGGATGCCCAAATAGCAACAGTTGTGAGGATGCTGCAGGATCAGAAAATAATTAATTCTGTTGTATATAGGATTGCTATATTTGATCATCGCAATGGCACTGCGCAACTACAACATATCTAAGTGACTTATTAATACCTAAAATCACAAAACTATTATTCTATGAACATAAAAATACATGTTTGTACTGAAAATGCTAAGCAACTTCTCCAGATTCTGAATGAAAATTCCTGTGGACATCTCCACTGCCATTGCGTGGCTTCCAACTCACACATCCCATTGCCAATTTTTAAAGCAATCTCTTCAGAGAAGTAGACCTTTTAATGATTTTCTCTATTATTTTCTGTTTCCAGTTTTACTGATTTCTCATCTTATATAATTTCCCTCATTCTGCTTGCTTTGAGTTTATTTTGTTTTACTTTTTCTAAATTGTTGAGGGATGAACATAGACTCTTGATTTGTGTACAGTCAGCTAAGAATTTTCTTTCTCACCACTCTTAACTGTGTCCCACAAATATTAATATGTTGCATTTTCATTTTCCATTAGTTTAATGTATTGGTTTTTTATTGCCCATGAGCTATTCTCTCTGGCCGATAAATTAATTAGAAGCGTGTTGTTTAGTTTCTAAGTGTTTGGTGATTTTCTTTTTTAATCTGTGTTATTGATTTTTCGTTTGATTTCATTATGGTTAGAAAATACACTCTAGCTACATGGTTTTAATTCTTGAAATTTATTGGTGTTTGCCTTTCTAAGAGAAAAGTTTACTATTTAGAGAATTTACCACTATGGAAATTGACATGACTTACGCTATCTGGATTGATTAACAACTTTCTACTGACAACATTTTTTCAACACATATCGCCAGCTATTCTAAATTGGCTATCACATTTGCAAATCTGCTGCTTTTGAATTAGCAGTTGTAGCTCATTTAAGAGGGAAAGCTACTACTCACTTGCCAAACAGACCATCTGCTCATAGTATTTGTAGACTAATGTAAAAACAAGAGCTGGTATGACTCATAGACACTATCTCTCTAGGAAAAAATGTGCAATGGTTTGGATCTAGCTGCATGGGAAGGCATGAAAGCACTTTTCCTGTTCATTCTAGTTATGGAGGAGAGTGTCAAGATGATTTTTACAAGATATATAATTTTAGTCGTTGCTTTCCCAGTAACATCTGCCTTGGATTTGGGCCATATGCTGAAATGTAGGACTTACATAATTTCATTTTTGTGTGTTGAATGACACACATAATCTCCTTTTTCTGATTTGTAAAATGGGTCAATTGTGCTACACATTATACTGTGTTAGCATGTTAGAACAAGATTATGTACTACAAGATGTATAAATACATTATCCAATAAAAAGCCTTACTAAATATATACGCTATTTAAAATTTGAAACTAAACCAGAGTTAAAATATTCTTAAGTACTATAGACTCCAAATGGAACTAGAATCTTCAAGATCTTTGAATTGTATACAATTTCACTTAGTTATACAGACTCTTGTTTCTTCTTGCATGTGATGGATAAATTGTTGTGAATGGTTTATTGAAGATTCTCATTTCCTTTCTCTTTCCTACTGCATGTTCAGTCCCTTAACAACAAGTGGGCCAGATTCTCTGACTTCCTGCTATTATACGTATTAGATCAGATTTACACAGATATTAGAAAATTCTTTGAGACACTCCTTCCATTGAGAGGTATCAATTCTGTTCCTTCTCCTTATTTTGATAGTATCTGGGACTGTTTCAATCGTGAAAAAATCTCAGAAGTAATACTGCCTGCCTTCTGAGGTGAAGTCATAAAATACTAGGCAGCCTCTACCCTGTTTGATGAAACCTATGCTCTGAAGGTTTCCCCCATGCAGTACGTTAGAGCGTGTCATGCGGTCTAGCTTGTGATGAGGCTGCCATGCTGTGGGGAAGCCCACATAAGATGGAGAGGCCAAACGAAAGCACTAAGGTTAGCAGCTGAGCTTTTACATCAGCCCAAACCAGAGGGGCTGGTGAAAATGTCTGCAGGTGATTCCAGCCTCCACCATTTGAGTATTTCTAACTGAACTCTCAGACATTCTGGAACACATCATCTTCCCTACTCTGCTTTTTGAATTTTTGATCTTCCAACCTCATTGCAGTCAAGTTGATTCTGACTCATGGTGAGCCAAAATGATAGCATATGACTGCTCTCACGGGGTTTATAAGGCTGTAAATCTTCATGAAAGCAGGCTGTCACATCTTTTCCACATATAGCAGTTGGTGGGTTTGAACTGTGGACCTATGGGTTAGCAGCCAAGTTCTTAATCACGGCACCCATAGGGCTCTTTTCTTGACCTACAGAGGCAAGCCTAAGGAACTTATTTGTATTTTATCATTAAAATGTTAGGGCGATCTGTTACATAGCAATGGATAATGGGAATGACACATAAAACTCAGTCCTACCATCAAATATGATACAAGGCTTTTCTCCTCCACGCCGTGTTCGCATTGTGGTGCTGGCAGAAGAACGAGCAAATCCATCCTACAAGAAATAAAGCCCGAATGTTTCCTAGACTCACTTATCTTGGAGACATCATCAGGAAGGGCCAAGGATTACAAAAAGGCATCCTTCTAGCTCCAGTAGAGGGTCAGTGAAAAGGAAGGAACCCCTCAATGCGAGGTAATGTCAAAATTGGCTGTACAGTGAATTCAAACATACCAATAATAATGGATCAGGAAACAATGTCTCATATATGAGGTTGACATGACTCAGTCGACTGGGCAGTACCTTGACAGTGCTGTGAATCATGCATTGGGCTGCTAACCACAAGATTAGTAGTTCAAAACCACCAGCCAGCCACTCCTTGGGATAAAGATAAGGATTTCTACTTCCCTAAAGAATTACAGTCTTAGAAATCTGCAGAGGCAATTCTCCTCTGTCTTATAGGGTTGCTATGACTCAAAAATGACTTGATGGCAATGAGTTCGGTGTTGGTTTGTGTGTTATATAATCTGTTGTCAATTTGAGACTAACAAGTGAAGGGGTGGAGTGTAGCCCGTCAATCAGGTCACAGCTTGATGACCTCCTTTGGAGGCGCTAAGGAGATAAATAGCTCACTGGAGGCGGGACACATGCTCACTCCCTGGGAGACATTACTGATGACAAACCTGATGGATCTGTGCTGATGCAGCCAGAGCCCCGGAGGTGGAGGAGCCACGTGGAGATCCCAGTCAGTGCTAAAATGCTTCTACCGCCACTGGATCCATAAGACTTTCCACCCACTGACCTGTCCTGCATTTGGCATCATTGCATGTGTTCCATGAATATAAAGAGGAATTTATAGATTCGTATCAGACATATGGGTTAATATCAGATTTATGGACTTAATCTGGACAGGGCTGGGATGTTTCCTCTATATTCAATTGCTCTTGTATAGAAAGCTCTTATACATATATGAGTGTCTATGAATTTGTTTCTCTAGTGTACCCTGACTAACACAGTTTGGAACACCATTCACAACCCAGCATGATGGGCATTGTGCTAGGCTGTTTTCCTCAATTATAGTATGTAATCTTCTCCATAAACATATAAAACAAGTCCAATTGTCTATACCTTTCAGAATAGGACACTGATGGTCTGCAAGGTTGAATAACTTGCCAAAGGCTTTAATAGTTCTTAAGTGCCAAAGTCAGTATTGCAAGATTTCTGTTTGTCCACACAATCCATTGTCACTTTCCCACCACTTCTTTGCTTAAGGACATTTACATAGAGTTCTTACTGCAAAGTAGATTTTTAAAATAGCACCTTGGCTTGAATTGGCTAAATGGGCAAAAATCAGAGTTCCTGGGATTTTCCAAAGGAAGTGACCTTCATATAATCCTTCAAAATTTCCCATTTCCCTTGGGAGTAATTTAACATTTCCTTTAATCCTTATGATACCCTAATAAAGAAGAAGACAGCATGCTTTGTGTAAAGATTTTAAGCTAACAGACTTTAGAGAGAGTGGAGAATCATACTGAAGTTCTCATCTTGACTTTGATACCAAAATGTACTTTTAGGTAAATTTTTAAGCAATGTCCTTAACTTGTAGAACGTAAATAGCACCACCTTCTTAATTAGAAACAAAACAAAATCTCACTTCCTTTGAGTCGATTCTGATGCCTTCTGGCTTGATAAGGAGATGATAGCACAGTCCCCGTGGGCTTCTGAGATGTTAAGTCTTTAGATCTTTCTCTCATGGAAGCTGATGGTTTCGATTTGCTGACTTTGCAGTCAGTCCGACATGTAGTCACTAGGCTACCAGGGTTCCTCAATGGATTGTGAAAATTAAAACGACAAGAAATCATATGCAGAGTGTGTTTCTCTGTGCCTTGTGGGCAATGCATATGTTGTAAACTTTGGTTTTCTTCCACTGTCTTTGTGGTTGTTGTTGTTGTTAAGTGCCATTAGGCCAGTTCTGACCTATGTACAGCAGAGCGAAGCACTGCCTGCTCCTGTGCCATCCTGACAATGTTCTTATGGTCAAGCCCATTGTTGCAGCCACGGTGTCGATCCAGCTTGTAGAGGGCCTTCCTCTTTGTCACTGCCCCTCTATTTTGTACTAAGTCGGATGCCCTTCTCCAGGTACTGGTCTCTCTTGATAACATGATCAAAGTATGCGAGATGATTTCTTGCCTTCCTTGACTCGAAGGAACATTCTGCTTGTACTTGTGGATCTGTGCAAAAGGAAAACCTTGACAACTTCACTCTTTTCTCTGTTTATCATGATGTTACCTATGAGTCCAATTGTGAGGCTATTAGTCTTCTTTACAATGAGTTGTAATTCATACTGAAACCTGAAGTCCCTGATCCACCCTACCGATGGAAACCATGATAATTTCACTGACACTTAGAAATGCATGTCATACTGAGTGTGGACCGCATTGGGAGACAGTAAGAGCTAGTTAGGGACTCTGAGTGTGGACCGCATTGGGAGACAGTAAGAGCTAGTTAGGGGCAGTCGCTAAGTGCTCAGCTGAAAACTGAAGGGGTGACTGTCTTCTCTGTGGGAAAAAGAAATAGCCGTCTTCTTCTGCAGAAACTCGCAGTGCTGAAACTGGCAGTTCACTCTGTCCTCTACGATCGCTCTGAGTTGGAATTGACTCCATCGCAAGAGGCTGTGGGTTGCAAGGGCTAGTCAGGAGACCCTAAGTGGTACCGACCGTTAACACGCTCGGCTGTTAATCTAAAGGATAGAATTCAAGCCCTCCCAGAGACATCTTGGAATAAAGGCCTCCTGATCTACTTCATAGATAGATAGATAGATAGATAGATAGATAGATAGATAGATAGATAGATAGATAGATAGATAGATAAGGGATTAAAAAGTGTTTGGAGCACAGTTCTACTCTGACACACATGGGATTGCCATGAGTTGGAGCTGATTTGATCATAACTGTACTATAAGAGCTAGTCCTATTTTGAGGATAACATGACCATTTTTTACCTAAAGTGTTGCTATGGAGAATTCCCCAGGGATACGAGATAACTCGAGCTAGTATGATGATGTAGCGACCTATCGAAAGCCAATCTGAAAGTTCAGGGGAGCAGGGGCATGAAGGAGCATGAGTGATAGAAAGAGCAAACCAAGCAGTTGTGATCGGTTGCTGAAATGCCGGTTTCTGCTGGAACGAGTCCAGGAGAAGTGGAAGAAAGTCATGCAGTAGGAGGACTTGGAATTTGGGTGCAGCCTCCTGGCGTGTATTTTTCCTTGACTTCCAATATCTGGAGGCTATGCCTACGTGATTTTGTGAGTTGCCTACCTCAAATCCATCATCTCTTTTAGTGCAGCAGCTTGTGCAACCTTATCTTGGTTTTGTTAGGGTTTCCTTAGCCTTATCACTGTTGGAAAAATGCATCCCTGGAGATTGCTCCTGGGATGTGATGATTTATAGCACCTATAATTTAATGAATTATTGAGGATTTATTCCTGATTTAGTTCTTAATTCTTTTTTACTTTTTAAGTGTAGTTTTTTGTTGGCTAATTTTCTCCTCTTGGATGCCTTTAAAAATATATTATACAAATATATTAACTATGTCTGCAGATGGACATCTTCTTTCTACAACCTCTTTGTAGTTCCTTACTTAAAAATATATCCAATCATATATATATATCTCTTATGATATATTACTGTTTGTATATCCTTAGTCTTGTGCTTAATAATGTCATGTCATAAAGTAATAACCTGCCACTTCTTACAGTCTCTGCCACCATCAGCTCAGCTGATACTAATTTAATTTTGGGCTCCAGTGAACAGACCCTGTCTAGGCTCCTGACTCTGGACTTGCTCATCTTCTGATCTTTGAACACACTGTAACCAGAGAAATTATGTTCTAAAGATAAAATCTGATCAGAAATTCTTAGCATCTTTCCAGAGCAGCATCACACTCAGGGGAGCAGGATCTGATCCCTGTCCATCCCTGTGGTTCCTCTTGTGCACCCTCACCCACTACTTCCTGTTCTGATCATTCCCAGGACCTTCTTTTTTTTTTAAACATTTTATTAGGGGCTCATACAACTCTTACCACAATCCACACATATACATACATCAATTGTACAAAGCACATCTGTACATTCTTTGCCCTAATCATTTTCAAAGCATTTGCTCTCCACTTAAGCCCTTTGCGTCAGGTCCTCTTTTTTCCCCCTCCCTCCCCGCTCCCCCCTCCCTCATGAGCCCTTGATAATTTATAGATTATTATTTTGTCATATCTTGTCCTATCCGGCGTCTCCCTTCACCCCCTTTTCTGTTGTCCGTCCCCCAGGGAGGAGGTCACATGTAGATCCTTGTATTCGGTTCCCCCTTTCCAACTACTCTCCCAGTATCGCCCCTCACACCCCTGGTCCTGAAGGTATCATCCACCCTGGATTCCCTGTGCCTCCAGCTCCTATATGCACCAGTGTGCAACCTCTGCTCTATCCAGACTTGCAAGGTAGAATTCAGATCATGGTAGTTGGTGGGGAGGAAGCATTTAGGATCTGGGGGAAAGCTGTATTCTTCATCGGTGCTATATCGCACCCTGACTGACTCATCTCCTCCCCTAGACCCCTCTGTGAGGGGATCTCCAGTGGCCGACAAATGGGCTTTGGATCTCCACTCTGCACTTCCCCCTTCATTCACTATGGTAAGATTTTTTTTTTATGATGGTGCCTTATACCTGATCCCTTTGGCATCTCGTGATCGCACAGGCTGGTGTACTTCTTCCACGTGGACTCTGTTGCTTCTGAGCTAGATGGCTGCTTGTTCACCTTCAAGCCTTTAAGACCCCAGACACTATCTCTTTTGATAGCCGGGCACCATCAGCTTTCTTTGCCACATTTGCTTATGCACCTGTTTGTCCTTGGCGATTGTATCATGGAGGTGTGCAGTCAATGATATGATATTTGTTCTTTGATGCCTGATAACTGATCCCTTTGGGACTACATGATCACACACAGGCTGATGTGTTCTTCCCTGTGGGCTTTGTTGCTTCTGAGCTAGATGGCCACTTGTTTATCTTCAAGCCTTTAAGACCCCAGACTCTCAAGACCTTCTTTATATCTCTTCCCTCTTTCACCCTTTGTACTCTTTATCTCTCAGCCTAGAAAGCTCATTGTCACCCCTACATCTTTTTAAATTTCTTTTTTAATAAATAACTTTATTGGGGGTACTCACAGTCCTTATAACCATCTACACATCAATTGTATCAAGCACATTTCTACATATGGTGCCACCATCATTTTCAAAACATTTTCTTTTTGCTTGAGCTCTTGGTAGCAGTTTCTCTTTTTTCTGTTCCTCTCCCAACCTCCCAACCTCATGAAGCCTTGACAAATTATAAATTATTATTATTTTCATATATTACACTGTGTGCTATCTCCCTTTATGCACATTTCTGTTGTTCACCCACTCTTGGTGGGGCATGTGTATTATATGTCTGTGGTAGTTAGGCTTATTGTGCCAACCTGGCCAATGAACACATATGGGATTAATTGAATGGCAGTTTAATTGAATAGCGGAGAGATAAATGGCTTGGTGAGCCTTGCATTTCGGTCTCTTGTTCTCTGATGGTCTGACCAGTTTGTGGCTTCCTTAGCTACTAGTTCTCTGCCTCAGCTGGCAAGGCTCACTTCCTGTGAGATATCCCTGAGGAAAAGCCACATGGATCTACCCTGATGCAGCCTTGGGTGCTGGAGAAGCCGTGTGGAGACCCCTGTCAGAACTGAGATGCTTACACGTTCACTGAATCGGCTTTCCTTCTGTAGTCAGTGTCATTGTGTGTGTTTTGTAAGATGGAGGAGGACTTTGTAGATTGGTGTCGGACATATGGGCTAATGTTTGACTTACAGGCTTGGACTGAACTGTGTTGGGATGCTTTCTTAATGTGCACTTACTCTTTATATAAAGCTCTCTCTTATACATATATCGTTTCTGTGGATTTGTTTCTCTAGTCTACCCAGACTAACACATGTTGATCATTGTGATTGGTTCCCTCTTTCACCCCCTTCTCCTCCCACCCCTCCCACCCCCAATCTCATAGTGTTGCTACTCTCAATAATGTTCCTGAGGGTTTTATCTGTCCTAGATTCTGGGTGTCAAGCTCTTAGCTGTACCAGTGTACATGCTCTGTTCTAGATGGGTTTGTAAGGTAGAACTGGGGTCATAATAGAAGGGTGAGGGAGGAGGAAGCATTAAAGAACTAAAGGAATATTGTGTTTTCTTAGTGCTGTACTGCATCCTGGATGGCTCATCCCTTCCTTGTGATCCTTCTGTGAGGGATTGTCTACAGATGGATTTGGGGACTGCATTCCTACCCCCCTCATTTTCATCGATGTGATTGTTTGTTTGGGGTCTTCTGATTCGTGTTCCCTGTTCCCATGGGCACCTTGTGGTCACTCAGGCTGCTGTGTTTCTTTCCATATGGGCTTTGTTGCTTCCCTGCTAGATGGCTGCTTGTGTAACTTCAAGCCGTTAAGACCCCATCCACTATATCTTCTAACAGCTGGGCACCATCAGCTTTCTTCATCACATTTGCTTGTGTACCCGTTTTGTCTCAGTGATCATGTTGGGAAGTGAGCATCACAGAATGCCAGGTTGTCAGAACAAAGTGTTCTTGTGTTGAGAGAGTACTTGAGCAGAGGCCCAAAGTCCATCTATTTCCTTAATATTTAACATATAAATATATGTACATAGGCCTATATCCCTATCATTATATATTGATATATACATGCCTACATTTATACCTCTATAAATGTCTTTTGCCTCCTAGTTTTTTCCTCTATTTCCTTCTACTTTCCTCCTGCCCCACTATCATGTTCGACCTTCATTCAGCTCTAAGTAATTTCTGTTGCGTACATTGCCCTTGATCAAACCCCACCAGGCATTCTATGCCTTCCTCACTATTGATTTTAGATCACTTGTTGTTCCCTTGTCCCTGGGTTTGTTGAGTTCTCCCCCCCCACCCCCCACCACCCCTATGTCCCCCTGGAACTATCCTGTTGTTTTCTTCTTGGGATTGTTTATCTTGTGAAAAAGGAGCGAGAGGAGGAGGAGGAGAAGGGGAAGGGGAAGGGTGGGGGAGAAAAGGAAGAGAGGGAGGAGTCTATAAATAGTTCCAGGTTTGTCTGCTGACCATTATGTATGTTTTCTGATCAAGTATGATGAGGTGCCCAGCCCTGCCCTTTGAGTCTAAAGTCTATTTTCAGGATTCTTTGGGGATTTTGTTGATTTTTCTCCCCTGCTTGCTCTGTTGCTCTCCCTTCATATTTTGCCTCAGTGTATGTGTGGGTGTGAGTGTGGGGGGAGGGTGTAAGACTGGACACAATTCCCACACTGTGTCTCCAGTGCTGTTCCCTGCATACTTTTCTGTCTTTCGTTTAGTGGAGAATGTTTGAGTTGTCTTTCTCTGCCAAATCTCTGCTTTACACACGCTCCAGCTTTCTCGGGTTTTGCTGTTTGTTAAATGAGTGAGTGGGTGAATGAGCAAGCACACGTTCCTGTCCTTACTCTGAGGCACTGTGGGGGAATTGCTAAGTGCGCTGAAGTTGGATGGCCTGCATCTGGATCCTGGCTCTAACCCTAATTAGTTGTGTGGCCTCTTCAGGTTAATTCACCTCTATTTCTTAATTGGCAAAATGGAGATAACAAGAATAAATATCTCATATGATTACTGCAGCAATTAAATAAGTTAATAGATGTAAACAGACAAAGATGATAAGGTTTCGTGAAATATGAGCTATTTTTATTATATAAGTGTTTATCTGGCAAATTAGGAACCAAAGTAGAAGGCATATCTTCTAGTATAGTTCCTTAGGAATTGTCTATTACCTAAGAATAATTCACAAGGCTGGTTTTAAAGATACTAGATTTCTATAACAATACTGAAAATTATTTAAATAACCATAAGTAGGTATTATACATTATAATTTCATACCTTCATTGTGAATTGTACAACACATATATTTACTTAACATTTTAAAATTTTATATTGATTAAATATATTTAAGGAGTTCTCTATCTGTTGTAGGTCAACTTTTCATTAACTTAGTCTTGATGATAGAAATGAATCATTGTTTGGTGTGGTGTTTCAAAAACTATACTTGAGATATTGATCAGAAATTGAGTAGGGGAAGTTAAAGATGTTTTTCAATAGAAAACACTGAATAACACAGAAGAAACAACAAATATTTATTAGGGTTAATAAATTTAAAAATAAATTTTAAAAAAGGTGAACAGCGATGGGGTGAAGAGAGTCTAAAATGAGAGAAAAAAGTAAGAGTAGCTGCTGGAGGCACAGGGAATGCAGGGCAGATGATACCTTCAAGACCAGGGGTGTGAGGGGCGATACTGGGCGGCTAGAGGGTGAGTGGGTTGGAAAGGGGGAGCCAATTACAAGGATCTACATGTGACCTCCTCCCTGGGGGACGGACAACGGGGAAGGGGGTGAAGGGAGATGTCGGACAGCGCAAGATATGACAAAATAATAATCTATAAATTATCAAGGATTCATGAGGTAGGGGGGAGCAGGGAGGGAGGGTAATATAAAAGAGGACCTGATGCAAAGGGCTTAAGTGGAGAGCAAATGCTTTGAAAATGATGAGGGCAAAGAATATACAGATGTGCTTTACACAATTGATGTATGTATGGATTGTGATAAGAGTTGTATGAGCCCCTAATAAAATGTTTTAAATAAATAAATAAGTACATAAATAAATACATACACACATAAATGTAAGAGAAGCTTGGAATAAGTCACAGAAAGCTTTTCATGGATACGTTGTAGTCAGTAGCTAAAAGCCACACTCTTAAAAGGAGATCAGAACCTAGATGGACGTTCTTGCAGGGCCCTTGGAGTTAAAGATGCAGAGAAATCAGATAAACCCTGGAGACCTTAATCTCCCAATTAAGACATTCAGCAGGAATTAGCGGGACTGAAGCCAGAGGGAAATGCAGGATTAGATTAAGCAGTGATTGAAATAGGTTAGAGGACAGTAACTGAGATGGCTATACCTATGGAAGAATAGAAACGATAATTGATGTTTGAGTGTAACGTTTTTTGATATTAAATTTTTTAATTTAGGGGACAAGTAACTCCATGAAAATCATACTGGATCATATTTTCTTTGACTGACTTGCTTGCTTCCGACTACAGGACGGGAGCTTAATGTAACTTCAGCTGAGTGAGCAAGTACATGCTGCTGCCCTTGTTTTGAAGCAGTGTGGTAGAACGATTTGGGCAATCTAGCCCAACTCGGCATCCTTCTGCAAACCAGTAATTTATACAACACTTACAACTTCAGTAATGCGATATTTACAAAGTTAAGCCTATAAACAGAAACTATACCCATCTTTTACATCAGAGATCTCGTTATATTTGATGGCAGTTTGGAACATGTGTGACTCGTTGAAGAGGGGGTGTGGTTTTGGACAGTAAATATGTTAGATGTGTATCCAGCAGTAAGATGGTCTCCTGACTTGGCCATGCCAAACAGATCGAACCTCAATTCACACTCCCACTCGCATTTTCATCCCCTACTGGGCTGGAGGGACAAGGTTGCATTACAATGAAATGAAGTGAAATGATGTGATATTTCCACACTCAGCTAACGCCTAAAAATCATCAATGGATACCAGCTGTGCTTGGTGTTCCTTGTGAAGATGTTATCATAATATGTCGGATGCTTTTCCGGGGTTATCTATAATCATTATCGTGTCCAGTCCTCAAAAACAGAAGGCAATGTTGGTTCGATGGTAGAATTCTTGCTTTCCATATGGGAGACTCGGGTTTAATTCATAACCAATACATCTCTGTTTAGCCATCACCCATCTATTCATGTGTATGTTCCTATGGTGCTGAACAGGCTTAAGCAGAGCTACCAGATTAAAAGTGGAATAGGAAGAAAGGCCTAGTAATCTACTGCTGAAAATCAGTCAATGAATACCCTCTAGATCACAATGCTCAGCTCGACAAGTAACTATAGAAACGGCCCGAAAGCAGCTATTCTCAACCTGTGGGTCACAACCCCTTTGGAGGTCGAACAACCCTTGCACAGGGTCATCTAATATATCCTGCATATCATATATTTACATCACAATTAATAACAGTAGCAAAATTACAGTTATGAAGTTGCAACAAAAATAATTTTATGGTTGGGGGTCACCACAACATGAGGAACTGTATGAAAGGGTTGCGGCATGAGCAAGGTTGAGAACCACTGGCTTAAAGTTTCATTCTATTGTGTATGGGGTTACCATGAGTTGAGATTGACTCAATGGCAGCTAACAATAATAATCCTGAAGAACAAAACAAAACAAAATGGGTAGGAAGTACAATTATTTCCATTTCTAGAGGAAGAAAGTGAGGCTCAGGGAAGTTCAGGAATTGGTTCTAATAAGTAAGACACTGCCAACATTAAAGTCACGTTGGTCTGATGATAAGGACCTTTCTCTACCTTCCTGCTGACTTCAGTATCTGAAGAAAAGGGAGCAGCAATGTTTAGTGTGAGAGGGCTACTCCTTTGTTCCACCTTTTGCCAGGTTTAGGATTTGAATAATTCAATTAATAAACTAGGGAATAGTCTGTATATTTACATGTGTGCATCTATTTGCCCTAATAAGGGCAAATATGTATTATTAAAGCAAATTCCTTTATGTAAAATTGTTTTTCATAGAATTTAATTATAAAATTGGGAATTTGTTCATTCAGTATTTTCTTTTTAAATCATTTTATTGGGGGCTTGTACAGCTCTTATCACAATCCATCCATTCATCCATTGTGTCTAGCACATTTATACATTTGTTGCCATCATTTTCAAAATATTTTCTTTCTACTTGAGCCCTTGGTATCAGCTTCTCATTATCCCCCTCCTTCCCCTACCCTCCTTTCCTCATGAACCCTTGATAATTCATGCATTAAAAATATTTTTTCCTCATGTCTTATACTGACCGATGGCTCCCTCCACCCACATTCAGTATTTTCTTGACAATAACAGTTCAAATATCACATAAAAAAGCTACAAATCCATGAACAATTACTTCAAAGTACAATACTTGGTCAACATGCTAAAAGCTCATTATTGCAAGACCCAAGCCATGAGTTCTATAAATAAATTTTTCATGACTGAGATGGCTTCAAAGTTGATTGCCAATTAGAATTGCCTGAGGATTGAGGCAGCAGAAATCACAACAATGTCTTGGATCTGGTCCCAGGCACTGTGATTTAATGCTTGGGGAATTGATCTGATTTGGAAGAGCCCAGGCGAGTCTACAGGGCAGGCAGGCTGAGAACCAATGATCTCAAGGAGAAGCAAAGGACGCTCACTTAGCAGGGCAAGCAACATTGAGATGAATTCAGGACAGCGTTAAACAAGGCAATGACCACAGCTGTCCAATATCCATTAAAGCACTTTTGCTTTGACCTTGAACCAGTTGGAGACCCCTGTTTGTCAGAGTAGAGCTGTGCTCCATAGGGAGTTCAAAATTCCAGTTTTTGAGCTGAGAAGGGGGATGCAGTAGATGGCCATTTCTTTCTTCCAAGGTGCCCCTAGGTGGGCTGGAACCCCCAAATTTTCATGTTGCACTAGCCGCAGACTCTATTCCTTCAACACTACCTGTCTTTAACAAGGTAAGACTGCTTGGTGTTTCTTTATTCTAAGCTTTCAATCCATCTGAAGTCAACTGTCACCATCTCCACACTCCTGAAACAGCTTGTGTTAGTCTAGGCCAGGGGTCCTCCAACTTTTTAAACAGAGTGCCATTTCCCTCAGACCGTTGGATGGCTGGACTATAGTTTTAAAAAAAACTATGAACAAATTCCTATGCACACTACACATATCTTATTTTGAAGTAAAAAAACAAACCAGGCAAAAACACCTGGTGGGCCAGATAAATGTCCTCGGCAGGCCACATGTGGCCTGTACGCCGTAGTTTGCGGATACCTGGCAGACTTGAGAAACACATCCACAGAAACTATTTATGTATGTAGATATATATATGTTTTATATAAAGTGTAAGTGTACATTAAGAAAGCATCCCAACCCAGTGCTGTCCAAGCCCATAAGTCCAACATTAACCCATCTGTCCTACACCAATCTACAAAGTCGTCCTCAGTCTCACAAAACACATGCAATGATGCCGACTGCAGGAGGAAAGCTAAATCAATGAGTGTGTAAGCATCTCCACGCTGGCAGGGGTCTCCACGCAGCTGCTCCAGGAACCAGGGCTGCATCAGGTTGGTTAGGTCCACATAGCTTCTCCTTAGGGATGTCTCCCAGGAAGTGAGCCTTGTCAGCTGAAGCAGGGAACTGGCTACGGCAGCTGCATCCTGGGCCAACCATCAAAGAGCAAGAGACCCAAGAACAGTGGTTCTCAACCTTCCTAATGCCATGACCCTTTAATACAGTTCATGTTGTGGTAACCCCCCAACCATAAAATTATTTTTGTTGCTACTTCATAACTGCCATTTTGCTAGTGTATGAATCAGGTGACCCTGTGAAAGGGTCGTTCCACCCCCAAAGGGGTCGGGACCCACAGGTTGAGAATCACTGCCCAAGAACAACAGAAAGATGAGGTTTCCTGAATCATTTATCTCTCCGCCTTTCAGTTAATCCCACATGTGTATATCGGCCAGGTTGGCACGATAAATCTGACCTGTGTCAGCATATTGTTTCCAGGTCCACCCATATCATGAGGTGTTTCCTGGTTTCATCACTGTTTCTTAGGGATACACAGTATTTCATTGTGTGTATGTATCACGGTTTCTTTATTCATTCTTCTGATGCGCATTTGGGCTGTTTCCAGCTTCTTCCAGTTGCAAAATATGTCAATGAACATGTGAGAGCAAACATCTGTTCATGATCTGTCTCTTACTTCTTTGAGGAATGACTGGGGCATATAGGATTTCTATTCCCAGTTGTTTTAGGTAGGCCATATTGATGTCCACAATGGTTGTATATGCTTGCAACCCCACCAGCAATGTATAAGACTTACAATCTCTCTGCACCTTCTTCAGCAGTGGTTCTTTTCAGTTTCTTTGTTTTTTTTAGTTAGGCTATTGTTGTGGGTATAAAGTGATATTTCATTCTTGTTTGGATTTGCATCTCTCAAATAGCCAGTTATCATGAGCACTTTTTTCACATTTGTTAGACATTTGAGTGTCATTTTTGGTGAAGTGTTTGTTTGTGGTTTTTGCCCAATTTTTAATTGCATAATTTGGTTTTTTTGTTATTGAAGTGTTACAGAATTGCTTTGTTAAGTGTCATCGAGTTGGCTCTGATTCATAGCAACTCTTTGTACAACAGAACAAAACACTGCTCTGTCCTGCACCATCCTCATAATTACGTTCATGCACGATCCCGTTGTTCCAGCCACAATGCCAGTCCATTTCAAGTCTTCTTTACGTTGAGTTGTCGTCCATACTGCAGGCTGTAACCCTTGATCTTCATCAGCAACTGTTCCAAGTCATCCTCTCTTTCAGCAAGCACGGTTGTATCATCTGCATATCACAGCTTGTTAGCAAGTCTTCTTTCAATCTTGATGCTGCATCCTTTTTCATATAATCCAGCTTTTCTGAGGATTTTCTCATCATACAGATTGAACTCCCTCAGAACATTGACGAAGATGTTTGAATATTTTCATCCTCAGATGGAGTGCATTGTAAAATGTATCACTGCAAATACAGTTAGCTTAAAATTTAACATCATATCATTTGTTTTCCCTTTTAACCCATTTACAACTCATTAATTTTTTTATTATTTTCCAATTTCTTTTGGGTTGAAGTCTATCTGTGTGTTATTTTTTGTTGCTGATTGATTTTTGTCTTATTTTATATATAACTTTCTTTATATGAAATTAGGATAGGTTAATCTATAGAGATAGTAACTAGATTAATAGTTCCATAGGGTTATGGTGGAGGCTGGGTGGGTGGGGGATGTGGCAATAATAATAATAGTGTACCTAATAATGAAGAAAATAATCTAAAGTTGATTGTGGTGATGATTGCATAACTCTTTTAAATGTAATTTAACTATTAAGTTATATCATAATAAGGTATATGCCAATAAAATGGTTAAAATTTTCTTTTTCACAGAGAAACATTAACTTTCGAATAACTTTTGAAGGCTTTACCAGGGGCTTGGCCTTGGTTGGCAAAAAGGAGGCGTAGGGTGAGACAAACTGCAAGTTCACAGTCCTCTAGGATTAGCGGTACAGTCAGAGAAATTATTGAGATGCACTGTTAATCTGTAAGGAACTGTCACAGTTTATACTAATGAAATTCCTACATATGTGTTTTAGCTAATTTTTCTTTTTTATTTATATTGTCTTTCCTCCAGGGCAGGATTATATTTCCTGTGGACTTTGTAGAATAGAACAAAGAAAGAATTCAACTTAGTCTTACTTTGAACATATGATCAGGAAAGACCAATCACTAGGGAAGAGCACCATGTTTCATAAAACAGAGGGGAAAGACTCTCAATCACTCACTCTCTCACACACTCATTCACTCTCACTCACTAATTCAACCACTCACTCTCTCACTAATTCACTCACTCTCACTACTTCACTCACTCACTCACTCTCACAAAAAAAAAAAAAAAAACAGAGGGGGGAAAAAAAAAGAAGGGAAAAAAACCTGAGGGAAAATGATAGAGAGCCTCTGTGAGATGGACTGAGGTGACAGTCAAAACAACACCACCAAGCAATGATCAGGAAGGACTAGATAAGGTTTTTTCTCAGCAGCAGCCAACAACAGCATCAACAATAAGCATTTAAATAAAAACATGAAATGAAAAGAAAGCTTTAAAACAGGTTACACATTTTTCACATTACTAAGCACAACTAATTAAACAGTAATTGGCAATTCAAACCAACCCAGATGCACCTTGGAAGGCAGGCCTGATATTCTGCTTCTGAAAAATCAGCCTTGAGAACGCTGGAGGAGGAAGGAGCCCTGGTAGCGTCGTGGGCATTGGGCTGTTCCTTGCAAGGTCAGCATTTCAAACCTACCGATGGCTCCTTGGGGGAAAGATGAGATTGCCCACTCCCATAATGATTTTCAGTCTCAGAAACTCAAAGGGACAGTTATCCACTGTCCTATACGGCCACTATGAGTCGGAATCCACTCAGCGATGGTGAGTTTGGTTTGGTTTGGGTTTATTAAGAGTTATATTCTGCATGTAATGTGTCATTTTTAGTCAGAAGGACTTGGGAATATAAATAGATGCAATCACTTTGGGAAACAGATCAGTGTTATTTATCTTCTAAAGCAGAATACTCATATACCAGATGGCCTAGCAATTCTATCCTTTGGGCATACATAAAAGGAAATCTTGGGCATGCATAAAAATGTTCATAGCAGCGCGGTTCACAATAGCAAAACAATCTGGAAACAGTCCAAGTGTCCATCAGTGGGGAATTAAATAAATGTGATATAATCACACAATGGAATGTTATGCGGTATTCTTAAACAATAGAACACTGCAACCCACAATGTGAATAAACCCTACAATTATTAAATGGTAAAAATGTCAAGATTTTATAAAGTCCTGATGGGGAACTTCCTCAACTTTCCCAGGAAAAATAACTGACTCTGTGAAATATGAGAATATTTTATGGGTAAAAGTAATAACATATTTTTTTTAATTAGAGGTTAACCAATATGGTATACAATGATAATTTTATATATTTTTATATAAAGGAAAAAACCTAGAATAAAAGTATATGTTTTAGAAATACATATAGATGAACATTTTTTAAAAATAGAAAAGAAACCACCTAATGAGTTGCATTGAATATGATTTTAAAATGACAAATTCTTTTATGTCGTATGCCTTCGCTTTTTAGTAGCCACCTTCCAAGAGGACCTCGAATGTTCCTCATTTCCTGACCAGAGACTGGTTATTTCTTACAACTTGTTTACCTTATAAAGGAAACTGGCCAAATCATGGTGATGCCAAAAAGTAATGTAAAAGTCGCCCCAAAAGGCCACAGAGCTCAGACTACGATGCAGATGGAGAGAGTCAAAGCCTGGGATTCATACACCTATGATGTAACCTTAATGTGCGCAGTGGACATTGATTATAACTAAGTTGATTGAACTTTATGTTTGATCTTTGAAGTGAATAAGTTTATGTTTAGATGGTTGAATGTATTTATTGGAATGAAATTTGTTTGGATTGTTCCTGTTTGAATAAAGAGTGTTAAGCATTATAAATGTCTGACCGAGTATTGCCTTGAGTGCTCGCGCCATATTGACATATTGTGTTGTTCCCTTTCACACTTGATAATGCTAATTTTGGGAAATAATGGAGGCTAGTGAGTTAAGCATTGGGTTGTTAACTGCATGGGCAGCAGTTCAAAATCATCAGCTGCTCAGCAGAAGAAAGATGAGGCTTTCTACTCCCATATAGAGTAACCGTCTCAAAAGCTCACAGTCCTCTGTCTTATAGGGTCACTGTGAGTCAGGATTGACTAAATAGCAGTTGACTTTGGTTTTTATTTTTTTGGAGGCAATAAAGAAAAATGGAGATTCTATCTTTTGCTTTCGTTGATTGCTTACTCTGGAAAGCCATCCCTGATATGCAGACACCCCAACAACCCATGGAGCAGCCCAGCCAAGGAGGAACTGAAGCTACTGTCTGTAAATAGCAGTAAGGGTGTGCAGTAGCTGAGAAAGGCCCTCAAACCCCAGCCAAGACTTTCAATGACTGTAGCCTTAAACACATTAAGAAAAACAAAAAACCGTTTTATTGCCATTTCATTCACATGTCATATAATTCAATCACTAAGAGGAGTCATACAATCATTACCACAATCAATTCTAGAGCATTTTCTCCTTCCTTGTACTCATTGTTATTCATGTAATTATTTTGTTTAATTATGGAAAGATATACACCACAAAACATTCTCCAATTCAACAACTTCTACATGTATAACTCAGTTCCATTGATTATACTCTTGGTGCTGTACAACCATTATTGATATCCTTTTTCAAATTATTCCACCACCATGAACATAAACTCAATGCCCCCTATGCAAATCTCTTCCTCCTTCACCCCTGGAAACCATTGGCCAAGTTTTGTTTTGTTTTAGTAGTTTTCTTGACATAGTATTCACATACCACAAACTTCCATTGACAAATCACGTTTAAAAAGAGTTGTGTATACATCATCACAATCAGTTCTAGTGCTCCCTCCCTGCTCCCACAGCCATTGTTTGTCCCCCAAATCTCCTCACCCTCCCCACCCCAGTCCCCACATTCCTAATAACCATTGCATCAGTATTGCCTCCATGCTTCACAAACTGGGGAACCCAAAAGAAACAACAAAAAATAAAACAGCAAGCAGATAATAATAAAAAGATAAAAACACAGAGTAGGAAGGAGAGGACCACCATCAATATTTTTAAAGCCAGAGAAAAAATTTCTGTTGTGGAGCAAGCGAGAACTATTTGAGTCTAGAGCAAATTCAGGTTGATTCAAGAGGGAGGTCAACCGACCAAGTATCATATTATACCAGAGTTCTATCCACCAAAATCAATTTTACGAAAATTTTTGTCTGATAGTAAAGCTGTTTGAGTCCCTCGCCTGTGGCCAGAGGGCATTTCCTGAGGCTTCATCTGACTAGAGAGTCTGCAGATGGATTTTGGACTTCCACTCTCCTCCATAGCCGCCTACAAATTGGTTGTTCCCATTTTAAGCTCTGACACTTTTCCCTTCATCATATCTGGATTTTGTTATCGTCACTTTGGATCATGCAGGCTTGTGTGTTTCTTTGATGCGGATTTAGTTGAGGGCTCACTGAGCTGCTGCTTGTGGCAACACAAGCCTTCAGACCCAGACACTATTCCAACTGATCGCTGGACAGCCTGGGCTTTGCGGTAGGACTGTAGTGAGCTCTTCATGAAGGTGAGCATTTCAGGGCCATGTTAGAGGAACTACCTGTTTTTGCATTGGGGCTAGAATTAAGTGGGAGCCCAAACTCCATCTGCAATTCTTCACGATGAATTAATCTGGTTTACTTTGGCAGTCATATTATGACAAACATGAACAAGAACAACGATAACAAAAAACAAAAGGCAGAAAACAAAAACACCAAAGAAACAAAAAAGGAAGACATTGCCAGTCATCACCTTGGAGTATAAGGTGATTGCATTGATAATATCAATAATTTATCCAAGAGTACAGAATTTAAAATACTGCTGATATGAGCAGTTGATGCTGGCATAGTCCAACAGCAAGCTGCAATGCATGAGTTGTTGCTGTGTCCATTTTGATTTCTCCTTTCAGCTGTGTTTACACGGAGCATGGAAGTTGGTGCTAGGGGAAATTTTCCTGGATCAATTCTTGTAAATGCAGATCCTTGCCTATCTGATTAAGACCTGTCATATTAAGGCAAAGGGAGCATTGAGGTACTAAATACCATATATACTCGAGTATAAGTCGATCTGAATATTAGCTGAGGCACCTAACTTTACCACAAAAAATTGCATTTAAAATGTGCTAAAAAACTCAGCTTATACAGGAGTACATAGGGTATATAGTGGTCCTGGATCCCTGTTCATTGAACACCCAGTAAGACAGGGGTCCCATCCCAGGTCCAGTGACCACCATTTCCATAGTCTTGGGGTGGCCATCCTTTGTTTTGACTACCATCAGAGTGTTTCAGGCTTAGAAAACATCTTTGACAACTAGCTTATGAAAAATCATGACATAGACCCATCCTGCTAACAATTCACAAATTTATGACCTTCAGAAACTCTGTGAGATAATAAAACATTGTTGTTCTAAGCTGCGAAGATTTACAGTACTTTTACACCTAATCATAGATGCATAATCCAAGGTTAATTATTGATGTCTGAAATTCATGTTTCCAATTATTTTTTCATAACAAGTAAACAGGACTAGGCAACATTTTGTTTTGTCATATATAACGATGCCCTCAGTATATTAATAATAGCGTTTCAAAAAACAACATTGTATGTGTTATGTTCATATATAATATAAACATTATTCACCATTATTTTATTATGCCAGTGAGGGTTTTCTGTTTTGTATGCCAGACAATGGAAATAAAAGTGTTGTCTGGGTATCTAGCACAAAGATTTTCTTTAGGTATATTGAAACTTTCATTAAAGATAAAAACTTACATACAATTGTGTTAGCCTGGCTACAGCAAATAATTGAGCATATTTTGGTAATGAATATCCTTATAGATTTCTCTTTTTTCTTATTTTTAAATAATTTTATTAGGGACTCATACAACTCTTACCATAATCCATAGATACATCAATTATGTAAAGCACATTTGTACATTCATTGCCCTCATCATTCTCAAAATATTTGCTCTCCACTTAAGCCCCTGGCATTAGGTCCACATTTTATCCCCTCCCTCCCCGCTCCCCCATCCCTTATGAACCCTTGATAATTAATAATTATTTTGTCATATCTTTCCCCATTTGACATCTCCCTTCACCCACTTTTCTGTTGTCTGTCCCCCAGGAAGGAGGTAACATGTAGATCCTTGTAATCAGTTCCTCCTTTCCAACCCACCCTTTCTTTACCCTCCCAGTATTGCCACTCACACAACTGGTCCTAGAGGGATCATCTGCCGTGGATTTCCTGTGTTTCCAGTTCCTATCTGTACCAGTGTACATCCTCTGTTCTAGCCAGACTTTCAAGGGAGAATTCAGATCATGATAGAGGGGGTGGGAGGAAGCATTTAGGAACTAGAGGAAAATTGTATGTTTCATTGTTGCTACATTGCACCCTGACTGGCTGTCTCCTTCCTGAGACCCTTCTGTAAGGAGATGTCCAGTGGCCTACAAATAGGCTTTGGGTCTCTACTCTGCACTCCCCCCCTCACTCACTATGGTAAGATTTTTTGTTCTGATGATGCCTGATACCTGATCCCTTCGACACCTCATGATCATACAGGCTGGTGTGCTTCTTCCATGTGGGCTTTGTTGCTTCTGAGCTAGATGGCCACTTGTTTACCTTCAAGTCTTTAAGACCCCAGATGCTCTCTCTTTTGATAGCCAGGCACCATCAGCTTTCTTCGCCACATTTGCTTATGCACACATTTGTCTTCAGTGAACTTATCATGGAGGTAAGCACACAATGATATGATTTTTTGTTCTTTGATCCTATAGAGTTTTCTAATTCTCATTTTTCCCATTTACTGTTTAAATGAATAGCTCCAAATTATCTAGGAGACTGCTTTATCAGAAACACTAGTTTGTATATATTATTTACAAAATTAATAATACCAGCCATGTATTTAGCACCAATTGGGCTATGGGATTGTTCTAAGTCCTTCATGTTCAGGCTCTCATTTGGTAGAATTAGAAGAGCTAGGCCTATAGAGCAAGGAGCCCTGGTGTCATAGTGGTTACATGTTGGGCTGTGATGTCTGGAACCACCAGTGGGAGAAAGACAGGGCTTTCTATTCCCATAATCAGCTAAAGTCTCAGCAACTCACAGGGGCTGTTCTACTCTGCCCTATAGGGTTGTTATGAGTCAATGTAGACTACCAAATGGCAGACCTACAGAAACTATGTGAGATAATAAATTGTCACTCGAAGTTGCTAAGATTTACATTACTTTATACACAATAATAGGTAACTATTAATACAAGGTTAATTATTGATCTCTGCCTACAGATCATCTATATTGGTCATGCCTACAGGGAAGGATTCCTTGTGGCTCAGCGATTAGAGTACTTGGCTGCTAACTGAAAGGTCTGCAGTTTAAACTTGTCGGCCTTTGGAGGAAGAAAAGACTTGGCAATCTCCTCCAGTACATTTGCAGACTGGGCTATCCTTTGGGGAAATTCTACTATGGCTTTTGAATTGGAGTCCACCCAAGAGCAACGACAATAACCAGTGTGACTTGTTATCCACAAGGTAGGACTGAAAAAAAGGAGAAATATAAAATGATATTATTTATGCTTCCCTTATTTTTGATGGCTACTTCAAAGTAGTCATCAAGAGCAAACAAGACTAGGCAGCAATTTTAATGAAATTATACTGTTTTATTATAATATATTTCTACATTGTAATTTATTTTTAAGAGCAATACTTAAACCATTTATTTTCCAAAGCAATACTTAAAACATTTTTCCATTTAGCCACTTAATTACAAAGATATTTCACCTAATAAGAAACATTTAATAGCTTAAATTTGAAGTCATTTTCATAGTTAATCATTTAAATTTTAGCATATTATGTAGCATGTCTGAAGTTCAGTAATTAAGGCTAATAAGTAAGATGCTTTATTAGGAAATAGAAAATGAATCATAAAGATTAATGTCTTAGTTATCTAGTGTTCCAGTAATCAAAATACCACAAGTGGGTGGCTTTAGCAAACAGAAATATATGTTCTCATAGTTCAGGAAGTCAGAAGTTCAAGCTCAGGGCAGCAAGCACTAGAAGAATGTTTCCTTTTTCTGTGGGCTCTTGGGGAAGGTCTTCTTTTAACATTTGTGGGCCTAGTTTCCACTAGAGATCTCCATATATCTCGTCATTAATCTTCCCTAGAGGTTCTCAGTACAGAGACCTTGGATGCTAAGGTCTTGGATTCCTCCAAGGTGAAGTGAAATAACTTACTTATGGCCCTTCTGTCACTCTCCACCATATGATTGGGTGGGACCAAACAAACTGGGTGTGTGAAACCCTAATACAGGGGACTGGTCAATTTAGTCCATCGGAGTATAAGTGAGCTACCACAGAATTAAAAAAAGAGGAATCCATGATCATCATGAGAAAAGAGTCATTTACCTGCAGTAGTAGAGGCAGCAGAGGTACCAGACGCTGGGCCACAGTGAGACCAGGAGACAGAGCAGAGGAGGCATGCTGATATCATGTGGCAGAGCAGAGGAGCAGTGGTGAGGTTGCGACGCACGCCAGAAGAGCAGTGCAGAAATCATAAGAAAGAGCGGCAGACTTCCTGTCTACAGAACAAAGTAGGAGTTAAGAGACCACATGGCTAAGAGGCCAGAGAGATTTGGCTGCTGGCTGAGAAGAGGCACTGCTGTGAACAAAAGACCATATCTTTAAGGATTTCTGATTCTGATTTATGGTCATGTTCACTTTCCCAATAAACCCCCATAATTGCGAATACTGTCTGTGAGTTCTATGTAGCCATTGCAGCAGATTATCAAATTCGCCAAAGAAGTAGAGTGCCATGGGAGGAATGGTTGCTGTCAGAATAGAATTAAAGAAGCATGGAGGGTAGAGGCTTGTCAGACCTCTCTGCCTTGTGCCTGGTGTGGAATCAGATGATACCTCTCCCTATTGAAGCTAGAGGAGGTCAGATGTCAACATGGGATCTCCCACCTTCCCAGCTCTTCTTTCTTGATGGTACTGGGTCCCTCCGTCTTTCTCTGCACACTTCCTTTGATCTTTTGTGAGATATAGTGTGATGGAGGTCACATCCCAGGGATATTCCCCTTAAACTGGATTGAAGGTATCTAAGGGTGGGGATTCAAGGTTAATGCATACCACCCTAATTCTGCCTTGTTAATATAAAAACATTACCTAATCCTCTTTACTATAGCCTAATCCTGCCTCACTGACTACAGGGAGAGCTTAGTATTCACAACACGTCATAGAATATAGGATTAGATTGCATTAAAAAATGAACAATTATATAATAGTGCAAATCATGGCTTAGCAAAATTGACACATATTTTTATGGGACACAGTTTCATACATGGTAATTAATATGTCTTCTAAATTGTAAAGGACTGTTTTAGCTCTAATTATTTATATTTTCCTAAAGTAAAAAATGCTTCCAATTTTTTTTAAGTTACAACTTTATGTTGGATGTAATCATTTAGCAGTTATTATATAATTAATCCCTGAAGACCACATCTGTCAATGTGACTTTAACAAATATCTGGAGAGTAACAATTTTAATGTAAAAAAATGCCTTCCAGCTTCTCCTCTATCCTTTTAACATTCCTTTGGGCTTAAAATTTTTCTTCTTCTTAACTCTGCCTTATTGAGTTTAAAGTAATGACAAATTTTAAATGTGACTTAACTGTAAGCATATATTCCATTCTATGCTGACTGTCCCTAACATGTAAAAAAGGTTTATTAAATTTTTCCTGTTGAATATTCTAAGAAGTGCATAGCACATAGTCACTCATGTTTTCTGGGGAAGATGAGGATTCCAATTAAGAAATGCATTTTCACTTGGGTCTTGAAAGGAAGCAGTTTACAAAGTTTAAGAAGTCAGGAGGGGATAACACTGGGGACAAGATCAGTCAAATTGAGGTCACAGAACATGGAAAAGCACAGAAGAAGGCGTTTTTACATAACAGCAATAGATCATTAGAAAATAAAGTTGGCGATGATACATTTTATAATACTGCCAAACATTAAATATGGAAGTATAACAACATGTATACAATTTAATTTTGCATATTAATTTTGCATTGTGAGCTCACTAAATCAACTACTTCTGGTAGCTAAACATTTCACTGAGTGGTTCATCAATTCCTGGAAACTTGGTTTCGCTATTGCCTTCAGTGCAGGCTGGACTTCTTTCAGTGCCTTTGGTTCTTAATCCTGTGCTACCTCTTGAAATCGCTGAATATTGACTAGTTCTGTTTGGTTCGGTGACGGTGACTGTATGTATTCTTTCCACCTCCTTTTGATGCTTCCTGCGTTGTTCAATATTTTGCCCCTAGAACCTTTCAATCTTGCAACTCCAGGCTTGAATTTCTTTCTTTAGTTCTTTCAGTTTTAGATATGTTGAGTGTTCTTCCTTTTTGGTCTGCTAACTCCAGGTCTTTTCATATTTTATAATAATATTTTACTCTTTCTTCTCGAGCTGACCTTTGACATTTTCTGTTCAGCTCTTTAACTTCATCATTTCTTCAGGTGTTTTTTTTTTTTAGCTATTCTATGATTACCAGTAAGTGAAAGTTTCCTATATTCACTTTGATCTTTTCTTTCCTTTTTTCCTGTCATTTTAATGATCTTTGCTTTCTTTATGTAGGATCTCCTTGACGTCACTGTGAAGTTCCTCTGGTCTTCTATTATTAGTGCTCCGTGCATTAAATCTGCTCTTGAGATCTTCTCAAAATTCCTGGTTGTACTTTGGTTCTCATGGACCTGCTTTAATTTTCTTCAGCTTCAACCTGAACTTACATATGTGCAATTTATGGACTGTTTCACAGTTGGCCCCTGGCCTTATTTTACCTGCTGATATGGAGTTTCTCCATCATCTTTTCCCACAGATGTAGCAAGTTTTACTCTGTGTATTCCATCCTGAGAAGTCCAGTTTTAAAGAAATGGACTGTTGAAGAAAGCGTTGGTGATGAAGTCATTGGCCTTACAAAATTCTATCATGCAATGTCCAGCTTTGTTTCTATCCAAGACCATATTTTCCAACTACTGTTCCTTCCTCTTTGTTTCCAGTTTTTGAATTCCAATCACCAATAATTATCAATTTATCTTGATTACATGTTTGGTCCATTTCAGACTGTAGTCATGAGTAAAATTCTCTATTTATTTACTAATTTTAGTGCTTGGCGCATAAATTTGAGGAATACGTATTGACTGGATTTCCTTATATGCATAGATATCATCCTATCACAGATAGCATTGTACTTGAAAATACAAAAAGCTAAAGTCATTGCTATAGAACAGATTCAAATTCATAGTGACCCAAAAGGCAAGGTAGAACTGCCTCTGTGGGTTTCTAAGATTATAATTCTTTACAGAAATAAAAAGCCTCATCTTTTTCCCACTAAGTGGATTGTAGTTTTGAACTGTCAACCTTGAAACTAGCCCAATAAGTAACTCCTACAACACTAAGGCTCTTTCATACTTCATGATAGCTCTCAAAATGTCCATTTTGATGATGAATGCAATACCATTCCTCTTGAAGCTATCATTCCTGGCATAGTAAACCAGACTCTATGATTCAAAATGGCCAATACCATTCCATATCAGCTCACTAACACCTAGGACATTGAAAATGGAATATATTCCATTTCATTATTGATGACTTCCAATTTTCCTAGATTCATAAATTCCAAGTTCCAATATTAATAGATGTTTATAGCTGTTTCTTTGCATGTTGAGTTGTGTGGCATCAGTAAATGAAGGTCCTAAAGGCTTTAGTCTATTCATATTATTACAGTTGACTCTACTTTGAGAAGGCAGCTTTTCAACAGTCAAATTTTCAGTGATTTCCAATCTAAGAGCTTCATCTTCTATCAATATTTCTGATAATGTTTGTGGTAGTTGCATAATTTGTTGTCAGTTTGAGACTATTAAGAATGAAGGGATGTGCCTAGCTATCAAAAGATATAGTTTTTGGGGTCTTCAAGGCTTGAAGGTAAACAAGCGGCCATCTAGCTCAGAAGCAACAAAGTCCACATGAAAGAAGCACACCAGCCTGTGCGATCACGAGGGGTCCAAGGGATCAATCAGGAATCAAAGAACAAAAAATCATATCATTGTGAATGAGAGGAAGTGTGGAGTGGGGACCCAAAACCCATCTGTAGGCAACTGGACACTCCATTATGGAAGGGTCATGGGGAGAGATGAGCCAGTCAGGGTGCAGGGTAGCAACAATGAAGCATACAACATTCCTCTAGTTCCTAAATGCTTCCTCCCCTCTCCTCTCCCACCCACTACCACGATCCCAATTCTACCTTACAAATCTGGCTAGACCAGAGGATGCACACTGGTACAGATAGGAACTGGAAACAGGGAATCCAGGACAGATGATCCCTTTAGGACAAGTAGTGAGATTGGCGATACCAGAGGGTGGAAGGAGGGTGGGGTAGAAAGGGGGAACCGATTACAGGGATCTACATATAACCTCCTCCCTGGGGGATGGACAACAGAAAAGTGGGTGAAGGGAGACGTCAGACAGTGTAAGAGGAGAGGGAAAATGAAGAGCTGATGCCAGGGGCTTACATGGAGAGCAAATGTTTTGAGAATGATAAGGGTAATGAATGTACAAATGTGCTTTACACAACTGATGTATGTATGGATTGTGATGAGATGTATGAGCCCCCAATAAAATGATTTTTTGTAAAGTGAAGGGGTGGAGTTTGGCCTGTCAATCCGGTCACAGCTTGATGACCTCATTTGGAGGTGCTAAGGAGCTAAATAGCTTGCTGGAATTGGGACACACTCACTCCCTGCAAGATATTCCTATTGACAAGATACATGGAGCTATACTAGAGCTGGAGAAGCCACATAGAGACCTATCTCAGTGCTGAGATGCTCACACCACCACTGGATCCACAAGACATTCCACCCACTGGCCTGTGATCTTTCTGCATTTGGTGTCATTGATGTGTTCGTGAGTCTGAAGAGGACTTTATAGATATGGGACTTATGGACTTGATCTGGACTAGGCTGGGGTGTTTTCTCAATATTCAATTGCTCTTACATATACAGTTCTTTCTTATACACATGAGTCTTCCTGGATTTGTTTTTCTAGTCTACCCAGACTAACATAACATTCTTCTGATATTCATGAGGTTTTTGGTGTCTGACAATTTTTTACCATTATTAGTGGCAAATAAGGTTTTTAGTGGCAAATTCCTTAGAAGTGGGCAGCCTGTTCCTTCTTAGTAGTCTATTCTTAGTCTGGAAGTTCTGTTTAAACTTGGGCATTTTGGATAACTCTGCTGGTGTTTGAAATTCCAATGGTATAGCTTCCAGCATCACAGCAACACAGCCTCCACCATATGACAAACTGACAGACAAGTGGAGGTGGCAGCTGATAAGAGACCTTAGTAAGGTATCTAAACTGTTTGCTGACAAATGGTATGTTAATTTGGAGTTTAAAATGGTGGGCATTGCATAACATAAACCTCCAGGAAGTTTCCTAACATGATATATACTATTTCTTTCCACTAATCTAGTTTGGCAAAAACTGCTCTGAGGTAAGGAGGGTAAACACTGATGACTGAATCTAGTTGAAGTCTATAGTGGCCAACTGGTCTGTGCTGTGCCCCACATCTCGGACTGAGGACCCTAAGGCATCTCAGACACCTCATGAGTGAAATGTGAGAAATATAAATAGTAACTAGGGAATCCTTAAGCTGGGGCACTGGTCTAACTAGTTCATGACGACTTTAATGTCAGTATGGCCTTTTTAGCCAAACTCTGGAAATGGAAAGGGGTCAGGCTCTAAAAACCTTTTAGGTTAGATCAGCAAACAAAAATGGGGGGGGGGATTTTTGTGTTAGGATATATTTTGTAGAGAAACAAAACAAAACAAGGTACATGCATATATGAATAAGAAAACACTCAGATCAAGAAAGAAATTCATATCTACAGAGGAAGTGCATTATTTCATGTGGCTCTTCTAGACAAAATCTTGAACATCCCCCAAACAACCTTGTCCTGCATGGGTCTGGTAAGAAGGTGGGGGAGATACTATGTGATTTAAGCATTTAAGAACGAGAGGAAAGTTGTATGTTTCATCGCAGTGAGTAATTATGAAAAAACTTCCCTGTGCCATCCTGCTATGTATAACATGAGCCCCTTAGAATCTGGAGAGAGGGATCTCATTACCAGCAAGCATCAGGAGCGGAGTGTGTCCTCCGGACCTGAGATTCCTGTGCAATGAACTTCTTGGATCCAAAAGACAACTATAGCATCTGAGGAGGAGCAGCAGAACCAGGATCCAGAACACGGAACAGAGTGATGGACTTCCTAACCCACAGAGCAGGTTAAGCTGGGTGCTTTTGTACAAGAGACTGGCTTGTGGGTGCCTCTGCACACTTAGATGGTAAATTAGCTGAGTACCTTTGGACTGAGCTTACTGGAGTGGGATGCCTTTGTATACTTGATTCAGGGATCTGGGTTTCCTTGAGCTAAATACCTTTGGATTTAGGCTTATATCCAAGTGGTATGTCCCTTCTGGCATTTATTAGCAGACCTGAAAGAACTTTGAAGTGTGTCCTGATAGGCAAGAATCCTGAGCATTCTCATTGGTATTATAACTTACTCACTTCTTTAATAAACACTTTAATTATGAATTTTGTCTGTGAGGTCTGGGGAGACATTGCAATAGATATAAGTACCCAGAGTGGCAATATAGAGGACACTGATGAACACAACCACAACAAACATGAAGACATTACAATATTAAGGAAGGAACCGAGCCTGGTCCAACTGAATGCCACGGGTCAGGTACTAGCTAGAGTGCCCTCCACACTCACATAGCTCTTTGTGATGAAGTCGGATAGGGAAGGCAATATAGGGAGATCACAGGAGGGCTGTGGCTGTACAGTCATGTGCATCCAAGGCTAGCAGGATCATGGCAGAGTACCCGTCATAGCTCCCAGGCTCAGCAGGCCACGTGGGCCATTGGCCCACTGGCAGAAGCAGAATTCAAGCCAACAGGAAGGTGAAGAAAGGTGAAAGAGAGAGAGAGAGAGAGAGAGAGAGAGAGAGAGAAGCTTTTCACACCCTCTCATAAAATGGGCCATACCCCCAAGGATACATCATAAGGCCGTGTCCTGATTAAGAGATTGAACTCCACCCATACCTTCCCAAAGTGTGTCAACATTGACCAAAAATCGAACTACCAGTCTCCCAAGTGCTGCAATTCCAAAGAATTACCAAAATCCACATAAGTTTTGTACCAAGGAGAGGGAAAGCTGGGATAATTTCTTTCTTTATTTTTTGTATTTAATCAACAGCGATCTCCCTTTTTTTTGTTGTTGCAATTATATGTCTGTAGCTGTTAGATTGTATGCCAACTTGCAATTGTATAAGGGTGGAGTCCAACCTGACAAATAGGTCATAGTCTGACGATGCTTCCTGGGACGGGTATCCCTTTTATTAAAAAAGCACTGAGGAGCTCTCTCGCGCTCTCTTTTCTCTCTCTCTGCCCCTTCACCTTTCTGCTTGCTGCAACTCTGCCTCCAGAGGTAGCTGTATATGGGCTGTCAACCTTGAGACCTGTTGGCCCCCTGCCATGTTTGGACTAACCTTGGATGCACAAGACTCTGTACCCACCAGCCTGTGGTCTTCCTACATCCCGTTTCCCCTTTCTGCATCATGGTCCGTAGCTACATGAGTCTGAAGAGGGCTCCAGCTATCAGACCCATAGACAAGTTCAATTGGGCTGTGATACCTTCTTGATATAAAGCTCTTTCTTATACATATAGGATTGTCACTGATTTTGTTTCTTTAGACAACCCAGCCTAACACCATGTCTTAAAATATTTACCTACCCATAAGATTTCCTGTGGCTATTTTCTCAGAAGTAGACAGACTATACCTTCATAGTCTATAAGTTCTGCTGAAACCTGTTCACTTTGGATGGCCCTGCTGTTATTTGAAATACCAGTGACATAACTTCCAGCACCACAGCAACACACGAGCCACCACTGTAGCCCAAACTGACAGACAAATGCTGGCTGGAACAGGAGAACAATTGTGAGGATGGTGCAGGACTGGCAGTGTTGCATTCTGCTGTACACAGCATCGCTGTGGGCTGGAACTGGCTCAGTGGCACCTAACAGCAACAACAACAACAATTTAACTGACAGCTTGGCCAATTGCAATGCCACTTTAGAGTCTTTGTGCCCACCATCAAAGAAATTTTCTACCAAAGAAAGTTGTGTAATGTGGGATCTTCTGTTGTTAGGTGCCATTGACCCAGTTCCAACCCATAGCGATCCTATGAAACCTTATCCAGTCCTGCCATCCTCACAATTGTTCCTGTGCTTGAACTCATTGTTGCAACCACTCTATCAATCTAGCTCCTTGACAGCCTTCTTCTCTTTCACTGCCCCCTCTACTTTACCAAACATGATGTCCTTCTCCAGGGACTAGTCTCTCCATGTTCAAAGTACATGAGATGAAGTCTTTTCCATCCTTGCCTCTAAGAAGCACTCTGACCATACTTCTTCCTGAACACTCTGGGTTTTCTAGAGAAACAAACCTAGTAACACTTATATATGTGTTAGAAAAAACCCCTTTACATCAAGAAAAAATTTTATATCAAAAAGCATCCAAACCAGTCCAAATCAAGTCCCTGGGTCTGATGCTAGCTGGAGCTGTCTCAGACTCATGACGCTGCCAGAAGTAAAAGCAGAAAGGTAAAACAGGCACCTGGGAAATCGCAGGCTAGTGCGTGCAGAGTCATGTAGATCCCAGGTCTATAGGAACATATCAGGGTGCTTGGTACAGGTGCCAGCATGGGCTGCTAACTTCGTTGCCAGACATACAACCCTGGCAAGCAGGAAGTGAGAGACAGAAGTTCTTGCTGTCTCCCTCATAAGAAAGACACAACCCCCAGGAGGCATCACCAGGCTATGACCTGATTGTCAGATTGGACTCTATTCCACATAGGTTCAATCATGCAGACATAAAACCTAGTCATCACAAATGTTATCTTTAATACAAGGTTGTTGAGATTTAGAGCAGACGAGTAAATTATCAACCTATGAGGAGGAGTCAAAAAGTTCATAGAAAGATTCCATTTTAATTCCTTTTTTCCAGGATTATTTTGAAGCCCCTTTGGTGGGGTAAGTTATGTGTTGGGCTACTAACCACAAGGTCAACAGTTTGAAACCCCCAATCAGACTACAGGAGAATAATGAGGCTTTCTATTCTTGTCAAAAGTTACAGTCCCAGAAATTCACAGGGGGGCAATTCTACCTTCGCCTATAGGGTCACGATGAATCAGAATTGACTTGTTGGCATTGACTTTGGTTTTGTATCATAATAAAGTGGATCCACAAGAAAATCATAAAGGTTGTAGGTCTGGGCAATAAAATGGGTCTTTGGTGAAGTCTGAAGCAGATTGCCACATCTTTTTCCTGCTGAGTGACTTGGGGTTTCAAACTGTCAGCTACTTGGTTAGCCCCTGAGTCCCGTGCCACCAGGATTTCCCCCCTTTGAGTAGGAGGCTACAGTTGCTATAAATGAAAAGTTGTCCATTTACTCGTTTTGGCAGTGTTTGTTAGTTTCTGAGATTAGTGGGAGTTCATGAACGAACACAGTCAATTTGGCTATTGATATGACCTTTCAATCTACTTGATGATTTTTTGCTAAAGCTGAAGATTCAATGTTAAGGCCAGGCATAAAGATCACCATAGGATAATATGGTCATGCCCAGAGTATTCAGTAAATCTCTGAAGAAACTGACTTTGGTTCTCATAAACTCTCCCATCTTTATTCTGTGTGCAAGTGTGTGTTTTTATCTCTTATAGGTGGAAAGACTTCAATAAGGCATTAGGTAAATGCCTCTTTCCAGGGCTTCTCAGAGTAAATCATCAGCTTTCTAACTGGTCCATAAGACTAGTGTCACTTGAAGTACACTTTCCAATTAGCATGTTTCAACCATTACTGAGAATCCCTAGGGCTTTTAAAAATGTGAAGCAATTGATATAAATCAGGTAAGCCGGTTTGTAAGCTTCAGTGAGGATGGAAAATTCTTTAGCATAATTATAGGGGTACTTTCATGTATCTGAAAAATCGTTAGCACAGTTCTATTTTAGTATGGCTTGAAGGAGCAAAGTACCCACTTGGCTCTTTGGGAATTTCCCAAATATCTAAATCCCAAGACCTGGCGATCAGCTTTTAAAAGGCATTTAAGGATCAGGCTTCTCTTCCTGAGCAGACTCCTTATGAATAAAAGTAAGTTCTGAGAGGATGTTAGTAAAGGAGTATGAGGATAGGGGCAGATGCAGAAGATACAGTTGCCTAAGCAGCAAAGGGAATGGCAGTGGGCGCCTGCCATTCTACCTCCTTTTGCTTTTTAGTCTATTTAGGAATAGTATCTTACATGGACACTAGGCTATTTTCTTGGTATATTTTTAATGATTTCCATGTAGTAATCAAAATAAGCATCCTATAGTATTTGCAGAATTCTGGAGCCTTTTCCTTCTAGTTAATTGTTTAGAAAACTAGTTTGTTTATGTCAAAAGAGCCATAAGTGGGCCAACTGCACTCTAAAATCTCCCGAAACCGGTGGCAATGGAGTCCAAAATGCTTGATCATATGAGTGGTTAGTATGCCTGAGGGCAGGTCTGCGGAGTCTTTAGAACTGGGATTCCTCATCTTGCTAAACCAGTGAATTGCACGTGTTAGAATATCTGAATATGTACTAGCGAAAATAGATGAGTTCAAACTCGGTGGGCTGAGATTTTGAGTTTCCCAAAGTCTGTGTTTATTAGATTGTGAATCTTGTGGTAACCGCTTACCAAACTTAAATTGGCAATGAGGCCATCAAAATACTTACAGAGTCAGATGGAAATTGAAGCAAAAAAATAAAGAAAGAGCACAATGCAAGAAAAGAGATTGCTTCAGAAGTTCTTTTAACTGGATGACTTCTGGCAGTCTGTGGTCACAGATGACATGCAGAGGGCTCATGCTCAGTCCTGAAATGTGGGGGTCCTCCATATGGGTCCTCGATGTCCCAAGGGCTGCCCCAAAGAAATGTACCTTTGGGACATTGCAGGGAAAGATCTAATAATGATGAGTACAAAATAAAGAAAATGTTCTAAAAAAATGGTCATGGTGATGACTGTACAACTGTTCTTAATATGATTGAACTGTTGAATTGTATAGTGTGTGAATTATGTGTCAATTAAACTGTTAAAATCATGCACCTTTGAATGCCACTTACAGGACACCATAAAAATGTCAATGAGTAAGAATGAGTACTCTAAGACAAAAGAAAAGAGATTTAGTAAAGGTTCGAAACAGTTCAAACTGAGAACATGTTTGAACTCATAGAGTGAAATCAATGTTCCAAACAGTGGAGTGATAGAGGCATATTTATGAGGTAAAATCAAGAACTAATGACCCAACATTCTGAGTAAAGGTTGCAAAGCCCGGAAGCAAGGATTTTACAGTGATCAGAAACATGACCCGGATGAATGGATGGCTATGAAAGTTGGCTAGTTTAAGTGTGTAACTAAAGGGAGTTTGACAGGGTGAACATAAAGTGTTTTAAAACAGTTCCTGAGGACTGCTAAGGGAATTTCTTATAGGGGTGTTGTGTTTATTTAATGTAACCACAGAAGGAAAACCAAAAAACTCAAAAATAATTTTTTAATGGTTGCAAGGGACATAAGCTAGAGCCAGGATGGAGTCGGGTCTCAGGCCTGGGTTGATCTTTCAGAGGGTCACAGGCACTAAATTTTAGAACTCTTCCACAAATCAAATTTGGAAAACTTTTCTATCTCAGTATTTCATTTCTCATGGTTCCTATTGCTTTGAGTTCACATTTACTAACACTTTCTTCTACAGCACCTAATCTGTTCATTTCATTTAGTGGATGGACTTTTTTCATTTCAGACATTTAGTTTTCATTTCTAAAAGTTTGAACCTTTTAATATAAAATGTTTATAGTCTTTCTAGCTTTTCGTTACCTTCATGGACATATGGAGTATAGCTTAATAACATTTTTAACATCCTTGTCTACTAATTAGAATTTGTGGACTTATTTTTTCTATGTCTGTTTCTATTGATTAGATTTTCTCTTCATATGAGTCATTTAATTCTGTGTTTTCATGAATACCTAATAGTGTTTATTTGTATACCGTTCATTGTGACTTTTGACTTGTTAGGGTCCTGGATATTTTTATTTTGCTCTAAATATTCTTGAGCTTTCTAGGTATTTGGTAATATGGATGATTTGATTTTTCAATGGATGGTCCCTTTACAGCTTGATAACTAACATCCTTTAGTCCAGGTTTAATTTTGCTCACATGCACGTGAAAGGCAATGGAAAGAAGGACCCGAGAAGAATTGGTGCATTTGAATACAGTGTTAATGAAGGAATGTGAAAGCACCATGGACTGACAGAAGAACAAACACATCTATCTCGAAGCAGTACAGCTAGAATGCTCCTAGAAGCAAGGATGGTGAGAACTTGTCTCTTGCACTTTGGACATTATCAGGCAAGAGCAGTCCCTGGAAAAGGACATCATACCTGGTAAAGTAGAAGGTCAATGAAAAAGAGGAAGACTATTGTGGAGATGGATTTGACAATAGGGTCCAACAGAACAACAATTGCGAGGACGGCACATGTTTTATTGTGCATAGCGTTGCTTGAAGTCGTCTAACAAGGGCAATAATTTTATGTCGGCTACTGAGGCGGTACAGTGTAAGTACTCTACTGTCTCAGTAGTTATGTTGTGTTCCATTCTTGCTGGTAGGCACGGACTATCCTTGGCACAGCACATGTCCCAGTGTCTGTTCCCTCTGCCTCCATTACGTGTTTCTCTGGCCTCCAGCATTTGTCACACAGGCATGAGTACAAAGCTGAAGATTTAAGGTGGGCTCTGCAGATTTCTGGAGCGCCCCATCGTGACGTTCTCTCTCCAGAGCTCTACCTTGTGAGTTCCAACTGGCTTGGCTTGGCTTCTCCAACCTGTCAGGCCAGCTTTGCTTCAGCTCAATAGGCTACTTTGCTCTGCATGGGTTCCCTCTCCCTGTGCTGTAGCCAGGAACTCTCGCCAGGCAGTAAGCTGGGCACTCCGAAGCCTTACCTTGTTTGATCACTCTGTTTGGCTTCCCTTTTCTCAACTGTCCTGTGCTGCCTGAATTCAGTGTCTAAAAGTCATGTTTTAGAATTCCTCACCCTTCCCCAGCCTCCTGTTTTTTGTCAGAAGGTAAATCTTGTCCCTGTTACTCCATCTTGGCCACAAGCAGAAGTCAAGATACCTTTTGTAAATACTTTTTTCTTCTCCTTCCTGCTTTATTTTAAAAGAGCTCGGAGGATAACTTTTCGCATCCTTTCCCCATTGGCATTGCTCCATAAAGCTTACCCATTTCTATTGACATGCCACGCCTGTGTGACTCTCTTCCCTGAGGAACCAAAGGTAGCATACTTTACATTGCTAGTGTCGCCTATCATTCCATGCGATCTAATTTCTTGAAGAAGGGATTAGTTCTAGGCCTTCTTTCCATATCCACGCCTTCTTAGCTGTTGCCAATACAATTGGGTGCTAATGCTGAATTTATACTCATGGCTGTTCAGAATCGATCACAGATGTTGACATCAGTCATAGCTGAATTGGAGTCCTGGCTCAGCTACTGAGTACCTGAACTCTTTTTTGAGCTATTTTACCTGGTCATGACTGTGTTAAGGACTTTATATGGACACTACCATTTAATTCTCACAACTCTATGCAGTTATTTTCATTATAGAGGACAATATGTCAACCTGAATGCTGAAGTAGAATCCTGGCCTTATCCCTTTATTTATGTAATGAGGTAACCCCCCAAAACTGGATAAAAGCTCCACTGGGTGGAGCTTTTGTAGCACACATTTTCCCTCTAGGCAAGTATCAAGCAATTCACTCTGAGTTAATGGCGTCACCTGGGAAGGTTCTCTCTGGTCACAGTGAATGTCGCCCTCCCCCCACCCCGTAAAAGCGGTTTCACCCATACCTCATTTTTTGTGATGGTTGATTTAAGAGAACAGCATGCAGTTGTGAAATTTTGTTTCCTGCTCAGGAAAAATGCCACAGAAACTATTGTGATGTTGAACACAGCTTACAAGGATAGCACTATGGGAAAATCTCAAGTGTAGGAGTGGTATTCTGGTTTCATAAAAGTTGAAATGTCAGTTGATGATAAACCTCATTCAGGGTGTCCGTCAATTTGCTGAATGGATAAAAATGTTGATAAAATTTGTGCACCTGTGTTCGAAGACCAATGATTGACTACTGAAGAGATGGGGGAGTCATTTGGACTATCTTGGAGCTCAGTTTGGTGAATATTAAAGGATGATTTTGAGATGAGAAGGCTAGCTCTGAAATTTGTGCCTTGTGTTCTGACTGACCAGGAAAAAGTGTGGAGTGGAAACATGCTAGGCTTTGAAAGAACAGCTCTGAAGTAACCCAGACTTTTTCCAAGGTCATTACTGGTAATGAAATATAGTGCGATTCCAAAGCAAACATGCACCTTACTCACCTACTCTTGCTCATATTGGTCTTCTTTTTGTTTCAGTGAATGAAGAGGGACATGAAAGGGCAGTGATTTGATGAAGAAGAGGTAAAGAAAACAATGAGGGAGGTGCTGTCAGCCATGTTTCCAAGAATGGAATGGCATATTTGACAAATGTATTAAGTGTAATGGAAAGTACTTTGAAGGTCATAAGGTTGTTTCATAAAAAATAATTTAAATACATAGCTTTTTAAAAGCTCTGTTTTTTTGGGGGGGGAGGGTTCCCCTCATATATATAAACTACATATCTTTAGGCAAGTTCTTTAAACCTTCCAAGCCCTGGATTCTTCATCTGCAAACAAATGATAAGGCAGCTTTGAGAATCCTAATGGTGATTGGTGTGGCTGTTGTTAAGTGCTCCGGAGTTGATTCTTCTTGCAAACCAGGTATTCTCTGCCAGCACTGTAATTCAAATGCATCACTTCTCTGATCTTCCTGGTTTATTGTCCATCTTTCACATGCATATGAAGCATATATGGCTTGGATTAGGCACACCTTAGTCCTCAAAGTGACATTTCATTGCTCTTCATCAGTTGTGTGAAAAAAAGGAGACTTGTGAAAAATCAATTAATTTGAGCTGTGCTGTTGGCAAAACATATTGAAAGTACTATGGACTGCCAAAAGAACAAACAGATCTGTCTTGGAAGAAATACAGTCAGAATGCCCCTGTGGTAGTTACATAATCTCTTGTCAATTTGAACGAAGGGTTGGAGCCTGTCAATCAGGTCATAGCCAATGGTGCCTCTGTGTGGGTATGGCCTGAGGATTCTAGGATTTTCTCCTTCATCCCTGCAGGTGGGACACACTCGATCTGCTTTATCTTCCTGTTGACAAGTCACATGGAGCCACACTGATGACATCCAGAGCCCTGGAAATGAAGGAGCCACAGAGACCCAAGATGCTCCCAATCGCCACTGCATCCACCACTGGCCTGTGATCTACCGACTAGCCTGTAATCTTCCTGCATTTGGCATCATTGCATGTGTTGTGTGATTCTAAAGAGGAATGTATAGACTAGTATCAGACATATGGGCTAATATTGGACTTGTAGATTTGATCTAGACTGGGCTGGGATGCTTTCTTAATATACAATTACTCTTTGATATAAAGCTCTCTCTTTCACATTTCTCTAGTCTACACAGACCCTTGGGGCAAGGATGGTAAAACTCCGTCTCATGTACTTTAGACATGTCATCAGGAGAGACCAGTCCTCGGAGAAGGACATCATGCTTGATAAAGTGGAGGTGCGGTGAAAGAAAAGCAAGCCCTTAACAAGACGGATTGACACAGTGGCTACAACAATGGGATCAAACATAGCAATACTTGTGAGGATGGTGCAGTAGCAGGCAGTGTTGTGTTCTGTTATCTACAAGGTTGCAATGAGTTGGACCTGAGTCAACAGCATCTAATAACAACAGTTGTATTTTATGTGCCTTCCAACTTAAGGGGCTCATCATCTGCACTTTTTCAGACCATGTGCCATTGCAGTTCATAAAATGGTTAATTTCTCAGTAATGGACTGCCTCATATCTTTCCCGTTTATCTTAGTCTAGAAGCTGTACTGAAATCCATCTGCTTCATAATTAACTGACTGCTGGTATTTGAAATATTGGTGGCACAACATCCTACTTCACAAAAACATACAGTCACCACAGTATGACAAACTGACAGAGTGGCAGATTACAGATTTGTATAAGCAATACATTTGCATTCTTATAAACAGCCTAATTTTTGGTATTTTGTTACATCAGATTGGTATACATTAAGTTTTAAAAAAGGCAACTAATTGTGGTAACATATTGGGCTGATGACTTCAGGTAAGCAGTTAGAACCCATCAGCTACTCAGGAGAAAGACTGGGCTTTCTGCTCCCATAACGAATTATAGTCTCAGAAACCCTGTCCTACAGAGTTGCTATGAGTGGGCATTGACTTGACGGCAGTGAGGTTTGTTTTTTTTTTTATTGAGTTGCATTATAAAGGCAGGTGGTTTGAATCTGTTCAGAAATGCCTCAAGAAATAAAGGCTTTGTAACCTCCTTCCGAAAGGGCACAGACATTGATAACCATGAGGAGACCAGTTTCCTGTGTACATATAGAGTCACCATCAGTTGGAATCGACTCCACTGCAACTGGTTTGGTTTGTTAGCTGCATTAAATTTCTGTGAAATAGTGAGGGTAACAGGAATTCCACTTCATAACATTCAATCCTAGATGTTTTGTACACTTGATAAAACATTCATGGGGCTGTACTTCCCAGACTTCCCACTACAGGGAGTAATTGTAATTGACCCTGGGCACCAGCTGCTGAGCTGTGAAATTCATGGGCGTGTTGCCAGAAGCCTATACTGTCCAGTGGCTGCTCCCTGCCAGTTAGAGTGTAGTCAGGATATTAAGGCAAACATTCATGGGCATCAGGGGTCACCTTTGACTCGAAGACACCTTGATGCCTTTGCTGAACCACCTATAGATAGGTGGAGCATGTCGGATGTTTCCATAAAACCTTCCCTCTCTCCATTGCTTGGAATCAGACTTACATTAGTGCCTGATATCTCTTGCAGCCTTTTTTGGGCCCTGCCCTGTTCCCTTTCACCTCTTTCCCACTGACTTATCCTTTTAACAAGGAGCCTTGATGGTGTAGTGGGTTACTCTTTGGGCTGCTAACTAAAAGGTAAGCAGTTTGAAATCACCAGCTGCTCTGGGAAAGAAAAATGTAGTTTTTTACTCCCACAAAGATTCACAATCTGAGAAACCCACAGGGGTTTCTAGTCGGTCTTAAAGGGTCATTATGAGTCAGAATGGACCCAACAGCAGTGAGTAGAGAATGCTCTTTCATTCCTTCTAATGAAAGTCTTGTGAATTTAATCCTTTGTTTATATCTGCTTTTCAGAGAACCTGAAGGCGCTTTGATAAGCACAATGGTTAAACACTTAGCTGCCAACTAAGGTTGGTAGTTCAAATCCACCACTCTGCAGGGGAAAGATGTGGAAATTTGCTTCCATGGCATAGTAGGTTATGTGTTGCACTGTTAAACTCAAGATCAGCATTTCAGACCCACCAGCTCTTCCATAAGAAAGATGTAGCTCTCTATTTCTGAAAAGTTCTCTAATCTCAAAAACCAATGGGGGCAGTTCTATTCTGCCCTGTAGGATTTCCATGAGTCAGAATTGGATTAATGGAAGTGAGGTTTTCTGTTTGTTTTCCTTAAAACTAAACCTGTTACTGTTAAGTGGATTCTAACTCGTAGCTATCTTGTAGGACAGACTAGAACTTTTCCATGGGGTTTCCAAGGCTGTAATCTTTATGAAAGCAGACTACCTCATTCTGCCGTGGAGCAGCTGGTGAGTTGATATGGCCAAACTTCCAGTTAGCAACTGACCATTTAACCACTGTGCCACAGGACACAATCCTTCCAGAAATGATTACAGCTTTGACAATGCCATGGGGCAGTTCCATTCAAAGGAAAAGATCTTTACCTAGAGCCTGTGTAACCTTCACAACACCTTGACTTTGGATTTCTAACCTCCACAACTATGAAGCAATAAATGTGCACTCTTATGAGCAGCCTAATTTATGGTATTTTGTTATATCATCCCTAGGAAACTAAGACAAACTCCATTTGCCATTAGTACTCTTTTAAACTTAACTCCCCTAGTGTATTTTGTTTGCCTGCATTATGGCTCAATGTGTTTGACCTGCATCAGAGTTCCAAAATCAATGTGTTTGGTATGAGATCATCAGATCAATCTCAGCTTCCAACCCACCTTAATTTTTGCTTATTTCTCATGCATCCATTAAACCCTTTATGCTAACTTGTGTGCAGAGGAAAAGGTTAAACTAAAGATATGTCAAAGACCCCCATCAGAAATTTTCTCAGTAGTCCTCAAGGAATGTTTGAAGATAATTACTTTAGGACCAAACAGTAATCCCTCCCTTAGTTAACATATTTAAACTATCCAATCCAAACAGCCCGTATTTTCATTTTCAGCCAATCACTGTAAAGCTCCCAGCTTGAGTTGTCCAGTCACTGGCTTCCCTGATCTTGCAACTCCCAATCACAATGTTGTATCTTCAAATCTTGATTTTTACTTCATAAATATGTCTCTGTTACTCCACCATTGTAGAGTGCTTTATTTCACTTCCTGAGATCAATGTGTCACCAATTCAAGCTGTTTTGAAATCTCAATAGGTCTCTTTGCTTTTATTTTTTATAGAGTACTTGTTATTATTCATTATTAATCGCTTGAAAATTCGTTTTGTACTTTAGCAGGAACCATCCACATATGCAGAACTTCATCCAGAATACTCAATCTTTATAAGATTTCAGACACCAAGGAGAGAAATAAGAAAGGAAAGGCCTGATTTGTCTGGAAGTAAAACTTTTCTTTGATAGGAACAGATTTTGAGAAGGCCTATAAAAATGATAGTAATGTCTGTGATTAATTTGTTTTCTTCTTATGCCATATCTGGTGGTGCTTACTAATGGTCTCATGCATGACTTATTGCTGAGGATGAAAAGCAAATTATATTAGAGCTTGTTTTTGGAAACCCAAGGGATACATGGGTTTAATTAGGGATATGCTCTTTGTTTGCTTTCCTTAGTGATCTTAAGGGATATAACAAATATTCCCAATAGTAAATCCTCTGGAAATCTGGCTTAGACAACTGGCTGTTTTCTAGTTTCTAATCAACTTAAATTGATGATTTTAGAAGTCTAAGCTTAATTTTAATTCTAAGGCCTCCTTTTATTTAGGTGCATTCCTCAGATGGTTTTTAAAAAAGAAGTTTCATTTTTCTAAATGGAATTCAATATCTCTGAATTCCTACGGGTTCATTCTATAGACATGGGTTTAGCATATATTTTCTTTCTTTATTCTGGTAATGTAAGTAGACACAACTCTTCTCTTTCAATCCATGCTATCTATTAATTGGGGTACACATCTTTTGTTAGGTATTCAGTTTTTAAAATCATAATAAATAAAAGAGGAAGAGCTTGAATCATCAGAAAAATTCCATGTAATTTCTTACACTCTCCAATGTTTCTCTGGAGCTTAAATCCATGAAATTATTTGGAAGGTTATTAACTTACTCCCCACATTCCCCTTTGTCAGCACACTGTTTCAAAAAAGCTATTTCCTGATGCTTTATTAAGAGTATTTTAAGGGCTTATCTCCACCTCTGGGTCTTACTTGTGATCTATGTGCAAGTGGCAATCTTGAAATCCCTACTATTAATTATTTTTGGGGTTTTTTTTGTAATTTCCCAGCAAGACCTGTTTCTCACTCTTCTACTCTTACCATGTGCTGTTTATTTCCAGGCTTTCTGGGTCATATATATAGGTAGAATATTTTCATAATAGCTAACTTACTCCCATACTATGTAGCATGCATGACTTTGGCATTCTTGGCACAATGCGTTCAAACAGGGCCTGTCAAAACTTGAGATTGAGAAGAAAAATCAATAAAGACTTCATCACACTCCACATGACAGAAATTCAACTCCAGACACTCAGTTAAGAATGGGGGTATCATATGGAAGCAGCACACCAGCCTGTATGATCACGAGGTATAGAAGGGATCAGTTATCAGATATCAAAGAACTAAAAATCATATCAGTGGGTGCCCACGTTCCTGATACGATCACTGAAGAAAAATGTGTGCATAAGCAAATGTGATGAAGAAAGTTGATGGTGCCTGGCTATGAAAAGATATAGCGTCTGGGGTCTTAAAGGCTTGAAGATAAACAAGTGGTTATTTAGCTGAGAGGCATAAAAGCCCACATGAAAGAAACACACCAGCCTGTGTGACCACGAGCTGTCGAAGGGATCAGGTATCTAGCATCAAGGAACAAAATATCATATCATTGTAAATGTGGGTGAGTACAGATTGGAGACTCAGAGCCCATGGGTAGCCAACCGGACACCCCTTACTGAAGGGTTGTGGGGAGATGAGCCAGTCAGGGTGCAGGGTAGCAAAGATGAAACATAACTTTCTTCAAGTTCTTAAATGCTCCCCGCCCCCCCACCATCATGATCCCAATTCTTCCTTTCAAATCAGGCTAGACCAGAGGATGTGCATTGGTATAGATAGCAACTGGAAACACAGGGAATCCAGGACAGATGACTCCTTTAGGACCAGTGGTGAGAGTGGCGATGCCTGGAGGGTAGAGGGAATGTGGGGTAGAGAGAGGGAACTGATTGCAAGAATCTGCATATGGCCTCCTCCCTGGGGGATGGACAGCAGAGAAGAGGGTGGGAGGAGATGTCTCACAGTGTAACATGACAAAATAATAATGATTTATGAATTATGAAGGGTTCATGAGGTAGGGGGGAGTGGGAGCAGCCAATTTTAAGGTCTCAAGTAGAGGGCAAATGTTTTGAGAATGATGATGGCAACAAATGTACAAATGTGCTTGACACAATGGATGTATGTATGGATTGTGATAAGAATTGTATGAGCCCCAATAAGATGATTAAAAAAAAAAGAATGGGAGTATCATAAACTCTGGGGCCAGAGCGTAGCACTTCATTAGACTTGAATGGAGGACATGCCTAGAGGTAAAAAAAATCAGACCTAAATCTATTTACCAGTTTTTCTATCTTTTTAAATTTTTTTCTTTTTCTTATTTTTAAATTATTCTTTTATGGGTCATTGGCTTTCTTTTTTGTTGTCATTGTTGTGTTCTCTTTGCCCCTTTTTCTTGCTATGCCTTGTTTTTTGGTGCATATTATTATCTCTGTAGATCTATCTACATAAGTGTGTTAGACAGGGTCCTCTAGAGACAAAACCAGATTGCTAATAATTATATATATATATTTATACAGATAGATTTATAACACAAGAAATGAACAGTTAAATTATATACAGATAGATACATAATACAAGAAATGAACAGTTAAATTATAAAGCAGTAAAAATGGCTCAGTGCAATTCACTCCCATGAGAGAGTTGTGAGACACTGGCAGTCCTTCAAGTCTTGAGGGCTGCCAGGTAGTCCTCTGTAGAGAGATTCAGGCTATCCTGGCACATGCAGCAAACAGCAAGGCTGGTCACCAACAGTCAGTCTCAAGCTCAAGAGATGTAGATTCCAATTGTGAGGCGAAGCAGGTCTTAAAAGGACCTCAAATTACAGCAACACAGTCCACAAGTTAAGTGTCCCACAGGTAGTGTAGCTTGCAAATTGAGGCACAGAACAAGCAAGGCAGCTGCACACTGGTTCCATGATCAAAGCGCGAGAAACAAGAAAGGCGAGGCTCGCCAAGCCATTTCTCTCTCTCTCTCTCTCTCTCTCTCTCTCTGCCTTTCAATTAATCCCACATGTGTTTAATGGCCAGGCTGGCACAATAAACTAACTATCTCAATAAGATGGGCTGGATGAACAGTCTGGAGGAGAAAACAATGGGACCAATGGTTCCAGGGGACATTGGAAGAGGGGGAGGCGGGGGTAAGGATGTGGTGTTGAACAACCCAGGGACAAGGGAGCAAAAAGTGATCCAAAAGTAGGGTCAAGGAGGGTATGAGTGGTCTACTGGGGATTCAGCAAGGGCAATATAACCAAGAGAAATTACTGAAACCCAAATGAAGGCTGAACATGATAGTGGGAGAAGAAGGTAAAAGGAAATAGATGAAAGAACTAGGAGACAAAGGGAATTTATAGAGGTCTAAATACAGGCATGTACATATGTAAATATATTTATATAGGATGGTGGGGAAATAGATCTACATGCATATATTTATAGGTTTAGTATTAAGGCAGCAGATGGATATTGGACCTCTACTCAAGTACTTATCCAATTCAAGAACACTTTGTTCTATTAAATTGGCATTCCATGATGCACACCTTCCTGACACGTTGCTGAAGAAAAATGTGTGCACAAGCAACTGTGGTGAAGAAAGTTGCTGGTGCCCGGCACTCTAAAGATATAGCCTGGGGTCTTAAAGGCTTGAAAATCAACAAGCAGTTATCTAGCTCAGAAGCAACAAAGCCCACATGGAAGAAGCACACCAGCCTGTGTGATCACGAGGTGTAAAAGGGATCAGGTATCAGGCATCAAAGGATGAAACATACAACTCTCCTCTAGTTCTAAAATGTTTCCTCCCACTATCATGATCCCAATTCTCCCTTACAAACCTGGCTAGACCAGAGGATGTACATTGGTACAGATAGGAACTGGAAACTCAGGGAATCCATGATAGATGACCATTTCCGGACCATTGGTGAGAGTGGCGATACCTGGAGGGTAGAGGGAAGGTGGGGTACAAAGGGGGAACTGATTACAAGGATCTATATATAACCTCCTCCCTGGGTGATGGATAACAGAAAAGTGGATCAAGGGAGATGTCGGACAGTGTAAGATATGACAAAATAATTTATAAATTATCAAGGGTTCATGAGGAAGGGGGAAGGAAAGGAAGGGGGAAATGAGGAGCTGATATTAAGGGCTCAAGTAGAAAGCAAATGTTTTGAGAATAATGCTGGCAACAAGTGTACAAATGTGTTTGACACAATGGATGTATGGATTGTGTTAAGAATTGTATGAGCCCCCAATAAAATGAGTAAAAAATAGAATAGGGGTATCTTTCTCTAACATAAGAAGTAGGAATTAGAATGAGACAACCCAAACTGGCCAGTTGTTCAAGGAAGTCATTGAGACTTGGGCTTCTTTCTACCGTTTGATCTGCTATCTTTACCAGATGGTTTTTTTTCCTTTTTATTTATTTATTTATTTTTTAAACAATTTATTGGGGCTCATACAATTCTTTTCACAGTTCATAATATACATACATCAATTGTATAAAGCACATCTGTACAGTCTTTGCCCTAATCATTTTTTTCTCTTTTCTACTTTTACATTTTATTAGGGACTCATACAACTCTTACCACAATCCATACATATACATACATCAATTGTATAAAGCACATCCATACATTCCCTGCCCCAATCATTCTCAAGGCATTTGCTCTCCACTTAAGCCCCTTGCATCAGGTCCTCTTTTTTTTTCCCCTCCCTCCCCATACCCCCCTCCCTCATGTGCCCTTGGTAATTTATACATCGTTATTTTGTCATATCTTGCCCTATCCGGAGTCTCCCTTCCCCCCTTCTCTGCTGTCCCTCTCCCAGGGAAGAGGTCACATGTGGATCCTTGTAATCAGTTCCCCCTTTCCAACCCACTCACCCTCCACTCTCCCAGCATCGTCCCTCACACCCTTGGTCCTGAAGGTATCATCCACCCTGGATTCCCTGTACCTCCAGCCCTCATATGTACCAGTGTACAGCCTCTGTCCTATCCAGCCCTGCAAAGTAGAATTCGGATCATGGTAGTTGGGGGGAGGAAGCATCCAGGATTACCAACTTCATATGGAGAGGGAAGAAGCCCAGAATTAGCAGAGAACTCCTCAAGAAGAAGGACACCGTGGGAGGGCTTGCTTTACCTGACTTTGGCACATACTATGCAGCCACAGTTCTCAAAACTGCATGGTATTGGTACAATGACAGATACTCAGACCAATGGAAAAGAACTGAAAACCCAGAAATAAAAGCATCAGCATACACACAGCTGATCTTTCACAAGGGCCCCAAAAAGATCAAATGGGAAGCAGATGCCCTCTTTAACAAGTGGTACTGGAAAAAATGGATATCAACATGCAGAAAAGTGAAGCAAGACCCTTATCTCACTCCATGTACCAGATGGTTTTAATCCTCAAGATTGCAATAAAGGAGATCCAAATATGGTCATTCAACGGGAGGATGAGAGATAACAAAGTACATAACAGCTGGTTTGTTCTTTTTTTTTTTTTTTTACAGGAAAGTGGCTGCTTTCATGGATGTTCCATCAAGTGAGTATGTGTTTATGTCTGGTCCTGCTTGTGCAGAACTAAGGCATCCATCTTCTCCTGGCTCTTAAAGGTTCTCAGTGTAGGAACCCAAATCCAAAGACAGAAAACCTTTCCTGACTCTTATTTCTTGGTAGTAGTCAAGTCCCCTTCTTCTCTGCTGGCTTCTCTGTCCTTTAAGCTCTTCTGTGATCAAAGGGATGCAGGGCACACACTAGGGAAACTTCTACATTGAGTCAGGATTTCAACCTGATTAAGAGTGTCACATGTTACCTAATCTCCTTACAACTGATTGGCTGATCCCATGGGATCATACCATGGGAGGTGGTTACATTATTACATGAGTACTCAACCACTGCTGATGCATATTTTGGGAGGACACAATTCAATCTATGACACTAACAAACTAATATCTCCTTGTAGGCAAATGATTAATACAAGAAAAGGCCAAATAATTGCTAGAATGATACCAAAGAGGGATGGGATGTGAGCTGGATGACCTTAAATTGCAAAATAGTGGAATCAAGCCACAGCAGCCCAAGGCTTCCATGCTCACCATGTCCAGCTGGTCACAGTAACCATAACTAAAATTTGAGGTTGGTGGCCAAAAAATCCTAGGCAGTGCAGGGGATATGCTGTCCGCATTTGTGCCTCTGGCTGTCCCTTTTCTTGGCTTCAGATTATGGCTCCCATCTCTTACTAACAATCACATTCTTTGCTTTGATGTATGGTGGTTACCTAGTCCCCACAGCACAACGACCACAATGGCTTTAATGAAAGAACAGAAGTCCATGTTTACATACCTCAAGCGACCTAAAGTCTGGCCCTTCTTTCTCTATTTCAGTTTCTACTAGCCAGTATCTTGGAGTTCCTGGGCTTGTAAATGCTTTTTCCTCTGTGGTCATCAGATAATGTGTGGTCATCAGTGCGTGCCCTCTTTTTAGAACTCAGAAGTGATTAGAACACATCCTACAGCTACATGGCCTCATTATCATAACAAAACTATTTCTAAATAGTATTGTAGTAACCATTGGCATTGGCTTGGGATATTACCTTGATTAGGGAATCCATTACCTACTCAGCACCATTGAGGGGATCCTGATTCACCTTCACTCTGTAGTCTGGATAGACATCCCTTGGATTTCAAGATGAAATCTTTACAAGAGCAGAGAATCTCATCTTTTGTCGGGAGCCATGAGGCCTGGCCATAACCTTGCCTGTCCAGAGAGATGAGGCCCGGTCATTGTCTTGATCTTTATTGCCTGAACTCTGTAACTTTCCACAGGAACTGTTTTTTTCTGCGGTCATTGCTCTCCGGGAAACACCTGCGGCTTGCTTCCCCCATTTATTGTTCTCAGGGAAACACCTGTGGCTTGTTTCCCTTTCCCTGGCCTATATAAGCTGTAGCCTTTTACTCAATGAACGAGACTTGATCAGACTGTTGTCTTGTCTCCATTTCTCATGTCTCTTGTCCCCCCAATTCCCACTCCCTCCTCCAGGGTCCGCGCTGCAGTTCCCGCGGGTCGGGACATTCTGGCACCCAACGTGGGGTCCAGATATGAGGGATACCATGAGGAAGAAGGAGCCAAAGGAGGCTGGCGAGTAAAAGTGAAAGAAAAATCCTTCGACCGCCATGGGAGCCTGCCGTGCTGAGACTGAAGGTGAGTAAAAGTGCCTGAAAATGGGACAAGAATTAAGCCAGCATCAGATTTATGTTAAACAGTTGAAAGAGGCTTTAAAGACACGAGGAGTAAAGGTTAAAAGTTGTGATTTATTTAAATTTTTTTACTTTATAAAAGATACTTGTCCTTGGTTTCCGCAGGAAGGGCCGATTGATATAAAAAGATGAAAAAGGGCTGGCAGTGCTTTGGAGCATCATTATGAGGTCTTTGGACCGGAAAGAATTCCTGTTACAGCTTTTTCTTATTGGAATTTAATAAAGATTTGATAGATAGAAAGGAGAGTTGTCCGCAAATAACAGCGGCCATCGCCCAGATGGAAGAAATATTAAAAGTCATTTCTAAAACAGATCTCAGAGAGTCTCCACCACAGGAGATTGACATTATTTCCCTAGAAAGTGATGAAGAGAGGGAGCCAAGGTTCCTCCTATAATAGAGGAACTTAAAGAAAAAATTAGTCAGATTAAAGAACAGAACTAGAAGAGTTACATCAGTCTTTGATTACCAGGCTGCAGACATTGAGATCAGGGAGTCAAAGGGTGTCAGAACCAGAAAAAGGGATGGAAATGGCCCGCCCACTTCAGTAGCTTAGGCAACATCTCCCTACAAAGAAAATGCCTGCAGAGAGGAGGGGTATTTCTCTCCTGTACATGCTTTCCCAGTTACCAAGACCATAGATGAGCAGGGGGATCCTATCCGAAATTATGTTGGGCTCAAATTCCCTCTTATAAAGGAATTAAAAAAGGTTGTTTCTCAATATGGGGCTACCTCTCCATACAGCTTAGCCCTTTTAGATTCTTTGGCTGAACGGGCTTTTACCCTATCTCTTACCATTTTGGGGCCCCTTGGTTAGCCTATTACTCTTGCTCTCACTGGGACCTGTGGTGTTTACAAGCTCATGGCATTGATCAAGCAACAGATTGAGGCCATCCAGGCAAAGCCTATACAGGTCCATTACTACTGCCTTGAGATGTGAGAACAGGGTGGCTCATACGAGTAGTTATGATAAGACCCCCTGCCCTTGTGTGCTGAACTGGACAGTCAATGACGGGTAAGATCGGCACAAGACATACCAACCTAAGACAGACATTGGTTTGCTCTTGTTTTATGAAAGCATTCCATTGATCAATGACGGGTAAGGATGACTCTTGATGCCTGACAACCTAAGACAGACGCAGTTCCCGAAGGGATCTCTCTTGGCTTTACAAAATAAAAAAGAGGGACCTGTCGGGAGCCATGAGGCCCGGCCATAACCTTGCCTGTCTGGAGCCATGAGGCCCAGTCATTGTCTTGATCTTTATTGCCTGAGCTCTGTAACTTTCCGCAGGAACTGCTTTTTTTCTGTGGACATTGTTCTCAGGGAAACACCTGCGACTTGCTTCCTCCATTTATTGTTCTCAGGGAAACACCTGAGGCTTGTTTCCCTTTCCCTGGCCTATATAAGCTGTAGCCTTTTACTCAATGAATGAGACTTGATCAGACTGCTGTCTTGTCTCCATTTCTCATGTCTCTTGTCCCCCCAATTCCCACTCCCTCCTCCAGGGTCCGCGCTGAAGTTCCCACGGGTTGGGACAATCTTTCTCCCATGAATCACCTATGCAGCCCAACGTATAACCCAGTATGTCACTAGGTCTCCTTCAATCCAAAATAAATGTGTTAATAAATTCTTCCTGGTAATTCAACTCTTGACCTGGTGGATCAGTCGGAGAACTGGCAGGAAAGAAATGTTTACTAAAGGGGCCCCTTACAATGTTGAGGGCAGGGGACTTACCAAAGGAAAGTGCAGCATGCTGGGCCTACCCACACAGGTGAGGTAACAGAACCTCTAGAGCAGTTCTTTTGGTTGCCTGAGAGGAGCTAATGACAGGCAGGGGAATGCAGTCACAGCCAACCATGGCTGGTGAGGAGTGAGCTAAACTCTTGCTGACACGTTTCATTATCCAAATATAATCGTAAATGGGGGTGGTCAATACTCCACACAGATATTGTCTAAATTTTACTTCTTGGGGTTCAAAGCAGCTTAGCAAAGGCTGGAGAGTCAGTCTGGATGGCCTGAGGGTGACTGCCAACCACCTGAGCAACCATGCTGCCTCTCTGTGTTACTGCTTCTGTCTAAACTACCTCTAAGGGAGCCCTGGTGGTAGAGTGGTTATGAGTTTGACTGCTAACCAAAAAGTCAGCAGTTCAAAGCCACCAGTTCAGTTGCTCTATGGGTGAAAAATGAACTTCTACTCCTGTAAAGAGTTAAGAGTCTCAGAAACCCACAGTGGCAGTTCTAATCTGTCCTACAGGGTCACTATGAGGTGGAAATGACTTGTTGGCAGTGAGCTAAAGCTACTTCCTGTTGTAACAAAAATACATTTATATGCATGGTTTAAAGAATGGAAATTTATTAACTTTCTTCCATCAAGAGACCAGTAGTGCAAACTCAGGGTACTGGCTTTAGAGCAGTGGTTCTCAACCTTCCTAATGCCACGACTCTTTAATACAGTTCCTCATGTTGTGGTGACCCCCAACCATAAAATTATTTTCGTTGCTACTTCAGAGCTGTAATTTTGCTACTGTTATGAATCGTAAATATCTGATATGCAGGATATATTTTCATTGTAACAAATTGAACATAATTTAACATAATTAAAGCATAGTGAGTAATCACAAAACAATGTGTAATTATATATTGTGAAATACTTGTGTTTTCCCATGGTCTTAGGCAACCCGCTAAAAGGTCGTTTGACCCCCAAAGGGGCTGCAACTCACAGGTTGAGAACCGCTGCCCTAGGGGAAGCTCCTTATTTTTGTCTTTTAGCTTCTAATGGATGGTGACCTTGGTGTTCCTAGGATTTTAGATGCATATTTTTAATTCCATTTATGCCATGAACTTTTTGATGCCCCCCCCCCCCCGGGATTTGCCCATGTCTGTTGTGGTCTGTTTAAAAAAGACACCACTCCAAAGAGATTAGGAGACACCAGTCTCCGGAAAAAGGATATCATGCTTAGTAAAATGGAAGGGTAGTCAAATAGAGGAAGACCCTCAATGAGCTGGATTGACACAGTGGCTGCAACAACGGGCTCAAACTTGACAGTTTTAAGGATGGTGCAGGATCAGGCAATGTTTTGTTCTGTTGTCTGCGGGGTTGCTATGAGTCAGAACCTACTTGATGGCACAAAACAATGCAGGAGTTGTTAAGAGCAGCTCTTCTCAGGTATGACCTCATTAAAACTAAACCAAATCCACTGCTGAGTCTGGCCTGACTCATAGTGGCCCCATAGGACAGAGTAGAGTTGCCCCACAGGATTTTCAAGGCTGTAAATCACTAGAGAAGCAGACTGCCACTTTTTTCCCCCTCCTACAGAATGACTAATAGGTTGAACAGTCAACCTTTCAGTTAGTAGTCAAGTCCTTTTGTCATTGTGCTATCTGGACTCTTTACTACATCATTCACAAAATCATGAATCCCAACAATGGCTTTTAAATCCCTTGTTGCAGCCGCTGTGTCAACCCATGTCATTTATCTTCCTTTTTTTCACAAATCCTTTTTACCAATCAAACACCATGATTTCCAAACTAATATATTAGTATATTACTTAATATATTAGTATCTCAATATATCTTTTGGGGGAATACAATTTATTTCATAACAATACATAGCTCTTCTCTAACCCACTATTTCTTATAGATTTAAAATTTTAGAAGTCATTTATTCCATTTTCAAGTACTTCCTATGTACAGCATTGCAGTCCAGCAAATAGGTTGTTGTAACAGAGTCACAGTCAGTGCCAATACTCTCACTTATGTATTTCTCCTCTTACTATGTGAATGCTGACTTGTGTTTTATTGCCTATGCAAAGGTATTGGGCTGTGTGGATCATTACAATGGACAGCACTGAAAAGAAGGGAAATTCCAGAACATTCATTGTGCTCATGTGAAATTTGTACATGGAATCAAGAGGCAGTTGTGTGAACAGAAAAGGGAATACTGCATGGTTTAAAATCCGAAAAGGAGTGCATCAGGGTTGCATCCTCTCACCATACTTATTCAATCCATATGCTGAGCAAATCATCAGAAGACGGGTTATATAAAAAAATGTGAAATCAGGATGGGAGGAAGGCTTATGTGATATGCAGACGACACAATCTTCCTTGCTGAAAGTGAGGCGGACTTGAAGCACCTGCTGATGAAGATAAAGGATTGCAACCTTTAATATGGATCAGTCAACGCTCATGGAATCAGCAGTCAAGAGATCACAAGACTCAATGCATTAGGTAAATCTTCACAAGACCTCTTTAGAGTATTAAAACCAGGGATGTTACTTTGGGGACTATGGTGCTCCTGACTCAAACCATGGTATTTTCAATTGCCTCATTTTCCTGTGAAAGTTGAACATTGAATAAAGAAGAGTAGAGAAGAATCTACGTATTTGAATTATGGCACTGGCAAAGAACATCAAAACTTCCATGGACTGCCACATGAATAAACAAATCTTTCAAGGAAGGAAGTACAACCAAGATGCTCCTTAGAGGCAAGAATGGAGAGAGCTTGTCTCAGATACTTTGAACATGTTGTCAGAAGAGATCAGTCTCTTGAGAGGGACAGCATTCTCAGTCAAGTGGTGGAACAGCAAAAAAGGAGGAAGATCCTTAAAAAGATGGATTGACACATGGCTGCAACTATTGGCTCAAACTTAAGAATAATTGTAGGGATGGCGTAGAACCAAGCAGTTTTTGTTCTGTGGTACCTAGGTCAGTGAGTTGGAACCTACTCAATGGCATCTAACAATACCTGTGGGCACTACAAGGAGCCCTGGTAGTGTTGTGGTTTACATACTGGGTAACTAATTACATGGTCATCAATGAAACCACTACCCATACTCTGCTGGAGAAATTGGAGGCTTTCTACTCCTATAAAGTGTTTATAGTCTTGGAAAACTACAGAGGCAATTCTACCCTGTCCTATACAGTCATTGTGAGTTGGTAACGAATTGATGGCAGGTTTTTGTTTTGTTGTGTTTATAACTGTGGACACGGTAGTGTTGATCAGGTTTCCTTTACTTGTCTGCTAGAGAAAAAACAAAAAGCCAACCAACCAGCCCAGTTGTCACGACTTGACAGAGTAGAGCTGAGTGTTAGAGTAGAACTAAGCGTCACAGGGATTCCAAGGCTGCTTTTGGGGGAAAGAGGCCATTAGGCCTTTTTTCTGAGGTGTCCATAAATGGATTTCAACTGGTTAGTCGCTGAGAACTTAACTGTCTGCATCACCCCGATGCTAGAGATAAATTTATAGGTCACTTTGATTAATGGTAGGATTAGTGATGTGTGACTTGTTAGCCTGTTCTTTGGCTCCATTAGGGGCAGTAGTGGTTTTAGTGGTAGAATTCTCTCTTAAGTGGGAGATGCAGGGGCAAGTTGAACCTATCTTCTCCCATGAAGATTTGTAACTTCAGAAACCCTATGGAGCAGTTCTAATCTGCCCTATTGGGGGGAGCTGGGATAGTTTGGTTGTTTTGGGTATGTAGAAGCCAGGGAGCCCTGAAGCAGTAGTTGAAAGCACTCAACTGCTAATTGAAAGGTTATTGGCTTTGGTCCACCAGCTGCTTGATGGGAAAAAGATGTTGCTATCTGTTTCTGAAAACATTTACACCCTTGGAAATCCTATGGAGGTAGGACTACTATGTCCTGTAGGACCTCTATGAGTCAGTTTTAGGTTTGGATATGGAAGACAGGGTTCAATTCTGGGGCATGGACCACAAAGAGAATCACTTGCCTTTTATTGGTGGAGGCTTGAAGCTTCCTAATCATGCTGAATAATTTCAGCAGGTTTTCTAGACTACAGGGACTAGGAAGAAAAGCCTGGCAATCTACTTCCAAAAATCAGACAATGAAAACCAGTGCATCACAATGGTCTGACCAGCAACTGATCATGGGGATGGTGAGTCAGGACAGCCAAAAAGAAGCTATTCTGACTTATTGTTCAAAAATTATGCCTCTCATCCCTTATGGCCACGAGAACATTGTCAATCTTTGGGGAAATGGTAAATGACTCACATACATGTGGTTTGATCCTCTCATTATTGGCAACCATACAAGTCATTTGATGTGTAAATGACGGTGTCACCCATGCTGTATTGGTAACCACCCAAGGCCAAGGGTGTGGCTTAAGGCTTTTAGGGTGTGGAAAATAAGTTCCTTCTCTTGGTGGGCGAGTGTCATCTCTAATTTGTCACAGATCCCTCTTGGGTTTCTGGAAGCCTGTGTTTTTCCCTGTGTGGGTCCATCACGGAGCTCTGTGGGTAATTCCCATATCTGAGAGGCTCCAGTCCTGTTGAGTTTTCTGCCCTCATGCCATCATCTTCCTCTTCTTTTTTTAGGCTTTTCTTAATCTTAGACACTGTTTTGTGGACATCAGCAATTGGAGGCTATATTCCTTTTCCCTTATTTTTCATTTCCTATATCAGGTAAACACAAGCAGGTGAAAATTAATAATATTACCTAGGAAGCACTCCTCATTGTCTTCTAATATAAAACATGTTAATTTCCCACAAACTCTTCCAGCTTGTGGGTAAGGGTAGCATGGCTTCAATTTTTATTACTTTTAAGGAAAGAGGTGTCAAATGGCAGTTTTTTCATTGCAGAGACCTGACAATGTAGAATTTATGGAACAGTATTATTAACATCACATGCAAGTCAAATTTTGCTGAAGAGAATTTTTAAAATGGCCACAGCAGTACATGGAGAATTTCCAAACAATCACACCAGATTTAGAAGATAATGCTGAATGAGGTGTATCATAATTGATATAGCAGATAGACTTTGGGTGATAGCAGAGACTACCAGGAAGATGACTACCTGTGTTAGTTTCTGACTGTGCAAAGGCAGTTGACTGTATGGATCATAACAACCTATAGTTAACATTATGTAGAATGAAAATCCCAGACTCCTTGGCAGGCTCATTAACAACCAGTGGTATGCAGATCAAAGTGGTGGTTTGCTCTCCCAAAGCTTTCCACTTCCTTGCTGAAAGCAAAAGAGACTCGACACATTTACTAATAAAGGTAAAAGAATATAGCCTCCAGTATGCATTATACCTCTATGTAAAGAAAACAAAATTCGTCACACCTGGGTCAATAAACATCTTGATAAATGGAGAAAAGATTGAAATTGTCAAGGATTTTCTTTTTACTTGGACCCACAATCAAAACCCATGGACACAGCAGTTCAGAAATTAAATGATGGATTTTATTGAGCAAATGTGCTATTGCTGCTCAAGACCACTTGAAAGTATTAAAGACAGAGACAATGTATTGAGCACTAAGGTGCACTTGACCAAGCCATGGTACTTTTACTAGCCTCATATGTATGTGAAAGCTAGGTAATGAATAAGGACGACCTGAGAATTATGGTCTTGGACAAGAATGAACAAATCAGCCTTGGAAGAAGCACAGCCAGAATATTCCTTAGCATGGAGGATGGGGACACGAGTGCACTTTTGATATAGTCAACGGGAGGGACCCAACTCAAAGACCCAAAAGGGAAGGTAGAATTGCCTAGTGGGTTTCTGAAGGGATAACTTGTTACGGGAGCAGGAAGTCTCATCTTTGCCTCTTAGAGTGGCTTGCAGGTTTGAACAGTTGACCTTGCAGTTAACATCCAAGAGTAGAAATCAACTTGATGGCAGTGAGTTTGAGTTTTTAACAGAAGGGACTGGGGGCTGGGCCCTGGAAAAGGACATGATTCTTAGTGTAAAAGAGGAAGGCTTTTCATGATGGACTGATAAAATGGCTGCAACAGTGGGCCTAAGCTTAATTGTGAGGATGGTGCAGGACCAGGCAGGATTTTGTTCGGTTGTACACAGGATTAATGAGTTGGAATTGGCTGCATGACACCTACAACATACCTGTGGGGTTTTCCCCTCAAGATACGAATCTCTCCTAATGACAGGTCTAGAGCAAGAAGTTGTCTCACTAAGCTGCATCCTGGCTTCCTCCAAGACCAATTTGCTCATTGGTTCATAGTATATTTACTAGTCTTTACTAAGATCACAATTTGAATGTGTCAGTTCGTTGGTCTCTTTTTCCATGGCCCAGCTTTTATATGAATATGAGGCAATTTAAACGATCATGGCTTGGGTCTGGTGACTTGAATCATCAGTGACATCTCTACTTTTTAAGCTGTTAATGAATACTCTGGCTCCAGATTTGTCCAATGCTGTACACTGACATTCAAGAGAGATGGACTAACGTAGTGCCTGCAGCAATGGGCTCAAACATAGTTAACAGCATGGAAGAGAGTGCAGGATTGGGGACATTTTATTCTGTTATTCATAAGGTGTCTAATAAGCAGGACCTATTCGATGGTATCCAATTACAATACCTGTGAATAGAATCCCTGAATGGTGAAATGGGTCAATTTTGACTACTAGTGTTGACAGTTTTGAGTTTACCCAAAGATGCCTTGGAAGACAAGTCTAAGGATCTGATTCTGAAAGGTCACAGCCTTGAAAAGCCAACAGAGTTCTCTGTAAACATGGGATCACCATAAATCACCTAGAAGCTAATTAATATACCTTTGGATTTGCTCCCATTTGAAAATATTGTATTTTTTGTGCTAATAATTCCACAGGTGTTTTAAGAATAATCAGTTTGAGCTATAAAGAGGGCAAGTTAGACACTACCACTACCACTACCTCTCAATGCTATATGTGGATTAGATTCTAACTCATTGGAATTCTGTAGGACAGATGGAACTTCCCGTGTGGGTTTCCAAGACTCGAATTCTTTACAGCCACATCTTTCCTCCAGAGTGGTTGGTGGTTTTGAACTTCTGACAATGCTGTTAGCAGCCCAATGCATAACCAATATGTCACCAGGGTTCTAGATTAGCCAGAGACAAAAAAAACCTCATTGCTATTGAGTCAATTCTGACTCAGCAATGCTACAGGACAGAGAACTTCCTTTGTGGGGTTCCCAGGCTGTCACAGGTGTAAAAAGTCTCATCTTTCAAAGAGCAGCAGGTAGGTTTGAACTGCTGACCTGTGATTACTACATATAGGTTCAGAGACAGGTACAAACGTTGGTAGTTGTGGAGGGGAAGGGAGTGATGCAATGTGAAGATCACCAGGGACATCCAGGGATTCCGAAGATCTGCACCTACAGAGGACGGGCAGAATTTGGACTTCTAGCCTCCAGTACTGAGAAAATAAATTTATGTTCTATAAAGCCATTCAATTGGTGTTTGTTACAGCAGCACCAGGAAACAGACAGGGTGGAAGGACAGTGAAACATCAAAAGCTCTTAAGCCTATTAAGAACTTTGTGTTCCCGGTCTACTCCCAATTGTCATTCCCCTTCTCACTAATGTGTCCCCATCTCGATGAGGTCAAGCATCCTGGAACCATTTGTCTCTCAACTTATGCACATGCACTCTCCTCCTCAGACTGCCAAGTTCTGTCCTTCTCAATGAAGACCCAGTTCAAATGATACCTCCTCTAGGAAGCCTGTCCTGGATCACAGTGAACCACCTTATCCCTTGTACTTCTATGCTTCTATCTCTTTACAATGTCTCAGGTAATCTCATATATTTTGATATAACCCAAATATCCCTGGACCTGTCTGGACACAAGCGCAGCTATGTTAGTGATAACAACTGAATTTATTATTTTGGTAGTATATTTTTGTCTTGGGAAGAAACCCTGGGTTATGCATTGAGCTACTAATGAAGAAATCAGAGATTCAAACCCAAGGCTTCCAAATTTAGTCTCAGAAACCCAAAGGGGCAATTCTATTCTGTTATATACAGCTCTGTCAGTGGGTTTTGTTTTGCTTTGCGAACTCCAGGGTTATGCTCAAGAAGTAAGTCCTTAAACCCTGGGATTACTGCTCTTCGGCTACCAATTTCTTTCCATTTCCCTCTCAACCTGAACACTAAACCCAACAACAAAACTATTTCACACCCATCAGCCGCCTTGGGCAGGAACTTCAGCCAGATCTGTTGACAATTTCAGGGTGCCCTCTCTCCTTTCTTAACTAATCCCAAACCCACTGCCAGCGAGTCCATTCTGACCGACTCTACAAAGGGTTTCTGGGGCTGTAAATCTTTACAGGGAGCAGCTGTTAAGTTTGAACGAAAGCCCAACATCTATTCCACAGCACCACCTTTCTCAGCTGATCAGCTGAACTCTGCAGAGATTTTGCCGAATGGCTCGGGAACACAACTTGGAAACGGCCAGTGGGTAAGCAAGCACAGAGTAAGCATCACGGGATCAGAGGGCAAAAGCGCGACCGGGGTTTGGAATGAGCCCCTGAGCCGCTGACACTACAGGGCGCTGAACCTGGCTCCTTTCCTGGCAGCGACAGCATAAAGGGAACACCTGTTAAACAGAGGCTGTTGTTCTCATTGTCAGACGGAGTAGGGCTGCCAAGTGCTTTCTGCAAAATCCTGGGCGCACTTGACACAGCCCTCTCAGGAAGCTCGCAGGGGGTGCCAACCTGGGCTCCAGGCCACACCTGGAGGCGGAGGCGCTGGGCCCAGGGGATTCCGGAAGCGCCCCCTGCGGTGTCTGGCGACGGCGGGCGGGAGGCGCTCCTTCTCCCTCCGGTTTCCCCGCGATGGCTGAAGGATTACGCTGTTCTCACAACCGCTGGCCGAAGGTGCCATCGGCCTCTTTCCTTGACCCTCGGTTGTAGAGGATGAGGCGGTGCCGGTAGTGCCTGAGGGCGGCCGCCGCGGACTCGCCGAGGCCCGCCCCACTGTACGCAGCGGCCCCACGCACAGACCCTCGCGTGGGCTTCCGGCCGCAGCGTCGGCGCGGGCCGCCGGCCCCGGGCCCGTTCGGCGTGCAGACCGACGCGGGCTTCCCCGGCTGGAGGCGGGGCTTCTAGCGCGCGCGGGCGGGCGGGCCTCGAGGGGCGGGGCCTCGGCTGGGGCGGGGCCTCGCCGGGCAGGCAGACGGGCGGGGTTTCGGCGCGGCGAAGCGGCTGGGGCGACGGCAGGGGGAGGGGAGCGGAGGGGGCCGGCGGCCGCGGGGAGCGAGTGAGTCACCTGACCGCTGCCCGCGCCGCCAGCCTGGCTTGCTCGCCGCCGTCTGTCGGGCCGCGCCGCGCCTCAGCTCCGGTGAGTGGCTCCGCGGTCCGGCGGCTCCGTCCCCGGGAGGGCGCGCGCGGCTGCGCGCAGGGTCGGGGCTGAGGGGTGGCCCGCGGGCGGCTCCGGGAGCGGCGTCCCCGGCACAGCTTTCTGGGCGGGAGGGTTGAGCGAGGCCCGTTTCTGGAAGTGTCCGCGTCCGCCGGAAAGGGCGACCGTCCGCCGTCGCGCGCGGCGGGCGGTCAGCGCTGTTGTTTACCGCCCCTGCCGGACTTTCCCCGGGGCGGGCCGCGCCGGCGGCTGTGGGTGCGCCGAGCCCGCCGCCTCCGCCTCCGCCCCCGCCCCCGCCCGGCCCGGGGTCCGAGCGCGGGGCTCGGCCGCGGCTCCGTATTGTCCTCCAGCCTCCCCCCCCCACGCCCCCCCGTCCCAGCGCGCCCCGCAGTCGCGGCGTCCAGCGGGCTGTTGGCGCTGCTCTTTGGAGCCCGGGAGTGTGTGTGTCCCCTCCAGAATCCACGTCAGAAAGGCCAGGTTGGTGGTTTGAGCAATCCTAGCACCTGGCCACGTTCGGTGGACTGGAGATCCCACGGCTCTCTTTGTTGGCGTTTTGCCCACACGTTGTAATTGAGACGCTGGCAATATGGTGAGAGCGGTTATGGGTTATAGAGTACACCAGCTTTGTGCTTGTCGTCGAACGTGATACAACTGCTTTCTCCTTACACGGCAGTTTCTTGGCATTGAGGATTGTACCAGAATGCTTTTAAATGCAGCGGGCCTTCTGTATTCAACTTGGGCTCCTTCGAGGAAGGGTGTACTAGGAGTTGTGGAAGAACGTTTGTGTGTGTGTGTGGGTGTGTGGGTGTGTGTGTGTGGGGGGGTGTGGTGGCAAGCAAGCTACAATGCCGTTTTTACAGGAACAAAGACTTGGAGACATACTAATCTTTTGGGAGAATTCTTACCAGAGTTGGGACTTTTACCCCTGGAATATGCCGGGTTTGGGTTTTTTTTACCCAGTAGTTTGCTCATTTGTTTTAGCAGTACTGGTTACGCATTGACTTGTTAATGCAAGGCCAGTAGTTCGAAACCACCAGCCGCTCCACGGGAGAAAAAAAGTGGCTTTCTACTCCTGTAAAGAGTTAGTCTTTAGGAGTAGACATCTACTAGATGGCAGTGAGTTTGGTTTTGTTATGACTGTAAGACACAGAGGGTTTGCATCTTAAAGATAGTTTTCAGGCAGTTCAGGAAGATAAACTGGTGTGTTAGTGGCCTTAACTTGGGTGCTTCACATGGTCAAGCGGAGAAATGGGAAGAGGTCAGCTTCTTCCTGGTCTAGGGCAGTGGTGCAATAGCCTGCTGGGCGTGGAGGTGCTCGTCACTTCTGCCTTTGGAGACCTTTCTGGAGAAAAGACCTGGTGAGTCAGCCTTGATGGTGGAGTGTCCTTCGTGTAGTGATGGGTTTTATTGTTGTATAACCTCTGGCTGCGTCAAGTGGTTTACCATGGTTCAATAGGCTAGTTGGCTGACAAGGTAGGATGATAACATAAGAAAGTTGGGTTGCTGAGTCATTCACCCCAGCCAGAGAGGTAATTAGAAACAGCTGGTGCACATAGTGTAGTGTGGTCACATGCCTCCACTATAAATGCTAGAAGCTCGCACTCCAGAGGGGGTTTGCTTCAAAAGCTGAAGGGGACCTAGAGGGAGGTGGTTTGTTTTGATGCGGATCATCGGTGGGTGAAATATACACACACTTTGAGGAAGTGACCAAGTAAGTAGCTGGAGGCGGTGCTTGAACAGGGTGCAGGCTGGGACCTGGGACAGAATCTGTGCTGCTTGCAAACCATTGTAACAGAACACTTGCTTGCTACTCTTACTCAGCACCCTAACCCCTTGCCTTTTGGATTTTTGTTGTGTGGTCTATTCATTTCAAAAAGACTGACTTTGTTCTTCATAAATGATTATGAGAACACAGAAGGGACCTGCCTGCCTTTCAGTGTTCTTAGCCCTTGGCTTTTCATGCCTACAGCTGTAGGCCGTGGTGGCAGAGTCTTGGTGAGTTGATTCTGTCTCGTACTCACCTAGAAGACAGGGTAGAACGGCCCCATCCTCTTTCTAAGGATGAAAATCATGGTGGAAACAGACTGCCTCATCATTTATTAGGAACTGACTGGAGGATTCAGACTGAACTGCAGACTTTTTGGCTGGCGACTTAGTGTGTAACCACTGTGCCACTAGGCTTTCAGCGAGTGGAAAACCCACTGCCATCAAATCATTTCCGTTTCAGAATGGCCCTTTATATGGATATTGAGGCTGTTTATCCTTTATTGGAGCGCACAATCTCCGTAGTCCCTCAGAGTAGCTGGGGACTATGAACCACCAGCCCTGAGATCTGCAGCCCAAATGATTACCAGGCAGCGTTTTTATTGATCTAAAAAGAGTTTTTGTCTATGTGAGGCAAGCCTTAGTATCTCTCTCCTCATGTTCTGTCTGTGATGCTCTTGTGTTTACATTCTTGGATTGTTACATCTTGAAGTATGACTTTTCTAGGTTTTAAAAATGAGCAAAGAACCTAAGAATTGCTATGTTCTGTTGTAAACTGTTTATAAATTAAAATTGTTTGGTGGTGGGCTGGGAGGGGGGGGACCTGAGTCCTGAGTTGATTAATAGACTTTGTAGGCTAAGGAATGACTGTTAGAAATATGATTAATATTGTTGGTTTAAATTTGGGACTATAGACTCATTCATGTATTTTGAGGCCTTAGTGTTTATAGGATAGGGTGGAAGATAATTGTGAAGAAAATATTAAAACTGATTAGTAGGAATTTACTTGTTTGGAAAATAGAACCTTAAGTCTCCAGATGCAGACTAACAGTAGTACATGAATATTATAGAATGGAGAACTTAAAAGAGTTTATTAACAACTGCCTAATAACATTTTTTACAGGTGAAGTACTTTTTTTTATAACTTCTGATTTGTTTTCAAATCTCTGACAGTGTTCCCCATATTTCATTTAATGTTTCATTCATATATCTATTTTTTTATGCTTTACAAATGAGGCATGTTAGTGTAACTTTTTACTACCTTATTGGTGGATGTCGGAGATGGAAACAAATATTGCCAATTATATTTTATAGCAGGGGTCCTCAAACTTTTTAAATAGGGGGCCAGTTCATTGTCCCTCAGACTGTTGGAGGGCTGGACTATAGTTTAAAAAGAAACTGAACAAATTCCTACGCACACTGGACGAGTTGACTGCTAAGCAGGACAGGCAGCAGTGGCAAAAACACCCAGTGGACTGGATAAATGTCTGTGGCCTGCGGGCCGTAGTTTGAGGACCCCTGTTTTATACCATCATATTTTGAATTTGATTTAAACTAAATAGCTTGTTTACTTCATACGGTCCTTATGTGAAGTGTACAAAATTGCTGTCCACTTGACTCATGACAGCCTCATGAATGTCAGTAGAACTGTGCCCAATAGGGCTTTCCATGACTGACTTTTCCGGAAGTAGACTGTCTTACCAGATGTGCCTTAAACCTCCAATCTTTCAGTTTGTGATAGAGTGTTTTAACCATAGTTGTAGTGTGATAGACAAAATGGTGCAATGGGAACATCCAAATGTAATATATATAATGGAAAGGGCCCTTTATATGACAAGGAACCTTGGTGGCACTGTGGGTTAGGTGTGGGTAATCTTTGAGCTGAGAACAAACTGCCAAATCATTCCTTCAAGGAGCCAACTGGTGGGTTCAGACCCCAGACCTCCTTCAGTCTGTGAGCACTTAACTACAAAGGTGCAGCCAGACTCCTTCAGAACTACTTAACGTGATAGGAAACAAAATGAAACCAAACCCAGTGCCATGGAGTCAATACCGACTCATAACGACTCTGAGACAGGATAGGAGTGCCCTGATGACTTTTGGAGACTATTTTTACGAAGCCCCTGGTAGTTTCTAACTGCTGACCTTGCAGGTCGCGGACTAATGCATAACCACTACAACACCTGGGCTCCTAAGTGGTTAGAACAGTGTGTCACATAGTTTGAAACATAAAAATGTTATCATCTGTTATCCAGAATCAAAGTGCTTGATTCACAGGAGCCTCTATGAGCCATTGTAGCCATTGATCACAAGACATGAGAATCTGTGGGTGTGCAGCTGCTCATTGCTGCAGGGAAAAACTCATTTAGTAGCACCATCTCTTCTAAGAGCAAGGAACACAGGACATTCCTTTAAGTAAAAAGCTGTGTCCTTTGTTCCTTGCTCTTAGAAGTTGGATGGTTGAGATGATGGCACAATCTCAGCAGGTTTGCTGGTGTAGTGTGTTATAAATTGGGTTGCTAACCACACAAGGTCAGCAGTTCGAACCTTCCAGCGGCTCTGCGAGGGGGAAAAAATGAGGTTTCCTGCATCTGTAAAAATGTACACCTTCAGCAACCCCCATAGGGCAGTTCCACTCTGTCAAGAGGGTTACTGTCAGAATTGCCTTGATGGCAATGAGTTTGTTTTGTTGTTAACACTCTCAGCAGAGTGCTCTGGAGACAATTAGCCCAGTGGGTTGGAATTGGCATTTGAAATAAAAAAACACCTGCTACTCCTCATCTAGTGCCTTATAGTTGATATTGTGGCCCAGCAGGTTTAGGAAAATTGGACACATAGCTGAACTGGAGTTTTGTTGATTCTTCTTTGGGTGTTTCATCCATTCTTTTGCAACATCTAGTCACTGCCATTGAATCCATTCTGACTCAGCGACTCTATAGGACAGGCTAGAACTGCCCCTCTGGGTTAGTGAGACCATAAATCTTATGGGAGTAGAACACCTTGTCTTTCTCCCACAGAGCTTGTTCCAGCTGCTGACCTTACGGTTAACAGACAACTCAGTGTGTAGTCAATCCCACATCACCACCAGGCTCTCTTCAGAACACTTGGAATGTACATTAACTTGCCACTTCTAATTGCTGACATTATCTGTGATAACATGAAAAATGTTTCCATAATAAACTGTAGTTGTGCTTATCACATGGCCTCTAACTAAGCACGTTGTTCGTCCTGTGGTTTATATTTAAAAATATAACCCATCTCCCTGATTGACACATAACCACCCCCACACCCCAGGGGGACAAACAGCAGAAACCATGGGGGAAGGGAAACAGTGGTTGGTATAAGATAAGAAAACAATAATAATTTATAATTTATCAAGGGGTCAGGAGGGTGGGAAGGAGGGAAAAAAGAGAAGCTGATACCAAGGGCTCAGATAGAATGTAAATGTTTAGGAAATGATGGCAACATGTACAAATAATGCTTGATGCAGTTGACATATGGATTGTTTTAAGAGTTGTAAGAGCCCCCAATAAAATCTTAAAAAATAAAATAAAAATTTTTAAATGTCATACATTTGACCATCTGGTCATCTGGAGAATGGATTTTTGGATGTTGAAGTTGTGTATCTTCGCTTTTATGTCCCATGGCACAATAAATGTACCTTTGCCAGTTTTTTGTTCAGTGAACCATTGGTGACTGTACAAGGTGGTGTAGTAGGGGTTCATTCTAGATCGGTAGGTTTGAAACTTGGGAGAGTTTAAGTTAACTGGGGAGAGTTTAAGTTAACTGAAGGAGAGCATTATGTATTATGTTAAGAGTACAGAGTTGAAATTGTTTTCATCATGAAGACTTCTTTCTGTTTTTGTCACTGGTGTGGTTATTGAGGAAGCAGCTGGATTTAAATCATTTTATTTTGCCTCTTGAGATAGAAACCTTGTCTTGTAATTTATTTTTGTCTGTGATTGACTTTGAATTGAATTGAACATAGCATAATTTGGGGTGTGTACATGTGAAAACCTCTATATAAGGGGAACTTAAAAAGTTTGTGGAAAAATTCTATTATCTTTTGGTTCCATTTTTTCCATGAATTATTTGAAGCTCCATACACATTTAATATTTTTTTTCTGGAGTGTTACCGCAATACTTTGTTTTATTTAGGATCGGGGCAGTTTAGAAAATATTAAATAGGATTATAAAAACTGCTTTCAAGTAAACAAGTATCAAAGGAATAGGCTTGCCAGGATCTTGTTTGCAGGTGTGGAGTAAAGTTGGCTGGCTGCTAAGGATTCCTGTCTGTACACAATGCAGAATACATTAGCTTAATGTAGCAGAAACTGCAAATCATGGCCTTTAAAGGGTGAATTTAAATCTTTTTCTTAATGACTTAGGAAACTCATTCAAAAGAATAACTTTAATAGTGTTGATTAGTAAATTAATTATTCCCCGTTTTTACATGGTAAATAGGTTTTCGTTGGTCATTTCTTAGATTTTATGAGTCATAATGATCAGTTTCATTCCGCATTAAAGTAGAATTGCACTAAAAAGCAACTTCCAATAGTGTGGGAGTTTTTTTGGTTGGTTTTGTTTTCCAGTTTCTGTATATCCTGGACATAAGCATCTTCCTGCCCCCAAGGATGTAGAGTAAATGGTAGAGTAAGGGCAAAATCTTTGGCTCACAACTCCCCTCTCTTTTTTTTAACCCAACAGTTTTTGGCACATAATTTACATGTCATGCAATTCAACAGTTTAATCATTCAATCATAACAAGGGCATTGAACAGTCACCACCCCATCAATCTTAGAGCATCTCCCTGTTTCTTACAAACTTCTCTGCCTTCTGGACCCCCTGGAGGAGATGGTTTTGCCCTAAGGACGTGAACTCTTTGGGCCAGTGTTTTTGCTAGTGCATGGGGAAATGGACCCTACTTCCTGCAAAATGATTTCCTCTTCTATCTATCTACCTTGCTTCTGGTGTCTTTTTATGCTTAATGCCCTCCTCCTCTGTGTGCCAGCATCTTTAGCAAGTCAGCGAAATCAGTGGAGTTACTCATCCACTCATCCATCAGGGACTCTCTTACAAAATGTGTAGCTGTAAAAGATTTATTAATATGTAATTTATTAGCTTGTAATTTCAGAGTATGTGGTTTTTGGGAAGACCGGTAATTTTGTTGATGACTGTTTTGCATTTGATTATTTTTAAAAATGTAAAATAGTTCCCAGATCTTGGAAAAGGCCTCTGTTCATTTTCCAAATACTTGCTGTCTCTATGTATATACTCAATGCTTAGAGATTCACCCCTGGATAGGAGCCATTACATGCTCAAATTAGAAGTATGAAAAAAACCAATGGCCTGTTTCATTAACTCTTTACCTTACATTATTAGTAAAGTGCTTTTGAATTTTGCCAAGCTAAATATTTGCTTACATGCTGTTATTTAGAGAAATCAGAGGAAATTCCAGTTAGGGATGAGTCTGTAGCCATTATGCTGTTTTGCGTACTTAAACGTGTCTTTTTGGTAAAGGACTGTCCATTTATCTTGATCAAATTCTAGGTAAGTTTCCACAGAATATTTTTTTCAAGTGGTTTGCCTCTGAGGTGTGCTTGCTGTTGTTGATGGTCTGCTCTGTCTATTTCAGACCCTACGAGGGCTGGGACCCTTTAACTGGGGAGCACACCAACAGCCCTACTACCTAGTGGTGCCACTAAGGAGCTTGGATAGCGAATGTGCTAACCTTCTGCTGTCTCCCAAGTACCTGTTTAGAAATGTACTTCCCTCTTTGTGAGTTAATTTTGGACAGTTCTCCATTCCCTTGAGAGGGGCCAAAAAATGTGCTTTTAGGTTTTAAGGCACTTGTTCTTCTGTCCCTGTGCATGCATGCAACCCATGTCCCTGAACACTCACACCACACAAACAAAACTCAGCACATAGTGGATATCAATAGTAGGGAGTTGTTAATTTCATTTCAGTATTTGAAGCATATGTTAGGTATTTGAAATTCCACTTAATTTCTGAAATGTATATTTATGCCTTTAAAATTCCATTGACTTTCCTGGATACCAACAATAGAGAATTTTCCAGCAGTTATTCTAATAGACAAGAAAACTATACCTATTGCTTGTGTTAATTGGAATAATAATTACAAACAAAACAAAACAAATTTCTAACTCAAAAACTAACTGCCATCGAGTCAGTGCCAACTCATTGACCCCATAGGACAGGGAGTAGAAAGCACAGTCTTTCTCCTGCTGAGCGACTGTGGTTTCCAGCTACTCACCTAATTAATAACCACTACGGCTCCAACTCATAGTGACCCCGTATGTGGCAAAGTAGAACTGTAATAGCAACATGTCAAATGTTCTATGGGACTGTGGAATCCAAGAAGGCTAAATTTGGAACGCCGTAGAATGTCAACAATGAATACATAGTTTAGTAGGGAAAACAAGTTATATTGGCAGCTCTGTTTGCATGCTTAGATGTGAGGAAGAATAGATAGCGAGAGGTTTCAGGAGGGAGAGTTTGGGCCTGGAAGATTTTAGATGTGTGCTTTTGGAAAGCACCTGGTTGGTGGAAAAAGATGGAGGAGGCAGACTTGTTTTATCCTCGGCTAGTTCCTTTTTTAAGAGCCCTGGTGGCATAGTGGTTATGGTCAGCAGTTTGAAACCGCCAGCAAGCACTGAGAGAGAAAGATGAGACTGTAAAGAGTTACAGTCTCAGAACTCACAGGGGCAGTTCTACTCTGTCCTATAGGGCCACTATGAGTCAACATTGACTCGGTGATAGTGAATTTGATTTGGTGTTTTGAGTTACTTTGAAGACTGCAGAATGGCTGCCACAAGTTTGAGTCTTGTTACAAGTTGATATTACTGAGTTTCTACAAGAAGAAAGATCCCCCCCCCACCATTGTCTAATTGTCTATCAGTGAGAAATACCCTTACTCAAGTGTTTCATAATAGAAACTATCCATCCCATCACTCTTTTCATGTGCCAATTATGCAAACAAGCCCAAGTCTAAATCAGCCATTGTCTAGAGCAGTGGTTCTCAACTCTCCTAAAGCTGCAACCCTTTCACACAGTTCCTTGGGTTGTGGTGACCACTCCCAACCATAACATTATTTTTGTTGCTACTTCATCACTAATTTTACTACTGTTAAGAATCATAATGTAAATATCTCATATGTAGGATGTATTAGGCTACCCTAGTGAAAGGGTTGTCCGACCCCCAGGTTGAGAACCGCTCATCTAGAGAAATTGGACTAATGTAATTGACTTAGATCGATTATATTCATCTTGGCATGAGCTACTGCAGAAACAGTTGGCCTCTGGGAGAGGGTCTGCATGTGAGAACACATGGAAGGTTTGGTTAGAATACAAGGAGGGGTGAATAGCTGTTGGCAGACCATCTACTGGTTTCATCCTTATTTCCTCACCCATATGTAATGCACATGCATGTACTTTAAATGTGGATATCTTTAGATTTGTTCTTTAAAGAGACTTAAAATTTTTTGTCATATTTTGTACACTGATAAATTATTTTTAAAATCAAAGAGATGTTTTACTGAAAAATTTGGAAGTTCCATTTTGTACTAGAAAATCTTATATGGAAGGAATATATTAAAGTTATTTAAACAGTACTTGCAAGGATGGTGAGACTGGTGTACTTTGAACATCTTGTCAGGCGAGATCAACACCTGGAGCTTTAAAGACATCATGTTTGGGTAAAGGACAAAGAAATGGAGGAAGACCCCTTAACAAGATGGATTGACACAATTGTTACATTAACATAGGACTCAAGCATAGGAACCCTTGTGAGGATGACACAGGACCTGGGCAACATTTCATTTTGTTGCATATAGGACAGCTATGAGTCAGAACTGATTCCACAGCACCTACCAACGACAACAACTCTAAACAGCCATCAGTTTCTTGGCCATCCTCAAAACTTTCAAGGAAAGGAGAACATGAACTATGTCTTGGAACTTCTTTGCCACCACTACCCCCACCAGTTGACATTTTGATTCTGACTTAAGGTAACCCTGTATGTTTCAGAGCAGAAATGCTCTTTAGAATTTTTATAGTTTGTGACTTTTTGGAAGCAAGTCACAGATTACTTCTTTTGTTTTAGAATACAAGAGATCCCAATATATAATATAGTATAGTAAATATAATTTAAAGAGAACATTTAGAATAAGTCTTAAAAGGGGAAAAGACAGACATACCTGGATGAGATAGGCCATTAGCAGGAGGTCAAATGGCTTCTGAGGATTTGCATTCAGGGTGCTAGTTAATAAAGCATGGAACAAAAGAAACTCACAAATACATGGTTGGTAGCAGATCAATGCTTCACAGTTATGGGTGGGACTACAGACGAAGGAACCGGACCAGTCAGATTGGAACATGTATATTATGTTAGATAGGCAAGCTTATAATATTGGTGGTTGAGGGCCTTCTGACTGATTATGACTTCTGAGTCTGGGACCCATGTAAGGTCCCCAGTATGGTGATCTCTGTCTGATGTCCATCAGGGACACACCAGCTTGTCTATAAAAAAAGACTGCCCTTCCCTGGACTAGCTGTAGAGGGTTGGAGATAATCAGTTTTCCGAGGCACTCTGCTTCAGGACAAGATTATCTACTTCCTTGGTTAATAATCAAGAGCCCATGTGGCTTAGCCTTAGGCTGCTCACTGCAAGGTCCACAGTTGTAAAACCCACTCCCTGCTCTAGGGGGAGAAAGATAAGGCTTTCTAGTCCTGTAGAAATTTTGTCTCAGAAATAGTTCCCTCTGATGCTATAGGATCTCTATGAGTGGGCATTGACTCAGTGCCAATGAGTTTGTTTTGTTTGTTTTTGGTTAATAATCCCAAAGACAATGTTTTAGAGCTATGCATATAAGGAGGACTTCGTGCTTGGTACAGTTGGACAGTGACAGAGAGGAAGGCCCCCAACAAAATGGGTTGATAAAGTTGCTGTAACACACATTGGAACAATTATGGGATGGTGCAGGACTGGGCATTGTTACTGGAGACTTAATTTATGTGGACACTCTGCAGGTGGATTGGGGGCTGCTACTGCTACCCATAGCCTTTTATTTTTCAAACTGGGGTGCTCAAAATTTAAGCTCTAGTTCAGTTTACCTCATCTAGTATCGCCTTTGTAACTTCCACTTGTTTCTGGGCCCAAAAGACAAGCTCTTCATCTGAAAAGCATGGCCATGATTCTTGAGTGCTGAGGATAGGATTGGTTCAAGTAGAATGCTCAGTGGATGGTCTGGACAGGCCAGTTTTCTCTTGACTCAGAGATACAAGTAGGCACTTTACGTCATTCTCATGCTAGGAGGGAAAGCAGTCTTGTTGGTTAGTCATATTTGATGGGACAGCGCTACACTATAGGGTCACTGTCAGTGGGAACAGATTTGTCAGAGTAGGTTTTCTCTGGGAGCAATTTAAGAGCCTGAAAATGGTCAGGGTGGGTTTCTGAAATGTTAACTATTTTTAGACAGTCTTTAGAAAGACTTATAATCCTGCTGCAGTAAGTTCACTTGTATAAAATGGAACAGCATTTATCTAATTCAGTTGTTTCTCAATATTTGACTTGAGATATTTTAGCCTTTTTTAAAGGCTCATATAATTAATGACTTGACTAAGTTTTATATACTCAAAAGTATATAAAATTGGATCTGGGAATGAGGTAAGTTGAAAGATTGGCAATTCCCATTTTAGAGATAATTTGCTGACTCCCCAAAGCTAAGCATACTAACATAACAACAATGAATTAGAGATTTTAATTTAAGTAAGTATATTACATAGTAGCTCCCAAAGGTCAGGTTATTTTTTTAATCAAGCACTAAATTTAGAACCTACTTGAATTAAATTTTTAAAAATCTGTGATTCCTGTGTTAATCTACCTGCACTGTTGTGTAACTGCTTGCTTTTTTATTTAAATTGTTACTTAACATTTTCTTTTAGTTTTTTGGGTAAGGGGACTTAAGTTTATTATGAGCTAGATGGTGTTCAAGGAGTTATTACACATTTTATGGGCATCATTTTTTGGTTACTTTTCTGTGTTGTCTTTTCAGTTGCTGATCCCTTTGACTCTGAACTAGTTTTAAGGCTGATCTCTGGATGGTAGGTGCCATGGAGTCAGTTACTATTTATAGTGACCCGATTGTACAACAAATAAAGCACTGACCAGTTTTTAGCCATGCTCACAGGCTTTATCATCTTTGGTCCCATTGTTGCAGCTACCATGTGAATATATAGAATTGAGGGGCCTTCCTCTTTTTCACCATTAGCAAGCATGATGCCCTCTAGGGACAGATCCATTCTTGCATGTCCAAAGTGTACACAAGGAGTTACGCTATCCCCAAGAATACTTGCTCCTTTCTTAAAAATCATTTAATTGGAGGCTCGTACAACTCATCACAATCCATACATCCATCTATTGTGTCAAGCACTTTTGTACATTTGTGTCCCTCATCATTCTCAAAACATTTGCTTTCTACTTGAGCCCTTGGTGTCAGCTCATTTTCCCCTCCCTCCCACCCCCCCTCCCACATGAACCCTTGATAATTTATAAATTATTATTATTTTGTTATATCTTACACTGTCCGATGTCTCCCTTCACCCACTTCATTGCTTTTAAAGAACATACTGGTTGTCCATGGGATATTCATTATTGTTTGCCAATCCCATCATTCAAATGAGTCAATTCTTATTAAATTTCATTATTCATTGCTAAGCTTTTGCATGTGTATGAGGTGATTGAAAATACCATGGCTGGGCAGGTGACCTGAAGGTGACTTCTTTAAAAAAATTTTTTTATAACCCTTTAAAGAGGGCTTGCGCAGCAGATTTGCCCAATGTGATGTGTTTGATTTGTCAGAGCATTGATTATGGATCTAAGTAAATTGAAAATCTTAATGATTTCAATCTTTTATCTTTTTTATCATGTCTGTTGGTACAGTTGTGAGGATTTTTGTTTCCTTATATTAAGTGTAATCCATACTGAAGGCTATAGACATTCAGATTTATAAATTTTATAGATAGAAAACAAAATTACCTGAATCTGTAATACTTCATTATGAATTTAAGACATAGGCACTTAACATTTATATAATAAAAGTAGCATTTTGTGAACATTCTCTCTTTCTTGAATTTCCTATATGCAGGTGCATGGTAATAGTTTCTTTTGTAAGAATTAACAACTGAAGTAGTCCCAAGGAGTTAGCAATTGAAAAAGTCCCAGAAGTCCGACTCTTGCACAAGACTCTACACCACTCCACCACCTCTACAAACACACACCACTCCACCACCTCTACACACACACACACACACACACACACACACACACACACACACACACACACACACACACACACACACACACACAGCCCTTGGCAGTTTCCTTAACTTTTCTGGGTTCTGCAAATCACTGTAATTTCTCACAGAAAGCACTAAAATTTGAGGAAATATCTCATATGGTGGATGCTGTTTAGTCCAAAATTCAAAGGTCAGGCAGAGGTAAGCCAGATGCTCAGGCCAGAGGATGTGCTCCACTCTTGGCTCTTCTTGGTTATGAGATCACATCCCCTGCTTCTTAGTGGGCTTATTTTATATGCAGCAGGACGGTATTGCTGGGAATCCTGTGCACAGTTATTCACAGGTCGATCCTATCTTCCCCCACCTTCTTACCAGACATATGCCAGTGGTTCAATTTAATTTCATCAAATATAATAATCTGTTCACCCCTGGACTGTATCTTATTTATGTGCATATGACCTGGGGCCTCTGGCTAGGTGTTTCCAATATATTGATATGCTACTGATCTTAATCAGCTAAGCTTTTTTTCCCAGGCCGCTCCAGAAACAAGGTGTTTTTTTCCTCCCTCTCCGTTGTAGCATATAATTTCTTCTATCCATTACTAGGAGCAGTAACCAAGATAATCATTAAACAAAGAGTATGGTCCAGTTCACACCCTCTACTAAGGTCAGATCTTAATCTCATCTTATTCTTGTTAGTAGATAATACCCTCCAAAATAAGGCTGTAACCACAGGTTTATGAAATCTGTAACTAGCAAAAGGCACAGGGATTATGGCTGGCAGAGCCTTAATACTTTAGTATAACTCAGGTGATATAAACTATAGATTTTGCTTAAATAGTTTAATGATAGGCTACTTTTAATGATATACTAAGTTGATTATATAATTTAAGAAATGTGCATCAGAAATTAATTAGCCTAATATTGTATAATTAGTTAACTTCAGGTTTACTTAAAATACTCAATATGTTTCTGTAAGATTGCTCACTCCTGTCACACTCAGGACATTGGAAGCACTTCTTTTCTGTTTTAGCTCTCTGCCCTCATGCAGCGTTAATGGAAATTATTTCAAATTGCTTGAAATTATTTGGACGTGGCCAAGAAGAACTTTTTAAAATGTGAACTTTGCTTACATTTTTGAATTCTTTAGGCTACAAAGTGTAACACTATAGGAAAGGGTTCTTTCCATTGAAAAGTCTTTAACTCTGTAAAGTTAGCAATAACTTAGGTAGACTTGTGCCATTTTAAATATTTTCTTTTTACTTTGTTGAGATTCTTATTAGGCTTCCTAAATTTCCATTGTAAATGATCCTGAAATTTCTGTATTTTGTCTCATAATTCTTGGCTTTGTACAACTTTATTTTAAGACCAATCAAGTGAACATTAGTAAGACAGGGTAGACAAGAAGGTGAACCTGTAATTGACTATGAGCAACCCTTGAGAAAGGAGAAATTTCACTACCTTTAGACCCACATGAAGAGCTTTTAAAATGCAGTTTTCTTTTATTCATTTCTATAATGCAATAATGATGCTTTAATGATCCTGTGCCAAACACTTTTCTATTAAATGTTCTACGTTTAATCCTTAGAGTCATTCATTTTGTTAACAGCCCAAAGCTGATTCCTATTAGGTGGAATCAGACATAACTCACTCTGATTTTTTATTTTAATTTTTAACCAATTCAGACACTAGTAGTCTCTCCATGATGATCTCTTCTCTTCTGGTTTCGATATTTCATTCCAGTGGCTACACAGAAGTCACAAAACATGCCCACAATTATGATGTTTATTCCATCAGAATCAGCTTGGAAGTAACAGAAACAGTTCAGAAGACAGGAAGTAGATTGCCAATCTGCATGGGGGGGTAGCAAAGACAGCCTTCAGCTCCAGCTGCTGGGCCATTTGCTTTGGTCTTACTGTTCCAGATCTTTCTCTACCATTGTTATAAATACTAGAGGCACCCCACTCTGTCTGGAAGCTTGCCGCCAAAGCTTGAAGGTGCTGAGCTCATGTTCTTTTCTCTTTGGACTACTGCAGCCAGCATTGGTCACCCGATCCGTGCCTTTTTGTACCATCTTGTGTCATGTTTTCATCTGTTACAATTCTGTCTCTTGGGTCTAGGTTTTCAGGACAAGCCCTGGATACAGAACATGGGCTCTGCTTCCAGTTTTTCTTTTTCATCACAGTTCCGTCACCCTCACCCTCTGTGGGATGGGGCTCTTTTAAGCCCAGCAAGGTGGCAGAATTGAATAACCTCAGAAGACTATACCATCTAATTTGCATAATAATTGAACAATCCTTTCAGGGGTTTTATATACTTTATTTGTATAGTGGATTAACCAATCACTTGCAAGATTGTGATAAAGTACATTATTTTAGCAGAACTGCCAACCCAGGGCCAGAAAGGCCATATATAGATTGCTTTATATATATATAAAGCTCTTTCTTAGACACACATAAGTATCTATGAATTTGTCTCTAGTCAACCCAAACTAGCACAAATTGTATTTTGAGAAAATATCCCAGCCAGATCAAGTCCATAAGTCTGATATTAGCCCATATGTCTGATAACTAGTCCATAAATTCCTCTTTAGACTCATGCAGCACATGCAATTATGTCAAATGCAGGAATATAACAGGCCGGTGGGCTAAAAAAAAAGTTTTGTGGATTCAATGGTGGTAAAAGCATTTCAGCACCGGCACAGGTCTCCACGTGGCCCCTCCAGTTCTCGGAGTGTGGTTCTATGGAAAATTTAACACTGAAGGAAATATGGCTGGGACTTACTACCTAACTTATACAGAGGGAATCTGGAAAGCTAGTATTCTATGGTAGGAAAGCCACCACTTTGGTAGGTTAAAATCCAAGTACATTTACCTGCATTAAATATTATTTCCACAGTTTGTCCCCTTAGAGCTATGTTGTCTTAAAGTGAGCACATGTTTGATTATGTCTCCCTGTAGGAGCAGACACTCCTATTTGCTCTGTCTCTTCTCGCCATGGCTTCTAACCCCTCTCATGCTTTCCTCCAATAGTAGATGGGCATAGCAGAGCTTTATCCCCCAGCCTGGATTCAAAATATTTGCCATAAGCCTGAAGTGTTTGGCTTAGCTACACTGATGTTGTCATAAATTTTGCCGTGACAGCTTTTAATGTATAGAAAATAACCATGTTGCCCCTGCAGTTCTTTTGAATTTAATACATAAAACAAAAGGGGGAATTGTGGGAAGCAGAAAGGTTTCTCTCCCAGGTTGTCACACTGTTTGCCAGTACATTGTGAGTTCAGCTGCTTAGTTTTCTGCCTCAAGGCATCAGCCATCCAGAGCAATCAGGCTATTGTCCGGTCCACGGTAGGTGGGGCTCACATCCTACTGGTAAGGATAGTAATGGTTTCCCTGAACAGCCTAGAGAATAAGTCTAGCTAGCTCAAAGATGATCAAGGTTAGGCTGCCATGTTGACTCTAGGATCGCCCATCTTGTCACGTGTGTACATCCCCTTCCTGTTGCTGTAGTGCCTATGGTACAACCCCTTCCTGTGACATACGTGATAACCTGTAATTGGGGGATTGAGGGGATGCAGCACTTGCACGCCCCTAAGTATATATAAGTCTTGGTCAGAAATATACTCCCTCCTGCCTCTTTCTTCCTGCTCTCTGCATGGACCTGGCTGCTGAGATCATGGCCCTCCAGGGGGTGAGCATGCTACCATGGAATGTATCTGACTCCTTTATTTTACTCTCTCTCCTATCTCTCTTATTCCCTATAACTTCAGTATAATCTTTATATATTATTGCCGTACAATTGCACCAGTGGACCCTTGTTATTGCCAGGGGCTGGTTTACTCTGACATGGTTCCTCAACAGGAAGGTGACGCAGAGAGAGAGGCCCACCTCAAAACTCCACATAAGAAGGCCAGGCCCACAAGGAGGCGTTATCAGGCTAGACTCCACTCCTACACCTATTTGTCAAGTTGACATAAATTACATAACTGCCACAGACCCTGTGGAGCAATTATGTCCTACGGGGTTGTATGAGTTGGAATTTACTAGAGGGCAATAAGTTTGACTTTACCCCCAGTGAGGGTTAGAGTAGGTAGCTTCTTTGTTTATGAAGTTCTTTAGCCATGAGGATATAGTGGTTAAGGCTGCTAATCAGAGGGTTACAGTTTGAACCTACCAGCTACCAGGCTGAAGAAAGATGTGGGAGTCTGCTTCTGTAAAGATTTGAGAGATCATTGCGACTGAACTACCTCCACCACACTGAGGCAAAACACGGGGCATGCAATGGAGCAGCGGGGGAAGCAGAGCAAGGGAGGTCCCGAGGGAGTATAAAGGATGGACTTTGGGGCCAGGACATCAGCCTCGTCTGGAAAACACTCCTAAAGGTCAACAAATAGAACTTGAGTTACTAACAGGCTCCCCCCCCCCCTTTATTTTTCTATCTTTTTGTTTTGTTTTTTACTTTTTCTCTCTTAAATTTTGTAGGTCAGTGGCTTTGTTAGTTAGCTTGTCGGTGTTCCTGCCGTCATTGCCATGTTCTTATGTGCCACTTTGGTGTTGTCAAAGCCGTTGGCAATTTTATGCACATACTACTAGATAAGATGGGCTGAGAGGGTGGGAAGTAGAGGAAGGGAGAGGTGTTGGCCAACCCAGGGACAAGGGAACAAAGAGTGGCTCAAAACCAGTGGCAGGGAGGGGGTGGGAAGACTGGGAGGGAGTGACCAGGGGCAAGGTAACTGAGAGAAATTACTGAAACCAGAATGAAGGCTGCACATGGTATTTGGGACAGGAGGAAAGCTTAAGGAAATAGAGGAAAGGAATAGCTGGCAAAGGGCATACAGAGAAGCCTAAATACAGACATGTACTTATGTAAATATATTTATGATTATGGGGGAAATAGACCTATGTGCATATATTTATAGGTTTAGTAGTAGGGTAGAAGGTGGACATTGGGCCTCCTCACACACATCCCCTTAATACAAGAGCACCTTGCTCAGCTAAACGGTCATTTCATGATACCCACCTTCCTGAGATGATCGCTGAAGACAGACGTGTGCATAAGCAAATGTGGTAAAGAAAGCTGATGGTGCCTGGCTATCAAAAGATATAGTGTCTGGGGTCTTAAAGGCTTGAAAGTAAACAAGCAGCCATCTAGCCCAGAAGCAACAAAGCCCACATTGGATGCAGTACACCAACATGTGTGATCATGAAAGGCTGAGGGGACCAGGTTTCAAGCACCAAAGGCGGGGGGTAGGGGGGAAACCATATCGTGAATGAGGGGAGCGCGTGATGGGGATCCAATGCCCATCTGTAGACAACTGGACATTCCTTGCAGAGGTAGTGGGGAGGAGATGAGTCACTCAGGGTTCAGTGTAGCAATAATGAAACTCACAACCATCCTCTAGTTCTTAAACGCTTCCTACCCCCAACTGTCATGATCCCAATTCTACCTTGGAAACCTGGTTAGACCAGAGGATGTACAGTGGTACAGATGGGAACTAAAAACACAGGGAATCTAGGACAGAAGAACCTCAGGACCAGCGGTGAGAGTGGCAATACCTGGAGGGAAGGGTGGGTAGAAAGGGGGAACCGATCTTGAGGATCTACATATAACCTCTCTGGGGGATGGGAAACAGGGAAGTGGATGAAGGGAGATTCCAGGCAGTGTAAGATAAGATAAAATAATTTATAAGTTAAGGGTTCATGAGGAAGGGGGCAGTGGAGAAGGGAGGGAAAAAAGGAAAATGAACTGATTCCAGGAACTTAAGCGGAAGGTAAATTTTGAGAATGATGAGGGCAATGAATGTATAAGGGTGATTTACTCAATTGATGTATGTATGGATTGTGATAAGGGTTGTATGAGCCCCAATAAAATGATTAAAAAACTTGAGAGGTCAAATTGGTTACAACCCATAGGGACCATACGTATAGCAGAACTAAAGACTGCCCAGTCCTATGCCATCCTCATAATCATTGCAGTATCATTATTGCAACTACTTTGTCAGTCCATCTTATTGAGGCTCGTTCTCTTTTTCACTGCCTCTACAAGCATAAAGTCGTCCTCCACAGACTAGTTTCTACTGATAACATGTCCAAAGCATATGAGAGTGTCTCAGTTTTAAGGAACACTGGCTGGCCTTCTTCCAAGACAGAATTTTTGGTTCTTTTTTCAGACTCTGTTACTTGACAACATAATTCAAATGACATTAATTCTGTGATCTTCCTTATTCATTGTCTAGCATTCACATGCATATGACAGGGCGTGACATAAATCCTCAAAGTGACATCCTTGCATTTAGGTTTTTGGTGTACACCCTCCTAAGCCAGGTGTGGGATCTGAAGAATTTGTCAGAGCATTCCTGCATATTGGATACAGACCACACCCCATGGAAACTTGAGTGGTGACTTGAGTGACATCCCATAGGAAGGCCATGAGTCAAGAAGTATTCCGTTCTAATCCTGCCTTATTAATATATGAACAGATCACCCCAAATGGGACCACAACCACAGGTGTAGGGACTAGGATTTATGATACATCACAGAGTGAGCACTGTGGCCAGAAGGGCCATATTAAATAGTTTACTGCACCATTAGCCCCAAACTGGAAAACCTGAATGCCCATCGAATTACTGTATTCTAACATTTGAATAGATAAATTATAGCACATCCTTAAAATGGAGTACTGTACAGCATCATTTTCATTCTACCATCTCCTGAGTTTATTTGTCTTGACTGCAGTGAGGGCTCTTTTGTTTGTGTTTTTATTGATACTGAGTTCACTGTGTGACATGTACGATTATACAAGGGACAAGGTGGGCAAATTTTATTTTTATTGCTAATGCCGTGGTAAATAAGGGTCAGCAAGAATCCAGTTCTCACTTGGAAATCTATCCAGTCTGCACCTTTTTCACATTTCCATTATTTTCCTCACCAGCCATTCCAAATAGCCTTCTCCCACAATTCTACCCCTTTGGGCCAGGTCACTTCATTCATACATACTCTGAACCAGGTCAAAACAATGTAGAAGGACTCTGTTCTGATTCTGAGCTAAGTCATAGTTTACAAAATAGATGGAGTCTTCCTTAACTGCCATGTAGCAGATGCCAGCCGCTGCTGTCGGATTGCCCCTTTTGGACTTAGTAATTCTCTAAATTTTAGAGTTTTAGAGTCTAAAATGACTGACAGAAATTCATGGAGAGTATTCCCACAGTTACCAAAAGCAAAAACAAAAGGCCCCAACAAAACAAAAACCCCACTGTTGATCTGACTCTGGTGACCCTATAGGGCAGGTTAGAACTGGCCCATAGAATTTCCAAGACTGTTAATTTTTACAGAAGCCAACTCTCACATCTTTTTCCTGTAAAGCGACTGGTGTGTTTGAACCTCTGAACTTTCATTTAGCAGCCTTGCCACTTTATTATAACCGGAAAGTATCCAAGGATAGATGAAGTTCAGACAGCATGAAGAGTCCATTATATTCAAGTAGATGGTGTCAGGAATCCAGGGAACTCAGACTTCTCTGGTCAGAGGCTTTTATTTGCTTCATTGCAGAGCCATGATCAATGACATATTTCCCCTTCCCTTCCCGATGTCAGATGACAGGTGTAGCCCCCACGTACGTGCACACATTCCAGTGTCATTGTTAGGGAATGACAAGGATTTCTTTGTTTCCAATATGGAGAAGTCCACGAGTATAGTCACCTTTTGTGTTGTTGACAAAAAATGTTTTAAATGAAGAAGTTGTTTGTCTTTCAAAATCTGTCATGTGATCTCCAGCTTCATTTTTATCACGAAGACTATATTTTCCAACCACCGTTCCTTCTTATTTGTTTCCAATTTCTGCATTCCCACTGTCAATAATCATCAATACATATTGATTGTATGTTTAATCAATTTCAGACTGAAGACATTGGTAGAATTCATCAATTTCTTCATCGGTAGCTTTAGTGGTTGGTACATAAGTTTGTATAATAGTTCTAGTGATTGGATTTCTTTTAATTTGGATATCTATAATCCTATCAAAGATAGCATAGCACTTCACGATAGATCTTGAAATGTCCTTTTTGACATTGACTGCAATGCCATTCCTCTTGATTGTGTCATTCCTGGCATGGTAAACCTTCTGATTCAAAATGGCCAACATCAGTCCATTTTAGCTCACTAATGCCTAGCATATTGATCTTTATTTCATTTCCCATTTTTATAGATTCATCCTTTATACGTTCCAAGTTCTGATTGGTAGTAAATTTTTACCACTGTTCTCATTTTGAGTCATGCCCCAATCAGCAAATGAAGATCCTGAAGGCTTAACTCCCCCAGGTTTTACCCCAGTCACTCTCATTAGATGAGGCCGCTCTTCTGCCTGAGGAGCTCATCCTCTGCACTCTCGCTCGCAATATTCTGCTTCTATTCATTAGGCCTTTCGGTGCTATACATCAGGTTTTCATCAGTTAATTCCTCCGGTGTCAACTGCTGATTTCTTCATAATCTGCTGTTATTCTGGAAGCTTGGCTGAATCCCGTGCACTTTGGGTGACTTGCTGGGACTTGAAATAACTTCCAGCATCGCAGCAACACAGAAGACACCACGGTACAACAGATTGACAGGCAAGTGGTAGTAATTTAACACTAATCTACCACTATTTCCAAATCACTTATTTGAGTACATACTCTGTTGTATGCTAGATTTGCGGTAGAGAACAAGTTCAGAATTTGAGGTGAGACCGGAAGGGGAGGAGCTAGCCCTCTGTAGCATAGGAGAAATCCAGGTTAACTGGTATAAAGGTCACTGGATATGAAGGAGCTTATGCGCATGTTGCCAGAAGGAAGAGTGATGATTGTGGAGAATAGCAAGAGAGGATGGCTTGAGATAAGGCTGCATTAAAAAAATTAATGTAGGTGAGTTAGTTTATTGTGCCAACCTGGCCGATAAACACATGGGTTAATTGAAGGGCAGAGAGATAAATGGCTCGATGAGCCTCACCTTTCAAGTTCTCAGGTCTCTTGCTTTGTGATGGTCAGACCAGGGTGCAGCTGCCTTAGCAGTTCCCTGCTTCAGCTTGCAAGACTGACTTCTTGCAAGCCATTCCCTAGGAGAAGCCAAATGGACCTACCCCGAAGCAGCCCTGGGTGCTGAAGCAGCCATGTGGAGACCCCTGCCAGCGCTGAGATGTTTACACATGCACTGACTCAGCTTTCCTCCTGCAGTCAGCATCATTGAGTCTGTTTTGTGAGATGGAGGAGGACTTTCTGGATTGGTGTGGGAAATATGGATTAATAGGTTAATGTTGGACTTGGGCAGCATTGGGTTGGGATGTTTTCATGATGCTCACTTAACCTTGATATAAAACTCTCTTATACATGAGTTTCTGTGGATTTGTTTCTTTAAAATACCCAGACTAACACAGTAGGTTTTCTGGAACTTCATTTAGACTGAGAAAAACAAACAAAAATCCAGAAGCAGAGAAGGTTCTAGATCTCAGAGAAGCCAGGATGATATGAGACCAAAAGATCATGTGACTGAATTGCTTTCCCACAGAAGAGGGGACCTAGTAGAAATGGTGAATGGGCTGTTTTCTATGAGGTTGGATCCCCGTTATGCTGGTCCCTTGGGGGAGACATGGTTGCAAACAGTGATGGTGACTTGGAAAGCTACTGGTTAGCCCAAAAGACAGGGGTATATAGAAGAATCGATCAGTTTGCATGTTTAATAGTTTTTCCTGGCTGTGCCATATCAAGTATAATGATGTAACATAAACATTAGTTTGATGTAGTCTTAGAAGTTTGCAAAGCAGATGCCAGGTGGTCTGCTATTGAGTCTGATAGACTGTGTACTGGGCAGGGTGTGTCTTGGGGATCATAGAGGATAGTGAGGATACATACCTAGTTTCTCCAGATGATAGGTTCTCCCTATGATTCCTGACACTATTATTTTTTTATATCATTTTATTAGGGGCTCATACAACTCTTAATCACAATCAGTACATCAGTTGTGTAGAGCACAATTGTACATTGATTGCCCTCATCATTCTCAAAACATTTGCTCTCTACCTAAGCCCCTGGCATTAGCTCCTCATTTTTTCCACTCCTTCCTCCCTCATGAACCCTTGATAATTTATAAATTTTTATCTTGTCATATCTTGCCCTGTCCGATGTCTCCCTTCACCCTCTTTTCTGTTGTCTGTCCCCCAGGGAGGAGGTTATATATAGATCCTTGTAATCGATTCCCCCTTTCCAATCCACCCTCCCTCAACCCTCCCAGTATCGCCACTCACACCACTGGTCCTGAAGGGATCATCCGCCTTGGATTCCATGTGTTTCCAGTTCCTATCCGTACCAGTGAACATCCTCTGGTCTAGCCATAATTGTAAGGTAAAATTGGGATCATGATGGTGGGGGGGGGCAGTGGCAAGGAAGCATTTAGGAACTAAAGGAAAGCTGTATGTTTCATTGTTGCTACATCGCACCGACTGGCTCATCTCCCTGAGACCCTTCTGTAAGGAGATGTCCAGTGTCCTACAAATGGGCTTTGGGTCTCCACCCTGCACCCACCCCACCCGCATTCACAATGATGGGATTTTTTGTTCTGATGATGCTTGATACCTGATCTCTTAGACACCTCGTGATTATGCAGGCCGGTGTGCTTCTTCCATGTGGGCTTTGTTGCTTCTGAGCTAGATGATCGCTTGTTTACCTTCAAGCCTCTAAGACCCCAGATGCTATATCTTTTGATAGCCGGGCACCATCAGCTTTCTTCACCACATTTACTTATTCACCCGCTTTGGGTTCAGCAGTTGTGTCGGAAAGTGAACATCATAGAATGCCAATTTAATAGAATAAAGTATTCTTGCATTGAAGGAGTACTTGAGTGGAGGCCCAATGCCTGACACTATTATTGTGTTGATTAGTTCTAGTACTTAATTTTACAGTTACCCATGACTTCATGTGGTATATGCTGAATCAGAAAATTATAGGTTGTGATCCTTAACTTTGGATAAACTTTAACCACATAATGGAGAGATTTTGTTTTAATTTATCACTTCTGAGGAATTCAACATTTCAACTAAGCTGAGGACTTTAAAGATAGAAATAATTTATAGATACAATGCTTGTGTTTGTACCTAAAATAGCCTGTCTTCAAGGTGGAATTCACCCACAGCCTGGGCCTGGTTTGCCTGAACTTTCTTAAAGTTTGGAAGAAAGCAAATTTGAAAGTAATGGAAATCTTTCACTGAATATTTGAAGGTCTTCTATGTTCCAGGCTGAGAGTAAAGTGTCAGTAAAACTAAATTAATACACTGGCGTGGCACCTGTGGGAATATTCTTTTAGAAGAATTAATAACCAGACTAACCCCAACGAGTTGGTGATTAAAGATATCCCAAATGCCCAACTCTTCCAAGAGGCTATTCTGCTTCATTTTTATCCCACTCCTTCCTTGAATATATATTCTCACATTGTTTACTGCATTGTCCATGGGAAAACTGAGGAATTGTCTCATGTGGTGGTGGGTGTTGTTCAGTCCCTGATCCTAAAGTCAGGCAGAGTCAAGCCAAATGCAGGGTCTAGAAGCCAAAAATGTCCAAAATCACAGCAGGTCTTGCTTCTACCAAAGCTCCATCAGGAAATAGAGGTCTGACTTTCCAAGTGATGTGATATTTTGTTAGAACTATACAGTGATATATATCACTGTGTATATATATATATATATATATCACTGTGTATCTCTCTGTCTGTCTCTCTCTCTCTCTCTCTCTCTCTCTCTCTCTCTCTCTCTCTCTATATATATATATATATATATATATATATATATATATATATATATATATATATATATATCTCCCATCTAAGGATGCTGTCTTTAAGTCACACTCTCAACTAAGGTAAAGATGCCCATAAGGTAAAAGATGTGACTTGGTTAACACCCTGTACCCTGTACTAAAGCCAGGTCTTAATCCCTCTAATCCTGTCCATTAGTACAGTAGAGCAGACACTCCAAATTAGGATTGTAGCCACAGGCATAGAGTCTAGAATTATATCACATAAGGAATTATAGCTAGAGGGGCCTTTTTAGTTGACTACCACTTAGCACCTGTTAAGATCTTCTCTGTGTCTTATCCCTATGATGGCCAAAATGGGGTACATATAGTCTGGAGGGTTCACTACAGGCCTTTAGGATCAGGAAGAACATACTAGAACTTGTAGGTTAAAAAGTATTTCTAGTGTTTTCTGTTGGTGTTAGTTGCCACTAAGTTGATCCTGACTTTGGACAACCCTGTATGTTACAGATGAACTACTCCATAAGTTTGCTTAGCAGTAATCTTAACTGAAATAGATAGCCAGGTCCATCTTCTGTAGTATTGCTGGGAGGTTTTAACCAAACTTTAGGTTAGCAATTCACTGCAGTGCTCAAGCCATTTGCACCATCTAGAGACCTGTGTGCTTTATAATACATAAAACAAACTCAGTGCCATTGAGAGTCACTGCTGACTCATCGTGACCACCTGTGGGTTTTCTGGACTTCAGCTGTTTAAGGGAACCCAGTCTTTCTCCTGAGGAGCAGCTGGTGAAGCCTAACTTGTAACTGCTACAACACATTTATTAGAATAATAGGACATGTATGGATGTACAGGAGCCTTGGTGGCATGGTACATTAACTCCAGGGTTAGTGGCTCAAACCTACCAGCTGCTCAGTGGTAGAAAGATGAGGCTGCCTGTCCTGTAAAGATTTACAGTTTCAGAAAGGCTAAGGGAGCAGTTCTACTTTGCCCTCTTAGGTTGCTGAGAGTTGGAATTGACTAGATGGCAGTAGGTGGATAATATATGGAATAAACAAAGTCGATAGGCTTTTTGAAGAGAGTATGCCTACACTTTAAAGCTTAGGAAAGTAACATGGGGCAGGACCAGGTTGCATGCTTTGCAAAATGTATAATGTCACTTTCATAAAAATATGGTATGTTGGGGTTACTATTTGCAAGTAGGGAATATTCAAAAAGAATTTGGAGACTATATGATAGTATGTATTTTAAAAATATGTATGCATGTATACATGCTTTATAACTTTTTTTCAATCTTTTGAGAAAAGCGAGAACTTAGATTTGGTTAAATCATGTCCTCACAGATAAAGTAGTTTTACTTGTTGCCTACATTTTGTAGTGTAATGTCAGACTTGTTATATAAAGAGACTCATTTGTAAGATCTGTCTTGGCAAATTTGAATCACTATTTTCTCTTGGTGGATCTTTATCTTTAGCCGAGTGGTATACTTATTGTGAAACACCGTACCCTCCAGATGTTGGGGAATGTGACACAGAGAAAATGTCTGTTTGACTGTAGCTTACTCCTGTTCCACAGTGTGACACTACTTCTTCCACTGTATTTCCTCCCCAATTAGAACATGCCCATTAACTCTAAAAGCAACAGGATTGGGTGCCAAAATCAGAGGCAGCCCAGGAATTTCCCAGCTCCACCCATTTACTCATAGATGGTGATTTCCCAGTGTAACACTTCTCCCCGCCGCCGTTCTTGCTTCCAAAGATTCTTTCCTTGTTCAACCCAAGAACTTTTTCCTTAAAATTAATTAGAATCTATTTTAATTGAGGCATACCAAATAAATGCTTCTAGATCATTTATCTAGAGGTATTGATTTTCACTTTTTCTTAGTCCAAGTTTCCCAGGGTTTCTGTAACCATGCACCTACCATATGCTGGGTGGCCGGAAGCAGCAGGAGCTTATTCTTTCAGGCCACTAACTGTTGAGCTGGTGGTTAGAACCAAACCAACTCATTGTTTTTCAAGGGATAGACCTGACAATCTCCTCCCATAAGACGACAGCCTAGAACACTGTAGATCACCCATCAAACCCTGTCACAGTGTGTCTCCATGAGCAGTAGCTGACTCGAAGGCACCTAACAATAACAACCTGTGAGGACACCAGCCATTGACTTTAGGGCCACCCTAATCAAGCATGGTCTCATTTTGACTTGATCTCATCTGCAAACCAGGTCGCAATCTCAGGTACTAGGGGTTAAGACTTCAGCATACCTTTTTAGAAGACATAATTTAACACGCTACAGTCAAGATTATGTATTCATTTGTATTCCATGTTTTCATTTTTAACATTTTAGTAAGTGGTTATACTTATGTCTTTGCAGGTTTGATGACGATTAAAAGTATGCTTTCCTCTGAACTTCCTGACACCATCTGTTCTGCAGAATGTCTCTGAGTGAAAACGAGGTTTTTGCCTATGAATCCACTGTGCACAGCACCAACATCTTGCTCAGCTTCAACGACCAATGGAAGAAAGATGTGCTATGTGATGTCACCCTGTTCGTGGAGGGCCAGCGATTTCGTGCCCACCGGGCCATGCTGGCTGCATGCAGCAGTTACTTCCACTCGAGAGTCATAGGCCAGGCCAATGTAGAGCTGAACATCACGCTACCAGAAGAGGTGATGGGCCCAGGCTTTTGGAAATAACAGTCATTTTAATTTAAATTAACTTAATCTTATATGGTTTATAAAACTGAAAATGAAACAGGGTATTGGTGTTCTTGTCAGGCAGCTGTGGCGCGGCTCCCAGGTTTGGCAGTAGCTCATTTCTTTGGCCTTTTCATTGAGATGATGACATTTTACATGTAAAACATCATCGTTGTTGGAAGTTAGCCCAATAGTCCTTGGGCTTTAATTTGACATAATGACCAAATGCAGGGTAGACTCAATGGGTTAAAGACACTTAGAATGACCCTGTTTTGGGGGGGGCAAGCTGTGTGCCATTCTGTCCCTGAGGCCACCTCTCCTATTACTAGGTTTAAGCTTTTATAAATCATCCAAGGTGGTCCTTGGTGAAAAGCAGGTGTTTGTTCCCTTTTGTCTCTTCTGCCCCCTTTCCTCTTATGATTGTCTTTTGCATTGGTAGAAAAATTTCCTATTATACTTAAAGAACTTTGTTCAAACATACTTACACACTTAGAGAACTTTGTTCAAACATACATCTTTTCCCACTAGCCTATTGTGGAGTCTAAGCTCCTTATACATTTGGATCCTTGTTTGTTGATACACTATTTTTGAGAGATCTTTCTCTTGGTCCCCGTGGTGCTGGTTACACTGACTCTCAGGAGAACAGGTTTCTTTATTTAATCACACAACCACTACCAGAACAATATCTGGCCTGGCAGTATGGAGCCATTTATTAGAAGTTGAAAGAGATTAGAGGAAGTCTGTAGGAACATTTTTGGTGTGACAGGTCTGTATGGTATGCCCTCTATCTACCTGTAGCTTGTTGCTGGCCAAAACTGCTTCCATGAACTTGTAGCTACAGTTTTGGGGATGAGAGTGGCTCATCAGTTTTGTAGCTCAGGTCTAAGCAAATGATGCACAACCAGATGATGACAGAGACCAACTACAGATGCTGACATAAATTTCAAAAATGTATAAATGAAATCATTTGTGATTTGGTGGGGAGGGATTGGCTTTTTTCCAGCAGTATACTATTCTTAACATTTGTCTAAGTTGTGTATAACAGAAGTTTATCCTTTTTTATGGTTAAGTAGTATTCATGTCATAAATGCACCACAGTTTTATTCATTTGTTGAAGAATATAGGGGTGATTTCAGTTTTAGGCTAATACAGATAAAGATGCAATAAACATTTGTGTACAGGTTTTTGTATGACTGTAATTGTCATTTCTCTGGAATATCGCAAAACAGACTATTTACATCAGATTTAAAAACAGAGGGCAATTACATCATTACTTAATTACCAAGGCACTAAGATCTTTGCCTAGCCACGTGGACACATAATCCTTAACCATCATAGATTCAGTAAACTTTATTTGCATAGTACTCAATCATTTTGTGGAACCCATAAAGACTATGTGGCTTGAAGATTCAGATTAAGTAATTCACTGCTGTGTTTTTCTGAGGGGTTTTATCATGGTCTGTTGTCACCAGTAGTGCAGTGAATGAGTGATCGTTGTTCTCTTTATCCTCGCCAAAATTTATTGTCAATATTTTTTACTTTCATCATTTAAGTTTCCTAAGTACTAACTGATTAGCATGTCTTTAAGAAGGTCACAAATAATATCTTGATTTCTCTTTTATGAATTCCATGTTTAAATATTTTTTTCAGCAGATAAGCCCCTCAGTAACAGGAATAAGTACTAATACCATGAGGGGCGGGGGAAGGTGGGTGAAGAAAGAGAACCGATCACAATGATTGATACATAACTACCACCACCACCCCACCCCCAGAAACATGGGTGAAGGGAGACAGTGATCAGTGTAAGATATGAAAAAAATAATTTATAAATTACTAAGGGTTCGTGAGGGAGCGAGGCAGAGGGGAGAATGAGCTGATACCAAGGGCTGAAGTAGAAAGAAAATGTTTTGAAAAGGATGATGACAACATATGTACAAATGTGCTTGACACAGTGGATGTATGGATTGTTATAAGGGCTGTAAGAGTCCCCGAATAAAATGATAAAAATTTTTTCATATTTTAACTGAAAAGGAGGCCTTTGCAATTAAATAGGTTCCATTTGCCCTTCCCTTTGCTGTAAATGGACAATTGTCTAGTTAAGAGATTTTGTTACTTAAAAGAGTCTATGAATCTTTTCTGAAACAGGACAGGAGTGATTTTTAATGTTTTATATAGCTCTCTTTAAAATATGAATCATTAAAATTGATAAATACTAGAATTGTATAGGAGAGGTCTGGCATAAGTTACAGATAATATATAGCATTTACAGTATGTGTGGCTTGGGGCAGGACTACTTTGTAGATAATTTTTATGTACAGAATTTTTTTTGAAAGCTATATATTTAATTTTTTTTAATAAAACAACCTTGTCACCTTCAAAGTATGCTCCATTACACTTAATACATTTGTCAAATCTGTGATTTCATTCTTGGAAACATTTTTCAAACTCATCTGTTTGGATGGCTGAGAACACTTCCTTCTTTTTTTTTTCCTTCACCTCGACATCATCAAATCACTGTCTTTTTATGTCCCTCTGCATTCGCAGAAACAAAAAGTCACATGGAGCAAGGTCAGGTGAGTGACTGTGTGAGGCAAGAGAGGCATGCTGTTTTTTACCCAAAGCTGGCACACTGAGATGGCTGTGGAAGCATGTGCATTGTCATGATGGCAAAACCCAGTCCCCTACCTACCACAAATCATGCCTTTTTTGTCATACACTGTTACTCAGTCTTTTTAGAACCTCTGAATAGAAAACTTCATTAACAGTCCGACCTGGTGGATAAACTCCAAACGCACTACGAGTCTTCATTTTTGTCTGTTTGGGAAGTTGATGGATGTCCAGAACAAGCTTTGTCATCACCTTTTTTTGTAACAAGAAAACCACTCGTACACTTGGTTTTTACCCCCCCCCCCCATATTGCTGTCCTTGTAAGCTGTGTTCAACATTACAACAGTTTCTGCAGCATTTTTCCCTGAACAGGAAACAAAATTTCACAGCCGTACAATCGGCTATAAAAAAAAAAAATGAGGTTTGAGTGAAATGATTTTTACAAAAAAATGCACTGTGACCAGAGAGAACCTTCCCAAGCAAGACCACTGGTTGCCCTAACTCAGAACAAGTTGCTGAATACTTGTCAAGGGGGGCGTTCTACAAAAGCTCTGCCCAGCAGGGTTTTTTTAGGGGGGTACCCCCTCAAATATAGTTTAAATTTACAGTTGCTTGGAATAGAGTGGCCACATGGAGCTGGACTGGCAACAGACACGTACTTCAGATGTGTGTGCAACAAATATCTATATTGCTTTTTTTCATAGAGGATTGCAGCTAGTGTGGAAAAACTGGTCAAATTGTAGGCTTTTCGCTGACATGAGCATAATTTATATGGTGTTGGGAGTGGAATCTGTAAAGTGGATGATGTGCTCCCTGTGAATATGATGTGGTATGTGGATTCCTCCAGACCCCCCTGTCGCTTTCTTCTCCCAGAAAATTTTTAGTACTAAATGAAAATGTGTATTCTGTAGTGATCACTAGTGAGTTATCATCTCTTGTCTACTTCTCATGTATTTATCTATTAGGCAGCTTTCAAATGATACATTTGTTTTTGTTTTGTATATTAACAGGTGACAGTCAAAGGATTTGAACCTTTAATTCAGTTTGCATACACGGCTAAACTGATTTTAAGTAAGGACAACGTGGATGAAGTGCGTAAGTGTGTGGAATTTCTAGGTGTTCATAATATTGATGAATCCTGCTTTCAGTTTTTCAAATTTAAGTGTTCAGACTCCACTGCAGACCAGGAAGAATGCCCAAGAAAAAAATGTTTTCCATCACACTGTCAAAAAACTGGTCATAAATTTTCACTTGTGGACCAGAAAGATCAAGACATTGATAGAGTGGTGGAATTTCTGGAGAATGAGACTCTTCAGACTCCTCCCTTATGTAAACTCAGCCAGCATCAGGGACATGGAAAAGTATCCTCTCCTCTACAAGACAGTGCCAGTCAAACATGTGAGTCCCTGTGCTTGGAAAAGGATGCTGCACTGGCTTTGCCATCTCTGTGCCCTAAATACAGAAAGTTCCAAAAAGCTTTTGGAACGGACCGAGTCCAGTCTGTGGACCCCAGTGTCAAAGACAGTCAGCCGCCATCTGCTCAGCCAAACGAGACATCTGAAGACGGGCTCGGAGGAGCGCAACGGTGTGCAGACATACGAGCAATTTTAAAATGTGAAGAAAGTAAAACACCAGCAGAACATGACGAATTGAAGCGAGATCTTGCTTCTGAGTGTCCAGCAGTGAAAGCAGAAGTAACTCCATTCCCTCACAACTCTTCCGCAGATCCTCAAGGACTCTACTCTCTGTCTCTGTTACACACCTACGACCAATATAGTGACTTGAATTTTGCTGGTGTGCAGAACACAACAGTGTTACCAGAAAAGCCTTTGTCGGGCACAGATGAGAAAGCATGTGGGGGGAGTCAGGATTTACCTTTGAAATCTGACTCTGGTCCCCGGGAAGATAGTAGCCTTGCTTCTAGCGACCGGAGCAGTGTGGAACGGGAGGTGGCGGAACACCTCGCAAAAGGCTTCTGGAGTGATATTAGCAGCACAGACTCTCCTTGCCAAATGCAGTTATCACCTGCCGCGGCCAAAGATGTCCCAGAGCACATCTACTCCCAGAAACGGTATGAGTGTCCCTGGTTGGGGATAAGGATTAGTGAGAGCCCAGAACCAGGTCAGAGGACTTTTACAACATTAAGGTCAGTCAACTGCCCTTTTATAAGTACTCTAAGTACTGAAGGGTGTTCAAGTAATTTGGAAATTGGCAGCGATGATTATGTTCCAGAACCGCAGCAGGAACCTTGTCCGTATGCCTGTGTGATTAGCTTGGGAGATGACTCGGAGACGGATACAGAAGGAGACAGTGAATCCTTTTCAGCCAGAGAACAGGAATGCGAGGTGAGAGGAACCTGAATATGTTAGTTCATTGTTTTAACCACCACCAATCAGAGTTAGTGTCAGCTCCTGTGTGAACCATTAGAGACTAAGAGCAGGCTCAGAGAGGAGAAAACTCATACACCAATAACCAGATAAACCCCACTGGCACTGACTTGATTCCAATCCCCAATATACTACCCTATGGAACAGAAGTGCCCCATAGGATTTCCAAGGCTGAGTGTTTATGCTATATCTTTTCCCCTGGATCTGCTGGTGATTCAACAGCTGACCTTCCTTTCAGTTAGCAGCCCTGTGCTTAACTCACTGGGCCACCAGAATTTCATAACTAACATGCTGGTATCTATTAAACTGTGATAAGCACCAATACAATGAGGAGCACTGTGAAGGACCTGATCATATAGTAGGTGGTTAGGAGTCTCCCGCTCATAGCAATCCTATGTTCACCAGAATGAAACACTGGCCTGACCTGTGCCATCCTCGACATTGTTGCGTTTGTAGCCACTGTCAATTCATCTTGTTGAGGGGCTTTTTCTCAGACCCTCTATTTTACCGCACATATTTAAAATCGATATATCAACCAGGAAATTCTTTGTTTGGGTTAATGCAAATAAAATGCCTTGTCCCAAGAGGGAAAAAAGTTATATTGAGATCAGCTATTTTTCTGTGACTTATATTAGGAACGTAGCTCTTAATGTGAGACTTTCTAAGACATAATTTTTTAATGATCGTTACATTAGAATATTTTCCCTCAGTTTAATGAATCTTACAGTTTAGTGTGAGTCAAATATCTCTGGTATGGTGGTGGTGTTTTTGTTGCTAGCTGCTGTCGGATCAATTCCCACTCGTGGAGACCCCTTTGTGGCAAAGTAGAGCTGCAGCACTTCCGTGTTCTTGGCTGGGATCTTCATGGAAGCGAATTGCGATGCTTTTTCTTCAGTTCTGCTGGGAATGCATATTTTAATTCCTAAATGAAAATACTTATCTCGTAATTATCACAAATAAGTTATTGAGGCTTCAAGTGATGTATTTATATATATAGATAGTATCAGGTGATAGTTAAAGGATTTGAACCTTTGATTCAGGTCGCTTACACTGCTAAACTGGTTTTAAAGGTTTGAACTTCTAACCTTTAGTTTTGTAGTCCAGGCAAACTATTTGTGGTGATATGTCACCACTCAGTGTGTTTTATGTACTTATTTGGTGTACAGAAATTTGTATTGCTCTTTGTAAAATTTTACCAACTATAATCCCAGTAACAAGGGCTGTTAGTTCAAGTGGTTAGACCTGGAAATACTACCAAATAGATGATGGTTCACAGCCACCCAGCAGCCCCTTGAAAGTAAGACCCTGTAATTTCTTTCTGAAAAGTCACACCATTAGAAGTGCATTGAGCTGTACATGTTCTACGCTGGACCTCTAAGGTTGCTCTGAGGCAGAATTGACTCAATGGCAGTGAGGCTTGCACACATGGGACCACTGTGACTTGGAGTCTGTTCAGCAATTAACAACAACACTTTTCTCTAGTACAGGGTCTTCATGAGTTGGAATCAACTAAGTGGCAATGAGTTTGTTTGTTTTTCAGCTATTTTTTAATAGTTGTTGGGTAGCATGGGCTTGAAAGGGTATTTTTGTTGTCTTTGGTAAAAGGTAATTGATAATTTAAGTCCTGAAATGTATGTATGAGTTATGCTTATAAGATTTGTGAATGCAGTATTTGATCTTATAAACTTGTGTTACTGATATAACATCCAAAAATTAAAAAAAAATTGTACAGTTAATTTCTATAGGCTTGAGAGACAGATTAAACAGTTTATCAGACTGACTGATGTTACATTGGCATTTTTAACTACTGTCACAATTATTTTAAAAGTTTCTCCAAATAAGTAGTCCTTGTGTCTTAGTGGTTCCATGTAGGTTAAAACCACCAGGTGCTTCTCCACAGAAAGACTAGACTTTCTACTCCCCTGAAGAGTTAGTCTCAGGAACTCACACGGGCGGTTCTACCCTAGTTCTACTCATAGGGTAGCAATAAGTCAGCATTGTCTCAGCGGCAATGCATTTGGTGTCTCCAAACTAAAAGTGTGCTTGAAATGACTTCAAAATAAAGTCTGTCGTTCCTTTATTGGTGGGTGAAGGATGAAGCTTCTAAATGAGGTACATGAAGTTACCATTTTCATGTCAGAAAAATTAAATTTCTGAAGTGTTTTAGAAACTGCTGGCATAATCATTTGATACAGTACTGCCACTCAAAAGCTAAAGTAGATTTTTGTTGTTGTTTGAATGGAACGCAGACACTTTAGAAAGAAGCTTAAAGACTGCATGCCCTAATTAATTTCCATCTTTTGATTGAACTCTTCTCCATTTGTCTTCTGAGCCCATATGCAATATAGATTAGGAATATTAATTGAATTATTAATCTGTTATAAAGGGTTCTATAGAAATGAGTAATGAAGATCTGTTTTATCTTTAAGTTTAAATGAAGATCTAGGAAACCGAGATTTATATTCTCATCCTCTTAGATTTGAGCATGACAACAAACTGTAGCAATAGTTAGTTACTCATGGCTTTTTCTCCACATTTTAGGGAAAGCTGCCATTTAATGAGCAACGAATAATTTCACTCTCTCGAAATGACTTCCAGTCATTGTTGAAAATGCACAAGCTGACTCCAGAACAGTTGGATTGTATCCATGACATTCGAAGAAGAAGTAAGAACAGGATTGCCGCGCAGCGTTGCCGCAAGAGGAAACTTGACTGCATACAAAATCTTGAATCAGAAATTGAGAAGCTGGTAAATGCAGCAAGTTTCTTTTTACGTTCTGCTTGGTTTATATGTTTGTTCCTTTTGCTTTGGTTTCTCCCTTCATTTCTTCCTCTCCTTCCCACCCTGTATGTTCTCAAGTCCTTGTTATTTGTAGAGGAAATAGCTGCAGGGGTCAGTAAAAGGTATTGCTAGTTAAGCTCCAGTACATACATGCACAGTTTTCTCCCACACAGCATGCGTTTGAACAGGCAAGTTCTCTCAGGAATGCACTTGTCTAAATAAATAAGTAAATAAATAAATATTAAACAGACAGATAAACAACCATCACCAACAGTGGCTTTCAAGGGAATTTGCTAGGCCAGTGAAATTAAATTCAAAGCAGAGAGGTTTCCTCAGAAAGTTACGGTAATTATTTTTTAAGGCTTCAAAGTGGTGGTGATCTTGATAGTTTTCCCTCAAAGGACACAGACAAGTCATGGTGACTTATTATGAAGATGTTTTGGGAAAAAATGAAAACCGCTTTGGAAAAAAAAGACCAGGGAAGTTGTTCTTTAGTTCTTTTTTCCCAATGTGACAGCACACTGCTCACTCTTTGCCGGTAGCAAGGGCTGTCCTACGGGAATTTCATTATTTAACCCTACCGCACACACCCTACAGCCCCGATCTCACCCTCTCAGACTTCCTCCTGTTCCCAAATTCAAAGACCATCAGAAGGGAGCACAGTTTGAGTTTCTTGAGAGTGCTCAAACTGCTCATTTAATGTGGTGTGAATTGATGGCTGCAGAAATCTTCCGGGAAGGGTTAGCGAGATAAAACACTGCTTTTAAGAGTATATAGACCAAGAAAAGTTGGTATATCAAGAAATAAAAGCTTCATGGTTTGGTCATTTTGCTTAATATTTCCATGATTTTGTTGCCATACTTTTTGATGAATCTTTGCATTATATGCTGTGTACATCTATTTCATGCAAAATCCAAAGTACAACTGCGTAAAAAGATGAAGGATAGTTACAGAGAGATAAAGAGAAGCTAAATATTTTACAAAGGATGGAGAGAGATGAATCCCGTATTGCTGGATGATTAAAGTGGTCAGGACCAAAGAAGAAGTGTTTCATATTCACCTACTTTAATTAAACACTTTGCCTTTAACAAAGTATATATCAAACTAGGTGAGGCAGGTATGATTTTTCAGCTTCAGTTAATAACTAAATAACAAAAGATGCAGTTGAGACTCTTGAGTTTGTGGAGCAGTTGTACTCGATGTAAAATTAGCACATGATACTTCACTATTTAGGACCCATGGTGATGTAGCGGGTAAGTGCTCAGCTCTGAGCCAGGAGGTCAGTGATGTGAACCCACCAGCTGCTCCGTCAGAGAAAGATCTTGCAGTCAGTTTCTGCAAAGATGGTAGCCTTAGAAACCCTATGGCACAGTTCTACGCTGTGGTATGGGGGTTGCTATGTGTTGAAATTGACTTGATGGCAATGGGTTTGGTTTAGTTCATTGTATGATTTGAGTTTCTTAGTTCTGTTTTTTTGGAGCTCTGTTTTCTCTGTCACCTCGTAATGTATGATAGCAGCTATTGGTAAAATTTATCTGGTTTTCCTATTCTAAAATTAACCTTTTAGTCTGATTTAAGTTTGTTTCACCATTAACTTTATTTTGCACAAGAATACTAAGCAAATATATTTGATGGTAGTAGCTCTTGCCATTTAGAGTCACTCTCTTTTCTAGATTAAAGGCCTCATATTTTTAAAAATTCAAGTCATGGATTAGATTGCTGGAAAATTGATTATAAATTTCAAATATCCAGGATGAACACACCTGGCTACTTTCTTTTGGCTTTCTGCTCTCTGCTTGTGCTTTAGCAGAAAGAGGTGGGACAATACAATGATTAAACCAAAATAAAATACCAACCAAGGCCATTGCGTTATTCATGCCGACTCATGGTGGCACCGTGTGTTACAGAGAACTGTTCTATAGGGTTTTCTTGGCTATAATCATGACGGAAGCAGGCTTTTGCTGACTGGGTGTGACCCATCAACCACTATGTTAGTAATAAGACTACAATTTTTCATGCGACTCTGAATTTTAACATTTAGAAACTGGGAAAATACTTGGTTTCTCAGTGCCCCGGGATTATCATCCATAAAATGACAAATACTAATTACTACTTTATAAAGTTAGGTTGACATTTATGATGATTAAAAGAGTTAGCACATGTTAAGAACTTAATGCTGAGTACATTAAGCATTTAATAAATGTGAGTTATCTGCTTATTATTATTTAGCAATTTCACACTCTTCCTTATTTGGCTTCCAAGTGTTTTTAAACTGTAAACTCTGGGTTTTGGATTCTACCTTTATGTCGCCTCTCTCATTGTAGTAATTTCCTTTTAGATGGTCAATGGAATAGCTATTGTTAATTTCTACTACAAGGAGTATTTGCTTTCCCAACAGTTTTTATGAAGTCCAAACTCAAGAGTGGTCACATTCCTGCTTACTTGTTGTATTAATTTGGCCTTGTGTGTGAAACAGAAACCATCTGAAATGTATGAGTTAATCAATGACTTTATTGCAAGGTTATAGTCTCTTTTCAAAGAATAGAGCCAGGCCTTTGTAAATGGCATAGGACCAGGAAAAGGGAAGGCTGCCAGGATCCCAGGGAGGATTCTCTCTCATCTCTACTGTATGTACTTGTTTCATCCTCTGGATGCCACTGAATGGATTTATGTATTCCTAAGTGCATATGGGGAGATTGGCTGCTGCATAACTCTTGATACTTCACTCTGCTCCAGGGACTCCATCAGATTTGAGAGTCAGTCAGATCAGACTGAAATTAGAGCCAATTCCCAAAGAGAAGTGCATCTGATTGGTCTCATTTGGCTCAAGTGCCCTCCTCTGCGGCTAGAAAACTAGAAGCCGAACCACCAACCCAGCAGAGATCTGCTACACTTAAATATAGTGCATTCAGAGCTCAGCTCAGTCTCTGACCTCTTCAAGACCCTTCCCAATCAGACAATCCAATCCCAAAACAACCCAAAGATTTCCTTTTTATCATAATGACTGGATTTGATTCCATTTCCTTAAATTCACTACTCAGTCCTTAAAGCTATCACACTTTCGGTGATTGCACAGTATAGATTTCAGACCTGCAAAGATGTCTTCTTCATAGGAAAACAAGCAACAAATGTGCTGGCTTTCACCTAATAAAAAGAACGCTTGCCCTTTTTTTCCCCCAGAAGTGAAGGGATTTGACACTTAGTTATTAATTACACTCTGAGGTTTCCATGGTCCCTGGTATGGAGTAAGGCCTGTCAGGAAGCAGGAAGAACCTGCAGGAGTTGACACCCTCCCTGTGCCATTACAGCTCTCTTAGGGAGTGGTGTCTGGTAGCAGGAAGAGGAGAGTTGAGAGACAGGCATGTGGACAGATGTTCTCCTTGTTCCATTGAGATACCACTTTTGGAGTATGACCTGTAGAGATGCTGTGTTTCCAGTCTTCATAGATTAAATGGGATTTAGGCAGATACTAGTTAAATGGAAATAACTTGATTCATAATTAAACAACCATTTTTATAAACTAAGTGACTGATTAAATAAACACGCTAAGTCCCTGGGTTATGAATGTTTGACTTGGGGAATAGTACTTGCCCTTCAATGCTTCTCAAATGTACCCTCCCTATGAGGTGATTGGAGCCCTAGTGGTTAATTGCTGAGCTGAGGTGCACATGATCTGCAGTTTGAAACCACCAGCAGCTCTAGAAGGACTGGACTTTCCACGCCCGTAGTCACAGTCTCTGAAACCCACAGGGTCACTATGAGCTAGCATTGACTTAGATGGCAGTGAGAGGGAGGGATGGGCTGATTAAGGAACTCTGGTGGTGCTGTGTCCTAAGCATTGGGCTGCTAATCGCAAGGTTGGCAGTTTACACCTACCAATTCCTCCTCTGGAGAAAGATGAGGCTGTCTGCTCCTGTGGAAATTTACAGTATTAGAAACGCTGTTTAGGATCACTGAGTCAAAACAAACTGTGTCACTTTGTTGGTTCTTGGTGGGATGAAACAATTGAACCAACCCGTTTGCATTAAATTCTTCATCAGAATCACCTTCACTTGCAGCATGTGCATCTTTTAAATTATTGAAAGACCCTGAGCCTTTCCTTGCATTGAACTAAAACAATAAAATATAGTACCTGTTTCAACTTACCTAGTAGTTAATTTACAGGCTTAGGAATCGGTCTTTGGTTTGTAAGCCAGAACTGCCTGAGGTTAAATTCACAGTACTTACTGCCCTAGTGTGGTCTGAAAACAAGTGATGGGCCCCAGTTTTAAAGTTTCGATCTTTGACAATGACCTGCTCATTTTCCCAGGAAAAATTTTAGTAGTCCTTTACACAATTGGTCATTATAGACCATAGCATAATACTATGACTGAAAATGTGTTTGGATTACAATAAGAGTATGTTTGCAAAGCAGGTCAGTACTATAATCGTAGGTTAGAGGACTTCTAAAAGTTTGTGGAAAATAGAGTGAAAAGCTAATGAGATTTTTTATGAACTTTTTGAAACTGCCTCATATAAAAACTGCTTTAATAGTCAATGTGCTGGGAAAGCCAAATGCAGATGCACTAGTTATTTTTGTGCCAGTGCTCCCAGGATCTCTATTTCCTCCTTGTTACGGATTTTTATTCCCTAGTTGTCCCCTGTCTGTGGTGCTGTTTGCCCACTGCACTGTCCCCCAGCTGCTTCTCCCCTCAAGTACACCCCCCCGCCCCCCACCGGGACTATTGGTTCCGATGCCTTTCGAGCTTGCTTCCTATGCCTGTCTTATATAACTAGGCATACTACCAATGGCATAGACCAAACAAATAGAAAACAAATGATTGAGAAAAAAAACAAAAACCACACAACAGCAACGACAACCAAAAAAACATGCGTAATTTCAGTTCTGTCCGCTGACCTTTATGACTGTCTCCACACTGGTCCTTGGGGAATTCTGGGAACTGCCCCTTCTAGCCTCAAGTCCATTTTGGGGGTCTCTTTAAAGGCTTTTGTGGCTTTATTTTGCTTCCATTGCCGATCTGTTATATTCCCTTCTTGGTGTGCCCCACAAAGGGGTTGGGGGGTGTTCAGATTGCATTTCCTCCCTGCTGCGTGTCCCCAGTATCTGCCATTAAGAAATGTAAAGGTCTTTAAAGTATTCTGTATTTTGCCATTTAATATGTAATTAATTAATTTCTACTCATATTTATCACAAGGATTTTCCCTTTACCTTTTAAAAGTTTAAATCCAGTTTTTGAATGTGCAATGCTTTGATGTTCCAAAATTTAAAATTGTATTTAAAAATAGATATGCACCGAGTGTGGGTTCAATCCCTTTACCTATAATGTAAATTGTTAGAAATTCATAGTCACATTCTCTGGGCAACCATTTTTCACGATTTCTGATATTTTAGCTTGCTTTGTGCTCCTCCTTGTGTTTTGCTTCCTTTTTCCTATTTTTAAAGGCAGGTTAAGGTTTTATTAGGATCTATTTCCCTCTCAGTACTGCTGTGTTATTTTCTGTATACAGCTCTGGACTTGTTTCATTAAATGACTGACATCTAGGAAGTAATCTTACCAATTCAGACACTTTTTTTTTTCTAAACTATCATTTTTTTTTAAACTAGTTTTAGGTGCAGCACAGTTTATCCCACCAATCTTATATTGAGGAACATTTGGGCTGCTATTCTTTTTTCATATTAAACGAGATCGTTGGAATAAGGATAAAAACATATTTAATAATCTATAAAGTCCCCTCCATAGGGGACTTGTACCATTTTGCCTGCCCACCTGCAGAGTATATATGTGTTTTCCACAGTTTGTTGTCCAACTTTTTCAGTTTTTAGCCTGATAGGTGATAATTGATATGTCGTGTAGCTATTCAACACCTTTTCTTATGAGTGAAATTAAGAACCTTCATTCATGTTAGTAAAGGCCATTAGTAAGATTTTTCCTCTGAACTATTTTAAATTGTTAGGAATCATGAATGACCACTATTTATCAATGACTGTTGCCATTGGTAAATTGTGAGAGCCCCTGGGTGGCACAAACAATTAAGCACCCACCTAGAGACGTCTCAGAAGACAAGTCTGGTGATAGCTTTGAAAGCCCTCTAGAGCAGTTCCACTCTTGCACTCATGGGGTTGTCATGAGTCTGAATCGAATTGATAGCAGATAACAGCAGTTTATTGTTATTTTTATTTGGCCATTGCAGTATCAAACTCTTGTGTTGAGTGAGCTATATATTTAGAATCTTTAATTTTATTCTTATATTTTGACAATTACTGTGCACTGTTAAAAATGTAGATTGGATATAACGTTGTTTTGTTGTGAGGGCATATAGTACCAAAGCACCAATTTTACTCATTTTTGTAGATTCTGTGATTAAAGCCACAATACATTGTGACTTATATAGTTGCTTCAGAAAAAACTAGAGAATACAGGCGGAGGTAGCATGATACAGGTAGAGAGAGTATTGAAGTATCTTTAATAATACTGAAGGGATGAAATTGATTTACTTTTATTAGGGACCAGGTACTAAACTGTGCTTAATAAATTCAGATTTTTAAAATAAATAAATAGATAAATTTGGGGTTGGTTATTTTTGTTTGTTTTTTTAAGAATAAAATGGAAAAAAATAGCTAAGTGTTGAGAACTTCTGGCCTTGTAGGAGCTAGATTACAGTGCAAAGGAACATAGGGGGAGTGTTTACTGTATGGAATTATTTATTCAGAAATCCAGGCCTACAGCTGCTAGTTTTTTGTTACAAATAAGTAAGCAAACCATTTGTATGGGTGATACTTACTAAAGTTATGTAACCAACAAACCCCAATCCCTTAAAAGCCAACCACACTCACTTCGGTAACTGAAATCATCAGTTGAAAACATCCTGATTCGGGAATGCTAAACTTTAAGTCAAATTTATAAAATGGGTGTAATATCACTTAAATCAACAGTGTGTGAATTACATAACTGATTGTCTATTTGTAAATGTCTAGCACAATATCAGACATAAAGTGAATTCTCAGGTTAGTGTTTTGGTTTCGTAAGCTATGTTCGCTGTATTATCTAAGAAGACTTTTTCCTTCCTCATTCTATCAAAAATTTTAATGCATTTCTGTATCTATAGACTCCAAATCCAAACAACCCTGAAAACCAGTTTGTTGCACATTCTCTTGGCCACAAAATCTGATCGCAACTGACACAGGCTATATAGAATCGTTAGCCTACTTCAGGCATTACATGCTATTTTAATGCTCCTAGAGCAAAGTTTAGATGTGTGATTATGGGGTGCCACCTCAGACTTGGCTGGATGAGGAATGAGATAGACAGTTACATAATCGTACTAACATCTGAAAATATCTGAATTCCAAGATAAATCTAGCACCAAGGGTTTTGAATGAATGGTATGACCCTTGATACTTACATATTTAAATTGAGTTGAAAAGATAACTTCCACCTAATGCCGTTTAAGGAGAAGATGCTGTGTGGATATGAATGTTTGCTCCCCTTGCGCTGTTTGGGTACTCATCTAATAAACACAAGTCAATGTTCTTTTTGTTCTTTTCACAGCAAAATGAAAAGGAGAGCTTGTTGAAGGAGAGAGATCACATTTTGTCAACTCTAGGAGAGACAAAACAGAACCTAACTGGGCTTTGTCAGCAAGTCTGTAAAGAAGCAGCTCTGAGTCAAGAACAAATTCAGATCCTCGCCAAGTATTCATCCTCAGATTGCCCACTTTCCTTTTTAATTTCTGACAAAGGAAAAAGTACTTCTGCTGGCGAATTGGCCTTACCATCAATTTTTAACTTACCTCCAGCCATCCTGCATGCCAGTGAGCAAAGTTCTCGCTATGCCAGTGCAAGAGAAAACAAGGAGCCCGGCGGTGAGCTGGGCCAGGAGTCACATGAGACAGCCCCAGCGCTTTCTGAGCATGCAGGGCTTGGTGAACAGTGTCGTCAGAGTGGAGGCATCTCAGATTTCTGTCAGCAGATGACTGATAAGTGTACTACTGATGAATAATTACCATTTGCATTCCCTTCCTTTAACACACCTGATTTTCTACTGAAGTTTTGGCTTTGTCTTCCCAGCCTAATACAGCCACTTGTCTCTTAGTACTATCTGTTGTTGTTGTTTAATTCCTCATAAATCAACCCTGACTTCCAAAAGAGATACAGGAATGATTTACCTCCTGGATACATAAAAATCCCATGAGAACATGCCATAGATCTTTTACAATCATGTTCTATAGAATAATACCTACTTAGTAATAACTCTTCTCAGTATTGAAAATAAACATGAGCGTGAGAACCACTACATATTAAACAACAAAGTAACCATTTGAAATATCTGCAGACAGTTCATTCCAAAGAAGCAGTCTCCAAAAGTTGAATAACTACACATTTTTGTGTAGGATGCTGAATAGAAGAGGTCCTCCCCATTCTTCTTCCCAAGCAACAATGATGGAAGTTTCTCTTCTAACCAGAGGTAGGGTTTTGGCCACTGTAGGACTGCATATTTGGGTCAGAACCCTGGTGGCGTAGTGGGATATATTTTGGGCAGTAAAGTTGTGAGGTCAGTGGTGTAAAACCACCAGTTGCTCCTCCAAAGAAACTGGTGAAGATTTTAGTCTTGGAAATGGACGGGAACAGTTCTACTCTGTCCTGCCCGGTTCCTGTGAGTCAGAATTGGCTCAATGGCAGTGAGTTTGGTATTTCACAATGTGGAAAAGAAGAGAAAGCGACTTGCCTGAATTGTAGCACTTGGCTTCTTAACTCCTACTAAGACCAGGGGTGGTTTGGACTTTATTGTGACACTTACCTACATTGGGAGTGTTAAGTAAACAGGGTGGCTGGTTGCCAATATTGATTACAGAAATTCTGTCAGCATATAACAGTATCATTATCTCATGTCTTTTTTCTCTTCCGTCTTTCACCACATCTGAGCCCACTCCTGACCTTCTTGTGTCGTTGGAAGAAGAAATAGGACTCGGGATACAGTGCCATGAGTAAACGAATGGATGCATTGGGTGTATTATCCTAGCTTCCTTAGAATCCAGGAATGCTTACTGGAACAGGCTGATCACCTTCCCACCATATGCCACTGTGCAAGGAAACCGGACAGTGGGCAGTGGGAAGTACTTATATTTATTAGGAGTGACAGGTAACGATTTTCTATCTTATTTTTGAAAATCTGTGGTTTTCTATGAGAAACATAAAAATGTATCTACAGTAAGCATGTAGGTTTCTGAAATAGGATGAAACTCAAGGAAAAGTAGAATTTGTTCCATCGTGGGTTTGAATTTGGAAACCAGATCTAATCCTTTTTCTCATCCTCAAATCTGATGAAGCATTTGAAGACAACTCATTTTGACTTGAGCATTTTAAAATCACTCTTTGTGCTTACCTGCTTGTGTTATTAAGTGTGGTCTTTGTTATCTGAGTGCCTATCCGATAACATTTTGCAATGGTTCTCATCCATTTTGGTGATGTGCATCTGTTTGAGAATCAATGGAACTTATGCACCCGATCAATTTTTTTTAAATGCATACATTCACAAACATTTTAGAACCCAGTTTTAAAGGTTATAGAGAAGTAGTTGATAGTATGTAGGTTAGAAAGGACTTCCTTTCAGGTATCTGAAATAGACAATTCTATGAGTCACACCCTGAGTCTAGAACAGGATCTATATAAATACCGTGGGGGAGAAGAGTCCCCAGGAATGAATGAATGTGAAGCAAGTGGACATTTACTGCATGCGGACATGGGGACCAGGCTTAGGACTTCAGAGTAATAAGTTAGATGTTACCCTCTTTTAATTGTGTGTGTGTGTGTGTGTGAGAGAGAGAGAGAGAGGGGGGGGGGGGTTTCAGTGATTTGTATATTATCTCTATTATAGCCTTAGTTGTTAATGAGAGGAAAGTAGTTGGGCTTGTTTATTTTTTACAGGCTATTATAAATACACTCAAGCATTTGTCAGGGACATTGATTATTCTGTGATGATGTATTCCATACTCCAGAAGAATTGTATGGAAATGTTCCCATGTAGCCATTTCTTTGATACTTGTCATTTTAGTTTTCAACTTCACAACATAATATAAAAATTCTGCTGGTTTACAAAATGTAAACTCTTAGACAAGCCAATGGAATCCTTGATTTTCTACCTCAGTGTACACTCAGCTGCTTGTCATGTCAGTTTGTGTATGCGCAAATGTCAACTGTTCTGCTTTCATTGCTTCTGTAAATATCTGCTTTGTAAGGTTTATTATTTTATGATAAAACCAAGTTGTCTCCAGAGATTAAATATGACTTTCACGACACTTGGTTTAAGTTTCTCTCTACATAAAAGCAGTGTAGCATTATGGATTTATTTTAATGGTATTTTGGTTATTGGCCAACTGTAATTTCTCATAAAACAATAGCATTACTTTTATAGCCAGCATAGAATACAAGTAACTACACTACCTCATACCGACATGATTTTACAAGTTATAGTACAGATGAACTGAGAGGTAAAGAGGATTTTACCTATATGGCCATAAAGATGAGGAAGTTTTCTACATTGCATAGCATCACTCATGTATGCCTATTTTAACATTGACTTCTAGAGAAGTTTTTGTAAGAAAATCTGTTTCAAGTTGTTTTGTTTTTTAGAGGTTGCTGAAGACAATTGACAGGATATAGTGTGTATACAGTGTATACCTTTTCCTTCATGCAGGATTTGAAAAGGCTGGTTTTACCTTGTACATTGCATATTTACATGATCATTGTTCCTATTTTATGAACTGGCTTTCTCAGTGTTTGATGATTTTTTTAAAAGATGTATTATATCTTTACTCAGTAAAATAACATTACCTTTTAAAATCTCTCCACCACCCCTTATTTTAATTCTATAGTTACAACAAGCACATTATTTGTTCATTTGTTACATTCAAAAAAATTGGATATACTCTTGGTTCTACTGTGTGAATTTTATGATTGACTACAGTTTAAAACAATTACAAATAAGGAAATATATTTAATGCAGTTGATGACGATGCAGGTTGCATGTGGACCCTCAGCCACTTACCAACTTGGAAATGAAAGAATCAAACAAAGCAATGTTACAGTGAATTCTCAGGTGAACTTTTCTTCAGTTATGAAACATCTATTTTGAATTTGTAAATATTTTAAGTGTTTTATTAAGGCATGTAATAAACTATTCTTCGAAACCTGTTGGACAGAATAAAAATTTACAGCCATAATGGTAAACAATGGTATACTGATTATAAAATAAACAAAAATAAGAAAATTCATTGATTTGTGTCTGTCAATAAATCTTTTAAAATGTAAATTTATAAAAACGCAATAAAACCACTGACCTTATATATACAAATTGGCTGTGCGTCCCTGAAAATATACTTCACTTTCAGAGTATATAATTGATAATTTCTTAAGGTATTTACCAAATGCAGTAAAAAATAAATTGTTAGATGTTGGTGTTAAATTGACAAAGTATTTCTAACTGAAGCCAGCTGTTGTGTTCTGTACCCATTTTTTCACTGATTCAGAAAGGCCTGACAGTTTACTTCTGCAAGATCACAGCTGTGGAAAACTAGAGTACAGCTCTCCTGTTACATGGGGGCTGCTGTGAGGCAGAATTGACTTGATGGGATGTGACAATACTGACTATAGTGCTTTGGTTAATAATTGGTATTTATAATTATTAGCTGGTTTTATGTCTGAAAGAAAATATTCTCAGAATTTCAAATTCTAGTTTACTTTTGACTTATTTAATATCAGTCGTTGCATAACAATTTTGGACTGTTCTAAAGGGTACTACCATATTTTAAAGGAAATAACAAACCTATGTTTGTCAATTGCTCCTTCAGGAGATCTTTTTGTCTTGATATTTTTTTAAAGCAACATCAATCACTGTATGTGTATTTATGTATGTCTACTGAGTGAACATTACAATGTTAACATTCAACTTCTCTCCAGGAGGTGGGCACACATAATGGATATAGCATGTCCAGGGAAGCCTCAACAAATTAAAGATAATTTAAGCTGTTTGATAGCAGGGTGCCGTCTGAATTCTTAGACAGATTTTGCTATAGCACTCATTATCTTCTGTGTTCCCTTGTTGAGGGCAAGCATTGACAGGGCCATGATGTAAGAACTAATTGTTGTTAAGTTGGAGCTAGGATTTAGTCCGAGCCCAAAATAGATTCCTGGATCTATGGTTTTTGCTTTTTATCTGTCTTTGGTTCCCTTTCAAAACCAATTTATTTATGGTAGATAGTATTATGAATCATCTCCCTGGGGAATAAAAATCTACAATTAATATTGTCTTTGATTAGCCCCTGGTACTAATTTTTTTAAAACCCTGTTGAGAGATGGATTTGGGGCCAATGTAGACTAACTTCATATCACAGTACCTGGTTTATTCACTTTTAAAGAATCCTTTCGTGGCTGGATGCTGTTCACACATACAGGGGCAACAAATAGAATAAGCATTTTGGGGGTAGAAGTAAAAGGGAGACAGTATTTAGGAGTACATGGAGAAAAAGAATGTTTGAAAACTGGTAGCAATTGTACAATACTACATGATGTTATTGCACTATGGAATGATATGTTTTAAGTCCCAATAATGAAAGTGTTACAGAAGAAAAAAGTTCTTAAACTGTAATTTAACTTCCAATATTAAAAAATAATAAACTATCTTGCACTCATCTATAAGGGGGTACCCCCCCAAAGAGGGAAAACTCCAATGGACAGAACTTTTCGTAGAACGCATTTTACCCACTAGATGAGCATCAACAGCATTCTACGAGTTAGTTTACCCAGAGGCGTGCCTGGGAAGGCTCTCTGGTCACTGAATTTTTTTCGTGAAAGCAGTTTCACGTGAAACTGGTTTGTGATGACCAATTTAAGAGAACAGCTTGCAGCAGTGAAATTTTGTTTCCTGCTCAGGAAAAATGCCACGAAAAATTGTTGTGATGTTGAACACAGCTTGCACGGACATCACTTTGTGGAAAAGGTGTGTAATTGGTTTTCTTATTTCAAAAAAGGTGAAGTGCCGGTTGATGTCAAACCTCATTCTGGGTGTCTTGTCAATTCCTTGAGTGGATGAAAATGTAGACTCGTAGTGCATTTGGAGTTTGTTCCACCGGGTCAGACTGTTAATCAAGTTTTCTATTTAGAGGTTCTGAAATGATTGTGTAACTGTGACAAAAAAGGTTAATTTGTGGCAGATGGGAGCAGATGGGACTGGTTTTGCGACCACAGTGCACCTGTTCACACAGCCATCTCAATATACAGGTTTTTGGCAAAAAAAAAACACACAAACAAACAGCATGCCTCTCTTGCCCCACACACCTGACTCACCTGACCTTGCTCCATGCTACTTTTTGTTTTCATGAATGCAGAGGAACATGAAAGGACTGATTTGATGATCTAAGTCAGGATGAAAAATAAGCGAAGGGTGTTAGCCATCCAAACAGATGAGTTTGAAAAATGTTTCCAAGAATAGATTTGAAAAGTGTACTAAGTGTAATGGAGAGTACTTTGAAGGTAATGAGGTTGTTTTGTAAAACAATTTAAAGACATAACTTTGGGGGGGAGATTACATTAGTTTTTGGGGGGGCGTGCTATCACCTCATATACAATTTTAAAGTAAAATTCCAGAAATTTTCTTCCTTGATATATTTGCTTACATCAGCCTTAGAGGAATTTTCATACCTGGCTGGATAAGTTTTCATACCTGGCTGGAACTGTCATGGAGTGGTGGTTCCTTCAGGGCTCCAGAAGGAACTAGATCTGAGGCAGAATGTCTGCTGTGCTCACATTTTAAATTAATCTGAAGAGTTAACCTGGTGATCCACTTTTTAAAATTAGCTATTGTAAAACCTTATGGTGCACAACAGACTATTGTCCAATATAGTGCTGGAAGGTGAATCCCCTGGATTGGAAGTTGCTGTGCAATAACTGCAGCCATGGATCAAGCATCCAATGATCATGAGTATGGCCTAGAGGCAGCTTCTTGTTCTGTAATACACAAAGTCTCCCTGAGCTGAGGCCAACTAAACAGTAACTCAGCAGATAACCACTAAATTCTCTTGAGCATCAGCTTCACTCCCACTCTTGTTTTAAAACAAGCCCTTCTCACCCATTACACAATTATACCCTGTTGGCGGGACTGCTAAACAAAGTTGTCAGTTCAAACTCACCACCTGGTCTTCAGGAGAAAGATGAAGCTATGTGCACTGTAAAGATTCATAGCCTCAGAAATTTATAGTTACAAGTCTGATTTTTACTTGATGACAGTGAGTATTTGGAGTTGGGGAAACATCCCAGGCAAATCTCAGATCATAGTGCTGCCAAAGACAGTAGAAAAAACTTGCTATTTGAAAACAAAACCAAATTTGGTTTTCATTGCCTGTAGATGCCATTTTTTTAGGAACTCAGCCTGTGATCATGAACTCAGTTTGTGAAAGCGTTCGGAAGGATCTTAAGTTTGGTGCCATTCACTGATCATTGCTGAGGGAAAGACCCCCCTAGTTTACGTTTCATCTCCAAATGATGGGTTTGGGGCAGTACGAACAGATTGAGCAGGGATCCCTACTCATGAACATAAGGAATCCCAGTGGCATAGAGGATTAAATATTGGGTTGCTAAGCATAAGGTCCTCAGTTTGAAACCACTAGCTTCTCTGTGACAGAAAGATGAGGCTTTCTATTCCTGTAAAGATTTACAGTCTCAAGTCCAGAGGGGCAATAGGTGCACTCTACACTATAGGGTCACTGAGTCAGAATCAACTTTTGCATAGAGGCATTCTCAGACATGGGCCATGTGATGTTTTGCCTGCCTCTTGGAATGAAATAGGTCCCTAGGTTTACACCTAAGCAAGTTCATAGTGACCCACAGGACAGTAAAAATTCACCCTAAAGTTTCTGAAACTTTACAAGAGTAAAAAGTCCTTTCTCCTGGGGAATGGCTGGTAGTTTTGAACTGCCTTGTAGTTTGCAGCACAGTGTATTACCAATATGCCATGAGGTCCAGAATTGACTTGATGGCAGTGAGTTGAATCTAAAGTTTGGCAGTTTAAACTCACCCGACAGAGCTGTGGAAGATAGGCCTGGCAACCTGCTTCCATAAAAATTACAGCCAAAAGAGCCCACATGCCTCCCAGCCCAGCGCACTGAACTACACACTGCTTCAGCCTGAGCTGTGGGAAAGCAGAGACGTAGACAGGCCATGCAGGCCTGCCGCACACCATCTTGCCCCTAGCCCCTGGGAGTCGCAGGCACGGTCCTTGCAGGCCTGCCCTGTGAGCACCCCACCAGCCCCCAAGGCCTCAGATAGGTGCCACTTGGGCCTATCATATCTTGGGGATTATAGCTCTCCTGTCCCCTCCCTATCCACATGGAGAGTGGAACAGTAGAGAGTACATCCCTGGCCCAGGGGGCATCCTTCCCCCAAATCTAGCCTTGATTTGTAATCCAGGGGACCAGCAACCCAGTTCTAGGAGCTCCCCAGCTCACAATGGTCACACCGCCTTAGACCCCATTGGCCCCCTACATCCCTATTACCGTACTGGGAGCTATCTAGCAGTCAAACTGAGTTCCCTACAGCTGTCCCCACTGGTGCTCACAACCTCTCATTGCTGTTGACCACTGAGTCACCGTGGGATCTGCCCACACAGCAACCTGACCCACCTCCATAGTAGACCACAGGCATCCCATGAAAACACCGTGGCCAGCCACACAAAAAAAGAATGCAGGACCTCTTGGTCTCCCAGAAATATGGCATCCAGATCTTGGAAATAATCATGTAAGCAACAGCATACCACCTCACTCAACAAGAAAGACAAACCACAACAGCAGAGCTAACAATACTCATAGAAGAATCTGACGTGGATCTTCCACAAAAAATTTTCAGAAGGCTTTTTGGAGTAATACAGGAGATGAAAAAAGTGTCACAGACTAAGGATGCAATGATAAAGGGATGAAGGCCATGATAGAGGGGATGAAGTCCATGCACCCAAGGGAATTAGGGAGCTAACAGATGAAGTAACAGAAGCTGCACACAAGATCATGGATCTCACAAACTAGAGGCGGCTGAGAACCATGTCGGGGATCTCAAAGACAATCAGGCAGATCGCAGCAAATGAGAAAGACAATAAAACAAGATAATAAAAAAGGCAGAAGAAAACCTGAGATCAATGTCTGGTGCTATGAAGAGGAACAATGTATGAATTATTGGCCTACCAGAACAAGACACAGCAAAGAAGTCAATAGCTAACTAAGAAGGGAATTTCTGGAAGAAAACTTACCCACCCTAATGAATGAGATTCTGTTACTCAGGAAGCAGAGAGGACACCAAGTAGACTAAACACCAGGAAGAAACTCACCAAGACATACAGTAGTTAAACTATCCAAATTTGAGGAAAAAAAATCCTAAGAGCAGCAAGAGAAAGGAAGACAGTCACATACAATGGCTATCAGGTAAGACTGCTCAGACCTATCAACCGAAACTATGAACAGGAGGAGAGTTGAGTAACATAAAGCTGAAAGAAAAATCGCTCCCAAAGAGTCCTCTACCTTGCAAAATTAGCTATTAAGATAGAAGGCTTCCACAACAAGGAACATTTTAAAGAATATGCTGCAAGACATCCAACCCTGCGGAAGATCCTTGCTGACTCACTATGTATGGCCAGAAGACCAACATCCACCAAGCACAACAGGAGAACACCATATAGCCCAACTCCAACCAGTAGAGCCAGCGAGCTGAAAGCAATCACCAAGATAACATGGCATCAGAGGGAAAATAAGGAAATAAGTCCCTACCCACACAGACACAGCACAGTGATAAGGGCGATAGGAAAACACTGAAATAAAAAAGCACAATGTATCAGCAATGAATCCAGATTGTGATAACTAAATGTCAACGGCTTTAACTCCTACACCAAAATAAAAAGGCTTGCAGACTGGCTTGGAAAACAGAATCCATCGATCTGTTGCCTGCAGGAAACACATTGTAAGCTCACAAACAAGAATAAACTAAGAATAAAAGGCTGGAGGAAGATATACCAAGCAAATGGCAACTCAAAAAGCAGGAGTCACAATCCTAATCTCAGACAAAACTGATCTCAAGATTCAAACCATAAAAAGATAAGGAGGGGCACTTTATAATGCTCAGAGGATCACTTTACCAGGAACCAGTGAGCATTATAAATATTATAAATATATATGCATCAAATGAGAGACCCTCAAAATTTGTCAAATTATTCAAACATGAAAAAAGATATCACAGATTCAACCATTATAGTAGGTGACTTTAATACACCACTTTCAGAGAAAGATCATTGGGAAGGAAGCTCAGGAAAGAGAATATAGAGCTAATCACTACAATTAGGCAACTAGATCTGATAGACATATTTAGAGCTTTCTATCCAAAAAGATACACATTCTTCTCAACCGCATATCTTTCTATGCAAAAAGATACACATTCTTCTCAACTGCACATGATTCATTTTCGAAAACACCATGTGCTGGGACACAAGTCAAGCCTGAGTAAATTTAAACACATAGAGATTATGCAGATGTCTTTCTCAGATCACCATGCCATAAATCTGGAGCTCAATAAAAGGATGCCCAGAAAAACAAGGGCAAATAATTGGGGGATTAATAATGATCTGTGATATGAATGGGTACTGATCCAGATTAGAGGGGGGATCAGAAAGTTTCTAGAAGCTAATGAGAATACAATGTATCAAAACCTATGGGAAACATCGAAAGCTGTCACCAGAGGCAGCTTGATAGCAATAAGGACATATATGAAAAAGGAAAGATATTTATGATGGATACGCTCTCACAAAACTTCCAGCAACTACAACAGTGTTAATAGAACAATCCCTCCAATAGAGAAAAAAAAAAAAGAAAAATCGGCAGAGAGGAACTACTGGGAAGACAAAACAATGATGCAGAAGATGAATGCAACAAAAAGCTGGTTTTTGAAAGGATCAACAGAATCGATAGACAGCTGGAAAACCTAATCAAAGAAAGGAAAGCACAAACAACAATAGCCAGGATGAAGAATGAAACGGGGAATCACAACAGACCCTAATGAGATTTAAAAGATAATCACAAAGTATTATGAAAATCTGTATTCTAATGAACTCAACAATGTGGAAGACATGTACAAATACCTGGAAAAACAATCCCTTCTTAGACTATCCCAGATAGAGTTCAAGAACCTCAACAAACCAGTAGCAAAAGTGAAAATAGATATGGTTATCAAGAAGCTACCAACAAAAAAAGCTCCTGGACCAGACAGCTTCACAGGAGAATTGTACAAAGCATTTAGGGAATAGCTGACACCCAACCTCCACAGCGTATTCCAGAGTGTAGAAAAGGATGGCAAACTTCCAAACTCATTTCACAAAGTCAGTGTAACAGATACCCAAACAGGGAAAGGATCCCACAGCAATAGAGAACTATAGGCCGATAACTCTAATGAACATAAATGCAAAATTTTTCAACAAGATATTGGCCAATGGAAGCAACAAAGCCCACGTGGAAGAAGCACACCAGCCTTTGTGATTATGAGGCCTCGAAGGGATCAGGTATCAGGCATCCAAGAACAAAAAATGAAATTGTGAATGTGGGAGAGTTCAAATTGGGGACCCAAGACGCATCTGTAGACAACTGGCCATCCCCTTACAAAAGGGTCTCGGGGAGGAGACAATCCAGTCAGGGTGCATTGTAGCACCGATGAAACATACAACTTTCCTCTAGTTCCTAAATGCTTTCTCCCCCCGCCCCCCCGCACTATCATGATCCCAATTCTACCTTACAAATCTGGCTAGACCAGAGGATGTACACTGGTACAGATAGGAACTGTAAACAGGAAATCTAGGACAGATGATCCCTCTAGGACCAGCGGTGAGAGTGGTGATACCTGGAGGGTGGAGGGAGGGTGGCGTAGAAAGGGGGAACCGATTACAAGGATCTATATATAACTTCCATGGGGGATGGACAACAGAAAAGTGGGTGAAGGAGATGTCGGCCAGTGTAATATATGACAAAATAATTTATAAATTATCAAGTGTTCATAAGGGAGAGGGGTGTCGGGAGGGAGGGAAAAAAACTGAGGATCTGATACCACAGCTCAAGTAGAAAGAAAATGTTTCGAGAATGATGATAGTACAAAAGTTCTTGACACATGAATGCATGTATGAATTGTGATAAGAGTTGTACGAGCCCCCAGTAAACTGATTTTTAAGAGAGATTTATTTAAAGGGTAATTATACTTTAAGAAAGTATCCCAACCCAGTGCAGTCCAAACTCTTAAGACTGATATTAGCCCATGTGTCTGATAGCAATCTATAAAGTCCTCTTCAGATTCATGAAACACATGCAATGATGCCAAATACAGGATGATCACAGGCCGGTAGGTAGAAAGTCTTTGGATCCAGTGGCGGCGTAAGCATCTCAGCGTTGGCATGGGTCTCCATATGGCTTCTCCATATTATAAAACTTAATTTTATAATACAGTACCATAATTTAGCAATTGCCTTTCACCTCCTAAAATTACTCTTAGGAATCTGTCCCTTGGAATAGTACTAGAAATTCCTGTATGTACAAAGGTGTTCATTATAGCATGATTCCCTAGAGTACACATTTAGGAACAGGGCAAAGTAAATTACTAAACACCTACTCAAAACTAAGATTTGTTGAGGGCTTAACATTTGCCAAACTGCATGCTCAGCCCTTTATTTGATTTTTCCCCATTTAATTCTCATAATAACTTCAAAGAATGAATACTCTATCTTCTCTATGATTTTTATTTAGCTAATAAAATGTGTATGTTAAGCTTAGAATAACATGAGAAATATTCAGGACATTTCAAATGTTAAACAGCATATGTTTATACCTAGGAGTCCTGGTAACATAGGGAGTCATATGTTGGGATGCTACCCTTAAGGTCAGCAGTTTGAATACACTAGTGTCTCAGAGAGGAGGCGTTTTGCTCCTGTAAAGATTTACAGCCTCAGAAATTCACTGGAGCACTTTCAATCTGTCCTATAAGGTTGCTATGAGTTGGAATCAACTTGATGATAGTAAGTTTTTTTATCTGCTATGATTACAGCTATTGATATTAAGATCTCTCTGAAAAAACAAACAAACAAAACATTGGAAAAGCCATTGAAACTGAAGCCAGACCAATAGGTCATACTGTTGCAACTGCTCTGATGTGTCCAGGGATCGTGATCTCTCAGAGTGAAGAATTGATTCACGGACGACAAAAGGACAAGCAGAAAGCAGAGTGTATTTGCAAAGAAAAGATAAGCACCTGATGCGGTAGGTGGGGACTTGAGTGAGTTGCTGCTGAATGAACTGTATGTAGGCTTTTTTGTTTGGGTTTGTTTTTAATCAGGTATGGGATCCTTGGCCTGCCTGCTTATCTGGGTTATAAATGGACCAACCCTGAACTGGTCATATTTCTCAGGTCCAATCATAAACCTGGCTATGCTGTCCCCACGGCTGGATCTTGCCAGGGCATGGACAGGACAATAAGTATGCAAAGGTCAGTAAAAAGGAGTATTGGGCTTGATGACCATGGAGTTTAAAAGCAGCCTAGAGGCCTGATGCCTGCAGTTCAAGATTGGATTGCCCTGATGTTCAGATCACCTTTCCAGACATCCAGCTGTTCCCAATGCTTCCTGCTCCTGGGCCTCCTTCCCTCACTCTGCCTGTGGCCTCTTTGTGTCCTATCTCTCAGGACCATTTATAAAAATGAGCTTAGAAAGTGTAAAGAAAACAGGTAGGAATTTAAAACGTAATGTAAAATTCAAAAGTAAGGATAAAATCCATAAAATTATTAGGCAAACATAAGATTCTAGGTTTCTGTTTTGTTTTTTAAAAAAATGGATTTGTAGATGTGATATCAACAGCCTAAACCACTAAAAGCAAATGAGGTACATTGGACTTCACTGAAATGGAAACATTTGTTCATCAAAGCACTTTATCAGCAAGGAAGAGAAAATCTATAGAATGAGAAAAATATTTGAGAACCATAAATCTGATAAGGATTTAATACTTAGAAAACATCAATCACTGCCATCGAATCAATTCCAACTCATAGACACTCATAGAAGTCATACAATTCAACAACAAAAGGTAAACAGTTAAATTTTTAAAAATTCTCAAAGGATTTAGACATTTTCCCTAAGAGGATCTCCAAGTGGTTTATAAGTATATGTAAAAGATGCAGAATAGTCTTTGAGGATATAAAGTAAGTCAAAACCACAAGGAGAGAGCACTTCACCTCTACTGGGGTGGCTATCATCACAGAAGCAGGAAACAACAAATTGGAAGCATCAGCTATTGCTGGTGAGATTGTCAGATGTTTCAGCTGTTGTACAAACAGTTTGGTGGTTACTGAGACAATTAAACATAGAACTATCATATGACTTAGAAATTCCACACCTAGCAGGGACTCAAACAAACAGCAATATTCACGGCAGCATTTCCCACAATAACCAAATGGTAGAAACAACCCAAGTGTCCATAAACGACGAATGAGAAAAAAAGTGGTATTGTAAGAAAACTCTAATAGGGAATTTTAACCTTTAGACAAGAAACCCAATGCATTGCCTCAATCCATGTATTCCTCATTCCTGCAATGCCCCCAATCCCTGACCTCCTTTCCACCATTACTAAGGACCACTACTGCACTAGAAATCCCACCTATTCTGCTTCTGTAATCCTGCTGACCAAGTATCAAAACTATGCTCGCCTGCCATGTGGGACCCAGATTTTCCAGAATGGGTCCCAGGCTAATAAGTTTTTCCTCTTTCAAGTAAGAGCACCGCTTGGTCATTCCCAAGTCACGATTTTGCTGTTAATATGTAAAGTCATATGTGATTAAGCGAAATTACGTGGCTCATCTATGCATAGATTTGGTGACTCCCCCCAAATGACTGTATGAAGAGCAGGTGGTCGCAGAGACACTGAAGGTCACGCCACAGAAACACGGACATCGAGTGAAGGGCTCGCAGAAGGAGCAAAGTGAGCAAAGCCGAGGGCCTTTGGGCAAGAGACTGGCGAGCTTTGGGCATTCATCAGCATGAAAAGAGCTTTTTAAATACTTTTCTGAGCAGCGTAGAAGCCAAGTGGCAATGTGACTGAGAGGCTGGGAACTAGACACAGGTGTCCCTGCCAGCATGGACGCAAGGGGATGCTGAGACAAAAGAACTATCCTTATATTGCTGATCCTAACTTGTAACCTGTTAGCTTCCCTAATAAACTTCTTAATGGTTAGTTTTGTCTGAGTTCCATGTGGCCACGGGAACAGGTTAACATTACCAGCAAAGAAGCAAAGTGTCATGGGAGCAACCGTAAGTATCAGATTAGGGTAAAAGGACACAATGTGGTGGCAAGCCTGACCTCCCTTTTTAAAGTTAATTTTATTGGGGGCTCTTACATCTCTTAAAGCAGTCCATACATCAATTTTATCAAGCATATTTGTACATATGTTGCCATCATTTTAGAACATTTACTTTCTGTTTGAGCCTAGTATCAGCGCCTCTTTTTGTCCCCCTCCTTCCCCACCCTCCCACCCTTGTGAACTCCTGATAAATTATTATTTTCATATCTCATAATGACTGTTGTCTCCCTTCATCCGCGTTTCTGTTATTCATTCCCCTTGTAGGTTCAGTGGGTTACGTGTCGATCATTGCAATTGGTTCCTCCTTCTTTTCCTCCCCCCATCCTTCTACCCTACCTTTCTGGTATCACTACTCCCATTTCTCTTCCTGAGGGGTTCATCTGACCTAGATTCCATGTGTCATGAGCTCGTATCTGTACCAGTGCATACGTTCTGACCTAGCCAGAACTGAAAGGCAGTACTGGAGTCCTGATAGTGGGGGATGAGGAAGCCTCAGAGAACCAGAGGAATTTTGTGTGTTTCATCAGTGCTATACAGCACCTTGGCTGACTCATCCTTTCCTTGTGACCCCCTTGTACCATGGGGTTTGTGTTTCTGCTCTCATCTCCCTTGTTATCAACAATATACTTTTTTGTTTGTTTGTTTTGTGTCTTCTGATGCTTATTACCTGAGTTCATCAACACCTCATGAATGCACAGGTTGGTGTGCTTCTTCCATGTGGGCTTGTTGCTTCTCTGCTACATGGCTGCTTGTTTAACTTCAAGCCTTTAAGATCGCAGATGCTGTATCTTTTGATAGCCAGGCTCCATCTGCTTTCTTCACCACATTTGCTTATGCGCCCATTTGTCTTCAGCAATGGTGTCTGAAGGATGAGCATCACAGAATGCCAGGTTGTTAGAACAAAGTGTCTTGTGTTGAGGGAGAGCTTGAGCAGAGGCTCAAAGTCCACCCACATCCTCAATCTATTGCCATATAAATATATGTACATAGGCCAATACCTCTATTTTTATGAATTATATATTTACATATGTGCATACCTATGTTTATATCTCTATCCATAGCTTTGCTTCCTAGATCTTTCCTCTGTTTACTTTTACTTTCCTCCTGTTCCACCATCACGCTCACCTTTCTTCTGCCTCTTAGTAATTCCTCTCAGCTAGACTGTTGTTGCTCCACCACCACCAGGATCTAGATGTCTTCCTCATTGTTGATTTAAATTCCCCCGTTGTCCCCCCGTCTATGGCTTTGTTTGCTCACCAGTCTCTTCCCTCACCTCCTCTTCCCCCCAAGTCCCTCTGGAACCATAGGCACTGTTGCTTTTTCCTCAGGGTTGTTTCCCATGCCTCTTATATAGGTAGGTTAAACAACAATAATGGGGACAAAACAAAAAGATCGAATAAAAAGAGAGAAAAAAAATAAAAGCTAGTAACTCCCCCTCCCGAAAAACAGACAGTTTCAGGTCTGTCTGCTGACCGTTATGACTCTCTCCCCTCCCGTCCTGGGGGTTACGGGAACTGCCCCTCCTAGCCTGAAGTCTATATTTGGGGCTCCTGAGGGGCTTTGCGGCTTTGCTCTGCTCCCGTTGCTGATCTATTATGTTCCCTTCTTGGGTCACCCCACTGTGAGGGGTTTAGACTGAACTCATTCCCCGCTGTGTTCCCAGTATTGTCCTCCGTCGCGGTATGCTCCACTGAGGGGACATCATCATGTCTTGAGCTGTGGTCTCTCCTACAGTCCTCTGTGCCTCGGAAGTCCTCCTCAGGGCTTGGGGTGTCAGGGTGGGGTCTAGACCCTCACTCGTTCCCCTTCTGGGTTTGCCCCTGTGTGGGTGAGGCAGGCCGCCCCCTCTCCCCAGCCTGTAGATTTGGTGCTGTTCTCCGTAGCACCTACTTCTCGGGAGGGGACCAGTTTAAGCCTGACCTCCTGTGGGAATTGGCTTGGGGCTGATAAGTTCTCCTTTTCCCCACAGCGGAGACCTGGTGGCATAATGGTTATGTGTTGGGCTTCAAGTCATTAGGTTAGTGATTCGAAACCACCAGTCACTCCTTGGAAGAAAGACAGGGCCCTCTGCTCCCCAGATAGTTGCAGTCTCCAGACCCCACAGCGGCACTTCTCTGTCCTACAAGGCAGCTGTAAGTTGGCACCAACGCAACAGAGGTGTTTTTTCGAGTCTCCCTACAGAAGCCAGAGGAGGTTAGACAGGACCCCCAGGCCATTTTCTCAACATACAATGGGATGGTACTCAGCTATAAAGAGAAATGAAGTTCTGGTCCATGCTTAAACATGGATGAAGCTGGGAAACATATGAGATAAGTCAGACACAAAAGGACAAATATTGTCTGACCTTATTTATGTGAAATATCTAGGATAGGCACATGCACAGAGACCAATGTTTTCAGGGTCTGATGGAGGACAGAGATGGGGAGTTATGGATTAAACAGTTTTATATTTCTATTAAACCTGATGAAAACAATTGGAAACAGGTATTGGTTATGGTTGCATTGTAAGGAAAATCCTCATGGGAATTTTTAAGTGTCGGGGAAAGAAGCCCTGAGCACTGCCTCATCTCAAGTTCTTCTTTCTTCCCGGAACACACCCATCCCCTGACCCCCCTTCTTCCTTTACTAAGGTCCACTACTGCCCTAGATCCCCCCCCGGCCCCCACCTATTCTGCTTTTGTAACTGTTCACAGACAAGAATAAAAGCTATGCTTGCCAGCCATGTGAGGCTCAGATCTTCCGGAATGCTAGTTCCTCTGGGTCACCGGATAATAATTTTTTCCTCTTTCAAGGAAGAGTGCTGGCTGGACATTCCTGAGTCATGATTTTGCTATTACAGCATAACCTAGTAAACATAAATGCCACTATATTATATACATAAATTTTTATAATCTAGATTAGACACATAAAATGTGCACTAGATTATATACATAAAAGGTTACTAGATCATACACATAAAAATGGTTGACAAGGCAAATGTGCTCTATGCGTTTTTACCACACTAAAATAAAAAACTTGCTTTCACGAGTACACTTGACTTTTGTTACGACAGCAGTGAAAAAACTTATTAGCCATGATTTTTTAAAAGTTAAAAAAAAGGAAACGAAAGTTTAGAAATACAAGTATTACAGTCAGAAAGCTATAAGCTGAAAGTGGCATTTCACTGAGCAAGGAGCTGAGAAACCCTATGGTGGTCAGCCAGGTCTTCTCCCTCCTCCCTAACCTTATCGTGTCTGACCACTGCAACACCGCCACCGCCACCCCGCCCCAGCTCCGCTGGTTTCTTCTTTCTTAACACTGTACGGCCACACCAAAGTGCTTTTGCCTGGGCTGTTTCAGGTTTCAAGAAGTTCTTGCAGATTTTCCCTACTGCCTTCAAGACACCTGAAGATTGCACCCTACTTTTGTATTATCTGCCCCCCCCACAGGCCCCCATTTCTCTGATATACGCCTTCACTTTTCTTAACACCAATTGCCTTCCAGTAATCTTATTTCTTTTTTCTAGTGTTGATTAGGAGTTCCCAGGTGGCTCAAATGATTAACATTCTTGACTACTAATCACAAGGTGGTTGATTTGAGTCCACCCACAGGCGCCTTGAAAGGAAGGCAAAACTGTCTACTTCTCCCAAAGCAGTCGTTGAAAAGCCTGCAGAGCCCAGGTCTACTCTGACAAGCGGCACCACTTTGAGTCAGAGTTTACTTAATGGCAACTGGTACTGGAAGTGGGTATGTCTGTTATTCGTCTCATTTCACAAAAATGTGGTGGTATAGTGGTTACTCCTCGGGCCGTGATCTCTGAGGCTGGCATTTGAAACCACCAGCCGCTCTGAGGGAGAAAGACTGGGCTTTCTCCTCCCATACACAGTTACAGCCTGGGAAAGTCACAGGGCAGTTCTGCCCTGCTCTATAAAGTCGCCGTGAGTCAGGCTTGACTCAGTGGCAGTGAGTTTGTTGTTGTTTGGGTTCCCAGAGGGGGTTTTGAAATATTGTCGCAAGTACCTAGACGATACCTGTAACAACAGAGTCTCAAAAACTGCCCGTTAAGGCTGCTAATGGTGTCCTGGACAATAGCAAAGGACGGACATGTGGAAAAAATTCCCAAGGGCAATTTTGGGGAAATGCAAGGAAGCGTGGGTGATAGTAGACCTGGTATCATTTAAGATTTTACTGCACCTGTCCAATTGAGAGGTTATTTGGATCATGGCTTTGAAGTTGTGATATTCTGTGGAGTGTTTTAATTTGCCTGCAAATTAATCAAGGCTGTACAATGATTTCAATGTGGGTTAGAGGTTCATGGTCAACATACCTGCCTTGCATGTGTGTGATTTTAACCCCTCCCTCCTCTTTTCCCCTTACTTTCCGGGGCTTCGTCAGAACCTGCTGCAGAGTCTCTTCTTCTTTCCAGCTATAGATGGCAGCACCCCGCTGCTCAGTGTCAGCCAAATGGCCGCGTTTGTAAGTCAGAGCTTGTTGGTCAGGAAAGCGCAGCTAATGAGTAATCAGTGCAAGCAGAATGACAAATCAATGTCTTCATGATATGAACACACCGTATAGTATAAATACCATGACCTTCTTTTATAAGCAAGATCATAGTATTTATAGTCTCGTGCATTTCATAAAGTAGAATTCATCCATGTTTATGTAACTTCACTATGTAACCCATGATTTATCTGCTAGAAACACATGCACATTCTCACTTGGAAGCCATCTCTATAATGGCCGGTACCATTCTGATGCAATTGTTAATAGAAGTAACCCTTGGAGGGGAGCCTCATTTTTGTGTGTGTGTCACACAAAGTAAGTGTGATTACCTTACACGCAAGTCGCCTTTGCAAGTTCCTCAGGCTGGCCGGTTCCAATTTAATTCTTGGGAATGAAAATGAAGAAACTGGATCCTTATCTGTAAAACATGGCTGCCACTTAAGTGAGACAGAAAACGTGTTCAACGTTCAGATGAGCATACAGCTTGACAGTTCCTACCTACTGTGCACCGTAGTTCCTGCCAGCCACAGGTTTGTATATTGGCGTTGCTGTCAGGGGCTATGGGAGAAGTCCAGAAATTCTTCTCATAAGGCAACCAGGTATCACAGCCTGGGGGAGTTTCCAAGACGAGACCAGGCCTAACCAGCATTAACGAAACAAAACTATGTATCTGTAACTATCTATAACAGAGCCAGTTGCCAACCTGACTCAAGCAAACCCATGCATGTCAATATAGATTTGTGCTCATTTTTTGGAAGATGGTGACGAGGCCTTTCTTTCAAGGCACCTCCGAGGGGGCAGCAACCCCCAGCGTGAGTGCATTAACAGTGTGCACTGTGCGGGGGCTCTGTGAGTCCCACGAAATCAAATTTTTTTCTCTTGTGGTTTAAAAATAGGTTATGGGTGTTGTTTTTGAGAATATGCACAACAAAACACACAGCACCTCCGCTGTTTCTACAGGTACGGTTCAGAGCTATTGATTACACCCTTTGAGCTTTGCAGCCATGTTCACCCACCTTTTTGTGAGTTATTTTTTTCTCATTACTTCACTGAAGTCCCTGTCTTAACTTTTGTGTGTCTGTGTCAATTGGATCCCATAAAGATAATTTTTAAAAGACCATAACACTCATTGGCTGATATATTCTATCAGTTAAGATAAACTCCTGTTAGTTATTAAGAAAACTTCTGGCAAATTTTTTGGTTGAAAGGTTTAAAGATTTTTCAGGGCAATGGTTTCAAGGCTTCATTCAGCCCCTATAGCTCTAGTCTGCCTGGAATCCAAGAGGATTTAAAATTCTATTTGTATTTCCTTCTTTCAATCAGTAATCTTCTATAAAATCTTTGATCAAAATGACAAGTGGTAAGTAAAAAAAACCTCAATGCCATCAAATCAATTCATAGGAAAAGGTAGAACTTCCACTGTGGGTTTCCAACACTCTAGCCCTTTATAGTGGTGGAAAGTTCCCTCTCCCTCTTTTCCCCTCAGGGCAACTGGTGTTTTCCAGCCCCAGCGGAAGCACTGCACCTCCAGGGCTCCTCTCCTTAGTGGTTGTCAGGAACTCTCTGTCCTGCCCCCTTAGCAAGGTAGTGAGTTAAGCATTTTGGGTTTCCTCCTATTCTTGATCTTCCTTCCTTGGCTGCTTCAGGCAAATAGAGACCAATTGCTGTACCTTGGCTGGCCACTGCAAGCTTTTAAGATCCCAGGCACCAGGCAAACGTTCGGAGAGAGAAGGGAAGCACTAAGCATGCTATTAGGTCAATTAACTGTATGTCTCAAGAAATCAAGACTCGAAAGTTCCACCCAATGAATGAAATTTCATAACGTGTTTAGTGTATATAAGCAGCCCCCATAGCAACTCATTTTTGTCATTGTTGTAAATATACCTTTCACACAATTAAAAAAGTCACTTTATTGGGGGCTCTTACAGCTCTTATAACAGTCCACACATCAGTTGTATCATGCACACTTGTACATATGTTGCCATCATCATTTCCAAACATTTTCTGCTCGAGCCCTTGGTATAAGTTCCTTTTTTCTCCCCTCCCTCTCCTACCATCCTACTTTCGTGTATCCTTGATCACTTATATATTGTTATTTCATACCTTGCACTTCCCATTGTCTCCCTTCACCCACATTTCTGTTATTCGTCCTCTTGGGGGATGGGTATATATCCAATTTTGTGATGGGTTCCCCCTTTCTCACCCTTCCCCCTCCCTGACCATCCCTCTACCCTCATGCTATTGCTACTGCCATGACTGTTCTCAAGGGGGTTATCGTTCCTGAATTCCATGTGTCGAATGTGTGTTCTGTGGTCTGTCCAGATTTGTACGTTAGAACTGGGTCATGATAGTGAGCGTGGGGGGAAGTATTCAGGAATTTCACACAAGTTTTGTCAGTTGAAGTTTGTACAAGTGCACAACTTATTGAAAACCATTGCAATAGCCACCCTCCTCACTCTACCCTTCGTAGAGCGACGACAGTGATTTTTCCATCACTGTTGACCCACTGTTGTTCCCTCCCTTTGCCCCTGGTAACCACTAATAAACTTTTGCCTTTTCTTCTTCTTTTATATAAATAAGTTCATACAATATTTGTCCTTATAAAGCTGGCTTATTACACTAAAAATGTCTTTAAGCTCCATCCATATTGTAGTATGCAACAAGATTCTGTTTCCTCTACTTTCCGAGTAGTATTCCATTTATATATGGACTACAATTTGTTTTTCCATCCATTTAGGGATGAACATTTAAATTGTCTCCATCTGTTGGCAATTGTGCACAATGCTGCAATGAACATTGGTTTACATGTACCTGCTGGAGTCTCTGCTTTCAAGTCTGTGGGGTATATGTCTAGGAATGGAATGATTGGGTCATATAGTAGTTGTTGAATGTGGTTCTTTCATACAACAGTACATTGACATTGAGCTTCCAGAGACTCAGGCCGGATTCAGAGTGTAGAACAAGGGCTAACAGTACTGATGTAAAATGGATCTTGACTGAAAGCAGAGAACACCAGAAAGATGTTGACTTGTGCTTTATTGAGTATGCTAAGGTGCTCAACTGTGTGGCTCATAACAAACTATGGATAGCCCTAAGAAGAAATGGAAATTCCAGAACACTTGCTGTGCTCAGGAGGAACTTGTACATGAATCAAGAGGCATCCGTGCGAACAGAACAAGGGAATACTGCATGGTTTAAATCAGGAGAGGTGTGTGTCAGGGTTGTATCCTCTCACCAGACTTATTCAATTTGTATGCTGAACAAATAATCTGAGAAGATGGATTCTATAAAAAAGTGTGGCATTTAGAGTAAAGGAGGAGGAAGGCCTACTGACAATCTTTGCTAGGCAGACAACACAACCTTGCTTGCTGAAAGTGAGGAGGACTTAAAGCATTTGATGTAAATCAAGGATTGCAATCTAGGATGGATTACAACTAAATGTAAAGAAGGCCCAAATCCTCACAACTGGACCAATAGGCAACTCATGATAAATGGAGATAAAATGAAGCTGTCAGAGAGTTTTGTCTTGCTTGGATCCACAATGAATGCTGAGGGAAGCAGCAGTGGAGAGATCACATGATGCATTGCATTAGGTAAATATGCCACATAAGACCTGTTTAGAGGGTTGAAAAGCAAGGAGGCTACTTGGAGGACTAAGGTACACCTGACCCAAGCCATGGTGTTTTCAATCATCTCATATGTGAAAGTTGGACACCGAATAAGGAAGACGAAAGAAGAATCGATGCATTGTAATTGTGATGCTAGAGAAGAATATTGACGCTACCATGGGCTGCCCAAAGGACAGACAAGTCTATAATGAAAGAAGTAGCACTAGAATGTTCCTTACATGGAAGGATGGTGAGGCTTTATCTTCCATATCTACACCTGTTGCCAGGAGAGACCAGTCCCTGAAGAAGGACATCATGTTTGGTGAAGAAGAGGGGCAGTGAAAAAGAGGAAGGCCTGACATAGGGTTGCAGCAATGGGCTTAAGTATAGAAACAATTTCGAGGATGGTTCAGGACTGGGCAGTGCTTTGTTCTGTTGTGCATAAGGTAACTATGGGTTGGAACTGACTGGTCCGTACCTGTACTTGGCCAGGTTGACTACAGAAACAAATCCAGTGATCCTCAGATATGTATAAGAGTTTTTTATCAAGATGTAATAATATATCAAAAACTCACCCCAGCACAGTTCAGTTCAAGTCCATAAGTCCAATAATAGTTCATAAGCCCCTCTTCAGACTCAGGAATCACACGCAATGATGTAGAATGCAGGACTATTATATGGTGGTGAGTGCAAAGTCTTGTGGATTCAATGTCGGCGGAAACATGACCAGGCTCCAGCAGCTCTCCAGATAGCCAACAATCAGGGAGGTAAAGTTAGAGAGAGAGAGAGAGAGAGAGAGAGAGAGAGAGAGAGAGAGAGAGAGAGCGAGCGAGCGAGCGAGAGAGAGAGAGAGAGAGAGAGAGAGAGAGAGAGAGAGCCTCTAGAGAGTTATATATCTCAGTCATACTTCTAAGGGAGGTCATCAGGCTGAAACCTGACTGACAGGCTAAACTCCACTTCATCTCCTTACAGGTGCCAGGTTGGCCAAAAAAAAAAAAAAAACCACCCCAAAACAAAAACCCTAACAGCACCTAACAACATGGTGGTTCTAGTTTTCGTTTTCCGAGGAACCGGTACACTGTTTTCCATCATAGCCGCACCATCCCAGGTACTAGCAATGGATGAGTGTTCCAATTTTTCCATATCCTAAGCAATACTTGTTATTTTCTTTCTTTTTAAAGAAATCTGAGCCATCCAAGTGGGAGTGAAATAGTACATTATTATATTTTTGATTTGCATCTCTCATGGCTAACAAGAGCATCTTTATATGTGCTTGGTGGTCATTTGAATGTCTTCTTTAATGACCTGTTCGTTCAAGTTCTTTTTCCCATTTTATGATTCTGTAATTTGTGTTTTGGAGGGTTAAATTGTCAAAGTCTTATATATGTGCTGACTCTTTGCTTATTATTGCATATGTGGTTTCTAAAGATGCTCTTCTGACTAGTAGCTTCCACCCCCCTCCCTTTTTTTAGTAGTCAGTTGCTTGATGAATAAAAGTCTTCAATTTTTTATGAGATTCCACTTATTTATTTGGCCTTTTCTTGTTTGTGCTTTTGTTATTATATTAGGTAATCCACTGTTAATAGTTAGGCCTAGCAGCATTGCCCCTGTTTGTTCTTTAAAGGATTCTATGGTTTTTGCTTGTATGTTTTGGCCCTTAATCTATTTTGAAATTGTTTTTGTATATGGTATGAGGTATGACTACTGTTTCATTTTTCTTCATTGGGAAACCCAGTTTTTCCAGCACCATTTATTGAAGAGATTGCTCTTCCTCAAATGTATGAAATTGCCACTTGTGTTAGAGTGGGTTGGCTAGAGAAACAAATCCAGAGACGCTCATATATGTATGAGAAAGAACTTGATTTACCTCATTAGACTTAAAACATACAAAAGGGTCAGCAGACAGACCTGGAAACATAATGCCCCCCTTTTACCTTCTTTATCTTTTTTTTTCATGTCTCTCTATATGATAGGAAAAAATAAACAATCCCGAGGAGAAAAGAATGGGACTGATGGTTCGTGGGGGAAGGAGAGAGGGTAGCCAACAAACCCAGGGACAAGGGAATAACAAGAGATCTAAAATGGATAGCAAGGAGGGTGTAGAATACCTGGTGGAGTTTGATCAAGGGCAATGTAGCTGAGAGGAATTACTGAGAGCTGAATGAAGGCCGAATATAATAGTGGGACAGGAGGAAAGTAAAAGGAAATAGAGGAAAGAACTAGGAAGCAAATGACATGTATAAAGGTATAAATATAGGCATGTACATATATAAATATATTAATACATAATGATAGGGATATAGGCCTTCGAACAGATATTTATATGTTAAATATTAAGGAATTGGATGGACTTTGGGTCTCTGCTCAAGCTCTCCCTAAACACAAGAACACTTTGTTCTAACAACCTGGCATTCTGTGATGCTCATCCTTCTGACATGATCGTTGAAGACAAAATGGGTGCATAAGCAAATGTGGTGAAGAAACATGATGGTGCCTGGCTATTAAAAGATAGCATCTGGGTTAAAGGCTTGAAGTTAAACAAGTGACTATCTAGCAGGGAAGCAAAGCCCACATGGAAGAAGCACATCAGTCTGTGTGATCACTAGGTGTCGACAGAATCAGATATCAGGCATCAGAAAACCCCAAACAAACTATCATGTTGATGTAAATGATGGGGGTTGGAGTGAACATCTAAAGCCTATATGTAGAAAATTGGACATCCCCTCATAGAAGGGTCACAAGGAAGGGATGAGCCAGCCAGGGTGCAGTATAACATAGATGAAACATATAACTTTCCTCTTGTTCTTTAATGCTCCCTTTCCCCCTCCCACAACCATCATGACCCAAGTTTATCTTACAAACCTGGTTAGACCAGAGCATATACACTGGTACAGATAAATGCTCTTGACACATGGAATCTAGGACAGATAAACCCCGCAGTAACAGTAATGGAAGTAGCAATATCATGAGGGTAGGGACAAGGTGAGGGGGAGGAGAAAGGGGTAACTAATCACAGGGATTGACATATAATCTCCACACCCCCCTCCCCCGAAGGGAGACGAACAGCAGAAACATGGGTGAAGAGAGACAGTTGATGGTGTTAAATAATTTATAATTTACCGGGATTCACAAGGGTGGGGATGGGAAGGGAGGAAATAAAGAGGAGCTGATAACAAGAACTCAAGAAGAAAAAAATATTTAGAAAATGATGATGGCATCATATGTACAAATGTGTTGACACAATGGATGTTTGTATGGATTGTGAAAAGAGCTTTAAGAGCCCCAATAAAATGATTTTTTTTAAAACCTATATATTTGATTATTTAAAAAAAGAAAGAAAATAATGATGGCAACATATGTACAAATGTGCTTGACACAATTCATGTATGGATTGTTATAAGAGCTGTAAGGGACCCGAATAAAATGATTTATTTATTTTTAAAAAGAGCTTTATATTAAAGAGTAATTATATATTAGGAAAACATCCCAGCCCAGTCCAGATCAAGTCCATAAGTCTGATATTATCCCATAAGTCCAATACTAGTCCAAAAATCCTTCTTAGACTCATCCAGTCCCATTCAATGATGCACGATGCAGTAAGATCCCTGGTTGGTGGGTGTAACGTCTTATGAATCCCATGGCTGTTGTGGGTCTCCACGGGGCTCTTGCAGTTCTCTGAGTACGGGGCACTTCAATAGGATGGGCGAGCAGAGAGACCGACTCCTGGAAGGTCTCAAGAGCTCTCTTCGTGGCTTGTAAACCAGCAGGTGAAGCAGCAAGTGTAGCCCATCTCCAGGGAGAAAGAGAAGTTCCCAGACTTCAGATGAGAAGGCCATGCCCATAAGGAGGCACCATCAGGCTGTGACCTGATTGACAGGCTAGACTTCAGTCTTTTACTTATTCATCAAGTTGGCATGAAATTATGTAACTACCACACTGCCCCAGTCAAAAACCAGTTGACCATGGATGTTTGGGTTTGTTTATGAACGTTTAATTCCATTTGTATATGTATCTGTACCAGTACCCGTTGTTTTGATTATTGTAGATGTATAATATATTTAAAAATCAGAAAATGTGAGTTCTTCTACTTAGCTCTTTTCCTTTACACTGTTGCTATTAGGGGCCTCTTGCATGTCTACATAAAGTTGAAGATTCATTTCACACTTCTGGAAAGACGACTTGTAATTTTTGGTCAGAATTACATTCAATCTATAGATGACTAGGTAATATTGACATCTTAACTATATTAAATCTTTCAACGTAAGAAAATGGACTCTCTTTCCACTTATTTGAGCTTTCTTTAAGCTCTTTCAGAAGCATGTTTTAATTTTCATTCTATAAGTCCTTTATGTCCTTGGTTAGATTTCTTCCTAGGTATTTTGTTTTCTTAGATCCTATGGTATATCAGATTATTTCCTTTCCTATTTCTCATTGTTGATATATAGAAACCCAACAGATTTTTGCTGTTTGGCCTTCTACCTTCAATTTTGCTAAATTCCTACATTAACTCTGGAAGTTTCTCAGGGACTCTAGGATTTTCTGAATATAGCATCATGTCATCTACAAATAGAGAATAGAAGTAATTTTGCTTCTTTTTTCTAATCTTAATACTTTCTCCCCCCAGTAAGGCTTCTAATAAAATACTGATAAAGTGGTAAGAGGGAGCACTTTTCGTGAGAACTGTAGCTCTGTAGCATACCTTTCTCTTTTTCCTCGCTCGCCTCGAATCTCTTCTCGTCCGCTTTCTGCCCTTCTCTGACCTGTCAACTTTCTGGCTCTCTCTCACAGCATAGCCTCTCCCGGCATGTACCACAGTGGAAAGCAGCCCTGCAGTGAGTGGACAGGGCGCATTCAAGCGGCGTTAAACTTGAACTGCTTCATCTCTGTGAAGCGGAAATACTGCCCCCTTAGATTTCCCCCCAGGGTTCCTGGTCAGTGGGCGACAGAGATGAGAATGAGTACACAGGGAAAGCACTCATAGATTGAAGTGTTTCCCAAATTATTTTGCTCGCATATTTTCTGCAATGACGTGAGGAGCCTCCATCCCAGTAGAGATTATGTGATGGGTGTTAGGGTCCCACCACTTTCTTGGCATTCCGGGAGTAGTGGGCTTCTCTTGGCTGTCTTCCCAGCAGAAACACCTGGTCCCCATTCACAAATCACGTGTTACAGGTGACAAACATTCCACTCTCGGTTTCTAGGATTGTGCTCAAGGAAGAGCTACGGAGAGCCTCGGCGCTGCATCAATTCGTCCTGCGGGAAACCCCACCTCCCTGCCTATAGACTAAGGTACAAGGGTGACAGGGAAACTTCTCAGACTCACAAAGGTGAGGAGGCATTTCTAGGCTTACTGAAAGTAAAGACCCTCCGCCCTTCCCGCAGGGTGGGACTTGAGGATACAGCTGGGGCTCATGAGTGGAGTGCCGGGATTTTAAAGAAGACTAGGGGAGAGCGTGGATAAGGAGAGAGATCTGAGAGAGTGAAAGCTTGGCTTGTGCCTGTGGATCAAGCTTTGCCGGGAACACCTGAGCACTCAGTTCCTTTAATCAAGATGTTTGCTTTGGTCTGAGTGGGGTTATGCCCTTTTCTGCCTGAAGAAGTTTAAATGCTACAAGAGCAGATGCGAGAAAGGAGCCAGGATCTTGGCTACAGGGCAGAAAAACCCAAACAAATAAAAACCAAAGGCCAAACTTTTTTTTAAGCCTCCTTGTTCCCTTCAGATCACATTTTCTAATGAAACCTAGGTCAAATGATGGTAAACTTTCTAGGTCAGTCCACAATGCTTTTTATTCCATATGTACAATAACTGATCATCTATGATCATCTTATGGTAGAAAAAAATATGTACCCTTTGTCATTATAAACCTTAAGTGTTTCCATCATCGTGTTGTTATTGGTAGTTGCTGTAGTCAGGCCCTGATTCATGGCCACCCATGAATGGTACCCACTCCTGCACCAACCCCATGGTCTGTTGGGGATTGGACTATTGTAATCCACAGTGTTTTTATTGACTGCTTCTTGGAAGAAATGCTTGGATAACTAGGCATTTCTTCATAATTCATCTTCCTGGCTAGGACGAACTGGTTCAGTATTGTAACAACATGCTCGTCTCTACTGACAGACTGGCAGTGACTGTGCATGCGGTACATTGGTTGTAAATCCAACCTGGATCTCCTGTATGGAAGACAAAAATTCTGTCACTGACATTAATAACCCCAATATGCCATGTTGTTGTTCTTATCAGGTGCTCTTGAGTAGGTAGACCTAGGGTGACCTGCTGTGCAACAGAATGAAACACTGCCTGATCCTGCACCATCCTCTCAATTGTTGTGTTTGAGTTCAACGTTGCAGCCACGGTGTCAGTCCATCTCATCAAGGGTCTTCCTCTTTGTAGCTCACCAACTTTTCCAAGCATAATATGCCCCTCCAAGGGCTTGTCTTTCCTGATAACATGTCCAAACTACGTGAGTCAAAGTCTCACCATCCTCATTTTGGAGGAGCATTCTGGCGACACTTCTTCCAAGGCAGATGTGTTTGTTCTTCTGGTAGTCCATGGCACCTTCAGTACTCTTCACTCGTATCATAAGTAAACACACCGAGTCTTCTTTATTCTTCCTTAGTCAATGTCCACCTCTCTTTGTTGCACAGCATAGCTCAATTGAAGGTTTGTGTGTTATCCTGGGAACTTAATTCATTATGAATCTGTTCATTTTTGGAATTATATGGGTTTTTTATTCAACACATTTAAAAATGCTTTCTGTTAATTTGTAAATTGAAACTTTCTATTTAGGTCTACTTTATAGATATCATAAATGCTTAAAAATATGCAAGGCAAGGGAGGGAAATTGCTGGCATTTAACCTAAATTCCCATTCAAAATATCGACATATGTACAGTTATAAAGATGTAACATAATTTTCAAAATCGTTCTCATGAGAATCCTAACGGGCCTCCAAATTTCAGTTTATGCTTCACTTTAGTTCCACTCCAGCTGCTTTTACTAAGTACTCAATGATTTGTTAGCTGTTTCAGGTTATCTGAAGACCACGCAGAGACCTCCAGGGTAGTATATCAATAGAAGTATTCTTCCAGATAATGGAATTGAAAATGTTTTTGGCTAATTTATAACTGAAGGTTGTTGATTAGATGCCCTTCCTTGAGAGGTCAGTGACCTCCCTGGCATCTCTCTGCCTGGCTCCTAAGGATGCTTTAGTTTCCAGGGAGGTGCCACATCCTTCCATCCTACAGCTTCACCCCCACAGCTCTTGTTCTTATTAAAGCTTTGACTTGGGGATGTATTCCCATGGAATACCACAACTCAGCTGTCGGCCTGTTGTAGTGTGGTGGCTTGAATGTTGTTGTTGGTAGGTGCCTTTGAGTTGGTCTCGGCCCCTGGTGGCCCTGTGCACAGCAGAGAGAAACCCTGCTTAGTCCTGCGCCTCCTCACAACTGTTCCTGTGCCTGAAGTGATTGCTCTAGCTACTGAGTCAGTGTACCTCATCAAAGGCCTTACTCTTTTTCTCTGCTCTTTTACTTATTCAGGGAGCCCTGGTGGCTTTGGGGTTATGTGTTGGACTGTAATCTGCAAGGTCAGCAGTTCAAAACCACCAGGCGCTCCGTGGGAAAAAGATGGGGCTTTCTACTCCCATAAAGAGTTACAGTCTTAGAAACTTACAGGGGCAGCTCTACCCTGTCCTATAGTGATGAGTGGGCATTAACTTGATGACAGTGAGTTTGGTGTTTAGTCTATTTTATAAAGTATGAGGTCCTTCTCCGAGGACTGGTCTGTCCTGAGAACATGTCCAAATAATGTGATACAAAGTCTTGTCATCCTTGCTTCTAATAAGCACTCTGTCCATACTTCTTCCAAGACAGATTTGTTTGTTCTTTTGGCAGTTCATGGTTACTTTCAATATTCTTCTCTAGCATTACAATTCAAACACATTGACTCTTCCTTATTCATTGTCCAACTTTCACATGCATATGAAGCAACGGAGAATACCATGGCTTGGGTCAGGCGCACCTTAGTCCTCAAAGTAATTTTCTTGCTTTTCCACATTCTTAAAAGTTCCTGTGCAAGCAGCTTTACCCAGTGCAATGCATAGTTTGATCTCTTGACTGCTGCTTCCATGAACATTGATGTGGATCCAAGCGAGACAATTATCTACTATAAACTCTTAATAGTACTTTCTTATTGTGTCACTAGGATTTTCCACATAAGGAATCATATCATCTACAAATACAGTTTTACTTCTTCTTTTCCAGTTTGAATGATTTTTTTTCTTCTTTCTTGCCTACATCTCTGGCTAGGACTACCTATACAATATTGAATGAAAGTGGTGATAAAGGACATCCTGTCTGATTCTGATTCACAGGGGATACCTGTCCAGTATCCCTCTGTTTAGAACAATGCTGGCTATTGGTCAAAGGCACCCTAGTGACACTGTGGGAGGACTGCCAACCACAAGGCTGGCAGCTCAAACTCACCAGCTGCTCTGCAGAAGAAAGATGAGGCTCTCTGCTTCCATAAAGCCTTGAAAACCCTGTCTAGGGTTGCTATGAGCCAGAATCGTTTTTATGGCAGTGGGTTAGTTTTCTATATGGGCTCTCAATGATGCTGAGGATTTCCCCTTTGATATCTATTTCCATCAACATTTTAATCAAGAATGGGTACTGGATTTTGTCAAAAACCTATTCTGTATCAATTGATATGATCATATGATTTTTTCCTTTGTTTTATTTATGTAGTATATTCTGTTGATTAAAAAAAATGTTGAACTATCTTTGCTCACCTAGTATAAATCTTTGCGTAGTTATAATAGATCATTTGTTTGATATGTTGTAAGAATTTATTGACTAAGATTTGCTGAGAATTTTTTTGTCCAATATTCATGAAGGATATTGGTCTAAAATGTTCATTTTTAGGGAAATCTTGGCCTGGTTTTGGCATCTGGGTTGTGCTTGTTTAATAGGATGAGTTAGGGAGTATCCTAACTTTATTCTATCTTTTAGGAGAGTTTAAGTAGAATTTCTGTCAAGTTCTTTTTTGTGATTGTTTGGTAGAATATCACCAATTGAAGTTATCTGGTTGGCAAATTTTTTTTGGGGGGGAACTTTTTATATCTTGTTAAATATCTTCTTTTGTGATGGGTCCATTTAAAATTTCTAACTTGGTTGGTGTTAGTTTGGGTGGGGTGTATGTTTCTAGAAATGTATCTATTTCTTTTAGGTTTTCAAATTTGTTGGAGTCCAGTTATTCATGTGTGTGCTAGGTGCTTCTGAGTCCGTACACAATAGCATGAAGCCCCGTTTGTTCCCCGACCACCCTCAAGATCATCCTTGTCTTTGAACCTATTGTGCAGACACCGTGTCAACGCACATCTTCGACAACCTTCCTCTGGTTCACCGATCTTCCACTTTACCAGGAGGCCTGGGGGCATAGTGGTTGTGTGTTGGTTGTGAACTGTAAGGTCAGCAGTGTAGCCACACTGCACCAGAGAAGGATAAGATTTTCTACCCCCATCGAGAGTTCCACTCTTGGAAAGCCAGGGTAGCACTTCTACCCTGTCATAAAGGGTCACTATGAATCAGAATCTACTCAAAAGTGGTGAATTGTTTCCCCCTCTACTTTACCAACCATGCTCTCTCTTCCAGAGCCTGGCCTCTCCTGATAATGTGTCAAAAGTATGTGAGACAGTCTTGTTTCTACTTACTTCTTACATTCTTACTTCTAAGGAGCATTCTGGCTAGACTTCCTCTGCGACACATTTGTTTGCTCATCTGGCAGTATTTTCAATTGTTCTTCATAATATTCAGTTATTACCATTTTAAATTATGTTCCATTTTGACATTGCCTATTTTATTTATTACTCATGCTATGTGCATCTTCTCTTCTGTTAAATTTTCTAGTGATTTGTCGATCTTATGGTTCCTTTCAAAGAAAATCACCTAGTCTTTTTTATTCTTATTATTGTTTTCCTGCTTTATTTTTTCTGTTCAATTTTTATTACTGACATCCAAAAGATTATGACCCATGTATACTATTTTTTCTAGATCTAACCAAAAGACCAAACCCAGTGCTAATCAGTTGATCCCAACTCCCAGCAGGCTTGTGGGACGGAATGCACCTAGTCCAGAGGCTTCCCCAGGCTGCCAGTTCTTCCTGAAGCAGACTGTCATATCTCTCAGGGAGTGCCTGGCAGTTTTAAAATCCCAGCCTTTGTTAGAGCTTTCACCGTGGTGCCGCCAAGTCTCCTTCTTCTAGATTAGAGGTCTGTCCTAGAAAAAACAGTCTTTTAGGTTTATTTTTTGGCTAATCAGATATTTTCATATTGGAAGAAAATATTAGTGTGCTTATTTCACATTTAGTTTACTAAATGAAGCATAGAGGTTGGCTAACTCCAATTTCAAATAAAGCTGAGTCCTACTCTTGTAGTAATGCTTACACATAAATTAGGAGTCATAAAAACAATTACTACAAGGTAAGAATATTCATACCTTTAATGTAAATAAGATAACACTCATCATGCTAAATAAATGGAAAAATCAAAATCAAGGAAGTGCATTCACAACGCATCCCACTTTAACAGGGTAGAGTATTATATAGTCTACAACTATGCTAATGGTTAGCCTGGTGTAAAAAGGTGTTTACAATTGGCCGCTCCCCTAAAGGTTGGCAGTTTGAACACATGCAGAGACCTCGTAGAATATTACAGCCAAGAAAACCACGTGGAACAGGTGTACCCCCTAATGTAAGGGGTTACCATGAGTCAGCGGCAACAGCAAACATTAAGCTGATGAAGACAAGTATTTAAAATGCAGAAATATACTTATGATATAATAAGTGCAAAAGCAGAATACAAAATCATATTCACATTAATATCCAAACTATGTCTACATGATTACATACCATTTTACATACCAACCCTATACATACAACCCCTCACAACACATACACACATACATTTTCTTGTTGTGTGTGGTGGAAGCAAATTGCATTTAAAAATTGTCTGTAGTTTTCCCTAGCTCAGTCAGGAGCCCCTCATCTTTGGGTGGCAACGTTTCTTCAGTGAGCCTTTGGTTATGGAAGGCAAAGATTCCATTCTAGAATCGAGAAGCTCAAACAGCACATGCAAAACATGTCTGGATAAATGTATCAAAGGCTGAGTTGACAATGGGTGGAATGACATGTCTCTGGGATTATGAGAATGTTGTCAGTGGGAAAGGATGGGGTGGAGAGTGTCCTTTCAGTGAGGAAAAGAGGAGGCTCGACCAACACACTGGAGATTGAAGATACAGTAAAGGGTATATCTTTTATGGTGATAGGTGGGTGGGGGGATGCCATGGAGGGAGACAGCCAATGGAGGATTTGGTTGATGGAGTCCAGGGCTTAATTTCTTTTTTACCATTATAATTATCCTTGTTATTCTCAAGCTTTCAGCAAATTGGCTTTCTTGTTCATGCAGGGATTGATCCCACTTGAGGGGATTTGGGCTCTCCTTGGATGCAGTAAGAGCCTGGTCTACATGAGAATGATAAAGAAGAGGCGTAGGGATGAAGTGAGGGGAAGTCCCCGAGCAGCAGCCAGGGGCATGCTTGCATTTCTGTTTGTTAAATATTCTTTCTTCTACCATTTTTTTTTTTTGCTGTGGGAGGAGTTTACATTCCTATCCTGCTGAGCTCAGGAAAGGTCCCCCGACTTGTGACTGATGGAATGCAGGCTGGCGAACCAGCTGTCATTTCTGGGCAGAAACATGAAGACCTAGAGCATCGTTCTGCACGTCTCTCTTTGCTCACCCCTGGTTCTGGTCCCGTGAGCTGCTCCCTCACTCTAGCTCCTGGCGTGAAGATGAAGAGGAGGTGCCCAGGCACAACTGACTTTTTTTTGGTCATATCATATGAGCCAAAATTCGACCTTTGTGACACTGGAGCTTTGTGGCTATTGACTCACCAGGTCTAACCCTGATTCTATAAAGGGACTTTCGACAAATGCAAAGGAAGTAGAATATGGAGGGTGTGCTGTATTATTGGGTATCTGCAGACTGAAAAGAGTCCTTGGTTGGCACAAATGCCAAAGCACTCGCCTACTCACCCAAATCAGAGGAGCCTCGGAATAAAGACCTGACAATCTGCATCTGAAAGGTCACATCCACGAAAACCCTACTGAGCACGGTTCTCGGTAACACATGCCGTAGGGTCACCGTGTGTCAGAATCGAGTCTGTGGTAGTGGGTTCCATATTGCAGCCTGAAGACCTACAAGGCTTGTGAGCTTGTGAGCTCTGCTTTGACTTGGACTTGGCTTCTCATATTCAGGTCAAGAAGTATATACTCTTCTGAAGTGCTTTTCTCTTCCATATAAATGATGCATTTTTTAACTCTCTCACTCATTCTACTATCAACTTTGGCCTCTAATTTTTTCCCATTATAAAATGCTCAGAACAACTTCTGTGGTAGCTGTCTAGTGATCACTGTGTTCAAATGACTTCAGTAAGTAGATTTGATGAACTTTAGTTTGATTTATGCATAATTGTAAAAAAAAACTATATTTGAGAAATCTATTGGTTTTCTGAAAGTTTTTGAAACCTGAAAGTTTTTGTCTTAATACTTTCCCAAATGTGTGTATTAGGAAGCAAACTGAGCATTGTTTATTTTTTTTTAGTTAAAAAATTTTATTGTATTTCTACAGATCAACAACAACAAAGAGAAAATGAAAATGAAAATAGCCTTATGTTTTTGAATGAAAGGATTTGATTTAGGTTGAGAACTTCTGACAGGTTGAAAGCAATCCATCCAACTCCACAAGAGCAGATTTCCAGATTAATTAGAAAGGCCTCATTAATTTCTGATGGAAAGGGATTTGATGGGAATATCCTACTGACAGCTGAGGAGTTACTGCCCAGGGATGGGGAGCCTGAAGCTCTACTCGACAGGAGGCCCCATAAATACTTGCATCTTTCACTCATCTGGCCAGGTGAACCTTGCTATAAAGGCAAGTGAGGAACTGAAATAATTACCTAGACAATTAAGAAAGAGCAAACCTGTGTGGTAGGTAACTTGGGGAGCTTCCTCTAAATTTTCTAGCCTTTCATTTTAATTCTTTCCTTGGCTGTTATCAGCAGGAATCTGATCTGGCTCATAAGAATCACTTCAGCAATTATAATACTCTCAGCTGGTAAACAGTGCTTCCTAAGAATTCCCCTACTCATTAATCTAGACTTGGAAATAGCTTTGTGAGAGTTCAGAGCTGTGCAGTTCCCATCAATTCATGGCAAAACCCTAGTAGCGGCTATGAAAATGCTATGTTATTTGGGCAACATCCACAGGCCGCGTCTAGCAATTCTTTCTCATCTTGTGTTTCCGAGGGAAGATGAGCAAATGAGAGTCTAGTTATGGGGGAGACTGGGGAAGAAGATTTACTGTGTGTCAGACTCTATCTGACTTTGTCAGACATACTTCAGACCAGTCCCTGGGCATCATGCTCGGTAAAGGATCAATAAAAAGATGAAGACCCTGGATCCGCTGGATGACCACAGTGCCCTCCACAACGGGCTCCAGTCTAATGATAATTGTGAGCACAGTGAGGACAGCGAGGGCTGGGCAGAGTTTTAGTCTGCTGGACACTGAATCAGAGCTGGTTCGATGGCACCTACCAATAACACCTCCATCGGAGGTGCTCTCTATACCTTGTCTCAACGTATTCTTTTAAGGCAGACCCTCGTACCCTTCTTTGTACGTGAGAAAATGGCAGTGAAAGACTAGACTGGTGACTGATAAAACTAGAATTTGAATCCAGATCCATCTAATCCCAGAGTTCTTGGCACTACCCAGTGACTCTGGAGTGGAGTCAGGATCCATATAGATCTTAAAAGTTCATGGTCGTTTTTAAGTATGTCAACTGGGCTATAGTAAGGCAATGATTCCCAAACTGTCGTATGTGTGAGAATTAACTGGAAGGCTTGTGAAACCAGATCAAGATTATGTACCTACGTTTTTTATTCCAAGCTGTTGCTACATGCCATTGAGTCAGTGCTGATTCATAGTGAATATGTACAGCTGAATGAAATACTGACTGGTCCTGTGCCATTCTTAAGCTTGTTCTAATATTGCAGCTCATCGTTAGAGCCATTGTGTCAGTCCATCTCATTGAAAGTCTACCTCTGATTTTCTGACTCCATAGCCAGGTTGATGTCTTTTTCTAGGGACTGTTTGCTCTCCGATAACAGGTCAAAAGTACACGAGACAAGGTGTTGCTGTCCTAGCTTCTAAGGAGCATTCTGACTGTACTTCTTCCAAGACAGATTTTATTCAATAGGCCTTGGTTATTGTGGAACAAAGATTTACCAAAACAAAATGAAACTAAAACAAAAAACTCAAGTTCACTGCCGTTGAGGTGATTCTGACTCATAGTGACCCTATAGAACAGAGAACTACCCTTATGGATTTCCAATACTGTAAACGCTTACTGGAATAGAAATCCTCATCTTTCTCCTAAAGAATGGCTAGTGGTTTTGAACTGCTGACCCTGCAGTTAGCAGCCCAATTTGTACCACATTTCTTACAAGTTCCCAGGTGATGCTGCTGGTTCAAGGGCTATATTCTGAGAACCACTGAATTCAGGTGGACTTAGAGCTGAGTATGATGTGAAAATCGGTGTTACAGGTCTGAGATCAGATTTTTGAAAAATTACCTTATATTGAATAGTTGAGCCTATCTCTTGACTAATGACAACACTAACATATACAAAGAAAATCTGCCTGCCACGGTGGTGGATGTTCAGACTAGAACCATGAATAAACAGAGCAGAACGGGTATCTGACACTCTCTGACTGGAAAGAAGTGTGGTCAGTTTCTGTGTTTCCTCTTGAGTCCCTGGATACCACGCAGTGGTTTGAATATTAATGGTTTAATTTGATTAATTTACGTTCACGTCTCAGGTTCTCAGGTATTCTCAAACATGACTTTTTCTTCCTTTTTTAAAAACAAAGCTCATGTTTATTAAGAATTAAAAATACTATAAATAAGCCATACAGTTAATTTCACAGTAAACTAAAACTTTTTTACTCCTTAGATTTTTTTTTTAAGGGTGAGAAAAACATGACTGTTTTTAAGACCACTGCTTTGAATCATGCTTGAATTCTATGTGAATGGTGCCCCCTGGAGGTCTTGAGTGGGAAAGAAAATAATCCATTATAAATGCTATCGATACATGATTTGTGTGCCAAAGAGGTGACTCCATTACCTTAAACTAGAAAATATGAGGATCAGGCCCTGAGATCTATAAGAAGATTATATTTGGGAAACTATCCCTTGAGGAGGTTTCCTGGGTAATACTATCGCTGTCCCAAGACAAGACCTTTACCTCTTGAAGGAAATTGATAGTTAATAAATCCGTAAGCCTATTAGTGATGTGCCTACTAGTTTTGTGGGGATACAATTATTCCAAAATTCAGCTGACAAAGTAGACAACCTGGCTGGTGTGATTGGGCAGGCTTTATTTACAGGTAGATAGTATTTATCAGCACTCCCTCTTCTCTGGAGAATGGGACAGCCAGGAGTGGCAAAGGCACTCCAATCTCCCATTGTCCTCGTATCTAGAAAAAGAAACTTCTGGGAGCGCTCTCATTCATCTGCATTGACATGAAGCCCAGTGATCAAGGGGGAAGACTCAATGAAGAGATGTCTATCTTTTTGAGAGAGCCAGGTGCTCTTTACTTTGAACCCCTTGGTCTAGAACAGCTGTTATTCTTCTAGGAGCATGAAGCCCCAAAGAGAATAAGATCCCCCAGTGCTATGCATGTTAGGCCGATTTGACTAGAGAAACAATTCCAGGGACACTTGTATATGTGTGAGAGAGCATTATATCAAGAAGTAATTATGTATCAGGAAAACATCCCAGCCGGGTCCAACTCAAGACCATAAGTTAAATACTAGTTCATACGTCCCTCTTTAGACTCATGCAGCCACATGCAATGATGCAGAATGCAGGATGATCACAGGCTGGTGGATGGAAGGTCTTGTGGATCCAATGGGGGTGGAAGCATCCCAGGGTGCTGGTAGGTCTGAGTGGCTCACTAGCAGGAAGGTTGCCAGGGCCCTCTTTATGAGAAGGCATATCCACAAGGAGGCACCATCAGGCTGGGACCTGATTGACAAGTTAAATACCATCCCTACAATTTTATCTTCATGTTGACATGAAATTATGTAACTACCACACTCTTGTCTCATAAATTGCCCCACCCCCTTCCAAGGTCACACTTACCTTGTTTTTTTTTTTTTGCATATCCTTGCCTGTGAGTTTTCAAAGAATACCTGTGTTCTAAGTACAGGCCCATAACTTAATAGCTATGCGCGCTTATTTAAACTTTCCAGGTTCAGTCTCCTTATTTATGAGATGATGTTGAAAATGATGCTTACCTTACAGAGATGTTATACGGATTGTAGATGCAGAGATATAATGGGGCCTTGAACAGTGACTGACATCCTTATATAAATGCTATCTGTTATGTTGTAATTCAGACATGCCTATTAAGAGGGTCCTAAAGATAAGCTGGGTACACTTTAGGGGTTGCAGGAGTCTCTAGATGGTGTGAATGAGTAACACCCTCAACCGTTATATGAAAAGTTGGTGATTTAATGTCACCTAGAGTCACCTTGGAAGAAAGCCCTGTTCAGCTACTTCAGAAAAAATCAGTAGCTTTGGAAATTCGATGGGATATAGTTCTACTCTGTCTTCATGGGTTGGAATCTATTTGCTGGACAACTGTTTGCTTGTTTTTTAGGTGTAGGAAGTGTTTAATTAATGTAGCTAGTGACAAGAGTTGAGGAGTCCAACCCATGTGAGCTAGAAGGGCACTGAGAGCAGTTAGACAAGAGCACTAGTGGGGAGAGAGAAACTTCGGAGGAGGTGGCTTATAGGGAAAGTAGATGATCAGGAATACAGGCCTCCTGGTAAAGAGGAGCTGAGAAGACATGTTTTGCAGAGGAGAAACAATACTGTTCATGAGTGTGTAACCCACAATTTTTTCTCCCTCTTTTTGTTTTAAAGTTTTAAAATTTAACATAATAGACTTTAATCAATCTCTTTTTAGTTTATGCCTTTTACATCTTCCTTAAGAAATTCTTTCTGCCCCCAAGGCTATAAAAATATTTTCTAATGATACATTTAAGGTTGTACTTTTAACAGTAAGACTGTAATCCATAATATTAAAAAAACCCAAAGATTTTATTGCAGTTTGGGTGAAGTTTGCAGAGCAAATTAGTTTCCCACTCCATAATTTATACCTATTTTGTTTCTTGACCTCAGTTGCTGTGTTAGTCTGGGTTGACTAGAGAAACAAATTCATAGACACTCATATGTGTATAGGAAAGAGATTTATATATAAGAGCAATTGAATATTGTGAAAACATCCCAGCAGTCCAGATCAAGCTCATACGTCTTGAGTTAGTCCATAAGTATGATACAAATCGATAAATTCCACTTAAGATGCACAAAACACATGCAATGATGCCAATTCAGGATGATCATAGACCAGTGGGTGAGAAGAATTGTGGATCCAATGGCGGTGTAAGAATCTCAGCACTGACAGGGGTCTCCACATGGCTTCTCCAGCTCGGAGTTTCTGGCTACCATCAGCCTGTCTCCATGTGGTTTGTCAACAAGAATGTCTCGCAGGGACTGAGCTAGTGTACTGCTTCCCATGAACTTTTTATCTCCTTAGCACCTCCAAATGATGTCACCAAGCTGTGACCTGATTGACAGACTATCCCTCCACTCCTAAGTCTCAAATTGACAACAGATTATGTAACCACCACAGTTGCAAACACCTAAAATGTAACAGCACTCTTCCCACATCCTCCTTGTGTTCCCTGTTTCTTGATGCCCTTTCCTGTCTCTTCTTGACTTCTGAGGTTCTCACTGAGGTGAAGAGCAATTAGGGGAGTTTTCTTATGTGTGTTCTCTTTCAGTCCATTTGAGTACTGTTTCTTTGAGTACTCCCCCCCTGAGCTTTCTTACTGCTGTAGATTTGATTCTGACTCACTGTGACCCTATAGGATAGGGTTGAACTGCCCTTTGAAATAGTAGGTACTTAATTTTTGCTTTTCTGCTCAGGCCTGGGTTTCAGGCTGCCCTTCATGGAGTACTGCCACCTTTGCAAAGTCTCAGGGGTGAGGACAGGGATAGGATAGAGTGGTGAGGATAGGATAGAGGGGTATTTAAATATTTACATCTCCCATTCTCTGGCCCAGTCTTTCACTTATTTCAAACTTGATACACATTGGAACTAAATTTTATTAACAGGCTGAGGAACCATGAGGCAAATGATTTAAACCTACCTACTTAATTTTCCTTTTCTGAAGTCTGGGGATGAGGGGAATGGGGCTTTTTTTTTGGTTTTAGAATTTATGTGTTTGATAGGGGTCACATTCTAATTGCTCCTAGGTCATCACGGTGCTTGTCAGGCCCCAAGAACACATTTTTTTCTTTACAGGAAGACGTCTTCTTCAAAGCTTAACCTAGAAAACACTTATTCACCTTTGCAAAAATGCTATCTTGTGCACAAAGAGTTTTATAAACGTTTGCTTACGTCTGATATTTTTTTAAAAAGACATTGCCTCATTAAAAGAAAATTGTATCAGGTCACCCTCATGAAACATCGATGATATGAAAGATCATTAGCAAAATGTGGTGAGAAATCAGATGGTGCCAGGCTGTCAGAAAGAATAGCACTTGGAGTCTCAAAGGGTTGCCTCAGAACAAGCACACAACCAAACATCAAGTAAGTCCACATGGAGAAGCACATCAGCCTGTGGAATCCAAGGAATGCGAGTAAAAAAATCCAAATCCAGAGGAGGGAAGGTATCAGAGTCCAAGCCCATGATGTGCAGAAGGCTATGGATCACAGTGGAAAGCCTGGAATCCACCGACTGCATTCCCACATAGCACAGACCTCTCGTAGTTGCTTCTGCCCATAGTCGAGGGATGTGAACAGCTTTGCTATCAGTCAGAGATCATTGTAAAGTTGATTCTGACTGAAATTTTTAGGTTAAAATGTAACCCCTTATCATTTGAGCTTCCTTTTGACGTACTTTAAAGTTGTTTCAGTTTTTTATATTTTCTACTTTTTAATTGATATTTTTCTCCATTTTGTTTTATCTTTTTTTTGGTTTTTCTCTTTCTTTGAGTATGGTCTTCTGTATGTGAAATGCAGGATAGGTGAGTCTATAGAGACAATGTCTGGATTAATAATGATCTGGGGGCATGGAAGGGAGGGCGAGGGGCATGGGAGGGAGGGTGAGGGGCATGGGAGGGAGGGCGAGGGGCATGGAAGGGAGGGCGAGGGGCATGGAAGGCAGGGTGAGGGCCATGGGGAACTAACCATGAGCACGAGCAAGAGGAAAATGCTCTGAAGTCGATGCGATGATGATTGCATAACTTTCCTGAAACGGCTGACCTATCAGATTGTATGACGTGAATTATATGCCACCACGACTTTGCAGACCGCTACTGTAAAGTCAGGAGAAGATTCACTCCCAAGAAAGGAACATCCTTCGAAGGTTACCAACGTGGGAGGAGCAGGCACTAGAGGGGAGACACAGAGTCTGTTAGGTGGAAAGGAAGGTGACATGTAATAAGGGCGCATTAACACAAAATAACCAAGGCAGCAGACAACACTGAAGAAGTGTAAGAATGAGACAGAAAGACCAATAGTATTTTCTACAAGGAACTTAGATGGCGCTGTTGGGTAAGTGTCAGGCTGCTAACCTTGAATAAACTCTAAACCCACAAGCTACTCTGTGGTGAAGGATGAGCCTGCCTGCTACCATAAAGGTTTACAGTTTCCCAAACCCTGTGTAGGCTCTCTATGAGTTGGAAACAATTCGATGGCAGTGGGTTTACTATTACATCCACAATCGTTCAATAACACTGATAATAATGATAATAATGGACACATGCAAGCTGAGTAGGAGTGGCTACAGACAAGTGAGGCCACACCAAGGAATATATATAGGTTTAACAGAGGAAATTGCTACATATGAGGAGTCCTTGTGGTGTAGTGGTTATGTGTTAGGTAGCTAACCACAAGGTCAGCAGTTTGAAACCACCTCCACCCTGAGGAAGAAAGACAAGGCTCTCTACTCCTGTAAGGAGTTACAGTCTTGAAAACCCACAGGGAAGTTCTACCCTGTCCTCTAGGGTCACTCGGAGTCAAAATGGACTCGAAAGCAGGGAATATTGCTTCATGTGTATATATGTGTTGTATATAAATACATTATTATAATGAAACAAATGGGGCAGAATTATGGAAACATCTTAATCATAATCGAAACCTTGAGGGATCGTGTCAGTGGACTTAGCACCATAGTCTTGAGGGACAGCAAGGTCAATTGCCAAATATAGTCCAAAAGAAAATGTAATATAACTTACATTGGCGAGTGTCAACTGGGATCACATCAAAAGCTTGCGAATGACCATCTAAAATGTAGTTACCGACTGGTCTTTCCCTAAATTAAGGAAAGAAGGATGAATAAATATCAAAGGCACATCTAAACAATTACTGGAAAAAAATAATGGCCCACCTAAACTCGGCTTTCACTACCCAGGGACTGGAAGAGCTAGAGGGTGCACAACTACCCCTGCTGAGTGCTCGGAAAGAGACCACAGTGGGAGGTTCTGGATAGAATGGGATAAAAATATGGAAAAACTCAAAATGAGGGGGAAAAGAGCCACCCTTACTGGTTTGAGACTGGTGGGATCCCTGAGATGATGACCTATAGCCATCATTTAACCCCCCAAATCAAACCAGATTAAACATACTCAACTCACAGTGATCCAACATAGAGTTTCTGAGACTGTCAATCTTTAGAGGCCCAGGTCATCTCATCTTTCTCCTGAGGAGCAGCTGGAGGGTTTGAGCCCCCCGTTTGGCAGCTAGCCATCTAATGCTTCCCTGACAGACAGGACGGCTGGGGCTCCTCGGCTAAACAAGACAGACCTCCTACGGGAAGTCATAACATCATGGAGGTAATGCGCTCCCTGGGACAACCAACTGTGTGAGATCAAATGACGTCATTTATCCAGGGATAAAGCTGGAAAGCAGGAGGGCTGAGGGAAGAGGGCTCAGTGAACGTGCTAGACACACGGAGGAAGAGGGATGAGTGCTGTTACACTGGGGGGGGGCAGGGGGGGCGGGAAGGGGGTTGCAATCAATGTCGCAAACCAAAATGTGTATAAATTGTTGAATGGAAAACCAATTGGCTCTGTACACTTTCACACTAAATCACAATAAAAAAATTTTAAAAGACAATCAAATTTGAAATATCCATTTCTATCCACAGAACCCGCCTGTCTCCTGCCCCACTCCACGATTTGCGGGGACTTTGAGTGATGAAAGGTTGGGCCTGCTCCTTCTCTGCTTCTCTCCAAGCATCTCTCTCCTTGAGTGGGATACATCAATGAGCTGACCACAGCCTCGCTGTATGGGCACCTGGTGTTTACTTCATGGTAAGCTGAAGTCCCTCTGCCTCTAAGACTGACTAAAATCAAAATCAGATGTGTGCACATTCAACTTTTCTAAAAATAACCCCAGTCAGCAGACTTCTCACTACTGAGAGTCTATCAGTTTCACATCACTTTTAGAACTGCTTCCAACACGTGGCAATCAGACACAGTCAAAACAGCAACCCCTCCCAGACAAAAACGAAGAAACAAACAAACAAAATTGTACTGCCATTGAGTTGATTCTGATTCATAACCACCCTTTTTAGGTGTTTGGAGACTGTAAAGGTTTGGGGGGGGGCAGGTAACCCCGTCTTTCTCTAGCGGAGTGGCTGATGGCTTGAACTTCATGTCTTAGAGTTAGCAGTCCAATGCTTACGTGGCAGTGCCATAACCAAGCCAGCCTTAGTGCCACAGAGTCGATGCGGACTCACAGGGCACACACAGGACAGGGGACACTGAGATGGAAAATCTTTATGGGAGTAGAAAGTGCAATATTTCCTCCTCCGAGTGGCTGGTGGTTTTGAACTTCTGACCTTGCAGTTAGCAGTCCATTTCATAACCCCTAGATAAAATCCCATAATCAAAATGACCCTAAAGTGCTCTACCTAGTGCCTTTAGTGCTTTCTGATCCAACATTTTCCATTAGGGCTTTCATGACCTCCTTCCCTTCTGGAGGAACTCTGGCTGCATAGTGAATTACATGCTGCACTTCTAGCCACAAGGTCAGCAGTTCAAACCCACTAGCTGCTCATAGGGAGAAAAATAAGACTGCCTGCTCCCTTAAAGATTTATAGGGAGCAGTTCTACTCTGGGATGTGTCTGACTCTATCGAGTGGGAGTGGTTTCCTATGGCTTTTGTTTCTGGAACATGCTGTGGGAGATCATGCCCAGCATTTGACCCCAGTGAATTTCTTTTTGGGCAACACTGCCATCTAGCAGTCATATCTTGTCCTTGATCTGCTGCAAATTCCCTCGAACTCATCATAGTGGGGAAGCCATTGAAAAGGATGTTGTTTCAAATGACGCAATATGGGAACGTTCAGACACACGTCTGAACGTCTGAACACCAAGAGATGGTGCTTCAAGAAGAGCTGGAAGAGTTGATTCAAGGTCTGTGCAAGGTGTGCCCAGTCTGCATTAGAAATGCTACATTGTAGGTGGGCCAGTGTGCAATGGATAAAGCGTCTGATTATGGATCAGAAGAAATGCTACATTGTCCTCACATACTTATTTTTTCAGTCTTTAAAAGGGAAACTAAAAATATTCAAAAGGAAAGGAGGGGGCTTCTTAGTTTTTCCACAGCAAAAATGATAAGTTGTCGAGCATTTTCACTAATTAGAAGTAACTAGAAACTAAATTCACGTTCACAATTACTGTTTGTAATGGTTTTATTTCCAGGAACCGCAGATTTAATGGGATTTCTAACAGTGACAGAGAAGGAATTTTAAAATGTCTAAATGTTTTCTGGCTGTTCATAATTGTGTGGCAAATACACATTTTTGGAAGGTGCTTTCTAAACAGCATCTGTTAATTCACCATCACAAAAATAGTCCTAGCTCCTGTGAACAATTCAAAAGGTACAATGATAGAACAGATTCCACCCCCCCCCCCCCGCCCTTTTGCTTTTATCGGAAAGGTCGGTGTGAGTTGGAATTGACTCAATGGCAGTGAATTTGGTTTTGGTTGTCTGCTCTGTGTCTGAGTCTCCTAGTGCTGCTATAACACAAATACCACAAGTGGGGGAGCTTTCAAGAGCAGAAATATATTTTCTCAAATTTCTGGATGCAAAATGTCCACATCAGGATTTCAGCTAAGTTGACTGTTTCCCTACCAGGAAATTCCTTGACTCCTTGGCTTGTAGACAATCCTCATATCGAATTTGTTTTTCCTAAGCGTATATCTCTATATCCAATCTGCTCAATTTATAACCCAGCTGTCATTACATTTAGAACCCACCCTCGCCAGGTACAACCTGATTAACATAACAAAGAAACTCTTATTTCCAAAAAGGATTACAGCCACAGGTAGAGGTTTAGGATTCTAACACCTATGCAGGTGTGTGTGAGCACAATTCAACCCCTAACATACTGGGAAGAGTAGGTATGAAGTCCCACAACAATGGTAAGGACAGTGACATTGATCTGATCACTGTTCAGAGTTACTGTCAACACCTCTATCACTGTGCTCTTTTGACTGAGTCTGCGGGTAGCTTTTGTGTTATCAGTGGGAGGTCAGCTCTCTCACTGAAATGACCAGCATTAATAATTCTTCTTTAGCTCCATTCATTTGGTTTTATGTTGAACTCTTCTTTCCGAGGCACCTTGAGAGTCTCCTATTGTGTTAACATAAACTCTAACACTCCACTGCCACCCAGTTGATTCCATCTCACCGCAGTCCTACTGGACAAAGTAGAGCTGTGCCTGTGGGTTTCCTGTAAATCTTTACAGGAGTAGAAAGCTTCATCTTTCTCCAGTAGAGTGGAAGATAGGTTTGAATTGCTGACTTTGTGGTTAGTAGCTCAATTTATAACCCACTAGGCCAACAGGCCATGATGAGACTGTCCAGATGGCCGTCCTGGATGTGTGATTTTGAGATGCATATCTTTCTTGTGGTTCTTACTTATCAAGAGAAGACCACCTCCTTCTGCTCCAACTCAAACGGAGCTAGATATAAGTGACCCTGTGCTTAGTCTGGAAGAAACATATAAAGGGACCTGTAAGACTGCATGCTAAATAACTTATTTTTTAATGTTTTATTGTGATTTGAGTGAAGTTTTTAGAGAAAACTGGTTTTCCATTCAATAGTTCATAACACATTTTGTTTTGTGACATTGATTGCAGTTGCTTGAATCTTGATGAATGTTATTTGGCCCCACCCAATCCTAATTCTCTTGCCTTTGAATAGATTGATATTCAAAATGTGCATTTAAAACTCAGGTAGTTGTCCTCGGTGCCCAGCTAGAACCCAAAGCTGAGCAATCTATACAACCAAATCAGTGTTAAATATTTGATTGGGTGGGGGTTCAATACACCTTGCCCATAGATGAGTTCTTTTTGGTGTGCACTGCTTTTGAGATCTGAGTTTGAGTGTGTTTAGACCAGGCAGGTAGCTCCAGGTTCCCATGTCCCTTTGCCCATTTACACTGCTTTGCATGTGCCACCTGGCCTAGAAATTAGATGTTCTCAAATATTTCTCTTTGGACTGGTCTCTGTTCAGGAGCTACCAACTCCAATTTATTTCTTCATGTGACTTATTAGAATACCAGCACTGCAAAGACTCTCAAGCAAGTGGAGTATGCAGGGGCAATGCATTATTTAATGTGACCAATCTAGCCAAAATCTCTAAATTCTATCAAAGGACCTTTCCCTGCATGGGTCCAGTGAGAAGCTAGGGAAAGATAGTGATAGGATTCACCTGTGAGTAATTGTGAGCAGGATTCCCTGTGGTGGCACACTACTATTTAGAAAATGAGCCCTCTGAGAAGCACAAAAATGGGATTATTATCAGCAAGAGTCAAAAGTGGAGTGAAATTTCTGGACCTGAGATCCACGTGTAGTGCAATTCTGGATCCAGAAGACAGCTATAACATCAGAGGAGTAGTGGCCGCAGAATCAGGAGTCAGAGCATGGAACAGAGGGATGGACTTCTCAACCCACGGAACAAGTAAAGCTGAGTGCTTCTGTGTAGGAGGTTGGCTTGAGGAGTTGGGTGCCTCTGGACACTTAATTGGAGGAGTTGGACTTTCTGATCCATGGAAGTGGAGCTTAGTATCTTTGGGTTGAGGCTTACTAGGGGGGACTCTGGGCACTTTACGCAGGGAGCTGGGTTTGCTGAACCATAGAGCTTATGTTGAATGCCTCCAATTGAGGCATATAGCAGAGTGATATGCTCTTTGGGCATTTATTAGAACATTTGAAATAACTTAGTAACATGTTTTGATAAATAACTCTACCTTGAGCATTTCTCACTGGCATTACAACTTGTTAATTTCCACAATAAACCCTTTAATCATGAATTTTGTCTGTGAGTTCTGTGTAGACAATGCAATTGATATTATAACCTAAAGATCAAGTACAGAAGTAAAATAGAAAACACTAAATAAAACAACAAAAAGTGCTTTGATCCCCTTTCTAGTGACTGGACCTAAATAGGGATAGGCACCTAACTACTCCCCATTCAGTCTGCCAGTATTTCAGCAGCACATTAAATTGTAGTTAGATTTTAAATCTATTCAATACTAAGTATGTAGATAAAACCATAATAAAGACCTTCAAATTAATGGGCAAACATAGTATCAGACAAATATTTTTGATAGTCTGTTAAACTTTCCGCGGGGAGAGTGGTGGATCAATGGTGGAAATTTCATCTTCTGTGCAGGAGAACTGGATTTGATTCCCAGTCAGTGCGTCGCGTGCACAGCCACTACCCATCCACCAGTGAGTGGAGGCTTGCTTATTGCTCTGCTGCTGACCAAGGTTTGTTGGAGCTTGCAGACCAAGATGGACAGGAAGAAAGGCTTGGCCATCTACTTCTGGATCCCAGCCACTGAAAACTCTGGATCACAGAAGTTTGATTTGAAATAGATCATAGAGCTGGCACAGGTCTAGAGCAGCATGGGGCCTGATTCCGAGGCTGACTTGATGGCCCCCAACAATAAGAACAACAACAACAATTAAGAGCGGGGGAAGTTTCTGTATAGGTGACTTGTATCTCTTCCATGGGCCAATTTTAAGCTTTTTTTGTGTGTCACCACTAAAATTTATCATAAAACTCAGGCTGCTTTAAAATGTTGAATTTCATAACTTTCAAAAGAAAGCTTTGGAAACTTGTAGCAATTAGCTCTGAAAAATATGGTTTCTAGGCTTATTAATTAAAGGACGCAAGGAAGACTTGAAATGTTGTCTATTGGGGGAATTTATTCTACATTTATAAATACTCTACAGTCTCACCATAATTATGATAAGATGAAAGGAGTTTGAACTATGCTGATAACTTAAAATTGGAAAAGAAGTTTTTTTAACATGGATAATTATCCTATCAGTTTTATAACCTAATAAAAATACACAGAAAAAAGAAGCTTCTGGCCATTTTGACTATGCGAAATCATGTGTTCTGTGAAATTAGAAAAGTTACCCACATATTTTTACTGTAGAATGCTCATTTTAGAACTGTTTTCTTTGGAGAAGTTTCAGAGTTGCATCTCTCGACTGAAAGATTAAGTCGAGACAGTGCCATTGAGTCATTTTTGTCTCCTGGGAACCCCCATGTGTTTTTGGTCAAACTGGGCTCCACAGTATTTTTTAGGTGTAATCTTTGTGGAAGGGGACCCTGTGCCTTTCTTCTGTGGTGGCATTGGGTGGGTTCACACTAACCACAGTTCAATTAATAACCATAAGCAAACCATTTGTGCTACCCATGGATCTTCGTTTTCTCAACAGAGATATTTGTTGTTAGGTGTTGTCAACTTGTTTCCAGTGCAAATTGTCCCCATGTGCAACAGAAGGAAACACTGCATCTGTAGGCAACTGGACATCCCTCTGTAGAGGGGGAGCAGGGAGGAGACGACTCACTCAGGGTGCATGAAACACACAACTTTCCTCTAGTTCTTAAATGCTTCCTTTCCCCCACCCCCACTATATTGATCCCAATTCTACCTTGCAAAACTGGCTAGACCAGAGGATGTACATTGGCACAGATAGCAATTGGAAACACAAGGAATCTAGGACAGAAGAACCCCTCAGGACCAGTGGTGAGAGTGGTGATACCGGGAGGGCGGAGGGAAGGTGGGGTAGAAAGGGGGAGCCGGTTACAAGAAGCTACATATAACCTCCTCCTTGGGGAACAGACAGTGGAGAAGCGGATGAAGGGAGACATCAGGCAGGATAAGATATGATAAAATAATAATTTATAAATTATCAAGGGTTCATGAGAGAGGGGGGGTTGGGGAGGGAGGAGGAAAATGAGGAGTTGATACCAAGGGCTCAAGTAGAAAGCAAATGTTTTGAGAATGGTGAGTACAAGAAATACAAATGTGCTAGACACAGCGAGTGTACACATGAATTGTGATAAGAGTTGTATGAGCCCCCAATAAAATGACTTAAAAAAAGAGAAGGAAACGCTGTTCCATTCTGCACAACCTCACAGTTGTAGTGCTTGAGCCCATTGTTGCAGCCACTGTGTCAATCCACCTCCTGAAGGGTCTTCCTCTTTGCCGCCGCCTTTCTATGTTATCAAGCATGATGTCATTTTCCAGGGACTAGTCTACCCTGATAACCTACCTACAGTATTTGAGATGAAGTTTCACGATCCTGGACTTTGCATCTTCTCCACTACTTGTCAGTTTATTGTACTGTGGTGGTTTTCAGGTCGCTGTGATGTTGTAAGGAATGTCATTAGTATTTCAAGTCTCAGCAAGGCCATCCATAGCGCACAGGTTATAGTGGGGCTTCCAGACTAGGAAGAAAGACCTGGTGACCTACTTCTAAAATAACTGGTTGATGGAAGCTTTATGAATAGCATCATAACACTGTCTGATATATTACTGAAAGACGAGGCCCTTAGGTTGGAACACATGCAAAATACAACTGAGGGAAAGCTGCCTTCTCAAAGTAGATTTGAACTTCCTGACACAGTTGGAGTAAAGATTGTGGCGCTTTCATTTGCTGATAACAAGATTAAAAATGAGAAGAAACAGCTGTAAGCATCCGTTAATAGTTTGGACATGGAATGTCTACAATCATCAAAATGAAATAGAATGCTTGGATAAAAATACCCTAGTGATTAGTGAGCAGAAATGAACTGGTTTGGGCCTTTTTGAATTGGATAATTACATGGGCTACTTTGAAAGAAGTGACAAATTAAAGAGGTACAACACTGCGTTCTTTGTCAATAAAGAACACTTGAAGACTTAACCTGAAGTACAGTGCAGTCAATGGTAGGAAAATACCTTTATACCTACCAGGAAGACCAGTTTATATGACTATTATTCAAATTTACACACCAACCAGTAGCTAAAGATAAAGAAACTTTCCCCCTCAATTTCTGTGATCTGAAGTTCATCACACAAGCAATCAAGATGCATTGGTGATTATTTGTGATTAGAATTCAAAAGGTGAATGTAAAGAAGAAAGATTCATAGTTGAAAATTTGACCTTGGTGATAGAAACAATGCCAGATGGCATTAGGGAATTTTGCAAAATCAAAGACATTAAAATATCTTTTTCAACAACACAAATGGAGACTAAACAAGTGGGCTTCACCAGGTAGCACACACAGGACTCAAACAGACTATGTCTGTAAGAAGACAATAGAGAAACCACACATCACCACTCAGAATAAGGCCAGTGTAAGTTCAAGCTGCAGTTGAAGAAAGTGAAAATAATTCCATGAGCCAAAGTGCAACCTTGAGTATGCCACGTCTGAATTTAGAGGACATCTCAAAAATAGATTTGACACATTGAATACTAATAACCAAAGATCAAATGAATTGTGAGATGGCACCAATGACATCATATATAAGAATAGTAAAAGGTTATTAAAAAGGCAAGAAAGAAAAGAAAAGAACAAAATGGATGTCAGAATTGACCCTGAAAAGCAAGGAGGTAAAAGGAAACAGAGGAAAGGTTCAGGAACCAAAGCTAGGGATAGTGGTATAAACATAGGTGTGCGCATATGTAAATACATTAATTCAGAAAATGGAGATATTGGCCTATGTACATATATTTATTTATATGGCAATACAGTGAGGTAGTGGGTGAACTTTGGGTCTCTGCTGAAGCCCTGCCTCAATGCAAGAATTCTTTGTTCTAATAACCTTGGATTCTGTGATGTTCATCTTCCCAGCACAGTCCCTGAATACAAAATCATAATCAAATGTGGTGCATAATCAAATGTGGTGAAGAAAGCTGATAGTGCCCAGTTATCAAAAGAGATAGCATCAGGGGCTATAAAGGCTTGAAGTTAAGCAAGCCACTATTAGCAGAGAAGCAACAAGCCCCCATGGAAGAAGCACACCAGCCTGTGTGATCATGAGGTGTTGACAGGATAGGGAAATAGGCATCAGAAAACCACAAACAAAAAAAAAACAACCCATAAACATGTATTGCTGAAACAATGGGATCAGAGCAGAGACCCAAAACCCATCTGGGGACAATGGGACATCCTCTCACAGAAGGGTCACAAGGAAGGGATGCGTCAACCAGGGTGTAGTATAGCACCAATGAAACATACAGTATTCCATGACCCCAATACTGCCTTTCAGTTCTGGCCAGACCAGAGCATGTACACTGGTACCGGTAAGAGCTGATGACACATGAAATCCGGGTCAGATAAAGCCCTCAGGAACAGAAATGGGAGTAGTGATACCAGGAAGGTAGGGGCATTGGGTGGTGGGGAGAGGAGGGAAAGAAGGGGCAACTGATCACAATGATCAACACATAATTCCCCACCCCCCCAGGGGGATGAACACAGATGCCATGGGGGAAGAGAGACAGCGGTCAGTGTAAGATATGAAAATAATAATAATTTATAATTTATCAAGGTGTCAGGGTAAGAGGATAGGAAGGAAAAAAGGGAGCTGATACAAAGGGCTCAAATAGAAAGTAAATGTTTATAAAATAATGATGGCAACATATGCACAAATACGCTCGATACAATTGATGTATGGATTGTTATAAGAGCTGTAAGAGCCCCTAATAAATGATCTTTAAAAAAAAAGAAGTGACCCTGAACTTGATTTTGAATATAGAACAGCTAGATCAAACAGAAGAAGTAAATGATGATGTGTAAGAAATGAAGAGAAAATTTAAAAGGTTGATGTGAGAAGGCAAAGTATTACAATGAAACGTGGAAAGAAAGACCTGGAGTTAGAAAACCAAATGGGAGGAAGATGCTCAGCATCTCTACATAAGTGGAAAGAACTGAAGAAAAGGCCAAGCCTCAAGTTACATGGATTCTCTGGACCAAATATTGCAGGACGCATCAAGAGAAGTGGAATGAGCACATCGAGTCATTGCACCAAAAATAGTTGGTTCACCATTTAGAAGGTAGCATATGATCAAGGACTGATGGTATTGAAGAAAGAAATCCAAACTGCACAGAACAGGAATTGACAGACAACCAACTGAGGTTTAAGTAGATGGATGTAATGCAATGCACTTTGTATGACTATTATTAAAATTTAGAAATTCTCACTTATTACCAATAAATGTGGAGGACAGCTACCTACCTGCCTACTGCAATGATCCATATCTGTGCTCATTCTAAATATATGAAAACAGAAGGTATAAACTGTCAGACAGCGTTAATATCACACAGTTTATTTTTTTGTTGAAATAATTCAAATCTGACTGCAGTTTTACATCACCAGCGAATTACCACAAATATAAATTGGGTTCAGAAGAGGACATGGAATGAGGTATTTCACTTTTTTTCTCTCAAAAGTATTTGGTTGGGAGTGAATATAGATATCATATTGTCCCATAGTTCAATCGCATCAAGCAGTATTGTACAATTGCTACCACACTCAGTTTCCAAACATTTGTTTTCCTTTTTGAACTCAATGACATCAGCTTTCTTTTATGCGGCCCCCCCCCCCCACTGTCCCCCCAGAAACCCTTATTCTACTTACTGTCCCTATAGGTTCAGCAATCTTGGGTTTAATACACTGAAAAACAGGAAACATAACACAAATTCAAGAGGGTGACCCCGTGACATAACACATCTGAGATAAACCCCATTATGGACAAACAAAAACCAACAAACAAAATACAGAAGATGTTGAAAACCAGATTAGGCCTAACACGCAACTGGGGGATTTCAACTGACAAGGTTTTCACTCTTCAAGTCAAGTTTCCCTTTTTGATCTTCTATAGTCATCTCTCCATCTCTATTGGTAACCACTCTCCTCCCATGCCTCTAATATGGATGGAGGGAACTCACCGGAGGTGCATTTCATATGTACAATTGGACTTCCACCACCATACACAGCCTCCTGAAAACAGGGTTCTCGCTATTTGGCCTCTGATACTGTCCCTTTCTTCGACTTCAGTTGACATGGTTTACAGTCCTTCGGCCACTGCTGTTGGTGTGGTTCTTCCATGTGGATTTGGTTGACATCTCGTTTGGTTGCTTCTTGTTTGGAATCAAGCCTTTAAGACACCGGGCTGCTCTTATCTTTTGATGGTAGTAGGATTCATATTTCTGCTTCTGAAATGGTTTGTTTTATACCCATGGAAATGGAAAAATTGACCAATCCCCTCTATTAGTAGCTACTCTCATAGAGAGTTACAGTCTTGGAAACCCACAAGGGCAGTTCTTTACTCTCTAGAGTCACTGTGAGTTGGAATTAACCTGATGGCATTAATTTTGAATTTTGACCTATTTGTATATTCCCAACCAATCATTTGGCAGGAGTTATAAAGACTATGCCTAGCAGAGCACACCATGTAATTTCACTTTACAACAGTCTCAGTGGCACAGATGGTTGAGTGCACAACTACTAACTGATTAGCTATCAACTTTTTTTCCTCAACAGTTTTATTGGCACATACTTTACATATCATGTCATTGAATAGTTCAATCATTCAGTTATATCAAGGGGAATTGTATAATCACCACATAAATCTTAGTGCATTCCCCACCTCCATGGTTAAATTGCCTTTATAGTAAGTTGTGTATTAGCAATCAGTTCCAGTGTTCCCTTCCACCGTCTGCCTTCATTATTTACTCCCCAAATCCCCTTTTCCTCCCTATCGGCTTCCCTTAACCCTCTGCATTCCCTATAACCCTTTGTATCAGTTATTATCATACATCTAGTCCTCCTGTGCTTCACAGCTGGGATACCCAACAGAAAACAATAAAAATCAAATCACACGGAGGTGAGAAGGATAAGATCATATTAGTATAAAGACAAAAATACAAATAATGTGTAAGAAGGAGAAGACCCCCCCCCCCCGCCCATTAACGTTAAAAAACCCAGGGAACATCTAAGAGATACTTGCACCCAGTACAAATTCAGGTCGTGTCTATAGGGAGGCTGACTGGCCAAGGAGCACAATCAGGATTGCAATGGTCTAGTCTCTGCTGATAGGAAGGCTGTTTGGAACGCTTGCCTCTGGCTCGAGCAGACCTGATTAGAGAGCCTGCAGACGGGGTTCGGGGCTCCCACTCTACTGCATAGCCACCTACAAATTGGGTGTTCTGCTACTTTTCTCTTAGCCATAATTGAATTTTCTACTTGTCATCTTTGGATCACACAAGCTGGTGCACTGCTTTTGTGTGGATTAAAAAAATAATTCTATTGGGGGCTTGTACATCTCTTATCATAATCTATCCATCCATCCATCCATCCATCCATCCATCCATTGTGTCAAGCGTATTTGTACGTTTGTTGCCATCATCGTTTTCAAACCTTTTTCTTTTTACTTGAGCCCTTGGTATCAGCTCCTCATGTTTTTCTCTCCCCTGCAACCCTCCCTCCCTCCCTCATGAATCCTTGATAATTTATAAATTTTTATTATTTTTTCATGTCTTACACTGACTGATGTCTCCCTTCACCAACTTTCTGTCCCCCTGGGAAGGAGTTATATGTAGATAATTGTGATTAGTTCCCCCTTTCTGCCTCCATCTTCTCCTTCCCCTCCTGGTATCGCTACTCTCATGATTGGTCCTGAGGGGTTTAATTGTCCTGGATTCCCTGTGTTTCCAGCTCTTATCTGTACCCATGTACATGCTCTGGCCTAGCCGGATTTGTAAGATAGATTTGGGGTCATGATAGTGGAGTGGGGGGAGGAAGCATTAAAGAACTAGCAGAAAGATGTATATTTCATTGGTGCTTTACTGCACCCTGACTGGCTCATCTCTTCCTTGTGACCCTTCTGTAAAGAGATGTCCAATTGATTTTTGTTTTCCACTCTGCACTCCCCCTCGTTCACATTGATATGATATTTTGTTCTGGGTCTTTGATGCCTGATATCTGATCCCATCAACACCCTTCTGTATGGACTTAGTAGACTCCTTTACTCCTTGCTTAGATGTTTCCTTGTTTGAATACAAGCCTTTAAGACCCCAGACACTATTCCAATTGACAGCCACGCACCATCTGATTTCTTTACCACAACTTTGCTAAAGCACCCATATCTTCTGTGTTCCCTTACTGAGGGCTAGTATCGAACAGGGTCATGAGGTAAGAACCAATTGTTCTGAAGATTTGGCTGGGATTTAGTGTGAGCCCAAAATGCTATCTTGGAGCTATGTTTTTTTGGTTTTATTTTAAATAGGCCCTTTCAATACCTCCTTGTTATTTTATGGTAGAGAGTCTTATCAATCACCCCCTGGGGCTATAATGATCTTCTGTTAATATTGTCTTTGATTAGCCCCTGGTACTAATTTTTAAAGCCCTGTTAAGAGAGGAATATTGGGCCAATGTAGGTTAACTCCATATTTCAGCACCTGAATTATTCACTTTTACAGAATCAATCCTACACAAACAATGGGAGTCTATTGTCACAGAAAGTTTACAAGAATTTTCACAGTGAATGTCAGTCACAGGTTCGCCAAAACAATATGTAGATTAATACAGTATATAGGGCATTGAAATATCAAGACCATGATTGTTTGCCACCAATAGTTCAACACTCTTGGTACAGCTATCCTCTACTTCCTCAGACAGCATGTATTTTCAGTCTTAAATTCTTTCATTATAAGTGTGTCTGAGGTAGAGTCCAGTTCACTCATGGATTTTCTGCATCGGATTTCACTGATGCAGCATCTGGAGAATGCCATGTGCCCTAAAAATCCAGGATTAAATGGCCCAGCATTCCAGGACAGTCGGCTTGAGTCCCCAGAAAACATATGGAATCCTGGGTCAATGTGACCCATTCAGCACATACCCCAAATGACATTCTTCCCTACTGTCCCCAAAAGCATCTTCAGTCATTCGTCCCCCCACCTGGAGGTTGCTCCACTCACTTTTCCTACCAGCAGTCATGTATTTGTGCTCCCCAGGCGTGTCTGCTCCCTTTGCTCTTTCTTGACTTGGTTTTCTCATCCGGGATATCATTGTTAATATCAGATGAATTTTTGGCTGAAAGCAGAGAATATCAGACATATGCTTAGTTGTGTTTTATTGACTATGCAAAGGCATTAAACTGTGAGCATTATAATAAATTATGAAGAACACTGCAAAGAATAGGAATGCCAGAACATTTAATTTGCTCCTATGCAACCTATCCGTAGACCAAGAGGTAGTCATTCTAATAGAAAAAAGAGATAGGTAATGAAAGTGTTAAAATCAGGAAATGAGTATGTCAGGGTTGAATTTTTAAGCATAGTTATTCAATCTGCATGCTGAGCAAATTATTTGAGAAATTGGATAATAAGAAGAAGAACCTGACATGGGGGTTAGAGGAAGACTCATTGCCAACCTGTCTTATGAAGAGGACACAACCCTTCTTGCTAAAAGCAAAGAGGACTTGAAACACTTGCTGATGTTGATCAAAGACAACAGCCTTCAGTAAAGATTACATCTCAACATATAGAAACGAAAAATCCTCACAACTGGACTAATAAGCCACAGCATCATGCCAAATGGAGAAAAGATGGATGCTGTCAAAGAGTTTATCTGACTTTGATCTATAGAAATATAGAAGTAATAGGCAAGGAATCAACGTATTGCACTGGGCATATCTGCTCAGTGTTCAAAAGCAAAGATGTCACTGTAGGTACTGACCTAAGCCACATATTTTCAATCATCTCATATGCATGGGAATGCTGGACAATGAAAAAGATAGATGAAGAATTGGTGCCTTTGTGTTAAGTGTTGGCAAAGAATACTGACTATACCATGGACTTCCAAAGGAACAAATAAATTTATTTGGGAAGATATACGGCTGGAATGATCCTTTGAAGTGAAGATAACTTGATTTCATTTCACATGATTTGGGGATATTATCGGGAGGAACCAGCCTCTGGAGAAGGATATCATACTTGGTAGAGGGTCAGCAAAAAGGGGGACGGTCCTTAAGGTGAAGTATCAACACAGCATCTGAAACGATGGGTTCAGACACAGGAAAGACGGTGAAGACAGCATGGGCCTGGCCATGTTCAGCTCTGCTGTGCATAGGGTCGATATGGGTTGGAACCAACATGAGGAACATCCTCACCCAGTCCCAATTTTGTGATTTTATAAGGATCAGAAGAAGCTACAGTGTTTTTAAAAATTACCGTTTTTCTACAGGCATAAATATCCCCTCACCCCGCCCCACCGACCTTTCTTCCTATAGCAGAGGTTATCCAATTTGAAAGCATCAGAATCAGACAACGCAGTAGAACAAGGATTCCTGGGCTTCATACACAGAGCTTCTGATTCAGTAGATCTGAAGTCTATCAATTATGTTTGCCACGGAGCTGAGTCTGACTCATAGTGACCCCATGTGTGTCCGAGTAGAACCACTTCACAGGTTGTCAATGGCTCAACTCAGTCAGAAGTATGTCGCCAGACCTCTTTCTTTCAAGGCTTCTTTGTGTGGGACCGGAGCCCAAAGCGTCTGGTTAGCAGCCAAGTGTGTTACCAGCTTGCACCAACTGAGACTGTCGTGGAGCCCAATAATTTGTATTTGATGTTGATCTCAGGGTCACACTTTGAAATGAACTGCTACGGGAATATGAGCAAATCAATGAGGACGCCACAGGGAATATGTGTGTGTTGATCCAGTTTGACTGGAACAGAACCTACACACAGAAAAGTCTGAAAGAATCGGTCAGTCTGAGAACACAACCAGAGAGTGGCATGAGCCCAGGTCCCAAATGTGTAAATGAGAGGGGCAGAGGGGAAGAGCAACCCTGCTGTGTTTTTGACAGCTTCTCTCATTTGGATTTCACCAAAATGAAACTCTTAGATGGTTAAACTGCCCCGTCTCGCCACCACCAAGATGACTCCAGCTCAGAGCGTCCCTGCAGGACAAGGTCGAACTGCCTCTGTGAGTTTCCAAGCCTGTGACTTTTTACAGGAGCAGAAAGCCTCATCTTGCTCCCACTGAGCAGCTGGTGGTTTGGGACCACTGACCTAACGATTATCAGGCCAATGTATAACAACGATGCCGCCAAGTCACTTTTGCTAAACTGTATGTCTCTAAACGCCATACAATACTGTTATCCGCATTTTATACTCTAAGGCTGCATATGAAACTCTGTGAAATGGTGCAGTACATTAGATCCATTTTGTACACTTGACTGCACACAGCACTATGTGTTTTTCTTATTCTGCTCTGCTTTATGCAGTACATGCAAGTGAGTGCTTCAGTGAAATTACTGGTTATGTCATAATTGGCTGTGAATTTTAACCCCATTATAATCCTTCACCTGCTTGAAGATAGGGATTGGGAGACACTTTACTGAGTGGAGTTACTTTGATGCCTGTTGGTAAAGATGTAAAGCTCGTCATAGGTTGTCGGATGGCTGATGTTATTATCAATCCCTTTAATGACACCGCAAACAGCCAAATGTCAATTCAACAGAATAGCGACAGACATTGATATTTGGATCATCCGTGCATTAAAATTACAGGCAATTTAAGATTTTGAAAGAGCTTTGTGTGTGCCAGTTCCCAAGACTGTCTTGGTGATTAATGATGCATTTTCTTTTTAATTTCACTTTTCTATTTTTTTTTTGTATTTTGGAGAGTTTCAAACATGCCCCAACTTAGAGAGAATAGTATAATGGATCTTGATGGTACCATCATCTCACTCCTATATAATTATCAGCATTTTGCCAATTGTGTTTAGTCAATCCCACTGCTGAGCCTTTACATTTTTATTTGTAAACACTCCAATATGAATCTCTGACACATAAGTACTTAAAACTATATAAGAACCTTATTATCAGCTCTCACAAAACATTTAGTTTTTTTAAATGATATGTTTGTTCAAACCTGGAGCATCATCGCAATTTATTTTTTAAAATCATTTTATTGGGGGCTCATACAACTCTTATCACAGGCCATACATATATCAATTGTGTAAAGCACATTTTCATATTCGTTGCCCTCAACACTCTCAAAATATTTGCTCTTCACTTAAGCCCTTGGCATCAGCTCCTCATTTTCCCCCACCCTCCCGCTCTCCCCTCACTCATGAACCCTTGATGATTTATCAATTATTATTTTGTCATATCTTACACTGTCCGACATTCCCCTTCACCTACTTTTCTGTTGTTTGCCCCAGAGGGAGGAGGTTATATGTAGATCCTTGTAATCAGTTCCTCTTTTCTACCCTACCCTCACTCCACCCTCCCGGTTTCACCCCTCTCACCACTGGTCCTGAAGGGATCATCAGTCCTGGATTTCCTGTGTTCCCAGTTCTTATCTGTACAAGTGTACACCCTCTGGTCTAGCCATATTTGTAAGGTAGAATTTAGATCATGATAGTTGTGGGTGGGGGATGAGGCGGGCGGGAAGCATTTATGAACTAGAGGAAAGTTGTATGCTTCATCGTTGCTACCCTGCATCCTCACTGGCTCGTCTCCTCTCCACAACCCTTCTGTAAGGGGAGGTCCAGTTGCCTACAGATGGGTCTTGGCCGTGTCCCCAATCTGCAGTCCCCCTCATTCACAATGATATATATATATTTGTTCTTTGATGCCTGATACCTGGTCCATTCAAAACCTTGTGATCACATATCTGATGTGCTTCTTCCAAGTGAGCTTTGTTTCTTCTGAGCTAGATGGCTGCTTGTTTATCTTCTAGCCTTCAAGACTCCAGATGCTATATCTTTTGATATCTGGGCACCATCAGCTTTCTTCACCACATTTGCTTATGAACCCATTTGTCTTCAGTGGTCATGTTGCGGAGGTGAGCATCATAGAATGCCGGTTTAATAGAACAAAGTTTTCTTACACTGAGGGAGTACTTGAGTGGAGGCCCAAAGTCCATCTGCTATCTTAATACTAAACCTATAAATATATGCACATAGATCTATTTTCGCATTCTCATATATAAATACATTTACATATGTACGTGTATTTATTTAGACCTCTATAAATATCTGTTGCCTCCTAGTTCTTTCCTCTATTTCCTTTTACTTTCCTCTTGTCCCACCACATGCTCAGCCTTCATTTGGGTTTCAGTAATTCCTCTTGGTTACATTACCCTTGATCACGTCCTACCAGGCCTCCTACACTTTCCTCACCACCAATTTGGATCACTTGTTGTTCCCTTATCCCTGGGTTTGTTAACACCACTTCCTTTCCCCCACCTCCCCTTCTCCCATGTCTCTTAGAACCGTTGGTCCCATTGTTTTGTCCTCTAGATTGTTCATCTAGCCTATCTTATTTAGACAGACCTGTGGAGATAATAACATGCACAAAAATAAGACCAAGCAAAACCAAGCAACAAATGAAAACAAAACAACAAAAAGCCAATGACAAAAAAAACAACAACCCAAACCACCACCAACAAAAAAGAAAAGTCTGTAGTTAGTTCAAGGACTGTGTATTGGCCTTTAGGAGTGTTTTCTGGTCTAGTTTGATGGGGTGCCAAGCCCTGGCCCCCAAATCTATTTTTGGTATTCCCTGTGGACCTTGTTTCTCTGTTCCCCTTGCTATTTTGTTGCATGCCCTTAGTATTTTGCCTCTGTGTGGTGGGATCAGACCGGGCGTAATTCATACACTGTGTCTCCAGTGTTGTCCCCTGTAGGGCTATGGGTCAGTGAGGGAAGTCATGTCTCATAGTGGGGCCGACCATTTGGTCTTCTCTGTGGATTGGCTGCTCTGAGTAGGAATATTGTCCTTAAGGCTTGGTGCAACTGATCTATTTTTTAAGCCTCTGTTAATACTTAAGAACGTCCTTCATTTTTTTGTCCCCCACATTACTTGTTTGGCTAAGAGAGGAGATATTTTTGTGCTGTTGAATTACCCTCCTCCTGGACTTGGTTGATGGCATCCCTGTGATACTGTTACCATGTTTCTATTGTCACATGGAATCTCTGGGAGTATAAATAGTTTATGTGCTCTGCTGCTAACTGAAAAGTTGGGGATTTGGGTCCACCCAGAAGTACTTCAGAAAAAAGTTTGAAAAAAAACCAGCCATTGAAAACCCTACAGAGCACTGTTCTCCTGTGGCACATATGGTGTCTCCTTAAGTCAGAATCAATGGCAACCAAAGGGTAAAAAAAACCTGCCCAATATATACTGTGAACTTGTAGCTAAGTCCAGAAGTTTGATTTAATATCAGTTCAATTTTTTGGGGGGAAGGCAAGAATATTTCATGGACAGTGTTTCACGACACCAGGAGACATGTATGCTGTTTGTTTTGATTTTAGTGTTGTTAAAATTTAACCTAATTGCAGTTGCAATGGTGCATTTTACAATGTATTTTTCATGTTAGCAAGGTTATGAACATCCTTGGTTCATGGTCAGAGTGGATTCACCAGGGGCTTAATCCACATGTATTTCACCTTACAAAAAAAATTGAAACAGTTTTAAAATGGGTCTAAAAGGAGATCAAATGATAAGATGTTACATTGTAACCTAACTCCATCTGCCATAATCAACTTTATAATAATCTCTGTATGATAGCAGGCTATACACATCTCTCAACTATGGCCAGAGGCGGTTCACCTGAGGCTGAATCCATGTGTGGACCCTGCAGACGGAGTTGGGGCTGTCATGGTCAGCCATAGTCTTCTACAAACCAGGTGTTCAGAGTTCAAGCTCCAGTGCCATCCCTTCCTTTAGATTTAGATTACATTATTGATAATCCTTGATCACACAGGCTGGTGTGCTTCTTCCATGTAGACTTATTGACACTTCACTTGAATGACCACTTGTTATTTATTTATTTATTTTAATAATTAGAAGATAATTTTACTGGGGGCTCTTACAACTCTTATAACAATCCATATATCAATTGTATCAAGCATGTTTGTACATATGTTGCAATCATTATTTTCTAAACATTTACTTTCTATTTAAGCCCTTGGTATCAGCTCCTCTTTTTTCCCTCCCTCACACCCTCCCTCCCTCCTTCCTTCCTTCGTGACCCCTTGATAAATGATTATTATTTTCATACCTTACACAGATTGCTGTCTTCCTTCTCCTGCAGTTTCTGTTGTTTGTCCCCATGGTGATGGTGGGGGCCTCTGGTTATATATTTATCATAGAAATCGCTTCTCCGTTCCTCTCCTCCTCTCCCCACCTTTTTCTACCCTCCTGGTATTGCTACTCCCATTCCTGTTCCTGGATTTCTTTTGTCATGAGCTCTTATCTCTTATCTGCACCTCTGTGCCTGCTTTGGTATAGCCTGCAGTGAAAGGAAGAACTAAGGTCATGATAGTGGGGGGCGAGGGAGATTCAAGGGACCAGAGAAATATTGTTTCATTGGTACAATACTGTGCGATGGTTGACTCATCCCTTCTTTGTGACCCTTCTGTGAGGGGATATCCCATTGTCTACAGATGGGTTTGGGGTCTCTACTCCAATCCCCCTCATTCTGAACAATATGTTTTGTTTGTTTGTCTACTTTGGGTCTTCTGATACCTGTTACTGGATCCTATCAATACCTCATGATCACACAGGCTGTTGTGCTTCTTCCACATGGGCTTGTTGCTTCTCTGCTAGATGGCCGCTTGTTTAACTTCAAGTCGTGAAGACCCCAGAAGCTATATCTTTTGATAACTGGGTACCTTCAACTTTCTTCACCACATTTGCTTTTGTATCCATTTTGTCTTCAGGGATTGTGCAAGGAAGGTAAACAGAAAGCAAGATTGTTAGAATAAAGTGTTCTTTCATTGAGGCAGGACTTGAGCAGAGGCCCAAGGTCCGCCCTCAGTGCATTGCCATATAAATATATCTACATAGGCCAATACCTCTATTTTAATGAATTAATGTATTTACATATGTACACACCTATGTTTATACCTCTATACATAACTTTGCTTCTTAGATCTTTGGCTGCTTGTTTTAAGAATGCCTTTAAAATCCCAGACACTAATCTTTCTGATAGTCAGGCACTATCTAGTTTCTTCACCACTCTTTCCTATATCACCCATATCTTCAGTGATCTCTTCAAGCATCAAGCAGAATCATGTCATAAATATAATTGTTCTAAGATTGGGCTAGAATTAAGTGCAAACCCCAAATTCATTCGTGCTTCCATGGTTTATATATATCTCTGTTTCATCTTAGAGACATATTTGGCATTTTTTGTTAGAGAACATTATCCATCATCCCCATTGGCATCACTTTTACTGTGATCAAATCAATGCTGACCCACTGGGCAGGGTCGAAACACCCCCCTGAGTGTCCATGCCTACAAATCTTCACAGGAGCAGAAAATCCCTTTTTCACCTGTGGAGCTGGCTGGTGATTTTGAACTGCTGACGTTGCAGTCCGTAGCCTAACACATAATCACTATGCACTGATTGTGACATTAGTTTTGCCAATGATATGGGAGCTAAAACGCTGATGAGTAAAGGAAATTACATGAGTATAGGCCAGATATGAATTACAGTACATGAATTGTTGACTTGTGCAGATTAAACTCTTCTGTGACTGGACACTACATAAACAGGGGGTTGGTGATAAGGCAAATCTTCCAATAGTATTCATGTACAGTCAGAGATATGCCTACCAAGTTAATGCTTATCTTAATGAAGCAAGGATGGCATTCAAATAGTAAGCATATGGTAGTTCCTGACCACCATTCATTGGGCATCCTCAAGTAAGAGATTCCAACCAAAGTCAATGTCCACCAGTTCTATTCCCTTAGGCTGGTATCCATTGGCTTCTTCTCACACTAGTGAATTTCAGCCTAAAGTCCAATGGCTACAGGTGAGTTTGAGGTAAATCCCAGCTCACTGGGATTTACCCAGTGGGGTTTCCACATTGGGTGTACCTTGAAAGAGCAGTCTAAAGTCCAAGTAGTGTACAGCACACAGTCTGTATCACCAAAGGCTGCATAGAAACTAGGTCCAAAGTGTCCAATTAGGAACTTAGTAACAGGTGTAGTCTCCCCTTGGGTTGCATATAAGTCATTGTTAAGTAAACCCCTCCTCCCATTGGGAGATTATTCCTCTTCACGTTCCTACCAACAGAGATGGAGTTGTCTTCTCCAAGGCATACACGACCTCCTCCCTCCATCTTGACTTGTCTTACTAACCTTGTACCTAATACATTTAGCAACTATTGATGATATTGGCAAGAGTCATTATGTTCTTGAGGGCTGCAAAGTGACATCAGTGTATTTTGATCATTAAAAACAATTCATTAGTTGAAATTCTTCTATGGGGAAGAATTACCCTGGCACCTATTTGATTTCCCAGAAACACAGTTTATAAAAGAGGTGACAAACTAAGTGTTGAGTCTGTACTTTTCTTTGTCAAAATTCAAAATAATGAGTTCATGCCTTAGCCACTTCTGAATGTATTAATAAGTTTCTGGTTTTCAAAATATCATTAAGACATATGAGATATCCAGTGAAGTGGGAGTATGGTGCTTCCATTTATGTCTTTTTAACTCCCACCAAAGGAGAAGGTTGTGCAAATAGAGTGTGAAATACTAATAGAAGGAATTAGTCTTGTCATTCATTGGAGTATATAGAATCATTTCAAAATCAGGATCAGGCATCCCATGACTATCAAGAAAGAAGAGCCATCCCTCCCTGAAGTTGTCGAGGAAGCAGAGACATCAGAGAAAATGGCATGAGTCCATGAGACAGAGGAAAGGAGCCTCGCCATGAGTGTGAGGCTGTAGAGAGGAGTCACACTGAGACTGTGAGGAAGAGTAGCAGCAGGCAGGCTTCCTGGCCCATAGAGGAAGAGGACAATGGACCAAGTGCCTGAGAGGTTGAAGACCAGAAATACATGCTTATCAGCATGGTTGAGAAGAGGTACTTGGACAAAATAATTGTATCCTTATGATTTTGTAGCCTGCTATCATCCCTAATGAACACCAATGATCATGAGTATTGACTAAAAGTTCTGTGTATCATTGCAAGGAATTTGCACCAAGCGGAGAAGTACAGTGGGAGGGATGGCTGATGGCAGAAAAGGGTAAAGAAGCACGGGAGATGAGGCACGTCTGAGTTCTGCCGTATGGTAATGGCTTTGGGCTCGTATGGGGTTGCATATTCTCCTTCTCCTTTGTGAAGCTGGAGGAAGTCAGATGTGTGCCTCCATGCCATTTCCTCAATACTTATTACATGTCTCAATATAAAATAGAAATAATTTTTCCAAATATTTAATATAGTTGATACTTAATTTATTGAATTGAATTGCAATAGATATTGAAATACTCGTTGCCTCAATTTCATGAAGATTACTCTTAAATTTAGCATGCAATTACATTTGTATAATTTTTGGATATTTTTTCTTAATTGTGCTTAGAACCAAAATGTGCTTATTATAGAAATGTAAAGAATAAAGATACACACCAAGATTAAAATCAACTGTATTCTCTGTACTTTTAAATATCCCATTAAACTTTTTTTGTTTAATTTCTCTCTGTTCTCTTGCTCTATGTATGCACATCGTTAAACATTCTGTGATTCATCATTATCATTATTTCTCTGTAAGTGTTTAAATTTCCCTATTACCCCTTGCCCTTACCACACTTGTTTAACAAAAGTTCTACCTCCATGCTCTCTGTACCTGTGCCCAAGCTCCTGTTACTAGAGAATGTTTAACTTAATTGGTTCCCTTAATTTGACATCTAAAGCCTCAAAGCACACACATTATGACCCAGAAACCCTCATATACTGCCTCACAACTATTTCATACCTTTTTCTCAAGCCATCCACAATACCCCCTTCTCTTATCTTCACCCAATTGTTGATCTTCCCTCATAGTTAAATAAATTAAAAGATGGATCTAAAATTGTTAATGCAAATCTTTTCTAGGCGTTGGGTGGTGCAAAGTTAATGTGTTCTGCTGCTAGACAAAAGGTGGGAAGTTCAAGTCCACTGAGAAGTTTCTGGGAGAAAACCTGGGGAGCTACTTTTGGAAAAGGAGCCATTGAAATTCAATGGATCATATTTCCTCTGTGACATACATTGAATTGTTATGAGTTATATTCAGCTTAGTGGCATTAAAAAAAGAATCCCAATCCTCTTCTTGGAGCCTTGGAGGCATTGTGGCTGATAACCACAAAGTCAGCAGTTTGAGACCACCAGTCGCTTAGTGGGAAAAAGACTAGGCTTTCTACCCAGTAAAGCAGCGGTTCTCAGCCTTCCTAATGCCGCGACCCTTTCATACAGTTCCTCATGTTGTGCTGACCCCAACCATAAAATTATTTTCATTGCTACTTCATAACTATAATTTTGCTACTGTTATGAATCAGGCGACCCCTGTGAAAGGGTCGTTCGATCCCCAAAGGGTCGCGACCCACAGCTTGTGAACGGCTGCTGTAGAGAATTACAGTCTTGAACCACATAGGGCAGTTCTACTCTGTCTTAGCGGGTCTCTATGCGCTGAATCCACTCGAAGGCAGTGAGAAAGGTTGTATGAAAGCTTTCTCTTCTCTGGGTTCAGTGCTCTTTGACCTTCACCATCACCTCACTGCCATTATGCTTTCTTCTTTTATCAACGTCCTCTTGCCCTAGTGGATCATTTCTGTAACCGTATTCTAAAACTCCAATCATATTAAAAGCAAAACAAAGCAAAACAAAAATGACATCAATAACAAGCACAAACACATTCTTGATTCTACATTTCCCCGAAGGTACCACTCATTTCTTATTTCTCATCATATCAATTTTCTCAAGAGTTGTTAACTACATTCTCAACACTTATTTTAATCTCATGTTCTGTTTTATTTCTATCTGGTTTTCACTGTGCCCCATGTCTATGTTGAAAGTGTTTGTCTCAGATAATGTGCATTTTCTATCCCCTCCCCCACATATGATGTACACATCTGTCCTTTTCTTCTCCTGTCAGCAGCATTTGACTGAATTGTATATTCCTTTCTTAAAATATTTCGTTTTCCCTTTCCATTTTATTGGGGGCTCTTACCACTCTTGTTACAAACCGTACATCAATTGTATCCGGCATGTTCATACATATATTCCATCGTTCTTTTCTACACATTTACTTTCCAATGAGCCCTTGGAATCAACTTCTTTTTTTCCTCCCTCCTCCCCCACCCCAACCCTCATGGCCCCCTGATAGATTGTAGATTGTAAATTATTTTCAAATCTCATTCTGATTGCCATCTCCCGTCCTCTCTGGTTTCTGTTGTTCCACCCCCTGATTCGGAGTGTGTGGTTATGTGCTATTCATTGCGATCGGTGGTCCCTCCCTCCCCACTTCTCCCACCTCCCCCTACCTTTTTGATATCTCTATTTTCATTCATGGTACTGGGTTCCGTGTGTTGTGAGTTTTATCTCTTGCCTGTACCTATGTACATGCTCCCATGTAGTCTAGATTGGGAGGCAGCACTGAGGTCAGGATAGCGGGGTGGGGGTGGGGGTGGTGAGAAGGCCTTCAGGACACAGAGGTATATTGCAAGACCCATTAGTGCTCTACTGCACCCTGATTGACTCAGTCCTTCCTGTGACCCCTCTGTGGGGGGATGCTCCATTGTCCATAGATGGGCTTTGGGTCTCTACTCCATCCCCCCTCCATTCTTACCAATGTATTTTTGTTTGTTTGTTGTGAATCTTCTGATGCCCATTGCCCAGTCCCGACACCTCACGATTGCATGGGCTGGTGTGCTTCTTCCATGTGCGCTTGCTGCTTCACTGTTGGATGCTGCTTGTTTAACTTCAAGCCTTTAAGACCCCTGACACTATAACTTTTAATAGCCGGGCACTATCCTCTGTCTTCACCACATGTGCTTATGCACCCATTTTGTCTTCAGTGATCCTGTAGGGTGTGGGGTGAGCACCACAGAATGTCAATTTGTGAGAACAATATGTTCTTGTATTGAGGGGAGGTATGAGCCAAGGCCCAAGACCCATCTGCAGCTTTAGTGCATTGCCTTATAAATATATGTACATAGGCCTATACTGCTACTGTTATGGATTAATGTATTTACATAAGAGTACACCTCTGTCAATCTCCCTATCTATGCCTTTGCTTCCCAGAACTTGCCTCTGTTTCCTTTTGCCTCCTCCTGCCCCGCCATCACTAGCCCCCTTCTTCCACCACTAGCTTGGTGTTGCTCTAATACTCACAGGATCTCTACACTCTCCTAGATGCTGGTTCTGCTTCCCTAGTTATTCCCCTGTCCATGATGCATCTCCCTTCTCTCCACCTCCTTCTTCCTCCTCTACCTTCGGGGGCCATTGGCCCCATTGCCTTCTCCCCAGGCTTCCCTCCCATGGTCCAACCCATATAATTAGGCAACCCATCAATGTCTAATCTGAACAATAAGAAAGCCTATGGTTGAAGAAAGAAAAGGGAAGAGAAAAAGATGAGAGAAAAGAAAAAAGACCCTGGATAGGTCCAGGTCTGTTTGCTGGTCCTCATGGACCCTCCTCACTGGTCTGGAGGGGAATCCGGGGGCTGCCCCTCCTTATCCGAAGTCCATTCTTGGGGCTCCTCAGGGGCTCTGTGCTCGGCTTTACTCTGATCGCTGATCTGTTATGCTCCATTCCCACACTGCCTCCCCACCATGTGTCCCCATTATTGTCCCATTTCTGTATGATCCAGTTAGGGGGAAACATGTCTTGAGCTGTTGGTAGTGCCACAGTCCTCTCTGTGCTCCAGCAGGTCCGTGCAGGGACCTCATCATCTGGGCTTGGTGTGCCCACATAGAATTTAGGCTGACTGCCCCCTTTCTCTTTTTCCTTCTTGGTTTGGTTCCATCTGGGTATGGTAGGTTGGTTCCTCCCCCCGCCCCCCACTAGAAGATCTAGTGTCGTTCTCTGCGGCACACCCTTCCAGGGTGGGGGTCAGACTGGTTCTGGTTGGGGCTGGCCCTGTAGTCCATGGGTTCCTTCATGCGTTATGCTGCCCTCCTGGTTTGGCGCATCATGGTGGGGTCTGTATGCACATTCCAGTTCTGTGAAGACACAACCAATATTCTCCCCCTGGGTGGTTTAGTGCCCTGTTCCCCCCATGTCATCATCTCAGTTTCTCCCCACTGCCATTCTCCATCCTCCTTCCCCCTTTCCCCTTCTTTATGTTGGACTCACATGTACCTCCCTGGGTTTGGTCTGACCTCACCTGACTGCCTATGCTTCTACTTGTATATTGTGAGATAAGTGTCTTTTCATCTATTCCTGCTGTGCTGATTGTACTTACCTCAGGGGATTCATGTTATACTTGTCCTTTTGAGATTGGCTTTCCTCACTTAACATGATTCCTTCCAACTCTTTCCGAGAGATGACATGTTTCATGTGATCGTCCGTGCTTTTCAGTGCTGCATAGTACCCCATTGTGTGTATGTGCCAGAGTTTACTAATCCACTCATCTATCGATGAAAACTTAGGCTGCTTCCAAGTTTTTGCAATTGTGAATTGCACCACAGTAAACATCGGAGTGCAGATGACTGGTCGTGTTTTAGTTCTTACCTCCTCTGGATATATGTGCAGTAGAGGAATGGCTGGGTCATAAGGTAGATGAATTTCCATTTTCTGTAGGTATCACCAGATCGCTTTCCACAGTGGCTGTCCAAATCTACAAGACCACCAGCAGTGGAGGAGGGTTCCTATTTCACTACAACCTCTCCAACACTTGTTGCTCTCTGAGTTGGGCTAAGCTCAAGGGTGTTAGGTGGTATCTCATGGTTGTTTTAATTTGCATTTCTCTTATGGCTAATGAATGGAACACGTTCTCATGTATTTGTTTGCCATATGGGTCTCCTCCCTAGTGAAAGATCTTTTCAGTTCTTTTGCCCGCTTTCTTAGGGGGCTTACTGTTTTCCTCTTTTTGCAGCCCATGGGGGTGTTGTAGATTTTAGTAATGAGCCCTTTGTCCAATGTGTCATTACTAAATATTCTCTCCCAGTCCAAGGGTTGCCTTGTCACTCTCTTGGTGAAGTCTTGAGGCACACAGGTGTTTTATTTTTATTAAATCCCATTTGTCCATTTCCAGTTCGTCTGTATGTGTACCCTTCCCTATTGCAGCTGATGAATTTCCTGGGAAATTATTTTAGGTTTGTCTCGATTCCTTCATTGATCATCCTGATGGTTTGGGGTTTTACTTCTAGGTCTGTGATCCACCTTGAGTTTGTACTTGTGTATGGGTGAGGTAAACATCTTGTTTCCTTTTGCTACATATGTATATTCATTGTTTCCAGCACCACTTGTTAAAAAAGGCATCCATTCCCACCTGATGTTTTGGGCACTCTTATCGAAGATCAGTTGCCTATATGGTGATGGTTTTACTTCTGGGCTTTCTATTCTTTTCCAGTGGATTGAGTATCTGTCATTGTGCCAGTACCACATTGTTTTGACCACTGTGGCTGTGTAGTAGGTGTGAAATTTAGGTAAAGCAAGTCCTCCAACTTTGTCCTTCTTGAGGAGTTCTCTGCTAATCCTGGGCTTCTCCCCTCTCCATATTAAATTGGTGGTTCAGTTTTTCCAGTTCTTTGAAGAAGGATGCTGGTATTTTAATTGGAATAGTGTTAAACTTTTAAAGTGTTTTGGGTAAGATTGATATCTTTACTATGTTGAGCCTTCTAATCTATGAGCATGGGATGTCCTTCCATTTGTGGAGGTCACTTTTGATTTCCTGTAGTGTTCTTGTATAGGTCTTTGGTTTTTTTAATTTTTAAAAAATATATTCCTGGGTATTTCAGTTTGTTCTTGGCTGCTGTGAAGGATACTACCTTTTGATTTCCTCTTCCATGGTGTTGTCCAATGTGTATAGCAAACCTATCTACTTCTGTTTGTTGGTCTTGTATTCTGCTACTCTTCCATATTCCTCTATCACTGTAAGTACTCCCATTGTGGAGATTTTGGGGTTTTCAATGTACAGGATCATGTCGTCTGCAAATAGCGATAGTTTCACCTCCTCCTCTCCCATTTGGATACATTTAATGTCCTTCCCCTACCTTATGTTGTTATCTAGAATCTCCAGTATGATATTGAATAGAAGTGGGGACAAGGGACATCCTTGTCTTGTACCGCTTTTCAGTGGGATTGTTTTTGTCTTTTCTCCATTGATTATGATGTTGGCCATTGGTTTTACATAGATAGCTTGTATTAGCTTGAGGAATTTACATTCCATTCCCATCTTCATGATTTCATAATTAGGAATGGGTGTTGGAAGTTGTCAAATGCTTTTTCTGTGTGTATGGATATTATCATATGATTTTTATACTTTTTCTTATCTATGTGGTATATAATATGGATGGATTTTGGGATGTTAAACCATTCCTGCATCCCTGGGATGAATCCTACCTGGTTGTGGTAGATGCTATGTTTTATATATTTTGTATTCTATTGGCCAATATTTTGTTACGGAACATCAATGAACATCAATGTCCATTAGAGATAATGGTCTGTAATTCTCTGTACATGTGGGGTCTTTGCCCTGCTTGGGTACCAAAGTTATGTTGGTTTCATAGAATGCGTTTGGGAATTTGCTGTACTTTTCTATGCTCTGGAATACTTTGTGGAAGATCAGAGTCAACTCTTCCCTGAATGCTTGGTAGAAGTCCACTGTGAAGTCATCTGGCCCAGGGGCTTGTTTTTGTTGGTAGCTTTTTGATGACCCTCTCTATTTCTTCTTTCTCTATGGGTTTGTTGAGGTTCTTGGACTCTGTCTGGGATAATCTAGAGAGGGACTGTTTTTCCAAGTATTTATCCATGTCTTCCACATTTCTGAATTCATTAGAATACTTTGTAGTACTTTGTGATTATCCTTTTAATCTCATTGGGATCTATTGTAATTACCCCTGTTTCATCCCTCATCCTGGCTTTTGATGTTTGCTCCTCCCTTTCCTTGGTTATATTCAACAGTGGTTTGTCAATTCTGTTGATCCTTTCATAGAACCAGCTTTTTGCTGCATTTATCTTTTGCATGGTTCTCTTGTATTCCCACTGATTTAATTCTGCCCTGATTTTTATTTATTTTCTTTTGCTTTTGGAGGAGTTGTTCAGTTGACTCTGTTCTAGTTGTTGGAGGTTTTGTGATAATGTATCTGTCATACGCCTTTCTTCTTTTTTCATATATGAATTTATTGATATCAAGCTACCTCTGATTACTACCTTCACAGTATCCCTTAAGTTTTGATACATTGTATTCCCATTCTCATTAGTTTCTAGAAACTTCCTAACATCCTCTTTAATCTGGGCCTGAACCCATTCATGTTGCAGGAGATCATTGTTCATCCTCCAATTGATTGCTCTTGCTTTTCTGGTCATCTTTTTTTTTTATTAATCTCCAGCTTCATGGCACCGTGGTCTGAGAAAAACATCAGAATGATCTCTAAGTGTTTTGAATTTACTTTCAGGCTTGACTTGTGTCCCAGCATGTGGTCTGTTCTTGAGAATGATCCATGTGGATTTGAGAAGAATGTGAAATTTTTGCATTTGGATGGAAAACTATAAATGTCTATTGGGCTCAGTTGCCTAATTACATTGTTTATCTCAATAGCCTCTTTGCTGAGCTTCTTTCCCAGTGATCTGCCATTCTCTAATAGTGGAGTACTAAAGTCACCTACTCTGATTGTTGAATCTGTGATTTCTTTTTTCATCTTTTTAATACATAGTTTGTTTGATGAAATTTGCCGCTCCATTGTTGGGTGTGTAAATGCTCAAATTGCTAAATGGTTCCTGGTTTATTGAACCTTTGAGCATTATATAGTACTCCTCCTTGTCTCTTTTTATGGTTTGAACTTTGAAGTTCATTTTGTTGGACATTAAGATTGTCATCCTATTTTTTTTAAGTCGCCATTTTCCTGGTATACTCCCCACCAACCTTTTAGTCTTAGTTTATTTTTGTCTGTTCACTTAAGATGTGTCATTTTCAGGCAGCAGATTGTTGGGTTATGTTTTCTGACCCAGTCCTCCAGCCTTTTTCTTTTAATGTATGAATTGAGTCCATTGGAGTTCAATTACTATCACAATCTGTGGATTCATTGTTGTCATACCATGTCTTGCGTTTTGGGTGTTTTCCTATCTCCCTTCATATCAGTGTGCTGTGTTTGTGTGGGGAGTTTCTATCTTGTTTTCTTTTCCCTCCGAGGTCCTGTTATCTTGGTAATTGTTTTTGGCACGCTGGCTTCTGGATGGAGTTGGGCTATAAGTTGGGCTCCTGCTTGTGCTTGGTGGAGGCTGATCCTCTGATCATAGTGAATCAGCCAGTATCTTCCACAGGGCAGGGTGACGTGGGGCATATTCTTTGAGTCTTTCCTTTTCCTGGGAGACCCTTATCTCCCCATCTACCTTAATGGATAATTTGGCACGGTGAAGGATTCTTGAGGAGGCGTTTTTTTCCCTTTCTGCTTTTGTAAGTTGTTGCTCCACTCTCTTCTCCTCTTCATGGTATCTGCTGATAGATCTGAGCATATTCTTACCTGATCTCCTTTGTATGTGACTGTCTTCCTTTCGCTTGCGGCTCCTAAATTTTTCTCTTTTTCCTCAAAAAAATTGGATATTTTTATTGTTATATGTTTTTGTCAGTTCTTCTTAGGCTCTAGTCTAGCTGGTGTCCTCTCTGTTTCCTGTATGAGTGCCTGGTTCTCACTCATTAAGGTGGGAAAGTTTTCTTCCAGAAATTTCTTTGCTATCTTGGCTATCGACTTATGTGGTGTGTTCTGCTTTGGTAGAACAATTATTTGAATATTATTTCTCTTCCTAGCATCTGTCATTGATCTCAGGTTATCTTCTGCTTCTTTAATTTTCCTATCTGACTGTCTTGCTTGCTGAGGTCTGTTTGAGTGTCCTTGAGATCACTGAAATGGTTCTCTGCCTCCTCAAGCCTAATAATAAATTCTGTAACCTTGTATGTGGGTTCTGCTACCTCCTCTGTTAGCACCTGCACTTCCCTTTGGTGCGTGGACTTCATCATTTCTACTGTGGACTTCATCTCTTCTATCATTGCATCCTTATTCTGCGTTGCTTCCATCAGTTTCTGTTTTACTCCAGGCAGACTTCTGAAGATTTCCTTCTGTGACAGATCGTGTTTGATTCTTCTATGAGCATCATTAACTCTGATACTGTGTTTTGTCTCTTTGATTTTTTCGTTGAGAATTATGTGGCCTGTTGATTTTTCCTTGATCCTTTTGTAGGCCCCATGTTTCTGGGAGACTGGGTGGCCCTTAGGTCTTTCTCTGTGTTACTATTAAGGATGCTTTCAGGGGATTCCTATGACCTACTATAGAGGTGGGTCAGAGTGCCGTGTAGGCTGAGTTCCTCAATGGTTCAGTGGCCAAAGTGGTGAGGAGTTTCAGTGACTGGAGTGGTAGCTAGAGCCTATATATATGCCCCTGGGCTGCTTTGACCTGGTATGTCGAGGCACACTTAGCAGCCCTTTTTCTTGTTTAATTAAATATAATATATATATATTTTTTAAAGGATGCCTAATATTAGGCAAAGGTGGAGGAGGCCTCTCTGCCATGGCTAGTGGTGCTGACCTAGAGCTCTGAAGCCAGTCCATGGTGAGGGGAATGTATGCTCTTTAGATCAAGCATGCACTACCCCTGGCTCCCTGCTGGCCTGTAGTGTTGAGTCGGGAGGTGGAAGCTGTGCCATTAGGAAGCTCACCACAGCAGTGAGCCTCCTGCACTGGCCAGAATGGGCTGGGGCAGCAAGGGGCACGGCAGTGGTGTGGGCTGGCCCAGGAGCAGGCAGAAACCGCTCTGGCGGGAAATTCAGGGCAGTGGTGCTAGCTGCCTGCGCTGGCAGGAACTGGCTGGGGCAGGAAGGTGTTTGGGGCTGCCAGCGCTGGGAATGCTGCAGGGCACTGTAGTGGTATGGGTCAGCCCGGAGCAGGTAGAAGCAGTAAGGGCTCAGGCGGTGAGTGTGGGTCTGTTGGGGAGTGCTCAGGGCTGCCGGTTGAGAGAGTGTGCCGCAATGAGGTCTCCCTGGCAGGGAGCGAGAGTGAAGTTGGTGAGTGAGGTGGACAGATGGGGGTGCTGGTGGGAGGGGGTGTCCCAGGCAATAATAGAGGTCGCCTAACCTGCTACTGGTAGACTTTTCTTTTTTTTTTTTAAGTTTGTGAAATTCACAGGCTTCTCCCAGTTTACTGTTCCACGTGACTCTCATGCCTCCTATTTTGGCATTTTCCTAAGCTAATTCCCGGACCCTCTTTTCTCCTTTAAGTCCTTGGCCCTGGGTAAATTAGTTCCCAGCCTTTTAAGTATTATAGTGACTTAAGATTCTGAAGCTTATTACTCTATAGGAAAAATAATTACCCAATGTAATTTGTTCTTGGGTTCTAAGAATAAAGCTTTAAATCTTTGGAATTTCCCGAGTCATTCTTATGCCTTGGCTATCTTGGCCTCCCACAGCTTCCACTGTGGTTTGCGACCCCATATGAGATCATTTAACTCTATGTGGGGGGGGGGGTTTACAAAAAATTGGCCACAGAAGGTTTATGAATTCACAACGACTAAAAATTATTTCAATATCAAGCATTTAATGAATGTTTCTGGCAGCACTTGCAATGATCTCAGATGAAAAATGATGACTAGTTAAAAAAGATTAAGCAGCACGGTTCTATATTGCACAAATTTTGATGGTCAATCTGTTCAGTAAGGTCATCCTGTGGCCTGTTATCAGCTGACCTCAGGAGATGGAGAGTGGCTTACCCAATCAATCGTGGTTATGTGACAGAGGAGATATAAGCTCCATGAGATTTCTGGTTGGTGAATGGCATAGATTCACAAGAGAGGGTGAGCTGCCCCGAAGAAAGCTCTTTGTTTAGAACCCTTTCAGATCCTATCTTATGTACCACTTAATTTATAGTATATTATATCTTTCTAGAGTAAGATGCACTTAGAAAGATTCTGCTTATAACTATAAAATATTCAACTGTATTGATAAGAGTCAAGCACTAGGGATGGCAGTGCAGGAATGTGCCCATATCTAGTTATCTTAGACCTGCTAAATCTGAAATATGTAGCTAGGAGAACCAAATTCTGTTTTTATATCATCACGAATTACCTTAATTTTAACAAATCCAGAATTTCATATTATTTTATAATTTGTGCTTTTAATCCATTTGCAGTTTTTATTGATCCATATCTTTTGATCTATACACCCACTTCCCATTTATAAACATGATTACATTCCAAACATGATTACATTCTAAAGGTTGTTAGTTGAAAATTAGTGTTATGTAAAAATGGAAGATGACTATATCATAATATAAATGCTAAATGACATTATGACATAACTACAAAATAGATATTAGATTTTTAAATGTTGTCATAAATGCAAAGTGTCTGCTATCAAGTTTTTCAATACTTGAGGAGTAGGCATTTTGCTTACTTCTAATTTTGAGTTTCGATCTTTTACAAAACCTACTAGTGATTGCTTTTATTAAAAATCCTTTTCTTAATATGGGTGATAAAAATCATCATGGAAATGTTATCATTTGTCCCCATCCTACAAAACATGAAAATCTTATTGCATAGTATTCCTTTCTTCTATCATAATGAGACTTTGTTGATACAGCAAATGTACATATTCTGAAACCCTCATTTAAGATAGTGATATATTTTTCAACCTTTCCCCTTTCTATTTGGTTTTATATAAATATTTATTCTGAATCCTTAATACATTATTTGAACTAAAATCACACGTATAGGATTTCAGTTCTTAAAGCCATTTTTTTTCCTAAAGCAATTTTCTTAGACTTGTGAACTTAAATGTGCTTTTGTTTTTTTGGTAGGTATGCAAATGGAATACATTATAAAACATTAACCCCAAACCAAATCACGTCTCGTGGGTAGTTTCCTACCCAGAGGACCCTATAGGATAGGACAGGACTACTTCCTAGGGTTTCCGAAGCTGTAAATCTTTAGAGAAACAGACTGTCTTTCTCCTGTGGAACAGTTGGTGTGTTTGAAATTGTGACCTGTCAGTCAGAAGCCAACATTAAACCCACTTCCTTATGAGGGATATTTTCTTAATAAAAACATGTTTCCTATTGCTTGACATAAAACGTCTTGTACTCCAAGGTTTCTTCGTAATTGTATAAACATTCTTTATGTGTGAGTCAAAGTTAATGCTATTTGGAGACATAAATCATCCTGACTGTGCTCATTTGTGATGATCAAGTTTTTCCCCCAAGTCAATGTTTACAGATATCTTTACACATTTTGTTGTTATAATTATGAAATATTCTTAGAATGTTTTATCTGAAATTTATTCCTTTGTATTTGCTCTACACACTTAATGACTTTTTCCACTCCCAAAATGTATTTTTTCAATCCTGGTTTTATTACAAATTTGCCGTCGTTTTAATTATTCTGATAGTCTTGGCTAGGGGACCGTCTTATTCATCACTATATTATAGTCTTTTTTGTCTAAGTTAAGATAGCACTTCTGAATTTTGCTCTTCATAAGACAAATTTAATCATAATGACAATTTGCTTCAAGTTGGCTCTCCTTCACTATGAACATCAAATCCCCCCTTCACAAGCCCACCTTTATGTCCACTACCTCCATCTTCAAAGCAGTATGTTATATGTGTATTTTGAATTTCAGCCTTTTCTTTTCTGCCATTAGTTCACACTAATCTATTTAGTCTTTTGGCTCTTTGCAGAAGGAATGCCTCCTTGTGGGCTATTGAAGGCTCTGATTTTCCAGAACTTCATTCTGGCTCTCTCAGTAGACAATTTTCAGAATTGATCTCTATCTCTAAATGTAAAGATGCTTACCTTTTTCTTATTCTAAAATATTGGTTACAAGGATTCTAACTCTTTATCTTTTTCTTCTTTTAGACAAGAAATGAGAACTATTCAGATTTCTGTCTGCCTTCTACAAGGTGAGTTGGTTCTAATTTGTTCCTTCCTCTTCAGCTGTGAAGCAGAGTTCCCAAAGGTCTAACACTCCCAGTGGCATGACACTGGGGTGCCAGGCTGAATGTTCTCTTAGATGCCTGGTTATTTGTTCTTCTGTAACTCAGGGAACTATAAAATATAATCTCTAGCATGTTCTACCACTAGCGCTCTACCAGTCTCTGCCCTGTCCCATAGTATTTTAAATAGTGGAACAGTGTCCTCAAGTAGTGAATGCTTTCTGCTGGCCCAATAAGTCCCTATTTACAGGGGCGTTCTAAGTTGTGAATGGATATAGGATGATGGAAATGGGGTAGGAACATTCTGATCAGCTACAAAAAATAGTATCTGTGTCATAGAGGAATAGCTTATCCCTTCCCTCACTTCCTGCTGTCTCCAGCTATTACAAACTACAGACTCTTTGGCTAAAGATATCCTAATATTGACACCCAAGTTGCCAATTCACCATGTTTGTGTAAAACTGCTTCGTTTATAGAATGCATTTACAGTTCTACTCTGCATGATTTATTGTTAGGTATTCTAACAAAATTGTCTGTCCATGCTGGGTATTGATGGGGAGAGTGTATGTTTTGCTTTTATAACTTATTTTAGCAAGTATCTCAGCGAGCTCTCTCAGGATCTGGTAGCTGTTTCAACTTTCAGCTTAACGTGTAGGTGTATGTAATTAACATTCATGAACTGTTCATGATTTGTCAGGTAGGCCCCATGCTCATTGAGGAGTCTCTGGGGACTGCACATGGTTAATGTGCTCAGCTACCAACAGAAACATTGGAGGTTTGATTCCACCAAAGGTACCTGATAAAAGAGCCTAGTAGTCTACTTCCAAAAAATCAGCTACAGAAAATTTCATGGAGCATAGTTCTACTTATCAACTCGACAACTACTGAATGTTCAGTCATATTTAGTTCTCAAAATAAATGTATCAGGCCATATGCTCTCCATTATGCTGGTAACATCGTAAGGTTAGAAAACTTGGGTTCATCAACCCAAGTGCAGCAAATATCATAGAGGCTACATATCTGACCTCCTATGGCTTCCCTGTTGCTATGAGGCAGGGGTAGGCATGCCTTCACTCTATTTTTGTTTACCTTCTCCTGACACCAATTGTTTCTCCCACAACACTCTCTATATTTATCCTGGGTTCTTTAATTTGTTTCACTGAATACACAGAGCTCACAGGCAATACTCCTGATTAACGGGTTGTGTTAGAGGAGTTCACAGATTCCCATAAATCAGGATCTGTAAATAGTAAGGACAGAGCCATTGGTCCACAGTAACACCTCTCCTCAGCCAGCAGCCAGGCCTCTCTCTGGTCCTCAGCTCCTCAGCCTTATGGTCCCTGGACTTTGCCCCTGTTGCTCTCACAGTCTCACAATTGGGCAAAATGAGGAGAAAGTGGCCCATAGTCATAGCACTGCTCTTCTGAGATAGTGTGCCACAGTCTCTGGGGCATCTGGTCTTGGCCTCCATCACTTCAGACAAGAATAATGAATGTGCTTTTCCAATGGTGCTAGCGATTCTCTCCCCATTCCTGCTTCTGAGGCATGGATTTAGTCTTTCAGCAGACCATGCCCCAAAGAAAAACAATGGATGGTGACTTCAGATATACCCTCGAGTCATCTGAAGATGCACCTTACCTTAATGCTGTAACAGAGAACGCCCTTAAAAATGGGATATCAGCCACAAGAATAGAGCCCAGAATTCTAATCCATAAGGGATTATGGCTATAAGGGCTATAGGGGTTGACAACATCTCACAAAATCACTGAGCTACGAGGAAATGGAACCCGGATTCTTGTGAGGACGTCCTGGCTCCAGGTACACGAGGCTGTGCAGAAGGGCTCCTCAAACCAGGTCCTTCGAAGACATGAAGGACTTTTAAAGAACTCTCAATTATCTTTAATCACGGGGAGTAGAAGTGTGGGTCTTCCCAAGTTCCATAACTTAAAAGTGTTCATTCCCCTAAGGTTTTCTGTTTTTATCCTCGCATTCATGGGAAGGGATGGGAGCTTACTTGAATCACTATGGAGAAAGTCCTTTTGTCTAAAACTTTGCTGCAGATCTGGAAAGAAACCAGGCAAGCAGCAGTATTCACCTCCCCCCATTTCATTTCTTTTCTTTCTACTGGAGTGAAGGGATCTGAATCTCTCAGATGCCAATTGCTTCTCTTTAATCTTGTCTTTTCTCCCCTATTAATGACATAAATCCAGTGAGCTCTCCTTGGAAAAGTCCATTCAAGCATAAAAATCTTGACATTATCAGATAACGGTTTTCTAACAATAGACTTGAATTTAAATTTGAATTTCTACTTCTTACTTTTTAAATCAACTCTTTCCTCCTCAGATTCTTACTTAGCAGGCAAATACTAAACTTAAAGGAATCAGATAAAGGGGGAGGTATGGCACAGTTGTTTAATAATAAAGCAATTTAAGAGGACTCTTTTTCTTACAGACAGAGGAAACCATCACAAAAAGGGACACACCTTCCTTAAAGGCCTCTTCATATGAGATATTTCAGTAGCTAGCTGGACATTAGAATATGGGTTGGCCAGAGCCAGGGACTACTGACTCATAACGTTTTAGATTGGTTAAGAACCTCAAAAATCATCTACGCCAGTCCTTATCCAGTGTCTGATTCTTCTATGAATATATTATCTAGCACTTTCCCAACTTCCCTTTGAACTTTGAACCATCTACTGTAGCTTATTCTATGTTTAGAAGTTCTACTCATTGGAGAATTTTAGCTTATATTGTCTCCATGCAATTTTCACCCCTGAGTCCTGGTTCTGTTCTTTATAGGCACCTGGAGTGAGATGTCTATCTTCCCCATGGGTGAGCGTTAGGTTTCTGTGCCAGCATGATACCTGTTAGAAGATATGGTTGGAGTTCAGCTTGTGGATCAGGTTGTAGCCTGCTGACATCCCTCAGAGGTGTGGCCTAGATACATTATGACTCTGTGGAGGCTGACCACTCCCTCCCTCCCTCCTTATTGGTCAGTCAGATGTGCTGCTGGATCCAGCTTCCCTCCCTCATCACGTGGGCCTTCCCATCCTGCCTTGCTGCTCCACTTTGCTGTGCTGTGCTGGTGGTGGGGCCACCTCTGCTCCTCTGTCCATGGCTCAATACACCATACCACCAGCCAGCTACCTCCATTACCACACTGTGAGGTTCCACAGTGACTTGTTTTGCCATAGTGTGCAACTGGCCTTTGCCACCTTGCCTTCCTACACTGATTCTTTGATCTTTTGGTCTATTGGCAGAGTGAGCTGGAAAGACCTTCAGGATAGGAACTGACCCAAGAAAGTGAGTCAGACCGAGCTCTCTGTGCTGCTGCGTGTTCTGCGTTGCTGCTATGATTCCTTTACACTATCTAAGCTTCGCTACTCATGTACACTCAAAGGGGTCCTAGCATTGCTTCTCTAGAGAATCCCATCTAATGCGCCATGAATATATTCCAAGTACATACCGTCCTTTTACCCCATGGTGATTAACATGTGTGGCTGTGTGAAGCTAATAATAGAAATGGATTGAAGTTTATTGATATATGAAATGAGCTTCAAAATGTTCATGGAAAAATTATGTAATTTTAAAATTCCATTTCCCCAGAAAGTTTTTGAAGTGTCTTTATATGATTTGAAAATTAGGGTACATTTTCAAGGAATACCCAAACCAAACCTATTGTCTTTAAGTTGATTTCAACTCAGAGCAACCATATAGGACAGGGCAGAACTGTCCCATAGAGTTGACAAGACTATACCTAGTTATGGAAGCACAGTGGCACATTTTTTAATTGAAGAGTTTATTGACATAATTCATATACTATACAATCGTTATACTACAGTGAGAGCTTGCCATATGTGGTGGCTTGTGTGTTGCTGTGATGCTGGATGCTATGTCACTGGTATTTCAAATGCCAGCAGGGTCACCCAAAGTGAACAGCTTTCAGCAGAGTTTCCAGACTATGACACAATGAAGTAAGAATTGGCTGCCCTCCAGCGTGACCACATGGAAGGATGGATGAAAAGAGAAAGCTACAGGGCTGGCCCCAACCAGAGCCAAACTGACCCCCTCCCTGGAAGTGGGTGTTGAGGAGAGCAGAATTGAACCTACAGGTTGGGGAGAGGGGTCAGCATGCCACACCCACAGGGAGGCAGGCCAGGACAGAGGAAGAGAAAACACTAGCCAGACTGGACCCCATGCTGGCATATCAGGCCTGGAGGATGATGTTCCTGCAGGGAGCTAATGGGACCCAGAGGGGCCTGGGCAAATGACAATAGCATGTGTCACGCTGTCCCCTTACTGGAGCAGACTGAGACAGAGGATATTTCTGGAGTCACATGGTGGGGAGGCAGTGTGGTCTGGACTCCCCCAAAATGAGCAAACCAAGAAGGGAGCATACCACATCAGCAGCTGGAGCAAGGCAGAGCAACAAAACCCCTGAGGCGCCCCCAAGGGGGCATTCCAGGCCAGGAGGGGCAGCTTCTGGCCAGTCTTGAAGGGCAGTGAACAGACCTAGGATTTTTATATATTTCTTCTTTCTTTTTACTTTCTTTTACATTTTTCTTATTTATTTACTATTTTAATTAAAAAAATAAGTTTGGGCTATGTCATAGTCAGTTTACTTACCTATATAGGATAGGTATGGGGGAGGCATGCCCAAGATGAGAGCAGCGGGACCAACGGCCCTGGGGAGACCTGGGAGGTGAGGGTGGTGGGGGAAGGGGGCTATGAGCAGGCTCCGCACGGACAGGGGTACAAGTAAGGTGTTGGAGTCAATCACAAGGGGGAGATAGGGATCCAAGCGGGGTGGGTGGGGGGTGGGGGCGGGGAGAGTGTCAGAGCAACAGCAAACTAGCTAAGAGAAGGTACCAAGGGGCAGAAAAAGGGGAAAGTGACAGTGGGGTAGGAGGAAGGTAAAGGAAACAGGAAGGATCAAAGAAGCAAAGCAATGGATAGAAGTATAAACATAATGCTGTACATATGCAAATACATTAATCCACACAAATAGAGGTATTGGCCCATGTACATATATTTATATGGCAATACACTGAGGTAGGGGATGGACTTTGGGCCTCTGCTCATGCCTTCCTACAATGCAAGGACACTTTGTTCTAACTAATCCAGTCTGATATGTTCACCCGCCTTACACAATCGCTGAAGACAAAACAGGTGCATAAGCGAATGAGGTGAAGAGGGCAGTGGCTCTCGGCTATTTAAAGATATAGCATCTGGGGTCGTAAAGGTTTGAAGTTACACAAGCTGCCATTCAGCAGAGAAGCAACAAGTTCACATGGAAGAAGCATACCGCCGGTGCGATCATGAGAAGTCATAGGGACCAGGTAATCTGCATCAGCAGACACATAACAAGCAAAAACATACTGTTGAGAATGAGGTGGGCTGAAGCGGGGATCCAAAGCCCATAGTTAGTGGAACAGTCTCCCCACAGAGGGCCCACAGGGAGGGGATGAGTCACCAGGGTGCAGTAAAACATTGAGGAAACATACTATATTCCTCTGGTTCCTGAGGAGAAGCCACATGGACTTAACTGACGCCATCTTGGGTGCTGGAGAAGCCAGTGGAGACCCCTGCCAGCGCTGAGATCCTTACACGGCCACTGGATGCAAAGACCTTCCACCCACTGACCTGTGATCCTCCTGCATTTAGTGCCATTGTGTGTGGTTTGTGAGTTTAAGGAGGATTTTGTAGATCAGTGACGGACATATGGGCTAAGTCGGACTCATGGGCTTGGACTGGACGGGGTTGGGATGCTTTCTGAATGTACACTGGCCCTTTATATAAAACTCTCTCTTATGCATATATGAGTTTCTGTGGATTTGTTTCCCTAGTTTACCCAGACTAACACAATGTTCTTCACCAGTTAACATGTCTAAAGTATGTGAGATGAAGTCTTGCCATCCTTGCTTCTAAGGAGAATTCTGGCTGAACTTCTAACAAGACAGGGTTGTTTGTTCTTTTGCAGTCAACATTCTTCTCTGGTGCCACAATTCAAATGCATTGATTCTTTTCAGTCTTCTAATTTCCATGTCAAACTTTCACATGCATATGAGGCAATTGAAAATACCGTTGCTCGGCCAGGGGCAACTTAGTCCTGTAACCTCCCTGCTTTTTAACCTTTTAAAGAGGTTTTTAGGCAGCCAGTTCACCCATCCATCACATCTTTCAGTCTCTCGGTGCCGCTTCCATGAGCATCGATTGTGGATCCAAGCAAGACAAAATCCCTGTCAATTTCAATCTTTTCACCCTTTATCATGATTTTAACTATTGGTTCAGTTGTGAGGACTCTGGTTCTTTCCATTGAGTTTTAATCTGTATGGAAGGCTGCAACCCCATGAGTTTATCAGTAAGTACTTCAAATCCTCTTCATGTTCAACAAGAAATGTGTCATCTACATTTCACAGGTTATTAATAAGTTTTCCTCCCTTCCTGATGCCACATTATTCTTCATGTAATGCAATTTCTCTGATTATTTATTCAGCACACAGTTTGAATGAGTGTGGTGATAGGATACAGCCCCGACGCACAGCTTTCTTGATTTTAAACCATGCAGTGTTCCTTTGTTGTCTTCTCACAACTGCCCCTTCATCCATATACACGTTCTGCATGATCAGAGACTTGTTAGAGAATGGCCATTCTTCTGAAGACTATCCATGGTTTATTATGATCCCCACAGTCTAGTTCCTTTGTATAGTCAATGAAACACAAATAAATATCTTTCTGGTGTTTTCTGCTCTGAGCCAAGATCCATCTGATTTTTATATTTCTCGGGTGAGAAATACCTAGAGAAGGAATTCATGCCAAAGCCTGGTTTGTGGTCCAAGTGGGACTTTATAAAGCATAGAGGCAATTTCAGCTGTTACAGTAAACTGAACACAAGCGAGAGAGAGAGAGAGAGAGAGAGAGAGAGAGAGAGAGAGAGAGAGAGAGAGAGAGAGAGAGAGAGAGAGAGAGAGAGAGAGAGAGAGAGCCGGCTGTGCTGGACCACAGCCTGGCTGCAAGGAACCACAGAGGGGCAGCTGGAAAAGAGCAGATCATGCACAGTTGCTTGGGGACCACAGCCTGACCTTGTTGAACTCTGTAGAAGCTGCTGAGAAAGAGAGGGCAGTGGTCTCAAAGTTTCTGGCTTTTCAGGGCCCCTGTTGGGAGGCGTGGCCGACAGTACTGGTTTAATCCATTAGTTAAATTAAGCCCACCTGACCTGGCTGGGGCGAATCCAGGTGTACCACCCACTTAGTTGTTTCACCCCTTCCTAGCTCAGAGCCTGAATTTGGAACGTGCCCTATTGCCTTGAGCAGCTTCCAACTTCCTGTAAGGGGGCCCCTGGGCATGGAGAGGAGCAATCCCCTATCCGGTTACCTAACATGATTTTCTTGTTTCATGTACTCTTTTGAATCTGCCCGGAACCTCTGGCAGCACCCTGCCAATGGACTGCTGAAACTGTTGTTAGATTATCTTCAGCAAAACTTTGCTGTAATTTATAGTCTTCTGTAAACTAGGTACTCAGAATTTAAGCTCTAATACAGTGCCCACCATAAGATTTAGATTTTATTATGAACATCCTTGGATCACACAGGCTGGTGTGCTTCTGTTAGGTTTGAGCTCCTGTCCAGGAAGGGGTGGTACACCTCAGTGGGCGTTACATCTGGATTGGTCCATCTAAGTCAGGTGAATTTGATTCAGTCAATGGGGTCGACCAGTATTGTCAACCATGCCTCCCAGCCAGGGGTCCTGAAAAGCCAGAGATTTTGCTCTGGCCCTCTCCTAGTGGCTGCTACAATACACCATGGCTGGACTGCGGTCCCGGAGCAGCCAGGCTGTGGTCCTGCAAGCATGCTCTGGGTTGTGTCTGGCTTTTGTTCCATTTACTGTAAAGTCCGAAACTGCTTCTAGCTTTCATAAAACTCATTTGGATCAGGCGTGAAGTCAAGGACTGAGGCACATCTCTCCCACAAGAGGGAGAGATCTAACACTTCTTCCTTGTGAACTTAGTTGACACCTAACTTAGATGGCTGTTTGTTTTAAGACACACATTTAAGCTGTTAGAAACTATTTTTCCCCTGGTAGCTGGCCACCATCTGATTTATTCAACAAAAGTTTCTTTGGCACCACTATCTTCAGGTCTTTTCATGAAGGCAAGAATCGCGAAAGGTCATGTCATAAGAACTAACTGTTCTTAGATTATAATTTATGCAAGCTTAAGACCCATCCATATATCTATGGTTTATGTATGTACCTGGTCCTTTTTAGAATTATTATTATGTGTTTGGGGGAATATTAAAAAGCATCTCAATGGGGCATATGATTATTCTATTAATAGAATCATTAACTTAGCCAATGGTATAAAAATTCAAATACTGTTTATAAAAGGAAAGTATACCTGTATAAAACAGTTCCCCAGACTTGTACAGATCAGACAGTTAGGTGACTGGACACTGCCTACACAAACGATGAGTGTGGGGTACAAGTGTGAAGTGGTTGTGTAACTGAGGGGTAAATTAAAGAGACACGAGACAAGGCATGCAAGGGCTAGTCTCTTCCATGGTGATCAACCGTAACCAGAATAAAGCAGTAATGTGTTCTCTCATGAGTTTATACAATCTCAGTCTTGCAAGCCATGGTAAGCACATATGTCACAGGAAGGGGTTGTATTAAAGGCATACACATAGCATGAGGGGGACAAATTTAGGGGTATACATGCAATAGGAAGGAGAGGTATGAGAGGCATATATGTGACAGGAAGGTACATATGTACCAAGATGGGTGGATTCTAGCGTCAAGATAGCAGCCTAACGTTGGTCATCTCTGAGCTGGCTGGACCTGTGTGTCTCAAAGTTCTTCTCCAGGGGAACAATCTGTGATCCTTATCAGAAGGGATTGGGTCCTACTTAGAGTGAGACAGATAAGAGGGTCTGATTTCTCTTGATGGCAGACAACCTTCAGGCAAGTGGTCTTTAAGCAGTTGATCTTCAATCTTACATAGCAGTAACCATATGCTTGCAAGTAGCAATGAAAATTGGCATTATTATGGGGGGACATCGTGGGGAATAACTTTTACTTAGGAGAATGTGACTGGAATGCATCTCCAACCTACAAATGTGAAAGTCATCCTCCATGGGGGCCTCGGCCTCCCAGACTCCTTTACGTGTGAACATAGAGAGTTTGTCCACATACATTCTCTCATACACTCTCTTCCCAGTTATGTTTCCCATTATGAGGGTTGACATTAGGACAAAACTTTTCATAACTCATATTCACTGTGGTAGAAATGCCTGGTGGACTGAGACATGTCATAACCAATCTATAAAGTCCTCTTTAGACTCACGAAACATACACAGGTAGATCACAGGCCAGTGGGTGGGAAGTCTTCTGGATCCAGTGGTATCATAAGCATCTCAGCACTGGCAGGGGCTCCACATGGCTTCTCCGGCTCCAGAGGTCTGGCTCCATCAGCCATCAATCTCTCTCCATGTGTCTTCTCCTCAAGAGATGCCTCATATGGAGTAAGCCAGGAGAAAGAGAGCGAGAGCGAATGAGCGAGAGAGAGGATAGATAGATAGATAGATAGATAGATAGATAGATAGATAGATAGATAGATAGTCACCCACCTCCAAGGGGGAAAACAAGAGTTCTCAGAATCCTCCGGAGAAGGTCATTCCTACACAGAGGCCTCATTGACTATGATCTGTTTGACAGGCTTGATTCCACCCCTTCACTCTGAATCTTCAAATTGACACCAGATGATGTAACTAACACAAAGTGCATTTAAGATAATTAGTAATTTACCCCAACACACAGTTCCAAGTCTAGCCTTTGTTTTCTGAAACTGACTCAATTCTTCAGAAGTGCACAATGCCCATGGGCAAAAAGTCTCACTAGTTTACCAGATCATTGTTAGGCATAGTTTTTTTTTTTTTTGCTTTTGCCTCAAATCTCATGGTTCAAAAAGACTCCTGACTGTAAATAGTCTGAGTGAGTCACCCCAAATTTACAGATGCAGAAATCTGGATTCCATGAGAATTAAAATGCTGACAGGCTGGGGGAACAATAGGTTCCAGAGGCACTGTGTGAGAAAGCTCTGGTGCAAACACTTTGGAAAAATCAGCCATTGAAAACCATGCAGGATCCTGGAATTGATGGGGTTGCCAAGAGCAGAGTGCACTTGATAGCAAGTGATTTAGGTTTTGTTTTAAGTAACTTCTTTAGGCATCACCCACTAACCAATGTACTTCCTTGGTGCTGATCTCAACTCATAGCAACCCTGGAGGACACAGTAGAACTGCTCCCAAACGGTTTCTGAGGCTGAAACTCTTTAGGGAAGTAGACTCCCTCATCTTTCTCCTGGGAAAAGACTGATGGGGTTGGAACCACCAAACTTTTGGTTAACAGCTAACACTTAACCTATTGCACAACTTGGGCCTCTTTGTTTAGGCATAAGGATGCTTCTATTATCATAGTTCATTAACTAGCTAAGAGCTTCAAAGTATATATGCTTTATGCATATTAATTTTATTATACACTATCTCCTGGAATGGTTGGCGTTTATTTGAATCATATATTGTCATTTTTAAAAGTGGAAAAATAGTTGAATGCCAGCAATTCCAAATGTTTCCATTAACTACTCATTTGATTTTCTAGATGAAGATAGTGTGACTTGGCAGTGCTCACATTGGTGATGAAAGCCACTGAGCATCATAAACCTCCCTTGCACATGGGCCATTGTACATATGCTACAGACATTCAGGCTTAATAGTTCATGGTCTGTTGTGATACACCGGAGAGAGTGGATAGGAAACAGGAATTAGAGGCATTTGGTTTGTGGAATAAACCTTTATCCTATCATATCACTATTTGTGTGACCTTGAGAAAGTTATCAGACTGCTTTGAGACCCATATAGCTCATCTCTGAAATTGAGTTATTTAATTTGCAGAGCTTGTGTGAGGATTAAACCGAATGATACTCTATCCAACTCCTGGCCAGTGCTTCCCTGTTGCCAGACCTACCATGCTCTGTGTCCTTACTTTGAAGGGGAAAGATGGGGCTTTCTGTCCCTTCAAGAGTCACAGACTTGCAAACCAACAGGGGCAAGCCTACCCTTTCCTACAGAGTTTCTGTGACTACATGGTAGTGAATTTGTTTGTTTGTTTGGATTGCTTTGCTCCATTCACTGGCTCACTTTCTTACACTGAGGTCAGCAAGCTTTGTCTGTACAGGGCCAATAGTAAATGGTGTAGGGTGTATGAACTGAGAAGAAATCTCAGCTTGTTGAGCACCAGTCCTCACTGAGATTAAATTTAAAATGTAAAGTGTACAACTCATTCTTAGGTTGTGATGAGGTTTGAGGACCTTGATGACAACTTGACTCCACTCACTCATCCCTCACCTCACTGCCATCAAGTAAATGCCAACTCTTAGCAACCCTATAGGACAGGCCCCTACCTTTACCCAGGAACATCTAATTGACATAATCCCTAACCATTACAATCCCGATGACTTTCAGATGACCATTTCTAGCCTAACCCATTTCTTGAACTTGAGTTACATATCTGTCTATCCATTCATTGTCTCTGTTTAATATTTAATAGATATCTCAAGTCCAGCATGACCATAATTGAGCTTCTGATATGTCCATACAAACAAAAATAGTTTTTCTCAGTCATGTGCATCTATTTAACTTTTGATTCTATTCTTCCAGTCAATAAGGCTAGAAGCCCAAGTTTTATTTATTTTTCTGAGTTATATTAATATTCCATAGCTCCACCCATTCAAAGGATCCTATTCAATAAATTTTGAAAGATGAATGTGCGCATGAAGTGACAGTTAATATTCAGAACATTTACCGCTTCTCCTGCCCACCTGCCCTACCTCTGTCCCTAGACACCATATATGATTTTTTTTACAATGGGGTTAATTCATAGATATGTGTTTTATATCATTTTATTTGGGCCTGTGCAACTCTTCCCACAATCCATACATACATTCATTGTGTCAAGCATAATTGTACATTTGTTACGATCATCATTCTCAAAACATTTTATTTCTACCTGAGGCCTTAATTTATATTTTATAGACTATTACATAAGTAGATTTATGAAGGGTGCATATTTTCTGCTTCTTTCATTTAGAATGGACAGTTTTAGATTGATTTATAAGGGGGGACCCTCCAAAAAACGGGAATTTTTTTTCAAAGCTATGTATTTAAATGTTTGTACAAAATAACCTTATCATTTACAAAGTATTTTCCCTTACACTTAATGTATTTTTCAAATCTGCAATTCCATTCTTGGAAACATCTTTCAAACTAATCTGTTTGGATGGCTGACAGCACCTCCCTTGTTTTTCTCTTCACCTCTTGCATGTTGTCAAATCACTGTCCTTTCATGTCCCTCTGCATTTGAGGAAACAAAAAGAAGTCACATGGAGAGAGGTCAGAAGAGTAAGGTGTGTGGGGCAATAAAAGCACACTGTTTTTGCCAAAAACTTGTGCACTGAGCTGCGTGAGCAGGTGCATTGTCGTGGTGGCAAAACCAGTCACCCTTCTGCCACAAACCAGGCCTTTTTTTGGTCATGCACTGTTACACAATCTCTTCAGAACTTCTAAATAGAAAGCTTGATTAACAGTGTGACCTGGTGAAACAAACTCGACATTTTTGTCTGTTTGGGAAGTTGACAAACATCCAGAAAAAGGATTGTCATCAACTGACATTTCAGCATTTTTTTAGGATCATTTTATTGGGGGCTCTTATAACAATCTATGCATCAATTATATCAAACATATTTATACATATGTTGCCATCATTATTTTCTAAACATTTACTTTCTATTTGAGCCCTTGGTATCAGCTCCTCTTTTTTCCCCTCCCTCTCCCTCCTTTCCTCATGACCCCTTGATAAATTATAATTAATTTCATATTAATTTCCCCTTTTTTGAAATGAGAAAACCACGCATACACTTGAGTTTTTCCCATAGCGCTGTCCTTGTAAGCTGTGCTCAGCATCACAACATTTTTTTCTGGCATTTCTCCTGAGCAGAAACAAAATTTCACAGCTGCACACTGTTCTCTTCAATTAGCCATCACAAAAAACAAGGTTGGAGTAAAACTGCTTTTATGACAAATTCACTCCCCAGAGAACCTCCCAGGTGATGCTACTGGATGCACTAACTCAGAGCAAGTTGCTGGATGCATGCCTAGTGGGAAAAATGTATACTACAAAAACTGCTCTGCCCAGTGCAATTCTGGTTATTGTGTGTGTGTGTGTGTGTATACCTTTTCATATATTGTGTGTGTCCTTTTAATGCCATTAATATTACATTAAATGGAAATTGTTTAACTAAGTGATGATCCTTTAAATTAACCTCAGCTTTTGGCTATTATGAATAAAGATACCATGTACCTTCAGTAGAGTTCTTTTTGTAGATACATGATTTCATAGTATGTCATTTAGCTTTATAAAAACTGTCAATCAGTTTTCCAAAGTAGTTAACTCAGTTTGCATCCTCAGGAGAAATTTAGGAGTGTCCATTCCTCTACATCCCCTCTAGCTGCATCTTTAAATACCCCTTTAAAAAAAATCACATCCAATATCCCAACGATCAGAAAATCCTTTTTGCAACCTTGAACGTCTGTCTAGAACATTGCTTCTTTTCCTCCTACCGCTGCCGCCATTTGGATCCAAGGAACAGTTTTTTCTAGTTTGGATTTAGGACTGGAGCCCTTGCTCCCCTCCAGTGGATCATCAACATTGCTGTTTAAACAGTGTGATACGACATAAGCAGTTTCTATCACTTCACCTTTGGAAGCCCTCCGTAGCACCCCACCTTAGAACAAGTGCCTCGTTCATCAGTCACCCCGGTGATCCTTCCTGATGTTCCCAGCACTTACCCTTCTCCCCCTTACTTTCAGTACCACCCCTTGACATGCTGTTCTCTTTTCCTTCACCTCATCTTTTTTTTTTTAAATTTTTTTATTTTAACAATTTATTGGGGCTGATACAATTCTTTTCACAGTTCATACATATACATACATCAATTGTGTAAAGCACATCTGTACAGTCTTTGCCCTAATCATTTTTTTCTCTTTTCTTCTTTTACATTTTATTAGGGACTCAAACAACTCTTACCACAATCCACACATATACATACATCAATTGTATAAAGCACATCCATACATTCCCTGCCCCAATCATTCTCAAGGCATTTGCTCTCCACTTAAGCCCCTTGCATCAGGTCCTCTTTTTCCCCCCCTCCCTCCCCATTCCCCCCTCCCTCATATGCCCTTGGTAATTTATCCTCATCTTACTCTACAACACCTCAGACATGCTTCCATCCAGGCAAATTTGGTTCAAATATCAGTTGTCTTTCTTCTTCTTCCTTCTCCCTTCCTCTTCTTCTTTCTTCTCAAATAAAAAAGTAATTCCTCTCCAAGCTTCCTTAATCCAGAGTACATTTTTATAGTGTCCTACTTTGGGTGTTTAATTTTTTTTTTTACTATGGATTAGGTGGAAGCAGGGTTTACATTTCAGATGACCAGATCTGCATTCCACAGTTCCAACTACTCATCAACCCCCATGCCTGTATTCTGTCTCACCCATGTCACCACCGAGTTCTCTATTTCCTCCTATGAACCACCATCCTCCTTTATATCCACTTCCATACCTATCTGCCTTCTAGTCTTTTGGTTTATTTTCCCATCTTTGCTTCCCTTTTTTGGGACCCTCCAGCAAAATGTGTTTGCTTTGGTATGCCAATCTCTGTCTTGGTATTTATCTTTATAGTAGGGCTCTCCTATAATATTGGTTCATTTGTAATTAACTTTGCTCAGCACAATGCTATCCATGTCACTAGTTGCTTTGTATTTTCATCATTTTTAAAGCAATGTATAGTATACCACTGTATGTATGTACTGAAGTTTCTCTATTATTCTACTGAAGGGCTTTTACATTGTTTCCAACTTCTCATTATTGTGAAGATTGCTGCAGTGAATATGGGAGGGCATACATCTGTCTGTATTATGTCTCTTACTTAGTTAGGGTATATGCCCAGCAGCGATATTCCTGGATCATGTAGGGCTTACATTCCTTGCTGCTTCAGATGGCACCATAACGCTTTCCACAATGTTTGTACCTATTGACAGATCTACCAGAGTATATAAGAGTTGAAATCACTCTGCACTGCCCCCAGCATTTGTTGTTTTCTATATTTTTGAACTGGGCTGTCATTATTGGTATTAGGTGATATCTCATGGATTTTTAATTTGCACCTCCTAGATGGCTAGTGATTGGAAGCATTTTTTCATGTGTTTGCTTAACATTTGAATGCCAGTTTGGTGACTGTTTCTGTTCTTATCCTGTGCTCATTTTTCCAATTAAATTATTAATATATTTTTGTATTGAGGTATTGTTGTTTTCTGTAGATTTTAGAGATTAGATCTTTGTCCGTTGTATCATTGCTGAAGATTTCCCCCGCAGTTCCTAGATTCTTATTTTACTCTTTTGAAGAACTCTTGATGCATATAAATGTCTTATTGATAGTAGCGCCCAGTCGTCTATTTTGTCTTGTACCATATGTGCCTCCTTCATCATGTTTGAGAGTATGTCTGTGCCCTGCAACAGGAAGCTTATGTCTTTCCCTTTTTCTATTTTTAATTTTTTTGTGCATGCTGCATTTATTTTTAAAAACAGTTTTTTGGCATATACTTCCACATTTAAAATTTAATCATTCAATCATATTGTTGGCAAGAGTTGTGTGATCACCACCACAGTCAATTTCAGAACATTTTCATACTCATTGTTGTTAACTCCCCATTTCCTCCCATGTGCCTATTATCTTATTGATTTTTATAGATATGGGTTTTATTTAGGTGTTTGATCAGTCTTGAGTTTGTTTTGTACAGATAATGATGTATGGGTCCTGTTTCATCCAGTTATGTCAGCACCATGTGTTGAAGAGACTTTTTTCTCCATTGAATGATTTTTGGCCTTTGGTTTCTACAGGCGGCTGAGTTTATCTCTGGTTTTTCTTTTTGGTGTATCTATCATCAGTACTTCAGTAGCAGACTATTTTGACTGCTGTGGTTGTGTCACAGGTTTTAAGGTGGGGTAATGAGAAACCATCTACTTTGTTTTACTTCTTTTTTAAAAGTTATTTTTATTACTAAATCATTTTATTGGGGGCTCTTACAGCTCTTATAACAATCCATACATCAATTGTATCAAACTCATTTGTTTTTTAAAAAAATAATTTTATTGGGGGCTCGTACAATTCTTATCACAATCCATACATACATCCATTGTGTCAAGTATATAGGTACATCTGTTGCCATCCTCATTCTCAAAACATTTGCTTTCTACTTGAGCCCTTAATATCAGCTGCTCATATGTCCCCTCCCTCCCCACTCCCCGCTGCCTCATGAACCCTTCATAATTCATAAATTATTATTATTTTGTCATATGTTACACTTTCTGATGTCGCTCCCCGCCCTCTTCTCTGCTGTCCATCCCCCAGGGAGGAGGCTATACGTAGACTCTTGTAATTGGTCCCCCCTTTCTACCCCACATTCCCTCCACCCTCCAGGCTTCGTCACTCTCTCCACTGGTCCTGAAGGAGTTATCTGTCCTGGATTCCAAGGTAGAATTGTGATCATGATAGTGGGAGGAGGAAGCATTTAAGAACTGGAGGAAAGTTATATGTTTCATCGTTGCTACCCTGCACCTTGACTGGCTCATCTTCTCACCACAACCCTTCAGTAAGGGGGTGTCCAGTTGCCTACTGATGGGCTTTGAGTCTCCACTCTGCACTCACCCACATTCACAATGGTATGATTTTTTTGTTTTTTGATGCTTGATAACTGATCCCTTCGACAGCTTGTGGTCACACAGGCTGGTGTGCTTCTTCCATGTGGGCTTTGTTGCTTCTGAATTAGATGAACACTTGTTCATCTTCAAGCCTTTAAGACCCTAGATGCTATATCTTTTGATAGCTGGGCACCATCAGCTTTCTTCACCCCATTTTCTTATGCACACGTTTGTCTTCAGTGATGATATCAGTAAGGTGGGCACTCACTGATATGATTTTTAGTTCTTTGATGTCTCATAACTGGTCCCTTCTACACCTCATAGTCAGACAGGTGGTGTGCTTCTTCCATGTGGGCTTTGTTGCTTCTGAATTAGATGGCCACTTGTTTATCTTCAAGCCTTTAAAACCCCAGACGCTATATCTTTTGATAGTCTGGCACCATCAACTTTCTACACCACATTTGCTTATGCACACATTTTTTTCAAGCAATCATGTCAGGAAGGTGTGCATCCTGAAATACTAATTTAATAGAACAAAGTGTTCTTGCATTGAGTAAGTGCTTGAGTGGATGCCCAATGTCCATCTGCTGCCATAATACTAAACTATGTATATGCATATAGATCTGTTTCCCCATATATGTATATATATATGTATATATATATGTGTATATATATATATATATATATATATATATATATATATATATATATATATATATATATATATATATACATTGAAGGTGTTAGGTGATATCTCATGGTTGTTTTGATTTGCATTCCTCTTGTGGCTAATGATCGGAAACATTTTCTCACATGTTTATTGGCCATTCGGATTTCAGACTCTGTAATACTTCTGTTCAGATCCTTTGCCCACCTCCTCGGTGGGCAATTAGTTTTTCTCTTATTGTAAGCAAAGTATTGTATATTTTAGTAATAAGGCCTTTGTCTGATGTGTCCTTGCTAAAGATGTTTTCCCAGTCGGTGAACTCTCTTATTACTCTCTTGGTGAATTCTTTCAATGTACACTGGTGTCTTATCTGCAGTATATTCCACTTGTCTATTTGTGACTCCGCTGTATTTGTATCCTTCCCTATTTCTGACAGCCTTGCATTCCCTGTGCCAAGGTTCTCAGGTTTGTCCCAGTTTCCTTATTAATCGCCCTAATTGTTTGGGGTTTTATCTCAAGGTCTGTGATCCACCTTGAGTTTGTTCTTGCATTTGGAGTGAGGTAAGGGTCTTGATTCATTTTTCAGCAGGTAGGTATCTGTTTCTACCAGCACCATTTATTGAATATGGCATCTGCTTCCCATTTAATATTTTTTGGCCTTTATCAAAGGTCAGTTTCCTGTATGGCGATGTTTCATTTCTGTGTCTTCAGCTCTTTTACATTGGTCTGAACATCTGCCTTTATACCAGTACCACACTCTTTTGACTACTGTGGTCATATATTACGTGGTAAAATCAAGTAGACCAAACCCTCCTACTTTGTCCTTCTTCTTGAGTTCTCTGCTAATTCTGGCCTTCTTTTCTTTCCATATGAAGTTGGTAAACATTTTTTTTTGCAATTCTTTGAAGAAGGATGGTGTTATTCATATTGGGATAGCATTGAACTTATATAGTGCCTTGGGGAGAACTGACATGTTTACTATATTGTATCTGCCAATTCATGAGCATGGGATATCCTTCCATTTGTTAAGGTCACTCTTGATTTCTTGAAGTAGCGTTTTTATAATTTTCCTCATACAAATCTTTTGGTGAAAAAAAAAACAACATCAAATCTTTTGGTGTTTTTTAGTCAGGTATACGCCTAGGTATTTCAATTTGTGGTTGATTGTTGTAAAGGGTACTACTTTTTAAATCATCACTTCTGTGGTCTTCTGTGATATGTAGAGCAGTCCAATAGACTTTTGTATGTTGATTTTGTATCCGGCTACTCTGCCATATTCCTCTATTGCTCCCAACACTCTGCTTGTGTAGTTTAAGGGATCTTCGATATATAGAATCATATCGTCGGTAAATTATAATAATTTGGTCTCTTCTATCCCCTGCTGAATACCTTTAATTTCTTTCCTTTGTCTTATGTTGTTAGCTAGGATTGCCGGTACGATGTTAAATAGGAGTGGGGACAAGGGGCATCCTTGTCTGGTTCCCCTTTTCAGTGGAATTGTTTTGGTCTTTTCTCTGTTAACTACTACATTAGCTGTTGGTTTTTCATATATGGCTGCTGCTTAGTGTGTTGAAAAGGACTGGCATGAATTCCCCAGCTGCTTTCCAAGCCAATAAATGTGGGGGGGGGGGAGCTCCCCAAGTTGGGCCTTCATAGTTGCCCTAGGCAGAGAGGAGTGGCCTAGAGTCCGTTAGTGGCTTGTGACAGGAAAGAAAGTGAAAGGAGAGGAAAAAGAGAGAAAGAGGAAGACCCAGAATGGAGCAATAGTGCCAAGCAAACTGACACCCACTCACACACACAAAACAAAAATTCACAGGGTAAACAAATGTGAAAACAGTAAAAAAAGAAAGAAAGAAAGAATGAATGAAAAGAAACAAAAAAGGATTCCTGAATCTGCCGAGGCCGTGGCAGGAAATATAGAAGGGCTAGAAGAAGAGGAGAAAAGAAGAAAATGTGTAAGAGAAACACAAAGAAAGAAAGAAAAGAAGAGAAAAGGAAGGAGAAGGAGAGAGAATTTTTTAAATAGATAAAGAGATAGCTGACCCCTTGCTGTGCTGTGTGTAGCACTGACTCGTCCTGAGTCCAACACTGTCTTAGGGGTCAAGCTGCCCATTGGGAGGACACTGTTTCCCTAGACAGAATGTGTTTTACTTATCTTTGCTTATCCTGAATCTTTTCCCTCTCTATATAAAGTTAGTATTAGTTTTTTCCATTTCTTTATATTATGAAGTTTGAATTTGTATAGTTGTATTTATAGATTTCTTTGGGTTACATTAACATTTGTATGGTGTTTAGCCTTCTTTTTTGATTTCTTGAGATAGTGTTCTGTGGTTTTCTTTGTACAAGTCTTAGGTTTGTCTGATTACATTTATTCCTAAGTATTTAATTTTATGTGTGGCTTATTTATTTATTTTAATAGTTTTATTGACATACCATTGACATATCATACAATGCAATAGTTCAATCTCATCAAGATGTTCAATTACATCTAGAAGAGTCATTATAATCATTAATGTGTTTTATAATATTTCTTAATTCTTATACTTATCATTGCTTACTCCTCATTCCCTTCCAACCTCCACTGCCATACTTCCAAGGAACTATTAATGAATCAGAAACAGTATTGTCTCTATAGATTTACCTATCTTGGATTTCATATTTTAAAAAGCATTAAAAAACCAAGAAGCCAACAACTATAAAACAGAGAAAAACTTCAGCTGAAAAGAAGCAGAAAATATTAGAAAATAGAAAAAATTTAAGTGAACTAAAAGGGAGATCAAATGATAAGGTTCTAAATTTTAACTTGATGACATTGGTACTTTCCAATGTATTCTGCATGAGAGCAAAGCTACTCATATCACGGGCTTATGCTCAGAGGGTATTCATCAGAAGCTTGATCCATGTGTATTTCCCCTTCACTTAAAAAAATAAAACAACTTTAAAATGGGTCAAAAGGGATATCAAATTATATTACATTTTAACCCGACTACATCTACCATAATCAACTTAAAATACTTATAATAAAGTTATTCACATCCCTCATCAATGATCAGAGGGGATTCTCTGGAGGCTTAATTAATATGTGAACCCTACAAATGGATTGATTGTAGGCTTCCACTGTTATCCATAGCCTTCTGCAAACCAAGTGTTGACAATTTAAGCTCTAATAACATTTCCTCCTTTTGATTTAGATTTTATTATGTACAATCCTTGGAGCACACAAGCTGGTGTGCTTTTTCCGTATTGACTTTAGTGATATCTCACTTAAATGGCTGCTTGTTTGAAAACAAGCCTTTAAGACCCCAGATGCTATTCTTTCTGATAGCCTGGAACCATCTAATTTTCACCACATTTTGCTAATGCACTCATATTGTCAGTGAACTCTTCATTAGGATGAGTATCAAGTAAGGCCAGTCATAAGAATTAATTGTCCTTAGATTTGGACTAGATTAAGTGCAAGCCCAAAATCTATTCATACATCTATGATTTATATATGTCTCTGATTCACCTTAGAGACATCATTGTCATTTTATGTTAGAGAACATTATCAATCGTCCACCTAGGACATCACTTCAATGGCCATCAAATCAATGATGACTCAGTGTGTGGCTTCTTTTCTTGATGTCTTTTTTAGAGCTCTCTTTGTTAATTTATAGAAATCCAATTCATTTTTACTTGTTAGCCTTTTATCCTGCCATGTTGTCGAATCTTTGATTATTTCCAGCAATATCTTTAACCAGTCTTTGGGGTTTTCTACATATAAAATCATATAATCTGTGACAATTGAGAATTTCACTTCTGGCTCAGACAGAGATTTAGAATGTGTTCTTCTTCCAAATGGTCCTGGGTTTTCTCTCTGCTTCTGAGATAGCTCTTATATACAGAGGAATGATTTGAGATGTGGCTTTTGCCTTTAAGCAGACCACATTCCCCAGGTACAAAAAAAGCAAAGTATGTATGTTACTTGATTCACACCTGATACTAAGGCTGTTGTATAAACTCACCTCAATCCTATCCATTAGTATAGCAGAAAAGGATTATGTTGTTAGCTGCCATCAAGTTGGCTCTGACCCATAGCAATTCTATGCACAGCAGGACATAACATTGCACAGTCCTGCACCATCCTCACAATTGTTCCCATGATAGAACCTATTGATGTAACCACTGTGTCAATCCAACTTGTCAAGGGTCTTCCTCTTTTTCTACTCCCCTCCACTTTACCAAATATGATGTCCTTCTCTAGGGACTGGTCTCTCCTCATAATATATCCAAAGTGTGCAAGATGAAGTCTTGCCATACTCGCCTCTAAGAGGCACTCTGACCTTACATCTTCCAATAGATTGGTTTGTCTTTTTAGCAGTCCATGGTACTTTCAATATTCTTCTTCAGCATTGTAATTCAAATGTATTGATTCTTATATAGTCATCCGATGTCTGACTTTCACATGCGAATGATGCAATGGAGAATACCGTGCACCAGTACTTGGGTCAGGCTCACCTTAGTTCTCAAAGTGACTTCCCTGCTCTTCAATGTTCTAAAGAGGTTTTGGGTAGCAGATTTCTTAATGCAGTTTGTCTTTTAGTCTCTTGACTGCTGCTTCCATGACAAGTTCAAGTAAGAAAAATCCTTGACAAAAAAACCCTCCTTGACAACTTCAAACTTTCCTCCATTTATCATGATGCTACTTATGGATCCAAATGTGAGGACTTTGGTCTTCTTTACCTTGAGTTGTAATTCATACTGAAGGCTGCAATTCTTGATTATCAGCAAGAGTTTCAAGTTTTCTTCACTGGCAAACAAGGTTTTGTCCTCTGCATACCACATGTTGTTAATAAGTCTTCCTCCAGTCCTGATGCCACACTCTTTTTCATATAATCCAGCTTCTCTGATCATTTGCTCAGCACCAGATTGATCATGTGTGGTAAGATGATACAACCTTACAGCCTTGACGCACACCTTTCACAAATTTAAACCATGCCACATTCCATTCTTTCTGCAGGTTCTCTTGACCCATTTACAAGTCCCCATGAGCACAGGGAAGTGTTCTGGATCTCCTTTTCTGCTCTAGGCTATCCACTGTGTGTTATGGTCCCCACAGCCGAATGCCTTTGCATAGTCAATGAAACACACGCAAGCACCTTTCTTGTATTCTCTGTTTTGGGCCAAGATCCATGTGCCATCTGTAATGATATTCCTGTTCCACATGCTCTGGATTTCTTACAGTTCTCTTTCATTCTACTGCTGCAACCATTGTTGGATGATGAGCAAAATTTTACTTGTGTGCAAAATCAATGGTATTCTACAGTTTGAGCATTCTGTTGGGTCACTTTGTTTCGGAATGGCACAAATATGGATCTCTTTCAGTCAGTTGGCCAATTAGCTAACTCCTAAATTTCCTGGCATAAGCAAGTGAATGCTTCCAGTGCTTCTTCAGCTTTCTGAAACAGTTCAATGGGTATTCTGTAAATTGTTGAAACCTTGTTTTGGCTAATGCATTCAGTGAAGCTTGAGCTTCTTAACTCAGCGCCAATGGTTTTTGTTCATATTCGACCTCCCTAATGGTGAACTGATGACTAGTTATTTTTGGTGCAGTGACTCTGTGTATTCTTTCCATCTTCTCTTGATGATTCCTGCACCATTCTCTATTTTGCCTATAGAATCTTTCCAAAGTGCAATGTGAGGCTTGGCATTTTTCTCAAGTTCTCTCAGTTTCAGATATGTTGATTGTGTTCTTGGCCTTTGATTTTCTAAAATCCTTGCACATTCTGTGATAATATTTTGTTTGTCTTCTTGTGCTGCTCTTGGAAATTTCCTATTCAGCTTCTTGACTTTATCCCTTCTTCCATTTGCTTTAGTTATTCCAGGATGTAGAGCAAGTCTCAGAGTTTCTTCTGACATCACTTTGGACCTTTTCTTTCTTTCTAGTCTTTTGAATGCCCTTTTTCTTTCTTCATGATCGCTGGTCTTGATATCCTCCCACAGCTCACTAAGTCTTCTGTCACTAGTTCTTCTGTTACCACTTGTCTGTCCGTTTGTTGCACTGTGTTGGCTTGTGTGTTGCTGTGATGCTGTGGGCTATGTCCCTGGTATTTCAAGTGTCAGCAGGATCATACAGAGTGAACAGATGTCAGCCGAGCTTCCAGACTAAGAACAGACAACGTAAAAGGCCTCAGCTCCACATTTTAGGAAAGAAGTTCTTGAAAAACTAAAGGAAAGTTTTGAAGCATTTCCCAGTCCTGAAAGTCTAAACTAAGGAAGGAGAACATTGTTGGAGATACTGTCAGCAGATAAGCCCATTTGGTCTGAGGACACTCAAACCCATTTGGTCTGAGAAGAGGAGCTGATTTCTTGAAGGGGACTTGACCAGGGTGATGCGAGTAGGATACAGCCTGTGGAAGTAGAACCTTTGGGATCTTGATTTTCTGATGGGGCACAACCCAAGGTAAAAACAGACATCTATAATCATCCTCTAATGTTTGGAGCTTAGAATATTTAGGAAAACTGGAAGTGGTCAAAAATGAAATGGAATTCATGAAGATCAATATCCTAAGCATTAGTAATCCAAAAATAGGCTGGTATTGGCCATTTTGAATCAGAAAATAATATGATTTACTATGCAGGGAATAACAATCAAAAGAAATGATATGACATTCAGTGTCAGAAAGGATTTTGATAAATCCATCATGAAGCACAAAGCTATCTGTGATTGGATCATATCTATCCACTTTCAAGAAAATCCAATCAATATAACTATTATTCAAATTTATCTAAGAAAGAAGCTAGTGATGAAGCTATTGATGAAGCTAGTGATGAAGAAATTGAAGAGTTCTACCAACAATTTCAGTTGGATATTGATCAAACATGCAATCAAGATGTATTGATAGTTATTGATGATTAGAATGAATAAGTTGGAAACAGAGCAGAAGAAACAGTAGTTGGAAAATATGGAGTTGGTGATAGAAATGCAGCTGATGATTACATGATAGAATTTTGCAAGACAAACAACTTGTTTATAGCCAATACCTTTTTCCAACATTCCAAAATGGAACTATACATATGGACTTCCCAGATGGAATACACAAAAGTAAAATTGACTACATCTATGAGAAGAGACAATACAGAAGCTCAATATCATCAGGTAAAACCAGACCAGGGGTCCACTATAGAACAGACAATCAATTGCTCATATGTCAGTTCAGGATAAAGCTGAAGAAAAGTAAAACAAAAACACTTGAGTGGTCTATCCCACTGGAATTACAAGAACATCTCAAGAACATATTTGATGCCTTGAACACTAATGACAGAGACCTGATGAACTGTGGGAGGATATGAAGACCATCATTCATGAAGAAACGGGGATTATAGCCACAGTCACATTATCCAGAATTTGTAAATTTCTGTTTGTTAAAGCCATCCACTTGTGGTATTTCTGTTATACTAACATTAGATAACTAACACATTAATAATAGTAAATACTTAGAAGTTACTCTCATAAGTGATTGTGTTCTTCACTTCCATTAAACTTAGAAGTTGCTATTATAAGTGATTTCAGATATATGTTAATAGCCATTTAACAATTGTTAAGAGGGGCTGTTACTCTTTTAGCTATTTTATATAACAGATTAGAATGCTGGAGCACATAGAAGTTAAGTGACTAGTTCAAGGCCACACAGCTAAAATGACACAGCTGTGATGTAGATCCTGTTAACTGGGCTCCAGACTCCATGTTTTTAATAACTAAGCCATGCTGTGTTACACCTCATAGAGAAACCAACTCAATTACATGTGAAACTCAAAACTTTAAAAATATTAAAATGGAATAATGGAGGCTATCTCTAAGACTTGAAGGTAAGGAATGAATAAAACAGGAAATATTCAAGTCATAATAAAAATATTTGTGGTACATGCTAGTTTACAAGTGTTATACTCACTAGAAGATGTAATGAAAGTAGGTAAAAGATAGGTATTTGCAGCATTTTTAATAAATAGAGGTTAGTAGGATATTTTGGTACTATGAGGGGGCTTTCAAAAATTCACGGAAAATTCCATTATCTTTTAGTTTTACACTAACTTTTTGCAGTCCCCTCCAGTGTACCAGATAATATTCTGCTCTGATTCATAGGGTTCTTATTGGGTAGTATTTGGGAGCAGATTCCCACGTCTTTCTTTAAGGTCTTGCTGAAACCTGAGACCCTGAGACCCTGAGACCCTGAGACCCTGAGACCCTGAGAGTATTTGAAATCCCAGTGTCATTACTTCCAACATCATATCAATTTGCAAAACTCTGATACAGTAGACTAGTAATATTTTGATAATACATAAGAACTTGTATCACTCTTTTTTTTAGCTGTTAATTCTTTTTTACTATTTATTTATTTATTTAATTTTAACAATTTATTGGGGCTCATACAACTCTTATCACAGTTCATACATATACATACATCAGTTGTATAAAGCACATCTGTACAGTCTTTGCCCTAATCATTTTTTCTCCTCTTTTCTTTTTTTTACATTTTATTAGGGACTCATATAACTCTTATCACAATCCATACATATACATACATCAATTGTATAAAGCACATCCATACAGTCCCTGCCCCAATCATTCTCAAAGCATTTGCTCTCCACTTAAGCCCCTTGCATCAGGTCCTCTTTTTTTTCCCCCTCCCTCCCCGTATCACTCTTTTAAAAGTCTTAAATGTATAATTACTTTTTTTCAAAAAAGGAAATAAATTTATCTGGTAGCCACCGAAGTTTAGTTGAAAGTGTGATTTATATCAATGTCAAATTTGTTGGGGCAACAGGTAAAGAAGAAGCAGGAAGTAGTCACTGCAATAAATAGCAGGAAGGTCATAGCTGACCTCCTCTGGCTTCCTCGTGGTCATGAATTAGGGGTCCGACATGCCTCCATGTTTCATCTTTATTTACTCTGACATGAACCATTCTTTCCACACTACATCTATGCTGTGTTCGATAGTTTGTTGCAATGGCCACAGAGAGATCACAGACCATACTCACAGTTAAGGGGGCTTATTAGGGAAGTTGATAGGTTACCACAAGTCAGGATAAGGCAACTGTGAGGATACAATTGGTTTCCTCAGCCGGCACCCAAGACTCTCTCCTGTTCTCAACCTCTCAGTCATTTGGTAGCTCAAGTATTACTGGTTCTTAGTATCTTAGTCACATGTCCCCTCGAGCTTCGCCTCCATGGGCCAAAGAGCCTGTCACTCTGTCCCAACATCCCACAGTCTCAGGCAAGATAAGGAGAAGATACCCCACAGTCTTGGTGCTGCCTCTTTGAGTCTGCCTGCCATAGTCTGTGATGCATCTTGTCTCACCAGCCTCTGCCACTTAGGACAGAGGTCTTGAAATGCTCTTTCAAGGTCCTCAGGGGTTCTTTCTCCTCTGCTGCTGCAGATACTGCTAATTCTTAGAGCCAGGAGGTGGTAACGAAAATTGACCAATCTCTCTCTTTTCTTTTTTTGACCAATCTCTTTTATTAGTGTTACACAGTGCCCTGTTTGCATAGCCCTGCCCAATCAGTTGATGAGAGTTACAGAGACTTGTGTAGAAGAACCATATTAAGAAATTTCATCCCACCACTCACAAACTTTACTCTGGCTGGCTGAAAGAAAGAGAAATGCTCTCAGAAACGTTTCCTCTTATTTTTCTGAGATTTAGACTCTTTATGCTTCAGTTCTAGGGTTTGTTCTTCTCCTGGTTCCAATAAGCCATAGTTTATTAGAATATTTACTTAGCAGGGTTGCTATGGGTTTTGGATGTTGGTATTTGCCAGTAATTTTTAATGGAACCGTTTCTAGTGTGCTTTTTATTAACATTTTCTTAGTGTTCAAATTCCCTCCCAAATAAAAGATGACTGACATGGAGCTAATATTCCCCCTCCCTGCAGTCTTAGGGTCTTCCTGACAAGGGAAAACAATGGCCAATGAGCTTGTTGTCTGGTGCCTCTATAGCGGCTTATAGCACATCTCTGAGAATATATTTGGCCCTAACCAAGAAGAACAGCTGAAAAGAGGTAGTTGTATTTCATCCAAGTTGATCAGGAATCTTGCTATTGTTCATACGCTTACATAAACCTATGTCAACAGAAAATACTGTTCTGGTTGAGGATGTTGTCACCTAATATTTTGCTGCAATGAATTCCACTCAAATATTTAAGTGTGGTGGATAGGCTAAATCAAAGTGCAAGGTATTGCTCATTTTGTGTTGTTTCAACAATGCTGCCTCTTATTCATTGATTCCTGAAGAAGGACCACGAGGGAAGAATTCAAAGTAGCCTACCATTCCTTTGCTTATGGGGATCTAACTTTAGGAAGCATTTCAAAACTGCAAGCATGCTTTTCCTCCCCAGGAAAATTTGTATTTTAGAAAAATTTGTGTTTTTTAAAAAATTGCATTTATATTGCTTTTTGTGGTAGTTACATAATTTCATGTCAACTTGAAAAATTAGTGCAGGGGTGAAGTTTAGCCTGTCTATCACAGTCTGATGATGCCTCCTTCTCATGAGGATTCTGGGAACTTCCTCTATTTCTCCCTGGAGGCGGCCACACCCTCTGCTTTACCTTCCTGCTGAGGAGTCAACTCACCTTGAGGAGTCACATGGAGACTTGGGCCAATGCTGAAGTGCTCCCACTGGCATTGGATCCACAAGGCTTTACACCCACTGACCTGTGATCTTCCTGCATTCAGTCTCATTGCATGTACTGTGTGAGTCTGAAGAGAAATTTATGGACTAGTATTGAACACATGGGCTAATATCAGATTTATGGACTTGATCTGGACTGGGCTGGGATGTTTTCTCAATATATAATTGCTTTTTGATATAATGCTCTCTGGTCAACCCAGTCTAACACACTATTGCTATTGAAAATAAATGCAGCAAAACACACAACAGTCCAAATTTCTACACCTACAATTTAATGACATTGCCTACATTCTAAGCTGTGCAACTGTTCTCACCCTCCCCTTTGCCTTCTTTGTTGGCATGAACATACCATCCCTCTAGTTCCCTATCTTTCAAATTGCTATTGTCAAAATGACCCCATACACCCCAAAACAAAACAAAACCTGTTATAGAGTAGATTATAACTCATAGCAATTCTATTGAAAACAACAGAACTGCTCCATAGGGTTGCTGAGACTATAAATGTATTTTAAAAAACTTATTAAAAGATCATTTTATTAGGGGATCTTCCAACTCTGATTACAGTCCATACATCAATTGTATTGGACATATTTGTATATGTATTGCCATCCTTCTTTTCTAGACAGTTCCTTTATATTGAGCCCCTGGTATCAGCTCCCCCCCACCCTCATGACCCCTTGATAGATGATAAATTATTATTATTTTCATATCTCACACTGAGCACTCTCTCTCTTTCCCCCATGATTTCTATTGCTCTTCCCTCTGGAGGGGTGGGTGGGTGGTTATGTGTCAATCATTGCAATCAGCTCCCTCTTTCACCCCTTCTCCCCCTGCCCCCTTACTCTTCGGGTATTTCTATTCCCTTGCCTATTCCTGAGTTCTGTGTTTCGTGAACTCCCATCTCTTATCTATACTTGTGTCCATGCTCCAGTCTAGTCTGAAGTGAGAAGCAGTACTGGGGTCATGATAGTGGGGCGGGGAGGGGGGCGAGGTGAGAAAACCTCAAGGAACCAGAGGAATACTGTGTGTTTCTTTGGTGTTTTACTGTACTCTGGTTGACTCATATCTTCTTGTGACCCCTCTTTGGGGGGATGTCCCATTGTCTCCAGATGGACTTTGGGTCTCTGCTCTGACACCCCTCGTTCTCAACAATATGTTTACGTTTGTTGGTTGGTTGGTTATGAGTCTTCTGATGCCTGTTACCATGTCCTGATGACACCTCATGATCACACTGGCTAGTGTATTTCTCCCATGTTGGCTTGTTGTTTCTCTGCTGGATGGCTACTTGTTTAACTTCAAGCCTTTAAGACCCCCAGACACTATATCTCTTAATAGTTGGGCACCATCTACTTTCTTCACCACATTTGCTTATGCATCTATTTTGTCTTCAGCATTTGTGCTGAGAGGGTAAACATCACAGAACGCCAGTTTGTTAGAACAAAGTATTCTTTTTTTGAGGGAGGGTATGAGCAGAGGCCCGAAATCTATCTACTATCTCAGTGTATTGCCATATAAATATATGTATATAGGCCAATATCTATTTTAATGGATTATTATATTTACATATGTACAAACCTATGCTTGTATCTCTATCTATAGCTTTGCTTCCTAGATGCTTCCTCAGTTTCTTTTTACCTTCCTCCTTCCCCGCCATCACATTCCCCCTACTTCTGACTCTTAGTACTTCCTCTCAGCTAGATTTCTGTGGCTCCAACAACTCCAGGATCTCTATATCCTTCTTGTTGTTGATTTTAATTTCCTAGTTGTTCCCTTGTTTATGGTATTGTTTGCTCACTGCACCTTTCCCTTTGTGATTATCCTTTTAATCTTATTGGGATCTGTTGTGATTCCCCTTGTTTCATCCCTGATCCTGGCTATTGATGTTTTCTCCTTCCTTTCCTTGATTAGATTTGGTAGCAGTCTGTTGATTCTGTTGATCTTTTCAAGAACAAACTTTTTGCTGCATTAATCTTTTACATCGTTCTTTTGTCTTCCCACTGGTTTAACTCTGCCCTGATTTTTATTACTTTCTTTTCCCATTGGAGGGGTTGTTCTGTTGACTCTGTCTAGTTGCTGGAGGTTTTGTGATAGTGTAGTAATCAAAAATTTCCCTTCCTTTTTCACATATACACCTATTGCTGTGCTTTTGCAGTATCCCATATGTTTTGATATGTTTTATTCTCATTAGTTTTTAGAAACTTCCTAAATTCCTCTCTAATTTAGGCCAGTACCCATTCATGTCGCAGAAGATCATTATTCATCCTCCAATTGTTTACTTTTGTTTGTCTGTTAGTCTTTTATTAATCTTTTGCTTTTTGGCAAAAAAAGTAATCTCTATGTGTTTGAATTTACTCAGACTTGACTTGTGTCCCAGCAAGTGGTCTATTTTTGAAAATGAGCCATGAACGCTTGAAAAGAATTTGATTTCTTTTGCGTTTGAATGGAAAGTTCTACATATGTCTATCAGGTCCAGTTGCCTAATTGTAGTGTTTAGCTTCCTTCCCAGTGATGTATTTTTCTCTGATCGTGTTGCATTAAAGTAACCTACCATGATGGTTGAATCTGTGATTTTTAAAAATCTTTAAAATATTTCGATGAATTTTAGACACGTATATATTTATTATGCTCACTGGTTCTTGGTTTATCAATTCTTTGAGCATTATATAGTGCCCCTCCTTGTCTCTTTCTATGGTTTGAACCTTGAGTTCAATTATGCTGGAGATTAGGTTTACAACTCCTGATTTATTTAAGTTGCCATTTCTCTGGTGTGTTAGTCTGGGTACATTAGAAAAACAAATCCATAGAAACTCATATTTATAAGAGAGTTTTATATAAAGGGTAAATTCACAGCAAGAAAACATCCCAACCCAGTGCTGCCCAAGCTCACAAGTCCAACATTAGGCCATATGTCCAACACCAATCAACAAAGTCCTTCTCCATTTCAGAAAACACATGAAAGGATGCTGAATGCAGGAGGAAAGCCGACTCAGTGAATGTGTAAGCATGTCAGTGCTGGCAAGGTCTCCACACTGCTGCTCCAGCACCCAGGGCTGCATCAGGGTAGGTCCATGAGACTTCTCCTCAGGGAGGTCTTTCAGGCAGTGAACCTTGCTATCTGAAGCAGGGAACTGGCTAAGGTAGCTGCTTGCTGGTCCGACCATCAGAAAGCAAGATACCTGAGAACTAGAAAGGCGAAGCTCACCAAAACATTTATCTCTCCACCCTTCTATTAATCCCACATGTGTTTATTGACCAAGTTGGCACACTAGCCTTTCACTATCTCTTCTGGTATATTTTCCATCAGTCTTTTATTCTTAGTCTATTTTTATCTGTGAGCTTAAGATGTGTCCCTTACAAGCAATAGATTGATGGGTTATGTTTTCTGAACCAGCCTGCTAGCCTTTTGATTTTAGTGTATGAATTAAGACTGTTTACATTTAGAGTTATTAACATGATCTGTGGATTCATTGCTGTCATCTCGTGCCTTTTGTGTTGGGTGTTTTCCTATCTTCTGTCATCGGTATGCTATGTTTTTTGGGGGGGGGGGGTTAATTCTTACCTTCTTTTCCCTCTGAGGTCATATTATCATGGCAATTGTTATTGGCACATTGACTCCTGGATGAAGTTGGGCTATATGGTGCTCTCTTCCTTGTGCTTGGTGGATCTTGGTCTTCTGACTATAGTGATTCAGCAAGGATTTTCCACAGGGTTGGGTGTCTTATGGCATATAATTTGAGTTTTTCCTTGTCTCTCCTTCTATCTTAATAGATAATTTGTCAGGGTAGTGGGTGCTTGGAGAAATGTTTTTTTCTTTCAGCTTTTAGAATATGTTACTCCACTTTCTCCTTCTCTTCATGGTTTCTGCTGATAGGTCTGAGCATATGCTTACATTGTATGTGACTGTTTTTCTTTCTCTTGCTGCTCTTAAAGATTTTCTCCTTTTCCTTTAAGTTTGATAATTTAGCTATTATATGTCTTAGTGAGTTTTTCCTGGGGTTTAGTCTAATTGGTGTCCTTTCTGCTTCCTGTATGAGTGTCTAATTCTTATTAATTAAGGTGGGAAAGTTTGCTTTCAAAAGTTCCTTTGATAATTTAGTTGTCGACTTCTTCACCATGTCTTATTCCGGTAGACCAATTATTTGAATATTGTTCCTATCCATAGTATCAGTCATTGATCTCAGGCTTGCTTCTGACTCTTTTATTATCTTGTTTGATTGTCTCTCTCAATTGCTGAGATCTGTCTGATAGTCTTTGAGATCACTGATATGATTCTCATCCTCCTCTAGTCTGTTTCTGAGATCTTTGACCTTGTTTGTAGCTTCATTTACCTCATTCTTTAGCTCCTGTATTTCCCGTTTGTGCATGGATCCATCCCCTACATTGTGGACTTCATCTCTATCATTATGTCCTTATTCTGTGTTGCTTTCCTCATCTCCTGTATTACTCCAAGCAGCCTTCTGAAAATTTCTTTTTGTGGCAGAACTACCTCTGATTCATCTATGACTATCATTATCTCTGCTGTTGTGATTTGTCTTTCCTGCTTTCTTGTTGGTAATGTTGCAGTATGTTGTTGTTTGTGTGACATTTCCATAGAGCTGGGTGCCATTTTTCTGGGAAACCAAGTGCCTTGAACTCTGTGTGACTGGTAAGGGTGTTGTTGAGGACTGCCTGTCTACTATGGTGGTGGATCTGATTGCTGTGTAGGCAGGGTGCTGCAGCAACTCTGTGGCCAACAGCAATGAGGGGCCTTAGAGACTGGAGTGAGGCTGGTGACACTATGTATTCCCCTGAGTGGAGTTGGTCTGGGCTGTCAGGCCACAATTTTCAGCATTTTATTATTTTTTAAAAGGCATCTAATAGAAGACAATGATGGAGGAGGCCTCACTGCTATGGGAGGGGTGCTGAGCGAAGGCTGGAACAACCCCACTGCTGCTGGTACAGGTCCCGGGAAAGTTTCCACAGGATGGAGGTCCTGGGCACCAGTGGGGGCTGCTGTGGCAACCTGGGCGAGGGAGTAGGTGGGGTCAGTCGGTGGCTCATGACTGTGGCAGCATGTAGAAGCAGCAGAGCTGGCTCAGGCTGGGAAATCCCTGGGAACCGGTTGCAGGTCTCTGGGGCTCTGGGGCAAGGCAGATGTGGGGGGGGGGGTGTTCCCTCCCGGTTAAAGGAAGCACCCCAGGTTGTCCTGGGCCGGGGGGTGTCTTTTCACTAAACAGAATTTTCCCACTCGTCCTCCTGTACACCAGGCTCCCAGCTCCCAGTATGGACTGCTTACTTGGGAGCCATCTTGCCTTCTTATACAAGACTATAAATCTTTATCGTAGCAGGCACATTTATCTTTTTTCCTTAGAATATCTTGTGGGTTTGAACTACTGACATTGCAGTTTTCAGTCTTATCACACAATGGTACTTGGTTATTTTGATTCCAAATAGAAAGCCCTTAAAAGAGCATAATACTGAACCCACACTTGTTTTTATTAAATGAAACGTGTTTTAAGATTAGAGGGATTGTTTTTATTTTACATTTTAAAGACAATTTCAGGGCAGTAGTTTCAGTTATTCATTAACCCTGTGTGACTCCAAAAAGTCTAGAATCCTTGAGAATTTGAAATTCTGTTTCATGTTTTCCTTTTGATTAACATTTTGATAGATTCTTTATCTAAATGTACATTAATGGTGGCTGTGCAATTCTTCTTGTCTCATGGCAAAGGATGTAGTTGTTCATAGAAGCTGTTAGATCTACATTCCATCTTTTCTTCCTATTCTTGTTTTTCCTTCTTCCTTGTTGTTACAGACAAAACGAATCCAATTATTGTGACTCGGATGGTCATCTGAATGCTCTATAAACCTCCAGGCAGCATGCAACAAACTAGTAATGTTATTAGGCTAATTAGCTGGGATGTCTCCTGAAAGCATGACTATAACCTCAAACCAAGGAAACAAAAGCTGATTCCAAGAGGTATTTTGATGTATATAAGCAGCCTCAGCAGCTACTCTTTAAAAAATCTCATTGTAAATATATTGAGAAAGTGGAATGGGGAGGTCTGATTTGATCTCTGGTTATGCAAAAGAGGAGAATCCTATTCCAGAACAGTGTAAAGCCCATTGCCATAAGGAAGAGATTAGGTATGCTTCCATCATCCAACTTGAATTTGTCTACTTAGCCATCAGTAATCAGTTGCCCTTGATTAAATTCTACTCATTTACTTAAAACAAAACAAAAACGCCCTTTTAAATTGTGAGTTTGTTGAAGTTTTACGGGATAGGTATGTCTACCCCATTCTGAACCATGGTGTCATCATATGTAGCACTGCTCCATCATCTTTCCAAGGCTGTGACCTTATGGAAGCACATCACCAAACCTTTCTTCCAAGGTTCCTCTGGGTACTATAGAGCCTGTCATATTAACTGATTGAGCCACACAGAAACTCTTTAGTTATCAAAGAAAGGGTGAACATGTTCTTGTTAGACTTGTTAAAGAGGTCTGAAAAAATAGATACGTTGGTCTCACTTGTGCTCTATTTTTAACATATAAAACAATTCATGCAACATAAAAGGTGCTCATTAAGCATTGCAAGAAAAAATTAATGAATGAATAGATGAAAGGTTGAACATAGAATGCTAAATACGATGTTATACATATTCATTCTCATTAAATTTCAGAATACCATTTTCTATACCTGGGGCTCCTGGGAGATCAGGAGAGCAGCAGGAAGTGCCTAGAAAATAGAAGAAAAGGAAGCAGTGGGGAAGCACAGGCAGGTCACTGACCTCTAATTATCTCCTGCTTTATAGCCACAAGATTAAAGATTCCCTGTGAGTTTGATTAAGGATGCACAGTTAGTTGCAGGATTAAATACTGGCAAGCCAAATTAGAAAAGATTTATATTCAATCTGAGGATTCATCAGGACCCCCTCCCCCCCCCAACCCCTTCCCTTGCACTCAGCTGCCTTTACAACAAGGGATTAGAGCAGCCATCTAAGACTTTATGGCCCTCTGGCTCTGTGCTACCTTTCTCTGCAGCTGTCCTCATTTAGACTACAAACAATTCTCCTGTCAAGGATCAAATCTCATTTCCCCTTGAAGCTTCTGCTTATACCCATGACGGAATTCATCCTGGCGCCTCTATCCATATTTATTTATTTTGGTGACTAGTGGGTGCTCTATCAGGTACAGTATGCACTCACGTCTTATGCATTGTCACAAAACTTATTCAAACGTACCACACTTGTCTGTTGTAGAAAACACTTCTTCAATCATTTCTGTAATTATACCAACACTCCCACAGGAACAACCATAAACATATTCTCTCTCCAAGAATAATTCTGATTTGCTTTCCTTAAAATTCACACCAGAGGGATGTGACCATAACATGCAATTATGGTCATGTGTTGCTTAGTGTCCACAATACATTCAGTGAAACAGGGCACTGTGTGATTTGGACATTGGGCCAACATGATATTGTATTCTGTTTTGCCTTCCCCTCAAGCATCCCAAACAAGCTTGGTGCCTTGCAACAGGTATTGTCAACATGCCGAGAAGGACTTGCTTTTTGTGTTTGGTCCTCAATCCCCATCATTAACAATTTCTCTCTATCTAATATAGAACCCCCCCCACATTTCCATTAACATTGTAGCTTCGTGTAGAGCTAGTCCTTTAACGGTTTAGAGCATTGTTTACTTTTGAGGACTTTCATGATTATTGAGTACAGTATGCCTACATCATAAGCAATAGCAATCACTGATGTTCCATTTTTGTTGCTTAATAAATTTTGGTTTTCCTTCCAGATTTATACTTCTCCTTCACCTCTTACTGCTGTTTCCACTAGCACTGGTTTTGCAGCATTGGGGAGCCCTGGTGCTCCTCCTGGCAACCTTGAGAAAGAAAATTAAACGGAGAGCTAGTGCTGCAACACCCAAGAGATACACTATACATGAGATTGCATGGTGTTGCCAATGATTCGAAGCATACACTGTTACACAGTAAAATTTTCCAGATAAAAAGCCCGGTACTGTGCATACATAAGCCAGTAATAAAGGCATTTATTATGATGTATATATAAATTATGTAGTGTGCCACTGTATGCCTGGTGGTATAATCATTTGTTATACAACAGACATGAGATACACATGTTGGCCTAAGGAAGCTGTTGTTTTGGTATGTCTCATTCTCCTGAATTGGGACTTCTAAACTGTATTGTAAGTATATGGGATCATGGGCACACATGTGTTCCAATACTATCCCAACAGACATGATACAGAGCATGACTGTAATAATTTGATTAAAGAGAGGTTAATATAGTAATCAGGCATCTGAGAAAAAAATTGCAATTGATTTATTAAAGGCTAAAATTTAGGTACCAGCTTGTGTAGTAATAATAAAACAATTTTAAAGAAATAAATTGAAGGACCAGAGGACAAACTTATTTTAACTAGGTTTCATTCTAGATTCTGCAAATGTTAATGTTTTCTTACTCTCTAAAGAATGAGCTCAGTTGCCACTGAATGCATCATTTCTAAGAAGAATGTAAGATATTTACAAGAAGATGTGAAATCTAGGGACACACTACTAAGACTTTGAATAGTTTCTTCCACACAATTTAAGCTTTTTGAGTCCACCTTCCTTGCTGCCTTATCTCCTCAGGATTTAGATCAAGTGAGTCTCTAGGGTTTTCCTTTCCTCTCTCTAGAAGAAGTCTATGGGTTTGAGAGACTCAGGGTAGTTTGAAAATACATCATTGCTCATTCTCATCTCCTTAATGACAAGGAACCCACGTGAGGGAATGCTTAACACCTGGCTGCCAAGGCACACAGAGGACCACAAGGCCAGCCTCACCATGAGACATGAGGTCCCCTCACTGACTCACCGTGCTGTAGGGAACAGCACTGGAGACACAGTGCAGAACTTGGGTCTGGCCTGACACCACCCCTCCACCCCATCCCCCAGCTCGGGGCAAAATATGAAGGGAACACAACAGAGCAGCAAGGGGAGCAAAGCAATGAAATCCCCAAGGAATCCCCAAAATAGACTTTAGACTTGGAGAGCAGGGATTGGTACCTCATGAGACTCGACCAGAAAACATACATAAGGGTCAGCAGACACACCTGGAACTATTTATGCCCCGCCCCCTTTTCTTCTGCTTCTTTTGTTCCATGTCTATCTATATAAGATAGACCAGGTAAATAATCCCGAGGAGAAAACATTGGAACTGACAGATACAGGGTGACAGGGGAGAGGGAGAGATGGGAGAAAGGGAGAAGGGAGCCAACAAACCCAGGGACAAGAGAAATATAGAATCAATGGCAAGGAGGGAGTGGGATGCCTGGTTGGGTTCGATCAAGGGCGATGTAGCCGAGAGGAATTTCTGAGAGCTGAATGAAGGTCTAACATGATAATGGGATAAGAGGAAAGTAAAAGGAAATAGGGAAAAGAACTAGGAGGCAAAGTAATTTATAGAGGTATAAATATAGGCCATATACATATGTAAATATATGAATATATAACAATAGGGATATAGGCCTATGTAGATGTATTTATATGTTAAGTATTAAGGAAGCAGATGGACAGTGGGGCTCTACTCAAGTCCTCCCTCAAAGCAAGAACACTTTGTTCTAATGACCTGGCCTTCTGTGATGCTCACCTTCCCGACATGTTCGGTGAAGACAAAATGGGTATATAAGTCAATTTGAAGAAAGTAGATGGTGCCTGGCTATCAAACGATATAGTGTCTGGAGTCTTCAAGGCTAAAAGTAAAACAAACGGCCATCTAGCAAAGACGCAACCGGCCCACATGGAAGAAGCACACCCAGCCTGTGTGAAAACAAGGGGTCAACAGGATCTGTCACTTGGGATCACTATGAGTCAGTATCTACCCGGTGACAACTATGAGCCACTGTGATAAGTAAGACTCAAATACATTTAAGGCAGGAGGCTTTAGATTCCTACACAAGGTCCACACATGTGCAAAGGAGTTCGTGAGAAGGCCCTGATTCACAATCTCCCCATATAGGAAACAGCAGAGGTAAAAGTAGGGGTACTCCACTTTGTGGTAACATGAATTCCTTAAGGAGCCTGGGGAGAGGGAGGGCCACAGACCCCTTATCTCTGCATGGCCACCAACACTAGTTGTTTAGATTTGAGTGAGGAGAGGACGCTTTAGTTTTCCCTCCTTGTGCCATAAAGCTACACTCCTTCAAGTTCTCCATGGAGCATGATGGGAGGGTTCCCGAGAAAAGAAGGTGAGCGCCTTTCCAACTCCTAAACACACACCATATTCACTGGGAGAGAAAATCATGAATAATTTGGAGATAAAGACCAATAGGAAAGGCCATTAGGTTCATGTAGGAAACGCTAGACTTCATCTGTTGGACTACAATATCAACGGAAGATTTTGGACAGCAGAGTAATGGGTTGACAGTAGGGTTTGAAGAACATGGATCTGGCGTCAGGATAACAGATAACTTGGAGGATTTCTCAGGAGGAGGCCAATTTGGAAATTTTTTTCAATAATCCATGCCTGAGAAAATGAAGTGCTTTAGGTTTATTAAGTGAGATGAATTCCGTGGGGGTAGAAATAATGAGCAATTTAATTTTTGAATTCATCTGTTGCCGTTAAACATTTTCTGCCACTTCCCCTTTCATTATCCTTGATTGAAATTTGAGGAAGACCTCATAGATTCATTGTCATTTTTGCTTGTTCGACAAGTCTTATTTTATCAAGATTCCTGTCAGGTATTAAGTAGTTTCATGCACTTCAGACTAAAAAACCCTAAAAAACAAAAACCCTTCCATCATGTCTGATTTTAAGCTTTTTTCCTTTACCCAGTGAGTGTGATCTAGGGTCTAGGAAAGGGGTGTGGCCTTTCCTTTGCTGTTTTTATCTCTTTCACGAACCTTCTGCTACTGACTCCATCAGGCTTAGGGCATGGAAAGGAGAGGTGAGAATGGAAGAGGGAAAGTTACTTGTACTTTATTCATGTTTCTCATAGGTTTCTGTTGGCCATTCATATCCTGAGGTTGGCCTCTAAATCTTGGCTGACTTTTGGTTTGCTGGGGGTTCCACATGGAACGCTGCACTGCATGCAGAAGAAGCACCCTATAGTTGGCTTTCCCCACCCATCATTCCATTAATATCCTCTGACCCAGCAGTGTACAGGTAGTCCTTGGCTTACAGCAAGGTTTCCATTCTAACAACTCCATCATAAGTAAGTTCCGACATAATTTCGAAACCTTTTACATTTTTATTCTTACAGGCTTTTATCACTGCCATCCCCAACAATGAATTAGAATCCGAATGCATGCCAGACGCAGGCACAGTTTAGTTGTAGTATGTGGTTGAAGTTGAACATTTCTTAACTTTCTATCGGTTATGACTCTTAACACCGACACAGACTTTACTGTAATCCAGACCATACATAGCCTTTTCATGGCAGGGACAGTAAATCAGAACGTTTAACATCTGTGAGTGAACATCCGAGAATGATTGCATCGGTACCTTATACATTGTAGCATTGTATGCAGTAAATATCACTGAGGATAAGGTGTACGATAGCAACAAAAAAGGATGGTCATAAAGTTGCAGTTTGTTGCAACTTGAATAGGATATAAATCAGGACTACCTGCATTCTATCACCTCTTACATCTTATCAAGATGTCTGGATACCTTCCTGTATGATTCCTGAACCCAGGGGAAGGGCATGTGTCCAGTTCATTGCCAATTCAGGCTCTTTCTACTGTTGCTTGTCCTCATTTCAGTCAGTAGTACCCTCATCTCCATTCTCCAGACAGGAGCTGGCACCAGCTTTCTGTTCACATATGCCTCTAAACCAGTGGTTCTCAACCTTCGTAATGCCGAGACCCTTTATAACAGTTCCTCATGTTATGGTGACCAACCCCAACCAGAAAATTATTTTCATTGCTACTTCATAACTGTAATTTTGCTACTGTTATGAATTGGGCGATCCCTATGAAAGGCTTGTTCAACCACCAAAGGGGTTTGAACCCACAGGTTGAGAAAGGCTGCTAAATTCTGGTTTAACCACATCAGACTGCAGAGAAAAATCCCACCAAATTCATGGAACTATGAATTCGTACAACTCATCAAGCTGGCGAGTGAGATATCCATTTCCATTTTGTACAATTACATCGACTTCTACAAATGGTTCCCAAGTATGCCGGCTCCTTTGCCCCAAACCTGGCCTATGTAGAAAGAGCAACCTTCTTGCCTCCTGTGGAGACAGGGAGGGAAACTTGCCAGACCTCACCACTAGATGCTCCCTCCTCTGAGTTCTTTTTATTTCCTTCAAATCCTTCCTCAGACTTCGTTTTGTATAAGCTATTTTGGGTACTTTCATGCTATAATTGAGAAGTAGATGAATTCTTACAAACCCTGAGTAGGTCATAGGGAAATAATCAGGCGGTTGTTTCTTGGCTGCAGTCTTTAGGATGTGATGGGACTTATTTATTGACGAGTTGCACTTGAAAAAAATCCAAGACCACAGGAAACATTCTATTCCATAGCCTCTTTTAAGATAAAACTGGAAGAGCTCTAGGATGTCATGTCCGTTGTTCAGCCGATGTCAGCAGTGCTAGGGCGGAGACGTCCATGCACCACCTTCAGGGTTCTGCACCAAGCTTGGGGAGGCGGTGGCACTGGTAGTGGTCCTGTCAGTTTCCTACAACAAAAACAGGGGCACATTACCAAAAAAAGCAAGACATGGCTCCATGCTCCGTGCTTCTGCATCTGTTCTTACACCAACCCCCCGCAGCACTGTACGTCTATGCTGGGTTTGAGAATTCGTTGAAATAGCCACAGAGAACACACCAACACTACTCACATTCACAGTTATTATTGGGGGGTGTATGAGGGAAGTTATTTGATTACCACAAATAAGGATCAATAAACAGTTAGGATACATGCATTAGCCCACAGCAACACCTCTCCTCAGCCAGCAACCAAGTCTCTCCATTCCTTAGCCTCTCAGCCCTTGATGTCTGCCTTGATGGGCCAGGGGTTTGATACCGAAAACTGATCAATCCCCTTGATTAGTATTACACACACACCCTATTTGCATAGTCCGTCCAAAACATTTATTAGGAGGTATAGAGACTTGGATAGGAAAACCCAAGTAAGTAATTTCATTCCAAAAGGGATTCTGAGGAGCTTTTACACAGCGGCACAGAGTCCACTCTAGCTGTCAACAGTGTTAGCCAGTTAATCAACACGGCATTTATCAACTCTGCTTTCTTCCCTGCCTTTTTTCTTTTAATTCCACTACTGTTACTTTTGGGAATTGATTTCCAAGTAAGTCTTTGAAGCAAGTCTCTGTCTCAGGGCTCTCTTCTTCGGGGAGCTTAAATGAAGATAAATGATGCTTAGACGGGGGGAACTTTGTTATGAGTTTTTCTTCATTCTATGTATATAACTGTTATTGATTTTCCCCCTTCATTTTATCAAAAAAATATATATATATACATATATAAAGGCATCAAAAAGTTTATGGGAAATGGAATGAAATGATCACAGGATTTTTTGATAAGCATTTTGAAGCCTACTTCATCTATATGTGATGCAAACGAAGTACGACAGTGACTGCTCTGGAAAGTCTATAATCTGGTAAGTTCATTATCCATGGAAGCTTGTGGTTGGAGCCATCACTGCAAAGCTCCTGGAGCTTCTTCTGGAGCTATTAAAATGTTAGCTAAAAGAATGACAAGGACCTCCTGCACAGCAGGATTGTGGGTAATTTGACACAGTTTGCTAATCTAGTTATGACTCGGCACACGTGCACTTCCTCTGAGTTCCACTTTACAGCCTATGTTCTGACTATGACCACTCAGTCTAATTAACTATTTGGATTTCAGTTAGGCTCTCTGAGATAATGGCCAAATGGCTACTGCGCTGGGTGCAGTATTATCATTATTAGCTGTGAAAATAAGAACGTTTAATCTGCATGAGCACAGACCTGCTGTCTAATATGTGGGAAGTGATGTGTGATTAAGCGCACAGGATACGTTTGCTGGGGTTCAAGTTCTGATCCTGTCACTTAGGAGTTTCGTGGTCTTAGATTAGCAGTAGAATATTTCTGACCAAAGGTATTTTCGTCTGTAAAATTGAAGGAAGCATTGTGGTTAGGTACTGTCAAGTTGGTTTAGACTCAAAGACTCTATTTACAGCAGAACAAAACACTGCCCGCTGCTGGGCCAGCCTCACATTTGTTATATCTGAGCCCATGGTTTCAGCTACTGTGTCAATCCATCGTTCCTCTTTCTCATTGCCCTCCACATTGCCAAGTGCTATGCCCTTTACCAGTGACTGGTCTAGCCTGACAATATGCCTGAAGCACACGAACCAGTCTCACTGTCTTTGCTTTCTTTCGGGCTGTGCAGAAAGTAGGGCATGGCAGGTTGAATACTCTTTGCCAGCATCGCACTTCAAATGCATTCATTCTTCTTTAGTCTTCCTTATTCAATGCCCGACTTTTACATGCACATGAGGCGATTGTAAATACCACAGCTTGGGCCAGATGTCCTCAGAGTGACATCCTTCCTTGTCAACACTCTGAAGAGCTGTCCTGCAGCAGACTTGCCTCATGCATTAAGTTGACTGCTGCTCCCCTGAACATTGGTTGTGGATCCAAGCAAGATGAAATCCCTGACAGCTTCAGTCTTTTCCCTGTTTTTCATGGAGGCTGCAGTCCTTGATTTTCTTCACAAGTGCTTCAAGGCCACTTTGCTTTCAGTCAGCCAGGTTGTGTCATCTGCATATTGCAGGTTTTTATATGTCTTCCTCTAATCGGAATATCATGTCCTTCTTCAGATAGTCCAGTTTCTCGAATTACTTGCTCAACATATAAATTCAGTAAGTATGGTGAGAGGATACAAAATTGGCACACACCTTCCCTTTTGGTTTATGTGTAGGTTCTACATGAACACGATGAAGTGTTCTAGAAGTTCCATTCTGTTCAACGTCATCCATATTTCATTATCTACACTGTTAAGTGCCTTTACATAGTCAACAAAACCCAAGTATACATCTTTCTAGTATTCTCTGCTTTGAGCCAGGATCCATTTGACACCAGGAATGATATCCCGTTATTATATGTCCTCTTCTGAATTCATCTTGAATCTCTGGCAGCCCCTGGTCAATGGACTACTGCAAACATTATTGAATGATATTCAGCAAAGTTTACTTATATGTGATACTAATGATATTGTAAGATAATGTCTGCAATCGGTGGGGTCAACTCTCTGGATTTCAGTGTTTCCAGTTCAGTGTGTTGAAACATTTCAGTTGGTGTTCCGTCGATTCCCAGAGCCTTATTTTCTATAAGTGCCTTTAATGCAGCGTTTCCTCTTCCTGCAGTAGCATCAGCTCTTGTTCATATGTTACCTCTTGGGATGATTGAACGTTGGCCACTTCTTTTTGGGACAGTGGCTGCGTGTATTCCCTATATCTTCTTTTGATGCTTCCTGGATCGTTTGATATTTTTCTTTTCTTTTTTTGCAGGGTCAAGGCTCCTTAGCTTTTTATTGGTGGATTTAATTATTAATTGCTTATAAATGGATTCTTTTATTTTTTAATAATCATTTTATTGGGGGCTCTTACAACTCTTATTACAATCCATACATCAACTGTATCTGACATATTCATACATATATTTCATCATTCTTTTGTAAACATAGATTAAAAAGTCCAAATAGATATCTTTTTATCAAATAGATAAAAAGTCCAAACTCACTGTCAAATAGTAGGTTGGTCTATTAAACCAAATGGGTAACAATTGCCCCAAGGCAGAGGTGAGACTATCAGGCGGGACAAGGAAACTGGAGGCTCGGAATCAGGGAAAGCAGGGTGAAATGGAGAGAGTGCTGACACATTGCAGGATATAAACCAATGTCATAGAGCAATTTGAGGACCAAACATGTAATGGTGAAGTAATTTGTTGTGTAAACTTTTACCTAAAATACCATAAAATGTGTTAAAAATTAAAATCAACGATAACTGCCAACCCTAGATCGTACCACTTTAATGAAGGGATGATGGGAGGTGTCTGCTGAAAATGAGGGTATGAGTCCGTAACATTGAAACCACGGAGGATTCAGAGGAGCTCTGGAGGAGGGAGCACAGCACTGGCCTGAATGGCAGCGAGGACTTGAGCATCCTGAAGGTGTGGCGATCCTAACTGGTCTGCCCTTGAGCCAGACCAGTGCTCAAACTTGGGCCTTCTGGGAGCAGGATTCGAGTCTGTGTTCATTTCTCCTTTCTCTCTGATCTTCCTGTATCTGTATCCCTGTTTTATTCCTTCAACTTCGCTACTCATATTTCTAGATATTTCTGTTTCTGCCATAACAGTAGGCAGGGTTTCCTTTTTAAAAATGCTGGTTGTAAGAGACTTTTTCTTTAGTTATAGTTACATATATGTTTTCCTCTTTCATATTGCTATTAGTCAAGTTTAAAAAAAGTGTGTGTGTATGTTGGGGTGGGGGGTGGCGGGGAAGGCAGGGGCTTTGAAACCAAATAGCTATTTGAATTTAAACTCAGAGCTCTATTCCTTTTTTTGTAAGTCTCTCTTGAAATTCCAACTTGAAAGGCATTTGTTTCATTACTTAAAAATAATTCAAGATTATTTTGGTCAAGAATGTAAAATCAATACCATTTTGAGGAAGGGAGGTTTTATATTTGAATAATAAATAGACTGTTCTTTGTTTTCATAAAGAGCTGGGGAAAATCATAAACCCCAGTTATCTCTTGTCATTAAATTCTTTCTGGAGATGAGTGGAGTCTATTTTAGAAATACTTACAAAATACATTCATAAATATAAATTATCTAAAGAGAAAACATGAAGTGTTAAATATACACACTATGAATAATTTATTTGTTACATATGCATATCCAAGAAGCTTGCACAGGAAGCATGCAAAGGGCACAGCTTCATAGCAATTACTGAATAGAAAAACACTCCACTAAAGACTTCACCATTTATGAATATCTCAGGTAATTACCAAGTACCTCATGGTCAGTATTCTCAACTCATCATAGGCAATTTATTTTAAGCATAATCAGTGACTAGTACATTGTTTTCTACTTGTTATCTTGTTGATAAAAGAAATATGAGTATAGTCCAACCGAATCAACACTGTGGGTCTAATAGTCATGAAATCAATGTGCTTGAATTAGATACAATACATTGATTTCATAACTATTAGACTATAACTCTTCATGGGGATGAAAAGCCTTATCTTTCTCCCATGGAGTAGCTGGTGGTTTTGAACTGCTAATCTTGTTGTTGGCAGCCCAACTTGTATAGTTGTAGTATTTGGTATTGTTATTAATTTTTGGCCTGTAATTGCTTTAAAAGATACACACTTGTGATTATATTTGAGTTTAAAAATCAAAGCACTAGGTTTACAGAAAGCTATGGATATAGTGAAAATCCCAGATCTATTTGCAGAGCTCCCATAGGATTATGCCTCCATTGAATTTTTTCTAGTTAGTAAGCAGGAATGTGGAGAGTCTTAACCTCAGGCAGAGTACGTAAGCAAGTGGAAGACCACCCACCCTGAAACAATCAGTCCCGGGAGGGGCAGTCTTATTTAGGAACTTGCCTGGATGTGTCCTTGATAGAGATTGACATACTTGGGTGGCATAGTCGAGAGTCCTACCCTGACTGCTTTGAGCAGAGGCTACACCAATCTTGTAAGTACTTCTCTAGCATAATATGCATGCCCCAATCATGGCCCCACTCCCAGTTCTATAGTCCTGCCTGCAATTGTGATATATTCCTCTGCTGCCAGTCATGATTCTGTTTCTTTGTCCTTTAGCGGCCTACTTAAGTCAAGGATGTCAGACATATGGACTAATGTTGGACTTGTGGGCTTGGGCAGCACTGGGTTGGAAGGTTTTCTTGATGTGCACTTACCCTTTATATAAAACTCTCTCTTATACATATGAGTTTCTGTGGATTTGTTTCCCTAATTTACCCAGACTAACACATTATGGTACCTTGGGAGTGGGGTACTGGAGAAACAAATCATAAGCTGGAGAGTAGATGTTTGTTTGATCTCTCCCTCATGGTAGTTTTCTTCTTTGTCTAGCCAGAGGTCAGATAAAGCCACACTGTTTACTTGGTTGTTTTCTTGGAAAAATATGGAAAGTATGAAAATAGTAACTTTGTAAGCCCTCTTGCTTTCAACCATTAAAATTTGATCTTTAGATGGGTTTAGGGCACACCTGCAAAGGAAGCTTTGAAAAGATATGCCCCAACCAGTGCTTTGGAGTACTCAGGAACCAATGGTCTTTGTTAGAAGCTGGAAAAAATCTGGAACCATGAAGAAAACTCCTCTCTGGGACTGAATGTTAAAGAGAGCCCGTGGGAAGGCTGAAATGTTTGCTAGGTGACCACCTGGATCTACTTTTTCAGTGGAAGTGGGAGAAGTGCAGCAATAAAGATGGGTTGCGTTTGGCCATTGACACCTGTAGACTTGGTTTACAGAAAAAAGAAGAGACGATGAGAGCAAGCTGACCAGTCTAAAGTTCATAACCTAGCATGAGGGGGCTAGGCTTGTTTGAGTATTGGTGAGAGTCCATGGTCTAAAGGCAAGGCCACTAATGGGCACCCTGTGGAGGCTGAGTGAGGCAGCCCACATTGAGTTGAGCAGAACCTGACCAGATAAAGAGATTTTTTGAGCCTGTGAACTGGGGCATATTGTTGCTGACTTAATGGATGGCCTGTCCGGATTTGACTTTGCTAATGGATATGGACTTCACAAGGTTCTAACTGGAATGAGAATTCTTCACGCTGAAAATTGATGTCTCCTCAGAGCACTGGGTTGATGTAAGTGGGCAGTCTAGATATTGGATACTCAAAATTGGGGGGATAAAGGCATGACGTGGTTGGCCTAAAAACTTTCATAGGTGGGGGAACATATTCATAGGATTATAGGATTAAGGTGTAGGTGTTACTTAACTACAATTGTGAGGCTAAAGAATTGTGTACAGGTGTCAAGTTGGCAAGGGGTGGATTGAAATAGCTAAAGGTTATTGTGCCAACCTGGCCGATAAACACATATGGAGTTAATTGAAGGGCGGGAAGATAAATGACTCTGTGAGTCTTACCATTCTAGTTCTTGGGTCTCTTCTTTTTGATGGTTGGACTAGGGTACAGCTATCTTTGCCAGTTCCCTGCTTCAGCTAGCAAGATTCGCTTCCTGCAGGACATCCCTAAGAAGAAGCCACATGGTCCTACCCCAATGCAGCCCTGGATACTGGAGCAGCCGTGTGGAGAACCCTGCCAGTGCTGAGATGCTCACATGTTCACTGATTCGGCTTTCCTACTGCAGTCGGCATTGTTGCATGTGTTTTGTGAGAGGGAGGAGGACTTTGTGGATTGGTGTTAGACATATGGGTTAATGTTGGACTTGTGGGCTTGGGCAGCACTGGGTTGGGATGTTTTCTTGATGTGCATTTATCCTGTATATAAAACTCTCTCTTATAATATGAGTTTCTGTGGATTTGTTTCCTAGTTTATTCAGACTAACACAACCACCCACCCCGAAACAATCAGTCCCGGGAGGGGAAGTCTTATTTAGGGACTTGCCTGGGTGTGTCCTTGATAGAGATTGACATACTTGGGTGGCATAGTCGAGAGTCCTACCCTGATTGCTTTGAGCAGAGGCCTTACACCAATCTTGAAAGTACTTCTCTAGCATAATATGCATGCCCCAATCATGGCCCCACTCCCAGTTCTATAGTCCTGCCTGCAATTGTGATATATTCCTCTGCTGCCAGTCATGATTCTGTGAGTTTCTTTTGTCCTTTAGTGGGCTACTTAAGTCAACAAATTTTTCTAAACCCTTAAATACCATTGTGAGCTAATGGAATCCCTCATCCAGATGATGTTTCTTTGTCTTTTGCTGTTTATGACTTATTAAATGTTCTCCTTAAATAATATTTAGTATTTGGGATCTCTCTTGTACCCTTAAACAAATAGCATACTTGGCAAGAAGACAGGATTTCTGGAGGGTTGAGGATATTTGCACCAAACAAAGTGATGGCTTACTTCACATTTCCCTGGACTGGAAGACTCTGCAAAGGTGATCACTCTTGGAATCAGAAATCCATTTTTGGGGAGCTTTTAGAACCTTTATTAAATTTCATTAAGCTCTGTTGTGTATTTTGTCAGCTGTGAAAACATTTGCACATTCTTTTCTCTCTCCTGTTTGCCAGGGACTGGCGTACATTTGACTGCATCCTTTGCAGTTCATTCGGGGGTTCTGGCTTTATCTCTCTAGGTTTTATGGGACACAGAGTCTTCTGAAAATTGACATTCTATTTCCAAATTTAACAGAAATAATTCCTATTTTCATAGAGTTCTGGAGTCATTTTTGGCACATATTTGATGAGGTGAAAAAAATATATATATTTATAATAGGAGCTATGGTAGTTTACTGGGTTATTTTCATGTCCCTGAGAAAATATGGAAAACAGTGCTTTGCGTTGAAACATTTTTGTGTTTGTGTATGGTCAATTCTAGTTTCTAAAGAGCTCTGGGCTATGATAAGTGAATGCCACGGGCAGCTACAAGTAGTTGTTCAAATATACCCGTTGCTCTTCAGGAGAAATAGGAGGGTTTCTGTTCCCAGTGAAGACTTGGAGCGTCAGACACCCACCAGGGAAGTTCTACTCTGCCCTCTAGGATTTCTGGAAGTGGGAATTGACTTGATGGTGGGAAGTTTGGGGAGCTTATATTTTCAAATTATATAAGGAACCCTGGTGGTGTGGTAGTGATATCAGTATTTGGGTGCTGACTGCAAGGTCAAAGTCTCTCCTTGAAAGGAAGAAGTGGAATTCTTCTCTCATAAAGAGTTATTGTCTCAGAAAGTCACAGGGGCAGTTCTACACTGTCCTATGGGTTATTATGTGTTGGCATTGCCTTAATGGCAGTGAGTATATAAAGCACTGCACCACTGTCATTTTTGACAGGATATTTGTGTGGACCAAGAGCAGTGGGAGAAAGGCAGTATTACACATGTGTTAGAGAAAAGCAGGCAGTGCACTCATCTTTCTGTTTCCATTCCTGTGTTGAGAATGTTGTGCTTAGAAGGCTTCTCTAGTTATTCTTACCTGTAATGGTTGGATAGAATGTAAAAATGGTCAAATGCAAATGAAAGGGGAAAAAGCCACTGAAACGGGCACAAAAGCCAATCTTGTTAAACAAAATGGCAGGCATCCCTTTGAAAGCTGCATGTGGGTTGGCCACGAAGGCAGATGCCCCTCTATTTTGGAGATCTCTTCTAATCTTAGTAGTAGAAAGCATGCTTGAAGCAGAATTTGAAAGATGGTGAGGGAAAACTTGAGGGTGTGTAGTAGGTTGTAGAAGGTTTGAGGGGAAATGAATTTTACTTAGTTTGGTCTAGAACACAAGAAACAGTAAAATGTTTAACCATTTTTATAATATTAGATCCATTTTGGTAGATGTGTTAGCCTGGGTTGAGAAGAGAAACAAATCCAGAGACATTCATGTGTGTATGAGAGTTTTATACCCAAGAGTAATTGTATATTAAGGAAATATCCCAATCCAGTCCAGATCAAGTCCATAAGTCAGCTCCTAGCCCATATACCTGATATTAGTCTATACATTCCTCTTCAGATTTATGCAACACAGGCTGTGATGCTGAATGCAGGAAGATCACAGGCCAGTGGGTGAAAGTCTTGTGGATCCAGCGGTGGAAGCACCTCCAGTCATTTGGATGCCATGAGCATGGCTCCATGTGGCTTGTCATCAGGAACGTGAAGCTGAGAGAGAGAGTGTGCCTCCCTCTAGGGAGGACGACAGTAGTTCCCAGAATCCTCAGGAGAAGGCCATACCCGCACAGAGCTATCATTGGCTATGACCTTATTGACAGGCTAGACTCTTTTATCTCACTGTTCTCAGCTACTGGCTAGAGTCAGGAAGAGTAGTGGGAATGAGGATACCATGAGGATAGGGGAAAGAGGGGAAAAGGAGGAGCTGATCACAAGGTTGGATATATAACACTCCAGACACGATTCTAATGGGTAGCCAGGCACCATGAGATTTCTTCAACCTCATTTTGCTATAGCACCTTTATCTTTAGTGATCTCTCCATGAAGGTGAGTATTGAGCACAGCCTTGTTATAAGAACCAATTGCTTTTGGATTGGGGCTAGAATTAAATGGGAGCCTAGAATCCATCTGCTTGTTCATGGGTTATGAATATAAACACTAAGTTCTATGGGGTTTAGTTGTTACTGGGTTTAGTTGTTACTGATGTTATATAGATGTGGTTAAACCCCTCATGATAATTATTGTTCTTAGTTTTATGTATTATTTAAAAAATTGACCTAATATTGTTGTTAATATTTCTGTTCTATCTCTGGCTTTCATGGGATTTGGGGCAGCTGTTTGCCACACAAGCCATTTGCGCCTCAGAATTTCTCTTAAACCCTAGGACTTGGAAAAACAAACAAACAAAAAATCTGGTACATAAAAGCCATTTTTAAGTTTAAATTATGATCCAGAACAAAACAGTAGACTCTTTATCGCTGAGCATTGTGCTGTATTGAATAGTTTAAAGTCTGTTTAAAAGATGAGACTCCACGGATAAGGAAAACCATACCAAGTGGTTTGGGTTTAGAGCAATTCAGTAATCATTTAATCTGATCTCCCAGAGGATGCAATGATGTGTGTGTCTAATGCTAACAACCCATTTAATCACTTCAAATTGTACATCTTAAAAACTAGTTCTTCAGAGGAGGGGAGAATATGTCTGTGTGAGAAAGTGATTTCCTTTTCATTAGTGGATAAACTGGGGAAGGGCCGTGGTACTTGCACTTGGGGAAACATCGCTCTACACAGACCCCAATGTATTATTGCTAATCCTGAGTTTATCCAGGCCTTGTGCTTTAGACTACTTGAGTTTCAGATTTTGCCTTTGTGAGGTACACAGCATTCTTCATATCAGAGTGCTGTGTCACATCAGAAGCATGCAATTTGGAAACTACATTAAGCAAACCGGACTTTACCATAAACACAATTATTATAGTTTTAACAATTGAACTGAAATGCTCCTTTGGACTTAAAGCTGAAGCACCCTAGTGTAGGGAGAAGCAGAGGATGGCTATCACAATGCCATGACTTTGAAGTCCTTGGGCTTCATTTGACTATTATTTTTGATGTTGCCTTGAGGCTTTACAGCTAGCCACCTGAGACGAACATATGCTTATTGTTTTCATATTTTCTTTGACATTCCTTAGTTCTTCAGACAAATAGTTTTGCCTTGGTGAATGAGTGTTGCTAAAATTGTTGCCTTGTGTCTAATCCTCATTGTTTTCTTAACAGTGTTCTGTCACTTAAATTTTTTATTAATAATTTTATTGTGGACCTGTTACAGATCTTATAACAATCAATAATTCAATTGTATTAAGTACACTTACATATCCCTATAACACCTGAATTTTTAATTTCAGGAAAAATTTTAATTTTTATTCTTTACTTTCATAGTTATCAATAATATATTAATATATCCATTTAATTAAATGTTACAAAAATGTCATGCTCGGCTTTATAGGGATATGCTGCCATCATCATTTCCAAAACATTTTCATTCTACTTGAGTCCTTGGTACAAGCATCTCTTTTTCCCCCTCCCTCCCCCACCATCCCATCCTTGTGAATCCTTGACCAATTATGTATTATTGTTGTTGTTTCATATCTAAAACTGTCTGTTGTCTACCTTCACCCACATTTCTATTATTTGTCTCCCTTGGGGGAGAGGGGTTATATATCCAACCTTGTGATCAATTACCCCTTTCTCCCCCTTCCACCTGCTCTCATGGTATCGCCATTCCCACTATTGTTCCTTGGGGGTTTATCTATCCTGAATTCCATGTGTCCAGAGCGCTTATCTATACCAATGTATGTACTCTGGTCTAGCTGGATTTGTAAGGTAGAACTTGTTTATGGTAGTGTGGGTGGGGAGATGGGGGGAAGCATTCAGGAACTAAAGAAATGTTGTATGTTCCATCGATGCTATACTGTTCCCAGGTTGAATCGTCCCTTCCTTGTAACCCTTCTGTGTATGTGTGTGTGTGTGTGTGTGTGTGTGGGAGATGTACAATTGTCTACAGATGGACTTTGGGTCTCCACTCTGATCCCCCTCATTTGCATTACTGTAATTGTTTGTTTTGGATCTTTTGATATCTGGTACTCCACCCTGTCAACACCTCATGATCACACAGGCTGGTATGCTTCTTCTATGTGGGCTTTATTGCTTCTCTGCTAGATTGCCCCTTGTCTAACTTCAAGGCTTTAATACCCTAGATGCTATATCTTTTGATAGTTGTGAACTGTTCGCTCTCTTAACCACATTGACTTTTGCACACATTTTGTCTTCAGCTGGGAAGATGAGTATCAAACAGTGCCAGGTTAGCAGATGGATATTGGGCCTCTACTCAAGTACTCCCTCAATGCAAGAACACTTTGTTCTGTTAACCTGGCATTCCATGATGCTCACCTGCCAGACACGATTGGTGAAGACAAAGTGGGTGCATAAGTAAATGTGGTGAAGAAGCTGATGATGCCCAACTATCAAAAGAAATAGCGTCTGGGGTCTTAAAGTCTTGAAGATGAATAAGTAGCCATAGATCTGAGAAGCAACAAAGTCTGCATGGAGGAAGCATACCAGCCTGTGTGATCATGAAGTGCCACTGGGATCAGCTATCAGGCATCAAAGAACAAAAAAATCATATCACTGTAAATGAGGGGGAATGCAGAGTGGAGACCCAAAGCTCATATGTAGCAACTGGACATCCCTTACAGTACGTCAGGGGGGGTGGAAAGACATCCAGCCAGAGTGCAGTATGCCAATGAAAGACACAACTTTCCTCTAGTTCTTTAATGCTTCCTCCCCCAACTTTCATGATCCCAATTCTATCTTACAAACCCTGCTATACCAGAGATTGTACACTGGTACAGGTAAGAGCTGGAAATACAGGGAATTCAGCACAGATAAACCCCTCAGGACCAATAAGGAGAGTAGCAATACCAGGTGGGTAAGGGGAAGGTGATGGGAGAAAGGGGGAACCAATTACAATGATTGACATATACCCCCCTCCCTGGGGGATGGGCAACAGAAGAGTGGGTGAAGGGAGACATTGGTCAGTGTAAGACATGGAAAAGTAATAATAATTTATAAATTATCAAAGTTTCATGAGGAAGGGAGGGAGGGGGAGAGGGAGAGGGAAGAGGGAGAAGCTGATACCAAGGGCTCAAGTAGAAGGAAAATATTTTGAGAATGATGATGGCAACAAATGTACAAATGTGCTTGACACAATGGATGGATGTGTGGATTGTGATAAGAGTTGTACCAGCCCCCAATAAAATGATTTTAAAAAAGAGAATAAAATGGTAGCATTTACCCACTGACAACCTCAGAGAGTCAGTAAAGGAGGCAGTAAGGTAGCAGGATGCACAGGGAAGAGGTGGAGTGAGTGGTACTATATCGACGGGACTGTAATCTGTGGCGACACAATGCGTCTGAATTGTTGGATGTAAATTGATGGTCTCCTCTGTGAACCTCCAACCAGTTTACAGTAAAAAGAAGAAGAGGAAGACTATATCTTGATTTCAAATGAGTGTGTCTTATCCTTCTGCACAGCTGCACAGACTCAGGCTGTGAGTTTTGCCTGGAGGCATTTTAAAGTCCAGATATTGGATCAACATAAATGTTCTTCACTGACCTGCACAGTGAATTGTTGTAATCATTCATCTGGTACAGCTGAACATCCCCCTTTGCCCTTTCTGAGAGCACGGCTTAATGTCTTTGGTTCTTCTCATTGCTAACTGAGGAGGGCTTCAGAAAGGAGGAGTGCATCAACAGTGAGTTTACATGGGGTGATTAATTCCATTACGAGTTTTCCGTAGGCAGCCAAGTGCGAGCCTGTTTGCAGAAAGACAAGCTTGAAGAGGAAGTGCTCTCTTTAATGCCTTTGGTAAGAGCCAGTCAATATTTACAACACTTCCTTCTTAGGAAGAAATGAGATTCCTCCAGACCCGACAGCTAATGCCATGACAATCAATTTCAAAATGGACATTAACCCCAAGGAAAATGATATGCCTTTCAAACTGTAGGGGTTCAAGAGAAGGACAACTAATTTCGGCATAAACCTGTTGGCTGTGATAGCACATCGTCCTGAGAAAATAGATTCACCTACTCAATGCCACATGAACATGCAGGGCTACTTCTTGTGGCTAATCCTCCAGGGATAGAGATTTAATGCGTGAGTTCACCAAGGGTGTATTTGAAACTTGAGTTGAAGCATGCTTCCTAGGGAGACAGTCTTTCTAATTGACCATTTTCTCTCGCTGTCATTGAGTTAATTTTGTCTCAAATAAGCCTGTGGACAGAGTAGAACTCTCCCTGTGGGTTTCTGAGGTTGTGAACCTTTATGGAGACAGAAAGCTTCATTTTCCTCCCATGAAGCAACTGGTGAGTTTGAACTGCTGGCCTTGTGTTGAGCCCAAACATAATCCATTATGCCACTGGGGCTTCTCTAATGTTGTAAGGACATTAATTGATGATAAAATAATCTTCTTTATCTTATTGATTGATTGCTAATTAATGACACTGACAAGAAAATGATATAGACAATGCTTAGCTTTCATGAAAAAGACAAAAGGTATCTGAGAGAGAATCCCATTAAAAGGCAAATAAAACATGAACACAAAGAAAGTCAGCTACAGGCAAACATGGAGCGTAGGAGGCCTAGAGTTTAGTTTTCATGCCAGCATGAGGCAGCATGAAGCTTCTATAACTGTCCTTACCTCGTCCTTGTTATAAGCGACTTAGGCAAAACCAAATGAACTAGAAGAATTTGAAGTAGATTCATTCTTTGTGTGTGTGAGAGAGACAGAGACAGAGACAGAGAGAGAGACAGAGAGAGAGAGAGAGAGAGAGAGAGAGAGAGAGAGAGAGAGAGAGAGAGAGAGAGAGAGAGAGAGAGAGATTTGTGTCAGGCTTGGTGACACAAAAACAAATAAGAAACTACTTTTCTCATATAAACTTCACATGTGAAAGTGAGTTCTGACTCACAGCCAGCCTGGTTGCATCGGAATGAAATCACCTGGTCCGGCACCAGTCTCACATTGCTTGGTTTGAGCTCACTCTTATAGCCACTGTGTCAATCATCAAGGGTCTTCCACTGTTTCGCTGCCCATCTACTTCACCAAGCATGGTGTCCTTCTCCAGGGACTAGTCTCTCCTGACAGCATGTCCAAAGTCTGTAAGACAAAGACATATCATTCTCAATCTGAGAAGTATCCTGGCTGAACTTCTTCCAAAATGAGTTTGTTCTTTTGGCAGGCCATGGTACTTCAGCTACTGGTAAAGAGAGAGGTAACCCAGCCATGACACTGTCATATGCATAGGAAGAAATAAGAGTTGAAAATAACAACATGAAAGATTTCTAAGAGAAGTAGACCAGGAGGTGATTAGGAGGCACCGGGCATGTAAAATGTTCTTGGGTGATTCAAGCTGTTTGTGATTGGCTACTATACTGAAGTTTGGTGGTTCAAACAATTCCAGATTACACAAACGGAAGGCCTGGTAATCTGCTGGGGACACTCTACTTCGTAATGTGTCTGGGGCTACAGTGAATTAGAAACAACTCCATTGCAATGTGGTTATTATTATTTGTAATCATAGTTGTATACATAGAGAAGGAACCCAGGTTTGAACATTCTGTTGTTAGTTGCTGTCAAGTCGGCTCCGGGCACCACAGCTGAAGCAGTGCCTGCCCTGCGCCTCCTAACGATCACTGGGGGGTTGAGCATATACTCATGAGAGAAGGGAGCATGCGGCCAGTTTGTCATCTTGAGAGTCAAGAAGGGGAAAGAAAGAACATGTGAAAAACGTTCTATCAGTGGAGAAATTAATACATTAGAGGAACGTGAGAGAGTGAGACAGAAGAAAATAACGAAAGATTTATCTTGGGATCCACCGATTCTGAAAGAATATCTGATATTATAATTTTATATTATTTTCCCCTTAGGTGTAGAATAATCTTTATTTGTTCTTGAATTAAAGTCGAATCATTTCGTTTGAATTATCTGTTTAGACCCTGAGTCTTTCCCCACACAGTACCTTCATGGACTAATAGCTAAACTCATTTCTTTTATCATTGAGGTGACTGATGGGTAAAAATTAAGTGTTTTTCCAGGGATTTAGGACACGGAATTAATTGAGTTGAAACTAGTCCTCTGAATTCTGATTCCAATAGATTCTTTGTGAAGGCAAAGACAAATAGAGCAATGACATTGCTCAACAGCAGGTTCCCAGACACTGACACTGAGCTAAAGAAGTCAGTGATACGTGGGCCTCTGTCTCACCCGTCAAAGCGAGTCCAGAGAGCGTGGCGACTTCAGATGCGGCTCCACGAAGGAGCGATGAATCAAACAGGGCAGGGGAGAACTGCCGAGACAGGGAGAGAAGAAAGAAATGGAGCAAAGATGCGAAAGAAGCCCTGCACACAAAAGAAGAAAAAGATCTGAAGGCCATTCCTGGTGTTTGATCCTTTACTTAAAAGAGAAGGATGCCAGCCCGTGTGGTCAAACAGCGCGCGCTGAACTGCTTGGAAATTCTAGACAGTCTGAGGGTTCTTAGATATAACACGAATTCAAGAGAAACGAAACTTTCCATTTCCATGTCCTGAGAAATTTCAAGTCATGATTCTGAGCTCAATGAACTGACATAGATTTCCTCAATTTGGTGTTTGTTTCTCCATTTTCTGCACGTTTCTTTTCCAGGTAGGTTATCGGAACATAAGACCAGCTTGCCTTTGACTCTGAACTTTGCAGGAACGTGTATCTGCTCTTGTGGAGCCCACGGAGGGTGCTCTCCCAGGAAGCTGCATGTGTGTGACCCCAAGGAAAAGCATAAAGGAGCATTAGGAATATCTCTTTGGGCTTCTCCCCACCTCCTTTCATTCCTAGGGGGAGTAATGAGTAGACACTTCACAATACTGCTTGAGAATAGGCTCTCCTCCAGCAGTTCTCTACCCCGGGGCCACGGCACCTTTGGGGTCGAACGACCCTTTCACAGGGGCTGCCCAATTCATAACAGTAGCAAAATGACAGTGATGAAGTCGCAACAAAAATAATTTTATGGTTGGAGAGATCACCACACTGTGAGGAACTATAATAAATGGTCACACCATTAGGAAGGTTGAGAACCACTGTCCTATTCTCAATTTTTCAATGAAAAAGATAAATGTATTCAGAGCTGAACTTCATAATGTCTTCCAAATACTCAGTCCTTCCCGATGTTATCCAGAGAGTAGGGACTTCTATAACTCAGTTTTCGTTGGAGTTGAATGGTGCCGTCACACCTTTTCGTTTGAACACAGTGGAGTCATAGTTTTCTAATGCTCAGTCACAGATTGCAAATATGTTTATACCTGTAAGAAACAGTTAAGCATAGTCTGAAGTGTGGCAAGAGAGTGGGGCCAGGGACAGGCTCTGAAGCGCACAGGGCTGCTGTGGACTCAGGATCAGAGATGAGAGCATGAGAAAGAAAGGGCAGCCCACTGCAATTTAGAGCGCTGCCGGCGAAGGCTGCCTGGAGACGTTTCCGCTCTGGAATCCTGCCCTGGTCCACAGGGTGACTCTTGATTGAGGCTGACCTTTCTGGTCCCTGACTTACTGGAATTTCATGTTCTGAACTAAAAGGAGAAGCTGTAGAAAGATGGGAACTGACTGGCTAATCACTGGGCACTCTCGAAGAAAGCTTCATGAACAAAGTGGTGAAATGTGCAGGGCAACTGGTTAGCTTGGAATTTGGAGGTATGACACAGGGAATCTGAGTCCGTTCATTGAGTGCAGAAGCATGAATGACTTGAGAATGCTCAGAAAATTAAAGTTGAAAGTTTGAGTTCTCTTGCATTGTTGTTATTTCTACAAACTCTCAGATTGTCTAGATTAATTTTATTTTATTGATATTAATACATTACTTTATGAATAGATTTATTTTGATTGTTTATTAAAATAATTTCCAATTGGCTTCTTTTGGAAAAAAAATCAAAATACCTTAATTAATTATCTCCCCACAAATTTGTCTTTCAAAAATATCCCACACGCGCTGCTTACCCTTGAATTTAGGAAATAAAGTTTTAGAATGCATCAGAATCCCCTGGAGGGCTTATTAAAAACCTAGGTTTCTTGGACCCACTCTTAAAGGTTCTGATTCAGTAGGTCTGGTGTGGGCATGAGCATCTGTTTTTCTAGCAATTTTTCAAATGATGCTGACGCAGATGATGTGGGAATCATGCGTTCAGAACCACTGACTAATGATGTAACATCTTGAGACAAGTTTCATAAAACTGAACACATTATTAGACACACAGTACTTAAATGCTGATGCTCGTATGACATAAACACCCAACATCCAGATGTTTATACTTGTCAAAGAGAAAACTGGAGTTTCTGTTGAAAGTAAAGTGTTTATTGAAGATGCAAAATAATCCAAGTTTAGCTGGTACCTTGTAAGATTTCACCAAAGTACTGACAAAGTCCCCAAACCAAACTCATGGCTATTAAGTCGATGCCAACTCATAATAATCTTATAGGACAGGATAGAATTGCCCCTGTCATTTTCCCGAGACTAACTGTATATGGAAGTAGAAAGTCTCATCCTTCTACTGCAGAGAGGGTGGTGGTTTTGAGCTGTTGACCTTGATTTCCACTGGATGAAAATCATCTGATTCTGAACTCTACTGGCATCTATACAATATCGTCCTAGAAATGCCTAGATTAGTGTTTGCTTGAATAACTGGGAGCTGTAACCTAGCCAAGTTGACACACGTCAAAAGCAATTGTGGAAGGCATGTATGCAGCAACATGACTACAATTGTTATTACCCACTGCAGTTAACGGGGTGAGTCTCCCCAAGACTTCCTCCTGAACCGACCACACAGCCTTATGAGTAATGCTTATCAATTTTAATCCTAAAATGTCATTGCAAATTATTTAAATGAATTTTTATATGATATGGAATCTAATAAATACTGTTGTAAGATATTTCTACATTGCATCACACTATTATAACTGAGCAGAAGGCTTCTTAAAGATTTCTCCTCTTTTCCTTGGATGAGGATCTCTGGTGGCATAGTGCATTACCTGTTGGGTTGCTAACCACAAGGTCAGCGGTTTGAAACCACCAGTCACTGTATGGGATAAAGGTGTGGCTTTCTATTTCAGTAAAGAGTTACAGCCTTGGAAGACAAAGGGTCATTTATACTCTGCCCTTTAGGGTTGTTATCAGCTAAAATTGACTTGATGGCAATGAATTTTTCCTTTAATTGCTTCTCAACACTAAAAAAATATTAGTTTACAAACAGTAATTATCACAATATTGGAGATAAAACACCGGGAAATTTGACAAAATCAGAGGCTATAAAAACACCACTAACAATGAAAACCACAATGCATGATATAGTGGGTGCAGATGCTGCCACACAATTCACCAACTCTTGGTAACTGGGTAATGATGATACCTCTGCTAGGAAAGCATTAGGAAGTTCGGAAAGTAAATTAGCATACAGCATTGGCCTAGTAGGTTCAGTGATACATATAAACTGACTTTATGAAAAACATTTTGTTTTATACTACAGGGATATCTTTATAAAAATAATAACTTTCTGATGGACACAATACGCTAATTTTATAAATACTCATTCTTATGTTTCCCGCTCTGGCAGTGTCATCTGGTACTACCTCCACCCACTCCTCCTCCTAGTGAAGCCCTGCCTGGATGGCATGGATGGGGGACGCCAGGCAGAATTAGGTGGTGGTTTTGCGGGCTGGGAAAGCAAATCTTTCTCACTTCTCTGTTCTGGATGGTGTATCCTCTGTGCTCAGAAACTCTCTCCTAGTAGACAAAACAAAACAAATACAGAACACAAAGCTTTTAAAAAGTGTTTCTGCTTCTGTATGAAAGCTGAATTTGAGGAGAAAGAAGTTGTTTTCAGGAAATAGGAGCAGACTTATCTTTAAAAAGAAAATCAGCTGCCTCTAGCAAAGTGGAATTGCAGTATTGTCCTGGATCGTCATTTGCTCTGGCAAATTTATCAGCAACCTGGCAGGGGGATGCTGAAGAGAACAGTTTTTATGTCATCAGTAAGTCAGGATTGAAGCCCTGGCAGGAGGGCCAGGAGGGAGCTTCCGAGGAAAGTTGCCTGCCCTCTGATCTCGGTACTTCTGATGAAGAGTTATATAGGTGGATCATGGTTTATTTTAGCATAGCATATAGGCGGCTAGATAGCCCTCCCCGTCGTGTCTGAGAGAAGGTCTATGGGCTATTCCTTGTTAACGAATTAATTATAGCTAGTCTGAACGTGAAAGCCTATGATGGCCAGGGAATTGATCACTTAGAAAAGATGATTTATTTCTTAAAAAAACAAACAAACTTGGAACACATCTTTTGAAGCCTGGGGAATTAAAGCAACACTTTATGTCTGCCAGTTGGGTAATTTTGCTTTTGGTAAGAATCTACCGTAACAGCCTATCACAAGTGAAGTGGTTAACACATAAATGCTATGATTAAAGGACAGCAGAAAACAATATTTGCTTAAAGCACACCCTTCAGAGGAAAAGTGCCCAAGGAGGGTGGATTCCAAATGATAACATTGAGTTACAGCACACATGAAGGGAAGTAATCTAGCGAGGTGAGTGTAATGGAAAATGTCATTGCGAGCTGCCCTGGGGCTGATCTACCGCAGAATGTTGGCTGGCCTGTGTCATCCCAACATCACAGCCATGTTCAACTCCATCATTTTGACCATTGTGATAATCCATTTCAGCAAGGGGTTCATACAGCCCCACTCACCCTCAACTTCAACAAAATAATGTCTTCTTTTTTTTCTACATTGTAAAAGTTTTTATTTTATAAATTTTATTTAAGGGATTTTACATGTCTTCCTTTCATTGATTGCTACCTCGTTCCTCGATATCTTGTTAAAGTTTATCTTCAAGATAGCCCTTTATAAGGAGCCCATGCTAAATTCCATTGTGTCAAGATACTTTCCAGTAGGCATTAATCTCAGATCTTGAAAAAGCAGCACAGAAACAAAATTTTACTGCATATAAGAGAAAGCGTGTAGAAAATGTATAGCTTCCATATTTCTGTTAAGGTAGAGCACAGCAATGTCCCCAATTGGTTATATGGCAGCAAGGTAGCAAAGCAAGGGAAATTGTCTATGGTCATGTCCACAGCAAACCAGAGCCCACACACGATGTCCTCTTACAGTGACTGATCCTTCCTCATGCCACGTCCAAAGAAGGTGAATTGGACAACAATGTGCTATTGCAATTCTTAGATTAAAAAAATCATTTTATTGGTGGCTTGTACAACTCATCACAATCCATCCATCCATCCATCCATCGTGTCAAGCACATTTGTACATTTGTTGCCATCATCATTCTCAAAACATTTACTTTCTGCTTGAGCCCTTGGTATCAGCTCCTCATTTCCCCCCTCCCTCCCTGATCCCTTTCTCTAATGAACATTTTATAATTTATTATTATTTTGTCATATCTTACCCACTCCGTTCACCCACTTTTCTGTTGTCTATCCCCCAGGGAGGAGGTTATATATAGATCCTTGTAATCGGTTCCACCTTTCCGCCCCACCTTTCCTCCACCCTTCCGGTGTCACCACTCTCAGAGTGGTCCTGAAGGGATCATCTGTCCTGGATTCCCTGAGTTTCTAATTCCTATCTGTACCAGTGTACATCGTACATCCTCTGGTCTAGCCAGATCTGTAAGGGAGAATTGGGATCATGATAGTTGGGGGAGTGAGGGGTGAGGAAGCATTTAGGAATTAGAGTAGAGGAAAGTTGTATGTTTCATTGTTGCTACACTGCACGCTGACTGGCTCATCAATTCCCTGTCACCCTTCTGTAAGGGGATGTCCCAGTTGCCTAAAGATGGGTCTTGGGTCTCCAATCTGCGTTCTGCCTCATTCAAAATGATTTGAAGTTTTGTTCTTTGATGCCTGATCCCTGATCCCTTAGACACCTTGTGATCACACAGGCTGGTGTGCTTCTTCTATGTGGGCTTTGTTGCTTCTGAGCTAGATGGCCATTGTTTACCTTCAAGCCTTTAAGACCCCAGATGCTACATCTTTTGATAGCGGGGCACCATCAGCTTTCTTCACCACTTTTGCGTATGCTCTCACTTTTTTTCTACAATCGTATAGGGAAGGTGAGCATATCTTTTGTTCTGTGATGTCTGATACCTGATCCCTTTGACACCTCATGATCACCAGGCTGGTGTGCTTCTTCCATGTGGACTTTGTTGCTTCTTAAGATTTTTTTTTGATGAATGTTAAGAAGTAGATTATCAGGTCTTTTCTCCTACTATATCCTCCCCCCACCCCCAGAAGCTCCCATGAAACCTGTTCAACATCACAGCAACATTTAAACCCCCCACTGATAGACAGGTGGTGACAGCACCACAGATATCCTGAATGGAAGGTGAGGATTCTAATATTGAATCTGGAATGCGCTGCCTTTCACTTCTTGGTAGTGTTTGAAGGTGAAACTCTCTGCCTTCTCAAAGAAAAGAGAAATAATTTTTTTGTTGGTTATAATAATAGAATTGGAAAGACCATCACATTCTGTTTAAAGTGAGTCTGAGAAAGGACACTGTTTAACGAGACAGAATGTAGATCGGGGAGAAGTGCTCCTATTACCCACCCAGGATCAGAAACAGCTGAAGATTAAGATGGTGGGGGAATGACAGTGGATGTTTTTATTACTAATAAAGGGGACTGTGCAGAATAAAGTGACAGAATAAAGCGTGCAGAATAAGATGTCCACTGCAGGAAAGTGGACATCTTAATCAGAACCCAAGAAACAAGCAGTCTTCTCGTTCCAGTCATGGGCTATGTGTGCAATTATTTTGGCCTGGGCCAGCAGAGGGTGATGTCTGTTCCCTGGCAGCAGCTCTCTCCAGGGGAAAGGGACAAGGGAGAGACAGAGCAGGGAAAACATTGGCTCTCTGTTCATTCATCAGATGAATGCTTCTCCCCTCATCCCTATGCCTCAGATAAGTGAGTGGGAGGAATATGGCCAGGCATATTAAGTACTAAAGGCCTTTTTTTCTGGTGGAAGAAGCAGCCCTCTCTCCCCTGCCACACACCCACCCACAAGAGGAAAGGATGGAGTTGGTGAAATCCCCCTGGAAAGGTGATGAAACCTGAGAAAGAAAGAGGCTTGCTTTTTAGGATCTGGTTAGTTACTTATAAAATGGACAGGGTAAATGTGGGGGGAGGTCAGATGCTCACAGGCATCCTCCCAGAGGGTGATCAGTTGCCAGACTGCAGTGGCCCCACTCCCTGCTGTTAAGGACAATGGATGCCTGCAGTCATCTATTTGGCTCCAGTAGGTAGGGTTTACACCCTACTGATAATGGTTCCTATGGAGATCTAGAGACTAGGTCAAAGTTAAGGTGCCATCCTGAACCTAGGATCCGCCCATCTTGTCATATGTATACCCCCAATCCCTCCTCTTCCTATTGCATGTATGTCCCTAGACCACCCCCTCATTACTGTATTACCTATAGCACAGCCCCTTCCTGTGATGTATCTCCTCACCTGTAATGAGGGGCTTGCATGTCCCCAGAGAAGATAAAAGCCTGGGCTAGCATTAAAATCGCTCTCTCCCTCCAAGTGGACCATCAGGCGGGGCTGAGGTGAACATACTACCATGAATTGTGTTTGACTCCATTTATTTCAATACTTCTCTTCCATCTCTCATGCTCTCTGTAATTTTACTATGATCTTTACTTATTATCGCTGTACAATTGTGCCTACCGGACCCGTAATGATGTGTTAGGGGCTGGCTTCCCCTGACAGGTAAATTAGATGATCTTTCAGTACTATGGATCATCTTGGATAAAGATAACACATATATAGAAATAATCTATAAGTTTGGTAGTTTATCTTTGCTGGAGAAATGTAAAACCAACAGTGATGCTTTGAGAATCATGAACATCCCTGAAAGATCCGTGATACTAAATTTACATATGCACAAGCAAAGGACTGTTTGGTCGTTATATGGTTGTTATCTTAAGTGGGGCCATCACCACGGAAACTGTAGCTCTTGGACTTAATTGAAGAGATTCAAACAATTTCAGTGAGACGTTATAATTCCACAGCAAAGCCTGACTAACAGAATTCAGAGGCCCCAAATTACCTTTCATGCAGGGAAGGATCTTTGCAACAAATCTACCAGCTAATGAGGTTTGTTGGTTCACCATCAATGCTCATGGAAACAGCAGTCAAGGGACCAAAAGATGCACTGGATTTAGTGAATCTGCTGCCCAAGCCTCTTTAGTGTATTGAAAAGCAAGGATGTTATTTTGAGGACTAAGATTCACCTACCTGTTTCAAGCCAGTACTTTTTAATATTTATTTTAAAAATATCTTTCTATTGGGGGCTCTTACAGCTCTTATAACAATCCACACATACATCGAGTGTGTCAAGCACTTTTTCACATTTGTTGCCATCATCATTTTCAAAACATTTTCTTTTTACTTGAGCCCTTGACATCAGCTCCTCATTTCCCACCTCCCCACCCTTCCTCGTGAACATTTGATAATTTATAACTTTCCATCCCCATGTCTTACACCGACCACTGTCTCCCTTCACCCACTTTTCTGTTGTCCATCCCCTTAGGAAAGAGTTATATGTAGATTATTGTGATTGGTTCCACCTTACTTCTCCCACCTTTCCCTTACTCTCTTGTTATTTCTATTCTCATTATTAGTCCAATGTGGTTTAGCTGTCCTGGATTCCCTGTGTTGTGAGTTCTTATCCGTAGCAGTATACATGCTCTGGTTCAGCCATATTTTTAAGGTAGAATTGAGGCCATGATAGTGGGGGGGGGGAGCGGGGAGAGGGTGAGAGAAAGCATTAAAGAACTAGAGGAAAGTTGTATGTTTCATCAGTTCTATACTGCACCCTGACTGGCCTGTCTCTTTCTTGTGACTCTCTCTAAGGGGATGTCCAATTGTCTAGATGGATTTTGGGTCTTCATGCTCCATGCCATTCACATTGATATGATTTTTTTGTTCTGAGTCTTCAATGCCTGATACCTGATCCCATCAACACTTCACGGTCACACAGGCTGGCGTGCTTCCTTCATGTGGACTTTGTTGCTTCTCAGCTAGATGGCTGTTTGTTTATCTCAAGCCTTTAAAACCACAGATGCTATATCTTTTGATAGCCAAGGATTATCAGCTTTCTTCACCACATTTGCTTATGTACTCATTTTGTCTTTGTAATCTTGTTGGGAAGGTGAGCATCACAGCATGCTAGATTATTACAACCAAGTGTTCTTGCATTGAGGGAGTGCTTGAGTGGAGACCTAATGTACATCTGCTACCTTAATACTTAACATATAAATATATGTACATAGATCTATTTCACTATCATTATATATAAATATATTTACATATGTACCTGCCTGTATTTAGACCTCTCTAAATGTCCTTTGCCTCCTAGGTTTTCCTCTATTTCCTTTTACTTCCCTTTTGTCCAACTGTCATTTTCAGCCTTCGTTCAGGTTTCAGTAAATCTTCTCAGCTACACTGCCCTTGATCAAGCTCCACCAGGTATCCTATACTCTCCTCGCCATTGATTTTAGATCACTTGTTGTTCCCTTGTCCCTGGATTAGTTGACCACCACCCCTACTTTCCCCTACCTCTCCCTCTCCCATGTCCTCCCGGAACCGTTAGTCCCGTGTTTTCTCCTCTGCATTGGATATCCTGCCTATTTTATCTAGATAGACATGCAGTGACTAATAAGCACAAAAACAAGACAGAGAAAAACAAAACAACAAAAGAAAACAAAGTAACAGCAATAACATAAAAACCCCAATGACAAAAAAAGAAAAGCCTACAAATAGTTCCAGGTCTGTTTGTGGACCTTTAGGAGTGTTTTTCAGTCGAGTCGGATGGGGGGCCATGCCCTGGTCAAAAAGTCTAGTTTGGTATTCCTCAGGGACTTCATTGCTTTGCTCCCCTTACTGCTCTGCTGCACACTCTTAGTGTCTCGCCCCAGTGTGATGGGGACAGATGTGGCCCAATTCCCATGCTGTGTCTCCAGTGCTTTCCCCTGTAGCACTATGGGTTAATGAGGGACATTGTGTCTGCATCTCGTGGTAAAGCTGGCCCTATGGTCCTCTCTTTGCCTTGGCTACTCCAAGCAGGAATATCATCCTTGGGGCTTGGTGGGCCAGGATGTGTTCTACTCTCTCTTTCTTTCACCTTCCCTCTTCATTTGCTCTTGTGTGCTCTGATCAGATGTACCCCTCTCCCTGAACTGTAGCTTCAGTGCTGTCCTCTGAAGTGCATTCTTCTGAGGTGTGTGTGTGTGTGTGTGGTGTCCATGTAGTTGGGATTGGGGCCGGCCCCACCGAGCTCTCTGTTGGTTCCCTGCTACATGCCAGTATGTAGTATTCACGTCTTGGTGCACCAGGTTGAAGCCTGGTCCCTTTCTCCCTCTTGAGTGGAGATATAGACAATACCTTTCCCTTTTGAGGGTTACTGCCCTGTTCCCCAACTACCCATGTCTTTTTTCTCTCTCTTTCTTTTCCTTTTCTATGTATTTGGCTGTCATATGTATCCCTGGATTGGGTTTGACTCCTACCATAGTACCTGTACCTCACCCCAAGAATGTGTGCATATTGTAGCTTTTCCCTTTTGCATTTTTAAAGTTTACCTCAGGAGACTCATGATGTACTTGTCCTTTTGTGCTTGGTTTACTTCACTTAGCATAATTTCCTCCAGTTCTTCCTATGCTGTATTGTGCTTCATGTGTTCATCACTGCTTTTTAGTGATGCATAGTACTCCATCATATGTATGTACCAGATTTTTTATCCATTTATCCATTGATAGAAATTTAGGTTGTTTCCAACTACCTTGTGATTGTGATCTGTGCCGTGATGAACTTTGGAGCACAGATGTCTGGCCTTGGTTTGGTTCTTGCCTCTTCTGGGTATATGCCCAGTTGGGGATTGCTGGGTTGTGGGATAGCTCCATTTCCATCTGTTTTAGAAATCACCAAATTGACTTCTGTTATGGCTCTACTACATACCTACAGGTCCACCAGCCTCTCCAACACTTGTTACTGTCTGATGTTTTGAATTGGGCTATCTTTAAGGGTGTTATGTGATATCTCATAGTTGTTTTGATTTTCATTTCTTTTATGGCTAAGGATCTGGAACATTTTCTCATATGTTTATTGGTCATTTGGATGTTTTCCCTTGAGAAACTTCTTTTCAGGCCCTTTGCCCACCTGTTCAGTGGGCAATTAGTTTTTGTTCTTATTGTAAGCTTACGGATAATCGTAGATTATAGTAATAAGACCTTTGCTTGATGTGTCATTATTAAAGATATTTTCCCAGTCTGTGGACTCTCTACCTAGTCATTTGGTGAATTATTTAGATGTACACAGGTATTTTATCTTCAGCATATCACATTTGTCAATTTGTGTCTCATCTGTATTTGTATCCTTCCCTATTTCTGATAACCTATGTATTCCCTGCACCAAAGTGCCCAGGTTGGTCCCAATTCTTTCATTGATGGCCCTAATAGTTTGGGGCTTTACCTCAAGGTTTGTGATCCACCTTGAGTTTATCCTTGTGCACGGAGTGAGGTAAGGGTCTTGCTTCATTTTTTCTGCAGGTAGATATCCATTTTTTTCCCAGCACCACTTGTTGAAGAGGGCATCTGCTTCCCATTTGATGTTTCTTTGGCCCTCATTGAGGATTGGTTGTCTGTATGCTGCTGATTATATCTGGGTTTTCAATTCTTTTCCATTGGTCTGAGTATCTATCATTATACCAATACCACACTGTTTTGACCACTGTGTGTGTGTATAATAGGTTCTAAAGTCGGGTATAGCAAGCCCTCCCATTTTGTCCTTCTCTGCTAATTCTGTTTTTCTTCCCTCTCCACATGAAGTTGATAATCAGTTTTTCCAAATCTTTGAAGAAAGATGATGGTACTTGTATCAGGATAGCATTAAACTTATATAGTGCCTTGAGAATGGACATTTTTACTCTATTGAGCCTTCTGATCTATGAGCATGGGTTATTTTTCCTTTTGTTGAGGGCACTCTTGGTTTCTCAAACCATTATTTTTTTATTGCCTCATATGCATGTGATAGTTGGATGCTGAATAGAAACGACTGAAGAAGAATCAACGCATTTGAATTGTGATGCTAGGGAAGACTATTAACAATACCACAGACTGCTAAGAAGACAAACCAATCTGTGTTGAAAGAAATAAGGACAGAGTGCTCCTCAGAGGCAAGGATGACAAGACTTTGTCTCACATATTTGGGACACGTTCTCAGGAGAGACCAGTGCTTGGACCAGTGCTTGGTAAAGAAGAGGGGCAGCTGAAAAGAGAAAGGCCCTCCAGGAGACGGACTGAGACAGTGGCTGCGGCAGTGGACTCAACTGTAGAAGCAATTGTGAGGATGGCGCAAGACCTGGCAGGGTGTCCTTATGCTTGCCTACGGTCACTATGGGTCAGGATTGACTGGATGGCACCGAACAACAACAACAACAATGAGATGCTTGATATAAGAGTGTGTACTTCCTTGAAAAGGCCATCCTTCTGTGACCGATACTGATCTTGGACTGAGAAAGCTGTGAGGTACTTGAAGCCAGTCTGCTAGGTGACCCACTAGAAGAATAGCATGTCCGTTCTTCAGATCATTGGTCCTGATTTCCTTTTCCAGCTCTGGTTGCTTAGCCTCTCTGTCAGGTTCTCCCAACCTCCTTCTATGTATATATTTCCCTTATCTTTCCCTGGCTTTCCTGTTTTGGAGGCAAGCCTACAACTCTCTTTCAATTTAATTTTTTTTATATTGCTAGGAGACTTGGAAAAATACATGGATTGACAGATAAAACAAATCTCAAAGAAACGGAAGCTTTAGGGAATCTCAAAGGTCTTCTTTTTTGCTGCCCTTCTATTTTATCAAGCATAATGTTCTTTCCCAATGACTTGTCTCTCCTGACAATATGTCTAAGTTGTTTGAAGTGAAGTTTTGCTAGTCTCAATTCTAAGGAGTATTCTGACCATACATCTTTCAGATTTGCTTGTTTTTCTGGTAGTCCATTGTATTTTCAGGGTTCTTTACCATAATATAATAATTCAAGTGCATCAATTCTTCTGTGCTCTTCCATATTTATTATCTGGTTTTCATGTGCATATGAGACAATTGAAAAGACATGGCTTTGGTAACATGTACCTTAGTCCTTAAAATGACCTTTGCAGTTTTGCCCAAGGCACTGTATAAGTTCAATGCTATCACAATACAAATACCACCATCCTTCTTCAAAGAATTGGAAAAACTGATTACCAAGTTCATATTGAAGGGGAAGATGCCCAGAATTAGCAGAGAACTCCTCAAGAAGGACAAAGTGGGAGGGCTTGCTCTACCTGACTTTAGCATGTATTATATGGCCACAGTAGTCAAAACAGTGTGGTACTGGTAAGACAACAGATATTCAGACCAATGGAAAAGAGCTGAAGATCCAGAAATAAAAACACCAGCATACGGGCAACTACTATTTGATAAGGGCCTAAAATTATTAAGTGGGAAGCAGATGCCATCTTCAATAAATGGTGCTGGACATCTGGGGTCTTAAAGGCTTGAAGATAAACAAGCGGCCATCTAACTGAGAAGAATCAAAGTCCACATGGTAGAAGCACACCAGCCTGTCTGACCATGAGATGTAGAAGGGACTAGTTATCAGACATCAAAGAACTAAAAATCATATCAGTGGTGCCCACCTTCCTGATACGATCACTGAAGACAAAAGTATGAATAAGCAAATGTGGTGAAGAAATCTGATGGTGCCTGGCTATCAAAAGATATAGCATCTGGAGTCTTAAAAGCTTGAAGATAAACAAGCAGCAATCTAGCTCAGAAGCAACCAAGCCCCCATGGAAGAAGCACACCAGCCTGTGTGACCATGAAGTGTCGAAGGGATCAAGTATCAGGCATCAAAGAACAAAAAATCATATCTCTCTAAATGAGGGGGAGTGCAGAGTGGAGACCCAGAGCCCATAGGTAGGCAACTAGACACCCCCTTTCTGAAGGGTTGTGGGAAGGAGATGAGCCAGTCAGGGTGCAGGGTAGCAACGATTAAACATAACTTTCCTCTAGTTCTTAAATGCCTTCTCCTTCCCTCCTCCCCCCACCACTATCGTGATCCCAATTCTACCTCACAAATCTGGCTAGACAAGAGGATGTATATTGGTACAGATAGCAACTGGAAGCACAGGGAATCCAGAACAAATGACTCCTTCAGTACCAGTGGTGAGAGTGGTGATGTTTTGAGGGTGGAGGGAATGTGGGGTACAAAGGGGAAACCAATTACAAGAACCTTTGTATAACCTCCCCCTCGGGGATGGACAACAGAAAAGGGGGTAAGGGGAGACATCAGACAGTGTAAGATATGGCAAAATAATAATAATTCATGAATTAAGAAGGGTTCATGAGGGAGTGGGGAGTGAGGAGGGAAGAGGAAAATGAGGAGCCGATATTAAGGGCTCAAGTAGAAGGCAAATGTTTTGCGAATGATGATGGCAACAAATGTACAAATGTGCTTGACACAATGGATGGATGTATGGATTGTGATAAGAATTGTATGAGCCCCCAATAAAATGATTTTAAAAATCGATAAATGAAAGCCTTGCCAGCTATGTAAACCTTCACAGAAAGCACAGTACAATTAAAAAAAATTAAAAATGACACCTTCACTCTTCTTTAACACACTAAACAGAGTTAATGTAGCAGATTTGTCCAAAGCAATAGGTCATTTGATCTCTTGACTTCAGCTTCCAAGAATATTTATTGATTATGGGTGCAAGTAAAATGAAATTTTTGACAACTCCAGAATTTTCACCGTGTATCAACCAAACACAAGTAAACATCTTTCTGGTGTTCTCTAGTTTCAGCAAGATCCATCTGACATCAACAATAACATTCTTCATTCCACATTCTCTTCTCAATGCAGATTAAATTTTGGGCACTCTCTGTGGTTGCACAGCTTGCAGCTGTTGGTGAATTATCTTCAGCAAAAATGTCCCTGCATGCAATATTAATGGCCTGGCTCCACAATATAAGCATCCTGTTAAGTCACTTTCTCTGGAATGGGCACAGATTTCTTGGCATAAATGAGGAACACTTCCAAAGCTGCATCGTATATAGAAACATTTCAATAGGGATTCCATCAATTTTGGGGTTTTTCTTTTGCTAATGCCTTCAGTTAGCTTGAATTTCTTCCTGCACTATCAGCAGTTCTGGATCACATGAGACCTAGTGACTCCAGGCATGTCGTCCTTTTTTTGATTCTTCCGGCTACAGCATCCAATATTTTATCTACAGAATCCTTTAAACTGAGGATTGAATTTTTTTGTCAATCCTTTCAACTTGAAGATATAGAGCATGTACTTCCATTTTGGAGTTCTAACTCCAGGTTTTTGTAGATTTAATTACAATACTCCACTTTGCCTTCTCAGACTGCCCTTTGAGATTTTATATTTGGTTCTTGCACGTTACTGTTTTATCTATTTGCTTTAGCTATTTTATGCACAAGAACAAATTCTGGATTCTCTTCTGATATATACTTTGGTCTTTTTATCCTTTCCTGTCTTTCTAATCGCCATTTAATTTCTTCACCAGGTATAATGTTCTTGATGTCATCCCCCAACTCGTCAGGTCTTCTTTTATAAGTGTTCAATGCATCAAATCTGTTGTTGATATGGCTTCTAAATTCCGGTGGGAATGGTGGTTGTATTTTGGCTCTCATAGACTTGTCCTTTAGCTCTAATCTGAACTTATATCCAATCTCTTTATGGTCTATTCTCTAGTTGGAAGCTGACCGAATTTTTGGCTAATGGTACCGTGAAACATTTCTATGATCCTTTCCTACCCGTGTGATCAATTTGATTCCTGAGCTTTCTGTCTAGTGAACTCCAAGTTTCTGCTGTAGTAAAAGGTGTTTTCAATGAAGAAGTCACTGATCTTGCAAAATCTGTCAGGTGATCTCCAGCTTCATCTCTGTCACCTCCGCCCCGTTTCCTAGCTTCTGATCCTTCGTCTTGTTTTCCAACGTTTGCATTTTGTTTACTGATAATTATGTATCTCGATTGCATGTTTGATCAATTTCAGATGAAATACTTTGGTAGAATTCTTCAGTATTTTATCACTAGCTTTAGTGATTGAAGCTTAAATTTTAATATTACTTGTGTTAATTACTTTTCCTTATAGATTCATAGATATCTTATCTCAGACATTAGTATACTTCAAGACAGTTCTTGAAATATTATTTTAAATTTTTAATGGAATACCATTCCCTTTGAAGTTGTCATTCTGGTATAGTAGATTACATAATTACACGACTCAAAATGGCACCAGTAGTCCATTCCAGCTCACTAATTCCTAAGACAGCAATATTTATACATTTCATTTTTTAAAATCTTCCAAATTTAGATTCCTGATGTGGGTATTTGCAGCTGCTTCTTCTAGTTTTGAGTCATGATCCACTCATGAATGACGTTCTGAGAACTTTGCTTCATTCGCATCATTACAGTCAACTGTGCTTGAGGAAGGAGGCAGCTCTTTCCCAGGCATCTTGTGAGTGCCGCCTCAGCTGAGGGCTTCATCTTCTGATGCTCTTCTGCTATTCGTAAGGTTTTCAGTTGCTAATTCTTCAGAAGCGGACTGCCCCTTCCATCTTCCTGGTCTGCCTTTAAGTCTGGCAGTATTGCTGAAGTATGTCCACCAGGGGTGTCCCTGCTGGGATTTGAGATACTGGCTGTCCTGCTTTCAGTATCATGGCAACACATGAATAAACACAGTATGACTAAACTCACTGCTGTTGAGTAGATACTGACTCATCATGAACCTCTAGGACAGGGTAGATTTTCTGAAGCTGGAGCTGTGGAAGGGAGTTGAAAGTCCTATCTTTCTCCCACGGAGCACTGATGGTTTCTCACTGCTGACCTGGAGGATCTCAGTCCAATGCCTAACCACTATACCACAAGGGCTCCTCCCTAGCAGACAAGTGGTAGGTTATTTAAGAAGGTATAGTAGGTTAATCATGCCCCCCAAACAGTAGGTCCAAACCTTAACCCTTGGATTTTGGAATAAATGTCTTAGAAGATACAATCAAGGTAAAGACCTCAGTTAGAAATTATCCTAGAGTAAGGAGAGTGTTGTTTTTACTTTTCCATGCATAGATTTATTTTTAAATAAACAGAATCATTATATACATCTTCTATAACTTTATCATGCAATCAACTCTATTGAGTACTTATTTTTGTGTAATTAATTACTTTTCAATGGTTGAGATAGTTTATTGTGCCAGCCTGGCCTATAAACACAAGTGGGATTAATTGAAAGGCGGAGAGATAAATGGCTCGGTGAGCCTTGCCTTTCTTGTCTCTCACCCTTTGATCATTAGACCAGTGTGTGGCTGCCTTGCTTGTTCTGTGCCTCAATTTACAGGCTACACTACATTTGGGACGCCTAGCCTGTAGACTGTGTTGCTCTAAGTTGAGGTCCCTTTAAGACCACATGATTGGAATGTATATCTCTGGAGCTGGGGACTGACTGTTGGTGACCTGGCTAGTGGTTGGTGACCTGCCTTACTGTTTGCTGCCTGTGCTGGGATAGGCTAGCTCTCTCTACAGAGGACTACCTGGTGGCCCTCAAGATTTAAAGGACTGCCAGTGTCTCACAACTCTCTCATGGGAGTGAGTTGCACTGAGTCATTTGTACTGCTTTATAATTTAACTATTTCTTGTATTATATATCTATCTGTATATAATTTAACAGTTCATTTCTTGTGTTATATATCTGTTTATAATCTAATATATATAATTATTAGTAATCTGTTTTCGTCTCTATAGAGAATCCTAACACAATGGTGTTTTTTAAAAAAAATCATTTTATTGGGGGCTCATACAACTCTTATCATAATCCATACATCCATCCATTGTGTTGAGCACATTTTTATATTTGTTGCCATCATCATTCTCAAAACATTTTCTTTCTGTTTGAGTCCTTGGTATCAGCTCCCTCCCTTATGAACCCTTGATAATTTATAAATTATTATTATTATTTCATGTCTTACATTCTCTGATTTTTCCTTCACCCACTTTTCTATTGTCTGCCCCCAGGAAGGGGGTTATATGTAGATCATTGTGATCAGTTCCTCCTTTCTCCGTCACCTTCCTCTTCCCCCCTTTTATCTCTACTCTTATTATTGGTCCCGAGAGGTTTATCTGCCCTGAATTCCCTGTCTTTCCAGCCTTTTTATGTACCAGTTTACATCCTCTGGTCTAGCTGGATTTGTAAGATAGGATTGGGATCATGATAGTGGGAGGGAGGAAGCATTAAAGAATTAGATGAAAGTTGTATGTTTCATCAGTGCTATACTGCACTCTGACTGGCTCGTTTCCTCCCTGCAACCCTTCTCTAAGGGGTTGTCCAGTTGCCTACAGATGGACTTTGGGTCTCTACTCTGTACCCACCCTCATTCACATTAAATAATTTTTTGTTCTTTGATACCTGATCTTATCGACACCTCGTGATCACACAGGCTGGTGTGTTTCTTCCATGTGGGCTTTGTTGCTTCTGAACTAACTATCTCACTGCTTGCTTATTTTTAAGTCTTTAAGACCCCAGATACTATATCTTTTGATAGTTGGGTACCAACAGCTTTCTTCATCACATTTGCTTATGTACCCACTTTGTCTTCAGTGATCAATTTGGGAAGCTGAGCATCATGGAATGCCAGGTTAATAGAACAAAGTGTTCTTTCATTGAGGGAGTACTTGAGTAGAAGCTCAATGTCCATCTGCTACCTTAATGCTAAACATATATCTATATGTACATTTATCTAATTCCCCATCGTCATATATAAATATATTCACATATATACATGCATATATTTATACCTCTATACATTCCATTTGCCTTCTAGTTCTTTCCTCTATCTCCTTTCACTTTCCTTTTGTCCCACCATCATATTCAGCCTTCATTTGGGGTTCAGTAATTCATCTAGTTTACATTGCCTTGATCAAGACCTACCAGGCCTCCTACATCCTCCTCACCATTGATTTTAGATCACTTGTTGTTCTCTTATCCCTCGGTTTGTTGGCATCCACTTCCTTTCCCCTGCCTCCCCCGCCCCCATGTCCCCCTGGAAACGTCAGTCCTGTTGTATTTTCCTCTAGATTGTTTATCCTGTTTATCTAATCTAGACAGGCCTGCAGAGATAATAATATGCACAAAAAACAGATAGAGTGAAACAAAGCAACAAAAGAAAGGAAAACAAAACAACAGCAACAAAAAAACAACTGTGGGGGGTGGGGTGTGTGGGGAGAAAAGCCTGTAAATAGTTCAAGGTCTATTTGTTGACCCTTGGGATCATTTTCCAGTTGAGTCTGATGGGGTGCCACGCCCTAGCCCCAAAGTCTGTTTTTGGTATTCCTTGGGGACTTTGTTGTTCTGCTCCTCTTGCTGTTCTGTTGCACACCCTTAGTGTTTCACCTCAGTGTGGTGGGGTCAGATTGGGTGCAATTCCCACACTGTCTCCAATGTTGTCCCCCCTAGCACTATGGCTCAGTGATGGACATTGTGTCTCTTAGTGGGCTGGCTCTACAGTCCTCTCTGTGCATTGGCTGCTCTGAGCAGCAATATCGTCCTCAGGACTTGGTGGACCAGCATGTGCTCCAGTCTCTCTTCCTTCCTCTTTATTTGCTCCTGTGTCCTCTGATAAAGCATATCCCTCTCCCCGAGCTGTAGCTTCAATGCTGTCCTCTGAAGTGAATTTTTCTGCAGGGACTGGGGTGGTATCCACGTAGTTGGGATTGGGGCTGTCCCCTCATATCTCTCTATTGGTTCCCTGCTTCATGGTCTGATTTTCAGAAGTATCCTTCCATGCCTGTCTTCTTAGCTCCTTGTTGTCTGAATGCTCCACCACGAAGTGTCCAGCCTCAAGGCAGCATTCAAACCTTCATACACAGGTAAGTGAGAATTCTGCTCCTGGACTACCAGTGCCCCCTATTTACATTACTCCTATCAGAACGTTAACATGGACACAATAATAGAGAATGGTAAATGTCCTCTAGTAGTGTATAAACATACAATACTAATAATAGCATAGTAAGTATGGACATAAGAGTGTCAACCATGGAGAAGGGCTTATTGGTGTGTGGAATAAAACAATGCACATCAGATGTTTTGGGTATCAAAATCAAACTGCCAGTTCCTCACAATTTACCCAGAGCCAGTAAGAACCCTTTCTGGGGCCCTAGAGCTTGAATGGAGTAGAGTCATTCGATCCATGAGTCATTTCCTGGACATTGAGCAGGGAAAATGACAAGTGGGGGCAGCTTTCCTCCTTCCACAGCCTGGTGCTGCCACTTCGGATCTAAGTTGGCCCTGGCCTACAGCAGTGAAGAAAACGTTACCCAGAGGAACCCAGCGGGGGGGCGGGGGGGTGTCCAATAAAACTTCCTGATGCCACATCTCCTCCTGATTATTGTGGATGTTCATTTAAAATAGAAATGTTTCTTGTACAGATAGATTTCATAATCCCAATATTTTATATAGCACACACAAAAAGAAAGAAGGTAGCCATTAATAAATTTGCCATCTATTCCTATATTCTACATGAACAATACTTTGCTTCCACCCAAAGGGCCATAGATATAATTCCTCTTTATACTAGAAATATAAAGTATAAAGGCCATCTTGACTATGAAGGTTTCATGGAAATACATATATTTTAAGTTCAGAATGGCTTTTCATTCACTCCCATGTAGTGTTTGCAAATCATGTTTATGCATTATACCAAGAATCACACTGGTTCATAGTAGAGCTTTAAAATATATATATATTTGAAACATAAAGTCTTATTTTTTAGGTCTGTGCTCTTAAATAGTGTCCTTGTGGCACAGTCATTAAAGCACTCGTCTGCTAACAGATCAGTGGCTCAAACCACCAGCCACTTTGTGAGATAAAGATGTGATGATGTAACTTTTTAAAGTTTTACAGCCTAAAAATTAGCTCACATGGAAGAAGCCCACCAGCCTCTGTGATCATGAGGTGTTGATGGGATCAGGTATCAGGTATCAAAAGATCCCAAACAAAAAATCCATCGATATGAACGAGGGGGGGTTGGAGTGGAGACCCAAAGCCCATCTGTAGACAGTTGGATATCCCCCCACAGAAGCGTTCTAAGGAAGGGATGAGTCAACTAAGGTGTAGTATAGCACCGACAAATCACACATCATTCCTCTAGTTCCTGAATACTTCCTCCGCCCACTACCATGACTCAGTTCTACTTTACAAATCTGGCTAGACAAGAGAACACACATTGGTACAGACAAGAGCTCTCAGCACATGGAATTCAGGACAGTTAAAACCCCCAGGAAGATTAGTGGGAGGAGCCATATCGTGAGGGGAGAGAGATGGTCAGGGGGGAAGAAGAGGAATAGAGGGGGAACCCATCACAAGGTTTGATATATAGGCCCCCCCGAAGGTGATGAATAATAGAAATGTGGGTGAAGGGAGACAACAGACAGTGTCATGTATGACATAATAATAACAATATATACTTGATCAAGGATTCACGAGGGTGGGAGGGGGAAAAAGAGGAGCTTTTTCCCCCAAGGGCTCAAGTAGAAAATGTTTTGGAAATGACCATGGTAGCATATTGTATTAGACAGAGTTCTCTAGAGAGATAAAACCAGATTGCTGATAATTTATATATATATATTTGTTTATAAACATAGATATATAACACAGAAATGAACAGTTAGATTATATACAGATAGATATATAACACAAGAAATGAACCGTTAAATTATAAAGCAGCACAAATGGCTCAGTGCGACTCACTCCCGTGAGAGAGTTGTGAGACACTGGCAGTCCTTAAAGTCTTGAGAGCTTTCAGGTAGTCCTCTGGAGAGAGAGAGAGAGAGAGAGAGAGAGAGAGAGAGAGAGAGAGAGAGAGAGAGAGAGAGAGAGAGAGCGAGCTAGGCTATCCCAGCACAGGCAGCAAACATCAAGGCAGGTCACCAGCTGTCAGCCAGGTCACCAACAGTCAGTCCCCAGCTCTAGAGATGTAAATTCCAATCGTGCGGTCTTAAAGGGACCTCAACTTACAGTGGCACAGGATAGGTGTTCCACAGGTAGTGTTCCCTTTAAATCGAGGCACAGAACAAGTAAGGACCTTGCACACTGATTAAAGAGCAAGAGACAAGAAAGGTGAGGCTCAATGAGCCACTTATCTCTCCGCCCTTTAATTAATCCCACTTGTGTTTATCGGCCAGGCTGGCACAGTAAACTATCTTACATATGTACAATATTCCTGATACAACTGATGTATGGAATATTATAAGAACTGTAAGAGCCCTCAATAAAAAATATTTTAAAAACGTTACAGCCTAAAGAACCCTGTGGAGAAGTTCTGCCCTGTCCTATAGGATCACTGTGAGTCAGAATGGAGTCTATGGGTTGGACTTAGTAGCTTCAAACTACACATCTTCAGAATGGGAGTTGCTTCTTCCCTTCCCATTGTCTTTAAGTAATATGCAAAGCTTTTAAAGTATCATTGATCTTCACAGGTGCTATTAACGGAAAGGTTGCTGGTTTGAATCTCCCCATAGATGTCTTGGAAAAATGGGCTGGGGATGTGCTTCTGAAAGGTCATGGCCATGAAAACCCTGTAGAGTGTAGTTCTTCCTTGAAACACCAAGGGTGAGCATGAATCGGAGTTGTCTCAAGAGGAGTTGGTTATTCCTGAGAAATGAACTTGAACCTTGTCCTACTGGCTCTGTCACATCAATGCTTATTTCTCTTTCTAGGAATCTACTTTATCTGCTTACCACATTTTCCTCCCCTGTCACCACATGGACCATGCAGAGCACTGATCAATTAGGTCAATTGTTTCCATGTGAAAGATTGATCTTGTCACGTTTACAATAGGCTGCTTTTTGCTTTCTTCTTTTTAAACCATATATTGATATATATTTAACATAGGATACAATCTAATGGTTTGAATATATTTGAAGAGTTGTACAATTATTACCACAATTTTCAAACATGTTCTTCATTTTGTGCTCATTTCCTTGTTATTATTTCTCCATTTCTTCCCAACCTCCCCTGCCATAAGCCTCAGAAGCAATTATTCTAGTTACTCTCTCTGTAGATTTATTTATCCTGAATTTCTTATAAAGAAAATCAGATAAAAACCTCACCAACAACAATAAGAAAATAAAACAAAGAAATAAAACTCAATACAAACGAAAGCAGAAATTAATAAAAGCTAAAACAAATTATAAAATGGACCAGAAGGGAAAACAAATGATAAGATGTCAAAATTTAATCTAATTATATCTGTATTCATTCCATGTCTGACATGCTCCAAGGGCAAGCTATTCACATCACAGTTCCATGCTTCAGGGAATTCCATAGAGGTGGAATCCCCATGGGGATGCTGCAAATGGACTTTGGGCTTTCACTATACATCCATAGCCTTCCACAAACCTGGCACTCAGAATGTAAGCTCCAATGCAATTCCCTCCTCTGATCTTGGATTTTATTATTTACAGTCTTGCATCACACAGGCTGCTGTGTTTCTTAAGTGAGCAATTGGCTGTCACCTCACTTAGATGGCTGCTAGTTTTCAGACAGTCTATTAAAACTCCATACACTATTCTTTCTGATAGCCTGGCACCATCTGATTTCTTCACCACACTTTGCTATAGCACTCATTTCTTCAGTGGTCCTTTCATGGGGACAAGTATTCCAGATTGCATTTTTACTTGTTTACACACTCTTCTGAGAATCAAAATGCTGAGGCCTTAGAGTCTTTAAAACTAGCTTGACACTCCTCCAGGGAACTTCAGCCCTATCAAATTGTCTCATGGGAAATCAATGCTTGTCTGCCTTGCTTTATCTATATACATACAATAGTGCATGTATATATATAAATGTGAAAAACATCAAGTGGCTCTATTTCAGATCTCTCCTGTGCTTCTAACCAGCCTCATATGCCATTAGAGTGCCCATTCATGCACTTAGCAAACTGAAAGGAAAATCCCATGACCTCAATGGGCACTATCTGCTTTTGTCCGTTGTTCATGGGATATCCCGCTCATTTAAGAAAAACAGCTGTGTAAAGGAAAATGGAACCTAGATATTAAAAAGGGAAGATGGAATATAGATTAGGGCTAAAGGGAGTACACTAAGTAAAGTCTTAGCTCTAATAGCACACAACGAAGCATATAGCTGATGATCTTTAAATACTGGCTAGTGAGCTCTGGTGGTATAGTGGTTATGTGTTGGGCTGCTAACTGAAAGGTCAGCAGTTCAAAAACCACCAGGTGCTTCACAGGAGAAAGATGACGTTCTCTACCCTATGGAGATTTCCAAGTTTGGAAACCCACAAGGGAAGTTCTACTCTGTCCCATAGGGTCACTATGAATCTGAAGCAACTAGATGGCAGTGTTTTGTTTTGTTTGAATTAGCTCCCTGATATCATTATTATGTGATTTACAATCTTTGGGTCACAGATGTTGGTGTGCTTCTTCCATGTGGACTTTGTTGACTTCTCACTTAGATGGCTGCCTGTTTGGAAACAAGCCTTTAAGACACCAGATGCTATTTTATCTGATAGCTGGGCACTATCTAATTTCTTCACCACACTTTGCTGTAGCACCCATATTATGTGTTCCTTTTCTGAGGGCAAGTGTTGAGCAGGGCCATGAGGTAAGAACTAATTGGAGCTAGGATTTAGTGTGAGCCCATAATCCATTCCTAGATCAATGTTTGTTCTTTTTTTAATCTGCCTTTGACTTCCCCTTAGAGGCTGCTGTGTAAATGTAAAGAGTTTTATAGATCGTCTCCCTGAAGCATAGGGATCTTCCATTAATATTGTCATTGATTTTTAAAACACTGTTGAGAGAGGGATATTGGACCAGTGTACATATCACATAATTACATATCGCATTACCTGAATTATTCACTTATACAGAATAAATCCTGGATGCTATTTACACAAACAGTGGGAGTTGGTTGTCAGTCAAAATTTACAATAATGTTCACTGACATTAGGCTGAGCGACATTAGACAATCACAAAAGGACAAATATTGTATGAGTCCACTGCTTGTAAGGACAGTGCTTGCAGGACATCCAGTCTGCTGGCCAGGGCTGCCAGATAGCCTGGTAGCGAGCCTGACTGCTACTGATGAACCTGCACCGTCATCTCTTGGTGTTTCTATTGAAGGTCACTTTGGCGGAGCATGCTTCATGTCAGCTTCAGTCAAATTGTCATGGGAGGAGGTGGAGGGGATCCTGACCACTTAGTGGCTGCCACACAAAGTTCTGACAAGGTTCCCCTGGACAGGTAGACATTCCTTTCAGAGGGATGAAGCATACAGATGGGAAAGTCAAGACAGGAGAGGAGAAAGGGAGCAGACACATGTGGAAGAAGACAAGTGCATGTCTGTTGGTAGAAAAGGGGAGAGGTTCAACCTCCAAGAGGGGGTGGGGGATTATTAACACTTTTAAGGACTCAAAGTGGAGAGTGGCCATGGTAATATGTACCTAGTAAGCCACCTTGGCATAAGTTTCTGGACCCACCCTGGGGACCTAGGCCAAGTACCATAGAACATTTGGGGCATTGATTCCTGGATCTTCAAGGCACACAGCATGCTCCAAAGGCCACACCAAGGGATCCAATGTGGAAGCTCCACTGGGTGAACTGGACTCTACCTCAATCACACCTGTTACCTGAGGGCTTCCGACTTAAAATGCACGGTGTTTGGAGAAACAGAGACAGCTATACTGAGAGTATTGAACTGTTGGTAAGCGGACAAACATGACTTAGTACATCAGTGCCTCATTTACTGCTTTATGATATATATTCTTCCAGTAGGTCTGTTGCCTTTTCTTTTGATATCTATTAAATTCTATCATGCAGACAACCACATAATTTAATCTAAATGCAAGTTTGACCCTCTGTTTATCTATGTATAACACAAAATTGAGGGGGACAAAATGCTAAGGTTAAATGAAGTGGGTTGTAGATGTGGTCTCTGATTTATTATTGGTCTGGTAGGCACTGGAATAAATCAAACTCTTGAACTTGCTCCGTGACATGGAGGGAGATAGAAAGTCATGTACACTTTGCAATTAATCACAAATGCACCAGGGAGCTGATCCCTAACTAGTTCATTAAAGGCAAATATGCTTTTCCCAGGCCTTTCCCCCCGCCTGCCTTTTATCAGCATTAAACAGAGGGAAAATAAATGAAGCATAAAATATTGAATAAAAAGTTAAAGAAAGGAGGTACATTTTAAAGACTGTTTTGAGGGAAAGTACTTTTACAAAGATGTTCAGAAAAATCACAGTAAAAATATGAGATTACATAGTATGTGTATATGTATAATATATATAGTTGTAGATAGTATAGACATATAGTTTCAGGTACAGCTATAGCTATAGCTAAAGCTATATGTATGGCTATAGATATTGGGGTGGGGGCAGTGAGAGAGAGAGAGAGAGAGAGAGAGAGAGAGAGAGAGAGAGAGAGAGAGAGAGAGATTGATTGAGAATAGCATCCCTGGTGACATAAGGGTTATGTGTTAGGCTGCCAACTGTAATTCAAACCACCAGTAGCTCCACAGGAGAAAGACCAGGCATTCTATTTTTGCCATCTCAGACACCCACAAGGGCAGTTCTACTCTGTTTTTTAGGACCGTAGAGAGAGGGAGAGAGAGATTAACATGCATTTGTCAATAAACATCAAGATTTGTTATGCCTGTGGAAACTATTGACTGTGGTAGAAGTCAATGCATCTTGATGTTCCCTGCAAGAATATCAATAATTGTTTAATAATTTACCAGGAATCATGGGATTTAATTAATCTGGTGGCTATGTAACAAAATGAAACCATTACATTTTCTTCTATTTGGAATATTTGAAAAGAAATAATACCTACATTATGTGGAGCTATAACTGGTCCTCTACCGCTTCTTATTGAAGGAAGGCAAATGAAACAATATCTTTCCAGAAATTATGAGTGTTGTCTGAGAAATCTGAGCACATAGAGACAAGTAACAAAGAAACTTCAAAGGAGAAGACACTACTTATTAGAAAACTGATACAATATCAAGCATGAAGGAGGATATCTCTGTTTGTGAATTATATAGAACACTCCTGGTAAACACAACTTCATCTACTTTGTTAAATTCCAGACTTGAAGTATATCATCCTTTCAAGCGGTTGTTGCTATTGTTATTTTAGTTAGATACCATCAAGTTGACTGTGGCTGACAGCAACCCTGTGTACCTATGTGTGCAGGAAACAGTACCCTGATCCTGCATCATTATTGCTATCGTTGCCATGGCTGAGCCCCCTGTTGCACCCACTATCCCAATGATCTCATCAAGAACCTTTATCTTTTTCTCTGACGCTCTACCAATCACGACAGCCTTCTCCAGGGACTGGTATGTCCTGAAGCCATGTCCTAAGTATTTGACACAAAGTCTCCCTAGCCTTGCTTCCAAGGAGCATTCTGGTCGTACTTCTTCCAAGTACTGTTTTGTTAATTCTTCCAGTAGTCCACACTTCATTCAATATTCTTCTTCCGCCACACTACAAGTCAAAGTCATCCATTACTCTTTGGTCCTCCTAGTCGTTGGCCAGCTTTTCCATGGACATTATATGAAACGGTTGAAAATACCAAGGCTGGGGTCACATTCACCTTGGCCCTCAAAGTGAGTGACAGCTTCACTTTTTAAAACCTTTTGAAGAGCTCTTTCGCAGCAGTTTGCCCAATACAATCCATCCTTTGATATTTTGACTGCTGCTTCCATGGGTGTTGATTGTGAATCCAAGCAAAATGAATTCCTTAACCATTTGAAGAATTTCTCTGCTTATCATCATGTCCTTCTTGAGTCAGCTGTCAGCATTTGTGTTATTTTTATGCTGAGGTATAATCCACACTAAAGGTTGTGGTCTTTGACTTTCATTATTAAGTGCTTCAAATCTTCTTGACTCTCATTAAACAATGTTGCGTCATCTGTATGCTGCAGGTTGTTAATGAGACTGCCTCCAAATTTGATTCCATATTCTTCTTCATACACTCTAAATTCTTGTATTATTTGCTTAGCATATACATTGAATACATATGGAGAAAGTATACAACCCCGTATCTTTTCATTCCATTTGCATGACTGCTACTTTGTCTATTACAGTTTATTACAGAACATAATTACATTTTCTATAATTCCCATTCTTCTCAATGTTAACCATACTTGGTTATGATCCACGTAGTCTAATGCCTTTGCATAGTCTATGAAACAATTAATTTCTTTCTGGAATTCTGTTTTCATCTAATATCTATGCAATATCAGCAGTGATATTTTTTGTTTCATGTTCTCTTCTGACTCCAGCCTCCATTTCTTACAGTTCCATGTCAATATGCTGTTTCAATCATTTCTTATTTTCTGCAGCAAAACTCTACTTGTATGTGATATTATCGACATTGTTCAACAATTTTAATATCCTGTCAAGTCACCTTACTTTGAAATGAGTCTTTATAGGAGCCTCTTCTGGTTAGTTGACTTAACTAAGATTTCAATGGTATATTTATGTATGGAGACATTTCCATTGGTATTCCCTTAATTCCTGGTGCCTTATTTTTTGCAAGGATCTCTGATTTTGTAGTGGGTTGCTAACTACAAGGTCAGCTGTTCAAAACCCACCAGGTACTTTGTGGAAGAAAGATGAGGCTTTCTGCTTCCATAAAATTTACAATCTTGGAAATCCACAGGGGCAGTTCTACTCTGTCCTATAGGGTTACTCTGAGTTAGAATTCACCAGACCACAGTTGAGTTAGGGATTTCTGGTTTGGTTTTGTTGTTTTGTTTTTCAAAGCCTTCAGCGTAGTTGAAGGAGCCCTGCTGACATAGTGTTTACACAGTGAGCTGCTAACCACAACGTCAGCAGTTTGAAACCACCAGTCAATCTGCGGAATAAAGATGAGGCTTGCTACTTCTGAGGAATCAGCAGGGGCAGGTCTACCCTGTTCTACAGGGTCACTAAGAATCAGAGCGGGCTCTATGGAAGTGAGCATGTTCTAGGTGGCTTGGATTTCCTGGTTCTTGACCATTGTCTAAAATGGTGGCATATCCATCAATTCTTTTTTACACAAGGATTCTGTTATATTATTTCCATCTTCCGTTGGTGTTACCCAGGTTATTCAATATTTCGCCCAGAGAATCTTTCATTTTTTCAGCTTAGGTTTGGGTTTTTCCTTAGATTCTTCAGCATGAAAAATGCTGAGTGTGATCTTCCCTTCTGATTTTCCACTGTAAAACTTTCCATGAAAATACTACATTATAGTACGTCATTTTGTCCTCTCAGGATGCCCTTTAAAAGCTTCTGCTCTTTTATGTCATCATTTCTTCCATTCACCTTAGCTATTCTACATTTAAGAGCAACTTCAAAGTCTCATCTATATCTATTGTAGTCTTTTCTTTCGTTTGTCCCTTTTGAATGATATTTTGGTGTCTTCATGTATGATGTCATTGATGGTCTCCCACAACTAATCTCATCTTTGGTCATTAATATGTTTTGCTCCTAACCTATTTTTGAGATGATCTTTAAATCTAAGTCCTGAGGGGGCTGTCAAATAATGCAATTTGGGACATCTAGTGAATAAATGAAAAGCGCATACATCATACCAATTTGTTTTTTTTTCAATTGCAGATCATTAATGTTTTTTTCAAATAGAAAATGTTTTGGAAATGTTGATGAGAACATACGTACAACTGTGCTTAACACAATAGAATGTTGTATTGTTATGACTTATAAGAGCCCCCCAGTAAGATAATTTTTAAAAAGGCACCTGAGTTAGAGACCATTGTGAATCTCTATGCCTGAACTATCATGTCAAAATGTTAGTGAATTTGAGTTCAAAGATGCACTGGCATAGGTGGGCTTGGGGTTTAAAACTTGTCTGTTCCAGACCCTCATATCATTAATTACACAATGCATCTAATCTTCCACCCTTATAATAAGCAAATCAGTCAAATCTATCATGCCACCAGGGAATCTTAAAGCTTTTCTAATGCAGGCTTGTATACCAGCTACAGAAAAACTTCAGCCTGCACTTTGTTAACTTTCAGTTGTTCAAGTGGCACTAACAGGCTACCTCAAATTCAGCAGTCACAACCGACCAGCTGCTGGAAACAGACGAGCCTCTGAAGCTAAACAGCTTCCTAAACCCCAGAGGCAAGTCTATGGTGAGTTGGAACCGACTTGATGGCAGGGGACCCATGAATCCCTGGAATGGTGTTTAGCAATCTCACTGTGATATGTGGACCCCATGTGTTCAAAAAGCTAAGTCTTCTAGCCCTTCGGAGCCCCTTGGTGCATATGTACACCACTTTCCCACTCACTGTAAACACGAGCAGGTGTTTCAACTAGACTATTTTCAATAGATATAATGTCCACTTTATGGGAGTTTGGAAAGCGCTCCAAGCCTCCAAAGTACTGGATTATCACTACCATAGTTTGAGCACTCTGCTGGAAACACAGGTTACTCCCCCCCCCCCCCCCCCGCCCCTGGCACTGCTGCTGAAGCCAGAGATTTGAGCATGAGCTGCATGGGAAAGAGCGCCAAGGGGAAAGATTTCACTGCCAGCAACAGGGCAGAACTGGCCTGTGGGTTTCAGAGACTGACAGGAAGGAGCTCTGGTGGCATAGTGGTTACAAACTGGGTTGGCATCCGCAGCATCAGCAGCTTAAAACCAATCAGCCAGCTCCCCCAGCTCACACTACGTTTCTACTCAGAGGTATAGTCTCTGAAACCCACAGGGGCAGTGTTACCCTATCCTACAGGGTCACTATGAGGGAGCATCCACTAAATGGCAGTGGGCTTTAACTCTTTATGGGAGGACACAGAGGTGTCAAAGAACCCACAGTTAAGACTATAAGGGGAAAGCCCTTTTTAACTTTAAATTAATCCTCCACATCGCTTCAAGCCACCAGGACACACACCCCTCCCCCCCACCAAGCCCCTTCATCTTCTCCTCAGCTCTTCTGCTGTACCATGGCAGGCTGCTTTGAAGTTCACCTTCCTCAGAACTTTGCAGCAACTGCAGTACATGCATGATGGAAGCAGCTCCAGACTTATTTTTGGCAGCGTTTACCCTGCTCTGCTGGCTGACCAAGGTGCACAATTTATCGAGGTTCACAGCTGGGCAGAAGCTCTGGTTCCTACTCAAGTGGTAATGCCGCCCACCGCCTTTTCCAGAGTAACCTGGATGGTATTTGTCAAAGTTGATCCTGTGATGAAGCATGCCACCAGCATTACCCCGGCCTCCTGGGTGCTTCCGGTGCTTAAAGATGCGGCCATGGCCGTGACTCACGTGGCCCCTAAGTTTTTGGGTCTTCCTCAGTCTGGAGGGCATGTCGGCGGCCGAGACGAAAGAGACAGATCATTAATTTTTACACTAATTTGTGGCAAATACCAAGTTAACAAGAATTAACTAAACAAATGTATATTTTGTTTTATTGTGTCTGACATGTTTTGGAAATTATAAGATGAGCGTTATTTTGAAACCATTACTAGATTACTTTTTCTTTTCAATAAATACACTCTCAAATACTGTACATCATATCAACTTTAGAGATCTTCACAATCATGTTCATTATTTAAAATAACCCTCTATAAAATGTTCCATAAATTGAATAATGTTATAATAATATTCTCTTTTAAGCATGACTTTCTTATTTTTAAGAATGAAGGACTCTCACATCAGACATTATAATGAAATTTTGCCAATTCCCCTTTAAAGGGATTTAAAGCAGGGTGAACTTTCATTTTGTGATCATGGCTTATGAGAAAACATAGACCAGAGAAATGGGATCAATAATTCTGATACATTCTAAAAGGCCGATATTTTCGAATGCTTATATCAAAGTGTTAGATTTTTGCTTCTCAGGACAGTGTGTGGATACACACACACACACACACACACACACATCTTCTCAGTAAAACGTGTGTGTGTATATATTCACTTATCTCCTGGCCCCAAAGCTCATGCACAGGGCACTTAACTAGCTGAATCTGGCCTTCGGCCCTGGATGGAGTGCTTTCTGCTGCTCATCCTAGAATACCACCCGTGGTGCAGTTCCATTTTCCCTTTGATGGCCCACTGTGATCACATTGTATTATAGACCAAGTCCTACTTTCTCCAAGTCATTCCTATAGGCATTGGTGCTTGTCTCTCACTTTTACTGGGCATTGGGACATTTGTTAGTAAGAATATGACAAGACCTAACTGATTTGTTTTTGCCAAAGGTAGATGGTTTCGTGTGTGTGTGTGTGTGTGTGTGTGTGTGTGTGTGTGTGTTTAATGTGTTGATTTTGTTTTGTTTTTTCCCTCGAGCTTGACTTGACCACATCTGGGGTGGTTGCTCTTAGTTGCCATGGAATCACTGACTTGTATATAACAGAGTGAAATGTTCCCTACTGCTGTATGCACCATCTTCATAATTATTGATATTTTTAGTCCACTGTTGTGGCCATTGTGTCAAGCTATTTCACTAAGGTATTTTTTTTCTGGCCCCCAAATTTACCAAACCTGATGTCCTTCTGTAGGAATTTACCTTTCCTGATGATATTCAGCAACATATTGCATTGTAATATTCTATTGTGATCCATAAAAATTTCACAGCTGATTTTTCTTCCTAATTTGTCTTAGTCTGAAGCTCTGCTAAAACCAGTTTAACACGTTTGATCTTGCTGGTGCTTCAGATAATAGAGGCATAACTTCCAGCACCCCAGCAAAACATACTTATAAGACACCACACATTAATGGATTGGTCCTACCTGAAAATAATGTCTAATTGCATGTTCCTTAGAGGGTTTTACGTTTGTCTTTGAGTCTGATTTGCATGATCACTGGTTCGACCTTGTTGCTTGCTGGTTCCTATACTGGATTTCTGGTGGCATAGAAGTTATGTGTTGGACTAATAAGCACAAGGTCATTAGTTCAAATCCACCAGTCACTCTCCCAGAGAAAGATCAGGCTTTCTACTCTCATAAAGAGTTACAGCCTGAGAAACCCACAAAGGTAGTTCCACCTATCATATAGGGTCACTATGAGTCAGAATTGACTTCCTGGCAGTGAGTTTGAGTTTTCTGGTTTAAGATCATGAAAGGTTTGTTTTAAGGATGTATCCTTTCACCTTACTTAATCAATCTGTATGCTGAGCAACTAATCTAAGAAACTGGACTATATGAAAAAATAACATCATGCTTGGAGGGAGAATCTCTAACAACCTGTGAAATAAATGACACAAATTTACTTGCTAAAAGATGAGAAGACGTGGAGTTCTTGCTGATGAAGATCAAAGGCTACAGTCTTCAGTATGGATTTTACTTTAATGTCAGAAAACTATAAATCCTCACAACGGAACCTACAGACAATAGACAATAACGAAGAAAAAACTGAGGTTCTCAGGATTTCATTTTACTTGGATCCATTCAATGCTTACGGAAGCAACTATCAGGAAATCAAATAGCATATTGCATTGGGCAAATCTTCTGCAAAGCCCTCTATAAAATGTTAAAAAGCAAAGCTGTCATTCTTAAGACTACAGTGAGCCTGACCCAAGCCATGGAATTTTCAATACCGTATGTATGCAAAAGCTTGATCATGAATAAGGAAGGCTGAAGCAAAGAAATGCTTTCTCATTGTAGTGTTGGTAAAGAATATTAAATGTACCCTGAACTGTCAGAGAATAAATAAATTCATGTTTAATGAAATAAAGCCAGAATGTTTCTCAGAAGTGAGGACATCGAGACGTTGTCACACATACTTGGGATATATCATCAGAAGGACCAGTTCATAGACAAGGACATCAGGTTTGGAAGCGTAAAGGGTCAGTGAAAAAGAGGAAGCCTTGATAGGATGGAGTGGCACAGTGGCTGCAGCGATGGGCGCGACCATAACAATAATTGCGAGGATGACCCGGGAAGGGCGGTGTTTTGTTCTGTTGTGCATAGGACCACTGCGAGTCAGAACCAACTCACAACAGCTACCAGAAACAACATATGTTCGAAAGTGCTCAGTTTTAAAAGTCAGAGAAAAAAATACTAACTGAAACAAATGTAATAATCTGTGTATTGCAAGTAATAGTTTGGCTATGCATTTTCTGCTTTTGTTTTGGTTATTTTGATTTGTTGTGGTGGTTGTGCTTTTGGAAGCTGGGACATAATATAGTTCTGTCCTTTTCATCGAGAAAGCATTTGATCTTCCTTCCCATGCTGTAATACTAAACATGAAGTGTGCAGAGAGCATCTCTCGGTGTATGCCTACTCCAACATGGTGTGGGCAGATATTTCGCTAAAATTCATTTCAAACTTTAAAAATACTCCTTTTGATAAGAGGGAAAATTGAGAATCTTGGTCAGAACCAAAGTATTGGGATGAGATGAAACTTTTTACCAATCAGCAACAACTTAAAAATGCAGTTTTATTGGCATATAATCCACAGATTGTACAATTCAATAGTTCGGTCATATTTAGAAGAGTTGTACAATCATCATATCAGTTTTAGAACATTATCTTCATTCATGTACTTGTCAGTACTAGCTCACCACTTCACCTCAACTTCCCCTGCCAGACCCCCAAAGAAAATTTAGTCCAGTTAATGTCCCTAAAGATTTGCCTGTCCTTGATTTCATATACATAAAAAATATTTTTAAAAGAAACCCCCCCAAATACCTTATAACCACAACAAAGTAAAACAGAAAGAACACATCTTTCTTAAGAATGGCTTTGGGATGTGCTCCTAGAAAAGTAAAAAATGGGTGGTCTGTATCCTCTGAGGCATTGTCTACCCTCGGGATTATTGTGGTGTGATAGAAAGATCAGTTAACCAAATGTTAGCAAATCTGAGCTTATGGCTCAACCCCTTTGTTGAAGTCACTATATGAGTCCATCTCACTGGGGGGTTTTCTTTTTTTTCGCTGCTCTTCCACTTTACCAAACATGATGCCTTTTTCTGGGCACTCATCTCTCCTGATGGTGTAGTGGGTATGGGTTGGGCTGTAATCAGTTTGGTTGGTAGTTCAAAACCACCAGCAGACCCATGGGATAAAGACTGGGTTTTTAACTCCCATAAGCAGTTAGAATCTCTGAAAACCCACAAGGGGGGTTACTATGAGTCAACATTGATTTGATGGCAGTGAGATCTCCCCTGGGAACATGTCCAAAATACTTGAGACAAGCTGGAGCCATCCTGCCTTTGGAAGCATTCTGATATACTTCTTCGAAGACAGTTGTTTGTTCTCCGGGCAGGCCACGGTACGTTCAATATTTGTCATCAGCACCAGCATTCTAAATCATCTTGTTTTTCACCTCTTCTCTGTCATCAACTCACTGTCCTTTCCTTTCCCTCTTCATTCCCAGAAACAAAACGAAGTTGCACAGAGCAAGATCAGGTGAGTAAGGTGTGTGGGGCAAGGGAAGCATGCTGTTTTTAGTCAAAAACTGGCACACTGAGATGACTGTGTGAGTAGATGCATTGTCATGGTGGTAAAACCAGTCCCCTGTCTGGCACAAATCCGACCCTTTTTGGTCGCACACTGTTACGCAATCCTTTCAGAACCTCTAAATAGAAAGCTTGGTTAACAGTGTGATCTGGTACAATGAACTCCAAATGAACTATGAGTCAACATTTTCATCCACTTGGGAAACTGAAGGAAGTCCAGATGAGGTTTGTCATCAATTGATATTTCTCCTCTTTTGAAGTGAGAAAACTACTCGGACACTTGAGTTTTCCCCGTAGCACTGTCTTTGTATGTCTTTGTGTGTTCAACATCGCAGCAGTTTCTGCAGTAATTTTCCCAAGCAGGAAACAAAATTCCACAGCCACACACTGTTCTCTTAACTTGGTCATCACAAAAAACAAGGTTCAAGTGAAACTCCTTTTATGAAAAACTTCACTGTGACCAGAGAGAAGCTTTTGAGGTGATACCATGGGTGCACTAACTCTGAGTGGGTTGCTGGATGCTCACCTTGCAGGGCAAATATGCATTAAAAAAGCTCCTCCTCAGGGGAGCTTTTTTCCCTAGTTTTTTGGGGGTGGGGGACTGGTACCCCTTATATGTGTACATAGAGAAATTTACTTCCAAGAAATTATTTGCTCATGCAATTAGGAAATTTGGCAATTCCCAAATCTATACATCAGGAAGCAGGCAAAACTTCTGCAGCCTTATGTGGTTTTTGAGACTACTGAAATTTAACCTACAGATCCTGCAGCAGGCTGGAGACCTCTGCAGGTTTACATCCCAAGAACAGGAAGTCCAGCAATAAGGCTATATGGAGAGGGAATGCCTTGCCTAAACATCCATTCACATACTGGAGGCAGGCCATGTCTACAAGGAAACTCCCCTTTGAACTGATTGTTGGTTAAATCGGATCACAAAATAAGAGAATGATTACATCGTGTCTGCCAAAGCACTGAGTATCATCGCCTTGCTAAGCTGATGTGTAACATTAGCCATCACGGATGCCCCAAGTGTGTTTAATAAAATGCAGCACTCTATTAATATACTTTAAATAAAAGCATCATACCTTAATTTGATGTTGCATGTTAAATAAAAAGTTGACATATGTGGCATTCCATTTTAATGAAAAAATAAAAGGTACTTATTATCAATACTATCTTGGTTAGATAATCTTTGGTTATGAAAAACAGAAACTCACTAACCCACTAGAGATGGAGAGCAAAAAGGAGGATTTGTTATGACAAAATCGAAAACTGAAAGGAAAACTGATCCTGACAAGAAGCTGAAGGCTAGTAAGTCGCATTTATTCTGTTTCTTCCAATTGAAATGGGAACCAATAGAGTATTTGATATTAAGCATGCCAAATATTTATTTCTCCAGCATACCATTTCTCATTAAAATGTTTAAGAAATACAGTAATAACCTCTGCTTAGAATTGAATGTAGGCAACACTCTGTACACAAAGAAGCACAAATTCATTTTAAAAAATGAAAATGCATTCATCCTCACAAATGGAAACAAACCTGAAATATTAGCATGCCCCTATAAATTAGAAACCATTATGGTAATAAGACAAGTTTAATGAGGATGTTATCACACTGAAAACATTTCTATACAATTGATAATATTGAAAACTTATACAACGGACTTGAGTGGCAATATTGCGAAATGCATACTATGAATAACAAAGACTAGCTATAGAGAGAGAGTGATGATTTGGTTTGGTTTTCTACATTTTTTTCCCCTCTTGGGAAAAAAATGAAAAATCTAGTTTGGAGGTCAAACATGAACTACATTTCTGGTGTCATGCCTGAGACTTTTCTTTCTTCATCTATTAGAAGGTGATCATTAACTTCCATTAAGATCTCTGTAAGTACTGAACATGTTAATGACACCTATAAAGCACTGACCACCATGCCTAGCTGGCACATTGAAGGAATGAAGTAGATTTTAGTAATTATTTTTATCCCTACATTTTTTTAGTTCCTTTCATACTCCAAAATGTACTGTTTCCTCACAACATATACATACAAACATGAATGCACAGGTACATACATACATAGAGACACATGTAAATTTTGTTTAAATAAATCATTTAATTTTAAGCACAGCCTAATGCCATTGAGAACAGACAAGGAAATGGCAGGCATTCCTATAACATTAACTAACTCATTAAAAGAGACTAGGAATTCTCTTCCTATGAACATGGGCATCTCAAGAAGGCAGAATCCAAAGGTAGCTAGAGGATGAGGGAAATATTACTGAGATAGGCAGACAACACCAAGGGCAAGGGAAAGAGCAAGCTCAAAGCAGGTCTCTTTAATTGCCATTAGGACAAGCAAGCCTCCCTCCACACACCCACACTCCTACAGAAAGATAAAAGCTTAGGGAGAGAAGGCTCTCTTGAGACACTAAAAATGATTATACAAGGGAGTCTGGATTCTGTTTAGCAGCTTTATAAATCCTTCAGACTAGCCCAGATTTCAACTGCCTGGCATAATCCCCCACCACGCACCCAGCCCTACATACATTGATCAGCAGACACATCTTCAAGAAAAAGGTTACATCGGTTATAGGAGGAAAAAAAAAGTAGTTTCCCTCTTCACATCAAAGTTAAGAACAAGTTAACATTTTAAAATGCTGCATACAAAAGCGCTTTGGAAAAACTAAAGAGCAAAGTAATTTAAAATGATTACTAGATGCATCTTGCTCTCCTCTTCAAGGTTTCAGGCTGATGCCTTCAACATAGGTTTGCTGTCTAACAGCGTGGAGTGATGCGTGGATAGTTAGCACAAGCTGCGAAGACCATTTGTTCAGGATGTGTTATTCAAATCTAAATATCGTTACATTACGGATTTGATTACTAATGACTCTTCTTGTTCTTATTCCTAACATGACGGCAAAAGACCATTGGTTTCTTAAGGTCCTGACGTCTGCTCTTCTTTCACAGTACATGAAATCGGACCTCTCGTGGGCATTGAAGCCCACATCTTTTGGGGGTCTGGTTTCTTGCTGTTCATACAGGCCTGTAGAGAATACCCACAGATCACAGTTGCAAATCTGCCACTGAAGCTCTCCCAGCTCCATTGTGGCCTTCAGTTGGTTACTCCGTCTCCTAATTGCTCACTCTATTCTTCATCTTATCTATAGCACGGCTTTTCTCCAACACTGTTAGACTGATTGCCAGCTGCAGCAACAAACACTCTTTCAAAATATTTCGGGGGGTGATGGTCAAGGGAGACTCATACATTGTCCTGGCACTTTTATGATTAAAAGAGCTTTTCATATTATTCCTGAGTCTAAACTGATTCATCCACATAATTTAGATTTTAAACTTTTAAGTTAAAGATTACAATTTCCTCATGGCATTTTCAGTGCTAGGTAGCGAGCTTGCACTCAAATTGATGTTCTTAAAAAAAATGTTAGCACTTACTCCACCTTTTAACTGAGGTTGCAGAAATAGAGAAATAGGTTTGTATTCTGTGAGGTGGGAAGGAATCTTTATAACTGCTGGAAGTGACAAACTGTTATAGGAAGTGAGTTTTGCATTAATGCATTTCTACTTAAAATCACACATTTATGTAAATCAATACAGGGAAACCATTATGCGTGGGTGTACAGCCTTTTAACTTTATTATTTTGTCCTAACTGTAATATGTGGTCATTAAGGGAAATAACAGAAAGGGGAAAGAAAAAAAAACATCAGCCATATTCCCAACATCCAACACTACATCAATGTTTACATTTAGTGAGCTGATATTTTTAAGTGGAGGTTGCTTTGTTTTCTTTAGTTTGTCAAAAATTAATCTCAGAAGTAAATAATGTCTGTCTTGAGCATTGTGCTTTTAAAAAAACTATGTGTATGTCATCAAATTGACAACAGCACCTTTCAAGACCAGCTAGGGGCCTTAGGGGGGCATTGAGTCCATGTGCTTACATTAATGAAGGAAGTACAACTCAGAAATGTAGGGCTAAAATGATTCAAAGAATGTAATCAGTGCCACTGAATTGTACATCTAGACATTTTTGAATTCATGTATGATTTAAGTTTATCCTCTCAACATAACAATTTTCTTTCTTTTTTATCATTTTATTGGGGACTCATACAATTCTCATCACAGTCCATACATACATCCATTGTGTCAAGCGCATATGTGCCTTTGTTGCCATCATCATTCTCAAAACATTTGCCTTCTACTTGAGCCCTTAATATTGTCTCCTCATTTATCCCCCTCTTTCCCCATTCCCTCCACCCTCATGAACCCTTCATAATTCATAAATTATTACTATTTTGCCATATGTTACACTGTCTGATTTCTCCCCTGGCGCTCTTCTCTGCTGTCCATCCCCCAGGGAGGAGGCTATACGTAGATTCTTGTAAATGGTTCCCCCTTATCAACCCACCCTCCCTCCACCCTCCAGGCATTGCCACTCTCACCACTGGTTCTGAAGGGGTCATCTGTCCTGGTTTCCCTGTATTTCCAGTTGCTATCTGTACCAATGTATATCCTCTGGTCTAGCCAGATTACTAAGGTAGAATTTGGATCATAATAGTGGTGGGGAGGACGTATTTAAGAACCAGAGGAACGTTATATGTTTCATCGTTGCTACCCTGCCCCCTGACTGGCTCATCTCCTCCCCACAACCCTTTAGTAAGGGGGTTGTCCAGCTCCCTATCAATGGGCTTTGAGTCTCCACTCTGCACTCATTCTCATTTACAATGATTTGGATTGTTGTTTTTGTTCTTTGATGCTTGATACCTGATCCATTTGACAGTTCGTGGTCACACAGGCTGGTGAGCTTTTTCCATGTGGGCTTTGATGCTTCTCAGCTAGATGGCCACTTATTTATCTTCAAGTCTTTAAGACACCAGATGCTATATCTTTTGAAGCTGGGCACCATCAGCTTTCGTCATCACATTTGCTTGCCAATTTAATAGAACAACGTGTTATTGCATTGAGTAAGTACTTGAGTGAAGGCCCAATGTCCACCTGCTGTCTTAATACTAAACTTATAAATATATGCATGTAGATATATTTCCCCACCCTCCTATATAAATATATTTACAAATGTACATGCCAGTCTTTAGACCCCTATAAATATAAATACACTTTTTCACCTAGTTCTTTCTTCTATTTCCTTTGACTTTCCTCTTGTCCCACTATTATGCTGAGTCTTCATTTGGGTTTCAGTCATTTCTCTCGGTTACAATTGCCCTTGCTGAATCCCTACCAGGCCCCTATACCCTCCTTGCCACCGATTTTGGATCACTTGTTGCTCCCCTGTCCCTGAGTTGGTCAGCACCACCTCCTCACCCCCACCTGCCCCCCTCCAATGTCCCCCCGGAACCATTGGTCCCGTTGTTTTTCCCTCCAGACTATTCATCCAGTCTATCTTATCTAGATATATTTGTAGAGATAATAATATGAACCAAAAATCAAGCCATAGCAAGATAGGCGACAAATGAGAACACAGCGATGACTACAAAAAGGAAAACCAAAGACCCATAAAAGAATAAATTAATTAAAAGACAAAAATTTTTTAAAAGAAAGAAAAACCTGTGAATAGATCACAGGGCTGATTTTTTATCTCTAGGCATGTCCTTCAGTTAGGTCTGATGGGGTGCCACATGCTGGGCCCAGAGTCTGTCCTTTGTACTCCCTCAGGGGCTCTCTGCTCTGCTCCCACCATTGCTCTGCTCCCACCTTTAGTGATTTGCCTCAGTGTCGCAGGGTCAGTCTGGGCCAGTCCCAACACTGAGTCACCATTGTTGTCCCCCTTAGGGCCCTTAGGGTCAGCAAGGGACAGCGTGTCTCATGGTGGGAAAAGCCATATGGTCCACTCTGGGACTTGACTGTTCAGAGTGGGGATATTGTCCTCCAGGTCTTGTGGGCCAGGATGTGCTCCACTCTCTCTTCCTCCCCCTTCATTTGCTCCCATGTGCTCTGATCAGACATGCCCTTCTCCCCTAGCTGCAGCTTCAGAGCCATCCTCTAAAGTAAATTCTTGTGGGAGGAGGGGCAGTTGTCCACACAGCTGGTATGAGGGCCGAGCCCTCAGGCTCCTCCACAGGCTCCCCACTCCTTGCTGGCACACTGCATTCATCTGGCATTGGCTTTAAGTCTGGTTCTTCTTTTTCTATGGAGACACAAGCAATACCCTCCCCTTCGGTGGGGCAGTGCCCTATTCCCCCGCCACATACCTTTTTTCCCCCCTTTTCCTCCCACCCCATTTTTAGTTGGCTACCACATGTAGCCCTGGATTTGGTCTGGCCCCTGCCATACTACCTGGGCCTCACCCCTGGAGTGTTTGTATACAGTAGCTTTTTCCCTGTGCCACTTTTGAATTTACTTTTCTGTTCATTTTTTTGTTTATATATAAACTTACCTCAGCAGACTCATGTTATACTTGTCTTTTTGTGCTTAGCTTACTTCACGTAGCATAATTTCCTCCAGTTCTTCCCATGCAGCGATATGCTTCATGTGTTCATCACTGCTTTTTAGTGATGCATAGTACTCCATTGTATGTATGTACCACAGTTTTTTAATCAATTCATCTGTTGATGAAAATTTGGGTTGTTTCCAACTCCTTGTGATTGTGAACTGTGCTGCAATGAACATTGAAGCACAGAAGTCTGGCCATGGATTGTTTCTTGTCTCTACTGGGTATATGACCAGTAGGGGACTTGCTGGGTTGTATGGTAGCTCAATTTCCATCTGTTTTAGAAATCACCAAATCGATTTCCATAGTAGCTGTACATCCCTACAAGTCTACCAGCAGTGGATGAGAGTTCCTATCTCACCACAGCCCCTCCAACACATGCTGCTTTCTGATTTTTTTCAATCGGGCTATCTTTTAGGGTGTTAGGTTTTATCGCATCATTGTACATGTGGTTCTTATCATTTTTCCTGCCACTGTGGAGAATACCAATGGTATGTCATATGTTGAACCATCTCTGCATCCCTGGTATGAATCCCACTTGGTCATGGTGAATTATTTTTTAAGTATGCTTTTGTATTCTATTGACCAGTATTTTGTTAAGGCCTTTTGCATCAGTGTTCATTAGGTATATTGGTCTATAATTTTTTATTCTTGTGGTAGATTTGCTTGCTTTAGTTATCAGAGTTATACTAGCTTCATAGAAAGAATTTAGGAGTTTTCTGTCTTTTTCTATGTTCTGGGAGAGTTTGTATTGTATTAGTGTCAGTTCTTCCCTGAATGCTTGGTAGAATTGTCCTGTGAAGCCATCTGGCCCGGGGGATTTTTTTGTTGGTAACCCTTTGATTACATTGTTCTATTTCATCCATTGCTATGGGTCTGTGGAGGTTCTTGACATCCATCTGGTATAGTCTAGGGAGGGATTGTGTTTCCAGATATTTGTCCATGTCTTCCAAATTGTTGAATTCTTTAGAGTATAGACCTTCACAGTACTGTGTAATTCTCCTTTTGATTTGATTAGGGTTCATTGTAATGCCTCCTGTTTCATCGCTCATCCTTGCAACTGTCATTTGTTCCTTCCTTTCTTTGGTTAAGTTTGCCAGTGGTATCTCAATTCTGTTAATTCTTTCAAAGAACCAACTTTTAGCAGCATCAATTTTTTTCCAAAATTTTCTTTTTTTCCCTCTCCTGTATCTTGGCTCTGATTTTTATTATTTCTATCATCTTTCTATTAGTAGGGTTGTTCTGTTGACTCTGATCTAATTGGTGTAAGTTTTGTATCAGCATATCATTCACAAGTCCCTCTTCTTTTTTAATGTGTGCATTTATTGCTATCAACCTTCCTATAATAAATGCCTTTGCTGTATCCCACAGGTTCTGGTATGTCATATTTTCATTCTCATTGGTTTCTAGAAACTTCCGGATTTCATCTCAGATATCGGTCAATCTCCATTCCTTTTGCAATAGGAAATTGTTCATCCTCCAATTGTTTCCCCTTGTTTTCTTCGTCATCCTTCTGTTAATTTCCTGCTGTATGGTGCAGTGATCAGAGACAGATGTTTTATAACCTCTATGCGCCTGAATTTACTCAAGGTCGACTTGTGTCCAAGCATGTGGTCTAGTTTTGAATATATGCCATGTGAGCTAGAAAAAAATGTTATTTTTTTTGTGTATGGGTGGAAAGCTCTGGAAATATCTATCAGGTAAAGTCGTTCAATTGTGCTATTTATATCTGTAGCAACCTTGTTGAGTTTCTTTCCCAATGATCTGTCTTTTTCCGAGAGCGGTGTTTTAAAGTTGCCAACTATAATTGTTGAGCTTGTGATCTCTTTTTTTTAATCTTTTGGAGTGTTTGATTTACGAGTTTCTCATGTTTCTTGTTAGGTGCACATATGTTTATTATGCTCACTGGTTCTTGGTCTACTGTTACCTTGAGCATTATATAGTGCCTCTCCTTGTCTCTTGTTATGGACTGTATCTCAAGGTAAATTTGGTCAGATACTAAGATTGCTACCCCTGCTTTTTTTGCTTTGACATTTGATTGGTATATTTTCTCCCAGCCTTTAATTCTCAAATAATTTTTGTCTGCAAGGTTGATATGAGTCTCCTGGAGGCAAGATCGGTGGGTTATGTTTTATGAGCCAGTCTGTTAGACTCTGCCTTTTAATGCCTGAGTTCAGGCCATGATATTCAGTATTATTATACCCATCTGTGGACTCTGTGATGTCATCTTGTACCTTTTGTGTTGGATATATCCCTATCTTATACGCTTGTGTTGTGTGTGTGTGGTTTATGTTTGCCTTCTTTCCACTATTGGGTTGATGCTATCCTGGGGGCTGCTTCCTCTTTGTCGCCCAAGGGTGGAGTTGTTCTATGTGATGGTCTCTTATTTGCCCTCGGTGGGTGTTGATCTTCTGCACATACTGAATCAGCAAGGATCTTTTGTAGGGCCGGTTTCTTTTTATGTATTCTTTGAGGTTGTCCTTATCTGGGTAGACTCTTACTTCTCCATCTATCTTAATAGATAGTTTGGCTGGGGTAAAAATTCTTGGGTTTGCATTATTTTCCTTCAATTTTTGGAATATATTACTCCTTCCATTCTCCTCTTCATCATTTCCACTGATAGATCTCAACATACTCTTATATGGGTACCTTTATATGTGACTGCTTTACCATAGCTGCTTTTATGATCTTCTCCTTTTCCTCATAGTTGGATAAATTGACAATTATGTGTCCTGGAGACTTCTTGTGATTCATTCTGGCTGGTGTTCTTTCAGCCTCATGAATGGTTGCATGATTTTCATTTATTAAGCTGGGAAAGTTTTATTCTAAGAATTCCCTCGCTATTTTTGCTGTTGACTTCTTTGTTGTGTCTTGTTCCAGTAGCCCAACCATATTGTTTCTTTTCATAGCATTAGACATGGCTCTCAAGTTTTCTTCAGCCTCTTTGATTGTCTTATTTTTTTTCTTTTTTTACATTTTATTAGGGGGTTATACAACTCTTATCACAATCCACACATACACATACATCAATTGTATAAAGCACATCCGTACATTCTTTTCCCTAATCACTCTCAAAGCATTTGCTCTCCACTTCAGCCCTCTGCATCAGGTCCTCTTTTTTTCCCCCTCCCTCCCCTCTCCCCCCTCCCTCATGAGCCCTTGATAATCCACAGATTGTTATTTTGTCATATCTTGCCCTATCCGGAGTCTCCCTTCGCCTCCTTCTCTGCCGTCCCTCTCCCAGGGAGGAGGTCACACTTGGATCCTTGTAATCAGTTCCCCCTTTCCAACCCACTCACCCTCCACTCTCCCAGCATCGCCCCTCACACCCGTGGTCCTGAAGGTATCGTCCGTCCTGGATTCCCTGTGCCTCCAGCTCCCATATGCACCAGTGTACAACCTCTGCCCTATCCAGTCCTGCAAGGTAGAATTCGGATCATGGTAGTTGTGGGGAGGAAGCATCCAGGATCTGGGGGAAAGCTGTGTTCTTCATCGGTACTACATCGCACCCTGACTGACCCATCTCCTCTCCTAAACCCCTCTATGAGGGGATCTCCAGTGGTCGACACTTGGGCCTCGGGTCTCCACTCTGCACTTCCCCCGTCATTCACTATGGTACACACACACACACACACACACACACACACACATATATATACATATTATATGTTCTTTTTGTTTGCATGATGCCTTATACCTGATCCCTTCTACACCTCATGATCACACCGGCTGGTGTGCTTCTTCCATGTGGGCCTTATTGCTTCTGAGCTAGATGGGCGCTTGTTCACCTTCAAGCCTTTAAGACCCCAGACGCTATCTCTTTTGATAGCCGGGCACCATCAGCTTTCTTCGCCACATTTGCTTATGCACCCGTTTGTCTTCAGCGATCATATCATGGAGGTGTGCAGCCATTGATATGATTTTTTGTTCTTTGATGCCTGATAACTGATCCTTTAGGGACCACACGATCACACAGGTTGGTGTGTTCATCCATGTGGGCTTTGTTGCTTCTGAGCTAGATGGCCGCTTGTTTATCTTCAAGCCTTTAAGACCCCAGTCACTATCTCTTTTGATAACCGGGCACCATCAGCTTTCTTCTCCACATTTACTTGTTCACCCACTTTTGCTTCAGCAGTTGTGGTGGGAGAGTGAGCATCATAGAGCGCAAATTTAATAAAAGAAAGTATTCATGCATTGAGGGAGTGCTTGAGTAGAGGCCCAAGGTCCTTCTACCACCTTAATACTAAATCTATAAATATAGACACATAGATCTATTTCCCCATCCTCATATATATATATTTGCATGTACATGTCTTTGTCTAGACCTCTATAAATGCCCCTTAACTCCCAGCTCCTTCCTCCACCTCCCTTGATTTTCCTCCTGCCCCACTACCATGCTCTGTCCCCACCTACTGATCTTCCCATTTGCTGAGGTCTGCTTGGTTATCCCCTAGCTCATTGGTGTGATTCTCTGCTTCCTCAAGTCTGTTGGCAAGGTCTGTCAAATGTCACTGGATTTTGGTATTTCATCCCTTAACTCTTGTATTTCCCTTTGGTGTATTGCCTTTATCTCCTCTATCATTTAATATTTTTTTCTGCATTGCTTCCTTCATATTCTTTGTGACTCCAAGCAGTATTCTGAAAATTTCTTTTTTTGACAGGTCAGTATATGCTTCTTCTATGCCCATCATTAGGTTCATGACTTCTTCCGTCATTTACTTCTGTTTCTCCTGTTTTTTTGTTGAAGCTGTTAGAACTGGTTGCTGTTTACGTGTTATTTTAGAGGAGCCTGGGGCTCTATTTCTGAGTCTAAGTGCCCTGGGCCCTCTCTTGGGGGATTTGAATGAGTGCCTCTACATACTACCTTCTGGTAGCTGTACTTAGGGGTCAGGCCATCGCTATATCTTCCTGTGGTTTCTCTCTTATCCTAGCCATTCAGTATTCCATTATTTGGAATTTGTGTTTGATATTCCTCTCATGTGATGCTGGTCGGATTGTGGGCACATGAGGACCTGGCTTCCCTGCCCAATCTCTAAGTATACTTCATGGTTCTTGTAGCACATTGGATTGCCTGTGGTGTTTTACTCTGCAACTGGAGTGCTGTGGAGGGCGTGTGGGTATACACTCCTTGGATTAGTGCACTGTAGCTGGCAGGGTAATTACTGTAGACAGAAAGATCACCTTGGAAATTGGGTGGATGTTCCTGCAGTAGCATGGAGCCCCAACAGTGGTGGTCAGGCATTTCACCCAGTCACTTGTAGGGCTTTGGGGTTTAGGGTGGAGATGGCCCCACTCTTTTCAGGGTAGAACCCTTTCTTTCTTGGTATATGGAAGAGGACCCATGTGATTTCCCCAGCTTCTTGCAAAACCAATAAATGTGGGTGGGAGCTCCCCCAGTTGGGCCTTCAGAGTTGCTCTAGGCAGAGGGGAGTGACCTGGAGTCTGCTAGTGGCTTGTGAGAGAAAAGGGAGTGAAAGTAGAGGAAAACAAGAGAAGTAGAAGACAAAGACTGGAGTAACAAATGCCAAGCAAACTAACACCTACTCACACTCACACAACTGAGATGCATAAAAAAAGTGAAAACAGTAAAAAAAAGAAAAAAGAAAGAAAATAAAACAGCAAAAAAGGAGAACTGAATCCACTGAGGCTATGGTAGAAAAGAGGGAAGAGCTAGGAGAAGAGGAGAAAAGAAGAAAAAGTGAAATAAGAATACAAAGAAAGAAAGAAAAAGAAGAAAAAAGGAAAGCAAAGGAGAGAGAATTTATAAAAATAGATAAAGAGATAGGTGACCCCTTGCTGTACTGTGTGTAGCACTGACTTGTCCTGTGTTCAGCACTGTCTTAGTGGGCAGGCTGCCCACTGGGAGGACAGGGTTGCCCTAGGCAGAGAGTATGGGTCTGGGAACCAGCAGTGGCATGTGAAAGGGAAGAGAGGGAGAACAGAGAATCATACAAGCAGACAGAAAAGCAAAGAGAACTAGGAAAGAGAGTGGAAAAAGAGAAAGAGAAAGAAGGGAAAAAATTCAACTGTGCTCACTGAGATTGGCTGTGATGATAAAGAAGGAAGAGACAGAGAAGGAAATAATGACTAAAGAGATAGCTGATACCTGATTGCTTGAATTGGGGCCCAAGGGGTTTAGACCGTGCCCCACAATGGCAGGTTGGTGTGCCTTTTTAATGCAGGGACCCAGTGGTACTGGGCAGAATTGTTCTAGTTGATGAGATTGACTTAGAGGTCCGATGGAGGTTTCCTCAGCAATGCAGCATGGTGTAAATGGCTGTCACCGCTGCCTTGTGTGGTGTACAGCACTGCCATGGAGGGCAGGCTGGAGTTCCCCTGCTATTTGGGTTGATTTGCCCTAGGTGGAGGGTAGTGACCTGGAAACTTGTATTGGCGTATGATAGGAAAGAGTTGGAGAGAAGAGAATAAATAGGGAAAAAGGAAAAAAGAAAGAAAAGAGGGAAAAAGAAGAAAGAGAGGGAAAAAACCAACACAAACCAGAGCTCATTGAGACTGACTGTGGTGGGAGAGATAGAAGGGCGAATGAATAAAGAAAGAAGAAATAGAGTGGTAAGTAAGGATGTAACTGAGACTTGATCACCTGTCCATGAGGTTTGAGGAGTTCCAACTCTTCCTCAAGATAGTGGGGTGGTGTACCTGTTTGATGTAGGGTTCCACTGATGCAGTGTGGGATTACTTTCAAAGGCAAGATTGCACCCATGGCCAGGTGTCAGTTACCACCACGGTACTGAGCCACAACCATTTTCTTAATTAATAAGGTAATTCTCGTAACTAACCAGATAAGTTTTTTAAAACTAATCTAGGAGTTGTATGAAGGTATTTTGTAGATATGGTTAACAACCACAAAGGAAATTACCCTCAATAATATTGGTAGACCTCATTCATGTCAGTTGGAAGACCTGAGGAGGAAAATATGGCTTCTGAGAGAAAAATAAATTTTGTCTCAACACTGACAGCCTGCCCTGTGGATTTCCCACTCAGTCCTGTCTGCTTTTCAAGCTTGCCCATTTAACCAATAGATTTTGGACATCAAAGACCTTACAATCACCATTTGAATTATAGTATTGACTAAGAATATTGAAAGTACCATGGACAGCCAAACAAATAAATGAATTTATCTTGGAGAGGTACAGTCAGAATGATCCTTCGAGGTAAGGATGGTGAGACTTTGCCTCACATGCTTTGGACATGATGTCAGGGGAGACCAGTCCCTGGAGAAGGACATCATAGTTGGTCAACTGGAGGAGCAGCAAAGGAGAGGAAGATCCTCACTAATAAGGTCCAGCACAGTGGCTGCAACAATGGGCTCAGCTATGAGAATAATTGTGTGGATGGTGAGGGACCAGGCAGTATTTTGTTCAATTGCACATCGGGCCACTATAGCTCAGAACCCATTCAATGGCACCTGACAACGACAAAAATTACACGAGTCAATTTGTTAAAATAAATACATCTATATATATGATCTCTCTCTCTTAAACACACACAGAAAGTCAATTCTCATTATTTGAGGTAGCTGTATTCTGAAACACTGATTTTGCAAATACTGAACTATTGCTCCAAGTAAAACCCATGTTAGGGTTCTGTTATCTTCTGGTCACATTTTATTAATGTTATTATAGAATCTTTTTCAAGTGTGTTTCTGTTTAAAGATATCTTACTTAATAAATAGTTTTGATTTATTAGACATCCTGGTGGCAGAGTGGTTAAGTGCCTGGCTGCTAACTGAAAGCAGAAAGATGTGCTAGTCACCTGCTATAAAGATTACAGCTTTGGAGACACAAGGGGACAACTCCATTTTGTCCTAAAGAGTCACTGAGAATTAAGACAGACACAAAGGCAATGGATTTAATGGGTTGATTCGTTAACATTGAGCTCACAACAGCGCTATAACTCATACCTGAAAGAAGTTTAACTATAAGGTACTTCACAGCCTGCAGGTACTCAAGAATATTAGACAGCACTTCAGCACTATGGGTGGGGCAATTGTTAATAGAGAACTCATCAACAGACAGCCAAAAATGTGATACTAAATAGACCATGGAAGGAACACTTATTTATAGTATAAGAACTGAAAAAGAAGGCAGAACATTACCTCATTTGACCCAGGTTAGGGATGCTCTTTTTATGAGTGACTCTAATTTTTTGCCACTCTGCTGCACACATCCACAAATGACCCTGAAAGTACTACAATGATTGGTTTAGGGATTACAAATAAATTTTAGCAAGTAGACAAACTTCAAATTCAAAATCTATGAATAATGAAGATCAACTAGATATCTCATTGGTTCTCTTTCTATGGAGAAATTAGAGAGGCAGTGCACATTCATTGGACTTATAACTGCCCCCACTAGAAGTGGGTGTTCATCTTTAACCTGCATCCCCTTACCAAATATCAAGGTGTATAGACACTGAGATTGGCAATGTATCAGCAGAAATGCCTTTCTCCCCTTTCTCCTGTGGCCTGGGCCAGGCACATTTCATATTTGTGGCACCAGACTGCTCCTTCCCTGGTTGGAGTGCAAGTTTTGAATTTCATTTGGTGCTAGTGTCCTCTCTGCTTCCCTCATTCTGTTTCTGTTGGATTGTATCCATTATTTTCTATTATAAACAATATTCCAGAGAAAGTCTGGTACATATATCATTTCAAATATTACAGCATAGGTTTCCAGAAATTGGATTGAAGCACTGCTTGGAAAACACGGCTGTAATTGAGGTGGATATAGTTTGACTTCCCTTTAGAGGCGTGCGTGCATGTGATACTCTCATCAGCCAGTGGACTCAGCTCAGCAACACTGTGAGTATGCCTGTATGATTAAGAAGGAACACAGAGTCACTGTACTAAAAAGAACTAGTCAATATTCCACCATGTCAGGAGGTAGCATATGAGCAAGAACCAATGGTGCTGAGGGGAGACGTTCAAGCTATACTGAAAGTATAAGCTAAAAACAAGGCTCCAGGAATTGATGGAATACCCAATTGAAATATTTCAACAATCTGATGAAGCCCTGGGAGCATTTACTTGACTATGCCAGGAAATTTGGAAGACAACTTTTGGGCCAACTAACTGGAAGAGATCCATATTTGTGCCCATTTCAAATAAAGGTGGCCCAACAGAATGCTCAAATTAAAGTACAAATGGATTGAAGGCTTCCACCATCATCCATAGCCTTCTGCAAATGAGGCATTCACAATTTAAGCTCTGATGACAACCTGTTTTCAGATTGAGATTATATTACTTATAGTCCTTAGATCACACAGGGTGGTGTGCTTCTTCCATGTGGACTTAATTTATACCCCCTTAGACAGCTTCTTGTTTGAAGACAAGCCTTTAAGATTCTGGATGTTATTTTTTTCTGATAGCTTGGCACAATCTGGTTTCTTCCCCATCTCTTTGGCGATCTTTTCATAAGGGTGAGCATTAAGTAGGACCATGTCATAGAAACTATTTTTTCTTAAATTGAGGATGAAATTAAGTGCGAGCCCAAATTCATTGATGCTACTATGGCTTGTATATGTCTTTGGTCTACCTTGGAGACATCATTGCCATTTTATGTTAAAGAGCATTATCAATCATCTCCCATAAAGTAATTCTATTGATGGTGTCATTAATTTAGCCAACGACATAGAATTTAAAACACAGCCGAGAACAGGAAATTATACGACTATAGGCCAGCTATGAACCACAATAGATGAATTATTGACTTGTATAGGTTAACCTCTTAAGTGAGTAGATACTCTTGACACAAACAATGGGGGCTGGTGAAAGGGCAAAACTTTCAATAATATTTATTGACAGTGGCAGAGCCATGCTTACCAGATTAATACATGTCAGAAAACAGCAAGGAGGGCATTTAAATAATAATGTTGTTTCAATTATTAAAGTTTGATAATATGTCTATTTCTAATAAAATTTTTCTATTTCAGAAATTTCCTGATTATTATCTCCAGTTTAAGGTGTCCTTGGTAGTGCAGAGGTTAAAGTTCTAGGCTGCTAATCCAAAAGTTGGCAGTTAAGAACCACTAGCTGCTCTGTGTCAATCAATGTTCATAAAGATGTACAATCTTAAAAAACCTTATGGGACAGTTCCATTTTTGTCTCAGGGAGTGGCTATGAATTGGAATCAACTTGACATTGATGGATTTGGTTTGGCTTATTGCTAATTTACTTTTCCATATGCACTTCAATATTAGCTGTTCTGGTCGCAGAACACATTTTTAAAAAACACATTTTTATTGGACTTGTTAAATTTATGAATTAATTTATGAAGAGCTAGCATCTTTATAATATTTAGTCTTCTTATCTACAAGTTAGCACATGTTTCCATTTATTCGATTCTTCTGTGACTTTCAGGAATCTCTACCATTTTTTAATGCTGAGTTTGCACATTTGCTATTAAGTTTATTCCTGAGCATGTGCTTTTTTTTTTTTTTTTTTAGAATTACTGTTGTTGCTATAATAAATGTTTCTTCTCCGTTGCACTTTCTAAGTGATGTAATTGTTTCTAAGTGATGGAGGCTGTTGCGTTCTATTTATTTTATGTATTACTAGAGTACCATTTAGAAAAGATTTATTGCGTGTTTACCTTGTAATAGACTTTGTACTTGCACTGAACTCACAAACCAGTCATGCTCCTTTCCCCCAGTGAACTAATGACTGGAGGAGGCAGAAAGTAAACATGAAAGCAAATAAATGTATAGTTACTACTTAATATAAGTGCCGTGAGAGCAATGAAGGGTGTTTAATACAGAATAGTTATTGATATTTATCTTCCCTGCCTAACCAGAGAGTCTTTGAAGGTTTCGTTCATGCCCTATTTATCTTTAGAGCCTTAGAACCTAGCCCAATGCCCACAAGATAGACCTTGACATGTCCTTTTTGATGATGAATGCAAGGACCTTGCTTTTGATTGTGCCATTGCCAGCATAGCAAACTAGATGATTTTCTGATTCCAAATAAGTATTACCAGTCCCTTTCAACTCACTTACACCTAGAATATCTATCTTTATGCATTCCATTTCATTTTTTATTAATAAATAACTTTATTGGGGCTCTTACAGCTCTGTGTTATTCTGGGTAGACTAGAGAAACAAATTAATAGACACTCTTATGTGTATAAGAAAGAGCTTTATGTACAAGTGCAAGTGAATATTGAGAAAACATCCCAACACTGTCCAGATCAATTCCATAAGTCTGATATTAGCCCATATGTCTGATATCAATATATTCAGTGCTCTTCAGACTCATGAAACACATGCAATGATGCAGAATCCAGTAAGATCATCACAGGCCAGTGGATGAGGTGTCTTATGGATCCTGTGGTATAAGCATCTCAGCACTGGGCACCGGCAGGGGTCACCAGGTGGCTTCTCCATCTCAGGGAACTAGCATAGTTCCATGTGCCTTGTCAGTAGAGCATCTCCCAGGGAGTGAGGAGAGAGAGAGAGAGAGAGAGAGAGAGAGAGAGAGAGAGAGAAATGTCTCCTGCCTCTGAGAAGGAAAAACAGGAGTTCCCAGAATTCTCAGGAGAAGGCTATGCCCACACAGAGGCCTCATTGGTTATATCTTGATTGACAGGCCAGATTCCACCAATGATAATCCTTTCAAATTGACACCAAATCATGTAACTATCACAAGCTTTTATAACAATCTATACATTAATTGTATCAAACATATATGTTGCCATCTTCATTTTCAAAACATTTTCTTTTTGCTTGAGCCCTTGATATTAGTTCCTCTTTTTCACTTCGTCTTCCACCCTCCCACCCTCATGGATGCCTGATAAATTATAAATTCTTATTATTTGCATATCTTACACCATCTGCTGTCTCTCTTTGCCCACATTTCCACTGTTCGCCCCTCTGGAGTTGGTGGTGGTGATGGTATTATACATTGATCATTGTAGTCAGTTCCCCATTTCTCCCCCTTCTCTCCCCATTCCCCCCCCATGGTATCATTTACTCTCATCGCTGTTCCCATAGGTTCCCCAAGGGGTTACCTATCCTGGATTCTGTGTGCCGAGAGCTCTTATCTGTACCAGTGTACATGCTCTGGTGTAGCCAGATTTGTAAGGTAGAGCTGGGGTTATGATAATGGGGGAAAGGAAGCATTAAAGAACTAGAGGAATGTTGTGTGCTTTGTCACACAACACAGAACTAGAGGAATGTTGTTTATTGTGTGCTATGCTGCACACTGACTGACTCATTTCTTCCTTCCTTCCTTGGGATTCTTCTGTGCAGGGATGTCACAATTGTCTACAGATGAACTTTGGGTCTCTTCTCTGATCCCCATCATTGTCATCTATATAGTTGTTTGTCTTGGGTCTTCTGATGTCTGAAACCTGATCCCATTGACACCTTATGATCACACAGACTGGTGTGCATCTTCCATTTGGGCTTATTGTTTCTCTGCTATAAGGCCGCCTGTTTATCTTCAAGCCTTTAAGACCCCAGGCGCTATATCTTGAAATAGCCAAGTACCATCAGCTTTCTTCACCACATTTGCTTACACATCCATTTTGACTTCAGCAATTTGGTTGGGAAGGTTAGCATCACAGAATGTCAGGTTATTAGAATAAAGTGTTCTTGCATCAAGGGAGTGCTTGAGTAGAGACCCAATGGCTGTCTGCTTCCTTAATACTTAACATTTAATTACATGTACATAGACCTATTAATATATTAAGATATTTGCATATGTTCATGCTTATATTTATATCTCTATAAATGTCTTTTGTCTCCGGTTTCTTTTCTCTATTTCTTTTTACTTTATTCCTATCTAATTATCATGTTTGTCCTTCATTCAGTTTTCAGTATTTCTCTCAGCTACATTGCACTTGATCAAAACCCATCCGGCATTCTATGCTCTTCTCACCATCAATTTTGGATCTCTTATTGTGCCCTTGACCCTGGGTTTGTTGACTTCCCACTCCATTTCACCAACATCCTCCTCTCCCATGTCCATTACTTTTGTTTCAGGATCGGTTCTCCTGCATATCCTTTATGAATAGCCCTGAGAAAAAGAAAAAAGAAGAAAACAGAAAAAAAGAAAATCTATAAATAGTTCCAGGTCTGTCTTCTGCTCACTCTTCTGAATGTTTTCCAATAGAATCTGGTGAAGTGCCATGATCTGGTGAGGTGCCTGTCCACTGATTCTGAAGTTTATTTTCAGGATTCCTGAGGGACTTCATTGCATTGCTCTCCTTAATGCTCTGTTGGTTCCCTTTGTCCTTCTGCTCCAGTGTGTGTGTGGAGGCAGGAGGTCAGACTGGGCACAATACCCACACTGGGTCTCCAGTGATGTCGCCCATAACAATATGGGCCAGTGAGGATACATCCTGTCTCATGGTGGGGCCAGCTCTACAGTCCTCTCTGTGCATTGGCTGCTCTGAGCAGGAATGTCATCTTTGAGGCTTGGTGGGCCACAATATGATCTGTGTTAATCTGCGTAGACTAGAGAAAAAAAATCCATAGAAACTCATATGTGTATAAGAGAGATTTTTATATAAAGGGTAATTGAAAGCATCCCAATCCAGTCCAGTCCAAGCCCATAAGTCTGATATCCGTCCATATGTCCAATACCAATCTGTAAAGTCTTCTTCAGACTCACAAAATACATGCAATGATGCCAAATTCAGGACTATCAAAAGCCAGTGGATAGAAAGTCTTTGGAAAAGACTAGATAGAAAGTCAGTGGGGTAAGCATCTCAGCACTGGCAGGGGTGTCCACATGGCTTCTCTGACTTCAGGGTTCTGGCTGCATCAGGGTAGGTCCAAGTGGCTTCTCCTCAGGGATGTCTCGCAGGGAGTGAGCAGTGAGAGAGAATATCTCCCAACCCCAAAGGAGAAAATACCAGAGTTCCCAGAATTCTCAGGGGAAGGCCAAGCCCACACATAGGCCTCTTTGGTTATATCTTGATTGACAGGCCAGACTTCACCCCTTCACTCAGAATCCTGTCAAATTGATACCAGATTATGTAACTACCACAGGGTTTTCTCTCTTCCTCTCTTCCTCCTCCTCCCACCTCTCTTTTCCTAGGTTCATAGTTCACGCCTCTCATTGTCCAATTAGTAGTAGATGTTTGCAGCTGTTTCTTCTCAATTTGAGTTATGCCCCATCTGCAAATGAAGGTCCCAAAGGCCAACTTCCATGGGCTTCCCTGTATCCACATCAGCGTGATTCACTGTACTTTGCGAAGGCAGCTTTTCCTCAGTCATATTTTGGGTGCCTTCTGACTAGTAGTCTCATCTTCTGTCACTCTTTCTGACAATATCTGCTTCTATTCATTGGGTCTTCACGGTCTGACAGAGTTCGAAACTGTGCATAATGTTTTCAGCGCCTGATTCTTCTGAAGTGGAAGGCCAATTCCTTCTTCCTAGTCTGTTCCTAGTCTGGTAGCTACATGCCACCACAATTTGACAAACTGACAGACAAGTGGTGGAGCAGGTGGATTGGGATTTATTATACATAGCTTGGAAGACACAATTCAATCCATAATGGTGGGTAAAGACACCAGAATGTAGGAAAGTGGGGGGAAGGGAAAGCCATGAATGTGTGGTGTTTCTGTGGCTCCAACAGGAAGACCTCAGCACAAAGACACGCTCGCCTTGCTGTCTGCTGGGAGTCTCCCTGAGAGGGAAGGCTTGCCTTCTCGGGGGAGGGGGGCAAGAAAGGACCAAGGGAGGAGACATTGCAAAACTCCTCCCTGGATCTCTTCTGCACCTTGCCCTCACTTAGCCCAGGTCTTTTCCACATCAAGGGCATCAAGAGGCGCCCTGGTGGGGCCCACTGGGCAGCTAGCCACAATGCCAGCCATTCGAAACCACCAGCCACTCTGTGGGAGGAAGATGAGGCTTTCAGCTCCCATAAAGATTTATAAGCTCAGAAGCCCACAGGGCTAGTTCTGCTCGGCCCTAGAGGGTCACTAAAAGTCAGAATTGACATGATAGTAGTGAATTTGGAGTTTTATTTACTCCGCCCTTCCTCTTTGTTGTGGATTGAATGTTGCCTCACAACAATATGTATTGGAATCTAACCCCTACTCTGGAGGACATAACTCCATTGTGAACAGGACTTTCTTTTTTCTGTGGATGAGGCCACACAGCATAGGGTGTCTTAAAACCTACCACCTGTGACATATCAAAGGGGGCAGATGCAGGGAGAAGCCAGAATGAGGGGAAATGAAGTGCCACTTGGAGATTGCCAAGAACTCCAGAGAAACTGAGATGAGAATTTTTCCAGAGGATGTACACTGGTACAGATAGGAACTGGAAACACAGGGAATCCAGGGCAGATGATCTCTTCAGGACCAGTGGTGAGAGTGACGATACCAGGAGGGTGGAGGGAGGGTGGGGATGATGTAAGTGGGGATTAAATCTCAGAGCATTCGATGACCTAAGTGATCTTTGAGATTTTTTTCCAATCCATAGATTCTATGATTATGCAGAAGTATCTGTTTGTGCCTAAATTCAGAATAAGTGATTTCAAAAAGTGTCTTTGGAACATAGGTAAGTCAACGAGGACTAATGCCTACATGTGATAAATTCTGAGTCTTTCAATCTCTCCCCATTCTTTTTTTTTTTTTAACCGTTTATTGGGGCTGATACAATTCTTTTCACAGTTGATACATATACATACATCAATTGTATAAAGCACATCTGTACAGTCTTTGCCCTAATCATGTTTTTCTCCTCTTTTCTTCTTTTACATTTTATTAGGGACTCCAACAACTCTTACCACAATCCATACATATACATACATCAATTGTATAAAGCACACCCATACATTCCCTGTCCCAATCATTCTCAAGGCATTTGCTCTTCACTTAAGCCCCTTGCATCAGGTCCTTTTTTTTTCCCCCCCCTCCCTCCCTTTCCCCCCCCCCCCCTCATATGCCCTTGGTAATTTATACCTCGTTATTTTGTCATATCTTGCCCTATTCGGGGTCTCCCTTCCCCCCTTCTCTGCTGTCCCTCTCCCAGGGAAGAGGTCACATGTGGCTCCTTGCAATCAGTTCCCCCTTTCCAACCCACTCACTCTCCACTCTCCCAGCATCGTCCCTCACGCCCTTGGTCCTGGAGGTATCATCCACCCTGGATTCCCTGTATCTCCAACCCTCATATGTACCAGTGCACAGCCTCTGTCCTATCCAGCCCTGCAAGGTAGAATTCGGATCATGGTAGTTGGGGGGAGGAAGCATCCAGGATCTGGGGGAAAGCTGTGTTCTTCATCGATACTACCTCACACCCTAATTAACCCATCTCCTCTCCTAAGCCCCTCTATGAGGGGATCTCCATTGGCCGACACTTAGGCCTTGGGTCTCCACTCTGCACTTCCCCCTTCATTTAATATAATATATATACACATACATATATACATATACACATAAATACACATACATACACACACTTATATCTTTTTTTTTTTTTTTGCATGATGCCTTATATCTGGTCCCTTGGGCACCTCGTGATCACACTGGCCGGTGTGCTTCTTCCATGTGGGCTTATTTGTTTCTGAGCGAGATGGCCGCTTGTTCACCTTCAAGCCTTTAAGACCCCAGACACTATCTCTTTTGATAGCCGGGCACCATCAGCTTTCTTCACCACATTTGCTTGTGCACCCATTTGTCTTCAGCGATCCTATCATGGAGGTGTGCAGTCAATGATATGATTTTTTGTTCTTTGATGCCTGGTAACTGATCCCTTTGGGACCACTCGATCACACAGGCTGGTGTGTTCTTCCATGTGGACTTTGTTGCTTCTGAGCTAGATGGCCGCTTGTTTATCCTCAAGCCTTTAAGACCCCAGTCACTATCTCTTTTGATAGCCGGGCACCATCAGCTTTCTTCACCACATTTACTTGTTCACCCATTTTGGCTCCAGCTGTTGTGTCGGGAGAGTGAGCATCATAGAGTTCCAATTTAATAAAAGAAGGTATTCATGCATAGAGGGAGTGTTTGAGTAGAGGCCCAAGGTCCTTCCGCCACCTTAATACTTGACCTATAAATATCGACACAAAGATCTATTTCCCCAACCTCCTATATATATTTGCATGTACATGTCTTTGTCTAGACCTCCATGAATGCCCTTTGACTCCTAGCTCTTTCCTCCATCTCCCTTGACCTTCCTCCTGCCCTACTACCATGCTTCATTGCCACCTGGGCTAGAGTATACCTCTTCTCTAAGCAACCTTACCCTTGATCATTTCCCACCAGGCCTGCCACTCCCCCTTCTCTACCCTTTGGGATCCCATGTTTTTCCCTTGTCCCTGGGTTTGTTAACATCACTTCCTTACCCCCCCCTACCCCCCACCCCAAGTCCCCCCGGAACTGTCGGTCCCGTTGTTTTTCATCCAGATAGTTCATCCAGCCTGTCCTAATCAGACAGACCTGTGGAGTCACTAACATGCACGAAAACTAGACAGAGGAACACAAAGCAACAGTATACAACCAGACAACAAAACAACCAAAACAAATCACTGAAAAAGAACAGAACAAAACAGTTCACAAGAGAAAAGCTTGTAGTTAGTTCAGGGATCTTTGCTGGCCCTTAGGAGCGTTTTCCAGTCCAGTCTGTTGGGGCACCACGCCCTGGCCCCAAAGTCCACTTTCAGCATTCCCTGGGGACCTTGCCACTCCATTCCCTTGCTGTTCCGCTGCACTCCCCCAGTGCATTGCCTCGGTGTGGTGGGATCAGGTCAGGTGCAATTCCCACACTGTGTCTCCGGTGCTGTCCCCTGTATCGCCCTTAGTCACTGAGGGGCATCATGTCTCATAGTAGGGCCAGCCATGTTGTTCTCTCTGTGGACTGGCTGCTCTACTCAGGAACATCATCATCACGGCCTGGTGGGCCAGGCTGTGCTCCACTCTCTCCTCCTGCCCCTTCATCTGCTCCCATGTGCTCTGATCAAATATGTCCATCTCCCATAGCTGCAGGGTCAATGTCGTCCTTTGGAACAAGTTCTTTTCGGGGGAGGGGCAGGAATCCACTTAATTTATGGTGCTGGGGCCTGCCTCCCAGACCTCTCCACCGGTTCCGTCCTCCACGCCGGGATATTGCATTCACACTTTGTGACACTGGGTTGAAGTCTGGTCCCACTTTCCCTGTGGAGATATAAACCATACCCTCCCCTTGGGTGGATTAATGCCCCATTTCTGTCATGCTGATTGTACTTACCTCAGAGGACTCATGTTGTACCTGTCCCTTTGGGACTGGCTTACCTCGCTTAGCATAATTCCTTCCAGCTCTTCCCATGAAATAACGTGTTTCATGTGCTCGTCGGTGCTTTTTAGTGCTGCATAATACTCCATTGCGTGTATGTGCCAAAGTTTGCTAATCCACTCGTCTATCGATGGAAACTTAGGCTGTTTCCAAGTCTTTGCTATTGTGAATTGTGCCACAATAAACATTGGAGCGCATATGACTGGTCGTGTTTTATTTGCTGCTTCAACCGGGTATATGCCCAGTAGAGGGATGGCTGGGTCGTAAGGTAGATCAATTTCCATTTTCTTTAGGTATCGCCAGATTGCTTTCCACAGTGTCTGTACAAATCTGCCCGACCACCAGCAGTGGAGGAGGGTTCCTATTTCACCACAGCCCCTCCAACACTTGTTGCTCTCTGATTTACTGATCTGGGCTAGCCTGAGGGGTGTTAGGTGGTATCTCATGGTTGTTTTGATTTGCATTTCTCTTATGGCAAGGGACTTCGAGCACTTTCTCATATATTTATTGGCCATATTGATCTCCTCTCTAGTGAAAGTTCTTCTCATTTCTTTTGCCCACTTCCTTAGGGGGTTAACTGTTTTCCTCTTTTTGTAGGTCATGATGGTGTTGTAGATTTTAGTAATGAGCCCTTTGTCTGACGTGTCATTACTAAAAATCTTCTCCCAGTCTGTGGGTTGCCTTGTCACCCTCTTGGCAAAGTCTTTCGAGGTGCACAGGTGTTTTATTCTTATTAGATCCCATTTGTCGATTTCCAGATCACCTGTGTGTGTCCCCTTCCCTGTTGCAGTGAGCCTATGTGCTCCCTGGGCCAGTGCTCTGAGATTAGTCCCGATTCCCTCCTTAATGGTCCTGATGGTTTGGGGTTTGACTTCTAGATCTGTGATCCACCTTGAGTGTATTCTTGTGCATGGGGTGAGGTAGGCGTCTTGTTTCAACTTTCTACATGTGGATATCCATTGTTTCCAGCAGCACTTATTAAAGAGGGCATCTGCTTCCCACTTGACATTTTTGGGACCCTTGTCGAAGATCAGTTGTCTATATGCTGATGATTTTACTCCTGGGCTTTCTATTCTTTTCCACTGGTCTGAGTGTCTATCATTGTGCCAGTACCATGCTGTTTTGACCACTGTAGCTGTGTAGTAGGCATTAAAATCAGGCAGGGCGAGTCCTCCAATTGTGTCCTTCTTCTTGAGGAGTTCTCTGCTAATTCTGGGTTTCTTCCCTCTCCATATGAAGTTGGTGGTCAGTTTTTCCAATTCTTTGAAGAAGGTTGATGGTAATTGGATTGGTATAGCATTGAACTTGTAGAGTGCTTTAGGAAGAACTGTCATCTTTACTATGTTCAGCCTACCTAACCATGAGCAGGGGAGCTTCATCCATTTGTGAAGGTCACTTTTGGTTTCCTGTAATAGGGTTTTATAATTATGCTTATATAGGTCTTTAGTATTTTTTGTTAAGTATATTCCTAGGTATTTCAGTTTGTTCTTGGCTACTGTGAAGGGTACTTCCCTCTTAATCGCCTCTTCCATGGCCCTGTCCGATGTGTATAGAAACCCTACCGACTTCTGTTTATTGATCTTGTATCCTGCTACCCTTCCGTATTCCTCTATTGCTGTAAGTATTCCAACTGTGGAGTTTTGGGGGTCTTCAATGTATAGGATCATGTCATCTGCAAATAACGATAGTTTCACCTCCTCCTCTCCCAACTGGATCCCTTTGATGTCCTTCCGCTGTCTTATGTTGTTAGCCAGAACCTCCAAAACGATATTGAATAGAAGAGGGGACAGGGGGCATCCTTGTCTTGTACCCTTTTTCAGTGGTATTGTTCTTGTCTTTTCTCCATTGACTATGATGTTGGCTGTTGGTCTTTCATAGATAGCTTGTATGAGCTTGAGGAACTTACCTTCCAATCCTATCTTCATGAGTGTTTTGATTAGGAATGGATGCTGGATGTTGTCAAATGCTTTTTCTGCATCTATGGATATTATCATATGGTTTTTATCCTTTTTCTTCTCGATGTGGTGTATGATATTGATGGATTTTCGGGTGTTAAACCATCCCTGCATCGCTGGGATGAATCCTACTTGGTCGTGGTGAATGATATGTTTGATGTTCCTTTGTATTCTATTGGCCAATATTTTGTTGAGGATTTTTGCATCTATGTTCATTAGAGATATTGGTCTATAATTCTCTACACTTGTGGGGTCTTTTCCCTGTTTGGGTATCAAAGTAATGCTGGCTTCGTAAAATGAGTTTGAGAGCTTGCCGTTCTTTTCTATGTTCTGGAATACTTTGTGGAGGATCGGTGTCAGCTCTTCCCTGAATGTTTGGTAAAATTCTGCTGTGTAGCCATCTGGCCCTGGGGCCTTTTTCCTTGGTAGGTTTTTGATGACACTCTCTATTTCTTCCTTCGCTATGGGTTTGTTGAGGTTCTTGATCTCTGTCTCAGATAATCTAGGGATAGATTGTTTTTCTAAATATTTATCCATGTCTTCCAGGTTTCTGAATTCATTAGAATACAAACCTTCATAGTACTTTGTGATTATCCTTTTTATCTCATTGGGGTCTGTTGTTATTGCCCCCGATTCATCCCTCATCCTGGCTATTGATGATTGTTCCTTTCTATCTTTGGTAAGCTTTGCCAGGGGAGTGTCAATTTTATTAATTCGTTCATAAAACCAGCTTCTAGTTGCGTTAATCCTTTGCATTGTTCTTTTGTCTTCCCACTGGTTTAACTCCGCCCTGATTTTTATTATTTCTTTTCTCTTGCTATTGGAGGGGTAGTTCTGTTGACTCTGTTCTAGTTGTTGGAGGTTTTGTGTTAACATATCTGTCATACGCCTTTCTTCTTTTTTCATGTATGCATTCAGTGATATCAAGCTACCTCTGATAACTGCCTTTGCAGTGTCCCATAAGTTTTGATATGTTGTATGCTCGTTCTCATTAGTTTCTAGAAATTTCCTGATATCCTCTCTGATCTGGACCTTAACCCATTCATGTCGCAGGAGATCGTTGTTTATTCTCCAATTGGTGGCCCTTGCTTTTCTGGGTGCCCTCCTATTAATCTCCAGCTTTGTGGCATGGTGGTCTGAGAAAGACGTCTGGATAATATCTATGTGTTTGAATTTACTCAGGCTCGCCTTGTGCCCCAGCATGTGATCTATCCTTGAGAAAGATCCGTGTGGATTGGAGAAGAATGTGAAACCTTTTGCTTTTGGATGAAAGGCTCTATAGATGTCTATCAGGCCCTGTTGCCTAATTACATTGTTTAGCTCTCTGGCCTCTTTGCTGAGCTTCTTTCCCTGTGACCTGTCTTTCTCTGATAGTGGAGTGTTGAAGTCCCCCACTATTATTGTTGTTTCCGTGATTTCTTCTGTCATTTTTTTAATAGTTTGTTTGACGAAATTTGCCGCACCATTATTAGGTGCGTAAATATTCAGTATGCTTATTGCTTCCTGGTTTACTGAGCCTTTGAGCATTATGTAATGTCCCTCTTTGTCTCTTTTTATGTTTTGGATCTTGAGATCCATTTTGTCGGAGATTTAGATAGCCACTCCTGCCTTCTTGGAGTTACCATTTGCTTGGTAAACTTTCTGCCAGCCCTTTATTCTCAGCATATGCTTGTCTGCTTGCTTAAGGTGTGTCTCTTGCAGGCAGCAGATTGATGGGTTATGTTTTCTAATCCAATCCTCCAGCCTCTTTCTTTTAACATATGAATTGAGCCCATTTGTATTCAAAGTGATTATTACAATCTCTGGCTTCATGGTTGCCATATTCTGTTTTGTGTTTTGGGTCTTTGCCTATCTTCCTTCATATCAGTGTACTGCGTTTGAGTGGAGGGTTTCTATCCTGTCCTCTTTTCCATCTGAGACCGTGTTGTCCTGGTACGTGTTGCTGGCATGTTGGCTTCTAGATGGAGATGGGCTATATGGTGGTCTCCTGGTGGTTCTAGTTGGAGCTTGATCTTCTGGCCATAGTGAGTCAGCCAGTATGTTCTGCAGGGTCGGGTGACTTGCAGTATATTTTTTGAGTTCTTCCTTGTCCTGGAAGACCCTTATCTTACCCTCTATCTTAATGGATAACTTGGCAGGGTATAGGATTCTGGGGGAGGCATTTTCATCTTTCAGTTTTTGGAAGATGCTGCTCCATTCTCTCCTCCTCTTCATGGTTTCGGCTGATAAGTCTGAGCATAACCTTACCTGCGCTCCTTTGTATGTGACTGTCTTCCTTTCTCTTGATGCTTGTAGAATTTTCTCTTTTTCCTCTAAGTTGGATAATTTTACAATTATATGCCTTGGCGTGTTCTTCTTGGTGTTTAGCTTAGCCGGCGTCCTCTCTGCTTCCTGTATGAGAGTCGGATTCTCCTTTGTTAGGTTGGGGAAATTTTCTTCCAGGAATTCCTTTGCTATCTTGGCGGTCGATTTGTGTGTTATGTTGTGTTCCGGTAGACCGATTATTCGAATATTATTCCTCTTCATAGCATCTGTCATTGATCTCAGGCTGTCTTCTGTTTCTTTAATTTTCCTATCTGATTGTTTTTCTCGCTTGCTTCGTTTGGTTTGAGCGTCCTCGAGTTCACTGATACGGTTCTCAGCCTCCTCAAGCCTAGATATAGCTTCTGTGACCTTTTGTGTGGCCTCTGCTACCTCCTCTGTTAGTTTCTGCAGTTCCTTTTGGTGGATAGTATTCATCCCCTCTATTGTGGACTTCATCCCCTCTATTGTGCATTTCATCCCTTCTATCGTTGCATCCTTATTTTGGTTTGCTTCTCTTAGCTCCTGTATTACTGTAAGCAGAGTTCTGAAGATTTCCTTTTGTGGCTGATCTATATCTTTTTCTTCTATGAGTGACGTTAGGTCTGTTAAAGTGCCTCGTTTTTCTGATTTTTTTGTTGGGAGTGATGTGGTCTGTTGATTTTTCCTTGATCCTTTAATAGGCCCCATGCTTCTGGGAGACAGGAGTAACCTTATTGTGTGGAGGCTCAGGCCACTGTGCCGTCTCCTGGGGTGGCTGGGGCTCTCCCCATTCTTATGTCTTCACATATATCTCATTCTGTGATGTCTCCCCTCCCATGAATGCATATTAACATAGAATTATTCAGTAGTCCTAAATTGCTGATTTTACATTATAAATAGCTCTTATTCTCCATTGGCTTTGTCATTAGTCTGAATAAATAAATCTCCAACAAGAATGAATATATGTCCCATTGGAAGGCAAGGGGAGATTTTAAGAAAGTTGCTTCTAACTCTTCGTAATCATGTACATGAAACTGTTTAATGGATTCTTTCCTCTAATGATATAAGAAGTGATGGTTAATTTTTTACCACACCACTAAATAAAGTGTACCATTCCTAATGGATCTACAACTAGAATTAATTTCAGACCGAAATCATTAGTGACATGCAAAGAGGATTATGTCAGTTACACAGAGAATTTTGTCAATTTACAGTTTACGTTTACATTCAATGGCTCTGGTGTTTTATGAAATAGCTTCTGTAGAAAGAGACAAAACCTCTCTACAGCTCAGGTATGATAATATTGATGAGAATTCACCTTGTAATATCATCAGCTCAGGGGTTAGGGCTTCACTCTCTCCTTTGGTAACTAATTTTAATATCTTATAACATTTTCTGCCTGTGCGTGGTTTTGTTTTGTTCTCACAAAGGAGCTGAGATGTCTCTTGTTAATTTTTGCTTTTTCAAACCTCAGTAAAAGCATAAATCAATGGTGAAAATTCACCATTAAATCGTGAGCTTGTGTTGGAGTCTTTTATTAAACCCACAAAGACAACTGATGTTGCCTACTGTTAATTTTTTTTTGATCATTACTTTAAAAATGATCCTAGACCACTTGTTCAGGCTTTGTTGTCATTGGTTGCTGTCATGGAGGTGGCTGCATTTTACGGTGATCTTATGTATAAAAGAACCAAGTATTTTTCTGGTCTGACACCACCCTCAGGATGGTCCCTATTTTGAGTCCGTGGCTGTAGTGCTGGTCTCCTCCATCTCATTGAGGCTGCCCTCATTTGTGGACTCCTTGCGTTACCAAACACCATGTCCCTTTCTTGACGAGGTGCCCAACATTAGCAAGATACAGCCTCACCGTTATGCACAGGACCGTAGCCACTGTTTTATGTCTTTAGTGTAGATGCTGTCCAAAAATATGAATGCAGGCCTTCGGTAGAATTCATTTTTAACAATGGAGTTTGCTTAAGAGAATTACTGTGGTTGAGGAACGAGATGATTAATAAAGTCTACTAACTGGCTGCAAGGACCCCTCGTGGCACTGTGGCACACGCATTGGGCTGCTAACCATAACCAGGAAGTTCAAACCCAGCAGCTGTTCTGTGGGAGAAAAGAAGGATGGCGACCTCTGTACATAATGACAGTCTCAGACACCATCTGAGCAGTTCTGCTCTGTCCTCTAAGGTTCCGATAGAGGGGAATCTCCTCTGGCCCTGGCTCTTGGCAGCCAGTAAAAGAAAGAGGAGGGTGAGTCATGGAATGTCCAGCAAAATAGAGATTACTAAAGAAGCAAGTGGGCTGAAGGAACTAAAGTCAAACTATCAAAAATACTTTAATATCCTTCTTATTTAGAAGGGGAAATGTGTGGAGATGGATTTTTATGCAAAAATGGAGACCATTTTGACCCTGTGTAGAAGAGAAGTATGAGTAATTGGCAGCAGAAAGCCGAATGCAAACTGTCCATGGATAGAGGACAAGCTTTCTTGGCTGGGGAAGGGGAATGTTGGGCTGGTACACGTGGGTGCCCTCAGAAGTCTCCACAGTGAGCAGAATTTATGGCGATGTGCAATACTGAGAGCATTTATTAGTAGATAACAGGGGTGGTGTAGTGTAGTGACCCAATCACTGGTCTATAATCAATCAAAGATTGGGCTCCGTATGTAATTCTCCTGGGAGATTGTTAGAAGAAGAAGACCGCTAAGGCCAGGCAATGACTCATTGGGGCCAATCGCCTCTTTACTGAGGAGAGAGATCCTGTTTCTGAACTATCGCTCAGATTTCTTAGGGAGGCATGGAGAAATGACCGAGTGACCCCAGGTCTTCCTTTTGTGGTCTGCATTTTGAACTACAGCACAGTACCTGGGTGGAGTCCAGTTAACTGCAAATATTGGGAGAAGCTAATGAGCTGGCACCGGTGCCCTGGTGGCACAGTGGTTTAGCCGCCAGCTGCTAACCAGAAGGGGGCAATTCAGACCTACCAGCTGTTCTGCAGGAGAAAGATATGATGCTCTGCTTTTGTGAAGGTTGCAGCCTTTGGAAGCTAAGGGTCAGTTCTACTCTGTCCTATGGGATTCCCATGAGTCAGAATTCACTTGATGATAACAGGTTTTATTTATTTATTTAAAAATCATTTTATTGGGGGTTCATACAACTCTTATCACCATTCCACACATACATCAATTGTATAAAGCACATTTGTACATTCGTTGTCCTCATCATTCTCAAAATATTTGCTCTCCATTTAAGCCCTTGGTATCAGCTCCTCATTTTCCCCTCCCTCCCTGCTCCCCCTCCCTCATGAACCCTTGATAATTTATAAATTATTATTATTTTATCATGTCTTACACTGTCCGATGACTCCCTTAATTCATTTTTCTGTTGTCCGTCCCCCGGGAAGAGGTTATATGTAGATCCTTATAATTGGTTCCCCCTTTCTACCCCACCTTCCCTCCACCTTCCTGGTATCACCACTCTCAATACTGGTCCTGAAGGGGTCATCTGTCCTGGATTTCCTGTGTTTCCGGTTGCTATCTGTACCAGTGTACATCTTCTGGTCTAGTTGGATTTGTAAGGTAGAATTGGGATCATGATAGTGGGGCGGGTGAGGGAGGAAGCATTAAAGGACTAGAGGAAAGTTGTATGTTTCATCATTGCTACCCTGCACTCTGACTGGGTCGTCTCCTCCCCATGACCCTTCTGAAAGGGTGTCCCATTACCTACTGATGGGCTTTGGGTCTCCACTCTGTACCCTGCCCCCATCATTCACAATGATATGATTTTTTTCCTTTGATGCCTGATACGTGATCCCTTAGACACCTTGTGATCACACAGGTGGGTGTGCTTCTTCCATGTGTAACAACAGGTTTAATGAGAAAGCACCGTACTGTGTAATGTTTTGTTGTACTATGAGTTGTCGCCAGGTGTCAGGACTGATTCAATAGTGGCCTATTCTCTTACTCTTTCATCAAAAATTTTGAAGTGCATAATGCATGCTCCTATTTTATATACTTATTAGAACATGCAAGAGAATCATTATATAGAGATGGAAATGAAAATATTTGTTTATTATGAGTGGATGATTAATTTTTCCAAAGATGGAGAAAAAGTAATACCATTAGTCTCAATATGTAAAAATATAGTTCTAGGATATGGCATGTATGCATTAAATTATTTTCTTTTCATTAAAAGTAAGCATATTGGATATTTTCCTATATACCTATCTTATCTGCTTGTGTTGTGTGTGTGGTTTATGTTTGCCTTTTTTCAACTATTGAGCTGATGCTATCCTGGGGGCTGTTTGCTCTTTGTCACCCTGTGGGTAGAGTTGTTCTATGTGACAGTCTCTTACTTGCCCTCGGTGAGTATTGATCTTCTGCCCATCAGCAAGGATCTTTTGTAGGGCTGGGTTTCTTTTTATATATTCTTTGAGGTTGTCCTTATTTGGGAAGACTCTTACCTCTCCATCTATCTTAATAGATAATTTAGTTTGGTAAAGTATTCTTGGGTTTGAAAAGTAAAGGGATTATGAATCTGTTTATGCCTATTATGGAGGCAATTGAAGCGAAATCTTTCTTTTTCAAAAATCTACCCTTTTGAGTCTCACCTTAGGTTCATTTCAGGTGAGGAGATGTGCTTTTTGTCTCTAGTGGGTGATGCATCATTACTATTATTTAAGTTTCCTATTGGGTCACACCTTGGTTTGCTAACTATGAGATCGGTCCTTCAAACCATTCCACAGGAACAAGATGAGGTGTTCTGTACCAATCAAAACACGGACTCCTGGGTTGGGGCTGGGCAGGAATCTGCCAGCCATTGAAATTTCTGGCAGACAGGTTAGCACAGAAGGTTATGGCAACTGTTTGAGGGGTTCCCACGAGACACTCCTGACAGAATTTCTTGAAGGATACAGGATGGTCACTGGGCCTTATTAGGAAGGAGTTTCAAGACTATGAAAAGCTGCATTGATGAGGAAAAAGAGCCAGGAAAAATATAATGAAGACTTGCTTTCTCCTTGACAATGTGGATTCGTTGAGGTAGCAAGGACTGTCCTAAGAGATTTTTTGGGAAAATCTTAACCTCTCCCCCACCCCCCACAGCTCCGATCTTCCCCTTTCAGCCTAGACTCAATATTTCAAAGAAGCACAATTGGAATCTCTGGAAGATGCCCAAGCGGCCATGCTAACATGGTGTAAATTGAAGAACATTGGATTTTCTGTGGAAAACGTGGCATGATGGCTTCACACGTGTATTGATCTGAGAAGGAGGCTAATTCAAGAACTAATCACTTCATATTTTGATGTATTTGTTTAATAAAAGTTTTATTTCATAAAGCTTTCTATGATTTTGAAACAATACTGTCAGACCTACCCTTATTTTTGTCTTTTGCCAAACTCTGGAGTGTTTATCCAGATGGTTGGCAGGGACCTTGCCATGTCCTCATTGATCGATCAAGGTTGAGCATCCAGATTTGTCATTTAAAAGCCTATTTAATGAAATCAATGCATTCTGTAAGGGACAGTTAAGTGAAAGTCAACTGCATAACGATTGAGAGTGGTCAAAACGTGAATTTTCCATTCTAACAACTGGGCACGTCGATGTTTTCATTGTACAAGTCTCCCCTTCCAAGCAGGAAGTCGGAGTGTGTTTGCCTGCCCAGGCACTTCATGAATGTGCAGCAACACCGGCCCCTGGCAGCTTGGCTGCTTCCCTGATGCCGAATAGGCCCTTGCAAGGCTTCCAGACTAAAGGGGGCTAGGAAGAAAACCATGATGATATATTTCTGAAAATCAACTGTGATCCAATCTGCAACTAATCAAGAGAAGGACACTTTTTATGTCATTGGGCACTGGATCACCACGTGTTTGGGTTAACAATAACCATCCTCACCAATGCGCTTTTTAATATTCTTGAACTGTCTTCCTATTAAGGCCCCATGATCATCGTATGTCCTTCAAGAAAATCTATCAAGAGTACATCTTGGGACCCCCCCCCCCCAGTTTCCATAACTTTCTAGAGGACCTGTTTGCCATGAATTTACATGGCCCGCCATCGCCACTACCACTTCCATGGTCACCACTATCCTACTAATCCCAGATTTCCCATGATACCATGTGATCATGAAAAATAAGCTCCCCAGGGCTTCCTGTCTTTGAATATCTTTGCAACTCAAGAATTAGTAGGATATTCCCCTTCCCCCTCATTATTACTATTAATGCTCTTTGGCATTTTGCTATACTCTGCTTCTTTTCAGTATTATAAGAATAGATGTGTTGTTATATGCAGATGACAAATTAATATCTCTTCTCTGCTAACTAGAAACATTTCCACGAAAGGTTATTTGACATGGAAGTATCTCCTGAAGTTGTTCTGCTGTGTTATTCCACCAGGAGTCAAAGTGGAATGAAGGATACAAAAAAAAAAAAAAAAGCAGGAGGGTAGGGAAGGCAGGTTTAGCATGGAACAATGAGGTTTGTTGGCATCTCTCTTTGTTTTATGTAATGCAAGATAGGGTATGGAAGAAAATGTGTGTTACTTGGCTGTGCCTTCTGGGAAGTAGGTGAACAACAGCCACGAAAAAGACGTAGTGTTGCACAACTAGATTAAGCAATGGGAATACAGGGAAGTCTCACCTCAGACCTTCGCACTACCCTTGCTTTTTGCCAGAGCAGTTGTGTGCTCCTGGGATTAGGAACAGGGTCCCTTGTGCTGCTCCTGAGCCACTACGCCCCACAGTGGCTGAACCAACCTCTTCTGTGGCCACAGGCAAGACTTCACAATCGCCTGAGCACGCGCTAGCTCACATCTCTGATTCTGGAGCTTCCTCGGTACCACTGGGATAGGTGATGTTATAGGACCCACTTTTGAGGGTCTCCTTCTTACACCCTGGGAGTTTGGAGGAGGAGGTTAATCCATGTGGTACATTTTGCATCATGGAAGGTGGGCACTTGTAAAAGATTCTTCCCCCTCCTCTTCTCTGGCAAGAGTGTCCCCAGAACAGTTGGGAATGGCACCTTTTGAAGATGTCCTTTGGGACCCACTCCAGCTCCTAAGCTATAGCCAATTTAGATACAACTCCTCGGTTTACTCTATCACCCCACTCCCCTTTCCTTGCCTTTTCTTTCATTTTGCTTCCTGAGATTACATGCCTCAGTAAAGCAGCAGTACATAAACTCTTGCCTCAGGCTAGGTGTAATAGAGTCTGACTCCATTTTTGATGTGCACCTGCTGACAGCTTTTATGTTTCACTCCACCCTCTTCCCCTCCTGGCCCGCATTGGGACCATCTGATAGGAATGTTTGGATACTTCGTGCTTTAGTTCAAGCAGAGGTTAAAACCATTCAAGCCCTCCCTGCACACAGCTAGGAACCCTTACCCCAGACCCAGCGCTTCTTATTGGTTAGTTACCTGTGGGTTGGTTCTGACACACGGCAACCTTATGCATAACAGAAGCAAGATTTGCTCTCCCCTGTGACATTTTCATGGTTGTTGGTATGTTTGACACAATTTATCTCATTGGGGGATTTCTTTGTTGCCCTGACCCTTTACTCTACCTAACATGATGTCTTTTCTCACAATGAACCACCATAAAAGTAGCCTATAAAAAAAAAAAAAGAAAATGATTAGGGCAAAGAATGTACAGATGTGCTTTATACAATTGATGTATGTATATGTATGGATTGTGATAAGAGTTGTATGAGCCCCTAATAAAACATTTTAAAAAAGAAAAAAAATAACATATTGCCTATAGTTTATAGCTGTATTGTGTAGAAAAATATATAGTCCAATTTAAACCCATATTTCTGTTGAAATATTGTTATTTTCTGGAAAAGATTCTAATTTGTCAATAAAATAAATTTCTATTAAAAAAAGTAGCCTATAACACTCACCCCACCCCCAGCCAACCACTGGAAAAAGTGATTATGTATGTAATAAGCTTTTTCACACCTTCTTTGTTTTTTATTATTTTTATTTTAATAAATCATTTAATTTGGGGCTCTTACGACTCTTATAACAATCCATACGCCAATTATATCAAGTACATCTGTCCATATGTTGCCACCATCATTTCCAAAATATTTTCTTTCTGCTTGAGCCCTTGGTATCAGCTCCACTTTTTTCTCCTCCCTCCCCGACCCTCATAAACGTTTGATAAATTATAAATTTTAATTGCTTTCATATCTTACACCATCTGCTGTCTCTCTTCACCCACGTTTGTGTTCATCCCCCTGGGGAGGGGGGAGTTGTACATCAGTCATTGCAATCGGTTCCTTCCCGCCCCCAAACCCTACCTTCCCCTACCCTCCTGGTATCACTATTCCAATTTCTGTTTCTGAGGGGTTTATCTGTCCTGGATTCTGTGAGGGCTCTTTTCTTTACCAGTGTACATGCTCTGGTCTAGCCAGATGTGTTTGATAGAACTGGGGTCATGATAGAGTGTGTGTGTGTGTGTGTATGGGGGAGGAAGTATTAAAGAACTATACTGCACCCTGGCAACCTTCTTTGTGTGTTAATGGCACCATCAACCATAATATCTGAGTCCCAGTGGGGGTGAGGTTCACTCTTCAGAGTGACTGTGGCATGATGACACATGGCTTATTTGAGGGGACTCTGCACACTGGCTCCAAACATAGCTTATTAGGGAGGGGATCTGCACATTGCCACAATGGAGAATAATTAGAATTCACTTGGAGGGAAGGCTTTGGAAGAGCAGGTAACAAAGAGATGCCAGACCACCATGTACAGAGACAGTGGTCAGAATCCAGGTAGCGGACGCTTAGAGCCTTGGCCCACATGGGGGTTTAGAAGAGTTGTGAGAAGATGGTGTGAAGAGACTACTTCTTAGAAGAGAATGAAAGAGCCCCGGTGGTGCCATGACTTAGGTCTTGGGCTGCCCACTGTCTCCTCTGCTTCCTTGAAGAAAGATGGGGTGAAGATGTCCACTTTTAGGAACCCTACAGTAGGGTTGCTATGAGTCAGAATCACTCAACGGGTTTTAAAGGGCCGCTCAGCAGGGGGATCAGCTTTCAGTACTAGCCCCATGTTTGGGAGCGGAGGATGCTCCCTCATCAATCCAAGCCCAGTAGGAGAGACTCAAGGGTTTGGGAAGAGAAATTTTAAAGACAAATTATTGGTCCGGGGGGGCAGAAGCATAGATGGTGTTTCTTCACACACCTGAATTTGTGAGCGAGGCACCTTAAGGAGGGCATTTGGGCCTTACTACGTGCTCCCTGCATTTAAATGGGAACACATGGCGTGTCACTCAAAAAGGAGCCGCTGGCTGGCTTCTCTCTCTTACAGAAGCATCAGAAAGAAGCTGTTGTTGCTTAGGGCCGGCCAGGAAACTTGCATATTCTTTTTTAAAATCGTTTTATTAGGGGCTCATACAACTCTTATCACAATCCATACATGAGTCAATTGTGCAAAGCACATTTATACATTCATTGCCCTCATCATTCTCAAAACATTTGCTCTCCATTTAAGCCCCTGGCATCAGGTCCTCATTCCCGCCCCCCTCTCCCCGCTGATCCTCCCTCATGGACCCTTGTTAACTTATAAATTATTATTTTGTCATATCTTTCCCTGTCTGATGTCTCCTTTCACCCACTTTTCTGTTGTCTGTCCCCCAGGGAGGAGGGCACACATAGATCCTTGCAATCAGTTCCCCTTTCCAACCCACTCTCCCCCTACACTCCCAGTATCGCCACTCATACCACTGGTGCTGAAGGGATCATCCGTCCTGGATTCCCTGTTTCCAGTTTCTATGTGTACCAGTGTACATCCTCTGGTCTAGCCAAACTTGTAAGGTAGAATTCAGATCATAAATCAGTGGGGGTTGGAGTGGGGGGGGGGAGGGAGAAGCATTTAGGAACTAGAGGAAAGCTGTATTTTTCATGATTTCTCTATCGCACCCAGACTGGCTTGTCTCCTCCCTGAGACTCCTCTGCAAGGGGATCTCCATTGGCCTACAAATGGGCTTTGGTTCTCCACTCCGCACTCCCTGCCTCATTCGCTATGGTAAGAATTTATATTCTGATATTGCCTGATACCTGATCCATTCAACACCTCATGATAGCACAGGCTGGTGTGCTTCCTCCTTGTAGGCTTCGTTGTTTCTGAACTAGATGGCCGCTTGTTTACTTTCAAGCCTTTAAGACCCCTGATGCTATATCTTTTGATAGCCAGGCACCATCAGCTTTCTTCTCCACATTTGCTTATACACCCATTTACCTTCAGCGATCGTATCATGGAGGTGAGCACACAATGATATGATTTTTTATACTTTGATGCCTGATAACTGATTCCTTTGGCACTTCATGATCACACAGGCTGCTGTGCTTCTTCCATGTAGGCTTTGTTGCTTCTGAGCTAGATGACCACTTGTTTACCTTCAAGCTTTTAAGACCCCAGATGCTATATCTTTTGATAGCTGGGCACCATCAGCTTTCATCACCACATTTGCTTATTCACCCGTTTTGTCTTCAGCAGTTGTGTTGGGAAGGCGAGCATCCTAGAATGCCAATTTAATAGAAGAACGTATTCTTGTATTGAGGGAGTACTTGAGTGAACACCCAAAGTCCTTCTGCTACCTTAATATGAAACCTATAAATATATGCACATAGATCTATTTCCCCATCCTCATATATAAATATATTTGCATATGTACATGTCTTTATCTAGACCTCTATAAAAGCCCCTTGCCTTCCAGCTCTTTCCTCCATTTCCCTTGACTTTCCTCCTGTCCCACTATTATTCTGAGTCCCCACCAGGGTTTCAGCAATTCCTCTTTGTTACAATTCCTCTTTGTTACAATTCCTCTTTGTTACCCTTTATCATGCCCTACCAGGCCTCCCACACCCACCTCATCACCAATTTGCATCACTTGTTGGTTCCTTGTGCCTGGGTTTGTTAACACCACTTCTTTTCCCCCCACCTCTCTCTCTCCCATGTCACCTTGGAATTGTCGGTCCCCTTTTTTCTACTCTAGATTGTTCATCCAGCCAGTCTTATTTAGACAGAGCTGCAGAGCTAATAACATACATAAAAACAAGACAGAGCAAAACTAAGCAACAATATACAACAAAACAACAACAACAAACCAATGACAAAAACAAAACACAAGAAAGACAAGCTTGTAGTTAATTCAAGGATCATTTGTTGACCTCTAGGAGTGTTTTCCAGTTCAGCCTGTTGGGGCACCATGCCCTGGCCCCAAAGTCCACCTTCAGCATTTCTTGGGGACTTCACCGCTCTATTCCCTTGGTGTTCTGTTGCATCTGCTTAGTGTTTTGCCTTGGTGTGGTGGGATCAGATTGGGTGCAATTCCCACACTGTGTCTCCAGTGTTGCCCCTTGTAGGGCTATGGCTGAGTGAGGGTGTCATGTCTCATAGTGGGACTGGCCATGTGGTCCTCTCTGTGGACTGGTTGCTCTAATTGGGATCACCGTCTTCAAGGTCTAGTGGACTAGGATGTGCTAAGGATTTTTGCATCGATGTTCATTAGGGATATTGATCTGTAGTTCTCAATTCTTGTGGGATACTTTCCCGGTTTTGGTATCAGAGTTATACTAGCTTCATAGAAGGAGTTCGGAGAGGTTGCCATCTTTTTCTATGTTCTGGAAGAGTTTGTGTAGGATTGGTGTTAGTTCTTCCCTAAATGCTTGGTAGAATTCTCCTGTGAAGCCATCTGGTCCAGGGGATTTTTTTGTTGGTAATCCCTTGATTACCTTTTATATTTCGTCTATTGCTATGGATCTGTTGAGATTCTTGACATCTGTCGAGGATAGTCTAGGGAGGGATTGTTTTTTTCCAAGAATTTGTCCATATCTCTAAATCGCTGAATTCATTAGGGTCCAATCCTTAATAGTACTGTGTAACTATCCTTTTGACTTCATCAGGGTCTGTTGTAATGACCCCCCTTGCATCCCTTATTCTTGCTATTGAAATTTGTTCCCTCCTTTCTTTGGTTAGGTTTGCCAGTGGTCTGTCGATTCTATTTATCCTTTCAAAGAACCAACTTTCATCCCCATTAATTTTTTCCATAGTTTTCCTATGTTCCTTCTTCTGAATCTTCTATGCATGTTGTTATGTTCGGGACATCTTCTGCCATTGCCTTTTGCTTCTCCTGTCTTTTCGTTGAGGTCGTTGGGGTTGATAGCTGTTTGCGTTGCATTATTTTAGAGGAGTCCTGTCTCTGGCAGAGATAGTGGTGGTGCCAAGGTCAAGCCCTAGCTGGCTTCCACTGAGGTAAGCCAAAAGCCCCCAGCCCCTCAAAACCTTGTGGGTCTGTTCCTACTTATCTTTATGATGCTCCTCCTGTGTTCCAGCAGCATTGCATTTCCCTCTAGGTTCCTGCCTGAAGGCCTCCTCAGCAGAGAGAATCTGCAGTGTCCTGGTGTTTCTGGGGCTAGAAGAGGAGGGAGGGGCTAGTCAGAACAAAGAAACCTTCCTGTCCGAATACCCCTTCATATTGTGGGTGGTGAGACTTGAACTTGCTCACTTTGAACTTGTGAGAGGAAAAATGGACATCATGTTTGGTCAAGTAAAGTGTCTGTGAAAATGAGGGAAACCCTCCAGAGATAGAGGGACACAATCGCTGCAAACATGGACTCAAACATATGGTGAAGTGTGAAGACATCACAGGGTCAGGCAAAGCTGGGCTCTGCTCTGTATGAGGTCGTCATGGATGAGAGTTGAATTGACAGCAGCAAACACCACCACCACTGAGTTGGAGCAGCTGTAGACAAGAGATGGTGGCAAGAGAGTTTCTGAAAATCCACAAAAGCAGCCAGGAGGAGGATTGTCTATCACACTGGAGCTTCCCTGCCTCTACTCCTCTCCTGGGGACTCAACCTCAGATGGGCCAGAAAGCAAAGCTAGCCAATGGGCAGCGATGTAGAAATGCGAATCTAGGAATGAGACCGCACATCCCCTTCCATCCCCAGCTGCCAGCGTTCTATGAGAATCTGGCTGAACCAAAGAGAATGCCTCTTTAACACTAGATTAACGTTTTGGCCAGTGCATGGAACTAATTACTGTAATTATTAAATCAAAGCAAGATTTTATGTAAATAGAAAATTTGGGGCTGCCTGCATTTTTACCCAGAAACAAAGGAAGAGCCAGTCTCAATGGATGCATTCTAAGGGTCTGTGGGGAGACAAATGATAAAGTTGCATTGTATGAGGCATGGTTGTTCAACTACACTACCACCTTAGTTTTCTTCCTAATCTTGTTTTCCTGGAAAAGAAGTAAGACTAATTTGTCAGAATAGAGGTTTGCTTGATAGAATAGTGGAGAATCCAAGGACATGGTTTCCACCAGTTGCCACAGTCAATATCAAGTCATGGAGATTTCATGTAATTTAGGCACTTCCTCTAGCTGCCTGGCCTGAACCTTTCAGAACCAGAGATCCAGGTCTTTCTTCAGAGGCAACTTTGGCTGGGTTAACCACCACCCTTTCAGTGAACAGTCAGGTGATGAGCCATTTATGCCACACGGGGGCCTGTATGGGGCTTCTAATTTGTAGGGTGTTCACAGGGGGAAATATTCTGAATGAAAACATTTCAGGTGGCTGCAATGCCATCGGTGACCACGTGGTGGCAGCCGTCCATGAATGCTGGGCCTCGCCTGGCTGCCCTGGGGGCCCTGATGATTCTGTGTGACTAGCATGATTTTGCCGAGTCCCTCAGAGCCCTGGCCTGCTTGTGCTTTTGGCGGAGGCTCTGTTTTCCCTGACAGTATTTGTTTTGCTGTGGCGCCCTCGTTAGCTCTGCTAGGCCAGTTTTTGGGATGCCTTCTGAATATCAGATATTCTGGCTCTGCTTATGTTAACATAGCTGGGAAAGTTTAGCAGTGGAAACCTCTGTTGGTTTGGAGCCCTGTCTTTTGTTCTCTCATTTAATTCAAAGATGGATGGACGAACTGAGGAGGCAAGGCTGCTGCGACTTTTGGGGGTGTGGGTGGAGTTCTCTCAAATAATGCAGACTTTCTAGGCATCTTTACACACGTGAGGGAGGGAAAGCTGTTTGTCTGCCACACTCAAGTGGGTACACCTGCATGCTGACCTCATCAACACGGTGGACTTCTCTAATTTGGTGCCAGATGGTGTGATTTTTTAGGGGGGAGGGGCAGCAGGCAGAATAGAAATTTCCTTCCTGAAAATGAATTAACCCAAATTAATCTTTTTCTAATTGGTCCATTTGTTAATAACCAAATTGCACGCATAGGGATCCAATAACCAGATGAGAACGAAGGTGATTTTACAAAATACTGGCTTTCTGATGATTCTTCAGAAATGAGAGTCGGCTGTTGTCTAGATATGGGGCTGTGTGTGTGTGTGTGTATGTGTGTGTGTGTATGTGTAGATATGGAAGTCCTGGAAGTTGCTGCAGATGGGTAACACTCTCTGCTGTTTACCAAAGGACAGGCAGTGAAGCCACTCTGAGGCACTGAGCAGAAAGGCCTGGTGCTCTGTTCCAGGGAAGCAGCCATTACACACCCTATGGAGACAGGGGCCCTCGGACACTCATTCTGACACTCAGGCCGCTGTCACTCAGGGTCACTGTGACAGTAATGGGGTTGCACTGGCAAGTATGCCGTGGAGCACAGTAGCATTTCGGTATGTTGTGGTTCTGGATGAAATCTTTTGGACAATGGACAGGTGGGTGGTGGGCCTTGCTTTGGATGAGTGGAGCAACGAGTAGAGCACCAGGAGATGTGAGATGTAGTCAAGTGGGCAGGAAAAGTTGGAGTTCAAATAAAGTACCCCAAGGAGCGTGTCATCACGACCAGCGCCGTGGAGTTGGCACTGACTCAAGGACACTTTATGCGGGTCAGAATAGAACTGTACTGTGTCGGGTTTTCATAGATGGCTTTTTGACCAGCGTTTCTTCCGAGGGGACTCGAATCTCTACCCTGTTCATGAGTAGCCAAGCATGTTCACCGTTTTCACTACCCAAGGACTAGCCAAGCATAGACTGTGGTGAGTGCTCAGAAGACATCTAACAACAGCATCTTGTGTAGGGAAGGTCCTCCCTAAGAAGTGGGGTGCCTGGGGAAAGCTGGAAGAGGAGTGGGCATGGACAGGGAAAGGGCAGTGGGGTGGGAGGGCAGTGTGTTAGTGAAAAAAAAAAAGAACCGTGGAGAGACCCCAGTGAGAAGGAGCATGACATCAGTGTGTGAACAGGCAGGTGAGCCATGTGCAACTGATCCTGAGAGCCATGGCAGGGGCGGTGACCTGTTGGTGACTGTGGTGGCTTTGGCATATTTGTATGTGAAAAGAGCCCTTTGGCTGCGTGATAGAGCCCAGAAGTGCAGGGGACTTGGAAAGGTGCACCAGCCAAAGGAGAGCAATGCTGAGCCTGGAATGGGGAAGGTCAAGGGCCTGGAGAGAAGCATATAGATTCTAGAAGTGGTGAGCACCCAATATGAACTCAACTTTGAGGAGAAGTTGGCAGAGCAGGTTTCTCATGATCCTTCAGGGTTGGGTGGCTGCATGCCTGATGGTCTCTGCCCTGAGTGAGGAGACGCAGGTTGAGGACTACGTCAAGGGCAAAAATAATGAGCCACCTGCTTGGATAGGGGCACAGAGGAAGGTTAGGATCTCCACAATGAGGGAGGGCAAGGCGAAGAACTTAGGGTTTCACTAAGTGGTACAAATGCAATATTCTTAATAAGATGTCGGACACAACGTAGGCATGTCCTTCTTCCCTTCCCCACACTGCTGCCTCTTTTCTCCTCTTCCTCCTCTTTCTTCTTTTCTGAAACTTCATTCTTTCTCTGCAGAATTTTATCTAAGCTTATTCTAGTTCGATTGTAGAAAGCCACAATACTTTATACCTTATAAATATCTATCATCTCTTTTAGAAAGAACATGCACATATTTTGATATGATTAAATAATTTTTGCAGATAAAAAGGTTACCTAGACTGGCTGCTGATTTAAACAGTTAACCATGTGATTGTAGGAAAATGATTTAATCTCTTTCTGTTACATTGTCCACATTTGAAAAGCAGGTTAATAGGCATGCCATTCAAATGGGCTTTTGGGAGGGTTAAGTAAGTTAAAATCGCATCAGGCACATGGTGAGCACCCAACACAATGGGAGCTACCGTGATAAGTTCTTCTTATGTAATGAGCAAGAATCGTAGGCCATGGAACTCAGAAAGAGAGCGACAACCAAGGGACCCAGCTCAGAATGATGTTTCAGGTGCTCATGAAAGCCAGTGTGCCTGAGAGTTGGTGATGCAGTCTATAGCCTACAGGAGAGCTGATCTGGGAGCTGTGAGTGAGGAGCAGGGGTGGGTGCTCAGGATGGATTTGCACTTAGAAATCATTGTATTTCTCTGAATACACCTTCTCTTAGTACTACGAAAGAGGTTGAAGCAGCTTTAATAATAACAGCGATCAGAACGGACCCTGTGTGCTTTCCTGGAGCCACCAAAGGGGAGTTAGATTCTTGCCAACAGACCTTATCTTGTTGAATCCCATAATAATCCTCTGAGGCCAAGTCTCCAGTCTGCAGCTTAGTAATGAAAAAGATGGAGATGGCCCAAATTGCTCAAGATCGTACAGATTACAACTGGTGAATCTAGGGCTTGAATCTAATGTTCCAACTACCTGGCCCTTATAAACAACTCTTTCCCCAATCACGCTCCTCTGCCCCGAATCTTCCTTAAACACCCAAAGTTTTACAATATAAAGAAGAAGGCAAAAAGGCTCCCTGGTGGCACAGCACTTAAGCGCTCAGCCACCAACGGAAAGGTCTGTAGTTTGAACCTGCCACCTATTCCATGGGAGAAAGATGTGGCAGCTGATACTATAAAACCTGGAGACCAGCAAAACCAACCCAATGCCACCCGTTCCATCTCATAGCAATGTTATAGGAGAGTGTAGAACTAGCCTGTAGGCTTACCAGGGCTATAAAGCTTTAAGGCAGCAAGAGGACCTCATCTTTGTCCCCAGGAGTGGCTAGCGGGTTTGAACTGCTGACTTCACAGCAGGGGCCTTTAACCACTTCTCTGCTAAGATCCCTGTGAGCAGTTCCATTTTTTCCCATAGAGTTGCTATGAGCTGGAATTGACAGAACGGCAACAGGTTTGGTGCTGATGTCCAGGCCAGCTCCGAGGTGGCACCAATAATTGACCCCTACTTCTAACCTGAAGACGGCTGGATCCACCCAGCCATGCTACAGGAAAAAGGTGCGGTACTCTGCTCAGGGAAAGAAAGATTACAGTCCAGAAAACCCCACTGAGCGATTCCACATGCGTTCACCAGGAGTTAGAAAGGACTTATGGAAACGGTCTTGTGTTTCTTTTGGTTTACAGTCCAGGTACTGAACTATGGACTACAATGAATTAGAGTCTCTGTCTCCAAGATGTTCACAGATCCAGGCGGTAGGACGTAGGACAAGACTATTAACATACAGCGACAGCAGAAGGTCTGCACAGAGCTACATAAAGAGTGTAGCGGAAGCAGAGATCATCTCTGCCAAGTGAAGTCTGCCTGGTACAAAAATCTGAGTCAACATTGTTGAGTATGAGAAGATGTAGGTGGATTTGGGGGCCAACAAATGATTTGTGAAATGTAAGAGAGAGAAGAAAACCAGTCTCTGGGAAGGAAAATGAAGAGAAGGAATTGGAGTTTGATAAAGGGGTTTCCTCTCTGGACTCTCTTCAGACAGAGCAGGAGCCATCTGGATTGCGTCAGCAACCCTGCATCCAAACCTAACAGATAGGACCAAGACAGGATCGGGAACTGGAGTCCTCAGGGAACAGATGGGAAGAAATGCAACCCTTCATTTCTCAGTACCCTCAGCAGTGTTCTATTGGCATTTCTCGACTCAATGATGATGCCAACTGCTTCTGCCTTGATTTCCCCTTTCTGCACATGTTTAGAAGAGCGGCACAAGGCGTGGAAGCATCAGTATGGAAAACCAACAGTAGCTGAGTCAACTCCACCTTGGGGCGGACCCCACGTGCTGTGGGTGAGACTGTGCTTCACGGGGTTTTCATGCTGGGACCTTCTGGAGGCAGGATACAAGGGCTTCCTTCCAATGTGCCGAGGTGGGGGTGGGGGGGCTCCAACTGCCAACCTTCCAGTTAGTAGGTGACTCTTTAACCCCAAACAAACACACTCAAACGCACTGCCATTGAGTCAATTCCGATTCATGGAGCCCTCCAGGAAGGACAAGGTAGAACTGCCCCTGTGGATTTCCAAGAGTGTAACTCTTTATAGAAGTAGACAACTCCATCTTTCTTTCACGGAGCAGCGGGTGGGTTTGAACCATTGACCCTGTGGTTAGCAGCCTGGCAAGTAACCACAATACCACTAGGGTCATAAATGCACATTTTGCAAGAAATGTGGCTAGGAAGGGTCACAATCTCAGATTCATTAGCAAGAAGGGATTTAGGTAAACTTCATGAGGCCCGAGGAGGACAGAGATGTTGCCAAGTCTAGCTTTTATTTTTTAAATTGCTTTTTACATTCTGGTATAGGAGTTTATGCTGCATTTACTGTAAAATGTAGAACATTATCATTCATCAATATTATAAACACAGGAATGCTAATGAACTGTATTTGGGTTTTCTTGCCCTGGCCTGTGCTCTGAGATGAATCTTCAGAGTCAATTCATGTGGGCTCTCTGAGACTGCTTGGTCGATATGGAGATAAGTGGAGTACTGCAGATGCAATCACCTCGGCCAGTAGGGGGCACTACCTTTGCTTCAGCTCAGAGGCTCGGGCAGATGATGGGTCCTCAGAGGTTTCAGGCAGATTTTTTTAATTTTTGGAGGGAGGGCACTTCAGAGTATTTTTTGAAAATAAAGGGTTAGATGTAGTGTATTTATTTATCACTGAACTTACCAATCAGTGACCTACAGTGGGGATGGACTGGGTATCACAATTCAATGCTAAGCCACTGGCCCAAAAGGTGAGAGTTTGAGTCAAGCCAGGTGTCTTCAAAGAAAGACCTGGTAATCTACTGAAAAGTCATAAGCATTGACAGTCCTCAGGAGCACAGTTCTTCTCAGCACACCAAGGTCACCGCGAGGGACCCCATCTAGTTACACAGAAGTGGGTCTGTGTTTGGGTGACTGGCCTTGCGGGGCCTTTCAGAGAGGCGGCAGCCTGAGGCAGGGGAAAGTGTTCTTTTCCTGGTGGGAGGTACACTCTGAGGAGGCGCCCTGGTCTACAGCGCCTACGGAGTCCTGGTGGCAGAGTGGTTATTATGCATTGCTGTGCTAACCACCAGGTCAGCAGTGTGAAACACCAGCCACTCTGTGGAAAAAAGACAGGGCTCCCTACTTCCACCCAGAGTTACCATCCTGGAGCCTCAGAGGGCTAATTCTACCCTGTCCTAGAGGTGGCTATGAGCCGGCATCGCCTTGATGGCCCTGAGAGTGAGTCTCAGGGGCCCATCGGAGGCTGCTGATGCCATCCCTTTGACTTCAGAGGAAATGAACAATTTCCTCAAGCACATTGCTGTCCACCGGCCCCCTCTGTAGCCATCACCCCGGATTCACTGCCGCCCAGGTCTGCCTCTCTCACACAGCCCTCGATTTGCTCGTTGCCAGATTTGTGCGATGCTGTGGGAGTCTCTATGCAGGATGTCGGGCCTGGGATCTGGATGGAGGGTTGTTGTTTTTCCAACCTCATTATCATTCCGGCAAAAGTTAAAAAAAAAAGGAAAAGCACACACATCTGCTGAAAATCTTTCTAATATGCCCAACCTCTCTTTAATACACCCTTATAAATAAGTATATCCACATATAAAAATAAGCCAGCCTGCTTTCCGCGAAGGAGTTTGGGAGATTGTAAAATAAATAAAATCAAATGGCTTTAATAATCTTCTGGAATAAATTGATTTTCTTTCCCCACGGCAAGTGGCTATTTTGTACAGCTGCCTTCGTGTGGAGTAGTCACTCGGCAGGTCATTGGCTGCAAGGGATGGCATTGTTATCTCCCACAGCCCCGTTCCTGTACTGGTGTCGAGGGAAGAAAATGCCACGGAAGCTTCAAAGCTGGGACAATGAGGGTGACCTAGTTGGGGAAAGTGCTCAAGCATCTCCAGTGTCAAACCTTTTTAATTCGCACCAAGGAGAAGGCGAACCACTTGGAGTCCTGCGTACTTCCAATTAGCGAGCGAGAGACTCTGATTAAAAAATCAGCCCCACTGCATGGCGCATCGTGCTTTGGATCTTTATTTTGATAAGTGGTTTTAAGTATTATAATAATCCGCAGTCTATGGACTAATGGGCTATAGTAAGTCTTCTAACTGGAATAAAATCTTCAGAAAACCAGACCTCATTGTCAGCACTTGCAATTAGTTCTTGGTTGGAAAGTAAAATGAGACCATTTTTTTATCACAGTGATCATGTTTTCTGATTAATGAAGTGAAAAATAGATCATTTCACTATATCGAAATTACAACGCACCATACAAAATCCTATGAACAATGGACATTAATTTCTATTCTTGGACTTGATGTGTATCCTGAAGCACTGCAATACTTGCCTTGTTCTGTTGCCTTCTTCGGTCATTTTGATTTTTCATTCACAAGGAAGAGTAGCTCCCCAACTTTTCTGGCTAAGTCGTCTGCCATCAGAGCTGGAGTTTGCTCACCAGTTCAGCTTCTCCCACCACCTTGCCTTGTAATGTTGGCATCTCCTCCACCACGAATGCCTCTTTCACTCCTTTCTTCACAATGGGCTAGACGTGGCAGTTGGTGTAAATGCCTGCTAGCGTGTTCATTGGTTTCTTCTAAACAGAATCACCTCAGCTAGTTCTACTTACCTGATTGCCCAGACGTTGGCTGAAATACTTTGTAGACGAAGGGACGCATTTAAGAAGTGGTGACCAGCTCCCCAGTGAATGATGCTAGTTTAGTTGCCACAGAGTTAGTTCCAACCCACCGTGACCCTTGAACCCCAGAATGAATCACTTCTTAGTCCTTCATGATCTTCATTATTGCTACTGTTTGAGTCCATTCATTGCTGTCGCCAGTGTGACCATCCATCTCCTCGCAGGTCTTGCTCTGTTTCACAGACCCTCTGCTTTATGAAGCACGTGACCCTGCTTAACATGCCCAAAGTTTTGAATAGTACAAATAGTAAATGGCCTTAATTTGTAGCCCCAGACAGAACAAACCTGAAAGCAAGTCTCTTGGCTCTGAGATGTTCACCATGACTATCTAAGAGTCATTGTGACTTCTATTGTTTCTTTGTTCAGTACATTGATTTTGACCCGTGTGGGTCAGACTAGAACTATACTCCCTAGAGTTTTTAATAACTGAGTTTTCTAAAGTAGATCAGTAGGTCTTTCTTCTAAGATAGCTCAAAGTGAACTCAAAGTTCTAAACTTTCAGTTAGCAGGCGACTGTGTTGTCTTCGTACACCCAAGGACTTGGTTCCAGACAACTGGCCAATTACACTTTCTCTCTCTCTCTCTCTCTCTCTCTCTCTCTCTCTCTCTCTCTCTGAGGTTCATCTTCCATTCTGTGAGGCCATTCTGGATGCAGCAAGTTCCTAAATGAGATCCTGCTATCCTACTGAGTTGTCATGCTATTTACTGCAAAAGTTTGAGTTCCTATACATTGCCATGTGCTTGCCAAGCTCTGGAAGTCTGGTGCTATTTGGGACTTTAGTGTAGAGTATTGCTGTAAATAGTGATGCTCTTTAGTCACAACTGTGTTTTTGAACACAGACTGGTTTTGGGCTTCAGATCCTCAATATCCCATATGCTTTCTTGCTTTGATGGGCTTGGGGAACTTTAAAAAAATTTTTTGCTTACCTACTTTAGTCTGCCTTGTTCAGTTCTCAGATTTTCTCAGCCCTTTTATCTTTGGGTGCTTGGCTGAAGGTAAGAGAGTCTACGGACATCTTCAGAAACCTTCCTGGAGAAGGCTAGCATGCTTGATAAAGGCAAGGACCACTGAAAAGGAAGAAGACTTTCAAGGAGACAATGCGGGGTGTGGTATATGTCCATCCATACTGTTACAGTAGTATTTTTATTGATATCATCCCAGTCATCTCAAGCTTCTCCTTGTCTCACCATTGATGGAATCACATCTTACCTCTGGTTATACTCGACTCGGTTTCTTGAGGAACCTTTGTTCCTGGTTAAGACTTCTCCACACCCCTCTCAACTTTCCTCCTTAGTGAACATGCTACACAGTGGTCTCCTTCTGAAGAGGCCTCATTGCACTCCATCTAGAGAACACCACTCCAGGGCCATTCCTCTTTCCCTCCTGGGCCTCTTTGACCCTCTTAAGCTAAAGACTTTCTAATCTAAAATGCCCAACAACTAAAATCTCAAAATTCCATGAAGAGATAGGTTCAAAGAAGTCCAATCATGTTTGTATCTTTCTTTGCCAAACCCAAGGCAGAACCATACCTGCGATCCTCCATTAAGGGGGGTTCCCTCACGGCGTTTACAGCTCTGACTTACCATGTGAGCCACAGAGGGAGAAATGGATATGAGAAATAAGGAATAAGAGCATGCCGACATCCTTGCTTCAACCATCAGAGGCTCCACCCTCAGTGTCCTATATCTACATGCTTATTTTCCTTAGTCTCCATTCCCAACTGGGTCATCGGGTCCATCCTGCTCAGAGTAATGCCAAATAATGTTGACGAGCAGACTGGATGTTACATGTTGGAAGGTAAAGCATCAACTCCTAGTGATCAAGGGAGAACAGCTGTTGAAGTCAGAAATAAACTAGGGAGGGGAGTGTTGATGCCTGAAACCTGCACAGTGGAAGACTGGAACCAGAAGCCTTTGGGATGCTTGTTATTGGTACTTTTGTTATGAGACGTGGCTTTGGAGTGGTCGCGGTGTGCTGTGCATACCGACCTCCACTGTGCGCTGCCTATGGGTGCCATAAAGGTAGCCAACGTTTACAGCGTGTCTGCTGAGTTTGTGTGTGAGGTCCAAGCCGGTGCCAGTCTTGCACATAAACAGAAACAGAGTATTACCCTGAATATTAACTCTAAGAAAGTGTGACAGGTAGAAGGAAGAAGACACGCCTATGGTATTTTCTTCTGGTTATTTTTCGGTTGCTAGCTGTGTGTGGCTTACTGAAGTTATTTGTAATGCCTTGAAAGAAACCCTGGAGACATGTGTGAGTTATATGTGGGGCTGCTAAGTGAAAGGTCTGAAGTTCAAATCCACCAACTGCTCTGAGATACTTTCTGTTCCCATGATTTACAGTGTTGTAAACCCAAAGAGGTAGTTCTACTCTGTCCTGTAGACTTACTATGAGTGAAAATCACATTGATGGCAATGCGTTTTGAGAAAGTATGGCTTGTATTGGCACACTTACTGTTGAAAATGGTACCTGTGAAAGTTACCTTCTAACGTGCCATAGGCAAGGCTTGTGATGATTGTTTATCGCTCTTACTTTTGTGCATGGTATCACTTGAAGCTTCTTTCCTGTTTTCTCTTGTTGCTCACTACATGCTACTGAACTTGGTTAGCCAGAGATAAGGGTACTAAACTTCCCTTGAAGCAGAACCAAAGGGGTCCTGTCTTTGGTCACATTAGAGTAGGCTGTAAACAACAGAATCTTAAACCATAGTAGAGATATTCCAAAACACTAAACTCACTATCATCAAGTTGACATTGAATCATTATGACCCAATAGGACAGGGCAAAATTGTCCCTGTGTGTTTCTGAGAGTGTGATTCTTTATGGGGGTAGACAGTCTTATCTTGCGCTCTCAGAATAGCTGGTGGTTTTGAACTGCTGACCTTGTGGATCACAGTAAACATATGCCCACTATGCCATTTATTTGTTACTGATGGTCGAGTTGTCTCTGACTCATGGAAATATTTAAAAAATAAAATTCTATTGACTTAAGATTCACATATCAAAAATTTTCATAGTTCTGTAATATCCAAGGAGTTGTACACTTATCACTACAATCAATTCCAGAGCATTATTTCCCTCTTCTATTTGTTATTAGCTCATTTCCATCCAACTTTCCCCACCCTTGTGCCTCAAGTAAGTTCCTAGGATAAATGTTTTCATAGGTTTACTCATCCCAGACTCCACATACTGGAAAAAACAAACCAAACCAACAACAATAAAAAACTAAACCAGAGGGAAAAGAAACCTAATCACAAAAAAAAAAAAAAGCAGGGAGTGTTAAAACCAAGAATACATTTGAAATGGATCAAAAGGGAGATGAAATGATCAGGCATCGATTTTAGCCTAATTCCATCTGTCATCATCACAGTCACCATAGAGCAAGGCTAGTCACCTCCCTCCACTATGGTCAGAGGAAATCCAATCGGAAGCTTTATCCAGGCAGGGACCCTGCAAATAGATTTTGGGTTCCCACTATCATCCATTGCCTTTTGCAAATTGGGTGTTCACAATTAAGCTCTCAATAATTTCTTTCTTTTAATTTTGATTTTATTATTTATCATCCTTAGATCACACAGTCTGGTGTGTTTCTTCCATGTGAACCTAGTGGATATCTCACTTAAATTGCTGCTTGTTAGGAGACAAGCCTTTAAGACGCCAGACACTATTCTTTTTGATAGCCAGCCACCATCTGCTTTCTTCACCACCCTTATTCCAGCACTCACATCTTCAGCAATCTAGTCAAGAGTGTGAGCATTGAGCAGGGGTGTGTCAAAAGAACCGACCGTTCCTAACTGGGGGTTAAAATCAAGTCAGAACCCCAATCCATTCTCATATCTATGATATATATACATCCCTGGTTCAATTTACAAGCTTCATCATTCTATGACAGAGATCATTATCAATCATGCCCCTGGGGGATAAGGCAATTCTACTGATCATATCATCAAATTATCCAATGGTATAGAATTTAACTCACTGTTGCAGTAGTAAGTTATACAAGTATAGATTGCCTCTGACCTACATTCCATGAATTGGTGATTTGTACTGATTAAACTCTTAAATGATTGAGCATTATTTACATTGACTATGGGGGCTGGTGATAGGGCAACATTTCCCATAACACTCATTTACAAGGACAAACCATGTTTATCAGTTTAATGCATGTGCTGGTAAGGCAGGGAGAGCATTAAAATAGTACGTATCTCATGGTACTAGTTCTCCTCTCATTGGGTACACTTACAGTCATTGGGCTCTTATGTAGATGAAACAAAATGTCCAGTCCTGATGGACCCTGGTAATTCCTGAATGCATTGTTGTGGCTGTTTCGCTAACCCATATCATTGAGATGTTTATTTTTGTTGACCATCTACTTTATTAAATACGATGTGGTTGGTGTTTTCCGACTTCATGTCTAAAGTAAATAAAATTTCACCATTTTTCCTTCTAAGGTACATATATATATAATATAAATATATATATATTATATACTAATGCACATATGAAAGAAGAAAGGTAAAAAAGTATTGCTGTAAAGTCATATGAATCTGTATTAAATAACAACAATAACTAAAAAATGAGATGTACATGAATTTCTTTTCGCTATATCCTCCATCTAGGACTAAACATTTCTAAAGGAAGTGTTTCCATTTCTCTAATCCTTCCTTGCACCTTTTTTTTGTAAAGTTACAGTCTTAGAAACCTACAGGGACAGTTCTACATTGTCCTTCATGGTCACTATAAGTAAAAAATCAATGCAATGGCAGTGATTTTGAGTTTTAATTCTTCTCCACAAAATTATTCTTTATTCCATTTACACAATGCCAAAATGACTGTGTTGGCATCCACACGGAACTCGGATTCGTTTTCAGCGATGTTGCGTTTGGGGAATACAATAGATGCCATGGAGGGCATTTTTGGCCTATTCTAGATTCCATATTGCCGAGAGACAGGGGCCAGGCATGTTGACATGCTCCATCTTTTTTTACCTACTCTCACCAACCATTCCTTCAATGGCACTCTACTTCTGTACCTGATACTTTGTAGAAGTGGCCCCATAAAACTCACAGACAGTATTCACAATTGTGGGTTTTTTTTAGGGGAGTTCATAGGTGAACACAGTCAGCATCAGTAACAGTAGGGATACAGTCACTGGTCCACAGCAACACCTGTCCTCAGCCAACAACCAAGTCTCTCTCTGAGGCTACGGCCCTCAGCCACATAGTTGCTTGGCCTCCGCCTTCCTGGATAAGGAAGCCGCCTGGTACTCTGTCTCACAGTCTGATCGTCTTGATGACGCTCCTGTTACTTGCCCTATAGTCCTTGTGCATCCCAGAGTGTCTGGTCTTGGCCTCTGCCTTTCTTCTGGTAATCCTGGGTTTTCTCTCTCTTGCTTCCAGGATAGTTCAATTTGGGTAGAAGCACTGTATTAAGAAATTTCACTCCACCACAAGGAACAAAAGAAAGCTGAGGGGGTGAGGTAAGGGCTGCAGAGCAGAGGGGGAATCATCCTAAAGAATTTTTCATAGGAGAGTTTTTGCTGCCCTGGAAGAATAGGCAGTTGTGTTGTCGTAATGGGAGTGTGGGTGGAGAATTCCTCTGGGCAACTTTCCTAGCCATTTTGTTATCAATGAAGTCTTCAATTTTCTTAAAATCTTCTTAGTCAAAAACTCCTGTGATCTTTCTGTGTCCTTCAGGAAAGACTATCAAGATTACTCCCCTGAAGTCCTCTACAACAGTCTCCTGTCCTTCTGGACTGACGTCTGCATTGAAGTCAGCCTAGCAGAGATCTGAGTCACAAGTCATTTTTCTGCTTGGACACATCTATATTTGCTGTCGTTGCTGGGTGCTGCTGAGTTAACTCCAATACATAGGGACCCTGTAAACAACACAAGGAAGCCCTGCTCCCAGCCTCGCCATTATGGTTATGTTTGAGCCCATCGTGGCAGCCACTGTGAGAATCTGTCGCATTGAGTGTCCTCTTATTTTCCAATGTCCCTCTGCTTTACCAAGAATGTCCTTCTATAGGGACTGGTCTCTCATGTCAGGACGTTGAAGTCTCGTCGTCCTTGCTTCTAAGGAGCATGCGGGCTCTACTTCCTCTAGGCAGATTTGTCTGTTCTTCTGGCAGTTCATGATACAGTCAATAGTTTTCATAGGCATCATAATTCAAATGCACCGACCCTCTTAGGGTGTCCCTCTTTCATTGTCTAACTTGTATATGTTTAGTGATTCAAATTTCATGGCTTGAATCAGATGTACTTAGTCCTCAAAGTAGCATCTGTGCTCTTTAGTACTTTTAAAAGGTCTTGTGCAGCAGATTGTCACAATGCAAAATGCAATGTGTCACTTGATTTCTTGAATGCTGCTTCCATGGGCATTGACTGCGGATCCAATTAAAATGGAATTCTGGATAACTTCAATCATTTCTCCAGTTATCACAGTGTTTATGCTACAGAAACTAAGCAAAGTGTGTGACTGAGAAACTTTTTCTCCAGCCGTCCGTCCACTGATCAGAGAGACATGATTAAATATGTTTGCTTGCCATCAGCCTGTACAGCTATAACTGAAACCCTCTTAGCAACCCTTTATGACTTTCTCATGTATGTTACATAGTAAATACATACACACATATATGCACACATGCATGTATGTGTGTGTTTATTGGATGTTCATACACAGAAGAGCTGAAATAGAACAGCAAATGCTTACAATGATTAATGAAACTAGAATTTTAAGTGGTTTCTTATTATATATTTGCTGATGACATACAATTTCCCTTTCAGAACAGAGAGTGTAAACTTATAGTCAGGAAAGAACCTTAAATAATTGTTTTTCTCTTTACCTAAATAAGACATTTTAAACTTGTGCTTGTATAAGTTTCTAATGCGAATGGTGACCAGAGATAGAACTGTTACAGCTACAGAATACTTACATCCTAGCATCTGCTGCAGGACACGTGGTGGCTGAGTTCAATGGACCATTTCCTTACCCTTTCCCCCCTCCCTCAAAGGTTCATTTCTTGAGAGAAGCCTGCCATCTGCCTTAGCACCATGTGAAGGGACTTATTCCAATTATAAGAAATTTCCAATCTCTTTCCTGCTTCTTTTAGGAGTTTTTCAGGAAGTTTAAAATACTCCATCTGGACTCATTATCATTGGTACAAATTATGCATTGTAAGCTAAAATCCTTTTCTTTTTTGGGGGATCAGTACTGTAGCTCCACTTCTTCATATATTTAAAAAAATAAAAATACACTAGGTAGATCCTTGCTTTATTGGTGGTGAGTTTTAACTATGACATTACAGAGCTTAATTCCTTTGATAAAGGATTTAAAATACAAATCAGGAAACATAAACATAGCCTGTGTTCTTATTACAAGAACAAGCTCATCTACCCCACCTCGCTGGCACCTTGTCTGTCTTCGTTCAATGACCTTTCTTCTGGGAGTGCCATGTTCCTTGGGAATGTGTTGACAAGCTAATAGACAATTTACTTTTTGTTTACAAAAACAATTCTATTGCACACCTTGAGACTGTTGTGACTGGGGTGATTAGCAGGCAAGATGGATAAAGCTTAGAACATTATTCAATGCCTAAATGAAGGTCACATTCCCTGAGCTGGTCTAAGTGTGCATGCAAATGAGGGCAATTGCCTCACTCTGCTCCTCTACTCTAACAGAAAAGGCTTTGTTAAGTATGATAATTAGTCAGCTGGGAAGGTAAAAGTTTCCAGCAAATAATATTCACATACTATCAGAACACTTTAAATAGGTATTGTTATGGAAAAAGAATCCACTATCATTTAGTCAAGTAGTATTTAACTTGAGACAAAATAAAAGTGATTGTAAAAGTCGATGCAAATGCAAATGCGAATTTGAAATTCTCAATATTAAGAATAATAATGAAGGACCTACTTATTAGTTCCCTGATTTACTCACAGAAGAGCTTAGAAATTTCAACAGTTAAAAAAATAGGAAGAAATTAGATTTGTGGCAATGTGTTCATTTCTATGAAAGACGTCTTAATAGCAGTGAACTGTGAGGTGGGGAGAAGTCCTTGGGATTTTAACAATCAGCATGGGTGCTTTATTTAACCCCAGTAATGATTCGCTCCCTGTGCCAACATGGTATCGTAATGCTGTCAGGCAGCATGTGCAGTTGTCCCTCACTTGAAAAGTAAGAACCGTTGGACAAACTGATGTCATCTGAGTGCTCAGAGTGTGAGGAAACTGGGTGGTTTTTACATCTTGAAATAATGATTCAGATTTACATGATGAATTTACATTAAAAAAACCCAGAAATGTGGGTGAAGGGAGACATCTCACAGTGTAAGATACAAAATAGTAATAATATATAATTGATCAAGGATTCATGAGGGTGGGAAGGTGGGGGAGTTAGGGTAAAAAAGAGGAGCTTATACCAAAGGGTCAAGTAGAAAATGTTTGGAAATGATGATGTCAACATTTTTACAAATGTGCTTGACACTATTGATGTATGGAATGTTAGAGTTGTAAGAGCCCCAATAAAATGCTTTCCAAAAGAAGTTTAACAAAAGCAGACCACTGGGGTGAATTGTTTTAATTGAAAGAAATGGAAGAAGTTTCTGTAGAGTACATTCTGCTCTGAATCATAATCACCTTATAGGACAAAGTAGAACTTCCCCACAGGGTTTCTTTCTTTTAAAAAATATCATTTTATAAGGAGCTCATACAACTCTGATCACAATCCACACATACATCCATTGTGTCAAGCACACTTGTACATATGTTGCCATCATCATTTTCAAGACAATTTCTTTCTACTTGATCCCTTGGTCTCAGCTCACACTCCCCCCCCCCCATGAAGCCTTGATAATTTATAATTTTTTTCCCCGTGTTTTACACTGACCAATGTCTCCCTTCACCCACCTTTTTGTTGTCTGTCTCCCTGGGAGGGAGTTTTATATAGATAATTGTGATCTGTTCCCCCTTTCTCCTCCCATCTTCCCCTTACCTTTCTGGTAAACCTACTCTCATTATTGGTCCTGAGAGTTTTATCTGTCATAGATTCCCTGTGTTTCCTGCTCTTATCTGTACCAGTGTACATGCTCTGGTCTAGCTGGATTTGTAAGGTGGAATTGGGGTCAAGATACTGGATGTGGGGAGAGGAAGCATAAAGAACTAGGGGAAAGTTGCACACTTCATCAGTGCTATACTGCATTTGACTGGCTCATCTCTTCCTTGTGACCCTTCTGTGAGGGGATGTCACAATTGTCTACAGATGGGGTTTGGGTCTCCACTCTGCACTCCCCTTCATTCACATTGATATGATTTTTTGTTCTGAGTCTTTGATGCCTGATACCTGATCCATCGACGCCTCATGATCAACACAGGTGGTTGTGCTTCTTCAATGTGGGCTTTGTTGCTTCTCAGCTGGATGGCTTGAAGATGTTTATCTTCAAGCCTTTAAGATCCCAGATGCTATATCTTTTGATAGCCAGGCACCATCAGCTTTCTTCAGAACACTTGCTTATGCACCCATTTTGTCTTCAGCGAGTTGTGAGACACTGGCAGTCCTTTAAATCTTGAGGGCCGCCAGCTAGTCCTCCTTAGAGAGAGAGCTAGGCTATTTCAGCACAGGCAGCAAACAGCATGGTAGATCAACAACCGTCAGCTAGGTCACCAACTGTCAGTCCCCAGGTCCAGAGATGTATATTCTAATTGTATGGTCTTAAAGGACCTCAACATACAGGGACACAGTTCACAGGCTAGGCGTCCCACAGGTATTGTAGCCTGTAAATTGAGGCACAGAACAACAAAGCAGCCACACACTGGTCTGATGATCAAAGAGCGAGAGACAAGAAAGACAAGGCTTACCGAGCCATTTATTTCTCTGCCCTTCAATTAATCCCACTTGTGTTTATCGGCCAGGCTGGCACAATAAACTATCTCACTCCTTATTAAAAATGTGGACTCTTCTGGGAAATAAATTTTTTTTAAAAATCATTTTATTGGGGGCTTGTACAGCTATTTTTTAAAATCATTTTATTGGGGGCTTGTACAGCTTTTATCATGATCCATATACACATTCATTGTGTTGAGCACATTTGTACATTTGTTGCCATCATCATTTTCTTTTTTTTTTTTGCTCTACTTTGACACTGACTAAAATGAAGCACATGGCTGCATAATCCTTCCACCTATTTCAAACACACAGACATCCAAAAACAATTTTAGGCAAGAAAATAAAAAAACAAGTTTCAAATATGTCCAAATTAATTCAGAGTTTTCTTTTTTCTTTCTTAGAAATTCAAGTTACTGAATCCATAGCTAATGTATTTTACATTCTCATTATGATTGTTGACAACTCATAGGCTCAAATGCTCTTTATTCCATCACTGCATTTTCACTCTGGTGGTTCAGCGGTTATACATTGGGCTTCATTATACATTAACCACAAGGTCAGTAGTTCCAAACCACCAGCTGATCCTCCAGAGAAAATTGTGGCTTTCTACTCCCATAAAAAGTTACAGTCTTTGAAAACCCACAATGGCAGTTTCACCCTGTCTTATAAGGTTTCTATGAGTCAGTATCAAGTTGAGAGTAGTGAAAGTGAGTTTATATTTCCAACCATCCTATATGCATGTGAAAATTAGATATTGAATAAGGAATACTGAAGAAGAATCAATGCATTTGAAGTATGGTGCTGGTGAAGAATATTGAAAGTACCAAGTATTGCCAAATGAACAAAATAATCTGTCTTCGAAGAAACACAGCCAGAATTCTCCTTAGAGGCAAGGATGGTGAGACTGCCTCACGTACATTGGACATATTCTCAGTAGATTCTGATCCCTGGAGAAGGGCATCATGCTTGGCAAAGTAGCAGGGTAGTGCAAAAGAGGTGAACTTCAACAACATATATTGATACAGTGACTACTGTGATGGCTCAATTATAAGAACAATTGTGAGGATGGCACAGGACTGGACCTGGCAGTGTTCTATACTGCTGGACATAGAATCGCTATGAGTTGGAACCAATTCCAAGGCATTTAACAACAATAACAACATATGGTTGCTATGAATGGGAATCACTTCAATGTCAGGATTTTTTTTTTAAATTCTCAAGCCTAGTAAGTTGTTGGAGTTGAACTGTCCCCATTGCAGAGAATAATTCAGAATCCAGCCTTTGGGCTCTATTCATAAAGTTATTTACAGCTTTGTAACTTAAGAAAAATTATTTAATATTTTCAAGCTTTATTATTCTTTTAAAATACAAGGTAAGAAACAATAATACACCAGAGAGTTTTTATAAGGATTGAATTGAGATTATTTATATAAATTACTTTCCATTGTTGCTGGTCCACTCAATGAATGGGAATTGTTGCTTTTAATTAATTTCTTTTAAAATGGTACTTTATTGTTTTCCCGTAAAGGTTTGCATGGCAGTTTCGATTTCCAATCAACAACTGTTACACAAATTGTTTAGTGACATTGGTTACATTCTTCACATTGTGTGAATATTCTCATTATGTCCAATCTGGTTGTTTGCTTTCATTAGAATAGTATCCTTTGTTCCTTATGTTTTCATCTTTGTTCTAAAGTAATTATTGACCATTGAGTGGTGTTATAGAAGTGATTTTTTTAAAGGGACACACATTATTTTTTATTTTTAGTGTGAATGTTTGTCCTTTAAAACCATCAGTGTCTTCTCTCCAGTTTAACCCCCCAGTTACTCTTTTTTTAAAAAATTGATTTGTTTCCCCAGTCACTCTTTTTTGGAGTAGCGCTCAGCCTTCTGTGGGCTGCAGGTCATGGTCCGGGTTTTCATTGTGTAACAATGAATCTGGTCATTATTCTGGAGTTTGGAAAGCTCAGTGAGGTTCGTGGTTTGATCTCAAATCCTTGTGTTTACACGTTTTTTTTCTGGGGTTCTTGCCCTACCCTTTAATCTTTGCGCATCCTTATATCATCTACTGTGCTCTGCTCCGTGCTGGTATTCAGAGTATGCACATTAAGTGGTTGCTGAATTGAAGTAACCCAAAGTGAGAGAATATTTATTTATTTATTTATTTTGTTTTTTTGAGGAATTTCCTTTTATTTTTATCTTTTTTTCCTCTTTCAACTTTTATCCTTTTTTTTAAAAACAATTTATTAGGGGCTCATACAACTCTTATCACAGTCCATACATATACATACATCAATTGTATAAAGCACATCTGTACATTCTTTGCCCTAATCATTTTTTTCTCCTCTTTTCTTTTTTTACATTTTATTAGGGACTCATACAACTCTTATCACAATCCATACATATACATACACCAATTGTATAAAGCACATCCATACATTCCCTGCCCCAATCATTCTCAAAGCATTTGCTCTCCACTTAAGCCCTTTGCATCAGGTCCTCTTTTTTTCCCCCTCCCTCCCCTCTCCCCGCTCCCTCATGTGCCCTTGGTAATTTATACATCGTTATTTTGTCATATCTTGCCCTATCCAGAGTCTCCCTTCCCCCCCTTCTCTGCTGTCCCTCTCCCAGGGAAGAGGTCACATGTGGATCCTTGTAATCAGTTCCCCCTTTCCAACCCACTCACCCTCCACTCTCCCAGCATCGCCCCTCACACCCTTGGTCCTGAAGGTATCATCCACCCTGGATTCCCTGTGCCTCCAGCCCTCATATGTACCAGTGTACAGCCTCTGCCCTATCCAGCCCTGCAAGGTATAATTCGGATCATGGTAGTTGGAGGGAGGAAGCATCCAGGATCTGGGAGAAAGCTGTGTTCTTCATCGGTACTTCCTCGCACCCTAATTAACCCATCTCCTCTCCTAAACCCTTCTATGAGGGGATCTCCATTGGCCGACACTTGGGCCTTGGGTCTCCACTCTGTACTTCCCCCTTCATTTAATATGTTATATATATACACATATATACATATATACACACACATACACATACATACACACACATATATCTTTTTTTTTTTTGCATGATGCCTTATACCTGGTCCCTTGGCACCTCGTGATCGCACTGGCCGGTGTGCTTCTTCCATGTGGGCTTTTTTGCTTCTGAGCTAGATGGCTGCTTGTTCACCTTCAATCCTTTAAGACCCCAGACACTATCTCTTTTGATAGCCGGGCACCATCAGCTTTCTTCACCACATTTACTTGTTCACCCCCTTTGGCTCCAGCAGTTGTGTCGGGAGAGTGAGCATCATAGAGTTCCAATTTAATAAAAGAAGGTATTCATGCATTGAGGGAGTGTTTGAGTAGAGGCCCAAGGTTCTTCCGCCACCTATACTTAACCTATACTTAACCTATAAATATAGACACATAGACACATAGATCTATTTCCCCATCTTCCTATATATATTTGCATGTACATGTCTTTGTCTAGACCTCCATAAATGCCCTTTGACTCCTAGCTCTTTCCTCCATCTCCCTTTGACTTTCCTCCTGCCCTACTACCATGCTTCGTGGCCACCTGGGCTAGAGTATACCTCTTCTCTAAGCAACCTTACCCTTGATCATTCCCCACCAGGCCTGCCACTCCCCCCTCTCTACCATTTGGGGTCCCATGTTTTTCCCTTGTCCCTGTGTTTGTTAAAACCACTTCCTTACTCCCCCTACCCCCCCACCCCAAGTACCCCCGGAACTGTTGGTCCCGTTGTTTTTCCTCCAGATAGTTCATCCAGCCTGTACTATTCAGACAGACCTGTGGAGACACTAACATGCACGAAAACAAGACAGAGGAAAACAAAGCAACAGTATGCAACCAGACAACAAAACAACAAAAACAAACCACTGACAAAGAACAGAACAAAACAGTTCACAAGAGAAAAGCTTGTAGTTAGTTCAGGGATCGTTTGCTGGCCCTTAGGAGCGTTTTCCAGTCCAGTCTGTTGGGGCACCACGCCCTGGCCCCAAAGTCCACTTTCAGCATTCCCTGGGGACCTTGCCACTCCATTCCCTTGCTGTTCCGCTGCACTCCCCCAGTGCTTTGCCTCAGTGTGGTGGGATCAGGTCTGGTGCAATTCCCACACTGTGTCTCCGGTGCAGTCCCCTGTATCGCCCTTAGTCACTGATTGGCATCATTTGTGAGAGAATATTTAAAACAAGGTATTAAAACTATGGTGCTCTCTCATAACATTTGGTGGCAACATCGACCAGAACACTATTAAATTCAATGGGAAGACAATGTACAAAATTACTAGCATTTTGATATTTTAATTCTTTATCTTTGAGACAAGACAGAATGAAGAGAGCAGTTCTAAGATCTGAGGTTTGGGGAAGAGTGTCCTCTGTCAGCAGCACAAAACTGTGTTTTCTGGAAGTTTCGTTCCTCATCTAATCCTCTCCTAAGGACTGTTCTCTTTCTGAAAGGATTATTCACTTGAGTCCACCACTTCCATTAAAATGCTCAAGAAGGGATAGAAAAAGAAAACTCAACTAGTCAAGCTGATCAGTCAAATCAACTCTGGTGGGAACCTCACAGCTATGTCCTAACATTCCAGAGAAGCTCATCTCATTGGTAAGAAGACAGATCTTCAATGCAGGGTTCATAGGAAAAGATAGAAACCAGAGATCATTCTGTAATCCAACTGCTCTTCTCAACTGATGAACCTTTAGCCAGCACGTATGTATTCAAGGGAGGTGAATAATGTCATTGGCATCCTATGGTGACACACTAGTCCTTGCTATAGCTTGTGAGGACTGTCTACCTACCTGACTCACTGCGTGGGACCTGGAGGGGTCACCTCTGTGGCACTCAGCAGCAGCGCATGCCTGCTAAATGGTACAGTTTCATCAAATAGTCTTCTCTCTCCACTTGCTGTAGGGAGGGTTCAGCTTTCTATGCTGTCTAGATGGGGATTATTTCCCAATATCTGATGTAATTACTAATCATCCTTAATATCTTAATTTAAAAGTTACTTTCCTCAGCATATTCTTGTAGTTATTTCTTCTTATTTTTAGGGTACCAGGTCAGCAAATGATGGTCTCGAAAGCTTTACTTCCTCTCATATTTAAAGTTGGCTCTTCTTTGATGCCTCTAGTCAGTGTGTTGTACTGCGCTGGCGTATGTGTTGCTGTGATGATGGAAACTATGCCACAGGTATCTCAAACACCAGTAGAGCCACCTGAGGCAAACAGGTTTCAGTAGAACTTCCAGGCTAAGAACAATCTGTGAACAAAGAATGAGCTGTCTTCTTCTGAGGCAATAGCTTCTGAAAGTCTTATGAATAATAGTGGAATATTGTCAGATTCTGAAAACTTCATGAATAGAGGCAGAACATGGCCAGATATATTGATGAAAGATTAAGTCCTTCAGGTTGGATCCAGAAACTCCAAACTCACTGCCATCAAATCAATTCTGATTCATAGTTACCCTATAGGACATGTTAGAATGTCCCCCTATGGTTTTATGAGACTATATATTTGTATAGGTGTAGGAAGCCTTATCTTTCATTTTTAAAGGGGTTGATGGTTTTGAACTTCTGACCTTGTAGTTAGCAGCCCAATGCATAACCATTCTGCCACAAGAGCTCCTCAGATTGGAGCTTAACATATGACTGAGAAAGCGCTGCCTTGTCAATGTAGGGTTGATAATAATGACATGGGTGGAGTAAAGATTGCAGGACTTGAATTTGCTGATGGGACATGAGAGAAAACAACAGTAAACATCTATTAATAATTAGAACTTGGATGTGCCAATGAAAATTGGAAGTATTCAAAAATAAAATGAAACACATAAAGATCAGTATTGTGGGTTTTAGTGCGCTCAAATGGATTGCTTTGGGCCACTTTGAATCAGACAGTCATATGACTCACTATGCTGGGAATGACAAATTCAAAAATAATGTCATAACATTCATCATCAAAAGGAATATTTCCACAGTGTTATCCATGAAAGGATTATATCTAAGTATAGGCAGGATATCCAGTTAATACAACTATTATTCATATCTACCCACCAACCACTAAAACAGGTGATGAAGAAATTGAAGAATTCTACCAAGGTATTCAGTCTGAAATTGCTCAAACATGAAATCAATATACCTTAATAATTTTTGGTGATTTGGAATGTGAAAGTTGAAATCAAAGAGGAAGGAACAGTGATGGGAAAATAGTCTTGGTAATGCAAATGAAGTTAGTGATCACATGATAGAATTTTGTAAGACACACAACTTCTTTATTGCAGATATACAACAGAAATGGCAACTATACTTGTGGAATTTTTGAGATGGAATATACAGAAATCAAATTGACTCTATCTAAGGGAAGGAAATATGAAGAAGTTCATTATCAGCAGTCAAAAGGAGGCCAGAGGAACGTGTGGAACAGACCATCAATTTCTCATATGTATTTTAAGGTTGAAGCCAAAGAAAATTAAAACAAGTTCACAAGAAAGAAACTATGACTTTAAGTATATTCCATCTCAGTTTCAAGAACATCTTAAAAATTGATTTGACACATTGAACAATAATAACAAAAGGTTTGACGAGCTCTGAGATGACATCAAGAAAACTTCATACATAAAGCAAAAGGTCATTAAAATACAGGAAAGGTAGAATTGAGGTCATGATAGTGGGGGGGGGGCATTCAAGAATTAGAGGAAAATTGTACGTTTCATCATTGCTACACTGCACCCTGACTGGCTTGTCTCTGATCTCAATTCTACCCTACAAATCTCGCTGGACCAGAGGATGTACACTGGTACAGATAGGAACTGGAAACACAGGGAATCCAGGACAGATGAACCCCTCAGGACCAATGGTGAGTGGTGATACCAGGAGGGTAGAGGGAAGATGAGGGAGAAAGGGGGAACAGATTACAAGGATCTACATATAAACTCTTCCCGGGGGGTCGGACAGTGGAGAAGTGGGTGAAGGGTGACGTTGGATGGTGTAAGATATGACAAAATAATAATAATTTATAAATTATCAAGGGTTCAAGGGGGAGGAGGGGGTGGGGAGGGAGGGGAAAATGAGGAGCTGATACCAAGAGCTCAAATAGAAAGCAAATGTTTTGAGAATGATGAGGGCAACGAATGTACATATGTACTTGACACAATGGATGTATGTATGGCTTGTGATCAGAGTTGTACCAGCCCCCAATAAAATGATTTTTAAAAAATACAGGAAAGGAAGAACAGAACAACGTGGATGTCAGAAGAGACTGAAATTTACCTTTGATCATCGAGTAATTAAAGCAAAAGAAAGAAAGGGAAAGTAAGAGCTGAACAGAAAGCGTCAAAGGGTCATTTGAGAAGCAAAGCGCTATCGTGAAATATGCACAGACTTGACGTTAGAAAGCCAACAAGGAAGAACACTCTCAGCCTATCTCAAGCTGAAATACAAAAATTAAAAACAATTGAAGCATTTGATTGCAGAATTAAAATTTTATTTGGGCAAAATATTGACGGATGTAGGAAACATCTACAGAAAATGGAAGGAATACGAAAAGAACTAGTGAACATTCAAGCATTTCTAAACGTTACTGTATGATCAAGAATAGGGGACACTGAAGGAGGAAAGCTGAACTGAGGGCAGCTGTGAAAAGCAAGGTTCCACGAGTTGATGGAAAATCATTTGAAATGTTTTAAGCTAATGAAGCTCTGGAAGCACTCATTTACCTATGTCAAGAAAATTGGAAGAAATCTATATTTGTATGTATTCTGAAAAAAGGTAACCCAACAGAATGTGGAGATTATTGGACATCATTAATGTCACATGCACATACATTCATTCAGCAACAATTGCAGCAATATAGTGACAGGGAACTGCCAGAATATCAAGCCAGATTCGGAAGAAGATGCGGAACAAGGGATGTCATTGTTCATATCAGATGACCCTTGGCTGAAAGCAGAGAATGCCAGAAGCCTGTTCTGGTTATGCTAAGGTGTTTGTGTGGACCATCACAACTGGCGGATCATGTGGAGAACGGGGATGTCAGAGGACTTTCTTTAAGTTCCAGCAGGGCCCATACATGGATCATGAGACGGCCAGTTGAACAGAACAAGGAGATACTACATAATTTAGAACAAGGAGATCTGAGCATCAAGGGCGCATCCTCTCGCCATATTTATTCATTCTATATGCTAGGCAAATCATCAGAGAAGGTGGACTACATGAGGGAGAATGTGGCATCAGGATTGGGGGAAGGCTTATACACAACCTGCAATATGTAGCTGATAAAACCTTGCTTGCTGAAAGTGAAGAGGACTTGAAGCACTTACTGATGAAGATCAAGGATTATGGCCTTCAATATGGATTACAACTCAACATAAAGACAACAAATATATTCACAACTGGAACAATAGGCAACATTATGAGAAATGATAGAACTTATTTTTTCATTTTGCTTGGATGCAAGGATGGCACGGCTTTGTCTCACATGTTATCAGAACAGAACCGGCCCCGGAGAAGAACATCATGCTTGGTAAAGTGGCAGATCAACAGAAAGAGGAAGATTCTCAAAGAGCTAGATTGACACAACAAATAACCAGGGTCTCCAACATGACTAGGGTATGAGGATAGCACAACGCCTAGCAGTGTTTGTTCCTTTACACAGTGTCACTATGAGTTGGAACCAATTTGACTACATCTCACAATGACTACTTTGAGGAAGTAGTTCTTTCTCTATCATATTTTGAATGCCCTCCAGCCTGATAGGATCACCTCTCCGCATCATATCAGACAATATTCCTTCACGATTCATTAGGTTTTCACTGGCCACATTTTGCAGAAGGTCCCGTTTCTTAGTCTTCCCTGGTGGCATAGTGAATATGATCTGGGCTACTAACTCCAAGGTCAGCAGTTCAAAACCCCTAGCTGTGCCAGGGGACAAAGATGAGGCTTTCTTTTCCCATAAAGGCTTACGGTCCCAGAGACTCACAAGGGCAGTTCTACCCTATCCTATAGTGTCATGGTGAGTTGGAATCCACTCAACAGGAGTGAATTTGTGTGTGTGTGTGTGTGTGTGTGTGTGTGTGCTTTCATCTGAAAGCTCCATTGAAACATGTTCACTGTGGAAGGCCCTGCTGGTATTTGAAATACTAGTGGCATAGCATCCAGCAAGGTCATAACATGCAAGCCATCACTGTACAACAAACTGACAGACAAGTGGTGGAACATGGTGCATAGCTACATTAAAAGTTGGAAATCATTGTTTGCCTTCCGCCTGTTACTCCCCTACTCCTATAGGTATCCTGAGGCTTCACCTCTTTTAAAACTCATCTTAAGCTTCCACTGATTGTTTCAGGAGTTCTGATTGAACTTCATTTTAGTGATATTTTAAGGCACATAAAATCATACATTTAGTACTAAACTACACACTTTTCTATTTTTTAGAACTAATTGTTCCTGTGCTGCTCCTATTTTTTCAAATACATTTTAAGTTCCTTAAATGCAAAAAGCTGGCTCGCACATTTGCATTTGCATTAACCCCACCAGTACCACCAGCTGCCCTGCCTTTGAGCAGAGAGTAGATGTATATGGTTTGTAGGGGACAGGCCTGGAACTGACATGATTTTTCAGCACATGGAGTCTTTGTTCCTCTTATCTCTATTGATCTCCTTGTGTCCACTGGCATTTCGTTAGACACCCAGACTGTATTTAGATTCCCCTGAGCAGCTCTTTATAAATCCAGCAAAACATTAAGTAGCACACACATTTTATTCCTGGTGCAGGATCTGCAAGCACAGACTCACAGCCTGTAGGATTTCCAAGAGCTTTGGCAGAGTGTACCACATGCTGGCATGAGATCAGGAGATTGATTATAAAAGTCATTTTTTTGTTTCTGATTTTGCAACCTTATTTTCAAGAGACTTGTTTTTTTCCTATTGACTAGTCAATGGGCACTAGCTTCAGTCCAGTGTCTTCCTTTATCATTTGTGATTTATTTTTCCCTAACTTGTGTCTTTTTAAAAGCACATTTAAAGAAAAGACAAAATAAGATTTTTGTTAGCTTGAGATAGAAATAAAATAATACTGAAAAAATCTATTAGGAAGGAATAATTTATAGGAAGGAAACCAACACCCCTTCCCCCTTTCTTTTTACCTGTTTGAAAGATACTAACATTTACAAGGAGTTCCTAAGTGGTGCCAACAGTTACTACATTTTCAAATCACGTAGGTTCCCAAGCTTATTTGGCCGTCCCCGTCCATTTTCAGAAGAAAACAATTCCTTACAATTGCCCTGGCAAAGAAAGCATTTTTGTACTATAGATCATCATCCAAGATAAGGTGTAGGTATCTGCTTTGGCAGTATCCCTTGGATAATTCCAGAGCCTACAGAGGGTGGATTCACCCACTTAAGGAAACATTGTCATATTAACTGAGAAGCTGGAGCTTCGGGTCAACCCTGAGTCACCTTGGAATAAAAAAATGACAAAACAAAGTCCAAACCAGATGTTGACTTGATTCTGACTTATGGCAATTCCAGGCTTGTGAAGAGAGAAGTGCACCCCACACGGTCTTCAATGGCGCATACTTTGGAAGTGAACTTGATCATCTAAACTTTTGGTTAGCCATCAAGTTCACTAACTATGCTATATAGTGACTTCCTTCAGAAGAAAGCTCTTGTCATTTATTTCGGTCAAACCAGTGGTTGAAACGGAGGGAGCTCAGTTCTGCTCTGAAATAGATGGGTTCCTATCAGTCAGAACTGTTTGATATATTCTTGGTTTTATAATATTCCATAGGGCTGCTCTAATAAAACAGATGCGTACTCAGGACGCTTTTAAAGGGTGAATGTCCATGTGTTTATGCTGAAAGTGTTTTGAGTGAGAAAGGGCAGGAACAGGGAAGACTTGGAAATCATTAAAATCTAACTGTCATTATCATTTATTTGCTGTTGAGAAACCGCCTACAAGTAATATGATGGTTATTAAATTTTTAATTAGTTTTTCTGGTGTGTGTGTATACCTGAGGGCCAAGCCACAGAGTCTGTAGTCCAAGTATGCAGTCACCATTAAATTGCTTGAAATTAAAAATGGTAATGATAGGGACAGCTTCAATTTATGAGCTCCTGACAGTGCTTTCCTTACCCGGCCTCACTTGGATTTCAATCCTCATAACATCCAAGTAAGCACAAATTCCTCTCCGCAGGTAAAACACAGTCAGTACAGTTTCCCCAAATTCCCAGGGGATATGTTTCACAGTATTGTTGGAGTCATCTTTCTTTTCCATGCTTGACTAGAAATGTCAAGAATTCAGGAAACTTATTTTTTTAATTGTGGAAAATCATAGATATCATAAAAGTTTCCTTGTAGCTATTTTTAAGCATATCATTCAGTGACACCAGTTATATTTACAGTGTTGTGCAACCATTACTATTCATCTATTTATAAACATTTTCATTATCTGTAACAGAAACTCTGTGCTCAGTAAGTAATCATTCTTCCTTCGCCCCATCCCTCAGCCCTTGGTGATCGACCGTCTACTTTTTGTCTCCGTACATTTATCTTTTCTAGATATCTGAGACTTTGGACACTAATGACTAAAAGCTTGTTGGATTCTAGGATGACATCAAGAACATTATGCATGAAGAAAGCAAAAAACCATGAAAAAGACAGAAAAGAAAGACCAAAGTGGATGCCCAAAGAGACTCGCGAACTTGATATTGAATGTAGAATAGCTGAGGTGCATTGAAGAAATGATGAAGTAAAGGAGCTGAATAGAAATCTCACAGGGCATCTTGAAAAGACAAAGGGAAGTCTTGTACTGAGATATGCAGAGATCTGAAGTGATAAAACCAAAAGGGGAGAACATACTCAGCAAACCTCCATCAGAGAGAACTGAAGATAATTTCAACCGCCATTTGCAAGACTGAAGGATTCTATGGACAAAATATTGAATGATGCAGGAAGCATCAAAAAAGCATAGAAGGACTACACAGAGTAACTGTACCCAAAGTTGGTATGAGTGTGCTGCCTTTCACTGTCTCCAGAATATCAGCTGACCATCCATCCTTGATACTCTCCCCCATTCAAGACACTCTGTTCTTAGAGACAGGAAGAAAGCTCTGGGCATCTAATATATCTGTAACACAAACAGCCAGTAATCCAGAGGCTTCTGCTGTGATATGGCTTTAGAGATTTAGAAGTTACAATTGGCTGACATCCCATCATTTTAAGAGGTCGCATATGACCAAGAGCAGTTAGTATTGAAAGAAGAAACCTCAGTTGCACTAAAAGCATTGAAAAAGGACAAGATTCCTGGAATTGGAAATACCCATCGAAATGTTTCAGTAAACTGATGCTGCACTCAGTAATCTATGCCAAGAAATTTAGAAGACAGCTATCTGGCCAACTAACTGGAGGAGATCAAAGAAAGGTGAGCCAATAGATTGCAGCTATTATATCAATATATTAATGATATTCACTAATATCACATGCAGGTAAATTTTTGCTTAGGATACTTCAAAAACGGTTGCTGGGAGCTACCAGGAATTCCAACTGGGTTTATAAAAGGAAGCTGCTGAAAGTGAGGTCACCACTGACGACGATGAGTCGTCACTAAAGCAAGAATTCCAGAAACACATTTCCTTGGATTTTATTGGCTATGCCAAGGCATTCCACTTTCTGGATCATAGCAAATTCTGGATAATATTGAGAAGAATGGGAATTCCAAAAGATTTAATTGTGTCCACACAGAACCTTTGCATAGACCAAGACGCAGTGGTTTGGTCAGGATAATGGGACAGTGGTGACTGAAAATCAGAAAATGTATGAACAAGGGTTTCTTTAATTCACTATAGTTTCACTGTACGTATTCAATCTGTATGCTGAGCCATTAATCTGAGAAACTGGACTACATGAGGGAGAATGTGCCATTAGGATGGGAAGAAGACTCATTAACTCTCTTTGATATGCAGCTGACACAACTGCTTGCTGAAAGCCAGGTGGACTTGAAGCACCTGCTGATGAAGATCAAAGACTGCATGAAATACAATTCAAAGAAAAGAAAGCAAAATTCTTCTCAACTGAACAAATGATAAGCAGAGAAAATATTGAAGTTGTCAAGGATTTAATTTGATTTGCATCTATACTCAGCCCTCATGACAGCAGCAGTCAAGAAATCATTGCATTGGGCATATTGCATTGAGCACATCTATTGCACAAGACCGATTTATAGCATTAAACAACAAAGCTGTCACTTTGGGACTAAGGTGCACCTAACCCACGCCATGGTGTTTTGAATCACCTCATGCGCATGTGAGTGTGGGGCAATGGATAAGGAAGGTAGGAGAAGATTTAATGCATTTGAACCATGGTACTGGAAAAGAATATGGGAGGTATCATAGACTGCCAGAAGAACAAGCAAATCTACCTTTGCAGAAGTATAACCAATATTCACATAAAGATATTCTAAAGATTTCCCTTGCTGAATAAGGAGAAGAAAGTGATCTCCTGATGTGGTTGTTGTTGTTTTTAGATTTTATCCTGACTCACAGTGAGGCAGCATGTGCCGAGTGGAACAGCTCCATAGGGGTTTCAAGTCTGTAGCCTGTTGGAAGCAGTTCCCCAACTGTTTATCTTGAAAAGTGTACACAGATCGCAAGTATTTGAGCTAGTAGTCCAGTCCTTAACTGTTTAACTCCAGACACGTCTGTGGCTTCAATGCCTGAAAATTCCTGTTGGCAAAACTCACTCATTACCACCCAGGAAAACTTGGCTGAAGGGTGTGGGCTGCTTTAGGGTGTAGTCTTCTTGCCCTTGGAGCTCAAACACTGACATGAGCTGATTCTGATTCATAGTGACCTTATAGGGCACAATAGAACTGACCCTTTGGGTTTTGGAGGCTGTAAATCTTCATGAGAACAGAAAGCTTCATATTTCTGCCACGTTGCTTCTAGTGGTGGCTCATTAGAAAGTATCCTGAGTGTGCTGCCTTTCACTCTCCCCAGAATATCAGCTTAACAGCCATCCTTGATACTCTCCCCCATTCAAGACACTCTGTTCCTAGAGACAGGAAGAAAGCTCTGGACATCTAATATGTCTGTAACACTAACGACCAGTATTCCAGAGGCTTCTGATGTGATATGGCTTTAGAGATTTAGAAGTTACAAATCAGAGCATCATAAAGTGGCTACCTGTTAAACTTCTGTTGACTCCTGATTGCCAAGTAACAAGCACATAGTGGCCCAGCTTAACTTCACATCTTTCTCTCTTTATCTTCATCAAAGGTATCCATTTTCCTTTTAAAGACCTTTCTGCCCACTTCCACCATGCCCATCTTGCATTGTTCTCTTGTACTAACTCTGAGACCTTCATTTGATAGTGGAGAAGGAGGGAGACCAAGAGAGAGTAGCATGTTCAATCATGCATTGAAATTTTACTTTTTCTTGTTGTCTTTAGTTGCCACCTCATAGACTCTGAGTCATGGTGACTCCCATGGACAATAGAACACAATGCTGCCTGTCTAACACATTTATCCAATGGACATATGATCATGTGGGTTTGAACCCCACTCCTGGTACCAAAATGTGTTAGGGTTTTCTAGAGAGATAAAACCAGATTGCTGATAATTATATATATATATATATATATATATATATATATATATATAAAGATAGATCTATATAATTATATATATATAAAGATAGATCTATATAACACAAGAAATGAACTGATAAATTATAAACAGATAGATATATAATACAAGAAATGATCAGTTAAATTATAAAGCAGTACAAATGGCTCAGTGCAACTCATTCCCATGAGAGAGTTGTGAGACACTGGCAGTCCTTCAAGTCTTGAGGGCCGTCAGGTAGTCCTCCATAGAGAGAGCTAGGCTACCCCAGCACAGGCAGCAAAACAGCAAGGCAGATCACCAATTGTCAGCCAGGTAACCAACTGTCAGTCCCCAGCTTAAGAGATGTAAATTTCAATCGTGTGGTCCTAAAGGGACCTCAACTTAGAGTGACACAGTCCACAGGCTAGGCGTCCCACAGGTAGTGTAGTCTGTAAATTGAGGCACAGAACAAGCAAGGCAGCCGCACACTGGTCTGATGATCAAAGAGCAAGAGACAAGAAAGGCAAGGCTCACTGAGCCATGTATCTCTCTGCCCTTCAATTAATCCCATTTGCATTTATCAGCCAGGTTGGCACAATAAAATAACTATCTCATCATCTGTAGGGTTTTCATTACTAACTTTTGGAACACCACCAGGTTTTCTTCATTTTCTATTTTAGTGGAAACGACCCTGAAACCTGTCCACAACAGGTAACCTTACTCATATTTGAAATATCAGTAGCCTAGCTTCCAACAGATGTTTCCACAGAAGCACCCAAGTCAGTACAGCACCACCAGCTGACAGGAGGGTAGTGGGCATGCTATACAGGTCTGCCTAAAGCCCTAATTTAATATTCTAGTAACATCCCCCAAGATTATTTTTTTGAAGAATAGCTAAGACGGCATGCTTTTCCCCCTTTCTTTTGTGATATGTTTTAGTTTGGAAAGAGATTTGATACTGTGGTATTGGCGTTGGGCTGCTAACCAAAGGAAGGTGATTTAAACTCACCAGTCTGTCCTTGGGAGAAACATAAGGGTGTTTACTCTTGTCACATTTTAAAGTTTCAGAAACCCGTGGGGTTGCTATGCATCAGAACCTACTTGATGGCAGTAGATTTAGCTTTCCTTATTTTTTAAGGTTGGCAGGAACTTCCCTATGTTTTTCTCCAGAGAGAAGTCTTTGAACAGAAGCATGGTGGAAATTAGACTGCTGAGTCAAGTAGCAGATCTGCATTTCTGGAAAGACCCAATAATCCTTAGCTTGGGCATTCAGCAAGAAATGATAAAAACAATGGTGGACTCTGTTTCTCCACTCACAAATGGCTATGCTTACTTATGGGGCAGGATCAAGGGAGCTGAGTTTCAAAGTGAGTGGTAGAGTAAAACTACTAATTTCACATAAAATGATAAGTTACATAACCAGGGCTTATAATATTAGAAGGGAAAATACTAAGACATATGTTTGACTTTTAGAAATGTAAGCAAAATTTTCCTGAAAGAGACATTAAGATATTTTTATTAAGTGAAAGTTTTTCATTTTTAAATTCTATTGATGAAAATAAATAGTTATGAATTGGGTGAAGGCTAGGGGACAAATCAGATTTTCATTCAACGATTCATGCACCTTATGGTTACAACTTCTACCATGTAACATCCCTTATCCCACTCCCTCCCTGTGTTTCATCTTTTCATTTCTTCTTCTTTCTGATTCATTCTACAATTCTTTCCACAAATGCGACTCTTTTGCTCTCAAATTATTGATTAGTCTAAGTGTGCCCCTCCCTACCTGTTACTGTCCTCTCTGAAGACTTGTCTGTTGGATGGCTGAAAGTTGAGCCACAAGGTGAGTTCTGTTTCAGACCTGAAGCGTGGCTAGGGGTCATAGTCTTGGGGCTTCTCTTAGACTCTCTCAAAAAATACCTGGTCTTTTTAGAAACACCTATTTCTTGGTAATATGCTCAGCTGGGAGTAAGATTTTGTGGCTAAACCAGTTAGATGGTACCACCCTGACTGCCTGGTTTTTATTTGCTTAGGCAAATACCCAAATGAGTTCTTAATTTTTGGCAGAAGCAAGTGGAAGAAGAGTTCAAAGATTTGGGGATAGAATGGGGTCAATGGCATTTGATGAAGAAAAAAGTAAGCAAATGCATGAGATTAGGTGGTTTGGATGAACCAGTTTAGCTTAATATGGGAGTAGTTTGGAGTTTCTGGGTGATGCAAACAGTTGAAACATTTGGCAACTAATGGCAAGGCTGGAAGTTCAAGTCCATCCAGAGATTCCTCCAATGAAAAACTTGGCAATCTTCTGAAAAAGTCAGAGAAACACTATTGAGCACAATTCTACTCAGCTAGACACAGAGTCTCCATGAGTTTTCAGTTGATGCCAAAGTACCTGTATGTTGGTTGGTTAGTTTTTGAGTAGTTTGACTCAGAAGTTAAAGGTTCACAGAGGCAGACAAATGCTGTGTGAACATGAGTTAGCAGAATGACTTTACATTCTAGTAGGAAAGATGAGTGAGATGATCATACTATCACAGAGGCAGGTTGGGACATCTGGGTGGCCACAAAGGGAGAAATCCAGTATCCATTTCCTGTGTGCAATAAATGGAAGATTCACAATCCCTGTTCTCTTAAAGGGCCATCAAATAATGGGGCAATACGGTCCCCCACCACCCCATGGATAAGTCACTTTTGAAATGAGTTGTATATACATCATCACAATCAGTTCTAGGGCTCCCTCTTCTCTCCCACATTCATTCGTTGCTCTCGAAATCCCCTCTCACCCTTGACATGCCCCCTCAACATCCCTGATAAAACCATTGCATCTCCCCTTTCTGTGCTTCACAAACTGGGAAACCCAAGGGAAACAAAACACAAAACCAAATTAAAATGTCAAGAAAAAATATATAAAGATAAAAAATACAAATAAAGAATAAGAAAGAAAAGACCACCACCAATATTATAAAAGCCAGAGAAGAAATTTTTATTGTGGAACAAGCAAGAAGTACTTGAGCCTAGAACCAATCCAGGCTGGGTCAAGAAGAAGGAGGTTCACTGACCGAGTATCAAATTATACCATGGTTACAATACATTCTTCAACTCCTTTCTAAGTACAGGCCACAGACAAGTGAGTGAGGCTAGAAGAGAAGCCCACAAGGACATTGCCTTCTTGCTGGCATGTGGGTGGTCCTGGAGTCCCAGAAATCACTGCTAGGTGATTGAAGGCTTCCTTTAAGTTCTGTCATTCAGTGGGTGGGTAGTACGAGCAATTGTAATTTAGCTGTTAATTCTAATAAAACTACGTTGCTCTCCCAGGTTTCTGCCTACGAGCAAGGTGTGGTAGTTACATAAACCGGTGTTAATTTGAGAGGATTATGAGTGAAGGGGTGGAGTCTGGCCTGTCAATGAAGATATAACCAATGAGACCTCTGTGTGGGCATGGCCTTTTCCTGAGAATTCTGTGAACTGCTGGATTTTCCTCCTTGGAGATGGGAGACACTTGTCTCTCTCTGCTCACTCCCTTGGAAACACTCTACTGACAAGGCTGACTTCCTGCAAGACATCCCTGAAGTGAAGTCACATGGACCTGATGCAGCCCTGGGAACTAGAAAAGCCATGCAGAGACCCCTGCCAGCGCTGAGATGCTTACAATGCCACTGGATCCAGAAGACTTTCTACCCACTGGTCTGTGATCGTCCTGCATTTGGCATCATTGCATGTATTTTGTGAGTCTGAAGAGGACTTTCTAGATTGATATTGGACATATGGACTAATATTGGACTTATGGGCTTGGAATGGACTGGGGTGGGATGCTTTATGTACAATTACCCTTTATATAAAACTCTCTCCTATACACATATAGGTCTCTATGAATTTGTTTCTCTAGTCTACCCAGACTAACACAGAAGGTCAGCTTATATAAATATGGAAATGTTTTTAAAACCCCATCTGTTAAATGTGTGGGGATGTGTGCACTGAGTTGCTGAAATTGTGGACTTATCTTCATTTTCCCTCATTTAGAAAATGGAGAGGAAGCAGCCTCTGAAGTGTGTGGAGAAGGGTGGCTCAGAGTTGTTAGGTACCCTTGAGGAATTTGGAGTTGACTGAGCAAAGGGACTTAAAACAAAACAAAACCAGTGACAAAGAAAAATAAAGATATTTTAGAATTAGAAATACTATCTGGTCTTAAAGGAGCTCAAATTCCTGACAATGAACCTGCTAATGAGTTGACAGGGCCTGGACAGCACATTCTGAAGGAAACACTGCAGAGTATGCAGAGTCTGTGTGCCTTAGGCTGACATCAGTCGGATGAAGAGAGGAGAACATTACAGTTCCCTCTAGGCCTGTTTTAGCCCCCTCTCTTTTTCTTAGTTGCTGTAGAGCTGATTCTAAAACATGTCAACTCTCTTTTTGAAGCCTTTTCTATGTCAGGTGTCAGAGTAGAACTGTGCTCCATGGCGTTTTTCAATAACAGATATTTTGGAAGTAGATTCGCAGGACTTTCTTTTCAGGCACCACTGTGTAGACTTGAACAACTAACCTACCAAACTCATCAAGTTAATTCTGACTCACAGTGATCGTATAGAACAGGATAATTTACCCCTGTGAATTTCTGAGACTATAAATCTTTCTAGGAGTCTTGAAAACCTCCCCTTTCTCCGAAAGAGCAGCTAGCTATTTCAAACATCTAACCTTGAGGTTAATAGGTCCACAAGTAACTTACTAAGCCTCCAAGCCAACAGTTGGCCAATAGGTAACCCACTAAGCCCCCAACTCTCCTATAGGAGACACATTTGTTTAGTCAAGCAGTAATCACATTCCAAGTTGAATGGTTTCTTCATTCAACAGAACACAGACAAAGAAATAATTGGGTTTGTTCAGCGGTACACAAAACAAAATAAAAAACCAGGAAGACAACAGTACAGTGTTCTGTTTAACTTCTGTTGCAGCTTTTTGGAAGCGATAAACAAAAAGTCAGCGGGTCTCACAAAGAGTATCAGTAGTGATTTAAAAAACCATTTGAGCACTGTGTTCTCAGGGGACATCATGGTTGATTGGCTGAACATAGCCCACAAAATCAATGTTCAACAGCCCACACTTTTGAATAGAAACTGGGGTTCTCAAAACTCATGAATGCCATTTAAGGTATAACTGCTAGTCCCCCTCAAGTCAAAGGAAAGACAAGTGAAGAGAATCAAAGACCAAGGAAGCAACCAGTCTACTGGACTAAGGAACAGCATGAACACCAGCCTCCACGATCCTGAGACCAGGAGAACTAAGTGCTGGCTGCCACCAGTACCAATTGCTTTGAATAAGATTACCTTAGAAGCTCCTGGATTGTGCAGCAGAAAACTGGACCATAACTCAACATCACAAAAATTGCCAGACTTACTGGTCAATTAAAGACTGATGAACCATTAAGACTATGGATTAGTTACCTTTTTGATTTGGAAATGAATTCCCCCCCCCGATGGATCAATTTTCAGCTAAACAGTAGATGGCTCTTCCTCTTCATGCACCCCCTCAAAGCCATTTTATTAGGAACTAATCCAGACACCATATCACTCCATAGTTAACTCATATAAGCAGCACTGTACAATTGCTACCACAGTCAGTTTCTAACACTTTCTTCCTTTTTGGACTCCAGGATATCAGCTCCTCTTTACCCCTTGTCCCCCTCACCTCCCACACCATACCACCCAGGGATCCTTATTCTAATTGATGATCTATAGGATCATCAGTCTTGGGTTTCTTATACCGAAGAACAGAAACACATATGAAAGATTCAAGAAGGCTACCCACAATGACAAGAAACATCAGAGATAAACCTCAATATGAAAAAAAAACAACACAGAAAATATTGGTAACCAAAGTATATCAGAGGGGAGATAGCGTGAAAAGGTTTTACCCATTCCGGTCAGATTTATCATTTTAATCTACTGCTAATCAGTCACCTGTGCAGTACGCTGTCTGATAACCAGGTTATTCCTGTTCCTCAATTACGGTGAGATGGAAATCACTCAGGACTCTATTCCTGTGTGGATCCTGCAAAGGTATTTTGGACTTCCACCGTCATCCATAGCTTCCTACAAATCAGAATGTTAAAATTGAAGTCTGGTACTATTTTCTCCTTCAATTTTGGCTTATATAACGTGCAGTCTTTGGGTCATTGGTATTGGTGTGCTTCTTCCATGTGGACGTAGTTGACATCTCATGTAGATGGATGCTTGGGAAAAATCTTTTAAGATCTCAGCTGCTATCCTATCAGATAACTAGGCACCAATTAGCTGATCTTTAAGTTGGATCTAGGAGGTATGCACTCCTTAGAATAGTCGACCATTTGAGATAGAAAGGGCAGAAATTACTGCAGGATAAAGCTCAGATGGGTTAGGAAAGGAGAATGGAAATGGGGATAGTGGGGGCATGGGATAAATGACATTAACATTGAGGGGAGTGCAAGCCTTGTAATGAAGCAGAAATGAGGTATATATGGATTATTAAATGAAAAGTTAATCTACACTGGAAATATGGACAATAAAAAGTTAAAACAAAAAAGAAATTATTGGGTCAATTGTCAATGATTGTGTTCAGCCTGCAGTCGTGAGAACACGTTCCACCTCTAACTGGTTTTCTGGGTCACAGTGAATTGCAGTCTTCGCTTCCCTTCTTTTTTATGAGCAGTTTAGCAATTGTCTTTTTAAAAGTATAAAACTTATTTCATTTTTATGAAAATATACACAGCAAAGGATACACAATTTCAATAAATTCTACATACACTCTTCAGAAACTTCACTTACATTCTTCAGTATGTATACATGGTCTCCCCATTCTTTTCCATATTATTCCACCACAATGAACATAAGAGACCAGCCCTTGGAAAAGGACACCAAGTTTGGGAAAGTGGTGTCAACAGGAAAGAGGAAAATGGTTAGGAGATAGCTTGACACAATGGCTGCAGAAATAGGCTCATGCATGACAATGATTGCCAGAGTGGAGTAGGACTAGACGGCGTCCCCTGCTGTTGTGCACAGATCCAGTATGAGTAGAAGGGGCTGCTCACCATCTAAATGCTCTCGTTACTGCCTCTGTAAGCCTCAGAAAGAGAGAGGAAGTGGTCTGCTTCTGTAAGCTTGTACCATCTTGCAAACCTGAAAAGGCAGTTCTGCTTTCTTGTATAAGGTCACCATGAGCCTGAATCCACACCCTGGTAGCAGCTTGGTTTTTGGTCAGCTTCAGGCAGGAGCTATGCTGGTCTAAGAAAAGACTTGTCTGGAGAGTAATGAGCCCATTATTCATGGACCCTGTGAGGGGCAGCAGATAGCAGGCAGCAAGCAGGGTGCCTGGGTGGCTCTGGGCCAGTGTGTTCCTGAGGTAGAGACCCTCCCCTTTTCTGCTCTGGGTAGAGGCAGTCCAGACAGAGGACATCAGAGAGTGAAACAGATGGGTTACGTGCACAGCAGGGGAGATTGTATAGACAATGGATCTGTGACCTTTTGAGAAGGTCGTGCTTGAAATCTCAGCTACCCACAGCATCTAAGCTTTCACAGCAATTTCTAGATTGAGCTGCTCAATGGCAATCTTTAAAAAAATATGTTATTGGGGGTTCTTACAGCTCTTACAACAGTCCACACATCAATTGTATCAAGCACATTTGTACATATGTTGCCATCATCATTTTCAAAACATTTTCTTTCTATGTGAGCCCTTGGAATCAGCTTCTCCTTTTCCCTCCTTCCCCTCCCCTCCCCACCCCCTCCCTTGTGCACCCTAGATACATTATGAATTATTATTGTTTTCATGTCTTATACCGTTTGCTGTCTCTCTTCTTCCATGTTGGGGTGGGGTGGGGGAGGCAGTTATATACTGCTTCTTGAGATTAGTTCTTTCCTCTATTTCCTTTTACTTTCCTTGGGTCTCACTATCATTGGCTCTCAGTAATTCCTCTCACTACACTGCATTTGATCAGACCCCACCAGATGTTCTATGTCGATTTTAGATCTCTAGTTGATCCCTTGTCCCTGGGTTTGTTGGCTTGCCTCTCCCTATCTCCTCCCTCTCCTGGGTTCCCCCATAACCGTCGGTCCCGATGTTTTCTAATCAGGATTGTTTATCTTGCCTATTTTCTATAGATAGACATGACATAAAAGAAGAAAAAAAAAGGGGAGGGCTATAAATAGTGCCAGGTCTGTCTGCTGACCCTGATGTATGTTTTCCATGGACTCGGAGGAGTTTCCAAGCCCTGCTTCCAGAAAGCAGAGTCTGTTCTCCATCTTTATATGGACAGTTTCCAACACATATCCAGGCACATAAAATAGATAATAGTTAGTTTTGATTGTGTCAATTATGATGCATGGTAACCTTTATGTATAACAGAACAAAACATTGCCCTACCCTGTGCTGTCTTGCCAGCATGTTTGAGTTCATTGGTGTGGTACAAGAGAAGCACTCAATAACAGATGTAGAATGAAAAACAGATAGATGAATTTGGAACACATTTTAGATTCATAGTATTTCTCCATCATAATGCACCATTAGGTAAAACTTCTGCACAACCATCTTTAAAGTGTTGAAAAACAAGGATGTCACTGGGGACTATGGTGTGCCTGACCTGACCCATGGTTGTTTCAATGACCTCAGATGCATGTGAACATTGCAGACTGAAAAAGCAGCAATGTCTGTGAATTATGGTGTGGGAGGAGAATATTCAAGGTAGCATAACTTCCAGAACAAACAGATAGGTGGAGGAAGCATGGGTAGGAGGTTCTTGGGAAGCAAGAATGGTGAGACTTTGTCTCCCATACTCTGGACATGTTATCTCTCATGTACATTGGACATGCAATCAGGAGGGATCAGTCCCTAGAAAATGACATCATGCTTAGTAAAATGAAGGGTCAGTGAAAATGAGGGAGATCCTAAAGGAAGTGGATGTACACAATGGCTGCAACAATGGCTTCACACATCACAATGGTGATGATGATACAGGACCAGGCTGTATTCCATTTGGTTGGACATGGAGTTGCTATGAAATGGCATCAACTTGACAGCGTCTGACAACAAAAAAATGTTCATCACCAGACATTTCTTCAAATCGCACAGTACATCCTGGTGAATAAAACCGGTCAATTCTAGATGTGTACAAGAGAGGTGGTGCAATGGTTTATGTGTAATTCAGAAGGTTGGCTGTTTGAGCCCCCCAACTGCTCTGAGAAGGAGATAGTTGGTCAGTTTCTGTGACAACTTATGGCCCCAGGAGCTTGATGGAGCCGTTCTACTCTCTACAATAGGGGACAAACCAGAAGAGACGAGAGCAGGCCGTTGGGTTTGAGTAACTGAAAAGCGAGCATTTCAATGCCTTCTCTCCCCCCACCCCTTGATTTTTAAGTTTATTTTGGAATCATTTTATTGGGGGCTCATATAGCTTTTATCACAATCCATAATCCATTTTGTCTCATTTGTACATTTGTTGCCATTATTTTGAGCCCTTGGTATCAGCTCCTCCTTTTTCCCCCTCCCTGTCCTCCCCTCCCTCCCTCCTGAACCCTTGATAATATATAAATTTTTTCATGTCTTATGATGACTGATGTCACCCATCACCCACTCTTCTGGTGTCTGTTCACCTGGGAGGGGGTTATATGTAGATCATTGTGATCAGTTACCCCTCTCTCCTCCTTCATTCCCATTACCATCTGGTATCGTTACTCTCATTATTGATTCTGAGGGATTTGTCTGTTCTGGATAACCTGTGTTTCCAGATCATATCTGAACCAGTATGTATATCCTCTGGTCTAGCCGGATTTGTAAGATAGAATTGGGATCATGATAATGGGGAGGAGGAAGCATTAAAGAACTAGGGGACAACTGGGCACCATTAGCTTTCTTCACCTCTTTTGCCGATGCACCTGCTTTATCTTCAGCAATCATGTCAGGGTAAGCTGGTGTGCTTCTTCCATGTGGGCTTTGTTGTTTCTTAGATAGATGGCTGCTTGTTTATCTTCAAGCCTTTAAGACTCCAGATGCTATATCTTTTGATAGCCAGCATCATCAGCTTTCTTCACCACTTTTGCTTATGCACCCACTTTGTCCTCAGTGATCGAGTCAGGACAGGCTGGTGTGCTTCTTCCATGTGAGTTTTGTTGTTTCTCAGCTAGATGGATACATGTTTATCTTCAGGCCTTTAAGACTTCAGATGCTATATCTTTTGGTAGCTGGGCACCATCAGCTTTCTTCACCATATTTGCTTGTGCACCAATTGTTTTCAGTGATTGTGCCAGGAAGGTGAGCATCTCAGACTGCCAAATTGTTAGAACAAAGTGTTCTTGTGTGGAGGGCATACTTCAGCATGGGTCCACTGTCCATCTGTTTCCTTAATGCTAAACCTATAAATATATGTACATAGATATATTTCCCCTTCATCATATATAAATATATTTACCTCTGTATATGACTGTACTTAGATCTCAATAAGTAACCTTTGCCAGGCTGTCAAGAGATATAGAATCTGGGGTCATATAGGCTGGAAGATAAACAAGGGGCCATCTAACTGAGAAACAGCAAAGCACACATGGAAGAAGCACACCAGCCTGTGAGATCACAAGGTGATGAAGGGATCAGTTATCAGGCATCAAAGACCCCAAAAAAACCAACATAGCATTGTGAATGAGGGGGAGTATGGAGTGGGGGCACGGGTCCCACCTGTGGGAAATTAGACATCCCCTTGCAGAAGGACTCCGAGGAGGAGACGAACCAGTCAAAGTACAGTGTAGCAATGATGAAACATACAATTTTTGTCTAGTTCTTGAATGCTTTCCCCTCCCCCCCCAACTATCGTGATCCTAATTGTACCTTACAAATCCGGCTGGGCCAGAAGATATTCACTGGTACAGATAGGAACTGGAAACACAGGGAATCCAGGAGAGATGATCCCTTCAGGACCAGTGGTGAGGAGAGTGGTGATACCGGAGGGTGAAGGAGATATGGGGAATAGATTACAAGGATCTACATATAACCTCCTCCCTGGGGGGCAGACAATGGAGAGTGGGTGAAGGGTGATGTTGAACAGTGTAAGATATGACAAAGTAATAATAATTTATAAATTATCATGGGTTCATTAAGGAGGGGGTAATGGGGAGGGAGAGGAAAAATCAAGAGCTGATATCAAGGACTCAAGTAGAAAGCAAATGTTCTGAGAATGATGATGGCAAATATGTACAAAAGTGCTTGACACAATGGATGGATGGATGGATTGTGATAAGAGTTGTATGAGCCCCCAATAAAATGATTTAAAAAAAGAACTAGAGGAAAGTTGTATGTTTCATCAGTGCTATACTGCACCCTTCTTCCTTGTGACTCTTCTGTAAGGGAATGCTTAATTGCCTGCAGATGGGATTTGGGTCTTTACTCCGCACTCCCCCTCATTCACATTGATATGATTTTTTGTTCTGGGTCTTTGATGCCTGATACCTCATCCCATTGACACTTCATGATCACACAGTATGATGTGCTTCCTCCACGTGGGCTTTGCTGCTTCTTAGCTAGATGACTGTTTAACCTCTAAGACTCCAGGTGCTATATCTTTTGATAGATGGGCATCATCAGCCTTCTTCAGCACATTTGCTTATGGACCCATTTTGTCTTCAGTGATTGTGTTGGGAAGCTGAGCATCACAGGATGCCAGGTTATTAGAACGTGTTTTTGCGTTGAGGAATCACTTGAGTAAAGGCTCAGTGTCAGTCTGCTACCTTAATACTTAACATATAAATATATGTACATAGATCTATTTCCCTATCATTATATAACAAACATATTTACAGATGTACATGCCTGTATTTAGACCTCTATAAATGCCCTTTGCTCCATTTCCTTTTACTTTCCTTTTGTTTACTGGGGCTCTTACTGCTCTTATAACATTCCATACACCAATTGTTGCAAGCATTTGTACATATGTTGCCATTATCATGTTCTAAACATTTATTTTCTATTTGAGCCCTTGGTACCAGCTCCTCTCTTTTCCCTCCCCCATCCCCCTCATGTCCCCTTGATAACTTATAAATTATTGTTTTCATGTCTTACACTGACCGCTGTCTCGCTTCACCCACATTTCTGTAGTTCATCCCCTACAGGGAAGGGGGAACTATGCGTCTATCATTTCAATAGGTTCCTTCTTCCTCTCCTCTTACCCCCACATTCTCCCTACCCTCCTGGTATGCTACACCCATTTCTGTTCCTGAGGGGTTTATCTGACCTGGGTCCATGTATCATGAACTCTTATCTGTACCAGTGCACATGCTCTGGTCTAGCCAGAACTGAAAGGCAGGACTGGGGTCATGATAGTGGGGGGTGAGGAGGCCTCAAAGTACCAGAGGGATGGTGTATGTTTGATTGGTGCTATACTGAGTCCTCATTGACTCATCCCATCCTGTGGTCCTTCTGTGAGAGGATGTCCTATTGTCTACAGATGGGTTTTGGGTCTCTGCTCTGGCTCCCCTCATTCTCAATACATTTTTTTTCTTGTTTGTTTGTTTTCAGTGTTTTTGTTCCTGTTACCTGATTCCGTCAATACCTCATGATTGCACCGACTGGTGTGCTTCTTCCATATGGGCTTGTTGCAGCTCTGCTAGATGGTGGCTTGTTCAACTTCATATCTAGGTGATTAGGAAATGGTATTCTTTTCTGGCCCTTAATATCCTATGATGCAAGGAAGATTTTAATGTGGTAAATGGGTAGAAGACATAAAGGTAACTCCAAGGTTTGGCAGTCTTTGCTCCTAAGGTATTTGTGATAATGGCCAAATCCTCTACAGTTGAAGTATAAGGCGCTGGTACATCCATGCCATAAAAGGTCATTTGTAATGCCACCGACTGATTCTCTTTATGGAGAAGCATGGAACATGCTTTCATAGTGAATGGAATATTGACCCATTATAGATCTTAATCCATCATGAATGATCAGAAGAAATGATAATGGGAAGGCTGGCTTGTGAAGAAGATTGAACAATAGATAAAATAAAGGCTTGTTTGGGAGAAACCAATAAGAAAATGACAGCTTCACCCTTCAGACTTGGCACTGGCATCACTCAGATAGCCGAAAATTGGCAGGCCTCTAACACTGAGGAGGTACACATTCTCTTGAATAATCAGCCATCTGAGGTAAAGAGGGCAGTCTTTGCCCAAGGAGAAATTTCAGAATGCAGGAGAGGTCCGAAAAGAAGGTGCATTAGTCTGGGTATTTTAGAGAAACAAATCCACAGAAAGTCATGTAGAAGAGAGAGTTTTATATAAAGGGTAAGTGCACATCAAGAAAACATCCCAACCCAGTGCTGCCCAAGCCCACAAGTCCAACATTAACCCATATGTCCAACATCAGCCCACAATGTCCTCCTCCATCTCACAAAACACACACTATGATGCCAACTTCAAGAGGAAAGCCGAGTCAGTGAATGTGTAAGCATCTCAGCACTGGCAGGGGTCTCCACATGGCTGCTCCAGCACCCAAGGCTGCATTGGGGTAGGTCCATGTGACTTCTCCTTGGGGACATCTTGCAGGAAGTGAGCCTTGCCAGCTGAAGCAGGGAACTGCTAACTCAGCTGCAACCTGGTGCAACCATCAGAAAGCAAGAGACTGGAGAACTCAAAAGGCGAGGCTCACTGAGCCATTTACCCCTCCACCCTTCGATTAACCCCACCTGCGTTTATCGGCCAGGTTGGCACAATAAACTAACTACTTCAGAAGGAGAAAAGGAAACAGGAGGCACAGAGAGGAAGTGGGATTTACATGAAGAGGTGTGAAAATTAATGGCATGTCATGAAATGTGTATGAGTTATTGGATGGAAACCTGATCTGTGTGGTAAAACTTCATTCAATTCCCAAGAAAAGTTCATTTTTGTTTTGTTTTTTTAAAGAATAAATTGTTAACTGCATTTTGGAGTGAGTGTCCCGTTCCTTTCTTTGAGTTTCCTTCCCATGTCACTGTATGTGGGACAATCACTAACTATATGTTGGGCAGAGAAGAGAAAGTTGCTTAAAATTTTTTCAGAATAATGTTTATTATATCCTAACTTTCCACAGTATGCATCTAATTTTTTCCTCCTACATCAATGTTCCTTCTATGAAAATAAGTTTTTTGTTTCCTTAATACCCACGAGGGAAAATGTGGCTCTGAAATTTAAACTATTTCTATGTTCTATCATTCTGTTTGCCTGAGACATTTTTTTGTCTCAGAAATATTTTGCATCACACTTGTCATTTGCAATCATCCTCCTGCATGTATATGCCTCATTAACTCCACATTTCTTCTGAGAACTCAGCTTGAGCTTATTTTTCTTCCTACCCAACACCATTCCATTTTTCTCTGATCACTACTATTATTTATTTAACCCAGACTAATATTTTAGATGCATTTTGTAGGAATGACGCTATGCTAGCTAAAACCGAAAATCATATTTAAAAAAAATCACAGGCAGAGAACGCTAGGTAGAAGGTGAGCGTGGAGAAATGCTTGCTGGAAGTAGACAGAGTGAGTAAATAATGGCTTTGTTAACAATGCAACCATTTTTATTAAGCAAATGGTGAAAGCAAATTTAGACATAATGTTCTTAATAACCTTTCTCTCCAGCAATGCTGAAAAGGAGAGATTTGGACATTTCCCAACCCCTTGACATATCTTGCCTTTAGGCTTTCTTCATTAGTCATTTACAATGTCTATTTATATAAATCTTTTATTTTTTTGCTTTTTAACTCAACAACCGGAACCACCAAAGATTCTGTTCTTTAGAACACCAGCTGGGCTTGTTTTCTACTAAATGGGCATCATGTTCTGGGAAATAAGGCATGTAACATGGAAACGTGCCCTCTTTCTTTGTGGAAACTGTCTGAATGTGAAAGTAACTTTTTTTCAAGTAGTAATTTGTCATAGCAGGGGCAAAGGTTCAATATCATTTATGGAGGACTGGATAATTCAAGGAAAGTGTGGGATGTGATTTCCCTAACAAATCAAAAGGCGGTAAGCCTTCCGAAGACTTGCCATGTTCTTTCTTGATTTCATTTTCAAAAGAAGGCACTGTTCTCCACTGGCTAAGGAATGAAAATGAGGCCGCTCTCCAGTTCTGGGTCTAATGCTTCTCTTTCTGCCTCTCTGGTATTTTCAAGCAAACACTCCTCAATCCCTGCTCTTTCATGAAAAAGCTGAGGAGTGACGTGACCATGAACTATCTTTCTCTTTCACGGGCAGGACTGGGACACCTGTCCTCTGCAGTAGTACATCCAGCTGGAAATAGGGGTGGTTCTGAATTCTGAAACCAGAGAACACTATAGGTACGATATGACTGGAAGGCAGAATAGCCCTTTAGCCTCCTAGGAGGATACAATTGCAGCATATATTTTAAAATCTGAGAAAATACAATGCCATAATGGCAACCCAAAAGGAAGGAGTGCTGTTTTTTTTTTAACATTTTATTAGGGGCTCATACAACTATTATCACAGTCCATACATATACATACATCAATTGTATAAAGCACATCTGTATATTCTTTGCCCTAATCATTTTCTTTTTTTTTATCCTCTTTTCTTTTTTTTACATTATTATCAGGAGTGCTGTTTTTAAAAGTTCTGGCAAAGAACGATTTTTGTTTTTAGAGGCGGGTGGGTGATATTCTAGGATGGATCTACTAGTTTTGTGAATGAAAGACTAGTAGCCACCTCTGATTCTTAGAGCAAAACTTGATGTTATCACTTGATTCTGTTCAAATTCTGCTGTTTCATTACGTGAATTCAGTCTATCTGGGCTATGTTGTGAAGAATTTCAATAGGTATCTCCCTAGGAAAAACTAATTTATTTAGTTACTGGCTTGCTTATGAAGGTATTGATAGGTGAGTAAGCCATATGTTTTCAAGAGCTCAAGTTTTGATGCAGAAAAAAGTGGGATTTTTTTGAAAAGTATTTTTCTTGAACGTTTGAATTTAGAAGCAGAAACGGAGTACATTCTCTAAAAGAAAGTCCTGCAGTGGGGAACACTCAGGCGGCCTTTCTGAAAACTCACCTGTTCTTCAAAAGAGTGGAGGGAGAGGCCTATGTCCAGGCTTAGGAAAAATCAGTGGGAGAGTGTCAGTTGTGCATTGACTGTGTGATGATGATAGAATTTGGCATTGACTTTGAAATATATAGAGCATGGTGTTTGTGTGTGTGTGTGTATGTGTGTCTGTGTGCGCATGAGTGAGAGAGAGAGAGAGAGAGAGAGAGAGAGAGAGAGAGAGAGAGCGCCATTGAGAGAAGCAGTTAGAGAGTCAGTCAGAGGCAGAGAAACACAGAGAGAAGGGGTTGTTTGGGAGACTAATCAGACTTCCTAGCAATAATATTTATGCTAATAATACTCTTTGGGTTAGGTCGGGCAAAATGAGTGTTCTTTGACAATATCTGAGGAGGACCGGCTCTGGAGAGAAAGAAGAGTCAACACCTCCAAATGCACGGACTGGTCCTGGAATGACACCCCACCGATGCCTGGGGCAGTTGTCATGACCGTGTTGCTTGACGGTGCACACTGTAAGAGTAGGAATTTGAAAAATCACAGCTGGGTTTGGCTATAGAAGTAGACTATGATGAGATTGAGATTGACAGGCTTTTGTGTAGGCTGACTTAAATCCCTAGCAGATATTCTTGGAAAATATTTGAAGGGTAATGACAGGTTTAGCTTGTATGTTTTTTTTAAATCTATATATTCATGCTTTACTTTTCACTCCCTGTAGTTCAAGCAGATCCTTGACTCCAGAGTTATTTCCCAAGAAGAGAAGAAATGAAGTGTTTCTTCAAATTGCTTTCCAGTTGATTCCAACTCCTGTCAATCCCACTTGTGTCAGAGTGGGGCCGCCCAGCATAAACGTTTCCATGTAGGATTTGTCATAAGTCCACTCTCCGGCCTTTCTTCGGAGGCAGCTTTGGATGGAATCAGGCTTATAACTTTCTAGTTAGCAGCTCAGTGCATTAACCATTTATAAAAGTTTTAGGGAAATTTAAAGATAGAAGTCAAAAAATGTTATGAAGGAAATTCAAAGATAGTTTTGCTGCATGAGAAATGACTACAAAGTTGAGTTGTGTAGCACGGATATCATGAATTTGTATTCCCCGATTTCTGACTCCCACTCTACTGATCTGGGCCATTCTTACTTGCTTGGGGCTGGGCCCTTATATGAGTCTGTGGTCAGTCAGCTGGCAGTGAATTACCTCCTTCTCTGTCTGGTGATTGGATCATAGTCAGCTGCCATGACTGCCATGAGACTTTGGCCCATGTTTCCCATCCTCCAACAGGCTAGCCTTGGTTCTTCACATGGTGGCAGCAGGATTCCGGAGGATGGCAGTCTTGTGCTATACTGCCTGCATCCTAGGTCAGAACATCCTTGATGTCACTTCCATTACATTTTTAAAGCAGAAATTGTGCTCAACAAATCACTAGGGAAACCAAGATTAAAAGGCAAAGTCCCAATACAAAGCAGGTGACTAACAGGAGAGAGGAAGCATCGCAGTTGCTCGGAGCTACCGAGTTGGTTCCAACCCACCGGGAACGTGTGGACAACAGACTGAAACACCACATGGCCCCTCATCAGTCATCCTCAATAGTTCCCACGCTCAAGTCCACGGTGCAGCCACCGTGTCAATCGTCTCATTGAGGGCCTTCTGCTTCTTCACTGCCCCTTCACCAGGGTCTGGTTCCTCCTGCAAATATGTCCAAAGTATGTAATGTGAAGTCTCGCCATCTTTGTCTCAGGCCATACTTCTTCCAAGATCGATTTGTTTATCCTTTCAGCAGCGCTGGGTGCTTTCAGTATTCGTCGCCAGCACCACAATTCAAAACTGCTGTACAAGGCTTTAAAGAAAGCATTGAACGATCCAAGGTATCACTTTGAAGGCTAATGCTTGCCTGGTCCAAGCCATGCTATTTACAATGACCTCCACCGCATGCCAAAGCTGGACAATGAATAAGGAGGTGCAGCGAAGGATGGTTGTGTTTGAATGGTGTTGGTGAAGATTGTTGAAAGTACCAGGGACTGCCAGAAAAACACAAATCTCACTTGCAAAATGCACAGCCGACTGTTCTCTAAAAGTCAAGCTGGCAAGAATTTGTCTCAGATGCATTGGATTTATTTTCAGGAATGCCCAGTCTTTGGAGAAGGACACCATGGTTGGTAAAGTAGAGGGTCAGCATACGAGGAAAGCTGTCACCGTGATGGGCTGACACAGTAGCGGCAACAATGGTCTCAGCATCAGATAACAATAGCAATCATTGTGAGGGTGTCGCAGAATTGGGTGGTATTTTGTTCGTTATATGGGTCGCTGTAAGTCGGAGCTCTTAACCACAAACAGGTATACCATGTAAGCAAGGTCATGTAGTATTTTCCCTTTTGTGGCTGACTTATGTTAGTTAGCATGATATTTACAAGGTCTTTCCATCTGGCAAAGGCGCTCTGGTGACATAGTGGTTATAGGTTGGGCTGTGATCTACAAGGTCCACAGTTCAAAACCAGCAGTCACTCCACGGGAGAAAGATGGGGCTTTCTACTCCCATAAGCAGTTAAGGTCTATGAAACTTAGGGGGCAGTTCTACCCTGTTCTGTAGGGGTTTTATGAATCAGAATTGACTTGATGGCAACAAGTTTGGCTTTTTAGTATCAGTGTGGGATAAATATTATCTTTGGTTTGATTTACTTTAAATTATTTATAAATGTAAAAAAATTAGCAGGATGGTAGTACAACAACAGGTGATGGACCACCATTTGCTAAGCCATCTGGGAATTCCCATATTTGTAACTTTTTTTCCTGGATCATATATTGAAAATAAAGTTAGGTAGGCAGATATAAATTTATCCTGTTGGAAGTTTATGTTTGTATAGTGACTCTCCACAATCTTGTGTAATCTCATCTCCTAAAAACCTGTCAATGACTCCAGCATCAACTTCTGATGGGATTTCAGAGTAGCATTCCATCCACCTACGGTAGTTTTCCTTGTGTCTGAAAACCCCAGTTAGACTTTATAATATTCCACCTTCCCTCATGCTACTTCCCTACGGTTCTCCCCTTAAATTCATGCACTCTCTTATTCATGCTTCTGTTTCCTTGACCTTCTCCTCTAGATTGTTATGTCCTTGAAGAGTGGAAGCTAGAACTAGGCTCTCTACTGTGCTGAGGAGCCCTGGTAGTGTTATGGTGTAGGCACTGGGCTGTTAACAGAAAGATTGGCAGTTAAAACTCACTAGCTATTCTGTGGGAGAAACATGAGGCCATCTGCTCATGGAATTATTTATAGCCCTGGAAAGCCAATGTGGAGTCATGATTAATTCAAATTGCCTTGATGACAATGGGTGCTTTCGTTTGTATTAATATCCACCATCATGCTAGGTGCTCTATAAATGTTACTTATAAGTACCTTCTTCCTCCAAATGACAAGTTCAAGTTGAGTGGCATCTAAAATAGATGTCTTTGTATTTCCATATGACACCACCTTTTGAGCAATGAAGCTAACACGCCACAGCACAGCAGCTTGGGGGTGACGACTCTACTTTGCACCCCGGAGCCCTCCCTGCATGCTAGCTGTAGGCACTGCTGCTCTGAGAACAGAACCACTCAGCCTGGAGAGAGACCAAGCACGAAAGAGCAGACCCTCAGTGGGTAAAGAAAAGGTAAACGCAGTGGTGGGTTAGTGGCACCCTGGCATTCTGACGATCAAGGCCTACTTCCAAAGCCACTACCCTCCACGACAAAGGGTTTCCAGCCCACTGGAAAAGAAGAAATGCTTCAGAAGCTAAATGGCCTCCCTATTATTTGGAAAATATTTCCCTCAGACTCTGAGCCTTAACATCAATAAGTAATTCATTAATCAACAGTGTTGAAGACTTGAGAATGCTACCAGAGCTCCTTGTAGTCTGTGTGAAGTGTGCGCCACATCTGTGGAGGACTGAGGTGTGCCCATCACCCGGGCTGCTTAACAGACTAATTGGGGAGCAGTTGCTACTTATCAAAGGGCCCAGGTGCCACTGAAGCTAGGTTTGGATGGATGTGGGCAATGCCATGTGCACAAAAGATTGCGGTGGGGTGGGGTCAGGCTACAGATACCAACGGCAGTTATGCCACAGTTTGAGTAGGAGGGCGGGAGGGTTTGGGGATGAAATGGGTCCACTATGTGCCCCAAATGTTCCAGGCTGCTTTACTGCTCGAGTGAAAGCATATGCAAACACCAAGAACCGGAAGGGCAAAATTTAAATGAAACTTCAAATCATTTTTTGTTTATCCATCTACAGAATTTTACAAATAAGGCCACTTTCATAGGAAGCCAACTAACTCAGTACTAACACACAAAGAAACAAAACCAAAAAAGCAAATATTCCCTAAAAAAAAGGTCACCAGATTGTCTTTTCCCTTTATCCACACAGCGCATGTTCACTTTGAAACAAAGCTTGACTGAGTTCCAAGGGAATACCACATAGAAGGACCTGCAGGGGGTTTCTAAGCCATGGGGACCATTGCTTATGGCGTTCTCTACAAGGATGGTCTGGTAGATGGCAAGATTCTGGCCTAAGACTGCAGCGCCTTTCTCTGTGAGGTGGCGGCCTTTAGAAATTGCCTTGCAAAATGGACATCTGCGAGGGGTTCCTAATGAGTCCTTTTCGCTTCCTGGCTTTGTGCGCTGCATGAGTGTTTTCTGTCGACTGTTTTCTCTTGGCACTGCCGTGCTGCTGCCCTGCCGTGGAGGATTGATGGGACGAGGCTGGATGCTTCTCTGAACAGTTGAGCTTTTATTCCAGAGTCACACACCACCTGCAGAAATTCCCCCCTCTGGAGCCAGACAAGGGGCTGACTGGATTGGCAATACCCTACTTGCTTTCTCGAAGCCAAGAATCCTTTCACCTTCTGGGACATTTGGAGTCATTGCCTAAAGAAAATAGCATTTCAAAGAATTCCGCATTACGATGGTGAGATAAATATCAAATCTGAATAGAATAACTTAAAATGGAATAACTCAAGCAATAAGCAGACCATAAATGTCATGGACGTTGAAGGAAAGGTCTCCATTCATTGCTTCTCTCTGATCCCTGTCAAAATAAGGCTCCCCTTGCAAGGGCATCTGTCAGACTGGCTATACAGGTATTGTTTCTTGAAGAAGATTGGTGCCATTTTAAAAAGGTATATATACATGAAAAAATAATAATTTATAAATTATCAAGGGTTCATGAGGGAGGGTGGGTGGGGGAAAGTGTGTGAGAGGGAGGGGAAACTAAGGAGCTGATACAAAGAGCTCAAGTAGAAAGAAAATGTTTTGAGAATGATGAGGGGAACAAATGTACAAATGTGCTTGACACAATGGATGGATGTCTGGATTGTGATAAGAGTTGTATGAGCCCTCAATAAAATGAAAAAAAATTAAAAAGGTACCCATACAAGTTCCTATACAAAGTTTGAAGCAGAAGGGAAAAAATAACTCCTCCCACCCCTAAAATAAACAAAAACAAAACATCCATAAAAACAAATCAAGATAAAGCAAAGAGAGAGTCTGGTCAGCCGGTTTAGTGAATAGATTCAGTTCCATCAGGAGAATCTGGTATGAAAGGAATGGAAACCATTTCAGGCCCTCCCTGAGACCTCCTGGCTACTTTGACCACAATAGGCAAGGATGCTATGCCACTCAAAAAAAAAATCTTCTAGTAGAGCCAAGAGACATTTTGGTGTTTTAGCCTAGACTTTGCATTTTGCCTTAAAAGAATAACTCTGTTGGCTTCATTTCATTTGAGAGTGTTTTTTTTCATAGGCTGCATCAAAAAGAAAAAGAACACTTATTAGCAGGCAGAGAAGGCAGGGAAAACTCCTGGAAACTTTGAGACTAAGAATTGCCTGTATTCTGATGTGGTCTGGCAGTTGTATACTTTCATGTCAACTTGATAAATAGGTTATAGTTGTGATGTCTAGCCTGTCAATCAGGCTGTGGCCTGATTGATGCCTCCTTGTGAGCATGGCTTTCTGGGAGTTTTTCCTCTCTTCCTCCCTGGAGACGGGGCACACTCTTTCTGTGCTACACTTGTTGACAAGCTACATGGAGCCATACTGGTGGCAGCCAGAGTCCGGGAGATGCATCCACCACTATTGGATCCACAGGACTTTTCACCCACCGGCCTATGATCTTCACGCATTCAGCATCATTACATGTGCTGTGTGAGTCTGAAGAGGAATTTATGGACTATATCAGACATGTGGAATAATATTGGACTTGGGGACTTTATCTGGACTGGGCTGAGATGTTTTCTCAATATGCAAATGCTCTTTAATATAAAGCTCTTTCCTATACATATATGAGTGTTCCTGCATTTTTTTCTCTAGTCAACCTGCTCTAACACAGGTGGTTTGAAAATCTATTCGTACATTCATCCTTTCACATTCTCCCCGTTGCAAAGTCTAAGGCCCCACCACTTGCGACTGAGCAGGCCTTTGTTGGTTGTCTTGACAAAGAGAATGGGGCTGAAATGTGCCATGGGACTTTTAAGGCTAGGCTAGAAAAGGTTGTGTTGCTTCTGTCTCTTCAGACAGAAGCTCTGGGAAACTTCAGTCACCATGTATGAACGTTGCGTGCCTAGAACAATTATTTGCCTATTTAGAATGTATTTATTTACCCGATGTTATGTCATGCCATAAAGTTTATGGTAATAATTGAATTTCTGGTGGAGGTCTTGGAACATACAATCAGTTTGACCCCTGTAAGTTACTAAGGCAGCTGTGTGGTCTGTCATCTAGACAGTTATGCCTCAATCAGCGACTCTCAACCCCATTCACAAAGGTCACCTGATTCATAACAGTAGCAAAATTACAGTTATGAAGTAGCAACAAAAATAATTTTATGGTTGGGGGGGGTCACCACAATGTGATGAACTGTATTAAAGGGTCGCGGCAGTAGGAAGGCTAAGAACCATGGCCCTAGATGATTTACTCCCAATATAAACCCTGGGTATCAAGGCGTGAGTGAATTTGCCTGGTTGTAAAAGCATCTGACCCCAGCCATGGTATTTTAAAATTGCTTCATATGCATGTGAAAGTTGGACAGTGAATAAAGAAATCCCAAGAAGAATGGATACATTTTAATTGTGGTGCTGGAGAAGACTATTGAAAGTGCAGTGGGTTGCTAAAAAAGCCACTGATCAGTTTTGGAAGTACAGCCAGAGTGCTCCTAGAGTTGTCTTCCATCCTACGGACATGTTGTCAGGAGAGACCGCTCCCTGGAGAAGGATATCATGTTTGGTAGTGGAGGGCTGTGAAGGAGAGGAAGGTCTTCAAGGAGATGGGTTGTCATGGTGACTGCAACAATGGGCTCAGACATCGGAATCATTGGGAGGATGGCACAAGACTGGGCAGTGTTTTGTTCTGTTGTGCCTAAGGTCATTATGGGTTGGAATTCACTTGAAAGCACCTAACAACAACAACAACCACAAGAAAATGGGTGAACCTCCTGGTAACAATGCTTTATGTGTGTTGTCCCTATTGGGAAATTTAAACACAATCCTCATGTCTCTACTAGGAGAGAACAAGTGGACGTTTATATCTGGTGTGGCTCCTGGACTCTCCTTGGTAGGAATTTTTTAGTTGCTCATCGTAATCTCCATTAATTCGCTATAATAAATGATAACTGGGAGTATAAAGGCTTTGCTGTGTTCTGTGAATCTTCCTGGTGAATCATTTAACCTGGGATTAGCTTTGAGGATGTTGGATAAAGACATACAGAAAAAGTATCATGATTGAGGAGCCATAGCTGTCTCCACTCCAAACTGAATATCCCATCCTTGAGCTAGATAGGTGGGTGGAGACGTCTGGAAAATGAGCGCAGTCTCATCATTGTCTGATTTTAACCATGCTTGAAACCCCTCGGTGGGACCTGCCTAGCTAACGGCATTTAATTTCCACAATTGTGAGCAAAAGAAATAACATTACTTTGGATCACCTTTCTGTATAATATGCCACTCACGCCCATATCTCCAGAACAAATGTTAGTATTGAGGGGGTTGTTACTATAGCACTCTGAAGAGATTACTAGTGCAATCTCGATAATTCTGAAGAAGACTCGGTGATGACTTAGAGAAAACCCGAAGAAAATGTAATTGGATGTGGCAGGAAAGGGAATTCATGTTATGTGGTGGTGGAACGTTTAGTAGCACAGTTGCCTAATGAATCAAATGAACTGATGAATTAGTAAAGGAGATTTCCAAAGGAAATATTTCAAGTTCCAACTTGTTTCTTTTAGTTACGTATTATTATATTAAGAGAAGGAAGGTGTAAAATATGTTTAGTGTCCAATGTCAACTTGTCTGAGCCAGAGTTCTCTGCAGAGCACGCACATCATAATCCCTCATCATGTGATCCAAGTTAACATGATCACTCATGTCAACAGCCAGAAGTTGTGCTGCCCTATTAATCAGATCACAGCTCTGTTGTAATTAAGAGGAAGACTTCTCTGGGGTGTGAGCTGCTCCTTTTAAGCAGACTCTGTGGGAAAACGTGTCATTTGTGCTGGGTCTGGATCTTGCATCTGGTACATCAACCTTTTGCCATGTTGCCTGCTGATCCCAAGAGCCACCAGCAGACTGCCAAACTTGGATTCACTCAACTCTGCGTCCATCAGCCCATGGCCTTCCTTCATTGTCTTTTTGGCTTCCTACTTCACCAGCCCTCCACACTTAGATGAGTTAAAAGAAGCCTCCAGTTTAACATCAGCCCAGCAGATTTAAACTGGATTTGGACTTATCCACTTCTACAACTGTATGAGCCACGTTCTTGATGTAAATTTCTTTTTATATGTACACATATACATAAGCGTCACGGTTTTGCTCCTCTGGGGAACCCAGCCTAACACAACTAGGATGTAATATTTTTTCATTCTTCTCATTTCCCCATGCCAAAGGAGTCTAAACTCAAGTTACATGCGTAAGCAACAGATCAGTCCTTCTAAGATGGCGCCTCAGAGAATCTTTAAGACAGGAAAATTAGAAAAGAAAAGCACTTCTAAGAATCGCAACATTGTTACTGTCAGGTCTTTTCCATGACAAGGCAGCATTTCCATGACTCTTAGGGCTGTTGTCCCATACAGCCTGTCAGGTGGCCAAGGTAAAGAAGTGTTATCTCCAAGAGGTTTGTAATTGTGACTTTTGCCTAATGGTGTGAATGCTAGTACGATAATAAGGGGTGACGGGCTACTGCATTTTAAAATGAGTTTTAGAGTAGGAATATCACAAGTGTGGATTAAAAAGAAGAGAAAGAATACAAAATATAAAGAGAACTTTGCATTTCCAAATTACTTCAAGCCAAAAGCAGATGGAGAAAGCAATTACGCTGAAAACACTCACCCTTTTTTTATGGAAAAGGAAGAATAAGTGAACAAGAACACACACGCACACACGCACAACACAGAGGCAGAACAAAAAGGGGCAGTGACAAGTCAGCAGCACTGAACCCTAATCAAAGTATTAGCAATGGTTTCTAGCTCCATTTCAAAATTGCTGTGGGCCAGTAATTGCTAGCAGCACTCGGCTGCCAGATTATCGTACTGTGTGGTTTTTGTGCTGCTGTGAGTGGTGTTCAAATTCCTGTGGTAGGGTCGCTCAGGGTGGGCCAGTTTCAGCAGCGCTTCAAGGCTGAGACAGAAAAGGAGAACCTGGAGACACATATGAAGTAGCTGGTCACCGAAAACTTGTGAGCAGCAGCAGAACATGTTCTGATCTGGTGTCAGAAAATGACCCCCTGGGTTGCATAAGGCACTCAAAATATGACTTTAGCTGACATACGATCGTATTGAGAGGAGCCGTCCTCAATGCACCATGTTTAAAGGAAATGCATCAGCAGAGCCTCTTCGGTCCTAGATCGGCTAGAGATAATGAAATCCTGAACTTTGAACCTCAGACTGATAGCAAGGTCGATGAGATTTTGGGAAGTGTCTGGAGGAGATGTCCACCTTTCACATGCACCTTATTCATCAAAATTATGTCTTTTTTATTTTGTTCAACAGTTTTGTTGGTGTCCAATTCACCTATCATATAGTTCAATAATAGTTCACTCAGGAGATGTACCATCAGCGTTAGAACATGTTCTTCATTCTTGCACTCATTATTAGTGTCCCATTTCTCTCAACCTCCCCTGGCATATCCCCAAGGAACCATTAATCCATGAGTTTCATATAAAGAAAAACATTAAAAAACAAACCAGCAATTACAAGAATAACAAAATAAAGCAAATAAAACCTAAATAAAAGGAAAGACGAACATATTAAAAACTAGAAGAAATTTAAATGAATCATAAGACAGATCAAATTTTAACCTAACTCTATCTGCAACAATCCACTTTCCAATGCATTCTGTATGTTAGCAAGGCTCTTCGCATTCCTGGTCCACGGTCAGAAGAGATTTACCAGCGGGTGAGTCCATCTGTGGACCCAGCAAGTGGATTTTGGGCTTCCTCTGTCATCAATAGCCTTCTGCAAACCAGTGTTCATGATTTTAGCTTTGATTCCATAGCCCTTGCTCTTCAACACTGTAAAGCGAACTTATGCAGCAGATTGTCCATTGCAACATGTCTTCTTCATCCTTCCTTCCTTCCTTCTTCCCTTCCTTCCCTCCTTCCTTCCTTCCTTCTTCCCTTCCTTCCCTCCCTCCTTCCTTCCTTCCTTCTTCCCTTCATTCCCTCCTTCCTTCCTTCCTTCTTCCCTTCCTTCCTTCCTTCCTTCCTTCTTCCCTTCCTTCCTTCCTTCCTTCTACCCTTCCTTCCCTCCTTCCTTCCTTCCCTCCTTCCTTCCTTCCTTCTTCCCTTCCTTCCTTCTTCCCTTCCTTCCCTCCTTCCTTCCTTCCTTCTTCCCTTCCTTCCTTCCTTCCTTCCTTCTTCCCTTCCTTCCTTCCCTCCTTCCTTCCCTCCTTCCTTCCTTCCTTCCCTCCTTCCTTCCTTCCTTCTTCCTTTCCTTCCTTCCTTCCTTCCCTCCTTCCTTCCCTCCTTCCTTCCCTCCTTCCTTCCTTCCTTCCCTCCTTCCTTCCCTCCTTCCTTCCTTCCTTCTTCCCTTCCTTCCTTCCTTCCTTCCCTCCTTCCTTCCCTCCTTCCTTCCTTCCTTCCCTCCTTCCTTCCTTCTTCCCTTCCTTCCTTCCTTCCTTCCTTCCTTCTTTCCTTCCTTCCTTCCTTCCTTCTTCCCTTCCTTCCCTCCTTCCTTCCTTCCCTCCTTCCTTCTTCCCTTCCTTCCTTCCTTCTTCCCTTCCTTCCTTCCTTCCTTCTTCCCTTCCTTCCTTCCTTCTTCCCTTCCTCCCTCCTTCCTTCCTTCCTTCCCTCCTTCCTTCCTTCCTTCTTCCCTTCCTTCCCTCCTTCCTTCCTTTCTTTCCATCTTCCTCTCATTCTCCCTTCCTTCCTTTCCCTACATGTGTTTCTGTGTGTATAGTTCTGTCTTAAAAATGATTTATTTATATGTTTTCCCCCGCTTCCCTTTTCTCCTTTCTACCTGACCTCCCTTCAGTCTTTCAAAATCTGCTTCTTTTGGTGTGAAACCCTTTTTGCTTGATATTTTTCTTCTATCATAGTTATTTTATATGGTATTTATCTGTATGAGATTTACTAATTTTGATGAGCATAATATCTTCCAAATTCATCCATGTTATGAAGTATTTGGCAGTCTCATCCTTGTTTTTTTTAGGGATGCATCGTATTCCTTGTATGCATGTACTGGAGTTTATTGTTCCACAATTTGGTTGTTTTGGCTATTTCCATCTTTTTGCTGTTGTGGATAGCACTGTAATAAATATGCATGTGTGTACATCTGTTATGTGTGGTTTTAAAATTTTTATCTCTTTGGGGGTATATATGGGGTAGAGAGATTGCTGGGTCATAGGACATTTCTGATTTTGATTGTTTAAGGAAGCATTGTACTATTTTTCGTGGGGTTGCACTATTCTCAATCCTACAAGCAGTGTATGAGGGCGCCAATCTCTCCACACCCTCCCCAATTTTTGTTATTTTTAAAAAATTTGCTATCAGTGCTGGTGTGAGGTGGTAGTTCATTGTTATTTTAATTAGAATTACACTTATAACTACTGATTATGAGAATTTCTTTCTGGGTGTTTCCTTTGGTGAATTGTATATTCATGTGTTCTGTCAATTTTTAATTGGATTATTGAAATGTTGAAGTAAGCTCCGGATTTAGAGATTTGCCCCTTATCTCATTGCCCATACTCTTTTCCAATATGTGGATGCTTTTTTACTCTTTTGATGTACATAAAAATCCAATTTGTAGGAGGACCCATTCTTCTGTTTTCTGCGGTGTGGTTGTTTTTCATTGTGTTTGGTACCGTGATTAGCTCCTTGATATTGTCCCAATTTTTCATCTTTATAGTTCTATCATTTACATTTAAGGCATTTAATCCTTGGTTCATTTTTGTATATGGTATGAAGTATGGAATTGTTTAATTCTTTTGCAGAACGAGATCCGCTTTTCCCAGCACTATTTGTGGAAAAACCTATGTCTTCCCCATTTAATGTGTTTCAGTCCTTTATCAAAATTAATTTGTCTGTAGCTGCTTCATTTTATTTCCAGGTTCACTGTTCTAATTCATTATTCTACATATCTAGCATCATACCAATGGTAGGCTGTTTTGACTAGTATGGCTATGTAATACGCTTTAAAATCAGGGAGTGAGAGGCTTCATATTTTTTGTCTTGGTTGGTTTTTAGTCATGTTTTGCTTATCCTGAGTTTCTTTTCTTTCCATTTAAAATTTGTGCTTAGATTTTCTATTTTTTGAGAACGGTTCTTGGATTTGGTTTGGAAGTGTATTATATTTACAGATTGCTTTAAGTAATGACATTTTCACAATATTATATTTTCAAATCCATGGGCATTGAACATTCTTCCATTTATGTAGGTCTTTTTTAGTTTCTTGTAGTAGTGTTTTGTAGTTTTTTTGGTATGTCTTTTATTTCTCTGGCTAGGTTTATTTAATTTTTCCTTTGGGGTGGGTATTGTATATGGTACAATTTTTCTTTTAATTTTCTTTTCAGAGTTCTCTTCTTTACAATATAGGAATCCTATTGATTTTTTATATTGATATTATAGCCTGCCATGTTGCCAACTTTTTCAATTAGTTCAAGCCTTTTTTAAGTTGAGTCTGAGTTTTTTAATAGACAAAATTGTATAATTTGCAGAGAAAGTTTTACACATTCTTTGTCAATTTGGATGCCCTTGGCTCCTCTCTGTGGTCAGGTAGCTCTGAAGTAATACTTCTAGTACTATATTGAATTAGAGTGTGGATAAAAGGCATCACTGTCGGTTCCTGTTGGGAAGCACTGCTTGATTTCTGGACTACTGCTTCCACAGGAATGGATTATGATTCCAAGCAAAACAAAATCCTTGACAGCTTCAGTATCCTTTCCATTTATCAGGATGTTGTTTACTGGTCCCGCTGTGAGGATTTTGGTTTTCTTTACATTGAATTCCAAACCATGCTGAAAGAGTCATTGCTGGATCTCCACCAAGGATGAAAGACTATAGAAAAATCAGTGCATTTGAATTGTGGTGCTGGCAAAAAATATTGAAAGTACCATGGGATGTCAAAAGAAAAAAAAACAAATCTGTTTAGGAATAAGTACAGTTGGATTGCTTTTTAGAAGCAAGGATGGCGAGACTTCATCATATGGACATATAAGCAGGAGAGATAAGTCCCTGGAAGTGAAACAGCATATTAGGCAAAGCAGAGGCTTAGTGCACAAGAAGAAGACCCTTGATGAGATGAACTGGCAGAGTGGCTGCAAGAATGGGCTCAGACGTAACAGGTGTGAGGAAGGCACAGGACTGGGCGTTTCTTTCCTTCTCTTGTGCATAGGGTTTCTATGTGCCAGAACAGATTTGACTGATGCAGGAGGAGATGAGTGTATTTCTCTTTTAATTAATTACTCTATCTATTTATTCAATCATTTTATTAGGGGCTCATACAACTCTTATCACAATCCATACATACATCAATTGTGTAAAGCACATCTGTATATTCATTGCCCTCATCATTCTCAAAACATTTGTTCCCCACCTAAGCCCCTGGCATCAGGTCCTCATTTTTCTCCTCCCTCCCTTCTCCCCCCTCCCTCATGAGCCCTTGGTAATTTATAAATTATTATTTTGTCATATCTTGCCCTGTCCGACATCTCCCTTCACCCACTTTTCTGTTGTCCGTCCCCCAGGGAGGAAGTCCCATGTAGATCCTTGTAATTAGTTCCCTCTTTCCAACCCACTCTCCCTCTACCCAGTATTGCCACTCACACCACTGGTCCTCAAGGGACCATCCACCCTGGATTCTCTGTGTTTCCAGAAGGGACCATCCACCCTGGATTCTCTGTGTTTCCAGTTCCTATCTATACCAGTGTACATCCTCTGGTCTATCCAGACTTGCAAGGTAGAATTTGGATCATGATAGTGGGAGGGGGGCGGGGAAAGGAAGGGAAACATTTAGGAACTAGAGGAAAGTTTTATTTTTCATCATTGCTACATTGCACCTTGACTGGCTTGTCTCCTCCCCTAGACCCCACTGCAAGGGGATCCCTAGTGGCTGACAAATGGGTTTTGGGTCTCCACTCTTCATAATCCCCTCTCATTCACTATGGTAATTTTTTTTTGTTCTGATGATGCCTTATACCTGATCCTTTCGACACCTCGTGATTGCACTGGGTGGTGTGCTTCTTCCATGTGGGCTTTGTTGCTTGTGAGCTAGATGGCCACTTGTCTACCTTCAAGCCTTTAAGACCCCAGATGCTATATCTTTTGATAGCCAGGCACCATCAGCTTTCTTCACCACATTTGCTTATGCACCCATTTGTCTTCAGCGATTGGATCATGGAGGTGTGCACCTAATGATATGATTTTTTGTTCTTTGTTGCCTGATAACTTACCCCTTCGGTACCTCGTGATGACACAGCCTGGTATGTTCTTCCTTGTGGGCTTTGTTACTTCTGAGATAGATGGCCACTTGTTTACCTTCAAGCTTTTAAGACCCAGGCACTATATCTTTTGATAGCTGGGCACCATCAGCTTTCTTCACCACATTTGCTTAGTCACCCATTTTGTCCTCAGCATTTCTGTCAGGAAGGTGAGCATCATGGAATGCCAATTTAATAGAAGAAAGTATTCTTGCATTGAGGGAGTACTTGAGTGGAGGGCCAATGTCCTTCTGCTACCTTAATTCTAAACCTATAAATAGATATATTTCCCCATCCTCATATATAAATATATTTGCATATGTACATGTCTTTATCTATACCTCTATAAATGCCCTTTGCCTCCCAGTTCTTTCCTCCATTTCCCTTGACTTTTCTCCTGTCCCACTATCATGCTGAGTCCCCACCAGGGTTTCAGCAATTACTCTTGGTTACATTACCCTTGATCATGCCCTACCAGGCCTCCCACACCCACCTCATTACCAATTTGGATCACTTGCTGTTCCCTTGTGCCTGGGTTTGTTAACACCACTTCCTCTCCCCACCTCCCCCCTATTCCATGTCCCCCCAGAACTGTTGGTCCCATTGTTTTCTCCTCCAGATTATTCATCCAGCCCTTCTTATTTAGACAGACCTGCAGAGATAATAACATGCACAAAAACAAGACAGAGCAAAACCAAGCAACAATATACAATAAAACAATAACAACAACAATCCACTGACAAACAACAAAACAAAATAAGAAAGACAAGCTTGTAGTTAGTTCAAGGATTGTTTGTTGGCCTTTAGGAGTGTTTTCCAGTCTAGTCCACTGGGGAATCACGCCCTGGCTTCAAAGTCCACCTTCAGCATTCTCTGGAACCTTGCCACTCCATTCCGCTGATGTTCTGCTGCACCCCCATGCCCTCCCCCTCAGTGCTTTGCTGAGGTGTGACGGGATCAGATCGGGCACAATTCCCACACCGTGTCTCTGTTGCTGTCCCCCGCAGGGCCATGGGTCAGTGAGGGGTGTCATGTCTCATAGTGGGGCTGGCCATGTGGTCCTCTCTGTGGACTGGCTACTCTAATTGGGGTCATCGTCCTCAAGGCCTGGTCGGCCAGAATGTGAGTATATTGCTCATATGAAAATTAGGTGATCAATTTGTTACCATAGGGAAGATTGTGTTCATTTTTAAAATGGGTCTATAAATTCTTTGATGCTCTTCCATTAAGAGGTGGTGCTATGTCCCCTACACTTGACCTTAGTGGAGGAATGTGCATTTTTGACGACTAGAATGCTGTGAAGGGGACCCTGCATGGCTTCTGAAGTTTAGTAGGGGGGAAAGTAAAAACAATGGATTTAGTTGTTTTATCATAGGACATCCACTCTGGGAGCCATTTCCTATTATACAATAAGGTCAACTATTCATGTTGAGAGATAAAAGAGATGACCGCTGTGATCAGATATTATATGCCATTTTAAATCTCCCCCACCCCCCACTGAGGACCTTCTCTAAGAAAGAGATCATAGGTAGAGAGCTGGGATGTCTGAATGCGGAGGGGAATTTCATGTTTCCTCTCAGTGCTGCATCCTTCTTGATGCGCTGATATATAGAACTTCACAGGCTTACTCTATTATGCTACCTAAGCAGGTATTGCTCAGTGAATTCTTAGTAAAATATACTGTATCTCTTTTGTTTGGACTCACAGATATATACTGGTACCTGAGTCTCCTTTGGAGAATTCTAAAAGTAACAAGTATATATAATGGAGCAAAGATTTCCAATTTCTCCCCATTGTTTAGTGGACACTGTCAATGAGTCCCTGGGCGGTGCGGATGGTTACGTGCTTGACTGTCATCTGAAAGTCTGGTCGTCCTAACACAGCAAAAGCCTCTTTCCAAGATTACTTTGGAAATTGGGTTTCCAAAAGTGACAGCCATGAAAACCTATGGAACTGTTCTCCTCTGGACATGTGGGGTTGTCACAAAGTAGAAGCTACTCTATGGTCATAATAACACGTCGTAAGGGATGTTCTGTGGGAAACACAATACGGCTTATCAGGAATCACTGCTGTGATCATTTCCTGTAGAGGGGAGAGAAAGGAGAAACTGGGAAGAGATCAATCAAAATGAAAACCTCAGCTGAACCCACAAACAGCTCTGAAGTTGGGACAGCCCTTGTGGTAGATATATAATTTTTTGTCGATTTGAGGGTTAAGAGTGTAGGGGTGGAGTCTAGCTTGCCAATCAGATCATAGCCAATTAGGCCACTGTGTGGGCATGGCCTTCTCCTGAGAATTCTGGAAAATCCCCTACTTCCTTCTTGGAGGCAGGAGACACTATTACTCTCTCTGTCACACCCTGGGAGACATAGCAGTTGACAAGACACATGGACCCACCCTGATGCAGCCCTGGGTGCTGGAGAAGCCATGCAGAGACCCCTGCCAGCGCTGAGATGTTTCCAGTGCCACTGGATCCAAAGACTTTCTATCCACTAGCCTGTGATCTTCTACATTCCGTGTCATTGCATGTGTTTCGTGAGTCTGAAGAGGACTTTATAGATTGCTGTCAGACATATGGGCTAATATCTGACTTATGGACTTGATCTGGACTGGGCTGGGATATTTTCTCAATGTTCAATTGCTCTTGTATATAAATCTCTTTCTTATACACATATGTATATGTGTGTCAATGGATTTGTTTCTCTACTATACCCAGACTAACACAGCCCTGCAGGTGGACTCGAGAGAGCTGGCCTTTCATACTTACTGCTCCCAAAGCACTGGTGGTACTCTGGGTTAGGTGCTAAGTTCAAGATTCAAACCCACCAGCCAATCTTTGGGAGAAACTTGAGACTGCTTGTTTCTGTAAAGATTTACAATCTTAGAAATAGTATCTAGAGTCACTAAGAATTGAAATCAAGATGTCAGTGGACACATTGGCTGAGGACTACTCAGAGAGATTAACAGTAAGGATTCATTCATCACTCAAGTCAATTCTTAAAGAAAGTCTGAGAACTGAGGCCTGACTATCTTCCCAGGGACTTTGAAAACAAATTCTTCAGTCTTGAAAGGAGGATGTAGGCGTCACATTACAACATCTGTCACAGATATTTTAGAAAGTAGCTAACCCCCAACCAAACCCACAGTCATCTATTTGATTCTGACTCAGAGCAACGTTGTAGAGGATATTGGAGACTGTAAGTCTTTTTGAGAGCTGACAACTTCTTTCTCTTGAGGAGTGGCTGATGGGTTTGACCAACTGACTATGCAGTGAGCAGCCCACTGCTTACCCTACAGCTAGATCTTGGCTACTCCTAGAAGGTAGCTAAGGCAGAAGGGTTTCTTCTCAGGGTGAGATCACCACAGACCACATGGATAAGTACTCAGAAATATACCATGGAAACTGGGGCTAAAAGGAGCCATAAGTAGTCAATCCAAGATATATTATCTGTTTTCAGATGAGAAAAATGAATTTACGGTAGTTCAAATTACTTTTCTAAGTTCCATAACTAGGGGAAGAGTTAGAATTAAACAGTCAAAAAAAACATGCTCTTCCCACTCTAATTGGTTTCTACTTACAAACTGGGAGAGTTGGCAATGGTTTCCAAGGTTATAGGCTCAAATCTGTCCTACAGAAATGAACTCAGCTTAATGATTAATTTGGCAATGAGGAAACAGACCTGAGGTAATGACATGACACTTTCAAAGTCACAATAGTCAGTGAACCTTATCTTGTCTCTATATTGGACTCTAACTTGAAACTCTCCAGAAACTTTTACACTAGCACTGTTTTGAGCTGTGCATTTTTGAGATGGTTTGTAATCTCATTTGAGACTCTGTCCAATGGCCAAGCCAAACATCTTTTCAATACAGCTTTGATACCATTATTTTCCCTGGCTTTATGTAGCTATGATGTCAGTGAATGAAACACAGTGATGCTCTTGACTTCTTATTTTTCCCTGATGGTCAAGCAAGTAATTCATTCTTCATGCATTTCTTAAATCACTTACATTGATTAGCAGGTGCAAATCAAAGGATGTTTTAAAAGATACAAGGACTCCCTGTGCTCTGTTGTTCGTCTCTGTTGCTGACCTATCCAAGTCCCTCTGTGGGGCAGGATGACGCGATGTTTCAGATGGTTCTGCAAAGGCAGTTGTTACAGCACAAGGGAAAAATTGCATTTCTCAAAGAGAGGTTTTAGAATGCTGTGGTCTCTCAAGTTTCTTATTTATCACGGTGTCCGGTGTGCATGAGTGTGTATACGCAGGTGGGTTCTCTGATTCAGCTGAAACATTTTTTGGTTGCTGTTGGAGGGATAAATGCACAGGGAGACATTTCAGAGACTGATAATTTCCTTCAACTCCTCATTTCCCTTTCTATAAAATATAAAGTGCCCCTTATAAATTAGGAATCTAATCAGAATGGTATGCTCCACTTAACTGGGACAGGTTTAATTGGGAAATTCACTTAATCAGGACATTTCCCAGGGAACTGATTTAAGGCCAATGATACATAATAGCTATGATTTCAGCTTAAAGGGGATGCTAATTCTTTTTAATTGAGACACTTCCAGGTAATTTAGTGCTGCCTAAGATTAGGTATGTGTGTGTTTGTGCATGTGTATGTGCTGGTGGCTTCTCCAAATTGGTTTGTTTGTTTTTCAGTATGGTGTGCAGGATAGATCCAGACAACAGCACAAATGAGTTCAATATTGTCCCTGTGCGCTTCCCCATTCACACACAGTAAGTACTTCGCTCCTTGGCAAAGCACTATCGTGCTCCTTGTGGCAACTTGGAACTGGTGTGGCAGCCCATTCCAGTGCTTGCTTGCGAGCTAAGTTATTACTACTCCTGTAATTAGTTTTAGGGAAATTTGCTGAAGCAACAGGAGAAATGTCCTTCTACTCTGTGGTTCTCACATTTCTTAGGCTCTCATGTAACATTCCTCAAATATTCTCATTCTTTCCCCATTTCTCTTTCTAGCTTCCATCCATGTAACATGTTTAATGTGTAAATTTTTTCATTTTTAGTCACTGGAGGATGGATTCAAGATCTTTGAACATTAGAAGTAAATTTTAAGAGAGGATATGTTGATAATTAGAAATATAATGGAACTCACTATAAGATATATACACTCACATATACTTCCATGTGGTTTAGACACAGTTGAGGAGGGTGAACTGAAAAGCAGTGACAAATGCATGCAACATTTTGGAGATATATATCTGACTGAAGAAGACATGGGAAATAAAGAAGGTCTGGAACAGCACTGATCAGGCGGTTCAACTTCTATCCAAATGATAGACATGTCTCCGAGGTGAACAGGAACACCAGAGAGGTATGCTTTCTTTACAACAATCAACCATAGGAAACCAAAAGGGAGCATTTGCCCAGGAATAGAACTCAGAAGGTAGGAAGGGATAGGAAGGAAGAGCAAATGGAAATGGAAAGCATAGGGAAAATTGAAAGAATGCTTCTACATTGTGGGAATTGCAATTAATATCACATTTCAAAATGTGTATGAATTGAACGGAAAAATAATTTTCTTTGTGAACTTTCACCCAAATCAGAATTATAAAATTGAATGGTTCTTTACTTTTTGAAAAGAAGGTAAAGAAACTGAGGGGTGGGGGTGGCGGTGTCATGGTCAATAACATTGATCATCTTTTTTTAAAGTTGAGTATTGATTTAGTCATAGTATTCTCTTCATGTAGCCTCTCACCATTGGTAGGTACAAGGCCTTGTCCTAAGTTTATTCATATATTCACTGGCTCACACATTTATTCTCTTTTAGCAATATTTCCAGTCTTTCCTCCCTCCTCCTTCTAGATGCCAGCAGTGTAACATACTTGATTTGTCTTTCTTTCTTTATAAGCATTAGAGCATGGATATAAGATCTTTGAACATCAAAAGTAAAAAATATTTGTTTTTTTTCAAATGTGCCGGTTTTCATGGAAGTTGTGTTCAAGATGTTTGACTCTTGCATCTTCTCAAGTGGTTCTTCCTGGTACTTTCCCTTTTCCTGTCCCACTTGGTGAGATTTGGCTTTCCATTAGAGGTTCTTTTCATGGTCTTGGTCTGGTTTTAGTGGCATAATAACCACCTTGCTGGGGGTGAATACCCCCATGAACAGCTTTATCTCGCTGCACCCACTCAATGTCAATGGTGGAATTCTTCCTGTAAGCCTGGAGCACTTTGCCAATCTGCTGACCTTTGTAGTGTCCTTGCACCACCTGCATTTCATCATCCTTGCAGAAGGGCATGGACCAAACCTTGTATTTCTGTCTCAGTTCCTTGGAAAGAGGGGAAGACACGATCTTCCTTTGAATGTGGGAAGATGCATTGAAATGCCTTTTGTGGTTTTTTTTTTCTCTCTAGTGAGAAGTCATAATGCAATTGAACTTTATTTTAGCCACTGCCCCTTCAGCAAAAAAAAAAAAATCACCTGTAAGAAAATTGGACAGTCCTCAGAAGGGTCACACGGAAGGGATGATAAATCCAGGGTGCAGGATGGCACAGATGAACCACATCACTATCCTATAGCTCTTTACTATTTCCTCTCCTTACTGTTACGGTTTTTAAAAATTTGTTTTACCTCATTAAGTATGTTAGATTTACATGTGTTCATTTGTATATATAAGAATCTTCGGTACATGAAAATCAAGATAGATAGTCCTTCAGAAACAGTAGCAGGAGTTATGTCTCCCTGAGGGTAAGGGCAGAGAGGGGGTGTGTGGGGGTGCGGAAATGGGGAGCTGATAGCTTGGACGATTGTATAATTCTACTAGATGGGATTGGATAACAGGATTGTATGTGAATGAATAATTGGATTGTGCAAGGTATCCCACCCCAAAAGCAAACAAGCAAGCAAGCAAAGAATAAAGATTCCTAGGGGGTTTGCTGGGTGGGGGTTGGGGTAGGGGTTTGGGGGAGAACAAAGGGGAGCTGATATCAAGGAGTTCAAGAAGAAAGAAAATGTTTGAAATGGATTGTGGTAACCATTGTACAACACTGCTTGATGTGATTGAACTATGGAGTGTTCTGATATCTGTAAGAGCGCCCAATAAAATGGTGTTTTTAAAGTAAACTTTAAGAGAGAAACCATTGCTAATTTGAAATATAATTGACTTCATTATAAAACAGATATGGACTCAGCCCCTCATGTGATTTCTGAAGTGTTATCTGATCCTGCCTTTTCTGATAACCATTTATTTTATGCCTTTTAAAAATTAGACTTTGGTAAAAATCATGAGATGGTGAGAAACAATTTAGATAATATATGTAAAACATGTAATTCTTTGATAAATAATACCACCAAATATAGAAAATACCAGAGAACTATTTATTTCTGTTGTTAAGGTGACCCAACAGAATGTGTAAATTATAGAACAGTAGCACATGCAAGTAAAATTTTGCTGATGATCATCCAACAATGGTTGCAGCAGTAAATTGACCTAAAGGTGCCAGAAATCCAGGCTGGATTCAGAAGAGGTGTGAAATAAGGGATGTCATTGCTGATGTCAGATGTATCTTAACTGAAAGCAGAGAATGACAGAAAGATGGTTAGTTGTGCTTTACTGACTATGCCAAGGCATTTGGTTAGATGGGCCATAATAAACTATGAATGGCCTTGAGAAGAATTGGAATCCAGGGCACTGCATCAAGCTCATGAGGAACCTGTATATGGATCAAGAGGTAGTTGGGCAAACAGAACAAGGGAATACTGAGCATCCCCTCATAAAATAAGATCAAACTCACTGCTATTGAGTCATTTCTGACACATAGCAACACTATAGGACAGGGTAGAACTGCCCTTGTGAGTTCTGAGACTGTAACTGTTTGCAGGAGTACAAAGTCCCGTCTTTCTCCCACGGATCCACTGGTGGTTTTGAATTGCTGACCTTGCAGATCAGGAAAGGTGTGTGTTAGGACTGTATTCTTTCATCATAATTATTCATTCTGAACAAATAATCAGAGAAGTTGGACTGTAGGAAAAAGAATGTGGCATCAGAATTGTAGGGTTTTATTAACAATGTGAAATATACAAATGCCAAATCTTTCTTGTTGAAAGTGAGGAGGACTTGAAGTAATTGGTGATGAAGGTAAAGGATTTCAGACTCCAGGATCGATTACAACTCAATGTAATGAAAACCCAAATCCCTCCAACTAGACCAGTAGGTAACATCATGATAAATGGAGAAAAGATTGAGTTGTCAAGGATTTCATCTTTCTTGGATCCACAGTCAGTGCTCAAGGAAACAGAAGTCAAGATAGTAAGTGATGCATTGAATTAGACGAATCTACTACACAAGACCTCTTTAATGGGATGTAAAGCAAGTATATTACTTTGAGGACTAAGGTTCCCCTGACCGATGCTATGGTATTTTTAAATGCCTCATATGCATCTGAATGTTAAGCATCGAATAAGGAAGACTGAGAAAGAATTGATGCATATGAACTATGTTTGCTTGTGAAGAATATTGAAAGTGCCATGGACTGTCAAGAGGACAACCAAATCTGTCTTAGAAGGAGTACAGCCAGCAATGCTTCTTAAAAGTGAGAATGCAAAATGTAGTCTCATGTACTATGGACTGGTTATCAGGAGGGGCCAATCCCTGGAAACGGTCATCATGCTTAGTAATGTAGCAAAAAGGAGGAAGATACCCAATAAGATGGATTGATACAGAGGTTGCATAATTTTAGAGTTGGGGTTAGAGTTGTGCCTTGTGTTACACACACACACACACACACACACACACACACAAATATGCCCAATGTTGCCAAGTAAATACCAGTGCTTGTAGTCAGAAAGGATTTCCTGGACATCAGTGTTTCTTAAAAGCTCTGAAGTGCCTTGTGGGTTTATGGGAATTTAGAGACATTTATTACATATTTTGAGTAAAATTAGTCTAGGAAATATGAGAGGAGAGATGGAAGATATGACTTATTCTAAGTTCTTTCTAAGAGAGAGTTTCCAAGGGAGAAGAGTACAGTTTCATTTGGGGAGGATTTTCTTCCTTTGATTAAGTCCTTTTGCACATTCCAGGAGGAGCATCTTATATTGTGTGAACCAGCCAGTGGGTGGACTTGAGGAATTTATTGCAGATAGTAAACAAATTTCATCTATAGGTTATCAAACATGGATTAAGTGACTTTAAGGTGAAACTAAGTACAGATAAATTGGGAAATTTTTCATGTAATCCTATCTGAATATTTAAGTCAAGTTTATTATCAGAGAGATAGAGGTGAGGAGACAAGGGAAGATAGAAAAGAAAAATTCCCTCAAATAAGAAAGCATGAATCATGTATCATTTGTTTATGTTGGTTGGTTCTGGTTCAGTGAAATTAACCTGGTGCATGGGTCCTAATAGCTTTAGTTTCTAGAGGAAGTTAGGAGGAAATCATCCAGGAAATGTGTATGATGAGATCATTAAGCCTTTCAGTGAAAAATACCCTTGCAATTAATTTTATTTGCCACATGCATGCTTATGAGTCACTGTATTTGTTGGGATGTTGTGAAAAGGTCAAAACTAATTATATATTTGTTATGATGAGCTTAAAATTCTAGCTGTCATTTGTTATATTGGTTCCCTTGAGACAATGTAGACTCAATTCCATCTCTACATTAGAGATTTGAGTATCATTTTTTAGAGCTTTATTGAAAATGTTTCTTTCATCACTGTAATTTAGTTTATTATGCTTAATCCTACCACATTTCTTTGAATCTTGCCATGGCTTTATGAAAAGTGGTCTCATTTTAATGGGAAGCTCTAGGTGTAGGATTAATCATTATGAGGAGGAGAATCAGCCTGACTTTTAGAAGCATTCTGGAGTAGCTTAATATTAGAAGTACAATTACTGAAGATGTTATGAACCTATCTAAAATTTCCCTAATGTTGGTCACTTGAAAATGTTTATCTTGTCCATGTCCCCCCCAATGACTATATATGTTTTGTCTCATACTAAATAATTGATCAGCATGTGTTCCTTGTGAATAGACAGAGGTACGAATCTCAAGAAGAGTCAATACCATTCATAAACTTTCCCATCCAGAACTGTCTCCACAAATCTTGTCTTCTTTGTAATTTTACCTTTCATAAACTTCTCCAAGGAAAGAAATATATTCATAATCTGCAGCAGATAGCTACCTGGTGTGCTCAAAAGATTGTTCCTTTATTATTCAGGAAATCTTTATTTTTGTTGCTGTCTTAGCTACTGTCAGGTTAAGTGCTGTCTCCTGTTGATTCCACGCTCAGTGCCATTAAATGCTGCTTGATCCCGAAACCCCCTCATAAGGATCACACCACTGTGAGATCCGCAGGAAGTACCCCTTTCTTAATCTGTTCCACATCATATAACATGCAAGCCTCTACTGATTGGCGTGCAGTCAACAGGCATAATGTACGTTGGCTGAGAATGGAACCCAGTAGGTCTTCCTCATGGAATCACTGATGACAAGTCTTTGTTTTTGACTCATTAATTGCAAGACAGACTGAAGAATTTTGCTAACATCTTCAGTCAGAAATTGATTAAAGAATGCACGTCATCAAGATATGTTGATAATTATTGTTGATTAGAATACAAAAATGGAACAAAGAAGAAGAAGAAAATATTGCTTTGGTGATAGAAACATAAATGGAGCTATCAGGATAGATGTTTGCAAGACCAATGACTCTTCAAAGCAAATCCCATTTTTGTCTACAACACAATAGACAACTATACACATGGAATTTTTCAGATGGACTACACAGAAATAAAATGGATTCTATCTGTTGGAATAGACCACAGAGGAACACACTGTGAGTAGCTAAAATGAGACAAGGGGCCAACAGTGGAACAGACCCTCAAGTGCTCATGTGTAAGTTCAAGTTGTAGCTGAAGAAATGAAAATAAGTCCACAAGGGACAAAATACAATCTTGAGCATGTCCCATCTGCATTTCACAAACAGATTTGATGCATTGAACATTAAGGACAGGAGAACTGATGAGCTGTGGGAAGACAGAGAAGATCACACACGAAGGGGAAATATGTCATTAAATAGGGGAAAGAATGAACAGATCAAAGTGGTTGCCATAAAGTCTCTGAAACTTGCTATTAATCATACAGTAGCTACAGGAAATAGAAGAAAGGATGAAATCAAGGAGCTGACTAGAAAATTTCAAAGGGTGGCCATAGATAACAAAGTAAGACATTATAATGAAATGTATAAAGACCTGGAGTTAGAAAACCAAAAAGAAGAACATACTCAGCATATCCTGAACTGAAGAAAAATTCAAGCTGTGAGTCACAATATTGACAAATTCTATGGGCAAAGTATTGAACAATGAAGGCAGTATCAAGAAAATAGGGAAAGAACAGAGTCACTGTACCACAAAGCAATAGTCAACAGTGCCTATTTCAGGAAGAACCAATGATGCCGAAGGAAGAAGTCCAAGCTGCATTGAATTTATTAGCTAAAAACAAGGCTCCAGGATAGGATACAAACGGAAAAGTTTCAACAAGCTGACAAAGTTCTGGAAGCACTCATTCATCTAAACCCAGAAATTTGGAAAATGATACTTGCAAAACTGACTGGAAGAGATCCATATTTGTACATATTCGAAAGAAAGGTGATGTAACATAATATGTAAATTATAGAACAATATCCTTAATATCACATGCAATTAAAAGTTTGCTGAAGATCATTCAAAAATGGTTTTAACAGTCCATTGACAGGAAGCTGCCAGAAATGTAGAAGAAAACACGTAACAAGAGATATCACTACTGATGTCGGATGGATCTTGACTGAAAGGAGAGAATGCCAGAAAGATGTTTATTTATGTTTGAGTATGGAAGGCATTCAACTTGTTATATCATAACAAACAATGAATAACCTTGAGAAAAATAGGAATTCAAGAACACTTCATTGTCCTCTTGTGGAACCTGTACATGGATCCAGAGGTATTTGTGAGAATAAGGGAATACTGCATGGTTTATCAAGAAAAGTGTGCATCAAGGTTGTGTCCCCCATCATCTTTATTCAATTTGTATACTAAGCAAAACTTTAGAGAAGCTAGATTGTAGGGAGAAAAACTTGGTAACAGGGTTGGAAGAAGGATAATTAACAACCTACACTATGTAAATGACACAACCTTGCTTGCTGAAAATGAAGAGGATTTACATCACTTGATGATGAAGATCTAGAATTGCAGCCTTCCATATAATTTCAACTTAATTTAGTGATGGCCAAAGTTCGTGCAACTGGACTGATAGAGAACATCATGATGAACAAGGAGCAGATTGAAGTTGCCAAGGATTTCATCTTGCTTGGTTCACAATCAATGCTCATGGAAGCAGCAGACAGGAGATCAAATGGCACATTGCACTGGGTAAATCTGCTGCACAAGACCTTTTTAATGTTTGAAAAGCAAAAACTTTCCTTTGAGAACTAGGTGCGCTTGACCCAAGTCATGGTATTGTCAATTGCTTCATATGCATGTAGAAGTTGGACATTGAACAAGGAAGAATGAAAAAGAATTAATACATTTGAATTGTAGTCCTGGTGAAAAACATAAAAAGTACTGGCGACTGTCAAAAGAGCAAATAAATCTATCTTGGAAGGCGCGCAACCAGAATGCTTCATAGAAGCAAGGGTGGTGAGATTTTGTTTCAAGTACTTTGGAGCCGTATAAGGCGAGGCATGCTTGGTAAAGTGTAGGGGCAGCAGACAAATAGGAAACCCTTATAAGATGGATTGGACAGTGGCTGCAACATTGGGCTCAGACATGAGAATCACCGTATAAACGGCATAGGATCCAGTGGTGTTTCGTTCTGTTGTACATAAGGTCGTTATGAATCAGAACTGACGTGATGGGACCTAACAACAACAAGAACAAAGTTAAGAAGTTAAACAAGTTACATAGAGTGCAGTGTAAAGAGTGAAATGGAAAGATATATTCATATTCACCCAGCTGACGATATATTCCTAGTCAGTTGAGACGTCACAGCCTAGTGGTTTCCCCTGAGACTGTGAGGAACATGAAGAGACTTGAAACACATCATGCCACTCATTTGTTTTAAGTAATATGACGCGAATGGCTTGTCTTGGGGATGCGAGGTTTTCAAAGGAGAATTACCTGTGTGTAATACAATTAGTCCAGGGGTTTAGTGAGCTCATTATATTAAATATGAAAGGCTAGGACACAGCATTTTTCTACATAAGTGCTTTGGCAATGCCTCTGCATGCTTACATGCTGTTTCCAGGAGACATGGATAACTATTTCTCTCCCAATTCTATTACAGGGTAGTAGAAGGTTCCTAATTACCTTAGGGATATGTCTTAAACATTGAGTCAACATTTGTATTACAGTGTGTAGTGTGGTTAAGAACTCAGATTCTGGATTTCTACGCATTGAAACGAGAATCTTTAATCTTTAATCTCTAAATTAGTCTGACCTTGGATTGCCTCCTTTTCAACAGTTTCCATCAGAACATATTAAGGCTATAGAGATCATGTGTGCTGGGGCAGAGCAGGGTTTGCCTGAGAATAAAAGGTTTCAAAACCCCCAGCAGCTGGTCAGGGAAAAGACTGGGCTTCTGTTCCTGTAAGAGCCAACAGTCTTAGAAACCCACGGGGGTCACTGTGAGTCAATATTGACTTGATGGTCATGGCTTTGGAGTTCCTGCAAAAGTTCTCATAGTGCAGTGTATAGCTGCGACAATGTGAGAGAGTTAGTGTTGTACCATGGGCCACTTTACACTCATGTGACTTTGGACAAGCCATCTAATGTCGGTGCTCCCCCTTTTTTCTTATGTCAAATAAATAATAACCTCAGGTTTGCTTCGGGTGCACATGAACAAATGTGAACCTCTGAATGACTCAAGTGGTTTAGCACTCAGCCACTAGCCCAAATATTTGCAGTTTGAATCCACACCCTCAAGACGGCCCTGGGATCTGCTGCAAGAAGTCATGAAATCCTAACAAGTGGTTTTACCCTGCACAGATGTGTTTGCCAGGAGTTGGGTATAAAGTGCCTGGATTACGTACATGCTTATTAAATGATACCAGCTATTACCTTTACTATCACCATCAGATGACCTTGGCATTTACTGGGAAAATGCCCTACATGAGACTCAGGCATTGGGAACTACATACACGATGTTGTGTGCTGTCCAGGTGATTCTGACTCATAGCAAGTTTGATATCGAGCAGGCGGTTTCAACTATGGAGTGACTGGTGGACCCTAACTGCTAACCTTCTAGCTAACAGCCAGGGGCCTCTCCATTGTGCCACCAGATAATATATATTTAGCTATACCTTTGATTATGCAACCACACACACAATTTCTCACAATGTCCAAGTAAAATTAGAGGGACCCTGACTTTTCCTGGATTATTAAAAATCATACACACTCTTCACTTAGGGACTTTCTTGTTGTCTGACATTTTGCATTCATAACAATGGTAAAACAAACAAACAAACAAATATTACTGGACTGCTTTGCACATTAATGATGTGTGTCTGTCAGTACCAAGTGCTGAGATTTAAGGTGATAGTAATACTGGCTTTGATGGCTAAGGCTATGTATCAATTTATCGGGGCAATGGTTCACAATAGTTTGGCAATTATGTGATGATGTAACCATCCTCCATTTCATGATCTGGTGCAGTTACCGTTTCTTTTTTGCATAATACTGACCTTTGTATAATAACCTGGTCTTTGGAAACTAATCAGTGAGGAGGGGGTATATTTTGATAAATGATAGGGATTATTTACCTTTCATTGATTCTTTTCTCATTCTTGGTCATTTTACTTTTTAACAATTATATTGGCATATGATTCACATATCATATATCTCAGATATATTCTTTTATTATATTCTTATTATAAGGACCCCCTTCTTTAATTATTAGTCATAGTTCCTATCTTATTGGTAGAATTTTGTGGCTGTCATAAAGAGGAAGATGGATGACCCACGGTTTAAATACTTTATAATTTATTGTCTGACCTACATCTTTTTTGAGGGATGCGGTTAGCTGATGCCAGGTTGGCCCTCTACTGTTTTCACCGAACTCTTTGCCGGGTGTGGGGTAGATATTTAGATGGAGAAAAATGCTGCTCATATTGACTTTGTTGTTGCTATTAGTTTTATTGAGTTGACTTCTGATTTATTAAGACGCCATGTACAGTAGATCAAAGTACTTCCTAGTTGTGATCCAGGCCCATTGTCAGTGGTCCATTGGATTGTTGGGAAACAGGGTAGTTATTTGTTGATTTTTGTAAGTAGGTCTCTAAATATTTCTTCTGAATCCATCTTAGCGTCTAGCATCTCAGAAAAATGAAAACCTTTATTACTATAGGTAGGTGATGCCTAAGCATAAATGCGTCGGCAGATACCTCTGAAATGTACTTTTAAGTTTCTTTAACCAACTTCTTCCTTATTGATGTCTTCCTTTAGCTCCTTCCAGGCTAAGAAGGGCGGACACCAGCTCCCCTGAAGCTCTGTGGGGGGAAGTAGGTAGCAAATTGTATCTCTTTCCTCCCACACCACCACGCATATGTCTGTCTATGATTCTTTGTGGCTTGCATATTGCTTTGATGTTTGAAAATATACCATCCATATTTAAAATTAATCAGGTGCACTCAGAGGAAGATTACCCAGTAAGCAAGGTAAACACAGATTGCGTATGCTTACTAACCTGTAAGTAAGTAAGCCAAATAGTTCTTCTGCTTACCTTACTCATTGAGTAATCTGATGCTGGGCTCACCCATCGTGGACAGGTTAGGAGGAAAGCTTAGTGACCTACCAGGCTTTTGGTCAGTGAAATTTGTCAATGCAAACCCCAAGGGTCACAGAAGAATATTGTCAGATGTCGTGCTGAAAGACGAGCCCCATAGGGTGGATCCCAAACCAAACGGACTCCACTGACACTGAGCACTGAACACTCACTCCATGGCTACAGCAGGGGACTACACTAAATCACTGTTTATGAAGATAGGTCAGGACAGAATCAGGCAACATTTTCTTCTGTTGTTCATGGGTGTCATCGTGAATCTGAGACAATAGCAAAGGTAGGCTAGTTCCACATTTGACGCTTGAAGGCAAAGAGAAGTCTTAAATGTGAGCATCTTCTCTCAAGGAGGTCTCTTCCAGAATATCTCACCTGAGCCATCTTTGGTCTTTTAGCATCAAGAAATCGCTGAAGGAAGAAATGTTAGATCTAGTTTTTCATGAACTACGCCATTGATTTTTACATAACCGTGTGCGTCACTGTTCTTTAGTGAATAGGATGAAACTCTTAAAGATTAATACAGTTCCAGGGATTTTTCTGGATCTGGCTCCAGGTAGGTCTGAAATTTCTTTTTGCATTTTCTGAACTCATTAGCTTACTTTATTCTTCACCTCAACATACAATGACACATATAGGAACAGCTACACTTTCTTATGTGCTTAATATACTTTCAGAATTAAAATATTGAGGGATAAAAAGGATGATTAGGATCTTACATCTGGTACATACATATGTACTTAAAATATTTGTCTAGTTCAATTAATTTAGTTTTTGTTTTAAATCATTTTATTGAGGGCTCATACAACTCTTATCACAGTTCATCCATCCATCCATCCATCCATCCATTGTGTCAAGCACATTTGTACATTTGTTGCCATTATCATTTTCAAAACCTTTTCTTTCTACTTGAGCCTTTGGTATCAGCTTCTCATTTTTTTCCTCTCCCTCCCCAACCCTCCTCATGAACCATTGATAATTTATAAATTATTTTTATATTTTCATGTCTTAAACTGACCGATGTCTTCCTTTACTCACTTTTCTTTTGTCCATCCCCCTGGGAGGAGGTTATAGATAGATCATTGTGATTGGTTCCCCTTCCCCCCACCTCCACCTTCTCCTTCCCCTCCTGGTATGGCTACCCTAAATACTGGTCCTGAGGAGTTTATCTGTCCTGGCTTTCCTTTATTTTCAGTACTTATCTGTACCTGTACACATTGTCTGGTCGAGCCAGATTTGTAAGGAAGAATTGGGATCATAATAGTGGGTGGGAGGAAGCATTAAAGAACTAGAGGACAGTTGTGTTTAATCTTTGCTATACTGCACCCTGACTGGCTCATCTCCTCCTTGTGACCCTTACGTAAGGGAATGCCCAGTTGCCTACAGATGGGCTTTGGGTTTCCACCCCACACTCCCCCTCATTCACAATGATATGATTTTTTGTTCTAGGTCTTTGATACCTAATCCTATCAACACCTCATGATCACACAGGCTAGTGTGCTTATTCCATGTGGGTTTTGTTGCTTCTCAGCTAGATGGCTAATTGTTTATCTTCATGCCTTTAAGACCCCAGATGCTATATCTTTTGATAGCTGGGCACCATCAGCTTTATTCACCACATGTGCTTATGCACCCACTTTGTCTTCAGGGATCGTGTTGGGAAGGTGAGCATCACAGAATGCCAGGTTATTAGAACAAAGTGTTCATGCATTGAGGGAGCACTTGAGTAGAAGTCCAATATCCATCTGCTATCTTAATACTAACCTATAAATATAAATACATAGATCTATTTCCCTATCATTATATAAAATATATTTACATATGTACATGTCTGTATTAGACCTTATAAATGCCCTTTGTCTCCCAGTTCTTTCCTTTATTTTCTTTTACTTTCCTCTGTCCCACTATCATGTTCAGTCTTCATTTGGGTTTCAGTAAGTCCTCTCAGTTATAGTGGCCTTGATCAAGCCTTACTAGGTCTCTTACACCCTCCTCGCCACCAATTTTAGATCACTCATTGTTCCCTTGCTCCTGGGTTTATTAACACCCACTTCCTTCCCCCCTTTCCCCCCCCCCACTCTCCTGTCCCCTGGGACCTGTCAATCCCATTGTTTTCTCCTTTGGATTGTTTATCCTGCCTATCTTACCTAGATAGACATGCAGAGATAATAATATGCACAAGAACAAGACAGAACAAAACAAAGCAAGGAAAGAAAACAAAACCTCAACAACAATAACAACAAAAACCAATGACAAGAACGAAAACCTATAAATAGTTCAAGGCCTCTTTTTGACCTTTAGATTAGGAATGTTTTCTGGTTGAGTCTGATGGGGTGCCATGCCCTGGCTCCACAGTCTATTTTTGATATTTCCTGGGGACTTGGTTGCTCTGCTTCCCTGGCTGTGCTGTTGCATGCCCTTAGTGTTTTGCCTCAGTGTGGCAGGATCAGATTGGGCACAATTGTCACACCGTGTCTCCAGTGTTGTCCCCTGTAGAACTATGGGTCGGTGAGGGATGTCATGTCTCATAGTAGGGCTGGCCATGTGGTCTTCTCTGTGGATTGGCTGCTCTGAGCAGGAATATCTCCTCAAGGCTTGGTGCATCAGGATGTGCTCCACTCTTTCCTTCTCCCCCTTCATCTGCTCCATTGTGCTCTGATCAGACGTGTCCCTCTTCCTGAGATGCAGCTTCAGTGCTGTCCTCTAAAATAAATTCTGTGGGGAGAGGCACGTGTCCATGTAGTTGGGATAGGCATCGGCCCCTCAGAATACTCCTCTGGTTCCCTACTTCATGCCGGCATGTTACATTCACACCTTGGAGCACTGGGTTGAATTCTGGTTGTTCTTTCCCTGTATATTATATATCTTGAACAAAAACTTAGCTGTGGAAAAATAAAGAGAAAAGGGGTAAGCGGGCCTTAAGATACCTAAAAATCAGATTGGTACACAAATTAATATAGACACCATAAATTGGTATACTTATTTTTCTGCAAATTATTATAACACTATATCAAAAGATATTATATTTTCTCAACTATTTTTCTAATATTAATTAGAAAATGTAAAATACAATGTTTTTGGTGTGATTCCCTCCTTTTATGATTAGCCTTCTAAGCCATCAAGTTGATTGGAGTCATCATATTTGAGTATTCACTATAATTGCAATTAATTACAGCAAAATATCTGCCTAAGATCTCTAACTACTATTTTAATGGTGATTTTTTTCATGTCTGAAAATATTTTTGTACTTAAACTCTGAGGAGAGTAGACTAAACATTTCTTGTAGTATAAGATTATGCTAAAGAAAGTAATGGGATCCAATTATATGAATTATTAAGCCAATGCTGGCTCCTTTCTCATTGCTTTGAGTCAAGAGAGGATATACTATTGCCTCAGTTAAGTCTCACCTCATATTTAGAATTTCTTGATTTTAATCTTTCTTCATGGAATAGCTGGCCATTCCTTCCAGGTAAAATCTCTCTCTTCCTCCTCCTGGTCTTTATTCCATTATTTCCTCCTCTACTATTAACCAGAGTGTTTATTTTCCTTTTTCTTTTAAAAATCATTTTACTGGGGCTCTTACAGCTCTTATAACATTCCATGCATCAATGTATCAAGCATATTTATAAATATATTGCCATCATCATTTCCAAAGCATTTTCTACTTGAGTCCTATGCATAGGCTCCTTTTTTCTCCCCTCCCTTACCCACCCTCCCACCCTCGTGTATCTTTGATTAATGATATATTGTTATTGTTATTTCGTATCTTACCCGGTCCATTGTCTCCCTTCATCCATATTTCTGTTAGTCATCTCCTCCCCGGGGTTGATGGTGGTGGTGGCAGCTATATATCCAATCTTGTGGTGGGGTCCCCTTTCTCATTCTCTCATCCTTCCCTCTCTCTGACCATCTGTCTACCCTAATTCATTACTTCCATTACTGTTCCTGAGTGGCTTATCTTTCCTGAATTCCATGTGTCCAGAGCTCTTATCTGTACCAATGTGTGTTCAGTGGTCTAGCAAGATTTTTAAGTTAGATCTAGGTCATGGTAGTGGGGGGATGAAGTATTCAGGAATCAGTGGAGTGATGGGTGATTCTCCGGTGCTATATTACACCTTGGTTGAATCCTCCCTTCCTTATACCACTTCTGTGGGGGGTGTAAACAGAACCAAAGATCCAGTTGGTAAAGTTTTAGAAGCAAACTTTATTAAAGCTTGCGGGCGGGTTCAGCAACTCAGGGTATTGAGCTATTGAAGGTGCCCCGGGAAAAATGCTGGCAGCGTTTTTATGCCCACTGCTGGCAGGCACAGCTGGGAAGGATCAAAGCTGGGGAGGATCTGTGCACACAGGTGCTTCAGAAGGGAGAAGGTCGTTAATCTTACCTATTTGTTAAGGATGAGTAGAGTGACCATATCTTCAAAGAGGGTCTTGGCTCTGGGGATGTTTGGTTCTGAGAACTTGTGGTTTTCAGCGAGGTGAGGAGAGGCCAGCGAGGGGTAAGTTCTGATTGCTAAGGTGGAGGCGCCAAACTCACAATGGAGTCCCTTGTGCCAAGACCAGGCAGGGGGATATCCAATTTTCTACAGATGGGCTTTGGATCTCCACTCCAACCCCCTCTTTCACATTAGTATAGTTGTTTTGGAGCTTTTGATACCTGATTTGTGATCGCGTCAACTTTTCTGATAACCTGGCACCTTTTGATACTCATCTTCCTGACCCGATCGCTGAAGACAAAATGGGTATATAAAAAATTTGGTGAAGAGATCAGATGGTGCCTGGCTAGCAAAGATATAGCACCTGGGGTCTTAAAAGCATGAAGTCAAACAAGCAGCCATCCATCAGGAAAGCAAATAAGCCCACATGGAGGAAGCACACCAGCCTGTGTGATCATGATGTGTTGACGGGATGAGCGTTTCTTAATTGCCCATGTGCCAGCAAACCCAGTTGCTGTCAAATGAATCTCAAATCATGGTTACCCCACGGGTTAGGGTAGAACTACCTTTTAATAGCCGATATTCCAGAAGTAGATTGCCAGACCTTTCTTCAGAGGTGGCTTTGGACGGACTTAAACTGCCAATCTTCCAGTCAGTAGGTGGACGGCACAGGGATTCTAGGGCCAATACACCCCTTTGTTTTTTACATTTTAGTCAAGCCAGTGTCGTTCGTGTCTTCTAATATCCTGTCCCCATTCTCTTTCATACCCAAGGCTTTGAATATGTTGCCCCCCTCAGTCTGGAATGCTTGACTTCCCAGTTTCATGTGCCTTCCATCTCCAAATAACTCCGCACGATCCTGCTGAACTTCCCTGTATTTCTGTTTGTTTGTTTTGTTCAATTTGAAACACCAAGATGAATGGTTTTAGCTTACTTTAGTAACTAGGTTGTTGGGATATTTTGCAACTTAGGATGATTGTGCATTCTAATCAAGGGTCATCCCTGGAGGGTGCAAATGGTCAACATGCTCAGCTACTAACCAAAAGGCTAGAGGGTCAAGTCTATCTAGCCAGTGGTCCCTCAGAGGAGAAGGCTAGCAATGCACTTCTGGAAACAGCTATTGAAACCCCTACGGAGCAGAACTCTGCTCTGACTCACAGGGGTTGCCCTGCATCAGAGTTGACTTTGAAACCCTTGATTTTGTTAAAACAAACAGGCAAGGAGATTCTTCAAAACAGCAAAACCAACCAAGATGAGCCCCAAGGAACCAAAGGTTTTGAAGGGCGGTGGGTAATGGGGAACAAATAAGACACTCAACCTTGTTCTAAAAAAACCCCGAAAACCAACCCTGTTGTTTTATTATTATTTAGAAAGCACACACAGCAATTTATCTGGGGGAGAAAGAGAAAATGCAAAATAGGTGAGCATACAAATTCATTTTAAAATAACTGGTGCCACATCCCAAGTAATATCCGTCGAGGTGAACTTCTTAAACTTTTGGACTTCTTATATCTGTATACATCACCAGAGGTCTGTGTACAGATATATGGAAAGTCTTTGCATGCCTGCCAGAAATCCTTTAAACCAAAAATCTGTCAGGAGCATATCCTCTTTTGTTCCCTGAAAGTTTCTTCTCGACGTTTCCTTGGATCATGCCACAGTCTCTTTTCTTTGAGTTCGTTTCTGATGACAAGTGAGAATACTTGTGAAGGAAGGTTTTCCCTTAGTTCTCGACTTTTTCTTTAACTTTTTCTGAGTCTTGAGTGATATCCCCAGTTCTTCCATAATGGCATTGAAAGAGAGACACTAGAACATGAAACAATAGGGCATCAGTCCAAACACACCATTCTGTAGCTCATAATTGTTTGTCTCTTACCTAGTTTAACATGAATGCAATGTATTGGCTTTAAGACAATTCCACCACCAGGTAAGTCCCCAGGCAGGTCCCATCACCTCCTCCTCCACCCACCGGCCACCCACCTTTTCTACTTGAGCAATCTGAGGCCCCAAGTTAGCAGGGCAAACTTGAAAGATTTTGCTCACAAATGCAGTAGAATAAAATTTCCCAGTCAGAGAAACCTCAGAGCTCTCAAAATAAGCAACTTACCTTTGCTGAGGCACCAAAAGAGAGTTAAGTTAAGCCACTTCCCCCATTAAGATGATCCAAACATTGATAGGTATATCAAGGCATACGGACACTTCGTAATGCTATAGAAAATGAACAAACCTTCTCTACACCAAGGCTTTGTTTTTTTCTCCCATGAAACCTTACTTTGTTCCTAAAATAAAATCTAATTCTTGATGACTTTCCTTTCTGATAAAAAAAGAAAAAAAACAATTTAAAATTGTATATTTTCTCAAAAAAGAAAAACAGAGATTCTTGCAGCAGCAACAATGTAGTTGTGGCTGAAATGGAAATAATGAGCTACTGAATTGCACAGCGAAAGGGATGGTGTGAGACAAAAGGCAAACAGAATTATGATTATAAAATGCTATACATATGCATGACATATATATTATATATATACAAGGGGATTTACTAAAGTTCATGGAAAATTCTAGTATTTCTTCATTCCATTTTCCACTAATTTTTGAAGCCCCCTTGTATATATGTACATACCCATTACAATTACATTAAGTCTATTCACATGCACAGTATATAACTGTCCTAATAAAACATGATTTTGTGCCATTTTTTTCCAGACACAAGGTATTTTAGTGATACATTTCTGCTCCTTTCAATTTCTATAAAGCAATGGTGTTTTTGATGAGGCTAATTGTAAAACATCCTTAAAAAAAAAAACAGAAGTCATTGGTAAAACATATGCAAATTCAAGCATTACTCTTTTACTATTTGCTCACCAAATGACACCTTATGATTTCTCTAGATTTTAAATGTCACTGAAAAAAATTAGTGTCTTCTATCTTGAGCTAGCATGCACTCTGGTCCTTGTATTTTAAGGTGCAACACATATTTTAAAAATTTATACTGCATGTTGTTCTGAAAGTGAATTGTTAGAGTTTAGATAAGTAATAGACTTTTAAAATTTGAAACCTATGCATATAAATTTAGGTTATAGATGTAAGTGACTGGTCTACCAGACAAGTACCTCATAAAATTGGTTGTTTGCATATGACTTTTTATCTCTTTTAAACATGAATTTTTATAGGGTTCAATTTTCATTTTCATTGCTTTCTGGGGCTAATACATTCAAATGCAGATCATGCATGTTTAATTCTCTTTCCATTGGCAAATCGTGGCTCAGTGAATTAGGGGAATGTTGTGTTACCTAAAGAAGGACTTCAGGAATATTTTCTATGAATAACATTTCAAAAATATTAAGGAACTTTATCACACATGGAATATACTGATTTTTGTAGCTCAATGTCAGCTTTACATGTTACTATAAAGATCAAGATCAGTCCCTGCAGAAGGACAGTATGCTTGGTCAAGTCGAGGGGCAGTGAAAAAGCAGAAAGCATGTGATGTGATGGATTGACCCAGTGGCTGCAGCAATGGGCTCAAAGAGGAGAAAAATTGTTAGGAGAGCACGTGGAGGGGTGGTGTTTCATTCTGTTGTGCTTAGCTCTGCTATGAGTCAGAACACAGAGACTGAGGAAATATTTTGTGTGTGTCGTTATGACAGATAGTGTTCTATTGTGGTTGGCAAACTTTACTCAGAAAATTATTTCAGTGGAAGAAGATGATTTGCATGGGCCTTCCATAAATAAAGGTAGGCAACAGAAAGAAGCAGTGCAAATGGTTTTACAAGTTGCAGTATATACGCAGGAGCTCCTGGGAGGTGTACGTGGTTAAGGCACTAAGCTACTGATGGGAAAGTTGGAGAAGTGAGTTCACCAGGGTCACTTTGGAAGCAGGGCCTGATGACTCAGAGCAGACAAATCAGTCATTGGACACTCTATGGAGCACAGTTCTTCTTTGACACAGATGGTGTGGTCATGGATCCAAACATGTTCATGTTCCTTGGGTTGGCTTTTTGCTTACTATAACTAAGCGTTACGGCTTCACATCAACTTTATAAGGAAGGGGTTCTTATAGTTACTGCACAAGTGGGGGATTTTCTGTTGATAGGGGCTCTCGAGCCTTTGGGCTCATAGCCACTCTGTGGACAACACGACGAACCATGGTCTCGCTCTGTGCCATTCTCACAATTGTTGGACTTGAGTCTGTTGAAAGCACTGTGTCGGTCCATCTTCTGAATGGTCCTCCTCTCCTCATTACCCTGTACTTTGCCAACCGTTGTGTCCTTTTCCTGGGATGGGTCTCTCACATTCAAAGTACATGAGATGGAGTTTCACTATCCTCACTTAGAAGGAACATTCTGTGTGTACACCTTCCACGTAGATTTGTGTATTCTGACAGGCCACAGTCCTTTCAATATTCTTTGCCAACATGATAATTCAAATGAATGATTTCTTCTTCAGTCTTCCTTATTCATTTTCCAGCTTTGATATGACATGAAGTGTTTGTAAATGAAGTGGTTATCCATGCCTTTCAAAACTTTCAGGAGGGTTTGTCTATAGAGAGAGTAACTGGATTAATGGTTTCTTTGGTATAAAGCAGGGGGGAAATTGGGCATTAATAACAAAGAGTACAAGAAAGACAAAAATATTCTAAAATTGATTGTGGTAATGAGTATACAACTGTTCTTTGTACTATAAAAATGTATGATATATGGATTATGCACCTATAAAAATCTTTATTAAAAAAATCAAATGTATCACGATGGGCAAATCTGCTGTACAAGTTCTTTTAGAATGAGACAGCAAATATGTCATGTTGAGACTAAGGCATGCCTAATTCAAGAGTCATATGCATGTGAAAACTGGATCGAGGAATTAAACAGCTGCGTAAGAATTGATGCATCCGATTGTCATGGCTGGTGAAGAACATTGATGATAGCAGGGACTTCCAGAAGAACAAACACATCTGTCCTGGAGGAAGCACAGAGAGCTGTCCTTGGAAGGGAGGCGGTCAAACTGTTTCTCTTTGAGCACATAATTAGGAGGGAAGGCCCTCTGGAAAATGACAGCATGCTTGGTGAAGGAGCGAGGTTGTGAGATGAAGGAAGACCCTCAGGAGATGGTTGGACAGCGGTGACCACCGTGTGCCCAAGCATGACAGCCGTGAGAGCGGGGCAGGAGGAGGCGCTGCTTGTGTTGTTGGACAAAGCGTCAGAGTGAGCTGAACAGATTCTGAGGCATCTGATAGCAACACACCTTAATTTTAAATTCTTTTGAAAGAACACCATAAGCAACTTTTCTCTTTGTTGATTGTTTTCTTATAAAATACAAATATGTATAAAAGAAACTCCAAGTTCCTGGTTTTGTTTGAATTGTCAGGGCTTTAGTTTCAGATATTTCATTTCATGTCAGCAGCCCACCTGAGTGTCCACAGGTGGCTACCAGGTGACGTTCAGCAAGCACAGGAGTACGTGAAAATGCCGTTTCTAATTTGAAGAGAGGTCCTGTTGGAGATTGAACCTATGTTAGATCTAACAATATGTTTGAATGATGTATTTATTTATCAAGGAAATTCTTCTCCCATTTTACATTGCCTTAAAATTCAATAAACATCTTTATTCTCTTCTTGAAACCCCAAGAATATATTGCTTGCTGCCAGTGTGAGCTTGAATAAAAATATAGTTTTCACAGTGTTTGGTTTCTCTCTCTTTGGCCAGAAACTACGATTTCTTTTGATTCTCATTTTGTGTCCAACTGTCAGGAATAAAATGGCAAGATATTGGGGCTGACCTTTCTGCCGGCACGTTTTCGCTGTAGTCACAAGGCCTGGTGACCTTTAAGGCACCCACTAGGCCTGAGCTCACAGGAACCAAATACAGGAAATGAAATTCTGAAGGCCATGCCCCAGCAGAGCGGCACGGGAGGGGCTCTTATTCCTTGACCAGGCCACCTTTTATAATTTCAGAATGAAAATTAGGTATAGGATGAAGATTAGCCTTGGGAATCAGGAGAAAACTTACAGTGGGTCTAAGAGCTGCCATTCTGGCACCTGTTTTTAAGAACTCTCTCACGTGCATAAGGACATAGCAACAGGGTGGGTAAGCATAAGGGTTTTTTCCTACACTCTCCTTTATTGGAAACGAATGGATCTGATGGCATTCCATTGCTCCCAAGGCAGGACAATTGGGCTGATTGCCCCGAGGTCAACAGCTGGACCCCCCCAGACACTCCTTGGGAGAAAGAGGAGGCTTTCTAGCCCTTTGAAGTGTTCACAGTCGCAGAAACCCACAGGGGTCACTCGTCCTGTCCTTTGGGGTCACTTTCAGTTGGCAGCTACTCTATGGCAGTGAGGTGACTTTTCTTTTTTCTTTGTCTTTCCTTTTCTCCTTTTGGATTAGCCAGAATCTAAAGGAGCCCTGCTGGTACTCTTGGGTAAGCATTGGATTGTGAAATGCAAGGTCGACTGTTCAAACCCAACAGATGTTCCACAGGAAAAACATGAGGCTGTCTGTGCCCTCAACGATTTCCGGCCCTGGAGGTCCTATGTAGGGTTGCTATGAGTCAGAATTGACTTGATAGAAGTGGATCAGAATACAAATCCAAACCCAAGACATTGCCAACGAGTTGATTCTAAATCATAGTCACCCTGAGGAACAGAGTACAGTTGTCTCACAGGGTTTCCAATGCATCCTGCCTCACCCTTTCCCAGAGGCAGTTATTGAGTTTGAACCACCATCCCTTTGGTTTGCAGCTGAGTGCGTAGCCACTGTTCTGAAAGGATTGCAGGTCTGAATATTGGCATTTAAAGTTAGCGAAGGAGTCCTGGCTCTGTGGTTATGCATTGGGCTGCTAATCACCAGCCACTCTGTAAGAAGAAGATTTCGACTCTGATAAAGAGTTACAGTCAAGGAAATTGCCAGGAGTAGTTCCACCCTGCTCTACAGGATCGCTGTGAGTCGGAATCAACTTCATGGCAGTGAGTTTGGTTTTGAGATTGCTGAAAGATCGGCGCTTCCAAATCAGCAGCTGCTCCACTTCTGTTAATAGTTAAACTCTGGAAACTCACAAGGGCGGGTCAACCCTGCCCTATAGGGTCACTATGAGTTGGCATCACTTGATGGCAGTGAACTTAGTGAGAACTCTGGTGGCATTGTGGATTATTAACAGCAAGGTCAGCAGTTCAAACCCAACAGCCTTCCTTTTGGAGAAAGACGAGACTACTATTCCTATAAAGCTACACCACCTCGTAACCTCACAGAGGGTCACTATGACTTGGAGTCAATTCAGGACAGTGGGGATTTGGGGGTTATTATGACAATTCAGTGAGCTGACATATTAGAAGCAGCACAATGCCTGACACATTTGAAGTAGCTATTTTCAAAAATAAAAATTTATACCATACATTGAACTTTTAAAAACCATTCAGGCATTTGTTGAGGAATGAGGACAGTGAAAACATTGAAACTTTGAAAAATTTGAGCCAATATGTCCCATTTGACACAGGAATTTCTTACACAAATACATTGATTGTAGTTGGTTACATATATAAATGTGTAGCTACTAGTAGAAACTATGTGCAAAGTTTGGTATTATATATGAATATGTAAAAAGTATGCAATATTTAATGATTTTTTTCTACCCAGCTGTCGCAGACATTAAGACAGTTTGTGTCATGTCCTAGCAAGAACAAGTATTCAAGTATCGGGTGAAAATGAAAACTACCTACAGTTTCTTGTTATTTAAAAAATATATATTTCTACACTCCTCACTGAGTGCATACCTACAGTGAGAAAGTTAAGAGAAAAATACACTTAGAAATGAATACATAGCAATAAAGCATATTATATTATTACTTTTATGCTGTTACTTGCACTATACTTTGGTGAAGTTTGTGTGTGTGTGTGTGTGTGAGAGAGAGAGAGAGAGAGAGAGAGAGAGAGAGAGAGAGAGAGAGGAAGCCACTTTCCTCCTAGAGATTAGGAACTGGACAAGCAGCAGGCAGTAGATTAGTTATTGCAGCTGAAACTTCCACCAGAAAAGTGGCTCCCTGGCCTTAAAGGGTGAAGGATCTGCTTGTTTATTTTAGCTCTGCAGAAAGTCTTCTTTGTTCTCCACCTCTGCGAGCCCTTGGTGTGGCCCGGAGGACTCCTTTCCTTCGCTGCCTCTTTCTTCCCTTTTGGTTCGTGTCTCTTGGTAATTGCATTGCCTGTGGATTAACCCCCAGTATTTGACTTCTTGGTGCTGGTGTGAGCCTGAATGTGTATATATATATGCATGTGTGTGTGTGTGTGTATTTCATTACACCTTTGTCCTAACTTGGCAAATGTTGTGAAAGGGGTGGGGAAAGCTATTTCAGTTCTTTTTGTTTTGTATCTAAAGTAGACCTAGGAAAAAATGGTCTAGGGAAGGAGAATGATCTTTCTTACCTTTTTAAAACAAATTATAGAAGTTTTAACTTTTGTGTAAAATTTGACATGAACTCACTGTTCTAATACCAAAGGCAAATGTAGCATTATATTATATGCTGTGAATATCAGATGTCTTTCTTACTGTATATTTACTGTGAATGCATTCTGATTTTCTATTAGAAATACTTTAGTTTGCATACTGCTGTGTCTCTACCCGCCTCCCTCCAAATGTGTTGGAATACTAGCTTCCTTTACCGTGGATCCAATCTCATTTGGAAATTGTTTTTATTTGGTATGTTAATGAGGTTCTATCAGGGTCTCAGATGCACTGCCATCCAGTCAATGCTGACTCGCAGTGAGCAGACCTACAGGAAAGGCCAGGGCTTTCGCTGAGAAGGTCTAAGACAGTAACTCTGTGTGAGTCGAAAGCCCCATCTTTCTCCCTTGCATCTGCAGCCCGGTGCATACCCACTGTGCCACAGGGCCTGTTACAGAAAGAGCAGGCTGGGTAAAGAAGCAAGCGCGTGAGAACGGAGTGGAACGTTGCCACATGGAGCTCTTCCAAGCAATGTCCAGAAGAACTTTGGAGAAACTGAGACAAGGAGTTTTCTTCCAGTGTACAGAAAAGGACTCCCCTGGTATCTACTCTCTAGACCTGTGAGGACATACTTTCTGTCCATCAACCCGGGCGCTTGTGGTATGTTTGCTACAGCAGCAACAACAAATGAAGATGTAGTTAAGGATTTGTGACAAATCACTTCTTAGAAGAACTGCTCTAGTCAATAACATAAGGCAAGTTCTACACTTGGCTTCATGCTTACATTTGGTAGACTCCTTATTCAAAGACAAGGAGGCCCGGATGTATTGTGGTTACACGCTTGACTGGGATCTGAAGAGCCAGCAATTGGAAATCATCAGTTGCTTTGAGGAAAAAACACGGGACTTTCTCCTTCTGTAAACAGTCACAGACATAGAGAGCACCAGAGCAATTCTACCCTGCCTGACTGGGTCACTGTGAGCAGGCACCAACTCGAAGGCAGTGAGTTTGGTTTTTAGTTTTATTCAATGACACTTAGAGTGTTTTGTGACATTGTATAATCAATTTCCAAATTATGCATGGAAGAAAAAAGAATGTAAACAATAGTACTGTCATTTTATAAATGTCAACCCTTCCATTTTATGTATAGGCTTTCTGTAACTTGAAGGTAAGTCATGTGATTTAAGTTTTCTTTCAAAATGTTCCTCCCCGCACCCAGTAATAGGTAAGAATAGTTAGGGAAGAGGATACAGAGGGCTAACGAGATTATTGTTGCTATTATGGTTGTATTCTTGGCTTAGTCAGGCTATTATCATGGTTCTGTGAATGCAGTCTCTGGTTGGAAATTTATTTTTGAAAATGAAACAGTGAGGATTTATATGCTTAATATGTTTGACATGTAGACAGTTCAACACAAAACTTAAGGTTTTAGACCTGGAGTCAGGGAGTTGTTTTAGAAATAGGGACCTGCCTACTGTCGTTGATTCAATTTTGAGACCCTGTGATCCAATAGGGTAGAGTGGAAATGGGGTTTCTTAGACTAGACGTCCTTTTCTGCATAGAGAGCTTACTCTTTTCTCTGAGGAGCAGCTGACAGGCTGAGCCACCAACCATGAACTTAACAATCCAATGTTTAACCCAGTGCACCACCAAAGGTCCTTAGAAATAGGCACTGAAGAATTATTTTCGTGGGTTTGCTACCATTAACTCTTCAGAGAATCCTTTTTACCTATTTGGAAAATATTTTGCTTCACCACAGGATAATTTATGATATTCTTACAACAGATACGAGGCTCGAATCAGCCCTCATTCATTATGTGAAGACAGGAACAGGGAGATCCTTGGAGAAGTTCTCTATGCGCACACCGTATTTTTGTGAAGTTCTTGCTTGCCAAGCCCTTGGGCTTGGGCATCATTTATTTGTTTTATTGGTTTCCTGGGTTCATTTGGAATCCTTGGGCCAGTTTTATGCATACATCTTTGAAATTAAACATTTTTAAGATTAAAAAATATTTTTAGAAGTGGATCTGAAATGAGAGAGTTGGTCACTGTATTTGTTTTCAGACTAGTGGTTATATTCAATTGTGTCTGGGAGCTAAGGAAGAAGGTGATTTTCCTCTCCTGGGTCTGTGTCAACAATTTTGGGCTGAAGGGGATGTAGACCCTAGAGCCAATCTCAAAGTGTGATCACCCCCACTTTATCGCAACCCATGAGCTGGCAGCCACTCATTGCCTGCACTGGCCATGCGTAAACTGGCTCACCCTATGTAATCCTTCCCTCTCTACCTCTCTTTCCCCCTTCTTGCTAGAGAAAAGAGCCTTTGTTAACTAATTTCTACTGACTCCCTTTAATGCCATGCTTTCTATACCTCTTGGTCTTTTTTGCTTGTCCCTTTGCCTTATGTCATCTTTGCTCCACAACTGGGGTCCAGTGGGAACACCTTGACCTTTCAGACGCTTCCCTGGTTCCACAAATGAATGCACATAGATCACTTGTTTTCTTGTCAGTTGTCCCTAAGTCTGTTTCTGACCTCAGGCAACCCTAGACACAATAGAAAGAAACACTGTCTGGCCTGGCATGATCAGTTGTGAATTGGATCACTGTGATCCACAGTACATTCTGGGCTTTTCTTTTTCACAAGTAATTCACCAAGCCTTTCTTCCTACTTTAGTCTGAAACTCGGTAAGCATCATAACACCACACAAATTTCCCCCGACACATGAATGGTGGCCTCTCATGCTGTGCACTGAAGGGACTCAAACAAGAGTCTCAGCCATGGAAGGGGAGAATTCTACCATCAAACCACTGTTGCCCTCAGGGTAGGCATGCTATAAAATGAAAAATGGGGTCAATGTTGTAGTTTTAAGTACTTAAATGGACTTTTCTGGATCTAAAGCAGAAACTGCCATCTTTGAAGCTATTAATTACAGCAGCCAGGTGTTTGAAAGAAGTAAAGAGAAGTTATTTTAGAGTGTCGAAGTTTGCCTTTAGATCTTAGCATATTGGGTTGGGATGGAGGAGCCCTTTATCTGTACTCAAGGAGAACATTCTAGCAGATTATAGCAGTCTTCCCCAGAGTTGATATCTCCCTGAGTACCTGAGAAGAAACCCCAGGCTTGCCTCTTCTGGGGTCAAACACCCACAGTGTTAGATAAGAAAGGGCCTGGTAGGGTTGGGGACCTGTGATCACAGGAAATTTGTGCCTCACACTTTGCCTAGACCTCTCCGAGGATTCAGTCATTCAAAAGAAGAAATATCTTCAGAGTCGTTCACCAGGATAGCCTGAGCCTGTTGTCTGAGACTCCCAGGGTGCCCAGAAGGAAGCTGAGAAGTGCCCAAACAAGCCTTGCCCCAGAAAGAGGCATGAAAGTAATGGCAAGTGAGCTGGTAGGTGAGGAGAGATTGCAAACGACTGTCCAAAACTAATGGCCAGAGAGAAACACTGTATAGCATTTCATTGGTGTAACCTTATGGAAACAGATCACCAAACCTTTCTTCTGTAGCACCCAGGTGACTTTGAACTGTCAACCTGTATGTCAGTAGCTGTTGCTACCAGGTACTGTTGAAGGTGACACCTATATAGAGTGGAATTGCATGTTTCCTGGACCATTGTTTCAGGCACTGTGTCGATTCATCTTCTTAAGGTCTTTCTCTTTTTTTGCTGATGTGCTACTTTGCACAGCTTGATGCCTTTTCCCAAAAACTGGTCCTTCCTGATAATGTGTCCAAAGAAAGTGAGAAAAACGCTCATCATTTTGGCTCCTAAGGAATATTCTGGCTAGAGTCGAGTGTAAATTGGCTACACTATGGGGGACGTAAAAGCTTTTGGTAGGTCTTTCATATTCCCAGGACAACAGCTTCCCTTGTTTAAAAATGGCAGAAATGTGGCTGTTAAGAGCGATCTAAATGTTTGTTCTCTGGAGTCGCTGGTAGAGGCCAACATGGCACTCTTGTCCGGCATTCTGGGTTCTCCGACCTTTCCCTACCATTTCTGAGACTGTCTCAGCTTCTGTTTCTGCTCAGGGTTTGTGCTCTAACTCCAAAGGTTAGCCTCTAATGTGTGTGATCATGCCTCTGTGCTTAAGGCCTGAGATGATATTGCTGCGGATTGGCTTTCCCTCTCCTCCTGGAGAAGACCTGATTGTCCTATCAACTCGGAGTCTGGCTCACCAATTACTGCCCCCTGCCCACCCCCCGTCTTGGTACCTGGGGGTGTCAGAGTAGCAGTATGCTCCTTAGGATGTCCAGGGGTGATTTTAGAAGCAGACCTCTAGGTCTTTTTTCCAAGGAGCCTCCAAATTCCAACATTGTTTTGGTTAGCAATTAACATCTTAATTTCGATCACACAGTGACACCAAAAGGCTGAGACAAGGTGACAAAAATAAGCGTCCCTTGAGGTAAATTTAGTCTGACCCAGGCCTTTGTTATCCACAGAGCACCCTTAACCTACATGTAAGAGTCCTTGGGGAACCGGCTAAGTTGATGTGTAGCCGCTACAACTTTTTATATGTAAAATCTATATCGTTATAACACCAGGAATAAAAAAAACCAATTTGATGCCTTTGTTTCATTATAAAAACTCACCTTAGCCTTTAAACTTAAGGAATTGCTAGTGGGACTTATCAATTATTGTTATTATTGTAATTATTTTGAGTCTAACACTTACGGGTAGTTTTTGGCTTTGGTTTACTAGCTCAATTAATCCACTCTGCTCCCACTTCCCTTACCTGCTTATTTCCCAGAGGCGTCTGAGTTTCAGGGAGAGTTTTTATGGGTATCAACGATTGTGAAAACGGTAGTTCCCTGACCCTCCTCTGTCATCTTGACCTCCACAGGAGCACACCATCCTCCTAAACCATGAACAAAGCTCTCTGCCGCTACTGTATCCTCGGTGATGTCCATGGTCTCTTTCTTTCTGTAACAGGTTCATGCGCTTTGCATGTTCTGATTTTTCTTCAACTTTAATCTGCAGTCTTTTCCGATCTTTCAAAAAGCTCTCTTGGTTGGGAAGGTAGCCGGAGTCTTTAGATGTTTCCTTGGAACACGGTGGAGTAAGTGGACTCTGGGAAGCTGTTGTGACTCATTGCCTAGATGTTGTTATTCTGCCCTTCAGCTGACAATGAAAGCAAGTATTTGCTGCAAAGTTTTTCCACCTCCCGACCTACATACAACCTGTGACAATGGCATTGCTCTTCATGGCTGCTCTTGCACTTTTTGGAGCTTCTATATTTCTGTCTTCCAAATTAGGACTTGGCTCAGGAAGGCTCTCAGGGACTCAGGGAGCATCTAAGTGTTAATGACTTTGCTCCAAATCTCCATTTCTTTCCTACTGGTCAAAAACTAGTCTAAAGTAGGAAAACATCATCATTTGTGTTTTTCCAACCTTAGTCTTCTAGGTTTTAGCTCTTGGGAATTAAAGATAAATTTTCTGAATTTAAAGAGCTGCCTTACTGAAAAACCTATAGCTGGCCATTGTTAGTCACGCTTTCCAAGATGGTCGTTTTAGCTATCAAATTTGAATGGCAAAAGTTTACTTTTAAGGATTCAGCATATAGAAGGGTTCTTTATTTGCCCCCAAGGAGAAAATGACATCCCGATGGTTGAAGAATGCTCAGGAAAGAATCTCTCATTTGCCAGGCCACTTCCTGGGACCAAATGTGCATGTTTTCATTAGAAGTCTTCGAGCTGGTTCTGAATCATAGTGATCCTGGGTCCCACAGATGAGACACTGCCCCGCCTGCACAATTGTGGTTACGTCTGAGCCTATTGTTGAGGTGACCGTGTCAATCCATCTTGCCAAGGGGTAAGAGTACTTCTTTTTTGGCTCCTCTTTACCAAGCATGAGGTCCGTCTCAGGGCGTGGCCCACCCAGATTACATTATGTTAGCAGCATTCTGACCATACATCTTTCAAGACAGACTTGTTTGTTTTTCTGGCGATCCATGGTGCTTTCGACCCTCTTCGCATCGCTTTTCCTCCCATAGAGAGGGATACAAAAAAGACCACGATAGGTTCAGGAACCTAAGAACACAGGGAAATGTGCCACTATCTGCTAGGACTCTGAGGAACCTATAGGCTCGTCCAGGTCAAGGTCAATTCCATTTCTGTAATCATCACTGTTATACTAATGATTTGCTTGTGACTGATTCTATGAGGATCCTTTTCTTCTTGATGGTTAATTGTTGTTTATTTTTTTCTCTATCCAAGTAGACTTTTCCATTCTAAAATATTAGCAGGGCAAGATAATTTTATTTCAACAAGAATATAATGTGTTCAAAATAACCACAGGATCATATTGAATATACCCAAGCCCCTAAAACTCTCTGCCAGTGACTTGATTCGATTCTTACTTATAGCAACACTACAGGACAGAGGAGAACTACCTCTTTGAGTGTCTGAACCTGTAACTCTTTAAGGGAGTGGAAAATCTCATCTTTGTTCTTGGGGGTGGCTGATGGTTTTGACTTGCTGACCAAACTTGCATGTTTTCATTAGAAACTGTTAGCAGACTCAGGCAGAACCACTTTGCTGCCATGACTCACTCATTATTAAACATAAATATGTCTACAGTATGTTTTGCACAGATGCCACTTTTCAATTTCCTTCTTACTTTTTATTTTGCTGTGGTTGATAATAGTTATGGCAAGTTGATTCTGATACATGAACACCCCAGGTATCTTGATGTAGAACTGTGTCCCACGGGGTTTTCAAGGGTGTAACTGTTCAGAGATACATGGCCAGGCCTTTCCTCCACGATGCCTCTGGCTTGTCTCAAATGGTCAGTCTTCAGTCATCTAATGTTTAACCATTTGTGCCCTCTTACTACTCCTTTACTTTCTACTAGACTTAAAAAAAGTCATCACGGTTGGAATATATTTCTGACACAATGTTCTTTTTCTACAGATGAGGAAATTAAAGGTGAGGGTGGTGACGTGGGTTGCTCAAAGACACATAGCCAATAATCAGGATGGGAACATGGATTCTTGGCGTGTGATTCCCGGGTCATCTTTCCACTGAGTCACACACATGTTTCAGAGTCTGTTTTAAACCATCCTTATAGATGTTGCAAAAGAAATTTCTAAATGGATGTTAATTAGTTCCTGGTTTCTTTGATAATTAATGAATGTTTGGGTTTCTAGGCAAAGGAATCTCTTTGCACAATTACAAAATGTAATGAAGACACTTCAAGTCTCTTGCTAAATAAATGGCTCTGGCTACACAAAAAAACCACCGACATTTTGGAAGCATCTGTGAAATATTCCAAAGGACTTTGAGAGAAAAAAATTACTTCTGAGCTAAGGCAGATTATCAGTGGATAGTTTTTTAGTTTACATGATTGGTAAAGACTAAACAATGAGCAACTTGCTTTTTTGTAGCTGAGAAATCTGAATATTTGAAGGTTGAGAGCTCCATTCAAATGAAAAATGAGCAGGAAGACAATTTTGGTGGAAATTAATTGATTGGAAACCCTAGAGTGTCTTCATTACATCATCTGGGCCATGCTCATTCTTTTGTACTTATCTTGTGATATAGATACATACCAGTGTAATTTGGTATAGATACATACCAGTGATATAGATACATACCAGTATAATTTGGCCAATTATCTGTATAAAGTCTGGCAACTCCAAATTTTGTATTTTCCAGGGTGTGAAACCACACAGCGCGTTTGCGGTGTTGGTTTTATATTGCAAGAATGCCCTCATGTTTGCAAATGATATATCTTTGAAAATTTAAAGGAGAATCCCATTTTTCAAGATAGCATTCCCTTCAGAGAGGGTTTTGAAAGCAAAAATGATTTTAATATGCTTGTACATCTGGACATAAAATTCCATAAATGTGAGAAGCATAATGAGATGGTTCCTAAAGGGAAGTTAAAACTGCAGCATCGAGCAGAAATTTTTCATTATCTCTAAGAGTTAATTAATAATACCATTTGGCACAGTTAGATGTGCAGGAAAGAGCACAGAAAGAATGCTTTGCTTTCCTTTGGCTCTCCAAGACTCTTCGGGCTACTTTTAAATTGCTTACTAGGTTGCGGATTTTGTAGCATAAAGGTCATGTGCTAGGAAACTAATTGGGATTCATTGTACCACTGCTTTGCCACAGATGGCCCGTATAGAGTATAATATAATGCTCATCAAATTCAATAAGGTTATTTGAAAATAATTTTCCTAGGCTAGGCTTATAATCACAATATCCTGCTTATTTTCCTCAGGGCAAGATCCTTACCTAATATATATTCCTGGGGTAGGCCAATTTTGCTGGGAAAATTCTAAAATAGTTCACTGTTTTACTGTAGTTTAACTAGGCTAGAATAGACTTGCTAGGACACAACTAGGAAGCAATAAATTATTTATGATTTATTGAGGATTGATAGTTGAGAATGCTCAATCCTTTAATACCACTCAGATTTCTTCTTAACCTTATACAGTAGTTCTCAGAGTTTGGTCTATAGATAACCTACTAGGTTTAATACAAACCTATTCAAGATAATTTAAATGAAAGGTCATGCATACTAGAAATTTTAAGTAAAAGCAGTGTATTTAGGATGATTACAGAAAACTAAGAAAAGCTAGTTTAAAACATCTCTTATATCAAAGATAGTTTTAAGAAATCTGATATATAACATCTACTATTAAATAAACTACTATATTTAGTATTAGTATGAAGAATTCATGAGTTAAACTGAGTTTTAAAGCCTTCTTATAGGGAATACACAAAACCAAACCCAAACTAATGGCTGTTGAGTCAATTTCAACATCTAGTGACCCTATAGGACACATTAGCACTGTGCTTTAGGGTTTCCAAGACTGTAAGCCTTTGCAGGAGCAGAAAGCCTCATCTCTCTCCTTCAGGGAGACCCTCAGTGTTTGAACTGCTGACTTTGCACTTAACAATGCTTGACTAATGCTGGAACCATAATACCACCCGGCTCCTTTGTATTAGAGATTGTTTTAATACTAACTCATGAATATCACCTAACATTGGAAAAAACCATTATATCTCTACGACTTTTTATAAAAATGAATGTTTTCAAAATATTGTGAGGATATAATTTTGACTTTATAAAAAATGCGTATCTCTGACGACGACTGCTGTGTCGGAAAATCTAGAGGTGACTTGTGATGTAAACCCCTGTCAGAATGAATCACTGGAAAAATGAAGTCCTTCGATGTTTCCCCACTCATTTTCAAGCCTGTTTTATAAGTTTCATTTAAAATTTAGTGGCCCCTCCCAGAGAATCACTGTGATCTTAGCAGTCATCGACCAGATAGCAGGAATCAGTTGTTTCTGAACATGAACGGAGGAAGCGCTCGGGAAGAGTGAGAACCTTCCCTGTCTGGCACGAGTGGAGCATCTCCCAGGGAGAAAATGGCACAGAGATGGTTGGAAATTGCCTACTTGATGGCTTTCATAATTTAAAATAAGTATGAAGAGATGACTTTCTAATTGACAAGTAAAGGTGAAGATTATTTCCTGGATATTATGACATTTCTATCTCATATTATTTCTTCTTGAGTTATCAGTTGAAAGGGCCTACTAAATATTGAATGTTAGATATGCATTATGAAAATTGATTGGTATTATTAATCCTAATTCCAAAATTATCAATAGACAGCAAGGATTTATTGAGTGTCATTTATAGGTGCAGTGATATGCTTTAAAGCTTTGCCAACTGTGCTACCCTTTAGGAAGAACTGGCCATCCCTCAATGCTATCATCGCCTTGAAGTCTTTCCAGACTACTTAGCATTCCTAAAGGTAAGGACTTGAAGTTCTGCTCTAGATTCTCAAAAATAGCCTACTTGGGCCCAATAGTGTTGGCCTTGGTTTCTAATCCTTCAATAAGGAACAATGGACTTAGAGTTTGAACCTCTAGCTTGTAAAATCACCTTTCCAAAGCAGGTTATTTTTTAAGATGTTTCATAACATTTGCTTGCTGTTCATGTCGTATATTTTTATTTTATTTAGAAGGAACCCACATTTGTTAACCAAATTTATTAACAAGGCTTTAAAAAATTGTCACATGATATATGCCATTATATAATTTCACCTAGGAGTCCTGGTGGCTTAGTGGTATATATTCTGTCGTGATCACAAAGGTCAGCTGTTCGAAACCATCAGCCACTTTCCTGAGAAAAAGACCAGGCCTTCTACTCCCGTGGAATTACAGTGTCAGAAACTCAGGGGGAGGGGGGGGCGGGGCGCAGGGTCATTATAAGTCAGCATTGACTCAATGGCAGTGAATGTCAATGTGAAGTTGGCAGTGTTATCCCCATGTTATAATTGATAAGTTGAGGCTGAGACCAGTTACAGATGCAACCCAAGGACAATGATAATGAATGCCATTGCTCATTGAAGAGCTTCTATGTAAAGGCAAAGTAGTTTGCACATTATTATTGGATGAGACAAACATTATCAGAATGTGTTTCCTGGGCTGTTATCTAGGGGCCTTTTGTTAGTCCAGATGCTTTAAGGAAGATTGTTGTCTAATCTCACTGCTCTTGAATCAGTTTCGACTCACAGTAGCCCTATGCAGGGGTTCTGAGGCTGGTCTCTTTACATCAGTGGTTCTCAACCTTCCTCATGCCAAGACCCTTTAATACACTTCCTCATGTTGTGGTGACACCCCCAACCATAAAATTATTTTTGTTACACTTCATCATTATAATTTTGCTACTGTTATGAATTGTCATATAAATATCTGATAGGAAGGATGTATTTTCATTGCTACAAATTGAACATAATTAAACCAGAGTGATTCATCACCAAAATAGTAAGTATATATTGTGAAATATTAATTTCTAAGTACAAATCAATTCAATGTCTTAAAGCATGGTGTAGCATGGGTAACAGTCTTCACGCCGAGTACGCACCAGGTACTCGTATGAGGGTGTATCTGCATGTAGGCGGACCCGCCTGGAGATGATAGAGGTGCGGTATCTTGGTTCCTAAGGCCATCAGAAATATGGGTTTTTGAATGGTCTTAGGTGACCTCTGTGAAAGGGTCATTCGACCTCCAAAGGGGTCGTGACCCACAGTTTGAGAACTGCTGCTCTACAGGAACAGATTTCACTGGCATCGAGTGGATTCTGACTCATAGCAACCCTATGGGTTTCCAAGAATGTAAATCTTTATAGGTGTAGAGAACCTTATCTTTCTCCTATGGAGAGGTAGTTGGTCTCAAGCTATTGACCTTGAGGTTAGAAGCCCAACTCATAAACCCTTTTGCCACGAGGGCTCCTACAGGACCAGAGAGCTTCATCTCCTCTACATAGCAGCTGGTGGATGGATATGGCCCAATGCTTATCCGATCCTGCCGTCAGGGTTCCTTGGCGATCTAATAGGTTAGAGAAATTCTGAATGCTTTTTCATTTTGTTGGAAATTTTCAATGTGTGAGACTGCATTAAACACCCTGAGATATAATGTAGTAAAGAAATATTTAGTGGGGTTCCCCAGAGGTTATTTTACCATGAGAGTTTTATTTAATAGCTCTTGCCACAGAAATCCATTTTGAAAAATCCTCCCTTCCAAACAAACTTATGATCTGGAAATTCTGCCTCAGCAAACAAACAAACAACAACAAAAAAACCAAACTAAAACTTTGAAAAGTTTAGTACTAGCCTACAGTCATTCAGCACGTGGCTGTACTAGAATGTAACCCTAATTTTGGCTGACTTAGAAAAGTATTTTCTGATTCTGATGTTTATGATACCAGGTCACAGAATTGTTTGTCTCCTTTTCTTTGTTGGTAAGACTGCGATAAAGTTGATGAAAGGACTGACTGCAAGATTGTCTGTGACATAATTTGGAAAGCCATAAAAACACGATGATTAGACAGTATACTATTTGAAGTACGAGAGAAATATTATTCTTTTGGAAGGGATGATGTCTTTCTCTGAATCTCTGCCTCGCAGGCTTTAAGTATGGTCTTCGTAGAAAGGCAAGTTTTCCGACTTAGTGTTACTTTGAGAATCTCCACGTGATTCACCACGCTTGAAAGTTCTGTTAGCACTCTTCTGGTTTATTTGTAATCCACGGGAGGGTAAACATAGGCACCTTGCGGTTTCCACACAGTGGATCAATGAACAATGGAACTAAGAATAATGTCATGTTTATACTAATTTCTGATACCATTGTTTACGAAAATGCAAACCCTGCTTTAGGGCAGATACTATGTTGTCAATCACAGCGAATAAAGCATAATGTGAGTTATAGGTATCCTCTTCATAACACATTTAAAGCAGAAAGCAAACCTGAGAAACAATCAGGGAAAGAATCAACTTTCCTGAACACAGCTTGATGGGGTCAACCTAGAGTTGATTGGAGAGAACTGTGATTCAGAAACTGGAACCCATTTCAAGCTAAACAAAGAGAAGGCAAAATGCTACCTGATTGCACAGAAGACTTATCGCTAGTTAAGAGGAAAACATTTTTGGGGATCACGTCAGGAGTCAAAAGGTAATCTCATTAAAGAGAACAAAGACCAACTGAGCCCAGATTGAGGGAAGATGGAAGGCATCTTAACTATGCAGAAAAAATAGGCTCAGGAAAAACCTGCAGACATCCTCCCTTACAACAAATTAAGTATGCGGTGGGCCCTCCATGTCACCAGACCAAGTGAGAGTGGGCAATATTTACAGCACTTTGAATGGAAGTGGAAAATAAATCTACAGAGCTCTGTGTAACTAATGTGTATGGAAATTCTGTCCTCTATTTATTTTCCTCCCTTGCTCTTCCCACACACAATGCGCTGGGAATGAATTAATCAAGGCAGAAGATGCAGAGAAGTGAGTGTCAAAGTGCCAATGCTCAGGACAGATTGCTCAAGAACGGCCTAGGTGAGTGGGATGGCGAATGAAATAGCACCTTGGGAGAAGACGTTCTTCAGTGCAATGAATGAGAGCCGATGAGAAGATGAAATACATCAGTTCATAGCTCAGGACTTTGCTGGGAACTTACAGGAAATAATAGATAGTTTGACTTGAAAAAACACAGTCCTTTGAGACTCTAAGAACACGGTCTAGCTGAATTTAGAGAGGATTGCTAAGCTCTAAAAGTAAATGTGATTGGATACCATGATGCTAATGAATCTCTACCCATTCTTGGCTATGTTGTCTAATATCCACCATAGTTTACATTTTCCTGTGACACCAAATGCTTCAAGTTTAGTTTTGTTCTTTGACTGTTTTCTGCCTTTGAAATCTATGGCATGAGTCTTACCCTAAATGATACAGTTTCAATAGAGTAATCAGTCTGAATGAGAGATTATCATTCCTATGTGCCAGGTGCTTCCTGGGAGGACATATATGCTTGGGTCAGTTTGAAAGTGTGTGCTCTACCAAACGCAGGAGACCCAGAGAAAGGAACCGGAGGAAAGGACTTCACAAAAATGGAAAGAACTTTACAAAATTGGCATTTTGTTCTCATGCTTTGCACTTTTTAAAGTCTGGGTCTCCTTTTTTCATGAAAAAAGAGTTGCTTATTTTTTAGTGCAGAAAGGGAGAACAAAGGTAACCCCTCAGGGACGATCATTCTCTCCAGGGAATAGCAGGGAACACACATATGTAAGAGTTGAATGATCCTAAAATGTTCCTCTTTGGCCACAAATGCACACCTGTTCCCAATGTCTTGAAGAAATTCTAAAGGATTGGGGAATTACTGCTATTTATGCTGAGCTCCAGATATCATCAATAACACCGATTAGCAGGAACAATTTCCACTGGACACACCATTATTTTTAAACTGATTACACAGTATGAACTGAGGACTGTGTCCGAATCCCTCTCTCCCTCCTCTCGAATTAATTTTCCACCTTCTAAATCCGTAGATAAAGTGGCTCCAGAGGTGGAGCTGGGGGGATGGGTTTGCTTACATTGTAGTCCATAAAAGTAACAAAAGCCTTGGCATGCAGCAGAAATGTGAGGAAAAGGAAGAACAGAGAAATGAAGGTCAGAACTAACAATGAAAATCTAATGAAAAGTTCAGTCACACGAAGCTGACAATTATGAGAAGCACATTAAAGCATAACATATACAAGCTTTTATTTTAAAAATTAGTTGCATAAAACAAGACACCTCCCGAGAAAGTTGAAATTTAAAACAAAGCAGATCAGCCCCCTCTCCCTTTTAATTGAATACAGTTTCCTCTACTCAGGTCTACGAAAAGGTACTCAATGTTCTTATGGTTGCTGTAAAATTCTAGGGAAGGTTTTGGTTGATGATGAGAAACTATATTCTAGTCGATTATCTCCAGCTTTTGTTGTTGGAGGAATTATCTACTTAAAGGAAACACAACTAATGTCAATTAATTAATCCCAACTGGGCACCTTCTGTGCAGGCCCAGTGGAAAATGAAAATGCGGTGCTCCTTGTTAAGAACTTTTAAGTACTTCAAGACTACGATAGCTGAGCACGAAGCTGCATATGGATCCTGAGCCATTACCCACATTGCATGCCCAAGTTACTAAGCATTTGAAGTATTCGTATTCTAACACTATTTAATTGACAAGGTGGTCTCCTGAGTCACAATGGCCAAGAGCTATAGTTATTAGAAAATACTCTATGTAGGACGAATGGCCTAAATAAGAATAATCTTATACAAATGAATGTTACGCTCCCAAGACCGTTTCCTTCAAAAATAGGAAACAAGAGTCAACTCTTGGTGATTGTTAAAGTCATTCTGTGGTCCAAAATACAATTTTGGAAAATAAGGCCTATAGCAGACTTTCTTGTCATTTTGTGTCATTTATCATTTTTCTGCCACCACTACCACCAGCACCAGCATCACCAACCAAACAATGACAACAACAACAACTTTTGGATGAATTATCTTTCCATGCATGGTATTTGTTAGAGGTGAATGCTTCATTTCAAAAGACGACTTTTATGTCTTTATATCATTGTTGTTATGTTAATGTGCTTCCTATCTACACTTCAGGGATGGTCTAATTTTGCTTAAAAGTTTTTTTTATATCTTTTCCAGTTTTGGATTTATTCCTTCCTGGTTCTATCTAGGGTTTCTATCTTTGGAGCGAATAACTGTTTCAGAAATTAGCTGAGTTTGGAATTTCTGTACAGTCATTCCAAGTAGGGCTAATTGGATTTAGTGTAGAATACTCTTCCTTGTCATCAATAAATGATGGGTCTGGAGTGCCAGCAGCACTTGACAGGGATTCACTTGTGCTTTGCTCAAAGTCAAACATGGCTCTCTGGGCATTGGATTCAATAGACTGTCATGAAATAAAGACAACTATCTTTAAAACCTCAAACTTTCAGACAGAAAACTCCAACTCAGACTACCCAGTTCTGGAAAGGGACGACTCACCTGTTCGATATCATTGTTCTTCCTTGCTTTGTATATGAATTCTCCAATGGCTACAAATACAGAAAGGACCAGGCCCGCTGCCAGGACAATGAAGATGCCCCCAATATTTTCTACTCCCAGAGCACTGGCCTCCTTGCTGTCTTCCTCAGGGCAGCCATTGCCCCGCCACCACTTCTCTTTCATCATGTGCAGCTTCCCCTCTTCTTGTAACTGAAGAATAGCAATCGTGATCTTATCCCGGTAAGGAGAGCCTGTAAGGAAGGTCATTTGGAGATTGGTCACCTGCATAATGGTGGAGGCATCAAGAACTAAAATAAGAAACCAGTTGCTTTTGGCTTGATTCCAGCTCATGGTAGCCTCATACCTGGCAGAGTACCACTGTGCTCCGTAGGGTTTCAGCGGCTGACTATTATTTATTATTATTATTATTATTATTGGAAGGAGATGGCAAGTCTTTCTTCTGGGGTGCCTGTGGGTGGACCTGGACCTTTAATCTCTTGTTTTGGTGAACAGCCAGCACATTAACTATTTGCACCACTCTGAGACCCGTTGGCTATTGTGAAGCCTCAATTCACAAAGTGTATAACTAAGGGCTGCAAGATTCCATCTGGCAGCGTCTGAAGTCTGTCAATGAGTAGGGAAAGGATAGCTGGCATTTTGAGATCAACTCTGGCCCTTTCTCTTCCTTTTACATGAAGCAAAACAGAACTGGTGATTCTACCTCAGGCCTCTGGCTGTGGGTGAGCTGTCCATGAGCCTTCCAACCTGAAGGGGTCTCGCTGCTCAGAGCCCACTTTTCCTAGGCTGTGATTTGTTTTAAATTGCATTTCATCGTCCTAAGTGAAGAGCAGAGCATTTCCCCAACCTCGTTATAGTTCAGTTCTAGCCAATAATAGAGCCGGGAAAGGGAGGCATGCCACTTCCAAGCCTGGCATAGCCATTCTCCCCAAAGGATCCTCTAATCTCACTCTTTCTCCCTTGTTCTCAAAGACTCGAAATGAGAGAATTTCACGTCTCTTTGGGTGGTGCCCTCACTCAGCCCCGGCCTTCTATTCAGAGGACTAGTTCGATTCCTGCTGAATGCGCCCCAGGGGCAGCTACCATCTGTCTGTCAGTGGAAGCCTGAGTGTTGTTTTGATGCTGACCACACTCCAGGTGTGCGTCCACACTAAGGTAGACTAGGTCTGGTCCTCTGCTTCCCAAACTCACCAATGAAAATACCATGGATCACAGCAGTCTAAATCCAGGTAGGACTGGGTAATGTTTCTTTCCATTGTTATGGGGCTACCATGAGGCAGAGCCAACTCGATGACAGCTAGCAACAGTAATAGCAATAACAAGAAAATCACCAAAGAGAGCTCTCGTTCCAGAGCAACTGCATGAAGCCCAGCCTCCCTGCCAGCATAGGTCAGACTGAAAATACGGGGATGTTGGCTCTTGCACTTAATCCACGCTGACTAATATACGCCTTAAGGTAAACTGAAGAGCTGACTTTGAACAATGCAAAGGTCCTATCCTATTCATTTGGGCTCAGAGAATTTATAAGAGACTTACTGATGTTATTTATACTCTACCTTCTAATAATGCTATTCGACTTTTACTTTGTTGGTTAGGGAGCACACACTTGTCTCTGAAGTACCTGCTCCTGTAACTCCTACAATATTGGTTCCTATGTTAATCAGCTGAAAGGAAAAGATGAAGCAAGAGTAAGCTTCTTTCACTCAGCTTCTGGGGCACTAAGAATTTTTGTTAACATTTCTTTGAGTCAGTAGAAACGCCGTACACCACAGTTCTGTGCTTACCAACATTGAAGTTCTTTATGGTGGAAGCACATTAAAAAACTGGCATCTTAGAACCAGAAGTGATATTGGGGATTATATGCTCCAGTCCACTGTAGAATTGAATCCATTTCCCACCTGAAAATATGCGTTACTGGCAAAATCAAGAATGGAAATCCATCCTCTTTATTTTTACCCTGTGTTATTTCCACGAATACCCTTCACCCCTTCTCTCTATGCCAGATATTCTGTGGCATGGTTTTTGTTGGTAAACAACTGCTATAAAAGTGAATGAATGCTATAAAACAAAATAAATAATAACAACATAGAAAACAAAATAATAACTGTGAAACGCTTCATGACATGGACGTGTTTGCAAGAGATTACAAAGAGTGAACATTCTACAAGAGGAAGAAGAGGGAAAAAAGGAGGGGGAAAGAGCAAGCTCTTAAGAAGCTCGATGGGTTGTTTAAGTCGCTGACTATAAAAATGATCATCTGACATGTAAACCACTACCTGATTTCCAATAAGAGTTAAAAAAAACAATAGCAGCATAAAAACAACAGTTGCCATTGAGTTGCTTCCTGCTTCTGGTCACTCCCTGAATTTCAGAGGACTGTGCTGGTTAGCGTTTCCAATGGCTGTGGTCTTTCATAAGGGCATTGTGAGGACTGCCATCCAAGGGTGAATCCAAATGGAAAATGCTTTGATTAGTAGCTGACCTTATCCATTTGCACCCCACCCCCCAGAGACTATAGACCAGAAAGGCAGACTTCTAACAAGTGTGGTCTCTTCCCTCATTCCTCCCCAGATTCTCCAAGCGTAACTGTCAGCCTGGACAAGACAGCTGAAAAGAACAGCAAAATGCTTTATTGTGGCAAATTTAATAAAGAGCATGGATTTGGGGGTGAGAAAGTGACTCTCAAAAGTCAAATAATGACCAGTGTCCACTCTGTTGTTGATCGGTGCCATCAAATCAATTCCAACTCATAGGGTTCCTCTGTATAGCAGAGAGAAACACTGCCCGATCCTGTGTCAGTATCCACAGGAGCAGGATTAATTTATCCGCAGCGTATAAACAAGCAGCGAACCAGGAAAACTTAGCTTTCGTGCACACCCAGTCTTCAAAGAGCCATTCTGAGGGTCAGGCTGCAGCTACAATCAGAGCACTATCCCAGTGGACACTCCGTAGCTGTTGATGGATGCTCTCCTTCTGCCTTCAGGGTGAACAGTGCTTATAAGGCATTCCAGACAGATGGGGTCTCATCTCTGTGTAAAGAGGGTCTCGGAGGAAAGTAATTGCCAGCCTTCTTGTATCCTGCTTCAGCCAAACTGCTCTCACGCTCCTGGAGCTCTATTTTAAATCCCTCAAGATACGCATTTCCAGACTCTAAGTCAAGTCTTCAGCTTTGTGTCTTGCCTGTCTGCAAGTATGGGTAAGAGTTTGAACTCCAGAGGGAGTCAACGCGGACAGGACTGGGAGAGTGTACAGAATTAAAATCTATATACATCAGAATAAACTTCAGCACCAATCTTTGTTGTTGTTACTTAAATGGATGAGGTGACATTGGGAGTTATTCATTTCAAGTCACTTGAGAAAATATATATGTAGAGACACAGACACACAGATCTTCCTGAATAGCAACTGATCTTTCTTAAAGAGTCAATTCATCACAGAAGAAATATGTCTCAAATTTATCCAACAGCTGTATTCCCAGGGGATGCAATCTCTCTGAGGATGGCCATCTGTTCCAATTATTCCTTCATTGTTTGGGGTTTAAAAGCATGACAGGTTTATAACCTCTATGAAAAATTCTGAAATTATATTATATATGTACACACACACACACACACACACATTGGTGGGGAAGGAAGGATTTTCAGCATGGAAACTTTTATGTCCGAGTGTGGGTGAAGTTGGCAAATGTAGAAGGAACAGGTCCATTTCGATTTCTCTCTGTCATATTGTATGAAGCGTAGTGATATTCAGCCACGATCCCCAGAAGGCAGAGTGAGTGATGTTTAAAGCACTGAATTGATGCATGAAAGTTGCCGAAGGGAACTTCTATTTCTTCAGTCTTCTGATCAGACTATCAGGTGTTTTGTCTTTGGAGTTCTATTCCATTCTGTGGACAGAATGAATGCCCATTGATGTCCTCATAGTAAGTCGAAAATGCCCTGGGACGACCCATGTTGTTATTTCCCATCACTGTCACCAGAAGTTAAAACCGGTGGGAAAAGAGGGGCATTGACAGGTTAGGGGTGAATTCAAGGGGTAGTTTTTCAACTTTATAGTTTGAAGGTTTCATCCTATGATGAAACTATTTTCTGAGGAGTTGCAAAATATACGAAAATAAATCCCAGGCCCTTGCTGCTGTAAAGAGTAAGGCATAACCAACCATTCCTGTTGTTCTTGTCTGAATTACAGTCCATTTCAAATCAGCAATGTTGAGATGTTATAATAAAAAAGTCTTTCTAACTTTCCTCATCACTGTTAAGAAAATGAAGTGATAAACTGGTGAGGAAGAGAGGACATACTTTTAAAATTAAAACGTCCCACTGTGCCCTTTCAGTTAGTGTTTAACAATCCCATGAAGTCCTCCGCAGCGTGTACTACTAAATTATCAGAGAGCCCTTCATTTGGGAAAACAAATGAAAAGATACAATTCAGTGGTACTATTGATATTTGCATCAGGAAGAGTTATTTCTGATAAACTGAAAAAAAGCAGTTACCTGTGCCCTAACTCATTCATTTTGCAGATGCAAAATAATTATAAGGCTAATTTCTTTTTAGAAAATATTTCTGACCCTGGTTAGTAAGGGGTTGACCTTATGTGCTTAATGAAATTTGTACAATCGAAACCAAACTCACTGTCATTAAGGTTATTCCAGCCCATAGTGAGCCTACAGGATAGAGAAGAACTCTCCCTGTCGGTTTCAAGGATGTAAATTTTGCAGGGGCAGAAAACCTAATTTCTCTCCCATGGGATGTGGTGAGTTTGCTCCTCTGACCTTGAGATTAGCAGACCAAAGCATTGTATCACCAAACCAAAGTCACTACCATCGAGTTCATTTTGATTCATAGTGACCCTATAGGACAGGGAGACCTGCTTCAGGGGGTTTCCAAGACCATCATTCTTTATAGGAATAGAATGTCCCTTCTTAGTCCAGAGGAATGGCTGGTGGTTTCAAACTGCCGACCTTCCGGTTAGTAGCCCAAGCTGTAACGATGACAGTGAGTTTGGTTTGGATTATACACCATTGGGCTAATACTCCTTAAAATTAGTATCTCTCTTTCACTGCCATCTGGTCAATGCTGACACCTAGTGACTTCCCTGTGGGTTTCCAAGACTGTAGCGGTTTATAGGAGTAGAATGCCCAGTTGTTCTCCCACAGTGCTGCTGGTGGTTTTGAACAGGTGACCATGTGGATGGAAGCCCAATGAATAACCACTACATCACCAGGTCTCTTTAAAAATGAGTAGAAGATGCATAAATAAAAACACTGGGAAAGTTGACTTAAAAATAGGTGGAATATATGGTTGTCCTACACTCACATTCCCACACCCATGGGTGCCATCAACTGCTGTGAGCGGCGGTGCCTGCTCTAGATAAATCATGTGCTCTCCAGTTGTGCATAGTTGCCACCATTCCCTACTGCCTCCTCCCACAAAGAGGTTTTATCAATTGTCATCATTGTTTGTCCTCTGAAAATGCTTGAATTTATGATCCCCATGTAATTTTGAGGCTCAGATTGGAAAATCCTTTCAACACCAATAGTAAATCAATCAAGCAAATCAGATTTACCTTGACCCTTTAATTACCTGCCTTGCTTGCAGCTAAGTTGTCTGTTTATTGAATTGACTCAGTGGGCTAATATATCTCATAATTCCCCTCCTTTGGAGTGCTTACAACTAATTTCCAATAAATAATCCACTTGAGAAGAGGAGATTGCCACCACACCAGAACCTCTCTATAGAGAAACAGTGGAATGCATGTCTATACTGATGGGGTAATATGGGTCTGTATTCCCCAGGCAATAATGAGAATAGTCTTAAGGAGGGCAATGATACAGGGTCAAAGATTAGGATTATTCTGAAGCTTTATGTAGTCATTGTTGATTGACTCTCACATAATGCCTGACAATGGTAAATTAAATTTTAATCTTTATTGCCATCTAGATGTAAAATTAGCTTTCTTAAAGAATAACTTAAGATAAAAAATTCTAACTGATTTTATGTGTTGATGAAAAAGATGCAAAGCTAAAGTAATTAAAGAGATACTATTATTAAGATGTTTGTTTGGGCTAAAACAGTAAAATCTACCTGCATTTGCTCTATTAGTGGTATAACTTGAAAGAAACAGTGACATCATTGTATGAGTTAAACAGCTGGGATTCTGCAGTTCAGAATGGTGCCTCTGAATGATGGTACAGAGCCTTTCTGAACACAGGCTAGAGAACCGCAAACCCACTCCCTTCCATACTTGGTAATCGGCATTGCTCTCAAATCAAGCCAGTCGCCATAGATTCATGACGACCCCATGCGTGTCAGAGTAGAACCATGCCCCACGGGTTTTCCAGGGCTGTTTCTGTGGAAGCAGATTGCCAGGCCTGTCTTCAGAGGTACCTGTGGTGGCATCACACTTCCACCTTTTTGCTAGCAGCCGAGCATGTTAACTTGTTACACCACCGAGGAACTTCCTCCCAGCTGAATGTATCGCCCCTCTTACCAATCGGCGTGCCTACTCCATAACCTTTGGAGTCAATGAGTCCTCCAATCTGAGTAAGGTTGCAGTTTCTTTGAGTCACATACTCGATGCTGGTGGACTCCATCAGCAGGGCATAGTCGGAGGTGAGCACTCGCTGAATGCCCTCGTCACTGTTTTTCACCAGGGTGGTTTGCTGCCTGCTGCTCATAAAAGCCCACATCTTTTCGTAGGTAGAGATCTTTGATTTCTGTAGGGAGAGAGAGCATAGCCACAGGCAGAAGAGGGCCGAGAGGAAAACAGAGTCCTAAAACTATTGACAGTCCCAGCGGTTCAAATGGTGCAGGGAAGGCTATTTCTTTGCAAGTGGGACACTGGGATTAATTATCCTAGAATATCTTTTGATAGGTGACAAGGGTCTGGTTCTCTACATGACAAGATTTGAAACATATTACTGAGAAAATAGAGGCCTTGGCCAATTGATGTGAGATTGGATCCAGGTCCTTTTTCCCATTTCAGTGCTGGGAGAAAGCTCATTGGGAGCAATGGTGACCGTTTACCTAATGAATGGTGGCCACTTAAGGACAAATTGTCCTGGTCTACTGGGCCAGCAGGTGGGGAACTCACTCTAGCATTCTACTCATTCATTCCACTTCCCTTCAACCACTCAACTTTCACAAGAACTGATTCCTTGCATATATATTTTATTATCTGATATAGCATTCCTATACTGAGAACAGACTTGGCAGAAATCACTTGCTCTCCAAAATACTAAAATCATTGTCTTGGAATCAATTCTAAAAGTCGAATGGTTTCATACAGTTGCAAAGAATGCAGACATTATAGAAGCCAACAGCCACATCTTTCTTCCTTGGTGCATACTGACTGCCGGTATTTCAGTTAGTAGTCACCCCCGTAACCCCTGTGCCACCAGGACCCCTTACTTACTCTGATGTGTTTCTGAAATAACTGGCATTCATGTATTTTCTAGAAGATAAATAAGCTATCAGTACTCCTTTCAAATTAAAATTCAGATTAGAAAACTCTTCATACTATATATATTCAAATTTTAATAGCATCCATATTTGAAGATAATGTGAACAGCTAATTGATCTCGTAGAGTTCTATGATTTTGTTGTTCCCTGTATCTTAAATTTTTTTGATAGAGCCAGCAATGAAATATGTATATTTATATACTACATGTTATATATGTACCGATTCCTACACACTACTGCTCCAATATCTTTCTTACTTAGTTAAAATACACTACTTGACTTCATATTGCTTAAATTTTTTCATTTTTTGAATAGCAGTCTATGATTAGATGTTTTCCATCTTACTTTGTACATCTCCATGACTCCAGTATTTTTTCCTGAATATGTTTTCATTTGGATGAATGCTATCTCTTCATTTCTTTTAAAGATGAAGGAGAGAACAGAAGTCTCTGATCTTTCCCAGCCCAGTCTCATGCTCACATATCGGGGAGCTCCCTGGGCACGCTTCGTGTCTATCATCTCGTGAGCACAGGAAGCTTAATCATGATTCGGGCCACAAGCAGGGAATGGCGTACCTGTGGAATCAACCCTTTCTCACATGGTGATTCATCCTGAACCGCTCCTGAGGGGCTCACTCCACTCTTCACTCTATTTAAGACCTGGGTCAGTGCTGTAGGCTTTATGAGTCAGGGGAGGACAGATGGCTTTATTTTGGATGGTTAGGCATTTGAGGAGCCCCATGAGGATGGCCTTGTGAAACAAACAATTCAATAAACAGTATCTTACACTGATATTGGTATTTTATGGGGCCCATTCTGTTGTGATTATGCCCCTGTGAATTATTCCTCAACCCTGGAGATGTCAGCGATTTGGAGCTTATCTCTTCACAACAAAGGCATGGCTTGGGGTTCAGGGTCAATCCTTTGTTGTCCCGTGCTTTCAGCCTAGAGGAGTTTGGTGATGCTGAAAGTATAACAACAAGGTGCTTGTACAAGTGCGGGAGGTCAGTCTGTCTTTGGGTAGTAAACTCATAGTTCGGGAAGTCAGTCCTCCATCAGAAACCATCTGAAGGGAAAATAATCTTCCTAGAATTATGAAATGTTAAAAGATGCCAGGGACTTTTGAGATTAGCTAATTCTAGCTGCCACTTTCACAAAGAAAGAGTTTGGTCCAGAGCTTAGAGAACTTCATGTTAGCTACAAAGCTATCAGAGCTAATATTGTACCCAGGTCCCCAACAACAACGATGCTCTAATGCACCCTGCTGGTTTCAGGGAAGTGGGTATTCACACTGCCATAATTCTTTTGTGAATAATTTTAATAGTATTTAAACTACTTGTGAAAATACACTTTATATTCATAGATGCATTTCATTATTCCCTGAGGTAGTTTTGTATTTGGTTTCATTTTAATATGATTATCTTTTTTGGGGGGACAGGGTTGTTTGTTTTTGTTATTGTAGTTACATTTTATTTGAATAAATGTTATAAATAATAAAAACAGTGAATTTGGTGGGCCCCTACTCAAGTGCTCCCTCAATACAAGAACACTTTGTTCTAACAATTCGGCAGTCTGAGATGTTCACCTTCCTGGCACGATCACTGAAGACAATGGGTACACAAGCAAATGTGGTGAAGAAAGCTGATGGTGCCTGGCTATCAAAAGACATAGAATCTGGGGTCCTATAGGCTTGAAAATAAACAAGTGGCCATCTAACTGAGAAACAACAAAGCCCACATGGAAGAAGAACACCAGTCTGTGAGATCACTAGGCATCAAAGGGATCCAATATCAGGCATCAAAGACCAAACAAATCATAGCATTGTGAATAAGGGGGAGTGCAGAGTGGGGACCCAGGGACCATCTGTAGACAATTGGACATCCACTTGCAGAAGGGTTGCGAAGAGGGGATGAGCCAGCCAGGGTGCAATGAAGTAATGTTGAAACATACAATTTTCCTCTAGCTCTTAAATAATTCTTCCCACTCACTATCATGATCCCAATTCTACCTTACAAATCTGGCTGGGCTGGAGGCTGTACACTGGTACAGATAGGAACTGGAAACACAGGGAATCTAAGACAGATGAACCCCTCAGGACCAGCAGTGAGAGTGGTGATGCTGGGTGGGTAGAGGGAAGGTGAGGGAAAAAGGGGGAACAGATTACAAGTATCTACATATAGCCTCCTCCCTGGGGGACAGACAGCAGAGAAGTGGGTGAAGGGAGACACCGGACAGTGTAAGATATGACAAAATAATAATTATAAATTATCAAGGGTTCATGATGGAGGGGAGAGTAGGGAGGGAGGAGAAAATGAGGAACTGATAACCAAGGGCTCAAGTAGAAAGCAAATCTTTTGAGAATGATGAGCGAAACAAATGTACAAAAGTGTTTGACACAATGGATGTAAGTGTGGATTGTGATAAGAGTTGTACAAGCCCCCAATAAAATCATTTAATTATTAAAAAAGGAACAGAGCACTTGTAGTCTACATGAATTGAAGACAGAACAAAATGCGGTAAGTGGTCGAGTTTATCCCTGATCAACTGACTTGAGGTCAGGAGTGCTCTAAGGCTTCCAGCAAGCTGAAGAAAACAGAGGGGACAAAAGTCCTTGAGCGATACAAACTCTTAACTCACTCAGTTGCTAAGGAAGAGAATGGAGGTTTGCGCCCACCCCGTGGCACCGTAGGACAAAGGCCTGGTGATCCAGTCCTGAAAACTAGTCATTGAAAACTCTGGAGCACAGTTTTAGTCTGACACCACGAGCTGGAGTCGACTCACTCAGTGGTTTAGAAGGGAATGAAAAGGGTTTATTTAAAAACCTACACAGCTGTCATGGAGCCCCTAGTGGGTGCATTTCCCCAGGTCTCTGCTGTGAAGGACTGTTGGGTCTTACTGCAATCTGTGTCTGATCTATCTCTACTCCTACTATATGTAATTTATAACACATGGATGCCTCAGGTAAGTGCTTCACATCAACAGTGCTCAAAGTGGTAAACACAATAGAAAGGGTTTCCTGATCACATGTTTGATGCCACCGCCATATTTAAATGGCATAACATTTCTAACCATTCACCCTCAATTTCTCTCTCTCTCATAACAGCTTGATAACAAACAGGTGGTTCTGAGAGCCAACACATTCTACACTCCACTTTTTGAGGTGCACTGCCCTCTGTACCCTGAGGTCATAGATTACAATCCAAGGATATCACGTTCTCCTTCTCAGGGTCGGAGCTTGTCCTTTGCCTGAGCCTCCGGAGGCCCTCTGAGACACTTAGAGTCTGGCATCCTCCATGAAAAATTCGCACTTGCTATGAAACTGCTGTTGATTGGATTTCCCCCTGAAAAGATACGTTGAAAGTTTACATGCCAGTGTGTGGTAGTGGTGGTTTAGTGGTGGACTTCCCCCTCCTTGTTGGAGACCTGGATTTGATTCCCTGGACAAACCCCCTTCCTTTGTCCGTGGGGACTTGAACGTGGCTAAAATGCTAATGAGATTTCAGAGTAACTGTGATGCCGTTCCTACTTTTGAAAATCATCTCATGAAAACCCTACGGATCGTAATGATTCTGTAATCAACTGATCGTGGCGGTGGTGCTGGGCTGGCTAACAGTTTGTTCCATTTTGTTCCATAGAAGAGTCCAACTCTTAAGACAGCAAACCACATCTCTCAATGCCTGAGGATGTGATCTGGTGTGAAAATAGCTCTTTGCAGATGGTATCAGTTAATATGAGGTCATACCAGAGTAGGGTGTGTTTTAATCCCATAGGACTTGGGGCTTTATAAAAAAGTAGAGATATGATCAAGAGATGGCCTTGTGAAGATTTAGCTACAAGCCAAGGATTATCTGGGGATACCACAAGCTGTGTAAAGAAAAAAGGCCTTACCCGAAAAGGCTTCAGAGAGAGCATAGCCCTGTGGACATCCTGAATTTGGACATCTTACCTCCAGAAGTGTGAGATAGTCAACTTTGTTCTTAGAAACCACCAAGTTGCTGTACTTTGTGATGGTAGCTCTAGTGTGGACACTTGGTCAACTCGATGATGTGGAAATCATTTATAGTCGCTGACTGCTGATCTTAGTCTCTGGGTGGCATCAGTGGTTTGTGGTGTAGTGGTTACATGTTGGGCTGCAATCTGCAAGGTCAGCAGTTTGAAACCACCAGCCCACTCTGGGAGGAAGATGAGGCTTTCTATTAGAATCCTGCAGGGCAATTCTGTCCTGGCGGATAGGGTCACAATTAGTTGGCATTGGCTCAATGGCAGTGAGAGAGGGAGAGACAAGCCTAATGGTGGCCATTCAGGCCCACCAAACAGCAGTATGGAAGAAAGACTATAGATGAGAGAACCTCATAGAGCAGGTCTACTGGGTAACAGGTTGCCATGAGTCTGCCTTGACTGAATAGCAATGCTTTTGTATTTTTTGTTTGCTTGTTTCTAGTGTATTTTTTCTTTGGCCTAGTAATGGTAAACTAATGGAATAGAGAACGTTTTTTGTTTTGTTTTTGCTTTAATGACAGCTTTCTTGCTCATTTGAAAGACGGCGCTCTATTTAATCGCATGCTTAGCATCCTTGTATTTGAGACACTTGGAGATTTGGGAAGACCCAAACTCAGACTAAGAAATAACTGCTTTCAACTGTTGCAAATATTTGTGGAAAGCTAAGGGACCTTAGGATACAAAGGTTAAACAAACGAACAAAAACATGGGAGTTTTTATTCTTTAGTTTGTGTTAAGCGCTGGAAACCTAAAGGAGGGACTTTATGGTCCTTCACCTCTGGTTTCTACGAACGGTGACTAGATCCACTCCTTCTTGTTACACAGAGTCTCTGAGGCGGGGCATGAGCAACACATGAAGGCCTTGCTTCGTGCGTGAAAGAACTGGGAGAGGATGCAGGTGTCGTCCTCTGAAGACCCTCGTGTGGTCTGTCCACCACCACATCCTTCAGGAGCTCTATTTCTCCCATTGCTAGGCCAAACATGACTTTTGACAGCACTATCCCTTTATAATAGACACTTTATTTTCAAAACCACAACTCTTTAATTTTTTTAAAGGATTATGCTTCATGGAAAATTATCACACACTCTGAAAGACCCAGGCAACTGGTTGAATGATGGTCCGGGTATTCTGAATTATAGTCTCAGCTTGTTAACTGTATACAAATGGAAAGAGGTACTGCCTCGTAATGCCTCTGTCGATGGCAATGGTTAATTGGAATATTCATAAAGTACTTGGAGTTTCTTAGCAAACATTACTTGAACTACAAATGCCTTATTTATTAAATATGAAATCATATAGGATTTGCTTTCATCCTGGAGAGACCCCAGGTTTCCATAGAATTCTGTCTGTTTAAACTTGATTATGTCACAATTCCGATGGCAGTGAAACATTATTGTCAGAGACTAGAATTTTTCATCTCATTGGTTCTAAGGGAGTTTTAGAGTGTCACCATTTGATGACCATCATTTATTTCTCTCTTCTTCATCCCTATAATGTGGCAAGTAAAACACTCCCTGGGGAGTGATTTACAATGTGTCTGGGTGCAGTTGAAATCTACTTATGGAAAGTAGTAATAACAGCTAGCACACACAGTGGTTGCTATGTGCAGTCACTATTCCAAGCACTTCGCATATATCCATTTATTTTATGTTGACAACAATCCTGTGAGACATGTATCACTATTTCTCTTTGTAGATAGAGAGTAGAGAGCTAGAGAACACTGTTGCATGTGGAAGTGAGAAAGCTAGGAAGGCGACCACAGCAAGTTCCATTGAGGTGGCTTCCATGGTGCAGTAAGAGGCCTGGTGAAACAGTGGTTACTGTTGGGCTGCGATCTGCATGGTTGGCATTGAAACTACCAACAGCTCCTCGGGAGAAAGACTGGGATTTCTACTTATGTACACAGTTACAGTCTCAGAAGCCCACCTGGGGCCACTATGAGTCAGCAGTGACTCGATGGCAATGAGTGAGGAGTTTGGGGTTTTGGTGGAGTAGTAGTTGAGTGCTCCATTGCTAACAGGAATATGAGCAATCTGAACCACTAGCCACTCTGTGGGAGAAACACATGGCCGTCTCCTCATGTAGACGACAGCCTTGGAAACCCTATAGGGAATTCCACTCTGCCCTATAGGATCAAGATGAATCCTAATTAACTGACTGACAAGGCCGATATAAGATATATTTCACTAAGAAGGAATCGACAATGTACATTTGTTTTAACTCACAGAATAGCAGACTCATGGCTTGGCTAATCTTTTTATGGTAATGATTTGCATGAATTGTGGGCAGCTTATGCTTGCTCAGACAAACGTTCAGACAGCATTTTAGGGATTACAGCAGTTGGAACTTAAAAGAAAATGTCGACATTGTGCTTTGGCTTGTTTGCTTGTCCTTTAACAGTATCTTGCCTTCTATGTAGTTCCACTGTTGCATGGTTTCTGCTATGAAATATAAAGTGTGTATGAGTCTGGGGTGTAATTTGGTCTTGTCTTGCCCTGGGTCCTACAAATAGTTTTTTGCTACGCTACTCACCAACCCCGCCCCCCTGGCCCCTATAAAAACAAACAAACAAACATGCCCCTGGGGGTTCAAATCCACCTATAGGTGCCTCAGAAAACAGGCTTGGTAATCTACTTCCCCCAAAGCCCAGTCTCAAAGCCCAATGGGGGAACACCTGGGCTCACCACGGCTCAGAATTGACTTCATGCAGCTGATGAGTTTCTGTTTCTGTGCTTTGACTAAGACAGTCTCAAGACTAGTAGAACCTCTTATGTATAGCGACAAACCTTTACATTTGTAAAGATAAGCATTCATAATCAGAATACCTTTTCAACCAGGCGATAGGGCCTCTAGAGAAGATGTATAATTCTATTATTTAATAGAACCAAGAACTGAGAATGTCTACTTCAAACTAATATATCTAAAATGTTTCTACACAGATCACTTTTATGTATTTATATTTTTCACCACATGCATCACCAACCAGCCAACCTCACTTTCGCGGAGTAAGTCTGACTCATTATGACCCTATAGGACAGAGTAGAACTATGCCCGCAGGCTCCTGAGACTGTAAATCTTTATGGGAGTCGAAAATTTCATCTTTCTTTTGTGGAGCAGCTAGTAGATTTGAACTACTGACCTTAAAGTTTAACAGCCCAGCTTGTAATCCACTACCCCACCAGGGTTGGTGATAAATAAGTGCTGTTTGCTGTTTGTTACTTCGCCAAAGGTGATAGTACAAATGATGTACACATACACATACTGAACAAATAAACAAATACCAAAACATTAAAAATTGTATGTGTTTTTGTTTTAGGAAAAGCTGGGATGTCTTAAAAATGAATTTTGGGGGACAAATTAGTCCATATATGAATTTGCTAAATTATACATTTCTGTAGTGTTTTCAAAAATATGATTTCATTTCACAATACTTGAAGAAGCACAATCAGAAGGGCACAGCTACAGTGCAGTGAGGACTCTCCGTCCTTCGAATGGATAGTGGGTGGTCAGTGATGGGATAGAGAGAAATGCCTTTGCAGAATCATCAAGTTTTAAAAATTCATCCTGTCTTTCTAAAATATTCCCTCGGTGGGACTTAAACACCTCTACTAAAACATTTTTCATGTTTCCCCCTGTTTAGAGTTATAGATGGTTCCCTTACAGGTCATATTTTACCCTTTGTAAAAGGTTAGCTTAAATTGACCTCATGGATTTCAGCCCACACAAATGCCTTTTTAATCTCTAGGGACTTAACGTTTCTGACACTGATGATAAAATTAGTCGGATCTTTCAAACAGGAGCTAGTAGTTCTTATGTGAAAAATCTTCTTCCTATGCAGATGAGTTTAGGCTGTGTCTTTCATCTTGTACTTCTTAACTGATGGTTTCTGTCAGAAACCTGTCTCCCCACAATGGCTCATTGCCTCAGCGCCTCTGGTGCAGCACTCAGGAACTTTCTGGAAATGTCTCTTTGGATGATGAGCACACCTAACCACTCCCTGGAAGAGGATTATAAAGGTTAGAGAGTCACTTTTTCCCATAGCTGGTATAAAGTTCCCAGACCATGAAAGCCAGAAATGACAAGTCTCTCATGATTTAAAAAAATCTATTTTATCCAGGTCATTTTAGACAGACTCACTATGCAATCTCAGTGGCATCACGAGGGTTGGTGACACCCGTGTAGTAACTCATGATGCCACTTTCATGTCTCTGTGGCCCCCCTGCCATGCCAGACCAGGCAGAATCCTTAGTAACGCAGAATATCAATTTTAACCAGAGGATAAGGTGTGATGATATGGTTGTAAATGACTGAAGTGTAAGGTTTCTTAGAGTATACGAGTGCTGCGACTACAATAAAGCTTTGTCAGAGCTTTCTACATTGCATTATATACTTACAACATTATCAGGAACCAAGTGAAAGCTTTTTAAAAGTTTTCCATTCATTTTGATATTTATAAAACCCAAAACAAAACCGTAGTGACATAGGTTCCTGCATACTACCTACCACAGCACTGTAGCTAAGCACCAGGAAATGGGCCAAAGTCAGGGTTATAAAAACACTGGCAGCAACAGAACCAACACTGTGAACTTTTGGGGGCAGCAGATGAAATCACATGACATGACGCATCCTTGTAATTGAGCCATCATGCCCACACTGGCAGGAGTGTGTCAGAAGGTTTACAAAGTACAGTAGCATAGCATTGAAGCCATGCTCGTACACGAATACAGGTAAACTGGAATCGTGAGAAAATGGTCTTATTGGTGCAACTACAAAGATATTGTCATAAAGGCTAATACATTTCTTCTGAAACACTGCGCAAAAATTTAATATTCATTTTGTTATAGCCACTGACATGGCCCCCAGGGCGAGCTACACTCCCCTTATTTCCTGAGTGCTGCTGCTCCCGAGTCTGTGTCAGCCTTTGGCTTGGGTCTGGGAGGTTCATGATCGGTCATAAGGCAAGCATTTCCTAACCTAATATTACCCAACTAATCTAGCTCACGATGAATTCTTCTGATGCCCAAATTCCTTATTTGCACAGCAGGAGAGGCACGACCACGTGCTGCTTTACGTTTGGGAAGTCTGCGTGCATCTTCCAGTCTTGCCCACTTTGCACAGCCTTGCTTTTCTCGTCTCCTAGAGTGCCAACGTCAGTGATGCACTTATTGTAGATTCTGGAGAAAATATTAATGCAGCTGCATTAAATCAAATTGCCTAACTCTGCCCATCACCTGAAGTCGAGGGCACCCTCACGATCTGTTGCTTGCCTGCCGTCTTGGAAACGGTTTTTCTATGAGGGTGAAGTCTGCATTCAAGAGGCGCTCTCACAGTTGTTCAGGGTGTCTGTTGGGACTGCTCTCAGAAGCATTTGAGATCTTGGGTCCTCTCACTCCATCTGGACTCTTTTGTCCATTTGCAGATGCCAAATATGCCAGAGGCCACTGGTAATAAGGAAGCTGGACACAGAGTATGGTAGAATTCTTCCTCCCAGAGGGACTGACAAAATGATTTAGTTCACTGGTGATGCTGCAGCAGAGGTACCATGAGTGAGTGATTTTAAAAGAACAGGAACTCACTTTCTCACAGTTCTGAAAGCTAAAAATCCCAAACAGAGTGTTGGTCACATTGATTCTTTGGACCTTTCTCCTAGCTTCCGAGAATCCTTGGCGTTACTGTGCTTACAGACATGTCCTCATATGACATCTGCCTTCCCTCTGTGTGTGTCTCGTCTGCTCCCTATAATTCAGAAATGACTTGTTTTAGGACCCAATCTGGTATGACCTCATTAACATAACACAACTGGGACTTCCAAATCCGATAAGAGAAGTTGTCACTAGATGCCACTGCTGTCGATTTTCTGGGGCATGTAAGAAGGAAATAGGTCCCAGAAGCTCTAGGGAAGCCATACTTGTGTCCCATATGGAAGGCCATGCACTGATTCTACTTGCTTGACCTCTCAAGGCAATGTTCGCCTCCCCTGGAGGTTGCAAACAGTTAACCCACTTGCTGCTAATGGAAAATTTCGAGGTTAGAGTACTTCCCTAAGCAAATTGAAAGAAAGGCTTAGTAATTTATGACTCCTGAAAAATGGCCACTGAAAACCCTATGGAGCACACTTCATCTCTGATATACAAGCAGCTACCATGAGTCCAAGGTCACTCAAGGACAGCTGGGTTTGTTTTTTTAATGATGCTGAAGGCAACCACAGAGATGGAAGGGAAAATCTTTATTGTTCAGATTTCTGAAACAATTGGAAAAACCAATCATATGGTGGCAGAGAGTTGAGAGACAGATCCAGGTAACACCAGGTTATTCATTAGTATTATCCTGAGTTGGGAGCTTATGGAAAAACTCCCTTAAGTGAAGTCATTTGAAGTTCTGGATTATTGATACACTGATCGATAACAAATATCCATTAATTAATTAAAGACATGACAAAGCGAAAGAGCGATTCCCCTGGTATTGGGGAGAGAATTTCCTCTAACGACTCTTCTGGTGGCTGTTGTTGAAATACTGTGCCTTTTTAACCTTGTCCTGCTAATTGGCCTCGTGGTGACTGCCACCAGGGTGGCCGAATAGCTATTATATTATCCACAGTGCTTCAGACTTCAAGACTCAGACTGCTGATGACCTGGAGAAAATGTAAGCTTTAATAGATGTCAAGAGCTGAATGACCTTCGTCACAAAACCTACAGTCATTCTTTATGGACACAGCATCAGCTGTAATCTCAAGGTGTCCATCTAAAAAGCTTTGTGGAAATATGTGACATTGTATTTGTGATTGAACCCTATTTCTCTTGTGTAAATAAAATGCTTGATACATGTGATTGCTCAAAATACAAATGACTCAATAAAAGAAAATTGCTACAGCTTCCCTCATTTCAGTCCTAAGTAACCTTGACTCCGTACTTACTTAACTATCAGTTAATTAATAAAATACCAATTAATTCCCAGAGAAGAAGAACAGGCCTTCTAATCCTTTAAAGGTTTTCCGTCTCAGAAACCCACAGGGACAGTTCTGCTCTGTCCTAGGGTGGTGAGGAGTTAGGACTGACGCAATAACACTGAATTAGTGGACTCTCTCAGCTTTCTCCGAATTTAGTGGATGTACGGCTCCACTTAAAAACATTACATTTGGCTTTGTTTCTTTCTTGTTGAGAATCCAATACCCCAAATCTCAACCTTTAGAAGTCATATTGTCTGCAAGCCAATCTCAGGAGAGTGAGGAAGTCCGAGAAAGCAGTGGGCGAGACTGGGCAGGTGTTAACTTGGGTGGAAGAGAAGACAGTCCACCAGAGGGAGAAGAGAAACCAAGGAGCGGGGGAAGCATGAACTACTGGGGTGCTTGATTAGTAGTTGAAAGTGCTGAATGCAAAGTTGATGACTCAAAATTTACGTGAAAACAAATTGATGGTATAAAAAAGGAAGAGTAAAACTTAGGTGGCAATATCAATGGATTTTCATTGAAATTTGAATGGGCAACATTTAGCTGCAATTTTTCAGAAAAGAGTATCAGAATTTCAGAAAAGAATCTCTTGCTCGTGAAAGATTAGTATACTTTGTTTGGCCGGGGATGTTGGTGATTTCTAGTCTTTCCAGGAGTCCTGCTGACATAGTGGGCTGCACACTGAGTTCTTCACCATAAGGTCACTGGTTTAAACCCACATCTCAGAACTTAACGGGGGCAGTTCAGACTTTGTCTTATAGGGTCATTATGCATGGGAATTGACTGCATGGTTTGGGATATAGATCTTAAGTTACACTGTGCTTGAAGAGTAAAATCCCTTGTTAGATGTTTTCTGATTGAATGGATCTCTGGAACTTTTCTGAGCAAATAGCTTACGTCCCAGCAACCGATCAGACGGTGTTAAATTCAGCGAAAATGCAGGCTTACTTATTTTTCAATAGCCTAAGAGAAGTAATTGTCTTTAATTGAGAGGGAGGGATGGAGGCGGGGAAGAGCGAGCCTACTCAGCCCCCAGCGGGGAGGCAGAGGTGAAACAGGACTGCACAGTCAGGTCAGAGACCAGTCCAGGTGCCTGCTGTGCAATCGCTGAGCGACTGGGGAGGCACTACCCTGAGAGCCAAGAGGCTGTGACGTCTTTTCCCCCTGGTGGAATAATCCAGCTTAAGCACTCTGAGTGTGTATCCCTCTGAAGCTTCCTGACAGCTTGCCTCCCTCAAGGGGAAAACGAAATCCGATTTAGTTCTTGTTCTGTGTTTTGAAAATGAATTCCTTCTTGATAAATAGGGTTGCTGAGCCACAAACTTGTAACTTGCAAAGCGAGGGGAGCTGGCAATGTTATCTCTCCTTCCGTGGCTCTCCTGCTTTTGTCTGATTAAACATGTTAATATATCCATCCATTTATTGATCACATAGTTTTTATCTGCTATGTTTTTAAGGTGTCTTGATGGTGCAGTGGGTTTGGTGCTGAGGTGCTAAGTGGCCGATGGGCTGACTCTCTTAGCCACTCCAAGGGAGAAAGATGCGGCAGTCTCTTCCATGAAGTCGGGCAGCCTTGGAAGGTCCAGTGAGTACTTCTCCTTCAGCCTCTGGGGTCAACATGAGTCAGAATTGACTCAGTGGCAGTGGCGTTGTTGTTTTCTGTGATGTTTTAAGTTCTGGGGTGATAATGACAAACAAAAAGGATAACGTTCCCACTGTCAAAGAGCTTTCCTTGCAGAACTCTGCAGAATTTTAATACACTCTAATCCTTCTACTTGCTAGCTGGGTGACTTTGGGACCAAGTACTTAATCACCCCGTGCCTTATTTTTCTCGACAAGGAAACTATTAGTGTTTACCTCCACTGGCCTTGATAAGGGCAGAGTTAGTGCTTGGTGTGGACTGCTGTTTTCACTGCTGTCCTTGTCATTCTGATTCTTGCTCCCGGACATGATTATTTGACTGTGAACTTAAGGACCACACCCATTTGTGTCTCATTTCAGAACCAGGGCGCAAGCCGGGGCACTTTGTAAAGGTGTCCGGGGGCGGGGGCAGCAGTTGTGAGAGCAACACAGGCTTGTCCAAGCATGCTTCTCTCCTGCAATCACCACAGGCCCTGACAGGAAGAACAGAGACCGGCACCCTCTACCTTTGAAGAGGTGTGTGAGCAACGGCAAGTGCAATGGGTTGCAGGGGAACCGTGTAAGCACTTCGATCCTTAGCACGTTGGCCAAGTCAGCTCTATTGCTTTCTCAAAGGGCAGCCTCTCTCCTCGTTCGCCTTTGTAACTAGACGTCCAGAAGACAGTGCACTGCCCCCTGCCTCCACTAGATGGCTTCTCCCACTTGGCATTGCTTTGAGATCAGCGAGAGCGGTAGGTGATTTCTGGTCCATTTTTCAGATCCATCATACTCTGCTTCTGTAGTCCTCCTCTGTCTTGTGAACAAGGAGGTGGCTCGCGTGGTTTCTGGCAAGAACTGTGATGAATCACAAACTTGGAGGAACATCTGTCTCTTTGGAGTGAATTTTGGGAAGGCAACTAAGTGATGTGGTTTATTCTAAAAAATGTCACTTGTCCAGGGGAAAATTATTACCACGTTTTACATATGTGTTGACATATTTCTTAATGTGCAAATTAAACCCCCTGCCATCGAGTAGTTTTCTACTCACAGATAACCAACACAGGGTTCCAGAGGCTGTCAGTCCTACAGGAGCCCAAACCAAAGCCAAACTCATGGCCATGGAATCATTGCTGCCGTGTGGTAACCCTACAAGACAGAGTAGAACTGTCTTTGTGGTTTTCCAAGCCTGTTAACAGGGGCAGGTAACTTCATATGTCTCCTACAGAGTGGCTGGTGGGCTGAACTGCCGACCTGGAGGTTAGCAGTCCAATGATTATCTGACAGCACCACCAGAGAATTTAAAAATGACCATTTTAATGCAGAAAAGTTTATGTTTTATATTATTCCCCCAAGCCCCACATAAAGTATTAGGTATACTTTATTCCTAAATCAGAGTGAGAAATTTTATACATTCTTAGGGTTCCTTATCAATTACTATCAAAATGTATTGCATATGTGAGGCTTATTTTGATGATCCAATGCAAAACATATAAAGTAGTGTCCACTCTGTCTCACCCCTCGGGTTTTTAAAAAATTGCTGTTTTTTTATTTCTAAGTTAACATCTTTCACAAATCAAAACCACGACCTTGTTGCTGGATGACAACTCTTCATTTTGGATGGTGTGTCTGAAGCTGGCAAAGTTCTTTGCTACGTTATTTTGGTTAAGACTCTTGGTTTCCTCTTCTTCACAGGCACATGTAACTCCCCGACTGTTTCTGAAAATATTGTTCTAGCCCAGTCTATCAGGATCCAGGCACATTGACTTTGAACAGTTTACTTAATTTCTAAAAGTCTTTTGTCTTCATAAATAAATTGTAGGGGTGGATTTCATGAACTAAGGGGCCCATGAGTGGTGCTAGGAGTAAAGTGTCCAACTATTGGTTGAAAAGTTGGCACATCCAAACCACCCAGAGGATTCTTGAATGATAGTCTGATGATCTGCTTCTGCAAAATCAAAGTCAAGTTCACTGCCATCAAGGCAATTCTGACTCAGAGCAACCCTATAGAACAGAGTGGAACTGCCTCTGCGGACTCCAAGACTGTAACTCCAATGGCAATAGAAAGTTTTATCTTTCTCTTTTGGAATGGCTAGTGGTTTTGAACTGCTGATCTTGCCATTAAAATATACATATATACTTAATTTATATATTTATGATATATTAATATTATATGCATTTACATAAAAGTAAGGATGTATTTGTATAGAAATCATAAATATTTAACTATACACACATCCATAATTTTATATATAAAATTAAAAGAACAGCGTTCACCTGCAAAATTTTGTTTCCTCCTTGGGAAAAATGCCGCAGAAACTGTTGTGATGTTGAACACAGCTTACAAGGACAGCACTATGGGAAACTCTCACTGTAAAATATAAACTTATATTCTCATTCCAGGCGCTTCCCTTCCCAGGTGTGAGGAATATGTGTCTGCAAGAAGTTTCAAACTGTTGGCCTTGCAGGTAGAGCCTCAATAATTCTATGGAGCTGCTCTATTCCGCATACAAAGAGTTGGCATGAGTTGGAATGGATTTGAAAGCAAAACAACATTTGAAAAATTTTAAAGCAACAAAAGCAACAACACGACCCCTTCTGCATCTCTAAACCTCTTTCAATCTATTAAGATCTAGTTATCCATGGGAGTAATCATATCTGAGGTATACTTTTAGAAATGGTAGAGCTGATTCCATAAGCAAGGCAGAAATCAGCTTAATTTTTCTAGAGAAGTCGTTAAAGTGACTTGAACAATACAATGCATTTAACCCTAAAAATATGTCAACTGTAATGTAATTTTCCTTTGGGGCCTCACAAGGCAGTGGTTTTTGTGAGCTTAGGCAGGTCCTTGGAACACTACCTTTGAAGGGGCTGACTCAATAGTAGACCCTCCTTCCCTTTCATCATGAAAATCCCATTATCAATTCATTCACTTGTCATCTGTTTTTAGTCATACAGTGCAGAAAAGAAAGAACCACGTAATGATAGTCAGAATTTCCAATGAATAAATTTGTATTGTGGTTACATAAATGGGTTGTTAGGCTGTCTTCAGTAAACAATGCCTCTACCCGCTTGGTATATGAGGGGCACCCTCCCCCCCCCCACACACACAAATGGAAAGTTCCACTGGGTGGATGTAGTACACATTTTCTCCACTAGGGGAGCATTAAGTAATCTGCTCCGTGTGTAGTGCTCCCAAGTGGTGTCTCTCTGGCCATAGTGAATTTTTCATAAAAACTATTTTCCCCAAACCTCATTTTTTTGTGATGACCGATTTAAGAGAAAAGCATGTGGCTATGAAATTTGGTTTCCTGCTCTGGAAAAAAATGCTGCAGAAACTGCTGAGATGTTGAATACAATTTACAGTGGACAGTGCTATGGGAAAAACTCAAATGCATGACTGGTTTTCTTGTTTCAGAAGAAGGTGAAATGTCGATTAATGATAAACCTCATTCTGATGTCCGTCAATATTCTGAATGGATGAAAATGTCAACTTTTAGTGCATTTGCAGTTCATTTCACCAGGTCAGACTGTTAATCAAGCTTTCTATTTAGAGGTTCTGAAAAGATTGTATAACAGTGTGTGGCAAAATAAGGCCTGATTTGTGGCTGGTGAGGGACTGGTTTTGCCACTGCAATGGAGCCATCTCAGCGCACCGGTTTTTGGCAATGACAGCATGCCTCTCTTACCCTTACTCACCTGACCTCGCTCTGTGCAACTTCTTTTGGTTTGTGAATGCAGAGGGACATGAAAGGACAGCAATTGGACAACATAGAAGAGGTGAAGAAAAAAACCAGGGAGGTGCTGTCAGACATCCAAACAGATAAGTTAGAAAAATGTTTCCCAGAATGGATTCGCAGATTTGAATAATGTATTAAGTGTAGTGGAGAGTATTTCAAGGTACTACATTTGTTTAGCTTTGGGGGGAAAAAAGTCTCTTTTGAAGGGTATCCCCTTTTACATAATGAGGAGATACTGATCTGTGGAGTTGACAATACAGACTGTCACACTGGGGAGACAGACATCAGTGGGAGACCAAAGACACTTCATTATGTTGGCTTCTGAGGGTGCATGGTTCCTTTTAATGGGATTGAATCATCATGCATTTTATTTGCTACAAAAGAATGCCCCTCTTACAAACATATTAACATTAGGCTTTTTCATTCTGCACACCCATCCTTTCCCTCCGTACAAGATAACAACTGAGAACACAATGTTAGTTTCTTACCTTGAAGAAGGTCATTGTTGAGCCATCTCTCACCGCCCCATATTCGATCTTGGTTTGCTTTGCTAGATCATCAGCTGAGTCTATAGGGGACTCCATTCTCTCTACTGTCAAGAAGGCAGCCAGATTGGCAGTGTAGGATGAAATGATGATTAGGGTGAAAAACCACCAGATCCCTCCAACTATTCTGGTCGATAGAGCTTTCGGCATCAGCTCTGAGCCTGCGATGGTATCACCAGAGTAAGAGTGTTACAAAGAGTCAGAGGGAAAGAGGATGTATGGTTTGACTAGTCTATGGTGATCACACATATTTGTGGCATAAAAAGTATATGTCTATCAAGAACTTACTATCTTGTGTGTATGTGGCACAAACATACTTTTTAAGAAAATGAAGCAAAAACTCAATGATCTTTTTATTGTCAATCACTGTTGCTGGACATCCCTTCCAGAGGGGTAGTGGGGAGGAGATGAGTCACTCAGGGTTCAGTGTAGCAACAATGAAACTCAAAACCTTCCTCTAGTTCTTGAACGCTTCCTCCCCTCCCAATTATCATGACCTGGTTATACCAGAGGATGTACAGCGGTGCAGTAGGGATCTGGAAACGCAGGGAATCTAGGACAGACGAACCCCTCAACACCCGCGGTAGGAGTGGCGACACCAGGATGGAAGGGGGGTTAGAAAGGGAGAACCAATCTTGGAGATCTATGTGTAACCTCCTCTCTGGGAGATGGGCAATGGGGAGGCGGGTGAGGGGAGATGCCGGGAAGTGTAAGATAAGATATAATAATAATTTATAAACTATCAAGGGACCAGGGGGAAAGGGGGAGGGAGGGGTAGGGGGGAAAAAAAGGGAAACCGAGCTGATTCCAGGAACCCAAGTGGAAGGTGAATTATGAGAATGACGAGTGCAACGAATGTATAAGGGTGCTTTGCTCAATTGATGTATGTACGGATTGTGATAGAGCTGTATGAGCCCCAATAAAAAGATTTATTAATTTTAAAAAATTGAAAGAAAAAAGAATAATTTATCATATTGATATTGATTATCATACATATAATTTACCATATTTATATTAATTATCACAAGCATAATTAATGATTTTGAAATAAGCTTTGTTACTCTGAGATATTTAAAGTCTAATATTATATTTATAGATTTGTTTTATTTGATTATGTTTGGCTTTTTCTCCGTATTTTAGTTGAAAAGAAAACTCCAAGACTTTTGGCTTCTTCTTACTATCTAAAATAAATCTTATTGTGTAAAGTAAAATGTCCAAAGACTTAGTATACCTATGAACACCTTTGAAAGTCTAACTTATTTAAGTTTAAATAACGTGGGACACTTTCAAACATACGTTTGAAAAGTATTTTAAAAGTACATGTACTTTTTAGAAAAGCATTTGAACTATTCAAATCAAATGAAACACACAGTTGAACTAGATGGTGGAAAAATTATGTTAAAGCCACAAGTGCTTTATGTTGAAGTCATAATTCTTTTCCCTAATGTATACTATTAGTTGGATTAAAAAGAATATATTCACTGAGAAGTATTATTTTTGTCTTGTTTAAAGTATTCTTTTTAATTATACAAAAGGCTGGCTAGTTCTAAAATGGAGAGATACCCTTCCTGATAAGAGTTGACATTTTAGGTTTTATCTCTATGATATTCATGATTATTTTAAAAAGCAACCATAGAAGCACTTTACCAAAAAAGCTTTAAAGAAAGGGCACTTGGGCTAATTTTACTTCCTTGAAGCACATACATCTGTAAACATTCTCTAGCTCAAAACTTTTTGTTAAACTCAGAAACAATGCAGTGAGTTTGAAAGGACCAGAAGGGACTAGTAGGGGTCACTTAAGTTATAGTGGTTCCTAAAGTTTTTGACTAATGATTTGTCTGAAGTTTATGGCCAGGCTTATGTGGTCAGTTAAAAGTGGAAAGAAAAGATCCTAAAATTAAAAATCCGAAGGAAAAAGTACGGCAGGTCAAACTTGGGATAAAGGATTTGTTCCCTTTCCAGTGGGGTGTTTTGAATTTCTGTAGTTACTTACGACTTAAGGTGTAAAGAAAAATTAGAGCTTATCATTCAACGAATGAATGAGTTTATGCTTCAACTTAATCTCTTAAGCACATGTACATATTCTTCATATAATCAAAGCCAGTTCACAGCTCATGATAAGCAGATCAAAGTTAGCAGAGTTTCTAGGCTTAGAAGAAACAGTTAAACCTATTCTCCTATGCAATTTAGTATCTTTGAGCTTAACTTCCTTTTAATTATATGAATGACTGGACTGGGGTTAGTATTGCCTTCATTTGTCTGTATGAATTTAGATGTGTGATATTCCTCAGATTTATAATAATTTCCAGTAAGTTGCCCCCAAGGATTTAGTGGAATAGTTCCTTCCTGCTGTTTTAAGCTAAGCTTGTGGTTTAATGAATTTTTATGCCTGTGGGTGTATGTGCTTAGTGCCCAAGGTTGTTTCCTATCTTTGTACTTAATTGATCTAGCCACCTTGTGGCAGTGTGATATGATTTTATCTCTTTAGTTGGTTATCATTAAAATACCATTTATTTCATCAAATAGTCACAGGGAGTAAATAACACAGTTAGTAGACACATTTTTCCTAGCTGATAGGTGTGAGTTTTCTGCAGTAAATGAATCTATTTGGTTATAATCATGAGAAGATAATGTTTTCTATTATTATGTACATATTATTATAATTATTTAACATGGTAGCAGCACAGGCTTGATGGGTGGGTGCAATATAAAATAATGTATAAGCCCACCTCTTGCACACGTTGAAATATATGCTTATATTTTGGAATGAAGATGTCGCCACAATGCAGAAATATGCTACTAGAAACATGGATTTTTACCTACTGAGATTACATTTTAGACTCTTGGTAGGTGGCCTTAGTTTGTCTTCCTTTCCAACTTTATATTGTGCTTTCTATTTTCACACAGTTCTGTGGATTTCATGAGTCTCAATATAATTGGCATGCTTAGGAATGGCTTAGCTGGAGGAGAGATGAACTGTCTAAGTTTAGGCCTCTAGAGGATGAAGTTATGAAAGCCGTCAATGTGGAATAAGCATCATTAGGAAAATTTGGGATGAGAGACAATACTTGCTGAAGTCTCTTTAGTGCCGTTTACGGCAGACATGACAGCCAATCCTGATCCAGACTTTGCTCACGCTCTGTAGAAAAGAGAAAGCCTGATCATCACATTAAAAAAGGAATGAAACAAAAAGGTTTCCAATTGAGTACAGTGACAAGCTTCTGCAAGAAGAGAAGGCATACTAACTGTTGATGCTGAGGGGAGCTACCTGGTCCAACGCCACACGCTAAAGACAGATGCACTCACAGTCACGCGTACCGGCAAGTGTGTCCATGGAAACATTTGGTTCCCTGACAAATATTTTTAAACTTCTTGAAAGAAAAGCAGAGTCTGGTTGGGGCTGACTGTCATGTACCCAAGGTAGTGGTAACTAGCAGGCACTGCATCCCACAGTTTGCTGTGGATGATGGTAAACTCCAGCAGGTGCAATAGTAACGAGAGGCGTCCTTGAGATGATGCAGACTCACAGTGATTCTCTAGGACAGGGTAGAACTGCTTCTGTGCCTTTCTGAGACTGCAACTCTGCACAGGAGCAGAAAGCCCCATCTTTCGCCTGAGGAGCAACTGCTGGTTTTCAACTGTCAGCAGCCCAACTCATAAGCTACTATGCCAACAGAGGTACCTATACGCATGGCACGCTCTGCAAGATGTACCCAAGTGTATATTTTCCTTAGAGCAAATAGTTGTGCTTGGCTGCTAGCCTGAAGGTTGGAGGTTTGAGTTCACCTATAGCTGCTTCAGCAGAAAGACCTGGTGGTGACCTATTTCCCAAAACCCCCAGCCAATGGACACTCTATAGGGGCAGAGTTCTACTCTGATACACAGGGCGTCACTCTGGGTCCGCATCAGTTTGCCAGTCACTGGAGGTTTTCATGGCTGGGGAAGGCAGCAATAAGGTGAGAATGTGGTCTCCTCATTCTTCAAAAGTAATTGCTCATAAGATAAATGCTCTCAAAATTAAATGCACTAGTAAAGCGGTGTATGACTCCTAATGGGGTTTCTTAGAGGATTTATAGTTCTGGGCCGTGTTCTAAATTTATGTGAATGATTTTTAGTAAATCAGTTGCTGTGTCTACACTTATTTAGCAGTGTCCAAATAAGCCATACTTAATTGCGTGAGATGGGGATGTGTCCAGTTTCCTCAAATATTTGGGATTTCTGCACTAGAGATCCCCAAGCTCTCTCTAATTTGGAGATGCATGTATACATAGCTCAAGTTGCCCAGTACTAAGTCCCTACTGAGAAGCCTTTGAATCGACCCCAAACAAACTGGTTTACTGTATATCTCAGCTGAATTTTCCTATGCCAATTTATTTTTCTGCTTATTGTGAAAGTAGCAGAGATCCTGAAACACAATAGCTTGTCTGAGTTAGGATTTTCTTAAATGAATGTATTTAATCTTGGAAGTATTTTCTAAATCATGTGCCTGAAATCAAAGCTTTAGAAAATTCACAAAAAAGATGATTTCTACTCAAGTGCTAAAACATCTCACCCTTGGAATAAACACAAAAACTCTCAAATATAAAAAAATGTGTATAAGATACATTACACATCTATGTTTAAATATTATTTTCCCAACCCCTATATTTGCTGCTGCCATAGTTAAGGAAGATTGCTGAGTTATTGGGAGCTATTATAAAAAGGGCTTGTCAGAGTGGAAACTAGGTAGACGTTCTTGGTGCTGCTAGTCATTGGAAGAAGGTAATAGAACTTAAACATCACAGAATTCCATTTCCACTGCTTTGAAAACTCTGTCTTGTGGAATGATGGCTCAGAAGAAAAAAGACTGGCATTTATATCTTTGCTAAATTGTAAGTGGTTTCAAAGGCACTTTATCCCATAGGAAAACTTGGAGTCATTGATAGAATGTTTGGGATAGATATACAGTTCTATTTAGGTCATTTTTGGTTTTGTCTTGAGCCCTGGCTACAACACCAGAACGGTGTTCACGATGGAGTTTGCCAGCCCAGAAGCTTTCAGCAGACTGTGGGATGCATGTGGCCAAGAGGGGTAACCGGTGTACCTTGCTGCATGAGAGCTCCAACTCCGAACCAGAAACTATTTAGTAAAGTGAAATTGTTTTCCACCACGTCTGAGTCAGGGTTGCACGGGTGGGGGTTATACCACTCGTAGGGTGTGAACCTGTGGTAGTTAACAGAAACAGTCCATAAACATCACAGAAAGGCACGTCGCATCAGCAAATCCTACTGAACAATGCAGCAAACCCAACAGTAACGGAGGATCAGACCAAGACATCAAAGGCCATCGGCATAGACTTACAGCTTTGGCAGGCAAAGTGCAAAGGACTTGTATTATTAGTATTTACCAGGCTTCTTATTTCTAGGCAAAGCCCATTGGTCAGCTGGAACCGGACTCCGCAGGTCTACATCTACTGAATTCTTCAGAGTTTTCAGCCATATCCATTTTATTCAATACTAAATAGACTGGAAAGAAAGGTTCACTCATCTCAAGTATATACCCCGCCTGTTGGTGATGACAACGACAGGTCTTGTTGCAAACCATCTATAATATCAAGCTACTGTTTTGCTATACACTGTGAGCGACAGAAAGAACAGTGACTTGCTTCTATGGACAGATGCTTAGAAGGAGTCTTTGAGCTCAAGCAATTTCATACTGTTGCAAAGGAGCTGCAAGCTGAACATAGTGAACAAAGAAGGGCAAGCTATTTGGGCTGCATTGAATAATTTTCTTAAACTGTATTTAGAACAAAATCTTCCTCCTAGAATAACAAAACAAAGTTTAAACCTAGGAGTCGCCTGACCCAAGAAGGGGAGCCCCAAAGTATTAACTCCATAGTATTTCTTCTTGGAGAGCTCTTGGTTTATAACTCCCTCTTGATTTCATTTTAATCATTGCATTGTTCCAAGTGCAATCACCCTGAGTTAGTTAAGACATATGTCTTATACAATATGATCGCATCTCACAAAAGCACTCAGTCGCTAACTAAAATGTTGATGGATGGAATGCTGTCATTCAGCATCACCATGAAAGACAGACCTGGGGACCCTCTGCACAAGATTGTGGCCCAGACCCTACTGAGTCAAGTTGTACTCTATAACATAAAGGGGCTCCAAGGGTTGGAATCAACTTGATGGCAAGGGTTTTATTTTTTGATCATAGTGCTTCCTACATGGTGGTGAACCACAGGCAGCAAACAGTGTCAACACAGCTCGACTGGGAAAATGACCTTGAACAACTCACTCAAGCTCTTTGGCATCGGTTTCCTTAACTGTAAAGAGAAGATCTAGATATTGCCAGGCCGGGGGGGTGGGGAGGGGGGGGGGAGGCTTCACAATCTAGTGAAGGGTTGAATGATTTTTAAATTCTTTTTCTCATTTCTAAACATCTCTCTGACCTCTATAGCCCCACATATACCTCTGTGGTTATTTTTAAGGCACTTAGTTTACCAGAGAGATGTCATTAGAGATGCAGAAAAGTGATCTGGAAATGATTTAAACGCACAAGTTCTGCACATTGAAAGCTTTGCCCTTTGCCATTTGGGTCTGTTTAATGCTAGCAGGAGTGCTAGGGAACTGCTAACCCCCATAAGGCTGATGGGAACATACGGAAAGCTCTTCAGCCATAAGGTTTCAGCAGTAAACAATAGCAGGTTGCTGCCACACTGGAGAGAACTGGGATTAAGGTGAATACATTATCTCCAGCGAAAAGCAGGTCACATTGTGCATCATGTGCAAGGAATTAGGAAGACAGTTCCTCTTCATGAAAAACCCTTCTCTGCAGCCTGGACCCCTTCAGGGGAGCGCACAGTATCTCCCCATGAAACCTTCGGGGGAACGGAGGGAAGAGGCTCGCAGTACAGCCCACAGTCATGGGGTCGCACTCATCCTGGCAGCTGGTCCACTCTGATGTGAAGTACCCAAGTTGGTTCACGTGAAGCTTATGCATATACCTTTATTTGACAATGCCACGCCAATCCATTTTAATTACTGCTCCAGCAGTACAATTAAGTTGTGAATTGTCTCAACAATATAATTAAGTTTTCAATTTCGAAACACTTATAACCGAAGTGGTTTGCTAAACTGAAGAAATGAACCAATCATTAATGAGCCCACTAATGGAAACAATACACAGAGAAAAGGTGCTGTTACTTAAACAATATCACTGTCACTTGTATAATATTTTAAAATATTAATCGGTATAAATTAGACAGATTATGCATTCAAGAGAAGGATATTTTCTACCCTCGCAGACAGAGCATAAAATTTTACAAGTCTGATATTCTTGTATTCATTCCCAAAATATGCTCTGACCAACGACCCCACCGCTCCTCTTTTTGGAATGCTGCTTTCAGTTTGTTTCAGCACTTCATACTTGGCACACTTAAGTGAGCACTTGATCTAATTGCCCACAGCACAAAGACAAGATTTCCCCAATGGGCATGCGCCTCTGCTTGTTCAGTGCAGATGGCCCAGGTTGTTAATGGGAATTTAGTCACTTGGGATGTTAAATGACAGCAAGATGCTGTGTTGTAAGACACTGGTTTTGCGTAATGCAACAGACCTACCTGTTGCCTGGACAGAGAAACCCGGTCTGCAACTCCTAATGCCCTGCTGTGCGGAGCCAGTGCGGGGACAGTAGAGCACCAGGAGGTCGGGGGAAGATTAGTACCTCACACCAGCGATGACCTGAAATTGCCATCTCCAAAGACCCTCCAGAAACCAACACTGGCCTTAGTAAAATGACAGAGAAAAGGACCACTCAGCCTAGAGTTGGTACCCAAATCTCCATATAGATGAGCAGGTTTATGTTGAAATCTGAAGGTTCATTTTAGACTCCTATTTATATATGTTGGCCTTATGCTTGAAAGGGAGATTATATATAAAGATACTGCTATTTAGGATTTTAAGTAGTACTTACTGCCACAAGTCAGTGCAGACTCATAGCAATCTTATAGGACAGGGTACTGTCCCTGTGGGTTTCTGAGATGGAAACCGTTTACGGGATTAGAAAGCCCTGCCTTTCTCCTGCAGTGGCTGGTGCTTGCAAACTTTGCATCTTGCAGATCGCTTCCCAACATAACTACTACTCCAATCTTTAATATAGGACTTGCATATCTATGTATATTTATATGTACACACATTTATATGTATATATATATTGTGTGTGTGTGAGAATCAACTGGGGACTGCATTGAAAACTGATAGACCCATTCAAGTCTATTTTAAAAAATAAGTCTATTTGAATTTATAATATACCACTGATTTTGTAATATAACTTTAGACTTAATTTCAAAGACTTTCTTGATCCCCTTCCCCACAAAGTGCTAGCTTAAAAATATATATCTACTTTAGGAAGAACAGCATAAATCATAGAATAGAAGCAGACATGATTTCTGGATATTTAGCCTATTTAAATTGGAGCTACATGATAGATATACTTCCTTGGGATTATATATTTTGCTTTATGGGTTAAAGTGTATGATGAGAGAGATTCGGCTATGATTTAAAGGTAGTCTCATGCTTGACTGCATTTTGGAAACAATCTGGGGTTTGCTGATGACATACATTATTACACAGCCATAATGCCTCTTATAAATGAGGAGGGTGAAACTTTGTCTGATGTACGTTGGACATGTTATCAATGTCATCAACCAGTTCTTGTAGAAGGGCATCAGGCTCAGCAGATAAAGGGTCAGGGAAAAAGAGGGGGACCTTCACCAAGATGGGTGGGTGGAATAGCTCTAATAACGAGCTAAAATGTGATGTGAGGATGTCACAGGGCCAGAGCGTGCTTCATTCTATTTCCCATAGGGTTGCTCTGAGTCAGAACCGAGTCATTGGCACCTAACACCAACATAACTTATTACATATACAAATCTGTAAAACCGACATCTCACACTGAATGTATAGATATATACATGCAATGGGCACATATTCGTTCATTTTGACTGCATCTGCCTTGTGGATCTTTAAGATCTTTCTTGAGCATGGTCTTTCCCCCCCAAGCTTTGTCTATAATTAAATCAGGGGAAAAGTTACCTGTCCTTAATCAAAACCAGAAAATGAGCTAGCAGGAAGGAATATGTCTTTTAGAGGTTTTAGAGGTTCCTGGAGGGAAAGCAAACAAGTTGATTAGGGAAAAGATTCACTGGGTTTGGTTGAAAGGTTTCAACAAACAGATTGCAAACAAATAGCAGGACATACAGAGGCAATTATTTTTTCCATGGTCTATCGAGGGGTAGCAGATAGTTAAGTCTACAGAAAGATAAACAGCTGTGTTTCAAATTCAGCATCAAAGATATTTAGGAAAGAAAATGCACTGCACTGTATAAAAAATCCTCTGAAGACCTGTGCAGAGCAGGATGGTTAAGTATAGAGTTAAATAAATAAATAAACATCTTTATCTATATCTATAAATAGATATAAAATAAAATGGAATCATCTTGGTGATAGTATTTTTATGCCTCACTATACGTGATCTCTCCTCTTCTGGTTATTTCTAGAATTCTTCTGCTCATGTTTTAATGTTTTAAAAAGGAAACTTCATAACTCATCATATATATGTTTCTTTATTTCTGAGGATTTCACAATCTTGTTTTATCCCATTGATTCTTATTTTGATAATAGCTCCTATCTTAACTTTCCCTCAGTTTTGTGTAACCACATATCTCAGAGATCTTAAAGCCATTTTACCATTTCCATCGACAAAATATTGGATTCACTAGTTAAGGTCCTGTGTTTTTGTTTTTAATAGTACAACTAAGGGAAAACGGGTAAATGATCATTTCATATTGCTTACAGTACTTAAAAAATTAGCATAAAATTATCACATTACTTTTTTTTAAAAAAAACCTTTATAAATTACTAGCACACATTTATTTCTACTGTGGCTTGAATGTAAGAAACCATGACAAAATAAAAGTCGGCGAAGCTAAAATAGCACTTTGACGTTCTTCATCTTGGTCTGCCTCTGCAACCTACAGGTCAGTGTGAGACTGGCATAAGCGTGTTTTCATGAGTTCAGTGGCTCGTCCTCTTACCTTGCGATCACGAAGAGCACACAGCTGACTCCAAGGCAGGCCAAGAGCACATACATCCAAATGTCAGGAGAGAGAGGGTTGAGGAAGGAGAAGACACCCGGATTGGTGCCATTGGGTTTCCGGTAGAGAATGCTGATGCCCAAGGTCATAAAGGGCTTGGAGAAGTCAATGACCTTCTCCCTCACGTAGGTGATGGTAAGAGGAGCCACAGCCAGGTCAGCCCTCTACAAAAGCAAGTCAGAAATCACTTCCTTTGTGGTCCAGCTTCTGTCCCAATGTTGGCTTTTCCCAGGAACTAATGATCCCTACTCTCAACTCCTAATGGTCCTTTCTTCCTGGGTGTTGTAAATCATTAAGCGTTGGGCTGCTAGTCGGAAGACTAGTGGTTCCACTGCATCTAGGGATGCCTGGAAAACAACTGCCTGGCAGTCTGTTTCTAAAAGTACAGAGCCTTGAAAGTTCTGTGAAGCAGTTCTACCCTGCACACATGGAGCCGCTGTAACTCAGAGAGGACTCAGTGGCAACCAACAACCACCAAGCTTCCCATGTGAGAAGTTTCTGGTGATGATTGGCTTTAATATGAAAAGAGTGGATTTACACCGTTATGCTTATTAATGTGTAAACCCCCACACCCACTGCCATTGAGTCCATTTCTACTCATAGCAATTCTAGATAGTGTTTCTGAGACGAATCTTTACAGGACCAGGGAGTTTCATCTTTTTCTCTCAGAGCAGCTGGTGGGTTTGAACCACTGACCTTGCAGTGAGCTGGGACACCAGGACTAGCAAAGGGAAATCAGAAGGTATGTTTGTGTAAAGATGAGGAAACTTCAAATGGCTTGTGGAAAAACAGAATAAAAAAGATCATGGATCCCCGCCCCCCCCCACCATGGCCTTTTTAAAGCCTCTTCTTATGTGCACACACACTTGTAAACAATGAAACTAAGCAAAGAAAATATTTTAGGAAGATTTTTTTAAAAAGAAAAACGTGTGCTAAAAGCAAAAGATTGGCAACACGGTCAGAATAGCTGGGAAGATGAGGTTTCATTCTGAGCTGAAAATTTTAGGACTTTGTTATATAATTTAAGACTTTTTCAGGCTTATTCAGTTTGATGGATGGACTCACACTTTCTCAGTCTCAGATTTCAAGAGAACTAGACCAGCGGTTCCCAACCTGTGGGTCGTGATCCCTTTGGCGATTGAACGACCCTCTCACAGGAGTCCCCCATTCATAACAGTAGCAAAATTACAGTTACGAAGTAGAAACGAAGATAATTGTATAGTTGGGGGTCACCATCCCATGAGGAACTGTATTAAAGGGTCAGGGCATTAGGAAAATTGAGAACCACTGGTCCAGGACTAAGGTGGTATAGGAAGGAATTCCTGGCATCTTGCTCTGAAAATGATCCGATGCAAAGCTATGGATCACAACAGTATCTTAGTTGAATGGTGGTGGACGATGAACGTCTTAAGTTGGAAAACAGTGGCCTCCCCAGTGGAGTCCCGCATGGCTGTGATGGTGGGGAGGGCACGGGGTCGGGAAGACATGGAGTCCTCCTGAGTCTGAGTCCACTTGGTGGCGACTCGCATGATTCGAAATATATTTACTCTTTTTTCTGTCACCACGGAACTGGTCTTTCTTTTTAGTGTTTCTTCCTATTATGATGCCCTTGCTTTCCCGGATAGATATGACCAATAGAAGATAAAGTTTTGCTTACATGATCCATGAGCTCTTTGACCATCCCATTCCATTCTCCTTTGTCATTCTGGGCTCCGTATTTGCCGTCAGGGACTAGTTTGACATCATAAATGAAACCCAGGATGTTCGACAGTTCCTTCAGTAGATCCAGGCAGTAGCCTTCAAATCTGTCGTTCCCATAGAGGGGCTTATCGGACTTCCTATACATCACATAGGGCTCTTCCTAAGAAAATAAACCAAATATGAAAACACTGCTATAATGAAAGGCAGAATTGACTTACCCAAGTTCTATCAGCAGCTTACAGATTAAAAATATCTGAAGATAATTTCTAAGTTTTGAAGTCAGTCTTTACCACTTGTCTTCACAAAACTCATCTTTATGCAAATACATAGATTCCATATATCATTCTTTTCTTTGACTCTTTCTGCCTCTTTGGAAGGCAGGATTTGCCTCCAATGTGTCTGGTGGAGTAGCAGCGCTGGGGATCAATGGTGTGATTAAAACACACCGTGCAACTTCTGGCTCTGCAGAGAGGGTAGGCACGAAGGGGATGTGCCCTCCTTCCAGGCTTTAATCTAAGAGCCTCATCGACTTACCATAAGGACACCTATATTTTAAAAAGATAGATATTCTCCTTCCTCAAACGCGATGTCTGCGAAATAATCTTATTTCCTCATCTCCCAGCGAAATTGCGTCTCATTTTCATTATGCACTTATCTCTGTGCGTTTTGGTGGATTCTCTTAGGGTATCTTATCCCAGTGACCATTTCCATGTCTTCTTTTATCATGAGTTCCAATTCCTCATTTGAAATTATCTCAGATCTCACATCTGGTAATTCTCTGTTTAGACCCTTACAAAGTAAATCCCCCAATCTATGAGCAATGGCTATTTCTCCTTTACTACCAGGATCAGTGCAGAACCTAGGTAGTACACATGATCAACACAGTCTGACGGTCACTGAAGGTTCGAGGTTTGAGTCCACCTGGAGTCCCCTTGGATGAAAACCAGCCTTGAAAACCCAGTAAACAGTAACTGTCGCACACAGCGTGACCATGTGTTGAAATCAATTCCACAGCAGCTGGCTTGGTTTGTAAGCTGACCATGATCTTTGACATTATACATTCTTATCTTGCCTAAATGAGAGGAATTTATTTTTGAAAATTATAATAAATATAACACTGGTGAGTCTGGATGGTACATCTAGTTAAACTCTTGAGGACTAGCCCAAAGACTGGCAGTTCTAACCCACCCACAGACATCTTGGAAAATAAGAGTTTTTCACAATGACAGTTTTATATATATATATATATATCCCATGGCTGGCATGAAACCAATAGTCAGGAATTCTTCCAGGTAGGTGTACTGTAGTCTGGATAAACAGGAGGAAAAAGAAAGAAAGAAAGAAAGATCCCAAACTCTTTGCCATAGACTCAATTCTGACTCAAAGCGAGCTTATAACAAGATAGGATAGCTTCTGGGCATTTCCTCAAGACTGTAACTTTTTATGGGCATTAATGTCTCACTTTTCTCCCTTGGAGTGGCTGGTGGTTTTGAACTCTTGATCTGGTAGTTAGCAGTCCAATGAGCAACCCATTACACCATCAGGGTCCTAGTCTGGAAAAGGCATCCTAACTGATATGCGCCAACTTACCAGAATGGTGGTGACAATCAGTGTTCGGTTGGCCAGTGAGTCGGTGATATTATCGGACCTGTCTTTGCTGCCGTCTGTCATGTTCAGCCCACTGTTGGAGTTCCAAATCCCGATCTACACAGAACACAGGACATCAGAGGGTGCTGGTTGTCAGGGAGAGCATTTATGAAAAAGAGAGGCCCCTTTTACATCAGAAATGGGCAAAGAAGCTCACAGTCTTGGGAGAGAACACTGGGACACCACAGTGATGCTAATAAATGTGGGGAAATGATGGTGGATGACACATGTGGAAAATCTGTGCTATTCGGTAGGGTGAGGTGGGGTCGGGCAAGACGTTTTTAAGGGTTTTAAGCTTATTATTGTTCTTAGATATTTCCTTCCCATGTATTTTTTGAACGCCTATTTAATGCCAGACATTTCCCAGGCATTGGGGCACATGGTGCTGACCAAGTAGACCAAAGGTCCTGTCCTTGCAGAGCTTACACTCTATTGAATCTTTGTTTTTAATTGACACTCAATTTTCAGTGTCAAGGGGATAGCATTAGCATCTCTCAAGCTTATGAGGGATGAGATGACAAGAAAGGACTGTTGGTGGAGAGGTTGTTACCAAAGGAAACATTGAAAGAAGAAAATGTGGTGAGCGATAGACTATGTTCTGGGTCTGTCTTCATGGAGGAGGTGGTGCTGGGTCAACGATGGCTCTTATGGGCCCGGATAGGGCCAGATGGACAGCTGTTGTGGCTCCAAGCAGCTTTTGTTGTAATCTGTTTGCCTGCCTTGTCTGTCCTCTTGACCACGAATTTTTCAGTGAGGATATTTCTTTCTTTCATTCTTTTTTTGGCCATTGACCTTTCTATTATAGAACCAACCATAGGTGACTGGCTTTCAAAAAATCCCACTGATTTTTTAAAACACGAGGACCACTGTTTTCTCCTGGAGCCTCAATTTTTAGCTATTTGTCCCTAAGAAGCATATTGACTTGTTTACGTTCTTGAGAAACCTAGGAGAAGATCTATAGAGAACTGAGTTATTTTTCTGAAACGTTCATGTTCAGTATTTAATCCCAGCTTAATGAGCAGGGATACACACAGGCTTCAGAACCTTGCAGATCTGATTCCTGTATGCGCTCGGACAGGTTGCTAAGCTCACTGAGTTTTGGTTCTTCAAATGTCAGGGCTATAGTGAGATATTAAGAAGACCAAATGAGATATTGTTTTTAAAGTTGTTTGCATATGCAAAGAGCTACACAGATGATCAGTAGTAGTAAAAATAACTCATATGGCTCCAAGTAATTATATTCTTCAAACTTTTTCTATTTTAAGGAAGGCTGTGATTATTTATTTATTTATTATTATTTAATTCAGAAACTGAAAAATAAAAGCGCTATGAAATACAGGAGTAAGTTAGTGTCACTAGTCCTAGGGATACAATGGATGAATGCTTGGTGGCCGACTAATAATTCAGAGGGTTGAATCCCACTAGTGGCTCCTTGAGAGCAAAGGACAGGAAAACCCATCAAGGCAATTCAACTCGGCACATCGTACTCTGCAATGGACAAGGTGCATGTATACTTGGTCCCTTAACAGATTCCTCCAGTGAAAGAAAATTTGAGAACTTGATAGAATATAAGGTTAAGTCAAAAAGTATGGCTTCAAGATATTAGACACCTTTATAAAACAAAACATTTAATGTAAAGTTCTTGTTTCTTGACATATCCGCTAAGTAGGTCTGCTTACTCCTGAAAGCTGTGCCTTCCTCTCTGGAACCAGCCTCCAGAGAATTCTGAGCTCCTGACTCACACCGCATCACAATGGCAGTCTGGGCACCCTGGAGGGCCTCAAATCATGTCCTTTTAAACTGTTCTTTGAGCTATGGGAAGAAAAAGAAGCCTGAATGGGTAGCAGGTGTCTTGTTAGGCAGCCCTTATTAACCTCAATGGATGAGTAGAACCATTGTTGTGCTGGGAAAAAAAAAAAATCTTCCAAGCAATTTTCTTGTTCTTTTCCTAACTAATGTCATTTTCCAGTTCTTAAAACTTCTTCATAATGTGTTACTATGATTGTCCTGTGACCTTAGAGAAAAGTCCAGCTAGATTGCCCCTTCGGAATAAAAACACAAAATCACCTCTTAGCTGATCTAATGGAGATCTTGAATATAAATGGCGCAACAAATCCCCTTGGAAGTCACTATTTTGGTGGGGGCTTGTTTTCTGGATTGTATTGGGAAATCCACGATTCTTCTTTGGTTATAATTTTCCCCCATCATATGATCGTCATTAACTTTGATCTTGTTACAAGAGAAATGAGAAGATGAGCTCTTGGAATAGTTGCTTTTCCTGCAGCGCTTGTGCCACCCGTCCAGCTGAAAGCTGGCTGAGGTCAAGATAATTGTTTAACATTGAAAATGCCAACCCATATGGAGTCTGCCTTTCATAACTATTGCATCAATGGTGATTTTATAGCTCTTTTCCGACAGCTTCTGGATGTCAGCCAGTTTCTTCATTTCCAAGGTTGACAGTCTTCTTTCTCTTGGTTTGCTTGGCGGGCTCCCTGACCTCCTTGAAAACACTTGGTCCATCTAAAATATGTTGCTGTATGTACAACACCATTCTTTAAAAAAGTTTTAAATCATTTTGCTGGGGTTCATACATCTCTTATCACAATTCATACATCCATCCACTGTGCCAAGTATGTTTGAACACCAGTGGCCATCATCACTTTCAAAACATTTTCTTTCTACTTGAGCCCTTGGTATTAGCTTATCTTCCCCTCCCTCTCTCATGAAGCCTTGATAATATATGAATTTTTTTTCATGTCTTACACTAACCGCTGTTTCCCCTCACCCACTTCTCTGTTTTCCATTCCCCTGGGAGGGGTTCTATATAGATCATTGTGATCGGTTCCCCCTTTTCATCCCACCTTCCCCTTCCCCTCTTGGTATCACTACTCTGAATATCAGTCCTGAGGAGTTTATCTGTCCTGGATTCCCTGTGTTTCCAGCTCTTATCTGTACCAGTGTACAGGCTCTGGTAGAGCCAGATTTGTAAGGTAGATATGGGGTCATGATAGTGGTAGTGGGGCGGGGGGGGGGAAGCATTAAAGAACTTTGGGAAAATTGTTTGCTTCATTGGTGCTATACTGCACCCTGACTGACTCGTTTCTTCCTGGTGACCCTTCTATAAGGGGATGTCCAAATGTCTACAGATGGGCTTTGTGTCTCCACTCTGCACTCCACTTCATTCACATTGATATGATTTTTGCTCTGGGTCTTTGATGGCTGATACCTGATCCCATCAACATGTCATGATCACACAAGGTGGTATGATTCTTCCATGTGGACTTTGCTGCTTCCCAGCTAGTTGGCCACTTGTGTATCTTCAAGCCTTAAGAACCTAAACATTATATCTTTTGATAACCAGGCACTATCAGCTTTCTACATCACATTTGCTTACTGTACCCATTTTGCCTTCAGGATACCATTCTTGTAAATGCATTGCAAAATCTCAGTGATTTGGTAAAATATCCAAATTTTAGTAAACCTTCAATAGTAGCTTTGATGAATTGCATAAGATTTATCTTTTTTATTTTTCTAAGACATCCTAATGAGAGGAAGGCAAGGAAGTGTATTCTGGAGCAAACTTGTCTGAAGTGCTCCACTCATCACTGCGATATGGTTAAACACTTGCTGTTTGGAATAAACCCCTGTCTGTATGCATTGGAGCCCAGGAAGCAAAACTTTTGACTTCCCCTCAGATGAGTTTTACACATCGATTTTGGTCATAGCCCAGTATCACTGTGGGTATACTAATTAACCCTACTGGGTGTCAACATGGTCATTAGCATAATGTAGAAAATGGTCTGTTTTTGATGATTAAACAACACATATGTAGAAATGTTAGGCCTCATTCTGTTCTCCTCTCTTTTCTCTATTTTCTAATGTTGATTTACTGTCTCTGTTCAGAAACTAGACATTGATTTAGGTTGACAAGTTTTTTTTTAATAATCAAGATTTTTTGTGGAAATATCTAAGGCTATCACACATCTATACATTATTAAGGTAAACTATTTGAATTTCACTGCTTTCTTTCTAGCTTTAACTGGGATTGGTTGAAAAAATTGGATTGGACAAGAAAAGATAGAGATCTAATTAGGAAGTTTTAATTGTCTGGATGGAGCATAGGATACGTTATGAATGTGAAAGTGTTGTGATCCTGCCTAGGAAGAGGGTGCTAGAGATGGTATGTAAGACATCACCCTAAATAAGTGTTTCTAGACCCTACATCATGTTTCTCTCTTAGGATGCACACAAGAATATGTATTGATCCAAGATTCTCTCATTTTCTTTGGTAACTTCAAGACCAGGAAAGGGATACACATTACATTCTTCTCAACTTCTATCCTTTCTGTCACTTTTCAGAGACAAGGAACTTTGCTTTTAGAAAACAGGACACCATGATGTTCCCCCAACAGTACTCTCTAGGCTGTGGGCAATGGACTTCTGAAGACTATGTGTAAAGTGAACCCTGGCATAACTTCTAATTAAACCTTGACATAGCCACTGGGCAAAACGGAAGCTAATTTTAAATTAAGTATTGAAGGGGGAAAAAAATAACTGTAATTTTAGTAACTCATTTAATGGAATTCGTGTATGTATTTTAAGAAACTACACTCATTTTTTCAAATGGCAATGTTGAGCAGTTTTTTCTATCATTTCCATGAAAGATACAAATTGGAAGTGTAGAAAAATGCACATCACAGCTTGGCATCTAATCTAATTTGTATTTCTCTTATTATTCCCACAAAAGTGAGCGACTGGCATTTCCAATCAACCGAGTCACACAGTCTCATGCAATGTGAACTTTGCTCCATAAAATGAGAAAGAGGAGAATGTTTTTTCTCTACTATTTGCAAAGTACAATTCCTTTACATTGAGATGAAGAGTGTCAGGGCAGAGATAAGGCAATTTCTGGGAAGTAGATAGGGAACACATCAATTTAAACCACCAACCTTCTTTTCAAAGTACATAATCAGCAAAATGGAAGAGTTGCTCTTTTTGTATTAATAACCAACTAATTTTCCCTGCTAATTGAAGTAAATGAATACATTTTCAGCAAGGGGATCACCCTGTGAAGATGCACTATCCTGTGTCACTGGGGTGCTGGTTCGGAAGAGGGGTGCCCTAAACCATATGCCGAGACATTTAGCATCTTGGTCCTGCTTGATGACTCTGCAGGAGCGCCTCCAGGAGGCAGAACCTCGGTTTTCAGACGGCACAGCTCCAGAGCAAGCAGTCATTTGCCAGGGAGACGTAGTAGCGGGTGGATCAATTATTCACGGGGAGGCACACTCAACGGCCAAATTGCCTGGTCCTACCTTCTTTCTGTTTGTAGCCTGGCTTGAGAGAACACTCATTTATTTTCTAGGACAGCCAAGGGAAGCATTTCAAAATGATTGGCCGAGCAACATTAAGCAAACTTTTGAGAGGTAAAAAAAAAACAAGGTGCCACAACAAAAGGATATTCAGAAAGTGATTAGTGTCTACCTTTCAAACCTAGGGAGTAATTCACCTACACTCAGTATCCCAAACTGCTGGATAAAATGGCCATCTATCTCGGAAGAACAATATCTGTTTCCTCCCTGGACAGTAACATGAACATGTTTTAGTAGGGATTTTTTCAGAGATTGCTGTGTTGCTCCTCTGGAATGGATTTCTGGTGATCTATTCTACATGAAGTCCTTGGGTGGTGCAAATGGGGAATATGTTCAGCTGCCAAACTAACAGATGGAGGATCCAGTACACCCAAAAGTACCTGGGAAGAAAGGTCTCCTGATCTACTTCCAAAACTTAGCCATTGGAATTCCTGTGGAGCACAGTTCTACTCTGACACACGTACACTGGCTCGCCATGATCTGGATAGACTGGATAGCAACGGGTTTGTTTGTTTTTCCCTTCTATTTGTACCAGGGATGAGGGTGGAGTAAGGCTTCCAGAATTTAAATACGATGGGGCACATCCTCCTCTTTGAAGATGGAGGCCTTGTAGGGCAGGCCAATAGGCTTTCTGGGACTGACTTGCTAGCACTCTGGTTTGTTGACGGTTATGCGATAGAAGGGCACGCCATGGTATGTACACATTACAATGTGGGAGATGGAGGGTTACTAGGACGGCAAGAGGTACAGATAGAAATGCATAGAGGAGGGAGACCAAGAACTACATCCACGGGAAGTGGGTATGGATTATTGCAGTTTAGTGACAACTAAAGAACATTTCCCTCCCTAAGGTATCATTTCCAAGCTTGGGCTCCAACCCTCTGATATTTGATTGAAATTAATTCATTTAAATTCATTCTCTGTCTAACGGGCCAGGAGTTTCAAGCTGGATTAGTATAATAAGCTCCTTCTGCATGTCACTTAGGTGCATCTATTTACCAGCAGTGAGAAAACTGGGATCACTATCTGTGCCAATAGCAACCTGATGTATTGAAGATTTAAAAAAAGTTAATTAAATCCCTGTTATTGTTTTAAAGTAAACAAAGGCCATTTTGAGCCCTTCTACAAATACCAAGGAGGAGAAAGGCTTTTTGACTACACAGAGAGATAGTTTACACTTTCTCCAACTTAACTGATCATTTGAACATGAACATGAACTTGACGAAGCTGGTCATGTTGAACAACCTTAAGTAATTTAAGGTCTTTTCATCAATCAACTGAAATTTTAGCAAGTGCGTTTTGAGAGCGAGAGAGAACAAGGCTGATAAACCATGCTTGTCTATTTCTGGGACATCTTCCTGATCCAAATGCTTTTAATGTCTCACATTTGCTTATATATTAATCTGTGCACATTCATTGGCAACATGCTACTGTACAATAAGCTATGGAATAGTGGGTGTTATAATTTGTAAGATCATTTCATTTTCCTTTCAAGGTCTTGAATGTTTTTGTCCTCCGGAGATTGTGCTTCTCAAACAAATTGTGAGACTGTGTGCACTGACAAAGATGCTGTGCCAGACAAAGGCGGCTCATAGGAAGGGGGGGTTTCTGAAAATGGTTCATCTGTGCGGTTATGGCATTGAAGGAGAGACCCTAGCCTTCAGTGGCCTTGGCCTTGGCTCTTCTGACTAGGCTGCTGGATCAAATCCCTCGCTGTTTTCATTTCCCTTTGGGCACAGAGTTAATGATTTGAGAAAGAGTTTAAATGGGCCAGTGCCTGCTTTTTTCGCAGCTATTTGCTTTCAGAACTAACAGTGACTGATCCTGCCTGGGAGACATAAAAATAATCTAGGGGCAAGTATTTAATCCGTCATTATTTAATCCATTGACAGCCTATTTTCAACTCATGGGTAATGCTAAGCAAGGATATGTTCAATCCCTCTTTCCCCCCCCTTTAATAGAACATTGCCTCTAAACTGCAATCAGACATCTATTCATTTGGCCAACTGAGAGGATGTAGGCTTTTCTTTGACATTCCCCTGCCCTCCCATCCCAGGCTTTCCTGCCATTGCTGTCACGGTACAAACCTCCTTCCACACTTTATATAAGTGCATAGACACTTCGCCAGAAGCCTTTTTGGAGGGAAAAATAAAAAAAATAGCACTTAATTAAAATGGGGGCATAGCTCCTAGAAATTTTATGGGCACAAGTGCTAATCATGTTACATTCCCTCCCAGTATTTGGGGTCATGTATCTTAATTCAATAGAAAGCCCAGAAGCAGGTGTATTGAAGAGATTATCTAAATTCTTGAATGTGGCAGAAATTTCTTCTACTTGGTGATAAGACCTGAGTTTTGTTTGTTTATAGTTTTCATTCATAAAACAAGCACATGACATAAAGCTCTTTTTGAATATGCATCACAATGTGGCTGACACTGAAGGGTCGTCACCATTTCTGTAACATTTTAAAGAAATCTAGTATTCTCTAATTGTTGGTGCTAACATCTGAAGTTTTATTTCTTTGTCTAACTATCTATAGAGAGACCAAGGAACAAATCACAACACTTTTCTGACTGTTTAGGAAAATTCAAAAGGGTCACTGACTGCTCTGGAATATACCCTAAACAGAGAAAAAGAAATGGTATGGAGGCACAGGGACCATAAAATCATTCAAATACCCCTTTGTAACAAAGATATAGTAGCTATAAACTTGTTCAGCCATATTCTTGTTCTCCTGGTTCCTCAGAAGATCATCTTAAAACCTTCAAAAGTTTAAAAATAATTGAAGAGCCTTTATAACTTTTAAATCCTGGACATACCTAATAATCAATATCAATGTGTAGGGGGCTGGCCAGGCCACAAAAGCCACCTAGCAGTCTGATATCAGATACTCAGGGGAATGAGACCATAATTCAGTCCATCATGCTTAGCTCAGCTGATGGTTAAGTTTCTGCTTTTTGTTTCCTTCTTTCCTCTGGAAAAACCCATTAAACCCGCCTTAGGGGGAGGCGTTTGGCTTTCTGAAAAGGAAACTCTCCTGCATGCTTATGCAGCATCTCCCTGGAAAAATCCCCTGGAATTCTTTGGACCATATGCTACCATTATATAAACTTTATTATAGATGCTCCTAGGAGGGGCTCAAGCAGAGTCACAGTTGTGAGGCTAGTACAGGGCTGGCAGTGTTGTACAATGCGCTGGGCGGCATCTAAACACAGCAACAGCATAGGAGGAGTCTTCAAAGTGTTTGTGGAAACAGAATAAAAAGTTAGTAGAATTTGCACATGAACTTTCTGAAGCCTCTTCATATGTACACGCACATATGTGTGTGTGTTTCTAATTATTTCTAAGGTGGAAAAAGAAAGCGTGCTTGGTGACATAGTCTTTGATGTGGGCTTCCAGACAGAAGCAGCTTGAGTGACATTTAGAGAATGAGCCTCCCCCCTCCTATCTGTCCTTCTTGCTGGTCCCAGGAGGCCCCGCATGCAAAGTTCATTGGGCTCCTAAGAGAAATAGGTTGACTCCCCTATGACCCTAAGGCTCAGTCAACCTCTCAAGAAGTGAGCCCTAATCATCAGAAGAAAGAAGAGTTACTGCAAATAATGAGGGGACGAAAAACAAACTGAGAAAACACGTCCATCTAATTTGATTTTGCCCTGGATGAAACACACCAATACTGCGTGCCTAACCCTGCAGTCTGTCCACTGCCGCGAAAGCATCAGATAGCTCCCTGAGTGACCACGAGATTTCCTTGTATCGGTTCTCCTCCTCCTTCCGCACAGTTAGAGGGGACAGAAGGGTGCTATAAGGAAGCGGAGATAAAGAAAGCACACACACACACACACACACACAACTGTTATGGGCTTGTAGTTCAAAACAAGTATTTTTTTTTCCAGTTGTTGTTCCTTCCAGCTCAAATCCCACATCTTATTATGGATGCTGAGCTTCCATAGCACGTGGGAGAGCGTCAAGCAGCAAACGAATTAGTTTTCTTATGCATGTCTACACCAGTGACCACCTTCTATTACATTCAGCTTGACGAATCTTTGCTTCCATTTGCTTGTTTCTATTTTGGAGGGGAGGCAGCATAGACCTGAGGGAAGGGGTGGGTGGATCCATATCCCATTTAACAAAAGCAACAAAACAGAAATGAAAACCTGACCTCATCTTAAGAATCAACCTTACTGTTAACTATGCAATTGACTCTTCCAAACCCATCTGTTTAAATTAAAGACCCTGTTATAGGGAATAAGACGAATCCCACAATTGGGGTCTCTGGACAATTGTTCTGAGGATTTTAAAATTCTTCCTTTTTAAGCCTTTGAGGGGCAAAATATTCAAAATCTAAATGTTAATTGATTCCCTCTTATTGTTGTGAATATTAAATTGGTATTTTATAATGTACTGGGAAGCCAAATTATCTTATTATTATTATTAATTTTTTACATTTGCATTACCCCAAACAGTACTAAATTTGAATGTTAATGATTCACAGGTTTAGAATCATAATGAAAAATATCCTTAAAAGGGATTCCAATATTCAAATTTAATTTCTACCAGTTTTGCTTAAAAAATTAGAAATGAAAAATTAATTTGCCCTAGCAAATCCTTCGTATCCTATTTTATTCTGTCATTAATTTGTCCTGTGTATTAAAATTAAATTCTTTTCAAAATATTTAAAATAAGAAAAATATTTTTAACACACCAAAGGTATATCCATTCAAATTTTTTATAAATAACTCAGTGGCATTGTTTACACACTGGCAATTGATCTCGGTGTAATCATTGGATGCCATTCCAACAAAGGGCTATGGAGAGTTTCTGAAATCTTATTAACAAAAATTACTTCTCAAAGTCTTTGACAAACGGGGCTAAGGATACCCCTCACTGGCTTACCTATGTGATAATATATTCACACTTGCTATCTAAGTCAAGTATTCTGTAAAACATCAACAACATAATATCAATATCATTCACATAATAAGCACAGTTTAAGAATGTAGCCTAAAAACATCTATTTGATGGTGAGGGTGAGGGAGCTAGAGAACTGGACATAAAAGGACACACAGAATGAATGCCATGACCAGGTCCTCATTTGCATGTGCAAATTTCCCTGCTGGAGGTGTAACTTGTATGTGTTACGGGTACGTGCATAGCTTAGGCCGTGCTCTTCATCTGAAAAATGGATTTATTACCCAGGAGGGCATTACCTTTTCAGTTCCTTCCTCTTTGAGGCTAATAATGTCCAAATCAAAATCCTTCCTCAGGCCGTCAGTTTTATTGAAGGTGATACGCCCAGTCAAGCCATCCCACCGAGCCTAGGGGCAAAAGGAATGTGGCATTACTCTTTAACACTTATCATTTATAATCCCTAGACCATCAAAATTATAACAGCGCAAATTCATCACAGTGCCCAATTGTTCGCTTTCATCATGCTGTTATAAACCATCGCATTGGCTCAGTGACTCCATAGCAGAGCACTTCACCATTTTATTAGCTCTCATATATTATGTCAGTCTTAACATCTTAACACCAGTCAAACCGATAACAGTCGCAATCTAAATAGGCGGCAGGGAACAAATTACTGTAAAGCAGTCTGCCAATGGAATAAACACAGCCTAAGAAATCATACTACCCTGCTTTCCAAGGTCAATTCAAATCCCTTCAAGGTTCCACCGAGGGGAAGTCACTCCCCTCTTTTCTCCTTTGAAAAGGATATCATCCAATGGTATATCACCAAACTTTCAGGGTGTTTGTGATTTGGGCTGCTCTGGTGGTTCAGTGGTAGAATTCTTGCCTCGTGTTGGGATACCTGGGTTCAATTCCCAGTCAACAAACCTCCTGGCAGTCACTGTCCATCTGTCAGTGGCAGCTTGTGTGTTCTTCTGATGCCAAACAGGGATCAGCAGAACTTCCAGACTGAGTGAGACTGAAAAAAAAGGGCTGGCATCTACTGCCAAAAGAGCAGCCAATGAAATCCCCCTTGATCTAGACGAGCTGAGGCGCAACCAATTCTGCAGAAGGCGCAGGGTCAGGCAGTATTTCATTCAGTTGAGAGTGTGGGTGACCCTACAGCTCCTAACAACAGAAATGTCATTTGGGGAGTGTCTACGTGGAGTAAATGGGTCACAGACTCAGCTGCTAAGTGAAAGGTTGGAGGTTGGAGTTTACCCAGAGGTGTCTTGGAAGCCAGTTCTATTCCCCACACCTCCCCCCAAAAAGTCAGCCATTTCTAGAGTGTGGTGCACATTAGTTGCTATAAGTTGAAGTTAGCTTGATGTCAACTGGTAGGGCAATGTCATTTAGGATATATATATATATGTGTGTGTGTGTGTGTATATATATATATATATATATATATATATATATATATATATATATATATATATATATTTGTGGCTGCTCTAGCAAATTAACAGAAACCTGGTAGTTTAAAAGATCAGAACTTTAGTCTCTTAGTCTGGAGCTCACATGTCTAAGCAAATTACCTAGCCCGCTTAACCTGAAGTCCCTGGATGGTGCACTCAGCTGCACTCAGCTAATAGCCTAATAGTTGGCCATTCAATCCAACCATAGAGATCAGGAAGTAAAGGCCTGGTGTTCTGGTTCTAAAAGATCTCAGCCTTGGAAAGCCTAGGGAGCAGTTTTGCTTAAAGGGCAAAAGTGTTTTGTTTCTTTTAATTAAGTTTGTTTCTTAGTACACCTCCTGCACTATGGCAGGTTGCAGTGTTTGGTCGATGCAGGGTGGTTGTGAGTATTAGAAGGTCATTCACATGTTTTTTTAATGCATTGAACATATTTACATTTATAACAATTACTATTATTTTGAAATGCTGTCTGTAGTTTTCTGTTCTCAGCTTTGGAACCCTTGATTTTTATTACCTCATGTGTCAAGACGGACGTTTGTATCCTTTAGTAGTTACTATTGTGCTTTGTTGTACAAAGCCACATCACATTCACTGGGCCCAAATGTAATTTTCTTAGTTGTGCAGTTTCCCCCGCACAGAAAGTACACAAGGGCTTGCTGTCATCTACAAATTAGTGTCAACATTTGACTTTGCTTTTAAGGTCCCTCAGAATTTTGTCTAACCCCCTTTTTAGGAAATTTCCCTCCCCTGCACCCTAGGAAGGAGCCCTAGTGCTAAAGTGGGTTAAGCACTGGGCTGCTAACCATAAGGTCAGTGGTTCAAGTCCACCAGAGACTCCAAGGGAGAACGACAAAGCAGTTTGATCTTGTAGAGATTTTCAGTCCCAGAAACTCTAGGGAGAACTCCCATTCTGTTCTACAGGGTCGCTAGGAGCTGGAAGGAGCACTATGGCAAGAGGTTAGACGCAAGTTGCTAAACGGGAAAGCACAGAGAAGAAAATGCTTTTTTAGATCCTAGGACTCAGCCTCTAGACTTGACCGCTAAGGAAGACCACAAAACCAAGCACTATCACCAGCTTTGAAAAAGTGACCTTCGTGTTTTAATGACCGATTGTAACACCTGTTGTTGTACCGAGTGAGACAGAGCTACCATTGAGTCAAGACTCTCCCCGGGAGAAAGTAATCACAGGCTGCAAGCAGGGAGTTTCCTGTCAGGATCCGCAGGCAGACCTCCTGACATCATGGTCTCCTTTTCCTCCCCACCGCTCCGCGGTCCCACTTCTTGTGCATTTTCTTTTGTAAGCTAGAGGCTGACTTAGCAGAAGGAGAGGTTAGGTAGCAGTCTGGAAGCAAATTGCACCATCTACACTATGGCATATGCCTGACCGCTATGAACAATTTGTTAAGGCTTTGGCTCAGTGGAAAGTTCGACTGTGTTAGAGGTGTGAACTAAATCCATTTCGGAGGTGCTTTGCATGCTACTCTTAGCTCTGGTGTCGTAGTGATTACTCATTGGACGGCTCACTACAATGCCAGCAGTTCAATACCACCAGTGGTTTCAAAGGAGAAAGAGGAGGCCTTCGAATCATATAAAAAGTTGCAATCTCACAAACCCACAGGGGTCGTACCACCCTGTTCTATCGGCTTATGAACTAGCATCAACACAATGGAAGTGAGGATCATTTGTTTATTGTTTTGTGTGCTCCTCACAATGTGCATGCAGTCTGTAGCCTCCTCCCCACCCAATTAGAAGGAGGCAGGTTTCTTCCTTTAAGTTGGACAGGATTTCCAGAAAGCTCTTTCCTGAAGGCAGCATTCCCTTTATAGGGTGTCCATTCAGCACATTGTCTGGAGTTTATGGGCCTCTCTGTAAATGCACCAAATGTGTTACATTTGTCTCTCGATGTGACACTTCACTCATAACAGGTTTTCTTTTCTTTTTTTAAATCGTTTTATCGAGGGCTCATACAACTCTTATCAAAATCCATCCATCGTGTCAAGCACATTTGTACATCTGTTGGCATCACTTTCAAAACATTTTGTTCTATTGAGCCCTTGGTATCAACTCTTCATCCCCCCCTCCCTCTCCCACGCTCCCTCTCTCATGAACCCTTGATAATTTATAAATTATTATTATTATTTCATGTCTTATATTGTGCAATATTTCCCTTCATCCACTTTTCTGTTGTCCATGCCCCAGGGAGGGTGTTATATGTAGATCATTGTGATCGGTTTCCCCTTTCTCTCCCCACCTTCCCCTTACCCTCTTGGTATCACTACTCTCATTATTGGTCCTGAGGGGTTTATCTGTCCTGGATTCCCTGTGTTTCCAGCTCTTATCTGTACCAATGTACATCCTCTCGTCTAGCCAGATTTGTAAGGTAGAATTGGGGTCATGATAGTGGGGAGAAGGAAGCATTAAAGAACTAGAGGAAAGTTGTATGTTTTCGGTGCTATACTGCACCCTGACTGGCTTGTATCCTCCTCTTGACCCTTCCACAAAGGGACATTCAGTTGCCTACAGATGGGCTTTGGGTCTCCACTCTGCACTCTCCCTCATTCACAATGATATGAGTTTTTGTTCTTTGATGCCTGATATCTGATCCCTTCAATACCTCGGGGTCATACAGGCTGGTGTGCTTCTTCCATGTGGGTTTGTTGCTTCTCAGACAGATGGCTGTTTGTTTATCTTCAAGCTTTTGAGACCCAAGATGCTATGCCTTTTGATAGTTGGGCACCATCAGCTTTCTTTACCACATTTGCTTACGCACCCACTTTGCCTTCAGCGATTGTATTAGGAAGGTGAGCATCATGGAATTTCAGTTTAATAGAACAAAGTGTTCTTGCATTAAGGGACTACTTGAGTAGAGGCCCAATGTCCATTGGGTACCTTAATACTAAACCTATAAATATGGACATTGATCTATTTCCCCAGCTTTATATAGAAATATATTTACATATGCACATGCCTGTATTTAGACCTCTATAAATGCCCTTTGCCTCCTAGTTCTTTCCTCTATTTCCTTTTGTCCCACTACCATGTTCAGTGTTCATTTTGGTTTCAGTAATTCCTCTTGTTACATTGTCCTTGATCAAGCCCTACCAAGCGTCCTACACCCGCCTTGACATCTATTTTGGATCACTTGTTGTTCCCGTGTCCCTGAGGTTGTTAATACCTGCCTCCCCCTCTCCCATTCCCCACCCCCCACCCTCCCAGAATCATTGGTCTGGTTGTTCTCTCCTCTAGATTGTTTAGCCCGCCTACCTTAACTAGATACACCTGCAGAGATAATAAAAGCCAGACAGAGCAAAACAAAGCAACAAAAGAAACCAAATCCAAACAACAACAAAAACCCTACAACATCAAAAAAAGAAAAGTCTGTGAATAGTTCAAGGTCTTTATGTTGACCTTTACCAGTTTTTTCTGGTTGAATCTAATGGGGTGCCACGCCCTGGCCCCACAGTTGATTTTTTGTGTTCCATGGGGATTTAGTTGTTCTGTTCCCCTTGCTGTTCTGTTGCACACCTTTAGTGTTTCGCCTTGGTGTGGTGGGGTCATATCAGGCGCAATTCCTGCACTGTGTCTCCAGTGTTGTCCCCTGTAGCTCTTAGCAGGGTCTTAAAGCCCAGTTTTGAAATGTACTTTTCTTGGCACTTTGTGGATCATGTCCCTTTGTTTGGATTTGGGGACTCTGGCTTTATTCTTGTATTTTGTGCTCCACTTGCTGGTGTGCAGGCTACTCAGTTCACTAACATCGATGCAGAATTCCCACTTTCTCTTGAGTCTTCTCCCTGCTCAGCCAGCTGAGCTGGCTCTAACAGCATTTCCTTCCCGGTTGCCAATATCTACCAAGATTCCATGCCTGACGCTTCACTGAAAACAAGTATCTTTTGACCTTCAAAGTCAAGTTTCTTTGACTGCCCCATTACCCTATCTTCCTGCCTCAGAACTCCAGTCCTGGGTATGTTCCTTGCTTTTTTTTTTTTTTTTTTTTACATTAACTCATTATTGATGAGCGTTTGTTAATCACCAACTGCTTTATTGATTATGATAAGTAGAAACTTGATTCCTTATCGATCTTATGCATCAATCCAAGAATTAGTCGCATACTTATCATAATCAGTGTAGCAACTGGAGAATGATAAGGCTATCTACAGCCATCCAGATTTTTGGTCTTGGAAACCCTACACAGGTCCACAAAATCAGTGATACAGGTCTGTGTTATCTATAGACAGAGATTTATATCAAGAAATGGCTTATACAGTTGTCAAAATAGGTAAGTCTGCTTAAATTCAGGCCTTGCCTGATCCCTGGAAACTGACAAACAGGTAACAAGATGATGAAGCCGAGACAGCAGGGGTCCAGGCTGGTGGAGGCAGAGGTCCGAAATAGGCAGAATGAACCCACTGTTGGTAGTCTCTTGGTGGCGGCCTGGTATCAGCATGTGATGCAGGATGAGATCAGGGAACCCGAGGCAATACCCATCTCTGGCAGAAGGCAAAGGGCCAAAGAGAATGGATGCGACTCTGCTTGGTCTCTTCCTTTAATTAGCCCTTCACACAGCGGTTCTCAACCTTTCCCATGCTACGACCCTTTAATACAGTTCCTCATGTTGTGGCGACTCCCAACCATAACATTATTTTGTTGCTACTTCATAACTGTAATTTTGCTACTCTTATGAATCAGGTGACCCCTGTGAAAGGGTTGTTCAACCCCCAAAGGGGTCACAACCCACAATTTGAGAACCACTGAGTGTAAGAAAAGGCTTATTACACCAAGGAGGTGTCATCAGGCTTTAACCTAATTGATAGATTGAGCTCTGCCTCTATCCTTGCCCTTGAGTGTCCAGTTGACATACTCCCTAACTGCCACAGTTGCTAAGAGTCAGAATTAACTCACAGGGAGTGGATGGTTTTTGGATTAAATGGTGTTTATTATGCTAATTTTAGTATCTAAGAAGTGGTTAGCCCATAACTTTGGACTTGAGCTTCAGCTCATGATGATCTTGCCTATGAATTTCTATGTTTCCAGATGGGAGTCCTTAGGTACACAAAAGATTTAGTGTTTGCCTATAAGCTTAAAGGCTGGTTGTTCAAATCTACCCAAGGTGCCTCAGAAGAAATTTCAAAAAAGGCACAGCCTTCTGCTCCTCAATCTCCTTTGAACACATGGGGTTGCCTTAAGTCAGATTCAACGCCACAGTAACTAACAGCATGCTTTCACACACTTATTACTGTGGCCAAATGTAAGAATCACATCCATTTAATCATTAGGGAACTCCCGACGATGTCCTTTTACTAAAAGACGTAATTGTCAACTTTTGACTTCAATTAGCTGAAACTATGTTTTCATGATTTTCCCCTAAAGGGAACTTAAATATGTAAAAGAACATAAATCATCCTTTCCTAAGATTTTCTCCTCATACAGCCTGCTCTCTTTTGCCTAGGGGAATGATTTTTTTCTTACTGAAATGTAGAGATTTTTTGTTTGAGAGCAAAAATAGTATATTTGTTTATTAGATGTAATGTTTAATATAATTGCTTCCAGCATTTTTCCTTTTATTTAATAGAAACTATGTTTCCTTGTATGAGTATTGTGAATAGATTTATTGAAATCCCAAAATTTATATCAAAAAGGGAAATAAATAATTTTTAAGTGGCTATTGTGTACATCATACAACTTATAAACACTTGAAAATAAAGGCAAAAAAAATCAAAAAACTTTATAATTTTCCATTGCCCTAGTGGACCATGATTTAATAGGGTCACCCCAGGTAATTTGATTCTCTGAGAAAAAGTCTCTTCATCTTTCAGTTTCCTATTGGTACCTGACTCGGATACTACATGATGATGTGTATACTTCCTGTTTGGAAGGGATTCCCTCATTTGTGAAAGGACGTAGTGTGTTGCCTGCTAATGAAAAGGTTGATAGTTTGAGCTCACCTCAAGGTAGCTTGGGAAAGAGTTCAGACAATTTACTGCTAATAATGGAGCCACTGGCAGTTGTGGGGAGCACAGCTCTTCGCTGACACGCAGGGTGCTGCCGGGAGTCAGGGTTACCATCAATCTAGATGACTTGAAGGCAGCTTGTTAGGTTTGCTAACTGGTAGAGATGCAAAGGATTTCTTTGTAAGAGAAAAAAAAAATAACCCCAAAGGTGATGTTTCATGGCCCCACTAGCCTGCTGTGCTTTTCTTGTTGGCCTCTGGAACCACAATTCCCTCCATTTTCCTTTGCACGAGCTTTGCCATCTGCTGAGTCCCTCACAATGAAATACAACTTTGACACATGCTCATGTTGTATTTCTAGTAGAACTACAGTGAAAAAGTTATAATGGATTTAAAGCTTTACTTTGAAATTTGTCCTTCTAAGATATCAAATAGATTTACCTGCTAATGTCAACTTTTGGACCATTTAGGCTTTTGTTTTAACCTCCATTCTCCCTCACCCACTTGGGAAAAAAAATCTGGTTTATTCCAACTCATAGTGACCCCAAAGCATTTTGTAGAACTGGCCCTATGGCTTTCTGAGACTGTAACGCTTTAGAGAATAGAAAGTTCAATCTTTTTTTCCAAAAGAGTGGCTAGTGGTTTTGAACTGCTGACCTTGTGATTAGCAGCCTGAAATGTTACCCACTATGCCTGCAGAACTCAAAATCACTGCCATCAAATTAATGCCGACTCAGAGCGAGTCTATTGGACAGGGTAGAACTACTCCTTTGAGGTTCTGAGGCAGTAACTGGTTACGGGAGTAGAAAGTCCTGTCTTGTCCCCCTTGGAGGGCCCAATGTGTAACCACTCTGCCACCAGGTCTCCTTAACAAATTCAAGTAGTAATGGAATTTACCATGGCCGACTCTGTTTTTTTGTTTGCAATTAAAAAAATTTTTTCCCCTTCTGATTCTGTTTTTTCAATTCAGTTATTCTGAAAGCACAGCGTGGGCCTTTTTCTTACACAAAGTCTAAAGGATCTATGTCTTGCATCAGACTCCTGGGCCCCTCCAGTGCGCAGCTAAGAGCGTACATTGGGTCTCGGAAGATCCTGGGTTGGGCCTCAGCCAAGTCCAGGGACTAGTGGGTTTTCTGTGTTAGTCTAGTCTCAAACCTATAGTCGAGAGCACCCTTTGTATATGTGAGTCCGACTTGTATGTGGTAAATTAATTCTTCCCCATTGGTGACAGCAATGGAAGAAGGAGCAGGTTTCCCACTCCCGTGAAGAGTTACAGTCTCAGAAACCCACAGGCGCAGTTCCACCCTACTTGATGGGGTCACTAGGGGCCAGCCCTGAATGGAAGGCAGTGAGAGTTGCTGTAACCCTTAGTTTATGTGCCGATACACGAGACAATATATTTTACTTTATTGTGAGAGTACAAAATATCTCCAGAAGGCATTAATAAATCAGACCATAAATCTTACAGGGAAAATAAGCTCTGTTTTTACTGGTTAACAGGTTTGGCTGCTTCTATAACTAATATACCTATGGTTCCAATAAAGTTAAAGAAATTTTAATACCATGTATACCAGTCTTCAAAAATATCCTATAGCAATTGCTAGCTCAAAATAACCTTCAGGTAAAATCCAAATTCAGATAATATCTTTGGGCATATCTAATTATTTTGCATTTTGTCTTAAATTGAGTTAAAATAATATTTTATTGGTAGTCAGAGTTTAAATTGTGTTTTAATAAAATATGTTGAAGTTCAAACCTCTGCATCTCTTAATGTGACTTTGTTTGGAACAGGGTCTTAGAAGAGGTTATTAGTTAACAAGAGGTCAGTCTGGAATAGAGTGGCTCTGACCCCATCAGAGTTCTTGTCCTTATGAAAGAGGGTAACCAATGAAGATACAGACACAGCGAAAAGACAGCCGTGTGAGGCTGCATCCACCAGCCAACGAAGGCCAAGGCTTCCCTTTGGAATGCTCCTCCCCAGAGAGAGTATCTGCCACAGACCCCCAATTCAGAGACATGGCCTCCAGAACCAGGAGGCAAGGTGTGTCTTTCTGAAAGTCGCCCATCTCGGGGGATGTTGTTACGATAGTCTTAGTCAATTAATGCATAGTGTCTCTCAGTGTTATCAGTGTAAATTTATAACGTGTATGTTTTAGAGTATGTATCTTTTTTTTTCCCCTGACAAAGGGGCTAGACCACTGGCATTGCCATAACATGTTAGGAATAAGGAAACCTGAACTGATCCGTTTAATTAAGTTGAATTGGAATTCTGATATAAGTTTTTGATTGATAATGTATCAATTTAATCATATTTTCAAGTTTCCTAGTTATAAGTAAGACCTCGTACTAGCACTGAATTGAGCTAAGTAATGGGCATTTTCTAAGTAAGTGCTAACGCCGACATGGGCGTCACCAGATATTTGAGACGCTCTTTCCATGTATATTACATCAATGTAAGATTTCAGTAAAGCTCTACCTTACTGGACATGCTGACCTTTGTCAGGCAGGTGAAGGTGATCAGAAGATCCAGGCAGGTGTGGAGAGTGGAGGAGGAGATATGGTGCTGAGGGCGGGTAAGCGTCAGACCGCTGACTGCAGGGTTAGCGGTGCAACCTGCCTGCCGATCTTCGGGAGAAAGACGAGGCTAGCGGCTTCCATAAAGTATTACCGCCCCTGAAGCACTGTAGGGGGTCACCATGAGTTCGAATCAACTCATGTGCAGTGGGTTGGAGAGAGTTTTATTATGCATGTTCAGGTTTGTAAGTTAACGAGACACGCACATTTTGATCAAGAGCACAAGAAAATATAGTTCTAACTATGGACAAGTAGAGTGAAATATGTATTGAGAATAATGGGGAATAATATCTGAACATGATGAATAGGAATAAAAGGCTTAAGATACACTTAAATTTTGGTAGGTTGAAGAGCTGTGATAGGTTTATAAATGAGAGTTATATGTATTTTTGCATATAACATGCCCACATAGATAATGTACACACTCAAATAGCACTCATGGTACACTTATAATTAGGAAAATAACACATGAAGGAATTGTGTGGTTTGCAAAAACCATATAAAATGCACATCATTTGCATAAAGCATGATAATTAAAATTTTGTGAACCTTTTTCTCCCAAATGCTACATCAGTATAAAAGCAGAGTTTCATTTTTTCCTTATAACAATTGATCTAATTAATCTGCTCTAATCATTTTTCAGTCCTTGCGTCAGCAAGAGACTTCCGTTGTCCTCTAGTGTTTGCTTGAAACTTCTGTAAACGACAGGTAGAAATGGGGCCTTGGCAATGAATGGCCGTGTTAAAGCTTCTTGGAATGACTGTGCCAGAGCCACTTATAGAAGTGTCAGTGGCATATGCTGGAGCGGTTAATGTCGCTTAGTCCACTACGACTGTGTCGCAGGATAGAAACAGGCTTTCCAGGACTCTTTGTAATAGAACCAGAAATCATAGGCCACTTGAATGCAAAGTGCTGAGCCAACATTCAGTGATCCAGGATATAAGTTAGAATGACATATACAGCCGAAGGAAATCTAATTTTGATTCCTTGGTTTTCAATATTGCTGATATTTTATTAAAGTTATTTTAGGACAAAAGGAAATAAAGAGATCTTTTCTCTACTGAGTCTCTTTCAATTTAGCACCCTATGAGTGACATACTCTTATTCTCTCTGATCACCCAGATTTGAGAAATTATTCACTCATTTTTATGGCAAGGTTGTTATTTGCTTGCAATTAATAATAATTTGTCCTTTGACCAGAATACTCGTTGACATGGAGTTGATTCTGATTCCTAGTGGCCTGGTAGGGCAGAAGAGGACTATCCCTGGGAGTTTTCAAGATCGTAACTCGTTACAGGACCACAAAGTGTTGGACAAATTGCTTGTGGAACCATGGTCATACCAAGTATAGTGATTAATTTTATTTATCAGTGGGGCTAGTCCATGGTGCTCACTTGTTTAGTGAAACAATTATTTAGTGAAATCTAATTATTATTATAAAGTATGTACATAAGACCCCACCACGGCGCACCAAACCTTGAGGACAACGCAATCACGTGAAGCAACACATGAAAAGAGAGGGCTACAGGGTTGGCCCCAATCAAAGCCAACTGACCCCCTCCCTAGAAGTATATGCAAAAGAGGAAAACACTAAACCTCCACTTTGGGGAAAGGGGTCAGCATGTCCTATCCACATGGAAGCAAACCAAGCAGGAAAAAGAGAGAGGGACGGTCTAGGCACGCTAGGGGCACAACCAGTCAGGAGGAGGATGTCCCTGCATGCTGCTAAGGCACAGAGAGGACTGTGGGGCCCCCAAAAGCTCAAGGCATAATGCCCCCTCACTGGAGCACACTGTGACAGAGGACAACACTGCGGACACCCGGCAGGGAGTTAGTCAGGTCTGAACCCCGCCACAGCGGACCAAATCAAGAAGAGAACCCACCAGATTGGCAGTGGAAGCAAAGCAGAGCTACGAAGCTCTGCAACAGCCCCCAAATAGACTTCAGGCTAGGAGTTCCCGGATTCCTCTAGAACCAGTGGGGAGATACTCAGAAAATCAGCGGAGAGACCTGGAATTATATATGGTTTTTTTTTCATTGTTAGTTATTTTTATCTTTCCCTCCCTCTTTTTATTCAGTCTTTTGTTTTCCTTTTGTTTGGTGTCTGTTGTTGTTTGTTTGCCCACCTATATAAGATAGGCATGGGAAGCAAGCTCATGGAGAAAGCAATGGCACTGATAGTTCTGGAGGAGAAGTGGCAGGGGAAGGGAGCAGTGAGCAAACACCACCATAGACGGGGGAACAACTAGGGAATAAAAAATCAACAGTGAGAAGGACATAGAGATTCTGTGGGTGTTGGAGCAACAGCAATCTAGCTGAGAGGAAGTACTAAGAGGCAACAGAAGGATGAACATGATGGTGGGACAGGAGGAAGGTAAAAGGAAACAGGAAAGGTCTAGAAAGCAAAGCTATGGATAAAAGTATGTGCATAGGTGTGCACATATGTAAATACATTAATTCATAAGAATAGAGGTATTGGCCCATGTGCATATATTTATATGGCAATACACTTAGGTAGTAGATGGATTTTGGACCTCGGCTCATGCCCTTCCTCAATACAAGAACACTTTGTTCCAGGGATTCTGTGTTGCTCACCCTCCCTGCAAGATCACTGAAGACAACACATGTGCACAAGCAAATGTGGTCAAGAAAGTGGATGGTACCCAGCTACCAAAAGATAGAGCATCTGGGGTCTTAAAAATTTGAAGTTAAACAAACAGCCATCCAGCAGAGAATCAACAAGCCCACATGGAAGAAGCACTCAAGCCTGTGAGATCATGACGTGTCAACAAGATCAGGTAACAGGCCTCAGAAGACCCCAAACAAAGAAACACACAAACAAAAGAACTATATTATTGAAAATAAGGGGGATCAGAGACCTGAAACCCACCTGTAGACAATGGGACACCCCTCACAGAAGGGTCACAAGGAAGAGATGAGTCAACCAGGGTGCAATATAGCACTGATGGAGCACACAATATTCTTCTGATTCCTTGAGGCTTTCTGACCCCTCACTCCCACCACTATCATGATCCCAATCCTGCCTTTCACTGTGGCCTAGACTGGAGCATGTGCACAGGTACAGATAAGGGATAAGAGCTCAGGACACATGGAATCCAAAAACAAGAATGGAAGTAGTGATACCAGGAGGATAGGGGAAAGATGGGGAGAGGAGGGGAGGTAGAGATAATAGCAATGATTGACAGATAACCACAACCCCCCTCCCAGGGGGATGAACAACACAAACTGTGGGGAAGGGGAGACAATGGTTGGTGTAAGATATGAAAATAATAATAATGTATAGTTTATCAAGGGGTCATGAGGGTGGGGAGAGAGGGATAAAAGAGGAGCTGATACCAAGGGCTCAATAGAAAGTAAATGTTTAGAAAATGATGATGGCAACATATGTGCAAATATGCTTGATACAATTGATACAGGGATTGTCAAAAGAGCTGTAAGAGCCACCCAATAAGATGATCTTTAATAAAAATGTGCATATAATTAATATGGGCAAGTCTTCATCAATTGGCCTAGAGGAAAGGTTTAAGAACAAAAAGAGAGTTTCCCAGGAATGTATTCTGACCCCAGGCTAAAAAGAGATACTTTGCCAGAATATCTTACTCTTCCCTCTCCTCATCATTGGATTTTCCAGCCCCAACTCATCCCAATCATGTGAACATGAAGGGGTCTCCAGGTGATCCACAGGGCTTGGACCTTCCAGTTACCCTAATTGCATGAGGTGAATCTTTCTTCTTTTCCCCATATCTATATTTCATTGGTTGTGTTTCTCTAAGGAACTCTCAGATGCCAGGGATTCCGTATTTGAGAAGATATCTCACTTAGACAGGCACGAGAAGTCCAGTATTAAAAGCAAGTGTTGCAGTTCCTCTGTGGAATCAAAATCCCCCAAACCTTCTTAAGCAGCTGGTCTGTTACTTCTTCTGTAGTTTACAGGGTTCTATGTTATCAAGTGTCAAGGACGGTTATGTCCTGACAGATGTCAGGAATCTCAAAGAGAAATTTACCAAAATATATATGCACTGTGGGAATGAATTTCTTGGATTTTGTTTCTTGCCTTTGTGTTGTAGGCTGATTCATGCCTTCTCCCCCCAGAAAATGCCAACATTCTACCCTGGAACTTAGAATGCTAACCTGGCGTTTATCAAAGAATGTAGTCTTTGGACCCAGGGTAGAGAGATGGAAACACTGCCTCAATATGTAGAGCTAGGCAAGGATAGACCAAGAAGCAATAGCTTCACATTCTGGTATTTTTATTTAATAAAATTTCTATGGTTTTGTAGGTATTAAAAAAAGGATTAGGCAAACACAATCAAGTTAAAAATCATAAATGGCAAGATAATCCTTGATTATCTATGTGGGTCCAGTATAATCACAAGAATCATTTTAAGAGCAACATAGAAGGAGCCAGAGAGGGGAAAAAGTCAGCTTTTCTTTCCTTCCTTCCTTCCTTCCTTCCTTCCTTCCTTCCTTCCTTCCTTCCTTCCTTCCTTCCTTCTAATGACAGAAGCGGAGGGAGAGGTAAAAAGATATTTGACGATGTCCTGCTGCTGATTGTGAAGAAGGCCAAGAAGCCAAGGACTACAAGCAGCCCGGTGCAACTAGGCAGGCAGGGGATGGATTCTCCCTGAGTCTCCAGAAGGAAATGGCTCTGCCAACACCGAGACTTTCTCACAGTGAGACCATGTGTCAGACTTTTGATCCTCAGCTCTGTAAGTCAATACATTTGTTTTAAGCCATCAAGTTTTTGTTGATTTGTTTCAGGAGTGATTGGAAATTAAGAAACCTTAAGAAACCAAAGCCAATAGCAATTAAACAACAACAACCATTTCTGGAAATGCGATCTGAGATCCTTTTTAAAGTTTCATTGAGCAGTTAATTCAAACTATAGCTCTAGATTTGCTGACTATCTTAAAGAGGCTTATGTGGTTAATTAATACCTCTTCAGGAGCCCAGGTAAGTTAATGAGGTCCAGACTTTTTCTGATATAAATTATGATATAATAAAAAATAATCGAAACTTGCAACCAAAGTACAAAATGACTGCACGGCCTTTCAAAGCTGGTGGCATCGTTATCTAATCAGCCGTCCAAGGGGGCTTAATTCTCTATGAGCTTGAAATTCTGTTTGCTTCACGATTTTCTGCAGCTTTGGATCAAGACCATCAAATTATATGTTAATTTTCTAGAATTTTGTCCCACAGAGATGCAAATTATCTCTCTCTGTCCTCCTTTCTTAGTATTTCTACTATGGCAGAAACACTTCATTTAGGTAACTTTTTAAAAAATCAAAATTTATTTTCTCACAGTTCAGAGGACTAGAAATCTGATGTCAGGATATTGGTTCTAGAAGAAGGCTCTCTCTCTGTCAGCTCTCTCACTTCCTGCTCTTGAGCCAGTGCCCACTCATAGCAACCCCTGGAGGACAAGCCAGAGCGGCCCCTGTGGGTTCCTGGGACGACATCTTACATGTGTAGAAAGCCTCATCTTTCTCCCAAGGAGCAGCTGGTGAATTTGAACTGCTGACCTTGTGGTTAGCAACCCAATGCATAATCTCTGTGCCGCCGGACCTCCTCTCTCAGCTGTGGAGGGCAAGAATCTGTCTCATACAGCATTCCTTAGTTCCTTGGTTTTATTTACATGTCCTGGTATCTATCTTTCCCTATTTGTACTCCTTTGTCCCTGTGTCTACGCTACTCAACATAACCCTCAGATGTGATTAGTTTTAGGACCCACTCTAGATGGATAGGTCCTCATTAACATAACAAAGAAAACCCTATTTCCAAATAACATAACATCCACAGATCTAGGGGTCAGAATGCCAACATATATTTCTGGAGGGACACGGTTCAATCCACAACAATCTGGCACAAAAGATAACACAATGGTGAAACAGGGTGAGGGGACAAAGCTGAGATTTGGACAGAGCATACACAGAGCCCAAGACAACATTTCACCTTCCAAAACAACCTCCCTGCTCTTCTGTCCATTCCAACTCAGAGTGTCCCTAGAGAACAGAGTGGAACTGCTCCTGTGGGTTTCAGATACTGTAAATCTTTTTGGGAGTAGAGGCTGCATATTTTTCCTACCGAGCAGTTTCAAACTACTAGTTTCAAACTACTGACCTTTGGACTCACAGCCCAAAGCTAACCCACTACATCACCAGGGCTCGGTCCTAGGGACTATATTTCCCAGAACCCCTTGCTATCCCAAATGGAAATTTTCCAGAATCTTGTTATGTGTGTGTGGTAGTTACATAATCCGGTATCAATTTGAGGATTAAGAGTGTATGGGTGGAGTCTAGCCTGTCAACCCAGAGATAGCCAATGAGACCTCTGTGGGGGCCTGGCCTTCTCTTAAAAATTCTTGATAAATTCTGGAAAAAACACTGTACTTTCCTCCTTGGAGGCAGGAGAAATCTCTCTCTCTCTCTCTCTCTCTCTCTCTGCTCACTCCTTGGGAGACATCGCAGCTGATAAGACACATGGAGCTACACTAGTGCCCTGAGCTGGAGAAGCCACATGGATCTATCCTGATACAACCTGACCTCTGAAGCCAGAGAAGCCACAGAGAGACCCCTGCCAGCGCTGAGATGTTTGCAATGCCACTGGACTCAAAGACTTTCTACCCACTGGCCTGTGATCGTCCTGCACTTGGCATCATTGCATGTGTTTCGTGAGTCTGAAGAGGATTTTATAGATTGGTATTGGACATAGAGGCTAATATCAGACTTATGGGCTTGGACTGGACAGGATTGGGATGCTTTCTTAATGTACAATTACCCTTTAAATAAAACTCTATAGGGGAAGGTGGGGAAGAAAAGGGGAACTGATCATAATGATCTATCTATAACCCCTCCCAGGGGGATGGACAACAGAAAAGTTGGTGAAAGGAGACATCGGTCAGTGTAACACATGAAAAATTAATAATAATTTATGAATTATTAAGAGTTCATAAGGGAGGGAGGGAGGGAGGAGGGGAAAATTGAGAAACCGATACCAAGGACTCAAGTAGAAAGAAAATGTTTTGAGAACGATGATGGTAACAAATGTGCAAATGTACTTGATACAATGGATGGATGTATGGATTCTGATAAGAGTTGTATAAGCCCCCAATAAAATGATTTAGAGAAAACAAAACTCTCTCATGCAGTTTCTGTAGATTTGCTTCTCTAGTGTACCCGGACTAACACGGTGTGTAAACCTTTGAAAAAGCTCACTGTGCACACTGGGGACAAGAAAACCTGAGTCTGGCCATGCTGGCTAGGTAAAGTTGTCTTCCTCCTTGTTGGTAGGTCCCAACAAGGCAGTTCCTACCTACAGTGACCTTCTGCACAGCAGAATGAAACACTGATCAGTCTTGTACCATCTTCACAATTGTTGCTGTACGTGAGCCCATGGCTGTAGTCACCATGTAAGACAAGAACCTAAGTCTGGTAACAATGGTACTGGTTTCATTGCCTTATAATAACCTAAAATACAGGGTACAATTAAATGAAAATTCAATCCACTTTGTTTCTAACTCAGCAGTAGTCCCTCTCGCTTTTTGGGGTGGACTCGATCATCGAGGTTCCTCTAAGTCTGCTTCGAAGTGGCTTTCCCCATTCTGCTGGTTTACTCCCTGACAAGGGAGGTGGGCTTTTGGCGCGTGTGGTGTTTACTTTATGCTCACTGGAGCTTTCTGTTTGCAACGTTATTTTCAAAAACCTTGATATTGGCAAATGCTTGGTGGTATGCATATGTTGTCTCAATGGCAGATGAGTTTCGTATGATTGCTGTCTTCAGTGTATCCAGGAGAGAGGTCCCATAGTGAGTGAATTGCAGCAGAAGATTTGGAATCTGATCTTTTTCTTCACCACACTCTGTTTCCATGGATAAGGCACCAGCACAAGGACACGAGGCAGGCAGGCTAAGTCCTCCTAGTTGAAACCTATGTTCGGAATTTACCTGGGTTTCTTAAGTCACACAACAAAGTAAGTTCATGAAAAAAATTGAAATCAATGCTAAGATCTGGCATTCCACTTATCTAAGTGGTGAGCTTGAAGCCTGTGCTGCCCCAGTGACTCCCTGTGGATCCCCTCGGTTCAATTAAAAGACAAACGCTCTGGCTCTGACTGCAAGCATCCCATTTCTCAGTTGCTCTGCTTCATCGGTCACAAAGCAGCCAGCCCTGAAAATCAATATCACAGAGCCGGAAAGTGCTGACAGCAGGGAGTAGAAACAAAAGAAGCCATCACTGTTTGCATGCAGTTGCTTGCCTGAGGAGGCCTGGGGCCACTGGAACATCCCCCTGGTGGTGGGATGAAGGTGAGACCGCTTGCTCCTTTAAAGGTCTGCAGCCTCAGAACCCCACAGAGGCAATAGACATTCTCATTACAGGACCCCAACCCGCTGGTGTTCGCTTGGACATAGGGTTGCTATGAATCAGAGTCAACTAGATGGCACCTAACATCAACGATATTCTACTCTAAGCACAAAGGAGGAGCCCTCGTGTCTTAGTGGTTATGTGTTGGGTTGCCAACCATAAAGTCAGCAGTTCTGAACCACCAGTCGCTCTGGGGGAGAAAACACAACAAGGCTTTCTGCCCTAGTTGATAGTTGTAGTCTTGGAATCCACAGCAGCGATTCTCCCCTGTTCTGTGGGGTCTCTCAGAGTTGGAATCAATCAGATAGCAGCGAGTTTGGATGTTTAGTTTTTTAACCACAAAGGAGCCCTGGTGGTAGAGTGGGTTAACAATACTGGGAATTTAACCTATCAGCTTTGCAGTTCTACTCTGCCGAGTCAGAATTGGATAGCAGTAAGTTTGACTTTGTGGTTATTCTAATGGCGAGTTGTCAAAGCACAGGAGCAGAAGAGGCTTAGAGCAGAATGGTTGGGGATTCTAACTGATTTGGTGTTCCAAGGAAGAAAGATGTGGCTATCTGTTTTCATACAAATTACAGCCTTGGAAATCTTATGGGGCAGTTCTATGCTGTCCTGTCATGTCAGTATGGGTCAGAATAGAATCCATGACAGTGAGTTTATTTTTGATTATCCAATTTCTATCAGGGCTCTGATCCAGGGCATTGTCTTGAAAGTGTCTGAACTCCTGGTTTTTGATGGAACTAGAAATGCCTCTCATTTTCCATTAGCACTGCCCTACCATGCTGCTCTCGGATCACTGGGTTCAATGGGTCCCAGGAAGGTTATATGTTCTAGGAATTCCATTTTGAACTACACTTGAATTTCTCCTGTTCCATAGTGGAGATAGATGCTCACCGACTAACATTTTAATTCTCAGACTACGGATCATGCTCTCCGGCCTGTCACGCTCCTTCCCTCACTGTGCCGCCTGGCATTTTGGGATCCCAAGATTAATTTTCCTTCAATACATTGTCTAATTTTCCAGCAAGACAAAAGTATCTCCTTTTCAGTTGTCCTGAATGAAATACCAACAATACCTTGACTTTTAAAAATATCTTGACTTTTATTAAATATCCACATAGTCAAGTTTGACTACCAGTGATGTAGTTCAGGAAATTACATAGAAAATATAAGCTTTCCAGGTTAAAAAGAAACAAGAGGATTTCATAAAACAGCGAAGGAAAATGCTTCTATAAGCCTACTCCCTCCCATTCCCCAAGGACGAATCCACATGACTTTAACAAAATTACTGAATAGTTCATTGTTTTTCACATATCATGCAGCAACAAATTTTAAACCTGGCATTGTAAAAAAGATGTTTCAATATTAAATAAAATCAGTCACCAAGTTAACTTTGACTCATACCAACCCAATAGGATAGGGTAGAAATACTCTCTGGCTGTAAATCTTTATAGGAGCAGACTGCTTCATCTGTCTCCCATGGAGTGGCTAACGGGTTCAAACACCCAGCCTTTGAGTTAGCAGAAAATACTCAATCTAATGTGCCACCAGTCCTTCTTAATTTGGATTTAATGGAATTTAACTTTCACTGTCACCAGGTTTCAACATCTGAGTATGCCATCTTAAAAGGATGTCATTGAACAGAAGCCCTAGTGGCATACACACTGAGATGCTATCCACAAGGTCAGTGTTTCAAATCCACTAGATGTCCAGCCTCAGACACCTAAACTAATAGCTCTGCTCTGTCCTATAGGGTTGCTGTGAGTCAGAATTGACGCAATAGCAATGAGTCGAGATCTCTTTGGAATCAAAATTGTGGATTTGAATCTCATCTCTCTTTTTGTTTCGCTGGGTGACTCTGAACAAGTTATTTACCATCTTGAAGCCCCTGGAGCCCATCTTGCAAACATTAAATTTGCTTTTACATAGTCATAAGGAGCCCTGGTGGCTCTGTGGGCTAAGTCTTGGCTGCTAACCACAAGATTGCCAGTTTAAACCCACCAGGTGCTCCAATGGTGAAAGATGAGGCTGGTTGCTCCCTGAGTGATTGATGGCTTCAGAAACCCTCCATAGGTCACTGTGAGTAGGAATCAACCCAATGGCAGTGCTTAGGGTGGGTGAGTGGGGTTTCACTAGAAATGCTGCAAAGATTAAAAGAGATAATGCTTCAAGCTCCTAAAAGAGGACTACCAGAATGGAAGGCCAATTAAAAAATCGTTTCTTATTAACTAGACCCAGTAAATATTTCCTAATGCTTCTCCCCGTTACACGATGATTCACAGAAGGTTTGTGATGAACCTTGCTCTTTCTCAAAAGCTTCCTTTAAACGGTTCCCCAGTGAGAACTACTATCTTGCAACTTCAGTTTCGTTAATGCAGATGTTGTGATTTAATATGCAGGACATCTTTGGGACACCTGCTTGAGGTGGGAGTCAGGAATCTACATTCCTTTATTTGCTTTTAAACTGGGGCTCTTATTAGTTCTACTTACCACTGAATTCAGGAAGACTTAAACAAAGAAAGAAAGAAGGCCATTAGCTTATAACCATGATAGACCCTCCCAAAAAACAAAACCAAACTCATTGCCTTTGAGTTGATGCGGACTCATAGGAACCCAGAGGACAAAGTAGACCTGCCCCCGATTAGTTGAAAAAACTGTAATTCCTTATAGGAGTAGAAAACCCCTACATGTTGATTATCGGTGTTTGCTGAATAACCCCACCAAGCAAGTATCAGTCAGCTATCAATCATAGAGTCTGATTCCAATTCTGATGGAGCTGACAACTGATGGTTGACATGATTAAGATAGCTCTCTACTAGAGGCCCTGGGTTGTGCAAATGCTGAAACACTAAGCGACTAACAAGTGTTTGACAATTCAGATCTACTGGAAGGTGCCTCAGGAGAGAAGCCTGGTGATCTATTTCTGAAAGATCACCACCATTGAAAGCCTTAGGGTGCATGCTGCATTTTGAACACATGGGGTCACATGATGCCCTGTGGTTTGGCATTTATCTATATCTGTTTTATATTTACAGATCTCTGTATAATAGCCCTGGGTGGCACACATGTTTTGTCCTCAACTAACCTATAGGGTGACATATTGAGGTCCTTGAGCAGCGCTTTGGGAGAAAGTCATGATGGCCACTGATGATCTGTCGCATAGAAAATGCCCTGTGGAATCACTCGACTCTATGTATTTATTTTTATTTGGTATCTATGTATGTACATACCTATCTACTTAGCTTTATCCATTCATCTGTCATATATTGCTTAATTATATACTTATCTATTTACTGTCTATCGATCTACATAATGGGACAGGGAACATAGTTACGAGGTCCATGAGTAGCTCTGATGGAAGTTTGACAGCACAGAGAAAAATGAACTGTGGAAGGCAGAATCGGTTTAGTTTCTGAGAAGATAGACTGAAATCAGTCACTGAAGATGAGTGAGATTTGGAAAAGCACACACTCTCAAGTCTCTCAGCACAATACTGGCCTCGAGAAACATTGTCATCTCGCATCGGTTCCATCCTTCATCCCTGTAGTCTAGGAAGATTCCTATAAATAATTCAGAGCACTCTGGGAGAACGGTTTTTATTAGATTGCAAGCGAAGAGGGTTTCTGTGTTAGGAAAATGGTTTGCACTTCAATGCTGATCTAAAAGTGCCCCAGTGGCATAAGGGTTATACATCGGGCCGCTAACCGTATGGTTAGCAGTTCAAAGCTTAGGCTTTCTACTCCCATAAAGACGGACAGTCTTGGGAACTCCCAGGAGCAGTTCTACTCCGTCTTTTAGGGCTACTGTGAGTCAGAATGAACTCGATGGCATTGAACTTTAAAATTTTTTTGAGTAGTCACACACACACACACACACACAGAGTCACGGCAATCTACTTTCACAGGGTAACAGCCAAGAAAAGTCAGTGAAGCAGTTCTTTTCTGCTATGCAAAAGGCCACCATGAGTCAAAGTTGAGACTTTAGCCACAAGTGTTTGTTTGTTTGTTTTGGTATAGGCAGGGAACACCTTTTGAACCTTTTAAGTTTGCATTTGTTCTTAAAAATAGTTTTGCTCCTAAATAAGCCAGTTTGTTATAGTGATCCTTTGGGTTACACAAGCCTCACAGGGAATTGAGGCATGAGCTTTCAGCAGGGCATCAAGCCATGTTTTCCTCTGGGTTTCCCTCAGTTGTGATGGAGTAGTTACCTGGGCATGTCCACACCAGTTCAAATCCCACACCCGGGTGGGTCTGAAGACCGTCTAGAAGTTTCAGTGATGTGCCTGTGGTTGTCTGGAAAGTTGTCAGCCCTGTGGGCATTTCTACTGCTTTCAAAGCTATTGCAAATTAGCAGTCAATATCGTTATAATGTTCTCTGGTGCTTCACATTTCTCCTTAAAATGTTTCCTGGAAATGATTTGTCTGTTGCCTAGAGACTAAAACCCCACCTTCTCACTAGATGATTAAAGGCTTTTACTAACTATCCTTTCCTTCTCCATCTATAGCAGAGGTTCTCAACCTTCCTAATGCTCGGCCCTTTAATACAGTTCCTCATGTTCTGGTGACCCCTAACCATAAAGTTATTTTCCTTGCTACTTCATAACTGTCATTGTGTGACTGTTATGAATCGGGGACCCTTCTGAAAGGGTCGTTCTACCCCCAAAGGGGTCATGACCAACAGGTTGAAAACCACTGATCTCTAGTCATGCTTGTGGCTATACATGAACTTTGTACTTGAACTATATAGATGCTTCACTAGACTCTTCTTTCCTGCTCTTACCACTTCTTTCCTGCTCTTATCACTGCCTCGGAACTCTCCCCCACATGTTCCTGTAACTCCTGCTTGTTAGCAGAGTCTGAGCCTCATCAGGGAAGGGATGGCTTCTTGCTTTATTCGTTAGCATAGCCCAACTACCAAAGGTAGTGTCTGGCACCTAGCAAGTGCTCACTAAATACTTATTGAATGACTACAAAAAAATTCAATCAAGGTCTAGTTCAAATGAGTTTTCATAGCATTGTATTATACCTTATTAAAGCCCACACAATGGTAGTATCATTGTTCATTGTGTGTATTTTTCTCCGGCTTATAGCCTTCATAGAGGCAGGAACAGATTACAGTCATCATTTACCTTCATTTCTCTCCACTCCGGAGCTCTTGAGTTGATTCTTACTCCAAGCGACCCTCTGTGATAGCATAGTAAAATTATCTCATAAGATTTCCTAGGCTGTAATATTTACAGAGCCAGGAATCTTGGTAGCATAGTGGTTGCTCATTGAACTGCTAACCTCAAAGCCAGCAGTTCAAAACCCCCAAGGTTCTGTGAAGGAGAAAGGAGAAGTTTTCTATTCCCATACAGGGTTATAGTCTCAGAAAACCACAGGAGAAGTTCCACCCTGTCCTATAGGGTCAGTCACTATGAGTTGGAAACAACTCGATGGCAGTGAATTTGAGAGTTTGGTTAATCTTTACAGGAGCTGCGTGCGACATAAGTCTCCTGCAAAGCAGCAGGTGGATTCAAACTGTTTACCTTCCAAAGAACAGCACTTAATCACTGTGCTACTAGTACTCCTTAGCCTATGCTTATTAGTTTTAAATTTAATTTCCTAGTAGGATCTTCACTCACTCCAAACTCACTGTTTGTGAGTCAATGCTGATGCCTGGAAGCCCCCGTGCGGAGTTTTGAGACTGGAACTGTTCAGGGAAGTAGAAAGCCCAGTCCTCCTGCAGATCTGCTGGTGGTTTTGAACTGCTGAGCATGAGTCTCACAACCCAACTCAGAACCACCATACCACTAGGGAATTAGATAATGCTATAATTTTAGGAGGTACCAGCATAACATACTTTAATAAGAAATTATATTGGAATAGCTCGAACTGTTCTCTGTCAAACGTTGCAATGTCAGAGACTTGTGTTTCTCTCAGGGACACAATATTTTACTGAGTCGATACTGACTTACAGCCATCTGGGGGACAGAGTAGAACTGGCCCTGTGCATTTCTGAGACTATAAAACACTCTCGGCCACTTTTGACTCTCAGTTCCCTGGTGAGTGTCAAGAGTCCTGCGACTTTGGGAGAATCACCTCACCTCGCGAGGTTGCAGTGCCTTCTTCTACAGCCCACACTTGCTGAGCAGGACAATCGCTGGGAATCTGGGCTGGGAATGTGCCACATCCCCTGCACAGAGCTCAACTGAGTTTTATGTAATTCACCTTAGACACCTTTGAAATTGGAGGCTGTCCTTTTGAAACTTAAGCCAGAAAATAATGGCCAATCTGAAGAGGAATTTCCAGGTCCCAAGTGAACTGAGTAGAATGGAATGCTTAGAATCCCTCTTTGCACAGAATAATGTCACCCTTCCACCCCCCACCTCCTGCCACTGTTGCTTCTCTACTCTATTGTTTTCAACTCCAAGAGAACTGACTTCTTGAGGGGCATGTCCTGCACTTGCCCATTGGAAAAAAGTTATCCTTTCTTCAGCTCAAGGGGGACGGGGGAGGGTTTTCTTGCTTGACAGGTTCTGGTTTCAATCCGGAGCTCATCTACCTGCACTTGCTTAAGGTGGCCTTTAGCAGCCATGCTCATCAAAGCAGGAAGGTGTGAGAGTGGCTTGCCTTAAGCCTCAGCCGGATACTCTGGCAGCACTGCTCAGCAAGCCTTCCGCTTTGCTCTCTGGCATCATGTTCAGCGACAGTATTTCAACTCCAATTCCCTCCCACGTTGCTTTCCTCAGGACTAGGACTCGAGGTTTAGACACACTCATCCTCGCAAGCATTTCCATCAAGTGAGGAAAAGAGGCAAATACATCCTGTGGCATTCACGAAACTGCCCCCGAACCCAGAAGGTCTTCATTAGACTTTGGTTTTCTGACTTAATGATGTTTGAAAACAATATTCACCATCGGTGGGTGAGGACAAAATGTGCTTCAAAGTTGTCGCTTTCAAAATTGCTTTAAGCGAGAGGCAACACACATTCCTCTGCCTATTGTACAATAATGACGTTGGAGTGGAAAAAGGCAATTGTTCCGATACCATTAGAGTTCACTTGAATCGTGTTAATTAGAATATGCCGGGTTCGCTCTCATTGAGGTCGGCTTAGTTTCATTCTCTTGCACTTGTGAGGCAGCAACATTTCAGCCAGCTTTGAAAAAAAATCTTGAAAATAAGAAAAACCAATTATAAAAGATGGGCTTTCCTGATCTCTAATTAGTACAACTATGTTGAAAGTATCTATTAATGAAAATTCACCTGCACTTTAATTTTTAATAATGGTATTACCACTGCATTAAAAAGACATAAAATACTTTCTGGAGAAGGGCGCACCCCATCGAGGGATGCCTATGAGTCCTGAGTGAACGTAGCTATTTTACAGTTTTACACGTCATCCTTCAAGGATCACCAGTTGCCATCAATTGGATCCTATCTTGGTACAGCTGTGTTCTACAGGGTTTTCACTGGCTTCATATTCAGAAGGAGATCACCAGGCCTTTCTTTGGAGACACCCTGGAGTGAATTCCAACCTCCAAATTCTCTGTGAGCAGAGGAGCTCCTCAGCTGTTTGCATTGCTCAGGAATTCCCTTTCAATTACATAGTTGTCAAGAGTCAGTGTTATGGATCTGTGATGTAGCTAATCACTTACTATGACCCTTCTAGCACAAATCTTCTATTCTGTGATGCATTGTCAGTTTTAAATTCTATACCAGTGGTTACAGTCTGTGTCAAAACAAGAACTACTTTTCTGGTTTAAGCTGTTCTCTTAATAGACAAACTTGAAGCTATTAGCTTAATTGGGGGAAAAAAGCAAGATGTCACAGAACTGTCTGAGATGCACAGAGGAGATCAACATGTCCTCTATTTAACTTTTTGATGCCAGAGGGCAAAACCCATACCTCCATCAACGCCCAGACATAAGCAAGATGGCAACTTTGTGGCTTCATTTTGCTACTGAGTCTATGTCAGTGGTTTTCAACCTGCCTAATGGCCTGACCCTTTAATATAGTTCCGCATGTTGTGGACACCCCCCCCCCGAAACCATAACATTATTTTTGTTGCTACTTCATAACTGTCATTTTGCTACTGTTATGAATCAGGCAACCCCTGTGAAAGGGTCATTTGACCCCCCAGATGGGTCGCAACCCACAGAACTGCTGGTCTATGTGGACAGCTAATTCTGAGTTATCAGTGATGAACACCAATCAGGTGCCAGTCACTGATCTAAAAGATTGCTGGAGGAGAACTGCGGTAACCATCTTCATGGGAATGTCAGTGTGCTCTATTGCTTGGCTTAGAAAGTAGGAAGGCAGGTGGGCAGGTAGACAAGCAAGGAAGCAAATTCTTCTTTCACTTTCTGAGGTTTCATGTCTATCTAGCGACACCGAGCAGCTTTGGTAAAAGTTTTCTCTAGCTCTGGATCCTAGGTCTGACTTGTGTTTACCTGACCTCCAGTTTGGGGACTTGAGGCAACAGCCTATTGCTTGGTCAAATTCACCAGTTTCCAGAGCCTTGTGAGTCAATAACTCCAATTTGGTGAATGAGGAGAACCCTCCAGACAGAGGTCTGAACTTTGGATTTGGGACTCGCCAGCCTCCATAACCACTTGTGTCATTTCCTTACTGGTCTGTGGGTTCTGTGAGGCATTGGAGATTATGACGGAGTTTCCTAAGGCAAAGAATTGTGGCTGATATCAAGGAAAGGTCAAACATTTGGGACACCTTTAATCTTTACCTCATTGGGGTCAATCTTGTATTAATCTTTCTAAAACATATTTTAACCTGATTGAATTTTGTCCCCAATGGGCTGTTTCAGAATTATAACCCTGTGGCTATAATCCCATTTGGCCATAGAGTTTTCTCTGCTAGTGAGGCTATATCAAAATGGAGTGGGTTCTAAACCTTATCTCTTTTGAGCTTTATAAAGGGCGTCATTATTGACACAGCGAAGAGACATGGGACAGCACGAACAGAGAAGACAGATGCCATAGGAAGCCTGCCATGGAGCCAAGGAACTCAAGTACTAGAGAAGCTAGGATAAGGATATATATACACACAGAGAGAGAGAGAGAGAGAGAGAGAGAGAGAGAGAGAGAGAGAGAGAGAGAGAGAGAGAGAGAGAGAGAGAGAGAGACTTCCCTAGAACTGGCACCGTGAATTCTAATGTCTATCCTCCTAAACTGTGAGAAGCTGTAACAGTGGGCTCAAGCATCACAGCTCTTGAGAAGATGGTGCAGGTTTGAGCAGTGTTTTCTTCTGTTATGAGTTAAAGGTGATTCCATGATACTAACAACAAATGGAGGAAATGCATTTCTCTCATCTGGAATCGCCGGCTTGTGGTCTTGCTGTTATGGCAGCTCTAGGAGACAAAGGCAGTCTCTTTGTCCTGTCTAACATTTGTGGCACCAATATCAGTGCCTTTTACGGTATTGCCAAGGATGTGCCCCTGGGAAATTTTGTGCAACAGGTCCAGAATCTGCATGGTTTGGGAAGCAATGTGTGATACAAACTGCACAAGCAGACAGTTACTGAAATAACCCCCTTTCAAAGCTGTGTGCTATTTGCTCTCACCTCTGACCAGGCTTCCACCCAACTGCCAAGCAGGCACGGTTACCCAGGGGCCGTGGCTTTACAAATGTTCCTACCAGGAATTTTGTCAGAAGCTGCTTTCAAAGGGGTCATCCGCCAGTTATTAAAATTGGCTGCTTATTTCCATTTAATGTAAATCCACTCTGCACAGGGAATAAAAGATCAGCTTACAACTGCCATCAGTGTTTTACTTCGTATTTTAAAAGTTTCCATATTGATGAAAGCCGAAAAAGTGGTGTCATCTTCAAATATTTTCTCCTGCATCCCTAATGTGCTTCAGGCCAAAGTGCACACATTCCAGCATTCAGCACTGGTATTGTACAGCCTGCTGTTTGAGAATTTACAGCAGTGTATTTGTTTTATTATGTGTTTATTCAAAGCCTATTTATTCATTATGGCTCTGTACTCATTTACACTTGCACATCGGGTTCACTGGATTTGGTCTTCGGCATGATTCCGTACAGCCATACTTCAGTGACCCCTCAGATCCTGGTTGTCACGTTGACTCTGTCTGGACAATTTGAGGTAGCCCAGTGGCTGGGGTCAGTTACCTTGAGGAGCTCCAATTGCCCTTCAGATTTCAAATCTTTGATGACCTTCTCTTCAAGAAGTTTTACCTAAATCTATAAGACTGGGCAAGGCATCCTTCCTAGAGATCACCAGGGTGATCTTGCCCAGACCAGCCTCATGTACCCCAGAACAAAATACTGCCTGGTCCTGCGCCATTCAGAGTTTGGTTTAGGAAAAGGGGGCAGACCTTTTGGATCCATAAAGTTTTCACTGGCTGGTTTTCTGAAGCAGATCAGCAGAGCTCACTTCTGAATATGTCTTAGTCTGGAAGCTCCGCTGAAATGTGTTCAACACCATAGCAACCCACTAGTCTGCACTGACAGATGGGTGGTGGCTGCTCAGCAGAGGATTCAGCATGGAAGGGAGAATTCTCTCACGGAAACACCAATGCCTCAAGGATTTCTCCAAAGGACAAACATTCACCTCCTGCCACCAATTAGATTCCACATTGTAACAACCTTCTTTAAGGTTTCCAAGACTGTAAGTCTTCATGAAAACAGACAGCCTCATGTTTCTCCTACAGAGTAGCGGGTGGGTCTGAACTGCCAACCTTGCCATTAGCAGCTCAAAGGTTACCCCGCACCACCAACAGGTTCTTTAAGGTTTCCTACAGCCTCCTCTGAACTACCGATTCCCTAACTAGTTAATATGAGGGGAAATGAGATGGGTGGGCACAATAGCCTCAAAAATAGACTCAAACATACAACGATTATGTATGTTTGATCTTGAAGTTGGCACAGGACCTGACCAAGTTTGCTCCATTATACATAAGGTTACTGAGTCAGTCAGTTAACCAGGCTAAACAGAATTTTTTAATAGATGCATTATTATATCACCAAGCTCCAGATTAAAATCCTTCCTGCACCTTTACTAGTTAGGCAACTTTCCCCCAAATCTCTCTGCTGCGTTTTCCTCAGTAGTTAAGGGATAATGCATTTGCTTTTCAAGGATGTTGTACGGATGAAAGCTAAAACACTATTTGTGTTTAACCTCACAGAATGGTCAATTCTTAGATATTTTCTTTCAGTGCAGGAGATGGATTCAAGTTCTGTCCTAAGCAATGTTTGCCCTGTTATTGAAAAAGCTCCTTATAGAGTCATGCATGCAAAATGCTTGCTGTGTATTGAACTGGATTTCCCAACATGTTGTGTTGAAATCCTCATCATGGTATCTATGGAGCTACCTGACCCTGTTAGGAAACCTAATTACTTCTGAGCTGTTAAAAAGCCCAGGATGGACACAGAGACAGACATGGGGAACGCAGACACCACAGAACACCCAAGAACACCAGCGAAGACCATGAACTAGAGGGGAGGGGTTCACATGGGCAAGATCTGAGTGGAAACTGTAGCCCCCAGAACCATGAAAAAACATTGTTTTTTATTAAAGTCACACACATGTAGTATTTCTGTAATGTTAGCATGAAATAACCAAGGGAAAGCTGGTATAAAACATATTAAGAAGGAGTTATTTGGCAATTTGGAAAATGTCTATTTGAAAACATGCTAACTTGGAATGTTGACAGGAGTCCAAACACTATTTAATATTTAATAAGGCATCTGGAAGAGCAAGCATCAGCTATGTGGCTTTCAAGGCTTGGGTATTACCTGAGCTGTAGCAGGTGCTTTTGCACCGAGCGGCTTTTTTCTCTCACAGCAAATCACCAGGGCATTTCACGCAAGGTTTGCAGCAGTGTTAATGGGACAGGGGCATCTCACCTGAATAAATTTGGAATTGAAACCCAATCAAGCGATTTGTTGAGAGAAATGGCTTCTTTCCATCACAGCCTCTCTTTAAACTCCCTTGAAAGAGAGGCTGTGCTCTAACCTCTGGGGGCAAGCCCTTTGTTTCTTCCAGAAGGGTCCTCACCCCTTCTCATTCTCTTGGGGAGTGTCTGCCTTTTTCTGGAAGTAAGTGTCACTACGCTTTACTCTGTGCTGGGCTTCAAGCAACATGCCTCAGATCAGAAGCTGTGAAAGAGGAACTTCACAGCATGTTAAAGTACTAAGCAGAGCCAGGAGTCGACAGTGTTCATGGGGAATCATACTAAGCATAAATTACTGAAAAGATATGTATATGTGTTAGCTTCTTAGGGCCGCTTTAACAGGAACACCACATGTGGCTAACTGTGAAGCAAAGACATTTGTTTTGTTCTAGGAGGTTTCGTTGTTGCTGTCAGGTGCCATTAAGCTGATTCCGATGCACGGGGACTCAGTGTACCACAGAATGAATCACTGCCGGTCTTGCATCGTCCTTGCTATGTTTACTTGATTATTGCATCTCCTTGAGGCTCTCCTTCTTTTTTGATCATCTTTTACCACGCAGGATGTCCTTCTCCAGGGACTAGTCTTTCCAAATAACACACTGAAAGGAAGTGACACTGAGGCACCTTTGCTTCTACAGAGCAATCCGGTTGTCCTTTTTCCCAGTCAGCTATGTTCCCGCTCTGGGCACTCCATGATACTTTCAGTATTTTTCACCAACACTCTAATTCATAGCAATCAAATCTTACTCACTTTTCCTTTTCCGTTGCTCAACTTTCACACATACGAGACGAATGAAAAAATTCCTGACTTGGTCCAGAAATATCATAGTTCTCAAAGTGATATATATTTTTCTAAGATTTGAAAGAGTTCTTTTGCAGCAGATTTGAGAAATGTAATATGTTGTTTCTTTTTTGACAGTTGTTTCCAGGGATAGTGATTGTGAATCCAAGGGAAACGAAATCCTTGACATTATTTTATTATTATTTCTATTCATTGTGCTTTACTTATTGGTCCAATTGTGAAGATTTGTGCTTTCTTTATGTTGAGATGTGATCCATGTCAAAGTTTATAGTCTTTGTCATCATCAATAAGTACTTCAAGTTACCTTCACTTTCAATTAGCAAGGTTGTACCACCAGTAGATTACAGGGTATTAATGAGCAGTCCTCAAATCATGAAATCACATTGTTTATTTTCATATACTTTACCCGCTTGGGTTATTTGCTCAGCATGCAGATTGAATACATATGGTAAAAAGCGTGATGACAAACACCCTTTCTGCTTTTATACCATGGAATATCCCCCGATCTGCTTTTGCGTCTGCTTTGGGGTCTATGCATAGGCTCTGTGTGAGCACAATAAAGTGTTCTGGAATTCCTAATTTTTATCATTTTAGCCATAATTTGTTGTGATCTACACAGTTTGAATGCCTTCCCATGCTCAATAGAACATAGTTAAATATCTTTCTGATCATCTCTGCTTTCAGCCAAGATCTACCTGAGATCAGGAGCGATATCCCTCATCCCACACCCTCATCACAATACATCTTGTCATCTTAAATTTTATACAAGATTTTTGTGGATGTGCTTCTACAAAGATTTTTTTTTGCTTTTAAAAATTATCTTCAGCAAAACTTTACTCGTGCATGACATAAATGCTATTGTTTGATAATTTCTACTTTTTGTAGAAGTGAGTACAAATATGGATCTTTTCCAGTTAGTTGGTAAGGTAACTGGCTTCAAAATTTCTTAATGTAGATGAGGGAGTACTTCTAATGTTGCTTCACCTTGACACATCTCAATTGGTATTTTTTGTCACTTCCTTGACCCTTTTTGGGTCAATGGCTTTAGTGCTCACTGGACTTCTTCCTTCAGTATCACCTCTTCTTGATCATATAATATCTCCTGAAATGGCTCGGTGTTACATTTTTTTAGTACAGCTATTTTGTATATTCCTTCCATCTTCTTTTGATGCTGCCTGTTCCATTAGCAGTTTACTCACAGAATACTTCCGGATGGTAGCTTGAGGCTTGAGCTGTTTCTTTAGCAATTACTGCTTGATAAATGGTGAGTTGTCTTCCCTTTTGGTGTCCTCGCTCCAGGCCCTGGCGCATTTCATCAAACACTTTGCTTTATCTTCTGGAGCCACCCTTTGGAATTGTCTATTTAGCCTTTTATTTCCTCATTTCTTCTTCTTTCTTTATCTTATGTTCATGAACAAGCTTCAGAATATCTTCTGATACCCATTTTAGTCATTTTTATCTTTCTTTTTATTTAAAATGACCTTTTGATTTCTTCATGTATGATGTCCTTGAAGTTATGCCACACCTGACTTGATCTTTGGTCATTATTGTTCAATATGTCATTAGTGTTTTGAAATGGTCTCCAAATTCTGGTCATATTTCAGCTCTGGTAAATTTGTTTTGATTTTTAAATTTTTTTTATCTTTTTATAATTATTTTCAGCTTCAACTTGAATTTGCATATCAACAACTGAATGTCTGTTCTGAAATGGATGCTAGTCTAGTTGTTACTGATGATATCAAGCTTCATCATGTCTTTCCTTATATGTACTTGATTCAATTTCTCCTTATTTCCTCAGGCAATGTCCATTTACACTGTTGAACAAAGTCGCACCTACTTGTCACTATTGACTATCTCAGTATCCAATATTTTACATTTATTAGAATGGTTAAAAACACCTTACTACCGGGTTGTTTTGCACATTAATGATGTTCATATAAAATGATTGAAGATTAATCTCAGCATTATTGAACTGACGTAGATTGATATTAGGCATTTGAAATGGACCATTATCTAGTCTTTTCACTTTTTTTAAGGAAATGATAAATTGAAGGGAGTAACATCGTATTCATCATCCAAAACACACATCTAAATTTATCTTAAGACAATAGTAAAATATAATAGTTCAAAATCTAACTGAAAATTTGCCATCAAAGGCAAAACAATTGTCCTCTATCTACCTTGAGTGGCAGAGGAAGAAATAGAATTGAGAAGAGGAGGGTCTGAAATGAAAGCTATATAGCTAGAACACTCCTTAGAAATGAGCATGGGGAGACATTGCCTTACATACTTTTGACAAGTTATCAGAAGGAACTAGTCTTTAGAAAAGGATATCATGCTTGGTGACACAGATGGTCATCAAAACAGAAGACCCTTGAAGAGACAGACTGGCACGGTGACTGCAAACATAACAATTGTTAGGACAGTGTAGGGCCAGGCAAGGTTTTGTTCTGTTGTCCATAAGGAGGTTATAAATCGAAATGGACTGGATGTCGCCTAACAACAGCGGCAATGGAATGAGTGACATATTGCCTCCATTAACAACTGAATCTTTTACCCAAATAATTAGATGATATCTGGCTACTATTATTGAACATTTTGCTCAAGAGCTCTATAGAGGAATCTGGTCAAAAGAGGAAAACTGTAGATGTGTATTTCAAAATCTCATGGACTCTAGACTTTCATAAGCCATGAAGATTGGGTGAAATCCTTAAATTATGGTTCTGAGATAATACTTAGAACTTAAACTGAAAATATTTTCTGAAGTATTCTTAAAACCAAACCACAGTCCAGTTTCCAAAGTCCTAACTGACTGCCATGTAGTCGATTCTGACTTACTGATCCCTACAGTTTCTGAGTTTGCAAATCTTTACAAGAATAGAAAGCCTCATCTTTCTCTCATGGTGGTTTCAAACTCTACCTAGTGGTTAGCAGCCCTGATGTACAATACTCTACATCGCCGATGTTAAAAGAATTCGGCCTTGGACACTAATGGTATTCAAGAACTGTTTATATGGGATTCAATTGATAACAGCCACAAGAACCTTAGAAAGCAGTGAGATTACGGTAATGGAGAGAAGTAACACGGAAAAGAGGACGAGAATGTCCAACTAAAGGAATGTAATCCATGTCCCTAAAGTGAACATGCAGAAACTACTGAATTGGTGTATATTTTGATGTGCATATTCCCAGCAACAAAATAAATGCAAAATTTTAGAATCCACCTAAGAAATTCATTTTGTGGCATTTAACCAAGCCTTAAAATTAAGTCAACAGTTTGCTGTTTTCATATAAGAGGCCTCCAAAAGATTCATGGGAAAATTCCATTATCTTTTCATTCTATTTTTCCATGAACATTTGGAAGTCTGCTCTATCTTCATTAAGGGCACCCCGGTGGTGCTGGTGAGGAAGTGCTAGACTATTAAAGTCAGCATTTCAAACCTAACAAATTTCCAAGGGAGAAAACTGAGGCTCTGTTGCTTTTATTGTGGTGCCCATTGTTCAGTGGGCTGCTCACCACAAGATCGGAAGTTCAACACACCAGTGGCTGGTGTGTTGAGGGAAAGATAAAGCTTTCTACTTCGATAAAGGTTTATAGTGTTGCAAGCCCACTGGGGCAGTTCTACTCTGTCCTAGAGGGTCAATGTGAGTCGGCATTGACTAGAGGGCAGTGAATTGGGCTTTGGAGCTTTGGAAATGCAAACACAGACCCCATGTGGGGGCATGGCCTTCTCTTGAGAATTCTGGGAAAGCTGGTACTTCCTCCTTGGAGATAGAAGACACTTCTCTCTCTCTGCTACTCCCTGGGAGATATTGAAGCTGCCAAGATCTCTGAAGCTGGAGGAGCCATGTAGAGACCCCTGCCAGTGCTGAGATGCTTACAATACCACTGGTCCCAAAGACTTTCTACCCACTGGGCTGTGGTTGTCCTTCATTCAGCATCATTGCATGTGGTTCATGAGTCTGAAGAGGACTTTATAGATTTCTGTCGGACATATGGGCTAATGTCAGGCTTATGGACTTGATATGGACTGAACTGGGATGTTTTCTCAATGTTCAAATACTCTTGCATATAAACCTCTCCCTTATATACATATGCATGTTTATGAATTTGTTTCTCTAGTCTACCTAGACTAACAGTAATCATTATCTTCATTATAACTAAAAACCTTGCCACTGTTGGAAATGTCTTTTAAAATACTTGACAGTAGCCACACATCACAGGCATTGAATTAGAAAAAAAATATTTATTTTTCAACTCTCCACTCTGAAAATATTCCACCACAAATAGTGTGACATTTTTATTAGATATTTTTGTTGTTATATTAAGATTAGATGTTTGAGTAAGTCTAGGTTGTTTGGGTAATTAGATAATGTTGGCTCAGATTGTTTGCTATTGGCTTAGAATATATATTTTAAGAGGACATTAGGTTATGAAATCCAGGATTGATGAACCTATGAAGAAAACAACTAGAAGAAAAGTTCCTGGAGGGTGAGGGAAGCAGATAGCAAGGAGTTAAAGGAGGAAGAAAGCATTTTGAAAGTGATTGTGGTAGCAAGTGTACAACACTGCTTGCTGTGATTTAACTCTGGAGTGAGATGATGTCTGGATTACTCCTAATACAATAGTTTGGGAAAAAATAAAAGAGACCATTAGGCATTTGAAGGAGGGAAAAAAAGCTCTATTAAGAGTTATTGTCTTGGCTCTTATTTATCATGCCGCATAAACTTTAAAGCTGTATTTACTATGGAATCAATGAAAGGAAGGAATGAACAGAAAATCTCTAACATTTATACCCCAAAGGTCAACTCAAGTTATTAGTGTTGATTCCTGAATTCCACAGGCAAACTTTAGGTGCATCTATTTGCATAAATAAAGTCAACAACGGACATGTTCATTTATTACTCTAAGTGCTGCATGTAAAAGGAATCAATATGCAAACCTTTTTTTCTAAGTGATAACTAGTTTAGAGTTCAAATCCCTGGCTGGTAGTTTCAATAATGTAGTTGATGAAAGCACTGGCTCTTTGGCCCCTGTAAGGCCAAGAGGGAAAAGTGGAAAGATGGCGGTAGGGACTGGCCTTCCTGCTCTCCAGCTCCTACTGCTCTGTGCATGCCGCAATTCTCCTGTGGTTCTGAAAACTGGGGAGAAAAAGTGTTTGACTGCTGCCTTCCTCCTTCCCCTTTTGAGATTTTCCGTCCATCCACATAAGTACAGAGCTGCTCAGTGGTGCCAGGTTAGATCTGCACCTAGATCTGAAATCTTGAGGAGCAAGGGGCATTGCTTATTTTGGTTTATGATAATTACTGTATCTTTTAGTATCTTCAAAAAAGATGTGAGCGTTTAAGGATGCCTGGTAGAGAAGTGACTTAAGTATCAAGCTGCCAAGAACAAAGTTCTGGAGAAAAAGATGAGGCTGTTTGTTCCCATGAAGATTTATAGTCTGGTGACTCAATATAGGGATGATTTGAGTTGGAATCAACTCAATGGAAATGAATGTTATTTTATTAGATAATTTCCCCTTGGAATCAGGGACCATGTCACTTGTTTGATGCATGCAGTTCCTACAATAATTCTGGGTACAAAGTACATCTTAATATCTTCTGTCCCTAGAATGAATGTATTTGGTAATCTTGGTAAATGGTGTTGTTGTTGCTGTAGCTAGGTTCTGTGGAGTCGTTCTGACCCATAGTGACCCTATGCACACACAGCAGAATAAACACTGCCCTGTCCTGTGCCATTCTCACAATTGTTTCTATACATAAGCTCATTGTTGAAGCCACTGTGTCAATTCATCTTCTTGAGGAACTTTTGCTGCCATACTCCTTTGCCAAGCATGCTGACTTTCTCCAGAGAAGGGTCTCTCCTGACAACATGTCTGCAGTATGTAAGACTCAGTCACCCTCCTTGCCTCCATGGAGCGCTCCAGCCCCGCCCAGTCTCACCCTCCTTGCCTCTAAGGAATGCTCCAGCCCCGCCCAGTCACCCTCCTTGCCTCTATGGAACACTCTAACCCCACCCAGTCTCACCCTCCTTGCCTCTATGGAGCGCCCTAGCCCCGCCCAGTCTCACCCTCCTTGCCTCTATGGAGCACTCTAGCCCCGCCCAGTCTCACCCTCCTTGCTTCTATGGAGCGCTCTAGCCCTGCTTTTTGCACAACAGATCAATTTGTGCTTTTGACAATCTATGGTACTTTCAATAGTCTTCTCTAGCCCCACAATTCAAATAATATCTATTTTTCTTTGGTCTTTTTTATTCAACGTCCAACTTTCACATGCAAATGTGGCAATTGATAAATGGCAGGTAAGAATATTTCTTCATTTATTAAATGATTCCACCCAGGAAAAATAATTTTTAGTATGGCTGACGTGACTAACACCCTTTATCCTAAGATACCTGATCATGTTTATTCTAATTTTCAGCTGAGAATCCTGCTTTCTAGTTTATTCAGAAATCAGAAGAAATACGTTTTAACACCAGACCCAATTCTCTTATCTATGTCAAGAGTTTTTGGGGTCATGACAATGTTAAAAATGTTCATATGGTAACGGGAAAGGTCAGAGGGTTTTTTTTTCCATTCAGAGATGCCTCAGAAGAAAAACTCAGAAAAAACTTAGAAGAAAAAAATTCTAAAGAACACACCTCTACTCTGGCACACGTGGGGTTGGCATGAGTCAAAGTCAACTGGAAGGCAATTGGAATATTCATGTATTATGGCTGCCTCCTGTGACTGGCAATGATTGTCCACTGATTTGCACACATTTGCACCGGACTCTACCCTCTCTCACCTACACAAGGAATTTTCTCTGGAAATCTCCTTATCTTTTAGTATCAACTTGTCCCTGTCTGTTTGGATCATAGAGATGTGTTACAATGTAGTTCAATTTTTGAGAAAATACTCCCATCCCCCTATGTCAACCATTCTTGGCACATTCACAAATGTTATTCTCACAACAACCATGTCAACTAGGAATCATTAGCTCTGTCTTACTAGATGAAATACGAAGGGCACAGAGCTAACAAGGGGCAGGTGGTTAAGATCCATGCTTTCTCACTTCAAAGATACCACTTCACTGAAATGGGCAAATGTTTTAAAGTAGTAGCCAAAGAACATATACTTGTGCATGAACATCCACAAGACTCAATCTTTAACCTGTTTCTGATGCCCAGAGAGGATTTTGTTTACTACTTCCAGCTTTCTCAACTGAAATAGGAATTTGAGAATTTATCACAATACCACCAAACTTTAACCATCTACCATTCCGTAATGCCATTTAGAGAGTTAAAAAAAAACAAACCTCTGCCAAATATGTGAAATGACTGAATCATAAAGCTATTCATCTTTATGTTCTATTAACACAGAGGAGAAAAATAGAAAGTGTGGTGCACGTAGTCATGTTTTGTATAGAATGTATGAATATAAGCTTATAAGAGGGACCCAGTTACAGTATAACCCTCTATCATTTCATTATGTAGGGCACAAAAAACCTTGAGTCTCAAAAGGGCAAATATTGTATGAGGCCACTGATATAAGAAAAGTTTTTCAGGACTTCCGGGAAGATGGTGACAGAGTGACACATGCCAGAGGGACTCAGCAGAATTCAGCCCAGGAGAGCTGCTTAGATTTAGTGGGAAATTCAACACTGCTGGACTGCAGGAGGAACATCATAAAGATAAGTAGGCACAGACCCATAGGGTTTTGAAGGGCTGGGGGCTTTTTGATTACCTCAGTGTAAGCCAGCTGGGGCTTGACCTTGGCCCTGCCACTATCTCTGCTGGAGCCCATAGAAGGGATTGGTCTCAACACAGCCACAGTTTGTCCCTACCTTCCTCAGGGCAGGGACTAGACCCTTGCAGCTCCACGGACAGGGATTGGGGTTCAGCTGCATTGCTACTTTTATTTCCATCTCTTCTCTCTATCTGCTCACAGTCTTGGAGGGCTGTGCAAGGGCTTTTTCTTAATACAGCCACAGCTTAACATAGTCACAGCTTGTCAACACCCACCTCCTTGGGCAGGGACTAAACCCTTTTAGCTCCACAGGTGGGGATCAGGACTCAGCTACATTGTTGTGTTTGTTTCCATCTCTTCACTAAATCCATGAACATGCTCAGCAGGCTTATGTTTTAATATTTTTCCATCTCTTTGTCTCTTTCCTATTCTCTCCCACTCCACTGCTGACCTCCAGACCACTCCCCTTAGCCTAGGGCATTAATGCCTGCACCACACCCAGCTAGGTGAGCTCCACCCTTTGTAGCTAGCATGAGGCTGGGGAAAGCCCTGCTGACTTCCACTAGGGGATACTCTGCCCAACTTCTTACTGGGGAATTCCTGCCTGTGTGCCTGGGGACCTAAGATAGCTCGACCAACACTCATCAACATTCCAAGCTGCTGCAGGAACCTCTGTCCAACCTCCATAACACCAAAGCAGGCAACCCAACCAGCCTTCTGGGGCACTCCCCTGACAGGGTGGCCACGGGAGGATAAAGTGGTAGGTAAACTCAATAGTGAAATTAGCTGTAGGCAGTTCAAAGAAGCATTCCTACAAGTCTTCCAGAGAGAGTCATTGCTCTTCAACTCCCTGGAATATGGCACTTGGCTCCTCTAAAACAACGCAACACAAACAGCCACCAACCCCAATGACCTCAATGAAAAAAAATGGGAGAAACAAAAGGCAATGACAGATGTTCTGAACATAACGACATGCATAGAAGAAGCAGACATTGAGCTACCACACAAAGAAATTTTCAGAATACTACTTGGAGTCATATAGGATATGAGGGGAACAATACAGAAAAGGGATGAAATTATAGAGAAGTTAAAGAACATACAACAAAGGGAAATACAGGAGTTTAGAGAGGACATAACAAAAACTGCATCAGTGATTTGGAGGACAGCCAAGCAGACTTTAATAAACGTGAACAAAAATCTAATAAGATCATCAGAGAAGCTGAAGAAAATCTAAGAGCTATGTTTGATGCTATGAAACGGGACAACATTAGAATTATTGACTTACCAGAGAAAGACACAACAAATAAGTCATCTGCAACAATGGTGAGAGAATTTTTGGAGGAAAACTTCCTCAGTTTAATAAATGAAAACCAGGCAACCACTCAGGAGGCTGAAAGAACACCAGTTAGACTAAATTCCAAGAAGTCACCAAGGCACATAGTAGTTAAACTATCCAACTTAGAGGAAAAGGAGAAAATCATGAGAGCATCTAGGGCAAAACAAGCAATCATATATCAAGGTTCCCAAATAAGAATATGCTCAGACCTATCAGCAGAAACTCTGAAGAAGAGGAGCGAGTGAAGTAACATATTCCAAAAATTGAAGGAAAACAATGCAAACTCAGGAATACTCTACCGAGCCAAAGTATCGATCAAGACAGATGGAGAAGTAAGAGTCTTCCCAGACAAGGAAGAACTTAAAGAATACGTTAGAAGAAACCCAGCCCTACAAAAGCTCCTTGCTGACCCAATATGGGCAGAAGAACAACACTCATCAAGCATAAATGTGTCTGCCACATAGAACAACCTCACCCAGAGTGGAACAAAGAGAAAACAGACCCCAAGATAGCATTGGCTTAATGATGGAAAGAAATCAAGGTCCCTTGAGGTAAGCTTTAAAAAAAATGCAAAAGGGACATAGGGAAATAGCTACTGAATACAAACATTCCTGGGGTGAAGACCAGAGAATATGGCAGGGACAAGACCAAATACAGAGATACACATGGTAGACAACTAAAAAGGAGGTGGGGAAAAGGAAAAAATAGAAATAATAAAATAGAAATGGGTAGTGGGGTACAGGCCACTAACCCACCCAAGGGGAGGGTATTGTTTATATCTCCACAGGGAAAGAGGGACCAGACTTCAACTCATTGCTCCAAGATGTGAATGCAACATGCTGGTGTAGAATAGGGAACCAGTGGAGAGGTATTGGGGGCCGGCCTCAATCCCAACTACTAAGTGGACACCTGACCCTCTCCCCAGAAGAATTTATTTCAAAAGACAGCATTGAATCTGCAGCTTCGGGAGAGGGACATATCTGATCAGAGCACATAGGTGCTGATGAAGGGGGAGAAGGAGTGAGTGGAGCACATCCTGGCCCACCAAGCACTGAGGATGATGACCCCAATTAGAGCCAGCCAGTCCACAGAGAGGACCACATGGCCAGCCCCACTATGAGACATGACGCCCCTCACTGACCCACAGCACCACAGAGGCAACACCGGAGACACAGTGTGGAATTGCACCCGATATGATCCCGCCCCACCGAGGCAAGACACTAAGGGGGTGCAACAGAACAGCAAGGGAATGGAGTGACTACATCCCAAAGAAATGCTGAAGGTTGACTTTGGGGGCAGGGCATGGTGCCCCAACAGATTGAACTGGAAAACACTCCTAAAAGTCAACAAATGATCCTTGAACTAACTACAAGCTTTTCTTTCTTGTGTTTTCTTTTGTCATTGGTATGTTGTTGCTTTGTTGTATATTGTTGCTTGTTTTTGTTCTGTCTTGTTTTTGTTTATGTTATTATCTCTGCAGGTCTGTCTAAATAAGATCAGCTGAATGAACAATCTCAGGGGGAGAAGACAACAGGACCAACAGTTCTGGGGGGACATGGGAGAGGGAGAGGTGGGGGGAAAGGAAGTGGTGTTAACAAACCCAGGGACAAGGGAACAACAAGTGATCCAAACTGGTGGTGAGGAGGGTGTGGGAAGCCTGGTAGGGCATGATCAAGGGTAATGTAACCAAGAGGAATTGCTGAAAACCTGGTGGGGACTGGGTATGATAGTGGGACAAGAGGAAAGTCAAAGGAAATAGAGGAAAGAGCTGGGAGGCAAAGGGCATTTATAGAGGTCTAGATAAAGACATGTATTTCTGCAAATATATTTATATGAGGATGGGGAAATAAATCTATGAGCATATATTTATAGGTTTAGCATTAAGGTAGCCGAAGGACATTGGACAAGGGAACAACAAGTGATCCAAATTGGTGGTGAGGTGGGTGTGGGAGGCCTGGTAGGGCATGATGAAGGGTCATGTAATGAAGAAGTATTGTTGAAATCCAGGTGGGGACTGAGCATAATAGTGAGACAGGAGGAAAGTCAAAGGAAATAGAGGAAAGAGCTAGGAGGCAAAGGGTACATATAGAGGTCTAGACAAAGACATGTACATATATCCAAATATATATATGAGGATGGGGAAATAGATCTACGTGCCTATATTTGTAGGTTTAGTATTAAGGTGGCGGAAGGACATTGAGCCTCCACTCATGTACTCCCTTAATGCAAGAATATTTTCTTCCATTAAATTGGCATTCTATTATGCTCACTTTCCCGACACAACTGCTGAAGACAAAGCAGGTGAACTAGCAAATATGGTGAAGAAACCTGATGGTGCCTGGTTATCAAAAGATATAGTGTCTGTGGTCTTAAAGGCTTGAAGGTAAACAAGCGGCCATCTAGCTCAGAAGCAACAAAACCCACAGGGAAGAAGCACACAAGCCTGTGTGATCACGAGGTGCTGAAAGGATCAGTTATCAAGCATCAAAGAACAAAAAAATCTTATCATTGTGTGCTCACCTCCATGATACAATAGCTGAGGACAATGGGTGCGTAAGCAAATGTGGTGAAGAAAGTTGATTGTGCCCGGCCATCAAATGATATAGCATCTGGGGTCTTAAAGGCTTGAAGGTAAACAAGTGGCCATCTATCTCAGAAGCAACAAAGTCCACATGGAAGAAGCACACCAGCCTGTTCGATCACAAGGTGTCAAAGGGATCAAGGATCAGGCATCATCAGAACAAAAAACCTTACCACAGTGAATGAGGAGGTGTGGGGGGAGGGTAGCAAGTTCAGAGTGGAGACCCAAAGCCAGTTTGTAGGCCACTGGACATCCCCTTACAGTAGTGTCTCAGGGAGGAGATGAGCCAGTCAGCGTGCGATGTAGCAACGACGAAGTATACAACTTTCTTCTAGTTCCTAAATGCTTCCTTCTCCCCCACTAATGATCTCAATTCTACCTTACAAATCTGGCTAGACCAAAGGATGTATATTGGTATAGATAGGAACTGGAAACACAGGGAATCCAGAGAGAACCATTCCTTTAGGGCCAGTGGTATGAGTGGCAATACTGAGAGGTGGAGGGAGGTTGGATTGGAAAGGGGGAACTTATTTTAAGGATCTGCATGTGACCTCCTCCCTGGGGAATGGACAACAGAAGAGTGGGTGAGGGGAGACCTCAGGCAGGGCAAGATATGACAAAATAATAATTTATAAATTATCAAGGGTTCATGAGGGAGGTGAGAGCGGGGAGGGAGGGGGAAAATGAGGACCTAATGCTAGGGGTTTAAGTGGAGAGCAAATATTTTGAGAATGATGAGAGCAATGAATGTACAAATGTGCTTTACATAATTGATGTATGTGTTGATTGTGATAAGAGTTGTATGAGCCCCTAATAAAATAATTGAAAAAAATCGAGGACAAAATGCAGAAAGGTTAGGAAAGAAGGAGAAATGGAAATGGGAAATCCTGGAGGAAATAGGATAAATGACATTGCATTGGGGGATTGCAGTCAATGACATGAAACAACATGGGTATGACTTAATGAATAGAAAACTGATCTACTCTATAAACATTCGCCCAATTTATAATGAAAAGTTGCGGGGGGGGGGGGGGAAGAAAAGCTTTTACTACAATGAAAAACAAACTTCATTGGTTAATAAGGCTGAGTGGGGAAGAGGAGAAGATAAAAGGCATAGGCTAGAGCAGTGGTTCTTAACCTCCCTAATGCTGCAACCCTTTAATACAGTTCCTCAAATTGTGGTGACCCCCACCCCCAAGCCATAAAATTACTTTCGTTTCTACTTTAAAAACTGTAATTTTGCTACTGTTATGAATTGAGTGACCCTTGTGAAAGGATGGTTCAACCCCCGAAGGGGTCACAACCCATAGGTTGAGAACCGCTGGTCTAAAAGGTAGATAGGTGTCAACTGGGGGAAAGGGAAGACAATATCCTAAGAGGGAGATAGGGCGAAAAGAGGACTAGAGGACTAGGAAAAGCCATGGGAAGGATCAATAAGTTGTTTATTGTTGAATGCCAGACTGATGATCACTTATGTAAAACCTCACCTAATTCATAATAAAAAGGGAAAAAACAAAAACTTTGTTCCCTTCTAGGCTGACTACTTTGAATTCCACCAGAGTCCTAAACATGTAAATATATGAGGGTGAACCACCCCACCAAAAAAAAACCCAGAATTTTTTTCAAAACTATATATTTAATTTTTTTTTTTTTTTTTTTACAAAATAACCTTCTCACCTTTGAAGTACTCTCCATTACACCTTAATACATTTGTGAAATCTGTAATTCCATTCTTGGAAACAGATGAGTTTGAAAAATGTTTCCAAGAATGGAAACGAGGGAGGTGCTGTTTTGTCTTCTACATTGTCACATCACTGTGCTTTCATGTCCCTCTGCATTCACGGAAGCAAAAAGAAGTCCCATGGAGTGAGGTCAGGCATTCTGGTTTTCACCAAAACCTGGTGCATTGAGATGGCTAAGTGAACAGGCACATTGTAGTGGTGACAACACAGTGCCCTGCCTGCCACAAATCAGGCCTTTTTTTGTCACACACTGTTACACAATCTTTCTGCAATCTCCAAATAGAAAGCTTGATTAACAGTCTGATCTGGTGGAATGAACTCCAAATGCACTATGAACATACATTTTTTTCCATTTGGAAAGTTTTTGATAGATGTCCAGAATGAGGCTTGTCTTCAATTGACATTTCACCTTTATAAAAAAATAAGAAAAACACTCATGCACTTTAGTGTTTCCCATAGTGCTGTCCTTGTAAGCTGTGTTCAATATCACAACAGTTCTGCAGCGTTTTTCCTGAGCAGGAAACAAAATTTCACTGCCGCACTCTATTCTCTTAAATTAACCACCACAAAAAAATGAGGTTTGAATGAAACTACTTTTATGAGAAAATTCACTGTGACCAGAGAGAACCTTCCCAGGCGACACCACTGTGTGCACTATCTTAGAGCATGCTGCTCAATGCCCTCCTAGGGCAAAACTTGCATACTATGAAAGCTCTGCTCTGCCCAGCACAATTCTGTTTTTTTTTCCCCTGCGGGGGGGGGGGTGGGGGATTCCCTCTCATATATATATTTGAATAAATAAAAGTATATACATAAATAAAGAAGCATAGCCAAGTGTAGTAGGGCACACTAATTGGGTACCACTGCATCGAGATTAAAAGTTCTCTTCCTACGAAAACAAATTTACTGCTGAGTGAATGCCGACTCATAGCAGCTCTGTAGGATAGGATAGAACTTCCCCCGTAAGTTTCCAAAATGGTAACTCTTTTCTGGAGTAGAAAGCCTCGCTTTTCTCCAAAAGTTCTATGCAATCCTCCTAAAATTCTGACGTTATAGATTGTGTAAGCAGCAGAGTGCAAGGATAGAAAGTGTTGGATTTGCAATATCAGAGTTACAGCAGGATCATGTTGTAACTCCTAATCTTGGGCTGACTGAATACTCAACCTTTCTAAGCTTCGGTTTCCTCATATAAAGTGGAGACAACCAGCTTAGGTATTTTGAGAGGATCAAATGTGCAAATATATAAAAAAGTAATTAAAATATTGTAAGTTCCTAATTATTCTTGTCCAGTAGTTATAATTTTCCTGCTAAGCTTCCAGATGCTCTCCAATACTTGTCTTCAGAATAACATGCCTAGCTAAAAGCTTTGTCATTGTTAAACTGATCAGTACCCAAGTACACTTAGAAAAAACAGCCATTGGCACCTGAAGGGATTATACTTAGATTTCATCTCTCCTTTTCCACCACCATCCCCCAAGTCCCTGATTTGACTTATCCTTTAGGTAAGGTGATTATACATCAGGTGGCTAACTGCAAGGTTAGCAGTTTGAAACCACCTCAGGAGAAAGAGGAGGCTATGTACTCCTATAAAATACCAGGAGGGGAAGGGGGGGAAGGGGGTACGGGTCACAATGATTGATATAGACTACCAGACCCCCCCACCCCTGGGGGAGGGACAACAGAAAAGTGGGTGAACAGAGTTAGTGGTCAGTGTAAGATGAAAAAATAATAATTTATAAATTATGAAGGGATCATGAGGGAGGGAGGGTGGGGGAGGGGAAAATGAACTGATACCAAGGGCTCGAGTAGAAAGAAAATGTTTTGAAAATGATGATGGCAACATATGTACATATATGCTTGACACAATGGATATATGTCTGGATTGTGACAAGAGCTGTAAGAGCCTGCGATAAAATAACTTAATATATATATATATATATAAATATGAAAACAAATTAGCCTTGGAAACTCAAAAGGGCAATTGTATCCTGTCCTATAGGGCCACAGTCATCAGAATTGACTTGCCGGTGGTGAGTTTTGTTTGGTGGGTAGGCAAGTAAAAGAAGAGCTCCCTGCAAACCATTGCTATCAACTCTATTCTGATGCACAGAAACCCTGGAAAACACAGGAGGGCTCCTTTTAATGGACTGGTCTGACCCCAGTCTATGAAAGACAATTGATTGTCTTTACACACACTAAATAAACAAAATAAAATAGTGTACATGGCTCCTGGCTATCTGTGTTACTAAATCTAGATAGGGTTTTAATGCCAGAATCCTCTACCTTTAAACTTCAGTGGCCTTAGACTGATTGTCGAGTTGTAAGTGTCAATACTCAGCAGACCTTAACACAATTGGAAATATTCATTGTGCCTTTTGTTTGTATTTCAAATAGAATTTCTATTAGTTGGATAGTGTTCGACAAGTCTCTCTCTAGTTTGTGCTAATAAATTAATATAGTCCAGTCATAATTTTATTGATTGCTACCAGTGGTTAGCACCGTTAATTTTTATGGTTGGTGAACACATTACTTCTAGCCTGAGAATCCTAAAGAATAATCAATTGTGCTAAACAAATCACCCAACACATTTTCAATATAAACCTTTTTTTATTTTTCCCCAAATGCCTGAAACAGGGGTTTCATAGCAATGCAATATTTAAAAACTACCATTCTATATTGGCATGGCTATTGAGCCACATTTCAGAAGTTCCACAGTAGAGAGAGGGCTTATCCTAAAACTTACTGTTCAAATGGTTGCTATGGTGGTGAGCTGCCTTCAAATTGGCTCTCAACTCATAACACCGTGCACAATGGAATTTCACCGTTGTGATGTACAGTGTTTGAGTAACATGGTGCAAATATTTTGAAATGTGAATAGAGGGTTTCAATAAACTCTACATTCACAGGGGGCACAGGTTAACTTTTAGCATACTTAATTTGATCTTGTAATCTATTAACTATTTATGTTCATAAGGAGTCCTGGAGGCATAGTGGGTTAGCTGTTGGGCTGCTAACCATGAAGTCAGCAGTTCAAACTAGCCAATTGCTCTCTGGGAGACGGGTGAGGCTTTTACTCTACCCTGTAGGATCACCCTGAGTCAGACGCGACTTGATGGCAGTGGGTATTTATGTTAACTGTATGCATTCCATTAACTACTTATTTACTTTATTTTTTTCAGGAGATGGTGAATTTTATTTTCTGTGTCTGGGTAGAGTCTTGATTTGCTCATCAATGTTTTTGGAGGAGAAAGACTAGGTGAAAGCACAGGATGCACAGGTCTGTTGGTGTAATCCTCCCTCTCATTTTCATTTTCACCAGCAACTGAGCATTTGCTGCAGGACTATACTTGGAGGCTGAATTTCTTTGGGTATCTTAGGTTCAGGTGCAGATCTGTAGTCTTGATACCTTCTGCCCTCTTTCTTGTCCAACTCCTTCCTGTGTCTTTTTTCTTTCTTTTAAAATCATTTTATTGGGGCCTCATACAACTGTTATCATAATCCATACACACATGCATTATGTCAAGCACATTGGCACATTTTTTGCTATCATCATTCTCAAAACATTTGTTTTCTACTTGAACCCTTGGTATCAGCTCCTCATCCCCACCCCCTCCATTGAGCCCTTGCTATTTTATAAATTATTATTATTTTGTCATATCTTACACTGTCCAATGTCTCCCTTCACCCATTTTTCTGTTGTCCATTCCCCAGGGAGGAGGTTATATGTAGATCCTTGTAATTGGTTCCCCCTTTCTACCCCACCTTCCCTCCACCCTCCTGGTATTGCCACTCTCATGACTAGTCATGAAGGGTTTATCTGTCCTGGATTTCCTGTGTTTCCAGTTCCTATCTGTACCAGTGTATATCCTCTGGTCTAGCCAGATTTGTAAGGTAGAATTGGAATCATGATAGTGGCGGGGAGGAAGCATTTAAGAACTAGAGGAAAGTTGTATGTTTCATCGTTGCTACATTGCACCCTGATTGGCTCGTCTCCTCCCTTAAACCCTTCTGTAAGGGGATGTCCAGTTGTCTACAGAAGGGCTTTTGGTCCCCACTCCACACTGTCCCTCATTCTCAATGATAGGATTTTTTTTCTTTGATGCCTGATATTTGATCCCTGCTTCTATGTGGGCGTTGTTGCTTCTGAGCTAGATGGCTACTTGTTTACCTTCAAATCTTTAAGACCCCAGATCCTATATCTTTTGATAGCTGGACACCATCAGCTTTCTTTCCCACATTTGCTTATGCACCCACTTTGTCTTCAGCGATTGTGTCGGGAAGGTGAGCATCATGGAATGCCAGTTTAATAGAATAAAGTGTTCTTGAATTGAGGGATTATTTGAGTGGAGGCCCAAAGCCCATCTGTGACCTTAATACTAAGCCTATAAATATATGCACATAGATCTGTTTCCCATCCTCATATAGAGCTATATTTACATATGTACATGCCTGTATTTAGACCTTTGCCTCCTAGTTTTTTCCTCTATTTCCTTTCACTTTCTTGTCCCACTATCACGCTCAGTTTTCATTTGGGTTCTAGTAATTCCTCTGGGTTACATTTCCCTGATCAAGTCCTCTTTCAGAGTCTTTCGTTCCCTCTGTCTGCTGGACAATGGTTGGAGCTCCCACTTTGGCCTTTTGGGACACTCCATCGTATTTTCGTCTTTCCTCACTGGACCTTCTTCAGATGGTGATGCTGAAGCTCCTTTCCCTCCAACGCGTGTAGGGCGTTGCTGCTCTTTGTCTGAGCTCTGAAACTGAGCAGGACGGCTAGCACCTTGCTTTACAGAAGCATTCTCCTTAGCTGGAGGAGCTGGCATACCCTTTAGAGGCGGATCATGTTTGGGAGTCTTAGAAGTTATACTCTTGCTGTTGAGTTACTTTCAACTAGTGGTGACACCCCCCATCCACCTCCCATGGTATAGACTAGAACTATGTTCTCCAGCATTTTCAGAAGGTCATTGCTATGGGAAGCAGAGACTTGATTGGTAGGCCTTACTCTTGAGGATCCTTTAGGTGGGTTTTAATTTTAATCTTTGGATTATCAGTTGAGCACTATTCAGGGACTTTCTTTTACATAGGATTATGAACAATATTAACTCATTGCTTTAGCTATCTTTCCTCCAGCTGATTTAAAATTTTTTTCTCAACATAAACTTTAATTTTTTTGGAAAAAAATCATTTTACTGGGGGCTCTTACTGCTCTTATCACAATACATCCATCCATCCAGTATGTCAAGCCCATTTGTATATATGTTGCCACCACATTTTCAAAACACTTTTTTTCTACTTGAGCTCTTTTTATCAGTTCATTTCCCCTCCCCACCTCCCACCCTCCTAAACCTGCGATTGATTGTTAATTCTTAGATGGCAATTCACTTGTCTTTGAATTCCATTATCTGCACTTTCAAGGTCTACCCACTCTTTGTGGAATTTTATGACTTGAAAAGCAGCATGCCCCAAAGTTATACAATTTAAATAGTGGAAAATAGAAGGGAGTTAATAAGGCCTGAGAAACTCAGATCTATTTGATTGCGGAGGGGGTCGGGGGCTGGCGCTGTAGGATTACAAGGCAGAACAATGCACCTCTGTTCCCTATTCCCTCCCTCTGTTCTCCTTCCTTTCTTCCCGGGACAGTTTTGGCACCCCAACTCTGTCTGCACAAAGGTGAGATCCTGGGAGCTCCTCACAGTCATGCTCTTCAGGGGGGTGGGATTGGACATGTAGTCGGAGGTGGTGCACTCGATCCCCAAAGTCAGCTCTTCCAGTTCAACCCAACTCTATGGAGAGTTTTCTCAGACTTTGGAAAGATTTACAAGTTTAAGAATTCTCTGTGGTCCATGAAAGGAGTGACCCCTGTCCAAGAAAGAAGTGACATTCATTGACTCATGAATAGATACAGCCATTCATTCATTTAAAAAATGCCTATTTTGCTAACAATTTAACAAGGGGTTGCTGAGACTATGATCAGAGGCTACGGTGTCCTTGGGGAAACCAGTGCCGAGAAAAGAGAACAGTGCAGGAATTTTATAGGTTTCAAAATTTTGTCTACTTTGGCCTCTCTCTTGGATAGAAGACCTAATAAGTGCAATTCATTGTGCTGTGATTTCATTTGCTTTTAATTAAGGGCAGCACAATCTGTATCTATTGTGTAAACACAGTCCTGATGGATTAACCATACAATTATTGCTTTACTCAGGTCCCCTGGGTAGGATACAATGACAAATATCTGAAATCTATCCTCTGTCTAAGCAGCAGTGATCTATGTCCAGTCACCCACAGTTGACGCCAGGGCCCAGAGAAGCTATTAAAAAACAAATCTGAAGTATACATAATAATGGTGATGAAAATAAACATTAGGCAAAGGAAGAAATGATAAACATAACCTTTAGAGCATATAACTTCCTTGGATGTCAGCTATTTCAGGAACTGAAACGATGCATTTATCATATTCTCATCTGTTCAATATATAATTATTTTAACTATTATGGGTGTTGTTTATAACCCATTATCTTGCAATAACAGCTTGCATGGATCACTGAATAATTTAAAAATATAATGGCTTTTCTTGCCAATATTTGATTTTCAATTCTAAATCTGCTGACTTTAACTATCTCTATGCCATGCACCCTAAGTAAACTAATATTTTTTCCCTTATGGATTTATCTTAGACCATGCACCTGGATTTATTTTTTACAAGCTATTTTCCTTTGGCTCTCGTTCACATGGTGGCTTGTTTTCTGAGCTGGGATAAATTGAGAATCAAATAAATTGGTAAGACCACACATTTAAAACATTCGTCTAATGGGCAGTGAGTGGCTATTGGGTGTTTGCTTAATTATCTAATTAATGTAATTAATAAAGCCCACATATTAACCAATATTGTCTTGAATTATACAAAGCACTTTGACCACCTCAGTCATCTAAGAGACTTTGTTAAGAAGATACTTATTACTATAATTAATCAACATATTGTCTGTGGAGAAAAAATATGAATACTACATGGATTGTATTCCTACCTTGCCTATATTAGGATGATTAGCGGAGGTTGATGGAAGTGACAGTTGGTTGGGTGGGGCATTATATTTTAAAAGATTTATTTATGCATTTCTTTATTTACCAACCCTTATTGAGCACCTGCTATCTATAGGAACAGAGGTAAGCACTAGGTTACTAAAATGAATATAAAAAATTCTTGTTAACAAGAAAAGTAGTTTACACTGTGGAGATAAACAAAGATATTTGTAAGTAAAATATATAAGCACAGGCATGATGGCAGAGACATGTACAGAGTGCTTTGGAAGAGCTTAGAGGGAAAGATAATGTACACACAGGGTATAGTTTGGGGAAGCTTTATGAAAACTAGGCTGATGGGTTGAGATAAAGGCACACCTCAGAGGTACTGCATGTTCAGTTCCAGACTACCACAACAAGGACAATTTAGCAATAAAGAGAGTCACTCCAATGCTTTGGATCCCCAGTGAATAAAGTTAGGTTCATATTATTCAATAGTCTACTAAGGGTGCAATAAAATGATAAAATTAGTTGAGATAGTGTGAGAATTAGCAAAATGCGATTTATGGCCCGAGCACATGTTACTCTCAGTAAAGGGAAGTGCGGCAGTCAGGGTGTGCTGTGTTTAAGGTTACTGAGAGGCGTTAAGAAGAAGAGGAAGTGGCATGAAGGGCCTTCCAGGTAGAAAGCACAGGCTAAGTAGCAGCCCAAGCACACCCTGAGGAAAAGGAGCAACGCCTCAGTCTCCGAGTTTGGAGCTAGAATTAGAATGAGTTAGAGACGTGTTTGGTAGAGGAAAGTGAGGGCGGGGAATTAAAGGTGGACTATCTGTTGGATTCAATTTCCTACAAACGTTGGAGGCAAGCTGAGAATAAAAGGTGATGCATATTGAGTTGTGGCCTAGCAAGAGTGATAAATGTGTGAAATAATTTCTGAGTAGCAGGGCTAGTAAAAAGATTGACAGATGCCCCTGAGAGATAAGATAATGTTGGAGACCCTGCATTTTCAGTGAGGCTCACGTGCCAAGAGATGGACAGTCCCAGTAACTGCAACAAGGGCTTAAAAGGAGCAATTAAGAGGATGACACAGGACTGAGCAGTGTTTTGTTCCACTGTACAAAGTTTCGATTTCAGTTGTAACCATCAAGTGCACCTAACAGCAACATGCTGCGGGAATGAATCTTTTTTTTTTTTTTCCAGCATCACATGAATTCAGAAGAAGAGAAGGTAAATTATAGCACTGATCACAATAGCATTTTCTTAGGTGGATGTGGCTCAGAAACGGGTGAGACGGAATGAAAGGCATTAAAGAGCAGGTTCGATTCCCAGCAATTGCATTTAGCGGGTGTTAGAAAGAAAAATGAGCCAAGAGCATGAAATATACGGAAATAGAAAGAACATGAGAATGAGTCTAAATTAAGAAGAAAAAAAAGTACAGTGTGGATAAGGAAGTGAGTAAGGTGAGAAACTTTAGAGATATTGTGTGATGCTGTTCGATACTATCTGGTGGTGGAAGGCAGAATTCTAATACAATGCCCTATAAAACACCTGCTATAATTTCCTCCCTCTTGACCTGAGAATATGATTGATGTCACTTCCTGATTAGCTATGCTGTATGATAATGGTGACGGAATTTTCATCTGTGTAATTGTGGTCATTAATCAGTTGGATTTGAGTTAATCAAAGGTCAGCCTGTACGCCTAGGCCTAACCTAATCAGGAGTACACTTTAAACAGATCTGAAAGTCAGAAGCCATGAGTTGGGCAGCCACAAGGAAATGAATTACTCTCACATTAATGTGAGCTTGAAAGGGGATTCTGAGCTTTAGCTGAAATCTCAGTGACAGCAAGTATCTTCTGAGACCAATGGTAAGAAGGCCCAGTGACAAAGCTTCCAGTTTCCTAAACTATGGAAGTTATGGAATGAAAAATTGATATTACATTAAGCCCCCTAGCTTGTGGCAATGTCCTAAGCAGCAACAGAAAATTAGCAAACTGATAAATCTGAAAACATGAATGAACCAACAGGTCTAGGTGTGTGGGCCAGAGCTGTGCTATTCAATACAGTAGCCTCTGAGCTTTGAAATGCTTTGTTCATGACCGTAGAATCTGTTCCGACTCATGTTGCTGCTGTTAGGTGTCGCCTTGTCAGTTCTGACCCATAGTGACCGTCGGCACAACAGAATGAAACGCTGTGCAGTCCTGTGGTCCTGGACCATCCTCACCATTGTTAGGTTTGAGCTCATTGTGGCAGCCATTGTGACAATCTATATAATCAGAGGCCTTTCCTTTTCTTCACGTTCTCTCCACTTCAGTAAGCATGATGCCCTTCCACAGAGACGCTCCCAGGTAACATATCCAAAGTGTCTGAGATACAATCTCATCAGCCTTGATTCAAAGGATTACTGAGGATTTACTTTCAAGACAGATTTGTGTATTCTTCTAGCAATCTATGATTTAGCCAATATTTTTTGCCAATACCATAGTTAAACTTCATTAATTAAATTTCGGTCCTTCTTATCATCTAGCTTTTGTGTGCCTATGCAGCAACGGAAATTACCATGACGTGGGGCAGGCACATCTGAGTCCTCACAGTTACCCTTCAAAGAGGTCTTTTGTAGTAGATTGATCCAATGCCATACTCTTTGATGATGGTTCACGATGCACAGAATCCTTCAATGTGGAAACACAAGTCTTGGATGTTTTTTTTTTTTTTGCAGTTCTTTCAGCTTGAGAAATGCCAAGCATGCTCTTGCCTTTTCATTTTTCTGACTCCAGGTCTTTGTGTGTTACATTATAATGCTCTTCACTTTTCGTTTTCTAACTTCAGGTCTTTGTCATATTATATTTTACTTTGCCCTTTTGAGCTGCCCTTTAAGATCTTCTGTTCAATCTTTTCACCCCATCATTTAGTCTTTCATCTCTGTCAGAGTCAAGAGCTAGTTTCTGTTTCTTTTTACATTCATTTTGTCTTATTGTTTTTATGATCTGTTATCATGTTCACATATCTTATCTTTGATGCCATTCTACAACCCAAGTGGAGTTCAGTCATTAGTGATTGGTGTGTCAACTGTGTAATCCATCTGGGAATGTCCACCTCTATTGTTGCTGTTTATATTGTTGGAAAATGTATTTGTAATGAATACATCATTGGTCTTGGAAAATACTATCATATAATTGCTGACTTTTTTTTAAATCACTAAGGCCAGATTTTCTAACTACAGATCATTATTTGTTTCCAACTTTAATATTCTAATCGCCAGCAACCATGCATGCCTCCTGATTGAATCTTTGATTTATTCCAGACTGCAGCAGTTGGCATTAGTTCGTTAGTGGATAACTTTAAATGATAGTCATGTTACTTGGTCTTTCTTGTAGGCTTATGAATATTATCTTATCACGGAAAGCCGTGCATCTAGTGCTGTAATCTACATCTGGTCCTTCAGTTGGCTGTCTGTGGCGGCTTGCATATGAGATGCTGGAAACTCTTCACCGATATTCCACACACCAGCAGGGCCCCTCACTGACTTATCTAGTGCTACTGCAACAGAAATACCAGGAGTGAGGGCTTTAACCAGTAGAACTGTGCTCTCTCACAGGACTGGGCAGCCAAAAGCCTGAATTCAGGGCACCGACTCTAAGGGAAGACTTTCTCTCTCTGCTAGCTTTATAGGAATGTTTGAATCTCTATGTTCCCCTGGATCTAGGAGTTTCTAAATACAGCGGCCCCAGGTCAATAGGAAGCATTTTGTTTCTGGCTCGTTTTTGCTTGGCGGCAGGAGCCCCCCTCTGTCTGCTCACTTCTCTCTCCTTTTATTTCATGATTCAGACCACACCATTTGCAAACTCTCTTTATATTGGACCAAGGCTGCGACAGGAGTAGGAGTTGACAACAAATTGGTTCAGCCCATCAGAGGGGGCATGGTGAGTTATTACTTACTTGCCAAATTGCATCATCACAAAACCGCCAAACTATAGAGAATCATGACCAGCCAAGTTGACATACAATTTGGGGGGCCACGATTCATTCCATGCCGAAAACAAAATTCCAAAGACAAAGTAAAGCATTGTAATGCGATGTGCGAGGACCAGAGTCAGGGAACGGACAAGGAAGCACACGCTCAGCAGATCTTAAACTGAAAGGACTGGAGACAAAAATCAAGTCTTGAGTTGAACGAGAGGTTCTATGGGCAAAATATTGAATGCTGGAGGAAGCATCTAAAGAAGGTTAACATAGCACAGTCACTGCATGAAAAGGAACTAGCTGACCTGTCACTTTCTCAGGAGGTGGCATAGGAACAAACACCCGTGGTACTGAAGGTAGATGTTCAAACTGCACTGAAAGCATGAACGAAAAACAAGGTTCCAGGAATTTAAGTGGCAATGAATAATTTAATGTGGCTTCTCCAGTGAAAGACTCTCACTCTCACCAAACAACCTTTCCCTTCTTGGGTCTTGTAAGAAAGTTGGGGGAGGATCCTGATAGGGTTCAACAGAGAGTTATTGCGAACAGGATTCCGTGGAATTCCATCCCGCAGGGTCTATAATATTAGCCCTCTAAGAAGCAGGAGGTATGGACTTAGTCCTGAGACCCTTATTCAGTGAACCGCCTGGATCCAGATCAGAGTTATATCATCAGAGGAGCAGCAGGAGAACCAGGATTCAGAGCATGGAGCAGAATGATGGACTTCCCAACCCACAGAGCAAGGAAAAGGGAATGCTTGCATGGAAGCGGCTGACTTGTGGAGCAGGGAACCTCTGGACACTTAATTAAGGAAGTTGAGCTTGCTGACCCAAGGAAGCAGAGCTGAGTGCCTTCAGGCTGAGGATTGGTGTGGGGTGCTTCCTGACATGTAAATCAGGGAGCTGGATTTGTGGACACATGGAGCTTAGGGTGAATGCCTTCTGGTTGAGGCTTATAGTAAAGTGGTATGTCCTTTGGGCATTTACTAGCAGACTTAAATGAATATTGTAACATCTTCTGATAACTCGATCCTGAGCATTTCTCACTGGCATTGTAACTTGTTAACTTACTTAATAAACCCTTTAATCATGAAATATCACAACGGGACCATTGTTCTCATCATCATAAATGGAGAAAAGATTGACATTGTCAAGGATTTTGTCTTGCTTGGATCCAAAGTCTTTGCTCATGGCGGCAATCAGGAGATCAAAAGATGGGTTGCATTGTGTAAATCTGCTGCACAATATCTCTTTAAATTATTGAAAAGCCACAAGTTTGCTTTGTGGACCAAGGTGAACCTGACCCAAGTCATGGTATTTTCAGTTATCATGTGCATGTGAAAATGAAACACTGCATAAGGAAGGCAGAAGAAGAGTCTATGTGTGTGAATTATGATGTTGGTGACGAATATTGAAGGTACCATGGACTGCCAAAAGAACAAAAAATGAGTCTTGAAAGAAGTCCAACCAGAATTCTCCGTAGACGCCAGATGAGCAAGACTACATCAAGCACTTTGGACATGGTGTCAGGAAAGACCAGTCCCTGAAGAAAAAGACTCTGCTTGGTTAATTAGAGGGGCTGCAAAATTGAGAGAGGTCCTCAGCTGGATGGACGGACACAGTGGCTACAACAATGGGCCCAAACAGAAGAACATGTGTGAAGGTGTCCCGGGACTGGTCAGTGTTTCATTCTGTCGTCTACAGCATCACTATGAGTCCGAACGTGGATAGCAATAATTCCCTCCATGGCACTTATAGCCTGGGAAGAAGGGCCTGGCAAAGAAGGACTGAAAAAAATTTAAAAGGCCATTTAAAACCTCATAGACAGCAGAAGAATACTGTGTGGTATGGGCTCGCACAGGAGCCACTCACGATGGAAGGCGCTCAACATACAACCGGGAAGAGCTGGGTCCTCAAAGTGAACTTGACCTGAATGATTGTAGCGGAATAAAGCTAACTGACTTAAAATGCAGCTAATCTCAATTAAAGTGTGTTATAGGTATACATTTTCCACTGCATTTAAAAGATATAAATAATATGAAATAACTCAATAAATTTTATATCAATTATTTATTGAAATTATGTTTTAGAGAAGGTAAAACAATATATATTACTTAATTCACTTCTAATTTTAATCATTCTAATTCCTTTTAATTTTTAAATATGATTATTAGACAATCTAATGTTATATATGTTTCTCAACATACATTTCTATTGGACAGATCTGCTGTGGCAAAATATTATATATACGCATAAAGAGATAATTACTTTGATTTTCATTGCAACATTGTTCAAATATGGGAACAAAAGAGACAACTCAAAGTATCAATCTGTAGAATAACTGACATTCAATGTATACATTGTTTGTATACAATGCATTTGAATTCTTTATTCATATGATTTTGCTTCTTAATGTTCCATCTTTGCTCATCTACTTTGGCCAGGGACTTATTCAAGTGCCATTTTCTGGGAGACCTTTTATAATCACCCTGTATAACATAGCAAGGCCCATTTCCTTCTGAAGGCCACGCGCAGGTCTTAGCCCTTTCGTAAGCTTTGTTTTCCTCCACAGCACTGTCGTCATCTGAAATACTCTATTTACTTTTTTATTTGCCTTCTTCCCCTGTCCAGTCCCTATATAGAGGATAAATTCCACCATAACAGGATCATTTTCCCTCACTATTGAATTCTTGGGGTCTTAGAAGAGTGTCTGCCATACACAGAAATTCAGTAAATATTTGTTTACCGAATGGATAAATGTAGAACCCGAGAATGCCGTGAGAAGTCTGGGGTGGTACACATAGTAAAGTGCTTGCCAGCATGTTGGATGTTCCAATTCATGCAATGGGGTCTCAGGAGACAGGCTTAGAGATCTGCTTTTAGAGGCCACAGTCTGAACAGTCCAGGAAGCTGTGCTACTTGGCTCACCTGGGATCTTCCTGAGGTGGAACTGATTGATCAAGCAACTACCAACTACAACAATATTCACTTATGTGGGTCTATCGATCTGCACACACAATGACATTCATTTTAGTAAAAAAATACATCTATGTGAATGTGCATACATACATATGTGCACACACCAAACAAGAAAATTAATTAGAACATTAGAAGTTGAATGGGAAGAAGATGATGATGGAAATGAGTGTCTGAATACTACTTATAAATACAGGTATTATTTAGAATCATATGCTAAAGAGAGTTTTGCCAAATCTCTCATGCGAAGTCTCTGCACCCTTTCAACTTTTGTGACAAATGATTTCTTTTTATTGGGGGCCTGCACAGCTGTTATCACAACCCACGCATACATCCATTGTGTGACAAATGATTGCAGTCTTTGCCACAGACCAGATATTCCAAGGAGAGACAACTCAGCATCTTAGTTACATATAAAATACAGCATAATTGACTAACACTGTGAACTATGAAAATTTAGGAGATGATTTCTGTGCTCAGAATTTCATAGGGAATGAGAAAGTAACTGGGAGATCTGTTCTTCCATTAGGTCTGCATGTTGTGAATGTGAGACAGTGCTGAGATAAATAGTTTTCTTTCCCACAGTGGAAACAATCTGGGGATGCTGAAGAAGAAAGAGTCAGAACACAGATCATTTTATTGAAGAGATGGAGACTGAGCAATACGGATGGACATTTTTTCAGCATCAGATTTTGACCGAGTTGGCTGCCAGATCCAATGTCATCTAATTAATCCAAGGGACAGCTTGTGCTGACAATCCGAGTCAGATGGCATGCAATAACAGGAAATGTTACTCAGCAGAGTCACAGGAGGATAAAAATATGTCAGAACTTATGTTTCTCTAGGGCGTTTACTTTTTTTTCAATCCTGCAGTTTTCACTCAGCTCCCAAAGGAAAACATAAACAACAACCAAACACACCAAACACCCTCTTAATATTGACCAAATAATATTCCAAATAAATGTCAAGGCAAATGTAGGCGCCTCAGTGGAGAATTTTATTTTTTACACTTTCAGTTTCAGAAGTGGGAATTTAAATATATTCAAATTTATACTCTTCATTCCATGAAAATAGACTCGATAAATTACATAGCAAAGCAGTGTCAAAAAGCTGCCTGTATTTTACAACGCTCTCAATGATACCACATATATATTGCATTTGGAAATAATTTTTTATCCTATGTGGTAAATTTATTTTGGAACTGATCAATTAAAACTATTTATATAGTTTAAAAATAAGTACCAGTTCAGCAAAACTTTATGAAGGGTTTGCTAGATTCCAACTTCCTGGGTTCAGCTAAACCAGCATCTTTCACGTGTCTGCTGTGTACAGGCACAGTGCTTGAGGAAACAAAGTTGCCTGAGCTTGTCTCTGTCCCAGGGAAATACCTTTGAGTGTCTGAAGGAAGTATGCTTCATGCCTATGTAAAGATAAGCAGGAGCGATGCGGACCAATGGAGAATCCATCCCCAAATGGAAGCTCAGAAAAGACTCATTCTAGATAATAAATTTGAAGAAGTTATTAGCTGCTCCCACTCATTGTGACCCCATGTACAATTCACCCCGACCATTGTGGTGGGTAGGGGCTTCTGTGACTCATTGTCAGAAGTAGATTTTCCAGCATGTCTTCCCATTCTTTGTTTGGGAGCGCTGCTGATACATGGTTCAGGTCATGGCAACACTCAAGCCTTCACTGGCACCGATTTGCCCAAATTAAAAAGGAGGCAAAGCTCTCCTGATCCAGAGGAGAATGGCCAAAGGGGTGTGTATCAGGAAGCTTAGCCAGGAAAAGAAAGAGCGATAGATTTGGAAAGGAGGTTAGGGGACCTGGGAAACTAAAAGCAAGTTTGTGTTTCCAGAGAGAAGTACATCTATTCTGCACTTATATGAACAGTGGTTATAAAAAGCCTGGGACTCGGGAGCCTAGTGAGAGGATATTGTAATAGCCCGAGTGAGGAATGATGAGGGCACTAGGAAAGGAAATGTCCTGATGAATATGCAGGACAAAAAAATTGACCAGAATTTACAATTCATTAGATGAATGTGCCGAGAGAGATGGATAAGTCTGGGACACTCTTCAAAGTGCTGATGTGGGTGACTTGTTATCTTACTGTGGTCTCTGAAACGTCTGTCCCTATGTTCAATGTTAAGCTACCAAGGTGGTAGGTAGACACCCCAAGTCCTCTCCGCACATGTAGAAAGGAAGCGTTCCTCAGAGATTGTTCTAGACTTTTGAGATAAAAGGTCTATAAAAGGGTAGAGGAAGTACTAAGGGTAGGGGTTTATTTGGTTAGGTTCTTGCTTCTCTGTGAACCCACACCCTTCTCCCTTTGTGATGTCACTTCTCACTCCATGCCTAGTGAGGGGGCTTCCAGGGGCCACTCGGAGCGATCTGAATTGGGTTTTCTACCATTGGAGACAAAGAAGACCCATGACTGACACAAATGCGAGAAAACGAAACTCACACTCAAATTCAGCTGCCATGAAGTCAAGTCCTACTTCCGCATATAGTGACCACAGAGACTAGGGTAGAACTGCCCGTGTGTGTCTCTGAGACTCTAGGGACAAAAGAGGTCTTGAGCAGAGGCGACCCATTGCCTCGGTGATCCAGAAAGATGCGCTTTGTTGCACTGCGACTAGAATGTCCTGTCGGAATTTTCAGGGAAGCGATAAGCCAGTGTTCTCTGTAGGCTCACGTTGGCTCTGGGACACCTGGAGGGGACTGTCCTGAGCTATATGCAATTGAGCTGCTGAAGGGACTGAGGGTGCTTCAGGAGAAAGGCAAGAGAGAGAGAGAGAGGTAAAACCATGGATGTTAAGAGACCAAGGAGGCAGGGACAGGTTGTACCTGAAACAGGGATTCACTGATCTAAGCCAAAGCATCATCAGAAGAAATGGCTCAGTAGGAACCCTTAAAGAGCCAAAGAAAATCCCTCATGAAAAAGAGTCTGTTTTAAACATATCCCCGGCCAAGGAGGAGCCAACATGGCCATGGCTTATATGGAAAATACCATGCCAGCCTTCAAAGCAAACACCTGAGCAATTGAGGGAAATCATTGCAATTCACAATCCAGGCATCCTGGACATCAAATGAATGGATATTAAAAAAAACAAAACAAAAAACAATTACACCCCAATTGGAAGAAGGAATTAGCTGAACACATCAAATGTGAAAAGACACAGAGGAGCGGGGCCTTGGGAGCTGATTCAATGTAGCTTGGCCATTAGCTTGGAACTCAAATGAGAAGCCCAGGGAAGCAACATCTTAGAAGTCGCAGCAGTAGACAGAGAGACGGTGGGGACATTCTAGGAGTGGAGCCAGGGGAGTAGGACATGAACCAGATCTAAGGGGAGAAAGCACTGGAAAGAGAGCCAGGACTTCACGGATCTGGCATCTATAAAACAGGAAGGAAACCAGGACTTTATTTAGGCAGGGTCATTCATCAAAGGTGAAGGGCTTGCTACTCAATGGGTCTGTGGTTAGTGCATTCCTCTCATTGCCCTTGGCCAGAGCCTGGTCCCAAATGTTGGCTGTAGCCAATGAAAAGTACCCAGGCACCCTAGGGACACAGAAGAGCATGCTTTCCCTCCTCCCATTCTCTAGGAGGATGAGCCTACCATCCTGGAAGCCCTGGCCCTTAGATCCTGTAGTCTCTACCATCCTGGAAGCCCTGGCCCTTAGAGCCTGTAGTCTCTACCATCCTGGAAGTCCTGGCCCTTAGAGCCTGTAGTCTCTACCATCCTGGAAGCCCTGGCCCTTAGAGCCTGTAGTCTCTACCATCCTGGAAGCCCTGGCCCTTAGAGCCTGTAGAATGAGCCTTACTATATCTCCAAAACCGGCAAACTGCTCTGCTGACCAGCATGAGAGTACTTCAAAGATACTGGACTATCCCTGAGCCACTGCCTGTCCCACTGACCAGCAATTCTAAGAATTACATAGGTAGCCTCATGGTCAGTCTATAAAGATACATAGGCAGTTTGGTGATCACTGAGTTTAGATTAATATACCAAATCAACTTCACTGCCATCGAGTCAATAACAACTCAAAGTGGGCCTGTAGGACAGGACAGAACTGCTCCTGTGGGTTTCTGAGACTAATTCTTTATGGGGTAGAAATTCCCTTCTTTCTTCTTACCAAGAAAGCTTTGAACTGCTGACCTTGTAGTTAGCAGCCCAACTCATAACCACCACGACAAAAGGGCTCCTTTATGTTAATATAGAGAGAAATAATTCAGAAAAGGGGGATGAGAATACTTGTACACCTTAAAAATATAATAAACACTGAATTGTCCTAATATATGTTGAGATTGTTGGATTAGTGTGTGTTCTCTGCATGTATTCTCAACACCAATAACAGAGAAAAATAAAATACATAGTAATAAAAACTTGGCGGTTATAGCTAAGCAGATCCTGAAGAACACATTCCCTTCTTAACGTCAGCAGTGTTTGTGAGTAGACTCCATAGCAGTGGCTTCAGTTTGTCGATTTTAAAATGCAGAACTTGATACAATTTGAGTGCTGTTGCCATCTTTTCATTCTCTTAAAATCCTGCCTTTATTTTTAGCCAACCCCTTGGAAGAGCTGTGAGCTCTCAGAAAGCACCAGACTTCCCGTGTGGTAGGGATTGGGAAATATGCGTAGATCATTCTTTTGAGGGGGAAAGAAGAAGTATCTCCCAGGGCCGCCCAGGCATGCCAGCTTGCACCATCTGTCAAGTCCAGAGCAGCGACTAGTGAACACAAGTAAGAATTATCCTGTCTTTAAGACCCCAGTGTGAGGTGGAACAGCTGGAGGAGTAGGGTGGGGGGAGAGTAACCAGCAAAGTCCAACAGAGCCCACCAGGTTCTTCATTGTACTAGAATCTTCTAGCAGGGCCAAGCTGGGGGAAGGGAGAGATCTAGAGTTAAATCCTGTTGGAGTTTTGATGATGACCTTATATTTGATTTTCTAATGAGTAAGTTAAGGCTGAGCTTCAATTTAGAACAAATAGTGGGCTTTATTGGGGACTTTATTCTTTGCGGGTGACAGCAGGACATCTGAGTGAATTTGTCCAGCAGGGAGATGATTGGCGAGCTTACATATAAGGGAAATGTTAGGATTGAACTCAAGAAATTTTCACTTATTATTCCGTAAAAATCCTCCCCTTCCTTTTCAGCTTTTTATGATTACTTCAAAGCCATGTTGTCTAGAATTCCTTCCTTAATAATCTTTATGGATGCATAGGTATCAATCAATCCGAACACAACCGACAAAATAAAACAACCCATCTGTTTTATTTCTGTTGCAAGAACCATTGGATTCCTGCCAAATTATAAAGAGATTTGAATTTCTTAGCTCAGCAGTCAGTTCCTGCCTATGGTCCCACCACCTTTATTTAAAATTTCTTAAGTAAGGAAATTCCTACCTGGGCCCACTCCATCTAGTCCCAACAAAACCAAATGAAACTCATTGTAGTTCAGTGGATTCTGGCTCATCGTGACTCTACAGGACAGGGCAGAATTGTCCTATAGGGTTTCCAAGGGTTTAAGCTTATAGAAGCTGATTACTACATCTCTCTCCCACAGAGGGTCCAGCGGGTTTAAACTGCTGACCTTTCAGTTAGCAGCTCAGCAGTTGGACCACTGTGCCCACCCCTTGTGCTTCATCTATACTTGTGCTGTTCCCTGTCTCATATGGCTTAGAAACCATTTGATGGCAAAAGGCTGATGATTGGTTGTTTCTTTAGTTAGTGCACTACGACGGAGCACTCCTTCAATTCACTTCCATTCCCAGCACACCATCAAAGCATCCTGAACACGGATTTTAGGAAAGCTAGGGTTTTACTAAGACTGAGACGACAGTCTGATATTGCAGAAAATTGGTGTGCATTTGAGGGGAAGATGGATCCAAGGCTTAAACCAGCCTTAGTGTAGGATCTATGACCCAGAACAAAATTAGGAACTACTGATTTAACCTACAATCTGATTAGCTTCTCTGTGCCCATAGTTCACCACTCTTTGCAGCACCTGTGATTGGTGAGCCCTTTCTCCCCAAATGTCTCCATGCAGCTGCTCTCTCTGACTTCCCCAGAGCCAGCTAGAACTTGTCCTGGACCCAGGACCCTTCTGGCAGCAGGAGAGAGGACATCCTTCAGCTTTCTCAGCCCCAATCCAGCTACCATTTCCTTGGCGGATGTGAGATACTGCTTGCCGGGTGTTCTGTTCTGGACGCTCAGTCTGGTGGACCAGTGCCTACTACCACTGGGCCTTTACAGAAGAGTAGTTTTTGTGGCCAGTCACATACGATTTTGTCATTCCTGGGAATCCTTGAAGTTGGCCTCTTGTATGCTATATGCCTAAAAGCATGGGACTTCCTGCTTCCCCAATGCTAGTTCCTGCCTATGTGTAAGCATGACTACTTTATCTTAGGCTCTGATAATAATAATAATTAATGGTTAGGACAATAATACTAACAGCAAAGAGCACTTACATATGCAGAGCACTATACTTAACCTTTGTCTCATGACTCATTTCTTTACTAGAGAGGGACAGCATTATCCAACCGTGTTTTAAATCAGATATTATTATTATACTATTTTTTAAATGTAAAAAACAAAACAAAACCAGAAATTTCCACGGAAGGCTCTTGTTTGTAACTAGCCGACACAGAGCTGGCTGCTGACTCATGGCCACCTTGTACATAATAGGGTATAACCATGGGCTTTTTATTTTTAAAAGTCAACCGCAAGGTCTTTCTTTCTAGTGTCTCAGTGGTCCATCTCCACTGGTCAGTATGATAGTGATATGCAAGCTTCTAATGACAGATGGGTGATGGCAGCACAAGAGGTCTAGAAGCCCAAACTCATTGCCAGTGACTTGGTTTGGATTCACCATAACCCCTTAGGACAGAGTAGATCTGCTCCTTTGGATTTCCAAGGCTGTACCTTTCTATGGGGTTCAAACTGCTGACCTTGTGTTTAACAGCCCAATGCATAAGCCACTACAGCACCAGGACATAGGGATGTACAAGCTACATATTGACTTCATTTGGTGCGGGGGGCAGGCATATGTCCCTCAATGAGAAGTTAGTGTTCCATAATGGAATCCCAGCTATGCTTTTAGATATGGGGATTTATAATTTTCCAGTAAGGATTTGATGGCCTTTGAGTGGTACAATTGTCTTGCTGTTGGTTGCTGTCCTAAAGGTTGGTTGTTCAAACTCACCCGGTGGTCCCACAGGAAACGTCATAGTACCCAACTTCCATAAAGGTTAGCATCAAGCAGACCCTCTGGAGCAGTGATACTCTGTCACACTTGGGGACACATGGGGGAACCATGAGTTGTACATAAATAAATCACAATAAATAATAAGCATTTGTTTAGCAAATTCCCAGAAAAATAATACATGGAGGCTCCAACGATTTTGTGGAGAAAGTGAAATTCTTTACTTTTAATTTGATTTTGAAACACCGTGTGCACACTATTAGAGTTAAAATGTTCTTCACTGTCTAGCCAGTCTGCTGACAAGCAGTTCGAAAGGTACACCTAAAGGGGCTTCTGATCCTGAAGGATGTGTGACGTTATCAGTGCAGATGGTAGACAGCAACCTCTCCACTTGGGACGAATGCCATCTTCACTCCCTAAATTCAGTCTGCTGACTTGCTCCTCTGCATTATTTCTAACTAGAGAATTTTTTTCGTTCCTTTAAGATGTGAGGTACGAAAAGAAAGAAGAAAGGGGGGGCGGTGGAACGTTCCTAATAAATCCTCACTGACTTACACACCACTGGGGTCACCCGTGGCAGATGGACAGATTTTGGCAGAACTTCCTGACAAAGACAGACTGGGAAAAAGGGCTTGTGATCTACTTTTTGGTAAAGAACGTTCTCCAACTTGCTGGCTTTTGACCGATTATCAGGAAATCCCAGTAGCTAGAGAAGTCGAGGGACAACAATGATGAGAAAGGCGCTTGGTGAGGTGGGTCGGCACCGGAGCTGCAACAATGGACCGACTTGGACATCCTGGCCATTGCCGAGATGGTGCAGGACTGAGCGCATTTTAATATTCAGTGGTACAGAAGACCACCACGAGTCAGAGTCAGCCTGATGGCAGCGATCTATCTAATAAAGCCTGCTGCCTGCAAAATTGTGTTGAGTTATAAACTCATGTAACGGAATAGCTGCATTTTCTCACTTTACACATTTCAGTTCATCTTAGAATTCCCTCAGTGGGAGTCCTCCAACAGGCTGAAGCCCTGCTGTGGGCTCCCCCATTCCCTCTTCTCTGCAGGTAGCAACAGCCTGCCAGGAGTAGCATATGGCATCTTGACTCAGGGGACAAAGGAGAGGACAAGAACAATGATGATAAAGGCTTCTAGTGCATCCTGTCCCCACCCTAATGGTGGAGAGGGAATTTCCAATGTTTGAATGTAAAATGCTACCTCGTTTCCATGTGGTCTTTATTTTGTTAAACATGTTTAAATGTGCCTTGGTATATTTACCTTTTCATGCAAAAAGTGGGGCACACCCAGTGTTTGATCCCAAGCTTTCATGTGGCCTCATGTCTCCCCTTGCAGTGGTCTGAGCTACCAGGGAGCCAGCTGCCCCCTTGTTAAAGATAAAGGCAATCAGGATGACTATGCAGGGCCTCTCAGGGATCCCTGCAGGGAGACAAGGAGGCTGTGCAGTATTTTTCTATTAGGCACAGTACGTTAGATTTATGTAGCTGTCAGAAAGGATATTTCGTTCCGTGCCTGTTTGTGATTCCTTGTGGTGGTGGTGGTGGTGGTGGTTGCTGGCTTACAATGTCTGGCACCATCGTCGGGCTGACAGTGGTGGAGCATTCCAGGGAAAAGAGGCACTAACCCCTCAGAGTCCATATAATGTACTGACACGGCTCTTCGCATCGCTCAGCTTCCTTCTGGCTGTCTCAACAATGCTACAAGGTAGATGCTGGTACGATCTTCATCTTCCAGGTGAGCAAACGGAGATGCGAGGAGTTTAATGTAGGTTCCATGGCTCTGAAGCGTCAGCAAAACTGGAATGTGAGCCCAAGCAGTCAGTGTGCCAGGTCAACTGTGAGAAAGAGTGGTGCTCAGGGATTAGTTAATGGAAGCACTCCCTGCTAGGCAAGCACAAGTGCAGAGCCCACACCCGAGAGTGAGTTTCTCCTTAAATCTTCAACCCAGGGATTCGTTTGCTGTTTGCCCTTCTCTACTCCCACTCTGGCAAGCTGGAAGTAAACTTGCTTTGGAGCGAGGGCACTTAAACTTGTTACACCCTCCTTCTTTGGCCGTCACCTTGATGGATTGCAGTCAGGCTTCAAGAGGGGAGTGGGGTGAACAGGTGAGCGCTGGTGTGTGGTTTTACAGAGACTTGTGGAAACATAGTCAAAGGCAAGGATCTTTCGATTGCATTTCTCCTTCGCTCTGCCAGGCAGTCTTCTCTCGTACTGCGTTCTCTCCCATTTCTCTCTTTTAGGTCCCTGCCTCCTCCCAAGCTTCTGTGCTATAGAGATTGGGGTGGGGGATGAGGAAAACAGTACTCTTCTCCTAAGAGGTAAATCTCTGTAGAGCAGTGAAAATATTTGAGCATCACACCTATACCTTAGCAGGCAAGTTAGCCTTGACTGCTCCCAAGAAAGTCTGGATGCACTGAGGCGGGAGTTAGGGTCAAAGATATGTGAAAGATATGTCTCTTTCAGCAGTGCTGTGAGGTATGTGGACGGATTTATTGAGTTGTCCCCTCTCCAAACTGTTGAAAGCTAGCCTTAAACTGGTAGATGGACCTTGCAACAACCTTACATCGAATGTCCCCCTATCTTAGCAGGTGATCGAGGCCATACCAGTGTACTGTGCATCCCATACCTAATGCCTTCTGAGGGATGAGAGGAGCGCAACTACAGACCCAACAACCACAAGGGGGAAGTCGTATATCATGTGAGGACTGCCAAGGAATTAAGGGACACCCATGGCTTCCCACAAAGAAAGACCTTCATTTGGACCTTTACTCTCTAGAATAGTGAAAATAAGTTTTTGTGCTTGAAAATCATCACCAGTGATATTGCTACTGTGTTATGACTAAGCTACAAAGGAAAGGGTCTCCAGCTCCTAAAACATGGTCTTGGACAGGTAAGCAAAATTGCCTCAGAGAAGAAAGCGTGGTAGATAATTCTGATTCCCAGGGCAATAATGAGAAACCCTGTTCACTTGCAAAACCATTAACTTCCTGGGCAAGTTTGAATGGGAGCAAAAATTTTCAAGCTAACTGGCAAATAGCAAAACACATACGTATATGCATATATTCTTACATACATTAAAAATCACTCTCTCATGAACATAGAAGTCCTTTGATTCAGTCATGCTCATTGAGCCATGTAACCCCAGGCTTGAGGGCCCTGGGAGAACAGGGTGACTTGGAGGAGCTATCTTTGGTACCCTTTAGTGAAGGGCCCACTCTCTCCCTGACCCAGCGGACCACGAATAGACACCCTGAACGTGAGCTCCCCGCACATGGGAGGAGAACCAGAACTAGCTGGGGCCACAGGTGGAATAAAAGAAGGCTGGAATTACGCCATGGTAACTGTGACCACCAGCTTGTCTGTAAGTTCTCCACACTGGTGTCACCAGGAAAGACAAATCATTCGAAAAGTACATCACATTTGGGCAATACAGGGTCAACCCAAACAAGGGAAATTCTCAGTGGGATGGATGGAGACGACAGCTACCATCCTGGACTCCAGCATAATCGTGAAGTCTGCACAGCATCGGCACACCTTTGTTGTGTTATATATGATTGCCAGGAGCCAGAGCCGCTGGTATGGCAACAAACAAGCAGCTTCTGCGGATGTCCCAATAGCACACTTGACTATTCCTGGCAGACCTCCTGGACACACTTTCACCACACAAGTCCCAGCTGACTGGTTTGCAATGGCTATCCCTCCCTTAAAGACGTCATGCCAACAGGACCACATAGGAAGAACCACACCAAATGGACACTCTACATCGTGCCGAGCCAAAGGAAACTTGCCTCTTTGATCAGGTTCATAAATCGGGGCCCAAGGCGCCACGGCTTGTGTCGATGGCACTGTAATGAGCTGACGGTGAGCTGGGAAGCCCGGTGGGAGGCGATGGCCAGCATGTACACGGCGTCGTACATCAGAGCGGCTTCAGTCTGCAGAGGAAAACACACACCGCACCTTCAATGCCACCTTCGCTTACTTTCTTCCCTGCCTTTCCACTCACCCTACTTCCGCTGCTCACATTCGTCTCATCCAAACGACCATTAATTCTCCAGCTGAACAGTTTTCACTCTCTGATAGCTATTTCTCTGCAAAATAATACCTCGCCCTCAGAGTAAATTGACATCATAGCTGTACTTTGTTTTGAGTTCTTGAAAAGTAAATAAAAGAAACTCAGATGCACTACAAAAACTTGCTTCAGGGATAGATAGTTTTGACATCCTGTAGCTGAAGCAGTGTGAAGATCAATTGCATTGAGTTAGAACCTGCCAAAGCTCAATAAGTCAGTAGCAGATTTTGTTTCTCAGTATGCATATCTATGTATCTGTCTATCCACTTATATGCTTTTGGTAGAAAAACTAACAGGTGATTTCCAGATAAGGATTCTTGGGTTGGCCATTTCTACTTTATAGAGCCAAGGAAGTTGGAGTCATGTAGTCAAATTCAACAGCAGGTCTGCAGAGACTCTTCAAAGAATAGACATGTGTAACTTGCTTAGACTGTCTCTTTTTATCAGTACTGCCTTTCTGTATGCACAACGTGTACTTGTGGTTATTGGGCTGCGATCCGCAAGGTTTGTAGTTCAAAACGACCAGTCCCTCTGCAGGAGAAACATGGGCTTTCTATTCCCATCAGCAGTTACAGTCTCAGAAACTCTAAGGATGGTTATGAGTTGGTGCTGACTCGGTGTCAGTGAGTTTGGGTTTTGGTTTGGTTCTTCCTCTTGGCATAGTGGGTCAAGCACTAGTTGCGAACCTTCAGGTCAGCAGTTCAAATCGCCTAGTTGCTTTTCAGGAGGAAGCGATCTGCCTGGTAAAGATTTATTTAGAGCTGCAGAAACTCTATATCTGTGGTTCTCAACCTGTGGGTCACAACCCCTTTGGGATTTGAACGACCCTTTCACAGGGGCCGACCGATTCATAACAGTAGCAAAATGACAGTGATGAAGTAGCAATGAAAATAATTTTATGGTTGGGGGGGGGTCACCACAACACGAGGAACTGTCTGAAAGGCTTGCGGCATTAGGAGGGCTGAGAACCCCTGCTCTCTAAGGAGTCATTTTGCGCTGGAGCCACCGCAGGAGCAGCGTTTTGTTGTCCTGTGGTTTCCCTCTTCCTGGCTGAGTGGAAATGGCAGTTGTTTGGGAAGGCTAAGCATGTCATTCTTTCCCTCCCTTTTTGAACTTCTCTGATTTGCAAACATTCACATGATACTCCCCTCTTCTTATAAATTAGACTTCCTGGTGATTTATTTAGAGGGTTCCTGGCTAAAGTGTGTGGCTGCTAACCAAAAGGTTGGGGATTCATAGCTTCCTTGGAAGAAAGATATGTACAGTTATGGAAACTCAAAGGGGGCCCTTCTACTCTGTCTTAGGGGACATCTATGAGTCAGCATCAACGTGAGGACAGAGAGTCTGGCTAGCTTGGTGGTTTATTCTAGGGATAAAATTTTATCATCTCATATATTTCTTAAGGGCTTTCACAGTAACTTCAAATACATTTCCTCATTTGAAATTCTCAGCAATCCTCTTTCTCAGGAAGCAGTACAGATAGATAAAACTTATTTAGTATGTGGAAAAACTGACCTCCCGGCATGATATTGATATATGCAGAGCCATACATACAGCCAGTACGTAGGAGTGGTAACTCTGGGATCCGGGCTACAGAATGAAAGTAATTTTGTGGTTCCCTGTGCCCTGGGCGCACCGTGGTTGAAACACTCCCCGCTAACCCAAAGGTTAGCATTGGCTGTTCTGTGGTCAGAAAGGTGGCACTTTGTTTCTCTAAAGATTACAGCCTTAGAAACCCCATGATGCAGTTCTACTCTGTCCTACAGGCTCACGATGGGTAAAAATTCACTGAACAGAAACAGGTTTGGCTTGTTTGTTTTCTGAAATTATAGACCGTCTCAAGGTTATGAACTTCCACTTCAGTACAACCCGTAGTTGCATACTCACCCCTGTAAGGCATAGTCTATTCAAAACTTAAGATACTTACAACAATGGTTTATCATAGCAAACAGCTGCTATTTTGCAACATCCACTAAAATATTGGTATTATGTTAAAATATTTTTGTATCTAGAAGTGTTTCTTTAATGTTTTCTATTCATAGAAAAGTATATTATATGCTAAAACCAACATTTGACTTAGTGACTTTAGAAAGAGCCATAGTTAATTATTCTAAATTTAGACTCAAAGACAGCTGTAGAAACAGTGAGTTAGTAACTCAGGGACTGCATATAGTTCATTCATCTGGCATTTATAATGGAATCGCTTGGTGCAAGGGGAAAGAGAATATCAGTTAATATATTTTACAGTTTACCTGTCTCTGAGACCAGAGTACCTTATTCTCCTCTGCCTTCTCTCTCATTGCACTTGTCTTGTTATTTACAATCATTTTGTTTCTCTATCTGTTTCCTCATAAAAAATGTGGACTTCTCGAAGGCAGAAATGGTTTAACTTGTACCTTTAGTGGCTATCCTGTTTCTTGTCACATGAATGTTATTTTTTGTCAACTCGGGAATTACAAGTATGCCGTAAAGCAAAAAGCATTTCGGGGTATGTGACTACTACACAGTACCACACATTTAAGACATGCCGTTTTACTCACATGATTTTTATACATAGAACTTATACTGCCAGTAGAGGGGATTATTAAAGTTTAAAATATATCGATAATTTCCATTCAAGGCTGATATAATTCATTTTATAAATGACAGAGCTGAGGCCCAGGGAATTTAAGTGATTGATCTAAGACCATTCGCCTAATTAATTATATGGCCAAGGTTTGAATCCACACCGGTCTGATTCTAACACCCCTCGTCTCCATCTCTCTGCTATGCTAATGTGGTCTGTGTCAGGGACCAGAATCTCTTGGTGAGAAGCCTGATGGCACACTCGTTAAACACTCAGTTGCTAACTGAAAGGATGAAGGTAGCTTTGAGGGAGAAAAGTCATGATGAACCGATGCTATAAAGATTATAGCAGAGAAACCCTCTGGGGCCATTCTGCTCTGTCCTAGATGGTTCCTACAAGTCAGAATCAACTTACAAACACACAGCAATAAAAATATTTTGGCAAGAGAACCTGGGAGGAATTTATATTTAAGCATGAAGTATGTTAGTCCAAAGGTTGGTGGATTGAACCCACAAAGAGGTGCTTTTGAAGACAGACCTGATAACCTGCTTCCAAAAGATCTCAGGCTTGAAAACCCTCCGCAGTCTAATTCCACTCTGAAACACCTGGAGGGACCAGGAGTTGGGGTTAATTCTAGGGCAACCAAGAAGAACAACACTATGCTGCCAGGATAGGCACTTTGGAAATGCAAACAGTAGTCATGCCCTTGTTGTCTGTTAGGTGCCTCCAGTCAGTTCTGACTCAGAGCCACCCTCTGCACAACAGAATGTTACACTGCCCGGTCTGGTCCCACCCGCACAGTTGTTCCCCTGTTGGCAGTCATTGTTTCAATCCATCTTGTCAAAGTTCTTCCTCTTCTCACTGCCCCACAACTTTACCAAACATGATGTCCTTCTGCAGGGACTGGTCTCTCATAACATGTCCAAAGTACATCAGATGAAGTCTCTCTGTCCTTCCCTTTAAGGAGCATTCTGGCTGTACTGCTTCCCAGACACCTTTGTTTGTTCTTTTGGCAGTCCATGGCACTTCTATGGCTTGAGTCAGGCACACCCTATACCTCAAAGTAATGTCTTTGATTTTCAACACTGTCAAAGGGTCCTGGCAGCAGATTTACCCAATGCAATGTTTCTTTTGTTCTCTTGATTACTTCTTCTAGGAGCATTATTGTGGCTCCAAACAAGACAAAATTCTTGACAGCTTGGATGCTTCTCCATTTATCATGATATTACCTACTGGTTCAGTTGTGAATATTTGGGGTTTATTTACATTGAGTTATAATCTATATTGAAAGTTTCAGTTCTTGATCTTTCTTAGAAAGTGCCTCAGTCTCAGATGACAAGGTTGTGTCGTCTGAGTATCACAGGTTGTTAATAATCCTCCAATTCTGATGCTGCATTCTTCTTCATATAATCCAGCTTCTCTGCATATTTTCTCAGCATAAAGATTGAATAAGTATGGCGAGAGGATAAAACCATGATACACACCTATCCTGATTTTAAACCATGAAGTATTTTCTTGTTCTCTGCACAACTGCCTCTTAATACATGTACAGGTCCCATATGAGCAAAATGTAGTGCTCTGGGATTCCCATTCTTCTCAAGGCTCTCCAAAATCTGTTATGGTCCACACAGTCAAATGCCTGTGTAGCAATAGCCAGTGTTTATGAAGCACTTAATATATATCAGGTCACGAGAAAGACAAGGTTTTCTACTCCCTTGATGGTGCATAGTCTTGGAAACCCTGTCCTATTGGGTCACTATGAGTAGAAGTTGACTCAGTGCCAATAACTTTTTTTTTCTTGTCATAGATGAAGGGAAAAGCAAACCAGCCAAACAGCTGCCATTGAGTTGATACCAACTCATGGAGACCTAGATAGTGTTTCTGCAATTAAAATTGCTACCAGCGCAGACAGCCTCATCTCTGTCCCCAGAAGTGGCCCCTGGCTGCCATTTTGGTAGGAATTCACTGCCTACCCTACCAACTTGCCAGGTCTTCTATGCTTAAAGATATTAGAAGTTAAATGGAATCCTTAAGCCCTCAAAAGGTGAAGCCAAGATTCAAATCCAGGCAATTGGTGCTGATGTTAATACATTTAATCTGAAAAGCCACCGCCCTACTTCTAAACCTGCCCGATGATCCAATAATCACAATAGTCGATCAATAATGGTTCACATTTATGGGAAACTGACTTTATCATGCCAGGCACTATAAGTGTTCTTCCTTTTAGTTCTTGAAATAAAACCTTGGAGCTAAGGATCATTGTCCCCCTTTTACAGAAGGGAAGTTGAGGTGGATATGAAGACGAATTTGCCTGAGGAGGGAGGGGAGGGGAGGACTGGTAGGGAGTGACCAAGAGCAAGGTAACTGAGAGGAATTACTGAAACTAGAATGAAGGCTAAACATGGTAATGGGTCGGGAGGAAAGCGAAAGGAAATAGAGGAAAGGAGTAGGAGGCAAAGTGCATACAGAGAAGCCTAAATACAGACATGTACATATGTAAATATATTTATGATTATGGGGGCAATAGATTTATATGTATATATTTATAGGTTCAGTAATAGGGTAGCAGATGGACATTGGGCCTCCTCATGCATAATCCCCCAATACAATAGCACCTCGCCCTGCTAAACAGTCATTGCAGGATACCCATCTTCCCGACATGATCACTGAAGACAGACGTGTGTGTAAGCAAATGTGGTGAAGAAAGCTGATGGTGCCCGGCTATCAAAAAGATATAGCATCTGGGGTCTTAAAGGCTGGAAAGCAAATAAGCGGCCATCAAGGTCAGAAGCAACAAAGCCCACAGAGAAGAAGCACACGGCCTAAGCGAATACAAGGTGTTGAATGGACCATGTCGCAGATACAAAGGAACAAAAACAATCATTGTGTGATCACCTTGCTCACATAATCGCTGAAGACGAAAGTGTGCATAAGCAAGTGTGGTGAAGAAGGCTGATGGTGCCCGGCTACTGAGAGATATAGCATCTGGGGACTTAAAGGCTTGAAAGCAAACAAGCGGCCATCTAGCCCAGAAGCAACCGAGCCCACACGGAAGCAGCACACCAACATAGGTGACCGTGAAGGACAGAGGAGACCAGGTCTCCAACAACAAAGGTGGGGTGGTGGTGAGAATCACATCACCGTGAAAGAGGGGGAGTGCGTGATGGGGACCCAATGCCCATCCGTAGACAGCTAGACACCCCTTCCAGAGGGGTAGTGTGGAGGAGATGGGCCACTCAGGGTTCAGTGTAGCAACAATGAAACTCAAAACCTTCCTCTAGTTCCTGAACGCTTCCTCCCCTCCCAATTATCATGACCCCAATTCTACCTTGCCTTGCGGACTTGGTTATACCAGAGGATGTACAGCAGTGCAGTGGGGATCTGGAGGCACAGGGAATCTAGGACAGACGAACCCCTCAACACCAGCGGTGGGAGTGGCGACACCAGGAGGGAAGGGGATGTAGAAAGGGAGAACCAATCTCGGAGATCTATGTGTAACCTCCTCTCTGGGAGATGGGCAATAGGGAGGCGGGTGAGGGGAGACGCCGGGGAGTGTAAGATAAGATATAATAATTATTTATAAACTATCGAGGGACCAGGGGTGGGATTGGGGAGGGAGGGGGATGGGGGGAAAAAAGGGAAACCGAGCTGATTCCAGGAACCCAAGTGGAAGGTGAATTATGAGAATGACGAGTGCAACGAATGTATAAGGGTGCTTTGCTCAATTGATGTATGTACAGACTGTGATAAGAGCCTTCTGAGCCCCAATAAAAAGATAAAAAAAAGAGAAGGAATGGGATTTACAGAGAAATATTTTAGAGCTTAGCTTCTTAGCTACTGTGGTATTGCAAGGTGGACCTTATAGGAACGCAATATGCTTTAAAAATGTGTGTTTGTGTGTGTGTGTGTGTATGTATTCTACTTTTTATACGTTTAGATCAAATCCTTTAAGGAAGGTATATATATATATATATATATATATATATATATATACCTTCCTTAAAGGATTTGATCTAAACGTATAAAAAGTAGAATTACAACAAGTTGGTCTTTTAATAAACTCGGTTTATGAACTTTGCATAGTCTCAAGGCTGCCTCCCATTACACAGGGCAATTAAAAATGTTCAAGATTGTGGATCTCATCTCTATACCCCCCTCCTCTGCCCCTGCCACACACACCAAACCAAAACCTTACTGCAGCCTTAGAATCGTTTATAACTCACAAGACAGGGTAGAACTGCCCCTATGCATTTCTGAGATTATAACTCTTCATGGGAGTAGAAAGTTTCCTCTAATCCTTCAGACAAACAGCTGCTGGTTTTGAACTGCTGACTTTTTGGTTAGCACCCATCACCAGAGATCCCACCACTTGCTATCAATTCGGACTCAGGGACACTCCGTGTATGTAGTCCAGACCTGTGTTCTCTGGGTAGATTGCCAAGCCTTTCTTCGGAGGGCCTTCTGTGTGGACTCAAACCCATGGGGACCATCCAGGAACTCTTTAGTCCCTTCAGTGTCTTTCAACCCCGAAGAAGAAAGCTATTTATTCTAAAAGTACTCTTTTCGTCGACATGCCATGTTTTCTAAAACAGGTAGATATTTACTGTAAGTTTCCTATTGCAGGAATAAACTGTCGTTGAATTTCTTCCCCTTTTGAGTTTTGTGCTGGAAGCCTGCTAAGCAAAAAACAACTGTCAAGTCATTTTAGGGGAATATAAAAGAAGATTGGCCTGCGTTTCAAATGCTTTTCTTCCAAATGTGTTTATGTCCACATTTTATTTATATCAAAAGTGTGGATGAAACCACATTGCTCAGTCCCCTAAGAAAATCTTTAAAAATATCTTTGCTTATGTACACTTATGTCTAAAGTGAATATATTTTACCATAACATGGATCGTGAAATACCCAAGCTGAAAGCTGGCTTTTCCCTGTGCACTGGGCCCGGGGTATTGCAACAGGAAAGGATTAACTTGGTGAGTTTGGGGTCATCAAACCCTGCACATCCCGGTGAAAGGACTGGCCCTTAACTGGCACCTGGAAAATCATATGGAAATCCTTGGACTAGCCTGCTGCTCCGAGTGTCTTTGCATACCCGAGGTCTCCAATCACATTCAGTAGTTTATGCTCAGGTTGTAATTTATAGTGAATGCTTGTGTTTCCTTGGGCATTGCTGAGTTAATGTTTTCTCTGAAAGCCCTGGATACTAAATAACTAATGTCAGCCTTTTGGACTTTCCATGCCCAAAGCCTCATCTTTCTCCCTTGGAGCAGCGAGTGGGTTTTGGATACCAACACGTGGTTTGTAACCCAGTGATTAGCACGCAGCTCCACCAGATCACCTTTGGACTCCATGACAGACCCTCAGGAAAACCCTTGGAGTCCAAGGCACATCATCCCTGAGTGACTCTCATAGTTGCGGTGCTAAACTGTGAACTGAAAGGTTCAAGGTTGGAGTCTCAGAGGAAAGTGTGGTGATTTCCTTCCAGAAAAATCAGCCACGGAAATCTGTAGAAGACAGTTCTACTCTGGCTTAGGGTCTCTGTGAACTGGGGTGGATTCGCAGGCAAATCGTTGAATCTAGTTTGAGGTGAGCGTCCCTGCTCGGGAACACTGTCTGGACATTGTCACTCTTACTGAGAGGACCGAGCACTGTCCATTCCACACCCCTGGGAAAGAGCAACCAGACACTTGTGCATAGTGTCTCCTGCAGTGTTTTCTTTGACACTTTTTCCGGTGCTGAATTTAATCGGTAATCTTTTGCTGCAATAGCAATAGTCAAAATTAGAATAGCTCTGCTTAGATTTATGATCCTTCCTAGAGGGTCTCTGAGGTTGAGGGTGGTCTTTGGGACTCTCCCACTTCACCTGTGGTGGAAGGACAAGCAATGCGATGCGACCTGACAGTTTCCAAATGTGGCTACCCTCCAGGCATCTGACCGTCGCTGGGGAAGGCTCGAGGAGCTGGCACTCCTGAAGGGCTACAAAGCCATGGAAGTGTAAATAGGCAACAAGGATCAAATTCCCGTGTTCACGTCAAATGTAGAAGCCTTCATATATCTGATTTAGGTGTATAAGGCAGTTTCTGGGTGGGACACGTTGACATTTCTTGACCTTCCTATTTCAGTGTTAATAATTGCCTCTAAGAAGATCCAAATATCTTACTCACAAGGCATATTTCTGAAAATAAAGAAAAGAGGAAATTAATACTATGTGGGGTTCCGCCACTGGTCTGTCAGTTTCTTAAACTGTGCTGGCAGGTGTGTTGCTGGGATGTTAGAAGCTATGTCACCGGCATTCAAACAGGATCAACCCTGATGAACAGGGGTCAGCGGAGCTTCCAGGCTATAAATAGTCTACGATGAAGGAATAGGCGGTTAACTTCTGAAGAATCAGTGGCTTGAAAACCATATTACTAGCACCAGAATGCTGGCAAATGCTGAGACCCGTATGATTCACAGCAGAATGCTATCATGTGTAGTGTCAGAGGTGAGCGCCTCAGGTCGGGAGGCACCTAAAATAGGAATCACAGAATAGAAATGCCTCCCACTGCACTTTATACCACAATAACATGATGGAAGCAAGCTCTCAGGACCTTCATGTGCTGATTGTGCATGCCACAAAATGAAAAGATACAGCTGTAAACATGAAATCACAATTGGAACTTGGAATGAAGTGTGAGACCAGGAAAATTGTAAGCCATCAAAAAGTGAAATGGAACTCATACAGAGATATCATAGGCACTAGTCAGCTGAAATGGACTTGTAGGGAACATTTGAATCAGAGACAGGTGGTTCACAAAGCCAGGGATGACACACTCCAGAGAAATGGTGTTGCATTTACTGTCAAAAGGGGGCATTTCTAGATTTATCTTGAAGTGCAGTGCTGTCTGTGATAGGATAATATCTATCGGCAGACAAGGAAATCCAGTCAATACAACTATTATTTAAATTTATGCACCAACCACAAAAACTCATGATGAAGAAATTATGGAATTTCACCAAAGTCTTCAATTTGAAATAGGTCAAATATGCAATCAAGACCTATTTATCGTTATTATTGGCAGACATGCACAAGTTGGAAACAAGGAGGCAGCCGAGTGGTTGGAAAATATGGCCTTGGGGACAGAAACATAGCTGGTGATTTCATGACAGAACTTTGCAAGACCAATGGCTTCTACATCACAAATACCATGTTTTCACCACCCCACGGTGACTCTACACGTGGACTTCTTCGGATGGAATACACACCCATCCAATGCTACACTTGTGAGAAGAGATGCCGGAGGAGCTCAGCAGCAGCTAAAACAAGGCCAGAGCTTGCCAATGGAAGGGGCAGTCAATTGTTTATACGCAAGCTCAAATTGAAGCTGATGAAAATTAAAATAAGTCAAACTATAACTCTGAGTCTCTCCCATGTGAATTTTGAGAACATCTCAAGAACAGACGTGAGACATTGAACATTAATGACAGGAGGACCAAGAGCTGTGGATGACATTGAAACATCTAAATGAAGAAAGCCAAAGGTCATTAAAAGGACAGGAGAGAAAGCAAAGATCAAAGGGAATTTCAGAAAAGACATTGAAACATGTTCTTAACTCCTAAGACAAATGGACAAAATCATGAAATAAGAGAGAAGACCAGAAATTTTCAAAGAGCAGCTCAAGAAAACAAAATAAGGTATCATATTGAAATGTGTAAGACCTAGAGTTAGAAAACCGAAAAGGAATAGCATGTTCAGCATATCTGAAATGGAAAGAACTCATGGGAAAAAAAGCTTCATGTTGTAACATCGAAAGATTCTATGAAAAAATATTAAATGACACAGGAAACAAAAAAATGGAAAGAATACACAGTCACAGTACCAAAATGGAATAGTTAATATTTATATATTTCGGGAGAGAGTATTTGATCAGGAACCAATGATACTGGAGGAAGAAGTCCAAGCTTCATTTAAGCTATTAGTCACAAATAAGGCTCAGGAATCAATGAAATATCAATTGAAATGTTTCAGCAAGTTAATGCAGCCCTGGAAGCAGTCAGTCAACTATGTTAAGAAATTAGGAAAACATCTACCTGACCAACTGACCGGAGGAGATCCATTTTTGTACCAATTCCAAGGAAAGGCGACCCAACAGAATGTACAAATTATAGAACAATATTGCTAGCATCACATGAAGTAAAAATTGCTGAATGTAATTCAACAATGCTTGTAGCAGTACATTGACAGTTAGCTGCTAGAAATTCAGGCCAGATTCAAAACTGGCTGTTCAACCAGGGCTATCATTGCTGGTGTCAGATGGACCTTGGATGAAAGCAGGGAGCACTAGCAAGATGCTGTCTTGTGCTTGATTGAGTGTGCAAAGGCGTCCCACTCGGAGGATCACAGGAACATATGGATAGCTTTGAGGAGAATGCGAATCACAGCACACTTAATTTTGCTCATGCAGAACCTGTGCATGAATCCAAAGGTCCTCATGGGAGCAGAATAAGGAGATTGTGTGTACTTTCAGATCAGGAAGTATGTGTCAGGGTTATATGCTCTCACCATACTAACTCATACACTGAGCACAGGATCAGAGGAGCTGGACTCTGTGAAGAACAGTGTCGTATTGGGATTGAATGATGTCTGATGAATTACCTTCAGTAAGATGGCACAAGTTTTCTTGCTGAAGTGAGGGGGGACCTAAAACACTTGCAGCCTTCAGTATAGATTACAACTCAATGTAACAGAAAAAAATCCCCAAATCTTCACAACAGGAACAATGGATAGCATCATGATAGAAGTAGAAAATGATCAAGTTTTCAGGGATTTTGTCTTACTTGGATCCAAAGCAAAGGTCATGGGAGTTAGAACAAATGATGCATTGCTTTGGGTACATATGCTTATGAAGACCTCTTTAAAGCATTGAAAAGCAAGGACATTATTTTGAAGACTAAGTGTGCCTGACCCAAGCCACAGTATTGTCAATCACTTCTTATGCATGTAATCTTGGACATTGTATAGGAAGACTGAAGGAGAGATGCATCTAAATTATGGTGCAGGAAAATAATACTGAAAGTAACATGACTGATAAAAGGACAAACAAATATGTCTTTGAAACGGTGTAGCCAGAATTCTCCTTAGTGATGAGAATGGCAAGATTTCATCTCACATATTTTAGACATGTTATCATGAGAACCCAGTTCTGGGAAAAGAGCACCATTCTCATTCTCGGTAGAGAGACAATGAAAAGGGGAAGATCCTTGATAATATGAATCGACACAGTGGCTACAACTTTGGACTCAAACATAATGATAATCAGAGGATGATACAGGAGTGGGCGATGTTTCTATTGTACAGTGTCACTATGGTCGAAACGGACTCTCAGCACCTACCAACAACATGACTGTGGTAGTTAGATTTTATGTAAACTTGAAATTGTATGAAAGTGTAGTGATAGTGTTGAATCTATCAATCAGGTCAAACACTTATGTTAGCTCCTTGGGGGTGTGGCATTTGTGTAAGAGAGACACTGGGCACTTCTCTCTCTGACCCTTTGCCTTCCTCCTCATGGGGACTCTGGGGCTGCCTCCAGGAGCAGCCCCATCTGGACCACCGGCCTGGAAAGGGGTCAGTGTCTGGCCAAGTTCCAGTCAACCTTAGATCCACGTGACTCTGCAGTCACCCATCTGTGAGCTCCCTGCTTCTCAGTCTGCATCGCTCGTCTGAAGCTATGTGAATCAGAAGGGGACTCCAACTCTCACTGGACTCATGGACTTGAGTTGAACTTGGCTGGAATTCCTTTCTTAATATGAAATAACTTCTTTATACATAGATGGACATTATTGGCTTTTTTTCTATACAACCCAGACTAACATGATGAACTAGCTTTTTTTACTTCTTTTTTGAGATGTAATCATTAGGATTTTGGGAAAGGTGGGAGTGCTAGTACTTTACTCAGGAAGCAATGGAATAAGAGGGGCATTGAATGCCCTAAACACCCTACACCTGCAGGGAAGAAGCACCATAAGTGAACTGGGAAACTGTAGGGGAAAGGTAAGTGAGATAGTATCCTGCACTCTTACCCCAGCAATTCAACAAATAGTATAGGAACTACCACAAATGCAGATAAGGTGGCCACGTTATGAGTTGTAATTTGTGAAGTTTGGAGAGAGACAGTAGGGACTAGGGAAAAAGGGAAAGAGGAAGAAGGATAAGGCTGATAAAAATCAAGGATTGAACTAGGACGATGGGTAACAGATCAATGCTTTGTTGTTTCCATAACTTGTATACTATATTGAATCACAGATACACTGGTCTAGAAGCTATGAAAAAATCACTTGAGCATGACCACGCCATCACTTTCACGCACTGCAATAGCGTTAGATTTCAAATCACAACAGCTCTATAAGACCAAGGGTGCAGGTAGAAAGAAACTATTGAAGGCTGAGCATGATAGTGGGACAAGGGGAAAGAACTAGGTGACAAAGGGTACTGATAGATGTCTAAAGATTGAAATGTACATATGTAAATATATTTATATAAGAGTGTGTGGAAACAGATCTATGTACATATATTTATAGGTTTAGTATTAAGGCAGCTGATGGACATTGGGCCTCAAATCAACCACTTACTCAATGCAAGAACATGTTGTTCTATTAAATTGGCATTCTGGGATGCACGCCTTCCTGACACGATTGCTGAAGAAAAATGTGTGCATAAGCAAATGTGGTGAAGAAAACTGGAGGTGCACGGCTATCAAAAGATAGTGTCTGGGGTCTTAAAGTCCTGAAGATAAACAAGCGGCCATCTAGCTGAGAAGCATCAAAGCCCACATGGAAGAAGCACAGCAGCCTGTCTGACCACGAGGTGTAGAAGGGATCAGTTATCAGATATCAAAGACCTAAAAATCATATCAGTGGATGCCCACCTTCGTGATACATTCAATGAAGACAAACATGTGCATAAGCAAGTGTGGTGAAGAAAGCGTATGGTGCCGGCTATTAAAATATATAGTGTCTGCGGTCTTAAAGGCTTGAAGATAAACAAGTGACCATCTAGTTCAGAAACAACAAAGCCCACATGGAAGAAACACACCGGCCTGTGTGACCATGAGCTGTCAAAGGGATCAGGTATCAAGCATCAAGAAACAAAAATCATATCATTGTAAATGAGAGAGAGTGCAGAGTGGAGACTCAAAGCCCATTGGCAGGCAACTAGACACCCCTTTACTGAAGGGTTATGGGGAGGAGATGAACCAGTCAGGGTACAGGGTAGCAACGATGAAACATATCACTTTCCTCTAGTTCTTAAATGCTTCCCCCTCTCCCCCCACTATCATGATCCCAATTCTACCTTACAAATCTGGCTAGACCAGAGGATGTACATTAGTACAGATAGCAACTGGAAACACAGGGACTCCAGCACAGATGACTCCTTTAGGACCAGTGGTGAGTGTGGCGATGGCTGAAGGGTGGAGGACATGTGGGGTAGAAAGGGGAAACTGATTACAAGAATCTAAGTATAGCCTCCTCCCTGGAGGATGGACAGCAGAGAAGAGGGCGGGGGGGGAGACAGACAGACAATGTAATATATGACAAAATAATAATAATTTTGAATTATGAAGGGCTCATGAGTTAGGGGGGAGTGGGGAGGGAGGGGGAAAATGAGCAGCCGATATTAAGGGCTCAAGTAGAAAGCAAATGTTTTGAGAATGATGATGGCAACAAATGTACATATGTTCTTGACACAATGGATGTATGTATGGATTGTGATAAGAATTGTATGAGCCCCCAATAAAATGATTTGTTAAAACAAAATAATTCAGAGTAGAACTTCCCTTTTGGATTCCCGAGACTTGTTTTTACAGTAGTCTGACAGAAAGACAGTCTCTCCTTTATTTCAGAGAGTTGCTGGTAGATTTGAACTGCAGGCTTGTGGTCTGCATTATGCTCATTGCATACTCAACTGTGCCGCCACAATGTCTTCTATCAGCCTAGCCTATCCCACGCCCAGTAGATGGAAACAACACATGTACTGCAGAAACTGGATAGGTAATTAAAAGGAACCAAGCTAATTTTTTACAACATCACTCAAAACCTGTATCAAGTTAATTCATCCTTTGAGAGAACATGTTTGTATTTTTGATCTCAGGACTCTTTTGAACCGAGTTTCACTGTTTTTGAACTCTCTGGACTCAGTGGAATTAAAAAAATACCTACTTGCAAATTTAGTACTTGAATTACATCTATTCTGAAGTTCACTTTTGGGTCCCTTACATCGGTTTAATCCCTGGCGCTGTTGTGGATTGAGTGTTGGGCTGCTAACCAGAAGGTTAGCATTTTCAACCCACCAGCACTTCTTTTGTGGGCTTTCTAGGATCATACAACTATATGGCCTTGGAAGCACCCAGGCCACTTCTCCCTTGTTCTGTAGGGATGCTTTGAGTGGGAATTGACGTGATGGCGGTGAGTTTGGATTTCTTTTTGGTTTTACATAATTGATTTTTTTAGTTTTGAGTGTGTTTTGTCATGTCATATCTTTAAAAAATATTTTATTGGAGCTCATGCAACTCTTATCACAATCCATACAACCATCCATTGTGTCAAGCACATTTGTGCCATGTCATATCTTTTGCAGACGTTTTCTAGTATATGGAAAGCTAAGACATGCTTAACCATAGATAACATTAAAGAGAAAAATAGCTAAGTAGTTGGGAGGTCAAAATATAGGTAGTTTTTTCTTATGTTTTAAAATAATTTCCTATATGATATTTTCATACTAGCTTCACTATAGGAATATGATACACATAACAATGACTGTGAAATACTACAGGGAAATCCCCCTTCAAGAATATGGTGGGAAAATTCATATAATTTTAGATAATACAAATCTATGATGGCAATGGAATTAGTTAACACTAATCATAGTCTATAACTAATTTTTAAAAACAACCTAATTACTTTCAATGAATCTTTATTTTCTTTAATTGTGCATATCCCTTACTTAATGATCCTCTTCTTGGACTGTAATAAAAACATTGAAGGTCTGCATTAATGTTTTCATTTAATATCTTGGATTTTAGTAGCTGCTTAATACATATTTACTTAGTGTATTAAGTCCTCAGTGCACACTTATTGAGGACCTAGTTGATCCCAGGCACTCTTCTAGTGCTGGAAAGAACAGAAACAAAGATACCGAGTCTTTGGCTTCATGGATGCCATACTCCGGGGGAGGCACTGAGCAAACAATAAGTCACATCATACTATCATGTGCCATGGACTATGGAGAACATGGAAGGAGGAGGGGAGAGGGAGGATGGTGCAGGGGTGCTACCTTAGGAAGCGGTTTCGGAGGCTTCTGCTGAAGTGATATTTGAGCAAACCTGGGATGCTGTGAGAAGACTAACATAAACATCTGCGGAGAGGAAGCCTCCGCACGGTCTGAGAAAAACAGACAAGGGAATTGGGAGCGAAAGACCATTTATGTTCAAGGGAAAGAGGAAATGGTTTGAATAAAGAAGTAACTGGAGATAAAGTGTGGCATTGGACCTGGATCTGAGCACTTTGGTGAATTTTTTTGGCCCACTGGATGCCCATGTACTTGTATGTGCCCATTTGCTTCTCCTTCTACCTCCCCAAGTGAGTCACCACTGCTAAACACAGAGTTCAAAATCACCAGGAGCTTCACTGGATAAGAGTGAGGTTTTCTGCTCATGGAAAGATGTGTAGCTTCAGAAACTCATAGGAGCAGTTCAATGGTGTCTGCTGGGCTCATTCAGAGTCAGGATCAATGCATTGACAGTGGTTTTTGTGTGGGGGTTGGGTTGCACAAACTGTTATACCTCTGACTGCTAGTCCGTAGGTTGGTGACTCTATTCTACCAAGAGGCACATAGAAGGCAGACTTTTCCATTTGCTTTGCAAAGTTCATGAAACCTTATGGGTCAAGGTCTACTCTGACACACATGAAGTCTCCACAAGTCAGAACTGACTTGAAGCAACCACCACTACCACGAACGGATGCAGAAGGAAGAGCGAACGGCAAAGTAGATTTGTGGTTAAACAATGACTCCTATTGTATTTGCTGTGATCAATTTCTAAGTGATATTTGAATGATTTTTGGATCCAATTTCTAGTAGGCCAGTAGGTCCAACACTTTATCTGACTAGCATTGGGCATCACATTATATAGCTATTCTATTTTCAGGACCGTGGTCTGACACAGTCCCATTTCCCCTCTCCTGTCGCTCTTACGGTTGGTAGGTGCTGTTGAGCTGGCTCTGTCCCATAGCACAACAGAGTGAAGCTTTGCGTGGACCTGTGCGACCCTCACAGTTCTTCCTATGCCTGAGCCCATCGAGGCATTGTTTGTAATAACAGGGACCACAGCAATAGCAAAGCTCACAAGCTGCTCTCTCGGGAGGGATGACAGTTAGGTACTCCAGGCAGCACGGTCCCTGCCCCACCCACTGGGACTCGGCTCTGCCACACTCCTCTGCCTTGCTGTGGACCACTTTTGACTCCGGCCATGGCGGGAGACCCAGGGGAGTAGCACGCCTCCTGCCTAACCCAACTGGGTCTGGATCGCAGGCTCCGTCTCCCTTGCTCAGTGATCTTCATCTCAGTCGATATGTACAAGCTGTCCTGTCAGCGCAGCATCATTGAACACAACAGAAGCTTTTTTTTGGGTAAATTAAGCCATCCTAGAGATGAATATTTAACGGCTGGCACACATCCACAATCTGAGTTAACATTGCTTCAATCAGTAACACTCGTCCATCCTGAGCTCAGGTAAAAATGACCTAAGACCTTCTATGCTGGCAATCTTGCAGGAGGCATGGAGGGGAGCAGGTGGTTCGGACTCACTGGAATTACAAATCTAGGAGGATAAAGGGAAATGTTGCCATATTAAACCCCCTCTCTCTTCCCCCTTCCTTTCTTGTTTCACTTTCTCTCCTTCCATCCCCCCACCTCTCTCGCTCTCGCTCTTACCCTTCCCTTTCAGAAATAGAGAATCCCCCTGAATGTTCTTCTGTTTGCTTTCATCCAAAATAGTGATTCCAATCACACAAAGGCTCATTTTATCCCAATGCTTTCTATGATAGTCTCTCAGATCACTTTGTAAGGTTGTATGAGCCATTGCAGGTTTGAGGAACATCCAGAACCTCAAACATGGAACGGTCCAGAATCATTTGAGGCACTCATTCACTTCTTCTTTTTCATCTGCTCCTCGTAAAATAGAGGGAAGAAACCCCAAGTTCATTTCTCTGGGAGATGATGCTTTTCAGTTATCGGTAAATTGCATCTTAAAAGTAAGAGCGCTTCTCCCGATGACGGGAACAGAGAATGCCATACTCTGACAACTGAAAAGGCTATTACCTGCCTGCATCCCCAATATCTTTCCTCGTAGATGACAGCGTTCCTACACGGGACGGGTTTATTTGTTTGCTTGTTTGTTTCTCTTCTCCTTTCCTTTCCTTCATCACACAGGGAGCTTCATGGGTGAAATAAAGCGAGGTGAGGAGCGGCTGACAGCAGCAGAAAAATGGCATCAGGGAGAAGGCCACTGCGGAGGGAGTTTTCCATTTATCGGGTTAGCTGAGTTCCTCTGACTTGGGAAGGGGCAAGCTTGCCACCGGCTTCCGGAGCGGCACATGGCCAGAGTTCTGTTCTGTCTGTGCCTACAGAGGTGCCCCTGGACCGGCCCAGGACATGAAGAGGAAGCGCCCACAGAGTCTGGTAAGTGTGGCCCTTGTTTTCCCTGTGTTCTTTCCTGGCTCAGATGTGCTGGGACTGAGTCCGGCACACTGGCTCTGGTTCTGCCTGCTCCTCCTCGCCAGATCCCTCCCTGCCATGCCAAGGCCATGATCTAAGGGTGAAAACTACCTTGACTGGCCCTTTCCTGGTTTACTGTTTTGTCTTTATTTGGCTGATGGTGATGTCTCCTCTTTTCAGCTTCTTTATCTGAGCCAGGCACAGCCAGGAAGTTAAGAATAGCAATTTTGGGTAGGAGCTGGACACAAACCTTAATAACATAAAACAAATTTACTCCTTTCATACACATCAAGACATAGGTTATAACCCTTCCCCAAGATCAAAGAGGACATGACATTCTTAACTCAACCTCCAAGGAATTAAAATTTTATTCAAAATAATTTTAAGACTCCCTTCTGTCAAGTCAATCATGAGAGGACAAGTACCATATGAACTAGTTCAGAGGTATTCTCCAGACCAGGCAAATAGAGCGAGACCAAAGTTTGTTGTTGATCACCATGGGAGGGAAGGAGGGGTCTCTGAGTGGTTAGTGCACTTGACTGCTAACGGAAAGGCTAGGGGTTCCAATCTACCCAGTCGTGTCTAACAATAAACACTTCACAGTCTGTTTCTGAAAGGTCATTCTTGAGAGCCCTATAGAGCCTAGCTCTACACTGACATACATGAAGTCACCATGCGTTGGGGACCAGCTTGATGGCAGCTAGTGACAGCAATCAGGGACGGGAAAGAGGAGAAAAAAGAGAGAGTCAGGGTTGGGAAAACACTTTGCATTCTGGCTATGGTAATGTTCCACTGCTACTGGCTGCAACATGGATTAATCTGATTGGTATCCCTGAATTTTACATGTAAAAATAGTTAAATTGGCAAATACTGTATATATATATATATCCCTTTCCACAATGCAAAAGAAAAACAAAAGCAGCACTACTTACTGTCATCATGCCATCCAGAAGGCCAGTCTCGGGCCTGGGTGGGGCCTGCAGCCTTTCCATCGACCACTTCTCAATAACCGATGACACCTGGGGGTTGTCAATATGAAGCAGCCGAAACCCAGTCATGTTTACGCCGCTGTACCTATAGAGCTCCAGGTCTAAAGCAAACAAATCCTGTGCAGTGTCACAAATGATACAAATAGAAAGGAGTTAACAGTTTCACTGTTCTGTCTGCACAAGGAAATGATTGATTGCCAACGCAACAAACAGATCAAGGCAGAACCGCACCCATTATTACACTGTTTCTATAAAAGAACATTTCCCATAGCTTTCCGTTCACCTGCTGCCCGAGAAACTCTATGGCAGGAAGCAGTTTTCATTTTATTTTTCCTTTTGGGATTACTGTTAGAACTGTTAGCACTGTTTGTATTACTGTTGGTGGACAGAGAGGAGACATTGGAAGCCAATAGGACGTATGCCCCGAACACAGGGTATGGCACTGGAGAAGTGCGCCTTCTATGCCTAGGACCAAGTACTTGTGGGGTTTGAAGGGGTCTTCGTAGTCCTAGTGCTCAGTGGTTTTATTTTATGCATGAGAGAGCTGAGGTTATGTGTGGTGAGGTGACCGATTCAAGAATGTACCCCCTTTTCACTGGGGACACACCTCTCTCCATCACATCTTGCTCCCTCAAGTTTTCCTGGGTCTTGGGACAGAAGAGAAATTTGGTGACTGCATATGCATTTGGCAGGAAGAACATTCCCATTCCCAACAGGAAAAATACTTCCCCTCTGGCTCCCTGAAAATAACTCATGTCCACAGAATGAGGGCATACAGAATGGTCACTGGACACGTGCTCGGAATAAGAACTGAGGGGTTCTCTCTTTGGAGAATAAATTGGAGCATCCGGTTGTGTGGGTGTGAGTGTCTTAACAATAGAACTTGCTCCCTTTCAGACAGTGTTTTAAGGGGAAAAGAAGTTAAGTAACTCCAGCATTCTCCATTATGGAAGAGGCAGCCTGCAGAGCAGACATTCATTGGTCGATTCATATTTAAAACAGACTTACATAGGAGAATTTTCATTGTTTTCTTATATGAAAAAGTACTGGAATCTAAAATATATGATTACAAATAAATTGCACTTTAAGAATAAACCAAACTTTCAAAAGACCATTTGGCTGGAAGGGAGGCTTTTATGAAAATTCTCCAACAATACGGCTGTTATGAAAAATACCATGCACGATAGTCCAGGATCAGCAACAGCAATGGCCACGACACAGCCGCTGCTTCTGAAGCGCTCTATGGCTTCTACTTAGGTATGCGGAAGGGGTAACATTTTCTTGCATATTTTTCTCTGCTTTATTTCCTTTCCCCAACAGCTTTGGATTGGACTATGCCACTTGAAAAGCACAGTTTTGGGTTGCTGGTTAGTGCTGTAGCAGAAAAACCCTACGGTCTTTTAAAATGTTAAGCACATATTTCCTTTGCATGAAGTAACTGATTTTCCTTTCTTCTTTGTATTAATACTCAAGGCCCAGAAGGATAGTAAGAGAGAAGCAAAGCAAGGCAGAATGAAAGAAAAGCAGAGGTATGTGCTGAAGTAAGCAAATTTGAAGATAAAGACCTACCTTTTAAAATGGTGTTGTTAGTGCACTAATTCAATAGAAGAAAAGTTAATTAAACTTTAGGAGGGTAGGCAGAAACTTCCAGAATGCATATTGAGTCTGTAGGTGTTACTTAACTGCAATTGGTAGGCTAAAGAATTGTGTACAGGTGCCATGTTGGCAAGGAGTGGATTGAGATAGCTGAGGTTTTTTGTGCCAACCTGACCAATAACCCATGTGGGGTTAATTGAAGGGCAGAGAGATAAATGGCTCGGTGAGCCTTCCTTTTCTAGTTCTCTGGTCTCTTGCTTTCTGATGGTCGGACCAGGTGCCTTAGTCAGTTCCCTGCTTCAGCTGGCAAGGCTCATTTTCTGCAAGACACCCCCAAGGAGAAACCACATGGACCTACCCCGATGCAGACCTGGGTGCTGGAGCACCCGTATGGAGACCCTTGCCAGCGCTGAGATGATTACATGTTCACTGATTCAGCTTTCTTCCTGCAGTCGACATCATTGCATGTGTCTTGTGAAATTTAAGAGGAATTTGTAGATTGGTGATGGACATATGAACTAATGTTGGACTTAAGGACTTGGACAGCACTGGGTTTGGATGCTTTCTTAATGTACACTTACTCTTTATATAAAACTTTCTTATATAAGTATGAGTTTCTGTGGATTTGTTTCCTGTAGTTTACCCAGACTAACACCGAGTCCCTTATGGATTTTAATAATATGTGAATCAATGTGCTAAAATGAATAAATTAAGCAGGTATAAAATTAGGTTGGCCTAAATTTGAAGTTCCTATGCAAATGTGGAAAATCTAAGGTGTGATGTGGAATATTTCCTTTCGAATGAAGCATGAGGAACTCAAGAACATGAAGGGTGAGAAAGGAATAAAACTGCAACCGCTTGCGCATTCCTCTTGGGTTTTCATTGAAGGGCAGTCCTCACAGGTTCCGTGGTTCATATTTCGTGTCCCTGCGCTTGCTCCCCATCTGGTAGAGCATATGCAGAAGGCACCGCGGGTGGTTCAGACAAGAGTACTTCATTACCAGCCCGAAGTGTGGTGCTCCTTCCACCCACCCAGAGGGGCCTCAGCAGCCAGGCCTGGTAACAAGCCTTGCAGACCCCATGCAGCAATTCTACCATGTCCACGTGGTGGTTGACCATTGGAGTGGACTGGGTGGCAATGAACAACATAGGTGTGGATACAGTCTGGCAGGCTGCATCCTGAGGCTGATGGCCAAGTCATGTTGTGTGATATCCAGGTGTTTCTGCTAACTGGGGAGCAGGCATGTTGAGATGCAAGTGAGAGCCTGCCCTGTCTCATTCCCAAGGTTTCTCTGGATTTTTCTGACCCATATCTGATCACAGCACCAGGAAGTCAAGGCCACTGGAAATCTGAGTGGTTCTGCCCACCTTGCTCTTCTACTTACATTCTATAGTAGTAATGATTTTGGCAAGTGCCCCTAGGTGTTTGCTTGTGACCCCTGCAAATGCTTGTAGAAACATAGTCAATAATGCAACTTCCTACTTCCATAAATAGGATGATAGCTCCCTGAATTTTGTTTAAAATCCATTGACTTCCCTGCTCACTAAAGTTTTATATAAGACAACAGCTCTCTTACTGAATTCCCTGGAATCCAGGTAGATTTCTGTTGACACATATATATGTTTAGAAAATTAGATGGAATCTGAAAATTCTTCTCATGTAACAAAGTGTGTGTGTGTGTGTGTGTGTGTGTGTGAGAGAGAGAGAGAGCGAGAGAGAGAGAGACTGACTTCAGAAACTGATAGCATGAAAGATTTCACATGCTTTTAATATATGCTGAATACCCTTCATCTTTCACTCCTATTCTGATGGTCTTTCCAGGTTTGAGATGTTGAGGAGTATCTGGCGGTGCACACAGCTTGACTGACAACCAGAAAGTTAACAGTTTGAAGCTCCAACCGGGGACTCCCTTGAGGGGAAGAGCTGGTGGTACGTTTCTGCGATGTCACAGCCATGTAAACTCTATGGAGCACTGACTGGTCTACTCGGACACACATGGGCCTGCTATGAGTCATGACTGACTCCATGGTAAATAGTTCAGTTTGGGGTTATTAGAGTATCTTTTGGATATCGACGCAGGCAGGGTTTTTCTTCAGGGTGTGAAATGCTCCGTATGCCGAGCGTCTCCCAAACCTCTGTCTTGACAGCCTTCCAACTTCGTGGCCGATGGCCCTGGGGGGATTGGGGGGGGGGGCAGAATAACCTCGCTAACTCCTGATGCAGGTGGGTGAACTGCATCAGATCAACGGAGGCACAGTCACACTTGAGTGTGCCTTCTAATCTATGTAGCAATTCTAGACGATGCTTCATCATCATTCGTTTGCACTTTGACAGTTTCCGTTTAATAAAATTTAATGGAATTTTCATTTTAATCCCTTTCCGGATGCACACGCATTCATGCTCATTAAATTAAATAAATAAAAGGAAGAAAGAAAGGGGGGCGGCGGAATTCAAAAGCTGCGGGTTTAAAGAATTCTTGGGAAGGTAGACTAATCTCCGTGGCAGTCTCCTGCCTTTGACAGAGTGTGACTCTGAAATAACTCTGCAGAGATGGTTCCTATTCTGTGGAATACATTTCTACGGGACTCGCTTACCAGGGTGGTGAAAAAGTAGTGATAGTACTCAGTCATCATGCCCATGAACAGAATCTGCAAAAGGAAAAGATGAGGTAAAAATGGGAAACAGGTATAACAAGAAATCGACAATTTGTAGGGTGGCTAAAAGAGCCTCAGGACATAGGACAAGAAGGAAACAGAAAGGTACAGACTCAGACAGGCAGACGCCAGATGCCAATCAGAGGCTGATGTGGGGCTAGGACCCAAGTCCTTCCCCTCCAATGCTCCGTCCAGTTCATGTTTGCCTTATGTAGAAATTCACACATTTAACAGCCACATTTAAGCATCATTTATGGTAGCAAATACAGTTGGTGTTTTACTTGGAGTTTATCCTAGCAGCACTGGATCTTTCCTTCCCCACTGCCTTTGTTTCTAAGTAACTCCAGTGTTCGTGCTTCCGGCTGACTTGAAGACATCCGGAGTTAGGTTATCTCCAGCCATTGCAGGTCCAATCATTGGGATGCATAAGGTTCTGAACAGCTGATTCTACAAAGCCAATCACCGTGTCTTTCCTCCAGTCTCATCTAGGTCAGGAAGGTCTCCTGGAATCTGCACAGCATGGTAGCAACATGGAGGGCGGCACGAGCAGATGGTGATCAGGTTGTACCTGAGGTGCACTGACAGGGAACTGAAATAAGGTCTTAGCCAAAGGTCAGAGCTCTGCCACTGAGCCTTCTCTGTCCCCTACACTAAACCACCAAAAAGCCAGACTCATTGCCGTGAGTCAATGCTGACTCACGGCAACCCACTGTGCGTTTCTGAGACGGTAACTGTTTACTGGAGCAAAAAGCCCAGTCTTCATTCTGCGAAGCTGCTGGTTCTGAACAGCTGGCCATGCAGATTACAGTCCAGACAGGTAACCATTATACCAATAGTGTGCACAGATGTATGATCTACGGACATTCTTATAAACAAAAACAAAAAAACCCAACCCTTCACACCCACTGCCATAGAGTTGATTTTTGACTCCTAGTGACCCTATAGGGCCGAGTAGAACTTTGCTTGTGGGTGTCTGAGATTAACTCTTTGTAGGAGTAAAAAGTCTCATCTTCCTCCCATTGGGGCAGGGGGGGCTGCAGGAAGGCTCAAATTTCCAGTGTACTGTGTAACCCATGCTGCCACCGGTGCCCCCTCATGGGATTGACTGCAGAGACATACTTAGTGAGGCTTTCTCCATGAGAACGTCCCTGAAATTTACTACATTCTCTGTGTATCCCTCAGAATAAGTTAGGGACAATAAGAGTTAATTTACAGAAAAAGGAGACAATTCCTATGCAAATTCATCACTATCTGCTATCTGTAGTTCTCCATTGCACAGTTAAGAATCAAGGAGAGTATTTATTGTGGTTTTTGTTTTGACTTTGTGGGGGAGGGCAGAAAGGATTGGCAGGAAGGACCAGCGCTGTAGGTAGAGGTGGTTGCTGCTGTTTACTACTGGTTTTGCCAGTTCATGGAGGCTCCATGCATGATGGGATTGGACTTTTGTGAACACAGTGCTTCCATTGACTGCTTTCCAGAAGTAGACCATAGGCCTGGCTTCCTAGACCATTTTACTGTGGAAGGTCTGCTGAAGTCCATTCACCACTCTAACAATATGCAAACGTTCTCTGACAGACAGGTGATGCCTGTGCTTGAGGTACAATGACTGCCTATTGAACCTGGTTCTTCTTTATGGAAGTGGATACACCTGTACCTCTCTTGTCTATGATCTCATTATCTGGCAAATTGTGTTTACAACAGTAGTTGGAAAAGTTGCTACTATTTGTGTATTAATATTGGTTGTCAGGCAGTCAAAAGCCCTGTTAGTGTAGTGAGTTATTTGTTGGGTCATGAATTGCAAGATTAGCAGTTAAAACCACCAGCTCCTCTTGGGAGAAAGATGGAGCTTTCTGCTCCTTTAAAGCATTACAGTCTTGGAAACTCCCAAGGATGATTCTACACTCTCCTACAGGATAGAGTCAGAATTAACATCATTCTCGAACTACTAACCCACCGAGATGGGGAAGAGTATATGTCCAGTGGGCGATGGCATGGTTTTAAGTGGTGCAGCGGTTATGGAATGGTGTAGTTTGCTCTTATGGAATGGTGTAGTTTGCACTTATGGAATGGTGTAGTTTGCAGTTATGGAATGGTGTAGTTTGCACTTATGGAATGGGGAGGTCGAGAGCTGCATAATGAAACCGCTATCCTCCCCCTGGGATCTGGTGCGACTGTCCCCCATGTTTGCATACCATCAGTCTTTACAGAACCACATGGCACCTAATCGAGTTACCAAGTGGATAATTTGGGGTTTGAAAACTCCAGAGTCCATTCTCCTCTGGCACCGAGGTTTCTTATCCTCTGGAAGGCACATAACAACAGCCTTCACAGATGAGACAACACAGCCCTGCTGTTTAAAGTCAGCTCCATTACAGTACTGTGTTCCAGCAGTCCTGGAAGCAAGACAAGCAGGGATTTAGCGGTCCCTCATGGAGCCAAGGTGAATTTTGCATCTCTGAGATTAGGAACCGGGCTTCTGTACGTCATGGCAAAGCCTGGGAATCCCTGCTGTTGGGAAACAGGGACATTGGTATTACATACCACAGATTTTCATAATTTCGATTGAAGAAAAGGATTGCAAGGTCTCTGGAAAAGCAACATCTGTTACCAGAGGTCCTGGAAGGTGCCTGACAGACGAGCAAAGTAGAAAGATTTAACATGGAGAGACGCAGGAGATCCAGTGATAGCACAGAAGATGCACTGAACAGCAACCTAGCACTTCTCATGCTCTGCCTGCTAATACGGAAGCTGCAGGAATATTTAGTGAAATCCTACTGTCAGGAAGGTAAGACAAATGGCAGGGAGCTCTCTGTATGAATCAGGAGCCCACGGCGTGTAAGTCATTCCTACAGCGATAACAAGGCTGGGCACACAAAAGGAGTTTTAAAGCGTAGACTAGCTTTAGGGCCATCAATAACGTTTAAGGCCATGCATGGTGAGGTCTTGTTAGCTGGTCTCTTATATCATTTGAGCATAAAGAGCTAACCTGCTGGGGTCAGGCAGGAATCCAATTTTTCACTTTGGTCATTAGGTAGTGTAATTACAGCCAAGACTACCTTTAGAAAGGGAACTGGGTGAGTTTTATATCAAATGGAGAGCTGGACACTGGGGTCTACAACACTGTTCCTACCGCTGAAAAAGCAACAGAGAGGCAGCGAGGCTTCAGGCTTTCACTTCAGCAATGCCCCTACCCAAGCCCACTACCTTCATTATAAAACTGTTTGATCACCATTTTTTAAAAACAGCCATTCCAAACACACATTACCATTTCTATTATTATTGCTTATAATTAAAAAACCAAAAACATTGGATATACTTTTTTATCTAGGGCTCAGAAAGAGGCCTGGCTATGCAGTGTGAAAACAGCCTATGGGTCCTGCTTTGGTTGCAAGTAGTCTGGTGTCTTCCTCGCCAGGTGCACTTTTCATTTGGCATACTAGAAAAGTTCCTCGGTCCCTCCTAACTTGTTTCCTGGGTCAATGCCCCCTGGTTCTTTCCTTGGACATCCTAGAAATGGAAATTTAAACAATAAAGTCAAAGTGTCATTGTTAAGCATTGACATGCTCAATGTTGTCAACAAACTAGAACCAAGAGGAATGAGATACTACTAGATAAAATTTAAAATGCTAATGATCCCAAAGAGGTGCCTTTTAAACAATACAACCCGTTGGTTGTCAATTTGATTTTGACTCATGTGACCCTGTGGGACAGAGGCCAACGGCCTCAGAGAGTTTCCAAGGCTGCACATAATCCTTCTGAGACAGACTGCCACGTCTTTCGTCCGCTGAGCAGCTGGGGGGATTTGAACCAGTGAGGTTTCATTAGCTGGGAAGCCTTTAACCACAGAATCACCGGGGTGTCTACTATTCAATAACAGCTCTTGTAATGGTCTGTAGACTGGTTGGGATTGGCAGCCCTGCCATCTCCTAGTAACATATTGTAAAAAATAAAAGTTTGTATAACACTATGATTTTCTTTTTGCATGTTGGTATTTCAGTTCAAAAGCCATTACGAGAATAAGAGAATGTCATATCAAGATAAATGCCAGTTTATAAAATAAAAAATACATAATCAAGATCAAGGAGTTTTCTAATAGTTCTTTGAAAAATTGACGTCCTTCCCCCTCAAGAAACACTACTTTCTTTGAAATTGGAAGCAGTACTTCTCTGCTGGACCAAGTAGGTGGTGCTGCTACATGTATGATGGTGTACATGCTTTACCAGGAAAGGAACTAGTTTTGATTCCATTTAACTAATTGTTAATGGCACACCATACATCATGTCACACAGACAGACAGACAGACAGACAGACAGACTGTAGAAGATTTTGCTTAGAATTGATACCCAACCACAGTGACCTTCTAAGAGAGAGAGTTGTTGTTGTTGTTGTTGTTGTTAGGCGCCATCAAGTCTGTTCCGACCCATAGTAACCTTATGCATAACATAAGGCTGTTTTGTCCTGCTCCAGCCTCACAATTGTTTCCATGCTTGAAACCATGGTTGCAGCCAAGGTGTCACTCTGTCTCCTGGAGAGACTCCCTCCCTTTTGCTGCCCCTCTACCCAACCGAACACGATGTTCTTCTCCAGGGACTGGTCTCTCCTGACAACATGTCCAAAGTATGTAAGACAAAGTCTCGCCACCCTCGCCTCTAAGGAGCACTCTGGCCATGTTTGATCCAGGATAGATTGGTTTGTCTTTTTAGCAGTCCATGGTACGTTCATTATTCTTATCTAGTACTGCATCAATGCTTCCTCCGTTTCTTTATTAAATGTCCAACTTTATATGCACTTGAGGCAATTGAAAACACTCTGGCTTTTCTAAACTCTAAGGATCTTGTACAGCAAATTTACCTAATGGAATATGTCTTTTAATTTCTTTACTGCTACTTCCATGAGCATTTATTGTGGATCCAAGCAAGACAAAATACTGGGCAATTTCAGCCTTTTCTCCATTTATCACGATATTACATATTGGCCCAGTTATCCTTTTATCTTCTTGACATTGTATTATAATCTATATTGGATGCTGTAATTCTTGATCTTCGTCAGCAAGTGATTAAAGTCCTCCTCACTGTCAGCAAGCAAGGTTGTCACTGGCATATAGTAGGCTTTTAACAAGCCTTCCTCCAATCCTGATGCCACATTCTTCTTCATATAATCCAGCTTTTCTGATTATTTGCTAAGCATATAGATTAAGTATTCAAGGTTGATGCACACCTTTTCTGACTTTAAACCATGTAATAGTCCCTTGTTCCATTTACACAACTGCCTCTTTATTCATCTACATGTTCTGAACACACACACAATGAAGTGTTTTGGAATTCCCATTCTTCACAATGTTATCCATGGAGACTAGAACTGTCTAATAGGGTTTCTAAGACTACTCTTTACCAAGGCCAACTGCCACATCTTTCTCCCCTAAACTTGTCAATTAGCAGCCAGGTTCTTAAACGCTATGGTCATCAGCATTACTCATGTCAATAGCATGTCCCCTTAATGGCTTCCGCTCATATGCTCTTAAAGAAACAGCTGTTTTCTCACAGAATTGTGTTTATTAAAAGAGCGTTTGGTACTATATTGACTTGGGCTGCAAATATGCATTTGTAAAAATATTTACAGTGTGTATTTATATAAAGAATAGGTTTAGTGTTTAAAATCCCTCTTACATTTGGAAACCCATGGGATGGAAGTGATGGTGGTGTTGTTAACTTTCAACTTGGAGGGCATGTGATAGAATAGTGGTTAGGTAGGGCCATGATTAAATGGTTGACATTAGCTGACATGTCATTTAAGCCTACTAGCTGTTCTGAAGGAGAAAGATGGGAAGGCTGCTTCACTAAAGATTAAGTTGTGGGGAACGTGGTGGGGCAAGGTTCTGTATCCTGTAAGGGACACGGAACTGATGTGATGGCAATGGTTTTTTGGTTTTGGTATGTGTGTGTGTGTGTGTGTGTGTGTGTGTGTGAGTGAATCTATTGGGGGGGTGTTTTTGGGTGGGGTCATGTTCTGTCTCTGGCAAAGTAGGTAGGGACATAGGCTAATATTTGCCATCCATTAGAAGTCTTATTATTGTCAAAATGTTATTGAATTCCTCTGTTCTGTTTCTTCAGTACCATGAGTCATATGAGTCTTGCTTATGTCTTTGTTTTGACTGCTAGGAAGTTTAGGGTCTAAACCATGAATCCACTAGCAACTACTTGGAGACATATGGTAAATATTTTGTGTGCATTAATTTCACCCAGTTTGATGTTTTTCCTGCTTAATTTGGGTCAGCTCTCCAACCCAACCCCAAAGAAATGGAACTCACTGCCCTTTATTCAATTCTGACTCATGACCACCTGAGAGGAGAGAGTAGAACTCCCCTGTGCATTTCTCAGACTTTACCTTTCTTCCAGATCAACTCCTATCCCCTTAAAAAAACAATGTAGATTTATCACATTGTTTCAAATACATATTTTCTAGGTTGCTTCAATTCTTTGTAAAGAAGGATGCAGATCAATAAATAAAAATTGGGGGGACAAACTGCATAACTATTTTTATCTACAAGGAGAGGTAAAACTTTTCATATTGGATATAACTGGGTTGGGTAAGAGAAATGGAAAAGAAGGCCTCCCATTCATCAGTTTTTGGTTTGTTTTTCCAATTCACCATACATACTTAATCATATGCTATGTTAACATACAATCAATGATAGGAAAGTCAAAATAGATTAACATATTATTGATATTCCTGTCCATCTAGATAACCAAATCTGTAAATCACCATTTGGAGAGCTTGGCTGGTACCTCTTTAAGGGCTTCTCTAGATAGTGCTACTGAATATGGGGGATGCCAGCGGCTGCTCTGTAGTTTCAGTGCCTAGAAATAATAACTATTCTGTTGATTTGTACTGACAATGACTATACAACAAATACCAAAAACTTAATATCAGAATAATAAAAAAAACATGCAAACAGAGGCAGGACAACAAATGACTCACTCTTATCAGCTTTCTACCCACTGGCCTGTCACCTTCCTGCATTCGGCATCATTGCATGTGTTTCGTGAGTCTGAAGAGGACTTTATAGATTGGTATCAGATATATGAGCTAATATTGGACTTATGGGCCTGGACTGGACTGGGTTGGGATGTTTTCTTAATGTACAATTGCCCTGTATATAAAACTCTCTCTTATACACATGTGCCTTTGAGTTTATTTTTTTGTCTACCCTGGGTTGAAGTCTTTCAAGAACAGGGTTGAAGTCTTTCAAGAACAGGCTCAAGTATCCAATGAAGCCTTTGCCATATTTAAACCTGATAATTTCCCAGATTGCAGTGCAATGATATGAAGATAGAGCTCAAGAGTTTTTCTTCATAAATTCTCAAAAGCCATTACTTCCAACAATCCATATGGCACAAATCATTGACATAAAGAAGGTATTGGGCCACAAAAAGTAACATGGTACTTGGAAATCCAAAGCAATTTCAAGGGGTTCTTGTAATATTTATATGGGTCTTTATGACTGCTCCTCTCTATTGAAAAATAGGGATAGTAGGATATTTATATCAACTAACCTGAAGTATATTGCTGCACTTACAACCTTCTCAATATCAAGATAAATACTAAACCATCAGACATACTTTCTAGTCAATAATTCCAAGTGAACAACTTCCAAATGTGTGACATGCATAGAAGCCAAAATAACGGTTGTACCTCAAGACAGAAATAGGTTATTTCAGCATGGGAATCTCCAGGAAACCGGTTGGCTACCACGTTCCTTATTATGCCTCCACATAGTAATTTTAAGAAACGGGTTTGCGTTTTAGAATATAGTTCTCGCTTCCTGGCCAGCTCTGCGGTCATGGACTACATCTTTGTTAGCTCTTGAGTGAAGCGCATGTTTGCCACATAACTTTTGAATCTTAGTCAATGAGAAAGTGAGCTGTGCATAAGTTGGCCTTTAGAGGAGTTGTTATTGCTGTTCACAACCCCACCCCCCACACCACTGCATCATTTTAAATTATGCCTAAAGAAATAACAATGGGACATCTGGAAAAATAGCACCGGTCTCCATAAAGCCCTGTCCTTCAGTTGTGTGATAGATTGATCACTATCCCTTTTCTTTATGTGATAGATTGATCACTATCCCTTTGAAAATCTCTAAGTCCTAATTCCAAGCATCCATGAATATGTTACCTTAAGTGGTAAAAGGGATTGAAATTTCTTGAGATAGCAAAACTGTCTTGGACTCTCCAGATGTTCCCCTTGTAATAATGAAGGTCTCTAGAAGAGGGAAGTAGGAAGGGTGGGTAACAGAGAAGCTGTGGGACAAACGGTGATGTGACGGGACCAAACAAGCAGTGAGGGCACCTCCAAAGCTGGAACGAGGTAGACCTGGGTTTTCCTCCTGAAGCTTCCAGAAGCACTGCAGCGCCACCAACACCTTGATGCTAGACTTCTGACTTTCAGAACTTCCCAAGAACGCGTTCTTGTTGCTCTAAGCCACTGAGTTTAGAGTCATTTATTACAGCAGCAGTGGGAAATCCATGACCTCATCTATTCTGTCTCTGATGACACGATATGACTCTAAGCCTTTCATATTATCATCCAGTGCCTGGATCAAGGGGAACTTGAGGTTGACGTGGACTCGTTTGAGGTCGACAACTTTCTAAATGTTTTTGTGCCCCCTCTTCCTGGTTCACACATACATGCGTACACACGGGTACTCGCTACACATAAGATTTTCCCTTCCCTCCGAAGGCAGTACTTACATTTTGTACAAACACATTCCTCCTGCTTCCAAGTTAAAGAAATAAATAAAAAGCAAACAATGACAGCAACAAAATGCAAAAACAGACACATATGTTTTGGGGGTTTAGAGGCTGCAAATCTAAATCAGGGAACCAGTTCTAAGGAAAAATTCTTTCTCTTTCAGTCTCTGTACACTGGGATTCCTTTGCTGGTAGGAGGTGCGTTCCTCTTCAGTGGTATTCTCTGTGTCTGTGTTCTCTTTTTATAACACATCTCTCAGAAAGTTTACAACCCACCCCACTCTGGTATGATCTCATCAACCCAAGAAAACAAACCCGATTGGCAAACAAAGTCATAGTTATAGGTTAAGGATTTACTCAGTACTTCTACATCTATTTCTTGGGGCTAAACTTCATGTCATAACAGGATGCTCCATACAGACGTGGCGACTGAGAGAGGCTGCACTACGTGGGAGTGCCTTTCCATTGGAGCTTCTGAAGAAGCTCCTCTCTCTAGAACTGCCACAGGGAGCGGTGAGGAAGATGATATTGACAGATATTAGACACTAAGTAAGGTAGCCCTCTACCCCAACAGCCAGTCTGCATCCCCCAGATGTGCAAGAGACGAGCTTATGCTACGTTGGGGATACAGGCTGTGAGAGCAGAGCAGGGAGATTTCCTGATGCCGAGTGAAAGAGTCCGTCTGGTGGACCGGAGAAGGTAGAGCTTTGGAGGTTTACACGGACCTGAAACAGTAACTTCTCTGCAGCAGGTAGGGAGAGCTGGCCGAAAGATGAGGTGAAGACAAGAATACGGTCTGAAAAATGTTTTCAGCAGTAAAGAATGGAATAGAACCCAGAAGCTAGAAAGCCAAGTTCACTGCCATAGAGCCAATGCCAACTCACAGTGATCTTATAGTCTCTGATAACAGGAGTGAAAAGCCCCATATTTCTCTAGTGGAGCAGCTGGTGCTTTTAAACTGCTGACCTTGTAGATCATGGAAACGAAGTAGGCTTCTTTAATTATAATTCAGTAAGCTCTCATGGATATATACCCTATTTTTTCCTTATTAGAGTTTGGTAGCTTTATAATGTCATTGTCTCTACTTGTTTTTAAGCTCACCACAATACCCATTTCAGTAGAAACAATTCTAACACATAGTAACCTTGTGAGACAGACTACAACTGCCTCATAGGAATTTCAACTGCAGGGAAGTAGACTGGCACCTCATTCTCCTGAAGAGAGGCTGGGGAGTTTGACCTGCCAACTTTTTGGTTAGCGTCTGCGTGCTTAACCACTACAAAGCATGAAAAGTAACTCTTTACATTCTCTATTGGCATTGGGTTGAATTTAACTCCCAGCCTGTCTTATATAGAATTTCTGAATCTCGTGATTCAGAATCTTGAGGGGAATATAGCTTCATTTTTCTTGCCTGGAGTGGTTGATAAGCATGAATTTCTGGCCTTGAGGTGAGCAGCGCCACTTGCACTCCTTATTTATATTATTTATGTTAGAGTTTCTCAGTGCAGTAGAAACTCCAGAATAATTTTTAAAAATATCAATGCCTGAGCTCCATTCTAAATAATCAGATAACATTTAGTCTTTTGGTTATATATATTCTAGGTATTGATAGCTACTAAAATCACACTAGGAGATATTAATATGCAGCCAGGGTTGAAAACCACTGAATTATATTAACCAGATTCATATATCAAAGCCATAAAAATGATCATAATATCACTTTCTGACTATTATAACATGTTTACCATAGTGATAGGTGTCCATAATGGGGAGGAAGTGTTCTCCTCAAGCTTTTGATTTGCAATATGAAGCTTATTTCCAATATTTGAACCCAGGTTTACTTTGTGTCCTGGGTTATTTGCTCTATATTAGTTCATTAATTGACAATCAGAGGTAGATAGGACAAGAAATATAATCATCTGCACAAAGTCATTTAGGAACTTGAGACCTTAACTAAAAGCACAGGGTTGTTTGGTGAGAGGGAAATTAGAACCACCACAGATAGTTTCATCCTACAGAACGTGTCCATCACGCCAAGAGCTCTTGATGACTCGCCCACCTTCATTCAGCTCTGTTCTCTCCAGTAGCTGGACCCAGTCACAAAAGGTTCTTCCTTAGATAATGTTGCAGGTGCCACGAGGAGCCCCCCTCCCTGCTCTTCCTTTCCCCAGAAATTCAGACCGACATTGCTTTTTCTATTGACACCTCTCCAGGTGCTCGAGTTAATTAGAGCTTTGCTTGTCTTGCAATTTAGATTCCCTCAGTGTTATAGATCAATTCATGCCCCTTAAAAGTCCTAGCCTATAGTGTCTGTGAACATGATGGGGCGTGAGACGCTGTTCTTCATTAACATGAAGTTAGACTATAGTAGGGTGTGTTCTGATCTACTCACAGTGATAGCCTTATGGCCGGGAGCGGCAGACCAAAAGAAGACAGTTATGTCACAATCGATTATGCTATAGTTTCAAGGAACATCTGGATTACCAGACACTGAGGAAGGCCAGAAAAGATGATCTCCTGGAGAGCTCATGTCCTCCCAAACTCGGAATTTGTAGTACTAGCCTCAAGAACTGTGAAAACAATACACCTCAGTTCTTAAAAGCCAGTTTGGGGTATATGGCAGACTAGTACACTTTTGTGGTGCTTGGGAAATACTTCATTTTCTTTAATGATGTCACCTTTCATCATGAAGGAAGAGGTGGTAAAAATATAATGCATGTTTTGTTACAATTATATAATAGGGACTGTATCTAATAGATATTATAATAACAGTGTGTACAAGGTGTAGAGGGATGAACTTTGTGATGCTGTTATTGCTGGATCAATTCGACTCTGACTCAAAGCATCTGTTTGCCTCACAGGACAAAACATTTGGGCTGTCCTGTACCATCTTTGTGTGATCACAAAGACAGTATGAATTTGACACCCAAGGCACTGGGAGGGGAGAAGAAGGTGCTGAGACTTTTAAAACAGGGATGAGCTAGAGTTTGAATGAACAGTTTTCCAGGGCATATGGTGAAAAGGAGAGAAATGGTATCTGTGGCAGAGAGCTCAATTATACAATAACAGGAGGGAAATTATGAAAGATATGGGAAAATGCACATGACTCTGAAATATAATCAGATGGAGAGTCTACATCATTTTATAATGAACAATTTGGACTCATAGGAATGGGGCAGAAGTGCTCTTTAGTGTTTGAGAGACGATATCTTTACAGTAGCAAACAGGCTCATCTTCCTCCTACAGAGCTAATGGGTTTGCTTATCCCATAATGCCACCAGGGCTCCTTCGTGCTGAGAGAAGGTTTAGGAAACAGTGTAGGCAAGAAGGTGACAAAGCATATGTCCTTGGACCAAGCTATAAATGCCTCCTCCATGTTGCTATGATGGAAGCACCATGGGACTTCTGTAATCTATGGGGAAAACCATAAGTCAGAAGGGACTTGACAGTCTTGGATCCCAGTACACAAGAGTTTTTAACGTACTTTATTTCCCATACTTCCTTGACCCAATCTTTGGCATACAGAAACCACACAATAAATCATTGCCATAAAAATGGGTAAAATATACACGACATGGGACTGACTTACTTTACAATACAAGACTTGGTTAGTGGTTGAGGAGAAGGTAAGGAAGATGAGTCCTCTTGGCAAAATCTAGTCTATTGAAGCATCTCAGAAGCAGACCGGGTTAATAGAGCTAAGTAGTTTTTAATCTGCTTCAATCTGAAGGTTTCTTTATAGAGAGTCTGATATAAGGTATGGACTCTGGCACCCAAAAGGACACATTCCGGGGTATCTCCCAGCACACACAATTCTGAATAAAGCTGGGGTTCGCTGATCCTGCTATAGGCTTAAGGCATGCTCCAGTATATTGGTCCTCAACATGATTTTTCCAAAGCACTTCACCGCTCCCTAGTCCCATGACAATGGTAATTTCCTTCTAACTCCTAATGCAGCTGAAGCTTGATGTAGCTAGCATTGACCCTTAGTTCATTTCTCATGTATATCTGTCATTTGCATTGCCTCCCAGTCCAAGTTGAAGCAAATCTACATCTTTTCCTAAATCTCCTCTTTGGAGGCTTTTGAGAATCCTCAAATGGGCATCTGGACACACAAAAAAATAGAGATAAATTGTGCATGCTTTTACTACATTGTCGGTTATTTGTAGAGGTTAATTAATTCCTGTGTATATTTAATAGCATACTCATATCTACGAATTGCTTCTCAGCACTAAAAGTAACTGTGTACTTGGGGACTGTAAATAGATTTTAATATCAGCCTTCGAGAAATATAATTAGGAGGAGAATGTGCTGCCAAAATAATTATATAATATACTACAAATTACCATCCAGTTAGTATAAATTGAGATTCATCATTATTATATTGTCAAGATTTATCCAAAGTAATGAATTTATCATCAGTTAACTAGCGCAAAGACCATCAGAGGACTCTGGGAACTTTAAAACAAAGAATGAACTGCTTAATTAATAAGGTACATTAGCCGGAAATTGAACACTGCCTTCTCTTTATGTCTCCTCAAACCAAACTCACTGCCATCCAGTTGATTGCCACTCACTGTGACCCTAAATGTTTTGAGAATGATGAGGGTAACGAATGTACAAATGTGCTTTACATAATTGATGTATGTATGCATTGTGATAAGAGTTGTAGGAGCCTCCAATAAAATGATTTAATAGAAAAGAAAATAGGGTTTTTTTCACCTTCCAAGTTATAGAAATGGGGACCTACAGGAACTAGATAGGCCCGAAACACAATCTTTTTTGACTCGTGACTTCTAAAAAGGCAAAGCACGCATGAAGACCCACGTGTTAGAATCCATTTACATGGAAAATAAGGCAAGGAGTGTCACCAAGAAGGAAGGCCATCCTTCTATGCCCTCAAAATGATGTCCTGATTCAGACTTTTAGCTTCCAAATTTGTGAAACAATAAATTTCTGTTCTTTAACATAATCCCCTTATGGCATCCTTGTGATGTTGTTAAGGTGGTACTAGGAGACTAAAGCACACAATAAGCGCTCAATAAGTTACAGCAGTGTTTTTCTTCCAGAGAGCTACGCTTGTCACTGGGTCTTGCCAATGCTCACTCTAAGACTCTAGTCCGTCCTTACCACGTTAGAGCAATAGCTGGACCATCGTAGAGACATTTGTGGGCATTGTATAGATATAGTCTTGTAACATTCATTTTCAAGGTTTCTTTCTGCTTTAAGGAGGAAGGCTGTCTAAAGCCCGCCGCCTTCTCTGGTCTCCCAGTAATGGTATCTTCATTACCTCCAATCACTGCTCAGTAAATACTTGATAAATGAGAGAATGGCTTTGCTAGGGTGTCTCTACATGGCCAAGGAACGGTGGGTCCAGTCAACATTTCCTGAGGCCTCGTTCTAGCCGGAGATCATCGAATGTTTGATAATACAAGGAAAGCGCTGCATTCAAAGCAGTCCAAGGCTTAACCCAACTAAGCAACTAGCACGTTCCGGTTCTTCTCCTCCGGGGTAACCTGACATCTCGCTGCGGTACTTGGCAGCAGCGGGGAACAGAATACATGGCTCTCCTTTCACTTTCTGAGATGCTTCAAATCCCAACCTGACTCACCCTCCTGGCGGTGTGACCTCCAGAAAGTTACAAACCTCTCTGAGCTCTGTCCATTCCTCATACCTAGACGTTGCTCATAAAAATTACACAGGTGATGTACTTCACTCGCTTAGCACCGGTCCAAGTGCTAATTTTTCAGTCAAAATTAGTCTCCCATCAGTTCTCTTGTCAGTGTTTCTGACCAGACATTGCAGACGTGAAGAGCTGACTTGGTGGAAAGAGGTTTCAAAGGGAGACGGGTGACCTCTTCGCACATTGTGGCTGGCCCCGACTTCCTGTTTTCTGCGTTGAGAGATGATGAGTGATGGTGTGTGAGTCCTGCACAAACATGGAATGAAACCTCTAGTCGCCTCTCCTTACCCTCAATCACAACCGCTGGCCGCAGATTACAGGGGAATCGAACAACATCATTCTTTCATTAAGTAGCACTGTTCTTGCACTCCTGCATAAGGAATCTGGGTATGAAAACGTACATATCACCCCTCCCCCGCCCCCGACATTATTTTGATGTCCGTTGAAAGATGAGGGAGCAGGAGTGTGAAAATGTTAACTGGACAAAAAGCAATATAATTCTGCAGAACAGTCTGGTGTAAACATGCTTTGTTTGGACTAATGGCTCAAATATAGTCTAATATTTATTGACACGGTGTTCTGGGGCTGGGGCTTGGGTGCCTTCTCAGACAAACTTGTTCCCGTAAACAAAGCAGCTGATTGCATGCATCCCCTGCAGCATGCTCACATGCCTCTCTTGGCTCTGGTCCACCTCATGGAGTAGGCCCAGTCTCCCCGCAACTTCCCCGATGGGAGGAGATTTGCAGAAGCCCCGCCCCCACTTGCCTGCCTGCTCCAACAGGCAGGGCCCTAGCATTCAGGCTCAGACTCTGGAACAGCGGCTGACTTTGTGGGCCCTACTACGGGGGTTGAAATCATCTCGGGCGCCCTTTAAAGAGCTGCATTTATTTGTAGGCAGTCCACTTGCAGGCTCCGATGCATTATAGTTCTTAGTGATACAGGACTTCAAAGGTTGAAAGAATCCTTCCTGTTGAGGAAATTGAGCCTCAGAGTGACATGGTTTCTCCAGGCGTGAACGCCAGAGCTGAGAGCACCGCAAACTGAGTTGGGTGGATGGAAGTTGATCACAGAGATGACGTATCAAAGGGAAAGGAACATCTCTAGCTCAGTTTATGGCCCATTTGTGCGTTCATTCATTCATTCATTCCATCCTTCCTTCCTTTTATTTGTCCACTCTGCAGAGGCCTACTATATGCCACGCCATGTACAAAGGGCTCAACATTTGGGAAAATTTGACCAAGACAATTTCTCTATCATCTCAGAGTTTATAGTCTGGTAGGAAATATGACAGGTAAACGAGTAGTTCTCCTTATACTAATTCCAGCTTTTATTGGGAGGGAACTGCATTTAAGCAGAGTGCTGGCTTAAGGCACGAGAAAGGTGTTCTCTTTTACCTCTTCTCTCAGAGAAGCTGACTCTCAGAAACCTCAAGGAATGGCTTGGGGAAAGTAGTAGTCACGACCAGAAAGACTGTCCCAGAGTCTTCAGGATGGGGGGTGTGTGGCAAGGAGGCTGGAGAGAGAGGCAGAGTGATGTCTCACAGGCTATAGATTTTTCATTGATTTCAGAGAAAGAAGGGGATATATTTAGTACATATGACGTGCTTTTAGGGATCAACTTGCATCTCTATAATGTATGTTGGAATCCTAATCTGTATGTATGTAATCTCACACAATGCAGTCAGGTAACAAATGCAATCTAACATAATGAAATGTAATCAGTCAATTGAGGTCAGGCAAGTACAGAATGGACTCTAAACCTAATTACTTCTAACTAATATAAAGACCAGGAACAGGGGCAGAGGCAGTATACCCAGAGGGAAACAGATGTTTCCTTCTGTTTGTGAGGATCCTCTATAAATGAAAGAACAGTATCAAATTGACAGACACCTGATTTGAACTTCTAGCTTGCAGACCTGTGAGAAAAAGGATAAAGTCCCATTGTTTAAAAACACACAGATGCAGTGATTCTTTTATAACAGCACAGGGTGATGAAGACGGAGTCTCTGCATGATGGAAGTGGTTAAGGTACTCCACTGCTTCAGCAAAAGCTTGGAGAGTTGAGTCCAGCCAGAGGGCCCAGGGTGGGGGTGGGGGGGGGTAACAGTCTGACAATCCACTTCTGGAATGTCAGCCACTTGAAAACCCTGTGGGGAAAAACTCTACTCTGACCCACGTGTGAACATCATGAAACAGGGAAGTCATTTAATTATCTCTAAATTTCAATGCTAAAGTGAAAAGAGATTACTTCAAGGGTTACTGTGTCTGTTACCTCCCAGCACATTGTAGGTGCCCCACACATAAAAGCCTTCCCATCCTGTGCTTCAAACTTTGAATTCCTCTCTCATGAAGCACTTCCTAAGTAGAATCACACTTACTTTGAGGTGGACAGTGCAGAGTTAACTATGAGGCGAGTGGGGCTTGGGAAGTGAGGGAGTACCTGAGGAGTGTAAATCCTTAACAGGCTTGGGCACTAACTGAAAGGTAGGAGGTTCATGTCTATCTAGGGAGGCATCATGAAAGAAAGGCCTGGCAAGTTCTTTCTGGAAAATCAGGCCCCCCGAGTCTTCCCAGTTCTACTTCTACTCTGACACCCCTGGAGTCAACCTTGAGGTACAATCAGCTCAACTGCAGCTGCTTTGGTTGTGGTTTTGGAGAGCGAGCATGCTGGGGGCCTGGCCTTTGCACAGCGAAAGCTGGGAAGGAGAGAGGAGCATTGGCACAAAGCTGCGGGCACCTGTGGTGTGAGCAGGGTGGGTGGCCGTGCAGCACAAGCTGCAGCTTATCGGTCCCTGGGAACCGTGTTAGATATTGGGCAGCTCTCAGCTCTCCTCCGGTCATGGCGAGACTTTGTTCATAGGAAAGCCCTGATCCTCTGTCGCCTAATCAAGTCTTGGCATTTGAATTTCAAACAGATTTTGGGAAAATAATTTTTCAAATGCTCATCATATGGTACTTGTTCAATATGAATGGAAATAATTGCTTTGCTGAAATGATTAGCATGCCCAAGAATAACTATAGACTTTTCTTCAGTTTTCACTTTAAGATAAATGACAATGTCTTCTTTAAAGTATATTTGATTTCTCCCCCCCACCCCCCATGTAACTGTGATTAAAAAGTGAAAACAAATGTAAGCGAGGTGCAGGAAGTATGGAGAAATGCATGCGAGAGAAAAGGCGATGTTGACCTGGCAGGACACATTTTCTCAGCAGTGCTTTCAGTCACAAAAAGGGAAAAGCTATTAATGTTAATTTTATAGAAGACGAAGAAGACGAGATTGGCAACAAGTGGTGGTATTTTTCACAGACTTTTCTGGGAGTCTAGAAAGTAATTAGAGACCCTGAAAGGGTCCCATTCTTTATATACTGAGTGCATGGACTCTCTGAGATTAAACTCACTGGATGGAGGCTACACACCTGCTTGGCTACTCTCCAGAGGGGGAACTTTTCTTGGCTCTGGTAGCACACCAGGTTAGGCACTGAGATGCCAACCCAAAGACATGGCAGTGCATTTTTATTTCTCACCTATCTGAACTTCCATTTCATCATGTCTGAGGTGGGAGTTTAAGTTTACCCAGGGAAGCAGTTCGATTGTAGGAAGCAGAATGCCCAGTACCATTACTGGCACCTGGCAGGAGTTCCAGCGATGTGGGCCTCTTCCATTCCTTTGTCTCCACTGGAGAAAAGGTTGATTGTAGGGTAGCCAGAACTCAGGCTCTGAAACCCTGAACCTGCCTTTTCCTAGGGAAGAACTCAGCAGGCTAGCTGAAGGTAAGGTGGCTGCCATTCCCGAAAGCTCGTTGCCATTGGCTAATGGAAAGTTACACCGTGCACAGTTACTGGACCTCATTTCAAATGAAAATAAAACAAAGGAAAAATTCTTTATGGACTGGTCACCATACTTTTCTTCCTTGGTGCTGCTCATTGGATTTAACAACCGACCTTCCTATTACTAGAGAAACAAATCATTCGTATCACCCAGGGATCCTTAGCCAAAATTAAAAGCAAACAAGCAACAATGACAATAAAAACCTTGCTGGCAATTTGATTCCGACCTGTGCCAACCACGTGTTGTAAAGCATACATGAGCTCTGTAAAGTTTTCTCTGCTGCCAAATGAATGGAAGCCAAGCCTTTCTTCTGCAGCACAACTGGGTGGATTTGAACAGCTAACCTTTTGATTAGCAGTCAAGCATAAAGTTGATTGTACCACTTATAGAATGCTCTGAAATCTCAAATCTCACTTTTCAAACAATAAGCAGCCTCTCAAAGACCCAGAAAGCCCATCTGTGTCATTGGAAATTAAAAACGGCCAGTTGTGCCTTTGCGTGTAGTACAAATCTTTTTTCCCAAGGTGACACTGTGTTGCCTTCAACTTTGTCCATGTCCCATTAAGCATTTGCACCTCTCAGTCACACACACATACACACACACACACACACACACACACATTGTCGTGTGCTGTCCAGATGAGTCCACTGCTAGTGACCTTATACGAATCCACCCCTAGTGACTTTAACTGCCCCATAGGTTTTGCTAGGCTGCCATCTTCATGGAATGAAAGTCTGAGCTTCAAACCCACCAGTTGCTCCACTAGAGGAAGATGTGGAAGCCTGCTTTCTATATGTGAAGGGGCAGCAAAAAGTTCATAGAAAAATTCTTTTATAATTAAATTCTATTTTTCTGTGAACATTTGCAGTCCCCTCTTGTGTATACATCTCTATGGATCACCCATGCACAGAGGATGGTAAGTCAAAAAGTATTGCCATAAAAGCATATGCAAATTTACTTAACAAAGTATACACCTCTCATTTCTCTACAAGCCTCCACCATACCCGTCAGAAGGCGGTGTCTCCTTCTCTCTCACCAACCCCCAAGAACTCTATGCTCTTCAGTTCACACCGAATCAAAATGGGAGTTTTGGCATCCCTGAGGGATTGATTCATGTTTATTTAAAATGCTCTTTCCTTTGGGGGAACAAACAGCAATCAGAAGGGGCAGAATCAGGGCTGCAGGGTGCATGACCTTCTCGTAGGACAGAGGACATGGTCCTGATACAGGGACGTGGTCATGAGGAGTACAAGGTCCTTGTTGCAACTTCCCTGGTGTTTTTCTCACCGATGCAGTTTTCTACTTTCTCAAAACGTTTTCAAAATGAGGCCCGCGCTTGAGCTGTATCCTTTAAGAAAATCTATCACGATTACTCTTCTGAAGTTTCAGAAAAGTCATCGTACATGCTGAGCTGACCTTAGATTTAATTGGGCTGGAAGGTAGATTCCCTAGAAGCCACTGGTATGACTCCACTATTTTCTATGGACACCTCCAGCAGACTAAGACACGTGTATTGCTGAGAGAACTTGGCTTCAACCATCCACTGATCATCGAGACATAGCATGCTTTATTTGGAATGAATCCTGCATGTATGAACTGAAACCCTCAAAATGACAGGTGACTAAATTAGGGATAAAGGGGGTTGTCACCACTGAATGCCTACTCTAAAGAAAAATCGACAGACAGGGCCACAATAAAGGGGTTTCAGGAAAATCCGGCACACTAACTAGACACCTTTTGGAAAATCCAAACTGGGCATGCACAGACCCAGGTCACCTTGACCCAGGTGGAAGCCAACCTGGGCATGCACGCCTGGGCACAGAAACATGACATCATCCAGGTGTGCCTCAACTCAGCCTATACATGGCATCACCCAGGTGTGCCTCAACTCAGCCAATAAGAGTGACCAATACCCTCAAGCATGTCTCCCCAGCCAGAGGGGACAGAAGGGGATAAATAGGAGAGTGAGAGCAGGCCACCCACCTTCTCTTGTTTGGGTGTTCTCTTGCAGGTCAGAGGGCAGGGCCACGCCCTCTCCTTCTGGAACTCTTTCCCACAGCCTGCTGATTCTCGGGCCTCTCTCCTGTGACTCCACACTCTGGATTTGCATTCCTGTTCTGCTCCTCCTTTCAAGTGTTTTCCCACACTCCCCCGAAGGGACTGGCATGACCATCTTCAGTCTGGACCTTTCCCACAGCCCTGCTATGAGGCCTTGTAAAGTTTCCAGAGATAGCATGTACTTGTTGAAGCTGTAATGCCTGAACCTTCCCTCTCCCTCAAAGTGCATCTGCTGCATGAATTCTTTCAGCGTTGAGAACCAAGAACCAAGGTAAGCCGCCCAGAACCCTAACAGCAGCAGTGCTCTTTGGCTTCCGGGTGTGAGTAGATGAGAAGGTACCCAGCAATGGAGTTGGGCCGGCTGCAGTGACGCTTTCGTTATAGGCATTTGTCCTGCTAGGGGAGGACCCAGCAACTTGCTCTGAGTCAGTGCACCCTGTGCCATTGCCTGGACGTTTCTTGTTGGTCACAGTGAAATTTTTTGTAAAAGCAGTTTTACTCGAATGCTGTTTTTTTTGTTTTTTTTTGTGATGGTCGACTTAAGAGAACAGTGTGCAGCTGTGAAATTTTGTTTCCTGCTCAGGTAAAATGCCACAGAGAGTGTTGTAATGTTGAACACAGCTTACAAGGACAGCACGATGGGGGGAAATTTGAGTGTACTAGTGGTTTTCTCATTTAGAAAAAGGGGAAATGCTGATTGATGACAAACTTGGTTCTGGACACCCATCAGCTTCCTGAATGGACAAACGTGTTGACTCATAGCACATTTGGAGTTCATTCCACTGGGCCAGACTGTTAATCACGCTTTCTATTTAGAGGTTCTGAAAAGATTGTGTAATCCTGTGTGATTTAAAAAAGGCCTGATTTTTGGCAGACGGGGGCTGGTTTTGCCACCAGGACAATGCCCTTGCTCATGCAGGCATCTCAGTGCACCAGTTTTGGGCAAATCTGCCTCCCTTGCCCCACACACCTTACTCACCTGACCATACTCCATGCAGTTTCTTTTTGTTTCCATCAATGAAGAGGAGGGACATGAAAGGACTGTGATTTGATGATATGCAAGTGAAGAAAAAAACAAGGGAGCTGCTGTCAGCCATCCAAACAGAGGAGTTTGAAAAATGTTTCCAAGAATGGAATCACAGATTTGGCAAGTGCTTTAAGGGTAATGGAGAGTACTTTGAAGGTGATAAGGGGTTTTTTTTTGGTTTGTTTGTTTGTTTTTTAAATTTAAATTCAGAGCTTTGAAACAAAAATCTGGCTTTCTGTGGTACACCCTCATAGATATGCAAGAGGACTTTAAAAGTTGGTGAAAAAATAGGATACAAAGATAATGATATTTTTCTACAAACTTTTTGAAGCCCTCTTTGTGTGCTTGTATACTTATCTGTACACATATGTATAAATATACAAAATCATATATGAATATACAAATGGATATATATGAGTACATGCAAGTATGAGAAAGAGAAAGACTTGACTTCCTGCTGGTACTATTTCTATGGAGAAGCCAGCCTGATAGAGCTTCTGGTTGAGATTTTTTTTTCCTCCTAATGTTGCTGCATTTAATTCTCTTTTTAATGATGCAATCTCTAGTCTACAGGGACAGAGTCCCTTATGTCATAGGAGCTTTATGTTAAAATGTCTCTAAACAGAAGAGAAACTCTTACAGCTCCTCTCCAGGACCACAATGCACTTTGCTCTTGCTTGTCCCAGACCTGCCCTTTGGGATCGCGAGGCCAGTTGAGATAGTTTAGCATGCCCTTCAATTAATCCCACATGTGTTTATCGGCCAGGCTGGCACAATAAACTAACTACCTCGCCAGCTATGTTTACCAAATGGGTCTCTAACCAAGAGTAGCTTCATCAGCAAATCATTCCCTTAAATGCAATGGAAGTCCCCAGCCTGGCTGTAACAGGCTCACGGGAAGGGATGCTTCTTTGCATTTTCAGGGCTTCACAGAAAATCGGGGTGTTTTTTCTCAGTTCTGATCCACACTCCATTACACACTTTAATGAACTGTATTAAAATTCTCAAATGGAGCCTTCAGATAAAGGGCTGCTGATAGTATTTATTTACCTCTAAAGCCCTTTCTTTGTTGGGATTACTGCAACATGATTTCCTGCTTTCCTGGAAGAAAATGACAATATCTAAAGATTTGTTACTGCCGCATCATCTAAGATATCTAACAGATAGCTTCCATCACTGGCGTGGCAACATCTGCCAGTGGAGAAAGCGCTGGGCGGGATCAAGGGGCCTGAACGTACTGTCCTGGGCTTGTGGTTCTGAGACAGTCATTTTCTTTCCCCTAGTGCCCGAGCTAGGCATTGGGGGCTCAGTGGTGGAGTTCTCCCCTTCCATGCAGGACACTTGTGTTCTGGTCCCAGTCCATGAACCTCCTGCACTGTTCCCACTTGCCTGTCTGTGGAGACGTGTGGGATGCTGTTTTTGTTGGTGTTGAACAAGTCTCATTGACGCTTTCAGGCTAAATAAACTCGGAAGAAAAGTGTGGTGATTCACATCTGAAAACCAGTGGGAAAAAAAGATCACAATAATCTGATTCCAAACCAATCGTGGTGATGGTCCACAATCCAGAAGCATTTTCTGATGTCTAGGTTGGGCTGGTCCGACCTTGAGAACACTGGTGCTTTGGGCTTTGTAGTTCTCTCCTGCGGCACGGGGAAGGCTACTTTGTACATCAGAGGATTGGCAGCATCTCGAGCCTGTATTCACTTGTTGTCAGGAAAGTGTCCGTTCCACGATGATAAACAAAAACCCATCTTACAACAAGCAATGACAAAGAAATTCTTGCCACTGAGGATACGCCCACTCCATCTGATCCTACAGAGCAGAGTAGAATGAACTGATAGGGCATCGGAGGCTGTAAAACTTCTTGGTTAGCAGTCACGTGCTTTAACCACGATATCACCACAACTCCTTAAAATGTATCTAGACAGTTGCCAAGAGTCCAGCAGGGAGGTAGAGGCAGGCGCTTGGGAATAGGAAGTGAATCTCTCCAATCTGACAATCACTAACCTTTGGGATCTTTTTAATATCTTTTTCCACCACTTCAGTTTTTTTTCTCTCCCTTCCGTCATAATTCCAGTGGAATATCCTGATGTGCTCATATATTATGATGTTACTCTGAACATTACTCATATCTTTTGTTTATATTCCCACATCTGTGCAGATTAATACATGGTAGTGCATTGTTTTTAACAAACTGGAAAAAAGAAGAGTGTTTGCAGTGACCGCCATGCCTGTTTTTTTGCTTCTGTATTTAGACATCTGCATGCCTGATGCGAGGTCCTAACACCAGGAGGAAGGATATGTTTAGGATGAGTCAGGTATTTTGTCAATAAAAATCTGGCTCAAATGATTATTCATCTTGACATATTATTCCTGTGGGGCAAACAAATTAACCACCTTTGCCTTTCATTCCTGAACTATGGCTCTTGGAGTAATTGGGGTGTCTTGATCTGGGACTTCCAAGGCACCCCTGAGAATTTGAGTGAGAGGTGCAAGCCTGACCAGAAAAGAGTTGCCTGGGAGGCCAATCTCTGCTCGCCTCCGCAGGCAGGGTTCAGCCTAGCCTGCAGAACAGGACTAGGTGGCAGCGAGAGAGAGTGCAGGACTGGCCAGTACGAGCCTGCAACTTGTCAGCTCCGACATCTTCTTGGTCAGGGAAGGGAAAGGAAGGTAGGGTGCCTTCTCTGAGACATAGCAGCTCTACCCTGGGACCTTTCCCAGACTTCCCCTGTGCACCTCTTTCTTACGATGATCTTGATCTTCCTATTACATATTTAAATATGAATGCATATTATATAAAGGTTTTACTCTTATAAAACCAGTAGTTATATGGTATAGAATCTTTCATGACATCTGTGTGTCATTCTGTAGGAGCCCTGGGGGTGGATTGGTGATCAGAAAGGTCAGCCATTCAAAACCACCATCAGCTCCATGGGAGAAAGACAGGGCTTTTTGCTTGTATGACCAGTTACAGTCTCAGAAACTCACAGCGGCAGGTCTAGCCTGTCCTACAGGCTCGTGATGAGTCAGCGTGGACTGGATGACAGTACGTTTATTGTTCAGTTGGTTTTTCTGTTTTTGTTGTTACGAATCAATCCAGATAATTAACAAATTCAAGAGCAGTGTCTTCCTAATGGGTGGTGAGATATGACTTACCTTAGGTGGCGAGGGCAAGGGAGTGGGTGCTGTAACAGTGCTGGAATCAGGGAAGCCAGGCGAGTGGGGACTAGAATAAGTTCCACTTTTGGAGACTTGGCTTTATGCTGATTTTCATTCTCAGAAACTCTTACTCACTCTTGTCTTCTGCCAGCCTCTGCTATCAGGAACCACAGACCAACAAATGCATACACCGGACCACACATCAACAGCTATATACCACTGCAGCAAGGGGGCTCCACTTGAACTTCCTGAAGCCCCTCATTGAAATGGTTCCGAAAGCGGCTTTTCCGCCTAAACTGGACAGCTGCAGCTGCATCATGCTGCTCTAGGTGAACACCAGATGGCAATTGTTGTTAATGAGAAACAACACTTCCCCCACGCTCCCACCTACCCCCTACCCCTCTTACCTGCTTAAGGATTTCAGCAGCTGTTTCATGTGAACAATCGAATATCACGTAGAACTCCTTGCCCTTCTTCATTTCCTTAAGTAGAGGCTTGGCATCTTTATTCCCGGAGGGCAGCTGACGGATTTTGATTTTAATGTTGTATCTGGAGGGAGCTTTGATGAGCTCCTGCAGACGAATTAGACCTAGAAAATGACATCCAATCATGCAACAGAGACTGTCCTGTTGAAAGAAGATTGTGTATTGCCATTTACAGTCAAACTCCTAGCATTCCCAAGATGTGTCACGCATCCATCTACCTAAAGGTTACCTTATTGACTTCTCATTTGTCATTCCATTCGGTGATAGGTTAGACTGATATTCTGCCTTTGTGGTTATGTGTGGCTTGAAAACACAATTTCCCCAAAGGATCTCTAATGTATTTAGAATGCAATCGTCTTCTCCAGCCGTTAACCAACGCTTCAAATGTTTAACCAACCAAGCCTGCAAACGGCAAACTTCTGGTTAAAAAAAAAAAATCACTCACTTACTCACTCCCATGGAATTGAATCCACTCTTAGTACCTCTGTCTGACAGAGTAGAACTGCCCTGTGGGTTTCCATGCAATAAATCTTTACAGGAACAGAATGCCTCAATCTTATCTTGCAGACTGGCATGTGGGTTCGAACCGCTGGCCCTGCTATTAGCAGCCCCATGTGTAAGTCCTACATCGCCAGGGCTTTTGTAAGACCTGTTCACTTAAAAATGTCAATGGAAAATTAGAATGTTTCAGGACTGCGAACTTCCATAAGCCTTTCATCAAGTATTCACATACAACATACTGTTTACCAGTTAATTAGTTTGGCTGCTTTATATAATCTTTCAGTTCCTGCCATATAAACTATTTTTAAAAGGCTCATTACACCTTCTTTTTAATTATGATTGAGTGTTGAACTGGAAAATCCTTACTTGATTAAAAAGAAACAAAACTATAGAATGTTTAGAGATTATGATAATACAAGCAGAATCATGATATATTTTTTAAATGTCCCATTGGCAATTGTAGGAAAGGGCATAGAGCCAGCCAATGAGCTTGAGGGAGCAGTGTTGATCCATCATGTGTATGAATCTACTCAGCTGCACTGTTCTCAACTGGAGGTGCTCTGTGAGGGCAAGATGAACAGCTATATAAAGCCTCCGACTTATTTCCTCTAAAGCTAACTGGTGCTTGTGACACTGCATGATGCTGGCTCTCACTCAAGAAATCCTATCCCACTGGGAAATTGACTTAAAATATTTTTTAAAAAATTAAGTATGCAGTCTGTGTCTTCACGATTTGTCAACTTCCTGAAATCAATAGGGAATGTTAAGCTTTATGAGGATTCAGATGGAAATTGTGTGCAGTGCAGGAGATACAGTGTATATGCCAGCTGCCTTCAGACTTCATGCATTTTTTTTTTCTTCTTTGGTTTATTTTGTTGTTGCTTCCTACCCCTCCCACCCCCTGGGAGCTGCTTTTTGTGGCTCTGATGTGAACATGTTTATCTCCATAGTTAAATTTGTTTTATGGATTGAACCGAGTCTCCCCAAATCCTAAAACCTGTCCTTCAGGGTATAATCCCACTGGGGAATAGGGCTCCTGGTTAGGTTCCTCAGGTCATGCCAATGTGCGGCAGGTTCTAACCGGACCACTGTTGAGACATGAAAAGAGCACATCAGACAGAGCGAGAGAGGAAAGCACAGACACAGCAAGACGACACACATTCGTGGGAAGATGCCTAAGGAAGACAAGGAACGCAAGCTGAACAGAGACAAGGACCTTTGCCCTGGACCAACTGGAAAAGAAAGTCTTACCCAAATTCAGATCTCCCCTCCAGTGGTAAAGCCACCCCCCGGTGCTGTACATTCAAGGCAACCCTACAGACAGAGTACAACGGCCCCTGTGACTTTCTGGGACTGCGCCTCTTTACCGGAGCAAATTGGACTCCCAGGTTTGGTGTTGTGCTTTGTTATGTTGTTATCTGCCCTCTGGTCAATTCTGACCCTTGGGAATCTGTGGGATGGAGGAGCATTGCCCCGCTCCCCTGGGGTGTGTAAAGCTGCACATGGTGAGGGAGCTGGCAGATGAGTAGCCCTTTGCTCCCCCCGAGCAGTGGGGGGGCTGGAGCCTTGGCCTTTTAGTTAGCCCCTGAGCACTTCACCCCGCAGCCACTGGGCCACCAGGGATCCCAACCCTACAGATCTATAGCTGTAAATCCTGTTTGGAACTAAATGTTACTGTTAAAATTAGATCCTCCCCAAGGAGGATGGGCTGTGCATTGAATCACTTCCGAGTTATGAAAAGAACAGGCAGGGCACAGAGACACGCACATTCACGTGGAGACAGCTGCCATATGGGGGTCATCTATAACCCAAGAAGCAAACGCCCAGGACTGCATGCGAGGAAGGAACGGACACAGACTGGACTCGAAGGTCTAGCTTCCAGACCTGCAAGAAAACAAGGCTCTGTGTAAAGGCATCTACTTGTGGTATTTCTGCTCTATCCAGAGTAGGTCATAGGACTGGGGTCGTTCTTCTTTCTCATCAGTCAGGTTGGTTGAAGGCTGTCAAGTACCCAGCATAAATTCACTGTCTTTTCCTGCAGGTCATTTGTCCTGGGTCCCTGATGAGAAGAAGTGGGAGAAAGCTGAGCACACGGCAAGGCATATTTGTGTCGTGCCTTGCATTAGTCCTCGCACTAATTCTATGAGACAAGCTTTATTATCTTCATTTTACTAACGAGGAAACCGAGGCCCAGAGCAATTAAGTAACATGCTCACGGTTACCGGAGCCAGGATTAAAGTGGCTATCTGAGAGACAGTCCAGGGAGCAATCTCGCCAGCTCACCGTGCGGGGTTACAAATACGGGACGCTGGTGCTGAGGGAGCGGGCATTGTTTACGAAGATTGCTTGATGAGCTAGGGGAAAACAGAAAAGTCGCTCACTCCCTTTTCTTCTTTTTCCAGGCTGTGTGTCTCTCCTGCTCTCTCCTATTGCTTTACTTTACTGTCATGTATATCCATGTAGGTATAGGTATAGATGTGTGTGTGTGTGTGTACACACATGTACTTGAGGATGACCACAAGGGAGAGTTTAAAGGCAGTCTTTAAATAAATGGGGACATAATTCTAAAAGCACATTATAAATCTGCAGTGAAGACTGTGTTTTGTTTATTGAACTCGTCACCTTATCATAACAGCTTACTCGCAAGTTTATGGCGTTTAAAGCTGACATACACTTTCTAATTACATTGTTTCCTTTCTACTGAAAATGTTCTCTGGATATCTGGTCTATATCAAGTCCCACGCTAAGCACTGAGAGTTTTAGAAACATCTTGTTTCAAATAGCTTGTAGGAAGAATTTACCCTATCGACGCTCGTGAATTGGAGAGATTATGAGCTGAGACTGATGAGGGCTGGAGGGACTTGGCCAAGATCATGTGGTCACTAAATAGCAGATTCAGGGCTTAAAGCCAGGCCCATTTTCTGATAACAAATCTAAAGTTCTTTCCATACAATCAATGCTTCCCCTCTCCTTTGGGTTTTCGATCAATAACTGAAGAACTGACTTTCTAACTGCAGAAAGAAGCAGAGAGAATGAAAACGTTGCTCAACATTAAAACACTAACTCTTTATTTGTCTCAAGAGGCCATAAATAAACAGCACCCCTCAACCCCCATATGAGGGGTGTTGGTGCGAAAGTTAAGTGTTTGGCTGTGACTAGAAAGACAGGGAGTTTGAACTCGACCAGAGGCTCCTGGGAGAGAGCTGGGGACCTGCTCTCCTAAAAAATACTTTGTTAAAATCTCCTGAGTCGTGTGGGGTCAATCAAAGACAGATTGACCCGGTCACTTCCAGCAATAATATTCCTCCAGAAATCACCTCAAAAATCTCTCATTTACCTTCGTGGCTGTTGCATGCAGGAGCAGAAAGGAGAATAATTTTTGGTGAAAGAATGGCTTCTGATTGGAATAAACTAAGTTTTACATTATTTGATAGGCTCCCACTTTTCTCATTTGCAGGTGAATGGCATCGGCCCCTGAGGACCCGCAGCAGATTAAAAGATTTAAAAATGAAATTGTGGGAAGTAAAATTGGCAAAGAAAGGTGTGGTTTGCATTTCTTTTCCCCAAGCATTTGCTTGCTGTGAAATAACTTTCTTCTTCCCTTAGTAGATGCTGTCAAATTTACAGTTCAAAAGGATTTATTTCCTTTTAGTTCACAGGAGATAAACTTTAGTGGGTCCTTATATTTGCATTTTGTAGCAATCCATCCATCATTGACATTTCACAGTAATGAATAGTTAAAAAAATATTTGCTAAACAAATAATTCTTCAGGCCAAGGCAATTGATTTAGGCACATCTAGCTTGGCTCCTCAACCGTCTGCATTTGGATGCTCGCCTTGCTGAGCCGCCTCTGTGTTTCCAAGAACGGTCCAACTGCAGGGCAAAGTAATGGTTCATGTGGAGGTGGTAACAATGATTTTTATTTTTACCTCCCAGCCCACCATGGTGGAGGGACTTTAAAAGCATAATACAGGTCCTAGGAGATCGATATATAAACTTGAATTAAAGGACATGTTGTGGGGAAACTGACCCTGGACTTCTCAAAAAATATCTTGAAAGTTAAAGGCAGACTGAACTGTTTCAGACCAAAAATGACTAAAGAGACAAGACAACCAAGTCGGGGAGTGACCTACTCTGGAACCTAGAGAACAACACAATTTTCAGGACAATTGGCGACACTGGATTATGACTGATACACAGGGGGGTTTCGAATGTCCTTTGGAAAATGAAATGGAAATTTTCATGAACCTTTTGAAGCCTCCTCAACCTTGATAACAGGATTGTACACGTGTTTAATAGTCTGTATTTGATACTTGTCAGATGGATAAAGGGAACTCGGATGGTGTAAAGGAACCACACTTAGCTGCGAAGGGAAAGGTTGGCAGGCAAAATCCACCGATGTTTGTCAGAGAGCAAGATGCGAAAGGCTGCTTCTGCAAAGATTGTTGTGGCCATTAGGTGGGATCGAGTCCGTTACAGAGCAAAGCGAACCTGTGTACAACCGACTGAACTACTACCCGCTCCTGAGCCAGCCTTGCAATGGTTGCTATGTTTGAGCTCTTTGTTGCAGCTGCTGTGTCAATCCATTTCCTTAAGACCCTTCTCCCTTTTCAGTGCCCTCCCTCCATCGGCCCCCCCCCCCCACACACTTTACCAAGCATGTCCTTCTCCAGAGACGGGGCTCTCAGGATAATGTGCCCAAAGTATGTAAGACGAAGTCTTGTGCCAACACCACGGTTCAAATGCATTGATTTTTCTTTAGTCTTCCTTATTCAAAGACTAAATTTCACATGCATATTAGGTGATTGAACATACCATGGCTTGGATCAAGCACGCCTTAGTTTTCAAAGTAACATCCTTGAATTTCAATACTTTAAAGAGATCTTATAGTTTACCTAATACACTGTCCTTGTATTTCTTGACTGCTACTTTCATGAGCATTGACTGTGGATACAAGCAAGATGAGATCCTTGACAACTTCAATCTTTCCTCCTTTTAACATGATGCTACATATCGGTCCAGTTCTGAGTAATTTTGTTTTCTTTACATTGAGTTGTAATCCATAGAGAAGACTGTCATCCTTCATCTTCATCAGCAAGTGCTACAAGTCCTCTGGACTTTCAACAGTCAAGGTTGCCATCTGCATATGGCAGGTCATTAATAACTTTCTTCAAATCCTGATGCTGCCTTTCTTCGTGTAATACTGGAAAGAAGTCATTTTTCTTGTGTTTTATTGACTATTGCAAAGACATTTGACTGTATAGGTTATAGCAGACTATGGAGAACCTTGAGAAAAAGTGGAAATTCCAGAACTTTTATTGTGCTCCTGTGGGACCTGTATATGGATCAGGAGGCAGTTGTGGGAACAGAACAAGGGAATGCTCATGGCTTGAAATCAGGAAAGGTGTGTGTCAGGGTTGTATCTTCTTACTATACTTATTCTGGAAAGATAACAGCCCTGGAGTTCCTAGGGGACAGCCCTAATCTGCCTTATAGGATCAAGATCCTAAATCTATTTGATGGCCACAGGTAGCAATAATGTTAAAGTATTTGTTATCAGGAAACATGCTAATATACTGATATATAAAAAGCTATCCAGAACTTATTTTAAAATATTCTCAATAATATTGATATTGTTGTTTTGTTTTATATTGGGAAGATGGCAGAGCGCTAAAGCAAATGTGACAAAATAAGTGGTGCATCTAAGTGAAGCGTTGACAGGAGCTTACTTAGAATTTCATGCAGGGTCTCTCTGACTTCTCTTTCCAAACAGAAAAGCAAGGCATGCAGATATAAAATGTGATCCCATCTCAGCCTGCATGAACACAACAGGAAAAACACCTCTGCTTTGAGAAGTTCTTTAGCAGAAGGACTGCTAGCCACAAGGGCAGTGGTTCAAACCTTCTAGTCATCCCAAGTGAGAAAGATGAGGTTGGCTGCTCCTGTAGAGACGTTTCATCTTGCAAACCTTGCAGAGGGTCATGAGGAGTTGATGTGGATTCAGTGGCAGTCGGCTTTGTGATTAGGAAAAGGAGCCTATTTAGACAATGTTGGATGAGGCTTAGAATCTAGAATTTACTTTCAAAATTATTCCAATGGCTAGTTTCCAATGCTTGCTTTGCTCACCTGAGAAAGGACACAGAGAAGTTTGCTGATTTGCATGCGTGGCTTTACTCTGGGAGCAGGTGGAACATATGGAGGAGGATAAAAAAGAAGCTGCAATTTCCAGTGGGTGTTTAAAATTTCCCACGCTTTCTCCTTAAATAATCATAAACATCGCTACATGCATTGCCCCTCTTTATGGAATATGCCACACGCCTTATAAATAGCTCAATAAAGTTTAGAATGCATCTCTAAGGTGGATAGGTGTCAATGCTATTTTACAGTGAGGAAAGTGAGCCACAGTGAGGTTAATTGTTTGGATCAGTCCTAAAAATGAGTCACAGATGCCAGGAATTGGAAGGGACCTTCAAGGTCAACCTGCTACTTGCTGCATGTGCCCCCTCTGCGCAGTTTCTGCTCAGCACTCCATTTGGGAAAGTCTCCCTCCATTACAGCACACTCCATTCTGGACAGCTTTAGTCACATTTAATGAGCATCCGATAAAGAAAAGTACCTAGGTTTTCTTGAATCTTAAAGCAATTCCCAGCTCATTAAACCACATCAGTGGGTCTGACACCCTAAAAATGATTCTAATGAGCCCTTGGGACCCAACGATGAGATCACACATTTTAAATGTTAATTTCTTTTTCACTTGATTTTAGGGAAACATGCAAAATGGCATTTCAAAAAGTGTTGGTATATTCACAGATCCAAGTGTAATAAGATTCCTAAGGGGCTCGAAGTCTAACGTGTACCCCCTCCAGAGGGAGGGAAGACCAGTTATGAGAAACTGAAATGGGGAAAGGAGGAAATTACTTGGGGGAATGCAGTACTAGTAAGTGCAGATCTTCATAGAAGGAATTTTTCAAAAGCACAGCATTTGCAAGGATAGTTGGAGGTGTGCCCCCTGAAAGGTATTTTCCCTTGATTGGGAAGGACCTCGGATAAAAATCTAGTCAAAACATTCGAGATTAACTGTGTTGCAGTGAAGTCATTTTGGTCCTGAATTCTGGCTAAAATCCATGGTGGCTAAAAATAATATACCTGGGACGCAATAATGAATGATGGGTTTCTGAAAGAGCACTCTGAGAGTTGGAGTGAGGTGCTTGTCAGGGGCTGGGTGAGTGTATAACAAAGTTTAGGAAAGAGTAAACGGAGGGAACCGAGGGACAATAGTTTATTGTTAGGTTGGCACCGAGGGTCAAACACTGGACTAGCTCTTCGGGGGGAATTGTGGGAAGGCAGCATGGCTGGCGTGGACAGCAGTAAGGAAAGAGCTCTCGCCTTGGAAAGGGAAATGTTCCACTTATTTGTTCATTTGATAGTTACTGTGTACAGAATATTTTAAATTTTGGCCTGGTTAAAAGTATTAATTTTCGTTAAGTCCAAACTTTAGGTCTTTGTCAGGATTATTAGCGCTGGGTAATTGATTGGCTCTGTTTTCTTTGTTGGCTCTGTTGTCTATGGGGAAATGGAAGGAAAGAAAATAAGCACAACAAATCTAACCCACGATTTAAAATACAGCCTCGTTGGAGGTTTCTGCTGGCGTCCACCCTGCTAGGGTGCCCTCGTGGCTGGCAGAGCAGTGCTGTGCCATGCTCATGATTGCTTGGTTGCCTTGTATTGATCCATTGTGAACCATGCAATTTTTACTATCTGATATTTAGGAGGAGATCAGCAAGGCTTTCCTGTTAGTCTGTCTTAATCTGGGAACTCTGCCAGAACCTATTCAGCTTCTTAGCAACATGCAAATCTCAACTGCTAGATGGGTAGCAACTGCTCATAAGGCATATTGTCCAAGAGACTGACTCAGCTCTCCCTTCGAGCGCCAGTGGCTCATACAATCTAGTCATAGTCGCTAGCTTACTTCACACGAGGTCGTGGGAAACATTAGATGTGTTTATTAGCCACGTGCTCAGCACACAAACGTGTTGATATTTTTGCTACCTGCTATCACATAATTTCTGACTCAGGCCCCCAAGGCACAGCATGAAGAAACCCTGTCTAGTCTGCGCAGTCGTCACAATTGTTATGTTTGAGCTCCTTGTCGCCGTCACCGTGTCAGTTAATCTCCATGATAGTCTCCCTCTTTTTCACTTGGGCTTCACATTACCAAGCATGGTGTTGTTTTCCAGGGACTGGTCTCTCCTGATAATGTGCTCAAAGTGTCCAGACCACTTGAGATGAAGTCTCATTAACCTCATGTCTAAGGAACATCCAGCTTGTACTTTATCCAAGACGAGATGGTGTGTGCTTCTGGCAGTCTAAGGTGCTTTCGATGTTCTTCACCAACACCATAATTCAGATGCATCAGGTCTTATTCTGTCTGCTTTACTCATTGGGCAACTTTCGCATGCATTTGAGACAATCGAGAATACGATAGCTTGAGTTCGGCACACCTTAGTCCTCAAGTGGCCTCCGCACCCTTCAGTGCTTTCAATGAGCTTGTGTTTTTACACAGTGCCATGCATTAGTTGACATCTTGACAGCTGTTTCCATGAGCATTGACCACGGATCCACAATCCCTGACAACTTTCATCTTTTTTTCTGCTTATTGTGGCATTATTTATTATTCCAGTTACAAGGGTTTGAATTTTTCTTTACATTGTTATAATCCATTATAAAGGTTACAGTCTTTGACTGTCATCAGCAAGTATTCAAATATTCTTGGCATTTAGCAAGCAAGGTTATTTCATTTGCAGATTGTTAATAAGCCTTTCTCCAATCCTGATGCATGTTCTTCTTCATGTAGTCCAGCTTCTCTGATTATTTGGTCAGCATACAGATTGATTAAGTATGATGAAAGGATACAACCCTATATGCACCTTTTCTGATTTGAAACCAAGCAATCATGCCCTTAGTTTATTCAAAGGACTGCCTCTCAGTGCATGTACAGTGGCCAAATGAGCACAGTCAAGTGCTTCAGAATGCCCATTCTTCTCAATTTCATCCATAGTTTGTTATGATGAACACATATGAATGCTTTTTTATAGTAAGTGAAATACAAGTAAACATATTTTTCTGATATTCTCTGCTTTTAGCAAGAACCATTTGATGGCATCAATTCTATCCCTCCTGCCATATCGTCTTTTGGATCTGGCTTGACTTTCTCGCATTTCCCAGGTGATTAACTACTGCAACATTTTTTTTGAAAGATCTTCCCCCACATTTATTTTCAGGTGATAGCAATCATGTTTTCCAATAATTTCCACACCCAATTGTTCACTTTTCTTTAGAATAGGCACAATTATGAATCTCTTCCACTCAGTTTCCCAGGTAGCTGTCTTAGAAATTTCTTGGCATAAAGAAGGGAGTATTTTCTGTGCTTCATCATCTTGTTGAAACATTTCAGTAGGTATTCTGTAAATTCCTGGTGTGTTAGTCTGGGTAGACTAGAGAAACCAATCCATGGACACACATATGTATATAAGGGAGAGGTATATATACAAGAACAATTGAACATTGAGAAGACATCTCAGCCCATTCCAGATCAAGTCCTTAAATCTGATATTAGCCCATATTTCTGATATCAAACTCTAAAGTCCTCTTCAGATTCATGAATCACATGCAATGACACCGAATGCAGAAGATCACAGGCCAGTGGGTAGAAAGTCTTTGGATCCACTGTCATTGGAAACATCTCAGCACTGCCAAGAGTCTCTCTGTGGCTTCTCTGGCTTCCGAAGTCTGGTTACATCCATGTGGCTTGTCTTCTTCAATGTCTCCTAGGGAGTAGCAGAGAGAAAGAGGTGTCTTCGGCCTCCAAAGAGGAAGTTCCAGATTTCCCAGAATTCTCAGGAGAAGGTCATGCCCACACAGAAGTCTCATTGGCTATATCCAGATTGACAGTCTAGACGCCACTGCTACACTCTTAATCCTTAAATTGACACCAGATTAGGTGACTATCACACCTGGGGATACATTTTTCTCTAATGGCTTCAGTGCATTATGGACTTCTTTTTTCATGACCATTGATTCTTGATCTTGAAATAATTGTTGAATAAATCTTCAAATAATTGGTGGTTGACCAATTCTTGTTTTACAGTGATTCTGTGTATTCCTCCTATCTTCTTCTAATACTTTCTACATTGTTGAGTATTTAGCCCATGGGATTCTTATTGTAACTCGAGGATTGAACCTTTACTTCAATTCTTTCACTTGAAATATGTGAACATGTTCTTTCTTTTTCTCTTTTCAAGTCCATCCTTTCACTCAGACCAGAATGCTTACAGTGACTTTTTAATGCCACCCAATGTCACTTACCTGGCCTCTACTCCCTTAGGACATCAAACACGCTCTACATTCTAAATGTGTTTAGTTCAATTCTTCCTCTTCTGCCACTCTATCTTGGTCAAGACATCAATGTAAAGCCTGCCAATTACCTCCTGGGGCTGTATTGCTAAGACCTTTCCTTGTCTCATACTTTAAAGTGTATAACTTTCTGTGTTTTGACTAAGTTATGAAGCAGTTCCAAGGTTGAAACAGGTCTACCATTTTCTTCTATCAGAACTTGCAGAAGAAATAAACTTAGAATTTCTTGAATCAGCCTGATCTCTATCTTTGGCAAAAACAATGTCAGACTTTTCTGTACCAGCAACTTGATAACCAGCAACACTTTAAAATAGGGCCAAAAGGAGAGCACATGGTAAGATGCTTCACTGTAACCTACCTGCCTTTTCCATAATCCGCTCTACGATGCTGTCTGCCTGATAGCTAGGCTAGTGTCATACCATTCACCAGAGGCTTAATCCTGTGGGGACTGGTTTGCTTTTTATCTTCATTTAATTTTCACTCAAATGGTCATTTTGAGTGAACTATTTCTGGGTCTCCTTAGCTAGAGTTGCAAATCCTATTACTATCTCTCTCTCAAATACTCTTTGCTGCTTTATTTTTCTTCATAAGACTCATTCCCATCTAGCACACCAAAAGGAGAGATCTGTGCGTGCACTGGTGAAAGCACTTAACTACTAACAGAAAGGTCAGCAACACACCCACCATTAATGGTGGAAGAAAGGGGTGGAAACATGCCTGGGAACCCCATGGGCTATGGATCAGAATAAACTGGACAAAGCAGTATTTTGTTTTGCTTTGATTTTACTTTAGCATAAATTAACATAAAGATTTAAATATTTACTCATGTCCTTTGTTGATTAGCTATGTATATGGTGGCTGCTGAGGTTTTATGGGGTACGAAGTATTTTCCGCCTGTAGTAGATCCACAGCAATTAGAAAAATGCCATGATGCAAATGTCTATAGTCTATAAAACAAGAAACCTATCTATCTGTCATCTATCAATCAATAAATCCATCTTCTATATAGAAAAAATATTTATCGAAATGGTACATGCCATTGTTTCTCTGGATGTGTTTTTCAATTAGGTTCTGACCTTTTTCTTCATGTGAACATTTTCTAATCTTTCCTTGATTTACTTCTAGAAAGAGAAAACTTTTAAACACACCATATCCTTTACTGATGTATTATCTATAGATGCTTATCAATAGCTGCTTTCTCACAACCACAGCAGAGTTGATGGAGATTATTGCCTGTACAGTCTGAACTACGTACTTTCAAACTGTATTCTGAAAAAGTTTGCTGAGCCTTGTTCTACAGAATTGGCTGAGGCTACATTTCAGTGCCACTGGCATGGAAAGAGCAAATACTGCTGGCTAAACTCCAAACTACGTTTGGCACTCAGCCTGGATGGCAGCCAGGCTTTCACCGGGGGTCTAATGGAACACAGTGGATGACCAATGGACAGCAAGTTCTAGGTGCCGGAGGTGACTTCTAACAGATAGCATCCAAGAGAAATGGGTATCTGGAGGCAAGAACACCTAGGGAAGAGAGAGATTTGACCAGACAACACTTCTCGACATGTAAGGACTTCTCTGGAATCTTTCACATTTTCACTTCTAGCCAAATTCTGCCTGGTAGTATTTAGTGAATTGAATTTTGTCCTTAGAGACTTGCAGGAGGCTCCCGTTGACTTCATTGGGAGTAATGGGCCATTTGATCCCACGGCATCTGTGCTGGCTCCAGGCTATTTAGCAAACTCCCAAACAAATCCCAGTAAAGTGCTCTTTAATGGATACTTATCTGGGGCAGGGGGCTCGTGCTAAGCACACCTAAGTCCATTTTTTCCTGCAGGTTTAGTAAGTTTTCTCTTTTTTTATGGCTTGAAATTACTACTACTGGGAACCCTGAGTGAAGCAGTATTAAGCCCAGCCAAAGTCACAGGATGCCTACTTTATTGATCTCACTTGACCCGTTTACTCTCTGGGTTCCAATTTAATGACTCAATTGATTATTCATTTACATTTTCAATGTCTTTGTGGGAAATCATTTTACATGCGTCATCTCTAACTTAGCCCCAATCCAACATCCAAACTCATTTTAGAATTTTCATTGCGGCATACATTTCTGGAGCAATTGTGCGCAGGTGAGCATCAGGGGATGCAAAGGCACATTGGAGTTAATCTGTAGAGAGGACAGAGTGATAGTTTGATTTTTCTCTTGTTTCAAATGGCCAGTACTTCTGGTGGCTCCTCTGAAATCAGGAGGGTCTTTAGGACATTGTCAGATTAGAGAATTTGAAATTTGTCTAAACAGAATTTGAATCCTATCACAGTAATGCCACACCTTCAGCTGAACCTTTTTTCAAATTAGGTATTTTTCTTTAATCAAATGAAGCTTCAAAATCTTTTACTGATTTGCTTTTCTTTCCGTTGACTCGGCTTTGTTACCAATGGCAGAACTTGTGAGAGAAAATGTTGTCAGAGATCATCAGGCAGACTTCAAACTACTCTTGAGTTGATTCCCACTCAGGGAGACGCTGTCAGGCAGAGTCGAACTGCTCCTGTGAATTTCTGAGACTGCACTTCTTTTAGAGCCTTCCATCCTCAAAGTGGCTGGTGGGCTTCGACCTCTAACCTTGTGGTTGACTGTCACCAGTAGAGACCAAGAAAGGCCATGGTTTTATTAGCTCATAGCGACAATCTATTTAACAAAGGTAGGCAACATGGAAGATCTAACTATTGATACACCTAAAACATCATGTTCTATCTCCAGGCTCTTTGTGTGGGCTGTGGGGCTGAGCTGATAACATATTGTCTTCTTTCACAGCAAGTAGATCAAGTTCTAAAAATATGACTGCTTTTGCATTATTCTTTCAGGATGACTAGTTTAACCAGAATATTCGCCTACCTTCACTTCTTTCTAAAACGAGACGATGTATAAGAAGATACATAAATGCATATTTTCAACCGTAACATTAACTTTGTTTGACAGCATAAAACAGGATCAGAGCTAAATGCTAAATAGAAGAGGCTTACTATCATCCCTTTGGGAATAGTAAGTGCTAGGGGTTTAGTGACGGAGCCATGAAAATTGAAATAGCATTAAAAGTTTGAAAGCACTAGCTGGTACCGAAAGTTTCCAGTCATATAAGCAAAGGTGGCCCTGTGGGTCAGGTGTGGGGCTGCTAACCTCACGGTAAGTGGTTTGCACCCACTGGCAGGTCCATGAGGGAGAAGAGGAGACTATTTGCTCCTGTGAAGATTGACAATGCCTCAGAAACCCTCATAGGGCCATTATGATAGCAATGGATTTGCTTTGGTGTTTGGTATCATCAAATCTAGGGAATAAAAAGGGTCAGGGGGTAGGGTTACCATGAATCAGTCTTGATACCATAACACATTTTGTTTGTTTGTTCAGAGAAAGAAACTAACTTCCAATATTGAAGATAAAATGTTCAGAAGGTCAATCGCAGTATTTCTTCAAGATGAAATACTAAACACTTTCTATATGCCAGACAGTAGGTCATGAAGACAATATAAAATTCTAATTTTTAGCAAATGATCATAATCATATAAAAAGATGATTGAGATATAATGTGGTACAGTGTTTATGCTTGAAAATGATGTTTGAACCCTGTAGTCATGTCAGCTTTGAAGTAAATGACCCTGCAGAATAATTGACACACCTCAGATGATCTTCTAAAGCAGTGGTTCTCAACCCGTGGGCCGTGGCCCCTGAGGGTCCAACGACCCTTTCACAGGAGTGGCTATATTCATAACAGTAGCAAAATTACAGTTATGAAGTAGCAACAAAAATATGTTTCTGGTTGGGGGGCCACCACACCATGAGGAACTGTCGAAAGGGTCACAGTATTAGGAAGATAGAGAACTGCTCTTCTAAAGTGAAGCGGCATCTTCAGAAAAGGACCTTAGCTGGGGAGACCCTGAGAGTCATAGAGCAAAATAGTGAGTTCTTCATTCTGCCTGATGGGAGGGTATTGGAGCTCTAGAGGGGCTGAGTCTGGAGGAAGGGAGATGAAAATATAGCGTATGATTAGACGGTGAAGGACTTCAATTAGAAGGGTATGCCAGGAATGGCATAAGCTAAACTGAAGCTTGACCATTCAAATTCTCCCAAAGATGCCTGACAATACAGTTCTGAAAGATAAACTTTTGGAAATCCTATAGAGCACAGTTCTGACACATATGCGATTGCATTCACAGAGTCCATAGAAACTGGCTTTGCAGATTTGACTCTAGATTTTGTTATGTGGACAATAGAGAGTCACTGGTAGACTTTAAACTGAAAAGAAAGGGAGATGAATTCTAGCCAATCCTAACATGCTGTACTAAAATTCAGGCAAGAGGAGGAGCCAGGAAAATAAATTTCATAGGGGAAAGGCCAACAAATTAAGAGAAGCCAGAGGAAATGTCTAGTGGAGCCAGACATTGAACAGCCCAAACAAACAGGCGCAACAGTGCACAGTCTACGAAGGGCTCATCAGCACACCTTCTTAGCCCCTTTCATGAAGCCGTATTTTATTGATGCAACTTCTAACTAAAGGCCTCTTCTTTAATCTACTTACACTTTTCTAGGCCTTTCAATAGCTACTAACCAAGTTGGAATTGAATTTCATGGTAATTTTCAAACTTTTCCTGAATTGTTAAGGAAGGGAATTGTGGCCACACTCTTAATAGCGTTGGCTAAATGGAATGACATCTTTTGTATATTTTTTAGGTTGCAACATATATCAACATGATGAACTTTCTTTTTTAAAATCTCGCTAAGTTTGATGATGAAAGGATCATTAAGAAGGGTCAACCACACATGAGACATGCACCTTAGCTACCTATGGCATATTCCAACCTTTTTTTAGGAAACAATAGAAGAGAATATATTTCAAAGCTCCACACGTGATGATCTTAATGCCCATACAACACCTTGGCTCCCTTTGTTCAAACTGAGCATGTGTAGATGAGGTTCTATGCTTTGTGGGTCATACCTGTGCTGTCTTCATACACCACAGTCACGGTCTTCCAGTTGTAATAGAGCACCAGGTCCAGGACTGCCCTGCTGATAGCCGCATAGTCTGGGTAGAGGTTGATGTAAAACAAATCCTTATTGTCCACCGAAGGGTGTTTCCAGCGGGTCTGGATGTGTGGAACTTCAAGAGCATTGCAAATAGACTGCACAGCACTGACGGAGGAACTATGTGAAGGCCCAAACAGAGCCGCCACACCAAGAGCCAGCTGGTCACACGCTAAAAGTTAAGGACAAGGAGGGGATGAAGGGCAAGGGAAGAGAAGAAAGACAAGAGAGGAACTCTGTGAGTCTGATTGTCCTTTCACAATTTCTCTTTTTAGTCACTATTGAAAAGTTTCCTCCCATTCCTCATATCGATGTTGAAGAAATATACTTGGTCCAATTTCCAGTACTGCTGAGATGCTAAGCTACTGATAGATGCAAATGCAGAACTGATTAGCAATCCATCATAGGACTAACTCCCTGGTCTCACTTCATTACTTTTAATCGGATGGACTCGATATCCCTTGCTTAGTGTGGTCTTAGCCAGGAGTACTCAGAACTACTCCCTATGCCATTTATTTGCCAAATAAAAGCCGGATAAATTAAGCTCTGTCATCTGGCAGGGCAGCCATTATGTTATAGAATCCAGGAGAACAACCTTCTGGGTGACAGCAAAGTGGTTTAGCTCCTGCTTCCTAAAACGCTAAAAGGAGTTCCAGGTTAGTGAAAAGAAGCACTGCTAATGAATGTTCATCAGTGGTACTGATACCGAATTAATTGCGGAATAATGGCATAGCATTGCTTAAAGGGACCATAGGAGAGCTTGGCTGCGGTCCACTCCTTACGCAGATATTGGAGTGAGTGGTGACCACTGGGAAGTGGCACACAAGAATGCGAGCTCAGGAACCTTAGCTATAGATCAGGTCTCCATCTCAGTAGTGGCCAATATTTTGCCTAACAAAATTAAGTTGCTGTGTATTTAAAAATCGATTTATAGATTTGTATATGTATTTTACCCCCTAGAAGAGTAATATTTTCTGGTGGAATTTAGCTTTCATAAAAGTGTAAGAAAAGGAAGAAATCATTGTCATTTCATAATTCTATGATAGTGCCTACTTATAATTAGATGTTTCACTCTAAGTTTTTAAAACTGGAATTATTATATAGATATAATTTGAAAAATTGTTTCCTCACCTAACATACTAACATGTGCTTATCCAAATCATTTCAAACTCTTCAAATATGTTTTAGTCTCTGTAGAATAGTCCATTCCATGAATATGTTATCATCCATCTAACTATACCTGTGATATTGGGCATGTTAGTTTCTTCTGAGTTTTGACTGTTATAAATAACAGCATAGCCCTATTACTAACATGTTCATTTCTGTGTTTTCCTTAACATCTTAGATAACTTTTTGAGAGAAGATCCTCAGGATTTGAATTGCTAGATATTAGTAAAGGGAACTGATATTTTTAAGTTTTTTGACACAGACTGCCAAATTCTTTTCCAGAGTGTTTGAGACAGTTTCTCCTCCCAGTCATGGAATATAGTGCCTAAACGTCATATGCTGGCAGGCATTAAGTATAAATCAAAACTGATTCTCAAATTTTAATTTTAAGGCTATTTTAAAGTCATTTGGATCTGCTGTGAGATAGTAATCAAATATCAAAGTTAAGTAGCAACTAAAGTCATAAACAAAATTATGTTAATTTTTATGACTATGCCATTCTATATTTTTAAAAAAGCTATATGGTTTTGTAAAAATTATATGATTTGGGTAAGAGAGTAATTAATAGCTAACACTTTGATATCAATAATCTAAAGATCAGTGAACAGCAAATAGCAACTTTCACTTTCCAAGGACACTTTCTGGTAGTGTGCAGCATGCCAATATGAGGTATTGAAAGGCATGCTTTGCTACAGAAGTGCCTCAGGGTAAATTGCCATTTTCCTAGGAACTTCATTTTCTAGATGTGTTTCCACTGGTTGGCAAGAAAACAAATGAGATCAGGAGAGTCTGTGCACTGCCACTTCAGCAGGCATGAGCAATGGATTGAGATTCCTGCTAATATTTAGCTCTGGGATGCTAATATTCCTTGACAGGAAATCAATCCTCTGGAATTCGGTTTGCCAGCAAATGACCAGTTTTAAGAAGATTTCGGGGTGTTTAATTTACAATTATGGCAGATAATTCAGTTCAAAAGAAAGCTTTCAAATCAGATGGAGGTGGAAGTATCAGTGTGTGTGTGTGTGTGTGTGTGTGTGTGTGTGTGTGTGTGTGAGAGAGAGAGAGAGAGAGAGAGAGAGAGAGAGAGAGAGTGAGAGAGAGAGAGAGAGAGAGAGAGAGAAAGAACTTACCGCACAGAGATATAGTATGTGAACACACCTTGTACACTCAAAGTGCAATATAAATATAAAGCTTTATTACTTGTTCACAGACAACTCTGACCTGTGCCCAATATCATCAACTAGACCCATATCAAAAAATATAAAAAGCGAGAGAGAGACTATATTCTTAAAACTAACTTCATGTTTCTGGCAGGAAAAAAATCATTATATTTACTGACTCTTCTGTGCTCCTAGGATGAGGAGTTTTGCTTCTGTTTGTACATGACACTTGGATTCATGTATATGGGTGTACTAGGTGAACGCACCTTCAATAGGCTCATTCTATATGGAAATATCAATGTGTATTTAGCTGCTTGTAAATCTATTCAGCTGACGGGTATGTTTTCAGTGAGCATGTCTTTCCTTTGTGAAAGAGCTAGACCCCAAAACCTGGGATTATTGAGTGAATTCTGTCTCAAAGGTGACTCTATCGAACAGAGTAGAAACTGCCTCATCAAGGTTCCAAGGCCCATTGTCACATCTTTACTCCTACAAGCTGATTCTGGGTTTAGATGGCTGACTTCTGGTGAGCCGTCTGAGGCCTATGCACCACACCGCCATGGCTCCTTCGTGGAGGGAAGAGGCCCTCTCTTTCTCAGCTCAAGAGCAGCCTTTGTTTTTCACGCAAACACCTGCACAGGAGGCTCAACAGATCCCTGTAAGCTGCCAAGCTTCAACTATATTGAATGTGATTATGCCTCAAAGATTGGTTCTAGAAGTGTCTGAGGGATGTCTACTCTAGGCCCACAATTCCCAATGAAGTTTCTCGTGAGAGAAGCCTTACAGCCTCATATAAATTAGATTACTTTTCAGGCAACTTGTCTTCTGTTCAGAAGAAAAGGAAAAATGAATGCAAAGATTTAATCTCACAGATGAAACTTCACATTTCTATAATCTTGCCCAAAGCAATACAAAATAAATAAAAGGAAGGAAAGGTTGGGAAGATGTTATTTAAATGCAGTCCTTTGCAAGCTGTTAAAATTCCATGTGTAAGTTACGAGTGTCCTGGGTATTTCCACGTGCCAGGTGGCTTTGACCTTCCACAAAGTTTAATTCGACTGCACTATATAATTTCATGGTGGTATCTCAGCTTCGGGAAGTAAAGACAGATCAGGCTTGACATTTTCCATTCACAGCTGAACCAGTTAATCATAGAGTAGAGGGCACTGAAGGGTAAGCTAAGCAGAAAGGCCCAGAAACCAGTGCTGGCAACATCCATTAGGTTAGTTCAGATTGCACCGGTCAGTGACATGGAGGACGGAGATTTCCCGCAACCCATTTATGAAGGGATCGACGAAGAAATAGGACAAGTAGCAAAAAGGTGACTTGTAGAGTAGACATGTCACCCAAAGAAGCCTTTAAAAGCGTGAAAATAGTTACCTCTCCGTGAGGCTTCAAAACTATCGAAAAGGTTAATTTTCTGGATGTCATAAGTTAATGTGACGTTAGGCAGCAGGGTTCGGTTTCGGTTAATGTTGGTGACTGCAAACTTGAAAGCTAATTCTTCAACAGTAACAGGCTCATTTTCCATAGTTTCAAAAATCCCTCCTGCAGAAGCGAAAGAAATGCATGGAAAGCATTAGTTACATGATTCACTTTTTCTTTAACTTAAGAAGAAAATGAACTGTACAAACTATAGACTCCAAACCATAAATATTTGCATAAGAAAGATCAGAGCAGATCCCCAAGCCCATGTTCAAAGTTAAGTTTCTCATTAAGGGTCACATGAAGATAAATAGGTTTAACTGTGAATATATATATATATATATATATATATATCAGAACCCATGTAGATTGCATAAGCCTTTCAGATAGCAAGTATGTTCTAAATATGGAGTGCCATGTGAAGTATAACTGATAAAGCAGTCAAGAGAGATAGTTCTTCAGTTTAGACATAAATCACGTTGTGCTCTATCTAAACTCAATTTGAGCTGTATTGTAGTAACTGATTGCCATCAAGTTGGTTCTGACCCAGACTGATCCTTTAAGACAGACTTAAACTACAGTATAAGATGTCCGAGGTGGTAATTGTGACGGAAGCAGACTGTCACATGTGTCTCCCACTGAGAGGCTGGTGGGCTTGAACTGCAGACCTTTCAGTTAGCAGTTGACAGCTTATTCATTAGGTCACCTGCTCTATCCAGGTAGGACCATTCCAATTAGAAGGCAGAACTTTGCTATTAAGAAACACATTCTTGACTCTGGTCTAGAGGAAGCATGCATGCAGAGTGGGGTCAGAACAAGGTGGGATGTAGAGATGTTTAGGTTTCTCAGAAAATATACGTTTTGTGCTTATTGACGTAAAAATCTGGGTTGTAGCCTTGTATTTTCCAAAGTGGATGGGCAGATTCAAAGAATTAAAAAAAAATTCTGCCACAGAGCAAACTTGCATCCTGTCCCTAGAGTAAAAAATATATTCCTCTACTAAGCAAAACATACACACACCTCCTCTCTAAGATCTTAAACATCCAGGCTCTCAACACAATCAACCATAATGAATATTAAGACTTAAAGTCCTCATCATAAAATTTGGCTCTGACTTGGCTTGAGGCATTGATGACTGATGGAAACAATGTAAACATTATTCCCTGTATGTTCTTCATGTTCTCAGAGCGGCAGCAGCCTTGTCAATATATACAGGGCAAACAGGAGAAGCCCGCTTGACTGGCCTCCGTTTAACCTACACTTTGCTTGACGAGTGTTCCTCATTACCTTTGAAAATACTGACACCCTTGGAATCACGGAGCCTTGTTGCTAGCAGGCTCCGGTTCCACTGTTCTCACCATTGAGACAGTCTGTACCAAAGGCAAGTTCCAGTGGTTTGTTTTATTTCCCCTCTAAACTTGTCTGTCAGATTCCTTCGCAAGTGCTTTAACTTCTCCCTTCATAAGCAGGGAGAACATTAAAAGGAAGAAAACCTTAGGGTGGAATTTTAAAAATGACCACTAATTCATTATTACATACATTCTATGTTCTTAGAAATTTTGTTGACAGAACATTATTCCAAGAAATGATCTTTACAGGTACACCTGTGAGGGTAAGGGGACCTAGTGCCATAGTGCTTGGACATTGCACTATTAACTTCCAGGTCAGTAGAAGAAAACCCAGGCTCTCTACTCATATAAGGATTGGAAACCCACAGGGGCAGTTCTACCCAGTCCTATAATTCGCTATGAGTCAGTATCTATGTCAGTGAGTGTGATTTAGTTGTACATGAGTGTACTTGGAAAAGTACAATGCATTGCAGAATCGCTGCTCTTATGATTCCAGCTCCTGCACGCACGGGCCTATTCCAAACAAAACATTTAAAGATGCCTCTGTGAGCAGTGGATGCATAGCTGCAGACAAGTTCTCTCACGAATGCATTGGCCTCTGTTTCTTTTCTTTTCCTCCCAACAGTTCTATGCACAAGTCACATAATTCAGTAGTTCAATCACATGAAGAAGAGTTGTACAATCACCAGCACAATCATTTTTAGGACATTTTCTCCATGCTTGTACTCATCTTTCTTAACTCCCCATTTTCTCCCAAACTCTCCTGCCATACCCTGAAGGAATCATCAACCCAGTTACTGTCTCTATAGATTGACCTATTCTGGAGTTCACACACAGAAAAAATATTTAAAAACAAACAAAACCCTAAAGAAATAACAGTGAAACAGATTTAAAACCTCAATAGAAAAGGAAGCAGAAACTATTAAGGACTAGAACAAATTTAAATGGAAACTAGAACAAATTTAGATGGATCAGAGGGAAGACCAGATGATAGGGTGCTAAATTTTAACCTAACTCAATTTGCAACGTGCTCCGCATGATAGCAAGCCTGTTTGCATCCCTGTTCCATAGTCAAAGGGGACTCCCCGCGGGTTAATCCACATGTGTTTCTCTTTCACTTCTTTTACTTTTATTTAACTGAAACAACTTTAAAATGTGATCTGGCTACATCTGTCATTATCAAATTTACAATGTTCTTTGCCTGAAAACAGGGCTCTTCAATTCCTTCACCTATGATCAGAGAGGATTCACGGGAGGCTTAATCCACTTGGGGATTCTACTAATGGATTTGGGCTTCCACTGTCATCCATAGCCTTCTGCAAACCAGGTGTTCACAAATACGTTTGATGACATTCCCTCCTTTATATTTGGATTTTATTATTTACAATCCTTGTATCACACAGGCTAGTGCACTTCTTCCATATGGTCTTAGTTGATGCCTCACTGAGATGGCTGCTTGTTTTAAGACGTCTTTAAAATGCAGATGCTATTCTTTCTGATAGCTGGGAAGCATCTAGTTTCTTCACCATATTTTTCTATGTCTTTGTTTCTTTCGGACACCTAAAAATTAAAAAAATAATTAAAAGGTGTGGTATTTACATAATCTGTTGTCAATTTGAGACTTAAGAGTGAAGGGGTAGAATTTAGCCTGTCAATCAGGTTGCAGCTTGATGACCCCACTTGGAGGTGCTGAGGAGATAAATAGCTCACTGGAGGCAGGACACACACTCACTCCCTGGCAAGACACATGGAGCTATGTTGGAGTCCTAGAACTGAAGGAGCCACATGGAGACCACTCCAGAATTGAGATGCCATAGATCCACAAGACTTTCCACCCACGGGTCTATGATCTTACTGCATTTAGCATTATTCCATGTGTTTCATGAGTCTAAAGAATTTATAGATTGGTACAGGACATATGGGTTAATATCGGATTTATGGACTTGATCTGGACTGGGCTGGGTTGATTGCTCTTGATATGAAGCTCTTTTTTATACACATATGAGTGTCTATGAATTTGTTTCTCTAGTCTACCCAGACTAACACAAGTGTTAAAACCAAAATAGTGGCTTCTGAGGGAATGTTCTGGGTAAGTTAAATTCAAGGCAGACACGTCTATGTAGATGGTATGGCCACTGTTTTTTAGGAATCCTGTGACAGAGATCCTGTGGCTGAGCCAAGATTCTCAGTGGTATGGCAGTTAATACCTAGTAATCCCCCATGGCAGTCAATGGGAAAGCTTTTGCTCTAGTCTGAGTGTGGATCCTCCATCTGTTTGTCAACCTACAGTTCTGCAGACTTGCGCTAACAGCATGCTGTATTCTGATCAATCTTGGGAGCCACCAGAAGCTTGCCATCAGATCTGCTGACTTTTAATTCATTTGCTTCTCCAGTTACAAGCTTGATCTGCAGCTACCAACCAGCTGTGCTCCTCTAGATCTTGGCTTGTTAACCTTGAAGCTTTGCTAGTCAGAAGAAGCCTCCAGTTTAACATCTAACCAACAAACTTATAATCTGCCTAGATGCAGACTGACCTACTTCTACAATCATGTCAGCCATTTCCTTGATAAAAATTTCTCTTAAGTATGTACATTAAGTGTCCCTGGTTTTGCTTCTCTAGAGAACCTAGTGGAATAATCTTGATAGATTTTCTCAAAATTCATAGATGACTACAGGGGCTTATTATTGACGTTTTTAGAAAACTGCACCAGTTAGGAAAGGGCTAAGGAAATGGTACCAAGGAATTTCCCTCATCACAACAATATACCTGCTCATCCTTCAAGAGTACCAAGGGCCGTCCTATAGGGATTTTATTGGGAATTCTATTCCAACCACAGTACAGCCCTGATCTTGCCCCTTCAGGCTACCTTTTATTTGTTAAACTCAAATAACATAAAAATTTCAAATAGCATTTAAGAATTTCAGTCCCACAAGGATGCCTTTTTTTAAAAAAACAAAACAAAACAAAAAACACCCAAAGAATGGACCTTAGATTTGAAGACACAAAACAAGTGTATTACTGAGGGAACTTGCCTGCAGCCATCTTCTGATCTTTTAGATATGTTTGAACATGTTTGTTTTGGACTGGTTGTATGAACTTGAACCTTCATAGCAACAGTGATACTTTCTGACTTAAACACATACTCAGACACACACTACAAAAAATAACCCAACTCACTGCCATCAAGGTGATTGGGACTCAGAGTTACCTTGTAGAACTCCCCTGGTAGGTTTCTAAGATGCAGTTGCTCTTGTATATAAATCTGTTTGTTCCACTATCATTCCTCTAGTTCCTAAATGCTTCCCTGCCCCCCACTATCATAATCCTAATTCTACCTTGCAAGACTGGCTAGACCAGAGGTTGTACACTGGTGTTGATAGGAACTGGAAACACAGGGAATCCAGGGCGGATGATACCGTCAGGACCAGGGGTGTGAGTGGCGAGACTGGGAGGGTGGAAGGAGAGTGGGTTGGAAAGAGGGAACCAATTACAAGGATCTACATGTGACCTCCTACCTGGGGGACAGACAACAGAAAAGTGGGTGAAGGAAGATGTCGGACTGGGCAAGATATGACAAAATAATAATTTATAAATTATCAAGGGCTCATGAGGGAGGGGGGACTGGGGAGGGTGGGGAAAAAAGAGGACCTGATGCAAAGGGCTTAAGTGGAGAGCAAATGTTTTGAAAATGATGAGGGTAATGAATGTACAGATGTGCTTTACACAGTTGATGTATGTATGGATTGTGATAAGAGTTGTATGATCCTCTAATAAAACGTTTTTAAAAATCACTTTGTTATATACATATGCGGGCTCATGGATTTGTTTCTGTAGTCTACCTAGACTAACACAGTCTCTAAGGGACTAGAAAGCTGGCAATTTCCAACTGCTCACCTTGTGGTTGGCAGCCCAATTTGTAACACCACGTTTCCAAGGCTCCTATAAACATACACATTGTCACCTCGTTCAACTCATAGGACTAGGAATTGCTCTGTAGGGTTTCCTTGACTCTAGTCTATTTTTCACATTTAAAAGAGACATTTATTCAGTGCCGTGATCAGACTATTACAGTCAGCAATCAACAACATGGGTACAAAAAGAAAGAAACTGCATTGAAACCCTTTGTTGGAATCCACACCATCCACAGAACAGAAACTAAAATAACCCGTTACACAATTAGTCACAAATACAATCCTCAAGCCCATACACATAAGCTTCGTCCAAAAAATGTCTTCTTTCTAGCATCTACACTCTGCCACCACTGTGCTTGGCTGAGTTACAAATCTGTTGTAACCTGTAGCTTCCCTGTCACTTCTCTGACTCTCCTCTCCTGCTAACCTTTGTTTCCTGGGTTGTCATTAAAATCTTCTGCCACTGCCATACCTACTGCTATCGCTTGAACCACCATAGCCAAGTTGGTTTTGTGGTTTGGCAAATTATTGACCTTCACCACCATAAGGGTCAGACCTTGTACATCTAAAGTCTCCTCCCTTCATCAGTCCAAAATTAGAAGACTGGTAATTGCCCAAATCATTGTAAGCTGCCACCGCCTCCAAAATTGTTTCCATTATTACCAAATCCAACATAACCATCCCCACTGCTGCCATATCCACTGCCGTCAAAGCCAAAACGTCCACTGGTTTCTGCCCCAACCAAAGTTGTCATTCCCACCCAAACCAGCTCCGCTGCTGATAGCGACGTTTCCAGAACCACTTCATCTTCTTTGGCTGGAAGAGGCACTGGTCATCTCTAATTTCCACAGGGCTTTCCTTACGCCATACTTATGGCCATGCACAGCGTAGTATTTCTGAATGATGATCCTATCTATGGAGTCATGGTCAGGAAACGTCACAAAAGCAAATCTCCTTCTTCTTGCACTGACTCAATCAGTCATGGTGCCCATTACTTAAAGTTTCTCATCTTGCTCCCAATAATCTTGTAGGTGGTGCTCTTCAGTGCCTTCTTTGATGCCACTGATGGTATTTTCCACCACTAAATGGGCTCTCCTCCTGGAGGGCTTTCTTCTGAGGCAACTCTCTCATTCCACAACTCTCCCATCTACCTTGTGTGGCCTTGATTTTACGGCTGCATCTGCCACCTCCAGCAGAGTAAGCGACAAGCTCAAAGCCTCTGGAGAGCTCAGTGCTTGGATCGCATTGACACACAGCTTGGACTGTCCCCCACTGCTCAGAATGGCTCTGCAGCCTCTTATCTGTTGTTTCACAGCTCAGCCTTCTGAGCAACACTTTCTGCAGCTGTCCGGGCCACTTGGGAGACTCTGACTTAGACATAATGGCCGGACTGTGTTGGGGGTAGGAGTGTAGAAAGCTAGACTCCAGTCTCTATGAAAGCAACATGCTACAACTTTCACTCGCTAAGTGGGTTCAAACTGCTGACCTTTCAGTTAACAGCCAAATGCTTAAGCACTGGACCACTAGGTCTCTCTATATAATTGTTACCACTGAAATTTCTTGCTATACTTATTTCCTCAATTCAATAATCAACTATAATGCTAGATAGCAAGCGATAAGACCTATATGGAAACATTTTTAGCTTCTTTTGGATATGTCTCTGGTTATATAACATATGCGGGGCAGGCACTGGACTGCTAACCAAAGGTCATCGGTTCATACCCAACCTTGGGTGTGGTGCTTAGGAGGAAGGTGCCACACCGTGGGAGGAAGGTGCTGCTGTGTGCTCCCCAAATATTTGTAGTCCCAGAAATACTATGCTGCAGTTCTATGTTGTCCTCTAGGGTTGCTATGACAGTATAAGAAACATTTATGTGTCGATAATTTCTCTGCCTTCTGAGAGCTAGAATCGAAGACATTGCACTTCTGCGAAGCAAGCCAAATCAAACTCACTGCCATCAAGTGAATTCCTGCTCATAGTGACCCCATAGGACAGAGTAGAACCTCTACATAAGGCTTCTGGGACTGTAACTCTTTGCAGAAGCAGAATGCCCCGTCTTTCTCCCTTTTATATAAGAATCCATATCAGAATCTATTCTGAAATAAACATTAGGACAATTTTTTTTTCTTTTCAAGTGGACCAGTGATGCTCTTCTTTCAGACAATGGTAATGCCAGGTTCTTTGGGGTGGACTTTCGCGTCTCTCAGGAATGTTAGTGGGCAGACTGCATGGAGGTGGTGCGCTGCAGATTCTCCATCAGCAGAAACCCTGGAGACAATGTGGCTTCCCTACCACAGCCCAGTGGACCCAGAACAGCAATGTCCCTAATCTAGGACGAGGGAAGTTGTTTGGTGATACAATCTGCATGATATTTATTAGCAATCGTCTTTTTACTCGTCGGTGTCCCCAGCCCCTGAGTGAGCAGCTGCACATGGAGAGACTGGTCCTTTCTCAGCATCACCATCTAAGATTTCCTATTGCCATCAAGCTATTTAAAAAGCCAACCACTGGTCCGGTTGTGAGCCCCATTAATCTGAACAAAGTCAGTTGCTCTGAGGGAAAGAGCAGTTGGTAAAAGGTCTGAATACTGACAGGTGATCCACCTACTTCCTTTTTTGGGAAAAGTTTTATATTTTAGGAAGAAAAGTTAGTATGCTAAAGCTTTGGAAACATATTTCCTTTAAACGTCATTCCTTTCAAGTTCGTAAAACTTGTAGCCATGTTCATTTCCGATTCATAGTGACCCTATACAACTGAGTAGAATGGACCCATGGGATTTCATCTTTAAGAAAGCAGACAGCTCCATCTGCCTCCCACTGAGATTTGAGCCACCGACCTTGCACCTAGCATCTCAGAATTGAACCACCATGCGTTCATTTTCATAGGAGCAAGTTATTATTTCCATTTCGATAAATGAAAGAAATAAACAGGGAGATTACACATTGTATTCACCCCTTTGAAAATGACAAAGAATTGTCCGTGACCAAGAAGGAATTCAAAATCAGATCGGCCTGATTGCCCAGCATTGTTTTATTCAAGAATTAGGAAAGGACTCAATGGTAAAGGAGCAAGTTTCCTCAAGTTATTCCTGACTTCCTTTGTTTTTAAATTTGGTTAATAAGACTTTCACTCATACCTTAGAGGATTATTCTTTAAGCAAAGGATAAAACACAGTAAAAACACCCTGAAAAATCCTATCATACCGCCTGGCATATATTGACATTATTTTTCACTATGGATAATGAGAACAAGAAGAAGAATTTGCGCCAGTTGTAGAATTGCCTATTCACCTCCAAATTGCTTCTTTGGTATACAGTTATATTTTACATAAATAACTGAAAGCGCCTGGGTTTCAGTGAATTACAGTTTGTTTTTTTAGTGTTTAGAAAATGTGAACTCTGTCTTGTCATTTAGGAGGAAATTTTCTTTCATCCTTTCATCGGCCATTTTAAATGGTGTCATGAGCTCAATATCCCATCTGCTTTCATGACACCAACACTCTCTTTTCTTCTCTGAGAATGCTGTTGAAAATTACAAAGGCCTATAGGAACTTAAGGTACTGGTAGTCCTTGACGTAAGATGTATTTGAGTTATGGTGAACTGTCTTTACAGCTATCTGTTTTTGTTGCTTATTTCATTTGTGTTTTATCTTCTGATTAGGAATTGCACTTCCTGCAATGTTGCAAGGTCTCATTAGTTTCTGTTATCATTTTCAGATGCTCACTCACAGATACTTAAAGAAACCTGAAGGTCAGATTTACAAAGATATTGGTAATAATGGGAATATTTATTAAAAGTGTGTGTGGAGGTGTTTGTCTGATTTAATCAGAATTGACTTACAATGGAGTTGTTAAAATGGAGTTCTGCTGTAGTTCATGGACTACCTGCATATAGAGATCTGAGGAAGCATTCAGAGAAGCAAGTTGGTCAAATATGGTGGAAACAGAATACATCCCGTAATACTCACAGGAGCCTGCAATGCATTGAAGTTACTTGCTGTTACTCTTGCAGCCATGTTCTTTGTAACTCTGACCAACTAAGCTGCATAGGCCTCCAACAGAGGACTCATCGGTTTTGTCATCCTAGTAGCTATCAAAGTGCCTCTCAGAAGCAGACATGAGGTGATCTCACAACCCTTAAAAACAAGAAGAGCCATGAGCACAACACATCTTTTGGACCCATAGATTCCTGTGTAGAGAGGAGGGGCCAGCAGAGGCAGTGGCACCAAGTCCGTGAGAGTGATGGGTGGGCTTCCCAGCCCATGGAGTGAATAAAGTCGAGGGCCTTTGGGTATAAGCAGCGCTACAGAAACTTTGTAATACTTGTCTAGGAAAGCAGGGCACAGGGCAAGGGGCTGAGTGGCTAAGAAACCAAGGATCTGTTGGTGTGGCTGAGACAAGACATTACAGACAAAAGAACTGCATCTTTAACATTTACGGTCCTGAATGGTAATCTGTTAACTTCCATAATAAACCCTGTAATTATGAGTATTATCTGTAAGACTCAACAATAGCAGCGATTTTGAGAATGGCCCCGGATAGGACGATATATTTTTTTGGTTGTTCTACATAAGATCGATAGGCATCAGAGGCTACCCCAAGACACCTAATAGCACTAACAAGAAGATAGATGTGGGGCACAGATACTGAATACATTCTGTTATGAACTGAAACCCAATTGACTGGAAGAGATCCATTATTTGTACCCATTCCAAAGAAAGATGACACAACAGAATGCTCAAATTATAGAAGACTTCTATCGTACTGCATGCAAGTATATTTTACTTAAGGTCATCCAATAGAAGTTGTAGCAGTTATTTGAGAGGGACTGCCTGAGGGTCTGGCCAGACTCAGAAGACTTGGACCAAGGGACATAAGTACTGATGTCAGATGGATCTTGGCTAAAAGCAAGGAATACTTGAAAGATGTTTACTTATTTTTTATTGACTAGGTATTTTATTGACCACAGCATTTGACTGTATGTATCATAACAAACTATAAATAGCTTAGAGAATAACGGAATTCCAGTACACTTCTTTGTGCTCATGCAGAACTTGTACATAAATCAAGAGGCAGTTGTGTGAACAGAACAAGGTAATACTGCATTGTTTAAAATCAGAAAAGTTGTATCAAGAGAGTTGAATCGTCTCCCCATACTTGTTCAATCTGTACGCTGAGCAAATATTCTTAGAATCTGATGATGTGAAGAAGAATGTGGCATCCGGATTGGAGGAAGTTTTACTCACACCCTGCAACATCCAGATGCAGATGACACAACCTTGCTTGCTGTAAGTGAGGAGGCCTTGGGACACGTACTTGCTAATGATGATTAAGGATTGTGCCCTTCTGTATGGATTACAATTCAATGCAAAGAAAACAAAAATAATCAGAACTGGAACAATAGGCAGTATCATGATAAACGTAGAAAACATTAAAGTTTTCAAGGATTTTGTCTTGCCTGGATTCACAATTTACATGAAAACCACAGTCAAGTGATCAAATGACTGGTTGCATTAGATAAATCTGCTGAACAAGACCTCTTTAAAGTATTGAAAAGCAAGGATATTATTTTGAGGACAAAGGTACACCTGATCCAAGCCATGGTATTTTTAATAATCTCGCATGTGTGTGAAAGTAGAACATTCAATAAGAAAGACTGAAAAAGAATCCGTGCATTTGAATTATGTTGTGCGGTAGGCAGGGTTCTTTAGAGAAGCTTATGGATATATATAGATATACACTGAGAAGGAATGTAACAGCTAATTAGTCCACACAGCAGTACAGAAGGCTCAGTTCAACTCACTTTCATGGAACAGTTGATATACTGGAACTCCTTCAGCTCACACAGGATGCTGGGTCCAAGGTCAAGGAAGCAAATAGCAGAGTCCTTGCTTGGGCAAGGCAGGCCGATTCTGCACTCAGGAAGCAAACAGCAGGGTAGGTCAGCAACATCTAGTAGCTCAGTAGCTTAGCCAGGATGGGATATCAAATACAAGCAATGCAAGGTGACAGGATCCACCAGCCTTAAGCTCAATGGATGTACGCACCAGTTACCTGGAGAAGCAGGTCTTGAAAGAGGCTCAAGCTTTAGTAACAGATTCACAATCCATGGGTTGGCCTGGCCCACAGTTGGTGTAGATCCCAGGTTGATATAGAGAACTAGCTAAAGCAGCAGCAGCCTCCAGCACACTCCAAACACCAGAAAGCAAGAGAGAAGGGGGCGGGTCCTGCAGAGTCATTTTTCTCTTTGCCCTCCAATCCAATGGTGACCTGATTAATCCCATCTGTTTCTGTTGGACAGGTTTGCATAACACACCTATTACATGGTGCTGGCAAAGAATATTGAGCGTATCATTGACTGAAAAAAGAACCAAAAAATCTATCTTGGAAGAAGTGCAGCTATACTTCCCCTTAGATGCGAGGATGGTGAGACTTTGTTTCACATACTTTGGACATGTTCACAAGAGAAATAAGTCCCTGAAGAAGAACATTATGCTTGGTAAAGTAAAAGATGACAACATGGTAAACAAAGGAAAACTGAAGTTGTAAAAGAGTTCATTTTACACAATCTAAACTCAGGAAAGCACCAGTTAAGAAATCAAACGGCATGCTGAATCAGGCAAATGTGTTGCACAGGACCTATTTAAACCACCACTTCCCTGTTGGCATGGAAGGGGCATTTGGGGAAAATGGGGAGTCGACAGAAAGTAGCGTAAGAAGGAACAAAATGTCCCAAGGTTGATTGTGGTGATGTCTTGAAGGAAGTACAACCAGGATGCTACTTTGAAGTACTTCTAGATGAAGAGATTTTACATCATGTATTTTGAAATGTTCTCAGATGATACCAGTTCCTGAAAGAAGACCTTGTACATGGCAAAGTAGGGGGTAACTAAGAGGAGAGTCCTCAGTAAGGTGAATCGACACAGTGGCTACCACAATGTCAACCCTACTTACAATTGTGACGATGGCGCAGGACTGGGCAATGCTTTATCCCATTGTAAACAGGGTGCTATGAGCAGAAGCTACTTTATGGCATCTTCCACTAAGTCATTGCATATGGCATTCCCTTAATGCCAGGGGACAGTTCACTAATCCATTCAACCCTGCATGCGCTCATTTATTTATGAACCGACTAGTCTACGATGGGCCGGTCACTGCACCTGGCATTTCACATTTATAAATGAACAAAACATGTGAGAATCTTTGCCCTTTGGCAGTTACATTCTAAAAGTAGGACTCATCGCCAGTAATGCAGAGAGAACTGACAGGGGTGAGAGGTAGGGGAGACTTCGCTCACAGGGTGACTTCTGATAAAACACATGAAGGAGAGGAGGAAAACCCTGTCAGTGAAACACCCCCTGAAGTTTTGGGAGGAAGAAAATGACAGGCAGAGGGGAAACAACCAGCAAACATGATCTAAGTCAGGTGATCCCTGGTGTTATTTGTGAAGAACACTGGGCTGACGTTGAGTACACCAGGGCGAGACGGGGAAGAGATGATCTCAGGGAACTGAGGACTGGAGCAGACTGGAGCAGATGACAGAGCGTCTGGTAGACCTTAACAGGGCTTTAGATTGTAATCTGAATAAGATAGGAAGCAACCAGGGGTTTTGAGTAGAGGAAGAAAATGATATGACATATTTCAAGAGGATTATGTTAACTTCGTTCCTAGGGATTGACTGAAAGGAGGAGAGATGGTGGACCTGATGAAGTGACTGACTGCTAACCAAAAGGTTCATGCCCACCCAGAGGTAAATATGAGAAAAGCCTTTCCTATCAGTTTCTGAACAAGTCAGCCACTGAAAACCCTACGCGCCACCATTTAACTCTGACACGCACCAGAGTCAGCTTCAGCTCTACCAGCTACTAGGCAGAAGAGAGGAGTAAGGACAGAAGCAAGGAGACTGGAGCCATCATAGGAATAGGTTCTTGTAATATGAGTCTATTGCAATAATCCATGAGAGGGATGAGGGTGGCTTGGTACAGGTTATTGGTGTTGGATATGGTAAGAAATATCTGACTTTTAATAAAATTTGTGGGCAGGGTAGGCAGATCTTAACAGAGGTTAAGAATGACAGCAAGTGTTTTGCCGGAAAATGGGGACCAGTGCAGGAGATTCTTGATTTTGGCCATGAGTATTCTGTGATGCTTATTATAAACCCAAAAGAAGATGCCAACTAAACATTAGACACGCTGGTCTGGATTTCATGACTATACACAGTTAGACATCGACACCACAGAGGTGGGCATTCAAAGTAATGAGACCGATGACATCACCTGAGGAACAAGTATAGACAGAAGGTCAAGGTATGAGCTAGAAAAGAGCACTTATTTTTCCCAAATGATCCCCAAATTCAATGAAAGTCTGAATGTGTGGGTGTATTATCAAGCGAGGTGAAGCAAAACTGTTTGTTTTTTTTTTTGAAGATAGCACACCCAATCCTTGTAGGTATGCTTGCTGGCAAAGAGATTTAGTATCTCACTGCCTTAAGACAGTTTCGATATTGCTTGTTTTTAATTGTTGCATTTCTATCTCCTCTGTTCATGTTATTTTATTCAACATTCAAATACCAATCACTAGGTCTCACTCTATTTTTGCAAATAAAACACATAGGGGTATCATAGAACATGTTTTTATTATTATTTTCTTTTGAATCTTTGACATGGCAGGCTATTACTATACATATTCAAAGAAACCCCACTTGCTCCCTTAACTAGCTGTTGTGTTCGGGGTTGTGACAAATTGCGAGGTCACCCAGGAAGGAAGGGTCAAACCAACAGTCAAGGGATGGAAGCTTCAGTAGAGTTGATCCTGCTTTGCATTTCTGTGGAATAATAACCATTCCAGAAGCTACAAGATGGTAATTTGATCTATTACTTTGCTGATAGCTGCTCCTTAAATATATAATATTACATTGCCTCTCTTTATTGCTACAACCATAACTTTAGTTTATTATATCATAAGCAATTTACTAGAGGCCTATATTTACTGCACCTTTGATTTCAAGGCTACAGATTTAAATTCAAAGATCCTCGATAAATAAATATGCTGTTCCCCACTCAGCTTCTCTCTTCTTGTTTTACTACTGGGGAACAGCATAGTTCTGATAAAGATCTCATACCAGACAAAATTGGGTGGGAAGGAAGCATTCTTTGACTTAATGGATGCAGAATGGCTGGTATCTATTTTCTTATGTTTCAAGAAGTCCTCCATTTACACCCAGAGCCGTGGTTAAGGATGAGCTGTGGAAAACCTCTATGGTCTGACTGGCACCCAAACCTTCTACTGGTATCTTCAGGTATCTGATACGGATGTCTTTGGAAGAAAGGGGAAAATGGAGTTTATTGTATGCCGCACAGTAATTGCACCCACGTTCTCTGTACGATGCCTCCGTCAGGGCTGCACAGAAGGGCAACCCCCTTTGAGGAGGAGGGCAATGGGATTTTCCGGTGCACTGAAGACAATGCTCACTAAAGAAGGGTGTAGGTGGCAGGCAGTTTAGCAGATGCTTCTAGTAATTTTTCTTAACACATTGAAGTTGACTACTGTTAACATTAATTTTCTAAGGTCAAAAGTACTCCTAACCTGGTATTAACCCATAGTCTATTTGATTCAATCCATCGAATAATATTGGTCATCTACTGAGATGGAGCACACGTTCTGTGCTCAAGTGCTGTCTAAGAGGGTGGTGGTCAAATCCACAAGTAGTACTGTGAAACAAGTAGCCTGGCAATACATCATAGTCATTGAAAACAGCATAGAGCACAATTTTACTGTGACATACATGGGGTTGCCCTGAGTTCAAGACAACTCGATGGCTACAGGTTGGCTGGCTCTCTATTTAACTTACTTTAACTATTATATTGACATATATTAATACATCATACAAATCAATGGTTCAATTTCTTCATTCTTGCATCCATTATTATTAGGGTTTCCCATCTTTACAACTATCAAACTGCTTGCTATCTCTATAATTTTACCTAAACTAGATTTTAAAGAAAATTATACAAAATCATTCTTCTTTATAAAAATAAGAAAACAAAACAGTAGCAAAAATAAAATACAACATGGAAAACTCATTTCAAGAGAAAGCCAACAGTAATAAGAACTAGGACAAGTTAAAAATGGGTCAAAAGAGAAAACCGATTGTAACATTTTACATTTAAACCGAACTCTGTCTGCAGTAATCCACTGTCCAATTCACCCTGTCTGTGGACAAGATTGTTCACATCCCTGCTTAGTCTAAAGGAATTCAATAGAGGTTTAATGGCTTTGGGGCTTTCAATGTTTTCCTTAGCCTTCTAGAAATCTGATGGTCAGAATTTAAGCTCTAATACAATTCCCTCCTGTGATATTGGGTTTTACCATTTGAAATCCTTGGATTACATGGGCTGGGGTGCTTCTTCTCTGTGCAGTTTGCTGGCCTGTCACTCGATGGCTACATTTTAAAGAGAAAACGTTAAGACTGCAGACATTATCCTTTAGGAAAGCCAGGACTATTTGATTTCTTCACAAGATTTTCCTCGAGTACCCGTAACTTCAGTGATCACTTCAGGAGGGACAGTACTGAGCAGGGCCACATCATAAGAATAAATTTTTCTTATGTTAGGGATTATGACTAAGTGTGAACTTAAACATCGCTCATATATCTAATATTTACATGCACACCTAGTCTTCTTTAGAGTCAGCTTTCTCAGGTTCTTGAATGATAACATGAGTGGCATACAGGGGATGTTTGGTAATTGTATTAAAATATCACATATAGCTAAAGGTATGGAAATTAAGACACCATTGTTAGATTCCATCGAGTTGGTTCCGACTCATTCTGTGTTCAGCAGAATGAAGCAGTCTGGTACTGGATCATTCTCAAAACTGTTCTTATGTTTGAGCTCTTTGTTGCCGCCTGCGTCAATTCCTCTAGGCCAGGGCTTTCCTCTTCTTGTGCCATCCCGCCACTTGCCAAACATGATGTCCTCCAGGAACTGACCTCTCTTGATAACAGATCCATAGTTTGTGAAATTAAGTCTCACCGTCTTTGCGCTAAGGAATATTCTGGTTGTGCTTCTTTCAAGATAGAGCTGTTGGTTCTTTGGGAAGTCCATAGTACTTTCAATGTTCTTCGCCACCGCCATAGTGCAAACGCATGGATTCTTCTCTGATCTTCCCAAGTCAGTGTCCAACTTCCATATGCATATGAGGCTACTGAAAATACCATGGCTTGTGTCAGGTGCACTTTACTCCTCAAAGTAACATCCTTGCTTTTCAATCATTTAAAAAGGTCTTGTGCAGCAAATTTATGCAATGCAATGGGCCATTTAGTGCCTTGACTGCTGCTTCCATGAGTATTAATTGGGGATCCAAGCAAGATGATATCTTGAAAACTTTAATCGTTTCTCCATTTGTCATGATGTTAACTACTGGTCCTGTTGTGAGGACTTTTGTTTTCTTTGCATTGATATGTCATCCACACTGAAGGCTGCAATCCTTGATCTTCATCAGCAAGTGCTTCAAATCCTCCTCACTTTCAAGTTAAAACGGAAGAATATTAGATCCAGGCCACAAGAGTCAAAATATGATCGTGTGGCTATCTCACCTGCATTTCTCAAGGACAGAAAAAATGAACTGGGCACTAATGTAAGAAGATCTCAAGAGCTAGTGGATGGCATCGAGCACATCAAACATAAGGAAAGCAGAAGGTCACTGAAAAGAAAAGATAAAAGTGGATGCCAGAAGAAACTTTGAAACTTGCTCTTAATCATTGAGATAAATGGAGGAAGTGATTACTTCAATGAGCTGAACAGAATTTTTCAAAAGGCAGCTGGAGAAGACAAAGTAAAGTACTTTAATTAAGTATGCAAAGACATAGACTTAGCAAACAAAAAAGGAAGAACACACTCAGCATATCTTAAACCGAAGAAACTAAAGAAAATATTCAAGCATTTAGTTGCTCTATTGAGAGATTGAATGGGTAAAATAGTGAATGATGCAGGAAACATCCAAAGAAGATGTAAAGAATGTACAGAGTTGTTGTACCAAAGACAATTAGTTTATATTAAGCCATTTTAGGAGGTAACATATGAATAAGAGCCTATGGTTCTAAAGGAAAAATTCAAGCTTCACTGAACACATTAGCCAAAAGCATGTCTCTGGAGATTGATGGACTACTCACTGAAATGTTCCAATAAGCTGATGAAGCAAAGGAAGCACTTACTTTGTCTATGCTAATAAATGTAGACAACAGTTACTTGGCTACTGACTGGAAGAAATGCTTGTGTACCCATTCCAAAGATAGGTGACTTAACAGAATGCTCAAATTGTAAATGATATAATTAATGTGACATTCCAGTGAATTGTTGCTGAATATCACCCAGCCACAGTTGCAACAGGACATTGACAGTGAGTAGCTAGAGATTCAGGCTCGGTTCAGAAGAGGACTTGAGAACAAGCGATGTCACTGCTGACTTCTCATGGACCTTGGCCGAACGCAGGGGCTCTAGAAAGACTGTTTTATTGACTATCAAAGACACTTAACTGTGTGTGTGTTCTATAGCAAACTATGGATAGTCTTATGAAGAACGAGAATTCCACAACACTTAGGTGTGCTCATGGGAAACCTATACAAAAATGAAGAGCCCGTGGTGGGAGCAGAATATACTGTGTGGTTTAATGTCAGAAAAGGCTTGTATCAAGGTTGCGCCTCTCATCACACATATTCAATCTGTATCCTGAGCAAATAATCGGATAAACTGGCTTATATGAAGATGAATGTAGCATCGGGATTAAAGGGAGGGTCACTAACAACCTGCAATATGCAGATGACACAGCCTTACTTGCGGAAAGTGAGAACTTGATGAGGATCAATAACTACAGGCATCAATATGGATTATAACTGAATGCAAAGAAAACCAAAATTCTCAAAACTGAACCAATTGGTAACATCATAATCATGGAAAAAAACAAAACAAAAAATATTGAAACTATTTTTCTTGGATCTACAATCAATTTTTATGGAAGCAAAAATCAAGAGATCAAACTAACCATTGTATTTGTTAATTTGCTTCACAAGACCTAGTTGAACTGTTGAAGAGCAAGGATTCTAATTTGAGGACTGAGTGCATCTGACCCAAGCCATCATATTTTCAATTGCCTCATATGAGACCTGGTAGTATAGTGTTTATATGTTGGGCTGTGTGGTAGTCACCTAATCTGATGTCAATTTAAGGAATAAGAGTATAGCGGTGGAGTCTAGGCTGTCAATCTGGAGATAGCCAATGAGACTTCTGTGTGGGCATGGCCTTCTCATGAGAATTCTGGGAAATCTGGTACTTCCTCCTTGGAGGCCAACGACACCTCTCTCTCTGCTACTCCCTGGGAGACATTGCAGAAGACAAGCCACATGGACCCAACCTGACCTCGGAAACCAGAGAAGCCCCAGAGAGACCCCTGCCAGTGCTGAGATATTCCCAATGATACTGGATCCAAAGGCTTTCTACCCGCCGGCCTGTGATCTTCTGTATTTGACATCACTGCATGTGCTTCATAAGTCTGAAGAGGACTTTATAGATTGATATCAGAAATGTGATCTAATATCAGACTTATGGACTTGATCTGGATTGGGCTGGGATGTGTTCTCAATGTTCAAATGCTCTTGCATATACATTTTTTTCTTATTCACATATGTGTGTCCATGGATTTGTTTCTCTAGTCTACCCAGACTGACACAGGCTGGGATCAGAAAAGCCCTCATTTTGAAACCATCACTAGGTCTACAGAAGAAAAATGGGGTTTTATATTTCTATAAATAATTATACTCTCAGAAACTCATAGAAGTTCTACCAGTCCTGTAGGTTTGCTGTGAGTCGATATGGATTTGATGGCAGAGTTTAATTTGTTTTGGTTTTCATAGGCATATGAAAGTTGGACATTGTGCAACAAAGACTGAAAAGAATCGATGTATTTAATTGTGGTGCTGGTTAAGAATGTTGCAAGTACAATGGACTGTCAAAAGTACAAACGAAGCTGTCTTGGAAAAAGTACAGCCAGAAAGCTACTTAAAGGCAAGGACCATGAGACTTCATCTCACATACTTTGGACATGTTGTCAGGAAAGACCAGTCCCTGGAGAAGGACAACATGCTTGGAAAAGTGGTGGAGCAATGAAACAGTGGAAGACTTTCCACAAGATGGATTGACACAGAGTGGCATCGATGGGCTCAAACATCTTGTGAGATGGCACAAGACTTGGCAGTGCTTTGTTCTATTGCACACAGGGTCTCTTTGAGGCAGAACTGACTAAATGGTACCCACCACCACCACCATGCAGATGACTCCACCTTGCTTCCTGAAGGTGAGGAGTATTGAACCACTTTCTGATGAAGAATTTACAATACCATTGTGAAAAGGATTGTGTACTTGTACAGGAAAGCAGATTAGACTGAAATATATACAGGTTAAAAACTTAAGTGACAGCACTACTCAACAATACAATGAGGGTTAGACACAAGGCAAAAGGATCAGCATTCATTCCGTAAGACAATGCTATATCTACAGAATTAATGATAGAGAAATAAAATATGGCAATGGTAAATATATGTTGGTCTTAGGTTTCTAAGTCTTGGGTAACCTTGAAAGCAAGGATTTTGTCTCAGAGTTCAAATCCAAGATGTTGCTTCCGCCATTTCCAGTGGTGTATTTCAGGCCCTTTAGTAATTGGTCGTTGATTTACGTTTCAGCCCATAATAAAAGTAGTGAGCGATACAAAGAAGAAAAGCACAGGCTTTTTTTCCTTTTCTTTTTTATCTTCAGTAGTTCTTCTAGTTTATCAAAATAGGTCACATTATTAGGGATAAAGCCTCAAAAAAGAAATGCTGTACAACATTTTAATTATTTCATCAACACAAGAAGCCCGGTCTTTGTCCTCTCCTATACGGAGTCTGTCTTTGGTCTTTTGGCCTGAAGCAGACGTCCCTCTCCTTGTATACCATAAGATCAGCTGCATATTTTAAGGGGTTGTTCACAATAGTTAAGCACCTGGCTGTTAAAAAAACGTTGGCAGTATGGCCAATAGCTAGTGGCTCCATTGGAGACGACGTGGTGATCTGTTTCCATAGAGCTTTTAGCCAAGGAAACCCTGCAATGAGGCTGCTGTCCTCTGTCACACAGGGTCACTGAGTCAAAATCAACTCAATGGCATACGACAACTGTACATTTTGAAACTTACTATGGCTTAGGCTTGATTGTGGTTTGAGGATAGTTTTATGTATTGAATTGTGTCTCTGGAAAATAGGTGTTGAAATCTTTGTCCCTGTACCTTGACACTGTGCTCAAAAAGCGAGTATGCTTTGCTAAGACACAGAGGCCTGGATGGAGGGGAAGAAGGCACAGGAGGCTGGTGAGCATGTGGTGAGCCTGCCTGCTTTCCCACTCATTGCCTCTCAGCAGTGATTGCTTGGTCTCTGTCGCCATTATGGCTCGTTGTCTGTGAGCCTTTTCAAATCTCAGATCCTCTCTAAATGCTCACTTTTCATCAAGCTGCCAGAGCCTTAACATCATGGAGAAATAGCTCATCCCTTATTCAACCGCATATTTCAGTTGAGAACCAGAGTATTGCCAAAGGATTCGTGCCAAACTTTTATTCCTATGGAACTCTGTGATCTTACTAAAGTCTCTTGAGAGGAGTTAGATTTTCAGCTTTTAACATCTGATTTACGTGACACAGATTCATGCTAACAGGCTCCCGATTCTATGTATCTACTTATTAATTAAATGAGCGGAGTAGCCAAGTTCACAACCTCTAGTTGTTCATAACCAGGGAAGCTGTGTTGGGCATTTCATCCCAATTTTCTGGTTCTCTGCTCCAATACTTCCACTATTTCTCAAACTACATATTTTTTCTTGCTGTGAAGGAAATATTGCTGTGATAGAGGAGACATCATGTCTGAAGCCAGAACAAATGGATGCTCACGGCTCCAGCAGAGAAGTACTTACCAAGGTGTGAGCACAAGTGTCACCAAATTCTATCTTAGTTCTCTAGTGTCGCAATAACAGAAGCGCCACGATCGGATGGTTTTCCCAAACTGCAATGCCTGTTCTCACAGCTTAGGAGACTAGAAGTATAAATTTGGGGTGCTGCCTCTCAGGGCTGGGCTTCTCTCTAGTTTGCTCATGAGAAAAGTCCTTGGCACCCCTGTGTGTCTTGGCACGCATCTTCCTGTGGATGTACGAGGTTTACAGCACAAGAAGCCTGGTTCAAAGCATGTTCTATCCTCCTGGCTCGTCTTTATTAATGGTAGTCAAGTTCCTCTTCTCTAGTTGCTTGTCTCTCCTTTTGTCTCTTGTAAGGGGAAAGAAATGCCTCCGTCAGGGTGTGATGGTGATTTGAGAAGAGGAGGAAGTGAAGTCATGCCCTTTTCTAAAGCTGTGATTGAGAGAACTCACTCTAATCCTACCCACTTAGCATCTAGAGGTTAGGATTTACAACGGACATCGTACAATGCAGGATAAGTACTTTAGAGCATAGGAATCATGGCTTAGCCATGTTGATAGTGCTTGGACACATATGTACATATACTGTCATCCTGATTTCCAAAACATTTTCTTTTTACTTGAGCCCTTGGTATGCTCTTCTTTCTCCTCCTACCCCATCCTTCCACCCTCATGAACCCTTAATGATTTATAAATTAATTTTATTTTCATAGTTTACACCATCTGCTGTCTCCTTTCACCCATGTTTCTGTGTGTGTCCCCTGGGTGGGTGGGTGGGGGATTGTACATCAATCATTGCAATTGGTTCCCCCTTTCTACGCCTTCTCCCCCCCTGCTTTCTCCTTCCCCTCGTGGCATTGCTAATCCTATTTCTATCCCTGAGGGGTTTATATGTCCTGGTTTCTGTGTGTCCATAGCTCTTATCTGTACCAGTGTACATGATCTGGTCTAGCCAGATTTGTAAGACAGAACTGGAGTCATGAAAGTGGGGCAGGGGGAGCATTAAAGAACTAGAGAAATTTTATGTTTCATTGGTGCTATACTGCACCCTGGGTCTTGTCCATTCCTTGTGACCCTTCTGTTAGGGGTTGTCCAATTGTCTACAGTTGGATTTTGGGTCTCCATTCCAACCCTCTCATTTGCATTGAAATGGTTGTTTGGGGTCTTCTGATGTCTTATATCTGATCCTGTCTACACCTCATGATCAGACAGATTGGTGTGCTTCTTCCATGTGGGCTTTGTTGCTTCCCTGCTAGATGGCTGTCTGTTTACCTTCAAGCCTTTAAGATCCCAGATGCTATATCTTGTAATAGCCAGGCACTATCAGCTTTCTTCAGTACATTAGCTTATGCACACATTTTGTCTTCAGCCATTATGTCCAGAAGGTGAGCATCACAGGTGCCAGATTATTAGAACCAAGTGTTCTTGCATTAAGAGAGTGCATGAGTAGACACCCAATGTCCATCTTCTACCTTAATACTTAACCTATAAATATATATACATAGACCCATATCCTTATCATTATATATGTGCATGCCTATAAATCTATACCTCTATACATGTAAAAGTCTTAAAGCAATTCCAAGTGCCAATATCCTATTCAATCTTATTCCTCTTCACGTGTGACCACCCAGCCACCCTATAGAACCGAGCAGAGGAACTGCTGGGGTCGAACAGGCGTGTACAATTGTTGAATTTGCATCCCTTGGAAGATTGGCCAGTTTAATTTTTTAACTTATGTAATATTTATTTATATGTCTCTTGTTTAAATTAAAGAGGTTTGCTGGTGTAGTGGATCCAATACGGGCCTGCTAACTGCGAGGTTGATGATTGGAACCTACCAGCTGCCTCAAGGAGAAAGAGGAGGTTGAGACGGCCTGCTCCAGCAGAACTTGCCAGCTTTGGCAGCCCTATGGAGTGGTTCTATTTGATCCTAAAGGGCTGCTATGACTCAGAATAGACTTCAGGGCATTGGGGGTAAGTTTTGTTTCTTTTTAAATTAAGATTTCAGTGCTTGGCTGCTAACTGGTAGGTCAGCAATCTAAATCCACTAGATGCTTCATGGGAGAGAAATGTAGCAGTCTGCGTCCTTAAAAATTCACAGTCTTGGAAACCCTATGAGGCAGTTCTACTGTATCTTGTCAGAGGACCCTGCTGACAGTTGTTTTCATTTGTGCTGTTTTACTTGTTCCTGTCCCTTGACTCTTTACATCACAAGAGTTCAATAATTGATATCTTATTCATACAATATCAACCATTTGAAGGTTTTATTTCAAATATATATTTTTTCGGTTTATTGTGGTGCAAGCAATACACTTGGCTATTAACAGAAAGATTAGAGGTAAAAATGCATCCAGAGGTGCCCCGGAGAATAGGCCTGGTGGTTTACTTCTGAAAGATCAGCTACTGAAGATTCCTTCAGGCGCACACAGAGTTGCCATGCGGTGTGGTGGGCCATTTCTCAGAACATCTCACTGTCAGTGAGGGAACCAGAGCTTCGTTTTAGTTCCCCTTTGCCCAGATCCTGTTAAAACCATTTCAACAAGAAAATACATTAGGCTGTTCAAAGTCTGGGCTGTGTGGATCTAGCCCTTGTAAAATTGTTGGAATATTTAAGATGAAAACTTCTCTCCTACCCACCAAAAAAGCAAAACCAAACCCACTGTCACGGAATCAATTCTAATTCATACCAACTCTATACAGGGTTTCTGAGACTGCCAAACTTCACAAGAGCCAAAAGCTTCGTTGTTCTCCTTTCAAGTAGCCGGTGAGTTTGAACCAACGCTTGGCTGACAGCGCTGCCAGGTCTCCTTTTCATATTTGGTAGGGTAAGCGAGTCTTCCTCCCTAGTTTCTTTGCTTAATGTTCTCTTGAAAAATGTTTTTATCTATTAATTGGAATTTTAATGGCAAGATAGCTAAATCTATAATCATAATGAGATATTAAAAAGCCCTAGAATATAGTACATCTTACCAAAGAATCATGACATGCATATTTATTTATTGCATTTTATAGTATTCAAAACACAAATCCCACATTAGTATGTTTCTTAGCTATTTTAGATATTTTTGACTGTTGAGACTAATCTTTTGTCATATTTTCTTTTTTGTTCCTATCGGTTTTATTTTTTGTGTATTCCTTTATATCTGCTCACCATGCTTTGTCATTAAATGCTATTTTTCTAATTATTATTTTGAGTTTTCTTATTATGTCACAATTGGCCATTTCCAAATACCCATCATTTCTCTTTCTTTTCTTAATGAATTTGACTAGAACTTTCTTCTTATTTTATTGATGATTTAAATTGCCTCTATTGATTTAGTGTTGACATTCCAATAGATGTCGTACTGTTGAACGAATATCAAAAAATTCAAATTAAAACAAATATTCACCTTTGTAATTCAAATAATACATATGAATTTTCTTAAGCATCTTTCAGATTTCAATTTGTACTACTCATGAGCTGATTCACATGAATGGATTCTTTACATGAATTCCTCCCTGTAATTCTGGGATAACTTTTATCAGACACAGAGAGGTTCTTTGTTGACTGAATTTTTTAATATTTTATATAGAACTTGGCATTTTTATTAATCAATGAGATTTCTGCTATGCATACTTTTCTAGTTAATTGTGTTATTATTTTGCTACTACTGCTGGCTGGGGCATTTGAATGGCTTCGAATTAGAGTGACTCAATATATTAAAAAAATAGAACAAAAGTTGACTGGTCCAGCACTCTTGCTATAATTGTTGCTTTGTTTGAGGCCACTGTTGTGCAGCCACCGTGTCCATCCATTGCACTGCAGGTCTCCTCTTTTTCACGGACCTTGTACATCACCAAGCACCGCATCCTTCTCCAGGGACGGGTCCTACTGGTCCAGAGCACATGAGACAAAGTCTTTCGAGCCTCACTTTCAAGGAGCATTCTGGCTGTAGTGGACCCAAGACAGATTTGTTCATTCATCTGGCGGTCAATGGTGTATTTAACACTCTTTGCTAGCGCCGCATTTTAAATATTTTCATTTTTCTCCACCTGTCCTTATTCTTGGTTCAGCTTTTGTCTGTATGTGAGGCTGTGCCAGGCTTTCTCTGTGAAAGGTTTCTTGATTTCACCCTACAATTCTTCAATCTTCCTTAAGAATGAGCTTAATAAAATGTAAAGGAGAGCTTTCTAGTGATTGCTATGTCTTGGAAAATATAGACATGCTCTTAAGTTTCAAAGAATGTATCAGTTAAACCATATCTCTGAATGCTTCTACAAATATTTCTTTGATAAATGTCTAAGCTATTTCCTTAGTTCTTGTTAGTTTTGAGCAAATTTGAATAATTTATTTTAGACCATTTTCTAATTCAATAAGTTTTAATTATTTCTCGTGTAATTGTTTAAATAATATACAATAATCATTATAATTCAAATCTTTATGCTCCCATTGCTGTTTCCCTTCTATTTTTTATTTAATTTTCTTTCTGTCTCACTGTATACAACTTTTTATCTCCTTTGGAGTTCTTACTACGTAAAAATTGGAATAAAATCCAATTTCTAGATTGCTATTTCTCCAGCCCTTCTTTTTTAATTCGTTTTTTATATTTGTTTTTCTTTTTTCTCTTCCTTCCTGATATTTAATTTCTTAATGATTTATGTCTAATCATTTTAATTTAAGACTTAAGTCGTTATATCATTAATTTAGTGTTCCTTTCAGCTCTAAAGTTCATAAAATGTTAGATAGAATATCAAGTATATTAATTTCCATAGCATTTTGTCAAGTAAAAACATAATCAATATACAGTATAGTGAAGCAGTAATTCCCTCCCTCATGATAAATGCCAAGGATTCCAATTTTGTCTTTTTGAGAGATTAGTAAGAAGTTTCACCAGTGTTGCTTATGTGAACCTCTGCTTATGGTTTTGGCTCTGCCATTTTTCAGCTGTTGAAAAATTAGAAATTTATCTTTATGTTTTTATTTATTCACACATTCAGGTCTGTGTAGTTGCTTCTCTATATAGCTTTTGCAGTAACCCACACACTTTGACATACACTTATGAATTTATATTTTCATTATTTCAATAATTTCAGAGATATATAATTTGCTTACTGATTCCAAAGTTAGATGCTTTTATATTTTAAAAGTTTGAGAGCTTTCTTTCTTTTAAACTTGTTTTTTTGCATTCAAGATTATCTAGCATCTGACCTATTGTTTTAGATTATTGACAACAAGGCCTCTACTAAAATTAGGTTCTTCTAACCTTCAGGTAATAAGAGTTGTTTCCCTTTTTACTAAGAATTTGGTACCAAACACAATCAAAGTCATTGATACCAAGTAGATTCCGATTCATAGCAACCATATAGAGATATAAAGCTACATGAAACAAAACAGCAGCAATAAAAGGAAATTATTTTGTAATAAAAAAGTTTGAGGGCTCTTTAAATATTTTTTCCTACTTTTTGTAGTTCAAATACACTGTAGAAATTTGAAAAATATAAAAAACCAGAACAAAATATTTAAAATTTACCTACCAGAAAGTTACCAATATCAAGATATAAGATAATTTTCCATTTTTTTCTTTGTTAAATATGTAGGTATAATGGAGTCATGTTACATATTCATTGTTGCATTTGTATATTTTTTCTTGATGCAACTTTCCAAGTCATTTAATATTTACTGTAAACACAGTTTTAGTGATGTATTAGTATAGTATTCCATCTCAAAATTAATGTTAATTTGCGTGACTATTTTTAGACATTATTATTACATCCAATTCTTCACTATCAAAAAGAATACTGCATTGCCTACCTTTGTACAAAAGCTAATCTATACACATGTCTCTGTTTCTTTCCTTCTTTTAAATGAATTTCAGGATTAAAGCATATATTTATCTTTAAAGATCTCGATGCATAAAAATCTAATTACCTTTAAGAAAAGTAATATCAGTTTCCATACCCACCATGAGTGTAAGGAAATGAACATTTATTTGGATTGCTAGGCTTTTTAAATGAAATCAATAACCTAGCCAAAATCTTGCAATTAATTGATATTGAAATTCACATATTATTCATTATTAATAAAGCTGACATTTTAAAATCTCGTTTGACTCTATTTCAGTTTTTAAAAATTCTTAAGTTCTTGCTATGTTGAGTTAGATGTTCTTAATTTATGTTATGTTAAAGGGGGAATTAAAAAATTGGTGCAAAAATTCATTATATTTTCATTCCATTTTCCAAAGAATTTCTTAATGTCTCCTCCTGTTTATGCATTAAGGAATGAAACTAATTTCTTGTGATATTTTCATATATTCATATTTTTAAATCACGGTGGTTTTTCATTTAAATCATGACTTTTTCTGATTATGGAAATGTTATAATTTAATGTAATTCAATCTATCTTTTGTTTGTGAATAATTTTAATCTACTGCTTTCCATCCAGCTTCTTCCTTATTATCACGGTTGAGTTGGGGTGGCTGTATTATATTATGTGTTATTATAACATGTCTCTCTTGCTAGACTTTTGTGCTGAACCAAGACAGAGCTAGCCTGCTTCTCTTGGGCATCTAAGCTGTAGGACTGAAAACTCACCAGGTGTGGGAAGACTGTCTTTCACCTTAAGAACTAAAGAAATGAAGGGCGCCATGTCCAGGGGTGAGACTGAGGGAAGCTGTAAGAAGGGTCTGAAGGTAATGCCTGACCTCCTCTACCTTCACAGGGAGAGAGAAAATCAAATTTAACACCAACCCGAGGTCGATTTTGCTACCAGCAGTCCCTCCCAAGGCACTCTCTCTACTTCTGCTATTTCAATATTGAATTCAAATATTCAATATTCCATCGCAATGACTACCGACAATACTCATAATTATGGGGTTAGTTAAGGGACTTGATTAGTAGTTTAGATCAGAAATGCTCAGGATACAGTTCCTTGGTCTGGACAGCCTATTCTCAGCTAGGTCTACAAGCACGGCTCTCTTCCGTCCAGGCTCATAGATCCTTGGTTGCTTGACTTGGCCAGTTTCAGAGCTCATTTGGTGTTGCTGATAAATGCTCCAAAGACACTAAATGCCTGGAGGCACCCACTCCTCAAGGAATTGTTCTACCTGAAGGCACTCTGCTTTACTTCCTTCATGGGCCAGGAAACTTGGGACCGCTGTGTGCTGGTGCTTGGTTTGCTGCCTCAGTTGCTCCTCTATCTATCTCTGGTGTCATAGCTCTCGCTCCTGGAGCGATCAGTCCTGGAAAGAACACTCCTGGGGGTGTTCAGCGCATGGGAACCTTGGGTCAAGGGACACATTCCATTGTTGGCTAAATGTTTCCTGATGGCAGTGACCTCATCCCTCCCTTTGTCTGAGATGGCCACAGAGTACATTGCATGGAAAGCTGTCCATTAATATTTAAGAAATGGTTGTATAAGTGAGTTTAAGTTTCAACTGTTAGGTGCCACCTAGATGGTGCACACACCTAGTGACCCCATGTATAATAGGATGACACGTTTCTTGATCCTGCATGATCCTTGCAATCAGTTATATGTTGGAACCCATTGCTGTTGCCACAGTGTTAACTTGTCACATTGAGGGTCTCCCTCTCTTTTGATGGCCATCTACCAACTGGTTCCTCCTGATAGCATGTCCAGTCCTTCTCCACTGACTGGTTCTTCTTGATTATATGTCCAAAGTATGTGAGGTAAAAGTTTTGTTCCAGTCCCTTCTAAGGAGGGTTATGATTATATTTCTTCTAGGACAGATTTCTTTATTCTTCTAGCAGTCAAGGTTACAGTCGGTATTTTCCATCAAAACCATAATACACATGCACCAGTTCTTCTGTCTTCCGTTCTCATTGTCCAGTTTTGATAATTATGGAAGGTGAATGAAATAACCATGGCTTGGGTCAAACACACCTCAGTCCCCAAAGTGACATCTTCCCTTCTCAGTACTTTCAAGATTCTGCTCTCATAACTAAGTGTAAGCCACCATAGTTTGACAAAGTTATAACAAATGGTGGAAGCTTTAACTCGCTAGAAGCAAAACAGAGATCTTACTGAAATATTAACATAACCTAACCCGTGTTTGAAACTGAACGAAATTTGAAGCCTCACATTAGAACATTGAGGGATTCTATGGGAAAAAATCTTGAATGATGATCAAAAGAAGATGGAAAGAATACACAAAGTCACTGGACGAAAAATAGATAATTGAAACTTTTCAAGAAGTAGCAAATGATCAACAACAGATAGTAATGTAGGAATCAGTCCAAGCACTGGAGACATTAGAGAAAAAACCTCCAGAAATAGGAAAAACCAATTGAAATGTATCAACAAAATGATAAAGCTCTGGAAGTGCTCAAGCGGCTAAGCCAAGAAATTTGGAAGACAACTACTGGGAGAAACCCATCTGCGTGTCTATTCCACAGAAAAGTGACCCAGTAGAGTCCATGCTCCATGCAAATACATTTTTTGCTGAAGAATATTCCAAAGCAGGTGTAGCAGTACATTGATAGGAAGCTGCCAGAAGGTCAAGCTAGATTCAGAAGAGGCCATGGTACAGGGGCTATAAATCCTGATGATACATGAATCTTGGCTAAAATCAGATTATCAGGAAAAAATATATACTTGTGTTATATTGACTATGCAAAGTCATTTTACTGTATGTATCATAACAAACTAATTGAGAAAGATGGGAATTCCAGATATACATGCTCATGCAAGACCTGCACATAGATTAAGGGGTAATTATTTGAATGGAACAGGGAATACTACATGGTTTCACATCAACAATAGTGTGTTTTAGAGTTGGTTATAATTTTTCACTTTAATTATTCAATCTATAAATGGAAAATACTTAGAAAAACTATTTAAAGAAGAGCACCACATCAGGATTGGAGAGAGGTTCATTGAATGCACATGACACAAATTGCTCACTGAAAGTCAAGAAGGCTTGATCTACTTGCTGATATAAAACAAAGACTCCAGCCGTAGGTAGAGATTATAACTCCATGTGAAGAAAATAAAAATCCTCACAACTGTACCAATAGATAACAGCATGATAAAAGGAGAACATAGTCAAAGTGACAAGAGTTTTATCTTCTTGTTCAACAGTCAATTCTCATGGAAGCAGCAATCAAGAAATCAAATGTACTGCATTGGGCACAGCAGCTACATAAGACCTTACAAGGTGAAGGGGCCAAGCTCCCATTTTGAGGACTAAGATGTGCCTGATCCAAATCAAGGTATTTTCAATGGCCTAATGTGCCTGGGAAAGCTAGACAATGAATAAAGAAGACCGGAGAAGAGGAGATACCTGTGAACTATGGTGTTGGTGAAGAATATAGAGTCCTATGGACTGTCAGAAGAACAAACTCTATTGTCTCAGAGGAAGTACAGCCAGAATGCTTTTTAAAATTGAGGATGGTGAGGCTTTGTCTCACAATCTTTGGCCATATTATCAGGAAGGACTTAATCCAAAAGCAAACTCACTGCCTTTGAATGGATTCTGACTCATAGCAATCCTATAGGACAGGATAGAACTGTCCTGTGGGTTTCCAAGACTAACTTTTTACGAGAGTAAAAACCCTACTTTTTCTGCTGCAGAGTGGCTTATGGTTTTGAACTGGTAACCTTGTGATTAGCAGCCCAATATATAACTACTACACCAGGCTAAGGACTGATCCCTGGAAAATTACAACATGCTTGGTAAAACGGAGGGTCAAGAAAAAGAGGAAGACTCTCCAGCTGGATTGAACGAGTGGTGTCCAAAATGAACTTGAACATAACCACAATTACGTGGACGGTGCAAGACTGAGCAGTGTTGTACACTGCGTTGTTATAAATTGGAGCTGACGTGGTGGATGGCATATAACAATAACAGAAACCTGTGTTGATGAAATATTTCTATAATTACAACTTCATAATGTATATTTAATAATATCTTTAACTTTATGCTTTCTTATTTGTGCTTCTTTTCAGAGGTAAGAGGTACAGTTTAATTTTAAGCACTTTTTCCTATGGTTGTTTTTGATATGTCAAAGACCCATGTATTATAACAAAATTCAAGTACTAAGAGGTATGATGAATTGTAATATCAGATGCTGAATTGAAATATGGGTGCTTGTAGAAGACACTAAAGCGGTAAGCAAACTTGGAAGTGTAGTCATTAAAAAATCAGGACACTTTCACGCTGTTGAAGGCATCTCTGTTTAGCAACTGTGGTGACCACCAATCTCTGTTTTACTTCGGATTAAAAAGTTTCCTGAAATTTGTATGTTTAAGTTCAAAAACTGGGTCACCCTAAAGCAGTGGCTTTCAACCAAGGGTCAAATGGCATGACCCTTTAATACAGTTCTTCATGTTTTGGTGACACCCCAACCATAAAATTATTTTTGTCACTACTTCATAAGTATCATTTTACTCCTGTTATGAATCCGGTGACCCCTGAAAAAGGGTTGTTTGATCTCCAAAGGGGTCGTGACCCACAGGTCTCAAACCATGCCCTAAAGCCTTCCCAGCCAGAGTATCTTAGAGCATTAGAGAGTAAATGATGAATTGCAGACCCCATTCAGTAGTTGTTACCCGTGAACATCATGATATAATGTCTCCGTAGTTTAGAATGCACACAGTGACCACCACAAAATGCAAATTGTGAGTACTTCATGTAACTTCCGGGGCTGTGAAAAGAACTAAAGAATTCAGCTGTCAACATTACTTTTCGCTGTAGACACTTTTTATTGCTTTGGTTCTAATTTCCCTCAGGGTTCTTCATAAGTAAACACCCTTCTGCCACTCAATTGTTTAACTTATAAACGAGGATGAGAACTGTAAATGATGAAGCTAGGAGTTATGAAAAAAATCGATAATGGAAACATTTTTATAAGTATTATACTAGTTTTCTTCCAAGTGACTACTCTTTGAGGATGGGATCCAATTAAATATTTCATTATCTTCATGAGACTTCCAGCTCCTCACAGGACAAGGGACAGTGAATTGAAGAGACTGTTAAGTGTCTGAGGAACGGAAGATTATTGACCCCTTGTTTCTCATAAATGTCCCAGGAGGTTGTACTGGATTTTTCTCCCCATTGCTATATAATTCAAGAGCGTTCAGAAATGTTTGTATACGGAGTCACTGACTCATACTATTGTTTTTGTTATCAGGTGTTGCTCAATCAATTCTACCTCATAAATATCCCATGTGACAAAGCAGAGCTGGCTCACACTGTGATCTTTGAGGGGTAGATATCTAGCTCTTTCTCCAACCAAGACACTCGGTGTGTTCTCAAGGTTGCCAACCAAGAACTTAGACATTGTGCCATCAGGCTCCATACTAAGAATATGATTGGAACTAAAATAGTGCTTTATTTTTTTGGCACAGGAAGAGATGATGGTGATGGTGAAAGCCAAGAAGACAGTGTGGGGTGTGATGGGTTTACAGTGGTCCCTAGAACAAGCATCATTCACTGATGAAAGCCAGTCCACTGAGACAGTGGGCTGGCACCATTATAAAGATGCTAGGTGAGCAGAGCGTGCATTCTCAGACTCAGGATCCAGGAGAGGGATTAGGGTGAGGAGATTGAGGCATTCGGCTCATGCATACAATCTAAGTGGTAACAACAAATTGAGCCAGCAACATACATATTTAAGATCAGATGAATAAAAAAATTAATAATGAATGAAATATCTAAATTGTGAATAAAGACAATCTAGCCCTGGTCCTAGCCTTGCTTAGAACTCTATTAAAGAAGTAGGGAACCATTGTCACCTCACAGGGTAAATTAGTTTTCCTATCTACTTGTATTGGAGAACTGACCATAAGAAATGAAGTGCTTCATTGATTATTTAGAAAATTTAGCCTCCTAATTACAATTTTCCTACTAAAGACTAACTTAGACACACACATACACAAGATAATATAGCACATCTGTTGTGCTTTCCTCTCAGTGTCCGGCATGTTATCTTACTTTATCTATTTTTAATCACATTTGACTCAATATGTGCTCCCACCCCCTTTTCAGATGTTGAAATTGAAGTTTAGAGAATGGTAAATTGCCAGGAAATGTTATAGTCTGGATTGGAATCCAGATTAGTATAGCTACAAAAATCTTGTTTTAATTTATCTTCTATCTCTAAAACAAATAAAAGCATAATATCATATGAAGTAACTAAAGGGAAATGCCAAATTCTATCTAAAACACAGATGACCGAATAGGGAAATAAAACATTATCGTGCACATAATGTATTCAGTGAATTTACATAATGGCAAGGAGGCATGAGACTGGTGCTGATGCTATTATTAACCAAGTGAGGCCGAAAGACAGAATTTTTCATGAATTCATGAAAAGAGGGAGTAAGTGAAATTTTCAGATCATCATCGGGTTGTGTCCCTTTGCATCACTATTGCAGTGACCTAAGGATGCCATCCGCAAATCCCCCCAAACCCAACATACTTCAAAGGAGGCCTTGATACCTTTGCAGTGTCTGCTGATGTTGTTAGTTGCTGTCAGATTGGCTGGGACTAGAGGAGCCTCCCTATATAGCAGAACAGTGTGCTGTCGGCACTGCATCGGTTTCATGGTCATCGGTGTGACACCTGTGGTACCCTGTGACAATCCCTACCATGAGGGGTCCTCCTCACCGCTGCTGCCTCTCCACCTTATCACGCATGAGATCCTTGCCCTGAGTCCTGACCCTCTTCCACAATCTGCTGTGACTTGTAGGGTTGTCGTTGACTCCCCCGCCCCCCCCCCCCCTGCCCTGAAATCGATTACCAGGGCTCTTTTCTAGTCTTAGTCTGGAAGTACCACGGAAACTTATCCATTACTGGTTGACCTGTTGATGTTTGAAAACCCAGTGGTATAAAAGAAAAAAAAAAAAAAGAAAACCTAGTGGCATAGCTGTGCTGCTTAGTGATTGCGCACAGGAGAGAGGTGTTCCGTAGCAGGTGCTCCGTAGCGTCTGACAACGGCAATGCGCACCGCATATTTATGACTGACCACATAGACCCACAGCAGGGAGTCATCAGAGCCTTTTCTGAAAATTAGCAGCAGGAGTGATTCAAAATATCTTTGTTCACCGGATTCTAGTGCTCGGAGGGAGGCTATGGACCCTCTTAACCCTGCTCCTGTCACTCAAAGACACCATATAGGTTTTTCCAAGGAGGGAACTGGGAAAGATAAATTGTGAAGCCTGTTTCTCTAAAAAATGACAATGTCGAAAAACTACAGCAGTGGTCTGATTGCATCTGTGTTTTGCTTTGACTTCTGTTAAAGTCAAAATAGATTTCACTTTGGAGATTTGGTAATAAATTCAAAAGTCGTGCTTGGGCCAGTCTGTACAGTAGGAGGGTCTATAAAAGCTCCACATTATTGAGATGGGGCCTTTTCTGTAACCCTCGTCTGCTTTACGAAGTCTTTCAGCATCATAGTTTATTCACGTGTAGACCTGAGGATGAGTTCACTAGGCCCGTTGTAAGAATGGACGGATGAGGTAAGATTCCAAAATTTGGGGGATTTCCCATCAATAAAGTAACTGTTTCCAGTTGCACAGAGCAACATTGGCATTGCATACTTCTTTGTTAGCGTGCAACTTTTGTAAAATTAGGATTGTATTTCTTCAGAAGAACTGGAAACATAGAGGTTTCACACACTCGACTAAGCATCCAAGAAGAAAGACAGGAATCTAAGTTCACAGGTTTTCTCTCTCCAGCCAGCACAGGCTTCATTCACGTTAGACACCTCAGCTTCACAGAGCTGCCACGTGCCCACAGTGCTTTCGACAACAGCCTCTGTGCAAAAAAAGCAGATCCTCTTATACTTGCTAAGCAACTAGACTCACAGTTCACCAAGGGATCAGTTTGAATTAAGCTTTCCCGATGGAGAGATATTTCCCAAAGGACTGTTTGAAATAATTCTTGTTTCAAGATTTCTAAGCAATTTACCCCTTTCTTATTTTTTAAACAAAAATGAAAAGATAAATCTTAATTCATTTCCATAAGGCATTACACATTCCAGAAATGCAAGTTAAATGCTAATTATACCAAGAAACGATCTCTGAATTTTCTTTTCTTTCATTTTGAATGTAATTTTAAGTTGGAAAAAAAGATCCAAGCTGGCCCAGACTTCATTAAGATTTATACATTTAGATTTCTAATTAGATTTTTTGATCGTATGTCTGCATTTTAAAGGGAGTGCAAACTACAATGATTATTTATACAGACAATAAAGAGAGCCCCTGCTGTGACAGGTCCACACTCCCTAATCTGCGTTAATCACTTTTGTTAGGTGAGTGAGGAAAGGGATGAACTTAGGCTTTATGAAATGAGGCACAGATATGTCCCAGATGATTGTTTTTGGTTATTTTACTTTGTGTATAAAGTACAGCTTATTTACTATGGGATGTTGGAGTTATATGGATTGATTTCCTTATTTATAAACTTGTGTCCATTATAACTGTCTCTGATTGAGGAAAAAATTCCTGGTAACCTTGAAGGCCATCAAATTTTACTCTAGCACATTTTAAAAGAGACGTCTGAGCCCGTTTACATGAGAAACCAGTTGCCATCTTACTGAACTTTGCAGTGGCTGACCCATGTATGTCAGAGTAGACGTGGTCTACACAGAGCTTTCAATGGCTGGTTTTTCAGAGAAGTCTCTAGGTGGGCTTGAACTTCAAACCATGTTTGTCTAGGTTTATAACATCCAGAGACTCCCATCCTTTTATGTTCTAGAAAATGACAGGATCTACTGCAAGGAACTGAGCAAGACTCCATGATGCTCTGTTTGAGTAACTTTGGTTTCCCCTTCTTTATTGCCCTCTTTTCACTTCTGGCATCCCTGGATCCAGGTGGTCTTATCATAGAAGCGGGAAGTCATTTCAGCAAATGGTCCTAAGTTGAACCTTAGTACACAGTTCACTGAGACACTCATTCCCCCTTAACATTCTTTTAACTCCCCCAGTCCTGAGTCTCTGGAGCGCAGTCCAGGCACAGTTGTGTTGCCTTGCTCTTCCCACTGTGATGTTCCCCTCCCCACCTCAGGGTGTTTCTTCCTCTCCTCCCTTGGCCCTTTCTCTCTCCTTCTGAATAAAAAACACCCTTGCCATGTTTCATACTCATCTTTTGCATCTTTTCCTTTCACCTCCCTTAGAGCCAGTCTGTGCTAGTTTCACACCATCCCCTGAATCTGTTCTTGCAAATTTGGCAGAGAAACTGGGGCTGCAAACGCAGCAGGAATGTTGTACAGAGCTCATCCTACTCATAATGGACTGACCTTTCTAAGCAGCATCTGGGACAGCTGGGTGCCTCAGGAAACATGAGACAGCAAGAGTCTAGTAGCCATTCTGATGACGGTGCTATCTATTTTCTCCAATGGGCCAGTCCTACATGTCTCAGGTGTTCCTCCTGAAAGATCAATGAACCAAACCCACTGGCATCAAGTCCATTCTGATTCACAGCAACCCACTAGGATAGAGTGGAACCACCCGTAGGGTTTCCACGACTGTGGTCTTTACAGAGGCAGACTGCCACACCTTCTTTCCACAGAGCTCTTGGTGGGTTTGAACTACTAACCCTTCTGGTTCATAACCAAGTAAGGAACCACAATGCCACCAGGGTTCCCTGAGTTTCTTAAATGTAAACCTAGATTTCCCTCAACCTTTGTGAGTATTCATATTTTAATGATATTTCAAGGCACCTGTAATTAATAATCAAGACACATATCTTTTTACAGAGATTGACCAGATAGGAAACTTGGTAAAAATGATGACTTCAGGAACCTTGTTGATACAGGCACCATGGGATTTTCTCTTAAAATGTTCATAGAAGGTTTCATACACATTGGGATAAGACTTTATGGAGACTCCTAAGTCTTTTTACTATCCGAAGGTCCCTAAAGAGTTGAGCTGACAACCATCAAGAGAAAAGGGTGGGGTAACTGAAAATAAAGCCACCCCCTAGAGAATGTGCAAAGAAGCAAGAAGCAGGAAAAAATCTACCACCCAACTCTGCATCATTTAAATGTGGTAGTGTCACACATTCTAGTGTGATCTTGGAAACTATGCTACCTGTGTCCTGACTCTAGAATGTTCTACTGTGCAGCCTAGTTGTCAGTGGAGCATCTAGACTAGAACAGACCAGGAAGCCAAAGCTGGAGACCTGTTTCCAATGTGTTTTGTCATGATTATGCGTGTGTGTGTCCACATGGCACCTGGAAGAAGACACGACAAACTCTAAACTATTGCTCAGCTCTCAGCTTTGGAGATTTGGTCCTTTAAGGGAAACAGTGAGACCCTCTCTTTCCCTTTTGCTACAACAACGGATTCAAACATACCAGTGTTCAAGAAGGTGCAACATCAGATCAAAGTTTGCTCTGTGATACCTGGGTCTTAGCTGACTTATGTCAATTAGCATTAACAAAGCAAAAAATAATATTTTTTAAAAGCTGGAAGAGTGAAATATTATACTTCTCTAGTGAAAAATATTCAAGCAAGCAACCACACAAATAAAAACTGGTTTAATGGAGACCTGAAAAATAGAGGCCAAAATCTCTGACTACAGTAGTATAGAAAAGAGTATTTGTAGAGGTCTAAATACAGGCATGTACCTATGTAAATATATTTATATATAATGATACTGAAATAGATCTATGATAAGAATTTAGGTTGAAGATGGACTTTGGGCCTCAACTCAAGTACTCCCTTAACACAAGAACACTTTGCACTAATAATCCGGCATTCTGTGATGCTCACCTTCCGGACATGATTGCTGAGGACAAAATGGGTGCATAAGCAAATGTGGTGAAGAAAGCTTATGGATGGTGCCTGGCTTTCAAAGGATACAGCATTTGGGGTCTAAAAGGCTTGAAGATAAACAAGCACCATCTACAAAGCCCACATGGAAGAAACACACCAGCCTGTGTGATCATGAGGTGTCAATGGGATCAGGTATCAGGCATCTAAGACCCAGAAAAAAAGTCATACCAATGTGAAGGAGGGGTGGGGTATGGAGTTGAGACCAAAAGCCCATCTGTAGACAATTGGACACCCTCTTACAGAAGGGTCACAAGTAAGAGATGAGCCAGTTAAGGTGTAATATTGCACCAATTAAACATACAATGTTCCTCTAATTCTTTTAAAAAAATCATTTTATCAGGGGCTCGTACAACTCTTATCAGAATCCATACATACATCAATTGTGTTAAACACATTTGTACATTCATTGCCCTCATCATACTCAAAATATTTGCTCTCCACTTAAACCCCTGGCATCAGGTCCTCATTTTCCCCTCCCTCCCTGCTCCCCCCTTCCTCATGCACCATTGATAACTTATAAATTATTATTTTGTCATATCTTGCCCTGTATGACATCTCCATTCACCCACTTTTCTGTTGTCCATCCCCCAGGGAGAAGGTCACATGTAAATCCTTGTAATTGGTTCTCCCCTTCCAACCCACTCTCCCTCTATGCTCCCAGTATCACCACTCACACCACTGGTCCTGAAGGGATCATCTACCCTGGGTTCCTTGTGTTTTCAGTTCCTATCTGTACCAGTGCACACCCTCTAGTCTAGCCAGACTTGCAAAGTAGAATTCGGATCATGGTGGGGGTGGGGAGAAGCATTTAGGAACTAGAGGAAAGTTGTATTTTTCATTGTTGCTACATTGCACCCTGACTGGTTTGTCTCCTCCCTGAGACCCCTCTGCAAGGGGATCTCCAGTGGCCTACAGTGGGCTTTGGTTCTCCACTCCACACACCCCCAGTCATTCATTATGGTAAGATCTTTTGTTCTAATGATGCCTAATACCTGATCCCTCAACACCTCGTGATCGCACAGGCTGGTGTGCTTCTTCCATGCGGGCTTTGTTGCTTCTGAGCTAGATGGCTGCTTGTTTACCTTCAAGCCTTTAAGACCCCAGACGCTAAATCTTTTGATAGCCAGGCACCATCAGATTTCTTTGCCACATTTGCTTATATACCCATTTGTCTTCAGTGATTCTTCTCCGACCCCCTCCCCACTAACATGACTTCAATTCTACTTTACAAATTTTACTAGCTCAGAACATGTACATTGCTCCAGATAAGAGCCTGCGGCACAGGAAATCCAGGACAGATAAAACCCTCAGGACCCATACTGAGAATAGAGATACCAGGAGGATAAGGAGAAGATGGGGGAGAAAGGGGGAATCAAATCCAAGGATCAGCATATAACCCCCTCTCAGGGGGACAAACAACAGAAAAGTAGGTGAAGGGTGACAAAGGATGATGTAAGATATGAAAATAATAATCTAGAACTTATCAAGGGTTATGAGGGAGGGAGGGAAAATGAGGGAGGGGGAAAAGAGGAAGAGGTGATATCAAGTGTTTTCCCTCACAAGTGAGGTGAAGAATTCTCTTTATTTAAGTAATTTGGATTTTAATGAAGCTCATTTAGGATTGTTAGGCAGCATGAAGTTGGCCCCTGACTCATAAAAGCCTCATGTACAGTGAACAAAGCTACCTCTAGTCCTGCACCATCCCACAATTGATTGGGGATCAGACCATTGTGATCCCTACAGTTTCCAAGGGCTGATTTTTGGAAACAGACACTTAAGCCTTCCTGGTTCACCATCGTCTGGAGGCTCTGCTGAAATCTGTCCAGTGTCAGTCATAGCAACTCACATCTTCCCTAATAGCTGGGCATGAGGATCCATGGCCTGGACTAGAATCTGGGTCTCCTGCTTGGAAGGCGACAGTTCTACCACAGATCCACCACTGCCCCAATGACAAAATCTCTGACCTCAGAATAGCTGACCCTTTATATAAGAATAGACTCCAGGATGTTCTCCGTTTCCTATACCTGCTATTAATAATAAATATCCAATAGGCAAAAGATGTGGAGCAAGGGAGATATGATGAACAGCAAGTTGTGGTTGCTTCAATATAAATAATAGCCATTGGAAGATATTATCAACAAAGGAGAAACTTATACTCGTGTGTGTGTGTGTGTGTGTGTGTTATTGACAGAGAAGTGGATTCTAACTTAAAATGAACTGATTCTCACTCATGTTGACCCCATATGTAGAATGGCTCCACGGGGTTTTAAAGACAGATGGTCATTCAGAAACAGATGGACAACCATACTTGTCGACTTAGATGGCTCTGGGCATTTGTCTGCCTTGATGCCAACCTTTCTGTTGTAATTTTGTTGCTTAATTGTTTGCATTATTAAAAAAAACCCTCAAACCAAGCTCAAAGTCATTGGGTCAATTCTGACTCATAGAAATTCTACAGAGCAGAGTAGAACTGCCCCCGTGGTTTTCTGAGACTGTAAATGTCTATGGGAGTAGAAAGTCCCATCTCTCTCCTGCAGAGTGACTGGTGGTTTTGAACTGCAATGTAAAGATGAACTAGGATTAGCTGGCAACTGAAACAACATTTTAAACTACAGAAAGCTGGTAGTTATTTTAGGATAGCTAGATAGCAAAATAATGTTAATGTCCTTTCTCTCTGATGACCTATGTATTCTGTATTCATTAATATGTCTTTTCCTACCCTGTAACCAATGAGAAGAAAAAATAGTGTTGCTCAGTTGAGACCTGTTAGGAGACTACTTAATTACAATGAAGATTCTATGACTAAAAATTGTGTAGAAATATGCTCAATAAAATGTTAACAGTAGTTTATAAGAAAATAGGAATGTATTTGGTTTTTAATTTATTCTTTATGTGTGTCTCAATTTTTAAATTGTCTTCAAGCATCACCAAATACTTGGGGAGATGTTTGGGGAGATGTTTTTTTAAAATATTACTTTCCTAAAATGCATGCTTTGGTGGTTTTATTTTCTAAATGAAAAATTGCATTCATTTGTTTAACAAATTTTGAAATTTAGGAACACTAAAATTTTTCAAGAAAATAGTTGAATGGAAATGTATCCTGAGTATAGATTTATAGAAACAAGGAGTCTTTGGGTTTGTTTACCAAAATCAAACTAATTTCATGCCATTGAATCTATCTTGATTCATACTGAGCCTATAAGACAGGTTGGAACTGCCTCCGTGGCTTTCTAAGACTATCAGTCTTCATGGGAGTAGGAAGCCTCGCCTTTCTCCCTCAAAGAGGCCAGTGGTTTGGAACAGCTGACCTGGTTGTTAGTAGCCCAATGCATAACTTTGCCACCAGGGTTTCTTCTAACAGATGGTTCTCAAAATCCAAGTTGGATTCAGAGGAAGATATGGAGTGAGGGAAATCCCAACAGAAATCAGATGGATCTTAGACGAAAGCAGAGAATATTAGAAAGATATTTACCTGCATGTTATTGACTATACAAAAGTGTTCGACTGTGTGCTTCTTAACCAATGGGGGTGAGAATTTAGAAACACTTAATTGCGTTCCTCTAGAAGCTGTAAACAAACCAAGGGACCGTTGTTTGAACAGAATAAGGAGATACGACCTGCTAAAGGAGCCTTGGTGGTGTAGTGGTTAACACTGGGCTGTGATCCTAAAGGTCAGCAGTTAAAAGCCATGGCCATTCCTTGTGAGCAAGACGAGGCTGTCGACTTGCATAAGGTATGACAGTCTTGGAAACTCAGTGACAGTTCCACCTTGTCTCATAGGGTTGCTGTGAGTTGGCATCAACTTCGACTTGATAGCAATGAGTTACATGTTCTAACATCAGAAATGGTATGTGTCAGGGCCGTAGTCTTTCACCATACTTAGTCAATCAGTATGCTGAGCAAATAATCAGAGAGCTGGCTTATATGAAGAATACCTCATCAGGATTAGAGGCCAATTCATAACCTGTGACATACATGTGAAACAACGTTGTTTGCTGAAATTGGAGGTCTTAAAGCATTCACTGATGAAGATTAAAGCTATATGATTCAGTATGGATTAGAGTTTAACATAAAGAAAAGAAAAATCTTCACACCTGAACCAATGAGCAATATCATGATGAATGTACAAACTATTGAAGTTGTCAAGAATTTCATTTTACTTGAATTAATAATCAATACCCATGAAAGCAGCAAGAACGAAATCAAATGACATACTACATTGGGTAAATCTGCTCCCAAAGATCTCTTTAAAATATTAGGAAGCAAAGATGTCACTCTGAAGACTAAGATGTGCCTGACCCAACCCATGATATTTTCTATTTTTTTCAATAACTGGAAAATGAAAAATAAAGACATAAGAAAAATGGATGCCTTTATATTACGGTTATGGCAAAGAATATTGAATATAACATTTATTGCCTAATGAACAAATGTATTCATCTTGGAAGAAGTACAGCTGGGGCACTCCTTTAAAAAGGATGGAGAGATTTTTCTCCTGTCCTTTGGACATTGTTAGGAAGGACTGATCCTTGGGGAAGGACAGCCTGCTGGTACATAGAGGGGCAGTCCAAAATGAGGAAGGGCCTCAACAGGAGAGTCTGACACACTCACTGTAGCAAAGTGCTCAGATGTAGCGATGTTTGTGAGGCTAGCTCGGGACAAGGTAACATGTTCTGTTGTACAAATGATCACCAACCTACTAAAAAACCAAGCTAAATCCACTGCCTCCAGTTGATTCTGACTCTGCCTTGGGGTGGCTGACAGGCTTAAATCACTGACCTCGCAGTTTCAACTCCCCCACATGCCTACCCCACAGCCCCACCAGGACTCTGAATAAAGTTGGCAACAACACAAATCCAGGGGACGAATAAGAGCACATTCACCACCTTTGAGGTGACTCCGATTCCTAGTGAGCTGATAGGATGGAGTAAAACTGCTCCTGTATGCCTCCGAGCCTACATCTTTACAGGAATGGAAAGCCGCCTCGTTCGCCCTGGGGTTGTTTTACAGGTAACCTATAATACCATCAGCACTCTGGCGACGAATAGTGAAATGCTTTTACTCGTGATATATTTCTTTTTAAAATTTTGTTTCTTCTGCAATATTGTTTTTACATGTTACAGAGTCCCTGCGTAGCACAAAGGGCTAAGAATTCAACTACTAATCCTTATTTGGTAGTTCACATTGACCCAGAGGCTCCTCATGCTGCCCGGAAATAAAGGTCCAGATTGCCTGTCACTGTTCCAGCCAAAGATGGAGACAAGGTTGATTCCCGAAACTCTAAGTGCAGATACCATATAGAAGGGAACAATGGGGTTTGCTGCCTCTAAACTGCTTTCCAGATTTGGAGAAAATCAAAGTTATACACCTTAAGCTATGTGGCAGGTTGATGAGAGAGGGAGGTCATTAACTGGTGTTAAGTGATCAGAGGGTACCAAACAATGGAACAGAGGCAGCCAGATTTACAGGAAAAGCAGTCTCCATCATTTGATATCTACATTTCTCCAGGAGTTGTCAGACAGCCACCCTGAGGTCTCAGGCTTCATTCCTTATCTAAATGGGTAAATACTTGCCCCCTGAGTTAGAATATCCTTTCTGATTAAATATGAAAGGAATTTTTACTGGGAGGGAGGCAACTGTTACATTTTGAATTTTAGCACACTAACTCTTCAATTATATATCTACTATTTTGATTAACAGCAGGTTAAGCCCTGGTGGTATGGTGATTACTTACACTAATCCCAAGGTCAGCAGTTTGAAACCACCAGCTGCTCCATGGGAGAAAGACGGGGCTTTCTACTCCCATAAAGAGTTACAGTCTCAGAAAAAGGGCACTTTTGGCACCCGCCTTACAGGACAGCTCTACCCTGGCCTGTGGGGTTGCTCTAAGTCAAAATCAACTACATGGCAGTGGGTTTTTATCACTCAGAAGAAGATCTTGGTGATTGAGTGACATCCAAAAGACCACAGCCATTAAAAGCCCAGTGGAGCACAATTCTACTCTGAAGCCCAGGGGGTTTCCAGGTAGAAATCAACTTGAGGACAATTAAAGCTAACATGAGCAGCTATACCCACACAAAAATCGATTTTTCCTTCTTAGAATTAGCCGCATAGTTTTACTGGTGTGTACATTCAAGTATTCACTAGGATAGCCCGTTTTGATTCATAGATCTTATACCATCATTTTCCACACATGAGCCAACCTAATCAACAAGAATAACTCTCCAGAATTAGTCTGCCTAATTGGTTTGGAGTGTTGCGTCCTCTTTCAGAGATGTACATAGTAATCTCGTAAGATTCACTTGGGCTATGTCTATGGCATGAGATAGTTTTAATGTGAATGTAACCTCAACCACAAAATCAATGCTTATGCCCAAGAAATTAGCAAGATACTTCATCTAGAACAAATTCAGTCAAAATTTTGCAACTGATTCCGTTTTATGGTCTGGAGGCTTACAATGCAGCAGCTCCTCATGAGAAACAGCCTTCATCACGGGCGCTTTCTCTGCTGCTGGGGGAGAGAGGTGAGCTGCCTGAGAGCTGCTTCTTGCTGGGCCATGTTCAATCTGGCAGGGTGAATTCTTCCTCCACTGATGGCTGTTCCCATTCTGGGAATGCCCCATTCTCATCTTCATTAAATGAGTTCGAAAGCATGGTGTGAAAACAGAGGAGCACCACCCACCCACTTACACCTTTAGGAGAGTGGGAACATAGCCCAGAATTTGGGAGCTCTTTCGAGGGAAGTCAAATGGATTCTACAAGCGAATATGGAAGAGGTGTCTGATGGCACTGTTGAAGTCTTTCAAAGGAACACATTATATATTTTAAAAGGCTGTGTTTTCACAGTGATGTTTTAAAACTACTTAGCTTATATCGATGAAATAAATGTTTTTTTCCCTGGGGCATGGAAATGTTTGACAGGAAATCATATGGGTCTTAATTTCTACTCACAATAAGGCCAGAATTAAGGGTCTATTAAGCACAAACCAAAGGCATTGCCATTGGCTGGATTCTGATTTATAGTGACACTGTCGGGCAGAGTAGCACGGCTCCTTTGGGTTTTCAAGGTTGTATATCTTCAGAGAAGCAGATGGCCACATTGTGCTTCCATCAACTGGCTCGGGGATTTCAACTGCTGACTTTGTGGTTCACAGCCAAGCATCTCAATCAATGAATCGCCAGGGAGCCTTCTGTTAGCTAGTCCCAGGTTGACAAGGGGGGAGAAGTGATGATGGAAGGAATCCGGCAGACATTGTAAAACAAAAGAGAGGTGAGGACATGTTTCCTTACATCCCTCTCTAAGTCAAAAGAAGGCGAAGGGCAGAATCAGACACATTTCTTTCCTTACAAATGGAAGAGACCAGAGATACTGGAGATAATGGAATGGCTGGGGAAAGAAACACAGGGTATTCATACCACCTGTCCCAATGCCTGAACTGACCTGAGTTTGGGGCCTTCCTCCAGAGCACAGCATGAAGCTTGGGGTGCTAGGGTGATAGGATGCTGGGGTGCACATTTCTGCAAAGAGAAGGTATATGACAGCAGACCACCCAGTAGCTGAAGACCCACCAGAAAAAGTGTGTGGTGGGAGGTCTGTCATTAGCTGAATATAACTCACTATCCTATAGTCAATTCTGACTCATAGAGACCCTATTGAACAGGGTGGGACTGCCCTGTAACTCTTTATGGAATTAGAAAGCCCTCTCCTTCTCTCGCTCTTGGAGTATGTGGAAGTTTCGAACTGTGCACTACATAAGCACCATACCACCGGTTTTATGTTCCCAGGCCTTTTAGACTAGTGAAGGGCCCTTTGGACTTCTTGTCCAAAGTAGTCCTTTCAATAAACTCACGCAGTTCAAACATTTTCTCTGAACTTGTCTGAATTTTGTATCTTGCTTGACATCTTTCTTGCTGGCAGAACAAGTGGAGTGGAGCAGCTTGAATCTCTGAACCTACTCTCGGTAACGCTTCTAAGGGGCTACCCCAACAGTCCAATCTCAGCTGACTGCCAATGAATCGATTCTGACTTATAGGAACCCTATAGGACAGAGAGCTTGCTCCATAGGGTTTCTCAGGCTGTGGATTTTTACCAAAGCGGAAGCTCCTGAGAAGCTGGTGGATTGACGTTACTTTTCCATTAGTAATCTCGTGCTTAACCCGCCATGACACCAATAAGGAATAAAACAAACCCATTGCCATTGAGTCAATTACCCTTCAGAACACCCCTTTCTGTGTTTGTAAATATCTATGGGAACAGACGTGCTTCTTCCCATGTTCTTACCTAGTTGGGGGGGGGGGGGCATGCTGTTTTCTTTGTGCTATTTATGAATGTTTTCCACTGAGGATTTCCTGATAGTCACTTACAGTAGAAGTTTGGCACTTTAGATTTCATTTCATTTTCATATTGTTACATGATTCCCCGTGGACTTCAAAGAAATTGTTTTCCAAAGCTCTGGAAACCTTAACCGTATTGTCCCGTAGAAGGCACTCTACAGCGGATGCTGACAATGATCAATTACACACCCACTACCCACCCAACTATGGAGCCAACTCTGCAGCCAGAAACATGAGTTCTCAACGAATGCCAACTTCTGCTGATTTCAAAGACGATGGCCATCGCCACCAGCCTTGTCAATAAGAGAGAAGAAAGCCAACCACAGCAGCAGCAACAACAAAACCGAGCAAAGGGCATCCGTCCTGTGCCCAGTGACCCTGGCACCTGTAGCTTGTCGACATCGGAGCTAAGCAACAGCCTGGCAGGGCGGCGCTGCAGCTTGGACGGCAGAGGCCCATGACTAGCTGCGCTTTGTGTTTTCAAACATTCAGGTGTCTTCCTTGGCAACAGAACCTGAACTCACCAGGGCCATCCATTTCTCTCTTTGATGGCTTTGCTGTTCCGTGAGGCAAAGAGCATGCAAGTTATTTAAATACGAATGGAATGATAAATCTCAATGCTGCTCTTGAGCACAGTATGAGGCCAGCAGCTGAGGTTTTAGCTCCCACCGGGCTCTCTCCCACGGTGCATAACCGCAAAGCCGAGAGCCTGCACACCGCCAGGTGTAGCCGTAATGCAGTCCTATTAGAGCCGTTGCTTCATTGTCAGAAACTTCATTTAAATGGCCATAAAACCATCCTGATACAAAGAATGAACTGTAATAGCTTATAATTATGAGAGTGCATAAAGTATGCCTCACAACCTATTACAAAGCCATAATTTTAGCATAAAAACCATAAACCAGGAGAACAAAACTTGAGAACTTCAAAATAAAATTACAGCTTTTGTAACGGCCCAGTTGAGCCTACCTCTTTGAAGGGTGTTGTTTCCTTCTCGACAATGAATGATTGTCTCCTCCGCCTCCCACATGCAAAATAAGGCAGGATTTCGAATTTTTTCAGACTTTACACTATTACACACTCCCAAAGGTATCTTAGGAATTGAGAACTAATACATTTTCAAAAGGGATTTTAATACCCATTAGAATGAGATCTGGTTCAGGGTGGAAGAATGGTTATTATTCACTTGTGTCAAAATAGGGAAATTAGGAGGAAAGGCTTTTGTAATTCATTTCTTTAAAATGCCTTTTCCTATCTCATGGAAGAGGAAATGCCTCCTTTGATCATCCAACCAGTGCAGTTAGGACCGGCTTATCAGTTTTCATGTGAAGAGAGAAAAAGACCTGACGGAATAACCAGATGCAATGCCAGAATATTTCATTCCTTCTCAGCTCTCCTGATCTCATTTTTAGGGTTTCTCCAAAGCACCATGTATTTTCCTTATACATGATATACAATTTATCAGGCATTAGTAGGCCAAGGTGTTCTTTATTCCTTATCATTTATAAACACACATATGTTCATTCTATAATGGACACACGAAACATAGATGTCTCAAAATAAGGCTTAAAGATCTACCACTTATTGGTATTAGTGTTAAAGTATGATGTACATAAAGAAGAAGCTCGAATGCCTTACAATCCTATCATTAATGGAAAAATATTATTTGGGGGCACCTATTTTATATGCTACATTTTATAGAGAGTTTGATGTAACTCATTTTTCACAAAACATAATGTTGTGACCATGTTCATATTATTATCAAAAATAATTATATTATTTAGTATTTGCATAACTTCCAATGTAAAGAAAAAAACACTGCAATTTTTTTAACTCACATTCTGGACAAATATTTAGGTTGTTTGCAATTTTGTGATATTAGAAGCATGTGTGTGTACATATTAATATGTTTGCAGGTTATCTCTAGATGGCACAAATCAGTGGCCTCTTGACTACTAGCTAAGAGATCAGTGTCCTGGTTGAACTCACCTCGCAGGGCCACAAAAGTCAGACCTGGTAACCTGCATCTGAAAAGTCAGTTTAAGACTTTCAACTGAGGACCCTATAGGGCAGTTTTACTCTACATACCTGAAAATAGCTCAATGTCACCTAACAATAGGAATGTGTATTCATTTCTAATCAAACTCAATCCCACAATGTTTAAAAAATGACAACGTCAACACCAACATGGGACTTAAAATTCAAAACCATACATTTGCAGTACTATCTACTCAGCAATGACCTTTCCTCCCATGGTGGTCCAGAGAAAGACTTCAATGATGTCGAACTGAGAGATGGCAGGGAAAGTGAGATAGGATGCCAAGGCCAGTTTGTGAACTGCAGAGAGGAAGGCTGATCTAAAAGTGCAAGGATCCAGCTTAGACAAGGAAGAGAGTAAGCCACAATGGACTTAGCCTGGAGAAGAAGGGAGGGCCAAGGGGTTTTCCAACTGAAGGAGACTGAGTGATGGAGGGAGAGTTAGCCCTGCCAGTCATGTTTCAGTAATATAACTCATTACATAACAGTGTGGCTGAAGAATTGCATTATAATAGCTCCTAAATGGAGATTGAGATGGCTTAAGCATTCAGTCCTTTCAGCAATGAACAATCATTCAACATGCACCATTTGTCAGGTGCTGTACAGAGTGCTGTGGATACAGAAACCACCATCATCAACAACAACAAAAGAGCCCAAACTTCTAAATAAAATAAAGGTGAAAACTGATACTGTATATTTAATGTTGAAAAGTAATAGAGAGGAATTGGTGGTATTGATGCCAGCAATAGCTAGCTTGAAGCTTTAAGTAGCATGAACAAGGAAGGGGTGTGGTTGTTACACAATCTGTTGTCAATTTAAGAGTCTTAAGGGAGAAGGGGTGGAGTTTAGCCTGTAAACCAGGTCTCAGCTTGACCTCATATGGAGGTGCTAAGGAGATAAATAGCTTGCTGGAGGTCAGACACATGCCCATTCCCTGTGAGGCATACTTGCTGACAAGAAACAGAGCTGCACTACAGCCCTGGAGCTGAAGGAACCGTGTGGAGACACCTGCCAGTGCCGAGATGCCTCTAACTGCCACTGGACCCACAAGATTTACCACCCACTGTCCTGTGATCTTCCTGCATTCGGTGTCATTGCATGGGTTTCATGAGTCTGAAGAGGAATTTATAGATTGGTATCAGACATATGGGCTAACTCTGGATTTATGGACTTGATCTGGACTGAGCTGGGATGTTTTCTCAATATTCAATTGCTCTTCGATATAAAGCTCTTTCTTATACACATATGAGTGTCTATGAATTTGTTTCTCTAGTCAACCCAGACTAGCACAAAGAGTATAGGTAACTAATTATAGTGGGCCTTATGAGCAGAAGAAACCATATAAATGTGTTCAATATGTGGTTTTCCAAATTGTAACCTGCATTGGATTACATGGTTGGACTCAACATTTCCGTACTCAAAGGAATGAGAGGACTAGCTGTGTGTGACATCTAGGCAATCCTCAAATCACCTCTATGTTTCTGTGACATATGATCATGCATAAAATTCACATTTCAAAGTAAACAAGCAGCCATCTAACCCAGAAGCAACAAACCCCACATGGAAGCAGCACACCAACATGTGTGATCATGAAGGGCCAAGGGGACCAGATTTCAAGCAACAAAGGCGGGAGAACAAAATCATATCATCATGAATGAGGGGAGCACGTGATGGGGACCCAATGTCCACCTGCAGACAACTGGACATCCCTTGCAGAGGGGTCGTGGGGAGGAGATGAGTCACTCAGGGTTCAGTGTAGCAACAATGAAACCCACAACCGTCCTCTAGTTCTTAAACGCTTCCTCCCCACAACTATCATGATCCCCATTCTACCTTGAAGACCTGGATAGACCAGAAGATGCACAGTGGTACAGATGGGAACTGGAAACACAGGGAATCTAGGACATATGGACCCCTCAGGACCAGGGGTGAGAGTGGCGATACTGGGAGGGAAGGGGGAGTAGAAAGGGGGAACAGATCACAAGGACCTACATATAACCCCCTCTCTGGGGGATGGGTAACAGAAAGGTGGGTGAAAGGAGATGCTGGCCAGTGTAAGATAGATAAAATAATAATTTATAAGTTATTAAGGGTTAATCGGGGGGGAGGGGAGGGAGAGGGCAAAAAGAAAAATGAGCTGATTTCAGGAACCCAAGTGGAAAGCGAACTTTGAGAATTATGAGGGCAACGAATGTATAAGTGTGCTTTACACAATTGATGTATGTATGGATTATGATAAGAGTTGTATGAGTCCCAATAACATGATTTAAAAAAAAAAGAAAGATATGTGGGAGGGAAACTCCCCCCAGAAAGTCATGAAGAGATGGGCAAAGAGATGTACACAGAGAAGAGAGAGAATAAATATATGTTAATTCTAACCCCAAAAAATCACATTTTGCAGCCCTGAGCTTCAAGTTCATTCAGGTGTCTATGTTCAGCTCTCCCCCTCTCCGAGTCTAGATTTCCTCTGAATAATACAAAAGAAAGGAGCCATCCAAAGAAGGGAGGTAGGAGGTAGGAATTAGGAAGAAGGAGTAGACTCCAGCCTTGGGAGCCCAGCTTGAATGATCAGGTGGAAATGAATAAAGGGCTTATATCATTCCATATATCAATTGCATCAAGGATATTCATACATATGCTGCCATCATCATTTTCTAAAAATTTACTTTCTATTGGAGCCCTTGGTATCAGCTCTTTTTTCCCTCCCTTCACTCTCATTACCCCTTGCTAAATTATAAGTTATCATTATTTTCATATAGTAAACTGTCTCCCTTCATCCAGGTTTCTGTTGTTTCTCCCCCGTGGGGACTTTAAGCGCCAATCATTGCTGTCAGTTTCCCCCTATCTCTTGGAATAATCAGTGCACGGACAAGATTCCTACCAGCCAAACTTACATTTTAGCAGAATAAAGAGGGCAATACACAATCTGTAGAATCAATAAGTAAATGTTACAAACTAGGGTGTAAAAACTATGAGGTGAGTAATAAGATGATTTAGTAAGGGCCTAATAAAAAAGTTCCTGGCTTCTTCAATCGTCACCACTCAAGGAAGAGTGGTACTAGAATTAACAAGAGGAAATCAGAGAAACTGAGAACCAGGGAACAGGAAGACATATTATTTTCAAGACATATACACTCACAATCCTATCAGAATCAACTCAATGACAGTGGGTTAGTAGCAGCTCAAAAATGTTATCTGCAATGAGGTGTAAATCCCTCTTTAATGTGAATAACTTATTATTTAAAATCCTAGAAATAGCTTCTAATATGTTTATCCTTTGGAAATCCCAGTTAAAGTGGGGGAAATGCTTTAGAATAGTGATACTTACAAATATTTTTCTTTAAATACAATCCCTGTGTCATGCATGTAGTAGAGAGACGAGTCTTAGGGAAGCCTTACCTAAATGCAAGAGTGGTGGGTCTTTATTTTTTGTATTAGATTTTCATTAAGAGTTGCTCTTAGATTACTTTGCCTTAAATCCTATAAATTGGGCTGGGCTGTTTTAAGATTTGTAGATGTCTGTGAAAAAAATTAGGATGCTTTACTAACCCATTTTCAATCCTTCATCACATCGTGATGTGAGAAAATAAGGTAAATTGCAAGATCTGTGGCTTTGGCATGATTATGCTGTGCACGTATGATGATCGCCACATTTCCCAATGGTTTTATTACTTCAAGTGTGGTCTCCTTTTCCGGGAAAGCAGAATTTATAAGAGTTATGGCTGTACAACCAGTAATTTGTAAACATTGTCCAAACCCCTAGTTAGGCAGTCTATTAATGTAGGAGCTGTTCCATTTTACAAAGTACATAATTGGGTTTAAATTTATTTTCCACTTTTCATGGCCCAAATGAACCACTTATGATGATTATTGTGTTTTTCACACCACACTGAAAGAAATTTTATCATGTTGAGTTCCATTCAGAGATGTAAACCTTTTAAAATATACATGCAGAAGAGGGCGTTCAGATGGATTATATCCTCAACACCAATGGAAATATTTCAGAAGTGATACAAAAATTGTTTTGAAAGAAAATGAAAGCATTCAAGCAAAACCTTGTGCTCCTGCTCCCCGGTTCTCGGTTTATCTAACTTGTTCTTGCTAATTTTTTCAGCATCTCTCCTTTGATATGTTCTACAGCATCAGTAACCCTGCGGTTTTGAACCCTTTTCGCTTTCTTGCTCATGCTCCACATTTGACCTATGGGTTTATGACTCCATTGGTGTCAGAGTACTGCTGTGTCCTGTGTGGTCCTCAATTGCTGGGTTTTCGGAAGTAGATCATCCGCCCTTTCTTTAGGGATGAGTGGATTTGAACATTTAAACTTTCGTTTAGCAGTAAAGCACATTCGGTGTTTATACCACCAGAGACGCCACCGTATCTCTACAGCAAACAAACAAACCAATAGCTGTTACCATCAAGTCAATTCCCCTTCAAGGGAACCCCATGGTTTCCAGTGTTGAACCTCTCCATTGGATCTTCTTGACCATGATCTTTAGAAAGCAGACCACAGGCCTCTCTTCATCAGCACTGCTGGCTGGGCTCAAACCACCAAATTACACGTTAAGTGTGGAGTACAATTTGTGCCACCCTGTGACCTTTACTACAACTCTAGCCTCTCCATTCCTTCTGTATGATCAGTATTTTGAATGCAATTGTACAATAGATAACCAACTCTGTTAGGCTAAGTTCTCTAGAGAAGCAAAACCAGCTATGCGTATGCATTGTTATCAGATGCCATAGAGTTGATTCCGACTCATAACAAACCTATATAAAACAAAATGAAACATTGTGTGGTCTTGTAACATCCTCATAATTATTCCTATGTTTGATTCCATTGTTGCAGCCATGGTGTCAATCCATCACCTTGAGGGCCCGTCTCTTTTTCACTACCCCTCTAGTTTATCAAGCACGATGTCCTTCTCCAGAGACTGGTCTTTTCTGAGAACATGTCCAACGTATGTAAGATAAAGTTCTGTCATCCTTGACCCTAAGAAGAACTCTGGATGTACTTCTACCCAAACAGAAGTTTGTTCTTGTAGCAATCCATGGTACTGTCAATATACTTCTCCAGCATGATATTTCAAATGCATTCCTTTTGGGTTGGTCTTCCTTATTGAGTATTGAACTTTCACATACATATGAAGCAATTGAAAATACCATGGCTTGCATCAGGTGCACTTTAGTCCTCAAAGTAGCATCCTCACTTTTCAATGCTCTAAAGAGACCTCGTGCAGCAGATTTGCCTAAAGCATCTTTTCCTCTCTTGATTGCTGCTCCATGAGCTTTAATTGTAGCTCCAAGCAAGAAAAAATCCTTGATAACTTCAACCTTTTCTCCATTTATCATGATTATATAGGTATAAATATACAAATGCTTATATAGTTGTATAAAAAGAGACATTTATGTCAAGAAAAATGGCTGACACAATTGTAGTAGTGATTAAGTCCAGTCCAGTTCAAACCCATGAGAAAGCAGGCTAGTCTCCTGAACCACCCAGCTGCTGAGGCTGATGGCCCAGGAAGTGGGAAGATGAAGCAGGTAAACCACAGGTTGGTGGATGTTAGCAGATAAGCTGAAGGGTGGCAAAGTTGAAGGAATGTACGGTCAGTAGACTCTGATGGCTCCCAGGACTGACAGACAATAGGGCAGCCAATTGATAGCTCCTGGGGTCAGTAGGTAATATAGCGGGCCATTTGCTAAAGAAATAGAAATCAATGAAAACGATATGGGTTCAGGTCAACAAGAATAATTGAAGTGATCCACAGAATCTCCTTAAATATTAAGTATACCACACTTCTGAGGAGTTATCCTTAGGGCCATAACCTGAGAAACCTTGGTTCACAGCAGATTTCATCATAGAGCTGATTATATTATGTTAGATCACATCATGAAGGAGGCCTCTGCTGTTAAAGCACTAAGAATCTTAGCCCAGAAATGTTGATACAAAACCTAACTAACACTATCTGAGGTTGCCAAGGACCTCCCCCAGATGAGAAGAGTACATAATATTAGAGATGATTAGGGAAGATTGGCAGAAAATTGCAAAATTGATATACCCCAAACTCAAACTCACTATCATTTAGTAATGTTGATCCATAGTGTTTGTATAGGACTAAGTAGAGCTGTCTCTTTGGACTTTTGAGGTTATAAGGCTTTATGAGAGCAGAAAGCCTCATCCTTCTCCCACAAAGCAGCTTTTGGGTTCAAACCGCTGACTTTGTAATTCACAACCCAATGTATAATCCAAAATAGCACCTGGGCTCTTTAAAAAACGCATAGGATGTTGTTGTTAAGTACTGTTGAGTTGATTCCCACTTGTAGTGACCAATTGGATGACAGAATGAAATACTGTTTGAACTTACCCCATCTTCACAATTTCTTTGACATTTGTGGGTATTTAAAACTCATATAACAATCTGTAAAATAAAAGATCTAACAGCACAATATAGTTTAGTGTCTTTGTCAAGTGGATTCTACATAGATCGGGAACCCTCTATAGTTGTCACTGTTTCATACTTTGAACCTGAAGTTGTTAACCATTGTTCGTGGTTCACAATAATAAATAATCCATTGCCGACTCACTCCAAGTGATACATCTTCAGTTGGGAGCATAAATGAGTCGTAATCGTGTACATTTTTCTCTTGACAAAAGAATTCTATGTTTTAATATCAACATAGCAATGTCACAATTTGCTAAGTATCAACTATCTGAAGTATCAATTGCTAGTGAGACACAATTGACTTTATCTTGTGCATATCAAGGATATGTTTTATGTAAAAGAAATAGATTAGATGACAGTGGCCCCAGCCGATCGCAAACACCTTATTGGAGGTTCTAGCAGTCACTAGGACAAGAAGAAAAGGTAGCGTTGGATATTTGCTTCACTCAGAATTGGATCGACATGTTGTCTGATTTACCTTAGTATACTGGGGGCACCATGGGTTAGGGCTGCTAACCTTTAGATCACTGCTAACCTATTTGCTTCAAGGGATAAAGATGAGAGTGTAGGTCATCACAGAGATGTACAGTGTTGGAAACCGAATACAGGGTCGCTGTGGTTCACAACCAGTTTGATAGCAGTGGGCTAGGGTTAGGTTTAGGTGTAGTCTAATGCTAGTTCTAGTTCTGTGTTCCTGCCTGTTGCAGAAGATCAAAATGACAACTATATAATAGGTATGGTTTGTGGTTGATTTTCCTGTTGAACAGGGTGCATGTAACAAAGTTCCAAGGAGGATGGTGCTGTATGAATATGCTAAATGCTCAGATGGAGAAGTATTTCCATTTAGATGATAAGGGATATTGAATATCACTCATATGGAAGAGCTGAGAGAAGGGGACATTTCCCTCCAACAGCAGCTTTCATTTGGCTGGGGGCATGTTTTCTCAAGACAGTTCCTTGTTTGTTTACTATTACTAGAGTGAACTTTTTCCCCATTATTTCAGGATTTTTAATTTTTAAAAATTTACTATGTAGAGTTTGTGTTTGATATTTGAAATGGCAAAGTGTAAGAGCCTACCCCCAGGCATACTGATAAATGTTTAACAACCACATCCCAGGACTCACAAGACTAGTCTAAGTTTCTTTGACATAAGAATGTACAGCAAATAATTTACAAATTATAATAAAATATACAAAATACTTATTAAAAATTCCATATAGACATTTGCCACCCAATACTTTTGCCTACCTCATATCTGCAGTTAACTTATCATTGTGGTTGAATTAGGATTTTTCCAAATGGAGTTGCATCGTTTTCACTTTTTCCAAATAATTTTATTGTAATGAAATCTGTGATCTACTACTAAGTTACTTGTCACCTTGTATTATTATCTCACCCTTGATATTAATTAGACTGAACCTTTGTTTAATATTCACCTTAGACATGACATACTTTAAAGCTCACCTTGCATTATTAACAGTTTACTCTTCACTTTCTTAAGTCAAGACATTCAGTCCTGAGGGGCTTATCTGTCCTGGATTCCCTATGTTTCCAGCTCTTCTCTGTAGCAGTGTCCATGCTCAGTTCTAGCTGGATTTGTATGTTTGAATTGGGATCATGATAGTGGGGAGGGAGTGTCATTAAGAACTAGAGGAAAGTTGTATGTTTTATCAGTGCTATACTGCACTCTGACTTGCTCGTCTCTTCATTGTGACCCTTCGGTAGGGGCATGTCCAATTGTTTATAGATAGACTTTGGGTCTCCACTCCACCCTCCCCTCATTGACATTGATATGATTTTCTGTTCTGGGTCTTTGATGCCTGATACCTGATACTATCAACACCTCATGATCACACAGGGTGGTGTGCTTCTTACTGGTGGGTTTTACGGCTTCTCGGCTAGATGGCAGCTTGTTTATCTTTAAGCCTTTAAGATCCCAGATGCTATATCTTTTAATTGCAAGGTCGCATCAACTTTCTTCTCCACATTTACTTATGCACCCATTTTGTCTTCAGTGATCATGTCGGGAAGTTGAGCATCACTGAATAATGGGTCACTAGAAAAAAGTGTTCTTGCGTTGAGGGAGTACTTGAGTGGAGGCCCAATGTCTTTCTGCTACCTTCATACTTAACATATAAATATATGTACATACATATATTTCTATATCATATATAAATATAGTTACATATATACATGCCTGTATTTAGACCTCTATAAATGTCCTTTGCTACTTACTTCTTTCCTCTATTTATTTTTACTTTCCTCTTCTCCCACTCAGCCTGTATTTGGGATTCAGTAATTCCTCTCAGCTACATTACCCTTGATCAAGCCACTCCAGGCATCCTACACCCTCCTCACCATCCATTTTAGAACACTTGTTGTTCACTTGTCCCTGGGTTTTTTGACACCTCTCTCCTTTCCCTCACTCCCCTTCTTCTGAGTTCCCTGGAGGCATAGATGCTGTTGTTTTCTCCTCTGGATGGTTTCTCCCACCTATCTTATCTAGATAGACATGCAGAGACAATAATAAACACAAAAACAAGACAAAGCAAAACAAAACAACAAAAGAAAACAAAGAACAACTTCAAGAAAGACTCCACGGACAAAAGAAGAAAAGCCTATAAATATTCTAAGTCTGTTTGTTGGTCTTCAGGAGTGTTTTCTGGTTGGGTCTGATGGGGTGTCACATCCTGACCCCAAATTCTATTTTGGCATTCCCCAGGGACTTCGTTCCTTTGCTTCCCTTGCTGCTTTGTTGCATGCCCTTAGTGTTCTGCCCCGGTGTGGTGGGGTCATATCAGACACAATTCCCACACTGTGTCTCCAGTGTTTGTCCTCAGTAGCACTACAGGTCAGTGAGGGACGCCGTGTCTTGTGGTGGGGCCGGCCTTCATGCCATCCCACAGCTCATCAGGTCTCTGTCATTAGTGTTCACTGAGTCAAATCTGTTCTTGAGATGTTCTCAAAGTTCAGGTGGGATAAACTGAAGGTCGTGCTTTGTCTCTTGGGGAGTACTATACAGTCTATTTCAAGACACAGAGACCTCATGAGGCCGAGGTGAGGTACTTGTACCTCATAAGATTTTCTTAGCTATAATCTTTATAGACACAGACCACTGAGTCTTGATACCTTTGTAAATGGATGGGTTTGAACCTCAACCTTTTGGCTGGTAGTCTAGCACTTAACTGCTTGCTCTTCCATGGTCCTTATCATTGTATCATATCACCCTTAGTTTAAAAGTTCTCCAATGATCTGTCTTTTTAATCAGAATTAAATCCAATCTCCCCAACATCGGTCCCTTGTTAGTTTACCCTCAATGAGAACTTCTGCGGATTTCTGTCCTGTTTCTATGAATTATTACTTCCATGATTCTCTTCTCACCTTGATAGCCTCTTTAGAGTCCTAGCATCCCTCACAGCTACTGCTCTGTCTTAATGTCTGAGCACTTTTCATTCTCATTCAATGACCCCTCAGTTTCCACTAGCCCATACTCCCTAGATGTTCTATGTCTAATCCAATATCCTCATCTCCAGGAGCCCTTTCCTGGTTATCTGCAAAAATATCCAGCCTCAAACCCCTATTCTGTTTTTACCTCTCTTCTTCACCTTACATTGGCCTTAATACCAAAGCTCACCACCTGTCATGTTAGATATGGATTGGTTTATTTCACAACTTCTTGATAAGAATATATGTCCCCCCCCCAAAAAAATAATATATGTCCCACGTAAGAAAGGACTTTGCTTCACTTATCTTTGTAATCCCAGAGCCCAAGTAAGGCTGTGTCTACTGAAGAAGGATCTGTGTCCAATTCGCACACAAATTTCTGTGAGCTAGGGGCCAGCCCTCATTTCATCCTACTTCCCAACTATACTTTTCAGTCTTTAATAATAAATATTTAATATACTATTCCAATGGACTATTCACCTTGCATTTGTCTACTACCTCCATGGGAGAAAAACGCATATATGGATATGATTTTAAAACAAGATGAGGAAGCCCTTCATGTTGACTCCAGCTCATGCTAGTGCCACATGTGTCAGTGGAACAGGAGCTCCACTGTTCGCCCTAGGGTCTTTACTGGAACTGTACAGCCAGGCCTTTCTTCTGAGGTACCTCTGGGTAGACATTTGAACCTCTAAACTTAAAAAAATAATTTTATTGGGGGGCTCTTACACATCTTATAACAGTCCATCATTCAATTGTATTAAGGACACTTGTACATATGTTGCCATCATCATTTCCCAAATATTTTCTCTCTACTTGAGCCCTTGGGATCAGCTTCTCTCTTTACCCTTACCTCCCCCACTCTCCCACTCTCATGAATTCTTGATCCATTATATATGCTTATTGTTATTTTTGTTAGAAGCTGAACACATAAGTATTGTACCACCCGAGGGCTAATGGATATGGCTAACTCACTGTCACTGAGTCGATGCTGACTAACAGTGACCCTCTAGGGCAGTGTAAAACTACACTGTGGGTTTCTGAACGTGTAACTCTTTAGGAGAGGAGAAAGCCCAGACTTTCTCCTGTGGAGCACCTGGTAGTTTCAAACTGTGGACCAAGAGGGATATTATTATGCAACTGGAAAAAAGCACACTCTTATTGACAGTAGGCCTGTGCATAATGACGCATGTGGAATTTCTTTATATATTGACAGTGCAATGAAAAGTGTGGGGGTGGGGTGCAAGGAAGGAACTAAGGAGAAACTACAACCATATATGATATTTTAAGAATGGTAAGTTAAATATCAAAAAGAATTCAACCATTTTTTTGTCCTATGACCTAGAAATGAAATTAAGCCAAAGGACATAGAAAATAGTTAAAACTCACTGATAATAACTTTCAAAATAGCCTATTCAGACATATAGATCTCTTGCTGAAAGTGCTATTAAAATAAAAGGAATATCAAGATGATCTCCCTTTTAAGTAGATGGCCTGATTTTTCCCTTTGGCCATGTCAACCAGGATACAAGAGAACCAGGAAAGAGCTATCTCAGTTCCTCACTCAGTTATATAGCAGTAGTATGGCCAAAAGATGAATGAATAGTTTTCTCCAAAATTTAAACTCTAAAGTGTAAACCATGTGCATTTCTCTTGGGCCTTGGTCTCCATGTCTGTGAAGTGGGCAACATAGTTTTAATCAGCTGATATCTAAAAACTAGTATTATTAAGGATATACCTCATCAATTATCTTTCCAAATAAATTGGCATTTTTTAAAGAAAAGGAAAATCATACAACTTTTAAGACACTTGTATTGGGGATACAATTTTTTGTTATTGGTGACTTAAATTAATGTGAGCTCTTTCAAGAAAGCTTATGTTTCTGCCTTCAAATACATTCCATTTATGATTTATCCAGTATGAGGCAAACATCACTGATACTTACTAATTTCAAAACAGAGTCTGAGCTTTCCAAGAAGTCTACTTTTTAATGTGGCTTGCCCAGACCTTGCCCAGGTGGCCTTTCCTCCAGACCTTGCCCAGGTGGCCTCTCCTGTCTGGGCCAAACTCTGGCCCGGACAGTTTATGGCTCCAATATTTCTGCCTGAACCACAAAGAAACCGAAGGCTCATCTCCCAGCAGACCGGGCAGAGGTAGCTCTGATGTTTAAAATTGGATTTTATTGGGAAATGCTTTAAAGCGCCCGCTTTGCATTTCTGCTAACAAAGCTGAACATTCAGCCAAAATATTGGAAAGGAAATACTCAGGAAGAATGAAATGATAGAGGAGGCTGGGAACACAGGGAGCCCAGCCAAGAATGACAAAATAAAAGGGGAGTACTCCAGACGGAGAAGCAAAAGAGGAAACAGTTTCATGCACATCAGCTCCCCTCTCCTTACCCCACAGCCAGACGCCCATTGTGAGGTAAATTCTCCAGTCAGTTTTAGCTTTGTCCTCTGGTGCTCACTCAGAAGCCTCTACTAATATGTTTATGACAACCTTCTGGGACAATCCTCACTTTTAATCTCGATTGGCAGTTACTATTCAGTGGTACGCATTGAGGGTGGAGGTGACATGAAGGTTTTCTGGCCCTGTGTGAAACCAGGAATGAAATGAATTTAGTGTTCATGCAATGACAAGACAGGCATTCCGAACGAATGTTCCTGTCAGAACCAATCATGCTGTGAAACACAGGTCTGGGGGTATTTTAAGTTCTACAACAGGGCTGGGTGGGAGCATAGCTGTTTGTTTATCTGTTATTAGGATAACTTTATTTATACCGTATTGATTTTTCTGTAAACGCCTCTGCTCCTTGAAAAACTCAATTTATTTGATCATATGAAGCCATTCTCCTCCAAAAAAATTACCGGAGTGAGCTCTTTAGAAATGACTGAGGACAATCACAGAGGGGATCTGAAGGACAAATCAAAGGACAGTGGAAACCTCAGAAGAAAGTGGTCACAGCAGAGGGAAATCGAGGCCATGATAAAGTCATTCAGGAAGCGCTTCACCTGGGCAACCTGGTCAACCATGACTCCCTTGCTTCCCTATCTGCCCATTGTGTGTGTGTATGAGAGAGAGAGAGAGAGAGAGAGAGAAAGAGATGCACTCAAAGCAATCATTTCTAATTATAAAACACACCACCTCTACGTCCTGGAGAAGGTTTCAAACTAAACATTCAGAAGAAGCAGACACATTTTTGAGGTGTTACCTCCATCATGTCAGAGAAGACAGGAGTCAAATCTCAGAGCAGAGAGCTGCAGGCAGTTTGGCATGTATTCTGTATTACTAAAGGACCCGCGGAAATGATAGCTCCATTGTTTGAAATATATATGTGTGTGTATATATATATATATATATATAGGTATGTGTGTGTGTGTGTGTGTGTCTGTCAGAAGGGATAAAATACAAAACAAAGAATTTGGAAAAATATAAAAAGTTGCAATAGTATTTTATATTTATTTGTTTACCACAGATGAGGAATTTAAGATCAAGGTCATAAAATTATAGGTTTTGAAGGAGTCTGAAACCGAAACAACCCAAAAAAAACTCCCCAAACCAACCAAATTTCCTGCCATGAAGTGGCTTCTACCGTACAGGTCAGGGGAGAACCGCCCCCATCGCTGTGGGGCTCGGAGACTGTAACTCCGACTGGAATGGGACTCCTCTTCTCCCGCCTGCAGACTGGCTGGTGGTTTGACATTGGTGACCTTGCAGTTTCCGTTTAAACTCGAGCATAAGCTGACCCAACTATCAGCCGAGGCACCTAATTTTACCACCGAAACGGCAATAAAATGTGCTGCAAAACTCGGCTTCTCCATGCGTGTGTATGGTAGCAACTCAACCTGTAACCACGATGCCACCAGGACTCCTTACTGAGGGGGCCTTGCTCACCCACCAGAGTTCTTTCTCAGCACCTTCTCACCGGCCTCAAGCAGATGCTGAGTCAGAGCTGCCCTAGAGGCCAGGGCAGAACTGCTGTGTGCGTTTCTGAGACTGGGACTGTTTACAGGGGAGCAAGCCCATCTTTCTCCTGCAGAGCGGCTGGCGGTTTAGAACTGTGGCCCGTGAGGATTGCCCCCGAGTGGGTACCCACTACACCACAGGGCTCCGGTTCAGTGCATGAGTGGGAAATAAATGGGCTAAAGTGAGATAGGACAACAAAAGCACAAGCAGCAAACATCAAATAGAAAAGTCAGACTTCATAAATTCAAGTGGCTTATTTATCACAGAACATTTTCCACAAAGTGAAAAGATAAGCAATAGGTGGTGAAAAAAAACCTGGCAAACAAATATCAGATTAGGGTGTAATAGCCAATGCATACACTATATCATTATTAGGAAATGAGTCATGGTTTACTTTATCATATTTTCTGTAACCCACAGAGATGACATGCTTGTAACATGGATTAATTTTAGTATTTTGTGTCCAAAATGTTTTAAGTACGAAAACGTTGTTGCCTGAATAAACATCAATTTCTTATTAGAACACAGTCTAACTATAGTGCTTATTATTGCCAGTTCCACTGCTAGTAATATTTTATTTTAATTTAATAAAATTAGATTAAATGACGAAGTAGCTTAGAAATCAAGCAGGTGAAATGGAAAGAGTCTTGCGAGAGCAAATGCTACTCAATCCTTTGAACTCCTTCTGTGTTACATATTGTAGTGACTTTTTATACCAAGTAGCCATAATTATGCAAGATTTTATAGGTTCAGGGCACCATCCTCCACAGAATGCTCTATGGAAAACACCAGCCACAACCCGAGGTCTTTATGGGGTCACCCTCTCACTAGCTGGCAACAAAATTGGGGATTTTCACTGCCCCCTGAGATTCACTCACTTGCTAGAACAACTCCCAAAATTAACTATAAGGATTAAATGTAGAGTTGTAGACTTACTACAGCAAAATGAACAAATTAGAACTAGTTAAAGAGAGAGAGGCACAGGACAGAGTCTCACATTTGAAGCATTTATGTCCCCGGAACCCATCCCCCCAGTTCATTGAAGTACAGGAAATCAGGAGAGAAAACTAGGGCTTCAGTTGGCAGGGTTTTTTTGTTCTATAGAGGTTTCTTTACATAAGCAAACTTGATTGAATCATTGGTTACATATCTGAATTCAATCATCGACATGCTGAGGAGCAAATCCAAAAAGCTGGACTATATGAACTGTAGCAAGGTATTAAGATTGGAAGAAGACTTACTAACAAACTGAATGTGCATACGGCACACACTTGCTTATTTTAATCTTTTTACCCTGTACCACCTGACTGAAAAAGCCGTGGCCTATTGTAGACATTCAATGAATGGGTTAAAAGAAAGCACAGAGGGGCTAGAAAATGCCCTGCTTAATTCTGTATCTGCCAACCTGCCCCACGGCCCTTTCATTTTCTGGGAAAGAGGAGGGCGGCAATTTTTAAGAGCGATGCTGTGCTACTTTTTCACGTGGATCAATTGTGGAAAAGAACACTGTGGAAGATGAAGGTGTAGCAACGACTTCCTCTAAACATCGTATTGCTCAGTTTCCCTTCCCGAGAGCGTAAGTACTCCAGCCCCGAACCCGCCTTAGCCGTATTGACAGGGTCCTCGCGGAGCACTAGGTTCCTCCAAACTACCTTTCAATTACTTTTCTTGTCCTTGAGAAACTTCTTGATCTTTTAAAAAGTTTCTTTCCTCAAAGTAGGAATGTGAAGCCCTGAGTATTTAAGGTTTGTCCTTAGCTATGGCTTCAAATCAGAAACTGTGTTTTTATTACATCGACCAGATTTTTCTATGAATGCTTGATAGGCTAAAACAAGGGGACTTCAGAAAGTCCATGGAAACATGGGCTGAGAAGATCCATTTCTTTCCACCCTTAAACAGCAATCCCCCAAGTGTCATCAAGTCGACTCCGGCTTCTCAGTCCCCCATACGTCCAGATTCCACTGTGCTCCAGGGAGTTTTCAGCGACCGATTATTCAGAAGCCATTTCTCAGTAATGAGAGATGGCGACATGTATCAAATGGTGCGTATTGTAAATAAAAGTGTGTGTGTCAGTATGACAGAGTGAACCATCATCAAAGGGTATTTTTTAAAATCATCTACTATGCTGAGATAGTCTGTGAAGGTGAACTGTAGGAAGAATGACAAGGCGAACTTTGTGGATTCAAAGCTAACAGACGTGATAGACCCCAGATATATATACCTAAAATTCTGATAAGGTTAAAAGCTTGCCACATTTTCAGTTTTGAAATTCTAGCATGATTTTAAAAGTGATACTAATAAAAAACGATCTATAAATTTCAACCACTTTAGTCCTACTAAAATGCCACACCTTTCTAAAAGGATACAAAGCCATCTCGATGAATTCATTTTATGTCTAGAGAAGCTTACAGTGCTTGCTGGCTGCATGATTTGTAGAAACATGATGGTTTTTATTAAACTGTCATATTTGAACTTCTCCAACAGTTACTTTCTGAGCCTCAAATCTCATTAGGGATTTTACATGTTTCCACAGGTAGAGCGCTGGAAAATTGATTGCTGTTGTTTCGTCTGACAAAGTCTTGGTTCCTCATCTATTTCCGTGCGCTTGCCTCTCACCAAGCAATGGACTGTTATCACTCCCAAGGCCGTGGCTCTGGAAGGCAGCAGAGCCGTTCTGAGAGCTCCGGGTGGCGTTCATGAATATTTAATCACGGGGGTGGTACAACGGCCTCATTTACAGCAATACGTCAAAATTAACTTCATGGTACTCTGTCAAGGAAAGAATCTTGCCATATGTCTTCAAATAAAAATAAATGAGTTAGGAAAACTCTTAACAAGGAGTTTACCTAATTCTGCAAAATCCTGAGATGCAAGATTTTCTTAAATGAAAATAGAGTCAGCCATGCAAACATGATTGAATTTAATTTATTTCTGTTGTTCAAGGCAAGGGGGAGGGAGTAGCGGTGGGAAAGGAATAAAATGGTTTCAGCCTTTTCGTGCTTCCAAATTTACACTGAGTGCCTTCAGGATAGAATACCGTGTTTTTAATTAGAAATGCATTAAATGCAAAATTAAGCATTAAGGGAGAGGAAGAGTGAGAACTGTTAGACATAGTTAGCAGATTATTGAACATGTGGATTGGAGATTCAGTGAGCAGATTCTTCAAGTACAGTCTCCTTTCTTGGGATCGGTTGACAATATAAATCAGAGAGGCACACACCACACGTCCACTGCCACTCTCAGCCTGGCTCTGTCAGGACACCAGAACTCCTCTGATGGCCATCAACAGAAAACTCTACTCACTCATCCACCTGGCTACACAGGATGTTGGGGACAAATTGTATTCTTTTTTCCAATGGTACTTTAAAAATGTGCATACAGTCAAGTGTATCTGTTCGAAATTTTTAACCTGAGCTTTCTGATGTATAGATCAAACAGAAACTCACTCATTCCACCCATTAACCATACAGCTTTCAGGAAGCATGTTGAACCGGTGAATTAATCCAAGTTTACATTTCTTCAAAGAGTTATATTATTTCCACCACACTGTTTACACCAAAGTACCACTTTTCCTTATTGCTTTGAGATGTCAACATTGTTTGCTTCTGGATTTTCATAGTGTAATCTACTGGTTTCATACTTCCTCTAACTTCGGTCCTGGAAATGGGAAGCTCCCCAACATAAAGTTGGTTTATATGAGACCTGGGTCTGACATTCACCCACTATTCAGCCTTTCTTCCCCTTCGGACCAGCAGACCCTGCCTTCTGACCAGCAGGGCACTTGATACTTCTCTGCAGGTTTTTATAATTTGCTACAGCAGACCATACTCCTGATTATAGTGTTTATCAAGGAAATAACGGGTTGCAATTCAGGACTCCACCACTTGTCTCTCTGTTTGTCACCCTGTGTGGCTTGTGCTGTTGCTGTGCTGGAAGTACAGCCACGGTTATTTCAAATACCAGCAAGGCCCCCCATGACGGACAGCTGTCAGTGACATTTACAGACTGAGAATAGATAGGAAGAAGGAACACGCAGCCCACTTTCGGAATATTAGCTACAGAAAAGCTTATATATAGCAGTGGAACACTGTTTCATATAGCGCCAGGTAAGGAGCTCTCAGGTTGGGAGGTACTCCATATATGGCTGGAGAAGAGTTGCCTTCATAAAGCCAACTTGAATGACGTGGATAGAGAAAAAAATGTTGGAAAAAAAAAGAAAAAATTGTTGGAATCGTCATCTGATAATTAGACACAACTCAAAATGAAAAGACACAGCTGCAAATACCCATTAACAATTAGAGTACAGAGTGTATGAAATATACATATAGAAAAATTGTCATAAAAATTAAATGGAACACATAATGACTGACATACTAGACAGTAATGAGCTGAAATGGACTGGTATTGGCCATTCTGTAACAGACAATCATATGATTTCTTATGCCAGGAATAATAAATCGGGAAACAGGGCTTAACATTCATCCTCAAAAATGCCATTTCAAGATCTACCGTGAAGCACAATGCTGCTAGTGATAGGACTCTATTCATCTACGTAAACGGAAGAGTCATCCATACAACCATTCTTCAAAGTTACCTACCACCACTTAAGCGGATTCATGCAGACTGAAATTGAGCAAACAGACAATAAAGGTGCATCAATAATTACTGGTGCTTGGATTTTGAAAGTTGGAAAAATATGACCTTGCTGATAGCAACCACTTCACAGATGACTTTAGAGAATTTTGCAAAGTCAGCAACTCATTCACTGCAGATACCTTTCCCCATCAACACAACTGACAGCATTACCAAATTAAATACATAGGAATCAAATATAACACACTTGTCAAAGAAACAATGGAAACGCTCAATCTCATCAGCCAAACAAGACCATATGCCTACTGTGGAACAGCCCATCAATGAACTAATCTATGAGAGTCAATACATGATTTTGAGTATATCCTACCTGAACTTAGACTCTTTCAAGAATGGATTTGACACCTTGACTACAAATGACCAAACCCAAGGAGTTGTGGGATGACATCGAGAACATCCTACATGAAGACAACTCAAGGTCATTAGATAAGAAAGAAAGAAAAGACTGGAATCATGTCAGAGAGATTATGAAGCTTCCTCTAGAACACGAAGATTCTAGAGTGAATGGAAAGCGATAAAGTGAAAGAGCAGAATATAAAAATATAAAGGGTAGCTTGAGAAGACCAAGTTCTAGGAAAGGGATTTAGGGAATAAAAGCGAAGGGAAATGCTGAGCATTTCTCTATTTGAAAGAGATGAAGAAAATATTTAAGCCTTGTATTGAAATATTGAAGGATTACCATGGGAAATATTAAATACCGCAGGAAGCATTAAAAGAAGAGGAAATGAACACATAGAGTCACTGTATAAAAAAGATTACCCGTCAATTATTTCAAGAGGTAGCATGTGATCAAGAACTAATATGTTGAAGGACAAAACCCAAGGGGCACTGGAGCATCAGTGAAAAGCAAGGAACCAGAGATTGATGAATACAGTGTAAATGTTTCAATAGACATACACAGCGTCCCAAGTCCTCACTTGTCAATGCCAAGGTAATTGGATCACCGCTTCCTGTCCAATAGGCTAGAATACATTCATATTTTGAGGAGAGTTCACCCCCAAAATGTGGATAATATTGAACAATATACTAATATCACATAGAGGTAATATTTTGCTAAAAATAATTTAAAATATGTTACAGCAGCGCATTGATAGGGAACTGCCATAGATTCAATCTAGACTCAGAGGAGGACATGGAAAGAGGAATATCACTCCTGACTTTACATGGATCTTTACTGAAAACAGTGAATACCAAAAAGATGATGTGTGTACTTGTGTTTTATTGTCTATGCAAGGGCCGTTGACTGCAGGGGCCACACAAGTCATGGATAACATGGAAGAATGTGAATCTCAAAATATTTGCATGTGCTCATATGGAATCTGTATATAGTCCTAGAAGTAGTCATTATAATGGTACAAGAGGGATGTTTATTAGCTAAAAATCAAGAAAGGTGTGCATACAGGTTTGTATACTTTCACTCTACTTATTCACTCTCTGTATACCAAACATATAACTAAGAAGCTGGACCATATGCAGAACGTGGCATCAGGATTGGAAGTAGACACTTAACAAATTTTGATATGTAGATGACAGAACCTTGATTACTCAGAGTGAAGAAGACCTGAAACATTTACTGAAGACCAAAGTCTGGAGCTTTCATTATAGATTACACTTCAACATAAAGAAAAAAAAATCTCATATCTGGGACAATAGACAAATCATGTTAGACAGAAAAATCTTCAAGACACCCAGGATTGGATCCACAATAAACACTCATGGAAGCAGCCACCAAGAAATGAAATGTACTGCAGTGAATAGATCTTTGTATAAGATTTCATTAAAATATTAAATAGCAAAGATGTTACTTTGTGATTTCAAGTGAACCTGACCCAAGTCATGGCATTTTTGTTATTTCACATGCATGCAAAAACTGGATGATGAATAAGGAACACTGGAGAGGTATTGATGTATTTCAGGATAGTATTGAGAAAGAATTTTAAATATATTTATAGATTGCCAGAAGAAGGAACACATTTGTCGAGGTAAAAAACACAGCAGCATACACTTTAGAAATGAGGACGGTGCGACTTGCCTCACATACTTCAGGCAAGTGTGTGACCCGGACCTGAAAAAAGGACTTTGTTTCGGGAAAAAGTAGCCAGTACGTGAACAGAGGAAGGCCTTCAGTGGGATCGATTGCCACCGCGGCTGTAATTATGGGTTCAAAAACAGCAACAGTTTTTAGGAGGTACAAAAACGGGCAATGTTTGCTCTGTGGCATGCATTGTGACTGTGAGAGAGAACCAACTCTGTGCACCTGACTACACATGTAAGCATGGGATCCACTTGTAAGTAACAAGAACAATTCAGGAGTCAGAAGACGGTTCACCAATAGGGACGACTTCCAACGAACATCGCCTTCAGCTCCTACTGCTTCAAGGATCTTTCTTCAGATTTCTTGCTTTGCTCAGGCAAATGCACTAACCCGTTAGCGCCATGTATCTGTCTTCAGAGGCACACCCCACTCCACCAGCGAGCTGTTCACGCAAAGGTGCTTATCTCTCATGCTTCCCAGGTTAATTAGACAATTACGGCTGCCACTGTCCACAGCACAAGGCAGCTGTCTTGCTCTGGTCTTCTACTTCTTGCCACCTTGTACTACAGTATACTACTGTTTTGTGCGGACTTGCCTACGAACCTTACAGATCTCTGGCACAGGGGGCCAGGGGGCTCGCAGCATGAGGAACCGTGGTCCAAAGGATCCACTCTTCTGATCTTCTTTCTGGTGACACGCAGGTCAGTACCCTGACAACTGTGACATTACTCTGTTTTAAGCCTAGCAGATTGACAAAACTGACCACAGGTGCCTAGTTTGCGTAGTCATCGATGAATTTCTCTAAGGATTTCACGTCCTACTTGCCTAGTAGACTGTCTGATCTCTTTGCAAGACTGTGGCCTAGTAAACCATGTTGGCAGCTCAGAAAGGCCAGAAGCCCTAGACAGAGAAGTCTGCTGCCCTGCACAGTGTATTTGAAACTGTATCTCGATTTTATAATCTGTTTCACGGTATGTGTCTCTCATGCTCTAGAACTATATTATTTTAACTATAGAGATTTTACAATATAGTCTGGATCACCAACTATCCACAATTGCTATTCTTTTTAAAAATGTCTGTTTGTTTTTGTCGTTGCATATTTATTCAGAAGAATTTAGGAATTTCTGTAACTAACTCTAATATATATATGTACATATATATCAGCAAAACTCATAAAGTAAATATAGAAATATTATCTAGTTGTGAATTTAGAGGAAGGATATGTTACTATTTACTGTGGGATTTGCAAACATTCTTCATGCTTTGTCAATTGTTCTACATACACTACTGAAAGAAAAATATATCAGTTCAAGGAAAATCCCAAGGCTACCATTAACATGGGGGAGGCTGGGAGCGGAGATAAGGGTCCTGCATGCATTGCTTTTGAATTATTTTGTTTTATTTTGCAATTCTGCAAGGTCACTGTACCATTAGGAGAATTCTGTCCTACAATATTAATCAAGGCCACAAGTATGTGGGCAATTTGGAATGCAAACATTCACTGAATTTCTGCCTCTCCGTCAAGCTCCTGGACTCCAAGGTTGGATAAAAACAATGTAAAAATCCAAACAAAATGCAAATAGTGACATCACTTTGTGACCTGATAAGTGGATTAATCAGTGTTTGAACAAAAGACTGTGGGTTTATATACTAAGCCCATAATCAAGTTTGGTGACCTTCCATTTGTTCTCTTATTGTCTCTTTTCACACACATGAGCATACAAACATGTTTATAGACAGACAGGTGATAGACAGACATGTTTTTACCACACCAATAAAACACAAGTGCTTATTCAAGATGCTTAAGACTCTACACATGAATTTTAAATGAAACGTGATTATGAAACAAAGTTCAAGTGAAACTACTTGAGAGCTCTGAAGTAGGGCATATTGATTTTAGTGAATCATTGCACTACACAGGTTAGAGACTTGGCATTAAGGGACAGTACACACAAATAAAAACCAGAGAATAGATAACTGAAGGTGTAGAACTGCAGAAACAATTTAAAACACTGTCCTATTTATGTTGAAAGGAACTTTGGGTGCTTTTGACACACATTTTCTCCTACTTATCAAGATACTGCTGGATGAAGAACCAAAAAGAAAAAAAATACTATTTTATACCCAATTCAGATTAAATATAAATTTTTCATAGGTTGCTTATTGGGAATTTGCATTGCTATATCCTAATAAACTATTCAGAAGTGGTAGTTCATGTCATTTTTATGTAGAACATTGTAAGAAATCTTCCAAGAAATAAGACATAAAGGAAATAAAATTGTCCTCTCAGTGTTAAACTATGAAACAAATGGATAATAAATCAGGGTGCCGTAACGATAGTAAGTAGAAAAGAGAGCTCCTAGAATTGCAAGATTTGATGGGAGCCTTCTTCAATGTATTAGCGCAGTAAGGCAATCATACGCCCTCAGTGTTTGCATGGACCCTGGAGGAAAAGAGTCCCAGAACCAAGCTGGGCCGTGCCATTTAAATATTGTCTTGTGCAGCGAACAATGCCATCCTTCTGAGTGAGATGTATCCTCCTCTTAAACGTAACATTATCTTCCAAATTTCCTTTGTAAGTTCTGGAAGGGGATTTTTTTTAATTGTGATCTGGTTTCCTGTGTGGACCGACAACCAAGAAAAGTGGGGTAGAGCCCAGAAGAGGTCAAGGAAACAGGAGCAGATCCACAAAAAGCTTGTCAGTTGAGGAAGAGGGGGAAGCAGGCACAGAATCTGGAGGCAACAGCATTTTTAGTCATTCATAGAGAAACTACCCAATGACTTATTGCCAGTAGTTTCAATTTTGCATTTTCAATTGACATTTCCCCTCCATGTGTATTAAAACAAATCTTCTTTCATCTTAAACAATGGGATAAAGAGAGAACTATCAATTTCTTCAGTAATACACTCCTCTGAGTCCTCGCTAGCACTATGAAAACATGATAGACATTTATGCCCTCTGTTTATTGAAATGCTGACGTTTATTTACTTGTTATTTCCCTTCTCTTCTAGGCTTGAGTATGGTCTTGTCAGAATTTTGCAGCAATATTTCAGTTATGTTATTTAGTTTAAAGGGTGTGATTGTTTGTGAAAACTGGTCCAATATAAAGGTTCAGACTCCACTGAGCACAATACCAAAGCAAAACCCCATCAAACCATTGCCATTGAGCTAATGCCAACACCAGATGGTTCTAGACATTGCAGAGTAGGACTGGGCTGTGGTTTGGGCTGTGATGTTTACAGAAACAAATCACTAGGGCCTTCAGCTGAGGTATCACTAGGTAGGTTGGACCCATCAAGCTTTAGGTTAGAAGTCAAGGGCCAAACTCACACTCCACACAGAAGATGCTGAGATTGTTAGCAAAACCTCAAGGGAGAGAAGGTCACAGGGCTGGAGTCCCCCTTGTCATCAGGAACTCATCCTTCCTTGGCTGCTTTTGTCAGTCTAAACCACTGCTGGACATTTTTGAGTTTAGAACCTTCCAGAGTGGCTTAATAAATAGAAGACTCCAAGTTCCCAAACTGTAGCAATACCCCCATTGAATCATTCACTTTTTTCTAACATTTCTTGACATTTGACTACAGATATACACGTGTGCAATATTTTCACTAATGGGATTGTATGACTCACAATGCTGGGGAGAGTAGTCTTGTTAGTTACCATCCAATAGGTTCCAGCTAATGGTGAATCCAAGTACATCAGAACAAAGTGTTACCCTGTCCAGGGTCATCTGCATGATCCTTGGTGTGTAAGCCCATGTTTGTGGCTGTTACATCACTTCAACTAGTTTAGCATTCCCCTCCCTTTATTGAATGCCACATTACCAAATATAATGCCTCTCTTCTGCACTTGTCCCTCCTGATGACACATCCAAAGTAATTGAACATAAATCTGTGATCTACACATATTTTATGGTTAACTTTTAGAAAATATTGGGGGTAGCACAAGAGAAAAACATTGTAAGATCAGTGTTTTAAACCCCTGAGCTGCTTCTCTTGAGAGAGAAGAGGCTGTTTATTCCCATAAAGATTTAGTCTCAGAAGCCCTATATGGTATTGCAACCAGTTGGAATTGACTCAGTGGCAGTGGGGATTTTGAAAGAATTCTACTTTGTTTATCTAAGTCTGACATGTTTACTGGAGCTCGTCTACTGTGGACGGTCCAGCTGGTTTTTGAGCTATCAGTGGCATAGGTTCCAGGAGCACAGCAACGCAAGCCACCACAGAACCCCCAACTCTCAGAGAAGTGGTGGCAGAGTTGTGTAAGGACCAGTGACCAACAACAAGTGAATCAATCCGATTTGAATCCACATTTCAAAATAAGGTGAGCTTATCCCATTGCACTAGTGCCAAGATCTTCTAAAAATGAGCTATTACCCTGTAAACCACAGAATCTTGTCCAAGACTATATAGCTCACTAGCAACCCGCTTGCATACATATGAATCCAAAACACTGGAACACCTGGTTGAGACAATTTCTCTTTTCCCTATTGTGAACATGCATGTAAGGAGTAGCTGGAACAAGCAACAAATAATCCCTCTTTTCATATTTCTTGACACAACTACCTGTGATGGACAGAAAAGAAGAAACGCAGATAGGAAAATTAAAATCACAGGCTTCCTGGGGGCCAACGAGAGTCTTCTGGTCCACATTGGATCTGGAATTAGGAATGCAGGGAGGTACTATATCAGGTTCTTCTAGTGAATGGCACAATGTCTGCTCATTGGCGGTCACTTCTTCCTGGAAGCTACACCATGCCCTCTAACATTCTTGCTTCAGAATGCTGAGGGAATCAGAATGCTGGGAGCATATTAGTAATCCCTAAGGGCATTTTTAAGGTGCGTGATTCTTCTGAGAGACTGTCCTTATTACTAAAAGTGATTTGTTTTCTGGTTTTGCTATGTACACCTGGGGAGAAAATTAGCCTTAACTCTCCATTTAGTAACTCACATATTAGAGTGAATATTGAACAATATGTTCTCTTCAGAATCCATACAGCTGATCACCCAGAACTACAAGATTTGGGGATGGAGGTCTCTATAGGCAAAGTTAAGATAGTTAGTTTTGGCATTGACTCTATTTGATACACTGGGCATGCCAATCAATCTTGAAAAAATGAGGTGGGGTGGAGGCAGGCTCTTGATCAAAGTCTACTCCTTGTTTTGAAATGCCATTGTTAATGGGATGTCTATTTGATTCCAAACGCCCTTGTTTATGGCCATGCTGACTGTCCAATCCTGAGATTCCTCATATGTGTTCTTTGCTTCCCATTCTTATAGCTTATGTACCACTTCTAATGTCTCTATCATCAAGGTAGCAAAAATACTTGTGCAATTGGATAACGTACTTTTCTGCTAACCAACACTTTTGAGGGTTGAGTCCACCCAGAGACCCTTTGATGACTGTCTGGGCTATGTACTTGCAAAAACTAGTCATCGAAATGCCTATGGGACACATTCCTCCTCTGACAACTATGAGGTTGCCATGAATTGGAAACAACTTGATAGCAACAGCTAGATACAAAGATTGTCATATCTGACAAAGGAGTCCTGATATTTTTATAAGACAATAAGTGAAAAGACAAACAAGCATCAAAACAGAAGGGGTACTTGATATGTGTGAGGGAGAAACACATATTTTGAAATCACTAAACCAGCCTGCGCATTTTAACTGTGCAAGTCACAATGTGTAAATTTTATTCAGTTATTTAGCTCCTCTGAGTCTCAATATCATATCTGTATACTAATACCTAGTCTGCAGGGTTGAAATTAGGAGCCTCACAATGGCTAAGCTCTCAGCTTCAAATAAAAAGAATGGCTGCTAGAATTCTCTAGAGGCTTCACTCAAGAAAAGATCTATTGATCTGCTCCCACATTAGATAACAACTTAGAAATCTGTAGGGGCATTTTTACTCTCTTATATGGTTGATACAATTCATCGTTGGCTTGATGGCCCACAATAAGAGCAGGATACAGTGAAGTTGGAAGGTGGAGTGTGCTTGAAAAGTATACATTTCAATTTACCACTTAATGTGGTAAATGTGAAGTTTTTTCCTACTTTTGTAGCTTATTCCCTGAGCATTTGTAGCAGAGAAAATAAAAGGATAATAGTAGTAGCAGTAATAGTGGTAAGGACTACAAATTACATTTTAATGACTAGATTTCTTATCAGGGTGTATTTGTATATGACTCATAACAAGATAGATTTAATTGGGGTGGGGGAAAGGCCTTTCTGATATCATTAAATATGTATCCATATTAAAATTTTTTTAATTGACATGTATCCACTGTGAACTGACAAAGTCCCGCCACTAACATGCTCTAGGAAGAAAAAGCAACCCACAGGGTTTAAACACCCCCCAGAGCCAGAGAGCATTGTATGAACAATGACTACAGGAGGTATTGGTAGGGTAAATGAAGTGGCAATTTGATCAGGAATTATAAATATTTGAGATTCAGAAACATACCTGATGTTTGGCAATCTTCCAGGGATTTGTTAAGAGCAGCTTTGTGTCAAAATGACATGGAGTTACATCTGACTCACTTGACTCCCTCCGCTGATTGTCAGCCCAATCAGACATGCCTTTACCCTCACCATTCTTAACCCTACTCTGACACCAACTGTTCCTCCCCCAGCACTCTCTTTCTTCACACTCGACTTTTGCGCTGGCTTAGACTGTTCATTGCAAGGCCCTTCTAGAGATTGGTCAAGATTATGAGCGCTATTGGAGGAGTTACAATTCAGGGAGAAATGTTCAGGACACAGTTGTTCAGTCAGGACAGTTTCTTCTCTGCCTTGTCCATGTGCAGGCCTCTTCCTGTCCCTTGGCCTCTTGTCCTGGCCTCTATGCTGGTCAGACCTTGTTACAAAACTTTTTTAGGGCTGCTAATAAATGCCAACATAGCATAACACTCTCCCATAAGCCTCAATCTGCAGTCATTCAGCAACAGCTCTGGTGTCAGCAAACCCAGCTCCCCCAATTAAGAGTCCAGAGGCAAACTACTCCACAAACCAGCCTCCTACCACAAAGTATTCAGCTATACTTACTCTGTGGGTGGGCATGTCCACTCCCTGTCTCATGCTGTGGCCCCTATTTCTATTGTTGCTGTATCTCTCTCACTCCTCCTGTTAAAGCTGTATCCCACATCAAGTAAGTTCAATGCACAGGGTTTTTGGGCTCCCAAGCATACACTACATACGGGATCTTCTCTTTTTTTACTGCAAAATCCCCTCTTCCTGCATTTGACATAGTTAATTTTATATACAATAAGATGGCAATCACAATTCATCTTGTTAACAATTATTCAGAGCTGAATCACATAATCCAATCAGCATCTTCCTTCCCCTTCTACCAAGACCCATCAGGAAAATGAAGGATATTTTGGTGGAATAATAAGGGCTATGGCAGTAGGGGCCATATTAAATAATTCACTGCATTGCAAGCCACCGTGGTCATTCGGATCTCTTGCTTATGGAGGCAACTTTTCTTCTCAACTTAGTGTTCAAGGAAATCAATCCAAACACTCCTTGTTTTTGTCTGAATCCCAGAGACAGTTGTGAGAGAGCAGGATGAGAGATGCAAAACTGAGAGACTTCTGGAGAAGAGACTCTCTTCAAGATTACTAGAAAGCATAAGAAAGCCTGTAATACTGACATGGAGTTCCAATAATATCAGTTGGCAGGAAAATTCCTCCAATCACACTGCTCCAATCTCCATCTAGTCCTTATTCTAAGGTGCCCTGGTGGTATAATGGTCAAACATTTGGCTGCTAACCAAAAGGTTGGTGATTCAAACCCACCAGTGACTCCATGTGAAAGCGGTGGCATTCTGCTCCCATAAAGATTACCGTCTAGAAAAACTGGGGAGGTGGTTTCTGTTTCATAGGGAGGTCATGGGAATTGGAATGGACATAGAAAATGCACACAACAAACATCTTGTTCCACTTCGCTCTCATTTTGTAATCAGAGCAAGCACAGTGGGGTGGGAATTTCCTTCGAGCTCCCTGTTCCCAAATCACCTTGTTGGCACCTTCTTTATCCTTCACAGCTGCTCTTGATGCTAAGATCTCCCAAGGCTACATCTCTATCAACTGGAGGGGGAGTCAGCAGGTGATATTATATAGCCATTCATTGGGGTTGATCCTGGGCCCAGGGAGAGCACTCAGCTGCATGCTCCATTCCAGCCATAGTAACAAAAGAGTTCACTTTGAATCCATTCAGATTCTTGGCAAGCTGGTGAGCGGCGGAGTAAACTGTGCTTCACAGGATTTCTAATGACTATGACCTTCTGGAAACAGATTATCAGGACTTATTTTGAGACACTCCTAGGAGAGTTTGAATCACTAATAGTTCAGTTAGTAGCTGAAAGCTTCACCATTTTCACTACTCATGGACACCTGTATGTTTAAAAGGTCCTGTCTTATTTTCTCCACTCCCGCTGGCTCTGCCGATGTCTTAGCACGTGATAAGGCTGACTAATTTGCTATGTACAAGAGGATTTTTAATACAGGAAGAACAAATTTCTGTGTAGAAAGTGGTGATAGTTACATGGCTGCACACAATCTGACAAGTTTATTTAATGACTAATTGCATAGTAATTCCAGTCCCAATTTCATGTCGATATCAAGGGTTTTTAACTAAAGAAACCAATTGCCTTGCCTAACCACCTCTAACACATTCACAAAGTTAATGTATACATGTGCCGTCACCATTTTATCTGCTTCCCAACATGGCTGGTAAATATTATCTGGGTCGTAGAAAAGCTGAAATAAGAAGGGAAGTCTTTATACCAGTAGCAAAGATTAATTGCCATTACAATTAGGGATCTTCTGAGAGATTCAGTTTCTAAGTTTTGTACAATGCAGGTTTTTCTCAGTGACAAGACCTTGTTAAATAACCCTCACTTGTCCAAGTCCAAATTAAATTCTAAGGAGTCCCGGTGAAGCAATGGTTAAGTGCTCAGCTTCAAACCCACCCAGAATAGGGAAATATGGGTAGTGATGAATCAGATTGCAGAATCAGCTTGTAGGTACTAAGCCACAAGAAATTGTTATCGTGCTTGGTAGAGGGAGAGTGACAATGAGGGAGCCCCTCACGCACAGGAATAGACACTGTGCCTACAGCAATTGAGAGGATGGCTGTGTTTGCGATGCTGTAAATGGGTTCACTACGAGTCATAAATGACAATGGAAACATGAAAATATGATATTTCTCTCGGTTCACGCATCAGTTCTCAGAGATGCTTTTAACATTTACAAATATTCTTGGTTATACTTACCTATTGCTGATGTTAAGTGAATCTTGGTTGCAAACAGAGAATACCAGACAGATATTTACCTGGGTTTTACTGACTATGCAAAGACATCGGACTGTCTGAATCCTAATGGATAACTTTGGAGATGGATAGGAATTCCAGAATATTTAATAGTTATTATTGAGAACCTTTTTACATGGACCAAGAGGAAGTTGGATTAACCAAAAAGAGGATACTATATAGTTTGAAATCTTTTAATTATATGCTGAGAAAATAGTCCCAGAAGCTGGACGATATGATGAGGAACATACATCACTGTCAGAGGAAGCCTCAGCAATAGCCTGTGATGTTCAGATGGCAAAATCATGTCTGCTCAAAGTGGAGAGGTCTTGGTGCATTTACTGACGGAGCTCAAAGACTATAGGCTTCTTGTGTTTTACACCTCAGTGTCAAATAAAACTTTTCACAACAGACTAATAAGAAATTTCATGATAAGACAATAAAGAAGCTAAGAATTTCATTTTGCTTGCCTCCACAATTACTGGTAATGAAAACAGGAGTCAACAAATCAAACAATACAGTGCACTGGGCATATCTGTTGCAAAAAATTCTATACAATAACTTTGCAGAACTAAGAACTCAAGTTGAGTTTGATCCAAGCGAGGGATTGTTACACCACCTCTTATGGATACAAAATCTAGGCAATGAATAAGGATGGACAGAGACAATTTGATGCATTTGAATGGTTGCATTAGTGAAGAATATTGAAATCACCATGGACTTCTGCAAGAAGCATCAAGTCTGTGTAGGAAGGAGGATAGCCAGAATTCTCCTTACAAAAGATGGTCTGACTTCATGTCAGGTACTTTGACCATGTCATCAGGAGGGACCAGTTACTAAGGAACACATCATGTCTGCTAGAGAGTCAGACAAAAAGAGGAATATTGTTGACAAGATGGATTGACACTGTGACTGTAAAAATATAGTCAAAGGCAGAAACTATTGTATACAGAACGAGGTACTATTCCACTGTATTGTATGGAGGTTATGATGTGTTGGAATAGATTTATGGCAACTCCATGTTTGTCAGGGTAATGCTGCTTTACAGGATTTTCAATGGCTGTGATCTTTCAGTAGCAGGTGTCTAGGCTTTCTGTAGGAGCCACTGGGTAGATTCTAACTGCCAACTGTTCCATTAATAACAGCTTTTAAGCATTTGCATCGCCCCAGGAATGTTTATATTCAAACTTGCCATTTTTAGTATATAATCCCATAGCATTAATTATATTCACAGTGTTGTTCAACTAAACCAACACTACTATTTATGCTCAAGATACTTTACACCCAATTCTCATCACTTTTAAAAACCCCTTTCCTAGCTGTATTTTCTTTTTTTTTTATGTTTTAAGAATTGATTTTATTATTTGTCTCTGTAATGAACCTTGGTGATTCCACAAAGGCTACTGAGAGCTTTTAAAGAACAAGAGAACCACATGCCTCCAGGGACTTGTCAGCCCTTAGTATTGCTTATTTTCTTTCCCTTTGTTTTCAATAAGAAACAAATTTTAGAGTTCAAACAAGAAATACAGTCCTCATTAAGTATGAGCTTACATGGAAAACAAAAGAAGCTAGTGTGTTAGACAGGGCTCTCTAGAGAGACAAAACCAGATTGCATATATATATATATATATATATATTTATAAAGATAGATATATAACATAAGAAATTAACTATTAAATTATATACAGATAGATCGATATATAATACAAGAAATGAACAGTTAAATTATAAAGCAGTACAAATGGCTCAGTGCAACTCACTCCCAAGAGAGAGTTGGGAGACACTGGCAGTCCTTCAAGTCTTGAGGGCTGACAGGTAGCCCTCTGTAGAGAGAGCTAGGCTATCCCAGCACAGGCAGCAAACAGCAAGGCAGGTCACCAGCCGTCAGCCAGTTCACCAATAGTCAGTCCCCAGCTGAAGAGATATACATTCCAATCATGTGGTGTTAAAGGGACCTAAACTTAGAGCGACACAGTCCATAGGCTAGGCATCCCACAGGTAGTGCAGCATGTAAATTGAGGCACAGAACAAGCACACTGGTCCAATGATCAAAGAGTGAGAGACAAGAAAGGTGAGACTCACAGAGCCATTTATCTCTCTGCCCTTCAATAAATCCCACTTGTGTTTATCGGCCAGGCTGGCACAATAAAGTGACTCAGCTAGAGACATTCCATGGGGTTTGCAACCACATAGATGAAATCCTTACTAGGATAGAACCACACATGAATGTGAAAAACCCAGGATTGAGTAATCTAGCTTTTGGGGTCTTTGATAGTCAGCAAATAGTCACTGGTTGCATAGTGGGTTAAGTACTGAGATGCTAAAAGAAACATCAGTGATTCAAATCCTAGCTGTATTTTCAAGGGGAAAGTAGTTTCATTGTCTTTTGGCTTGATGTCACAACTGGATTTTAATTGCCAAGGATGTTTGCCTAGAAGTGCTCAGTGCTTTCCTAACAAATTGTAGAACTTCATTGAAGTGCAACTTTCTTTGGGGGACATTTGGCACTGTCATCTTCCTGACATCCTTGGGCTTTTATGTTTCCAATAAATAGTAGTCCGGTAACTTCCATGAAATAAGGTCAGCGCTAATCTAGGCAGTTACTTCACTTTTATTGCCATGTGGTAAAGGACTTGGTCCTGGAATAATGGCCTATCCACTAGCTTTGTCCTTTTAGTGTTTCTTTTGTACTCATTTAACTCTTTAGGAAAACAGGGCAATGTATTTCGCCTGGGTGGAATGATTAGGTATGGTGCTTCTACTTTCGTTACACACAGTGAGCAGAAAGGTCCCATGACCAGGACATAATGAGAGTCTGACCCTCGTCTACAAGAAGCTTAACATGTTATGAAAGTGGTCAAATACTCAGAAAAGTACTTGAAACCTTTTTCCTTATAAATTAAATCCAAAGGGGAAGTGTGTGTGTGTGTGTGTGTGTGTGTGTGTGTGATGTATGTGTGTTTGAACAGTAACACCAGCTCAAATCCAAACATGTTATTGACTTAGAGTGGTCCATGCCAGGTGATGCCTTCTGTTACAGAGTCGAAAGGCTCCTTGGGGTTCTCGTGGCTGTAATGTTTCTGGAAGCAGATTCTCAGACCTGTCTTCTCCATGACTGCTGGGTAGGTTTGAGCATACAACCTGCAGGTTAGTAGTTGAGCACCACCCATTTACACCATCCAGGGGAACCTTCGCAACAGGAAAGGAGGTTACTGAAACAATTGAAGAAGAATGATGTGGAGTCGTCTGTTTGTACGGGACTGTCGGGGAAGGTTAACTTTGCTCTGACCGCTCACTCTAGTTGCTGTTGAGAGAACCTGACAAACAATGTGTATAAGGCATCATGTTCTTGTCAGATGATTACATCCTGGAGGCAAGGGTTCTTTCCTTGGTGGATGTACTTGTGTTTGAATGTGTGTCTGTATCAGTGTGTCTCTATGTGTTGTGCCGTTTGCAAGCTAGCTGACTTTACCCAATTTTAATAAAAATGAGAATATACCCATTGTATGAACCAGCAACAATTTCAGAAAACTGTCTCAGGAAATGTAAGTAAGCAATGGAGACACTTTTCTGTTTTTGATGAATATACTCTGATGACAAAAACAAACCAAGTGCCTTCTGTCTGCATTACAGAAATAGGTACAAGGTAATTAATGGGATGATATCTTTCTCTCTTAGGAAGATGAATTGTGTACTTGGCATGTTTGGCTGCCTGTCAAGAAAGCATCTTATCTCACCATGCACTGAGATATTGTAGAGGCAAAACATACACTCCTGACGCAAAACCTATGCTGAGATCAATGTGAAACCCTCCCCAGACAGTGGGTGTGTGGAGCCAGGGTTTCTGGTACAGACTAGCTTCTTGTTACAGTCAATTACTATACGAATTATCCAGAGAACACAAAAACGATTTCCCAATTGCCAAGCTGCTTCAGAGCAAGACAGAAAAATGGGGAACAAAATAAAGGGGAAAAACCCACAAAATACTTGCTCTGTTAGAGGATAAAACCATCTGTATGTTTATAGATTTTTTAACATTATCTTTAAAAATAACTTCTTTCCCTTACTATGTATGTTTTTTTTTCTGGAGTCACAATCAAAGAAGAATCTTTTATTTCATTGATAGAAGTATGTGTTATTTGTACTGAACAGTATCAACCAACTCTGCAGACAAATCGAGGTTAGAGACTGCTGGCTGTTCTCAAGGGTTCCTCTCTAGTCATGGTTTTGAAAAGTGTACAATAGAAAAGCCCTGAGTAATCAACATGGGACTTTGGAATGTACCTGGGGGAAGATGATCAAATACATGTGCTGTCCCTAACTGGAATTCCTTCTGCATCATGCGTGTTGATGAGTCTCTTAGGTCTCACATAAGAGACCAAGAGTGTGGTGAGGGAAAGTTGAACTTCCAATAGAAAATATATGCAGAATAGGGACCCAGCAGTCAAGGCTTTAAATCCTGTATTTACTCCTTAGTTTTCTTGTTCTCAGCTCCTGTCAAGTAACTTCCACCTGTGGCGGAAAGCCCATGCCCCTTTGGCCCTCTGGTCCGTCACCATCTCTATGGTTACATGCAGATCTAACCTTGGTGATCCTCAGAGTTTTCAGTGACATACCTGGAACTAAATGGACAGGCCTGTCCTCTTAGTCTGGGAGCTGCTCTGCACGTGCTTGTCATCAGCAATGCACACGCGTTCACCGACAGACAACTGATGGTTGTGCAGGAAGTGTGTCGTCTGACCATCACACAGGTCTTCTGAATAAAATGCAAGAACTCTACCACGGAATCCCTAGTTCCACCCAACTTAGTCTAGCTTCATGATATTTTAGAGCCCAGGATCACAGTTTTCTTGTGCACTGAAGATCATGGCTACCAAGTACAGTTTGTATGAGGAGTACATATGAGGATAACTAAAAAAATATTGCTACCAGCATTCTAGTTCCTACATGCACTGGTTTATTCCCAAGACATATTTAAGCGCAGCTCGTGATAAAGGAATGACTGTGGATGAGTTGTCTTAGGAATACATCTCTTAGTCTCTTTACCAAACCCAAACCCATTGACATTGAGTTGGTTCTGACTCATCGCTTCACTATACAATTTAGTCTCCTTTAAACCCAAAGCGAACACACTGTTGACTCATAGTGACCAAAGGGGAAGAATCACACTGCATCTGAGGGTTTCTGAATCTGTAACATTTCGTGGCACGATCAAACCTCATTTCTCCTGAGGAGCTGCCGGCGACTTTGAACTGCTGACTTGCATTAACAGCGCAATGCGTGACCCACTGCGAGGATCCTCTAGTTGCTTTAGAGTGCCTTCAAAAATGGTCCAAGAAAAACAAGACTTTCGAGGGGATTTTCCAGGCCAGTGACATTGAAGACGGAGCTGTCAGGTCAGAAGCTTATTACAATGGTGTTTTGAAATTCCAAAATGCTAACCAGGATAGATTTTTTTCGAAGGACACAGACATTCATAAGAGCTTGTTATAAATTGGTCTCAAGAAAAATAAAAACTTCATTGGTGAGAAAATGATCAGGAAAGTGTGCTAAGGAATGCCACCCACCCCCCAACACACACATAGCAATTGTGTTCATTCATCCAGAGTAGCAGCGGTTTTCTATAAGAATTTCATTCAGAAATTTTACCGTATCCTCCCTAGAACCCCATTCTTGACCTTAAGACATTTTTTTGTTCCTCAAACTCAAAGGGTATTTGGGATTTGAGTCCCTAAAGGATGCCAAACTGTCATTTTGATGTGATGTACATCAGTGAGCCCCGAATATTCTAAGTAACCAGTGGGGGTGGAAACGCTGCCTTCGGGAATGTATAGAACTAGTGGGAGGCTATATTGAGAAGCAATATCTTCACATCTAAATTGTGTTGCCTAATAAAGTTTTCTGTGGTTCTTTAGCAGTGCTTTTTGACTAGCCTTGGGACAAAAGCACTGTGTCTGACAAATGATAATGTGCTGGTCAATTCTATGGGTCAACCTGACTAGGATTAAACCAAGCACTAGGTGATTCAATGAAGTTGTTTGGTAGATGTGCTTAATATCTACACTCAGTTGACTTTAAGTGAAGGATCGTATCCTTGATATAATGGCTGGACCTGATTCAATCAAGGGAAATGCTTTCAGAATAGAGCAGAGATTTATTGGAGGAAGAAGAAATTCCACCTCTGGACAGTAGCTTCATCTCCTACTAAGAGTTTCCAGTCCACTCTTCCCGATGGCCTGCTTTGTAAATTTTAGAATTGACTAGACAGCTCTTACAATCAAGAGTCACATATTTCTCTCTCTTTCATATGTCTGCAAATATACATATAATACTGTATTGTTTTTTATATAATTTATTCACAGAAAAAACATTATTGGCGGATTCCTGTTTCTATTAGTCAAAGTTCCACCGTAAAAACATAATCCTAAGAGAGTGGTTTCTCTGATGGAAACTTGATTGATGTAAGTAAAAACCAAAAATATTACTTTCCTGCAATAAAATAATAAGGGTTCATATTTGAATTCACAAATTCTATATTTTTATCACTCTATAGTAGTTGATAAAAGTAAATCTTTTTTTTCTCACCTCAATAGATTGAAATGGAGGAGAAAGAAACTTTCTTCCAAGGATTTCCCAAAATATTTACCTGTTAGTATATTCTTATGGAATTATTGATTTAGAGCACAGGCTCCCAAACTTATTTTTCCTATCACTCCTTTAACAGAAAAAATTACTAATTGCCCCCCTCACAATGAAAGCAATTGTACTAGAGCCCATAATCCAGAATAGAGTGCAGGTATTCCCTCTCCACCCACATTATTTCAGTATCTCTCCTTGCCCACTTAGGAAACACTCTTCATGGAGTAGTTGTCATAAGGGCAGAGAGCCTAGACTGGAAGGGGTGAGCTCCAAGGCAGGGTGGATTCCATTTCTGAGAGCAAAGAGGGCAGGTGCAGTGGTAAGAATTCCAGCATCAACACCAACGCAAATGGCCATTTACCATGTGCCAGGCAACATTCTTAATAAAGAATCAGCAGGCATACACATATTGAATTGTCATAGTGACACTAAGAGGCTAGTGCCACTATTATGCTCATGTTCCCGGAGGACTATCTGAAAGGCAGGTTTTACATGACTTGTATTGGGGTCCCTCCGTGGAACGAAAGGTTTGTGTGCGATTACTAACTTGAACATTGCAGTTTAAGTCTGGTCAGTGTCTCTCCAGAAGAAGACTCCGGCGATCGGCTCCTGTAAAGCTCACAGGCAAGAGAACCCTTCGGAGCAGCTCTGCCCTGCCACTCATGGGCGGATGGGAATCGAGTCTGACTCGAAGGCGACGGGTTTGGAGTGCAGTCAGTAAATCCGCGGTGCCGATGCAAGAACACAAACTCACAGAATAACATGACTGCAGAGGAAGGTCCATTCATTTTGAAGGACAGGAGTTTGTTACCAAAAAAATGGGAGCAAGGCAGGCATTTGGTCAAAAAGTGCAAGCCCCAAAGTGTCCAGCACGCACAGAAGACTACGGTGGGAGGAGAATGAAGATACAACAACGGGACAAGGGTGGGGCTTTCTAGTCCAGTGCAGAGTAACAGACTCAGGAACCCACGGGAGCAGTTCGACTCCAGCTTATATAGTGTTGCTATGAGTCAATGTCAAGTCGATGGAAATGACATTTTCAGACTAGAAGGACAGCTCAGGGAAAATGGTGATAGACAATAGGGCACTCTTTGGTAGCATAAACAGTTCTGTTCTGGACTGTCAACAGAAAGGTTGTTGGATTGAACTCAACCTGAAGTGCTTTGGGAAAAATAAACAACCCAAAACTGATTGTAAATGGCCACAGCCATCAACCCTATGGTGCACAGTTCTTCTGTAAAACACATGGAATCAGCATACATTACCCTCCACTTGATGTGAACTAGCGGGTTTCTAAATCCTGGTTCATTATAGCCACCCTGCCTTGTTTTGTTCCCCCAGTGTCTAGAAACTAGTGCATTGCCTGACAAGTAGTATATACACATTTAGAAATGAACACACAAGCAAACAAACAAATAAATATGTCAGTAATTTTCCCCCATAAGTTTGGACTCACCATGTCCCTATGTGTATCAGAATAGATCTATGTTGCATAAGGTTCTCAATGGCTGGATTGTGGAAGCAGGTGGCTAGACTATTTCTTCATTCATCTATCTATCTATCTATCTATCTATCTATCTATCTATCTATCTATCTATCTATCTATCTATCATCTATCTATTTATCTATCATCTATCATTTATTTATTGAGGCACATCCAGGTAGACTTAAACTATCAGCCTTTAGGTTAGCAAAGTGCCAAGCGCATTAACTATTGGCTCCACTCAGGAATCCCGTGTCCAATATACTCGTCCTGAATTGAGCAATGGGGTCAGAACAACTTGTACTCTGAGCTGGCCTCAGTTTAGTGATAGGATGGGAGCTGCAAGCACAAGCCCACCAGTTTCCTGCAGTTATTGTTATTGGGATTGTTAAGGTCATTGTGGTTATCTAAGGGAGTCTAATTCATAAAATATCTTTACAGACCTGTTGATGCCTCAAAATGAATTTATGGCAACTCTTAGTACCAAGATTAGATATTTAAAAGGAATAAAGTGATTCAATCATATCTGTACTCTTTAGTCTGCCCCTTGAAAGCCAGTTCAGTGACTACAATCTGGGGACAGTTCTCACACCATATTTGAAATTGGTTGGCAGTCTTGGTCCAATACACACCACAGACATTTCTGTAATAGGTAAAACTCTACAGAGAAAGCTGGACATAGAAAGTAGTCAGGGTGAAAGCTTCTTTCTAACTTTCAGTCTATTCTACCAAATTGTATTAATTGCCCCACCCCAGGCTGATATCACCATTGGTAGGTTTAGGATTTAAGTGTACCTATTAAACAAACTGCCCTATTTCTCTGAATATTATATGCTGTTTGTTTTCCAAAACCTCCTCATTTGTTTATGTAGCAAAATTTCTTAGATATAGCAATTTTGAAACATATAATTAGCAATCACTGCACTTTTAGTAATAAGTTATTACTTTAAAAATGCTAGTATTTTCATGAACTAAATTGTATCTGCCAAAAAGATATGTTGAATTTGTAGATTCTACAACTATGAATTCGAATGTGTCCGGGGAAATAGAATTTTCCTTGGCAGAACGTTATCACTAAAGTAAACAAGGCCATCCTGGAGCAGGATGGGTCCTGATCCTAAAAGACTGGGATCTTATAAAAGCAAAGGGCACTTGGGTGAAAAGGAAGTTAGTAAACCTCAGGAGGAAGAAGAGAGAGCAATGGACAGGTGATGGGTAATTTTGGCATTGTTTCTTAATATTTTAAACTGATATTGAGTACAGAGTGATTGATCTGAAATGTAAACCTCTATCTAATGTACAATAAAAAATTGTTATCTCCACAGGGAAAGAAAGATCAGACTTCAACCCAGTGCTCCAAGATATGAATGCAACATGCATGGAGTAGGGAACCAGTGGAGAGGTCTGAGGGGCCAGCCCCAATCCCAACTACGTGGACACCTGGCCATCCCTCCAGAAGTATTTACTTCAGAGGACAGCACTGAAGCTGCAGCTCAGGGAGAGGGCCATGTCTGATCAAAACACACGGGAGAAAATGAAGTGGGAGGAAGAGAAAGTGGAGAACATCGAGGCCCACAAAGCGTTGAGGATGATGTTCCCACTCAGAGCAGCTAATCCACAGAGAAGACCATATGGCCAGCCTCACTAGGAGACAGGACATCCCTCACTGACCCATAGCCCTACAGGTGACAACACTGGAGATACAGTGTGGGAATTGTGCCTGATTTGATCCCACCACACTGAGGCAAAATATTAAGTAGGTGGAACAGAACAGCAATGGGAACAGAGCAATGAAATCCCCAGGGAATACCAAAACTAAACGTTGGGTCCAGGGCTTAGTGCTCCATTGAACTCAACCGGAAAACACTCCTAAGGGCCAACAAACAGTCCTTGAACAAACTACAAGTTATTCTTTCTTGTTGTTGTGTTTTGCTTTATTTCTTGTCAGTGGCTTGCTGTTGGTGGTGTTGTTTAGTTTTATTTTGTTGCTTGGTTTTGCTCTGTCTTGTTTATTTAGGCAGACTGTCTAAATCAGATAGGCTGAATGAACACTCTGGAGGAGAAAACAATGGTAATAACAGTTCTGGGCAGACATGGGAGAGGGGGGAGTTGGGGGAAAGGAAGTGGTGTTAACAAACCCAGGGACAAGGGAACAACAAGTGATCCAAATCAGTGGTGTGGAGGGTATAAGAGGCCTGGTAGGGTATGACCAAGGGTAATGTACCTGAGAGGAATTACTGAAACCCAAATGAAGGCTGAGCATGAGAGTGGGGCAAGAGGAAAGTAAAAGGAAATAGAGGAAAGAGCTAGGAGGCAAAGGGCATTTAGAGAGGTCTAAATAAAGGCATGTATATATGTAAATATATTTATATATGAGGATGTGGAAATAGATCTATGTGCACATATGTGTAGGTTTAGTATTAAGGTAGTGGATAGACATTGGGTCTCCACTCAAGTGCTCCCTCGATGCAAGAATACTTTGTTCTATTAAACTGGCATTTCATGATGCTCACCTTCCTGACACAATTGCTGAAGACAAATCGAGTGCATGAATAAATGTGGCAAAGAAATCTCATGGTGGCCAGTGATCAAAAGATATAGCATCTGGGATCTTAAGGGCTTGAAGATAAACAACTAGCTCAGAAGCAACAAAGCCCCCATGGAAGAAGTACACCAGACTGTGTGATCATGAGGTGTCAAAGGGATCCAGTATCAGGCATCATCAGAACAAAAAAATCCTATAATTGTGAATAAGGGGGAGGCAGAGTGGAAACTCAAAGCCTATCTTTAGGCAATTGGATATCTCCTTATGGAAGGGTTATGGGGAGGAGACAGCCAGTCAGGGTGCAGTATAGCAACGATGAAACATACAACTTTCCTCTAGTTCCTAAATGCTTCCTTCCCACTCACTATAATGATCCCAATTCTACCTTACAAACCTGGCTATACCAGAGGATGTACACTGGTACAGATAGGAACTGGAAACACAGGGAATCCAGGGTGGATGATCCCTTCAGGATCAGTGGTGAGAGTAGCAATACTGGGAGGGTGGAGGGAGGGTGGGGTGGAAAGGGGAAACTGATTACAAAGATCTACATATAACCTCCTCCCTGGGGGGACAGACAACAGAAAAGTGGGTGAAGGGAGATGTCGGACAGTGTAAGATATGACAAAATAATAATTTATAAGTTATCAAAGTTTTAGAGGGAGGGGTAAGTGGGGAGGGAGGGAGAAAAATTAGGAGCTGATGCCAGGGGCCTACATGGAGAGCAAATGTTTTGAGAATGATGAAGGCAATGAATGTACAAATGTGCTTGACACAAAGGATGTATGTATGGATTGTGATAAGAGTTGTATGAGCTCCTAATAAAATGATTTTTTAAATGGAAACCTCAGAGGCACTCACAGGGAAGATGGCAGGTGAAGATACACCTATAGGCAGCAAATGAAAGACAAGGACTGCCAGCAATCATTAGGAGGTAGGCAGGAGGCATGATCTTTAAAGTCACCTATTTTGTGGTATTTTGATACGGCATCCTGAGGAAAATAAGCCAGTTACCATGTGAATAACATTAATCATCAACACGTGTTCATTGAATTCCTCACAATATTCATTCATTCTTTCAAAGGACTTACTTTCACTGCCACCACCAACAGAACACATCGAGGTGATTCTGATTCATATTGACCCTGTTGGAGAAAGCAGAACGGCACTAGCGGGTTTTCGAGTCACCAGTCTTTACTGAGTCAGAGAGCCCCATCTGGTGGATTTGAACACTTGACCTTCTGGTTAGCAATCAAGCCAGGGCTCCCATAAACTCCTATTAACAAGCGTTTCTTTGTATTGGCATTTTGAGTAAGATGATTCTTTGTGTCAGGGGCTGTCTTGTGCATTACAGGGCATTCAGCATTATTTATGGTCTCTACTTATTGATCCAATATCACATCTTCCAAGTTGTTACCATCAAAACTCTCTTCAGACATGGCATAAGTCCTCTAAGGGGAAAATTCACCACCAACCCCCATCCCCGTTGATAACTTCTTCTTGAAGATCCTGAAATAGATTGTTTTCTCAGTGTAGGCTAACTGAGCCAACCAACCCCCAGGCTCCAGGGGACTGAAATACTAAGCTTTATTTTTGTTCTTATCCGAATATGATGAGAGTCATCGTGGCAGAAAGGAGACCGTTCCATCCGCCATCTGCTGGGGCCACTTTGGAGCATACTCAGTCATGTGGCCCTACCTACTGCGAGGAAGGTTGTGGAAGGTAGGCCAGTTGTGTGCCAAAGAGGAAAACAAAAAAGATCGATGGATAACAGCAAGTCTGCATCACAGGAACTATAACAAAATAAGGTCACATTGTGATGTGTGGATTGGTTTTATGACTTCTGAAAGAATTCTTCCAAATCCTCTCAGTAGTAAACTGTTTTCTGTATTGGATCTTTTTTGAAAGCAAGTATTTTCAGGTATGCAAGGCATTTCGCCCCAGGGTGAATATGAAGGGAGCTTCTCTGTTATGTGACCCTTGGTACATGGAAGCTTCACATTGGGGACTCTCACCAACTTTTCCCTGTGTGTTGTGTGTGTGTGTGTGTGTGTGTGTGTTCGTTGTATTCTTTTTGAGTTAACAACTCTGTAGTTGTAAGTATGGTATAAAATGAAATAACCACTGCCATTAAGCTAATTCAGCTTCATAGTAATCATATAAGAAGAGTAGAACTATCTCATTGGGTGTCCACAACTCTACGTTGTACAGACCAAATTCACTGCCTTCCAGAGCTATACCTGTTTTAGGGTATAGAAAGCCCAGTATTTCTCCCTCTGAGCTGATGGTAGTTTTGAACTTCTGACCAGGAGAATCGCAGCCCAACTCATAACCACTACACTGAAGCCTGGTGATGCAGTGATTACGTGTTGAGTTGGGTTACAATGGTCAGCAGTTAGAAACCACCAGCAGCTCTGAGGAAGAAAGAATGGACGTTCTACTCTCCTAAACAGTTACACTCTCAGAAACACACAAGGGGTCGCTGTGAGTCAGCTTTGACTTGATGACAGTGAGCGGAGAGGAGCACCTGATCACATCCTTCTCCCACAGACTGGCTGGTAGATCGAACCACTGACATTTGGTTAGCTACAGAGTGCTTAATCATTACATCGCCAGGGCCCTTTCAACTATGGTTTACCAGCCCCCTACCATGGAGTGGATTCCGACTTACAGAGACCTGATAAGACAGAAAAGAACCATTCCCCAGGCTTTCCAGCACTAAATTTTAAAGGGAGTCCCAGCATTCTGAAGAGTAGCTGGTGGGTTCAGGCCAGGGACCTTGTGGTGAGCAGCTTGACCCTTAGCCCACTAGGCCACATCTCTCAATGCCATATTTCTAGCAAATGATCTAACCCCAAGGGCAGTGGGAGCCAGCATGTCAGGAAGCAGGGATGTCGTGTTGTGTTGAGCTCATTATCGGCATGCTGAAGCACACCATTAGATTGGGGTACTGTGTGAGTTCCCCAAATGTGGGTAGTGTCTAATTGCAAATCTGGAATTGTGTGTTCTTTGAGCTTGTGAGTTCTGAGCAGCTAGGATCCGAGAGGGAGAGTGCAGGTATGGATGATGGCTGGGGGTCAAAATGGACATGTGTGAATACAGGGGCTGGATCAAATATAGGTTGGGGACTTGGATTCATGCTGCTCCTTAGAGCTCAAGATCATTCATGGACATTTCTTTGAGTGCCTCTTTTTGTGCGATTTTTTCCTCGAGTCTTTCTCTTTGAGCCCATCTGCTATTTATCAGGGTCACACTAAAAGTTGCACTTCTGAGCTGCTGTCTCTGGATTCATATGAAGGTCAGAGAAAGAATCAAAGGGGAAGGTAACAAAACACAATATATAGCTCTAATTTAAGGATGGCCATTCAGCCTTTGGCTCAGATGAGCCGGGACTCTGACCCTGGCTTCCTGAGCCTCTTCCTGGCTATGAGAACCATTAAGAAGTCCTGACTCCGATAACAGCCTCACTTGTCTCTTTGCAACAGGAGGATGCTGTGCTCTCAAGGCTATGGCCTAGGTTAATTGAATGAGCATATGTCGAGTACTTCGTGAATAGTGTGCCTGGCAGAATGGCACTTGTTTATTTACTTCTGACTTTCTGGAATCAGATTATATTATCTCATAGGTTGACTGGCAGTTCTCTGGGAAGTACAAACTGTGTCAAATCAGCTGGACATTAATCTAAAGGCTGGTGGTTAAACTCACCCAGCAGCTCTGAGAACAAGATCCCTGGCTGTCTGCTTCTGTAAAGATTACAAGCAAGGATCCTCGATGGAATGTTGGACTTTGTAACATATGAGGTCATTATGATCTAGAAGTATCAAATCACAATGCCAGTCTGTTTGCTTCATTTTGTCTGGCTTTGGCTGACTGATAGAGTGCCTGTGTGATACAAACAGGTGATATAATTGACTGCTAACCAGAAGATTGGAGGTTCAAGCCCACTCACAGGTGTCTTGGAAGAAAAGCTTAGTCCCGATAAGAAATGAACCATAGAGAAGCCTATGGTGTACAGTTCTTTTCTGATACCTGCAAGGTCAGTATGAGTGTTAGGATGGACTTGATAGATACTGGTTCTTCCAGGTTGACTGACTGACAGTGATCAGAAAAAGAATAGAAAAGGGGGAAGTTGAGGGAATGCAGACCTGGTAAATCAGAACAAAACATGGTACTAGAAGCAGATATGTAGAATGCTATGCCATTTGAACTGAGAATTAGAAAGCATCAGACCTCATTGTAAAGAGAATGCATTCTTAAAGCCTGAGAATCATTCTAGTAGCTCTCGCAGATCTGTCTTTGGTTTGTTCACTGTGTGACATTAGCTCCTCGTTTTTGTTTTATTTACCTCTTCTCTCCCACCCCCACCGCACTCCAGCTCCAAAACTCTGGCAGTGACGATGCTAAGATTGGTTTGTCCTGGACAATCTTAATAAGCATATCTTCTCTATACAATTCCCTAATTCTGCGTCGCCCCAAACGATAATTTTAGCAGCTGTTCAAACATTTTCATAATGACAGTAATAAAGAGTGCCACCATTTATTGGGCATCCTTAATAATCTTTATGATAAGTCTGTTCCAGTTCCAACCACTCATTGCATGAGAGAATTTTGCCTCTTTGTTACAGGTGCAGAAATCTGAGACCAAAAGAAATTTAAGTACCTGGTCCAAAGCCAAAGTTTTGTGGTTGGAATGCAGGTTTTCTGACACCAAAGCCTGCCCTTTACTCATGTTGGGAATGCACATTATTGCTCTCATCTAATGCTCTACTGTCTCTCCTTTCCCCTCCAACATGCTCATGCTTATGGCCTGATTCTGGGATTGCAAGCCCTGGAGAACTCCCATGGGTGAAGACAAGGTCGGAGGTGGGTAAAAGTGACACTCCCTTGACTAGCTTAATGTCAGAAACAAAATGCGACCCAGGCTGTGGGTCCCCTAAAGCCTAAGCCATGAGAGGATTGGGCTTTTAAATAAAAGGCACTGGGTGGTTTCCGCAACTTAAATAAAAGTGAGCTTGGGGGATCTGGAAGGGAGTGATTTTATTTGAGTCTAACAGTGTTTTGAAACTTTCCCATTTCACCATTAATGGTGGCAAATAATCAAATTAGCCTTTTAGAGCAATCAGCGCTCTGTGGGGTGACACCATGGTGTATGGAGATGCTTCAGAGATTTTAATTCTCTCTAACAGCTTCCCACAATAAAACTGTTACTGGATTTCAAAGTCATCAGGAGTAATTCCAGTAGGGCTTATTTATACACCATCTTGTGGAGGCTTCTCAAAATCGAGTGGCTAAAGATTGAGTCATTTACTACATGAAAATGTATAGATATAAACACAGATTGAAAACTACATCTCGTAGATAGCTGCCAGCGATTCATAGTTTAACAGTCTCAATGTTCCTATCTCTATTTCTGGTGCATCAGATGGGGAGACCTTCCAGGCAGACGCCAAGCGTTTGCATTTCTGAAAACTTCACATGGAGGCTACTCTACCACATTGCCGACTCACCCTTTATTTTGAAACCTACTGCTCATCGGTCAGTCGGTGCACTCTGGCAGCCTGCGTGCTGCCCTGATGGCCGAGGCTGTACCACTGGTGTTCCACACACCAGGAGGGTCACCCAGGGTGAACAGATTTCAGCTGAGCTTCCTAAGACTGCCTAGAGAGAAAGGCCTGGTGCTTTACTTTCGCTCACGGTCTTTAGTTCATTTAGTTGAGGGCAGTCTTATGGATTATGACACAACCTTGTCTGGCTCTCATATTTGGGGTGTATCATCAGGCAGGATCCACCGTTAGCATCATGTTCGGGAGAGTAGAAGACCAATGAGGATGTGGGATCCCCGCAACCAGATGGGTTGACATAATCGTCAAGAATGCCATAAGGATGATAAAGGACAGGACAATGTGACATCTATTGTACATGAATCACATTTGACTCAGTGGTAGTTAAAAACAGTATTGTTATTCATTTATTTATTTTAGTTTAACAATACTCACTTGTCTTACAGCCACTGTGTGAGTTTTGGTGATTACAAGCATAATATCACATTTGTGGATCTATACAAATGTGGGTTAGGTAATAATGATATCAGTTCCACAGTGAGCCCTATGTTTTTCCCATGCTGTAAAAACTCCCCAGTCCGCAGAGATGGCACCACGCTCCCTGGAGCCACCCCGCCTTGCAGCACACAACCAGTCCTTTCCGCTAGGTTCTTACTTCTTGCACTAGCACTTAATTCCTGCTCTTATGTGGACTTCTAAGCAGGATTGTAGCCTTTTGGGTTTGTAAGGGTATTCAGCATTCCTTGGCCAGCACGTCAGCTGGATAGTAAGATCTTGGGGCCGACCTGTTCACACCTAGAAAGAGTAGGGCGAAGCAATGAAGTGCTCTTTATCTCTAAGAAGAGGTCCCAACCTTCAGCCTTATTAATTTGCCATATACCTATTGCCCTTGAACTTATTCTGTCTTTGAACAACCCTCTAGGGGTTCTGAGACTCAAACTTTACAGAAGCAAATAGCTTCATCCTTCTCCCATGAAGAAGAAGATGGGGTTGAACCCCAGCCTCACAGTTAACAGTCAACACCTGACAGTCCTGTTAAAGATCTGACTACGTGTTGAAGAAATGCGTCAAGTAATATTGAATTGTGCGTCCTTAAGCAAGAACATTGATGCTGATTTTTGTTCTCATTGTGTCTTTTTTGAAGAAAGTGAGTACTGCTATGTTAGGCTGCCTATTCAGTTCCCCAAATTACTTGTTTTTCAGCTGCTCACAACTTTCTTCGTGCAATGTTCTGTCCCAATAAAAGGGACACATATTCTGTCTTTGCAGATAACTAAGCTAAATGCCAGTCTTCATATCTTTCAGAGAGGCAATCTTCACTGTAAGGTGCCACTATGAATAACGTTCTGAGATCACTTGAAAGGTTAATTTAAAAGAAACATGTATTAGAGTATTTTTAAACCATAGCCTTTCTTTCATCTTTCAAGTATTAATTTATTGTAACAGAAACAATGGATGAGCTCTTTCATTCTTCAAATTGCCAGGAAATACTTTAGAAGATAAATAGGTCACTAACAAGGTTTCTACCCCGAGTCATCAATTATTACAACCACTGCAATTCCAATGTCACCAGTGCCCATGGATTGGGGTTGGAAAAGAAGTAAATAACTTCAGGGTCAGGCGTTTTCATTTATTTGATTATGCAAAAGAAGACAAAATACGCATCCACCTTTATTTACTGTCAACAACTTCTGCTGTGCACTAGGAATTCAATATTAGTAGCCCCAGAAGGGCATGGTAACCCTCCATTAAATTGGGAGCCTCTACATAGTCATCTGGGTCTGCTCAGGCAAACTTTTCTCACCAAACCAGCCAACCACGTGCGTGCGTGTGATTTGATGTTGAGATGCATACAGCCTTGTCCATGTGTCCAATGAAGTCCTGGATGTGCGCATACTTGATAAGCCACGTGAAGAGCTGGGGCCCCTATCGTACCAAGATTCTGACTGGCTAGAAAAAGATACAAAACAAGATTCTCTTCCTGCCTCGCCCAGGTTCCTGGGTTGGATTTTCACTTCCCATAAGCCAACTTTCCCTCCTCAAGTTAGTGCTGGGTTTTAATCTCTGGGTGACACAAAATGTTATCTGTTTAATAACTACTAACCTAAAAGTTGGCGATTCAAATCCACAGAGCAAAATTGTGGGGAAAAGGGCCTGGTGATTGGCCGCCATAAATATTAATGCCAAGAAGACCTTTATGGGATAGTTCTCTGTAATATATGGGGTCAACATGAGTAGAAATTGATTCAAGGTCAGTGAGTTGGTTTTTTCTTTTCTTTTCTTATACACTGAAGAGACAGCAGCATCTGAGGGTAGAAGAGTACTCTGCCCAATAAGAATCAAATAAGTAGAGAGTAGAAGAGTACTCTGCTCAATAAGAATCAAATTATTTTTTTCTAATTGAGACTCGTAACTTCAGGTCTTGCAGTAAAGTCAGTATTAGAGATTATGCATAGTTCTGTGCTTCTGCTTCTGCCCTGCTCTTTCCTCAATCTGAAAAATATCAGGAGGCAGGAAGGCAGATGACTTTGATGGTAGTCTTGCTGCTTTAAAAGACTGACTTCCGCATGACTAAGCTTCTAAGACCTTCCACCCAAATTACCACCAGAGGAGGCCAGAGAAGATCTGACTACAGTCTCAGCCTGCGATTACAGCCTGACTTTTGAATGGCTGTGGATAATACAATTGAGTATATAGAATGCATGGCTTTGTGGTTAAGTTATGCACAGTCTTACTTGCATTTAATTTCTGGAAGTTAGTTAGTTCCACTTCGGAACAGGTTCTCATTTTGAAGCTACCAATATGAAAAGCGCTGTTTCAAAGTTTATGCACCTATTTCCTGGACATGTGTGGGTGTAAACACAATTTTGCTTAAATGAATTCACGCACTAGTTTTCCAAGAAAGGCACCAATATTTTGAATATTCTTCTTCTTTGTTAACCAGATGTATACAAATTCCAGAGGATAATTGAGAAAGTGGAAGGAGGGGTGGTGGGATGTAGAAGTATGGAGAGCCACGCTAAACATTGGACCTTATGTAGGGATCTGGTCGATGGACCACTGAGTGCTCAGATACTGTATCTTTCTACCTGTTGTCAGAGGAGAGAAAGAAACACATGGACCAACAACATTACCTAGGGTTTCATATCGCTTTCTACTGTAATAGCACCAGATCAATAACCTTGATGCATTTCCTCTCTCCCTGACCAGTATGGCAAGAGTGCTGGAATTATGTGGGGAGCCCCATGTGATTTCATACAGCTGCGGGCACTATATATAGAGTTAATTAATGTTAGTTAATGCCATTAGTGTACCCATATCCATAAAAAAAGCAATTTCCTTATTGCAAAGTCATCTAAAATTTTGTGTCAGCTCAGACTCTCCCATTTCCTCTGAATGTCATTTCCAAGGGAATACCACCAACAAAGGACAAATTCACTTCCATAAAAATGATTTTTAAATTCAAGATCTGATGCCCAGATTCCCATAAGAATCACGATCAGTATTGGAGCCCCCTTGTGAGGCCTGATATCCTTATGAGTTTATAGTCTGTATCATAAGAGCTTGTATCCTATTAACAAGTGACCTCTCAGAAAGGTGGTAAGACTGTTGCTTCTGGATCCTCATACTGTCCCAGAGATCAGGATTCCATCTGCCTTCCAGGAATGCATGGGACTGAAGACATTGCCAACTTACTTTGTGGTCATTTGAACAAAGTTTAAAGACAATAAGATTGTGGATTGAGAAACATCTAGGACTTTGAAGTTTTTACTTCCCAGAATACTTATAAAACCTACTACAACCCTTTTTAGGCATTTTATGCTTTATTACTGGCCTTCAAGTGCAAAGCTAATAGGGTGACATTATGATCAAGTGGAGAAAGAAGGTCCAGAAATGATGCCTTTTCCAAGGTCATGACCTCTTTGTACTTCCATCTCCTTTCTAATGACCCCTGCCTCTGGCAAAGACACAAACTGTTAGCAGAATAGAGAGATAAGCTGATGTTGCACAAGAAGTCAAAGACCCCAATTTATTTTTAAGTTATTTGAGCACCTTGCTAGCTGCATATTGCAGTCGGTAAGGTTTCCCTTCCCCTACCACTCCTTTGTTTTATAATGAAATCTAATATGAATCTCTTTTTGCTTGCCTTTGAGAGTAGAGACGACACTTTCAGGGAATGAAGAAATCTCACTTTTCCACTGTGTAATTTCCCTCCAATCTTTCTTTTCTCATTTTCCCACCTGGAGAAGCCTCCTTGCTATCTCATACTGTAATAGATGCTCAGTGCGGCACCGGCATCACCTCGGATTCCTTTTAACTACCGCATCCTCTCTCCCTTCTGTCGTCCGCCATTAGACTGCAAAATTCCTCTCTTTCTAGCACTAAATTGGATGTTTCCTGCTAGTCCAGACTAAGAGCCCCTTCAGGGAAAAGAGCTCTTTAACTGCACTCAGGAAGGCCATCTGCCTAGAGACATTACATAATGGCCTGGATCGCGTGAAGGGGGTGAATGGATCCCAGGGCAAACTCCTATTGGTGAGGACTGTGAGCCGACTGGGTTTACCCTCTAATCCATGTGTAAACCAGGAACTGTGCTCCCCCACCTCCCTTCCTGTCTAAAATACTTGTTCTCAACAATTGGAAATATATGAAGCTCTAGGACTCAGTATGTTCATGGTTTATCCTAAGCCCGTCTAGACACAAGTCTTAAAGCAAAATTCCAAGAAGGATGTTGTTGACATATATTTTCATATCTGACATGGGCTACTGTCTCCCTTCCCCCATGGTTTCTGCTGCTTGTTCCCACATGGGTGTGTGTCCCACAGGGGTGTGTTGTCCCACAGGGGTGTATGCGATCGGTTCCTCCTTTCTCTCCAGCTCTGCCCACCTTGCCCCTAACCTTCCCGTATTCCTATTCCTATTCCTATTTCTGGATTCCATGTGTCCTGAGATCTTATCTTATCTGTACCTGTTCACATGCTCTGGCCTAACCATCAGTGAAAGACAGGACTGAAGTCATGATGGTGTGGGGTGAGGAAGCCTCAAGGAACCAGAGGAATGTTGTGCGCTTCATTGGTGCTGTACTGCACCCTGATTGACTCGTCCCTTTCCTTTGATCCCTCTGTGAGGGAATGTCCCATTGTCTAAAGATGGGATTTGGGTCTCTGCTCTGACCCCTCTTGTTCTCAACAATATGCTTCTAACAACCTGGTATTCTGTGATCCTCACCACCCCTCTTCTGTCACAATCACTGAAGATGAAGTGGGCACCTAAGCAAATGTGGTGAAGAAAGCGGATGGTGCCCAGCTATCAAAAGATATAGTGTCTGGAGTCTTAAAGGCTTGAAGTTAAACAAGAGGCCATCTAGTAGAGAAGCAAGAAGCCCACATGGAAGAAGCACACCGGCCTATGCAATCATGAGGTGTCATCTGGACAGGGTAACAGACATCAGAAAACCCATAACAAACAGACAAACAAACCACGTTGTTGAGAATGAGGGGGTTCGATGCAGAGACCCAAAGCCCCGCTGTATATGATGGGACCACATTGATCTGAAAGCATTCCCTTCCAATGGTTAAACTGCCTTTGAAATGGCTTGTGCACTCACAACCATTTCTGGTGCCCCCCCACCCCCTTCATTACTTACTCCCAAATCCCCTTTGTCACCCAGTGACTCTCAATGTGTTGGATGGCCTCCCACAGCAAAGACTTATCCCCACCCCCAATGTCAACCTTGCTAAAGTTCAGTAAACCCTGATCTAGACTTAAGTTCCCATCCTTTGCAGCAGGAAAGGCACACAGGCCTGGGGGAGAGGTACGTAGAGCTTTTCAGGACACAGCTTTTGGATTTTTATCCCACTGTCAAAATGGAAACCAACAGTACCTCAAGGATTTGAGAGCATGTATCAGTATTGCTAGAGTGAATGGCCACCCATTTCTAAATAGCCTTTCTCATAGCCCAGCACATCTGTCAATGAGTTTGGTATGTGATCATAGAAACGCATCTAAAAATGTGTCTATCTAGGAGAAAAGAATAGTATGATTTTTTTTCTCTCCCCAAGGGAAAGCACGAGCTTTGAAAACAGGCTCTTGGAAAAATGGCTTTTTTATCCTTCTAAACAGTCTTGAGGCTACAGTGCAGAGCATTTTCTTCACAGTTGCTTCCATCTGTCTCTCTTTATGAAAGGAGCTCTCCAAATGCATGAAAGGCTGCATTGTTCCCCAAAGGGGGAGGGTTCTTCAGCCTTAACTTATTTAACAGTAAGTATACTTCGCATAACACTTCACTGGCTCCGTCTAAAAATAGAATGCTGGCTGGAAAGCACCTTTTTCAGTGTGGAGAGGTGACTTTCATGCACTCACCCACCCGAAGCACAGAGTGCCACCTCTGGGAGGTTCCTGGATGGTTCAAACGACTACTGTCCTTAGGTGCTAACGGAAAGTTTTGATGTTCTAGTCTACCCAGAGGTGACTTGTAAGAATGGCCTGGCAATTCCACCTCCCAAAAAAAACATCAGCCATTGCAAATTCTATGGCGCATAGTTCTACTCTGATGAATATGGTCAGTTGCTAATTTGTTAATTTGCCGGGAGTTACAAGACAGACTCCAGGAATCCTTCAACAAAGTCAGCAGTTCAAACCACCAGCTACTCTGTGGGAGAAAAATGATCTATCTGCTTCTATAACGATTTAAAATCTCATGGGTTCACTGTGAGTCAGAATAAAAGTGATGGCAGTGGATAAGACAGACCCACAAACCGATGGAGCCTTCATGAAGGACAGAATGAGGGGAAGTAGCCTAATAAAGAATGGGATAGTATGTCTTCTTTCAAATGTCTTGCAATTTAATGTTTCTTCTATACATTTTCAAAAGTATATGGAAGTTAATTATGGTAAAACAAAATTATCTAAGCATTATAGCACTATAATGGACCATGTGATGATAATGGAATTCTTTTGAAAATCTTCTACTATAGTTAATCTAGATGGCACTTTATTCGTATGCGAGTGTCTATTAGTACCATCAAAAGAAGGCTTTCCCATGCATTAAAAACCATGGTGACCTTGACAGCAAACTAGTTTGTTCAGGAGAAAGGTGCACCGAAAGGTGAATTTATGATGCCACATTCTTCTACACAATCCTATCTTTTAAAATACAGCTCTGGACATTGTGGGAGAAAGCACCCCATTACTATATTTATGTCTCTGAAGAAAAACCTGCAGCAATAAGGAGAAAAACCCTTTCCAATGTCCCAAAAGGCTTGTGTGAGTGGTTTGTAACACAGGTCAATCAGGCAGGCTTGCCTTTGCTTTAGAGATCTCCACTCTTCCCTCTTTCTTTTTGGTTCTAAGTAACTTATCTTACAATTCTGTGTGTGTGTGTGTGTGTCTGCGTGTGTGTGTCTGTGTGTGTGGGCTGTGTGTGTGTGTCTGTGTGTGTGTGTGTCTGTGTGTATGTGTCTGTGTGTGTGGGGTGTGTGTGTGGGTGTCTGTGTGTGTGTGTCTGTGTGTGTGTGTCTGTGTGTGTGGGGTGTGTGTGTGTGTGTCTGTGCGTGGGTGTGTCTGTGTGTGTATGTGTCTGTGTGTGTGGGTGTCTGTGTGTGTGTGTGTCTGCGTGTGTGTGTCTGTGTGTGTGGGGTGTGTGTGTGTGTCTGTGCGTGTGTGTGTCTGTGTGTGTATGTGTCTGTGTGTGTGGGGTGTGTGTGTGGGTGTCTGTGTGTGTGTGTCTGTGTGTGTGTGTCTGTGTGTGTGGGGTGTGTGTGTGTGTGTGTCTGTGCGTGTGTGTGTCTGTGTGTGTATGTGTCTGTGTGTGTGGGGTGTGTGTGTGTGGGTGTCTGTGTGTGTGTGTCTGTGTGTGTGTGTCTGTGTGTGTGGGGTGTGTGTGTGTGTCTGTGCGTGTGTGTGTCTGTGTGTGTATGTGTCTGTGTGTGGGGGGTGTGTGTGTGGGTGTCTGTGTGTGTGTGTGTCTGTGTGTGTGGGGTGTGTGTGTGTGTGTCTGTGCGTGTGTGTCTGTGTGTGTATGTGTCTGTGTGTGTGTCTGTGTGTGTGTGTGTGTGTGAGGTGGGAAATGGAAATACCTTTGCTGTGGCGGCTGTTGGGCACAGTGGAGTGAGTGTGAACTCACAGCCCTGCCACATACAACAGAAAGAAACCCCATCTGATCTTGCACCATCTTCACATTGTTCTTATGTTCGAGGCTAGGAAAGACCCCAAGAGATAGGAAATTGGCATCTTATTTCCTTAACATGCATTGTTGGTTTTACTCAGATTAAATGATCTTTAAGCATCTCTAAGAGGACATGGTTCTGGAGTGCTGGGTCAAGTCATCCCACCGCTATGCCATTGCATGATGATGTTTAAAAGAGCAAGACATGCTTTCCTGGTGCCTAAAGGCGCCAGGCACTTCTAGACAGTCAGATAGGAAAAAAGATAATAGGAGTTAAAGAGTTTTTAAATTGGATTATCTCTCCAATGGGGAAGGCCTTCTTCTGAAAACAATATTTAGGTGCTAATTCTGGGTAGTGATAGGTAGGCAATTTGTTTACAGTTGCGATTTAAGGGAGTGACCATACAGAAGAGAGCATTAAACAAGGAAGGAAATAAAGACATGGTCAAAGCAGGTTGCATGGTGGCCACCAGTATGGGTAGATGGTGTTTGATTCCACTGGAAACTATTACAGACCCTTATTGACTGCTGTTACCTAGTGGTCCACCGAGGGCATGCAGGGGGAAGCAATGATTTATCAGTCTCCACTCTCAGGGTGGTCCTCCAGGTGTTCACTTCTCCACACTGCCAGGGTATATGGACATATATGCAATGAAGGACCCCCCCCCCACCCCCCACACACACACCTGAATCAAACCCTGCAGATCAGAAGAGCCCAGGCAGGAACTGACTGGTGGGTGACACAGTCCAACAGGAGAGAATGATTGAGTGGCACACTTGCTCCCCAAAAGACCGATAAGAGAACTCACTCATATTTAGACAGACTGTGCTCTCACCACTGGGATTCTATGTAGTTTGTCTAGTGTGCCTTCTCCTTCAACTAAAAAACGCTGAAACAAACTCACTGCCATCAAGCTCATTCTGACTCATAGTGACCCTCTATGGCAGGGTGGTACTGCCCCTATGAATTTCTGAGACTGTAACTCTTTACAGAAGTAGAAAGTCCAGTTTTTCTCGGGAGGAGCAGCTGGTGGTTTTGAACTGATGACTACAGTGGTTAATGACTGTAATCCCCACTCAAGCTTGGCTTTCCGAAGAAGCAGATTCCAAAGGTGGTAACAGCGACTCCTCCACGTGCTGCTTAAGGGATTAGAAGAGACCTGTGTGTTTAAGCATAGTCTCAGGCATGGAAATAGTGACCATTAAATTATTGCATTGTTAACGTTGCTTTTTTATCTTGGCATTTATTATGTTTACTAGTTTAGTTGCACCAGGAAGGCAGTGACTGTCTACTGTTTATTCATGAGGCGCCTCACAGAGGACCTGGCAGCAAGGTACTTCATGGATATTTGAATTAATTTAAGTGTGTAGGCGATGACTGAGAATAATTTTGTCTTCATACTGTTCATATATATACAAACACATACAATTATACATATATGGATATGTGAGGTCTAGAGAAATGTCCACATGCTTTGAAGTTCCTCCCTGGCCCTCTTAATGCAGGGACATCTCTCCAATTCATTAATGCTGTTGCTGCTACTTGCTGTCTAGTTGACTCACGGTGCATCTACACACAGCATAACAGAACACTGTTGATGCTGCACCATCCTGAGGGCCTCTCAGTATATACAGTCTTCCCCTTTCACCTGAAACATATCAGCTTCCAAAAGGGAACTTTTAAATGCCCTGCGTGTTCATAAAGGCTTAAATCATCTTCTCAGCAGGTGTCTTGGCCTAGGTTCAAGACTCCTGCCATCTTGTATTCTGGCCAAATATTGGTGCAATCAAGGGAGAGGACCCGATGGGCATCAATGGTCCTAACAGGACCCTTTGCAGCACTTTCCTTAGGGTGTATGGCTGCCAGCATTTGGCTTGTGGAGGTTTTGTGCGGCACAAAGACTATGTAGCGGACCACCAACCAAAAGGATGGGATTCAAGTGCTTCCAGAGGCATCGCAGGTGAGAGGCTTCATGACCTTCTCCCAGAAAAAGCCGTCATTGGAAACCTGAGAGAGCTCACTTCTACTCCAACACACATAGGCTGATCATGAATAGGGATCAACTCAAAGATTAGTGTTGTCTCTTTTAATGTAGAATTTGCACAGGGAGCCATTACTGACTTCAGATAAGGAGTTGACTGCAGAGTCCCAGGCCAGCGTTTAGACATACCGGTCTCTGCACACAAACCCATACTCCTGGCAGGGTTTTAGTACCTGTGCCCCCACATAAATTCAGTTAGTGTTCAGATGAGTTAATGATCTCATTGCCACCTCTTACTCCAACTTGTCTTGTTAAGAGGAACAGAAATGTCTTATTTCAGTAGGACTTGTTTGTCATGAGAAACTCAGAAGGAAAAATACTTGCATGTTAGTTCCTGCATGTTAGTGATTGATGCGGAATGGAGCAATTAGCATGACTTTAACTTATTCCAGTATGAAATGGAAAACAGAGTTCTTTTCTGTTTAATAGCGCTTCTAAATTAGTAAGTGAAAATTAATCAGGAAGGAATTACTGACATCAAATTATAAAAATATTTTAATGAATATGAATGTATTGGGAAAGATCTAATTAAATATGGCTGTCTGATCATTTTGATCTGTCTGATCTGCCAGATCATTTTAACATGTTTGCACATGGAATTCCATTCAATAAATTAAGTGGATTCCTGCCCCTCCCCCAAAAAGAATTTGTTCCAAAGGACAAAATTGACTCTGCAGCTATGGGAGATGGACATACCTGATCAGAGCACACGGGAGCAGATGAAGGGTCAGGAGGAGAGAGTGGAGCACAGCCTGGCCCACCAGGCCGTGAGGATGATGTTCCTGAGTAGAGCAGCCAGTCCACAGAGAGAACAACATGGCTGGCCCCACTATAAGAAATGATGCCAATCAGTGACTAAGGGCGATACAGGGGACTGCACCGGAGACACAGTGTGGGAATTGCACCTGACCTGATCCCACCACACCGAGGCAAAGCACTGGGGGAGTGCAGCAGAACAGCAAGGGAATGGAGTGGCAAGGTCCCCAGGGAATGCTGAAAGTGGACTTTGGGGCCAGGGCGTGGTGCCCCAACAGACTGGACTAGAAAATGCTCCTAAGGGCCAGCAAATGATCCCTGAAATAACTACAAGCTTTTCTCTTGTGAACTGTTTTGTTCTGTTCTTTGTCAGTGGTTTGTTTTTGTTGTTTTGAGGTCTGGTTGTATACTGTTGCTTTGTTTTCCTCTGTCTTGTTTTCATGCATGTTAGTGTCTCCACAGGTCTGTCTGAATAGGACAGGCTGGATGAACTATCTGTAGGAAAAACAACGGGACCGACAGTTCCGGGGGGACTTGGGGTGGGGGGGTAGGAGGGGTAAGGAAGTGGTGTTAACAAACACAGGGACAAGGGAAAAACATGGGACCCCCAAATGGTAGAGAGGGGGGAGTGGCAGGCCTGGTGGGAAATGATCAAGGGTAAGGTTGTTTAGAAAAGAGGTATACTCTAGCCCAGGTGGCGACAAAACATGGTAGTAGGGCAGGAGGAGTGTCAAGGGAGATGGAGGAAAGAGCTACGAGTCAAAGGGTATTTATGGAGGTCTAGACAAAGACATGTACATGCAAATATATATGGGAGGATGGGGAAATAGATCTATGTGTCTATATTTATAGGTTAAGTATTAAGGTGGCGGAAGGACCTTGGGCCTCTACTCAAACACTCCCTCAATGCATGAATACTTTCTTTTATTAAATTGGAACTCTATGATGCTCACTCTCCCGACACAACTGCTGGAGCCAAAGTGGGTGAACAAGTAAATGTGGTGAAGAAAGCTGATAGTGCCCGGCTATCAAAAGATATAGTGACTGGGGTCTTAAAGGCTTGAAGATAAACAAGTGGCCATCTAGCTCAGAAGCAACAAAGTCCACATGGAAGAACACACCAGCCTGTGTGATCAAGAGGTCCCAAAGGGATCAGTTACCAGGCATCAAAGTACAAAAAATCATATCATTGACTGCACACCTCCATGATAGGATCGCTGAAGACAAATGGGTGCATAAGCAAATGTGGTGAAGAAAGCTGATGGTGCCCAGCTATCAAAAGAGAAAGTGTCTGGGGTCTTAAAGGCTTGAAGGTGAAGAAGCGGCCATCTATCTCAGAAGCAAGCAAAAAAGCCCACATGGAAGAAGCACACCGGCCAGTACGATCACGAGATGCCAAAGGACCAGGTATAAGGCATCGAGCAAATATATATATATCATATTAAATGAAGGGGGAAGTGCAGAGTGGAGACCCAAGGCCCAAGTGTCGGCCAATGGAGATCCCCTCACAGAGGGGTTTAAGAGAGGAGTTGGGTTAATTAGGGTGTGAGGTAGTACTGATGAAGAACACAGCTTTCCCCCAGATCCTGGATGCTTCCTCCCCCCAACTACCATCATCTGAATTCTACCTTGCATGGCTGGATAGGGCAGAGGCTGTACACTGGTACATATGACAGCTGGAGGCAGAGGGAATCCAGGGTGGATGATACCTTCAGGACCAAGGGTGTGAGGGGCGATGCTGGGAGAGTGGAGGGTGAGTGGGTTGGAAAGGGGGAACTGATTACAAGGATCCACATGTGACCTCTTCCCTGAGAGAGGGACAGCAGAGAAGGGGGCTAAGGGAGACTCCGGATAGGGCAAGATATGACAAAATAACGATGTATAAATTACCAAGGGCATATGATGGAGGGGGAAGCGGGGAGGGAGGGGAAAGAAAAAAAGAGGACCTGATGCAAAGGGCTTAAGTGGAGAGCAAATGCTTTGAGAATGATTGGGGCAGGGAATGTATGGATGTGCTGTATACAATTGATGTATGTATATGTATGGATTGTGATAAGAGTTGTATGAGTCCCTAATAAAATGTAAAAAGAGAAAAGAGGAGAAAAAAATGATTAGGGCAAAGACTGTACAGATGTGCTTTATACAATTGATGTTTGTATATGTATGGACTGTGATAAGAGTTGTATGAGCCCCTAATAAATTGTTAAAAAAAAAAAGGATAAACAAAGCATGGTTAAAAAAAGAGTTGTGCTATTTAAAGTATTGAGATGTTAATATTTTCATGTTGGCTTGATCATTAGGTGCTATCTAGGCTATTTTCCACGTGTATAGGCGGAGTAGAACTGCCCCATTGGGGTCTTCTTCATTGCCATCTTAATGGGAGATCACCACATCTTGCTCCTGCCGGGCCATTGGACGGGTCCAAAGCACCACCAATCCTTCAGTTAGTAACCATATGCTTGACCACTGCACCACTAAGCCTCCTTATTAACAAAATGAAATGAACAATAACTAAATTAAAAGTAATGCCAATCTTTTATATAATAAGTGCTTTTACCTGCAAAGTACTTTTAAAAATCTAAAAGTCATGCCAGCACCCTTTTTTAGTGTGGTCTCTGTTATGGATTGACTGGTGTCTCTCAAAAGCATGTGTTATAAATTCTAACCAATTGCAACTGAGAAGAGGGTTTACTTGATTATACTCATTAGGCTAGCTCAGTGTAGGGTAGGTCCTATGCTAATCACTGTTGGACATGAGTCGTTTCGGCACAGAAACCGGAAGCACATTCGAGGGAAGGTAGACATCACATCCTATGGAGAGCTCCACAAAACCAAGAAACAGGAGCTGAAGAGACGCGTGCCTTGGCCCGAAGTCAGCAGATGGAGAAGTCTCGTGGAGTCCTGAGTTCAGATTGCTCGTCTTCTAAACTGTGTCGGAGAAAGAGAGAGAAACCCTTTTCGTTCAAGTCACCTCCCTTGTGACATATCTATTATAACAGTACTAGACAGCAAAGAGACCTGCCCTATCACTCCTCCAGTCTGCTGAGTCCCTCATCTGGGGTCACCTGGCTTCCTTTATTTCCAGAAAGTGAAAGATTAGCCTCTAGCAAGCAGAGGATCTATGGCCAGAGTTCTGTAACAATGAGGTTGATGACTGTTGGTTGATGTAAGTCTACCAATTGTTATATTTTTAAATACTGTTAAATACTATTCCTAGGTACACAATATCAACCTAATACATTGCTCATTCAAACATCTATTCTCAAAGGTCAGTACATTTTGTGGTTAATATTTTTTTTAAATCATCTTGAAAAACCTGCATTTTCCCCCTGGCATATGATGGTTCTTTTACACCACTGAACCTTTCTAGATGAGAATATGTAAATGTTCTGGATGCTTTTTTTGAAACGTGTCTCCAAGTCCATAAGCTAGGAAATCAATCTAATTCAACTTTGTTCATTATCGAGAGCAGCCTTAAGCCATACTTTAAACATATTCGCTGCCCTTTTGTCTTTAAATTATGAAAATATAATTTTAGTTAAAACTTGTTTTTGAAAGCATGTGTTTCATCCATAATGACATGAAAACATTTGTGAATGAACCTTTGCTGAACATCAACTTAGATTTTATTTATAATTTTTCAATAAGCTGGTGTGAATAACTTCTTACATACAAATTAAGGAGAGCCAAGGTCAATGGTGAAATGTTGCAAGGTACAAGGGCTGTATGTCTTCCATGCAGCCAAGGGCAATGCGTTACCACTCATATTCTCTTGGAGAGGAATACAACGAACTACTTGTCACCCTCCCTTTTTTAGCAAAAACTCATTATCGACATAAAATGTTCCCCATAAAAAGGGTACTGGTGAAAGTAGGTTGTAAATTTTCATATTTGTAAACCAAGGAAGAATTCTTTAAGAGGTTCAAGTACTAAACATGTGAGAAGAGTCATAAACAAATTAGGCAGAAGAAGCTGGCACAGTAGGTGGGCCGATTTGCTTTTCCACTGTAATATTGTGCTGGTTTTGTTAATTATACATTTTATAGCTATTATGTTCCAGAGGGTTTTTTTAACTCATATTTTAAAAAATTCATTAAATTAATATTTTAATTCATTTATTTCATATTTTTGCCAATATATTTTATATATTCTGTTTTGTCTGACTTAATATCCAAGTTAAATTCTCTAGCTACTAATGCCATCAGCTATCTGTCTTTGGGGTTGTGGTGGGATTATGATGCTATGATGTTAGAAACTATACAACCGGTAAGTCGAATACCAGCAGGATCACCCACAGTAGACAGGTTTCAGTAGAGTTTCCAAACTAAGACAAGGAAGATAAGCTGAGTGATCTACTCCTTAAAACGAGTCAATGCAAACCTATGAAGCACAACTGGCCCTTCTAATGTAGGAAGAATTCTCTAGGTTGGAAGGCACTTAAAACACACTGGCTGCGACGGTGGAATCTGGTGTAGGGTACAGTGATTGAGAAGAGGCTGTAAGACCAGGAATATTGCCATGAGTTACTATGAATCAGAGTTGACTGGATGGTTATTCACTGCCACAAGCCTATTCTGACACATATTGACCCTATAGGACCACCTGGACCTGTCCTTGTGGGTTTCTGAGACTGTATCGGTACAGGATTAGAAAACCTAGTCTTATTCCTGAAAAACAGCTGCTGGTTTTGAACAGCTTTCCTGAGCATGCCTCCTTCAACTGGATGGTAACTAACAACAATTGCTCCATTTAAGAATACTGAAGCAATGTGAGTGAGGGGGATGGTAATGATTTTGATGAGGAAGAGCCTGATAAGAAGCCCACAGGAAATACAAATGGCTATAACCATTTGTTTGCATTCCTCAACAAAAGTCTTTCTGGCCTTTTATGGAAATGCCTTTTTATGTTACTTACATTAAGACAAAGCATTAAAGAGCAGGGCTGTTCCTCTATTCTGCATCCTTGATAAGTCACACTCTGGAACATTCTGTAAGCATGTGAACGGGTGAAAGATAAATGTGAAGGACGATGCGGGCTTCATTTCCTCTAGTCCTCAGCTCTCTTTGGTGATGGAGAATGTACCTGAAAATATTTCAGAAGAGTGCTGGCACATGAGCAGCAGCCAGGATGGCCTGGCTCTTCACCTGTGTCGGGTAATCCGTCCCCTTCTTTGGTGTTCACAAGTCTCCTCGTCCACTAGAGTTATGCAGGCAATTCTTTATGACAAATGTCTCCCTGTCTTTTACCAAGGTAAAGTCATGAAATGTTTCCCTCTCTCTTCTTTATCACCCTCCACCAAGAGCACAATCTACACTAGAGAATCCCACGTGAGCGCCTATATATCTGTATGAGCCATAGGCAGCAATTTCTCATCTCCTACGCACCATAGCACATCTGCAACATGATAAAGCTGTGTACAGCACTCGGGTAGAGGGATGAGTGGAGGGAGCTCGTATCTCCTCATATTTGTAACACTCAAGAGGCAAGCATGTACCTGGTAGGGAATTCTGTCCTAAACAAAGACAGTTCAGACTGTATTCAATCTCCTTGTAACAATAGCAAAGCACCATCCATTCCAAGCTTGCACTCATTTTTTCCATCTAAAACAACATGCATTCAACCTACCACATTGTTAGGCTGTCTCTAGCTATGCTTTCTGCCTCTATGTTAGATTAGGCATATAAAGAAAAGGATGCCACCTTTTCCCTGATTTAGGGGGGTTCAAAAGTTCTACATAGACGCTCTACCACGAAGGTGCTCATTTTCTCCCTTACTTCCTCCTCCACCTTCAACCCAATCTTTCTTTTACGGGGAACTAGAATATGCCCACCACTTTCTTTCTTTATCAACAGAAAACATTTTTGTCTCCCTGTGTTAGTATAAACCAGGAGCCTGATTTTCTTTAGCTAACCCAATCTAATATTATCCACCATATTAAACAACTCAAACTGTCTTATGAAACTAGAACTTTTACAGGGTCTAGATCTAATTTCTGGATCCCTAGTGGTATAGTGGAATGTGTTGGGCTGCTAACCCCAAGGTCATCACTTCAGAACCAGCAGCCATTCTTTGGGAGAAATGTGGGGCTTTTGACTCCTGGAAACTGTTAAAGTCTTGGAAATCCTCAGGGGCAGTTCTGACCGGTCCAGTGGGACTGTATGAGGCAGAACGGACTGGATGGCAGTGAGTTGAGAGATGTAATTTTTGTTATGTCAGACTCACAATTGACACATTTTGGAGAAGCAGGACTTGTGCATGGCCAGCCTAATCACCTTGCAGTCTGTGCAAGGGTCCTATGGTTGATACGATACCACACTTGGCTAAATGCTCTGCATGGTTACACCACGAGTGATGGTCTACATGGTCGGCAGGGTCAGCAGTTTGAAACTACCAGCAGATACATAGGAGAAAGAATGGGGTTTCTATTCCCTTAAACCATTACAGTGTTGGAAATGCACAGAGGGGCACTATGAGTCAGCATTTACTCAATGGCAGTGAATTTGGCTTGTTTCCGATGGTAATTAATTTTTGGATAACTTATTGTTGTAGAGTGATTTTGATTTGTGGAAACCTCATATACTGCTAGAGTCGATTGCTCCATAGTGTTCTCTAGAGTACAATTAACCCACATCAGCAAGTCTTTCATTGCTCAGTTTGACTCACTTACAGCTATCAAGTCAAGGCTGAATCATAGTGACCACCTAGGATGGTGGTTCTCATAATGTGGGTCGCGACTCCTTTGGAGGTCAAGCCCTCCCCCTTTCACAGTGGTCTCCCAAATTCATAACAGCAGCAAAATCACAGTTATGAAGTAACAATGAAAATAATTTTATAGTTGGGTTTCACCACAGCACGAGGAACAATATTAAAGGGTCAGGCATTAGGAAGGTTGAGAACCACAGCCCTAGGGGTTTCTGAGACTATAATTGTTACTGGAGTAGAAAGCCCAGTCTTTATTTTTGCTCTCAGTTCTACTGGATATGTTAAAATTGTTTACACCATCCAGGGACCTTTGTTGAATAAAAGGCGCACATTTCTGAATGACTGAGTTAATTAGCCATTGTGTTAATGAATTTTGAATTGATTCAAAAATTGAACTTGGCCTTATAAATTATATCGTGGGTCAATCCTGTAATATGGTGCTCTGGGTTTATTCATCCTCTGACCTTACTGCTAACCAACCCACTAAAACACAAGGTTGATAAAGCATCAGAGAGGCTGGAACTGTTAAATGGCACCGAGCCTGTGAAGTCTGGGACCCAGGGGCTGCTGCACTGTGGGCTTACGGTACCCCAACTGAATCACGTCTTCCTGCCTCCTCTTCTCTGAGCTATCAACAAGTTCGGTCAAAAGTAGAGGTGTGTAGTGCTTACCTTCTGCCTTCTGCTGTTTCTGACAAAGCCCTGGGTGATCCTACTTATCGGTGGTATTTCTCTGCCAACCCTTGTCCCTTGAACTTTTATTCTTCCAAATAAGTACAGAAAGAAAGAGAAAAATGGAGAAGAGAGAAGCTCAGGCCTCCTGCCCCTGCAGTCTACTGTGAACCCTGTCCAGCTGTGTGGACTTTTACTCTCAGATAAACTCCCAGCTTACTTCTGTTACCAGGGTGATCGGGCGCTCTCTCTCTGGAAAATCATGTTTTTGCTTCTTACCTTTCTTTGGCTTCATCCAGAAGTGTGTATTTGGTAACTTCCCCTGCTCGCCTGTTCTCGTTAGCATCCATCCTCAACCCCGACACCCATGAACAGACTTCCCTTTGGGACCTTATAGAGCCAAATATGCCCCTTTACTAGTTTTAACCTCAAATAGGATTTTGAACTTAAAAACCTCCAACACGTTTCCATAAGACATTGTCCTTTAAGCTGTCACATATAATAAAACATATGGACTGTATAAAGGCAAATTCTGCCTCGGGGGAAGGAGAGCCAGAGTGCTCCTTAGAATGGATGATGATGAGACATCATTGCACATACTTTGGCTTTGTTCTATAGGCTAGTCAACGGAAGGGAATCACGCTCATAAAGTAGAGCATCGGGGAAAACAGAGGAGGACCTTCCGTGATAGTCATTGCCACAGTAGCTCACACCTAACCCAGCACAGGCTCAAGCATAGCTGTAATTGTGCGGATGACGCAGGCTTGACCAGGCTGAGTCTGATTCTGTTGAATAGTAGGTCATGACGAGTAGCCAAAAACTAGCTCAATAGCACTAAACAACAACAACAGCCAGGTGACCCTCAACATGCTTGTATCAACACAGCATTGTTCGTGTCATTGACATATACTTTAATTTGCTTTAAAAACACAATACACAATGAAAGGATTTTTAGGGATGGGAACCAAAAGAAGAGAATTTTGTCAAATGTTGTTTTTGAAGTTGAAGTTGAATGTGGTGTCATTAGCTACCATCAGTAATCCCCGACTCATGGTAACCCCAGGCACATGGAACACAATGCTTTGTCATTGTGTACCATCGCCACGATCAGCAGGGATTCAAGAATTGTTCTACAGAGGGGTTTCACTGGTCAAATATTGGAAATAGGTCAATATTTCCTCATCTGCCTTAGTCCAGAAGCTTTGCTGAAATCCATTCAACACCAGAGCAAAATACAAGGATGCACTAACAATGGGTGGTGGCCACCCTTGAGGTTGGGGATTGAACCTGAGACTCCCATCTGGAGAATGAGGAATGCAAACGACCAGTGACCTCTTGCAGCTCGGCAGACAGGTGCAGCATTCACTCCCTGAGGAAAACCGCTCAATGTTCTTTTATTACTGGTGGCAAATAGAAGGCTATTTTTAATCTTTTAACTCTCAGTTGTTAAAAATAGATGAGCCTGAATTTTAGAAGAGGTTCTTAGAGATTCTCTAATTTTTGTAAGTACAACCTCCCTTTTGTCTGCCTCCTGGACCCCAAAGTATTTAGAGATGAGGACTTTGAACTTCATCCTTCCTCCATGAGGACAGTTACAGAAGGCTTGTAAGTAGGGAGATGGAAAAATCGGATCCTCATGTTGAAACCTTAATACAGGTTACAGCGGCTGACTAGATGCGACATGGCAGCAATCCTTATGCTTGAAGAGAGGGGGAGAAGTAAGCAAACCTAGGGGAACATCCGGAGAACTGAAAAAGTGAATAGTGGTGGTGGGTAAAGGAGAGGGGGAAATCAGGGTGAATGGTTGATGTTGTTCTTGGAAAACTAGGTGAACCATGGGCCATTAGTCATGATACAGAACAAAGAAATGTCACCAGTGACATACTAGCTGCATAAATGCCAACTGACTTTCTGTCTTGAATGTTGGATTCCTCATCATTAAAGGAGAAATCCATAGATCTAAGCTATAGGATTATTGGGGGGATTAAACAGGGCCAAGGATAAATATTTAACAAATTTACTCTTTGGAGGTACTGGGCTTTTCTAATGATTAAATGTTTGAATACTAATTGAAGATTAGCAATTAGAATCCACATAGAGATTCTTTGGAAGAAAGGCGCAGCCAATATATTTCTGAAAGGTCATCATCTTTGTGTTAGTCCAGGTAGACTAGAGAAACAAATTCATGGAGACTCATATGTGAATAAGAAAGAGGTTTATGTACCTGAGCAATTGAATATTGAGAAAACACCCCAGTCCAGTCCTGATGAAGCCCATAAATCCAATTTTAGCCCATATGTCCAATACCAATCTATCAAGTCCTCTTCAGAGTCACAAAATACATGAAATGATGCTGAATGTAAGATGATCACAGACAAGTGGGTGCAAAGTCTTTTGGATCCAATGGTGGTAGAAGTATATCAGCGCTGGCAGGGGTCTCCACATGCTCTTTCAGTTCCCAGGGCACAGGGACTGTCAGCATAGTGACATGTGTCTTGTCAGTAGAGTGTCTCTCAGGGAGTGAGCAGAGTCTCTTCCACCTCCAAGGAGGAAAAAAAAAAAACAGATTTCCCAGAATTCCCAGGAGAGACCTATGCCCACACAGAGGCCTCATTGGCTATGACCCGATTGACAGACTAGAGTCTATCCCTTCCCTCTTAATTCTCTCTAGCCCCAAATTGACAGCAGATTATGTAACTACCACAACCTTGGAAACTTTATGTGGAGCATTTCTACTCTGTACACATGTGATTGTCAAGCCATGACAATTATTGCCTAGAGAAATTGAAACTAAAATTGAACATTACAGTCCACTGCTTATCCACTTGACACCTATACACATCTGCTTGTAAACCATATATAATCTTCAGATACAGACAATAATAATATCATAATTATGCTTAGTATGATGCAGCTAACATAAGTACAACTAAAATTTAACTATCCCATTATACATCAAGTATTCTGTAATAGGTCATTGCCTAAAGAAGGCGGGGAGAAAAACAAGATTATATGCACATATATAATTCAAGACAAGGAAGAAATATTCAAATCAAGGATAGTCCTCATATCTGCAACTGGCCACAACACATAGTGTTTATAACTAATTTCTTCCACAGCCTAGTCCATATTCTCTTTGCCATAACAAAAATATCAGTATAGTTCTCACACCTCCTGCCTTCCCAGTTTATTCTACATTCTTTGTTTTTACTGAGAAAGCACAAATATCTCCAAGAAAATTAATTTATGTTTCTAATGAGGATGTTTAGTCAGAAATTTTCACCCCTTCTACTTAAATAAATATATACTCTAAATTATATTATACTTATATATGTAGTATTTTATATTATATTTATTTTATAGATAGTGTCTATAATAAATGTTTAATATATAATTTATTTAAAATATATAGGATCTTCATCTTATATATTACTATCTATATGTGCCTGTGTGTGTGGTTTCAATGATAGTTAGATGAACCCAGAAAGCAAAGCAATAGTATCACCACCACTCCAGAATCAAAATACAAAAAAGAATAAGTCCTTTGTTTTCACAGTTTGCATATTTTTCCAAAATAAATGAAAATTAAAAAAGGTAATTTGGGGGAAATATTTGAATAAACACTCAATTTTAGTTCTTTGGGCAGTTTATTGTTTTTTGTATAAGCCAGAATCCCTTTGTGACAGCTATTTGATGGACAAGGCTAATGCCTGCTTTATATGCTAACTCTGAGCAGGATTTTTTTGTGTGTACTTAAGCTTCAGAGAAAATTATTTGACCTTGGATAAGACAAATCCGTCCAGTACTCAGCAATGTTTAATAGGGTTTTATTCTACATGTGCTTTATTGAGGATGCAATCTGTTTACCATTGCTCTGTGCTCCCCACCTCTCCAACACACACATACACTAATAGTATAACTATGTATTGAATTGGGCTAATCTTCTGCATAAAACCTCTTTTAAGTGTTAAAGAGACAGTATGTCATCTTGACCTTTTGAACTAAGGTTCACCTGAACCAAACCATGATATTTTCAATAGCCCCATATTCATATGAAAGTTATGCAATTAATGGGAAAGAGAAGAGCAAAAATGACATATCTAAATGATGGTTTGGGCTAAGAATATATAAGAGTCATGGACTATTCAATAGGAGAATGCTCAAATACATTTTGGAAGAAATACAGCCAGAATGGTCCTTTGAAGCAAGATAGCATGATTTTGTATCAGATACTTCAGACACGTTATCACAAGAGACCAATTTCTTTGAAAAGATATTATCCTTGGTGGAGTGGAAGGACAGCAAAAATTAGACCCACTATGAGATGAACCGACACAGTAGTTGCCAACAATGCGCTCAAACATGTAATTGTGAGAATGGTGTAGGACCAATAATATTTCATTCTATTGAATATAAGGTGGATACGTATCAGAGCTTGGTGGATGGCACCTAGTAACAGCAATAGAGCAAGAAGTGTTTAGGTCAGGTGATGACTTAGATAAGGGCTCCCAGATGGAAATCTTTGACAGGCGCTTCCACATCAATTCTATCTTGACACTTGGGAGGGCTTGCTAGCTCCTGGTACTTTGTGTAGTTCCCTGAGCAGACATTTGCGTTCAACTACCTACAGGTTTGTGGTTCGAATCGACCAAGAGGTACCACAGAAGAAAAAACATAATGATTGCTACCATACACATTACAGTGAAAATAAAATGCTCTGGAGCAGGCAGATACACTCCGAAACACAGGGAGTCTCCGTGAGTCAGAAGCAACTTGACAATAAATTTTGTTTGGTTTTGGTGCTTTATGACTTGTTACTCTAATGCTTTTACTTATATCATTAAGTTAGAGGCTCTTAAAGCAAACAGAATTATAAGAATTCAAAAAACGGGAAAATATTGTGACCCTCTTTATAACAAAAATCTCATTTTACATGGGAAGATAACGATGTCCAGAAAACCAGCATTTCTGGCTGACTGAGTATATGGCAAAGAATGATCTTACAGATACACCGTCCTCCATTAGTCAACCGCAGGGGTAGGCTCCTGCAAGATAGCAGGTATTTTCTAATAGAGAATAACGTTGATAAAGACAACATATTTGATTTCATTCCTAAATCAATAAGCATTATAATGCTTTATGATAAAAACTATCAAATTTACTCAGCTCTTTATGAAAAGCATGCAGTAAGTCAGACAGAAAAGTGATCTTATTTCCCATAAATAAAACATTATTAGCACAATTATATGTGCGTGTGTGAGAGAAGAGAGAGAGATTTCTAAAAGTTTGTGAAATAATTCCATTATCTTTTAATTAAATTTGCTCATAAATTTTTGAAGTCTTCTTCTTTAATTCCATTTGTCCATGAATTTTTGAAGAATAGACTTAAAATATATATCATATGTACTCTATATATTGTATATACAAACACAAAAGTCCAATCCGAACTGAAGTAGCTGTTGGTCATTTCTCCTAATCATCTCTCCCACCACACAACGAGGCGTTAGATAAACTCAAGAAGTACTCAAGAAAGGATAGTAGGGACTATTTGATCATCATAAGTGTCTATGAATCTGAATGAATATTCCCTCTCCAATAGCTTTTCTCTCAAACAATTGAGGGGTATAGTGACTGAGTCAAATTAACGGGGCTCTGAAAGTTGTGCTAATTCTTGACTATAATATCTTTTGACAGACTTGACCGCATAGAAAGCTACATCGGCGTGAAGTAACTTTTGCTGCAGGTATTTAGCTGACAAAGGGTAGTGGGTCCTCAGATTGGTCAAAGTTAATTGCCTGCATGACTGTGACCTACACAAAGCTAGAGAAAGAAAAGCCCGTGCCTGGATTTCCTCCTTGGAGCTCTAAATACTGTGCAATCATTGAATTTAAACTTTAACTGTGGTACTCATTAAATTTGTAGTCTTGTATGACCTTAAATTTGCTCATCTACAAAACTGGACTAATTATATCTATCTCATAGGTAGATGTAACTGCTTAATAAGAAGGATCCAATAAGATAGAATATGTATAGGGGGTGAGTCAATCAGGATGCAGGAGCGTACTGATGGGTCACCCAATATACCTCTGTTTCCTGGAGGCCTTCTCATAGCCCGCTATCACGGCCTCAGTGCCGCCTCCCAATCTAGACTAGATGGGAGCATGTACATAGTTACAGGTAAGAGATAAAGCTCTCACAACACATGGAACCCAGGAACTGGAATGAGAATAGAGATGCCAAAAGGGTAGAGGGAAGGAGGAGAGAGGTGGGAAGGGAGGGGGCACCGATCACAATGAATGACACATAACTACATACCACCAACCAGGGGGAAGAATATCAGAAGACAGTGGGGAAGGGAGATGGCGGTCGGAGTGAGATTTGAAAATAACCAACAATCTACAATCCATCAGGGGACCACAGGGTTGGGGGTGGGGAGGGAGGGAAAAAAGGAGGAGCTGACCCCAAGGGCTCAATGGAAAATTAATGTCTAGAAAAGAACAATAGAATGTATGTACGACAATGTTGGACACAACTGATGTTTGGTTTGTAACAAGAGTTGTAAGAGCACCAATAACATGATTTAAAAAAAGATAGAATATACAAACCGTTTATTAGTAAATAGTAACTCCCTATTTACTTAAAAATTTGAATTGCAATTTACTAAACCTTACTGTTTAGAGACTGCCATTTTCAGTAGGATCAATCGCATCAAACTTTTCCTAAAGATCAAATCCAACTGTTGTTTAGTCAATTCCAACTCACAGTGCCCCATTGTGTAAGAGTGGAACTGAACTTTATAGGGTGATTAATGGCTTCTTTGGGGGAAGTAGCTTACTAGGTCTTTCTTCTTATCTACCTCTGGGTGGACTTGAGCTTCGAACCATTGAGTAACAACAGAAGTCATTAACTGCTTGCACCACTTAGGAACTCATCCAGATTTCAAGATTTTGATATCTTGGATTTCAACTAAATATCCATCTTGTACAAGCTTATCCATTGTTATATAATCACGTTACTGGGATACGTGTATTTACAAAATGGGAAACAGAAAAATTCTGTGCACTAGACAGATCATAAAAATGCATGGAATCTGAAAAAGAAGGTGAGTATTATGACCTGAATTATTCAGTTTGTCAAATGCCCCAGAGATTACCCAAGGCTTCATTTCCTTTTTCCTGGGTAACCCTGCCTGAAATAGTAAAAACTCTGCTCCGAGAGCCGTGCTGGCAGTAATAGAAACAGAAGCAGCTCAATCAAAGTAGGCAGGAGGACAAGCAGCTTCAGGGGAATTCAGGCAAGAGTCTCTTGTGGGCTCAGCATCATTTTGTTGCTTGGATTCAAGCCAGGACACTTGCTTCTGATGGGCAGATATTGTTTTTAATTACAGGAGAAGCATCATATAGATTTCCTATCTATCTTAATAGCATGTTTCAATATTTTGTAACTAAATCATTATTTCTTCTGTCACATTTGCCTTAGGTTTGACATATTGGAGGATGAGGAGAAATTATTAGAGATGATGTTTATATGAAAGTCATGTCAGGAGAGCAAGAGAGATGATCTTCTGTTGCTCGGATGTATACTTTTCTTCCCAACTCTCAATTATGTTCCTCCTTACTCCTGGATTATAGCTATAAACATTCTCCTCTGAAATAGCCACTCAATGCAAAATATGGAGTAAATAGAAAAGGAAAATTCAACTAAAGCCTTATCCCCAAGGATATTAGAGAATATTTTTGGTGAGTGTCCTTTTAAACATATCTTTGTTTGTGCAGACATGCATTCACATACACATCTGCACACACATGTATGTACATGTATACACAGAATTTTGCTTCAGTGAGCCTATATTATATGTACTGTATCTCTGGAGGCAGATGTTGGTGCTGTCAGGCAAGCATGGGACTGCTGAGCTTAAATTCAGCAGTTCAAATCCACCAACATTTATCAGGAGGAAGTTGAGATTATCTGTCTGGTAATGGTTTTCACGGGGCCTGTGAAGCCCCAAATCAGGTCACTGCGGGTTGGAATGGACTCCATAGCAGTGGGTGGTTGCTGGGCAGGATGACCTTTGCTTACGGTTCTCTCCTTACTTCCCCTTGTCCCCCGCCCTTCTTGCCTTCATTCCTCTTAGCTGCTTCTCCAATCCCCTGTTCATTACTTTTTTCTTTTCTCCAACTTTCCTTCCTTTTTAAAGATTTTTGGATCCAAATCGAGAGTTGAAAATAATTGTATGAAAATAATTCCATTCGAGGCATATTACTGCTTTCAGCCTTGAGAATATGGGTATGTGGTATGTATACCACTTCATCCTCATTCCCCACGGAAATTTCCCCCCTTCTACCCCAAGTTGGTGACTATTCAATTGGTTTAATGCATATTTTTCCTTTGTATCTGTATAGACTTGTTTTGTAAGTATTTTCAATCCACGTAAATGTTACCGTTTTACAGATGCTCTCCGTGTCAGTACTGCCTGTGCTTGACATCCTCCTTGCTGTTACCGAGTCCCCTGCTTCTAGCAGTTAACTAACGGTCCACGGGTTGCTTCCTCCGTCTCTGTTCTTCAGCGATCAGCATTTGGATGCCATTAACTTACTGCTCCGTGTACAGCACCACAACAAATACTTTCAGAGTTCTTCCTTCCAGTGATTTTTAGGTTTCTAGGAGTGTATATATGAATCAGAATTGTTGAGTCATGAGGTGAATTTATATTTCACCTAACTAAAAGTGCCACGTGGCTCCTGGGTCTAGGTCAAGGGTGCTGATGTTGATGGAGGGTCTGACCTTATTTCAGTCGGCAGAGTGACTTCTCTGACGGGCACAGTATCGTTGGTCTCATGAGGCTGAGCACCATGAGCTCCGTGATTCCCTTTGGGCTACAGGAAATGGTCCTGATTGACCAGGCTCGGAGATAAAGACCGACATCTGTGTCCTCCTCCATTAGATCTCATTGATATTGAACGCTGGTGTGGGAATTACTTTTCATGAAGTGGATACAGATTTCTTCGTGGTAAAGCTTAGATGTGATCCTGCATTTTGTCACTGTGGCATGACTACCTTTCGCAGTTACTGAATACAACTAACTCTACTCTTGAATTTTATTTTAATTCAATCAACTCTTCAGTGTTATCTTGAGATTGCCGAGTGAGTGTCTTTACTCATATATCATAGGGTTTCAAAAAGTTCATGAAAAAAATTGCACTTTCACCTTTATTTTTCCCTGAACTTTTTGAAGTTCCTTATACAAGCCTTCGTATAAAATCCTAAATGTGACAGGGATGCTGCAAAAGCCACACGCACCCTCTTCTGTGGTGGGCATTGTTAGATTAAACCTCGAAGGGGCTGTGTCTTGCAAACATGGAAATGCGCATTTTCTGCATTTTTGATAGTACAGCTTTTACCCCTCTGGTTGCTATTGCAAGGCTCCTTTCCTATTTATTCTTTGATTTTTACAAAAGGGAATGATTTTTATGTTTATTGCATTTTTTACATACATTTTGAGTTGTCTCCTTGGTAAATTTGCATGGGAAACAAATCAGTAGCATTCCCATGAGCGTTCCTGTGCTTTCCATCAGGCCAAGCGGCTCCGTCGTAGTTCACAGCTACTCCCATTTTCTAGCACTTAGTAGGCATTCCATTAGTGTTTGTTTACTCGGCCACATAGTTCAGAATTTCTGCCGATTTCTTTTACATTTTACTCTAAACTTCACTTTAAATACTTTTTATTTGGAAGAGCTTTCTATGAATATTTATACTTTCATATTTTAATGCAATCAATGTGTATTTTTCTCTGGTGTGTATTCCTGATCTTTTTTTATTCTCAAGATCATATTTGCATTGACATCTCTTTTATGATATGATTTTATGATTGTGTTTTTTATCAGTAAGTTTGCTAAGCCATGTGGAATGAACTTGGATGGGAAGAGTGACCCAGGAGTTTGGTTTACATTTTTCCAACTGATTTGTTAACCAGTCTTTCTTATAAGAAGACTGCCATATTTGATGTAGTAAATTCCTAGTGCATATTTTAGTCCATTTAAAATATTTTCTACTAATTTGTAACTTAAAACCAAACTCACTGCCACTGAGTCAATTCTGACTCATGTGTCCTTCTGAAGGTAAGCTAGAACTGCTTCTGTGGGTTTCTGGGACAATAAGTCTTTTTTTTAATCAAAATTATTTTATTGAGAGCTAATATAGAAATCGTCATTCTATAGTTCAATCATACCCAGTAGTATTATACCATTGCTACCACAATCAGTTTCTAAACAGTCTTTTCCCTTTTGAATGCTTTGATAACAGCTCCCTCCCCCTTCAGAAACCCTCTTTATGGGAGTAGAAAACCTCGTTGTTTTTCCACAGAGTGGCTGGTTTCGAACTGCTCACCTCAGGGTAGCAGCTCAATGCATAACTGCTACTCCACCAGGGCAGCCAATTTGTTGCTGAGCATCTGTGTAGACTGATTTCCTAGAAGTGCAATTGCTGGGTCAAAAGGTAAACACATTTGTCTTTTTGTTACATAGTGACACATTATCCAGCATGGAAGTTGTACCATTTTTTCTACTGCTTTCCTTTCCCTATCAACAATGGATAAAACTTCTACCTCTCTTTGCAAGTATCGCCTGTAATATTTGGTAGTTTAAATCTTTCCCCAGACTATTGGGTAATTCCAGTAACAACTTTCACAATTTGCTGTTTTTGAAATATAGTTTAGTTTATTTTATTGTTGTTTAGATTATATACAGCATTTCATGTACCAATTGGACAGTTTTTATAACTACGTTTCCTTGACCGTGATTACATTGTTTTGAATTAGGAAAGTCTTCTCATCTTCCTTTACCATGTTGATCTTCCTTTAGGAACATGAACTCCTAGTCCCCTAAGTTTTCTACCAATTCTCTTAAATTGCTGTTGCTTATTTGAGACCATAGAGACAGGTCTTAAAAGAATACAGTGCTCAAAGCAAACCTTAATTAGTTAAGTTAAACTAGAATTTTTGATCAAAATGTGAGCAATGGTTGTTGAGTACCATCTAACTCTTCCAATCTCACGACAAAGGAGGTCATTGTACATGGATACAGTTAGCCACCTCTTTCATTTCTTCCTCTTATTCCTGATTCATTTCTTTCTCTATTGCTCCAGGCAAATAGAGATCAGTTATATCGTGGATGGTTGCCTGTTTTAAGATCCAGTGTTTAAGATCCAGGCACTAAAGGCAACCAAGTAGGAGGTAGAATAGGAGACTATGCCTGAAATTAGGCTATTCAATACGGATGTCCTATGAAACGACGGGTCTGAACCTCCGGAGCAGAGGAATCAGACCCCATGAGGTATTTGCTTGTTGCCTGCTTTAAACAGAAACTCCATTTATAGACATGGAAGTAAAATTATATACAGGCTGGTCATTGCTTAATTGGTAATAGCCCAAAACTATTTCTGATAAAGTGACAAATGTTTAAAAATTTGAGTTCTAGCCATGAGAACTCACATGTTTATGTATATTTTATTAAGGTAGAGGACAATTACATATACAGACTTTCATAAATTTCCTGATTTTCAATCAAAGGGTACTCTGTAGATTATGAGCAGAATATGAGAGGGTCCATGTAAGGGAAAAAATAGACAAATTCTATTCGACATGTCATCATTTGAATACAGTTCTAACCATTGTTATAACTATTTTAAAAAGCAAACATGAGATTATTGGTCATAATACAAGTAATTAGAAAACAGCTCCATGATAGTTACATAATCTGGTGTCATTTTGAGGATTAAGAGTGAAGGGGTGGAGTCTAGCCTGTCAATCAGGGTATAGCCAATGAGGCCTCTCTGTGGGCATGGCCTTCTCCTGAGGATTCTGGGAACACCTGTTTTCCCTCCTTGGCGGTGGGAGACACTCTTCTCTTGGCTTACTCCCTATGAGACATCCCTGTGGGGAAGACACATGGAGAGAGTCTGATGGAGTCAGACCTCTGGAGCCTGAGAAGTCACATGGAGAGCCTGCCAGTGCTGAGATGCTTACAACACCACTGGATCCACAAGACTTCCCAACCACTGGCCTGTGGTCTTCCTGTAGTCAGTGTCATTACATGTGTTTTGGGGCCTGAAGAGGATTTTATAGATGGATATCAGACATATGGACTAATATCAGATTCATGGACTTGATCTGGACTGGGCTGGGATGCTTCTTCAATATTCAATTGCGCTTGTATATTAAGCTCTTTCTTATACTGATATGCTGTCTCTCTGGATTTTTTCTCTAGTCTACCCAGACTAACACTGCTTCCATTAATAGAAAATGTTTTTCTAGTATATTTAAAATGTGTTATTTTGTTATACATTTTCCCTTGCAAAATAACAGTAGTATAACCAATTTACAAGGCAACGTCTGCATGATTACTCGCTGCTGATGGAAGATGCGAAAGCCACCAAACCACTGCCATTCAGCTAATTCTAATTCCTAGTGCCCGCATGTAAGGGTTATGATTCTCTAAATCTTTATGGGAGCAGACCGATAGCTCTATCTTTCTTCAGTAGATTGGCTAGGGGCTATAAACCACAGATTTTATAGTGAGGAGCCAAACACCTACTCCACAGCACCACTAAGGTTTCTGTCAGAAGATACTAATTGAAATATTAGAATAAAATTTTTGTATTTAACATTTTAAATGATCTCATTTCCTTTAATTTTATTTGGCATGGAGGTATATTGGACCCATAGTAAAGTCCATAAGATGCACCCCGATGAAGGGCTTACTCTACGCACCACGATAACTACCTCCCCGTAAACATTTGAACATTTCCCATACTCCTTCGAGCTCTCTTGCATACCCTTCCCGTTGATACAGCCCCAGTTTGCAGTAACAAGAGCAACCACAACAAAAACCCTGCTGCAGCCAAGATGAACCCGACTTACAGTGACATTGTAGCGTGGAGAAGAAGATCCCCATAGGGGTTCAAGGCTAGAAGTCCTTAGGGAAGCAGATTGCCATATTTTTCTTCCCTGGAGCAGCTGGTGGCTTCAACTGCTGGCCTCTCAATTACTGGCAGAGGATTTAACCACCGTGAGGGAATCTCTGATATTAGGTCCCTAGGACTGCCATAACAAATAACCATAAAAATATTTACTTGAAATAAGGGAAATATATTCTCTCACAGTTCTGGAAGTTTGACGTCTGAAATTAAGAGGCCAGCAAAGCTACTCCGCAGGTTCTAGAAGATGACCCTCTGCTGGCAATTCCAGATTCCAGCGGTTTCAGATCTTCCTTGGCATGTGTCTGTACCACTCTCGTCTCTGCCTCCAACTTCATGGCACCTTTTCTTCCATCATCTTGTATCTCTCAAATGGTATCTCTCCTCAGAACACTGGTGACTTGATTTAGGAACTGTGAGAGTTCAGGCTCTGTGTCAACTTACTCTTCCAGGACGCGGAGTGATTTGGCAGTTAAACTATAGTCATAACTTATGATGAATTCTCATCTATTGTAATCACGGTGATGAGCGATCTGCTGCCTTGCAGCCTGTTTCCTATACGCAGACACTCCAAAGCTAGTTTGCATTTTGTTGGGTCTGACCCTGCATCTGGCTCATCAGCTGACATTTAGTTTGCCAGACGTGGGTCTGTGGCATTCCATGTTGCCTGCCCAGCCTGGGAGTTATCAGTAACCTGCCTTCTTGTATGTCAACTGTAGATTCCTTAGCTAGGAAGCCACGAGCTTGCCAGCTGACTCACTGATACTGATTTCATCAGCCCTTGCCACTGTGAAAGTCAAGAGAAGCCTCCCAGTCTGACCCACGGACTTGGAACTTGCTAGTCTGTACAGCAGTGGCTACAACAGTGGGCTCAAGCATAGGAAACATTGAAGATGGCACAGGACCCTGTGGTGTTTCCTTCGGTTGTGCCTAGGGTCATTATGGTCAGCACCCACTTGGTGGCACTTAACAACAACAAACAACTATGTGAGACATTTACTTGAGATAAACATCTCTGTATATATACATATTTAAGCTTAACTGGTTTTGCTTCTCCTGAAAACCCAAGCTAGGACAGACCCTATTTGAGCTGTGACATCTGAAAAAATCTTTTTATTAACTAAGTCACAGTCACAAATTCTTCACAAGGATAAAGGCATGGATATTACTTATCCTACAACACCCCCAATAAGAATCCCATCACCATGGTTGAGGTTGGCTTGCTTTGATCTTCTAGATGTAGACAGTATGACCTAATGCTTATCTAGATTCTTTAGCTGTTTTCCTTCTTAAAAGGGAAATCTACGTAGAAAAGGATTATAGAGTACATTCACAGTCCCACAGCCCTACAAGATCTCTGTGAAATCCAAATGGCCTGAGCAGAACAGCAATGACTCTGTACAAAACAACAAGGTGATCCCACCAAATTGATTCTGATTCTTGGAAACTACATGTGTTGCAGAACCTCAAATCACTGCAACTGAATCCATGCCAACTCATAGTCACCCTATAGGACAGCACAGAACTGCCCCCGTGAGTTTCTGAGAATGACACTGTGGAGCTGCTGGTAGTTTCAAATTGCTAACCTTATGGATCACAGCCCAATATAGAACCACTATGCCACCAGGGATGTGTTACAGAGTAGAACTGAGTTCTAAAGGGCTTCCCTGGCTTGGATTCAAACTGCTGATGTTTTGGTTAATCATTGAGACAAGCTACTTGTGCCACCCAAGGAGCTCAGTGGTCCTGGACGTGGATTTTACAATCCAGCAGCTTCTGGGAAGCACTTACTCAGTCCAGTCTTCCCACACAGGTCCTGTACAGCAAAAGTCTACATTTGATTCCAAGGTCTTGACCTATGATTTTTCAGTTCTAAGAGGCATCGTGTATAGAAATTGAACCCACACCCTTTAAATCCTCAGACAAGAAGGCACCAAAGGGATCAGCTGATAGATAGCCTTCCTCTGAATAGCACTGTCCTCAAACACACACCTAGGAGAGACCCTTTCCTATCTCAAGATTCAGGTCCTTTCGCCTGTGATTCATTGTAATGCATGTGTTTCCTCCTCTTTAATGAATGGATATTGCTTTCCTAAAATTTAAATTTAGTTTCAAATACATATTTATGATATCATTGTCTATGCTCAAGCAGGCGATTTTAAGATGATCTATAAGTATAAGCAGACAAATTCACTGCTAAAATGAATTCTACCAAGATATTTCTCATTAATCTTGGGGACACTGCAGGTGTGTTTATTAATACAGCGGTCTTCGTGTTCGAATGCTATGATCCCTTCTGACATATTAAGCCATTTTTAATTTGCTCTTATCTTCCAAAGCCTTCTTTTTCAAAGATAAGAGATAACTCTAGGGTATTAAGGAGCATAGAGTGATTTGGGGCAAGAAGGGGACTAAAAGGAGTTATTAATCTTATGCAAATGCCTACCTAACTTTCAAAGGACTCAGGCACCACTGAAACTGGTAAGAACCATGGGTTTTCTAGGGGAAGATAATTTCCTGTTTATTTAATTGATCCTCTGTAACTTCCCTCTTGGCAGGTATAGCTCACTAATGGAATTTGCACAGTGCAATCATTATTAGAAATGTCAGTGTGACATTTGATTAATCCAGTCTATTTAGATTTGGAGCACAAATCATGTATTAATTACTATTTCTCATAATTAATTACTATTTCTTGCTATTGGTTTTCCAACAGAATAAGAGGTTTCGTTTTCATTTTCATCATTAGCTTAGAGAAAGCATCCTTGCTTTTGATAGACTAGACCCATTTTAATATGATGCTGGATACTGATCAACTGGTGAGTGAATCAATACACCAGAAACTTGCATCAATATTTCTAGTAGCTTCACTGAAATTTTAATAAACTATGCTCTTCTTTGGCAATTTCTATTTTTGGAAATTGATTTCAAGATTTTATGACTCTCTTGATTTTAGGAACCCTCATTTTGGTTTTCATTTCCCCTGAATTGCTGAAAATATCATTTCTGAAACACAGTAGATGATATTTAAGCTGTTTCTCACTCTGAGACAATATATATATATCACTCCATTCATCCATTTATTCATTTAGTCACTCAGTCAATTTAACAAATACCTGTAGGTTTTAATGATATGTCATTGAATAAAAGAGACAAATTCTTTTTCAACAAGAATTTCTAATTTTGTTAAGGGAGACAGACAACACAACAAGCCCCAAACTATTCAATATCACATTCCACCAAGCAAAAATAAAGTCACTTGGAAAATGTACTATTTTGTAAGGTGGTCAAGTTAGACTTCTGAAAAGACAGCATTTTAGCATACACCTGAAGTTAATGATAGTTGTGTAGCTATGAGAGAAAAGATAATTTCAAATACAGAAGGATTAAGTTCATAAACCTTATGTCTCATATGGAGGATCCAGGATGCCAATGCATGAAAGTGAAATAGGACAGAATGAATCAGACCACCTAGATTTATTGTAGTTATTCAAAACTCAGACTTAAACTCACTGCCATACCAACCTTACGGAACAGCGCCGAACCTCCCCTGTGCATTTCTGAGATAAACAGTCAATCTTCACAGGTGTAGAAAGCCTCATATTGCCCCCCCCCCATCCCGCCCCGAGCAGATGGTTGTTTCAAACCTCTGACCTTGCATCAAACCTAGCATCCCAACTCATAACCATCAAGCCAGGTCCTATCTGTGGCATTGTCTGGACTGTGCCATTCTCACGGGCATCGCTAGGCTTGAGCGGGTTGTTGCAGTCACAAAGTTAATCATCCCATTAAGGAGCTCTGTCTTTTTTCCAGCCATCTCTCAGGAATGGTGTCTTTCTCTGGTGACTGGTCTTTTCTGATGACCTGTCCAAAATAAGCTACCTGAAGACTCATCACCTGTGCTTTCAAGGAACCTTCTGGCTGTGCTTATTTTCAGGCTGATTTTTTTCATTCTTCTGGCAGTTCCTGGCACACTCAATGTCCTTCACCAATGCAAAAATAGTAAATTTTATTTTGAGTGAATTGGGAAATCACTGCAGGTGACAAAGCTGGTCATTGCCTGAATCTTGTTATTGCCCTGGAAATAGCCCCATTCTTTGTGTTCTGGGAAATGTCTTATTGTACAAATATATATATATATTCTCATAGGATCTAGGTATAAGCTGTGAATAACTCCTTTATTTTCCCAAGATAAGGCCACACACCAAAACAAACACACACGCGATCATACAAAACACAACAAATTCCTGGCCTTAGTGTGGATTCATGGGACAGAATGCAAACACCCCATAGAGTTTCCAAAGCTGTAACCCTTTCATGGAAGCAGACTGGCATATCTTTCTTCTTTGGAGTAGCTGGTGGGTTTGAACTACTGACTTCTCAGTTAACAGCCAAGCACTTTACCAGCTCTGACACAGAATTCTAAATTCAAAGTCTTTGTCTCCCAAATAATGAACTAAATGCTTTCTCTTCATTGATCAGTTGAGAAGGAAAATGTCCATTATTTTAAGAACACTAAACTTTAGTTAAATGGATTGTTCTCCCAAAGGATCTTGAACTTGGCTCATACCTAAGGTAAACCAAATCTAAACAAAACAAACCCAAAATGGCAGAAGCCAAACCCATTCACATGGAGTCAATTATGACTGATGGTGACTCCTATGTTACTGAGCAGAACAGGATTTTCTTGGCTGCAATCTTTACAGAAGCAGATTGGCAGGCCTTTCTCTTGGTGTGACACTGCATGGGCTCAAGCCTTAAGAAATTAAATGGTCAAGCAAGCAATTCATTGAGATCAGGGCATAAAATTAGCCACCATCCAGAAGGAATTAGCCACTATCTACTCAACCATCTTCTACTGGAATGTGCAATCATCTTCTAACAAAATGTGCAAGGACCTAGAATTAGAAAAGCAAAAGGGAACTACACTCTCAGAATATAGGAAACGAAATAACTAAAAATTTATTCAAGCCTCAAGTTGCAATTTTGAAAGATTCTATAGGCAAAATATTGAATGTGCATGATGCATCATTAGAAGATGGAAAGAAAACACAGAATCACTGTATCAAAAAAGAATTAAATGACATACCGCCATATCAAGAGGTAGCATGAAAGAACCAATACTGGTTAAGGAAGGAGTTCAAACTACATTAAATTCATTCACCAAAAATAAGGCTCCAGCAATTTTGGAATGCCCATTGAAATGTTTCAGCAAAATGAAGAAGCATCAGAAGCACTCACTCATGTATGCCAGGAAATTTGGAAAACAGCTACTTGACCAACTGACTGGAAGAGATCCATATTTGTGCCCATTCCAAGGAAATATAACCCAAAAGAATGCTCAAACTATAGAATGATATCATTGATATGCACACAAGCAGCATTTTGTTTAAGATCATCCAAAACAATTGCATTAGTACATTGAAAGGGACTTGTAAGAAGTTCAGACGGGATTCAAAAGAGGATTTGGAACCAGGGATTCATTGCTGATGTTGAATGGATCTTGGCTCAAAGCGGAGCACACCAGGAAGATGTTTGCTTGTGTTTCATTGACTAGGTAAACACATTTGATTGAGGGACCCAAATAAACTGTAGATAACCTTAAGCTGAATGGAAATTCCAGCATACTTCATTGTGCTCATTTGGAATTTGTACACGGATCAAGAGGCAGTTGTCTAAACAGAACAAGGGAACATTTTATGGTTTTAATACTGGAAAGGTGTGTGTCAGAGTTATATCCTCTCAACATACTTGTTCAATCTATTTTCTGAGTGAATCATCAGAGATATGGGATTATATGAAGAATAGTGTTACACCAAGAATGGAGGAAGGCTTATTAACAACCTGCTGTGTGCAGAAGAAAAATCTTTGCTTGCTGAAAGCGAAGAAGACTTGAAGCACTTGCTGATAAAGTTGACAGATTTTAGCCTTCAGTATCGATTGCAACTCACTGTAAAGAAGACTCAATTTCTCACCATTTGAACAATAGGTAAAATCCTGATAAATGGAGCAAAGTTTGAAGTTGTCAAAGACTTTCCTTACTTGGATCTACCATGGAAGAGGTCCAAAAACATATTGCATTAGGTAAACCTGCTGCACTGACCTCTTTCGAGTATTGAAAAACAAGGAAGTTACTCTGAGGACTAAGGCACACTTGACATGCGCCGTGGTCGTCTCTATGGCACCGCATGCATGTGACAGTTAGACATCGACTAAGGAAGACTGCAGGAGAATCAATGCATTTGAATAGTGGTGCTAGAGAAGAATATTGAAAGTATCATGGGTTGATAAAAGGACAGACGGATCTTGTTGGAAGAAGTAATGCCAGAGGGTTCCTTAGAGGCAAGGGTAGAAACACTGTTACTTACTTTGGACATACTGTCAGGTGAGACCCCTCCCTGGAGAAGGACGTCATGCTTGGTAATGCAGATGGACACAGAGAACAAGAGGTGGGTCCCCAAGAAGAAGGATTTACACCATGGCTGCATCAATGGCTCAGGCATAGGAGCAATTGTGAGGATGGTGCAGGACCAGGCAGGGTGCCATGCGTAAAGTCCTGTGGTGCATAGGGTAGCGGAATGACTCCCTGGTACCTAACAACAACAACAACAATACAAATATCCAACGAAGCTATCTGCCCCTCTACTTCCCCTCCCAATAACGCAATTGCTAGTCTGAATCCTGCCTCACTGTAAGATAAAAGCTCTTTTCATCTTGTGAACGTTGAGTGTTTGCCAATCCCATGGTGGGCATTTCTCCCTACTGCAATAACCTTCTCCTCATGATGGCAATCCTCCAATATCTTTCCTTACATAAAAGTCTGGATTTATTTTATTTATTTTTTTATTTGACAGAGTTGTTGAACAGAGGCAGAAAAGTTTTTAATTTTATTAGAAGACTCATTGTGACTGGAAAGGGGAGAAAACGGTGCAGGAGCATCCAGGGAAACAGCAAAATGGAGTGTGACTGGCGCCTATTAACTTGGTAGGAAACTTTGGAAGCTATGCTTTAAGTTTCCCACTCATTCGATACGATGCCATTCTGATACAGTTTACATGTTCTGGTTGTCAGTCAAATCTTCGTGAAGCTAATGGATAAAGGAAGATTGTTGTATAGAGCAAGCCGGCAGGGCCATAAGCTCACACATAAGTCCAGTTTAACCATATTTGAGATAGATATTATATGTTGCAAGGCCCAGGAAGTGCTATAGGTTAGGATGCAAATCATGTTTTCACCTTCAGCTTAGAAACATTTATCTTATTCACCACTTTATTTACATAATGTTTCCTGGCTATATCTTTTGCAGGTATTCTTGTGCATTCTGTGATATAGTTGTAATTGAAGACTCATCTCTTTGTGAGAAATGCATTTCAAGTGGGGGATAAAGATTTTAAACACATAATTTATAAGAGGCGTGGATTTGGGCGTGAGTGGATGAGGGGGGTGGGGAAGGATTTGCTTTACTTTGAGCAGTCTGCGTGGGCCTCTCTGAGGAATAGGCAAGGGTTGAGAAGCATGCAAAGAGAGTGCTAAAGTCTCTGGTGATGGGCAATCACCCAGAAGAAAATGAAGTTCCTGTGACAGGATCTGGAGGATAGATAGTGTGGTGTGACATGCAGACTGAGAGGGAAACTATCCATAGGCCCCTAAAGCCTCAGAGAACAGTTAAGGATCAAACAGAAGTCGCCTTTGAGTCATGCTGATTCACAGTGGATCTGTGTGTCTGAATCGAACTGTGCCCCTTAGCATTTTCAGTGGCTGTTTTTTCTAAAGCAGATTACCAAGTTTTTATTTCATGGGGCTTCCAGATGGACTTGAACCTCCAGTCTTTTGGGTAGCAGGACAGCATGCTGCATGTTTGCTCCACCAGAAACTTCATTAAAATCAAACAGAGGCTCTAAATTTAAATTATATATATATATATATATACATACATATATATATATATATATTCCAAACTGCTTCCATAAAGATTGCAGAACAGAAAATCCTATAGCTATGGTTTCTATCAATTGGAATGAGTTTGAAGGTACCTCAAATCTGTCCACATCCAGAGAGACAAAGGATAAAAAAGAGAGGCTTTCTTTGTTCCTCGTCTGAAATACACACATACTTTTTTCACAGGGATCGCCTAGATACTGGGAAACAGAACTTCGGAATGTCGGTGTAGACTGATTCAGTTTAGTTGCTCACGTAGAGAGGGAGAGAGAACAGGAAGGTAGAATTGAAGAGGAGGCATGAGATTTAAATAGTTCAGTAATTCAATGAGCCTGAAACTGTCAATAAATGATGTTGAACTCTATAAAAGGAAAGCCTCAAAGTTTTTAATGGACTCAGCCTTGGCAAGAAAGGAAATTCATCCTGCAGATGTGTCGGCAATTGGTTAATGACGGCTTCATTACACTCTACAAAGTCCTGGTAAAATATTGACTAATGAAATGTTGGAGCACTCAATTAAACAATTTCTAAGAGAAGAAATAGACAAATGTAAATAATAATAGGCAATACATTCACTGAAATTTTATAATCAGGAAAATTCTTAAACATGAATTTTTTTAATAAGAGCTCTCTTCTATATGTTTATTATATTATAGATGCAATAAATACACGGATAGTAATGGTCTAGAATAAATGAAAATCTATATATTTTAGACTTTGGGGTCCTTTATAGGACCTTCAATGATTGTACCTAATTTATAATCTGTCGGTGTATTGTACTGTAGTATCTTCTTTGCTACTGTGATGCTGAAATCTAGCCCGGGGGTATTTCAAATAACAACAGGGTCACTCATAGTATACATATTTTATAGGTGTTTTCTAGTCTCTCAAAATCAAGGCAGTCAAAAGTTGGTGATAGGATATCATCCTATAAGGAAGATCAGTTAATACAGCTAATATTCAAATTTACACAAAAAGCACTAAAGTTAAAGATGAGCATATAAAAGATTTCCTTAACCAACCTGTACAGTTTGAAATTTAGTGAACATGCAAAAAAGATGTACTAATAATTACTGGTGATTAGAATGCAAAAACTGGGAGTTAAGTAGTATTAGCAGTTGGAAAACATGAGCATTCATCAAAAAGTTCATGGAACATTCATATAAAGAAAAATATCTGTACATAAATTTCAAAAAACTTTGTACTAAAATTCACAATCTATTATAATATATATGAGATTTTTGAGGCATTACAGATAAGGTCTCTGCTTAAAAGAGTTTTTGTAAGAGAAACATGAATTCTACTAAAATTGAAGCAAGAAGAAGTTTTAGAGCCGTAGTGAGAGTGGTAAAATCACGGGTGCTTTAAAACCAGTGGAAGGGAGGACAATACCCCCAAAGAAATGAGTGCTACAAGGGAAGCTCAATTTAAGAAGGAACGAGACACTTTTGAAATGAAGACGAAACCTTCAGTGGCAGACAGCCATTTGTGAAGAAATGACTTTGTTCTTACCCTAGTTGAAATAGCTCTATGATTAACAGCAGCAAAAATAGCCAGCACTCCAGGGACCTTAATTGGCTCAGATTGCACAGTTCCAATGGGAAAATTAAGTTGAGCAAATTTTCTTCAGTAAGTGCTCAAACTCTTGGGCCAGATCAGCTGCTGCTAAGACCAAGTTTTCCAATGGAAATTGTAAAGAAGTCGAAGCAAGGTCCTGAAGCACCTCTTCAATGATGGCAATAGGAGAAGAGATGAAATATTACTTTACCAGGAAGATCCGTAAGACAAACCAGTATTAAAGCAATGGTTACCAAAGTGGCCCGGGCAGAGGAAAAGAAGGCCAGTCAAAAACAAAGGCCAAAGAATCTTTATTTATTTGATGCTCAATACATTTGCTTATTGACTTTCAGGTTTTTTTATGAGAGTGTTTTGAGAAAGTTAGACAAAGCTTTCTCAGGAAATCTCCCAGAAAAGCTTCACTAGAGCATTCTTCTCCACCCCAACAATACTCCTGTTTATTTCTGTCATTAAACAAAGTTTAAAGCAAAAGTTTCTGCAAGAAATCATTAGATATTCACTTTACTGTCCTGCTTTCCTCTGGTTTCATTTTGTTTCTAAATCTTAAAAAAAAATTTAAAGGACACCAACTTTTGTTAATTTAATAATGTAAAAAACACTGACTTATGTTTTAAATTCCTAGAATCCTCAGTTCTTTAGGGATAGAGTAAATAGCTGGTATTGTTGATTACAAATATTTCTTGAAATTGATGGAATAGATGTTGAGAAAAAAGTGAATATTTTTTACTTTTATCATTTAATTCTATTTTTGTACTTAGTTTGTGAAGAACTTTGTATGGTCTTGGTTATAGGAATGACACTAGGAACCACATCAGAATTTTGTAGGGCCAAGGATTAGTCATGGCAAATTCTATTTTCAACAATATACATAACAATTTTACATATGGCTTCCTCTTGTGTAATATATGGGAATCAAATTGACTATATCTATGGAAAGAAATAATGAAAAAATGTAGTATCATCACTCAGAAAATGGTCAGAGGTTGATTATCTGACTACCAATTGTTCATATGCAAGTTCATATTAAAACTGAAGAAAAAGAAAACAAACCACACAAGTCAAAATGTGATCTTGCATCTATCCTGTTGGAATTTGGAGCTATCCCAAGAACATCAGAGGAGTTACGAGATGGCGTCAAAAGAAACCTGAAAACATGCTCTTGAATATAGATTAGTTGATGGAAGAAATGATGATGTAAAATAGCTGAATAGACGATTTAAAAGGCAACTTGAGAAAGCAAAATGTTATACTGGAATGCACATAGACTTGGAGCTAGAAAAGCAAAAGGGAAGAATATGATTGACATTTCTCAAACTGAAAGAATTGAAGAAAAGATTCAACTCTCAAGTAGAAATATTGAAGTATTCTATCAGTAAAGTATTGAATGATAGCAAAACAACAAAAGTCAACTGCCCTTGAGTTGACTTTATAATTATCAGCCTGATATGTAAATCACTATGCCACTTTGTTCTCTATTGAATGACCAGGTAAATGGCCCAAGATGAAAATAATGTACAGAATCAATGCACAGAAGGGTAGCACATAGTCAAGAACTGCTGGTATTGAAAGAAGTCCAAGCTACACTAGAAGTCAAACTCTGCCATTGAGTCAATTCTGACCCTTAGCAACCCTATAGAACAGGATAGAACTGCTTCTGTGGGTTTCCAAGATTGTAACTCTTTATGGGAATAGAAAACTTCATCTTTCTCCCACAGAGAAGCTAGTGGTTTCAAACTGCTGACCATTGGTTTAGCAAAAAAGTCCATGAATTGATAGAATACTCATTGAAACACTTCAACACATTGATGTAGCATTGGAAGTGCTCAATTACTTATGCTTGAAATATGGAAGAAAGCCACTTGACGAACCAATTGCAAGAGATCTATATATCTGTTCCCATTTCAAAGAAAAATAATCACACAGAATTCTCAAATTATAGAAAATATCATGAATATCACCAGGAAGTACATTTTTGCTGAAGATAATTTTAAAGGTTGCACCTGCGTAGTCAAGAGATATCATTGCACATACTAGATGCCTCTGACTGAAAGCAAAGAAAGACAATATGCATCTCAACTATGGAAAGGCTTTCCACTCTGTGTGCATAAAAAATTATGGAAAACATTGCAAAGAACAGGAATTCCTGAATCCTTAAATTTGCTCATGCATTACCTGTGCATAGATTGAGAGGCAATCCTTAGAATAGAAGGAAATAATGCATAGTTTAAAATCAGAAAACGGTATGCTTCAGAATTATGTCCTCTTATCATAATTATTGAATTTGTTTGCTCCAGAAATAATTTGAGAAGTTGGACTGTATGGAGAAGAATGAGTTATCGTGGGTGGAAGAAGCCTCATTCGACCTGAAAGTAAAGAGAATTTGAAACCCTTTCTGATGGAAGTCACACACTATAGCTTTCAAGGTGGATTGCATCCCATTACAAAACGGCAATCCTCACAATCAGTACAATAAGAAATATCATAATAAATAAGAAAATACTCAAGTTATCAAGGATGTCATTTAACTTGGATATACAATCAATGCCCATGGAAACAGCAGTGAGTAAATCTCGTGACATATCCCATTGGGTGCAACTGTTGCAAAGTATCTCCTTAAATTGTTAAATTGTGATAGTATCACTTGCAGATTAAGCTGTGCCTGGCCCAACCCTTAGTACATTCCAAAGCCTCACATGCATGTAAAAGATGGACAGTGCATAAGAAAGAGAATCAACACATTTGACTTATGGTGTTGGCCAAGACCACAAAATATGTTATGGAGTCCTAGAAGAACAAATAAACCAATCATGTCATAAGTGCTGGTGAGATTTTATGTGATGTAATTTGGACATGACAACAGGAGGGACCAATTACTGGAGAAGAATGTCATGCTTGGTAAAGTAGAGGATCAGGATAAAAAAGGAATTCCTTTGACAAGATGGACTAAATTGGTGGCTGCAACAACAGGCTCAGGCATAGGAACCATTGATTGTAAGTACGGTGCTGGCTTGGTCGATCCTTTGTTCTTTTATACATAGGGCCACTGTGCTAGTTACATAATCTGGTGTCAATTTGAGAGGATTAAGAGTGAAGCAGTGGAGTCTGGCCTGTTATGGTAATCAAAATCTAACCAATGAGGCCTCTGTGGGGGCATGGACTTCTCCTGAGAAATCTGGGAACACCTAATTTTCTTCCCTGGAGGCAGGAGACACTTCTTTCTCATGAGTCACTCCCGGAGAGATGCTCTACTGATAAAACACATGGCACTACGTTGATAGACCTCGTGTCCTAGGACCTGCTGAAGCCACCTGGAGACCACTGCCAGTGCTGATATGCTTACAATACCATTGAATTCACAAGACTTTCCACCCACTGGCCTTTGATCTTCCTGCATTCCGTGTCATTGCATGTGTTTCATGAGTCGAAGAGGACGTTACAGATTGGTATCAGACATGTGGGCTAATATTGGCCTTATGGACTTGATCTGGACTGGGCTGGGATGTTTTCTCAATGTTCAATTGCTCTTGTATATAAAACTCTTTCTTACACACCTATGCGTCTTTAGCGATTTGTTTCTCTAGTCCACCTGGACCACACAATCCCTGTAAGTCAGAGTGTATCTCATGCCACCCAACACAACACATACACACTTTTTGCTTTATACTTTGACTTAAAATTTTTTTCCTCATAAATTGAAATTGTGATTTATAATAATGCTGTTAAAATTTAACTTTTAGGGTTTAATAAAAAATTACATATATTTTGATATTTTATACATTTTAAGTTGAAAGTTTACTATAATATATATGTGCACACATAGGTCGTATATATCACATATATACATATACACACAAGTACATATATATATATATTTTTTCTTGAGTAGACAAAATCTTTGAGGCTTTTAAACTCAATTTTTTTGGCGGGGGAGTAGAAAGTGACATCTTGTTCCCACAGAGAGGCTGGTGGTGTCAAACTGCTTTCCTTTTGGTTAGCAGTCTAACTCGATGTAATGAATACATCTCCAGAGCATGTTAACTCAGAAAAATCTTTCCCTCACACTCAGATTGTGAATGAAATCTGGCCCACCCAAAGGAGACATAAAATGGAAACTAGAGGTCATTTCTCTTCTTATAGATACACATACCACATGGTGGTCCTTTGACATCGCATGTCATGGAATGTTGGGGGTCAATGGGGTTTAGCCAACTAACCTGAACACAAAACTATTGCTTGTGAATAGTCTTCTTTGGCACTGCTTTTTGTGTAATGCAAACATAATTATATTACTATTTATGGCTCAATGAACTATCAGTGCCTTCGAGTCATTTCTTGCTCAGAGGTAACCTGTAGGGCAGGACAGAATTGTTGTCATGGGCTTCCAAGGGACTTCTTACAGGAATAGAAAGCCTGGTCCTTTCCCACAGAGCTGCTGTTGGTTTTGAACTGCTGATCTTTTCATTAGCACTCCAAGGAATAACCACGGTGTTACCAAGGGCCCTGCTATGATACAGTTTCAGAGGACACCACTTTCATACAGTGTATATTATTGGGGCCTATTTGATTGTCCTTCCTTCGGCCATACATTATAGACTTCCTACAGATTAAGATTTTTTGCATCTTCGGTGGCAATCAAACAATCTCTTTGTCTCTTTCTTCCTAATTTTCCTTCTGCTCCACCTTCTCGTCTTCTTTGTTATCCTAACCTATCTCCTCTGTATGAAGCAAAGAGGATTGTAGAACAAACCCCTTAGATAAAAGAAGAAGGCTGTCTTTCTCCAGTAGAAGAGAACAAATCTAATAATTTAGTCGTTCACTCCGTGGATATATAATGCAGTAACTATATAGGGGTAAGAGAAAATTAGTGAATTAGTGGAATTATACAAGTTTTAATGCCCTTGATTTAAAATAATTACAATAAATAGAAGCTTGGAACATTTGACTAAAGCTAGCTTCAGGGAAACTGCTTTTCAAATGTATGTATAATTTTCTCATAATTATGCATTAAACACATGTGTTTTAAGATAATTGGAAGGTTCCAGACCCTTTAAAAATTCTTCAAAAATTTTGCATAATGAATGATAAAAGGTCAATTTTAGAGTGACTGTCAAAATTATGACAATTATTGGAATGTAAGTCTATGTACAGCCCCTAAACATGATATACCAAGTACAGAAACTGGAGGTGTTGTTGGTTAATGTCAAGATTGGTGGTTCAAAATCACCAGCTACAGGAGGGATTAAAAAGGAGGTGGCCCTCCCTTAAACATTTGCAATCTCAAAAACCCTCTACAGGATGACTGTGTGTTGGAATCAACACATTAACGGTGGGTTTCAATTGGTTAATGATAACAGAAGGGAAGAATTGCACTCCCATATTGGGAGACCAACAGCAAGAATTTGTTTAGTTTTAATGTAGCTTTAATTTATGATTTAATCTTTGTCAGCATTAAGTTTTTGTGGATTAAAATAGAGATAACTGTGGCGTTCTTAGAGGTTTTCTAGTTGATTTTGTCTTCCCGAGACCTTGCTATGAAGGGTAAGACTGTTTCACTGGTATTCAAGTCTCTGGATTTCAGAACCAGGTCACAAGGCCTGTTGCTCAGGTATCTCTGGCTTGGTTTGAGCTAACATTTTGTCGGAAATAGAGTGCTGAAGCACGTAAGGGTCTTAGAGTTATTTTCCTCTAAGACCCTTACGTGCTTCAGCACTCTATTTCCGACATTTCAGCATTCTGGACATTTTAGCATACAAGACTCAAAGATAATGATCTCTACGAAAGTGACTTCTGTAAATCACCATGAAGATGTAATACACAGCAGCAATAATTATAATACAATTCATGATATAACCAGGGCTATTTTTAGAGATCAGTTTAAAAATCTGACAACAGTGTACCTCATTAAAATTCAGTCTGTAGATAATACTGCCTTAACAGAAACATTTACTGTGGAACGTCAGCAAATCTTTTCACAAACTTCAAATATTCTCTTCGGAAGTAATTTTTGGTTTAGTCTCCACAATTATTGTTTCATAATTATCAAACTCTGAAGTGTTACCATTAGTTACAGGCTATGTAGAAACCACACGTCTCCAGTTAGGAGTGAATCCACAAATCAACCAATGGGACAAACTGCTTTCTAACTAGCCCCTTGGCAGTTGGGTAAAACACATTGTTTTCCTTTCAAAGTTGTGATTGTTTCCAAAAGCTGGAAAATGTGTTTGGATTTATTAGTTTTCTTTTAATTTTTGGAGGGGGGTGGGTTGTTCTACAACTTTTCTGGGCTAGTAGAATGCTTTGACAACAACAAATAAAATTGTCTCTAAGTAACTAATTACACTGGCTCTTGCAAATTGTTTTCTATAAGGTTCTATCTAGAGACCACCAGTGAAAGGAGGCTTCCTTGGCATTCACTTTCCTGGAAGTCTGGCCACATAATCTCTCCTCCAAATGAGAGTACCTTTAAGGCCTGGTTAAATGGTTGTAACTTGAGGCTGGGTCCTGGACAAACTATGTAAGGTCACTCTGCCTCTTGGGAATGCCTTGATTTTCCTGACTCATTGCTTCCTTGCACTTGGGCAATCAACTCCAGTTTCTGTTACTCTCTGATTTCTTACTACCAGCACAAAGCAATATGAAACACCTTTCCTGTTGAGTTACTTTCTCTGTCCCTTTTCCTTTAACACCGCCAGCATGACTGTCCTTCCCTGGCTCCAAGTTTCTCATGATTGGCCATCCTTTGATCCGTCTACCTAGTTTCTCATCATCTCCACCTTGGAATATACTTGCCATTCTATGATCAGGATCAATTCAAGGATAATTGTTTATTATGTTACTAATACATTTTAGTATGGAAATCACCTGGACTGACAAAAGAACAAATAACTCTGTCCTGGAAGAAGTACAGCCAGACTGCTCTTTAAGTGCAAGGATGACATCATCTCCTGTCCTTTGGATAAGTTGTCACTAGAAGCCTGTGCCTGGAAAAGAACATGGCTCTTGGTAAGTAATGGGGCAGCGATAAAGATGGCGGCCTTCCACGAGGTCGATTGCCACAGTGATGAGGCAATGGGCTTAAACAGAACATGTGTGAGGATGGCACAGGGCTGGGCAGGGTTTCATTCTGCTGTGCACGGGCTTTCCAGGAGTCAGAACTGACTCAGGAGCACCAAACAATACCACCCTTGACCAGAATTCAGGTAAATCTCTTCTTAGAATCATTCAATTCAAGTTTTCAAAAGAAAGACATTTGCCATATATTCTTGATCACGCTGCTCTCTTTTCTGGACATAATTGTTTTTGACCCTCCTGTGCTTGAATATACATACAGTGCAAATTGGTCATCCATTCAATAATTCATACATATTTTGTTTTATGACATTGATCACTGTACCCACAACGTAACAGCATTCTTCCCACTTCCTTTTGTTTACTCTTTTCCTTTCTTCTTCTTTCCTAGCTCTGTCTGCCTTCTGAGATTTGTCCCAAGACAATGCTCTGTCTTTTGTGATCATTCTTCTTCATTCAATGGCTTTGCCTTATTCCTTCTCTAATCAACATCCAGTCTCTTTGCCTGTCTGGATGCAAGGCACATTCCTATTGTCCTAAAGTATTGTCAAGTGTACACTTGTTATGTTTGGTAATGTGACCAAATTAACTGGATTTGTAACTGCTTTTATTTTCCTAGAGATTTAACTGCAAGAGAGTTGTGATAAAAGAAAATGAGATTCCGAGTCTAGAGATTCTCACTTCGCTAGTGAAGAATTGAAGACTAGAGAGGCAGCAGGCTTGCTCTGAAACACACGGGCAGTGAGCTTGGCTTCTATGGAAAGAAGTCCTGGATGGGGAAGACTCAAAGAGAATGCTAATTTGCTATAATTTCCACTCTCGTCTCTTTGTAGGAGTTACTCCCTGCATACTTGATTAAACACCCAAGTATATAATTCCCCTTCTCAGACAGGTCTCTTCAAATGAAAGGCACTACTGAAGCTTACTGTTTTAAGCTCTGAATGCATTTTGCAATTGTAATCATTTATTAAATAGTTTTCTGTAACAAATACACATCTACAAATTTCAGGAGTTTGAATTTAAGTCTTGGAGTCTCGGTCTGTAATAATTTAACTTTAATCAGCACGTCCCAGGATTCATTGTATCCCCAAAGCTTACAGCGGTTCTTAGATTTTTTTTCAGCCCTTACTTCATGTTGGCTTATTGATGGAGCTCAAAGTAAAATTAGGGAAAGTTACAGACTTCCCAATCAATTTAGTGGTAAGATAGAGATATGTATTATTCTTTAAATTTTATTCTCCTTTAAATTGTTAGGAATAAATTTCAAAGAATAACATTTAAAATTGTATTCTTTTATTTTATTTTTCAAAGTGTCAATTTAAGTCCTACCTGTGAGATGACAAAATATTGCACATTAAATATGTATTTACTTGAGGACACCTAGGGACAACATATTTATTTTGTGCTAAAACATAAAGAGCCCTGCTGGTCCTGTCTGGTAAGCCTAGAAGGGTTGCTTGAGAGGGCTGCGGTTAAAACTTACCAGTTGCTCTTCTGGAGGGAGATGAGGCTGTCTTCTTCCTTAAATATTTACGAAGTCTCAGAAAATTGCATATAGGGTCACTGTGAATTGGAATTGCCTTGATGGAAGGGATTTATTTAAAAACTTGCATAAAATATTACATGGAGTATTTAATCATTTCAGTTACTAATTGGCGGTTGATGTGATCTTTTCTATAGTGAGTATGGTTTACTTATTTGGGGGAGGGGAGTGGGTAAGTGGGTAGGGAAGGTTGGTGCATTTATGGCCTCCAAGTGGTGTTAACAGTTTGAGCTCTACTATCAATAGAAAGGATGGACAGTTCAGATGGAACCAGCAATGTTGGCACCTCATCAGACTTGATCAGAAAATCTGCATGAGGGTCAGCAGACAGACCCGGAACTATCACTTTTTATTGTTTGGTTTTATTTTGCTGTTTTTCTCCTGTTCTGTTCTGTTTGTTTTATTGTGTTTTGTTTTTTCTTTTTCTTTCACCCCTGGTCTAGCTTTAGAAGATAGGCAATATGGACAAACAGGAGGAGAAAATTAACAGACTGGTGTTCTGTGGGGGGGCATGGGAGAGGAGGGGCAGAGAGGGGGAGTGGGGAGCCTCAGAGATAAGGGAACGACAAGATAACTAAAATTGATGGTGGAGAGGGCGAATAATGCTGGGTGGGGTTTGATCAAGAGCCATGTATCCGAGAGGAAACACTGAGAGGCAAGTGGAGGTTGAGCATGATAGTGAGGCAGGCGGAAGGTGAGAGAAAATAGAGGAAAGAAGTAGAAGTCACAAGTTATTTATACAGGTATAGGTAAAGACATGTACATATGTAAATATATTAATTTATAATGAAAGGGATAGAGGCCAATGTCCATATAGTTATATGCTAAATATTAAGATAACAAATGGGCTTTGGGCCTTTACTCAAGATCTCCCTTAAACCAGAACACTTTGTTCGGATAACCTGGCACTCTTTGATCTTCACTGCGGTACTTCCATAGCCTGGTATCAATTTGAGAGGAGTATGAGTGAAGTGGTGGAGTCTGGCTTGTCAATTAAGATATAACCAATGGGACCTCTGTGTAGGCATGGCTTTCGCCTTGGGAATTCTTGGAATTGCTGTATTTCCTCCTTGGAGACAGAAGACACCTTTCTCCCTTGGCTCACTCCCTTGGAGACTCTCAACTGACAAAACTCAAGACTGACTCCCCATGAGACCTCCCTGAGGAGAAGCCACTTGGACCTAACCTGATGCAGGAGAAGCCACATGGAGATGTTTACACAAGTCCTGAGATGCTTACACCACCACTGAATCCAAAGACTTTCTATCCATTGGCCTGTGATCATCTAGCACTCAGTGTCATTGCATGCTTCCCTGAGTCTGAAGAGGACTTTGCATATTGATATCAAACATATGGGCTAATATCAGACTTATGGGCTTGGATTTGACTGGGTTGGGATGTTTTCTCAATATTCAACTGCTTTTGTATATAAACCTCTTTCTTATACACATAGGAATTTCTATGGATTTGTTTTTCTAGTCTACCTGGAATAACATTCACAATTTCCTGACTCGATCATAAGCAAATATGGTGAAGAGAGCAGATAGTGACCAGCTATCAAAAGATATAGACTTTGTTGTCTTAAATACTTGAAGTCAAATAAGAGGCCATGTAGCAGGGAAGCAAATAAGCACATATCGAAGAAACAGACAAGCCTGTGTGATCATGAGGTGTTGATGGGATCCGATATCAGGTATTCAAAGATTCAAAACAAACAACTGTATCAAAACAAATTAGAGGGGTTAGAGTGGAGACCCAAAGCCCATCTATAGACAATTGGATATCCCATGCCCCCCAACAGAAGGGTTATATAAGGAAGGGGTGATTCAACCAAGGTGTAATATATCACCAATAAGTCACACATCATTCCTCTAGTTCCTGAATGCTTCCATCCCCCCACTACCATGATCCAGTTCTACCTTACAATTCTGGCTAGACAGGAGAACACACATTGGTACAGATAAGAGCTCTGGACACATACAATTCAGGAAAGATAAACCCCTCAGAGACAGTAGTTGGAGTAGTGATACTATGAAGGTAGCGGCATGGTCAGGGAGGGGGAAGGGTGAGTAAAAGGGAGCCCATTACAAGACTGGATATATAGCCACCCCCAAAGGGGAGGAAGAGCAGAAATGTGAGTGAAGGGAGACAATGGATATGTAAGATATGAAACCATAACAATATATAATTGATCAAGGATTCATGAGGGTGGGAGGGTGGGAAAAAAGAGGATCTTATACCAAGGGCTCAAGTAGAAAACATTTTGGAATTGATGATGGCAATATGTGTACAAATATGCTTGATACAATGGATGTATGGAATATTGTAAAAGCTGTAAGAGTCCCCAATGAAATGAAGTTTTTTAAAAGTTACAATGACTTGTACCAATTGGGGGTAAAAATAGATTTTCACCCAGTAACGCCAAGTTTTTTCAAATGTGTGGTTTCTGAGGCTGTAAATCTTTACAGGATCCCAAAGTTTTATCTGCATCTGAGGAGTGGCTGGTGGTTGAACTGCTGACCTTTGTGGTTAGCAGTCCAACGTGTAACTCACTATACTACCAAGACTCCTATATCTTGTATCAAGACTCTGTGGAACAAGTCCATTTTATAACACATGAAATCACTATGCATCAGAATAGACTCAACAGCAATACTGTTAAAAATATTATTGTTCTTATTACATGTAATGGAAAATCCCGCTCTGAATCTGTGTTGAAGCAGACGTGGGTAAAGCGCTTCTGTATTCATACAAGAGGAGACATAAATAGCGAGGGAGAAGGTGAAACCACCTTGCTACTAGGAAGTCAGGTTATCTACCATCAAGCTCCCAGCAAGGCAGTGTCTTTAGTTTGAACAAAGAACGAATGGATCCCAGCAATATACTGACCCTCCATGCTGAGTAGATAAAAGCAGGAATTATCTCTGTCAGCTTATATGAGAAATGTTTCTAGTTTTCTTTATGTCTTTGTCCAAAGGGGACCAATCCGAAGAAACCACAGAGAAAGCATCAGGACCACGTAGTTATTCCTGCCCATCAAGTGGTTGGAGATGGAGCACTCGCCACATGTGTAAATGAATTTCAGAATTGCCAGGATGACACAAGCAGTCGTATTTGGCTCCTATCTCCTGTGGATGATATTACAAATTTATTACTGGAGTTCTGAACTTGAGTGCCATTGAAAACCAGGTGCACAAAGAACCTGTGCATTATGTATACACACTTTCATTTTTCACTCATTCATAAATTCCTGCCTGGACAAAGTAGTCGCTTCAGACAGTCTCTGAATTCTTTAACTTAACCTATGACACATACACCAATTAGATGGATTTTTCAACCTAATAAAGTAGATGGTTGAATTTGCAAGGCTAGTAGGCTAAATGAATCACTAGTTTTTGATCAATTTGAAAAGAACAGTTGCACTTAACAAGAGTGAATTTTTAAAGAGAGGGCAACACTGTACACAGAGCTTGTTTGCATCTTCTTTAACAAGGTCCTGCTTTGATCGCTTCGAGCCAAACAATTGCAATGCTGTCTTCCATTGGAGAAGGTTTTGTCGTGCAATGCACTAACTCTGTCCTATTGATTTCCTCCTCTGAATCGATAGCATTGTCAATAGTCTTCATAAAACCCAGGTCTTTCTCTAGTGATGGCACAGATAAAGCGCTCTTTCTCCAGTTTGTTCTGTTTCAGTCCCAATGACCTAACATGTGGCTTCTTTGGCTTTTGCTTATGTCAGTCTCCAAGTACTATTGAGACCAAATCATAGTGGGCAGATTCCATTTAATGACTGATTAGTCTTGAATATGGAATCTAAAAGATTGATAGCATTTATTAAACATGCCTTTGATCGATTCCCTTTAAAAGTATGGTTGACTCTCAGTAGCCCTTGGCTCCAACCTAAAAACAAACTTAATTTGGTTCTCCCTCTTAACATCCCAGGCTCTAATCGCTAGATGTTCTTAGAAACAGGAAGAAATAACTTACTACTATCTTGATTTTATATGTTTTGGCAAGCATATTTTTAGAAAATCTAATCACAATCTTGACAACATTTACCTCTGCTAATTAGACAAATTGTGAAGATGGTGTGGGGCCGGATGTTTTTCCTTCTGTGGTGTTTTGGAGCGATGGCACTGCAGACTCGATAGCACCTAACAACACGTATACAAAGTTATTCTTAATTTCTTCGCTGTGAAATTGTAAATGATTCTAAGTACAAATGTGTTACTTTAAATAAAACGGTTCCTTGTCTTACAACTGTATTGTTTAGAGTCAGGAGGTGATTTAGATTTTGAAACCTTTTTCTACTCAAAATCTGTGATTTGAATAAATCTGAGAACTTCAGGTGGCACTTAATAAAACTCTTTCTGGTACATAGACAGCATGTAAAGTATTATTTGGGGGCCCCATGTGCGTTGTCTTAGTTCAAGAAAAAGCTAGAATATCTTCTGTTTATCAGATCAATAGAACAAATGATCAAAGGCACTAGATGATTTGTCCAGGATGACACTCCCAACTCCAAATTCACTGCCATTGAGTCCATGCTGACTCAGAGCCACCCCCTGTGGGTTTCTGAGGCTGAAACTGTTCATGGGCATAGAAAGCCCAGTGTTTCTCCCACAGAGCTTCTGGTGCTTTCGAACTGCCAACCATGCAGATTGGAGCCCAATGTGCAACCACTGCACCACCATGGTTTCTGTCCAGTATCACACAGCTAGTTCAAATCTAGCTGGCATTTGCACTCTTATATTTAAATTGGTCTCTTTCCCTCTAGTAGTAAAATATGTATAATATAGTATGTGTATAGGTGCATATATATTGATGTTAGGTGCTGAGGAGTCAGTTCTGACACATGTACAACAGAACACAACACATTCTGGTCTTACTGCAGTCTCAAGTTTTTGTCTGAGTTCAGTTTTGTATCTACTTTTAATCCATCTCCTTGAAAGGCTTCTCTTTTATGCTGAGCTTCTACTTTACCAAGCATGATATCTTTTCCATACATATATATGCACACATACATGGAATTATATACATAATTACACATATGGTTATATACTATATATACCCATTCTATAGTTTACTACAAGTAAAGTGATTTTATATGTAAAATTGTTGTTGATATTTTAAAGGCCAAGTGATCAGCTGTCAAGCATCAGCCAATGGAGACCTTCAGGACCACAGTCAGATCCACTTGTGTATAGGGTTGCCATGATTTAGGCCCAATTCAGGATGGCTAACAGCAACAAGGATAATTTTTCTCTTTGAGAAGAACATTTTGTTATGAGATTAATAAACAAGTCATTTTAAATTTAACCAATTAAATGCCCTATATTAAAATATGAAAGTTTGTTAAATAGAAAAGTACATCATTTATCACATAAGAGGGCCTCTAAGAATTTATTCTCCAAATGAGGTCATGGTACCAGAAGGTTTCCTAGGTCAACTCCCCCTTGAAGCATGTAACACTTTCTTATCATATGTCTTGAGAACATAGACAAATCTATTTTATGTGGATATGTGAGAACAAAATTGTTCTAAGTTATCTGGGTCACAAGAAATGAAACACATGAACTGCTTTTCTTAAAGCCCCTAGCACTAAAATCACCAAATTTCTGCTAGTCTCTCCATACATGCAATAATTACACATATGTAATAACTCAATACTTCCAGTTGTTTCCTCTTATGTGGGTCAGAATCTATCTCCAAGAACATCAGAAAGTGATTTCATAAAAGAAAGGAAGGCAGCCTGTCTCCACCCGATGTGTGTATATACACCTATGCAACCCATTATACCCACGCCTGCTTAAAAAATTAAAAAACAAGTCACCTTTATCATGTAAATATTAAGCCAGAGCTAGTGTCCTTTTACATAAATGATAGAATGGGCTATCTCAATAATATATACTCTTGAAACTTTAAAAGCGGAGTTTGCTCTTATCAAGTATTGAATGTTGAAATAACCGATTGAACCAATAGACCTGTGTGGGAAGAAGTACAGGCAGAAAGCTTCTTAGAAGCAAGGATGGGGAAACTTCATCTCTCATAAGTTGGACACGTCAGGAGATACCGCAGAGAAGGACATCAACTTGGTCAAGTGCAGGGGCAATAAAAAAGAAAACGATCCTCAAGGAAATGGATGGACACAGTAGCTGCAACTGTGGACTCCAACATAAGAGCAATTCTGAGATCGGCACAGGACCAGTCTGTGTGTCCTTCCGTTTTACAGAGGATTTCTATGGATGGGAACCTACACAACTGCCCCTAATGGGAATGATTTGTGTTTTTATTATTTTCTAGTCATCATAAGCATGTTGATAATGTTGATCTTTTTGGTTGCTGTTGAGCCTTCTCCAACTTTGCGTGGTCTTCTACATAACAGAAGGAAACACTGCATGGCCCTGTGTCATATTCAGGATCCATTGTTTGAGTCCATCTCGTGGACCATTTTTATCCCAATGGCTCTATTGAGATATAGTTCACATATCATACACTTACATGGAATATTTTTATTGTTTTCACTGACCCTCTGCTTGGCTGTAATATGCTTTTCAAGTGGTTTGCCTTTTCTGATGATGTGTCTAAAGTAAATTAGTCAAAACCTCACTATTTTCACTTTTAAGAAAATGGCTGACATTATAGTTATATTATTCACATATGCATATTGAGTTTGATGATGTACTGTTGGTTCAGCCCATTATACCAAGAGTTCGGTTAATGCAAAGAATTGTCCTTAACAACCATCATACGTTTGCTGAATGCATGCTGTGTGTCCAGCGCTATGGTAGACAAGAGTGGAGTGCACGGGAAGATATAAGGCATGGGCTACATCACAAATAACTTATAGTGCTGGGAAATAAAGCACAATCAAAAAAGTTGTAAGAGAAAGTACATGACACTGCACTTAGACAAGCCAAAAGTAGGCGTACATAAAAAGAGACCATCAGTGGTGGGAAGAGTATGTCAGTGAAAGAGAGGAAAGCCCTCAACGAGATGGATCAATACAGTGGCTGCGACAATAGGTTCAAACATAGGGAAAATCCTTTCTCATTCTACTGTGTATAGGATTTCTATCATTGGAATTGGCCTAATTGCACAGGTATGTTCAAGTATCATGAATCTGATGAGAGAAAGAGCACGTTCTTTACATTGTTTTATTTCTATACCACACTACTAATGCCAACAGAGTGACCCTCACTTTAAACTAAACCGAGTATTACTAGAGATCCAAGATTCAAAAGACGATGGAAAGAAACACTTCAACTCTTCCATTTCACGAGTGAACCAACAGAGGCCAACTGGTAGGACACGCTTTATCCAAGACCACATTGCTGATCCGTGACAGGAATGGAATACAGGGCTACCGACTTCTTCAAGAATGCTTTTAAATGGAAACTGCTTTCTACAACTGTACCTCAATCCACTGGGATTGTTTTTGATTTATCACTCTGAAGATTACTCGTCCTATTAAAAATAGAGTTGACCTGTGTTAAAGAGTTGGAAATGCATGAGTCATTTATTTTTATTTAGTCTATTGATCAAACACTTGAATTAAGTGCCCAAATTGAATTCAGACTTCACTAATTTACTGAAGCTTGAAATGGAACAGACTCTTGTTTAGTGCTACCTGAATTGTCACTGATGTGCATTCATTGGCAATATTTTCAATTTAGTTGGGATTAAATGCATATTTTTTACACAACTGCCTAAACATATAAAATTGTGAAGTTCAATAACCTTCTGGGCAGATTTTCACACACAGTTCACACACACACACACACACACACACATTCTTGTTAGTGCAAATGGATAATGCACACAGCTTCTAAATGAAAGGTTGAGGTTGGAGGTTTGATTTCCATTAGAAATATCTTGGAAATCTAATTTGTGACAAAAAGTAAACATTTAAAAAAGATGCCAAGTGTCTTAGCGAAACAAAATCAGGAAACTTTATATATGCATATATAAAAAGAAGTTTATACGGAGATGACCCACCTAGTTGTGAAAATGGGTAAGTCCAAGTCTAGTCCATAAGTCAGATGTTAGGGGAGACTCTTCTGATTCACATAGCTATAGGAACTGTTGAGTCCAAGATTGGTAGGGAGATGACTGGTTGGATGGTGACTACAGAAGCGAATAAATTCAAGGTCAGCTGCTCAGGCTTATGGATGTAGAAGCAAACAATTTCACATTGACAGGTCAGATGTAGACTTCTGATACTCACAGGGTCTGCAGGCAATATGGCAGGCAGTTTGCTCAAGTCCAAAGAACTAGAGGTCAATGAACCAGACACAGGATCCAGTATAAGCAGAGAGCTAGTGAAATTTTCTACAGAATCTACAGAAACTTATATTTGAAGCACATCCCACTCCTGAGGACATGCTATCCATTCAATTATGATCTGAAGGAGCATGCCTCATCCCACCAGAATCTTCTTACATCTAATTGGCTGCTCATAGCATATCCTATTAAGAAGGCAAATGCAGTGTATTATGTCATATCATGGAGGAATAGTAAGTCTTCACTGTCAAACCACTGGGAATTCTGGCCTAACCAAGTTGACACATAGTTTAACTATTTTAATGAGCAGAAAAATTTCAAATGTGCAAGGGATTGCCCACAAATATATTGTATTCATTCTTCAATAATGGAACAATATATGGCATAATGTCAGAAGCTGAGATGTTTCCAATCATACTAGCAAATAGTGAAAATTATCCCCTCAGGCACTGATGCTTGGAAGGAACTTAGAGATTCTTCCAACGGAACAGTAATATTTGCATTTCAACTGTTTTTAAATCTTAAAATAGTGTAGCACAGTGTTGCTGGAATTATTCCTCCATGTTCTTCTATCTTAATATCATTTAATCCTGTTAAAAAAACCTTGCTGGTCTCCCTTACCCATGATGTCCCTGTAAGTGTCACAACTGAGGCTGTTATAACCACACACCTTCAGAAAGTACCTTTCTTGTTATTTCTACCTTCCAAATAATTAACTACTTTCTCAGCAACTTCCCCCAGATCTGCAGAGTGACCCAACTTAGTTTAAAAAATACATTGCTTTCATTCCTTCCTTGCTCAGTAAGACATTGCATCGTGTGAAAATAATTTTGCCCAGCTTTCTCGCCTCTACCTACCCAACATGATTTACTAACCTCACACTGGCTATGCTCACACAGACCTCTAAGATCGCCTTTGTGGTTCAGCTGGGGTATCCACATTCCCTGACACGTAATTTTAGCCTTCCATGAGTGTACCAATCATAGAAATAGAGACAGAATAATCTTTCCTCGCCTATCCATCATCCAAGACTCATTTCAAGGTCTGTGTTTTTCAAGAAATGTATCTTGAGCAATACAACCCCGATGAAGTCCAGACTGACTTATTTTTCTAAATTACTACTTAGAAGTGAATGTCCAATAGTTCTTTAATATTTGGATATGCCTTATAAAAAGCTGCATACATTTTGAGGATCACTAACATTCACAGTGTCCAGAATAATGTTATAGATATGAAGATTGCTTATTAATTAGTTAATTATCAAAGATCTCTAACCGAGAGCACAACTTAATTACATAATCCTGTATTTCTATTCAGACCCTAGGATGAATGCGATGTGACTATTTTAGAATCTAGGCTAGATGAATGAACTTACCAGTGGCCATCAAGTCAACTCTGACGCCAGGTCAACCTTCACGTTTTAGACTAGAACTGTGATCCCGAGAGATTTCAAAGGCTGCTGCCTTGAAGTAGTACAGCTGAGTCTTTCTCCGCAGTCAACTCTGGCCGGATGCAAACAGCCAGCCTTTTAGTTAGTAGCCAAGAACTCGCCATTTGTAGCATGAATTAACCACCTTTCATAGAAAAATGTAACAGCACATGCAAGATAAGGATAGTTTAGGTATCTAACTCATACCAAATCAAACTCACTGCCATTGAATTGATGTCCACTCATAGTGACCCTATAGGGCAGGGTAGAAATGCCTTTGTGAGTTTCTGAGACTGTAACTCTTTAAGGGAATAAAAAGCCCCCTCTTGCTCCCATGGAGCAGTTGGTGGTTTCAAACTGTGAATCGTGTAGTTAGAACTAAATGTGTAATCACTATGCCACTAGGGTTCCCACTTCAGGAATCTAGGACCCTTCCTTATAAAGTAGTCACAGCTCAGTCCTCCAAGCTGTTCCATGGTCTCCCATGTAGCATTTGATCCTTTATGTATTTTTTAAATGATTTTAGGTAATAGAAAATGAAAATCTTAATGTCAGAAATGCCATAGCTGTGGTTTGCATGGGGCTAATTTATTTATCTTTCACTATCAAAATGTTAAGGCATACATCTAAGTGCCAAACTAATCAACAATGATGAGTATGCGCACCACATAACCAGATGAACATCTTGCAACTACAGTCTTTCCATCTTCCAACATCTATGAAATAAGGCAAGATTGGGAAAAGGATCCACAAGCTACAAAATAATGTCCCATGGTGAGATGGGATTTTTTTTAGGACTTGGTTGTACTAAGAAACCATAAAGCAATGCTGGATGGAGCCTGTTCAGAGGGAACCTGGTGGCATTTCATCAGTGCTTGCCCTTCAGCAGAGAGTTGGCTTGGTTCAAGCATGTGAACATAAAATAATAAATACTCGAGTATAAGCTGGCCCGATTATCAAGGGAGGGATCCAATTTTACTACAAAAACTGCGAGAACACTTTGTTCTATTAAATTGGTATGCTAGCTAGGTTTGTTGTGCCAACATGGCCAACGAACACATGTGAGATTAGGTGAAGGGCTGAGAGATAAATGGCTCTGCGAGCTTTGCCTCTCTCTCTCTCTCTCTCTCTCTCTCTCTCTCTCTCTCTCTTGCTCTTGAATCATTGGACCAGAGTGCAGCTGCCTTGCTTGTTCTCTGCCTCCATTATGTAGCACCAGTCCAATTTCTTCTTGGTAATCGGTATCATTCACAACACTCAGGACAGTGACACCCTTCCTGACCTGTTGATACAAAGGCACGAGAAGCCCAAAGCTCCCAGGGGGCATTCTCAGCTGCCAATTCAGTGGAATATGTGCTGTGTGTCCAGGTGGGAGAGTTCCTTCCTTTGGGACCAGGATCTCCAGGTCTGAAGCACATAGGGTTGCTGGGACAGAAAGCAAAAATGCTGCAAGTGACTATTAGTCACTAGGACTAATAGTGACCAGTGCCACTCCAGCTCCTGGTACCATAATGTATTAATCTGGGTAGACTAAAAAAACAAATACATGGACACACATATGTGTATAAGGGAGATATATATATATAGAAGAGCAATTGAAAATTGAGAAAACATCCCAACTCCATCCAGTCCAAGGCCATAAGTCTGATATCCACCCATATGTCTGATACCAATCTATAAAATCCTCTTCAGAATCATGAAACACATGCAATGAAGCCAAATGCAGAATGATCACAATCCAGTGGGTTGAAAGTCTTTGGATCCAGTGGCATTGTAACATCTCAGTGCTGGCAGGGGTCTCTCTATGGCTTCTCCAGCTTATGAGTTCTGGTTGCATCCATGTGGCTTATCTTCTTCAATATCTCCCAGGGAATAGCAGAGAGAGAGAGAGAGAGAGAGAGAAAGAGAGGTGTCTTCCGCCTCCAAGGAAGAAGTAACAGATTTCCCAGAATTCTCAGAAGGGCATGCCCACACAGGGACCTAATTGACTATGATGTGATTGAAAAGCTAGACTCGACCCCTACACTCTTAACCCTCAAATTGCCAAATGAGTATATGTCTACCACAACTGGTATTCCATGATGCTCACCTTCCTGACATGATCACTGAAGACAAAGCGGGTGCATAAGCAAATGTGGTGAAGAAAGTTGATGGTGCCTGGCTATCAAAAGAGAGTTTCTGGGGTCTTAAGGGCTTGAAGATAAACAAGTGGCCATGTAGCTCAGAAGCAACAAAGAAACATACCAGCCAGTGTGATCATAAAGTTTTGAAAGGATCAGGTATCAGGCATCAGTGAAAAAAAAATCATTTCACTGTGAATGAGGGGGAGTGTAGAGTGAAAACCCAAAGCCCATCTTTGACCCTTACAGAAGGGTCACGGGGAGGAGATGAACCAGTCAGGGTATAACAACCATGTAGCAATGATGAAACATACAATTTTCTTCTACTTCTTTAATGCTCCCCCCCTCACTATCATGACCCTAATTCTACCTTACAAATTTGGCTAGACAAGATGATGCATACTTGTACAGATATGAACTGGAAATACAGGTAAGCCAGGACAGATGAACCCCTCAGGACAAGTGGTGAGAGTGGCAATATCAGGATGGTGGAGGGAGAGTCGGGTAGAAAGGGGGAACCAATCACAAGGATCTACATATAACCCCCTCCCTGGGGATGGACAACAGAAAGATGGGTGAAGGGAGATGTCAGACAGTGTAAGACATGACAAAATAATAATAATTTATAAATTATCAAGGGTTTGTGGGGGAGTGGGGTTGGGGAGGGAGGGGAATAATGAGGAGCTGATTACAAAGGATCAAGTAGAAAGAAAATGTTTTGAGAATGATGATGGCAACAAATATACAAATGTGCTTGACACAATGGATATATGTATTGATTGTGATAAGAGTTGTATGAGCCCCCAATAAAATTATTTTTTAATTTGCTGAAAAACTTGGCTTATACATGAGACTATATGGTAAGTGGATTTCACAAAGTTGTAGCAGGTGAGCTTGCTACTTCCTACCTCAGTGAAGATGTTGTCCAGTTTCATTCAAACTCAAATTGTCTGACTGCTTTGTAAATTATGATGAAGGAGGTTTGTTTGCTTTCTTTTCCACTTACAAGTTCCAAGGTCCAATGACAGAACTCTTGCCTTCCATGCAGGAGATCCAGGTGTTATTACCAGTCAATGCATTTATCCATAATTGGCAGTTTTCATGCTACTTTGTTCCTGCCTAACTTTCTAAAATGAACTCAGAAGACCTGATACCGCTGATACACAACTGATGGAAATCCTACATATCACAATGGGCCCAATCCTGTTGTACTTGACGTTGCCATGAGTAAAGGCTGACTGGATGGCAGTAACAATAATAAAATCCCTTTATCCATGTATGGAAGTGTCTGGCTGGTACAAGTAGTGACTACACTGAAAGAAAGTTTGGGGGATCTAGTTCTTATATAGGAACCTTGGAAGTAAGGCCTAGTAAAGTGAGCCAAGCTCAAAAGGACAAGTATAACATGAGTCCACTGTGGTAAGTTTATAAAAAAAATAGAACAGAAAAGAAAAATGCAAAAGGGCACAGGGAAAAAGCTACTGTATACAAGCACTGCTGGTGTGAGGTCCAGGTTGTAAGGCAGGGGCCAGACCAAGTCCACGGGTACATATGGCAGACAACTAAGGAGAAGAGAGGTGGGGGGAGGAAAGGGAAAATAAAAAGAGATATGTGGTGGGGAAATAGGGCACTGACCACCCAAGGGGAGGGTATTTTTGTGTCTCCACAGGGAAAGAGGGAGCAGACTTAAAGCCACTGTTCCTGGATGCAAATGCAGTGTGTTGGCAAGGAATGGGGAGCCAGTGGAGGGGCCTGAGGGATCACCCCCATACCAGCTATGGGGACAACTGCCGCTTCCCCCAGAAGAATCTACTCTAGAGGACAGCACTGAAGCTGCTAGCAGAGAGCCATGTCTGATCAGAGCACACAGGAGCAAATGAATGGGGAGGACGAGAGAGTGGAGCACATCCTGGCCCACCAGTCCTAGAGGATGATATCCCCACTCTGAACAGCCAATGCACATAGTGACCATATGGCTGATCCCACTATGAGAAGCACCATCCCTTGCTGACCCAAGGCCCTAAGGGCCCAGGACTCAGTGTTGGGACTGGCCCGGACTGATCCCGTGACACCGAGGCAAACCACTAAAAGCGTGTGGCAGAGCAACCATGGGAGCAGAGCAGGGAGCTCCCAAGGGAGTACAAAGGACAGACTCTGGGGCCCGAGTGTGGCACCCCATCAGACCTGACTGGAGGACATGCTTAAAGTTCAAAAATCAGACCTTGATCTATTTATAGGTTTTTCTTTCATTTTTACATCTTTTCTTTTTCTTTAATTTATTTTTTGTGGGCCGTTGGTTTTCTTTTTTTGTTGTCATTGCTATATTCTTATTGTCTTGCTATGCCTCAATTTTTGGTGCATAGTATTATCTCTACAGATCTATCTAGATAAGATAAGCTGGATGAATAGTCTGGAGGAGAAAACAAAGGGACCAATGGTTCTGGGGGGACACGGGAGAGGAGGAGGCAGGGGTAAAGAGGTGATGTTGACCAACCCAGGGACAGGGGAGCAACAAGTGATCCAAAATTAGTGGCAAGGAGGGTGTGAGAGGTCTGGTTGGGATTCAGCAAGGGCAATGTAACTGAGAGAAATGACTGAAACGCAAATGAAGGCTGATCATGATAGTGGGACAAGAGGAAAGTAAAAGGAAATAGAGGAAAGAACTAGGTGACAAAGGGTATTTATAGAGGTCTAAATACTGGCATGTAAGTATATTTATAGGATGGTGGGGAAATAGATCTATGTGCATATATTTATAGATTTAGCATACCACTTACTCAATGCAAGAACACGTTGTTCTATTAAATTGACATTCTATGATGCACACCTTCCTGACCCGATCGCTGAAGACAAATGTGTGCATAAGCCAATGTGGTGAAGAAAGCTGATGGTGCCCGGCTATCAAAATATATAGCTTGTGGGGTCTTAAAGGTTTGCAGATAAACATGCAGCCATCTAACTGAGAAGCATCAAAGCCCACATGGAAGAAGCACACCAGTCTGTGTGACCATGATGTGTAGAAGAGACCAGTTAACAGACATCAAAGAACAAAATATCATATCAGTGAGTGTCCACCTTCTTAATATGATCATTGACGAGAAATGTGTGCATAAGCAAATGTGGTGAAGAAAGCTGATGGTGCCTGGCTATCAAAAGATATAGCATCTGGGGTATTAAACGCTTGAAGACAAACAAGCGGCCATCCTGCTCAGAAAAAACAAAGGCCACATGGAAGAAGCACACCAGCCTGTGTGACCATGAGCTGTTGAAGGGATCAGGTATCAAGCATCAAAGAACAAAAAAATCATATGATTGTAAATGACGGTGAGTGAAGAGTAGAAACTCAAAACCTATTGGAAGGCAACTGGACACCCCCTTACTGAAGGCTGTGGGGAGGAGATGAGCCAGTTAGGGTGCAGGGTAGCAACGATGAAACATATAACTTTCATCTAGTTCTTAAATGCTTCCTCCCCTCACTATCATGATCCCAATTCTACCTTACAAATCTGGCTAGACCAGAGGATGTACATTGTTACAGGTAGCAACAGAAAACACAGGGAATCCAGGAGAGATGGCCCTTTCAGGATCAGTAGTGAGAGTGGTGATGCCTGGAGGGTGGAAGGAATGTAGGGTGGAAAGGGGGAACCGATTACAAATATCTATGTGTATATATAGCCTCCTCCCTTGGGGATGGACAGCAGAGAAGTGGGCAGGGGAGACATCAGACAGTATAACATGACAGAATAATAATAATTTATGAGTTATTAAGGGTTCATGAAAGAGGGGAGAGGGAGGAGGGAGGGGGAAAATGAGGAGCTGATATTAAGGGCTCAAGTAGAAAGCAAATGTTTTGAGAATGATGATGGCAACAAATGTACAAATGTGCTTGACACAATGGATGTACGTATGGATTGTGATAAGAATTGTATGAGCCCCCAATAAAATGATTTAAAAAATAAAGAAAGGCCACAAAATCTACGACTGAAAAAGTAATCAATTAATTCCTATGGAGCACACTTTTGCTTTTACATGCACAAGCCACCATGAATTGGAGTTAGCCTTGATGGTAACCCGTAGTTACTCATTTATCTGATCAATAGACCTGGTGTCAGCTATAAGCATGTACAAATGGTAAGCCTGGCCCAAAGAGACATATTTATTTCCTTGGATTTCTCTTAAATGGAATTGGTAAGGAAGAAAGTATTTCCTCTTTCCTCACAGAATACGAGGAGACAGAAAAGAGCTGATTGCAGTTAAGTGGCAGAGAGCTGATCTGAAGAAACCCACTCAATGAAAATTGTTGGATGATGGAGGAAGATCTTCCATCTCACATGGAATGGTGGCTCAGATCGGGTTTACAAGCAAGCATCTCTCTAGCTCGCCATCTTGCTCATAACTTCCCACACCGCCACCTACTTTCTCACCAACTTTTCAGTTGTAATCAAAGAAAAGTGCTGAAATTATCTACCAAAGCCAATGAGACATACATTAAATAAAACTTGGATCAGAAAAAGAAGAATCTAATGATTTGCCACTTTTTCTTTCCCATTGGAGTGTCTAGGTGTGTGTTGACAAAATGCTTTAGAAGTAAAAGGAGATAGCATTAACAAAAGAATAGGGTAATCGTCATTTTCTATGCGGATTGAAAAAAACAAAACATAACACTTAGCTTTCTTCACTGAGTGCAGTGCTATGTGAATAGAAAGAATATAAAATGGAATCTAATTAGAAGTTAGCAAATGATTATATCAGTAAATTGGGGTTAATGTGTTTTGCACTATAGGCTAGTAGAGTAAATCATTTTCAGTTTCTTTGTAAGGCTTTCTCTTATAAAGAAAAATGGCATGCATTATCAATTGCTACTGAAATTCCTGTGATTATGGTGTGGTAGCTACATAATTTCATGTCAAGTTGATAAATAGGTTATAGGGCTGGAGTCTAGGCTGTCAATCAGGTCACAGCCTAATAGATGCCTCCCTGTGATCTGTGATCTTACTTAGCCTTATGAGAATTCTCAGAACTCTGTTTCTTGATTCTACCATCAGAATAGGCGGTCTCTCTCTCTCTCTTTCTCTTTTACATTCCTGTTGACAAGCCACATGGAGCCAGGCTGATAACAACCAGACCTCTGGAGATGTATCCACTGCCATTGGATCCACAGGACTTTCCACACACCGACCTCTGAGCTTCCTGCATTCGGCATCATTGCATGTGCTGCATGAGTTTTAAGAGGAATTCATGGGCTAACGTCTGACTTGTGGTCTACTATCAGACTTAGGAACTTGATCTGAGGGCTGTAATGTTTTCGGGATGCATAATTACATCTTGATATACTATTATCTCTGACATATATATGAGTGTTTCTGGATTTGTTTCTGTAGCCAACCTGAACTAATGCATATTGTAGCAGCTACATAATATCCTGTCAACTTGAGTGAAGGGGTGGAGTGTAGCCTGTCAATCAGGCTATATCCAATAAGGCCTCTGTGTGGGCACGGCCTTCTCCTGAGGATTCTGGGAACTCCTGTCATCTTCCCTGGAGTTGGGACAAACACCCTCTCCTTCATATTCCTGTTGACAAGCCACACAGAGCTACACTGATGGAGCCAGAGCCCTGGAGCTAGAGGAGCCAAGTAGAGACCCATGCCCACACTGAGATGCTTCCCCCACCATGGATCCATAAGACTTCTACCCATCGGCCTGTGATATTCCTGCATTTGTAGTCATTACATTTGTTGCGTGCATCTGAAGAGGAATTTATAGACTGGTATCAGACATATGGGCTAATATCAGACTTAGGGACAGGATCTAGACTGGGATGTTTCTTTAAAATACAATTACTCTTTTTATAAAGCTTATTGTTATACACATATGAGTATCTATGAATTTGTTTCTCTAGTCAACCTGAACTAATACACATATGGAAAATCACTGGATCATCAATTTTCCTATATTATCATTCGTATGGTATCATACTGGTAGGTATATGGAATGTATTGGCTTCTTAGGGAAATTAATTGTATAGCAAAACCAAAATGTAAGCAATTTTAGTTAGTTCCTATCTATAGCAATCCTATGTGTATCACACTGTAGAATTGAGCTCCACAATATTTTCTTTACTGTAATTTTTACTGAAGTAGCTATCCAAGACTAGGAGAACAGTGCTGGAGGGATGTTAAATCTGAACTTTTAAGCTAGTGTTTTACTGCAAACTATTATAATTAACTTTTTAATTATACATGAAATTTACCAAAAGTAATAATAGCAAGGATTGTATAGTAGTTATCATATATAAGATATTTTAATTTGGTCTCATGAAATTTACATTTGTGGTCATATACCGAAACTATCTTCCAGTGGCAGAAGATAAATCCTGGACTTTCTCCTGGAGGAAAGCTGCCTTCTCAAAGCAGTGTCTGCCATAATGTCACTAATACAGTGAAACCTTTGGGACCTTCATTTGCTGAGAAGAAACAGCTAGAAAAATCTGCTAATCAGAACTTGGAATGAATGAAGGATGAACATAGAAAAATTGAAAATCATTTAAAGTGGAACACATAAAGATTAATATCATGGGCATTAGTGGACAGCAAAGGACTGATGGCCATTTTGAATCAGAAAACCAAAAGGTTTACTATGCCAGTCATGACACAATTAAGAATTATATTGCATTCATCATCAGAAAGGACATTCAGGATCTATCTTGACATATGATACTGTTTGTGAAGGGATTTTATCTATCCCCATACAAGGAAATCAATTAATGCAACTGTTATTCAAATTTATGCACCTATCTCTAAAGCCAGTGACGAGGAAATTGAAGAATTCTTCCGATATCTTCAGTTAGAAATTGACCAAACATGTAATTAAGATATGCTGATAATTGGTGGAGATTGGAATGCGAAGGTTGGAAACAAAGAGGAAGGAAGAGTAGTTGGAAAGTATAGTCTGAGTGATAGAAAAGAAACTGAAGATCATACGACAGAATTTTGCAAGACCAGCGACTTGCTCATAGTAAAGACCTTTTTTCAACAACACAAATGGTGACTATACACATGGATTTTTATGGATGGAATACACAATCATACATAACAACGGAGCCTGAGTCTGTTGCAGCCAACCATAAAGCCAGCAGTATGGAAGGATCAGTGGAGAGACAGAAGTCAGCAATTCATTTATGCTATCATTGACATGTTGATCAAATTTACCTTGAAACCTGACCTACCACAAATTTCATCTTTGTGAGCCAGTGAATCCCTCTGAGATTTTTATCTAGTTTCACTGAACCCAAGGAAGTCTAACTAATTCACTTGCCTTTTACATTTTGCGAACCAAGGAGTATCAGTTGTTTTCTTTTACTTGTTTCTTCTAGTATTCTTAGTGTCAGAGTGGGGAATAAATTGTCTGCTAAGCACAGGTCATCAGTTTGACTCCACCAGTCACTTCATGGGAGAAAGGTGGGTTCTCTTTTCCCTTAAAGATTTACAGGCCCAGAGATTCGAAGGAAATACATCTACCCTGTCATATAGGGTTGAATAGATTTGGATTTAATTCAGTGGGTGTAGATAAGCAACTCCATGAGGCTGGGACTGGAAACACTGGGTAGTGTTTCATTCTATCCAACTCTACAGCCAACTAAATCAACCAACTATACAGCCAGGGATTCTGGCTCAAAAGCACCTAACAACAACAACAACAACAAAAACAATAAAACTAAATTAATCCAGATAGGTAAATCAGACACTAACAGACGCGTATTTACTTCTTAAATGTTATTAATATAGGCCAGAGATGACAGATTAATGGAGTTCAAACCTCCCCCACTCTGATACCAAGACAGACTTTAGTCATCAGGGAGGCTTGGTCAGCATGTCTTCTCAGTACACTCTCCAGATAGCCATTGTCATCAAGTAACCACTGACAAAGGTGAACTTGGACATTTTGTGCGAACATTGTGCTGTAAATACAGTTTTCTGCAGGAATGCACTTCCAATTGGGAGTTGTATTGTCAATCAAGGAACCAACATGCTAGTGAACACTAGGGCATGAAGAGACACTTCGACTATAACATTCTATGAAAACTTAAAATGAGTAATGGAATTATGCTCTGATGCTTGTAAACTAGACCTAAATTTACTGGCTATATTGTTGTAACAAGGTATTCTAATCTATGAATGATGCCTACAGCTTATAAAATTATATAATTCTGTTGTATTGTAATTTTACATAAAACTAATGTATGAACTTATTATGTAGGTATTAATTAAACATTTCATTACCATTGATATTTTAATTTACATTGACCTTTTTGGCATGAATGACCTAGGTCATTCAAAATCAACCAGCAATAATAGTTAAACAATTTTGCAATTAAGTATGTTTTTTTCCCATAATTTAAAGAAGGCAGCATAAGTAGTAGACAAATCAAGAATAATTCCTCTAATCTTCCACCAATATGTATATTAGTAAATTTACCACAATAGTTGTGTGAGAAATTCTACTGAAAAGGATGTCCAAGCAGAACTTGATTTGGCCCTCTCCTGTCTCATTAGCAGTGCAGGCAGCTATTGTCCTTTTACAAATTTCAATTCTAAAATGCTTCATTTATGTTAATCTATCACTATCTAATCAGCCAGTGGTTGTCAAACTGATTCTGGCTCATGACAACTCCAGGTGTACCCGCAGGCTTTTCAATGGCTGCTTTTCCGGAAGTAGATCTAGCGATCATTCTTTGGATCTACTCTAGGTCAGCAGTTCTCAACCTGTTGGTCGCGACCCCTTTGGGGATTGAATGATCCTTTCACAGGGGTTGCCTGACTCATAACAGTAGAAAAATTACAGTTATGAAGTAACAACAAAAATAATTTTGTGGTTGTGAGGGTCACCAGAGCATAAGGAACTCTAAGAAAGGGTTGTGGCACTAAGAAACTTGCGGACCACTATTCTAGGTGGAGTTTACTTACCAATCTTCAGTTAGCAGCCAAGAACACACTTACCATTTGCAGACTCTAATCACTATGTGACTCATGGCAACTTCATGTGGTCCAGAGAGTATATAAACTCTATAGTGTTTTATTGGCTAGAATCTTTTTCTTTATGAGTGAGTGAGAGACTGAGAGAGTGAGTGGGTGAGTGAGTGAGTGTGAGTGAGTGGGTGAGTGAGTGAGTGAGCGTGAGTGTGAGAGTTAGACTGAGTGAATGTGAGAGAGAGTGAGACAGTGAGTAAGTGAGAGAGAGAGTGAGTGAGTGTGAGAGAGTAAGTGAGTGAGAGAGTGAATGAGTGAGTGAGAGAGAGACTGAGAGAGTGAGTGGGTGAGTGAGTGAGTTGGCTAGAATCTTTATGGAAGCAATTTCTTTCATCTGTGGAGCCACATTTGGGATTTGACCTCTCAACCTTTAGGATAACAACTAATCACAAGCAATTTGCATCACTCACTTCCCTTAATTACTATTTAGTTTTTTTTCTTTTAATTTACTTAAGCAACTATCTTATAGTTCAGCATTCGCTGTTACAGCAGTCCGGTATTGACCTATATTGTGTTAGATGCTGGCTTAGGCACTAGAGATATGGGAATAAACAAAGTGCCCATACTTCCTATCCATAAAGGGGTATACTAGTATTTCTTTCCAGAAACAAAAGTTGATAATAGCCATCCATAAATATATTAACCCAAAGCAATCAATCCCTAGGAAAGGATATCATGTTTTGTAAAGGAGTGGGTCAGAGAAAAAAATTAGTCGAATTAGTTGAATTGACACACTAGCTACAACAACGGGCTCAGGCCCATCAGTCGTGAGGATGGCACAGGACCCAGCAGTGTTCATTCTGTTGTAAGAGGGTCACCATGAGCTGGAGCTGACTTGATAGCAACTGATAACAACGTCCATAGTTTACATTATTATTTTTTTAACAATTTATTGGGGCTCATACAATTCTTATCACAGTTCATACATATACATACATCAATTGTATAAAGCACATCTGTACATTCCCTGCCCCAATCATTCTCAAGGCATTTGCTCTAGGCAATGATTTGATATGTTGAAGTGCAGTTCTTACATTGGGCTTAAGTTTACATTATTTTTAACATCTCACAAAAAGGAGTCTTGATGGTGTAGCAGATTAAGCATCCAGCTGCTAAGCACAAGGTGGGCAGTTCAAACCCACCAGCTGTTCTGCAGGAAAATGATGAGGCAGGAAAATGGTTTACAGCCGGGGAACCCTGTGAGATAGTTTTCATCTGTCCTAAAGGGCCAATGAAGTCAGAATGGATTCGCTGCAGTGTGAAACCACCCTATCCCATGGAGCAATTTGCTCAGATTCTTTTTTAAGTTACCTAACTATGATACACACCAGAGCCCTCCAGTCTCCCTGATTTTGAGGGCATTTCTTCAGGGCTTGAACACAGCAGAGAGACAGCATGCTCACCGGCAGCATGGTATCTTATCTCTAACTCAACAGTTCTTCAAGAGGTGAGTTGAAGCTTCTTTCAAGTTCTCAATCATGACCTGATAATTCAATGTATTTATGGAGACTCAGCGATGTTTGAAGTTCCCAGGTAGCCTGACAACAAAGTGTCACTTCCGCTTGGCAGTTGTGGAGTGGGTATTTGTATGTACAAAATCTTGCCATGGAATAACTTTCATTTAATTCTGTGGGCTGTATCTTTGTGTGAGAAACTGGAAAAGCAAGTGAGGCTGGTCCTAACAGAGGACTCCTTAAGCTTAAACGCTATACTTTCATTCTGTTCCAGTTGTCCCTGAATAGTCAACTCAAAAGTATCTCTCCCATGTTTATGTACTCCATATGCTTGAGTATAAGCCGACCAATTATCAGCCAAGGCACCTAATTTTATCACAAGAACTGCATTAAAAATGTGCTGAAAGACTCGGCTAATACATGAGTATATACGGTAATGATTCCTGCCTTTACCAAGCTAGCCAAGAGGTCTCCATAATATGTCTTTGTGTTGTTTTTATCCTAAGGTAGAGGGCTTGCTTTAAGATGACATATTCATATCCTCGGTTTGGTTTAAACTAAGATAGATTTAAATTTTTGAGATTCTTTTCTCTCAACCAGATTCATGAAGTCGAAATTATTTTTCTCTATTTGGAAATACAATTTGATGCATATTCTTTCTATAAGTAGGAGTGTGATAAATACTGTAGTACCTTTATTTAAGGAAATTGAAAATAATATAATACATATCTATATATCTTATCTGATTTATTATTAATTGAATTTTTTGTCAAAACTGGCTAGTTCATCTATCTCATTTTCCCCTCAAAACATACAATGAGGTTCTATTTTAGGCCATATTTCCCTGCCAGATTTCTAGTTAGATGAGACCATATGGTTGCATTGTAGATAACGCAATGTGGTCAGAAGCAGTGTGAACTCTTCCCAGCAATGGCTCTTAAAATTTTCCACTCAGGATCCACCAGCTTGATAGAGCCATGAAGTGGAAGGAACCTGGGACTTGAAATAACTGTTCTGGCTTTAAGCAGCAGTTGGGCAGTATCACCAGCTTCATTATGTATGAAGTGTTTTGTCAGGGAGCTAGGAGCGATCATATTTTGTTTGAACCATTCATTATTGGAAGTTTGCTTGTTACAATAGCTGTTGTTACCTTAACGCATATAATTGGTACCCATAATTCTGCCTTAGATGCATGATCAAAATCTAAAGAAGAAAAATAGAGGCGATATCGATATGCCTATTTTAAGATGCTCTTTTAAAATTCACTCTTTTGTTTATTATGCTGAAATGTAACAAAGTATTTGATAATTCAAAATTTTTCATATGCATAATTCAGTTACATTAAGTTCATCACATTGTGTAACTAGTACCACTGTTTCAAACTACTCTCCTCCCCTCTCTTAGCAAAGACTCCCCAGTTTCTCATCCCTCACACCCTTGATAATTAATAATAAACTTTGGTCTCTGTACATGTGCCAATTTCATATAGGTGTTGTCATACAACATGTGTCCTTCTGTTACTGGCTTACTTCACTCAGTATACGGTTCTCAAGTTGCACCCAAGTTGTAGAATATGTCATCATCCAAGTTGTAGAATATATCAGGACTAAACTTCCCTTGACTAGAACTTCATTGTCTGTATATACAACATTTTTTGAAATCCATTCTTTTGTTAATGGACATGTCGGTTATTTCCACCATTTTTGCTATTGTGAAAAGTACTGCCATGAACAGCAGTGTAGACATTTAAAATTGTTCTTTAAAAACACCATTTCAACATCTATTAATATAATATAACAGCAACTAAGAAGAAAATGTGAAAGCTAGTTTGCCTGGCATATTTAAAGTAGTTCCTCTCTGCATTAGCTTTTCTGCTGCCCCTTCTTCCATGGGCTGGAATAGCTGAGAACACTAGCATCAATGCTTAATGATTTCTCAGCAGATTCAGAAGCATTGGACCTAGCAGTGAATGTTGAGGCTGAGTTATGGCTTTCTGACTGCTTTGTCTGTGGAAGTGGGCTTCCTTGATGCTGAAGACTCAGCCAATTTCCATGGTGATGTACACTGGGCATGATTCCCACTAAGGGACAGAGAGAGGTGCTGAGGGATTTTACAAAGAGAATACATGTAAACCCAAGATGAAGAAAATTGAGGGTGACTGGAGACTTGGAATTGACCTCTTCCCCACTGGATTTGGTGTTGCTCTATTGGAAACGATGCATAGAAAGAGAAGTCAGAAGACAGAAAAGTCTAATCTTTCATATGAATTTCCAGAATAAAGGAGGTGAGCTTTATTTTCAAGTCAGAGCTGAAGTAACTGATGAGGATTTGTGAGACTCTGAAGAAAGCTACAGATGGCTTAATTCCATTATCTAGTGCTCAGAGTTTTGGCTCTCAGGCACAAGACTGAGCTCATTGGTGAGTTCCAACGATCTGTTCCCATATTGAATAGCTGGAGAAGAGTCAAAAGCTGGCAAAGAATGGCCTTGCCTCTGGCTCACGAGCAGAACACACAGTTTTTGAATGTACACCGAACAGCAGCATCAAGAATGGATTTTGTTATTGCAAGGCCAGGTTTTTCAGAGTATTACTTTATTAATTTGAGACAATATATGTATTAATTACTGGCATATGCACAGAAAGGGCCTGTTAACAGAAAATGAGTTATTTTCATATTATCAGATGAATAGGTGTCATCTGAAGCAAAGTCATTCCTCTTTGGAATTCTAGCAGCATTCATTGCCAGTGTTCCTGGTTCAAGTTCTGGCTCCTTCCAGAGACCCTAAAGGGATTTGTGTGCTTGTAATACATGCCACGTATCTATAATTCCTTTTGAAAATGTGTCCTTCTGACTTCTAGCTTTCAGAGTTAGCCAGCCCCTCCGATGCCCCTGGACTTTCAAGGTTAAATTTGTAATTTTCCTTAACAACCCTACAGCCCCTTACTCTGTTAGGTAAGCTAGAACAAAACTATGGGAGAGCAACATGCTTGGAACATTCAGAGAAAGCCATGCTCCTTCAAGTTCAAGGAGCCTGGTCTACTCTTTGGCTCTTGAGGGGTTGGCTAAGAATTGCATTCACAGTTACATTCCTGTTTAAAGAATTGCCGTTTCTTTCATTTCTCCCTCTCCTTCTGAAATGATCTTTTACTAAACTGAAGCCTTTCTTGTTTATCCTAGTTTTCCACATGCATTTTTTGCTCATTAAATATTTCCTTTTCCGTTTACTTTACAAAAACATAAGGGAAAGTGTAAAGAAACATGATTTAATGCATTGCAATTTTAGAAAATGTTTAAAAACACTTGGAATGGAACCCTATGAGTTGTAGGCCATTTGTATTCAGATTTATCTTGTGGAAAACAGTCTTTTGCCTAGAGATTTGTTAATCCACACTGACACTGCAAACTTATTTTACACGTTAAAATATATTAAAATGAATAAATAAAAGCAATGGCCACTGACCAGCTAATAGTCTGTCATACGTGATTGGGCTTGCTTATTGCTAGTGTTACTATCTGTACTGAAGCCAGGCTACCAGTATTTTAAGCACCAGAAGTGTCACCTATGATCCAAGAAACAAAAGTCTTGACAGTGTTACTCGTTTCCCTATGTATCATGATATTTTAATTGTCCAGTTGTGAGTTATGTTGTAACTAATTTACTCCATTTCAGTTGATGTTTCCATTTGCTCAAGCTAAGAAGGAGACACACCTGCAGTTAGTAATCTCAGGAATTTAATAATATCAGTTCAACGGGAAAGAACCAATAGAGCTAGTGGAAAAGGCAGAGAAGCGGCAACAGCTGACTTGAACATCTTCCACAAAGCTTCGTTTCAGCCTCACCAATTTGAAGCACTCATCAAGTGTCCGTTATCGGTTCTGGCCATTCAAACACCTCAAGCCACGGAGTCCTGACTGTCTCACACAACACCAAAGGTGATGTGGTAGCTGGCTGTCTCTGCAAATGTGAACACAAGAAACCCCAAAGTAATACAATGTCTTATTAAAAGGGACAATACCTTCAGCCAGCCCTTCTTTTCTCCACTGAGACTGACAGGCAATTTCGACTGTTTATTTTCACTTAGCTCCAATGAATGGCTCTATTTCATTCCGCTTCTGAATCGTTTGGCAGTGTACACTGCTGCTGGCGCCCCGTGGAAGTGCAAGTGAAGGATGTCACTAGAGGCACTCTGGAGCAATCTTGGCAAAATTAGATTCTTTGGAAACTAAATCAGGCCTTAGTTTCATAGAAGAAAGCTTGACAAGAGACGAGTAATGTGAATCTGGTTGAATTATCCTTATCTTTCAAGGCATTTGATGAGGTCGGAAACCCAAAGTCTGAATCATAGTGTCTCTTAGCTATGCATCTTGTCCATAGTAACTAGTTAATGAGCTTATTGATATTTATACCATGCCTGTTTACTCTCAGAGATCACATTTTCATTAAATTGTGCAATTATGGCTATTTAAATATCGTCTATTTAGTGAATTGCTCTATTCTCTTAACTTGAACTATAAGTGGGCTTTTAAGTACAGCACACTAAACAGGGCCACAGAAACACTTTCTTGTATCTACCATGTGTTCCCTTGTATTTTTATTAGTTCAAGGGTTTAAAGCAGTAGTTTTCAACCTTTTCCACACTCTAAAGCATACATGGAGAGTCCAGTCTTGCTATAGTTTATTGTGCCAGCCTGGCCGATAAACACAAGTAGGATTAACTGAAGGGCAGAGGGATAAATGGCTCGGTGAGCCTCACCTTGGTTGTTCTGTGCCTCAGTTTAAAGGGGTACACTATCTGTGGGATGCCTAGCTTGTGGACTGTGTCGCTGTAAGTTGAGGTCCCTTTAAGCCCACACGATTGGAATGTTCATCTCTGGAGCTGGGGACTGACAGTTGATGACAGTTGGGGACCTGCCTTGCTGTTTGCTGCCTGGGTATATATAGCTCAGCTCTCTCTACAGAAGGGGACTGGCAATTGGCAGCTCTCAAAACTTGAAGGACTGCTAGTGTCTCACTGCTTTATAATTTAACTGTTAATTTCTTGTATTATCAATCTGTATATTATTTAATGGTTTATTTCTAGAATTATATATCTATCTTTATAAATATATTTATATATAGTTACTAGCAATCTGGTTTGTCTCTCTAGAGAACCCTGTCCAATACAAGCCTTAAGTGTGGTATTTCACTCTCTCTCTCTCTCTATGTCATACATGCATCTTCTCCTCCTTATTTGTAACTCTCCGATGATTTTCCAGTATCAAAATAAAATTTAAAACCTTTACCCTGCATATGTACCTAAGTATTTCACTAAGTAGATGCCCTCCCCGCCACTCCCCTTAATACAGCCATCAAGACCTTGTTTCTCCAGAGTCCCAGGCATGCCCCCACCTCTGGACTTTTCTACTTGCAGCTCTCTGTCCCTAGAGACTATTATTCTTATAACTTCAGAAGGTTCACTCCCTCACTCTATCAAGTCTCTGCTGAGATGCCGCCTGCCCAGACCTTCCCCTCATGTGTTACTCGTTGCTGTCAAGTAGGCCTTGACTCATGGTGACCCATGAACAAACATCGTCCAATCTGGTACCAACTTTGAAATCACTGCTATATCTGAACCTATTGCTGTAGCCATGTGCCAATCCATCCAATTGAGAAGTGTTCTAACATTTACTGACCCTTCACTTTACCAAGTGTGATGTTCTTCTCCAGTGATCAGTTCTTCGTGATGATGCATCCAAAGTAAGAGAACCAAAGACCTAGACAATCTTCTAGGATCCATAGGATTTTCATTGACTAATTTTTAGCGGGCCATCAAGCCTTTTAGCCAACTTTATTCACTAATTGCTTCATTAATGCAAGTCACACTTAAACTCTTGCCTGATTTATGTTCTATAGATCATTTATCTCCATGTGAAACTCCAATAAATATCAATTTGTTTACTTTTCAAAATGTTTTTCTCTTTGTCAACAGAAAATGAGGTCAGTGGAATTTTGCATCTTTTGTTATTGCTGCAACCCCATTCTCTAGAACAGCATTTGACACAAATATGGGTTCCTTAGGTATTTGGAAAATCAATGAAGGAATCAGGAAGGAGAGTTAGAATGATGCTTACCAAACTCCTGAACAAATGCTCCTATCTCTTCCTTCACCGGCTCATTGAAGAGGCATGTCAGAATCAAAACGATTAGCAGTGACCATAATCAAACCAGACCCTGGAGTCCTTTGAAATCTAGCTACAAAGAAATTCATTTTCCAACTTTATTTTGTTCCCAGTCCCATCAGTAATGAGTGGCTCCCAACAGTGATAACAGCATGTTCCAACATCTGTGTGAAAGGCCCCATGGTGTGAGTGAGATTGTGAGTAGATCAGGGTGGAAAGCTTGTATTTTCTCCCCTTGTGAACACTTTAATTACCTTTGGAGTCTCACAAATAACATAACCCAACATCTAGTGTCTACTGCAAGTTGAATTGGGAAACCCAGGGAAATATGCAAATGCGTGAGTGTGATCCTCTAGTTTCAGATGATTTAGAATAGACCAGGTCACCCCAGAATGGATGCTGTCAGTCAGTCACCCTGTGGCTCATTGAAGGGGCTGCCAAGATCACTGTACTAAATAAAGTTTCCACAGGTGAGGCATCTTAAGAAAAATTTTGGTTGATGCATTTCACACTTTTAAGAATTTAATTCTTAGTGACTGACTGCATGGACATAATAACCAGAGTTTTCAAATTCGAATATAAAAACAGATAGACATAAGAAGATAAGTTATTCTGGGTACAGGAGATGTCACATTTTTCCCTGAATATAGCTCCAATGCAGCAGCTCTGCCATGGGCTACAAGTTTGGTTGCTAAGTGCAAGGTCAGCAGTTTGCAATCATCAGCTGCTCAGCAGGAGGACAAGGTTCTCTACTCCTGTAAAAAGTTAGTCTCAGACACCCACAGCAACAGTCTACCTTGCCCTGTAGGGTTGCTATGAGTTGTTATATATTCAGTGACAATGAGTTTTTTTAGTTCCAATGCAGTGAATTTAATAATGTGGCTACTCTCTAGAACTTGCTATCATATATATATATATATATATATATATATATATATACATACATATATATATTCATGTAAAAGTTCATGGGAAAATTTCATTATCTTTAAATTATATTTTCCCTGCACAATTTGATATCTATTCCTATGTGTGCATATGTGAAAAAAATTGAATCATTTAAGGGTATACTAGCAAGCTTTGATTACAGTAAGCTCCATGACATGACTGATACCATGGACTTGAGCTAGTGTGAGTCCGGAGTTAGCAATAATATAGACTGAGTTACTATTGATTGGTTGCCAGTAGCGCCCTTACAAATATATTTTTGTCAAAAGAATGAACATTTTTCACTTTATTCAAACTAGTGTCTTGATTCAGTCATATTTTAAACATGGGTATTCTCAGCAGAGGAACTCAGAGAATATGAAAATGGAGAACCATCTGAGGAAAATGGTCATTATCCAGATGATGACAAGACTTTTGTATGTTTTGCTAAGTAAGTGGGATTCACAAATTTTTCCATTAATATAAAAAATTTGTGCTGAATCCAGTGTTTCTGAATATTTTGGATACTGGGGTAAACAGTGATGGGTGATTTTAAACAAATGTAGAATGTATTTTAAGCAACTGTGTTTAAAGAATGAGACATTCAATATAGCCTTTATATTAATAACTAGTATATGAACATTGACATATATTTAAAAGCAAACACTAAAATCATTGCCATTCATTTAATTCTGACTCGTAGGGACCCCACATGTGTCAGAAATGAAATGTGCTCCTTAGGCTGTTCAATAATTGTGGTCTTTCAGAAGTTCATTTCTAGGCTTTTCTTCGGAGGACACCTCTCAGATTTGAACTAACAACCTCTTGGTTAGTAGCTGAGTTCGGAACCACTCAGATCACACAGATTCCCACTCCTGTGCCATCAGATCCATCAGGTACATATAGGTTTCCCTTACATTTTTTGATTTGCACTCTTCACATGATACCATAATGGAGATCGGAATTAAAATTACACCCAATTCTGCATGAAAAAAAGACAGTCCCCAAAGCAGTGGAGTGTATGTCCACCTGTCACACGGGAGCACTGGAAAAGGAGCAGCTTAGATTTCAAGTACTCCATGTGTGAATGGACGACGCCTTAGCAAATGATGTGGATATGTTTCCTCCTGATGTTATGGTATTATTTCCATGAGAAGCAGTTTTCATAATAGAAGATGAAAAATGATAAAAGTGTATCCCCTTTTTCACAGGGATGTATTTAGATCCATATCTTTAAATGTGAGTGAAGTATTAAATCATTTTCTGATATATTTCCCCCTCATTTTCTGACAGCCCTAAAGATAGATGATTTCTGACACATGCTACAACAGAGATGAATCTTGACAACATTATGTTGCATAAAATAAACCAGTTTGGGAAAATATTAGTCATCTCCACGTATATGCCTTTCATACAGGCATAGGGGAGAGGAAAAGGACAAAGAGGACGCACTGCTTGGAGCTTGGTGACTCTAATTGGACGTTCGGGACATAGATAGTAGTCATGGTTGAGCAGTATGGTAAAGATGACTAATGTCACTGAACCGTCCATGTGGACCATGTTGAACAGACAAGTGGTTTGTTACCTATATATGTACAATGACTTAACAAATGCAGCTATGAATGCTCAGTTTGAAGACTGGGAAAACAATCCTGGTTCCCTACTACTAAGAAACCCATTGCTTTCTAATCCATTCCACCTCATAACAACCCTGTGGTACAGAATATTGTTTTCAGAGAAGGGCTGGTGGCACAGTAGATGGGTGTTGGGCTGTGAGCTGCAAGGCCAGCAGTCGCAGCACCCCCAGCGCTGTGGGAGAAAGATGAAGGGTCTGCTCTCACACAGTCACGGACTCAGAACCCTACAGAACAGTCATTTTCTGTCCTAGCAGCTTGCTGCGTGTCAGCATGAACTCCAGGGTCTGAGTGCACACACGATGTCTAAGACTGTAAGCAGCATGCAGTGTCTAGTGGGCTCCAGGTTCAATTCTCTGACATTTCACTTTGTAGCCACCTCTCCTTCTTTGTGCTCCCAGGGTCCTCATGTCCTGATTCAAGGATGGGAATTTCTAGAGTCGAAATGAATCTGCTGTTATTTATTTTTCTTTGTCTTCTTTGTTTTCCAATCTAGGTAACACACTCAATTTTGGCTTCTTAATTTCCTTGACTAAAGAGAAGTGTGTCAGGAAGCATTCTGTAGCTCCTCTAGCTTGCAGCAGTTTGTGGTTAGGGTAAAGAAGAGATAGGCAGAGGCATCTAGCATTTCCTCCATGCTTACCCCAGCTAGGTTTTGTGTAACGTAGCTGCTCCGCCCACTGTCAACTCTGGAGCGTGGGCATTGGGAGCGCATGCATATGGATGTGAAATATCCTACTGGGCTCCCACAAGCTCGGTGTGCACTGAGGCAGCTGTGCCGTTTACAGCCTAATTGGCAGCACTGTAGATCACAGGATGCCCAAAGTTCACCAGGAGGAGATAAAGATGTCAGAGAGGACCCCTGAAGAGATACATCAAACACTTCTCCCTTCTGCCTCTCTCGATAACGATCCCAATGGTGTATTGCAGGTTGTGGGTTGTTATGGTGACAGGAGGGGGAATAACTTCGGAGGCAAAGGGAGAAAATAGCATGAACAAGAATTCATCTTTTAAATTTGTGTGTGAGAGCTATATTGGAAATATTGGGTAGTCTGCATGTGGAACCACTGTGAGCATTTTGAAATTGTTGACATCTTCTAATTTCATTTTCATAAAGGCATTTTCTATTGAGTTTGAGTGCAACTTCTGACACCAGAATGTTTTCTTTAAAAGCTAGTCTCCAGCTCTTACCTCCCCGTGCAATATTGGGCTACCTATTTAAACTCTCTGTGTCTGTAAATTGGAGCTGAAGGATCCATTTAACAAGCCTCAAAACAATATCTTGTCTTTGATAAGCAAACAAACTTGGTGTGATGCTGAGTTGAACTGCTTCACTGCATTTTCTTATTTTCAATTTTTCAAAAAGCTGATTGCACGCTTTTCCTTTCAAGGCACTCCTGGGTAAGTTTGAACTGCCAACCTTTCAGTCAGTAGTTGAGCACAAACTGTGCCTCCCAGGGACCATAATATTTTGACAACTACAAATATTTTGAAAATATTTGGATAACAACTTGGCCAACTGACTGAAAGAGATTCATATTTGCATTCATTCCCCAAAAGGTAAACCAAGAGGACATTTAAATTATAGGAGAATATCACTGATATCATACACATGTAAAATTTTGCTGAAGATCATCCAAGAGTTTCAGTACTAGAGGGGGCTTCCAGGGGTTCAGGCAGATTCAGAAGAGGACTTGGAACAAGGGATGTCAGTGCTGATATCAGATGGATGTTGGCTGAAAGCAGAGAATACCAGAAATATATTTACGTGTGTTTTATTGACTATGCAAATACATCAGACTGTGAAAATCATAATGAACTATGAATGGCCTTGAAAAAAATGAGAATCCCAGAAAACTTCCTTGTGTTCCTGCAGAACCTACACATGGATTAAGAGCGAGTTGTGCAGACAGAACAAGGGAGCACTGCATGGTCTAAAATCAGGAAAGGTGTGCATCAAGGCTGTATCCTCTCACCATATTTAATTCAATCTGTATGCTGACCAAATACTCAGAGAAGCTTGTTGATATGGAAGAGAATATGGCATCAGGATTGGAGTAAGGTTTATTAACAGTATGCGATAAGCAGGCAGATGACAGCCAGGCTCGCTGAAAGTGAGGAGGATTTGAAGCACTTGCTGATGAGGAATCAAGGACTGCAGCCTTTGATATGGAGTAAAACTCAATGTAAAGGAAACACAAAACCTCACAATGGGACCAACAGTCAATGTCAGATAAACGGAGTAGAGATTGAAGTGGGTCAAGGATTTCATCTTGCTTAGATCACAATCAATGTTCATGGAAGTAGCCATCAAGATATCAAAGGATACATTGCTTTGGGTCAACCTGCTGTACAAGACCACGATAAAGTGTTGACAAGTAAAGATGTTGCTTTGAAGATTAATGTACACCTGTCAAAAGCCATGATATTTTTATTATACCATATACATGTCAAAGTTGGCTGTTGAATTAGGAAGAATGAACATGTCGATGCATTTCAACTATCGTGCTGATGTGGAATTGTGAAAGGACTCTCAGCTTTGTTCATCACATTTGCTTATGCACACAGTTGTCTTCAGCGATCATATTGGGAAGGTGGGCACACAATGATATGATTTTTTGTTCTTTGATGCCTGATATCTGGTCCCTTCTACACCTCGTGGTCACAGGCTGGTGTGCTTCTTCCATGTGGGCTTTGTTGCTTGGGTGCCTGGTTATCAAAAGATATAGTGTCTGGGGTCTTATAGGCTTGAACATAAACAAGCAGCCATCTAGCTCAGAAACAACAAAGTCCACATGGAAGAACACACCAGCCTGTGTGACCACGAGGTGTCAAAGGGATCAGGTATTAGGCATCAAAGAACAAAATAATCACATCATTGTAAATGAGGGGGAGTGCAGAGTGGAGACCCAAAGCCCATCTGTAGGGAATTGGATATCCCCTTGCAGAAGGGTCGTGGGGAGGAGAGGAGCCAGTCAGGGTGCAGTGTAGCAACAATGAAACATACAACTTTCCTCTAGTTCTTAAATGCTTCCTCCCAATCACTATCGTGATACCAGTTCTACCTTACAAATCCAGGAAGACCATAGGAAATATACTGGTACAGATAGGAACTGGAAACACAGGGAGTGCAGGACAGATGATTCATTCAGGACCAGTGGTGAGAGTAGAAATACCAGAGAGTGGAGGAAAGGTGGGGTAGAAAGGGGGAAGACAACAGAAAAGTGGGTGAAGGGATATTTCAGACCAGGTAAGACATGACAAAATAATAATAATTTATAAGTTATCAAGGGTTCCTGAGGGAGAGGGAGGGGGGAGGGAGGGTGGGAAAATGAGGAGCTGATACCAAGGCCTTAAGTGGAGAGCAAATATTTTGATAATGATGAGGGCAACGAATGTACAAATGTGGTTTACACAATTGATGTATGTGTGGATTGTGATAAGAGTTCTATGAGCCCCCAATAAAATGATTTTTAAAAGAAATAAATATTTCACAATATAGAAATACACATACACACAAAAGAAAGTACCATGACTATCAAAAGAAGAAACCAATCTGTCTTAGAAGAAATACAGCCAGAATGTTCCTTAGAGGCACGGATGGCAAGACTTCATGTTATGTACTTTGGACATGTTATCAGGAGAAACCAGTCCCTGGAGAAAGACATCATGTTTGGTAAAATGAAGAGCCAATGCAGAAGATGAATTTCCATGACAAAATGGAGTGATATCATGTCTGTAATAATGGGCTGAAGTATACGAACAATTGTGAGGATGGTGCAGGACCACACAGTGGTTTTTTTCTATTGAGTTTGAACCACTGGCCGTTTGGTCAACAGCCATGCCCTTAACTACGTCAACACTAAAATTTCTCAAAATTCATGTAAAAACATATTTATAAAAAAGAATGTTTATTCCATTTTACTATAAACAATATTGTATTACAATGATAATCATTGTTAGAAGTATAATAAACTCCAACTACTACTGGTTAATAGCTAGGAAATGAAAACTATAGATACTACATTTAATTAAAATGCAATGTCACTGACCCTAGTCAACATCACCCTCATGAATAGATCACTGAAGATATGGGTGCTATAGAATAAATATCCATATTTTCAGTACCAAGCTTTAAGAAAGAATAAATTATGTGGTCTTCTAAGACTTGTCTTTAAACAAGAAACCAACTAATTAAGGCATCAACTAAGTCATCATAGAAGAAGCACACAAGCCTGTGTGATTCAAGGATTGTGAATGATAAAATCCAATTCAAAAGGAGGGAACAGTACCAGTGCTTAAATTCCGAACATTCCATGAGCAGACAACTATGGATGACAATGAATGCCCAAAACCCATTCGCAAGGCGTGGATTAAGTCTCTGGTGAACCCCTTGTGACCGTAGTTCAAGGATATGAGCAGCCTTGCTATCAGGCATAGAGTATTGTAAAGTGGATTATGGTATATGTTGTTAGATTAAAGTGTAATACATTATCCTTTGATCTCTCTTTTGACCCTTAAAATTGCTTCAGTTTAAAAAAATTTTTCAACTCTGTTTTCAATTTAATTATCTCTTTTGTTTTGTCATTGTTTTTGTTTGTTTGTTTGCTGCTTATGTTCTGTATGATTTCCTGTGTAAGAAATCTAGGATAAGTAAATATGTAGACATAGTGACTGGATTGTGGGAGCCCTGGTGATGTAGTGGTTACACGTTGGACTGCTAAGCAGAAGGTTGTTAGTTCAAAACTACTTGCCACTCTTTAAAGTGTTACAGTCTCAGAAACTCACAGGCACAGTTCTACCTTGTCATATAGAGTCACTATGAGCTTAAATTGCCTACATGACAGTGAGTTTGTTTTGGAGTCTGAGGGTCACAGCAGAGGAGGTTGGGAGAAATGGGGGTAAACAACAATGATTACAGAAAGAATTGTTCTAAAATTGATTGTAGTAATGACTGCACAATTCTTCTTAGTATGATTTAAGGATTAAAAGTTGGGAATGGTATGGGAATTATATTCCAATTAAGCTATTTAAACTGAAATATCTCTTAGCTCCTAATGACCACCAAAGCTGACATATTATGAGTCCATAGCAAATTATTACTAGTTAGATGGATGTTTCCAACTTTTTAAGAAGTAGAATTTCTTTTAAAACTTTCTTGTTTTATTTACTGAGGACTTGGCCATCTGGCTTATTTTAATCAGTGGAGCCTGGATAGAAGTTTGAAAGCACTGGTTCAGAGCACAAACTTTCACAGGAATCTGGAGATTTTACTCGTCCTCCTGTGTCTGTCCTTCACTGTGCCACCAACTTGCACTAGAAAGATGCCATTCAGTCACATGGAACCCAACTGAGTCAAGTACACTGGGGGGATTCCAAATTTTCAGTTATCATGTATCATAAACAAAAAATAGAATGTTTCCTATAAGCCACTGGTACTGGAGTATTATTTGATGCTGCAATGAATGCCAAGCGATAAATGTAGAGGCATTCCCTAAGGGCAGGGGGAAGCATGGTGTGTCTGGGAGGTGCAAATAGTTAATGTGCTCTGTTGCTAACTCAAAGTTGGAAGGTTTGACTTCTACAAGTAGACATCTTAGAAGAAAGGTCTACAGATCTACTTCCCCAAACGCAACCATTGAAAGCCCTACGAACTAGTACATCATGCGTCAGCAGCAACTCAATGAATTTTGTGGGATAGACATTAAATCCATTCTCTCATTTTATCCTCTCTCTGTTTATGAGATTAAGTATTATTATTTCTTCTTTCAGGTGAGTAATAGAGTTGAAAAAGTCAAACAATTTTCTAATTGAGTTTAAACCCAAGACCATAAGATTCCCAGGTGTGGAATCTTAGATAACCTGGTGTGGTGCATTCTGAGGATGTACATGATAGTAGACACGATTCATATGACTGGATTTTAAGATCAACTATTGTCAATACTCAACTATGCCATATGGCCCAATCTAAATATTCTTAATAAAACATATGCATCTAAAATTCTGATTATGCATATAATATTTTTGAATAGATGAAAAAGTAATTAATATTGAAAAACAATCAAATTTTCTTAGAATTAAATCTTTTTAAAAAAATCATTTTATTGGGGCTCATACAGCTCTTATTACAATCCATCCATTTTATCAAGCACATTTGTATGCAAGTTGCCATCATTATTCTCAAAACATTTTCTTTCTAGTTGAGCCCTTGGTATCAAACTATGTTTACATAAGTAACTCAGATAACTCAAATGTAGCAGAACATAGGCAAATTATTTAATTTCTCATTGAGAAAATAAGTTGGTTTTTTACTCTAATTCTTCCAAATTCTTAGCACAGTCTCCGTGGCTCTTTCAGTCTCAGTTCAGGCCTTAAGATAGGCCCCTGGGGCCTCCTTGATGTTCTTCCCTTAGCCCAGTTGGAGGAATTTTCTCCATTGGAGACATGAATAATTCAGAATTAGGAACTCTACAACAGGGGTTCCACCAGTCCCCAGCCTCCCAACTTGGCCAGACCCTCATTATGGGAAAAGGCAAACAGCTTTTCATAATTGTTGTTTAATGGGCATAGCCTGCTCCTGGGATTTCTTTCTCAGTATCTATTTGTAATTCAAAGGTCAGTATAATACCACCAGCATGCTCAAGGATTCCAAGAGATTTGTTCCTCCTGATTGAAATTCAGACACAGTGGCATAGTAGATTAGTCTATGAGCCTCTTCTGTGCTGCAGGTCATAGTTAGGATGAGTCTGACCTTGTCTGAATACTAGGTCTTCACCCAGAAGTCTGATCTAAAATTCCAGAAGCATTTGTCCAACAAGCCCATTAGCCCAGCAGAAGAGGGAATTGGAGTTGACAGAGTTCACACTCTGCCATGGTCATTATCCCACCGCTTTGCTGGCCTAATATCACCTAAATGGGTTTCTCTTAAAGGTAATTTGAACAGGAAAAAGCAGCCCCAGAGAGTAATTTGAGCCCCATGTATGTACATATTTGTAGGATTTATATAGCAAGCTATCCTTAAATTGGTAATGACAGTCTCATTTCAAGATATTATATATTAAAATATTATTCAACAAGAAAGCTATTTTCCAAGTATGCATGGATGATGATTATTTATTAGCTTAAAATCCATCTCTTCTCCCAATTTCACCAAACACTGCTTCCATTCCCAATGAGCTTGAAGCTCCCCACACACTGCAATTTATGCATAAAGACCGACTGCTTGAGAAAACTTGTAACATGAACTACAGACGGGAAAAATCCACCAAGGTTTTTGTATTTATGGTAGATGTTGATTTCAAAAAGAGAGCCAAATCAAAACCCAGAAAAGACAAATTCTAGAGCTACACCATGGTGTGTGTGTGTGTGTGTTTGTGTGTGTGTTTTAAAGTGATCCTTTTCCTTCTTTCTGTTTCTATTTTACAGCATGATATTTGGAGGTCACTGTTGAGGTTATTTCCAATCAAATTGCATTTAACCCTGCAGCAATATATAGATTGTCAACATGGATGTTAGTGGTTATGGGCCATATATTCTCTGGGGTTTTGTGGAGAATATCAAACAAATTTCTGTATCATCCATGTAATTCATCTATCCCCAGAGAAAATATGACAGTAATTCTGAGGCTAGAAGCTTGAAAGAAGCAGTCACTAGAACTTGAAATCAAAGCTAAAGAAAGACATACTTTCTCATAGAGAAAGCGAGGCCAAAGGATCAAGTTTGGGATGCATTGACCCTCTGTATGTGTGCATCTCTACCCATCCTGAAAAGACCCTCTCAACACACTTTCACCTCAGCAAATAGCCAAACTGAATGGCTTGTCTTTGCTCAACTATTGCAGCTATGAGGAATCTAAAGCACAAGCCCCGACCCCACTCCGGCCTCGTGTTAATATTAAATACAAGACTTTTAATCAGGAAATGACCAAAGAAACTTGCTTGTTTCCAGTACACCCTCTCACGTGAACAAATTGCAAGGGGCCATCGAGAATGCTCCTTGCCGAAAGGAAGCTCTCGATTGTTGACACACATCATCCCAGAAGGAGGGCGGGTCACTGTCACGTGGCACACTAGCGAAGGATGCCATGGGAGCCTCCACATTCATCATTCAGGTAATCCTGGAAAAGTTGTCTAAATGTATTGCTTCCAATTTCTCTCTTTCTGTACCCATTTTAATCCAATCGCATTTTTACTTCTATTACTTCCTGGACACTGTCAAGGCCACTTTTTGCATTCATCATGAATTAAACTCATTTCTTAGAATTTACCTGGCAACTTTATTGTTGTCAGTAAAGATTACAAGTGTGCAACTTTTTAAAAGTCAAGATTATAAGGAATGGAATGCAAGACCGAGAAGAGAAGTTTCTTGAGAAATTCTCCTGAGAATGTCCATTCTGAGGGACATCTAAAGGAGAGTGTGCCAAAAGTTGATGGTGGGGAGGGAAGAAGCAATGGCCATAATTCATGGTTATGAAAAGTTATAGGTTTAGGTCGGTCCTTTAGAAAAACCACTGCAACCCACCAAGGAGCGCTGCAATATACCTGCCAGATGGATCGTTCTGAACTCTGTGGACTGTAGCTCTCCCTGCCATTGCTGTTGGTGCCATTGATTTGGTTCCACTAATACTAGTTACATTAACGTTTTAGATGTTTTAAAATGGCCATTGCTCTGAAGTGTTGAATAAAATGTCAATGCTTTTTTATGGGGTTTATTTTTTGCCTTCTTTCGTTTATGCGTCTTCAAAATAATCCTTGGACAAATCACGAGGAAAAAAAAAATACTACTACATTTGGCAAATTAGAATAATCATCCCCTTACAGAAGGGTTGCGGGGAGGAGATGAGCCAGTCAGGGTGCAGTCCAGCACTGATGAAACCAACATTTCTCTAGTTCTTTCATGCTTCTCCTCCCCGCCCCCTATATGATCCCAATTCTACCTTACAAATCCGGCTAGATCAGAGGATGTACACTGGTACAGATAAGAGCTGGAAATACAGGGAATCCAGAACAGATAAACCCCCTCGGGACCAATAAGGAGAGTATTAATACCAGGAGAGTAAGGGAAAGGTTGGGTAAGAAAGCGGGAACTGAACACAATGATCTGTATATAATTCCCTCCCTGTGGGATGAACAGCAGAAAAGTGGGTGAAGGGAGACATTGCTCAGTGTAAGACATGAAAAAATAATAATTTATAATTTATAAAGGGTTCATGAGGGAATAAAGGTAGGGAGGGAGGGAAAACAATGAGGAGCTGATACCAAGGGCTCAAGTAGAAAGAAAATGTTTTGAAAATGATGATGGCAACAAATATGCAAATATAGTCAACACAAAGGATGGATATCTAGATTTTGATAACAGTTGTATGAGCCCCCCATAAAATGATTAAAAAAAGAATAAGCAAGAAAAAAATCTAATCAGGAAGCATAATTAAAATAATATTTAATGTTTATTTTGTGCCATAAATTCATTTAAATATATTATACTAATTAACCAATTTATTCCTAAATAATAAGTAGTCTATAAATCTCTACAGAAGCACACTGCCTCCTTTTTCTCCCAAGCAATTGATGAACTTGAACCATTAATTTCTCAATTAGTAGTCCAAGGTTTGGCCCATTGCTCCATAATGGCTCATTTCATTAAAGAACAGAAAGCTCATACACTCTACCCAAGGTCACCCACCTAGTGTATGGATTGATCAAGAATTTATCATTCTCTGGGAGAATAACGATTGCTATTTTCCAAACCGAATGGGTTTATAACCACCAACTCACATTCAATTACATAGAAAATTTTAAGCAAGATTTAATAAAATTGAGAAGTATAATCATATTGGAAAGCTTAGTGCCATTGTTGCACAATGATGAATCCATACCCGACATTTTTCTAAGTGCTTCAAATGTGCTAACTCAATCTTTGTAACTGCTCTATGATATGTATTTTTTATAATTCCAAGATACCGATGAAAATATTTGCCCTTCATAGTTAATGAACGCATAGCTGGAAACAAATCCAGCTTCATATTATTTTATTACTGTAAAACCTTTATTTTTTATTGTAAATTGGGTGGGAGTTTGCATTTCAGATCATTTCCCCATATGTTTACCCTTCACCTGCTCCCTGCTTTCTCTTCACCCTCCCGGGAATTACTGTCTTCCTTTCACTCCACTTAACACTTGTTAACAGTCTAGCCCAGGGCTGGGCAAATGCGGTTTGAGACTTCTCTGAGGCTCTTTGGGTAGGTACATGTGGCTCTGGAGTAAAACTGCACATTTTTAAAGGTTCTTATCCATATAGTAGTGATGTCATTTGTTTGTAAAAATATGTCTGTGGCCTTCAAATAACTTTTAAGCCATTGTGAGGAACAGGATTGACTCTTCCATCTTAAAAATTGGCCAAACCCTGGTGTAGCCCATTGCTTTATGTTGAGTGGGAATTGGCTTGAGACCAGGGGGTTGGCATAACCACCATGTTGACCTAATGGCTGAGCGCTCCAATACTACATGATAGGTCAGTGATTTGAGTCCACCAGTGGCAATGATGGGGAAAAGACATGGATAGCTACTGCTGTAACATTATAGACTATGCCATACACTGGGGAAGTTTTACTCTGTCGCATGGGGTTGCTATGTGACAATCACAATGTATAGTACATAACAACAAACATTTACATATGTAAATTCATATATTTCTATTAATAGGGTTAACCAAAATCTCCCTTACATCATGCCAATTCTGATTCAGAGTGATCTCATAGAGTGTTTCAGAGACGGCAAATCTTGATTGGAGTAGACAGCATCATCTCTCTATTGAGGAATTACTGGTGGGTTTGTACCTCTAATCTTTTGATTAGTGACCCTGTAATGTCACCAGGGCTCCTTAATAGGAGTACGTAGTATAAAAATAATAGGCTATTTAAATAATTTGAACCTGCTAATCTAGAAGAAGGGTCAGCAATCTTTTCCTACAAAGGGCCACATATTAAAAAATGTAGGTAGGTGCCTCGTTAGACAGTAGGTAGCACGTCAGCCTCATAAAAACTGAAGGTTAAATAATGAGCCAGCCACTCGAGGTTGCAACAACACCGTGCTGCCACTGCAGCACTAAAGCCGGCCCACACGACTGCAAATAAATGGGCATGACTATGTCCCGATGCATTTTATTCACAGAAACTATGGTCAGACTGGATTTGGTCCATAGGTCACAGTTTGCTGACCCCTGACCAAGATATTTTTATTATAATAAATCATTTTGTTGGGGGCTCTGACAGTTTGTATAACACTCCATACATCCATTGTATCAATCACAGCTGTACAAATATTGCCATTACCATTTTCAAAGCACTCTCTTTCTATTTGAGCCCTTAGTATCAGTTCCTCTTTTTACCCTCTCCCCAAGCCCTCCCACCCTCATGACCCCTTGGTAAATTATAAACTATTATTTTCATATCTTACACCGTCCATCATCTCCCTTCACCAATGTGTGTGGGTGGGTGGGGGGAGGGAGTTATACAGCGATCATGGCAATCAGATCCCCTTTCTTCCCCTTCTCTCCTACCTTCCCCTACCCTCATGGTAAAGCTACTACCATTATTAGTCCTGAGGGGTGTATCTATCCTGGATTACCTGTGTTGAGAGCTCTTATTTTTATCAGTGTACATGCTCCAGTCTAGCCAGGCTCATAAGAGAGAAGAGGGGTCATGATAATGGGGGAAGAAAGCATTAATGTACTAGAGGAATGTTGTGCGTTTCATTGGTGCTATCCTGCAACCTGGCTGGTTCATTCCTTCTTTGTGACCCTTTTGTGAGGAAATGTCCAATTATCTGTAGATGGACTTTGGGTCTCCACAAAGACCACCCTCATTCACATAGATATGATTATTTGTTTTGGGTCTTCCGATGTCTGATACCTAATCCCTTCGACATCTCATAATCACACAAGCTGGTGTGTTTCTTCCATGTGGGCTTTGTTGCTTCTCTACTACATGGCCACTTGTTTAACTTGAAGCCTTTAAGGACCCAGATACTAAATTTTTTGATAGCCAGGCACCATCAGTTTTCTTCACCACATTTGCTAATATACCCATTTTGACTTCAGTGATTGTGTTGGGAAGGGGAACATCACAGAATGCCTGGCTATTAGAATAAAGTTTTCTTGTGTTGAGGAAGGACTTGAGTAGAGGCTCAATGTCCATCTTCTACCTTGATACTTAACATAAATATATATACAGAATCCTGTATCCCTATCATTATATATTAATATATTTACATATACATATGCCTATATTTATACCTCTATAAATGTCTTTTGGCTGTGAGTTATTTACTATAATTCCTTTTACTTTTCTGCTGTCCCACAATCATGTTTGACCTTCACTCAGTTTTCAGTAATTCCTCTTGGCTACATTGAACTTGATTCAAACCCCACCATGCATTCTATAGTCTCATCACCATAGGTTTTTTTATCTCTTGTTGTTCCCTTGCTCCTAGGTTTGTTGCCCATTCCCCTTCCACCCATATCCCTCTCTCTCCTATTACCCTGGAACTGTTGGTTCCACTATTTTCTCCTTGGGATTGTTTATCTTGCCTATCTTATATAGATAAGCATGAAAAAAGAAGAAGACAAAGATGAAGACGAAGTAGAAGAAGGATCTAAAAATAGTTTGGGGTCTCTCTTCTGACCCTAATATATGTTTTCTGATCTAGTCTGATGAGGTACCAAGCCCTGCATATGCGTCTGAAGTCTATGTTCAGGATTCCTGGGGGACTTCATTGCTTTACTCCCTTGCTACTCTCTTTTGACCCTTTCATGTTTGGCTCTGGGAGGGGTGTGGGTGTCAAACCGGGCACAGTTTCCTCACTCTGTCTCTAGTGCTGTCACCTCCAGAACTGTGCTGGCCTAGATTTTAGGAGCCGTAGTGGTGCTGGCCAGTAAGTATTGGGCTGCTAAATGCAAGGCGAGCTCAGTGGCTTAAACCCACAAACTGCTCCTTGGGAAGAAGATGAGAGAGTTTGCTCCCATAGCTGTTTGCCTATCGAGGAACTCTATATAAAATTGCTGTGGGTCAGAATTGACTTGATAGCAATAGAGTTTTGTTTGTTTGTCTTTAGTTTCAGATTGAGATTTTTATCATGAAATGAAATCTGTTTTATGATTTTGGCAGAGAATGCTACTATTTCCCAATATGCCCACTTTATTTCATTTTTAAAAAAAAATACAATCACTAGATTTTTAACTGGATCTGTAGCTATCCCAATGAAAGCCTCCCATGCACTATATCTTTTAGCCAGCTGTCACCATGTGATAAGTCCTGGCCAGTAGGAAATAAGTAAATTTGGTGTGAACACCTTTTAAGAATTATGCACAAAAGCAAAGAATATCTTACTTTGGGGTGATGTATGGATAAAGTATCTGGGGTTTCAATTCAATATCCATCTTTCACTAACAGATTGCCATTTGAATGAAATGCCAATTAATGGAGCGGGGCTGTGGAAGAAACCTAACTCTTCAAATATCGAACTATCAAGGAATTCAACATCTGAACTTCTGAGATATGAAAAGAAAAGCATCTCCTATCTTTATGAACTTAGGTTTTCAATCATCCACAGCTTGACCTAATCTAACCTGCTGCAATGGCCAAAGAGCTTTCTTATCTCTATCAATAATATGTACCTGTTCAAAAATAAGTAGTCCTGGTGGCATAGGGTGTGTCACATTAGGCAAAATTAGCAGTTTGAATACAACAGGCTGTCCAAGAGAGGAAGGTGAGCTAGTCTGGTCCTGAAAGGAAAGCGTAAGGAGCATTTCTGCTCTGTTCTATATGGCTGCTATGAGCCAGATTTGACTCAATGGCAGTGCATTTGAACTTTGTACCACAACACAAAATAAATGACAGCATGAGAAGATGTGTGACTTAAGAAACAACAGCCTTGAGGGAAAAATGATAAAACAGGGTCTGCCACTTAATGTGTCCTTCTGAGAGAGTTACTTTACTATCATCGCCAGTTTTCTCATCTGTAAAATAGGGTTGGATACACCTGAGGCATATTGAATCTGGGGGGTTGCAGTGAATCTCATTAAACCAAGTGTATATGAGTCTGGTGTTCTACTCTATGAATCTTCACCCAATTCACAATAAAAACTAAAAAAACATGTTTGTTATTGAAAGCTCATACAGTTTCCTTGCAGGGGAAAGGTGTTGCTAAGAAGTAGAAAGGAAAGATATTTGTTTATTTCCAATTTTAAAACAATAGTGAATTATGTTATCAGGATGATTGTGGTAGTTACATAATCTGGTGCCAATTTGGGACTTGAGAGGATTATGAATGAAGGGGTGGCATCTAGTCTGTCATTCATTGTATAGCCAATGAGGCCCCTGTGTGGACATGCTTTTGGACATGCTTTTCTCCTGAGAATTCTGGGAATTCCTGGTACTTCCTTCTTGGAGCCAGGGACATTTCCTCTCTCTGCTCAGTCTCTGTGAGACATCCTAATTGACAAGCGATGCTCCCTGGGCTTACTACCTGACATCATGCTCTACTGAGAGGACACATGGTACTTCGCCCAGGGAGGCAGAGAAGTCACAGGCATCTACCCTGTGGCTATCAGACCTCTGGATCTGGAGAAGAAATTTCCATATTTCAAAGCTGATCATATTTTGAACTCAAGCACTAGGTGAAAATTATTTTTTACTATTTCAAAGAATATCAGAATCCAACAGAGAAGAAAGGAAAAGAAAATGAAGAAAATACAAATTCATAAACTTATATTTTGAATCTAAATATATATATATCATTATATTTTATAATGCCAAAAATATAATGAGTCAACAATAGCTAGTTGCAAAGGCATAAAAAGTTTCACAAAATTGAATGTCCATGATGCCACTTACAGAAAGATTCTAATAGACAATATCTGATATAGTTACAGAAACCAAGTGATCAGTTACAGAAACCAAGTGGATTGGACATCCCAGATCTCCCTGAATTATCTTATCTTTCAATTACCATGTGTCATAGATGCTGTACATGAGTCCAGTGATATTTCATATCTTCTTAAAAGTGAAAGTGGGACAAAAAGGTGGTGGAAAGTGAGGGGAGATATTATAGACCTATTTCATTTATCTCTTACTGTATAAAACTCACCTGAGTAGCTGTGTCTTAAAACAAATAGTATATTATTTGCTGAGGATTTTCAACGGGAGTTGTTCTTAACTAGACACATTCTCTGCTGGCATCACCAGGGGCTACTTACGGGGATACTTTCAGCTAATGACTTTGTAGAGGTTGCCATCAGCTGGGACACCAGTGTAGTTGAAGCTCGCTCCCTCTATACTTCCTCTCAGGAGTGCTCTGTTTCCATGTGGTCTCTTAAGCAGCAGTGGGAAATTAATTATAGGGGCTCAAGACTTTGGGGCGTACAAAAGGAGGAGCTGCTGCAGCTTTAGAAACTAAGCTCTAAGTTGGCACACAGTCTCTTCTGGTGTATTATATCATTTAAACAAAGTCTGAGGGTCTTACAAATGAAAGTGAATGGCTCTTCATAAATACAAGAGTATGGCTATCATGGTGCGGTTTATTGGATCTTTCCAATATAACAAATGTCACAAGCCTAAAGCCATTTATCTCTGAAAATTTTAGCAGGTTATTTGAGCATTAGTAAAACTCTGATTTAAATGGATTGAAATAGTGTTAAATTAAATTTATTATTTTGAGATAAAATAAATGCTTTCATAATCACACTAACATTATTTGACATGTATTTGAAGTCAGGAATAGTGCGATGTATTTTTCTTTGATCAGATATTGCCTAATTAAATAGAGTTTCATTATTAGTCTTATTTTACAAATTGGAGAAATAACTATTTAATGGCGTTAAAATTTTTTCAACAGTAGAGCTAATCTGCATATATTTTCCCTATCATAGTAATTCAATGAGCATTTAAATCAGCAGTGTAGAGTATATACAGGGCAGAGTATGTACAAGTATAACCGTTTATACTAACTCCCCAGACTATCATCTCATCTTAGAAATCCCTCTTCTTAAATTGCATGGGCCCATCACAACGAAGCTGAAAGCGTTTCTTATTGAGACCTACTTTGAATTAATTTATATTGTGGCTGAACATCAGTCATATGTGAGGCTTAAATTAAGCTCCATAACTACTTTTGCTTCAAAGAAAATTGTTTTCTAGGTAAAAATAAATTCAAGTTATTCAACAGTTCATGACAGGATGCAATGAACTCACCTGGTACTGATAAAACACTGAGTTGTTGTTTATTCGTTTAAGAAGAATCCATTTTCTCTACTCAAATCCTTCCTCTTGAAGGGTGTAGTACCTCAGACAACCCCTTTATAATATGCATTGGAGTGAGATGTAATGATTTTATTTGATGCATCTCAATCGGTGGTGTATAATAAAGTTATACTTTTGTTTTTTACTACCAACGTTGAGCACCCTACAGGTTGGAGTTCAATGAACAGTTGTCGAATGAATGTTTGGGGGTGACACATACCGACGTATTTCTCTATCTGTTAGCAACAATACCATGAATGGCATTTCACTCATTCAAATGATGAATTCTGCCATCCAAGCAGAAACACAATGAGCTGATGCAGATGAATTTAAGACGCCTTTGAGGAGCTCTCTGCCATGGAAGGTTGCCTGATAGAACTTAAACCCACGCACTGCCAGCTATGAATTATTCATTGACACTTCATTCCTACATCATCATACCTTCATTCTGCTGTGTCTGCATGGATAGGATTGATTCACACATATGCCCTGTAACACTTATAATCAGAAAATCTGAAAATATTTTCACAGAGAAAAAAAGCATGTAGGAGTACACTTAAAGTTACCCCCCTAGTAATTGGTTCTCTGGTTCCCAAATAAGCAATGGATGTGCTGGAAGAAAGAGAAAGCTCTTTGCTTTTCTCAAGAGACAGTTATTGTTTTAGAAGTAATGACAATAGAAAAGTCAACATTCACAAGGCCTAGGAAATATAAACCAGTTTGTGAACTCTGCCACTACATGTTATGAAATAGGGCATCTTGTTAGCAATAACTTTGAAGTATTGGTTTAGAAAATCAACACATATAATCAATCCAATCATGGAAGATCATTAGTCAAGAAGTCTGTTCTAAATTATCATAGCATGTGAGGGAGCATGTCCTTTTTAATGCTTTGCATAAAAAAACAAAATCTGGCAAAAGATATCAACCCCCAAATACACTAGCACCGAGTACTCTGACTCACAGTGACGCTGTACAGAGCTTTAAAAGCTGTAAATCTTTATGGGAGAGGCAAGTCCCATCTTAAACCAATAGTTTTGTGGTTAGAATTCCAAGATTTACTTAGAAACACACACACACACACACACACACACACACACACACACAGACACACACACAAACATACAAAATGAAAATAAAAGCAAATGAAATGTTACCAAAAATACAAATTAAGGAAATTAATGAATACATTCTGCTTATTATTTTAATTTCAATAAGCAATACACAATTTCATATTGAAAAACTGCTAAGTGTCCGACATACTGTGAGACACTGGAGATAGCGTGATCAAGATGACAGGTGCAAAACCGCCCCAGGGAACTCGGTGTCTCCTAACGCTTCTTGACCTAATAGATCTCCTTATCTAGTTAATTAGTTCTAGTAAGCGCTACAATTGTTCTAATAATAAGTGCAAAGTAAATATATGTTGAACAGATTAAATCAAATTAAGAAAAAAACAATACCCTGTAGCAGTCATTTCAGTTCCTAAAGTTTGGATAGCGTATGTTGGAGAGCAGTGATAGAAAAGTGATGATGCCATTGTGTGATGTGTCTGATGGTAATAGAGATTTCAATAGGCTAAAATTGTAAGACTGCAAGGTTACAAAACAGAGATTACAAAACAAAGATTACAAAAATTACACAACAGAGATACAGAGATATCTGTGCTGGATCACAAACAGGATCATCAGATTCCTTTGTGTAAGCCTGGGGATCAGCTACAGCACAAAGAGCAAAGAGCCGGAGTGGGTTTCTCTGTCTGTGCAAGGGGGTTCAAAGGGTTGTGGGGAAATTCCATTATCTTTTCATTCCATTTCCCATAAAGTTTTTGAAGTGTCCTTATGTGCGAGCTCTTATATGTGAGTTTAGTGATAAACCCTGGTGGTGAAAACGTGTTCTTCTCTGGATCTATTCCATTGTGGTGATTTTCCACAGGAGAAACCTATCAAATACTGAATTGGTTAATAAACTTCACGGAAAAACACAATATTTGCAAAGGCAAATGTTTGTGTGTGTGTATGTGAGTGTGTCTAACCTATATAAATGAGAAGTAGGCCAAAAGGTTGAGATACTTAAAGACCTAAGTGGTTCTGCAAAGTCTGCCTTTGCTTCTTCATCTTCCTCTCCCATCATCTCAGCCCCAATTAACTACCATTGGCTTTCCTTCAGTATTCGGAATTCCTATGCTCCCACCCGTCACACAACTTTACAAAGAAAACTTAAAAATAAATAAACACATCAGGCTTACTATTAAGATAGAGATTGGTACTACCCCCAAGAGCAGTGATTCTCAACCTATGGGTCAAGACCCCTTTGGGGGTCGAAGACCCTTTCACATATTTCTGACCCAGATACCGCTCCTCTCTCTGTCTTCAGGCGGGACCTCCCACATTCAGTTACGCCACATATGCGTACCCGGAGTGAAGACTGTTATCCCTGTGACACCGTGCTCCAAGACAAAAGTTCATTTATTTGTAAGTTAAAAATAAATATCTCACAATGTATAGATACATATTATTGTTGTGATTAATCACTATGTTTTAATTATGTTCAATGTGTAACAATGAAAATACATCCTTAATATCAGATATTTTCATTGTGATTCATAACAGCAGCGAAATTACAGTGATGAAGTAGCAACAAAAATAATCTTATTGTTGTGGGTCAGCACAACACGAGGAACTGTATTAAAGGGTCGCAGCATTAGGAAGGTTGAGAACCATTGCCCGAGTATTGCCCTTAGTTATTCTTCATGCCTAGAACAGGACTTGTTCCTTGCCATGACTCACTGTTTAGCCAAAAATTAGGTAGGGCATATGCCTTAGTACTATCAACTATTTAATATGGAAAAGATACAAAGACAAGTTCAAAAGTCTAGAAAAGAAATGAAAGAAAGATGAACAAAATTAGAAAATTCAGGGAGGAACTGGAACGAGTGCTTCTACATTGTAAAAAATGCAATCAGCATCATGAAACAACATATGTATGAATTGCTGAATAGAAAACTGATTGCAGCTGATTTGCTATGTAAAGTTTCACCAAAATCACAATAAAAGTTTGCAAAAGAGAGCGAGTGCTTTGCAAATGTTATGCCTCCTCTCTGAAATGTTCTTTCTAGCCTCGCTTTCCCTTTAACGAGGTAACTCCTGCTCGTCCTTTAACCCGAAGATCCAAACGCCACACCATGGAAGCCATTCCTATCTACCGTGATTATGGAAATCTGCATATGTCCCCGACAGCATCAGAGACTCCTCTAAGGTTTTATTCCAGTTCTCATTTTATATACCTAAATAAAAATTTATATACCTAAATAAAATTTATCTAAATAATTATGCATACACTTTTATGTACATGCAAACATAATCTCTCCACTACATAGAGTTTAATGTAGATATGCCATATAGTACATCTTAAATATATATTTATCAACTACATGAATGCATAAGTAGTAAAGGAGAAAATCCAGATTGTATTGTCATAAATTTTGAGAACCAAATATCTTTCTAGCTTTAATATTTTAGAATAATGTTTCAGTATATTTTTTGTAAATCTGAGTTTAGTCTTGTTGAGGGATGTCTCCCAAAACATATTTGGGATCCTAATGCACTTACCTTACACTCTTGGCATTAGTGGCTGACACATACATTTGATAAAAAGTCTTACCAATTTTTTGAATTAGTTACTTGTAGATGTGTGGATATTATTCTATCATTGATGTATTAGGATCGATCTTGAAATGTTGTTTTTGGTTATTAATGGCATGTAGCCCCCTTTAATTTTTCATCTCAGAATATTGGACTATATAATTACCTGATTCAATATGGGCACTATCAGATTATTTCAGCTCACTCATCAATCAACCACTGCATTTTTTAGAACTTCTGATTTTCCTAGATTCATACAATCTATATTATTATTTAATAGTGTATGTTGGTAACAGTTATGCTCCTTTTGAGTTATGCCACACCATCATTTAAAAGGCCTAAAGCTTTATTCCATCCATACCATCAAGACAAGTCCACTTTGAGAAGGCTGCTCTTTCCCAGTGGTATTCTTAGTGTCTTCAAATTTGGGGGGCTCAATTTCTAACACTACATCAGACAATATTCCACAGCTATTCACAGATTGTCATTGGCATCAGTTTTTCAGATGCAAATCAGCGGATACTTCTATTTATATGTCTTAGTCTGTGAACGCTGCTAAAGTTGTCTACCATGGATGATGCTATTAATATTTAAAATATTGGTGACATGGCTTTCAGCATCCTACCAACAATCAAACCACCATAGCGAAGGTTCAATAAACTGACAGCCAGTAGTAGTGCTTCCTTAGTCAGTGTGTGCTACTATGTAACAAACCTGCAGTAAGCCCTGCATAGTGCCCTGCATTTTATTAGTATGCACAAAACTAAAAGCACAAGTATTCATGAAAACAATTATACAAATGTATGACTGCATTAAAAGTCCCTGGTGCATTTTTTCACTAAAAGAGATAAAGAAGAGACCAAAATCTCCTTCAGAATGGACTCTGTAACTTGCTCTTGAATGAAGAACAGCTATATCAAATAGAGAAATTGAACAGATTATTCAAGGGCTGGGTCCAGAGAGATGAAGCAAAGAATTATAATACAGTATGCAAAAACTGGAGTTAGGGAACCCCAAACAAAAGAAGATTACGCATTTCTCAATCCAAAAGAACTCAAGGAAAAAAAGGAGGCAAGCCTCGAGTTGAAAGAGTGAATGATGCTATGTGTAAAATATTGAACAACTCAGGCATCATCACAGGAAAGTGGAGGGAATACACAGTTACTGTACCAAAAATAATGTTTCAAATATTTCCAGAGTTAGCATGTGATTAAGATCTGATGGTATTGAAAGAAATCAATGCTTCACGGAAGGCTCTGGTAAAAGACAAACTTCAGTAGTGATGAAATACCAACTGAGACATTTCAACAAACTGAAAACAGTTAAGTGCTCACCCATCTATGTCCAGAAGTCTGGAAGCCAGCTACCTGACCAATCGATTGGAAACGATCCATATAATTGATATTTAGAGAGAGATGATCCAACAGAATGCACAATTATCAAATTATATCATTAATGTAGATAGAGAATTTCCAGAAATTCAAAAGAGATTTAGAAGAGGTTATGAAATTACTCTTGATGATGACAGAAAGACACTAGAAATATATTTTCCTGAGTTTCGCTGACAGTGCCTAGGCATGCAATTTTGTGAATCATAGAAATTATGAAGAATAGAAGTTATAGAATATTTAAGTGTGATCTTAAGAATTATACATAAGCCAAAAGGCAGGTATTGGAACAGAACAAAAAGATACTCCATGTGCTTCAGAGTTGTATACTTTCACCATATTCCTTTAATCTGAATGCCCAGCAAATAATATAGGAAACTAGATTATATAAAGAATTCAGCATCTGGATTGGGGGAATGCTCATTAAAAACCTTTAATATGTAGATGATACAACGTTACTTACTGAAAGCAAAGAGGAGTTAAAGCATTTCGCGCTGAAGATTAAATACTAGAGTTTTATGGATTACATCTCAGCATAAAAAATCAAAATAATCCTTACATCTGGGTCAATAAGCCTTGACACAACAAACAGAGTAAAAGATGTTCTGAAGGATTTAATTATTTTTTGATGCATATTCAATGCTCATGGAAGACGCAGTAAAAAAATTAAGTAATGTATGGCACTGAGAAAATCTACTGCAAACCCAAATTCTCACTACCATCAAGCTTATTACAAAAAAAGAGTGAACAATAGGAGAGAGTGGAACCGCTCCTGTGGGCTTCTGAGACTGGACATCCCTGTGGTGGTAGAAAACCCCATCTTTCTCCCATAGGGTCATTGGTAGTGGTGAACTGCTGATTCACATAGTCCCCAGGGATTTTCTTCTGATGTAAAAGACATCTTTAAAGTGTTAAAAAAAAAACAAAACAACAAAAACAAAACAAAGATGTCACCTTGAAGACGAACGCGTTTCTGACCCAAGCCATAATATTCTCAATCACCTCAAAAGTAAAAGTTGGGCAATAATAAAGGATAGAGACAAAAAATTGATGTGTTGATGTTGTCAAAGATTAGTGAATACAACATGAACTTCTGGAAGAATGTATAAATCTTTTTCGGAATAAGTCTAGCCAGAATGTTCCACAGAAGAAAGGATGGAGAGACCGTCATACATCATTTGGACATGTTATCAGGAGGTGACACTGGATGGAGAAAGACAACCGAGGGTCAGCAGCCCTGAGGCATATCGTCAACATGAGATGTTGACCAGGTGGCCTCACACATTGCCACAACTGCGAGCACACTACAGGACTCAGGACCCCGTAGCATCCGTCCTTTTGTAAATAGGGTCTGTTGTAATTAGGGTCCCTGAGTGAGTCAGACCCACTGGATGGCACCTAATACCCCTCCCGCCCCACCCCCCCCACACACACAAAAGAAATGGGGATTGAAAATTCCCCTTTTTATTTTTAGATGACATGATGCCTTGCTTTGGAGAAAACGGTTTCTATCCCTGTGTTTCTCTCTCCTATTCCAATTGGAAGCCGTTTTCACCAACAATACAATAGGCATGGCTCTTAGAAAAGGAAGGATCCTGGAGTCATTAAACACCAGGTTCGCTACCCCACCTGTTGCTCTGCAGAGCGATCTGCTCCTATAAAGACTTGAAATCTCTGAAACCCAAAGGGACGTTCTACTCTTCCTTTTTTTATTTTAAATGTATTTTTATTTAAAATCATTTTATTGGGAGCTCTTATTGGGTTGCTATGAGTAGGAATTGACTGAATCGGTAAATTTAGTTGGTTTTAATTTAGGAAAAGAGATTTGAAGTCTGAAATGTTCAAGAATATTAATACTTGCTTCACCTAGATACTTCTAAAATACATTCCTCTTTGTCATGTCCACTTTCCAGACATGCATCAGAAGGAGCAAGTTCAGTTTTGTAGTTTCCAAGTAACTTTGCCTTTCTTGTGATGACTCTTTTCATATAATGTCTTTGAAAATCTTTGAAATGGGGAGCAAGAAAAATCATGAATACAACTCTTTTGCCAACTGGATTTTCTTTTTTTCTAAGAAAAACCCTATAGCTGACTTGAAGAAACCTAATCTATAGAAACTATCACTTTGTAAATAATTACTCAGAGGGTAAATTAGGTTTGATAAGGGGCTAAGAGTCAGCAAGAGGCTAAGACAATGATTTAATGAAATATAAATCCAGTTATTGTTTTGGCTTAAAATAATTTGTTTTACACTGTGCCTGAACAGTTAATGACATTTTCTAATATTCTATGGCTGAAATACCCAGGTGACTCTCAATGTAGAACAAGAAAGCTTAGGGCTGAATCCAATAGTAACACACTAGAGGAAATAGCTCTGAAACACAGCCTCCTGATAGCTACAATTTCATAAAGCACACACACCAGCTGCAAAAACAGACAGGAGATTCCGCTTGGCAAATAAACCAGAAGAGGATAGCGCTTAGCAAGTGTGTGATTATATTGGTTGACTGAGTTTAAGTTTGCGTGTGGGTGCTTTGCCATTGGGTACCTCGCTAGAGGGGAAAACATAAACTATTGGGTTTCTTATATTTTGTGGGTATTTCTTTGTATAAGCAGATAATGATGCTTCAAGAATTGCATTTTTACTTTTAAGGAATTGTGTAGTATGCAAACATATTATCAGAATTTAGATAGTGAGTTATATTTAACTTGATCTGAATAGCTATAATAACGTTCCATTATTTATTGATAATCAATATATTATTATTGAATTTAAGAAAAATAAGCCATGTTAACCAAAGAATCTCTCTAAGTGTGTGCACTATGCATTAAAACTGTAAAAGCTGAAGCATTGCTTCTTTTGCTTTATGGAAAATACTGTGAATATACATTCTGTAAACTTAGACTTTAGGAGATATTTTTGAGACCATTATTATAATCGATCCCTGAAGATGGAACACTACTCCTGATTTATTCCAAAAAGTGATAAGGAGTGAAGTAGTTATTGTTAGTAGTGGCAATCAATGTGAACTATTCCCCCTCCGCCCCCCCCCATGTCTTCTGAAATTAGGACATTGTTTCTGTGTAAAGAGGCCTTGAGCTTCAGTGGTAGGGTTCTGATCTTCTATCAGGGAGACCTGGGTTTGATTCCTTGATAATGCATTTCATTGATCAGTGGACGCATGTGTGTTGCTATGTTGAACGTTTCAATGGAGCTATCAGACTATGATAGATGAGGAAGAAGAAAGGCCTGGTGATCTACTTTTATGAAGCAGCCAATGAAAACCATTTGAGACACAATGCTCTGATTTCCAGTTCCCTATGGGGATGTAACAGGCCTGGGCAGGGTTTGATGTATTTTGCATGATACTCCATGAGTCGGTGACTGACTCAACAGTTATCGAACAACAAAAACATGGATGTAATACAGTTAACAACTTAACTTAGTCCAATACCACAGGATCCACAAAGAGTCAGAAATCATGCTGAAATGATGCCAAAATAACCTATGATTGGATATATCTCACCCGTGGCTACTCAGATCCCTTTCTGTGTCAATAAGACCGTGCCATCATTGTTGCCAAGGGAGAAGAACAAGATTACACTGGTTTCTACTTAAAATGTTAGCAAACTTCTTCCCCCCACCTCCCAGTTATGAGGTTTCTTAGGGACATTATGGGTTACAATTCAAAGTCAGAAATGATTCAGGCTATAGTACTTTGATCAGAACAGCCTCTTCTCAGTGAGCCCCACAGGTTGACCTCGCTCTCAGTGAGCCCCACAGGCTGACCTCGCTCTCTGGCCCTCTGTCGCTCTGTATTTTGAATTAGCACAATTCTTATGTCTTCTACACTTGGTGCCTTTAAAGAGCTTTTCTCTTAAAAGCTTTGCATGCAAATGAAAAGTGCAAATGCCCATCATCAGTGCAGCCGCAAAATGAACAAAACTCTCTATTTGACGGCTGCTCACTCAACATCTTTCTACTAATGGTTAACTCTGCCTCATGTGATCATTTTTTTTTTTTACTTCTGAGTGACTTATTACAGGCTATAATAATTATCTGGCTGATCCCCTTTATCCTATGTGTTTTGTCTCAGTTAAAGCTTCAAAATGATCTGCCAATAAACAGGCAATGGATTACAAAGCCAATTTAATTAGAAATAATCTGATAGGTCCACTGCTTCAATCATCCAGGCCATTGTTTGCTTTCCAAACAGAATATTCAAGAGATTATGGCACACATCTTTTGGTTTGGGTTGGTGATCAGGGAAAATATACCAAGATATGTACTATGGGTTTAGCTCGTCTTTATTTCTATCTGTTTTAATGGTGATTTAAAATTGTGTTGAGAATGCAAAGTGGAATATTTGCTTCAAGTGGATACTTCTATTCTTTTCTGGTAGGGATCTTGAGTGAGGTTAGAAATGATAAAATGAAGTGAAGGGAAGGGAGGATTTGTATACTAGATTTAAGTAGAATACTTCAAATTCTGAGAGGTTTATGGATACTTTGAAATTCTCTGTCAACTTCTTTGAAGTCAATTTAATATCATTAACTTTAAAAATATATATCTGGTTTGTAGTGATTATCAGGTCAGAATGTTCCTTGTTTACAATATAAATACATGATACAATATATATATTTATACAATATGTATATTCATGATAGGATGGTTTATTCCAATGGTGAAAATTCCATTATTTTTCATTATAATCAAGAAAAGAAGGACAAGCAGAGGCCGTGACATCTCAGAAATAGCTGAAGAATGAGTCAACTTCATTCTATGTATCACTATGCTATCAAAATCCTGATATTAGTAGTTTATTTTCTTACTTGATAAGAAGCTTAATATTTTGGCTTTCAATATAGCAAGGACACGCTCTTCTTTCTTCCTTCTTTTGTTGTCTGGGAAGCACATTCCCCCATTCTATCGCTGACAATTTAAATCGTAGTTGGAGTCCCTGGATGACATGTTTCTGGAGATCACGTATTCAATGAGGGACTTGGGAACCGTCTCACTCACTGCCATCGAGTCAATGGGCTGACTCAGAGTGAAGATAGAACTTATGTAAATGACCACCCGTTCTGCCTGTCTTTTGTACTGTGGTGACTTGCGTGCTGCTCTGATGCTACAAATGATATCACCGGTATTTCACAAATGAGTAGGGCCATCAATCTTGACCACGCTATGAGCAACTTCTCATTCATACAAGAATGAAAGTCTGGCCTGTAGTTTTTACACTTGGCAAAGGAAACTGGCATTGATCACAGTAAAGCACTGCCAATATGGTGCTGAAAGATGAGCTCCCTGAGAGGGAGGGTGCTCAGCACACACATGGTTAAAACGAGAGCTGTCGCTGAGTCTTTCCTATTTGTCTTACATTCCGAGTGTGACTACAACAAAAATGAGCCAAATGGTTTGTGTTTAATAATTGAATGTTTTATGCTTGTACAGTTTACGAGGCAGGAAGTCCAAAGTCAAGGAGCCAGCTTTAATGGAAGGCCCGCTCTCATTACTGGTTCTGAGAGAAAGTCCTTATCTCCTTTCAGCACCTGTGCCTTAGGGTCCCATGGAGGTCTCCATGGGTCCTGACATCAAACTTGCCCTGGGTCTAGGTGGTTCCTACCACAGGGACACTGGGTTTAACGGAAGCACACGTCTCCTAAGACTTTTTTTCGTGGTGATTCTGAGGTCTCTCGGTATGCTCTATTCTCCCTTCTTTTATCTTTTCTTTTCAGGTATAATTGATATGGTCTTCATTTCAGGGGAACTCCACTTACATTGATACAGGGCTGTGACCCAACTCAGGGCATTGTATCCAGCCTTGATCCCATTACAACTTACTGCATGATCACATAGCATCTCATCACTGGGATTGACTACATCATTGTATCATGGCCAAATCACTCAGAATCATGGCCCAGCCAAAGGGAAACATGGCGAGGTGGGAGCAGGTTTGTTATTTTTGTTTAGGGGAGCGGGGCACAATTCAATTGATGACAACATCGTACACTTCTGACCTTACAATCCAATGATTGTGTACATCCATTTCTCCCTGATGGCAGGTTCTCTCTTCATAAGTGTAAGATATGACAAAATAATTTATAAATTATCAAGGGTTCATGAGGGAGTGGGAGCAGGTAGAGAGGGTGGAAATTGAGGAGCTGATGCTAAGGGCTTAAGTGGAGAACAAATGTTTTGAGAATGATGAGGGCAAGAAATGTACAAATGTGCTTTACACAACTGATGTATGTATGGGTTGTGATAAGAGTTGCATGAACCCCCAATAAAATGTTTTTTTTTAAAGAAAGAAGAGAAAAGAAAATGAAAACAAAAAGAAATCCAAACCCATTGCTGTCAATTCCAACTCGTAGTCACATTATGGGGCAGAGTAGAATGCCTCTGTAAGGTTTCTAAGGCTGCAATATTCATGGAAACAGCCTGCCTCATCTTTCTGTTACACAGCAACTGGTGGGTTCACACTGCTGACCTTTCACTTAGCAGCCAAGCAATTGAAAATGAAATGGGTATTCAGAAAATAGAAACAGAGAGATGTCATACTGATGTTTTATGGCTACACAAATACAGTCATACCAGTATTTTGTAATTTGTTGGTACTAGGATAATTGTACTTGCAATGCACTTGCTTTCCCTTGTGTTTTTAAAGATTCTTGTTTTAGCATTCCACTTCCTGTTGAAACCTTTAGAAGAAAGCTGGGGAAAGAGAAGCCTCCACTTCTGTGGGAGGGGAAATTCATCAGAGAAGATAGATAGATGGGTTTCAATTTCACAGGCATAGATTTAGGAGGGAATTCACAGGCTGAAGATAGTGAATAAGGTAGAGAATTTGGAAATTGTTCTGTTTCCTCCAGAAAAGGAGTTCTGTTTTGCTGATGATTTAAACTTAGGCATGTGCTGCTTCCAGAGGGAAGATTCTTCCCTTTGACGGTTTGGGTCCCTACAGACTCTCAGTTTTAGGGCAGGAAGTTGATTCTGTCACGTCCAAGTTTTCACGCTATGATAGCCAGTGCACTGGGAGTAGAGCTGATACCGGCAACTGTCATTTTGTGACAGCAGAGTGACAGTGGGAGTTGTACGCACATGCTCATTATGCCTCTTGAAAGGGATGGGGGCTCTGGAGGAAGCACTCAGTGATTCATTGGTATTAATTTGATGTTTGCTCTAATAGATGTCTCTGTCGTCCCGTTTTTTCCCTCTTGCTTAATTTCTTTTTTCCCCAATAAATATGGATTTATTTTAGATTTTAAGGACCTGGAGTCCTAATGTGCATTTACTTTGTATGTAATGTATTCCTGCAGCTCTTGGAGTATCTAGTCAGTGCTGCTAAATGTCTGACCTCAGCTGCCACCAAGTAGCAAATCAACCTGAAGGTCAAAATTAACCCCCCAGCTGATTGGAATATCTTGCTCTTGTTCTTCTTTATTTAACCTAGTAAACATATAGTCCTATGCTTTCTGGGTGGATCCCCCACCTCCCAAAAATGTACACGGTTATTTACTAATCTGTAGTGTACAATTTCATCTACTTCTTACCATATAATGTGGCAAAAGACTTGTGAAATTATTTTACACCAAAGATTAGTAAGAAAAGCAATTAAGCCCATGCTTACCTTGCTTACTGTAAATCAATATGTACAGTACTTTCTGGTTAATCTGCCCCTGTTATTTTATATATATATATATGCATACATATAAATATATATTTTATATAATTATATACAAGCAGATGTATACTACATATATACATGTACATATATGCGTACATCTACTGATATAATTATATAAAATACATATCATATATCTTCTATTTAATAAGATAATATATAAATGTGGAACTTGTTTAATTGGAAACCCCATTCCCTTTCTCAAATCTGACTCTGTATCTTCACTTCTTTCTTAATAAGTCACTTCCCTAATTTTCATAATTTAGGGGTTTTAAAAGGTAAAATTATTAGCCTGTTGCTCTTCTTTGAAATCATTATTTTCCTTCTCCTTCCTATCAGTGATGTCCTCTTCCCCCTCTCTCCCTCTAATCTTCTATGTTCTGCTCTACCGTTGCCTTCACCGTGCCTGTTCTGCGATCGTGCCAGCTGTGACTTCCTTGCTGTACACGCCACCTTTATATTCTGCCCTTCACCCCTCTGAAGTGGAGCATCTGCATTGCAGCGAATGGTTGATTGTCTCTCCATTACCTCAAATCCAGCATCTTCAAAAGCGATTTCTCATTTTATCCACTATATTTCCTCTTTGCTACACTTCTCTTTTCCCCCTCAGCAGTGTCTGGATCCTAGGCGATGGATTCCAGAGACCATACCATCATCCTCAACAGTATGGTTTATCTGCCCAGTTAGTGGACATTATCTGTTCAGTTCCCAGGGTTGGAACAAGCTCTCTTCTCTCTGTGGGCTTCTCTGTTCTCACATAACCCACCAACAAATCTCTTCATCTCTGTGTACTTTCCTAATGAACTAGTCGTGTTAATAGAAGCACAGTCACTCGGGTTTGCAGTCGAGGTTTCAGTGGTGTTTATTTCTATTTTGAACTTCTCAATCAGCTGAATTCCAGTACCGAATGGCATCCTCATCTGTCCAGTGTCTCATGTCCACCACGACTTTCCGAAGATGCTAATACCTCCTCCAGTGACTCTCCTTGCCCCTGTCTTGGGCAGCTTTCTGCCTCTTCCCGTGAGTAACATTGGTCCTATTCAACAGAATCACACACACCCCTAGCCAATTCGCCCTCTTATCCCTAAGGAACTATTGATTTCTCCACAGTCTCACAATTTTCCCCAGCCTGTGCTTCCCGCTCAACCTCATGTGTCTCAACTGTTACTGTTCTACCCTCTCCCATACCTTGACACTTGTCAGGACCCAGACTTTTTACAAATCATCACTCAGGTGTTTAAACCAATGCCCATAACGTTGCTTTTCTTCCCCCGTCCTCCTGCCTAAACACTTTTTCATTCTCCAAAAAGAATCTCATTTTATGAAGTTTTCTGGCTCCCCATGACTGGAGCTACATTTTCTCCGTCTTTCAGTCCTTATTAGGGTTTTACAAAAATCTGCAAGCCCTGCTCTCAGAATCCTACAGATCATCCTTTAGCCTAGCAGCCTTTCTTCTGCAGCTTAAACACGCCAAAACTTTTCCCTTTCAAGATCGTCATTAAGCTCTCTCGTGTACACGTAAGTACTTGACAATGCTTCAAAGCTATGCCTAGGTTTTCAAAAGATTTCAGAGCAGCTGGATCACATGAAGAAGTATCTGCCATTGAGATTGGAGGCAGGCTTGTTAACAACCTGTAGAATGCAGATACACAACCTTGCTTGCTGAAAGTGAGGAGAGCATGGAGCACTTGCTGATGAAGATCAAGGATTGTAGTCTTCGGTATGGATTATATATAACTCAATGTAAGGAAGACCAAAATCCTCATAACTGGACCAATAGGTAATAGCATGGTAAATAAAGAAAAGGTTGAATTTTCAAGGTTGTTGTCTTACTTGGATCCACAGTAAATGCTCATGGGAGAAGCAGTCAAGAGATCAAATGACATGTTGCATTCAGTAAATCTGCTGGACAAAACTTCTTTAGAGTATTGAAAAGCAAGGATGTCACTTTGAGGACCAAGGGGCTCCTGACCCAAGCCAGGTATTCTCCATGGCATCATTCACAGATGAAAGTTGAACATTGAATAAGGAAGAACATAGAAGAATCGACGTATATGAATTGTGGCACTGGAGAAGAATATTGAAAGTTTCATGGACTTTAAAATAATAATTTTATTAAGGGCTCATACAACTCTTATCACAATCCATCCATCCATCCATCCATTGGGTCAAGCACATTTGTATATTTGTTGCCATCATCACTCTCAAAGCATTTGCTTTCTACTTGAGCCCCTGATATCAGCTCCTCATTCTCCCCCCTCTTTCTCTCCCTCCCTCTCTCATGAGTCCTTGATAATTTATAAATTATCATTTCATATCTTGCACTGTCTGTTGTTGTCCACCCCGCAAGGAGGGGGTTATATGTAGGTCATTGTGATCAGCACCCCCCCCCACCTTCCCCTTATCCTCCTGGTGTGGCTACTCTCAATACAGGTTCCGAGGAGTTTATCTGTCCTGTATTCCCTGTGTTTCCAGCTCTTATCTGTACCCATGTACATGCTCTGGACTAGTCATATTTGTAAGGTAGCATTAGTGTCATGATAGTGGGGAGAGAAAGCATTCAAGAACCAGAGGAAAGCTGTATGTTTCATTGGTGCTATACTGACCCTGACTGGCCCGTCTTGACCCCATGACCCTTCTGTAATGGGATGTCCAATTACCTACACATCTGCGCTGGGATTCTACTCTACACTCCCCAACCCCCACCTTCATTCACACTGTGATTTTTTTGCTCTGTGTCTTTGATGCCTGAGACCTGATTCTATGGACATTGCGTGATCGCACAGGCTGCTGTGCTTCTTCCATGTGGGCTTTGTGGCTTCTCAGCTAGATGGCTGCTTGTTTATCTTCAAGATTTTAAGACACCAGATGCTATATCTTTTGATAGCCAGGCATCGTCAGCTTTCTTTACCACATTTGCTTATGCACCTGCTTTATCTTCGGCAATTGTGTCAGGAAGGTGAGCATCTCAGAATGCCGGGTTATTGGAACAAAGTGTTCTTGTATTGAGGAAGTACTGGAGTGGAGGCACAATGCCCACCTGCTTCCTTAATACTAAACCTATACATATATGTGCATAGATCTATTTCCCCATCATCATATATAAATATATTTACATATATACATGCCTATATTTATATCTCTATAGTTGCCCTTTGCCTCCTAGTTCTTTCCTCTATTTTAAGGGGAGAAGAGCAATGAAGTCCCCAGGGAACACCAAAATTAGACTGTGGGGTCAGGGCATGGCGCACCATCAGACTTGACTGGAAAACACTCGTAAAGGACGAAAATAGACCTTGAAGTATTTATAGGCTTTTCTCTTTTTTGTCATTGGCTTTGGTTGTTGGAGATATTGTTTTATTTTCTGTTGTTGCTTTGTTGTGCTCCGTCTTGTGTTTGTACATATTATTATCTCTGCATGTCTATCGAGATAAGATAGGCAGGATAACCCTGAGGAAAAAATAATTGGATGACAGTTCTGGGGGAGAAGATGGGAGAGGGAGAGGTGGGGGAAAGGAAGGGCTGTTAAAAACTCAGGGACAAGGGAACAATAAGTGACTGAAAATCAATGGCAAGGAGGGTGTAGGAGGCCTGATATGGCTTGATCAAGGGCACTGTGACGAAGAGGCATACTGAAAGCCAAAGGAAGGCTCAGCACGGACTTCTTAAAGTAGAAACGTATCCGTCTCATAAGGAGTAAGGCCAGAGTGCTCCTTAGGGTGCAGTGTTTTGTTCCCTTGTGCCCACGGTCACTGTGGGTCGCAGCCAACTCAATGCCACCTAACAACAACCACAGAACACTTGTCCTCCTCCGTAGAATGTGCTGTCCTTTCTTAACTGCAGCTTCTTCATCCCGTTCATTGAGAATGATCTTCAGAACTACTTGTTGTGCTCAAAGGCTCTTGACTGTAGCGCTCTCGTCTTCTCATGGGAACTGACCACTCGCTGAAGGCAGAGTCCAATCCAAGTGTGTGTGTGTGTGTGTGTGTGTGTGTGTGTGTGTTTAACCAATGCCTACACAGTGCATTCATCTGTTCCTGTAACGAGACAAGCAGACAACCACAGAGCAACCCAGTGGCCTGGGCTCCCGTCCATCTCCTGGGGAGCCCCCAGGGCCAGCTGGAAGTGCGCCGCAGGGCTTCCCGGACTGTCCTCTTTCTGGAAGTAGCTTGTCTCCTCTTTCTCCTGCAGAGAAGCTGGTGTGTTTGAAACACTGGCTTTCCCATGCGTGCTTCCATTCTCTAATACTTGAACCGCCAGGGCTCCTGATCTTTGCCCTCTCATACCTGCTGGCTCATTTCTGGCATATCGTTGGTGCTAAATTATTTGTTGAATCCATGAATTATGACACACTTTGTTCATATTGTTATTACTATGTTCAATCCTGTATTGTACTTTCAAATGTACTTGACTTACTCTTTTAATTCATTTGAAGAAAAAAAAAAGCCATCCCAAACAGCATTGTATTCCTGTAGGTCCCAGCATGGACGGTGGCAAGCACTCATAGCCTTCATAAATGTTGGCTGAGTTAGATCGATCTGAATTAAACCTTCAGAATACTATTTCGTTATGGCCAGGGCATCACAGATGGTAAATGGTAATCTCCTGTGCTAATAGCTTCCAAGGTGGCTGATGAGATAAAATCAGTCAAGCATCCATCAATAAAAGAAAAGCTCCTAAGTATGAAATCCTCTATTTTGAAAGTTGCTTTACCTTTGCTTCTTTTGTCTGGCAGCGTTTAGCTTGGTGTGGCCGCCCTTGTTTAGCGCACAATGCCGGCTCCTTCAGCTCAGTGTGGAGAAGACCGGGCAGGATGGCAGCAGCAGGGGAAAAGGCTCCTACAATGGCAGGCCTGGGATCTCAGCAATGCTCTCCTTGATTGCCAATGGCAATGTCCACGTAATGTTTGCTCTCTTCCCCCTACTGAGGGTCTGATTTCAACTTCATACCCTATCTCTTTAGAAAGATTGGATGCAAGGTGGGCAACAGTGAGACTCTTCAAAGCTTGGGCATATCAAGGGTCTGTCGAGAAAGCTCCCTTGGGATTCTGAAGATAGCCCTGATTGCGATCCCATTGTCACTGAAGTCTGCCAGCTCCCAGCAACATCCTGTGGAGCTAGGGGGCTTTCCATCATCGCAGATTTGTGGAAGCAGATAGCCAGACCTGTCTTTGCACGTGCCTCTGGGTAAGCTCAAAATCCCAAACTCTTGGCTAGCGGTTGACTATGTTAACTATTTGTGTCAACCAGGGACTCCTTGATTATAGCAGAAGTCATCCTAAAGGACGAGGAATCTGGGGGCACAGTGTAGAAAATCTTCATTGTTAACTGAAAGGTGGGGAGTTGAATGCCAATAGCCACTCTGTTGAACCAAGGACCTGATGATCTGCTCGTGTAAATATTATAATTGAAGAAATAAATCTGTTTTGGAAGAAATATAATCAGAATAAAATGTGGCCAGGCTTCATCTCATGAACGTTGGACATGTTTTTTAGGAGAGACCAGTCGTTGGAGAAGAACACCAGGCTTGGTAGGGGAGAGGGGCTGTGAGAGTGAAGAAGGAAGGCCCTTCACAAGAGGAATGACCCAGTGGCTCCACCAACGGGCTCAGGCATCAGAACCATGCCTAATGGCTTAGCACCTTGCATTGTTTTGCTTTGTCAAGCACACGGTTGTTATGGTCTGGAACCGACCCGATAGCATCTCACGAAAACAACAACAACAACAACAAGGAAACAACACACAGGGCAGTTCTGCTTTGTCCTAGAAGGCTGCCATGAGTGAGAATTTGATGGCTCACGAGAACATCTTAAAGGTTAAAAGAAGGGCTTTTTCTCAGCTCTCCATGCCTTCTAGTGCCCTCTAGTGTCCCTTTAGGAGCAATGCTGGACAAAGCAACACCACCATTGAAGTCTCAGAATGTGACTTTTTGGAAGAGATGGAAGGAAAAAGAACCGCTGTTCTGGACTATGAACACATATATTTTTGCGTGCAGAAGTCTATCCAGATTCTAAACGAGGGTATGGTCATAAAGTGGATGCCTCCTTTGGGGGTTCTCTTTCATTCATTGATTTTTCAGAAGAATCTCGTGGTTTTCCGTACTCCACTGGCTTTCGCCAACAGAAAATTATCAAAATCTGTCTCAAATATTTAAATGTTCTCCAGTTTATAATAAAAATCAAAGTTAGTAATAAGATGAGTAACCATTTCGATTTTGAGGGTTTTTTTCCCATTTGTTTTATCCCACAAATGTGAGTGTAAAACAATAGATGTAAAATATGTCTTTAAGGTTATAAATTATGCCATTTGTTGATTGCTTTTAAATTTTGTTGATTCTAAGAACCGTGGCTCTGTGTGGTTCCCCATTCATTTCTAAGTGTAACAGGTTCCATAATGAGACTGCAGGCTTGACGTTGGAATCACTTCCAATCTGCACCCAACCTCAGATCCCCTCATCCCTGATCACCATTACCCAGGACAACCCTGAGACCATGAGCCCCATGCGTGTAAGAACAAGCTAACGCCAGGAATGGATGATGTCATCACAGACTTCAGGAAGTTATTGATGGAAGTAATTTTGGAGTCTCTACTTCGTGCTCATAATGTCTTGTGTTCTTGTCCTCCACCCTCACCCAGACAGTTATTGGATATTACCAATGTACAAGACACATCAATTTTCCTTATTAAGATTTAAAACTATTGCTCTTCTTTTATATAAACCCATAAGTCACATCCTCAGCTCATTCCAAAGTGAAATCACCCATATAAGCTAGGGAGTAATATATGTTATAAAATGACTAATTAAAGTAGCGATGTTTGGTTAGAATATAAGAGGACATCCCCCAAATGAATGCTATTATCTTAAGAGAGCATATCTCTAGGGAGAACCTGGACCCTCTATAACAACCAAAGCTAATTCAGAAGAAACCAGTTATGCCACCCCACATTTTATAATTGGCAGTTTTCACAAATCCTTAGCTTATCTGAGGATCAATGAAGACGTGAGGCTACAAAAATGATTCCACTGTAAATGACTTGCTGAGATATGAAAGAACCATTCCTATGCAACCCAGCTTGCTTACAAAATAATGATCGACAAAAGGGGAAAATAATAAACGTGAACAGCATCCACTAGGATTTCATCTTGTCTATTTGTCTTTGTTCCCTGCTTTACTCGTGCAATTAATTGGAACTAAGAGAGTTGACCAGCGTTAGCTAGTGTCCTTGTTCTGCTGCTGACCAGCTTCGCCATCCGTAACAAGTGATGTTCTTTGTCGCTCCTCTGTGAAACCTGTATTGAGGTGTAGTCCATCCATTGGCCCTTTCAAGCCTCCATTCCTGATGTGATGTATTACAATGCCAGGCTCTAGGTCTGTGGCTACAATCCCAGTTTGGAGGGTCTTCTCTACTATACTAGGGGGCAGGATCCAAGTGGCATTAACACCAGACTTTAGGAGAGGGTATAAACCGAGGCGCACTCTTTGTTTCTTTGGGGACAGTTTAAGACGACTAGAAGATGTGATTTAAGGCACCCCCACCCCTTCCCTTCAATAGGCTACTTATGTTGATGCCACTGGGCAGTTCTTGTACACAGCACCTGGAAATCCGTGCCTCTGTTTCCCAATCGCGCTTTGGTAGAAGGAAGAAGACCTGCTGTGACCCTGAACCTGCATTTGACTACTCTCTGCCCAACCTCCAGATTTGGAACAGAATAGCCCCCACCATCCCCTGGGACATTTCCTGAGCTTCTGCGGGACACTGACACTAATCACAGGACCCGGAGAAGGGAGACAAGATGCTCAAGGGACATGCAGAGGGAAATGGAGCAAACTATCATCTTGGAAGAGTTGCACATTTGGGACATCTGTAGTCTCCAACTCCCTGGGACAAGTCTGGTGTCAATTCTTCTAAACGACATTATTATTGTGCCATGTATATGTAGTATTTAGTCTAGTACTTAGCCAGTCTCATTTGCCTACCCCACCACCCTGCATATCCAATTTCCACGGTTAGGTAAATATTTCCCCAAAGTGTATCTTAAGCACCTTCTCATTTGAAAGTTATTATTTTTTTCCAAATTCAGCATGTTTAAAGGCTTTATGTTTTCTGTTTTTTTCCAAATCTGTACTGAATCCCACTGTCCCACTTCCCCACTTTAACAGGTATTGCCATTCCTCATTGACTTAAGTATCACACCTAGGTTGTCTTTATCTTTGCCCCTAACTCCCTATTTATAAGGGAAAATGATCAAACTGTACACTTTCTCCTTCAGCAGAACGCGGCATATCTGCTTTCTCTGTCACCCTCAGACCTGGGCTACGTCTGCTCTGAGCTTTTCTAATGGACTTCCGATGGTTGTCATTTACTTTATAGCCTCTGTTCACATCAGCTTCTCTAGGCATTGCTTCTAGGCTTTTCTTTAACCCTCCCATCATGCCCCAGCTTTCTCCCTACTATAGATCCCCTTGCCAACAGCTTGTCATTCAAAGCCCTCCGAAATCTGGCTCTTCCTCAAAATACATTTTAATTTAAGTAGCTCTCGATACAAATGCAAATATTATCATTGAATCATTGTTAAAATGTGAATACTGACATGCAAGAAGACATGAGCACTGTGTTTGTCCTGCCAGGCAGGATCTCTACCCAGGAGAATTGTACCCATCAACAAGGCTGAGATGGAAACCACTGGCTATGGGAGGACCTCTCTCATTCTGCCATATCCAGCTATTTTTCCCCCCTCTTATCATTTCCATTTTAAAGAGATAGTTCAGTGGAAGAATTACCATTTTCTAGGGAGGAGACTATGGTTCAGTTTGGGCCAATGTACCTCATTTACGGCCAGCACCCCTGTGTCAATGCAAACTTAATGTTGCTGACACAGACAGCCTTCAGCAGAGCTTCCCCTGTGAGGCACTCTGTGAGGAAACACCTGATAATCTACTGCCACAAATCAGTCAGCAAAAAGTCTACGGAGCACAGTGGTCCGATACCCAACTGAACATGGGACCAAACCGTATTTTGTTCTGTTGTGGACAGGGTTTCCTGGGATCAGGGGCTGACTCAACAGCAGATAACAACAACAAAAATGACAGCATACTCATTTGATCTCTGCTACTGGGATATTGAGAACACAGCTCACAATTTCTTCATATTGGGCATAGAGTAGGCACTGAATAAAGGTGGGGTGAACATGGAGGTGTATGAATGATCACATTAATATGCAAGTCCTTTAGGATACTTTACATACATCGAAACATTTCTCAGCTCATGAATGCATGATACATAGTAAAGTGTTGTGCTATATCATTATGATATAGGAGAATATTTTCTTGTCAACTGGAGAACTTATGTCAAATTATAGTATTTCAACCTTAGACGTGATTGTGGCAGGGATATTTTCCTGTTTTAGTGCCTCTTTAATTTATAAAGCTTCTCTGATAAGTATACCAATTTATCAATAAACTATGTAGAATGTCTAGATAAAAACCTTTCAGTAACATAATTCAGGCAAATCATATATTTTAAAGTCTCAAGATTTGCATAAATCACCATATTTTCTCACTTTTAAAGTACTATTTCATGTCATTCTAAAAGTAGTAAAAAGATTTTTTTTGTATAAAAGAAATTCTAGCTTCATTGAACAGTTTGAATAAACCACTTTTGCTCATGCTTCTACTGGCAAAATATTTTACATTATCTTTTAAAATCCTCACAATTCAAACGAAATGACTATGAAATTTGTCCAATAGTGACTTTTCCTTTCAAGTACCGAAAACCTCAACACTTAGAATGAGACCGGACTTAACCTTTATATCACTCACTGCCACTGGGTCAGTGCTGACTCACAACCACTCCTTGTGGGTTTCTGAGACTGTATCTGTTTACAGGAGTAGAAAGCCCAGTCCAAGTAGAAAGTGGGCTGGTGGTTTTGAACTGCCAACCATGTGGATTACAGTCCAACATGTAACCAGGACACCACCAGGGCATTTACACAGCAGTACAGAATTTCTCAATCTCAACTTCTGACATTTTGGGCTGGGTAACTTTTAGGGGTGAGCATTGTCCTGTGTATTTTAGGATGTTTAGCAGCATTCTGGGCCTTAATTTGGTAGCTGCCAATAGCATCCCATTCTTCCTCTGCCACACAGTGTGAAAACCAAAGAATCTCCAAGCATGACCAAGGATGCCCTGGGAGACAAATTCCCTTCCTTGAAAACCACTGTGATAGTACAAGTACTCATTGGCTTTCTTTGTTTTTTCTGATTGCGGTTTGCTTTCTTTACATTTATGGTGGCAATTCAGTTTAACAGAAGACTGTATTTTCCCCTAGTCTTCTGCAAACAACTCATGGGGATGTCAGCTTGCCCTCGTCCATTAAAGTAGCTCTGCTGAGGCCCTGGGTAAAGGCTGGCCTTCTCATCAGAAGGTAAACAATTGGAACCCATGGAGGAATTGGGGGTTGGGGGAGAACTGGTGTTCTGCTTCCTAAAGATAAAGGTAGATTGCCTAGGCAACCCTATATGGGCAGTTCTATTCTGTTCTATAGGGTCATTATGAGTTTGAATCAACTAAACAACAGCAGCATTAATGCACCTGGTAGTAGGTATCCAGGGGTTATCGATAAATTGTTGTTTACAGTGTATTTACTCTGTGCTATGCATTCTTCTTCAAAACCAAACTCACAGTGATCGATTGAGTAGATGCCGACTCATAATGACCCACTAAGACTAGGTGGAAGTGCCTCTTCGAGTTACTTAGTCTATAAGTGTTTATAGGAGTAAATAGCCCTATTTTCCTCCCGTACATTCTTCTGGATATTGGGAAAATATCTGTGAGGAAATTGGGCAGCTATCTCTTCTTTCATGAAGTTCATGTTCTAGTGGGAGAAACAGAACAATAAACAAATCAAGTTGAACATGTGTTGCATTTGGTGTAGATAAAGGTTAAAGCAAACCTTAACCTTGCTGTGAGCTCTCAGGTCTTATATTGCCCTCTGATCGTTTCACCCTAAAATTTCTTGTGAATCCTCTATTCTAGCTGAAGTACATCCTGCTACATGGCAGGGAGCTGTGGAACTGTGCAAATCTGAAGAAATGAACCTCACCATTTCACATAATTGTATCAAAATCCATATTACATCAAACATGTGTGTCTTGATTTCAGCATATCTTTCATTACTGAGAGGAGTTCTGGTGGCATAGAGGTTACACATTGGCATCTTACTACAGGGTCAGCAGTTAGAAACCTCTAGCTGCTCCCCAGGAGAAAGATGAGGTTTTCTACTCCCACAAAGAATTACAGGCTCAGAAACCCAGAGGAGCAGTCCTATAGGGTCCTTTAGGTCCTATGGGGTCATTATGAGTCACCATTGACTCAATGGCAGGGAGTTTATTACTGAAAATACAGTATCAACCAAAAATTCAAAGAAGAAAATAATTAAGTCACAAGAGGATAAAGGGAAGATTAAAATATATTGTGAGTCCTGGGTGAACAGTGTGTAGTTGGGGGTGATTGAGATTATATTTATAAAGAGGTGGTCAGGACCTGCATCTCTGTGAAAGTGACATGTGAACAAAGACCTGAAGGAGGTGATGAGGTGAGCCTTAGGGTACTTGACCAAAACATCCAGCCCAGCACTTCTCAACCTTCCTCATGCCACGACCCTTTAATACAGTTGCTTATGTTGTGGTGACCCTCAACCATAAAATTATTTTCATTGCTGCTTCATAACTGTCATTTTGCTACTATTATGAATCAGATGACCCATGTGAAAGGCTCGTTCGACCCCCAAAGGGGTCACAACCCACAGGTTGAGAACCGCTGTTCTAGACAGAAGGGATATCAAGTAAAGCAAGAAGGGGATTGGGGCATGCTGGAGCTGACAGGGAATTACAAGACATTCAGAGCACCTGGAGTATACTGGGGTTCTCTAGTTGGCCCAAAGGTGAAGTATTTCTTGTTCAGTGGAAGGTTACTTGCTCAAGTTCACCCAGAAGCACCTTGAAAGAAAGCCTAGTGATCCACTTCCAAAATACAATGTGCGAAACAAAGTTTGATGCTGACACGCAGTGGGCTCTTTCAGTTGGAATCATCTGGAATACAGCTAGCTTGGTTTTCATCTGCAGTGGACTGAAGGAGGGAAGAGAGGGAATATTCCAAGATAACAGGAATGCTTGAAGATTACATAACACTTTATAGAATGAAGGAATCCTTGTCAGAGAAGAACACCGGCAAAACGGAAGGACATGTTTCATCCTTTTCTCCTTCTGTTCCGTTACATTTTGTCTGCTGCACACAGGACTTGGGTAATGATGGTTGAGGAACGCCTGAAATATGGTCACTGTCAATCTTCTCCCTCAATGTCTATACTACTGATTATTCTCTCCCCAGCTCATTGAACACAACTGAACAGTCTTGGACTGAACTCCTGGGAACGGTTTTAGTTCAACTTGGGTGGGTCAGGGTTCTCTCATGATATGTTCTAAGGTAGTGTGATCAGCTCCACGATGGACTCTTCTGCACAGCAGCCAACCAGTTGTGGAGAGAAATGACCTGAATTTGATCACAGCCTTGATATGATTGATTAAGGTTATACTCAGGGTGTGGCCTTATCTCAGTATAAAAGGACACTGTGTGTGCTAGCGAGCTGACTTCTTCTCCTGGATTTGGATCCTGCGTCTGGCTTGTGGAGCTCCTGATATATCATCTGCCAATCACCATCTGCCAATATATCATCTGCCAATATATCATCTGCCATAAGTGGCCTGCTGACCTTGGATTCAATTGGTTGATCTCAGCTCATCATCATCATCCACCAGCCTCTGACCATCCTGCTCTTTCTTCCTTCCTCCTTTCTGTTCATCACTCCTGCCAGCTACAGAATTCAGAAGACCAACTTACATTTGATCTATGGACTTGAACCAGACTGGACTTACCCACTTTTATAGCTGTGTGAGGCATTTCTTAATATAAATCACTTTTTATATACATACACATAAAACAATCACTAGTTTTTCTTCTGTAGAGAAAGCAGCCTAACACAAGCCTTTATGATTTTGCTAAGCAACTGCTTATTGAATTGTATGTGAAGGGACTAATGGTTTATTAATTCCTTCCCAAGAGTGTGTGCAACTTACAGGAAGGCCTCCTGAAGAGTGAACTTATGAATGTATTTTTTAATTTAACAGAGTATATAATTGGTTTGAGAACTGAACTGATTTACAGGGAATCTACAGTGGAGATACCTGACAGTAGAGATTTCCAAGATTTGAACTTCAGTTCTGGACCTGAAGTAATAGTTAGTCATCTTGATTTATCACTTCAAAAATCTATATTAAAACTTTGTGATGTCTGATGTCACTGGTATTGTTTTAGAACTGCAGAGGGAGTGGCAAGAAAGATAAAATACAAGCCATCATCAAATATAATTCTCAAAGAGTGAAGAGGACAAAAATAAAGATCGAATTAAACAGAACAAATTTTAGAAATATAAAAATAAATAACATATAATTTATTAAAGGTTCAAGAGGGTGGGGAGGGTGGTTAAGGGAAAGAAAAAAGAGGAGCTGATATCACAGAGCTCAAGTAGAAATTCAATGCTTGAAAAATGATGCTGGCAACATATGTGAAAGTTTGCTTGCTATAACTGATTTATGGCATGTTAGAATATCGGTAAGGACACCTAATAAAATTATTTAAAATAATAATGTCAGTTACTGATAAGCATTACTGAAGACAATTATAATTAAGTAATCTATTTAAAACTTATACTATAAATTCATATGAAAGTCAATGCAAGCATCTCTTATTGAGTGATGTGTAAGTTATAATATAAGTGTCAAGAATGTGCCAGAGGAAGAAATTTCCAGCAGAGGGATAATGAGATGTAAGGCAGCAGTAAGTTCAACAGAAAAAAGCAGACCAGTGAATCAGGCCAGGGAAATTACATGGACAGTAGAAAGATGGAGGCAGAGGACAAGGAAGGCTTTGTAGATATTGACAAGGGATTTGGATTTTATTTCTCTGTAATAGGCGTCCAAATAAGTTTTAAATATAGAACGTTATATCTTAATTTGTTTTCTTACAAAATTAGGGTTGTGGTGGGGTGAAATAGATTGCCTTGGAGGACAGGGTTAGGAAAAACTAAGAGCACTGAGGCCAGTAATGAGATATCAGCAAAACCTAGATGAAAGGTGTTGGTGATAGTGGAAGCGGAGAGAAGTACATGGATTGTTGGTAATTTTTGGAGAGACCATGAATCTTCTGATGAATTAAATGTAAGAGATAAAGAATAAAGGAAAATGAAAAGCAGCTCCTAGAATTCAGCTTGAGCAGATGGCTGGTGTGTAGAACATTGTAGAAAGCATACCGAGAAATACAGTTGAGATGGGGGAAGCAAGAATTCAAATTTGGAAGTTTTACATTTCAAATCTCATATTTTCATCAAAGTAGAAGTGCAAAGTTTCCATTGGCTACATATTGGGACTGCTTAGAAATATTGTGTCCAAGTTGTAGATTGAGCATCAGCGAATGTTGGTGTTTAACATCATTGGATTTGGAGAGTCACTCAGAGTCCCAGTACAACTAAAGAAATGAAGAGGTCGACAGCTCTGGCCTATGTCCATGTGTCCTATCTGTGAACTGAGCAGGAGAGCTCAGGAAAGGACAAGTAGTGGGTGAGGGGGGAAGTTATGAGCATGTGCTCCCACAGAAATCAAGACCGTCAAGGGGCCAATTATGTTAAATGCCTGAAATGTGAAGGGGACAAAATAAGGGGAAAGCACACAAACAGAAATAGCATTCTATTTGTCTAGGCGATAGTTAACCATGGTCTCTCAAGAATTCCTGGTGGTGGTTAAAATCATTGACTCTTCACTGAAAGGTCAGTGTTGCAAGCCCGCATGTCACTCCACGAGGGAAAGATGTGGTGGTCTGCTGCTGTGACTATTACAGCCTTGGAAATCTATGGGGTGGTTCTCGTCTGTCCTACAGGGTCACTCTGAGACAGAATCTACTGGATGCAGTGGAGTCGGTGTAGGTTTGGATTTGGGTGATATAGCTTGTCAAAGCCTAGTACTGCTTTGTGTGCGTAGTAGACACACCATGGCCATTTGTGAAATACTTTTGAAGACAAAACCAGTACGTATCCTAGTGATGCTAGTTTACAAATCATTAACTGGCTTATTCCAAAAATACCATTTAGATTTTTTTAAAAAACAGACTCTACTGAGGTGCTCGTGATATGGGGATATATAATGAAGACACGAGTCTTGTTCTCCTGGAGTCTACATTCCAGTTAAACAACAAAAAAGGGACTGGTACTCTAATTTCAGATAATAAAAAATGCTATGAAAAGGTGTGGAAATACTTGGAGTTAGAGATCCCCAACAGGAAGAATACATCCAGAATATCTCAAGCTGAAACAAATGAAGAGAAATGAAAGCGCCGAGTTGTAACATTGAAGGATTATATGGGCAAAGCACTGTGTAATTTGAGAAGCATTCAGAGAAAATGAAAGGAAGAGACAGAGCCATTACACCAGAAACAACTGGCTGACATTCAGCCATTTCAAAATGCAGCACATAATCAAGAGCTGAATGTAAATAAGGAAATAATACAAGCTGCATTGACGATGTCATCTAAAAACAAGGCTCCAAGAATTGATGGGCTCCCAATTGAAGTGATTCAACAAGCTATGAAGCACTGGAAGCACTCACTTGTTTATGGCAATAAATTTGGAAGACGGCTACCTGGCCAATTAACTGGAAGAGATCCATATTTGTCCTCATTCAAAGGAAACGTGACCCAATGGGATAGGGCATTTATCAAACAATTTCATTAATATCACATGAAAGTACAGTTTTGCTAATGATTATTCAACAGTGTTTGCAGTAGGACATCCATCCAGAGCCACCAGAAATTCAAAGAGAATTGAGAATAAGGGCTATCTTTTAGAAATATATTTACTTGTGTTCAACTGACTATCCAAAGACATTCATTTGTGAGGATTATAAGAAGCTACAGACAGCAGTAAAAGCATGGGAATTCCAGAATTTGCTCACTTAGATCCTTTACACAGACTAAGAGGCACTGGTTAAAGAGGGCAAAGGAATATTGAATTGTTTAACATCAGGAAATGTGTATGTCAGAGCTGCATCCTTTCACCACACTGATTCAGTCTGCATGTTGAGAAACTGACCGTGAACTATAGGAGAACAACATGACCTAAGGATGGGAAGAAGTGTCATAAATATGAGATATACACATGATACCATCTTGATTGATGAAAGAAAGGAAAATTTAAACTATTTGCTCCTGAAGATCAAGAACTGCAACTTTCAACATAGATTGCAATTCAGTGTAAAGACTCAAATCCTCACAAGTGTTCCAATAGACAAGATCTTGATAGATGATGAAAACATAGAAATTGTCAAGGATTTCACCTTCCTTGGATTCAATATTCATTGAAGTGGCAGTCAAGAATTCAAAGGACATAGTGCTTTGGTAAACTCTGAGGCATAATACTTTAGCAGGGGTCCTCAAACTTTTTAAACAGGGGGCCAGTTTCACTGTCCCTCACACCTGTTGGAGGGCCGGACTATAGTTAAAAAAAAAAAAAACTATGAACAAATTCCTATGCACACTGCACATATCTTACTTGGAAGTAAAAAAACAAATGGGGCAAAAACACCAGGTGGGCCGGACAAATTTCCTCGGCAGGCCGCATGTGGCCCATGGGCCTCAGTTTGAGGATGTCTGCTTTACAGTGCTGAAAGCAAGGATGTTACTTTGAGAACTAAGGTACTCATGACCCAAGCCATGGTGTTTTCAATTGCTTCTTAAGCATGTTAACTTTGGACATTGAATAAGGGAGACCCGAGAAGAAGCGACACATTGGAATTATGGTAATGGTAAAGAATATGGAACGTGCCAAAGTCTGAAAACAAACAAACAATAAAATCCATCTCAGAAAAAGTAAAGCCTGAATGCTCCTTAAAAGTGAGGATGGAGAGATCTCCTCTCATGTACCTGGGGCATGTTGCCAGGAGACACCAGACCCTGGAAGAAGAAATCATGCTTGGTAAAGTAGAAGGGCAATGGAAAACAGACAGGCCCTCACAAGATGGGCGAGCATCATTAATGGATTAATGAATGGATTAACCTTGAGCTCAAGCGTAGCAACAATTGAGAGGAAGGAAGGCAGGAGGCTAGGTGGTGTTTCATTGTGTTGTGTGTTCTCTATTCGCTATGGGTGGAACTGACTTGAAGGCACATAACAGGAAGGACACGGAGAAAGTAAGAGTGTATGAGCAGTGCCTAAGGAGGTGCGACCAAACAGGACCCTCAAAGGAACCGAGGCGCGAATGATGAGGGTGAGAGAGACATAGACTTGGGGGAAATTTTCAACAACTCTGAGGTTGAAATGAATCTGTGTTTGTGGTACTTTATGGAGCTTAGTGTTGATAGGATAGAAAACCAAGGGAAGTTGAGTTAGATAAATACAGGGAGTCAATCATGTAGCATCATGGAAAGCATCCTGGATTTTGTTCTTGAAGGCATCATTAGAATTCACTGGAGAAGTTTGGCTGGAGCTTTTGCAGCGATTTCAGAAATACACATCCATACTTGTGTTGCTAGATGATGGCTTATAAGGGACGTTCACCAACATGGAGGCCGGGAGATCAAATGGAATTCTAGTAACGTGTTCCAGTCAAGTAGAGACGGCGGTGTAGGAAAAATACAGGAGAAAGGAAAGCAGAGAAAAATGGTAAATGGCAGAGCAGGGACTCCCCAAATGAGTTTTGTCACTTCAGGATTGAGTTCTTTTCTATTATTTCACACTGCCTCTGAAGCCCAGTGATCCATTGCTGTATGGTGATAATTCAGAAGTCAATTCGATACATATATGCTAAAGAATTCAAGAAAGTTCTCTTAACAAAAAATGTGACAAAATGTACTTCCTATAAGGAGTTTATATCAGATCTTTCTGGGAAACAGCAATGAAGGAAGTGAATTAAACTCAAGCAGGAAGCTCTATTGAGACTTAATCAGGTATTTATGAGACTTTTTGTTAGATGCTGGCTGTTACATGAATATTTTCAGCTCAACAATAAATTCCTTTTGTTTTCCTTAAATGGGTACATTTTATACTTAAAATCTAAAACACAGTTAATCTTCATAATAAAATGATGAAAAATAGGGTACTTTGATTAAAGGTAGCAGTTGATCATTAAATAATCATCCTGAAATCTAGATTTTAGCACATATCTTTAATTAGACTTTTCACTGCAAGGTTGGTGGTTCAAACAAACCATGAACCAGAAGAAAGGTGATCGATCCTATGCTACTTGAGTAAAGATTTTCAGCTGCAGAATTTTGTATTGGGCTATGAGTGGGAATCAACTTGATGTCAGTGGGTTTGTTTTTACTTCCACTACATCACATGGTAAGTCTGTGTTTAATCTTGTTTCCACAATGATCCTTCCTTTGTACAATCCCTTCAGCCACACACTGGGTTTCCACTTTCCTCCAGGAATCGTTTAACAGGGGCACTTGGCTGCAGTCTCTGATAGCTCTGGCTTCTGTAGGAAGTGACTTTCCAATGACTGCTTTTTATGAAAGACTAGGTGCTTCTTACTTCCTCTCATTTGTAGAAAAATACTCATCTCTCCCAGTAGTAACTTTACTGCTGGCTTATATAATAGCAAGGCCACTGATAGCATTTTCCTTCAGAATAACCACATGCAGTTCTTTTGAAGAACGTACTTAAGAAACTATGAAACTTCCTGAGAACATCCAGCCACGTGAGACCCCATGCTGTGCCACGTCCACCCTGGAGCTCCACTGGACGCCAGATTGTGGCCCTTTTAGTGGTCATAATTTCATCCCCCTTAAGTGAGAGAGACACCTACAAAAAAAAAAACAAACCTCTTAGTTCATTCTGGAAACATCTGAGTTCAGAACCAAGGGACAAAATTCCTATTTCTTCTTTGCATACCTGCTTCCCCATAGGATCTGCGGAACCTAGACACAGTTTGGTGATCCTGAATTTCCTCGAGAGTGGTACAAATGGAATACTCAAATAGTTCTAGAATCAAATTAGTTGAAGGAATGCAATCCAAAGCACTGACAGGCCCTCTGCCCTCTTCTAAGCTCAAGGGATAATGAACAAACAAACATCAAACCCCCAAATTTATTGTCATCAGGTCTCTTCCAACTCATAGCACTGTGTCAGACAAAGGAGTCCTGTCCTCCGTGGGTTTCTGAGATTTTAACTCTTTACCAGAATAGAAAGCTCCGTCTTTCTTTCTAAGGAGCATCTTATGATTTCAAACCGTAGCCCAATCATAAGCACTAGGCCACCAGGGATCCTCCAGGAATAACAGGGAACGGATAAGAGACTTCCTTGGAAATTGCAGGAAATAAGCGGGCACTCATGTCCTCATACTCACTCACTCACTGACTCACTCACTGACTCACTCACTGACTCACTCACTGACTCACTCACTCACTCACTCACTCACTCACATACTCACTCACTCACTCGCATACTCAGTCACTCACTCACATACTCACTCACATACTCAGTCACTAACATACTCACTCACATACTCATATACTCAATCACTTCACTCACTCACTCACTCACTGCCATCAAGTCCATTCTGACTTATATTGACCCTAAAGCAGTGCTTCTCAACCTGTGGGTCACAATCCCTTTGGATGTCGAATGACCCTTTCACGGGGGTCACCTAATTCATAACAGTAACAACATTACAGTTATGAAGTAGCAACAAAAATAATGCTATGGTTGGGGGGGGTCACCACAACATGAGGAACTGTATTAAAGGGTCATGGCATTAGGAAGGTTGAGAACCACAGCTCTAAAGCAAAGAGGGGAACTGCCCCTCTGGGTGTCGGGGGCTGTCAGTTTTTAGAGTCGCATAATGCTTCATCTTTCTCCCTTGGAAAGCACCATCTTCTGCTAGTGGAGCAGCTGGTGGTCTCCAATCTTGAAGGTAGCAATCCAATACATAACTCACCAAATAAGAGGACTCCATCCTAGTACACTGGCAAGGAGGAATGGATGGGGCCTCCCAGGCCCACAAAGGTGCTTTGGGATGGCTGAGACAAAAGGTAGAGCCAGAGACTGGGTAGCGTTCATTCCCCGCACCAAGAGTGAACCAGCTGAGCTTCCAGTTCTTCTCTGATGAGTACTAAGATGATCTCAGTGGCCTGAGAGGATTCTATCAAAATGAGGTTTCATTGAGAATGTTGAGTCAGACAAGTGAAAGTTCAAAAATCTTGGCTTGTTCTTTTCTAACTGGGAGAAGGTAGATAGGTGTCTTAACTTCTTAACGCCTCAGAGCCTTTTGAATGTAACATGGAGATAACAATATTCCCTGGATTTAATGTGAAAAGAAAAGGTAAACGACACCTCATTAGAAAGCACCTCGTTCCATTCTGCTACACGTGGGTATATCATAAAATGTTATTGCTTGCTGACTTCAAGTTGGCTGTGGCACACGGTCAGCCTTATGTACAAAAGACAAAATATGTCCTGGCCCTGTGCTTCCCCCACAGGCCTTAGAATGCTTGAGTCCATTTTTGGCACCAGTGTATATTGTGAGTACCTTTCATCCTTGGAGACCTAGTTTTTACATTGTACTAGTCACTCGTCTGCTGTCATTCACAGGATTTTCATTGGCTAACGTTCAAAAATAGATGGCCACGCCATTATTCCTTGCTTGTTTTAATCCTGAGACAATGCAAACATCAAGCAAGGGTGGCCCTGCTGGTATTTGTAGTCCTGATCCTATAGTTTCCAGCACCATTGCCACACGTAAGCCACTAGTGCACGACAGACCGACAGACCAGGCATGAGCTCCGCAGGTAGGAACGCTTGTCACACCGCTCTTTCCAAACAGAAAAGGGAGGCGCACAAAGGAAACGCATTTGAAGTCTCAGTGAAGGCACCTTTTAAACCAAAGAATAAGAACCAACGGCTTCCAGTGTTTGCTCTAGGCCAAAGCTTGCTTAGAGACCAAAACCTGACTGTAAGTTGAACAACTGTTGGTCTGAATGATTTTTTTCAGACAGCACAGAACTGCTAGTGCCAAGAAGAGGATGTTGACTCGAAGTTCTGGAAGCCTCCCAACTCTAGCCTGAGAGCCTCGGGCTGAGTTACAGGCTTCTGTTGTCACTGCCAAACTAGGGAAACAATGCCACAATTGGATTCTGCTCCTGTTATCTGTTGGCTCAAAGCGAGGGCAACCAGAGAACATTCACCTACAGGGAAGAATTGATTGATGGAGAGACAGTATTTTTTCTTTACATGTACCTCATCCCCTGTTGTCCTGTCACCTCCAAGAATCTCTGAAAGACGATAAAAACATATTTCAGAGACTCTGTGTCTAACACCCAAGAGTAGGTAAGACTTCAGGCTTTGGTTTTACAACTCCTCCTTGACAATACCCTCATGTAATCTGCTTTATTTGTAACGGGTTGCACTAGATATGAGTGTGGTTTGGAGGAAGGGAGGGTAAATGTAATTATTATACCTTATAGTCTTAAATATGAAAATACTTTAGAATTTTAAAAGTGAAGAGATAGTTGACCGTGTAGCTCTGCCCTGATGGTAGGGTAGTACCTAGTCTCCAGTATTACCAAGCCTCATATTAATGTGAAAGCTGGACAATGAACAAGAAAACCCACAGGAAAATGTATGCATTTCAATAACAGTGTTGGCCAAGAGCTCTGAAAGTATCATGGACTGTCAGGAGAACAACACATCTATTTGGGAAGAAGTATAGCCAGAATGCATCTTAGCACGTAGAGTCAGATTTCAAGGCTTTGTTTCAGGCACCTTGGGCATGTTATCGGGAGAGGCTAGTCCATGGAGTAGAACACTGTGCTTGATAAAGTAGATGACCGAGGGAAAGAGGGAGACCTTCAACAACCTGGAGGAAGACAGTGGCTGTATCCTAGGCCCCAAAGTAAGTGGAAATTGTCCCAATGAATTAGAACAGACTCAATGGGACCTACCAGCAGTCTCCAGTGGCTCTTTAGCATTTAATCTTGAAGACTGTGTCTGAAAAAAGAAAATCTATCTTATTAATTTTAGCAGAATTATCTATTGAGATGGTAATATTACATATGTAGTGAATATTTTAATGTTGTATTGATTGTTAGGTGTCATTGAGTAAGGTCCAACTCATAGTACCTAACGTACAGCAGAAGGAAGTGCTACCCAGTCATAATCGTTGCTGTATTTGAGCCAATTGTTGCAGTATGTTAACTCATCTTCTTAAGGGTCTTCTTTGTTTTTATTGATACCAAGCATGATTTCCTTTTCTAGGGACTATATCTCCTTGATAAGATAACATGGCCAAAGTACATGAGACAGTTCCACAATCCTCGCTTCTAAGGAGCATCCTGTCTGCGCTTCTTCTAAAACATTTGTTTGTTCTTCTGGAAGCCCAGAGTGCTCTTAATACTCTTCACAGACACCATAATTCAAATAAATTACCTTTTATTATTTTTCATGGTCTAGCTTTTGTCTGCGTATGAGGCAATTGAACACACTGGGGCTTGGGTCAGGCACATGTAAGTCCTTAAACATGGAGGCATCAAAACTTAGTCGCTCGATGAAATGTTGACAATGAAAACTCGCCAGCTGCTCTCTCAAAGTGAGATGTCAAGAGTCTAGTTCCTTAACGATTACAACCTTCGTTGTTCTACGAGGCAATTGTACTCTGTCCTATAGGGTCACTAATTAGGAATAGAAACTCAATGGCAGTATGTACATAATTTATTAACAAAATTAATATTTTATTCCTTCTTTCATGGTGACTTCAAGGAAATGTGAATTTACACATGTAACTCACATTGGTGGTTTACACTATATTGGATAACGCTTTCCAATATAGACCATCGTCCTGAGTTGACAGATGTGCAAACTGACCCACAAAGGTGGTTTCTGTGCTAATTCATCATGGTTCGTGATTGTTCTGCTGAACTAGAGGACTGCTTCATGTGTGTGATGTAGTTCAATTATGCGACGGCTATCAGCTATTTTCATAATTGTTTTGTTCTGTGTCTAGGGATGTTTTCTTTTACATGTTTGTTGAAAAGCCTATCAAATACCATCCACCTCCAAGTGATAACACAAGTTCAGGCACTCGTATAAAATATGTATTTATGCCTGTTCATGTTTCATAATTTTAACTGTTACTATTGACTCCTTCTTATTATAAAAGACCTGTTGCTGTTGTCGTTGGGGTTCCCCCTCCTAGTGACCCTATCCCCAATACTATGAACACTGCTGGGTCCCAAGCCAGGCTAAACATTGTCCTGTGTCTGAGCCCATTGTGCAGTCACTATGTGGACCCATCTCATTAAGGGCCTTCCACTTTTCACTGCCCCTCCTCTTTAACAAGCATGATGGCCTTCTCCAGGGACTGCTCTCTCGCGACATCATATCCAAAGCATTTAAGATGGAGGCTCACCATCCTTGCCTCTAAGGAGCACCCTCGCCATACTTCTTCCAAGCAAAATCTGTTTTACCTCTTGGCAGCCCATGGCACTTTGAATGTTCTTCTCCAGCACCACAATTCAAATACATTGGTTCCTCTTTGGTCTTCCGTATTTAATGTGCAACTTTCACATGCATCTGAGGCCATGGAAAACGCCATGGCTGAGGTCAGGCACCCCTTAGTCATCATAGCACCATATTGCCAATTTAACTTCTTCAAATGTGTAATTTTGTGATATCAATTACATTCATCATGATGTATAACTGTCACCAACATCCTCTGGCAAATTTCCATCACCATAAACAGAAGCTATTTATTTTAAAGCAATGAATTTTAGCGGAAAGCACTGAATTCAGAACTGCAAGTTTGCCGGATCAAACCCACCAGCTACTCCTTGGGAGAAAGATGAGACTGTTTGCTGCCATAAAGAGAGTCTCTGAAAGCCTAATTATTGGGAAAATTGTTTATCCCCATAGCAGTCACTATGTTCAATATCTAAAATCTAAAACGAAACCCCCTGCCATCAAGTCAATTCTGACTACAGTGACCCTACAGATAGTCTCTACATCCATCCTCTCGCCAGCTTCCCAGCCTCCATTGATGGATTGTCAACAGCATCAGCCATTCTCCCCAAACCTTCCAAATGCACCATGATTCACGTGATTCAATCTGCACTGGGCTGCATTCTATGCAGAAGTAGTTTCTGCTCATTTATTTACTATGAGAAATAAAGAACTGACTGCAGGAGAAGAAGCAGTGAGCCTTATGCTTTACAAATCTTTTGTTTGTAGAGACAGATCAATTAAATGCCCCCACTAGGTTTCATATTTATATTTATGATACAGCTCTCTGAGGTCTGGGATAGAAGGTTTATTTTCTGTACTAAGCACAGAACAAAACGAAGAGCCAACAAGTGTGTTTTTCTTTTTTTATGACAACATGGACCTTAACAGTTGATCTGCTGATAGTATTCTAATGATGCTTGGAAATGATATCAATATTCTCTCTGCTCTGGGCTTCATGTTTTCACTACTTCAATGTGTATGTACACATAATTTGTATGTATGTGGTCCAAATATATGTGCACATGCACACAATTGAGCATGAAATGATATACTGAAATAGTCCACAACTACTGGACAATAAAAAGTGATTGGAGGTTATTTTATAAACCATACCCTGATACTCTGAACAGCAAGCACTGTATATGGTGATATCCAGGCCACTTTGCAGCCTGGGGGGCTGTTCAGAAAATGCAGATTCTTATCTTGCATTATCAGAGTTTCTTATTTGGCAAATCTGGGAGGGAGGCCAGCCATCACACAGCACCGGCCTCACTAGCACCCTGTGTGATTGTTCTGTGTGATTGCTCAGAGTGACCTTATTTTGTGATTCTATTTGATCCACAGACCTTATGCCTCTAGCTGTTCCATTTGGCATTGACATAAAACTAAAACTTAAAAACAGCAAACTTTTGTCCCTAGAGGTGTTCTGGACTGAGCGTCCCTGGAGACGGACTAGAACCACCCCTGGGGCTTCTAGGCTGTGCTCTTTACAGAAGGCCAACAGTACTTTGCTGGCACAGAGCGCCTGGTGTGCTTGCACCACTAACCTTGTACAGGTGCTTCACGAGTTTCTGTGCCACCAGGAACCCTTGTGGGATTTGCACACCCATGTTTACATATCATGTTGACATGATTACCCTTCAATGTTTCAGCTTTTGACATTTCCTTTTATTCCATTATTGGAAACCACTGATAGATTCTTTGCTATAGCTTGTCACCTTTTTAATATCGTTTTATCAAATGTTATGAAAAACACACAAACCAGTAGTCAATGCTTCATTGTTGCAGTTATTTAGAAACTATTTATAGTGGAAGCAAACAATGAACTTTTTGCTTTCTTTTACAGTCCTTTGGGAGCCCCCACTGCCCCAGCCTCCATTTACAGGTAATTTGTTTTGTTAATTTTCTATGGATTTCAGTTGATGTTGAATCAATTGAAACTCACAATAACCCCATACTTGTTGAAGTAGAATTGTGGTTTTTCAATGGCTAAATTTTTGGAAGTAAATCACTAGGCCTTTCTTCATGCCACCAACCTTATATTAGCAGCTGATCATACTAATTGAACCCTGTTTGTTTAATATTATATAGATGGCTATGATATCTTCTTTACAATCTGCATTATATAATTGTATGCCTTTCCCAATAAGGAGTGACATATGACCCAATCTATTAGTTCCATATTTATTCCCTTGTAGAGATATTTTATACCCTTTCATTCTCCGGTTCCAACATTATTTGTTTTCTAACTCAACTATATCACCACTTACTTGATCTAGATTCCCTTTTGTACTGTCTTCCACCTATTTCATTTTCTCAATGGAACACATCTTCCCTTATATTTATGAAGTTGGTCTAACAAAAGTCTTTGAAGACTGAGCTCATTTCTAAGACAGAGACATTTTTGAAACTGTTTTTTTGTGATAATGTCTGTGTGGGAAGCATACTTACTTGATAGCTAGATTTGTTAGATATATGTATATTAAACTTTTTTCCTGAAAGTTTAAAAGCATGAGCCCAATATATTCCATCTTTAATTACTACTCTAATTATGAAACATAGAATGAGGGATTGGTTAATTCTTTATATGATATTTTTCTCTACTCTATTTTCTCTGAATTTTGACTCTGTAGATTCATCATGACATTGTTTGTAGTAATCTTTTGTTCCATTTTCTATTTTCTTGTCATTTTGTTGGACTTTGTTGGATAATTCTTAATTTCTCCTTTCAGTGGTTTGAGTAGTATTTTTTATGTTCTTAATTTTTTAAAAAGAGCCTGTAATTAATTTATGGCTACAAAATGTAACTCTATGGATCCCTAGTGAACACAAGGTCAGAGGTTCCAAGTTCAAGAGCCCTTCCATGGGAGAAGGAGGAGGGGTTCTGCTTCTGAAAAGACCTTTCATTTCAGAAACTATGTGTGGAGTGATTGTGAGTCAGAGTGGACTCAATGACCATGAATTATATCTAGCCCATCTCTCTGAAGACTGACCAAACAAAATCCTCACTGCTGTTCACTGAATTCTGACCCCTAGCAGCCTATAGGACAGATTAGAACTGCTCTTAGGGGTTTTTGAGACAGAAACTCCTTAGGGGAGTAGAAAGCTTCACCTTTCTCCAGTAGGTCAGCTTGTGGTTTTGAACTGCTGACTTTGTGGTTAGTAGCCAAACAGCCCTCTAGGCCACCAGGTTTCCTAGTAGTAGATTTGAACATGGTTTCCACTCCCTGCATTGGTTTGGCTTGCTGAGTTTTGTTATTTCCACATTTTGCTTTTGGTTTATACTATTGAGATTCTGCACCTGTATCGGCTGGTCTTTTGTTGTCCATGCATTCTTAAGCATATGGAATTATCAGACCGAAGCGCTATGAAACTGGGTGGGACCTGGTTGGTTTCGTGGCACCAGTCACCAGGGCTGCAAAACGGATTCCAACACCCAGCAGGCTCCGTGTGTCAGAGTAGAAGTGTGCTCCACGGCGGTCTCCCAAAGAGTTTTGTTGGCATAGAATGCACATATCCGACAATTTAATCATTCAATCATAGTAAATAGAATTGTGCAATCGTTGCCATTATCCATTTCAGAACATTGTCTTGTTTTACTTGTTTGTTAGGTCTCTATTTTCCCCAAACATCCCTGGCAAAACCTCAAACCAAATTCAAATTCACTACTACGGGGGTCATACCAACTCATTGCGATCCTTTGGGGCAGGATAGATTGCCCCTGTGATTCCCTGGGACTATGATTCTTTAAAGGAATAAAAAGACTTATTTTTTTCACCTGAGCAATGTTTGGTCGTTTTGAACTGCTCACTTTATGGTTAGCAGTACATGCTCCTATATAATTATTAATCCCATTTCTGTTGCTATAGAAACAGATCTCATACACAGAAAATCACACAAAAACACAAGCAACAAAAACAATGACAAAATAAAACAGAGAAAAACTTCAATTAAAAAGAAAGCAGAAAATATTAAAAATGGAAACAACTTTCAAATAGGCTAAAAAGGAGACCAAGTGATAAAGTGTTACCATTAACGCTAACTACACCTGCCACAGTTGACTTCACCATGCTCCTGTCTGATAACAAGGATATTCACATGTTTGGTCTGTGGTCAGAGGGGAGTGACCCAAGGCTAATAATCCCTGTGGGGCCATCTAAAATGAATTTTGGGTTTTCACTCTCATTCAAAGCCTTCTACAAACTGAGTTCTTAGAATTTAAGCTGATAAAATCCCCTCCTTCTGATTTGTATTCTATTACTTACAATCCTTGGATCACACAGGCTGCTGGGATCCTTCTCTGTGTACTTTGCAGGCACCTCACTTAGATGGCTACTTGCTTTAAGCTACCCGGACGCCATTCTTCCTATTAGTCTGGCTCCGTCTGGTTTAGTCACCCATAGCACCCATAAACTCCACACAACAAACTAACGGCTCACAAGTCAGCATAGAATCAGAGGGACCCTATAGAACAGTGTAAAATTGTACACGTCTGAGACTAAAACTCTTTAGTGCAGTAGAAAGCCTAGTAACTTCCGTAATCTCTTCATGAGGGTATCAAGTATGGCAAGTCATAAGAAATAATTATTCTCAGATTACAGCTACAATTAAATGCAAACCCCCAAACCATTCATATATTTGTCAGTTGTATATACCCCTGGTTCACTTTAGAGATGTTAGTATCACTTTATGAGGGAGAGCATAATACATCATGTCCCCCACCCCCGTCGGTGCATAAAGAGATTGTATTGATAGTGTCATTATTTTAGCATATGATATAGACATTAAAACAATGTTAAGTGAAGGAAATTATGCATGCATATATGTGCTAGCTTTTCAGACCACACTATACTATAATTGGTCCAGATTAAATACTGGACAGAGAAATAGTGACTAGACACTAGTTCTACCGGCAATGGGAGTTAGTTAATGATAGAGCAAAACTTTCCAGAACATTCATTCACACAGAAAGAACCATGATTGCCTGACATGTTTTTTTTTTAAACATTTTACAAGTAAAAGGAAAACAAGCACTCGGAGAGCATTAAGGTAGTAAAATATGGTAGTCCAAGGGCATCATTCTTTGGGCAGCCTCAAAGCAAGAATCTAAACCAAAGTCCAACAGCCACCAATTCCATAACCTCTGGCTAGCAGTCATCTGCTTCTTCTCACACTAGGTCATTTCAGCCTTCAGTCCAAGTCAATATGTCAGCTCCTTAACTCTGCTACAGGTGAGTCTGAGTCTGAGGTAAAGCTCAGCTCACTGAGGGAGGTTTCCACATTCAGGCCGCCTGGTTCCACGGGATGGTTGATGACCGCTTTTTCAGACGTGGACTGCCAGACTGTTCTTCTGAAGCATCTCTGAGAAAATGGGAAGCTCTGTCATTTGGGTCAGCAGCCAAAAGTGTTGACCAGTTACACCACTCAGGGATTCCAAACTTTGCTGCAGACCTCGGCCTCTCAAGGATTTGGGCATCAAGTATTATCAAAAGATATTTTTGTTTGTTGACTTGTTGGGTCTAACTTTAACAGTTTTATCATCATATAATTCACATAGCATAGAATTCAGTCATTTAAATATATTGAAAAGGATTGTGCAATCACCACCCCTCTCAATTTGGGACATTCTCTTCTATTTTGAATTCACCATTATTAGTTCCCCATTTCCCCAACCTTCCCTGTGATAACCTAAGAAACGATTGGTCCAGTTACTGTCTCTATAGCTTTACCCACCCTGGATTTCATATAAAGGAAGACCTGCAACACCCCACGCCCAATTACAACAATAACAAAATAAAACACAGGAAACTCTCAATACTGAAGAAACAGAAAACAATGAAAACTAGAGCAACTTGAAAATGGGTCCAAAGAGAGAAGATACGGGATGACATTTTAACCAACTATCTCTGAATGAATCCACTTTCCAGTGCACCCTGCCTAGTGGCAAAGCTATTCAAATCCCCAGCCAATGGTAAGAGGGAACTCACTGGAGGCTTAATCTGCATGGGGACTCCATGCTCATGACTGGGTGGGGTCATGCTCCTGGCATTTCATGTGCAGAAGGGCCAGGGATATCACTGAATGTCTCACAATATTCGGCTATGCCCTAACCCCTGGAAATAATGATCTGACCCCATATATCCATGGTGTCACTACAGAGTAAAATCTGAAACAGTGATAGGAAAGTAGGGTCCTGGTTGTTTTTCTGACACATTGGCATAGCAGTGTGCATATGGCAATTTTTCTCGGGCCAGTCAAATCCTATAGAGAATTCTCCAAACTCTTGCTTACCATAGATGAATCCAACGGCACTTTATAAATGCATTTACAAACCATGATTATGAAAAAGCATTACAAAGCAACTTAAAAGCTATGTGCTGTAATTGATTTCGATTATACCTATGATTGTATAGTGCAGATTTCTTGTAGAACCTCTCTTCCCACTCCCACCAACAAGAAAAATATGTGGATATCAATTTATTTAACATTTACATTTTCCTAACTATAGATTTAGTTTTTCTTTCATTGAAAGGAAAGGCACCGTTACCCTTGTCCCCTAGGGACTTTCATTCTAATTCCCTAAGGTAACTGCACAAAGGGGCCAGCTCAGAGGCTCTCCATGCTTCTAAATCCTAATGAAACTCAAAGTCGCTCTCTTTACCCGGAACAAAGAGACCAGAAGTATTGAATAAAAGGTTGTTGAACGTATGCTAAAAGGCGATTGCAGTTTTTTGCTCTGAAATGATTTGTTTGTAATTTGTTAGTGATAACATAAAGGCACAGCAAAAACCTATTGAAAGTCCTCTGGGCTCATACAACTGAAAGAGGTGCATGCATTGAATAAATTAGACACTTGAAAGAGCCAAAGTGAGCACTGAACTTTCACGAAAAGGAAATGTAGAAATTCCAGTGTATTTATTTGAAGAAATGTGCTTTTTCCTTATGTTATAGCCATACTGACTTTTTGTGATAAGAAACATGAGAACTGATTTTGTAAACAAGTGAACATTTTCATTTTTCCAGAATGATACTTCAAAATGTCATTTCAATTATGTGTGCCATAGAGCCATATTAATATTCCCTTTAATGACTTATCTATCATACACTTTCATGGCATTGCAACTTTCCATATAGTTCGTCCACCCACAATGCCTTCCTCATTGATTCAGTTTCCACTCTCAACATTTATATCCACTAGCCACCACAGGCTCCCATCACCACCATCAAGGTGAGGGAAACCTAAACAGAACTTGAAAGAAAAAAATCACAGGGAAATGATTGATAAAAGAAAGCGAGCATAGGGGAAATTTGGAGGGGAGGTTAAAAGAGAAATGGAGATTCTGAAGAGATGAGAAAAGGACTAATTGCCTGGTGTGTACTTGATCCTTTAAAAATAGACTTATATCCTTCTTCATTCAGCTGTCAGGAATTCAAGATATCATTGCTGTTATTGGGTACCACTGAATTGATATACCGAGATATATATCAGATATATATCTGGTGTCAACTCGGGACTTAAGAGGATTAAGAGTGAAGGGGTGGAGTCTAGTCTGTCAATTGGGTCATAGCCAATTAGGGTTCTGTGTGGGCATGGTCTTCCAAAAACTCTGGGATCTCCTGTATTTCTTCCTTGGAGGTGGGAGACACTGTCTCTCTCTGATCACTCCCTTGGAGCTCTCTGCTGACAGTACTCACTCCCTGGGAGATGCTCTACTGACAAGACACCTGGCACTATGCTGAGAGACCCTGTGCCCTGAGAACTGGAGAAGCCACATGGAGAAATCTACCAGTGCTGAGATGATTACAAGGTCAATGTATCCAAAGGCTTTCTACCCACTGGCCTATGATTGTCCTGCATTTGGCATCATTGCATGTGTTTCATGAATCTGAAGAGGACTTTATAGATTGGTATCAGACATATGGGCTAATATCAGATTAAGGGCTTGGACTGCACTAGGCTAGGATGTTTCCTCAATATTCAATTGCTCTTGCATATAAATCTCTTTCCTATACATATAAGATTGTCCATGAATTTTTCTCTCTAGTCTACCCAGACAAATACACCAGTGGTCTCATATGACAGAGTTGAAGGGTCTTGAAAGCTTTTGTTGGTATCATCTTTACAAAAGCAGACTATCAGGTCTGCCTCCCAGGAGGCCACTAGGCGGGTTTGAATCAAAAACCTCTTGGCTAAGAACTGAGCAGTTTATGTTCCAAGCAGTTATCCAGGGCTTGGTCATATAGAAAATAGATAGTGAGGAGAGTAAGAAAACATTCAGATATGAAATAAGTAAATTATAATAAGGAGATAGAAAGTAAGACAGTGGATAATCAAGGTATAAGAAAGAAGGCTGAGAGAAAGGAATGTATGGGACACATCTGCTGTACATGTGCTTTTGAGTAAGCTTCCATATTGGTTTACTAAATTTGTAAGACAAAATATCATAAAACAGAATGTCTTATGAGAACAAAAACGTATTGTCTTGCAGTTCTGGAAGGCAGAAATCCACATCATCTCTTTGTTGCCTTAGGGAAATTATTTTGATGTCTTTCTTAGTTGCTGGTAGCCCCAGACATGCCTTGGCTCCTAGATGTGTCCTCACATGACCATCCTTCTCTATCTGAATTTCTGTGTACTCTACTCCTTTACAGGGCAAGGAGGTCACACACAAATCAGTACCCACCTTACTCCTACTATATGACTTCCAGCTAATTATAACCTCTTCTCACACCTTCTTTCTTAACAAGGTCACATCCAGGGCCATTCATTAGGTCACATTCACAAGCTGGGGCTCAGTACATCTTTTTGGAAATCCAATTTAGCTCTTAATAGTATTTCACTCAAAAGGAGGCCCCAGAACACAAGGGTGCTTATGTGATTTTTGCTATTTTGAGGGGAGGTGGGTTGGTTTCATTTTTAGACACATTTTTATGGTAAGTATCTAAAAAATAAATAAAAAAATACACACAGAGAGTAATGAAAAGCAAATCTATGTCAAGTAAGACAGTCTAATAGACGGCATCATGGGTATGGATGGTGAGGCCTGACAAATCATCTGGAAAGGAAATACATTAAAGGCGACTCCTGGGTCCCCTAAACTTTTGCTATAAATATTTACTTTTTATTGATCCTTATTTCTCTTTATATCCATTTTTATGGAGTCTATATTTCTGCTCTAGTATTTGCCAAAGAAATTCTGGAATGTCATTAAATTATGCAACGAGACCAAGATATAGTAGAATAAGTCTAATGGGACATACTAGACTTATCTATCTCATTTATTCATTTAATATTTCTTTCAAATTGTATATCCCGGTGCTCTGCTTAGTGGTTTGGACAAAAGCAAAAAGTTTGCTTGGGAAAATGGGAAGATATTGGGTACATAATTAAAACAAGAAAGATGGAGAAGTTCTTACTATTGAAATGATACTTAAGCTATAAATTGAAACATAATCCTCATTTCGTACATAGGAGCTAGGGTTTAGTTATGAAATGTTTGTGAGTAATTTGGTGATCTTATCTTACAGTACTCATATATGTGGGTCAATTCCAAAATTAAAAGTGGACTAGAATTGTACATGGATATGTAACTGAATAGCGATCCAGAAGGGTAGGGGCAAGGGCGAACTGATCGCAATGATCAGTTCCACACACACCCCTCCAGGGGGAGAGCAACAGAAACCATGGTGGGAAGGGAGACAGGGGTCAGTGTGAGATATAAAAATAATAATAATTTATAATCTATCAGGAGGCCCCGAGGGTGGGGGATGGAGGGGGGAAATAGGAGCTGATACCAAGGGAACCATATAAAATAAATGTCTAGAAAAGAATGATGACAACATATGTACAAAAATGCTTGATACAATTGATGTATGGATTGTAAAAAGAGTTGTAAGTGCCCCCAATAAAATGATCTTTTAAAATGAGAATATATTGGGGACTTAATTAAAATTAGAAAGACGGAAAGGTATAAAAATAAAGAATTAATGCTTATTACAGAAAAACATAAAATATTAAAAGCCTAAATTAAAAAATATTACAACCCTACTATTATCAATAACTAGTGATTGAATTTTGTATTGTTTCTTTAGAATTGTTTTTCAAGACATACTAATTATTTCTACTCCCCACCCTATAATTAAGTGCACACTATATTTATTTTCAAGAGAAAGACATCTATTTCTTTTCCCGTAAAAAGTTACAGTCTCTGAAACTCACAAAGACAATTCTAACCTCTCATATAAGGTCACTATGAATCAGCATTGACTTGATGGCAGTGTTTGGTTTGAGTTGTATTTATTTCCATCTGACTCTTATAACAGTGAAACAATATAATTTCCAGGTACTTTGAAATAAAAATAGAGACTACTTGGTAACATTTTAATTTTATTTAAACAAAAAATACATTTTGAGTATATCTGTACCTTATTAATTGAATATCATTTAGAAGTCACTGGTTAAGAAAAGGACTTCAGTAATTGAGGGAATACTAATTGAGATGTTTCAATAAATGGTTACAGTACTGGAGGTGTTTGCTCATTTATGCCAAGAATGTGGAAAGACAGCTGCCTGACAGTCAAATACAAGAGATTCTTACCAGTTCCCCTTACGAGGTCATGTGATCCAACCCAACATAATGTAGAGTTATGAGCACACACAAGTAAAATTTTGCTGGAAAAAAACCCCGCAAAGCACAAATAATTACTGAAAAAAAGATAAAGAAATAGCACTGCTGAAATGTATCAATAGGAAACTGCCAACTTTGGCTGGTGTCAGATCCTAACTGACTAAATCAGAGAAACAAAGACGGTTACGTGGGTTTCAGTGACTATGCAATGCCATTCAGAAGTGTGGCCATAACCAATCATGGGTATCATTGCAAAGAATGGCAATCCCGCAACACTTAACTGTGCTCATTTGGAATCTGTACATACATTAAGAGTCATTTGTACTTCGATTGTCTTATATGATGTGATCAGGAGGTCGTGTGTAAGCATTGGTGTGGAACATAGTAAACTTGGATATCTTGAGAAGAGTGGGCATTCCAGAACATTTCATTGTGCTCATTTGACAGCTGTTTGAACAGAACAAGGAAATGCTGCAGATTTAATACCAGGAAGGTGTGTGTGTCAGGATTGTATCGTCTCGACATACTTTTTCAATATATGTGCTGAGCAAATCATCAGGGATGGTGTATTCTGTGAAGAAGAGTGCAGCATCACGACAGAAAAAAGGCTTATTAACAAAAGCTACAAAGGTGACAAAACCTTGCTTGCTGAGAGTCAAGAGGAATTGAAGCACTTGCTAATGAATATCAATTATTTTTAGCCTGCAGTAGGGATTACAACTCAATGTAAGCAAGATAAACATTTTCACCACTGGACCAATAGGTAACATCATGATAAATGGATAAAAGGTTGAAGTTGTCAAGAATTTTGTCTTACTGGAATCAACAATCCATGGTCATGGAAGCAGCAGTCAAAAGATGAAAAGATATTCTGGTAAAATATATAAGACATTCTGGTAGAATGCTTTCATATTAAATAAATCTACTGCACAAGACCTGTTAGGACATTGGTTCTCAACCTTCCTGATGCCGTGACCAGTTAATACAGTTCCTCATGTTGTGGTGACGCCCCACCATAAATTTATTTTCATTGCTACTTCATAAATGTAATTTTGCTACTGTTATGAATCATAATGTAAATCTATGATATGCAGGATGTATTTTCATTGTTAGAAATTAAACTTAATTAAACACAATTAAACATAGTGATTAATCACAAAACAATATGCAATTATATATTGCAAAATAGTTATGAGTTTTCCGATGGTGTTAGGTACCACCAAAGAGGTCGTGATCCACAGGTTGAGAGCTGCTGTGTTAGAGAGTCGAAGAGCGATCATATTACTTTGAGGAATAAGGTGACCCTGACACAAGCTATGGTTTTCTCCATTGCATCATATGCATGTGAAAGTTGGACATTGAATGAGGAAGACCATAGAAGAATCCATGCACTTCAATTGTGGCAGGAGAAGAATATTGAAAGTACCATGAACTGATAAAAGGCCAAACTGATCTGCATTATCAGACCTGAGACCAGAGTGCTCCTTACAGGCAATGAAGGCAAGACTTTGTCTTACATACTTTGGAGATGCTGTTATGAGAGACCAATCCCTGGAGAAGGACATCATGTTTGCTAAAATGGAGGGGCAGCAGAAAAGAGGAAGTCCCTCAATGAGATGGATTGACCCCAGGCAGGTGTCAATGAGGTCAGAAATAGGAACAATTGTGAGGATGGTGCAGAGCCATGCAGTGTTTCATTCTGTTGGATATAGAGGTACTATAAGTCAGGGTCAACTTGATGGCACCTAACAATAACAACAGCATATGCATGTGAAAGCTGGAAAATGAATAAGTCATTAAGTAATCAATGTCTTGGGTAATGGTGTTGTCAATGAATATTAAACATATTAGGGACTTCCAGAAGAATGAATAATTCTGTGTTTGAAAAAGTATACCCAGAATGTTCCTTAGACACAAGCATCGTGAGACTTCATCTCATATACTTTGAACATATTATGAAGAAGGGCTGTTAATGAGATGGATTGGCTGCCAATTAACAATGAATTAAACAACAATGTCGAAGATGGCACAGGATTGGGCAGTCTTTCATTCTTTTGTAGATATGGGTCACATTTCATTCCCCTACATGTCACAGTACCAGGCAATCTAGAAGGTGAACAAAACTATTGTTTTGCACTAAAAAGAATATATTTAAAGTAATAATTTTCATTAGTAATATTTTAAAAGCAAATTGTGAATTAAATCTACCCACTCAGATCTGCTGGTTCATCTCCAATATATAAACTATTTTTTAACAGACTACCATTTCTCTATGTAAAATTTTTTCAGATTATATTTTATTATTCCCAAAGTCCAGTTTTACCTTCCACTAATCTCTATAACATAACCAAAGTGTATTTGGAATATAAATATGAGCACATCTCTAATACTTAAAATGCTAAATTGGCCCACTCTTCCATGCCCATTTCCAATGGGATTAAGTTTTAAAGGCTTTGTGACATATATGATATTAACTATCTGGCCTGTCATTTTCCCAGTTTACTCTTCACATTTTTGCTATAGGAACTGACTTGCATTTGTTCCCAATGGTTCAACATCATGTCATATAAATCCAGGGCTCTACAAATAACATTCTATCTGCCTGCAATACCCTTCCATCTTCAATTCTTCCTGCAAGATGTCTGTGCTCCCAGTCACTCATGTCTCCTATATTTGGATACTTGTTAACCACTCCCACAAATATTATTTGTACTCTTTTTTTCTTCTGGAAGTAGATTCTGCAAAACACAAATATACTAAAAGTAAGAAAGGTATCATATTCTTTTGGCTTCATGGTTTGATAAAACACCTGAAATGTGGTGAGTGAAGCATATTCACTAATGAAAATAATAGTAATAGTGAATAAACATAGAATTTTTAAAATGTGAGTATTACTCCAAACCCTCTTTCTATTCATTCACTTCATTTTTCTAAAAATCCAATTAATTAAGTAGTAATATGATCTCTATTAACTTTACAGATCATAAAACCAGAGAAGTTAGGATCCTGTTGTTAAGCCTTTATGGTCTGTGTCTCTCCTTGGCTTGTAGATGGGGCCTCACATGGTCTTTTTTTATCTGTGAAGCTATGTTTAAAGATACAGCCCATAAATTAAAGAGATAAAATTTGACTGAGTTGTGAACTATATTTTCTCTATATTAGTGAACCAGGAACAGAAAGCAACCTGTTTATCCCATGAAATAATTTTTAGTGTAAATTAGGAAAGAGATATATGTATGAAAAGATAGCAAGTAGTCTGAGACAATGGATACTACTGTCAATAAAAATGAAATAAAAAATACAGAATCAGCAGTTTGAATTATGGTCCTTAGTATTTACTCAAGAACTTATCACTGGAGAAAAATGACTATTAATAAAAGCCAATTCCTAGCATATCAGTTGTCTAGCATCCCTTTTGTACATTGGTCCAACTCAAGATTCCTTTGTTAGTCCAGGATGACTAAAGAAACAAATCCAAGGACACTCATGTATTTAAGAAAGAGCTTTACATCAAAGGGTAATTGTATATTAAGAAAAGATCCCAGCCCAATCAGATCAAGTCCATAAGTTCAATATTAGCCCATATGTCTGATACAGTCCATAGATTCCTCATTAGACCCACACAGCACATGCAATGAAGCAAAATGTAGGAAGACCACAGGCCAATTGGTGGAAAGTCTTGTGGATCCAGTGGTGATGGAAACATCTCAGTGCTGGTGTGGGTCTCCAAGTGGCTCCTCAGCTCCAAGGCACTGGCTCTTTCAGTGTGTCTCCATGTAGCTTGTCAACAGAAACGTGAATGCTAAGAGAGAGAGAGGGAGTGTGTGTCCTGCCTCTAGGGAGGGAGACAGGAGTACTCAGAATCCTCAGGAGAAGGTCAAGTCCACACAGAGGCATTATGACCTGATTGACAGGCTCGGCTCCAACCCTTTTCTCAAGTTGATAGGAGATTATATAACTGCCACAATTCCCTCAAGCTGTGCTGCAATAGAACTGAGGAAGACTAAATGAGAGCTATATGTGGGCAGCCATGAAAGAGCTTCAGAAAGGAGATGGGATATAATGAGTATGGTTAATACATTCAAAAGCTAATTGAAAGCTGTAGGTTCCAATCTATTGACAGGTGTCTTAGAAGAAAGGCATGGCGTTCTATTTCTGAAAAATCGGTCACTGAAAACAGTATGGAACGGAGTTCTAGGCTCAACGCAGTTGGGGTTGCCATGAGTCTAAAAGGCAAGAGGTGTGCTCTTAGTAATAAAGTACCACAAATGATGACTTTCAAGAACAGAAATGTAGTCTTAAAATTCAGGAATCTAGAAGTTCAAATCTGGGACATAGGCTCTAGGGGAGGCCCTCCTTGCCATTGAGCTCTGTCATTCCATGTCCCTTCACTTGTAGATGCATTGCAACATGAGCTCTTTTCCACCTGTGCAGGTATTTCTCTCTTTGTCTATATTCACACATTATAGACACCACCCAAAAAATACAAGGAATGTTGTCATCAGTAAACCAAAAGCAATATTTCCAAGCAGAATCAACTTCACAAATACAGTGATTAGGATGCTAATATATACTTTCAGGAAACAATTCAATCCATACATGGATACGGATACTAAAGGGTAATAAACCAAAAAAACAAACCCGCTGGTGTTGAATTAATGCCTATCCATAGTGACCCTATAGGACAATGTAAACTACCCTGGTGATTGTAACTCGTTAGTGGAGTAAAAATCCGTTTTTTCCTGGAAGCACCTGGTTGTTTCAAAATCTTGACTTTATGGTTAGCAATCAAGTCCAACCCTGAACCATTAAGTCTCAAAGATCCCTTATTGAAGGGTAATAGTAAAATTCAAATCAGAGAAAAGTGATGCAGGGCAGACATTATTGGAAGAAGAAATGTTTCAGGACAGATGAGCCCTAAACCACTTTTAATTAAATTGTTTAGATGAGCCGAAAGTTGTTTAGGAGATCATTGGAAGGCAAATCCCAGGGAAAAGGAATTATAGAAGACCAAAGCATTAAGATGGAGGGAAGGCTCATTAACAAATCTGCCATATGTAGATGATATGCTTGCTCACTGAAAGTTAGCAGGACTAAAAGTGCTTACTGTTGAAAAGAAAAGACTACAGTCTTCAGTATGAATAATATCTCAACACAATGAAAACAAAAATCCATACAACTAGACCAATAAGGAACATCATGGTAACAGAGAAAAGCTTAGTCATGGCTTTAATTTTACCTGAACCCACAAAACTTCCCATGGAAGTAGTAGTCAAGAAATTAAATGATATTTGTTTGGGGTAAATATGCTGCAAAAAGAATAATAATTATTGATATCCTTATTTGTGTTGCTGGTGAATAATATCATATGAGGATATACCATGCATTCCCAGAAGAATGAATGACTCTGTTGGAAGGAGTACAGCCATCATGCTCCTTAAGAGTGAACATAGTGAGATTTTGTCCCAAGTACTTTGAACAGGTTATTAGAAGGAAGCAGTCGCTGGAGAAAGACACGGCACTTGGTAGAGTGTCATTGTAAAAGAAGACATCTGCACAGTCCCTGCAATAGTGGACGCAGACATGGCCATGGCAGTGAAGCTCAGTGGAAAGAAGGACTTCAAAACATTCACAGAAGAATGGAATTTAAATATAAACATAAGAATACAAACTTTATTCCTCAACCTATGCTCCATCAAGTTCAAGACACTTTTATAAGGGAAGACACCAGGCATGTAGTTTCTCTCTAAAGACCTGAGGATCCTGAGAAACTAACCATGTCGATGTAATCTTTTTTACATTATTACCTGAAAAAATCAATGCACACACACACTCTCTCTCTCTCTCTCTCTCTCTCTCTCTCTCTCTCTCTCTCTATATATATATATATATATATATATATATATATATATATATATATATATATATATATATATATATATATAATCAGTAAACAAAAAAAGCCAGAAGAAGATAATCAGGAATTTAAAATGGATGCCATATGATTTCCCATTATAACTCTCTCTCTCTCTCTCTCTCTATATATATATATATATATCCTGTTTTGACAAGGAGATTTCCCATGGTAAATGGGTTCTCTGGGTAAGTTTACCTAAACATTTTTTCTGCTAAAACTTTAGGTACCTCTCTCCAAACACTGTCCTAATAGCCAGATGCCATCATTCTTTGTCTTTCCAGAGAATCAACCAGCAAAATGTCACGAGTATTTCCAAAAGCCTGATGCCTTGGCCTTGGCTCTTGACCAGTCTATTTTTGTTTTGATGGACCACTTCCTCCTCTATCCATTGGTTTGGATGTGCTTTGGCTGAAGAATCGCACTGGGAAAAACATGTTTCCTCTCTGGTCACAATTTTCTGAAGAAATGCTTCAGGATCTTGATCTCATTTGTTTAACATTTTCATGAAAGCCTTGCTGTTGTTGGCAGAGGCTCTGAGCAGAACAGTTTTGGCACCCATAGAGCAGCAAGTTTTCTCAATTTTAATTTATAAGATAGAATTGTCTAAACACAAAGCCTCACATGAGATCTCATTAAGTATTACTTTTAGGATAACTTTTGGAAACCACTTCTGACCATTCTTTCATCTTTTACATTTCCTCCTCTTCTTTCTTTACTTTCTCATTTTCTCTCTGTTTCTCAAACTATTGTTTTTAAGCCACCATTTATTTAAAGTCCATCATAACCCAAATTCCATCTTATATTAGCCACGCATGCAACATTTGTAGATGCCTTTTAGTTCGCTCTAACACATGGCTATCCGAATGAATCATTGCTTGACCCCATGACATCTTCGTAATTATGAATATGCTTGAGTTCATTGCTGCAACTATTTTCATGTCAGTCTGTCCACAACCCTATATGGCAGTAATCATTATGTCCATTTTACAGTAAGAACATAAAAGCTCAGAAATACCTAGTGGCGCTGTTATAGCCTGGCTGTGTTGAACCTCGATGCTGTCCCTTGAAAAGAGTGGAGGCAATGAAAAGCTTCATGATTTCACTCCCCAATAAGCCCTTTGATACAGCCAAGCAGTATCATGTTCTGTAGAAAACTGGCTTGTCCTGGGCAATTACTGAGTCCAAACTCCCTTCTGAGCAGCCACTGCACCATAAAATGGTAGTAGAATCCTTCAAGGACAAATTTACCCAGTAGGCTTAATGTTTTCCCTATAGATTTGCGTGTTTTATTGTTTATTTTATTACTTTAATTTGCATTACATGGTTATAAAGAGGCGAATAGGATTGTTCAATCATAGATTACCTTCCATGAGCGAGACCTGGGTTCTATTCTCAGCCAATGCGCGTCATGTGCAGCCACTACCCATCTGGCAATGGAAGCTTGAACTTGGTTATGATTCTGAACAGGTCTTAGCAGAGCTTCCAGACTAAGATGGACTAGGAAGAATTGCCTACCAATAGATTTTCACAAATCAGGTGTTGCAAAGTCAGTGGATCACAATGGTCTGATCTCCACCTGATTATGAGGATGGAGCAGCATGGTACAAACAGATTGCTGTGAGTGGGGGCAGCATAATTACAACAAATGATATCCACCAGAAAGGAGGGTATGCATATTTATGTCCCACAAAATAAACCAAAGCCATTGACAAGGAGTCAATTCTCATGAGCAGTTAGTTGATGGGTTCGAACGTCTTACTTGGCGACTAACAGCTCACTGCGTAGCAGCCCACCACCTTACCACAGCTCCTTTTCTACGTCCTCTTCTGTGTACTATGTCATAGTACAAGGGTATATGACAGCACAAAAACACTAGAACTCAGTGTTTATTAAGGAAAAATATTATTGTATTTCTCCCTTATAGGAACATGAAGTTGTGAATAAAAGAACTTATTGAATGTGCTTGCCTGATGTGCACTAAGTAATTAATAAATGATAACCAACTTTCTCCCTTTCCCCTTTGCTCTACCCTGATAGCATTCTTTCTCAAGAGACTAGTGTAATCTATTAGTGTCTCATTGTCCTGAGTTCTGAGTGCTGTAATTATCTTGATTCCACGGATACTTTGACCATTTTGGAATCTACCCCAACTGAATGCATTTTCATTTAAAAAAAATTACATACAGCACATATACGTTTTATGTAGTTCCTTTTATGTAATTTTCTGGTATTCACATTTTCTAATGGTGACATTACTCAGGGAAGGCTATTTTCTTTCTTTCTTTGTTTTTTTTTTTCCTTTTTGGATGTAAGGTTGAATTTTGTTCCTAAAATATGCACTGTAAATCCTAAACTCCGGGAGCCCTGGGCCAAAGTGGTTATGCTTTGTGCTGTGATACACAAGGTCAGTAAAGCCAGTTCCATGGAGAGAGATGGGGCTTTCTACTCCCCTAAAGAGTGACAGTCCCAGAAGCTTACAGTGGCAGCTCTACTCTGTCCTATTGGGTTGGTATGAGTTGCATCGAATAGATGGCAGTGAATTTGGTTGTGGGCACGGCTACTGGTTATAATTCAATTGGGGGCTGGGTTGTCTTTGCAACGTTCCTAAGCCAAGGTTAATGGATTTAGTTAAGTCAATCATTGTTTCAAGATGGAAACGTGATTAAACAACAAACAAAAATAGCAGAAAAGGGGCTAAAAGAGATGCTAAGACAGGGAGAGCACCAAGGAACCAAGAAGCAGAAGCTAAAGGACAAAAACCTTCTATCGGAAGGGACAGAGAGAGGCTCTGCCTAGAACCAATGCCCTCCATTGAAACTTCTGTTTGTCAAAGCCACTCCCATGGGGAATTTCTGTGACAATAGCACTAGATAACTAAGACAGAATTTGGTATCAGAAGAGTGCTGCTGCTCTAACAGATACAGAAATTGTGGAAGTGCTTTTGAAAGTGAGTGGCGGGTAGAAGTTGGAATACTTTTAGAGTTCCTAAGAGTGAAGGCCAAGATTTCCACGAAGAGACTGTGGTCAGTACTAAGGGCATCGACGGTCATTCCAGTGAGGGCTCAGCAGCCATGAGGAACACTACCGCATGTCTCTGCCATGTGTGTATGGGGAGAAAAATGTGTATGGTGCCAGGGATAGCATCCTAGAAAGGAGAACATTCCATGTGCCTTTGGTGAAAATGAAAAAGAAAAAAAAAGATGGTGTATGATCAGACAATAGAGGAAGGACAATGCTTCGCACGCAGTAGTAAATAAGTTGTCTGAATTATGTTAAGACTGTTTGGTGGAAAGTAGAATGTGTAAGTGAAAAAATATTTTCCAAGTGAGAGCAAGATCTTAAAGGGGGCACATGGTTCCTCCTTTTCGCTTGTAGTGATATTTAAGATAAAGAGATGGGTGGAAAATGAACTGTGCCAAATGAATACAGATCTTAAAGATTTGAACAATTCTGTTTAAGAAACCAAGGACACCTGTCCTAGCGTGTTTGCCAAGAAGATGGCCACGTAATCTTTTGTTAAAGAGATTACGCCTGTGATTGAAGAATCTATGGAACTCCCTCGGCAGAAAGTCCAACAGTGTAGACTGAAGGGACAGAGAGAGGACGGAAAGAACAGTATCTGCCTCTTGGATTTCTAGCCAAGAAACAGACCCAACCCTAGAGAAGCAAGAACCTTCCCTGTAACAGCTCCAAGATCAGCATGACTCTTACCCAGACAGCCAACCCAGCAGACATAGAGAAATCAGGATCTTCTCAGTTCCCAAAAGGGGAACCATCATCTTCTGGATCTCAAAGAGGGTGGAAACCCCAACTTCTAGGTTTCAAAGAATCTAATCTTTCTGAATTGGGTGCTGGAGTTTGCAGCTGCTATGAGAGTATATCAGAAGCATGTTGCCCAAAGCTGAAGTAGGGGGACTGCCTTGCTTAAGGGGCTGAAGAAGGGCTACGGTCAAGGGCATGTATACACCACTCAGCTAAACTAAGAAAATGGGGCTACAAAAGCCAGGAGGGAAGAGTTGTCCTCTTAATGGGCCTGGGATGTCAAGCAGAAGATGTGAGTCAAAGGCCTCCAACCAGAGTCCAGAGAGCATGGCCAATACCTAGAGTCTGGAAGCACCTTGCCTAGATGGTCTTACAGTACAGAGACTTATTTTCAAGTCTTGAGAGCTAATATAAATTGTTTTTAGGGTTTTTTTTACTTAATTTATGTCCACTATCCTTCTTTCCCTGCATTTCCCATCATATATAATGGAAATCTCTACCTTGTATGGTAAGCAGATAATATATAGTTTGTATTTTACATGTTCACAGATGATGAAGAATTTTGCCCCTAGATTATGCCTCACTCACATTTTATTTAGATGACTCAGAATATTAAATATTGGATTTGTAGATGATTTAAGGCTTTGGAAATAATGTCCGAAGTGAATATGTTTTGCATGCAGGAAGGATATGGATTTGGGAAAGCAAAAGGATAAAGGAATTCTATTCCTATAAAGAGTTACAGTCTCAGAAATCCACAGGGAAAGTTCTATCCTATCCTATGGGCTGCCATGAGTCAGAGTCAAAGCCATGGCAGAGAATTCAGTAGACTATTATGTATTTAGCTGTGTCCTTCTGAAACATGTATTGCAAATCCTAACTGCTATGCCTTAGTTTAGAATACCATTTGGGAATGGGTTGTCTCTGCAATATTAATAAAGTAAGCTAAGAGTAGGGTGTGTTTTAAGTCAATCTCAAAACATCTACAAGAGATTAATCAAACCTACTGCAGAAGCAGAGTCGAACTGAGATTAATGTGCTAAGACAACAGAGATCTCCAAGGAAACAGGAGAGAGAATCTAAAGAGCCTGGGACTTTCCTCAAGAACTGACACAGAGAGAAAGGCTTCCCTATTACAGACTCGGCACTCTGATTTGGGTCTTCTGGCCTCTTATACTATGAAAAAATAAATGTCTCTTTGTTAAAGCAATTCATCTATGGTACGTCCGTTATAGCAGCACTAGGTGATGAGAAACTAGAATTATACCATCGTTATTCCTATGTTATTAAATCATTACATAGTATTTTTCTACTGTTTGATCCAATATCTTCCTTAGCATTTATTTTGAAACCATAAACTCACAAAAATATGCTTGATTTTTTCAAATAGTTGTATTAACATGTAATTCACATATCATACAATTCAATATTTGAATATATTAAAGAGAGTTGTTCATTCACACCCCAATCAATTTTAGAACATTTTATTAATTCTTGTATTCATTATTATGTGGTCCCCGTGTTCCCCCTGTCTTAACCCCCAGAAACTCTTGATCTAGTTTCTGTCTCTCTAGATTTACCTAACCTGAGTTTTATATAAAGAAAATCATTCAATTTAAAAACAAGCAAACCAATAAACAATAACAACAAACAATCTGGCAACTCAAACAGTGTAAAACACAGAAGAACCTCAAGATGATGCTTGACTTTTTAACGCATGTAGAACCTTTACTTTAATTACATCACATAATTTAATTGAATAATAGAAGTTTGATTATTTCTTCAGCTTTTAGAGAATAATTATGGTCCACCAACTATGCTTCCTAGAGGAATCAATGAACCAAGAAAATGTTCTACATGATAAATTACAACTTATTGAATAACCTACAAATTAAGAAGAGTTAACTCAAAGGGTATAAATGAAACAATCTCTAAAAATAAAGTTTCTCTAATACAAAATGAAACCTTATCACAAGACACATGATGAAAAGCATGCTTTCAACTATTTTGTAATAAGAATTTGTTAAAATATTCCTAAAGTATATTCCCTTGAAATCTATACCCCATACCTGTGACATAAGTCAATATTTATTTATTCCTCTTACAATAAACGTGGCGCTGTCTTTCTCTGAGGAGCCTGTAGCAATAAAAGCATTTTGTAGTGCCTTTATATTCCATAACTTTAAAATTTCATTGAAACTACCCATGGAAGAATGTAGTGATATGGTCTCTCTGTGAAGGAATGTTAATCCTTAATTAATCATCTCACCAAATTTATTGCAGAGAAGCCTTTTAAAATATTAATTAGAAAATATGTCAAGGCAATTTCTCATTAATTCTCAAAATTGTGTGTAACAGGCGGTAGATGAAATGAGAAAGATGATATTACTATTGTTCACAACAAGAAGAGAGGATCAAGTAAGTCCTCAACTACATTTTGTAGGCTAGAGTAGACAAGTCACAAAGAAGTGGATTATCAAGACTCCATGGTACCCAGTCAAAAAATGATACTTTATAGTATATTGCAGATCTTGAATTTTGTCATTTCACTGATGCACAATGGATCATACTGGGACTATTTGTGGAATATGTGTCCCCAATTATTATTTTTATGTGATCAATGATGTCAAGTTCTCATCCTTAACAAGATTGTTTCAGTAAAATAAGATCCGTTCCAATTGAAATCTTGATATTTTGACTATATCTGAGTTATTTGAAAATCATTTGCTCAACCTAAAAATAGTATAATTGAACAACCACATATATTGTAGTATGCATAATATATTTTGAAGGATTGCAAACTGTCATATGAATTGCAACTTAATATAAAAGTAAACCAAATCCTCATAACTGAACCAACAGAGTTGCCAAGAATTTCATCGTGTTGGAATCAGCAATCAATGCTCATGAAAGGATTAATCAGGAGATCAAAGGATACATTTGCATTGGTTAAATCTGCTGCACAAAACCTCTTTAAAGTGTTGAAAAGCAAGGATGTCACGTTAAGGACTGAAGTGTGACTGATTTAAGCCATGATCTTTAAAATTATTCCATATACATGTGAAAGTTGGGCACTGAATAACGAAGACCGAAGAATACTTACTGCATTTGAATTATGGTGCAGCAAAGAACATTGAAAGCACTATGGTCTGCCAATAGCACAAACAAACTGGTCTTGGAAGAAGTACAACCAGAATGCTTCTTGGAAGCAAGGATATCAAGGTTTAGTACATTAAACTTTGGACATGTTATCAGGAGAGACCAGTCTTGGAAAAGGACATCATGCTGGATAGAGGGTCAGCGAGAAAGGGCATGACCCTAGACAACAAGGTGGCCGCAACAATGGCCCCCAATATAAGAATAGCCTATGAAAATGGCACGGGCTGGGTAATGGTTGACTCAGTTGTCCATGGGATGGCAGTGAGCCAGAGCTAACTCAATGACACCCCAAACAATGACAACATATTTTGTTACTCTGTCTGCCATAGATTTCCATATACCGGAGGAGAAATACAGCACCACTGTCATCATAATAGCCTAAATAAAGATTCATCTTTGTCATGGCATATGGACACATGCATTTATAAACAAGTATACCCCGGGAAATTCTTAGCAAGTTTTTACTGCAATCAATCACGTGCAGTTGAAGTTCAGGAATTCATTGATGGGAAGGGTGGGTGTGGCAGACGAGAGTTATTGGAGTTATATGAGTCACCAACACAAAAGCATGGCTGAGATTATGGTGTTAAGAAGTTGAAGAAAAAAAAAACTGTCAAGAAGAAGAGTTAGTGAAGCAATTAAGAAGACGCTTATACCACTAGTATAATCTACAATAAGGGGAAGGTAAGCACAAAATGACCAAGGGAAATGAAGACACTGAGAGGACAGCACATAAGTCAAAGGCCGCAGAGTGCAGTATTCTTACACAAACAAACCTTTAATACTAGTAATAACAATAACCCACTACCAGTCATGGGGACTAGCGCTGTGATACAGAAAGTCTGCACTTGGAATAGTGGGGATTTCTACTCTCAAAACCAGTTACAGCCTGAGAAGCCCACAGTGGCACTCTGTACTATAGGGTTTCCATGAGTCAGTACTGACTCAATGACAGTGGGGTGTTTTTTTTAATAGTCCCTAGGTATATGGGAACCTAGATATTCATACGTAATAAAACTAAAATCTGAAAAAATAACTAAATAAATACAAGTTAAAGATATCATTTGAAAAATATTCAAAAGTTACTTTGGAATATGGATAGGGTATAAAGAGGTTGAGTAGGCTTAGGATGGGCCCTAAGAAGTTTTTGAAAAACTACTTAGTCAATAATAGTTGACTATGTGACAATACTATACTACGTGACAAATCCATAAGAAGAAATGGAAGTCACATTTCTCCCTGTAATAGTCAAAAGCAGCAAGGTAGGAAAGAACATTCTGTAGAATGGAATTAGTAGAAGCATGGGTAAGTAGTGTGTTCAGCAATTAAATGACGAATGTCTATTTATATTTGGAGATCAGGGAAGAAAGGCTAACAGTAGTCTTAGAATGAACTACCATGCAAATGAACTCAAGCCATTCCTAGAAGGTTAATTTAGCAAACATTTGTTGAGTACCTTTGGATGCTAGGAGATTAAAGGTATATAAATAGGAGAGGTTATTTTCAGGAGGAATTGACCTATGAAAGAGAGGGTGCCCCTGAAGCATCTAGGAGGAATCCCTGTCTTGCACTGTGATTAAAAGGCTCAGTTAGAGTGAAATGTAAAATACAAGTGAAACGAATGGTGTGGAGACACCATGGAGAAGCAGATCTAGCCATCGGAATGTGAAGGAGAAGAAGAAAACAGTTACAAAATCAAGCTGCTTTCCTGACCTGAGAAAGTTGATGTCATTGATAGAATTAGGAAGCATGAAAGAAAGAGCTTTGGAATCTAGATAGATTCCAAAGGTTGTATTAGTTTGGGTACTTTAGAGAAACAAATTCACAGAAACTCATGTATAAGAGAGAGTTTTATATAAAGGCTAAGTGCCCATCAGGAAAACATCCCAACCCATTTCTACCCAAGCCCACAAGTCTAACATTAACCCATATGTCTGACACCAATCCACAAAGTCCTCCTCCATCTCACAAAACAGATGCAATGATGCCAACTGCAGGAGGAAAGCCATGTCAGTGAATGTGTAAGCATCTCAGTGCTAGCAGAGGTCTCTACATGGCTGCTCCAGCACCCAGGGCTGCATCGGGGTAGGTCCATGTGGCTCCTCCTCAGGGATGTCTTACAGAAAGTGAGCCTTGCCAGCTAAAGCAGGGACCTGGCTAAGGCAGCTACACCCTAGTCTGACCACCACAAAGCAAGAGACCTGAGAACTCGAAGGCTCACTGTCATTTATCCCTCCATCCTTCAATTAACCCCACATGTGTTTAAGGACCAGGTTGGCAAAATTAACTACTTCAAAGTGCTCAAAAAACTTTAAGTTCCCAGGAGAGGTCATGTCAAGGGGGAATTGATACAATAAATCACAAACATAAGGAAATGACCAAAAATAAACAAACTGTGAACCCACTGATATGAGTTGATTGTGACTCACATTGGCCCAACATAGAGCTTCTTGGGATTAACATCTTCATGGGAGAAGATAGCCTCATCTTTCGTCTGAGCCAAGGCTACTTTGCTTGAAGCATCAACCTTTTGGCTAGCAGTTCGACACTTGCCAATTTGCACAGCCAAATAGAGCTATGATGTCCAAGAGAAGCTGAAGAATTTAAAAGGTTATCGAAAAGAAGGGTTCATGAAAACGATATTGTTAAGGTGCTTAAGTACTAACAAAAAGGTTGGAGGATCGACTCCACTCACATAGAAAGGAATTTACTTCTGAAAAGTCAACTACCGAAGTCTGGATGGAATTGTTCCACTCTACCACACATGAGTCACGATGTTCTGAGATAGACTGGACACTATCTTACATGACCTCCATAATTTTTAACCCATACCGTTTGCATCAAGAAAAAGTCCAAATCAATTAGGTGTTTCTTCGGATGTGTTTGAGCATATCGCACAGCAACTCTAAAAGAAAGTTTTTGGTTTTTTTTCAGCAGGCATATTAGAATAGATTCTACAGTTTATACCTATTATCTTTTTTAAAAGGGTTATTATTGTGTTGAACCATGGTTTTTCAGTCATTGCTAATTTTTTTCCTCCAAATTTATAGCTAATGAACAGTTCCAATCTTCCATCTAGAGAACTTTTGGAAAACCAGTTGCTAATTGAAGAATTATTTTATTAGAATGAAGAAAGATAATAAAGCCAAGCAATTTTGCCACTGTCTTCTACTCATTTTTAGATGAAAGGTACTAAAAACCTCTTCACGCAATTCTTTGATTTTTTTACAAAATGCTTAAAATCCAATAAGTTATGAAGAAAACTTCATGCCAAGAAACTCAAAGACCCGTTAGCATTTAGATTTTTAATATTTTGCAGTGAAATGATATTACAGGTTAAGGAAATAATTCCCCAAAGCCTTCAGGTGCTTTTTTATTGTAGTCAGGCTACAGATTTTCAAAATCCAATTTTTGTAATAATCCTAATCAGGGAACACAATTATTCATGCTTCACTGTATTTTGCATATAGCACAAATTCAATTCTCAAGTAATCAAATACCAAGGTGCTAAATACAATGATACACCTTAAATCTCTATTATTAAATGTTACTTTTATAGGGTTACAAATATTAAACAAACAGAATATTTAGTAAATATTATTCAAACTAGGAAATCTAAGCAATGGATAAGGTACTAATCTGAAAATTATATAGAAAATTTCAGCACATCAACCACAAAAAGGCAAACAACAGAATTAATAAATAAGGTATGAACAGATACTTCAGTAAAGGAGACATTCAGGCAGCCGATGAATCATGAAGACATTCTCCCAATAATTAACCTCAAGAGATAGATACCAATCAAAACAAAACCATTTCATCCCACACCAACATTAATTAAAAACAACAGAAACAAAAAACTTCACTGCCAAGGAGTCAATACTGACTCATAGCAACCCTATAGGATTAATGAATTTCAAATAAGCAAAAAAAGCAACCAGCCAATGCTGATGAAATTGTGGGGAGACTGGACCCTTTATATGCTGCTAATAGCACTTAAACCTGGTATACTCACAGTGGAAAATGGTATGTGATTCCTTAATCAGTTGGGAATATGAATATTATATAATTCAACAATGCTATTGCCTATCCTAGAGAAGTAAGAGCCATGAATCAAATAGATTTTTGCATACCATTATCTTCAAAGCTGTATCCACAGTAGCAAAATAATTGAAACAGCATCAATGCAGATCAATGGAAGAAAGAATTATCAAATGATAGCATATATACACAATCAAATACTATGCAATCTTAAAGAATAATGATGCATTTGTAAAATACCTCTGAAAATAGATGAAACTGGAAAACTTTATGCTGAAATAAGTTAATCACAAAAAGATAAATAGTGCATGAGACCCCTACTACAAGAAGTCAAGAAAAGATTCGCATACAGAAAGGAGCATTCTCTGAAGATGAGCAAGGAAGAGGGAGAAGGGAGGTTACATTACTAACTAGAGATTAGATGCATATCGACATGGGTGAAGGAGAAGACAGTATATAATAAGTCGGAAGTCAGCACAACATGAACAAGGGAAATGAAGACCCCGGAAAGTGCAAAAGAGTGGAAGGCACCAGAGGGAAATATTGCAACCTACCCAAACCTTCAATAACAGTAGCAACAGCAATCTATGAGTGGGTTCATAGACACACACTGACCAGGTGTGGGAAGTTCCATGGCACTGCATCCATGACTCTAAATAAGCTTCTCAGAGGACATTTCTTCATATGTATCTATGTGTGCTGCAAATAGATCCATATCTATACCAAACACCTAGAAGTAATGAGTCGGTAGGCCTGGATGGTTAGGACTGTATTCTCAAGAGATATCGAATTCAATGGACACAACAAAGGCCACCCTTATACTCTGCGGAGTAATGATTGGTTCTTAATAGCTGGTGAACTTCCAGATTGTTCTCCCTACAAAGAACAAAAGAACACACGGGTTCATGGAAACTATCAGTCTCAAGGACTGATGGGACACTCAAAATGCCAGCCTTCAATACCCTGAGACTAAAAGAATTTCAGGGTGGATAGCTACCACTACTGACAGAAAGAGACCCCATTAGAGAGTCCCAGAGAGAGAGAGAAAAACTGTGGAATGTAATTGAAGATCTAAAAAGACCAAACTCACTGGTCAGAGAATAGTGGTACCTCTGAGTTGATGGCCCTTAGTCATCTTTCAAACCTGAAATTGTACTTGCTCAATTTCCACCCAAACAGTAGACAGGTATGTAAAGAGAACAATAACCTCCGGGAGGTGCCCACATGCTCCTGATTAACGTTCGGAACCATTCGAGATTAACACGTCAGTGTCCGCCCAAAGTTCAGAAGACAAGAAGGGATAATGAGGAAGAAGGGTGAATAGAAATTGGAAATGCAGGGATGAGTGCAAGGATTATGGGGATTGCAAGCAAGGATACGAAACAACTATCGATATATGAATTGCTTAATGGAAACCTGATTTTTTCCGTGAACTCTTATATGGCTCAAAATAAAGGATGTGTGAGCGCGTGTGTGTATGTGTGTGTGTTTAACGAAGAAAAAGTTTACGTAGGGAAATTGTCATTATTTGCTGGTCACCAGAGGCAGACAAAAAGGTAGGGTTTTTCACTATTTAGGGAGTCCTACAGCTGTGGGATTCTGAGTCATTGCACCCAAATACCGGGATTTGGAGAATGTAAATCTTTAAGGGAGCAAGAGAGGTCTGTCTTCCTCCCATGGTAGGTTTGAACTGCTGATGTTGGGGTTAAGCGCCCAATGACTAACCCAACGTCTAGCTGTCAAGGTCCTTAACTTGGGCAGAGGAGGAGTAGATATACAGTAAGGAGGAGGTAAGCAAAATAAAAGACAAAAGAAAGAAAAGGAATGTTTTCCTTTTATTGTCAGCAAAATTTTAAAAATGTCATTATTAGAAAAATCTTACCAAGTAATTTCATGTTTCTTTGAGTAAGACTAATTTAATTTTTTCTGCCAAGGAAATGTAGCCAACTTCAGTTGTGCATTAAGAATAATGGTTTGGCAAGATAGCAAATTCCAATTTCCTATGATCAGAGAATCGCATTACCTTTATCCTCTTCCTTACTTTCTGTTCACATAGGAAGTTAAAAGATTATTTTGGGGTTTGAATTTGCTTAGCTCTACATTCTCGTACATGGAAGGTAAACTGTTGGGGCAGGCCAAACAACGACTACATCTAAGAAGTGTATTTGCTAAAGCCCAAGTTTATTTCTGGGTGCTGGTGAAATCTCCATTTGTTGTTTAATTGTGCAGATTGCAAGGTAGCATATTGTTTGTGACAACTTCGCACGATGGTGGTATCTGCAGATGGCGTGTCTTTTGAAATATGAAAAATGCCAAATTTAAGGCTGGTCTATTGGAAATCAGGACCGTCTGCAGGAATTTCAGGCTTAGGAGTGACTTAATGGGCAGAAAGTGACTCAGGTTCATAAATGGGCCTGTGACAAAACTAGCAGATATTGGCCACAGTAGATCTTAAAGCACTCAGGCTAGAAGAGACAACCGTGTTATAAATGACCAGATGAAGGTACAGGAAAGTGAAGTGACAGTGTCGAGGCCTTCTGGGCTAGTGCTGACTGTGGGGACGCTGACCAAAGCCAGTATGATTTCTTTTATGTACAGAGATGGAAAATAATCTCAAGACCAAATTTATGAACAAAACTCTGAGGCTGATTTATCTTTATAACCTAAACCAGGTCTTGACACACTGCCAAGGAGCACTAAATACGTAATTGTAAAATAGAAATAAATGAAAATAACTGAAAGTATCGTAACCATCTATATTTTTTTCTTTTTCCTTTTGTATTGTGGTGTGTTTGGGTGAAGGTTTACACTGCAGATTGGTCGTCCATTCAATTATTCGTTCATAGTTTGTTTCATGACATTGATTACTGTACCCAGAATGTAACAGCATTCGTCCCACTTCCTGTTTATTGTTTTCATTTCTTCTTCTTTCTTAGATCTGTCTGCCTTTTGAGATTTATCCCAGGATAATTCTCCTTCTTTTGTGATCATTCTTCTTTCAATGGCTTTGCCTTATACCTTCTCTAATTAATATCCAGTCTCTTTGCCTTGTCTGAATGTGAGGCATAATCCTACTGTCCTAAAATGTTGTCAGGTGTGCACTTAGTTATGTTCAGTGATATAACCAAATTAATTGGATTTTTTTAAATGACTTTATTTTCCTTGATATTTATCTGAAAGTGAGATATGATAAAAAAGGAAGTGATATTTAGAGTCTGCTGAGTCTCATTTCACTAATGGGGAATTAATTATGGACAGGGGAGGCCGAAGTCCTTGATGGGGAGGACACCAAGAGACCGAGCGATGGTTCATCATAATTTCACCTCTCTTCTCTCTTTCAGAGATACTCCCTATGTACCTTGATTAAACACTCAAGAATACATTTTCAAATGCCTCCCTCTCCCTCATTGAAGTTATTGGCACATATAAAATGTCCTCCATCTGCTATACCATGCTCAAACTTTGCAGACTCAGGTCAACTGTTACTTTCCCCCAAAAGCTTGTTCTCATTGCCTGCTGTGACTATACTGATCTTTCACTCTGCTCTCTAAAACATGACAAGGATAGTTAATTAATGTTTATCATTATATTTAGCAAATTGGAATGGATCTGAAAATTTCAGTGAAGGTATGTATTAGTGATCTTTGTTCTTATCTGTCTCCCCCAATGGATCTTATTTGGATCTTATCTGTCTCCCCCAATGGATCTTTATAGGAGGGGCTTTCTATCACTCCTATAAAGAGTTTCAGTCTTTAAAACCCACTGGAGTAGTTCTACTCCTAAAAGGGCATCAGCAGTTGAACTGACTAGATGGCTGTGAATTCTTTTTAAATATATGCCAAGACTTATGCATTTTTATTTTATTGATTTTTTTTGTTTCAGAGAATATATACAACAAAAATAGACTAATTAATCAGTTTCTACATGTGCAATTCTATCATATTATCTACCAATTTTTCATACTCTGGTGGCTTACACGCTGCTATGATTACACAAAATATACCCCAATTATTTCAAGTACCAGCATTGCTACTCATGGTGAATAGGTTGCAATGAAGCTTTCGGATGAAGAACAGAGTATGAGGAAGAAGAAACAGGCTGTTCCTTTGTTTAGGGAATAAACACTAACCACCTTATTAATGACAGCATAGCTCTTTCTGAGGTGTCAGAGGAGTCCCTCTGGTTGGAAGGCATTCAAAATACAACTAGGGAAGCTCTGTCCCCTCAAAGTAGACTTGGCAGCAGTGACTTAATGGGGCATGACTCTAAATGAGAAAGAAAAGTTTCAAACTATTTTAATAATCAGAGGGTAGAATGTATGAAGCATAAATATCAGAAAACTGGTACTTGTCAAAAAAAAAAGAAATGGAAAGAATAAAGTGGTTTATTATATTGGAAAAGAAAACTCCAAAAACAACAGTGTAACTTTCATCATCAAAAAGAGATAATAAGAAATAATTTTGACAGATCAAAATCTTATAAACTTTAAAACCTATTTTCAACAACATAAATGGTGACTATACATGTGTACAAGGGGCCACTCCACCCAAAATGTAAAATTTTTCAAGTGATGTATTTAATTTTTTACAAAGCAAGCTTATCACCTTCAAAGTACTCTCCATTACACTTAATTCATTTCTCAAATCTGTGAGTGCATTCTGGGAAATATTTTTCAAACTCAAATTTTTCCTTCACCTCTTCTATTACATCAAATCGCTGTCCTTTCATGTCCCTCTGCATTGGTGAAAACAAAGAGAGGTTGCACAGAGTGAGGTCGGGTGAGTCAGGTGCATACGACAAGAGAACCATGCTGTTTTTGCCCCAAACTGACACACTGAGATGGCTGTGAGAAGGTGCATTGTCCTCGTGGCAAAACCAACCCCTTGTCAGCCACAAATTAGGCCTTTTTTGTTGTTGTTGCACACTCTTACACAATCTTTTCAGCCTCTAAACAGAAAGGTTTGATTAACAGGCTCACCTGGTGGAATGAACTCCCAATGCACTGCGAGTCAACATTTTCATCAATTCAGGAAGTTGACAGATGACCAGAATTATGAGGTTTGTCACCAACAACATTTCACCTTTATCAAAATGAGAAAATCACTTGTGCATTTGAGTTTTTCCCCTAGTGCTGTCCTTGTAAACTGAGTTCAACATAACAATTTCTGTGACATTTTGATCGAGCAGTAAACAAAACTTCATAGCCACTTGCTGTTCTCTTAAATCAGCCATCATATAAAAACGTGATTTTAGCAAAACTACTTTTACAAAAAAATTCACTGTGACCAGAGAGAACCTTCCCAGGCAATGCCCCTGGGTAAACTAACTCAGAGCGAGTTGCTTGATGCTTCCCTGGTGGGAAAATGCATACTACAAAAGCTCTGCTCTGCCCAGTGCAACTCCATATTTTGGGGGTGGGCATCCCTTCATATATCACCATATGAAATGCAGATGAATTAAATTAACCCTATTTGTGTAAAGAGACAGCATTAAAGCCCAGGCAAGATAAGACCAATGACTATCAATGGAACAATAAGATCACTAATTGCATCTATGTAATTTCAAGTTGATGTTGAAAAAATGAAAACACGTCTTACTATGAGCCAAAACATTACCTTGAGAGCACCACACCTGAATTTATACAACACCTTAAGTAAATATTTTACCCATGAACACTCACAACTGAAGACAAGATAGCTAGTGTGATAGCTCAAAGTTCATTATATATGAATAAATCAAAAGTCCTTGTGAAAGTAACATGATTTCATGTCAACTTGAAGAAACATAAAAGTTTAGGAGAGGAATTCAACCTGTCAATCAGGTCACAACCTGATGGTGCTTCCTTGTAGGTGTGGCCTTCTCATAAGGAGGACCCAAATAACCTTCCCGTCCCTCTTTGCTGTTACCTTTCCTTGCTGACCTCAGAGACTTACCTTGGATCCACATGACTTTGCATGCACCAGCCTGTGATCTTCCTGCACTCTGAATCAATGCAAAGTCTGAAGAAGGACTTATGGGCTAATGTCAGATGTATGGACGAGAGTCAGACTGGACTGGGATATTTTCTTGATATATAATTCTTGATATAAAGCTCTTTCTTCAACATATAGAAATGTCACTGAATTTTTTTCTCTAGTCAACCCGGTCTAACATAGAAAGTCCTTAAAAAGAATGAAAACACCAAGGTGAATGTCAGATGATACTATAAAACCTGATCTTGAACTTAGAGTAGCTAAGCTAAATGGAAGAGCTGATGACATAAAATGCATGGAAGAAAATCTCAAAAGGCAGCTTTAGAAGACAAAGCAAAGTTATAATAAAGTGTGCAAAAACCTGGAATTAAAAAAAGGTGATGAAAATGCTTAACATTTTTCAATGAAAGAATTGAATAAAATAGTCAAACTTCAAGTTGAAATACTGAAGGATTCTATGGACAAAATATTGAATGATTCATGAAGTACCAATGAATGTGGCTCTTGGTAATTCCTCTCAGATACACTGCACTTGCTTAAACCCCACCAGGTATTATAAGCCCTCCTCACCCATCAATTTCAGATCTCTTGATGTTCCCTTATCCCTGAAATTTTTGGCTCCCCATTACTCCCCCTCACCCACTCCTCTCCCTGTTTTTTTCTCCTTGGGATTGTTCATCCTAACCATCTTATACAAATAGACATAGGGCAAAAGAAAAACACAAACAACTAAACAAAAACACAAAAAAGAAAGAACAACAGATAGTTCCACGTCTGTCTGTTGACCCTTATGTACATTTTCTGATCAATTCTGTTGAGGTGCCAACTCCTGTGTCCAAGTCAGAGAATCGAATGAGGAATAAGCATAATAGTGGTATTGGAGGAAGGTAAAAGGGAATAGAGGAAAGAAATAGGAAATAGGATGCAAAATCTATTGATAGAGGTATAACTATAGGCATGTACATATGTAAATGTACTAATTTATGAAGAAAGGGATAGAGGCCAATGTATATACATTTATATGTTCAGTATTAATTAAGACAGCAGATTGACTTTGGATCTCTAGTCAAGACCTCCCTTAAAACTAGAACATCTTGTTCTAATAACCTGGCACTCTTTTATACTTACCTTCCTGACATGATTGCCGAAGACAAAATGGGGGCATAAATAAATGTGGAGAAGAGAGAAGATGGTGCCCAGTAATCAAAAGATATAGCATCTAGGGTCGTAAAGGCTTGAAGCTAAACAATCAACCATCCAGCAGGGAAGCAAATAAGCTCACATGGAAGAAGCACACTAACCTGTGTGACTGATCATGAAGTGTCTATGGGAACGGATACCAGGTATCAAAAGACCCAGAACAAACAACTCTATTGATGCAAATGAGGGCATTTGGAGTGGAGATTCAAAACCTATCTGTAAGCAACTGGATATCCCCCCACAGAGGGGTTATAAAGAAGGGGGGATTCAACTATGATACAGTATAGCACTGGCAAAACACACAGCCTTACCCTAGTTCCTGAATGCTCCCCCACACCCCCGTAACCAAGACGCAGTTCTACCTAGACTGGAGAATGCACATTGGTAAAGGGAAGAGCTCTCAACACATGGAATTCAGGATAGTTAACCCCCCCAAGGAGCATTAGTGGGAGTAGCAATATCATGCAGGAAGGGGGATAATCGGGGATGGGGAAGGGAAGGGGCAGAAAGGGAGAACCCATCACAAGGTCGGATATATACTCCCCACTTCCACCCCCCACCAAAAGGGAAAAATAATGGAAATGTGGGTGAAGGAAGACAGCAGACAGTTTAAGATGTGAAATAATAACAATATATAATTTATCAAGGATTCACAAGGATGGATGGGTGGGAGAGAGAGGGAGAAAAAGAGGAGAGCTTATACCATGGGCTGAAGTAGGAAATGTTTTGGAAATGATGATGGCAACATATGTATGAATATGCTTGATATAATTGATGTATGGCAAGTTATAAGAGCTTTAAGTACCCCAAATTAAAATGATTTTTTAAAAAAGGATATGAAAGGATACATTGGACAGTCAACAATCTCAAGAGCATATATAATTCAGAATCAAAAGTATTAAAGAAAGATCCAGCGGCTGCACAGTAGGCATTATGGAGAAAACAAAAGCAAGCTTCCAGAAATTGAAGGAATCATGATTGAGATGCTTCAGTAAACTGATGCAGCACTAAAAACACTCACTAGCAGTGTTGGTCTGGGTGGACTAGAGAAACAAATTCATAGATACTCATATGTGTATAAGAAAGAGCTTTATATACAAGAGCAATTGTACATTAAGAAAGCATCCCAGTCCAGTGTAGTCCAAGTCCATAAGTCTGATATTAGTCCATATGTCAAGTACCAGTCTAGAAATTCCTCTTCAGACTCATGCAACACATGCAATGATGCTGTATTCAGGAAGATCACAGGCCAGTGGGTGAATAGTCTTGTTAATCCTGAGGCAGTAGAGACATTTCAGCTCTGGCAGGGGTCTCCATGTGGTTCCTCCAGCTCAGGACACTAGTGCATTTCCATGTGTCTTGTCAGCTGTAATGTCCCCCAGGGAGTGAGCTGAGAGAGAGAGATTGTCTTCCACCTCCAAGGAGTAATACAGGTGTTGCTAGAATCCTCAGGAGAATCCCATGCTCACATAGAGGCCTTATTGGTTATGATCTGATTGACAGGCTAGACTTCACCCCTTCACTCTTAATCCTCTCAAATTGACAAAAGATTATATAACTATTTGTGGCCATTCCAAAGAACGTTGAATTAGTAGAGTGTGTACATTTTCAAACAATATCATTAATATCCTCTATAAGCAAGTTTTTGCTGAAGAAACTTCAAAAATGGATGCAGCACATTGTTAAGTGAAACCTTACAGAAAGTCCAACCTGATTCCAAAGAGGATATGAAATGAGGGATACCATTCCTAACACCAGATAGATCTTGCCTGAAAGAGACAATATCAGAAAATGTGTTTATTTGGTTTTTATTGCCTATGCTAAGTTATTTGACTGCAAGAATTTTAGCAAACAATGAATAACTTTGAGAAGCATGTGTGTTAGTCTGGGTAGACTAGAGAAACAAATTCATAGATACTCATGCATATAAGAAAGTGCTTTATATACAAGAGCAATTGAATATTGAGAAAACATCCCAGCCCAGGATGGATCAAGTCCATAAGTCTGATATTAGCCCATATGTCCTATGACAATCTATAAATTTCTCTTCAGACTCATAAAATACATGCAATGATGTCAACAGCAGGAAGATCACAGGCCAGTGGAAGGAAAGTCTTTTGGATCCAGTGGTGTAAGCATCTCAGCACTAGCAGGGGTCTCCACAGTTCCAGGACTCCATCATAGCTCCACGTGTCTTGTCAGCAAGCATGCTTCACAAGGAGTGAGCCTGTGTCCCGCCCCCAGAGAGCTATTTATCTCCTTAGCACCTCCAAATGAGGTCATCAAGCTGCCACCTGATTGACAGGCTAAACTCCACCCTTTCACTCTCAACTCTCCAATTGACAACAGATTACGTAACTACCACAGTATGGAAAATGCAGAAACACTGAAATGTGCTCACACAGGACCTGTACCCAGATAAAAAGATATGCATTTAAACAAAAGAGGGGTTACTACACCACACACAAAGAATGGTGTGTGTATGAGTTGTATAATTTCAGCATATCCAGTTTATCTGTGCAGGATAAAGATGAGCTTACTACTTCCATAAAGAGTTATAGTCTGAGAAACTCACAGAGGCAGTCTACCCTCTCATATAGGATTGCTATGAGTCAGCATTGATTCCATGGCGGTGAGATAAAGCTTGGAAGAAGGCTCATTAAAACCTTGAGGATACAGACTACACAACCTTCCTTCCTGAAAGTGAGGAGAACTTTAAGCATTTACTGATGAAGATTAGTTGGTATCAACTGGATGATTGTGGGTGGGAATGAGGCTAGAGCAATCCTCACAACTGGACCAATAGACATCATGAATGGAAATTGAAATCGTCAAGGATATCATTTTACTTGGATCCACAATGAATATTGTGAATCAACAGTCAATAATTCAAAAACTGTATTGAATCGGCAAATCTGATCCCAAGACATAGTTAAAGTGTTCAAGAACATAGATGCCACATCCATCAAAGCAGCAGTTCTCAACCTGTGGGATATCGGGATAATCCAGTCCTTGCAGAAACGCATGCAGGAGGAAGACACTGGGTGAGATGCAATTGTTTGTGAAGTCAGTGCATCACAGGGAAAGATTTTATTGTTTCTACATAGCATCACCGTAAATCAAAGGAGATTCAGTAGTACAGAACAGCCTGTACAAATCACTGATGTTTATTACATAGATCAAGTTCGGCCACCATTTTCACACTTCTTTTCTGAGTTTTTTTTTTCCCATTAAAATAAACTCACTGTTTTCTAAGGCAACCAATCACTCTTTCAATTTTCTGTTTTCTATTTGATCCCATATAGAAAAGTCTCCATGGCTTCAGAAAATCTGGACTCCATTTGGAATATTTGAAATTCCATTCTAAATATCCCTCCTTTTGGTCAGGATTCCTCTACAGCAGTGGTTCTCAACCTGTGGGTCACAACCCCTTTGGGAGTCGAATGACCCTTCATAGGCGTCGCCAGATTCATAGCAGTAGCAAAATTATAGTTGTGAAGTAGCAATGAAAATAATGTTATGGTGGGGGGGTCACTACAACATGAAGAACTATATTAAAGAGTCTCGGCATTAGGAAGTTTGAGAACCGCTGCAGTCTATGGAATCTGCAAAGAAGATGTTCAGTAATGGAGTCTGGACACCATCCAGGTCTTGTGGCCTAATCTAAAGGTAGCTAATGTTCCTGGAAGCAATTACCTACATAGTTGCATACTATCCAGCTATTCCTGACCCCCTTTCTTCCTATATGGCCAAGTGTGATTGTAGCTCAAAAGACACAGTGAATAATGGAATTAAAAAGATTTTTGTTATGCCCAATGAAAGAAAACATAAACACAATAATAACATGTAATTATGAGCAATAAGTAATATAAGTTATAACTTAATACATTTGGTGTGGGTGGGTAAAATAATATATATAGGAAGGGATAAGAAACTATTTGATAAATACAATTTTGATAAACACATGAAAAATGGAGAAAAGGTTGACATTTTCAAAGATTTGATCATGCTTGAATCCACAGTTAATATTCATGGAAACAGTAGTCAAGAAATCAAAATGCATGTTGCATTAGTTAAATCTACCATGCAAGATCTCTTTAGAGTATTGTAAAGAAAGCCTGTTTCTATGACCACTAAGCTGCATCTCACCCATGCCATGATATTTTAAAAATTGCCTCATATGCATGTGAAACTTGGACATTGAATAAAGAATTGACACCTTTGAATTGATGTGCTGGAGAAGAATATTGACAGTACCATGGACTGCTAAACGGATAAACATATGTAAGTACCGTCAGGGTGCTAAGAGGCAAGGATGATGAGACTGCATCTTACATACTTGGGACATGTTGTCAGGCGAGACCAGACCTGGGGAAGGACATCATGTTTGGTAGAGAGACACTGATGAAGAAGGAGGTCCTCAGGGAGATGGATTAGCCCCGTGGCTGCTACGATGGGCTCAAGCGTGTGAACACTTGTCTCTTTCTGTTGTGCATGGGGTCGCCAGGGGATGGAACTGATTCGAGGGCCCCTAACAACCACAGCAAGTTTGTGGAGAAAATCGCCCTATCTTTTAAATTCTGTTTTCCAGGAATGTTTTGAATCTCCCTTGTAGAGTGGTAAATAAAACGAGACGGCATTAGCAACTATGAAACTAAACAGCTAATACACATTTTAGATGTGGCCACAAAGTCTTTGTAACTGCCCCCACATGGCCAGGAAAGTTGAGCTAGCTTTGAGATTTGCTTAGATCAATAGGATATGGTCAGTGACTTCATAAAACTGCTGAGCTTCCTTATATGAAATCTGTAGTTTCTTCTTTTGAACATTGGAGCAGTCTTCTTTGGACAAAGTTTATGCTGCAAGGATTCCAAACAACAGAAGTGTCCTGGGTGAGGAGGACTGAGTTGTTCTGGCTGACTGTCTTAGGTGAGTACCCAGATGACAGCCAGTATCAGCTGACAACCATTCTGAAGATTCCAGCCCATTTGAAATTTCAGAAGACTGAAATCTCAATCAATATCACATGGAGGTGGAAAAAAACAAGCAAACAAAAAATAAACCAGAACACAGTTGAATCCAGGACACACCAGAATCAAGAGAGAGGCCTTACTAATGTAATTTAAGTCCTGGGTTATGGGGGTCCTTGTTAGACAGCAATACCAGTTGTCTTTGAGTCAATTTCAACTTACGGCAATTCCATGTGGATCACAGTAAAATTGTGTGCCATAGCTTTTCCAGTGACTTAATTTTAGAAAGTAGATAACCAGATTTTTCTTCTTAGGTGGATTTGGACCTCTGCTTCTGTCTTTTTTTAACAGTCAAATGCATTAGCCATTTGTATAAACCAGCGATTATATTGCAACAGATAACTGAATCCAGTTGTAGAAATCACATGTATAAAGAAGTTGTGACTGAAAACAAACAAAACAACAAAATAAAACCAAAAAAGTTAGAGACTTACCCTACACTCATCCTCTGGCCATTTATAAGTGCTCAATAAATATTTTTGGAGAACATATAAGTTAATCTGGAAGTTTGTTTTATTCCTCTACCCAAGTAATTCTATTTTTATCTTTTAAGATGTATTTAAAATTCGTACATACATAAAATATATCCTGTTTACTCTTCCATGTGTTATTCTTCTCTCCAAACACCTCTCAAGTTTCTAACCAAGTTTCTATCCTTATCTCCCCCGGCTCTAGCATGGTGCTGGCCTCATTGAAGTAATGACTGTCTAGTATCTAATACCTAAGGGATTCAATTAATGATGTTATGTTCTATGGAAGCAATTTCCAATATATTAGGAAGGTAGTCTGACTCATTTAGTGATTTTTCAAATATTGAAGCAAACGAAGGTAAACTAAAAAACAATTATATTTTCACTGAGTTTATTCTACATCATAGAGAGCCGATAGGGAAAAACAGAAGTGCCCCTCAAGATTGTAATTTTTTTAATGGAATCTGACTACCACATTTTCACCTGCAAAGGTGGCCAAGGGGTTCAAAATGCCAACGTTTTAATTACCAACCCAGCACTTAACCATTATACAACCATGGCTCTTTGTGAGATATCGACAAGAGTAGAAAATGTGTTTGTAGATTCAATGCAAGGGCTATCTCCAGTATTTCTAAAAACATTTCATTTTACTTCGGAAAGTAATTAGATACCGTGAAATAGTAGGAAAGGCTTTAATAAATGGCATATAAGCCCAATGGGTCAAATGAAAATAATCAGTTTGCATTTCACCTTTGGCAAGAATATTCATGTATATAAATGTGCAGTGGTTGTTCTTCATTAGGTCACTCTATGATGCATTGACTAATGGTTGTTTCAAGAAACAAAGTCATAAGTAAAAATAGGGAGTTCTAAATACTGAAATCCAGGTCCTGGACTTGTCACAAGGCAAATAGAGTGCATCTTCCTTGAGAATGGAAAATAAAGCATAAAAGCTCCATCAACTATCCAAATCAGGATCCTATCTAGACACACAAAAGACACTCAGACATTAGCTTAAGTAGGTATCAGGTTAAAAAGAAATCAGTATTAACTCTATGAGATGCTAAGTGGACCTGGAAAATTGGTGCAGGATGATTTAAACATTTTTGAACATTTTTGTATTTATTCTCATAGCTCATGCTTTCCTGATTAAAAGTAAACTAGAGCAGATACATTTCAAAGTCTCTCAGCTTATGATAACTGTATTGTGCAGTAAATTCTTGGTAAACCACCTAAAAATTAGAAGTAAAGTACCTAAGCCAGAGCTAATCAAAACAGGCCCCACCTGGCTCAAGAGGCTTTATTTAACCTGAATCACTGAATCTCTCAATCTCAGATTTTCTCTTAAAAGAGGGTTTCCTTATTCAACATATTGACGAGAGATGAAATTTTAAAAATCCTTTTGACTCCATATCCTTTTCCGTTTTAGAAAGATTGACACTGTTTACTATGAAAGGGGGGGGGTGTTCTACATTTATATTATCTGTCTATATCAGTACTATACAAATAGAAAAGAATTAAATACATTATTAATATTAAAAGTTGGAATGGCACCCAGATGAATGAGTGTAGAAGCCTGCTAGTTATGGAACATATTTTTCCATATGTTCCCATCCCATGTTTCAGGGTCCCAACTTTTCCCAATTAATGCCCTTACTTTGGTGTCAGACACTACTCTAGATCTGCAATTCAGCTGCCGTTGTAATTCAGCCACTCGTATAATGAGACTCTGGACCTGGTTCTCAGTAATGTCAGCTCTTTTACTAGAGGAGAGAAGGCTCTCCTTTGTAGCACAGATGGAAGTTTTCAAATCTATTAGTCTGCACCTGAGGCGTGCTTTTGAGGCTCTGAGATCATCCCTCTCCTTAATAACACTTTCCATTGTACGAAGGACCAGCCAACCAGCTTCCGTATACTTGTCATTATCACAAAACTCCTGGAAAATATCAAATATACATTTGCCTAGAGCATCTCCTTTATCCAGCATGTCATCTACTTTAGATGCTACTTTAGGTATTATCTTTGCTATTTCACACCATGGATTAGTACGGGTAGTAGACGTATCCCCGTCAAGACTAAATAGATTGGAAAACCAATTTAAGAAATCCATATTTATAGTTTATTTCTCTGGAAGCACTCCTGGTACCAAAATGTATTGGACAGGGTTCTCTAGAGAGACAAACCAGGTTGCTAGTAATTATATATAAATATTTTTATAAAGATAGATATATAATTCAAGAAATAAACCGTTATAATAATATACAGATAGATAATACAAGAAATTAACAGTTAAGTTATAAAGCAGTGAGATACTAGCAGTCCTTCAAGTTTTTGAGAGCTGCCAATTACTAGTCCCCTTCTGTAGAGAGAGTTGGGCTACATATACCCAGGCAGCAAACTGCAGGGCAGGTCCCCAACTGTCATCAAATGTCAGTCCCCAGCTCCAGAAATGAACATTCCAATCGTGTGGGCTTAAAGGGACCTCAACTTACAGCGACACTGTCCACATGCTAGGCATCCCACAGGTAGTGTACCCCTTTAAACTGAGGCACAGAACAAGCAAGCCATTTATCCCTCTGCCCTTCAGTTAATCCTACTTGTGTTTATCGGCCAGGCTGGCACAATAAACTATAGCAGTTTCATAATCAGATTCCACTGTATGATCCCATCTTGTAACCATGCGTTCATTGTAAGCCCTATCTTTCCAAGGTACTCTTTAAAATAAGCCTGATTTTTCTCCATATCAAATGTTTTTAGGTTAAGCAGGGTCTATTTCAAACCTACCAACTACTCCACTGCAGAAATATTCATCAGTCTGTTCCCACAAAGATTAACAGTCTTGGAAACCCAAAGAGACAGTTCTATTCTATCCTCCTGGGTCATGATGAGCCAGGGTGGACTCAATGGCAGTTGGCTTGGGGTTTGATATTTATACTACGGTAGTCGCTGGGTGGTACAAATGATTGATGCCATACTCTACTAAGTGAAAGTTTGGAAGTTGGAGCCCACCCTGAGGCACTTCAGAAAAAGGTTCCAGTGACCAACTTCTGTAATGTCCGCTCTGAGCAATGCTCAAACCCTGTCTGCATGACTCAAACCCATTTGGGGTTGTCAGGAATCAGAATCAAGTTGGTAAGTAGTTTCTTGTTATTGTTGCTTTTTAAAAATACAATTTAGCATTTTTTCTTAGTGTGGTAGAAAGGCAAAAAAGCTTTGTCATATTTTACCTCCATCAGAAAAGTATTTTATATCCTCCTGAACTCTTATTACAATGACCAGGCAAGCAGGAGGAAAATAACTGATAGAGTTTTTAAAGTATTTTTTCCACCAACAGTTTTATTGGTTTGTAATTCACATATCAAACCACTCAATAATTTGATCATATCAAGAAGAGTGATGCAATCATTACCACAATTCATTTTAGAATATTTTCTTCATTTTTAGACTCATTGTTATTAGTATAAATATTAGAAGTATTCGTATCAGTTCTCCATTTCCCTCATCCTCTCCGCCATACCTCCAAGGAACCATTCATCCAGTTCCTGTCTCTATAGGCTTACCTATCCTGGATTTCATAGACAGAAAATCATTAAGAAAACAAATGAACAAAAATGTAATTAAAAGTAAAACAGATTTTTAAAAATCAATAAAAATAAAGTAGAAAATATTAAAAACTAGCTCAGTCTATCATTTGATGGCATATTAGCAATGACTACTTGAGCAGTGAATACAACTGTTTAAACGTAGGGGAAGCAGAAGTTTCACCAACACTTCTCAGCTTTGTTAATACTGCATTACCAGTATGAACTGTAGAAAGAGTATACCAAGTACCAGTATTGTGCTATGTGCTTACCTTAGAAGGCGATCACTATTCCCAGCTTAAAGATGACACAGCTGAGATGACACAGACTAAGTTCCTTGTTCAGGACTAAATTTTGCTACACCCATAGAGTGATGATTGCTGATGACTGGAAGGGAGACTGAGATTTCATTGTTTGAGGGACTCTGAAAAGCTTCCAGTTAAAGGAAGACCCTGGTTCAGTTAGCAACAATGCAAGGGTTCATGTGGGAGGGGGAGCGGGGAGGGAGTGGGGGGAAGGAGGAGCTGATATCAAGGACTCAAGTAGAGAACAAATGTTTTGAGAATGATGATGGCAACAAATGTACAAATGTGCTGGACACATGGAAGGATGTATGGATTGTGATGAGTTGTACCAGCCCCCAATAAAATGATTTTTTAATTGTTTCCCCAAAGATAGAAATTATAATGGAAGACTTAGAATATCACTTGTATTATAGGGAGAAATCTCCTAATTCTCAATCACACCAACTGGATCAGAATGAGCTGTGTTTGGACCAGGGATTTGCTTCTACAGAGCCCCACATTTGAAGCAGAATTCCAAGTCAGAACCATGCACATGTGTGATGTGAACAAAGGCAAATTCCAAGTCAGAACCATGCACATGTGTGATGTGAACAAAGGCTTCAATTCCTAGGCGGATCCCAATGCATATCATACAGGCCGTTACAACTTGATTTTTAAAAATACATTTTGTTTTCCTATTTCCCTAAAGGGAAAACTACAATAACTTTACAGTGGGTTTCAGTTGGATGTATGTATGTGTATATATATATATATATATATATATATATATATATATATATATATATATATATACACATTTTCTTACATAAGAAAAATCACTTACTAAAGCTCTGTTAAAATATTGGTGATACAGAACAAGGAAAAAGAAAGGGCTTGGCCCTTGATTAAACACAACTATTTTCCATTTAGAGATTTTAGTAAACACATACTTTGTATAGTAAAACTGCTTCAAAGTAGATATTAATGCAAAGGTAAAGAAGAGGGAAAATGGTCAAAATTTCCTTCTAACATCAGTTAGATGAATGTTAGATGTTAGTTAATATACTGGTATTGGTCTACTACAAATGGCTTAACATTATCAACAAAATCTCTTTACTGTGGGGACCTCTTTGCTATTTCATATTCAGTAGTATAAGTTAGGAGATGAATGAACTGTAATATCCCATCAAAAGCATTCAAACTCTCTTCAGTTTGAACCCAGCCAATTACTTGAATTTATAACTGGTATAAACAGGAGAGTCTGAATTAAACCTTTAAATTGCTCTCTCTACCATTGGGTCTTCTTTATCTTTCCCATTAGAACCATTGTTAGCCTAGCAGTCTTAACTAATTCAGCGGAAATGTCAGTGGAAGATCAATGTATGAATCCCCCATGGCCTCTTCGACGTTAATACGTTGCTTTAATGAAACACTCTTCCCATAGATCTACAAGGTGCTATTGCTACCATTACAGATCGACCGGCAAAGCGCTCAACCCACAATGCAGCTTCCTCCCAAACGACATATAAGTCATATGCATTCTGAGCACAATTTTGTTCTAACTTTAATTACAATGTGAAATGAGCTGAGTAGGACCAGAGTTCAGTGAGGAAATGTCTGTGAGTTCCAAAGGATCATAATGAATACAAATGCAATTCACTTGTATAAAGAGGTACCAACAAGAGCTCCGTGTTCTTTTGTGTCTCCTCTTTGGCTTTCTCTGGATGACTTCATTGTGTGTCTTGGCACTTTTTTCTAATGTATGCCAAGTCTTGAAATGATAGAATGGAGATGGCACCCTGGTGTGCATATTGGGTAGGCTGAGAGGGAAGACCAACTACATGCTTCAAACAGAAAGGGAGCATTCTGCTGTACAGACTGTGAAGCTAGGGCAGTGGTCCATGACTGAAGTCCAGTGTATGTCTGTTATGTGTGAGAGACAGTTGTCATTGTTGGTTGCCATTGAGTCCTGATTCTCACACAAGGCAATTCCAGGCACACAGAGCAAAACTGCTCCACGGGGACTTGAAGACTGTGTCCTTTTGAATAAGACACTGTAGGGAATTAAATAAGTAGAACCCTTACAATTTACCTCTAAAAATATATTTCTTCTGTGTCCAATAACTTTAAGAGTAAATTCCAAGTGGCCTGGATAATCTGAGATATTTACTTCCCCCCCTTTCTACTTTTAATGGATTCTTTCAACCCATTTTGCCTAGCTCATCATGTCGTCCCTTATGACCTGGTTAACAGATTTCTAGGCAAAGTTGACAGTCAACCACAGGAATGTATACATAATCATAAATCTCTGCATGTGCACATATACTCCAAAACAAAAGAAAGGTGAGGGACTAGATAAATAATAACAGAGCCCATTTCAAAGATAGAGTCTGTTCCTGCATGTAGGTCCAGCTGGAGCAATTAGTTAAGGGGAGGAAAAATATATCTCACATAAAGGTTAAAGGAAGACATTTTATTAGATTTATTTGGGGGTATGATTAAGGCAGACCTCATTAAAACTCCTTTAGTCTTTCTTCTATTTATTTTTTTCACCATAGGCATATGAACTTAGGCTAATTTTATGGTGATTTTGTAAATACTGAGCAAGAATCTCTGGCTACACAGTGCATACTACTTTGATTCTACAGTAGACAACTTGGGGAATTTCATTAACTCTTTCATGGCACTGAAAGAGTTGGAGGATGAGTCAACAAACCACAGAACTATTCTATTAAGCATGACTTTCTTTGCTTCCCAAGAGCTGTGTGCATTTTTCAAATGTGTAATATACTTGCTGGTATGAGTTTGGACACGTGGAAGCCCCAACTTAATAATAGAATCCTAATGGCACAGTGATTGAGTGCTCAACTGCTGACTTGATGGTTGTCACTTGAGCCCACCAGCTGCTCTAGGGAGAAAGACGGGCTGTTTGGTTTCCAGAATGATCAGACCCTTGGAAACCCTGTGGAGCAATTCTTTGATAATGTGGCTATGAGTTGGAATCAACTTGATGGCTTTTGGTTTGGTTTCACACAATAATCCAAATCACTCAAATAACTATGACTCATATACCCTTCATTCTGAGTTATCGGAACAGACAGAGTCTTCATTGACAACTTCATTCAAATCTTCAGTTTCATTAAACAAGGCCACCCGGAACTTCAGGCACTGGTAAATTAAGGTAATACACAATGGATGTAGCACAGACTGAGGCGTGGTGTAGGCTTGTGATAGACTGCCAGTCGCAAAGCTTGTAAGCAGCATCAGCTTCAACATGCTTAGCATTATTTTTCTCATATCAGATGTTGGCAGAGGCATCTCTATGGGAAACAATGCCTATGGAAATTACTTCTAAATTGCTAAATGATTTCTCACAGCTGTATTGGTAATTAGGAACTGTTCATTGGTGCCCCACTCCAAGTGGTGCCCAGGGCACACGCCATAGCCGCTCTCTCGTCGATATGCCTCTGTAAGCAGCTCACAGGTGTGTGGCGACTGCACAGGCTCGGTTGCTTGATAATGGCATTCTGGATCCAAGTTCTCACTCTCATTGCCCTCTTAGTCTCAGTGCGCTGATATTCTGTGTGACACTCGTGAAGACGTGACAGAGAGCATGTCCTTGTTACATGGTACATGTTCAGCGATTGCCATGGCTGATCCAGTCATCACATTCAGGTTCAGGGCAGGGGGAAAAGCAAGTAAAAGAAATTCCCAACTGAAGCCTGCTTATGTCCCAGGATCCAAAAATGTCAGCGTACTCAATGCAGAAGAGATTGGGAAAATGACGTTCCCCTAGAGTGGGCTTTAGTACTTGCCTGAATAAAATCACATGTCTGAAAGGAGAGAAAGGGAAGGAGGGCACGTCGATAACTAAGGGAAAGTATGTGGTAAAATGCAACTTCTCAAAGTTTGTCTCCCACCCACCCACCCCCCGCCAGTTCAGAAGACTACAGGACCTGTCACCAACGATACTTCTCTCTTTGTCTCCATTTCTTCGCTTTGCTGTTGCATATTATACATCAGTACTTCTGATAAGAGGTGACTTAATACTTAACAACTGCCACAAATCTAGGGAGTGACATTCCTACCCCATGAATAGAAGCATTCTGGAACTGAGAGCTAATTTGCAGCTTGGGGCAGCCTGGAATATGTTTACAGCCATTTGCAATCCCAATGAAGCACACCTCAAAGGCTAGACGTCTGTGCTAACCAAAGCCTCCCACCAGCTAGCAATCACTAAGGTGGCACTCTAGAATAAAGGAAATTTTTCCCCATGTTCCCTTGGAGAACAGGTGGTTGTCCTGACCTTCCATCATAGAAAATTTTCCCTTTTTATAAATGGAAATTAAATTATCCATCTTCTCTTCTGTTAGCTTTCTCTATGAGTTGTCTCTAATCTGCCCTAAAATCACAGCAACATGAGCATTAACTGCTCAAGCACACAAAACTTTCAAAAACCTGGAATTTTAAAATCATTTAAATTAAAGGAAGTTCAGTTCCTAAAAATATAGGAGAAAAAAATCGCTTCTCGGCCTTTTGGCTAAGATCAAGTGTAAAATATAGGAGAAAAAGCTGATAATAGGATACAATAATAAATTTGAAGTAATTATCTAATTATGCAAATATGTATGGACACAATAATAAAATGGAAATTATTATGCTACAATAAGGCTAATGTATTTTCTTTAAATGTTTCTTCATGGAAGTGGATTTTGATTGTTGGGGTTTCTGGTTTTTGAGGTAGAAGAGGTTATTTTGCTTCTTTCCAGTCTTAAAATTTGGTTTTGTAAAAGGTGAATCTTTCCTTTTAAGTCAAGAGTGAGCGCCTGTCCCTACTGGGGCTCACGCGGACCAGCTGAAGTTCCCGAAGGAAGTCCATAGCTGCCTAGCCAGGTTACAAGTGGCTCAACCCTTGACCTGTACTGTTCTCCCCTTTTGTTTTTCATTTCCTTCCCTCTCTCCTCTGCTTCTCCTCCTTCTTGTTCTTTCCCCTTCTCCTCCCCAGCTTCCCTTCCTTCCGCCCTATTAAATATGAGTAGGTATGCCACAGGGCGCTATAATATAGCACTGGGCTCGACAACAGTTTTTTCAGTAGTTTTCAGCAGTATGTGTACGGTGGGGGAGGTTGGGGAAAACGGGGCGCTCCTAACAACGTGCCCGAGAACGAAGAAAATGTTCTACAATTGATTGTAGTAGTGGTTTCACAACTCTTCTTGGTGTGATTGAACTGTGGAACGGCATGATATGGGGATCATGTACCAATAAAACTGTTAAAAAGAACATGTTAAATTAAAACAAATCAAAAGGGCAGCATTCATCTAAGGACAATGCGTAGAGGGTTCGGCAAGAAGGAGAGGAGATGGAAGCACAGGAGTGGGGTGAGTAAGGGGACACGGAATAGTTCACGGTGCACTGGACGAGAACGTGCATAAATCATCCAATGCAAAAGTCTGATCTGCTTGGAAAGCCTTCACCTAATTCACAATATAAAGTTTTCAAAAGAGATTCTATAGCATCTTTGATGCAAAATATTATACAATGAGGAAATTCATGGTCCATAATAGAAAGCTTTTCATATTTGGCGTGGCTTGTAACATATCCACATTTCCAGTTTAATTTTTTTAACCAAAGAACAAATAAAAAGATTCAGATATTGATGTACTTTATATTTTAATTTTCTGTATTTTAGGTAATTTCTAAATGTATTTAACTAGCACCTGTCACCAGAGAAGAAACATAAAAGCTCAGTGTGAATCACTAATACTACCTACAAATCATTGCTATGAAAATCCGCAGTATGCATTTTGAGCAACTATGTCCTTTTCAGAGTTTTTGAAAATCATTTTTAAATGCCAATACAAGCCCTGCCTCCTCTGTGAAAATTCCAGACCACTTGGGCTAGAGCAGTGGCCCCTTTCTGTTCAGTCAATGCCTTTCCCATGGCAGTTAGCCAATGTGACACCTCTTGTCTGAGTTGCAATTAGATTGATAGTATTATAAATATATAAATGTATTCATTCTAATAACAATTAAACTGCAGAATCGACAACATAGTCTAACTTTCCTCAATTCTTCACAAACTAAGTTTCCCAAAATGTAAGGCCTACAGTTTTTTAAAAGTAACTACCCTGCATATGGATATAAGGTGACGATATAGGCTATTCATACATAAACCAAATCAATCTTTTTTAAAGGGTTTGTTAAAGGGTTTACACCATGAACTTCCTTTAGCACTTTCTGCTGAGAGTTCAAGAATTTTGGATTTTCTACCCAGAGCCCATTGTGTATTCCCTGCATCAATATGCAGTCTGCAGGAATCAAGGAGTCAGGCGATAATAACTCCCCACACAGCAGAAATCAGGCTCGCCTTTCTTGATGGCCGTGCAATTGTCAGTACAGCTGTAGAACTTAGGCTTCATCATAAAATATGATCATATACATTGTGCGTCACCACTATAATTGAAGTACATGGTGAAGCATTTCTGAAGTGCTGCAGAATTAAGAATTCCATATTCTAAACAAAGCAAGAGCCAACAATGGACTCCAATGTACCAGCAGGCATTAAGGTGGCACAGAACCAGGCAATGTTCTGTTCTGCTGAGGTGACCATGAGTCCAAGCAGTCTCAAGGGCCACTCACAGCAACAGCAACGATAGGATGTCACCTGGATTTGGGCAATCTTGGCAACAATGTCTCCAGAACACTGTCACCAAGTGGCAGAGTCACTTTAAAATGCCACACTGTCCTGACCAAGACACACATTCGTACACACACACACACAACCCTCTAAGACGCTGATCTTGCTCTACAAACTGGCAGAGAATCAGAGAATAGTTGTAGATAAGCAAAGCCTATTTATAAATCTGAGGACCCCCAAAGACACACGCATACTTGCATCCAACGTCGGTTGATTGGTTTCTTCTTACAAATCTGTGGCCCACACACCACCATCATCTGAAAACAGCGGATCCATATGAAGCTACTCATTAGTATGGAGGAACTAGGTTATCTTACATGGAGCCACATAAATTGTCCAGGATAATCTCTCTTTTGATATTTAATGCAAAAATTAACTAAAAGTTCATGCCTCAGTGGAGTGTGAGAAACATCATTAAGTTCTGTCAGAATAAAGCCAATCATTTTTAGATCGTTTTGAGAAGAGTGGTACTTCGTTCATTCTCTTAAATCAGCCCCTTTTTGTGTGTGAAGAAAAGCCAAAGAAAATGCCAAGCACTTAAATCAGTCATAAAAAGTGAAATAGCTTTACTATGAATCAAATCAGTCAGTATCATCAAGAGGTACACACACATATCATACATAAAATATTTTCATTTTAGCAGTCAAATGTGGAGAGGGAATGAGTCTATATACCCTGTGTAGGAAGGCAGCCAAGCGCTTTATCAACATCCGTTTACATTTGGATCCCATTCCATTATAGTCACAATGATAGTCTGTGTCCTGCACCCAAGGCAATCTACATCCAGAAAATGGTAGGGTCTAAAAATTCCATCCCCTCCTCTTCCTGTAACAAAGATTTGTTTTCAACATCATCAATAGCTGACGTGATGCTCATCTGTGACCATCTGTTCTTATTATGAAACAGTAGATTTTGGCAGGATTGTGAAGCCCTGAGCTCGACAGCATGGAAGAACACCTGTTTGATCTTTAGCGAATCAGGACCCACAGATATTTGAATGTGGGTGGAGGTTGGGCAGAGGGAAGGAAGGGCGTCATGTTTTCTTTGGATTTGAGATGAGCAAAGAAATGAATGAATAGTTTTCAGTTGCGAATTATCACTCAAACTCTATTTTTTAAAACAAACAAACTGCACAAGGTGCTCAGAAGGAGTACAGCAGGAAAACTATCACTGATGTTGAAATATCTATAATTAAATAGGGAAATATACAATTATCTATTTGATCACCTACATACAAAGGGATGACTATTGTCATCGACTAAGTAAATACCTCAAAGAGGGTTGAACTCTCCTAAGACAATGATGTTTTCATTAACATTTACATTTTACAAGTGAGCAAAACTAAGAATAAAATAGCTTGCTGGAAGTCTGTCTGTAGCGAGTCCTTCTGACTCCATTTCACATGGTTGTTCCTAAGATCTTGCTACTCGTTGGTCTCGTGTGTAATGTGGGAACATCAGTAATACCTGTCAGTACTTTTGCAGTAAATCCCAGCAAGACTAGAACTACCAAAGCCAAAGAAATGTGTTTGAGAAGCCAGGGCTAAGAGAAAAAAGCAAAGCAAGTGCAGTAGCAACAAGGAAATTCAGGAAAGCATTGTCCAAAGCAGGCAGTGACAAGAGCTATTTCTATCTGTATGGAGAGAAGAATAATTGGTGAAGAGATTTGAAACCTATAATTAAGAGCTTGAATTGGATACAAAGCAGTATTAGGAAAGTGATGGATGTGGTGAAAGCAACAGTGGCGGGCAAGGACTGCTGCTGGGTGTAGTCTAGGTTGGCAGCCTGAGGCTCCTGGATGCCTGGAGGGCTGGCACAGTGGTATCTAGTCAACCTGATTATGGAGGCCGTAGATGGAGCCAAGACTCAACAACACAATTGCAGTAGAATCCACAACCTTGATCTATGGTCTACAGGCTCGTCTATTCCCTTCAGAGAGCCCTAGGTTGTAATGTGATAGAAACTCATATTTTTAACCACGTACCTTGAAACATAACCTTTTCTATTTCTTTCAAATGTCAAATCTGTATGTAAAGCAAGCACAAGTTCTGTGTGTGCATGTGATGTCATCATGATACTACTGAAATAAAACCAATATGTCTGATTGATTTGCAAGCAAAACTAAAACATTGTTGGAGTTGGGTAGAAATATAGTTTAGCTTGGCCAACTGTTTTATTCTTTCAAACAAAGACATTGAGATTAGAAAACTGAAGTGGGTTCATTTATTCCTTCATCCATTTCTTTTTAATTTAGCATGGACTTTTAGGTTAAGTATATCTTAAGTTTGCCCCAGTTAGTTTATAATAAAGGAATTATTAAATAAGCAACAAGGACGTATATTTTCAGTTACAATCAGGCTTCCTGCTTACTGTCTGGAAATTGTTTTGTCTAATGATGAGATCTGTTGAGGTCCTCACTCTGGATGCCTGTGGCATGACCTTTTTTGGAAATCGGTGCTGTGCTGACATGACCTTTTGATTGGGTGAGGTCGTACCCCAGGAGGAGGGGTCTGAATCCCAAAACAGACGGGGAAAGGACATCGCATGACCTTACAGATGCACCGCAGAGAGTACAGGCAGCCGCCAGAAGCTGGAGGAGAAGCAGCACGACGCTCTGTCCTCAGGAACACAGCAGCACGATGGTCTGTCCTCAGGAACACAGAAGGAATCAGCAATGCGGATGCCCTGATCTAAGTGGCTCCGTCTGCATAGCTCCCTACGGACGTCTGTAGTTCAACGCCAGCCACTTTGTGGTATATTCTCACAGCATCCCTAGCAAACTAAGAGAATGCTTTCAGAAAAGTTGTTCAATTTTCTCCAGTTTATCATTTACAAAACAGAGATCCGTTTATAATTATATTAAAATAAAACGTTTTAAAAGCATGATGGCCTGATGATTAATGGCAATTGCTCTAGAGCCAGGCTGCTTGAGTGTCATCCAATTCTACCCCTCAGAAGAAAAGTAATATAAACTTGGACCAAGTACCTAATCTCTCTGTGTTTCAGTCTCCTGTGAAATGAGAAAAAGCGAGAGAACACAGAGAAAGGGTAGAAAGAAACGGAAGAGAGAAGTAAGTAGCCCTGAGTAAATACAAGCTATTCTTGTGGTTGTTCTTGTTCTTATTATTCTTAGTAATTTTTTACGAATTGTGATATCTATAGCAAATCATTTGTTACTCCAACTATTTTTACAAGTCCAATGACATTAATTACGTTCATGTTGTGAAAATATCACCACTTTTTTCAATTTTTTTTCCCAACACCCTTAGCGAAAGTTAGCATCCTGGTGGCACAGTTGGTATTGGGCTGCTAACCATAAGGTTGGTGGTTCAAAATCACCCGTTGTTCCAAGAAAAAAAAAGTGAGGCTGCTTGTTCCCACAAAGACTAACCGTCTCAGAAACCGTTGGCGTAGTTCTCCTCTGTCCTCTAGGCCATTCACTCAATGGCCATGAATTTCATTTGGCTTCCAGGGAAAATAATTACCCTGGAAAGAAATAGTTTATCTTGCCCTTCTTCCACTAACTCTTTGTAAAACTGACAAATTTTATACATTGGAATATTTTCCTTTGTTAACACCCACTGTAGAATATATAGGGAGGAAAGACAATTCCTCTGTTAGTAGATCAGAATCCAATATGTAAATTGGATAATGTAAATTTGAAACTAATGTAAATTTGAAACTACAAACCACTCCTCCAGAGAAAGATGGAGCTTTCTATTTCTAAAAACAGTTACAGTCTCAGAAACCCAAAGGGGTGACTTCTACCCTGTGCTATCAGGTCGCTATGACAATGCATTGATTCCATGACCATGACACTGGGGTCTTTTATTCAATGTTATGAGCATCATCTTGACTTGATTGTTCCCCTAGATCTCAGAGGGGTCTGTGTGCGTCAGGGAGAAATCTATGCAGGCAATGCCACTTGGGTTGGGATTTCAAGGATGAGTGGAAGACTCACCCCAGAGTGAGGTGAGACCGGAAAATGCATGTTTACCGTTCTCAGAGGCAGAGACTAGGTTATCTAGACAGAAGGCCATATTTAGAGTTAGGGAAAATGCAACAGATTGAGAAGCAATAGATCATGTTACATGGTTGGTGACAAACTGTACGTGAAGATAGTGAGAAGCGGGACCAAATACCTTGATGACAAAGAGCCTTGTCAAATGATCTGTATAGTTTGTGTGCTCTTTATCCTGAGGCCAAGAGATCTAATTTAATACTTTTAATCAGAGAGATGCCCTGATTAAGTTCTCCTTGTCAAATATTGATGAGTGCATCTTGAGCCACCTTCTGGCTGAATATGTGGATATTGTAAAACCATCACCTGTTGACTTGGCTGCTTTCCCTTCTCCTACCAGATGGCAAGGTTCTTGAAGGCGTCATTTGTCTTCCTGTTCTCTGCATTTATGATGGTTCCTGCCCAGAAGTAGGAACTCAATCAGTGCACTCAATCAGAAGGAATGAGTGAACAAATGGAGGAAGAAGACTGAAAATAAAACAAACAAACCAAAAATGGCTCAGAGGTTTTATTCTCTGATAAACATGTGAGGTGATAAAGATCTAATAGTTACGGTGGCAAGGGATTCAGTAAAGAGATGAATTCTAAAGATATTGAAGTAATAACATCGACAAGTATAGGAGATAAATTGAATTGGAAACATGCCAAAGAAGTAATCTACAATGTCCTTCACATTTGGAGTTTAGTCAGCTTGGTGAATAATGGTCTGTGTACTAAGAGTGAATGTTCATGGGTAGGTTCACAAGGAAAGATAATGTGTCTAATTCTAGACGTGTACATTTAAGGAACCCATGGATCCAAGGAAGGGGCCTCTAGCAGCAAAAGGACAGGTGTTATCCACATTCTCAGACTTCTTGTCTTTTAAGTCTGAGACCCTTTTATTTTTCCAATGTAAAAACTTACATCCATGTAATGCATATGCCCTGTGAACAGCAGAAGAAAACGCCGTCGGGTCCTGGGCCGTCCTGACAGTCGTGTTCATGTTTGAGCCCATTGTTGCAGCCCCCGGGTCAAGGTCATGTTGAAGACCTTCCTCTTCGTCACCAAACATAATGTCCTTCCCCAGGGACTGGTCTCTCCTGACAATATGCCCAAGATACATGAGACAAAACTTTCCCATCTGTACTTTGAAGGAGCTTGCAGGCTGTACTCTTCCCAAGACTGTTTGTTTGTTCTTTTGGTAGTTCATAGGACTTTCAGTGCCCTTAGCTAGCACAAGCAATTCTCCTTCAGCCTTTATTATATGATAATCAGTTCTCAGATACATATGAGAGGATTGAAAATACCATCACTTGGGTTTGGGCATGTTAGTTCTCAAAGTAACACCCCTGCTTTGCAGCACCCTAAAGAGATCTTATGCAACAGATGCACCCAATGAAAAGTGTCATTAGATCTCTGACTACTGCTTCCATCAGCATTAATTGGGGATCGAAACAAAATGAAAATTTGAACAACTTTAATCCCCAATCCATTTATAGTGATGTTATTTACCACTGGGCCCAGTTGCGAAGTTTTTGGTTTTCTTTAAAATGAGTTGCAATCCCTATTGAAGGGGGCAATCTTTGATCTTCATAAGCAAGTGCTTAAAGTCCTGCTCACTTTGACCAAAAGGTTGATATCATCTGCATATCACAGGCTATTAATAAGCTTTCCTCCAATCCTAATGTGGAATTCTTCTTCATATAATCCAGAGTATCTGAATACTTATATAGCTATTTCAATTCAAGCAAATAAATAACTACTAGAATAATTACAGAAACTTACAAATTTTTAATACTGAGAAAACAAAAGAGATCATTTCTTGCCCACATGTGAAATGTTCTTAGCCATATCTGTCTCTGAAAATGGCACCTACGCAATGAGACCCTCGTTATGTAGCAGTTCCTCGAAGGCGTGGGACACTCCGTCACGTCTAGAAAGCGCACAGGCGCATTGGCGTTTACCTCATCTATAGCACTGGCCCGTCCCTTGTCTGCCAGTTTGTCCCCCTGTCGTAGCTTGTGTGTGACGGAGATGCTAGAAGCCATACTATCAGTATTTCAAATACCGGCAGGCTCATCACGTTGGAGAGGTTTTTGACAAGTTTACAGACTAATCAGAATAAGAAGAAAGGCATAGCATTCTACATCCAAACTTAGCCAATGTAAACCTATGGATCATAAGAAAATAATCATCTAATTCACTTGCTTTAGACGTACAGCCAGCGGGGATCAATCTTACAGAAGGACATCATGCTTGATGAACTAGCAAAACAATGCAGGTGCAAGAGGCCACTGTGGCCATCACGATGGACTCAAACATGTTCGTGACTGTGAGAGGACAGTGCCGGACCAGGCAACCTTTCCGTATGTTGCATATATGGCCCCCGAGAGTCTGAGTGAAGGCAGGGGTCACTGACAATAATCGCATTTGCACCCGTGGTTGCAGGAGCTCTATGCTTCCCTTCTGTTCATGCTTGAAAAACAATGCCATGGTTAACCTGATGGATTTTGGAATTAGGCAAGTTAGCCCTTTAGTGGAATTACATTGGGGAATCAGTATGTCTTCCTTCTCCCGGCCTCAGTTTTTCTCATGCTAAGAATGGAAAGGGCAATGCCTATCATGAATGGCATTGTGGGTTATGTGTTGGACTGCTAGCCACAAGGTCTGCTCTTCAAATCCACAAGCCGGCTTATGGGAGAAAGAAGAGACTGTCTGCTCCCATGATGATTTACAGCCTCAGAAACCCTGTGTGGGTCACTGTAAGTCAGAGCACACTCGACGGCAGTGGGTTCCTCTCGTGAAGAGTGACATCCCTTCCCAGGCTTCTCATAAGGCATGCTCAGCGTTGTTTCATTGGTTGTGAGCACACGGACTTTCTCACCCTTTCTGGAATGCCCCAGGCATCTTCTTTCCTCCTACAGTCTTCTTCCCTGTTAGAGGCCTCCGCTTTTTGAAAACATGTTCACAAAAGTCAACTGCCATCAAATAGCTTTGATAGAGAGGCAAATGCTGCTGATTCTAATCTGAAACACCTGCATGCATATTGACAAGGCTGGAAGGAAATAGGCTCTAAAGGGAAGTTGTTATATCAGGGAGAATAATTACATTAAACTATTCCCTTTATACATTATTGCCTTTGATATGGTTTTGACATTTAAAATGCAATTAAGGATTCAATTTCTTAGTGAAGTCTTTCCCAATGATCCTATGTAAAATTCCAACCTCGGTGCAAAGGTCTTCACGTCTTCTTTGTCTGTTTTATTATTGTTCCCTAACACAATTTTAATCTAATATGCTGGGTATCCAATGTATGTTACGTATCCTATTTAACTTTACTTGATCTATATATTTCTAGAGGATGTAGAGCTTGGCCTGTCTTGTTCCCTGCTGTCTTCCCAGTGCCTACAACATTGCCGGATACATAGCAGCTAGCTTGCTAGATGTATCAATCACTTCAACATGTGAAACCCTTATCTATAACACAGTACAATCATACTCTGCCCTGCATCATCATGACCACCTGACCACCACCACGTGCAATCTCATTACTGCAGTCCTTCCTCATTCACACTGGGTCTTCATGGACCACATGCAAGGTCCTCCTCCAGTGCTTGAAGGGGGATTTTCCTACCAACAAGAGAGACTTACAAGGAGTGTAGCATGTCCTTGCGAACCCAGGATTCGTGTGTTTTGAGCTTCCTGGATGCAGGATACAACTGTGACTTTAGAGGAGCAATTAGAAGATTTTCAGAGCAGTGATAGCAACAGAACCAAGAGCCAAAATATGAGACAAATCGGAGAACTTCTTAGTTGATGCAGAAAGTAAAGTACAGAGCCTTTGCGAGGGAAACTCACTGATCTCAAGGCAAGGTGCTTAACTGGGGGAGCTGTGTTTGTTGTCCCATGGAATTAAAAAAAGGTTTCCCCAAGTTGGGTATTAGTGCTCCCTATGGGGCACTGAAATGTGCCAGGTTGGCTGCACTTTATCCCAAAGTTTTTCATTGCCAGGGCTGCATTGAGCAACTTAGTTGTTGTTTTCATGAAAAGGAGCAGCAACCGAAATTAGTTTGGGAACCTACAAGCTAGCGCCTGCTGCCTTTGGGCTGAGGCTGTTGGAGGACTGCCACGCCCTTTAGCATTTACTGTCAGCCCTGAAGGTGCTTCGTCACATCGAATGTGTACGGCAGAGGTCGCTCATGATGCTGAGACACAGAGATCTGCCTGCAGGTATGAGAGAAGAGAAACTGTCCTGAATGGACAACTGTATCCTGAGCATATCTCACCTGAATTGCAATCTTCTCTAATAAACTGAATAATTATGAGTATTGTTTGCAAATTTTGTGTGGCATTTAAATGACTTATCAAACTCATCTAAGAACCAGAGGACTGAGAGAGGGTTGGTTGAAGTCAAAATTGGCACATATGCTGGAGGATGAAGGTTTGTCTGACTCCAGCCTCACGGGCATTGCCTTTAGGCAGCTGTGCTGATGGAGGTGGTTCCTTTCCTGCTCCTTGGTGAACGTGGAAGCGATTGCATGAAATGATTTCATCGTGTCGTTCTTGTTTTACAGGTACATCAGAGTAAACCCAGTATAGCTTTATTAAGATAAGTTTTGCTAATGTTTCACAAGATGTTTGTGTGGCAGTTACATAATCTCCTGTCAACCTGTGAAGGGGTGGAGTCTAGCCTGTCAATCAGGTAATAATCAATGAGGCCTCTGTGTGGACATAACCTTCTCTTGAGGATTCTGGGAACTCCTATCTTACTCCCTGAAGGTGGGACACACACTCCCCCTGTGCGACATTCCTGTTGACAAGCCACGTGGAGCTACACTGATAGAGCCAAAATCCAGGAGCTGGAGGAGCCACGTGGAGACCCACACCAGCAACTGAGATGCTTCCACCACCACTGGATACACACGACTTTCCACCCATTGGTCTGTGATCTTCCTGCATTCCGTGTCATTGCATGTGTTGTGTGAGTCTGAAGAGGAAATTATAGACTAGTATCAGATATGTGGGCTATTTTTTGGACTTATGGACTTGATCTGGATGGTCTGGGATGTTTTCTTAATAAACAATTACTTTTCATATAAAGCTCATTTGTATACCCAATGAGTGTCTATGAATTTGTTTCTCTAGTCAACCCAGACTAACACAGTTTGGAAGTCATGCAATGTGCTATATTCATTATCTTATTTCTATTGCATTAGATGCTTAATAGATGAATGGGCAAATAAATTGGCCAATTAAATTTGAAGAGTAGCTCCTTGACTCACTCTTGGTAATGTGACTGCAGGTCTCTATTAGCATCACAGAGCTATAGAGAAGTCCGAAAAGAGAGTGGCCTCCAGGGAGTGACTAAATTTTGAGCAAGCCTAGCCTCCCTAAATCCCATCATTTTTGATGAGTCAGTATTTCCAAGTAAGTCCATGAGTCCTTAGTGTGAGTCAAGAGGCAACATCTTTGACCACTTCAGCTGGGCCAGGAAAATGATTTGCTGTTAGCTGCTCACCCAAAGTGAAGGTCAGTGAAAAAGACAGAACACCTTGATGAGGTGGCCTGACACCATGGACACGAGGGACCCCGGCACAGCAACTGTGAGGGTGGTGCAGGAACAGGCTGTGCTTCGTCCTGCTGTTCTACAGTTGCTATGAATCAGGGAAACTTGACGGCACCTACCAACAACTAAGTAAACCCCAGGTCACCAGTTGAGTTCCACCCAATGACCCTGGGGGGCTGGGAAAAGGAAGGTCTAGCCACATAGTTGTGGGAGAGTACAACATGGAGTGTGGCTCTACTCTGATACGTGGGGAAACATCACAGGTCCTTTCTTCAGACGTAAATCCTGACGTCACATGAGAGCATTAAAGCTCATAGAAAAGTTAGACTTTAAAAGAAATGTCTTTGTGATGAATGAGATTGGATTTGAAACAAGGTCATTGTGCAGTCACACTGTTCTTCTGCACATAAGCACACACACTTTGACCTAATGACGTTGCCTTCTTTCTTTTTTATGCATTTGTCTCAGTGATTTGTAGCAAGTGTGAAGTTATTTCCAAAGTGTTATTGATGACTTAGAAAGTGGGAAGTGTGTTTGTCAAAGCCGAGTTTATCCAGACCGGTGGCAGCCTGTACCAAGAGGCAGCGTGCACTCAGAGTTTAAATTACAAAGAGCTATTGATCCTGACAGTAAAGCATGCCTGGGAATGAAATTGACATGGAATGAACCTGACATTGAAATATTATCCTAAAATCTTGAAAAACATGATAGAGAATTCAATTATGTAATGAGAGGGAGTTGGAGAAAAATGAATATATTAGTAGTGATATTTCCTTCAAACACATATTTTCTTGAAGAGGCCAGTCTCAATTTTCACATAATTAGTTACAGTGCTTTCATACTTCTTCACATAATCATTTTCAATAATGATTTAGTTTAATTATTGGAAAGTTTTGAATTCATCCTTCAGGAAAACCAAATATTCAGCAAAGCTGTACAACTAATTTAAGTTCAGGCCGTACATAAGATGCTTGGTCCACAGCTTGGAGAGAATTCGTGTTGCAGTGGTTGTGGTAGTGGTGGAGGTGGTGGAGGTAGTGGAGGTGGTGGAGGTGGTGGAGGTGGTGGAGGTGGTGATGTGGAGGTGGTGGTGGTGTGGAGGTGGTGGAGGTGGTGGAGGTGGTGGTGGTGGTCGTTGTGGTGGTAGTTGAGGTGGTGGTGGTAGTGGTGGTGGTGGTGGTGGAGATGGCGATGGAGGTGGTGGTAGAGGTGATGGTGGTGGTGGAGGTGGAGGTGGTGGAGGTGGTGGTGGAGGTGGTGGTGGTGGTGGTGGTGGTGGTGGTGGTGGTGGTGGTGGTGGTGGTGGTGGTGGTGGAGGAGGTGGTGGTGGTGGTGGAGGTGGTGGAGGTGGTGGTGGTGGTGGTGGTGGTGGTGGTGGTGGAGGTGGAGGTGGTGGAGGTGGTGGAGGTGGTGGTAGTGGTAGTGGTGGTGGACGTGGAGGTGGTGGACGTGGTGGACGTGGTGATGGAGGTGGTGGTAGAGATGGTGGTGGCGGTAGTGGAGGTGGTGGGGGTGGTGGTGCAGGTGGTGATGCAGGTGGTTGTGGTAGAGGTGGTGGTGGTGGTGGAGGTGGTGCTAGTTGCCATTCAGTCAGCACTGAATGTTGGCCACTCATATTCCATCTCCATACCCTGTGGTATGTTGGAGTGTATTATGGTTGTCATCAAGTCATCTCACTGAAGTATTCCTCATGTTCACTGAACCCTAGTCTACCAAACAAGTTGTCTTTTTCTAGTGATGGGTCTCTTTTGATGGTGTATCCAAAGCCCGCAAGCTGGAGGCTCTGTAGACTACTAAGGCACAAGCATTTTTACTTTGGTTAAGACTGATTTGTTTGTTTTTTTGTGAGTCTTCTGCTCATTCCTTTGCCTTCACTACGTTTAGAACCCATCCATTATTTTATCTTCCTTTTTTCATTACCCAGCTTTTGTGTGCATAAAAAGAATCTGAACATACCCTATGACACTTGAAAGACTCTGGCACTGAGAGTACCAACCATAGACAAGCTATTTTATCCTTGTCCTTCAGGTTCTTCAGCTATAAAACATGGCCATGCTGATTCCCACTTCACTGCCATTGTCCTGAACCATGCAGAAGTCATATTATTGGTTCAGATGTCTATAATATGACTGGTAAAATGCATTTTGACATATATTTAAATAAATTGTCATATCTATAAGATTGAACTTTCATATGAAGCCAGTGGAAAAAAATTGAAGTTATATGGTATCAATGAAGAAACATGCTCAGCAAGGTTAAGTGATATTCCAAAATCATGAAGCAGGAGTTAAAATCTGAATCTTCTCCTGGTCTATTGCTCTTATTAATTCAACCACTTATTGGTATTCTAAAAGACTATTCTTGGATTACTATGATAAAAGGATTGTTTGTTCTTATTGACATTTTTTCTTTCCTAAAAGGTGTGTTAATTACATTTTATTTACCTATTAATTACTTTTAATCACCTATTTATTCAGCGGATATTTTATGAGTAGATGCTAAGCGCTAGGCACTCTTCTGGCAGCACTGAACAGGAAGACAAAATGCTTGCCCCATGAAGCGTATTGTTAAGGAGACTTGAATAATTAGTCCATCCAGCACTTGGCGGTGCTATTATGCCCTAGAAATAGTCTAGCACTAAACATATAGCTTGTCCTTGTCCTGATATTGTGACTGAGGAAAGACACTAGGCGAAACTGATGGTAGGTGGGCTAAGATCTCCGCAGTCCCACCAGTTACTGTTGAAACAACTCTGACTCATGGAGCCCTATCTATGTCAGAATACATTATCAGGCTTTTCTTTCAAGGTACTCCTGGGTGGACTCAAACCTGCAGTCTTTTAATTAAAATCCAAGTCGTGTTACAACCCAGAAACAGGCATCTCTAGGGCATCAAGGACAGTACTTGGTTGTTAACTGAAAGGTTGAGGATTTGAGTCCACCCAAAACAGGCATAAGAGCTCTGGTGGCACAGTGGTTATGCATGGGGCTGCTAACCTTCAGGTCATCAGTTTGAAACTGCCAGCCACACCTATTATGAAATGCCAACGTTTCTGCTCCCATGAAGAGTGACCACCTTGGAAAAGTCACTGGGGCTGTTCTACCCTGCCCTAAAAGATCTCTATGAGTTGGCATCGACCTGATGCATTGTGTTTTTGTTTGTTTTTGAAAGACAGGCATGGTGAAGTGGGAGGAGTTTAGTTTTCAACCAGGATGGGCCTAGCACATCCTCACAGATCAGTGAAGATCAAGAGCAAAAGTACAATGTTGCTACCTGAAAGCAATGCACATAATTCCACTAGGGAAAGACCTTCCCTGATGCTTTCTAAAGTAGTGCATTTGGTTTAATAACTAGAAAGTGACATACTTGCTGGGTTTATTAAGCCATGTGAGTTTTATGAAATAATTGGGCTTCTTAATGTAAAGGAAATAATTGTCCTTTAATCTACTGTGATTTATTAGTGTATTCAGAAATATCTGAATATACTAAGATTTATGCACAAACTATTTTACGAATTCTGTGAAAAATATGCATTGAAAGGTAATGATAGCACAAAGAAATATTCAAAATAGATTTTACAGACTTCAATTAGTAAATTTACACACACACACACACACACACACGTATATAGCCATGAGATCAGTTGCAGCTCACGGCCACCACATGTGTGTTGTGTCAGATTAGACCCGTGCTCCATAGAGTTGCCCTAGCTGTAGGTCTCCAGGCCTGTCTCCCCAGGCATTTCAAAGTGGGTTCAAGCCGCCAATCTGTTAATCAGTGACTAATCACCTAATTGTTTGCTCAACCCCAAATGTCTTTCAATTATATAATAGTTGTCTATCCTTAAATAATAGCCTATTAGACATTAGAAACTCTTCTTTGTAATATTTAATAGTTACTGGCATTTTTCTACCCACTATGTCATATCTTTAGGTCCCTCTATAAACCAGTTTCTGGCTGCTCTTCTTTAAAATTAGTTCCCAAACTGAAATAAGGATAAATTTTTTAAATCATCTGCAAACACACAACAGTATTCCATATGTGCTGAAATTTATCTACAGTAGTCAGCGCTGGCCATAAAGGACACGTAGGCATGAAGTTGCTATTACATTTGAGGCAAAACTAATAGTTTCATACTGTTTTTGAATTTTAAAAAGACCTACAAAAGTTTAGCATCAACTAAGTCCAATCTTGGAACACATAGGATTTTCTGATGTTTTTATAGAAAAATCCTTTCTAAGCCTATTTATTACAGCAGCTTTCTATGCTTATTCGGGTTTGTCTGACTGGCCTTATTTATTTTTTAATCCAACCCTCAAAATTCACCTGCATCTTTCATTCTCCCTCTGCCCGCATGATTCTCAGTAGCATACAGCATCGTTTGTGGACACACAGTGTTAGCACAGTGGTGGGACACACTGTGCTCACTCTCTCCTTCATTTTATGTTTTTACATTTTGATTTTACTCAGTCAACATTTTTAAGCAGCATAGCTGGAGTGAGAATTGAAAAATAGAGAGACCCTAAGATGGATTGGCATAGAGGCTGCGACAATGGGCTCAAACTTAACAATTGGGAGAGTAGTGTAGGAACAGGTAGTGCTTGAGCTGTTGTACATGGGGTCACCTTGAGCTTGAACAAACTAGCTGACACCTAAACAAAAACAGCCGGAATAGGTAGATCCTGACAAATTTGTAATATCTTAGAGCAAAATATGGAATCTCAAGGGGCACTATTGTGTCTAGATGTATGGTATTCCGACAACCTAGAGGAGCTACCAAAGAGATATATTGGTTCCATGAGTGAGGCAAACAATTTGGACTTGACCACTAACCAAAAGATTGGCAGTCCAAATTTACCCAGAGGTGATGAGGAAGAAAAGCCAGGTGATGTATGGCCATAAAGATTAAAGCCCAGAAAACCCAGTGGAGTACAATTATATTCTGACACAGATGGAATGTCCATGAATCAGAGTCAATTTGACTGCAACAGTTCTCGTTCTCTCTCTCTCTCTCTCTCTCTCTCTCTCTCTCTCTCTCTCTCTCTCTCTCTCTCTCTCTCTCTCTCCCCCTCCCTCTCCCTCTCCCTCTCCCTCTCCCTCTCCCTCTCCCTCTCCCTCTCCCTCTCCCTCTCCCTCTCCCTCTCCCTCTCCCCCTCCTTATTGCCCTCTGCCCCCTCCTTATCACCATATGTGACATGATTCTTGGACAGGAGTTGTCTCTGTTTGAAGTAGAAGAGAAAGGCACACGTGCCTTCAGTTGGACAGAGGTGAGAGAGACGCCAGTTAAGGAAGCGCTCTCTGCCCCAGCCTCCTACACGTGCCGAATTAAATGCTTTCCATGTGCTCAGTACGATGGAGACCCTGATGTATGCCTCCAGTCAATGACCCTCACATGCCCGTAAAGTAGTAGGCACTCAGGTGGGTGATGGAAAACAAAACCTAAGAGACGCAATCGCGATCTCAGAGAGATCATAAGATGTAGACTTTCCTTTTGAAACACTAAACTGCAAGTAAAAATCGGCTCCTTGTCTTGTTTTTTAGCATAGTTTGTTTTGTTTCAAAAAAATACCAGTGAGAGCAGTCACTGAGTGTGTCTTCCTCCGTGTTGTGACTCTAGTGTAACACCATCCAGCACCAAGTAAGGAGTCGCTGGATATCTATGGAAGGAACCCATAGATTGATTGGTCCAGTTAAGCCCTCATGAATTCACACTTTTCTGTACTGCTGTAATGCATCTACGTGATCACATTACATTATCATACATGTGCTAATCTCCTTGTATTAATTGGATCCCTGATTAAATTGTAACCTTGAAAAGCAAGCGTCCAGATGCACCCTTCTGGATCGCTGAAGCATAAGGCTCAGCGATGCACGCATTGCGTTAAATACCAGAACCAAGAAAGGGGAATGCTGGCCGGAAGCCTCTCCGGCGAAAGCAAAACTTGCTTCTGTTCACTTCCGCAGGCTTCTGCTCCTCAGTCCCCTCTCTGGGGCATTTTCTAAAGATTCCGTCAGCCCCTCACACAGCCTTCATCTGGCCACTCGCTGAGTGAACTGACAAGCAGTGATTTCACAGGGTGCAAGGGTCAAATGGAAGCATTTGTTTTGGCGATTGCTTGGCCACTGGCGGTCCTCTTGCAGCATCAGAGCGAGCTCCTCGTGCTGGTCCATCTGGATGCCAGTGGAAATTTAGAACCAGAAGCTGGAGGATCAGGGCTGAAACCGACCAAGGTTAAACCTGTATCAAATCAATTTAGAAGCTTCCTTATTTGCTTACTGTACAGGGTCCCATGATGGCTCCCCTGCTTACTTGATTATAAGACAAAATGGGGAACTCCGACCTGAAATCATCTATTATCCCACATGGAATACCTTCATTCACAGATAAGAGCAGCTCATCATGTTTTATGCATCGAATCCTGTCCTGCCAAAACATCTGCGGAATCCCTGATTCTTGTCGCTGTGTATGTTGGAGCTGCACAACTTGGAAACTGAGGTTTTCTTTCGACATATTAGAGAGGTCATATTAGTATGGAGTAGATTCCAGAGCTAAACAGTTCTGAGTAATCTTTTATGAGAGAGAGAGAGAGAGAGAGAGAGAGAGAGAGAGAGAGAGAGAGAGAGAGAGAGAGAGAGAGAGAGAGCAGAATAGACACACAGGTAAAAACAAATATCCTGTGGATTGCCAAGACCAAGAAATGTAGGGAGTGACCGACAAGGATGCAATCAACACAATGGGGACCTGGGTTAGACTTGTAGTCTCCAGAGCTGTGAGAACATGAATGTTCAGTCTTCAAAGGCACTCTCGTGGTGTTTCGGTTGTAGCAGCACTAGGTAACCCAGCCACACTTCCACTGTCTCCTCTTGGGTTCATGGGGAATGAGAAGAGCTGGGCGCTCGCAATCCTGTGGATTACCAGATGGCAACTCTGCTTAAGGAGAAGGTTTTTAAAAACGTAATTTTTATGAAACCTATCTTTTCTTTGTGGGTATGGTGTACAGATGTGTATATGTATTTGTGTGTATTTTTAGGAAGTAATTTGATATATTCTCTAAGAAACAAGGCAATTTAGGAGGATATCAAAGGAAAACTACATGAGATAGAAATTAAAGCAAACTCTTTTCTATCAATACTATGAAATAGCATCAGAAAGCTCTAAGAAAGGGAAATAATTTCAACTTCAATTGCTCTGTTTGGTATAATTTATTGCTGGGTGCTACAAAACCAGGCTTTGTTTTAATGAAATATAATCCTCAGATAGCTGAGAAGCAGCTGAGAAAGTGATATATTTTATCTAGAATAACAATAAAAAATCCAATTAAATGTTGGGGAATGATTTTCCAAATATTTCTAAGGTCCATACTATGTTAAAAAAAAAAAAAGCATCTCCAGTGATAAAAATACTTTATTTCAAATAATCTGATAAGATGTTTTGTTTTCTATTGTGGGTTATTTTTCATTACATTGCAGGTAGACTGGCAATTATTTTCTCTGTTGATTGAGGTTATATTCAATTCTGTCTCTCTTTATTTCATTTTGGCTTTACATCTCACACTTATTCACCTCCATTCTAGTCCATAGGCTTAAGGGGTGTTAAAAATGGTTATAGGCAAAATATAAAAATGATGACAAGGTGACTTTTGAGGAGAAATAAAAGTAAGACAAATGGTTAAAATAATAGAGAAAATGGTTATGGTTTACAAATGAGTTTATTTCGAGTGTCAGGTTTAATGGGTTCAGGTTCTTAAATAACTTTGAGAATATCATTTCTGTTCTCTCCCAGGTCCTGCATTTGAACAGCTCATTGCTGTCTCTCTCTTTTGAATTTTTTATTGTGATTTGAGTGAAAGTTTCCAAAGCAAATTGGTTTTGCATTCAACAGTTCACATACTCTTTGTTTGGTGACTTTGATCACAGCCTCCATAAGTCACAACCCATCCTACTCGCTCCCAGTGTGTCCCCCCCCACCCCCACCCCCCCATGCTGTCCTGGCTCCTCGGCTTTATTCAAAGGCAAACATTCTGGAGAGGCTACCTCCTGCGCGTTACAGTCCGAGCTCTTCTTAATCTTTGGCTGTATATGGAGGCCTGGTTGGTGAGTTCAGTTCTGGTTGAAGGACGCGTAGTGCCTCCGCCTCCACCGGTCCCTATAATGATTCCAATGTGTGCGCCATTCCGTCTTCCCCCTCGACCCAGGATGTCCTATTATAATCCTGTTCAGTGCTGTAACTAGTAGTGTCAGGGTGCTCTCTAGTTCTGGTCTCAGAGTCATGAGGCTCTGTTTTTCATGACTCACTAGTTCTTAGAGCTAATTGTTTGTGTTCGCCCTTGATTTTCTTCATGCTTCTTTATTTTAAATGGGGAGAGATCAATAGCTGTACCTTCTAGAACTGTTTATAAGCTTTTAAAAAGCCAGGATCCACTCACCAAAGTAAGGAGTAGAGCATTGACTATATGGGCTGTTTCCCGGCACGGCCATGGTCCTGAGCACTCAGGCTCAGCACGCTGGTCCCTTTAAGAGCTCGCTTATGGCTGTGAAGTTTGCATACATAACTCCCCCCCCCCCAATGCTCTCTATGAATATGTTCCAACAAGCAAAAAAAAAACCAAAAACGAATGCTACAAAATCATGGAAACTTAAGTTTCTTGGAATAGCTTCCATACAATTTGGAAGGAAATTATTTCCACGCTGTAACTCTTCTCAGAAGACTTCTGCGCTCGCCAATTTATATCACAACAAAACTACCGTCTTGACATTCGCCAGTGACTCAACTTGTCTGCAGTCTTCACTGACTGCAGAGAGACATCTAAATATATTTTGTTTGAAAGAAAACCTTGCATGTATGAATTGAAATCTTAATGGCAAAACTTTATGACATAGACTTATAATGTTGATATATTTGCATCCCATATAAATATATTTGTATAAATACTGTCAAAACTATGTAAATTATTCGTGTAATTTTACATATATCATTTGTGTATCTCTACAAATACGTAACTGTGGATATATGTACATATAATTCTTTATATAGTTCCATTTGCCTTCCCACACTGCTTTAGCTTGTGTGTCTGTGTAAGCGTCCACTCCTAGACTATTGTTATCACTGCCACTGAGCGCTTGTTTTTACCTTTGTGGCTTTTGAACTCCTCCCAAGCTCTTTGTTTGCCTTGCTCATTTTGTCCTGACCCACCCTTTATTGTTTATTCCCTTTCCTTCCACTCGTGTTCATCTATATCTACCCTCTAGTTAATAATCCACCCTCCCTTTCCCTTCCCAAACTGCTTAACTTCAACAAATGTTTCTTTGTCTGAGTTCACCTTTCTTGACTTGATAGTAGTAGTAGCATGCCATATTTTCCTTTGTGTTTGAGTAATTTCACTCAGCATGATGTCTTCCAGGTCCAACTATGTTATGAGACCCCCCACCCCCTGACATAGATTCATGATTATTTGTTAACACTGAATCGCATGTTGGTAAAAAATGTAGGCTACTTCTTTCTTTTTGCTTCTGTGACCAGTGCTGCAATGGACATGAGTGTTCATAGATCTCCAATTTCTGGTGGAATACTGCTGTCAACCTAAGCACCCACATGGAAGGCTCAAACTTGCTTGCAACAGATTCAGTCATGTACTTGAGCAAAGACTCAAGTATGGTGCATTGTTGAAAAGGGACTTATTCCAGACGGACAAATATCACCATCCCTGTAGAGATGACTCAAGAATGAAAGAAAATAAAAACAAAACAAACCAACAAACAGTGTCTTGAAATTCTGCAAAGTGCAGTACATGCATCCTCCCTTAATACAAGGGCTGTAAGTGTCCCTGGTTGGGAACAGAAACTCCCGGGATTGGTCACTGTATCCATATGACAAAGGGTTCCATAAAATAGAGAAACACATGACAAATACAGAATCTCAACTGTCCTAAAAGTTTAAATGCTCTTAAACGTTATTCCCTATTTTTCTTTAATTACATAAGTCTTTGGAAATAGTGCTTGTGCTTCTAAAAGAAATGATCAAAGAAAGGTTCTAGATTTTATAGCATAACCTGTTTATAGATTACAAAGCAGTACTCAATGCATTCCACAATAATTGGTGCTTAACATAGTCAAGGAGGTGAGGGGAAAATGTTACAAATCATGATCCAGTTCAGGCTCTTTCCATGTATTTTAATCGTTATTTTAGTAGATTCAAAATTATATAAATTTTGTTGCAAAGAGAAACAATGGAAAGAATCCACATTCAACTAGTGCATTGTACATCAAGTGATGAGTTATCATGAATATTTTATTTTGGAAAGAAAGTAAGCAAAAGGCATTGTAAGTATATGACAATGAAAGTTGAGTCTGATAAAAACAGGACATGGAAAGAGAAGGTCTATCCTGTAGGCACTATCACAGACCAAATGAAAACACTCTCCACATGGCCGAAAGTTCATGCAGAGTTAGCACCGAGAATGGAGCAAATGGTTGATAGAGTTTGCTTCATACCAAGCCTATGCAGGGGCAACTCTGAAAAAGGACTCGGAAATGTACTTCTGAACAATCCGCCACTGAAAACCCTGCAGACGCAACTCAATGGAAACTTGTTTTTTTTGTTGTTCAAATCCCTTTATTGAATTGAAGAGCACAGATACAAGGAAAGGGAACCCACTTCATGTCCAATCACGGTAAATTGCCCATTCTTACTTTAGCATTAGAAACAGTGGCCTACATTGGGCTGAATGTGAATAAAATCCAGCTACTCTAACTCTACTGTTTTAGATTTTTACCTATTTATTTTATTGTTTGGTTAAAATGACTTCTATTCATTTCTAAAATATGTCCTTTAGATTTAAAAAAAATCTTCTGAAAATTAAGCAAGTTCAAGTCAATGATCACTTTGGTCTTTAAGTGTAATCATGAGCTCCTCAAGTCTGCCCGCTGTCAGTAGACTGACCAGGGTGATCTTCTGCATGTCGGAGGGGAAACGTGGGCCATAGATTTGCAGCAGCTCACTTTCTGAGAAGTGGATCTCTTGACTGTTCTGAGGCAACACTGAATATACACAACCATGCAATATTTCTCATCATAGAACAGTCACCATGTGTACCACATAATAGCCTTCCTCATATCTAAAAAGCATTAACATTTGTTAATCAAATTTATGTAGCCACAAAAAATAAGACTCCTGTTATGTTTAATGGATCGGGAAGATTTTACTCACTTGTGATTTTATTTAAATAGAAACATAAATTTCTGATTCTCTAATATCTGCTTTTGTGTACACCAACCTGCCTTTCAACCATCTTCCATTGTCTGCCATGACCTATTTTGTACCCTCTGCTTCTCCTTAGTTACCAATTTCTTCCTGTCTGATCCTGTGTCATGTTGACTGAATCAGTTGTGTTCCAACTTCCTGCTGATATTTCCAGGGCTGGCCAAATCCGCAGTACTGTGGCAAGGAAGCTGAGCAGCAGGGAGTAGCTTCAGGAACTTTCCACTGATTCCCTCCACACAAGACCAAAAAGGAGCCAAGATATTTTCATTTTTGAAGAGAAATTTCCAAAATGCCTTTTGCTTAACTAGTTGGGCAAAGTCGCATTTCAACCCTCTCTCTTTTATGATACCCACTTACTGTGATCCATTATAATATAAAATATATCTTCCAGAGATGATACAAGTAACTGGTATTATTTACCCATGTGTTTAACTGGGATAAACAATTACAATTCAATTTTTTCCATTTCTCAAGTGAATATAGGCTATTCGGCAATGAATAAGATTTCTCTGTTAGTGGTGACACTTTATTTCATTTGACTAATGCAGAGGTGGCCTCTACTCATAAATTATTCAATGAAGTGCAAAAAGCTTCTTCTCAAGATTTTCCTCTATAAAATATCTTGGTAGATTAATTTTTTTTCTAGATGAACAAACTACATAAACTTTCAAAAGTAGGTTCAGACAAAAATCTTTACAAAGACAACAGAAAATCTCTTATCAATCTTGTATACATTTAAACGTCAATAAAATATTTTACCTGAGTATTTTATACATGTCATATCCATTTACAGAGAAATTCTTCCTCAATAAGCAATCTACTAGTGAAAAATATTTTCACCATATTAAAAACTTAAGTTGCTGGGTTTTTTAAAAATATATCCTTGTACGTATAAAAAACAAAAAGGTTAGTAACGGTCTTTCAGGATTTTTAAGTTATATATACTTAAATATTTAAAGATAAAAATAAATAACTTTAATGACTCATTTACCTCCTCATTTACTTACATTTAATCTATATTTTTCTTTTATTTAACTTTATTCCATTTCTATAAAATGCTGCCAATGGATTTAGTTTGTATCCCCCCAAAATAGGTATCTATATGACTGAGCCATGGTTTTCTGTGGTTTGATAATTGCATAATAATGGAATCGTGCTTCATGATGTGTCTGATTTGATAACCCAATAAAGGGGTTAAAGGTACAATGTAGCACTCTTAATACCACCATTGATCAGATCCAGTGTAAAGGGGTGTGGCCTGAAACACCTTCTGGTTCACAAGCATCAAAGGAGATTCTGTGAGTTGAGAGACTCACTACTACAAAGGAAGAAGAGCTCAGAGTAGAGTGTGTCTTGTTGATCTGGGGTCCCTGCACTGCGGAGCTACTAGATCCAGGGGAAGATTGAAAGCAAAACATAGAGAAAGCTCTAGGGAATACCAGGCCTACAGGCACTGAATGGAGCCCAGGATCCTGCCTCAGAGCCAGCACAGAAAGTAAACCTCACGGAGCTGGACCTGGAGCCAGCAGAGAGAGAAAGCAAGCCTTCTCTTTGAACTAGCTCTCAGAATTGAGACATTTAGTCTTCTACTCTGTGAACAGGGAAAAAAAATGTTTATTAAACTATCCACTTGTGATACTTCTTTTATAGCAGCATTAAAGAAGTAACACACATGCTTAATCAAGCTATCAGCTCTTCTCTGGCTATGATGGTCATTGCAACGGCAGCGTAAGTCAGCTGACTGGTTATTAGTATATAATTATGTTTTTAAGATCTGGTTGCGAATAAGGTAAAATTATACCCACATGAGCGACATTTTCTTAGGTACTTACCAAAAGGCAGCATATTTTGACACATTCCAACTAAAATGGCTTTCGTATAGTTGGAAACTAAGTTCAACAACTTTAATTAGAAAATAAACTACGGACTACTTTGGTAAACTACTAGATTTATTTAATCCTCTTACCCTGAAAATCCTGCGTAGATGGCAAAGTCTCCAGAAGTTTTTTTTTCTTCCCTGAAAAGTCACAGAAACATTCATTTCCTGCTAGGGGATTTGTAGAGAAAGTTCGCCAGTAATTGCGGAAGAGCAGTGTGGTACCACCTTGTAACCTTTTTGGAACCCCTGGGGTATATGGTGCGGTTTTGAGTGCATACCTCCATCTGGTGGTGGGCTATATAAGTGCATAAATCTAAAGAAATGATGGGAGGTGGGGGTGGACTATGGGGTGTCTTGTCCTACCAAGCTCACCACCAGAGACCCCATGGGAAATATGTGTCCCATGTTTTTAACATCTGCATGACCTATAAACAATTGCTTTCCACTTTGTGCAGTACGTCTTCATTGCTGAAAACACATAGTTTCAACAAACAAACAAAAATTAAAAGCAAAACACAACTCAGGTATTTTTAACCATATAGTTTAACCCTATTAGGATTAACTATTCTCTATTGAAATAATTGAAGACCTAGAGGCATACCTTGTATTTCTCAAAAGATGTAGGGATGAAGCCTTTTAAAACATATTTAATTTGAAAGTGCTTGGAGAAAACAAACAAAAATAGCAGGTTGAACAATGGCTAAAAAATACCCCAAAGAAATATGTTCATCTTCAATAGACCTTGTCAATAATATTTGTTATCTGTAAAAAATAAACTCATTACCACTGAGCTCATCCAGATTCAAAGCAACAATATGTAGGGTGTGTGAGTTTGTAAACCTTTAAGGGAACAGCCAGCTTGATCTGTCTCCCATGAAGCAGCTGCTCAATTTGAACCTCCAATCTTGCAGTTAGCAATCTAATACTTAACCTGGCATTGCCCTGGAGGATCTTTTGTTCAATAATATGAGATTCTTAAAAGTCACTGCATAAAACAATTTACAGGTTGATTCTTATGGCTTGTAAAGAACTGCTTTGGTTGCTTTCATTGGGTTTTGCCTAACATGTGGGCACTGTTCAGGAAAAAGTTATCCTTTCTAGGTAGCCTGTTTTAATGTATATCACAGAAAGTCAATATTCTTAAAGCAAACCTATTCTTAAGCAGACTTCTCCATTTTGGAAGGTCAACAAAGGGCAGAAATTACCAATAGACAGAGTTTTGGAAAGAGAGCTGATATTTTCCATGCCTTTATCAATGTGATAGGAGTCCACGGTTATAGGGAAAAGAGAGACCAATGAAAAGACTTCCATGCCAAAGGAAACAGACTTTGGAGTTTGCCAAAGTGGGGAAGGGCAAAAGAGGGAGGCGGAAGCAATGGGCCAGATGATTGAAGGGGATTGCCTGAATGAATGGGGTCTGGTGATCCACAAGAGTGAGAATGGAAATCAAGAAGCTGGGGGAGGGTAGCCTGTTGGGGGGTTTGATTAGTGTTTAGAATGTAGAATACAGTTGACTCTTTGAAATATAAACTGCCACTTAAGTTACAATAATAATTGAAAAATATTACTGTTTTTTCTGAAGCCATAGACATGATGAGGGTGATAAAGATACTTTCCCCAGTGTTTTATACATTTCAATAATTTTTTTTTATTGTAAACTAACAAAGTAACAGTCGAGCCATGAGTTAGAATTGAACTGGTAAAGCATGAAGAGCAAAGACAACAGTGAATGACGGCTTGTCCTTAAGAGAAGGTATACATATGTATATATATCATATTAAATGAAGGGGGAAGTGCAGAGTGGAGACCCAAGGCCCAAGTGTCGACCAATGGAGATCCCCTCATAGAGGGGTTTAGGAGAGGAGATGGGTTAATTAGGGTGTGAGGTAGTATCGATGAAGAACACAGCTTTCCCCCGGATCCTGGATGCTTCCTCCCCCCAACTACCATGATCCGAATTCTACCTTGCAGGGCTGGATAGGACAGAGGCTGTACACTGGTGCATATGAGGGTTGGAGGTACAGGGAATCCAGGGTGGATGATACCTTCAGGACCAAGGGTGTGAGGGACGATGCTGGGAGAGTGGAGGGTGAGTGGGTTGGAAAGGGGGAACTGATTACAAGGATCCACATGTGACCTCTTCCCTGGGAGAGGGACAGCAGAGAAGGGGGGAAGGGAGACTCCGGATAGGGCAAGATATGACAAAACAACGATGTATAAATTACCAAGGGCATATGAGGGAGGGGGGAATGGGGAGGGAGGAGGGGAAAAAAAAGAGGACCTGATGCAAGGGGCTTAAGTGGAGAGCAAATGCCTTGAGAATTATTGGGGCAGGGAATGTATGGATGTGCTTTATACAATTGATGTATGTATATGTATGGATTGTGGTAAGAGTTGTATGAGTCCCTAATAAAATGTAAAAGAAGAAAAGAGAAAAAAATGATTAGGGCAAAGACTGTACAGATGTGCTTTATACAATTGATGTATGTATATATATGAACTGTGAAAAGAATTGTATGAGCCCCAATAAATTGTTAAAATTAAAAAAAAAAAGAGAAGGTATACAAAAAGTGATTTCAGGTAATGCCATGTGATCCTCCACTATGCTACAGAGCTGATACAGGGGATGTCAAGCGGATTTACTTCTTTTGGATACTTGACATAATCTAATTTGACCATGGTTTGTGCATCAAGAATTAGCATTCTTTACTTGCAGATAATTTGGCTATATTAGATGGGCTTGATAAAGTATTTTACTACAAATAGCTGTCAATGTTGTAGCTAGTTTTTGAATGTGCTTTTCCTTTTTTTCATACTGGATTCCACTCGAGAATGACATTAGGAATTGGACCAGAGCACAGACTTGAGAAAACGGAGCATAGATCTGGCTGTGCATCGATTTAGCTCGGCGACCAGGGAAGCCAGCTCCATTTTCTGAGTTTCAGTGACTTCATCTGTGCATTGGAGTAGTTAAGAGCTCCCTTTCTGTACCGCTGAAAAACTCAAAGGTATACCTCTGGAAAGGACTTGGCACATATTAAGAACACAATATATTTCATGATTTGAAATTTTTCCGATGTATATTTTTCATGGCAGATGGAAGAATGACAGAAACAGTGCTTGATTGACAGAATATCTATTATTTCATGATCTTGCCTTGGGCTATACCCTGTATCTAATAACCATTAATAATGTGTAAATTAAAATACATTCTTCATGCTTACACATAATATAAAACTACTTTCTAAAGACCTCCGATAGTATCTTTGTGACAATCTGGGCAAGATGACATATGTGGAATGCAAGCTGTCAAAAGGAAGCATTAGATTCAAATCAATGAAAGGCAGACATACTTTCCTATGGGCATCTGTAGGCATAATGGTCAGGGCTTCAAACGAAGTCAACTTTGGAGGTTATTAAATTTTTTGGAAGGAGAAATATTGTTCAGAAATTTTCTAAGCACTATATTTTTATTGCTCTGTTGTTTTTCTTAAGCCACATGTATATGCAGCCAGTCTCTTTAAAGATATGATGTTTCATGTGGTTTTTAAAAAATTTAATTGTCTAAAGGAATAATGTTGATACATGTACAAGCAGCATCCAAAAATGATTGTCAGACAGCTAAGGAAGACTCTAAAGCAATACAAAATCTAGTGCAATGCTCATATTCAACCCACCAGTTCTGTACATTCTTTTCATGTTTCATATGTCTATTTAGAATAATACGCCACACACGCACGCACGCACAAACACACAGCACACACAGACACCGTCCTCCTTACCAGAAAGGTGTGATGGCTGTGTGAAACTAACTCTTAGGGACAGTTTGTTTCAGTCCAGTGAAGCGACGGTCGGCAGACTGCCCTAGGATATGGATCTGTCTTATCTAGCCTTTAGATGCCTCTTTAAATTGGTACTTGAGCACAAGCCATTTGCTTGAAAAGAAGAATTATAGTTATCGTAAGCTATCTTGTGGCTGAGTTTGAACTTAAAATAATTAAGTCATTTCTCCCCACATTAGATGATTCCACATGTACTTATTGAATGCCTATTGTGTAATGGATACCAGGCTATGGTCTAATTCGCATAAACCGCAACTAGTCTAGTCTTAAGCATTGATTCCTCTTCCCATAGGAAGTTAGAATATTCTCTCAAGGTAAAGATGGTGATCTCAGTGTCTCAGGTCTCAGCATTGCTCTCCTAAGACCGAGTCTACTCCTGGAGACCATATGGTATGAAGTCAATGGCAACAATAAAAACTGTCACCACCACCACAGATTTGGAGTGCTTGATATGCCTGTATTTAAATCATGGCTGTGTCTATACAATTTTAAGCACATTACTTAGCTACTCTAATCTGCAATTTCATCATCTCTGGGAAGTGGGCAGGGACAGGGTGTGATAATTAATGGCATGTTACATGGAAGGGGTCCAAACCCAAAAGCCTAGCACAAAATGAGGGCTTAGTCTTCCACTTTTCTGTGGACCCTGAAAAATCCCTTTCGTCTTCTTTTCTGAGAGAAGGAATTTCTTACATTTTTCTGGGAGAAAGAAAACTCATTAAAGATTCATGATCTATTCGAAAACCATACCTCATGCATAAAATGATTTTGATAGTCAAAGATTATTGTTAGATGTGTAAAATGCCAAAGTGGACTACAAGTTGATTTAATGACAGCTTCCTGCTATTATACATGTTTATTATTGTAATTTTTATCATTTTTCCATTTAAATACTAATTTGGATTCAGCATATAGAATATTATACAGAAGTAAAACTTTTCCATTATAGTTGCCTCCAAAAACCTTGAAACTCACATTTCCACATGGGGGAAGCCAATGTGTAGGCTAGGAAAACTGTTTCTCAAGGTAACAATATCTCTATTATGGTGTTGTGAGGATGAAATGAGATTGTATATGCACTGGGAGTACAGAATAGACTCAAAATATATACAGCTTTCTCTGATTTTGATTTGTCACCAACAGCTCCCAGTGGGAGCCAGAGGAAAACTTGTCTTGCTATAAATAGCAAATGAGAATCAATAATAGGAAAACTTAGTCATTAAATTAGTGCCATGGGTAATTCAAGAAACCAATCTGTTAATACTTTGAACTTTAAAAAAAAACAGAGACTAAGATCTCCTATACATTTATCCAACAATATTTATCTTGAAGAGCGAAGAAAGAGAATCCATGCGAGAAGAGTCTACTTAACATAGCACAGAGGAATACCTGCAGCAAGTGTGTAGAGAGCAAACACAACAATTGGTTCTCTCGAATTCATCTTTGTGTTAGTCTGGGTACTTTAGAGAAACAAATCCACAGCAACTCACGTATAAGAGAGTTTTATATAAAGGTTAAGTGCGCATCGAGAAAATATCCCAACCCAGTGCTGCCCACGCCCACAAGTCCAACATTCGCTCATATTCTGACACCAATCCACAAAGTCCTCCTCCATCTCACAAAACAGACGCAATGATGCCAACTGCAAGAGGAAAGCCAAGTCCGTGAATGTGTAAGCATCTCAGCGCTGGCAGGGGTCTCCACACAGCTGCTCCAGCACCCAGGGCTACATCAGGTCGGTCCATGTGGCTTCTACTCAGGGATGTTTTGCAAGAAGTGAGCCTTGCCAGCTAAAGCAGGGAACTGGCTAAGGCAGCTGCACTCTGGTCCAACCATCAGAAAGCAAGAGACCTGAGAACTCGAAAGGCGAGTCTCACCTTTGCCCTTCAATTTATCCCTTTGCCCTTCAATTAACCCCACATGTGTTTGTTGGCCAGGCTGGCACAATAAACTAACAATCTTATTGTAGCTAAATCATGTGTGTGAGCCCTGTTTGCTCGTCACAATAACGAAATCAAAGAACAAGGAAGATTTAAAATATAATATATTACTGGACCTAATGTAAAGGAATCCCTGGTGGTCTAATGGTTACGCCTTGGACAGCGATCGCCATGGTCAGCAGTTCAAAACCCCCAGCAGCTTGGTGGAGAAAGACTGGGCTTTCTGCTCTCATCAACAGTGACAGTCTCAGGAACACACAGAGAGGCGCCACAAGTCAGCATTGACTCTGTGACAGTGAGAATGTATGTTAAGCTAGTGTTCTAGGTTTGAAATCGTGTGAAATGAGCCGACATAATTGCCAAGCAGTAGTATAATAAAACACAGGCAATACATATATACTCACAAAGTTTAACAAAACGAGTTAGCATTATATAGCAGAGCCTCAATTCTTTCCAGGAAAAGTAATGATATTCATGTGTTTTCCTCCAAGCTGACATACATCAGATGTTTTCTCACTATATTGAACCTAATTAAATTTTAAAGCATTTTGTTTTCAGTCTATTGTTTGGTATAATTTCTTTTTGGTTTTTATTTGCGCACCTGGATACCCCAAAGAAAAAAGATTGGATTTAAACCAAAACCTATTGTGATCAAATCAATTGCAACTAGCAGGGAGCCTCAAACTATGGCCCACGGGCCACATACAGCCCAATGAGGACATTTATGCAGCCCGCTGGGTGTTTTTGCTGCCGCTGCCTGTCCTGCTTAGCAGCCGACTCATCCAGTGTGCATAGGAATTTGTTCAGAGGTTTTTTTTTAAACTATAGTCTGGCCCTCCAACTGTCTGAGGAACAGTGAACTGGCCCCTGTTTAAAAAGTTTGAGGACCCCTGCTAGAGGGTTTCTCAGGCTGTCCATCCTTACAAGACAGAGACTCTCAATATGCTCTCCGAAAGCAGCTGTTTGTTCTGAAGCACTGCCCTTGAGGTTAGCAACCTAATGCTTTCTCAACAAAGCCACCACGGTTCAAATGTACATTTATTTTTCACACACACACACAATCAGAAAACAATCACCAATATTAAAACATATTTTCATCCCAGTTTGATGAAGTGTCATGAAAATAGGAAAAAATAAATGATTAAACATGTCCAATTTATTTATCAAATTTACAAACTGCTCTTTCTCATTTCTGCTGCTGTTCTATGGTGGCATTTAGAAGAATGAGATGCCACTTTCTATTTCACTGACCTTTACAAAAATGATGGGTTTTGCTTTGCTTTTATTTAGACTCTAACTTTAAAAGAGAGGGTTGGGAAATAGCAATTAAATCTCTCAGTAATTTGCTGTAATCCTACTATGTGCAAAAAACATACCCTCTGTTCCATTTGCTCATCAACTGTTTTCTGCTGAGCTGAGTGTGAAACTTTTCTATGACTGGGGACCACTATCCTCCAGCATTTGCACAGACTTTGACTAAAAGTTTTCAAAACTAGGTCCTCCCTGCACAGATTGGTAAACCAGTAGATGCATTTTCAACCTAAGTTAACAGGGTATTATATAACTTCTGAATATGCTTTTAAATGTATATTCTTATCTAATGATTAGTGCTACAAGCTTTACTTCCTCCACATTTTTAACATATCAACAATATTATTCATTTAAAAAGTCAGTCCTCCTCATAGAGCCAATCACCCAAAACAGAATTACCCTCTGTCAATACTCACACATCGATGTATATACATAATTTCATTGATACTACTGCTTAATATTCCTCCCCAACTAAGATAATACTTCCGAATTCTAAATAAATAACTAGGTAGAAATGGAATAATGGGTGGTCATATAGTTAAAGTTTATTGTGCCAACCTGGCTGATAAATACATGTGGGGTTAATTGAAGGGCAAAGAGATAAATGGCTTGGTGAGCCTCGCCTTTCTAGTTCCCAAGTCTCTTGTTTTGTGATGGTCGGACCAGAATGCAGCTGCCTTAGCCAGTTCCCTTCTTCAGCTAGCAAGGTTCACTCCTGCAAGACATCCCTGAGGAGAAACCACATATATTGATTCTTGTGCAGCCATGTGGAGAACCCTGCCAGCGCTGGGATGATTACATACTCTCACTGATTCGGCTTTCCTCCTGCAGTTGGCATCACAGTGTGTGTTTTGTGAAATGGAGGAGGACTCTGTGGATTGGTGTTGAACATATGGGCTAATGGGTGAATGTTGGACTTGTGGGACTTGGGCAGCACTGGGTTGGGATGTTTTCTTGATGTGCACTTAACCTTGATATAAAACTCTCTCTTAAACATGAGTTTAAGTGGATAAAGAAAAGAAAAACTGTCATGGTGTTTCCTTCCCTCCACCAGAGTTCTCCTGAAGGGCCACTGCATCACCTTCAGGCCTGGGCACTGTAGCAAGGTAAGACATTGCGGCAAGATGGGTGGCAGCCGTGCTTTCTTTTGGGAAAGGGGGAAAGGCACAAGAAGGAATCTGGGGAGGAGAGCCTCCGTTGTTCATGGAGTTGATTTAGTTGTCATTGTTTCTATTAGCTCCCAACAACTCCACCCTTGGCTCATGAAAATCGCAAGGGAACAAACATTCCCCGTTTCTCAGCCACCTCCATAATGGGTTGCTTTTCTGACTTGTAATGCCTAGAGTTTTCACGGTCTTATTTTAAGAAGTACAGCTCCAGACTTTGCTTCCTATTCCGTTTCAGTCAAAAAACTCCACTGAAACATGGTCAGCACCATAGCAATACCTGAGCCCCCACTGACCGAGGGGTGCGGGCTGTGCATAACCAAAAGGAAACCCTGGGGATCTTCTGGTTAAAAAAATTAGCCGCTGACAATGTGTGCAGCGCAGCCTGAGTGCCCGCGGAGCCCCAGAGAGCTTGATGGTAACTAGCGTTTGGGTGGCAATGTCTATCACGTAGGTTCCCTTTTCTACTCTAATGCACTCGCTTCTCTGATTTCCATGAATTCCAGTTGTTTACATAGCATTTAATGCCATTGGTCATTTTGGATTCTGTTTGCTTCTATTTTGTCTTCCTCTAGGCACCCTTGTTGGCAGGTAGGCTAAATAGATCAATGAAAATACCTAGGTTTCCCAAAATGTACACAAGGACCAGGCATTAGCTCTTCATCTGTTCAGAATATAAAGCTATCCTGCCTGCTCCTGCCACACTTTCTGTGCATTGAACAATTTTCTATACACTTGGCTTAAGATAATGTGGTCCAGAACTCTTTGACGTAAATATGCACATCGAACAAAAGCCCACCTAGGGCTATACAAAATCAATCCTCAGAGCTAAAGAGAATTTCCCATGTCTAAATGCAGCTCTGTTGTGCTCAAAATACAGAGGCAGAGATGGTATTGAGAAACTAAGTATGGATGACCAGACAATAAAATATAAAAAGCAAAGCAAAAGCATGTGAACATTACAGCAAACCATAAACAGACAAAAAATCTTGGCAGAAAGCAAATAAAAATAACCAGATGCTATTCACAGTTCGTCTAAACCAAAGCTCACTGCCATGAAGTCGATTCCAACTCCAAAGTGCTCCACGGTACTGAGTAGAACTGCTCCCGTGAAGGTCAGACAGCAGCGACCGGGCTCCCCTTTCTCCGCGAAACAGCCCTTTGGAGTCACCGACTTACTGATCAGCAGCCCATGGTGTCACCCCCTACTCTGCCAATGCTTCTTTACTTCCCCCATATCCACCTTAAGAACACTGTAGAGTTTTTAGATATTTTAAGTAGAAATCTGAATAGTAGGAAATATGTCTAAATTAATGATGGAAAATGCAACATTCGGTGAGAGAGGAAGTCAAGATTAATGAATATGCTGATACAATTTTAAAGAAACTTTAACTAATATGTTGGAAGAGGAAGATAAAGTACTTAGTCATGAAATTAGAAAGTGATAATGAGAACAACTTGATGCGAACTTGATGCATACTGTGTCTTCTATGACAACCTTATTATAGAAGGATTTTCATCTGTCATTCTGTAAAGGACTTAAACTCTGGTCTCTTATGTCTCATTTTTCACATGATTTCTCCTATGAGTCACCTGAATGATTTATTTCTTTTTAAAAAAACTCATAAAACATATTGCCTGATTCTGTTGAAATAGTTCTATGGGACAATTAGCTCTCTCCTAAGTCTCTCGGATTGAGTCAACTAACAGAAGAGCATATGTAACAGCTAGAGCTGGCCACACCACAGAGGCACAGGATGTGTGTTTTGTGGACTGAGGAGTGATTCTGGAAGCAAAATAAGAAAACAATTTCCAGTCAGTATGCTTTTAGATGGTTTAAATAAGCAGAACCTATCTTGTGACTGAGGTTTACTTTCCAAATGCACCATGTCAGTAGAACCTTGAAATAGATAGAATTAAACTTTCTTATTCAAAGTTGTTTTGTTTGTGAACACTTTCACAAGTTTCTCTTCAATTAAATTTTGTGAAGAAACACTTTCTAAAATGGAATTCAAATTTCTGAGCTGTGGTAAACCTTTTGAGGATATACAAATACCACATAACCAATGGACGGAGTACTTCAGTTAAGGCATGATTTTATTGGGTATAGCAAGAATTTTTTATAAATGTATTGCCATAAAGTTGATTTAAAGGAACCAAGGCGATGTTTTTTCCCCTGCATGTCAGTAATTCAGAAATTTTAACCTCATAAATAGATAGTTCTCCAAGAATTTACATGATTTTGAGAAATGTTGGGTATTATAAAATAAATATTGACACCTCCCCTAAAATCTGAGAACTTAAGTTTATCCCCAACTAGCTGTGAAAACCTAAGGTATATCATTTATGTTCTCACATTTTAAAGTTTCTCCTCTTCAATGTAAGCATAATAATGTTGACAGGAGCTATCACTTAGAGTTGCTACAAAAACAAAGAAATGCACATCTATTCATAAACCACAAGTGATTATATATAAATATATAGTGATAATGATAATAATATTGCAATTATCCTTTCTTTAGCTTAACTGTGATCCATACAATGTGATGATATTTTCTCACAATCATCTCGAAAGTCTAAAGAAGTAAATGAAATTGGCTCCATGTTACAGACAAGAAAATTGAAGCTAACCGGTATCAGACAATTTGTCCAAGTTCCTATACATACTGAGAAACTGAAACTGAAGTGTGTAAAATATTAATAATCAGCCACTTGAAATCATTTTATATTCCCAGTATAAGATAGATACATAGATAGATAGACAGACAGACAGACAGACAGATAGATAGATAGATAGATAGATAGAAGAAAGGATTGAGAGCTAAATAGGTGATGGATGGATAGATAGATAATCCTTATTTAACTTGGAAAACTTATTAAGATAGAGACTGAGACTCATGTATATCTGGCATCTTTAGAACATAATAATGGAGGTATCCATATTTATTCAATAAATTCCTCATTGTCATTTGCTCTGATATCTAATCAGGCAATTCACAAGTATATAAATACATGCCAAAAAGTAATGTGTATTGCATTATCAAAATGGCATTTTAAAGAAAATTTAGTTGGGATGATGATTTGCCAGTAAAAAGAGTTGACATAAGTATTTAATTAAAAATATGTTATATCTTTAGTCATTGTCCCATGAAGACGTACTTTGACCTCATTGCATGAAACTTCTGCATATACCAGAAACCCAAGAGTGAGAAGACGGCACACTCAAAGGAGATGATTAGGTCTCTTGTTAATGAAATGTTCTTTATAAATATCTGGATGCATATAATGAAAAGTAAGAGTAGAAAAAAATCCTTGGGTTAAATCTACCTGCAGTCCAAAAGAACAACTTATTTCTCCTAGGACTGAAGAGAAAGGGCAGATATTAATAAGAGACGTGGAACTTTGGGGGAAAGACTCTGAAAATGGCTATGTGTATGTCCCATGAAGGAGGAACTGAGTCATGTACAACTCAGAACTGGCAGGTAAGGGAGTGAATGAAATAGTTGATTCGGCAGTGCTCTTTCCATGTTCTTCAATCATCTGATGGTGCTTTACATTGACCAAATAACATAGGGCAGAAGGGGGTCACACTTTGAGTAGCTTCTAGGGGCAGGTTATAGTAGGTTGGAAAGAAATCTAAGGGAAAACAGGGACTGTCATCGTATCTATTCAACATGATTTCCTATTGGAGGAACTGTGTTCTTAGATTAGCATAGATGCGTGCAGGTGATAGAGTCCAGACTCTCAACAAGAATATGTATAAAAACCTGCGAATTTACCACAGCCAAAGTCACTGTCATGGAGTAGATGCTCACTCGTGGTGACTCTCTGGAAGAGAGCAGAACTTATCCGTAGTAGTTCTGAGACTGCATTTTTTATTTTTTTTAAAGAAAGTAGACAGCTTCATCTGTCTTCCCACAGTGAGCAGCCCAATGACTAACCCACTGCAACTCTAAGGCACCTTGAAATCTGTAAGGTAGGGTTAAACTCAAGGGTGTTCCATGTGTACATACATATGCAACATGTTGAGGAGCGAGCGGACCTTCTTGACTTTGGGACTATGGAGAGCCTACTCTGAACCCTCTTAGACTTAATTCCTTATACAAGCAGGCCAACCAGAACTCTTCAAAGGAAAACCAAGAGTTTTATGGACACAAAAGCTTGATTCTATTTATTTCCACTAAGTAGATTTAATTTTAAAAGGAGGAAAAATAAAACCTCGTGTAGTCCATTCTTGAGTCATTCAGTCCATTCTTAGTAAAACGACTAACACTTGAGTGTGTCGATGTATAAAGTGTTTTGAACAGGTTGTAAAGATACTGAAAAGTGAAAGCCCTCCAGTAGGTCCAACAGGCTTCGGGATTTAGTATGTATTGATTGGGTCATGTATACTAAAAATGGAAAACCATTCTGGGCTTCGTTTTCCCTCATTTGTAAGAATGAGGGTGTGGTTTTTTCCTGGATTTGGACTGGTGTGTCCTTTCACCAAATGTGGAAAAATATATATATCACAGAGATAAGAAGGCACTCTCAAAGGCAGAATAGGGTGTGTCTACAAAAAAATCTTCCAAAAAGAAATATTTTTTCTGATATGTTTTTTTCTTCAGAAAGTGCCAATTGGGTTTTTTTGTTCATAGTCCCTTAAGAGGTGATCAAACTATCATTTCTCTATTTCTTCAAAAAGGGGATTTCAATAAGCCCAATAGCATAATTCTACTTCTTTGGAATAGAGCAGTGGTTATATATAACAAATTATATATTGCTATTATAACTTAGGAAAGAGCTTTAGTTTTCCCATTTCTAGCATTACTAGAAAAGAATTGTTGCATTCATTGGCACACATAAGCACAGACAAACAAATAAAAGGTATTGGCAGAAGAGTTGAATTGTCTTGAAGACTCAATTCTTTCGAAATGGGTTTTTCCTATGTGAAGCTCCCACCCATGAAGCCCCCTCCCTTTCTGCCAATGCAATTGTACTGTTCTTTCCTTTCTAAACTCAATCGTCTTTTAATCTGGGCAATTTTTCTTGATACCCTTAAACCTCATCATTCTTCCTAGTAAACGAATTCACAATATCATCATTTTCTCATTCATAATGTATTTTAAAGTTTAAAATTAAATTTATTTCTGTGATCATTAGATACAAGACTATATCACTGCTTTGGACTCTGTTAATTCCATAAATACAGCACTGTCTAAGGCCTGTTAATGTCTACACAATATCCTGCACACCGTAGAAATGTATTGGCTAAGATTCATTTTTCCACTTTAATGTTTCCCAGGGACATCATGTCAACGGTGGTACTATGGTTGCTGTGCAAAAGTAAAGTCCTGAAAGCATGCGACTGATTGATGGAGAAACACTTCTAGTACTCTCCTCTGCCCAGAGCATGTGAGAATATATGATGGAGCTGTTATTTTTTATTTTACTCTTGTGGGGCACATTTTCCAAATAGATTTATTCATAATCTCTAGCTCAGGGTTGCTCAATCTCGGCCCTGAGGTCATCCTGGGCTTGTTCTTTGCTGTGTGGAGCTGTCTTGTGCATCGTTGGATGCTCAGCAGCAACACTTGCAGAAGCAGTTTCCTCAAAAGTCTAGACAAACAAGTTTTTCCACACAATTCCTGTAACCTCTGTGGGGCAAACATTGTTCTCTACTGAATATTACTATTCTAGTGGCTGAATGGTTTAGTTCATTCACCAAACACGCTGCAGGAGAAAGACACTGCCGTCTAATTCCATAAAAATTACAGACCAGGACACCCTGCTTTCTACTTTGTCCTGCATGGTTGTCGTGAGTTGGAAATGACAGAAGAGCAATGGGCTTGACACTTTTGTACGGGCCACAGACCCAGCAGTGAGGTATAACTGTATACCTCATTGGAAAGGTGCTATTGAAATGCCAGGCTAATGTTTCCCCGCTGTATTTCACCAAGAAATAACTGGTTCAGCATGTTAGTCCTCTTTGCATAACCCACTAAGAAAATTATTAGTTCCAAATTGCTACAGTCCATAGCAGTTTTATTTTTCAAAAATATCTTACTGGGTAATCATCCCTTAGGAGCTTTCAATTAAAAGTTGGATTTTTATAAATCACATAAATCAAGAATTTATAGGTCAGATAATTCAAAAATAATAAATTAGTGTAGGTCGAACTTCTGATAGCAAAAATTTCCCTCAGATTACGTACATTTTAAATTAAATCTTTCTCATTGAGTTTTGTTTCTCAGTACTTAGGCATACTTTAATGCTTACCTTCAAATTGAGGTAAGCTCCAAATATGAGAAATATAATTAGTCAGGCTTCTGAAGGAAATCATGCTGTAGTGAATTTAGAATGTTAATTTAAAAGCATTGTGATAAGAGTTGTATGAGCCCCCAATAAAATGAATTTTTGAAAAGCTACTACTTACAGCACAGTCCTCATATTGTCTCAGGCATCAGGGGCTCATTACCTTCCAGTGGGCTGGGGCGGTTTCTAGGTGAATGGGTATACGTTGCATTTTGATAGCATGCTGCAGTACCCAGTAGTGGATCCTACTAGTCAGTTTCCATTCGTAGAGATTCCGTGCGATCGAGGAAGAGTGACTTTCTCATAGGGTTTTTCAGGCTGCAATCTTTACCAGCTCAGATTGCCACATTTTTCTCCCATGGATCCACGGGGTGAACTTCAATCATCAATGTTTTGGTGGGTAGCTTATTGATACTATTTTTCAGTACATCGTAGCAGATGTAAGGAAAGGTTAGCAATTGCCTGAATATAGATTATGAGGTCAATTAAATTGGACAATGGATTCAGAAAAATACATTTTTTCCCTTGAGTGAAATACAAGATCCTTTCCCATCGACTTCATGAAACCTGGCCTGAGTCCTCACTTTGATAAAATGAATGCTGATATTTTATATCAATGTCTACCATGTGCTCAAGGTTCAACAGCTAATATTGGAATTTTAAAGTGAATCAATAAAACCAGCAACATTTTTGTTTTGAAGTAAATCTTTTATGTATTTGTTTTTATCTTCAAAACATACCACAGTGTGGGCTGGGAGGGGGAATTTGTGTGTTGAATAAAACAGATTTTACAAATGCACATCTTTCCATTGATGCTTATATTCTTTGCTAATTTAATAATCTATAGTTGTAACTCTATTGAAACTATTTAATCCTAACAATGCTGCAAGGATACCATAAATCTCAATACAAACAATCCTTGAGGGGAAAAAATCCACACTAAGAATTGAGAAAAGCCCTAAAATCACTTGATTTTGCTTTCCTTCTTCTCAAAGTTCGTCGTGTTACATGCGGAAAATTTTGCATTTAATCAGTAACTTTAAAAAAATAATTTTATTGGGGGTTCATACAACTCATCACAATCCATACACACATACATTGTGTCAAGCATATTTGTACATTTGTTGCCATCATCATTCTCAAATCATTTGCTTTCTACTTGAGTCCTTGGTATCAGCTCCTGAGTTTTTCCCTCCCTCCCCCCGCACCCCTCTCCTTAATGAACACATGATAATTCATAAATTATTATTTTGTCATATCTTACGTTGTCCGATGTCTCCCTTCACCCACTTTTCTGTTGTCCATCCCCCAGGGAGAAGGTTATATATAGATCCTTGTAATCAGTTCTCCCTTTCTACCCTGCCTTCCCTCCACCCTCTGGTATCGCTACTCTCACCACTGGTCCTGAAGGGATCAACTGACCTGCTTGTGTTTCTAGTTCCTATCTGTACCAGTGTACATCCTCTGGTCTAGCCAGATTTGTAAGGATCATGATAGTGGTGGGGGAGGAAGCATTTAAGAACTAGAGGAAAGTAATATGTTTCATCGTTGCTACATTGCATCCTGACTGGCTCATCTCCTCCCCTCAACCCTTCTGTAGGGGATGTCCAGTTGCCTACAGATGGGCTTTGGGTCCCCAATCTGAACTCATTTACATTTATATGAATTTTTGTTCTTTGGTGTCTGATATCTGATCCTTTCGACACCTCATGGTTACGCAAGCTGGTGTGCTTCTTCCATGTGGGCTTTGTTGCTTCTGACCTAGATGGCCGCTTGTTTACCTTTAAGCCTTTAAGACCCCAGACACTATATATTTTGATAACTGGGTACCATCAGCTTTCTTCACCACATTTGGTTATGTACCCATTTGTCTTCCGTGATCGTAACAGGAAGGTGAGCACACAATGATATGATTTTTGTGTTCTTTGATGTGACTCTTTTTATAAAATTGGAAACAGCAACTTGGTTTTAAAGTGACTGACAATGTGAATTATGCATTGAGCTTTTAATTGTAAAGTCACAAACTCATCATCTGCAGCTAGGGAGAAAAATGAGACCGTCTAGTCCTATGAAGTTTTAAAGTCTCAGAACCTCCAGTGGGTGGTTCTCCTCTGTCCAGCAGAGTGGCTATGAGTCCGGATTTGTCACATAACACGGAAAAAAAGTCAAATCCATCACTCTGTAGTTTCACATCTTGATCTTTTTGTTAACTTTATGTTAATTCTTAGAACTCCAATTTGTATGTCCTTAAGGAATGACTTTTTCTTCTTGCAACATGATGGCATATTTTCTTTCTTTCTATTTTGGGCTTGAGTGGAAATGTATGGAGTGAATTGGTTTTGCATCTCGTTTCATACTGTTAGTTGCAATTCTCTCCATGAAAACGCACTCGAACCACTCCCTCCCTGTGTTTCCTATTCCCATTTGTCCTTCTTGTCTGACCCTTCCTGCCTTCTGACCTTTGCTTTGGGCAAATGTTGCTCTTTGGGTCTCATACGTTTGGTTGTTCTGATCATTCATCTTCAGTGTTATTGTTTACTTTGCAACTCAATTGTGTGTTTGATCGTGATCCCCAGAGTGGGTTATGCATTGGGCTGCTAGCCACAAAATAAGTAGTTTGAAACTATCTATAGCCCCACAAGAGAAGGATGCAGCTTTCTACTCCCTTAAAGAGTACCCCAAAAATGAAACCCACCGCCACTGAGTTGATGCTGGCTTTGAGTGCCCCCTGAGACTGTATCGCTGTCTGGTAGTAGAAAGCCCAGGCGTTGTACGGCAGAATGTGGTTTCAAACAGATGGCCTTGCTGTCGCTCACAGTAATGACTCTACCACCAGGGCTCCTCCTTAAAGAGTTAGTAGCGGGAGTTCCTGGGACACGTTCTACTCTTCCCTACAGGTTACTAAGAGTCAGTAGTGGCTCAGTGGCCGTGAATTTGGTTTGAGTCTAATTTGATTTCATTTCCTTTGCTCCAGACCAATCGTTACATCATAAGTGGCCACTTGTAGGGTTTTGAGGCCCCAGCCACCATTCAGATTAAAGGGGACGAGAGAGTGTCTTCATGGACTCTGCTATGCCAATTGACCTCGATATCCCCTGAGCCTGCAGTGCTAAGCTCCCGTACTCAGTAACTCATTCCTTCAAAGCGTTGGGTCACAAACTTCCCTGGGGAACTTTTGGGAATAATATGGACTGTGTTTGTTTTGCTTTGTTTCTTTCTGGGTGTAGGGCAAGAAGAACCTCAAACATTAGTCTGCAGTGCAGGGCACAGAATGGTTTACCAAAATCTGCATTAGTCAAAAAGCAACCACTGTTCAATGGTCTGAATCGACTGGTGTTTGTTATTGGTTGGCTTGTGCGCCACATTAATGTGAATGCAGCGTCAACCAAAAAAGTGGAGGCTTGAGTCAACCGGGAGGGTCTGAAGGTACCTCACAAGTAAGGCCTGAACATCTGCCCCTGGAAAACCGGTCCCCACCATTCTATGCAGCAGAGTTCTACTCGGGTATACCAGGGTCACTAAGAGGTAGAATCAGTGCAATCGTGAGTGGCAAATGCTTCTTTACACAGGATTCTTATTATTTTTCTTGTATGTGAATTACATGCAAACATGAATATATTTATAGATTTATAAAATATAACCCTGAGTTGGATGGCCATGAATTGATTGACAATGTGACATTTTCCTTCTTTCTAAGGCCCTGACGTGTTTCTTTTTTTAATGAAAATGTCAGTTTCAAGTTCTTCTCCCGGGTAGTTATAATGGGGGATTTTTCTGTCTGCATAATGTCTTTATGTACTGCATTCATATTCACATTTGAAAGATAAGGCAACTAGATAGCGATTGTGAAAAGAATCACAATGATAAAAACATGAAGTGGAAGGAAGCTATCATACAGAATGAGCTCTGTAGCTCATATAGGGGCTTGGCAGTTGTTAGAGGGATCTATCTGCGTGTCGTTTCTAATTTCAGCTCAAAGGATAGCGGTGTCAATTTGGACATAACATGCGTGATGGGGTTTGAATGAGTGTTTCTTTTCTCCTGGAGAAGGAGAATGGCTGGGGGAGGGAATTAAGAATATCTATCACATTTAAGGTTGAATATTGGTATCTTCAGAGTAAGATCAAAACCTCAAAGCAAGACCTGTTTTAAGTTTGATTTGCCTTTTTATAAATGGTAAGCTCACTGGGGTACTGCAAAAGGTGGAATCTATAGAAAGGTGGATAAACAAATTCCTTCTGAACCCAAACTAAAAAATAAAATGTAAAATTGCTGCTTTCATCCATATGCAGTCAGTGGTTCTGTTAGAAAAAAATGCATTTTTCTAGTTAAAGAGGATTAGTATTACAGAGCTACCTGTACAAGACTCAGAAGGCAAATAAATGATTTAAGATTTATAATTGCTCATTAAAAACAAAACCAGCTTGTGTGTGTGTGTGCGTGTGTTCATGAAGGGTGACAAAGTCATGTTTAATGTAAGCAAGAAAAGCATTAAATCCATTTCACCATGCAAAATATGTTATAAAATATATTGTTTACTGGGATGTCAAAGACACATTGTTTTAATTATCCAAAGATCTTTATTAAGAGAGACAAAACTGTCTAGATTCTTCCATTTACCCTTTAGGTTTCTTTTGTAACACCTAAAATTCCTGAAGCCTTGTTGTCCAGTGTAGAAAAATAAGTCAGATCCATTTCCTCACTTGTGGTGAATTTTGAGTAGGATTTTATTTTAGGAACATCACATATATGAGGTGATACAAGAGTCATCTTGTTGAGCTGTCTTAATTTAGAAGGACATTATCCCTATACCAGTATTTATACATCTGACTTTAATTGGACTATACCTTTTGTTTTGTTTTTAAATCACCATCGTATTTCTGCTGATCACCTTCCAATCAAGTTCTAGTTCCAAAAGCCATAATCCGGACAATTGTGAGATGATACGTAGCTCATCCGTTTCCTCAAGATATTATGGATTCTGTTCATAGATCAAAACAAGTCACATGGACAGATCACACCAGATTGTTTTGCCTCAGTCTTTCTGTAGAATGCTTTGTACTGGGTTTCTTGGCAAAAAACTATATTGAGCAACTAAGAAAAAATCATATATAACCTAGTACTGATCTCATCAAGGAGATACTATCTACATCACCCCCTCAGTTCTCTCGATCAAGATGAACAGGAAAGGTTTATTTTACAATTTGGAGACTAGAAAACCTGTACCTCTTTAAAGCAAATAGATTCTCCGAACTTCATCCTGATTTATTTTTTACTTCAGCTCCTAGAAATCTCACATTATTTTTTTTTTTCTGGTTCAGTGTTGGCCTCTTCAGAGTGGCCGCACCCCTGACTCTCTTATTTCATCTTTTCCTGCATGCTTGTTATTATGTCCGCCTCACTCACTCACGGCCACCGAGTCAAGCTGATACACAGCTGCCCTGTGGGGCAGGGCAGAGCTGCCCTGTGGGCTTCCGAGACTGTCACTGTTCGCGGGAGTAGAGAGCCCGGTCTTTCTTCCCCGAAGCTTCTGGTGATTTCCAAGTCCTGACCTTTCAGATCGCAGCCCAGCTCATATAGCCACCGCACCCCCAGGGCTCCTCTCAGTTTGTGTTTCTGTAAGTCTTTCAAGTAATTTTGGAATAAGGCAACCTGTCAATATAAAAATGAGTAAATGAATGATCAAATGATGGAGGGTAGGGGAAACCATAAATTAAAATTTCATCTTCTGAATGGAGAAAAAAGGTCAAATATTATTCATAGGAACCAGAAGGCAGTGTGAATGATGACCTTCGACTTAGAAGAATAATAATGAGTGTAGTCTTCGAAGAGAGTACAGTCAACTAACTTTTTAAACATTCTCCCAAGAAATTGTTAACTGCTCTTTTTTTATCAGCATGATATTAATTATTCATTCCATCCCAGTTTTCTTGTATTTGGTCAACAGAAGGAGTTGGGAATCTTAAAATTCTACACAGTGCCATGCCTTTCTGAGTTTTTATGAATTCTCACAAAGTGAGCAATGGAGTTTACTCTTCCGTGTTCTTGCCTCATTCCCATATGTGTTTGCCCGACCTGAAGGGCAACCCTACTAGGGTCATCGAAAAGAGAGTGGCAGTCTTCACTCATGAGTCTGTTCTCTCCCACTCATTTGAAGCGGCTCTGTACTGTCCTACCATTCCCCTTGGGCAGGACAATGTTCCTGCACACTCACATAACTGTAAGATGAGTTCATCAGAAATGACTTTGTCATTCGCTAGTCCATTTCAACTCACAGCAACCTTACGTACAAAGGAACGAAACACTCCTCAGTCCAGCACCATGCTCACAATTGCTGTTTGAGCCCATCACTGCTGCCACTGTGTCAGCCCATCTTTTTGAGGATCTTCTTTTTCACTGTTGCTCAACTTTACCTAGCATGATGTCCTCTGCCAGAGACAAGTCTCTCCTGATCACCGATCCAACGTATGTGAGACAATGTCTCACCATTGGAAATGCCTAGCTAATGCAAATTTCAACAATTCTAAACATATGTCTACTATAACAAGTTTCTGTTGTTTCTGTTTAGATTTCAGTATTTATATTTTCTCTGGATGTCAGAAAAAATCAGGAATTTAATCTTTTCCATAATTATTACACCTCCATTTCTTTTTTTTCTTTTCTTTTTTTATATTTTATTAGGGGCTCATACAACTCTTATCACAGTCCATACATATACATACATTAATTGTATAAAGCACATCCGCACATTCTTTGCCCTAATCACTCTCAAAGCATTTGCTCTCCACTTAAGCCCTCTGCATCAGGTCCTCTTTTTTTGTTGTTCCCTCCCTCCCCACTCCCCCTCCTTCATGAGCCCTTGATAATCCACAGATTGTTATTTTGTCATATCTTGCCCTATCCGGAGTCTCCCTTCCCCCTCTTCTCCGCCGTCCATCTCCCAGGGAGGGGGTCACATGTGGATCCTTGTAATCAGTTCCCCCTTTCCAACCCACTCACCCTACACTCTCCCAGCCTTGCCCCTCACACCCCTGGTCCTGAAGGTATAGTCCACCCTGGATTCCCTGTGCCTCCAGCTCCCATATGCACCAGTGTACAATCTCTGCCCTATCGAGCCCTGCAAGGTAGAATTCGGATCATGGTAGTTGGGGGGAAGAAGCATCCAGGATATGGGGGAAAACTGTGTTCTTCATCAGTACTACCTCGCACCCTGACTGATCCCATCTCCTCTCCTAAACCCCTCTATGAGGGGATCTCCAGTGGCCGACACTTGGGCCTCGGGTCTCCACTCTGCACTTCCCCCTTCATTCACTATGGTATATACACACACACACACACACACACACATATATATTTATATATATATTCTTTTTTTTTGCATGATGCCTTATACCTGGTCCCTTTGGCACCTCGTGATCGCACCGGCTGGTGTGCTTCTTCCATGTGGGCTTTATTGCTTCTGAGCTAGATGGCCGCTTGTTCACCTTCAAGCCTTTAAGACCCCAGACACTATTTCTTTCCATAGCCGGGCACCATCAGCTTTCTTCGCCACATTTGCTTATGCACCCATTTGTCTTCGGCGATCGTATCATGGAGGTGTGCAGCCAATGATATGATTTTTTTGTTCTTTGATGCCTGGTAACTGATCCCTTTGGGACCACTCGTCACACAGGTTGTACACCTCCATTTCTATCTATAACCATTCTGTTGTGCACACTGAAATAATCTTGTGCAAATAACTTCCAGATTAAACACACACACACACGATCATATTAACCCACGCTCGCTGTACTATATATAGTATGTGTGTATTTTGTTCTTTGAGTGCTATTTCTCATTCACTTATTTATTTTTAACAATTCTCAAGTGAATTGTCTGGGAAAACTCAAGGAGAATAGCCTTGAGAAGAACTGTAGTTCAATAGCTGAGAATTTAGTCATTGATACAGTGCAAATTCTGTGCCTCAGTTTCCCTACCTGTTAAATGAGGAAGTTGGATTTGAGGATCTTTGAAGGTTGTGCCTACTCTTAGCATTATAATGTCTTCTTAATATACTCTTCATAACTTGTATAATGTACTTCCATGTCTGATTCTTATTTATTTTACATTTATTTATTTTACTTTTTTATTGTATTTTCTGAGAAATTATGCAACATATATTAAACTAATTGTGGTATTTGCATAATTTCATGTAAACTTGATAAATAAGTGTAGGGGTGGAATCTAGCCTGGCAGTTAGGTCACAGCCTGATGATGCCTCCCTGTGGACATGGCCTTCTCATGAGGATTCTGGAAAATTCCTCTTTCTCCCTAGAGGCCAGTCATACACTCTTTCTGTGCTTCACCTAGAGCTGTAAGAGCCACGTTGTAACCTGCACCAGTGCTGAGATACTTCCACCTGCACCAGATTTCGTCCCCACTGGCATTTGCATCACTGCCTGAGCCTGGAGAAGGGTCTTTGGATTAGTATCGGACATATGGGCTAATATCAGACTTATGGACTTGATCTGGACTGGGCTTGGATGTTTTCTTAATATACAATTACTGTTTGACATAAGGCTTTCTTATACATATATTTGAATGTCCCCTGATTTGTTTCACTAGTCCAACTGGTCTAACACACCAATATTAAATGAGTGTTTCTATAAGGTATTTGCATTTCCTAATACAGTCATGTGCTACATGCTATCATTTTTGACAGTGTCAGACCACATACACATCTGTTCATAGGCTGATCCACATAAAGCCTATTATGTTAAACATTTGAGAACCATAAAGGGATTTCTAATAACAAACAGGGACTACTTTGAGATATCCATCAAAACATTATTATTATTATTATTATTATTATTATTATTATTATTATTATTATTATTATTACTCTACCAGGTAGGACCAAAAGTTCATGGAAAAAATACATTAGTTTTAATTCAATTTTCCCCATGAATTCTTTATAGCTATCTCCCACAAAACCAGATGGTAAAGATGGTTTAGTATATCCGGAAGCGTTTAATGTGTTCTATGCATGAAGACCCTCTGTGGAGGTACGAGGACACTCAGAAACTAAGAGTTAGGGAAGCCTATGCTCACATCTAGTTGGTACACTGGGAGCAGACAGCATCACGATGTGCACTTAGCCAGGCAGGCTGCATAAAGAAAGTAAGATCGAGGCAATTTATACATGCATTAAAGGAACTTATAACTAGAGCTGAAAGGTGATGTGGGTGCTCCCGTGTGGTTCACAGACTCCATTTAGATGCCCATGTAGGGTAAACTGGAGAGTAAGAACAGAGATGTGGAATATGGCTGGACCTCAAAGGCATCTGAGTGAATCACATGGTTGGCCAAACCAGGGATGTGCATAGTCAATACACAGACAATGTACAACTCAGGTTGTGCACAGAAAATGAAATGCACTTCAAGGCTAACACTACTCCAGCCAGGAAAGGCTGCACCATTGTGTATGCTCTTTACTATTGGCAGCAAATGCGTCTCTCCTCGAGGCAGGGGTCTCTGACACTACAGGGGAAAAGAGAAGGTCATTCATAAACATTTACATTTTGATTTGAAATCGAGGCCCTTGAATCGGCACCCGTAGAAAGAGAAGTGTGCGTGTCCAATGAAGTTCAATTATAGGGAAATGAGGAAAGTTCTACTTCTGCACACTGGACACTGTGGCTGGGAATGCTACCCATTATGCAGCATCTGAGTTCATCCCAAGGACAATCTGGCAAATCAGCCGTTGAAGCAGGAATTGCAGATGGGAAGGATTAGCTGGTATACCCAGGAACCTATTCACCACCAGTTCACCTCTGACAGATAGAATCACAAAAAGGTTGTTTAGCCCAAATGAGTCACCATAGGTGGGTACAGACCAAATTTCAGTATTTCAGATTGGGTTTCTTTCCCCAGACTATGTTTTGGAATTCTAACCCTGATACCTCTGGACATGATTCCATTTGGGAATAAGGGTTTCTTATTACGTTGACGAGTTCATATCAATGTAGGGTATGTCTTAGATCAAACTGCTTTTAAGATATGAAAGGAGCAGCTAGGACACCTGGAGAAAGGAATGAATCAGACAAGGGGAACATAGATGTCACGCGGCGCTCTCTAAGGAACTCTGAAACAGAAGCTGGAAGCGAGTCAAGAGCCAGGGAGCAAAGGAGCAAGTGAGCTTGGGAGAGTGCCTTCTCTGGAGCTGACACTGGGAATCCAGGCTCCCAGCCTCCTAAGCTTTTCAGAACATGAAAGGAAATGCAGCAGGATTGTATCGGCTCACCCTCCTGATCCCATCTGTAAGATGACTAACAGGAAAAGACTACACGAAGAAAGCCTTGGATCAGAATAGAAGTCTGACTGCTGAAAAGATCATAAAACCTCGATGGATGAGAGCGAAGTCAACCTGAAGCCAACCTGGACAGATGAACGACAGACAGAGACTATAACCTGTAATATGGATTGTACTTTAACATAAAGAAAGCCAAATGTCAACATTGGACCACAAAGCAACACATAAGCAAGATCGTGATAAATGTAGAAAAGAATAAAGCTTTCAACGATGTTATTTGGCTTGGATCTACAGTCAACGCCAGTGGAAGCAGAGTTATGCAAATCTGGTGCAACAGACCCCTTAAAGTGGTGAAAGTCAAAGCAGTCACTTGGAGGACAAAAGAGCCTTAGTCATGGTATTTTCAACCTCTTCGAGGGATATGAAGGTGGAGAGGATAAAAACAGTAGTAGGAAGAATTGCTCCTGTAAGTTATGGGCTTGGAAGGGATTACTAAATATACCATGCATTGCCAAAAGAACGAACAAATCTGTGCTGGAAGAAACACAGCCAGAATTTCCCTTTGAACGGGAATGGCTATACTCCACATAGACTTTGCATATGTCATCAGGAGAGACCCGACATAGGAAAAGAACATCACGCTTGGGATAGTGAAAGGCCAACAAAAAATTAGGAAAACTCTCGAAGAGATGGATGGACACAGTGGCTGCAATAACGAGCTAAACCATGGGCAATGATTGTGAGCATGCCGCCGCACACTGGGCAGGGTTTCCTTCGGTTGTACATGGGGTTGCTTTATTTTGAACCTGACTGACGGAATCTAACAACCACAGCGCTTTGAGAGAAAAAAAAAATGGGTTCTTTAAAAATAACGCCAGGGCATGGCATCCCATCGGACTCGACTAGAGAACACTCCTAGAGGTCAACAAATACACCTTGGACTATTAAACAGTTTTCATTTTTTTAATTAATTAATTGTTTTGTTGTCAATTTGTTTTTGTTTTGGTTGCTTTGTTTAGTTGTCTTGTTTTTGTGTGCTTATTATTATCTCTGCAGGTCTATCTAGATAAGATAGGCTGGATGAGCAGTCTGGAGGAGAAAACAGTGAGACTGATGGTTCGGGGGAAACAAGGGAGAGGGAGAGGTGGAGGAAAGGAGGTGAAGTTGGCCAACCCTGGACAAGGGAACAACAAGTGATCCAAAATCAGTGGCTATGAGGGTGTAAGAGGCCTGGTAGGGATTGATCAAGGGCAATGTAACTGAGAAAATACTGAAATCCAAATGAAAGCTGAGCATGATAGTGGGACAGGAGGCAAATAAAAGGAAATATAGGCAAGAACTAGAAGGTAAAGGGCATTTATAGAGGTCTAAATACAGGCATGAAATACGTAAATATATGTATATATGATGATGGGGAACTAGATCTATGTGCACATATTTATAGGTTTAGTATAAGGTAGCAGATGGACACTGGGCCTCTCTTAATGCAGGAGCATTTTGTTCTATTAAATTGGGATTCCATGATGCTCATCGTCCCACCAGGATTGCTGAAAACCTGAGGTGCCAAAGGGATCACTTATCAGGCATCAAGGACAAAAAATCACATCATTGTGTGCTCACCTTCCGATACGATCGCTGAAGACAAATGGGTGCATAAACCAATGTGGTGAAGAAAGCTGATAGTGCCCAGGTATCAAAAGATATAGTGTCTGGGGTCTTAAAGGCTTGAAGGTAAACAAGCAACCATCTAGCTCAGAAGCAACAAAGCCCACATGGAAGAAGCACACCAGCCTGTGCGACCACGAGGTGTTGATGGGATCAGGTATCAACCCTCGAAGAACAACAACAACAAAAAAAAATCATTGTGAATGAGGGAGAGTACCGATTGGGGACCCAAAGCCTGTCTGTAGATACTGAACATCCCCTTTCAGAAGGGTCGTGGGGAGGAGATGAGCCAATCAGGGTGCAGTGTAGCAATGATGAAACATACAACTTTCCTCTAGTTCCTAACTGCTTCCTACCCCTCCCCCAAAAAACACACTATCATGATCCAAATTCTACCTTACAAATCCAACTAGACAAGAGGATATATACAGTGGTACAGAGAAAGAACCATAAACACAGGGAATCCAGGACAGATGATCCCTTCAGGACCAGTGGTGAGAGTGGTGATACTGGGGGGTGGAGGGAAGGTGGGTAGGAAGGGGGAACTGGTTATAAGGATCTACATATAACCTCCTACCTGGGGGATGGACAACAGAAATGTGGATGAAGGGAGATATCAGACAGTATAAGTTATGAAAAAATAATAACAATTTATAAATTATTAAGGGTTCATGAAGGAGGGGGAGCGGGGAGGGAGGGCAAAAATGAGGAGCTGGTACTAAGGGCTCATGTAGAAAGCAAACGTTTTGAGAATGATGAGGGCAAAAAATGTACAAATGTGCTTGAAATACACTGAATGTATGTATGGATTGTGATAAGAGTTGTACGAGTCCCCAATAAAATGATTTAAAAAAAACACACACCCATTGCATGATTTCTGTTACACAAAAACTAGGAAATGAAGATATGCACATGAATGGTTGCTACCTCAAATCTCTATATTCTACAGAATAATTTTAAACAATATTTTTCAAGTGAAAAGAGAAAAACAAGAGTTAAAATTAAAGAAAAGTTTCACCCCTAATTAACACCTTCATAACAAAACAAATTGACTTACTCTTTCATTGTAATTTTCTACCCATTTCTAAATGAAAGTGTGAGTTGTACATATTCCATACTTAAAGTGTATTGAATTGTATTATACATTTTACTCATTATTTTCTGCCACGTCTCAACCAAAAATATAAATTTCCTCATAAAGATCATAGTTAATGGATTCATCATTTCTTGGTGGATTCATTCTTATATTGCTATCACCCATTCCTTCCTGTGGAGCTTTTAGTTGATTCACAATTGTTAATAAAGGCCCTTGCTATTTCAATGGACAGGTTTAAAAACAGCCGCGGGGTTCAAATATATCCTGAGAACAAAAGGTATGTACACTGGCCAAAATTCAAAAGGCACACATGGGTTTTAGAGTTGGAAAATGACTCTATCTGATGAGTCCGATCTAGATTATAAACTATGAGATCATTTTAATAATATACATGCAGTCAGGTCATCAGAATACAATCTCTCTTAGAGACTACCAAAGTATGCAAACTAACATTTTAAAGTATGAAAGTTTTTTAAAGGTTAAAAACTTGTAAATTGTAATTTAGGCCTTATATTGGAGAAAAACAGAGACACTTGATTTTTGTCATTCTTTTTTGTGTTTGAATTATAAGAATTGTATTGGCTCTGGGAATTAAGTATTGATTTTTTAAGGCATATTCAGACAACTTGCTAAGAAACGGAATCTGTGCCAACAATATCCTTTGAGAATGTGTTCAAAGATATCCACACTTAATACCCTGATGGAGCTTGCTACCGTACTTGAATCAATATTCAAAGTGAAATTATACTTAAACAAAAAGCATTCAATCGCTGAAGCCTACATTCTAATGGGGAGAAACAGGGAGTGTCTTGATTTTCCATGTACTCACTGCAGAACTCTTGAGGAATATGCAGCCATCACGTTTCATCAATACCTATTCTTATAGAAAGTTCATTTCTTTAATGATTTTTCCAGCATTATGTGCTGTTGTTTTTGTTTTAATGATACACTTAGAAAGCTCTCTCGGTAGCAAACTGCTCAAATGCACAATAGTTTTGCCTTCTATTTCTTTATGTATCGCTGAGTCAGTGAAAACAGTAACAGCAGAAGAAATCTTGATAGGAGTCAATTTTGTTGTTGTTGTTTGGTGTAATCTTTAATAGACTTTATTTTATTAGAGTGGGTTACATTTAAAGGGAAAATATTTGAGTAGAGAGTCTCCATATGTTCCACATCCAGCTTCCTTTATTATTAACATCTCACCATATTGTAGTCACTGTGCATCTGTCTGTCTGTCTTACTTTGATGAATTGTGTACTGTTATGATACCGGCAGCTCTGCCACTAGTATTTCTAATGCCAGGAGGGTCACCACAAGTGTGTCAGATTATCCAATAAGCAAACCAAGTGCAGGTTAGCTTATGTTTACTTACTAACCTCTACACAACAATTTCACATTTTTCACCACAGACAAAATTTCCCTCTCGATATGACTGGCACCAGCCTAACTTCCAGCCCATCGCACTTCATACAGAATCAAAGGGGATTTTCAAATTTATAATCCCTGATGAAATCGAGCATCCAGGAAGTAAAGCAGACATGGGCTTTCTAGTGCATACTCACTAATCTGAAGTAAACAATTTCACATAGATAGGAACAAGTAAACTTGTGCTTATCCTCTGTTCGTTGGTAATCCTCCTCTCCCCGTGATAGTCAAGTTTAACGGACATTCCAAACTAAGGCACGTGCTGATGAATGGCCGAGCAAATGACTTCCAAAAATTAGGAAATGAAAACCCTACAGACTCCAATAGAACATTGTCCAACCCATTTGTCTGGGACCCTTCAACAAGCAAGAGGGGCCATTCATGAGAGAACACCATGATTGGTGAAGCAGCAGGACACAATAAGGGGTGTACTTGCAGTGGGAATACGATGTGGAGTCATGAAACTCTTCTATTGTACATAGGGCCAAGTTGACACAAAGGCCTCTGTCTCCATTGACAGTGGTATAGCATAGTCTTTATGCTCAATGTATCCATAGGGAAACGTTGTTATCAGCTAACATGCGTCTTTGTTCAGGTGTTTTTCATTTTCACTACCTCATGTTCTTGTTATGTTCCAATGTCTCATTCAGGATACCACAATCTGTGTATTGGTCATGTGTCTTCATGCCTCCTGAGTTAAGATATTTTCTCTTTCCGTGTTTGTTTTGTTCTTTTATTATGACAATTTTAAGGTACATTGTTTAGATATTTTGTAGAACGTCATCAATTGGACAATCTACCTGGTAGTTCTACGACGTGCGGAGAAAGACCATAGGAGTAAAGTGCCATTGTTATCGCATCACTTTAACAATGAAACTTGTCACTGGTGATGTTGACCTTGATTACGGGGATCTTCTGTTGGAAAATTTGTTTCTTCCCTCTCATTTATTTATTTGTTAATTTACTTACATACAGATTGACTTATTTATAGAACTATGTATCCATGGAGATTAATTTTAAGCAATTTTAAAATTTGTTATTAAGTTCCTGGCTATTGGAAAGTCTTTCTGTTCATTCCTGTGTCCTTGTAGCATACTTACCTCATTTTAAAAAGGAAAATAGTAGGCTGTAATGAGCTATCAGTTTTCAAATAATGACTAATGACAATAATAACAATTATTAATCCCCAGAATATATATTAAATAAGAATAAACAAACATAAAGATTTCTAATATAGAAACATAAATATACACACTGGATTGTGGAACTCATTAATATATGACTCAATACCTTTGTAAAGACATGCTAAGTTTTTCTGTTATTTAATTTTTATTTTGTTTTTTTATTTTTCAGGATAATAGACTTAAAACCAACAAAAGATAAAAATTGAACTAATCCTTAAAATTTGTTTAGTAACTAATGCAAACATATACACTTTAAAGAAAAAATAGAATTTAGAGAGTTAAAGTATTGTCAGATTATTGGGTGTTGGGATTGTAAATTGATTTGTGGTGAATAAGTATTTACTTTTCATTTAGTGGATGTCATAGGCTATTAATCAAAATAGCTCTGATATTTTTAAATATAATAATATCAACTTTTAAAAGAATATTAATTTTAAAATAAGAATTTAAAAAAGAGTAGCATATTGTCTAACTGGCATGAGATGTTTATTGTAAAGATTTCAAAAACAAATCAAAGTAAAAACATAAAATCCATGGCATTGGAATGCATTCTTTATCACTTTTGTCCATTTCTATGTGAAAATGTATCATTGAAATACTTTGATGTGCATTGAAATTTTTTAATTGGCTTGATTTTATATGTTGGTAGATGTTAACTTGTCACAATGTATAGTCCCATAAAAATAGTATTATCTAATAAATTGTTTCTTTTTTTGAATGTTAAAATAGTAAATGTAATGAAAAGAAAGAAGTTCAGGGAAATGACCTTAAATCCCTAAGTTTAATCATGTAAAAATGTACACCTTTACAATATGTAATGCATTTTTCTACTGTTCTTTAAATAATACAGAGCAATGTGTAACTACATATCTAAATCTACCTTAAAGCTTTATCTAAATTTCAGTGACATCTTCCCCCCTCTAATACATTATAAGGAGCACAAATATAGCTGGCCATTAAATACCTGTGATTCAAATAAGAGTCCCCTGATATTGAAAATATGAAGGATACTGAATTGAGAAAAATAAATAGGTTTCTTAAGTACAGGATTTCAAATGTGTCTTATCATCTCCCAGTGAGCATCACCAGGCTTATTAGACCAGGCTAATAGATTAGATCTTTGCTCTTTAAGAGTTTAAAGAGATCCTGTGCAGATTTTCCCAATGCAATAATATTTTTTCTCTATCTATATTTCTATCATCTATATCGACATTGGAGGTCTGGTTGAAAAATGCCAACTATAACACACATGAAAAATCACCAGAATATAAGCTTTAAACGTGCAGACATATTTGCTTATTGTGTTCATTGTTAAGTCTCACACGTAGCATCGCGTGGGTCAAACCCAAACAACTCACTCCATCAAGTCCCTTCCGACTCATAGAGGCCCTCTAGGACAGTACTGCCCCTGTGGAATCTGTGACTTTAACGCTTTGGGGAAGTAAAAAGCTGCTTCTTTCTCCTGAGGAGGGGCTAGTGGTTTTGAACTGTTGACCTTATAGTTAGCAGCCCCAAACATAACCACCCTGCCACTAGGGCTCCTAGAAGTGCAGTGTTTGGGAATAAAGAATCAATGGATACCTGCTTAATAAAGAATAAAGACATCATTTTAAAGACTAAGGTGTACCTGACCCAAACGGTGGTCTTTTCAATCACTTTCTATGTATGTGAAATCTGGACAATGACTAAGAGTAAGGAATTTGGAAAAGAATCGATGCATTTGAATGGCAGTGCCAGGAGGAATGTTGGAAGTGTCATAGATTGCTTGAAGAACAAACAAACGTGTCTTGGATGAAGTAAAGCCATAACACTCCTTAGAATTGAGGGTGGTGACGCTGTCTTATGTACTCTGGGTCTCCTGTTATCAGGAGACACCAGTCACTGAAGAAGCAGTTTATGCTTGGTAGAATGTTAGTGCAAAAGAGAAGGATTGTCAAGGAGATGGACTGACACACTGTCTGCTAAAATGCGCTCAAACAAAGCAATGACTGTGAGGACGGCTGAAGATTACGGAGCAGTGTTTCTTTCTGCTGCACGTAAATAGGAATTGCTGTGAGTTCGCGCTGACCAGATAGGGCCTCACAACAACATGTGGGTTATGTGTTGACCACAAAGTCAGCCGTTTGAAATCACCAGCCACCCCATGGGAGAAAGATTGGACGTCCTACCCTGTAAATAGTTACAGTCTCAGAAACTCACAGGTAGCAGTGAATTTTGAGTTTGGAAGAACAACATTACAGTAATTTAAAAAAATAGTAGTAAAAAAATTAAAGTCACAGGATTTTTACCCTTTAACAAAAATAACTCCGGGATGCTTGGGGTTAAATTAGTCAAAGACTGATGCTATGTCTAATGTGATGGTTTGCATAAAATACAGTTGTATTTCCCTGAAGGAAAAAAATGGGCAATTATACTCTGGTTATTTTTGACACACTCTTTGTATAAGTTTTCACAATATTTATGCTGTACGCGCACCTTGATGAGATAATAGTACAAGCACACACATATACACATCAATTGTCACGGAGTCAATTCTCTCTCATGATGACCCCATGTGTCGCAGAAGGGAAACTGCTTCTTAAGGTTTGCATGGCTACTCACTGCCTTTTAGAAGCAGATAGCCAGTCTCCTCTTGTGCGATACTCACAGGGGGTTGGAACTAAGAACTTTTCAGTTAGTAACCCCATTGAATAAGTGTTTTCACAATCTATGGACTACCAGTAGTAACTGGGTTTATATATTCGTGGTTTGTTTGAAAATTGTAAAAAGTAGTTTATTTGATTCACCTCTTTAAAACAAATACCACTAGTGTTTTTTCACAGATGAAGACGTATAAGCTCAGAATATTGCATGCCTTGACTAAATATACCACATCAACTACTAAGTCCCTGTTTAGGACTACTTTGGTCGTGTCATGATAATAATCCAACTACCGTGCCAAAGTGTTCCTCAGAAGATCTTTATTTCATGTGCCTGTGAGGTTTTCAATATTTTAAATTCCGTTTTCAGATGCACACACCAAGGCCTGGGAAGATAAAAGAGTATTCTCTGAGGCACTTACCTAGTAAGTCATGGGGGCTCTCTGACACCAAATCAGATGTCAGAAAGCCTGACTACTCATCACTTATTCTTAATTCTATGCTTCTTTTTAACACCATATCTATGATTGTGTGTTCTGAGGTGATACATGATATAAACAGATGTGCCTCAAATTACATATGCACATGAGCCACTCTCCACACTCCAAAAAGGGTGGTAAGCAACCATCTACTCAAGTCACCTAGACTGTCTTCTAAACATGAGTTATACATTGGCAACCGATGTGAGTAGGGCATCTGAGACTGCCGATCTCAATTTATGTGAATATTTGTGTCTGTCTCCTGTGTCTGAGGGAGGCACATTCACTAGTATTTGACATATACAGCTACACAGAGAGAGACAGAAATGATTCCAGCATCTCCCAAAATATTCTTATCAAACAGCCATATTTCTTTCATGTAAACTGCTGGAAGTTGCTGGAATGTAGTATGAATAGGAGGTCACCCTCCTGTTATAAGACATCCCCTGGCATCTCTACGAGTCAGTGAGGGGAGTAAGGGTTAATGTGCTTCCTGTGAACTACAGGTACCTTCTTAGAAGACTTGGAGGTCCATTTCCAAAAACCAGCAACTGGAAAACCTATGAAATACAGTTTGATCCTGACATACATGGGGCTGTCATGAGTTACGGTTTACTGGACGCCAGCTGATGACTGGTGTATCTCTACATAGTGACATACGATCATAAACCTTTTGACAGAGGTTCACAATACTTGCTTAAACCAAAACCAAAGCCACTGCCACCAAGTCAATTCTGCCTCCTAGTGACCTGACAAGGACTTTCAAGGCTGTATAAATCTTTATGGGGACAGACAACCTCATCTTTCTCCCTTGTAACAGGTGGTGGGTTAGAACCATCTACTTTGCTCCCCAAATCTTCTCCCGCAGCACCACTAAGGCTTCTTTCAATATGTGCTAGAGTCATGGGTATATGCTTTGGTAATGATTTCTCAAATAATTATAATGAAACAATTTTGTCTTAAATTTCTTACCTTCCATTCACTTGTCTCAATACCTGAAGTATTGAGACACAGACACTTTGGCAATTGAAGTAGACCAGCAAATAATTCATTCAAGCATTTTAGTGATTTCTCTATGTAAGCACAATATTAAGTGACTGGAATTTATGCTATATGTTACTTCAAGGTATTTTCAGTTACTGAAAACATGCATGAATCCATTCTTGTTAGTTGGTTAGTTGATTGGTTGGTTAGTTGGATAATTGGCTGATTAGTTGGATAATTGGTTGGTTAGTATGATTGGGGAATTCTTGTAAAGGAGCAATGAGAGCAAACACAGACATGCATGCACGCACATATACACATATACTTGTGCTAAGTCCTCAACCCTTTGATATTTTACATCCAGTGTTGGACTTGAATTATAAAAGAAACTGGAAAGACTGGTTTTCTCTGAAATAAGGTTGGTTTCCATGGTGCTGAAATGTCCACTTGACAGTAAACACTAGCCCATAGTTCTGTACAGGAAGGTAGTGGTCTGCTCATGGCAAACACAGGTCATGCAGGGTCAGAAGAGGTAAAAAGTTTGCACTGTACCACAAAAACACCTGGCCATGCAATTTTGCTTTGTACATGTTAGCTCCCACTTAGGAAAAGGAAATCTCATTATCGTGTGGATATATTTTAAGGTCAGTGAATCATGTTGTTTGTTTTGACTTGGAAAACTACTTCTAAATAGGTAAGAAAGATTACTCAGTGTTTGGATAAATATTCTGATCTGGAAACAAATCTAACCTAAAATCATTTTCTGGCTTCTTAAATTCCTTTATATTTTGAGGACTGGGAGAAAAAAATAGTACCTTACATTTGTTGTGGAGGGAGAAGTACTTATTTGCATCTTTAGATTGGTCTCTTTAAAACTGTATCAGCACATAACACCATAACCAAACACCAATTAAGTTAATAGGCATCAGAAAATGCAATACACGCTCATTACTTATTTTTCATTGTTCAAATTATATTCTTCCCCTCATTATTTTTTAACTGAAATATGTAGAGCTGATTGCATCCCCAAACTAGGAATGTAAGTCAAAATTGTATTCAGGGGTAAAGAATAGTATGTTAAGAGTACTTTTTTATGTAAAAGAATACTTTGGAGCTACTGTAATGAACAGACTAAATTATATATAAGAACACAAATATTATACAATATCACTATACATAGCCTAGAAAACACAAAATTTTAGTCAACTTTAGGATTTGTAATTTTTTTTCTTGCCTTGAAAATAAGTTCACACATACCCACACAAAATGCATTGCAAAGTCATGTACTTCATTTTGAGTGAAAATTGTGTGTTGACAGACAAGAACTAGGTCCTGGATGTGTGTGATGTGGCAGGGGCGGGGGGGGGGCGTGGCGGGGGGGCAGGGGGCGGGGATAGATTTGCAGAGAGTCAGAATCAACTCAATGGGATCTGGTCTGGGGAGAAGATAGCTGCACAGAAATGGTAGTCATTGAGTTATCCCGCTGCTCAAGTCCCTTCCCACTGGCGCTTGTGCTCTCTGGCGGTGCCTGCAAAGGGTGTGCTCAGAACCAGGGGCTTCCTTCCTGCTACTAATGGAGGACTTGGAGAAGCTGGGAGGGCAGTGTGTTGCCACCCGCTCACCTGTGGCTCCCTGAGACTGCATTTCCAAGAAACACCATTGCTGTGGAAGCGCTGAGGAGGTGCGGGGGGGGGGGGGGCTGGGGGCGGGGTTGGGGCAGGGTGGTGGTGATAGGAACTATCTGAGAGGAAATAAAGGACTAGGTTTGGTTTGAAAGGGAGACTATTCAGGTCAATGGAGAGGGCTGTCTACGCAAAGACCCTTCTCAATTGTCCCCTGCCTTCATAGACCATCTCTTGGTTGTGGACGCTGTACATGTAGGGACAGGAGGGCACCCCCTAGCAAAGGGGCCACCTCTTCCCTCTCCTTTGCCATTTCCTTCCGTATGGACCCTCTTAGATGTCTACATTCAATCTTTTAGCTGTTTGTTTTGTTTTTAAACTCTTCTAAGAAAGAAGCCCCAAGACCCTCAGGATAGCATGAGTTGCTGATGCCGGCTGAGATAGGGGGTCAAAGCGGACACTGAGGTGTCCTGATGTGGCCGAATAGCCCTTCTCCAAACTCTGAGCCCTCAGCTCAAAGTCAGGTGACAGTCTGCTCCTCTTCAGGAATCCCTGGGACACTGGGGACTCCAGGTGGAACACCCTAAGTACGGATGGAAACTTGGAGGCTCAGTGATAGTGGGTGCGAGGATATTCCCATGTCCCTAGTGGTGCCCAAATCTACTCTTAAAATCTGGATGTGCTTGCAAGTCACACCGCTCAGGCTGCCTGTGACCAGGCATGTGGATCTAAGCTACTGAGCGCTCACGCAGTCTAAGAGAAAGCTTAGCTTCTAGGAGCCCAAACCAACTGGCTGCAGCCAAAGGCAATCTCCAGCCAGGAGGATGGTGCCAGCCAGCTGGGTGAGCTGCACCAGAGTAGTGCCCGCTGCACCCCTGCAACCTCCTCCAACCGTACTTCCCTCCGGGGAAGCCCTGCGTTAGCTGGAAGGCCAGCAGTGAAGCGGCCACCCCTTTCCAGGATCTTCCCATGTGCACTGGCCTCCACCGACCCGAGAGCCGGTCCCCGCGCGGGCGCGTGCTGCCAGGGACCCGCTGCGCCTGCTCTGGCCGCCCGGAGCTGCTGCGTTTGCCAAGCCAGCCAGCAGCCGCGGGCGCTCCTGGGGGCTCACTCACCAATCCTGAGTACTTGCGGGGCGCTCCGAGGAAGGACGTAGCAGAGGAAATAGAGGAGTGTCCAGCTGGTGTCCCTGGTCCAACGCTCCGGTGGAGCCAGGAATGTGCCGCGCTCCATCTTCCTGGCTTCTTAATGCATGCCTGGGCACACCAGTGACCGCCTGCCGGCGAGATGCACCCCTCTCGGGCCGGGTCCCCGCCTCATTCTCCCTGGGATGCTCGGGGTCTGCTCCCTGCGCGCTGCCCCCGCCCCGATGGAGCGAGCGGCCGTGGGAACGCCAGCCGGCTGGCGGCGCGAGGCGGGCTCCGGCTCTGGGCTCCGGGCTCTGGCGGTTCCCCGCGGCCGCTCGCCCGGCACCCACTCTTCCCCACCGGCCGCCGACCGCGGAGGCTCGGCGCGCTCCTGCTCGCGGAGCCCCTGGAAGAACAAGGGAAAGTTGCTGCCCCGATGTGTGGGAAGGTCTCCCTCGTGCGTCCTCAGGTCGGATGCAAAGGGGGCGGGGGCCGGCGGGGGCCGGCGGGGGGCGCGGGGGGGCGGCGCAGGGACCTAGGCGAATGGCCCAGCCCAGAGCGTCCGGGGGCGCTTGGTGCTGGAGCTCCGAGCAGCAGGTTCAGCGGGATCGCAGCCACCACGCTCGGCTTCTCGCAGTCCCCGCTTCCTCCCTCCCCTCCGTAGCCCCACCCTGCCTTCCCCGCGTGCCCCAGCCAGCGCCGCGGGCCGGACACACTCACTCACACGCGGGCACACCGCACACACGCACGCACACGCGCCCGCGCGCTCAACTTTGCGCTGCGCTGCTGGAAAGTGAATTGCATCCTGAAGACCAACCAAATGTCACCAAGCGGTCCCCGCAGAGGCCATCCCTCATGTGTGCGGTGACCAGCCTGGAAGCCCCGTCCACCTGTTTGGCGGTCTTAGCGATCCCGTCCCCTTAACTAATCCCATCACTGATGGAGAATAGAGTTCTTGGACACCTGGATCCCAAAGCCAACTCTAGCTTATAGCTAAAGTCTGACCAAGATGAAGAAAGGGAAGAGAAGGGGGGAGAGGAATGGGAAACCTTCAGTACTCTGAAATAAGTGGCTTCTTTGCCACTCAGACCAGAGTGTGTTGGAAATTGCCTCTATATACACGTGCGGAACCGGGTAAAAAGCAGCTTCCACAGTCCCAGTGTGCTGCGGCTCTGGGTTTCTTTAGGTTGTCAAACACCGGTGCTAAAAGATAGGCTATTTTTGCAATGTAGGTTTGAAGACTATTTTTCAGTGGAAGGACAAGGACACTTCTCTGGGGAAATCATCAGGATTTGATCACGTTGGGCTTAATTTCCAGTGTTGTGGAGGAATGTTCTACATCCGCCTTTGCTTTGCTCTGTATTAATATCTGACTTTTTCTTTTCATTCTTCCCCACCCCCTACCCAGTTTGTAGGTTTTGGAGAGCTAACTTAAACCGAGTAAATCTGTCCAAAACGAAACAAAAAGAAGTTCACAGATTTATGGGTGCAGAATGAGAAAGAAATCTAATAGATCTTAAGGTCCACATGCACATCTACTCATTCATTTAAAAAATAATTACATGGTATCCCGTATGTGGTACAAGACACTATACTTTCTGCTGGGTTTTCTAAGGCAGGAAAACAAAACCACCACGTGTCACCCCAGGGAGCCCATGACCCCACTGCTCTCAGCTAACCAGTTCACACTGTTGAGGCCCTGGGGCACTGCACTTTGGGATGAGGGCTGTCAGAACAATGATGAGAAGAAGTCATATGAATTCCAGTAAGAATTTTACTCCTGGCAGGACTGCGGAGGCCAGGAAGAGTTATGGGCGTTTGCAGGCTATCCAAAATGAGAAGATCCCTTACACCAGAAGGAGATGATCTCATGATGGTTTAATGGGAAGAAGCAAGAATATTGGATGGAAGCTAGACAACAGAAAATTCCACCTCAGAAAATTTGACTCAGGAAAGTGTCAGTCAACTGTATGGGCTGCTTCAGAAAGGAGTCAAACTCTCCATGAATTCCGCCATTAGTTCATCCCATGCATATCTGTTGGCTGATTGTTGTGTGTCAGAAATCGTGGCAAACGCTGGAGAGACACAGCAGAGGCGTACTTGCTGGGATTAGAACCTCATAGGCATTAAGGAGGTGTGATGAGTCTTGCAGAATCGTTCTATTTGCTTGAAAGAAGGGGATGATTTAACCTCACCTGGACACCCTGGCTGTTCCATTGCTAACCTCCTTGGGGTTGAACTTTACCCAGAGATGCCTTGCAAGGATACTTGGCAATCTATATCTGGAAAGTAAGGCCTTCAAAACCCTGTGGAGGTCAGTTACACTCTGGCAGTCCACGCAACAGCACCGGGAACCTCGTCCAAATGACTACAGAAACCATCATGAGGAAGTGATTAAATTGTAATCCATAATTTTGTTGTAAATCCTAATCTCTGTGGCTTTGATTAAAATCCCATTTAAAAATGGGTTGCATGTTTATGTTAATGAAGTGTGATTAGTGTAGGGTGTTTCTTGAATCAATCTCTTTTGAGATATAAGAATGAATAAGTGAAATCGAGCAAGCAGAGATGAGATCATAGAGTTGCCAAGACACACAAGAACTTTGCCAATCAGAAGTTTGAAGTGGTAAGGACCTTCCACTAGGTGGTGGTGGGGGGAGCCTTCTCCTAGAGCCAGCACCCTGAATTCAGACTTCTAGTTACCTAAACTGTAAAGAAATAAATTCTGTGTGTTAAAGCTGAAAAATGGGTCCTTTATAAGTTATCTGTAAGTTTTTATTTTTTAAAAGGGAAAATGCATGTAAAGATTGTTCAATTTATTTAATTTTGATATTTGTATTAAGCATATCCAGTTTACTTTCTCTTGGTACATTCAAAGGTAATATTTAGTAGATATTTTATAGCTAGCACCTAAGAACATAAGGTCTCAAATTTGGGTACCTTTTGAATAAAGTGCCTTTAGATTCTGGCTTTACATTCTTCAGGTTCTCTGGCCTAGGTTAAATTGTATTCTCTCTCCTAGTTGAGATGCTGGTGGTATTCACCCACGTGGAGTTCTCCTCTCCCTGCCAGGCTCTTGAAACCCTGTGCCTGATCGCTTTGGTAGAATCGTATGACAATTTTAAAAATAAAATCTGAATAAAAGTAGTATCCACTCTTTCCAAGTTGAATCACTAGAAAGTCCATGTATGTCAGGCCATGTGTGGTCCTCCAGCACTCTCTCTTCGCCTGAAAATGTACAAAAGTAACATGTTCTACAGTACAAGATGAAAGAAGATGAGTCATCTTTTGGAAGGGAATTTTCCTGGGCAGTTGTCAGACCTCCACCAAACTATGAATAATGAATCAAATATTAATTGAACAAAATTTGAGATTTTTTTATTAGTGCAGCATGAACTACTCGATCCAAACTGATAAATTCTTGAAGACTTCATATCTTGATTGTGTTAGTCTGGGTAGATTAGAGAAACAAATTCACAGAAACTCATATGTATAAGACAGAGTTTTATATAAAGGGTAAGTGTACATCAAGAAAACATCCCAACCCAGTGCTGCCCAAGCCCACAAGTCCAACATTCTCCCATTTGTCTGCTACCAATCCACAAAGTCCTCCTCCATCTCACAAAACACACGCAATGATGCCAACTGCAGGAGGAAAGCAGAGTCGGTGAATGTGTAAGCACCTCAGCGCTGGCAGGGGTCTCCACACAGCTGCATTCAGCACCCAGGACTGCACTGAGGTAGGTCCATGTGGCTTCTCCTCAGGGATGTCTTGCAGGAAGTGAGCCTTGCCAGCTGAAGCGGGGAACTGGCTAAGGCAGCTGCACCCTGGTCTGACCAGCCAGTGACCCTAGAACGAGCAAGTGACCCTAGAACAAGCCAGTGACCCTAGAATTAGCAAGGGGAGGCTCACTGAGCCATTTATCCTTTTACCCTTCAATTAACCCCACATGTGTTTATAGGTCAGGTTGACACAATAAACTAACTACCTCAATCCACCCCTTGCCAACTTGACATATATACATAATTATTTAGCCTCACAATTGCAATTAAGTAACACCTACACCATAATCTTATAATCCTGTGAATATGTTCCCCCACCTATGAAAGTTTGTAAGCCAACCACTTCATGCCTTCATCCCCCCAATTTTATCCAAAATTTTTATACTGCCCACTTACATCAACCCAGTGCTCTGAAGACATGAAGAATCTTCATTCCAGTTAGAACCTTGCATCCATAAACAAAGTCAAATAAGGACAGGACATCCATAAAGTCAGCAACAATATGCACCAATTCACAAGCTCAAAAATCTCCATCTGGTTGACTTCTGGTCATCTCAATGTAGGCTGCTGCCTCACTCAGCCTCCACAGGGTCGCCATTGGTCGCCTTGCCTTTAGACCTTAGGCTTTAACCAATACTCAACAAGCCTAGCCCTCTCATGCTAGGTCATGAACTTTAGACCAGTCAACCCGCTCTCATCTTCTCCTCTTTTTCCTGTAAATCAAGGCCACAGGTGTCAGTAGCCAAACTTAACCTGTTTCTTTATTGCTGCATTTCTCCCACTTCCACTCAAGAAGTAGATCCAGGTGGTCACCTAGCAAGCATTTCAGCCTGCTCTCAGGCTCCCTTCAACATTCAGTCCTAGAGGGGGAGTTTTCTTCATGGTTCCAGATTTTTTCCAGCTTCTGACAAAGACCAGTGGTTCCTGAGTACTCCAAACCCTGGGTGGGACATATCTTTTCAAAGCTTTCTTTTCGGGCATGGCCTAAACCTATCTAAAGATCAAATTTTAATGGCTGCAAGCAAGTGGGCGTACAAACTTTCTATTTTCATACTTCCTATATTTTTTCCCAGAAACAACCGAGTAAACAGTGTGGCTTTATCTGACCTCTGGCTGGACAAAGAAGAACAACTACCACAAGGGAGGGGTCAAGTAAGCAAACATCTTATGATTTGTTTCTCCAGTATTCCACTCTCGGTACCATAATGTGTTAGTCTGGGTACATTAGAGAAACAAATCCACAGAAACGCATATGTATAAGAGAGAGTTTTATATTAAGGGTAAGTGCACACATCAAGAAACTGTATCTGCCAGGTTGGCAAGATACTCTATCTGCCAGGTTGGCACAATAAACTAACTACCTCATTCATCTATAGAAGGAGAACATCAATTACTCAATAGGCTCCATGATAATTACAGGATCTGTTACGTATACAACACTTTTCCAGGCCCTTGTCCATGATTGAAGTCCTTGGTTTCTATCCAAAAGATCAGGCATTTGAACAACCAGTTTGTTAATTGGGAAACTATGTGGCAAACGGCTCCGCTAAGGATTTATAGCCAGTGGAACCTTATGGAGCAGTGCCGCTCTATCCGACAGTGTCAATATGAGTCAGGCAGCCTTGATTTGGGTGGATTTTCTTTGCGCTTGTTTGTTTTTGTTCCAAACATCAAACCAAACCAAACATGCTACTGGCCAGTCGATTCACATGTATGATGACCGCATGTGTTACAGAGAAAAATAGGATTTTCTTGGCATAATCTCAATGAAGGAAGAACTTTCTTCTTTAGGTGTGTGGTCAGGGACAGTCTGCCTGCCACCCAGGAACTAGCCAGGTCCTTGTATTAGTTTGCTTCTGGTAGTTACATTACCGGTTAGTAAAACTCTCCCTCCCATGACTATTGCTCCAGCTGGGAGAAATTGAAATAGTTTGTCTTGTGGAAAACCAGTTAACAACCTTGTGCCCCTCTCACTGAATATGCTATTGAAGTAAGTTTTACTGCTTTCTACCTTTACTTGACGAGCAGCCAATTGGTTCTGATTTTACAGATATTAGGAAGATTGCATTTACTAGAATCGATTCCTTAAAGAGTAGACGGCACACTTAAGACACTTCTCGGTTTCAAATGTGAGATGCTGTAAGCTTAAAGCTTAAATGTATGTCCTTGTTAAAATGCTCCCCTCCACTGCTCATGTACACAGGCTCGTGGTGTTGCGTTACTCATGAGTGATGAGCAGCGGCTGTTAATTTGTTTCGTGCTCTTTAGAAAGGCTGTGTTTTGTGAGTATGTACGCATCCAGATATTTTTTGCTCATAAAAACCATGTTAATCACTTTTGATTCACAATTTTTGACAGTGTCCTCTTCATAATAAAAAAAGAATTCATTTGAATGTGTTCTGGGGTTTTTCCCCCCTCCATTCTCCAAATTCCCACTGTGGTTAATAATAAGGCAGTATAACATTGTGCTTCCTATGAGAGCTGACTGCATTACTTACATACTGATGCATTTTCAATTGCTTACTTCTTAGGAGATAACCAGATACTAAGAAGAAATAGCTTCAAGTAAACTACAGAATCCAAATGTTATAACTGTATTTTGGAAATGCAGTGAGTATGCTTGAGTCTACTTATAATGTTACTCAGGGCACTGAAAGCAAAAGATCAAGTGGCTTTTAGAGTCTGCTGGATATGTGTGGCTGATTTACGTTTAAAATCCTGATTTCCTTTGGCACCTCGTGATCGCACAGACTGGTGTGCTTCTTCCATGCGGGCTTTGTTGCTTCTGAGCTAGATAGCCACTTGTTCATCTTCAAGCCTTTAAGACCACAGATACTAGCTCACCAGGTATAAGGCATCATATATATATATATATATATATATATATATATATATATATATATATATATATATATATATACCATAGTAAATTAAGGGGAAAATGCAGAGTGGAGACCTAAAGCCCATTCGTCGGCCACTGGAGATCCCCTCACAGAGGGGTTTAGGGAAGGAGATGAGTCAGTCAGGTGTGATGTAGCACCGATGAAGAATACAGCTTCCCCCCAGATCCTGGATGCATCCTCCCCCCAACTATCATGATCCGAATTTTACCTTGCAAGACTGGATAGAGCAGAGGTTATACACTGGTGCATATGGGAGCTGGAGGCACAGGGAATCCAGGGTGGATGATACCTTCAGGACCAGGGGTGTGAGGGGTGATACTGGGAGAGAAGAGGGTGAGTGGGTTGGAAAGGGGGAACCGATTACAAGGATCTACGTGTGACCTCCTTCCTGGGAGATGGACAGCGGAGAAGTGGGTGAAGGGAGACTCCGGATGGGGCAAGATATGACAAAACAATCTATAAATTATCAAGGGCTCATGAGGGAGGGGGGACCGGGGAGGGAGGGGAATAAAAGAGGACCTGATGCGGAGGGCTTAAGTGGAGAGCAAATGCTTTGAGAGTGATTAGGGCAAAGAATGTACAGATGTGCTTTATAGAATTGATGTATGTATATGTATGGATTGTAATAAGAGTTGTATGAGCCCCTCATAAAATGTTAAAAAAATAAAATAAAATCCTGATTTCTTTTCTATTTTATCTACACCCTTTCCCTAGATAATGTCATATGTCACCATGACTTGAAAAATCACCTTGAATCCAAGAATCCCCAAATTGTGTCTTTTGCTCATATATTGCATCTGAATTCCAAATTGATACAGCCAACTCTCATTAGTCTTATTAACCTTTAAATTAGAGAAAACTAGATGGCAAGCTGCAGGTTCTGTTCCTTGTTATTGTATCACACCTAGTTCTCACCTAAATTTTCTCCATTCCATATAAGTACCATCATTCACCTAGTAATTAACACTAGACATATAGCGGGTCATCTTGGCCTTTTCCCTTACCATCTTTCTCAATGTTCATTCATTTGTATTCCACTGGATTTAATTTCAAAATATATCTTTATCCTAACCTTTCCCTATGTTACTGTTCGCCTATGAACCTATAATTTCTCAATTTTGAAACAAAATTGACACAACGTAATTGCTGTGATGGTCTGATCTGTGTATTGCAGAATGCTCAGCAACTTCTCTGAACTCTACCCACTAACTGGCCATCATTTGTCCCCGCACAGAGTTGAAATGACAACAAAATGGCTCCAGATACTGGTCCAAGTGGAGAACTACTGCCTTTGTCCAAGTCACCGCGACATCCTATCTCTGATTGATTTTCCTTCAGTAGCTTACTGAGGTATGGGAGAAGGGTGATAGGGCAGGTCATCAGTGTTACATTCAACAATTCCTAGACTTTTTTCATTCAATTCATTGCCATCTCAGCAATGTAATGTTACTTTATCCCGCTTGTCCCCTGGTTCCTCCTGTTGCGGGTTCTCCTTCTTTCCTAGCCTTCCTGAACCTGATCCGTTGCTCTTGGCCGGCCCTCTGCATTCAAAGGGGTTTTATTCTGAGATATGTGTCCACTGCTTTGGTGAAAATTGAGGTCTAGACCCAAGTTCAGTTCCAAACATGAAGACTGACTAAAGAATAGATAGTCTTTGGGGTACCAATCAGTAAGCATGGTCTAGTTTATTATTTTGATTTTTCCCCACATTTTCTTTAACTCTATTCTAGATGATCTAATGTAACCTTTTTCAGAACTCTTGGTAGTGGGAGCTGATACCATCTAGTTCTTTTGATTTCAGGGTTCTTTTGATTTCAGGGTCATGTGAGTGCCATCCGTCCACTGGACTAAGTGTTTCCATCTGTCTTTTGATTTTTATCGCTATTCGTTTTTCCAAGGAGCTCTGGTGGCACTGAGGGTTACATTTTACACTGCTAAAAACAAGGTAGTAGTTTGAAAACTCAAGCTACATCTTGGATGAAAGATGAGATGTTCTATACCTGTAAAGAGTCAAAGTTTCAGAAACCCACAGGAACAGTTCTACTCTGACCTACATCATCACTGAGTCCGAATCAGCTTACTGGTGGTGAATTTGATTTGAGTTTATTCTTCCTTCCAAATGGAGAGAGACTAATAGTTACATATTAGATGGCCACGCAAGAGCTTTTAATACCCTATCCATTACTTACCAGAGTAGACTAGAAAACATTGTCTTTGTGAATATGTTATACCAACTGATTTAGGTGTCCCCTAAGACTATGGTTCTGAGCCCCCAGTGACCCATTCCTTCAAGATGTTTAGTTATATCTGGAAATTTTTAATAATGTTGCCCCTATATTGTCCACCCCATCCATCACTATATTTTTTATTAATAAATATTTTTGTTGGGGCTCATTCAACTCTTATCACAATCCATACATACATCAATTGAGCAAAGCACCCTTATACATTCGTTGCCCTCGTCATTCTCAAAATTCACCTTCCACTTGGGTTCCTGGAATCAGCTCGGTTTCCCTTTTTTCCCCCTTCCCCTCCCTCCCCGCTCCCCCCTTCCTCCTGGTCCCTTAATAGTTTATAAATAATTATTATATCTTATCTTACACTGCCCGGCGTCTCCCCTCACCCACCTCCCCATTGCCCATCTCCCAGAGAGGAGGTTACACATAGATCTCCGAGATCGGTTCTCCCTTTCTACACGCCCTTCCCTCCTGGTGTCGCCACTCCATCAATATATTTGTAGTGACAGTCAAAGCCCATTGCTCTATCCTCTAAATCTCTCTCCACTTTGATTGCTGTATGACTCTCAGCAATTTCTACTTTCCAGTTGGGTTTGATCATTCATTGCAATGGCCACCCTGGAATCACAGAAAATCCTCACAGTTATGAGGTTTGTGTGGAAAGTTAACATATTGCAATCCAGGATAGCTTCCATTCCATCATGCATGCAGACAGGCCTCTCTCTGGCCCTCGGCCTCTTGGTGTGGCCTCTGTTCCACTCCAATAATATTGAAAAGGTCTTTTAAGTCAACCAATAAATGTCCAAAGGATATATCACTCCACCATAAACCTCTGCCTGAAAGTACTTAGATTCAGTAAACTCAGGTCCCCCTGGGTCAGTAAACTCAGGTCCTCTAATTGTGTGCTCAGTGGCACTCTACTCCACTAGTTAATCTCCTGGCCAGAAGTGCTCAGCTTTACTTGCTTGGTCATCACTGTGTGGTTCCTAATACTGTTTCTATTGCTGCTGCTCCATTGCCGCTCATCTGGTATCACAGCTGTCTCCTGGATTAAGTCAGTGAAATGCACAAGAATCTCTGGGTCCAAAGGACATTCTCCACCCCTGGCTCTACTCTTACTTATAGTGAGATTCACCCACCTGTTTCTCAGATGGCTGATTTTATAGGGTTATGATGAAGAGTAACTGACTTGATAGCTCCCAAGAGTAACAATAATATCCATTGTATTAGAAGTCTATTTGGCACAATTTGTGATTGATGGCTATATTACAGGGTGAATGTTCTTTTTAACAATTTATTAGGGGCTCATACAACTCTTATCACAGTTCATACGTATACATACATCAATTGTATAAAGCACATCTGTACATTCTTTGCCCTAATCATTTTTTTTCTCCTCTTTTCTTTTTTTATATTTTATTCGGGACTGATACAACTCTTATCACAATCCATACATATACATACATCAATTGTATAAAGCACATCCATACATTCCCTGCCCCAATCATTCTCAAAGCATTTGCTCTCCACTTAAGCCCTTTGCATCAGGTCCTCTTCCCCCCTCCCTCCCCTCTCCCCCCTCCCTCATGTGCCCTTCATAATTTATACATCGTTATTTTGTCATATCTTGCCCTATCCGGAGTCTCCCTCCCCCCCCCCCTCTGCCGTCCCTCTCCCAGGGAAGAGGTCACATGTGGATCCTTGTAATCAGTTCCCCCTTTCCAACCCACTCACCCTCCACTCTCCCAGCATCGCCCCTCACACGCTTGGTCCTGAACAGGGTGAATGTTTAAATCAATTTATCAACTCTGATGATCAAAGAATGTAGCCTTCTGTATGGATTAAATCCAAATGTAAAGAAAACCAATATCTTCACGTATAGACTGAAAGAGAACATGATACAGAGAAAAAGTTCAAGTGCTCAGGCTTGCCTCATAATGGGATCCACAATCAATTTCCTTTCTTTCTATTTTAATATACACCTTAACACAGCATATAGGGCATCGAAGTACCTCTACTTTTACTCTTTTAATGAAGTCTTTAGATGTACACAAGTGTTTTATTTTTAATAGGCCCCACTCATCTATTTTGTCTTCCACGGAGTATGTCCCCTTTGTTATCTCTGATAACCTGTCTAGTCCCTGAACCAAGGCACTTCGACTTGTCCATTTTTCTCATTGATGATCCTGATAGCTTTGGGTCTTACATTTAGGTCTTTGATCCCCTTGAGTTTGTTTTTGTTCCTGGGGTGAGATATGGGTCTTGTTTCATCCCGCTGCCTATGGATGTCCAGTTTTTCCAACACCATTTATGAAAGAGTACAACTGCTACCCATTTAATGCTTGGGGGCCTTTGTCAAAACACACTTGTCTGGATGTGGATGTTTTTATTTCTGGGGTTTCTGCCGTGAAATTGGTCTAAGTATTTATCATTATACCAGTACCAGGCTGTTTTGACAGCTGTGAATTTATAGCAAGTGTTGACATCCGGTAGTCGAAGATCACTTACTTTTTTGTCCCTCTTTTTTTGAGAATTTTTTTGCCATTCCTGGGCTGTTTTCCTCTCAGACAAAGTTGGTAGTCAGTTTTTCCATTTCTTTAGATGTGGTTGTTGTTATCATGTGCTATTGAATCCACAGCCCCGTATGTTACAGAGGGGAAGCAGACTGCATCTAAGCTAGATGAATTCCTCTCATTAATATCTCCAGTGATGCCCTGCTTAGTTTCCTTATGGTCATTATCAACTATAATTGTTTCACTCGTTTTATTATAAACTCCTGTGACTGAAAACTACTGATCTACTTACTTACTTCACCTGCTACTCCATCATCTACCATAGCTATGCCTGGCACTTTGGGTGCACTTGACAAACACCCATCAGCTAAATAAGTAATGAATTTAACTCCTAAACCAATCACTTACTACATTTGTAAGATTCATCTAAATAATGAACGGATATTATCTTTTATATTTTATGCAAAGAATTTATGTTGGCCACTTTATATTTACTACTATATTCAGTACTTTATTATAATAGAGTGCACTTTGTTATACAAAATTGGTGTATAATTTTAGGATGTTTCTTCAAATTTCATCAAATCACTATATGGAGTAAAGCTATATCCTCACATCTTGTCTTATTATCACACACACCTGAACAATTTTACTGTGTTCTCCATACCAACAGTGGTCCATTATCTAAAGCACTATGTCTTATTTACTCATTCTTTTTTAACCCATTTTGACAACAGTGTGAGGCAATTTAGACCTCGAAAAGGTCTGAACCTCCATGCGTAAGTGACACTCATTTAAGGGTCAAGAAAAAACAAACAACTCAGGAAGTGAAGAGACCTGGGTCTCAGACCTGACTTACGGTGGCTAAGCCTAGGAAGGTGGATAAGAACTAAGACGTGTATATTGAAGGTAAGAGAGGAGATTGGTTAGCTCACCTGCTTGTGAGAGGTAGGGTCTTTATTTCATGAGAACATGGCAATGGCCTGGTCACTGTAATGAAAGTAGCAAGAAACTCAGACCACATGGGAACACGTGGGAACTGAGAGTACCTCAGTGCTGTAGACTGATCTTCTAAATCAGGGTTCTGCAGGAACAGGCCTGGCCCCAGAAGGATTAGTCCTACCACTTGAGTCCTGTGGTAGAGAAACCACAGAGGCAGAAGGCAGAAGACTCCACGTGCGGGGCTCCTCAGAAAGCATCACACATCATACATTTCCTATCATTTCTATTGAATTAGCTGGTCACTTATTCACCTGCTACTTCTTTAATGCTCCTATAACTTTGGTATCCTCATAAGGTTGTATTTAAACTCGCAGTTTGTCTCTTTTTTAATCCACTCTGTAAATCAGCTTATCCCCATAGCTTCAAACTTCACCTGCCGATATGAGCTGCTTAAAATAATTTCCGCTTTTGCGGATTACCTTAATCTCACAACGTTGGAAATGAAATCCCTTCCTTCTCCTCCACCCAAGCAGCTTCTATTCTCCACAATCTTTTCTAGTTGGGAGGCCCCGTTCTACATTCCAGTTTTCATGGAAACAGATGAATGACTGGTTTTGATAATGCTTTCCTTCATGTTCATTTCCTACCAGTCTTCTGCTGTTGTTGTTGTTAGGCACACTTGAGTAGGTTTCAACTCATAGCAACTCTGTGCAACATAGAGAAATACTGCCCAGTCATGTGACATTCTCACAAGTGTCATTATGTTGCAGTCACTTTAGCTCTTTGAATTTCGTTCTGTGTTTCTCATCCTTTAACTTATAACGCATAATATAATTTTCTAGGATCTACTTCCCCGGAACAGCAGGCCCAAAGCACTTGAGACACCGGCTTCCATCCTGAATTCTAAGTGCTTTCTGAGTATACTTCCTTCTAGAGAGATGTCTTTGTTCTTCAATCAGTCCATGGCACATTACATATTCTTGTCCAACACCATAATCAACAGCATCATTTCTTCCTCAGTCTTCTGTAGTCATTGTTCAGCTTTGTCGTGCATATGATGCATTTGGAAATACCATGGCTCGAGTCAGGTCCATTTTAGCTTTCAAAGTGACTACTTTACTTTTTATTACTTTAAAGAGGTTTTGTGTAGCATATTGTCATTTTATTTCTTGCCTGGTGCTTTCTTAGGTTTTTATTGTGCATCCCCATAAAATAAAATCCTTAAAAATGTCAATCATTCTTTCTCCATTGATTGTGATACTGATCACTGGTCTAGTAGTGAGAATTTTTGCTTTTGCTATAGGATAATTCACACTGAATGTTGTAATCAATGATAATGAAGGTAAAAGCGTTAAATTCTAACTTCTAGTAAGCAAGGTTGTGTTACCTGCAGAGTACAGGTGATTAATGAATTCTCCTTTATTCCTAATGCTATGCTCTTTTTATATTGTCTAGAGTCTCTGATCATTGCTAAGCATACAGAGTGAATACATATAATCAACAGATACATCTCAGATGCATACCTGTCCTGATTTTAAGTCATAAACTGGTCCTTGTTCTGATTGCTCAGTAAACCACGGTGTTATTTTGAAGTGTCTCTTTGGTGGTCTAAATAATGCTCCTCCTCACTAAAATTCAAAGAAAAGAAAAAAAAACAAAAACAAAAGAAAGCAGAAAAGTCCATGTCCCGGTCTTCTGAATCTGCGAGTGTTGCTGGATGTGCTCAAAAGGATTTTGCAGACGTGGCGCCATTAAGGATTTGGAGAAAAGGAGAATCATCCTTGATGATTCAGATACACACAGTGCAATAATCAATGAACGTATTACGAGGGAGTTAGAAGATCAGTCCAAGAAAAGCGGGTATGAAGACAAAAGCAAAGAGTGAAATGGTGCAGCTATCAACCAAGGAATGTTGGCATCCTCTAGAACTTGGAAAGGGAAGGAACGGATGTCCTTGGATCCAGTCCTACTGGCCTATTATTATTTTTCCCATAAGGCTGGTTTTGGATTTATTGCCTACAGACTATAATATAATAAGCTCATGTTATTTTAAGTCACTAAATTTGTAGTATTTATTAATAGCAGAATGGGAAATTAATATAGATTTTGGTTGTTGAAATTGGATAGTTGATGTAATAAATACCTAAAAAAGTGGAACTGATTTTGGAATGGGCAGGAAGAATTATGAGAAGTATTCTGGATTGAGTTATGTTCCCTTAACATAGGTTTTATAACTTCTAACCCCTATAACTGGGGTGAGGAGTTGAGTGGAGTATTGGTTCCACACTAGGCTACTAACCACAAGGTTACCAAATCAAAATGACCAGCTTCTCCTCAGGAGAAAGATAAAGCATTCTATGCCTGTAAGGTTTTACAGTCTCAGAAACCCACAGGGACAGTTCTATTCTATTCTGTCTTAGAGGGGCACTATGAGGTGGAATTGACTCAATGGCAGTGAGTTTTGAGTTATAGTATGGTTTGTAATACTGTGGTGACTTGTATGTTGCTGATCGATGCAGATAACACGGTGTTGCTTGCTAAAAGTGAGGATGACTTGAAGCACATGTGCAGCTTTCAGTATGGTTCACAACTCAATGTAAAGACCAAAATCCTCACAACTGGACCAATAAGTCACATCAAGTTAAATGGTAAAAAGATTCAAGTTGTCAAGGATTTCACTTTGCTTGGATCCACAAACAACGCTCATGGACGCAGCAGTCAAGAGATCAAAGGACGTATTGCATTAGGGAAATGGGCCACACACAACCTTTTTAAAATATTGAAAAGCAAGAATGTTACTTTGAGGACGAAAGGGCACCTGAGATAAACCATGATATTTTTATTCATCTCATATACATGTGAATCTGTTTTAGTAGCACTAGATAATTAAGACAAGTAGCATGTCAGCAAAATCTTATATTGCCTTTAAAAGACTATTGATATGGAAACAAAAGATGGTTCTGATAACACCCAGAAGAAAGGAGCAGAGTAGACAAAGCCTATGCTATCTTAGATAATATTTTTGTTAACAAACTGTTGACAAAAATATTGACACTGCCTCTTTCCTCCTGTTATCAAGACATGAATAAGCCTTTTAAGACCTCATGGCAGAAGATGAAAACCCTTCGAGTGGCATTCCCAAATTCAATCTTTACTTTATCTGGTCCTCTGTTCTCTCATTCATTCCTTCATTCAGCCCCTCAATTACACCCTATTTACTCATGGCCATGAGTAACTCTCAGCTCCTAGACACCCTATACAACACAGTAGCAATGTCCTGGAGGGTTTGAGAAGGCAACTCTTAACAGGGCTCCCCCAGAACCTGTTAGATGCTGAAAACATGGGTATGCTTCATTCTTACAGGTTCCTGCTATTGAATAAATATTTTCTTCTCACCCCTACTTTAGGACACGGCTCTTTATCCAAAGTCCCTACCATGTCCCTCTACCTGATCCTACAAGTCCTACACTCTTCTGTCTGCTGCCATGATTTACCTATGCATTCATTAATGCTTTATTCAATTAAATACTTACTGAAGGCCTACTGTAGTTCAGACACTGCCATATAACTATTTGAAATACATCATTGTAGGCAATACATAAAAAGGTCCTGCCCTTATTAAATTTCCATTCTAAGTGAAGAAGACAATGAACTAAAAATGCAGACACCTTGCTCTATATTTGAACTGTATTGTTCTATGGGGTAACTACTTCTATAAAGTGCTGTTGTCTGAATCCAGTTGTATTGAAAGTGCTCTGGTAGAAGACAGATTAAATTGGAATGTTTGTAATGTCCAGGCATATGAGCAAGAGACAGAAGCTCAGGAAAATACGTATAAGAAGGTATATTTCTTGCACATTACTAATGTATTCAAAGTTTGATTAAAGTTTGTTTTTGCATAGTGTTTTAATAGTGATTATTTTCAACAATTTTATAAGCCTGAATTATTTCAGCTTTGCAATGATTAAATAAGTGCACAGAAATCTTAAACAACTAAGTTAGAGAGCAAGTAATTGCCTTTAAAATGCTAAAATTGAAACTCACAACCATTACAACATTCTAATTTTTATTCAGGCCATCTTTCCTTACTGATTTCTAATTGAATTCTCCTGACAACAAAACACACTAAGCCTCTTCATGTTTAAGTCAAATAAGATAACTTAAAATTTTAACTGCTACATTTTGGATTATTTTATTTCCTCATAATCTCATATTGAAAGTGTAACTCCGTTTTTAATTACTAATTTTACTTATCAAAGAAATGCATGCACATAATTTTTGAAGTTATATGTAATATATATTAACCATTATTCTGTTAATTCTAACTTATATGATAGGATAGAATAGAACTGGCCCATAGGGCTTCCAGGGCTGTAACCTTTATGGCAGCAGACTGCCTCATCTTTCTCCCAGGAGCCCTCAGTGTACTACCAATGATGGATTCATTTGACTTTGACCACCAGCATGTGTGCCCTACTGTCTCTAATTGGTCATCCTGCTTCCTGTTCATCAGCTTCCACAAGTCCGGAGAAGCCTGACTTGAATTGGATTATACTTACCTCTTTCTACAACTGTGTAAGCACTTCTTGATATACATCTCTTTCTATGCACAACACATACAAATGCCCGTGTTGTCTGGAGAACCTAACCTAACACATCTGGTACCAAGAGAGAAACAAGCCACGAAGATGGAGAGTGAAGACTGATCTGAGCAATTCCCATGCCCGTTCAGTGGAGTTGGATTTTCCTTCTCCTTTGGATAGCTATAGGAGGTCAGCTGTAGCCATGCAATTTACTTCGTTGGTTTCTGGAAAGGGCGTGGAAAGTGACACTTTTGATTCTTACATACTACATTTATTTATCTATCTATCTATCTATTTATTTATTCGGTAATTTGTAGCTGAAATGGTAAATGGGAATATGATGGATGTTAGCTGGAAGTTCAGTGAAGAGAAGTTTCTTTGGGACTTACCACCGGCAAAAGCTTTGCTACTTAGGCAAACAGGTTGATAAAAGGCTGAACCCTGGTTTGATTCTACCAGAGACCTAAATTATATTGTATTTGAATGGGGTCATCTATAGAAGAAAGGATTGAATTTAAGGATTTCTTAATTATTTATTGTGTTGAAAATCTGTCTATATTAGTAATATCTTGATTATTCCTACCTACTATTAATGGGCATATTATGTGATTAGAATAAACATGGACATTATTTTTAAAGAGAGCTTGTAAGCTTACCCACCTTCAACTTTTACAACAGACTTTGTTAAAAGGGACACTAAGAATTGGCTAGAAGAAATGTCTTTTTCTTTGAAGCCAAGGTAGAACGCTTAAAAAAGATAAGCCCCACCCAGTGCTTTGAGTGGCTACATATTTGTATTTGATGAGACACCAACTAGAATTGTTGGGAGACTGAAAATGAAAACAAAGGTGACTTTGGCTTTTTAAATCTTGTGGAAGTTGTTTACTTGTGGATTTCCTTAGGTTGAAAAAGTCTGCACCAATAAGAGAACGATCCCCCTCTAGAGCTGAAAGTTAAAGGAAGACTGTAGGCAGCCGGAAGTACTTTCTAGGTGATGACCTGGATTCACTTGTTGAGTAGAAGTGGGGAAAATGCAACCATGGGGATATGGGTTTAGTCGTGTCACTGATGCTCATGGACTTGGCTCACAAGGATTAGAGGAGAGATGGAATTAGACTGGCTGCCCTGAAGGTTCGAGAGTTGTGTGGAGCCTGTGTCTGTTAAGCAGGGGTCCTCAAACTATGGCCCGTGGGCCACATGCCGCCCACTGAGGACATTTATCCGGCCCACCAGCTGCCTGTCCTACTTCAAAATAAGATATGTGCAGTGTGCATAGGAATTTGTTCATAGTTTTTTAAAAAAACTATAGTCTTCCCCTCCAACGGTCTGAGGCACAGTGAACTGGGCCCATTTAAACAGTGTGAGGGACCCCTGCATTAGAGCATACTCTAGCCCTAGGGGGTGAGAATTTGTGACAGGGCCAGTGGTCTGAAGTGGGGGGACTTGTGTGGGGAATTTCCTAGCTTGCTATGGTACCCATTGGCCAAGCTTGGAATGGCTAGACCTGAGTTTACCAGAACTGAACAGAGGAAGAGAAAGATGCTTGCTCCCGTGAGCTAGTGCTTGTTGCTTGCTAATTTGATGGAAGACCTGCTCTAGATTTGACTTTCTTATGAAGGCAGGCACACAGATGCAAATGAAGATCCTTCACATCAAAGAATATGCTGGTCTCCTCAAAGCACTGGGTAATTGAAATGGACAGTTGAAAAATTGGATACTCTACATGGGGGGAGATAAAAGTATAGAGTGACCGGTTTACAAACTTTCATGAGATGAGGAAGCTATTGCTAGGATTATAGGATTGAGGTGTAGATGTTCACAAAACTGCAACTGTTAGAGAGAGAATGTTTCTGTTTTGTTCACCTATGGAATATAGGATTTAAATGGAGCTGGCACTTACTCAGTTGTATTCATTTTAGTTGTATCCTGTTAGGTGCAGATATGATTTTATAATTGTCTTTGCTTAAAAATTATGTAAGGATAAAAAGTTGTGTACAGTTATCAAGTTGACAAGGAGTGTTCTGTGGTCATTAAATTTATGCCAACTTGACTCTGTGAGGACATGTAGGGGTGGAGCCAAACTTGTTAATCAGATCACAGTTTGGGGATGTCTTCCTGGGGTGTGGCCTTTTTAAAGGGGCATACTGGGAACCGCTCCTTCCTCTTTGGTACTTCACTTTTCTCCTCCTTGAGACTTCACTGACCTCTGTGTCTGCTTCCAGAGGCAGCCTCGTGTGGACCACCTTACCGTGAGAACTGTTGGCATGCTGCCGTGTTCCCCCTTGATTCCGCCTGACTATACCTCCTGATCTGTGCTCTCCCTGCTTCCTGAATCACCTTTCTTCCTCGTCAGTCTTCAGCTACGAGTCTGAAATGGGCTCCTGCTGATAGCAGACCCATGATATAAGATTACTTTCTGATATAAATCTCTGTCCTATCCATATATGAGTCTCCCTAGTTTTATTTCTCTAGACAATCCAGTCTTGACACAATTGAAAAGTGTTCTCTTGGGCTGCATGGGGTCCTGGTGGCACAGTGGACTAGGCACTGGGCTACTAACTACAAAGTGAGGGGTTGAAACCTATTAGCCATGCCAAGAGAATCTGTTCCGGTAAATATTTGCAGTCTCAGAAACCCCACGTCAGGTCAATATGAGCCAGAGTCTACATAGTGGCAATAGGCTTGTGTGTTTTTGATTGTTTGTTTTCTGTTTGGGCTGGTTTCATTCCTTGGTAAGGATCTACTGTTGCTTCCCCTAAGAATAAATGCATGACTGCCAGGAAAATCAACGTTCTTGTGTTGTTAGGTGCCGTATAGCCAGTTATAACTCACAGTGACACTAAGTACCATGGAATAAAATACTGATTCATCTGTGCCATCCTCACAATTGCTCCTATGTTTGAGCCCATTGACGCAGTCTCTGATCCATCCAACTCTTCGAAGGTCTTCCTCATTTCTGTTGCCCCCTTCTTCACTAAGCAGATTGTTCTTCTCTAGGGATAGACATTTTCTGACAACGTGACCAGCATCCATCAGATAGAACATCTAAGGTGCATGAAACAATCAAGTCTCACCATCTTTGCCGATAAGGATTATTCTGGGTGCATTTCTTCCAAGGCATATTTGGTATTTTCTTTTGGCATTCTATGCACTTTCAGTAACCTTCTCCAGCACCGTAATTCAAATGCATTGATTCTTCCTCTGTCTTCCCCATTTAATGTCCAACTGTCACATGCACATGAGGCATGTGAAAATACAACGGCTTGGGTCAGGAGCACCTCAGTCTTCAAAGCAACGTCCTTGCCTTTCAAATCAGGAAAAGTAGTGAAAGAAAGCAGATGAACGTCAGTTTCTATATGCATCTGCATTTAATCATGCCTAATTGAGCACACGATGTTTTGATTTAGGAATAAACTCTTCTGGTGTACCATCTGCAGATAATAGACCCTAAGTTTCATTCAAGTTGCAGATGAAGAAGAAGTTGCCCAGTGGATGGATTGAACTCCTTCTAACTGTGCTTTTTATATTGGCTCTCTGTATCTCACCAGTCCCGAGTCATTTCTAGCCTCCAGGTCCAAGTGTAGACATTTTCCACAACAGGGTAGCTCTTCCCTCTTCCTGGTATTAGCTCAAGCTTTGAAGGCCTGATGACCCACAAGGTTTGTGATCAGTTTGAATGCACCCAGTAACTTCAAAGAAGCTGAAAGATTGATCCAGGATGATAATGGTCAAAACAACCCTATGGAGTGATTTCACATTTGTTCTAGTTTTTATTATTTTCTGTTGCCTTTTCAATTATTTTTTTTCCCTGTTTCACGTTGTTGTTCTTATTGGGGTTTTTTTTGTTTGTTTGCTTTTCTTTACGTGAAATCCAGGATAGGTAAATATCTGGAAACCGTAAATGGATTAATCATTTCTCAGGGTTCTGGCAGGAGAGGTGGGTTGGAGATGAGGAGTTCCTAAGAATGCGCTCAATGAAGAAGAATGTGCTCTGAAATGGATTGTGGTGTTGATTGCACAACTCTATTTGTTTTTCAACTGTTGAGACATATGACATACGAGTTACATGTGAATAAAACCAACTTTTAAAGAAGCTAAGGTGCAAACTCGAATTTTACAGAATAATAATACAAAAGAAAACTCTACGAAGTTGTTTTATTGCGGAACACATGTGTTCTCTGTAATTCCAGGGCCAGTTTCATTGCAGGTATCAGCCACATCAACAACAATACACAATGTCTCTTTCTCTGGTCCCCGAAGGAAGAAGCCTTTCTGGCCTTGTGGTTTAGGTGTCAGGCAATTAACTCCCAAGACAGAAGTTTAAAGCAGGAGAAGGACACTGTATGTGCTCCCATGAAGACTCAGAGTCTTATAAACACTAAGGGGCAGTTCTGCTTTGTCCTCTAGGTCCATGTAAGTTGGAATCAGCACGATGGCAGTGCTTTTAGTTTCTGTCTGCTTTAACTTTCCCCTCTCCTGAAAGTGCTTCTCTTTCCATTTGTGTTTTCCAATAATAGATTTAGTAAGGGTTTCAGGAGCAAATGTGCTCAATCCTTCACCTCTATCCAGAAGCACTTATTTTTATAACTTTAGTATAAATTGCTGTAGCAGATGCTCTCAGTGCCCCACCCATATGCTCTCAGCAGTCACCTCTATATGTGAACATGGCTTCCTGTAAAAACAGCTGGGACTCCTTGCCTGCCGTCTTTTTCTTTTCTTTTTTGACTGTGGGAACAGGGCCAGTGTTCCAGCACCAGAAACCCAGTGTCCTTGGAAGTGGCTCCTCACTCGAGGGGACTTTGAGGTGAACGCTGTACTTTCTCCCATGTTCTCCAGAGACACTCGGCTAAAATGGTCCTCGTGTTTGTTCAGGTCCCTTTACTTGACTTTCTCTTCTGCCCACTCCTATAGCCCTGCCTCTGTTGCTACTTTCTGTACTCGAACCCTGAGTGCCATCAAGGCTCCGCCAACTCTTAGGGGTCCTGTAGAACAGCTATAACTGCCCCTATGAGGGTCCAAGGCTACCTTTGCCTAGGAACAGAAGGCCCCATGTTTCTCCCATTTCTGTACTAACCTCCCTAGCCATAGGAATAGTGCTCCTACTTTTTTATTTAATTTTTTACCTGCTGTTTGAAGCTGAGTTCTCTAGAGAACAAAAGTCAGTGATGTCTAAATTGTATGTGTGTGTATATATATATATATATATATATATATACATACATTGTAGATTTGATGCTTTAATTATATATATATATATATATATATATATATATATATATATATATATATATATATATATATATATATATATATATATATATATATATATATATAGAGAGAGAGAGAGAGAGAGAGAGAGAGAGAGAGATTTATATCAAGAAAATGTCTCACACTGTTTATAAATAAGTAAGTCTAAGTCCATAAGTCAGATATCAGACTGGAGACTGGTGCTTCCTAGAGCTGAAGGACATGTGGAACCCAGGATCAGCAGGAGGAGCACAGGCTGGTGACAGAGATAGGGTAGATGGCAGGGTGTGAATTACTCCCAGCATCAGCAGGCAATCTGTAGCAGGTCCTTGGCTCAAGTCCAAAGGACAGGAGCTCAATGGAGCAGATGTAGGATCCAGACCCAGCAAAAAGCAAGCAAGCTTTTTTTTTTTTTTTTTCCAATTCAGAGGCTTCAAGGGAACAATTCTCTTTTTTTGGTATGGCCTTTTATTTATTATTTTTTTAATTAATAAATCTTTTTATTGGGGCTCATACAGCTCTTATCACAATCCGTACATACATCAGTTGATCAAAGCACCCTTATACATTCATTGCACTCGTCATTCTCATAATTCACCATCCACTTGGGTTCCTGGAATCAGATCAGTTTCCCCTCCCCTCCCCTCACCGCTCCCCCCATTCCCCTTGGTCCCTTGATAGTTTATAAATAATTATTATATCTTATCTTACTCTCCGCGGCGTCTCCCCTCACCCACCTCCCCATTGCCCATCTCCCAGAGAGGAGGTTACACATAGATCTCCAAGATTGGTTCTCCCTTTCTACACCCCCTTCCCTCCTGGTGTCGCCACTCCCACCGCGGGTGTTGAGGGGTTCGTCTGCCCTAGATTCCCTGTGTTTCCAGATCTCTACGCACCGCTGTACATCCTCTGGTATAACCAGGTCCGCAAGGTAGAATTGGGGTCATGATAATTGGGAGGGGAGGAAGCGTTCAGGAACTAGAGGAAGATTTTGAGTTTCATTGTTGCTACACTGAACCCTGAGTGGCCCATCTCCTCCACACTACCCCTCTGGAAGGGATGTCCAGCTGTCTACAGATGGGCATTGGGTCCCCATCACGTACTCCCCCTCATTCACGGTGATGTGATTCTCACCACCCCTCACCTTTGTTGTTTGAGACCTGGTCTCCTCTGTCCTTCACGATCACCTATGTTGGTGTGCTGCTTCCGTGTGGGTTTTGTTGCTTCTGGGCTAGATGGCCGCTTGTTTGCTTTCAAGCCTTTATGTCCCCAGACCATATATCTCTCAGTAGCCGGGCACCATCAGCCTTCTTCACCACACTTGCTTATGCACACCTTCATCTTCAGCGATTATGTGAGGAAGGTGATCACTCAATGATTGCTTTTATTCCTTGGTGTCTGCTACATGGTCCATTCAACACCTTGTATTCGCTTAGGTCGTGTGCTTCTTCTCTGTGGGCTTTGTTGCTTCTGAGCTAGATGGCCGCTTGTTTGCCTTCAAGCCTTTAAGACCCCAGATGGCAAGCAAGCTTTTTACAACCTCCACTTGTATTGGAAGTAGGCCACATCCCTGAGAAAAAGCCATTTCCGTTTATTAGGTCCGGGGCTTTCATCTGAGTAAGCAGGTGTTGCATTCAACCCTCATCTTCTTGCAACCAACTGCATCGTCTAAGGTTGGGTCATGGGAAATTATTAGATGTTAAATGCCAATCCACTGAAAATTCTATGCAGTCAATTTGATACGATCCCACCTACCCTAACATTTTTACTGACTCAGAATTATTAGATAATTATAAGTTTGGAGAGATAGTTTATGAATTCTATCCTTAAAATTCTGACTATACCATCAGGTCCTAGTCATAACACTCTTATTTGATGTCAGTCAGGATGATATAGACAATATGTGTTCATCTATTAACTAAAAGGCTGACGATTCAAATTCACTCAGTGGCACTATGAAAGAAAGTCCTGTCAATCTGCTTCCATAAATATTGTAGTCAAGGAAACTCTGTGAAACACATTTTTAATATTTAACACAGGGCATCTCCATGAGTCCAAGTTGGCACTGGGGTTGGTTTTTATCTTGGTTTTCTTTGCTTTTGGAAGGGACCATATCTCCTTATTTAAGAGGAAATGCATGCTCCACACCTTGTCTGTGGACAGTTCAGTTTAGAAGTCTGTGCACTATTTCCTTTGAATCATCTGCAACATAAAAGCTAGGTGAGAGAGGGGTGGCCTCAGTTATAAAACATCACTAAATCCCAAATGAGTGAAAACAGAAATGTATTACTTCGGTGTATCTCAGATATGTGGGGCAGCAGGAGTGATTCCTCAAAGCTCACTACATAGTGAGGTAAGAACAATGTCGGAGCCTAGTCAGAGGCATATTTATCCCCAGGCAAGGTAAACAGATTTCCCACCACAGCACAAATGACTGAACTGGGAATCACACAGGAAACCACAACCGCTTACCCGCAAATTCTGTTTACCTTTTAAAACCTGCAGAATGACAGGCCTCTGTAAAGCACTGCTGCCAAGTCCCGTCCGTCTATAACATCCCCTAGACTGACAACTGAACATCTTAAAACGATGCTGATTTTTGTTGTTGACTAGTTCCACAATAATCTGTGAGAGTGTTTATCAATGTTTTAATTCTACAATGTTTTTTCTTCTCTCACAGCCAGAAGAGGCACATTGAACTCTTGAAGATATTTGCTCCACCGTGGCCAGTTCATGGCATTCTTTATACTTCTTATTTTTAATATCAGCAAAATAAAACAACTCTTTCTGTTGTGCCCTCCACACCGCCGCCACAGACCTTTGGAAGCATGTGTTCCTGTCCGGTGCACCCTGGGAAAAAGCGGAGAAGGTCAAACATGTAGATTGTGGAACCTCCAGCACCTGCCACGGATGCTCTTCCAGTGCTTGTCTGCATGGAGTCTGCATGGAGCTCTCCCAGGACGCTGGGGACCGATCGACTGAGGGCATCCTCTGCCTCTGCCTTGGTCTCCTCGGCTCACCTTGATCATGCCTCTTAATTCTCTGCCCAGGCCTATTGTTCCAGCACATTTCGCTAGTTGCAGATAGCTACTTCAGTGGTAGATACAGAATAAGTGAAACGATATATAGAACCAGATATGTGGGGCTTTGCCCCTCTGCCAAACCTCAGCTAATGTAGTTTAAAAAAAATCTGATCAACTAAGAAATGTTCTGTGCGGTATCATGATGAGCCTGAATTGCCACCCCTCCCCCCAAGGGTAGCTCATTCTTGCCAGGGGAAACGGAGTCCCCGAGACACTGTGCTGTTTGGCTCCAAAGCATAAAGGAGATTGAATATGCTCATTCATCGCTTCACCAATTACACTGTGCTGCTTCTCAGCATAACATTTTACTAATCAATCCATTCATTTCGCTGTTTTTTTTCCGTTATGATAAAGATGTAAAAACTCTGCCTTCTGGGAAATTGAGGCAAGGTAAATGATTGGCAAAATGGAAGGTAAAAAGTTAAGGTCACAACTATTCAGTTAAATGGCATCTATAAAGGTAATCATTTTGCTTTAAAATTTTAATTAAAATTATCCATATTAATTCATATTTTCATATTTGCTCAGGGCAGTTTGATCTCAGTTCCCTATTTTTCTCTCTTTGTCTCATTCCTTGAACCATATCATACTTGTCAAAGTCAGACAGTCCTGCCTTGTTGATATCTGACTTCTGAGTCATATTCATACCAGTTATCTGAATTACCTTGGTTTGTTTATGAAAATATAACATTAAGGTCTCTGAAACAAACAAAAAACCTTGGCTCTTATTTCCTATCATCCTCCATTTTCTTCATCAAAGGAGAGAAAGTTCTTCAAACATTCAGTAAAACACATGTATGGTATATAAAAATATGTTGAATTTAGGCCATACAAATATAAAATGGAGGTTTCTTATTTAGTAGCAGCAATTTATGGGCACAGGAGTTGGCAATGATAAAAATGTCCAGAGTCACAAAAGCAGTATATAGTTAGTCATGGGTGGTGTTATTGGTCTCAAAATAGACCTTTATTTTGTCTCCCCCCTCCCCCATCCCTTAACCACATTCAGAATTAGAGCGAACATGAAGAGAACCAGCAGGAAGACCGAACACAAAGCTGGCAGCACAGTAGCAAGGAGTTCAAAGAGCCAGCTAAATTCATTGCACATCCCAAGCACAGAAATATTTTCAGGTGACTGTTTTTGACAAAACGTGGGAACCACAGGATCTACAACACTTACAAGCAAAACTCAACAACTCTAATAATAGTTACAGAAGTGAAAGCCAATTTGGATAAAATAAGAAATTGACTCAGGTCCTCTGAGAGAAGATTTTTGAAAACAAGGTTTACAGAAATTTCTTTTTGCCTTTTGGGAAATCACATTCATGTCTGCACCTTGACTCCTAGTCTAGATGTCTTTACAGAAAAACATCCTGTAGCATCTCTTCGCTGTTTGACATCACACAATGTGATTTGTTTAGGCAGTCAGTCACTTATTACTATTTGTGATTAAAAGGCTATGTCATGTTCTAGTATGGATGTAAGCATATACTTTGTGCCTGTGAGTCACATACTGGTGAGGATGGGGGGCACATTAGTGATGCAGTACAAGTGAACTCCATATCTCATTGAGTTTGCTGCCGCAGCCGCCACCTCCTTGTTGGGTTCTCATACTGCGGTCACATGTGTGTCACTGTGATTCTGGCATCTGTATCCTCAGTATTTCAAATCCTTGGTGTCTTGACTAAGGCAGAGTAGAAAGAAAGGTCTGGCATTCTGCTTCTGAAAATTACCAATGAAAAATTCATAGATCACAACAGACCTTCATCTGACATCGTTCTGGAAGATGAGCACATGAGGTTGAAAGGCATCAAAATACACAGTGACTTTAAAAATGGACCATAGCATGTAATTGGAACAGGACTGGCCAATAGTTATTGCTGCGTCTTGTGATTATAATATGACTAAGACCCATCAGCAGGTTCATGTCCATGTGCACTCAGAAATGTGCGGGGAGTTGTGGTCTTGGCAAGATTTTCAGAGAGTTCATGATGGTGACTCACCTGAGTACTGATAGCTCATTTATCGGGCATCGTGTTTGGATCATGCTTTCTGTGCATGTTATTATTTTGAACCAATTTGAATGCCTGTTTTTAATTTGAAAAGGATGATTAAATAAGCAAACAATATTGGGGTGGAGCACAAAAATGATAGTCCAATTCAAAGCACCAATTCTAAGCAGTGCTCAAAGAGAAAGAGCCTGAATGTGGAGCCCGGGGAGTTGTTCAGTTGTGTGCAGAACTTTGGGCAAATCACACTATGAACTATTGACCCTCAAACTTCTTATCTGTAAAATGAGGGATCTGGGGTCAATGTTGTTTGAGAGTTTTCCAAGCCTCATAATCTCTGGGAGACTCCTGGTTCATGCAGGTTTCTAGCTCCCTCATTCTCCTCATCAACTGTCCAAAATCCAACTTGAACACATTTATATTTTAATAAAGTTACTTTGGTTGCAATGTGGAAAATAGAAATGAAGCTACATGAGGTTCAAGTGGTGCGGGTAAGAAATGAATTCCATAATTCTTGAGTAAATGGATGGTTTGTGGCCTCAGAGTTTGGGGACAACTGTGGATGGGTGGAGTCAGGAGAGAGAGATGAACTTCAGCTTTCTGGGAGCTGTTGACTGATTGGAATGTGATGAGCAGAGAGAAAGGAGATACAAAGACGATGGCCTACATGGATGTCTTTTGCTGAGAAATGGAACACAACAGGGGATTAGCTTGGTGGGGGAGGGCAGAGATAAAATTCTGATTTTTGACTTTGTGATTTGAGATCCTGAATGCCACTAACCATCTGAGGACGACAGCCTTCCCACAACTCTCCCTGAATCTCAATTCTCCTTAGTCTCCCCCACTCATTTTTTCTCTTCAGAAACGATCATTTTCTCTGACTGCCTTTCTTCAACCTGTCAAAACTTTTCATCTTCGTTCACTCAAACGTGGGGTTCAGAAGCCGCTCTTCGTGAATGTGCATGAGTGTGTCCTATTGGTTTTGAAAGTTCACCAGTGATTGGGATATATTGCTCCGTTTCATAGCAATATGCAAGTCTTTACTTACAGACTGTCCATGAGGTGCACTGACCTAGAACCGAACTCAGGTCTCCCCCAGAAGGCAAAACATCTTTTACTGAACTCCCAATACTCATTATTCCCCATAATTAGCTATATAATCACTGTTCTAGAGACTCCAGTCAGCCATTCTCAGAATGTCATGTGCAAGCTTGGAAAATAAGCATCCATAAACAATCGTAAAAATCTTGAGATATCTGGGGGAAAGAAGAGGAACAACCTTTTGGAAAACCCATCAATGGTGTCTAATCTATATTAGATTGTGTCTTCTCAAGAACATGTTTGAGATTTCTTACCAGTTCACAAGGAATTTTGAAAGCTTTAATACTTGCCTGAATGTTTCCTGTTAGCAATATATGCATCTAAAGGGTTTCCTCACTGGATTAAAACCTAGAGCAAGCATATATGTTCTATCTTACATTCCACCTGAAGAAATTTTAAACATTTTACTAATTTTAAAGTAAAGAATAGCTTCACTTACTTTAAAGTGCACAACACCTCTGGGAGATTATAGAAAGATGGCTTAACTGTACCAGCGAATACCTCCTGTGCAGAAACTGAGAAATTTACCTTTAATTGGGATGACATCAAGCATTTAGGAAAGCAGAATTTAGTGTAATTAAAATTGGAAAATCATTATTTAACAAGAGCCATGTTGTATTTCTTGGGGAAAAAAACACAATAAGGACCTTTTAATTTCAGATGAGTCGATAATTTTATTTTTATATCTCTCCTGAGCCTGTTCTAATTAAAATACTATGAAAGATAAATTTGAGGAAACATTCTCAACATTTTTTTGGTTTCAATTGCAGTCTTTTACTTGAGAAGTAGGTTGACAGAATTAAGTAGAGTTTAATATAATGATACTTTAGAAACGAATGTGAATATGGGGAACAAAAAGAATAATAAGCAACTGAGTGTCCTGAAAGGAGCAGGGACAAGAAAATAGAGACTACGGGGGTACCAATTTATTCGGTGTGCACTGCTGTTTCCTTTCTTCTTGTCATTTTTTTAATAAAAAAGGGAAGTTTTACCACAACCATGTGCTGTGCCCACATGGTGCATTTAAATTGTACATTGTGGTTTGCTATTACGTGTGTGGTTTCCAGCTTTGATGTTTTTAATTAAATGTAAACTTAAGATAAGGTCATCAGTTTGTTACCAAAGAGACCACATGTAAAGCAGTTGCTCTACTCCATTTCACAAATAGGAAAAAAGTTATAAAATAAATTATATTGTATCAGAGATTAAATGAGAAAAAATGATGCTCGGGGAGAACTAATCTGTTAGCGTAGCAGTGGAAAGAGAGACATTTTTGTTTGTCATAGAGTTGCACTGTAAGATATGGATTTAAGCTGGTCACCCCTCTCCAGAGGAGGTGTGCTGCAGTACTTCATCCAGAACGAAGGGGGCGGTGGGGCGGGGCAGAGAAGGAAAAAAATGAATGAGGAGCATAGCAGGTTGGGGAGAGCATCGATGTGGGAGTTTAGTCTACTACTGCTGCTTTGGCAATGATGAAAATTAAAGTTAACGGGTTTTTAGTTTACTGTACTACTTACTTGTATGCATTATCTTATGTACTCCTGAAAACAATTCTGTGGGTTCAGTGTGATTATCATCATTCCTGATATTTAGAAAGAATGTGAAGGCCAAGAGAGCTTAAGCCAATTGCTCCAAATCACTTAGCCAGTAAGAGAGAGAGCCAAATTCAAACCAAATTATCTGACCTGAGGGTATGTACTCTTTACTACTAAGCCTTGCTTCCCTGGAGAGAAAGAACCCATGGCTCTGTCTCACATTCCTCATCTGTAAAATGAAATACTCAGGCAAATTGCAGTTGCTGTTCACTGCCCTGGAGTTGACCATTATGACCTCATGCAGGGCAGAAGGGAAGGTTGGCCAGTGTCTGCATCATCCCCACGATTGTTTCTGGCTGGGACCTGTGTGTTCCATAATGCTTCCATTGGCTGACTTTGGAAAGCAGATTTTCAGGCCTGTCTTTCGAGTTGGTCTTCGTCTAGAAATGCCTTTGAAGCCTGGTTAGCATCATAGCACGGGAAAGCCTCCACTAATCGATGTGGGGACTGAGCATGAGGTGCATTGGCTCAAATCAAATCCAGATCTCCTGCATGAAAGAAAAGGATCGGGCTAAGGAGCTGCCTGGGGTTTCACAGAACGGGTTATCACGATTTAATAACTACATGTTTTCCTTCTTATTTTAAACTAAAACAAAAAACGATCTAGATAGAAAACACAGCTTTCCCCCAGATCCTGGATGCTTCCTCCCCCCCAACTACCATGATCCGAATTCTACCTTGCAGGGCTGGATAGGGCAGAGGTTGTACACTGGTGCATATGGGAGCTGGAGGCACAGGAAATCCAGGGTGGATGATCCCTTCAGGACCAGGGGTGTGAGGGGCGATACTGGGAAGGTAGAGGGTGAGTGGGTTGGAAAGGGGGAACCGATTACAAGGATCTACATGTGACCTCCTCCCTGGGAGACAAACGGCAGAGAATGGGGTGAAGGGAGACTCCGGATGGGGCAAGATATGACAAAATAACAATCTATAAATTATCAAGGGCTCATGAGGGAGGGGGAAGCGGGGAGGGAGGGGGGAAAAAGAGGACCTGATGCAAAGGGTTTAAGTGGAGAGCAAATGCTTTGAAAATGATTAGGGCAAAGAATGTACGGATGTGCTTTATGCAATTGATGTATGTATACGTATGGATTGTGATAAGAGTTGTATGAGCCCCTAATAAAATGTAAAAAAAGAAAACACAAAACATTTACTTCCTGGACTGTTCAATGACTAGATCTATGGAGACAAGTCAATTCTGAGTGAGAGACACCATGAGGTGCAGCAGAACTTCGCTATCAGACTTCCAGGGCATTAGTATTGACAGACCCAGATTGCTACAGCTCTGTCCTTTGATTCCCTGCTGGGTTAGAACTACGGAGCTTTCGTTACTCTCCTACCAGGACTCCCACTTAATGATTGTGAGACCGTCAATTTCAATGTTCAGTTTCCAGAGTTATAATATCTTAAGGATTAAATTATATCCTCTAAAATTTTAATCTCTAGTGCTTTTGAACATGAGCTTGATAAGAAATAGAGTTATGGTGATAGTCTGGAGCCTTGGTGATAAAGTGGTTATGAGGTGAGCTGCAATCCACTTGGTCGGTAGTACCGTGTTGATATAAAATTAGTTCTTGATATGAAGTTCTTTCTTCTACACATATGAGTGTCATTGGTTTTATTTCTCTAGATAACCCAGACTAACCCAATTTAGTCCCATGGGAATGGGGTTCTAGAGAAACAAATCACAAAGATAAAGAGTGGAGGTGTGTCTGACTTCTGCATATGACTCCTGGGTTGGATTGTCCTTCTCCTTTGGAGAGTCAGAGGTTATCAGATGCAGTCACGTGTTTGCACAGTTGGCTTCTGGAAAGCACATGAGAAGAGAAATGCTTAGATTCCTAGATGCTATCTTTGGTCATTCCTACCTGAAATGTAAAAGGGATGTAAAAGATGTTACAGTATTTTACAGTATTGACATCAAGGAAGATGAGCAGGTTTGGGACTTCCCTGAGACAAAGTCACACTGCTTAGAAAAAACGGCTTGATGGAAAGCCAGGCCTTTGGAATTCCCAGCAGTTCAAGGCCATATAAATGGGAAAGTTCCATGCATATGAATAAAATAGTCTAGATAAGAAAGGGTTGGATTTGACTGTTTAAAAAAGAATTGTGTTTAGGATTTGCAAGTACTAGAATTATGTTAATTTTTCCTGTCTTGCATTACTTACATTGTGTGATAGAAATGAATATTAGAAATTATGATTTGAGACCTGCCTTCTTCCTTTACAATGGATAGGTTAAAAGGATGTTAGGAATTGCTTGCAAGGAAAGCTTTATGTTTGAAAGTGTAAGCCCCACCCATGCCTTGAGTGTCAGGACATTCACTTTTGAAAAGACATGGGAGGGACTAGAACTGCTTGAAAACAGGGGGGGGGGGTGAAGGGAGAGGGGAGAGAGAATGGTGACTTTGGCATTTTGAATTCTTGACCAAGATTTTTGGGTTTTTGTCTGTAAATATACTTAGACTGGAAAGATTTGTGTCCGTGAGAGAATTCTCCCCTCTTGAACTGAGAGTTAAAGGGAGCCTATGGGGCGTCCTGGATACTGGGTAACCACTTGAATTCACTTGTTCTTGGAAGTTGGGGAAACAGCAATAGAGTGACTGCGTTAGTCCAGCCACTGACAGCAGGGTCAACAGGGACGAGGAGAGAGGAAAATCAGAGCTGGCTGTTCTGAAAATTAATGAATTGCCTAGAAACTTAGCCTGTGGCATAGCCTAGCCCAAGAGGGCAATGGTTGTGGAGAATTTGCAAAGGGCTGACTAATCTGAAGAAGGGGTGTTTGATAAGGAATTCCCTAGCTTGCTTTGACACGCAGTGATCCAGATTGGAATGAATAGGATTCAGCTAACCAATCCTGACTGGAGGAAGAGCAAAGTGGTTGAGCCTGTGCGCTGGCGCACATTGCTGTCAGACTTGATAAATGGCTTGCTGTAGATTTGACTTTGCTTATTGATGCAGACATTCGTGATTCCAACTGGAATGAAGATTGTTCACATCAAAGAACATGCTTGTCTCTTGAGAGCACTGGGTTGATAGAAATGGGGCCTTTTGACAGAATCCTAGGATTCAAATGTAAGTGTTCACAAAACTACAACAGTCAGGCATGGAATAAGTTTGCTTTAGTTACTTATGGAATAGAAGATTTAAAAGGAGCTGGTGCACTTTTGGTTGTACACCTTTTAGTTGTATCCTGTAAGAAGCAAACACAATTTTATTATTGTCACTGTTTAAAGATGATGTATGGTTAAAAAGCTGTGTCTAAGTGTCAAGTGGACAGGAAGGTAGGTGGTCAGTGGTGGTTAGATTTTATGTCCACATGATGGCACTTGTGTGAAGGAGTCCAACATGTCAATCAAGTGGTAGCCTAATGATGCCTCCTTGGGGGTGTGGTGTTTTCTTTAAGAGAAAGATTTCTTTCTCTGCCCCTTTGCCTTCCTCCTGGCTAAGACTCTGTGTCTGCCTCTAGGCATAGCTCCATGTGGGCCACTGATCCAGGAAGCTCCTGGCGCCCTGCTCTGTTCCCACCAATCTGGGATCTACACAACTCTGCACACCTCATCTTTGGAGTACTCAGTATCCCACTTCACCTTTATGAACCAAAAGCCTGCAGCTTCGTGAGTCTGAGGAGGGCTCCTACTAGCATTGAACTTATGAACTTGAGCTGTACTGGACTGGGGTGCCATTTTGATATAAAATTACTTCTCTAGACAACCCAACCTAATACAGGCCTCCAAAATCTGAGAGACAAAGAAGAATCTTTATCCAGAATAGTCAGAGTTTACCATGTCCCATATCCAGACTCTTCACCTCTAAACTTTGAGAAAAAAAATTCTGTCTTCTAAGTTTCAAAATACCTGATCTTTTGTTAATGTAGCTTTAGGAAACCACTATTTTGTTTGTTAGTGACGCTGATCCCCATGCTGGCTCCTAGTGATCCCCTGTGTGGAGATAGGACAGTACCATAGAGTGTTCAAAGGTTTGAACCGTGGAAAACACATCACCAGACTTAACTACTGAGATTTATCAGGACAAGTTGGAACTACTACCATTTCTGTTAAAAGTCAAGCCTTGAATGATTGTGCTACCCTAAGATTGTGAGGAAACCAATGCAATGGGGGAAATAGCTTGGAGGTGATACAGGTAGACACCAGGAAGAAAGTGGACAGGTAGGGAAGACATAGAGACTAGTCATCGGGTGTGCTATCATAAAGCATCACCGTGGGCAAAAAAACACAAACTCTCTAGCATAGGAGTTTGGGGTTGGGGCTTTGCAAAAAAGCAAACATCCTAGAGATAAGATGTCGTATTTGCTGGGGAAAAGGTTGTTGGGAGAACCACGACGAAGTTGTGTTTGTCATTTCCAGGGAACTACGCCTGTATGCAGAATGGGTCCAGGGGAAGGAGCTCAGGCAAAGAAAATGCAGGGTAAGCGGCTGTGGGCATTTCTCTTGTTTGTTCTGCCTTGGGAAGACAAGAGCAGAATCTAACGTATTGGTTTAAGTTTCTTGCAGTCACTCAGCCATTATTATGATAAACAGTTAGGTGTTTTCATCTTACACAGGAAGAGAAATGACATACAATGACGATGTCTCAAAGAAAATTGCAAGGAAGTATCTCTACTCACACAATTGAGGAATTCAGAGACCAACTGATGTCTGTTATCTTTTTCTGCTTGGACTGGTAAGAATGCACTGGGCATAAGTGCAATTTTAATCCTTTTAGAGAAAGTACACGTATTTCCAAGAGTGTTTTTGTGACTTCAAAGCACACCCTAGGAATATAAAATGCTCCAGGAGAAAAAAAATGACACATGAAAACATCTAACAAAATCCCAAATCAATATAAATTTACTTTAATTTTTATAATGCAGATCTACTATATAACACTTAGGAAGTAATTCATCCAATAAATAAGACCAGCTCAATTGATGCTATGTTTTGTAAAGCTTACAGGAAATAGTTTTATTGGGTGAGAAGAGATAGAAAACCATGAACACTGGAAGGATCAGGAGGGAAATATATTTATTGACTAAATATGGTGATTTCCCAAAGCAAAAACGATTCACTTAGTGAAAAGCCATAATTGAGAAATTATCACAAACAAGCACTGAGCTTTACTGTGACTTCCAAATCCATATCTATTGTCGATCAAACAAAAGGAGTTATTTCTCTGCTACTTTTCTATTTAATAAATTATTTTTTTACACGAAGTGTTCTCTGTAGCTGTATCTACTTATCATCTCTCTAGCTAGCTGACATCGATCTACTTCCCCACTCACATATAACTTTATCCTACTGTGGCAATTTGGTTACTATGTCTTGCTGAAAGCTATACCAGCTATGTTTCAATACTACCAAGGTAACGCATAGTGAACAGATTCAAGAATAAGAACAGACGAGGAAGAGGGAAGAGCTAGTTCACTTCTGAAACATTACCCACTGCAAATATTAGGAATAGCAGCAGAACTCTGTCTGATATAGTGCCAGAAGATGAATGCTTCAGATAGGAAAAACTAAAAAAAAACCCACCATACTCACTGTCACTGTGTCGGTTCTTACTCCCAGTGATCATACAAGATAAGGTAGAACAACTCATGTGGGTTTCGAAGACTACAAAATTTCATCTTTTCCCCGAGGAGCATTGGTGGTTTCAAACTGCTGACCTTGTTGAGGTTTGTGGGAGTTATATAATCTGTCAACTTGCAAAGAAGTGAAGTCCAGTCTGTCAATCAAGTCATAGTCAATGAGGCCTGTGTGGGCATGGCCTTCTGAGGATTATGGAAATCCCTACCATCTTCCTGGAGGTGGGACACACACTCATTTTGAAACAATCCTGATGACAAGTCTAATGGAGATGTGCTCATGGAGCCAGAGCCTTGGAGCTGAAGGAGTTACGTAGAGACCCATACCAGCGCTGAGATGCTTCCAATGCGGTGATGCTTCCACTGCCACTGGATCCACAAGACTTTCCACCCACTGGCCTGTGATCTTCCTGCATTTGGCATTAATTCATGGATGCATGAGTCTGAAGAGGAATTTATACACTAGTAGCGATATATGTGCTAATAATATCAGACTTATAGACTTGATCTGGACTTGGCTGGGATGTTTTCTTAATATACAATTACTCTTTGTCTAAAGCTCTTTTTTATATACACATGAGTGTCCATGATTTCGTTTCTCTAGTCAACCCAGACTATCACGAGATTAGTAACCCAACATGTGACCAAATAACACCAGGGCTTCTCAGGTTGCATGCCATTCAAAATGGGCCTGTGTTAGGACTCACACAGCCACATACAGTGATGCAGAATGCAGGAAACCACAGGCTGATGGATGTGGAGTCCGGTGGATCCCAGATCTATGAAACCATGGCAGGGTTCCTGTAGCTCTTAGAGTCAGTAGCAGGTAAGAAGGGAAAGGAAGAGAGAGGTGGGTGTGAAGGTGAGGATTGAGGGAAAGACCCTAGGGTCCTCCTTTAAAAAGCCACACCCCCAAGGAGACAGAATTACATTTTGACTTGATTGACAGATTGGACTTCACCCTACACTTTTATACATCATCAAGTTGACATGAAATTATCTAACTATCACTAGGGCAGATAAAGTTCTACTTCCCTAAAGTTGAAACAAATTTAATGACATATGGAGAAAAGCTCCATTAAAATGTGACATGGAATATGCAATGTATAATTAGAAAATATTGCAATAGTTAAAGTGGGACACATATAAATAGATATCCTATGCATTAATAAGCTGAAATAGACTGTGAGATAGGTCATTTGGAGTTGAACATCATATAGTTCTTTATGCCATCAATGATAAACTTAGGATGTATAGTGTCACATTCACTATTGAAAATAACTTTTCAAGACATATCTTGAAGTCAGTAATATGAAAAATATATATGTCTAAAGGCAGACCAGTTAAGGCAACTATTAATGATAATTATGTACAAACCATTGTAGTCATAGATAAAGAAACTGAAGAATTATACCAACTTCTTCATTGTAAAATGGATCAAAAATACAAACAAGATTCATTGATAATTACTGGTGAATGGAATGTAAAAGTTAGAAACAGAGACGAAGGCTCATTAGTTTAAAAATCTTTCCTTGGTGATAAAATTTAACTGACAATCACAAGATGGAATTTTGCAAAACTAGTGATTTCTTCATTGATAATTTTTGTTTCAGCAAATGATGACCAAACACCAGACAGATGGAATCCACCTGAAGCAAAGAGAACACGTGTGTGGTAATTGATGATGACAAAATTCAATAACATCAACCCGAACAAGGCCAGGACTAAACTGTGGATTGCACCTTCAGGGCTGCATATGTAATTTCAGGTTGACGCTAAAGAAAGTGAAAAGAAGTCCATGAGAGCTAAATGTGACTTGAAGATATCCCACCCGAAGTTAGAGAATATCTCAAGAACAAGTTCTGCACAGTGAGCCCTAATGGGTTAAGACCGGATGAATTGTGGGATGACATCAAGAGCTCATATAACAAAAAAGGTCATTAAGAAGACAGAAGAAACACAAAGGACCAAAATAGTTGCCAAAAGAAACATACTCTGGGGCATAGAGCAGCTCAAGTGAATGGAAGAAATGAAGTAAAGAGGAACTGAACAGAACATTTCAAAATGCAGTTCCAGAAAACAAAGAAAGGAATTAAAGTGAAGTGTGCAAAGGCTTGGCATTAAAATCCCCAAAGGGTTGGGCACCTTCAGTTTATGAGAAGTTAAAAGAACCAAAGAAAAATTCAAAACTCAAGTTGCAACATCAAAGACTCCTATGAGAAGAATATGACCTCTACAGGAAAAACAAAAAGCAAAGGAAAGACACTATCACTCTAGTAAGAAAGAATTGACTGACACAGAACCATTTTGACAGATTACATGTAATCAAGAACAGATTTCATTGAAAGAAGAAGTTCAAACTTCCCTGAAAGATGAGCAAAAAAGCAAGGCTAAGTAAATTGACAAAACATCCATCAAAATTAATTTTTAATATGTTTTTCTGTTTGTTGGTGTTTGAAACCCAGGGTTGATGAATCTATAGGGACAGCAAGAACAATGGTTTGTGTTTGTTTGGGGTTCTTTTTGGGGGGTGTACATTGGGTGAGGTGTTGTAGTGGTACAGGGTTAAAAAATAGTTAAAGAGGCCAGGAAGGAAAAAGAATGTTTGGAAACTAATTGCAGTGACAATTGTAGAATACTGCTGGATATGATTGAACTACTAAGTGATACGATATATGTAAAAACTCCCAATAATTTTTTAAATGTATATAGCATGGGAAGCACTAAGTAATTATGTCAGTCTGGGTTGACTAGAGAAACAAATCCAGAGACACTCATATGTGTGTAAGAGAGGTTTATATCAAAGAGCAATTGTATAACATCCCAGCCCATTCCATAAGTTCAATATTAGCACATACGTCTGATACTAGTCCATAGATTCCTCTTTACACTCACACAGCACATACAATGTTGCCTAATGCAGGAAAATCACAGGTCAGTGGATGAAAAGTCTTGTGGATCCAGTGTTGGTGGAAGCATCTCCAGGGCTCTGGTTGCCATCAGCCTGACACATATGTGGCTTGTCAAGAGTAAGGTGAAGCAGAGAAAGAGTGAATGCCTTAAAGTAAGAAAAGAGGGAGTTCCCAGAATCCTCGTGATTTGGCCACGCCCACAAGGAGGTAAAATCAAGCTGTGACCTGATCAACAGGCTAAATTCTATGTCCTCATTCTTTTATCAAGTTGACATGTAATTGTGTAACTAGCATACTAATGCATGACAAGAATTTTGGAAGAGAGCTTCTGAACAATGGACTGGAAAACATTCACATTTGTGCCCATTTCAAAGAAATGTAACCCAACGGAATGCAGAAATGATCAAGCAGCTTCATTAATATCACACATGGGTAAAGTTTCATGGGAGAACATTCAATAGCAGTTACTGCAGTACATTGACAGGGGGCTGTCAGGATTCCCAGCTGGGGTCAGGAGAGATTATGGAATGAGGAATGTCACTGCAGACTCTAGATGGATCTTGGCTGAAAGCAGAAAATACTCAAAAGATGTTTATTTATTTATTTGTTTGTTTTAAAAAACATTTTATTGGGGGCTTTTACAGCTCTTATAACAATACAAACATCAATTTTATCAAGCATATCTGTACATATGCTGCCATCAGTGTTTTATAGACAATTTAATTTTTATGTGAACCTTTGATATCAGTTTTTTTTCCTCCCTGCCTCTCACCTTTGTGACCAATTGATAAATTATAATTTTAATATCTTTAAAAATTTTTAATTTCACTTTATTAGAGGCTTACAGCTCTTATCACAATCCATACATACGTCCATGTGTCAAATACATCTGCACGTATGTTGTCATCATCTTTTTCAAAATCTTTTCTTTCTACTTGAGCCCATGGCATCAACCCCTCATTATTTCCCTCCCTCCTCCATGTCCCCTTGATAATTTATAAATTTTGCTTCCTTCTTTTATTTTCCATGCCTTACACCAACCACTGTCTCCTTTCACCCTCTTTTCTGCTGTCTGTCCCCCTGGGAGGGGGACCATACATCAAATATTATAATTGGTTCCCCCTCCCCTCACTCCCCTTCCCTTACTCTTCTAGTATTACTGCTTCCCTTATTGTTCCTGAGGGGTTTATCTGCTCTGAATTCCTTGTTTTGCAGTCTCTTATCTGTATCAGCAATAGATCTATTTACATGTATTTATTTATAAAATATTATGACAAGAGATGGACATTGGACCTCCACTCAAGTACTCCCTCAACTCAAGAACAGTTTGTTCTACTAACAGAGCACTTTGTGATGTTGTCTTTCCCTAAAACAATCGCTGAAGACAAAATGGGTACATAAGTAAATGTGCTGAGGAAAACTGATGGTGGCCAGCTATCAAAAGATATAGTATCTGGGGTCTTAAAGGCTTGAAGATAAACAAATGGCCATCTGGCTGAGAAGCAACAAAGCCCACATGGAAGAAACACACCAGCCTGTGTGATCATGAGGTGTCGATGGGATCAGGTATCAGTCATCAAAGACCCCAAACAAAACCAACAAACAAACCAAAAATCATATCAATGGGAATGGGGGGGGGCAGGGTGGTGACACAGAGCCTATGAGTTGTCAATTGTACATCCCTATCAGAAAGGTCATAAGGAAGACAGGAGCCAGTCAGGGTGCTGTATAGCACTGAGGAAACACACATTTATTTAGTTCTTTAATGCTTCCTCCCCACCACACCCCCACTATCATGACCCCAATTCTATCTCACAAATCTGGCTAGACCAGGACATGTCTATAATGGTAAAAATATTTTTGTTTTACTGACTATGCAGAGGCATTTTCCTGTGTGACTCATAATACATTATGGATAACATTGCAAAGAATCAAAATTCCAGGACATTTAATTGTGCTCGGACAGAACCTGCACATAGACCAAGAGGCAGTTATTCCAACAGAACAAGGGAATATTGCACAGTTTAAAATAAAGAACGGTGTAGAGAAAAGTGTGCTTCAAGTGAGTATGTTTCCACAGCTCTCATTCCATCTGTCTAATAAATGGAGAAGCTGAGCGATATAAAGAAGAATGAAGCACAAGAATTGGAGAACAATTAACAAAGTGCAATATGTCGATGGTACAATCTTGCTTGCTGAAAACCAAGAGAACAGTAGACACTTACTAATGGAGACCAAAGACTACAGTCTTCAGGATAGTTTACAACTCGGAATAAAGAAGTTAAAATCCTCAAACAAGTGGGGAAAAGAGTGACTTTACCAAGGATTTTATTTCACTTGAATCAATGCTTATGGAAGTAGCAGTCCAAAATATCAAATGATGTGTTGTATTGGGAAAATTTAGTGCACAGGACTTTTTTCAAGTATAAAAGAGCACAGGTATTGCTTTTAATACCAGCCATGGTCTTATCAAACGCCTCATATGCATTCGCTAGCAAGACGACGAATAAGGAGGTCCACAGAGCATTAGTTATGGTGGTGGCGATGAATATCAAACATTTCATTGGCAGCCAACAGAACAAATTAAGAAGTGCAGCCATAAAGTTTCTTAGTTCCGTAATATCAAGGATGGGGAGATTTAATCACAATGACTTTCAAACAAAAGTCGTTTTCAAGAGAGACCAGGCCTTGGAAAAGGACATTATGTCAGGTAGAGGGTTAATAAGAAAGAGAAAGGTCCCTAACCAACAGTAGCCACAACTATTAGCTCCAACGTAAGAATAATTGTGAAGGTGCCATGTGTCATTCTGTTGCACGTAGAACCCCGCAAGGTGAAAGGGACTGGAAGGCATCTAGACCTTAACTCTGGAGTAGATGACAGGGAAAAGGATGTTTCATAAATCAGCGACTACAAGTTTACCTTGACTATTCCAGACAAACATCTGAGATGAGAAGGCAATGACTATTATAGAAGCATCTCCTGCAATCCTGAGCCTTCTCTAGTACTTATAAAGGATATTGGGAAAATTACTAAGAATTGTTTTAAATATCAGTCCAGTACATTTATTTACCAGTGTTTTTCACATGAAACCCAATTTATCCTTAAAGGGGTATATAAATTTTAGGGGAAAGATGCTTGAAAAAGTAGAAAGGTGAATTAACATATACTATAAAAGCTTCTTTAATATTCAGGATTGGAGGTTATTTAAGTACCTTTATAAACTCTACTATATTAAATCATTTCTATTTCTAACAGAAAACATATCAACAATATATTTATTATTATATTAATAACATCACTGGAGAATAGACTACTGTCTTTGGTAATCCTTTCCCACTTAAAAATTGTGACTAGATATGTATGCCAAGAAGGAAGACAATATCTCTTTGTCCTCCTTGAAACTGTATTTGACCATAAAACTAAATTCTTAGTTATCTTATGTGAACAGAAGTACCAAGTTCAAATTCTGGTTTGAGTCTGAGAAAAATTGGGCCATATATTTTTTCATGATCTTTCCTTAGAAGGTACTTCGCTTTAAGTCAACATTAAGTTGAGACAATTTTCCCAGAAGATAACAACCTAATAATGCAGAAAATGTATGGGCTGTAATAATTGTGTAAAACAGAGGGTTGTATAAACCATAACTCCTAACTGGCGGTTAAATAAGTGAAAAATACATATATTTTATTTAAACCATTATATTTGTCTTCACACTAAATAATGCACTCTTTCGCACTAGGATATTTTATCCATTTCAATTCCAGAAATCATCTCAAGGAAAATTGTATGCTACACACTACACAAACCAGGTGAAGGAGCGCAAGGTCAAAGTATGTATGGGCATACTAGAGGAACTCATTGAGCGCAGTGTAGAATTGTTTCGCTAGAGATTTAAAAATACAGTATAGACTTTTAGTTTTCTTAGCAAAAGAAAGTTTTTTTATTGATGTTGAAGTAATTTAAGATTTAACTCTCATAAGGTTAACGATTACATTTACATATTGTGCATGCTTATGCATCCTTCCACTAATACCCTGGGGGAGTGGGAGGAAATTCATATCCTTCCGTCTACCATGTACAATTCTGTTGTGACCCATTGGGTTTTCTACCATGATGAAAATCAGTTTCACAAGAAATAAAACAAGAGTTCTTCTTAAAAGCTGACACCTCACCAAGACTAAACACTAGAAAATGTTACCTTGATTGGCCAAGTAGAGGGTCTGCAGAGGAAAGCCCTCACTGAGATGGATGGATGGAACAAGCACAGCAACAAACTCAAACTGACTGCACCCGATGGTCCAGGGCAGGACACTGCACCCGATGGTCCAGGGCAGGACACTGTTTCCTTCTGCTTTGTTGCTAGAAGTTATACACGTCGCTTGAAGTCGGAGAGAATGTGTTAGGAAATACCAACAACATCTACCTTGACTCATTAACATCTGGCTAACCCTATGGGAGTGAAACTATCCCTCTAATGTAGAATTGATCAAAGTCAGCGTCGTCTGAGGATGACTGTGATGACTACAACGATAATGACATAAAAGACATAAAGAAAAGGAGCAAAGGGAAGAATGCGTACATTTTCCTCTAAAACACAGGACTTTTTAAATGTTTACAATTGTTTTATTGATTAATGAGAATCCCATTACACAGTACCTGAATATTAATGAAGAGGAATGACCTGCTTAACATCAACTTTTGCGTTGAGATATCAGGACTCAAAGAACTATATTATTGAAAAGGTACTTTAATATAAGTTGAAAGCTTCCCATGCTCTTTATTGTTAGATGTTGTTGAGTGGGTTTCAATTTATAACCAATTTACGATAGAACAAAACAGTGCCAGGTCCTGAACAGTATTCAACCACGGGGTCAGTGCAGCATATTGATGATTACCGTCTTTTTCTCTGATGTTCTATTTTACGCACTATGGTGGTTACCAGAACCACCAACACCCGCCCGCCCCCCCCACCCCCCGAAGGCAAACACACACACACAGATAACACTTCCAACTATGTGAGTCAAAGCTGAGTAATTCTCAGTTCTAAGGAGCATTCTAGCTCCGCTTCTTCTGAGACAGGTTTGTTTTTTCTCCTGGCAACTGGTGGTATAGTACATATTCCTCAAGGACACCTACATTCAAATGTATCAATTCTTTGCTAGACACTCTTATTCACTGTCCAGCTTTTTAGTAAATCTGAGGCAACTGACAATATCGTAGATGACATTAGGTACACATTAGTCCTGAAAGTAACATTTTTATTTTTAACACTTCAAATATATCTTTAGCACTTGATTTATCCAATGGGATATATAGTTGAATTTCATAAATCTTGTTACCATTGGCATATTTTATGGATCCAAATCAACTGAAATCCCTGGTAACTTCAGTGTTTTCTGTGTTTATCATGATGTTGCTTATTGGGTCAGTCAGGAGGATTCCGGTTTGTTTTTTTTTTTGGGGGGGGGGAAGGTGTGTAATCAGTAAGCACTTCAAGTGCTCTTGGCTTTCAGCAGGCACAGTGTCATCCTCTGTCTACGAGCTGCTCATGCGTCTTCCTCCCTTCCCAGCAGTGCTCTTCATGGAACCCAGTTTCTCAGATTACTTGCTCCGAAAACAGATTGAATATTCGTTAAAAAGGTAAGAAAAAAAGAGATCGAAATGGAGGTCAGAAAAAAACCTGCAGTTTGCTTTTGACAGAGTAGCTAAAACAAATGGAAAAATATTACGTAAAATAACTTAAATATTTCAAAGGATGGCTCAAGAAAAAAAGATTCAGCTCATTCTTTTAGCTCTCCTAAAATAAATGTTAGAAATGGCGCTCCAGTAAAGTTTATCTATTTTAGCTCCTTTTTAATATATTATAAGCACCAAAAATATTGACTCACACTAAAAGTTACTTGAAAAATTTCATGTAAATCAGAATTAAATTAATCTTATTTTAGATGCAGACAAAAATGTGTCGGATTTCTGTAATACTGCTTTCATTTTCTATCCATTGAATTGTACTTTTATGTTTTCTCCCTCGCCCCCCCATGCCCCTAAAAAGGGCAGAGGAAACTGAATGGGCCAAAAGAAGAAATGACTTGAACTTTCAACAATCATATTGTACTTAGGGGACAAAAAAGAAGAACTTCAATATACTTTTTTAAATGATGGTATGTGTTGAATCATATCTATAAAGTACAGGCATTAAAATTGCAAAAGCCAACAATAAAAGGGCAATTGTAATAAGTTAAAAGGTTATATTCCTTAATGATTGTCTAAATCGATTTCTAAATAAAGACTTTTAAAGTATCTCATAACCCCTTCACCATTTATAAATATTAAAAGTGAATAGAAGTAAATTATTTGATGGTTTGTGTATTGTATTAGCCCCCTCTTTTTATAGAGATTTTTTTTTCTTATAGAATATTTGAAATAAAAACTAGATCTTCAATCTACTTTTTCTCTCTTCCCAAAACAGCCTTATTTATGTGGAAATCAGTGAAGATTTGGGAATACTTTCTTTTCATGAAAACGGTGAGAGTTTTGACAGTCTGCTTGTTTGTCTGAATGTTGTGGCACATTCGTAGCTACAAATATAGAATTTCAATTATGTAGAGAACCTTGGCAATGCCTTTAGGAAAGTTAAAAAAGGAACTCTACAGCTTATCCCCTTATTTTTGTTGTTTTTACCTGCCTTGGAGTTGACTCCCACTGATAACCACCCCACACACAGCAAAAAGACTCAGCCTGGTCCTGCTCCTCCTCCAGTTGTGATCATGCTTCAGCCATTGTGAAAGCCATCTATCTATCTGTCAACCTTCACATGGGGGGGGGGGCTCTTCCCGGCCCCCTACAGTGCCAAGCTTGATGGCCTTTACCTGTGGCACCTGCTCACGAAGTCTAAACAACAGGAACAATAGAGCCTCAATTTCAACATAAGTAGATCTCTTCCCTATTTTTTTAACCGAGTCAATATTTTTTCCTGTGTGTGTGTGTGTGTGTGTGTGTATGTGTGTGTGTGTGTGTGTGTGTGTGTGTGTGTGTGTGTGTGTGTAGTACCAATGCATCATTTACTGGACAGTCAGGTGGCTTTATTTCCTGTCGGTTCCCCTGAATGTTTCCTGAACAGAGTGGTGTCTTCCAAATCTGAATTCTCAGCATAAATGTTAACATCGATTTAAGAGAAAGAGCAAACAGTTGTCATTGAATTGATGCTGAGTTATCATGATCCATCTATATGGAATTAGAGCAGCGGCCCATATGGTTTTTGGATGTAGATACACAGGCCGACCTATGGGTGCACGTGAGCCTCTTAGCTTTCAGTTGGCAGTGAAGTGTTTTCATTATTGATATGACTCAAGGCCTTCAGCTGCATATCCGATCACTTCAACAGTTTAAGGGAGTAGACAATATGATAAAAAATAAAAGGTAGTGTTATCTTTCCAGGAGCCGTTTGAAGGTCTCTCATACAATAAATAAATGTTTTCCATAAGTAAAAAGCCACAAAGGATAGAAGGAAAACATGCAGGCACCTAAAGAATTCTTAGTGTCATGCACAGATCCGGGCCAAGCACCACAGTCAAACGTTCTGACAGTGCCCCATGCTGCTTCTCTCGATCAGTGTCTACATACCGACAGGAGTCTCTATCGGAGAAGAGAACACAGTCAGCTACCAATCGAAGAGATGGGAGTTCATGTTCATCCGGAGAGGTGCCTCACAAAAGAGACCTGACAATCTATCACTGAGACATCTGCCCTTGGCAAGGCCCCTGGAGCACAGTTAACTCTGACATACATGAAATTGCCGTGAGATGGACTTAAAATAGTTGTAATTGTTTGTTTCCTTGTATGTACTGACAAGCTAGATCTGTCTCAAAGAAAGCCCTCCATATAAAAACAAATGTATTTTGTACTCATTGAAGACTATTCTTTTTGTTTTCAAATACCAATTAGAAATGTTTTTTAAATCCCTTTTTAGGGAAAGCCAATCAAATATTTAAACATAGTGACCTTCTCTGGAATGAGGCCCCTATAGATTTGCTTTCTGGCCGGGACAGAAGCCAGGAGTGTTAGCAATAGGTTGTGTTGAAACATGGGCCATGTCGTCAGGGCTCAAGGCCTTCTGTTGTGAGGAGTGGTGCCTTTGTACCCCCTTGGTAATCCTTGACTTCAGACTAATTCACATTCCGGCCACTCTATTATGTTGCTGCATGAATGCCTTCCTTGCCACTAGCTGATGGCTTTTCAGTTATTCGACCCTGCAGAAACACTTTACTGCCTTTTTGCTACAAAGCAGGACAGGATAATATATCTCAGTCAAAATGTATCAATTTTCTCTGCTGAATATATCCGACAATTCGTGTTTCCATCAACAATTGCTGAAACACCTACTTGGAAGAGAAATACTGAAAATGTTCTCACTGAGCCACATAACAGGGGCTCCAAATGAGCCCTCCTTTTCTGATAAATAGTTCACTGTGGAGGGCATTCAGTCTATAGTCAACTGAATTGGGTTCCACATAATTTACGTTGAAGTACTCACTTCTGTACCTTTTAATGTTATCCCCTTTGGGACAGAAGTTTTCTTCCTGAACATTAATTACGTCACATGAGAATGGGTGGGTCCTAAACCAAATCACTTCTAACAGGTGTCTTCAAAAAAAGACCAGAATAGATACAGAGACAATTATTTCTTGGCCTGTTGACTAAGATTAAGTTTAGCTACAAAGAAACACACAGGAGAGACACAGATACCAGGGGATGCGGGAGAAAACTAAAGGATGCGAGAGATCACCAAGGGACATCAAGGAACTGGGTCCCAGAGCAATTGACAAGGAAGGTCCCACCCCAAGGCACTTTGTTCTAGCTTCCAAATATATATTCATACATTTTCTGTGTATATACATATATATACTGTTAACAAAATACATAGTATTTTATACACATGTATATACATGTGTGTACATATACATCTATATACATAGATATATACATAGATATATACATGTGTGTGTGTGTATGTACATGGCTGTTACTGCTGCCCTGGAAAACTAAGAAAGAGACAAGTCCAAAGAATAAAAAATTCAGGCTTCCCAAACCTTTGACATACCTTCTAAGAACATTTCATGAATTGCTTCTAAATTGTTACAACTGAATCAATCATTTACTAATATGAAACTTTTATAATTGCAACCTGATTATATCATGCTATTTGGGGGGATTATATTTGAATAATACAGAACTTTCAAATTTGAGACATCACATCATCTGTGTGGGTATAATGCTTCTTTTGCGAACACATGTACAGTTTTCCCTTGAAAGCTTGGCATTATTTATCTGTAAGGTGTACCATGGAACATAATCAAACAAAGGAGGAAACTGCTATTTTATTATGTTTACTGGGCATATATTTTCATTTAATAGTGCTCTATTTTCTTACACAATAAATGCACTTTTGATCTCGTATCATAGAGGAAGGTTATTATCATGACATTCGTAATATGTAATTTTGTTAATTATTGTGCTTGTTGTCTTTTTAAATGTAAAATTATTGAAAATCACTTCATGTTGACACTTATTACATGAAATAAAAATTATGGTGTCTGAAACATTCTTAGTAAGTTGTAAATTATTTATTATACCATAATAATAAACAATTTCGTTTTTATAACTTTCTTTTAAGTATTTAACTGCATTCTATTATTATTGTTGTTATTTAAGTCATTTTCTTCGAGTTGAGTTAAATGTTTTTAGTTTAACTTATACATTTCATAAAATACAGCTTAGAACATGAAAACATGTTATCACTTTATGATAGCTTTTTAAAATTAAATATAGTTATGAAATACTTTGAGTGGACATAATTATTTATACCTCACACCCCAAAATAATGATGCCTTTATGCGAAATCCAAACAGTTCAATATCCACTTTACTATATCACTTAATAAGTAATAGATTTTTTTCTAATGTCTGCCAATGTCTAAAATTCTTGACCTAAATGAACCAACAGAGATACAGTTCTATGTCAAATTATTTTAATGGATAGTGTGTATCTTTGCTCTCCAGTTATATTCCTTCAATAATTACACTCCCTCACTGCCACAGAGTGAAAGCAGACTTACAGCAGCTCTCCGTGGGTTTCGGAGTGTAACTGTTTACACGAGTAGAAAGCTCAGTGTTTCTCCCATGGATGACAGCGATCAATAATTGAAAATGAAATAGCCCTGCGAATAATGATAATTTTGCCTCTTCCTTCCCCAGCTGAATGCTGTCATATTGTTAGCTAGGACCTCCAGTACGATATTAAATAGGAGTGGGGACAAGGGGCATCCATGTCTGGTCCCCTTTTTCAGTGGAATTGTTTTAGTCTTTTCTCCACTAACTACCACATTTGCTGTTGGTTTTTCATATATGGCTTGTATAATATTGAGGAATTTTCCTTCTATTCCTATCTTCTTAAGTGTCTAAAACTGGAATGTGTGGTGGATGTTGTCAAATGCTTTTTCTGTGTCTATCAATGTCATGTGGTTCTAATCTTTTTTCCTGCCAATGTGGTGAATAATGCTGATGGTTTTTGTATGTTGAACCATCCCTGCATCCCTGATAAGAATCCCACTTGGTCATGGTGAATTATTTTTTAATATGGTTTTGTATTTTATTGGCCAGTATTTTGTTAAGGATTTTTGCATCAATGTTCATTAGGGATATTGGTCTATACTTCTCAATTCTTTGGGCATCTTTGCCCGCTTTAGGTATCAAAGTTATTCTAGCTTCATAGAAAGAGTTTGGGATGTTACTGTCTTTTCCTATGTTCTGGAAGAGTTTGTATAGGATTGGTGTCAGTTCTTCCCTGAATGTTTGGTAGAATTCTCCTGTGAGTCCATCTGGCCCAGGGGATTTTTTGTTTTGGTAATCCCTTGATTAGGTTGTCTATTTCTTCCATTGCTGTGGGTCTGTTGAGGTTGTTGACATTCATCTGGGATAGTCTAGGGAGGGATTGTGTTTCCAAATAAATGTCTATGTCTTTTAAAATGATGAATTCATTAAAATATAGACCTTCATAGTAGTGTGTAATTATCCTTTTGATTTCATTGGGGTCCATTGTAATGTCCACAGTTTCATCCCTCATCCTTGCAAATGTGGTTTGATCCTTCCTTTCTTTGGTCAGGTTTGCCAGAAGTCTATCAATTCTGTTAATTCTTTCAAAGAACCAACTTTTAGCAGCATTAATTTTTTCCATAGTTTTCTTGTTTTCCCTCTCCTGTATCTCGGCTTTGATTTTTATCATATCTATCCTATCGCTATTAGTAGGGTTGTTCAGTTGACTCTGCTTTAATATTTGCAGACGATATGATTCTATATATTGAAGATCCTTTAAACTGTACAAGATGAGTGTTGGAAGCAATAGAGGAATATGGCAGAGTGGCAGGATACAAAATCAACAAACAGAAGTCTGTTGGACTGCTCTATACATCAGACAAGATCACAGAAGAGGGGATAAAAAAGGCAGTACCCTTTACAATAGTCAAGCACAAATAGAAATACCTAGGGATATACCTGACTAAAGAAATGAAAGATTTTTATGAGGAAAATTATAAAACGTTATTTCAAGAAATCAAGAGCAACCTCAGCAAATGGAAGAATACCCCATGCTCATGGATTGGCAGACTGAATATAGTAATGATATCAGGTCTGCCCGAGGCACCATATAAGTTCAATTCTATCCCAATACGAACACCACCATCCTTCTTCAAAGAATTGGAAAAACAGATTACCAACTTCATATGGAGGGGAAAAAAAGCCCAGAATTAGCAGAGAACTCCTCAAGAAAAAGGACAAAGTGGGAGGGCTTGCTCTACCTGACTTCAGCATGTACTATACAGCCACAGTAGTCAAAACAGTGTGGTACTGGCATAATGACAGATATTCAGACCAATGGAAAAGAGCTGAAGACCCAGAAATAAAAGCATCAGCATACGGGCAACTGATCTTAGATAAGGGCCCAAAAATATTAATTGGGAAGCAGATGCCATCTTCAATAAATGATGCTGGGGAAAAATGGATATCTACCTGCAGAAAAATGAAGCAAGACCCTTACCTCACTCCATGCACAAGAATAAACTCAAGGTGGATCATAGACTTTGAGATAAAACCCCAAACAATTAGGGCCATTAATGAGGGAATTGGGACCAACCTGAGAACCTTCGCACAGGAAATACATAGGCTATCAGAAATAGGGAAGGATACAAAGACAGAGGAGTCAAAAATAGAAAAATAGACAAATAGCCCTGATGTGTGAGGTCACATCGCTACATTGCACCATCTCTCTATGAACATAAAGATTAGCCCTAACCATTCTAGGTTCCTTAAACGAACAACCAAGAGAGAGAGAGAGAGAGGCACACAATACACAGGTACACCATAGATAAAGTGATACCTAGATGCATTGAGAAAGAAAATGGATGCTCAAGACTGCATTCCTTGTAGAAGGGTCTCTGGTGTTTCAGTGGTCAGGAATACTTCCAGATTTGAGCTGCGTCTGCTTCCTCAGCACTGCTATAACAGAAGCAGCACAAGGGATGACTAGAGCAAACAAATGTATTTCCTCAGAGGTGCGGGGCCTAGAAGGCTGAGTTCAGGGTGTTGTTACTAAGGGAAGATGTCTTCCTCTGTTGGCTCTGGGGAAGGTACCTGTCTCCTTTCCATACATGTGGGGTTGGCATCCTTCGGAGATCATTTGTCTAGGTCCTAAAGGTCACAGATCTCCTTTCTGGAAAGAACAAAGGTCTCTCTGTTCTATGCTTGGTTGTTTAATAAAACTTGTATCTTCAAAACAAGTATGTCAAAATGCTACCTAATCCTATGGATTGCATCTTACCCCCTCACATAAATGCCTGTAACTCCACCTCATTAATGTCACAGAGATGGTGATGATAGCACGTAGTATACTTATATCAGTTCACGCCATGAAAGGTAATTACGAAGTACTGAAATCACGACCTAGGCAAGTTGCCAGGTATTTTTTTGGGGGTGGGGGGCATAATTTAATCCATTCTCTGTTGTATTTAGGTCACATCTGACTCATTCAGAAATCTGATTTATGAGTCAAAGGAAATAAAACGGTTTTACTAAAATAAATTCTAATTTTGTATATTTACATAATTCAAATATTATATGTGTTTCTCTTTTAAATGCTCATTTTCCTTATTGCACTTATTAATAATAATGCTAGGCCCTTTTCTGTGGCAGTAAAATACAAAAGAAAGACTCCACTTCTCTTGAGATAAATGACTATTATGTCCTTAGGAACTATAAGTGAAGCAGAATCTAAAATTTGCACGAAAGATAATTAACTGCCCTAGTTACATCGCACTGTTGTAATAGAAACGCCACAAGTGGGGGGTTTTAGCAAACATTCTTTATTTTCTCACATTAGGCACCGGATATCTGGATTCAAGGTGCTGGCTGGAGGGAAGACTCTCCGGATGGGGTCTGAGGGGAGTTCTCTGTCTTTCTTTCATCTGCTGTCTCTCTGTTCCCTGGCAAACGTCACAGGACTTGGCAGTTTATCTTTTCCTATCTCTGCTTCCATCTTTGTAGCTAATCATGGTTTTTATCTCAAATGTGATTGGCTTAAAACACATCCTGTAAGTATTTCACCTCATTAACACAGCAAACAAAATCTATTCCAAAATGAGATTACCTCCACAAATATATCATTGTCATCCTGTCCGTTCTGATTCGTAGGGATCCTATGTGCAACAGAGTGAAACACAGCTCAGTCCTGTTTCCTCCTGCCCCTCCTTCCTATGGGTGAACACATTGTCACTAGCACGACGTCCATTCGCCTTCTGAAGGACCTGCCTCTATTTCACTAACTCTCTACCAGCATTATGTCCCGATAATATATCCAAAGACCCTGACAAAAATAATCTCACCATCTTTGCTTCTCAGGGGGATTCTGCCTGTGCTTGCTCCAAGACGGTCCAAGGTGCTTGCAGCATTCTTCATGAACACCGCAACTTAATACACAGGGATGCCCAGGCCTTCCTCGTATATCCCCCGGCTTTCACATGACAAGGAGGGCATTGGGGTCCCTGCTGGCTGGGGTCAGGGGCTCTAGACCTCAACATGGCATCTATTCACTGTGACATTTTAAAAATGTCTTTTGCAGCAAACTTGCCCAATGTGATGTCATTTAGTTGCTTGATTACTGTTTTCATGAACTACATGTGTGTGTCCACTTCTTTCTTTGTCAGAATGTCTGTGGGTCCAGTTGTGATTTTTTTAAAATTTACAATGTGATGTAATCTATACGGAAGGCTGCCGTCTTTCATCTTCATCAGTAAATGCTTCAGATTTTCTTGACTCTTACAAGGTTGTGTATATTGCATATGGCCGGTTGTTAATAAGCCTTCCTTCCCTCCTGATGTCCTATACTTCCGTAAGTATGCACACACATGTTAGAATTTATAAGGCATACTTGGCTGGGACATAATTTAGCCTACAAAAGATATGTCCAATATTTATCCCTTATCTTACAGTTAAGAAAATGCCTTTTTGTAAAACTTAAATTTCCTTTCAAATCCATTTTCTGTGTCTAGATTTCCAAAGAATGAAGCACTAGTTTTCAGTGCCCTTGAGTCAATACTGACTCGCGGTAACCGTAGAGAACAGGGGAGAACTACCCTGGTGCCTTTCTGAGACTAATTCTTTATGGGGGCAGAAAGACCAAGGAGCAGCTGAGGGTTTTGAACTGCTGGCAAAAAAGAACAACAGCAGCAACAACGGACCACTGAATTTGAATTTGGATGACAGGCTGACTGGTACTTGACTTGTCCTCCTGCTGATAAGTAATTAGAACACCCGACAAAGCTAGGGGAAATTGCTGTTTTCAGATATTCACTAGCAGGCAGTGTGGGACAAGAATGAACTACGTGAGTCTTTTGATCACCCTGCTTCTCTGCCCAGGGGTATCTTTTGGCACCCAAAGCGTGGAAATGAAGCCAAGTGTGGAAATCTAGCAGAGAAAAGAAGAGAGAAATCAGCATGTGGAGAGGCTACTGCAGGTGGAATTTTCAGGCAGAGTAACAGAGCAGATAGAGCCACACAGAAACCTGCATAGTGACCTCTTTGAGTCATTGCTGACTAGTCATTTATAGATGAATAGAGTGAAAGTCCACGAAACTCCACAGATGTGTTAGAAATCTGCAAGCAGAACAACTGCTACAGCGTATGTCAGAGTGAGTGGTGTGTGAGTTTTGGCCACCCAGTGCCCAACAGCCTATTTGAACACCAAAGATGCTTGGCAGAGATTCCTTGCCAGTGACATCTCAGCAGAAGGCCAAGCTAAACCTAGGGTAAAGGACATAATAGCCCCACGCTAACAATACTTAAAACAAAGCTATCAATAATCAAGGTGATTTCAAGTAATTTAACTGATTCAAACCAAAATAAAAATTTTTTGGAAGAAAACATAATCCAGACATGCAATAAAGAACTATTCACAAAATCGAGTGTACTAGATAGGTCAAGGAATGTACAGAAAAAAACATTAGTTAATTGAAATCATACCAGAAATGAAAAATACAATGGGACTACCAAGTACTAAGAAACTGCCAAGAATTTAAGGAAGACATGTATGAAGGAGAAAAGTGGAGTTTATCCTTAGAAAAAGAAGTGGGGAAATTCCAAGAGAATTTTCTAAAGAAGAAATTTTCAATATTAGACATGAAAATCATATTGGATGGAATAAATGGGATATTAATGAGAGCAGAATACAGTATCTGTGAACTGAAGTCATAGCTTATGTCGAAAACATTTGGAAGATGAAGGGCGGTCTAGTGATTACAAAAGATATTTTTCACCTCCTAAATAAAAAGTCATCCAGTATAATATGGACACTATCAAACAATATCATTAGGACCACATAAAATAAAAGTTTTATGAAATTAAACAGGGAATTGTCAGAAATTGGAGCCAGTTTCAGAAAAGGAAATCATAACAATGTCAGATTGCTTGTGGTTGAAAGTAAAGGACATCAGAAAGATGCTTACCTTTGCTTACTATCGACTTTGTAAATAGTAACAAACTGTGAATAACTTTATGAGAAACAGAAATTCTAAAATACATCATTTTGTTCATGCAGAGCAGGTACATAGACAAATAGGCAGTTGTTCAAACAGAACAAAGGCATGGCTTAAAATCAAGAAAGATGTGTCTAAGTTATATCTTTTCATCATATTTATTCAGTCTGTATGTTGAGCAAGTAAGCTAAGGTGAGATTGATTATATGAAGAAAAATAAAACATAAGGATTGGAGAAAGATTATTAACAACCTGAGCTATGTAGATTACATAACCTTGCTTGTTGTAAGCAAAGAGGCCTTGAAGCATCAATGATAAACATCAAAGGCTACAGATTTCAATATCTATTTCACTGGAGGCTTAATCCATTTGGGACCCTGATAATAGATTTTGGGTTTCCAGTGTCATTGATTGATTTCTGCAAACTAGGTGTTCCGATCATAATTGAGGAGCGTGAACAGCCTTGTAATCAGATGGAGAACACTGTAAAGTTGATTATGACAGACATACTTAGGTCAAAATGTAATATCTTGATTGATAACCGGTCACCATCTACTTTCTTCACCATGCTGTGCTGTAGTATCCTTATCTTTAGTTATCATTTCATGAAGGTGAGTATTAAACAGTCCTGATTTAAGAATTACTTGTTAAGTTGGAGCTAGGATTTAGTGTGAGCCCAGAACTCCTTCCTGGATCTATGCTTTTTTCATTATTATTATTATTTTTCAGTAGTTTGGGTCTTAATATATATGTCAAATCATATATTTCATGTTTCATTATTAATCATTTTAAATGCTTGTATTCAAACAGCAGCCATCTAAGTGAGGAATCAACTAAGTCCACACAGAAGAATCACACCAGGTAGTGTGATCCAAATATGACAATTACAAAATTCAATATGATGAAGAGAAAAGTATCAGAGCTAAAATTATGAACATTCAATTTGTAGAAGGCTATGGAGGAAGACAGTGGGAGCCGAAAACGCATCTGCACAGTATATAGTCAGGCCAGGTTTCTGGTAGATTTGCTACAGCCAAAGGCAAGAGTCCCAAATAGCCCGATTAGCATGTAGAAAGCATTGTAACCTTGATTATGCTGGACAGAACTTGGTACTTGGACTGTAGACCTCTCCATAGACACATCCTGAATATGTTCTGGGGGAAGGTATCTTTTAGATGTTCCATGACAAAAACTTCTTCCCTGGCTTCTTTATTGTTGATGGGGGTTCTTTCCTTTGACGTATTATTTGTATTTTTGTCTTTATGCTAATATGATGATATCCTTACTATATTAGTGCACTTTGTTTTCATTGTTTTCTGTGGGGTTTCCCAGCTGTGAAGCACAGGAGGAGTGGATGTACAATGATAATAACTGACACAAGGTGGTACAGGGAATTTAGGGAAGGGGGATGGGTAAAAGGTAGAAAAAGGGGAGTTTGGGAGTAAATAATGAAGGCTGGGAAGAGGGACCACTGGAGGTGATCGAAATTGCATAGCTTATTTTGGGGGAGATTCAACCATGGGGGTAGGGAATGTTCTAGGATGGATGTGGTGGTGATTTTACAATTTCCCCTTGATATATTTGAATGATTGAACTACTCCATTCTATGATATATAAATTATGTGCCAATAAAACTATAAAAAATATAATACCTTATCATTTGATATCCCCTTTGACCTCTTTTACAGCTGCTTAAGGTTAAAAAGCAACAGCAACAACAAAAGCAAAAAGTAAAGGGAAAATAACATGTGGATTACGTCCCTGAGGAATCTCCTCTGACATCATACTAGGCATGGAATAACCTTACTAACACGCAGAATACGTAGGAAAGCAGATTGTAGCAGTTGCATTTAGGTAAACCTTTAGCAACCTATCATTTTATCTTCTTTATGTATGGTCCATTTAAATTTATTCTAGTTTTCAGTGTTTTCCTGTTGTCTTTCAATTGAGATTTATTTTTATCTGTTTTGTTTGTTATTCTTGTTGATTTTGTTTTTCTAATGTTATTCTGTATATAAAATCCAGGAAGGTACATCTATGGAGACAGTAACTGGATCAATGGTTTCTAGAGGGCATGGCAGGGGAAGTTGGGAGAAAATGGGGAGCAAATAATGATGGGGACAAGAAAGAAGAAAATGTTTTAGAAATGATTGTGGTGATGACTGTACAACTTTTCTTGATGTGATTGAACTACTGTGGGATATGTCAGTTATATGCTAATAAAACTGTTGGGAGGAAAAACTAGGTTTTAAGAAATATTTTAAAAATAATAATGAAAAGATTTTTAATTTTTAAAGATTTTAAAATTTTAATTTAATCTTTAAATATTTTTTAAAATAATAAAAAACTGTTTTAAGAAAAAATTTAAAAATAATAATGAAAAATGTAAACAAGACCATTAATTAATAAAACTACTATTTAATAAATATATCTATGTCACTTCAAGATGAAAATGAAAATTCCCAAATAAGCAAAATCATGTTAATTACAAAAATATTTAACTGTCAAGGACTTTTCGTTTTCTTAATTCCACAATCAAAAAAATTAAACAATGTATTGCCTCCACCAAACCGTTTGTAAATTTCCTCTCGAAAGTGTTGAAAGGCAAACGTGAATGTGCACTAACTGCCGGATGAACAAACAAATCTGCCTTTGAGAACGTTCAACCAGAATGCTCCCTGCAAGTGAAGACGGGCCTCCTCTCATAGACTGTGAACGCGGCGTCAGGAGAAACCAGTCCCTGGAACAGGATATCCTGTGTGGTAAAGCAGAAGGCCAGAGCAAGAGGAATATCCTCAACAAAATGGATTCATGTCGAACCTGCAACAAAAGGCGAACAAACAGCCATGATTTGAGAACCGGGCATGGCTGCACCTTGCGTACTTGGTTTTCACGGAGGACCACCACACGGCAGAAGCCACTTGGTGACGCCCAATAGCAACAGCAAGACCAGGAGAATGCAGTGTTCAAATGGCCATTCGAGGGAGTTTTCAACATCTGAATTTTAAATGAACTCTTGAGAAAAACTGCACTGTAGTTATTTGATAATTGTATATTCGGAGGAGAGTTTTCAGTACAGATATTCAAATTGTTAAATAAAACAAAACCAGATACTTTAAATACCAGTCACATTGCAAAAAAAAATTCCATTTTTGCTGTGAACTTTCAGAACTGGATGTGAATCTTCACACAAATGGACAACTCTTTTACACAAATACACATGGTAATAGTAAACAAATATTGAGTCGTTTAAGTTTTCCTTGAAAAATAAGAATAATATTGGAGTATCTCAGCAATGTAAATAATAATTGGTTAAATCTTAGTGTTCTGAACCAGGAGATTAAAACAGATAACTGTGTGTATCTATATATGCCTATCTTTTGTATCTATTTTTAAAACCTTTGACATTTTTGCACTCTCCTGATCATTTTCAAAGTTTATCATATCTTATCACTTCAATGCAGCATTAATAGGAAAGGTTCCAAAATAAAAAGAAAACCATACGTGTTGACAAGGGTACAAAGAGCTGGAAGCCCTTAGACACTGCTGTTGGAGCCATGAAACTGCAACTGCTTTGGAGGGTGGAGTGGCACTTGCTCAAAAAGGCTGGGAATAAACTGAAACAGCTTTAAAAATAGGTTTAATAGGAGAGAAAATGATAAGGTATTATATATTGACCTAGTTCTGTCGGCCATAATTGACTTTCTAATGCTCTCTGTCTCGTAACAGGGCTATCCACTTGCCTCCACTCTGACTGGATGGGGTTCACGGGAGACGTAACCAAGTGTGAACCCTGCCAGTGGATTGAGGATTCCGGAGTCATCCATGGTCATCTGCAGAGCAGAGGTTCACAATTTAACCTCTGATGCCATCTCCTCCTTTACGTTTGGATTGTATTGTTTACAATTCTTGGCTCACACAGGCTGGTGCGCTTCTTCATGTGGACCTAATTGATGCCTCACTCAGATGGCTGATTGTTTGAAAACAAGCTTTTAAGACCCCAAACACTATTCTTGCTGGTAGCTGGGTGTCATTCAATTTCTTCACCACACTTTGCTAGAGCACTTGTATTTTCAGTGATCTCTCCATGTGATCGACCATCACACAGAGCCATGTTATAAGAACTAATTGTTCTCAGATCGGGGTAGAAATGAGTGAAAGTCACAAATTAATTCATGCATATGTTCTTTATATATACATTTATATGTATATATATATGCTTTATGTTAAAGAACATTATCTATCCTCCACCTGGGACATGTGTTATGAAGTCAATGCTGGCTTATAGCAATTGTGAAGAGCAGGGTAAATACAGTTGGATTAAGACACTGCAGTCTTCTTTGACTATGGACCAGGGATATGCGTCGCCTTGCCAACATGCACAATGAATTGAAAGTAAATTGTTGCAGGTGCATGTGGGTTAAAATTTAGCATCCTAACATTTGATCTTCCTTAGAATCCATTTACATTTATTTCAGTTTAAATATTTTCTTTCTTTTATTGAGTTTTTATCTATTTTATTTTTATGATTTTTATTTGTTTTTAATATTTTTTCTATAAATGAAATCCAGGATAAGTAAGTCTATAGAGACTGTAACAGGATTACTGGTTCTTGGGTGTATGGCAGGGGAGGGTGGGGGAAATGAGGTGCTAATAATGATGAGTAAAATATTAAAGAAAATATACCAAAACTGAGAGTGATGATGACTACACAACTCTTCTTGATGTTATTGTAGTGTAGTATTGAATTGTATGATATATGAGTTATATGCCAATAAAACTCTTGGAGGGGAGCAGAAGGTTTGGAATAGATACATTCTATGACCAAGCAATTTCCTTACCTGGGTATATATGCTAGAGAAATAGAGCCGTGATATGCATAGTTAAATGAACACCCATTACCATGCCATCACTTTTCACAACAGTACAAAGATGGAGACAACCTGAATGTCTGTCAGTTGAAAAATGAATAAATAAACTGTGGTACATAACACACTGGAATACTACACAATGTTAAGGAAAAGAAAAACACGTAATATGAATGATCCTGGAGAACATTATACTTAGTAAAATTGGTGACCCACAAAGGGATAAATAGTATATGAGACCATTCTGGTAAAAGGTAAAGCAAATGTTTTCACACTAAAACCAACATTATTTGATGCTTACTAGGAGAGGAAGGATAAAGAGGGTCGACAAATGTTAACTGAGGTGAAGGGCAAAGCAACATAAGAGCAGGAAAATGATGGCAGCAGGGGAAGACATTGAGAGATTCGCAGGAGTTAAAGGCAACAGAGTCAAGGACTGTTATATACCCGAGCCTGCAATAATGGTTATCTACTACCAGATGACTGGAAAGATATACAGGCCAAACAGATGTGGGAGGTAAATTCATAGTACAGTCAAGAATACATAGAGATTTGGCAGAGAATATCTGTATACATGTATTTCCCCTTGATGTAAATGTATCCATGAATGTGGAGGCCAGGAAGAAAAATGCCATGGAAACTTCCTTGCTATGTACGCTGGGCCTGGAGGATCAGCATAACAGCCTTAGGGGATTATCAGAATTAACCTAACATAGTTCATAAAGATAGGGAAGATAGAGTTTTACATTTGACTTTGGTGACTCAAGACAGGGGTCTTAAAGTTCACAAGCAGCTATCTAAGGTGCAACTCTTGGTTTTTCCCCATCCTATAGATGAAAAGAAGAATGAAGAAAGATTTATGGGAACAATTAGTCCACTGGATTAATGGGCCACACAAGCATCCTAATACTCCAAAACTCACTGCCATTGAGTCTATTCCATTCATATGGACCCTATATGACAGAGTAAAATTGCTTCTGTGGGTTTTTCAGACAAACATTAGTCACCACAAACCTGATACCAGAAGGACCAGGTGACACTTAGCTGCCACTACCAATTACTCCAAAAATGATCATATTAGAAGTCTTGGATAAGAGTTGGAGAAAAATCTTCAACAAAACTGAAAATCATAAAGAGACCAGGGTTATTGGAGAGAGGCACTGGTGTGGATTCCGGGACTATGGCCTTTAGCCACACTCCAGGCCTGGAACTGAACTCCCTCCTGTGTTAGAATAATCCACCACGTAGCACCAGTATACAAAAGGGGGTGAAAGGAAATGCCGGATAGGGAAAGATATAGCAAAATAATAATTTATAAATTATCATGGGCTCATGAGGGAGGGGAGAGTGGGGAGGGGTGGGGAAGAGGACCTGATGCAAAGGACTTAAGTGGAGAGAAAATGCTTCGAAAATGATTAGGGCAAAGAATGTACAGATGTGCTTTATATAATTGATGTATGTATATGTATGGATTGTGATAAGAGTTGTATGAGCCCCTAATAAAAGAAAACTAAAAAAAAAAGCAATATTATACATCAGAAAAAAAACCTGTTTCTGGTTATATTATTCAATTAATGGTGCTGGGATACTGGGATGCTGTCTGATCTTTTTAAAAGTTTTCAAGGGTTTATCATGTGTATTTATTAGGTATTATTCAACTTTGAGAACTAGTTTAAGATATTTGCTTAACAAGAGAAGCATGGCTATCTTTTTTTTTAATTTGTTAATATGTTTGTTAAGTTAAATTTCTCCCACGTTGATCCAGTTGCAGCTTCCAGTGTAACATAACTACATATGTATTTGGGAAGGAATTTGTACAATTACTATTATGATTCAATAGAAATTGTGTTAGTCTGGGTTAACAAGAGAAACAAATAAAAAAATACACATAATTACATAAGAGAGAGTTTTATATAAAGGGTAATTGTACATTAAGAAAGCACCCCAACCCAGTCCAGTCCAAGCCCATAATTCTGATATTAGCCCATAGATTTGATACCATGCAATAAGGTCCTCTTCAGACTCACAAAACACATGCAATGACACCAAATTCAGGATGATCAGAGGCCAGTGGATAGAAAGTCTTTGGATCCTACAGTGTTGAAAGCATCTCAGTGCTGGCAGGGGTCTCCACATGGCTTCTGATGCTGCTAGGTTTCTGGCTGCATCAGGGTAGGTCTCTGTGGCTTCTCCAGCTCCCAGGGCATAGCACCATGTGTCGTGTCAGTAGATCATTGTCTCAGAGAGTGGGCAGATAGAAAGTCTCTCCCACCTCCAAGGAGGAAATCCCTAGAATTCATAGAAGGCCACCCATGCAGTGGCCTCTTTGGCTATGACCCGATTGACAGACTAGATTCCACCCCTTCACACTTAATCCTTTCAAGTCCCAAATTGACACTGGATTATGTAACTACCACAGACTATCCCTTGTCAGTTTGATAATTTCTCATAGCTCTTTAGCCGTATATAATTTTCAAATAAACAATAATACAATCATATTTGTACCTAACAGGATAAATATAAAATACATACAATTCAGTATGTGTCACCCTTATTTAAACATAGAATTTTATAACTGAAAAAAACAAAAATATCCTATGCCTAACAATTGCAGTTTAAACCTACACCTTAATCCTATAATCCTATGAATAAATTCCTCCACCTATGAAAATTTGTAAGCCAGCCACTTCATGCCTTGATGCTCCCAATCTTGAGTATCCAATTTTTATACTGCCCATTTACATCAACCCAGTGCTCTGAGGAGACAATCATATCCTTTGATGTGAAGAATCTCTATTCCAGTTGGAACCTTGTGTGTCAGCATCCATAAGCAAAGTCAAATCATGACAGGCCATCCATAAAGTCTGCAACAATATGCATTAGTTCACAGGCTCTAAAAGTCTTTTGATCTGCTCGGTTCAGGTCAACTCAATGTGGGTTGCCTTACTTGGCCTCACCAGGGTGTCCATTGGTCAGCTTGCCTTTAAACCATGGGCCCTGTTACAAATTCTCAACAACCTGGGCCCCCTTGAGCTAGATCGTGAAGTTCAGACCAGTTAACCCACTCTCTTCTTCTGCTCTAGTTCCGGTAAACCAGGTCCATAGGGGTCATTGACCAGAATCAACCTGTCTCTTTATTGCTGCATTTCTCTCACTCAAGTAGATCCAGGTGGTCACCTAGCAAGCATATCAGCCTGCTCACAGGCTCCCTGTAATGTTCAGTCCTTGAGAGGAGTTTTCTTCATGGTTCCAGATTTGTTTGAGTTTCTAACAAAAACTACTAGTTCAGGATTTCCAAAGAAAACAAAGATTTCCTCTTTCTTCAATCTGTCAATCTGGCCCCAGGCAAGTCTCTTGGAATGCAATTGTCCTGAGTCCTCCAAGGCCATGGGTTGGGTTTATCCTTTCAAAGCCATCTTTCCAGATTGTCCTAAACCCATTTAAGGATCCAATTTTAATGGCTGAAGATAAGTGGGTTTACAAGCTCTCTATTTTCATAATTCTCAATAAATATTTCTATCAATCACAAGCAGAAGAAATCATTATAAATAAAGTAGAGTCAGATACTAAACTAAATTCTTAAAAGAGTTCAATCCTTATTTAGTTTATCTTAATCCTAATCTGAACAATTTTGTTGATACAAAATATGGGACTAGGCTCCTGGGAGAGTCAAGCCAGATCCAGACTTTCTGTGAGCCATTTTGACCATCTGTCAGCCATTTTCTCTAACCAGTATGGTCTCTGAGGAAGTCAAATGGTGATTTCCACTCCTGAGCTCAAAATATACATCAATCACATTCATTTTTGCCATTTCACGCAGGAATAATCAAAGAGTACAACAAAACAAATAATCAAAACTTTAAATTCCCATGTTCCTTCCAAAAAATAACCCAGTAAACTGCATGGCCATATCTGACTTCTGTCTAGCCAAAGAAGAAACTACCATGAGGCAGAGGACAAATAAACATCTACTCTCCATATTTAGGATTTGTTTCTCCAGTACCCCACTCCTGGTATCATAATGTGTACTAGAGAAACAAATTCATAAACACTCATATGTGTATAAGAAAGAGTTTTATATAGAGTAATTGTACTTTAGGAAAGCATCCCAACCCAGTCCAGTCCAAACCCATAAATCCAAAATTAGCCAATATGTCTGATACCAAGCTATAAAGTCCACTTCAGACTCACAAAACACATGCAATGAAGTCGAATTTCAGGACGATCGCAGGTCAGTGGGTAGAAAGTCTTTGGATCCAGTGATGTTGTAAGCATCTCAGCGCTGGCAGGGGTCTCCACATGGCTTCTGATGCTGTTAGGGTCTGGCTGCATCAGGGTAGGTCCCTGTGTCTTCTCCAGCTCCCAGGGCATAGCACCATGTGTCATGTCAGTAGAGCATTGTCTCAGGGAGTGAGCAGAGAGAAAGTCTCTCCTGCCTCCAAGGAAAAATTCCCAGAATTCTTAGGAGAAGGGCATGCCCACACAGAGGCCTCATGGGCAGTAACCTGATTGACAGCCTAGACTCCAGCCCTTCACTCTAAATCCTTTCAAGTCCCAAATTGATACCGGATTATGTAACTACAACAATATGTCTTTCAGATTTAAAAAAAAGAAAAACAGAAAAAACTTTTTTAAATTATGATTTGAGTTAAAGTTTAGTGAGCAAATGGATTTTCTTTTCAACAATTCATATGCATTTTTGTGTGTGACAGTGATTGCGACCCTCAAAATGCGAATAGCACTCTTTCTACGATCTCATTCGATTTTATCATTTTCTCCTTCCTTTTTGATCCCCTTCTGACTTCTGAGCTTATTTCTTGGGAAATTACAGCCCTTTTGACCTCCTGAGTTTGACGGTCCCTAGGAATATGCGCCTCTCTAGTGTTATTCTTCAACATACAGGCAGCCTGCAGGAAGTCCAAGAGTCATAGTCTTACTGAGTCCTCAATACCTATCAAAGGCCTGTGGCCTGCTCTTTTATATGATTTTGAGGTTTGTTCCACACGTTTCTTCCACTCTATACGCAATCCCCCAATTGTGATTCATTGTAGATGGATCAGCAGTGGTAGACAGGCATCCCGTGGTTCCTCTCGTGTCAGAGTCATGAAGACAGGGGCTTGCATAGACCATTATTACACTGGACTGTTTGTTTTCTTGTGTCATATTTTCTTCACTCCCCTTTGTTTTGGACATGGAGAAACCACACCCCAAGAGTTTAACTTTAGATGACCACTCACAAACATAAGATCTCACTGGCTACTAGGAAAGTTGGATGTTGAACTCTGTGAGTTGTTTTATACTAATTGATCTTAGTGTTCCCTAGGACTGCAGTCTTGAGTGCCCCATACCCTCATAGTCTTTGGATATTGCTAAAAAGTTGACATAATTTTCTTCCCTGCACATTCTACTAGTCCAAAGAACAAACAGACAATCTCACCGTCCTGACTTAGAGTAATGACCCTATAGGAAAGGGTAGACCTGCGCCTGTGGGTTTCTGAGACAAGAAATATTTTCGAGAGTAGAAAACTTCAACTTTCTCCTAAGGAATAGCTGGTGATTTTGAACTCAGAATTTGTAGTTTTCAGCCCAACTTGTAACCCACTACACCGACAGGGATCCATATACATATGTAGAAATACTTTCTGCCAAAATTATATATCTTCAGGGGTATGGTCCCACTCAACTTCCCACCAACGTTCAACTTAAGTCTTACGCATTTGTTTTAAAATCTGACCCTGTGTCTATAAAGAAGTCACCTAACTTCCTTTCATTTGGTTATAACATTTTTTTCTCTGGAGTCTATTTATCCCCCACAATGTATACTTCTGGCTAATGATGTTTTACAGGTAAATCAGATTAAAATATGGAGTACTTTCTAAAACACATTCTAGTTGTCTGAGATGGTAGATTGGGAACTGAACTTCAATCACAAAGAGGCTAACCACTGGCCTTTCAGACACTGACAAATGTGATCCTTGCACCCAGTTATCAATTTTTGTAATGCTTCTCTTTGATCCGAAATAATATGTTAATCATAAATAAGGATTTTTCTATTTAATAAATATTGAATATTTTACAATATTTTATAACACCCAATTTTACATATAAAAGTGGAACAACTTTGAATCCGCAAAAGTTTGCAATTAATTTGTTATGCTTTCTTATAACAATAGATTACAGGCATGATTTTATGGAAAATGCTTCCTCTGAAATGTGAACATTTATATTGTGGGTGTTCAAACTAGAACAAAAATGGCAGTAACATAGAAAGCAATATCCATTGCAGGTAACTATTTTAAAAAAGATATATGAAAAAGATGAATAAATCTTTCTTCTGGATAGTGGAACAGGCTGCTGTTTGTGTTTTGGAAATATAAGTTTTCTTGTTTAGAGATTATATAAGATCATTAGATTTATATATTTGTATAAGTTTTTAACATAAAGAATTGAGAAATACATTGCATATATAATGTGATTTCAAATTATATTCATAAACTTGATGAAAATGTCACATTATTATGCTGGGTTTTATATTATTTTTGTTAAAAGATCATTTTATTGCAGGCTCTTACAGCTCTTATAACAATCCATATATCAATTGTATCGAGCATATTTGTATATATGTTGCCATAATTATTTTCTAGACATTTACTTTCTATTGAGCCCTTGGTATTAGCTATTATGTACTTTAGAAATATACACCCAATGGGAAAATTAAATGTTTTAATTTATTAAAAATTTATTTGTCAAGGATTTATACTTTTATACAGAACAAAAGTACAAGAAAATACTATGCAGTGCTAAAATCTGAAAGCTCTGTCACTTAGGAATTCTAGGTATAATCAGAATATACTAAGAAATAATTCAAATTAGGTTATTGTTCCCTGCAAGTATGACCAAAGTTCACTCCCACCAGGTATATCAGGCCTATCATTCTTTAGTTCCAACTCTTAGTGACTCTGTAAATAGAGAAGAGCTGCCCTTAGAGTTTCCATGGTAGCAGTAATGAGAAGTACATTGTTACATTCATCTCCTGTCCAGTGATTAGTAGATTCCAGTCAAGATTTTCTGCCAATTTCTTTAATCACTGTGGTATCAGGACTCTTCATCATGTTTTTAGGACATGGGGAATTTAGATAACTTTTTTGAACCACTAAAATATTGTAGACCTGACAATATCTTTAAACCAATGAAATATAAATTGGATTCAGTAGATTTGATGAAGTGTGTAAAAATTAGACCACCTGATTTTATATCAATTTAAGCACTCTCTATAGCTATAACAATTGGCTCAATCATAACAACAATTGTGAGAATGACATAAGGTCACCATGAGTCAGCACCAAGTTGACAGCACCTATCAACAACAACAATGGGTAAATATCTGCTGCCACAGTAATAGCAAGGGTAAAGCTTAATTGCTATTAGTTAGTAATGATCCTGATATCGATTATAATTAAAATAGTGCTCTGTAGCTATCATTATGCTTCTTAAAAAGTGTCAACACTCTCAAAAATTGTTTCAAAGATAAGTGATTTTAACTCTGTAGCGAATTGAATGATTGTAGAACCTACAATTAAGCTCACAAGTGATGAGAGCACCGCATTCTGGGACAGAGTCAAAGACACAATATTTCAAACAAAAAAAACTACAAAACTACACAATTTTAAGAATATCAGAATAGTTGCTTCATTTGAGAAAATGAGCACCGATTTCACAAATGTTCAAAGCATTATGAATTAAGATGTTTCATATTGCATAGCTCTACTAAAACATTGTTTGAAACAGTACTTTTAATATTTCCCTATTATTGTTTTCTTTTAGAAGCAAAAAACAAAGGGAAAGAACTAATGTTAATGAAAGATAAAGATGAATCGAAGAATGTTAAGATAGTAATATGTGAAAACAAGATATGGGAACTTAAAAGAATGCCATAATGAACCGTACGAGATTAATTTTTAAAGTGTAGAACACTATGCATTACTTTTCTGATCTATATTTTAAAAGGAAGCTTAACTTCTTTAGTTATCAACCAACATTATTGTGCAATCTATTTCATTGAATTCAGCATAATCTCCAATAGTCTTATATCTTTGAATCAGCATAGAACTCCAGGAAATCCCTGCATTATAAACATCTGACTTATGAATAACGTATACTTACCCTTTTTACTAAGTAAATGTATCTCACTTTCAAATGGTCGAGCCATCCTTAACTTACAGCAAGTTCATCATCACAGTCACTTTCACTCATTGCACCTGCAGCTTTCAAATCCTTGAAAAACATCCTGCCCTTTCTTTCACTAAAGAAAGGCTATATAAGAACCACATTCACTAATTCCAATTCACCTACAAATTTAAATTAAAGCTGCTCTTAAGAATAGATCTCATTCATAGCCTGAGAATTACCTGTATGTATATCATTTATTCATGTATAATTAAGATATACTACATAATATAGTGAACCTATTACCTATCTAGTAATATAATCTTTAGATATTTTAATGAGAACATATCTAACATTAGGTATTATAGCAACAGCATAATAAAATATTTACCATGATCCTATATGTCTGAATATGTTTCTGTTTGCTTATAGGTTTTTACCTATAAACTCTACTCAATAATTTTGTGTGTTGTTTGCATTGCAAATATAAGAACACAAATATTTTATAACTGTATTCATTTTTCTATTGAATATAGGCATTTAACTCATGCCATTGAGCTGAGTATAGGCATTTAAAAATAAGGTAATGTTCATAAACTTTTTACAATCCCTTAAAATTTCTACATAGATAATCATATCATCTACAAATACAACTCTATTTTCAAGCTACATAATTTTATTTCTTTTTCTGGCCATATTTCAGTCCCTTTGATTTCCAGTAAAATACTAAATAGAAGCGATGAAAGGGAACATTCCTGTCTTGTTCATGGTCTTTGAAGGAAATTATTTGATAATTCACAATTAAATATTACATTATGTACATATTTTTCCAATATTACTTACACACTTTCCAGATATGCTCTTTACAAGGCTAAAGGACATTCCTTGTTTCCTGAGAGTATTTTTTTTCTTTTTTGTCATAAGTAGTCATTGGATACTTGTCAAAATAATTTTCTGCATACATCAAAATAATATGCTTTATTTTTTAAGTTTGCAATGTTTTTGAATTGCACTGATTGATTTTTTGAATGCTATAACAACCTGAATTACTGTAAAAAGAAAATATACTAAATACACTTATTTTAAAGTCTATGTGAAATCATTGCAGAACATCAATTGTATCTAGATTGAATTCTTGCTTTGATTCTTGATTTTTGTGGTTTAGAGACCAAAGCTTTCACTTGGTTTTGGAATTTCTCCTCCTGCCTTTTTTTTTTTTTTACTCTGGTGACATTAGATGTATGACAGATTCTGTCAATTCATTGTGGAAAGGTTATTTCCGTATTCTACCTCTTCTTCAAGTGCAAACACTGTTTCCTGCCGCCAGGAAGGCTCCGTTTTCTGCCAGTGTGCTCTAATGCACTGCAGAGTCCTTTCTGGACCCTGGCTTCAGGTTGAATAACGGCATTTGAAAAATATGGCAGTGTTCGTAATGTTTTAAGAATGCAAGATTGAAGGGATCCCTTACAAGTCTTTTGTATAATCGTCCCTTGTATAATATGTGGCAGGAACACTCCGTAAAGGAGGATGGTCTTCTTTTAACTTACGTGTTTCTGATCCTAGAGCACAACCAAACTTTGAAATCAACCCAACTCCTAGTTTTGTGTATCCTATTTGTATGTTTCCTAGAGCTGCAGTAGCAAAGTACTGCAAACTACAGCACCATAATTCAAATGCACCGATTTCTCTTTATTTTTCCTTTTTTGATGTCAAACTTTCACATGCGTCTGCGGCAATTGAAAAATACCCTGGGTCGAGCCAAGGACACCTTAGCTCCCAAAAGTTCCATCCATGCTCTTCAACACTCTAAAGAGGCGTGTGCAGCAGACTTACCTGGTGAAATCTTCTTTTGTTCTTCTGACTTCTGCTTCTACGGGCATCGATTGTGGATCCAAGTAGGACACAATCCTTGACAGCTTCAACATTTTCTCCATCTATCATGATATTATTTATTTTTTAGTAGTGAGGATTTTTGTTTTCTTTACATTGAGTCTAATCCTCACTGGAGGCTACAATGCTTGATCTTCCTTAGCAAGAGCTTCAAGTCTTCTTCACTTTCAGCAAGCAAGGTTGTGTCATCTGCATAGTGCAGGTTGTTGATAAGCCTTCCTCCCATCCTGATGCTGCATTCTTCTCCATATAATCCAGCTTCTCTGATGATTTGCTCACCATACAGATTTTAAACCATGCCATATTCCTTTGTACTGTGTGCTCAACTGCCTCATGACTCATGTATAATGAAAAGTTCTGCAATTCCTGTATTTATCAAGGTTATCCATAGTTTGTTATCATCCACACAGTCAAATGTCTTGTCATTGTCAATAAAAATGAAGTAAACATTGTTCTGATAGTTTTTTTTTTGCAAGGATTTATCTGACATCAACAATGATATCCCTTGCTCCACATCCACTTTTGTATAGTAGCTTGCACCTCTGGCAGCTGTCTGTCAATGTACTGCAGCAAATTTTGATGATCTTTAGGAAAAATGTATTTGCATGTGATATCTATGATGTTGTGCTGTATATTTGTGCATTCTTTTGGCTCACTGTTTTTGGAATATGTATATGTATCTGTCTTGTAGTCAGTTGGCCAGTTGGCTGTCTTCCAAATTTCCTGGCGTGGATGAGTAAGCGCTTGCAGTACTTCTTCAGCTTGTTGAAGGATTTCTATTATTATCCCAACAATTCCTGCACCCTTGTTTTTAGCCAATTCTTTCAGTGCAATGTGTACTTCTTTCTTCCTTCAGCACCAATGACACTTGCTCATATGTTACCTCTGAAAGGTGAGCTTTTGTCTAGTTCTTTTTGGTATAGTGACTCTGTATATTTTTTCCCTTCCTTAAAAATTAAAAGATCATTTCATTGGGGGTTTTTACATCTCTTATAACAATCCATACACCATTGTATCAAGTGTATTTGTACATGTTTCCATCATTCTTTTCTAAATATTTATTTTCTATTTGAGCCCTTGGTATCAACTCCTCTTTTTGCCATTCCTCCACATCTATCAACCACCGCCTCCCTTCCCCCATGGTTTCTGTTGTTCATCCCCCTGGGGATGGTGGTGGTGGTGATTATATGCCCCTCCCCTTCCCCCTACCCTCCTGATATCGCAACTCCCATTTCTGTTCCTGGATTCTGTGTGTCCTGAGGTATCTCTTATGTGTATCTGTGTACATGCTGAGTTCTAGCTTACAATAAAAGGCAGGACTTGGGTCATGATAGTGGGTGGTGACGTAGCCTAGAGGAACCAGAGGACTAATGTGTGTTTCACTGGTGCTATTCTGTGCCCTGGTTGACTCATCTCATCCCTTTCTTATGACTGTTCTTTGAGGGAAAATCCCATTGTCTACAGATGGGTTTGGGTATCTGCTCCAACCCACCTCATTCTCAACAATATGGTTTGGGTTTGTTTTTGTTTGTTTTGTCTTCTGATGCCTGTTACTGATCCTGTTGAGGCTTCATGATCGCACAGGCTGGTGTGCTTCCATGTGGGCTTGTTGCTTCTCCGCTAGATGCTGCTTGTTTAACTCCAAGTCTTTAAGATCCCAGACACTACATCTTTTGATAGCTGAGCACCATCAGTTTGCTTCACCACATTTGCGTATGAACCCATTTTGTCTTCATTGATCATATACTGAGGCCTGAGAGAGAGCATCACAGAATGCCAGATTGTTAGAAAAAACTGTTCTTGTATTGAGGCAGGGCTTGAGCAGAGGCCCAATGTCCATCCAATAATTCAGTGTATGCCATATAAATATATATGCATAGGCCAATTCCTCTGTTTTTTAATGAATCAATATATTTACATATGTGTACACCTATGTTTATACCTCTATCCATAGCTTTTCTTCCTGGATCTTTCCTATGTTTCCTTTTATCTTCCTCCTGCCCACCATCATGCTCACCCTTCTTCTACCTAGTAGTAATTCCTCTTTGCGTGCTTCCTGTATCATTCACTATTTTGCCATCTTTTGAGATTCCAACTTAAGACATGAATTTTTTCTTAAGTTCTTTCCGTTTAAGATATATTAAGCACATTCTTCATTTTACTAGCTTTTGTTGTTGGTACAGAAATTTGAATAATAGTTGCATTGATTGGATCGCCTTGAAGAATTCTAATCCTATCACAGACATTATACTTCAAGATTATAATTAGACTCAAATTTAACACTCTATCATTTTATCTCCTTTTTGACCCTTTTAAAAGTTATTTTTGTTTCTAATATTTTTATTTTTTAATTGAATTATTTTATATTGTTATTAATTTTGTTTTGTTTTTATATGTTTTACTACAAATAAAATCAAAGATAGGAAAATCTATAAAGGCAGGTTTTCTTAGGGATATGATAAGGGTTATTGGTGGGCAAGGGAGCTAATAATAAATAAAAGAAGAAAATGTTCTAAAATTACTCATGGTAATGATTGTACAAATTTTCTTCATATGATTGAACTATTGAATTATATGACATATAGATTATATGCCAATAAAACTTTCTTAAAAGAAGAAAATAAATGACCCCAGATGCTGTTTTTCCTGATAGCTGTGCATCATGTGCTTTTTTTAAAAACCATTTTATTGGGGCTCATACAACTCTTATCACAATCCACTCATACATCAGTTGTGTAAAGCACACTTATACATTCTTGCCCTCATCTTTCTCAAAACTCACTTTCCGTTTGGCCTCCTGGAATCAGCTCCTCATTTTTCTCCACCCTCCTCCCCCTGCTTCCCCATCCCTCATAAACCCTTGATAATTTATGTTATTGTTTTATCTCATCTTATACTTCTGGCATCTCCCTTCACCCACTTTTCTGTTGCCTATCCCCCAGAGAGGAGGTTACATGTAGATCCTTGTGCTCAGTTCCCCCTTTCTACCCTGCTCCCCCTTCCCTCCCGCTATCACCACTTCACCACTGATCCTGAGGGGTTCAACTGTCCTGGATTCCCTGTGTTTCCAGTTCCTGTCTGCAATGCTGTGCATTTTCTGGTCTAACCAGTTCTGCAAGGTAGAACATCCTATGTTTGTTTGTTTTTTTTAACACACATTGCTATAGCACCCATATCTTCAAAGATCAATTCATGGGGTCTAGCTCTGAGCAAGTCACCATAGTATTTTTAACCTCCTCATATGCATGTGAATGATTGATAATGAAGTGGAACTAGTGAGAAGAATCAACACATTTGAATTATCATGTTGTAGATAAATATTGTTTTGGACTACCAGAACCACAAACAAATCTGTCTTAAATGAAACACAGTCAGAATTTTCCTTAGGAGAGCACTGAAGATACTGTTCAGGGAGGGAGGTGGGTCTGCCGAGATCACACGGGAGCAAAACTAAAAGGGAACAGACAGACAGAGAGAGAGAGAGAGAGAGAGAACTGTATCATCCTGGCCCACCAAGGACCAAGGACGACATTCTGGCTTGGAACATGCAATGTACAGAGAGGACCATAGGGCTGGCCCCACAGTGAGACATGACGTGCTCTCACTGATCCATAGTGCTACAGGAGACAACAGTGAAGACACAGTGCAGGAATTGTGCCTGCTTCGACACCCACCACCCCCATCACTCCACACAGACTTGGCAAAACAGGACGGGAGTGCAACAGAGCAGCAAGGGGAGCAAAGCAACGAAGTCCCCACGGAATCCAGAAAATAGACTTCAGACTCAGAGGGCAGGGATTGACACCTCATCAAACTGGTTCAGAAAGCATACATATGGGTCAGCAAACAGACCTGGGACTATTAATAGGCTCTTTTTGTCATGTCTAGCTGTATAAGATAAGCAGGATAACAAACCCAGGGACAAGGGGACAACAAGTGATCCAAATTGGTGGTGAGGAGGGTGTGGGAGCCCTGGTAGGGCATGATCAAGGGTAATGTAACAAAGAGGAATTGCTGAAACCCTGGCGGGGGGGGGGGAGGACTGAGCATGATAGTGGGACAGGAGGAAAGTCAAGGGAAATAGAGGAAAGAGCTTGGAGGCAAAGGTCATTTATAGAGGTCTATATAAAGACATGTACATATGCAAATATATTTATGTATGAGGATGGGGAAGTAGATCTATGTGCCTATATTTATAGGTTTAGTGTTTGGTAGCAGAGGACATTGGGCATCCACTCAAGTACTCCCTCAATACAAGAACACTTTCTTCAATTAAATTGGCATTCTATGATGCTCACCTTCCCAACATAACTGCTGAAGACAAATCGGGTGAATAAGCAAATGCTGATATCATTGTATGAACAACTCCATGATATGTTTGCATAAGCAAATGTGGCGAAGAAAGCTGATGGTACCCAGCTATCAAAAGATATAGCATCTGGGGTCTTAAAGGCTTGAAAGTAAACAAGCGGACATCTAGCTCAGAAGCAATAAAACCCACATGGAAGAAACACACCAGCCTGTGTGATCACGAGGTGTCAAAAGGATCAGATATCAGGCATCATCAGAACAAAAAGTCTTACCATAGTGAATGAGGGAGGAAGTGCCGAGTGGAGACCCAAAGCCCATTTGTCGGCTACTGGAGATCCCCTTTCAGAGGGGTCTTGGGGAGGAGACGAGCTTGTCAGGGTGCAATGTAGCAATGATGAAAAGTACAACTCTCCTCTAGTTCCTAAATGCTTCCTCCCCCCACTATTATGATCCGAATTCTCCCCTGCAAGTCTGGCTAGACCAGAGGATGTACAGTGGTACAGATAGGAACTGGAAGCACAGGGAGTCCAGGCAGATGATCCCTTCAGGATCAGTGGTGTGAGTGGCGATACTGGGAGCATAGAGGGAGGGTGGGTTGGAAAGAGGGAACTGATTACAAGGATCTACATGTGACCTCCTCCCTGGGGGGTGGACAACAGAAAAGTGGGTGAATGGGGACATCAGACAGGGCAAGATATGACAAAATAATAATTTATAAATTATCAAGGGTTCATGAGGGAGGGGGTAGCAGCAGGGGAAGGGGAAAAATGAGGACCTGATGCCAGGGACTTGGGTGGAAAGTGGATGTTTTGAGAATGATGAGGGCAATGAATGTACACATGTGCCTTTACACAATTGATGTATGTATAGATTGTGATAAACGTTGTAGAAGCCCCTAATAAAATGATTCAATAATAAATCATTAAAATTTAAAATAAGATAAGCAGGATAAGCTATGTTGAGGAGAAAACAACAGGACTGACACTTCTGGGGGCACATGCGAGAGGGGAGGTGGGGAAAGCAAGGAGAAAGCCAACAAACCCAGGGACAAGGGAACAACAAGAGATCTAAAATCAATGGCAAGAAGGGTATACAGAATGCCTGGTGGGGTTTGATCAAATGCAGTGTTACGGAGAGGAATTCCTGAGAGCTGCCAAATCAAGGTTGAGCATGGTAGTGGGACTGAAGGAAGTAAAAGGATAGCAGTGGAAAGAATTATGAGGCAAAATACATTTATAGGAGTATAAATATAGGCATGTACATATGTAAATATATTTATATATAATGATAGGGATATAGGTCTATGTACATATTTTTATATGTTAAGTATAAAAGCAACAGACAGACCTTTAGCCTGTATAAAACCCTCCCTCAAGGAAAGAACACTTTGTTCTAATATTCAGGCATTCAGTGATGCTCATCTCCCTGACATGATGGCTGAAGACAAAATTGGTGTATAAATAAAGGTAGTGAAGAAAGCTGATGGTGCTCAGTTATTGAAAGATATAGCATCTGGGGTCTTAAAAGCTTGAACAAGTTAAAAAAGCTGCCATCTAGCAGGGAAGCAACAAAACCCACATGGAAGAAGGACACTATCCTGTGTGATCACGAGATGTTGACAAGATTAGGTATCAGAAGGCCCAAAGCAATCATATTGATGTGAACAAGGGAGGACAGAGTGGAGACCCAAACCCATTTGTAGACAATTGGACATCTTCTCACAGAAAGGTCACAATGAAAGGACGTGTCAGTTAGGGTGCAATATAGCACCTATGAAAACCACAACATTCCTCTAGTTCTTTGATGTTTCCTTCCCCCACCCCCTGATGATCATGCCCCCGGTTCTACCTTACACATCTGGCTAAACCAGAGCATGTACACTGGTACAGATAAGAGCTCTTGACACATGGAATCCAGGACAGATAAGCCCCTCAGGAACAGAAATAAGAATAGTGATACCATGAGGGTAATGGAAAGGTGGGGGGAGGTGGGTAGAATGGGGAGAAATGGAGAACTGATCACAATGTTCAACATATTACCACTCCACCAGCACCAGGGGGACAAACAACAGAAATGTGGGTGAAGGGAGACAGTGGACAGTGTAAGATATACAAATAATAATTTATCATATATCAAGGGTTCACAAGGATGAGAAGGTGGTGGAGGGGAAAGGAGCTGATAATAAGGGCTCAAATAGAAAGAAAATGTTTTCAAAATGATGATGGCATCATATGTACAAATGTGCTTGACACAATGAATGTATTTATGGATTTCTATAAGAGCGCCCAATAAAATGATCTATCTGTATCTGTTTCTGTAATCTCTCTATCATCTATCTATCTATCTATGAAAGTTGCTTAGAAGCAAGGATGGCACTCTTTTGTCTCATTATTTTGGATATGTCATCGGCAGGTAGCAGTCACCAGTGAAGGCTATCATGGATGGTAAATCATGGAGCTGAATCCATGGCATATAACAATAACAACAACATTGATACTATTTTACCTTAACAAATTCCCTACTAAAATCCAGGCCTCTTTTATGGAGTAGGCTGGTTGGGAGCATAGAAAAATTTCCACTTTGAAATGTATTTTGCTTAAGATCATTCATTAACTTATATCTTTCCATTCATGTTTTATTATTAGCAGCTAACAGATATTAGGCTGCATCCTTCACACTTTTATTTCAAAGTTTTCCAGGTTCTTAGCTTACAATGATGACCTTGCATACGACACTAGAACAGTGTGATATTGAGTCTTCATTTCATAACAAGGATGGCTTCCCAGCAGTGTCCAATAACTTGTTTCATCATTATTTTGGAAGCTTCACCAGTGGCAGTTTGACATTTGTACCAGGGTACTTTAAAAAGTTTGTGCTGAAATTCCATTATCTTTTAATTCTATTTTTTCCATGAATTTTTTGGACTCTCCTAACATTCTAAATATTTTTTTCTCTTATGATATATGTATTTTTTAAGACAATGAAAATTCCTGGGTGTCTTTCTCATATCCATGTAAGTTCTCATCAGAATTGCCTCTAATGTCCATATGTTTACAACTTTGTCTTCAAGGCAGCTTCAATGTTTTCTAAGAAACACATTGTGAGGAGCAAGAAAGCCATTGGGTCTTTTGATCTAGGCTGTTGAGTACAAACCCAGAATGAGCAAGTCTCAGGAAGCATGATGTGATTTATTACAGTCACATGGTAAGACTCTTATCAGCCTCAAGGACAGAGTCTTACTGGAAGCTGACACTAAGGACTTTAAGGGGATTCGATTTGCATATTAGATGCACTGATCAGAACAGAGTAGAGAGAGCTCTGTTAATTCAGAACTCCAATGTCTCCATTCAATTTTGAATTTTCTAAAATTACAATTTTTTGGCATTTTCTTAAACATGTCTCACTATATTCCAAATTTTCCTTCATTGCCATGGAAGAAAAAACTCTGTATAAATTATTTTTAACTTATTTCAAATTATTCTGTATTCTTTCATAGATAGATAGGTAAATAGGGATACACACACATAATTAAAAACATACAAACAAAACCCCATACGCACTGTCATTGTGTCACTCTAGTTCAGGTTAGCTTATGAGTGCTTTAACCATTGTGTTACCAGGATATGTGTGTGTGTGTGTATCTGTAATTTATTTTTAATTTATTTTTGCTTTCTTCTTTGTTTGTTAACATGTTCACCAGTTGTCAAGCGTGTGTAGATTTATCTATACCAATGTTTGCCAAGAAACAGAATGAGTCCTTTACGTTTATTCTACCTTCTCACTCTTTGGCTAGAAATACATATTCATATTTCTCACTGCCTACCAATATTTTAAATAATTTAAATCTACTGGCTGAAGTCCCTTAATCTAAGAGATTAAATATTTGTAAAACTACAGTTTTTCAATTATATTATTAATAGACGGTTTATATGCCACACTAGTGAGAGGCCTTTGGTCTTCAGGGTGATGCCTTCTATTCTGTTGTTCAGGCCCCCTTTCTCCCTGACACATAGGTCTCTTTTCCTGCAAAGATGGTTACTGGCTCTGGTGGGAAGACAGGGGAAACGCTCTGATTCACACACAAGGGAGCAGCTACGGAAACGTAATAGCCTGTCTAGTTTTCTATTGCAGTGAAGAGGCCGAGAGAGGGCTATTTGAACGGGCATGGTCCACTCTTGTATTTTCCATTCAGCTTCATCACAGTTATATATAGTTGAAATACCTCCAAAAAGTCTGACAATGGGTTAACTTGTAGTCTTGTGTGGCAAGGGAGGA